>NC_132987.1:55465000-60465000 GCF_048564905.1 Vicugna pacos | reverse complement strand
TTGTATAAGGTTTCCCAGCCAGGAAATGCATTTGCCATAGAGTGTGAATTAGAAGGCTACTTAGAAAAAAAAAAAACAGAAGGCTGCTTAGAGGATATCTGGTCTCTCTTCCCAGCCAACCCAGAATCCTTCTATAGCAGCCCCCACAGGGGGTGACCTGCCCCTTCTAGGTCTTGTCCCTTGACCCGGAATTCAGTTTGTTGGAAGAAGCCTCCTCTATAAACCAATAGAGCTGAAATCTTTCTAAGCAAGTCGAAGTGTGAGTTGAAATCCTTTTGTTGAGCTGAAATCTTCCCATACATCTCGAATTTTGGCACCTCTTTTGGATGGAATTGCGATTCCCAAAATGTCCCTGCATCAAGGAGTGCTGTCCTCCAACATGTCTTGTTTCGTCCAGTGAGCTGAGAGGTCATGCGATCATTCATTCATTTATTCATTCAACCAGTGTTCATTGAGAGGTCCTGGTGCTGGAGGTTCAGCAGTTATCTGGAGATGACTCTGCTCTGAGAGATTGTCTAGTCCACTGGGGTCAGTACCAGGCAACCAGGGAGACCAGGGGAATCAGGGGTGGCTGAGCTTTGCTTCTGAACCCCATTCCTGGCCTGGGTCCAACCTAAGTGGGGACCATCCAAGATGACTCTGGGTAAGAAGCTTCTGTTTATGTCCTCCTTTGCCCCCACAGGTGACTCATAGTCTTTTGGGTCCACTGAGAACATGGAGTTCTCAGCATGGGCTCCCGGTGTACAGACATGGCGATGGAGAGGCCATGGCCCTCTGCACATTCTCTAAAACTGCTAGTAAGCATCCAACATTTTATAATGTATTTTGCTGAATTAACAATTGAACAGAATAATTGTTTTATCTTTCATTAATCAGAAGTGGTAGACAATATGGATAAGAAAAAAGAAGCTAGTAGACATTATACATTCATCATCCAGAGACAACAATTTGGTGTTTGTCCATGCAAACTGTTTTTCTGGGTGTATTTCATATTTCTGTGGATGTGGGTGATCTATATGCATATACATACACATATATATGTGCTTTGTAATCTGCCTTTTTCACCCAGTTTCCCAGAGAGCACCATTTTAAAGTAAATCCAATTATTCAAAAATATTTAATTAAGGCACACAACTTTGAAGGACTTCCCCCAAGAAATCAGCAGAGAACGAAGAGTTTTATCATCTTAGGAGTAAATTAGTCACTTGCCAGAGACAGCAGATCACATTGTCCTTTATTTATATTAAGATGTGGGATGGAGATTTCCACATGGTGGTGTCCAGGCTGCCCTTGACTCTCAGCTCCAACCTGGTTCTCCTGCTAAAGCAACCACGGGGAATGATGGAGGCGGAGCCTGGAGGAGCGAAGGGTACGAGTGGCTCTGTTTGAGGCTTGGTGAAGGGAGCCAAGGCAGGGCTTTCTCCCCTTTGAGCCAGGGTATGGAGAGCTTGGGGATGAGGCTCTAATTGTGGTGGTTCCTGGGTTATACCAGCATTCATCCCCTCCCTCTGATCCCAGGTTGCTGAGAATAAGCTCTACCCCAGGGAGACAATGGAACGGGGAACCTTCCTCCCTCCTGGTGCCGTGATTGAGACCACCTCCCTACATGCAGCTGCTCACAGAGCTGCGACTGTCACTTAAGGGATCCACAGAGCTGGCCCTGAACCTCAAAGAAGAGATAAAAGAAAGTAACTGTGCACCTAAGAGCACTCCGTGGGCACAGAGAGGGAGGAGAACCCAGCAAACGGCTAGAATGACAGCCTGAGCAGAAGTGGCAAAGACCTTCAGACACAGCACAAAAGAAAAGAGAAAGACTTCCTGGAACTAAACATATTTTAAACTAAGCTACTAACTGGATGAATGAGAGCAGAACATGGACTTAGCAGATCAAATGGAAGAGCACCCTAAACCCAGAACAAAGCAAAAACACAAAGAGATGGAAATCACGAGGGTAAAATCGGAGACTTGGAGGCTAGACCTGGGAGACCTAAGATGTCAATAATAGACATTCCAGGAGGAGGAGAAAAACAAACAGATGAGGGAGAGGGAATAATTAGACAAATGATAGATGATAAGTTCCCTGAGTGAAAAAGACTTGCATCTGAGGTTTAAAAAGCACTCACGGGGTCACTGGAACTGAAAGCCACACACCTAAAACCATCCAGATAAAATTCTTGAACAGCAGGTGTAAAGAGAACCTCTCGCTCCCTTCAGTACAAAGAGGAAAACATTAATTACAAAGGAGAAGGAGAGAGATGGGTGTCACATTTCTCACTCATGATAATGGGAACTTGAAGATGTCTACAAAACACTAGAGCTGGTTTTTAGAATACTTCTTGCTGGTCAGGGGAAAAAGAAAAAAAGGCATCATCCAGATACCCAGGCAATGATCAGAGAAAAATACTCTAGAAAGAACTGTAAGCAAATAAAAAAAAAAAAAACTCAAGGCAGGAGAAGATGAAGAAGAGAGAATTTGGTGGGCAATTCAGCCTCTCAGTCTCTCTGACTCTGTCTCTGTCTCTCTGACTCTTTATTTTTAAGGCAGTTGCAACAGAGGCCTTTGCTGAACCCAAAGGGAACTTTGGAGCTGGAGTTGTTCTGAGCTGAGGCTGAGTCTGACTTTTTCACCCCAGTAGTTGCACAGAGGGTGCCCTGGGGAAGGGAGCAGGCCTGGGGTGTGGCAGGTCCCTTTAGCTTCAGGCATTTCCTGGAGAGCGAGAGAGACTCAACTGTGAGTTGCCAGCAGCTAACACTCCTTCAGTTGAGGGCTGAGGAGGGGGCTGGGGTGGGCTCGCAGCCCCCGGCATCCTCCACAATGCGGGCATGGCACCATTTATGAGAAATGATACATACACACTCATGCTGGGGAGTGTTTAACGGTCAGGTCTTGGGGAGGTAGGGGCTGGGGGGTGGGGTTCTGAGGTGCAGCCTCTGCTGATGCTTGTGGTAGAAATACTCTTAACATGGCTGATACCAGACTACCAATGTGATGTCCCTGCTGAGGGAGCTGGGACCAGACGCAAGCAACTGCCTCTTTGAGTTGGGGTCGGGCTCCTTTGTGCCCTGTGTCTGCTTGGGGTGGAGGTTTAGGGAAGCACGTGGGGAGGACAGGGCAGGAAGAGCAGCATTCACAACATGTTATCTTACCTTAGTCCCTGACACCGGTGGTTTTCTCCTTGGGGCTCATTCTTCCTTTTTGGTCTCCTTTCTAACCCTTGACCCTTTGGCCCTCTGCCCATTCCCTCTCTTCACCCTGGTAGGTTGGTGTTCTTTGCAGGCAGTATTCGGGAAGTCATCTCAAGCCCCTGTTCATACTGAGGCCCACGTGGTTGTCAAAATGTGGGGCTGCTCCTCGGAGGTTGGTGATGAGCATCCAGGTGAGAGGGCGAGGAGGGGTGGGCGGACCTTCTCCTGAAGGGGCATTGGTACGCATTTTGCAGGACACATGGTCTCTGTTGCGACAATGAATCCCCTGAAGGACGATTTGCTGACTCCTGCCGCACGGATACCATCATCTCCTAAACCTCGGGGAAGTGTTAATTACAGCTATCTCACAGGGCCCCGAGGCTACAACCCCTGAACTCCAAACCAACCAACTAGTCCAGGCCGACCAACACAGAGGAGGGATTTAGGCCTTGGGGGAGGATTTGTGGTTCAGCCACCTTCCCCAGGAATGTGTGGTAACTTCTTTTCCTCCAGGGTTAAATCAAATGAGGAAAAGAGAATGCTTGAATATAAAACCCAAACCGACAAACCCCCAAACCCCAAACCCCTCGAAACCCGAAAACCCAGTTCTACTAACAAACTCGTTTACTGATTAGGATCTTGTTCACTTTGGATTTGGGAAAACAGACCTGGGAAGGAGGCGGGTACTCCCGCTGCGTTAGTTCTGAAGGAAGGTGTAGTAGGTAGATGAGCAGAGTGAACCAGGTCTGGCGGGCAGAGTCTGCAAAGGGCTAAGGAATTAAACCCGTCCTCAGCTTTCCAGCTAGTGCATTATTGGAGTGTTAGTATGAAATCCACGGGTTTTCTATTTATAAAAAATGGATCATGTAGGACCTTTTCAGGCCAGCAGTTGATGAATACCTCTAGCCTGTTGGTGTAGATACTAAGCTATAGTTTTTCAAACATAGTTGGGGCAAGTCTCTTTTTTCCTGGCTTCAGGTTTTCCATCTTTGAATGAGTGTTTACGATGTCTTGGACAGACTTATGAATTGTTGTGGCTCTGCATCCTATGGGTTCCTAAATTGCACCGAAACAATTGAGCCCCATAACTAAAAAGAAATTCCTTTGCCGTCTGATCACTCCTTGCCTTGTAACTTTGCAGTGTGAGAGCCCAGTTCTGTTTTGACTTTCAGTTTATCTTAGTGTGTGTGTGTGTGTGTGTGTGTGTTTACAGTTTGGCGGTGAGAGTTATTTTGTAGTAGAAGGTCCTTGCCTTATCATTACTTTGTTGACTTTTCCCTGGTAACCAGGAAGCTCAGAGCTGAATTTAGTGTCCCAGACGACCTCACCCTGGTTATACTGCAGTTATCTCTCAGTAATTCTCAATCTTTTCTGGTTCACGAGACTCCATGGGAATGTGATGGAAGCAAAGAGGAATCCCTCAGGAAACATTCTTATATATGCAGAGAGTGGATTCTGATCACTCCCTTTGGAAATCTTCAACCACCCTATTTTATGTTTGATTTGTGTTACTTTCTGGTGTCCCAAACACTGATGCATGTGAGGTCTTCGAGACCCAGGGTAGGTGTTGACAAGTGTTGGAAGGGTTGGTTGGTTTGAATGCAAAGGGGAAGAGTAGTCAGTCAGTGCTTTTAGAGGAAGAGTGTTTCTCCAGGAGAGTTACCATAGCTGAGTCCTAGAGTATAGGGGAAAAGCACTAAGTTGAAGCCCTGGCTTTATCACTAACTAGTTCTGAACTTAAAGAGATCCTTTCACTTCAGTGAGCCTCAGTTTCCTTAAGTATAAGCTGAGAGCACTGCCCAGGACTGTGGGGAGATTAAGTGAGAGTGTTTGTGTTGGATGTGCTGGCTACACTGTAAAGTGCGGTGCAGATGACTGTTTCCTCGGGATCCTTCCTAATCAGCACTCAGTTAAACCATGACCAAGGCATGGACACGCAGAGACCATCACCTTGCCTTGCACAGCAATTGCCACCTGCTGACGACCCAGCAGTCCTGTGCCTCCGTTTGTTCCTTCCCGCTCCAGGAAAAAGGTGAACACTCAGGGAGGCTCTGCATGACTTGAAATGAGCATTTGAAACTGCCAGGCCAATGAGGCCCTGGGTCCTATCTCTGGGAATGCCTGAATCTACTGCGGGTCACCCCTCTCCCTCCTCCACACTTGCAGTTAGCCTCTCCTTGGAGCTCCAATGCAAGGACCAGCCCCTCTACTGCCCCTTCCCTGACTGTGTTCTTTTCTCTTTTCCAGGCCTCAGGGATCTTGTTCACCTGATTCCAGTAGCACTAGCTACTTGTTCTGTTCACCTCTTACCAAAGTTAAAGAGGCTGTCGAGTATTTACTATGTGGAAGGCTTTGCTCTGATTATAATTCTATATTGCTTAACTCATTGTTTTCAGATTGTTCACCTCTATGTGTTGTACCCCTTAAGGAATGGGATCATGTGTGGTACGTACATCCGCCCACCACCCAGCACATGGAAGTCAAGAGCCAAATGTCCATGCTTAAGTCAGCTCACCCCCGGCTAGAGCTCTGGTCTAACACAGTAGTGAGTCAAACACATAATTATAAAAGTTATGCATACCCGGTTTAAAAGGTTTGGAAATAAATAAAGTTTATGAGTGAACTTTAGAAAAATTCTTTATTCTTTCAGGAATCTGTATTAGCTGGGGAAATTTTTACCTGTAATCCTACCATCCAGAAATAACGCCTATTAATATTTTAGTATGTTTTATTTTAACCTTCTTTTATCTGTGTCTCCATTTATCTAATTAGGAACAATCTATGTGCAGAGTTTTACACTTCACGTTTTCCCAAGCCATTAAAAAATTTGAAAACATAATTTTGGGGGGCTGGGTAATAACAGCTCAGTGGTGGAGCTCATGCTTAGTTTAGCATGCAGGAGATCCTGGGTTCAATCCCTTGTACCTCCACTGAAAAAATATAGTGCTGTATAATATTCCACTATATTGATGAACATCATTTATTTACTAATTTCCTTATTAGACATGTAAGTTGCTATCAAATTGTTCACTATCACAAAAACTATTATGAGAGTTTTTTGTACATTTGTCCACACGCCTACATCTCTGTTTATTTCCCTTTGATGTTTTTGTGGAATTTAAATTACTACTCAGAAAGTACAGAACTTCTAAAGCTATTGATTTGTACTACCAAATAGCTATCAGAAAGATTTATAGTTTCTATCCCATCAGCAGAGAAGAATGCCTGGTTTCTCATTCCTACACTAACAGTAATTATCCTTTTCAATCTTTACAGATTTGATTAGCCTAGATGAGTTTCAGTTTTGCTTTTTGGTATTTCTTTGATCATTAGTAAACAAATTTTTTTATAACATTATGTGAAACTTTATTTCTTCTCTGAATTATCTATTTGTGTTTTCGACCATTAAAAAATGGAAGTGTTGGTATTTTTCCTATTGGTGTGCTACAGATGGAATAGTAAAGGTTTTAAAAACCAGTTTAAAATCAACTGCATATTTTTTGTGCTGCATCATCCGTGGCCACCTTAGAAGAAAGACCAGTTCCAGATGCAAAGGGCAGTTCTTTCGGTTATTTTGGGTTATTGGATCAATTCTCCTTTGCATGAAGAATGCACAAGAAAATGTGAGTGCAGTTTTTTTCCCTCAAAACACTTGCTTTCCATTAAGTGGATCTTTTGTGCTGAATCAGATTTACGGACCCACCAAAGCAGAGGGTGCTGCTGGCAGAGGGAAGAGCCTGGTCTGGTGTTAATGCAAGAAGATCCCTGCGGTACAGTCTCAGGAAGTCAGACCATACGGAGAATTTTCTTTCTCTGCCTGCTTCCCTTCCTTGTTCCTTTCTTTTTACTTTTCATAATTGTAAGGTGTCAGGAATGGCTTGCCTCATTAGACGATACATATTTTCCAGAAAGTCTCTGTTCTTTACATTTTCCCTAGGTACTATAGATGCCCGAAAGCATCAAAAGAATAAAGAATTTTTTGAAGTCCATTCATAGGATTCACAAGAAGAATTTATCACAGAAACTTCAATTAATCTTTGGGGGAAAAAAAAAAGGAGCAGGCTTCAACAACGCCCTTGAGATGGGCGTTAGCATTATCTTGATTTTACAGATGAGGCTTAGAGACGTTAAGCAATTTGCTCAAGGTCAACAGCCAGTAAAACAACAGCACCAAAACTTGGATCCAGTTCTGCTGATGCCAAAGTGCGCGATCTGGTCTACACTGCTTGGCTGGCCTAGTTAGTTACAGTTCTTAATTACCTGCGATCAGTAAGCTCTAGTTACAATCTTTACATGTGACCAGAAAGCCTGTAGCAGATCTATGAGGCAGGCCTTGCAGGGGACAGGTGTTGGCACATCAGCCCCAGTATGGGGCCATGGGGCTAGGTGAGTCAGCAGGTTTGTGAATGAGAGAGAATCTTTAACAGAGGCCAGAGTGAGCATCTTCTGGGCAAAACGGCAGAAGGGGAAACTGGACACATTGGTATAGAAAAACAAAGGGATGGTTAGTGAAAGAATCAAGGTGGTTTCCTCCCCCCTCAAAGACTTCGGGAGCCCCATGTTTGAGTCTGTTTCAGAATCATCGTGAAAAGCTGAGGAGCTTCTAGGGCTGCAGAGGAAAAACCGTGGGTCCCAGGAAGATGGAAGAGAGCCCGGCAGGGCTCTAGCAAGGTGTAGACACAAGGACCCGCGAGCTGGGGACTGAGCTGCAGGCACGGTGACGGGGGAATGGATGTTTCTCTTGTCAGGTGTGTGACGAGTTGTTCTGTTAATCAGGTTCACATCATAAACGCAAGCAGTGCTCTCAAGAACTGGGACGTGGACGAGGAGAAAGAATGCTTTCCAGCTGGGTGCAACAGACTCTCTAAGAGAGTGGCTTTCAGACTTCTTTGGAGGATGACTCACAGTGAGGAATACAGTTTCTATCACAAGCTGGTGGCACATACATATATATGAAACTGGAGCAAAATTTAATGGTGCAATGCTCACCCTCACTATGCAAGATACATTCTGATATTTTCTATCCCCTTCTATTTCATTTGAGCAAAAGAGCTGGCGCCTCTCACTAAACCAATTTCTCAATCCAGGAAGGGGTCATGACTTCCTGAGTGAAAAATCACTGCTCTGGGTTGCACCGCGTTTCAACAAGCAGAACGGCCACAGAAGGCATCCTTTGGCTCTTGGTGACCACAATCCACAGCATTGAAGTTGCATACAGAATTGTTTCCAAAGCAAAGAGATCAAAAAGAATGCTTTTTATTCTGGTTAACCTCTGTCCTTAGAGCCTAAAAAGAACTTCCAGTGCAGCGACAGTCCAGAGGGTGATTCTGTCAGAAGGGATTGGAAACTTGTTCTGAATATGTGCAGAAGTTTCCTGAGTCCCATTTAAGTCCAGCCGTGCTAAGCCTAAGACAGGCGTCTTCGCTCCCAAGCTTCCCAGGACCCCTTGGCTGTGCGCACAAAGAGAACCCGGCTTTTCTTGTTTGGGCCTTTGCTCCTTCCTATTTGATTGAATTTGAAGAGGAACTGTTTGCCTTTGGCCGCACATCCTGAATCATAATCAGGATGCTGCTGGCACAGAAAACCTGCTCCCACCCTTGCCTGAAATAACTGAACGGGGAAGTAGAGTTCCTCTCCTCCCCAACCTTAAAGAAAGAGGCTCATGATTTATGGTGTGCTGGCAATACATCAAAAGTCCATTCAGTCACTTACAGTAAAATCAAGGAGGGCAGAACAATGAATATAAAGTGAGATTAAAACACCTCTTTAAAGGAACGCACTGTTCAGTGGACACCAGAATAACGATGCT
Source organism: Vicugna pacos (assembly GCF_048564905.1). Lineage (NCBI taxonomy): Eukaryota > Metazoa > Chordata > Mammalia > Artiodactyla > Camelidae > Vicugna > Vicugna pacos. The sequence continues at coordinate 60,456,005 of NC_132987.1, read as the reverse complement.
TCCGTCTTTGTTAGCCAGAGTCCAGTGGCCTTCAGAGATGCTTCCTTGTCTGTAGGATTTGAAAAAGGTATAAAGCCACACCCTCAGCTTTTGCAATTCTTCAACAAATATGGTTTATGCAAACTATGTCAAGGACGGTGTTCCTAGGGTATACGAGTTCCCTAGGGCTGCTGTAACAAATTACTATAAACTTGGGGGCTTAAAACAACAGGAATTTCTTCCCTCCTAGTGGTGGAGGCCAAACGTCGGACATCAAGGCATTGTCAGGGCCACACTCCCTTCGAAGGCTCTGGAGGAGAATCTTTCCTTGTGTCTTCCAGCTTCCGGTGGTCCAGGCGTTTCTTGGTCTGTGACCGCATCACTCCAGTCTCTGCCTCCTGCTTCCTACGGCTTTCTCCTTCTTCTGACTGTCTCTCCTGTGTGTTTCTTATCAGGACACTTGTCATTGAATTTAGCTGATCATCCTTAGGATAATCCAGGCTGATATCATCTGGAGATCTTTGATAATAATCCAGGCTGATATCATCTGGAGATCTTTGATTATCTTTGCAACCCCCCCCCCAATAAGGTCGCATTTATAGGTACTGGTGGGGTTAGGATATGGTCATATCTTTTTGGGGGACCACTATTCAACCCACTCTACAGAGGATACAATGTTGAAAAAGACAGGGTTGTTTTTCTCAAGGAGCTCAGTCTAGCAGGGGAGACACTATGAAGTAACAATGTCAAAAGAATAACCACAGGCAGAGCTCTGTTGCAAGGGCTGAGGGGATCTTGAAAGAGATTGCACTGGGAGTTGATGTGGAGGTTATAGTGGGGCAAGGATGGGTGTGCTTTTTTTTTTTTAACTTTTGAACTCTGTAACTTTCTGGCATCTAGAAATCACTATAGAAAGCTATCAGGTTGAAAAAATAAGTCCAGTTGGAATGGAGAGGATTCATACCAGCCCAGCCAGATCTCTTGGGTCTGGCTGAGTTCAGCTAATCCTGCTGGCTGTATCGAGGTCTGGGGGAGTTGGCAGGAAAATGAGGGGTGGCTGAAGCACATGAATTGGTTGGGAGTTTTGATGGCTACGCTGCTGGGAGGTGAGGAGCCGGACACCATGAAATGGGTCATTGGATTTCTCTGTGGTGGAGAATGAAAGAAGGAGGATTTGTGTCTGCCGCGCATCCCCGGTGAGAGCCCGTGGGCCCCTGCGGGCAGGCTGAGGCAGCTGCCCTATGGAGGTCTCCTCCTTTGCTCCAAGGCCTTGGGCCTGGTGTCCTGGGGCAGGGCAGATTCCTGCCTCCAGACATGCGAGGGAAAAGACAGAATCCTTGTGCTCACTTCTCTTTTGGGGACAGTATTTGTACAGTCTTCCCAGATTACCATCTGCAGGTCTTTACATTCTCCTAGGACTTCACCTTCTTGGTGATGTTTTATCGTATCAAAAAGTTTCTTGATAATAAATATTATGGAATTATTGCTAATACTCTTGGGTGTAGCATGCTTGTTGTTCTGAAGAAGAACACCTTTACTGTCAAAGGGCACAGGTGAAGTATTTACGGGGGATGTGTTAATCGTGTTTATAATTTTCAGTGTTTCGGTGAAAAGGTAGGTAAACAGACCTAATATCACAAAAATGGTAAGAACCGCTAAGTCTAGGCGGAAGTGATGTGGATGTTCACCGTTCTGTTCTTTCAACTTTTTTCTACATTTGAAATTATTCATAATAAAAATTTGGGGGGAGATTGGGAGAAGAAGATTCTTGAAGCAGAATTTCTTGACCTGTTTCATGAGCTGTGGGTGGAGTGGTGAATGGGTGTCAGGGACCAGGAAGCTTCTAAATTTATGTGTCAGCCTTTGTGGTGCATGTGCGTTTCTATCCTCATTAGGGTGAAAGGTCTATTGTTTGCAACTCTTCCCCGATTCTTGGATGGATCTGTGACTCCCCTGCCTCAAGATTAGACACCATCGCTTAAACTTGAGATAAATGCATGGATACAAAGAGCCAAACAGTCTGTTGCTGATGTATCATTAATACTTTATTGCAAAAATGTGAGTTAGTTTATAAATATAGATCATATACTCTTCTCTATTTTCATTAACTCTTTTCTTGAGTTTTCTAATTAGTTCTTTTCATATTGTAGTGGAATCATTAGACTTTCTCACCAGTTTAAAATACTAATAGCTAATATGAACAAATCTGTTTTCCCTTGCACATGTTTAAAACTGAAATATAATTTTGGTATCTTTCTAGATTATGAAAATAACACAGACTCACTTTATACAATTTGTGAAATAAAGAAATGCATAAAGAAGGAAATAAAACCACCATCAACCCATGTTCCAGAGGTAACCACTATTAATATTTTGCTGTGTCTTGCTTTTGGTGTGTATGCATCTACGTGTCTACATATATATACATGTATACATATACGTGTCTGCATATATACATATATATATGCAACAAAATTGAGTAAGGCTGAACGCACAGGTTTATATTATGCAAAAAAAAATTTCAAAATTTAATTTTATTGTTTCCCCAATTTTCATAAAGAAACATTCAGGTAGATTTGTCCAGTCTTCATATTAAATATGGTTGTTCAAATTCATGTTTTTAGGTTTTAGTGAGGACAACTTTCCATTGAAATAGCTTATCTCTTCTTAGTACTTAGTACCTTGAGTAATATTATTTATGTTCACTGCCTAGAGTCATAATTTATTTTTCCCCATTGAGTTGCCCCACTGAGATGGGTAAGAAGAAAAATTGTGTAAGTCCATACTGGTTGTTGAGGATGCAACCAAGGCACAGCTAACCCCAAACTGTCAGAAATCTGGGTGGTTGGGGTTGGCGGTGAGGAACTCTGAATAACCTCTGATTTGCATGTAGCTTGTTCGTACAGGTTTGATATTTCAGGAAATCAGAAGAGTGAAAAGAAAACACGCTACGGCTGCCTGCGTGAGCCCACTCCTGGGAGCCAGGAGGTTGCCTGACCTTCTGATCCACAGAGATATCACAGGGGCAGAGGAGAGAAGAGGGGCCCGCGGAGGTTGGCAGTGTGACACTTGCCCTCCTCTGACGTTCAGTGGCACTTGGTGAGGGCCTTAGCACATTTTGATTTGAATCAGGGCTATTTGTTTACTCACATTAATGTGTGTAAAGCCCCAACAAAGTGTCTGGTACTTAATAGATGCAAAACGAATTCTAATCCCGCATGTCATATTAGACAATGGGTTCTTGGGAGGCATTTGTATTGTTCATATTGTGCAGTAAATTAAAACACGGGGCTTGGATCCAGACAAACCTGTTCAGGGTCTTGAGTTTGCCTCTTAGTAGCACTGACTTTGGGAATCTTGCTTGATGCCTCTGAACCCATTTCTCACCTGCCAAATCAGGATGGTAGTAGTTCCCATCTCTTTGGGCTATTGAAAGGATTAAATGAAAACATTCCTTTAATAAAGGCCAATGTTTATCCAGGTCTTACTACATTCAGAGCACTGTTTTAAGTGTGCTTTAGGTGTGACCATCTTATGTAATTCACATCACTCTGTGAGCTAGGCGCTAACACCCCCATTTTGCAGGTAAGAAAACTAAGACACAGAGAAGTTGACTAACGTGTCCAGGGTCACACAGCTATAAGATAGGTAAACTGGGATTTGAGCTGAAGAAATTAGTACTCTGTCTGGTATCTTTCCATACCACTATGCGCGACACCTTGCTGTGGTCCATTCCCTCGTTATGTGTGTGTGTGTGTGTAACTCCATGCCTGGGAAATACTCATTGAAAAGCATCTATGGGAGTGTCTTTCCAGGCTGCTAGTTAGAAGAGCACTAAATGTATTCCTATGCTCAATAAGAAAATGTGCTCATTTAGAAAAGAGACACATTGTATGAGCCTGATGTTCAGTCCTTTAAAATAGTGGCTTTAAAACTCACATTGGAATAATCATGGGAAAGGTTGGTCTGGTGAAGATTTCTGCTGTTCCCTGTTCCAATCAGCTGCTGAGCTGGGCTGCTGCCAGACCGATGACTCTTCTCCCATATGCAAGAGGGTGAAGCGTGAGGGTGTTACCAGGAACGGAGACCTGGAAGAGCTTGCAGGGCTGGGCACCCTGCCGAGTCACACCCAAGTGGTGGGCGCTTGCCAGCTTCGGGGCTAAGCTATTGCCCCGGAGAGACTGGGCAGGGCGGGCAGCTCTTTGCTTGCTTCTCTTGTCTCCCAGGGCAACAGCCTGGAGCTGACTGTGGTCACCCGTGGGAATGCTTCTCCTGAGTCAGCGGGGCCTGGGGTGCCCCAGGGTGTGGCTGTGTGTTCTTTTGGGCCCCCGCACAGATGGCTTTTATCTCAAAGGATGTCACTGCGCCATCACGGGTTGAGGGCTGGAGCTGCAGGACAAAAGTGGCTTGATATGAACCACTTTCTAAAAGTGTCCACTTTTAGAACTTTCCACGGGGCTGCTGCTATAGGCGCAGTGCTTCATGTGGGAATGTTTTAAGCCGGTTAGTGCATGCCCATCAGAAAGTGACCAGAGACCTTGACTCTAGAAACAGCTCTTTCTCCAATTTGTGCATTTGAGAAGATCACTGTCTCTCCTCTTGGTTTTATAGTTTCCTCATATGGAAAATTAAAATAACTCCTGCCCTCCCTGTATGACTGGATTATTCTGAGACCAGATGGGATGATGGATATAAAAGTGGTCACTAAGTGACCGGTGCTGCCGGAAAGCAGGGAGCCATGCCTTTTCCTACAGGTGAATCTTACCTCCCTGGCTCCTGATTGTTCTCCCGTTTGAAGAGTCTCTGACCACAGCCAGCTTGGAGGGCTGGGGGTTGGTTTTCTTAAGAGAGGTGCTGGATTCCTGACCTGTGATGCCAGTGAGGATTTCTAGGAGGAAGGATGGTCTCAGGGAGCTGGTGTTGGAAGCTATGGGATCCAAGCACTCCTGTGCTGTCTGGGAGCCTCCGTCTGTTCCCGGCTTCAGTGGGTTGGGCTCTCACTTTATTAAGGAGGCAATGCAGGTTTTCTTAGTGCCTCTCAGTCTTCCGTGGCACTTTAGGGAACTCTTTTATTTTAGGGACACTTATTGGGATGCTGGGCACCCTCAGAGTGAAGATTTCCTTGGGAGGGTGACCAGTTGCACTGACAGACAACTGAAGGTGGGATGGGGCCTGGCAAGGTTAAGTCTCGGCACTTAAGTACCAAAGAGGAGAGGGAGGAAGAGAGGGAGGAGGAGAGGGGTGGTGCTAGCCCCATGGCAGCTAGGCTGGCTCTGATACCCTCACCATAGGTTTTTGGCAGGAACAACACAAACTTGCAGCTGCTTTTTTGGGTGGGGGCACCCTCTTTCTTTGTGCATCAAGATATAGCTGCTGCCCCGGAACAATCTCCTGGTGGCTGTACAATGGCAGACACGAGTGAGGCCTGGCCCCCAGGGGGTCTGCATTCTGTTCCAACCAGACCATGTCCTCAGGACACTGACCAGTGGAGTGACTCGGAACTCCTGTCATAGAAGGTGAAGGGATGCTTGGTGTGGTGCATGAGACTTGTCTTCATAAACCTGAGGGCCCGTCCTGGGGAAGGGTAGCCGACTCTGTTCACTCCCAACCTTCCTCCTCCTCTCCTCCTCTCCAGGGGAAGAATGTGACTCACTGTAAGAAAGAACTTTCTGTAAGTCGAGATACCTGGATGTGGTGAAGCAAAAACTGACTGGCCCCATAAAGGGGTCCACATGAAGGGGTTTCAGAGACACAACAAGGTTGACGTTAATGGTCTCCCTTCAAGCCCTAAGAAGCTGTGATCTTAGGGACCGAGTTTGCAGAGTTATGAGCCTGACCGACACCACATTCACTCAACAATGCTCCAGAGCTTTCTCCATGCTGAGAGTATCCTTTAGGACTGCTGTGTTGGACCTTTCAGCAGCGCAGTTAGCCTCTGAGGTGCTGTCAAGTCCCACCGCCCTCTGGTTTTGCTGGGAGGGGAGGATGACCTGCATTCATCACTCCGCATTCTGACTAGCCCCCCTTTTCATGTTTCCTGCTCCTTCTTTATTCCCAGTTTGTTGCTCTTGGCACCAGAATTTGTGTGGATTTGTTCATAACAGTTACCCTCTGCCTTGAGAAGCGTGTGGACTGTTTTAGGAATATTTTTACAAAGTCTTGGGCCATATTTTTATGACTGGAAATTAACCAGAGAAGTGGAAAAATGCCGGCTTGCTTATTCCGCTCTATGTCCTGAGGATGAATGCTTCTCGCCTCCCACTTCTGTTTTCTAGCTGCTTGGGTCATAGGTTCTTGGCCTGGGCCCGTCCCTTCTGACAGGACTTTGAGGTTACTTGAAGCTCTGTGTTTTTGTTTTTTTAAAATAAAGATATATAACATTTATTGAAGTCATATACAGTGAGAGTCACTAACTCTTTTTTTGTATTTTTTTAACTGAAGTATAGTTGATTTACAATGTTTCAGATGTACAGCAAAGTGATTCAGTTATACATACATATATATATATGTGTATGTATATATATATATATATGTCTGTTCTTTTTCAGATTCTTTTCTATTATAGGTTATTACAAGATATTGAAAATAGTTCCCTATTCTATACAGTAGTCCCTTGCTGGTTATCTATTTTATATATGTTAATCCCAAATTCCTAATTTATCCTCCCCCTCCTTTCCCCTTTGGTAACTGTAAGTTTGTTTTCTATGTCTGTGAGATTATTTCTATTTTTTAAGTAAGTTCATTTGTATCTTTTTTTAGATTCCACATATAAGTGATATCATATGATATGTGTCTTTCTCTATCTGACTTTACTTCAGTTAGTATGATAATCTTTAGGTCCATCCATGTTACTGCAAATGGCATTATTTTATTCTTTTTGTGGCTGAGTAGTATTCCACTGTATATATGTACCTCATCTTCTTTACTCAGTCACCTGTTGATGGACATTTAGGTTGCTTCCATGTCTTGGCTATTATAAATAGCACTGCTGTGAACACTGGGGTGCACGTATCTTTTGGAATTAGAGTTTTCTCTGGATATATGCCCAGGAGTGGAATTGCTGAATCATATGGTAAGTCTATTTTTAGTTTTTTAAGGAAGAAGCTCTGTATTTTTATTGTCAAGTCTTCCGATCCTCTTCTTGCCTCCCAGGTACCGTCTTTCTCCTTGATCTCCTTTTCCCCCGTCCAGTCCTTGCCTCTTCCCCATGCTTCATATTTCTTACATCTTAGAAACTCCTTTGAGCTGAAGGTAACTGTCTGCGCCAATGTGTACATCTGCTTCCTGGAAGGACTCACAGAGATCATGGACTTTGGGTGGGCCTTGAGGTGAGTTGCTTTTAGTCCCCTTTAAAAGAGCTTTAAATAAAAAATAAAATGGGCTTTAGCCATTCAGGCTACCATTTCTCTTGGGAAATGAGCTGACAGGGTGGTAGTCTCCAGCCAGCATCCTTTTGCTCAGCCATGGTTATGAAGTCCTGGTCCATTTCCAAATTTTAATCATTTTGATCATTCTTTTCAGATTCCAGCATAAAGGCATGTTTCTGGTGCCTTTTATTTTTCACATGTAAAATATTAAAGGCTGAGGAAAACTGTTTGAATCTTGGCTGTAACTCTTCAGAGTTCTGCTTGTTAGCCCATGACCCCACCTTAAGTGGGTGTTGACCACAGCAGGTGTTGGGGTCGGCAGCAAGACAAAGGAACCAGCGTGACAGCTTCCTGCCCTCAGGCACTCAGAGTCTAGTCATGGAGACTGGCTGAGGGCACGGATGTGGGAGCCTGGAGTGGGCACCTGGAGTGGGCAAGCTTGAATTCTGCCTGACTGGAGGTGGTGTAGGGGCAGCGGGGAAGGATGCTCAGCCGAAAAGGTGAAATCTCAGGTGGGTCTTAAAGCACATGAGGAAAGTTTTGCTGGGAAGACAAGGATTTTATGGGCAAGCAATGGCATTGGAAAAGCAAAGGATTATGAGAAGAGTGGTATGTTTAGGGATTAGAGAGCAGCTGGGTGTAAGTAGATGCAGGGGAGGCGGGTAGAGGCGGAGGGGAGGGGATTAGACCAGGGAGTTGCCTTAGAGAGCACTCCTGAAGGGCCTAGGGCACCACGTGAAGAAGGTGGGACATTGGTGTTGGGGATCATTGATCTCTGACCCCCACCCAATCACCGTGACCTTCTGTAGGGCTTTCCTGCCCACCAGCTCACTGTGAGATGCTCTGAAAGGCCTCTGTGAATTTGTGTGTTTCTGGCTACAAAATGAGAGACAAACAGGAGTAGCCGGAGACTGGCCACAAGGAGATGGCCTCAGAGGACTTTGTGATAATGCAGATGAGAACCGTGGAGCGTCCATGAGACCAGCAGCCTCTGCCTCACCAACCGTGTGTCAATACAGCCCACCATGTCCAGTGACAGTGCTTCTTCTGGTACCCAAGCTGCCTCCAGCTTGCCTCCTAGCCTTGTGGTCACTCATCACCTCCCTTACCAGAACTCATCCTCTTGATTAGAGTCGCCCCTGACTGGGGCTGCGTCACCCACCCTCTCTCAGGCACTGCCCTCAGGACACACAGGCCAGAGACATGGCAGGATGGATGAGGTGTAGCTTCGTGCCCCCCAAGGAGGGAAAGCTCACAGGAAAACAGAGCTTCTCTGTGTTTCAGCTGAGCACGGGTCGGGCTCACCATTTCCTTAATATCCATGCCGGCCTTGTGGGTTGTGGGGGGAGGGCCTGCCGACATTCATGTGAACTCAAAGGCTTCCTGCTCACGGCGTGGGATGGCTTCAGACGTGTTTCTGCAGGCCTTTTGGCTGCACCAGGGCAGGTTCTTGTATGACCTCACCCAGCTGAACATCTGCCAGAGTCAGCCTCAGGAGCCCCGGAAGCTCCCGGGTACACTGCCAGCTCCCATCGCCCGTCATCCCAGCCCTCCCGTCTATACCTTGCCTCCCAAGGTTTAGGGCAGTGTCTGTCCGCAGGGCCTCGGTGTGCAGTCCACGGAAGGTCTCATAGTGGTCAAAAACCTTTGGGAAAACTCTGGGGTGAACAATGCTAAGTGGTTTAGTTTACTGCAGCCCTTCTCAGGATCTCTGATGTGCTAATACATTTGGTCCTCCGTAACCTGTAGATACAGAGAGCAGTGCTGTTTTACACGAGGGACTTGAGCATCTGCAGATTTGGGTATCCACTGGCGTCCTGGAACTAATCTTGTGTGAATTCCAAGGGACGACTGTATTTATATTGTGAGTTTCCCGGAGTAGGTAGTAAGTGAACAGTCTGTTTCCCACACTTACTTGGCCAAGACACATTCTCATGCCCGACTTCTTGCCAGTATAGAGGCTTTCCTTCTGCGGAAGTGGAGCTCAGCTGGGGCTCAACTTTGGGGAGAAGGTTCTAAGAGCAGCAAAACTGTATCTCCTAGATTTTGGAGGGATTCCTAATTAGGGTAGCAACACCCCAGTTCGCCTCAGGCAGTCCGTTTTTCAATGTGTTGTCCCAGTATAGTTCGGATAAGACTCCTGATTTTTCCTCTCCACAGTGCCCTGTTTGAAGGGATGAATGACGTGGGCACCCTGGCCCTAGTCCACTGCAGAGCCCAGAGCCCCGCCACTTGCCCTTCTGGAGCCAAAGGGCAGCTGTTGTTAGACTTACTTCTGCTTCTGCTTATAACACAATCTGATGTCACCCTTTGACTCACAACTCACTCTCTGACAACCTTTGATATTTGTCAGCGGGTCCCGAATTCTTTCCCCTTTATTCAGCCACCATATTCAGCCTGGCGAAATGCCTCACCTTCTCAAAAGTGGTTCTGCAAGGGAGGGCAGTAGAAAATCAGAGCCCCTAAGAAATGCAGATCTTTTGTGCTGGGTGTCCCTTGGCAATGCACGCCTTCAGCCATGGCATTTCTAGGCCACCTCGGCCGTGAACTTTTGGGCTCTGTGTCTGCTGGTCTGGTGCTGAATTGTTTGTCTGTGTCCTTCTTTCTGCTCCTTCCCTTGTCTCCTTTTTACTCCTGCTACTGAAACAGCCTCCTTCCTGCTGTCAGATGCTCTGAAGGAAATGGTATTAGAAAATATCAAGAAACTGTCCTCATTCAGGGGATGAGAGAAATAAAAGGGAAAAGGCCATGCCAACAAGGCCAAGTAGCTCATGAATTTGGGAGGTCACAGAATTTATTGAGAACAACCAAAGAATGAGAAATGTATGCTTTGTGAATCCAGCCCTGCCAGCCTCACAGCACCAAAGTGGAGATTTCCATCACTGTCAGCATCTCCCATGCCTGTTGCCTCTGTCAGCCTGGGTTCTTGATTCTTTTGAAGGGGCAATTCATGACCTATAAAGTTGGATTTTAACTTTTGTTCATTTCTCTCTTTTTTAACATACTTTTGTGGACAAATTCATTGTAAACTGTTAAGAATCTGGCATTCAAAAATTCTTTAGCTGGAGACAAAGTGGAAAGATGAGGATTTATTGAAGAAATGCTTTCCTTTTTATTTGATAAACTAAACAGTGAGAATCATCTTTAATATTTGCAAAAGCCTCAAGAAAATCTCACCAGTTAGAAATACAAAAGGAAACTAGTCATCAAGTATTTGGGGTCTCTTTTTTACTCTGGGATGTTTTGAAATTTAAAACCCACATACCTAAGTTTCTTCTGGTTGTAAATGTCCCAAGCAATCGGCTTTCTTCATGTATATTTTGTTTAAGGTTCTCAAAGATGTCTGGGACAGACTCTTAAACCCTTGTCTCTTCCTCAAAAAAGAAAAGAAAGAAAGAAAGAAAGAAAGAAAGAAAGAAAGAAAGAAAGAAAGAAAAAACAATTTTGTCTTTAAATTTAATCCTTTAAAAAATTTCTCAAGTAATGGATCTTAAAAATTAACTTCTCTTTTATGGTAGCCACTTCGGCATTTTTTCCTCCTCCCCTGACCAACTGCATAGTTTTGCTTTGCCTTCTTTTGAGCATGTGGAGGAAGTATTTTTTTTTCTCCTTAATTCTTTTGAAAGAATGGGGTTATTTGGCTTTAATACTGTCATCTAGGCTTTTCTTGTATGTGTGTGTTTATAGCAGTTTTAAATTGGCCTAAATACCATAGTTTTCAGCTCATCTGCCTGTTGTAGAGTCTTCATGACTTCCCTTGACCAAACCAAACTGAAAAAAAAAAAAAATCAAATCAGAGCCCACTCTCAAAAACACAACAAGACTGGCCCTCTGGTTCTCAGGCGATAACTAAGTTTACTTTCCTCCTATTTTTAAAAATATACTTATGCACATAAATATGTGTATATATTAGTATTTCATTTCAAATTTTATTTCACAAGATGCTTCAACCCTATTATGTAAATCCTGACTGCCAATTTTTAAAGAAATATTTGTACCTAGCCATTAAAATCAAAACTTGATTCCACAAGCTCCACCTTATCTTGTTGACTTTATTTTTCAAGAAAGAAGTCCATTTAATTAAAAAAAAAACCTTCTTTTCTTTCTTTTCCTCCCCCTCCCCTCCCCCACCCTTGCTATTGTCTCTTCAGACCAGGAAGTTTATATGTAAACAGAAGCCGTGATCAGACCCCTGACCTCCTCCCGGCTTTCAACCCAGTGTTTCCACAGAGGGATTAACCCCAAATACCAACTTGCTCTCAGAGGCGAAATTGTTCCCGAGGCGGGCATCACCAAAGGGTTTTCTTCTCTGGAGGCGTTCACATTCACCCTGCAAATAAGGTCTTCTCAAAGGGAGGCTTAAAGGCGGCCACTGGAAAGCAAACTGCTGGACAAGCTGGAGCCGAGAGGGAGGCTGAGAATTCTCGGGGCTCTCAAGAGCCTGTCCTTTGCCCGCCGAGTAGTCATAACCTTCCCGGTCCAGATCTATGGGTGTGATGGGAAAGGGCCAGTTTGCTTGGTCCAGTAACGCATCACTCTGTGCGTGCATGCGCGTGCATGCGTGTGAGTCGGTGTGAGTGCACAAGCCCCCATCTTTGGACTTACACACAGGATGTCCTGTGGATGGCTTGGTTCGGGGCAACTCAGGGATGTTGGCAGGGAGGGGATCATGGGGACAGGTGGGAGGGGGGCACATGAGCAACAGCCCTGCCCCTTGTCCAGAATCACAGCTGTGTGCCTACAAGGGGAAAGTTTGCAAGTCGTTCAGTTTTATTCTTCGCGGCAGGTCTCAGAACGTCCACTCAGGAGGGAACGCTTTGAACCAGGCATCAAGCTCTGGGCTGGATTCCAAGTCAGCTCTAAAAACAGTCAGAGCTTCCCTCTGGTCCCCTCCTCGCTGGGCAGAATGGCTGAGGGAGTGGGTTCTCACTTCAGCGTGGCCCCCCACCCCAGGTCAGTTCCCTGCGTCGCCTGAACAGCCCTGCTCAAAGCCAAGACGCGGACAAGGCAGAACAAGGCAGGACAAGGCGCTTTTCTTAGGGCAGAACATCTCCCCACCGGGACCCCCAACAATTTCTCACCCGGGAGACAAAGTATCTTTCTTTTAAAGGCTCCATGCAGCATGTCCAGAAATTTCTCCTGTTATTAAGAAGCTGTGTGGGGGAGGGGAAAGGGCCCGACGAGGCTACTTACTTAATAGCTCCTAACAGCTGTGGAAAGTTTGATGCCGCAGGAGCACCCAGACAGAAAATTAAAAACCTAATAAAGTCCTCAGTGTGGGGGCGCTGGCATCACGACGGCTTCCCTTCTCCAGACACCTAATAAAGAGACATTCCGGGACACTCACTCATAAGGGGAGTCTGCAGGGGTCACCGAGAACAGTGGAGGGCGAGCCATGGAAACACGGCAGTCACTCACGTCCCTGCAGGGAAGGTGCCTTGACTTCTCCTCTTTTTCCCCCTCTTTGCTCTATTTTAGAAAAATGGCAGGGTGCTTAGGACCGAAAGAAAAACAAAACGAAACAACAAACAAGCAAACAAAACTGACAAAAGAAGAAGGAATGGATTCCAGGAGCCCTGAATTTAGAAATCACACAGTTTCACCTTTCATGGACAGAATAAGCAGAAGGCTGCTGTCTGCCAGTTTAGGCGTTAGAGGGACGGGAGGTGAGATTGAGATTCGGTTTGGCTCCTGGAGGCAGTGGAGAAAGGAGGGTTGGAGGACTGTGGTTGATTCAGCTGGATTTTTAGTAGCACTGTCCTCAACATAGGTTTTCTCACGTGGGTTTTTCCACTGCTGTCACTTGGTCATTTGGGATCTGAGCTCCTTGGGGTCTGCTCGATTGTGGGGTTGCTGGTTGAGACTTTGGGATTCAGGGACATTCATGTTACTCTGTCTTGGTTCTCAAGTCAGTTTGCGTGAATGTGAAGAACAAAAAAAAGGTCGACTCTGAACAAACAAGCCATCAGTCACTTGTGGGGATGTTCCGTAGAGGTGGTGGTACCAGCCTTTTCACACAGATGATTGCACAAGTGCTGAAGGCAGAAGGGAGCAGCCCGTGGAGGAGAGGGTGAGGTCAGTCAGTCAGGGAAGACAAATAGCGTATGATCTCACTTACGTGTGGAACCTAAAAAAAAACAAACTCCGAAACAGAACAGATTAATAGTTGCCAGAGGCAGATTAGGGGTACGGGGTTGGGGCTCGAGGGGCTGGGGAGGAGAGTGAGTGAAAAAAATAGAAAAGAGAGTGAAAAGAAAGTTGGTTCCATTTCCTAATCTGATGTCGAATTCAGTTCAAGTGTTTGAGAGCATAGCTTGGATTAGCTCACTTTCTGCCCAATATTCTGAGACCAGCAGCCAGCTGGCTCCTCGGGGTTACCCCTCCATAGCAGCGGTTACAACCGTGTAATGTTACACTTGCTTTAGAAGAATACAGTTTCACGTTGTGCAAATTTGTGAAATGGCTTCTGCAAGCTGGCCTGGAGATAGTCCTTGCACAGATTTCCCCAGGGCCCCTGGTGCCACGAAGAGAATCCGAGACGAGAAACCCGGGCCCAGCCCTCGCCAGCTCTGTCGCCAACAGGCCTGGGATGCTTGAACAGACCTCTTGTCCCCCGTGGGCCTTGGTTCCTTGTTCTCCAGGATGAAAGGGTGGGAAATAACTTCTGCGGCCCCTTCCCGCTCCCACACGCGGTGATGCTCTGAGGTTAGAAGGCTGGTCCCTGCGCGGGCGTTCCTGGCTCTCCTGTGTCAGAAGGAGTGTTTTCCTTCTGGTTTTCGTTCACTTGTGGCTTGGCAGAGCAGAGTGCAGCCCTTGGGTGTGATGCAGGGCAGATCAGCGGTTCTGTGAGTACAATGAAATACGGGTTTTTGAACCTCTCAAGTCCAGAAACTCTTTCTTGGTCTTTTCTGTTTCTTTGTTTTGTTTTGTTTTCTTTAAAAAAAAAAGGTTTTTCTCCCATGAATATAGTCCCACATTTAAGAAAAGAGCAATGCTGCCACTGGGGTGGGCCTGGGCTGGCTTCTTGTGGGAGGATTGCTCGGAGGGAGGCCTGGGGAGTTCTGGTTTATACTGGAAGGATTGAGCTCGGTGCTTCTGAAATTTCAAAGCGCGGAAGGATCATTTGAGGGTCTTTTCAAATCCGGATTCTGATTCGGAAGGTTTGGGGGTGGGGCATGGGATTCTGCATTTCCCGTGGGCTCCCGGGTGATGCTGTTGATACGGGTCCACTGGCTGCCCTGTTAGTAACAAGGCTAATTCATCCCAACTCAGACCTCCCCTGGGCTCCTCCAGAGACTAGCAGAATCCACAGGATGGGGACGCTGCACCGAGACCCTCCGTACCAGGGCTCCCAGACGGATAGGGCTCCCGATGTTAAGAGATAACTTTGCTGGTTCACTCTGGGCATTGGGCTGTCACAGTCTGGCTGAGACTCCGTCTATGTGTTCGTCCTCCCTTTTGCCATCTGACATGTGGTTTCCTTTCTCTGTCTCTGTTTCTGTCTCTCTCTGTTTCCAGCATCAGGTGAAGAAAAATTGGACAGTGGGGTGAGGAAGAATGATGCATCAATTACTCAGAAAGCTACAGTATAGAATTAAATGAGCCCCACACTCTGGCTCATTAGCAACATTTTATTACTTAGCAAGTCTAGAACTAGTGCTTCAGCTAAATAAAGAAATGTAAATCATTTAATGCACCTTTCTTAATTGAGCTGCACACCAGGGCCACCTTCCTAATGGTATTACAGCACCAATTACCTCATTAGGAGAGAAGAGTTGCTTTGATGACAGGTTTTGGAAGTTAGAATGGCAGAGGGATGTCCTTCAGGGGGACTCATTCTGAGCTGGGCTGAGCTGAGTGATGAGCAGGGGCCAGAAAGGCACATGGGGACCTGGGACTGAAGGCAGGATGAGGATCCCTGTGCACTCTGCCCTCAGGCTTGGGGACAAGATCTGGTTTCACTCTTTCAGGGTTGTTTGGTGCAGAATGTAAACCCCAGTGGTGCTTGTTCTTTGGTTTGTTTAAGATCCCCTGGGGTGGCCTGTTAGGGATTTGGTTTCCAGGATCCTACCTTGAAATTCTGGCCCAGGAAGTCTGGGCTGGGCTCCAGCCAAACCATGCTGTAGTAAGACCCTGGAAAGCCCCCAGCTCACAGATACTATTTCTTTTGTAGAAATTGTAGCAAGGGTCCCTGTGACTTCACCCAACAGTTGAGCATATGCAGCTCCTCCATCACCACAGGCTTTCATCTTTCCAAAGAACAGACCCAGTGAGCTTGGCATGAGTTTGTTTCTTTAAACACAACACAGATAATTTTCCCTCTGTCAGGCGTGGTTTGTGTGGCTGAGTCGCAGGGCAAACTGGGTTTGACAATTAGCTTGGCTGCTAACTTGCTGTGTGACATTGGGCAGGTCACTGTGCCCTTGGGGCTACAGTTTCCTCAACTCAAAATGGGCCTGGTCACTGGGAACAGTGAAGTGCATGGACATGTTATTGGCCAAGAAACGTCTTTTGGCAACCATTTCCTTCTCTGTAAGGCGAGAATCTTGCATTGGGGATGAATTTGGGGAGACTGGGTAGCAAGTGGGCTTCTCTTTCTGGCAGCTTTTCCTGTTTTCCTTCCCTGTAGTAACAAGAACTCCAACCTCCAGATTTTGTGTAAATATTGAGTTTATAGCAATGATTTTGTAGAATGTTCCAGTTTCCCGGTTTGATGATTGATGTGGTTTTCTGTGTGTTGTGCCTTCTCCAAAGGCTTCTCTTGCTAGTCCTGCGGACTAAACAAAAGCTAAATGCTGTTTCTCTTCCCTTCCTATTGTCTTATGGAAGTGGGGGCAGATGCATTCTGGGTAACCCTATAGGGCAGAGAAAGCATCAGTGGAGAGACACGTAGGGAAGTGAAATTGGGTTTAGAATGTGGAGTTTCCTAGTAATTAGAATGACTCTCTGATCCAAAACCTTGGCTGGCTCTACATTGCCTACCATGCCATGCACAGACTTCTCTGTGTGGGTTTTAGTGTCTCATTGCCTGGCTTTAGCAGGCTTACTAATCCTATATCCACTTCCGAAGTAACTTGAAAGAAACGTGAAGCTTTAACTCACATTTGTGACAGTTGTTCTCCAATCCAGATCCTGTTCTGCATTTCCAGCTGTCTGCAAAGCATCTCCAATGGGCTCTCTGGTCACTACTGCAAACTCACAGTGTCCTCATGGACACCTATCAACTTTCCTTTAACCTCGCTGCTCTTCCCATCTCGTTTCTGTTTGTGGAAGCATGATCTGGCCTTAGGGAATGAAAACTGGCTTGAAAGATCTGAAACCTCCTCATTCTAGTATCTGTTCTAGTACTAGGACCCATTGCTTTGAAATATCTAGATATTAATAGTTATAAGAAATCTTTGCCAGTTCTTATAGCCCATACCACTTCTTCTTCCACCAGAATCAACAATGAAACCTCTCTAGATTTTATAGCTCACGGGCTTGCTTAGATCTCGCATACGGAGGAGTATGGTTTGTTAGCAGCACATGTGCAAATGGGGTTTCTTGACAGCATAAGCCAAATATAAATCCATGGTGTGTGATGCCAAAGAAGCTCACATACAGTACACTGTCATTAAGAAAACTGCAGCCTCTAGAACAAGCAGAGTTATTGTCCTGACTAACCTTGCACGACTGAAACACACCCGGGGTGCTTCTTGACTATTGATTGTATTGGTGTATGTGTGTTACACACACATGTATAAGCTGTCTAAGATGCTAACTTAAAGTCTCCTATTATTATGATGTTTCTATCAATTTCCTCCTGAATTTTTGAGAATTCTTGCTTTGTTTATTTTTATTCTATATTACGTGGCATATAATGGGTCATGATAGTTGTTTTCTTTGTGTTCACTTTGTCAATATTAATCTAAATTTCACTTAAGCTTTTTGCTCGAAATTCTACTTGGATAAAAAACATTGTGATCCTGATTTCTTTATAAATTGTGCATTTGTGTGTGTGATGTATTTGCTAGTTTACCTTTTTTAATCTGATTCTTTTCTTTGTTTTAAGTATATATTTTGGGATAGCATATTGCTAGGTTTAGTTTTTCAAATAAAGGAGTTTAAGCCATTTACATTTATTGTCATAGTTACTGTGCTAGTTTTTACTTGACATAAGTCAAGTTGCTTATGCTCTAAATATTTCATCATGAATATTATTAACTAGGGTTTAATATTTGCTTACAATTTTCCCCCTTGATGTAAAATTTACAGACAATGAAATGCAGAAATCTTAAGTGTATATTCATTAAATTTTGGCAAATGTATATCAAGTATTTTTTTTCACATTACTTTATCTTTTAATAATTATTGTTTGTATTTTAAAAACTTTTACAATCATGCTTTAAAATTATTTAGATGATATATTTAAATGATTTAGTAATCACCGTGAGTTCCATTTCATCAGAACGTCTCCATTCTTTACTTTGATTCATCTCTCGATTGGCTGGTATGTAACTTAAGGACTTTTTTCAAGGAGGATGTGAGTGATATACTTTAGGAGCCTCTGAGTAGCTGAAAACTTTCTTATAGTTCCTTCAGATATGAGTGACAACTTGGATAAGTGTAGAATTCTTGACTGGCAACCTTTTTCACTTAAAACTATAGATATTTCTCTACTGTCATCTGATGTTTAATATTATAGGGCTATCTGAGGCTATCTGCCTGGATAATTTAAAAACTCTTCTATTGTTCTTGAACTTGAATGTATCCAGTAGTTGAAATCTTTGAGGTAATTTTGCCAGGTACTCAGATCTTTTGATCTGCAAATACAGTTTTATTCAGTTATGGCAGAGGGTGGTGGTGTTCTCCCAAATGCACATTTACCTTCTTAGTAACCTAATTCTTGATTTTCATATGGGCACGTAACTACTTGGAATAAAAACCATACTTCCCAGATGACCTTGAAGTTGTGTTTCTAAAAAGCGATGTAATTATCTACAGCTGTATCACTTTTAAGTTGTTCCTTGGTAGTTTTTGGAGGCTTCAAAATATGTTTAATTTCTAGACCTTGTTGGAAATCACCCAATAAATTCAGGCATGGAGAGCAAGGTCAGAGTACAGAGTGTGCGAGGAGATCGCACTGTGAGTTGGCCAGGATCGTTTATTATCAGCGGTCCAGCAGGTGCGTAACTCCTACTGGGAGGTTTTCTGCTCAGCCTCCCCAAATGGCTCCATTTCAACATCCAGCAGTGATGCTGTATTCTCAGAATTGGATTAGCGAAGCACTGGGCAAAGTAAAACCTACTAGAATGATCCAAAGGAAAGGTCTGCGCCTACGTCAATAGCATTAGTATGAAGTAGGCTTCTGTTCATTAAAAATGGTAGGATTCATCCTCTAATTGAAAAATCCCATTCTTTGAAATGCAGGTGTACTTTCACATTATGTAGTTCAATTCTGTGTAGGTCGTTTTTGAGCCCTTGCTCAGTGCCAGACCCAAGGCTGTGGTGGGTGAAGTGATGAGAATGACCTGGCCTTGGCTTTGGGAGTTCACACGTTTGTTGGGAGACAGAGGCAGATGTATCATCTCAGCCCAGATCAGATTGAGAAGTTAGAAATGCAAGCAAAATGCTGTTGGGTTAAAAAGGAAAATTTAGAGGTGCCTCTTGCTAGAGGAAGTATTAAAACTAGGCAGTCCTGCATTCATTTTTGACACAGATAATTACTGAATGCCAAGTTGGTTTCATGCCCTATACCATGAACACTCTGAGAGGGTCAATTTTAGATGTTTAATTATTTACAGAAGACTAAAGTTCAACAGGCAGAAAAGGGAAAGGAAGGCATTTCAGGGAGTAGGAGTTTAGTTGAGGCTTTGAGGCTACAGGGCATGCCCAATAGACGAGAGGAGTCAGGTGTGGCTCTGACGCAGGACGTGCATATGGGAGTCGGGAGGCAGGGGCTGAAGTGAAGGTAAGGATGGAAGATGATCAGCGTAAAATCACAGAGGGCTCTGAATGCTCAGTAAAGGAATGTAAGTTTACTTTTAAAGCACATTTTTATAGGTTGGGTCACTCTAAGTTTACCAGGATTGCTCCCTTTTCAGGGTAACGGTTGGAAGTTGCACTGGCTGGGAATCAGACCACACTGAATTTGAGCTGTGTCATTCACGAGATGAATGACTATGGGCAAGTCACTTAACCTTTCTGACAGTTTTCTCATCTATGAAATGGAGGTTGTGCAGATTAAGTTAAGAGGTAGGTGATGGCTCAAGACATTTGAGCACCTTTACTAAATACTGAATAAAGGTTAGCATCTTCTTTATCCCTCCCTTCCTTTCCTTCTTCTCCCGTCCCCTTCCCAGAGGAAGGCTTTGGTGAAGAATGTATTTCAGTACATCACTGAGCCCTCAAACTTGGTTACTAAGTTTTTTCTCAACTTTATTTCAGCGGTTTTCAAACCTGAGCAGCCATCACCTGGAGGGCGTGTTAAATCAGATGGCTGGGCCCAACCCCAGAGTTTCTGAATCAGTAGTCTGGCATGGGGCCTGAGAATTTGCATTTCTAACACCTTCCCAGATGTTGCTGATGCTGCTGACCGCACTTTGAGGACCTCAACTTTATCCTGTTTTGCCCTGGCACAGACCCTGTTATTTGCTTACTCAATAGCCATCCTCTTGTCCCTCCTGACAGGGAACTGAGTTGTTCTGGTAGCACAGAAAGATTCTTTGATTTCAGTGTTAGGTTTCTCAGTGCCGGAAGATGATGGTGACGGGTCTAAATTAATCATGGTAAGCTCCGTTCCCTGGGCCATTGATTGATCTGCATGTGGGCAAGTCCCATATAGTGTCTAAAAAGATGTGAGGCTCAATCTACCGGCAACGACTCACAAGGATGAGGGCTTCTGCCCCTTGTACCTTCTTCCTGAATGTGTACATACTGCTGCAGCTACACCAGCCATCTTGAGACCAAGATATCACAAGCACGAGGAAGAACACCAGCGTGGCAGGGACATTCGGGCAGAGATACAGGAAGAAACTGGATCCCCAAAGGCATCACTGAGCTACATGCCCTGGACTGCCTGCCTCAGCTGGCTCTTATGTGAGAAGAATACACTCTCATCTGGTGAAGCCACCATAATCCACTCTTTTGCTACTTGTAGCCAAACACACTCCTAACTGATACAACCCGTTCTAGTTTTGTGATGTGGGTGGCATTGGTAATAGTGATCCCATTTTATAGATGAAGACACTGAGGTTCAGAAAAAGGAAGGTGGCATAATATGTAGTGATAGAGCTTAGATTCCAACTCAAGATTCCTTATTAAAAGTCCTTGGCATTCTCCCACTGACCTATAGCTCAGACATTCTAATTATCTCTTCCTATTGAGATACACACACACGCACACACACAATTTTGTTTTCCCTTCTATTGAGGGATAAGAAATTGATAACTCCCTACTGCTCTGAGCTTGTGCCTCTGCTGTCAGCTATCTGACTTCTGATTGTCATTTACTAAATGTTTAAGTCATTAATTCCTCCCATACTTACATATATATGTAATATATAAAATCTTTGGACTTTGATTGATCTTTTTTGCAATGGACAACCATGCATTTGTTCAGATTTTGTTCTTTATGCATGGAAGAAACTTAAAAACCTTAAAAGCCATATTACTAAATGTTCTTTATGGAAAGAAGCAGTTCAAATTAGCTTTGTGTCCTAACTTTTAGACAAGGGCTTCAGTTACACTCCTAAATTTTGGAAGACCTTGAAGTCCTACTCAAACAAAAATTATAGAGCAATACTAGAAATCTTCCAGAAAACGCAATTGGACTGAGACTACTGTGTAAACCAATCCAAGTCTCTGACTTTGATATATTTGCTTAGCCCACACACCCATTCATCATACTTGGGCCCTCCCAGCTCTGCTACCTCAAGCTGTCAAGCTTATTGCAAATTTATTGAGGAGACCAGTCCTTCAAGCACACTAACACATAAGTCTATTCCCCCATCGCCTGGTTAGGACAATGGGCTCACATCCCTCCGAACCCCTAGGGAAGACTGAAATCCCCCTTCTGACTAGCTCTTTGATCACAGCTGGATATTTATGGAGGAACCTAAATTAACTACCATCGTGAACAATATTCCCTTTAGTATATGAAGAAATGTTATTATTCAGCTCAGCTAAATTACCTTAAAGTAGTTCATTCATTCATTTGGCAAATTTTTATTGAATGTTATGTGTGCTACCGTGATATCAATGCCATCCATTTATACAGTTACTTATACGCAGTGTATAAAAGCACCTTCATAGCATTAGGGGTTGGGAACTGTGTTACAATGGAGAGTAAAACCAGTGCCTATTGCTAAAATATACTTATTGTTCATGGAAGTATTTGTTAATATAGTCATGTGAACATGTACACATGTGGTTTTGCTCTTTTTATTGCTGTTATATGTAAGCACGGCTATGTGGATAGGTACATGTATGCTATTGCTTGCATCTTATTACTGTTTTCTGGTTGGAGTTTTTGACCCCATATCTTTTCACTTTCTTAGTGTTACTATCAGTAACAATGTAAGGAATTGATTTGATGTGCTGTCTTCCCATCTATTAAAGAAGGGATGTTAAGTCCCTATCTATTCTGAGCTTTCCCTGTACCTCTGCTGTCAGCCACCTGGCTTCCAACTGTCTTTATTGTTTAAGCAATAATTCCACCCAGATTTACTGAGCAGAGTCCACCTAAGTTTGGCACCTTGGAGCAGGTAGAGGTGAATATGCTCAGGACTCCGGGAGAAGAGACCCATCAAACAGCAAAAGAGAAAAATGTGCACAAATCACTGAAATATAACACAGCGATCAAATGATATTATAGGAAAAGAGCAAATAGGAGACCGAAGGTGAGAAAGAGGACTTCCGGCAGGAGAATCAAAGATTTCCTGGTGGTGGTGGTTGGATAGGGGGTCGGGGTGGGGAGCCTCTGCACTAGAATGCTAAGGGTCCAGCAGGACTTGAGTACTTTGAATCGGAGACTCTGGGCTAAAATGTGGAGAAAGCTGTCTTTGTGCCTGAGAGGGCAACAAGTCTACCTATGAGAGGCAGGTAATACTTATCAACCAGGTCAGGTCCTGTTACAGCAAGGGAAAGGACCACCCCGAATATCGGGATTCTCCTGGAATAGCTCTTGTACCAAACATCTCTCTTTTTGATAGAGAAAAGAGTCGACCATCTCCTGTGCATAGGTTTTAGTGAAATGGTTTGCACATTTGCTGGAAAGGGTTGACCCAGGAATGGGTTCTCAGGAATGGAAAAAAGCTGGATGAGCTGTCACTTGGAGAGGTGCAGGTAGATTCTTGGCTTGGGAAGCTTTTGGGGGTACATTTATATAATACTGTTCCTTTTGTGATAGCACAAGGCAATGAGAGGAGCAGCATGAAGATGAGGAGGAGTGATCAGGCAGCAAAATAGTACTCGAGTAGCACTTGAAACCAGCACCTTTGAGTTATCCAGTGTACAGTGTGCGCACCCATCCCGAGTTACAAGCAGCTGAATTGAATTAAACAACAATCCCTCCTTTGCTGCAACCTGGCCTGCCAAATTCTCAGCTGGCGTGAGTTTTTATAGCTGCGTTATAAACCCCCGAAAAGCGAGGCGTATAATGGAAACATTGACATAACTTGAACTCCAAGGAGCGGCTTGTGCCACTCTAATTATCCTTACGTTCCATTGGCCCATTTCTCTCCCACCGCTGGCAGGACCTGCCTAACGGTCCAGGGGGCTGGAGGGCTGAAGCTGGACTTTGCTGGGATAATGAGACAGTGTCTGCTGGTGGGAAGCCCCTTGTTCCATACATACTAGCCCCTCCTATTTCCCTTCCTTCCCTTGTTCTCCCCCTGCACCGCCTCCCCCAACCCCCCCCCCCCAAATAAAAGCAGAACAGTTCAGTTGGTTGTAAAAATTAATGAGTTCAGATACAGACTTGCCTTATTCCGGTCCAGCTGCGTAACCAGGGCGATTCCGACCAGCATTCTAGACGCTGACATCAGCTCCACACCCCGGTACAATGCTGCTCTGTTTGATCTCAGAAACAGATCAGGCTCCTGGGCTTTATACATCCTGCTTCCTCCCTTCGTAGACTCATTTTATTACCCACCAGGAGAGCTCATCTCACTGCTCCCCCCTGGGCAGCTAATTCCAGTGGATCAGGCCCTACAGCTGACTCTTCTTTTACCAGCTGGACACTTTGATCCCTGGCACCCCCCCATCCCCGCCCCCAGGCGTTGACAACTGGTGGAGGACGAGAGTGATAATGATTTCACCACCTTCTCTTTGCATGGGACTTCACGATTTTCGATGCAATTCCCCAATTTTGTCAAAGTGGCCCAGGACCACCCTGGGTGGTGGAGGTGGGACACCCATTTTAAAGATGAAGGAAGTCTGGGAGAGCTGGTGAGTGGCGTGAGCAGAAACAGATTACAGAGTCCTTGACTGCTAGTCCAGGCTCATTCCACGGACTCAAGGTGCTCACCCCTTGGTGCAGGCTCCAGACAAGGTAGGTTTAGTTTGTGTTGGAGAAGAAAGCACTGTGGACCCACTTTTTGTCCGGCTAAAAGAGAGACACAGTGAGAGAGGCAGTGACAAATCCACCGTAGCCTTTTCAAAAGTGTGTCATTAATTTGTCGCAGCCCTCCCCTTCTGGAGAATGCTGCTTCCTCATCTGCTGGCCCAAGAAGATTTATTTCCCAGGAGAACTAGACAGACCTTTTGCTTATAGTGGTTCCAGAAGCATCAACCCCAAAGATGTGTTGTAAGCAGTTTAGGAGATTCCAGGAGAAGATGCTACAACAATGACAAACCCCTTTAGAAATAAGACATACGGGTATAAACCTTATTACAGGAAAAGCTGCATTCCGGAGCTTGGGTAAGTGCTTTAGCAAGGATAAATTGAGCAGAGAAGAGGAGCACAGAGGTCCGCATCAGTTTCCTGGGGACACCATCAAAAAAGTACAACCGACTGGATAGCTTAAACAGCAGACATGGTTCTCTCCCAGTTCTAGAGGTCAGATGGTTGAAATCCGGATGTCAGCAGGGCCGTGCTCCCTCTGAGACTCTGGGTAGTATCCTTCCCTGACTCCTCCTAGTTCCCGCTGGTGGCTGGCAATCCTTGGCTTGCCTTGCAACACCCCCGTCTTGGTCACATCTGGCATTGTCCCAGTCTTCAGGTGGCATTTTTGTCTTCTTATAAGGACACAGGTTTTGGAATAGGGTCAACCTTAAGAAGATGAGATTGTAAAAGATTGCAGGCAGAGGTTGGGTCCTAATCCAATGACTAATGACTGTCCATCTAAGAAGAGAGCCTTGAGTTGATAACATCTGCAAAGATCCTACTTCTAAATAAGGTCAAGTTCACAGGGACCAGGAGCTAGGAAATGAGGAGAGGGATGGCAGTCTTGCAGAGATGCTCTGGGGCTCCGGACTCCCCTCCATGGCTCTTCTCACTTGACCACAAGAATGAGCGTCGGATAGCTTATCCAACCTGACAAGGACCCCAGCTGGGAACCTGAGCTGGTTTGCAGGTTCCACAGCCTACATTCATTCCATTGCATCCTGTCTCAGGTGGACTTAACTTTTGAAGGATGCTGGGAACCTGGACCAATGAAGCCACTTCCCTGAAGCCTCCCAGGGCTCCTCAGCTGACCCCGAAGCACAGCTTCGAGGTCCCCACTCTGGGTCTCGTGCTCTGCCCTCTGGTCATGCTCCACTTGATCATATAGCCTGGCTCCCTTTAAAGTTGCTTCAACTTGTGTTTATCGTCATCTTCCATTGTTTCTGTTTTCCTGTGTCCCTTTCTTTTGTAGAGGACATAAACTCAACATGTTTAGTTTTTGAAACAGATTTGCTGTGCGGTCTCGTGGTTCTCCAGTGGCTTAAAATGTATAGTTTTGTGAGTCTCTTTGTGCCAGTCTCAGTGTTCCCTGTGGGAAGCAGCAGGACACCAGGGAGGCTGTTGATTCAACTTCAGGGGTTATAATGCATTCCCGGGACCATACAGATGATATTCTGTCTCATTGTCCCTGAAGCTACTGAAATATGCCAGAAATGACCGGGTTTCAGCATCTAAGCGCCACATTTCAGATTGCCTCTTGTCCCCAGAAATGACTTCCATGAACAGCCATCAGTAAGCCACCGCAATGGTTCTGAAATGGGAACAGCATGGTCATTCCATCACTAAAGCCCCTCCCACTCTGAGGCTGGACGCACACTGCTGTTTTCTGCCAGGGCTGTGGTTTACGAGATGCCATATGAGTTCTGTGTTTAATATATGTGGCTGGCTGCCCTCGGTGCACACGACTTGCTGGAATTCTTTTTCGCATGATTAGATGGATCACATTTATGTTATATATTTTCTGTTTGGGTACACAGGAAATCCCAGCCTTGTACGGTATCAGTTCACTAACATACATGCATATTGGAATGTGTCCCTACTCTCCACGGTTCCGTAGTAATGCTAAGTGAGGACACGGGTCTGATCTGCACGAGTTTCAGTGAATAAGGTTCCCGCACAAAGCACAACTAGCTGTGGCTACTTCTAAGTAAAATTTAGATATAGAATGTGACTACAGCAGCTCTCATTTCTTAAACGGATAATGAGTGCCCACTGGGTCCAAAGTGCCAGACTTGTCTATGTACTGAAATACAACTGATAAACAGCCTCCATGCTGGAGCAAAACGGTGAAAGAGGTCAGACGACGAGCGGAAATGACTGAATGAAGACAAAGACAGCTGCAAGGCATGAGATGAAGTGCGGGAACTCAGAGGGGCGTGGTCATTATTTTTTTCTGGGTGCGGGAGAATCAGAGAAGTTAACACGTATGGAGGAGTTAACATTTGAACTGAGCCTTAAGAGAGGAGGGGATTTGGGAAGCACAGAGGAGGGAAATGGGAGGTGGACATTCCAGGCAGAGCCAACAAGACGAGCAAAAGCACAGGGGTGAGAAATCCTGGATCCCAGAGCTGGGAACTTACAAATGATGCTCTGTGGGTAACACTGTCCAAGGAACGAATCTCTGCTTCTAGAGCCTACACACCAAAGGTGGATGGTGATAACCAGGCACGTGTTAGGGAATCTCATGCTGCTGTCACCACCATGGATTTGTTTGATGCCCAGAACGAGCTTGGAAAGGACAGAACCTGGGTGTCCCTATTTCATAGATGAGGAAACAGAGTCAAAAGGCAAAGTCTTCACAACTAGCAAGTAACTGAATAAGGAGAAGAAGGCAGGTTTTCAGAGATGCAGTGCCCTCCTTTCTCTACTGGCCGCACTGAGGGGTCGATGCCCTGGACTGCTGTATGTGGTCTCTGCTAAACTGTCCAGCTTTACACAGTTCTGTTCATAAAAACATACTACGTACTATATACTAATAATACTAATGCTATAGCCAATCCGTCCCTCAGGAAACACTCCTTGAGGGAAAACATCAGAAAATCACCCTCCACATCTAATGGCTTTGAGTTGCATTGCTTACTTATTTCTTCTATACTTGTACTTTGAAAATTAATATCAGTTGGATTTTATGAAACTGTTCCCCACAGAATATTTTCAGTTGTTTAAAAAAATAATAATCACACCCCCACTGACGGAGGCTTTCACTGTGGCGCCAAGCTGTTGTCCATTTTGGGTGGATTTTTCTTTTGTTTAGCCGGTAATTGCTGCAGGGCTGCTGTCCTGGGCCCCTCTCGGCCAGGGCGGGTGTGTCCGCTAAAGCAAATTGCCTCTAGTCCACGTCTGAACTCTTCCGTCCTCTCAAGTTTACCTCAAGCATCACAAAGAAGCCTCTCCATCAGTTGCTTTCCAACAGATCAGCGCAGATTTAATCCCAATCAGAGGATCTGAGAGCCAGCAAGATGGGCCTGTCAGGAGGCCCACTCTGGCTGGTCTGAAGCCTCTGACCGAGTCAACACAATCTGAAAGGGCTGGGGAGCTTGAAAGTAAAGCTGTAAATGATCCCATCTGTGATTCGTGGCTCTCAATTCCTCTGGGGGAGACCCAAGGAGGGGGGAACCAGAAGAGGAGTTCTCTTTGCTTTGAACAAAATCTCGTTACCCTTCTAGCATCTTCCTTGTTTGGGGTATTTTCCAAGTGAAAGTTCATGAAGGAGACACGAAAGCACGTTTTGCTAATATCCATCAAAGAGAGGGGCTCGGTTTCAAAGCACAGAAGAAATACAATAGTGCTGAAGCAAACTGCATGAAAAAGATCTTAATGGCCCCAAGGATCGAGAAGGAAACGGGGACTGGTGACTTGAAATTTTTTTTAAGCCTATCTTTATTTGGGACAAAATAAGTGAGTCCCAGGAAAATGAGTATCTCCTGGGCTTTCTCTTATTTACATAGGGCAGCCTGAACTAAACATTCTGGAATGTTTGTAAATGTTTGGGTTTCCTTTTCCATATTTTCTCCTGTTGGCACCAAACCTGAAGGGCTCAGAATTTCTCAAACACGGTTCTTACCCACAGTGATGACTATTATTAACATGTATTGATCTAGAGGATATACAGAAACAGGATTAAGTGCAGATCCGGAGCCCAGGGATTAGGTCTGGCTGGAGAGTAGAATGTAAACAGGGGATGTCTGAGCAGTGGGGAGCAGGGGGGGCTCATTAGAGGTCTGGGCTGGGGAACACGGTGGCTTTGTGTCTGTCCTTAAGCCAGGGAGTGGGTCTGCATGCTGGTGAGCATTAGCCAGGCTCCCTGGCTTGGCCATTGGTCCAAGGGCCAGAATGGCCCTTCCTAGGGCTCTCCAGGGGTGTTGGGCAGGTTCCAGGGAGACATGTCCTTCTGCAAGGAGCACCCAGGCCAGGGAGAGGATAGCTTTCTCTTCTGTCGAGCTTTTTGCTGAGGAAATCCCAGCTGGTCTCAGGCACCATCCTTTTGGAAGCAGGTCTCCTCCATTTCAGAAAGACCTGTCTCCCTTGGCTGCCTATGGAAGGAATGGCTGTTCTCTGTATGCCAATCCTTGTGCATTGTGAACCAGCCACCCCCCCATCCCCCCAAAATACCTTTTCAAAATAAGGCCTTGGGTGAACATAGATGAGGAGCTCTAACTCCCCAGGAGAAAATTCACCATAAGAAGTCAGGCTGCCATAAATTCATTTTTGAATAATTTCATTTTTGAATGAAATTTTGCCATACGCAGCCATAATATGCTAAATGAAATAGGTCAGAAAGAGAAAGACAAATACTGTATGATATCAGTTCTATGCAAAATGTAAGAAATACAACAAACTAGTGAATATAATAAAAAAGAAGCAGACTCACAGATACGAATAACAAACTAGTGGTTACCAGTGGGGAGAGAGAAGCAGGGAGGGCAAGATGGGTACAGGGCAGTAAGAGGTATAAACTATTACGTGTAAGATAAGCCACAGGGGTGTGTGGTACAACATGGGGAATATAGCCAATATTTTATAATAATGATAAATGGAGTATAACCTTTAAAACTGTGAATCTCTGTGCTGAACTCCTGTCACTTATATAATATTGTACATCAACTATACCTCAGTTGAAAAATAAAAGGATTCCAGCTGCAGCCCTGTGCCGTAAGAATCACAGAACCTGGGGTCCCAGCGGTGAGACAGGGACTGTGTAGCAAGCCGTCTGATGGGTCGCCTCTCCCACTGCTGGAGATGAATCTAGTCCATCTGGGACTACCAGCTTCGTAGGTTCGCTAGGGGGTGTCTTCTAGATCAGGGCTTCTCGGCCTCGGCACTGTCGACGTCCTCATCGGTAGCCGGGATGCAGGGGAAGCAGAGCTCGCCCTGGCACTAAGCGTATCGGTGAGCGTCACAGGCTTTGGAATCAAAGGTATGGGTTCAAACCCAGCTTCAGTGGCTCAGTTTTCTACGCTGTAAAATGGCGACAGTATCACCCATCTGAGAGAATACCAGTGAAGGGTGAATGTGGTGATATATATGTGTTTATGTATACACATATATATGTGATTGCTTAGCACAGTGCCTGCACGCAGTTAAGTGCTAAGTAAATGGTGGGTTCCCGTTGCCTGTTGTGGGCTTCACAGAGAAGTGTGTGGACGGGAACATTAATATTTAGGAAGCACTCGCTCTGTGTTACACATCCTACGATTGTTTTCATGGGTGTAGGAAGAATAGACTCTCCCCTCACTGGGTATGGTACCAGCTGTTGACTTAAGGCGATGCGGATGCCTGGCATCAGAGCTGCGGAGGCACGAAATGAATGCATGTGTCCTTCTTCTAGATTGAATGCAAAAAGCCTGACATGTACTCTTATCCAATGACTTCTTCATTTGTTCTTAACTGATGGTAAGTTTTGCAGCGGCAATTATATGTAAAGTCTATAAAGAGAAAAGTCTTGTTTTCTTTTATGCCCAGGCTTTGGATCTTACCGAGTTGTATATTCAGAGTTGGTGCCCATCCCTCTACTCCCAACCACGAACATTTCTTCACCATCCCCATCACTCAGAATTCAGGCTCCCAAAGCCTGGGCAAGAAATCCTGAATTTTCCATTGAGCAACTCAGGTAAAGTGGGAATTGGTAGGAAAGGTAAGAGAGAAAACAGAGAAGAAGAGACAGGGATAATACCATTCTCTGGTCAAGTCAACAACTGTTTGTTAGGTGCATGCTGCCTGACAGCCACTGTGCTTGGTGCTGAGGTTATAAAGACGATCAAAACTCAGCCCCTGACCTCACCAATGTCAGGGCTGCCACTTGTCCTAGGAGCTGGCTAAAATTTGCAAACATTCAACAGGTTGCAAACTTAAGATTTGGGCAGTTTTTGATGTATGTTATTCCTCAATAGAATTTTTTTTTAAATAGTAGCCAACCAAGAAACATAAACCAGATCATTCTTAAAGAAGGTGTGGTGCATACACACACACACACAAACACACACACAATGGAATACTACTGAGCCATAAAAAAGAATAAAATAATGCCATTCGCAGCGACATGGATGGACCTGGAGATTGTCATACCAAGTGAAGTAAATCAGACAGAGAAAGAAAAATACCATATAGTATCACTTATATGTGGAATCTAAAAAAATGACACAAACGAACTTATTTATAAAACTGAAACAGACTCACAGATGTAGAAAACAAACTATGGTTACCAGGGAGAAAAGGAAGGGCGCATTGAGGGATAAATTGGGAGTTCAGGATTTGCAGTTACCAACTACTGTATATAAATTAGATAAACAGCAAGGTCCTCCTGTATAGCACAGGGAACTATATTCAATACTTTGTAATAGCCTATAATGAAAAAGAATATGAAAAGGAATTTAGATACATGTGGATGACTGAATCACTATGCTGTACACCAAAAGCAAACATTGTAAACCGACCATACTTCAATCGAAAAAAACACACCATCATTCTAAGTGCTGGGTGCAGATGTGCCCAGGGCATTGTGGGAGAACGAGAAGAAGGTAGGATGTGTTCTGTGTGAGGGAAGGCTTCCTGGAGGGGCAGGTTGGGTTCCTGACAGAGGTTCCAGGTGAGCGAAGCTGTGGAGGAGAGAAACCATGTGGTGTGGGCAGGACACTCTGAGGAGCCCCGGCTTGCAGGAGCATAAACTGTGAGGCAGGAGCCGATGAGCACTGAGGTTGGAGAGGGAGGCAGGGACTTTGTCTGGGAGGTGGGCTTGAACTTGTGGGTGATGGAGAGTCCTGGGCGGGTTCCTGTCAAAGGAGGAAGTGGTCTGATATGCGTTGTAGATGGTAGTGTGAAGGCTGGCTCATGACCAGGGGCAGGGAAGCCAGTTTTGAGGCCATTGCCATTTTCCAGATAAGAAATGGGTGAGAGTTTGAAGTAAGAGACAAGCTTTTATACTTCATGCGGACGCAGACACAAGCACATAATACTTTCCAATTGAAGACTTTCATATGTTCTTTTACAGAAAAGCCCATTTGAGCTTGGTAGACACAAAGGTAGCATTGTTCAAGAGGAACTCATTTCTTGCTTATTTCTTTTTTTGGTAGCAGGAGATGTTGGGTGCGCGTTCAGTGCTCCTGTGTCAGCTCTAAGCAGCACGCATTTCAGGTCTTCTGCATTTTTGGTTTTGGAGACATTTGTGAGAAAGTAATTCTTCCATATCCTTTTGGGGGTTTACTTGCCTCTTGTCTCTTCTCCGAAATATTTTCTGTTATCTGCTTTACTGGCGATACTCTCGTCTGGGGAGTGAACACCCTGTATTAGCTCATCTTTTCCACCTTTGGCTCCTCGCTTCTTTCCTCATCTCTTCTTGAAGCAGCAAAATGGGGGAAGAGATTTTAGTTCCTCTCTGTAACTGCCCCCGACCCCCCAACATTGACTAACATGTTTTCTCATGCCCTGCTCCTTTAAACTAGGAGACTGAAAGGTCTGCTCAGTCATTCCAGAACCATGGCTGTGAGAGCGACACTGCTGGTGCCCTGGACTCGGGTGGGGAGGATAAGCTTGGAGCTGCGGACTCAGGATCGTTCTGGACACTTGCATTCCAGCTGGAGGAGAGTCGGGAGGTGATAACCATACAGGTGATCGTCTAGCCAAACTCTTGGGCTTCAGAGGAATGTTGATTTCATTGTCTCCCAAAGGGGACGAGTAAATAATGAGATACTGTCTGAGGTATTGCCCCAGCCAGAGTGTTTCCTGCTGGAGGCTAGGATGCTGCCGAGCACTGGAAGACTTGTGTGAGCCACTTGTGAGGAGTGTGGCTCTGGGCAAGTGACTTCACCTCTGGAAGACCCACCTCCTCTTTATAGATCATGTAAAGGGGATAACAGAGCCTGTCATTTTGCCCTTACAGGTTGTGTGACGGTGGTGGTGGAAGCATTTTGGACACTGAGAAATGCATTTTGGAAATATTGGCCTAGTAAGAGAATTTTCTCCCGAACATTAACCAAAGCCCCACTGAAGCAGTTTTGATTGTAATAAACAATCAATTTTTTAAATATTTGACCTGTCTTGGTGGGAGAAGTATGAAAATTCAACAGTATTTGAACTGTTGATTATTGGACTTTTTGGATTTTTTTTTTTTTTTAACTTTGGCACACTGATCTATCTAAACCTGGTAGGGATAAGCCTCCCAACGTTGTCTCTTGGAGAGACTCCCAACTGGCAACTATGGAGAAATAAAGAGAAAGTATGCAAAATGCTCCTTCAGTTGGGTGGGAGTACCTAACGGTGTCTTGATTCTCCATTACGGAAAGACCTGTGACAGATGTCTGCTGGTTTCCTTTGGTCTCTCAGCCTACTTACCGCTCTCTTTTCCTTTGCAGGAAATTTTCATGCCCGGCAAGGCAGAAACTCACTGGAAAGTGGAAACTGAGACTTAGCACTATGAGAAGGGAGGCACTGGCTCAGTCCCACCACCTGGGCTTGGATCTGGGCTGTCCCCTGCCCTCCCTGCAGGGGACTGGGTAGGTCTCTTTGCCTCTCTTGGCCTGAGCTTCTCCTATATGGATTGGTTAGGATCCTATGAAGGTCATTTCCAGCACAGGGGTTGTGCACTGTCCCAGTATATAGTCAATAATACTTTCTAAGGACTGGCCTGGAGCTGCTGAGGGACTGGGTTACTGGTCCTACAGGACAGGATTTCCTGCTCACTCATGGAAGTTATCAGGACTTGATGTTTCTGTGCCAAGTCCCTGGGGGTTTTTTTCCCCTCCTTGACGGAGGCACTGGGGATTGAACCCAGGACTCCGTGCACGCCAAGCACGTGCTCTGCCACTGAGCTGTACCCTGTACCCGTCAAGTCCCTGGTTTCTGCTCCTTACCATGGTGTGAGGATTGGACATGCCCCAGCATTGCTGGGTGGCCCCAGCTTCCCCAGGATGTAGGACCGTGCGGGGCGCAGACAGATGCTGTATTTTCCTTCAGCTCCTGTTCTGGGGAGGCAGCAAGGGAAGAAGTTGGAGAGGGGAGTGGTCACTCTGCACAGGGACCCGAGGCAAGGGTGGTGGGAAAAGGGTCCCTTGTCAAGTATCAGGCCACCGCTGAGACCTATGGGGTGAGCATTACTCAGAGGGTGGGTCCAGTTCCCATTTTAGAGCTGAAGTAAACTCTCCAGGCCCTGTTGTAGTTGGCTAATGGTGATCCCCAAACCACAGGCTCCAGAGATATGAGCCAGCGTTCCAGGAGAAGCCACCCACGGGAGAAGGGAGGACAGAGGGAGACAAGCTGGCGCAGGGCCTGCGTGTTTGGAGCTGATTGTTTCAAATGGAGGGTGATTGTACCCTCCACCCCAGGGTTCATTGGTCAGACCTCAGGCAAAGTCCAGTCCACATCCACGGATGCTTACATGACATGGAGCCGAGCTCGCCCTCCCCAAAGTCAACATCCAGAGAACCAAGGGAGTCAGGGGGTTCCTTACAAGTTCTTCATTCCATTTTTTGTTTTTTTTTCCCCCAAGCTCAGAAAAACCAGCTCACCACTTAGGAGGCTGGGTTTGGATGTCTCTCCAAACCCCTGGTCAGATTGCTATCTTTCAACAAAAACACAGGGTTAGCTGAATTTTCTTCCAAATTTCATTTCAGACAATTATCTTGGCATGTTATCTGTAATATTTCCTTTGGAGGGTTCTTCCACACTGAAAAAAAAGAATTCATCTTCTCCTGTGAATGAGCGTATTGAGAAATAAAGCCTCAAATCAGTCAAGATGTATGAAGACTTGCGTGGCTCCCGAGTGTGAGCTACACTGACCGTGGCGCTCATGGGGATGCAATAGCGAAGGAAGACCCTAGAAGAATGCAGGTCTGGACCCCCACTGGCAACCCACGAAATCTGAGAAGTCTTCCTTGAAAAGTCAGAGATTCAACCTCTTGCCTTAAGGTCAGGTCATACTTGAATCTTCAGACCCTTTCATCCTTCAGCACACAAACCCACACACACACACACACGCATGCACACACACGCATGCACATGCACGCATGCACGCAGAAAATACACACTGAATGCAATATTGCAACCTGCTGCCCTCCCTTGGAACTCACAGCAATTAGGAGTTGAATTCCCCAGTTGGCTGAGCTGGACTTAGAATCCTAGCAAAAGGGACTCTTGAGAAGAAAAAAGGAATTCCACACTGGTGAGGTTAGGGCTGCGGTACTTAAAAGTGAGGTGGTTTCACAGAGACTGTTTTAGAAAGGGACAGGTCCTGATGCTCTCGGAGACAGGGGTATTGGGTGAAAGGCAGGGGAACTGGTCCAGGAGCCTTGAAGATTGGAGCTGGTGCTCTGGTGGGGCTGGGACTGGGTTTACCTTCTGAGCATCCCCATCTGCCCTCTTACTCCGACAGCCCAGGGCCCTAGGGTTGCTCTATTCTCCACTCATCTCTGAAAACCTTCCATCTCCGATGCAACTTCAAAGCCCCCTGGGAAAGCCAAGTTGCCAATTAAGCCTCTTTGAGGCAGGTTCTCATTCCTTCCCCCACTAATTGAAATGTTACTCCTTTTACTAGACCCCTAAACCACCCAAACACAACGGTCTTCCTCATTTGCATTGTAACAACGTCCCTAATGTGCTTCCAAGAGCTTTCCGTGAAGGGAACCTTCTCTCCTCTCCTGGTATGAACGTTCAAAAGCAATTCGAGGCAAAGGCCTTCATTTCCATCCCTATACAGCTGCTCATTAGCTAAGGTGGAAGAAATTCCTTTTATTCTGGGTTCATTTCCCAGGATGATAATGTCTTGTTTGTCTCAGGCCACTGTTCCCAAACTAGGCCTTAATTGCTGATAGTAATTGAGTTAATACATATTTGCAGCCTGGTAAGGTGAAAGAAGGTCTCCTGCAGTTTTATTTGAGACATTTCATTAAACCTGCAATAAAGTCATTAACAAGTTGCTCAGTGTTAATGCTGTCTGGTCCTTTATCTTGTCTCTGGCCCTTGGGAAAGTTGGGTGAAGGCAGATGGCTTGGGTGTAGGATGAGTCTCAGGCTGGGTGGACTAGGGACTGGCAGACCTCACCTCCTCACCTCCAGGTTCTCTATTCAGAGAGGAGGGCCTCTCCTTGGGAAAGCAGAAAGCCTGGGGCAGCACTCCGCAGCTCTCCCAGGCAGCCAGCCAAGGAGCGCAGGCGGGGTGATGAAATCCCATCAAAGCCACAGGGCTGGGCCAGGCTCCTGAATTAGCTCCCACCAGTAACTCGAGCCCCAAATGGCCCACAGGCTGGGCACCGAGCCGAGGTGCCAGGCTGTGCGACAGCCTGGCCACTGGAGCCCGCCCAGAAAGAGGGACTGGAAACAGGGCAGGAGGAGGGATCAGGGGCCAAGGGCAGTGCCAGGGGAAGCCAGGGGTTTTCCAAACTTTACCCTGGGAGACCCGACGGCTGCCTGTGAGAAGCCAGTCTTGTCCCATTCCCTCTCTTTCCTTCCCATAAACAGGGGGAGCCACCTCACCATGGGGTTCCAGGCCTCTTCATTTCATCGGAGGGAAATTGGCTTACCAAAAATGCAACCGGCTTGAGTCAACTGTGAGTCTCACCGCCCCCGGAGTGCTGCTCCCTGGTGCCAGGCACTTCCTTCCTCTCCCCCTCGCCTTGCCTGGGCCTCTGGCTACTTTTCCTTCTGGTCCATCCCTGAGGGGTGGACCAGGCTGGCAGAAGCAGCTGGCATTCCCCGGAATCCACGTTGCTGAGTGTTTCCTGGATGCTCACCTACATTTCCCAGCTCCCCTTGCAGCAGACACGGCGGGGACTTGGAAGTCACAAGGGCTAGCTCTGTGCTCTTCGCCCTGTCTGGCTGCCTGGAGTGGAGATGAGCCTCGGGGCAACTTTTGAAGCCAGATGTTAAAAATGGTAGAGCCTCGGTCAGCTCAAATCTTAAATGATGGGTGGAGAGTAGCTGTCCCACCCACGCCATGTATGAACAGTATCTCTGGAGTGTAAACCGCTGTGCACTTTGGGGACTATTTGTTATAGCAGGGGATTTGCTACCCAGCCTGAGACATTCAGTACTAGGAACTGAGGGCGCTGTTGCCTTTGCCTAGACTGCTCATCCACTAGCGCCTCTCCCAAGCATCCCTGAAGACTCAGCTCAAATTCCAGCCCTTCTGTGTCTTCCCATGGGCAGAGGAAACACAAATGTAGCCTTATCTAGTCACTCATCTATGGGCTCCAACGGAAGTCACCTTTGCCTACCTCTGGGCAGCCTGAGCCAGGCAGGGATGTGGGACATGGCCAACCGACGGAGATTTAGAAACTCAGCTTGAAGGCCTCCAAACCAAAGGTAGCTCCTCTGAGACTCTGATTTTTATAATTCTTCGTTTCTGAAATTAGGCTCAAGAGCCTTGATGAAGAGAGTAAGTACTTAGCTGATTTCTCGGGAGATTCAGCAAGTTGGAGATGAATGAGCCCTTAGAAATCGTCTGCCCCTACCCTTTCCCCTGCAGATGAGGAGCCAGAGGCTCCAGGTGGAAAGGCAGAAGCAGTGCCCGGGCCTCCTGACTCTCAGCCCGGTGCTCCTTAATTGTCCTATTTAAGCAAAGCAGATGACATGCTGTTGCCAAGTCTCCATTGCAGCCCCTGGGCCATGCTCAGAATTATTCCTTCTTTTCAGTTCTCTTAGATGTGCCTGTCTTCAGCCCGGTCTTTTTCAGTGTCCTCAAATTCTGCTCCATGCTGCCTTCCTCCTCTCTGAGCATTTAACATCAAGGTTCTCCGTGCTGACTTCCAGTATGAGCATGTAGTGAACTGTCGACATTTCCAAGGTTAATTGTTCAATATTCCTGGGTGGATACAGCCAGTTCAGGGAATGCAGACCTGGTCCTTTGCTCTTTAGCAGGGGATTGGGGCAGGCAGGAGATGTGGCATCACCAAGTCATTCTCTGCTTTTTGGTCTTGTCCTTCCCTTCAAGGGAGGAAGAGTCCTTGAGAAGGAATTCCAGCTCCGTTTTGCAGAGAAGGGAACTGAGGCTCAGAGAGGTCTGGAGACTAGCTCAAGGCTCTGTAAGATGTCAAGGCTTTCTTCTGGTTCCCCCTCCTGTGTTCTTCTCGCTGCAGAGTTTCCTATCAGAGTGAGAAGCTTCTCTTTTTTCCTTTCTAAGTCACAAAAGAAAGTGACATCAGGGTACAGTTTAGGGGGATATTTTAGAACTTAAAACTCAATGAATTTCTCTTATGATTTCCCAAAGCCCAGCCTTATTTTCCAGTGCTAATTTCTTAGAGTTTCAGGGGCCTATTGGTCAAAACTTGACTTCTGACCTAACTTAGGAGTCTATGTACGTTTCCACAATGCAGGCCCATCCTGTCAGCACTTTTTCTGATTGTTGGAGTTGGTTCAAAACCCACGTTTCTGCCCTCACATCCTTCCTTTCAGGAAGCTGCAGGGGAATCAGTGTCCTGGATGCTTGGCTCAGGAATGGCGCTTAAGGTCATATGGTCCAAACCTCTCATTGTATTTTGGGGTGGGGGGGCGGACCACAGGCCCATGGTGAGCCGGTGGAAAGGTTGGCCTGGTGTCCTGACTCTTCAGCACAAAGTGCTTTGTAGAGAACACGTGCTAGGAATCCAGATTGATTAATGTCCCCATAAAGCAAAGAAGGCAAAGCATTTTCTTTAAATCCCATAGCCTGGAGGAAGAAGGAGGCAGTCTCCTTTGGGAAATATATTACATACCACTCTGTCTATGAAATTGCGTTTATGAAATTGTCATCTTTTGGGGATGTGATGACTCTTTTCCTCTGGGATGGTTCCCTGCAGCTTTGCGATTCATCTCTTCTGCTTTGTCTGCAGTTTTTTTTTTTTTTCTTCAGCTTAGTGAGTGTGTATGCGGGGAGAGGGGAGGCGGCGTTATGGGTGGGGTGACTGACCATCACACAGACCCTGGAGCAGGAGAAGGTTTGACAAGGTTAGAGTTGGGATGCCCAGCAACAGCCAGTCTATAGTAATTTATTAGATGTTTAGCATAATGAAGGAACATTGCTTAACATATGCATACTTGGTAATTCACTGGGTGCTTTTCCTGTTTGGTATCTTTTTAAATTGCTTTTAAAAAATCTTTGGAAGGCAGAGACTTGGAGAGGAAGAGATAACATGTTGGGGAATCTACAATACTCTAGGAAATGTGCTTCTGATTTTCACATATCTATGAGAAAACTCTTTCCGTCCATGAGACAAGGGACTGTATCGTCATTGTCATGGCCAGGACATCTGTGCTCAGAGCAGTGACTTGCCTGGGATCTCACAACTAGGAAGTGGTGGAGGCAGGATTTGAATTCAGATCTCTATGGGTCAAAGCCACATTTCTTCCCACAACATCAGTCTGCCTCCCTGAGTGCACTGAACTGGTAACAAAAAGGAGCAATCTCCCCCACCTTGTAGTTTGAGGAAAGCGAGTCTAAGTCTCAGAGAGGCCAGAAATACCATAGTCTCTAATCATAAAATTGGGACTAAAATTCCAAGCTTTGCCAAGTGGAATGGTATTATCCAAGGTACGGTCCCCACCTCAAGAGACCAGCCATTAGCTGGGGAGTCATGTTTGATCCTTGTGTTCCAACAGGGAATGGTTCAGAATGAGCCCATGGGGCAAGGCTAGGCTGCGTGGTGTGAAAGGTGAGGACTGACGGATCTGAGATGCTGGACCTATTGTCCTGTCTATTAGTCTATTAAAACTGTCTTTGCCATAGACCGTGGATCTTCTTATACTATTTTTTAGAACCTCTTGTGATCTGGAAATAAGAAAACCCAAATCAATTTTAGATAAATATTTTGCAGTAATTGCCTTTACTTAACATGGGCAGGGCTCTCTCCCCCTGGAGAATGAAGCTGGAGCCAATGTAATCGCTGATCAGATCTTCTCCTCACAATGGTCTGAGTGGGCGCCTCTCCCCTCAATGTTACCTCCCAAAGGAACAGGGGATAAACACCCTTGTAAGAGAGTTGGTCTCATTTTGCTGACGTGAATTCAATGGCTCACAGCTCCATTCTACTCATCCTGGCTCCGGCTTAAGTTTTAAAAACTAATTCTCTCTGCATTAATCTGAAAAGATCCTTCAAACAAAAGCTCAACATCTGAGTCTATTTACCGAGTGTGCAGCTGTGTCAATTGGGCCAAGACAAAGCGAGGCTTCCTGGTCAGCCCACAATGGGCTGCAGGTAGTCCTGCAAACAGAGAAACACAAGGCAGGGTCCTTTCAGGAGCCAGCAACCCTCCTTCCAATAGGGAAGAGCCCGAGCTGAGGGGTCAAGAGAGGAGTGCTGCCCCACCCCCACTGCCATCACACACACACACACACACACACACACACACACACACACACACAAAGTGCGGGCTGGAGGATGTGATCTGTAAGCCCATCAATTAGGGCTATTAAAAAGGTAATTAGCCCTCTTCCATGGAAACCAAGGACAGAGAAGTGAAAAGGGAAAATTCATTTCCACGTGGTCACATTTTAATGTGACAAGTACACTTTCGTAAGGACGCGAGATGCAATTGTGGAGACTATCACTTGGTTGGTTATGATGGGAAGGTGATCTCAAGTCAGTTTAAGAGCTAACTTAGAATAAAAATGATAACTATTTTTATTATCAAAAAAAAATTTTTTTCTGCTATCAAATCAAACACTAGATTCAAGTCAAGTGGCCAGATGTGGGAGGCCAGGGAGGAGCTGAGAGTCATTCCCTTTCTAGTTTCCTCTCCCGAAGAGAATTGTGGCAGGAGATGAAATCTGAAAATGTCCACGATGAACAATTTGTCTTGGATTCTGGCAAATGTGAAATTCGGAATTAGTTGTTTCTGTTCCCTCTCTTTTCAAACATGGGTGGGTATTTTCGTCAGAAAGCCCAAGAGAGAAGAAAATGAAGACAGGAAAGACCTTTCTCATAATGAGACCTGAAGATACCCATTGAAATGGATCTAAAGAATACGGCACTCTGTGCAACACCGTCCCAGTTCCCAATGGACCTAGTGCGTACACATATTCACACTGTCTCTGTGTGTTTGCTCGCTTTCAAGTAAAGGGTAATTTAATTTTGTTTTGTTTTTCTCCAGCGTCTAGTTCTCTTTCACTTCCCCTTCCCACTTTACTGAGGTAAGATGTACATGCAGTTAGAAGCACAGATGTTAAGTGTCCAACTGGGTGAATCACTTCTTGGTAATCCACACAACAACCAAGATATACAATGATTTCCATCATCTCAGGAGTTTCCTGCCCCATGTGGTCAATAACCACCACCCCCTACTCCCACTCAGGCAATCACTATTTTAATTTTTATTACTATTGATTAGTTTTGCCTGTTCTTGAATTCCATATGAATTAATTATATGGTAGCAATTCTTTGTGTGTGACATCTTTCACTCAAAATAGTATTTTTGAGATTCATCCGTGATGTTGATTGAGTGTATCAGTTCATTTTCTTTTATTTATAAGTAGTATTCCACTGTAGGACAACACCGCAATGTATCTGTTCTTATGTTAATGGACATTTGGGTTGTTTCCAGTTTTTGTTATGAAATAAACATTCTTGTGTAAGATCATTTGTAGGCATATGTTTTTATTTCTCTTGGGCAATTACCTAGGGGTGGAATTGCTGAATCATAGGTTAGGTGTATTTTTAACTTTATAAGAAACTAAGAAACTGCTAGTTTTCTAAAGTGGTTGTACCATCTTATGCTTCCAAAAGCAATGTATGAAAGTTTCAATAGCCCCATTTCCTTACAAACACTCCGTGTTGTCAATCTTTTTAACATTAGCTGTTCCAATGGATATGAAGTGGCAATCTCATTGTGGTTTCAATTTGCATTTCTCTAATGACTAGTGAGTGATATCAAACACCTTTTCATGTGATTATTATCATCTGCATATCTTCTTTCATGAAGTTTCTGTTTAAGATTTTGCCCATTATTTATTGGCTTTTCATATTATTAATTTGTAGATATTCTTTATACATTCTGGATATAATCTCTTCTAACATACAGGTATAGAAAATGTTTTCTTTGTCTCTGACTTCCATTTTCATTTTTTGAATAGCATCTTTTGATGAGTAAAATTTTATTTTGATGGAATCCAATTTTTCAATATTTTTCTTTTGTGACTAGTGCTTTCTCTGTCCCATCTGAGAAATCTTTGCCTAACCTAAGACTGCAAAGACATTTCTCTATGCTTTCTTATAGCAGCTCTACAATTTTAGCTTTTGTGATTAACTCTACAATTCATCTCAAATTAATTTTGTGTGTATGGTGTGAGGTAAGGGTTGGGGCTCATTTTTCCCAAGTATTTATCCAGTAGTTCCAGCACTATTTGATGAAGACTTTCCTTTTTCCATTCAATTGCTCTGATGCTTTTATCACAGATCAATTGACTATATGTGTGGCTCTATTTCTGAACTCTCTGTTTTTTGTCTTTTTTAATGTCAATACTACATTGCCTTGATTGTTGTAGATTTTTAACACACCTAGAAATCAGAAATTGTGGGTTTTCTAATCTTTCTCTTCTTTTTAAAGATTATTTTGGTCACACTAGTCCTTTGCATTTTTATACACATTTTGGAATCAACTCGTCAATTTATACAAAAAAGTTGGTTGAGATTTTGACTGGGATTATGTTGAATCTGTAGATCAGATTGAGAAGTAGGAGAAAAGGCTTAATATTAAGCCTTTCATTTAATGAATGTGGTATATCTTTCTATTTATTTGTTTTCTTTTTTCAATAATATTGTATAACTTTTAATATGGAGGTCTTGCATATCTTTATTCCTTAGTTCATGAATTTCATTGCTACTATAAATGGTATTGTGAAAATTTTATCTTCTAATTGTTGTTAGTATGCAAAAATAGAATTGATATTTGTCTATTTGACCTCATAGCTTGCTATGTTGCTAAATTCCCTAGTTAGTTCTATGAGTGGCTTTACAGGTCCTTTAGGATTTCTGATATGTGTTATTCATGTCATCTACAAATAAAAATAGTTTAATTTCTTTCTTTCCAATCTTTCTTCCCACCTTACTGCACTGGCCAGAATCTCCAGTAGAGTGCTGAAGGGAAGTGGTGAGTATCGACATCCTTGCCTTGTTCCTGATTTTAGAGAGAAGGTGTTCCATAATCTACCATTAAGTGTAATGTTAACTATGGTTTTCTCATAACTGTCCTTTATCAGACGTTTTATTTCTAGTGTGCTGAGAGACTTTTAAAATCGTAAGTGACTATTGAACTTTGTCGAATGCCTTTTCATTTTTGAGATGATCATATGGTATTTTTCTATGATTCTTTTGATGTGGTGAATCATATTGATTGCTTTTTGGGTGTTAAATCAACCATGCATTCCTGGGCTAAATCTCACTTAGTCATAATGTGTTATCCTTTTTTTATATAATGCGGGATTTGATTTGCTAAGATCTGTCAAGCATTTCTGCATCTATTTATGAAGGATATTGATCTGTAGTTTTTACTTTATGGTAATATTTTTGTCAGTATTATGATGGTGTGATGGTTAGTTTAATGTGTCAACTTGGCTAGACTATAGTACCCAGTTATTCAATCAAACACTAATCTAGGCATTGCTGTGAAGATATTTTGTGGATGTGGTTAACATCTGCAATCAGTTGACTTTAAGTAAAGGAGATTATCCTTGATAATATGGGTGGGCCTTATCCAATCAGCTGAAGGCCTTAAGAGTAAACCAGTTTCCCAGAAA
This sequence comes from Vicugna pacos, assembly GCF_048564905.1. Classification (NCBI taxonomy): domain Eukaryota; kingdom Metazoa; phylum Chordata; class Mammalia; order Artiodactyla; family Camelidae; genus Vicugna; species Vicugna pacos. Next base: position 60,413,043 of record NC_132987.1, on the reverse strand, counting down.
AGAAATTGTTTCAGGACTGCAGCATCAATTCCTGCCAGAGTTTCCAGCCTGCTGGCCTGCCCTACACACTTTGCACTTGCCATGCCCCACAACTGCATGAGCCAAGAGCCAATTCCTTAAAATAAATCTCTACCTATCAACACATAGAAAAATGAAATCTCAATCTTGTGAAGGTTTGTTTTAAGGACTTGGTAGAGTGGGTCTATTTCAGTTTTGTTTTGAGTATGGACCCTATTCTATGGCATGGTCCTTTCTCTGAAGGTGTAGAATTTCTGGAGTCTCGCATGAATGGTGAGGTGCTCACCAAGATATCTCTTCACTCTGCTTGGCTGGAACTCCAAAGTCTTTCAGCATCAAGGACCTCTGGAGTCTCCATTCAGATTTTATCCTCATCTAATGAGTTCTCTGATAGGTCTACTGGAGTTCTGTCCTGTGCACTTATGGCCCTGATCTCAGCCAAGAAGCCAGAGGGCATCCCCAGTATACACTTCTGACAGCATTCCTGCACAGCTACCTCTTTGCTGGTACCGTGCCCTACAAATTCCAGCTGCTTCAGCATCCCTGGTCTCTGCTTCCTCAACTGAGCACATTCACCTTACTCTTCTTGTGCCCCACCTCCCTGCACTATGATCTGGTAACTGTTCCCATGCAGAAAGCCAGGACGTATGTAGGGCTCACTTGATATGTTTCTTTTCTATCAAGGATTACAGTCCTGTTGTCTATTGCCCAATGCCTAAAACGGGCTACTTCATACATTTTGTCCTATTTAATCATTACCTATGGTAGGAAGGCATTCTCCAATACCTATTTACTCCATCATGGCCAAAAATGGAATTTCATCTATATACACATTTGTCAAACCATCCTCCAAATCAAGAACCTACCTATGAATCTAAAAGAAGAAAATAAAAAAGGACACTATGAACTCATCTACAAAACAGAAACAGACTTGCAGACATAGTAAGCAATCTTATGGTTACTGGGAAAAGGGGGTGGGAGGGGATAAATTTGGGAGTTTGAGATTTACAAGTGTTAGCCACTATATATAAAAATAGATTTAAAAAAAGTTTATTTTGTATAGTACAGGGGACTAGGTTCAATATTTCGTAATAAACTTTAATGGAAAAAATATGAAAAGAAATATATGTATGTATATGCATGGCTGGGACATTGTGCTGCACACCAGAGATTGACACATTGTAATTGACTGTACTTCAATAAAAAAAAATTTTTTAAATCTAAAACAAAAACAAAAACAAACCTACCTATGCCATCTTCTTCATCTCATGTGCTGAGCAAAAGGCAAAAATCACCGATGAGTTCAGAAAAATCACTGGGTGATTCTTATAACACTTGTCTTCCACCATCCTCAAAACACAAACATATCATAGTTTCTGAAAATCCAAGCCAGTCCTTAGTAGTCCTTTGTCGGCCAGCATTTCTCAAACTGTGCTCTGAGGAATGCTGGCTCCATCAGCAGTTAAGTGGTAATCTGTAAATAAAGGATTCTCAGATCAAATACTTTGGGGGAAATGTTATGTCTGATTTTTTCTTCCAGGAGAGTCACATACATATTAACATGTTAAAGACTCTGACAAGTCCTGTTGAAAAATTGTCATTACTTCAGTGTTCCCCAAACTTCATTAATTAGTAGAACTCCTTCACCGAATAGTCATTAATATTGGAAATATGTGTTCTTTAGGTTCATGGATTACCTGACCTCTGATCTATTTTCCCCCAACTTTTTTGGAAAATAGTATTCAGAAGGGAAAAAGAGAGCTTTTAGGTTTGGCAAATCAGTTAACGTCAAGGCTGCTGATACGGTATATAAGCTGAGCATTTTTGGTAGAGCCAGCAATCAAACAGATAATACAAACCTCTCCAGGAAACTATGTGTTTGGATTATATACTTTTTGGATTATATATACACACTAAATATGCAAACAATGAGGTGTTATAGGAACAGGGACTTTTTGCTTTAAAGCTGATGGGCTTAGATCAGCATATTTATTTTTTAAAGACCCAGAAATCTGGAAGTATAATGCTAGCCTATAAAGTCTTACCCTCACTCGTATTTCATATATTATTGTATTTTTTTTAGATAATAACCCACATATATAAATTTTATTAGTCATTTATGAACCCCCCCAACATACTTTTGGAAACATTTTCCAGCTCAAACACCTTTTTAAAACCAAATGACATCATGTCTGTTGGGATATACTGTTCTATCCTGGAGATTGGGAACACTTCCCACCCCTCCATAAAGCAAAGGCCGCAAAGTTTATCATCATCCTCCCTAAAAGCAAGTACCTTGAAAATGTAAGCACAGCGAAACCCCAAAGCACAGCACTGAGGAAGTCAGCTAGGCTTACAAGCCTCTCCCTGGGGGAACTGTCTGTCCTACAGTCCCGGGAACTTCAGGGGCCCACGAAGGGTGAGCACAGGAAGGGACCCTTAGTTGCTCTGTGTCCCTGGGTGCTGAGAGAGGCTAACTGCATTCTTCTTGTCAGTGCCCTTTGCCCGCTCCATGTTCTGACCTGCAGGTAAAGGCAAAGTTGATACACTCGTTCATCCATTCAATCCATTCATTTATCAATTAAAAACTGAGTTACTGAATGCCAGTTATGTACCAGGCATAACTGAATGTCAGTTACATTCCAGAGGTGCTGGGATGTAGTGGTGGACAAACCCAGTCCCTCCCCTAACGGAGTTTACGTTCTGGTGAGGAAGAGGAATGACCAATCAAGTCCCAGAGCAAGACGTGCTGTAGGGAAAAGAATCATGTTAGGCGGCTGGACAGTGTTTGGAAGAAAACCGTGTTACACAGGGTAAATAGGAAGATTTTCTATGACAGGTGACATTTATGCAGTGACATGAATGAGAGGACAAGACAAAGACACATTTAGAGGAAGAGCTTTCCAGGCAGAGGGAACACTAAGTGCAAAGGCCCTGAGGTTGATTGAGGCTTTTAATTGAGTCCAATGGCTCCTATACACTAATCGGATGCATCAGCTTCACCTAGAAAGCTTGAAAACAAATCACACTTCTGGGCTCCACAATCTCAGAGCTGGATTCAGGAACCAGAAGTGGGACCTAGGAACTGAGATTTTTTTTTAAAAAGATTCCTCCAAAGTTTTTGATGTCTTGCCCAGTTTAGGAAGCTGTCAACTAATCCAGTGACCTCATTTTACAGATGAAGACACTGAAGTCCAGAGAGGAGGAAAGATTTTGCCCCTGGTCACAGAATTAAACTGTGATGCAAGCAGGGCTGGAAACCATATTCCCACGCTCCCAACTGGTACTCTTCCCCATCACCCCGCCCTCTTATCCAGACCACCTCCTCCCCAGCTCCTTCCCATCTGCCCCAACAGAAGAGCCAACAGAAATGCATTTCCTCTAACAAGAGTTGCTGCTAATATTAATTATTACTAAGAACAATAGCTACCACTTTTCGAATATTTGCTTTATTTCAGGTACTGTTCTGAGCACTTTACATACATTAATTTACTTAATCTTCATGATAATCTTACGGGACTGATGTGTTTATTAGTCTCACTTTAGATGAAGAAACTGAGGGCGGAGAGGTTAAGTGACTTCCTGGAGGCCACACAGCTGGCAAACGGCTACCTGCCTGCAGAGTTGATGATCCTGGACTCACTGCCTTGTTGCTTCGCGCTGACCTGGGCAAGAGCTCGGGGCAGATGATTATTGCTCTTATTGATCTGCATCAACAGGAAACCTCAGTTGCCCTCCTGTGCCCATCCCAGTGACACCCGCCGTCCCGTTATGCAGGCAGCTGGGAGCACACCTGGAGCCGGTGGTTCACAGTTCAGGCTGTGCGGTACGTCCCTGTGGACGGCACCTGTGGTCTGAACATCATGAGTTACTTTCCAGAGACTCCCAGGGCTAAGGAGAAGGGTCCTAGCTCAGGGGTAGAGTGCGTCCTTAGTGTGAACGAGGTCCTGGGTTCACTAAATACACAGCTGAATAAATGGTCGTTTGCTCCTTTGTAAACAAAATGCACTCTATTCAAGGAGCTCCAAGATTTCAGCAACCACAGCCTCTCAGGTTGACAATACTGGATGCTTTGCCCCCACCTCTGCATAGCGACAGCTCCAGGACCAGAAGGTCTGGGGTTGGCATCTCCTTAATCCTCACTCCAGCCAGTAACAGCAGACTCTGTGCTGGCCCTCCAGCACACTCCTGCCTCAGAGCTTTGTACCTGCTGTTCCCTCCGCCTGGAACCGTCTACCTTGGATACTCGCATGACTCACATCCTTCCTTTATCCAAATGTCCCCTCCCAGACAGACCCTCTCTACCTCTCTTCCCTTTCTCTTTTACCTTGTTTTATTTCCTTCCATAGCACCTATCACTGCCTGTGAGTATGTGATTATTTATTGTCTAACTCGCCTACTAATATGTAAGTTCCATAAAGGCAGAGATTCCTGTCTGGATTTTTTTGCCCCAGAACCTCAAACAGCACCTAACACTTAATACATTTTGGTGAAAGAATGAATGTACAAGCTTGGCTCGGAGTTTTTGTTTTTTGGTCTTAAGGATTCCGTATCACCTCCAACCTTTGCTCCACTGCAGTGGGCGTGTATGAACCAGACGGAGGTGTGAGAGGCCGACCTAATATAATCACCTCCTACCTAAGAGCAGCTGTGCCCTACCTGGCCTGCTCGCCCCGGGCTGCCCCCGGTGAAACCTTGGCAGCTGCAGGGTAGGTTCTTGCCCTCCCAGGGCTGCCACACGGTGCTATCTGCCATCCCCACCCCGGGGTCCTTGTGTGACTTCCCGGAAGATGGACGCCCCATGGCCTTGCTTTGAATTCCTCTTCTTTGACTTAGAGGAGCTGAGGAGCCAAGCAACAAAGGCTGTTTAGAATCGAGTCTTCCCAATTGTTTGGCCTGGTAAATAGATAAACAAAAAAGGGGGGAAGAAAAGGGAGAAATGCAGAGGCTGGCCTGGGCACTCCAGCTGTGGGTCCCCATGGGCCTGGCAGACAGGAGCCCAATTACTGCAGGGCCAGTGTACCTGTGAGGAGTTAATGAGAGGCGTGGGGAGTAGCTGGTGAGGGGGGCCGCAGGGGCTCCGATTAGGACCCCAGAGAGGTGGCCCGTCCCCGCCCCCAACAGGCCTAATGACCGATTAATCCCAGCAGGTTACATCTGGGCACAGCGCTCCATCTCTTTCTCAGGAGGAAGAGGGAGTTATAGGTGGGCCTCCCACTTGGTTTCTTTAGGATTTTTAGATCCTGGAGCTGTTTCTGAATTTAATACTAAAAAGGGCATAAATTAACATTTGGGTGGGGTGGGGGGTTTTCAGTGGGCTGTCTACCGAAGGAGGTCAACAGGAACCTGCCAGAGAAACAGAGGCTGTCACAGAGCGCGAGTTCAATCCCCTCGCTTCTCAGAGGTGGAGCCTGAGACCCACGGCGGGCCTTTCAAGAGACCCTCAGGAGAGAGTGGCTTCTTGGGACAGGAAGAAACTGCTCGTCGGAGGGTCAGTGCAGGGGGTTCCGGGGCTGCGTGATGGTGAGAAGCCTCTGGAACAGAATTCCGGCTCTGCTGCTGCTGAAGCTTCCTGTCCTCCTGCTCCTTATCTGCGAAATGGGAGCAGTGCCAATGCCTGCTCCCAGGGCTGCTGTCAGGGCTAAACGCGCCCAGAGGAAAGCCTGGGCCAAGACAGCCTGAAGCAAGGGCTAGATTTTATAATTATTTTGGTCTGCTTTTCCAGGGCCCCTTCCGCTGTCCCTCCTCGAGGTGAGGGTCAGACTCAGACTGCAGATGTGGGTGGATGGTGTCTGATGTCATTCATTTCAGCTTCACAGTGTCTTTCTGGGTGCCTGCCACATGCTGGGCGCCCGCTGTGACAGGCAATATACACGTGCCAACGTGAGAAAGAGGCTCCCCTCCTGAAGGGCCACTGGAAAGAGCTGCCGTTGGGAGTCGGGAGACACGACTTCGAGAGGCGGGTCCTCCTTGTGCCACATGTCACCTCAGCCAGCTGCTTCATCTTCCTCGATCTCTGTGTTTCCCTCCCTCAGGACTCGAGCAAGGATCAAATGACCTAAGTGCACACAGAGGCTCTCTGACTGCAGGGGAATGTTTGTGCTAAGGTGAGGTGACAGAGGGGCTGAAGTGGCCCCTCACACAAAGGACCCCCAATTGTACTCAGCCCGACGTGGGCTGCATGTTAATAATGCTGAGAGTGGGCAGCAGAGAAGACTCCCGGGTGGGTCTGCTGGACACCCACACCGGGGTCTGGGCAGAGCAATCCAGGCCAGAGACCTCCTCCTGCCTTACAAACAATGCCGCAGTCCAATACTCTGTCCTTCCTCTCCTCTGTGGCTTCCTGCTGAGTTTGCACCCTTATTTCTTTATAAAAGTTCAGGCCCTTGATTTCACTTGCTCCTGGCTTGCTTCTGGCCCATGACATCTTCTGGCTCTGGGGGTAACCCTGTGTGCCTACTGTTGTCCCCGTGCACTGCCCCTGCTGGGTTGGCTGTGTACAGCCTGCACATGGTTTGCCTGTCTCTCTCTAGGGACCCTACTCCCATGGGCACATGTCATGGTCTGGGTACTCCGTCATCCATGCCACAGCTTAGCAGCTCCAAGCTCCTGGAGAACAGGGCTGCCCTTGGGGAAGCTCTTATTTAGAAATTGGCCCTTTATGGGGGAGCTCTGAGGGCCATGGGAGAGTGAATTACTTCCTTCCTAAGGCAGGGATCAGTGTCTGTTACATTCAGTGATGTCCCACGCTCGATCCTATTTCTCAATCCTATCTCGCTTAACAAATCCCCCTTCTCTATAAACTGTCTTGTTGATCTCAGAATCCATTCTCTGGGTGGCTGTAGAAGACAGCATGCCTTGGCTTCCTCCTGGAGAGGTTCCTTTCACCGGTGGTACCAGGCGCATGCTCACCACGTTATGGGTTTGGTCTTCAGGGCTGGAACTGCATTCTCATTTATGCCCACATGGCCTCTTCCCACACAGCCCAGTGATCTCAAGGCCTCCTGGGTGAAAGCACTGTTTGATGTCATCATTCCTCAGCTCAGATCCTTAGACAGCTCCCATTACTTTTGAAATCAAAGACAAATTTCTCACCTTGGTAGTCAGGACCTCAGACCTAGCCCTCCAAACGCAGCCTGCATTTGCCCCCAATAAGTCCCTGTGGTTGCGTTTCCAGTGAATTGCTCAGTGTTTTCCAGACCTTCCCCTCGAACTTTTCTGTCTTCATCCCCTTCCTTACATTGTTCTCTCTGTTTGCGACAACCTTCCCCAGCAAAACAATGCTCAGGAGGAGCCTGGAAAGCTCCAGTTCCTCCGCCTGTTGGGATCACGTAGAGCTTTTAAGAACCATCTTGAACATCATCTTGTTTACAAAATCTCGGACTAGACGAGGTCCCTTCATCCTTTCATCCTCTAGATGTCCATCCATACCCCTCCTTTGTTTTCCTCTACTTTTACAAGTGCTTCTGTAACTCCCTCATTCTTTCCCACCCCTGTGCCTGGAAGCTCTTTGAGGATGAGGTCTTGGTCTCCATTTCATTTCCTCTCCAGGGCTGTGCACATGGTGCTGTCCTGAGATTATACCCTAACTGAACAACTAGAGTATCAAGAGCAGCAACTCTGGAAACACAGGGGCCACCTCTAACCTCACCAGTCTTATTTCTAATTTCTGTCTGGGTCCCCTGGACCTTATAAAAAGGGTGATTTGCTTTCAGCATCATTTGCTTGAGCTGCTGGAATCAAAAGCCAACACATCCCAATCACTTTAGACTTGAGAAGTCAAACTGCTGTTGCTTGCAAGTTAATGTCACTGTGGCTGTGCCTTGCAGGTGAGTCGTTCAAAGGGGAGTCACATGTGGTTTTGCTCAGCTCTAGGGAGGCCAAACATGAGTTTCTTAAGCTTTTCCAACCAATCCCTATTGAGGAAAAAAAGATAGAGATCGGGCTATTTGTTCAAACAATTTGATTAGCTAAAGCATGTTTTATAGTATCTGAAGGGTTGTTGAAAGAAGTTCCTGTCTCATCACTAAAGGTTGCATTCTTGAACTTGTAAAAGAAACTAGTTAATTAGCATGTCTTTATATCTCCCATACCTTTAGGTAGACTTATTTCCAGACATTTTTAGGATGCATTGGGGGAGGCTGTGATTAAAGAGTATTTTTTTTTTGATATGGTATGGAGGCTGAGTTTCTTGACAATGACTTGAAAAAGAGAATAAATTCAATTTTACATTAGTTGAATGTCTCTAATTGGGTCTTGAAGACCAAACAATTTCCCTCAAGACAGCTGGGCCTTTGGGTAGCCCCAAACCAATTAACTCAAATTATATAATTTTCCTCCCACTCCTACCCCCAAAGCTTGACTTGCTTATTTAGTAAAGAGGAGGATTAGTGCAAGCACTAAGGAGTCCATTCTCCGGCGGCCTGGCACAATATCCTGAACTGAGTTCTGGGCCAGCCCGGAGCACCCTGGCTGGGAAGAAAGGAAAAAGGGGAGCTAAAGTCAAGCCGTCCCCTCGGAATGAGCCTCCTCTTTCTTGGGCTACAATGCAATTCAGCATAAATATATTACTGGATTACCAGGCAGCAGAAAGCAATCTAGCCTTTCAATGGAAACAAGCAATCTTTAGCCCTCCTAAACCTCTGAAAAAGTGCAGGAGCTAATTAAGGCAACAAAACTCACGAGGTGATCAGAGTAGACCAGAGAAATGTGAATGGTTCTGGAGGAGTCTGAATAGGGGTTTATGTGTGTGTGTCTGTGTGTCTGTGTGTGTGTGTGTGTGTGCGTGTGTGTGTGTGTGTGGTTAAAGGGAGCAAAGAGCTGTCTTATGAATAGAGTTCATGTTTCTTCTCTTTCCAAGTGGTCTGTGAAGGCTGGGAGAAGCACTGGGCAAATGATAAAATGATACAATTCCAAATATGCATTTTCCAAATTTTTAAATATCAATAATTTAAGAAAGTGGAAGAATCCTCGACACTTATGATGCTGCCACAAATATGCATTTTGTGATCCTTGTAACAAGATACTAAGTTTCTGATTTGATCGGTCTAAATGGAAATATAAATGAATTTAAAATAGTTTAGTTCTAATAAGAAAGGGAAATTAGTGGTATCTCAAGGCTGGCAGGGTTTTTCAGGGAAGACCTTTTTGATGTTTTTTGGCCTGAGGAATCCCAGTTTGTAAGTGCTGCCTTTTATATGCCAAAAAAGGGAGGCAAAGAGCCACCCCCCCACCCCAAATGTTCTGAGCATATAAAATACGGCACTGAACTTACCCTAGTATCTTCTCACACCTTCTTTCCTGAGAAGACCCTGCCCTGGATACTGTTGGTTCCTTCAACTACTAGAATTGAATAGCTTCGGGGAACAGGCCTCCTTGCATTTCCAGATCCTAGAAGTTATCTTCCACATTTGACTTTTTGTTCATAATCTGTCAGAAAGGGCAATGGAATGAAATTAAAGTTCTCTAGGAAGCTATACCTTCATCTCCTAAAGCTCTCATGGATAAAGTAGTATCTTGTCTTCTGTTGATGCCCCCGTCTCTCTAGGATTTTCTAAAATCTATATGAGAGACCCTGGAGATAATGTTTATTGGTTTGCTTTAGAAGCTACTGACCATCAGTATGAGATTCGGAGCTGGAGAATCACATCCCTTGGTCGTTTGGTCCATAGTACCTGTGACCAGTGCTTAGGCCCCCTGTGTTGACGGTCTGTTTTGGGAAGATGGGTTCTCAAATTCAGGGACCATAGCCCCAGGAAAGCTACTCAGGTAAGACCCAGAATATGGATACCAATTAAAATAAAGATAACTGACTGTTGAGTTCAAATTCTGAAAAGAAGGTTGGAAATTATTTAGTCCACTCCATTATTTTAAAGATGGAGCCATGGAGGGGTGCCAAGGGTATAGCTCAGTGGTAGACTGCATGCTTGGCTTGCACAAGGTCCTGGGTTCAATCCCCAGTGCATCTGTTAAGGGGAAAAAAAAATCATGGCCTCCCAAGAAGAAAGATGGCCAGTTCAGTCACATGGGGACCTGGTGGTACTGCCTGACCAGAACTGAGCTCTCCTGACCCAGTTAAAGAGTGGCCCCTGGCTATCAATGCTGTTCACTTCCTAGTCACAGAAGCACCTCACTTATTCTGACTTTACAGATTGCTGACAGACTCTGTGATTTACAGGTTGAGGTTTGAACCTATTACTGCAGGCTGGGCAGATATGGCATCTGCGGTCGGGCTCTAAGGTGGAAAGCAGACAGGGCCCTCTCAGTGCTGCTCCTCTTCATTGGATGTAAAAGCAGGAGGTGTGTTCATTAACATAACGTTACTGCTTCCATTTATAAGCCTTACCTGGCCCTTCGCTTCGGGACTTTTCACCAAAATTGAAGCACCAGTTTGGTTTATTTTGAAAGTATCTTGAAAAGGAAAATGTTTGACCACTCCTCTCCTGGCTTTACCTCCATGTGCTGTGTGTAATGATCCAGAGAGAATCAATTGGACACTGCATTTTAAAGATAAGGATTGGGATTTTACTTCTGGGTAACCTGGTGACCCCAATCAATCTCTGTCTTACAAACCCTCTGAAGATTTGATGCTCCAGTCTGCAATTAAGTCCCAGCTCCCAAGAATGGCAACAGATGTTGCAATCCAAACACCTTTATTAACTATTTATCTTCAGATGTGTATCAACAATCTCTTGGCCAACAGAAACAGCAGACTGCTCCTTAAATGGAAAATCACACACTTTCATCTTCAAGCTATTTCACTGTCATCTCTTTGAGAAGATAAAAAGAGATGTATTAGGAAGGTAGCCAATGATATTTAATTGCTTTAAAAATTTGCCTTTTCTAAACGTAGTTGCCACAGATCTGGTGAAAATATGGCTATTAAGTGATATACCCCGACTGTACAAAGCATCCGATGGTATTTAGGGTACGCAGAAAACATACCCAAAGTGAAGATTTCAATGTTTGATATCTTTCTCTTTTTTTAACCTTATAACTTGCTGATTATATTTCATTTGCCAGACTTTGGCCCTGTTTGAGCCATGGTTTCAACATTTTAACAAATGATCCTTGCCACCCACTTGCCTTACAAGAAACTCATGAGGATTAGAAATGATGGTGCAGTGCTTTGAACACTGAAGATGAAATACAAGGCCAAAATATGTTAAGCAGGACTCTGCATAATCCTTTGGCTTTGAACTCATTAAGGTTTTCTTCTAGAGCTGAGCTCTTGCCTGGGGTTTATGAAGCTATTTCAGAGAGAGGAAAAGATAGTACTGTGGGATCAGAGAGGCTTCTGTTCACTGATTTAACTCCCTGGCTAACTGGGCTAGATTTCTCTCCCATGGGTAGGTGGACTGGCTTCAAGGGCAAGGGTGAATTCACAGGGAGGTTAACGCAGTTTAAGCTTCTCATCAGCACAGGCCCTTCCAAGGTGTTCTCACTGCCATGTGTCTTCATGAAATTTGCAAAAATCAGATATTTTAACCACAATTGGCTAAGATTGCTATTTCCACTCTGACCTCCCTCCCATGGTACCCCGCAGGGCTGCCAAGTGATGTTAAAGTGGCCCCTGAGCAGTCGTGCCCTCCAGCTATGAGGACCTGAATTGAGGATACTGTAGTTTGGGCTTCACAGGATCTATTGATACTGTTTGCTGTCTCTCCTGTGTATAAAAAAGTTATTGCTAGACATTGATGTAGGGTTGACTTCCAGGAATGCTACCTCCGCTTTGCTAAGGCACCTGCTGTCACGACACAGAGAGGGGACCAAAGGTCCCGTCCAGGATTCAGCTAAACCCCGGAGGCCTATGGGTAATGGAGGAGAAGCAAGGTTCACAGGGCGGAGCTAAAAGTAGGTCTTCTAATCATCACATGTATACAACTGTAAATGAGGATTCCATTTCAAAGATGCCCGGTAAAAGCAAAGTTCCCTCCTGTCCGGACTCTAATTAACAAGGCATTACTTATAATGATAAGTGTATTCATTATATGTTTTTCCTTCTAGAATGAAAACTGTGTGAAGTAGAATTGATCACAATTCTGTGTCTATAGATGCAGACCTGTAGGAGAGCTACAAAAAGCAAGTATATCTCGTGAGAAATTGTGAGCTTTATGCTTCACGATTTTCGATAATAAAGAAACAAACTCCAGTCAACCACTCTAGAGGAAAGAGTCCACTGTCTTCCAGTTATCTCCACTGAGCATCATGTTATAGCAAAATCACTGTCCTATTAAGAGGCAATCCAAAAAACTTTCAAAAGCATAGGTTAAAAATTACAGATATATAATTATATACATGATAAGCAGTTAATCATCCCAAATATAAAGTTGTCTTTAGGATTTTGAATATTTTCAGTGTTTACCAGCTTTCTAAATAAATATTCATGTTTGTACCTAATTTTTTACTTGTGATTTTTTATATTCTTTTACTCACAAAAGGCCCTCAGAGTCCTATTTGGTTCAGCCCCTATATAGCTTGGATCTGCATAGGGCATGAGTTTCAGGCAGCAGAACTTAATTCTTCAAAGATGATTTAATTCAGGAGCCAATCACATCCATGCTCCTTGCTTCCCTCTGTCGCCCTCCACTAGGTTTCAGGAAATGAAGGCTTTCACATGAAGCTCTCTGCCTGAGATCACACGGCCATGTGTGGCAGAAACTGGACAAACCCATGTAGGAAGCAGAATGGATGTTGGGACCTCCTGGTCACAGAGATCAGCGGCACAGGGGCTGATGAGAAGCCAACAGAGCCAGGTTGCAGTCTGGAAGGTCACTGGTTCATGTGTGACCTGGGATAATGAACTTCCCTCTTTGGGCCTCACCATCCCCATTGATACAAGCCCAAAGGAGTTCCCTTCTTGTCATGTGTGGTTAGAGAAGGCCTTCGTGATAAAGCGAAATCTGAGCAGAGACATAAGAAAGTAAGAGAGTGAGTCACCTGCGTCTCTGGGTTTTCTCCAAAGAGGGGACAGCAACTCTTGTGAAAAGAGAGCGCATGGCTTCTTGTAGGAACAGCAGAGGGCCGGTGTGCTCGAGCAGAGTGAGCGGGCAGGGAGAAGTAAGCATGAAGTCAGAGACAGAGGGAAGGCCATGGTCAGGGGATTGAGTTTCAGGGAGATGGGGGGCTAATGAACACTGATGTGACGTGACCTGACACTTATTTAGACTGTCACTCTGTTGCTGTGCGGAGTGAGGGTGGAGACCAGAGAGGAATCTCCTGCAGTCACCCAGGTGCTGCCTGGGGCAGGTGCCAGTGGGGAAGGTGCCACGATCACCTCCAATATGAAGCACCAAGGCAGAAGCACCTGGAAAGCTGGAAAGAAGTGTGGGAAGGCAGTGCAAGCTGGGAAGATTGAGCCAGACATCACCAAGCAGAGACAGTGGGCAGAGGCAATGTCAGTTTTATAGGGGAAATGGTGTCAACAAAGACACACGCGAGAAAAACAAAGGCTGTGCAAGAACAGTGCCGTGAAATGACTGGGAGTGAGGGCTTTGGGCTCTGTGCCCTTAGACGATTTCTCACCTTCCACCCCTCGGAGTCCCTGCTGTCAAACGGGGACGTTATTGCCATTCGCAACAACATGGCGCTCGTGTGGTGCTTTAGAGGCAACCGGTAAACAGTAGGTCTCACAGCCACAAGTGCAATTTTATTAAATGCCAAAAAGCTCAGTGAGGCTGAAGCATAGGAATGTGATGGGCAGAAACCCGGGAAATCAGGCAGAGAAGGCTGGTTGAGGCCTGACAATGAGACGCCTTGGAGGGAGGCTACCTTGTCTGTTCAGGGATGGCTTCCCAGACTTGCTTGATGAGAAAAATCACCAGAAGTGCTTGTTGAAAGTGAGGTTCCCCAACCCCCTGCCTGAGACAGGGCCCAGGGAACAGGAGTTTAGCAGGAGTCCCAGGTCATTCTTTTACAGGGGGTGCTTCTTGGGGAACTTTAATTTTTTTAACTTCAGGTTGGAATGGAAATGTCTTCAATGGCCAAGACGGGATGGATTCCTCTGCAAAAGCAACAATATATTTCATGCTTCTAGTTTTCCTAGCAACAGCAAGGAAGGCGTTGGCACCGAGAGCTGGTGGAGGGAGAAAGTGTATGCGCAGGGACAGAAGGAGTGCTCTGGCGACTTTTCCTGCCGCCAGCCTTCCCAGGAGAAGCTAAGCAAGGCAGCGGTGGAGCTTGTGTTCTCATCCTGGCTCCTACAGCCCCCGTAAGTCACTGTGTGTCCTTGGGTTATTCTTGCCTCCTCTCAGAACTGCAACTTCTTCCTCTGTTTAAAAAAAAAAAAAGAAGAAAGAAGAAAGAAAGAAAGAAAGAAAGGAAGGAAGGAAGGAAGGAAGGAAGGAAGGAAGGAAGGAAGGAAGGAAAGAGAGAAAGAGAGAGAGAGAGAGAGAGAGAGAAAGAAAGAAAGAAAGAAAGAAAGAAAGAAAGAAAGAAAGAAAGAAAGAAAGAAAGAAAGAAAGAAAGAAAGAAAGAAAGAAAGAAAGAAAGAAAGAAAGAAAGAAAGAAAGAGGCTAGAGGGCTGAGTTGGGCAAACTCTAAAGTCCCTTCCAGCTCCAAGTTTATCTGTTTATCAAACAGCCTAATTGCAACGGCTACAGCCTGGAGACAGTCTTTGCAAACTTCGCTGTCAGACTCGAGGCTTTGGGGGTTACACAAAGGGCAACGAATACCCCTGCCATCAAGATAAGAGAAGGATCACGTCCGAAGCGCTTTTCTCTCCGCAGGGTCGCAGGCATCTCTGCAGCGCACGCGCAGATCGCAGATCAGATGGGAGGGCCCGGGACTTGTCTGATTTAACCCTTATCGCGCTGCAACACTTGGTGGGGCTGACGTGGAAGCGGTTAGACAGTTAGACGCTGCCGGTCTCACGTCTGCCCTGCAGTCCTGGGGCTGGGATAATGCTCAGGCCTTTCTCTGCCTGAAACAAATGAATCGGGTTTTTGTGTCCCCTGATTGGATGCCTTGTGATTCTGTGGTTTGAAAAGCAAAGAAATGAAATGCCTTTGATTTTAAATCAATCGCTTATGCACTCCAGGGCTCAGTTCCTTTAGCTCAAAGATTTTTGGTTCCCTAGAGGATATTTTTTTTTTCTTAATTACTGTCAAAAACTATCTTTAGATTTGATGATTCCACATTCTGATGGCATAACTTCTACTAAATCCTTTTCTTTTCCCTGGCTTGTTGTGGGATGACCTGACTTTTTAGGATTAGCTTAAAAAGTAATCGCTTCTTCCCAGGTGAAAAGCTGCCTTTAGTTCCCTCTGTCTATTAAAAGCATCTTCACATTTTGAGGCAAACGGTGGTGACAGTGACTGCACTGAGACCCTCAACCACCCTTGGCACACAGACCTGAGAGCTCCTGGACGTGTCTCTTCCAACCCTTATCACCTCACTAAGTTTTAAGCAAAGTATATTCATGTAATTTCCATGAAAGATGCACAAGGACCTCTTGATGTATTTTCTGAAGGAAGGTGAGGGTGGGGGAATAAGTCTGTAATCACTTGCTCATTTATTTTTTCAGTTCCAGACCCAGGGGTGTGGGGGAAAAGCTGTAGAATCTCAGGAAACATACGCCACCAAGAGGGTGGAGGGAGGAGTTTTGTGCAAGAGCTTGTAATATCATGACTGACTAACCAAGGAAAGTTCCAGCATTTTTATGAAGAAGGCTGAAGAGGGTAAGGTGGGTGGGAGTCGGTCCTAGGATCCAGACTGCTCCTGTCTGGCTGGTCTTCTCTGTCTTCCGCAGAGCCAGCTGGGAACCATTGTTCCTCACGTGCAGCCTCCTGGTAGAGCTCCCTGTGCCCTGAGGAAGGCACTGGTCTCCCCACAGAACAGCAGGATTCCCTTTCCTTCTCTATAGCCACCTGCTTCCTGGGATTCTGAGCCTGGGGCCAGGGCTGGGGGCTTTGAGGGACTCCCTTCCCCCGCCACTACCATGAAGCCTGGCCTCAGAGGGCAGGGTGTCAGGTTTTGAACACACCTTCCGTTGCCTCCACCTACCACACGCTGTGTCCTCAACAGAGCCTCCATCCACATCCCAGTCCAAGGAAGGGGGTCCTCTGCGTACACCCTCAGGGGCTGAGGCCCACAGGCGTGGGGCTGGGAGGCTGGCTGCCTGAGGTCACTGAGCAGCTTGAAGTCATCTCACCCAGGAGCGTTTACGTGCAGTTTCTGTTTGACTGCAGCGAAGTTCTCATGACAAATATTTATTGAGGCCTCCAAAAAGCCCTGTGCTCGAACATTCCACCCCATAAAGAGCAGAAAGAAACATGGTTCTGTCCCAAGGCAACTGAGGGCCTCCAGCCATGGGTTCCTTCTCTGCTAGGAGACTGGAGGCATGCTTACCAGAGGCCTGGGACTCCCTTGACAAGGTAGCAGGGAGAGGGGTGGGGTGGTGAAGGCCAGCCTGAGGATATTGTAAAGCAGGTGACCTCTCTTGCCCTGCCCCCAGACCAGCTTTTCCAGGGCACAGAATTCTCGGTGGTGTCTGTATGCTGGGCCCAGGCCTTTCCTTCCAGCTAACCCACAACGGACTCTCATGCGACAGTCGGTGAACACTAGCTCTGCCCTACTTGCTGGCTTCATTTCTCTTAAACCAAGACCAAACTCTGGGTCCTCTTGACTGCTTATTTCTTCTGCTTTGCACACTCCCTGCTGATCTGAATTTTGATCAAACACCTTCCACTCTCTCCCTGCCAGCCCCTACCCCCACTCCACTCCCCCAACAGAGCCCACCCCTAGGCCCATAGCCCTCCCCACTCAGATACTCTGCCTCCCTCTCCTTCGGGCAACATTTGGCCCCCCCATAGCCCAGTCAACTGTCTTCTCCAGAAACCCACCCTTACAGTGACCAGATTGGCTGGTGCTTCTCCAAGTCTGGCCAGCCCCAGCCTGGGGGATGCTCTGGCCATGGCCCCAGGGGTTCAGGATACCATCATGGTATCGTTTAATCATTGCAACAGTCTCCCTCACTGGTCTGGCCCTCTGGGCTCCATCAGCAATAAAAAAAGGGTTGACGACTAGGATTGTGTAGCCTGGAGAAGGGCACATTTTTGTGGATAGATGAGAGTCACTAGATAGCTGGAGTGCTTCTGGGTAGCTGAGAGGTTGAACTTGTTCTCCAGGACCCCAGTGAGTGGGGGTAGCCAGAACTGAGAGTAGCAGGAATCAGGAGGCTGAGTCAACCTCACGGTAGGAAAACTTCCTAGTAGAGCTCTCAAAAAATAGAGGGGGCTTCCTGGTACCTCAGCAAGTAGTAAGTGTATCCAACAGGCTCCATGGACCACCATCAACCACTGGAGAGATTGGAAGAGTTTTAAGGGCACTTCCTGATTCAGTTCCCTATTGCTATACAATAAAACATCCCAAACTTAGTGGCTTAAACAATGATTTATGATTTCTCATGATTCTCTTGGTTGGCTGAACTCAGCTGGTCAGTCCTTCTGCCACTCTTGCCCTGAGTCACCCATGTGACTGCAGTCCTTTGACAGCTTGGCTGGAATTGGAGGATCTAAGATGGCTCACTCGCATGGCGCGCGCCTCCGTGCTGGATGTCATTTGGGCCTCCTTGCTCTGTGGTCTCTTATCATTCAATAGTCTTGTCAAGGTTTCCTTCTGTGGTGTTGGGAGTGTTCCTGAGAATGGGAGCAGATGCAAATCCAGGCTGTAGAGTACAGACGATACTGCTTCTGCCACATCCTTTTGCCCAAAACAAGACCAGGTTCAAGAGATGGGAAAATAGACTCCATCATTTGATAGGAGGAGCTGCAAAGTACTTGTGACCATGTTTAATCCACCACACTTCCAAAATGGCCCCTGATTCTTCTGATTACCTTAAGATTCCATTAGCCCCTGCTAAAGGCCACATGGTACATTTCTATACTGGTGAAGGAGGGCTTTATGTGGACACTGGGGGCCTACGAAATGTCCATTCCCCCCACTTCCATTTTGGGGTGCTTATTCCATCACCACACAGTCTCATGCTATAGTGGAAACTGGCTTCATACCCATTTTATTAGTAGGGCTGATAAGTCTAATGGATCATTAACTGGCACAGGAATGCAGGCCACCAATAATCTTACGGCATTATCCTGCTCAGAGATTAGTCAAGAAGAGGCATGTACAGGCAATCCTCAGAGATATTGCAGGTTTGGTTCCAGATCACTGCAATAAAGTGAATATTGCAGTAAAGCAACTCACGCACATTTTTGATTTCTCAATCCATATAAAAGTCAAGTTTACATGATACTAGTGTCTAAAAAAACACTGTACCTACTTTAATTTTAAAATACCTTACTGCTAAGAAATGCTCACCATCACCTGACAATGCAGGGTTGCCACAAAATCTTCAGTTTGTAAAAGAAGAAGAAGAAGAAGAAGAAAAAAAGACCAGTATCTGCGATGTGCAATAAAGCAAAGTGTAATAGACAAGATCTACCTGTAATTGAGTGAGGCCAATGAGACACGTAAGAGGAAGTTTTCTAGAAACTTCTGGGAAGGGAGTTTCCTCATTTTTAAAAAAGAACTACTGGAAAGGATAATTTCTCTTCTGTTGTGTGCAGAACTGAGGCCTGAAACTGATGTCGTCTTGGCACCAAACTAAGGATGAAGCTCTCACAGAAAGGAGGGCAAAGCCCAGGGAACCACACAGAAGGGGAGTGGGAGCCCTGGTCCCTCCAGCCTCATCCCTGACCTCCACCTCCGGGCTTGTGTCAGATCCATGAGCCAAGAACTCCTCTTTATTAGTTAAGCCAGTTTGAATGGGGGTTTCTGTTCCTTGCAGTTAGAAGTATCCTAAGTGACTCAGAGCCTGAAATTGTGAGATGATCAAACTGGCCACTCCACTTGTAGGTTACAAATCAGATACTGGCTTTTAAAGAGAATAATAACTAATGCATTTTTTGGTCTTGCTTTCCTAGAGAGTTGGTGAAATAGAAGATTCATTATGTCAGAATGGAATGGACAGTACCCTTGGGCATCATGTATTCAGCCACCTCACTCAACAGATAAGGAAACTGAGACTCAAAACACTTCGGTAGAAACAGGCTTCAGATGTTAGCACGGCCAGCATGCTCTCCACTGCACCCACAACGGTGCGGTCATGCACACACACTCTGAAGCAAGGGGCTGCCGTGATAAGCAGGCTCTGAATGTGAACTTCTGAACAGCCACCTTGGAAATCTGTTTGGCAGTTACTTAAAAAATTAAGCATCCTACTATATATTAAATAGAAAAACAATAAGGTCCTAGTGTTTAGCACAGAGAATTACATTCAGTGTCTTATAATAACCTATAATGAAAAAGAATATATGTACATATAACTGAGTCACTTTGCTGTACACCAGAAACTAACACATTGCAAATGAACTATGCTTCAATTAAAAAAAATACAAAACTTTAAAAATTAAACATCTATCTACCTAATGGCCCACCAATTCCACTCCTAGGCATTTCCTCTAGAAGAATGAATTCATATGTGACTTCCAGAGGAATGTTCATGGCAGTTTTTGTTCATCACAGCTAAAAACTGGATACATCTCGAATGTCTAACAGGTAAATGGATGAACAACGAACTATGGTGTTTGTGGTATATCCATTCAATAAAATACTACTCAGAGAGAAAGAGAAAAAGGAATATACTACAGATGCATGCAACAACATGCAGAGATTTCAAAAACATACTGAGTCAAGGGAGCCAGACCCAACAGGGGACACGTGCTAGGATTCCATTTGTATGGAGTTCTAGAATAGCAACACCCATCTCTGGTGACAGAAATCAGACCGGTGGTTGGTGGCTTCGTGTCATGTGTTTGTATACACATGGGGATTGACTAGGAAGGGGCACGAGGGACATTTCTGGGGGGATAAAAATGTTCTTTGACTGATGTGTCTTTTTTTAAAATTTTCTTTTAGTTTTTTCCTGAGGAAGGAGGTAACTAGGTTTATTTACTTATTTATTATTACTACTATTTATTTAATGGAGGTACGGGAGATTGAACCCACGACCTCATGCATACTAAGCATGTACTCTACCACCGAGCTACACCCTCCTCTAATCAGTGTGTCTTGATCAGTGTATGGGGCACGTGAGTGTATTCATTTCTCAAATCTGATCAAGCACTTAAGATCTGAGTATTTTCCTGTGTGTAACATTTTTTAAAATGTATTTCTAGCCACAGACAGGAAGGTAAAATATCAGCACTCTATCTGGCTAAGAAGAGGGGGTGTGCGCCAAGGAGGACTGTGAGGCTACTGGAATGTGTTTGCAGTGGTGTCTCCTGGAATCCAGAGCTTGGGAAAGAGCTGTCTGTTCCCGCTGTGCTGATGGCTGGGCCAGCCAGCTTCCTGTGGAGGCTGCCAGCCCCTCGCTGTCAGGCTGGGCCCAACCACAGCTGCTGAAATAGCAGGTTGGGAGGGCCGTTTCCTCTCAGCCTTGCAGCCACATCACAGGGACCAGCCAGACCCCCTGGCCTGCTTCCCTTACCGCTGACTGCGCCCAGCAAAGGACCTTCCCTTTCCTCACTCTCACCCTTCTGGAGCCTTCCTGGGCCCAGGCTGCACTTGCCACCGTTCAAGCTTCACGGGTGAGAAACCCTGGCTCCCTGACATTCCAGGACTGCTGCTCTGGGCCGTTACAGCAATCCTGTCTTTAACTCTTTTTCTTTTAACTGCCATTTGTGTTTTCTTACATATTTCCTGCCAGATTGTCAAATCAGGGGCTCTCCAGATGCCAACATCTGGTATTAAATTGCAAGTCTGGATAATCTTCTCAAGCCATGTTTTCTAAAAGCCAGGGAACTTCTTTTGTTCACATTATTCATCTGTTCAAATGGAATCATGTTATCCCATTGATTTCTCTACTGAAATAGATCTTTCAAGAGGTCAAGGCTATCCTGTTTAAGATCAGTCTAATGCTGGCATCAGGCCACAGGTTGCTTGGAGAATATGTGATCTGTTTTGCTTTTGTTCTCTTTTACTTTTCTATTTTTAAAAATTAATAAATCACAAGTACATCCTTCATTGAATAAGCATTGAATGAATTCAGCTTTTCCCTTATTCTGAGGTTTATATTTTCAATGTAAAATGAAATCCCTAAGATGCCAGACATATGGTACCCAGACCAAGTCTGCTTGCCTGAATCTGGGGCTAGAGGTGGTTTTACAATGTTTTAGCCGCATGCAGCACGTGTTCCCCAGCTGGAGACGTGTGCCCAGGGTGGGGTGGACCCTCAGCCCCAAGTTTGCTTCCTTTTGCATCTCCTATAATTGTAGACACCGCCATTTCTCTCCTGTAGATTCGGGAAACGGGGTTGCCCAGGCCCACACCTGGTCTGGGTGTAAGGGTAAGCCCCCACCCGAGAGACAGAGACGCCGTCCGGGTCCTAGCGCTGTCACTCATTGGAAGGGCGATTCCTCTTCTTATGCCTTCGGCCAACTTGGGCTTTGGAAGGGATCAGCTGATTTCAGCCTCAGTGCCTTTTATGGGCCAGCTGAGGCGGGGCAGGGTGTTGGTGGGGAAATGGAAGAAACGTCCTAGGGAGTGGGCTCCTGGCCGCCTCCTGCTTCTACTGCAGTCAGAGCCAGCTCACTGGGCTCTGTCTCAGGTCTTGGACTTCTTGTAAACTTGGGCAAAACAACAACAGCATCAAAACAATCTCTTTGGGAGCCATGTCTAGTATTGAATGACCTGCAAGGCTGGTATGTGAGGATTCATTGCTCCTTCTTGGAGCTGAGCCATGGCCGGTAACCTGCCTGATGTCAGAGCCCCTTAGGAGGCGCTCCTGTCACCACCATGCAGGTGACCGGACAGCAGGGAGGAATCACGTGAGCTGTGCTGATTCGGCGTGCATACTCTCTGGTAAGTGTCCCTCCCTCCCTCCCTTCCTCCTTCTTTCCTCCGCATCTTCCTTCTTCCCTTCCTTCCTTCCCTTCTTCTCTCTGAGCACCTCCTGGTGTTTGGCCTGCCTGCTCCAGACCTCTCAGTGGCAATTCACTCCTTTCACACTTTGAGCTGTTTCAAAGCGAGCCTGGAGGTTGAGGGTGCCCAGCCCCCGTCTACACACAGTTTCAGCGTGCAGAATCCTGCCCGGATTCTCCCACGAGCCCACCTGGGCCCATCTGTGGCTTTGTCAACCTACAAGGAGCCAGATTCAACTGCCCACTGGAGAGTTTTCAAGCCTCCATGGCTGCCAGCTGTCCCCAAACTGCCTTCTGCCAGGCGTGCGAAGCGCTGAATCAGCAATAACTGGGCCTGTAGAAGAAACTGGAGAAACGTGATTTTAAAAACACAGCACAGCCCCGCCACCAAACGAATGTTGAACAAAAGGTTAATTCCACGGATAAACAGCTCTTGGTGGCGCTTGACTGAGCAGCTGGTTCCCATTTCGTTATGCCACTCTGCCAGATGTTCCCCTCCATTAATACATTCTGCTCAAGCCAAGATGAAACGCAACACTGGAAGGCTGCAGGCACTGCGGGCAGCGCGGCGCGGCAACACATGGGAACAGAGAAGTCTCTGCGCCTCCTGCGTGGGGCTGCTCTTTCCAGAGGAGCCACCACGACTGGGGTCCCCGTATCAGCTGTTTGTGCCTCGTGAGATGGTGACTGGCCCAGGATGTCTTTCAACAAAAATGTGAGAAGAGGGAGAGTCGCCGGATTTCCCAACCCTGATGTCCACTGACATAACCTGAGAGGTGGATGTGGAGGGCATTCTCCGAGCTTCCTCCGCTTGGAGGTTCCCAACTCTGCCTCCCATGGTGTCTATCTTTCTTTGTACACAAAGTACATCAATTCCTCGATCAATCAGAACCTCCCATGTATCAGGCACTGATTGAATCCTATTTGAGTTAGTGACACGGCCTCCTGTGTTCCCTTAGGGCAAGACCACGACGGATTCATCTTTATGGGTTCTGTAAGTGATTAAATACATGTTCCTGTGATGAGTCATAGTCAGAGCATACTGTTTTAGTTTCCTGGCTCTCTGTCCCAGAGACACCAGCTCCTGTCTGGTCCTATTTGAACACTGATCGGTGAGGATGTGGGCCTGGACATGCTGCACTCCGCAGGCAGACAGAACAAAGCCGCTGCTCTAGAGGTGTTCTCCATCATGTTGAAAACTGTGTCCAATCTCATTGTCGGAAGCAGCAGGTAGCTGTGAAAGGCGGCGCAGGCCCCCATTGTGACCGCCTTGGCTGCAGGTGAAAGGTCACTTCGCAGGCAGGACTCTGACCCTTAACTTTTTTGTTGCGAGTGTCACAAGGTAAATTAATCAGATTCGTGGCATTAAGCTCTGCCAATATCTTTATCCTCTCAGCTTTCTCTTCAGCAAAACTCTCCGAGGGGAAAAAAACTTTTTTTCTGAGGAAGTGGGAAAAGTGCTTTTTGTTTCTCTTTCACAGTTTTCCCTAAAAAGTGAAAATGGTTGGACACAGATGGGTAAGGCCCAGTGATCAGCGCGGCGCTTCCTCCCTGGGCTAGCTGAATGAGACTTCTCGTAAGTGACAGCGAATGTTCCCGGCACTTAATCAAATGCCCGGAGCCCGGCGACAATGAGGAGGGCAGGTTTTGCTGGTGGTGATAGATTTCTTGATTCTGGACAGAGCCCTCTTCTTTGACTGGAGCAACCCAAGAAAACTCCCGTCAGGGAGACATCATCATTCTGAACATGGGGCTATGTCTGATCTGGGCCCGGCCCAGGACAGTCCTGGTACCAGAGCAGTATTTTGGAGGGGCTGGGGGGTGGGAAGCGAGGGAGCAGAGAATCGCCTCGTCCCCAAGCCAGAGGCTGGAGGCCACCTCCCAGCAGGAGTGGGAGGGAGTCTGCTGATGGGGCAGGTGCTTTTTAGGCAGCCTCACAGGACAGCACCGATTTCCTGCTGCTAGAAATTTGTCTGCAAATTTTTTTCTCATTCAGGAGTGACGGGATCCAAGAGACATTGGCTAGATATGATAACTTGATTAAGTCTTCCACAGGGGACCCAGAGGCCTGGGAACTGGCTGGAAGAGCATGTGCCCCCCTCTAACCTTTCACCAGGAGAGAACTGATGTGTTGCAGCTGGTAGATTTCATCCCCCTAAGCTTGAAAGGGTCAATGTTTTAGACTCAGAGCCCTCGAAAAGCTACAGTTGTGTTTTTGGAACAACTTCTTTGCAGAAAAAGAAAAGTCAAGTGACAAAGGATTTTTTCCCCACATTAATTTGCAACAGAAAATAAGGATTGGGTCACATTGAGTTGACAAGTGTTTCCTGAACACCTACTATGTGCTAAGCTCTGTTTTTGACACAGGAGATATAGCAGTGACTGCTTCAAGCAAAGCCTCTACTTTCATGAAGCTTACAGCCTACTTGGCAGAGACTGACAGTAAACGACTATGTGAGTTTCCTGTATGTCAGGGGGTTAAAATGCTATAAAGAACAATCCAACAGGGTCAGAGGATGCTGCGGTAGAGGTGATACTTTGGATAGACTGAGTGGATAGGAACATCCTCTCTGAAAAGATGGCACGAGCCTAGTGACCTGAATGAAGGGAGAGCACAGCCATATTGATAACTGGGGCAGGGCCTTCCTGCAAGTGGACTTAGCAGGTGCAAGGCCCCGGGGTGGGCATATGCTCAGTGTGTTCAGGGAATATTCTTTTACAATCATGTTTCACTCAGGAACGCAAAAACAAACCCATTTAACGATTATAATAATAGTAACAACAATAATAATAGTAAGACTTTTGTGGCCATGCCATTTTGAGGATTAAATGAAACAGTGCTCATTACACATCACAGAGTGTCTTTTCGTAGTAAGAATTTAATAAATGTTAACTGCTTTTATAGTTATAATTATTGTTTACTAAGCATTTGGTAGTTATAATCATCCTATAAGGTAGGTGGGCAGAGACTATTAACACCATCTCGTAAATGAAGGATCTGAAGTCCACAGAAGGGAAATGATTTGCCCAAGGTCACCCTTGTGGGTTAGTGGCAGACAGAAGCAGCCTGAGTCCCTAATGTGGAGAGTCACCCAGGAAAGCTGATCTGTACTGGATTTCACCTGAGCAGAAAGTAAACTTTTATTGTATTAAGCATTGGGATTTGGGGCTTATTTGTTACAGCGGATAGCATTACTTAACCTGACTAATACAATGGGCTGTAAGGAAGGCAGGGGGACCAAGACCAAGACCCTCAAACAGCAAGCTCATGACTTTTGGAGGAAAAACTGTGGTACCCACAGAGAAGGCAGTAGAAAATGTGAAGCCTTGCTTCTTAGGTTTTGTTTAGACTTGATTCTTCACAGGTTATTCTGATTTTTCATCATTCTTAAGCTGCCTCATTTGTAATGGAAGACCTTACATGCTGCTGAATCTTATTGTTTTGAAAACAGAAGGAAACTATTCAGGGATAGGTGGAGCAGGGAGTAACAGGGACTAGAGGAAAGATGAAGTGAAGAATAAACAAATACAGCTTTATCATATATGGTGTACTTCATGTATGATCCTTCATCTCACCTCTAGAATTTTCACTGGTCTCCATGGTCTCTGCTCAGTCCCAGTCCCTGCCCCTCAGTTACACTGGACCCCAAACACGCCTCTATTTTCCCAGCATCACTTTGCTCTTACCAGTCCCTCTGCCCAGAATGTGTTCATCTACTTCTCCAGCAAATCCTTATGTATCTTTCAAAGCCAGTTTGAATGTCACCTCCTCCAGGAAGCCTTCCCTGTTCCTTAGTCATAATCCAGCATTTCTTGCCCTACACTCCCACAGACGATCCTTGTTGACTAGTGGCCACGTTTTGCCTTTTGCTCCACATGTAGGTGTACACACCTAGCTCCTGTGTGGGACGGCATGCTTCCTGAGGGCTGGCCTCTGACCTCATTGCTTCCCAAGCAGGTCAGAGGCAGTATTCTATTTGGAAAGAGATGAAATAAGATGATACTTTCCAGTTTTTTGAAAAGATCATTCTAAACAGCTGGGCAAGCATTCTGAGAAAACTCTCCTTGCCACTTGTTGGTATCACCTCTTCCCGGCATTGACCCCCTCCCACACACACATCTCCCGCCGGGCCCCTCCGTTCTACAGGCAGACGGAGTGTGATGGTGTATTTTGCTGTTGCCTTTCTGTTGATGTTCAAACTCCTCTTCTCCTCTCACCCCCATCAATTATTGAATGCTTAAAAAAAAAAAAAAAAACCTACCCCAGCAGATGTGTGTGAGCTGTTTGATCTTGAGACTGAATAGGAACGAAAGTATTCGAGACTCAGATTATGGGGCAGGAGAGAAAAAAAAATCTGAACAGGAGCTCTGTGAAGGAGAGAGTTTAGCTTTGATCTTACTATTGAATTTTGCTAGTGGGGGTGTGTGTTTCTATCTATTTCTATTTATCTCTTTAGCTCCCAAATTCTGTGCTGTTGTCTGTCTTCTGTAATGCTACAGAAGGGAGCTTTGTCTGGTTCTGTGCAACGCAATTCAAGTCATTTAAGGTAAGAATTTAATTTCTCTGGGAAATAAGGAGAGGATTGTAGCTTAATTTATGGATAGCTTTTCCTTTAAAGGATTCTAAAATAATTGGGGCCACTTTATCGCAAACCAAATGGAAAAGAGGCCTATTAACAAGCAGAGAGGCCGTGCTTCCAGACGACGAGGTCTGACTTTTTCGTTTAATTCCTAATTTGCACATCTTCCTCACTAAAGCAAGCCCAGACCTTAGAAAGCAGCCTGACCTTGGCAATCTAGAAGGAGGGAATTAAAGTCCATTTGTTTTTGGTTAAAGTCTATTTTAAAGAAGTTTCCCATGAACAGGGCTGCTTCTTTTAAAAAAATTCGATGATTTTAAAAGTTAAGATAACTTAAGAAAATTTAAAAGGCACCTTCCCCTGATATGCTGCTAATACAGTATAATGATATTGGAGTGAAACATACAACGGTTTTAGTTTTTCACGCAGCTTGTAGAATTGTGGAGTTTTAATGAGTTGTGGAGTAACAGGGAGTCCCTTCAATCACTAGTGATTTTGCCTCTTGACCTGAGGACTGCTGAAATGATTATTATAACCTTCCTTTCCTTGCATGCGTTCCTTATTTATTCATTTATTTAATCAATATTTATTGGATGTATAACGTGCCAGACACTTTGCTTACACACTTCTAATTTGTGGCGGGCATTAAACAACAAATGTTAATCTGCACCTCAAGGCATAAGCCAGCAAGAATTCCCTTTAGGTACACAGAATCCTCCTGTACAGCTATTCTCAGCATTTGTTTTACTTAGCATTTCCTAGGCGTTTATTCAGCACCAGCCAAATATGAAGCTCAATGTTAAGCTCGGGTGTGAACAGGGAGCTGCATCACGCACAGACTGTAATTTCTAAGTGGCTTGGGGGTTGGGAAGGGACACGCCAAAGTATCCCGAGGACGTGATGTGGGTGTGGGTGGTGCAGTGGGGGAAACACTCAGGGAAAGGGGATCCCTTGGGCCTGGGCGAGGCTGGAACTTGTCAGCTTCTAAATATCAAATTGGAATGCCAGCATTCTCATGTGATGGGAGATGCTAGGAAAATGCTGTCCATGGGGTGTGACAGTTGTTAGGGAATCCTTCTTGGCCATGCCGAGAGAAGCGCTCACACTGCGGAGAGCACCTTTTGCCCAGAACTTAGGCTGCAGGACTGTGAGATGTGGGTCACAATGTTCTTGAAGGTTCCAGAGAGGGTCAATTCCCTGTCAAATGAAGGCCCCTCTAGAGGAAAAACTGACAACCCCCCACCCCACCCCTAAAGGACTTTCCAAATCCCTGCATCTGCTGCTACCCTCTGCTGCCCCCGCACCCCTATGTCCCCTGCAACGGCTTCAGCACCACAAGGGTTGCTTCCCGTCGATTTTGTGGTGGGGTGTGTGGCCTCAGGGAATGCATAGTTGCAGTAGGTGAACTACAGGGCCTGGGTCTCATTACTGAAATCAGCCTGGGGCAGGCACGAGTTGGCTGGCCCTCACAGACCCCGTCCTCATGTCACTCCACTGGTGTGGGGTGTAATCGACACTAAGCCCTCGGCCCTGCCTTATTTGGTATGGAAACAGTTCACAATTTTTCTTAGAGAAGTTTTAAATTTTCGTGGTGTTTTATGCCATTCTTGGCCAAGAGTATTTTAGGCATATAATTCTTGATAGTTTCTCTTTAGACTTGGCCAGCTAAAAATATATTTGACTATAAAATAACCATATGCATTTTGTATTTCTAACCAGACATATCTGATTAAATGCTTCGGCATTAAACAACAATGTATAAAATGCCTACTATGTGCCTTACATAGCTATTATGCAAAAAGGAAACACATGTCACGGAGAAATACAAGTTTTCCTCCTATATTTATTTGTATTTATTTGTAAATTATGTGTACTATATATGCACCTAGAGCTATAAAACTTTATTTCTGATGGCATCTGGTAAAAACATTTACATTTTAATTTTCTAGTAAATTGAATAATTATAAAGACTTCTCTAGTGTAGTATTTGGTAGCGGCTTTGCAGTTGAACATGCCTGGCTCCCACACCGGCCCTGCCACACACTACCTACGTGACCAGGAACACGTCACTTAAATTCTTGTTTGTGTAACAGAAATCTCAGGCTTGTTTTGTGGATTCAGTGAGATGCCATTAAGTGTTCGGCATCATGCTTATTATGTAATTGGTGCTCCTTAAGTGCTATCACTTTTTAGGTAGCTTTCTAGTGACTCTCATTGCATTTCAGTAGCTGTGATCAGTTTTTATCTTATGAGAGAAGTTGATATTTTCAGCATTTCTCTTTGTTTTTAAAAATCTTTCAAAATTGTTTATTTTTAATTAATTAATTAATTATAATTGAAGTATAATTGGTCAACATTTCTCTTCAAGAACATCAAGGCCTGTAAGCGCTGACACACTGGCACTGTAGGGGTGGTCTCTAGGACATCTTGGCAAGAGTGGCTCTTTGGGGTCCTCGACTGTTAGGTTTCACACATCCATAGCCCAGATGCTGCTGACTGGCCTCCTTCAGCAGTCCCTGGCCCCCAACCCTGCCACCATCACATTGTTGTCCTAAGGGAGTGATGTCCTCTCTCACTGGATGCTCAGATTCCAGGCGTGTGTTGGAGAGGCCTGGACCCGCAGCAGAGCCCGCATCAGCTCTGCCCGCCTTCGCCGGGGCCATCCGTCACAGACACCTCTTTGAACCTGTGCCTCCCTCCCTCTCTCTCAGGAGCACGCAGTGCATCTGCCCTGGCCAGCCTCCTGGAGGTGGGCTTCTTGAAGTCATTACGTAAGGTCATTCTCTTTGGCCTTCACAACGACACCTAATCATACTGTAGTCTCCACTCTGTTTTTCCTAGCCTTTGAACTCCCCTAGCCTCTCTAAGAAAACTTTCACATTTCCTTTCATCTCCCTTAAAGTTTCCACATCTGGATTTCTCCTGCTCATGTCCAATCAAGCCAGCCAGCCTAGGGAGGCAGGGCACATCCACTGCTTCGCCTATCGGCTCCAGCCACTCTTGTCTAGGAAACACACCTCATTTTGCTTTGAGGAACCGTCCAGTACCCACTGCATGCAGTGTTGGAGGGGCTCTGGAACCATCAGTCAGAAAGTCCCAGTTTCCATTGGCCAGGTCTTGGCATGTGACTGTACCTTAACCAATCAGATTCTCTCTTGCAAATTGCCATCTTGGATGGACAGGTCCGGCTTTGGAAAGCCACTGAAGGCTTAATCTCATCGGCAGCTCCCAATCCAGACTGTCCGTTAGTTCCTGCTACCTAGGGCCTGCCTCCGTTCCTGGCCATTCTGAGCCTGACTCTTCTGATTCTGATTCTCTAAGTGGTCCTGTTTCTTCCACTAAATGCCTCTTGTCTTTAAAATAATAAGATTCCATTTCTATTCCTTGCAATTAAAGAATTCTGATCGAGTGGGCCAGTCTAAATATCTGCATGTCTAAAGCTCAGCTTTTATTATGGTTATTCATGACTGACCCACAGTGGAATCCTCTAAAAGTCTTCTCTGCTTTGAAACAAAGTCTTTGGCAACTGTGTTTTAGAGTGAACTTCCTATTCCCTTGAATAGAAATAGATTTTTTCTTAATCACATGGTAGAAGGTGGCTACAGGTGACGCGAGTGAGCCCAGGAGAGGCTCTTGTATCTAAACTGTACCTTAAACCAGTGCTTCGCAAACATGATGGTCCCTGAGAATAAAGACAAGTCAGTGGAACAGCATGTTCCATTCTCAGTGCACAAAACCACAGGATTAATGATTTTTCTAGCAAAAGCAATCACGTTTATTAATGTCCCCTTGGAACTGTGACCTAAAACAATAAACTTGACCATTAAGAAAGAAAAAAGAGTTGCCTCCTGGAGAGTTTGTTAAAAACACCAATTCTTGGGAGCCACCCCCAGGGATTCTTGTCCAGTAGGTCTGCAGTGGGACCCTGGAATCAGAATGTCACACAAGCTCCTGGGTGATGCTAATCCTGCTGATCTAAGGACTGCATTTGGAACAGCAGGTCCTTAAATAGTCTCTTTTCCCCACACAAGAGAGACTTTGGAGCCCAGACTTTGGAGGATCCCCCTTGGCTTGTTAAAATGAAACTTCAAGAAACAAGATGAGAACAGCCTTTCCATGAGAACTTTAGAGACGTCTGCGGCTCGCTGACCTCACTGACCGGCTTTGTCCATTGAGCCCTGAGCAGGAAGAGACGATGGCTGGACTGGAGGGTGTGTCCAAGGGCAGGAGACCATCATGAGTCAGCCCGGCGCCCCTCAGAGCCTCACAGGCTGCTGGGCAGAATGTCCACGGCTGCTTCAGTGGAAAGTTTGGGGAAAAAAAAAAAAGCAAGTAATTGCTTAAGATTGGAGGAGATGCAAGAATACCCCCCGGGACTGCTCAGCAGTGACCGCAGCTAGAGCTGAGGCCCGGAGCCGAGCCCACGCCTCCCCGTGTCTTCACAGGCCCTTACTCCCACCTCCAACACCCTCCTCACTTCTCTCTTCCAAACCATTTTCCTCCCCTTCCCCTAACCCTAGCTCTGAGTTTCCCTCTCCCCAGATGCCTCCCCTGACATCTTTATTCTGTAACCTACCAAGATCTACATACTGGGCTCTGAAATGTTTCGAATCCAGTTCTGATACTACCAACAGCCCTTCCCTCTATGCCCCTTACTGCATTCCGGGAGTGTTGTTTCTCTATCTCATTTAATCTTCACATCAACCGTGTGAGTCCCATTACCCCAGTTTATAGATGAAGAAACACAGTCCGAGAAGTAATTTGCTTTAAATAAACTACTTGGGGAAAATGAAAGGCAGATTTTGAACCCTGTTCTGTGTGACTCTAAAACCTGTGTCCCAAACCACCCTGCCATTCAGAATCAGTTCTGTGTGCGTGTCTTCCTGTACGCGTCCTAGTGTTTGCTCTCCCTGTCTGATGGAAGCTTACCTAGGCAGGACCTGGGTACTCTGGGAGAATATTCCAGTGGGTTCCCGTCCAGACTCACAGCCTGTGGCGTGCTTAGGGCCACATTTCTTTCCAGAGCAATCATTCAAGAAATATTGTTTACCACTTACGTGTTGTTGTTCTCTGACAGATGACATTTCTGAACATCAGCAGGGGGAGGCCCATTACTGGAAGTGGAAGCATTTTTTCCTACTTACCAATCAGCTGTGCTTTCCATTCATATCTATGAGACATTAAAAATCTGACTTCCAAGAGGAATAAAGAGCTCATTATTCATTATCATCTATTAAAAGTCTGTTTTGTGCAGACCATGAGGCTGGATTCTAGAAACAGCCACAGAGGACCCTGATTTGGGAGGCCGTGGACACAGGGTGTGCTGGGATGCAGAGCTGGGGGAGAGGAGGCTGGCAAGGGAGAGCAGGCAGGGAGCCAGTGGAACTAGGGCTGGAGGAAGTGTCCTGACAGTACTGGTCCCTGGGGTTGAACTTGGTGCTGGATCTAAAAAATGCGTGGCCAACACAGCTGCCCACCTGGGAGGAATTTCCCGTGGTCGGGGCCGGTGGTAGAGGGGCTTGAAGTTGGTGAGTGCCATCTTTGCTAACACAGGTGCTTGGTTCATTTAGCCCAGGAGCCCAGGCAGCAACTGAGGAAGCACAGGAAATATTCATTCATTCATTCACACATTCATTCATGCACTTGACAAATACTTATTTTGTACAGAACTTGTCCCGAAAATTCAATTATGAACAAGACAGGGCCTCTGCACCCGTGGAGCTTGGAGGGGAGGCAGACGTTCGGTAGTATGACACAGGGGTGATATGATTCCAGTTATGATCAATGCCATGACAAGGGTGAACACAGTATTGCAAGAGGGTTCATGCACTGTGGCTAGACAGAGTGTTAGTGCTCCAAGCCAAAGGGTAGGAGTTCAAGACCAGGCTCCAAGCACAACGACCTCTGAGCCAGCAATTCATTTGGATCAAATGAGACAGGGATTTTTGGAGGTCCAAACCCTGTTTTGCCCTTGAGGAATGAACCATCTAATTACAGAGACAGACCCTGGGCCCGTGCTAACAGAGTGCAGCGTGCTGAGTGAGCACTGGACTTAGAACCAGGAGAACTGGTGTCTCATCCCAGTCATCGTTCCTGAATTGTACCTTGAGCAAATCGCCTAAAGTTCTGAGAGATTTAAACTCTTCAAGCTTGAGTCTCCTCATTTGTAAATGGGAGCAACACTTACTGCTCTGTTTGCTTTATAGGATTTATGAATGAGAATGTGAAAGGGTTTGGTAAAAGCAGATCTTTTTTTTTATTTTATTGAGGTATAGTCAGTTTACAGTGTTGTGTCAATTTCTGGTGTACATCACAATGCTTCAGTCATACATGAATACACAGATATTTGTTTTCATATTCTTCTTCACCCTAAGCTACTACAAGATATCGAATATAGTTCCCTGTGCTATACAGAATAAACTTGTTTATCTATTTTATATATACGAGTCAGTATCTGCAAATCTCAAACTCTCAGTTTATCCCTTCCCACTCCTCTCCTCTCTGGTAACCATAAGTTTGTTTTCTATATCTGTGAGTCTGTTTCTGTTTTACATATAAGTTCATTTGGCTTTTTTTTTTTTAGATTCCACATATGAATGATATCATATGGTATTTTTCTTTCTCTTTCTGGCTTACTTCACTTAGAATGACATTCTCTAGGAGCATCCATGTTGCTGCAAATGGCGTTATGTTGTCGGTTTTTATGGCTGAGTAGTATTCCATTGTATAAATATACCACAACTTCTTTATCCAGTCATCTATCGATGGACATTTAGGTTGTTCCATGTCTTGGCTATTGTAAATAGTGCTGCTGTGAACATTGGGGAAAGCAGGAGATCTTTATAACCACACAAACACACACACACACGTGCGCGCGCACACACACACACACACACACACACACACACACACACACACACCTTGAGTTTAATGAGCCCAGGATGTGTAGAGCCAAGTGCAGACTTCAGTGCTCATGAAGCCCTGGAAAGTTGGCTCTAGGCAGTTCTTACGAGCACTTTGCAGAGGGATGAGTTTCACACAAGGAAGAAGGAAGTGGCCTGATGTGGTCATTCCACCAGGGCTGGCAGTTGTGGAGGCAGGTCACAAGGAGGGACCAACCCTGAGGGGATGGCCAGAGGTATGTTTGGCAAAAGTCAACAGCCTCAGTGTTGGGTAACGAAGGGTGAGAAAAATTGCATAGGACGGAAGGAACTAGCTGGGGAGGAACCTTGGAGCATGTGATCATCTCCTAGCTTATGTATGGTCCTAGTTTTGTTAAACCTCACTTTAAACATTTAGATAAATCATGAATTTTTTTCCCAAAGAGGTTTAATTCTATCACAAAGAGAAGGGCCTGACTTTTCTACGTATAAAATGTAAAGAGATCAGATGGGGTTGAGAATATGGGCAACTTTTGAAGATAAATTAAGGTAGAATTTCTGTTTTATACTATTTAAATGTCTATTTTATACTATGTAAAAGGTGAATTTTAGATGGATTAAAGATCCACATGGGAAAGGTAATATTATAAAGCTATAAAAAACCATAGAATAAAAGGTTAAGAGAGTATATTTGTGACTCTGGGGTGGAGACTCTTAAAGAAGAATCCAGAAGCACAAATATCAGGGCAAAATATTGATAGTTTTGGCTACAGCAATTTTATTGTATTTTATTTTTAAATTTATTTTAATTTTTAATTTTTCTTTGGGAGGGTGAGGCAATTCAGTTTATTTTTATTTATTTATTTTAACGGAAGTACTGGGGATTGAACCCAGGACCTTGAGCATGCTAGGCAGGCCCTCTACCACCAAGCTATAGTCTGTCCTCCTATAGCAATTTTAAATTTTTGTGTTCAGCAAAGGATACACTAGATGAAGATTAAAGAAGGACAACAGATGAAGAGAAGATGTTTGCAATGCCTTGAGCTAATGGGGTTAAATAGAATAAACCAGGAACTTCTGTAGACTAAAAAGAAAAAGATGGGAAATTCAGTGGAAAAATGGTCAAAGGCTATGTGTGAGCAAGTTGCGCAGGGGAAATTTTAAGATGAACAAGTACACAAAGAGTTGCCCAACCTCACTAATAATCAAAGAAATGCAAAGTAAAATCACAAAATTGTATTTATACTCACTAAATTTGCAAAAATGATAAATACTGGTAAAAATGTGAGGAAATAAGCACCCATAAGCATTGTGAGTCTGCCATTCCAGTCAGCGAACTTCATGTACAGTATGTACTTAACTGGAGAAAGCAGGTGCTGCCTGGCCAGCTCTCGCTCCAGAGGTAAATGTCACAGAAGCGCCTGCGCAAGTCAGAGCTGTGTTGTTTGTGGTAGCAGGGAGTTGGCGATGATCTCAAAGACCATCTCTCAGGGAATGGATAAATGAAACTGGGTGGATACCTGCCATAGAATATTATGCAGTCATCAGAAACAGTGAACTAGAAGTAGGACTCCAGCCTGAGTAAATCTTAGCAAAATGGTTTTGAGTGAAAGAAAACAGAAAGAGATATACAGTACAACAGCATTTATATAAATCAAAACCACAACAGAAGAAAATCATATTTTGCAAGGATGTATTCATATCCAATGATGTATACAAAACACACTAAATTAAGTGCCTGTGCAGCAGCAAGAAATGGGGATATATCAATCAGTGTCCAACTGGGAAAACAGAAAACGTGCTAGATATTTTAAACAGAGAGGAGTAATTGATTGATTGATTATTTTAAAACAATTTTTATTTTATTTTTTTGGTAGGGGAGGTAATTAGGTTTGTTTGTTTGTTTATTTTATGGAGGTACTGGGGGTTGAACACAGGACCTCGTGCCTGCTAAGCAGGCACTCTTACCACTGAGTTATACCCTTCCTCCCAAACAGGATTTAATACAGGGAATTGAGTACAAGGGTATTGGAAGGCAGATAGATGAGAAAGGGAACACAGAGGTAACTGAAAACTGATCACATCTAAGGCTGGTGGAATGAAAGGGAAGAGATGGTGTCGTCAGACCTAGGAGTTCAAAGGCAGGAAGCCCTGGCTGCTGTGGTGCTCAGACCTCTGGGGTAGGGGCTCATCTGGTGCTGATGGCCGGTGCTGGGAGTGTTGAAAGAGGCTGGGGATGGAGCTGTGGCTCTCCTCTGCTCCTGGAGGAATGTTGACAGAAGCCAGAAAACTGAAAGACAGCTCTTCTGTTCCTCCTGCGTTTCTATCTCCAGCCTGTGTGTCCCATTGGCAGACACTGCCAGGAAGCCAGTTGACAAAGAGGTCTGGGGAATGAAGTTAGAGGTTAAGCCCCAGTATTACAGAGCAAAATATAAAATTATAGGCTTTGGCTCAGAGATATAAAAAATAAATAATGCTGTAAAAACAGCAAAATGTAATTAAAAATAGGAGACTTGTCTTGGACTACTGGTGCTGGTGCACTTATGAATGAAGAAATATGATTAACTCAATTCTGAAACTAGATCCAAAAATCCATAAAAAATAAGTGTTCAGGACAAGGACCTATGTGACATGGAGATGGTTTGGGGTCTGACTCACCATGTCACCTCGGCCAAGTCATTCAGTTTTCACGTATGCTAATCATTGGCCTAAATGTAATAGCAAACATTCTAGAACTTCTAGAAAGAAACACAGAAGAAATCTTAGTGATCTTAGATTTGACAAAGATTTCTTAAATTTGATACGATAAGCATGAACTGTAAAGTTTTTAAAAAGTAAACAGGACTTCATCAAAATAAAGGCTTTTGCTGTTCAAAAAATACTACTAGAAAATAGAAAATACAAGTTGGAAGAATTTTTCCAACTCATTGAGAAGAAGGCAAATAGCCTAATTTTTTAAATGGGCAAAAGATTTGAATAGACATTTTATCAAAGAAAATATCTGGATGGCAAGTAAGCACATGAAAAAATTGCTCAACATCACCAGTCATTAGGAAAATGCAAAATAAAACCATAGTGGAACACCCTTAGTCCCCTACTAGAATCGCTGGATCCTCAGTGCTGGTGAGGATCTGGAGCAACTGCGACACTCACACACTCCTGATGGGGATGCAAAATGGTAGAACTGCTTTGGAAAACAGTTTGACCACTTATTTTAAAGAGTTAAAAACATACCTCTCATGTGATTAAGACATTCTGTTCTTAGGTATTTTTCAAAGAAATAAAAGTGTATGTTCAGACAAACACTTGTACAAGAATATTCATAGCAGCTTTATCTGTAATAGCCAAGAACTGGAAATAACACAAATGTCCATCAGTGGATGATTGAATTAAAGATTGTGGGATAGTCATCCAACTGAATACTACATAGAAGTAAAATAAAATGAACTATCTATACACATAACAGTATCAAGGAATCTCAAAATAATTATGCTGAGGGTAAGAAGCCAGACAAAAAGAGTACATACTGTATGATTCCATTTATATAAAATTATAGAACATGCAAACTAATCTATGGTAACAGAAAGTGGATCAGTGATTGCCCAGAGACTCTGGGGTCGGGTAGAAGGGATGTGGGCAGAGGAGAGGAAGCAGGAATTACAAAGGAGCCCAAGGAAACTTTGAGGAGTAATAGACATGTTCATAATCTTTATTTCAGTGAGGGTTTCACATGTGCATATGTAGTTCACAACAAATCAAACTGTATGCTTTAAATGTGTGCAATTTATCATACATCAATGATACATCAATAAGGCCGAAAATATAAAGTACTCAGGGTGGGGAGTCATGTGATATGGGTGCTACTTCCAGTTCTGGGCCCAGTTACCACGTCATCTTGGCTGAGTTACTGAACTACACGGCTCTCTGGGGTTTCACCTGTGCTCTGGGCGCTTTGGATTAGATCACAGATAATAAATGCAAATACTCTCAGAAGCCAGGAAGGAAATACGAATGAATGACTTGGCCAGGTTCACAATGGAGAGGGGTGGGGACTCTGGCTGCACAGAGAGTGTGTGCCCTGTCCGGAGGGGGCAGCTGCTAATTACCTCCGGCCATTTGCTGTTTGGATGGAATGTGGGCAGTGTTACTTCAGATTTTTAAGAGAAACGTGAAATCTCGATTTTTAAAATGAATAAAATTGTGCAGCCTGCACGTACACAGGTGCAGACAAGACCCAGCCCAAGGCCCACCAGTTTGGGGTCTCTGCACTCAGTGACACCTGGGACGCTCTCACAGTCCATGACCAAGGCCCTCATCTCAACTGTCAGCCAGAGTCACTTTCCTAGTTCTTTTTTCCTAGACTTTACTCAGGGAACATCTCCACCAATGCCCTTGCATCCTGCCTGCCTTCCATCTTCCACTTGACCTAAATAACACCTTACCCCTTGATAGATGTTGAACTCTGATTTTTTTCAGTTCATGGGGGAGAAGTCCTGGGTAACTTTACAGAATTAGTTGTCTTTCAGTCCCAAAACTGAAAGCAGGTACTTAAATAGATACCTTTATATACACCAGGGTTCATAGTAACATTTTTACAACAGCCCAAAGGTAGAAACAACCCAAATATCCAGCGACAGATGAATAGGTAAACAAGATGTGATACAATACAACGGAATATTATTCAGACTTAAAAAATGAATGAATATGATATCACTTATATGTGGAATCTTAACAAAAATAGACACAAATGAACTTACAAAATAGAAGCAGACGCTAAAGGGCAAATATTGTGTAATTCCAGTTGTATGACGTGCCTAGACTTCATAGAGACAGAGTCGAGTTTGTGGTTGCCAGGGGCTGGGGACAGGGGAAATGGGGAGTTAGTGTTTAATGAATACAGAGTTTCAGTTGGGGAAGAAGAAAAAGTTCTGGAGAGGGACAGTGGTGATGGTTGCACAACAATGTGAATGTGCTTAATGACACTGAACTGTTCACTTGAAAACGGTTAAAATGGTAAATTTTATGTTATGTACATTTTACCATAATATCAAAAAAAATTTTAAAGAAGCTAGACACTTGTTTGGCATTTTCAGATCGTGTGAGGCAAGGTGAGAGGCTCTTTTCAACACTCTGTGCTTAGGAACCACTGCCACTCCACCACCCCATGTGGCACGCTGTCTCTGTGACTCCCTCCAGGGTTCCTCACACACCAGGGGACCACTTGCAGGTCACAAAGGCTCACTGAGGCTCCATCCATTTGGAGGAGTGAGTCTCAGTTCCAGCTGTACTTTGGGAGCTTTGAAAAATGCAGATGCCTGGGCCCCACCCTTCCAGAATCTGGTTCAAGCACTGTGTCCATTGAGCCCCGGTCCCTGCATTTATTAAGAGCCTCCCAGGCCCCGGGTTGCTCTAGTGTACAGGCAGGGTTGGGAAGCTCCCAGAGAGAACTCTGTTTTGAAAAATCAGTAGGATGTTTTACAAATATAATAGATGAGTAACTCAAAGACCATATCAGGCAGAACCGAGCAGAGGCCTGGGGAAGGACAGCTTTGGGGAGGTGGGTTTGTCCTGGGAAGGGTCCTGCAGGGGTGGGCGGATCTACAAGTGTGATTATCTGCACTCTGTAAAGAGGCAAGAAATGAGCAAGCCACACTGCTTGGTTTGGAGGAAGGGAGAAAAACAAGATTCGGATGAAGTAATAAAACATGAGACAAGAGGACCTAGAGCTCCAAGGTGAAGCGTTGGGTTTTTTCCTATTCCTGAGCAAACTCTCATAAATGGAGAACATTCACTTCTGCAGAGAATGTCTTGGATTTCCATCTCAGGTAATTCCATGGTGAGAAAAGTAATCCAGGTTCCTCTAAGCAGAAGTCTATCTATATCCCCTGCAATTCTCTGTCAAAAGAGCACAAACCCCAGTCTAAAGGCAGGATTTCATTCAGAACAGCACCAGCATCTATATTTACAAAATCACTCGACCAAAGTTTGGGTTATTTAATTTAGTGATTTGACCGGGTCAAGCAGTTTTTTGAGGGATCAGAGATGACAATCTAAAAAGAAAAACAGAGGACTAGCTAAAATTTGACTCTTCGGTTTTGTCATCCTAAATCTTTTATGAAACACAGTGGAGAATTAATTTATTGATCAATCTGGTCCCCTTTCCCTAAAAAATATTTCTCCAAATCGTCTCCTGGAATTGGTAGGGAAACGGCTGTCATGTGACAGAGATCAAGTGAACCATCAAAACCCATCAGAACATAGTTTTTAAGAATCGAGGAATGAGAAAGAGATTATGGAGGAACATGAGTCTTTATTTCATGGAAAGAGTTTCGTGGTACCTAGAAGTTGATTGAGGCTGTGAGAGTCTCAGTGCACGGGAAGGTCTTCCTCACCCGCAGGTCACTGCCCTGGCCGTCCCCTGTGCACACGAGTCGAGGACTGAGAACAATCGTAACATCCAGGACGCTAGCTAACCTACACTGAGTTCTTGCTCTGCTCTCTCCGGGCACTTGTCTATGAACCTAGTGAGTGTCCAGATTTCTAATCCTCAGGACCACCCAGTGAGATGGGGATTATTTTCATCACACCCATCCAAGGATGAGGAGCCTGGGACAAGGAGCAGTTCAGTAATTCACCCAAGATCAACATACATTGCTGTGTTGGACTCAGACTAGCCTGTTTCAGAGCCTGAGTCCTTCACACGCCATGGTTATCCTGGAAGAAGGAAAGGAAGGTGGAAACAAAAGTGTTTATGAAGTGTCAGCTACTTCACACGTGGTTGTTTCATTTCACCCCCATGACACATCCTTTGTCCCATGTTATAGTCACAGAAGGGGGGAAACACAGAGTTAAGAGTTTAATGACTAGTGAGTGAGAGGTGGCGCTAGGATTGAACCTTAATTTATCTGACTGTAAACCAGTGCTTTTTGCACTAAACCATGAAATTTCAGAGTAGCGCCCATGCATGAAAGCACACTTAAGGCAGAAAGTCTCTTGCTTACATCTTCATCCTTACCTTTGTACAGTTCTAACAGGTTGGTTACCTGGTTTCCTGGCTCAAAGCCAGGAAAGTATGTGAGGCGGTTGGAGGGAAAAGTATGGGTAGGTGGACTGCAGGGGAAATAAAGTTGACAGAGAAATAAATGTCCAAGAGAAAAGAATTATTAACCAAGCGGTGTCTTAACTATCCATCTTCGATTTCTTTGAACAGATGTTTTGTGATATAAGTTATATGACTTCTTTAAAGGAGTCAGAGGAAAGCGGTTGGATGACTTCATCAAGGTAGATTTGGTAAACTTTAAAAAATTCGCACAAAGAAAATCTTTACTTAAATTTAGAACACAAAATTAAGTACAATCAAGAACTCTTTTTTAAAAAGCCATTTTATACCATATGATATCACATATATGTGAAATCTAAAAGGCGGTGGGAAGGCATGAACTTGGAGTTCGAGAATTGCAGATAATCTAACTACTATATAGAAAATAGATAAACAACAAATTTCTGCTGTAGAGCACTGGGAACGATATTCAATGTCTTATAGTAACCTGTAATGAAACAGAATATGAAAACGAATGTATGTATACATATATATGACTGAAATATTTCACTGGACACCAGAAATTGATGCAACATTGTGAACTGACCATACTTCAATAAAAATTAATTAATTAATTAAAAGCCATTTGATTTGACTCTAGAGAATACTTTACCATTTTTCTAAACAGTGTAACATCCGTAAAATGATGATTCCAAGATTATGAAACACGCATCAGAAGGCGTGGGGAGCTCGGACACAGTTACAGGATGCAGCGCAGGTCTGTGCCCAGGCATGCCCTCTTTCCCCACCTGCCCTCCACTCCTCTGCAGGGCCAGGGCAAGCTTTTTCCGGGCTCTTCTGAGAAGTCAGCCCTATTCCTTCTGCCGCACCCATCCCCACCCTGCAGTTCTCACACTCTGAGGGCTTCTGAGTGAAGAGTGTGCCTTAGAACACAGCTTGCTGGGCTCCTCCCCAGGAATTTCTGATTCAACAGTCTGGACCTGAGCATCTGTGTTTCTCACACGTTTCCAATGGATGCTGATGCTGCTGGTTGGATGAGGCCACGTTGAGGACCACGGCTCTCTCCACTGCTGCCCTGGTCTCTTCACTTGTTTTACTTCCACTTTGGCCAAGCAATGTCTGTGTCTTCTCAGAAGTCTGTGAGCTTCTTGAAGGAAGGAGCTTGGCCTGGGAGGAGGGGAATAGCGGGCTGCTGAGGGGCTGCTGGGCGAGGATGCCTGCTGAGCGGAGAGGACCCAGGGCTGAGGAGTCTGCGTAGTGAGAAGGCTTTAGTCACAGGTCTCTGAACTACATCCCATCCCTGACCCTGCTGGACTCACAGACTCAGTGGAAACTTAGGAACTGTAATTCAGTGCAAAGAGCTTGTTTAAAAAAGAAGGGCAGATGCAGCACTCCCTGGGACCCCTAAAACAGAGCATGATACAGGGGCAGGTGTTTTTCTCTACTTACTCACAAACCACTCTTCTGGCCCCTCAAGGAATTCAGGCCATCACTAGCAA
Source organism: Vicugna pacos (assembly GCF_048564905.1). Lineage (NCBI taxonomy): Eukaryota > Metazoa > Chordata > Mammalia > Artiodactyla > Camelidae > Vicugna > Vicugna pacos. The sequence continues at coordinate 60,371,088 of NC_132987.1, read as the reverse complement.
TGCTTGACTGAGAGGACAGAGCCCAGCAGAGCAAGGCATCGTCCAGGGCCACATTGCCCAATATGGTAGCCATTAGCCACACATGGCTATGTAAATGCAAATTTAAATGAATTAGAATTAAAAAAAAATTTTAAATTCAGTCCATCATCACACCAGCCACCTTTCGAGGGTTCAATAGTCACAGGTGGCTAAATGGCCATCCCACTGGAGAGGCAGCACAGATACAGAACATGTCCAGCACTGCAGAAAGTTCTATTGGCTAGCCCTGCTGTCAGGGCTTGGACAATGTTGGCAGTCTCCAGGGCAGGGCGATGCTGCGTGTTTGTGCCCCTCCCGCCACGTGCTGCTGCTGCCTGAGATCGGCAGACTCTGCAGTGACCCACAGATGGGTGCCTGAGAGCAGAAGCTCCCCTCTGCCTCCCCACTTTCCTACACTTCTTGGGCAAGGATGTTAGTGCCCAGTGTGGCAGTGGCACCCATGACAGAGGGGCACTGGTGGGACTGAGAGTAGGATCGTCCCAGAGCAGGCTGAGTCACTCCCTGGGACTCCTTGCAGGCTGCTCAGGCCGAGCTGGGTCACAGCATCTCCACTGCCTTCGGGGTCAGCTGCTGCCTCGGCTGGCTTCCCCTGCAGCAGTTACTTTCCCTCCGCTCTCTCATAAACTGGGTGTGCACCTTCACTTGTCATCACTCCTCTTTTAAAAACAGCCCACTCTGAGTTAGAATTCAGGAATTTAAAAAGATGACAAATAGAACAGCAGAGTTGGGTTATCCAGGCCAAGGATAGCTTCTCCAAGACTTAGGATATTTTAACAAGAAGGTTTCCCAGACTTCCCTGGAGACATTGCCATGGGTGGATAAATCTCTCTCCATAGATGAGTTACGAGTAACTTAAATGGTCCTTTGTTGAATTCCTCCTTACCTCATCATAAAATAGAAAAACAGAGTCTAATTTCCTTGGGGGAGGGGGCTAAAGGCTGAGGTAGGTGGGAGGGAGGGCACTCCAGGGGGTCTTTCAAGTTGCACTTGGGACTTGAATTGTAGCAGATGGGCCCTAGCTTGTCTCTGCCAACCCCTCACCCGTCTGTACTGCAGGGGTCTTAGCCGGTGGCTGGGTAACAAAGCAAGGACCACTGTATATGGAACACATTGAGGGGAGAGGGAAGCAGTCTAAGAACAGAATGCTCAGCCAGGTCATGGGGCTGGGTCCAGCTTGAGCCCAAGCAGTGTCCACGGCTAGAAATACATAGAATGTGTGGCAACAGGCGACCAGAAGTCTGTTTATGCGACAGGGCCCCAGCAGCCTCCTGGGAGAGTTCTCATTGTGAGAGAGTTGGAACCGGAGCGTTGCAAGCTTGATTTGGTAGGCACCTGTTCTAAGCTGGAAGAGGGGAGAGAATCCCACAGGCACCATGGCATCTGTCACCCAGATTTGTCTCCAGCCCAGCTAGGGGGGATGGAATGAGCAGGGCCACCCTTAGGAAATTATTTGGCTCCAAAACAAACAAAAACAAACAAACTGCTGGGCCCAAGCAGCACTACTTGGGGATTTCTCTAAGCAGAGTGGTGATCAGAGTGGATCTTTCACATGTTCCATCCTTAGAACCTCCCTCCTATCGCTGTGTCCAGTGAGGACAAACTTATTGATGAGCAGCATGTGATCTGAAGAGCATCCAGAAGGCTTTTCAAACACTGACCCCCCCCCCATATAGACACACACAGGAGTGTGTGCCTGTTAAAACACACATTCATAAGAGACAATTTCACTAAATACTCAAGTTTTTCTAGGTCAAATTATTTTGAACTTTTAAAACAGCGTTTTTTTCATTTTGTTCTTAATTAATGTCATTATCTTTACAGTTCTGAGTCAGGCTTTCCTCTCCATTCTTGGGGTGTTTTATGTACTCCTGGGAGCGTTTGAAAGGTGAAGCTGCCCCCAGTTTTACATCCATCCTGATCTTCTCTCCTGAACTGCAGCTGCAGACATCAAATTGCCTCCTGCACGTGACCACGGGGATGTCTCTCAGGCCCCTCGTCTCCACAGATTGGATTCTGAGCCCATCCACGCCTTTCTCCTGACACCACCCCAGGCTGCTCCTCCTGCAGCCCCATCCCCGTCAGAGAACAGCAGCACGCCCCATGCCCGCCCCAACCCCCTTCCCTGACTCCCACAGCAGTCAGTCCCTAGATCCTGCTGCTTTTACTTCCTGAGTAGTTCTCAAATCTGTCCCTAGCCCTTGTCACCACTGCCAGCATCCCAGGTCTAGACACCATCATTTCTCACCTGAAATACTGCAAACTCCCTCCCGGTGGGTCGTCCTGGCTCCCGCCTGGCCACCCTGCTCCCCCCACCCCCTTCAAACAACACTGAACTTTGAAACATGTAACCCCTGAATATATCACATCGCTGTTGAAAACTCTAGTTGTTCACTATTGCCCTTAAGATAAAGCCTCAAATCCTTAGCACAGTTGATAAACAGCCCTCGAACATGGCCTCGGCCCCCTAGGGTGACCACTCCCTGAATGTCGCACTGGAAGTCCTGGGTTCTCAGTTTCTGGCAAGCCGGACTTTTCCATTGCTTCTCTTCCTTCCCCAAGCCCCCAACCCCCCTACCCTACCCTGCAACCACAGCTATTTTCACCCCTTCTGAATTTCTGTCATGTAACGCTGTCTGTCACCTCAGGGACTTCACACTTGCAGTCCTGGGTCTCCTACTGAGAACACTCTGCCCCAGCCCCTTTGTCTTTTGAACTTTTAAACCCCCTCCCCACGGTGGGAAGGTGGGGTTGGTTAGATAACTGGAAGCGCCCTTGTGACACCTAAATACATTATTGCCATCGCAGGACATCCGGATGCCTCCCTCCGTGACCGTGACCGTAAAGTGCTGCAGGAGGGGCTGCATCGACTCTGCCCCTGTTGTCACCCCACATCAGGCACAAAATTACATTTTGGTTTCCCTCCTCTTCCATTACTTACATGCTAAAGTCCAAAGCCTTTGCCCTGGAACTTAAGGTGCTCTGCGATCTGACCCCTGCTGTCAATCACCTCCCTATTGCTGTGCAGGGTTCCTGCCGTTAGAGCATTGTGCACGCTCAGCCCTGCAATACTGTGACTAAGGAGCACCGGACACTGAATTCATTTTTATGTTCAGCAGAACACCTGCTAGAGTCTGGACAGAGCAGGTGCTCAGTGACAGTGTGTTGAGTGGAACAGACTAACTCCAGCTCCTGGCTGCATGGTCACTGTGGCCTGTCTGGCCCTGTCCATTGAGGGGCAGGTCTGGGACTGCCACCCTTTGTAACAGACACTAACACACAAAGGGGTGAGGTTAGTCCCCGTGCATAGGGTCCCGGAACTGGCTGACCTCAGTAATACTTCTTAGCGTGCTGCTGATGCAACAAGGCTTTTCTTAAATAAACATAGCAGTATGCCCAGGGTGTTTTCTACAAACTTTATTTGAAACATTTCAATGTCGGTTATTGATCACCCCCTGCCTCCACCCAAATGGTAACTGCTCAAAACCAGATCAGGAGGAGTGATGCTGACACCTCCCAGCCGTGGCTGCGCTCTGTTCTAAGCTGCGTGCTGGGGTCCGCAGATGCCTTACAGAGAAGCTTACAGTCTAACGAGGGGGTAGAATGAGCTGGGAAACAACCCCATAGGGAAGTACCAGCAACACAGCAAGACGAGAGCACCACGAAGGGTCCTGTGTGATGCGGCAGGAGACCGAGGATCAAGTGGGAGGGCTTATGGAGGGTGCTGGCCCACAGCAGGTGCTCAGCAAGTGGTAAGGCGTCTTAGTCTCACTACCGCGCGTCTGGCTGGGGGCACAGAGGAGCGAGGCCTCCGCCTGCACCTGGTTGCTATGCCTCCTCCCACCCCCTCCATCTGCTCCAGCCAGATTTTCTATCAATGAGAAACACACCAAATTCTTTTCCTCCTGGGGAGGGAAAAGCTGTTCCTGATGCCGGGAACCCTCTGTTCCTGGCTCTGGGCAAAGCTGGCTCCATCTCGTCCTTCCAGCCTCAGGGTAAATGCCGCCTCCCCCAAAAGGCCTTTCCTGATGGCCCCATCACTCCCAGAGTTATTGTCTATTACATCATACAGCCTATTTCCTTCTTGGCAATTACCAGAAACTGTAGTCATTTGGTTTCTTTCTTTGCTTTGTCTATTGTCCTGCTAGACTTCAAGCTGCGGAAAGAGAAGAGCCACTTCTGTGAGCCTCCACCATTGTGGCCCAGTCCCTGGAATGAGCTCGTTGTGTGGTCAGCATGTGGTTGATCTGCCTCTGCCTGGGGGAGCCGGGAAGACCTCGAAGATAAAGGTGCATTTGACCAGGGCCTGGAAGAGGGATCAAGAGGTTACCCACCAGGGGACTGCAAAGATGATGTGGCACCCGGCCTGCTTCTCAGTGGGAAGGGAGCACTGAGAAAGGAGATTTTATCATGACGAGCAGATCTGTCCAGAAGACAGGTCACTGAGCCCAAACCAACACTGGGCATTCAGAGTTACCCTGGGGGTGGGAGGGAAGGGCGGTGGGCTCTTCATCCCACTGTCAGACGCTGAGGGCTCAGGCCCCGCCTCTCCCCTGGGTTCTCTTAGCTAGCAGCCTTCCGACCTGGAATCAGCTTTTCACAGTGTGACCTGCCTGCTGGGCCGGGGTGGGGAAGGGGATGAGCCTTATCAGGTGACCAAGCCCAGTTTTTAAACAATAGTGATGAAATCTAGAGGCATTACCATTCACTGGGCACCTGCTAAGCAGCAACCGCCGTGCTGGGCGTTTTACACACAAATGTCTGTTTAAGCCACAGCTGCTGCCCAAAGTTGGCATGATCTCCCCCATTTTCCAAGGCTGAAACTGGGATTCAAATAGGGTGAGTAGAGGTGGTAAATATATACAGTGGAATATAACTCAGCCATAAAAAAGAATGAAATAATGCCATTTGCAGCAACATGGATGGATCTAGAGATTATCATATTAAGTGAAGTAAGTCAGGCAGAGAAAGACAAACTTCATATGATATCACTGATATGTGGCTCTAAAAACAAAAGGATACAAATTCTGTTTACAAACCAAAAACAGACTCACGGACATAGAAAACAAACTATGGTTACCAAAGGGGAAGGGGCAGGGAGGGGTAAATTAGGGGTTGGGGATTAACAGACACACATTACTATATATAAAATAGATAAACAATAAGGTCCTACTATATAGCACAGAGAACTACATTCAGTTTCTTGTAATAACATACAATGGAAAAGAATCTAGATACATGTGTATATGTGTAACTGAATCACTTTGTTGTGCACCTGAAACCAACATTGTATATCAACTACATGTCAATAAAAAACAAACAGACAAAAAACCCCAAGAAGGGTGAGTAACATGTCCGAAGTCTCAGGCCTGGGAAGCTATGGATGGAGTTGCAGATTCAGCTGCGTCTGACTGCAGCCAGTGCTCTGAATCACAATCTCCTCTGGCCAGAGTATCTCACAGGTGAATCGATTAATTAGGGTTGGCTGGGTCCCTTGGGGGTTGAGTCATCGTAAGTCAGGCAGCCTGAACCTGTTCCTCTCTGGGAAGCTGATACACACCTAATCCCTAAACTAACGCCACCGAGGGCGAGACTCTGGACTCTGGTAACCCCGTGATAGGGCTCTTATACCCTCCCCGACCCAGAGCCTGAGACTGCTTCTCCCCAGGGCAGGACTGGGGTACCTATTGCAGAAATCGCGCTTGGCTCTGCCCTGGAACGGGGTGGCTAAGAGCTCGGGTAGAGAGGTAGACGGATTGGTTTGAAATCCAGCTCCTGATCTTAGCAGCCGTGTGACCCTGGCTGGAGCAAGTCTCTTTACCACTCTGAACATCAATCCTCACCTGTGAAACAAAGTCAAGAACAGTCTCCTGGTGTTGCTGTGAGAACCACATGAAAAAAAAAAACCTCTGTAAGGTGCCAAGCACAGAATCTTGGCATACAGCAGGCCCTCAGCCGTCGGTGGCTTTTATTATCACTGCAGTTGTTAACAGTCTTAAGGAGAGGTGTCCGAGATCGAGCGGGTTTGAATCCTGGTGCCATCACTTTCTAGTGACTTTGGGCAAGGTATTGGACTTCTAAACTCCTCATCTTTAAACTGGATAATTTAGGACGTTTGGAGAGGTGGGAGGCCAGTACCCTCACTCTTAAATTAAAATCAGCTTCTGTTAAAGAATTGGGAAATGCCAGAGGTAGAGAATGACTCTTGCCACATATGGACAGCATCTGCCTGAATCCATGGGCTGCCAAGAGACGGCCCAGGACTTCTGGACCATCTGAATCTCATCAGGGCGTCCAGGGTGTGGTCTCCATAGTGTGGCTGTATCAGCTAGTTTGAAGCTTTTGACTAGTCTGTTGTTTTGGTTGGAGCTAAAAGAAGATTGTCACAAGTATACTCAGCATGGGAGTTAGGAAAGAAAAGGCCACAGACAAAGGCCGCGTCCACACACGCTGCCCTGGGCGTGCCTGGCCTCAGGAGTTCAGACGTGCACCCCAGGGCAGGCCACCTCGCTGTGGAAACAAGGGCTCTGGGTGATCAGAGCTCCCTGGCGTGGGTTCTAAACCTCTGGTTCTGCTTTTGTGCCCCCTACCTGCCTCACAGTGTTCACCTTCTCACCAGGAGAAAAGCTCAGATCATTGGCACCTCAGGCTCTTGGTAACATGTCAGACCCTGAATGTGAGCAGATATGAATTAGTCCTGAGACGTGGACCCCCCCCCCACCTCTCCGAGGACATGGACAACACTGAGTTTCTGAGCCTGCCAGGCTGAGAACCCAATCCTGTCACATGGCGGCCCTACCAAGTTACAGCCACTCTGAGGCCCTTACGGAGGTGGCACCTGACTGTCCCAGAGGGCACTGGTGTCCAAGTCACCTTTATCCGTAATGATGCCACCCTCAGTGTTATGCAAAGGATTAAATATCCATGCCTGGGCATATACTAGGTGCTCAGCAAATGCAGATTCCTTCCTCATCTTCTGTAAACCCTATAACCAGCCTGGGTCAAGAGATTGTGATCATCTTAAGGCCTGGAACCCTGCCTCCTATTGCTCTGGTTTCTCTCCCTCACTCCCCCAGAAGTCCCTAGGACCTGACCTTGCCCTTGGTGGTCATCTTATCCACACTGCAGGTTCTTGCCTTCCTGCTCTCTGCCCACACATCATTCATGCCCTCCAGGTGTTTCCTGAGCCACACAGCGGCAGCTACACAGTGGAGCAAAACAGGCCTGCAGAATGGCACCCAGATTCTAGAGCTGCCTCCCACTCACTGAGGGACCTGGGCCTCCCCTTCCGCATTGGTGAAATGATGGAATTGGGCTAGCTGCTCACACGCTGTGCTCATGTGAATGAATTATTCCATTCATCTGTTTATCCATCCATCATTCATCCACCCATCCACCCATCCATCGCACACCCATCTCGGGCACCTTCTCAGTGCTCTGTTAGGGACTATTATAGGAAGAGAGTTGAATAGCTATGCCCCAGGCCTCTAGCCCCTCACACCGCAGTGAAGGAGGCAGACCCCCTCACAATATGATGTACCCTAGGAGGGGACAAGCAGTGGGACAAGCTGGAGACCAGGGTCACTCTCTAAGTGAGTGTCCCCAGCCAGTGGTTCTGCAGAGTGAGGGCGCCCAGAGGTCGGTCCCCTTCCGAGAGAGATTCCTCCCCTCTCTGGACCATTAGTCAGCGCCCTGAAATGCCCGCCTCCCCGTGGCGGTCCCTCTCGTCCTCCTGCAGCACAGCACAAAGGTCCTGTTGTGGGCTGCAGCCCAGGCTGCCTTGAGCCTCGGGCTGACTCACCCTCTTGCCATTTCCTCTGTGCGGCTCTCAGGCTCCTTGCTGGAAGCCGTCGTGCGCCTGGCTGCGGCTGCTGCGGGGCAGGCGGGGAGCCGGGCAGCGGGTGGGGAACTTAACCTGGTTGGTGGCCCACAGCCCCCCGACCGCATTCCCCCTTCTCCCCACCCGCCCCCCACCATCAGGGGCTGGCAGCGGCGGCGAAGGCAAAGTGCCTGCCTGGGGGGGCCGGGAGGTCCCTGATCAGGGTTCCTCAGCTCCAAGTCCCTGGTCTCTAAACCAACACATCTTTATGAAAAGTGAAAATTGCCCAGAGAAGGGAAGTCCCGGGGTGGGGCTTGGGAAGCATCATGGGCTGCCGGCCTCCTGGCGGCTCTTTCGTCTCAGCCCAGAGGCCTTGAAGACAGCAGGATGCCTGTGCTGGAGGCATTCTCCCCGACCTGGCGCAGGGCTAGGGCTGGCATGTGGCCAGAGGTGGCCGCCACTTAAGGAAGAGTGAAGAAAGCCAAAGCGCACGGACCAGAAACCTGAGACGTGTTCCTCCGCAGGCTCACTGCGTGACCTGCAGCAAGTGTTAGCAGTGGAATTTCAGGCATTTCTCCCAGCAGGTTCTAAGTCCTGGCTCCTCAGACCCTTCCCGGCCTGGCTCCTGTCTCCTGCGCTGGCTCTGTCTCTGCCCATGCAGCCCTTAGCTTTCCACTCTAGCTGCTCTGAACAGCTCGTTCTGCCATGAGCACACCACGTTCTGCTCACCTCCAGGTTTTGCACAAGCTGTTCCTGCTGCAAGGGAAGCCCTCTCCATCCTCCTCGAGGACACCTGGTTAGTCCTGTCTTTCAGGAGTCAGCTCAGACGTCATTTTCTGCAGGAAGCTTCTCCCTGGAGTCTGTCAGGTATAGATGCTCCCCCTCCACAGTCCTCCGAGAACATCTGCACAGACGTGTCAGAGCGCTCATCACCCCCCAACTCTGCATCTCCAGCTTGTTTACATGAGGGAGAGCTCTGAAGCAGTGAGTGAATGAATGAAGGGCTTGAGAAAAGAAATGGCTTCACAACCCAGTCCCCTGTGGGTGGGGACTAAGGCAAACCTTATGGGAAGCCTAAGTCTAAGAAAATAGCTCTAATTCTGTTCTTCCTTTTACAATTTTTAGGCATGTGAAACTGCAGGTGCTAATGTGAGGTTATTGCCCTGGAAGGAGGAGGGATCCACCCAGGCCAGCGAAGTGCACCTGGCATCAGTATTTGGGGTTAAGAGCCACACACAGTTTGTCACCCGGCCATGGAAACCAAAACGTGTGTGGCTGTAATGATGCTCCATCTCGGGCCAGGTCAGCAGGCCGTTCCTGAGAGCTGCGCAGAAGGCACGGAGAATAAGCCCCACACACCCCTGCAGTTCTTTAGATCTGCAGAGCTTTCACCATCACTGGTCTGATGGGATCGGAGCAGGCAGGGTGATAATAATTACTGCCCCTGTTTTAGAGATGAACATATTAAGCTTTAGGAAAATTGAGTTTTGCTTAATATCCCAGACAGTAAGTGTGAGGAAAGAACCCAGGTCTTCCTTCAACAAAGCATCAGAGACCCTGGGTGTCAAGCACCATGAAAACGAAGGCACCAGGTTCTTGGTTCGTGGCACCAGGGAGCACCCAGGTTCATCAGGGAGACTCATGTGGAGCATAACAAATGCTGCCTTCATGGTGGGTTCAAGGGTATATTGGCGTCCAGAGGAGGGAGAGGTTTGTTCTGGCTGTGAAGTCAGGGAAGCCTTTGCAGAAGAGGAGACTTTTAAATGGGGCATTGACACGTGAGTAAGAGTCTTCTGGAAATAGAAGAAGATAGGGAAGAGAACGCAGTGAGAAGAAGCACGCCACCACACGGCTCCCTGCTTCAGCACTAAAGTATTAGTCTTTCAATATTTAAGCCAGTAAAGACAATAAGAGCAGATGCGGTGGTTTATAAATCTGAAGGTCTCAGAAGTTGCTGTAAAGCACTATCTTCTGGGCCTCAACGAATCTCTGTGGCAAAGAACTGATCCTCATGTTCTTTGAGCAACTCTTCTAGAGAGATTTGGGAATCATCATCCATTGAAGAGGAAACTGGGATAGTATTTGGAGAGGGATGAAAGGGGTCAATAGAGGGTTATTTTAAGATGGGAGATACTACAACATGTCTGGAATGATCCAGAAGAAAGGCCAAAACAGTGCCCAAGCGTCAACCTGCAGCATTGGTCTGAACCTGCTTTAACTGACATTCAGCGTCCTCTTCCAGCATCCTCTGTGTGACTTAGTGCGTTTATGCCTGGCTCCTTGGCTTCTCGCCTTCCATCTCCACTCTCTTCTTTCTCTCCAGTTCCCCATCGCCAACGCCAGCATCATCGCTGCTGATTACTGGGAGAGAAGACCAGAAATATCCATCTAGTCAGGCCTCCTCACTCCATTTGTGTGTCTCTTGGGAAGGAAGCACAGATACAAGTGTAAGGTTCTAAGGAGATTGGAGCCAATCTTCAAGAAGCCTCAGCTCCCACAGGCTCCAGAGTCCTGTATTCGGCAGCATTCAAGGGCCTCCTGTGAAACCACTGTGGTACAGCCAACACATTGACTTGCAGGTGTACATTGAAGACCCATACTCTAGTCTCTGTATCCTTCACTGCTTTTAGTAGACATTGTCGTATTAAGTTCATTTAGGGATGGCAATCCATCCAACAACCAGTTGTTGAAAAACAATGCAACCCTCCTCCAAACTCCTTTCTTGCTGGAAGGGCAGGACCTAGGAAATCACATTGGTAATCATGTACCACAGCTCCTCACTGGCTGATTTGCCCAAGGATGGACACGTGACATTAGGCTACCGTCCGGGCCAAGCCAATCAGCTTCTTTTTTGAAATAATTTGAGCCAAGAGACAGAGACTCAAGTTAGGAGTATTCATGAACTGGAAGCCCTGAGATATCAGGGTAGTAGCCAGTGCTGTGTATGACCGACCAGGAGTCGCAGCAAGCCTGAAATATGCAAGGCAGTAAAAGGAGAGTCTTGCAGAGAGGTCCAGTCTGTGAGGAGAATGGAGCTGAATTAAAAAAAAAAAAGAGAGAGAGAGATGAAGGTTCCTGTAGCTTTTAATGGACAGAGAAAGGAGACTTTTCTGTTCCCTTGTGGCCCAGCATTACTCCCTCCCTGTCCTTGGAGGTCGATAATAGTCCCCTGTATCCTTTTAGGGACCACTCTTTTCACCTGAAATTGAGAGGGTATCTGATCCTTATTGCCAACATGTCCTAAGTAAGAAAGATACTGAAGCCTAAGAGTTAGTCTAGGTAAATTAATCCTTGGAATTCCTCGGTTCGCTTCAACAAACATTCCATGAACAGCTTTCATGTGCCAACTTCGGGGGTTCTGAATAAAACTGAGACACATCATCTGTCCTAGAAGAGTCCCCAGACTGGAAGAATGTGTTCCCTCATTCCCAGAAGACAAGGTAGTTTAATATTAGCACCCTAAGAGAAGTGCAGATGGGAGACTGGAGGGGTGGACCACAGCTGGGCAAGCAAGAAGAACTTGATGGAAGAGGGCCTTCAAGGGCAGGTGGAATTCAGTATTGGAAAGAGGAAGGAGGAGTGGAAAGCATGATGTTCATGGAACATGGTATACTGAATGGTTTGGAAGAACTCTGTGGTTTAGAAGAACATTAGATGAGTCTGTGAGACAGGTTTGATTGTAATTACGAGGGGTCTTAAAGCCATGTGAAATTTGTTATCACAGACTCATTAGAATGGGAAGATCTTGGATGTCATCTAGTCTAACTTGGGTAATTTATCCCTATCTCAGCCGCCATGACTGAGTGCATCCCAAGTGCTTATCTGAGACATTGTCATTTCAGTGGTAACGACTCAAACTACTCTTCTCTCTTCAACAACCTATAGTTCTTTCCAGAAGGGCCTGCTCGCTGTTGAGAAGGGTCTTAGAGCTCAGGGAACTAGGAATTTTGCAGCACATGGTCTGAAATAGCAGTTTGTGAGGTTAAAGAATAAGAGAGGGACGTTCCCTGTGTGTCAGCACTGGGGTTTAGGTTTTGTAACATCTCATCTGCGATGTAGATGTGACAACCCCTTTTCCGATGAGAGAATGGAAGCTCTAGGCAGGAGAAGGAAAGTTCTCCAGGTCTGACAGTTGCAAGAGGTGAAGCAGGAGTGTGACCCAGGTTTACGACAGTCATGTGTTTCTGTCTCCCGCTGCGCTTCTTTTAAGGCTAGACCAGCCTGATTTCAAGTAAATATCATTCACGAAGGAATTTCACAATGACCTTCACTTAAATCAATGACTGATGGCTGGAAGTGGATGGGTGGAGGACAAAGATTATAACAACAAAAGCTTCATTGCACGAGTTTAGCAAAGCTCTAAACCACACACACCAGAAGTCTACAGAGACATTTGGCAGAATGGTTATTTCTTTGTGAATAATTCCAGGACTCAATTTATAAGAAGCCTTGAGTCCCCAGATTCAAAATTAGTTGTCATCTTACAAATCCCTCTTAAGACCATACAGTGCTTCCAGCTTCCAGAAACAGCAGGTGCAATGGCTTCCATGAGTAATGTCATCACCTAGTACACAGGAGAAATAGAGGAAGGAACATTTATGGATGGGGGACAGGAGGAGGAGGCAGCATGAGATTCTTTCTGGGTCCTGTCCTGCTGGAACACTCCTGGAGTTAGAAGGGGAAATGTTGGTAGCCTGGGGGCCCAGGAGCCTTAGGTGGAGGTCTGGGGGGCTGGGGAGGGGAGCTAGGGAGAGCACTGTAAGGAGAGAGAAATGATCTGGAGGCAAGGAAGTCCAGGATGGACTGATGGCAGATGGAGGGACCAGATGAAAGAGCAGCTGAGGTCTGTGAGAAAGTGGGACCCAGCCGATGTCTAAGCAGGCCAGAGTACTTAGCACAGGTTTCTAAACTTCAGGGTGCATTAGAATCACATAGGAAGCTGATTAAAACTATGGTTCCTGGGGGAATCCCCAGAGACTGGGTCTGGGATGCGCTGGAAGTAGCATTTGTGACCGATTCCCCAGGTGATCCTAAACAGGCAGTTTTTGGTAAACACTGGTGACAGGATTTTCCTTCATGGACATCTGTTATCTGCTCTGTAAATTGAGAGGGTTGTCAAGGACATTTCCTACTGTCCCTGCCAACTGTGACTCTGGGCATCTCAAAGGCTCGCATGCCATCTCTTTGCCCACACTTGTAGGGCTCGCTATCTCTCTCAACATAGTTGCTTTTTAATTTACAGGGCGGGCAGGTTGTCAGGTACTTGCTCAGCTCCTGGAAAAGCCTACAGCTAAAAGACTTTAGCAACTCCATCTGCTCTGCCCATTTGGGTAAGAAGAAGGCAGTATCACAGGTATTCACATGTGCATCCAAATGGAACAGAGTCCCTCTCTCTGGAGGCCAAGGCTTGGGGTCAGGACAAAACCACTTCCAGATCTCAGGTCACAGGATCACACAGGATGGTTTATTGAAGGAAGAAAGCTTCAAGGACTCGAGGGAAATTAAACATGTATATTTCTCTGGCTATTATGCAAGTACTTACCCTTGAAAAATAGTCCCCTTGTCCTGCCTGGAAGAAAAGCCAGATTCTCAATGAATCTGTGTTCTGACGGCACCCAGAGGACTGGGGTTTTCCACACAGCAAAGCCACATGAAAGGCTTCACAGCAGCCTGCGCTGTTCCTGTTACAGCTCCTTCAGGGCTGACTGGAGAGTCAGGGAGTCCTGTCTGGGAAAACAAGACAGGCTGAGCCTGAGACGTTGATTTCTAGTTCCAGGTTCTCCCTGAAATGTGAATGGGGGAATTTTCCACTTCTTGTCCTGATTCACCTTGGCAGAATCTTTGGAGTCCTGGACTAGGGCAGGGAAAGTCTCTTTCAGATGGGCATCCAGCCAGATTTGCACCCCAAATGAATAGTTCTCTCTGCTGTTCTGGTATCAGTTGTCTCCTTTTGGCCAGGAAGAGGCTCCATCCACCTGACTTCTGCTTTAGTCATTTGCTTTGGGAGGAATTGGGCCAGAATGTCAGGACAAGAGAATGCCACAGGGCCATGTGAGTCCTCACCACCGGGTACAGATCAAGTGGGTGCTGTAGATCCATTTGTACTAACTGAATTACTAGGATACTTCACGTTCTATGCTAGCCTTTTGAGATTAGAAGGTAAATAGGACACAGTCCTGTTCTTAAAAGTTCACAGTCTAGAGGTGGTGACGGCTGTGCAAATATCAGTCAGGGCCTGATAAAGATGACAAGAGAGAGGCAGAGAAATGGGGGATATAGGCTCTGGCTGGAAGGCATAAGGGAATGCTTCCTGGAGGGGGTGGCATTTTCACTGGGTCTTGAAGGATCAATGGGACTAAGAGGTGGTGGAAGGAATAGGGGAGAGGCTGTCAGAAAAAAGCACTGTGGTTAGAACATCCTGGTGCCTAGGGCTACAGTGAATAGTCTGGGGTCACGGGTAGATATGCAAAGAGAGGAGTTGGAGATGAGGCTGAAGAAAAGGCAGGGCCAGGCCATGACGGGCATCCTAGGTCATGGTGAGGGTCTGGACGTGACAAGGCAGCAATGGACAGCCATTAAAAGACTCAGCACTTGGCTCTGGAGAGAGAGGAGTTGGATGCAGAGAGAACAGGTAGAAAGTTTCTGCAATAAACCAGATGAGGAATCATGTTGGCCAATGCTAGGCCATAGAAATTGAAAGTGAAGGACAGTATCAAAATATATTTTTGAAAAGAAAATAAATGGATTATTTGGCCATGGGGAGACTGAGAGCTGAAAGATTCCCAAATATGTGCTGATTCCCAATTCAGACAATGGTAGGGGGCTGGTAGGATGGTTGGGTTACTCCCAAAGGCTCCAGAATCAGAGGACCTCTGTCCAACGCCTGGGATTTCAGCTTCCTGGATAGGAAACTGATCAACTTCTCTGCACCTCAGTTTCCTCTTCCGGGAAAGGGAATGAACAAATTGCACAGTAAATCTGTCAGCTATCACTGTATTGACAAGCTTAGTACTTTTTGGTATAAGTCATTCTCCAGGGTCCCTGAAGGCTTGTGACTTGGACTTTAAACAGGGTGCGCTATGAAGAGGGGGGGAGCCTGGTGCATCACTTTGCTCATGAGGGAGGGGCCCACTCCACCCATTCTTACTCTCCATCTGGTAACACATGTGACGATTCTGTTAAGTGATAAAATCTTGTCTGAAAAAAAAAAACTTCTTTTGAAAGTGAAGGGGTCTTAGAAAGTGTTGTTTCTTGGGCAGAAAATGAAATTTTTATGGAAAAAACCACTGCCAGAATGGCATTTGAGAATCTGAGGTTTCTCCAAAGACTCCTGCAATTCACCCTTTGCATTCTCACTGTAAAAGTTATCAGAGTGCTGTGATGTGTGGGGTTTTAAAAATCATTCAACAACATAAAGTCCATAAAACATACCAACAAAGCAAATCTTTATAAAAGGAGTATTTGCATAACCACCATTGTTCAGTACAAGTAACAGAACATTGTCAGCACCCTGGAGCACCTTCATTTCACACCTCTCCCCATCAAAAATAACTTTGTCTTGAATTTTAAGCCAACAATCTCCTTGCTTTTCTCTCCTCCCACCACCTAAATATGTACCTCTGATTCCTGACCACCAAGATTCCATTCTGATTGTCTTTGACCTCCATACGATGGACTCAGATGTACCTCTGTGTCTGGCTTCCTTTTCTCAACATTTGGGACAATACCACCCACGCTAGTGTGAGCCTACCGTTTGAGTATTTTCACCACCTATAAAAGTACACCACAATGCACTCATCCATTTGACCTTTGATGGGCATTTGTGTCATTCTTCTGGGGGACTAAATGGTGGGACTATTCTGAACGGTACTGCTAGGAGTGTTCTTATCCATGTGGGTGCATTTGTTGGAATTTTCCTGAAAGTGGAATTGCTGGGTCATAAAAACTATGCATAGCTTCATCTTTAATAAATGCTTCTAAACAGTCTTCCAGAGTGGTTCCCCCAGCCTACCTACGCTTCCACCAGCAGCACCGAGAATTCTCACCTCTCTCCATGCTCACTCAAACCTGGTGTTGCCGATCTTTTTTATGTTTTATGACTGAAGGGGGTTTGAAGGGCATCCCAGACAAATAACCAGAGGTTAGTGTGCTGCCAGATCAATTTCAGAGCTAAAGAGCTACAATATTTGTAAAGAAGTACAATAAGTTACTCTCTCAGGGAAAGGCCCATAACTGATGCTTTAACATGCAGAAGATGATTGTGAATCGCTGAATGGATTTATAGATGCAGGCTGCTGTGGGTGGGCTGCTGGTGCCAAGAGAGTGAGTTGTAAGGAGATGAAATGATATCTCAGAAAAATCTTTGAGATGGAAATAGAGGCAGCGATGGAAAGAATCAAGAATGCACAGAAGAGGGGAGGGTATAGCTCAGTGGTAGAGTGCATGCCTAGCATGCACAAGGCCCTGGGTTCAATAATTTAAACATGTTTTAATATTTATTATTAACTTAAATGAATATTATTATTAACCCAAGCAGGGCACAGAGAAAGAAGTGCACTTAAGTGAGCAGATCCCAAAATCTTATTGGCTGAGTTGACCCAGGAGCCTGTGGAAACATCTTAGACCAGACACCCAAAGGTGGACTTGGAGACAGTTTGGCAAAGACCTTATGCTCCTCCCAAGCCCGAAATGTGGCAATGTGGTACAGTTCTGGAATTAGATGGACGTGAGTGTGATCTGACTCCAGTGTTCACGAGACCCTTGGCAAACTGTTCAGTTCTCAGCCTCTTTATCAGTACAACTTGAGGGATTAAATCTATCAGGCAGAGCTATTATGGAAGTAAACACAATCATGTACGTAATAGACAGTTTTACCAGTCTGGGTTTGATAAGGAATGCAGAACCACCAAGTCACCTACCAGGGACCACAAAGTAGTACTGATCCAGGAGTCTACAGAAAGCTCTGCATTTGATGGTGGCCTGAGGTTACTATAGGCCAGTTGGAAACGCAGTTGGGGAAAAGTACTGGACGTGAAGCAGAAGAGAGCAGGGTCAAACTGGAACTCACATAGACGAAACTCAATTCATAATGGTCAGCTCGGATCTCATGGGAATTTGCCAGCCCATGGAATACACTTAGTCTTCATTATGTCCAATAGCAAGCTAGAGAATTTCCCCAAAGGGAGAATAATTACCTGCAGAGCATGCCATAGTTTTGCGCTCAAATCCTGAAGATCTGTCCTATGACTTATTCATAGGGACCTGCTAAGGGTTCCATAAAGCTTCCTAAGCTGCCGCAAGGCACTTCTAGCACAAGCGGACCTGCTGACTCTTGTATTGCATTCAGATGGTAGAGCAGCTTGCTCAGCAAGCTGGATCTGTTGCAAAGTCTTCTTCGTTTCTGGACCCCACTCAAAAGTGGTAGGCTTTCCAGTTAAGGTAAAATGACCACATGAAGTATATAGTTGCCTCCAAAATCCCGAGGCTCACTGGGCATTCTGCCACTTCCTCAGGGGTAAGAGAGGCCAGCTGCTGCGATTTCTCTTTCCCATTGGACAAAACATCTCAACATGCCCTCATCATTGGACTCTTTGGAATGTCACCAAGATAGCTGGCCCCTGATGTTTTGTGAGTTTCATTTTCCTCCATCTGCTTACATTTCTCATACCAAGGTATTCAGAGGAGCCGTCATCTCCTGCCCACCAGGACCAATCAGCATAGTCGATTGGAGATCAGCATACAGATGATTTCCTGTGGAACCAAGAGGCTGTCAGGATCCCTGGGATTGGTTATTGACAGTCGACTGAGGAGTTAATATAGCCCTTAGGCAGCACAGTGAAGGTATATTGCCAGGCCTGCTGGCTGAAAGCGAACTGCTCCTGGTGGTCTTTCTTAAGAGAAATAGACATAAAAGCATTTGCCAAATCAATCAAGTGTTGACATTCTTCAGCAGAAGAACCACACCTGGAAAAGGAGTTTCAATGGGAGCTACCCTCAGATTAAGTTAATGATAATCCATTGTTATTCTCCTAGATCCGTTTTCCTGGCCAAATAAGCTAGTTGGCTGGGGAGGTGGTGGGACCTCTGCATCTTTCATGCCCACGATGGTGACACCAATGTCTGCCTTACCTTCAAGAATGTGGTCTTCTTTACTTTAACCTTTTGGGAGTAGAAGTGATTCTGCTGGCTTCCACTTGACCTTTCCTACCAGAAATGGCCCTTACTCCATGGATAAGGAAAGCAATGCAGTGAGTCTACTTGTTGCTAAGTATGTCTATTCCTAAAACGAACAGTTCTGGAACTGGGGAAGTAAGTACAGGGTATTCGGAGACACGCTGAGCCCACTGCGAGACGAACCCAGGCCAAAACTCCACTGATCACCTCACCTCCTTAAGCCCCTATTGTGACTGTGGACCATAGAGGCCTTTTCAGTCTCTTGAAATTGGTGCCAGTTCAGAGTCAATGCCCAGTAATTCCTGAAAGATGTGGCAATTTTTCTCTCACCAGTATGAAGCCTCACTGATAAATGTCCTCAGGTACCTTTTGGAAAACCTAGAAAAAAGATTTACTGTATAAATTTTGAGCTGAGTAATAGTTTCCTCCTTAGAGGATCCATCCTCTCTTTCATTCAAATGGTTATGAGACTGAGTCTGGGAATTGACTGAGGGGGCTATCATTTCCTACTGCAATCAAGTCACCTCTATTCAGCAGACCTAGAGTTTTTCAATGTATTCAAGTTGAATAAGACTTGAGGAGGCCACTCATCAGTTCCAGTTTTCCAGACACTCTGATCAATTAGCCAAAGACAAAGAGCTCTCTGCAGGTCAAACCATTCTAATTAACGCTTTGGCTCTGCTGTCCATTATGATAACACCTTGTCCCTGGGGATTAAGTTTCTTACACTTGGTTTCTGCCATCTGGGCATCCCATCGACTCCATGAATTTGTGGGGCCCACGTCCATAGCAGCTGCACCAAGGTCATTCCTGGTCTACAGTTATTAGCTACTACAGGTTTTTCAAAGATACTGGGACCTCCCCCCTGTAGTATGCATACCATGTTACAAGGCCTTGGACACCCCTGGTGACATAATTAGAAGGTGAGTAAGCAAGTCTCATGTAATAAATCTACTCCGGAGTTCTGATTTCCTTAAGCCATTTGCTACCTCCTGCTACATTATGTCAAGAAAGTTCTAGTATTTCAGTTGTACTAGGTATAAGTCACTATTGTGTCTAGGGTTTAGTTCAATGAACAAGCCAACTATTAGAGCCACTCTGAGTTACTTGAAGTAACACACTGAATTCAGAATCTCTGCTCTTTGTTCCTCTATTGACATATTTGGCCTCATTTGGTACTAGGTTCCTTCCACCCTGATTCAACATTTGGAAGATCCCTTTCTAAGCATGTTCCTCAGGTTTCTGTGAATATAAATTGGAAAAACTTGGCAATTCTTTTGCTGTAGATGACATTTTCACATGGATCACACTTTAATCTGTAACCCCCATGGCTGCTGAAACTTGAATCCAGTCTGGAAGCAAAGAGCGGCGGTGGGGACAGATCCTAAGGAGGATCAGCAGTTTCCTGCAAGGACCTTAGGTCCTTGGTTCTGGCCCAGGTCCAGTGAAAGACCCTTCAGAAAAAGGGAGACTGAGCTCTTCGGTTAGGAAGGAAGTGTTGCTACTTCTAGCAAAGGAGTCTGCAAAATTCAGGCGTTAAGCTCCCCCAGCCTCATCTGAATCTGCCCATATGTCTCTTTCCCAGTGTTCAAGGTCCCATTCTTCCTAATCAATGTCCTAACTTTAATATAAGAGACCCTGTGAGGTCGTAATTCCAGTTTGCATCATTTGCCCCAAGATTAGACTCTGGGTTTGATTTTGAGAAGTCTTGGCTCTATAGACATAGGAGGTATAGGTTTTCCTTAGCCAGACCTTGAGTCAGGGACTTAAAGCCCTAAGGCCATAATTTTCTTCCTCCAAGTTCTCTAACACACTTAGAAACTACCCAGCAATACTTCTCTCCCCCTTGTTTTCACCAAAATGTTCTAGGACAGCAAATACTTGGTCATCCAAAGCCTTGCCTCCTCGAGGTACTTAATTACAGGTGTTACAGGTGATAATTTAGGTAGCTGTTTGGCCACCGCCTACCATGAACCACCAGTGTCCTCTTTATCACTGGCGTCAGGATCATTAATGTGTTTAAATATGATCAGACCAGAAAACCCTTTCCAGAAATCAGTTCCAGAACCAATTCAGAGACCCCATTCTTGAGATCCTCTTGTTCATGGTTCGATCAGAGAGGCAGAGCTGCTCTCGATGACACAAAATTAAGGATTTCTTATAGGGATTAGAAGTGACCCAATTGTGAGAGACGCCAAGGAGGTAAAGGTCCAGAAGAGAAAAGTTACTAACCAAGACAACTGGTGAGGAATTCTAGGGGAGACTCTTGCTCTGTGTCTCCTGGTGGTTGTGAAGTTGCTACAGGGTTAGCCAGTCTGAAGTGGGAGGGAGCGAGGACAATTCAGGCCCCATGCCTGTCTCTTACCACATCCAACCTGGGCAATGTACAAAAGAAGCTTGCACCATCTGCCGTGGAGCTACACGCATGCGTGATGCAGGACTCAGCGGGAGCTGAACAGGCTGCAGAGTGGGCTCCTTCCCCATGCCAAGGTCAGCGACAATGCACGAGCGTGAGCTGTAGTGGCACCTGGGGTCCCGCACAGACCTTCAACCAAAATGATTGTTCCCTCACTCGGCCTTCCAAACCTCATGCCAATTGCTCTGTGGCCAGCTGGGAGGAGGGCCTTACACAGAACTGAGATCTGGGAAATGTTGGATCTTTGCAAGGCTGGTCCGATATAAAACTACCCCAGGTCTACAATACTGTTTAGCTCTTATTGAAGGAGCTCAAGCTCTAACCTAAGGATTGGTATCTAGAGACAGATGTCAAGAGGGACTGGGGGAGAGAAGCCACAGAAAAATTGGGATATGAATCAGCCTAAATGAAGACTGTAAGCTTTTACTCATAAAATCAGGGTCTGGAAAGCCAGAGGGAAGGGCAGGCTTTGCTCCAGACATTTCTGTATTTAACAATGATGATAACCCACCCCGCTCTTAGAGAGCTTTTGATGGCTTGTGAAGTGGTTTCACATCTATCATTTCATTTTGGGTGAACTGACCTTCCACTTCATTTACTTATTCACTAAATTCCTATTGAGCATGTGTTCTGTGCCAGGCACTGTGCGAGGCATTTTACACAAGTTGCTCTCAGCACGATATCTCCTGCATATTTCACTACATCTCTGGGCCATCACGTCTATCACTTTGGGGATGCGGAGATGAACAAGACCCTGTCCTTGCTCTCTTGAACAGAGGTCAGCAAACTCTGTAAAGAGACAGACAGTAAATATTTTTGGCTTTGTGGTCCATGTGGTCTCTGTTACAACTACTCAACTCTACAGTTATAGAGAAGAGTGGCCTTAGAATACAAAAATGAACGGATGTGATTGTGTTTCAACAAAGTTTTAGATACAAAAACAGGAGGTGGGACAGATTGTGGGACAGATTTTGGGACAGATTTTGCCTGTGCGCCATAGTTTGCTACCCCTGCACTGCAGGGTCACAGTGAGAGACTAAGGCAGACAGCTCAGGGTGAGGGCATGTGGTAGAGACGCGTACAGAGGACAGTGCAGGAAGAGTGCACATGCGTCTGGGGAGCTTGGCAAGGCCTCCCTGCAGTCTTTCTAGAATCATGACCTCTGTGGTCTGTATTTCCAGGTCACTGCCATCCAAGAACCAGGAAATGGCTTGCAGACAAAGGCAAGGTGGGATCTTGACCTCATATCTAATCAGAGCGCACGTCTCCCTCCCGAGTTGACTGTCTTTCTATGAACAAGTGTCAGGTGGGATGTGATCTATTTTCTGCTTCCCTTCCTGTACTAATCAACACTAATACTTCTGGAAACCTAGAGTTCCATGTCCTATGGGCTTGGTGTGCCACTACCTTCAACCTCTTCTGACCCAGAGCTTGGAAATAATACTTCCTGGTAAGCACTCCCCAGTTCATACCTCCTAGGATGCCCTATAGGGAACATCCTTGGGACGGATCTGGTTGGTTCCGGCTCTGCCCGAGGTATGAAATCATCCTTATGGTTGGATGTTACAAAGAGACAGACTTCACTCAGAACAAGGAAGATTTCTCAAAAACAACAGAAACAGCCCCAAACAAATAATTCTGACCAGTGAGGGGTTTGAACAGTGGCTGGATGACCCTCTGCAGGAGGAGGACTCAGGAGACTTTCTGTCCTGCTCTCTTATTAATGAATTCTGTGACCTTGGACACATTTCTTGGCCTCTCTTAACTTGGTTTCGTCATTTGAAAATGGAGATTACTATTCTCTCCTTTGGCTGTTGTGAGAATTAAATGAGAATGACATCCAAATTCTTAGCATGCACCAGCCTGGCACACGTCTGATTCCAGACAGATTTAGAGGGACTCTGTCATCGAAAGGGGCGAGGAGAATAACTTCTGAGTTTTGAGGTTTACAGTCCTCTGATACAGACATCTAATGAGAATTGATGAAACGATTTCATGGAATCCCAGAGACAAAGGCATATGAGCTTGGAGTCTCTATGATCACCCTGAAGCCAGATGTAGTGAAGGAACGTTTATTCATGCAAAAGAATGTTATTAGGAAGGGAAAATAATTGTAGAAATTTTATGCCTAATGGTTTTTCACGTGTATAAGCTGTTTTGATCAAAAGAGATTCCAACATTTCATGTTTTATATTTAATGCCTTATATTTATGTTTCATAAAATGTTTATGATTAATGTTTCCATTTCAACCGGAAGAAAGTTTTGCTTTTTAAATGTCTATATGAACAAAGCTTTCACTGAAGTTGGAGGAGGGGGAATACTTTCCTTTTTTAAAAATTTTGCCTGCCACCTGTTTAAAATAGATTATTCCACGATCTGGTATGAGAAATAGGCATCCGTTTCCATCAAGTCCTCCACAAAATAAAAGCATCTGAATTTGTGGGCAGAGGGAAGTGCAACTTCTTGTTCTTAATGCGGATGGAAAGAATCCCAAGAGACCAGTGAAGCAAGAAATTATCAAAGCTGCGGTATTTACTCAGTAACTTTGTGCCAGTGACTGGCAAGCTGCCACCGTGGCTGCCAAGCCCCAGCGCCCTCGCTGACCGGTGCCGGGGGGCTCGCCGCCCTGGGATGGAGGAAGCAGGAAGTTTGCTGAACCCGGACAGAAGAAAAAGAACTCATTCTGGAGAGTCCCAGCAGGTGGGGGAGCCCCTTCGCACAGTGAGCCTCTTTTGACCCAGAGCACATAGCACATACAATAGAGCTCTCTCAGGAGAGAGATTTTTTTTTCTCCCCCTCCCCCTGGGTTTCTTCTTTGGCCCTCGGGATTTGTTCTAAACTGGCTCTCTGTGTGGGAGTTGTCTTGGCCTTTCTGGTTTTCTTTCCCTTTGGAACTCTCCGATCTTTCCATTGTGTGCCATGTCCCTGTTAAAAGGCTGAGTCACTCTGCCTTGCAGCCTCCACACTCCCTCTTTGAATCAAGGTAACCTGGCAGATGTTGGGTGGCTCAGCGGGGGAAAGGGCAACTTTATTGGCCTGTCCCGGCCCCAGACCCCCCGGGGAGCATTGTGGAGGGTCACAGCTTTCAGGGGAGAAGCTGTCTGCAGAAGGCTGACAACAGCCACTCAGGCTAGATGACCTTGAACGATCTTTTCCAGTTCTGAAATTTTTCAGATTCTGAAATGGTGCATGGTCCCCAGACAAAGCCACTTGAGGAAGAGCAGAGGGAAGTGAAGATGTGTGTGACTCAGAGGAGACATCAGAGCTGCCTTGAAGATCCTTGGAATCTGGAAATGAAGAAGAGCGATCAGTCGTTGCCTGTGTGGCCTCAGAAGGTGGAAAGTTCGGCTGAAATTTTATCACTGGATGAGTTTACAGCTCATATAGAAAAGGAGCCCTGACTTGGTATCTAGGGTCCCAGATACAAAGCCTGAAGACCTGGTTCCGAATCCTGACCCCTACTTACCATCTGTGTGACCATGGCCTAGTGACCTTACCTTGCTGAGCCTCTGTTTTCTTATAGGTCAAATGGTGATGATAAGACTGTATTTGCTTCTAACATCCAGCTATTGTGAGAATCGAATAGCAGACAGGAAAGTGACTGTAAATTCTGAAGTTCCACAGATTTAATCTTATGGTCCAACCCCTTAATTTTATAGAGTAGGTAACCAAAGTCTAGAGACGTTAAGAAACTCATGTGAGACCATACAATGTTGGTGTAAGGCAATAGCTGATAAGGCCTCAGGGTCCCTAGAAGCCCTGGGATGAAAGGCTCTTGGGGGGCCACAGGGCCATGATGCAGCCCCAACTTCCCAGTGGAGTCTCATCTCACTCTTAATTTTATTTTCTGATTATATATGTAGCATGTGCTCACTGTGTGTAACTTGCAGAGCATAAAAGGCATAAGGAAGAAAACTTTGAAACATTTCCCAAGATTCTGCTTAACTGTTGAAATTTTGATATATACCTTTCCAGTCTTTTGGCTACACATGTACATATTCGAACCTAATTGGGATAATATTTATGCGAAGTTTTGCATATTGATTCCTTTCTCACCTAACAGTTTGTTCTACATTTTGCCATTAAAATCCATTGCACCGTGTTTAATGCTTGCACAATCGGCTACCGGACGGTTACACTGGCTATCAAGGTTCTTTCCTGATTGTTTGTCACTATAAGCAACAGTGTTGAACATTCTTATACTGGGCGCTGTTAAGTGCTGCCCCACCATCAAGCATCTGTCCCCTGTAGACTTCTCCAGGTGACTCTGGCCACCCTCTGAAACTCTTGCGCCATATCTTTTGTAAAGACTCACAAGTGTTAGTTTGTCCCAGGGTGTTCTAGGTTTACCCTGATGACTGTGTGGTGTAGAGTATGACACACAGCTGAGGCCCAGAGCCCTATTGGAAGTACTTTATATTACATTACAAAGTATTTACATTAAGTATTTATTTTTGCCCTGTGTTGTTCCCAGAGATACTTAAGGTATCTGAGTTTCACTTGTCTTTCCTGGTTCAAGTTTCAGATTAGACTTTGGTCCCCAAAGGTGCCTGCAAATAAACTTCCCCCTCCCGCATCCACATCCTTGAGAAGTCCCCTCTTCTTGAATTCCCCGTGACTCACTTTGGGGCAATCGTGTGCAAGTAGAAATGACTGATGCTTCTTGACTTCCAAGGCAGGTCATTGGAAGTCTTGCAGCTGTGCCCTGGGTCTCTGGGAACGCTCGCTGTGAGGAAAGCCACTGCATGTAGGAAGTCCGGCTATCCTGAAATAGTCATGCTGTGAGGACTCCTAAACTAGCCACACAGAGGGGTCTGCCTAGCCAGGCCCAGGTCTTTCCGCCACCGCATTTGAGGCACCAAACATGTGAGTGAAGAAGCCATCTTGGACATCCAGCCCAGTCGAGTGTTCAGAGGATCCCAGTCCCGGCCTCCATCTGACTGTCATTCCAGACCCCAGTGGGAACCACACAGCAGCTGAGCCCAGTCACTCTGCAGACTATACCAGGTTTGCAGAATAAATGATGAAAAGGACATGGCCCGGCTCAGCCCTGGGGAGCCCTGACCTACTGTGGGATCCACCTGAGGCAGTGACCTGCTGGGATCCAATACACAGGAACAAGGAGCCTCACAATGGACTGGCCCCTCTGCCAGGGGATGAGGTGATTCTGCCAACGGAGTAGGGAAGGATTTTCTGAAAGGATGACATCGAATTGCATCTTGAAAACTGCCTAAGAGCTCACTAGCAGACACAGTGGAGGAGTGGGCACAACAAAGGGAGACCCATGTGCAAAGAGACAGTATATCCTTGTTGAGGAAGAGCAGGTAATAAACCCAGTGGAAGAGGTAGGACCTGATGGTGACAGCCTCACATACTGGGTCATAAAACAGGAATTTGGTCTAGCCGAAAATGGGGGACCAGTAAAGGGCTTTTAGCAGGTAGGTTGCATGATGAGATTTGCTCTTAGAAAGACCCCTTTGGCTACCGTCTTTCCTTCAACAGATGTTCAGTTAGGATCTACTTGTTCACTGAGCCAGTAACAGTGTACAGCAGTGATGTCCAATAGAAATGTAATGTGAGCCACATGTCACTTCAAATTTTCCAGTAGCCATATTTAAAATAAGAAAGAGTAACAAGTGGAATTAATTTTATAATAATATATTTTATTTAATCCAGTAGTTCCAAAGTATCTTCATCTCAACAGGTAATCAATATTAAAAATATTGAATTAATAGATACACATTACTATATATAAAATAGATAACCAACAAGGACCTACTGTACAGCACAGGGAACTATATTCAATTTCATGTAATAACCTATAATGGAAAAGAATCTGAAAATAAATATATATATATATGTATGTAGATGTATAACTGAATCACTTTGCTGTACACTTGAAACTAACGTTGTAAACCAACTAATAAATAATAAAAAAAAGTTGAGATATTTTACTTTATTTTATCCTAAGTCTTTGAAATTGGTATGTATTTGACACTCCTAATAGTACATCTCAACTTGGACTAGCTGCAGTGCTAAAGCTCAGCACAGACACTTGGCTATTGTGCTGGGCAGGGCAGCTCTAGATGCGAGGAACTCCATGGAGAAAGAGGCAGGTGAGGTCTCTGCCCTCACAGAGCTTATTTTCCAGGGTTGAAGAGTAGAGGTTGAGAAGAAGACAGGGAACAGGTAAATCAGCAAGATTGCTGCAGATTAGTGACAAGCAGTGCAAAAAAATATGAAGAAAGTAGAACAAAAACATTAAACTATGGGGGCACGTGCCTGGCAAGCAGCTGGTGGTCAGGCAAGGTCTTGCCCGGACACGATCCTGATGCGGACGCCTGAGTGACGGGGATGCCCGGTGTGCAGGGCTCTCGGGGCAGAGCCTGTGCAGAACGGGAGGGCCCCGTGGAGGGGGCACAGCCAGGGAGGAGGCTGCTGCCATAGTCCTGGGAGGGGCAGCCACACTCACAGCAAAGGCTGCAGCAGAGAGGGCTAGGAGGAGAGGTTGCACCGGGGAGGTATTTCAACAGTAGAATGTAGAGACTTTGTGAATACCAAGCGATGTGGGAGAATGAGTCTGAGAGATGATCCGGACTTGGGCTTGGCTGATGGAAGAAGGCATGGAGGGGCTGCTGGTGTCTCCCCCTCCTCCCCCGGGGTGAGTGGAGGAGTGAGAGACGCACCCACTCTGGGGCACGATGAGTTTGAGTTGTCTGTGGGATAGACGAACAGAGATGCTCAGTGTTAATTAAAGTTCATAGAACTGTCACACAATTGTTCTTCATGCCCCTCTAATCAGCCAGGAAAAAATCCCTGCTTTTCCTCTTTACCCTTAATGGCATCTTGGACAGACGTCATCATTTTCAGTTAATTAAATCTCAGTCAAGTGAATGGACTAAAAGCCACTGAATCGTACACTTTAAAATGCTTAAGATGGTGAATTTTATGTCAGATGAATTTTATCTAAAAAAAAAATTCAGTCAAACTTCCTTTAACTCATCAATCGCACATCGGGTTCAGAGTGTCCCCCGCCCCCGGTGCTGGCTCTTGTGGAAGGATTTGTGCAGGGAAGGGGCAAGACCAGTTCTTCCCCTCCTCTTCTTCCTGTTCTGGGTCTCTCTCTCTCTCTCTCATTTTTTTTTTTTTGTCTGAATTGGAACGGGAAAGAGGGCCAAGGGAGGTGGAGGTCATTTTCTGGTCTCGTGAGTAGTGAGAAGGTGTCCCCGGCCCCTCTCTGGTTCTTTGAGCTGCTGGTGGCCTCCACCAACATGACTGTCTCTCCAGGAAGAGTGTGTTATTTTCAGCCTCACATTGGTCCCTTCTGGTACAGAGCACCCGTCAGACCAGGGCCCAGCTGGCAGCTTCCACCGCTCCCCTACTCCCTGTCTGTGAGGGGCTCCGTCACTGGGCAGCCCCCGTGGCTACGGTCCTCTCTGTGCTCTGTGCTTACTCACTGGGCCCAGCAGGAGCACAGCGACTCACATGCAGAAGCCGCAGGACCCTGGGGGAGGAGCCTGTTTCTCTCTTTGCGGGCCCAGATTCCGCAGTCCTTCCTAAACCCTGTCGGTATCAGCCAGCCTGGCAAGGCCAGAAAGGAAGCAGGCACTGTCTCTGTGCTCACACTGCACTGTCCGCCCCCCTCGCCTGAAGAACCCCAGTCTCTAAGAGAGATGCTTGTGGAGACCCCACCTCACTTGGCCTTGGAGTTGGATACAGTCCCCTTCCCTCCCCACAGTACAGAAAAGGACAAGCCTGTCCCCTGGGACAAGGCCATTGGTGCACCCTTCCCCTTTGCCAGTCTTTTGACGAGAGAGAGGTTCGAGGGTGATGGTTGGCAGTGGCACCGGTCTTGCCATCCCTTAGTAAGGCTAGGGCAGGGTTCTCAACCCCAGGCACCCATTAGAATCATCCGAGGAACTTTTGCAAAACACCAGTTTTAAAATGGTTTGCTGTTATCCACAGAAGCTGAACACCTGGCTGTATCTGAGCACTTCTACTCCTAGACATACACTCCAGAGACATATGCATGTGTGTGCCGAGAAACATACGCAAGAAAATTTGTTGCAGCGTTACTTGTAAGAGCTAAAAACTGCAAATAATCCACAGGTTTATCAAGAGTAGACTAGTGATGTACATTGTGTGGATAGCCAGGCAATGGAACACTATGCAGCAAAGAAAATTAATAACAGCTATCCAACCAACAGGTGACTCTTACAAAAAAGATTCAATCAGAGAACTCAGATACAAAGAATGCATACTCTACAGTTCTGTTTCTACAAGTGTCAGGAATAGTCAAAACAAATACACAGTGTTGGAAACCAGTGTTCCTCTCCTGGGGAGGAGGGGCTGAAGCACGTGTGGGAGGTTTTAGCTGGTAGCGCTATTTTCCCTCCATGTAGTAACATGTGGGTACTCACTTTGTGAAAACTGGCCAAGATTTCTGTATAATTTTCTGCTGTATATTACAATTAATTTGAAACTTTTATTTTAAAAATAACACGGACTCTGACTTCATTGGTTTACGGTGGAGCTCAGACTTCTCAGTGGGTTAAAAGTTCTCTAGGTGATTCTAATGTGGGATCAAGCTGGAGAAACACATGTGCCTGGTTATTGGTCCATTCACCCGGCACACACCACCCCCTTTGGATGTGGAGAACATGGGCTTGCTGTTTTTACACCCTGGCCAGTCCCTCTCAGCATCTACTTACAGGATAGGGACTGAGGAGAGAGGTCAGGGTTGGAGGTGTGGAACCCTGAGTCACTGGATACACATCAGCCCCTGAGAGTGAAGGGGCTGGGGCATTGGTTAGAGATTGCTCAGAGTGATGGAAGTGATGGCTCCTGGGGGCCAGGTGGATGGGATTAGAAATGAACTAGGAGAGAGCTATGGACTCAGAGAAAATGGGGGAACCAAAGACTTGGACAACTGAATGAAGTTTCATAACAGGTGCAAGACAGGTCAAAGAGTGAGGCACTGGGAGAATGGGAGATGGTGGTAAGAGAATGGATTTGGAGGTTCAAAGGCCTGGAGTAGAGCAGAGCGGGAACATCGCTCCTGGCCTTTCTATCAGTGTGGTCTGTTCTCAGGGTGGCTCAGGTGAGATGCCTGGCTCTCAGGTAACCACATCCAGTTTGTAGTGTCCCACCAGCACAACCTCTGACCCTTTCCTAACCCTCTCACTGGCTTATCAAGGCAGCGCTCAGTCCCAAACGTGAGCTACAGGGTTGCCACCAGCCAGTGGGTCAAGCTTGGTAAATGGCTCACCTGATAGGATTCTGGGTGAAAAATGTGGGGATTGTGGTCAGATGAAAATCATTGCCAACAGTGCTCCACAGAGACCTTTGGAGTCCACCTGTAAGCAGGGCAGGTTGGGGAGACTGGAGAAGAGAGCTGTCGGCCCCACTGCCCTGGATTTAGCCAGAAGGATGGGCTTTTGTTTTACACACTGGATTTAACAGCTAATAAAAGCTTGAAGACAGTGTACTTATCATTAAGGCTCCTTCTAAGGATCTGAACTTCCTCCATCTCCTCAGTTGGGTAACAAGTGAATTAGGGCTTCCGGCCCCACAGCTGGTTCCCCAGGGTTTATATCCTTCAGAAGCCATCCCAGCTCCGTCCTCTCCCCTCATCAACTCAACTGCAGAAGCAAACGTGTGTGCATGTGCCCGGGAGGTGCCTGAAGACCAGTGCTCACAGAGAGCAGGGCCCCACGCCAGGCACTGCCCTGTGTCCAGCTCCCCGGGAGGGGCCTGCCTGCTCTCACACTTGCATAGAGCAAACGGGGAAGAAGATGCGATCATTGTAAGGACCTGCAACCGGAGGAACAAGTCTGGCCCTAGCAGCCTGACTGGGCGCCTCTTCACCTTAGAAAAGAAAGCAGGGCCAGGACTTAGCAGGGTGGCCCCACATGTTCCCAGACTGAGTGGGGAGGAAACATTTCGAATTGCCCTTAATAAAGGGTGCTGATATTTCAACTTCCCAAAGCAAAATTTTGTCGTGGCGCTCTGAGGAAGGACGTTCACAGACCCACACGTGGAAAACTTCCCTATGTAGTATTTATTGTTCGGCTCCTTGGGTTTGAGATGCAGACACGGAGGCCCAGAAAGAAGTGGCTTGCCCGGGGCTGTAGAGCTGGCTAGGGGCTGAGTGTGCAATTGGTGGGAAGTACACAGTTATCTGGGGTCTGGCAGGCCCACAGCTGACCCAGACTCTGCCGTGTGACCCTGGACAAATTCACCAACCTCGTTTTCTCATCTGCGAAATGGGGGTAATAATACCTACCTGGCAAGGGTATCGGGAAGACTCAGTGGGAAAATACATGAAAAATGCCTGACACTAAATAGTTGCTTGCTGGCCAGAAGGTGTTATTAGAATCATTTTGTGACTGTCTGTAAATGAACAGCTCCCTTCAGTGAGAGGTCGAATCACAGTGAAAGGGCTGCGTTGGTCACTGTCTGGGTATCACTGGGTACTTGATGGAAAAACGACCCTGGGGGGTGCTGTTTCTCTGGGGTTCATCTTAATGGTTCAGGAGAGCGAGACTTGTCCTTCGTGAAGTTTGCCGTGGTGGCTTCTGTCCCAGCTGGAGCAGCCTCTGAATGAGCCACTATGGAGCTGGCCATCACCTGCAGAAAGCCGTGGCCAGTGACCAGACCATAACCTCTCATTCATTCATTCTTCATTCATTTAACAAATATTCGAGCACCTGCTTCATGTCAGACACTATTCTGGGTGCTGGGAACACAGCAGTGAACAAATAAAATCCCTGCCTTCAGGGAGCTGGCATTCTAGAGGATTCTAAATTTCAAAAGAAAGTGGTAACGGAGCAGATGCCAGGCTCTGAGGCCCTTCCGTTCACAGGCTCTTCCCTTAAATTGGCATAGACCCCCTCTCGCTCCCCTCCAGCAGCAGCTGTCTCTATTTCCTCCTCCATTGTCATGGTTCTCCTTCCTTAAACCAGTCCCCTTTAACTGGGGAAAATTAAAGCAAAACAACAATTGTGCTTGCAAGCAGGAAATAGGATACTTTGTTCAATGACGGAGAAATCAGATACATTAACGCTTTATAAATCTCTCCTCTAAAATGTGCCCCACACTAATCAAATGAAATTGCTCTTGCCTTGTGCATGTTGCCCCTGCTGAGCTGTTTTCTGAGCTTGGCTGGCCTGCATCAGAAGGGCCCCGTCCCCTCCTGGACCCCAGGTTTTTGGGGTGTGTCTTTTATAGCAAACATGTCACCCCTGACCCCACCTCCTTTATCACTTGACTCTGGCCATGAAAAGAAAGAGAAGAAAAGTCGGTTTGTTTAGTGGGAGCTCTTTTCTGAAGCCAACAGGGAGAACGAGACTTGAAACAAGAGGAGGCTGCATTTGGGGTCAATGGTTAACTAGTCCGATTAATAAATGCCAGGAGGAGGAAGCAGCCAGTGAGGAAAGAGGCAAGGAAAAAAAAATGTCTCCCTGGAGTTCAAAAGCCAACTAAAGTTTACCAAGATCTGTGACCTGTGGTGAAAATGTCCCCAGAGGCCAGTTCTCCTCTGACTCCCACCTGAAATGCCGCTGCCTTTCAAGAGGGCCCCCGACTCTGCTCTTGGGCTCGGCAGCCCCGAGCTGTGGCAGCGCCACGCTGACAACATGGCACTGACCACATGGAGCCCACCAGAGCTTCCTTCCTGGGAACCACCTCCTCTGTCCCCCCACACAGCTTCTGCCCAGTATTTAGCATCGGACAGAGAGCTTCAGGCCAGGTGAGAACTTTTGGCTGATGTGAATCAGGAGAGCTGGGCTGTCCTGGCCTCTGCCCTGACTTCCTCTGTGAGTTTTGGCAAATTGCCTGCCCTGTCTGTGCCTCAGTTTCCTTGCTGGTAAAGTGACACTGTCGGTCTAACGCAGTGGTTGGCAAACTTGTTCTGTTAAGGGTCGAATAGTAAATATTTCAGGCTTGTGGGCCACACACACAGTTGGTGTCTGTCTCAACTACTCAACTCTGCCCTTCAGGGTGACACAAACAGTCTGCAAATGAATGGGTGTGGCCATGTCCCAATAAAACTTTATTTACAAAAACAGGCTGTAAACAAGCTCGGCCAGGAGGCTGCAGCTTGTGGAGCCCTGCCCTAGATCTCTAAGGAGCTCTGCATTGCACAGATATCACCTATCCCTGGGTTATTTTATGGAGAGAAAATTTGGGTCTAGAGATGCTAACGGACATTGCCCAAGCCACCAAGTATGTTAGTGGCAGAGCTGGAGCTAGAAGTTAAGTCCCCTCGCTCTAGTCCCCAGTGGCCCTCAATTCTTCTGAGGGAAAAGCACAAGCTGATTTTGGGAAACTGTTCCCCCGATGCCACTGGGAGCGGGCGAATGGGAAGCAGTGCTCTCTGCCTGTTTCAGTGAGGGCCCCAGACAGAATTCGATGAGACAAGGGCCACTACCTGGGGTAGGGGAGGAGAGTGGGTATTATGCTGTTCATTTTGAATCTGGGGGACTGCGGTTTTGGAGAGGGAAGTCCCTGCATATTCCGTGTCACAACCTCGTGCTTCCGAATCTGCACATGTTGATCTCCTTTTTACCCAGATGGTGCTGCAGGGAGGAAGGCCCCACCAGTGTGTGCTCTTCCTGTGTGTCTGAATGTTCCACCCGAGGGGGCTCCTCCCAGGAGATTGGCTCCTGAGCCTGCTCTTCCGTGGCTGGCCCAGCACGGCTGTTTATTGTTACGCTTCTGCGACACGCTTCCCTTCAACAGCCTCCCATAGATTTGTTTGGGACTTGCTGTTCCTTGGCTGAAGACCCGGAGGCTTTTACAATGTTAATCTGTTTTCCTCTTTGCCCCCAGCCTTTGCTCTCTAGAGGGGAGAGGCCATGGATAAGGTCCAGTGGGGTGGGGTGACACCTCCTTGTCTTGGAATCCCAAAGGCCCCATGGCCTAACCAGCGTGATTCTCTTCCCCACACCCTGTTCTCCACCCTCCTTCATGGACCCCTCGACAGTACCCTGGCCGTGGGATTGAGAGCAACGGTATTCCCCCACCACAACCACCACCGCTCTGACTCCTCCAAGTGAGACAATGCTCCCTGTCCACATTCCTGGAGCTCCAAGGAGCAGCCCCAGTGCTGTTTGTTGTGATAAGATTTGGTAGCAAAATTTGCATGAAGGAAATGAAGCTCAGGAACCGGTTTGCTACAGGGATTTTCTTGTCAGGTGAGGAAGTAAGATGTTCAGAATTGGCTTCCGCAGGAGCCTCGACTGGGGAGCTAGACTGGTCCTGGGCAGTCACCCATGGAGGCCTTCCCCGTGGAGGTCTATGAGGTTCATGGCAGTCTGCATCTCCTAGCTGCAGGATGAGCTCAAGGTCATCTCTACCTGAAGTTATACGCCTTCAGGCTAGTTTTGGAGGCTACTGAAGGTATGAATAGAGGATCCTACACATTCAGAATACCTCAGCCCTCCCTCACCTGTCCTGAGATGAAGGACAACGATCAGAGCCTGAGTTCTCTGGGTGGCTGCTTCTCCTGTCTTCTCACCCATCGTTCCCACACACATCGTCCCCTTCCTGCCAAATGCACTCACAGCGATCCCTGACCTGTTGCTGCTTTGCAGCAGCTGCCTTTGCTGACCATGTTACCCTCTGCTTTGAAAGCCATCCCTCTCCTGGGCTTCTCCCGTTAGTCCTTCAGCTTCCAAGTCTTATAATTCTCACCATCACCTTCTTTATACTCATGCCCCAGTGCCCTACAAGAAAGTCCTATTCTTCAAGGCAGGGACTCTATCCAGTTTATTACTATATCCCCATTTCCTCCTCTGATCTTTGGGGTAAGTATTGAAGGAGTGAGCAGATGGGTGAGTAAGTGACCTTGCAAGGACTGGCAGTTCACGGGACAGGTGACTACTGGCCTCCCAAAAGAATGTCCAAGTACGAATTCCCAATACTGGGGGATGTGGCTTTATTTGGAAATAGAGTCTCTGCAGGAACAATTAGATTAAAGATCTTGAAACGAGTTCATCCTAGATTTAGGGTAGTCTCTAAAGGAGGTAGAAAGAGGGAAACTACAGGGACACACAGAGGGGAAGGCCATGCGAAGACAGACAGAGATGGGAGTGATCCATCTACAAGCCAAGGAACCCCACGGATTGCCAGATGCCAGGAGAGGCTCATATAATGGATTTTCCCTCAGAGCTTCCAGAAGGAACCAACCCTGTTGACACCTTGATTTCAGACTTCTGGCTCCCAGAACTGCGAGAGAATAACTTTGTGTGGTTTTAAGCCACCAGCTGGTGGTAATTTGTTTCGCTAGCAATGGAAAACTAGCACAAGGAGAAAATGCTTCCCAACTAACTCTAAGAGGACAGTATTCTTCTGACACCAAAACCAGACGAAGACATTGCAAGAAAAGAAAACCATAGACCAATATCTCTTGTGAATCCAGACACAGAAATTCTCAATAAAATCCTAGCAGATCAAATCCAGCAACATAGATAAAGGATTATACGCCATGATTAAGGGAGACTTATTCCAGGAATGCAAGGTTTGTTTAAAGTCCAAAAAACGATTAATGTACTCTATCATCTCCATAGAATAAAAACCAAAAAAAATACATGATTATCTCAGTAGATGCAGAAAAATCATTTAATAAAACTCAACTCCCCCATTCAGGGTCCAACATTCAACAAAGTAGGAATAGAAGTGCACTTCCTAAACTTCATAAAAGGTACCTATAAAAAAACTCACATCTAACATCACACTTAATGTTGAAAGAATGACTGCTTCCCCCTAAGATCAGGAAGACAAGGATATCCGTTCTCGCCACTTCTATTCAGCATTGTACTAGATGTTCCAGCCAGGGCAATTAGACAAAAAAAAAATCAGCATAAAAGACATTGAGATTGGATATGAAGAAGTAAAACTGTCTCTATTTGCAGATGATATGACTTTATATAGAGAAAATAACTTTTTAAATTCACTACAAAATTAGAATTGATGCATGAGCTCAGCAAAATGAAAATTTTAAAACAATTTAATTTATAATATCATAAAAAATAATAAGCTACTTAGGAATAAGTTTAACAAAAGAAGTGCAAATTTATACTTTGAAAATTATAAAAGAAAAAAACTTTGTTGAAAGAAATTACAATCTAAATAAATAGAAAGGAATCCCATGTTCATGGATCAGAAGACTTAATATTTTTAAGATGACAGTATTCCCCAAACTGATCTACAGAGTCAGTGCACTCCATCACAATTCTAGCTGGATTCTTTGTGGAAATTGATAAACTGATTCTAAAATTCACATGGAAATTTGAGAGAATCAGAAGAGTCAAGGCAATCTTGAAAAAGAAAAGCAACACTGAAAGACACACAGTTTTCCAATTTCAAAGCCTACTACAGAAACTGCAGTAATCAAGACAGTGTGGTACTGGTGTAAGAATAGACACATAGATCTACGGGGCAGGATTCAGAGTCGAGAAATAAACCTTCACACTTATGGTCAATTGATTTTTGACACATGTGCTAAAACAATTCAAGAAGGAAAGAATAATATTTTCAACAAGTTGTGCTAGGACAACTAGATATACACATGCAAATGGATAAGTTGAACCCATGCCTCATATCATACACAAAAATTAACTCAAAATGGATCAAAGACTTGAATCTGTAACACTCGAATCTGTAAAACAAAGACTTAAAACTGCAAAGCTCTGAGAAGAAAACACGGGTAACTCTTCATGAGCTTGGATTAGGCAGTGGTTTCTTAGGTATGACACCAAAAACACACACAACAAAAGAAAAAATGGGTAAGTTGGATTTCATTAACATTAAAAACATCTGTACTTCAAAGGACACCAACAAAAAAGTGCGAAGACAATCAAAAGAATGGGAGAAAATTTTTGCAAATCAGATACCTGATAAGTGACTTGTACCTGGAATATACAAAGAACGTGGGCTTCTACTGCCTGCGACTGAGACTTCTGACAGAGGCTGCCTTGTGTTGAGTTGGGATATTTCTCCCCAGAGCTGTCTTTGTTGATCTAGTTTTGCCTTCTGAAGCCATGCAGGAGTAGCCTGTTTCTCTTCCACATGACAGCCCTTCAGATATCTGTAGATAAACAGCAATTCCCTGAGACATCTCTGCTTCGGACCAAGTACTGACAACTCCTTCAGTCGGTCCTCACGTGATGTATGTATCAGTCAAAATTCTCAGTCTCAGGCAGTAGAAGCCCCTGTTAGCTGACTTAGGTAGAAAAGACATTGTTGTTAAGAGGAAATGGAGGAGGGGTGGTACAGCTCAGCGGTAGAGCACATGCTTATCATGCAGGAGGTTCTGGGTTCAAGCCCCAGTACCTCCACTAAAGAAAAAAATTTCTTAAAAAAAAAAAAGAGGAAATGGGGGGGGTGTTCACAGAATTGGCAGAAAAGTTGGAAATCGTACTTAAGAAATGGGTGAGACTAGTGCTAGTCAGACAGCTGGAACCCTGAAGCTTGTCCAGAAGCATTCCAGGAGATCACAGGAAATGCCAAATGGCGCCCACACCACCACAAAGGAGGGAGCAACGGTCTTCCTAAACTGTGAATGTTGAATTACCCATGCCACAGAGGGAGCAGCATCCAGTCTCGAAAACTTGTTAGGAAAAATAGGTCATGGAATTTATCTAGACACAAATTTGCCTGTTAGGTCAGCCTGGCTTTCTCGAGAGCATCAGGTATAGACGGTATTATGGATAAATGTTTGTGTCCCCCTAAATCCATATGTTAAAGCTTTAACCTCCAGTTTGACTATATTTGGAGACAGGTCTGGGGGGAGGTGATAAAGGCTAAATGAGGTTATATGGCTGGGTCCCTCCTCTGATGGGACTGGTGACTTTGTAAGAAGAGGAAGAGACACCAGATCGCTCTGTCCCTACCCCCCTCCCATGGGAGAGCAGAGCAAGAAGGCAGCCATCTGCAAGCCAGGAAGAGGGGCCTCACCAGGAATTGAATCTGCTGACATCTTGATCTCAGACTTCCCGGTCACCAAAACTGTGAGAAATAAACGCCTGCTGTTCAGGACAGCCAGTCTGTGGTATTTTGTTACGGCAGCCTGCGCTGACTAAGACAGCTGGATTGATGGTGGTGATGTGTTTTCAACTACCTGAAATTTATACAAAAACCTGTAGCCCCTAGAGAGACCTGAAAGCAGACTCACAACACAGAGTTTCCCATTCAAGCACCAGATCTCTCACGATGGTGCTTTTGATGCAGTTTATTCCTGGAGCATCAGATGAAGAAGGAGAAGGAGAAGATGAGGAAGAAGAAGAAGGAGAAGGTGGGGGAGGAGGAGAGATCATTCAAGAAGACACGGGGCTGTAGCACTTTTAAGGGTCCTGTGGAGCAGTCCCGAGGCAGGCACCAGGCGGGCTATATACAAGTTGCCTGGGAAGCTTTCTCAAAATAAAGACTCCAGGCCGTACCCTCTGAGAGTCTGGGGAGGGGACCCAGCACTCTGTATTTTGGACATGTGCCTCCGGAGGCAGGGCTGGACAGAGCCAGGCCTGGGAGCCCTGCTCCAGCCAAGTTCCCTGTTCTCCGAATGAAAGGCTGAAGAGGAAGACACTGAACCCAAGGTCACCCATCTTTCTCCAGGTTCAGCCTGGATCAGAGCCTGGGGCTCTTGGCCTCTGGGTGTTTGTCTGTCTCTCCTTTGTGCTGACATGTCCCGCGTGAGTGAGGGGGCATTGGCTGAAGACAGCAGGTGATGCTTTATAAGCACAGAAATCTGCAATGAGAGCTAGGAGGTGAGGGGGCAGGAATTCTGGACCAGGGGACAGGGAGACATTTCTGGTCTCCTGATGATGGCTATCCTAGAGTGAGTCCTTAAAAAGATAACTAGAAATGAAGAAGAAAATGGGGGTGGAAGGAGATTCCAGGAGAAGGGAAGGGCTCCAGTCCAAACCCGGCTGGAGGTGGGAAAGTGCAGGCAGAGCGAGTGAAGCGATGGCAGCCCCACGCGGCTGGACTGGCCCCACCCAGAGCAGAGGGCCTTCGCGATGCACGTGGACTTGAGGCTTGACCACTAGGTTGGGGCCATAATATGCCTGTAAACTTAAAAACATCACTGAGCACATAGAGCTGGGCAATAAATGCCTCATAAAGTCATTTGATAACTTGCCCTGATTTCAAGACGTGAAGGAAAAATTGAGGGGTTGGTAAATCAGCAGAGAGAGATGGTTTCACAGGATATGTCATCCCTTTGGGAGCGAGGAGATTCTGCCCAGAAGGGACAAAGCCTACACTCCCCAATCCTACAGAGAAGGCACTTGCCTCACTCCCGCAGCCCCGCTGAGTTCACCCAGCTCCCTGCCAGCTGGAGAGAGAATTTGGCTCCTGTTGCTTTTTTAAAGCACGTGGGGAGAGGTCAACAAAACACAGCTGGCAGGGAGCCTCCCGATGACTCAGGGCAGAGAATCCGGGTGTGACTGTCTGAGGGGCAGGTGAACAGAGCACTCCTTGGCCCACCTATCAGCACTCAGCCATCAAGGCACAGGCGTTTCTGGAGGGCAGGCAGCTTGACAGGCGCCTGCCAAGTAGGCAGGGAGTCAGATAAGTGCAGGTCCAGGGAACGCCTGAGGCTGCCCCGGGCCCCGCCCAGGATTCCACCCCCCACCCCCACCCCAGCTCCCAGCTCCTAGGGCTTGCGGAGGGCTCAGGCCTCCTTTTAAAGCTACTATTTCAGCAGCACATCCTTCGTGTGCAAGTAACATGTGACAATTGTCGCATTAGGGTCTTGGAGGGTGTCGTGCGGAAGGGATACTGAGCTGCCTCAAGCACCTTTCCCTCTGAAGGGCAGGAATGGTCAGCACATGGACAAATCATATGCAGGAGGGGAGTGTTTGGGGTGCGGGAGAGGCAGGGGACAGTTCTGAAGAAGCTCCCACGTTCCAAGGAGGAAGCAAGCAGTTCTTTCTAGCTGGGGATCCTGAGAAGGCAGAGGGCAGGGTAGCATTTGAGCTGGGACTTGAGGGCACAGATTTGGAAGTGGTAGCTGCAAAGAACCTCATGTTGGGGAAACGGCCTGAGGAAAGGCAGAGAGAGAGAGAATGGACATCCTAGGGCCCAGCCACCGCTTCCCTCCTCCTCCCGCAGGGCCCAGGAGGCAGAGCCCGGGAGCTTCTCTCAGCATCTCTGAGCATCTGTGCTGTTCAGATCACGGGTTCCGGGTGCTGAGACTGTTTATAAGAGGAGGAGGAGTGGCTCAACCCCGCCTGGCAGGAGCACAAAAGCTTAGCTGCAAGAAGAAAGCTCTGAAAGAAGCTAAAGTGATACCACTCCCTGCAGGACTCTGTCCCGCCCCTGCAGGCTTGTCTCTCAGGAGCCCTGCCAGTACCTGCTCCCCCACCACACACAGCCCCCTGGGCTGCGCAGTGCTTGCCCTGCCTCCTGGCCTTTGCTCTGCTTTGTCTGCCTCTGGGGCACCCTTCCTCCTATGCTTAGTGTTCAGATCTGCCCACGGGGCCTGACTCAAATGCCACCCACAGTGTGACACAACTGTGCCGACCTTTATCCCCGACCAGGTGGGGTCGGGCACTCCTCTCCTGATCTCCCAGCACGTTTTGTGTCCTCTCCTGCTTGTAACAGTTTGTGTGCTGACACTACATAGCCTCCCCCAGCACCAGACTGTGAGCGGCTTGAGGGTAGGGCTCCCTGTCCTTCTTGGGCTCCAGCACATAGTAGGTGCTCAGGAAACCTCTTTGTTAGCACCGGATGCTTGGATGTATGGAGCTCTAAAAACATGGAGGACAGACCTTATCATAAAGACTTACAAGTATTTCAAAAGGTAAATTGGAAAGAAAGAAAGTGTGGAGACTCACGGTAGTGGGTGAAGAGCCCCCCCCCACCTTCGAGGAGAAGAGGTGAAGTATGCGTATCAGGAGTGAAAGGAGTTGGAGACAAGGGCTCATGCTTGTGGACTCCCCTGGATGAAAGGGTCTTACAGACTGCCTACACCCCGTTCTCATCTGGAAGCCCTCACCTTACCCCCAACCCAGACACAAGCCCCGACTAGATGCTGCTGGATGCTGGACAGAAGCCTGGAAAGTGAGGCAGAGAAACTTTGGCTCAGAGGTGTAGGAAGGCACTGATGGCTCTTGGAAAGGTCTCTGGTAGGAGGAAAATTGAATTTCAAAAAGATAGCCTGGGTCATGCCACTTCTTGGCTTAAGATACTTCAGAAGTTTCCCATTTCTCTTAGCATACATGAAAAAATGCCTTTGTGTGGTCCTCCAAACCCACAGTTTGCGTATGGAGCTCAGCCTGCCCTGAAGCAGCCACTGCGCTCTTCTTGCTCTTAGTCTTCTCTCCGTGCCCCCTGCCACAGGACATTTGCACAAGCAGTTACCACTACCTGGAACACTACTAACTGTGGGAGGAATGGCAGGAGCCACAGGGGTCGGTGTGGAATGAGAAGGATAGTTGTAGAAACATGAAGAATAGATGGATATTACTATTAACACCAAGTTAAAGACTGCAGAGTGGAAAGAAGGAAGGAAAAGAAAAAGAAACTGACATTTATGAGGTTCCCCTGGAAGAGAGAAAAACATTAAGGTCTGGCTGCTGGGTTCCAATCCCAGACCTAGTACCTGTTAGCTGCGTGGCCTTGGGGATGGTGGAGCCCCTTTCAGCCTTGGTGTCTGTAGAGATTCTCTTACAGATTAGCTGAGTTAGTGTGTGCTAAGCACTCAGAACAGAGCCTGGCTCCTAGGAAGCAGACAGTAAATGCTAGCTGTAGTCAGCATCGCTGTAGACCAGGAATAATAACACCTATGGGCCAATTGGTATTATTTACCTCCTTGTTACAGACAAGGAAACTGAGGGTGGGAGAGGTTCAGGAGCCAGGATATAGACACGGACATTTCCAATGTCAAAGCCCGCACAAGCTGTTTTCCCATTGCACCGCGCTGGAAGGGACCTGAAAGGCTTTCCCAGTACAAGCTTCTCATGATAAAAATGAGGAAATGAAGACCTCAAAGGATAAAGTGACTTGACCCAGGCTCATAGTCTTAAGCTGAAAGCATCGAGAGGTCTTCCCAGAAAAGGTGTCCCACAGACAGCTGGGAATGCCAGACCACGGGAGAGGTAGAGCTGACTCCTTGGGATTGAGTGGAACCCCTCGGCTGGTTCTCAAAGCCCAGAACCATCTGCCCTGGCAGAAATTCACTGCCCTGCATGCTCCCCGAGGGAGCCTGGGCAGATGGTGAACTCTGGTTGCCAAGGAACGGGGTGGGCAGTTCTGAAAAGGGCCGCGTCAGTGCCCTTGCTCTGGAGGCTGCCCACATCCTTGAGTAACCACTGCACAAAGGTGCTGGGCATGTGGCCAAGGGTGCGGCGGAGGCTGAGTTAGTAGTATACACTTGGTGCCCTCCCCAGCCAGGTTTCACTGCACGC
Organism: Vicugna pacos; assembly: GCF_048564905.1. Taxonomy (NCBI): domain Eukaryota; kingdom Metazoa; phylum Chordata; class Mammalia; order Artiodactyla; family Camelidae; genus Vicugna; species Vicugna pacos. Next base: position 60,329,233 of record NC_132987.1, on the reverse strand, counting down.
TTATGACTAACGTGAACCCTTACTTAGCATTCATGGTGTCCTTAAGGTCTCTAGTGAAAAGGTACAATTTTGCAGGAGTTGGAAGGGGCTAAGCTGGCCTGGAGAGAGGGGCCCCACAAAATGGAAATACATGTGCCTGGCTACTTAGAGGGATGATGTATTAAGTGAATCTGTCAAAACTTGAAAGTGGATGGCAGTGGGACAGGTAATGAGCAGAGGGAGGCAAAGAGGTGTAAATAATCCGAGGTGAATGTGGGTCTTGTTGGCGTGGTCGATTTATGCCCTGTCTTCATAATGTCCCCTTTCATCTTGGGAACCTGGATTGCAAACATCTAGTCTAGACAGGAATTGATGGTGCTGCCTCTCGGCTCACATCGTTCAAGGTTTCTCAACCCCCCGGGACTCCTGAATCTTGATGGGAACAGCCCGCTCTGCCAGGGGACATGGCTGGGAACTCAAGGAGCCACGGGCATCGCCCTCACAGACCATTTCAGACTCAGTCGCTTGGCTCAGAGGCGGCCCCGCGGAGGCGCACCACTCACTCTGGGGGCTGACGCCACCGTCCTCTCCATCTCCCCGAGTGGGAGACAAGCCCAGTCACGCCTGCGACCCGGCGGTTGGCCCGTGTCTCTTCTTCTTTCTATCTTTTCATGTGTGCTGGGTTCTGGTTTCGGCGGCTTTCATCAGCGACTGAAACCACCCCCTCCCTGTCACTTCCCGGGGCCGCGGGCAGGCCCGGGAGTCTGGGCAACGGTAAACAAGGCAGCTGGAGGACCTCTCAAAGCCGCTGCCCTGCCCAGGCAGGCCCTGTCTCCTGGGTGGCCAGAGCCAGGGCCCAGGGGCCCCCTGCTGCAGGAAACAGAGTCTGACAGGCTTCAGTCCTGCGCGAGGCCCCGTCTCCCACTGCCCTGGCTGTGGGTCCTGCCGACAGCCTGGGAACCCGGGGTGTCTGGGCTGGAGGAGGAGGTGGAGCAGGCCCGGGGCTGGAGCACCCGTAATGGAGCATGTAAACCTCAGTTGCCATAGAGCTATGGGCCCAAGAACTGGCAAACAGGCTAAACAAGGTGAAGGGCTCCAGGGAGCACGGACAGACCACGCAAACGACAAAGCACAAGGGCTCAGGAACTAGCCTGTCACCATCTGTGAACAGCTGAGGACCCCTGACTCCTGCACTGTCCCCTGTTCTATGCTGCAGGGGCCAGTTTTGTAGGAGACAGAGCACAGCACCAAACCAGCCGGAGAGCGCTGCCACTTACAGGCTGTGTGACCTTGACCAAGTTAGTGGGCGTCTCTGAGCCTCCGCTTCCTCATCTGCGAAAAGGGACAAACCCACCTCCCCAGGTTGTTGTACAGTTTAAACGATGACATGGCTCATCATGTGCCTGACACAAAGTAGGCCTTAAATACACGGTCACAGTTACCATCCCTGACCAAACACTGCTCACTCACTCCCTTTTAAATCTTACCCTCAGAAACCAGCTTCCCATATGCAAGCTCTGTCTTCTTTCTGAATGACGTCACCATATCCATAGCCTCAGGTGGGGTGTGTGTGTGTGTGTAGAAGAGAAAACATCCTTTCAGCATAGTGAGCACATTTTCCGCATCCTACAGTATGTGCGTATGTACACACACGCAGGCTCACATCCGCACACCCAGCCCTGCGACGCGGACAGGGCGCAGTTAGATCTTCCTCCTTCGAAAGGTGTGGATACTCACGTCAGAAAGATTAAGTGACATGAGAAAGTGACACAGCCAATGTTTCCATTTCTCCAAAAGAAACAACCAGGAGTCAACATTTCTTTAAGGTATTTCCACACACACACACACACATACACACACACACACACACACACACACACACACGAAATCTGATGAAGAGACATTGAAATCGTATCTTTAGGGCCGTTTAAGTTGCTCTTAAAAGGTATCATCTGGCTATTTTGAAAAGGCAAGCTTCAGGTCTTTACCTCTAAGGAAACATGCTTCCCCTCACCCTGTGACTACTGTTGATCCTATCTCCAAATTCCCTGAACAGTTTCCCGGGGAAGTCAAGCCACAGAAGAGAACAGCTGTCACTCCGAAAAGAATTATTTTCTCCTGGAGACACCACTGGACCCCAGCAGTCCCTCCTGTGCTGTTCTGCCCTAGGTCACATGCAGCTTCGAGTCACGTTCACAGCAATGACGGATCCACTGGCCATGAAGCCCTCCCACGGGGACCGTGTTTCACATTCACAGAATGTCTGTCATGCATCAGTGAATTTGTTCTTTTCAAAGCCCTGTGAGGTGGGCTGCGGGCAGGCTCAGGAACCCATTTCACAGGAGAGAAAGCTAGAGCACCAAGCGGTTCAACGTCTTGCCTTAGGGCCGGGTTGAACAGGCCAAGTGTTGAACCACTGCTTCTGACCCGACCAGGGCTCTTTTCTCTGGACCACTGCACCTTTCAAAAGCGTTATGCTGAGAATTGTGGGTCTCCTTCACCTGCTGTTTTCTGGTATCACTGAAATGATCTTCCCCAAACAGATTTCCTCTCTGGAAGTTTTGCTCTCTGTTCCTCTGAGAAAAGGGACATGCTTTGAAGAAGGAATTTGAACATGAACAGTCATGTCTTGTAGACATTAGTGTTTATTTCTCTGTGATATTGTAGCTTCCTCTGGAAAAATCCAACCAACACATCCGTTTCAAGTCCTGAGAAACTCTCCAATGTTGACCATGTGTCTGATTCCTGTGTGGTCAAAACAGTGATGTTTCTGAATGTCCGCAACTTATTTCCATGTTAAAATAATTCCACGCTCGGCTAAATTCCACTTACACACAAGTGTGCACCTGTTAAAATAGGTCATTTTTCACTGTTAATCTTCCAGATTCCATGGGGGTGTGTGGGAACCTCAGACAAATGTGACCTAAATGTCACCAAGGGCATTGTCCTCCTCTGAGCGGTCCTGGTTGGCCCAGTCCCCTCGGTTCCCTCAGTCCCACGGATCTGTGAGAGGAAGGTTGCTTTCTGCTGAGAGCCTGGATCAAAATCAAAAGTTAGCCCTGAAGGCCCCCCCTCATGCGGCGCGGCGTGGGCTTTTCGTCTTACTCCTGCGTTATATTTTAATTAGGCTTCTTGTAGATCTTTTCCACTCTCTGGTGCGCTACAGTGTGCAAAGGCAGTAACTTTCCCCAGTGATCCCCATAAAGCTAAAAGAAAAAGAAAGAAAGAAGGAAAGAAAAAAGAAAGACTTTCAGAGCAAAGAACTCTGGCATGTGAGGTTTTGTTCCTTTGGCAGAAGTAGAAGGTCGTCTTTGCCACAACCTTTAAGTTGAAAACATAAATTCACAAAACAGTGCTTCTGATTCTGAAATTTACATCTTGGCAATGATTTTTTTTTTTCCTGCCTCAGATCTGGAGTGCTTCCAGAAACCCAAGGGCCCTAAATCAGTATCGGGAACTGCTTCCAACTTCTAAGAGTCTCTAGGGCTCCTTGCAAATGTGGAGCCTGGGGTCCAGAGAGACAGGTCTAAGGTCACCAGGGAAATTGATGGCAAATCCTTGAAGCCCCAGCCCCATGGCTGACCTCAGACTCAGGACTTGCGCTGGGACAGCCTCTCCCCTCTGTGAGTTGTGAGGACCTGCCTTGAACTGCTAATTTTCCTGGCAGTTTAGTTTGAAGAGAAAGTCAAGGTCTGGAGCCCAGAGCAGGGGAGGCCTTGTAGGCTACGTCAGACGAGCTGCAGAGCCCTGGGAAAGCATCCATCTTCTCGGGGAAGCACATGTCAACGTCTTGCCTGTCCGCAGAGCCGTTAACATACATGTGAATCCCAAATTCAAGAATGGGCTTTCCAAACTGAGTTATTTAACTGAGAAGGGAAGATGTGGATCCTGCACTGCCCTTGAGGAAAGGAAGGTGAAGAGCCATGTTTCTAGAACAGAATCTGGCACAGAAACTGGGCTCCTAGCAGGCCCTCTATAGGCCTGCCTGCTTTAGCTGAAAGGACCTTTCACCTTCCTTTTACCACCTAGGGACTGACCATGTTGCTGATGATAACTGAGGACTTAAAAAAAAAAAAGAATCGATCTGGTCAATTACATAGGTCATAATCCACGTAATTACGATCTTTTCTAAGGTTCCAGTCAGATCTCTTAATTCCATTCACTTGCACAAACAATTCCTTGACACCCACCCATTCCCCCAGGACGATAGTGGGTCCCTCGGGGAGACAGAGATGAAGGGGACACAGCCCTTTCTGCTGCTACTGCAGCTGAGTAAGCTTCTAGCCCGTGTCTATTTGCCAAGAGCACGGCGAACCAACTGAGAACAAAACAAAAGGAGAAAAAAGTTGATCTGGGCTGATGACTGGACTTGGGAGGGTGAGGAGAACATCGAAGCTCTGAATCCCCAGGGAGCCAAGGGAAGTTTGCAGATGGCATGGTAACAGCAGGGCGGTTGCTGAGGGAACCTGAAACCATGTCACAGGGAGAAGATTTGTAGGATGGAAGACCTTTGGCCTGGAGAAGAAAAGACTTGGGGCCAAGAGAGCTGTTTCCACATACCTGAGAGAGTGCCATGGGGAAGACCCCCGAGGGCAGCGCATGCACTGTAGGGGATGCGTCCAGGGGACCTACTGTGGTTCCAAATTGAGATTCCGCCCTAGTGGGAGCTGTCCCGAGGTGGAACAGGATATAGGTAGAGAAGAACCCAGCACGGGGAGGAGGGAGAGGGTCTGATCCTTTAAGCGTCACTCTCTCTGAGCGCCTTGGATTCTTCCCCTCCTCCCTCTCTTACTTAATGAGCTGCTAACACCAACACCTGGGTTCTTACTCAAACACACCGAGGTGTGAATGGGGAGGCCTGGCACTGCAGGTGGGGAAATTAATAACCAACTCCCACAGGGGTCGCTGGAATGAGAGAAAAAGGAGGAAAGCAGAATCATTCTGCAGGCCTGAAGGTGGGATTTTGAATCTCCAACTTGCTCCAATGCTGATGCCCCCAGGAGCTGATAAACCACCCTTCAGCAGAATTGGGGTGGTGTCTCTTGGCTGTGTCTTTACAAGGTGACAAGCAAGAGTGAAGAGGGCCGAGAATGGGGCAGCAGATCCCCTTCAGCTCCTCTAGTCCCCTTGCCCTTGACTCCAGGGGATGGAGATATTGAAACTTCACCGCCCAGGGCAGCGTGAGCGCAGAGGTGCCACTCTATGGGGCGGGCCCAGCAAATCAGTTCCTCCCACACCCCAGCTTCTCCCAGTGGAGGGGGCATCCGCCGTTCAGATGGAGGGAATGGTACCAGTTCATCTCATTCATCCTGCCCATCCGTCCATACACATCTTTTTGGCGGGGGGAGAAGTGGTTAAAAGTGTGTGTAGCTTTTTCCTGATATCACTAAGAAATAAATGAATTGCCATGATTCACTCAATCAGCAGGCATTTGCTGAGCCTCTGTCACAGTTTGGGGCTGTAAGTTGAAAAATAAAGAAGACAGCTTCTCAGTCACAGAGGAGTAGAGAGGGGCCATGGAAGCCAAGGACGTCAACACAACTGGGGCCCTTGATGAATGTGTGGCCGGTTGCTCTGAGAACTTGGGAGGGACCCAGCTCAGTCGGGGGGTTTACAGGAGATTTCCTGGGAGAGATGCCATTTAACCTGACTCTTAAAAGAAGAAAAGAGAGGGTCAGAGAAAGAGAAGTAGGGAGGGTATTCTAATGAGGAAGATGACACAGGAAAGGCGCAGCAGCGTGGCCCGCATTATAAGTGATTAGCCCTGCTGATCTGCAAAGCAGTGCTACCCTTGGGAATCACTTGCTCCTGGGGGTAGTTAAAACAAAGGTATGCAAGAGAAGGCCCATAGGGGGGCTTTGGTGTCGGAGAGAAGGGGGTAGAGGGCCAGCTCTGGGGGCTGTGGCTGCTGCTGGGTGAGCAGAAGAGGGTGCTCTATGGAGCAGGCTGGAAACCATCAGGGAGGTTTGAGGGAACCAGAAAACTGTGGAACCACAGGTGTCTCCAGCAGAGGTGTCTGTGGGGTTTGGAGGGTTTTTTCTTTATTTTGAGTTGGTAGGTTTTACATAGTAAAAGCTTTTTTTTTTTTTTACAACTTTATTGTGGTATAAATTACATACCATAAAATTCACTGATTTTAAGTGTATGGTTCCCTGAATTTTAGGAAATGGACACGGTTGTACAATCACGACCACACTCAAGTTTTAGAACACTTTCATCATTGCAGAAATGTCTCCTGTGCCCCTTTACAGCTAATCCCTGATCCCACAGCCGGCCCCTGACAACCAAAGATAAGCTTTAGTCATCAAAATTTGGCCATTTCTAGAAATTTCATACAAATAGGATCATAGAGTCTTCTGTGTCTCGCTTCTTTCTCTCAGCCTGTTTTTGAGACTCCTCTGTGCTGTTGAGTATGTTGGTAATGCATCCCTTTCTCTGGTGAGTAGTATTCCACTATAGAAATGTCCTTTGTTTTGTTTATCCATCCACCAGTTGAGGGTCATTTATGTCATTTCCCATCTGGGATTACTAAGAGTAATACAGCATTGGGGATTTACTAACAACATTTTAGGAGGACATATATTTTCACTTCTCTTGAGTAAATACTCAGAAGTCCAATTGCTGGGTTGCACAGTAAGCATGTGTTCATTTTTAGAAGAAATTATCAGATAGTTTTACAAAGAGACTATACACTTTGCATTTCTACTAGCAACTTATGAAGGTTCCAGTTACCCTACATCCTTCTCAAAATTTGGTATTGTCAGGTCTTTTGTTTTGTCCACCCAACTATTTTGGTGGGCATAGGGTGGTATCTCATTGTGGTTTTAATTTGTTTTACCCCAATGACCAGGGATATTGAACATTTTATAATGTGCTTATAGACCATTCATATAGTTTCCTTGGTGAAGTATTAGTTCAAGTATTTTGCCAATTAGTAAGTGGATTATTTGTCTTGAAACTGAGTATTGCGAGTTCTTTATATAATCTGAATATGTCTGATAGTTTTCAAATACTTTCTCCCAAACTGTGGTCTCCCTTTTCATTTTCACTCACAGAACAAATTGTAAAATTTTGATGAAGTTTAATAAATCAGTGCTCTCTTTTATGATTTGTATTTTTTGTGTCTTAAGAAATTTTTGCTTAACCCAATGTCATGAAGATTTTTCTCTATGATTTCTTCTAGAAGTTTTATAGTTTATCTCTTATACTCAGGTCCGTGATCCATTTTGAATCAATTTTTTGTATGGTGTGAAGAAAGGTCAAGGCCAATATCATTTTTTTAATGACTATCCAGTTACTTTAAGATCATTTATAAAGACTGATTGTTTCCCTATTGACTTATGCTGGTGCCTTTAGAAAAATCAATTGACCATATAAGTGAAAGTCTGTTTCTAGACTCTCAATTCTGTTCCATGCATCTGTATGTCCATTGTTATCCAATGCCACTCTGTGTTAATTACTGTTGTTTAATAGTAAGTCATAAAATTATGTAAAATTAGTGTTCTAACTTTGTTCTTCTAAAAAATTGTTTTGTGGCAAAGGACTTGGGTTGACATTTCTCCCAAAAAGATATATAATGGCCAAAAGCATCTAAAAAAATGCTCGACATCAGAGAAATCCAAATCCAAACCACAGTGAGATGCCAGCTCACATCTGTTGGGGTAGCTACTATCAAAACAAAACAAAACCAGAAAATAAGAAGAATTGGCAAAGACGTAAAGAAACTTGTACACTGTCAGTGGGAATGTAAAATAGTCCAGCTTCTATGGAAAACAGGATGGCGGTTCCTCAAAAAATTAAAAATAGAACTACTATATGGCTCAGTAATTATATTTCTGGGCACATTCCCAAAAGAATTGAAAGCAGGATATTGAACAGACATTTGTACACCCATGTTCATAGCAGCATTATTCACAATAGCCAAAAGGTGTTTGCAACCCAAGTGACTATTAATGGAAGAATGGTTAAACAAAATGCAGTATGTACATATCATGAAATATTATTCAGACTTAAAAAGAAAGAAAAATCTGACAAGGTACAACATAGATGAATCTTAAAGACATATTAAATGAAATAAGTCAGTCACAAGAAGATAAAACACGATGATTCCACTTATAAGGAGGTACCTAGAGGAGTCACGTTCACAGAGACAGAAAGTAGAATGGTGGTTCCGGGACCTGGGGGACAGGGGAATGAGGGGTTGTCATTTGATGGGTATAGTGTTTCAGTCTTGCAAGATGAAAAGGGTTCTGGAGATTGGTTATACAATAATGTGAGTGCACTTATCACTACTGAAGTGTACACCTGGAAGATAGTTAAGATGGTAAATTTTGTTATGTGTTTGAGCACAGTTAAAAATAAAAAGTTTGTTTTGTTTAAGTTAGGTCAATTGTATTCCAAATAAATTTTAGGATTAGCTTGTCAATTTCTACCAAAAAAAACCCCCAAAAAACCCCTGCTGGAATTTTTAGTGAGATTTCACTGAATCTATAGATTAATTTAGGGAGAACTGCCTTCTCTTATTACCAATACTGAGACTTCCAAACCATAATCATATATATCTCTCTGTTTATTCAAGCCTTCAATTTCAGCACTGTTTTATAGTTTTCAGTGTATAGGCCTTAAATATCTCTAATAAATGTAATCTTAAGTATTTATATGCTGCTATGAATAGAAGTTTTGAAGTTTTATCCTTTGGGTTCGTCTTTGTTAGCATATAGAAGTATAATTGATTTCTGCATATTGATTTCATAACGTGTGCCCTTGCTAAATTCATTTATTGGTTCTAAGAGGTTTTTTTTTTTAGAAGTTTCCTTAGGATTTTCTACATACACAGTTACTTTGTTCACAAGAAGACAGTTTTATTTTTTTCCAGTATGTGTGTTTTTTTCCCCTTTTGGACCCTACTGAACTGGCTAGGCCGTCCAGGCCAATGTTGAAGAGCAAGGGTGAGAGACGCTTTGAAAGTGGGATTATTTTCCTACACAAAATTCACCTGTGGCCTCTGGGAGATCAGTGTCAGTAGAACAGCAGGGGTGTCACCTCTCACGAAGTGTGAATAAAAAAGAACAGAGAATGGTTAAGACACAGTCCCTATTCTCAAGGGGTCCTCAGAGTGTGTAAACAGCGGGGGTCCCTATATACCTTTCCCCTCCCGGGTGAGGCCATCCTAGACCCTCACCTCCTCTCACCTGGAGAGTTCCACAGCCTCGCACCTCTGCTCCCGAGTTTTCCTCTCCCTCCTCACTCCCCAGTCTATTCTCCTTCTAAAGAGGAAGCCAGACTGTATTACTGCTCTGCCAGAAACTCTCCCACCGCCTCTTGTGTCAGGGAGAAGGTACATCAGCTCCGTACCACGGCCACGGGAGCTCTGCCTGGCTTGGCCCCCAGCCCGCTCTCTGGCCTCCCTTCCTTGCTCTGCTCTTGACACACCTGTCTTCCTTCTGCTCCTGGAACTTTGCTTTCTGACTGTTTCAATGTGGTCACAAGACCTGGGAGCTTGTTAGAAATGCAGAATCTCAGGCTTCACCCTGCCCCCCATCTGCTGAATCAGAATCTTCATTTTAGAAGATCCCCAGGGGCTTCCCGTGCACTCCGAGGCTTGCGAAGCACTGACATGGAACCTCCCAGACTCTTTCTTATCATAATGCTTCTCCTTGGCCGTGCCCTCTGCCTGCGGTGCTCCTGTAACAGCTTGATCCCATTTCATTCAGGGGCCAGCTCCAACCTCAAGTCCTCAGAGAGGCTTTTCTGGAAAACCACATCTAAAGGAATTTCCCTACCTGCTTCATTCTCTATCTTCCTACCCGACTTTATTTGTCTCTTCATCCCTTTGCCTGTCTTATCTTCCACTGTAAACTCAGCACCAAGAACAGAGCCTGCACATGGCAGGATGAGAAATATTTTTTGAATGAATGAATGAAAAACTGAACATAAAAGAATACATACTAAGGTGGGATGTGATGTGTCATAAGAGGGCTTCGAAGTATTGCAGAAGCATGGAGGAGGGAGAGCTCACTTTGGATGGGAATGAAGGAAGTTAGAGAAGATTCCGTGCAGGAGGTGGCCTTTGAGCTGAACCTCAAAAGATGGACAGGATTTCGTCAAGTGGAGACGGCTGGGGGGCTCTGGGAAGAGAGAGGATGTGAGCAAAGATGTGGAGGGGAGCGAGCACCAGCTTGCCTAGGAGAGGAGACATTCCTGTGGCTGAAGCCAGACGGTAGAAAGATAGAGACTGTCGGGAGGGCCATGCTGTGAGTGAGGGAGGATTTAATGCCAGGCAAGGAGTTAAGATGTCATTCTACAGGCCCCAGATGCCACTGGAGCTCATTACTTTAATCAAATACCCCTTAGTCCTAACAAACTCACTCTGGCAATCATTTTACAACAAATACATATATCAAATTATTATGCTGTACATCTGAGACTAATTGAGTCAGTATTCTATGTCAATTCTATCTCAATACAAAAAAAGAAATAGAAAATATAATGGAAAGTTAAGGGATTTAAGGAAAAGATACAGAAGGATCTTTCAGATACTATGAGTCCTAGGTGAAAAAAAAAATTTTAATGAAAAAGCAAGTCACTCTACTGTCTACTTTTTCCTTTCCTTAAAAAAAAAAAAGAAAGAAAGCAGGATGCTAGTGGAAAAATTGGTGAAAATTTTATAAGGTCTGTAATTTAATTAATAATATTGTACCAACGTTAATGTCCTGTTCTTAATCATTGTACAGGGCTTTATAGGGCTTTGTAAGATGTTCACATTAGGGGAGGCAGACGGAGGGCTGTAAGGAAGTTTTGTACTATTTTTAGAACTTTTCTGTGTCTAAATTAGTTCAACATAAAAACATTTTAAAGTTTAAAAAAATGCTCATTAGTCCAATCACACCTGTGTCTAAATCCATAGTTCACACTTGGCATCAGAGCAAATTAGCAGTTGGAGTACAGGTGTGTATACACACACGCACAAATATTTGTGTAATTCAAACAGAGTGGGGGCTACCTTCTGCCTTGACTTCTGGCTGGTTTCAGGTCTGTGTGTTATGAATAAATAATGAAAATGTGATACATGGTTAATATATACATATATTAATATGTGTAAAATATACACACATATATCACATATACACATATATAACAAAACATTACTCGACAAAGAAGGAAATTTTGTCATTTGCAACAATATGGTTGCAAACTTCAGAGCGTTACGCTAAGTGAAGTAAGTCAGACTGAGAAAGACAAATACCATATGATCTCATTTATATGTGGAATCTAATAATCTAAACTTACAGGAACAGAGAGAAGAAGGGTGGTTGCCAGGGATGGTGGGGTAGGGGAAATGGGACGACGTTGGTCAAAGGGTGCAAACTTCCACATGTAAAATGAGTAAGTTCTAGGGATCAAATGTACAGCATAGGGACTACAGTTAACAATACTGTATTGCATACTTTCTAGATTTACAAAGTAGCCCTTAAGAGTTCTCACCACCCAAAAAGAAAAACACAAACAAACAAAAACCACAGTCATTATGTGAGGTGATGGATGCATTAATTAACCTTACTTATTGCAGTACTCACTCATCTCACGTATATTAAGTCATCACTTTGTAGACCTCAAATTTGTACAATGTTACATGTCATTAAACCTGGAAAAAAACGAAAGATTTACATACGTTATTTTTAAAAAAAGATGTGGCCTGGGGTCCAGCAGCACTGGCATCACCTGGTAGCTGGTTTAAAATGGAGAATTCCAGACTGCATCCAAGGCCTACAGAAGAATTGGTCTTTTTAATAAGACATCCGAGTGATTCTTACATACAAAAAAGTTTGAGAAGCACTGGCTTACACCATAAGAACACTTTCCTAAAGCAGGATTTAACTGTCTGGTGGAAAAAAAAAAAACCTATCATTTTTGGTGTGTGTCAATAATGAAAAATTAAAACCTAGTAAGGGAAAAATGGAAGGACTTGCCCATGCAACTAGTAATTAACCAAATGGAAATACGACCTGGTTAAAGAGAGAGGAGAAAGAGAATTCAGCTCATAAAAAACAATTTGGGAGCTAAAATGAGCTTCTGGGGCCAGTCAGACCATGCAGTGAATGGTCTCCTTTTTTCCACCTGACTGGTAGCTCCCTACTTTAGAACATAGACTGCTGAGGTGCAGATCTTGGCTGTCCTCATTGTCACTCCCCTCTCAGCAAACCACCCCATCCCCACAGCCACACATCTACTAGGTCAGTAAGCAAAGTAAAATACACACCAAAGCCACAAAACTTTGTGGGCACCAGGTCACACGCTGTATTCAGGCCCTGGCCCGCCATCTTGGAAGTGCAGACTGTGAGTCATCACCGAGAACGAGGGCATGTAGGTTTCAACACAGTGTAACTCCTCTGTTAGGAAAATGACCCACTGCTCACAGGCTTCCAGGGAGCAGAAGTCTCTGGGTATGGGAGGGTCCAGATCCATATATTCTGCCCCATCACCAGGGGCTCTCTTTTTCAGTGGTTTTTCAACAAAGTTTTGGTTCCTGGTGCCCAGTGTGGGCAGTGCTACCCTTGATCGCTCTCTCAATGGACCTTTCCTCCAGTCCTCCTAGAAGCAGAGCTCTGCAGGAGTGATGGCAGGAGCTTCTGATTCTGTAGCTTAAGAGCAGTGAATGTTGTCTAAAAAGAATCCCAATCTAAACAACAGATCGAAGTCTAAAATATATGTCACTGTAAGCAATACCACAGGTAGAGTGTCGGAGCTGAAAGAGACCTCATTTATTCCAACAGAACTTCATTACTGATCACCGATAGGAGGAAGAATGGCCACGTGTATAAGAGCTCAAGTTTTGGCATCAGATTTCCTGACTTTGACTCTTGGCAGCTGTGTGATCTTGGATTCAATATTAACGTCTCTGTTTCTTGGTTTGCTCATCTGTAAAACAGCAGTAGTGCTTGCTTCCCAGGGTTGTTCTGAGGGTTGAGTAGACTCACTGACCTAAAACACTTAGGGGAATGCCCAGCACAGAGTACACACTCAGTAAATGATCGCTATTGTAATTCCTGAAGCTGCCACTGGCATAGAATCTTAATAAGGGGTGGCCCCAGAGGCTTACGGGAGAAATGAGGGAGGGGGGGTCATGCAGACTGGAGGTGAGTATGGGTCGAGAAAGGCTTAAGGGGTGTGTTGAAGTCTAGGAGGAATGGGCAACCTCACGGACTCCGCATTCCGCCTCTTCATCTTGTTTTTTCGGCTACAGGGTACACGCTCACACGTGGACACCCTTCAGGGGTTTGCAGCTGTCAGGGAGATAACATGGGGACAGCTGCCAGCAGCTGGGACCCAGCCCCAGCACTCACTCTGGCAGCTCCAGCTCCAGCTGTGAGGGAGGAGGAAGGCTGGAGCCAGAAATCAGCCTCCCCCTACCCATGAGAAAATCTCCCCAGATTAGGCAGCTGCCTGCTCTATCTCCTCCTCCCCCTCAATTCTCAGCTGGAGGATGGGAAGATGGATGGGAGGTGAGGAGCGGGAGGCCAGGAAACTGGCTCTGTTTATCCACATCTTCCTGGAGAGTAACCAGGAGACCCCCCACCCCAGGATCCCAGCGTCTAGCCTTGCCTGCAGCTGCTCTGCTCGCGCATCGGGCGTCTGTCCTGCTACATGCGTCCTCGTCTGTGTGTGGGTGGTGGGCGGGGGAGATGCCGGCTGGACGCTGACAGCAGTCCTCTTGACCTTGGCTACTCATCTGAGTCTTCGGTGGAGCTTTGGCCTCGGCCCCACCCCAGAACGACTGAATCAGTCTCCAGGGGTAGGGCTTGGGCTCTGGTATTTTTTTTTTTAAAGCTTCCTAGATGATTTTAATGAGTACTCAAGGTCAAGAACGATTGACAGATAAGGAAAAACGTCGCTCCCAAGAGTCATAAACCACAGACCTTCAGATCTGAAAGGGATCTTGGAAATTGCTCAGCCCAACACCCTTATTTTATTGATGGAGAAACGTAAGGGCTGGGTGGGAACTGATAAAGTCGAGCCTCCAGTGTGACTGTGGCAGAGCTGGGAGAGAACACACGTGTCCTGCTTCCAAGTCCAGGGTTGTTTTCATGGCACGGACCAGAGCAAAGCTGAAAAGTAACCCCTGAACACTTAGGCCTTGAAGGACAGTGTTCGTTGTTGCCCAAAAAAAGGTGCATTTAAAAAGGACAAGACTAGGTATCTGTTCTCCAAGGGCGAGATGGAGGGGCAGACATGTGCCACCTGAATGTCGCCATCTGGCCATGGGCAGATGGGCATTAGATGAAAGCTGGAATTTGCTGGTTCATTGGCCCCACCTGCTTAGCGGTAGCACTTAGAACTTGAGGCTGCTGCAATCCTGCAATCCCCTCCTTTGGATTGGGCAGGAGGGGTCCTAGATTTTCCAGGCCACGGGCATCTCCAAGGGGCAAGGAGTCCAACAGGCCAACGGCATGCAGCCATCAGGAGGCTGTGCTCTCTTTCTAGACCTTACCCTGGGTACCTGGGACCCCTGAATCCCCTGCCAGAACACCACTAACCACTTCCAGGGCCTGCATGGGCCTTTCTTAGGTCTGTCCTCCTGCGTATCAGTCTTGCCACAAGTCTGTGCACCCCTGGTGCAGGGACTACCGAGGAACACACAGCCGGCATGTGCACCCCTCAGCCCGGGCATAACCGAGGGAGACTTACAACCAAGGAACTCAGAAGAGAACTTAGCCATCTGGGCCAGGCGTCCAGATTTTGGTATAGATCCCCTTGTGGACAGGGCTATTGCTCGGGGGAGGAAAAGAAGGGGCCGGGCACAGGTCAGGGGTAAGCTCCCTTTGTGCTACTAAATTCCGGTGCAAAAATCTCAGAATTTGAGAATTTCCAATTAAGACTTGGCCTTAGTGAGATCTTTTAATTAATAGTTTAAGTTGATTTTACAACTTTGAAAGAACAGGCATAAAGTGTATAGCTCTCCATTGGTGCTCTTACTCTGGGCCCTGTGAATGTCAGAGGCAGGCCTGTAGCACCCACTCTTCCTCTGTGCAGATTACAGAAAGGTACCCCTTGCTCTGGACAAGTGAAACCCCTAGCAGAGCTACAGCTGAGGCCCCCTTGTCCAGTGCAAACCCAGCACAGCCTCGCCTGGCTGTTTCGGAAGAAAATCAAACTGAGCACTGTTAGCACAAGGAACAGTGTCGGGACAAGCCAAAGGGGAGGCCACAGTGGAATATTCTCAGTCCTTAAGGGCTCTCACACTGCCCTGGCCTGCAGCTTCCCTCCACAGAGAGCTGGCTCCTGAATTAGCACCACCCTGTCTTCATCGCAGAAACTTGCCCAGGAGTCACAGCACCCAGCGCGCCTTTCCTACAGCACAGCCGCTAGTCCACACAGGTGCCTGGAGCCCACTGGTTTGCCTTTCTTCTGCCCCAGCCAGACGCTGTCTTGGTGCCGGCTCCACTGGCCCCACTCCACATCAAAGAGTCTCAGTGGCAGACGTACAATTGGCAGGCCGCAGGAACACAGTGGAGGAAGATTAATCTCGAGTGGAGGGATTGGGGAGCATGTCCTTGGTGAGGCTTCTGTACGTGGCTGATGGTTGAGCAGGCAGAGATAGTGGAAGGACATCCATGAGCCAAGCCGGGGAGGTGGGGAAATGTGGAGTGGTTGAGAAGAGCGTGCTGAGATCAGGTAGAGGGTGTGGAAAGAGCAGATGAGCAATGGGGGTGGGAGAGGTGAGGAAGGAGGGGGAAGGGGCGGGGGTGGCAGACTGGAGGTGGTCTGGGCCTCGGTGATAAGCAGCTTAGATGGCCGGTCTGGTCCTCACACTTAAGTTCTCAGCCAGACTCTCCACTGACACTTATAAGGCAGATACGTTTGCACTGTTGGTTATTTGTACCACCAGGTAAGTGTAGCCCAGGCATCTGAGGTCAATTCTCATCCAGGTAGGAGGCTGGACTTCCTCCCCAACGTGGGACCGGCTCGGAGTGGAGCCAGTGCATGCTCAAGTACGAGCATCCATTTGACTCTGCTCCAGTAGGTGGCTGACTGGGGACTGAGGACTCTGGGTTTTGTCCCCTACTGTCCCTCTGCAGCACGCTCATCTTTGTCCTACCCATTCATTCATTCATTCACTTGTTCACTTATTTATTTGTTCATTCGTCATTCATCAGCCTCTAACTGAGGTCTTCCCCATGCTAGGTCACCAAGGAAGCCAAGGACAAATCAAAGCAGCAGCAGGCAAGGTCCAGGTCTGCAGAAGCTCCAGAAATTGCCACTGAGAGAATGAATTAGGCATGAATGTGTTCTGCTTGTCTCTCAGGCAGGTGATGGTTTTGTTTTTCCTTCCAGACTAAGGTGTGTAGCCTATGGATTCTTCCAGGAAAGTAGCCAGAATGTCTTTAAAAGCCTGAGGCTAGAAGGGTGAGGCCCGGGGTCTGGAATGCAGTCTACCACGGCCAGGACACTGGCCCTTTTCTGAACTCCTCTCTGGATGCTTGTGTTTCCCTTTGCAGCGTACCTATGCAGAGCTCCAGTCTTCCTCGGTCGCCTCTGCGTCTCGATGTAAAAACCCACAGTCCCCCCGGCCACTCCACCTGTGTCTGGCACCCAAACGAGGTGAGAAGTCAATGAACCTCAACCTGAAACACCCGAATGGAGCTCATCCTTTCCCACCGTGCCCTCTGACCTCACACCTCCACCCCCAAACACACATTCTGACACCTCCACCCCAGCCTGCGGGTGGCACTGGAAGAGGTTCAAGGTCGTGGCCGGGCCTTGATTTAAATGCAGACGCCTTCCTGCCCTGTTCCACACCAGAAAACAAAATCCTGGGTTTCATTCAAATGCTGGCTCACCTGAAGGAGTGCCCCGCCCCTGGGAGGCTACAACAGAGCAGACAGACAGGATTAACCCTTGTCCTCAGGTTGATCCGTGAGGGAGAATTGTCCACATCGGAGCATGCAGTCTCGCTGGCCAACACGGGCCCCATGAAAGTTTCATTCAACCAGCCCCAACACACAGGCTACTTTGCAAAATGTGGCTCGCGTTTGCCTTCCCCCCTCACCTTGCAGAAGCATATGAAGGGCTCCCCAAGACTGCAGGAAGCAAGCCTAATCCTTTGCGTGTCCAAAGGAAGTGCCCCCCTCCCCCACCACAGCCAGAGGACCCCGAGCCTCCAGGTGCACCCCCCACGCACCAGCAGCCTGGATTTGGTTTGGAACAGTGGAAGACGATGGAAGAAGAATGCTTCTAACTCTCTAGAGGCCGCTGAGCTTCTGCCTCACATCCTCTGTGCCAGGTCCTACAGTCTCTCATCTCAGACTCACAGTCTCCCCAGGTTGGTGTCACTGCTCTCATGCTGTGGATGAGGAGACAGAGGCTGAGAGAGGCTGAGTAACTCCCCCGGGTCCTAGCGCAAGGAGGTAGCAGACGCAGGATTCCAGCCAGATCATGCCGGACGTCCCACCCCGCGATCTCTTCACCACAACACAGGCAATCATGGCAGAATCCACCATCTACCTAGTGTCCCCACCAAGGCTCCACCCCTGTCTACAGTGTCTGTCCTTCCACAGCCCCGTCCTCTTCCCTGGGCATCAGCAATTACAAAATCTCTGCCTTCTTTGCACAAAGTGAACTCTTATTTGACAGGAAATGTGGATACAGTTCATCTGTCATCGTTGCAAGCATAGACATCCCCAGTGCTAAGAGATCCCTAATCTCCTGTTTGTGGAAGAAGGAAAATGCAAACTACTTTTCTCCTAGGGAGGAGCAGGCTTCAGTGAGCAATTTTCCAAGGCTTGGCTATCTAAGTAGGGGATATCTGATAGATATTTTGCCATCCTTTTCCTCCTTTAGTGAGCCCAGAGGTGTGTCAGGAGTGATTACAATTCTTTCTTTCTCTCTCTCTCTCTCTTTTTTTTTTTTGACAGGAAAGCATGATTTCTTGGTGGGTGTGAGTAAAGAGGTACAATTCTTTAAATCAGTATTTTCTCATGGTGTCTCTGGGAAGTGACATCTTAAACTTGGAGATGGACTTCCAGATCCTGCAGTTCAGTCTTTCTCAGTTAAGAGAGGAAACTAGTGTCCAGTAAAGGAAGATGCCTTACCCAAAGGCATGGCGGGAAGTACAACTGCAAACTCTCAAGTCTGATGCCAGCGCCTCTTCCACAAACGCATGCGGCTGGCTGATGAGAGCACGTGTCACCGCGACACCTGGCCTCACAGTGGTTCTCTGTCCTAGGTATCAGCATCTCGGGCGTAGGTGAAGAAACCGGGCCCAGGGAGCTGTTGTGAGTAGCGAATCAGAGTGATTATACTCCCACCCATTTCTCTGCCTTCTTTCCATCATGTATCTTGTAGTTTTAAGCCGTCATTGATCTACAGAGCAAATGAGAATCTATCATATTTGAAAGAGAAAGAAAATGAACGGGTAAATAGGAGTGATTCTCAGTCCTTGCTCCTGACCTCAAGGGCCAGTAGGGAAATATGTCTGTAAGTATCTACAGCCTGCTGGAAACCTCAGCTCACAGCCACAGATGTCTGTCTTCCTGCCCCCAGTCTCCTCGACCACCACGCACACAGCAGCGAGCACTGCAGTCCTTCCCTCAGGCCCAGCGCTGCCCTCAGGGCTCCCAGGCCAGTGGCTGACATCACCCTCCTCACAGGAACCCCAGCCTGAAACCTTGGGGTCTCAGATGTGCAGAGTCCCTCCCACAACCACCACTTCCTGTCAGTCCTGGCCCACATATTCCCTCCTCCATGTTCCTTCTGTTACTCCTTTGGGACATTCCAAGTTTTGCTGGAATTATTGCAATCACCTCCTAATGAACCTTTCAACCTTCCCTCTGGCACCATCATCATCCTTGTGCCCACACTCCCACCGTCACCAAATCTGTCCGCCACATCGCTCCAAGAAAACCCCTTAAAACACCGATCTGTTCCTTTTGCCACTTTGCCTCTTTGCCTCTTTAAAAATCCTTCGTTGTATATTCTTGCCTCCTTGACAGGCATGTGCAGAATAGATAAACAAGATTATACTGTACAGCACAGGGAAATATATACAAGATCTTGTGGTAGCTCACGGAGAAAAAGAATACGACAATGAATGTTCATGTATAACTGAAAAATTGTGTTCTGCACTGGAAATTGACACAACATTGTAAAATGACTATAACTCAATAAAAAAATGTTTTAAAAAATCCTTCAATGACTTCCCATTGCCTCCAGAATAAAATTTAAATCCTGTGACAGTGACAGTGGCTCCTCTGTGATGATTGTCCTGTCCTGTCTTCCGTGTCGGGTGGGAGCTCCTTGGGGCAGGCGCTGCGGCTGGCACCTGGGAGGTATTCGGAAAACAGCTGAATAATAAGCAGAGAGAGAATCCACCAGGAGGCAGGAAGCCGCGCGCTCCACAGGAGGGGCAGATTGCGTGCCCCGGACTTTCCGCAAAGGAGATACGAGGCGGGAGAGATGCAGACTGTTTTACGGCTCTGAGGGTGGAGTTAGGATTTAGACCGGCAGACAGAGAAGCAAGTGGGAGCGGGGCAGCTGGGGAAGGAGGAAGGAAGGAGAGGGAATTCCAATGAAGTAAAACAGGGGCAGGACAGGGACGGTGAAGGAATGCAGGTCAGTAAGGAGAAACGCGAGGCCGGAGGTAGGAGCAGACAGGGGCAAGCGGGGCAGACCCTGGTGGGGGCCTTGAGGCCAGACTGCGGGATGTGAACTTCTGTTTTCGCTGCATTAGGGCTGACGTTCGGGGATGGCGGGGAGGGGAAGGGCTGAAGGAAAGTGGTGACGGAATCAACGCCCACAAATTGAGAGGGTTGGTGTTTAATTTGGCTCTTGTTGACTTGAGTTTCAAAGGAATCCAAGTATCCCTTTTCCCCCCTTTATTTTTAAGACACTTAATTAAAGTGAACACTTGGGCCTTATAAATAAATGGTGAAGAATGAACCAGTTTTTGTTTTCATGGGAGGTTTAAATTGGCTCGTTTTGAATTTGTAGTCACCATCCACATCCATTTTTATCTCTAGAATGCTCCCTCAGATGTGGTCTCCGCTAAGGCAGTCATGTGTTGATGCCACCACCCTGGACAGCAAACACTGTCTCTGCTCTGTCCTGGGCAGGAGGCCCTTCAAATGGGGACAGTGCCTCTTTGAATAGTTAGTATGCTTTTAAGTGGACAGAGACAGAGGAGGAGTTCAAGCGAAATTTTTACATAGTTTGTTCTGCTATTAAGGGCAATTAAACCTTAACTCTCTTAATTCCTGGAAGAGACAGGCGGAGAGAGTATGATTGAAGGGAAAGAGCCTGTCTGAGTTGGAGAATCAGGCTCACCTCCCACAACCCTCTTTCTCTCTCAGAATTTTTCCACGTGATCTTAGGCAAGTCTCTCTCCCATCCCAAGCCTCCGTTTCCCCATCTGTGGGAAGCAGGATCAGACAAGATACTCTCGAGCCCTTTCAAGCTCTGAAACGCCATGAATATCTGCACGGTTTCTCTTCTGACCTTGACTTTGCTGGGCTTGTTGGTGAGAGCATCAGAGAGCAGGAATCCCAGATGGAGAGAAGGAAGGACTATTTTAAGGAGACAGATGACTAAGAAAACCGCTAGCAAGGAGAGGGAAAAAGTCCAAAGAGCGTTGGCCTTTGCACAGGCCTGACATTTTTATGGGGCTTTGCTGGCCTTGGACCACGAGCTGCCCACACACATACAGGGGCACCCCACAGCAGCCACTGAATGCTGCATTGTGGCACTGGGACCCACGGGCCAACCGCCCTTGTTTGCAGTCTCCGTTGAAGCAGGGGGAGCGACCGGCCCGGCTCGTCAACTCACATCATCGGGCTGGGCCTGCCTGGGTCCAGCAGGGAGACCTCCCAGGGAGACTGGGAGCGGAGGAAATCAGGTTGGAAATTCACTGACAACCCACACTTGACCCCATGGAAAGTGCTGGTTTGGGCTAGAAGGAAGGGCACAATTTAGGTTGGCCAGGCTGTCCTGTTCAATCAGACCATGGAAAGCCACAAGCATTGAGTTAAGCCTCCTAGCAAGGGTGAGTCTTACGTGGTGAGATGTCCACCGTGGAGCGGGCCCAGGGCACACAATGACAAAAACATATGGCCTCTGTCCTTGCTGAACTGGGAGTCTAGTGGGAAGAGCAGACATGCCAACAATTTGTCACCATCTGCCTTGCTAAATGTCACACTTGAGATGGGTTTGGAGGAGCACCGAAAATCAAGCAACTGATTCTGAGAGATGGTGGTGGGAGAGGAAAAGGGTCATGGAAAAGGGTCATATAAAAGGGGAAATGCCCCGAGTTTTGTAAGCTATTTGGGAGTCACCCAGGTGGATGAGAAGGGGTGGGCAGGAGCATTCCTGGCTGAATGCCCAGCAGGTGGGCAGACCTGGAAGTGTGAGAATATGGCCAGTTTGAAGAACTGCAAATAACTCTCAGATGCTAGTGGATAGTAGCAAGGAGGGCCTGGGAGTTTTGCAGGGTGAGTTGTGCCTCCTCAAAAAGTGTGTTGAAGTCCTAACTCCAGCTACTTATGAATGTGGTCTTCTTTAGAAACAGGGTCTTTGCAGACGTTATCAAGTTAAGATGAGATCATAGCAGGGAGGGGGTCCTAATTCAGTGACTGATGTCCTTATAAAAAGAGGAAAATTTGGGCACGGGGACAATTTCATGCAAAGATAGAGACAGAGACTGGGGTGACGCATCGAAAAATCAAGGAACATCTAGGATTGCCAGCAGCCACCAGAAGCTAGGAGACAGGCGTGGGACAGACTCTCCCCCTGTATCTCAAAGAAGGAATCAACCCCGCCAACACCTTGATCTCAGACTTCTGGCCTCCAGAAGTGGGAGACAATACATTTCTATTGTTTTAAGCCACTCAGTTTGTGGCGATTTGTTATGGCAGCGCTAGGAAACTCATACTGTGGGCTTGTGAGCCACTCCAAGCTTCTACTTGTCAGTAGCCTACGATGTCCCTAACTTTACAGATGCTTCTCATGGAACCATCCCAATGACTTGAAAATTCCCATGCCCAGCTATCCAGGCATATATCCTTCTTATACCTGGTAACTGATGACAGTCTTTAATCAGACTATGTGTCCTGATTTTCATGTCTTTTTTTTTCTTTTGTTTTTTCTCTTTTTTTAAATTCAGAGTCATATTGTGTGAGGTTGTTAGTGCCAAATGTTCTTGCCAGTTTTCCTGATTCACCATCTTTTCCTTGAGATTTCCAGAGTTAGACTGCTTGCAAAGTTTGACAAATGACCTTCGGCTCCTTGCAAACTCACGTGGAGTCCTACTGGACTATCTAGTTTGCAGACCTGCATTTCCAATGCTATCTCAGTACAGCAAATCTCCTCATGATATTTCTAGGGCATCTCCCAAGCTTCCTTCAGATCCTGTAGAATGAAGGTCCCATCCAGGATGTCTGCTCCTTTTTGGTGGATGGGGAAACTAAAGTTGAATAAGATGCCCTTAAGAAGCTAGCAGTCTGGCGGAGGCTAGGCTTGGGAGAGGGCCATAAAGACCAAGTGGTTTTAGTACATCATGGTTATTGACTCAGTAGATGGATCCACAGGGTGCTTTAGAGCCCAGAAGAGAACGCATGATCTGCAATCCTCAAAGAGCAAGATGCACATTACCATCCTCATTTTAAAGATGAAGAAACTGAGGTTTAAGAGATGAACGAAGTAACTCACTCAAGGTCATTCAGCTAGTAAGTGACAGAACCACAGCTTGCACTTAGGCTGCCTGACCCCAAGATCACACACGGTGCCTCCACAAAACCAGGCTGACTGATGCCAAGGACTTGTTTTATCAAAGTAGGCACTTAAAAATATTCATCGTATTTTTCCCCCATATTGTTTTTGCCCTGTCAAAAACATTTAGTGAGAAGATAAAGATTAAAATCACTAAGGTTGCCAATAACCCAGTGAGTTCTGTTCTTAACTTGCTTGACCTTCCTGAAGGTTGACCTTACCTCCTTCTTGAAACTCTTTCTTCCCTTCCCTTCCCTTCCCTTCCATAACGTCATGCTGGGCTGGTATATTTTCTTCCTCTTTGAATGTTTTTTTCAACTTACTCTTTTTCTAACTCCTTCCTTAAGGCTCTGCCCTCCATCCATTTTTCATTTATCACCCTGCATACTATGTTCAGGAAAAGTCTGTCTGCTCCAATTATTTCAATTACATTCCTGGTCATGTTTTCCTCATTTGTTTCTTGTTGATTTCCACACCTCTGTATCTAACACTGACCCCTCTTCTGAGCCCCAGATCTACATACTCAGTGCTCTCACAACCACCTCCACGTGAAACCCTCACAAACACCTCAGAGTCACCGTCTGCATATCTGATGTCATTACCTTTTCCCCCAGATGCCACCTCTTCTGCTCTCCGTCCAGGGGAATGGTGCTCCATATCCGCCAGTTGGCCAAAGCGTCCTTCTTCTTTATCCTCCATCATTTGATCAATTCCTAAATTTTCTCCATTCTCCCTCCTAAATATCTCTCAAATACGTCTGCATCAGCTATTCCCACAGTTACCACCTTGGGTCTGTCTCATCTTTTCTATCTGAATGATTATTTTTTAAAAATGTTTTTTGGTTGAAATAATTTTTAATTTATGAAAAAAACATTGCAAGGGAAGTACAGAGAGTTCCTGTATACCCTTCACCCAGCTTCCTTCATGTTAGCATCTTGCATAACCATGGTACAGTTATCAGAACAAAGAAATTGACACTGCGTACTGAACGATTTTTATGGCTTCCGTGACAGTTACTCCAGGTTGCCTGGTTGCCTATTTGCCTCCCCAGAATCTTTTTCCCCCTCTTACTAGCTGGAAATGGAAATGTGTCCACCTCCAGAGGATGGATCAACTTAGGTCCACTTTGACTAAATTCTGCTCACCCATCATCATCAGCTGACTCCCCTAGATCTGATGAAGTGATCCTCCCAGACGCTCCCCTAACAGCCTGCTCTTTGTCCACAAACACCAGGTTATAACTGTATTCGTCTGTCATTCCCAGCAGGCACTCAGTAATTATTTGTGATATGAATGGATGAATGAGACCAGGATGGCTGGAGCTGTAAGCTTGCAGTTGGCCATCAGAAGGCTGTCCTCTATGAATCGAGGAGTTTGAACAACTATTGGGGACCCAAATTCCTTTAAAACACAGAGGCCAGTCCCAGTGCAGATGGACCCTAATGCTATTTCTGTCCTCACTCTGACCATCCTGGTGATGAAGGGCAGGGCTAAGCCTGGTGTCACAGCCTCCTTGAATGTCTTGTCTGGGAGAGAGGCTTGAATCCAATGGTTCCCAGACCTAGTTGGCTGACTCAGAGCTCCCAGGGATGGAGCCTGGCAATCTGCCTGTTTAACAAGCTTGCCAGGTGAGACACTGCACTGCAGGAGCCTGGCTCCAGTCCAACAACTGGAGTCTGGAAACCCCTTCTGTAGGCCAACCTGCTCATTTTACAGTGTTGAACAGTCTGATTATGAAGTTCTCTTCCAGGTCTGATTTTCTGATAGAGTATTCTTTTTCTCTCATTTCAAAATAAGCTGGTGAATCTAAATGTTTTGAATACGCATCACGGACATGCATATTATACTCCTGAAAATAGCTTTCAAAAGTCACATATGATAGCAAATAACTCCAGTTTCTTAATCCTAACCTTTTTTATTCTAAACGTCATTTTTTTTTTACAATGTAATATCAGAGATTTTGATTTTACAGATCTGCAGTAGTATTACATCAGGATCTGATGGATAAATTATATGCATTTGAATCTTAATTTAGCTTTGTAATCATAATCAATTTCCACCCTGGCTTTTGGGCACTGGTTAGCCTTTATTTCTACATATAGCATTTGCTGATTTTTATTACTGGAATATAATATAGATTTTTGGTCCAAAATAGGTTAGTCCTAATGTTCACGCCTCTCTAGAATTATATATCTCTGTCTAAGTAAGCCAAATTGCAGTAGATTTTCCACTCTTTAAAATACCTAATATTCTGTAATGGTTTGGCTGGTTACTGGATGGAAACAGAAACACCATATGTCGTACCCTCTCCTCCTCTCTGCTCTCCCTCCCTAGACACAGAGAATGAAGTAAAATTCAGGAAAAACACAGGCAGCCCCTCCTGTGAGATCTGCACAGCTGTAGTGGATGCATGTGGGCTGGAGGGACAGCCGGGGTACAAGGGCTGACTGATCATCTCAGTACTCATGTGCCTCAGGTGCGAACAGCTCAGCTTCCAAGTCTGCATCTTGTCAACAAAAGGCCCCGTTGCTGAGTGCAATCTGGGGTCGAGCAGGTGGCTAATCTCGGGAGGAGATGAGTAAAGAAGATGTTACAGACAAGGGGCTTGCAGTCCAGTGGGGAAGAAGCTCTGGGAGTTCTAATGAACCCAGGAGTACACAGAACAATGATAAAATTTTAAAGTTTCCAGGTTAGTTTGAATTCTTCAAAGAAAAAGAACACTGAATGTTCAACATTCGAGGGAAATGATTTCATGGTCTGTGCTGAACATTTCTCATTCCTTCTTCTTCACTAGTAAGTATTCATTTTCAACAAACATTTAAGAAATAATTATGCCTTCACAGCTAATCAGATGTGCATGGAAACGCTTTGGTCATCATTTTCCTAGGCCTCTGCTATGACATCTGTTCTATCGCACAGCACTATAGGGAGAGAACTATGACTCTCTTAGCTCATTTCCACATCCTCTGCTTCCTGTGCCTGTGATTGGAGGTGAAATGGACCATCCACTAAAGGACTGAAGTTCTTCTGATGTCTCTGGATAACAAAGGGGCAAGGAGATCCTTTCTGATGTTTTGGCTTTGGGAACTCAGATTTGAAACTTGCAGCCAACGTGTCCATCAGAGTTGGAACAAGTTCATTTCTCTCTTCCTTTCTCTATTCCTTTCTCTCTTCCTTTCTCTCTTCCTTTCCCTCTCTCTTTCTTTCTTTCTTTCCTTTCTTTCTTTCTTTCTTTCTTTCTTTCTTTCTTTCTTTCTTTCTTTCTTTCTTTCTTTCTTTCTTTCTTTCTTTCTTTCTTTCTTTCTTTCTTTTTTCCTTCCTTCCTTCCTTTCTTTCCTTCGTTCCTTTCTTTCCTTCCTTCCTTCCTTCCTTCCTTCCTTCCTTTCTTTCTTTCTTTCTTTCTTTCTTTCTTTCTTTCTTTCTTTCTTTCTTTCTTTCTTTCTTTCTTTCTTTCTTTCTTCTTTGTTGCTTCCTCTCTTTCTTTCTACTATACATATTGAGCATGTATTATGTACAAAAGCATTTGCCAGACTCTGGTTTAGTTGATTCAGAAGACAGATGCAGTAAAGTGTCTGTTGACAGAGGTGTGTACAGAGTATTTTGAAGGCGCCTGGGCCATCCATGCTTTTGTCCAACAATTATTTACTGAACAGTTGCCATGCTGTGTCAGAGACAAAAGTTAAAGTAGAATGAATTCTGTTTTTAAAGACTTCACAGTCCAGTCATAACATCCTGATAGAAAGGGCTATGAAATAAGACAGATAATCTTGAATGACATAAAATGCTGATGGTCCATCTACCCATTCTTTCATCTGCCATCCATTCTCCAACAAGTATTTCTTAAATATCCACTGCAAGCCAGCTCTATTCTCAGCTTCAGGGATGCAACACTAAAAACAAAAACAAAAACAAAACAAACAAAAGAACCAGCATACAAACTATAAACCAAAACCTTAATAAACAAAGTTAATTCTAATAGTGAAAAGTTCTATAAAGAGAATAAATGAAGGTCATGTGATAGAGTGTTCCAGATAGAGAGGTTATGGAAGGCCTTTTGGAGGCAGGGACATTTGAGCTGAGACTGAAGGCGTGTAAAGGAGCCAGCATGTGATTATAGGGGTGAAGATATAATTCCAGACAAAGGGAATAGCAAATGCAAAAGTCCTGGGGTAGAAATACGTTTAGTGGGTTCAGAGAACAGAAAAAAAGGCCAGAGTGACTGGAATGTAATTAGCAGGGGGTGGGGAGAGGAGGGGGGTGTGGAGTACCAGATGCGGACATCTGAGAAAGCATAGACTGGATCACGTGGTCTCTTATAGATCCAAAGACATTTGTGTCTTATTCTATGCACGCTAAGAAGCCTTTGAGGACTTTACTTTGGGAAGGATATATTCTGATTTATGCTGGTTTAACTTTTAGATTGCTCTGAACCTCTCAGTGATTCGTATAACAAGTATACAAAAAAGCAAACAAGAATAGATCCAAACAACACAGTTGATATTTATAGAATGTTCCACACACAATATGTGTAAAATATATATATTCTTTTCAGGTGCAAATAGAATATTGACCAAGATGAAACATTTGCTGAGCTGTAAAACAAATCTCAATACTTTCTAACAATTGAAATCTTATAAAATGTCTTCCCTAAACCAACAAAACTAAATTACAAATCAACTGCAGTAAAGTTTCTAGAAAATCACCCAAATATTTAGAAATTAAATAGTGCACTTCTAAACATATGGGTCAAAAGAGGAATTACAAGAAAATCTGCAAATTTTTGAATTGATTGATAATGAAAATATAATATATCAAAATTAATGTTGTGCAACTAAAGGAATGCTTAAAGGGAAATTTATAGTTTGTACACCTATATTAAAAAGGAAGGCAGGTTTAAAAATCAATGACCTAGATTTCTAGCTTTAAGAAGCTAGAAAAAGAAGAAAGCATTAAATCTGATATTAAAGAAAAGAAATAAGAAGTATAAGAGTATAAAGCAATGAAATGAAACAGACACCTCAAATAGAGAAAATTGACAAAGCCAGAAGTTGGTTCTTCGAAAAGATTAATAAAATTTACAATTCCTTATTAAGATTAATCAAGAAAAGAAAAAAGTAAACACAAATGACCCAATTTCAAGAATGAAAGAGGGGATATTCTATAAATCCTACAGACATTAGAGGCTAATAAGGGAATATTATGAACTCTATGTTAATAAAGCCAGTAATCTAGATCAAGTGGACAAATTCTTTGAAAGACATAACATACCGAGCTGACTCAGGATGAAACAGAAACTCTAAATAGTTCAACTTCTACTAAAGACATTCAATTCATAATCTTAGTCAAAAACATTTCCGCAAAGATGACTCCAGGCCCAGAGGGTTTCACCAGTGAGTTCTATCAAACACGTATGGAATTAATAGTACCGATTTTATACAAACTCTTTTAGAAAAATAGATGTGAAGATTCCATTTCTCTATTCCATCTACGAGGCTAGAATAGAAAAGCCTGACAAAGACATTTAGGAAAAGGAACACATCCGCTTTACTCCATGGATGAGGACCCTGAAGCTCAGAGAGGTGACACAGTTTGTCCCAAATCTCAAGATTTGGAAGAGGCAGAGCTGCCCAGTTTTCCAAACCCAGACTTTCTCCACCATGCTGTTTCCAAGAAAGCAGCCCCTTTACGATCTGCAAATCACATCCTGTAGGCAACAAGGTAAGGCCACCTTGCCAGAAGTGGAGACCTGAGGACCACTTCCCCCTCTTCACTACTCCCTGCTCCCGCAAGAATGCACATGGGTGATTTTTGCATCCCTGACTGCCCATTTGAAACCGTGGTGTGACTCTTCCTACTTACAATGAACAGCTGTGTGAGGCCAACCATCTACGTGTGGTTATAGAAAAAAACCCTCCCATATTACATCTGGTTTTGCCATTTGCACCAATAATCCTGTCTAGCCCATTATGTATTGCTTTGGGTAACAGATACGGCACAGAAGGAGTGCTTAAAAGTTTTAACAGGAAGGCAAGTCACTGCCAGAGAAGATAACAGCAGGATAAATAGCAGCAGAGTGACAGCAAAACTCTGCTCAGTTTTTATCTATGCGGAGGGTCGAGGACTATTTAAATCGAAACTTCAGTGCTATTAATTAATAGTCAATGACTAACATGTCCCGGATTTGATCCAGCATCAGAACTTGAAATAACTGCCTCCGTTCCTCTGTGACCTGGTAGTCTTGATTTCCTGGGTATGAATTTAGCAGTGGGCCACTGGCCAGGACATGGGAGCTTATTCCACAGTGTCTATTGTGATGGCTGTGAATCTTCATCACCTAGTCTGGCTGGGAAACATGCTTAGGGCCGGCCGTCATCTCACAGCCTTGACAGCTAATCTTGCTGTCTTGTCTAGCTGAGTCTATCTCTAAATATCTCTCAGCTCAGCTTCCTCTCCTCTTTCCCCTCTGTCCTTGTCCTGGTCTTTTCCAAATTTAAACTCTCCAAACTGAATCTCCAAAGGTCCCACCGTACCTCCTCCTCCACAGTCTTGCCTATCTCAGTTAAAGATCATCCCTTTCATCTAGTTGCACGGCCAAAACTTGGGGGTCATAGTAAACGCTCCCTTTTCTCTCTGCCCTAAATCCAATCCAGGCAGCAAAGCCTGTCGTCTCTGTCTGCACAAGCAAGCCAGAATCTGTACAGCTCACCGCCTCTGTGTCCTGCACCCTGAAGCAAATCTCCCTGATTTCTCACCAGGATTATTGCGAGAGCCCCCTGGCTGGTCTCTCTGCTTCCTCCCTTGCTCTGCTACTATTCAAATAGCAGCCAGAGGACTCCTGTTAAAACCCAGAATCCAGATCATGTAACTCCTGTGTGCAAAATCTGTAACTGTCACCCTGCTCAGAGTAAAGGCAAATTTCATTACAGTGGCCTCAAAAGTTCTGCTCCATCTGGCCCTTCCCAAGCTTCCAATACCCATCTCTCCTCTCCCCCAGCGCTTCCTCCAGCCCAGCCACACTGGCTCCGCCCATTCTCTGGGCAAGATTCTGTCTCAGAACCTTGGTGCCTGCCACTCCCTCTGCCTGGAAGACTCTACCCCGATGGGTCTGCATCGCCCTGTTTCTTTTAGATTCCTTGCCACTTATCACATCGCTGACCACCCAACAATAGTATCCTCTTCTCTCACCCTTCCTATCCTTTCTTCCTGCTTCATTTTTTTCTAACAGAACACACATAACTATATGCTTATCTAGCAATTTTTTATTTATAGCCTGAATCCCTAAATTGAATGTAATCTCCTTTAGGTCTGATCTTTGTTCATTCTGTTCACTGCAGTGTCTACAGTGCCCAGTACATAATAGTCGTTTCATAAATATTTATTAAATGAGTGAATAAAGGAATATCTTCTCTAGCCTTGGCTTCCAGAGATCCCTCCCACTAAACACTAGCTTTTAAATGATGATGATGATAACGATAATAAATGTTTCTTGAGAAAAACTTTGCTATACACAAAAGTTTAAAAAAACAGAGATAACTTAAATTAGGAGTACGGGATTAATAGATACACACTACTATATATAAAGTAGATAAAAACAAGGAAATATATTCAATATCTTGTAATAACCTATAATGGAAAAGGACTGGAAAAAAGAATATATATATATACACACACACACACATATATGTATGTGTAACCAAATCTCTTTGCTGTACACCTGAAGCTAAC
This sequence comes from Vicugna pacos, assembly GCF_048564905.1. NCBI lineage: Eukaryota > Metazoa > Chordata > Mammalia > Artiodactyla > Camelidae > Vicugna > Vicugna pacos. Next base: position 60,298,774 of record NC_132987.1, on the reverse strand, counting down.
ACCACGTGGTAAATCAACAGCCCTTCCATAAAAAGTCAATTAATTTTTAAAAACAGAGATAACTGTCATTAACAGGTTTATATATACAACATATCAATTAAAACAAGCAAACCCAAAAAGAACATAGGCAAAGCATGTGCAAAATACATCAGCACAGAGTGAAAAAAGAGCTCATTGGATTCCAAGGTCTGTGAATTTATAACAACAATGACTCCCTGGCCTCAACAGCTTCCCAGTGGTGATGTCACAGGCAAGAAACCAGATGTTGGGTTTATTGTTCAACACTTCATGGTGATATGGGTGGGGCTGCGTTCAGCCATCCCCTCAAGGTCCTGCCTATTAAATGTCCTGATTATTTGGCAAGAATAGGAAGCATTGCCGTGAACTGCGCAGTGCCTATTTGGACTCCTCGTTAGGAGAGAGACTGCTCCAGTGCAAATGCACCGCTCAGGCCCGGGATGTTTCCGGGGAAAGGAAATAGCTAAGTCTCCTCAGTGCCGTTTGCCTCTCCGTGTGTCTGAGATTGCCAGATGCCGCAGGACACAGGTGCATGGGATGGTCTCGCTTCCCAAGGCCTTGTTCTCATTCAAGCTGTGTTGGGACATCTCATGAATTCAAGATGCAGGTTTCTCCCCAATTAGAACTTCCTTCATGTCCCTCATAAAAGTGGGGTTTGTATCTGCAGACGACCTAAATGCGTCTCTCTGCCCCACCCATTATGCCCCATAGACACTCCTACAAGTCAGGCAGTCAGTCACTCCATTAGAGACAGGCAAGCCAGGCTCTCGAACGGTCCTGGTTGGCTTCATTTGCCTTGTAGCACCTCCTCTGCCCTCAGCATCCCTCTCCCTCACCCTCAGCCTCTAATCTACTGGTTCTCATAGTCAAACATGCATCAGAATCTCCTGGAGGGCTTCTTAGAGCACAACTTCCTGGGACCCACCTCCACAGCTTCTAACTCACTAGCCCTGGGACGGGGCTGGAGGTTTCCCATGTCTATCCAGTCCCCCGGTGCTGCTGCTGCTGCTGCTCCAGGGGCCGCGCTCTAAGACCCACTGTTTACTTCATCACTATCCACACTCCTTCTTTTATCCACCTCCTCTCCATTCTCACCACCACTGGCTTAGGGTCCTCACTGATTTCTCAACTTTTAAACTTTAAACATAATATTTCAGAAAAGTGAAGTAACAGGCTCAAAGTCACACAGCTAGAAGGTGGCAGATCTGGGATCCAACCTCAAGACCCGTGCAGCATAGAACAGAACCCAACCCAATACCCCGCCAGAGGCCCTGGTGCCCAGAGGACAGGCCCTGCCCAGGGAAGAGGCAGGAGGAGGCTGGTGGGGCGGCCGGGACTGAGACCCAGCTCCCTTGATTCCTAACACTCTCTTCTTCCCATTTCCATTTAACTTCTCTAAGGAGCACCTCCTATGGGCCAAGCATCCCTTCACGCAGTCAGACACATCTGAGTGTCTGCCATGTAGCAGGCACGGTCCCCGTCACTAGGGACACCACAGTCAGCAACGTTGGTCATTTGCCTGTCCTCATGAGCTCCCAGTCCAATACAGGAGGCAGACATGGTCAAATAACTGTGCACAAAATTAAAGTTGACTGTTTTGGGGGACTATAAAGGAGGGATTTGTGGTGCTCTCAGCACACATAAAAGGAGAATTTAATGTAGGCAAGGGCGTGAAGGAAATTTTCCCCAGGGGAGTGACAAGCAGGTGCATGTCTAAAGGATAGCAGATGTTAACAAGGTGAAGAGGGGAAGCAAAGGCATTTGGTGGGAAGAGCAGCCTGTACAAAGGTCCAGTGGTAAGAGGGACCCTGGTGGTTCCAAGGAAAGAAAAAAAAAATCAGTATAGCTAGAGCAAGAAGAGTCAGGGGCCAGGGAGGCAGGGAGCCACCGGGCCGGCAAAGACCAATAGGGCGCATTGGGAGGTTTAAACTGTTAAGAACAATAGGAATGCACCATGGGGTATGAAGCAAAGAGAGACGGCATCATTAGATTCTCTTTTCTGAAAGATACAGATGGTTGTCACGTGGAGAAGGCGAAAGTCAATACAAGTTCTGTGTGACTATTAAGTGGACCCAGTTGGGATGCAAGTATGTCAATTTCCCTGGAAGCGAGCAGGGCCAGGATGAAATCTCCAGTCTGTGGGGACTCGAGACACCAACTGCTTGAAGGAAGCCAAACAGCGTATTTTTTTAAATTATGGAAGCTCCCCAAACAGAAAAACGAATCTCATGTTCTAAATGTAATCATTAAGTGTCATCATATGAGACACTGCTAGCCTTCCCAAAGGAAAATACACTACCACGTGGCCACTGTGAACTTAAATTCATCTTGCCCAATTTTCCCAGAATTTGTGCATCCTGATGAAAATCTGAAATGCGTTCTGCTATTTACTGAGAACCCTGGGGAATACATTTCAACTAAATATCTTTCTTTAACAGCTCACAACATCGAGTCCTACGCATAACCCCCTGTTTGGAAAATCTAGATGGACACAGGTACTCCTTTTTCGGATAGGAGCTGTTTCTTACCTCGGCCGCTCCTTTGCTTACAGAGAAGCAACCTCCTCGGCGACCCCTGGCAACGGTGCTCCTCCAGCTCGTGAATGAGATGCCAGTCTGACCTGTCATCTGTGTTTTGCTTCAGCGTGAGTTCTGGGAAGTGTTGCCTTTTCCCTTCCTGAACATTTGCTTTGAAAATAAAGAGAGGATGTTCATCTCCGTCAAGGGCCTCCCAGGGCGTTCCCGCCTGTCAGTCTTCCCCCTTGTCTTGGGAAAGTCCATCAGGCAAGTGCGAGCTAGACTAACCGCTCAGGTGACTGGACGTGGAAGGCGAGGAGCCCAGGGAGAAGCCTTCTGAAGACTCTTTCCCCCCTTCGCATCTAGGCAGTGATTTCAGCAAGGTGGCTTGTGTTTTCTAACACCCACACAGCAATTTAAGTGGATTTCAAAACTGCGCTCAAGAACACTGAGGTGCATTTAAAACCTCAGGGGCCTGGCACCTGGGTTCTGGGTCTGGCTTTGCCAGTGAGCAGCTCTGGACCTTGGATGAGTGTCTTGACTTCTCTGGCCTCTGGGTCCTCAACTGGGAAGTGGGGGAGGTGAATCGAAGTCATGGTTATCAACGTTTTCATTTTTCTTTTTAGTCTTTTTTATTATATCCTTACTTCTCTAGGTCTCCATGTTTGAAAGTTTTTTTTTTTTCACTTCTATGCACTCTGAACTCATTAAGCAACCTTTACTTTATTTCTCCTTTTTATTCATCAAAGCCCACACTGGAGACTCTGATCAAGCTGGCTGATTGATATTATTTTAGCCAAATAAAGCCTCATTGTAATGACATGTGGTTGCTTCTAGGATGTTCAAAACTTTGAAAATAGGCTGCAAATCCTTACCATAATATTCACAGACCCCTAAAATCCTAGAGATCCCAAATGGAGGAACAAATGGGGTAAAACGTCTTTAGAGAAGCCAACTGTGTCCAGTGTTCTGAAGCTTAGACCTGAGAAGGTAGAACCCCAAGTCCCTGTCGTAGGGAAAAAAGTGTTACAGGGCAGGCTGAACTAGCCCAGGCTCTGGCTGTGAAGCCCTAGACAGACCTCCGTCTTTCTTCTCTGCTGAAGGAGAACCGCTACATGTCTCTGGATGACATCCACCCACGCCTCCCCTCCACTTCACCTTGCCAGTCCATCACCTATACCCAAAACAGTGACCACCAAGCAGCTCATTCACCTTTTTGACGGCTCCATCTCCCAACCGCCACTACTTGTGCTTATTCTAGACCTCAGAGGCAGACAGACTGGGTTTCTTTTCTCTCCCCACTTGATTGTTTTAATGCACTGGTTGGGCACCTACTCTTTCCCAGGCACACAGTAGATTTATAACACACGCTTGCTGAAGGTATGAATAAAGTAACCGGCGCAGGTATGAGTTAACTGGGTTGAACGTGCCCACCCATTCTATGTCACTTAACTCTCTCAACAACCTTGTAAGGTGGCTGTATTCTTCCCATTTTACACCTGAGGAAACTAAATCTCAGAGTGTCTTGACTTCTCTTGTTCAGGGTCATAGCACAAGAAGGTGGTGAAGGAGAACTTGAGCTCAGAACTTGAACTTTTGTCTGCATCCTTGGTTTTGGTACCATCATGGACCCCTCTACTCCTTCCTCCAGCATTTCTGGATGAGCTGATCCTGTCTCTTCTCCCTCCCCATCACTGGCCCTCCCAGTTCATCAGTCCAGTCCTTAGCTGTCATCCTGCTCGCCATCAACCAAGGCACATCGGTGCTTCTCACTGTGAGGGGCTTGATAACTTCACTTCCTCGTTAGGACTTACTCCTTCTGGTCCTCTCCTCACCTCCATCCTAACACCTGTCTATCTTGCAAAAAGCCTGCCCCACCCCTAAAAGTCAACTGTAACACCAATTAGCTGGGCAATGTTGGGCAAGTCATATCCCAGTCAGGGTTTCTATTAGTAAGTGGAAGGATTTAACTTGGTGGCCCCTGCAGCTTTGACATATACCCCTCTGGTGAACCCCCCTTCTTTTTTCCCCTCCCTTTCTCAAGGCTGCCCTGTCCTTTGCTGAGCCCTCCCTTAGCCGAGAGGCCAGCACACTCTTCTTTCCCCAAACAACTTCTGGATTCCCAGCTCCTCAGAGGCTTGCGGAACCAGGTAGGCCGAAAGGGCCATTCTCAGCCTCTTGACTCTGGCCCAGAGCTCAAGTATCTCTCAACACTGAAGCCGTGGACTCCCAGAGAGTCACACAGTGTCGGGGTTAATGAGCACCCACCTGCTGCCACAGGCCTGACTGCAGTTCTCCGTCCTTGGAAACTAGACACCATCCCTTTATCCATCTCTTCATCACTACACGATCACCTTGGTCAATTTCAGAACCACAAGTTTCATCACATTTTCCCCTTTTTAGAACTAGGAAGTTCCTTTTAACTGATGGTTCAGTGTTATCTCCGACACCTATGCCCATTCCACAAATGAAGAACCAAGACCCCCACACCCCTGGGTGAAAAGTTACAGCCAAGAACATGAAGGACAGTAAAGGACAGGTGCCTTTTGCGGGAGGATTGATGGTGGAGATACTTGACTGAAAGCACTCCTTTCTCTCTCGAAGGATAGCCTGGAGAGGACCCACTGGGAAAACAGCCTCTCATTATTAATCTTTTTGTCAATGACAAGCCCTGTAGCTTTCCTGCCCCTATGGGCACAATAGTTCAGTTGCTCAAAAACACAGTGCTGATGAGTGCACTATGGCTGCACCACACTCGGAAAGATGGCTCTGAGATACAGGCCATGGCTGTGCTTCTGGAAGAGCAACAGGAAGAGAAAACCTGCTAGACAAGCATTTCAGCCTAATATAAAGTATCTCCATGGTCACGTGCACACCTACACGCACACTGTCCTGTCCCTTTGATTAAACTAATTTTATACCCATGATGTATTTTTAAAATTTTATTTATTTTTTAATTTTTAATTGAAGTTTAGTTGATTTACAATGTTGTGTTAGTTTCTGGCATACAGCATAGTGATTCAGTTATGCATCTATGCATTTTACATACATATATATATTCTTTTTCATTATAGGTTATTACAAGCTATTGAATATAGTCCTCTGTGGTATACAGTGGGGCTTTTTTATTTATCTATTTTATATATAGTAGTTTGTATCTGCTAATCCCCAAACTCCTAATTTATCTCTCTTCCCTTCTCCCCTTTGCTAACCATAAGTTTGTTTCTATGTCTGTGAGTCTGTTTCTGTTTTGTAAATGTTTATTTGTGTCATTTTTTTTTAGATTCTACATATAAGTGATATCACATAATATTTGTCTTTCTTTGTCTGACTTAATTTAATATAATGATCTCTAGGTCCATCCCTGTTGCTGCAAATGGCATTACTTCATTCTTTTTATGGCTGAGTAGTATTCCTTATATATATATTTATATCACATCTTCTTCATCCAATCATCTGTTAATGGACATTTAAGCTCCTTCCATGTCTTGATTACTGTAAATAGTGCTGCTATGAACACTGGGGTGCATTGCATGATGCATTTTTAAAGAAGGGAAACAATATCCCAAGGCTGATGCTTGGGGACAGACCCTCCCCTTTCTTGCCTGGCTTGCCAGGGTGGTGCTAAATCAAGTCTAGGATTTGGAGTCAGAAGAAACGGGACTAGGATTCTGGCCTTAACCTTGACTCACTGTTCTACCTGGGGAAAGTTCTCTGTCACCCGATACATAAAATGGAAATGCCGCACAGTCATTCACAGTAGCATAGTAGGCATTAGAAAAATAAAGGCTGGCAAAGCTCTTTGCCAGTTATACGGTGCTGCTCAAATAGAAGTTATTAGTGCCAGGCTTTCATTCTAGGGATCCTTGAGGACATTCATGTGGGTGAGCCTGGTCACATGTGTGTACACACAGCTACCAGCTCACCTTCTCAAAGGTAGCCATTCCCACATTGCTTGTCTACACAGAGAGCCATGACAGCTTCCCCACACCTGCTGCCCGAGCTCCTTCACCAACATCTGTAACCTTCCAAGGACTGAGTCCACTGACTAGCCTAACCAGTCAAACCAATCCTGCCCTGGTTACCCCGTAAGCTTTCTTCTTCCTACCTTCCCCCACCTAGAATGCCCTGATCCGCCTCCACAACCTCTGTCTCCTCTGCGCATCAGAAGCCTACCCATCCTTCTAGGCACAATTTTAATGCCACCACCTCCAGGAAGTCTTCCCGGATTGATCCCCCACCCAACCTCAACAGAAATGGTTTCTTCTCCTCTGAACTCACTTCATCATCCTTCTCTTAGAGCTCATTGTGGGCACATTCTCTCCCCTTTACCAAAGTTAGAATTTCTCAAGATCAAGTTCTCTGTCCACCACCCTTCAATCCCACCCAGTACCCTGCACAATTCCCAGCACCAGCAAGGGCTTGGTGTCCCAGGAACAAATGAATGAACATACTTCTCCTTCCAAACACAAAATTCACCAGAAGCTGGACTGCTGAGTCCGTTCTTCTCTCCCCGGGTGTGGGTTTGATAAGGAATGCTGCATCTGGAACACAGACAGAAGACCTCAGGGACATTGGCATCCCTGGGAAGTGGGTAACACAGAGATGGAGAGTCAACTGGAACACAAAATCACATAACACATGGGCTGACAATTAATCACCAAGTAACCACAAAGTGCATGACCTATTTTTAACAGGTAGTCCAAGTTATGGGGCATATCTAATAAAAATCATAGTAATCATGAACTGATTTAATTTTTTATTGTTTTACACCTATTCTTCTAGGATTCAAATATCCAACCCCAAAGGGAGGAGCTGGGAGTGGCAGCGTAGGGGCGTTGAAAACATCCTAGTCTGGGAACGGAAGTCCTAGGCCAAGCTCTGCAACTAATTGGGTATGTGGACATGTCAGAAGAATGTCCTTTTGGGCCCCTTCTGTCCTCCTGTAAATCACAGTTAGAGCAGATGCTCCTGTGTGACCTTCAGATTAAGGAGGGTTTACAGTTTTCCCTCAGCCCCCAGTGCCTTCAGCCATTTCCCACCGGCTTCTAACAAAAGGCCTTCTGGCTTGACTGAACATTGGTCAGCTTCACAGTAGCACACTGTTGGCTGAAGCAAGGCTTCCTTGATGGCAAGTGTGGAAGGGGAGCCTGGAGAAACAGGGAAGGCTGCTGTCAACTTAACCCAGGGAGGGTGTCGCCATCCGTGGATGTCTTAGGCGGCTGAGTCCAAGTCAGGGCTCCTGGGTTCCGGTTCCTTGCTCTGCTGTCTTGTCTTTTGGAGGCTCAGCTTTGCCACAGAAAAACGGCCATAACACCTTTGAGCCAGGAGCGGGCGGTTGTGGATTAGCTGAGCTGGCCACCAACACCCCCTGGCCGTTGCCCAGAGCCCAGCAGTGAACAGCCACCTACAAGGGGTGGAAGAAAACCAGAGATGCCCCCACCCCTCCACCACCCACGCCCAGTGCAAACAGTTCTCACCCCTCACAAGCAAGTATTTAGATGTTCCCGGGGTGGCCAGTAAATTGCTAACTCCTCTTTTTGGGAGGCAGGAAAGAAAAAGATTGCTATTGAATCTTTCTTGATTTTTCTGTCTGTAGGTGAGTGTGTATTGAGAGAGAGAGAGATAGCGTGTGTGTGAGCACCGCCCCCTCCACCCTGTGACTTAACACAACTGAGTATTTACACACCAGATGATCCCTGCAGGAAAAGGCAAGTCCCCAGCTGCTGTGGAATTTTAAAAGATCTCCCTGGAATGCCCTTCTGGGATGTCTGGTTCTAATTGCCTCCGTCAGCCAGTGCTGGCGAACTGGCAGAAGCAATGAGAGGTGAAATTAAACAGATTCCAGTTCACATCAGACCCCCAGCCCTGCCAGAGTCCCCCAAGGGCCGGAAAAGAAAACAAACATGGCCACGGTGATGGGTGTGGTGGAAAGAACTCTAGACTGGAAATTGGAAGGCCCAGATTCTTGCTCCTGCGCTGTCACTAATGCCTTGCCCTGTGTGGTTTTGGACCCATCGCTTCCCTTCTCCCACTTCCAGATTCCTCATTTGATAAATGAGTGGTGAGGACCACTGGCTGGTCTCCAGGGCCCCTTCCTAGCCTCAGATTCAGGGACAGAAATGTCAAGCTCTCTTTGCTGGTCTTGGGGGGAGCATTTTCTTCTGAACTTTAAAAATCAGATGCTCTGCATTTTTAGATCTTTAAGAAAAACGGGGGAAAGGGAGGGGATTTTGTTCCCACCCATTATGACCTAGTATTAGTCCCAGCCAGTCTTTCTCCTGGGTCAGGGATAGGGACGGCTGGAGACCAGTCAGAGAGGAGACAGAGATCCCACAGTTCCTTAGCGCCCCCTATAGGCCCAAAGGGCAGCCATGCTGAAACGGGAGTAGTCCAAGGAGCCCCTGCCCTCCAGCACTCCAGCCTCTTCTACTGCAAAGCCTCAGGTTTTAGAAGCAGACGGTTCAAATTGGCCCCTAGGTTGTGGGGAATTTTTCTGTCTTTTTAGCCTATCGTTTTAAGACTCAGATTAAAGCCATTGAACTAACAGCCACAACAGGCTGGGTTCGAACACCCCGTGGGGCACCTAGGATAGCGCACAGTGCGCTGGGGGTCACCGAGTACCAAATCCTGAAGGCCTCTGGCTCACACTCTGCTTTCAGCTGCCCACCCCCCGCCAGCCCACTTGCCCCCTAACCCACAGCGGACGCCTGCACGTCTCCCGTGGCTAGGAGCTCCCGATTTTCTGAGTCAGCTTGTCTCCATTAGGGATTTCGTACGGCTAGTAACAGAGTCCAAGTCCCAGACTTTGTCAGATTGGGGGTTTATTTGCTCATCTAAGAGACTCCTGTGGAGAGCTGCAGTCCACAGAATCACTGGGAACCAGAGCTCCTTGCAGATTTTCCCTAGGTGATTGCTAAAGCATGACTTCCTCATGGGCTTCACAGACCAAGATGATGACTTAAATTCTAGCCAGAGGGAAAGAAGAGGGTGGACCAGGGTCCCCAGGGCCCTTTCCCACTAGGTCAGTCCCCTTGAAATGCACCTAATGACCTGTGCTTGCATCTCAAGGGCCACTCCTGCTGCAGGGAGGTGCTGGGAAGGTGGTCTCGTGGCCAGTTTGCATTCAGTTAGGATCTGTTACCAGGGGTGGAGGGAGAACGCACATCGAGTCAACGAGAGCTGGACAGGGGTACAGCCTATGTGGGTGGAGAGAAGCTGTTCCTGGCTGTGAGGCTCTGCAGCGTTCTCCTACGGACACTACTTTCCCTCTGCCGCAGAGGGGACAGGAGTCCTGCGCGGCCTCACCTGCGAGTGCTCACCGGATCCAGGAGAACTCTTCACCTCCCCACACAGCACCAGATTCCTGCCAAGTTGGTGGAGGGAGATGGTATCTGCCTGAACACTCTCACCCAAAGATGATGCCAGGCAAGCCAAACCTCCAACCTCCTCTGAGCCAGGCCTCTCTGGTACTTGCCCTAGGGAGAACTATGCCAGCTCACCCATAGGGACCTCAGCCCAACTGCAGACACACCCTCCGCAGTGCTTGCTGCCAGGTCTGGGACCAGCGGGAAGCTGACACTGGTGGCTTTGTTCTGGTCCCCAATCCTGCCCTGGAGGGAGATCTCCAGCCCACATTTAGATGTACCCTCCATTCCAGAGAGAGAGAGTTCACTGCTTTCTCCCCAGGTTTGTTCTGCTGGGAGCCAAAATCATTCATCAACTCAAAAAGCAAACCCTTACATGTTTAAATTTGGTATTTAAAATGGCAGACAAAGAATATAGAGCAAACAGAGACTGATTTGGCCCTGCAACTAACCTCTTAAGGAGCTAATTTTTAGTTTCTGGTCTCAGATGCTCCTGGTCCGGCAGGCTCGGAGAAGAGGCTCAGCGGGTGCTGCTGGCCCCCAGGCCACACACATTTTGCTGGATGTGATTTCCTCCTCCTCAGGAAGCCCACAGGCCTTTCCCTCATCCTTGGACCACTGCAGGGCCACTTTCCAGTGAAGGAAACTGAAGCACAGAAAGGTTATTGCTTATACTGGACCAAGATGTGGGGGTAGGCGAAGGGGGGCGGGAAGACGAAGGAGTAAGCTCTGTTTGGGAACCACTTTCTAAATCTCCTCATTGGGGCGGTGGCGGCAGGTGGGGGTCCAGCTCTTCATATGGTCTCAACTGGCACTTCTTTTTTATTTCCATGGCCATCTACATAAGTCAGTAATTGCACCAACTGTTTGTGACCATAAACTGCATTCTCTTCATAGATCATCATTTGAAGTGGGCTTCTGTTTTCACCATCCTTGTTCAACATGGCCTTAAAAATGCCTCTTCCCCTCTTCCTGTCACTTTCATCCGTTCTGTTCTCCCATGAGACCGAATGTGTTGGAAGAGAGGCCCTTAACCATCCAATTAAAGCAGGATTTGCCTTTAAGATGGAGTTTCCAGGAATGAACCATGTTTAAAAGCCAGGACCACCTCTTTGGGTAGGCAAGGGAGAGAAATACTCAGCTTCAATTTGTGAAGAACCATTTATCATGAATGCTGTAAAACTACGTCTGTGTTAGATCTTTTCTCCAGTATGACGAAGTTATTGCACATACATCATGGAAAGGTTCCTAGACTCCTGGCCTCTGCAGACAGCCCCCCAGAGGCCCGCTTTTCCATTTCTTAGAATATACTTAAGCAAAGATAGAGCGTCATTTTGAGCTCTTTGCTAGTTGGTATGTTTTCATACTTTTTGTGCTGTTTAATGCTGGGTTCTTAAAGCCTTGGAGCACTTAAAATCCTAATAGCAGGCTGAATTATCACTGCTTTCCAGCCAGGGAAGCTGAAAGAAAGGCTAAAACAAAATGGTTAGGTGCAAGCTCTGTCTTTAGCTCAAGGGGGAAGCCCATGAGTCCCATGACTCCATCACACGGACTGCACGATTTTAACCGTGCATGTCTGTATACATTGAAATTATCATTGAGAAAACTCAGCCGAGGGTCTCCTTTCTCCAGAGCTCAACTGTAATGCCTCCAAAGTGCAAAATCAGAGTAGCTGAAGTGGAGCAGCAGCTTGGTTTGGATAGGTCATTTCAATCCCTAGGTGATTCTCCTTATAAAGTAAGGGTCACATCCCCCAAAGTTCAGTGCAAAGTCTCTCGAATTCCTGGAAAATTTACCTGGGAAATATAAACAAGAATGTATCTGCAGTGATCTCAACATCTATATGACAATTATTTGTTTAATAAGAATTGCCTGAGAGTTTCATCTTCATTGCATTTTGGGTGCTCAGGACAAGGGTTCAGGATTGACCTCTGGTCTCATGGAGCAGAAGAGGGTGAATTTAAACCCCAGTCTATAAACTGGAAGATATGAACATTCAGGAAAAAGAAAAGGTGTGGAAGACAGGATATAGTATACTGATGTTTGAATTTTCAGAAAAAGAAAAACAAATATGGATCTACATATACATATTTAGCTGTATTACAAGCATGATGGATGTATTTGGTAACGTCAGGTACAAGAAGAGGAGTAGCGGGTGGCTGGAATAAGAGAAGAGGGAGAATTTCTGCCTTCTACCTTTTGTACCTTTTGAATTTTAAACCATAAGAATGTGTTACCTATTTACACAAGAAGAAATCACATTTAATTAAAAACCTAATACTAGCTATATTCCAAGCAGCAGGGTCAGTGGCTCAGAGGCCTGGGAGGAGGGGAGCAGGACGAAGAGGCGCTGTCTCAGCCAGGCTGGCTGATGGTCTTGATGCCCATGGACTTCAGACTGGGCACCTCCTGCTACCAGCACCCACCCAGGGGCCAGGAGTCAAGGCTCATCTTACTCTTAAAAAAAAGAAGAAGAAAAAGAGGAGGAGGAGGAGAAGAAGAAGAAGAAGAAGTACATCAGTTGCCAGCTGGCGAGTAATGCTTTTCAAGCAAAGCAACAAGAATGCTTCTGTCCTCGTCTGGGGACCTGGCTGTGGAGGGATGCAGGCTAACCAGGGGGATCCTGGAAGCTGGCCAAGAGAGACTGGGACGCACGAGCCAGGAGGGAGCATTAAGGACATCAGTGCATAGCCCGGGGATGAGAGGGTTTTGGAGCCAGGACCCCGTCTCCAGCTGTGTGAAGGGAATCCGGAAGCCAGGCAAGATGAGAGCCCATGCAGAATGTGTGCCGTGGGCAAGCTGCACACCTCTCTGAGCTGCCTTTCCTCATCTGTAGCACCTCTAATGGCAGTACCCCCGGGGTTTTCCTGGTCACGACATAGTGCACGCAGGATGTCTAGCACTGAGTAGGGACTCTGCAGAGGCACCTGTGTCCTGTCTCTACCACATAATTTCCCGTCCAAGCAAGTAGATCTGCCCTGGGTGGTTCCAGGGGGTGAAAGCTGCAGGAAAATGGATTTGGGCTCCTGTTAGGAAAAGACTTTCCTGCAGGCAGAACTGTGCCAGGAGAGAATGACTCTTGATGGGCAGCATTGCCATATGGTACTTCCCGGGGAGAAACCGAAGGTTCTACCTTTGCTGTCTCTGAGTTTCCAAAAGGAAGTGGGATGGGAGCCCCTGGGCCCTCCTTCGCCAGGCTCCTCTCTGTTCCTGTTCCTCCTCCAGCCAGCCTGCTCCCAGAAAGGCTCAATTAAGAAGGCATTTGCAGACCTCTCTGCGGCTGGCACCACCACATTTTTTAGATTCCCTCTCCACTGCTGCAGGAGGTGGGCGTCTGTCTGTGTGCACGTGTCTCTCACCTACCTCAGGAGTCCTGTGACCCTGCCTAAAAGGGATTTTCTCCTTTGACCTCACCATTCCATCTGGTAGAGTTCTCCCCAGGCTCCAGTGAGGACCAGGAGTGAACAAAGTGAGTGTCTTCTTGGAGAGAAGGCTCTTCGCTGTGCCCTGGCTCTGCAGGACCCGTGAGCAGGGGCTGTTCTGGGCTCGCGGGGATTCTGGGATAAGTGGAGTCTGGTCCCTGGTCTAGGGTAACCGCAGTCAAACGGGGGTGACACATACTTAGGCAGGGAACTCTCACCGTGGGAGAGCTGGGACTGACGCTGCAGGGAGGCAGCTGGTGATTAATTCCAACACGAGGCACACAGGTCAGCGCTGGCTTCGCGCAGTAGGTGAGGTTGAAACCGGGGTTCAGGGATGAGTCAGAGACTGGGAGTGGGAGACATGCCATGATTTCAAAGCTCTCATTAGCTTCATTTTTGGTCTGTGAATCCTTTTTGTTCTCTTGGGTTTTCACACCAGAGAAAGCACTTCCCTTACAGGGTGTGACCCGCCCTGGCTTCAGACACCCCTTGGGGTGGGGCCTTGTAGGAAAGACTTGTCTGGCTGCCAGAGCTGGAGCGGTCCGGCCCTGACCAGATCCACCCCCCTCCCAACCCCTGGGAGATGCAGCCCCCCCTTCCCTTTTCCCCTCTCCCCTCCAGTGCCCCGTCTGGGGAGACTGATCCAAGTTCCAAATAGTAAATTTAAGTCCTTGGCAGCCCTCCCACAGATGACTCCCAAATTATCCCATTCCAAGGCTGGGGGTGGGGGAGGCCGGGAGATCAGTCCTGAGGCTGTGGCCGGGTGGTCTGAGAGCTCCGGGCGCCATCTGCTGGCGGAAGCGAGGAACCAGCTGGCAATGGCAGACGAGGGAGGGCAGGAAGGGATCAGTGATGGGGACAAGCCTGGTCTCGCAGCTCTGGTAGTGAAGGCAGTTCAGTTTCACTGACATCGGACAGAAAAAGGGGGAGAAAGATCGCGTGTGTGTGCGTGCACGTGTGTGAGCCCGAGTGCGTGCGGGTGTGGACTCCTCTATGGTGACTGCCCGCAGGCTGGGCTGTGGGTAATTTGGAAGGTGTGTTGGGATGGTGTGCATGCTTCTGTTATTGCTCCCTGGGGTGAGTATACGAGTCTGTCTCCAGAGGGAAAAGACAGTAAATAAGAAGGTAATCAGGCCCAGATGTATCCCTCCAAGGGAAGTTTCCAGATGTCCCCTCATTAATCCTCAGCCCAAACACGGGTGATGGGTGAGACTCTGTTGATTGTATTTTCAGCTGGGGAGAGTGAGACGCACAGTATGATCACGGCCCGGAATGAGAGCACTGGTCTTGACTACAAGCATCACATGACCCAGGGATAAAGCCCCTGGAGGTCATTTAGTTCATCCTCACCATTTTGCAGAGTAAGAGCCGTGAATTCAATGGTGGAAGAGCGAAAGAGAGACCCCATTAGATTCCCTTTCATGTCCTTCTGAACATGAGTTCTGATGGACAAATTCCTACCCTAACCCAGCCGGCTGTGTGTCCCAGAAGGATCCCAGGCAGCTGCTCCCCTGCCGTGCCCCACCTCTGCCTTACCTCTTCTCTATTTATATTCCTGAAGGAATTTCCTGACCCATAAATTCTGAGAGATTTATTATTTCCTGCGGCACCCTTTTGTTGGAAAATGTGGCTTTCCGGTTTCAGACTCAGAACCACATTGGGCTCTCGAGTGGGAGCAGAATTTCTCCTGCATGATAGTGGGAAACATATCAGCTTTGCACCAGCCCCTGAGGGGCTACCAAGGACACGACTTACTTTTCCTGGCTCCCAGCTAATGCTGCTGGAACAACGAGATGAGAATGTCCCCTCTGCAGGTTGTAAGAGCCACCGAAAGTCCCAGGAGAGCGGAAGGGCTGGGTTCCTTTGCTCATGTCACCTGGAAGAAGGAGGGGGGCTGTTTTCCTCCAAAACCACTCCCTCTGACTTCGGTCTTCCCCCCTCTACCTTGAGGAAAAGCTTCCTAAAACACAGCTCAGTTCAAGACCCTGCAGGCGATGCCTCCTTTTTGTCTGTAGTTAAGTCCAAACACCTTACAAGTTCTTCAAGCCCCTCAAGGCATGACCCTCACTTCCCTCCAGCACGTGGCTCTCTGGCTGTGTTTCCACACACGCACTGAGTTCCAGACATGTCGATGTCTTCCCTGTTTCTGGTCCTCCCCGCCACCCCGACCATGCGAATCTGCAACTACACCAGCCCTACTGTCACGCCTTGCTTCCCTCAACCTCATGCCCTTCCCTCTACCTCCAAATGTTTAAATTATTTCTGTTTTCCAAAAGCCTATCAAAGGTCACTTTCTCCTGGAAGGCTTCAGGGATCTCCTCCCTCCAAAGGAAACAGACTGTCCTTTGAGTCTCCCAGGATGGACTGGGTTGAAATCTCTTCAGGATCTTGTAGGCTCCTTTATTCGGCAGCCCCTCACTCACATTAATGACTTCCCCCCTTAGATTCTGAATATCCTGAGAGGCAGGGGCAGCATCTCGTTCTTCTGCATCCTCCTCCTCACTCCCTCCCCTTACCCAGCACTGTTCCCAGCAGTGAGGATGTTTTTGGGAAAACTTGGAAACAGTATTCAGATGATCCAATATTTTGACTTTTCCAATCTCTGCTACCCTTCCTTAGGACAAATGAACCCAGAAGAGCAACATACTTAAGAGAAAACAGACAAACTCTTCACCACCATCATACTTCTCAGAAGAGAGCACAGCCCGAAGCCCTGGTGTGCAGGCGGCAGCTGTGCTGTGGATGTCCCAGCTCCTTGCAGACTCCAGACTCAGGATCTGCAAGGAAGCCTCACTCCAGAGCTGAGGACCTCCTGTGAGAATGAAGTAACCTGAGCTCTCAGAATTCATACCTGGAGAGCTCCAGAAGGAAGTCTCCACTTGCAGCATCTTTCATAGGCACCTGGAGAGAGAAGGCATTTTTACAGCATTGGTCTACGGGTGGAGGCGAGAGACAGGTGTTAGTCCCGCTTTGCTATAACCAACACTCAGACCTGAAGCAAGTTCCTTCCATGCCTATATAACATGGGGGCTGGCCTGGAACCTCTTCAATGCCTTTGCGAGGCTAACACTTGGGAATCCTAAGGACCCACAGCAGGCAAGTGGCTCTGCATTCAGAAACCTTCACACATCTTGTCTGTACAGTTTTAAAATGAAGGCATGTAGATACCAGGGTTGTGTCGACATCAAACAGTTTTGGTCATCCAAAGTTTTCATGAAGAACCTCCAGCCAATAGATCATTTATTTCCTGACCTGTTGAGGTGATTGATAGTTGCCATTGTATACGTGTGGAAACTGAGGTGGGAAAAGAGTACATATATTCCGAGCCAAGATTTTATTTTCCTTAAATAAGTGTAATTTTTTTTTATTCTAGGAGTGATACACAATCATTGTGAGTAAATATTGGAAATACAGGAAAGTATAAAGAAGAAACAGCCCCCCTAAAATCCTACCCACCAAGGATCTCTGTGAACGTATTGGTGTATATCCTTCCAAACCTTTGTCTAGACACATTTATGGACATATTTTTGCAAAACTAGGATCATGTGAGAAGTCTTGTTTAGAAACCCTGGATTTTTGCGTAGCAAAATATTATGAGCATTTCCCCATGCTTACAATATTCTGTGGTGTTATTTTTTTCCTGGTTTCATAGTATCCCATTATGAATATATATATATATATATAACATATAATATAATGATATGATATGTAATATAATATAATAATATTATATTTTATTTAACCAGTCCCAGATGGCCTCATAAATACCTTTATTTGCATGCATTTGTCTAATTATTTTCTTGGGTTATGGTCCTTAAAATAGAATTGCTGGGCCAAAGGAAATGGACTTCTGGAAGATTTCCACTATTTCAAAGCTCTTCTGAATCGAGCCCCTTGCTGTGGCTGAGGCACGCAGCCTGCCTCTGGCATTCCCAGCTTGCTGAATGATGGGATGTCAAAACCGGAAGGGACCTTAGGCAGGAAGATTTACACATCATTGAACAGATGGGAAAGCCGAGGTCCACAAAGGGCAAGTGCCTTTCTGTAGTTCCCAAAGGACGCTGGCGGCAGAGTCAAGCAGAGTCCCGGCTCCCTGCCAGCGAGCATCTCTACTTAGAACCCAGACTCTGAAGGACATCAGCTTGGTGCAGGCTTCTCAGGGGTTCAAATGTATATGCAGCAAACCTGGACATTTACTGACCTGGCATTAACACCAGAGACACATCTAGGCTCTATGCCTATCAAATATAAACGTCACCAACTGCCCACAATCTCCACAAACAGAAATCTTCTCCAAGGGCTAAGATTTGGTTTTTCGTTCGAGGGGCGGGGCAGAGAGGCTGAGAGACAGCTGCACAGGCTGAGCCTCCCGTAAAATCGGGTTTGGGGGAGACACTGTCATGCAAAGGCTTGAAGACTTGAGGGTTTAAATATTTCCATTAAGATGAAGGGCAAAGCCTATGTTTGCAGTCCCAGGGTGGGTGGGGTGAGCCCCCGTCTCGGCTATGGGCTCTCAGGCACCTGAGCCCGGAGGAGCCGTGGCTGCCCCAGGAAAGTCGCCCACGGCTCCGGAGAAAGCCTTCCGTGGGCAGGGGAGCGGAGGGGCCGGGGAGACCGCGCTTATGCTAACGAGGCACTAAATTAGTGCATTACACGCCTCATTTAGCACGACTGTGCAAAATCTAAAAGTACTAATAAATTTTCCCTCTGGGGTCAAGAATCATAAAAGGATAGATGATCGACCATTAATTAGCAAAGAAATTGAAGCTTGACGGCTTCTGTTTTATCCCTGCCTTCTTTCAAATGGCACAATTTGTTCAAAACGCTTTTGCAAAGTGGTCTTTTTCAGACAAGAAGAAAAAAAAAGCTGCATCAGCCAGGAGAGTGGCTTCCCATCCTCTGTGACTCTCAGGGTGACAGGACTTGCACAGAGCTGACTATTCTAGAAATGAGTCCTGGGTATTTTGTCAAGAGAGAAGGAGCTGGCCTTCTTCCCTTACCTGTTTCTCCCGTTAGCTGTAGTATGAGATCTCTGTCTTATACTGGGGGCACATTTTAGAAAAATGCATTCTTCTTGTTATTTGCACTCAAAAGTCAACCACTCTGAAGGCGCTCGATGAGTTTTGCCAGACACTGCCAAACAGAGCCTTCTGGGATGAAGGGAGGTGAGTCTTTTGAGTTTGCCAGTGACTCCCAAAGCTCTTAACAACCCATCCCTCCTTTTTTGTCCATTCCTCTTTTAGGATATGTATTTATGTATTACAGAAAGTAGGTATGGTTACCAAAGGAGAAAAGGCAGTGGGGAGGGCTAAATTAGGCGTTTGGGATTAGCAGATACACACCACTACATTTAAAACAGATAAACAACAAAGTCCCGCTGTATAGCACAGGGAACTATATTCAATACCATGTAATAACCTATAGTGAAAAAGAATATATATTATATATATGTATAACTGAATCACTATGCTGTACACCAGAAACTAACTCAACATTGTAAATCAACTATAATTCAATTGAAAAAGGAGAAAGAAGGGTGTGGGTCTTTATACAGTTCTCAACTGAAAGTCTTAAACCTTCCGGAGTTCTCTCTGCCCATTACTGCTACCCCAGCTTCAGTGCCCTCGTGTGTCCGCTGGGTCTAAGGATCTTGGTTATGAAACAGAAGGTGTCCTGAGAAACAGTATAAAGGTAACAGTTCCCCCTCCTCTCCTCTCCCGGCTTTGGCTTTGCTGGAGGGCAGGTGAGTGTCCCCAGAGAGCCAGGGGGGGCTGACCCTGAGGCTCCCAGTCATCAGTAGATCCTCCCAGGTGGCTGCAAGTAAGTTTAAACAAAAGCCAAAAGGAAGGTTCAGCTCATTTAAATCCTCGTGCGTTTTGTGTGCTTCGGTCATGGCTTTTGGGGGTATAAATACACCCAGATGTTTTCAACTTTTCCCCTGTTGCATCTAATCACCAGAACAATTGGGGCTCCGCTCCTCTCTCTCCGCCCTGCAGGGACACAGAGAGAGTCTAATTAAAAGGGTTCTCTTTTGTTTCCCTAATAGCTCTCAGCCCTGGGGAGCCCAGAGCATTTGGGCAACAAGAGAGACCTTCATGTTTAAGGCCTCACACGTGGGCACGTCTGCACCAGACATTCAAACGCAGCTCAGCCCCCCATAGGGAATTGAGGGGCTAGAGGGGAAGATGCAGCAGGACCAGGTTTCTGGGGAGCATCTCCTGAGATGACTCTGGAGCAGGACGGTGAGCGGGAGTTGGAGAATGGAGCCCACCCAGCACGGTCTGTTTTCTAAAAGCAGGAGCTGCTGCTGGCCCTTCACTTATTGGGAAGGATCCTTCCTTCCTCCCCGGGGCCTTGGCTAGAGCACCCGTCTCTGGCCCCTTCTCTCCAGCCTCCAGCCACCGCCCTGAGAGAGCGCTAATGGGTCTGTCCTCCAGCTCTGCTGCTGGCTGGGGCCTCTGCCAGCCTAGCGCACCCAGCCCCACGCCACTGTGCAAGAGGTCTTCCCAAGACTCAGACCATGTCCCTCCCAGGCTTGCAGTCCATTCTTGGTTCTCCGTTGCTTCCAGAATAAAATGCAAAGCTGTGATCTCCTGGCCCGAGCCTCATCTTTCCCCAGTTACCCCTCCAAATGTCCTCCTTGGTTTTTCACTCCCTGTGCATCACCTGCCTTTGCCTTCTACTCGCAAAGCTCTTCTCACAGCCGGGCCTGAAGAAATCTAGCTCACCCTTCAAAACCAAATCAAGTGTCCTCTTCCTGGTGCAGCCCCCCTGAGGCTCAGCAGGCAGGGTCATCTGTCACCCATTCTCTGTGTTCCACTCTGCTGAAAAGATCTCTGTGTGTATTTCCTTCCCAGACCGTAAACTCCATGAAAGGAGGGTTATGTCTAATCCATCCTTGTGCCCCCCCTCCTGGTCACACTTCATGCAGAATACTTGCATTCCCTCTCTAAGTGTGGTACATGAAAGCACAGAAATCATTTTAGACTATTTCATAGGAATTTTCTGGGTCACTGAGGGTAATCCTTGGTCACTAGTCCTACTTTGCAAATCACTGCTAGTTAGATGTTAATGTCTAGCGTCCACACAGCTGTCCATGAGGATCCCGGCACTGCAGCATGGAGCCCAGCAAGGCGTGAGACTCCTCAAGCCCAGGGCACCACTAGAGCTAACAACCCCTCTCCTGACACACCTTGGCAGGGGACACCTGCAGGGCAGGCCCACGCTGGGGAGGGTCAGGGAACACCCAGGCTTAGGATGGATGTGGATAAAAACACAAAGCCTGGACCCCAGCTCAGACCAATGGATTACAGTCTCTGGGGTGGGGTGCAGGCCTGAGTGTTTCTAAGCTCCCAAGGTGCAGTCAAAATTAAAAATCATCTCTTTAGTTCAAAATAGTAGAAACCTTGTGATCCACTTGTGGGATCTCGTGAACCTACCCAAAGCAGTCTTTCTTGGAGAGTTCTGTAAAACATCGCTACCTCCCTGCTGGAAGAAGTTAAACAGAGCTGGTACGAGTGGCTTCTCATGATCCCAAACCAGCTGACTCCTTAGTCATAAAAAGGCAGGCAAAGGGATTAAGAAAAGCTCCTCCAGACTGGAACAATTCCAAACCACACAGGACTTGTGCTCCAAGGATTTCAGATAGCTTTTCTATGTGTTGCTTTCCTCATCTGCAAAATGGATTTAGCAATAATTCCTGCCACATCAGATCTTGTGAAGGTTGGAGCCGAGATGTGAAAGCATTCTGTAAACCATAAAGGGCGGGTGTTACTAGTTATTTGGGTGCTATAATTATACATTTCTGAGTTTATGGGAAACAGGGCATATGTCTTGTTCATTTCTACACCCTTCACACCAGACTCCTGTGCCTGGTTCACGTCTACCCTGAGTGTGTACTGAGTATGTGAATGAATGAGTGAGGTTAAGACTGACTGAGAAAATGAGTGAGGGCATGAACAAATGAACACTGGGGTTCTTATATCCCCAGATCCATACACCAAAGTTCAGCAAGGCTGCGACCAAACTAGTCCCTCCCCTGCCTCCCAGCCTTCAGCCGACATGACTCACACGTGGAGCAACTCAACAGACAGGCAGACATCTGGGGGCCAGAACCACCAGCACACAAACCTCCCTGGACCAAATCCCAAAGCTCGGGAAATGTATGCAGCCTTCCAGTTTCCACTGTGTCTCATGCTTTTCCCTCCCACGATGCTGCTAACATCAGGCAGGGGCTGGCCATGGCCAAATGGCTAAGGACAGGGGTCAGGGCCAGGAGCATGAGGGAATGGGTGGCCTCACCCAGGCTGCGTGAGTCTGATGTGAGGACGCTGACCTCACCCACAGATCTGGCCCGCAGCAAGGCCACCAAACACAGAGGCAAGGGGGCAGGGCTGCAGGGGTCCCAGAAAAAGAACACTTGGACTTGGGACCAAAAGACCCAGATTCAAGTCTGGGGGCCACCACTCATCTGCCATGTGGCCTTGGGCAAGTCACCTAACCCTTTTGTCTAAAGGGGCTAATCACTCCTGTGTCACAGGATCATGAAGAGTAAATTATAAAATTATTTCTGGAAACTCCTAGCCTGCATCAAGCTAGCTTTAATCATTCCTTCATTCATTCTTCAACAAAATTTATTTATGGCAACTTTCCAAGTCCCAGACACTGTTCGAGGACACACGGCACTCCATAAATCCTTCCTCCCTTTCTTTTTCTATGAGGCGGGAGAAGACTTGGGTGTTATTTGGTTTAAACATAAAGGCATGAATCAATGAAACGATCATTGTTTTCCCTGAGAGAGCTTCTCACCCCCGCACCCGAGAGGGAAGACAGAGCAGAGAGCTGTGCAAACAACACTTCTCACCACAGACAGAAAAGCACACACGTCTTCAAGATGATTTCTCTCGACAGCCTGGAAAAAGGCAAATCAAATTAAACCCTTGATTGGAGAAGCCCGCACTTGGCCAGAGGAGTGTCTACGGGGCCAGATGTGTTCGACAGGGCCAGATGTGTCCGGCGGGGCCAGCAGGGCTGGGAGAATTCTGAGGGTGCTCCTCCATGGTCCACGTTATCTCTCATTTCCTTTGGGAGCCCAGGAGACACGGCCTTCCCAAAGCAGCCTCCGAGGTGGCCTGTGAAGCTTTTGTCCTTGGCAGCAGAGAAATTTCTGCTTCAGTGGTTCCAAACAAGGCTTGCATTAACTCCGGGCCTGTGAGGAGAGCACGTGCAACAAAACCCAACACCGTGTCCCAGCCCTCAGACAAGCACAGAAACAAACGGTGCAGGAATTTTTCAGAATAGAATCATCCGCTCAATGTCACTGCATACATTTACCTACCTCAGTGCCTATTCACGGCCCCCTTTAAAGGGCGATATCAATAGAGATGGATCAGGCAACATCTCTATGGCAACACCTCCACTGAAGACTGATGGCGGCCACAGGGAGATGAGCGATGACCATTTTTTAAAAATATACACAAATACAACACTACTCACCCCGAAGGACCCCCTGGCTCCCGGGACAAGGGTTGTGTTTAAAACAACAGCGTAGGACCTATGACAAGACTAATTAGGGGCACACGGGGGGCATGCAAACTCAGGAAGGAGAGTTTGTATAAGGAATTAAGACCTGGGGCTTCAGGACACTGGAATTTGTCAACAAAATTAACATTCTCTTTCCTGGAAACTCTCAATCTGAAGGACTGTACAAGGACCTTGTTTTAAAGGTCCAATGTGGGACAGGGAGTAAGAGATGGTCAAAATAAATAGTAGCCACCATGAGGTGCTTAACAGGCCACTAAACCTCGCAGAAGGCTGGCTCCCTCTAACTGGGCCACGCGGTGACCCTCCTCTGAGCCTCTGCAAACCAGGATTCGAGAAAGGAGTGCCTTCAGGACCTCAGAATGGGAAGCCGTGAAGGGCTTTGTGGTTCCAAAGGCCTGTGAGGGTGGAGAGCCTAAAACGCTACTACAGAGAGCACCCACTGCCATCACCACAATAGTGATAGCAGCAGTAGCACTGATGACATGACGGAGGGGCACGGAGCTCACTTACAGGTACTTTCGGGAGGTCTTACACAGTGAACGCGTTAGAAGGAAATTGGGCACCGTCTCAGCAAAGCAATTTTTCCAACTGTCGGGAAACGAAAGCAAAGGAAAAATACCATTTTATCTTGCTTCCTGAGCAGTTGCTTTGTGTCACAGAAAAGAACGGAGGAGAGGAGCAAAGACTGAGGTCGGGAGGCTTGTCGGGGCGAACGGTCTCTGTTTCCATTTTCCCCACTTACTTTCCCCGTGACCTTAGGCGAGTCATTAACCTGGCTTGCCTCTCCAGCTCCTTCCATAAAACGAGAAGTACTTGCGGGTTGTGAGATGAAAGATTCCGCTGCGCGTGCAGAGTTTATGTACAGCGCCCTTTCTGCCCAACACGTGAAAGAAATTAGCTGCTGCGGGCGGGGCGTCAGGTGGAGGATGTGTGAGCCGCCGCTCAGCGTGACCCCAGTGTTTGGATTTCGGAGCTTTGAACAGCCTTGTGTTAAGAAACCTTGTCAGTGGAAAATGAACTGCGGCGGACTCTTTTTTCTTTTTCTTCCCCTTCTGTTCATTCTTTCTGAATGCACACTCCTTCTAGGCTGTTGCAAGATTTTGTACCATAATGCTTGTTCTAATTTTCAGGAACCACGATAAAAACCTCTCTTTCTTTTTTCTTTTATTAAGTGAGACACTCTTGAAGTTAACACACACAAAGTAGATCATTAAAATCATTCCTTTTTCTAGGACCTATACTTCAAATATCTCTTATAGAATTTTAAAATTCTTCTAACAGAGTTAAAATACATATTTTACATCTGAGATATAACAAATATTAATGTCAGTAACTTACATTGATTTTTCTGTTTATCTCATTAATATATAACCAATATATATTAGTTAGAATTTCTGCAAGGGCTACAAAAAGAGCCTGAATAAAGACTTACAACATTTAATTAAATGTAAAAGAACGACACTATTAAGTTAAAAAGCGATTAATACAATTTTGCTTTCTACATGAATTTTCATCTTACTTTCATTCCCTCTCCAGCATTTTTACAATAAATGCTTTAATAAACTGTATTTGTTTTAAATGGCTTACACTACATTTTATAAAACCATCATAACTTTTTGCTCTTATAATATTACTTTTAAAAACTAAATCAAACTTTTCTTCATTTTTACTCAGTCGGCAATCAATGTCAGCCCAGCAGAAAGGGATATGTAACTGTGTGGCTCTTGTCCGTTGAGGATAAACACGTGCTGAAAGTCCTGTTTTTCAACTTGTGTTTCATTCATTGAACTGATGACAATTGTTGTTTCCACCGGGTTTAACACTTCACCACATCAGCGGTACAGGACTGGGCTTGGCAAAATGATTGATTGAGATTCTGTTTATTTATTTATTTATTTATTTATTTATTTATTTATTTATTTTGCTTCTGAGGGTATTTGTGGATTAAGAGGCAGTTCACAGCACAAGGAGCAGTTGCTGTGTACTCACCATGCTCTGCCACATTTGCTGCCCTGAGTAGGGTTTGAACTTGCAAATAGGCAGGACAGCCTTGGACCTGCTACCCTCCTAAGAAGCAGAGGACCCAGAAAGAAGCAGCCATCTCTTGTTCCTTGGGCCTGTGAGTGAAGAGGAGGATTCTGGGTCCTGCTCCCCGCTCCTTCTGCTGCCGAGAAGGAAACAGAGGGACCATCAGTTTCTGAGGTCACATCAGAGATGTCACAATGTACAGGCCCCACTGGGTCTCTGGGCACCACTTCATCTTCTTATAGCCCTTTTGAAATTCCAGGAGACCCCCATGAGCCCAGGAGCCATCAATTTACAAAGAAAATCACACAATGAAGTTAGCATCGAATGCTTCAGAAAGGCACTGCCTACTGATTAGGTAACAACTGGAGAGAAGTTTCGTGAATTTGTTGATTTCAATATTGACCCTGCTTCAGAGTGTGTAGGGGTGTGTGTGTGGCGCGGGGTGGGGGTGGGGGTGGGGGGAATTCAACAGTAGGTGTATAATAGCCCTATCATGTTATCTCTTAGTACAGCCTCATCCAGATAACTGGGGGAGATTCTGCTGATCGTAAATCTCATTTTGCAGGTAGGAAGACTGAGGCCCAGAGGGGCTTGCTTCTCGCCCAAGGTCATCTGGCAAGTCAGCCCAGAAGCCAGGTGTGCTGGCTCTGCACCAGGCTACATTCTGCGTTTGGATTGACTCCATCACCTCTGTCCCAGGCTGTATTAGATTCCTATACTGCCGTTTTCACACCAAGGGATTGTGAGAAGGGTCATGGCCAATCTAAGCTTACTGAGATTTACAAAATCCATTTTTGCCCCTGGTAATATCCTGCCGACCGAGGCAGAGAGCTGTGAGGGTCATATGAATAATGGATGAGGAAGTGACTTGCAAAGTGATAGGTGATGTGCAATTAAGAAGCACGGTTTTCCCCGCGCTTCCTAGGCCCCCTCACAAGGTTCCTGGCAGCTTCTCCCCGTGCAGCTAATGCTGCTGACTCAGCTCTGCAGCCCGAGAGCCAGAAGCAGGGGCAGGCTGCGTGAGATGGCGGATGGGGCGAGGCTGCATGGCCATTTGGGAACCAGAAACATTCTGATGAAGCCAGAAAGGGAAAAAAACAAAATAAAACAAAACACGGCTTTCTGTTTGTTCTCTTCCTAATTGCTAAATAATATCTACCACAGTCATCCCCTCCCCCACACCCCAGGGGCCCAGGAACGGGGTGGGGTGGGCTCAGGAATGAGTAAGGGCCAGGATGCCTCTTGCACAGACTGCCAGGTGCAGGAGGATGTTTTGGTACAGCGACATGGGAGCAGCTGGACCCTGATGGCCTCACCACCGCCATGCCTTTGTTCTGAGAGCAGGCTACGGCCTGCGGCCCAGTGGACAAGCCAGCTCAGCTCTCTACGCCCCTGCCCCGTGAGCTCCCAGATCCTGAGCTACCATCTCTTCTGTGTTTTAATAAGGAGCGCTTGCTGGGATGACCAGAACAAATCAGGAGACAAACGCAGCCACTGGAACAGAAATGGCTTAGAGTCTTAGAGGCCAGGCCAGCCCAGCAGGAAGCACCCTGGGTGGAGACCTGCATCCGTAACCGGCCTGCCGCTCGGGGAAGCCTGGACTCTGGCATCCCCCCTCGGGGCCTCTGAACGTAGAGACAATGCCTGTCCTGCCTCATTCCCGCAGCTGCTGGGGGGTCACTGGGAAAGGCAGTACCAGGAGTCATTAGAAGGGAGGATATTTTTACTGATCTCCAACAAGTATCAACTGAGTTCTTTCTGTGTGCCATATACCGTGAGGGCACAGGGGATACAGAGACAAATAGGACGGTCCCTGCGCTGGAAGAGCTTTAAGCCTGAGACATGAACAGAGGCCAGCACCTATGTGGGGGCTGCAGTTTGCCAAACAGAGGGGAAGCCCTCTGGGGCAGAGGTACGGGCTTTATTTCTCCAAACCTGCAGATGGGGTGCTTCCAGGGAGAGGGAGGGCAGCTCAGCGGGACTGGAGGAGTCGGGGAGGCCCGGGGGTGAGGGATGGCAGGCTGGCTCGTCCACCTGTTGTAGTGATTTTATTTCACATCCATATAAAGGATCATTCTGAGAATTTCACTCATTTGATCCTTGAAAAATAGGTCCCATTGTTACTCCATCCCGCGGATGAGGAGACGAAGGCACACAGAAGTTAAAATTCTTGCCCATCACACTGTGAGCTAGAAAGGGGCAGAGAAGGGATTCCTCCCCAGGCTGTCTGGCTCCAAATGAGCTCTGTATAAATGCCTGTGTGTATTGTCAGAAAAATCACAGCAGGCTGGAGACAGTCTCACAGAAGGAAAAGAGATCTTGCTAGTTTCATTCTGTTGTTCTAGTTTTCCTTAAAAAAAAAAAATCAGATAAATAGTTTAAAAATAAGTTACCAACACTGAGGGTGTGGACAAGCTTGTATTCAGCCTGAAAGCTGCGATTATGTCCCTGGGTCTGTCGTGGTGGCTTGGTCAGGGCCAAGGTGCAGACAGTGGCTTGCTGAGGTCCTCCTGGCCTCTTAGTTTTCCGCCCTTCTTCCTCAGCCCAGCTCTGTGATCTCCTTTCCCTAAGTCTCGCCCTTCTTGGTCTCATCATCTCTTCAAACACCGAATTCCGCCTCAGTCCAAAGCATCTGGGTCTAGGCATTAACTTACAGAGGGATGCTCTTCGAGGCAGAGGCCTGGGTTTTAACCTTGGTTCTCCCAAGGAAGGTTATTTTTTCAGCATCTCCTGCCAAAAGCAAAGGCAGGGAAGATCAGAGTCCTGGTCATCACCTGTGCACGTGAAGAAGGTGAGCTGAAGGCCCAGGACAGAGTATGTAGCAGAGGAATGGTCCCAGCCAGTGCAGCGGCCCCATTGCCTGGAGGGTGGCCCGGGGGCCCTTTGTTCATCTTCCTGGCGGGTCGAAAGCAGACTCACCCAGGGTCTGTAGAACAGAGCACCATTACCCTCTCCCTAGGGGAAAGGCTGGCCCCAGTGCAGAGATGGACTAGGCCATGAACATGGGTGTCTGGTGTGCTTCGTGGAGTGACTTCTGGAAGGCATTCAGCATGCTCACTCTCACCATAGGGAGTGCCATGAAGCAGGTCAGGGTGCCCAGCTCTGCCGTGGGCACCACCTGACACTGGTACCACCCAGCCCCCAGCTGTGGCCAGGACCTGGCCAGCAGCCCAGAAAGCTGAGACCCAGCCACAGGCTACCACCGTCTTTGGCCTGGATTGCCACCAGTTTTTCTTCTTTTGCAGCCCCATGGGATCCAGAGCCGGGCCAGACACTTAGGGCACGGAGCTCCATCTGCGTGGAGCCTCTCGCCCGTCATGGACTAGTTCCATAACACACTCAAACGCAGGAGAAAGCCAGCCGCCCCGAGAAATCAGCAGGAGCGGGAGGGGCGCTGACCAGCCACAGCACTTACGGAACCGAGTCTCCACTTTACTTGTTCTACCTTTGCCTCTGAAGACATCGGAGAGAATAAGGAGAAGATGAGAAGACTCCACTCTCACGTTGGAAACGGGACCAGAAGGTCAGATTTGAAAAAGCCAGGGCAACCCGACATTGTTCCTTCAGAAATCTTCGGTCCTCTTGTGGACAAACAGGACTTCAAGGCCCCCGGAAGACAGAGATAGGGGAGCCATTCAGGGCTGCATCTCCATCCTGGCTCTTGAATGACGCTCCCTTCAGCCCTCACCACAGGCCCATGGGCCCCAGGGGCCTGGCTCCTGACCTTCCGGCATCCCTGCCCTCGGCAAGGCTCTGATCTCCTGCCAGCGTTCTCTGTCCAGACTCCAGGGCTAACATCATGAAGACACTACTTCTACTTTGACCTTGCTGGAGGCATTGCCTTCTGCTTGGCAGCTGTGAGCTTTTCAGTCCTCTCCGCAGAGGCCTCAGAGGTGGGCCAGGCTGAGGAAGAGATTAGCCTTTACGCCATCAGGCTGCTGGGTGTCAGGATCACAGTCGTGGAACCAGGTCCCATGCTGGGCTTTGAAGGAGCACTGATGCTGTCTTGAGCCATGGATCTTGATACTTACAGAACAACTAGAAACCCAACAAGACACAGCTCTGATATCACCACCTCCGTGAACCCACTTCCAGTCACACAAACCACCAGCAGGGTCAAATGTCTCTCTTTCCCCTGTGCCCTTTGAACTCTAGCGGCCCTTCTAAGTCTGCTTTGTATTAAAGTTAGGTGTTTGCTTGTCCAATTCTGACACCAATTCTAACGTGTGGGCTTTTCCCCCGACACCATCGAGCAAGTCTCAGACACCAGCTGGATGTCCTACAATTCAACTCAAGTCTCATGCTGTCGTCTCAGAGATAGCATCAGATCCCACGGGTTCAGGGCTCAACCCCACGAGAATGTCCCCACTTCAGATGCCAATCTCAAGTCCACGTTGTTACATATGCTTCTGACCAACTGATCGTAACATAACAAAGGTCACTTTTATCACTCCTGTCACAGGAAATTCCAAGGGGCTTAGGAGCTCCATTCCAGGAACTGGGATGAAGACCAAATCTATATTTATTATAAATCACAACATCACAGCATATATGCCTCCCCCAAAGATTGTGAGCTCCTTGAGGTCTAAGCTCAGAGTAGACCCTGAGTAAATATTAAATGATTAGATTAGTAAAAGAACCAGTGCTGTAAATGCCACATTTCACTGATCTTCTGGACACTTACATGGGGAAAACCTCCTTTTCTTTATTCAACAAATTTGTATTGAGTCCTACAATATGTCAAGCATCATTCTCGGTTATAGAAGGAAAAAAAGCAAACTAAAATGCATATTCTCCTGGAATTTATAGTTTAGAAAAGAAGAACAAACAATCTGGGGGAGGAAAACACCAAGCAAAACAAGTGTGTAAAATAGATAGACTGAGAGATGGCAACAACTGGAGGAGAAACAAGCGATGGAGAAAAATAAATCAGGAAAGAGAGAGAAAGCTGGGGTGGGGGCAGGGCATGGGCCAGACTTTTCTCTGTGGAGGCCAGGGATGTCAATACTAAGAAAGTAGCATTGAGAAAATACCTGAAAGACATGAGAGAGTGAGCCACATGGACATTGGTGAGAAGAGCCTCTGAGACAGAGGGAAGAGGATGTGCAAAGGCCTGGAGGTAGGAATGTGCCTGGCATTTTCAAGGAACATCCAGGAGTTCTGTGTAGCTGGGGCAGAGTAGGTGAAAGAGACAGCAGTGGGTGATGAGATAGAGAGATAATGAGGACACAGATCACGTAGGTCCCGGTGGGCATCATTAGTAGAATAGAAAGCCATTGAAGAAGAGTTTTAAGAACAGTGTGATCCAATTTCAGTTTTAACAGGATTACTCAGGCTTCTGTGTAGAGAGTTGACTGCAGTAGGTGGGGCAGTGCAGAAAGCTAGGAGGCTAGTTAGGAAGGTGTTGCAATAATCTGGGTGAACATTAACGGTGAGTTGAGAGATGGTCACATCTTAACCTCCAGAACCCGTGAATCTTACTTTATACAAGAAAAGGGACTTTGCACATGTGATTAATGATCTTGAGTAGGGAAGATTATCCTGAATGAGCTAGGTGTGATCTCAGTGGTTCTTACAAGAGGAACACAGAGTCAGGGGAGAAGGTGATGTGTTTATGAAAGTGGAGATGAAAGTGATGTGTCCACAAGACAAGGGATGCCGACAGCATCTGGAAGTGGGAATAAACAAGGAGCAGATTCTCCCAGGAGCCTCCAGAAGGAACCAGCTCAGCTGACACTTTGGT
This sequence comes from Vicugna pacos, assembly GCF_048564905.1. NCBI lineage: Eukaryota > Metazoa > Chordata > Mammalia > Artiodactyla > Camelidae > Vicugna > Vicugna pacos. The sequence continues at coordinate 60,268,137 of NC_132987.1, read as the reverse complement.
TTTAGCACCATAAGACTCATTTCAGACTTCTGACCTCCAGAGGTACAAGAGACTAGATTTGTGTTTGTAAGTCATGACATTTATAGTAATTCATTAGAGCAGCAAAGGGAAACGAATGTAGTTGGACATATAAAATCGAAAGCATATCGTTTAAAGCTATAGGAACAATGAGATACCCAAGGGGACAATTATAGAGAGAGAACAGAGATCCAAACATGGAGACCTGGAGCATCTGAACCACTTTGCTGTACACCTGAAACTAACATAACATTGTAAAGCAACTATATTTCAGTCAATTTTTTTTTTACTTTGAGGAATCAAATTTGATGATGGGGTGGGCAAGCAAATTTTTCATGCTATCTAGCAGGTCGAGGAAGGAGAGAAATAGGGTGATAGTCCAAGGGGCATTTGAGATCCTATTTATGATATCTGTTTAGGCTATTGACAATGATCTAAAAGGAAAGGGAAAGTTGAGGATGCAGGAGAGGAAAATGCCTGGAGTAATGTCCTCGGGTAGATGAGACAGGTGGGATCCAGTTGTTCCAGCTCAGACTGCCTAGATTTGGAGGGCCTCTCCTCTCTCTGCATTTGTGATCAACCCAACTCCACCCACATCCGTAGGTCCTTGAAGCACCTCCCTGCCCTGACCCCACCAGGGATCACCCACTTCTATGATTCTCCAGCTGCTTGTCTCTAGCCCAGTGAGCTTGCAGGCCAGTGGTGGTCCACCTGGGAGGCGGCAGAGTTGTTAGGAGAAAGGCCACTTGGCAATCAAGGCCCTGCCTTACCTCTACCCACCTCTGAGAATCCCCTGCTAGAGAAGAGCCTGAGAATGTTCTGGAACAACTCCCCCCTTTGACACGTTCTGAGAGTTGGTACATTCTGAAAAGCCCAGCCACCTAAGAAAGACACTTCAACATGTCTTTTATGGTCCACCATGACAAACAGGCTGTCTTCTTCCATTTTTCCCCTACTTTTAATGACATCAGGTTGTTAGTTTCCAGTTTCCTTAATTACACCCAGAATGTTTCCCCTGCATTTTATAAATTCCTTCCTATCAGTGAGATCCAGCATTCTCCACTGCCTCTCACCCCATATTAGGTGACGTCTCATGTAGGGGTTTGACAGCTGCTGGGTTCCCCTGTAAGAACAGCCTGTCAGTGAACACACACATGTTCTTATGTTTTCATAATCGTATGCACTGTATATGCACAGTCAATACCTCTGTGTCGGGTCTTGTTATATAACAAATGTAAGATGTATTAGGACAGTATGATGACAATTTGCGATGTGCACAGTTACTATCAGTTTCATCGTGGTTCTATTTGCTATTGCTGTTTCTCCTTATGTGGGAGATGTGGTGAGAACGGTTCTAGGAAAGATTTGTGCACATTTAAATGGACTTTATAGAAGACTATCTTTGAAAGAAACTTTAAGCTGGTGATGTTATGTTCTCTAAACATTTTAAAGAACTTTTTGGGTTTTTAACCTCATCAAACACAACTCTCATCCTAGGATACAAATAATAGTCGTGAATAGTTTGTTTCTATCTTTATTGAATTTGTAGATGATGCCCTATCATGAAAGGGAGCTGGCTAGACTTTCCAGCAGGTCAGAGGGGAAACTGGAAGGAGAACCCTGAGGGGAGGGTGCAGGTCAGTGGTAGAGTGCATGCATGCTTAGCACGCACAAGGTCCCAGGTTCCATCTCCAGTGCCTCTATTAGAAAAATAAAAATAAAAAAAGAAAGTAAACCTCAACACAGGTATAATTCACTTTTTAAAAAGAAAGAAAAAGAAGAAGTAGAACCCTGATGTCCTCACCCTCAGTGGAAGCGCTGTGCAAAAATGTACTTTTACCCACTTTGGAGTGGGGAGTGGGGCGCGGGGGCGGTGGCTTTTGTGACTGCACCAGCCTTTGCAGGTTTAGCTGGGATGTTCAACATCACTTGACTTCTCGGGGCTGCAGGTTTAGGCTTTGGTATGCATATATTTCCACAAAAACTAGGAATCTTTTCTGCTTTTGAGCACATATAGAGAAGTCCGGACCCTGTAAATCTACACAGTGGCAGTATGCGTTTCTTTCAAGGGTGCTACTGCTTAGAGTAAGTTGAGATGGAATGGTAGAGGTGATCTCTTTTCAGCTCCCTTATTTCATACATGCTGGAACCAAGAGGCAGAGAAGGGGAGGACTACCCGTAGCTCATGCAACAAGTCTGACACAGCAGGTGTTCGGACCTTTAAACCCCTGGGCTGCTTCTGTCTCCACCCTCCCCTGACCCTCACTGCAGCCTTTCCTGATTGTAAACAGTCATTGAACTTTTGACCAAGGCCTCATGGCCCTGGGACTGTGCTGCCAAATTAAAAAAAAAAAAAAAAAAAAAAAGGCTTCTCTTCTGGCTCTCCCCAGTCACACCAGATCAGAAAATACCGTGCTCTTACTTGGGAGTGTAAACCACTCAAGCTGAAACGCAGCCTTGTATATTGGCAGCGGTGGGTGGGGAGAGGGGTGGAGGGGGGAACAGATAAACAATAACCACCTGAACTAGCGATCGATGTCCTCTAGAGGAAACTAGTCCTTGTGATGCTCTTTACTCACTGGGTGACCTTGACCAGTCCCACTGGTCCCTAGGTCAAGCTTCACTGCCCACAAGATGAGACCTTTTGACAAATAGTCCTTAGTGCTCTGTGTCCAGGGCTCCTTCAGTCAAAGAATGTTCTGCCTTTGTTCTTGGTTTCTTCTTCCACCGTAACCAAGAGAAGACAAGATATTCTCTGGGCCACATGTGGAAACTTCAGTGCCCTGGGAGTTATTAAAATCCACACATGCTGAGCCCTCCCAGAGAGAACAAGAAGTCTTTCCCTGATACACGCAACTGTCAGGGAGGGAGGGCTTTTATGGTTGTACAGTCTGGAGGCAAAATCCTATGTGTCACAAAAGCCCTTATGGAAAGGGCAGGCACCCTCATGCTCAGCTCTCAGTAGCAGCATCTTTGGATGGACCCTCCACCAACAATTTCTGTTTTGAGTGAAACAGTAGCTCCTCACAGTCATCTCTGGCTAAGAGGTCTGTGTGTCTTGAAGGTTAAAAACCGTAGGTATTTAGGGACTAGTCCTTTCTCTTAATCCATAAGGCCCTTCCACTTGTATCCTTTTTGGTCTAATTCCAAAGAGTTCTGTTCATTTGTAGATTCAGTCCTCTATTTATTCATTCAACAAACAATTCTTAGATCCTGTACATACCAATCACTCTGCTAGACACCAGGGCTGCCGACAAGGCTTTTGGCCCCATGGAAAATGAAAAACTGGGGGAGACTACAAAGAAGCAACACAGATATATGTGTGACTACAAACTGTTTAAAGTACTCTGAAGTAAAAAAGAGCAAGGCAAACATAATAGGTGTGGCTAATGACGAGACAACAAGGAAGTGACATCTTACGCTGAAATAGGTCTTCACAAGGATATACGGTGCCCATTGGTTTCAGACAGATCTCATTTTTCTGTTAACCTGGAAAGAGGGATCCTGGCAGAGGGTGATGAGTGTAACAGAGCAATGGTTTCATGTGCTCTGACACCACTTTTACTTCCTAGATGGAGGAGAGAAAATTAGAAGACTAAGTCTGTCCAATGTGGAATTGCTTCCATTTGGGACTCTGTGGCCAGGAAAAAAATAATATACATATGCAATAAAGCAGCTAGTTATCTCTTTATTGTACATTTTGGCCAGTTTCTAGTTAATCCTCATAAACCTTCTCAGTTAAATCACTTAGTCAGCCAAGGCTGAGTGCCACATGACTTCTTGCCCTGAGCTGAGGGGACTTGTTGAAGAATATGTGATAGTTTAAGAGAAATTGGACCCTTTCACTCTGCAACATGTGGAGGGCTAATGTTGCAAAGATTAAAACCACATGGGGATTTCTGTTTCTGGCCACAACAGAGAAACTGGCACACAACTTGTCTCCCTGCTTTAAACAACTACAAACAGGGACAAAACATATGAGGCAGATGTTTTCAGACACTGAACAACAGGCAGTTGGACACTGTGATTTTGGGGGAGGAGGGTCTTGTGGTCACCCCAGCTTTCTGCCCAGGGGACTTCCCTGTGACAGCGGAGACAGAGCCCACGCTGAGTAGTGCTCTCTCACAGCAGAGGTGGCAGAGCTCAGAGCTCCAGGCTACAGAAAAGGCTGGAATTTATGGGGCAGGATATCAGAGAAGAAAAAGCTTCACAAAAACACAAGCCCTTGAAGTCTGCATGGGGACTGACTGTGGGTCTGTGGCTGAGAACTGAGCGGGATATACACAGCTAAGAACCCAGAGACACCAGTGGTCCTGCAGCAGTGACAGACATTGGACTTCTGGCCCGAGAGGAGTGGAGACACTGTCTAAATTACCTTGAGGATTCAGTGGAGCCCTCAATGTCTATGCCTTCATAGTAAAAACCATGACCCAGAATTAGGGCCAATGCGAAAATGAGGCTCAAAGCCAAAACAGACTCTCCTCTCTCAACAAAGAAAAGAAACGGGCCTGACAGGACCAAAAAGATCTTCTAATTATTTAACTGCCTTCCAAAACAAAATCCAATGCCCTTCAAAGGAAGATGCCATAACCTGGATTCCCTGCATTCTATTATCCATATTGAGCATCATAGAATCAAAAATTACCAGACAAGGGAAGAAGTAGGAAAAAGCAACCCAGCCACAATCAAGAGGAGAAAAAAAAAAAAACTGAATGGATAGCAATGGACCCTGAGGTCATAGAGATGTTAGGATTAACAGACAAGACTTTACATTGAAAGCAGCTATTATTAATGTATTTGATGATTTAAAGAAAAATATAGGAAATCTCAGCAGAGAAATGGAAATCATTAAAAAAAGAATCAAATGGAAATTCTGAAAATGAAAAGTCTAACGTGTAGGATAAAAAATTTTACTGGATGGGCTTAACAGTAGATTGGAAGCTACATGAGGAAGAGCTAATAAAACTGAAGATACATCAGTAGAAATTACCCAATTTGAAACAGATAAAAGAGGTTAAAAGAAACAGAAAAAGCCTCTGTGACCTGTGGGAAAATACCAGGCAGTTAACATATACATAATTAGAGTCCTGGAGGGTAGAATAAAGACATGAAGCTGAAAAAATACATTGAAGAAAAAATAGCTGGATCATTCCCTAACGTTAGTGAAAAACATTAAAATACAAAAAAAAAAATTAAAATACAGATACAAAATATTCTGTAAAAATGTTTGTTAAATATATGTAGAATCATATTTAGGCACACCATGATCAAAATGCTGAAAATAAATAATACAGAGGAGAAATCTTAAAAGTAGCTAAAGAACATAGGGACACATATACAAGGGAAATGGTTAGATGAGTGACAGTTGAATTCTTCAGAAACCATGAAAGCCAAAGACAATGAAAGAGATGTTTAAAGTACAGAAGGGAAAAGATGAGATAAATCCAATTATCCCTGAAGTCTATAGCTGGCAAAAATATCAACATTAGAGACAAAGTAAAGACATTTTCACCAAACAAAGATGGGTGAATTTGCCATCAGCAGAACTAGGCTGCAAAAAATATTAAAGTACTTCCTGCAGGAGAATAAAGATAACAGATAGAAACTCAGGTCTAAACAAAGAAATGAAAAGTATCATACATAATCAATGTGTGGGTAAATATGAAAGACTATTTTTCTTGTTTTGTTTAATTATCTAAAAGATTATGGACTATTTAAACAAAAATATGGTGGTTATCATATATAGTAAAGTAAAATGTATATCAGCTTTAGCACAAAGAATGGGAAGGGAAAAACTGAGGTATATTGATGTAAAATTCTGGCATTATATAAACTGAAAGTAGACTGTGATAAATGAAACATATGTACTGTATAATTTAGAAAAATTGCTAAAAATAGAATAAGTAGGTATAGACAATAGTGAATATAAAGTGTAATACAAAATTTAATAAATTTGATTCAAAAGAATATAAGAAAAGGGAAAAAAGGAGTAAAGAAAAACGGGGACAATAGAAAATAAATAGCAAGGTGGTAGACTTAAATCCAACCAACTCAATAATTATATTAAATATAAATGGTCTAAATACACCACTTCAGAGTCAAAGTTTGTTGGAATAGAGTTTTTTTTTTTAAAAGGCAACATCCATCTACCTACTGTCTACAAGATGTTCACTTTCAATATAAAGTAAAGATATACTATGAAAAACACCAAGTATAAGAAAGCTGAAGTGGCTATTTTAATATCAGAAAATGTAGACATTAAGACTAGGAAAATGATGGATGTTTTATAATGAGAAAAGAGTCAATTTATCAAGAAGGTCTAACAATCCTAAATGTATATGCACATAAAAACAAAGCTTGGGGTGGGTGTAGGGTAGAGCTCAATGGTAGAGCACATGCTTAGCATGCATGAGGTCCTGGATTCAATCTCCAGTACTTCCACTAACAAAAACAAAAACAAAACAAACAAAGAAGAAAAAAGAAAACAAAACAAAAAAACCCCACAAAGCTTCAAAATACATGAAGCAAAAACTGACAGAATTGAAAAAAGAAATAGACAAACTCAACACCACTCTCTCAGTAATTAGAAGAACAAGTAGACAAAAAACTAGATAGGACGTAAGAAAATGTGAATGACATTTCACCAAACTGACCTAACTGCTGTTTATAGAACACCATACCCCAAAACAGAAAACACATTGTTTTCACGTTCATATGATACATCATATTCTTGGCCATAAAACATGTTTCACTAAATTTAAAAGGTGTAAAATCATACAGGATACATTATCTGACCACAGTGGAAATAAGCTAGAAATCAATAACAAAAATATACCTGAAAATTTCCCAAATGTTTGAGAATTAAGCAACACAATTCTAAACAAGACAGGAATCACAGAAGAAACCAAAGGAGAAACGAAAAAATATTTTGATCTAAATGATAATTAAAAACACACGTCAAAATATGTGAGGCTTCTGATTCCAGTCAGAACTCTCACTTCTGGTCAAGATGATTAACAAGAGCAAGAATTACTCTTATAGATAAAACAACTAAAAAAACAGACAATATATATGAAACAACAGCACTCAAGACAATGCGCATGAGGTGAAGAATGGGGATCCCTGAGAGACAGGAAACAAATGAGGTGGCCCTGCAATGGCCACAGCTTACTGCCTGGAGAAAGTTTCCAAGCCAAGACACAAGGAAAGAGAACCCAGGTAGAGCCCAGCGGTCTCCCTGAGTTGAGGAGATGGAGGTGGGCATCCAATGCAGCTAGAGATCAAGAGACAGAATACCAGAGAAGTAAGAGTTACACAAAAGGAGAGCTCTAGAGATTCTCAGAAGGTCCCCGTGAATCTTTAACTGAGTACTGGTCAGTTAATGTGTGGAAAAACTACCTAAGGGGGAAGAATCTCCCAGAATAATGAGGGGGAACAGAACCCAGAGCACACACAAGGTTGGACCGTGTGTGTTCCCAAAAGCTAGAATGGAAAACCTCACAACTGTGAGCTTACCAATTAGAATACAAAGAGAAGTCTGTGGTAAGTGTAAATCTGTAACTCATCCTGACCAGAAATGAAAGACTACAGATACAAAAATGCCCAATACCCAACAAGATAAAATTCACAAGGTCTAACATTGTGAATTTCCTGCAGAGATGCAGGAAAGTACAAGCCATGATGAGCAAAAAATCCATGAATCAAAACTGGCCGAGAAATGACAGAGTATTAGTAAACAGAAACATCTCACATATATAATTAGTTGATGTCTGACAAAGGCATCAAGGCAAACCAATGGTGAAAAGGAAGTCTTTTTAACAAATAATGCTGGAATAACTGGACATCTTTATGGAAAAAATGAACCCTGATCCCTATCTCACACAATTCATAAAAATTACAGTTGTCCCTCAGTGTCTGCAGGGGATTGGTTCCAGGACCCCCACCCACACCCCCACGGACACTGAAATCTGAGTACCTTATATAAAATGATGCAGTGTTCGCATATAACCTACACACTTCCTCCCATATACTTTGTCATCTCTAGATTACTTATAATACCTAATACAATGTAAATGATACATAAATAGTTGCCAGCACATGGCAAATTTGAGTTTTGCTCTTTGGAATTTTCTGTAACATTTTCTTTTCTAATATTTTTGATCCTGGTTGACTGAATCCATGGATTTGGAACCTGCAGATACGGAGAGCTGAATGTAATTCAAGATGGATCCTAGTTCTAAGTCTAAAAGCTAAAACTATAAAACTTCTAGGAACTAAAGTGGGGGAATATTTTTGAGGTTTGGGGTATGCAAAGATTGCTTTAAGATGACATTAAAGCCATGAGATTTAAAAATCAATAAACTGGACTTCATCAAAATTAAATATTTCTACTCATTAAAAGAATTAAAAAAGGAAAAAGAAAAGCAAGCCATAATCTGAGACAAAATATGTATAATAAAATGCCCCACCAGGGGAGAATAGGGAACCCTGCGCACTGTTGGTGAGAATGTAAATTGGTGCAGCCTCTATGGAAAACAGTATGGAGGCTCCTCCCAAGATTAAAAATAGAACTAGCATATGATCCAGCAATCCCACTTCTATGTGTTAATCCAAAGGAAACATAAACACTAACTCAAAATGTGCACTCCTATGTTTATTGCAGCATTATTTACAATAGCCAAGATACGGAAAAAAACCTAAGTGTCTATTGATAGATGAATAGATAAAGAAAAAATGCACACATATATATGAAGATGTAAAATGGAATGTTGTTCAATCATAAAAAAGAAGGAAATCCTGCCATTTGTGACAATATGCACGGACCCCGAGAGCATCATAGTAAGTGAAATAAGTCAGGAAGAGAAAGACAAATAACATGTAATCTTACTTCTGTGTGGAATCTAAAAAATAAACAAACAATAAAAACAAACTCATGTAGGCAGAGAACTGATTGGTGGTTGCAGTTGGTGAAGGGGATCAGAAGATACAAATTTTACAAAATTTTTTATAAAATAAGTAAGTCCTGGGGTTGTAATACACAGCATAGTGATGATAGTTAATAATAATACATATTTCAAAATTGCTGAAAGAGTAAATCTTAAACGTCCTTATCACAAGGAAAAAATTATAACTATGTGTGGTGATGGATGCTACCCAGACTTATTGTGGTGATTATTTCACAATATACATATATACCAAATCATTATGTTGCACACCTGAAACATAATGATTTATGTCAATTGTATCTCAATTAAAAATAAAGTCCCACTAAGAACTTGTATCCAGAACACATAAAGAACGTCTACAAGTCAGTATTTTAAAAACCCCGAACAGTCCAATTGTTTTTTAAGATGGGCAAAAGACTTGAATAGACGTTTCACAAAAGAAGACATCAATGGCCAACAAGCACATGAAAGGAGGCTCAACATCTTTAGTCATCAGAGAGGTGCCCTCATAGTGCTTGAGGTCCTACAAGGGAGATAGGCACTGAACAAGCAATTAAGTGACATTTGATGGACAAAATGACATATCAAAACGACATACCAAAACAGCAATGGCATACCAAGGGGGTAGTTGCGGTGAGGACAGTCAATGCAGAGAGTACCATAAAGAGGTGGGCTGTCTGTAAAACTTTAAAACAATAATAAAATCTACTAAAAGTTGCCTGACTTTCATTATGTGACAGCAATTCTAGACAATTATCAGTGCAAAAATATTCTTACCCCACCCACTTACCACTGAGGGTACTTAAGCCGTTGTTAGGTATATAATTTAGATCCCATGTCCCCCTGAACATTAATCTTGACATATTTCCTCCTAAATGCTTCCTGAATAAACAATAGGGTCCTACTGTATAGCACAGGGAACTATATTCAATGTCTTGTAATAAACTATAATGGAAACGCATATGAAAAAGAATATATATGTATAACTAAGTCACTTTGCTGTACACCGGAAACTAACACAATGTTGTAAATTAACTATACTTTGATAAAAAGTAAATAAATAAAAAATAAAAGCTTCCTGGGGGCATAGCTCAGTGGTAGAGTGTGTTCTTCATATGCATGAGGTCCAGCATTCATTCCCCGGTCCCTCCATTAAGTAAATAAATAAATAAAAATAGAAGCTCCCTGAAGTAGGAATTTTAAATGGTTGCGTGATACTCCTTTATAGTTTGTTAACCAATCCCCTCTTATTGAACACTGAAAGCGTTCCCAATTTTTCAGTCGTACAAATGACGTTGAGATACTATCTCTAGGCATAAATCTTTGACATTTTTTCAAGTTATTTCCTTAGGAGAGAAGCATCTTTTCTTGATGTTTGATGTGTATGAAATTCTTGGACAGTGAATTAATTAGCTGGAAATGTAGAAATGGGAGTGTATGTGCAAGGACCAGGCGGATGCCCCCTCCAGGGCTGAGAGAGGCAAAGACGGCAGGACAGCAAGAGGGGAGCAACCCGGGAGGATGCCTGGAGGAAGAGGAACACAAGCAGGAGACTAAATGGCAGGCAGAGGGAGAAGGAGGCCACGCCTGCACCCGGAGCAGAGATGAGACGTCTCTGGAGGCCGCCATGCTCCTTGTGGCTGGCAGACTTTACCTGGTGTCTCAGTTTCTTCATCTTTAAAAAGAACTTAGAAATAGTACCTAACTCTGTAACACTCTTCCGTAGCTTAAATTGGTTAATGCTTATAAAGCGCCTAGAACGTGGTCTGGCACACTCTGAGTGCTATATACATGTTTGGTAAATAAAATAGAAGTAAGTGTGACTTCTGCGGGGAGCCTAAGACAGTGCCCAGGCAGGAAATCTGCACTGAAGAGCACACAAAACAAAAGCCATGCGTCCCTCATGCCTTGTGACTGGCAACCTTGCCCTGGAGTCGACTCCCAACAGAGCAAATGCCGAGGCCCGTGGGGAGCCAGATGCCTTTTCTCTCTGACTCTGGCCCGCTCGCAAAGATAAGCTGGGAGAAAGGAAACACTGAAAGCACAGCCTTCCCCCTCCATCAGCTCCTTGGGGGCACCAGTCACTGCTTATTAGGCAGTTTATGTCATTAAGCATCTCCCTGGGGACCTGGGGAACCACAGGACAGCGTAGATAATGAAGATCTATTGCATAAGCAGATAAAGTCCAATGGATGGAGACCTCCTCCCACACTCCCTGGCCGCCCCCACCCCAGCAGTCCTGGCTCCTTTTCCTTAGTGGGGGTTCAACATAGATTTAATTTTCTCACTCCTTGTGGGAAAAGGCATTGCTCCCGGCTTAAGGAGCCTCTCCGCATCTGTTCCCTGAGGCTGAGCATCGAGTTCCTCCAGGCACAAGCTGGATTGCTCCCCTTGCCCTGGGGCGCTTCCGACCCACCTCACTTCCCTTTTTGTGCCTTGAGATCAAGTCTAGGGCCTGCTCTCAGGCCTTTCCAACTACGGGAAGCTCCCCTCAAAAATAAAAGCCTGATGCAAATTTTAAAAAATGTTTTTTTAATTTTTAAAAATTATAAGAAGTCCGTGGAGGCCGCCGTGTTAAATTAAAAAAATAATTTAAAATTTTTAAATTAATTAATTAATTAAAAAAAATCTGGACGTTCTGTGAAATGGAAGGCCGCTGAGAGGCCAGGCAGCACCTGGAGGTGGGGTGGGCTGGGTGAGGTCACGAGGGGAGGAACAGGCAGGAACATGCTGCCTGGGCCCCGGGGCCAGTGGAGCCCTGGGCACGCCTCACCAGGTTTATTTTACTCCATCCATGGACCTCTCACTCTGATTGCGCTGGGTTTGTGTCGTCAGGGAAGAGAAACAGGTGAAAAGACCCCTCTAATGTCTAGCACACGTTTCCCCGAGCCTTCTTGAATCAGTGTTTCGGAGCCTGTGTCCCGCTGTTCCACGTCCTTGGCCTCCTGTCTTGTCTGTCTGCTCCAGACCCTGCTTATCAGCTCATCCAAGCTAAATGAGGTTCACATATGCCACCTGAACCTCACATGCCCTCCAGTCCAAATATGGGACTTTAAAAATCTGCCCCAACACACAGGTCCCGCCGTGTCTGTGTTTATTCCATTCTTATACCCCTCACCCCATCTCACTCCATCCCACCTCTGTGTTTACTCTTAGAACTCTTAGAACCCGGCGACTACACAAGATATTGCATCATAGTCACCCTGAGTTTACTTTCACAGAAAAAGTGCCCACAAGTCTCCATGGTTTAGAATAATAGCGTTAACCTGAATATTTGCCTGAAGCAGAGCATTAGGAAAAGCATCTTTCTCTTAACCTGGTGAACCATCTAGTTCTGAGGCGGAGATGAAATCAGAAATACTGCAGCTGGAAAAGAGTTCACACACCAAACCCATGCACGGTGCTAAAAATGGGATGGGGGGAAATGAACAGCACATGGATTATCTGGTTGAGAGAAGCACCCAGCGTATGGGAATCAGAGGACTGTGAAGGGTAGCGGTACAGAATTAAATTAAAACACTGGAACTGCTATTCTGAGGAATTTGTCTTTAATTCAGTGTTTCTCTACCTGAGCATTTTTTGCATTTTTGAAAAATCATTCTTTGTTTTAGGGGGCTATACTGTGCCTTGTAGGATACTTAGCAGAATTCCTGGTCTGTACCCACTGGATGCTGGAAATATCTTCCCCAGGTGTGACAAAAAAATTTTCAGTGTGGAAACTGGTACTTATACCCCACAAGAAAGATAAGATTAGCCACTGGGATGAGGGAAATAAAATATTAGAACTTCTATATATTTTTAGTTGATTATAAAAAATCAAAATATTATAAAAATTTAATTATAAAAAATAGAAATATAAAATATTTAACTTTTATTAACATTAATGATGTCTTCATCCAAGATATGTCAGTGAGATGCGCATAACTTGGACAGGTAGACAGGAACCTCCTCATTTGTTCTGTCCCTCTGGGCTTATTACAAAGTGTTCCAGTTCATATGTGTACAAATAGGTGAATCTAGTAATTATTTTAAATGGCAGATGGTAACAATGAAGGCCAAACAGGATATCCCATGGCAAGGCACTTAAAATTGAGGCACAATTTTTCTCTTCAAAAAGAGAAATTATTCCAAATTTGCTGCCCTTCCCTGGGATAGGTGGTATGCGGGTAGTAGATATTTTCCATACATGCATAATCCATCCTTTCAAAGAAAAGGTGATATTTTACAATGAATGGAAATGTAACTACTTTTAGAAAGAAATTTGTGCTAAGGCACTTGTGGCAAAGAGCTAGAGAATTTGAAAATCCCTCCAGAAACAGAACATATTCTGTATAAAGTACAAACAGGCACACTTTTAGATTCAGGACTGACTGAGCTGGAAGTTAGGAAAACCACCAGATTTTCACAGTGGGATGCAGAGCCTAAACATACTGAGGGTGGGCCAGGGGACTTAAGTGTCTGTGGATCTGGGGATCTGTGGTCAGTGCTGGAACCAAATACTCCTGCAAATACTGAGGGATGACTGTACCGTCAAAAAGGCCCAGGCATTTGTGGAAAAAGACCAAATAGAATTCTAAATACGAGGAAACACAATTATTGTAATTAAAAACTAAATGGATAAGAAAAAAAACTAGGTGGACATTAAACATGAAATGAGGCACACTGCAGAAATAATCAGTGAGCTGGAAGCTAGATCAAAAGGAATATGCAGAATACGTATTTTTTTGGAGTCAACCGAAAAACAAAGTGCTAAAAGAAAATAATTGTCAACCAAGAATTGTAAACCTAACTAAAATATTATTCAACAAAAAGAACGAAAAACATTTTCAAATAAAAACTGAGAAATTTTGTTATAAACAGAACAGTTACTAATGGGACTTCTAAAAAAGAAATGCTTCAGAGGACGAAGACGATCCCGCCGGGAATCTCTGAGCTTCAAGAAGGAATGATTTTCCATTTAGAACAAGGATTTCCTTATTACTAGTTGGTTGCTAGTGACTACTATTAGTTCCTAATTATTAAATGTTTATATACAAATTTGTGTTACTTTGACCATTTAACTGCAGTGCAAGAATTTGAAGATAACTGTTACATGTTAAAGCCTTTTTTGCCACTTATTCATAGTAAAATTTTAGACCTTTTAAAAAAAGAAGGAAAAGAAAGAAAAAAGGCCAAAAAAAAAAAGCAAGCAAATACCATTTAGAAGAAAATGTTTATTTGGAAATACAAACATTGGGAAGGAAGAAATAAAATTGTCTTTGTTCACAGATAGCGTAATTGTCTGTGTAGAAAATCCAAAAGAATAGACCAGGAAAACAAAACAAAGCAAAACCTCAAAGCAAAAACGACTGATTAGCAATAACAGCAAGATTAACAGATACAATACTCAAAAGGCAATAGCTTTCCTATACACCAGCAGTGAACAGTAAGGTAAAAATTTATGTTCACACAGAAACCTGCACACTAATGTTTACAGCAGCCTTATTTATAATTGCCAGAACTTGGAAGCAACCAAGGTGTCCTTCAATAGGTGAATGGACAAACTGTCGTACACCCAAGCTGTTGTATACAATGGAATGTTATTCAGTGATCAAAAGAAGTGAGCTAGCAAGCTGTGAAAAGACATGATGGAACCTTGAGTGGGTATTGCTAAGTGAAAAAAAACCAGTCTGAAAATGCTGTATATTGTGTGATTCTAATTATCTGACACTCTGGAAAGCAAAACTTTGAAGACAGTGTGAAAAAAAAGTGGTTTCCAGGGGTTTGGAGGAGGCAGGAAGGTATGAATAAATGGAGTACAGGGAATTTTTAGGGCAGTGAAACTGTTCTGTATGATACTATAATGATGGATATGTGACGTCATGCACTTTTCAAAACCTATAGCACTGAGAACACAAAGAGTGAACCCTAAACTAAGGATATTGGCTAATAGTATATCAATATTGGTTCATTAATTGTAACAAACAGACCCCATCTCATGTTAGACGTTCATCTAATGTTAGAGGTCAATAGGGGAGACTGTGCAAGGTGGGAGGGGTTCACCAGGGGGTGAATGGGAACGCTCTGTGCTTCCTGCCTGATTTTTCTGTAAACTTAAAATTGCTCTTTAAAAACCCTCTATTAATTCAAATAACTATTAGAACTAACGAGTTCAGCAAGATTCCAGGATACAGGATCTACATATAAAAATCAACATACAGTGTCTCAACATACAAAGTATTTCTTTAGCAGCAATGAACAATCTGAAAATTCGTCACTATAGCCGTAATTCAATCCCTCAAGAGTCACACGCGACTAGCAGCCATTCTGTGGGCCAGCACAGCATAGAACTTTGCCATCATTGTAGAAAATTCTACTGGAGAGCACCGCCCTAGCACAAAACAAGGGCTCTGTCTCCTCACCTCAAAAATGGGGATAGTTTCCATCTCACAGGTTGCTGTGACTATTAAATAAAATGGTGTTTGAAACAGAGTAAGTGTTTGAGAAGTGGTGGTCTCATTGTGATTAATAAACAGGAGATCAGCCGTGTTGGTTGTTTGAAAGCCCTGGTGATGCTCAGCGTTACCACTAACTGTTACCTTGGACAGATCATTCCACCTCCTTTTGACTCAGTGCCCTTGTCTGAAAAACACAAGAGTTGGACCAGATGCTGTAATCAATTCTGACATTCAAAGAGCCTATTAATCAAAGAATCTTTCAATAAGTGATTAAAAAATGTTTTCACTCTATCTCCTTCACAAATCATGTAAAATGTAGAGAAAAGGAACCGGGGGAAATTTTTTTTCTCATTTTTACAAAAGGTCCTAGAATTCTTGGCAAAATTTAACAATTAAAAATGATTCACTTTTTCGATACATTGAGGAAGGAAGGAAGAAAGGGCAGGAGGTGGGGTTGGAGGGGTGGAGAAAGCATATAAATTTACAGGTTGACTCAACCTGTTCCAGCTGGCAGCTGGCGTGGTGGGGCTGGGGACACTTGACCTCGATTTATCTTCTGCACAAAGCGGGAGGGAAGGGCTTCCTGCCATCCTTTGTCATCAAGCAGGCCAAGCCTGGCTAATGGGAACTGTCACCTGGGCCTTTCCAGGTCAGAAACGAAGAACAGCAATTAACTTCTCTCAGAGGCCGGCAGCCCCGAGCTGGCCCTGCTAGGCCAGGTAGCTAAATCATTAAAGACACAGTTCTTTTCAGTGATAAATTGTGCAGGCGCGTGAAACCCGCTGCTGGCCATTAATCTGGGCTAATCAGGTTGAAAGCTGGGTTGTTTTATTTAGTAATTAACGGGTTATGTGAAAAACATGATCCATGGCCTGGGGTGTGTCTATAGAGCGCTGCCCGCGTGGAGAGAATGGAGGACCATGGGGATTCTCTGGAGAGCCACTCAGCCTTATGCAATTACAGCCATTGGCAAATGCTGAAAAATGACCCTGGGTTCATATTGACACCCAGGAAAGAAACATTCCTGCCAACAGTGCAGGCGGAGTCTTGAAGGCCGATAATTGCTCTCTCCCCACTGCCCCTACCTGCTGCTGACTAAACCAGCCCCAAGGTTTCAGAGATGCCCAGTGATGCTGCAGGCACACACCGCTCCCTGCGGCTGTGGACAGCCTGTGTTCCAAAGGGGGCAGGATGGAGGGTGGCGCCCTTTGTAGAAATGCGGGTCCTAAAAGGAAGAGGAGGAAGGTGAGGGTGGGAGAAGTGAATGGTTCTGGCTTGACACCTTGGCATCTGGTGCTCCGAGAAGGCCAAGAAAGAATGACCACTTGGCAACTGGATGGATGGATCTGGAGCTCAGGACCTGTGCTAGAGGTCTGGGCTGGAGCTGTGAGCCTAGAGGAGCGCGGTCATCCAGGAGAGGGTGTATCAGGATCAAAGAGCAGAAGGCCCAGGGCCCCGGGCATGGTCCAGCGGGAAGTCAGTGCCCACCTACAGCCCAGTCCCCCTTGCTTGATTCTGCTGCTGCTCTTCGTACTTAATTCCCTCCTCTACTCCTGCTGCTCATCGAGTCACCAGAGGCCAAGTCCTGCCTATTTCACCCGCTCAGTTGCCCTCCAGTCTGTTCTCCTTCCCCATGGCCTGCCTCCGTGGCATCCTGGCGTCTATGTTGCAGAATCTGAAGCCGTAGCTGCTTTCAGGTCTGCCCACTTCTGTTCTTACCTCCTCTGACTGAGTCTCCCTGTGGAGCCAGGGTGACCTTTCTAAACTGCAAGTTGGCCTAAAACCTTTGAGATGCTCGCGTCATTTCAAGATCAAATCAAATCCTTTACCTGGTGGCCAAGGTCTGGCGTGATATCAGGGTTCCAGTATCACAGTACTGTGGTACTGTTGCCTGTCCAGCCCCGTCTCCAGCCACTTCCCCTCCCTTCACCCTCTGTGACCCAACCACCCTGCACACACTTCTTCAGATGTGCCAGGCGCACAAATCTGCAAATCTGTGTCCTCCTCTCAGAAACCTTTTCCCCACCCACCTCCACCTTAGCTCCTACTCAACCTCTGGGTATCAACTGGAACATCCCGTCTTCTAGGATAACTCGCCTGGCCCCTCAAGCTGGATTTGGAGACTTGTGGGTGCCATGCTCTGGGGCTTTCAGGGCACCCACCACTTCATGGTCAATGTCTGCTTCTCTCTGTCCCTCCAGGCCCTGGGAAAGCAAGGACACAACCATAGTGCTGTTTTTTCTGTTGCACTTCCAGCTTCTAAAATGGTTCCTGACATAGTAGGCACTCAATAAAATTTGTTGCGTGAATGGTTAAAAACATTCTTTGAATCATAAGGCCTTTTGAAGGACATTGAGATACAGCCCTCACTGTACAAATAAGGAAACTGACCCCGGAGAAGGCCAATAATGTACTGAGTCATGTGGCAAACTCATGGCAGATCAAAAAGGGATCGTGGGTGTCCTGGCCCAGCCCAGGGGGCTCTCCAGCAAACGCCACCACCTTTCAGTTCACATCTGCCACTGCTTTCTCTTTGAAAGATTTACTATTTAAATTCCTTGTGGAAGGCCCTTGACCTTTTGATAAATTTAAGCAATTTCTCCAGATGAGCAGCCTGTAAGTGGGGATAGCTAACATAGCCACATTACATTGACGACTAAGAAAAATCCAAGGAGGATTCTTGAAAGTCTATGATAACCTTCTAGGATTCTCTAGGCGCAGGTCTGTTGACAAGTAAGAGAGAGTGTTTTGGAGCCAGAAATTTTACACCTGGGTTTAAATTCTGGTTCTGCCATTCATTAGCTATGTAATTTAGGGCAATTTACTGGACCTCTCTGTGCCCTATTTTTTAACGAGGATAATAATAACACTGACCTAATCAATTATTGCTAATAACAAGTGAGGAGCTAATAACGGAAGATGATGTTTATTAAGGGCCAGATACTATGCTAAGTGCTTAGTATGTCTTATTGCAATCTCTAGTGCATCTGTATCTTATATATCTTACCTTACATCATATCTCAGTATCCACCTTGAACAACATACTATGATTACCCCCATTCCATAGATGAAAAAAGCACCACATAGAGAGGTTCAGTAAACAGCCCAAGGTCACACAGTCAGTAAGTGGAGAAGCCAGGACGGGCTCACTTTTACCCACTGCCCTCAGTTTCCTGTGCAGCCCAGTGCCTGACCCACGGCTCCGCTTACGTCTCCTGGTGTGAGTAGAGGCAGCACCGGAAGCAACCGTTGAAATTGCATTTTGTCCGGGGCTTGGTTCACAGTTGCTGCTCAATAAATGGTAGCTTGTAGGTCAATAAATTGACCACAGAGAGGTTGGTTCCCCCAGAGCCCAGTGCTGTGGCACCCACAGGAAGGCTCTGAGACCGCCTTGAGGGGCCAGGCAAGTTGTCCTAGAAGAGAGGACATTCCGGTTGACACCCCAAAGCTGTTAGTCTGAAGAGTCTGTGCCCGGAAATCTGTTTTCTATTTTTTCTACCCTTTCTTTAAAAGGGGTCGAGGAGCCCTTGGGAGGAAATCCAGCCGCAGGAATCGGTCCTCACAGAGCTGTGGAAAGGTGATCAGGCCATTAGAGCTGTGGCCCTGGCTGGTTTCCAGTCCGTTAGCTGTCAAGGCAAGATGTGCCAGGCCCGCAGGCTCATCTCCTTCCAGGCCTGAGGCTAAGTCATGTGCATACAAACCCGGTGGAGTACCAGGCCAAAATGCCGCAGGGGCGGCTGATCTAGCCCCTACAGGACTGTGAAAGCCCAGGGGCTTCTGTTACACCAAGGCTGGGCCCTGGGTTTCAGCTGAAAGACACGCACCCTGATGGGCCCCGCCCCTCCTAGGCCAGCCGTGCAACACAGGGGACATTCCTGCTGTCTCCTTCCTCCAGGGGAAGCCTCTCATCCCTCAAAGACATGCATCTTTGTTGGCCTGACTGCCTGGCTGAGCAAGGGCGAGTATCAGCCAGTTAGGTCCAACTTCACAGGAGCACCAAGGGCGCCATTCCTTGGAAAGATGGGGAGTTACTGAACCCCAGAGATGGAAGGGTGCTTGCTTGGAGATGTCCTATAAAGGCAGGTGCTATGGTATCAAGGCTGAGACCCTGGGCTCTGGAGGCACACTATCGAGGTTTGAGCCCCGGCTCTGCTACATATCAGCTCTGTGACCTTGGGCATCATTTCTTAATTTCCCAGTGCCTCATTTTCTCAGCTGTACTAATAGGAATAATATGGGTACCTACTCCATAGAGTTCTGTGAATGTTACATGAGAGAACCCACGTAGAGTCCCGCTGACCCTTGAACAACTGCAGGTTTGAACTGCACGGGTCCACTTATACGTGGATATTTTTCAATAGTCAACACTGCAGTACAACACAGTCCCTGGTTGGTTGATGATGCAGAGGAAGTGCATATGTGGAGGGCAGACAATAAATTATACAGATTAACACCCACGGTTGTTCAAGGGTCATCTGTATTTAGAATGGTGCTTGGGGTATAGCAATTGTTCTTGTTCCTGCTCCCAGGGCAGAAATCCTGACTATGACTAATGTGAGGCTAGTGTCCATTTGATCACTTCTAGTGACAGGAAGCTCATTACTTTCCAAGGCTCTTCTATTGTTGCCGGACCACTGTGAGTACTGGGTGGTCCTTCCTCCTCTATGCGACAATTAAAAAGTGCACATAGGAAGCCTATAGATACTGGAATGAAAGATATCCAAGATATATTCAGTGATAAAGATCAAGCTGCAGAGTAATACATGTATAAATAGGACTTGCCCTGCTTAGCCCTGAAACAGCTCAGTGACTTACGGTTGATATTGGCCCCTCTCTCTGGGTGATTAGCCTCCCATGGTTTTAGGCAGCAGGGCAGGCTGGTGGGTAATAGAGGAGAGTTTAGAGGGGAAGGTTCTGCTGATTAAATCACCTCGCCGCCTGCTAATCCAGTCTCAGATAGAGTCATCCCAGATCTTGACAAAAGGAAACTCACTGGCCACACAGGTGGTTTAGGTCATTTTTAAATGAAGCTCAAGATCCAGGATTAATGGGAATTCTTGGATCTGTCATTTAAAAAATTTCTTAAACTCCCAAGAGTTGGCCAAACATCTCTTATGCAAAACATAATGCATGTCCATCAGGACAATCCCAAAGCATTTTCTCTTTCAGAGCCCTCCAAGGGTCTCACTGTTCACCTCAGATGATGACCCAGACCCAGCCAATGCGCCTGTTCCCTGCCCAGCTATGGGGGGAGTCAGATTTCCTCTCTGCAACTACTAAACCTGCCAGAGGCTTGGAATAGTATTAAGTAACCACTTCATTAGCATAGAGAGAAAGCTCACCTTGTCTGCTATCATCACTTTGCCAGAGAAGATTCTGTGGGTAAATGGAAGTTTGCAGACCTGGGCCACATGACTATGCAAACCTTCACTGTATTCATTATTTCATTCCATCTTACAATAAACCCACATGGGAGGTCTATTTGATCCCCATTTTACAGATGAGGACACTGAGGTGAGGGCAGGGGAGATGCACCTGTGTGCAGAGGTGGGTTTACACCCAAGTCTCCCAGCTCCTCACTGCGTGTTCTTTCTGGTCCCACTGGCCTCTTAGCAACTTCCTCCTTTCCTCCTATCTTTGTTCCTAAACCAGTTCCACTGCCCTTTTCAGTCTACCATCCTTCGCTACCTTGGGGAAGAGAAGTCTTCTTTTAGGAGAAGGGAGAGAAAAGGAAAGTGTGAACAAACAGAAAACTGCTGGAAGCCCAGGGAGCAGCAGCGAATACAAACATGAGCCTGTTCATCCTGTGAAAGCCCTAGATTATCCAGGCTGCTTCTGAGGGTGTAACCCGAGAGTAAAGCCAAGGTCCTCCTGCTGGCTGTGAACTGGCCACTCTGCTCCAGGCTTAACAGAAACCTGCTGATGAGGCTCGGGGATGTGATTGAAGAGGAGGATATAGAGACCGTCAGGCTTGCTATGGCCTGAAGTGCTCACCCGGAAGCCACACGGGAGCTTTAGAGCCCTTGAGCCATACTTTGAAGCCGGGCAGGGAAGCAGCCAGATCAAGGATGCAAAGTCATGGATCACCACCATCGTGGCTGCCTCACTCAGCAGCATCAGTTATAATGAGAGGGAGAGGGTCACCCCCAGACGGTCCCCGCCTACACCTGGCCGGCCTGGCCCGGGCCCTCAGCATCTAGGAAGGTGAGGCAAGGCTGATCTGGGCACCCACTCTGTGCCGGTCGGGACTGTACTGCAGTCCCTACCCTGGGCTTGCGCTGGAGGGGGCCTGCTGCCCAAGGTGGACCTGCAGCCACGCGGGGATGTGGCCTCCGCCAGCACCAAGGGATCCTGGACAGGGAGATGCCCGGACGGCGCCATCTTACGCTGTGACTGATGGGGACGGGGCATTCCTCAAGCGGCCGGCCGCCCTGGGCCAACCTGAGAACCGTGGACGTGCCTGCCCTTCAGGCTAAGCTTCCGAACTTACAGTATCGGCACCACGGGCAACCCGGGGGTCGGAGCGGGCGCTGGAGCCTCTCCAAGGTCAGCTCTTCCTGCAAGGAGGAGGTGAAGGGGGAGGGGGTTCCAATTCATCTTCCTTCTGAGTAGGGTTTCATTCAGGGCCTTCGTTTCCACATCTGTAGAATAAGGGACTGCAGGAACTTTCCAGTCTCTCTGGCTCTGCTCTCCTGTGACTCTGTAAACCCTATGCCTTGACTTCTGAAAGCCTGTGTCTGCAGACACAGTGGCTCCAGGTGGAACCACATGAGATTTTATCCCAGAGAGAGGCCACTGCTTACCAAGGACTCCCCACATCAAAAATAAAGAAAATATTCTGTTTTCCTGTGACAGCCTAGGGTGTATCTTTATGGCCCCAAGTTCAGCTGCACTCAGTTACCAGGTTAACATAAGAAGTTAGGTAAGAGTTCCTACTTCTGCCTGTAATTCAGCCAAAGAGTGGCCTGGAGGATCCCCAGAGATTCCTTTAGGTCTGAAAGCGCCCATTTTCGGTCTCAGGGCCAGATATCTTTCTGTTTCCCAGATCCCAGCAGCTGAGAAATGACTTTTTTTTTTTAAAGGATCTTCATAAGCTTTTAAAAATACATGCGAAGATGCATATGTAAGCGTGTACACACATCCGTACGCATCTGCTCAGCAAAATGTGTCTGGTGCCCTCGGCGTAAGCCCAGTGCTGGAGGCCAGGTCCCCTCCTGGGGTACGCAGATGAGACAGGTCAGCAGAAAGTGACGTCAGGATGTGCTCCGAGCCTTGATCCTCTGGGCATTTGGAATCACATTTGAACACGGGAGACATAGGCTGAAAGTGGAAAACTCATGTGCCCTGTTCACAGGGCTGCAGGGCAGGTCACAGAGACCCCGCTGGCAGCCGGGAGAGTCTCCCCTCCCACTGACCCGCCTGGCCCCTCACTCACCGCTCTGATCACGTGCAGCTCCCTGGGGACCCCATTGTTTGCACAGATGAGCCAGGGTTCACTGGGAAAACCCGTCCCTGGGAATGGAAAGGGACACTTCAACCGTGGAGTTGGACTTTTGTGTTAACACAACTGTGTTCTGTCTGGGAGTTTTGTCTTTTTCCAAGTAACACCACACAGAGAACCCTAAGAATGCCCCAGGCCGCGGCAGACAGACACATCGCTTCTTTTTATTCCCTCAGTCAGGGGGAAAGAGTGAGAAAGGGAAAAGAAAGGGAAGAGAGGAGACAGAAGCCCCCGGGAGCCCCTTCTGGGTCCTTCCCATCAGCCACGTGGGTTTGCACAATTAAATCTCAATAGCTCCTTCCAGGGCTTTGTGGGGCCCCTGACTACTGGCACTTGGAGTGAGTCTCCACCCACCCTCCACCCGCCCGCCTGCAGGTGTCTCCCCAGCTGCTCCCTCCGATGGCACCTAGCCCAACCGGCTCCTCTGGAGGAGTGGGTGGTGTTCCTGGTGACAGGGGTGTCCACTCCAGGCACGAAGCAGCCTGGGCTCCAGCTGGGAAAAACTTCCCGTCCCTGGAGAGTGCAAAAAGCTGGCCACTGGCGTCGCTGGCCTTTTATGTGGCTGCAAAGAGAGTTCATCCTGAGTGTAGGCTGGTTTACAGCAGGAGCAGGGAAATGGTTTGTTCGGGGGTTTCTCCTATTAAGATTCCATCAGGAATTGTGTGCATTCAAAATCACCTCGTATTTTCTGTTTTTAAAAAGTAACCTACACTTTCCAGGTACTAGATAATAAAACTAAGGGTGTTGAATGCAATACAAGGTGTCTATTTTGAATCTGAAGCTGTGGTATCCAACAAGCCTTACTTAGCCTTAGTTTGGGAAGAAAGAGAATTCAATTAGAAGAAGGAATGAAGATAATCAGGATGAAGAGGAGAACAAGGGGCTTCTCTGGAACGGGTTCCCCCACTTCTCCCCTCTGCTTCCATCCATCCTCTCCCCGTCCTTTCCTTTGCAACTTCTCCCCCTTCTCTGAATCTGTCATTCCCTCCCTCAAGCTCTCTCAAGTCCCGCTGCCTTCACAGAGCATTTTGGGGTTCTGGCCCTGCCCCTCTGATGGCACCTCTGCATCACCACAGCCAATGCCGTGTTTAAATCCCTTTTCTTCCAACAAAGTGGAGGTGCCGATGTGGCTTACCCACCAAGTACCAGGACTGCTTGCTCCTTGAGGGCAGGGGTGGGGTCTCAGATACCCTTAAAATCCCTCTGGGGGTACGACGTACATCTCATTTAATGCCACTTCATCTTTACGGCAATCCTTTAAAAGGGTTACAATCCCATTTATTAAAGGTGGGAACTGGGACTCAAAAAGTTTAGTAACTTGCCCAAGGTTCTACAATGAGACACGATGGACCCAAATTACTATGCTGTGGACTCCTTCAGAGTGGGTTGTGTGGTGTTTACTGTCATCACCCCCTGCCCTGCCCACGCTGTGCAGTTTTGAGTATTTGCTGAATGAATGACTAAAACAAGATTCTTCCAACTCCCAAGCTTAAATGCACCCTGAGCCTCTGTTGCCTTGTCTGGAAATAACATGAAACAGATGGGTTTGGCGGGAGGTTAAAATGGATCCCAGCAATATTTGGTAAATGCAGGGGTACGTAAGCCAGCTGCCTCTCAGAAGCCCCCAAATCCTGGACTGCAGACAGTGCTTCAGTTATCCTTTTGTAGAGGTCTGGTCTTCAGAGCTCAGCTCACTTCCCATGAGGGCGCATTTGTGGGTCCGATCTGATTCTTAAAGCTAGCACCGTCACCTGCCACCAGGCAAATGGGCAAACCTTCCAGGAGAAGCAGAACAAATCCCCTTTATTTCCACTGCATCTGAAACCTGCTGGCTTCTCCGGGCCACCACCCAACCCGACCACACCTCCCACCTCCCCCGCTGTCCTTTGTCAGGGAACTCAGAGGAAAGGAAAGGTTAACAGAAAGGGGACGTTTTTGTTGCCAGAATAAGCTAGTGGCGGGGCGGCCAGCTCAGCCTTCCTGGCTGAAGTCTCAGCTGCTGTGGCCACACAGAGCAAGCCTTGTTCTTTCATGAAAGTTCTAGTCCCAGTTTTGTTCCAGGGTTGTGGAGTCTTCAGCAGGGCCTTTGTGGCCCAAAAATCCTTCCAGATAATAGGGCCACCCTCCCCCCAAGAGCTCGCTCCACCCCGCAGGGAGAGCCCAGGCTCACAGACCATGTGGCGGCAAAGCACCTGGGGACGTGGAAAGTCCCAGGAGGCCTGGGAGAAAAGGAGGGCTTGGGACTGCGTTTTGCCAGGCTCCTTTCAGGCTAAGTCACAGCCTGGATGGAAGGCTGGCTCCAGCCCTGCCAGGTGGGGCCCACATCAGCCACATCCTCTTGGGAACAAGTCGGGAGACCTAGACCTGGCTGAGCTGTCTCACCCGGAAGCTGGCTTTTCCTGCTAGGTGCAGCTAGTGACCCCTCTTGATCCAGAGTGCCAAGACTGTTCATGACCAAACACAGAGAGTTCAATGGGGGAAGGTAAGGGTGGAGAAAGGGTGAAACTTTCCTGAGCATTTACCGAATACCAGGCACTGCAAGAAGCACTTTAATAATAATTAATATTTACTAAGCACCTACGATGTCTCAGGCATTCTGCTAAGCAATTTATCTGTATTATTTCATTCCATGTTCATAATCATCTTATAAGGAAGGTAGGAATATTATCATTCTCACTTTATAGATGAGAATGTGAGGTTCAGAGATGTTAAGGGGCTTGCTTAAGCTCCCGAAGTTTGTAAGTGCTGAGCTAGGATTTAAGTGTGGGATTTGAATCCATGTCTGTGCAACAGAGAAGCCTATATTCTTTGTTTCTTTACTGAGGTTTAACCAATGTACAACATACTGCACATATTTAGTGTGTCCAAGGGATAGGTTTCAGCATATGGGAAACCATCACCACAGTCAAGATAGTGAACGTACTCATCAGCCTAAAATTTCCCTCATGCCCTTTATAGTACCTTCATCCTGTCTCCAATCAACCACAGATCTACCACTTTATAGTAGTTGGCAATTTCTAGAATGTATGGTTCTAGGAACCATACAGTATGTCCTCTTTTTTTTTTTAACATTTTTTATTGATTTATAATCATTTTACAATGTTGTGTCAAATTCCAGTGTTCAGCACAATTTTTCAGTCATTCATGGACATATACACACTCATTGTCACATTTTTTTCTCTGTGATTTATCATAACATTTTGTGTATATTTCCCTGTGCTATACAGTGTAATCTTGTTTATCTATTCTACAATTTTGAAATCCCAGTCTATCCCTTCCCACCCTCTACCCCCCTGTATTCTCTGTCCATGAGTCTATTTCTGTCCTGTATTTATGCTTTGTTTTTGTTTGTTTGTTTGTTTTTGTTTTTGTTTTTTAGATTCCACATATGAGCGATCTCATATGGTATTTTTCTTTCTCTTTCTGGCTTACTTCACTTAGAATGACATTCTCTAGGAGTATCCATGTTGCTGCAAATGGCATTATGTTGTCGGTTTTTATGGCTGAGTAGTATTCCATTGTATAAATATACCACCTCTTCTTTATCCAGTCACCTGTTGATGGACATTTAGGCTGTTTCCATGTTTTGGCTATTGTAAATAGTGCTGCTATGAACATTGGAGTGCAGGTGTCATCCTGAAGTAGATTTCCTTCTGGATACAAGCCCAGGAGTGTGATTCCTGGGTCATATGGTAAGTCTATTCCTAGTCTTTTGAGGAATCTCCACACTGTTTTCCATAGTGGCTGCACCAAACTGCATTCCCACCAGCAGTGTAGGAGGGTGTCCTCTTTTTTTTAAATCTGTCTTCTTCCACATAGCATAATCATTTTGAGAGTCACCCATGTAGGATTCATGTCCATTCCTTTTCACTGCAGAGTAGTATTTCATTTGTGTGGATCTACCATAGTGTGTTTGTCTATTTCTCTGTCAATGGACATTTGGGTGATATCCAGTTTCTGGATGTTGGAAATAAAATAGCTAGGAACATCTATGTACAAATTTCTGTATAGATACAGGCTTTCATTTCTTTTGGATAGACATCCATATTTTTAATCAGGCTATTTGAGTTCTTATGATTGAGTTTGCAGAGTTCTTTATATATTCTGAATACAAGTCCTTTATCAGATACATGATTTGCAAATATTTTCTCCTAGTCTATGGCTTGTTTTTTTCATTCTCTTAACAGTGTCTTTTAAAGAGCTGAACTTTTTAATTTTAATGATGTATAATTGATCAACTTCTTTTATGGATGGTTCTTTAGTTGTGGTATCTAAGAAGTATTTGCCTAACTCAGGGTTGCAATGTCTCTTTCCTTTGTTTTCTTTTAGAAGTTTTATAGTTACAGTTTTTACACTTAGGTCTATAATTCATTTCATGATAATTTATGCATATCGTGAATTGAAAGGTTTTTTTTTTTGCACTTTCACTTGTTTTAGCACCATTTATTGAAAAAAAATCTTTATGAATTACATTGAAAACTTTGTCAAAAATCAGGTGTCCATATGTTCATGAGTTTATTTCTGTAGTTTCTATTCTGTTCCATTAATCTATTTATCTGTCTTTATGCCACTATCACACTGTCCTAATTGCTCCAACTTTACAATAAATTTTTAAGTCAAGTATTGTTAATCTTGTTTGGGATTATTTTTCTTTGCAAAGCTGTTTTGGCTTTCTAGGTCCTTTGTACCGCTGTCACATGAATTTTAGGATCAGTCTGTTAATTTCTACTAAGAAATCTGCTGGGATATTGATGAAATGCATATCCTTAATTACATGCTAATAATATTTAAATTTTACCAAAAAGTCTTTGAGTGTGGCATTATTTTTTACTACTTTGTAGATGAAGAAACCAAGATTCATTCTGGTTACAAAGTCTCCTCAGTGATAGAGTACAAATTTGAACCCAAGCCTGCTATAATTCTTGCTACCACTATACCACTGTGCTTGAAGGAGCTAGCTGGGTCATATGTGGTGTCCCAGCCTTCAGCAGGCACTCGCCATTGGAACAGTTTTGGGTTGTATTTAATACCTAAGCCATCATTTGATGTTTATTTGATTGCAAAATAGACCTTCAGAAACATATTCTTCATGTTCTCTTTGGCCCTCACTTTATCCTCATTTCTTCTGTGAATGAGAAAAATGCACACTCTCATCTATGTGCATAACACCTCCCCTCTAAGTTTCCTAGTCAGTATTATAATGAGAACTTGCCAGATTGGTTTATGAATGTTCAAATATTAATCTCCTTAAAAAGCATGTCACTCTCCAGTTCAAAAACAATGACTCCCCGATGGTTACTAAAATCAAGTTGACTCGTGGAGGCATGGATGTTTAGAGCAGAAAGAGACCTTAGAGGTCATGTATACCAAACAGTGGAGAAGCAATGTTCAACTCTGTTGTTTCAGATGTGAGAGCCGATTATCAAGGAAAGGAAGTGACCTTGTGACGCAAGAACTCTGTAACCCCACCACTGTTAGGATTTCTGGCTTTGATTTTGTTTGGTTTTGTGCTTTATGTTAGGATTTCAACTGCAATCTGGTCTAATGTTTTGGCTGCTAAAAATGTAAAAGACTCACGCTGATATTCAGAGCTCTCCTCACTGCATTCCAGCTCACTCTCTGTCACCATATGCCAGGCAACTTGTGCCCACACCAGCTGGGCCCTTCCTGAGCTCTGCTGCCCTCTGCCAGTGATGGACTCTTTTTTTTCTATCTGCATCTATTTCTTCCTGATATACCTTCACTCCCCATCATCTGAGGCTGATCTCAAATGTCACCTCTTCCATGAAGCCTTCTCTGATTCCCCCAACTGCATGCTCCAGTTCTCTACCACACCCCCAAATTCCCATCACCCTGGGTCTGAGATGAAAAATACACTGGATGGGATAAACAGCAAGTAGGTGACTACAGAAGAGAAGATTTTTAAAAATAATAATACAAAATTTTAAAATGTGTTTTAAAAAAGAAGAGAAGATTGGCAAATTTGATGTCATAGCAACAGAAAACAGAAAGTGAAATCCAACGAGATAAGAAAAAAAGAGGAAAAAATGAACAGATCACCAGTGAGCTGTGGGACAGCTCCAGGTGACCTAATACACATGTAACAGGTATCACAGAAAAGGAGGGGGTGCCCAGCAAAATACTGAATAAATAATGGCTGCAGTTTTTCTAAACGTAATTAAAACAAACAATTCACAGATCCAAGAAGACCAACAACGTCCCAGCACAAGAAACATGAAGGAAAGTACAATGTGTATCCTAATCTAATTGCTTAAAATCAGTGGTAAAAAGAAAATTTTAGAAGTAATTAGAGGAAAAAGGCACAGCATGTATAAAGGAACAAACAGTAGAATTGTGACAGACTTTGCACTGAAAACAGCGCCACTCAGAAGACAGGGCAGCAACATCTTTAAAGTTCTGAAACGGAAAACCAAATTAGGAATTCATTACCCAACGAAAAACCTTTGAAAAAATGGAAATGAGATAAAGACTTCCTCAGACATAAAAGCTGAACGGGCTCAGCAGCAGCAGACCTACACGATCAGAAATATTAAGGGAGATCCATTAAAAATGACGCCAGGCGGAAATCGGGATCTGGAAAGGAACGGAGAGCACCGGAAGTGGTAACAACATGAGTCCATGCGTATGATCTTTCTCATTATTACCAGGCCCTTTCAAAGATCACTTTTAAAAGGACAATTGCCTGTTTAAAGCAAATATAATAACAATGTATTGGGGACTTTATAACATAGGTTGAAGCAAAATGTAAGATGGCAATCCACTGTAAACTTTCTAACCAGGATCACAATTAAGGGCTTATCACACCGAAGGTGAAATACAGCATTTCACTTTTTGAAGGCTGTCCGTCAATGCAGCTCAAATGCCACCACCTCCACAAAGGCCACCTAGGTTGACGGGCCATCTTTGGCCTGTCTTCCCACAGCACTGTATGTCCCCGTTCAGAGTGCTGTTTCTCTAAAGTTACTTCTTGCTTGTGATCTGGGATTATCACTCCCTTCCTCATGTTCAGTCCCTAACAAACTGTGTGAGCCTCTTGAGCTGAGGGCGCACGTCTTGTTCACCTCTGTCTCCCCACACAGGGCCCGGCCCAGGGCCAGGCCAGGGGTCAGAACCGAATGGAAGAGAATCCTGCAACTGGAGCCAGCTCCTCCCACAGAGCTGCCCAAGGATGCAAACCCATGGTTGGTTCTTCACCTCTGTGAGTGAAGAAGTTGAACCCCCAGCTCCGGCACACTTTCTGTAAGCCATTTCCCACTCCCTTCTCCCCAACTCCCCGCTCCCCACCTCCCCCACCACACACACACACACACACACACACACACACACACACACACACACACACACGAGGCTTTAGGAATATAAAAAGGAATGGGACATCTATCACCCAGCAGAGCATATTTAGAGGGAAGTTTTTACCCTTCCTCTCTCCATGTGCCTGGGCTGTTATCAGATAGGAGAATGGACCAGATTCAGGGCTGGAGCGAATCAGGTACATCCCGGTGGTGAGAAGAGAACCCCGAACTAACCTGTCTTCTGATGTGTCTGGAGGGCAGCACTGAAGGAGAAGGTACAGTGAGGCGTCATGGGCATGCAGCCTTCTCCTTCTTAGAACATACCCCTGAGCCTGTGGACAGGGGTGGACAGGGGTCATAGACCGCCCTCCAGTGGGCAGCCCATCTGCCCCCTTAGTGGAGCCAGGGGGTCATGTGTTGGCACTGGAAGGGCCCCAAGAGACTCAGACCAACTCGGTCCTTTAACGGCGTCAGCCCTGATGCCAGCACACTGAGAGGGGCGTGCCCAAACTGGGCAGGGCTGAGATCCTTCTGCAGGCTGCACTGTAACCATGCCCTGCTGGACAAACACACGGTACTTTGGCTTCAATTGCCAAGGGAAAGTTTCAAAAGCACGAGGCTTAAAACAGGTGAAAGTACTTTATGTGAGAAGTCCGGAGAGGACAGTGGTCACCCTTGCCGGAGGGGGTCCCAGGAGGGGCCACAGATGGCATGGAATGCCGGGAGTGCTCTGGTTCCTGACCTGCTGGACACAAGGGTGTGGTTGTTTTCATCAAACGGGACAGATGACATGTGTACATTTCACTTCAATAAAAACGTATTTTTAGCAAATGAACTGAAAAGAGAGCGAAGAGGAGGCATGTGCCCTGGACGCTGTGCTGGGCAGTGGGGCCCCAGCACGCGGGAGAGGGTGGGTGTGTCCCACACCCCCAGCTGTGCCCCAGGAAGGGGGCTGGAGGGCCAGTCGCCTGCGCCTGTTGGCAGAGCAAACAGCCGGGCCTCTGAGCACACTGTCTCCTCTGTGTACACAGGGTGTTAGGCTGGGCTCCACCGAGCCGCACTTCATGGTGACAAAGACAACAATGCCACCATCTCGTAACTGTCAACAGCGCCGCTGCGCTCAAGTCTTTGTTCCAATATTTGCGGAGCCGGAAGGGCCAGGTCGCCTTTGCAATATTGACTTAGATTCATCACTCACCAGAAAAAGCGGAGGGCCCAGGCCTGCCGGCTCTTGGCCCTGGCCTTTAGGAAGTGTGTGGCCTTAGGCAGAATGTGTGCGGGTCTTGGAAAACCACCTCTGTGTGGCGGTTTTCACTATTCTCTTCCCCGTGGACCTGGGACTCAGGAGACACGAGTTTCCAGACTGCTGATCAAGGTTGCCTGAAGTCCTCTAAATCCAACCGGCAAGACTTGCAGAGGTACCTGGATAAAATGAAGCATGAAGTCCACATCCTGAACCGAAGTTTTCAGAAAACATTGGAAAGTTTTCATGAGGACGTTTTCTTTGTTCATAGGGAAAGGAATTGTTTTTCTCCTGAACTGGGCTAAACTCTATAAATGCCAAATGTGTCAGCCTCCAATTCAGGGTTTTACTGCTCCGACTCATTTCTGAGTGAGATGCTGGGCCACTGACAAATATGAGAGATGGCTTTCCAGAAACTCCTGCTGCCAGGGGAAGCCCCCGCACCCCTCTGTGGCCCCCAGGCCTGAGTGCCCGGCCGTGCCCTCTGACCTCGGGGCTCCGGCCTTGCTGTCAGCCTGCGTCAGCTGGACAAACGAGAGCCTGGAAACACTGCCCTGGGGGCTCCGCTCCCCACGAGGGGCCGACCCCTTCCTGCAGGTGCCCGGTCCCCAGGGCGGCCTGCTGTCCGGTCCGCTGGCAAGAAGCTCAGACGTCTCTGCTGTCTGAGAGCGTTTCTCTTCCCCCTATTTTGTCAGAAGAGCTCTGAGGAGGCTCCATGCCCTGCCCTCTCTCTGCCTGCAGGGCCCACACATCCAATGAGGCCTCCAGTAACCATTAATTTAGCCAATTTCCGGGGCCCCACTGTCCCCCCGGGGGCCCCACTTTGGTGGGCAGCAGCGGAACAAGGCCCCCTGCTGTTTCCTTTCCCTTTTAATTACACGAGGACAGGCTTCCTTGGGCGGACTTCGGGAGGCCAGCCTGGCTGCCCTCCACGAAACAATGCACACATGTTCCAGAGAATTCCCTCCTTGCCTAATCCGGGCTGGGAAGAAAAGGGCTTTTCTTCTTCCTGTCAAAGGGGGTCTTCGATGCTAAGATACCATTTTGTGTCTCGAGTCATGTCACGGGACTTCTGCCTCGGCCTTGCTGCCTGCTCTTTAGAAATGAAAGGCACAGTCCGTGCTCCACCTCAACACAAGTGCCCCCTTCCCGGCCCCCCTGAAGATACTGGGGGTCGGGGGCCAAAAGAAGCGCGGAAATCTCCCGACTCCCACTGTTCCTTTCTTATCCCAGCAACCTCGGCTTTCTGGACTATTTGCCCAAAGGATGAGTAGGGAGGGCTGGGCCTCACCTGCTGATCTCACGGGTCATGAATATTCTTATAATCCCCTGGAAAGAAGGGTCCTTTCATTAGAGAAGCAGATTCCTCCTGGCGACCTGGGGGCTGGCCACCGCTCCCATGCACCGGCCCGCCTCCTCTCTGGGTGCTGGCTGGCTTCTCCGGATGTTCACAAGGCATGGCTCTGCTGCTCTCCTTCTCCAAGCCACATCCCAATTCTACACATGCATTAAAGGAGATAACGACAAAGAAGTTAACAGACGTGCAACCTGGTCCTTGGTACACAGAGGAGAACAAACTTCCTGCCACTGGCAGCTGCATAAGTTATACAAGTTACATAAGATTACATGTTACTTCATCTGGTGAAAGGATCGGAGGTAGCTTTTGGGAAAACCCTGAAAATTCAGATGAAGAAATCAAAGACAAGTTTTGGGGGGAAGGGGAATAGCAAAATGAAACCATGGTGGGCTAACACGGACATGTACGTTTCCATTTGCGAGAATTTAGCTTTGGGCTTCCTCCAGCCAAAGAAAAGGGAGAAAAGTGGCTGCCAGAAGGTCAGGGCATACCAGGCGCTCCAGGGAAGCACGTTCTCCCTGACACGGAGACCCGAGACTCCCCTCATGAATGCTGAGCCTCCAATAAACAAAAACACCGTGTACTGCGTTAAAAATGTCATCCCTGATGTTACAGTTTCCTTAAGTCATGTATTAAAACGGCTTAACTTGCACCTCACACACCAACAATCACTGACATTCGCTAGACCCTCTTCTAACACTTGCCATTGTATTTAAAATATACCCTGAATTCAAGCAAGGAAACTAAGCAATAATTCTCACGGGGACTGCATTGCTTCAGATATTTTGAACAAAGGCGCTGATCCTGTAGCTAAGTCTCCCTGTGCAAAGCTTTAATCTCTTAGAAATTACTGTGTACCCCAAAGTTTTTGTTTACATGGGTTTATGCCTATTGATATTTAATGTTTGATATAATACTTGATATTATTTTAATATTGATAAATTAGAAATGGATATTTCTAATAAATTAGAAATTGAAACTGAGAAATATTCAAAATATTTACTCAATTAATTTTTTAAAATAAAATGGTTTCATGTTAACATAAGTTACATCTCTAATGAAAAACAAAAGAATCTAGCAACAAGAGTAACTTTTTAGAATGACCATCATTAAAAAATTCACAAACAATAAATGCTGGAGAGGGTGTGGATAAAAGGGAACACTCCTACCCTGTGGGTGGGAATGTAATTCGGTGCAGCCACTGTGGAGGACGCTATGGTGATCCCTTAAAAAACTGAAAATAGAACTATGATATGACCTAGCAATCCAACTCTTGGGCATTTATCTGGAGAAAACTCTTAATTTGAAAAGATACGTGTGCACCCCAGTGTTCATAGCAGCACTATTTACAACAGCCAAGATGTGGAAGCAACCCAAGTGCTCAGCAACAGATAAAGAGGTGGTAAATACATATATACACACACAATGGAATACTACTCAGCCATTAAAAAGAATGAAATATTGCCATTTGCAGCAACATGGATGGACCTAGAGATTATCATACTAAGTGAAGCAAGTCAGACAAAGACAAATATCATCTGATATCACTTATTTGTGGAATCTTAAAAAATGATACAAATGAACTTATTTACAAAACAGACTCAGATATAGAAAACAAACTTATGGTTACCAAAGAGGAAAAGAGGGGGAGGGATAAATTAGGAATTTGGGATTAATAGATAAAAGCTACCATATATAAAATAGATAAATAAGATCCTACTGTATAGCATAAGGAGTTACATCCACTATCTTATAATTACCTATAATGAAAAAGAATATGAAAAATAATATATATATAACTGAATCACTATGCTTTACACCAGAAACTAACACAACATTGTAGATTAACTATATGTCATTTTTTAAAAAGTAGCTTTTAAAAAATTTTTTTGCAACTCTCTTTAATGTCTGGCTGGACAGAAGATAAACAGATTCTTATACCTTTTTCTATATTCAATTTGTTGCAATATGTTGTTTTGGTTGAAGGAGATGAAGACAAGCTGGCCTCATACAGTGATAGGATGAGAAAAGAAGAAAGGATGAGGCTTTCCAGGGAATAGTGTATCTCCTCTGACACTAAACCAATGCCTGATGTGCCAGTGAGCACATACTCTCTGACATGAAATTCCTCAATCTACCTCCTGCTTAGAGAGGACCTTTCCCCAGGCCTGATTTGCTCCCGTCATGCACTTAGCCATCCAGAAAATATTGGTTTCCTTGGGTATGCAGATCTTCCAACTGACATCTTTTTACAATATCAAAAAATCTCATTCATAAGTACCATCCTCCATCTCATCAGAAAAACACGGAGATGTTGTCAAGCTCGTTACGTTTTTCCAAATGCTCATTCTTGCTTAAAGGTGTAAGTTTCACCATGGGCAACCAGCACTACAGAGGCGTCTTCCTGGAAGTGGCAGGGTCACTCCTACTTTGCAGAAAACGTCTGCCTCGTGAGTCAGTTTGAATGACTGTAGTTTATTAGTCATTCTGTTAAGCAAAATGGTGTTCCTTGAAAAAAAAATGAGAGTTTAGGACAGAAATAAAATAATGGCACAAGTGCTTTCCCTTAAGGTGACCATCATATTTTGGGTGATAAAGGAATTTCTGTGATCCTCCTAATTTGTCACACAGACTATTTAAAAGACATGTACTTAAGGGTTGAGACCTAATAAAAATTCAAAGTCAGTAAATTACATTAATAATACAGCAATACAAATTAATAAAATAAGTGAATCATTTTTATTGTTTCATCCAGCCATTCTTTGAGTAAAACTAGCTTTGTGGTTTGTTTGTCTGTTTGAAGCTGTGGTGCGTGGTGGTGGAAACGGCCCAGCGCCCATTAGGACAGGTGCTGTCGCTGCCTGGATGCACACTCAGCGGTGTTACCTACTGCTGCCTTTGCAGAGCTGGTGAATGTCAACATAGTGAGACGGGGAAATAAAATATTGGTGCTATTATAAAATCGTGTTTTATGATCACCCTGTGACCACTGAAAGGGTCTGGGGTACACAGACCACCCTTATCAATTGCTGGTGTGAGGAAGACTTGGCATCTAAGACAGAAGTTACTCGGGACCCTCCAGGGTCCAAAAATGAAAAGCTGAGGATTTCCCTCTGAAAGTGTTTTCTATTCTGAGTACAGCTCTGAGAGCTACAGGACTTAGAAATGCATCCTGTGCTGCAGAGATAAGTGTTTCAGAAATTTAGGGCTAGAATCAAATTATTCGATTAAGGATGGCTAAATGCTTAAGATGAACCAGTAACTGGGGGGGAGGGTATAGCTCAGTGGTAGAATGTGTACTTACCATGCACGAGGCCCTGGTGTCAATCCTCAGTACCTCCATTTAAACCAATAAATAAATAAACCTAATTACCTTCCCCCCAAAACAAAACAAAACAAACCAATAACAATACTACTCATTTCATCACATTGGCTATCTTATCTACCATACTGATTATTTTAAAGGTTAAATGAGATGATAGCTCTGAAAGCAATATGCCAGTTAGGGCAGTGTTATTTAGACAAGGCAGTTTTATGTAAAAATGGAACCAAAGCTTTTACAAGTGGCAGCGTTAGAAGGACCTCTAGTGAACATCCAATCAAACCCTCTTATTTTATCAATGAGGAAACCAAAGACGCAATGGGTTTTCCAAATTATAGTAAACTCTGGTTATGGGTCCAGTTTTTTGCCAATTGGAGTGAAAAGTTAAGTATTTATATTATATAGCAAATGAAAAAAGAGATCACACTCATATACTCATGAACGCACAAATGAGTAAACAGAGAGTAGTAAACATTAATACTTAACTCAGTGTCTATATACTTTATGTTTTATAGACATGAAAAACTCACTCATTTAAACAGTTTTTCAATATTTGTTATGTGCCAGATGCTGTGTGAAGTGCTGGGCATAAGAAGATCTAGAACACTTAGTGCCTGGCCCCTAAAGACCTCTCCGTCTAGTGAAGGCACGTGTGAGTAAGTCAGCAGTCCCTGGGCTCCATGCTGTGTCAGGACAGGCATATGCGTGGGGCACTAACGAAAACACAGCTAACTCGGGGGGGGGGAGTCGGGGGAGGAAGGATGGAAGGGGTCCCGGAAGTTTCCCAGGATCGGGGTCCCCTCAGGTGGATGAGGGTTATCAGGACAAGGAGGACATTGTAGATGGAAGGGTGTGTGTGTGGGAAGGCGGAGTGACCGAGCAGGTCTGTGGCTCTAGATAAGGATGTGGGATGGGGGGATGGGGGAGTTGCTGTTGGAGAACTGGGCAGACCCTGTACCCTGAGGGGCTATGGGCTAAAGGTTCTGAACTTTACATGAAACTTATCTGGAGATAGTTTTAATCAAATGATCACACTCTTTCTGGCAAGAGTATGGAGGATGCATAAGAGAGAACTGAAAGTGAAGGCATGTGGTGGTAACGGAGGTGAGCTGTGTGACCATCTGAGGTGTGCAGAGACAGGAGGAGGGGAAGAGATAGAAAGATAAAAACTGTAGAAAGTGGGGGCAGGAAGAAGGTAGCTCAGTAGTAGAGCACATGCTTAGCATGCACGAGGTCCTGGGTTCAATCCCCAGTACCTCTATTAAAAAGTAAATAAATAAATGAACCCAATTACCTCCTCCCACAAAAAACAAAACAAAACAAAAAGAAACTTAAAAAAGGAACTGTAGAAATTGGTGATTGGTTTGTTGCTGGTGTCCGGGACTGGGAGAGTCCCAGGCATTCGTCCGGTGTAGCTGCTGCTGTGCCTGCCACCAAGATAGTGAAATCTGGGGACAGGATGGTTTAATAGAGAAAGGGCTGCATTTTGGACAGTTTGAGTGTCAGATGACTGGACATCTGGGGGTCATGTAAGTAGGCAGCTGGAGCTGGGGTCGGGGGCATGGGGAGAGGAACAGGATGGGGCTGGAGCGTTGAGAGTCACAAGCAGATGTGGCTGGAGGTTGACCAGCCAGGAGGAATGTAAGACTGAGAAAAGTGATGCCAAGTGACTTTTCCAGGAAAGGCCCACCCTCGGGAAGTTCAGCAGATAGTACTGAAAATCAGCAGCCACTTTGTTATTAGAAGGAAAACCAGGAGAAAGTACAAAAGTCAAAGAAGTAAGAGCTTACAGAGAGAGAGAGAGAGAAGCAATGTCACAAAGTATTAAATGGCCTTAATGGATCAAGCAAATTAAGTATAGAAGCATTCGGGGCCACTGGCGGCCTGGGGGTCACGGGGGCCTCAGTGAGCGGCAGTGGTGGAGACAGCGACAATGTGGAGGACGGGGGCCCAGCTGATAAAGAAAGTGCCGGCTTGGAGTGAGCTGGAGAATGGGACACTCTCTCTTCCAAGGAGCTTGGCTGAGAATAAAGGAAAGGCGGTGTGTAGTTCACAGATACATAAAGTTTACCGAAGATACCAATTTATTTTTAGATCCTGAGTTTCAAGGGCATTTTAAAAGTTAATTTGCCTTATTTCCAGATAACTATACCCAGAGTATCCAGAAGACAGTAAGTTAAACTGATGGTATAAAATGAGAACAAAGGAAAACCCATTTAAATTAGAAAACTGTAAAAATAGCTAATGCAAGCAACCATATCGAATGGCCTGGTAGCAGGGCTAGTGGGACAGAGGGAGCCAGCCCCTTTGCTGCCTGCCATGGACATGATTGTACTCTGCCCTCTCAGGCAGGCAGTCTATAATCTCTTCAAAAACCGACTTGGTTTCAGGTCTTGACCCTCCCCTCTGCTAGTGCATATTAAGCTCTTGAGCCTCCTGCTCCCCGCCCCGGCAGCAGGGACGGCTTCATGAGCCGTCTCCTTGGCAGTCAGGGGCATCCCAAGACGGGGCTGCCTGATTCCCAAGGACTTGAGTGTGGTGAGGTGCTCCAATGAGCCCTAGAAATAGAAAAATGTTCTATTTGCAAACATTCCCCACCAAGCAGGGACTCTTATCTACAGCTCCCAAATGCCTGCCTTCTGAGATCACAGCCTCTCCGACTTCTCCGACATCCTTTGCCAACAGCAGCTTCTTCCTCGGGCTTCCTACTGAGCAATGCGGGCGGTTTCTAGTGGAGAAGGTTTGCGGCACAGTGCACGGTGGTTAAGTGCACAGTCTAGGAGCCAGCTTGCCAGGGTGGAAATCCCGACTTGGCCACTTATGAGCTAAGCAAACTCTGACAACTAGAGCAACTCAGAAGCTCCATTTTTTCATCTGTAAAAGGGGAAAATAGCATCAGCTATCGCTCAGGACTATGGAAACCAGCAGAATTCATACAGGTTACATAAACTTACAATAGTGCCTGAGACATAGTAAGCGCTCAGTAAACGTTAGTATCATTATTTAGAAGGATTTAGGCGAGGAACATCTTTTGTAGCCAGATTGGAGGCAAATAGGATGCTTTTCACTTAGAAGAGAATGTAATGTGGAAAATGTCCTGACTTAGTTGAATCAGGACGCATTTTCCCTTGGTTTCAGGAGAACATCTTTAGATGCCAAGTTTAATCAGTGACAGAAGCTTTAGGCTATCTGGGCTGGCAGAGACCTTTGGGACCATCCTGGAGGAGGAAGTGGCTCTAATAAGGTCACTTACCACGTGGGCACAGAGTGTGACTACAAGCACGCTTCTTTGGCTTCACAGCCTGTGCTCTGCCTTTGCTGTTCTGCTTAGTAAATGCACAGGTTCACACCCTAAACGTGTGTGTTTGTCACGACCTTTCCCTTCTCAGCAGCGGCCTTCTTCCTGGTAGAATTTCTCCAAGTAGAATTCTTTTTCTGGAACCAGAGCTGAACTCTTGGTTACAAATCCAGGATAAACAGGCATGCACGCATGCACAAACATGAGCACGCTTGAGTGTGGTAGTCAACAGACCCTCTCTTGTGATAAAGCACCCTTTAGTGAGATGATTTTATTCCAGCTGTGCAACTAATATAAATTACCGAAACTCTGGGCTATCTCCTTCTCAGTAAACCTTAAAAATGAATGTGGTCTTAATACTCTGAATTCACTTAAACTGTGAAAAACTTGGCATGCCAAGCATCACTTTCCTCACCTGAGGTTCACCAGTGTGAGTTTCAGAACTTGAAAAAGTTGGCTGTTTAGAACAAAAGGCTTTTATTTATAAGTATGTGCATCTTATTCAATCAGGGTTTTCCCTTAGCACTGACTTGCCCATCGATGGTGCTGGAAGTGGTGCATCCGATTCTCCCTTTGTGAACATACATGTTTTGCGAAGCAGTTCACGGCATGAACAGGAACCACCATCTCAGGAGAGTTGAGGAGGTGAGGGAAGGGGCTGTGAGTGCACCGCCAGCCCATCTCATACCTGCCCCTTTTCCAGGCTCTGTACTCAGACCTACCTGGGATCCTAGAAAGACTTGGCCAACGAGCCAGCCTCGGCCCTTCAGGCAGCCTCTCTGAGCCAGAGTTGACCTGCAGGTGCACAGTGATGATGCCTGCCTTCGGAAGCTATAAGAATAAGTAAGGTAACAGAAAGTGCCTGCAACACAGTTGGCATGTAATAAATGAGCTCTTCCCTTCAGGCCAGCCTCATCATAAATGACGCTCTGTCTATGCATCTAAACCAAGCTAAAAATCTATGCATCTCTAAGAATGACCAGAAATCATATTATTTTCACAAGACCTAGTAGTATTGTCACTCAAATCCACTGAGGTCAGAAGTGAACAGAAAATTGCAGTTTAAATCAGAGGTTTCAAATGGCCTGGGTGGGCAGCACGTTGTAGATGTTTCTGTCTGACTCACACAGTCTAAGATTCTTAACATTAGCTGCTGACATTTAAAACGAGGCAGGTTTCACGTGACTCTCCAGATCCCTAACTTCTTTTACAAAAATGCCTGGCTTCGGAGCCCTTCAGTTTATGGCCCCTGATTTAAATCTTCATGGAACAGAAACAGTACCAGCCTAGGAGTCAGGAGGCAAGGGCTCTAGTTCCGTTGAACAAACTGAGCAAATTGCTGCTTCTCTCTGGGCCTCGCTTCTTTTCTTTTTTTCTTTTTTTGCTAAACAAGAGCTCTTGTGGTTCTAAAACTGTAATTCATTTTCCAGATAAACACAGTAAGTCCGAGGGTAAAAAAATGATGTAACTCCTCCAGGAACCACGCTGTACTCTGTGCAGTTAGCCAGGTGGTAGAAGGTTTTCAAAACATTTCAGAATGTATATACATCACTGGTTACACGAAAGATTATCCAAACTCGAGGCATCAGTATAAAAGCCATGGTAGCTCAGAAAGAGGAAGCTGTTTTTTAAAGGAAGAAGTGCCCCGTCTCGTCCGTGTGGGAAGATGGACGCTGCCCAGGACCAGATGCTCAACAGGCAGACAGGCCGCGTATCCATCTGCTCTGGAAGTTTCCCTATTTCCACATTCTCATCTTGTAGTTTTGAGGTTGAGCATGCCACGCCTCAGCCGTGGAGGCTTTCTGCTCGGGTGGCTTCAGACAAAGTTACCATTAACTCCCCAACCTGCAAGAAAATTATTTGACACAAAGGATTCCAAAATGTCCTCCTCTCCCCCTACAAGCCTGCAAACAAATGGTACAGGAATGAGGTCAGAAAGGAATCCCCCGCCTACCGGGCCCCTGAATTCATTTACCTACCTCAGAGCCCATTCAGGGGGAGGGGTGGGCCCGGGAACAAGAGCCCCTCGGAGGCCAAGCGGAGTTTGGGGGTTGAGCGCCACATTACAAGACCTGACAGGCCTTTGCCAGCCTTCAGCTTCTTTGTGTCTCTCACATAATAGAGAAACACAAACTGAGCAGCACACGATCTGTGGTTACACCCTCGGACAGAGCACACTCTTTGCAAATGCTAATAGTATTGTAGCATCCTGTCACCCGGGAACACAAAAAAGGATGTTGATTTTCACATGAACCAGAACAGGCCCATTGTACACAAGTTTGTGACCAACTTGTAGTATCTGCACATCAAAAGCCCAGCCAATCATAGGGTACACAGCTGGCGAACCGCACCGACGGGGCGCCCGTCCCAGAGAACCAGATCCCAGTACCTCATCCACCGCTGCGGTGACAAAACAGTACTTTTGACACGAATGGGCCCATGGTCTCGCGATCCTGTTTCAGCTATGACCAGAGCAATTAGTATAATTCGCAAGAATGTAAATGTTGCAGATATTTGGACAGAGAAATCTGAATGTATGAAAATGGGAGTGGCTAAGTGCTCCCACTGAGAGCCTCCAACACAGCAGACGCAGCATAGGGCAGGGATGTTCAACCAGGCGCTCATACTTGGGGGGATCTGACACGTGAAAAGAGAAACTCCTGAGAACGTTGGCAGGGAAGAGCTGTCTATTTCCACTCAAACGGTCCTGGGAAAGGAGAAACTCTCAGGGCAAGAAAATGAAAGAATATGATTTTCCTGAAAAACTCAACTTCAGTCGAAATTATAAAGGCTTCTG
Source organism: Vicugna pacos (assembly GCF_048564905.1). Taxonomy (NCBI): domain Eukaryota; kingdom Metazoa; phylum Chordata; class Mammalia; order Artiodactyla; family Camelidae; genus Vicugna; species Vicugna pacos. Next base: position 60,225,906 of record NC_132987.1, on the reverse strand, counting down.
CTAATAGCTTTCCTTTCAAGTGTTACATTTATTAGAAACAAAAAGGCAGTCAAAATTTGGGAAAATTAAATATTCAGTCAAGGTTTTGAAAACTAGGGTAAAAATAATAATGTATCTTAACAGTTGGGGTAACTCAGAAAGAGTCAGAGAAACTTAATAGGTAAAAAGGGAAAATTAACATGATTAACATGCTGAAAAGTTGCAGAGGACTCATTTTTACTCCTAAGACTTACGGCCCGGGTAGACATGAGATTAGAGCCCCCAGTCTCCGTATGGCCTTGCCCCACAGGACCCTGTAGGGAACCACACCTCTACTGGTTCTTCCACCCTGGTGATGCAACAACAGCCTTTATATATAGCGAGGGAAAACCATCCTGGGCCATTTCCGTAAAGCTAGCTCAAAGTACACTTTCTAGGTGTATCAGTGCCCTAATATACTCAATCTTATAAATAGGCTCATTTTCTTCAAGGTATTTTTGAGAGAGCGTATTTTGGAAAGTGCATAGGTTTATAACCAGATTTGTTTTCAAATTTAGACGTTGCTGTTCATGCCAATGACCTTGGTTACTTCAAACTTCTCTGAGCCTATTTCCTCATCTATAAAATGGAACTGCTACTGCCTGTGATAATGAATGCATGACACAGGCCATAGTGGTTCCTTTGCTCTAGATTTCAGTTCTTTTCTTCAAAATTTTAAAGGGAAGTCAAAATGTTTTCATAGGATCACTCCTTGGCAAGATAGGATACTGACCATTAAAAAGGCTTCAGGGGGGTTTCTAGATAGATTCTCCAAAGGCTCGTGGCCACTGACAGTGCACTTCTTTGCTGTGTTCTCAGTGCCGCTAAGACCTTTATATAAGCCCTCAGTTAGGGTGGTACGACCCCTGCAAGGGCCGCAGACTGCGCGTCTACGCACCTCCTCTCCCAACACACATCGGGCATCTCCTCCTCCTGCTAGTGTCGCTCATGGCAGCGGGGAGGCAGGTGTGTGCTGCGATCTTAAGGCATAGGTAAGGTGACTTCTGGTTTCACTACCTATAAATTGAGTGTAGAAAAAAATTATATATATATTTGGCATACAAAGGGATTGGCTGTGTACCACTTGGAGCATCATTGACTGCAAGTATGAGAACTTTTGATTTAAGCCCTCCAGCAAACACATTTCTTTACAGAGAAATAGTAAGTACTGCATTTTGTTAATGATGCATGACTACTTCTGTGTTAAGATGGATGGAAAAGATTGAAAACAAAAATAGAACACAAACTAAGGGAGCAGAGAAATGAACAGGCTCATTCCTTAAGGGATAAATTAATTTCAGCATTTCCTGGCAGCTGAAGCAAACAAACAATTGACGTCTTGAGCTCTCTGACAGAAGGGAAGCACCGGGAAACTTTGCTGGCGCTGAATTACCCAGTAATCCTTACTTTAATGAACTCAAGTGACTAGAGAGATATGTCATTAGATTTTACCTTTGTGAAAAAGATACTGTGTATTTTCTTCAAATAGGTGCATCACATTGTATTTGTTTGTGAAAGCCAAGGGCATTTTAGATAAATTAAGAAATGGATAAAAGTAAGTAGTCCCAGCAGTACTGCTTTCTGATGATTTGGCCCAATTCTCAGAAAAACTTTAGCATATTAAGAAGATGGAGTTAACTTATTCCCCACATACTTTCTTACAGATGTTAGAGGCCTCACAAACTTTTGGCCAAGTGTTAGATCATGACCATATTATTTGACAAGTGGATAAAATTCTAAGTTAAAACCCCATGTTGTTGCTACGATTTAGTTTCTCCAAGAGTGAGGAGCAGAACGGACAATTCTTCTTTGAACTCTAAGCAGTGTCACTAGTCGTCTTCACACAACTGTACGACATGCCTCTCTGGAGGCTGCTGGCAGTGTCACCGCATGTTGACTGGGTGGGCTTCAGGGGGGCCTCCGGCCTACTTTTTTTGTTTTTTTTTAAATGACTTTTTGCATTCTCTCAAATACTCGGATGGGGACCAGCCTACACCTGGGTTATTTAATTAAAGACAAAACAAAACCAATAATGAAGGGACAACTGATTTAAGAACATTTAAAAGCTGTAGTTACCCCCTCGTCAATGACTTGATCCCAAATGAACCTTAACACTGCTCTTACAGAATGTGAATAAAACTCACAAGAGTTTCAGAGGGTGATCATATACACTCTTTCATTTTACAGTCTCATTTCAAAATACACATTAATCCAATGCCTTATAATGCACGTTTTTCTTACCCTTATTTTATAAAATTTTCTTCTTTGGGCTAAAGATCACTCACATTTAAACTTTCCTGGCACTATCCTGCTTTTTCATCTTTGACAATTTTTGTAGAACCTGTCTTAATTTTTCTACATCTATCAACTTAGTCTGAGATGTGCAGAAATTATGACTTAGTTATCACAAATTGGGTATTTTATTGTTTAAATTTTGTCTAAACAATAATGATTTTAAAACACATTTTGTAATATAATTAAATAATACATCTGATTATTTACAAGCATATGGTAGCTACTTCACTTTGACAAACATACTACTTCATCATTTGAAAATATTAGAAGAAAACATAAATTACCCTATTAAATCTTCAGGAAGTAAACTCTTCAAACTTTCTGGCTCCATGAATATTTTGAACTTGAATTGCACAAAGGATGAAAACAATTTAAAACGCACCTACTTTTGGGGCTCCACATGAGGATTGGTTTCTTAGTGCTGATAACAGTGAAATAACTGCTACAATGACTGAAACATATTCTTTGTTATAAAACTTCCAAAGGAATTCAAAGACTGCCTCGCCATTTATTCACCAGAAATAAATCACACTCCAGACCCTGTGTACCCCTTCTGGAAGCAATCGTGATTTTGAGTCTTTTCCTAGTTTTGACTCTAGCCAACCACATGAATCCTGGAGAAGGCATTCTTATGCTCTGCCGTATTTCACACATCTAATGATCACCAAATCTTTTACGTATCATTTATGAACAAAGTTCTGGGAGGAATTATAAGGAATGGGAGTTCATAATCACGGGGGAGATGGAATTAAGTGATCTTTCAGTTCTAAGACTTAATGATGACTTTTTAGTAAGCCTCATGTATGACTGAACATGTTACCATCATTAATGACAACGATGGTCCTGGCAGCAAATGCAATTAGAAACTTTTTTTTTTAATAAATTCTACCAAAGAAAATAGCAAAATGTATCGAAGAGTATCAAGACATGGAAAAGAGCATTGTTAGGCCATAAATTTCAACTGTGAAACATGAGGCATGTGAAATTCAAGCGTTCAGAGAAGAGCCACATTAAGAGGCTTGTTAGACCACTGATTTGGTTATACCATGGGGTCAAACTATTACCCTAGGTGCACAGGTTTCTTTCTCTCTCCCTCATTAAAACAGAGACCACTTGAAAGATGCTCTCCAACCACAGAATTATAACCTGATTTAAGTATCTTTAATTACTCATCTACACAGATGACCTTAGATCAAGCACAGGCAAAATATAAACTGCAGTTACATCTACAAGGTGTGAAGGTTTTTAAAAATAATACAAAGTTCATTCATAGTGCACAAGTAAAAACAAGAATAAGTTTTAAATATTTAAACACAAAGCCATGATTATTCAAAAGGTAAGCATATTTGCGAACACATTTCCATTCTGCTAAAGTACCTGAAACTATAGCATATATCAGCTTAGAGAACTGAAATTAAAAAAAAATTACTCTGATCCCCTTTATCAAAAACTAAAATACCACATTTCTTTTTGCAGATAAATACATTTAAAATAAATAACAATAAAATTGACTAGTTAAGGAATTTAACTTTTAAACCTACACTCTGTATATTATCATCGTATGTAAAATTCTCAGATTATACGATTAGGAAGTACCACTTTCTGCAATATTCCCTACTCATTTTTACACTATTCATTTCCATCCAGAGGCAACTTGTGGGAAGGAGTCTGCTGTTGTCAAGCCTGGAAAGGTGGGATAATACAAACAAAAGAGAACATAAATAAGCCACTTGGGAAGGCTGGTTGCTCCACTTACAGCTATAGCTCAGCTGAACTATAGTTTAACCGTGAAGCTGTAAGAACTGCTTGTTTCCTACCATGCATTATCGTTCATAAACTGATTTTTAAAATTGATGCCCTGACCCAGTAAATTCTAGATATAATCTATTTACAGTTACTCAGTCTTCCATACAGAGCTCTGTTCACTCTATTCTTTGCAGATTCTGACATGAAAAACAAATGATTCCTGGTCTAGTTAGAATTTAACTTCTGTATATTGAATTTGTTTTCATTTGTTACAGTTGCATACTTCTGTATAGTGATTTGTTTACAACGGAATCATCTGTAATTTCTGAACTACAGACACAAAACACAGGGTTTACTGTTGAGAATCTGAATTTAATTTATTTTCTTTTAATAACATCTGCATTTAATAAATACTTCACTTTCAGTGGGGCAGGGGTGGAGAGGCTTGGCATGCTTAGTCTGAGACAGCCATAAAGGGAAAAAAATATTAATCTATGAAAGAAGTCATATTACTGAGGGGGATGGGGAATATCTGGACTCTAATATGGGATTTCTAATAGTATTTTTTATCATCTATTTATATATTTAAATTACAAATACTGATCTCAAAGGAATGGAGATACCCGACCACCCCTTTCTTAAATTTATACAAAGGGTTGTGATAAGTACTGACTTAACATCAGCCTTTGCCTGGGGGGAATACAGCTGAGGGCACTTGCCCCTGTCCATAGCTCTCAGAAAGAAATACAGTCCTATTCCTTCTTCTTTAGAAATAGATCTGTAGTTGTAAAGTGGTTGTGTCTCATAACTGCAAAATATTAATTAATAATGCATGATGTCGGCTTCAGTGAGGGTGTTTGCCCACTGGCCAGCACTGGTTAGAGGGAGTTAACCAGCGACGTCATCTCCTAACCTTTGTACACAATCCTGGGGCGCTCCACCCCCTTCCTATCCCCCCCACCCAGGTCTAAAGGACACAGGAAATGTTTTCGACCACTCAGCTACCAAACAAAGTATATTGCTACTAGCTGCTTAAAAGTGGATCTACTTTTCTGATCAAAAAAAGTATGTCCTGAACTCTCAGTTTCTGAAATATTTTGTGATATCCTTCAATGATATGACTGATATAACTTGCATATTAAGTGTCAGATATTAAGAGAGATCACAATAAAGAATATATATTGATGGTAAATTAAAAAAAAAAAAGGTGTGGCACGGGAACTGTTACCAAAACATAATTCGAAGAAAACTTGAAATTAAACTGGAAAATAAAAACTGTCACACAATGGGCATTTTTATTAGAATAAAAAAGGCGTAATGAAATGGCAGCAAAGAGCAGAGTTAAATGAAAATGATATTTAAAGTCAAAAATGACTTTGCTTTAAAGTCCTTTAGCCAATAAAAAATATTTATGTAAAAAACATGAAAATGATGTGAGGATATTATTGTAATTGAACTGCAATGAATTAAACTTTGTATTTCCTTTAAATGTTCAGCACAGAGGAGGATGGTCAACATTATTCTAACTGCTGAAATAATTTCTATTTAAAAATCCAGTCTTATGAAAGAAAGCTTTTTCCTGAGGGCTAGTTGAAATGTTCGACAACAGTCTAAACAAAATGAGTCAATTGATTATTCTTAATCTTTCCTATCTCGAGTCACAATCCAATAACTCTGTCAACAGGTGAAAAAACACTGTTAACAGAAAGCCTAGCTCAATTATACAACAGCCAAATGAATGAATTTCAAACGGACAGAGAACAAAAACACCAACTGAATCAAACAGGTAAGCTGCTACTGACTTAGCCTGGGAAGGCAACTTTCTAAGCTGTCAATGAAGAACTGAAATCTCTTTTGCTGAATATACATGGAATTACTGTAGCCCAAATCGACCTATTTGAGGGTTTCTCTGTTAACTTGCTTTGTTTCACGTGATAAATAAATAAACTGAGTTATCACAGTCAAATAGTTTCTGGGCATAGAACATTATAGACAACAACTCAGTGGGTTACCATTATCTTATATACAATTTTTGATAGCCTTTAGAAAATTGCTGTTAAGTTTTATTTCAATACATCTAGCATTCTTTTTCTGGAAAAGAAAGTGACATCAAGTAACATCAGCTAGTGAGTTAGTTGAACTAGTGTCACCACAAATGAGACAACAAGCAGGAGAGCAAGTTTCTTATCTTCAAGGACTGAGCCTAATGGCCACACCACTTAAATTATCCCAATTTGTCACTTGGGTACAATAAAACAGAATGTTAATGTCATTTCCACTGTTCTTCCATTCAGAAGGCAGCTGATGTTTAAAGTGCCTCTAACACACATAAATTATTTTTTCCCATGACTTTATTTTATGTTTAGAAAGGTGGAAGAGCAGATGAAAAAAAGGCAGGACAAAAGACTTTGGAGTTTTCTTTCTTCAGATGTATGCAGAGGTGATTATGAGTAGGATTCTGTGAAAATAAACAGAATTTTTATTGATAAATTTAGGTCTGGGCAGACAAATGTAAAGTTTCGAAGTAAATGTTACTATTGCATGATCATAAAAACATTGAAGCTTAACTGTCTAAGTTTGCTAGCTTTATTAAATTCAAAATAGCCACCATAACAATATAACATAACTTTATCAAACGTGTATGAACCAAAAAATACTAGAATTCATTTCTTAAACAAAGTTAAAAACATTAAAATTGGTTGGTAGAAAGATTTTACATATAGCTGTGTTGGGTATAAACATCTTCAGCAAGTATCAGAAGTTACTCAAAACTATCAGGTTGAGGAACCCCATGCATCTTAAAACTGTCATCAAGAAACTATTCCTTAAAGATATTTGGTAACTTTTTTTAAGTGGTCAGAAGGAAGCAAGGTGACCATTTGGCCAGAATGATTCTTTTCAATGGATTTGAAAGGTACAGCACAGATCATCTGTCCAGTTCATAGACACATGTAGCAGTTCACAGAGCTGTAAGTCCCGAGGGCTGGGAAGAGTAGACACAGACAAGAAATCAAGGAAGTGGGGACTGTCTTCCTATACACAACCTGGCTCTGAGGACTGTCCCGCCTGCAGCTGGGACAGACACTCTGGCAGGAAAAGGTATGTTCCTGGCAGCAACGGTAAACAGAAAAATGGTTTATTTGAATGTTTTTAAACATAAGAGAATAAGATTAAGAGCAATTATTAAAAATTTTAGTCAAGCCAAATATAAAGCTTTGCAAGTTAACATACACATTATTATCCACTGAATACAAATCATGAGGACTAAAATAATGAAAGCTACAATTCAATTCTTCACTCACAGAAAATCTATGAGCCACCTGCATATTATGAAATATCTTAGCTTTGTTCACCTTTGTTCTGTTCAACACGAGTTCTAGAAGATACTTTTAGTTTAGCCACAAGGCAATCAAGTTATTCAAAGGGACAGTATACATATGAAACTTAGAATCTAGTGTCAGAGATTTCTTCTTTTTAAATTATTTACTTACATTAAAATTATTATTAAAGAGCAAGTAGGATATGGTTAAGTAGGATGATAAACTATTAAAGTAAGTGTAAAATATAAATTTTGTGTTTGGTCAGTACCAATGTAGTAATAGGACTTTTACTCACTTACTACAATTTATTTCTCCTGATGAAGAGCTTCAATAAAAGCATCAAGTTTTTCTTGAATTTCCCTAACTTTCTCTGTGGAGATAAAAAGAGGTAATAAATTAGTTAAAAACTAATTTATTTTTCAAAGGCATCACAAATCACAGGAGATGAAGGGTCTGGGATACTTTACTTTGGAAAAGGGGGGAAATTACCTCAGCACCACACACCATCTTATACCCAAATCAAGTTCAAATGGATTGTAGCAGTACCTCTTCACAATTTTTTGGAAAGGGGAGGAGGATGGAGGTTTGTGACAGATCCCCTTGAGAATCTAATAAAAGTTATGGATCCTTACACAGAAAAATCAAGTAGAGAGATATATATATAAAATTATGTATAGAATTTTAAAGAGTTCTCAGATTATCGAGCTAACCAAGGACTCATGGTTAGCAATATCTGGAGCAGAGGAAAATATAAAATAATAAAACCACTTTTTAAAATTAGAAGAGAATACATAAAAATAATTAAAAATTAAAAAACCCCCAAAAGATATAGAAAACAGACTTATGGTTACTGGGTCGGGGGGGGGGAGGGTATGGAAAAGGATAAATTGGGAGCACGAGATTTGCAGATACTAAATACAATATATAAAATAAATAAATAAGTTTCTTCTGTACAGCACAGGGAACTATATTCAATATCTTGTAGTAACTTATAATGAAAAAGAGTATATGTAAGACTGAAATATTACGCTGTACACTAGAAACTGACACAAGATTGTAAACTGACTATACTTCAATTAAAAAAAAAAAGAATACAGGTGAGTACATAACTGGTCTTCAATTGGGAAATGACTTTCTAGGCATAAAGTAATGAGAAAAGTTACCTATGGAAAAAATAAACCATGAAAAGGGCAAAAACACTTTAAAAAATAAAAATGTGCTTTTCTAGCTGTGAATGAAGAAAGGAAAGTTTAAAAACACCAGAGCCAATGAAGACAAATTTACATTATTTTATTTGATTTTGGGTTTTCATATTTATAGATGTTCAATTTCTCTCTGAAATACAAAAATTTTCTTCAAAATGCAAACTAGTCACAAGACTTGTCAATCTCCTAGTGCTAAAAACAGAAAAAGCCACGACTTATTTACTTCATTGCTAACTTAATCATGCAACTCTCATTTTAAAACACAGGTTATATTAAGCACAGTAACTAATATTTTGTCCTGTTAACATAATTTAACATGTTAGTGAAAATTATCAATTAAAGTGAAGTGACTCGTTCAAACCTGGTGATCTAGAGGCAAAACTGCAAAGCACTCTAGAGAAAAACCATATAAGATGCATTAATATTCAACATTTATATCTTTTACAGTCAAAAATAACCTTCAATTGAAGATATAAGTATCCCTTTTTACAAGTGAGCCAGCATTTGTGGTAAGTAGCCAATAAAAAGGGAAACTGTCCTTTTTATAAATTCTCATTAGCATGCAGGAACTTAACAAAGCCTACGATGGTTGCATATAAAGACCATAATGGCATCATCTTCTTTTCCCAGTAATTTAGCACTTCTAATTCTTGGTATTAGTCTGAGACTAACACACACCGAAAAAAGCGGGGGAGGAGGGGACCCCTGTTGTTTTAATCAAACTATTTACTGAGAAAATCTGATAACAGTTATCACAAAGACAGCATTAACTCCTTCTATATAAAAATTTAAGCTAGAGAAACTAGAAAAAATAATTTCAATCTATGTCTTGGAAATTCAGTCTGCACTTTTTGGTAGTCCGTATTTTTTTTTTTTTTTTTTACCAGCAGTCAAACCAGTAAACATACTTCTTTTCTCAAAGGAAAGCCACATTCTCATATTTAAAATTAATCCATCTAGTTGCTTAGAAATAGCTTCACTTATTTTTTTTACTAAATATTTAGAGAGTTCTAGAGATTATAGCTCATCAGTTGAAGAATTTTTAAAGGGGGCAGGATTAAGAGAAAAAGAATTTTTATAATTGTTTCTCATAGAATTTTAGAAATGAATGGGGTTTTTAAAAAATCATCTAGCTTAAACAACACACGACATGAAAATCAAAAACAAGTGTTTAGAGCCTTAGCAGCTCTCTAAACTTTACACTGGGAACTATTTCTACTTGGGAAAACGGTACTGTATGAAGAAAGGAAATTCCATTCTATCTGCTCCACGATCTGAGTAAAATCAGGCAGGACCAGCTCTATCCAGCTTTTTGCCCTGTCAGTGACCTCCATGCTCAGCTGGGCAGACTGTCTGTGAGTGGGTGGGACAGTAGCGTCACTCACACCAGACTGTTCAGAGCAAGATCTACTTGTATTGAAAGAGACCAAGGGCCACTCTGATGCAGGTGTTTGAATCTGAATCAAATTCAAATTCTTCTAAAATTTGAGACAAACAATGGTTTTCATATAGATGAAAGCTTAAAAAATGAATTTTAATATAAAAAACAAAAAACTGCCTTTCCCTTTAAAAAGCTGTTTTTACACAGTATTTTATGATCAGAGTAATTGTGATGAATGTATCCTTTTAACACTAAATTTAAAAACTAATTTCTTCGCTGGTTCCCTCACTTACACCATGGGCTTAATGGAGTAACATGGGGACACACGTGATACCTCATCTTTGAGAATAATTCCTTGCTTACTGTCTACTTATTGTAAGTCTGTAAGTGGCTACTACATTTTGGGTGATTACAGATCCCACATTTTATTTGGTTCTCACACAACCCTGCAGGTATCACTGCCAAAGACGAGGCCATTAAGCCTGGAGAGTCAGCCTTGTCCACATTCCTCCAATTTAGAGACACATATTAGACCTGTTACTGTACAGATTCTACATGTAGCCAAAAAAGTGTTTATTATTTCAAGTGTGCTTGTTATATGTTTCACCTTTTATGTGAAATAAGACATTCTGATAAAAATTAGGGAATGAAATTGTTATCGAACACCTCCTAAGTAGTTACATTTCCAGGAATGTCTAAAAAATGTGTAATATGCTACCATACTCAGAGGAACATTATTACTGTTTGAGGAGACCAGATCTCTCTACATTTGGAGAAAATCTTAGAGAATCATGTAAGAGCATGCAACTGGACCCAAAAGGCTCAGCGTCTTCAGCGTCTACAACACCTGACTCACTATGCATGTTCAATAAATACCTGATAAATGAAGTTCCCCAAAACATGGCACAGACGAGAAGGGCTGTAGGTTATCAAGAAGGAAAACAAACAAACAAACACGTGACAGGCTTTCTGGATGTTACTCCAGGACCCCAAGAGCTAGGGCAGGCTGGGAACAGGAGGCAGGGTACACGCTGACAACAAAGACTAAGGGAAGCCGGCGGGTCACCTGAACCACGTAAGCAACATGGGACAGAGAATACGCAGGTCTCACAACACAGTACGCGGTGAGGGCGGGGGTGAGGGTAGGGGAAACAACTTCGACTTAATTTTTGCACCTTATTTAAGAAGGGTAAAAGATGCTGACTACACAAGCACACAGCTTTGGAGAGTAAACTGATTCCATGCTTTACAAGGAAGTTATATTACAAATATTAAGCAGCATAATTTTCCATATTTGATTTCACTCATTTTAAGTTCTGATGTAAGTTTCCAGCACTGTCTTGTGTATTAACTATGCCATTTGGCTGCACATAAAACTGAATTATGCATAAAAATCAAGTTGGAATGTTAGCAACTAAAACTTTCTACTTTCTGATCCTTCCAAATTAATGTCTCAGTATTATAGTGTTTTCAAATCCTCAAATCTAACTGTATTTAATTTGTTCACCATTAGAAATTACTTTCCCACAGAATGTGTACAGATTAGCATGGCTAATTATAAAGCAAACTCTTTTTTCTATTAAAATTCTGTATTAAATATTTATAGCTAGAGAACTCTCATAAATTTGTGAATTACCTGATAAACTAAACCAGCTCAGGAAGGGATTAACAAACTGCTATTCCTGTTACACCAAAATAGCCAGCTCTACATGTAGTGAATACTGAGTCTACTTTCCATTCACCCAATGTTTACTTAAAAGATGAACAATTTCAAACATCAATTCATTGTGTTTCTTGATTGAGTCATGAATATTCCCATAATCCCCGACTCATAAACCGTCAGTCTGAATGAAGTTCCTTCTCTTTTTTCTTTTCTTCAGATGACTTGACACCCATTCATGTTCTGCGTCTCTTTATCTCCACACGAAATGATACTGCTACTCTCATTTTCTTTTTGAGTCTTCTGATACTTGCTCTAAAAGTCTCAAATATAGACTAATCTGTAATTAGGTTCTGAATACACTGTGAGTACCAAAAGGCCAAAGCCGGGAGAAGGTTCACTTCAGTGGTTAATAACAGTTTAGAACAGGAATAAAGAATCACACACAAAACACTACCACATGCACTGAAATCAACCTTTTAAAACTTTTGATGTTTTTCAAGAAAGCATAAAGAAAACGAGCTGCAAACTTGCTAATGGCAGTGTGCTTTAAACAAACCACAAATCCAAAGACCCAAATGCATCTCAACAGAACTGTTTTATAACATGCTGAGCACACATTTTATACAAGCTTGAGGACACCTTGCAGGTGAGATTTTGCTACACAAAGCTGTTCACTAAAGGACTAAACATTAAAGGAACACTTCTTACATCATACATGTTGTTTCTAACAGGCCTGCTTTTCTTTAGCCAATTATACTCTGCTCTTTCAGAAATTCAGTATTTAAAAGAATCATCTTAGGAAAAGAAGAAAACAAACAAAAAAGGGTGAAGAGACTAGGTTCAGAGTCTCAAAACTATAGTCAAGATCTTAGATTGAGCACAAGAAAAAATGTACACCTTTTACAGTTGAAAGGAAGAACCAAAGAGATTAGAGTCAAAGATACATAGCTAAATCTAACACTTAGCTTCTGAACCTTGTCCTGTAGCTTTTTTCCTACAAATAGGTATGATTACTTCTAACCAGACTTATTAATGAAGACCAACAGTATACTTCTGCTTGTTACAGAAGAAGGAGGCATCATCTCCTATGTCCTGAAAAGCTGTTTGAGACTAAGACAGTAATTTCAAAGCTGTGTGGGGTCCCAGACTTCTATGGGTCTGTGTAAAGGTGGTAATAAGAGTTCTCTGGTTATTTCCAATTGTTTCAAAATTTCAAATGGAATTTTTCGTTTGGGCTAGAATTATATCTATGCTTGTTAACGTTTATTTAGGCTGATTAGAAGATATAATTTTAATTCCATGTTTCAAATTAAAAATGTAAGTATATTGTAGCCAGATCTTATAAAACATGGGCTTCACAGGAGTATACAATATTAAAGGAGTGCTTGATGAAAAAAATTGTTAGGAATCCCTGGTCTAATGCCCCTAATAATCAATTGGGTATGATTTTTATAAAGATGAGAACATATTAACAGCTATATGATAACATGATCTGGAGAACTAAGTGTCTAGTCCCAGCTTTGCCTTATGACTGTAGACAAGTCACAGTCCTAGTTTATTTATAAAACGAGGAAATCTGTTCCCCAAAATTCAAAGCCCATATTACTTTAAAACTTAGGACTGAAATGTTCTATTCTAACTGATCATGTTTTAACTGCATCTTTAAAAACTTGTTAATGGTCTTTTGCTTGTTCCTTAGTATCCTTTTATGTGATGTTAAGCTCCTAGTTAAAAATGCAACCACAAATGATAATATTATTCCCACAGGGTTACATAATTCATTTTAGAAAGATCAGTTTTACAATGTTTCTTCCAGGAATCAATGTGGGACTGCTTGTATGAATTACCTACTTACCAAAAAGTCTGTCATTTAAAGTCACTCAGGCCAGCACAGAACTTGCTATATAATCGATGTCCATGAATATTCATTCTTTGTTCATTCATTTATCGTTGAGTGATCTAACTTAACCAATACCCAACCCAAACATTCAAGATGAGCATTTAAAAATTTGCTATTTCAGACCCTAAAACAATGTGATTCAGAAAGAAAGCTTCTACAGGAGGGTCTGTGAAGTAAGTTATAATTTGTATCTGTTGAATGTGTAAACAGCTCAAAGTGACTTGTGGATACATTTAGCTTTTTTTTTTTTTTTTAACTCCTTTAAATGTAAGCATTTCTATTGGGCTCCCTTTGGCTAATACAGTCAAAACATCTTTAAAAAAATACTTTCTTGGTATTTTGAAGCCTATTCTCTAATAAAAGACTTCAGTGTGGATGATCAGAGTAGCAGTCAAATACTTAAGCCTTTATATTGGTTAGGCCCTTAAACTTTCATAAATGGATGGCAACCCTCATTTCAGCTCAGTTATTAATTTTTATGGACTTGTCAATAAAGAATAGCACCATTCCAGGTGCTTGTCAATGTTAATCAGTGTGAAACTGTGAACTTTCTGCTGCCTGATACTTCTTCTAAAAGACTCAGCTGCAAGAAGAAATCACACTTATGGACAACGGTATAGGGGCTATGTGATTCATCTATTTCTTTAGATATCATATAATTTGTCTTTAGATAAGCCAAACCAAACAGCCATGCATTTGGACTGCATCATTTTGACTTAGCCAGAACTGCTTATGTTATTGGCCTACACTGAGGAGCATCACAGTAAGAGCCCCATGAATTTTATGATTATGTGTAGTCATCTGATTTACTACATCATAGACTCAGTGTTTGTGAGGACTCATGACATTTCTCTCAGGTGGGTGTACTGGGAACAACTATATTTCAACTAAGCCACTGCTGTGCTGTTGTCTGACAACATGTAGCCACCATAATCATGCAATCAACTTTGTTTTCCATTTTGCATCAGCTGCTGAATCCAACTCCCTGTGAATCTGAGTCCCCCTAAAACCAAGTTCCCCTGCAGTTTATGATTAACCTCTATCTAAAACTTTATCCCCTTTCTTGACCCGTCCCTGTTCCCCTCAGGATTGAGGAATATCAAAGAAAAGGGGGGAATGAAACTGAGCAGGGCCTTGTGGGGCCCTCCCAGGTACAAGGCCCTCGTGTTCCCCACTTCTTGTTTGACCCTTCCTGAGTCCCAAAGAGCAACGTCAAGGAGTCAGTGATTAGAACAACAGAGTCACATGACTCCTAGTTCCTCCTGAAGGGAGGCAGATAACAATCTGATGCATTTCTCTGGGTTGTTCTGCAGAAATTAAGACCCCCACCTGGTGGAGGATGGTGACCATTGACTCAACACAAGCCCGTAGACCCCAGAAGGGCTGGAACCAGAAGGCTGATGACTGAGATTCCTGAAACATTATCCTGTTACCTCACCACCAACCAATCAGAAGAATGTCCACCAGCTGATCAGGTACCCTGACCCTCAACCCTAATGGCTGCCTTTAAAAACCCTTCCCTGAAAGTCATCCGGGAGTTCAGGTCTTTTGAGCATGAGCTACCTGTTCTCCTTGCTTGGGGTCCTGCAATAAATGCTGTACTTTCCTTCACCACAAACCTCTACCAGTTGATTGACTTTGCTGTACATAGGGCAAATGGACCAGAGTTTGGTTTGGTACCATTATTAGGAAGTTCAGGGCTAAACCTGCAGCTTACTTAGACCAAAGCACACGGAACACTTAAGTACCAATTTTATCCCAAGTTTCATGCTATTTCACTTGCCTGGACTTTTTCTCTTCTCTTCCATCCAGCTTTTCCACCTAAGTATTTTACCTTTTGAATAGTGTAGATCTTTGTAAACTGCCTCAAATTGTTTTTGTGATAAGGCAGGGAATTTATAAACTAACAAGCTAGTTTGTAGAAGATATACCACTAGGTAGCTGATTAATACAATATACTATAATATTCTAAAATGGTCTTTCTACACTGGTAATGTTTTTTAAATCATTAATTTAAGAACACTTTGGGGGAGACAACATTTATCACATTTAACCTTTTATGAATAATCTCTGCATGGGAGGGAAAAAATTATCTGTATTTCGGCTCAATTCTTGGAAAACTCAGTGATATAAATATCTATACTTAAACTCTTTATTTTCAGCAATAGAAAAAATCATAATTTTTATGGAATACATGATCATCTTCTTTAAAATTAGATTCCACTGTAAGATTATAATTACCTCCTGTGAATTATTTTATTCTACATCCAGTACATAAAATGTTCCACATTCATTATATCTATCAACTCAAATTACAATGAAAAAACTACTTAGAAGTTATTTTACATGCTAACTCATTAATGATAGGCTGATTTTTCTAAAAAAAAAAATACACAATTTCAAAATGAATACATTTTTCCCCCACAGAAAAACCTAAACATCAATAAAATTTAAAAGCTATGATATAGGTAATTAGTTGGGAAAGCTAAAAAAGTATTAACCTTATCACCAGTAAAATATTCAGTCCCAAACTGAGAAGGTTTTAAAATAACACATCATTTTTTCTTTTCTATTTTCCTCTTATTCTTAAAAACATATTTTATTCTGAATTTTGTTAGGAGGGAAGTTGAAACATTTTAAGAAAAGGAAAACCACCCAAGCAGCTCTTAAAGAGACAGGACATCATTTATCACCTGCAAAGACAGATTTATAAGAAGAGGGCCCATTCTGTTCCTTTAAGACTGCAAAACAGATGGGAAGAGAATGGACAGTCAATGGGACAAGAAAACACATGGGAGGTGCTGCTGTATGTATGTTCCCAGCATAAGAAAGAGGTCAAGATTGTAACTGCATGACTGGGTCCTGGAAAGGGTCTTTCTTCAAGCTGTTACAAAGACAAACGCTGTTCCTCATCCTGCTGTCAAACTGTTATAAATATTGGTTTGTCAAAAGACCTTCAGTGCTGAAGCTCTCAAAAGGAGGCATAACAGACGAATGAATCATGAGAATGATTCTTAAACAGTCAGCTCATTAATGTAATTTCAAAAGTAAAAGAAAATACTACAAGAACTGAGGATGTAATTCTGATTTATGAACAAACTAAAAGTTTATGGGAAAATTATGGAATTAAAAGTTGCAGGCTTTAATAAAGTTATGAATTAAGTGTGATGAAAAACAAAAATGAAATACAATTACAGCTCAAATAAGATGATGCATTAGGACAAAGTATTATTAAACTTATCACCCAGAGAACTAATAGACATTTGTGTTTTGTTAAAGCTGATTTCATAGATTTTCAGTTATTTCTCACAACAACCCACAATTTCTCACAGTATCAACCCTGTTGATAGTGATGAAGAGGTATCAATACTGATATTGGTTCCATAAGTTAGAATAAGGCTCAAAGAAATAAAATAACTTCAGAATTAATTTCATGTATTCACTAATTTAGAAAAACTCCTTTAAATTATAAGTCACAATTTCTTTTTTTATAGAAAAGGAATAATCATAAAATTGAAATAGCAATAAGAATGCATATATTTATAAGCCTACGTTATCTTTTTTTGAAGAATGAAACCATTACATGTCTATTTTTTTGAAGAATGAAACCATTACATTACAAATTTATTGATGCAGATTCTAAATTAATTAATTCAGCTAAGAGAGTGGGCCCTAAAACTAACAGATTGGAAATAATGTAAAAAAGAAAGCCAAATTATATGAATTTTGTTATCTATGGCCGCCCACAAGCACAAACTCAAAGACTAAAGATGAACAGAATCCCACATAAATCTAAAAAGATACTATCTCTAACACAAGTTCTTAGCCTCAGCTTTGCCATAAATATTTATATAACTGGCTAAATCATTCTCCTCAGTGAACATCAATTTCCCCATCTGAACAATGGGGATAATAACTTACAAGCCTCATAAGCCTTTACAAGGCAAACATAACAAACTCTGTAAAGTGCAAAACTCTATACAAATTTAAGGCACATATACAGAGTTCCAAGCAGGATTTGGATTCCAAAGCACTAAATGACGCAGTTATATGAGAATACTTTCTATTCCCGAATGCTCGCCTGGCTTACTCACTGCCTTATTGATTGTCAGCAATCTCAAAACAAAACAAAACAAATTTCAGGGGAAGTGAGAATGAAAGATTACAAAGTTAAGAAGACAGTGGATGGTTTAAAGTAGAGGCAGCAGCCAAACATTCAAAGGTTTTCCTGTGTAAAAGAGAATCATGATCAAAAGTAGTTAGAGTACATGGAAGACTCAATCCAATAGTTTAAGACAGGAGCGACCTGAGCATTTCTGAAGAGAGGAGAGACAAAATGAAGGCACAGGCACACACAAAAAGTGCCAGGGTCCTGAACAGAGGTGGGGATTAACTTTAAAAGCAGAGTGATTTTTAGTATATGTTTTGCTACAATATAGCCTGACCTATTTAAAGTAATGGATACCATAGGTTTTATTTTTACTAATGCTGCTTATTCATCTCAGTGAACCTTTTTGAAATAACTTTGTATGAAGAAAAGGAAGAGAAATTTAGCCTTCTCTGATAGATGAGAAACCAGAAATACCAGCAATGACAACAAATTGAGGAGGAAGCCAATCCAAGATCTCTTCATGAAAAAATATGTCCCAGAAATGTGACAGAAATTACGTGCCTAAGATAACATTAAAATTTTTGTTAGAATACAATGTTACACTGGTTATCTCTGGGCAGTGGCAACTGTTTAAGAAATTTTGCCACCTATATTTCCTAAATTTCCACAATGCATATGGACTAGTTCCATGATAAACAAGATTAAAACACAAACACCTGAAGTTCTGGTAGCGCAATGATGTGGAGACAGGTACACATGACTCAGAATATGAAAGTGACAATAAAAGGAGAGGCCAAAAAAGACTTGAACTCCTTGGCCAGAAAAAAGATCTACCTGAAGTGAATATATAAATAGCAAACTTCATTCTACAACTCAAAATACTAAAACTAAGGAACAGATGAAGAGCTCTTCTAAGAGAAATTAAAATGGACTATTTCCATACGCAGTAGGTAACAATAAAGCAGAGAAAATCTATTATCTTAAACGGGCTGTACAAGCTTAAAAACTTCACTAGTTCAAGAAAGATTTCAGTTCATCCACAGATGACAGATTCATGAAGGACAGTTACTGGAAATGAGAAGAATTCAAAGTGAATTCCAATCATGAAGGATGATGCAATGATGAGCAATCACTATGTGGCCCCATGAAATGTCTCCTGGTGTCACAATCAGCAACAGGTTATTTGGGAAAATACTCAGTCACTTTTAAGAGTGTCATATCAGGAATTAGCTTTATTGTTTCTATGAACACAGTAATTAAGAATATGAAATTTTTAAGGTAATTTTTTTAGGGTTTATTTATTGCTTACTTGATTTATTGACTGAAGTACAGTCAATTACGAGGTAATTATAGATTCTGCTCATTTGGGAAAAGTTTAGAAATATATAAAATGGTAAATAAATAAATAAATAAATCCTTTCGCCTTTATTAATCCTTCTCTCCAACTATTCTGAGAATATTACTTCACAGAAGTTACCAGTTCAATGTGCATCAATTTGTCCTTCAAGATAGTTCTGTTTTTAAAAAATTTTATTCATATCTTGCTTAATTTTATTTTTTAATATAGTTTCACAGGCAAATGGATTTGTTCTGTGATTAGATTTAATTTTCAAAGACTAGATTCCATGTTTTCCATCTTCGAATGGAGAGAATAGCTAAAACATAATTAAAAAACAAAACAAAGTTCAATCCCAAACATCAAGATATTATTTCATTCTAAACTCTCAGTAAGGGAGTGGTTAGCATTAATAAGAAAAAAAACCCCTTAATTTCTAGCTTTAAATATGTGCATTAGCTTTTTTGTACATAAGAATACATACATCAAAATAACACACAAACAGAACCTACTTTAAAATGATAAAAATTCAATCCATAAATTATTGAAGAGCACTTTCTTATCTTTATTCTTACTTTTAATCAGTTAAAATGTGAATTTTAAGGAAAAAGAATATACTTGCTAGTAAAGCCCTGAGTATCAGTAGCCTCTGCAAGATCACAGAGAAGTAAACAGCCTTTTAATCTTGTTCCAATTTATCAATATCCTTCAATGTTGTCTTTAAAAAACAGTCTTAAGGCATGAAAAATGTGCTGGATTCCAAAAGCCCCATTTTGAGTCTGAATTTTCTCATCAATAACCCAGAAAGCACAGCACTCAGACTTATCATGTGGAATTCTGCGTGTAAATGACTGCTTCTCTAACAGAGGACTCTCCCTGAGGATTACTTTATTCTTTGTGTCAACCCCTACTCTCTCTCTCTCTCCCTTTTTTTTGGCTACAACACAAAGGCAGAGTCTACTTCATCTATGTAGACTCAAGGTAAAAATAATCCTTCACTCTCTTCCTTAGCTGCTTTATCAATTTCACCTTGCTATGAAAAATATTTCATAAAAATACAATTTAAAAATTCAATCACTTTTACTGTGAGATGCTTTTAAAGACCTCAAACACTGACAACATAAAACAGGAAGAAGTTATTTATTTTGTAGTGAAGGAGAGAAACATTCTAATCTTCATTTTTCAAATATATTCATTTCTACTAACCATTCCAAAAGGTACATGAATGTCAAAGAGAATAAAAATATTCCAGTCAACTTCAAAATACCTTATAAACATTAAAAAAAAAAAATAAGAGTTTCGGTGAATTGGGTGGCAGTTAGGATTAACAGTTAGGACACCACTGGTGACCGAAAAAGAAGTGGTTCTGCTAGGGATGAAAGCTAGACTACAAGGGGAGAATGCAGCAATTGCAAACTACTCTGCAAGAGAAATGAGGTGGGAGCTTCCTGGCATGACAGAGCGGAAGAAAGATTCCTTAGGATGAGAAAGCTTCCTTCTCCCTTTTTTTTTAAGTCATGAGAAGGGGGCTAAAGAAGAGTCTGTATTAAAACGTCATAATCAAACATTCAGTGAACACATATAATACATGACACATGAAGTGTGGTGAATTTATGAAAGAATCAAATCACTCTGGCAGAACAGATCAATCACAATAGACACGAAAAACTTTTTTTCCTCAATTGGTTATTTTGGTTGATCTGCAGTTGTCTATAGTGGGAAGCCTGCCTTCTACTCAATTAAACAACACTGGCAGTACCTGAGCAAGATTTCTAACCACTGAAGGAAGGTAAATAAGCAGGGAGTAGGAAAAACACTAGTTGAGGACCAAGAGATAATGATGCAGAAGAAGCACAGTGAGAGACATTAAAAAAAGAGACAAAGGGAAAAGACTGCTGAGAAATGTGCTAGAGGCTGGGAGAGATGAGAATGCAGTACTGAGGTTCTATAATTATTGGTCAAAGACACAGTAACAGTATTTCGCCATAAAAGATCCCACAGGGCTTACGGTTTTCACAGTTGCCTAGGTACCTAGAATTCGACAACTCATTGCTCCCCTCTTCTCCTTTTAATCTCTTTAAAATTCATTTTCTTTGCTTATGTCTACAGAAACAAAATGAACATGCTACTATAGATATAGCTTAAAAAACACATTTTCAACAGTCACATTAGATATCAGACTACGAAAAGAAGATTCATGTCAATTTTATCTCAATTGATAAAATGACAGGTTATACCGCTGTAAACAAGGCAGAACTCTCTAGAGTACTGGTTCGGGGGCAGGAGGGTCAGGGCAGTGGTGCATGGCAAGTGTCAGCTTGGAGGTTGGTCAAAATATGCATGCCCGAGCTCTACCTCTGGAAAAAGAGTTTTCTCCCTTTTCTATAATTTTAAGTTCCAGATTCTGACTATAATAATCTTTTTAGGATAATTTTCAGTCTTGCACTACTTCATGGCCACTATTTTCATCCATAAGGCCCTCAGGGATTCTGCAGGTATGGCAGAAGGCTAGGAATATGGAGTAACCACTGAAAATTAAATTCAAGAGTATCTCGGTATCTTTCTTTTCTAAATGAAGAACAAAATTCTTGCTGAAGTTTCCATCTAGATATTTTCTGACTACTTTTTATCCATATTTTAATGTGGCATGAAGACATTTCTTAAATATCTTTATTAGAATAATATTCTAGAGCTAATGAAAGCCTCTTCTGAGAGTGAAACAGCTAAGGTGCATTTCTCTTCCACCTCAGCGTTTAAAGTGGCAGTTTTGGATCATTCTGCTGCTGCTCCCACTTTGTCACTGTAATTTCAAAATTGCACTAGGTACATTAATTATGAAGAATAAAGTTTTCATTATAAAAAGAATTTCTATTACTATCTGGCAGCTCAGAGAAAAAAGAAATTTCTATCTGTTGTCTATATTTCTTAAGTTTTTTGCATCAAAACCGAATCTCCTGAACACTAAGATACAAAGCTTGTATTTTTACTCCATCGTAATTATCAAGAGAAAGTACAGGATGGAGGATAAGAGGAGACTGGGAAAGTGAGGAGACACAAAGAGGATCCCCACCAGCATTGTGTGTGCTCCCAAGAGAAACAAACTTTACGTTTCAAGAAACAATTGCTTGCTGTCTGGGAGATGCTCAGGCATCAAACAATAAAGAACAGTCAACAGAGGCAAGAGGCCGAGCACGCTGCTGCGACTCCTACTCTAATCCCCGGAGCTCCAGTAAAAGGGCCAGCTGTTGCCACCTCGCGTAGGGAGTCAGCAGAGCAAATTAATCATGGGAGCAAAAAGCTGCGGATATTGGAAAATTCTAATTTACCAGCCTCTTTAAGCTACATTGTTTTTTTCAAAACATTCAGGACATCAAACTACATTGTTAAAATAAGCCTGTGCAGTGGTAGCCCAAGAAAAGGAGTTTACCACTGTTTTCACAGTCCATTAGTAAATGACCTATAAAGATGAAACATTCAGTTTTGACTGAAGCTTGTCTTCCCTTTATGTAAAGTACAAGAAATATGAAGAAATACACTAAAGCTTATTATAAAACATTTCAACACTCTCAGACTAGCTCAACAAAAAGCCTCAACTTAGGATAAGTCATTATGCTCAATTAAAGATTCTATATCTGTGATAGCTGGACTGTAAGTCTCTAAGCACAAACACATCACACTGAAAAGCTGTATCTGAATTTTGGGCATCTTAGATACTACTTATCTGCGGTGGAATTCAGCTGAGTTTAGTTTGAGACATGCTACAAGACGTATAAAAAATTAACTTCCTTCAATCTGTTTAGTGTCGTTTACACTTTAGTGTCCTCTTACACAGATGTTCTAATTCTATCAAAGTTTTCATATTGTTTGAAAGTTTAAGCCACGAAACTTTTTGTCGTGTAGGAAGTACACAGGATGGTAATGATCACAACCATCATCATGACCATCACTAATATGTATGTCTTTCTGACCCACTCAGAAAGGACACTGTTAACTACGGAAGCTTCCAAATAAAAAGGACCATTTTATGTAATTATATTTTCCAGTGGCTTGGAGGTTTTCCTCAAATTAGTTGTTAAAAGACCCAGGCTCAAATCTTGGCTTTACCACTTACTGTGTATGTGTTTCTTAGGCCCCCTTTTCTTTGTCTATAAAATAAGGAAAATGTCCCTATGAGAAGGCACGTTAAAAACAGAGCCTACTATCTGGCATAGGAAATGTATTCAATATTACTCACATTCATAAATAGTTTCAAGTTCTGATACAAAAATGAAAAGGAATTTACTGCAAAATAAAGAGAGAAAAATCTAAATGATGGGTAATATCCCTTTAATTCCTGGGTATCAATGACTCTTGATTACGTACAAAGAGAATGAAAAGTGTAACTTGGGCTTTAGTGAACAAGAGTTAAAAAAGAAACCTAAGCTCTAAATCCTATGCATCTGATATCAGGGTCCAAAAACTCACAATAACCTAGTTAACTGTTGATACAATATTTATAGAGCAAACAAGAAAAGAATCTCATGCTGTACTGATGAAACTCAGTTTAGCAACATTACCAGCAAATGCTCCCAGTGCCCAGATACTCAGTTTCTGGGCTGGATGAAGAACAAATTCCAAAAAAAGTCTGTGAGATGTAAGCACTATTACTTGTTTTATATAATGACAATCATAAAATAGATTTTATAAATCATAAATAGATCATAATTGAAAGAAAAACTTTGAACTGAGCTGTAATGTACCAATTTTTCCCTCTCTAAAGAAAGCATTTTAAAATTGCAGTCTGTTTCAATAAATAGATTGGACACATTATTAAAAAATCATGCTGGGAATCCAAATAGATTTTTATCTAAATTAATACTATATTTAAATAGCTATAAAAATCCTTTGAAATAAAATTCACTACAAAATCAAAAGATTTCATCAAGGTTAGAGTGAACAAATGTAAACACTGGACAATTCTAAGTATGACTGGACACTGCAAAAAAGGAATTAAGGTGGAGAGATTAGCTATGTATCTCATTAAACTGTCCAGGAGGCAAACCAGTCTTTCAACATCTTCAGAGACCATGTTTTCAAAAGCCTCAATTTCTCTAAATTATTTTCTCATGATCTGTGATTCATTATCAGCTATAAAAACAAAATTAAATCTTTTTTACCCTTTTCTCAGACTTAGGGGACAGCTGTAAGAATATTACAAAGAACATATTTTTTCATGAATCATTTATAGTCATTATGTCCTGTAAGCCCAGATATCCTACTGTGTAATAGCTACAAATAAGGATATTTTCCTAAATAATCCCTATCTAACAAAGTTTAAATATTCACATTGAAGTATTAATAAATACCATGTAACCCTCAGATCCCATTCAGGTTTCACCAGCCATCCCATTAATGCCCTTTAGAGCAAAAAGATCTAGTTCAAGACCACACGCTGTATTTAGTTTTCATGTTCTTTAGTCTCCCTCAGCCTGGAACAGTTCCTCAGTCTTCCTCTGCCTCTCATAATCTTGATACACTTAAGGCTTACAGGCCAATTATTTTGTAGAGTGTGCTTTAATTGGGGCTTTTCTGATACATCTATGATCAGATTTCAGTTATACATCTTTGACAATTAAATGGTAGAAGTGATGCCGGGTTCGTCTCACTGCGTCCTCACTGCACACAGCTCTGATTTGACCATTACTGACCACTTGATTAAGATGGTTAGTGCTAGGCTTCTCCACTGTAAAGCTATTCTTTTTTCCTTTTTAATTATTTTCTATGGAGATATTTTGTGTGATTATATAAACATCCCACTCCTCATCACTGATTTTATTCATTTATTTATATAATTATCAGTTAATAGAGCCTTGTTTTATTCAGTGGGCTATAACTTATAACTGTCATTATTTATCTTGATGCCCAAATTGTCCTAGTTTTGGCTAGGAGGAGCCTCTGCACACTGGCTTCTGTATTTGGTTGACACGTCTCCATCATCCTTCAACTACTTCCTTACTTTCTACATCCTAAGATGTCTCAGGTTCATCCTGACCTTTTCCTGCTCTACCTGTGGAATCTACCACATCTCCAGAGTCTTGCTTCCTTGTGTGACTCCTCTCCCATGAGTCTACTAGGACAGGAACTAGTTTCATGGCTTGATTTCAATAGTGAACACGGTGTATCTTCTCCAGAATATGAGAGAACACTGTACTATTTCATATCTTAAAGGACAACCAATTGATGAATCTCCAAAGTAAGGTGGTAAAATGATTTAAACTTGGGCAAGTTTAAGACTGGCAAAAAGTATGATGCATCAAACTTCTACCAATCTCTACAATACTCTACCCTGTACTAGTTTTGAAATTGTAGTAAAACTCTGACTGCCTCACTTTCTCTAAACTCCATTAACCAACACAGCATATTCTAATTGAATATGCTATACTAGGAACTTTGATCTGTGTAATACAGTAGTAGCTATTATTAACTTTGAAAGTTTTCTGGCTTAAAGTGTCCATGACCATATTGCCAAGTGTTAGACTGAAGATAAACAGTAAGGAAAAGGTACTCTCAAGATTCTTTTTCAACTAGTGGACAAAGTCATGGCTCATCTCCTTCAGTGTGACTGAGTCACTGGTCAAACACTTGCTTCCAAGGACATTATTTGGAACATTAACACGACCCTAATTTCACACACACACACACACACACACACACACACACACACACACACACACAGTAGTAAATCATTTCAAGGGAGTCATATGATTACTTTCTCAGGAAAACCAACAGGAGAACATAAGACTTGGCTTGGCAGTGCACAAATCTGTGTTAGCAGTACACTTCCTTTAAATAATCAAATTGGGAGTGGAAAGTGATGAGGTCACACAATGCTCTATTATAGAACATGAGAAAAGACATACAATTCTTTAATCACTTAAAAATGTATATGCTGGTAAAACACATGAAGTATTTCACTGTCTAATAACTATCCTATGAAGGATACAAAAGAAATAATCTGCATGCATTGTGACACTGACACATCTCTTCCTATAACTGTATTAATTTAGCATAAAATTATGAACTAGGAACTTCCAAACGGCTTTTTGAACCAATTCTCCTCATTACCCTGTGAAATAACTATTATAGCAGTCATTTTTACAAACAAAGCAGCTAAGGCTTCTTTGGGAGATACCCTGCTTAGTACATGGAAGCCTAGATTTAAACACAGACCTCTTAGGAGTCTTATACTTCCAAAGTGGCATGAAAAAACTAAAATGATAGTAAGAGAAGATGGAAATAAAAGTTAAAGAAAAAAAGGAAAAGAGAAAGAACTAAGAAGCTGAGATAAGCACGGAGGAGGGGAGAGAAGGAGGGGACAAGCCGCGGGGGAGAACACGCGGCTTAGGCACAGGGAGAAGATGGGGAAACTCTGCCTGGTCTCTCCTGGATCGTCTAGTGACAGTATTGCAGGGATAAGTATTCAGCTTACAAACTGTTTTCAGATTTGAAGAACTGCTTTCTATTGAGCACATACTATCTTTTTTGGATATCTGAAAACTCACAGATAATAAATTTAAGCGTACATTGAAAGGAAAAAATTACTGTTTCATGAAGCTGAAATAAGGGAAATTTCTAACAAGGTAAAGTATCTAGTAAATTTTAGTATGCAACCCAAACATCTTAAAGCTAAAAATTCACCAGCATTCAAGAAAGAACCAAACATTGCTCTTCTGTCTCCTCCACCCACTCCCCCCCACCAAAAAAAAAGAAAAAGCAAAAGACACAGTGACAAAGTGACTAATAAGGCCAGACAGGTTGAGGGGCAAGAGTGGGGAGCCATATCAACCAGATATAGGTGTTAAAGTCAGATATAGGTGTAAGAGGGCACTCACAGGGGGTGCTGGTGGCCTGCCCAGTAGTGAAGAGAGGATCCATGTAGGAGGGCAGTCCGTGCAGGGTGTTGAAGCAAAGCAGGATGAAAATGGTATCTCTATAAAAGCATGGTCTGGCTTGGGGTGAGGAAGAGCCCTTGTGTGGGGTGAGGAAGGATGAGAGAGATGGCTGGCACAGTGGTCACAGCACGAGCTCAGTAAAAAGAATTCTGTGAAGAAGGGCAACCTGGCACAGTATGTCAGAGCCTAGCTGAGGTGGAAAGGGTGTCAACACAGGGTGAGGCAGGCACTGTGGTGGGGGCCTGGAGTTGGGTGATAAGAACACTGGGTGAGAAGGATATTTATGCAATGAAGAGGACAGTGACAAATTTGGTTACACATAAGAGGATTGATCAAAATAAGTCAATATATTAAGGATACTTAGAGCCAGATTTCTCATCAGAAAAAGAAATTACAAATATGGAAAAGGGAAAATCAGAATGAACTCTGTATTATTAGATTAAACTGCAAAGTACTGGTGTCAACTTATGGTTTTCAATATAGATATATACATATGATTAGAAACACAGGTGTAAATATGTGTAAATGCACACACATGCACGCGCACACACGCACACAATGTATCTGTTCCCTAGCCCCACTGAGCAGGGGCACTCTAGCATCATTAAACTTATCTAGTTCCCAGCTCTTGATTTCTAAATATCATTCTTCAAAAAAGGAAAGCTCAGTCAGGGAAAGTACGAGATGTGTATGAAACACCTTGTCATATGGAAGGACAATATTAGGACAACAGGTGAAACCAGGATGGAGTCTGAAAATCAGATGTAGTAATTTATCAGTGTTAACATCCTGACTTTGATGGTTGCTAGGAGAAAGTCCTTGTTTCTTAAAAACACGCATTAACGTACTGTAAACTGATGGAGCTTCAAGTCAGCAACTTTCAAACAGCTCAGAGGAAAAAGTTCTTTGTATACACTTTTCTATAAGCTTGATATGAAATGGAGAAATAAATGGACATGGGGAAGGTGAAAAGGCAGTGAGGTGGCAGGCAGGGAGAACTACTTACTGAGGTCTTCAGCGAGCTGAACTCGTTTACCAGTTAGCAGCTTAACCTTCTTCTCACTGTCTTCAGCAAAATCTTCCAATACTTCCTTAACATTTTTCTCTAATCGCCTGACTGTTCAAAGCAGATAAAAAAACACGAGAAGCATCATGTTTATGAATGCACAAGAATGATACAATTAATGATAATCGAGAGCAAGTTTTTGTTTTCTCATCACACTAAATCTGCTGTTAAGTTCAGACTTCTCACAGGGAGAAGCCTACCTGTTATGCAGTACTTTCATCAGCATGACACTAGTATGTATTCTCAGAGAAAGTCCTATTCTTAAAGGAACGCTTTAATGAAAGCACAGATTTCCCAAAAAACCTAAGTGATGCTTAGGTGTCCTTTCCTAACAGAGTTTTCATGTAATGAAGAAGGACTCCTGGTACATTTTATCTCCCATCTTTTTCAATTATGATTTATTTTCAGTTGTATTTTAAGGGCAAATTAAAATTCTTGGTTTTTCTCATAAATCTATTTTTCAGGAAGTATTCTGGCATCCTTCTATTTAAAAGGAATGTTATACTATTATTTTTGATGACAAATTAGAAAGTGGTCCCTCTGTGGCTTACCTTCAGTGTTTGTAAGTTGCTGTCGTAAAGTGTTTGCGGTGATAGCAAGCATGCGCTGTATTCGCCAAAAGAGGACAACATCATTGCACTCCAACTGAAATATTAGGTAAATAAGATTACCAGGTGCAAATTTAAAAATGACAACCACAATCACAATCACATACAACCACTACAGTTAGTACTATAGCCTAAGCTTAAATTAAAAAAAAAATCAGATTTACCTAATACAAATATTCCTACTTAGACGTAATCTACCCATTTTTTTCTACACAGGATCTATGAAATTCTGCTTGATTTGAGTTTTATCTTCCCCACAGCTATAGAGCTCTGTTTTCGTTCCAATGGCAAAGCAAATAAACTTTGGAGGTAGAGAATTTCATTACATTGTATGAATGTAATGTATTCATTACATTCACAGAATATACCCTTAATTTCTATTTAGTTTCAACTAACAATCATGTTATCTTAAATTTGTCCTTAGGTTAGCCTCTTTTCTTTGTGCACTCAAGCCATTTTTGAAATTCAGCAGCATATGAAATTAAATTAATAAAATTTTTAAAAAGATGCTTTTTCTCTGGGTGAGGAGTAAAATAGGGGTAGAGGATTAAGAGGTACAAACTACTATGTAAAATAGATAAGCTAGAAGGATGTATTGTACAGCACAGGAAACACAGCCAATATTTTATAATAAGTGGGTATAATCTATGAAAATACTGAATCACTATGTTATATACCTGAAACTAATATGATATTGTGAACCAACTATACTTGAATTAAAAAAAAAAATTGTCATGTTCCTTTTTGAAAGAAAGCAAGCTTATTCTATACAGAGAGGTCTTTCCATAATTAAAATTATGCAAAAAATGTGTATAATTTAATTTAAACACAAATTTCTTTTAAGCTGCCAAAGTCTCAAGATCATTAGTTAACAGGGCTTTTTTCAGAAGGATATTTTAAAAAGCATTTCTGCTTGTAAGAAAATGCTCAAAATACATTAGTCTATCGCCACCTAGGGGTTACTTTGCAAAATGTGACATTAAACTTTGTACAATCAGCCATTCCAAGAACTGTATACATTTCTTTTAAAGAATTTAAAGTAAGATTCCCATGATATAAAGAAAGAATTACAATATGGGAAAAGAGCATGATAAAAATGTATTACATTATGATTTCCACTATGCAAACAGATGGTTATTTTATATACATACACACAGCTATGTAGAGTTAAACAGATATATATAAAAATGTCAACTAAAATTACTTCTAGGTCAGGGGATTATAAGTTACTCTTTCTTTTTGCATTTTTTAAACATTTATTTATTCCACTTATTTTCCACAATGGGAATTTATTATTTTCTAATATAAAAAATTATTTAAAAAAAATCTTAAAAGTAGTTTAGAGCCTATTAATAGCACACAGTCTCAAAGGTACTGTGATGATCTGCATGTAAAATGCAGTTACTACCAGAGTGATAAACATCTTTGGAAAAAAATGAGTTAGATTACTCTATAAATCACACATACTTTTTTTTTTAGAATATCAAAAGACTTAAAATTAATGCTAAACCTCAAGCTTACTTTTAAGCAATTAAACAACTATCATTAAAAAAAAATTTCCTGTTTTCAGAAACCTTACCTCAGAATCTACAAAATGCCTCTGGTAGTAATAAAAGCCTCTTCGACAAAGGTTACAATGGTTTAGGGCTGTTTTTAAGAAATGTCTTCTATAAACTTGGTGCCAAGTATCCTTAATCTAAAATTGAAAAAAAAAAAAAAGAAAAGAAAAAAGGAAAGACCAAAGAGTTACTGTACAATCTCTGGGTTCATGAAACACATTCTGAAAAGTCATACAAAAAGTTTATTTATAAAAGAGTTAATTAAAACCAATGGCAATGTTGTTATTCTGCCAAACTTTTTTATCCATTAAAATTTTTTTTTTCAAGATAAAGATTAGATTTACTACTACTATGACTCCTTACCAGTTTATGTACTTTGAAACTTGCAGTGTTTCTAACGAGCGTTATTACTAATCACCTTGTAGAGTTGAGAAGGCAGGAATTCTCTCCCCCTGGTTAGAGGTAAGGTGCCCAAAGTAAAAAGAGGTTGTAATACTCATCTAAGGTCAGAGTTAGACTAGAAAGCTGGTCTCAGACCATGTCCATCAACCCAACAACAGTTCCTTTTTGATTATTAAAACTCATTGTTACCACAGCAGTACGACCCCCACCACTTTAATACTATACAGTCTGTTAGTGTGTTCAAAGGTGTTTCACACCGTTGTCCTTTTTTGATCATGACAATAATAATGTTAAGAAAGTAGAACAAGTATCATCAACACCACTTGACAGATGAGAAAAGGGGGCTGAGAGAGATTATACCAATTACCAAAGGCAGTATTACTAGCTAATGGAATGGAACTGCACTAGCACTGACACCTCCTGACATCTGATCCATCCACTATTCTTGTCACAGCACTGCACTACCTATTTTATAGCTTCATAAGCGGTGAGCATAGATTCTCTCGGAAGAAACCTGGTATCTTCCTGCTCACAGAAAGTGAGATATACAGCCAATCCACATCCTAAGATATGGGCAAACTCCCTCCTATTGTATTTACTCATGAAGTTTAAAAGTATCCAGCCGAACTTACTGTTAGTGAGAGCTAGGACCAATGTGGATAAATTAAATCTATATTCAACTAATAACTGCATCTAATCATTAGTTTTAATTTAATTTTCAATTCATAAACAATGAGATGTATAACAGCTTTAACTGTTTCTTTTCACCAATTTTCTTTCCTTGTTCTGACCTCTGGTGGAATTTTAAGTAAGTATACTCATTTCTCAAGTACCGAAATATAAATGGTAAATAATTCTTAAAAGAATTTATGCATGGCTCTGAAATTTCTTATATAATTGTTCTCCCCACTACAATTACTCTTCTAAATGGGTTTCACATAAGCTAACTTTACTACACTAATAACAAAACGAAGTTTTGATCCCTTATACCCTAACTAGGGAATACAGGCTCAGAAACAACTGCTTGGTTAAAATGTTCTCCAAATAAGCATCATGAAAGTAAGCAAAAGGCAGTCTAAACTATAATTACTTTTATCCTGTTTATTGTAAACATGGAAAATGAGATGGAGCCCCAAAGCATTAGCCAACTTACTCATACCTAAGGTATATCTGATTGAAAAAACATATAAATGAGCCAAATTTATGCACAATGTTTATTTTGTAATCTGAAACAACATAACGTGGTGCAAAGATCTGGGTCTCACCCACCCTGGCCAGAAGTAACTGCTGAATTTGCCCAGATGCTTCACTTTTCTACGTCTCAAGTTCCCCATTCACAAATTAAAGCGTTACAGTTAAAAAAGCAATACTGAGAATAAAATTTCTACTCTTTCCACACTCAAAATGACAGAGTTCGTATTGTTAGCAAAAGTACACATGACCAGAGTCAAGTTAAGCACTTCAATATCTCAGGAACATATGAGAAGTAGTGACATTTTACTACAAGAAACAAAGATGAAGGAAGTACGTTCATGCTTCTCAGCAATGATTATTACCAAGCTTGGATCTACGTCTACTCCTCGGGACTCGAGGTTCTTCCGGACTGTAGTTATCTCATCACTGGCAAGGTAAGCTGGGTGCTCCTCATTACATTTCAACATCTTCTCCAACTCATTCTTGGTTTCATTGTGAACACACTTTAAAATGTTTGAAAGAGGACTGTGTTTAGATAGTTCACGATTTGGCACAATTACAAAAGCAGTCTCAATTTTTAATAAATATATTGCTTTTTCACAACAGGTGACAACAGCTCAATCACAGCAATCAGTGTACCCTGGCTGATGAATGCAGAACAACATGGACACACGAGGGGCCAAGCGGGGAGGGGGATTAGCTCTTTTGTTGTATTTTACTTTTGCTGAGATGTTTCACTGTCGAAGTCATCAGGCACCTGACTACGCACTTCCTTTCTTGAACTTAGGGTGTGATTTCAATCTAAGAAAAAGTACCCTGCACACACAGGAAGAGGGTATTTTCTGTAAATGCCTCTTATGTAAGAACCCATGACTGTAGTAACTTATACTTGTTGACATGTTCTTTTCTTGATATATTCAATATAAAATTCATAGTTTGATTTTTTTAGAAAGTTTTTTCATTAAAAACTATTCTTTACTTCTGTGAGGTGCCCATCATTCTTAATTCACTTCCAGTCTCTATGATTATTTACAATATCTTCACCAAATGAGGAAAACATATACACATTAGTGATAGGTTTGAAAGCAAGATTCTTGTACGGTGTCAAATTAAGTTTATCTTTTAATTTTTCCATCCTTCTTTCAAGATCGCATGGTAAAGAAACTAGCTTTGAAATGACTGATTAAGATACTACCACAGCACTTCGCCCTAAACTCTACCAAGCTATGGAATCTGAGTATTTATATAAACCCTTAAAACACAAATAAATGGCTTATAAATAGAACTACTAAGTAATATTCTCTGAAAACATGACATAAGAAACTTAATGAAGAGAAATGTCACTGTTCCTTAAACATTTGCTATTTGGCCAGACAGAGGAAGGAAATCTCTAAAGCGACAGTCTCCCAATCTTCCTGTCCTGTTTCACTCCCACCTGTCCCACCGCACTCGGTGTTCAGGAGATCAACACTCTCCCATCTATCCTGACCAAGACGTCCATTACTGCAGCTCAGACAAGGTGAGAAGGGTTCAAAGAAAGGACTTTCTTCTTAGAAAACAAAGGAAAAAGTAACCATACAAAAGCACAAAACAGTTTTCAGAACATGGATTTCTCATCTTTAACACAGGACAATCTTAAGTTTCTTTTCCTGCTAAATCCCGCTACCTCAAAAAGGAAAGGAACTGCCAGCTATGTAAACCTGCAATGTGAGACCTAGGGATAGCCTCAGCCCCCCAGAGAATCCTCTAGATACGACCAGTGGTTTTCAACTGGGAGTAGGAGGGTTAGAGAGTTAGAGAAGGAGAACTTGATTCAGTGAGTCTGACAAGAGACTGTTTTGAAAGAGAAAACAAAACAAACATATGCAAACCCCTCCCTCCACACTCCAAACCACCGCCTCTGCTCTAGTCAGCCTGGCTCTAACGCCTGCTGCCCTGAAACCCTGGGAGGAGCAGCTCTTCTCTGAAGGGCTTCCATGTTCCTCGTCTAGGCTACAGATCGTTGCACTGACCTTAAAACAAACTCCCCTGCTTCTCTTGAAGGGATCCCCTATGGGTTCAAGCTCCTGAGAAAAGTAACTTACAACCAGGAATCATTTCTCTCTGAGAGCATCTGGCCTAAGCATATTTACTACTAGTTGCGGAGGCAAGTTCTGCCGTCATTGATTGTTCTACACCTAATAGGCCTAATTTCACTAAGCCTTAAGAGTCAGACACCATTTTTCTTGGGAGTTTATCTGTCCTATACCAGTTCCTTCTAATCAATGCCTCTTCTTGTCTCAAAGTCACAAACATCTGATGGATCTCCAACATTTTTTTTCTGAAAGACTGCCTCCTCGCAGCCCATGTGTAGGGCAGAGATAACTGATGCACTCTGCACACAGGCAGCACCCAACCACTACCTCTGCCCACTTCTTTAGCTTCTCTTCAGTCTCTTAATGACTCATTTTTTCACAAAAATCATATCAGAAAAAGAGAGAAGAGGAAGGCTGTCCCCTCACAAATTAAGACAAACTGGGACTCACATCTGACAGAAGCTTATGAAACAAGAAATACATAAAACTAGAAAAAAAAATAGGGTGTTGGTTATACAATTAACTCTGTATTTAAAATGAAAGTAAAACAAAAAGAAATAAAGAGAAAATAGGAATGATATGTAATTTGGTAATTTTTCATTCTCTTTAACTGCTCTCTCTCAGTATTTCCGTATCTTGGTCTCTTTTCTCTAATGGATTCAAGGAGGGAAGGAAGGACAGTGAATTGGATGCTAACTCTTCTTAATTACTTCCTTCATTTAGGGATTTTGATTCTACACTCTCTTTACACTATTCTATTTGAGGAATTAATGTAAAAAAGAGTTACTGGTGTAAGAATCAATGCTAGATGGGAAAAGAAGTCGTAACAATAAAGAAAGAACAAAAAGGGGGTGGAATTTTAATGATTACACATTTTCCTTCTATTTACTCATTTGTAAAGTTACTAATACTTGCCTTTACCACTTTGTTTTTATAAAGTGCTCATTAAATGTTAATAAACATTAATAAATAAGTGAATGAATTCTATAATTCTACCTCTGTCTGAATTTTTATACTTACTTTGTGAACATAGGAGCAAAAAATGCAAAAGAATAAAATAATCTGAATATACTACAGAAATATCCAGAGATAATATTAATAGAATAAGATAAAAAAGTCATTGTACTTTTATTCTAATCACATTCTTTCCACATCTTCTGGAATCCTTGTCATTTTTTGCTTTTGTTCAAAACCTTAACCTTCATTTTACCTCAAATAGGACAATGAAATGAACAAAGCAATCAACCACGAAGGGGCATATTTCATCTCCCTTTTCTTTTAATAACACAGCTACCTCATTTGTTTCAAACTTTATTTTGTGGTTTACTGTTTATTCTAAAGATTTATTATATTTTAGAAAGGCTGACATAAAGCATCTGAAATAATTAAGTTTGGTCTAAGGCATGCAAAGGCTGTATCTTAATGCCTGAATTAAAATGATAAGAATTTGTTTGCTTTTACCTGTTCTTGGGTTCGATTCTTCCAGTACAACCACCTCTTTTTCCAATCTGGACCCACCATATTTTCAATTGCATTTTCAGCTAGAAAAATTTTTTAAAAGTTAATTCATCATGAATTTTATCACTTACCAAGTACATAAATGATAACTAATGCTGTCTTGCTTTTGTAACTGTTTCAAAATGCTGTATCAATACAAAGTCAGCTGAAATTTTTAAAAACTATATGATCGATATGTAAATGTATAAGAATCATGTATGTTTAGAATCTATGAAAAATACAATTGCCTACAAAGTTCCCATAAGTACAGCAGCAAACACTAAAATAGTCTGAATCACAGCTTTTAGAATATGAGCACATATAGCATGTGTCCAATTCAATATATTTAAGAGTAGTTTATAAGCAGTTGACTAAAAAATTCCACAAATAGTATTCAACTAGAATATTTATGACCAAGACCCTGAAATGTAATTTTTTTTTAAACCAATGTTCACTAAGGTTAATGACTCTGTCTCCACTGCAAATACTCAAAACTCAATAACCCATGTCCCTACTTACTATCCTTGAGACGAGCCTGAAGAGCCTCTTCCATAAAATAAATAGCTGCATCCCACTGCTGTTTATCAGATATGGACCGGTCTTCCAATGCATTGTGTTGAATAACCCGCTGAAATAACAAGGAAAGAAAAACCTCTATTTTAACTTATCATTTTAGTAATTTTTATTCAAATTGATAGCTTAGCAAATATCCAAAAATAACAGATGTATCTACAACAACATAAAAGTATGTCCCTCCCACACAAATGTAGGAGGTCTTATTATCTGTCTGCTTATCACCTTTTTGTCTAAAAAATAAATAGCGGAGATTTTCTCCTAGCCCAAATTAAATGAATTCACTACCTATAAGACAGTCAGGCGTGTGTGTGTGTCTGTAGAATTTCATATTTAACTACATAAAATTATACCCTAGAACCCTGATATTCAGGAGCTATGGATTCAGATCATCTCTACTGTTCCTTTCTGCTGTTATGACCTGTGTTAGCATTTTCAAAAAAAGAGAACAGGAAAAAAAAAGCAATAACCATTATCTGACTGTGAACAGCAATGAAAAATGTAATGGAAGGAAGCTTAAAAGGTCTAGACAACCATAAGTAAATGTTAGTTATTTATTATTAGAAAATTGGTCTCCCAATGTTATAAATTTCGAACAAATGAATGAAAATGGCACCATTCTCTCAGAAATCTTAAAGCATTTGACAAGAATGAATAATGTTTTCAAATATGAAGACAAACATTTCTTCAAAAAAATTACAATTACCATCAGCCTATAGTGAGATATGCATTTTCCTAGAAAACTACTCAATCTTATCTTTCAACAGGCTCTCTCATAACTGCGCAGAGCAGGTGCTTAATAAGGTTTGATTATGGTGATGAGAACATTCTACATAACAAAAGATTTATCAGGTAATAGAGGTCAGGAGCCAGGTTTTGTAATTAGAGTGGGGCTCATATCCCAGCTTTGACAATAATAGTAACAGAACTGCTTAAGAACTAAATAAAATAATGCTTACAAAACACACAGCAGAGTTTCTAGCACCTCGTAAGCACTCAACATATGGTAGTTAGCATTACGATTTTAGAATTCTAACATTTTACGACTCAACTCCACTGAAAACCAATTCATCTAATTCCCGCTGTTACCACTGAGG
This sequence comes from Vicugna pacos, assembly GCF_048564905.1. NCBI lineage: Eukaryota > Metazoa > Chordata > Mammalia > Artiodactyla > Camelidae > Vicugna > Vicugna pacos. The sequence continues at coordinate 60,188,929 of NC_132987.1, read as the reverse complement.
GTAAAATGAGAAGCAGCTATCCATAGTTTAGGCCCCATGTAAATTTTGTGGAAGTTTATAGAAAACTGTTTACTTTGAGGTCTGACTTTTTCTTTGAAATAACAGCCAAGAAAGAAATAGCAGAGGATGATTTTAGAAGGGCAGAGAAATGTCAAAGGGCCTATTACATTTCATAAATCTATTTCTTTCCTTCATTATTTTCAATTCAGAAGCTAATTTAGCCATATAAAAAGTCTATAAAGGAATATCAATTTGAGAAATTATATAAAAATATGAGGCTGACACCCTAATATACAAACGACATACCAAGCTGTCCTCTGCAAAATCATTCCACTTGTGGCGTTTAATACTTTCTTCCTTAACAGCCTCTTTAAGTTTATCAAATATGTCATCATGCTCTTTTCCTTTTGGTTCTGTCATGAAGCGGGAAAACTCTTCTTGTAGGGTCTCCCAAGCAACCTAGAATTATTAAAAAGAAAAAAACTGTATTTATACTGCATACTTTTATTTAATGTGTAACAAGAAAAATAAGCATGTGAATATAAGCCAAACAGATGTGACAGATCAGTTTATCAGAAGTGATAAATCAATGTATCAGAAAACACATGTGATGTATAACTGAATCACTATGCTGTACACCAGAAATTAACACAACACTGGAAACCGACTATACTTCAATTAAAAAAAAACACATATAAAATCATGTTTTTAAAAAAAAAGTAGCAAATATAAACTCTGGCCTAAAGGGCTCATATTGGTAGCTGGCAGGATAGATTTGGCCTCCTGACATGTTTTGCTACACATACACAGTGTCTTAAATTTTTAAAAATTAGTAACCAATATTTAAAACCTGAGAGACTTTTTATAAAATCTGTGTTTCCGAACTATCTGGCAGCACTGGGCCCATGTTTTCCTGCACAGCACCACCCACTGGAGCCCAACAGGAGCTGCCCCTCCCGAGAAGGTCCGTAGCCCATGGCGGCCGCCAGACTCAGGTCATCCAAACATCTGAGTTTGCCTGCTTCTTCCACACTGTAACAAGTTGCAAATTTCTTAATGATTTAATCTCTCACATCTCTGCCTTTATACAAATAGATGAAGTAATGTGTCAATACTTTTAAACATAGTTGAGTATTACTCAGCCTTGCATTACTGCTAACTCCCAACTATCTGATAGTGTCAAAAGCAATTAAGAACTGAGCCTACTTAGGATTAAGTGGATTAGTTAATGCTGTGTTTTTTATTTACCCCTCCTCATTTTAAACATTAAGAAATTATGGCATAAAGAAAGGTGACTGTCCAAGAACACAGGGAGGTATTAAAATTAGTTTCCTGACCCTCAGCAGGTTCATGTCTTTCTACCACACCTAGGGGAGGGAGAAAGCAGCAGGAGACAAAGTCACTTGCCATTTTTGCGATCACTTCCACTGCTCGAATCTTAGGATGTGAAAATATGATGCTATCATGGGACAGGGCCCAGAAAAATGTCAGGGCCAGTGGTGAGGAGTGCTGGTGACATGGTGGTGGCAGCTCTCTAATTACTTCAGGGGTAAATGTGTCAAGAACTGACCAGGGGTCAGCAACATGCAGCTTAGGTAGAACAGCTGTTAAGAGTTCTTAGAAAAAGAGGCTTGAGGGAATTGAGATCAGAGGTGAAGAAGCAAGGACGGGAGCAGAACAGGAAAGGGGTGAAAAACACCTGAATAATTAGACACTGACATTTTGTTTCTAAGGTAGGTATGAACAACAGAATTATTTTTAACGTGGATTCTAATTTTGTGAGCAACCTCACACAGAAGTACAGGACACACTGACTCTTATCTGTAACAACCAGTCTTCAGAGTGATGTGCGAGGCAAGATCAACCTGGATGATGATGATCATCATCATAACAGCAGCTGACATTCACTGAGTGGTTACTATGGACCAGGTACTGTCAAAGTATTTTACGTATGTTAACCCCTTGTAACAATCTGTGCCACAGGCAACAATTTTGTCCCTATTTTATAGATGAGGAAACAAGAAGCATATTAAGCAAATAGCCCAACGATAGCATACACTTATGAACAAGATACACGGGCAACAGACATGCATTCTCTAAGGGACTTTCTTATAATTCTTAGTCTAACCTGGTAGGATCCTAACTAAGAAAATAATTATTTAAGTAAAATTGAGCCCTGCAGAAAAACCAACAAATGAATTGTTTCATCCATTAGCCATTCTCCTTATGGAATCTCTATCTGCAGAGGAAGTTCAAACAAATTTTGCTGGTTTTGTTAAATGCTATCTCTGGAAGGACAACCAATACCCTCAGACCAACACCATACCAATTAGTAAATTTTGTTTTTTAACCAGTCATAACTGGTAACAGCATTATGGTTAATCCCAGCACAGATATTAGGAAAAGAATAAAAGGAGCATAAGGACCAAAAAGAAAGACAGTGGCTGCGATGGGAATAAAACCTAAAATTCACAGCTCCTACTCCCTTCAGATAATGCTTCTTACCCATTTAATTAAATTATATCCTAACCTCGACTGCTTTATTAGGAAGCTGCTTATCGGTCCACTGTTTAAGTTTGATATCCACTGTAGTATTAAAAGTCCCTGAATTCATGGTCTGTGCAGCTGGAAGATAGATGTTTTCAATCACATGAGTTGATACTCTTTCCCACAAAGACTGCTGAAGGATTTCCTCCCTGAAATTAAAAAAGAAAAGTTCCAAGAACACCAAATTCAAATATAACATCGTTTTTATAAACAGCTTTACTGAAGCATCATTAACTCACAATAAATTGCACATATTTAAAATTTTGACGAAAGTACACACCTGTACATCACAATAAAGATAATGAACTTATGCATCATCCTCAAAAGTTGTAGCCATTGGATCTGCTTTTTGTCACTACAGATTAACTAACGTTTTCTAGAATTCATACGACATGTACTCTTATTTCGTCTGATTTCTTTCACTCAACATAATTATTTTGAGATTCACCCATGCTACTGTGTATATTAATACTTCACTTCTTGTTTCGTGAGTAATAGTCCATTGCATGAATCTGTTTATTTATTCACCTGCTGATGGACATTTGGGTTGCTTACGGTTGTTGGCTATCATCAGTAAAGCTGCTATGAGCATTCATGTACAGGTCTTTGTGTGATATATGCTCTTAATTCTCTTAGGAAAATATCTAGGAGTGGAATGGCTGGATCATATGGTAATTATATATTTAACTTTTTAAGATACTCCCAAACTGTTTTCCAAACTGGCTGAACTCCTACCAGCAGAGTATGAGAGTTCTAGATCCTCCACATCTTGCCAACATTTGGTATGATTAGCTGTGTTCATTTCAATCATTCTAATAGGTTTATAGTGGTATCTCGTTATGGTTTTAATTTGCATTTCCCTAATGACTAATAATTCCAAGCAACTTTTCGTGTGCTATTTACCTAATATTAATACACACTTTATACATGTTGACTGTGAAGTGGAGTCCAAGACTGTAAACTTCTTGGTACGATTTTAATAATTTATCAGACCACAGCACAAAGCACAGAGATGCTAATGGATATTGCTAGGTAAAACTGTGCAACACTGCATGATAATATAAAAGATGCAAAATCAAGTTGAAAACACTACCTTAGAGGACATCTTACAAGAATACAGTTCTCTAAATAGAAAAAAGACAACTATTTCAATCAAGAAAAAAAGAAATCTCAAGAAAATATTTATTTGGCTTCTCCCAAACTAATCTCTACTGCAATATAATACTACAACATACAAAAACACCCTGTTTATCAAGTGATTAGTCTTAAGAGTAACCTCCACCTTTTGGGATGTAGCCACAAAGCTCAGGGTAGCAGAAACACCTCTTCTATCCAAAAGCCAAACTGCACTTTCCTTTGGTGAGAGAAGTCTACATTCCCTCATATATAAGATTGCTCATACTCACTCAACGTTTTGTGTAAAATTAAGTCTACTGAGTCAGTGAGCTTAGCTGCTGGCTTTCCCTTGCTAATTTTCAGGGTCTTTTTCCCTGACAACCAGGAAGTGGAAGAGTATGGGAGGGAGGACAAAACAGGTGAAGATGCAGAGGTATAAACATCCAATTATAAAATAAGTCATGGTGATGTAATACCAACATGAATAATATGGCCAATAATATTGTAATAATTTTGTATCAGGACAGATGGTATCTAGACATCTTGCCATGACTGTTCCATAATACCTGCACATGTCAAATCACTATGTAGTATACTGAAACTAACATAATACTGTATGTCAACTATGTTTCAATAAGAACAAATGGAAGGAAGAAAGGAAGGAAGGAAGGGAGGGAGGGAGGAAAGGAGAGAAGAAAGAAAGGAAGGAAGAAAGAGTATGAGAATAGGATACATCACTGAGGACAAGAAGGATCAAGTCAGTGGTATTAATGACAGAGAATGGGATAATTTTAAGAACAAGATGGAAGGAAAAAAGCTTATCAGGGCCATCTATTCAGATAGTTTTCAAAAAGACGAACAAAAGATCAGGATCCAGCCTCTGACCACTATGGCCTTTTGCTGCTCCTGCCTCAGAACACACATGGTCTGTTACCTCTTCCTAGGAGTCCGTGGGACAGGAATCCACAATCCAGACTCCCCTTCAAGGAGACCATAACAAAACCCCAGGCCACCAAATCCTGACAAGCCTTAAGCAACTTTCTCAAAGGAGGCTGCAGCTTCCCAATCCACCACAGGCAGCTGCTGTCACCTATCCTTACCCGGGCTCACTCACCCTTTCATCACCAAGCTGCTGTCCTCTGTCCAGGCTCCCCTGCTTCCCTCCATCACAATAACTTTTCTTGTGCCCTCAGTATGTTATGAAACCCTGTTTCCATAACAAACAACCATTTTACACTCTCACTCTTTCTCCGCTCCTTGCATCTTTAATCCTCTCCTGACTCCCTTACGGGCAGTCACTGTCCTTGAATCCTGATGCCTGAAAGCAAGAATTAGTTGAACGTGCTTCAGAGTTAGGAAGCGGAAGCTGTTCTCCTCACCCGACATTCTCTCTTCCAGACCATTAGTCCTCAACTTACAGCAGCCGATTTCCCCAGTATGTGTTCTACGTGATTGTGGACTTCTTCCCTATCCTAACCTAAGTTTTGCCATCATCCAGGGATAAATTCCACTAATACACAAAATACAATTGCCCTTATAGTTCTATTTATTACCTTCTTTGTCTCCCAAACTTTACCTACCTCCTTTTTAATTAAATTTTTTCAAAACGGAATTTTTTCTTTTAAAGTGGAAAACTTACTCCATGTAACAATTTCAACCAATACAGAAAAAGTAAAAAATCCTCCATAATTTCTCTTTCACTAGATGACCACAAGTCACAGCTTAATTTATCATTAGAAAAGTTAATGCCTACATTACTATTTGTGTGTATTTACACAGGTGGATAATTACACATAACTGTTAAATAAATACAATAAAAAAGTATATTTTTCATAGTTTTCCATGTCAACAACCTATTATTTTTCAATGGGTCTGCAGTAATACACTCCATGGATAAATCAACTATTATATAATTCCAAATAGAAACACAAGTGTTCAATTTTTTTAACACTTATAAACAAAACCATGGTGAAGATTCTTATGCGTTCATCTTTGTCAAAAATATCTTCATTCCCATAGAGTTCTAGCAGCATAATTACTGGATACAGATGTACTCAGTGCTTAACTAACTCCTCTTCTACATTACCTGCCAATCACTAAATCCTGTCAATTCTATCCTCTAGGTAACCTCTCAAATATCTCAAAACTGTCTCCCCTTCTCCATCTGCACAACCACAGTTGAAGTTCAAACCACCATTGCTTCTCATCTTGATTATTTCAACAGCCAGCTGTCTCCTTGCTCAGTTTTCCCCGCCTGTATTCCACTTTCCTTACTACAAAGATCCTTCTGAAATGCAAATGTGACTTAAAACTCTTCATTGACCCTTACTGCTCATGGGATAAATCCCAAGCTTCTGAACATGACTTGTAAAGCCCTTAATCATCTGTTCCTGGTTTATATCCACTATTCCATCCCCTCCTCTTGCCTCCTTCTATGCTGAAGCCATAGGTAACTATTCAGTTACCTGTGCCACCTTTCTTGGTATCTGCAATATTCTGGTTACTGCCTTTTACCCAGCACCTATTCACTCTTTAAATCTCAGATTATGATATAAGAAATCTGAGGGCACTTAACTGTGCATTTCCATTTTCCTTTCATTCTTCTAACTTCAACAAAATAAACTTAATGCTTTATCAAAAATTGTATGCATACCACAGTATCATTTTTTTAAAGTGTATTTCTACAAGTCCAGCCACCCATCCTTCTAAATGACATGAAAAAAAAGATCTGACTATAATGGTGGTCGCATAGTGTTAATGATGTATCATTATCTCCTGCTTAGCGTCCATAATCAACTCCTAATGAGCAAGTGTATTGTGTGAAAATGTTGAGCCTATTTCTCACTATAATGAAGCACATGTCAAATCTAAACCTCCAATAACCTTCTAAAAATATAACTGAAGTATTGTAGAATGACAAGATGCCTGTAACACTGTTTTCATATCACCAACTACAGATCAAACAGTCCTGTCACTTAAATAATTATAAACATCTTAGGCATGCATCCTAAAATGTCACATAAGGCATTATGCAGCAAAAAGATACTACATAAGACATCAACTATGTCATAAAAATAAAACATTTTGGATACAATGCAGTTGAAATCAATGTGGCTCAAACAGCTAAAATTAGTACCTGCTATTTTGATCTATGTGTTAAGTGATAAGAGTCTGGGAGGAAAAAAAAAAGCAGGGGGTTGGGGGGCGGGTAGGAAAGTGATGAAAAGATCCAGCAGCTTAAAGAATAAATCTCTGGCAGCCAGACATCCTAGTTCTCTTCCCTTGCCTTTTCAATAGCCAATCTGATAACATAGGTTTCTTGCCCCTCACAGTTCCCTTCAGTCATCCATGTGTTAGGTAAATTAAATTTATCTTTAAGGCTCACTTAAGTGTATGCATACTTTGACTTCAGACTTGCTCTGTCCAAAGAAAACTAACCATTTCCACCTGATAATGCCAAATTCTCCCATAAAGAGCATTATTAGTTGTTACAGTTTACAAATCACTTTTTCTGTACATTATCCTTATACAACCTAGTAAGTAGTATTACATTCATTCTGTGTGTGTGTGTGTGTGTGTGTGTGTATGTACACACACACACACAACATATATATACATCTCTTGTAGACTTCAAAAGCTGGTTGATTTTCAGAAAACCACAGAACTAGCTTAAAATACAAATAATAACAAAGATAACAAGTTGCTTTGTGTATGTGTATATATGATTAGTCAATCAACAAATATAGGTAAGACCAGAATTCCTTTTGGATAAGGAGAAGAGATTAAAACAGGAAAATTTAAACCACTTGAAGAGAGAAAAGGGTTCACCACTGAGGAAAAGTTAAGGAAACTAGTAACACTCAACAGAAATCTAAGGACTGGACACTACTGTCTCCAGTCAATATTGATAACCTTCAACTGAGCAAACAGAAGAGTTACAGAAAATATTTATAATGAATGGTAATAAGGACAGTTCTGCTTTAAGAAAAATAAATTCTTAAAATACTACAGATTTCATTAGACATTTTATGTACAAGGAATTTGATAATTAAAATATGATTATAAAACTTTCAGTGCTATTTATATATAGCATGCTTGAGGTACATGGAACCACAGTAACCTTTTGGTTACTGTGCTATTCCAACAAATTAAGGAATGCCAATATTTACATAAAACAGGTGGAAGGTGACAGCTTGCCTTAAAAGCAATTTTTGCATGAGTATTTTTCAAAAGGATGCATTTACTTGCTATTTAAAAAAAATCTTAAATAGAATTCAATTTCAAATGTAATCTGTACAAAACATATCAGGCAGATCTTACCAAAAGCACCAGTGTTCTTATGCAGATATGACAATTTGAAAACAATATGGTCTTCTCTTTAACAAATCAATTTTCTCTGTAGACTTGTTCTCTATATGTGTAATTCAACTAGAGCAACCACTTTTGACAGACTGATATTTATCTAAATCACAATTTGATAAAACTTTTACCTAAATGATTTTACAGAAATAAAAATTATGTATTTATTAAGTATAAAGTAAAGAAAAGCCTAAGACAAATCAAGACTTAAAAAGAGCACGGAGAATGCTATCTTTCAGAATGTCTCTTCTCAGAGATATTTAATAAGTGCAAAATTTATTACAGTTAAAATATTTGATTGGTTACTGACTAGATTTTACAGGAAGACATACTTCTCTGCTCTTGCCTGTTTACTAAGTGTTTAGGGGGATAAGTCAAGGCTACAATAAATCACTGCTTTATTGATCTAAATTTTAGTATTCCATTATAATTTATATAGTAAAGTCTTTGAGAAAAGGTCAAATACTCACCAATGTTTTGGTGTAACCTGGCTCAGACTGATAACTTCATCGAGGATTTCATTTTTAGCTTTTTCAAATAGTTCATTCTAGGCAATACAGATACATGTAAGATTCTCATAAGTTAGTCAATTTGCCCCGCCATGTTTTTCAGACATTAACTAAAAGGAAGGCCTCTGACAGAATTCTGGCTGGGCTTAGGTTTGAAGCATGTGTGACCAGCAAGTAATGCTCCTCTCTTCCAGTTTCTTTTTTAGGAATGTCAATATTCAGGTTAAGACAAAGAAACTGACACAAACATCTATCTTATTCAGCTAATTCTGAATACAGTTTTTCACATAACATTTGTTCAGTTAAGTTTTTCACATAACAAATGTTATGTGATAAAGTTATCAATATATATCAATTTACTGTATTAGTAATAGTAAGTTGATGTTGTGTTTTACAATTGATGGCATTTTAAGATCAAGGAAAACCAATACATAAGCCCCACTAACAGAGTATATTTCTCCATAGGAAACAGAGAGAAGGTAAAAAAGATGATGCATAATTTTTAAAAGTTTACATTAAATATGTTAATGTGATAAAACTCTTAGAGAATATTCTTCACCTTCTCAGAGAACATTTTTAAACACTTGTTTTGATAGCCTATGATTCCTAATTATTTTATTATTATGTAACAAATAATTTAAATTATTGTAGAAGTGACAACTGCTCCTGGAAATGCAACCTTGCTGTCCTGAATCAGTAATCATGGTCAAAACCAAAACAATTTCGATTACCAGATTTTGCTTTACATAAATTTTGTTACAGCACAATATTAAATTAGGTATATACAAAATACACGAGGTACACAAAGATTACCCGGTCAAGTTCCCGCAGGCGAGGATAGTTATTCTTCCACTCCGTTTCAAGGTTAAAACGTGTTGCTGAGAAAGAAGGAAAGATGCTCAAGTTTGGGGATTCTCTTCTATTCCAGATGCAGTAGTTAAAGACTACCTCACAAATCTTCTGTATTAACTCAGTTTCTGAGTGTGACCCTGTAAGTTCCTGAGTACCCTGGGCTCTTAATATCTGAATTGCATTACTGCAACAGTTTTCCAGACTAATCTCCTTGACTTTAGTCTCTCCATTTTCAAGCCACAAAGCACACAGCTGAAGCAATTAGGACAGTTGCTAAGAACATGGACTCTGAAGTCACGTCACCAAGATTCAAATCCTGGGTCTATTATCTATTACTGTTTGATGCTGGGTATGTTACTTAAGTAAGTTATTCTGTGCCTCAGTTTGTTCTTCTGTAAAATGGGAATTATATTTACAAGGTTGGTGAGGGACTCAATGGGATAAAAGGGTAGAATTTCCTGATGAGAAAAGGGAAAGAAGGTATACTCTCACCAAATGAAACTATGGAAGCAAGCAAAGCCTTGGGACAGGAAAGTGTGGGATTCAGGAACTAGTACAATGGAGCTGAAGCACATTAGCTGCTCTGCTTCTCAACACATTTCCTCTCTTCCCTCTCAAAAGGGGGACCCTGAGTTCTCCATAGTTTACTAGGCTCTTTCTCCCAAACTCTACTGCAAACTTCGTAATGTGCTCCAAGCAATGTCTCTTCTGGAAGGGAAAATCCTGCTCCTGTACAACTGAAAATCATTTTTTCCATTTCCCACATACTGTCTTATAGTAAATAAACTAAAAAGCAACTGTTAAAGAGAGTAAAGAATCTGATGGATGCCTAAGATTATCAGCTAATAAAATATCTAAATTTGACAGCTTACTTTAAAACCCAACTTACCCTTGAAACTATCAGCCTGTTGTTCAACTGACTCTCGTACCATTTTCCAAAAGCAGTCCGACACAGCAAGGCTTAGATTTCTTGTAGTCACCTGGTGTGCCTTTAGCATGCTTGTTCTATAAAAAATAACCAGAGCAAGAGTATATTGAAGTGGTAGAAAGCACAATACTAACATCAGGTTTGAGAATGTGCTTGTTATAACGAGAACAGCCCTACTTAATCACGCTATACTAGGTCTGGCCCATAAACCTTCCGTGGTGAAGAAAGTACTCGGTATCTGTGCTGTCCAATATGGTAGCCACTAGCCACATAGGGATATTGAGCCCTTGAAATGTGTGGCTAGTGTAACTGAGGAGCTGGTTTTAATTTTATTTAATGTTAACTAATTTAAAGTTAAACAAGCACACAAGGCTAGTGACCACTGTATCGGACAGCACAGTTCTGCACACTTGCCAGCTCCCACCCCAACAGACAATACTCAAGACTGTGTAAGAGGACTACCCTGATTTACTATACTAACACAGAGGCAAACACACTTTTCCAGTTCAAAAGACTCTCTACACGTCATAACGTTTTAAAATTCAGTTGCCCTTTAGCCTTTCCTTTTTGCTTTTCTGTCAGTATCTCATTTCCTGTTATTTTCTGTCAATACCTGTTTAAGAACATCCCTTTGACATCCCCAACTCCAACTTCCCCCATTACTGTAAAAGAAATATATACGTGTATTTAAAAATATAAGTGATTAAAAAAATCACTTTATAGTGACCTTGGGGGGGTCTGTGCTGTCTTTCAGTGCCCACATGCTAAGGGCCAGCCTATCCTGTCAGCACGTTTTGTACTGTGACAAACTGCTCCCAATTCTGTCACAGCAGCTTAAGGACTTGCTTATTAGATACAGATCACTATTTGGGAGAAATTATGGAAATTCATGTTAAGCTAACAGCTATAAAACAAACTTTTAAATGAAAACAGTTTAAGCTACTCCCTCACCATAAATTCTTTAAATATCGAAACAAAATACCTACTTTAGGAGTTTTGAATTCTGAAAAAATTCTTCTTCATAGTCTCTTATAGCTTCAATGCTTTCAGAGCTGTTTCCTAGGGACAGATGACGGCAAAGTTCTCACTAAGAAAATTAATCTTTACTATTTAAAAATAACAAAAAACTATAATAATCCATCTTTGCATACCTTTTCCTGTTACAACAGCAAAATAACCTAGAGCTTTCATTGGGAAGAGTTTTCCTTCAATTATCTGCTGAATCTATTTTTAAAAGTGGGAAAAATAAATGTGAGATGTAGGTTTACATAATTTTTAAAGCATAATATACTATTTAGAAAGCAAATTTAATGGTGCTGAACATGTATATGTTTAGTTAAAGATATAAGGATGTACAAAAGTACTGAAATGTATTTCAATTGCTATTTGAGGAAAGAATTAAACACATTTAGTTTTCTTATATTAAAAATGTCATATGAAAACATAAGTACCAAAATTAGAACTTGGAATGATACACAGTGTCAGGCCTTAGTTTGAACTTCTGTTCTGCTACTTACTAGGTATGTGGCCTTAAGTAAGTTACTTAACTTTTTCAAAATGGTAGTTGAAAAGATGATAAGATAAGATGAGACTTAACATAGTGCCAGAAGCACTCAATAAATGGTCCTTGTTATTCTTTCCCCATACTCTTCTCCAAATATCTAAATTCTAACAAAGTTGGATGTTTTAAACTCTCTCTTAAAAAAAAAAAAGGATCTATTGGTTCTCAACTCTTTTAGAGTTAAAAATCCTTTTCTAACTGCAGTCTAAACTGCAGACTCTGTCTCCATAAAATTGCCCATGTGCACAGAGATCATTTACACACAATATAAAAGAGTTCCTACCCCCCAAAGTCCACTCAGATCAATACTGAGGTAAGAATCCCTCCTCTGAGGTAAGATACATGCCTAAGCTACTGCTGAATCTTTGGTATAAAAAAGACTGATACAAGCTTCAACTGTATTCAAATGAAATTCAAACTTACTAGCCCAGAGAAGAGGAGAGAAAAAAAAATGAAAGGAATGAGAAGAGATGAGGAGGCACAGAAACGTGCTTCTCCCTCACCTCTCCCCTTCTCTGTATCAGGACCAACGCTGCAACGGCAGGTCTTACCCTTAAAAATCAGGCAAAGCTAAGGTCACAAGGCTGCGCAGAAAAAAGCTGACATAGCAGACCTGAGACTGCTGTCCTCAGAAAGGCCTGCCTGTCCTCGGCTGGCAACTGGGAGCATAACTGGTAAACAATTCCCTACATTGATATAGAACTTTCCCTAAATAACAGTGGCTCATTGTGCAATAAGTGTGGTTTATGTTGAACATCTGCTTTCCTCTGGGCGTCTGGAATTTTGGTACTTGAGGGTGCCCACGTGACCAGCCCCCAGGGAAAACCTTAGGTGCCGAGTCTCTAACGGGTAACTTGTTGCTGGAGGGATTAAACATTTCCTGCGTGGCTCTACTGGGAAAGGACTCTTGGAAACTTGGGCCTGGTTTCCTTCAGATATCATCTCTTGCGCCCTTTTCTTTTGTGATTTTGTTTTGTATCCTATCATTGTAATCAAACCTTAGGTGCACGTGTAACTATGTGCTGAGTCCTGTGAGTCCTTCGAGAGAATCAGTAAACCGAGGGGCAGTCTGCCTTGGAAACCAGTTACTACAGAGGCACAGTCCCACAAAGCCTCAGATGGGAAAAAGAGAAATTCTAAGCAGTAGCACAAGGGATGGGCACTTACACATCTGAAGTTGTTATTCCATGGGGGACAAAGATATCATAGTAACAAGAGATGACAGCAACATTTACATAACACTGTTGTGCCAAGCACTGATTCAACCACTTTACAACAAATATTTAACTCAGTAAACCTCCATAAGCTATGAAGCACTACCATTCATATCTTCATTTCCAACAGATGAAGCCTAAAGCACTGAAAAAGTTAAATAACTTACTCAAAGTTACACAGCTAGCAAAGAGTAGAGCAGAATGGAAGCCAAGCAATCTGGCTACAGACCGCACACTCTGGCCCACTGCCCTATGCCTTTACAATTAAGTAGAGAGCATGCCCTAAGACAAGACTTTTACTCTAATAAAACTAACAATACAATGTTACCTTGAAATAGAATTCTTTCCTTGTTAAGGGAAGAGGAGAGAAAAGGACACTGAACACCATGTATAGAGGTCAGAGAATCTCACAAATGAAAATGACCCTAGAGATCAACTAGACTAATAGGTTGGGTTCTGCATCACCTGGATGCAGAAAAGTAACACGATTTGCCCAAGGACATGTAGCCAGTTGCTAGTAGAGCATGGATAAGAATGCTGAGCCCTGATACCCACCCCAATGCCTCTCTATTATGAAAATCTGCTACACACTCTTTCATCAGTTAGGAAAGGTAATGTTTCTCTAAAAAAACAATGAATAATTTAAAAATTTCAAGAATAAAATAAGATCCAAAAGGAATCTAAACTGTCACTAGTTTTATACTAATTTACAAACATCAACTTAAGCTTTTTAAACTAAAACAGAAAATACTGCAAATGAGGTTAATGACTCAGCATATAAAATTACTTAAATTAGAGTAAGCAACATTGGCAGTTTTAAGTATTTGAAGCAAACTAATTATAATTATGGAATTTCATTTATACTTCAAAATTGCACTTAAGTAATTTACTATAACTTTACAATACTTTGCTTTTAATGAGAACCAAGAAAAAAAAATCCCATACAATTTGTATATCATAAGTTTTTTTTTAAAAAACAAACAAACAAACCCAACCAGTCCCTGTCATAGCTGGAGCTTGTACAAAGAATCCATTTTGCACAATAAAGAACTTGCTCTCACCCTGCTTGGACTAGTCACATTCTTCTCTGCCAGGTCTACTTTGGTCAAAACAAATATCGTCCTTCTTCCATGAGGGTCCATTTGACTGACCAAGTCAGTAACAATGCTGCGTTCAGCATCCACAGACCCATCTGAACAAAAAAAAAAAGAAAAAGGACACTGTAGTAGTTACAAAATGGGTTTTAAAAAGTCAATAAGCTATAACTTTGTTATAGTAAGAAAATTTTTAATATTTTACTTTAGTTATGAAAAGAAATTCTAGCCAATAAAAATTCCTATGATGCCTACACAATGAAATGTATCGCTATATTACCAACTTTAATTCTAGTCACTAATAAAATGAAGAAGTAAGAGGACAGGACAAAACATATTTATTTTCTATGTTTATGTAACATGCATATTTAAAGCAAAGCTTGGATTGCAAAATAAGGAAGAACATGAGTGATATTAAAAATCTTTCAATAAGATTTACCTTGAATACATAATATGATGGCATTAGGATTCTGCATATAAGCTTTGCTGATACTGAAAATAGTTTCCTTTGTGTCAGGAGCCATGCCTGATGTCACAGTCTTGAAGAAAAAAGGTTTTAAATGTCATTATAAATGTCTTCCACAATAGGAATAAGATAAAACACACGTTGTGTATATACTTACATTAATCACACCTGGTAAGTCAACAAGCACCATTCTCTGTAGTCCAGGGCCTTTTACATTTAAGGATATGGTCTATTCAGAGGGGAAAAAAAACCAAAAAAACAAAAACTATTTTGGGAGGAAGCTTGTTAGGAATTTTTTGGTGACACAAATTCTGAAACTTCTATACCTCATCCATTCAGATGTGTGACTCAGAAAAAAGTTAAAGTATTTCTGATCTTAAGAGTAATTATCCTAGAAAATTACCCACAAAATACGTTACTTGGAATAAAAAAAGAACAACTAATGTAGCTTCTTGGAATAGCTGCAGTCTAAACATCAATAGCAATGTCACGATTTCAAATGATAAACCTTGGCTTTCCATAAAACATTGTTGAAATGAATAGTAACACTTACCTCAGAACTAACAGTACAGCCTTCTTTCACATTTTTCCTCATTCGGAGTTCAATTTCATGTCTTAATGCTGCAAGCTATCAATGGAAAACAACAAAATCCTAAGAAAATCTTCAGTTAGCAAATACTCCATTTAGTTGCCTTTTATGAGCTGACATAGGTTATAAAGTTACACATACATTAAGCCGCATATGAATTCTACTTACATCTTCCTCTTTGGTAAGATCAAACTCCCGAGAACTATCTTTAAACAAGGCCACGTGGTGAGGGCCTTCACTCAGAGTCACCTGAAATTAACAGAAAATTGAGAAGACTGTATTTACAACTCCTATGAATTCCCACTGCATTTACTTCGTCTAGACTGGACCACTGCATCGCACAAATCCAGAGGTCCCTTTATATTACATGTCAGGAGCATTCCAGGGGCTGTCAACATGACAATGCAGAGACTACAGAATTCTGTATCCACACTGTCCAAACATCTGTCACATGCATTATAATCTCCCAACAAGACTGCTGGCTACTTTACATTTTTTATGACCCAAAACGCTGCTGCTTCTCTCATTTCCCAGTCAACGTGACACAGAGTATCAAGCACAAAGCCATTAATCTCAAACTTGAAAAACTAAAAGAAAATCTCGCATTTCACTTCAAAGGTAAATTTAGGTAGGTAAAGGACAATTCACTTATCCAACATTGATTTATTGAGGGCTAACTGTGGCAGACATAGCAGGGGAAACGTGAAGAATTGACTGTTCCTGGTTTAGCCCTCGCCATATGCTGGGAGAAATATACACAGAGATAACACATCAGAGTAACAAAACATAGGGTGCCACAGAAGACACTGTACCGAGGGGAACTAAGGCAGCCTTCACCCAAGGAGGGATATTTGAGCAAGAAATTTTCTAACAACTTACATGGTCAGTGGTTTTATGTGAACTTCTAAACTTCACATTCCTTAACTTTTCAAGCTTCTCTATAATGATTCAAATTCACTTTGAAAATACATTTCTTTCTACTGAGATTACCTAAGCATACATAAGATAACAAACAAAAGCCAGCTGTTTGAAGGCATTAGAGGAGCAACCATGGTAACCTGGACTGAGTCCAAGATCCCAAAGGACATAGGGGGATATTCTTTTTTTCTTCTATTTTCCCTCGGGGCATTTGCTGATTTGTGGCACAGGGCAGCCTGAGAGAGAAGCTCAAAATTTGTAGCAGTCTCTTTGGGTTGAGGGACAAAAGCAGGTATCAGGATTATCAAGCAGTCACAATTTAAGGTGCCAAGATCCCAGAGAAAAATGGACAGCAAAAATGAACTTCCAAAAAATGAGCCCTACATTCTACACACAATTTCCCTTTCAGGCATTTGCACATTAAGGAACAAAGCAGAAAGAAGCTGCTAAAGAGGTTAAGATGCTAAGTCAAGATTCTGGCATCTCACTCTTCAAGGAGAGTCTAGAAAATCTGGAGTTTAGAGTCCTTTAAGAAATCCTGGTAAATACTAGACGAGTAATGGCAAACTGGAAAGAGACCACCCTTGTCTTGTTTCAAGGAACTCTGTCCATGAGTTCCTGCCTGCCGAAGTTGATTCCTTCCTAAAATATACCATCAGCCACAGCCACTACAATAGGATGCTGGTAACAATGTAAAAGGTAGGTTTACACTATTTCTACAGTTGATTACAGAGCATCATATAAGATACAGTCAGTTCATTTTTTCCCCCCAAAATGGAAAAATTCCAAATGCCCATCAATAGTAAAATGCATCTATAAAGTATGTTAATGTTCACACAACACCAAGCGATGAAAAAAGAAACTAGCTTTACACAACATGGTTCAATTCACAGCCAGACCCCAAACAATGCACTCTATGAATCACACTAGACTGCCTATTGCAGTTATAAACAGACTTCATTTCTGGAAGATTTTAGCATCAGCCTCATTGTCTCACTTTCTACCACTATTCTGGCCTTCATTCTTGGTGATTTCAATCTTCCAATTCTCCAAGCACTCCTACACCACTCACCCATCAGCTGAACTAAAACACACACAAACACACACACACAGATCCCCCTTAGATTTATGTCCACAGACCTTAATGGGGTGTGTGTGTGTATCTATTTTTTAAAAGATGTCTTTCTTACCTTAGCCTTCAATACCTTCTCCCTTCTTTACTTAACAGCCAATAAATCTAGTTTCCTATTTCACTGAGGAAGTGGAAGCAATCAGAAGAAAACATTCAGTATTCTAGCTACTTGCCTCCACTGGCAAATTCAATGATTACGACTTCTCAGTTTCAATCTCTGGCCCAAATCTCTCTCCAAACTTGTATATCCCAACTGCTCCTTTGTTTGCTAACACTCCTTAGGCAAGTCCAAAACTCCCGATCTTTGTTCTTGCCTGAGGGATGCCTCCTACTGATTTCTGTACTAGGAATAATTCCAAATGCCATGTATCAGCTCTTTCTTTTGTCAAAATTCTTCATTGCAACACAGCAGACAAACTTTGTGAAGGTGATTACTTTCCTGAGAAACTTCATTTGGCCTATTCTTTTCTTTTTTTAGTTGAAGTATGTTGACAAACAATACGTTAGTTTCAGATGTAAAGAACAGTGATTTGACATGTAAACACATTACAAAATGATCGTCAAGGTAAGCCTACTAACCCGAAGGGCCTATCTTCTCACCTTTACAGGAGAACGGGTCATCATCTCCCCAGATCCTCGCGGGAATATTCGTGCTTGAGCAATCATTTCCAATACACTAGTTTTTCCAGCACTCTGATCTCCAACCACGACAACCTTACCACAAAATAAATACCACAAATTCATATTTTTCCACCAACTTCAATTTAAATAGATTTGGAACACTGCTGAGAATTTTTAGTCTTTAAACATTATCCACAGTTAAATGATTTTAAAATATTAACCATGAAAAGAATGATGGTTGATACATGTATTAAAAATAAACAGCAAAATATAATTGGATCCACTATTAGTCAAATTTTTATTAAAAACTTATACTAATTTAAACCACTAGTTCTAAAAACAGACTAACATTAATGTTCCATAAATCTTTTCCATAGCTACTTTACTCTTTACAATGATATTTTCAGTTCTATGAGGTTACTTAATTTAATCCACCATTCAAGTATTTCAATAATATCATGGATATTAAGAATACATAATGCCAAATATCTTATAGTTTTCCTTCATTATGCATAAATATAAGTAAACCAATGGTCCAAAATAGTCAAACAACATTCAATGCTTAAGACATCATCACATGAATAATATTATGTAAAGAAAATTTTTTGTCTTTGTCTATGTGTGTATATATGTGTATGTACTCTGTGTGTGTATATACACACATAACTTTTTTTAAAGTTTTTTTTTGCTAATGGGCAAGTCTACTGCATACTCATTTTTCACTTACCCTTGGCAGATGATCTTGTGTATTATAACTGGCATCATAATCAGACAGAACATCAAGAACTTCAGAATACATGTCAATCAAAGATTTCTATAAAATTCAAAAAATTAATATGATAAAACAGTGAGACAGTTTTAAGAAACTACAGATATCAAGAGAAAAAGCTGATAAATTAAAAATGTTTTTCCATAATCATTGTATTGCTTTTTTTCTAGTTATGCAAATAAATAATCCTAGTAAATGTAAAACAGTACAGAATAAAATTCCACATCTTCTTATCCGATTTATTTTATTTAAAGGTACACTGAAAGTATATTAATTCAGGTTTTCCTAACTTTCTAATTAATTGGTAAAGGAGGACATTATTGTTTAATATTGAAGAGCTAATATTAACTGCTCAACAAAGGAAGACCATTAATCCCAAAAAGGGCCCAAAAGTGGTCAAGTGACCAACTGAAAGGAATGTTTGGTGTATGCGTCAGAGAGGGAGAGACAGAAGAAAGGGTAAAGCAGAGAAAGAATACCAAGATTATTGTTAAGTCAGGAAGAACGATTAAGTGTGCTCTGGTAATGTGACAGCATCAGGGGCAGACCTCCTGTGCTGTTCTCTCAGTAAAACTGGTATCAAACATGGTGCCTGGAAAATAATAAGCTTCAAGGATTTGAGGAATGAACGAACATATAAACAGACTGGAAAAATGGCTACTATACAGCATTTAATAATTAAAGGTAAGTGTTAATACTGAGGTAGGAACAAAATGAAGGCCTACAGTTCCTTTCATTTCTAAACACCTAGAAATAACTAAAAGGAAAGCAACTGTTATCCTTCCACCCCATCAAAAATAAGCAAAAAGCTTTTCAAATTTTCATTACCACTTCATTTTATGAGAGAAAATACAATTTCTCAGGTAAATCCTCAACATACATTAACACTTGGATATGACTTTTCTCAACTGCTGTGTGTTGACTTGTAAGTAAAGCCATGCTACTTGTTTGTTTTATGCAGTCATAATTTAGAGTCAAAACTACTAATACATGTTAGTTAAACTAGAACTACATATCTTAGAATCTTGGCTATGAAATGCACGTGCCATGATTTGGCTACACACAAATTCTGTTTACTTATATGATATTTAAGTTAAAAGAATTACTTCAATTTAATTTAGCACATACAAGTTGGTTTAGTGAGGAATAGTAAGATTTAATTTACTGATAATGGTAATTACCACTGTGCTGGTAACAATACCAGCATATTTTTTCAAAAAATTCTTTAAAATGACCAAGGAAACTTCCAGAAGAAACTGTTAACTCTTTTAAGACTAAAGAAAGTTACTGCTTCATTCAGTGGAAGTACAGGTAAGGCAATGAAGATTAAGTCATATATAAATGTCTACCAACTCACAATGCTGGCTTTTTAGCCACAGAAGTTAAGTAAGTCTAAAGATAAACCGAGTATTTAAGAAAAAATAAATTGATTCACAAGATAAGACTCTTAAAAGCATGAAGAATTTATGGGCATCATATAAATAAATGTTTGGAGATTATAATTTGAGAAATGTCTTATCATGAGACGAGAACTCTCTAGCCCCCAAAAATACCAGATTAGAAAGAAAAGGATGATAGAACACTTTGCAATTCCTTAAAAACCGGTATTGATGAACACACAATGTGAAGTGGCAAAGTTCTGAGAACTGACAAATCAAGACCAATTTGAAATACCTTAAGCTTTCTATGATGGATGCCTTTGTCATCTTTCTGCAACACTAATTTTCTCAATTCTTTATTCTCCTTTTCTAATCGTTCCAAGATTCGCTGGTACTTTAACTGCAACAAAATAATACACGTAACTTAAGAAAAAGATTAGTTAAAAAAAAACATTAATTTAGTCTAAATTAAAATCTTTTAAAACCCTGAAGCTTTATCTCCTGACTACTTAAGTTATATCATTTAAAAGGCTTCTATGAAAAATGCTGAATAAATTACGCATATTATCTCAAATAATGATCTTCATTATAGTTTTCTATTATAATTGGCATTTTATTTGGAAAATTCTTTGCTGTTTATATTGAAGAAATTACTTAAAAATACTAAAAGCATAAGGAGTTAAAGCAGCAAGTTCCTAAGTGTACTCCTGAAGCAGTGTTTTCTATTACATCAAAAGTTTTCAGTCTTCATTAAACGGACACCTGACAAAAATTCAAATACTCTCCATCCCCCATGTTATTTTATGCTTTAATTAAAATGATATAAAATACAAGCAGCTAACAGTACCTGATCATGCATTATTGACAGGCCCTTTACTGAGTGCTTCCCCTGCATTAACTCCTGTAGGCTTTCATGCGAGGCAAAGGTTAACAGGTTAGGAATCTGAGGTTAGGGAGGCTTGCTAACTCACCTAAGGACACAGAGCTTGGAATACAGGTCTGAGTTGAGGGCTCAAACTCTTCCAAGTTTTAGTAAGTTTCTTGGCCAGAGATTACATACTAATTTTTAAAATACTGATTTAAAAACAATTTAAAGGAGACGCTTATGTTTAGACAGGATTTTTTTGTCAAAGTAGATGATTGGCTACACACTGTTTTCAAATACATGTGATCCTTTTCTAATTGTTCTTCTCTGTTTTTAAATTATTTCTCCTCTAAACATTAACAATGTTCAGAAAACTATTAAGAATTACTCTTTCCTATAATCAACTGAATGTTTATGTCCAACTTACAATAATATCCCTTTTATAATGGAAAATATTTCTTAGAAAATCTTTTAGGTTGTTATAATCTTCCAAGAACAAAGCAAATAACAAGAGATCATGGCTTTATCCTCAGATAATGTCCAACTTAAGCCAAACTAAAGAAAACAGTATTAGCATTGAACTATATAGTATGAGACAGGTAGAACTACAGGCTAGATTCTATTATAAATATATTTTTATAGAACTTGTTCATTTACATGTAGTAATAGCCTATACAACAAATTCTGGTAGTTATCTAAGAATTAGGTCTTCACTGTCTAATATGGATGGTACCCACATATCTAGCCACATGTAGATACTAAGCACTTGAAATGTGGCTAGTCTGAATTGAGATGTGTTTAGAAGAAAATATACATCTATAATTCAGTAAAAATACATAAACACCTCATTACTATTTTTACTAATTAAATGTTTAAATTATATTATTTGAGATCTACTGGGTTAAATATTAACATCAAAATTCTATTTCTTTTTACCTTTTTTTAAATGTAAAAATTTTAAATTACACATGGCTTGCATTACATTTTTACCAGGCACTACTGATACAGGTAACACCGTTATTACAACATGAATTTTCCATAGAGTGTTTGCGTCAACTGAAGGATGGTAGGATTTCCACTGGCTCACTTCTTAGTAAATATGGAATCAATTATGGGTCTGCATTTCCTGGAGATGGAAATATTCTTTGGTATATGTGCCAATATGCAGCCATCCTGCAGAGATGTCCTACTGGGCTGTCCTGCAAGTCTCTACACCAATGATTCTCAAACTTAAGAATTCATCAGAATCACTTGAGGGCTTTTAAGAAGAAAGACTGCCCAGCTCTACTCCCAGTTTCCAACTCAGTGTGTTGGGAAGGGACCAATATTTACATTTCCAACAAGTTCCCAAAGGATACTACTGATGTTAATACTCCAGAGACCATACTCTGAGGATAATGAGTCTTAATCTCTGGCTGCAGATTGTAATCACTTGGCCAAGAAGCCTTAAAATATGTACATAGTGTGCTGCCCAGAGTGATTCTAACACATAGTCAGGTATAAGAATCAATGCATAGATAATAAGTAAACCTGAGACTCAAAATGTACTGGTTTTTAATTTCACCTAGATTATCTTTGTTGTATTTTTGCCCCTAAAAAGAGAGACCCAAGATAAATCTTTTTAATTAAAAAAAAAACTTCTTAATTATTGCATATCATTTTATCTACATAGGATAACTAAAGACAGAGTGGGTAATAGGGCAATTTTTCACTAGAATGGTACCTATTCATTATATTGCACAGAATAAGTCTTTAAAATAATGATAACTGTATCATCAGCTATAAGAAAACAGCCTTCAGAGTAGCGCTAGAAATATCTTTGGAAAGGTTATTATCTGAATAGCTTTGGGCTTCAGAGAACTGTGGCAGATTCAACTCCAATGTCTTTAACTGTTACTTAAATTAATCAGCCTAACAATGTAAAAATGCAAGCATAGTTTTATATAAAGACAAGCCACTTATCCCAGTTTTTGTTTCCTCCCATAGCTTTTCTTTAAAATTAGAAGCATAAGTTTCACTCAAAAATAGGTTTTTACATGAGTTAACTAAATTTATCAAGTTCTTTCATTATTCCTTATTTCTCAACTAGCTTTTGCATTTTTTTTCATCTACTGATAATAAGGTTCTATCATTAAACCATTCCACATTTTGCTTTGTTAAAAACAATAAATTTTTACATAACCAAATTTACATTAGAGTATAAGAAAAACTCTCTGGTTCTTTTTACTCATCAGAATTACCTGAGTATGCAGAAGCTCTTCTTGAAGTTGGTCAATTTTCTCTTTGTCTGACACCTAAATATTTAAAATAAATTATTTCATTCAGTAGAATTAGGTTTATATAGAATATACAGTAAGTTTAGTTTTTTTAAAAAGCATTTTTAAGAGTGAAAACTACTGGCTTTACATGGATATTTAATCAAAGTGAATTTTAAATCAAATGCTTATTTAAGAAAGTAAAAAAAATCTTATTCATCAATAAAAATAGCTCATCAAAATTTTATATTAAGTGAAAAACTACAAAAGCAATCATCCTCTTGTTGTCACTCTAGTCAGTTCTTATGACTGGCTTGCTAGAAAAATAAGAGATCAACACATATGGTTACTATATTCTTGACAGATAATTCTATACTCAAGCACAGGGACTTGGATGCTTGCAGAAATAAGGTACTGATACCCTTACAGAAATGTTTCGGGAAATCAGACACATTACCATTTACAACTACTGAAAAAGTTCATTGGTCACAGTGTATCTTTTAAGCAAATACTATCCATTCCTATTCTGTACATAGGGAAGTATTTAATAAGTGCAAAGAACAACTTGCATTTTCAGAGCTTTAAGTGGAGCCAGATGCTTGTTTTTAAATTCAGTTCCAGTGCAAGATCTGCTAGCCATAATAAAGCAAATGCATCCAGTAGCAGTGAAGTTGAGTAAAGCAACTAAAACTGACTTGAACATAAAACAAAAGTAGGATAAAATCCACAGGTATTGTGTAAACTATTTCCAATTGTTATTAATGCTAATAGTTCTAAGATAAAATATTCAAAATAAAGAACTTTATTGTCTAGCAGGCTTTAAAGTAGTCACAATTCTAAATATAAGACACAATAATCAATTATAATTAAAATGATGTCATTTATATAAAATCCATGTAACTGTGCTTTGACTCCTTAGTGAGATGCTGAAGTTGTCATCCTCAGTCTTTCAAAATGATTATCTAATTTCTAATGCTCAAAACTTTTAAATGTGTCTTTATTCCATAGGAGACAAAAATTAACTTAAAATTCATAAAATCTTTATTCATCTTCATTCATTGGTTATTTAAGCAATCAAAACATCATGGTAGCAAATATATATGAAAAAAATTTAAATGATTTGCTTATTGAGGTAGACATTAATAATTCTTATCCATGCATAAAGTTATTTTGAGATTTTAAGTCCTATTTCCAAACACTTTCTCAAAATTTCCCCCAAACTTCTTTCAAATAAAAATGACAATGCTTGCCAGAAATGATAGGTACATATCATTTTTCCTTAAAAGCTTATGCCTAAAAATTCCAAATCTGGTTTGGTAATTATAGAAAAGATAATACAAAACAAACTTTGTATTATTGTTTTCTCATTCTTGTATCAAGTAGAGACTTGTGGATAGAAGCCTTTTTTCCATCTGACTATGGGTTTGAGTAAAATGGACAAGAATTATTAAGTCTCCTAAAATGTAAGGAAACAAGCAAGTTGAGGAGGAGCCCACAATCCAAAGAACAAAATCTTGAAGCCCAATGAAGAAATAAATAATTCCATATTTTGATCATATGGCATGCCATCATACTGTAATAATGTGGTTATAAAACTTCTGTTAAGCAGATTATATTCCCAATTCAATTTAAAAGGTACCCTGATTTACTCTGTTCCATTAAATATTCATCCAACTGCAGCTAAATTAGTATGAACTGTATAAACAACATTAGTATAAACTGTTTTAGTTTTGGATATGAATATTTAACGATTTCATGCAATATACTCTAAATTACTGGAGAAAATCCAACATTACTCTGCATCTGGGGCAATAATTAAAAAACTAATACAATTACAAAAAAGTTACAATGTTTACTGTAAGCCAAGGACTATAAAAGGTTAACTTGGTAATGTAGTAAAATTAAAATTATAAATAAAAAGTTGAAATGATATAAAGTTACTAGAACATTACAAATACAATCTTTATGCAGATATTAGTATTTAGTAATCACGTTTGTTAAGATTTTTATAAATTCAGATTTTTAGGAGTATTTAAATTTATCATGTGCCCGTCCGGCACAATTGTTAGGAATAACTCATGCATAGTTTTACCAATACACTTCCTATCTGCTTAGTTTAACGTTAAATTAAAAGATTAATGTTAAATTAGAAGATTACTATATTAAAAGACAGGTGGGGGTGGAGTCAAGAATTAGACCTAATATTTTCTAGGATAAAAGACTTAAACTTCTAAGTTTATAAGATAAATATTAATCAGATGATACTTTTACATGTTTTCTTAAGAGAATATTACATGCTATTGTCACTTAAGGTCTTCACCAGCAATCTGGGTATATTTTATTTTGATGCACTTTACTGGTAAAATTCAGCTACTTACAGTAACTTCTTGTCCTGCTGTTTAATATATTTAGTTTTCATTATGAAATTAATTTAAAATTCACCCTGACAAAAATGGGTATCAATAATCTTGAAACCAGAGCTTTTCTACAATTCCAGGGCTGTAAAATTGATGGGGAAAGAGCAGAACCCTCTACAGAAACAAGCTAAAGCTGAAAGAGAAAAACCTTTACTAGCTCCTCACGAAACCAAGCCTAGTTTTAAAAATTTAAGTATTTCTTCCTACCAAGCCATTGTGGCCATTCTGAAATGCATAAGATTCGTAAAAATTTCTATGTATGTGCACATATTCATAGGAGGCAACCCACCAATGGCGGTTTTAATCTACTGTCTCTGCATGAGCTCCTCTGCTCAGATAATACAGAGAAAATCTATTAGCTGCTACTAAGAAGATATAAAAAAATGAAGGCCTGTTTGTATTTTCAAGTAAAGGGAAAAAAACGATTAAAAAGCAACAAAAAGTAGCTGTGGTTCTGGACCTCAAGTAAACTGCAAATCCTTGGAATGAAAAAAATCTCATCAAATTAGGATTTTGATTATTCTGGCAATGAAGGGCTGACAAGTCATCCGAGTACTAACCATAGGAGGAACCGAGGGGAAGACAGAGCAAGGAAACTACTTTAAGGACAGTACACGGAATGATGTCATGACAGAGCAGCATAAGTTGTTTCTAAAGTACCACTGACTTCCACATAAGATAACTCTTAAGTGAGCAGGAACAAGCTCTGTTTGGTGCTCTACCAAGTATACTTTGATAAAGAAAACAGATGGAGGTACAGTCCTGTCAGTAAAAAGGGTTACATGGATAATTTGATAAATATTATAAATAGGAAGGATATCTCTAAGCCTGAAAAAAGGCTAGTAAAGTAGGCCCCAAATGAACACTATGTAGTGGCACTGTCAAAAATAAATAGTATTCACTACTGATACCACTTAAATCATCAGATTCAATAGTTTATCGATAATCTAAAACCGTATCTTAGAACTTACAACAGTGAATCTACGGGGCTCATTTTTCATATTTCACCATTATGAAAAGACGAGAACTACTTGTAACCAGGACTATAACAGACCAAAATATAGTAGTTCCTTCCCCTGCCTCCTGTAACAAAGCTAAGGAGTGGATGGCTCCGCCTAAGCATCCAATTTGTTAGTGTTTAGGTGGTGTTCTCAACAGCACACAGAACAGAGAATGCTAAAGCACCACTTAAAACAAGGACTTCCTTGGTTTAACACAAGTAGAAAAATAACTTGCTTTCTATTTATACCTATGTTATTCATTCACTGAAAGCTAAACAATACACAGGAGTTGATTCCACAGCCATGGAACTGAGAAAAGTCAGGAAGCGACACTGAACAATAAATCAAACTATGATGAGTACTCTCAGGTGTTAACCACCACCAAACGTGATGGGGTTAGCCAGCAGAATTACTGCACTGATTATCTACCATACTGATTGATTTCAATATCAGAACCTACAGGAAGCTAATTATATGACCAATCTTCTTTCCTGAGTAAGATTTGTACCTAACTCTGAAACTTTTCTGATCTAATATATGTAATACACCTAGCCTAGTTCAAGATCTTAGAGTATAATTTTAAAATCGTTACATACATTTCATTTGACTCTAGTCACTTTAGAATATTAATCTTGGGATCTATGCTACAGGATCAACTAACAGCCAAAAGCATATTTTTAAGGACTTCTTAATTACATCTATAACCAAATATTTGTACAGAGTTATGCTGACTTTTATTAAAACCTGTTCTTTAAGTGACCAGAATTATATAAAATTTCCAATGTTCAATCTTTCAGTGGTCCAATGCGAACATTTATTGGTTGCCTACTCTATTAATAAATGTGGAAAATCTTTATGCCACAAGTTTAAAGTATCTAGGAATAACTTTGTTCAAAAGTTAATTTCTGTAAGAAATAAGAATGTTCTCTGTTGATTCATTTCAGCTAAAACAAATACATTTCGTTCTTTAAACAATTTAACATGGTCACTGACAGTAATCTGTTTCATTTTAGAAATGAAAACTTGGAGAACAAATAAACAGGCAAGTTGGCTACAAACTTAGGGTGACTTAATAACTGGACCAAATAAACCACAATTCATAATTCTTTTCTAAGTACAAATCCACTATTCCTCACAGATAATCTAATTTTCAGAAAATAAATTCCTGTGTTTGGTATTTTGGGTTTGTTTACCTATTCTAGGAAAGTTGCATATCTGTATTATGCATCTTTCATATTTTCACTTTGTCAAAGATCATTTCTCATATTTGGAGTCCATGAATGGATTAAGGCGACATGATCTTGGTAGAAATGGCTGATTAGTGAGAACACATCAGTAGCCCCCTTAAACCATCCATCACCTTGCGCTTCGGTTGGGCATAGCTCGTGCTATATTGGCCAGCGGCTCTGCGCGCTTCCTCTTCATGCTCTTGAATTTGCTGTTGTAATAGAATGAGCTCACCAAGCAGACCCTGCCATGAGTTTATAATGAGGAGAAGAGGAAAATTGGGGAGGAGAACAATGTTAAACCAAAGGGCACAAGAAAGGTACAGATGTAAGTTAGGAAGGAATGGACAGCTTATAACAAAAATGGAAACTCAGTTATATACCTTTAGAGCCACTATATAACTGGGCTCTGTACCACATTTCCATTTTTCCCTCAGTAAAATTATGTCTCGAAATATAAACAGAATAGTTTAAAAAGTAAAAAGGAAAATGCAGCGTCTGTTTGCTTAATAAAATGAGCCAGATATATAATATCAAAATACAGTAAAACCCAGACTAACTGGAATGCTCAAGGAAGGCGGCACTGTAGTTCACTAAATTTCCTAGGAACACGAAAATCAAGAAAACAAAAATTTCAACCTTTATTTTTGAATTGCCAACATGAACTAGTGTATACTCCTGATGACACATATGGGGAAAAACCAAAACTTTTTTGAACAGTGTTGATCTTACAGGCCTGAATCTTTTAGTTCTCAACCGTAAGTTTCATAAGACTAAACGGAGAACATATAATAGCTTATTTACTTATTACATTATTTATTCTTAATTATATTTTCCTTGACATTTAATGTCTTCAATTAATTAAAGATTACAGCCCCTTAAAACTAAGTTTTTGAGCATCAAGTTAATCAAGGTTTTACATTAATTCATATATTTTACATGCTATGCACACTATCTTATTTGACTAAACTTTAAGGGATTTTTTTGGCAATTTAAAAAATGTTTGGGATACTCTTTTAACTTTATACATCATCAAATAAGTGATTTCAATGAATTTTCATTTTGTGAGCTATTCTGACATTAAATAAAAATAGCCTATGAGACTATAACCAGTGAGATATCAATAACTAAAGCATAGGTACTATAAAAGAACATAATTAAGATATGGAGATAATATAAGTTATTATGAAAATAAAAATGAAACAAAATCCAGTTTGGACCTATGCACAAAATAATCACCATTTCTATGTTTAAAATTAATTCCATTTAATAATTATGAAATGTTCATCTGGTGCAATGTTTTCACATGTGGCATGAAACTAAAATAGAAGTCATTTTCTACACAATGCTTTTAAATGCTGGTCTTTCAGACAATCGATCTTAAGAAACACAGAAGAAAAAACAACTAGGAATTGACAAGGTTGGGAGCCTAATTTTTCTTAGAAACCTTAAAAAGGTCAAGTTCCAATGAATGAGGTTACTCTTTAATTTGCACAAGAATATTTTCTGGGAGAACAGGCTCAATTTTTACCAAGTTATAAAAATTAAAAAAGGAAAACTAACAGTTACCAAAATAGTCTAAATCAGGAGTTTCAAATAGCTTCACAGCTTTATAAAATAACTGCCAAAAATATTTTATTTTGCATAATACAATTATAAATTTTCTTAAACTGAAATACTGGTTAACATTACATCCAAATTTTAACTAGTAGACTCATCTGAAGGCTTAATAACCTAGTTTATATAATCTAAAGACTTAACAAAGTCTTCCAGAAAAGAAGTAAATACAAATAGAAAAGCTTTAATATAGTAAAGCATTTTAAACTAAGGGAAAATATTAGTATACAATTTGGAGGATTTTAATTTTGTTTGCTCCTTAGTTTTATTACATTAAACTATACCAACAATAATAAAACTGACTTACTTACTATAAATCAAAGGATGAAACTAGTTGTTATTTCTGCATGACAAGTACAAGGACATCAAAGTGGCAAGTAACATAACTGAAATTTCAACATCTGTGTCCAAATTCAATAGTACAAAATGTATAAAAAACCTGCAGTTATCTTTTAAGATGTCTCTTTTAAATAAATACTTTTATGGTCATTGATAACTCTATCAAAGAAATGCAATGCCAACTCACTACTCTCATCATTCCCATAATTTTTAATGTCCTTTTTTATTTTTTATATTACTGACTTTCATCAAGCAGAAAGAAAAGTAATCCAACTTATTTTTACTCATTTAGTCATTTATCATAAACACCTCTCCTAATCATCTAAATCTTTAGATTTCTCAAAATGACTCCTTTTTAAAGAAGGCTTCTCATGTTGGCTTCTACATTAGTGTGCCTGTGTTTAAACTAACTTAATACCAGTATTATAATTTATAAAATGTCAAAGCAGTGAGAAAATATTCCACATTTCTTAACTGTGCTGGTCTATCAGGCACATGATTCTTTTTACTTACAGCTTAACCACCCCTCCCTAGTCCATCGCTTATCTCTATATACAAACTATATGATAAATACTCTAATATCTACACCATTACAAGAAAAACACCCTCTTTCTAGTGACACCTCACTTTCCTTTCAAGTCTGTTACTGAAGCATTGTTATGTGAAGATAGTTGAAATTAACTGTTACCTCCTGAAAAAAGTAGGAAGAAAACAAGAATTAGACACAGAAAAAGCTATTTACACTTTACTACATGACTAAAAAAGGTTTACCTTTATCCAGTTTTAGGCATCAACTCTCACTCTAAATAATGATGGGCTAGTTTCTAAAGCTAACTCATGTGGAACAAGGAAGGGGAGAAATTGTGTGTGCCTTAAGAGTGCAGGGCATACTCCTTAAATGAACAAAATACTTTTACTCAATATCTTCCCAAGTACAGAAGTTTTCCTCTCAAGAAATAGCACATAATTTTTAAAATGACATGTATTACATTAAAAATGTAATGATTCTTGTCTATAACAATAGTTATTGTAAACAACCACAGATAAAATACTCTCTAAACATCTCCTGGTCACTGTCAGTTTGACCCTGTAGCTCTCATAGTCCTGTATTTCATGCAC
Organism: Vicugna pacos; assembly: GCF_048564905.1. Taxonomy (NCBI): domain Eukaryota; kingdom Metazoa; phylum Chordata; class Mammalia; order Artiodactyla; family Camelidae; genus Vicugna; species Vicugna pacos. Next base: position 60,158,036 of record NC_132987.1, on the reverse strand, counting down.
AGTGTTCTCGGTTTTTTAAAAAAGTATAATGTCAGACCAGAAAATCAGTGGTTACTCCAGAAACCAAAGTATCAACTGAAAGTGCTGCAAATACCTCTAAAAGTCAATGAGGTTCACAGAAAAGATTTTTTAAAATCTTAAAGTTATGACTCATTATATTGTAAATTATAAAATTAAATTATATTCATATATAATTACGTATATATATGTGAATCCATTTAAAATATTATATTGTTAATAGCATTCTAAAAATTAATAGCAGAGCAGAGCCCATAGTCTGTTTTTATACCTAACACGTAGAATAAGGCCTGACACATAACATGTGTTACAGCCAGCACCCAGAGTAAGGCTTGACACACATTTGTTGCCTGAATGAATTGAATGAATTAAATGATAACCTACTTTTACCTAATAATACAAAGTTTATGGCATAAAATCCAAATTGAGCTTCCTAAAAAAAATGCTTATTTTGTAAATAAGCTACACATCAACCCTACAATCCGTTTTCCCACTCATCACAATTCCCAGACAGCCTCCCATAGAAATTAAGAAAAGGGGAGGAAATTAATCAAATAATGTTAATATGCTGTTAACTCAAGGAATAATTCAAAGTGTAAGATAGTAACGATCATCACTGTCATCATCATATTTATTAATATTTAGTTTTATTATGTGCCAGGTCTTGCGCTAAAGAGCTTTATGTAATTCTCACAGCAACCCTATCAGGTCGAGCTCCCTCTGTTACTGAAAAGGAAATCAGAAATTCAGAGAAGCTGGGACTTATCCTAGGTCGGGCAGCTCAGAAAGCAGGAAGGGCGGGATCTGAATACAGGCAGTGTGACTCCAAAGTCTGCACCTGATACCATCCTGTTAGCTCCGTGGTCTCACTACCTTCAAACTGCCTTTGACCCATCAGGGTCAATCTATATTTAAAAGAGAAAAATGGGAAGATTACAAAACTTTGGAGGGCATATGTAACGTACTTTTTAGAGAAGGAGTTGGCAAACTACAGTGGGCTGGGGGAGCAGTCCACAGAGACCCTCAGCCTGCCAAGCTAGAACAGTTACTATCTGGGCCTCTGAGGGAAGGCTTGTCAACCCAGCTTTATCAGTCTTACAAGTAACGTGGGGCCATGAAAAGAACTGTTTGACAATGAAGACTTCTTTCCCCTTCCACGTAAAAAATATTCCTAGGCACTAATCTACTTTTCAAAGTGTGTATAATTCTGTTATTTGACTAGCTAAAAAGAACTATTTTCCTATTTTTCTCCCCCCCAGTAATATATAATCCTGCTCAAGATATGCATAGCCAACTAAAATATGTTTATTATTAGATATCAGCAGGAAACACGTCTTTCCACTTGAATTGTTTAACCTGTTCCAATTCAGAAATACCATATTCTATTTTACTATTTGGACAATTTCTACAAATAATAGTTTTAAGAGATGAACAAATTGGTTAATTACCAATAGTTTTTGTCAATATTACAATTTCTATCAAATCTCCTTTGCTCTAAATTACTACCTAAAAACAGTGTTACGTTTACGGTATATGTTCAATGTTTTTTAAACGACATAAAAATGAAGTATGTTTATTATTAAGGAATAAAATAAGTATCTAACTAACTATACTTGCTAGTTGCCAGCTGCTCAGGAAACTTAAGATTCCTGAATCTGTGGCTACTTGATGGTGCTGGTTGTGAAAACTTCATTTTGCCAGTTTACATTATTTGTTGCATGAGGAATCCCAGAAATGTAAATCCTACTTAAGTGACACTGCTTTGTCACAATTCAGAATTCCAAGTATACGTGCTACCTTCATCTTCTTATTTTCCTGAATAGTTGCCAAATGTTGAAGGCCAAGAGAAATTCACAGGTAATGAGAGCAAAAAAAAAAAAAAAAGAAAAAGAAAAAAGAAAAAAAAACCCACATTATATAAAATCTTTAGGCCTATTCTTGTTAGCATTAATCAAATTCACTTACTTTAAATTAGCCTCTCTTCTACTGAGTTAAATCAATCAAGGAATTTTGTTAAGAATTCAGCATTATTCTAGGTGCTCTGAGTACAGAAATTTTGTGACAGAAACAGCCCATTAAATATTAAGAATGAAAGCCAAAGTAAATAGTGCTTCATCTGTCAAATGTTTTAAACATTAAGAGTAAAATTAGTGAGACTAAAATAGTTATGGAAGGCTTCATGAAAGTGACAAATGAACTGGGCTTTGAAGATGAGTGAAAATTAGGCAAAGAGAAGGGAAAAGAGATTATTTCAGCTGGGAGGTACAAAATAAGTAAAGCCACACAAATAAGAATTAGAGTAAAACACAGAATGGAAGAGAATTGCTGTTAATAATATTTAAAACAGTAATACCATTTTTATGATCTGGACTTTTAAAAGATCCTTCAAATATTTTCTATTAATTATAAATGTGCTTGTAACCTTCCAAAAGACAATATTCCTTACTTCTATGATATGTTTACGACCAATCAGAAACACCATAGAGCAAAAGTACAAATAATAAAATGTCTCATTTAGCAAGTTAATTTTCACTAAAACACAACAATCTTTCTAAATCTAAAAAGAGAAGATACACTAACTGGCCCTGTCATCTACATGTATTATGACCAATATACAGAAATTTGCTGATTTACAAACCAGATTAGTCCATTAATTCACTAAAAAAGGCTCACCACTCCATTTCCTAATTCATCTTCAGGTAGTTCTTAAGGTCTCCTGAATATTATTATCAAGACTCAAGAACATTATTCATTTCACAGTAAGGGCTCTAATATTTTTCCACAGTGGACACAAGTTTTCAAATTTTTGATTAAAAGTAGTTATTAAAAAATTGTTTCAGTATTTTTCCATTATTTATTTTTCCTTTATTTCTCAAAAATATAAATCAGAACTTTTGATCAACATAACATAACTAGTGTCCACAAACTGAATGAATATAAATACAGGCAAAATCAAAGAAACTGGATGTTTCATTAGCCTGGGCAGCATTATGTGGGAATACATGCTTTTTTGACTTTTTGAAGACCTCAATTACAACGTTCCAGAAGACCCAAAGTCTAGTGACCCCAGATTGGGGACCACAGGTAATCTGTCCATCATGCTGTTCATTCTGTCTGACTCAGGTCAATCTGACATCTATGTTCCCTCGGTTTCCTGCCACTTTCACTTCAGTTGACTTTGAAAGGCTCCTAACTATCCCTTGACGTACTAACACTTCTCCAGATGTGTTCTCTTATTAGAAAGAACAAATCTTTTTTTAGTTCCAGTTGTAAAAAGTGTTTAATTTATTACAACTTTAAAAAAGAATCTGATTCACATTTACTTTTACGTTTCTACCCGAAGTCTAGCCAGAAACTTTGGTACAAACCAGAACATCATTAAGCTAAGACATGACAGCTTCAAACTCTGAACACCATACCACCTCTGATTATTGCCTATTGAGTTTTAGAGTAATTTGAAAAAGGCTTCTGCTAAGATCTCCCTTTCCATGCTTACATTCAACCACCAACTGATAAACAAATCTCTTAAAATCAGTTTATTTCCATCTTATCTGAGCAGTTCAGTATTTTCAAATATCACAGGTAATAGTCAAGCTTTGAAAACATAATGCTGCATATTAACAGAATTCAAAACCATTAGTTGAGGCTGAAAATACTTTTTCTGTATAGTAAATATTTATACTAACATTTAATACTATTTGATTTCGCCTATAACGAGAACAGCTTAATTAGAACTCTAGATTTAGCATTTGAACAAATAGTTGGAAATAACTGGTAAGTTTTTAACAGGTAAGATAACCACCATAAGTTATGGAAAAAGTTAAAAATAAATAGTCTACAAGAGCATTTATCTTCAAGCAAAGTAAATCATAAAATAAAGCAATACATTTGCTTTGAAGCCTATTGCATAAAATGAAATCCATATAAATTCCCAGAGATCCAGTCTCGTTTCTTCTATATTGCAGAGCTCCTAATCATTTATCAATTACTATTCATTTATCACCCTGGCAGGATTTTAAGGGAATTATCCAAGTCAGCCCTAAACAGGTTTCTCCTTTACCAGAGCAACCCTAGGCCATAACAGAAAAGAACAGAGATGCAGGCCTCCCCTAACTGATCTAGGCAACAAGAAATCTTGTCACTTGAAAACCACACTACCATTCCTTAACAGAGCTTCCTTCACCCCAGATAGATTAGCTCCCCTCTGCACAATAACTCTATCTGCATTAAGGGCCAAGGCGTAGGCTCAGAATAAGCTGTGCATTGTAGGTTAATTTCTATTCAAATTTTTCTCCCCAGCAGGTATAGTCAAGGGTGTCACTTGCTTAAAATAATGCCAATGGAAAAGGTATCAAAAATGATCAAATTAAAAGTTAAAATACACATGCACACATATACACACATCTTGAAATGTTTTCTCCAAAAGATTAAGTTAAAAGACAAAAAAAAAAAAACTTTTGAAAATATAATTCAAACCTGGAACATCTTGTAAAAAGTTCAAAGTTGAAGGACAGGAAATAAGATGGAAACCTACACATAGGAATTATTTTCCTCCTGCTTCCCAAATAAACTATTTACTTCAATGTATTAAAATCGTAACAACTCTCAGTATTTAATTTTAAAATGTTCATAGAATATTTTTTCCAGATATCTATCTATCTATTAATTTTTTTAAAAAATTCCAAGGAAGCAGTTATCTTACCAAAAGAAAATGTCAGTAATTCTCCTAAAACTTTCATAAGGATTTTAATACATGTATTGAAATTAACATATCCTAAATAACCCCATACATAATTCTGCTGACTATCAATGTAACAGAAATCTATTTACTATTATCCCCATCACTGTAATGAACTTGCTATTTCCTTAATATTTCCCCTGAATGTATGTCATGAAATATTAGTTCCTAGATGATATCTCACGGAAAAGGGGTTCTGTTGTTAAATAAATCTGGAAAACCCTGCATACTCTGACTCTTCTTAGAGATTCACAATGCACATGGGTATATAAAGGTCTGAGAAATTCCAGGGAAAAAAAAAGAAGCCTGACTTGTTTTATTTATACCAGCTTTCCCCCACACATATTTAACAACAAAACCCTTTGTTGGGGACAATCCCTGAAACTAATGCTTCACAGACACGTTTGAGGGAAATGGGCTCCTCCCATTATATTTCCAGAACTGTTACATAATACCCTGCATTTTATACCAAGATTAATAACAATACCTCTGTAGGATGCTTTTATATTTGTTCTTCAGATGTTACCATTTTCAAATCTTCCAGATAGGTAAAAACTTTTTAAAATCTTTCCAGACTATCTACGTGAAGAATGCTCCCTTACACTTGCCTTTTTATAACGCTTGTCACTTTCAGATCCAGGATCTGTTGCTCTAAATGCCGTTTCTCCAGGTGAACCTTAAAGATAAATATGCGATCCTTTAATTCTCCAGTGATGTTGATAGGCTAAACTAAATTCCAAGTTATGTTTAGTCAGTTGAAAAGTAAATGTATTTCTAGAGGAAACATCACTTTTTGGGAAACTATTCTTATTTTAAGGAATAAAGGAAACCTAAGGAAAAAAGTTCAAAAATATTATAGGATGTGTTTAACTGATTGTTTAAAATATCACTGAAAATTACAATAAAAATAAGACAATCTTTGATAAGGATTATTTTACATGAGAGTACTTACAGTTTGGCCATACACAACTGCCATTTACAGACCACATACAGTAAAAAAGTTAAATTTAAAATGTCAACTGTGACAGGACAGATGAGACAAACTAAAATGACTTTTCGTTTCAATTGTCAGAAACAATCAGATCAGTTTCAAGAAAATATTTTGGTTAAGCAAACTTTCTTTGTAATAGCTTTACTCTTATAATATAGATACATATCTAGGAATTTTAGTTTTACCAAAAAATAATTACTTTATTATTTCCACCTAAAGGATAATGAATTTGCCCAATATAATTCTGGCATTTTAAAATTCAGCATAAGCAGCATTATAAATCTGGTCTGCAATTTTATTTGCAACTAGTTTATTAGAAGCATTTAAAAGGCATGTTAAGGTCAGCAAAAATATCTGTTTACACACCTAACAAGAGAAGTAGGTCAGAAGCTTCTATGACTTCACTAACCAATTTGTGACCTGTGAAAAATCAGCAAAGGGGGAAATAGAAATGTAAAATTTAACAGGAATGAGCAAACAAAGATGTCTGAGACCTCAGATTTATATCATGATAGGACAGAATTGGGCAAATACACCAGGATTAACCTTAGTAAATTCTGCTCATTATGGTCTACTATAATTAAATTTGTTTTAAAATCACCAAATTGGCTCTGACCAATTAGAAAAAGTAAACACACAGGAAGTCTCACCTACTTGTCAAGAACAAATGCTATTTTTTTTTCACTGACTAAAGCCAAGCATGTATAAGTTCTTGCAAATTTTCATTTTGTTGGGCCAAACAAAAATTAAAATAAGTGAGCAACAAAATTTTGTGTGTATCTTCTTTTTCCAAAAACCTAGTCTTTATTTGTACTAAATGTTTTCATTTAAAACATGGGAATAAACAAATGAATACATCTTAAGTATTTTTCCTCTGTGTTTTCCGACATTTTAAACGAGATCAAACACAAGTCCTTCCTTACCTGTGGTGAAAAAGTCCTTCAGTAAGCTGAGGCTTTCTGCAATCTTGTCAAAGTCAGGTGCCAATTTTGCAAGGTCTTCTGAATTAGGAAGGGCTTTTCTAATCTTCTCTGGAGAAAAGAAAAAAATACATACTCTCAAAATTAAGAATTTGATTATTAAAACACACAATTTAAATAACCACATATAAATTTAAATAAAAATATTTTTTCCATTTTTCTCCATTACAATTACAACTGCTACATATATCTGAAACAATGTGTTATTCTAGTGATATTCTGCAGGCCATGAAAATTTTTAAAAAATATTCACCAAACATATGGCTTAGAGGAGTATCTTTGATTTATAAGTTAAATGCCTTGGGACAGAAGCACTGTATTAATGTTAACACTGGATTGGTGTATAGAAGTACCTTTTGGAAGTCATAGCAAAGAAGCAAAGAAAAAAAAATCACTTGTAGCACCTTGCCTGAATACAAAAAAAAAGTGATAAAATCCCAGTTCAAGTCCAAGAACAGAATTCCGTTACTTTCTTCTCTCCTTTCATATTCCCTAAGAAGATTCACACTTGTTACCATTTCAAAAAATAAAAAGCTGTCTACAAGCCCAAGACAAGCCCTTACTTTTGCTAGCTTTATCTATAAAGTGACTAAGTACTTTCATTTATAAATACTCAACAATTTTGTCAAAGTTTGGTACAACTTTATGTGTCTTCTAAACTAGGAAGGGCTTTTCTAATTTTCTCTGGAAAATACAAAACACACAAAGTTTCTCAAAATAAGAATATGTATCAGATTTTATTCTAAGTGCTGTAAAAGCATTAACTTGTTTAATCTTCAAGGCAATCCTACAAAACAGTTATCATCGAGCCCACTTAACAGATGAGGAATGGGGCACAGGGGGTGAGTAATAGGATCGGAGCACAGAACAAAGTGCAGGGTCAGGTTTAAGCCTAGGCAGGCCAGCTTCAGAATCCAGGCTCTCAGCCACTATTCTGTGGTACTGGCGAATGTATCAAGTTAAAAAGCTCTCCTCATAAATGTTAGAAAAATAATTTCAAAGAGTGCTTTTCCTGCAAATATCTTTGTCAAGGCAGCAGTTTTATCTTTAAGAAAGTGCTGTGAATAGTGCATGCTGAGATTAAATCCACCCCCATATACACCTAAGCTAAAATCTAAAAAAGTCAACACAAAGCCTAAATAAGAGACTTGACGAAAATCATTTCATCAGGAAAAAAAAATTTTTTTTTAAAAGATCACCATGACTTACTGGCAATCACAACTATCAAATATACTTTTTTCTCTTCTATTATTAGAAAAGGGGAACAATGGCTGACTAACAGGAGAAGTTACTCTGGACACCAGCAGGCTTGTAAGGAATCTGGTTACAAAAAGTATAGATAACTAAGATATCCAGTCAAAGAGGGTTAATTAGGTAGGGCACAGTACATCTGTTCTGAGTAACATACAACACTGAAAATGATGTTCAAGAAGGTGGCTTGGCAGTATGAAAACTCTGACAAATGTGGAAGGTAGCAAAAGAAAAGAGAGCAAAGTGTGTGTTCACTATGACTATATAATTTTTAAAAAGGAAACTAAAATAATAACCACATACACAAAATAGGTACAATGAAAAGAAACTGTTTCTTAAGGATAATGGCAGCTGTGTTAAAGTGATGAACTAAGGGATAATTTTTTTCTTACCAATTTTTTCTCTATTAATTTTACCATTAAAATAAAACTGCTACACCTTGAACTTATGAGTTAAGAAACTATCTCTTTTCTAAAGATAAGATGAAGAAAAGTATTTTAATGTTGATACAAACCTAAATCTATATATTCATCAATCTCCCACACAATGTCAGGCACGATCCATTTATAGTCATTAAGGTCAGGTAACATATCTTTCCACTGATCAAAAGTCTAAAAGATAAAAAAGTATGTTAATCAAATGCTCTGAATACCACATAAAATACAAAGAAAAAGTACTTAAATTTATTTAGTTAAAACACATTAATCTATTAAGAGTGATGTATTATGTTCAAAATTTTTAGAACAAAGTGGCCTCAGCTCTTCTAAAAATAAATTAACAGACAACCACATAAAACATGTAAATGTTGCTTTACTAAATATAGACAGTGTAAAAATTCAAAATATATTTCTGTTTCAAACAGGTTTCATGATTTGGCTTTAAACACTGAGGAATAGAAGCAAGACAAACCAGGGGTCAGGACATCTTGCCTCTGGTCTCAGAGCTGCCAAGAAGTGGTTGCATGAACATGCCACTTACTTCCCTGCCTGTGCTACTAAATGGCAAAGCCGAAACTCAAACCTAGGTGTGCTTACTCCCAGCTCAGAGCTCCTTCCGCTAGGCCATTTGCATCTCCTATAGTAAGTAACAGTCAGAGAGCATTTTCCTATTAGCACCAGTAAAACAATTCAGCACACAATAGACACTCAGAAAACATCTAATTGTATTCTACTGCACTATAAAATAATCATGCTGGAATAATTGGAAAAGCAATAGGAAACTTAAACTCACCTTTTTGGCCGTATAACCACCCCCAACGGCAGATCCTAGTATGAGATATCGAAGTTTTAAGAGTCTTGCAGCTACTCTCGCTGGCCAAAAATTCCTGTGGGGCTGGTAGCCATATTTAATTGGAGAAAGTTTCAATTTACGTAAAGTAAGGTTAGTTAGAGAGGAGAACTGCTGAAATGATGTCCTGAATTGGGGTCTTTGAAGCTTTAAGGTAGGATGATGCGAATGATAAATACTTCGTGAAACCAGATGCAGTTTTTGTAGTGGTAAGTTTCCTTGTATTCCAGAGCTGTGTTTCACTAAGGATTGGCAGACCTCACTGAAAGAAAAATGGGTGTGGAAGAAAGATCAGACAGGGAAATAATTCAAAGGAAATAAGCAAACTTTTGCTTTCAAGTACAAAAATTCCAACAGCTTAGAACAGCTATTCTTTGCCCTCTCATCTAAGTCTCACAATCCTGAGACAGCCGAGGGATGGAAATTACAGAAAAATCACTGATACCTCAGGTACCTGGTTCCCCAGAAAAAGAAAAAAGAAAACATTCCAAAGAGAAAAGATCTAAATATACACGTTACTGTCTAAGCTCTTCCCTCTTGTCCTTCCTGGCAGAGAATGAAAGCCTCGTACCAACAACCATAACCTGATTATCTTACTCAACACACAGTCACAGTGCTTACTGTGGGCCAGGCCCATTCTAAAGAGTTTTAAACTATTAGTTCCTTAATTATTAATTAAGGAATTAAATAATAATTAATTAATTAAACGATTAATTCCTTCTCACAGGGGAATAGAAATATCTTCAGAAAAAGGAATCAAGGAACCCAGAAACAATGCTGTAAAGAAAGACAGTAGGGGAGAGGGAATCTAAGTGCCAGGCAATATGCTAGATGTTTACACAAATGCTACTGTTAACTCTCAAAAAGCCCCAGTAAGATAAGTATCCTTATTTTACCAATTTGCCTTTCTAAACTGTGTCTTGCCTAAGGCAAAATGACAAGTGAACAGTGAAAGAGGGATGGAACCTCACATTAGTCTGACAGGAGAGCCCAGATTCTTTCCATGACAGATGCCAGTGGATAAGATCTGGGAAGTAGTAGACACAAAAACCAGGTGTGGCCCCAGGTAAAAGGATGAGGTGGCACTGTGAGCACCTGCTACCTCCTCTGGAACCCTGGGGGATGACACTGGACCTGGCTCTGACTCAAGACTCTGTAGGAACCTTCTAACTCAGGAAACCTGAGGGAAATAGGATTTAATTGTAGGAGAAAATACACATTGCCAGTTTAGGCACACAGCTGATTTGTAACTCTACAGGTAAAGGTTACTTCTGGTCACAAACACATTTATCTTCTTTTAACAAGGTGGTAAACATCCCAAACTTTTTTTTTTAAGCTCTGCTTCCAAGATAAATCATAATTTCCCACATCTTATAAAAATAAGTAGAATTTTATTCATCAAGAAATTAAATTCTCATGGCCTCAAACTCAGCCTACATAAAGAGCAAAAGTCCTCATTTTAGCTTTAAATGGGCTCCATCCCAGCAACTATACACATATAAAAATTAGTAAAACAACAAATGCCTCCATGTCAAGGGAGCAGTAGAGACAGTTAAACGGTACAAGGATTTACAGGAATAAAAGTGATCCCTGGGGATGAGGTAGTCAGAGCAAATTTCCAAGAAAAAGTAATCTTAAGTTAGGTGGGAACTGAAGGCTCAAAAATAGGAAAAAGCATTTCAGATAGGGAGAGGGATTTGGAACTGAAACAATGAAATGGGAAGAGGCCCAGTGAGCTGCCTGAGAAGGCTTGCTATGGGAGGGGAAATGGGAGAGGAGTCTAAAAGCTCACTATGGAGACATGGAACATCAGGTTGAGCTTCAGCTTTACTTTGTAGGCAACAGGGAGCCACTGAGAGTTTCTGAGTAGAATAAAATTAATTAAACAGTAATGAAAGAAAATATTAAAGGCAAGGTGCTATAGACTGAATACTTGTGACCCTCTACTCCCCCCAAATAATTAATGTGTGGAAGTCTACTCCCCAACATGACAGTATTTGGAGGTGAGGCCACCCAGAGGTAATTTAGTGGTTTGCATGTGGTCATGGGGTGGAGCCCCCATGATGGGACTGGTGCCCTTATAAGGAGATAAAGAGCTTAGAACTCTCCCGCTCTCTCTGCCACGTGAGGACACAGAGAGAAGGTGGCCATCTGCAAACCAGAAGGTGAGTCCTCATCAGACACCAAATCTGCCAGCACTCTCATCTTAAACTTCTTAGCCTCCAAAACTGTGAGAAATACATGTTTGTTGTTTAAGCCACCCAGTCAGTACGTGGTGATTTGTTATAGCAGCCCGAAATGACAAAGACACAATGTTAGGTAAAAGTAGATCAGAAAGGAAGACAGAAAGTGACCTTATTTCAGCTGCCCAGATATAAGAGACTACAGTGGGGTGGCAGCAAGGAGCAAGGAAAGAGAAAGGTGGATACCAGAGTGACAGAGCAAATACAAGAGGCACAGAAAGAGCAGTAGTAGCCATGAGGTTTTACCAGGGAAGATGAACATCACCACTTACAGATACAAAAACTCAAGGGCTGAACCAACTGGGGGAATAGCTCATGGGTCCGTAACATTTAGCTCAAACTTCTTTTAATTCTTTCCCTATACCCACCTAGTCTTTTGAGTTAGATAACCTTTGGTTCCAGTCACAGTTTCACTGCTTACTAGCTATGTGATCAAGGGCAAATTATGAACTCATCAAAACCTCAGAATGTTAAAATGGGCTAATGGCTATATCAGAGAGTCATTGACAATACTTGCTAATTCAAGTGTCTTTTCTTAAACCATATCTCCTTTCACTATAAGCATCTTTGATCCTATAGGGACAACCAAGTCACTGAGAGACTTCTCTCTTCTCCTTATCTGTTAGTGTCCATCTTAGGTATTTACCCACTTACCCACCTTAGAATTCCCCTGTTCACATCTGAAATAACTCTTTTACAAATACTCTAGACTCCTTTGCCCTCTGACTTGTTTCACTTGTTTGTCAAAATACAAACCCTAAATGAATTTGATTGCTTTTCTCCCTGCCTGTACCAAGGGAATGAAGTACTACTGAAGAAAACCACACCCAACTGAACAGGCATCTCACCTAGGCCCTCAAGACAGCCTGACAATCTTGCTTCTCATCTTTCATCAGTTCATTCTTTCACTCTCTTCTAGGACTATTTCAGGTGTTCTCCACTCTCGTCTAACCTCCCACATCCCCCCAAACTTCCTTCAGCTCTCAAGAGACAACCCTGCCCCTACTTCACAAAGAAAATGGAAGCCATCAGAAGAAGGAAACATGCTGTCCACCGATCACATCTACATCCATCCTCTACCAGCTCCCCACTAGCCCCACAATCCCTGTTAGATTACAGGAATTACTCCTTCTCCCATTAAAGGGGAAATCACTCTGTTCAGAATTTTCTTTCCTCCTTCCTTCTCAGGGATCACAATCAAGCCTTTGCCATCTTAAAGGAGAGAGAAAGAAAGAAAAACAAAGGTCCACTTCTCTGCTCTATTCAAAGTCACACCAACCTGATTTCCACTTGTCTCACTTCAGTGAAACAGCTCTTACTGAGTGCCCCGAAGCCTTCTACTGGGAATTTGTTTTTTCAATTTTCATTTTCTCTCCCACAGCACTATATGACAATGCTGACAGCTCCTCACTGCTGGAACTCCCCTCTTCTCTGGCAGACTCTAGTTTTACTGTACTTCACTGGCCACTCCTTTTCAGTCACTGCCTCCCCAACTACCTTGTAAACGTTGGGAGTTCAACTGGCTTAGATCTAAACGCACTTCTTGTCTCACTGCACACACACTCTTCCCAGGCAATCTTACCCTCGCCTGTTTCCTCACTGACCATCTACATACCCATGTCTCTCAAATTTATGTCTAATACAAATAGTTACATTCCAGGTTCATGTGTCCAATTGCTTATTCAACATCAGCACTTAAGATACCAAAAGAGTACCTCAAGTTCAAGATGTCCAAAATCATAATCTCCCTCCTTCTCCTTCCCCCTGGAGCCCTGACCCTTGGCACTCCTTAGCTCAGGAAATGACATGAACATCCATCCAGTTACATAAGCCACAAAGTTAGGGATCATTCCTGATAACTCCCTCATGGTCAAGTTCTGTTATTTCTGCTTTCATTATAGATCTCAAATCTTCCACGTCTCCCATCTCCACTACCACTATTCCTTACCTGGGCTGCTACAACAGTCTGTAGCAATATGTTCTCCACAGCACAACCAGAGCATTCCTCTGAAATGAAAGTCTCATCACTGGCTCTCTCCTGCAGAACTGTCTCCCATGCATTTAGAATCAAATCCAAACTCCTGGTCTATAAAGCTGGTCCCTGCCTCTCTCCAAACCACATCCAAGCTCCTTCCAGGCCAGCTGTCATCTAGTTCCTCAACTATACCACATTCCTTCCCACCTCAGGGCGTTGATATCTACCGTACTTGGATAAACTCTTTTACCTACTTAATTCCTGCTACCCCTGTTAACTCCTGTCACAATCAGTTTCACCTCATGCATTCCCTCCTCTTCCTCAACTTTCATTCTAATTCAGGTCCACCTGCTACAGTTCTTTGCTCCCTTTACTTTTCCTTCAGTGCTTATAAAATTTGTATTAGTTATAATTATTGGATTAAAATTTGTCTCTACCAGTAAGCTGCCATCTTCATAAGGCCAGGATCCTGTCTGTCTGTTCTACCTACCACCGTATTTCTAAAGCCTAACCCAGTGCCTCACAAACAGCAGACATTCAATAAATTTGCTGAATGAACATGTTATTGAGAGAAGAACCAAAAAAAAAAAAAAAAAAGAAAGAAAGAAAGAAAAAAGAACCTAGGAATGACTATAGAGTAAATGCTCAATAAATGTCATTTCAACATAAACACACTAACCTCCACTAATGTAGCCCTTTAAGTATCAAAAGTTACATGATTTTTTTTATTTTAGAAAGGAGTTAATCTAAATAAATATCCAAATAGATGAACTCCAGGCCTCAGTGGTCATATCTCTAAGATGTTTTGGCTTTTCATTATTTTCTCCCTCTTTTACTTCAAAGCCCCTAAAATTCCTATTTCCACAATGGCAGCAATAGCGGTCGCTGGGAGCAGGGACGGGGGTGTGTATGGCAGCCCAAGTCAGGAACTACATGAAAAATGCTCTTCCATTAGTCCCCTGGAAGAGATAATTGACTCAAAGCAAAATCCTAGTGCTTGGAAAGGCATCATCAAGAATTACTTCTAGAGCTTCCAATTCATGATGATGCTCTAAAAGATCAATGCTCCTTCTGGAGGGACTATTTTTCCTAACAGCATCCTCCTGAGATACAGGTAAGAGAGTGAAGAGAAGAAATTGAGATTTCTTGAAGCACCATCAAATGAAAGGCTGTCTGGGTCACCCTCCACCCCACTGCAATGCAGCTGAGTGCTAACAGCAACACCTGCCCACAGGCTGAGCAGCCTGGCAGGGAAGAGCTAAGGCTCCAGAGTGTGTGTGTATGTGTGCAGGGGGGCCAGGGAGCGATTCCCAGAGTGGGCCCCAATAATGCTGGCATTTGTAACACAATCAGATCGCCTGCCTACTCTTTAAAAGTTCTAAAATGAAGCCTGCTAGATGGTACATCATACACCTAAAACACAGTTTGCTATGTCAGCCTTCTCATTTAGGGTAACCCACACAAGGCATCTAAGTCAATCACTAGTCCTTCATGTTTAAATATAATTAGATAACCAGACTCTTGCAGAAAACTAGCAGCTCTTAAGATGAGGTCGAAGATAAACAATACTATTAATCCTGAAAAAAGCAGAGATATAAAATTTTCATTAATATTCTCAGGAGGCTTCCAAAAGATAAAGCAGATATGTAATAAAAGCAGGTTGTCACTAAAAATAGCAATCAAAGAACAATACAAAGTTTACACAATTAAACATATCTTTTAGAGTTTAATAAATATTAAAAAAGAATTCATTGAAATTAAAGCTGTTTTGGAAAAAAAAAGAGCAATACCAGAAAACGAACTAAGGAAATTCTCCAGAACTTAGAAGACAAAGAAAAAAGGTGGAAACCATGAAAGAGAAGTTAAGTGACTCAGAGAAGTGGTATCCAAAGTGGGGGCGGTGTGTGAAATGCATTTCATGGGCTACACAAAATGACCCACTGGGATTAAGGAAGAAAGTACCAAAGCTTCTAAATACAATACTTCTTGTACCTCATCCTTCAAAAATATGTCAGGGTAGATTTATAAGGTAAATAATTAATTAGTACAAAGGTACATGTACATAATTTAAAAATAAATATGCATAACACATTGTGGAACATGCACTCTTTTTTTTAAAGAGATGATATGCATGTATATTTTGGAAATCATGGGTAACAGGATCAATCTAAGAAGACCAATATTCATCTAATATGCATTTGAAAAGAAAAAGAACAGAAAAAAAAACGAGTGGGAGAAAACAAAGAAGTAAGAAAAATTTTTCCAGAATTGACTTTTTAACAGAAAGGCCCACCGAGTACCAAGCCAGATCTAGGCTGGGGGTAGTCGGATGAAGCCTTGAGAAATTTAAGATAAAGCCTTAAGATAAAGCCTTGAGAAATTTAAGATAAGGCCAAGATCCTAAAAGCGTCCATGAAGGGAAAACCTGGATACCCACACACACACACACACACACACACACACACACACAGACACACACACACACATGAAATTGTCCCAAGAATTTTTATTAGTAACAAAGGATGCTAGAAAAATATATAGCAATATCATCACAGTTCTGAAGGAAAACGGTTTTGAAAATACACTTCTGTATTAGACCAAACTAAAAATCAAATGTGATGAAAATTAGGCTCCTCCACCTCCACCCCAGAAAGCATCTATTCTCACCCATATACCATCTTCTTTTACCCTATATACCATTTCTTAGTATGTAATTAAGCATTCAACAATTTCACACAAAATATTTATTGCACCTAAATAAATGGTGGCCATCGGTCTTCTTACATATCTATGAGCACCTATTTAGATATGTATGTCAAAAAATGTTTATCTGTTAAAGAATAGGAATTTAAATATACTCCTTCATAACATGCATAGGAACTACATCAAAAGACAAACTCCAGATCTTGGGGCTTCTGACCTTCCACATCTTTACTTTGCAGGTAGCTAAACTGTGATATCAACATAAGACATTTTAAGCCATGACTCTATGGAGTCGAAAGTACCTTTAGAAACAATTTAGCTGACAGCATCCAATTAAATAAACAATTATCAGTTAGTGAGCAGCCTTTTTTTAAACTCAATTTTTAAAGTTTGTCTTGCATATCTTAATTGCTCCAACGAAGTACTCTATTTTCTGCAGTCTTTTCTTATTTAAAGACATTTAGATATATTTCTTCAGTAAATACTGAGGATTAGAAATATGTTATAAATAACTTACTTCAGTACTGAGGGCTGTGGATTTACTCAGAAACTAAAATTCCATGAGGTTAGAAATAACTTACTCAATTTTTCTAATTGACTAAAAGGATAACTATTGTATGCCATTTAGTTCTAAATTTAGACTCATACAACAAATGGATTCCTTGCTTATGAACACTATTTATTGCACTACTTAAAACATTCTGGAAAAAAAAAACAAAAACCAAGACAGGTATTTTGAGATTGAGTTCATTCAGGAAAACCAAGTTTTTCCAACCTTGCTTGATGCATGTTACTTCTAACCAAACGCCTGCAACAATGAGTTTAACCTGAAGATATCTAAGAATACAAGAACACGTGTACTAATTAAAGTCAAATTTAAACTCGTTAAAATGCGCACAGTAATCCATAGAAATGTAAATACTTATACGATTTTTCTGTTTAGGATTAAGCCAGGCCTGGGCAACAATAACACAGTGATTAGAAAGGTGGTACCAAATTCACCACCTCGCATCCAAAAATCAAGTCTCCCTCCCTAAACACTGAAAAAAGCTGCTATTAAGAGGGTATCTCTAATCACTATCTCTGACACTGTATGCGTCACTGCTCCAGATCAAACTCCAAATCATGTTCATTCAGCGGACTAAGGAATGAAGCAGAATCCCACTTACCCCGAGAGAAGAACTCGGGTACCTGCAAAAGCAATGTAAACCTGGCATGTAGGTAAAAGAAAAAGACAGTGAGAATTAAGAGACGCGGAAAAGGTGACACATGGATAGAGCCAGAGACCGGGGAAGGAGGGGTCAGAAACAAGAAGCCAGCAGAGATAGAGATAACAGCGAGGACAGAAGGGTAAAGGGGGCAGGCACAAAAGGACAACAGAGACAGGCCAAGACTGAAAAGCGCCCAGAATCTTCCAGTGGCACAGAAACAGGGACAGGGGTAAGTACTGGGGCCAGCACCTCAGGTAAGCCGAGTCAGGCCTCCTATCACTCTGGATCCTCAAAAATATTTCCGAATCCTCCAACCGCCCCCTGCCAAGCCTGAGAGTTACCTACACATTCTGAAGATAGTGAGGGAACAACCCCATTCTCTGCAGTCCCCAGAGATAACGGGGCCAGGTCGGAGCCCGCACTTACCAGGCCACAGCGGCCCGGCGTAGCCGCCACATCTCGCCGGCGACGAGGTGACACAGGCGCCGAGGCGGCCACGCGGGAGCCCCGGTGTCAGCCCCAGTCCGGCTCCTGCTCCACGAATGACCCAGGAAGAGGCCCTCAGGAACAAGGGCACACAGCAGCCTCTGCGGCCCTCCCAATGGCGAATGGACTTCCGCAAGAGCCTGCCCGGCACCCGTACTCGGTCCGTCAGGAAAACCAGCCCCTCCACCCTTCCTAGGCGGGCAGCACAAATAGGCCGGGGAGGACTCGCGCATGCGCTCAAAGCCTCTGGAAGGACCCATGTATTTTCGCTTTCCTCACCGGGCCTCGCCCTGCCTCGCCCTCTTTGTTTCCGGGTCGGAAAGGTGAATTCGAGCCTCTCAGGCTAAAGGCTTGGAGAGGGGACGGGTCGAGATGTTGGGCTGGGATTGGCGGGTTGAAGGGCATGAAATCTGGATTGATAAATTCTCACTAGGTGGCTAACAATTTAAGAAAATTTGATATTGAGAGAGTATGGAGGAGCGTAGGGAATACAAAATGAGTACAGTGTAGGAATAGAGTAGTAGAACAGAGTAATGAAAACCCACGACCCCCCCCCCCCTTCGCCCCTGAGCGCTTTTGTCGGCGTCTTTGTTTACAAAACACTTTCTTATCCTCAGAACGGGAAGTTGGGGGAGGAGTCAGGGACGGGTTAAGTGCTTTAGAATCTCTGAAGGTTAGATCTGAGTGGGGCTCAGATAAATTAGATGGGCTAAGGGTTTGGAATAAGCTTGTGGAATTTATAAAGTCATCAGAAATGATTTCGTTCATTCACTCTTTAACCGGCTCTCCTCTGGCTTTTACTCTCACTAATTTGTTGAAATTGCTGCTGTCAACTTCTGCAAAAATTGCATATTGCCGGTGATCACTGTACTTCTCTGCATTCAGCTCAGAATTTTAGGTGTTCAGCACTCTCCTTAATTGGCTTCCCTCTCCTGGCTTTCAGGACATCGCAGTCTCCTTTTTCTTCAAGTCTGTTACCCCCCAGTCTCCTTTGTTGGTTCCTCCGCCTAACCTCTCAACAGTTGGCGGATTTGAGATCCTAGACCCTTTCTCTTCTGTCTTCATTATCTCCCTAAGTAGTCTAAAGTCAGTTCTATAACTTTAAATACCCTTTTCCCCTTCCAACTCTTAACATTTTATGTTTTATGTGGAAACTGGGGCGCTAGACAAGGAACGTAACCTATGGAAGGTAGTGAAGTCAATTAGTGGCATAGCCAGGACCAAAATTATACTTGCCTTGTGCTCCCTTCATTTTAAGGGCACCATCCCTACACATGCTACACACAAAGAAAATTTCTTTTCCTGTAGTCATCAGAATCATAAGTCAGTATCATCCATTCATAGTAACACCAAGTCTAGATCTAGTTATTGGTAGTAAACTTCCCAAATGAAGGACTCTGGGAATTTTCTTTATTATATTTATCACGGTGACTGTTTTAATGACAGGAACAAATAGGAATTTGCTATACTGATCTGTACAAACTGTAGCTCTTTCCAGGTTTATTGAGTTACGCAAAAATTCCTTTGTTACTATTAATTCCCTCTTGTTCTAGGGAAAAAAAGAGAAACCTAATAACGGTAACTCCTTTCATATGACTTATCTTTACATTTTACAAAGTCCTTGTCTTGCAATTCTGCTTCTAAGAATTTAGCCTACTGAATCTGTTCCATGAAAAATTGGATTCGCCTCTTGGAGGTGTTGCAGGAGAATGGGGTGCTAGAGGATGGTCATGTCCCAGGTCTCCAGTGAGTCCCTGGGATATACCCTGCTAAGTGAGTGTCTCTGGCTTCACATAGGAAAGAATTCAAGAGCAATTCATAGTATACAGAAATACATTTTTTATATTGACCTTGTATTCTGAGATTCTTCTTAACTCATTATGTCCAGTGGCTTATTTTTTTTATTGATTTCTTAAGGTTTTCAATGTAAACAGTCATGTTATTTGAAAGTGTTCTACCTTATATTTTTTTCCTGCATTATCACACTGCAGGTTATACTTTTAGTCTTAAAATATAAACATTATAAAATAATGTGGATCTAATAATTTACAAATGATTTCAATTTCAATTCTTGCACAATTTCACAAAGGTTAATGTGATACAGTTTCACCTTTATAAAGAAAACTCTCAAATCTGTATTGTAAGCTTTACCTCCCTCTGGAATTCCAGGACTTGATTTCTAAATGCATAATAGATTTTTTCCACCTGAATAACTCAATAATATCTCAGCGTTAATCACCAATCCCAAACCAGAATTATCATCTCCACTCGAAATTAGCTTCCCTATATCCACAACTGTCACTAGCACTGTTGATTCACTGTGGCTTGAAATCCCAGTCACCTCTGATTGCTCTCCCTCATTTTTGCATTTAGTTTTCTATTGGTTTAAGTGCTCAAATATGTTTTCAAATGATCTCTCACCTCTACCCCCATTGCTACACTTTAGCTCAGGCCCCTCATACTTGACTTTCTCAATAGCTTCTCATCAAGCCTTCCTGAGCCTCAGTTTTTCTCTTTAGAAGTACATCCTTTTCTGTTTCTCCAGAACTATCTTTCTTAAGCCCACTTGATTATGCTAGAGTTCTGCCCTGTAGCAGAACTTCCCCCCTTTTCTTGGTCCTCAGTGTGTACTCAGTCACACTGTTTACCTTATTACATGAGTGTCTGTCTCTCTAGCCAGACCACGGTACCTTGAAAGCAGAGCTGAGTTTTACTCTTTTTTAGTATCTCCAGACCAGGATTCTTAAGAAACGATTTGTAAATGTTTGTTGATGTGGATTATAACATGCTTTCCTGAGTGGTGGGGAGAGTTTAATAACAATGATGGTGCAGTTTTGTGTCACTTAGCTGCTTTCCTTCTCCAGGAAACCACAGAGGAAGAATGCAGTGTTAGGGAACTTGGGCATCTCCCAGGAGGAACTTGGCAAAAACTTCTATTGTAAAAACTGTAATCCAAAACTTAAGAAAACAAATTCACTGAAAACTTGTGCTATTTAGTTTTTCCCTTTGTTTTGAAGTTTCCTATCTCTGACTGCTTATAATTCTGTCTCCTCTTTGGGGCCAATGTCATGTCCAAAGCCTTTTTCCACTCGCTCAGTTCTGAGCATTCTACCCCCTGCTTAGAGGTATTTTTGCTCTACGCTTTGAAATATTTCTTCCTTGATTCCCTTTTAGACGAATACCATATCCTCTACCTCTGCCCTATTCCAGGCCTGTCCAGCCTTTAAGTAACCCTGCATCATAATCTATTCCTGTAACGCCTGTACCAAATGCCTTTCCAGCTTGCAGGAGTCTTCCTCAGCAGGAGTGGGTGGAGCTGTGACCAGCTGTCACATCCTTGCTGCTCATTGTTGTAAGCTGTTGACAGCCTCCTTGCTCCCTCATGCCTCAGGTGGTCTTAGCTTTGTGGTAGGAAGATGAACAGTTGAAGCAACAGCCCCCTACAACTGCTAGAATCCTAATCTGGTTTGCAGACAGCACCGGAAGAGTGAGATTACTATCTCCCAGTCGGGAGAACCACCTTAGCAGCAATGACACTTGCATTTAGAGAAGGCAAAATGGGTCTACTGACAGTGATTCATTTACCAGTTTATGCTGGTAGGAGAGACGCTGGAATGCAGAGCCCCGAGAACTTCCTTCACGGGTAGGATTAGATATACATATTTGTCTAAAACGAACTCAGGTTAGAATCTCTTCTTTCTCTGCTTCCTTTACTCTACCTAGTGTGTCATTTTGTTGGGGATGGGTGAGATTTAGACGAGCAGAAAAGATGGAGGAAGAGATCCTGTAAGGATGTGTGTGGTGAATCTGGGGCTCCATGACCATTTTAGGTTTACTTCTGCATCATTCTGTTTTCCTGACATTGTAATACCGGCTGATCTGTCTCCTTACAAAATGAGCTAATACATATGAGGCATTAAAAGTATGCCTGGTACACAGTAAACGCTTAATAATTGTATTTGTTAAGAAAGGATGGGATGCTGCTCTAAGAAGATAAACTCCCAAATGTCAAAGACTTAATCACAGTACAGAATTATTTCTTTCTCACATGACAGTCGGATGTGCACTGGAGGGCTCTCCTGAGGCGTCCCTGTTAAGCCTATGCCATCTGAAATAGATGCCCTTTAGGGTTACTCTGGTGAGCACTGAGAATTGTCTGGTCTGGTTTTGAAGGGCTATCATAGAAATGACTTGACAATGTGACTACTACATGAGTGGTCAGTACGGTCAAAGATCACTTCTGCCCACATTCTGTTGGCCAGAACCTAGTCACATGGCCAGCTCAACCACAAGTAAAGCTGAGAACTACAGAGGAGAACTCGGCCAGTTGTTCTCACTGCCTGTCTCTGCCTTACAAGCATTAGCTATAGCAGTAACATCAGAAATAGTGTTATTTTTCTCTAAGCATGAGATGTTTCCTTCTGTTTAAATACTGCTATCTATATTCCCATTGAACTTACAGTTTTAGATTACTTTTTAACCTATGTCCATCTGTTTCTAAAACACCATGAAACCTGCTTTTATTTTATTCTCCATAGTGAGAGAGGAAACTAATTTTATTTTACTCTCCATAAAAGGAGAACCAGCATATTGACAGTGGTTGGATTTCTTAGAAACCCACCGAACGAGGGCTCAGAATTAAAATTCAGTTGATTTAAAGAAATGCAATACTAATCACACACCTGAGTTTACGATCTGAGATTCATACCTATTCTATTAAACTGTACATTCTATGCAGAATGAAAGAGCTTGAAGTACTTTCAACTTGCAGGGTTTTTCCATTGATAAGACCTGGCTATTTTAAGAGCACTGGAAAAAAGTCACTGTGAGGTGCAGGCTTCCACATGCTAAGTTGCAACTTAGAAATCTGTCTGACAAAGGCTTGGCCTTGGAAAATAATCCCACTGTATTAGCCAAAAAGACATGAGGAAGACTGCTCTCGTGCTTACCTTCCATTACCCCAGGACGCTGGGTTTAGGGCTCCCAGTGCTGCCAAGGAGCAGTGCAGACAGTAAGCCTTCCATGGTCTAGTCTACCCATGGGCAGTGCAGACTATGTGATTTCCTCTGGCGTATCTATGAGCAGGGTGGACAATGTGACTTCCATGTTCTATTTTTATGAGTTCAGAAAAATATGTTAACTTTCTCAAGGTCACACAGTTATTCAGATATGTGTGGTATATTTAGGGTTCAATTTCCAAACTATTGCCTGAAAGAGTAATGGAAGAGAAAAGTGAAAAGTAGGTTCAGAGCAGATCACAGAGTATTTTGAAGATGTCAAGTTATATTTGGATATTTCTCTTTTGGCAAAAATTCTTACGTGTAACAGCTTTGTGGGGAAGCACCATGCTCCAAATGGTGCTCTATGGAGATTACTTTACCGTGAGGGGTGAGGGGTAGGATTGGTTAAAGGTGGGAGACTAAAAGCAGAGAGCCTGGTAGGAAGACATCGTAATTATCCAAAATGTGTTCTGACTTGGATTATGATTACAAGGTCAAAGATGGCAATGAAGCTTAAGTCTAATATTGATTTTTTTTAATTGAAGTATAGTCAATTTACAATGTGTCAATCATTTCTGGTATACAGCATACTGTTTCAGTCATGCATATACATACATTTATTCGTTTTCATATTCTTTTTCATTATAGGTTACTAAAAGATATTGAATATAGTTCCCTGTGCTATACACAAGAAACTTGTTGTTTATTTATTTTATATATACTAGTTATTATTCACAAATTTAGAACTCCCAATTTATCCCTTCCCACTCCCTTTCCCCCCAGTAACCATAAGATTGTTTACTATGTCTGAATCTGTTTCTGTTTTGTAAGTTCACATCTTCTTTTTTATTTTTTTAGATTCCACATATGAGTGATATTGTATGTTATTTTTATTTCTCTTTCTGGATTACTTCATTTAGAATAATAATCTCCAGGTCCATCCATGTTGCTGCAAATGACATTATTTTATTCTTTTTTATGGCTGAGTAGTATTCCATTGCACAAATATGCCACAGTTTCTTATCTAGTCCTCTGCTGATGGACATTTAGATTGTTTCTATGTCTTTGCTATTGTAAATAGTGCTGCTATGAACATTGGGGTGCATATATCAATAAAGCTTAAATCTAAATGGCTGGATTTTCCTTTTTTAATGTTAAGGCTGAAAGACATTTATATGCTTTTAAAATAAACTTCTTTGATGTTATGTTTCTTTTTCCTTTCCTCTTTTGAAGCATCCATTCCATCATAGTTGCTAGCACATCCATACTTCCTTCCTTCCTTCCAGCAGTTTCTGTGCCAGTGATGGGGACACCACTGTCTCTGTGGGCCAGCTCTGCAGTATGCCCTCATGACTGTTCTTCTCTGCATAGCCTCCAGGCCACCTTCTCCAGCCCTTGCAGAGATACTGTGAGCTGCCCACTGTCGCTTGATACAGTCCTTACCTGGCTCAGTTTTCCCAGAGTTAGTTTCTGTCACTTGCAAAAAGAACCATGACTACTTCAATTTTCTTATTTGATGCCGTAACTCAGATGCTGACTAGAACAACCTTGTCCTGATCATTTAGATAAGATTGATTCAAACTATTGTCCATGGACTGTAGAAAGTCTAACATTTTCTCCAAGAGCTCTATAAATTCCATGGAAGACTCAGGTTCTAACAGACACATCTGACTCAGAACTTTAGTGTCCTCTAAATCAGGATTTCTCAGCGTTGGGACTATTGACATTTTAGGCTGAACAATTCTTTATTGTGGGCGGCTGTCTTGTACATTGTAGGGATTCCTGGCAGCATCCCCAGTCTCTGCCCACTCAATGCCAGTCTGAATGTCATAACTGCCCTGTCCCCAGGCATGACAATCAAAAGTTTCTTCAGACATTGCTAAATGTTCTCTGGGTGGGAGGGGGTGCAAAATCACTCCCTGTTGGGAATCACTGTCCTAAATTACTTCAGCGTAGGAATTGGCACTTGTTGTCTCTGTTCTCACCGAGTCTGTCCCAGTGTGGTACTCAGATATTTTCCTTAATTTCCACCCCCCCCCCAAATTTTTAATGTAACAAAAGGTATCTAATACTGGTAGCAAAGTTGATAAAAGTTCTGGAGAAATGGAGAGATTTTTATCATGAATATGCAACCAAATCAAATGTGTTAGATGCTCATGCTTTTAAAGTCTCTTGGTTGTTTCTGCAACTTGTGTTCTAGCTTCCAGCCATGTTACTTGCCCCTCCTCCACTTCTCTTACTTTATCTCTATGTACTTCTCTATTGCTCTTCTCTGCCTCCAGAGTCTTGTCCATTTTCAGTTCCCAGTTGTTTAGTTATATCTTTTTATTTCTCTGTGCCATCTTATCCCCTTAGGGTCTCACCTTCTACTCCTAATTGGCTTATCAAGGTATTTTCCTAAATTGCCCCCTCCCCCATAGAAATTCTGGAACTTGTGAAGATAATTTTCACTACAGCTCTTCGTAGAGAGCTACAATAGTATTAACCCCCTTTTACTGGGGTGTTCTAATTACCCATTGCAGTATAACAACTCCCTGAAACTTGGTGTCCTAAAACAGCAACCATTTCATCATATGTCTCTCCAAACGGCATGCCACATAGTTGGCTCGGGCTCCTCGCAGCAGAGTGTGTATTCTCAGACTAGTTCAGCTTTCACGTGGAGGCTCAGGACTCCTAGAGAAAGGGCTCTTCCAGAAGAAGTGGAAGCTGCCAGTCCTGTAAAGCCCGACCCTTCAGTGTCATGTCTGCCATGTTGGTCAAAGTGGTCCCAGAGCCTGTCGGATTCAGGTAAATGTGCATCCATCTTATGACCATAGTACTGCCTCTGGCCACAAATTTGGACATTAACCTGTCATGCAAATTACCCTATTTCCCTCCCAGGACCCCCGAATGTCTCATCTCATTATAGCGTCAGACACAGACTTGAGGTTCAGGTTTTTGATGGATGAGAGAACTAGGAAAAGAGCTAAGAGAGCTTGCTGCTCTGAACGCTGAGGAAAGAGAGGGCTTCAAGATGAAAGTGGGCAATAGTGTCATGGATCACAAAACAGAGACTGAGGGGAGGAGAGCTTTGGGTGCGGCCAATGGAAAGCCTGGGTCCCCTCCTCTCTCTCCTTTACTATGGGTGATGATGCTAGGAGTCAGAGACTTGTTCATTGATTTTTTTAATATAATTTTCTTTTTTTGATGATATGAAATACGTTTCTTCTAGAAATATAAGAAATAATGGGTGGAGGGAAGGGCATAGACAACCACTAAAACCTTTTGTTGATTTCTCTATTCTTTTTATAAATATGAATGCTTCTGTGCATGTATGTATGTTTGTGTATGTGGATGCATATTCATTCCTTTTTTCTCCCATCCTTCCTCTGATTGTTCGATCACCAGTAAGACTTTTCTAGGTGCCCTCAGTGTAAGGTCACCATTGGAAAGCAAAGAGAAAGAAATGAGACAATTACAGCACTTAAGTTTTCAAAATAGACTTGAAATTTCCGGAAGATACTTTACTTAGAGAAAAAGGATTTCTAAGTCTTACAGTCTGACTTTTGCATACACGACCTAACTTTTATTTTATAAATAATAGACTTTGGAAGAACGAATAATGTAAGATTCAGTTTTCCTGTCATGGATTTCAGGAATCACTTCATGGCTGAGGAAGGAAAGATGAGGGAGGTGAGATTGCTCAGGGTTGGTGTAGGTCCCGGAGACACTTCTATACCTTGTGGGATGACAGACATCTCAGAGTTGTGGGGCTGGGACCTCAAGCAGAGAACTGGATCCTGGTTCCGGAGAAACCTGAGGGGGACAGAGAAGCCTTATGTGCTAACAGACCACAGCAGTATTGGAGAAGAAATTGGCAAGAGCCTAGCAGGGTACCACACCCCACGTTGCCTTTGGTCCAGGAGGCCTGGGAAAATGCCCTAGAGTTTCATTTGCTCCAAAGGTGTAAGAGAGGGCTGGGATACAACCCCTGGTGGAGCCACAGACGTCTCAACAGAGTGAAGCCCAGTAAACGCAAATGACCAGATAAGCAGAGACCAGCGATGGCTCAGCCTGTGCCAGTGAAGGCCAGAGGCTGGTGAACGACCAGCCTTTCTACCCTCTGTGTGACACCAACATCCAGGGAACATAGATGCTAATCTAATGGAAGAAAGAGGGAAGGGGAAAATCCTTAATTAATTGTTTAAACATAAAGTGCCTGGAAATACTCTGGGGTGACTTAGCTAGCTTCATTTCCTGCGATCAGTACAAATGAGGGAATAAAACAAAAATCAAGTGGAGATATGAAAAAAAAAAGTTACATTTTCTGCACACTGTGACCTAAGAAATATGTATGATGTTCATGTGTTTATGTGTATATGGTCCTCTATGTTATTCCCTAAAGTTTTGATCACATTGTTTATAGAGTTTTACTAAACATTTTATCATGAACAGTTTAATCACATCATTAAGTATTCTTAGGCATGTCTCTGTTGACTGCATAATAAATCCATTATATGGATATGGTTTTCTTTCCTTCCTTCCACAATCCCCTGTCTGTTCAACACTTAGTTTCTAATTTTTTACTGTTGTATGTAACATATCTTTTAACAGATTAAATCTTTTCCTCTAACTTGCATTATGTTCTGGGGGACAATCTACAAAAGTGAAATTACTGGGTGAAGGTATTTAAATATTTTTAACTCTTCCTGTTTCCATTGTCCGCCAGTCTTCCTGTCTGGCTGTGCCCTTTTACATTCCCGTCAGCTGGTGCCTTCATCTGGCTGTGCCTTTCTTCAGAGACCATTCAGAAGGGTCAAGTTCTCTGTATATGAACAAAGTGGGATTCAGTCCAGCAGATCAAAGCTCTGAGTGTATCTTGACTCTTGTCTAGCCTTTGAAACTTCAAAATTGTCTAGAGCATGAAGGCTGTCCTTTGACACAACATGTAGATTAAATATTAAGCCACTAGAGGGCAGAATTATCCCACTAAACCAAGGCGGGGTTTGTTTTTGTTTTTTGAAAACCCCAGCCAATTCATACCATCAATTTAGATCTAAATCCTGACATTGCCATCAAAGTGGCTCCAATTATTTTCACAAGGTGATAGAGGCTGGGATGCTATATATTTAAAATAAGCTGTTCTAGTTTCTCTAAAAAACACACTGTATTCACATTACTTCCTCTTAAGAATGAACTTTTAATTTTAGAATAGTTTTAGATTTGCAGGAAAATTGTAAAAATACTATAGAGACTTCCCATATATTCCAAAACCAGTTTCTCCTATTGTTAACATCTGGCATCATATGGGACGTTTATCACAGTTAATGAACCAATATCGACACGTTATTAGCAAATAAAGTCTATAATTTATTCAAGTTTTCTTAGTTTTAAACAAATGTTCTTTATTTGTCCCACGATATCCCATTACACTGGGTTGTCTGTCTTCTTAGGCTCCTCTTGGCTGTGACAGTTTCTCGAACTGTTTTTGTTTTGATGACCTAGGGAGTTTTGAGGAGTACAGGGCGGGTATTTTGTACATCATCCCTCAATGGGGATCTGTCTAATGTGTTTTCTCTTAATAGATGGGTTTATGAGTTTGAGGGGAGAGTATTACACAGGTAAAGTGCAGTTCTCATCGCATCTTATTAAGGGTAAAAACGGTAGGCATGATTGGTGACTGTTGATATTGAAGTTGATCACCTCACTTAGCTAGTGTTTGTCAGGGTTCTCTACCACAAAGTTGCTCTTTTGACCCCTTCCCATGCTGTGCTCTTTGGAAGGAAGTTGCTGTGAGCAGCCCACATGTAAGGAGTGGGGAGCCATGGAATTCTCCTTGAAGGGGCAGTATCTACACACATTATTTGGATTCTTCTGCTTAGTAGATTTGCCTCTTCTCCGCTATTTATTTATTTACTCTATCCTTTATTTATATCAGTGTGGACTCGCGGATCATTATTTTATACTTTGGGTTATAATCCAAAAGTCCGATTTAAAAATTCTGTTGCTCAGACTGTTTTGGCTGTTGGGATCTTCCAGTTGCTCTAGTGCCCTTTTGATACATCCCATCATTGTTCTTTTTGTCTTCATTTTGTTTGTTTTTGAGCACTGCTTGACTTTCTGGCCCTAAAAGAGGCTTCAAGCTCATCATGTATATTTGCTGCCCTAGTCCTGGCATCAGCCATTTATTGCAAGGAGCCCTGGTCCCTTTTATTGGAGAATGGTCTTAGAAAGGAAGATCAGGGTGCTAGGGTTATGCTCACTTAGGTACATATTTTGCCCAATTTTATGCTTCCAAACTGCCCTGTAAAGTTATTAGTCCTACTTTATGGATAAGCAATCTTTGCAACCATGCAAAATCTCCCCTAGCTAATTGTAGAGCTTGGCCTCACGTCCGGATTCAAGGTGACTACAAATCCATGTTCCTTTCAATATGCCCAGAAATAATGGCTCAGGTGGAAGAGGAGAGTACATTACTCCCTGCAACTGGGTGAAAGATGTTTACTTTTACTTTTGTTTTCCTCCAGAGAAAGAATAGAGTGAATTGCTTGCTGAAGCTCTCTGGCAGTCAGAGGAAATGGGTGGTGCTTCGGGTGCCCCCAGTTTACTGAGGGCGCCACCATGGACCCGGGACCTCAGGTGGGCTGTCCTGATCTGGCTCACGAGATCAGAAGAAGGGGAGTATCTCTGGAGGAACCAAGGCAAGCTTCAAACAGGACCAGAGCCAATGGGATTCAGAAAGGCAGGAGCTGGCGAGGAGGAAAGAAAGAACATCAGTGAGATGAAAACTCCTGGAAGAAGGAAGCGTTCTGGTGGAAAAGAGAAGGCCTAATGCATAGTAACTGAGTTTTCATTCCTCAGGGCAATTCAGGAGGTTCGGTGGCTCCTTAGTGAGGATAACTTCCCTGACACAAGTGAGGCACACGGGGTCTTTATTTGGATTTTTTCTATGTAATTGGAATAAACTTGCGTTACATTTCCAACTCCTTATCTTTGGGAATAAATAATATTAAATTCTAGCACATAGATTGACATTGTAAAGCTTCCAATGGGGCAAGAGACTTGGGCTCTAGTAGAGGTTAAGTAGAACTTGAAGAAATGATGCCGTAGCAAAACATATTTTTAATAACATTTACTTTTTCTGATTATGGCATTAAAGCATGTTTATTGTGGCAAACTAGATGATACAGACAAGCAAATAAAGAACTCTCTCACTTACAGATACTCAGTCTCAGATATTTCTTCTTTTTTTTTTGTCTCTGCATCCATCTATAACATCAGGCTCATGTTGCATATAAAAATTTACATCTTGTTTTTCACTTAACATTTTATTTCCTTTTTCATCTTATCAAATATTCCTGAAAATTTGATATCTAGTGGATGCATATTATTACATTGTATTGGGTATGTTCAGTTTATCATAGTATGCTGTGATTAAATTTTTGTATATGTACATTTTGAATATAGCCAAGATTACTCCCTTAGGAACAATTTCTAGAAGTGGAATAAAGTGGTGATAATAAAAGCATCTGCCTCATAGAGTTGATGACAGGAAAGTGAGATCAGAGGAGTTAAACCACTCACAACGGTGTTTGGTAGATGGCAAGCATTCAATGAATGTTAGGTATGATTGCTGAAAATCCATTCTACCTGATAAAAATTCACAAGCAGTCTTCTAGAAAACTCCTTTTCATTCTTAACATAAGCATGTCATCAAATATTTGAGTAGTAATTGAAAATATCATGAACCACAATGTTAAGCTTTTGTGAATGACATCTGGGGCAAGAGGGGTTGAAGAAATTAGCAATAGGCCTTCCAAAGAGTGGGGTTAAAGGGGTGAGAAATGTAATGGAAAGGAATGGTGAGACAAATGTCACCATTGCATCTGATGGAAGAGTGACCAGGGCTCACGCTGGGATAGTGTGTGTAACATTGTGGGACTAGAGGTAAAAACAGAAAAGGCTTTTGTGACTTAACGTCTTCCTGGGGCTGGGAGTCCCCAGCAGATCAGGTCTGGGGCTATGCACCCAGCAGCAGTTACAGGTTATTGGGGAGAGAATACAGGCTAAGTGGGGTCACCAGTGCTTTGGGAGGGAGTCAGGCCAGCTGCTGTTCCGATACATGGAATGTTCAGTTGTGGAGAAGGTATAAGCTGGAGACCATTTGCTCTATCATAAGGGTTAAAAAATTAAAGCAAAGTCTGAAGATCCAAAATTAAGCAATCTTTGCAACCTGAGATATTACATTTCGATAAATGAAGCAGGAATTTAGGAGAGTTGCAAAACGAGTAGGTTAAGAGAACAATGATGGGTGTGTTGCCTCCATGGTCGAAAACTCATGTGTGTTTCCTGGAGGGGAGGGGGGCATTCTGACTTGATCCCTTCGGCAACCACATAGGTTTGTGAGTGGAGGACTCAGGCACTCCATTCTGTCCTGCTTTTACCTCTGCTACCCCCCACGGTGCTCACTCACACAGTCTCGTGCCTTGCCCTTGCCCTTCACGGAGCACTTAACTCGTCTGAGCAGTGCTAAGTGCTTGACAAGATCTCAAGGAAGGGACAAATAGCAGTTTCGTCTAACAGGTGAGGAAAGTGAGGCTCAGAGCAGTGAAGTGACTTGTTCAAGATCACAGAGTGGGAGAACAAGACACAGGACGGGAATGTGTTTCCCACCTCCTATTCCAAATACTTGAGCACTTAATGCAATTTAGTATGTGGGCTCCTGGCTGCCAGACGCCAGCAGAGTGCTGACCAGGGAAGGTGTCCTGTGCAGGGGCACTGGGAGCAGGGAGGAGAGGAAGGCTGGACACCTCATGTACATAATGGAGCTCCTGGACTGGAATCAGACCAGCCAATCTCTAAAGTTCCCTCCCAATGCCAAGATTATCTGACTCTAAATTCCTCTCATTTAAAAGGCTGAGACTGCCAACGTTAGACAGTGAGGCTGACAAAGGTTAGCTGGGATTCTCTGTCTTTCCAGTGCTCTCTGATGGCCTTTCAAATGTCCCTGGAAACCCAGGCTCCTAAAACCACCCTCATAGGCCTGGCACCCTTGGATTAAACTACCCCTACCAATGCTAAGAACTTCACAGAAGTCAGAACATTCAATAATAACAGCAAATGTTTGCCACATTGACTCTGTGCTCAGCGCTTTATATGCATTACCTCAGCTAGCTTCTTATCAACTACAGGAGATTTATTAGAGGTTAAGGGGTTTGTTTTGGATCACACTGGTGGTAAGTGCATCAGTAGTAATGGAGCCCAAGCCACCAGACATAAAGGCTCCTATGCTTCCCTACTTTACTGAGGTGTGATTGGGTTACAATAAACTGAGCATATTTACAGTGTAAAGTCCATCAAGGGTGTACCCACGAAAGCATCATCACAATCAAGAGGACTGAAGCCCTTAGTCTTAACCACTAGGCAACATCTTCCCCCATTAATCCAGGCTCTTCCCTTGGTTTCGCTAGATCAGTGTCAATCCCGTCCTACATGACAAGCAGTCAGATGCTTGAAGATGACCAAGCTGCACTTCCTAAATCTCCTATTCCTTAAGACAAGCACCTCATGAGTTCCTGCAAATGCATTTCTCAGAACATAGCTGAGTTTCACTTATCAGCTTGCTAATCCTCCCACACAGATTTCGCGCAGGTAATTGGATATTGGGATGATTCTTCAACCTGCCGAAAGTCCTGCAGCTTTTGCCATAACGTACACAGGCTGGGACCAAGCCTGCAGGTGGCAGCCAGTGGTGCCCTCAGCAAGGCCCATGTTGACAGGCTCAGTGGCCAGGGTTGGAATGTCTCGGACTTAGCCTGGCCTGCTTTGAACCCTTTCATCCTAATAGGCTGACATTCTTCAACCAAACAATTTGTGCATGTGTTTATTTTAGAAATATTAATAAAACATTTTATTACATTATTTACTTATTTTCATTGAAGTATATATAGTTGATTTATAATATTATATTAGTTTCATATGTAAAGCATAGTGATTTAATATTTTTATAGATTATACTCTGATTAAAGTTATTACAAAATAATGCCTATATTTTCCTGTACTGTACACTATATCCTTGTTGTTTATCTATTTTATACATAGTAGTTTGTATCTCTTAATCCCATACCACTGTCTTGCTCCTTCTCCCTCAAATAAAATGATTTAATTGTCTGTTTTCTCATTTTATGCATGTATATGGAATAAATATATAAATATTTTCAGTATGTATTACATTTTATATTTATATATATACTATTCCATAAAAAGTATTTTTTAGGAAAGAAAAAATTCCCAAGTACAGTTATCTTCAACTTCCACTAATTTTTCCTTTAAAAATATAATTGGCCTAACATTAGACTGGGCATGAGTACATTATCTTATTTATCCTTACAACCATCCCATAGAATAGAATAGTATTATTCCATTTCACAGATGAAAAGCTGAAGCTTAGGATAATTAAGTAACTTGCCAAATTTTCCATTGTTATTAAATGGTGGAGCCATAATGTAAGTTGTTTGATTCCATGGCTGGACCTAATTTCAGGGCATCAAAGATTTGGGAGGTGAGTGGCAGAGGGAAATAGGAAAACAGTGGCTAAAACCCCAAGTCCAAGGATTCCTTTGATTAAATACCTTCTTACACATCACATCACACACACGTGTATTTTCTGCTTTTACAAAAACAAGGTTATGTTCCACATAGTGCTCTGCAACTTAACTTGGCAGTTTATGTATCATGGATGGCTTGCTATGATAATACATCTACCTTATTTAAACAATTTTTCTTTTTTGAACATAACCCATACTTGCCAAAAATGTAGATTCTGTGTTCCCACTTCCAGGGACCCTGATTTGGTAGAGCTGGGCTGGGAGGCCACATAAAGTCTGGAAGAGCTCCTGGGGGCAGGATAGGCACTACTGGTAAAGAACTTCTCCTCTAAGCACCTCCTGCAGGGAGAATGGAGTATAAACAAACGGAGCAACAAGAGAGCAGGCAACCAGCCAGCGATAGGGGTCCTGGTGCCAGAGGAGGACTGAGAGGAAAGGGGAGAAGGTGGCTCAGTCCCCAGTGTGGGGAGAGGTACTGGGACATTTCTGTGGCAGACATGGAAAGAATGCGGTCTTTCTCAGGGACTTGTACAGGAGGGCAGTGGCAAGATGGTGACAGCCCCCAAACGCCTCTATAAGAACAGAGGTCAGGCTGGAGGCTGAGGAACTTATTTTAAAGTTGCATATGCACGGCAGACTCAGTTTTTCCTTAGATTGTTAATTTGAGGTGCTTCCGTAGGATTTTCAGAGGGTTTGGGAGAGCTAAAGATCTCAGCAAGCCTCCAGTGACACCAGGTTAACGGGAGGAGGGTCTGAGTACTGGGAGTGCATCAGGTCCACTCTTTCATTTTTAAATCAGGAAATAACATTTCCTATTACCCATTTGCTTAGGGCATTGGGAGACATGCTAAACACGAACAAATAAAAGCTCCTAACTTAGTCGTTCATTTCAGCCTCTTCTCCCTCCCAAATATCATTGATCAAGCCACTCAAGAGTCTCCTCCTCTGAGCAGTGTCTTACTTGCTGATGAGTGATGACAGCAATAACTAGCATCAAGTCATCCTCAAGAGGACATTTGGAAGGATGGTAAACAGGAAGCCCAGCAGCCAGTCCCAGCTTTGCCTCTCTCTCTCCATCTCCAGCTGGGACCTGTTCTTGATTCTCACCAGGAGTCTCAGCCATTGTGGGGTCATCCCAGCCCCACAGAGGGGGTACTGAACCCAGCCAGGCCTCACTCTCCAGTGCTCACACTCCCCACCAGTCTGGGCGGGGACATTGCCCTGATTCTGCTAATTCGCCTTCTGCCTTATTCCCAAGTGTCAGGTCCCCCGTGGGTACTACTGTTCCCAGTTTTTGGCTGGCAGCCTGCACTTGCGCCCCAGATCCTTCCTAGGAGTAAGGACTGGACTTTCTCTTGCCAGGCTCCTGCCTGGACCTGGAATACTGCCCTAGGCCCAAAGCCTCTGGCTGGGCTTAGCCATTGGAGGATAGACTCCCGGAGCCATCTTCCTGTTTGGATTTCCAAGTGTCACCTGCACCGTGTTCCTCATGGCTGGACTTAGCTGTTCATTGGAAATGTTTCCACTTCTGTCTTATGACCTCCCTTCCCTTGGCCAACTGCCCTCCCGAGCTGTAAGCAAAGATTGCCGAAAGCTTCAATTGCCTGCTGGATCGAACCTTCTTTGTCAGCATCTGCGATTTCATCAGTTCCCCAAGTACAGATATTTACTGCACTGGGTGTGTCCACATCCTTTCTACCCTGCCTCAATAATTGGATACACTCTGCAATTCTGTGATATGGCCATGGCTTTACACAATGAGTAGGTTCTGCAAACGTCCTATTTAAATAGAACTTTCCAAATGAAATCCTCTTTTAAGTATGCTAGAGAAACTGTTTTAAAGAACCCTATTCTGATTCCTTAACAAAAAGTGGGCAACAAGGTGGTGCTGTGTGAAGTACATGTCGTAAGTCTTGAATCATTTATTCGAGTCCCACCTCTTATAGATGGTGACCTTGGAAATCATAATACAGTGTTTCTGAAACTTTTTCTTCACCTGAGAAACAATGAGGGTAATTTAGTCATTTCTAAGACCCAGTCTAGTTGTAACAATCTGTGATTCTTAATAGTTACACCTTAATCTGCATTGTTTTGATATTCAAAATGTCAGGTTAAAAGTTCTCAAAATTAAGCACACTGGCATGAAGTTTCTACCTGGGGACTCTTCTCTTTTGGCTTTTGTTTTTATAGACTGTCATTAATGACCTGGGATTGTCGTAAGAATTGCCAACTCAGATACGCTTCACAGAAGGGAAGCTACCTTACCTCCAGAAAGGAGCTTGTTATGTTTTATTTTTGAAAATAACAGAAAGCAAGGGGGGCTCTTCTGAACATGGACTAATGTGCCACCCCAAGTCACCTCAAAGAAGGTCAGGATCCAGTGCCAAGCAGGGACAGTTGAGAGCAATGCTTCCGACAAGTAGAGCCGGCATTAACCTGCTCTTTCCTTCTGCAATTAATGGGGAGGCCCTGTATCGCTGTATTAGACCTTTTCATCTAAGGGTTGCTAAATGTTTTACAAATGTTAATTAATCCAGTTAAACTTCACATCACCACCTTGAGACAGTTAATTCCTCTTTGGGACATTATATCTTTGCTTGCTCCAGTGTACTCCACAGTTCATGCCTTAGTGCAGATTAGGATAATTAATAATGACACCTTTGAACTTAGGTACAGTTCTGGACGTAAAGATCTCAAGCACTTCACAAATAATCAGATTTGAGTAACAAGGACAGAAGGGGAAACTTGAGGCAGCGCACTGTCAATGATGACAAGGCAGAAACACCTCGCCCTTTCAGATTCCACTCCATGCTGAACACACATGACCTTGAAGAGTTCTTTGTGACCCCTTTGTGACTCAGTTCCTAAAGCTCTCAAGCGGGGGCAATAATATTACTCATCTCCATACTTCATAGAGATGTTGCAAGGAATAATGTTTGTAAGATGCTGTGGAGTTCTCAGATGAAAGGTGGAAATTAACACATGATGAAACATTACTACCACTTATCTTCACATCATCTAAATGGTTTAGGCAAGTGAAGTATCAGCATCCCCTTGGTCCCAGCAGAAACTGGTATTGCCATTATTTCCATTTAGCGTCTATTACAGACACCCAAAGAGGCTGCGAAGCGCTCAGGGCAGCAGACATGCTCCTGGGAGAAATGAAAGCCAGCCGAGATACCAGGTCAGCAAAGATGTAGCTAATTTTTTGTTGTCTTTTTTTTCCCTTTCCGTTCTTGTTTAAGATGGAGCACTTGAGAGGAAATGAGTGCGGAGAGAGAATCAGGGAAAGGCTGAAGCAACATTTCCCCTTGGGCATTCCTCCCAATTCTAAGTTATCAATATAGTGTATCATTTGGAATCCCCAGAATTGGCTCATGTGCAGGTCCTCCACTGGGCCTTTGCTTTCAGTCTTCTTTGTCAATAATATTTTCTCTATTCATTTCCATTTATCTAGGCCAGCATAGAGCTCCCCACCTCCATGAAG
Source organism: Vicugna pacos (assembly GCF_048564905.1). Classification (NCBI taxonomy): domain Eukaryota; kingdom Metazoa; phylum Chordata; class Mammalia; order Artiodactyla; family Camelidae; genus Vicugna; species Vicugna pacos. The sequence continues at coordinate 60,121,080 of NC_132987.1, read as the reverse complement.
CCTTCCTGGCCTAACTCCCTGCTTGAGCTCCCTCTGCCATGCCTCTGTGATTGGCACTTGTTTTGGAATTCATATTTTGGTGTTTGTCTCGTTTCCTAATAGACTTAGCTCTTCCAGGAGGTATTTTATTAATCTACATTCTTTGTCTAGTACAGGTCATGGCACACTGAAGGTAATCCAGTAAGTGCTAAATAAATGAGTGAACGAATGAATTCTGTCCACAAAATGTGAAGATTTGAGATCGGAGCACACCAAATCCACACCTGCTTCTCTCGCTGTGCCATGTCATACCCTGTGGGGCACACAGAGTGCAGAATAGAAATTTCAAACAGGCCAAAGTAAGGGCAAGAGAGACTGATTTAAATAATAAACTTTTAACTCTTTTCGGTAAATTCCAAGGAGCACAGTTGCTGAATGTTTAGTTTTATGAGAAACTCCTGAACTGTCTTCCAAAGTGACTATACCCTTTTGCACTCCCATCAGCAGGGAGAGTTCCTGTTGCTTCACATCCTTGCTGGTATTTGGTGTTGTCAGTGTTTCAGATTTTGGCCATTTTATATAGGTAGATAGTGATATCTCATTGTTGTTTTCTTTTTCTTTCTTTCTTTCTTTTCTTTTGGTTGGGGGAAGTAATTAGGTTTTTATTTATTTATTTATTTTTAATGGTGATGCTGGGGATTGAACCCAGGACCTCATGCCTGCTAAGCATGCACTCTACCACTGAGCTATTTACCTTCCACCTCATTGTTGTTTTAATTTGAAGTTCCCTAATGACATAATGAAATGAGTTGATTATAAATAACAAAACCAAAAGATATTTACTTAAAATGTTTTCTTGGTTAATTGCTTGAGCCTTCCTTGACTATTAAATTCTTGGTTCCTAAACATATGTCTGAACAAAATCAGGACATGTATGTTTACAGCCATCTTTTTCATAATGGCCAAAACTTGGAAGCAATCAATATGTCCTTCAGTAGGTGAATGGGTAAATAAACTGTGGTACATTCAGGCAATGGAATATTTGAGCTCTAAAAAGCACTGAGCTATCAAGCCAGGAAAAGACATGGAGGAAACTTAAATGCAACTTACCAAGTGAAAGAAGTCAATCTGAAAAGGCAACACATTGTGTGATTCCAACTACTTAACATTCTAAAAGGCAGAACTATGGAGATAGTAAAAGAATCAGTGGTTGTCAGGGCTCATGGGAGAGTTAGGGATGGACAGAGGAAGCAGAGAGAATTCTTAGGGCAGTGAAACTAATATCTACAATACTATAATGGAGGATACATGTCATTATACATTTGTTAAAACCCATAGAATATGTAACACCAAAAGTGGACTCTAATGTAAACCATGGACTTTGAGCAAAAATGATGTGTCAATGATTATAACAAATGTATCATTTGGATGGGGGATGCTAACGTGGGGTAGGATGTGTATTTGCAGAGGAAAATCTCCGTACCTTTTGCTCAGTTTTGGTGTGAACCAAAAACTGCTCCAAAAAATAAAGTCTATTAAAATTTATTTTATATTAAAATTTATTTAATAAATAATAACTTTCAAACAATGTTCTAAAAGGAAATAGGAGATTTAACTTAGAGGGTTCAAGGAAATTGTCCATTTACACATAATATTGTCTACAAAGACTGAATTACTTTAGAACCTGCTTAGGCAATGATTTCTACAATATTTAAGCATGGGCTGATCAAGAAAAATATTCATACTTATGATATCAGTTTGCCTTCACTGACATCATTACTTGTTGTACTGAGCCCAGACTCAAGCTTCAAATTCAAGACTTCCATATAATGGCCTTGATCTCTCTTGTCTGCCATCTCTCGCTCCCTTTTTCTTCCTTCAACCCACCCCAGCTGCAGCAAAAAGGAAGGACTTTGGACAAGTCTGCGCGTTTCTTCTTTTGGCGGCTCTCTTGCCTCAAATGCTCTTTCCTATGGCTCCACTCTCGGTCTAGGGCCCAGCAACTCCACCTATGAAGACTTTCCTGTCTGCTTTGAAGGCCCTTCCCAAATGTTTCCTCCACAAAGAGGCTCTCCTGGTCATATACATGCAACATCCCTCGCAGAGCACTCTGGATATGCCAAATAAACCTGCAGAAGCCGTTCGCCTAACAATTAGGACTACAGATTGGGAGAGCAGCATTGCCTTGTCCAAATGCCCACTCTTCACTAAGTACTTCTGTGCCTGTGTCTGCTCAGTGGGCGAGACCATAACAGTACTGACTATAGAGGCCCTGGTGAGGATTGTGAGTGGTGTGTATAAAATGCTTAGGATAGCGCCTGACGGATGGAAGTGTTTCGTAAACATCCCGTTTCCTTTTCTGTGTAACCTAGTACTATTTCTGGAGATACTCATGCTGGCGGACCAACGGTGCTAAATCAGGGAGAGTGCTGCGCACAAGTCACGTGGCTGCAGAGGCGCTCGCACATTGCACCATGAGAACGTCTTGAGGGATGTGAGGAAACTCGTTACTTCAAAGTTCTCAGCTTTCCTGGGCTATGTTGTCGAAATGGTTTTCTAGGGCCTCCTGGTTTTCACAAAAGTCTTTTAAGTTCTTAGGGACTTATTTTGCTATTCCAATTTGGCTTTAAAATTGTTAGGGCATAACCAGATCTGTTTTATGAGGTACGTTCGTGCGCAGTTTTCCTGTAAAACTCTTAGTCAGTTACACACTCATCTTAACCCCCACAGTGGTGCATGGATTGTCAAGTGTGTTCAGGAACCCAGCCGGAAGGAAACAGTGCAAGGATCGCCAGCTGTAGACAATAGAATGAAACGCTTCCTTGTCACCTGCCCACTAGCACTGGCATAGTTTTACCACTTCACGTATGAATGTTGCTCAACCCCCATCATTCCAGATAACATTTAAAATCTTATTTTATTATTTTCCCTCTTAAATAATTAAATGATTGCCTGCTAGAACTCTTAAAATGTTCACTTATTTTTTGATATGAGTTTTTATTGAGATATAATTCACATTCATAAGATCCACCCTTTAAAAGGTAAACAATTCAGCGAGTTTTAGTATATTCACCAAGTTGTTCTCCCCTAACCACTATCTAACTCCAGGACATTTTCATTTCCCTAAAAAGAAATCCCATATTCCTCATATTTTGATATTGTGATAAAATGTTTTATTTGGTTAACTTGTGCTCATAATTTTTGGAAATTCAGAGAACTACATGTATGGATGGATGAGTATATGTGTAAATTAATATCATAATAGCTTACCTTTTGTTTTGCTTTGTTTTGTTTTGTGGGGGGGAAGTAATTATGTTTGTTTTAAATTTTTTTTAACAGAGGTACTGGGGATTGAACCCAGAACTTCGTGCATGCTAAGCATGTGCTCTAGCACTGAGCGATACCCTCTCCCACAATAGCTTACCTTTTTATGTTTATCTCATTTATACTTTACTGTTTGCTTAATGTTTTATACATACATCCACTGCAGTCTTGGTCTTGTTAGAGCCTTTCATGTCAGATTAGCGATGCCAGCACCAACAGGTATGCAAAGTTTAAAGAGAGTGAGTGGACACACTGAAGGTAAACATAACTCTCCTTTCCAGAACAGACCCTGTTTCCCGGGGACTTACCCCCCATAACAACAGTTCTAGGAGGTAAGTTCTATTATCATCATCTTTATTTTACACGTGAGCAGATAGAACCTTCTGGAGCTTATGAAACTTGTTATCCCAAGGTAACATAACTAGGAAAGACAAATTTGAACCCAGGACCTCCAAATCCAGAGCACATGTCCTTAATCACTGCACTCTACTGCCTGCTGTTAAACTGGACCTTCAGTTTGATTACTCCAACAGCCCTTGGTTGGTGCTGCATAACACGCTTTCCCAAGTCTTCCTTCAATTCCTCCGATTACCAAATGAGAACAACCAGCTCTTGCAGCTTAATTGATCACCCAGTGAGGCTGGCACAGATGAACAGCTGGATTCTGGGGGGTTCTTTTTCTCTCTAGAGCCCACATGGATGCGTGTTCCCCTCCATCACAGTGGGACTTTTAAAAGTTATCTTAGACTTCTGTTCCAGTTCTCATAGTAACTAACCGCTTTTTATCGTATTTGTTTGCATATTTAAATCTCTGCAGCAGTCTGAGGGTAGCAAATATGAATTGATTTACATATGTAGTCCCTGCACTCAAATAATGTGTATTGAATATATGTGTGAAAAAATTTCAGAATGAGTCTTTCCGTGTAGTCACTTGACTATTTTATTTCTAGACTTCCTTGAGAGTTTAGCCACTTAACATTTTAGTGAGAGGAGACTACACAGAAGTTTGATTATACCTTTGTTCTTTTTCTATAAGTTTCTTAACAAAGTAAACTCAATACCACATTCATATTAAGTGGAATGTTTTTGCATACACACAAAAATGTGATTTCAAATACCTTTTGAAGAGGATTAGCCATAATTTGTACCTTTTGTAAGCAAAATGAATGAGAATCCTATTACACGCCGGTGGATTAGGGTTTTCATTAATCAAATAAAGTCTGCAGCTCTGTTAGCCTCCCTCCTACCCCAATTCTGTAGCCCCTGGGAATAAAGTGGTGACTGGGAGTCCTTGCGCCTGCTCCCCGCTTCTCGGAAAGGTCCTGCCAACTCTGCATTGTCTTGCTGGATTTGCAGTCAGATGTCTTATGCTGGCAGGCACTGTGCAGGCAATGAGTTCTTTCCCTGTAAGTTGGGCACAAAAAGATCAGCATGGGAGCAGCCTCCTTTGGGACAGCTGCTCAGGGTGAATTCAGCAAGTCAGGAGCCGGCAGTAATTACTCTGAGCAGAGGGTGGCTCGTGGGAGGAGTTCGGCTTGCTAAGTATTTAAGTACTGTCATTTGCTGAGGGAAGGTGTGCACTCCAGAAGGAGTTTAACCTGGAGAATCTTGAACTCCTTCAGTCAGCTGGCGAAGGGTGGTGGCTCGGCAATTTCAAGTTCGTCCTGGACGCATCTTCTGCTTGGGAAGGTCAGGGAGGAGTGGAATTACTTTTCCATGGGGGACCAGTTTGAGAAGGGCCAGCAAGCTTTGCTCAATGAAGGAGAAGAGAATGAGATGGTAAGATTCCAGCCACATCCCCCCTCTTCCCCATCCCCACTCCTCACCTCCAACACTGTCTCTCTCTCACACACACACACACATACTCAGACACACACTCACATGCTTCTTTGCGATTTGATTCTGGTATGCCGTGAGCAAAGGTAATGTTCAAGACATCTCTTTCCCATAAATATAATCTCTGACAGCAGAAGTTTGCTAGGATGAGAATACTGTGTTCATTTTATCGAGAATGTTTTCTTTTTCAGTAAAATCGAAAGGGAGAAGTGTACAATGCCACTTTATGATTTGTTTTTGAGCCTCACCAGTATAGCAAGTTCTGTTCAAAACTTCTAATAATTTCAGCAAATCCCTGATGCTGGGAGCAGCGTATTCCCTGATTAGAGGAAGAGGAACAGCTACAGCGAAGCAGGAGGGCAGCCAGGGTCCTGACCTTCTCTGCTCACATATCTGTGTTCACAAAGACTGTTGGGCAGGGGAAACATATGAAATATTAACAATTATCAGCTTACACTCATTTTCTGTTTACTTCTAGAATGTTACTTGTAAGTCCCTGTGTCGATTGCTTACAGACAACTTTCTGGAGTTTGCTCTTGTATTTTAGATGTGTTCCCATTTGGGAAACTACAGGAAAATCAAAGATGATTCCTATGCTCTTGCTGAAATTAAAGCTGTATTTCTCAATTACAATATAATCAAGAGAGAGTTAGAAATGTGTACTTTCTCTTAATAAGGCCGTTCTGCTAATTGTGTAAGCATAGTCTTTTATGCCAGTAATGGTGTAATTAAAATGTTAAAATGCGATGCTCTCATTCTCCAACAGCATTTTTATCTTCCTAGAATTAATATATAAATAACCAACCCAAAAGATATTTACTTAAAGTGTTTTCTTGGTTAATTGCTTTAGCCCTGACTATTAAATTCTTGGTTCCTAAACTGGTCTTTCAGGTCTAATCTGCTTACCTGTTCCTATAGCAACAACATTTTTTGGACCTTCAAGAGTAGATCCCTCTGCTATCAAAGCTAAAAAAATTATAGGAAAATAAAAGGCACCCAAGCTTACATGCTTTCTTAACTATCTCCTTACTTCTTTCCAATTTGACCACCAAATGACTTTAGCCCCTACACAGGTGTCACCAGAAATGACCTTCTGAGCCATGTTGGCGATCATCCTTATTTCTCCAGAGTGTTTTCTCTACATTAAGAGAATTCTCTGTGTTAAGTTGAAAATTTGATATTCATCTTGAATGTTCTTCACCAGAAGGCAAGTCTCCTTCCGTCTAATGGTTTTTTAAATTCTCTATCAAATCCTCAGATGGTAATACACCTGTTTCCTGTCTGCTTATTTCTGCTCTGCCACAATTTGTCATTCACGAGTCATGAAGAATCATCTACTTGCTAGTTCCTAGCACCAGGGTAACCACTGTCCCTTCTTTAGCCTACATACTAGACTGAAGCAATTTTGTTAATAGTTTGTCTTCATAATAGCACCACCCAATCAAGCCACCAGGGAGTCAGCTTAGCTTTGCATGCAGCTGAAATCCCAGCTAGAAGAGGGCCTTTGACACGGGGAGGGACACTGTGTTTTCTGGAGAGGAGTCATTTGGCTGGTGGCCTCAGAGGAGGTGCAGCAATTAATATGCACTCTTGAGCTCTGCCTCCTGCTCTGCCTGGAGAACCTGGCCACCTGCCTGCTGTTGTGACTAACACTGTCCCTTTTAAACTTATTTCTCCATTCCCTTCACCCAGAGCAGTAAACTTCAAAAATTATCAAGATATCTTCAATGTATGCCACTTATTTTTTTTAATGTTTATTTATTTATTTTCTTGGAGTATAGTTGCTTTACAATGTTGTGTCAATTTCTCGTGTACAGCATAGTGATTCAATTACATATATAGTCCTTTTCACACTCTTTTTCATTACAGGCCATTACAAACTATTGAGTATAGTTCCCCACAAATTTTTTATGGTGATTTTTAGTTTATGAAATAGTTTCTTGGCCACTAGCTAATTTAATTTTTGCTACACTTTGTGGGGTAAGTGCCAGGATTCCCACTTTAAAGAGGAGGAAACTGATGCCCTGAGAATTTGCTTGTCTAAGGTTACATCAGCCAATAACCAGGAGCTGAGACCCCACATAGGTTAGTTTAGGTTGTTAGACCCAGACATAGCCCATTCATACCTTTTTTGGTTCTCCCAGAAGACATTGCACTCTTCAAAGAAGAACACACTTCCTGCCTGAATAAAACAAAGCTTAGTAGCATCTGATCTTAGATTCCCCAGGATTCATTTTTATATATGATTTGTTAGTTCCTGACTTAGTATGTTTCCTTTGACCTCACTATTAATCCCATTTAGAAAATTAAGATTATCTAGAAATGTGTCACATCAAAGTATATACAGTTCCTCATTTTCTAATATACACTGGTCATTGCTTTGATGATAGACATGACTGCGAATTTCAAGAGAAAACAGGGTCTAGTCCTCATGTCAAATAAAGAAGAATGGATTATTTCCAGACCTAATGATGCCTATGACTGTCTTCCCTTCTAGAATTAATAAAACAGGAACTGAAGAGCAATGCTAGGTGACCTGAAAGTAATATCCTTAAGTGAAAAATGAGACAGGAGCCAATGAAAGAAAGGATTTGTTAGAAGAACAAGGCAGGAAAGAGGAGACAGTGACCTTCAGAGAAGGTTCATCCAGATGAATACCTCAGAAAGGACCCACAGAGGAAACTGACTCCCAGACAGCACCGTAATGGGACCAGAGGCATGGCTCTCACCAGCTCTGGGCTAGCCACTCTCTTGCTGTAGCCTCAGTTTTTGTATCTGTAAAATGGGAGTAGTCTTTTCCTTACCTGTCTCACAGGGCTCTTATGAGGATCAACTAAACCAGTCTATGTGGTAGTGCTTTAAGAAGTGCAAAATTCTGGAGAAGTGTAAGCTGATATTATCTATACAATGATAGGAGGAATCAGGGCTTCAGCAATTAATGAGTTAAATACAGATTACCTCCCCCCATAAGGTTACCTCTTCTCATTAAATAATAACAAGTGAGGAATCTATACTTTAAAAAAATGATACTTTTATTTGCCTATGTAACTAACTTTTTGTTTTTAATGGAGGAAATTGAACCCAGGACCTCATGCATGCTAAGCACACGTTCTACCACTGAGCCATACCCCCACCCCCAGGGAATACATATGTTTATTCACAAGCTATAGAGGCCATTTATAAGCAGAGAGGAGTCGAGTTACTTCATAACCTGCCTCATAGTGCTTACTTTGGAAAACACCTACCAATCTTGGGACTCAGTTTCCTTATTTGCGTCGGAATGAGTTGGAATCTCAAATTCCTTTGAATTCTGCTGTTATATATTTATACTTTGCAAGGCCTTAGAAACATCAAGTGCTCACTTGCTTATACCATGACCGAACAAAGATATGATTTAATTGATGCAAACCTTAGTATCACTATCTTTAGTTACACTCTAATGAAATCACCCTCCTTTTGGGGAAGTGTAGTGTACCAGCGAGACTTGTTTTAAAAGTTGTGTTCCCTGCCTTTTTTTTTCTTTCCTAGATTTTAGCAAATAAAGGGAAAAAAAAACACCTTGAATATTTTTCTGATTATAAAGGTAGAATATGTTTATTGTAAAAATATTGAAATGACATATAAAGGTTTAAAGAATGAAGTAAATATGATTCGTGAACGTTCTACCTAGACATGATCAATGTTATTATATTGGTGACTCTCATTCTAGATTTATAAAAACTGCATACACAAAATTCACCACTTTGTAATATTTTACTACATTTTAATATTATTGATACACTGGTGATTACCTGTATCTCTTGTATCCGTATCATGGAAACACTACATAATGATATGCTATTGTACATCTCTTCCTAACTCTGCATTCAGTGATGTCACATTAGTAGCTTGAAATGAGCAATATTGGGAGTATTTACGCCATAAGAGTCAGTAGATGCTACGCAGAACTCCCACCTGCCCCACCTGAAGGCCAGTTGTTAAAAATACATCAGCACACCACAGAACATACTATTCTCTTTGCCCTCCCCGCCACATTTCCAAATACAATAAGGGTATTGTATTTGAATAGCACCCATTTATTTGCACTACACACCATGCCGAAACAAAATCAAATCAAATAAAATCAATCACAATCTATTCTTAAAAGAATTCACACACATACCCACAAATAAGTATTTTTTTTAAAGTAAAAAATGGAGTCATTCCATTTACACTCTTTTTTAAAGCTGGCCTTTTCATTACACTTAAAATATATTATGGATATTTTTTCCTTTTTGATATTTATAGCTACACATAACGTTTAAATGGTGTTTGGATGGACTATGCTAGATTAAGCAAATCTTTCATGTTGCACGCTTCTGTTATTTCTAATTTTTTTTTGGCGGTGATGGGCCCCTTTGTACATGTATTTTTACGTATTTATCAGATCATTTCTTTAGGATAAAATCCTTGAAATAGCTCTGCTACATGAAAGGGGATGGGTATAGCTCAGTGGTAGAGCACATGTTTAGGATACATGAGGTCTTGGGTTTGATCCTCAGTACCTCCATTAAAAAATAATAATAAAAAATAAAGGGGATGTGTGTTTTAAATTTTTACTGATACTTAATGCTAAATTGCCGTCCATAAGATTGTGGTTGTACCAGTTAACACTCTGACTAGCAATCTTTTCTGTGAATATTTGATTTCTCCACCGTACTTGCCAATGCTGAGTGTCATCAATCTTTTTAACTTTGGCTCAACTGGAATGTGAAAATGATACTTTATGATGATAGCTGTGTTATTTTTGCATTTCCTTGATTTGAAGTTGAACACATCTCTATATGTTCATAAGCATTTTCTTTTCTGACTCGAATATCTTAACGTCATCACCGATGTGATATCAACTAGTAGACTGGGGAGCTAAAACCCAGTGAATGTGGAAAAGCAAGATCTCTTTGAAATTCCAAGTCGTTTGTGAGAACAGCAAGAAGTTAGTACAACGGGCACATAATGTGGCAGCCAGATGGTGTGGGGTCCTTGCCACATCGGCAGTCCTGCCGTGCCTTCACTGCGAGCTGGGGGCATCTGTCCTCCACGATGATCTGGCTCACTTTGATAGCTGATGTCCGCCTTTTCTTCCCTCACAGCAGGGAGCAAAAGCACCTCCCCCCACCGCTATAGCCACTTATTTATTATGCTCCGCGAGCACCTCCGAGTTGGTTGCCAATGTTAACTAGTGAACCCACAGATCTCATAGTGGAGGAATTGTGTTCGGACTGAGACATTTTGCCAGTTGAACTGTTCAGGAAGCTGGGCTACTGGCCAAGTCTGGTGTCTTTATTCTTGATTCATTGCTGCAGAACTCCCATGAAGTCAACTCATCTCTGATAGAAACTTATGAAGAGTAAGTCTTAATTACTTCTTGAGAACAGGGACCCTGCTTGGTTCACTTTCTATGGCCTCCTTCTTCGCTTTCCCCCCCGTCCCCAGGATCTAGCACAGTCCTTGGCACACTCAGGACATATTTAATGGCACAATTACAAGCTCCCTTAACCTGAAATTTGGCATTCTCGGAAGAACAGGCAGGCAGCAGGACTCAAAGGGAGAAACCGTTTGAGTCATTTAAAGAGAAACCTAGGATATTTTTGTGTTATTTTGGGGGGATTGTCAATCATCTTGTGAGTTTATCAGTTGACTGCTCTCTTCCTGAAGCATAAACAAAGCTTATTCGTCAGAGTTAATTAGCCAAACTACAATATTTTTCTAAGAGATACCTTATTCTACCCTTTCATCCGTTCATGTATAAACTCAGCAAATATTTACCAAACCCCTACTCTATGCCAGGAATCCTCTGTGCTCACCAAAGAGGATTTTGAGCGAAGAGCAAACAGTTTCTGTTTTCAAGGCATTCACAGTTGAGTGGGCAGGACCAAGTACATAATTTGAGGAGCCCAGTGCAAATTGAAAATGAGATGGCCTTGGTTCAACAAGTATTAAGAACTTCAGGATAGCTCTCGTCAGAGCGTCCTTCCAAGAGCAAGGTCTTATATGACTGCACAAGTCACCTGCTCATGAAGCTGGTCCTACAATTGGGGGAACCAGGGATGCCAACATAATGAAAATGTGATGAAGTGGGTGTCATTGTGGGACATCCAAACCCATGGGAGCACAGAAGAAGGAGCATCTCAGTCAGAGAGTATTTTGAGGGGAAAGGTGGCATTTAATTTTCCTGGAGGGGTAGGTGAGGGCCAGACTGTGAAGGAGTTTATAAGATGTTCAATGAGTGTACATTTTATCTTCTTCAATGATTCCCAAACATTCATCCATGAAAAAAAACATACCAGAATCAAGTTGGGGAATAAATATATAAAAAATAAATTCCTAGGCACTCATTCCAGACCTACTGATTTAGAATCTGTGAAGGTGGAGCTACACTTGGTCAGAATGATTGTGATGCCAGACTGATGAACACAATGTGGAAGTAGCTAGAAGATTTAAAACAAGGAATGATATGGTAGGATTTACCTTTCCAAAAGATGCCATATTGAGGGTAAGGAAGTTTGCTTGGAGGAGGAAAGACAAGGAAGTGTTTGAAATGGTCCAGGTAGGAGATTCAGGATGAAACTACAGATTGTCATAAAGGATGCTGAGTGGAGAATGGATTTAAGAGATAGTTAGAAATCAGAATTTAAAGGACTTCATGATCCATAGACTGTGGGGTAAGAGAGGAGGGCGAACAGGATGAGTAGGAGAAGTTGGAAGAATGCTACCACCTAATCCCACAGGGGGAGGCAGAAACAGTTTGTGAGTAGGGATAGCAATAATAGTAGGGGACCAATAGTAGTAGCAAATACTTACATGGTGATTGATCTGGACTAAAATCTTTATACATAGTAACCTATTGAATTCTCTCAGCAACCTGAGGAGGAATGATCATCTCTCTTCTACAAATGAGGAAACTGAGGCACAGAAAGATTAAATGACATGCCCAATTTCATCTGGCCAAGTAAATGGAAAGATACAGCTCAAGTTCTCGCTTTAAACATGGTGGTTTACTGCCTCTTGGTTTTGCTAAATTCTGTTTGCACTACTTTGGTTGTTAACGGTGGAAAAAACAGCAGGGCATAATCGAAAGAAACACAACATTAGGAGTCTGGAGAGCAGCTCTGTGGCATTGGCTCTGCCATTATTTATTCTCTGAATAATCTACTTTAAAGTAGATAATGGTTACTTCTCTTTGACTTCGCCTCATTTACAAGGTGGAGATAATAATACTTTACCGGTTTGAGCTAGGGACCAATGCAGATGGCTTCTTGGGATCCTCTCCAACACATACAAAAATTATGATTTAAAAAGTTTTAAAACAGGTGGATAAAAATCTCTGTGAAGCATCTTAAGAAATGTAAGTGATACTCTTGATTTTTTTCAAAGCACTGTGAGATTTTTTTAGTCATGGAAAGGAGAACATGTCTGTAGACATTCCATTAAGTGGGAACTGGAGATCTCTGGCAGCAGCTGTATGAATTACTCATGAATAAAGGAATAAAGAGTAAATCTGCCCACAAATAAGTAACCAGTACTGAGCCCTATAGCTTCCTCAGGCCCACAGAAGACACACAGCACAGGGACTTAGCCTTCAAAAGAGTTGGTGATCTGGTGATATGTCCAGAGGAAATTCACTCCTGGGCGCCAGCTTCCAGGAGGGTTTGTGGTTATTTCAAAGCCCTGTGAAGACTAGGCAGAATGGGACCACTTATCTAAATGGCCTACAGCTATTTCTACATGCCCTTCCTGGAAGCCTGGGTGATTTGCCTGAAACCACAGCTGGGTAGAGTTGAAAGGCAGCTCAGAACATCACCTCCTCAAATCCGTCCTCAGCCTGGGGCTATTCTTATGGACGTTGAGCACAGTTATGCCCTAGATGTGCCCTCAGAGAAAGAACAGGAGGAGGCCCAAAGGTGCTGTGTGCTTTTCAGAGAAGTATTATGTCCCTCAGGCTAGGACACTTTCTGATTTTAGTGCTTGCACACACAGGGCCTTGGCTGAAACCATAATCACCTTAGCATTTCCAGAATCTCTTAGCTTCTTGCGGAAACCATGGCTGGAGGATTTTGAATCTCTGGTACTCCAGCCTCAGAATCAGTACAAAGATGATGTTGTGTGGAAAGATCAATTTTTGAAGCCAGTTCAAAAACAAAAGCATCCAAGAATTCAGTTTGGGTAGATAAGTGGTTCCTTCTACCTGTTTTGTTTTGTTTTTTTTAATTGAAGTATAGTCAGTTTACAATGTTGCGTTAATTTCTGGTGTACAGCATAGTGATTCAGTTCTGCGCATATATATATATACATATATATATAAGTATATATATATGTATATATATACTTTTTCATTATAGGCTATTACAAGGTATTGAATGTAGTTCTCTGTGCTATACAGTAGGACCTTGTTGTTTAACTATTTTATATATAGTAGTTAGTATCTGCAAATCCCTAATTCCCAATTTATCCCTCTACCTCCATCCCCTTTTCCATGCTAGTAACCATAACTATGTCTGTGAGTCTGTTTCTGTTTTGTGAATAAGTTCATTTGTGTCATTTTTTTTTTGGTTCCACATATAAATGACATCATATGGCATTTTTCTTTCTCTTTCTGGCTTACTTCATTTAGTATGACAATCTCCAGGTCCATCCATGTTGCTGCAAATGGCATTATTTCATTATTTTAATGGCTGAATAGTATTCTATTGTATATAATGTTGATTTTTATGACACACATTTACCTTCAAGTTTGCTATTCTTCGACTTGGAGTTAGCAAACGTGATCAGGGTTTTTTAGCTTGGAGATCACGCCACCCTGTCCAGGTCTTTACTTTCATTCCAAGAGACAATTTTTTCCTTTCTACTTTCTCTTATCACCCAAATGTGGTCTTCTTGCTCTTCCCAGAATATATTATATACTTTCTCTGTCAGAGATGTGTCTTCACCCTGATACCTAGCCATTAGAGTCTTGCCCATCCATCAGAACTCATCTCAAATCTGATCCCCTTCTTTAAGCCATCTGGGATCCCCTGAGTCACACTCGGTCACTTCCTTGTCCAAAGTAGATCTGAACTGTAACAATTTTTACTAGGTTCTGTAGTAGAGTCATGTATTTATCCTTCACCCCCAACAGATTGTTTGTATCTTACATGTAACATTGACATTACTAAACAGGTGAATTAAAGATTCTGTGCAAATATTATAAGAGTTTTTCTCTTCTTTCCTGACTCAATTGACTTGTTAATCCCAATTTTACAAAAGGAAGCCCTGAGAAGTTATGCATTTTATCAAACGCTGAAAGCTAAAAAGCAGCAAAAGCAGATCTTGAACCTTGGGGAGGTTGACTCCAAAGCTCCTGCCCTAACTCCGGTGGCTTCCTGCCTTAGACCTCTGCTGGGGTCTCTGCTGCCACCACCAGTACCACACCACCTCTGCGGCCACCACTTCTAGTACCCCTGTCTCAACTACTGCCTTCACTACCGTGACGACCACTGCCACCACTGCTCTTACCAATACAACCACCGTAACCACCACCACTACTGCCATCCCCACCACTGCTATTACCACCACCACCATGACTAGCATTACTACCACTACCACTGCTTCAACTCCTAAAGACGCCAAGACCACGTGCATCAGTTTAGCAGCGATTTTATACTTTGGGCTCATCTTGAGCTTGTGAGAAACAAAACCTCCAGGTCTCTTTTTATAAAATCCATAGCTCTCTGAGCTTTGGGGCATACAAGTGAACAGGAGCATAGGGGCTGAAATCAGGTCACCCAGATTCCCCTGCAATTTTTAGTCATCCGTGCGTGCCTGCATCAGAAGTGGTCTCTCCTCACGGTCTCGTCGCTCCGCCAGTGTGGCCTCCTTGGCTTGTCGCTCAGTGCCAGACTTCTAGTAGGGGCAGAGAGGGTTATCTGTTGCCCTTGTTCAACTTGGTCTTAGCCAGTCATTTTGTATTTGGGCTTCAAGGGGCTTTCCTGGTGGTATTTTAGATATCTGTAAAGAGGTTTAAAAAAATGGGCTTTTAAAAATATTTATTTTTCCAAATTTAAAATTTCTTTTAATCATATTCAATGGTTAAATTGTGTACAATGGAGAAGTAAAAGAAGCATCTCAATGATGCCATCACCCAAGGCAAATACCACTGGTGTTTTATTTGATACATTGATCTTTTGGCCTTTTTTTGTTTATGCCTCATCTTTTTTTCAATTAAATTTGAAATCATATTGCATAATTTTATGTTGTTTCCCTTCACTTATTATTAGTATGTATATATTTTCCCCGTGTTATTAAAAATACTTAAACATTATTTTAATGGCTATATGATATTTTTCAATTATTACCTGAATCCTATACATAGACTGCTTTCTCTTCCTACTTCTACTAATATTGTAGTGAATACCTCTGCCTATAAATCTTATCTGCATTTTGTATAAATGAAAGGGATTTTTTTAAAAGATAGTCTTTCTTAGTTCCTAAAAGCATGCCCTTTGTAGGGGTGGTCTACAAATTTGTAAGGCTAGATTGGCTAGGTTTTAAGAAAAGCCCCCTCTCAGGAGCAGAGATCTAAACTCATGTCTATCTGCCATGAAAGAGTATGATTTTGATGCTCAGAAATGCCATGTTTGCCATTCTCCATCCCAAAGAATTATGAAGAGCAAGTGCACAACAGAAAGTTGTAAAGCTTCTATTTATTCAAAGGCTTTTCAGGCAGAAGGCATCACGTGCATCTGAAGGACCAGCTCTGACCACAGCAGTCCCATGTAGCAGAGGTGAACGGGGCTCTGGCAATAGACCAGGGAGCCTTCATATTTCACTTCAGAAAGGTTTCCTGTGTAGCCTCCCCCTGCAGTTTCTACCCTATGAGGAATAAATAAAAGCTAGAATTCCTATTATCTTACTATCAAATTCCATCCCCTGTGGTCACAACTATAGTATCTGCTCTTTAATAAAGGCCTGATTATGGGGGCTTTCAAACTATTGAGAGAAAAACCCAATCATCTTCCTTCTGAACTTTTACACAAGATCACAGAGCAGGAAAAAATTTATATTTGAGTTTTAACATCATTGAAATAATTGCCTACAAATGGCCCCGATAACAATTAATTGTCCAATTGAAAACAGCAAAAGAATATGTAAATTAAAGTAAATATTTTATTACCCCACGGAGGATATAGTTTTCTACTTAATCTTTCATGGATTACTGATCAACTATTCACTGCTGTGTCTTCAATGCTTAGAAAAATGCATGACACCTCGTAAGTTCATAATATATATCTTCAGAAAAAAATGAGTGATGGATGAACGTAGCTAGTTACAGATACATTCCAAAATTATATAAAATAGCACACAAATTGAGAGGTAAATAAGGATTAGAATTTAGAGAAATAGATGCCTGATTTATTACACTTCATTTTACCTGTTCCTCAGAATCATAGAGTCTCAGGCCAGGAGCTTCTTCAAGGTTTATCTAACCTTCTCCAGCCCCTTACCTCACCCATTCAACCTCTCCTCAAATGCCCTCAGAGAAGGAAATTTACCATAAGACAAATCATTTCCTTGTAAGACAGAGCAGACTACTTAAAAAAAAAAACTTCCTTATGTTGAATTGAAATTTGGTTCTATTAACCTGAATTCATTAGTCCTACTTCTTTTGCCTTTTGGGGCCACCTGTCAAAAAAATCAGCTTCCATTTCTACAATGCAGGCATTAAAAATTGTTCTTATGTGTCCCCCAGCCCCACCCTCCAAACATCTCTTCTCCAATCTAAACACTCAGTTTCTTCAACTGCCCTTCATGTGGCAGAGTTATTTGGAACACACCTCAGAAATTCTTGCAATGATAATTTAAAGAAGCTACCTTCTCTCCATGCAATTCTCTCTTTGAAATCCACAGAAATTCTGGGATAAAGGGACATCTACCTGGAAGAAGACAGAGGTGCCACTCACTTTGTCACTAAGATTGTTAAAGATAAGGAGTTCAGACCTCTCTGTTCAGATCCAGACAAGTCTTAGATCAGTCTGATTCTGTTGCCGAACTCAGGTTTGGCTGCTCGCCACTCATAAAAATCAATACACAAGAGATAAGCGTTGGTTGCAAAGGAAAGGTGGCCTTAATCAGGAAGCTGGCAACTCAGAGAAGCTGAATTTGCCTCCCAAAATCAACTCTGAAGATTCTGCACAGCCATGAAATGTTTTAAAGGGAAAAAGAGGAAATAATCTTGGCTAATCCTTAAGGGAGGGGGTCAGATTCTTTGTCAGTTTTCCACTGTGTGCAGATTAGCTGACTCCTGATCCTCCTTTAGATGCTGCCTTGCCCATGTGGTCCATGTGCACATTTGCTTAGGGAGAACTAGAGAGTCAGTCATTCTTTAACTACTTAATTCTTCCTTCCTTCTGTTTTTGATCCAGGCGAGGAATCAACAGGTTAGGCAAGGCATTGTGTACATTCAGTAAAGCATAAATCAGGAGTTAGGTTAAATGTTACCTAGTGATCTCATTTTCAAAGTTAATGTCTGAGGGAAACAGAGGTGGACAAACAGAAAAGGGGCAAAGGAACTGCTCACAATTCCTGATTAATTATAGTAACAGTTAACATTTATCGACAACTTGTTAGGGCCTATGTCCATTGACACACACTTTCATGTGATCCTTCATTTTAAATTCATAATAACCCCATTAGGTAGGTACTGTCACTGTAGTTGTAAACATTAAACATTTCTGTTGCTCTTCTATGGGATGGGTCTGTGTACTATGGATTGTGCTTGAAATATGGCCCACTGATTGTTTTATAAATCAAGTTTTATTGGAAGCTCCCTGCACTTGTTCACAGATTGTCTCTGGCTGCTTTTGCACTACAACAGCAGAACTGAGTAGTTGTGAGAGACTGTACAGCCCACAAAGCTGAAAATATTTACTATCTGGTACTTTACAGAAAAAAATTTGACTGACCCTTACTCTTTTCCTTTCCTTTCTGGTCTCATTTCCTTTTTTTTTTTTTTTTTTTAACTTTTTCTTCATTGTCATAGTGAAATATTACTTGTTAGGGTGGTCCAAGTCTTTTTTTTTTTTTTAATGCTGATTTTGTAGAGCTCAGAAAGGACTTGGGCTGCATGGTGTTAAAGAGTTTAGACAGGTTGTCAGTGAGAGTGGTAGATATTTACAAAATGTTGTGACGGGAAGGGCCTGTTTAGAAGCTTGGGTTCTTCCTAATAAGGATTCTTCCATTAACCATTTATTTTGTATAAAGAATTTCCCTTTGCCTGACCCTTGTTTCTTGCACCTCTAAATAGATGTAGATCTGTAAGATCTGTCTGATTTGGTTTCATACCTGTTCCCATTTTGAGGTTGCCCAGACCCTTACTTACCAGCATGAAGATTGGTGTCCAGATTTGTAGGAAGCTTTGCTTCCTGGAAATAATGCAGCTATTTTTCAGCAAGAGCCAAATGGATCCTGAAACCCCCTCCCCAAATCATGGAATTTCAGATATAGAAAATCACTTTGAGATAATCTACTCTAAATATTCATTTTATTTATTTATTTATTTTGGTAAGGATAATTGTAGATTCACATGCAAGTTGTGAGAAATAATATACGGAGAGTCTGTGCACCCATTAGTAACATCTTGCAGAACTATAGTACAATCTCACAATCAGGAAATTGACATTGATATGATCAAGGTACAGAACATTTCCATCACCACAAGGCCTCTTCATTTGCCTTTTTATAGCCATATCCATTTCCTTCTTATCTACACTTAAGTTCTTGCAACTACTAATCTGTTCCCTATTTCAATCGTTTTGTCATTTCAAGACTGTTATATAAATGTGACCATACAGTATATAAACTTTGACACTGACTCTGTTAGTCAGTATTATTCTCTGGAGACTGATCTAGATTGTTGCGTATATCAAGAGTTCATCCTTCTTTGTCGCTGAGTAGTGTTCCATAGTATTCCATGGTGCTGTTTTATTTAACCATTCATCCATTGAAGGTCATTTGAATTGTTTCTAGTATCTGGCTACTAAGAATAAAGCTGCTATAAACATTTGTGTATAGGTTTTTGTGTGAACGTAACTTTTCATTTCTCTGGGATAAATGTTCAGGGGAGCAATCACTGGGTTGTATGGAAGTTACATGTTTAGTTTTTAAAGAAACAACTAAATTGTTTTCCGGAGTGGCTGTACCATTCTACATTCCCATCAGCAATGGACAAATGACTCATGTTCTCCACGTCCTCATCAGCATTTGCTGTTGTCACTAGTTTTTATTTTAACCATTCTGATGGGTAAGTAGTGATATTTTTAGTTTGTGTTTCCCTAAGGGCTATGGATTTTGAACATCTTTTTTTATGTGCTTATTAGCCATCTGTAACTTCAAGTCTTTTGTCAATAATCTAGTTGAATTTTTTTCTATCAAGTTTTGAGAATGCTTTATATATTCTAGATACCAGTCCTTTGTCAGATATGTGGCTTGAAAATACTTTCTTCCAGTCAATAGATTTTCTTTTCCTCTCCTTAACAGGCAAACTTTTTCACAGAGCGAAAGTTTAGTTTTAATGAATTCCAGTTTATCATGTTCTCCTTTTATGGACAGTGCTTTTGAAGTAAAATCTAAGAACTCTCTGTGTAGCCATAGACCCCAATATTTTTTCCTAGTTCTATTCTTAAAGTTTTATGTTTTACATTCAAGTGTGAGATCCATTGAGAGTTAGTTTTTGTATGAGATGTGAGACTTAGGTTCATTTTTTGTCTTTAGATGTCCAATTGCTCCTGTACCATTTGTTGAAAATGCTGTTTTTCACCATCAAATCTCTTTTGCATATTTGTCAAAAGTCAATTGGGCATATTTATATGTCTGTTTCTTGGTTACTATTCTTTTCCTTTGAGTTATGTGCCAGTGCTACATAGTCCTGAGTAAGGTAGCTATATAATAAGTCTTGAAATCAGGTAGACTGGTTGCTCCCACTTTATTTCATTTTTCAAAATTATTTTAGCTATTATAGTTCATTTGCTTTCCCATGTAAATTTTAGAATAATCTTGTTTATAGCCACAAAAAATCTTACTGAGATTTTGATAGGAATTGTGTTAAATCCATGTATTAATTTGGAAAGAATTAAAATTGTTACTGTGTTGAGATTTCCAACCATAAACGTGGTATTTCTCCCCATTTTATTTAGATTTTCTTTGGTTTCTTTCATTAGCACTTTGTAGTCTTCAGTATATGAGTCCCATACATGCTGTTTGATTTACACGTAAGTATTTCATTTTTTGAGTGATTGTAAATCATCTTATATTTTTATTTTCAGTATTCATGTGTTCATTACTGGGATACAGAAAGGTAATTGATTTTTGTATATTTATCTTGTATTTTGTGACTGTGGTGAACTCGCTTATTAGTTCTAGGAGGGTTTTTTGGTAGATTTCTTGGGATTTTCTATATAGAAATCATATGCAAGGAGAAATAATTTATTTCTGTACACTGTTTATTTCTTTTTCTTGTCTAGTTGAAATAATTTTATGCAATTCATATGCAAGTAGAAATAATTTTATTTCTGTACACTGTTTATTTCTTCTTCTTGTCCAGTTATAACTCCTGTGCTGTTTTGAATAAATGTGGTGAGAATAGACATCTTGTCTTGTTCCTGATCTTATGGGGCAAACATTCAGTCTGTTACCATTAAATATAATGTCACTTATATATTCTTAAAGATGCTTTTTGTCGAGTTGAGGAAGCTTCCTTTCATTTCTATTACTCTGAGAGTTTTTATCAGGAATGGATGTGAAATTTGTCAAACGCTTTATCTGTATTAATTGCTATGATCATGTTTTTGTTTTATTTTTTGTTTTTTTGCTCTGTTAACATGATGGATTACATTGATTGATTTATGGATGTTAAAGTAGTCTTATGTCCTTGGAATATACCACTTGGTGCATAATTCATCTAACATATTGTTGAATTCTATTTGTTAATGTTTTATCTAGGACTTTTGCTTCTCTGTTCCTGAGGGATATTGGTCTACAGTTTGATTGCTTTCTTTTTCCTTTGTTCCTTTTTTTTAAACATTTTTTTATTGAGTTATAGTCATTTTACAATGTTGTGTCAACTTTGTTTCTTTTTTTATACTGTCTAGTTTTGTTATTAGTGATACTAGCTTCAAAAAATAAATTAAGGGATGTTTCATCTTCTTTTATTTTCTGGAAGAAATTTTGAAGAGTTGATATTAATTATTCTTTAAATGTTTAGTAGAGTTTTTCAGTGAAACCACCTGGGCTTAGGGATTTCTTTTTGGAAATCTAAAAAGTATAAACTCAGCTTTCTTGATAGTTATGGGGTTATTCAAATTATCTATTGTCCTTCTAATGACATGAATAATAAGATTGTTATAGTTTCACAGATCCTTAGGCTCTATTCAACATTTTTTTAGACTATTTTCTCTCTGTAGTTCAGATTGGGCAATTTTTACTGTTCTTTCACGTCACTCATTATTTCCTGTCCTTCCCTTCTACTGTTGAGCCCATCCATTGAGAGTTTTTTTTTTTTAATTTCAGGTATTGTATTATTCAGTTCTAAAATTTCCATTTGGTTCTACTTTAGATTTTCTATTTTTTGCTGAGATATTCTGTTTTTCATTTCTTTTACATGTGACTCTAATTGCACCTTAAAGCACTTTTATGATGGCTGCTTTAAAATCTTTGTCAAATAATTCTAACATCTCTTTTATATTGGTGTTGGCATCTATGGGTTATGTTTCTTCATTCAGTTTGCGATCTTTCTGTTTTTGGTATGACTTAAAGAAAATTAAAACCTGGACATTTTAGATATTATGTTATGAGACTCTGGATCTTATTTAAAACTTAGTTGGTTCTGTTTACACTGCTCCACTGCTCCACTGGTAGGGGTGTGCTGGACCCCAAGCTGCCTCCTCAAAAACCGGGGGGAGAAATAGACCCACTTCTTCCCTGGGGGTGGAGTTCTTGGTCACCAGCCTCATTTCTTACCCTTGATGAGGCCATCACTTCCCCGGGTGAAACCTTCCTCCTGTAGGTTCAGCATAAGATTGTCAGCAGTGAGACAGATACGACTCTGTGATGCAGTGATCATCTGGGAGATGTTCTGGGCCACCTGGATCTTGTGTGGCTTGTGAGTCTCATTCCTGCCAGTTGGTGGTGCAAGTCCCGGTTACCTACTCAATCGCCATGGACACTTGAGGAGACGGAGGCTCCTCGTTTTTGCTGGTTGATGGTGGGAGTTTCAGCACCACCAGCTTCCACTGAGAACTCTATGGCTTGGAGGGTGAGAAGTGCCTCATTGCTCCTCCCATCGTGGCCTCCATGGATGCCATGGGATGGGGTCTTACTACTGCTGGTTGGAAGTAAAAAGTCTTGAATCTCCATTAGGCTTCCTCTGACAACACCCCAGCATGGAGGAGGAGGGGAGCCTTGTTACTGCTGGTTGGGAGTGGAAGTCCAGGCTCCACATGGTTTCCACTGACACCCAAGGGGA
Organism: Vicugna pacos; assembly: GCF_048564905.1. Classification (NCBI taxonomy): domain Eukaryota; kingdom Metazoa; phylum Chordata; class Mammalia; order Artiodactyla; family Camelidae; genus Vicugna; species Vicugna pacos. The sequence goes on along the minus strand of NC_132987.1, from coordinate 60,098,408 downwards.
AAAGGTGCTTGTTACTATTTGGTGGGAATGAAAATCCTGGCTCCTTATGTAGTCTTATATGACATCATTCCTGCAGGAAGGTGAGGTTCCTCTTTACAACATGTTGAGAAGAGCAATCTAGACTCCCCACTTGGCCTTTGCTGCTGTAGGTGGAGTGAGGGCCACAGTTTTTCATGTGCGTGAACTTTGGATCCTTTTCCTGGTCACTTGGGTAGAGAGATCAGGCTTTGGGGGTGTGGGTGTGTGTGTGTGTGTGTGTGTGTGTGTGTGTGTTTTCTCTCATTTCCAGGTTGCTACTTCATTTGATTCAAGTTATAGATGAGGCAAAAAGAAAACCCAGGGAACTCACTACCGTGTCATTTGTTCCTTGGCTCCCAAATTCCCCAGCCAATCTGCCTTCACTCCACCATTTAGGCTTCTTATCTTTATTTTCTATGTAATGTTCATGAATCTTAGTTGAATTCATTGGGAGGAATAGGAAAAAGCAAGTCTTCCCCATGTTTCCAGAAGTAAAAGTCTCATTTACTTTTAAAAGTAACATTGCTTTCTGACTTTATTTTAAAATATATTTGATTCTACTTTACGTATTTTTGAAAGCACAGAAAACTATAAGGAAATAGATAAGCATCACCATGGTTCTATCATTGTTAATGTTTGGTGTATTTTCTGCTAGCTTTTTCTTCTATAAATTTTCTTCTACGTGATTGGACTAGAAGTATAAATGCCTTTGTTCATTTAACACATTATAAATATTTCCCTATGTCATTAAAAATTTATTGTGAATTTTATTTATTTATTAAAACTTATTTATTTTATTTTTTGTTGGGGGGATAGGTAATTAGGTTTATTTATTTATTTATCTTTAGAGGAGGTTCTGGGGATTGAACCCAGGACCTTGTGCATGGTAAGCATGCACTCTACCACTTGAGCTATACCCTCCCCCTATTGTGAATTTTAATTTGATGACTGAATAATATTCCATTCTGTGGAGGTGTCATATTTACTTAACTGTTCTCCAGAAGTTTGACAATTAAATTCTGTCTAGTGTGTGTGTATGTTTTACTCTTGTGTATAGTAATATAGAATTTTACCTTTTCATTTCAGATTATTTCCTTACAAAGAATTCCTAGAAATAATACTTATATCACTGCAACAAAATTATGAATGCTTTTAAGACATTTGATAAGTTTGCTGAATTGCATTTTAGAAAGTTTGTGCCACTTCATGAAGGATCCTACTGAATTTGTACAAAAATTCCCTAGTAAATCTCATTGGTCACTTTTCAGAACTTGCCAAAGATCTTGGCCAATTTAAGAAAAAATGGCATCCTGTTTTAATTTTTCCATCCAACCTTACACAAGATCAAAGTTTGGTGTAATTCAATTTGTTGGGGGCCAATTATCTGTAGGTCCATATGTTGGATGCTAAAATGTCAAGGTCAATACAAGGATGAAAAAGGCATATTCTTTCACCAAGGAACTCAAAGTCTAGGAACAGTATTGGCTAATACATAGAGAGCACTTGCCTTGTATTAGGCATCATATAAGCACTTTATAGGCAACATATTATTTAATTGTCACATCAACCCTGTGTGGTAGTTACCGTTATAAAACTCATTTGATGGAAGAACTATTACTTGTCTAAATGGAAGTATCTCTTTCACTGTATCGATCCGCCATCCCCAGATACCATGTGCATAAGAATCAGCTGAGATACTGAGCTGGAGATGCCCTGGTCCTCTGGTCCTACCTTCAGAAATTTGAGGTGATGGTTCAGGAATTTGCATTTTTAAAAAGTGTCCATGTGATTCTGATTCATATGGTTGGCAGTACCACATTTAGGTACACTGGTAAGATATTTACTTATGGCTTTGAAATAAGGGCTATGTGATGATCAAGCAAGGAATCATTTTCTCTCAAAAGGCAGAGAAACTAGTTGAGGGTAGAGCTGTTTCAACTGTTTCCAGTGCCTGGTTTAGATGGGAGATTCTAATTCTCTATTTCCTATCTATTTATTTAGCAAGAAAGAGTTTTTCCCTTAAGAAAAGTGATTGCTGTAAAGGTAAATCCATGCTGGTCACATGTAGGAAGGGATAGAATCAGTTAATACTTTTGGACCATGAGTATCCAGCCCTGCAGTCCCTCTTGACATGTCCCCCAGCAAATGCCTCTATGGCACCCATCTTTTCTCAGTCTTAGACAATAGCTAATCTATATCAATTGAACATGTGATGAGTCTCTACAATGTGGATGCTATGGATATAGATAAAGCTTGGTTCCTGTCTTCAAGGAACTAACACTTTAGTGGAAGAAGCAAACATTTTATTCAACTAACTCAAGTATAATTTCTACAAGGAACTAAAGTGATCTAAAGAAATACCTTTCCTTCCTTCCTTCCTTCCTTCCTTCCTTCCTTCCTTCCTTTATACCTTCCTTCCTTCCACCCTTCTTGAGTACTAACTATATATGAGTCCCTGTGCTAGGTATTAGGGCTAGAACAAAAAGTCCTAGGGCTGAATATCCAGTGGAGAATGCAGTTTAGTGCGCTGCTGTTATGACTGCAGTATATGCAAAGTGTTGTGAGAACACCAAGGAAGCTACAGCCAATTTCTGGATGACTTCAGTGAAAAAGTACCAACTGAAAATAATCTAGATGGACCAATAGGAGTTTACCAGCAAGCCCAGATAAGGTAAAGAACATTTTAAGTCAAGGAGGCACAATGTACCGAGGTACTGAGGTGTAAAGAAACAGAGCACATTCCATTCGGAGAACTAGATGTCGCTTGGCACAGTTGGTGAGCAGGGCGTGTGTGTGTGGTGGAGTGGGACAGGAAGAACAGAGAGGTGAGGCTGAAAAGATACTGTGGGGAAGGTTGGGAAGGGCTTTGCTGTCATTCTAAAGAAAGGGATTAAAGGGTTTTAAAATAGATGACCAACCATGCTGGCTTGCCTGGACCCTCTGGGCATTAGCACTGAAAACTCATATCCGAAGAAGGCCCTCAGTCCTAGACAAATTGGGATGGTTAGTCACTGTAGGAAGGAATTGAAAGCAGCTTTAGGAAGGTAACTCTGTAGCAGGGTGGGCAACAGTGGGGGCACAAATGGAACTGGAAACAGTGGCTTTCACTATGATTCTAGTGAGCGTAGACTGAACTAACAGGAGAGTAGTGTCAGGGATGGAACAGAAGAGACCATATTTGAGAAAAATATAGGAGACAATCCATAGCCTTTGAACCAGTTAAAGGAGGGGCAGAATGATGAAGGGAATTCCGAGATTTCTGAGTCATATAACTGGCTGTGTGGTGGTGGTGGTGTGGATTCAGAGAGAGAAGAGGGTGTGACTAATGAGTCTGGTTTTAAACTTGTGATTAATTGTGATTGAGGGAGCTTTGTAGAAGGATTTGACTTGAATAGTACTTTTAAAGATTACTATGATTTTTCCCCCTAGGAGAAAGAACAATGAGGTAGGGGCAGGCATTTGCAAAACAAAAACAAACAAAAACTCTGCTTGAATAAAGCATGTTAGTGGGTAAGACAGGGTATTACTAGGAATGGTGCTTAGATAAAGGACACACTCATTTTAAGTACAACTTTGCCTGATATGACTCTGATTAGACTGAGGGAAAAAAGAGGAGAGGTCTTGTTTTGCTATAAATATAGGATAAGGCAAGGCTATGCACCTGATACGTCATGGATGGCACTGAGGTGCTACAGGCCCATTACAGGGATTCTTATAGGAATGTTGAGATGGTGTCCCCTGCAGCTTTAAGTAGTGTCATCTACTCATCAGATCTGCACTGTGCAAATATTGTCATTTTTCTATGGATACTATTATATGAAAAAGATTTGGAAGCACTGTGCTAAGGAAATCCCTTCTTTGGTTTATAGTCAAGCTTAAATTGACATAAAATTGCACCTACATTTTTATTGGAATGCAAAATAACAAAACAAAAATTAAATTCTCTTTTTTCTTTCTGGCTCACAGACTTTATTCTTTCCCTAGCTTTACTGGGATATAATTACATATAACATTGTGTGAGTTTAAGAAGTACAGTGTGATTTATACATGCATTGTGAAATGGTTGCGTTCTTTATAAACAGAAGCTTTGGACTTCTTTTTTTGACCATTTCCTTGTGAGATAAATGTTATTATTTCTTAAAAAAACCCATTAAATAAAAGCAGCCGAAGACTAGGTCATTTGTTGGTTGTCTTTGTGTAACATCTGAAATCGTGGGAGGGTAGCTATTAGCATTTGAACTCTTGCAGAGGCACTGACCATTTCATAAGTCATTATCATGAAACAGGGTAAGAGCAACATTAAAAGAAACAGCAAAAGCAAGATGATAATCATATAAGAGTATGTGACATTCTGCCTTTCTTTTATTGTGAAATATGATATAATATCTATATAAAAGTGCATGAAATATTTTTGTGCAGCTTAATGGAGAACTATAAAGTGAACAATCACTAACTATCATCTAGGCTAAGAAATAGAATAATGCCAAGCCAGTTTGGAAAAACCAGTCATAGTGGATATTAGTGGGTCCATCGAAAAATTTGAATATAGTTTGGGTATAAGTTTAGATAAAAACACACTGAACCTGGAGAAATGGACGCCAGGGAGTGAAAAAGCAGATTATAAAAGAGCAAGCATTTACAGTATGGCTTCATTTTGATAAAAGAAACAACATACATGCAGTGAGTTGTTAACTGCGATAACCTCTGGGTTGTAGGAATATGAAGTTCTTACTTGTTTTTTTATCTATTTATGTATTTATTTTATAATATCATATTTTAAAAACTGAAGTATAGTTGATATACAGTGTTGTATGTTACAGGTATACAATATAGTGATTTCACAATTTTTAAAGGTTAGGGTATAGTTATTATAAAATGTTGGCTGTTTTCCCCATGCTGTGCAGTACATCCTTGTAGCTTATTTTATACCTGATAGTTTGTCCCTCTTAATGCCCCACCCCCATCTTGCCCCTCTCCCCACTGGTAACCACTAGTTCCTTCTCTACATCTGTGAGTCTGTTTCCTTTCTATTATATTCACTAGTTTGCTGTACTATTTTAGCTTCCACATGTAAGTGATGTCTTACAGTATTTGTCTTTCTCTGTCTGACTTACTTCACTTAGCGTAATGCCCTCCAAGTCCATCCATGCTGTACACCAGAAACTAATACAACATTTTAAATCAACTGTACTTCAATTAAAAAGCAAGCAAAAACAAAGCCCATTTAAAATATGGGCAGAAGAACTGAAGAGATGTTTTTCCAAAAGAGGAAATGCAGATGGCCAACAGGAGCATGAAAAGCTGTTCAACATCACTAATATCAGGGAAATGCAAATCAAAACTACAATGAGACAGCATCTCACATCTGTCAGAATGGCCATCATCAAAAAGAACACTCGTAACAAATGTTGGCAAGGATGTGGGGAAAAAGGAATCCTTGTACACTGTTGGTGGGAATGCAAATTGGTACAGCCACCATGGAAAACAATAAGGAGACTTCTCAAAAACCCAAAAATAGAACCACCACATGGCCCAGCAATTCCACTCCTGGGCATAAACCTGAGAAAAACAAGAACGTTAACTCAAAAAGATACATACACCCCTCTATTAACAGCAGCAGTATTTACAATTGCCAAGACACAGAAGCATCCTAAGTGCACATCAGTAGATGAATGGATAAAGATGTGCATATATATGCAATGAATTAGAACTCACCCACACAAAAAAAGGATATTTTGCTATTTACTGCCCTTCATTCACTTTCTTTTTGCATGAAGTTTTTAATTTGTATTTTCCTTTTTTGATCTTTAAAATTTGCATGTATTTCTTCTGTAACAATAAAAAGAAAACAAAACAGAACACCCTGCAATGATGTCATAACTATCTAGCCCAGCACTGAATGTCATGAATTACCCTTTATCAGTTGGGGGTGGCATCCCAGGGTATTTCAAAAAGGTAGATTCTCCCAAACAATTTTCCATTTTTATCGGGTCATTCATTTCCCCATCACCTGCCCTAATTTCATCATCTGCCACTTCAGTCCATTTGCTTGAGATTCCCCAGCAGAGTAAGAGGCCCCTTTTATTCTGTCAAAACCAGAATCATGCATCTTGGCTTGATGGTACCATCTTAACAGAACTGTGAGAAACCTTCCCCAAGGCGATGCTCAAGTCTGAGTATGAGTTATGGAAGTGAATCAGGTAGTCTTGTCACCCTTGGGAAATCCGATGCTTGGCTGATGAATATGACACAGTGGTCAGGAAGTCAGACGGTGGCCTGCCAGCTCCCATTCTCCGGACCAAGCACGGGGCTTTCCACAGGTGGCATGCTCCCTCTTCCAGAGGACTGTCTGATGGTCTCAAGCAGGTGGTCTGCACAGGACGATGGCGGCCATTTGCACAAATAGTGCAATAGAAACCACTCTCTATTTTTCCTTAAAAGACTATTGAAAACTTGAGTGAAGACCACGTGGGCAGGCATCTCCATGGAAGGGATTTATGACCTTAGATGTGCACCCATGAGGGGTCACATAGATGCATGCTGGCCACAGAGATGACATTTGTGAGGTTCCTGTTATTGTAAGAACTATAGGTATCAAAATTGAGAGGGACTCAAGAGATCATATAATTCATCTTCCTCTGTTAGTGATGGTGAAACTGAGGCCCAGAGAAGGGAAAGGGATTTTTTAATAGACTTTAGTTCAGACTAAGGCTCAGCCTTTCCCGTCTCCAAGACGATGCTTTTTCTCCCCTTACTTGCAAGACAGTGCTGCAACCTGTCTGTCGGCTACGACTCTCATTCTCAGTAAGTCTTAGCATTATTGCTATGGGTTCAAGGACTTGTGTGCCCACCAAGCAATGACCAAGCCTCCATAAGCAAAAGTAGAACTCAGTCATTTGAGAGTATTTAATAATAAATCGAAACCCATATAGTCATGGCCTAAGTCAGAGGATAGAACAGTGCTAGCATTCCAGATGTTTTCCTGGGGTCCCCTTAACTATAACCCATCTCTGTCACCTTCCCTCAGTGTAGAGGTAACCTCTTACCTGACTTCTATAATTATTATTTTCTTGCCTTAAAAATTTTTATTTCAACCACATATGCATTCCATAGCAATGTTTTGAAGTTTTTATAATTGAAATCAATCACATATTCTTTTGTGTTTTGTTCCTTACACTTATTTGTGAGATGTATTCCTATTATCGCATAAAATTAGAGTTGATTCGTTTTCAATGGCACCAGGATATATTATTGTAAGACTATACTAAAAAACAAAGTCAGTTTCATTGTGGGTGGGCTTTTGGATGGTTTCCAGTTTTGAGTTTTTCTTGAAAAGCAGAGAAGCTTTTCACGAGTGGAATTGCTGGATCACACCGTATGCATAAATTTCACCTTGCTATATAGTGCCAAACTGCGTTCCAAAGTGGTTTTAACAATTTGCCTCTCACCAGCAATGTTAAGAAAGGGCTCTTCCTTCCAAATCAGGGTGGTAACCATTGTTCTAGGCATGCTTTTACCCCACCTCCACTATATGGTAAACATTTCAAGCCATCTCAACAAGAGAGCTTGGTAATAAACATAGTGATTGTTGAAATGATTTTTATCTACACAAGTCGTTGTTTACACATCCACTTGGAATGGAAGACCAATATATTTACGTGGGTTTTGTGTTGTTTGGACAGATAGAAATGGAGTTGTTCTGGTTGGGAGGAAAGTGATTGTGTGTGTGCGTGCGTGAGGTGGGCGGCGGGGAGCTCAGAGTACCACCTTCCAGGCTTTAGCCCGGTGTCTGGCGCAGGGCGTAATTATTAGTAAGGTTGCCTGAAAATGAAACAGCCTTCCCCAGGAAGTAGAGTTGGCTTCATTGTAGGTGTGGGAGTTCCACGTTGTGAAAGAAATGCAGGATCGGATCATTGCAGATCCTGCTCTCTCTCAGAATTCTTATAGCGTATTTCGCTCTCCTTCATTTTCTAAAACTTGATGGTAAGTGGCAAACAGTAACACCTGAAGCTAAAGACAAATCATACCACTTGAGAATACAATTTATTGTCGATACATTTTCCATTGATCAAAGAGTCTGACTTTGGGAGGAGATCATGGCTTTTCCGGTCCTTTCTCTCTCTGTGTGCCCTCATTTGAGAGCTCTCCAAAGATCTCAGACCTGTTCTCTGAAAAATGGTGTTTGACTGGACATTTGCTCAGAGTCATCAGACGCTAACAGTCTGTAATCGCCATTTTTGGCTTCTCTAGTTAGCAGTCTAGTTGTATTCTACAACATTATCAGAGCCATTCGTTCACTCAGAAAATATCAGCGGGCCTATTATGTTCCAGGAACTGTTCTCTGTGCCAGGGATCCAGCAATGAACAAGACAGACCACATCTCTGTGCTCGTGAAACTTAGATTCTAGGAACAGCTCACACACACACACAAAATAAACAAATAAGAGAAGTATCAGACAGCGATAAGGGCTGATAGAGATTTTAAAAGGATGCTGTGAAGAGACTGACTGGATGGCTTCTTTAGCCTGTGTAGTCAGGGAAGCCGAGATCTGAGTGATAAGGAGGGACCAGCCATGTCAGGGCGTCCCTGAGGGCTTATCAGTTAACCTTGAGTCAAACTGCCCTCTAATAAGAACAACTTGTATTTTGAGTGGCGCTTTCATCCCTGCTGTCCCATTCCATTGTCAGTAACAGTTTTCTGAAGTAGGCATTATTATTATTATTATTATTTTTGAGGTGGGATAGTGATTTCTAGTTAAAATTAGTAAGTGACAGAAACAAATCTTGAACTCAGTGTTTGGTCTTTAAATGTAGCTTTTCCCCTATTCTGCCTGGTCTTGGCCCTTTCTTCAGTGGCGACTGCCCAGACAGGATGGGGTCCCCGACACTGATCTGTCTGAGCCCCACTTGTCTCACACTACTCAGACATCACCAGCAAGAGAGGTTGTAGTTCCAGCACTCCACGGGAACCTAGAAAACTCCTCTTGCCCAAGATGACCAGACCAGAAGATTAAGATGTTGCCTGCAGAAACCACTGTCTGGTTGCTGGGTGGAGTCCTTCCCGCCTATTTCCTCTCTCTCTCTCTGCAGTTCGAAGCTTGTGAAAACCTGTTTAAGGGGAACCTAAGAACTTGTCTGGGCGGTGCATCCATTAGCTGAAATGTGAACAATCAGCAAGAGTTCAAGCACTGTCCCTGGTGACACCTGCCAGCTGAGACTATCAGGGAGCTGGGGCGGGAGCGTCTTCATGAGAGGCTTCTTGGTAGAACGAGTTTCCACTGTTACCTACAAGCTGGGTGACTCTGGGGACTTTCCTTACCCACCTGGAAACTTACCTTTCTTATTCTCACTCACACGGTTGTTACCTTCTTTATCGGGTTGTGAGGATTAAAGCAGAATATGGAAAAATATATTCAGGTTGACTGGGACGTAATGAGAAGTTATTATTCACATGAACTGTTTTCATGATGTTCAGCTGAGTTTGGGTGGACAGTTAGCCACAGGGCAGGGTGTCACCACCCTGTCTGCCACTGATGGGTGGGACAGATTCCTTTTCTGCCAGACAACAGGTGTGACAAGGAGGAGTTTCCACAGCCCACTCTGGCAGCCTTCCGGGCTGAGAAAAGGTTGCCTTGATTAGGTCAAAGGAGCCCAGGCATTTCTGTTTTTCCTGTTTCCATAACCAGAATGCCGCCCAGCTGGTGACTTGGCCTGTAGACCGCAGCTTTAGGGGAGTCATGGGAAGTCCACTTGCTGACTGTAGAGGGGGAAGGATGTAGGTGCAGCTTTGAAGGGTTCAGCAGACTTTCTGGGTCAGTGACTAGCTGGAGTAGAGTACATGTCCTGGAATCCCAAAGTCCCACCAAAGGTGCATTATATGGCCTTAGAGTATGAGGTTGATTGTAACATCACAGTACATTGACCTGTATTTACCTTTTTTTTTTGAGTTGGCCAAAGATCAGAGGGAAATTTTATTTATTTAAAAATATTTTTTTATGGAAGTATAGTTGATTTGTAATGTTGTGTTAGTTTCAGGTGTACAGCAAAGTGATTCAGTTATACATACACATATATATTCCTTTCCAGATTCCTTTCCTTTATAGATTATTACAAGATATTGATTATAGTTCCCTGGGCTATACAGTAGGTCCTTATTGGTTATTTGTTTTATATATAGTAGTATGTTTATGTTAATCCCAAACTCCTAATTTATCCCTCCTCACTCTCTTTCCCCTTTGGTAACCATAATTTGTTTTTGGTTTGTAAATAAGTTTATTTGAATCATTCTTTTAGACTCCACATATAAGTGATATCATATATTTGTCTTTCTCTGTCTGACTTACTTCACTTAATATGATCATCTCTAAGTCCATCCACATTGTTGCAAATGGCATTATTTCATTCTTTTTTATGGCTGAGTAATATCTCATTGTGTGTATATATGTACATGTATATGCTACATCTTCTTTATCCATTCTTCTGTCGATGGGCATTTTGGCCTGCAATACCTTAAACTGACATTTTGTCCTTGAATACACTCCATGTTTCCAGACTTTGTACCTTTGATCACTTTCCTTCACTTGGAGTGCCCTTTCTCAACCTCTTCTTTCCTGACTCCTGAATTTCTAACAACTGTCTCCAAGTCCACCTCAAGTAACAATTCTCCTGGCAAGCTTTTCCTAATTATCATCTCAGTAGGATATCACCATCATTCTAAAGTGACAGCATGTTTCCCTCTGTGCTTTTCACATGACACTTCATATTTTCTTAATCATATTTTTTTCCTTTATTAGGTTTTTTTGGGAAGGGGTTAATTAGGTTTGTTTGTTTGTTTATTTATTTAATGGAGGTACTGGGGATTGAACCCAGGCCCTCTTGCATGCTAAGCACGTGCTCTACCACTGAGCTATACCCTCCCCACTTCAATCATAATTTTTAATCCATCACCTCTCCTCTCAGCCTCTTGAGGGTGGGAAATTTATCTCTGGCAGATCTACCTTACCCATGACTTTAGACACAGTAGGCAATTTGAATGGAACTGAAGCAAAGACACCTTGAAGACTTTATGCTGGGGACGCAGCACCTAGACATTTTGCTGAGGAGTTTCTTGGTCCTGGGCCTGACAGAGCCACCATGCTGTTTCCCAGAGCAGTTGCTTGGGGTAATGCTGTATGAGCAATCTAGGAATTACTGGCCAGAGAGGTGGCACTCCAAGGCTAGGAATGAGAGAGGAGTGAAATTGCAAAGCTGGGAATGAAATTAAGTGACAATCCAAGTGTCTATCACAGGACAGCAAATGACAGCCAGGCCACCAGACTTCCAAGGGTCCCCGTCGAGGCTTGAGGGGGACACCACTCAGTGGATGTCAACACTGTTAATGGAAAATGGACTCAGCTGTCAAGCAGTCACTGTTGGAGAGTATTTCTAACATATTTTAAAAATAGTTTCTTTGTAAAGCAATCTCCAAGACTGAGAAATTAGCACAGTTCACCCAAAGGTAATTGTGAACACACTCTGGGCCAGAGCAGGAGCCTGTGGGGCAGATGTCCAGATCAGTTTGTCCCTTTCAGCCCAGGCCCTTGGTTTGTCTCTGTTGAAGATGAGGAGTTTGGGAAACTCAGTCTTACCTTTAGCATCTTTCCAACTCCTGGAGAAAGACAATAAGGAGGAAGAAAAAGAAAAACACTTGTTCAAGAAACCTAGCCTTACAGATTAACTTCAGTGTAATTTAAATGATGAGACAGTTAACATTTCCTAATCGCCCACGGGGCAGTATCTGGGGGTTGCTGATGCTTCCTCTTTTTTCACCCCCACTACCTTGATTTAATTTATAGAGTCTCCAGAAACAGGCAAGGACTATGGGAACCAGACATCACCTGCTCATTTAAAGGGGCCACCTCTTACTAATTCCAGCTGATTCTTTCTTTCTTTTTCCCCCAGTACTTCAGGGGCTCACAATTAGATTGCCCATAATTTTTGGCTCATGTCATACTTGTTATTTGCCCATGCTGGATTCCATTAATTTAGTTAGTTGCTTAATTCCTTACAATAATGCATAACCCCACCAGTCAAACAGAAGCTAGAATTTTGACCATGACCTACATTTGACAACTTGGCCCCTCTTTCTCCACCTCAGCCCAATAGAAGTAACTGTTTGTCCTGTACCACATGTTCATCACTCCCTTCCTTTCCATTCTATGCAGTTTTCTTTTATCTAAGTGTATCCTAAAAATAATCTTTACCTTTTAATTGTTTTTAACTTTATAAAAAGATTATCATGCCTTTGCTATCCTGTACATTGGTTGTTCTCACTTACTGTTATATTACTAAGTTATCCCGGCTGTCGGGTGCTGCTGGGAGTTGATTCTTTTGAAGTGCTGTACCAGAGCCTGTGGTGGGAACGCACCACGCCACGCCACATCATCTTCTCTCACTGCGTGGTGTTGGGTTAGTTCCTGGGCTCCTTTTACATGTTTCCTGGAGACCTCCAGTTGATTCTTGTGGTACAAGAGTGTGGGTTTAGTAGAGTCACAATTTTTGATTTATTCATTTATTTTTATTGAAGTATAGTCAGTTTACAATGCTGTGTCAATTTCTGATGTATAGCGTAATGTTTCAGTCATATATATATGTATACATACATATATTCATTTTCATATTCTTTTTCTTTATAGGTTACTAACAAGATACTGAATATAGTTCCCTGTGCTATACCAAATAAACTTACTGTTTATTTTATATATAGTAGTTAGTATCTGCAAATCTCAAACTCCCAATTTACCCCTGATTTATTTTTTTAAATGGTAGCATTTTTATGTGAAGATAACTCGGGGACCAATTTGAAGTTTTTAAGAAATACCAGGCCAACAGGAAACCTGTCTGCAGGCCATTCTTTTTGAGCCTACAGTTTAAGATTTTTGGATTAGGTCATCCATGTTGAGAATTACTCACCTGCATCTAGAAGTTAAATTAACTTAGAGGCCACTTAGGAAATCATTCTTTGGCATGAAAGAGTGGCAAAAAAGAAAAGGACTGAGGCAAAAATTCGAATCAAATTTGTGGTTAAGATCAGCAGTGAGGTCAACTGCTTTCCTTTAGCTTCATTTGTGGCGGTTGTGTGGAAATTGCAGCAAAACAGTCTCTTCACGCACCAGATTTGGAAATAAGGGGAAAGAGATTATCTTTAGGGAGGTAAACTTTTAAAAAATGAATCATTTACATTTTCAAATATTTAATGAAGCCAGTCGAGAAAAGCAAAATCGCCTTAAAGAGACTAAATGGCTCCCGGGCCAACAGGATTTGACAGTAATTGATTGAATATATTGAAAGAAGGCGTGTCAGTCAGGGAATTAGAGAAGATTCCAGAGCCCAATTTAAGCCTTGTGTTTACATGAGCTCCCCTGGCAGGACAATCACAGCTGTGGAGATGGTGCTATTGGGACGATTACAAACTCTTAATATCTGCACATGTATTTATCAGGTCAGTGTGACAGGTGCATACATCTCCCTCTCTCATGATGTTCCAACCTCTGAGCCCTGGCTAACTTGAGTCTTCCCTGTTCTGCTGGCAGCCTCTGGGACTAGAAGACTTAGAGCCGTTCTCAGGACTTGGTGGGTCCCCAGGTGATGATACCACCGGATGGAGCTTCTTGGAGTCAGCCACTGCTCCGCTCTTGTTGTCCCTCTCTGGCACCCCACCCCCCGCCCCACATTTCCATAAGCCCAGGTCTTCACGCTTCCTCCGTTCACTAAGTACTTACCTACTGCCAGGCCCCAAGGTCACGTTCTTAGTGTAAACTCTGAAAAATCAGCCTGGATGTAGCCTTATGAACCCTCTAAGACAGGGTCTTTTCTAGACTATGGGAACCCCCTGAATCTCTACGAAGAACTTTAGGTATGTGTGTTCCTGGGGAGAAAATCTGTAGACTCTTAGGGGGTTCTTTTGGCTAAGGTGGCTTAGACCGTTGCTTGGAGGAGCAAAATTTGACTTCTTGAGCATGGAGGTTCTGCAGGGAGAAGGCCTGTACACCTGGAAGCCAGACTTTAAGCCCTTAGGGATGCAAAGGCTGTAGATGCCCAGGGACAGAGGGAGGAGGAGGATGTGTGGGTCAGCGGGGGCTAAAGAAAGGGACAGCATGCTATTCGGTAATGCACGTAGACTGCCAAGGGGGTAATATTCTTTGGACGTTTTCCCAACTTTTTTTTTTTTTTCTGATTGATTTCTTTTTATGGGAGGAAGGAGTAGGTGGAGGGCTAGGTAGCAGGGACCATTCCCTCAAGCATTTTCAGGGACATGGAAGGCACCCCGTAATGCAGGAAGGAAATTGCTATGGGGTAATACAAAAAACAGCACTGTACTAATTTTTGCAATTTTAAATCCAGTAGCTATTAATAGTCCCTGCAATGCAGTTAACTCCAAGTCGTACAGTTCAACTCACTCCGACAAGCAATAATTGAATGCTCTTTGTCCACATTATTTCAGCTTTCCTATTGAAAAGTTCGATAGGTTATGGGCCATGAGCTACTAACTGGTGGTGTCATATCCACAGATTGAAAGCAGGTAAGCTTTTAGAGTAACACTGTGGTATCATTAGGGGGTGTTTCCCTGGCTTGCCTGGAGTACTTCTGGTCTACCTGCACTGTTTTGGTGTTATTGCTAATGGCACCTCATTCAGATGACAATTTATTTGGTCGCTCCTCTATATAACTCTTTTATTGCTCTAACCTTATTTAATTTTTGTTTGTTTATTTGTTTCTTGAGCTTCCTATTAAACTAACGAGCTTCGTGAGGCTGGAAACATTTTCTCATTCATCTCTGTGTCTAGCACAAGGATACGATTTGGTGGACACTTAAAAAAAAAACATTTCTTAAATTGAACTGAAACTAAAAACAGAATAAAGAAGAGCCTTAGAGTAGAAACGGTTAGCTCACATTATCTTCCATGTGCTGTCAAGATCTGGACTGGAGGCCCAGTTCTGAGTTAATCTGAGCCTTGTGCCTTGGGAAACTTATTTAATCTTTTGCAACGAAATGTAAGTGTGTGTAAAGTGCTTAGTGAAAAGCTTTTAAGTGCTCAGTCAATGTTAGGTTCTGTCTTTGTTTCCAAATCATTAGTTGCTAATAATAACTATTACTAAAATAACTTGAAATTCCAGCTTTCTTAGCTGGAAATGGAAGGTAATAATTCCTGCTTTATTTTGATAATGAACATGAAGACACTTTGGAAACTACAGAGAGCTCTAATTGCATAGCCTGTAAAAGAAGGCATGGTAACAGGGAGATTGGTGCTCATAGAACCAGCATAACTCTGGCAAATTATATGGGGGCTCAGTTGAATGGCAAGATAAAGAAGCTTTTAAATATTTTTAAAAGATGATTTTTTAAAATGGGGCCAGGTGGAGAGGGCGGGTAGAAGGTGATCTGTTCCAAAGTGTAGGAACATGATAAAAGCACATGGGAATAGATGGTGGGATGGACTTGGGACAGATCTGGAATTGAGGATTGGGACCATACTCCATCTGGGTCTGACAAAGCACTGCTTCCGGCATGATGAGGGGACAGAACCATTCCAGCCTTGGCATCTGGGGAGCAACAGCTTGAGTATGCATGTCAGGATCGACATGCTACTTTGCAAAATCAGTCAAGAGCTTGTATTTCTGAGGTGAGGTGAGCATTTTATCAAAGGCACGCCAGATGTGGCCGAGACCTGAGAAAAACGTTCAGCACCTGCGTGCACTGCTAATAAGAGGAAGTAACCTCCTGATTACATGTGAAAGCAGCTTTCAGCCCAGAAGCACAGAAACTTTTCTGATAAGATATCTTCATCAAATGAGAAAGAGAAGTTGGTGGTTTTAAAGTTACATGTTTCAGATCCTTTATCCTAACAGGCAATTCTAACAAAAGTAGAACTGTTGACACTAGGAATTCTTAGATCTAAATGCCGATAAACCCAAGGGTCGCATTTCAGGTCTATGTTCAGGAAATGGTGAAACAGTGGGAGCAGCAGCAGTGGTAGTAAATGCTTATGTAGTATTTTCGTATAGTAACTCATTTAAATGTCACAGCAGTCCTGTGAAGTGGGTGCTATCGCCACCACCCACATTTTATGGGTGACAAACTGAGGAATAAAGAGGTTAACTAACTTGTTCAAGGTCACACCCAGTAAGGGGTAGACTAGGCTTTGAACTCTAACAGTCTTGTGCTAACAGAATGTGCTTTTCCCCCAGGCACTCTCCTTCCTGTCAGTTGCAGTCATTATAACCAATTTAAACTTCACCTACAGCTTATTGGGGCAGAGCCGTGGAACTCTGGCCATACACTTCAGGGCTGGTTTTCCATTCTGTCCCAGGCTTCACTTGGAAAGAAGAAGTTTGTCCAGATTATAAATTTGTTAGAGGTCAGACTCTTATCTTCTTCATATTTGTATCCTCCAGGGTTTCCTGACCCCTCATAGCAGCTGCTCGGTAAGCATGAGTTGAAATAAATCAAATCGTCTCTATGGCTTCCCCCCATCCCCCGATGTAACATTCTTTTTGTTACTGAACAAGAGAGGAGGGTGGGAATGCATAGCTCTACCCCAAACCTCCAAAGACAAGTTAGGATTTAGTTGTTCATCTTCGTGTGGTCAAATACTTTCACCAAATCCTTACTCCAAACTCAAGACCTGGTTCTAGTACCTCCTGCCCACGGTGCTGCTGATCCCAGCCAAGGGAATCATTCATTGCTGCTGCTGCCTCATTCTTCTGTCACATGGCTCATGGGCACCTCTGTGAAGGCTGTGGAGCAAGTGCAAGACTTGGAGGCTGACGGATCTAGGTTTGAACCTTGGCAGCAGAACTTGCCAGCTGTGTGGCCTTGGACATGTCATTACATTCAGACTTTCTGAGCTCAGCCTCATCATTTATGAAGTGAAGGTAACATTATCCTACTCAGGGGATGCTTGAGAGACTTAAACAAGATAAGGATGGGGAGGGATAAATTGGGGGTTGGGATTAACAGACATTCTCTCTCTCTCTATATATAAAATAGCTAAACAACAAGGACCTACTGTATTGCTCAGGGAACTATATTTCTTGTAACAACATATATATATATTTCTTGTAACAACATATAACGGAAAAGAATCTGAAAATAAAAAATAAACATGCACATATGTATATAACTGAATCACTTTGCTGTACACTTGAAACTAACATTACAAATCCACTATCCTTCAATTAAAAAAAAAGAGGAAATAGTAAAAATACAAAAACAAAAAAGCCCCAAACCCCCAAGATAATGTATCATGTAGTATAGGTTTGGCATCAGAGCAGCCACATGCTAAAATTGTAGAAGCTGAATTTCCCAGTTAGATTCCAACTTCTTGGAGGCCTGGGATCGTGTATTACACTTTGCCCGGAGTCTTTCTCCCCACTTTTGTAACTAAGCAGGACCATGTGGGGCCTTCCCGGGACAGACCCCTCCCCCATAACCTCCGCTGTAGCTCCTCTCTGAAGTACCCACATAGTAATATCTCATGTATATTTCCTGATATTTCAGATGCTTAAAAACACCACCAAATGAGAGAAAATGAACTACTTAATGATCGGGAGCGCGTGGCCCCAGACCTTCTGGCGCCTAGGGGTTGAGTGTTGACCGCCCTGTTACCTCAGCGTCCACCAATCAGAGAATTGTGCACGAGCTGATCACGTACCCTCAACCCCGCCTCCTTTAAAAGCCTATGCTTTGCGGAAACTTTTCGGGGAGTTCAGGATTTTCTTGGGCATAAGCCTCCTTGTCCTCCTTCCTCAGCTCTGTGATACACCTTTCTCTGCTCCAAAATTGGATGTTTCAGTTTGTTTGGCCTCATGGTGCGGCGGGCACATGAACTTGCATTCGGTAACCCTTTTTCCACCCCTCATTCTGTCCTCCTTTCACCCTCCTCCACTTTTTCATTCTCTGCCCTCCAGTTTTATCACCCAAATTCCAGTTTGTTCCTTTGTTGTTTATTGTGCTTATTCGGGATCATTTTGGTTCTGTCCCAGGAGATATTTGGCTACCGGACTCAAAGCTGCCGGAAAACCCTCTGCCTCGCTGGCTCCATTTTCTCCTTCGGGATTCTCCCCTTGGTGTTTTACTGGAGACCCGCTTGGCACGTGTGGGCAAACTGCATCCCGTGTTCCTTGCAAGAAGCAGATGTCGTGCTGCTGAGGACAACAGTAAGTGTGTCCCTGGTCTTGTACCTTGCGGCCTTTTCCCGCCGACGTCTTGTAATGGGATGGCTGTGGGGAGAGGGGCGCAGGGCAGGCGGCAGCTGGAGGTTCCAGCCTTTGGTTCTGCCACAGCCTTTCATTTATTTACCAAGAGTTGAATAACTTGTGTATGATGGGATTTCATGAAGAAGACCTATGTCACAGGGTAGTCCTTTTAAAACTGTGATTTTAGTGAATATTGGAGTAGGGAATAATCATGTTATTGGCTACAAGTAATAGGTAGTGTGAAGGAAAGTCAGGCTCCAGGCAGTAACATTCACAATCATTTTTGCCTTGCATCCTGACATATCCATGCTTATCCCAGCCCTCCTCCAGTGGAGCATCCCTGGGGGAAGGGAGGAAGGAGAAGGGGGAGGAGATGGGAAGCAACCTCCCCAACCCGGCAGAGGATACAGTCTTCCACAGCTCCTTGAGGGAGCCACGGTTCTTGGTAAGGGTGTGTTACATCCTGCAGACGTGCTAGGGTAAAAATGCAGCCATCTTGTCCCCGAGGTCATTGCCCTTTTCTGCTAATACCAGGTCCTGGTGTCAGGTGAGAGTCCCTATATTCTCTTCGACACTGACACTCATCACACTTAGGCGATGAGCACTGTTCTTGCTGGACTGTCAGCTCCACAAGAGAAGGGGCCATTTCCAACTTGCTAATTGCTGCATCCCTAGATGCTGCACGGGGTACAGATTCCATAAATACGTGGCGGTTGACAGGCTAAAGTAGATATTCCTCTTGATAAGAGTCAAAGTACAGTCTCACAGAGGACCTATTTCTGTCTGTCTTTTACTGAGTGGGTCTCCCAATGCATCAGCCCAAAAGACCCAGAACGACAGCCCAATTCTAGATAAATCAAACTCTACTGGGCTGTTAGCTTTTTTTTTATGTACAACAACCTCTCTAAACATTTTCTTTATTGCAGCAGAAGGAGAGGACAGCAACTAGTCTAATAACTGATGAAAAAACAAAAGTTCCACAATTCAATCTAATGGAGTTGGGGCTAGACCCCAGGGAAACTAGGACTGGGATGAGGTTTGTCTTTGTGAACTTGGCTTCCCTGGGGTCAGCCCCACCCCTTATTTCTGGATCTTGGTCACTTCAAGAACCACCTATTCTATGCCTCAGCTTAGCTGACATATGAACCATGACACAGGTGACAGCTGAAGCAGTTCCTCCCAAGTTCAACTATAATTTAACTCGAGATTCTTGGAGAATAAAGTTCAAGACCTTAAGAAGGCTAGATTCTAGTGGAGTAAGAGTAAGTCATACTGATGAAGTTAGGCTGCCTCAAGCCATAGTTCATGAAGGCTCAGGGAATCTGCATGAGAGAAGAGTGCCTGGTGCTCACCAAGGAAGACTTCGTCCTTTGATGGGGAGGAAATGGGGCCTGGAGAGGGGACACAACTTACCCACACTCCTTGGTGAGAGAAGACCTAACCAGGACTAAGTTGCATTTATCCCAGCTCCTAGTTCAAGGCTATTTCCCATGCAACTGCACTGAGACCAGTAGTTTCCAAACTTCCACAGGCATCGGAATCATCCAGAAGGTTTCTTAACGTAGATTGCTGGGCCCCATCCCCAGAGTTTCTAATTCTTTAGATTTGGATTGGGCCTCAAGAATTTGCATTTTAAGCCAGTTCTGAAGTGATGCTAATGCTTCTGATAAGGGACCCTACCTTGTGCAACATTGCCATAGGTAGTCCTCACTCCCATTTATGAGCTCATTTGGTCCTTGGGAGACAAATAGAGGCCTGGACATTTGCTATATGGCTCAGCCAATATATATTTATATAATTTCAAGGAGAATGATTCATATTTAGTGAAGTGTTGTAAGTGGTCCTCTTACACACAGCCTGAGTGTCTTGCTGGAACAGGGGTAGAGAGAGATTTGTTTTCTGGGGCTCAGGGTGGAAACATAAAAACAAATGGAAAACCACATCTTTGGGATCCTTTCATAGATCAACCCCCTCCATGTGAACTTAAGGACCTATGAGATTCTTAATTTTGGGCATGAAAGGAGGATTTGGAAAATACTCTACCCTGCAGTTACTTCCATTTCTTCCAACTAGTTCTCAGAGGGCAATGCTTTTGCTTCAACAGAAACAACCTCAGAAACAGAAAAGCTTTCTGCCTTTCAGAATGTGCCCCCAGACTCTTCTGATGGGAGAACACCTGGTCGGCGGAGCTGTAAGCTCTGAGGTTGCTAGCAAGGTCAAGGCACAGACAGAAATAAGAGGAAATGAGGAAGGAAATGGCAAGGAAGGGAGCAAAACGAAGACAATGGAGAAGGAAGTAGGGAAAAGGAAAATGAAGAGGAAGGAAAGAGAAAGAAAGAAAGAAGTAGTAAGATACAAGCTACTATGTGTAAAATACATAAGCAAGTGTATATTGTACGGCACAGGGAATTATAGCCACTATTTTGTAATAACTTTCGATGGAATATGACTGTAGAAATACTAAATCACTATGCTGTACACTTGAGACTAATATAATACTGTAAATCAACTGTACTTCAATTAAAAAAACCTTAAAATTTATAAAGAAAAAAGAAAGATCTGGCAAGAGTGAAAGAAGTAAAAAGTGCCATCCAACAGGGAAATGGTGCATTTTGGGTTTTGGAATCCAAAGTTTTGAACTTCTAGAACTTCTAGTCTTAGCACCTTAGATGTGTGACGTTCTTTTTTTTTTTTTTTTTTTTTTGCAGGGGGAGGTAATTAAGTTTCTTTACTTAAATTTCTTTTCTACTGGAGGTACTGGGGATTGAACCCTGCACCTTGGGCATGCTAGGCACCACTTATTCTACCACTGAGCTGTATCGCCCCCCCCCCTTAGCTTTTTACTTAAACTTGCAGGACCTCAGGGTCTCTATTTACAAAACAGGTCTAGTAAAAGGCACTTGTCCTTTCTTGGTTTGGTGTGAGGATGAAGCGAGATCACATATGTAACAGCCATTCACAAACTGTAAAATGCAATATCAAAGACCATTTTGATTGTGTGTGTATGTGTGTGTTTGTGTGTCTGTGTTGTTGCTCAAGCAGCTCCACATGCTTGCTGTATAAAAGGGCTTTGCTATGGACCAGAAACACCGATGTCTAATGGCCCTACTCATCTGGATGCTGCATCCTTCCCTCACTAGCCAGGAGCCCTGGCATTTCCTTCCAGGACAGGAGACATGGGGAAGGCGTCCTGTAGCTAGGAATCCCCAGCCGTCATCCGTGTTCAGTCAGGTCACCTCTCTTAGTTGCATGGGGTCAGCTTTGCAACTGGACCAATATATATTGGAAGGATTCAAACAGGCATAAGTGCCTTAGGGGGCTGCGTTCCATTCTCCCCGCTCTTTCTTTGCCCTTCTCCCTTTCATTGCTCTCTACAAATAATCAGAGCTATTGAAATCAGCTTCCATCTTGCCGTTTTCGTCTTTAATTTTTAATTACTTGCTCTTGGGCGTCAGTTTAAATGGATTTGCTATGCCAGAGACTCTCCAAATAAATGAGGTGCTAAATTAGTCTTTATGTAATTAGACAAGAACTCAATTATTTCAAACACTTTTACTCAGAGAGCCTTAGATTAAAATAAGCTTTGGGCACCAATAGTTTAAAAGTCTGCTGTTAGGTTGTTTGCATTAAAATGACACCTGAAGAAAGACATTATCTGAATTATAATAGCTGGACAGTAAAGATTTCCCAGGAAGGAAGACTGGGTGACTCATACCTGAAAATGTGTTGTATCTGTTTTTCATGTTATTAAAAAATCAGTACTTGGTATTTATCATCAATCTCACGCTAGTAAGATTACAGATCATTATCACAGATACTGATTGGGTAATCATTTCTTAACACTAAAAAAAATAGTAATGTGATATACTGACTCGAAGTCTTTAGCACCCAGTTTATTTTCTGCTCCCCTTTTCTTATTAAGGACCTCTAAGAATGAGATTTTTCCAAAAGATAAGAGTAATTACATTTTTATTTTATAATGTAAAAAATGGCATTTTATTTATTATTCATCTACTTCTGAATTTTAACCAATATCTGGAGGATGCCACATTGCTATGCGAATAACATGATTTACATTCATTGGCCTCTTTGAATTCAGATGCTCTTGATGATTTCCGTAGTTTTCATCTTTATCATAATTACAAATACATTTTTCCCTTCACTGTCATTGTATGTCCCGTGTTGCCAGAGGCTCCCGAAGTGCAGAGGAGAACTTTGTGATGATGGGCTATTAGGCCTGCCTCCGGGCATTTCATTTCAATGCTTTAACGGGGAATGTTTTCCCTTGTTGCACCTAAAGATGTCGTGCTACGGGCTGTAGTTTGAACACTTAGAAATCTGGCAAACCGGCCATGCGCATGGCATGCAGAGTCCACCAGCCCACCAAGATGCTCATCAGCCACCAGTGTCTGTGTTTATGTTTCCTGGATTCCTGCTTCCACTCCTCCCTCCTCCTCTGCAACCTGGTCTCTCCAAGCCCAGGCTCCCCACATCACATCATTTTCTAAGGGAACCAGATACTTTGTTTTGTGTATGTTTTTACTCATAAAATTTCTTCTGATATTTCCTATCTCCTTCCTTCATTCGTTCCCTTATTTATTCATTCAGTAAGTATTTATTGAGCATCAATTATGTACCAAACATTGCGATAAGCACCGGGAATACAGTTATGAACAGCTATGGAAATCCCTCTTCTCACAGAGTGACATTCTGGAGAGGAGTCAACTCACACACACACACCCCCTCTACACAGTAAACATACGAAGTAGATGTTCTATCTCTACTTATTAAAACCTATTCATTCCTCAGCCATATACCACCTTCTCCATTAAATCTTTGTTGATCCGTTCTCTGCCCTAATTCCAGAGGGAATTAATCACCTGTTCATTCTCTTTTAGCTCTGTATTTTTAACTCTGACTGCTGTAATGCTTTCTGCAGTCTGCCTTACATTAAAATGCCATTCATTTTACATCTTATAAAATGGCATCTCATTGATTATATTATTTGATTCCCATAACAACCCTGGGAAATGGCATGCTCATTTTTATTTTACAGATGAGGATACAGAGAGGACAAGTGAATTTGCAACCATCTAAGTGTCAGCCAGGATTTTGTCCTCCCTTCCTTTCTCCCTCTTTCCCTTCTTCCTTCCTTCATAAATTTGATGAGCCCAGGTTGTATGCCAGCCACACCGCTAGCTTGTGGGTAGGGAAGTGGGGGGAGTATGACTGTTAGGAAAATCTGGGTTCTTGACGTCATGAAGTTCATCAGATCTCTACACAAATAAATGCAAACCTCTGACTGTCGTAAGTGGTACTTAGGAAAGGTTCATGGTTATTGTAGGATTACAGACAAGGGATTTGACTAAGTCAAGAAAACCAGGAAAGGCTTTTCTGAGCATCAGAGGATGATAAAGAATTAGAAGGTGATGGTGGCTGGTGGGGAGGAGCACATGGGGAATGGTCCAGGTAAAGGAGGTGGCATGGACAAAGAACTTGAACTTGTCTCTGACTCTCTAAGTTCAGGGTTTTCCTCTAGTATGTTACATACCTTTTTATAGCCTTTTCTTTTATTAGACTGTAAGCTTTTTGGAGATAGTGGTCATGGCTTTTTATTTCCCATAGCACCTAGCACATGGCCATAGCAGGTACTCAATATTTATTTAATTTAATTTAGTAAATGAACTGACTCTTTCATAAATGGTCTTGCGATTTCCACCAACACTTCATCACAAAGACACTAAAGTGAAAGCCATGGCTGAGAAAGTAAGAGAAGATGCCGCCATTATGTTTCTTTTAGGTACTCCTTTCCTCTTCTGAATACCATTCCCCCTTCCTCCATGTAAAACCATTTTTTGTTAAGCGTTCAGTTAGAAATCCCTGAAACTCTGTAGGCTGGGCTCTCAGAGATGATTTTTTGTTAAGACAAATCATTTTGAGGACATTATCTATAACACAGGGCTATTTATATTGAGATTTATAGTTTGCAAAGGATTTGCATGTATGTTGCCTCATTTGGTCCTCACTGGTAGAGATTACTTTTCACCCATTTTACATAGGAGACATAAAGAAGTTAAAGAAATGACCTACAGAATGGGAGAAATATTTGCAAATGATGGGATGGATAAGGGAATAATTTCCAAAGTATACAAACACTTTAATACCCCCCAAAAAGCAACCTAAGTAAAAAAAAATGGGCAGAAGACCGAAATAGACATCTCTCCAAAGAAGACATGCAAATGGCCAACAAGCACATGAAAAGATGCTCAACATCACTAACTGTTAGAGAACTACAAATCAAAACTACAATGAGATGTCACCTCATGCCAGTCAGACTGGCCATCATTAAAAGTCTGCAAACAATAAATGCTGCAGAGGATGTAGAGAAAAAGGAACCCTTCTACGCTGTTGGTGGGAATGTAAATTGGTGCAGACAATATGGGGGTTCCTTAAAAAACTAAAAATAGACTTACCTTATGATCCAGCAATCCCACTTCTGGGCTTGCACCCAGAGAAAAATATAATTCAAAAAGACCCATGCACCCCAATGTCCACAGCAGCACTATTTACAATAGCCAAGACATGGAAACAACCTAAATGTCCATCAACAGATGACTGGATAAAGAAGATGTGGTATATACGATGGAATAGTATGCAACTATAAAAAAGAATAAAGTAATGCCATTTGCAGCAACATGGATGGTCCTGGAGATCATCATTCTAAGTGAAGTAAGCCAGAAAGAAAAAGAAAATTTCCAGATGATATCACTTATATGTGGAATCTAAAAAAAAAGAGGGGCACAAATAAACTTATCTGCAAAACATAGATAGACTCACAGACATAGAGAACAAACTTATGATTACCAGAGGGTAAAGGGGGTGGGAAGAGATAAATTGGGAATTTGAAAATTGCACCTCTTGGGGAGTGATGGAAATGTTGTCTATCTTGATTGCGGTGGTGGTTTCATGGATGTATGCATCTATCAAATTTCATCAAATTGTACATCTGAAATATGTGTAGTTTACTGTATCACAATAAAAATGTTAAAAAAAATGCTCATGAATCCAGAGCTGTAAGCAGTGAAAACAAAATTTATGCTGAGTTGTTCAGGATTTCTTCTTTTTACATAAAAATATGGATATTGTGTTTGCTTTGTCATATAACTTTCCTGCTTTGGTCACCCCTCCCCCACTTCCTTTTTGGAGGATGTGGTTCAACATACCCTGTGACAACCGAAAATAATGCAAAAGGCTACAGATAAGAGTTTATTTGGGGTCTTAAGAACAGCAATTTGGGAGACATATACAGGTAACCCTGAAAGAGTGTTCTGGGGACGAGAAAGTGTCAGGGGCTTATAAAGACAAAAAAGCACAAGGTTGTTAAAAGTTGCCTGGAGAGAATTGCGATTGACTCTAACACAGGTCAGAAAATATTTGTCCTTAAAAATCAGTCATTTTAGGGTAGGGGTCCAATAAATGGATAGATTGACATGATTTGTCTTAGGGTAAGGTTCTGAGAAATATCTTGAGTCTCTGGCAGGTGTTGTGGATGACTTCATCAAGTCAAAAGTTCAGATTCTATCTAGGCTAAGAGGTGCATGTCACAGTTCCTTAATGGCCTCCTGACTCCATTTAAGAGAGCTCTCTTAGCAATATTGAGTCCAGTTTGATTTTTCTTTCAAATTTCTCCCTTAGAAAGCATTGATGTTCAACCATTTAGTTTTTTGGCATTGGTCTCAACTCCCTTGGCACTAGGAAGGCTTATTCCCAGAAAGCCATGTCTCACAGAGGAGAGAGAGAGAGACGTGGTCGTGTGGGAGGTGTGTGCTTTTAGAGAGTTTATGACCACCTTTGAGCAATAAAGAGATATCTAGGAAGTGTGTCTTAGGCAGCATTCAAAACAAGAGAAATTCACAGCTCTTCAATCATCTCCAGATGTTGAGCTGTCATTTTTCCTGTGAGGGGTGTCATAATATAGCAGTGAGAGACACAAAGTATGAACAGCTTAACAACAAGAAAGAGAGAACAAACTAGAAAAATAATTAGCATAGCTAGTTGCAATCTGGATTGCAATAAACCACCAAGTCCAGAGGGGAGCCAGCTGAAGGTTTCTAGATGTTGGAGCTGAAGCCTGTTCTGCAGTTTGACATGCCTCTGTGAGGTCATTGGGTGTTTAGGTAAATGGCAATTTTAGTTCTCAGTGATTCCAAGTTAAAAGAATGGAAGAAAAACCAGAAACATTAGTTTGGAGAGTCATACCAGATACTGGAGAAATCTGGACGAATTCAGGATCTAGTCTAGTTTACAGGTAATTGCCCAAACCTCAAAGACAATTAACAGCACTCGAACTGAATGTACCAAAGATGTATTATTGAAACCTAATTTTTCTCTCTAAAATCATTCTCATTTATATAGCCAAATTAAGACTAATTTGCTTGCAACATAAATCTGTTTTCAATATATATGGCCTGATTATTTACATGAGTGAAAAAAAATAGCAACTGATCATATAGGCTCTTTTAAATCTGCTTTGCTGGAACTTTTCATAAGGAATCTCAGATTGAAATTTTAAAAGGCCTCTCCAGGCCAGGACCTTCAAAACCTACAAATTTGGGTAAATTCTTCTCTGCTTGAGATCCTCAAAATATCTTGAGGTTCCTGCACCTGCCAGGAACTGACGTTCTTTACTTACCTGGTAATGTTTCTGTGGAACTCTGTAAGCATGATACTAGGCAGCTATTTCCAAGAGTCTTTATTGGCTCCATAAAGTCAATCTTAGTGCCTTACAGCTGTCTGGTCATATCTGAGTCAATCTATGTCTCTGTCGAACAGGACATTCCAGTCAAAGCCTTGGTTATATAACCAATGTTTTCAATTGTGTCCTGTTAAAAGGAGAACAGATTCTTTTTGAATTTATGCAAGTAACTATATTGCCATGAAAATAAGAATACTCACTAAGAGTTTCCAAATTCTAGAGGAATAGGATAGGGAGAAAAAGATAAAAGTTTTATCTTTGTTTGCAAAGTGTGCATTATCAAACTGCTACAAGTCACAGCTTGAGAGAAAAAGTTTCCTTAAATCTAGAAAAGCAAAATATAAAATAACTGGCAATATTTTAAAGAAAAAACATGAAAGTTATAATCATCCTCATCAGTTCACTCATTCCTATGGAACTGATTCTTTTTTTGCAGAGGGAGGTGAGTAAGTTTATTTATTTATTTGGTTTTTCAGTGGAGATACTAGGGATCGAACCCAGGACCTCATGCATGCTAAGCATGTGTTCTACCACTGGAGCTATACTCTCCCGCTAGAATTGATTCTTGAGCTTGTTTTTTTGCTAGCAGTTTTATGAAGCCATCGTTTCTTCTTTAGAGTGCTATAAATTCTTACCCAGTTCAATAGTAAGATCTGAAAGTTTGTCAGAAACCTGTCCTCTAGAGAAAGTGTCAGAGTCCTTTATGTGAATGTCTCTAAAGATGAAATGTATTTATAAAAGCATCAGAGTAAAACAATAACTATATGTACTTGATAAAAGAGTTAGATGGTATGGTTACAATGCAATTGACAGGGAATTAGGTTTCTTCTGTGGCATACAACACTTTAATTTAATAACTAGGATTATAACTGATAACATTATGCCAGGACATATTAGATTTCCAGAAATTTCAGTTTCTGAAACACTTACAGTATATACCTATCCAGACACAACATAAAGAAGACAGTATTACTTCTTAGTTGATAACACTTCCCATGTAATTTAACAGATCAAACAAGCCTAATTTGTTTAACATCTCCCTTTTTATAAGGACAAAGAACAAATCTGTGGGCAATCTCAGGGGTCTTCTGGAACATCTCATACCTCAAAGTTAGTTCTAAGTTAAAAATTAGAATTTGATTTGGGGAAGTTTGTCAAAAATATCAAATGCCTTTTTTTTATATACTTGGACAAGTAGGCTCATAAATCACTATGAAACAATGTTTAGTTGTTCATTTAACCAAAATGACAATTAAAGACTTCATAGGCAAATATGAAAGGTTATATAGTTATAAATAACCTTAGCTACACATTGTAGAAACTTTGTTTTCTAGACAGATAACATTAAAGGTAAAGAAAATCCTTGTTTACAATTTCTTATTAAGACCAGACCAATAATCTCGAAAAGCCTTGTCCTTTTAACAGAGAAAAACCAAATTTTGCACCAGCTTATTTTTGATATTAAAATTTATTCATTTAATTAAATTCATCCCAATCTTAGCCAGTCTTGACTGCACAAAAAATTCTTTCCAAATTTTTTTTTCCCTACAAACATTCTATAGCTTTCTATATGTGTTTAAGTTTGCCGTTTGTTTTCTTTCCCATGTAGAAATAACCAACTTTTGGACAAAATTATTTTCTTTTCCCTTAAAAAAATGCTTTTCTAATCTTTATACCCTTAAAAAAGTATCATTGAATATGAAAATATTGTCCTTATTAATATTAGTAGGTTTAATTACATATATTAATTAGGATATTTAAGCCTTAGAAACCTTCATTTTTAGTAAAAAATCAAGAAGTAAGCAATTATGAACTTTTGCATTAGCAATCTAGATTGGCAAATTTATAATTACTTTTTATAATTTTTAAAAACTTGTGCTTTCTTATAGAAGAGAACCAAACGTATTTACTAATAGTCCCCAAATACCTTTAGTTTCTCTGTAAAAGGAAGCCTATCTTCAGTAATTAGTGTTTCAGTATCTTATTTGGGAATTACCTAGATATTTAATAAATTTCCATCATTTAACTTAATTTAGCAAGACCCTAAAGTTTCAAGTTCCAAAAAGGTTTGGGGTAACTATTTTGAGGTAGACACATCATACAACACAATTATTCTTAAAAGAGTTTACTTAAAAACTCTTATCCCATCTACATTTATTTAATTTACTTAAGAAAATATCATACCAAGTTATTTTCCTTGCTGACAAATTTTGTAACAGAGATAACTTATTTGACTTTTAGTAAACTTAGGTACAATAAAAATATTATACATAATGCTGATGACTCTAAAGACATGTCTGTATTAATTAAAACAAACTTTACCTTTACTACTGAATATTAATTTAATACAGAGTATTTCCCAGATCACACAAACCTGAAATTCATTTGGGTTAGTTTTTACTATATTTCTGAGAATTAATTTGAGTAATTAATTTTCTTTAAGCCAATTAAATAGAACTCTTTTACAGATTAATTTGGCAATTCTGCCCAAAGGTAGAAACACACGATGTCTGTAAGGCACATACAGAGACATAAAGATGTCCAGGCAGACATAGACAGAGTTCTCCTAGTTTTCATTTTAAAACTTTAGTCATGAATTGGGTACAATAAAAAAGTCACTAGTTTATAAATAATAATTGGAATAAATGATGTCTGCCTCCTTCCTCATAGGACCAAATTCTTTTATTATGTGTGGGAAAGACTATAAGATTTGTATCTGCCTTTGACAGACAATTTCAAGGAGGCTGTTTGGGCAAGAGAGTCCTTTTAGCAGTTTGAGTTAAAAGGCCTCTTTTCCTTTGTTTTTTGGTCTTAGGAATTAGAGATGGCCTAGATAAGAGTTTCCTGAGAAGACCAGGTAGAACATTTATGTCCTAAAGGTACAGCGAGAGAGATGCAAGCTCCTTCTAGAAGCACTTCTGTTTCCTTAGGATCAGAATTTATTTTTTAATGTTTTTTCAAAATGGCCATAATAACCATAGACATTTTCATCAGGCCCTTAGAATTATTGTTGCCTTCTGCAGAGTCTTAATCTCAGTGTTTTAAAAAGAAAATTCAGGAAAAAAATGGTGAACAAAATCCCAAGAGCAGAAGTCAGCCACCCAAACAAAATGGGAAGCAAATCCCAGAGGCCACTTGAACAATACATACAAAATGGGAAGCGAGCCTGGAGGACAGCAGCCGGCAACGGAGGACCCCCAGATATATGAGAACCTCCACCAAGGTGGGAGGTTTCAGTCCAGGAGGACTTCTCACTGAGTTCCGGGGCCCCAGAGGAGATGACAGACCACAGTGGGCTCTTGTCAGGATCCTGCTCAGATCCAAGGCAGTGTATCCATCTCCAAGTGAAAAATACTGATTTCCTAATGTGTCCGGAACTGTGCAATGGGTTACTGTTTTCCTCTGAAGGCAAGCTCAGAAATACTGCATTTTGTGGAGTGACCATTACACTCCTTTTGAATTCCAAGAGATGAGGAGGTTATAGCAAAAAGTTGAAGGAAAATAAGCAAGGTCACTCATTTTATTTAGTATAAAAGTTAGCATTCCCAGGTTTAGAAAGTTTAAGTTCACAGGGAACTAAAAAAAAGCCCAAGTTTGCTTCTCTATTCTCTTTCGGTCCAGGTCAAACATAAGTCTTCTGTGTACATTCAATTCTTTGAAATCCACTCTTAAATTATTTGAAGTCCTACTCTAAGAGTTCAAAGGTGGATCTGGTTAATTCTCTTGGTAAAGAGGAGGTAAAGTCTATTCAATGAGACTTGAGGTGTTAAAAATTCCAGATTTATCAGGCAAACAATTTGGACTATTTGCATTACAAAGCAATTACTGTAAGTCGTGGTTCTTCTGGTGCATTTAAGGGCTGTTAAAGATCATTAACTGCTTGAGAGAGCTGGGAAACAGATAGAAATGGAAATAGCCTTTTCCAGGTAAATAGACTTCTTTTCCAGAAAAGAGAAATAGACTCTTAGAAACTCTAAAGTTTCCTTAAAGGGAAAATAAGTTTCTATTTACAGAAAGATCCCAAGAACAACACACTATGGAAGTGGGGTACAGCTCTGTCACCAGCAGTTGTCACACCCAGCTATGGGCCAGACCCCGGACCAGGTCATTAAGTAGTACTGCGTGTAATCCTTCAAACATCCGTGACACGTCTTTTATCCCCCCACTTCCTGGATAAAAACATCAGGTTCAGAGAATTGCAGTGATTTTTTTCAACATGGTGTGGAGCTGAGATTGGAACTCACAAAGGAGCCCGTGCTCTTTCTATCCTGGACAACACCAAGCTGAGCACAGAGAAGTCGATGATGTCACCCGAGTGACCGCTTCTTAGGGACACACTGTCCCTTCACTTCTTTGCCTCGCCCCCCAAAAAAGGTGGGTGAGTTTTTCAAAAACTATGGATGATTTTACAGTCTTTAAAAGGGTAGTGAATAAGAGAAAAGTCAAGAAAAACGTTTCACTGTGGCATCTTTATTTAACTTAAGGAATTCTACTTTGCATTATGCAGAATTATGAGTTAAAAGACCCTGGTGGTAAAAGGGAATGACAGGAAGTGAGTTTAGAGGCAAATATATCCAAGCACCTTCTTCAATTTAGTGATGCTACCAACTGTAACAAGACGACTTTCATCCTTTAATACCCACCTAGACTAAGGCATGCAGTTGGTACATTGGATTAACACTGGCCCGTGAGAACTTAGGAGTGCCAATGTTCCACTTTGCCTTTGCTGTTTTAGAGACAGTCCAGAGGTCTGTTTGTGGTTGTAACAGGGCCAGAGAGTGACAGCTGGATTTTAGGAATCAGATTCTCTGTTGCCAGGAGATCAGAGATTCTGAGAAACTGGATGCTGTTTGTTACACAGAGCAGAATTCAAGGTGATTTTTGTACATGAGCCACAAACCATGGGATGACTTGTTGAAACAGAGAAGAAGGAGCCGAGATTCAGGGTGGGAAGACCTGGTCTCAGGTCTCTGTTCTCTCTTACTCCCCATAACAGACTGGCTTGGGTAATTCGTGGCCTTGTGGGTGGGCAGTTTGCTCATCTGCAAAATGGAGACGATAATACTGACTTTGGAGAATTGTGATCCTAAAAGAAGACAACTGACACAAAAGGTTTTTTGTAAACTGCTAAGTAATCATTGGAAATTTAGTAGTTAGTATTATTGTGCTTCGTTTAAGAGCACCAAGAGTAGGTTACCTTCATCATTGTCCTCACTTGGTGACCCGAGGTCTCTGGTGCTGATGCTCCTTTTGTCTTTTGTGTTCTTACTTACCTACAAATGATGTACTTTTCATACCAAGTTTTTCACTGAAACTTTGTCCTTCGGCAATCTTAGTTCAGGCTGGATATAATAACGGGAATCCAATCAAGTTGTATTTTTAAACAAAACATAGACTAGAGCAGAGGGTAAGATGGGACCCTGGAGGGGCTACAGGATGAGAATGTCAAATCCCTGCCCTGATAGTTACCAACTGTGCCTTAGTTTCCTCCCTTGTGCAATGGGGAGGAGAATGAACAGCAACTACCTCATAGGGTTTTTGAGCTTTAAATGAGATCATACACATGTAGCATTATGTGCCTAGAACATAGTAAGTGCTAAATAAATATTAACTATTTTTATTACTGTTAGTATTAGAAACTCAAAGTTCTTCTCATAACATGAGCCACCGATGTGCTCAAAAGCAAAGCTATGTATTTCTGAGCTACGTCATGGTGTGCTCTGGGGTGATGGCCACATAGTCCACAGTATACAAAACACGTCCACCAGTTCAGTGGCTTGATCATTGGAAACGTAGCCATCTTTGGTCATTCTTAGTCTCTGAAGGTAACTCCCTGCACATTTGATTTGATTCGATTTAGTAATTTGTTTTAAAATGAGGTAAGAGCCAATTTTACCGACTTTAAAAATTAATTCATTAACTTTCAACTTTCTACTAAGGTTTCTGCTCTCCCCTCCTCTCCTTCCCCCTTTTTCTCTCCTTTTCCTTCCTTTCTCTTCCCTTGCTTCCCTCCCTTCCTCTTCATTCCACTCTCCTCCTTACTTCCTTGGCTGTGCTTTCCCTTCTCCTCTCCCTCCCTGAGCTTCTCTCTTCACTCTCCTTCTCTTCCTTTCTCAGAATCTGTGCTGAGCTTGGCAGGAGCACAGGACATGCACCAGACATGATTTCCTACCCACAGTCCAAGAGAAGTGATAAGGTGAAGGGGCAAAGGGGGATGCAGTGTGGTAGGATGTGGTAAGAATCTCAAGTACCCTGATGATATAGAGGAAAGATCACCCAGAGAAATTAGAGAGGTTCCCATGATGTGAACTTTGAGCCAGACCCTGATGGATAGTTAGGATCTGGCCCCATGAAGACATAAAGAGAAGAGAGAAGGATGTGCATTCCAGGCTAAGGAGGCAGCAAGAGCAAAGGCACAGAGGTGGGCTTCTCTGCAGGAGAATCAACACCTGCTGTACCTTCCCTCTGCTTTCTGCAGAGTCAGCTCAGACACTCTCCATGGCAGAAGTGGGTGCGGTGGAGACAGTCTTCACCTCTGACCTCTATTCCCCAGGCACCACGTTGTTTCCCAGGCTTGACTTCCTTGGCCATTTTCCCTAGCTCCTGAAGTTTACCAGGCTGCTCTTGTGCTCCCAATTACCTTCTGCCTTGGATTATTCACTTAGTTCTCCTAGCTTATCTTGAAGGTAAGGACCGTGTTTTACTGTCCCTCATATCTCATCCATGTGGAGAATTGCGACTGCTCAGTGAGAATCTGATGAATGAAAGGGGAAAAGACTGAACTCATGAACTGAACATGCCCATGTGCAATTGTCAAGAAGTTAACACAGGTATCATTGAGGAAGGTACCTTCATGCATGACCCTAATTGAAGCCACATCTCTTTTCCATTCACTGATGACTCTATCACTGAAAAAAACTAGAGGGAGCAGCAGATTAACAGGGACCGGAATGGTCCCTTACAAACTGATGTGATAATAACAGTGGTTATTATCTGAATGGGTAAATGCTACACATAAAATCCACTTGGATGTCTTAGAATCTTTTGGAGTTAGTATAGTGACAGGACCCCCACCCCCACTGCTTCCACCCCCATGAGGGAGTGTTAAAGGGTTGTTCTGGAAGAGGTGGAATTGAAGTCAAGTCTCAAAACATGGGGATGGTTCAGCTGACCTGGTTTCTTAACCTTTGAGACCTGCAGAAACACTTTGGAATGCTTGCTTGTTTTGGGGGTTTTTTGGGGGTTTTTTTCAGTATGAAATTTGCATCTGGCCATAGTCCCTTGGTTGGAAGGTAATAGGAAAAACTAGCTCTTGCCTAAGACTTGCCTCATGACTCAGGCCAGTGCCTCATATTTACATCCCAGTTTCTCAGTAACAGATGACAAGACTTTTTCTCTCAAGGCTCTGGGTCTACCAGCTTTCAAAGGCATATCATTCTATCTAGAATGTTTATTAACTCCATAAACTTACAGAATTATGTTAAAATGATGCTTTTCAGGTTGAACTTTAGCCTGATGACTTCTCTGAATTTCCTGGGGGTTTTGGTGTTTATTTTCTCAGGATGAATTCCAGACTTACTCTTGGAAAAAGGTAGTGTGGATCTGCCTGTCCACATTAAACAGCACATTTCCTCTCACTCCCAACCACCCCCTCATCTCCGATGAGGAGTATATCATCAACAGAGCCATAAGGAAGCCAGACCTAAAGGTAAGCTCATTCATGGCTACTGCAGGGGCTAGAGAAATTGAATCTTTTTTCTCTCCAAATTTAAGATTAAATTCAGATCCTCCGCTGTGCCAATCTTTCACTGACAATGTAGAACATTATAAAGAATACAGATTTTGGAGCCAGACAAAGCTCAGTTCAAATCTCAGCTTCATCCTTCTAAAATGTGCAACCTTGGATCAACCATTCAACTTGGCCAAGCCTCAGTTTTCTCATGTGTAAAAAGATGATAATACCTACTCTAATATTAATTGATGAAATTCAATAAAAACAAACAGATACAAAGATCAATGTGGTGGGAGGTACCTAGTAGATGCTCAGTGCATACTAGCTCTTAGTAGCATCATACCTTGTGTTGTGATCTATGTAACAGGGTTTATCACCCAGGAGTATCCAGGGAGTTTGCTATGTCTGCCAAATGACCTTATTTTGTATTCTGTCATTCAGATGTATTTCGGTTACTCTCTTCTCATCATATTAAATCAATACAACTTGGGTTATGACTAGCTAACATTCATATTTAAAACATTTTATAACACAGACTGCTTTCTCTTAAATTTATATATGTGTAGACAGTTGTTTAAGCTGGTTTTATGAGCTCAAGGTCAGTTTTTTTAAATAACCAAAGTCAATTGCTCAGCAGCTTCTCTACTGTCAATTGTTATCACCTAGTTGTCTTAACTGCCAAAGGAAACAAACAAAACGTGGTCAGGAGCCTCCAACTAACAGATTGCTTAATCTGTTAGGTGGCCGTTCACCTGGAGAAGCAGGCATCCCAAATCAGCCTCATGGGCCTGGCCTCAAAGTATTGCTGACCTCTAGAATCTTTAACTGCATAAACAAACAGGTGGACAGACAAAAGAAGAATATTAAAACAAGCAAAATATGAGGAAGGGGCAGAAGTTGTGAAATGGAAAGTCCTGGCACACAGGCTTGAAAGCTTCGTTTACCAGCATATAGCACAGGGAGCTTGGTTGGTTACTGCCTCCCCGAGCCTTGAGTTTCTTATTGATAAAATAAGAGTAGTAACACTTTCTCTGCCTGTTTCTCAGGACTGTTGTGAACCTAAAATGAGAAGATCGACACTCAGGTGATTGGTGAGCGATCATGAGGTGTATTCATATAAAGGACTGAAACTTTTATTAAAATTGGAAGATGTGTCACAGGCTTAGCTGTGGCAACAATGATGACAATAACAGTAATAACACAAAACCAAAATGGTAACCGTTCAGGGCCTCGTAGGGGGAGTTTGGAGACTGTAGCAAACGTAGACTAAGAGGAGACTCCAAGGGCCAGTTTGTAGGATCACGTGCAAAACTGAAACCCAGTGCTTAACTTGTTAAACAGGATTCTCTTATAACTTGTTCCAACAAGCAGTGAAGAGTGGGAAGCCTGGGGATGGAAACAATTCCTGGTTCTGAGCGGAAAGATGGAAATCATCCCACAGCTGACTCCTGATTTCTTAATTGCTGTTTCCTGGTTTGAAGTTCCAGAAAATGGACAGATAAACTCCACCTCTTGCAAATATGATGCTTAACAGCCTCTTACTGGCTTCCAGAGCCTAGGAAGTTGATGAAGGGAGCAGAGATACTCCAGGCAGAGATGTTTCCTGCTAGGGGAATCGCAAAGGTATTTAAGAGGTCCATGATGGAGTCACTCTTCTCACTCTGTGATGAATAGCGTCAGGAATTGTCAGGAGATAATGGGGTTTTCCATTTTGTGGTCTGAGGTGAAACTTAGCAGTCACCTCTTTATTCTTTACCATAGCTGTCTTCATCCGCCATTTTGTGTCTATTATGTCATAAATTTGCCAATCGCAGTTTGTGGTTCCATGGCCTATTGATAGGTTCTCTAATTGAGCAGGGATCTCACAATCTACCATCTTTGGCCTTTACATTTTTTCTAGCTTACAGTTTTGAACTTAGAGAATTAATGAACTAGGCAGCTCTCACTCAGTACAACTTGAATAGTGGAAGTTACAGGAATCTCAGACCTTCCTCTGAGACCAGTTTAACTATTAGATCCTTGAGACACTAGACTTTGGGGCCAGATGGCCTTGAGTTCAATTTCCAGCCCTTTTTCTTAATAGGTGTCCTCTTGGGCAAGTTACTTAATCAAAATGAACTTAAGGGGAAAGGAAAGATGAAGATAATATCTTCCCTACCATGGAGTAATGAAAAAGTCAACCCCACAAATACTCAGTGAACAGTAGCTATGATTACAGTCCAGCTCTATTTGCAAAATTGCAGAGAATGTTGGAAAGGGGAGGAAGGTATGAGGCAAGAAACTCAAGGCTCCAGGGTGAGCCAAGACAACAAACACATCCAGGCTTCTTCCACAAGTGTTTCTTTGGCCATGAACTCCTGTGTATCCACTGATCCTCAGACTAGAGACTTTTTGGTACTTTTCTTTTGTAGGTGAGATGTATAAAAGTGCAGAAAATAAGATATGTTTGGAACAACTTAGAAGGACAGTTCCAGAAAATTGGGTAAGTTGAGCAATCGCATTCACGAAGAAAAAAGTTATCTCAAAAATATTATTGCTAACTATGTCTTTTTCATTGTTATTACTTTAGCTCTTTGGAAGACTGGCTCAGTTCTGCCAAGATACATCTAAAATTTGGATCAGGTTTAACAACAGAAGAACAAGAGATTAGGTACCTTGTTTCTTGTTATCTACACCAGATCCAAAGGGCCAATACCAGTTAGCCAGGTAGACAGACCAGTAAACAGTTATCTTAACTGATCAATACCAGAATACATTGGAATGCTCTGTTTAGTATTATCCAATTATTTCACTTCATCAAAGCAACCTTGGGGGGGAGTTAGAATAGACATCCTCATCTCAATATAACAGATGAGAAGTCTGAGACTCAGAGAGGTTTAATGGCCTAAACAAGGTCTCACAGATGAAGTGACAGAGGAAGAATTGCGTCTCACACTCTGACTCTAGGTTTGGTTCCCTTTCTACTCTGTATAATGTTTCTCAAAGTTAGTATAATGATAGGTTGAACCAATTTTGACTGTAATCAGGAAATATGCATTATGCTATGATAACACAGTTAAATAAATAATAATTGTAGAGCAGCAGAAGGATATCATGCAAGACTTGTAGCTCCACAATCCTCAGTCAGTTACTGGGCAGAGAAGCATGACCTGGGAAGGGAACTTGGTTGAATGTCAAGAGTCTGTCACTAATTCATTGTGTTGTTTTGAGCAAATAGCTTCTCCTTGCTGGGCTTTAGTTTCCTCATTGTTAAAAAAGGGAAGAGCTCTGTAAACGCCTTGCTAGTCCTAAGTTTCTATGATCCTCAAATCCTCCTTTCCCCATTTTGGGGTGGGGTTCGATGGTACTTTGAAGAGACCCAGAGCCTGCTGCATCAGCATCACCTGGGTGCTTATTAGAAATGCATAATCTCAGACCACACCTCACCCTTCTTGAATCAGAATTTTAATGTTTACAAGATCACAAATTTATCTGTATGAATATTAAAGGTTGAGAAGTACTTTCATGATATATTCTGTTAAGCTCTTTGGTCTACACATCTATGTAAGAGGTACGATAAAGTATTCAGCATTCTCAACAACAAAATAACCCATAAAGGGTCATTTCTTGACATAATCAAAGAAACACATCTCTGAGTTTTCAATTAAAGGACCGTAGAACTCCTTGTGGAGCTATTTTTGAGAGCCCAACACCTTTTCGTTCACGTTAAAACCAATTCTGCAGCTTCCCAGAACTGAATAGGAGTAGGGAAGTAGGTACAGTATCCCTTGTCAGTGAAACTGTTCTTTCGTAATGAGTCTTCCATTCCACATTCACGGAGCCAGAGTTGGGGAGAGACAGAGTGGAGAGAGTGCCAATCCTGAAACCACTTGAATGGAACCATGGCTAAATTTAAACACCTAAACTACCATCAGGGAAATATTTAGACCTCAGAAAGAGTCTAATTCAACAAATGCAATATGATCATGCTTATTGTTTTTATACCTGGAAACTAACCCCCTTCCAAGTTATTCTGAGAGAGGAGGGGATGGAATATAACAAAGGAGGCTTATGTTGGCCCCACAAGTGAGAAAGTGAACATGGAATAGATCTTTTTTTGAATGGGTGAGAAATATATTTCATTTTTATTATTAGTAACGAAGTGATGTGTGATCTCTTTCCACAGGAGGTTAATATGTGGACCAAACACTATCGATGTTGAAATCACACCAATTTGGAAACTGCTCATCAAAGAGGTAATCAGTATTTTGGTGCTGGTTAGAAGATAAAGAAGTTTGATTCTAGTCAAGCGACCAAGAATGATACTTGTTAATGGTAACTGTAATTTAGGATATTTAAAAAGAATGTAAAGTGTATTCATACCTCGACTCTTTCTTGGAGTCCATTTTGCATACACATTGCCTGTTAACAGTGTAAGATTTGATGCTTATGTGTCTGCCTATCCTTTAAAGACTGGATGAGCACAAAGTTTCTTTTCTTTATTTCCTTTTTTAATCCTATACTTTTAATCCCCTGTCTCAACTTTGTGAAACTAAAGTAATAAAACTTAAACACCTCAATCCCTTTCTGATGGGCAACAGATACAATTTCCTCAGCATCCAGAATTGTAGGAAGAAAACACCTGTTCAGCCTTAGTTCTGTTGATCTCAGTGTGTGGGGATGGAAAGAAAGATTTGGCCCTTATGTACCAAGCTGAATTTTTTTTCTCTTTGACTTTAACACTGGGCTTATTTTTCATTTTATGGCGGTTGTTACGACACTATAACCAGACAGCTGTACTCTGGGTCCTCTCCTACACTTTAATTCCACTCCTCCTTGCCTTCAAAAATGCTTACTAAACTCAAGTTACTTTCTTAAAATTTTTAGCAAGCTTAAAGGTATGAAAGAAAGCAGAAGAAACTGATAAGGAAAGTCTCTGCGTGCTTGTTCCCTAACCAGCGGCAAGGATTACTGTTCCTGGTTTAGACAGATGGAAATCAACTAGAGGGAATTTGAGAAAGGGCACAAAATGTTTTTAACCAAAGCAAGATTACAACTGTTGGAGTTAATCTCTACTTTCTCCATAGTGTTCCAGGTGCTCATGCAGATTACCACCTTCAGCTTGGCTCTCTACTGATGAGAAAATTTAGTCTTCAATGCATACATTAACCTAAAATGCCTTAATGGCTTCAGATATGGCGATGTGTCATGGAGAAGAACAATAGACTAGAAAGCGTTTTAACTTTGTAAACTTGACCTATGACTTCTCCCTTCTAAAGGCCAGTAAATGTAAATTGGACATGATAATATCTACTCCTTACCCAACTGTGGTGATGGCCAACTTGAGGATACATGAGATAGTACTTTGTAAATTATAAGGTGCAGCAATGATTAAAAGTAATTGCCTGGGTTCAAGTCCTAGTCTGTGACAATTGTGGCTGTGTGATCTTGGGCAAGATTCTCAAGATCTAAGGCTCAGTTTCCTCATCTTTACAATGAAGATAAGTAATAACTTCTAGTTAATAAGATAATTATGGGAATCAAAGGAGTAAATTCAGGTAAAGTTGCTTAGTGCAGTGTCTGACACATGGCAATTACATAAATATAATAAGAATAAGAATATTGTGTGGGGGCAGGTGGGTATAGCTCAGTGGTGGAGTGTGTACCTAGCATGCATGAGGTCCTAGGTTCAATCCCCAGTCCCTCCATTAAAAAAAAAAAGAATTTTGTGTGGGATGATTTGTGTCATGGAGATGATTACAACAACAAGCAAGTCAATGAATAGCTAAGTGTGAAGCCTAAATATCTCCCTTGTCTTCCTGTTTTTATGTCTGCCAACAGGTTTTAAATCCATTTTACATATTTCAACTCTTCAGT
Source organism: Vicugna pacos (assembly GCF_048564905.1). NCBI lineage: Eukaryota > Metazoa > Chordata > Mammalia > Artiodactyla > Camelidae > Vicugna > Vicugna pacos. The sequence continues at coordinate 60,057,810 of NC_132987.1, read as the reverse complement.
GTCTGTTTGTGGTTTAGTGAAGACTATAAGGAGTATGCTTTTGCCATCATAATCATGTCCATCATTTCCATAGCTTTGACAGTGTATGATCTCAGAGAGGTGAGTTTTTCCACCAATCCTGTGGTCTCAGAAAGGAAGAGTTATGACTTGGCTGAAATTTTGTTAGAGAGGAGTATAATCAGGAAATAGTGATTGCCCATTCCCTAACAAATGAGACTGAGTTTGTAAATGTCTAGTGTAATAGCCAATGCTCAACAAGTGTTAGCTCTTTCCCTTCCCTCACATCCCAATCCCTAACCTTTCAAGTTATTTTTTCCCCTCTCTTTAGATTATTCAGGCTGATTAGCAAGAAGAATATGCAAATATTTATGAAATGTGAATAAATGAAAAAATTATATATAGAGAATCCTGACGGATCTTGAAGATGATAGAAGGGTGGAGGTGGATGAATCTTTAATAAATAAGGAGTGTTTATTATCTTTGCCCTTTTGATTTGGTTGGTATTCATTTGTCAAAACCCTAATCCAACTGTTGGCTTTCTTTATGCCTACATCAGGGGATCTAGGTGCTGTAGAGGGAAAATCACACACAACAGGTTGGTTGAGTACACTGTAAATCCATGAATACCAACCTCACCTGGGCAAACTTTCTATACATCTCCAGTCAACATACTCTCTCGTTCTCTGAAATTAAGATTTCAAACCAAATCTTCCTTCAGTTTTCTGAGATGCCTAACTGCCCATATGCCACTTTTGGTTTAATTCAACTGATAATCTCACTTTTTCACAAAGATAGAAGCCATAAGACAGGAATTTGCTCAACTGCTCACTCTCCAACTCACGACTCTTGTCTCCACCTCCCTCCTGCCTGGATCTCTCATTATGGAGGAGGAAATGCCCTCTGCTTGTGCTTTCCATAGCCTCCTCTCCCACCTTCTCAGCGTGCTAATGTGGTCAGTGAATGACCCCTTCTCCACCCTTCTCCCAAGAGCCTTCCCATTAGCAATTAAACATGCTCAAGCTTCTCCCCACTTAAAAAAAAAACCCACTAACAAATGAAAAAAAAATCCCTTCTCTCTTTTTTTTAACATTATACTATTGAGTTATAGTCATTTTACAATGTTGTGTCAAATTCCAGTGTAGAGCACAATTTTTCAGTTATACATGAACATACACATTTTTTTTTTTTTGCTGTGAGCTACCACAAGATCTTGTATATATTTCCCTGTGCTATACAGTATAATCTTGTTTATCTATTCTGCATATGCCTGTCAGTATCTACAAATTTTGAAATCCCAGTCTGTCCCTGCCCACCCCCTGCCTCCTTGGCAACCACAAGTTTGTATTCTATGTCTATGAGTCTGTTTCTGTTTTGTATTTATGTTTATTTTATTTTTTTGGATTCCACATATGAGCAGTCTCATATGGTATTTTTCTTTCTCTTTCTGGCTTACTTCACTTAGAATGACATTCTGCAGGGACATCCATGTTGCTGCAAATGGTGTTATGTTGTTTTTTTTATGGCTGAATAGTATTCCATTGTATAAACATACCACATCTTTATCCAGTCATCTGCTGATGGACATTTAGGCTGTTTCCATGACTTGGCTATTGTAAATAGTGCTGCTATGAACATTGGGGTGCAGGTGTCTTTTTGAAGTAGGATTCCTTCTGGATATATGCCCAGGAGCAGGAAAAAATAATCCCTTCTCTTGACCATACTTCTAACTTCAGGTACTGAAGGTAATTCTAACAGGTACTAACTCTACCTGTTTTCTCCCTTTTACGGCAAAATTTCTTGAGCTCTTTACGCACTCTCTCTTCAGTTACTCATCTCTCCATTTCTCATCTGTACTAAGATGGCTTCCTCTCCCATGACTCCATTCAAACAACTCTTGCTAAGGTCACCACTATAATCCTAAGACCCATAGACGGTTTCAAAATTTTTTTAAAAAATTTTCTTTTTAACTAGCTAGTTTTTTTCCTTAATAGAAGGTGTACTATATGGACATAGTTTTTTAAAAAAGTTCAAACAGAACAAAACAGTGTAACTGAAAAGTAAATATTCTTCTCACCCTAGTTCTCTCAGTGTCCAGGTCCCCTCTTAAGAGATATCCACTGGACCAGATGTTCTATATACTTGCAGCACTATTAAACACACATGCATTAAATTGTTTTACACAAATGGAAGTACGCTATATACACTATTACGCATTTGAATTTTTCACCAAATACATCTTAAATCTCTTTCCATATCTGCACAAATATATATTCTCTAGATGTACCATAATCTTTAAACCAGCCTTATACTGATGGATATTTAAGTTGTTTCTAGTCTTTTCTGTTAAAACAATGCTGCAGTGAGGAGTTTTGCATATGTATCTTTTCACATATCACAAGTATATATAATTTACATTACATGTAAATGTGTACATAACAAATACATGTACACATATATATATCTGTATTGATAAAAAGATATAAATTTTCTCTACTTGAAATTATTTAATCATAAGTTAGATGCATTATTTTAGTAGGCATTGTCAAAATGCCTCTTAAACAAATAATACCAATATACACTTCTCCCAAGAGTAGATGAGTGTTTGCTTTCCTTATTTTTGCCAATATAAGTGAAAATAGAATTTCATAACCTTGACAGCATGTTTCCCACTATAAGTTGAGCTCTTGCTCGTGTGTTAAGCTATCTGTATTTCTTTTACTGTGAACTGTATTCGTGTCCTTCATTAATTTTTATTAGGCTATTGGTCTTTTGCTTACTGATTTTATGATTCCTTTCCTACAAAGGATACTTTTTTTCACAGTGTAGATTTCACTAAACATCCCCGTTGCAGTTGCGGCCATTAACTGCTACGGAAGCACTCTTTCCCTTTGACTTCAGTAACAACACCTCTCCAGTTCTCTAATTCCTCTTTTTATAGCTCATCCTCCTCTACCTGGCCTTTTTTTTTTTTTTTAAGCTAGTGTCTCAAAATCAAAACAATATGAAAATGTATACCACGTAAAGTCTCCCTCTTCCCTGGCCCCTCCATTTCTGTAAACATTTTTATTAGTTTCTAGAGCATTCTTCAAAAAAATTTTTTAGGCAAATCAAGCAAATACAAATACATATATTTAGTTTTTCTTTCTTATGTAAGAGGTAGCACAGTTACATTACTTTCTGCATAGCTTTGTTATTATTATTATAATTAATGTCTTGATTGGTCTTTTCATGTGAGTACCTTGAATCTTCATTATTCTTGTACTGTATATGCTAGTGTTTTCTAAAGGCACATGCTAATGACTTTCAGATTTATATATCTCAAGTCCAAATACCTCTTTTGAGTTTGAGACTCATAGATCCAACAATCTAAATTTGATTCAGGTCACTTCTTCAGTGAAGATTTCTATTGGTTCCGTTAGCTATATATGCTCCAAAATCACCTTATTTTTTTTATTGCAATTGTAATGATGCATTCATGTCTGTGATTATTTGATTAAATGTATTTCTCCCAGTAAGTTGTAAATTCTTTGATGGTAAGAACCACATCGGTTTGGTTGACCATTCTACCCCTTAGCATGGTCCCTGGCCCATAAAGTTTGTTCAATAAATGTTGAGTGAATGCCTAAATGAATAAAAGAGTTAAGTTATAGCAAAACACCCTTTCACCTTGTATTATTCTATTAATCATTTTTAGAGCATATTAATCAGATTTGTAGATGATTTGAAGCTAGGAAATTTGGGGAGTGTCTTATGAGAAAATCATAATAAATAATGAAGACACTAAATGATTGAGACTTTTAATCCCCAGCACCATATGAAAGGTCTTTCACACAATAGTTTCTTAATAATGTGAAATAAAGTATAATTTTATTATTATTTTTGTTTCTTCTTATTAATTCACTCTTAATGTCCCATGTATTTCATATATTAAAACAACAATACTACACAGAAATAACAGGAACCACCGAACCCTTTATTAAGTTATAGGTTAGGAACTCTGATGTGGGATAACCTGAAGCTGAAATAATGTTTAGCTCTTGAAGCTATTTAGGTATAAACATATGTCTTGAATGATCAAAGTTCTTTTGAGTGAGCAGAGCATGCTGGGAAGTTCCTTTCTACTAAAGAACACATACCTCTTATCACTGGGTGAAGAGCATCATGCACTAGATGCTTTTTCAGTTGAGTAGCAGGCTACTCAATCTTATTTTTAGACAGTACATTGAGTTGGTTCCATCTTTAAAGAAGGCTAGCACTTTACTGAATAGTATCTGGGACCTATCCTCAAATAGAAAAGCCTTTTTCTATTCTCTGTTCTTCTTTTCCAGCAATCCGTAAAGCTCCACCGTTTAGTTGAATCACATAATAGCATTACAGTCTCTGTATTTGGGAGAAAAGGTAAGTCACATTATTTTAGATGTCCATAAGAAGTCAGAAAAGGACTTGATTTGTATTTCTGGTTGTTCCTACTACTCTCATCTTCATACGCATTTTTTTTCTGCGCATTTACTTAAAGGGATGAGAAACTTGAGTTTTTTTCATGACCTAGTTTTATTATTTCTTTAGGAGTTTAAAATATATGTCATCTTCATATATTACATGGAATATTTCTGTAAAGAGAGATACTCTTCTTGAACTATTTCATTACCCTGAGAGCCAGTTTGTTTAAGAAAGGCAGGATAAATATATGACTATTTCTCTTTATTTATCAGCTTTCAAAATACTAGGTTGATCTTCTAACATTTTCCAAAGTCTTTAAAAAAATTTTAAGTGTCATTATGGATGAATAATGTCAATATGGTTAATATATTATCATCCATTGAAGTTTTTATTCTTATTATCATTGAAATTGCCCATCTTTGGTCATTTAGAGTCTTTTCAGGTTGACTCCTGAATTCATTTGACATGATCCTAGTAGTCTGAAACTTTTATTGCTTTCTGATATGACAAGATTTAAATTTATCTTGGATAATTCCTGCTCCAAACCTGGACACATCCATTTTCCCAAAGACCTCTTAGGTATGGTACTTAGAAACCTCAATCAAAGTATTAGGAGTGCTCATTTCTATGGTGTTAGTCATTGTTTCCAGGCCTTTTCAGAAAACATACCTTGGAAATAGTATTTTAAAGATAACATAAATTAAGAGTTTATACTGACATTTCCAGTTTAAGTTTGGAACTATAGGGTTTTTTTTTTCACTTAACTTTGTTGATTATACTTCTGTTTCTCCTTTCTCTACACCCAAAGACCTGATTTTCAATGACAGCAACAAATTACTCATCTGCTTTATCCCATTATACACAATAATCTCTGAGTAACAAACCAACACACCTGCAACAATGTGATTCCTAAAAACAATTTAAGACTTTTTTAGAGTTCCTTCTTTCTCCTTTTTGTGAAACAACATTAGGAAGGTACAAATTACATTTAAAAAATGTATGTTTTAGACTGACTCAAAATAACTTTTCTCTGTATGGTTATTCCAATGACTTGATAGGTTCACCTCGTTCATTTTGCTTTAGATTTTTAGTGTCAGCTTTTCTAATTTATTTTTATATTAGCTTGAATAGATATTATATAAAATATCTACATGATTTGAAAGTTAAATCCATAAAAGACATTCAGAAATCTACTTCCTATTTCTCCTCTCTGTACCTATGTACTCATGCTGTCAATAGTAATCATTTTTGTCCTTTAATTTTTTTTGCTTTCAAAAATACAATGATCTGTAACATTCATAGTGATAATATAGAGAATAAGATATATATTTATACAGCTGCTTTTTAAATACCAGGGGTACGTTACATACACTTAACTTACATTTCCTGGAGTGTATTCTTTACATGCTTAATGACGTCTCCCAGGGGCCCTTTCAGAGCAGTATATATAGTCTTCATTGATTATTTCAGCTGCATAATACTCTCTTGTGTGGAGGAACCACAATTTTTTTCAATCAACTCTCTATTGAAGGATTTTTTTCCAGCCTTTTACTGTTATAAATTATGCTGTAATAAAAAACCTTGTGCATATGTCTTTTCATATTTTTGCCCAGTCTATCTTTGGTAGAGATTTTGAGAAGTAAAATTGCCGAGTTAAATAATAAATGTATATGCAATTTTGATAGATGTTGCCAAATTTTTTTCTGTAGACATTGTACCAGTTTTCATTTGGACCAGAAAAGTGTGAAAGTGGCTGTTTCCTCACAGTATTGCCAACAGAATATGCTGACAAACTTACAGATTTTTCTAATTAGATAGATGAGTGATGCTATCTCGTGTATATTTCACTCTTTTTTTTCCTTCTGCTTTTTTAAAGGAAATAATTCACAACTTACAGAAAAGTCACAAGAATAAATCAAATAACTTTTTTCTTGAACCATTTGAGAATAAGTTGCTGACATGTGGCTCAATGACCCCCACATGCTTTAGTGTATATTTCTTAAAGACAAGGGCATTCTTCTAAATAAACAACAGTGAAAACATTAATATCAGGAAGTTAATATTGATATTAGTACCAACAAAAGCTCACATTCATTCCAATTTTTCTGATTGTCTCAGTGATGTTCTTAATAAGAAAGGATCCAAGATTATACAATACTGTTGTTTGCCATGTCTCCTTAATCTTCTTTAATCTTTCCTCGACTTTCATGACCTTGACTCTTTCAACTCTTAATTATTTTGTAGAATGTCCCTCAGTTTGGATTTGTCTGATATTCCCTTATAGTTAAATTTGGTTTATGCGTTTTGGGCTGGAATATTACAAAAGTGATGTCATGTTCTCACTGTTTCCTCTCAGGTATCACATAATTTAAATTTGTCCTAGTACTGGTGATAATAACTTGTATTACTTAGTTAAATGGTGTCTGCCAGGTTTCTCTATTGTAAATTTACTTTTCTTTCTTTCTAATTAATTTTTATTTTGCTGAGAGATACCTTGAGACTATATAAATAAACCATGCTCATCAAATTTTCATCCACTAGTTTTTAGTATCTATTGATGTTTCTTAGCTAGATTAGTTATTGCTTTGATAATTGCCAAATGGTGATTTTCTAATTTTCTTTTCTTCTACACTAATTAATGGCCGATTTACTGTAAGGAAAAGCTATCTTTTCTCCTCATTTACTTATTCATTTACTCATGCCATTATGGACTAATGAATGCCTATTTTATTTGATGGGTTATCATTCATTATTGTCATTATTAACTTTGATGTTCAACTTGTTAAAGACTGAGGCAGTGAGAGTCCTTTAGGCTGGCTTTGATATCTTTCTGATCTGTCCCCATCACTCTTTGAGCACTGCCCTATTTAGTGGCATAGCAGGATGCTTTAGCTTATACTGTACTTTTCTTGGCCCAGTGTTGTAATCAGCCTTTTTTTTTTTTTTTAAGAGCCCTGGTTTTTTTTTTTGGAGGGAAATGAAATTTAGAAACCAAAATTTGGGCACTGGATGTGCACAGTATTATTGGGTTTTCACTGTTCCAAGGCCCTCTCAGGAACCGAATTAGAGAATATGCATATTAAAAAAGACAAGCAAATATGTTATATTTGCGTATATTCTTGTATACATACACAGTCACATTTATATTAATTCCCTGTCTATTGAAAACAACTAGTTTACATTGTTGTCTCCAATTCTAGTCCAACACCACAGAGTTCATTTTGGTTTTATTTCTGCTTGTATATGTAACTTCCCCTCTTCAGTGAGGAACCTGGTCTTCATTAGCCTTACTATATCCACTTACTGTGTCAGCCTACCAGGATGTAACCCATCACCCATCACCCATCACTGCTGCTGCTTTCCCATGCAGACACCTTTCATCCTGTTTGGACTCCAGCATCTCACACCAGGCCACTGACACCGTGGGGGCCTTTGTCTCCCTCCTCAGACTCTGACACTCCATACTAGGCCATGTAAACACCCATCCATTGTTCTTAGTCTCCAACACGTGGAGGGGGCTGCCACTCTCCCCTCCCCACTTAGCCCCCTGCATAGATGTCTATTTGGCTTAACCCCTTATCGCTTTGGGGCTTTGGGACTGGATAAGGATGGTAAGAAGTAAAGAAAGGCCAGAAAGAAGGAAGGAAGGCAGGAAGGACAGATTTTTTCAATTTTCTTACTATGAGTAAGAATGAACATCTCTTCAAATGTTTAGCAACATGCCATTTGTAGTGTGTGTGTGTGTGTGTGTGTGCGCGCACGCGCGCGTGTGAACTGTATGTTGACATTCCAGCAATTTTGCTGTACTGTCATTTGCTATATGCCTTTTTTCAGAACTCTTTATTTGTTAGGAATATTAATCTTTTGTTTATAATGTAGGTTTCAAATGTGTTTTCTGAATCTGTTATTAGTTTTATCCTTTGGTTTTTTTTTTTTTTGCCACCCAAAGATTTTTATTTTATGTAGTAATATATTATCTTTTTTATTCTTACTGTTTGCAGATTTTGAATCAATGTTGAGGAATACCCTCCTTTTTCTAAATGCCCTGGTTGCTTTTTCATTGATTTCCAATTTAGGTAGACATTGGACTGTGTTTGTGTGGGGAAAAACCTGACTTGACTCTGTTTCCTCACACTTTTAGCTGGAGTCCAGGCGCTGGAATCACGCTTCCTGGTACCTGGAGATCTATTAATTTTGACAGGGAACAAATTACAAATGCCATGTGATGCCGTTTTGATTGATGGCAGCTGTGTGGTAGATGAAGGCATGCTGACAGGTATGGTCCTATCTCCTGGCTTAGAGCCTCTGCTAGCTCTCCCAGGTTTTCCTTAATGATAATAGCAAAGCATGGGGTTGCCTGGGGGGCCTTCCTATCCCCCCAAATCTTACTAACAGTCCTGCACCAGATGGATCCAAAAGTTCAAATTAAAGCTATTTTCTGTGGGCCAGGCTTGATACTGTCATACTTTTTGATTGTTTAGCATTTCTTTCTTGAACAAAGGGTTATTACGATTCTGTCATTTTACCTTTAAAGGTTTTAGAGGTCATTAGATACTTCAGAATCATCTGTGACTTTTATGTTTCGCATTTTTACACGAAATACATCTTCAGATAAACTCGGAGGGTTTGACAACCATTAAGGACATCCTGAAATCCCCTCGGTTAAGTCCAAGCTCTTCTTATCTTGGTTTGAAAATGTTGAAAAGTTCATGATGCAGGATTTGGCAAATCTGCTACTTTCAAGATACACACTGGCTGTTTTGGACTGACTGTATTTCATTTTTAAATAGCAGGCTGGAGCTGGGAGGGACGTCATATCTCATAGATATAGAAACCAAGGTTCAGAAAGAAGTGAGTTCTCAAGGTCGCGGAGCTTTGAGTTCTCACTTACAGATGCATTTATGAAGAGATGTTGTGCCAACCGTTCTGTAAGATAAAGAATCATAAAGCCTCTTTCAGAGATGGAATTGGAAGCTGTAAATACATACTGATGTACTCTGGTTCCCATTAAAGTCCAAATCAAATCCACTTCTCCTGGCAGACCAAGAAGGCATGAAACGGAGACAAGAACACATAGCTCTTTCCTATGTGAACTTTTAAAAGAAAAGGTATGACAGGTCGGGTTCCTTTCTCTAAGGAATCCAAAGATTTCATAAAAATCTCTCAGTTCTGGGACTTTTACAGTGCCAACTACCATCTTCCTAATGAATGTGGCCCTAGTATACTGGAATATATCCCTGACTTTTTTTCTGTCCATTCTGCAAAGACCGGTGGAGGGCTTTAATGAGCTTTGTTCTCAGAAGAGGCCATGGTTACTTTCACAACTCATTCACTACCACGATTGTATTAGCAATTCAACCCACTGAAATCTGCCCCTCCCAGTGCGCGGGCAAAAGTCGCTAATATCCCAATTTGCAAACACTATGGAGTCTTTAAATTTCTCATCCTATTGGCCTATCTGCTGCATTTGACCATTCTGACCATCTCTTCCTTCTGAAAATGCTCTTCTCTCTAACTTTCCAAGACAGTGCTGTCTCTCCAAATTCTTCAACCACTGACAGTACTGTTCAGCTTTCTGCACTGCTCCTCTTCCTCCATCTTTTTGATTTTCGTTGCTGTTCAGAGGTCCTGGACCTTTCCTTTCTCACCCTTCACTTGATGCCTAAGTAACCCTTTCTCTTCCCTTTGGCTTTAATTATCATCTCTAAGGTGATGAACTGTAACTAAATATTTCTGGTCAAGGCCTCTCCCCTGAGCTACAGACCCAAATAAATATCTAACTGCCTACAAAGCATCTCAACATAATCATTCCGCAAGGCATCTCCAGCTCATGGCAACCAAAAGGCAATTCTTCCTTCCTCCTATAATCCCTGTGTTGAAGATTAATGCCACCCTCTGCTCATTCTCCCAAGTCAGAGACCAGGGAGCCATTTAAAATTCCTCTGGACCCATGATCTGCCAATATAAAAATATCCCCAAGTTTTGTAGCTACTCATTCCCTTATTTCTCAAAACCAGGAGTATTTTCTACTCCTGCTGCCAGCTGCCACAGTTCAGAACTCATCCTCTTCAACTGGGACTCCTGTGATCATTTCTCAACTGGATGTCCAGCCTCCAACCTCATCAGACTTCAATTCATTCCCTGGACTGCAGACAGAGTACACCCTCTTGTACATAGATATGATAGCACTCTCCTGAGTCATACAGTTAAATAGCTCCCTGTTTCCCTCCTACCATCGGTGCCGAGAGAAAAACATGTCAGCGCTTAAGTATGTGCACACAGGGCCCTCCACGCTCGGGCTCCTACATAGTTCTCATGGCCTCTTATTCCCCAGACCCCACATTCTAGACTGCACATTGCTACTCCCTAAATGTAGGTTTTTCCCAGCCTGTCTCAGCATCCACATTTGGTTTTACAATACGCATAGTATTTATAATATGACACTATACTTATTTGTTTCCATGTCCGTCTCTCCCTCTGGACTACAGACTTCTTAAAAACAAGTTGTGTTTCTCTTTGTATCCCCAATACCCAGGGTTGTTCCCACCACCTGGCAGGCTCACAAAAAATGTCCGCCGTAAGATTGACTTAGTGTTCGCATGATTTAAGCAAGTGAAGGCATCCCATCTCACAAAATGTGTTGCTTGTTTTCTGTAGGAGAAAGTATTCCGGTCACTAAAACTCCGTTACCTAAGATGGATGGCTCTGTGCCCTGGAAAACACAGAGTGAAGCGGATTACAAACGGCATGTCCTCTTCTGTGGAACAGATGTTATTCAGGCCAAGGCATCTTGCTCTGGGACCGTGAAAGCAGTGGTCCTGCAGACGGGTTAGTTAGCATCTCCTTTGTTTTATTATTTAAATGAAATATTTTTGCTCAGTTTGTCTAGTGCCTTAAATTAATTGGGTAAGGAGCAGTCTTTACAGAACAAACTTAATAAATGTAAATATAGATATTTTAAATGGGAATTGAACTATGGCTTATGCCTTTTAGTAAAAATAATAACCCTGATGACAGCAATGATGATGCGCTTTGCAGTTTATATACTATTTCCACATATCAAATTAGTAGAATAAAGATGCCTGTGTCCACTTTGTACACAAATAGACTGGGACCCACACTATTCAAGTGAAGTTTTAAAAAAAATCACATAGCCAGTCTTTGACAGAGCTGGACCTAGAACTTCAAACTTCTAACCCAAAGAGCTAACCCAAGTTCTTTCTAGGCAGGACTAAAAACTGAAAACTTGATGATGAAAAGTATTAGAAATTGAATCCATATGTATTCACTGGGCCATTTAATTTAAATTCAAGTGTCATGTTTGTGTGTGTGTGTGTGTGTGTGCATGCGTGTGCATGTGTGGGCACACGTGTATTTACAAGTCCTTTCCTTATAATGAAGCTGTATTTGGAAAAGCTGTGCTCTGCCCCCATATGGTGCTCTCATCCTATGACTGGGATGCATTGAAATTGGAAGTGGAAGGAGGGAAGGCCAGAGAAGAACAGGCACTGAAAAAGCTAAGATATATCCATTCTAGCTATTTTGCCAATTAGCCTTTAATTGCGTTTGGGCTTAAGCACTATTTAAATTATCTCTGGAGAAAACAAAGGCGATGCTGAAGTTTAGAAGAACTCTAGCAGTAGGATTTGTCATCCTGAGAGTGTTGGGGGTGTGTTTGCTGTTTCAGGATTCAACACTGCGAAGGGGGACCTCGTGAGATCCATTCTCTACCCCAAGCCGATGAATTTTAAGCTCTACAGAGACGCCATCAGGTTCCTCCTGTGCCTTGTAGGGACAGCCACCATTGGGATGATCTATACTTTGTGTGTCTTTGTGCTCAGTGGGGTGAGCTGCTTTTGTTCTTGTTCTGCCTGCACATGTACACTCATCTATATTTTATACTCTACATGTAGACTTTCATCTAAGGCATGGTTTTCAAACCTGGGAAAACAAAGCCAAACCTTGAAACCTGCTTGTGTACCCCCAGGTCCCCAATATAAGCAGTTGATCACCAAGTTCCCTGGCAACCATCAGATCTAGTGGGATAAAACACTTTGTTTATTGAGTTACCAACATGCCTCTGCTCTTGTACTTTTCTTTACGCTATTTTTCATTTTCAATCTAAGAATACATTTATACCAACAATGTATTATTTCGTAGCTGTTAGATGAGGACTTTTAAATAAAATCCATATACCCAAGGTTGGTGAGGTCATGGCAAACTGGTACATTATCCTCTGCTGGTAGCAGTATGAATTGTTACAAGCGTTTTCGTTCTACTTTGGCAAAATGTCTGAGAGCCATAGACACATTCATACCCTCTGAACCATCTTTGACCCGCTCATGTCATTTCTAGGAATTTGATCTAAAGAAATAAACAAAAAGAAGGGAAAAAGTCATATGCACAAAAGAGTTCATGACAGATTGATCTGTAATAGCTGAAGAGGGACTTTATCTTCGCAGGAACCCCCTGAGGAGGTGGTGAAGAAAGCCCTGGATGTCATCACCATTGCAGTTCCTCCTGCTCTACCTGCTGCTCTGACCACGGGCATTATCTATGCCCAGCGGAGGCTGAAGAAGAGAGGCATCTTTTGCATTAGCCCCCAGAGGATCAATGTATGTGGACAATTAAACCTTGTCTGCTTTGACAAGGTATGTTGTGTTTCATACTCCTTCTCATTGCCACTTTTAACATCATTGTTGTCACACACAGGTGCATTACATGCTTGTGAGACAGGAAACACTGGATGTGGGCAACTGACTTCATTTTATCTCTGGTTGGATGTGTGATCTAGGACAGATACATCCTTGAGCTCTCAAATTCTAGGGTTTAGGGAAAGGAGAGTAGGTACTGAATCTTTTAGGGTCCTTCCAGCTCTAATATTCTATGAAACACAATTAATTAAAATAGCATTCTGTCCCTCTAGGGTCAAAACCTTCATACAAAGAAGCAAATTTAAACTTTTTTACTGTGGTGACTGCTGCATCCTTAATGCTAAGGCTATTACCTGGCATATAGTCAGTGCTCAATAAATATGTTTTGAATTAATGAATGAATAGAAAAGGAAGAGTTTATTTAGCTGTGGCTTACTAAAAGACTTGGTTAAAATAAACCCCTAGTCAACCCCTTACTATATTTTCCCATCTGCTAAATATATTGCTTAAAATAATCCTTGGTCACATGCCAATTATTCGCAACCAGCCTCTTCCTCTACCTTCTCTTGAGTACATTTTTTTCATCTGTAAACGCATATTGGGAGCTGTGAGGATAAGATGGGAATGAATGGCTGTTCTGTGCCTGGGTCTTAATTTACATAGGTGACTAAGTGGCTGCAGGCAGAGGTCAATGCCATTGAAAGGAAAGTTCAGTGTTACTCTCAGCTCCGCTACAGAGAAGAGGCGTGTCTCACCACGCAGGACCGCAGGAGGAATGCTGGATTGTGACCAGGAAGCAATGCAAGGGTGAGGGGAGCGCTTAGTGTATGGTCTTTCTTGGAATTTCTGCAGGGAAGGCAAGACAAGGCAAGGTAAACAGCCAGCGGTCGGTTAGTTGGAGTGATTTCGGCGGGCTTTGGGCTGGAGGAGTGGTCTCTAGCTGTGTGGCACCTGACCCTGGGATGATTAAGGCAGAGGGATCTTGCCCCCTGGGGAATGTGGCCGCTAGAGGAGGTGTGACTCCCGACTGGTTGGTTAGCATGTCACAGGCAGGCTCATGGTCGAGTCCCTCGCTGTCTCTAAGAACTGACTAGGTCCCAGGAGGCAGTCTCTCTCCAGACTCAGAACCTCTCAGAAAGCTTTCTTGAGTTAAATTTTGGGTGGTGGGCACGCTGTAGGATATATGGAAGTAGAAATATAATGTTGTACATGTGAAACTTATATAATGTTTTTTGTAGCTTATAAAATATCAACCTCTGTTGACTCAATAAAATATAAATTTAAAAAAGAGAAGGACTTCTTAAGCTATCAAACATCGTAATATACAGGAAATTCAAAAATGTATACCATCCAAGGGCACTGTAGGCAGGTGAATATGGGCAAAGGCATGGCGTCAGGAGTGTGTTTTTGATCAGAGCAGGATATTCGTAATGGGAGAGGGGTTTTGTAGACCTCCAATGTCTGACTAAGAAATTTCTACATACTTTTTAGGCAGTGGGGAGTCATTGAAGGTGTTTTCTTCTTCTTTTTTATTGCTGCCTTCCTTTTTCTTAATTTATTTTTTATTGTGGTAAAATATGCATAACATAAAATTTACCGCTTTAACCATTCTTATGTGGCTTTAAGTGCATTCGCGTAGCTGTGCAACTATCACCGCCATCCATCTCCAGGACTTCCCATTTTCCCAAACTGAAGCTCTGGGTCTGTTAAACAGCACATTGAAGGATTTTGATAGTCAAGAGTTAATGGGATTAGAGTTGTGTTTTATAATTACCGGAATATCAGAGAGCTCCCCAAGAACAGAAGGTTAACATGGCTTTTGCCACCACTTCAGTATTATTTTATGATCAAACTAGCATCATGAGGAAAGACATTCTGTTTCTTGGGTCATGTTATCCTTGGACTTGGAAAAAGAAACAGGGGTGGGGAAAATAATTGTGACCTGAATTTGAATGAAAAATAAGTAATAATTATGAGTAATTATCATTGTTATCAGCTCTTACTCTATGCCAGATATTCAATTAGGCATTTTGTATTATCTCATTTAATTGTCCCAATACCCCTATATAATTATGACCATATTATAGATAAGGGCTCCGATGATTAGAGGGATTAAGTAATTTAACCTTGTCCCACTGCTGGTGTTTTAACCCGCTCTAAGCTTTTCATCATTACACCGCACTGAGAGAAATACCAACAAGCGCCTTTTTACCAAATAGGTGTCAAACAGCAAACTATTTCTTTAGAATAGTGAAAAATTCTACTCCCATCACTTATTTCTGAAGATACACTTTTAACTTCTGCTAGAAACGCTTTTAAAGCTCACCCCTTTTATAGCTATTCTAGCAGGCTTACGAAGGACTCTCCCATCCATTCAGTCTTCCATAAAATCCTCGAAACAAGCCTCTGAAATATGGAAAGCAGGTACCATTTTCTTCCTTTATCGCTGAGAAGGCTAACGTTCAAAGAGATTAAGTGCCAGCTTGTCATACAACTGGTATGAGTTCCTCAAAGCTTCCACCCAGGACTCCTGATACCCACCTTATTGTCCTTTCTTAAAGTGCTGGTGTTGATAATCTGATTATGACATTTATTTTCCTGTTAAAATATAATTCATCATTGTCACTAGGGGGCTACTGGCTCTTCAGAGTAAACCGAGTGCTTGTTTCTGTTTAGACAGGCACCTTGACAAGGGATGGCTTGGATCTCTGGGGAGTCGTGCCCTGTGATGGGAATGGGTGAGTATTTGGGACTGAATGCACTGTAGTTTCTTTTTTCCCAGAACTCTACATTTTTTTCCCCACAGAATGTTAATGATGCGGAGATTTTGGCATTGGCTTTGGTGAGCAGTGGTTGCTAGAGTAGCTTCCTTTAATTTCTCTTCTTGATTACTTCCAAAGCTCGCTAAAACATGCGTTATTTCCCGCACCCCAGCCCCAGGACACACACAAAACCCAGGAGATGAAGGGCAAGTTTCAACACTGCATTCCAGTCCTCACTAAAATGTGATTTGCTTTCAGCATGTTAGTCAGGGGCCAGGGTGCGTCCTTTGGACAATAAGAGGACACTGTCCTTCAAGGAAGTAACGTGCTCACACAAACGGAAGCCTTTGCATGTGCTAGGAGGGAGAACACTGCCCTGACTTAGAGACACTGAATTTCAGGAAGAGAAACACCTGGACCACACCTAGTGTACTTCATTTTCCCTCATATTCTAGTTCTGGGAGCTCCACCTTCTGGCTGCCAGAAACTCCTCTTTTCCGTCCAGAAAAGACTCAGTTTAGGCAGCTTTCAGCCAGGGTAGTAAACTGTTGCATGTCCCTCTCCTGGGGCCCTCTTGTCTGAGTTTACTTTTCAGCCTGCTTTTTCTCCCCACTACAACTTCCTGCCTGATCAGAACACGAAGCATTTGACATTCAGGTTCTGTTTTGCTTTTTAATTAAGGTACAGTTCATTTCAGGCTTTGTTCTTTTAATGAATGCATTTCCTTCTCACACTTGCAACCGAAATCACAAAGCCTCTTCTACATAAAAGGTACCTTTCCTGCGTTATGCTGCTGACATACAATTTATCCATGAAATGTGTTAATTATATACTTTTAATACGTTTTCATATTAAAATGCTATTTCTAAACAAGTCTACTTCCTGGATTAAAAAAAATTAACCCTGGTGCTTCTAACCATTTTCATCTACAGAAGAAGCCTATTGCAAGTGTTAAACTTTCTAAAGTGCTTTTCATTTTCTCTCGAAGATCGATTTGGATATATACCTGGTCTCCTTGTTCATTTTTTTTTCCTGTTCCAGCTTCTACAAAAATTGTATGCATTTATTCAAATTTGTGAGCAGCTTGAGAGCAGTTTTTTCTTATTTATATTTGCATCTCTCATGTCATAGCACTATAACAAACACACACAGTAGACGCACAATAAGTGTTTATCTAAAATGAGCAAAATATGTTCCATCTTGCAAATATTCATCTACTGAATGACAGTAGAATTGACATCATATTATTCACAAAACTTTTAAAACTTACTATTTCTAAAAGTGACTCGTCAAATTTAAATAAAAACAATTGATATTATGTTTAGATTATTGATAGACTGATTCAGCCTGTCACTGTCTTTCCCTCTCTCTCTCCCCTTCTTCCTTCAAAAATGAAGATGGCTTCAAATGACTTAAAGATCAATTAAAATATTTATTACTTGACAAATTGAATTAATAGAATTAGAGAAAACAGATTCAATTCTATATAAGAAGTCCGTACCTGACTTAGAGGCTATTAATGTCTTCTGGTAAAAGATGGGCTCATCTCTAATAATTTTCATCTTTTCCAGAGAGGGTCTGCCCAACGTACCAGGTACTTTAAGACCCACTGGAAGGCTACCTGAGCGACTTGGTCTTGATAAGTCACAAACGTTCGAATAAAAGTACAAAGACAGGGATGTCGGGGAGTTCTATTTGTTGTGGAAACCAGAGTTTCCGCCCAGTCCGCCGGAACTCAGAACTATGTAGTCAGAACTACATACTGAAGACAGTTTGTGGGCTAAAATCAGATTCTTTTTTTCTGATCTGTGTTTGCTTCACAGAGTGAGCCTGAGGATCTGTGTTAATCACTGACGGTGATTGCTTCTTTTTAGATGTTTATGAAAATGCCAGGTACTCTTCGTAAACCACTGAGATATCTTTATCTTTCAATATATAATTATAGGTACGATCAACAGGGTCAGAAATCAGTCAAGAGCTTTTTGAACTCTTAAGGAAGCTTGAGTGAGGAAGGCAGCAAGAAGTATGCCTGGGTTAACACTCTGATGTGTTTGTTTCAGGCACAAAGGGCCAGAGTAACCTAAGGAAATGATTATATCCATGTCATGAGATACGATAGTCTGATCCTGGGGACCATGTTTTAAGAAGAACTATGACAAAAAGTAAAAAATAAAAACTTTTCCAAGAAAGACTATCTAGGAAGATCAGAAGTCCAGAACCTGCATGTTGGAGGCGTAGCTAGAGGTTCCTGTGTAACCTCAGATGAAGGGAGTATAAAAGGGGAAGCTGGTCAGGCTGGTCCACGAATCTGAAAGGAGTTGACATGTGGAGGAGGAGGCACAGGTAGATTCTGACTGGCTCCAAGAAGCAGACTCTGCCCCAATCCAGGAAGCACCTTCTGCCACTGAGGGTCCCCCAAACAGGATGGACTGTTTGGTGAACCACTTACTGCGCTACATGTTAAAGAAGGGACTGAGCAATAAGGTGCAGAGGGCATCCTCTAGTAGGCTCAGGCCAAACTGGATAACATCAACTCTGAATTAGTGAAAGAACCCTGTATATGACATCTGAGTTGTGTCTCAGCAGGTTTTAGATGAGGTCATTCTCTGTAGGAAGCAGTGGTGATGATGGCTGCAATACAGACACCAGATGCTGGGGTGGAAGAGGGAAATACAGTGCCTTTTCAAAAATGTTTTTTTAAAAATTTCATTTCTTTGCCATTAGGATCTTTCTGACTTACAATAACCACTCATTCATTTATTCAGCCACATAGTTGTTGATTGTTTACTGTGGACCAAACATCGGATATGTTGGAGAGAGGGATGTGGAGGAGATGGCCTTGCCCTGAAGGATGCACTGAGGGAGATACACAGACACGCCAGTAGCTGTAGTACGAGCTCACCTGTTCTGTCTCACAGCACAGGAAGTGAAGTGGTCTGGAAGTGCGGGTGGGAGTGGATGCCCTTAGAACTGAGGGTGATACTTCTAGCTCTTTCTATATCCCTGGATTTAAATTGGTGCCAGAGAGAAGGTAAGGAGAAGAGGGAAGAAAGAGCTTGAAAGAACCTCAGGATATTTCTCATACTCATTGAACTTACGTGAGGATGATGGCTGCAGGAAGCACTATCATTCATTGCAGGGGATTAGACAGTGGGGTTGCAACGCAGCAAAGCACATTAACTTACTTTTTAAAAAGACAGTCCCCTCCAGAAGCTCCATTTTGGCCTGGAGGGGTGGGACTAAAGCCCTTTCCCTCTGCTCCTTTAGCTTCCAGGAAGTCCACAGCTTTGCCTCGGGCAGGGCTTTGCCATGGGGCCCCCTGTGTGCGGCCATGGCCAGCTGCCACTCCCTGATCCTCCTGGACGGGACCATCCAGGGAGACCCACTGGACCTCAAGATGTTTGAAGCCACCTCCTGGGTAAGCCTGTGCTCTGCAGAGAATCTAAGGAGTTTCTTCGATGCCAGACCAACATGGGTTGTATCATAGCTATCCAGTACTTATAAAAACGTGAGGTCTCCAATATGGAGTGCAAGCGGCAGTGAGAGAACTCACCTAAGCCTGGTTTTCTCCTCGGTACAAGTTCTTCCATATTTGGGTTCCTGTGAGGAAAGGGGAACAATGCATTTTAAAAATCCCTGGTACTGAGCTTGGCACATATTACAGGCTGGATAGCATTAGTATAATTATTGTATAATTAATTCTAAACCTTTCTAATTGTAGTATGAGCAATGTCTGGTTTCAAAGTTTTCTAGAACATGAATATTAGGAAACAGAACTGTCCCCGGTGCTTAGGATAACTCATTGGTACCAGGAGTTTTATTACTATTACTTTAGTATTGATTTTTGTCTCAAAGACTAGAAACAATAAAAAGGAAAGCCATGAGCGCTTTTGTTGAGACTCTGAAGTAGATTTCAGAACAAATGGTCTCGTTCATGATGAGGAATCTGGCCCTCCTGGTTCTAGTCTTGGCTCTGCTCTGACTCCTTTACTCAGTGAAATCATCTCTGCTGTCGGGGCTTTGGCTTCCGTGACCTTAAAGTGAGAGGACTGAATTAGACTAGCACTGTTTACAGAAAACAAAATGAAACAAAAAACCTGGAATCTTTTTTTTAAAAGGAAACCTTATTTAAAAGCACCCTACAGAAAAAAATAAAAGACACAAAAGAACTTATTTACAAAACAGAAACAGACTCACAGACATAGAAAACAAACTTATGGTTACCAGGGGGAAAAAGGGGTGGGAAGGGATAAATTGGGAGATGGAGATTTGCAGATACTAACTACTAAATATAAATTAGATAAACAACAAGTTCCTTCTGGATAGCCCAGGGAACCATATTCAATATCTTAGAGTAACCTATAGTGAAAAAGAACATGAAAACAAATGTATGTATGTATATGATGAGCTGAAACATACCTTGCACCAGAAATTGACATAACATTGTAAAATGACTGTACTTCAATAAGAAAATAAAAGATTAAAAAAAACCTAAAAAAAACAAATAATTGGAGTTGCTCTGACTAAGATTAAAGATGGGGAGTAAAAGCACAGCTTAGGGAACACACACTCCCACCTGCTTATTACAAGCCCACCTCCTGGGGCCCCGTAGCCTGGTGCAGCTCTAGGTCCCTGCGATATATGTGTATCCAGTCCACCGAAGGAGACATCTTCCGGGTTCCTTCCAGCTGTTGTAGGGCATGGTTCTGCAGCAGTCTGATTGAACTTTCTCCATCCTTTCTGGGTTACCTTTTCTGTGTCTTTAAGTAGGGATCATAATTTCCTCTCTGAGATTTTTTTTTTCCACTCAATGAGATGATTATAAAACATTTTGGCATCTTTGGGTAAAAGGTTCCTTTGACTATAATTTAGGGTCGTTATTATAGCAATTACCGTGTGTTTACTGAACATTAACCACGTACATCACAGTCCCTGTCCTACTGTACCCTGAGGACCGTCAATTCAAATTAGACAGAGAAGGAAGAGCAGAAGCAGCCTTGAACATCAGGAGAAGAAAGACAGTAAGGTGCTTGCCTCACACACAGTAAGTCTGGCTATTCATGCTCACTGTTTTCAAGTTAAGCCCTTCAGAAATGGAGAATGAGCCTCTGTTCAGCACAATCTAGCAGAGAAAGCAGGATAAATTGTACGAATAATTCAGAAGTGTCTGCCCTTCAAATTTCGCAGCATTTCCGATGCATTATTTTTGTGTGTGTGGTGAACTAAGTCTGGTTCACCTCCATGTAGCAGAGGGAGGGGAATACACTGTGCCGGTCTGAGGATTTTCTCCAGGGGAGGGATTGAGCACTGTATTAGTGGATGAACAAGAAATAAATCTCTACAGTGACCTATCCTGTTTGAAATAGGAAATGGCGATTTCCGGGGACAATTTCCACATCAAGGGATTGCCGGCATATGCCATGGTCGTTAAGCCCTGCAAGACAGTCAGCCAGGTAAGCCCTGCCTGCATGCTACCCCAGAACGCCCAACTCAGAAGGGGAGTCCCGACAGGCCCACAATTTTGAAAGCTTGGAGGTATGTTTTCTTTGACTTCCACACATGAAAATTAGTGAGATCTTGTTTCCCTTATTTGTAAAATAAGGATTGGGGGAGGAGTAATTAATTCCTCAAAGCTAGAGGCCATGTGGTGTGTCCCTCTCCATTCCCCATCCCTCCACCAGGTCCCAGTGGAAGGAATTGCAATCCTGCATCAGTTCCCATTCTCATCAGCGCTGCAGAGGATGACAGTCATTGTCCAAGAGATGGGGGGTGACCGGCTGGCATTCATGAAAGGCGCACCAGAGAGGGTGGCCAGCTTTTGCCAACCAGAGACAAGTAAGTGAACAGACTTACATTACAACTGGAAAATCTGTATTTCCACCCCAAATATGTCCTCTCAGCACCTGATCGATGAATCCAAATGCTCACTGACCATCACCAATGGGATGACTCATTGACATCCCAAACTCAACAGTAAAATCAAGCTTATGTTTCTCACTTTCTATATTTCCCATCTAAGTGAATGATAGTACCACTCCTCAACCCCAATATAGGATTCTTCCCAGATTCCTCCCCATCCCTGTCTTGTCAATTGCTCATCCATGGCCCTGTGACTCCATCGGCTCAGGCCCCCATCTCATCCCTCCACTGGATCCCTTCAATAGTTGGTGAATTGGCTCTCTACCCCCAGTATCCCCTATTCTGATTCACCCTTCATACTGTGACCAAATTGGTTTTCCCAACACATAGTATAACTCTATTGTCACTTTCCTGCTTTCATTCTCTGGTTGTTTCCCATAGGCTCCAGGTAATCTCAAACTCCTTTAGTATTATACATAAGGCACTCATGATCTGAATCCTATTAAACTTTCCAAATTTTCTTTACCACTCCTGTGTTCCCTGTGAGCTGAACTAACTACTCAAGTCTTGCTGTTTCATGTCCCCGTGCCTGAGCACGGGATGCTCCCTCAGCCAGAATGCCCTTTCCCTTCTCCAACCTAACCACCTCCTCCCAGTCTGGTAGATGCACCAAGGGCTTCTATAGCATGCTGCAAATTGCCTGAATCGTAGCAGTCATCTCATTCCCTTGTGTTGTTAGTCTACTGGCTGTCACCCTACTAGACAGAGGTGCTCTGAGCGGAGCCTGCAGTTCAGTCTCTGCATAGCTAATTCCTGACACATGGTAGATTCTAAATCAGTGTTTGTTGGTAAAAATCTTTGGGTTATACACTTTTTTTATTTTTATTTTTTGAACGCTTCCTTTTTGTTTCCACTTCACTGGCTCCCAAGAGGTCAACTGTGACAACACAGTTCTACTGAGGGTTCCCACTGACTTGTTTGTGTACCTTCCTAGAGGTGTGTATTCTTGGGCAAGAGTTGGATCTGTTTATAAAGAATTTCACCACCAGTGCCAACTGAGCTCATATTGCATATTAATCTTGTGTTATTTTCTGAACAGTACCAACTAGTTTTGTTAGTGAACTTCAGATTTACACGACACAGGGCTTCCGGGTCATAGGACTCGCCTACAAAAAGCTGGAAATGGACCACCATACCACTGCCTTGATGAGGTAAATGGGATGGGGAGAATTTTAATGAAGCAGAATGGTTTCATGGGAAGATGTACCAGACTGGGCAGTAGACTTAGTAACATAGCTTGTGGAATTTGAGTGCATGAAATGTTTCTGAACTTAGTAAATGGGGATATTAGTACCCCTGCTTTGCCTAAATCACAAAGCTGATGTGAACACTCACTGGGAGAATTGATGATAAATAGCTGTGTACATTGTAAAACATGATGTGATTGTATAGCTTTGTGAAAACATATAGGAATATAACCCATGTTTCAGAGAGCTTGAATTTGTGGTTGTGTCTTTCTTTTGAACCAAATGTAAGTATTTGACTTTTAATTATTTGGGGTGTTTTATTTTATTTTTTGCTATATTGTTATTTTATTATCTTGATTTTTTATTATAGTTGGTGAATTAGTTGAAAATCAGAAAACATAACACTTATCTGAAAAAAAATCTTGAGAAATACAAAACTAAATGAAACAAATAAATATAGCTTGGACTCAACACATAATCTAGATAACATTTGTAGAGAAACAAGAAAAGCTTCAGAGTGGCCGTTCTAAAGATAGTTTTAATATGTATAGATTAAAATAGGAATGCTCAAAAGCTAAAAGGGACTAGATTAATTAATTAGTTGAAATTTATTGTTGTTTTATTTTCCACGGTTTTCAGGCCATGATGTTTATTTCATTTTCAGTGTCATGTCCAATACTCTATGTATATCAGCCACTATTTATCACACTGCGACTTATTTTGTTATTTAGGATTTTAAATTTGGGAGATCTACTATATTTGTGTTCAACACTGTCAGATTCAACACTCACTTATTGTAACTATGTTTTGTACCACTTCCTTTAATATACTAAAATTCATATGTAACATGATCTGTACATATTCTCTGTAAAAAAGAAATATAATGCCCTCCTATATGGTGAAAATTGAAGCAAAAACTACAATGCATTACAAAAAGTAATAGATAGTTCAATAAATACTCAGCTGACTCCACGAAAACAAAGTGAAGCAGTACGTTGGTTGCACCTGCGTGTAGAATTATTGGGGCTGCAACAGCTAGGAATGCAGACTGATACAGGTATGTTATACATCTGAGTCTCAAATACCATCAGCCATCTTACTGTCAGTGAGGTGACTCTGTGAAATGGCTAAAAACTGTTGGTAATACTGAATAAAACAATATAACTTGCCCTCAATTTACATGGTAGTTACATTCTTGGAAAACTCAATAGAATATTAAAAATGGGCAAAAATACTTTGTGTTTATATGTAAAACTGATCAAGAGGAAGTATAAACAGTTTTATTTATGCTTAATATAATACTACTATATATATACACACACTATAATAATACAGTATACTGTATAGTAAAATCATAGTGTAAAATAAACAGTGTAAGCCTGTACTGGCTCAGGAAAGTATAAATGATTTGTTAGTGTCCATGAATGTCCTGGAGAATATTTAAAAGGCATATAGGAGCTAGGGTAACTCTTCATTGGGCACTGGTCATTTCTGAAAATCTTGCATAGATGTCTAACATTGTTTCCAAAATATCCTCTAGAGGCAGTATTGCCCCGGCTGAAATCACTGATGTGTCCCAACCCTGTCACTTTGTGAGCAGTTTGAGGCTCAAAGGTGGAAGTGGCTCATCCAAAGTCATGACTACGGGATCCCTGTCCACATTAATGTGACCTTTTAAAATTTTGGCTATTATAGTTCTGGATATTTGTCATAATTTAATCAGCCCAGGTCACTCAAGTCAGAGAGCTAGAAGTGAGCTTTGAGATTGGATCTCCCATTTTAAAGAAGAGGAAACTTGGGTCCAGGATGTAGCAGAATTGGGAATGGAATTCTTTTTCCTGAGAGCCTGTTGACACATATGTCAGGATTCTGGCTACTATGCTGCTGCTTCTGATTATTATAGTAAAATATTTCCCTATCTGTAAGTTTCAAACCTATGACTTTGGGGCTGGCATATGTAACAAAGCCTGTGAGCACATGGAGGCCCACGAGCAATGGGGCATGGCGAGGGCTGTGGCACACAGGAGAGACATGCCCTGGCCCACAGCATTGAAATTCCACCTTTTCAAAATCTGGTCAGGTTTGTACACAACTTGACTAGCAGGATCTGACCTTAGGTCATCAGTCTGCCCATCCTGTGTTAAAGCCACAGTACCAACACACCTACTCCTCGCTAAGTTAATGTACCTAAACTTTGTTAATCCCTGATTAGAGCAGAACATTCTTTCTGACGTGTGTGTGTGTGTGTGTGTGTGTGTTTGTGTGTGTCTGTTTACTCAAAGTGCTTCCAGCGCTGATATTATAATACTCATGAAAAGAAGAACCATGTAATGTTAGAGCTAGAACAGACTTTGCAGATTCGTTAGTTTCACCACCTTCTTTTACAAAACAAGAAAGAGATTACCAGATAAAGAAAGTGATTTACTCATGGTCACACTGTGAGGTAGTTGCAGAGCTGAGATTAGAATGCTGATCTCCTAATTACAGTGTGTTCAACCCTGTGACAGCTTTGTGCCCGAGGAACAGAAATACGAGTGTCAAAAGGGGCTGCACACATTGTCAGATGCTTGACTCTGGAGCCATTTTCTTGGCCTGATCTGGTGCCTTGAGGTTGCACCATTCTTATCTCTGAAAATGTCTAAAACCTGAGGCCTGTGTATGAGAGCCACCAGAAAGACTGGAGGACCTTCATCAGGCATCAGCTAGGATATCCTTTAAAGACCGGCTCAAATATCACCTCCTCCAGGAAGGCTTCTCCAGTTACTCCACCTAAAAATGATTACACCTTCCTCTCCGACTCTGTAGGACTCTTGCATGTACATGAGCACGATACTCCTCCCAGCCTTCCATATAGCCAAGATGGTCATGCGTCATCTTGCCATCCCCATTGCATATGAAATCTCTGGAGTCAGGAGTTACTATAGTCCTTGCCTATTCTCTTCCCCACTTCCCAAGCCCTGTTCCTTGCACTTACTTAGGTTTTCAGTAAATGGTCATTGATTTAACAGACTGGCTGACTTCAGTTCCCATGAGGAACCTCTGGCAGTAGAATTTCTGAAAGAGGAAATGAATTTTCCTAGGTAGTTTGGCAAAAAAAAAAAAAAAAAAAAAGTCACACCAGGCAGCAGAGCACTTCAAATAGGCAGATATTTGCCTAGCACCTCCTCTGTGTTGGCACCATGTGGGTGTTGTTGAACTTGTCATTGAACCAGGCAAACTGCCCTTAAGGAGCTGAGACAGAGACAGATCAGACAGCAAAAAATGATAATATATGGACAAATAAAATACAAGATAAACTGAGGTAGAATTAATGCGCTGAGGGAGCAAGTATTTCTCTCTGGGGAAGTCTTTATGAGGAGGTGCACGTGAGTTTGGCCTCAAGATATAGGAAGGATTTCAATGGAAGATCCTGGGAAACTTACGACGTTTCCCATGGAATAAGAAGAATGTCTTATGGCAGTTTAGAGCAAATGTTTAGAGACAGCTGTGTACAGGCAAACCCATGGTAAGTGGTCTAACTTGGCTAGGGGTTGTAGTAGATGAAGAATTTAGTGACAGATGAAGCTGGAAAGATCATTTGGAATCAGATTATGGAGAGACTTAAATGCCAGGTTCAGAAGGACAGGAGATGCTATCCTTCTGAGTCAGCTCTGAGGTGAGCAATTCAATCTGTGTCCACTTCCTGCCACTTTGGGGGAGGTTTTAGCAGTGACCTGGGGAGCCTCCCTAACTCTCCACCAGGCTCCTGGCTGATGTGAGGACCGGCATTGAGACACACATGCCGAGAAAGGCAGGTTGGCTTTTCTGGGTACTGCTTTCATCTGCATTTTGGCCAGAATTAAGCAGTGCTGGTGTCTTGCTCTTGTGTCTACTAGAAGTTTCTGGGTCTCAGATAAATGAATCATGGAAGACTCTTTGAACTCCCAACCCAAAAGCACTCCCCTGCTACTGGTCCTGCAGAATATCTTGGAAATGTTCTTGTGGTGGACAGGAGCATAAGAGAATTATTTGTTTGCAGAAACATGCACACTTTATGTAAAAGAGCAGTGCTACCAACTGAGAGAGCGAGAAGCTTGATCTTAGAAGGACTCCTTTCCTTTTCTTTTCTTTTTTTTTAAACATTTTTTATTGATTTATAATCATTTTACAATGCTGTGTCAAATTCCAGTGTTCAGCACAATCTTTTCTTTTCTTTTCTTTTTTTTCTTTTCTTTTCTTTTCTTTTGAGATTATAGCCTCGTACCTCCTGGGACTAAAACAGTATTGATGATAGCTTTGGTTTCTAGAGAAACTGGTATTTTCTTTCATTTTTCATGATGTTTTGTACCAGAGCTAGAACACCTCTCTGGTGGTTGCTAACAGGTGAGGTGATGAAAATCACTACAGCATATGGAAGGCACCTTTGTGGTCATTTAAGTTCATTGTCTATAAAAGTTAAAGCAAATGTTTTGTTTAATAAGTATTCTCTCTTCCTCTCGATTCAGTCAGAGCAAACATCTTTGTATCCTTTGTGCCCTCTCCTGTCTTCTTTCTGGATGGTTCCTGCACATATTCAGTGCCTCAGGAATGGTGCTTGAATGAGTGAGTGGGGACCACTCTGACAGAGAGAGAGCTAGCTTTGTCTTTGTTTTGCTTCCTATAAGAAGAACTATTAACGTGTGATTTCTGTTCAATCATCCACATACTTCTAGGGACCAGGTAGAATCAGATCTGATATTTTTAGGACTATTGATCTTGGAGAATCGATTAAAGGAAGAAACAAAACCTGTCCTGGAAGAGCTCATCTCTGCCCGGATAAGGACCGTCATGATCACAGGTATAGAACAAGTGTGTGTGAAAGCAGGAAAAATTTGATGGGGAAATAGACAGAAATGCACTCATTCAGCAAATACTGTTGACTCCTTACTATGGACCAAATACTATTCTAGATACAGGAGATGGGCAACAAAAAAGGCAAAGTTACTGCTCTCATTGAGTTTCATTCACGTGGGATGAGATAGAAAATCAGTCAATCAATCAATCAAATAAACAGCTGGCAATAATATTATGAGATACATAAAACAAAACAGAGTGATGTGGTAAAGTGTATCTGACCAGCTACTTCAGATGAGGTGTCCTTTCTGAGAGGGAACATTTGAGCTAACACCTGAATAAGAAAACATGAGCTGGGCAAACATGATGGTTTCATTCTTTTTTGGGGGGGGAGGGGTAGTGGGAGGATGAAGGTAATTAGGTTTATTTATTTATTATTATTAATTTTTTCTTTTAATGGAGGTTCTGGGGATTGAACCCAGGACCTCGGCATGCTAAGCATACGTTCTACCACTGAGCTCTACCCTCCCAGCTAAGATGTTGATTTTTATTGTTAAATGTTAGAAGAAGAATGCTCGGTCAGCATGGTCTGTAAACTACACTGAAGGCCCATCAATGAGATCTACAGTTCTGGAGATAAAAAAATGCTGTCCCCTCTCGTCTTACTCCCAAACCCCAAACTGCAAACAAGGGAGCGGTGAGCAAGGATCACACAAGAGAAAGTAGTGAAATTTCTTTTTTTTTTTTTCTGTCATGAACTTTTATTTTATTTTATTTTGTTTTATTTAACGTTTTTTCATTGAGTGATAGTCATTTTACAATGTGTCAAATTCCAGTGTGGAGCACAATTTTTCAGTGATACATGAACATACATATATTCATTGTCACATTTTGTTTTCACTGTGAGCTACCGCAAGATCTTGTATATATTTCCCTGTGCTATACCGTATAATTTTGTTTATCTAGTCTACATATTCTACATAATTTTGAAATCCCATTCTGTCCCTTCCCACCCCCCGCCAAATACAAAACAGAAACAAAGTCATAGACATAGAATACAAACTTGTGAAATTTCTTAATGAAAGCTCTTGAGTGAAGAGTAAATGATTTCCTAATGCAGTCATGTTTTTTGAGCATGTGTTCCCTTCCCCTCCTCTGCTCTCATAATTCAGATGCATTCGACTTGGTTCGTTGTAGCACCAGGATACAATCTTTCCCCACCAAGGCACTTTCTCCCCACTCTGCTTCCTTTGAACCCAGTTCTGTGTTGGGAGCTCTAGAATATGTTCACCTCCCCTTTGGTACATTTCCCCCCTGATAAGCCCCCCACAATCCAAGAAACTTTTGGATCACTTTTACTGTCTCCCTTTCTAGCCCCTTGATCCAACTTCTAGGTGTTGCTGAAATTAGTTTACCACTTATTAGAATTCCCCTTACGTATGGCCCTCCCATTTGAAAATCTTGATTTAGCACTTATTTTACACATTCTCAGAATCTATCCTTAACCATTTAGATTTACGTAGAAATAAGAACTCATCACTCTCCACCCCCCTCTTCACCTCTTCCTTCACTTTGAAATTTCTGCTTTGTTTCTTTCCTTGCTTGGTTGTAATTTTTTCCGAAGAACAGTCCTTGGATGGGATAGAAGGATGATATGCTCTCTGATTTCTTATATATCCTGGAATATCTTTCTCTGCTCTGACAGGTGAGTGATAGCTTGCCTGGGTATAGAATGTTTAGGTTCTAGTCCTTTTTTATTAATGGTCTGTAGATATTAGTCTTTCGTCTTCTGGTTTGGGGTATTGCATACACAGGTCCGATGCCAGTTCACTGTAGGTAACTTGTTATTTTTATATATAATCTTTTTTCTTTAACTTTGGAGTTTAGAGATGTTACCAGGATGTGCCTGTATGTTTATCTTTTTCCATTAATTTAGTCTCAAGCATGGTGAGCACTTTAAATCTGTCTTCTTCCTCTCAGGAAAATTTGTTCCCTTGTTCATGTAACTAATGCCTATTTTTTCTCTCTTTCTTTTTTCCCTTCTGGAATTTCTCTTGTTCTGCATCTATCCTCTCAGTCTCTTATCTTTTCTCCTGTAATTTTTTTTTTTAATTTTTACACAATTTTTAAAGGTTACACTCCATTTACAGTTATTACAGAATATTGGCTATATTCCTGGTGTTGTACAGTACATCCTTGTAGCCTGTCTTATGTAGCTCTCATATTTTTATAGTTTTGCTTTGTGTTTTAAGATTTTTTTTTCTTGCCCTCCACTTTTCCAAACCACAAACGCCAGTATCAAAAATGACGAGTATCTCCTTCAAATGACCTTTTGAATTGTGATGTTCTTAAATTGTGTTTTGGGGTAGGAATGGATCTGAAAAACTCTCATTATTTTTAATGCAGCTTTCATCAGTCTCCAGCAGCGATCCTACTTTCCCAGTCACGTGTTCTGGTTGTTCTGCCTGATCTCTCCTTCCCTAGCTTCCGGGACTTCTTAAGTAGGTTGTTGTATTTTTTTTGCCAGATGATTAAGGCTCAGGCCTGGGCTGCACGTCCTAAACAAGATGCCTCTCACAGGCTTTGTGGCAAAGCAGACGGGCTGTTGTTACCCTGCTGAGGCTTGTGGAAGAAACCTCTCCGTCTCAAGGCTCCCTGTCCTCTTCTGATCTCAGGCTGGAGCATCCTCTTCCCACCAGTTAGCTCTTTTAAGGATCTTCAAAGTAGATTTTGGCAGAAATCTAGGAGAAGCCATGCCTGTTACTATATTATTTATTTTTTCAGTGGTTGCTCTAGGAATCACATCTTTACCAACCCTTTCACGTAGCTGTATAATCATAAATGTCCCTGACTTTTTCCCCTTTACATTATAGTTGTCCTGTGTATGACATACAATGAGACCCTACCAGACAATGTTAGAGTTTTTAATTTCAACAGTCAAGAGTTAAAGAATGTAAGTGAAGAAAAAATCGACTTTTATGTTTATCCAGATCTTAATTATTTCTGTTGCTGTTTTCATTCCTTATATTGCAAGTTTCACTCTGATATCATTTCCTTTTAGCCCAAAGAACTTCAAGCATTTCTTTTTGAGTATATCTTCTGGCAACAAACTACCTTAGTTTCTCTTCTCTAAAAATTTTTCTTTATGTCTCCTTTATCTCTGAGGGTAGTTTTCATTAGCTATAGGAGTCTGAGGTGATAGTTTTTTTCTTTCAGGCCTTTAAAGATGTTACACTGTCATCTTGCCTCCATGTTTTTTTGGTGAGAAATCTGTGATAATTTTAATCATTGTTTCCTTATATGTAATATATTGTTTTTCTCTGCTTTTTCTTTATCTTTGGTTTTTAGCAACTTGATTATGTGTATAGGTGTGGTTTTCATTGAGTTTATCTTGATTGGGATTCAGTGAGCTTCTTGAATCTGTAAATTTAAATCTTTTACCATATTTGGGAAGTTTTGTGCTATTATTTCTCCAAAAATTTTTTTGTCCTGTTTCAGTCTCTTTCCCCTCTCCTTCTTGGGCTCTAATGTCATGAATATGAATTCTTTTGTTATTCTTCAGTCTCGATTCTTCTGTTTTTAAGATTGTTTCTCTGTTCCTCAGATTGTATAATTTCTATTGATCTATCTTCAGGTTCACTGACTCTCCTGTCATCTCCATTGTGCTATTGAGTTCATCCAATGAATTTTTAAAATTTCAGCCATTATATTATTCAGTTCTAAAGTAGATATTTGGTTATGCGATACACTAGAAATTTATCATGTGCACCAGAAATTGATAACATTGTAAACTGACTATACTTCAATAAAAATATATATATACCAAAAATTAGCCATTTGGTTCTTTTTTATAGAGTATATTCTTTTCAGTGAAGAAGTTCTATGTTGTCATTTATTTCAAAAGTATTAAACTTTTCCACATCGAGGAGGTAAATAATGGCTGCTTTAAAACCATTGTCTGATAATTCCAACATCTGGGTCATATTGAGACAGGCAACCATGGATTGTTTTTCTTGACAACTGGCCAGATTTTCCAGGTTTTTTGTATGTTGAGTATTCTGAACATTTTGAATATTATGTTGGGAGACTTTGGATTTTGTTAAAATCCTCTAGAGAATGTTGAAAGGTTTTTTTGTGTGTTAGCAAGTAAAACTGGGGCATGGGAAGTGATTAATATCATAGTTCAATTCTTGAAGCTTTTGCTATCCTTCTTTGGGTTTGTTCTGCCCATGCACAGCTCTGGATTGAGATCAGAACTTACATAGTTCATACACTGAATTAGCCTCCTTGTCTAGCTCTCTTCTTTCCAGGATTTCCCTCATAACTCTTCCACCCTCCAGTGCCCTTTTCCTGGTTCCTCTGGCCAGAAAGACTAGATTTTTCTTGGAGTTTTAACTATCTGCAGAGCTCTGGAACTGGGGCTTACATTTAGGCCAAATTATGTGAGAGGAAAGAGGAAAAAGAGCTGAGAATCTCTTGATCTTTAGGTTATTTCTCCAAATTTGATTCCCTTCCATATACTACCATTTATATTTACTTTTCAAAGTCCTTGGGTAGGTTTTGGAGTTTTGTTTATTTATTGTTTGTTTGTTTGTATTTTTTCTTTGGAGTTTTCCACTGTGATCAGTGGGAGAAATAGATTCTAGTGGGTTTACTCCCTTGTAGTTAGAAGTGGAACCACGAGATATGAGATGAAACCAGTGAGGTTTTGCTAAACATTTACCAAGCTGTTAACAAATGATAGAAACAGATTTGAATTTTGCCTTTTTAATTTTACTTCCCACTCTCTGGCAAAAATATACTGTAGGTCATGAGGTAACCAGATGAAAAGCAGCAAAAATAAGAAAAAGGATCATGAAATCATGGAAGATTAGGGCTGAGAAAGACCTTAGAGATTCTTTCTCCTCACACCCAAAATAAGGCCTAAACTCCTGACCCTGGTTTTCCAGGCTCTACATG
Source organism: Vicugna pacos (assembly GCF_048564905.1). NCBI lineage: Eukaryota > Metazoa > Chordata > Mammalia > Artiodactyla > Camelidae > Vicugna > Vicugna pacos. Next base: position 60,025,077 of record NC_132987.1, on the reverse strand, counting down.
AATTGGTTCTAGCTCGTCAACCTCATCTTGGGATACTCTCTTTTTTTTCTAGGTGACAATCTTCAGACTGCAATAACAGTGGCCAGAAAGTCTGGGATGGTTTCTGAAAACCAGAAAGTCATTCTCATTGAAGCAGATGAAACTACTGGGTCCTCATCAGCATCTGTATCTTGGAAATTAGTAGAAGAGAAGAAGCACATGGCATACAGGAATCAGGTACACCTGAAAAGAGACCTTCTGCCGTGGTGTCTAACTTGTCACCCAGTGTTGGCTACGGAGCAGCTTTGACTGGCAGAGGTGTACAGGTGACCTAGGGTCAACATACTTCTCCAAATGTCTAACATGTATGCTGTTCATAGAACTCAGTTATATCGGTTTCCCATACCGTTTCTACTGACCTTTAAGTTATGGTGCTTTCCTGGCTGCTAGAAATAATTCATTCTTTTAAACTTAAAAAAAGTCTTTAGAAAGAGTATAGTGAGCATGGCTGCAAGTCTAATTTTCCATTGTTTTCTTATTTGCCAGCCATCCCATTGAGTTCAAAGAGGACTCAGTCCCTAGGAGAGACATTGCTGTGTGCACTGGAAAATCTGACTCTGTCTTCAGGGTGGAAAAAAAAAAAGTTTATTCATTTGTCTCTAGTCTTGTTAGTATCCTATCTCTGTTGTGTGTCCTTGTGGGACAATATTAATTCTGTAAGAAAAAATAAAAACAAGTTTTCACTTCAGAGAGATATTTGTTAAGCTGCAAAGCGTTTGTATTTTACACTTGAAATGTGTGAAATGTGCTTTTCTCAGGGACTCACCGAGATCAAATCAGGATGAGGACAGGACATGAGTGTTATTCTCCTGGTCACTAGAGGCTGTCGATGTGCAAAGGTTGATCCAGCAAAGAGAAAATGCTTCTCTGAGGAATCAGGGCTGGAGTGTGACTTTTAAAGAGAGAACCTAGACTGCCATAGTTGCCTTCTCTCAGGTGTGCCTGTGGTCCTAACCACTATACCAAGTCTGAAATAACTGTGTCTTGCTCAGCAGGACAATTACATTAACATCAGGGAAGACATCTCTGATAATAGCAGAGGAGGAAGTTACCATTTTGCCCTAAGTGGAAAATCCTTTCAGGTTATAAGTCAACATTTCAGCAGCCTACTGCCAAAGGTAAGTTCTAAGAGGGTACCAATCTCCCAGTAAAGATGCTAACAATGTCACTGTCAGAGCATGATCCTAAGTAATTTCAAATCTCTAAATAGGTTAGATATACCTGCTGAATGTATCGTAAGAGAGGCAGATATGTTTGCTGAGGTCACTGCTGTCTCATTTGCTGCTAGATTTAAACTGAGTAAGCTTGATTGACCAAGTATCCACTGTCTATAGGATTTAAGTATTAGTGACTTCTCAAGTGATAAGATTACTTTGGGGCAGCTGTCACTGTATCCCCATGGTTAGAGGTTTCACAGTATCGTGAAAATTCAGCAATTATGCAGGACGGCAGGCCAAGAATAGAAGAATTCCATGAAATTTTTGGGAGAGGACCTTTATATAGAAGAGGTCTTAAACTTAAAACTTTTCTAATGAAGAACAAACCCACAGTGGGAGCCCGTAAGTTATAGATATGGAACATGTGAACAACCTAGAGAAAGTCTGTGTCCAATGTAAACTAAAGGTTATTTATTTGTATTTAATTGCTCATTATCTTAGGTAGTGATTAAGAAAAAAGAAAGAAGACTTTAAAGCTGAGTTCACGCTAAGCTGAATTCACTGCCAAGAGAAGCAAGGAGCACACAGCTGTAATACAGAAGAATTTAGAGTCTGTAGGATGGGGCTCAGGTGGATGGAGCTGGTATAGGTTTTTATACGACAGCCCATTAGTGTCTCATAGCCCAAGTTAGATTTGGGATAGCAGCTGAATTTCACAATTGGTCAAGTCCAGATGGTACAGTTAAGTCAAAGACCACAGACAGTCACTGTCTCATCATTAGGCTTGTTTTCTGCTAGAGCTGAACAATTTTCTGAGAAGCAGTTGCTCCTTTCCCCCTCCTGGGATCCTGGCTTCTTGTTATTTTGCAATTTCTCGTACTCTGTTGGTGTAAGATGCCATTAAACTCAAGATTTTTCAGGACCACAATCTCTACGGCAGCTGAGCTAAATGCCTGTAGGTTGTCATTTTCATCAACTCTGTTTATTAACTAACTGATTATTATTATTTACTGATTTGGTCTCCCCAGTCACTTATCTGATGACCAAAGTCTCAATGTCAGTCTTAAAATCCTAAGGAGGACTTCTTGGAAACATTTTTCCTCATTCATGCATATCATTACCCAGTCAGTGTTGTGACTGCTATCAGTTATTTTATGTATGACCAGCTGACATGATAAAAAAATTTCTCTCTTGCTTTCTTTACAGATACTGATCAATGGGACCATCTTTGCCAGAATGTCTCCTGGGCAGAAATCTAGTCTGGTGGAAGAATTTCAGAAGCTGGAGTAGGTTTTTTACCAGTTCAGGTGGTGTGAGGTGCATGGAGGCATGACAGTTAAGGGGAGTGTAAGAGGTCCAAGAAGTCACTCAGTTTGGCTAGGACACTGGTTCTCAATGTGGCTGCGTGTGACAGTCACCTTGGGAGCTTTGAAAGAAATTGCAATACCAGGACACCACCATCCAGAGATTCTGTTTCAATTGCTCATGTGGGGCTTGGACATCAGTATTTTTTAAAAGTTCCTTTCATCCAGAGCTAAGAACACTACTGAGCTAGAACATAAGGGGCACAAGAAATAATTCTGGAAAGGTAATTTGAACTCAGCTCCTGAAGGCGCAATGCAAATTTAGACTTCATTTTTACAAAGTATCATCACAGTTATGATGCAGGGAGGTCCATATGACGAGTGGCTCACATAGCCCTAAAAATACTAAAGCGTTCTTGTGCCGAAGCATCCTCTCCATCCTAAATCAGAAGAATGCTCCTAACACCAAGGGTCTCCATTGATGCACTCCCATCATTTGGCATCCTTTATTTCCTGTTAATGGAACCCTACAGAGTCTGGGGGCATCCCTTACTTCTGGTGCTGGACCACACCGACATGACTCCAACTCCTATTTGCTCCCAGTCTACCCTCCAACTCACTTGATTCAGTCACTAGGCAAGCTTCTATATTTAAAAAGTCCTCTTTTATCAACTAGGATTAAAAACCTACACAGTAAACTCGTTGCCTTACATAGGAGTGTGGAAGAGAAGTACAGCAAATTCTGCAAATGCTGTCAGGGTCCTCCTATCTTAAAAAGCAGACTGTCGATAATCTTCGTCAACAATTCAAAAGAACAGCCTCAAAAAGCAATCCTGAAATGGGGATATATTTTCTTTTCTCAACTCCTGGGCTTGGCACTGCATTTTTGAGTTAAGTGATGACTGGCACAGCGGATTTCTTCTCCAGTTACTGTTAACAGCACCAACAACTAATTTTTAGTGTATCATTTTAGAATACAGCACCTCACCGAATACTCACAGCAAAATGTGTAAAATCATAGTCAAGATGGTAACGTGATCAGATTAAAGGTCTAGATCTTCTGGTTTCAATTCCTGTGCCTCCCCACCTTGCAATGTTGTCATATAATCATCCACATCCTGTTTTACAGCTGACAGAGCTGTCTTCTAGACAGTGAGGTGGCCTTGAAACCCCTGGAGTCAGGAACAGTATGTTGGATTCCTTAATCCATTGTAGGAACTGCCGAGTCATACTTTACTTTTAGTCAAACCAGACTGTTAGGAAAACTCCCTTAAAATAGATAATAAGTTTGAGCCCTAAGTAATGAAGCTCATTTTATCTTTTTAATTAGAGAAATTAGCAGTCAAGATTGCTTTGATCTCCTCTACAATTGACACGGTTCCCTTTTAGTTACTTTGTAGGTATGTGTGGTGACGGAGCCAATGACTGTGGGGTAAGTAGCTGCCGGGGTGTGGGGCCATCATCGCACTCTTAGTTGTACTTGCTCAGAGCCCTTTAAGAGATAATGTCTCCTGGGATACACACCATCTCCATTACTCCTGATGGAGAAACTGATGCGGAGGGTTTGAGATGGTTTTGACCAAAGCTACATAATGATTAAGTCGTCAGTACTGAATGAAATAGAATTTGGTTCTTGGATTCCCCACTTCTTTGAGTAGGTGACCCAGTGCCAGCTCTTTCTTATGTGGCAGGCAGAACCAAATTTAATCATCTCCTGGCTAGTGCTTGGCCCACAAGCCACCTCGTGGCCAGCTTAACTGGCCTCTCCTTGCATGCCCTCAGGAGAGTGTGTACGTGAGTGTGCATCCACAGTAAGTTGATTCTTTGCTTTCAGGCTTTGAAAATGGCTCATGTGGGCATCTCTTTATCAGAGCAAGAGGCATCCGTGGCCTCGCCTTTCACTTCCAAAACTCCAAACATTGAGTGTGTACCGCACCTTATCAAGTAAGTAGGCACTTTTCCCCAGCATTGTTTCAACCTCTCTTGACTTTTAGCTCCAGATCCCATTGTTCTGCCAGGCAAAGACCAGGCAACCACATGTCCCTGGGCAGGGAAGGGGCTTTGTGGGAGAACTCCGTCAAACATTCTACTCCTGAGTACATTTAGCAGGAGGCAAAAATAACCCTGGGAAAGCAATGGCATTTCTAATGAAAATCACTGAATAGGTTATTTTTAGAAGATTGGAATCCGGAATGTGTTTCTGCTTTGAAAATGTCAATTGTATTCTTATTATTATTATTTTAAATATGTCTCTTTAGATGCTGTATTAACGGGGGGATGGACAGAAACACGTTCTTCCCCAGCTGCCTTCCTTTTTTCTTGCCTCTTTGTGCTTCCTTGAAATATCCTTCCCATCCCCCGCTTTCAGAATATTTATTCATCTTTGCTGCTTCTACTAAGATTTCCCTTGGTGCTTTGTACCCCTCAGCCCGCCCTGGAGTATACCTTTATTTCAGTGATGGAGATGGTGGACATTGTGGCTGATTTTGGTTATTATAACTAGTATATGTTTACAGTTTATAAAATGCTTTAATGCCTATTATACACCAAACAGCCTGGAAATGTAGGAATGGTCACTATTTCTTTTACAAACAAAAATATTGAGGCTCAGAGAACTTAATTGATGTATCCAAGCTCACAGACATATAGGACTGAAGATTGTATTAGAATTAATTTTGTTCCAATGTGTATTATCTACAAATACCATACTCTTCCCACCACATTAAAATAATGATTTGGCGAGCTCCTCCCTGTTTAAAAATGTATTCCTGTATTCAATAAATATTTATAAAGTAGGGACTTAGTGCCAGGAACTGGGGGAGGCACTGGGGACCCAGAAGCAAATCGACTAAATATCCTTTGATGTCCCAAAGCTTTCTGCTGGTGAAGAAGACAGGCGATAAACACATGTATAGAAAAGCAAGGGTAACATAAAAAAGGGGAAGATGGCTTGGATGGTGGAACTGGCTGCTTCAGACGCGGAGTGTGGAGAAGCCTTGCGAAGAGAGTGAGGGAGGAGGAGAAACTACCTTCTAGGCAGAGTAAATGGCAGCAGCAGAGCCCTGATAAGAAGAAGAAGCCTGCTTTGAGGACTGGGATCTGGGATCCCAGGAAATCATTCTGACCAGAAGTAAACTGAAACTCTATTCTTTTCCCAAATGGAAGAGGTGAACGTAGCATTTCATGAGTAATCTGTTTTATGCTTTAAATATATACTATTTACTCAGTCAACAGAAACACAAATGAAGATGCTCATTGATTCCAGCCTCTTTAAATTTGATGTATGCCTGATTTGAGTATGCAGATTGTTTTAGTTCGGTTTTAGAAGAAGGTAGGACTGCCAAATGAGATTTGAATGAGATGTTTGCCAAACTCCCGGAGCACCTGGAGCATGAAAATAGCCCCCAGACCTGCAATCTTATTTAAATTCTTCAGTTCACAGATGAAGAAACAGTGACTGAGAGATGGAAAATGACCTTCTAAATCACATTAGTGAGTAGATATGAGCTCTGGGACCAGTTCCCGGGTCTCCGGACCTGGAGCTGAAATAGCGCCCACAGAGAGGACAAGAGTGACTCTGACTCTGGGCTCCATTGCTCATCAAAGTCCTGTGGACCTTGGCCTGGAGTTGGTCTTTCTTGAAAATCTGGTGATTTAGCATACTGACCGCTGCCTCCCACTGGCTCAAGGTTGTCTGGTCTGTCAGACAAACAATCGAATAATCAGGCTTTCAACTTTTTTCTCCTGAGCTCAGCTGAACAGCACAGAATAACTGACCTCATTTCCTCCCAGTGCTTTCATTTCATTCCTTTCTCATTTCTTTTCTCACACAGGGAAGGACGTGCAGCTCTCGTTACATCATTTTGCATGTTTAAGTACATGGCTCTGTACAGCATGATTCAGTATATCGGTGTTCTGCTGCTCTACTGGGTATGACTTGGGACCTAGCCTCTTGGTTAGTGAAGCCTAAAACAAGTAGCAGTCACTCTCAGTTCGAGATGCATCTTAAACAAAGTGTGCCATTGAGATATTTCGAGCACCAACAGCCCCTCTAAAATGACCTTTGAAGTTTTTTGAAAGTAAATTAGAAATAGACTGATGTACTCAGGAAAACTTGTTGGTGTCAACTCTTCTGAGTCTCTGACAGAAGCTTTTTATCTAATTGTAGCCCAGGATCAGAACTGAACGTAACCTTTCTCTCTCGTTGTTGCTTTTGCTTGCCTGGGCTAGGTCTCCAGCTTCCCAACCCCAGTGTGGCTCTGCCTTAGCACATCATTCATTAAGGAGATGCTTCTCTGACGAGGGTGCTGCTAAATGTTACATAACTGGCTCTCCCTGGAAAGACAAACCCTGATTCTTAATACTTGCCAATTTCAATGGTATAAATATGTCCACCATGGCTGGTTTCCAGGTATCTCCCTGGTGTCCCTGAACATGGAGTTGGAAAGACACGTCCAGTAGTATGCCTTTCAATAGTGGTTGCATCATATAGATACAAAAGTTGTAGGTAACCTCAAGACCATAGATAACGGCAAAACAAAATGCAGGCAAATGATGAGGAAATGTGAAGTTTTGAGTATTTACTAACTTAATTTTTTATCACAATTTATATAATAGTAAATTTGTATAATTTAATTTTTTATATTGGCTGTGTTTCACAGCCAATTCACAAAACCCCTGAAAATTTAGCAATTGACTCTTATGAACTAGTATAAATCAGCATGTCACTGATTCCCTGAATATAAGGATTTGAAAATTGCCATATCATACCCCACAGAGTACACAGATCTTTTGATGGCTTTTTCTATTTAACAAAATAGAAAAGGAGGAAAGATACATGTAGTGTCTGTGAACTTAACCTATGGGCCTCTTCCATTAACTTACACTGAGAAAGGAGATTCCATTTGTGCTGAAGATACCCAGGTTCATCTCCATGTCTTGCCCTCTTGAAGGTTGAAGATTTTACTTCTGTTATTTCCAGATTATATAAGTCTTCTACTGCTCACTGATGAATAAGCTGGAATAGAAGAGGCTTTTTATAGAAATATGGCCCTATTTTGGAATCCCAATAACTCATGCTCAAAAGTAGAGTTAAACATGGGTCATCATTAGCTCTTTTACACTAAGGGGTGGTGGAGGAGGGCAAGGAAGCACGTTGTTTGAAATCAGTAAGACCTGAACGTTTTTCTTTCAAGAATATCAAGGTGCTTTATTAGGACTTTCTACTACCACCAAATAATGCAAATAGTGAGCTCAGTTATTCTCATTTTCCATTGGTGAGATTTAGGTAAGATCACACATTTGTCACTTACACTTGGAAACACACTCTTTTGTTTATGCCAGACCAAACCCTAACTTTTCTGCAAACAGGTAGAAAAGAGAGCAGAGATGAATCTGGTAGAATGAGATATTCCCCTCAATAAGGGATGATATCTGTGCTCAAAGGACCAGCCCCAAAAGCACATGGCAGTGGCCCTCCTGGTTAGAGAGGGGTTTGCAGGCTTGTTTTTGATACCCCTGCCAACATGACCAGACCCCTGACCACACCATCTCCTTGGTAATTTGCTTGGAAATCCTATGTTGCTGTGAGAAAATGAGTGCAGTTGATGTCAAAGTTCATCCAGAAGGTCGTAACATTTTTTTTGAACCATTTTCCTTTTTATTTTCAGGAGACAAACAGCCTTTCAAATTACCAGTTTCTGTTCCAGGATCTGGCCATTACAACTCTAATTGGTGTAACAAGTAAGACATTTTTTTAAGCCTTCTTCTCAGAGGTGCTTCCTTCCTCATGCCTCCCTCTGCCTGGCTAGGGTTGTCCATCAGGAGGGGCAGAGCCTGCCACAGTAGTGACTTATTCCCCAGAGTGGTAGAGCATACAGAGAAAGAGGAAATGGAATCTTCATTTTCATGTGTTGAAAGAGTTAGCAAAGGAGAAGCTGGCTAGCTGTTCTGCTGTTCTCCATAAAATATAGAGCTTCCATAAATGGTCACGAAACATTTAAAATGAAAAAAAAGCACCTTGAAAATCAGGAATGCTGACTTCAGTGTGCTTTTAGGTATAGTTATGGTCCAAATGTGCCCAATTTATAGAAGCTAAATGGCTTTTATGGTTCCATGTCCAACCCTAGCCTCTCAGGATTTAGAATAGAGATTAAAGGTAATCTTGCCAATGCGCCACTCCCACTTCCCACCTCTTAACTAATATATGAATTGTTTCCCCAGTTTCCCTGCTATGGGATTTTTTTTCCCCAACCCATCCACTAACCGTCATCTTTATCGTATTCTTTGCTTTTCTGTTACATATAAATGCCCGCAGGTCCACTTGTACTTTTAACCCTACCCGATCCTGCTTTCTCAAGGATTGTGTTCCTGTAGTAATCTCTTTCTTCATCATCAGCATACAAATATATTTTTGTATTTTCTTTCTTTAAAAGCTTTTCCTCGACCTCAAACCCATCACTAGCTTCTCTCCCCTTTATTCTCAAACTTCCCAAATAGTTGTGTATCTCCGCTTTGCCCACTTGCCATCTCTAACTCTATTGCCATTTCATGTCACTCAGCCAGATTCTAACATTCAAGGGCATGAATTTGGATACTGACCCTGCGCTGTATTTGGTGGAAGGCAGTGGTATGCCAGAAAATATTTAGCAATTGGCTTCCCTCTGCCCCAAATGTTTGTATATGTATGCACATGAGTGTATTATAAGCTTTACTGAAAAGAAAAATATGTAGAGGGCAATTTTCAAATAATAATAAAATAATTGCTTTCTTGCAGATTCCATTCAGCCAACTGATTCTTACAGAATGTTTTCACTGAGTTTTGCCAAACCCCTCTATCCATTGTCAACATATGGTTGCGATTGATGACTGAATCAGTTCTAACGTGAATGTTGGTTGACGTCTTTCTTTACCTGAATGAGCAAAATAACAAAGACTCATGTTGAAACTTTAATCAGTCATCAGTCATATGAGCAACTTATATGCTTATTTGCAAGCTTGGTTCTTGAAAGCTGGAAAAATAATTCCTCAGTTAAAAAAATTGTTCTTGATATGATGGCTATGTTACATACGTAACATACACTTAAGTTGAATTGCCATTATTAACTGTAAGAACATAGATAATGCTAAAATGTAGTAAAATAGTTAGGATGCTGTCAATTTTGAGTATTTATTACCTTTACTTTTAAGATATTTAATTGCAACTTTATATAATTTTCTTTTAATAACGGCTTTGTTTAATAACTGGCTCACAAACTTAGCAGCGACTGGCCTTTGTGAACCCATATGAGCCAGCTCCAACCACCACTGGCTGGGAGGGTACACAGTACTGACACATTCAGAAGTACCAGTCTTAAGCTGCCTTTTCCACATACCTCGTGGTCTTGCTTTCACACTATCTCATCTTGTACCTTCTCATCATAATCTTAACCGCTCTCACACCAACTTATCATTTGAAAAAACATGTTCAAAAGTTCTGCTTTCGAAGAACATATTCAAAGAGAACAGCTCCTGTCTCTGCTGCCACCTCCCCGACGCTGTTCTGGTCAAGGCCACCAGGGACTTCCCTGCTGTCAACAGTAATGATCATGTCTCCTTCCTCGTTGTGCTGGAATCTCTCAACAGCACTCTCCTTCCTCAAAAGGCTTCTTCTCTTGGCTTTTGTGATGCCACACACTCCCGAATTATCTAGCCCTTTAATGAATACACCTTCCCCATCTCTGTTGTTGGCCTCTGCTCCTTTGCCTGTGCTCTGACTTTTAGAATGTTCCAGAGCTTGTTCTTTGATTCTCTTGTCCTTTGCATCTGCACCATCTCCCTAAGTGATTTCAACCAATTCTGTGGCTTTAATGTCATTTATATGCTGATGAATCCCAAATTTATATCTCTAGCCTTGATGTCTATCCTGAGTTCTGGAAATGCAGCTACTCAGCATCCAATCTTGGATATTTAACAGGGCAGACGCTTAACATGCCCAAGCAATGCTTTACTCTACTGGATTTGATATTCCACAAAATTGTTACACATTTAATGAGTGTCTAGTTTGTACTATTTACTCTAACAGGCACTTGAAATACATAAATGGGAAAAAATAATTCCTTTCCTGTAGATTTATGTTTATTGCTGGACGCTCAATTCTGTTCTTATGTCAGTATCACGCTGTTTTTTTTTTTTTTTTTTTTGCTTACTATTTTGGAGTGAGTTTGAAATCAAAAAATGTAAGTCCTCCAACATCGTTCCTTTTTATGATTGTTTTGACAATTCTATGTGAATTTGAGAATCAACTTTTCCATTCTGCAAAAAATGTCATTTGAATTTTGATAAACGTTGCATTGAATCTGAGGATCACTTTGGGTAGTATTGATATCTTAAAATACTGCCTTCCAATCCATGAGCTTTGGATGTATTTCCATTTACTTATGTCTTATTTTAATTTCTTTCAACAAAGTTCTGTAATTTTCAGATTTTTCTCCTTTTTGGTTGAATTTACTCCTAGGTATTTTATTCTTTTAGATGCCATTGAAAATAGAATTTTTTTAATTTCCTTTTAAAAATATTCATTGCTAGTGTATAGAAACACGACTGATTTTTATGTGTTGACCTTGTATCCTGCAACATAACTGAAGTCATTTATTACTTCCAGCAGCTGTCTTGTGAATTCCTTGAAATTTCCAATATATAGGACTTGTGAATAGAGATCGTTTTCTTTCTTCTGATTTGAATGGATGACTTTTGTTTCTTTACCTTCTCTAATTGTGCTAGGCAAAACCTTCAAGGCAGTGTTGAATAGCAGTGGTGAAAGCGGGCGTTCTTGTTTTGTTCCTTATCTTAGGAGGAAAGCTTTCAGTCTCTTACCCTTCAGTGTGATGTTAGCTGTAACTTTTTAAAATTATTACATAATATAATCATGGGAATTACATATAACATGCTTAATTTATAACAATCTAGTTCGAATTGGTACCTTAACTTCAGTAGGAGGCAAAAACTCTACCACTTTATAGCCCTGTCTCCCTTTTTTATGTTGTCACAGGTTACGTCTTTATCTCTTGTGTGCCCAATAACATAAATATAATTATTTTTTATGCATCTGTCTTTTAAATCATGTAGAAATAAAAAGTGGAGTTAAAAAAACAAAAACGTAATAATATTTGCTTTTATATTCACCCCAGTAGTTACCTTTACTGGGCAAAATGAGTATGCCAATAAAGAGATAGAAGTTATAAAAAAGGATTCTTTTTTTTTTCAGACTTTTTAAATTGAAGTATAGTCAGTTTAAAATGTTGTGTTAATTTCTGGTGTATAGAATAGTGATTCAGTTATACATATATACATATATATTCCTTTTCACATTATTTTTCATTATAGGTTATTACAAGATACTGAATATAGTTCCCTGTGATGTACAGTGAAACCTTGTTGTGTATCTTTTTTTATTCTTATTTTTATTGAAGTGTAGTCAGTTTACAATGTTAGTTTCAAGTGCACAGCAAAGTAATTAGTTATACATATAATAAATACATACATATATATATATGTTTTCAGTTTCTTTTCCATTATGGCTCATTACAAGAAATTGAGTATAGTTCCCTGGGTTATACAGTAGTTCCTTAATATTTATCTATTTTATATATAATAATGTATATCAGTTAATCCCAGACTCCTAATCTGTCCCTTCCCTCTGCCTTTCCCCCCTTGTAACCAGAGCTTGTTTTCCATGTTGGTGAGTCTATTTTGGGCTTATAAATAAAATCTGTATAATTTTTTCTTTTAGATTCCTCATATAAGTGACATCTTATGATACTTGTCTTTCTCTGTCTGATTTACTTCATTTAGTGATAATCTCTGTGTCCATCCATGTTACTGCAAATGGCATTATTTCATTCTTTTTTATGGCTGAGTAATATTCCAGTATAGATAGATAGATAGATAGATAGAGATAGATAGATAGATAGATAGATAGATATAGATAAATATATATATATATGTATCTTCTTTATCCATTCATCTGTTGATGGACATTTAGGTTGTTTCCATATCTTGGCTATTATTGTAAATAGTGCTGCTGTGAACACCGGGGTGCATGTGTCTTAAAAAAAGATTCTTTAAAAAGAATGTCTTTTGGCTTCTTTTTAAAATTCCTCTCTCTTTGTTGTTATCCTCCTTTTGTTCACACATTATTTTCCTAGTTTCCTTTAGTTCTTTGTCCATGATTTCCTTTAGTTCTTTGAGCATATTTTAGACAGTTTTTTTTAAGAGTCTTCGCCCAGTAAGTCCAATGTCTGTGTTTCCTCAGAATTTATTTCTGTCAATTTATTTTATTCCATTAAATATTATAATGCTGTAACTCTGGAAATCAGATTCTCTCCCTTCCCCAGGGCTTGATATTTGGCTGCTTTTTGAAGACTGTAGTAATCCATTTATTTAGTAACTTTTCTAAACTATTTTTGCAAAGGTCGTATCAGTTGTCATGTGTGGTCACTAAAATCTCTGTTGCTTTAGCTTCTGTTCAGCTAGTGTTTTGACAGAGATTCCATTGAATTCCAAGAATTTAAAAACAGGAATACAGAAATACCTGTCCCAGTCTTTGCAGATTGGCTCTGTGCCGGGCTCTTCAGCACTTAGCCACGCTTGTGCCGAGTCTAGCGATCATCCAGGGCTGAAAACTGAGGGTCTTTCCTGGTCTTTTCTGGTCTTTTCTGAGCCTACATCTTGCCCTGGGCATGCACACGGCTTTCTATGTTCCCCAACATACACAGGTACTTTTGAATACAATGATTTTTTAAACAAATGTTCCTTAACTTTTCTATCTAGTCTTCAGATGGTTATTTTATGTCTCAACTGTAGTCTTTAGCTCTAGGCGACTGTGGGTAGTTTGTTGTTAGCCTTACAGTGTTTTCAAGGAATGTATGCTGCTCTTCCACCCGGAGTGAGTTTTGTATTAGGTGACGCAGAGGTGAGCACCTTGCACCAGTCCTTCAGGTAGCCCCTAGACAGGATAGGACAGACATACACAATCATTTGTGGATATAGTCTAGTTTTTCCCTTTTGTAACCAGGCACCAGGGTCCCCCACTGGGAATGCAGACACCCATCTTCAAGATTGCCACTGAGCTAAGGAGAGAGAGAGGCTGGGGCAAGTAAAAATGCCACACAGCTTTCCTCTCATTTTTTAAAAGTTTTTAATTTCATTTTTTTGGGGGGGTAATTAAGTTCATTTATTTAATTATGTATCTAATGGAGGTCTTGAGGATTGAACCCCGGACCTCATGCAAGCCAAGCATGTACTCTACCACTTGAGCTACACTCTCCACCCCTATCCTCCCATTTTTAAGTTGTCTTTTTCTTGACTCTGCATTTTGCTTGGTTGCTGTAAATCTGTGTCTGTTTTTCAGAGTTCTGACAAAGTTGATTCTGATTGTTTCTGCATGTTCTTCAGTGTTTCTGTGGAAGTATGGGATTTTGGAGCTGCCTAATCTACCATTTTGCTGATGTCAATCCTTACTTTGTAATTTTGTATTTGAAAGCATTACTTCTTAGTGACTCCACATTGTTTCATTGTAGAGGTGTACCATAATTTACTGTAGATGATGCTGTGATGAACATCTTTCTAAATCTGATTTTTTAGCTTAGGAAAAATTTCTGAAAGTGGAATAAATACGTCAAAAGTTATGAACATTTTTTAGTCTCTCTATTTATTGCTTAATTGCCCTGTGGAAGGTATTTTTGTGTCAATTTATGTTTCCACAGGCAATGTATGAGAGTGTTCATTTCATCTGTAATTTAATAGTCTTTCTCTATTTAATAGGGGGAAAGGCATCTTCTGGTTGTTCTATGTCTGCTCTCTTAAGAGTTCCTCATATGGCTTGAGTTTGAATTCATTCATTGCTGTGTTCCCTGCAAATGTATTTCAATTTACCAATTTTCTAAGATATGTGGGTCCAAGAAGTTACACCATTCTTCTGGTGAAGAATACAACATTTTCCTGTTCTCGTACATAAAAGTTTGAATTTATTTTCTAGTGAATTTGAATGGTGCCTATCCCAAGCTGGTGCCTTTCAGACCTGCAGGACGGCTGATCTCCCCACCTCTGCTACTCTCTGTGATTTTCAACATTCTTCTCAGCCTGGCCATGCACATTGTGGGCTTCATTCTGGTACAGAGGCAGCCTTGGTATTCCATGGAGATGCACAGGTATGATCACAGCCTCGTTTCCAGCTTCTCACGTCCTAATTTCTGTCAAACATCGTCCGGCCCTTATGATGAGAGGCAAAAGGATCTTCATTCTGCCAAAAGCTTTGGCTTCCTTAAGGCCCTTGGCAATTTTCCAGTCATCTTCTCTTCTCTGTAGCACAGTTTGGTGGTATCATTCATTGACACATGTCTTTGCTCATCTTGTATGATAATAAACCATGTCCATCTTTTATATCTAGGGTGACCATGCATTATAGTTCGGCTAGGCAGCCCTAGTCTAAGTCTGATATCCCAATGAAATGATTAATTCTTCCCTTTCACATTCACATCTATGCCTGTTTGATGATAAAATTATACAGTCATTCTGCTTGTAAATGTTCAGAGATCTTAAGCAAATAGAAGGAATAATCATGACTTACTTATGTCTTTTTCTCCCAAATAGCCTTAACACATGATCGGTGCCCAATTTATTGAATATATAACTTGCTGAATTTGTTATCTATCTATCTGTCTGTCTGTCTATCTATCTATCTATCTATCTATCTATCTATCTATCTATCTTCTATCTTCTATCATCATCATCATCTGTCTATCTACCCAAAATATAGCTCTATACATGCTGGTTTCTTTCTTCTTACTTTTCAGTATATTCTTTCTCAAAGTGTAGGCAATTATAAAAGCATTGAGGACATGCAGTTGTGTGGATACAAATGCTTCATAAGGGCTTGCCATCTCCCTTCTTCATCAGTTTCTTTGGTTTCCTTTTTAGTGCCTGCACGATGCGAAATGAAACCATCTCAAAGTTCACCGTTTCTCCAACTGCTCCAGAAAAGAATGGAAGTAACGGTGACTTCCCAAGTTTTGAGAATACTACTATATGGTTCTTGGGAACAATCAATTGCATCATTGTGGCTCTTGTCTTCTCTAAAGGAAAACCATTCAGGCAGCCCACCTACAGAAACTGTGAGTAGGACTGTACCAGATCAGAGGTGAGAGGTCATCAGAGAGGAGGACAAGCCTGGGTCACTTAAGGAGCACTTTCGGACTTGGTGCATCTAGGGTCTCCTGACTTCCACTCCAGGGCTCTGTAAAACATATGCAGTCTCATTTCTGGTCCCTTTCTACCTCCTTCAAAGCTGCATTAATACTAGGGCTTCTTAATCCACCTTTTTCCTTCACTTGAAATTTAGGTGTCTTCTCATGGGATCACTCCAGATGAGGAAGACACATTTCTCCACTTTGTCAGTACTTGTCAGAATTCATCTTGGAGGAAGTAGGGAGAAGGGTCACAGTACTCAGTTGGAAGTGTCTCCTGCTGTGTATAAGATGGTCAGGGTGGCATTGTGTGGTTGGCAGTTCTGGGAGTGAGTCCAGCCTGGAGGAACCTGACTATAGAAGATTATTGAGGCTCTTGGCCAAAGTACCTGTCACCTCGTTACACTCTGGGCTGGGGGTGGAGGTGTGTGTTAGGAGAAGTGGGTGACCTGATTAGCCTTTGAGACTTTTATTTATATAGCATCGCCATTCCTCTAATTGGGAAAATTTAGAAGAAAAATTTGAAGAATTAATATCGTCATAAAAATCTGTTCGGAGAAAGTTTTTTTACTCTTCTTCTTGGGATGACGAAGCAGTCGAATGTGACCTTCACATAATTGCAATTTAAACATTTGTTTAATTTCAGCCCTTCTTTTTTCCAGAGAAGGATTTGAGGCAGATGATTTGCATGAAAGAGATGCAGATATCTGGCTGTCTTCAAGGCATTTATTGAAAATGTATTTTGCCAATGTTACCCTATATATAGTTCCCATTTTTATTAATTGAAACATATAACATGCATGTCAAAATTTCCACTTACCTCAAGGACAGGCATAGACATTGCAGAGGTGAGACCATTGCATAGAAATGAGTACTCTTCATCTTTTATGCTGTGTTAGGAGTAGAAATCAAGTAAATTTAATCAGTGTTAATCTAAAATACGTCTATCAATAAGTGTAACACTCTGTACTCAGATTTATCTAAATGATAGTTTGTGTTCTTATTTCCTCAGATATATTTGTCCTTGTACTGGCCGTACAGCTGGGTGTGTGTCTATTCATTCTATTTGCTGATTTTCCAGACTTATATAGGCGTTTGGATGTAAGTTTTATTTCTGGGATATGATGAGATTTTGTAGTTATATAACATCCTGACTTCAAAAAGCAAGTCACAATTACAGTTGACATGAATTCTTGACACCAATTACTCTTTTGAGATGATAGGGTTAAAAAGAATGCTGAGTTTATTCATACTTTTTTATTTAAGCTGATCAGGAAATAAAATTCTGTCCAATCTTGACTAAGTATTTCAAACACATTGAACATTTTTCTTTTCAAAGATCCCTGTAAGATTGGAAATTCTATTTATACATCTTCTCTTCCAAATGTGAGAGAATTTTCCTCTAAATGGTTTTGTTTTGAAGCTGTTTAAAACAGTTTTGCCTATAACACTTTTGGGTTAGTTCTCAAATCTGTATTTACATTTTTTTTAACTCCTTAAAAACATGCTTTTCTGTATGTCTATGGAACTTTCTTTAAAAGATTCGTATTTTGAAACTCATAAACTCCCTTAAATTTTCTAATTTTAAGACAACTTTGAAACTCTGTAAGAGACAGTAATTTTACATATTCAAGCAAGGGAAAATATACATATTTTAATTCCTCTAATCTGTTCTTTTGAATTTGATTTAATCATTGCTAACTACCCTTTAGACCAATAAATGAAGTACAGAAGGGATGATAGAAAAACTGAGCTCTTAGTTCTTTGTGAAGTTGCCTGTCTGCTTCTCCATCTCAAAGATAAGTTTCACATGAAGGCCAAGATCCTGTCTTATTCCTTCTTGTATTACCAGTGCCTGGCATAGTGAGTGGCACATAAAGACAGTGACTGACTCATCATTGCACATCAGCTTCCTAAATGTAGACAAGCATTTGGATTACATAGTGCATTCCAAACCAGCAACACCTTCACAAACCCATGGTGAAGTTTGACATCCAAACTGATGTCTACATTCAGTTTTTCATTTTTGTAATTGTATTGCTGTGATTAACAGTGTAGTTGTATTCATGAATTAGATTAAGTACTCATGGAGATAAAAAGAATCTTTGCCCACTAGTCTTCTAAATGAATTAAAACTTCTTAGCCCTGCCAAAGTTAAGGTTAAGACATGTTGGATTTAGTTACACTCTTTAATAGAGAAGACTTCTACAGGAGAGCTGGGTCCTCTGGTATAACAAAATAAGGAATGTATTTGGTGTGGAGGGAACTGATGTGTGGAGTCATTGTCAGCATGACTTCAAAAGATTCTGCAAAGACTTATTGCTTACCTTAAAAATAGTTATTTTTCTTATTATTACATAAAATTATGAGTGCATTTAGAACATGTAAATATGTAGGCAAGGAAAATGATAACATTATGGACTATAACCTTTGATCTTTGAAAATCCATGTATTATAAATGTTCCTTTGACTGATTTATGAAGTCTAGTTATTTTAAATGGGATCATGCTACTTGGCAGCCTAGTTATTCCTCACTTAAAAATGCATGAATTTTTTCAAACAGAGAAAACATTCACATGATTTAAAATTCTAAAGTTAGAGAAGTTATGTAGTGAGAACCTCCCTCCCATCCTTGTTCCCCAACTCCAAGTTCCCCTCTCTAGAGACAACTGATAACCCCAATTTATTTTACACACTTTTAGAGATACATTATACTTATGTATGAATATATTCCTTATATGTATTTTCAGCCACGTTTTTACCCAAATAGTAGGAAACTATTACATTTGTCCAAGTCTTTTGAGATGGAGATGCTGAAGTGAAGTGTAAGACAGGTATTGGAGGAATTATCTATGGGGGGAAAAGGTTAGGAGGCCAGAGGAGTTGGGGAGGGCACCATGCTAGGATGTGGGTCTGACCCTCGTGAAGGACAGAGGGCAGGAAGGAGGACTGCATGAGCAGTTTCGGACTGCCACGCGAGTCCAAGGAAGTCAAGGCTAAAGTTGCCCATCAGAGGTGTCTAGTGTCCCACAAGAATGTGTGTGATTAGAAGCCCTGCTTTCCTCGGTTATTAGCTATGAGGGGCCCAGGGGAAGTGTGGCCTTAAGGTGAACGTGGTGGTAGAGTCTGAGCATAGCCATTGGAGTTTTAGCCCTTTGGTTGATCCTCCCAGCATAGAATTGTAACAGTTTTCACTCCCACTGATGTATAAGGCAATACATGAGGCAGTGCCAGGTACAAAAAAAGTGCGCCCGGCTTCGTTTCACTCATTCATCCATTCAACATACGTATATATCATATATATCACATGCCTGGGGAAGGATCAGGGAAGATACAGAGAAAGTGGGGAAAGAGACAGGTCGTGACAGCTGAATTCAGCCCTGATTGCTCCACTGGCAAGTGCCCTTATGATGGCACAGCCTGGGCAGCTGTACGCACAGCCTGGGCAGCTCTACGCACAGCCGTGGGGGTGAAGCCCTGACCCAGGGCTCAAAAGCAGGGTTCAGCTGAAAGGAGATGTGGCACCAGAGGGAAGAGGGCAATGCTGCCCAGTGTGGAGGTTTGACACGTGTACCCTCAGAGCTTCCTGGGGATAGAGCCACAGTCCTGTATTCCCTCATAAGAAAACAAGGCAAGCAAACAAAAAACCACTTTTACTTTTTTTACTGCAAAGTGACCAAATTTATTTTAGAAAAATTTGCAGTTACAGAGGAAAAAGAAAGAAAGGGAGATAAAAGAAAGCTACAGAGTCCCCAGATCATCGCAACCATTGAATGCAACCCTTCCACATTTTCTGTGCAGTCATGCATAGAAAACTTACATGTATGAAAGTATGTATCTGTATCTCAAGGTAACACATACCTGTACATACATGATGCATCTGTTACACCAGTAATTTGTAACCTACGAAAATGCACACCGTGAATGCATGAACATTTTTGCAGCATCATCTGTGTCTTCAGACTGACTGTGCTTCTCCGTTTCCCACCAGCTGCTCTGCACGCCTGCCCTGTGGAGGCTCTACATCGTCGTTATGCTCAGCTCCAATTTCATCGTGTCCCTTATTGTGGAGGTAAGTGTCCTCAGTTTGCTGATCACTGGTTGGGGTGGTGGAGCCATTCTTTGGGAGTCTAGAAAAGGAAGAGGTTTAGCTGAGGAGGATCAACAGTGCAAGGGGCTCCCTTCCTTGGCAATGTGAGCAATGGTGTTTCTCTCTGATGAATTCCAAGCAAGGCATTAGTTTTCTTATCTGTGAAGTGGAGCTGGGGAGAATGGAACAAGGTCCTATTTTTTTCTGTAATTCACAAATAAAGACTCAACTCAATTTATTTTTTTGAAATTGAGATGTGATTTGCTTACTATAAAATTCACCTTCTGAAAGTATCCAATTCAGTCATTTTTAGTATGTTTGCTGAGTGTGCAACCACCACCACTAATTCCAGAACATTCTCATCTCCCCGAAAGAAACCCTGTACCCATTAGCAGTTGCTCCTTATTTCCCTTTCTTCCTCCTTCACCCCATAGCAACCACTAATCTATTTTCTGTCCCTATGGATTTGCCTATTCTGGACATTCCATATAAAGGGGATCATACAATAGATGGCCTTTTGTGTGTGACTTCTTTCACTTAACAACTTGTATCATTTTCACTTTACAGATGGGAAATGAGATTCATAGTGTGCTTTTCCCACGTTTATTCTTTATGCTCCATTTCCTCAGTAAAACGAACTTGTATTTCTCCTTTCCCTTGCTACGTGGTTCACTCTCTCCTCCTTCAGTGCTGTTAGATACAATCTCCATTTCTTTAAGCCTACTCTTGGGGGCGGGGTGTCGCAGAAAAGGCATCCATTTCGCGGGAGAGATGAGCTATAAGACTGCACCTGTCCCTGTTCCTGCTCTCAGCTACAAGCTTAGGCTTGTTCCAGTGAGGGGCGACTCATGGGGAGCTGAGAGCTCCTGGAGGCTGACTTCCCTGCGGTATTTTATAGGCAGAAGCTCAAGGAACCTTCCTTACTAAGCAGGGTAAAGGTTGCACAGGAGCTGGTGGCAGAACAGGACAGAATTAGGATAAGGAGCATCTCACTTCTCATTCCTAAGGGCTTCTCAAACCACAGTGGGTATCAGAACCCCTGGAGGGCTTGTTAAAACACAGATTGTCCAGCCCTGCCCCAGCATTTCTGATTCAGTAGGTCTGTAGTTGTACACAAGCTTTTGTTTCTAATATGTTACCTGGTGATTCTGATGCAGCTGACTCCGGGACCACACTGAGAAGTTCTATGCTAAACCATATGCTCTCCAAAGCAACCAAATTAATAATAGAGCATCACCATGGGAGTCCTTTATGGAGTTGCAGGAAGATGGTCCTCATCCTTTATGGGATAACCTTATGTATATATCTTGTTGTTGTCCACAGTCACATCATTTCCTGTCTAGAACATCTTTCTCCATTTCTGCATACTGAAATGCCGTTCCATTCTCTATGGCACAGCATTATCCTGTTCATGAATTTTTCCTGATGCCTGAATCAGTTAGGCAAGTAACAAAGTTCAGTTAACAGTGGCTTAAACAATATAGATATTTATTGACTCACTTTACAAGAAGATTGGAGGTGAATGGCTTCAGGTCTAGTTTAGTGACTCTGTGACATCCTTGGGGATCCACGTTCTTCCACCATTCTTCTGTGTCACCATCCTTAGAGGCTGACCTTTTGTGTTTGTGGTTGTTGCTTATGGTACCCAGCTAGCTCCCATTCTGTTTTCCCATTCTGGGCATTCTGTTTTCAGTGCAGGAAAAAATGTGGGAGATGAGGCACCAGCAAGCTTTTTCTCCTCAAGTATAAACTTTTTATCAGGGAGCAAAAAAATGTCTCGCAGCCCACCAACAGGTTTCCTCCTATGTCTCATTGCTGAGGACTGTATCTCATCTTCATCTTTAGAAGAAAAGTATTCTGGGGAAGTGGATCTATACCAAAAAGTTAGACAGATTGGCTCAGACTGTTTATGATTTTTTTGTTTTCTTTTTAGGTGGGCAGAGAAAAGCTGAGAGGAATGGGCTGTAGGGTAATCAAGCAGCAAAGTGTGCCATACTCCCCCAGCAGGAAGCCATTCTACTGCCAGTATATTTGCAGTTAAGAGTATACACTGGGGAGTAGTCTACCTGGGTGTGAGTCCTGGCTCCACCCTTTCCTGCTATCTGACTTTGGTTAAAGTTACTGCACTTCTCTGCATCTCTGTTTCCTCATCTGTAAAATGATGATAATAATGGTACCTTATCTCATAGGGTTACTGTGACCGTGAAATGTGAACAGTAAAAAGCACAGTGCTTAGTAAATATCAGCTATCATTATTACATTATCTCTTGTGGTACTTACCATTCCTTACTTTGTATCTCTCAATCATTTTCTCATTCATTTTTTCCACAAGCACTTGTTGAACAAGTGCTATGTCCTACGGCATGATGTGAAAGGGAGAATGGCGGAGGGGTAGAGCTCACAATCACAATCTACAGGGAGAAAGAGGACAAGCATTATCGTTATTTGGGTATAAATTTCTTTCTTCGCTTGCCATTAAACTATGGTGGCAAGAAGTCGTCTCAGTAGCCATAGCACCTGAAACCCTGCTTTATTCTCATAGGAGCTGGGTAAAGGCTTATTCAATTGTTAAATGTAAGAAGTGAGCCTGCCCACCCCCAGCAGACGGAGAGGGTAGTTTGATACTCATGAAACAGGTTTGAGTGAGACCTTATCCTTACTTTGCTGAGTCTCATAATCTAACCTCCTGCTAACAGGCAGGGGAGCTAACGTGGATAGCTTTAACCCCTCTCTTTTTATTACTTATGTGTTTATTCATATACATATGAATTACTTGAACAGCCAATCAGAAGAGCTCGTATAATGAAGTTTTCGTTTGTTTATTTTAAGAAATGGTATCTCATCAAGGCATTCCTTTTTGTTTCTAGTTCTGCATTTAATGTACAATGTAGAGTGACAGGACAGATCATCGCTCAGTGGTTTCCTTGTAGGGCAACAAAGCAATACAGATCATCCTACTTCTAGAACTGTAGAAAAGCTCAGGACATGGTATAGAGCCCTCAAATCTTTCTCTGTGTGTGTATGTTCATCTGTTTTGTCTAAATCCTGCTAAGATTTCCTGGAGGTGAGTTAGATTATAAAATCTTTCATTGGATACCTATGATCCTCCTTATCCCAGCTCTAAGGAGAACTATTGTTCTTTTGTTAATTAAGGACAAACAATCTTGCTGTGGGAAAGTGGAGTAACAGGTCTGGCGAGGTGATCCCTGAGGTTGGCAAGATGCAGATGAGATGGCTGTGTGGACGTTTAACAGCCTGTCAGCAGATGATCAGTTTTTAGAGGAATATTCAGGCTAGTTGTTCTCTGTCATTTCCATGGGCAGCAGATTCAGATGTCAAAGAGGGGTGGATTTTAGGAAACTATTATCTCTAGCAAAGTTGCCTGTAGAATCCTACAGAATTAACTCAGTTTGGCAAAGACACCACTGATAGACACCAGAACCAGTTCCAATCCTGTGGGACGCTTGGTTCCCCATCTTTTCCTCTTCATTTCTTTCATGATCACTTCTAAGATGGTCAACCTCTCTGACAACATATGATTTTAAAAAAAATGAAATTAACATGATAACCTCTGATGCACTCTGTTTTACAAGTTATAACTTGGGCTGTATTCGAGGCTCAGTCAAACTCATGATTTAAATGGCAGTCCAAAATGTTTCCAAAGAGCCATAACTTTTGTAATCTTAAAAAAACACATTGCAGTGAAATATTTGTAAGTGAAGATTGAAGGCTTATGTGAATAAGGCCACAATGCAATGCACAGCCATTTGTTAAATGAATAGTTCAGAAGAATGGTAAAGGGAGGCAGCCATGCCAAGCCATGCCCTGCATTGTGAGGGAAGGTGTTTAACCCTTAGGACGAACGTAAGAGGAAGGAATTATTATTTCTAATCACTAAGGCTCAGATGGGGTAATTAATTTGCCCATAGTAGGTGTCAGAGCTGGGACTCAAACCCAGATCTGCCCAATTCCAAGACTGAGGCCCACATTCCAATTTTATCTACCTGTGTTCATGACTGTGCAGTGATGAACCGGGTACACCCAAGCCACATCATATAAGTGGCACATCTTTCTATAGGGATAGTACCACTTGGTAGTAAGTAATTTTAAATGTCATTTACATTAATAATTTTTTTTCTTTTTTCTAGTTTGTTTCTTTTCTTTTGGGGGGATAACTAGGCTTATTTATTTATTTATTCATTAGTTTTTAATGGAGGTACTGGGGATCGAACCCAGGACCTCATGCATGTTAGGCATGCACACTACCACTGAGCTATACCCTTTCCCCCACCAAATGTGGAGGTGGTAAGGAGTGGACTGCAGAATTTGGATGCTTTTAAGTTTAATTTACATATGAGATTCAGAAGAAATTTCATCCTGGAGGCAGACTACTTCAAGCTATGTTTCTGGATTCTTGAAACTATGTACCTCTCTCTTCTCCCCAAAGAGTTTCTTAAGTGAAAAAGTTTGAGAGGCCATGATCTATTGCTTGGAACCACCTTGGATCTGTCTGAGGCTCAAGTTCTTTGTCAAGTTGGCTTGAAGCAGCCAGTGCAGTGGTGCCTCATGAGGGTCTACGGAAGGCTGTACTCTGGAAAGACTTAGTTTCTGACTGTAAAGAGTAACTCTTTTCTTTTTCAGGAGGCCATTATTGAAAATAGAGCCCTGTGGATGATAATCAAAAGATGTTTTGGCTATCAATCAAAAAGCCAGTATCGGATATGGCAGAGAGCCCTGGCAGATGACCCCAGTTGGCCCCCGATAAACCAGACCTCCTACTCTGACATGCCCGGATGTGGCAGGGGTGTGTCTTACAGCAACCCGGTGTTTGAGAGCAACGAGGAACAGCTGTGAAGGCAATGTGATATCCAAGGTTATATAGCATAGAAACGATGACTAAAGGGACCATTTTCAGTGATTTTTAAGCAATGAGACTTTTAGAACATTCAGCTGGAGTTTTGGGAATTAAAAACTTCCCCAATCATGGTGACAAATTAAAATCTTTTTGGTAAAATACTTTCTATGGAGCAGAACACTGCCCTAGGAGAGTGTTTTCTCTTGGCTTCTGAAAGTACTAGAGGTGTTCTGTGAATCGAGAATGTCCCAGGGATGGCAATGAGCCAAGAGATTGGGAGGCTGAAGGAGGAGTGTAGGTAATCTTTCTTCTTAGATAACGTATTTGTTAAATGAGTTGAGGGTATATAGCATAGAATTGTAACATGTTAAAGATCATTTTTTGAATTCTTATTTCATTGATGGAAAAACAAACACACGAGAACCGTCATACCGATCTTCACTGCCTGGTTTCCTTCTCTTTGTGGTGCTTTTCAGATCTGAGATGTTTCCTTCCATTTCTGGACTTCTGCGTATTGGTCAGGATAGGCTAAGTGGATGCTGCAATAACAGGCAACTCCAGGATCTCAGTGCCTTAACATTCAAGAGCTTCTTTCTTGGTCCAGGTGACTCTTTAGAGTAGCTCTCCTTGAAGTGGTGACAGCTCCAGCCTGATGGCTCCACCAACTCAACACAAGGACTCCACATGTGCCGTGAGAGGGGGAGGAAGATGGGGGTTCTTCACTGCCTCAGCCCGAAGTAGCCCGTATCGCTTCCATCACTCACACCCCATTAACCAGGGATTTGGCAAAGGAGCTGGGAAGTACTGTCTTTACTAGGGCTGGCTTCATGGGCATGTGATCTGGCAGTCATACGGGGCCTCCTGCTCAAAAGGGCCCCATACTTGGTTTAATACTGTGCTGTTGCCTTCTATAAATTCTTAATTTTTGAGTAAGGGTCCCCACACTTTTGTTTTGCATCAGGCCCCACCAATTGTGTAGTTGGTCTGGTTTGTATTCCTGGGAAAGAAAGGAAAGTAGCACATATCAAAGAGCACGAATACCATCCACTAAACTCTGTCTCCTGACCCTGTGAACGTCTGTGTTCTAGGACCCCTTGTCTCACATGCACAACTCCCAGAATTTTCACCCCTCTGCTCTGTTATTTTTGAGAAAAGTTAATCTCTTGCATCAACATTCTACATTGCCATTAACATATGTCCTCCTGCAATCTACACATTTCTTAAGTTTGAGGCTTTAGTTTTCAGAAAACAAAAATCTCCCTTATCTTCTCACGACTACAATTTGGGTATATTGGGTTCATTCAACATGGACAGCACCCAGGTTTCTGGAAGCTCAGCAGGCAACACTGAATTCTAGAAAACCATCCACAAATAATATTTGAAAGCTAAAGAAAACTTTCCATGTTCTGGGCAGGGAGTGAGTCCCTGACTGGCTTTGCTACTTACCAAGAGCATCTGGAAGCTTTCCCTTTCCCCGGCTGAACTCCTGAGCATGGGTGGTCACCCTGTGACTGCAGATAATTCTGGGGACATGGTGTTTCTCAGCCACAAAGTTACCTGGTTGCTTCTGGTTTTAAAATAGGGTGTGAAGAATCATTAAAACAGAATGCAGACTCTGTCTTCCTTGGTACAGAAAGAAATGTTTCCTTCTACAAAGTCAGCCTGAGTGGTGAGATGGCAGCTCTATATGTCTCTTCCTAAAACTGATAGTTTTATTCCTTTTTCAAATATTGTGGGCAGGGACAAGCTACAGTCTACTGATGAGCAAGAGTAGGGTGCTCCGGTCATACTTTGAGGAGCCCCTCACCTAATGCTGTCATCTCTAGCCATCTGAATTATGATATTCTTCCAGGACTCAGACAAGGAAGGGCTTACCATCCCCACCTTGCAGGTGAGAAAGCTGGGATTCACGGAGAAGAGAGCACACCCAGAGCACAGACACAGCTCTTCTGAGTGAACCTTCTGTTACTTCCAAATACCTCCCAATTACTGAGCTCCAGCAGGGCAGGGTGCATGGCGTGACGTCGCCATCAAACAAAGAGTGAATATCTTATTTGCCAGGTACAAGGAGGCGAGCCTTTGCAAATACCAGGGCCTTCTGTTCAAATGAATGCCAGGAAGCCTGCCAGACTGGGGCTAGTGTGTTCAAAACAAAACAAAACCCTGAACCACAGGGCTTTGTCTGTTTGTTTTTCTGAAACTCGGAGTTGCTTTTGTCTTGACCCGAAGTGATTCCACCCTCAGAGAGTCAGACACAGCTGGTGAGGAACAGGGATGGAGGACTCTGGTTCCTCACTGGCCAACCAGCCCTAGAGTCTTTGCAAAAGGGACTCCTTCTAAAGATGGTTCTTGAGACTAACTACATCTCAGATGCAGTAAGGGAAAGAGCAGGAAGTGTTTAGCTTGGGAAAATGGGCGTTCACGGCACGGGAGAATTGCATTCAAATACTTGAAGAGATTACCTTGAGGACGAAAGCACTGACCTGGACTGAGTGTCACCACCTGTGGGTGAAGAGCAGGCTGGGAAGCACTTCAGGTCAGCACGGCCAGAGGAGGAAGCCGGTGACCTCACGAGGTGTGAGCTCCGTGACGTTGGTGGTTCCAGTGGATATTCAAAGACTAATTAGCAAAGGAGGTCAAGTATCGGATGAAACTCAGTTACCTGCGGGACTCCTTTCAGGCTCGATACGCCCAGTGTGTCATTCTCAGGCTGCGGTGGGAACCCTTGGCTACTGCTGCCCGCACGGAATATGAGACTGAGCCTGTGGGAAGCGGGGCTGGGGAGGTCCCATGGTGTGACCTGACCGCTCTGTACCTTGGAAGGTGGCTTCTGATGGGAACAGGAACCTGGAAAAGATGTGCACAGTGAGGGGTCCTGACTGCCAAATTAACAGCAGGGAGATACTTCTGATATGTGTATTTTCTTAGGAAATGATGTTTGAAATTTTTGAGGACAAGAAGCACTCTCCCATGAGAGTGCTCCAAACCCAAAGGCTGAACTACCTGTGCCCAGTATCTTTCCTGACCAGGACTTGGAGGAGAAAAGGACACAGCCATCTGGTCCAAATCATTTGAGAGGGTCCCCTGTATGTTCACTCCAAGGCATGCAGCTCTTACCTGCAGAGAAGAACCGGGACTCCCGGCTCGCCTCACTAAATATGTAATGATGGAAATAGAGACTGGAAATACGCCTGTTCCATCTGCATCCTTATGTGCTCGCAGAAGTGTGCATTACACACACACACAGATGTGATGCCTGGAAAAAGTGATTATTTATTCAGAGCCTTGTATGTAGTGTACGCTATAATAAATTATTCTGTACAAAAGAGACAAGTAAAATCTATCATTCTGTTGTTCTAAAATCAGTCTCTCTCTCTCTCTCTCCAGTGAAGTCTTTCACTCTGGCTAACAAAATGACGTGGTCTCCGCCAATAATGTCGAGATAAAGCAACAGCTTTACGAAGTCCCAGGGACTCCTAACCCTGTGGATGCTGTGACCTCCGGCTTTGTACACAGGGTGCTATGGTCTGAGGAATACTTTCATCCTCATTCTTCCAATTAAGCCTCGTAACAATCGTAGGAGGAAGTCAGGGCAAGGATTACTAGCCTCCTTTTCATAAGGTATCAAGTCCTCCAAAGGCTGAGTGACTTGTCCGAGGGCACACAGCTCATAAGTAGAGGAGCTAGAGCTGGATTCAGACCCAGGACCTCTGCCTGTGAATTCCCTGCCGTGTCTATTTTCCACATTGTTTTCTGCAGGATGAAATGTTTGTGGCACCAACACATGGGAAGGCAGGTGAGGCAGCTTTCCAGTGGGTTGCCATCACGATCACGCTTTCCTCCAAAAAGACCTTTTATCTTTCCTAGAATTTCTCTTGAACCCAACCATCAATCACAGAAAAAGTCAGCTCCCACAGCTGAGAGAGTAAAATCATAAAACTAGAGCCCTGTGAGCTTATTTCACGAGATCATATAAAGGTCTGTTTTTTGCCTTCAGCCTCCAGAAGCAGAAACCCGTATCTCCGCTTGAACTTTGCTCACCTCCTGTTTTGTACAGCATTTTAGGGTCATACGGATTTTCTCTTGGCTTTGTACCATACTCACTTTTTAAAAATATATGTTATTTGTATCACTTTATTTTTTATTGCAGTGTAGTTGATTTACAATGTTAGTTTCAGGTGTACAACAAAGTGATTCAGTTATACACATACATAGATATATATTTTCTTTTCAGATTCTTTTCCATTGTATGTTATTACATAAAATTTAATGCAGTTCTCTGTGCTATACAGTAGGTCCTTGTTGTTTATTTATTTTATATACAGTAATGTGTGTCTGTTAATCCCCACCCCCTAATTTATCCCTCCCTGCCGTTTCCCCTTTGGTAACCATAGTTCATTTTCTATGTCCGTGCCATGCTTACTTCTTTATGCTTAAAAAAAAACACAAAAACTTGAAAATTGCTGCTGCACAACATTGTCTGCCCTTTGGTTTCCATTAGGCTTGTTAAAATGACCCTTTAAACTTTATCAACAAAATTACCTCTCCTTGGAGGCATTGAGAGAATCTTGGGATGAGTCACACTGGCTTTTCCAAACACACCAAGCTTGTTCCTTCCTCAGGAAGACTGCAGCGGCCATCCTTTCTGCCCTGAATGCTCCCCCACCCCCACCGGCTCCCACCCTCCTGGCTGACTCCTCCTTCAGGTTTCAACTCATTCATCACGTCCTCAAAGAAGCCTGCCCTGCCCTAACCACTTCATCTAAGGGTGTCCTCACCCCACTAGCTTGGCTTGTTTTTTACATAATACTTACGCAAACCCTTCAGGAGGCCGAGGTGGAAACAATGCCATTTGTTCAAGATCATCCACCTGCAAAATGGGAGCCCTGGGTAGAAAATCCAGGTCTACTGATTTCCAAACCCAAGTCTTTTATGTTCTTCGCCCCCAGCCAGATCCTGCTAATCTGATCAGCCCATCCACTGAGGAAAAGAATGTAACATGTTGCACAGCTATGTCCGTGGTTGAATGAAGAAACTTCTAGGGGTTACCCAGACCCTTCCAGCTCTATTTCCTTTGCTGTCTCCTCCAGACTGTCTCTCCTTAGTGTTTCAACTCCATGAAAAATCTGATAAAGCCCTGGTCTGTGATAAAGGCTGCACACATATTGACTAAGGAAACTGTTGCGTTTCAAGTCGTGGGTGAGGGTGTCTAGGCTGCTGGAAGGTCTCACATACGTTGCATGTATTATGCACTGCACAACTCAGCGGGGCACCATTCGTTTCACACTGTGTTGCAGGTCAAAAATGGTGGCTGTATGTGGTATCAAGAAGGCATTGTGGCTAAGTGAGATCATTTTCTTTTGGAATCACAAACATGGGTATGCAATGAAGAGTCCCACCCGTTCCCCTCTCCAATCAGTTCTTAAATCCTTGCACACTCTTGGCAATATCTGTCATGTAGGACCTTGGCCACCACCTACCTAAATATGAATCTCTTAGCTTGTCTCCCCGACTGAGCTCTCTCTTCTATTTTTGCTTCTCAAGGTCTCCATTAATTTTATCGCCCACTTCTGATCTTGTCACATCCATGGTCAGAAACCTTTTGTAGTCTAAATTATCTACATTGCTTATTAGGGAATTCAAGACCCTTTGTACTGGCCCCATCTCAGACGTTTCCCTGTCTTGTCCTCTGTGTTGCCACAAACTGTCATCCCCAGCATTCAGTAACTAGCTTATTCCCAACATACAGTAACCACTTTCCCACTCAATACCTCTGCTCATGCTGATTTCTCCTTGAAATTGTACCCTTATCTTCATACATCCAAATCCCACCTATTTCTCAAGATCTAATTAGAATGTGACTGGACCTGCCAAGCCAAAAAGGAGATCTCTTTTATCTGCACACAATTCACACTCTCCATATCGATCCTTTGAATAACAGGCAGTTCTTTTTACTTTGTATTATGGTTCTGGAGTGTTTCAAATTCCTCCAAATCCTATACAAGCCCACTTTAGCTAAAGAGCACCTTTCTCTGGAGGTAGGGACCAAGCCTGATTCATTTCGTCTTCCCACACTGCACCTAGCACGGGGCCGTGGTTGGAGTGCTGCAAGCAGCTGTGGCTTATGAGTCAGTAAAAGAATATAATCACTGGGACATTTTGTCGATTAATTTCTCCTCCTTTGTCTGTGAACATCTGTTTTCCACTCAGTACAAAGAAGCTTAACTAAAACAATAGGACTATGAATAAATAGAACCAAAAGTACAAAGTATACTGATTCCAATGTGCTTGATGAATTTGGCTCTCCATTTATACCGTGTGTGTGGGGAGGTGTGCTGTGGGATTAGAAGAGCTAGGTATATGCTACAAAGACAGTCTCAATATGTAGAGGATGCTAGAGGTTTATCTGTGAGGGTAGACTCTCCTAGAAGGGTACTCAACTCAAGGAAAGAGAGAATTAAGGCAAGCAACCATGTTTGAAAACCAAACATTGGGTATTAGGGTACAGGAGCGAAGTTTCAGTGCAACTGGTTGTGTATTTTTCAGTCTGTTCTCTGGTTTCACCCCACCTTTATGAACTTTTGCAAGAGCCCAAGGAAGAGAAAGCTATGATGAAGTGAGAGATGAGACAGAGCTAGAGATGGAGATAGAGATAGGGATAGAGGTGGAGATAGCAATAGGGATGGGGTGGAGACAGACATAGGGATAGGGGTGGAGACAGAGATAGAGGCCCACTCTGTGATCTGTGTGTCAGAGTGTAATAAAGGCAGGGTGGAAGGAATCTACCTGTGACTTCTGTCACTTGGCAGTGATGTGACTGTGGGAGCATCGTGGGAGATGCATTTTGCCAGTGGCTAGTGGTGTCACACAGAGACATATAGGTGACATAAACAGTCTGAACCTGTCCCCAAATGGCTAAGGAAGGTAGAAAGTGGCTAAAGGAGGTGGAGAATGGCAAGGTGTGACAGAGTGGTGTGCCACCTGGGGTCCCCTGCAACTGATCTCAGGGTCAGATCAGACCCACAGAAACCTCATGGAAGCAGCAGAGGTCATCTCAGAGCAGTGGTCTGTGGTCTGTGTGAGAGGAAAGAGCATGCTGTCACCAGGAGCCCTCCATACAACATTCTGTGGACCTTCTCAATAACTCAGGAGGGGCTTCAGCGTGGCAGTGCTTCTGTGACCCTGTTTTTGACTGCTGCCCCAGGTTTATGTGACCAGGGAAACATAGCTTGTAAAGATTGGAGAGATACCTCCCAGGAAGTGAAGCGCACTTGGCGAAAGAGCAGGTAGGAACAGTTAGGGGTAAAAGCACTCCGGGAAAGCAGCTCAGAGCCCCAGGGCTGCTCTGTGCTCCTGATCTGCGCAGGAACTGAACAAAGTACAAGATGAGGTGATTCGACAGCTGGGTGGGCGCTCTTTCTTGAAAGCCAACTCAGTTCTCTTGACCCAGCCCAAGGTTAGCCTTGAGGATATAAAGGCTTAAATAACCTCAAGAATTCAGCTGCAATCCATGACTAACTGAAAACTGGTTTGGTCTGGGGATAATGTTATAGGTTCATATCCTCCCTAGATGAATGCTAGTTTGATTTGGATGTCAAGACTCGTACTTGGGAAAGACCAAATATTTGTGTCTGCCCACACCTTACACAGCAAGTGTCCCAGGGCAGAGCGGGTGGCTCAGGACTGGAGCCTATGTGGGGGCAGAGGTGGCCTGTGGAGGCATAGGAACAGCCATGCTAGCTGAAGTCATAGGCTCTTGACAAGTACCCCCGTCTGACCTCATCTCCGGGACCACACAGTATTCAGATAAAGTCAGTCTCAAAAGTGCCTCTTTTGGGCAATGGCATGTGGCAGCTCGGAGTATAAGCGTAGCAGTCAGACAGGTATGAGTTCTAACCCAGACTTCTCTGATTTCTGCTTTTGAGCAAATTAGTTACTATGTCTACATCTTAGTTTCCTTGGCTATTGGCATGAGAATATTATTTATTACCTCATTCATAGCTGCAAAAATCCATGGAGATTAAATGTGGCACATAATTTCTTTTCCCACACCTCTCATGCTTTAAGGAGGATTTTAAAGTCTTGGCCTTGTATATAGTAGTTAGTTAATGTGTCGTGTGAATCAGGGAAGGAGTAAGTGAAAGAACGCATAGGTGGAGAATGAATGAAATAATGGACACACTATAAACTTTCAGGGAATCGAATAAATATAATTCTTTTTTAACTAAAAGGTAATTATGATTTACTAATTGTTTAAAATTATTTTTCAGTTAATCTGCCTATTCTTATTTATTTAAAATGAGATACACAGTGACCCACCACCAGCCTTTGTTTACAAAATCAATTATTTGTGTTTCCAGAGTCAACTTTCTTTTTAGACTTTATTTTTACAGCCTGACTATCCTGAAGGACTGCTTTTTAAAATTAACCCTTCCTGGATGATTGCCAAGACTCCAGAATCTCCTATAAGATGCACAGACTTGTACAAAGCAGTCCCGATTCGGACATATTTGTAGGTAGTATTGAGTTGATTTTTTGCTGTCACATCATATGTCAGCCCACTCTCCCCAGGGGAATAGTCCACAGCACTTCATAGGTTTCTTTTTGGAACACAGTTCTCAAATTTGACCCACCATGAAACCCCCCAAGGAGCTTATTAGAAGTGAAGTCCTGGGCCCGGGCTCAGACAAACTCAGTCAGTATCTCTGGACTAGGTCCTGGGGAGCCCAGACTTTATCAAGCTCTCCAGGTGATTCTGATGATGAATCAGATTTAGGAACTGTAATCTTAAAGGAATAACTTAGATGATTTCCCCCTAAATGTACTATCTTGCATTTATCCCCGCAGAGACTCATCTACAATTTCCACCACCAGCTCCCGCTGTGCTGAGAGAATACTTTATGGTGTATTTCCTTTGGAAATGCTACGTTCCACTGTGCATTCTCGACTCTGTGTTATAAAAGCAGTCCCTGGTGGGAAGAAAGTCTGTTGACAGACTTCTCTCCCTTCGAGGTGAGCACGTCCATCCCTGCTCTTTGTTAGAGCTCTAAGTACTCCATTCTTGACAACACAATCACCTGCCGGCTAAGTTCAGTGAGAAAGCACTGCCCCTGGCCAAAGGCAAAAACATACAATGGTGTTTAATACCTTGTATTCTTAAAGCTAGTCGACAATTTATGTAAAGCCTCCACTCTTTAAGTCATTCAATCTAATCCATCCTTCAGATAAGGGAGGAAAATCACAGCTGATCCTGGTCTGAGGATCTCAGAGGATATTCATCTCTCCAACCAGGTTAGATCATCTGGAATCAATTAGCAAGAAATTAATTTGCTTCAGGACATCAATTCAGAGGGTGATATTCTGCTTAGGATAGATGTTGGGCCCAGCTCACTCTGGAATGCCTAAGTCCATTCCCCATTTTTATAACCATCCCACCCCACCCCAGCTGTTTTCTTTCTGGGGAAGCCTCTCCGATCGACAAATGTTATTGAACCTCTGTTCTTCGAGTGGAGACCACACCGATTGCAGAAATGCCACTGTTCTTCTGGCCAGCATCCTGCGTTGTCTGAATGGTCGACAGTGAGGGGAGCAGAGGTGTGAGTGTGGTGTTCACCAAGATACTGCTCTGACAGCACTGGGGCATCTTTTTGGCCACTGGTCAGACTCTGATAGGTGACTTCCCTGACGAACACAGTTAACTCTTGACAGTCATTCTCACTGGCATTTCTCGTACTCAGCTGACAAGCCATGCAACTGGCAGACTGTGTAGATTTGTTCTTGTGGCCAATTGTCTGGAAACCTCTCCAGAAGATTAAATTAAACAGACATTCTGTTCCTGTCCTGCTACTAAAATACAGAGTGCCGGGTCAATGCGGTATAAGCTTTGGCAAGCCTGAATTTCTTGACAAGAGTCAATACATTTCCAGGAGCCTAAAATGAGCTAT
Source organism: Vicugna pacos (assembly GCF_048564905.1). NCBI lineage: Eukaryota > Metazoa > Chordata > Mammalia > Artiodactyla > Camelidae > Vicugna > Vicugna pacos. The sequence goes on along the minus strand of NC_132987.1, from coordinate 59,990,465 downwards.
TGAATTCACCTGGAATAATCATAATAGCTTAGGCAGAAAGAATGGTTAGACCAAACCATTGGAGGCTGCGGCGTGAGGGAGCTGGTAAGAGCCAGGCAGGACAAAGGCAAGAGGAAACCTGCTTACACAGCAGGTAGTTCCCCTCCCTGACCCTCCCCCACAATAGAAATGAGTTGATGGTGCCTCCATAGATCCGGGATGGGGGTTACAAATATTAGGAGCCGTTAGTTCTTTTCTGAAGTTGGATTCCCCAGAAGCAGACACTAAGCCATGGATTTAGGGGCAAATATTTTATTAAGGAAGTATTCCTAAGAGAAACTGGTAAGGGAGTGGAAGAAAACACAAAGGAAAATGTGACTTTGGGCAAAGTCTTAACCTCAACCTGATGATGTCAGGGAGCCTTGGAATGTAAACTTACCCCTGCGTCCCGACTCTTCACAAGGGAGCAGAGCTTCAGACTTCAGCCTTAGCCATTGGCTCAGGGCTGCTTGGGCCAGACAGGGGTGGGGAGTAAACTCCAGAGGCTTTTGGGTCTTTGCTAGGACAGGCAAAGGGGCTCACAGACAATCCTCTGCAGGGAATCGCAGGTACATTAGAAGAAAACACGTAAGTGCCTGCGGAGGCATTGAGGCATTCAAGCGGATGTGAACAGACCACAGACAGTGTTGATCCCAGTTCTGTTTTCCACTCTGCCACTGACCATTCTAAAGCAAAAACTCTATAAGTACTTACTTAACATGAAGAATGAGATAGTGTAAAGCAGATTCCCCAGGCAGGGAAAGAGTGACTTACTCATTTCCACAATACTTATTGAATGCCTGCCACATCTGCCACTCCCTGAGCTAAGTCCTTGGATCTGAAGATGAATAGTTCTTTCCCTGGAGAGTGCAAATTGCCATTATAGACTTACATGTAAAATGCCACGGGAATGGTCCCCAAAGCAAAGTCGGAGGACCCAAAGGCAATGAGGCCACCAAGCCTGGGACATGTAAAGCATTAAGAAAATAGAACTGACTCCATAATAGAGTAAATAAGCTAATACTTTTTTTTAATGACTGAAGAGACAACATTTTAAAAATCCTAAACAGGAGCAAATGAAATATAAAAACAGTAACTGCTTCAATGGTCTGCACCAAATCACAGTGTCTGCACTGCATAAGGTAACTTCTACAATAAAGATCAAGTAGAGCCTAGGGCTTGATCCAAGCTCTGGTACTTGGCTCCCATGAGGGCCAAGGAAGCTCAGCTGCCTACCTTGTGTCTCTGCCCCTAAGGAGGGCAGATGCACAGCCACGCCTAGAACAGGAGCAGACAGGAGAGCCCCAGAGAAAAGCCATCAGCAGAAGAGGAGGAGCCGTCTCCTTATCGACCAGGACACAGCAGTAAGTGAGCCGGGTGGAATAGTTCTCTCCCCTTGGACTCACATACTCTAATCAGAAGTCCCTGGGCTGCTTAGTTTTCTGTTTCAAGTTCAGATACTCCAAAAATCAATCACTTTCAAATGTCCTAACTTCCATCAACAAATTCTGAACACCTAGTTTCTGTAGGAGGAAGGTACCTCAAAGGCTCCAACTAAGCAATGAACGATTTACACATCAGTGACAAGTTGAATTTGAGCCTGTCCATGAGAGACAAGCTTGTGAAGCCCTCTGTGGTAGAGGTCCTAAGAGCAGCTGCAGGAAAGTAGAGGATACAGAAGATTTCTATTCCAGAGCATGGCAGCAGTAGACTGAGCTCAAGGGCAGGGTTCCAGCCTCATTCATTGTTAGATCCTCATCTCAGGGCCTGGAGCAGTGCTTTACATATGGTGGCTTTTCACACGTGTCGGTAGAATTGAATTCAGAAGAGCCAAAGATGTTGGCAAGCTACTATTACTACTCCAAGGGACACTTTTTGCCAACCATATAAAATCTAATTTCTCAGCTAGAGAGCTCAGATTTCCATCCCCTGGCTTTAATTTAGGTATCTAGTGCTGTCTTCCTAGGCTCTTCTTCAAAAAGAGTAAAACAGAGTGCACACTGCAAATTTAAACATTTGTGTATGGTGAGTGCAAATCTTAGTTCATACTTGAAATATTTTACTGAATTTGAATAATATCTTTAAAATTGAAATTTATTTTTCTTTTCCAATTTTAAGTTGTTTGTTTTAAAACTAAAGAGTGGGTCGAGAAAATAAAACTTTACATCATGTAGAACAATTTGATAAGTGCCCAAATTTTACCCTTTGTAGGTGTTTTGATTTTATTAAAATTCATGTCTTAGTTACCACAATGTTACTGTTAATTACAATGTATGCATTTTTCTTCTTTCATAAAAATACATTAATAATATTTCAAAGTATTAATCCATTTCTTCTTTCTTCATGTACAGTAATATTTGTTTTTGTATTTTTTTAATTGAAGTTTATTTTATTTTTAAAAATCATTTTTACTGGTACAATTATACATGCAAAATCCAATAAAAGATCATTTTAATATCTATGTTTATTAGTTGTTCTTATTTCATTTCACAAATAAAAAATCATTGATCATGACTTTCTGAGCTCCAAGGCTAAGCTGCTCTAGGAAGCCCCGCCCACCAGTACTGAGTCTGCATCCCGGCTGTTCCCCCAATTGCCCCACCCCACCGCACACATCAACACACATCAACACAGTAGGTGGCTCTTCAACCCGTGGGCTTTCTAGGGACTCGCTAAGCCACTGAGCTGTGATCGACTCTCTTGCTTACAGCAATCAGACAGTAGATCTTTTAAGCTTTTATACCCACTGCAGATCCTCCAGGAGGTAGGGTTTAAAGCAGATGTGATTATTTCCCCTGCAGAACCCATCCTCTGATGGCAGAAGCAAGTGCTCGATACTTAGAGAGCTTCCGGATTATCTAAGGCAAAATTTAACCTGATGATTTCATTCTGTGTGGTGAATAGGCTGAACGTCAGCATGAATACTTCAGGGGCCAGGAAGCTCATTACCTCCAAGGCTCATTTGTGAACAGTTGTGATTATTAGAAGACTTGATGTGGAACAGAAAGAATGTTTATTCATCAGTTGAAAGGAGCTAAAGCCTTGGGTCTTGTCTGGAAGACAAAGTTTTGTTTTGTTTTTTTCCTCCCATACAAAAACAATAAATACATACACATATATACATCACCCAAAGATGGAGCAGCCAGTTTGACTCTGTTTATGAGCAAGCACACCGCTGTTTACACTCCATCCTCAGTGCTTAACACAACCCCCCATCTCATTCCCTCGATCCTGAAGTCTTACTGTGATATCCCTTGATATCCCAAATAAGCTATGTTTTCTCACCTCTCTTGAACCTTTTCATACATTCTCTTCTCCTATTCTCTGGCTTAGAATGTGTCCACCATCTGCCACTATCCCCTGTTCCTCCTGCCTGGTTAACTTGTGCTCGTCTTTGAGATGTCAGCATAGATGTCCTTCCTTCGGGAAGCTGTTCTTATCCCATCAAGTCTGAGTTCAATGTCCTTCCTACTGAAGAGGCTGCTCACTTGGCCATCTCTCCTAGGCAACTGTACACTCTCTCAGGGTAGTGACTCTCCTTTTCACCACTGAGTCCCAGGGGCCCAGCACAATGTCCGGAATATCTGTTGTTCAACATATAATTGCAGAGTAAAGTTGAACAGAGTTGCAATGAGTGTTGTATTTTGTATTTTGGGGCTGTAACAGAAACCACAAACAACAGTGGCTTTATGAAGAACATTTAGTTGTATGTTTAATGAGGCCTCTAGAGCTAGGTAGTCCCTAGCTTAGTTCTGTGGCTTCAGGGAATCATAAGGATCTGAGCCTTTTTATTCTTTTCTCCACCTTCATCAACATGGTGATTTTCATCTTTCTCATGATCTAAAGATGGTTGTCATGCTCCAAGCATTGCATCCTCACATATCATTTTTTCAAGGGAAGAAGAAAGTGAAGGAAACAAGAGCGTTCTCTCTCTTTGTCAATAAGACATCCTTTCCCAGGAGACTTCTGCTCCCGGCTGTGTCTCCCTCACATTGCGCTGCTGAGCACGGGGTCACATGCCCCCTCGAAGACACGTGGTGACTCATCCTTGGTGCTGTCATCTGAAGTCATGCTGCTGAGTCAAAGCAGGTGCTAGAGTTGGGCTTTTTTCAAACATCACCTTAGAGCCTTATATCAACTCTCTCCTTATTGTTGACACATGGCATGTTGGAAACCTGAAATTCAGATTTTAAGTGATTTGTCCAGGGTCATCAGTAGATCAGGGATTAGAATTCAGATTTTCTTGATTCTAAAATGATCCCTCCATTCCCTGTCACGAACCAAACACCCTTCCTTCAATTTTCCTTGTCACTCCCCAATATGCCCATTATTTTTCCAAAGTCTGTGTGGTTTTTACTCATCTCTCACTGGTTGGCCTTTTTGTCTCAGATGTTTGGCAAAGGGTCCAATCCCATTCTTTGGCTGAGACATTTATGGACAGCACATGAAATTATTTATCTTCCTAGTTCAACAACTTAAGTCTGCAGGTACTCACATCTAGCTCAGCACATAAATACTAAGAATTTTTAAGAAAAAAAAAAAGAGGTTAGATTAACAGACCAATCCCGTGACTAAGGAAAGTATTTCCTCTCTCTCCTTTGTTAGACTAATAGGTAAGGCGTGTGCTAAGAGGTTTTTAAAAGCACCTGGGGACAGCAATGACAAGTAGTGATTGTTCCGAGTTCACCTGATCCCCGGTGGTTTTGACATTTCCCCAAAGAATTAGCCGACAGGACCAGTTTAGATGGAGGAGAAAAGTTGGAAGGACCATCGGGCTGTGCTCAACCCAGGAGAAGAGAATGAACTGGTGAGTCTTCTTTTCTTTTCGTTATAGTCTCCTCATGCCTGCGGCTGTGGGCAGGGGTTCCTTGGGATGGGACTGGCTTTAGGACCTGGAGAGATTTAGGTCTGCTACGGCTCCTTGAAAAGCACAAGGCACAATTTTCTGCTGGGGGAAGCTACAGGGGCGAGAAAGTTGTGTCTTCTAGATGATGGTGTTCTTGTCTCCTGAATTATTGGACCCGTGACGCTCCCTCCTCAAACACTTTGCCGAGTAATCGGGGTACATGTCTACGGGGTACTCACTGAGGTGTGCCCCCTTATCATCTGGCACTCCATGCAATTCCACAAGTTCAGGCAAAAACTGAAGCTCTTTTTTTTTTAAATTAAAAAAGGTTCTTAGTGTATCTGCATAACTTAGAGTCAAAATGCTTTGGGCTGAAATCATGCCTTATAAAAACATGGAGAGATTATAAGCACCAAGTCCTAGAGAAGGAATAGAGCATGGCCTGGGATTTAGGACTTAGTGAAAACAAACAAAAAAAAGTTCTCACTTCTCCGATTCTTTTCCTACTGCCCCTTCCACCAAACATGTAAATCTTGAAAAAATAGTCATTAAAAGCTTGAAAACGCCTACAGTGTCTATTTGGTGCCAAGGAGTTTACATTTATTATTTGATTCTGAGGACTCCGGGAAGGAATTAATCCTAGTCCATAGAAAAGAAACCTGAGACTTGGGAGGTTAAGTAACTTGCCCAAGGCCCTCAGCCTGCCAGGAAGGGGCTGGGAAGCCAGTGCACCCTTTCCCCCTCCACACCCAGCGCTGTTTACACTGCTGGGGTGTCTCCAGTTGGGCAATGAGAAAGGGAGACAAAGAGAGAGGGGGGGCACCGGAGGGCACAAAGGAACCCGGAGGACGTGGTTCCTAGATCAGGAGGGAGTCAGTTTCCTGCCTGATGTTCCCAGTTCCCAGCGAGATCTGCGGGAAATCCAGACCCACTCTCTCCCCACCTGCCCGCGTTTGCTAACCGATGGAAAATAGGTGATTTCACTTAGACCTGTCTGTCCAACAAGGCAGCCACTGGCTACATGTGGTTTTAGAAAAGGAGTTGATGCCAGTTGAAATGTGCTATAGTGCAAAATACACACAGGAGTTTGAAGACTTAGTTTAAAAATGTGTAAAATCTCTCAATAATTTTTATTGAAATGACAATGTTTGGGATACGTTGGGTTAAATAAAACATTAGGAAAGTTAATTTCATCTGCTGCCTTTTACTTCTTTAATGTGGCTGCTGGGAAATTTAAATTCCAAAAGGGGCTTTTGGGGGACTTGCCTTACCGAACCCCACTGACCTTGACAGTGATACAGTGCTCTGAAATCCTCGGACTGAGGGGAGGCAAAGAGTTAAGCCCCACTCACCTGTGTTCTCCACCCAGCGCCTCTGTGCCAGTTCTGATGGTTTTTTTCAATGTGCGGATGAGCGTGCGGGAAACCCTGGCTGCTTTTTATTTTCCCTCCAGCCAAGTGCTGTGTTTGTAAAGCTTAGAGCCTGGTGTTTCCATTCTCTCCATTACAAAGAGGGCGTGGGTATCAAAGGATTAGGTGCGAGGTCAGGTGCCACGGTTGTCTTCATTTTTGTTGACGACCAAGTAATTCCAGAGCAATCCAGCAAGAAGCTCTGTGAGGACTCCCACGAGGCTTGCCTCGCCGTCGTGGCATGGGCATGCGGGGGACGGGGAGTGGCTTTAGACCTCTCTCTCCTTCCCAGTAGATCTTACTCGGGAGCCTGGGCAGAGATCGCAGATGCACATCTTACTCTGGCCAGATCAGGAAATTGGATGAGGTAGGTAGGCCTTGGGGCACAGGGCTGACCTAGATACACGGGCTGAGAGCAAGCCGCCCCTACCTCTGGGCAACTGCCATCCTGTAAGTCACAGGCTCACTGCTGACAGATCTTTCAGTTTGAAAGGGAAGCTGGAAATCTGTATGCTTATGTGAAATAGCCTTCTTATAAATTTTGGAATTTTTTTTTAAGATAATCAGTAGGCCAAACTCCACTGGGGTCTGGTCTAGTCCCAGGCTTTGGGGGCTGTCGGTCTGTGACATTACAACCTCTTTCCACTTGCTCTTCTTTTCCAGAAGGTTCCCCATGGCCCAATCTGACTTCTATTTACGGTCATCACTTCATGTGAACTAGCACAGTGATTGTGTGAGAGGATTTGAGGACAAATGACCTCCATGGATGGAGAGGGCCTGTGAGATTATCCACTGCAGTCTTGGGTCATTTTGCTGAGCCCACCGCAGATATCAGGCAAGATCTAAGGCCTGGCAGGAGCCTCCAGAGTTGAACCTTGCTGTCATGTCTCCTGCATTCTGGTCCCTACTCCTCCAGGAAGGGAGCAGCTAATATTTCCTGTGCCCGCTCGATGCTGGGTGCTTGACAAGCAATATTTCACATCACCCTCTCAGCAGCCCACATGATCGATACCCTCACTGTACTGGCCCTCACTGTCCTCCCCCACATCCTCCCTCCACTCCCCACCCTCCTCACTCCTACCTGGCTCCAGTCGTCTCTTTTTCCTCCACTTGTCTTTTTCCTCAAAGAATTTCCTTTTTTTCTACTCCAGTGTTTCACCAGCCGCTCCATTCATGGTCAGCTTTTCTTATATTCTCTTGAGAACCCAGTTTCACAAACAGCCCAGAGCATCCTTCACAACACCAGACCCTCAATGAGCCTGGAGCCTTTGGGCTGTACAGCGCAGTGCCTAATGGGAATGGGAGCTGTTCTCAGGCAGACTTGGGTTTGAATTCTGGTCCTGCCGGGTGACGTATTTCACGTCGCTGAGTCCTTTGTAAAGTGGGGATAGTAATACTTACCATTCAGAATCAAGGTGAGGATTCAATGAGGAAAGACAGCCTTTTCCAAAATAAAATCCAAAGCGTTTTATTACATAAAAGTCTCTCTTTTCTCCCCAGCAATTAGGTTTGAGAAATACTAGATGAAACAGGTAGGCGGATAACAGCAGGGCCTGTCAGAGCCTTTGGTCTACCTTGCACTCTCTAACAGGGGCACTGCAGTGTGCTCTGTTTCACGTGTATCCATGGAAGCCTTCCTCGCGTGTGTGCGTGCGCACGTGTGTGCGTGCAGATTCCTTCATGACTACTGCTCCATGCAACCACCATAGGAAAGGCTGGGATGTTCTCAATCAATGGTTGGTATCATTTTAGCCTTATTATTACTCCTCTAGGAGAAAAAAGTCATATATCTCACCTCTGCCAGGCACACTATGTGCACCGTGGCCTCTGTTTCAGCATCCTCTCTGGACACACTTGCATTTACTTTCTGGAGACAGTCTTGATTCTGCCCCCGAGACAGGAGAGCTGCTTTGTTCACATCAGTTGCCAAGTCCAATCATTCCATCCGTGCACCGCCTCTGCACAGATACCCACCACGCTAGAGTAAAATTACAAGTGGGAGCAGCCCCAGAAGGCACGGTGGCTGCTGGGTGTGCAGGACACGGGTCCGATGGGAGGGCACTTCCCTTCATGGTAACTTTTTCCTGGGAAACAGTGCAGGAGCCCTGGACTTCAGACAGCAGATCCTAGTCAAGGCTCCCCTGCTGACCGTGTGGCTATGGACAACTTTTTGGACCTGGCTGGTTGCCTGAGAATGACATCACTGGCCCCTCTGACTCACAAAGTTCACGAGGGTCACGTAAGAAATGGGGAAAGTGCTATGAAAACATAAAGGGTCAATTTGCATGGAGTCAGGAGTTGTGCACTTTAAAAATGAATATTAATATCGACGTGCAGCGAGATTGATGTTGACGCTGTTTCCATTGTCTCTGAGGAAGCCTGGGGAGGGGTAACTTTTTGAGGTCTACCATTCCAAAAGCAGGGTCTGAAGAGCTGGTAAGAAAAATCAGGAATTTTGAACATCTGAGTTCTTTTAAACACTGTCATGTACTCCTCATTTTCCATGAAAGGACAAACAAACCAAACCAAAACTCAAGGGACTAAAACTGAAAATTTAAAAGTGAGCCTTACTGTCTCTTTCCTGTGTTTAGTCACTATTTGAATTAACGGCTTGGATAAAGGCAAGTTTATCTAATCCTCAACTGATACCTCACCATGAGGGAGAGAGAACAATATAAGTGACAGAATCCAGATTCAAAAAGTTTTCTAGGCTGGATTGTAGGGGAGAAATTGGCAAAATGGAGTGTAACAGGCCTCAGTATTGAGTTTTTAAGTTATTATCAAAAGACAAAATGAGGTTTTCAAAGACTTGGTCTTAGTAGCTATGCATGAAAAAGTGCTTCATTTTGTAACTGGATTTTAGTTGCCATATATATGATATAACCATAAAAAATTAGTCCTTAGATATCTTGTTAAAGTCTGTTCTGCAGAAGAGAAGAAATAAGTTATAATTTATATAAGAACTGTTTAAACTATAATTTATATAAAAACTGTTTAAACTATATAAGAACCATTTAAAAGACATTGGGAATAGTCCCCCAAAGATCGGTTATGGTAGTTACATGCCAGTAGTCTAGAGGCTGATGTGGAGAGCAGAGTAGAAGTTGGCAGAGCTCAGCCTGATTTATTTTCCTTATGAAAGCCCTTCCAAACATCTGTGGTGGTAGAATCATAACATAACGCCTCTCTGATGAGCTTTGCCTTTGTACAGTCCCCTCCGGTCGAGTGTGGGCAGCACTCATAAATATAATGAGCTTTATAATTCCTGTAATTGGGTTATGTTGCATGGCAAAAAGGGATTTACAAATAATAGATGCTATAGAGGGTGTGGAGGAAAGGGAACCCTCCTACTCTGTTGGTGTGCATGTAAATTGGTGCAGCTGCTGTGGAAAACAGTATAGAGGTTCCTTAAAAAACAAAAAGTAGAGGCACCATATGATCCAGCAATCCCTTTCCTGGGTATATATCCCCAAAAGATGAAAACTCTAATTCGAAAATATATATGCACCCCAATGTTCATAGCAGCACTATTTACAACCCAAGTGCCCATCAACAGATGACCGGCTTAAGAAGATGTGGTGTGTGTATATATATATAAAATATATGAATATATAATAATAGTAATATATTATATATTATAGTAATATATTACTATAATAATATTAATAATATATAATATATATATATTACTCAACCATGGAAAAGAATGAAACATTGCCATTTGCAGCAACATGATTGGACGTAGAGAATATTATACTAAATGAAATAAGCCAGACTGAGAAAGACAAGTATTATATGATATCACTTATATGTGGAATCCAAAAAATAATACAAATGAATCTGTGTACAAAACAGAAACAGACTCACAGACATAAAACAAACTTACAATTACCAAAGGGGGAGAAGGAGGGAGGGACAAATTAAGAGTATAGGATTAACAGATCTAACTACTATACATAAAATAGATAAGCGACAAGGATTTACTGTATAGCATAGGGAATTATATTCAAGATCTTGCAATAACGTATAATAAAATATAATCTGAAAAAAATAACTGAATCACTTTTCTGTACATCTGAAACAAACACAATATTGTAAATCAACTATACTTCAATTTAAAAAAAAAAAGGGAGAGTTTCTGGATGGGCCTGACCTAATCAGGTGAGCCCAGGAAAGAAACTGGGCCCTTCCTGAAGTCATAGAGATTCAAAGCATGAGAGGGATTTGATGCCAGGGAGGTTTTCTGTTGCATCTTTGAAGACAGATGTTTCAGTGTGGCAAGGAGCTCTAAAGGTTCTCTAATACCTGAGAACTGAGAGTAGCTTCTGGCTGACAACCAGCAAGATAATGGGGACTTCTGTTTTAAAATTACAAGCAACTGAATCCTACCAACAACAACATGATCTTGAAAGAGATCTTTGATCTCCAGAAGGAGCACAGCCCAGACAACACCTCATTTGTTTCTTGTGAGGCATTGAGCAGAGGACCCAGCTAACCAGACCTAACCCACAGGAACTGTGAGACAGTAAATCTGGGTTATTTCAAGCCACTTGTTATGCAGCAATAGAAAACGAATACACCATCACAGCTGTCCAGCAAGCAAAGGTGCAGCCCTGGCAGGTAGTAAGTAGCCTATCTTAAGCAGACAATAGATGCTCATCTGTGAAGGATGGTATACAGCTATTTTTCCCAAGAGAGAAATTTGAACCAAATTATTCCTGAGACACCCCTGCTGTTTAGCAATGCTCTTATTCTACAGATAACTTTTAACAGAACATGCCATGTTGTCCCATGCCTTTGCTGTAGGGCAAATTTTGGTTCCAGAAATGGTCCTGCTAATCAGCCCACGCCTCTCATTACCTTTAGATGTACACTTAATGCTCTCTTGCCATTAGCCTCATCAAACAAAGGTCCTTAGCTGCACTTTTACTTCCGAGAAGACCACGTGGTAGCACTTTTGCTGTAGTGATGCTAGCTGACTTTATGGGCATGCGTACAGCTAAGAGTAACAAGATGTTCATCTCTTTGGTACTGGGCTTTGATTCACACTTCTAAAGAGTGGATGGCCAACAAAATCCTACTGTATAGCACAGGGAACTATATAAAGTGTCTTGTAATAATTTATAATAAAAAATACGAAAAAGAATATGTGTATATATGAACCACTATGCTGTATACCCAGAAACTAACACAACAGAGTAAACTGACTATACTTCAATAATAAAGAGTGAATGGCCTTTCTTACTTCAGAAAGAAAGCATTAGAGGAACATTTAATAGGTTAAACTATTTCCATAATTATTTTGAACTTCTTCAAGATTCAGTTTCTTTGATCTACAAATAATGATGACATAAAAATTATTAATAATAATACTTATTTCAAAAAGTAATCATGTCTGTTTCATAGGATTGTCGTGAGGATTAAATGGCAGCTAAGTAAACGTCCGGAAAGGATCATTCTTATTGTCAAATGTAGACAAAAGTGAAAGGACTCAAGACATTTTATCCTTACTCAAAAGGCACTGCATGACATGAATGTGGGGCAAAATATGGGGAACTATAATTAACAGTGCTTGGCAGCTAGTGATAACTAACACAAATCACTGCATGTGGCCAAATCAAACTAGCAATAGACAATTGAGGGACAATAACCAATAACATGATTCATTACCTAGAGACAATATTATCCTAGCATTAAAGAAAAGAACCTTGAAACATGGCAGAGTTCAAGATAAGAGAGCTGAGCTTTAAGAATGTCCTCCCATTTAACACATAAAAGAACACAATTTGGCATGTCCAGATAAAGACAACAAAGGAGAGATTGTGAATAATGAATAGAAACTCGGTGCAGGAATTGTTGTTAAAAAAAAAAAAGAAGAAGATAAAACATGATGAATTCTAGCTTCATAAAAGAACATAGAGATATTATCTCCTTGGCCATGATTCAATGGACTAAAAGTCTGAGGCCTACACAGAAAAAGCTAACTTACTCTAAGTCTGTTGGAACATTGTTACTAGAAGAAGAGCCTGACAGGTCACAGCAAAAAACTGGTGTTGCCACCCACAGAAGAGAACTGCAGTCCTGAGAGTTATTTAGGTTGTGTCTGGTTGAGTAAAGAAGTTTGTTAACTTTGTGCTGTAAGAATCTCGTTTGAATAAGTGAAAGCGTTATTAACTGCAACCCACAAGCCCTGTTCCAAAACATTTGAATCAGCACTTTGCACGTTATGCAAAGTAGTGGGTATGCAACAAATATTTCAGATGGAGAAACACAAGTATAGTGAATGTAAGAATAAGAGAATTTACAAAGACTCAAAAAGACCTGTTCACAAGACCTGTGGTTCATAAATGCTAGTGCTCCAGACATGATAAAAATTCTGGAAAAAGACAAGGAGACCCCAAGGGATGGTTCCATAAGACTAAGAGGATCCCACCAAAAGCAATTTGGAGAAGAAAAACCATGTTTAGGTGAAGCTGCACCCTGTATTTCTCCTTTCCTAAGGAATATGGCCATTCTTAGTTCTGTCTCTGATAGCAGCTGTCAGAACTACCTCTAAAGAAAAGAAAAAAAATGATTTTAAAAGGGTCCTTTAAGTGCTAGTACTTCATATATATTTTCATTTAATCCCTATGAGCTAGTTACTCAGATACCCATTTACAGCTGAGGAAATTGAGGCTCGGTTAAGTAACATACAGAAGGTCACATTATAAGCAACAGAAGGAGGATGCTCTATCACACTGTTTACCTCCTATAGAAGTGAAGGATGATTGTACTGGCTCGTGTGTGTGCGCACTGGTGTGTGTAGTTGCTACATCTAGCTAATTTTGTAATCAATTAGGTGTTTATCTTAAAGCCTTTCTCCCTTCCTCAAAAGACTAGGAATAGACTTACCATATGACCCAATAAGCCCACTCCTGGGCATATATCCAGAAGGAACCCTAATCCAAAAAGACACCAGCACCCCAATGTTCACAGCAGCACTATTTACAACAGCCAAGTCATGGAAACAGCCTAAATGTCCACTGACAGATGACTGGATAAAGAAGCTGTAGTATATTTATACAATGGAATACTATTCAGCCATAAAAATGACAACATAACGCCATTTGCAGCAACATGGATGTCCCTGGAGAACGTTATTCTGAGTGAAGTAAGCCAGAAGGAGAAAGAAAAATACCCTATTATATCACTCATATGTGGAATCTAGGAAGAAGAAGAAGAAGAAGAAGAAGAAGAAGAAGAAGAAGAAGAAGAAGAAGAAGAAGAAGAAGAAGAAGAAGAAGAAGAAGAAGAAGAAGAAGAAGAAGAAGAAGAAGAAGAAGAAGAAGAAGAAGAAGAAGAAGAAGAAGAAGAAGAAGAAGAAGAAGAAGAAGAAGAAGAAGAAGAAGGAGGAGGAGGAGGAGGAGGAGGAGGAAGAGGAGGAGGAGGAGGAAGACAAACGAACTTAAATATAAAACAGAAACAAACTCATAGACATAGAATACTAACTTGTGGTTGCCAGGGGGGAGGAGGGGTGGGAAGGGATGGACTGGGAGTCTGAAATTTATAGATACTGACATATATGTAGATAAACAAGTTTATATTGTATAGCACAGGGAATATATACAAGATCTTGTGGTAGCTCATAGTGAAAAAGAATGTGGAATGAAAACATGTGTATTCATGTATGACTGAAAAATTGTGCTCTACACCGGAAATTGACACTATAACTCAATAAAATAAAAATAAAAAATTTAAATAAATAAGTAAATATATAAATAAATAGATAAATATTTTTTTAAAAAAAGCCTTTCTCCCAGTTTCATGTATTACAAAGTGAGCAGTTTCTTTTTGGCCTGCATTTGACTTCAATTTTGACAATTTGTGCTCTATGGGAAAAGCAAAAATTCCATTTAAGCCACTGGATCAATCACTTTTAGAAACACAACTTATGATTTTGGCAAATCACATTTAGTTCTGAATATTGCCTGTGGTCAAAACATTTCACAGTGAGTCCAATGGAACTAGTCACTTTTAATCTACTGAAATTTTGATCTGTAAATTACCCAAGCTAATATTTACTCTCAACAGAGATGGAGTGTTCAGAATGTTTCAGGAACAGTGTTAAATGCTTTGCATGCATTAACTCATCAGCTTTTCACAATCCTAGAAATAGTTAATGTTATTATTCCCATTTATGAAGGAGGAAATTGAGTCATCAGAAGTAAAGTGGATCACCCAAGGTCATATATCTGGTCAAGTTGTAGAGGCACAATTTGAACTTGGTTTTCTCATGCCATATCCCCAGCTTTTAACTGTGACATCAGACTACTTTCATTGCATTTTACAACCAGCCATATTTTTTCACATGAGGAATCTAAATTTCAGTAAATGAAATCCTTTACCCAGATCACATTAACTTGTAAGTGATGGAGCAAGAAACAGAAGTGGGAGCTTCTAGGAGGCAACGGGGTGGGGTATAAAGAACAGAGGCTCTGCAGACAATCCTGGATAGGGTTCTAAATTGTGACCTTAGGCAATGACCTCTGTCAAAAGATATGCACATATTTCAATTATTCCTAATCCAAGCTACTTCTGTAATCTGCGCCTAGGAAAAAGACCATTAAGGCTGTGCTACTGCTTATGGTATCTGGAATACAGAATTCTAGTGGGGAAGAAAAAAGTGAAGGAATATCACTGCTCTGAGACTCAGGTCCATGTGAAGATGGACACAACCTCTGTGCTATTCGACTCCACTAATAGGTGGCAGATCTGGGGTCCTCACCCCATGGAATACTGCCCGTTTCCCTGGCCAACCATGATTCAGTAAATTGCAACTCCAAACTGAAATCGTCACCGCTTTCCTCCTCTGACTGAATTTGTTACCAAACCACCTGCTAACACTGACTGGGGGCTTCCTTTGTGCTCAACACCTTACACTTCTTGTTCAGTATTCACAACTATTCTTCCAGGGGTGTGCTATTAATATCCCCTAAGTACAGACATGGAAACTGTGACTTACAGAAGCTAAACCCTAAATAGGTGGCAAAACTTACTTTACTGCAAGGAGTCACATATAATGGGTTCAAGATTCTGAACCCATTATCTTTACAAGACCTCTGGATTCTATTCATCTTCCTCTTAGGGCACACACATTGTTCCAGGCTCCCTCCACTACCCTGCATTTCTTAGTGGATTTTGCCAGAAGTGAATCAATATTTAGAAGAAATCTGAGGACTTTTACTGCATCAGAAGAATAATCATTTAGAACAATTAAACTATACTTGAGGTTAATTGTTCAAAATGGAAACGTGACAAACTCGAAATCACATAAACATTGGCAAGCAGATTGGGAGTAGATTGAAAGGATGCCAGATAAAGTAGAGATTTGATTCTTTTAGCTGAAACCTCAAATCCCATATCTAGCTGCATAAACTCTGGGAAAACTAAGAAATGATAGAAAGGAATTTTACCAAGTTTTATGAGGCCAGTTTATCAAGTAAGCAAACACATTGCTTCTACTCATCTCTGCTCTTGGAGCTACACATTTCTGAAAGTTACTCTGACACTTACAAGCTCTTTAATATCTATCCATCATCTATCTCTCTATCTGTCTGTCATTTATTCATCTACTATCTATCTACTTACCTCGTTTTTAACAGATAAGGAAGAAAACTGTTGATATTTTGATTGAGCTGTCCCCAGCCACAAATGGCGTCTTTCACAGAATTTTTTCTTGGTTATTAGGAATGTGGTTTCATCTCTGCTCCAGTGTATGTTAGCACTTCCCAATCATCCACACTAGGAGGCAGCTATTGTTTTCCCAGGTCACCAAACTGCCTATTTCCCATATAAATCCCTTCTTTTTTTCTCATAGAAATCCCTTTCTTTTTTCATTCCTTTCTCAAATTTTGCTGCCATCATCTCTTTCTCAGTGCAATCCTATTAAAGTAATTAAGGTAACTTCCACCTACTTGGAACAGTGTCTAATAAAAACAATTCACATATATAAATACAGTGGTGTCCGTAAAAGTGCACTGATCTTAAGTGTACTTCAATGACTTCTATCACCAGTTAGTTAAATGGGATTGCTAATGACTAATCCTCAAACTGAATATACTTCTCCATTTATTTAGATCTTTGCTCTCAGCAATAATATGTAGTTTTTAACTTAGAAGTCTTTCACAATTTTGTTAGAACTATTACAAGGTAATTGATTTTTTTTTCCCTTGATGGTACTTATTACAAATAATGTTTAACTTTATTCTCAAATTGTTCATTACCAGTACATACAAATACAGATCATTTTTCTATATTGACTGTATATGTAGAAATCCATATATTTTCTATATTGATCCAGCAGCCTTGATAAATTCACTTATTAATTCTAATAATTTGTACATTCTTTTGACTTTATGTACATAATCACATTGTCTGCTCATAGAGTTTTACTTCTTTTCCCCCCAACTTTTTTGAGATATAATTGACATAACATTTTGTAAGTTTAAGATATACAACATGTTGACTAGATATACTTGAATATTGTAAAATGATTACCACCATAGTGTTAGCTAAATCCTCCATCACCTCATGTAATTACCACTTTTTTTGTATGTGTGGTGAGAACATTTAAGACCTACTCACTTATCAACTTGCAAGTATATAATACAGTATTGTTACTTTTCATTTTCCAATTATTTTAAACTTTATTTCTTGTTCTTGCCTTATTACACTGGTTAAGATGGTTAAGACTTCTAGTACTATAGTGGATATTAGTGGTGATTGTTGATAATCTTATTTTGCTTGTGATCTCAAGAGGGAAGTTGTTCAATATTTCATCGTTAAGCATGATGCTAGCTGAAAGATGTTCCTATCTATCACTAGTTTGCTGAGAGGTTTCTTTCTTTTTTTAAAAAAAATGGTGTTCAGTTTTATGAAAGTTTCTCTGTATCTATTGAGATCACCTTATGATTTGCCTCCTGAATGTTAACATACCAAAATACAGTGATTTACATTGATTGATTTTCAAATCTTTGTAATCCCAGAATAAACTCCATTTAGTAATAATGCATTGCCTTTTTCATATATCACTGATTTGGTTAAATAGTGTATTTCAAGATTATTCCATCCATGTTTCTGACAGATCTTAGCCTATAATTTTCCTTTCCTGTAACATACCTATCAGAGTATCTGAATGTGCTGGCCTTGTAAAGCTCATTAGGAGCATTCCCACCTCCTCTATTTTTAAAAGAGTTTGTGAAAGATTGATATCACTTCTACCTTAAATATTTGAAAAGATTCACAAGCCATTTGAGCTTGAAGTTTTGTTTTATTTTTGTTTTCGTTTTTTTGTAGAAAGGCTTTTAGTTACACATTAATTTTCTTTAATAACCATAAAAACATTCATATTTATTTGAGCTTATCAATTTTATTAACCTTTCAGAGTACAAATTTGGCATTATTGAGTTTCTCTATGGTACGTCTGCTTTCTATTTTATTCATTTGTTTTCTTTATTATTTCCTTCCTTATGTGTTAAAATCTCTAATGAGAGTGAATTTAAGTTCTATCAATTTTTCTTTATAAATTTTGAAATCACGTTTATAGGTGCACAAAAATTTAAGATTGTTACGTCTCTCTGTTGAGCGGATCTTTTAGCTTATGAAATGTCTTTCTTTTTCTCATAATACTTCTTTCCTTAAAGTCTGTTTTGTCTGATATTAATATAGCTATGCTGATTTTCTTTCATTAGTCTTCGCATGCTGTATTTTCCCCTTCTTTATCCTTTTAATCTCTCTGCTTCTTTATATTTATATAAGGTGTGTCTCTTGTATACAGCATATAGTGGACTTTCTTTTATTATCCAGTCTGACAATCTTTGCTTTGAATCATAGAATTAGGGCTATTTACATTTAAAGTAATTACTGATATTGAGTGAAAGTTTATAATGTTATTTGTTTTCCATCTATTCTGTCTATTCTTTGTTCTTTTCTTCACTTTACGCTATATAGTATAATGTCCCATAGCCTCCACATTGACTTCATACATTTTGTTTTTAATGGCTCCACAATAGCCAATTGTTTTGACTCACATCTTATTGAACCATTAACTATCATTTATTTCTTCTAATAACTTCACTATTACAGATAATGCTGCACTGAATATCTTTATATACATCACTTTCCACTTTCTGTATTATTTCCTTAGGTTATATTTTTGAGTATGGAATTACTCATTCAAGGGATAGAAATATCTTTATAACTTTTAATACAATTAGTCACCTTATTTTCCCCAAAGAACTATTCCAATTTATAAGGTTATTAGCAGTCAGTAGCTACAGTAATTTCATTGCAGTCATGATAGCATTGTGAGTTCCTTTTTTAATTAAAAAAAATTGTTGTATAGAAAAGAACAGAAGGGGAACCAGAATTATGATTACCAATGTCATTGCTGTGTGTAAGTAAACAGAAAAATGGGGAATCATTTATAAACATTCTCATTTCAGCTACAAGCTGGACTAAAATTCCAAACCATTCAGTTTCTATTTTGCATACACTTGGGCTTTGGCAATAAGCCTTTGTAAATAACTTACGAAGATAATGCATATTAATGACATAATATGTGAACTGGCATATACTTTTTATTTAAGTCTAATAAACCTGTAATTCACAAATAAAACCAAAACAGGTTTACAAAACTAGAGGAAAGATATGAAGAGAGAAAGGAGATCCAACTGAAAATATGCTTAAAATCACACTGAACATGTTTCTAAGTTACATTTAAATCTTATCATGAGTAATCTCCAAACAGAATGGCTGCATCACTCAACTTAATGATCATTTTTTTCCCCAGGTGATAGTGCTCAGGAACAGTGGGAAGGAGCTCTTAACATTGTCATTACTTTGCTGAGCACTGAAGGTGACATCATCTCATTTGAGCACAAGTACCCTGTAAGGCACATATTTCTAATTGGTAGAAGAGTAAATTGGGATTCTCTAGATGTGAAATGATTTGCCTAAGGTCACATAGTTGATAACTAGCAGAGTGGTGACTCAAACGTATGTCTTTGCTTCTTGAGCCTGTGACCTTTTCAATACGTCTAAGGATTACTTTCAACAACTGTTAATTAAAATCTTGATCTACCACAGAGTTCTTTATTAGAAAATACTAATGAAAATGATCACATTGAAAATGAAAAATTTTCCATAGAACTAAGCCGAGAGATTTATTATTACATGATCTAAACTGGCATAAAGTTCAGGCGATTCCATCACTTAAAGTGTTATAGAAACTCAGTAAAAACCTCTATCCTTAGGGTATATTTTTGAGTGTGGAATTACTGATTCAAAGGGTAGAGTAACAATGTCGTTCATATTCAAGAGCCCTCTGGGTCATCTAAATACACTAAAACTCCTATTTTTGACATTTAAAAAACAATACTATGAATTTATTTCATTGTAGAAGATGGAAACTATAAATTAGATTTAATTAAGCAAATTGCCTATTTGTCTTCCCCTAAAACCACATCCACATCTCAAGTCTTAACTCATAACAAATGTTAACTAATCTATTATTAGAACTGGAAATATTTTCAGCAGGTAAATCTCAGGGTAAATACCTGTAAGTTGTCTTTTGGAAGTCTTTCATGCCCACAGATAATCTCTTAATTTATATCATCCTACTGTGTTACAAAGTAGTACACTTACACTTTCAATCCTCCTCAATCATATATTATAAAACAAATCTGAATCTGAATAAAGGAAGATATGTAAGTATGTGCTCAGCCATAAAAAACAAGAAAACAATGCCATTTGCTGCAACATGGATGGACCTGGAGATCATCATTCTAAGTGAAGTAAGCCGGGAAGAGAAACAAAAATACCTTATGATATCATTCATATGTGGACTCTAAGAAAAAAAGGAAGAAAAAGAAACAAATGAGCTTATCTATAAGACAGAAACAGACTCACAGACATAGAAAATAAACTTCTGGTTACGGGGGTAAAACGGGTGGGAAGGGATAAATTGGGAACTGGAGATTTGCAAATACTAACTACTATATATCAAATAGGTAAACAACAAATTTCTTTTGTATAGCACAGGGGACTATATTCAGTATCATGTAGTAACCTATAATGAAAAAGAATATGAAAATGAATATATGTATGTATATGTCTGATTGAAACACTATGCTGTACACCAGAAATGGACACAACATTGTAAACTGACTATAATTCAATTTAAAAAAAGATATTTAAGTATGGGTCATATCAGTCATAATTTTATCTTCCTCCAGGAAATTCATATTATATTCATATACTAGTATATATTCATATACTTTTTTAAAAACCTCATATCTAAAGTAAATCTGGTCCAAAACGTGAGGTATTTTATAAAAATCTGAGGTGATGCTTACCAGTATTTGGAACCAGATAAGTCTGCCCACTCCTTGCTCCTCCTGTCTGACGTTTTAGTCCCACATGTCAGGGTAGCAAAATGGGTCCTTCCTTCTTTTTGTATGCTATCAGCTGACAGCTGTAAGCAATCAATCTGATTCAACCAGCCAAAACCAGATTTCTCCACCAGCCAACACCCCTGCCTCTAAAGTTTGTGTCTTGGAACAAAACGCTGTGTTTATGTGGGCGGAAAAAAAGATTGATCTTTTATTTAATCTCCAGGAGGTGTTTGGTTACCAGACCCAAAATCTACGCAGAGCCCTCTGCCTCCTAACTTCCGTGCTGACGTGTGGAGCCCTTCTGCTGGTGTTCTACTGGAAGCCCCAGTGGAGGGTGTGGGCCTCCTGCATCCCGTGCCCCTTGCAAGAAGCAGACACTGTTTTGCTAAGGACAACGGTGCGTACCCTTCTGTGTCACATCTATGCCACACCTTGTGACTGGCCAGCATTCCAGAGTGGATCTCCCTCTATTTGAAAGTTTCCTGGGGGGAAGGTATAGCTCAGTGGTAGAGGATGTGCTTAGCATGCATCAAGTCCTGGGTTCAATCCCCAGTACCTCCATTAAAAATAAATATTAAAATAAATATTTAAATAAGCCTAATTATCCCCCCCTCCAAAAAAAAAAAAGAGTTTCCCTGTCTCCAAATAAAAGATGGGAAAACCATCTCTGCTATCTATTTCCCATCTCTTATTTTGACCCAGGAACGGACAGTTCCTCCACGTCAGCCTGGAGAAATTTCTACCCTGACAGGCTAATCGTGAGCGCTCTTCGCCATTGCCCTAGCAGGGTTGTCAGTGTTGTAGCTCTTAAAGACACAACACGGGAATGTTTGTTCAAATTTTCCAAAAATATGTATTTTGAGGGAAATTATATAGTTTAAACATCTAGATGTCAATTTAAGATAGCCAGAAACTCTTCTGGTTTCAAACTGTCTCGCAAAGTGTATCTTTTTCCTTATTCCCTAGTATAGGGGTTCTCAAATTTTAGTGCAAATCAGAATTACCTGGCGGGCTCCTTAAAACTCAGACTGCTGGCCCCACCCCCAGAATATGTGATTCAGTAGTTTTGGGGTGAGGCTGAGAATCTGCATTTCCAGCAAGTTCCGAGAGAATGTTGATGCTGCTTTCTTGTAGCCCAAACTTTGGGAACCACTGGTCTAGCACTTGGTAGGTACTTGGTTGACTGAGGGCTTTATTGAATAACACTGGAGAATATCATGGGCTGGACTGTCTTCTCTAGGATGAATTTCAAAGATATACAAGGAAGAAGGTAATCTGCCTCTACTTATCGACGCTGAAGTTCCCTATAAGCAAGAACCCAGAGGAACCTGTGGTGGCTGACCGCCACTCTGTCATAAACCAAGCCGTATTAAAGCCAGAATTAAAAGTAAGTGATTTTAAGAGTGCAATGTTATGGCATGTCTTTGCTAATAATAATAATAAAATAATAATAATAATAATAATAATAATGTATTTATTAAATGGAAGTTCTGAAAATCTGGGAATTACAGCCTTGTCTCAAGGAACGTGAGAGCCACGTGGGGACCTGGATTAAACAACCCTCACGTCCCCTGATGGGCTTTACTCTGTGGTGACATCTGTTCTGTCACATTTGTAATTGCAGCTGCGTTGTATCCAAGTGCAGAAAATCAGGTATGTTTGGGACAACTTGGAGAAGAGGTTTCAGAAAGTTGGGTAAGTCCAAGTTTTTTCTCAGTGCTCATCGGGATACAAGGGAGGAACAGCGATTGGTTGAGTAGCATGAACTGAAGTGCGGTTCCTGTCCTGACCACACCCTAGGTTGCTGGAAGATAGCAACTCCTGCTATGACATCCATCACACGTTTGGGTTGGGTCTGACCAGTGAAGAACAAGAGGTCAGGTAGGTTTTTGTGGTACTCCCCGAGTAAACTCCGCCAGCAGAACTGAAATTTCAAATAGCTTATGATCAGTGAATTGTTGACGTGATGCTTCATCAACTTCAATAACCCCAGTTCATTTACCAGCATCAGAGAGATAGTCTTCAATTATTCTCATCTTAGACAAGCTTATTAAAGAGAAAAGAGTAACAAAATTTTATCAAATTACATTGGATCTTTTCTCTCAGGACTGTAGAGCAGTATTGTCTGTGTTGTCTTTTTTCTTTCCTTAAAAAAACTTGAGTCATTTCATAAACGGCAGCATCTTAATTCTCTAAATCCTCGGAGAGACAGAAAGACAATATAATGGCTGCATCTTACTATGGAGAACCAGCCCTGGAGATGAGAATTTTGTCTGTTCAGTTAATTGTGTTATTCACCACTGTATTTACAGCACCTAGCACAGTGCCCAATTCATGGTAGAAACTCAATAGACATTTGTGGAAGGAATGAATAAATAAATGCATTCATTGATCCGTTACCCAAACTCCTCAAATATTTCAGGCATTTTGCAAGGCGGTAGGGAGCTAAGGATAAATAAGACTTAGTCATAATCCCAGAGACATCGACTGGCTAGTGGGAAAGAGAGACAAGGGTAAGTGATGCAATTGTGAGAACTATAGATGCACACAGATTAGGGAGTAATGGTGTAATAGTAGCACAGGAAATAGACTACTCATTAACTCATGTGATCTAGAGTCCCTGCTTCTGTCATCTACAAGTTTGAAATGATAAATCCTAGTGAGTCTGCAAGTCAACCATCGCAAGACTTCCCAAGAATCTTATGAATCACCTTCATCTCTTGCCCAATTTTAGGACAAGAAGAAGGATCTGCCTGACCTTCTTCACAGTTAGTGAAAAATACAAATTCTCAAGCTAAGAAGCAATCTGGTACTTAAAAGACAGGCTCTTGGGTCCTATTCCATAATTCTGATTTAGTGGGTAGAAACGAGGGGGAGTGGTGAGAGAAGAAATTCTGCATTTTTAGCAAGCACCCCCATGATTTGTATTCACACCAGGCCTGAGAGTTACTGATCTGTTATTGTTTTCAAGTTTTTCCTCTGAACACTATGAAAAATGAACCAGGCATCTAGACGATGACAGTATTACAAAGTGCCTTAGAAATGGTATCATTATATAACATTTCAGATGCAATGCTTAATACATTGAAACAGAAAAAGTTTTCGAAGTCATTAAAAACATATTGGTTTAATAACATTAAGCACAAGACATTGAAAGGATTGATTGATTTAGAAACAGAGTTGATAAATGTAGGTATACTCTGCCTAGGAAACCATTTCCACAGGAAAGATTTCCCATCAGTGTAGCCACCTCATGTTTGTTCTTATATCTCAAGTGCCAAGCTTTAATAAGCATCATACACAATTAAATTTAAATCCGGCCCACACAATAAAGAACTTGACAATCTAATAAGCAAGACAAAGGGTATAGTTTCCCAAATATGAAGAATAGAGGGGATAATCTACTTAGAAACATGAAGTCATGTTTTATTTTGTGAGTTTTTCTATTTGGAGAGTAAAGAGAGTAAGTAGAATGTGGAACCTCTCCCTCCTGCACCCAGTCTTCCTCCTTGTATTTTAGTGGAAGACTGAAGACTTTTTTCAAAAATTTAATGTGATTGATTAGTTGGTTGAGTAATATCTTACCAATTTCCTCAATGAATTTGAGCTTGCTGGCATGAAAAGCAAGGACCCAATATAAGAAATAAAGGAAGGGAAATACATAAAAAACCTCTAATTATGAAAAGCCACAAGAGTATAAATATATCCTCTTTTAGGCTTCCTAGCAGCCGAAGAGAAAATGCACAGATGTATGTAATTCTCATTTTTCTGTTGCAAAAAGCAAATTAAGGCATCAAGAGTGATAACTTGTCCCTTAAACCACCAGAGGGCATCAGGAAGAAAGCAGGCAAATTATTCCAGAGGTTCCCTGCCACATAATATTTGTCTTTCTCTTTCTGGCTTACTTCACTTAAAATGACAATATCCAGGACCATCCATGTTGCTGCAAATGGCATTATTTCATTCTTTTTTATGGCTGAATAGTATTCCAGTGTGTGTGTGTGTGTGTGTGTGTGTGTGTGTGTGTGTGTATCACAACTTCTTTATCCAGTCATTTGCTGATGAACATTTAGGTTGCTTCCATGTCTGGCTATTGTATATAGTGCTACCAAGAATATTGGGGTGCATGTGTCTTTTTGAATTAGAGTTCCCTCCAGATATATGCTCAGGAGTGGGATTGCTGGATCATAAGGTAATTTTAAGTTTTTTAAGGAACCTTCATACTGTTTTCCATAATGGCTGCACTAAACTATTTTCCTACCAACATTGTAGGAGAGTTGCCTTTTCTCTACACCCGCTCCAGCATATATCCTTTGTGGACTTCTGAATGATGGCCATTCTCACTGGTGTGAGGTGATACCTCAGTGTATTAGGACAGTTTGGGGGTGACTCTTCATCTTCTTTCCACTCAGCCCACCCTGCTCCTGCCTCTTTTGTTTAGCCTCCTGAAAACAGAAGGGGAACTTTCTGGCAGTACAAGTCCAGGTACCTCCTGACTGGGGATAGGTTCCAGACCAGCCAGCTTGCTGGTAACCCAGAACTCGGGAAGGAAAAAAGTGTCGATGGATATGGTTTGCCAATTTCTATGATGGGAATGATCCAACTATGGCTGATTTCAATGCGACGTCGCTGACCATGGAGCTGTGAAGAGGTGCTCACATTTAGCTCAGTGATTCCACAGGACCAAACTTAATTCTCAACGCTTGTCACACCATGGGGCAAAAGGCATGTCTTTTGTTATGAGAAGACAGAAATCATCTGGGCGACAAACAGCAGAGGAGGGTGGATTTTCCATCAATGCTAAGCTCCAAGCTGGTGGAGGCTGTTGCAGAAGAAGAGAAAAAAAGAAGCAAGAGGAAGGCAGTGTCGACTAAAATAAATGTGAAGCCTAAAAGTTAAGAGTCATGTTTTATTTGGCAGGAGGACTCGAGCCAGGATGACAGCCTCTCAGATCACTCTGAGGGACGGCTCCCAAGAGGTAGGGGAGGAGCTAGGATATATAGGAGCTTTACAACAAAGTCCAGGTAGCTGGAACAATAAAAGATTACTTGTTATCTAAAGAAAACCAGGCATCTCAAGTTAAAGAATTTAGTGCTTTTCTTTGTATGGGAGGAAGCAAACATTTGGGCTCACTGAATTCATTCCTTTTACAAGCACTTAGCTATCTAGTACCTGTATCTTATCCTTTTTTATTCTGAGTCCCCTCAGGGTGCACCATTGTGAGTGGCTGCAGAGGCCGGGCTGCAGGCTTGTCTTCCCTGGGGTGTGGCGCGGCTGATGACTTGATGGCTTCAGCATTCTTTGTTTACTTATACTGTTTGCAGTATTTTTCCTTTCACAGCAGGAAAGAGAGAAAGAGATTCGGGCTTCTGTGAAACCCTCTTCTCTTTCTCCTCAAGTCTTGTGGGGAGCAGAAGTCAGAAAAGAAGTCATGGCTATGTACTGTGGCACTTATCCCCTTGGAAAGCTGCAGCCCTAGAAAATAGCCCAAATGCAGACGCTCGCCCATCAGATCAATTCTTTGGAAAAGAGCTAGGAAGGGTGGGTTGAAGTAGAGGAGTCTGGCTTCACTCATTCTTCTGGAAACCAATAAGTTTGTCTCAAATCTTAGCATCTGATTAGAAGTCAATAACTTATTTTAAAATATAACCCTTGGTTCTATGGCTCTGGGGCCACTGAAAGTATAAAGTCATTTAACTCCAATGCCTTGTTTCGGAGCAAAACCTTATGGCAGCACGAGTTAGCCTGAGTCCTGGGTCTCCCTGGTGAGATTCTGCCTGGGATTTCTCCCCCCACCCCAACCCCCACCCAGAAACCCTCCTGCTCCTCTACTTTTTGCATCTTCCTGTCTGGGAATGCTCTGGGCACTTCCCCCCAAAAGCTGACCGGAAGTGCCTCACTTAGCTCACATGTACAACATGAAATCCTACAAGAGTCTGATTTTCTCTGAGGCTATCTGAAAATGTGCTTTAGGGAGTGAAAGAAATGGACAGGTCACAGGTGAGGACTGATATGAAAACTAAAATGACTTTGTCATTTGTAAATCGAGTCTTCTCTATATAAATGTTTCATCAAAGTATAGAAGCAGTTTCAAGCACTGTTAAAATAGGGATTTTTCTCCGAGAAAGCGATTTCTCAAAACATGCGAACTTTGTTATTATTATTTAATGTGAGGGCTCTAAGACCAGCATACCTGTTACATTCTGCAAACCCCAGCAACTGGATGCCATTTCCAGGCATCTGAAAATTTCTTAGGTCTCCCTTCCTTTATAAAGTGGGTGCATTAGGGGAGTGAAAGACTAACTAGCAGAATCACCTGGGGACTTTTTTCAAACTCTAATAAACCTGCTCCCTAAAAATTCCAAAATTCATGGAAGTGGGTCATGCCAGAACCCCCTGGCTTAGCATTAACTGTTTGGAAAACTATAAATCATTTTCTCTGCCAAGGACTAAATTGGTAGCTTATAAAGAATTGAAGTAGACACAGACATACAAAACAAAGTATGATTACCAAAGGGGAAAGAGGAGTTTGGGATTAACAGATACACACTACTACATATAAAATGGATAAACAACAAGGACCTACTGTATAGCACAGGGAGCTCTATTCAATATCTGGCAATAACCTATAATAAAAAAGAATCTGAAAAAGGATATATATATAATTGAATCACTTTGCTGTATACCTGAAACTAACACACCATTATGAATCAACTGTACTTCAATTTTAAAAAAAATGGAAGCAGAGTGGTCACATGCAGTTTGAAAAAGCTTATCAGTGATTCTGACATGATCCTCCTGCCTATAGTCTTCACCATCTGGAGCCTAAACGGCCTAGCATACAATATACTCTCAAGAATTGTTTGGTGAATAAATTGATGAATGAATGAATGAATGAATGAACAAATAATCAAATTGAAAAGAGATACAGACCATCCCCAAAGAAAACATTCCTAGTCATCCATGCCTGGTTTTTCAGGAATAAATACCTTCCAGCGGATTTACTAATATCTCATGGTTGCAAGAAACCTCAGTGCTCCTTCAAGTCTAGCTCACGGCCAGTGCAGAAATGCCCACATAACCTTCCTGTCAAGAAATTCTTCGATCTCTTCTGGAGAGAGACCTTCTACCTCCATAGCAATGATTCCCTTAATGAATAGTTCTGATTATGAGGCAAGTCTACCTAATCTCATTCAGACTATTTAGTTTTGGAGACCACCTGGAATAATTTCAGGATCTCGTTTCTCTGCCAGCTCGTCAAATTTTTAAAGTCAGAGCATGTCCTGTCCTTCATTCTTTGAACTTTGCTCACGTGACCCAGCTTCAAGCCTCATATTCCAGTGGTTGCTCAGCCATTGGTCAGTGTCCCAGATAGTCTGCGTGGCTTGCACTGAATTTGAGATGAGTACATGATCCTTCAACACACAGTACTTTTTGGCAAGAGGTAGTGGAAAAGATGAAGCAGCCAGGGCATGACAGTCTGTGGTCAAACACGACCCTAAAGAGGATCATAGACAGGGATATGTATGAATCTGTGGCATCTCAGTCCTCGTGAGACCTGAGCCTCTCTCCCTTAACAATAACATCAGAAACCATCTCACCAGGCAAGGAAAGGCAAAGAGCATAGGGCACTTGACTTGCTCCTTTCTTTTTTTTGTTTTGTTTTGTTTTTAATTTTTATTTTTTTATTGAAGTCTAGTTGATTTACAATGCTTCAGGTGTACAGCAAAGTGACTCAGTTATATATATATATATATATATATATATATATATATATATAATGTGTATATATATATACACTTTTTTTGTAAATATGCACTCTTTTTTAGACTCTTTTCCATTATAGGTTAATACAAGAAATTAAATATCATTTCCCATGCTTTACAGTAGGTCCTGTTGTTTATCTGTTTTACATGTAGCAGTGTATATCTGTTAATCTCAAATTCCAACTCCATTCCTCCCCTCCCCCCTTTCCCCTGTGGTAACCATAAGTTTGTTTTCTGTGTCTGTGAGTCTGTTTCTGGTTTGTAAATAAATTCATTTGTATTATTTTTTTAGATTCCACATGTAAGTGATATCATATATTTGTCTTTCTCTGTCTAATTTACTTCACTTAGTATGGTATTCTCTAGGTCCATCCATGTTGCTGCAAGTGGCATTATTTCATTCTTAGGGCTGAATAGTAGTCCATCATATATATACACACCACATCTTCTTTATCCATTTGTCTGTCAATGGACATTTAGGTTGCTTCCATGTCTTGGCTATTGTAAATAGTGCTGCTGTGAACTCTGAGGTCCATGTCTCTTTGAATTAGTGTTTCTTTGGGTATATGACCAGGAGTGAGATTGCTGGATCATAGAGTAACTCTATTTTTAGTTTTTCAAGGAACCTCCAAACTGTTATTCATAGTGGCTGTACCAATTTACATTCCCACCAACAGTGTAGGAGGGTTTCCTTTCCTCTACACCCTCTCCAGCATTTATTATTTGTAGATTTTTTATGATGGCATTCTGTATAGTGTGAGGTGATACCTCCTGGTGGATTTTATTTGCATTTCCATAATAATTAGCAATGTTAAACATCTTTTCATGTGCCTGTTGGCCTTTCTAAATTGCCTTCCACAGCCTATGTGCTCCTGTAATTCTGTACACAGGGTTTCAGCCTTGTTAGGGGAAAGGGCATTCTAGTCATGGGTCACAAAGGTCCTCATTAATTAATTCCATTATTTAGGGAACATTCTCTGTGTCAAATACTGTGCCTTTAGATGCCAGAAAAACAAAAGTTGAGAAAGCTCCATCTCTGCCATTAAAGAGGTTCTAGGAAATTTGAGGGGAGAGACATATGTTACAATTCAAAGAGGTACATGCTGTTATTAAGAAATGAAGAGTTTGTCCATCAATGGATGACTGAATAAAGAAGATGTGGTATATTTATATAATGGAATACTATTCAGCCATAAAAACCGACAACATAACACCATTTGCAGCAACATGGATGTTCCTGGAGAATGTCATTCTAAGTGAAGTAAGCCAGAAAGAGAAAGAAAAATACTGTATGAGATCGCTCATATGTGGAATCTAAAAAAAGAACAAAACAAAACATAAATACAAAACAGAAACAGATTCATAGACATAGAATACAAACTGGTGGCTGCCAAGGGGTCGGGTGGTGGGAAGGGATAGACTGGGACTTCAAAATGTAGAATAGATAAACTAGATTATACTGTATAGTACAGGGAAATATATACAAGGTCTTATGGTAGCTCACAGAGAAAAAAATGTGACAATGAATATATATATGTGTAACTGAAAAATTGTGCTCTACACTGAAATGTGACACAACATTGTAAAATGAGTATAAATCAATAAAAAATGTTTAAAAAAAAAAGAAATGAAGGGTTGTTGGAGGCAAGAAAAATATTTTATCGTGCCTGTGGGGATAAGCAGGACTTTAACTACAGCTGCCATTTATTAAGAACTTGTCATGTTCTAGGCACTTGTACTAAATGCTTTACATATTTATACCGTATGCTACTGATAGCAATTTCATAAAGCATGTACTGTGAAGTATTCCATTTTATAGCTAAGGGAATGGGAGCTCATACCTCATTCATCCATTCATTCATTCATTCAACAAAAAGTTTCTCAAGTGCATTTTGTGTATTAGACCCTGTTTCAGACATTCAGGGTGTACCAGTGCCCTCTAGAAGCTTATATTATAGTGGAGGATCCACTCTATTGTTTGCAAGCTTGTTAACGTGTAAATAATAAGGTGTAACTTCAGATTATCAAACACCCTATAAAGAAAAATGATACCGGTTAAGGAGCTAAAGAGAATCTGAGTTGGGTGGTCAGGGTAGCTATTTTAGATAGAATTGTTAAGGAAGTCTCCATTAAGATGTTATCTGAACAGAGGCCTGAACGAAGAGTGGGAGTAGTCATGGAAACATGTGGGGAAAGCTGGCTCCAGGCAGAGGAAGGAGCAAGTACAAAGGATTAGCTGAACTCAGAACTCAAATTTGGATGTGTTGGATCTTGAATTTCTCAACCACTAGCATCTATTATCAGAAGTGGTTCTCAGCAGCTAAGTAGGCATTAGCAAAGTGAAGGATGTGGGGAGGGGATGCCAAGGAGAGAGACTGGGGGGTGGGGAAGAGGGAGAGAGAGGGGGAGAAATTGAACCAAGTACAGGGTTCTGAGGAGTTCTGAGACTTGCGAATAATAGGTTATTTCCACAGATTCTGGAAAAAAATCCTACCCACCAAAGTGGTTTGAGTTATGACCCCTTCCTGGTGTGAGGTTTAGGGATTTCTGAAGTCCCTAACACAGCAGCACATGCTGTTTGACCTCACTGCTTCTCAACATCTTTGAGCCACAGTGATTTCACTCATGGAGTCAGAAGACCTTGATTTGAGTCCTCGCTGACCTTCAAACAATAAATGCATTTGGAATAGCATGGCAGAGAAGTCAGACAAACTTGAGCTCAGCTCCGTGTCATACCCTGGACCAAAGATCCGTCCTGCAGCTTTTCACCATTGGTCCTTACTGAGGCAGAGTGTGAACTGGAGTCATAGAGACCATGGTGGGAAGCCTGGCTCTGCCTCTTCCTAGCTCTGAAACTCTGGGAAAGTTACTTAGTTTATCTGAACTGCAGTTTTCTTTATAATAAAGATGATAATATAAATCTCCTAAGGATAATGTGATGAGTAAAGGAGAAAGTGCATATAAATGGTTAAATGTGGGTTCTGACATTGTCATCTCTGCTTAAAAGATATATTGTCACGATTAATATTAGACATATGCACCTTTGTCAACACACCCACACTGACAATAGTTCTTTCCATTGGCAAAGTGGGGTTTTCAGTTCTTTCCTCTGGACTATGGTCAAATGGGAGAATCTTTTGTAAGAACTTTATAAATTATAAACTGCTATGCAAACATGAGGGCTTCTTACTGTAATGTACATATGTGTAGATTTACAAGGTGTTAGCCATAAAGACCATATACCATCTTCCAGTTCATTGGCTCATTCCTTCAGATATTCATTGAGTTCATACACTAACAACCTGTCCTGGGTGCTGGAGATACCAAGGTAAGATAGATACAACCTCCAACCTCGAGAGCAATCCAGAACGCTTGAGAATTCTGGGAACATCTTTGTATCTGTGTCTTTTTAGCTGTTCTTAGAGTATAATCAAATGATTTTTAAAAACTCAGATGCCTTTCTAACTTCATTTTGATCCTTGGTTGTATTGTACTTAAGATGTTGTTTAACCAGAAAAACAACATTGTCCATCATGTACTTTCATTTAAAAATATGTTAGTATTTTAAGAATGGCACATTAATTTTTGACTGAAGGTACAAAGTCCCTAAAGTGTAGAGAAGGGACTTCTGCTTAGTGTACCTTGTACTCGCTTATTGATGAGCTTGCAGGTGTTACACTAATAGATGATCAATCTCCTGCAGAAGGTTAGTGTGCGGGCCCAATGCCATTGAGGTGGAAATACAACCCATATGGAAGCTGCTTGTTAAACAGGTAACTGTTTTTATTTTTGCAAAAAGTAAAAATTTCTGTTTTTCACTTTTTACTCCCTAGTATTCAGGGAAATCTTAAACACATGAATACTTTGAAGTGGAAAAAAATCTGTATTTCATGCAACTTTATTATTTGGCAACAGTTTTCCCATTTTTAGTTTATTCTTTTCTTGTCTGCTGAGGTTTTAAAAATATTACTTCTTATATATATATATATATTTATTCCAGGATTTCTAACTGGTCCTTTTTCATAACCACTTGTCTTAAATTCAAATCCACTTTACAAATCTCTTCCCACTATGAGGGACGATTCCCATTTCATAATCTCCTGTTTGTTTTGTTTTCTTCAATTTTTGGTGGTAGGTGTAGCGGGCGGGACTGGGGGAGTATTGTTACTCATGACCTCTGAGGATTTAAGAAGTAATATTTTGGTCTTTTTCATGTTGCTCTATTATATCCATTTTCTTGAAAGTGACTTCTTCCTCTGTTAGTGGGGTTTTTAATTTATTTGTTTGTCTTTTATTTTCTTGTGAGCTTTGAAGCTATTATTCTTGCTAACCTCACCATGGGTGGGACTTTCCCTTCCTCCATTTTTCTCTTTCTCTCTGTGCTCATGCCCCCTCCTTGGTGACTCTGCGTTTGCCTCTTAGTGGTCCCCATGGGTCGCCAGTTCAGAACTGGGGCCAGTATTGGAGGTTTGAGCTCTGTGCCTAAGGATGCAGACCCTGAGCCAACTTGAGGCTTGGCCGAGGTCACAGCTGCACCACAAACTTGTCTCTCCTGTGCCGCCCTCTGCTGGTGAACCCTGGCTGGTTGTTACTTTCCTCAGCCTCTGGGACAGGGGAAACCCATTGCTGCTGCTGTTTCCTTCAGTAAGCCTGCTTTTTGTCCCCTGCCACTGATGGGACTTTAATTCCCCTTAGCATTGAGCTCCTAACCATTGCCCTCCAGTCCTTGAATGAAACCGAACAGACGGATCAATCAATGCTGCACGTTTCTAGTCTACTTCCAACCCACAAAGATGGCCATTTTGGTTCTTAGCATGGTCATTTTTTTAAAATACATTTTTATTAGACTTTTTTTTTAAGAGCAGTTTTAGATTCACAGCAAAATTGATTGGAAGCTTCTGAGATGCCCCATATACTCCATGTGTCCATGTATGCACGATCTCTCCTACCATTACAAAGCAGGCTGCTTTCTAAACTCCTTCCCTCAAGTACATTTTCAAATTACCAAAGACTCTCTCAAGTGTCAGTTTGGTCTACTTTTAAAGAAGTGCTCATATTTTCCGGCACTTATTTATTAGGCCTTTAGTAGAAAAAAACAAAAAACAAGTTAAACTACTTCTTCACATTTGATTTCAAGAGAATCTTGAACAAGGGAACTAAATTAATCAGGATAGTTTTGTTTCTCCTACAAGAAATATTTAACCAATTTTCTACTGCATTTATACAAACTCAAAATCATATTATCATAAATGTATTACCTACAGTTAAAGCAGTTTATGCCAAGTAGAGAGAAGAGCTATAATTTGTAAGAGAAGTGTGTTGCAATGGAAATAATAAAAACATTAAGGAACATGAGCTTTTTCTTTTAACATATAAAATACATCCAAGGATTTAGGAAAATTTTAAGATATGTCCTATTAGCTTATTAATTGGATGTCAGTTCACTTTTAGGACTAAGATAGAAATGTATTTAATATATTAGAGAATGACAAGAAGTAGAGGTAGGAAAGAGTGGCACTGACTTTAGGTACTACTTCATCTAGTTCGTAATAATTATGCAGAGCCCCTCACCAAGAAAAGCATCCTTGCTTTGTTCAGGTGGACTCTTTAATTCACGCTACGTGGGTAAGTCACGGGACCATCTCTAGCTCCCTCAGGTTTGCCCTCTCTGCTATTATTATTAAGTCAGTGGGACCAAAATAGAGACCACTGAGGGAATTTTAAAAAGTTGAGTAAATTATTTAGAGATCAAAAATACCTGCAAGGGTGACCAGCTTTGGGGCTGGTGATGCATTCTGCCCATACTCTCCCTGCAGCTTTGGGCCAGACTTTTCTCTTCCCTGGATAAGACTATTCCCTCCTCACTCAAGGGGAGGCCCATGTTGGCTTGACTGACTCTCAGAGGGTCTTGGTTAAACCTGAGACATGAAAGTATGTTATTTTTAAACGAATGACCTGGATAAAAGCGGAATCTTGAATTTTTAGTGTACAACCTACTACGTTTGCAGTATGTGATTACATGAAGAACAAACCTGCAGTAAAATTCCAAACCTGAAGTTTATTTTAAAAAGAGTCTGAATCCTGTTTCCCCTCCATTATGGGTAAATCTGCTTAAAAAGGTAAATTGTTAGAAATTTGTTATTGGTAAAATATTTTCGAAAATTCAAAATAAATAAGAATGATCAATTTATTGGCATGACTCTGAGTGATTAAGATACATTTGCTTCTGCTATGTCACATTCTATGTGCTTGGCATTGTCTTCACTGAAATTAATGGAGTTCTAAGTGAATTCTATTGTTGTATGTTGGAAAAATTGGAAAAAAATCTATCAAGAAATGACATCAGCTTGACTGCCATTAAGGTCCATGCAAGTGACCCACACACTGTTTTTGCACCTGCAGGTCTTAAACCCATTCTACGTGTTTCAAGCCTTTACCCTAACTTTGTGGCTGTCTCAAGGTTACATCGAATACTCTGTGGCCATCATCATCTTGTCTGTTATCTCCATTGTCTTAAGTGTGTATGATTTGCGACAGGTAAGAGCAGAAATCTTAGTTGGACTCTGTATTAGCTTCTGGCTGTACAAGAAGCAAAACCTATGGAATTTCCACTGAGAGTAAAGAGTTGCTTTGCTAGACATAAGTCATAACAAAGGAAAAAGTAAAGGCTTACTAAACATCTCAGAAGGAGGGCTTCAGGAATACCAGGTAGATTTAATCGTCTTTGCAAACTGATTATCAGCTGAAAACATTGAATGCTATTGAATACTATGTTTAGAAGGACTCTAAGTCTGCGTCTGAGTGGTGTAGGAAAGACA
This sequence comes from Vicugna pacos, assembly GCF_048564905.1. Taxonomy (NCBI): domain Eukaryota; kingdom Metazoa; phylum Chordata; class Mammalia; order Artiodactyla; family Camelidae; genus Vicugna; species Vicugna pacos. Next base: position 59,955,176 of record NC_132987.1, on the reverse strand, counting down.
ACTGTGATGGATTAATGATGACAGCCTAGTATCTTTCCATCTCTCTTGACATCATTGTTTAGAGCCATTTAAAAATTTTCCTTTCAAAGAAAATTAGTCTTAGAAATGATACAGCAACACATTCTAAGTTGGAATCTCGCTGAATATCACTTATATCTCCAAAGCTTCTCTAAGTCTCAGTTTTCCACAGCATCTTTCTGGAAAATGTTCTGCTATGTTGCTTAAGATTCACCAGGCTAAGTTATGAAACAACCTGTAAAGTCTGTCTCACTGTATCTGTTGTGTATTTTTGAAGACTTGACTCCGGAATTAGATTTTTAGTCATGGGGAGCAATAGTATTTGTGTCAAGCCATCAATTCTACTGAACTATTCTAGTCTCAGACTTGCTCCTTCATCTAGAGAAGAGGAAACTAAGATACAGGGAGCTTGCTCAGGTCATAAAGTGGGTTTGTGACAAAGTCAGGGTTTCTGGCTCCTCATAAATGAAATTCTACTGTGTGTGCAGTATTTCCTTAGCAGAAAGCGCTTTTCAAAGTAGCACATAGCTGGAGAAGAAAGTCAAACCAACATGTGAGAGGAGCGATGCATTCTAGCTGTTAGTAGAGTCAGTAAAGTTCTGGGTGCGTGTCAGTAAGGCAGACGTGGAGGCTTTTAAACAAGCCCCACTGAAAGAGCGCTTTTATTACTCCTCTGTTTCAGTCACTCAGCAAATATTAGGTCTAAGATTGGCTTTTTATCTGGTTTTAGATCCTACAGATTTTGAGTTATGAAGTGTTGGATGACTAATCAAAGAAAGGCGATATATATCTAAAGGGTTAGAAAACAGGATCTCAAAATGAAAAGTTAAATGAATGGAGACACTTTGAGCTAGAAAGTGAGGATGAGAAGGGCTTTGTTACATTTATTTGTTTGTTTTGGTTTTCTTGCTTTTTTATAATGAGTTCCTGAGTGTGTTTCTTCACCAACTCATTTAAATCCCAGAAGTATTAACAGTGACCAGTAACCTGCCTTTGATGGTAGCAATTTCTTTCTGTCTAGCTGACGAGTCAGGTGAAGAATGACTGTCCTTCTGGTGAACTCTGAGCATTTGAACAAAAGCGGGAAAGTAGACACCAGGACGATAAAAGATCTGCCACATTCTGCTCAGCCACAGTAGGAAACAAATGACAGTGTCCCAAACGTTTACCTTTGTCATTTGATAGACGTATGTAATATGAGGCCCCCAAATCAAATTTCTAGTTGCTGGGTTTTGAGAAATCTTTGCTTTAAACGAATATCTAATTTGATGCCAGCAAGCCTCTCATGCTTCCTGGCTTGTGTCAAACATGAGGAAATACAGTCCTTCTTTTACGTGCTTCATGCTGTTGGGAAGCCATGTGCACACAATCACCCGGGTGTATCATCACAGACCATCTCTGGGTTCTGCGGAAAGATACAGAACGTTCTGAGGACTCTGGGCACGAGGTCTTATCTAGTCAAGTCCCATTCTCCTTCTCGCTTCTCCTACTTGTGTTCCCTGGCACTGTTTGTTACTTGACACTTTAATAGTCAGCTTCCTTATCTGTGAGATGTGTGTGTGTTCAATGTTATTGCTGCAAGAATTAAATGAAACAATGTATTTGACGTACTTGTGTTCCTGGTACATATTAGGCACTCATCAGATGTGCTGTTTGTTGTCACTGATATGGCTGTTGCTGCTTTAATTATTCTTCCTGCAGTGGGGGATATAGGCGGTGGATGGGAGGGGGCACAGAGACTGAAGGGAGGAGCTCTGACTTGAACGAGGAAGTAGCATGGGAACATCGCAGGACAGGGCTTCTAGGGACCACTGACTCATTCATTGTGTGACTCTAGGCACTCTTTTCTCCTCCCCGGACTCACTTTCCTCAGCTGCAAATGGTGGTGGTGGGGGGGGTTAAAATCTGTTTCTTTAGGTCCTACCTTTTTAGAATTCTATCATTTTGCCAGGGCCACCAATAAAGCATGAAAAAACATTAAAACACTAATAAGAAACTTTCTGGGCACCGGAAATGTGGGAGCATGTGTTGCAGACTGGAGTCAGTCCTATAGACGTGAACTCCATTAAAGTTGGACTGACTGGCCAGATAAACTACTCAGTCAGGATGTGTACAAAGATAATAGAAACCTGTTTAGGCTGCCTTAATCACAAAAGGGAGATATAGTAGAAATATGCACCAGGAGCTCATGGAACCCAAGAACACAAAGAACAGACGGACTTTACCAGGACTTGGACCCAGGAACTTGGGTTACTCTTCCCAGCCTCTTCCTAGTCTCTGACAGGTATGGAATGAAGTTCACCTGTCTGGGGGCAAGTACTCCACTCCCACTCCTCTTCTCTGAGAACTGGGTGAGCTCAGAGCTCTGGCAGCCCACAGTTGGTTTGCTGCATGTGGCTTTCTCCCTTCACTGGCACAGCTACTTAGAACAGAAGGCACCACACCCAGTGGAAGCCAACCCATCAACAGGGGTGATAGCAACGTATCTTTTTGCCTGGGATCCTGGAATAAAGGCTTGAAGCTGCTAGTCATGCTCTGTTAGGAAGGAGATCTGCGAAGTGATGTGTAGGTAGGACCAGGGTGACCACCTTTGATTCCTGTGGATGGACAAGTGGAGGAAAAAACTTCCACAGAGAAAGAGAGGGAAAGAGTCAACCAAATACACAGTGAGACACAGAGGTGAGCAATGCATAGTCCAGCAGAGACAGTCACCCGTTCCTGACAGCATTTCCTGTTCCCATTCAGAGCCCTTGGGAGACCTGCCTGCACTTCCCATCTTAGGTTCATAAGACATCCCTGCATCCTCATAAGTTCTCATCTTCTGCTTCAACCAGCTTAACAAGCTTCTGTTACTGGCGATCAACTTGTCTCACGGAAATGCGGTGCTATGATTCGATCGAACATGCCCCCTAGGATGTTTCCACCTATTTCCCCCGACTTAAATATTGTCTTTGTCCTGCACTTTTTCCATTTGTACCTTTATGACAAATTTCAGTCTTTTAAAATTCCTTTACGATGGCCATTTCTTCACTTGGAATTCAGGTGTACCTTTCTTTAAGGAGACCCAAAATAAATTTAGAAATTTGTGTAGGAATAGGGAGAAGGGTTGTAGAAAACATTAGGTTTGATTCTAGAATTCAAAGGGAAATATTTCAGTAAGAGAATTACTTGAGATTCCTGAGCTCTTGACCTATTAAATCAAAATATCCAGGGTAATAACAGGAATTTGCACTTTTTTAAACAGTTTCATAACAGATGATTGTTATACATTCTAAAGGCTTAATTAACAGCTATTACTACAGAGGAATCCACCAAAGGACAAATTCAAGCACCAAGATCTCCAATACAGCTACCTCTTTATTCATTAATGTCATCACCAGCCGAACATATTTTTTCACTCTTTTTACTCTACAAGATGCACAGAAATAGAAGTTTATACAGAGTTTTAATTATGTATTTATTCATTCGCTTTATCAAAACAGAATTGTTCCATTTACATTAATCTAGAACTTATATTTTTCATCTCACAATGTATATATAATGGCCATCCACCATTATAAACAAATAATTCTAAATCATGCTTAAAAACAATGGTGTGATATTCCATGATACACCATAATGTATTCAAATGTTCTCTTATTTATGGAAAATAGGGGTTTCTTCTCCAATTTTTGCCACCACAAATATATTAATTCAATTCAACTTTAATTACAATATAGGACATCCTTACATATTAGTGTTTGCAGTTCTTTTTTTCAGCAAAGCAACCAAAAGCTAGGTTGCTGAATCAAAAGATATGTTTGTTTTGAAAACATACTGTAATATTTTTTCCCCAAATGAAATAATTCATTCTCCTATTAGCAGCATATGAGAATAACCATTTTCTCAAATCGTCACCAGCAATAGGTGTTATATTTGCATTAATTTACATTATAAAATTTTCAATCCATTTTTTAAAATTGCATCTCATTGATGTTTTAATTTCTACTTCCCTGATTACTAGTGAGATTAGACACATTTTCCTTCGTCTAAAAGAGATTTGCATTTTCCTTTTCTACTTGCTACCTCTTTATATCTAGCATACATTTAAACAGTTTTATTTTTTAAATCTCTTCTTCTTTTGACCTTGACTTCTGCTAGATGAAAAAAAATGTCTAGTTAAATATGTTTCTTTCTTCTTTATGGTTTCTGGGTTTCTTGTTTTGCTTATAAAAGTTTCCTCTTCCACAATTAGGTATGCTCTTTTTTCTATTTCTTATTTTCTTAATATTTATTTTAAAATCCTTAATGGGATTTAAACATTCAAAATCTACACCTTAAATAATCTCTGACTGCCTTTGCTCAAAACAGTGACTGGCATGGGAATTTCAGACTCGATGGCAGTATTGCAAAGACTTCTTTGAAATGAAGACATGAAGCATTTGTTAATACAAACTTATCGGACTCAACCTGTAAGGCATCTCGTAACACTCTACAAAATGGGCCAGTTTCCTGAAACTGTACCTTTGCAGTTTAAGTCACAATCAATATCTGCTTAGCACTTTACAGTTTGCAGTGGGCTCTGACATTTATAATGAATGTGCTTGTGTGAGGCTTGGCAACCTGTGAAATGATACACATATGATACATCCTCCCACCACCTGAAAGGGAGGAACAGAGGCACTCAGAGAGGGAAAGTGACTTGCTCACGTCACCCAGGAAGAGCAGCTCTACACCTTAGTCCCAGGGTTTCTTGACTCAAAGTCAAGTCACTGTCCCATTAAGCAAAGTAACCTGTGAGCTTCCTGTAGCAGTAAATGATTGTTTAATAATTTTATAACAAAAAGCAGATTAGGGGAGGAAGGCTGGGAGGAAAAGAAGGAGCATCTACTGCCATCTCCAAATCGTGCTAAACAGATACAGGCTTTTGAAAATTACAAGAGGGGAATAAGTTGGCAGAAGAGGAGTAAGGTACCTTCCTGCATCTACTCTCGCCCCACATCACGCCACACACAGAGAGGTTACCTTGCCTGAGTCAAGAAACTCCCCACTGCCGTCCCGGTCTAACACGCTTGGTGCAGGTATGAGTCCAAATCTTGGCACTCCACTGTATTTCCACTGAACTGTGCTGCACACTCCATTGCTGGCTCCACGGGTGGCTGCGAGCAATAGCACAGAGGGTACCTGGCCCAGAATGCTTTGCCTCATTCAGGACTGAGCTGGGCTCCAGAGACACCTGAGTTAATGCCCTCATTACTCATTGCTGGAGGAAACCCAGCTACAGCAAACACAAGGACACACAGCAACAGAGGCCAGATAATAACAATATGCAAATTAGTCTTGGAAACTGATCCTGGTCCCACTGAACAGGGACTGGAGAAACCAAAGGGGGTCTAATGAAAATCAGGCAGTGAGTTTCAAAATCATGGCACGCATCACAGCGTTGGCTTTCTCCTAGTTGGTTGGTTGTCATGGAAACCTGCGTTTGTAGAGTTTCTGAGCACATTAGCTCAAAGAGGATGCTTACATTATCCTACTGCAGCGTTGTTGGGAGAGTGGAATAATTCAGGTCAATTAAATAAATATTTCTGAAGTCCTACTATGTGATCATCACTGGGGATCCATAGACGAATACACAGTCCCATCTTTGAACCTCTGTCCTGCAGGGGAGACCTGACAAGAAAACAGTTGTAGTGGGATGTGATCCATACACTAATACAGGTGGAAACCTAGCGAGCTGGACAATTAATTCTTCCTGGGGGTGTTAGGGACTTAGGGAGCAGAGATGACATTTGAGCAAGGCTTTATGGGAAGGATTAGGAAGAGCTGGCTAGTAGAAACCTGGGGTGAACATTCTAGGGACTAGTTTGAGCAAAGGCATGGAAGCATGGCAGATTATGCAGAATGCTATGTCTGATAAACAAATCCAACTTTATGCCAGAATGTTTTGAGAATTATAGTCAAGCATTATTGACTCTTACTTCACCACTTCCAAATGTGTTATCTTCCTCTTCAGCTAAGCTGAAGTTACATGACATTGACTAAGAGAGTTTGCTCAGCAAGAAAATAACTGAAAGAAATTTGTAAGGAAGAATGTTCATCTCCTTAAAGGACAAAAGCTGTTTTCAAGTACTTTCAGAGGACATATTCATCAACAGAAAAGGCTTCAGAGTCAGATATACCTGGGTTTTATTGTTAATTTTAGTACTTAGTAAGTAAATGATTGTAGGAAAGTTACTTTAACATTTTTAAACTCCTCAGTTTTTTTAAATTGTTTTTGCTTTATGTACATCAGCGATAATAACATTTTCATCATAGGATTATTTTGAGGATTAAAAAAGTCAAGCCATATATTCCAAGTGCCTAAAATAGCACCTGGTACATGGTGGGTGAATAAAGTTCTAAATTGTTTAAAAATAATCATTTGAGTCATTTGTTGTACTCTGGGTATTTCTCCTAGGAAGCCTTGGGATTTTTTGAATAAAGCTCTGATATGTAGAATAAATTAGTATCATGCCATTTTAGAGGCTGAAAGGAATTTGGAAATGGTCCAATTCAATATTGTCTGCTTACAGAGACAACAGCTAATTTACAAGGTGAAATGTCTTACATACAGCTACTTGGCTGGTTAATGGGTAAGCCTGACCCACCACTCAGGAATCTTGACTGAGTCCAGGGTTCTTGCCGCCAAATTACTTTCTCGTTGGTACCCACCATTAAAACGAATGCCCCAACAAACAAGTCTCAGGAAGTCAAGTTAAGGCAATAAATATGTGCCCAACAGTAACATCGCTTCTTCCACTCAGTTGGTCCAAATGACTGAAGTGTAGCTTTTCATGCAAAACTGAAGGAAAGAATAAATTGCCCTATATAAATATTAACGCTGAACTCATTATGTTCTCTCAAGAGGAAAGGTGCATAATTGTGTGCAGTGCCTGGTGACATTTGTAGCACTAAAAATCACCAACAAAACAGATAAAAATAATTTCCTCTAACACCTAAAAGAAAAAGGTTTATATCTGAATTACATTAAGCCGTGTTTATCTACTGTTGACTGAATTCAGACCTCTTCTACTTGGAGGTGTGCGAGCAGCTGACATGCCTACAGAGAGGGGCAGCGCCTTCCAGGGAAGCCCCAGCTGGTCCAGCATCTTGCTCCCTCTGACTGATGGTGCCCTTGACAGTCAGTATAGAGAGCTGTGTGGACCACACCCCCTCTCACCTCTGTCTTCCTGTCCCCTGAGTCATCCTAGGGGATGCTGCCCCCTCTTCTCCAGGCTCCTTTCATTTCCTCTGCTTTGTGCAAGGTATATCTCAGTGAATTCCACCTCAAGTGAATCTTTCCAGCTGATGGACTCAGATATATTTTTAAACAGCAACTTTCTTATTTATCATCAACACTCATTGAGCTCTTACCATCATGATGAGTACCATCCAAAGGGGATAACTAAAGTAAGATAAGCATTAACTAACTTAAAACAACTGCATAAAATAGATACTGTTATTATGTCCAACCTCGGAAGAGGAAGAGGAAGTTAAACAGGCTAAATAACTCATAAGTGGTAGCACCGGGATTCTAAACAGAGCAACGTGACTCCAGTCTGCAGAATCATCCAATATGAAAATCCACCAGTTCATAAAGGAGGCAATGGCTGTTCTACATCCAATCAAAATACAACCTCTTACAATGGAAAGTCACTTACAGATCAAATTCAGCTTTGCTGTTTGACAGACAGGGCAGCAGAGGCACAGAGAAGGAGAGTAACCTATTTGTGGTCTCTTTGCTCTTCCCACTTCTAATTGTGTGTCCTTAGGCAGTGAAGCCTCAGTTCCTTAGCTTAAGTCCTTGGGGGCAGTGGTTGTGCATTATTTTCCCCAGGATTGAAATAGCATTAAATTAATGAGTATATTTGCCACCGCAAGTAGGGAGTTGGGGGTGAGGTAGGGGTTGGGGCAGGGACACAGGAGCATGGAAAGTAGAACTTGAGTGTTTTCCCAGAGTCAGTTTGGCTGTGACAGGTGGAACAGGCTCAGCACTTACTGTATTGAGATCAGGTGGTTTTCGCAACCCACACAATGTAATGTTTAAATATTGACTTTAAATTTGTAGCAATCAGTTAAGCTGCACAACCTTGTGGAGGATCACAACAAAGTCCAGGTTACAGTCATTGTAAAAGGCAAAGGTAAGTGATATGTTCTGCTGACTTCAGCATCCTAATATTCCGAGTGGAGATAGTCACATTTGTTTTGATTATTAGTCAAGGAGAAAAAAATTTCTCTGATGAAACTGAGAACTGGGGCCAAGGTGAGGCAAACGAGGCATCACAGATACAAAATTTAAGGAGGCAAGGTCATGAGAATGCTGGCCTGCACCTGTGGGATCCTGAGAGTGAGTCCCTTGTTGAATTCTGTGCCGTAGGTAGCTGGTATGCTTCACCAGGGTCCCAGCCATGAGTGAACCATTTCTGTCCAGTATGTGGTTTCCTTCAAATTCCCTCTGTCCTCCACATCTTGCTTATTGGAATGTTACTGGGTAAACCTTCTCAAGGCTTTTGGATTTCCCCAACTAGCCATCCCAGACTCTGCATCCTACATTTCAATCTGTTATCTAGAACCCAGGCCTGAGTGAAGCTTATAGCTGGCTGGCTGGAAACTTGGCATTTGCTGAGTTAGCCTGGGATGGGGTGGCCATGGCTCTCAGCAAGGAGTGAGGAACTGCACTCCAGGACAGCAGACGATGTCTGGAGTATTTACCCAGCCCCCACTACAAGGACAGGGTATGCTACAGAGGGTTGGGAACCCAGCCAAAGAGAGTAAGCAGCAGCAAAGGGGCACTCCTCCGTTGACCAATGACCTTAAGAGTCTTCTGTGGGCAGAGCTCTGTCCCGGGTACTAGGATCAAGATGGGATCTTGTTGCTGAGCAAATGTTTTGCTGTGGCCCAGGCATCAATTCCCTAATCCGGGTTCTCTGCAGTTGAGGAGAAAGAGGCTGGGGCAGGGGTGCATGCGCGGTAGTTCTTGACCAACAGGTTGATAAGAGTTCTCCATTGCTTTTATTCTTAAGTAAAAACACCACAAGAAAAGTTCAGCTGGTCATGAAAACTTTGCTGTTGTATAGGTGTGCAGGAGCTGGAATCCCGTCTCTTGGTTCCAGGAGATCTTCTTATCCTTCCAGGAAAAGTTTCATTGCCATGCGATGCTGTTCTGATTGATGGAAGTTGTGTGGTGAATGAAGGCATGCTCACAGGTGGGTGGTTGTCATGGAGCTTCCTATTTCCATCCAAATTCCAGGCCAAATTAGCAAAGCAGATCAGGACATACATAACCTGCTTTATACCAACGCTAAGACACTGAGAGAGAGTTGGGGGAGACACACCCAGCCTATACGTATGAGTGGAAACTCAATATATGCAAATAAGAAATGTTTAGGAACAGAAGAACCAAGCCACAATACATACGAAACTAGAAGAAAAGTCTAACAACAGCAGAACAATTAATTGCTCTATGAGCGGGATGAATAGGGCACTTTGAGTTCAGAGGAGGCTGAGAGCACTATCTTATATGATGCACAGTCTCTTCATGAATGCGAGAGTGGTTCAGACACCTGTCCAAACAAAACACAGCCTGAAACCACCGCCTCAGCACTGGCAGGGCATAGAGATTTTATCCGGCTCTGTACTCTGTAGGCAGAAAATTGAGCCCCAGCTGTCACTGGGAAGGAGACTAAGTTGAACCTTCCAGAAAGGCAGTAGAACAATTCTGTTCCTTAGCATCATGTGTCCAGTTGATCTCACCAAGTAGAAAATCAGTGTCTAGTTACGATTTGAACTGTCCTTGTCCTCATTTGGACTTGGTAAATTCCACTTGAATTTGTGCAATTAGTAAGGCACTATTTATAAAGTATTCTTTAGGCCAAAAAATAAATAAATAAACACACAGAACATCATAATGAGAGAAGAAGAGACTAAATGGCAGCAGAAACACAGAAATTAGTTGTCTTTCGTGCTTACAGATTGTTGTATTTTTCTGTTTCCAAATGGTGTAAAGACAGGAAAAAAACACACAGGCACAAAATTTTTAATGTCACCTAAATGTAAAGAGAGTCATTATGTATTCCTAAATTGTTCAACATAAGCAGATTTCATATTAAAGATGGGTCTGCTTAATTTAAAATTGAGACAAGAAGATGTCGTAAATATAAATATGTTCAGGAGAATCATAAAATACCCATTTTATGTGTTAAACTCTAACTGCCTTATGATGGTAGTGACGAGGATTTGCATACTGATCACACCTTTCCTCCGGAGTGTTGCCATAGTGCCCCACTGCCAACCGCAGACCCGAGCAAACTGTTCTCTTCTCTTGGAGACGGCGACCATCACACATTCCCAGCAGCCTGCCAGCCAAGAATGGCTTCTCTCCAGGGACCGAATGCACAGCAGCGGGAAGACAGGGGAGACCACCCAGCAGGGTTTACTCCACTGGGTCTCCTGATCTGGAGGACAGTTCTTATCCTGATTCTCAGGGAAACTCAGAGAGTCTCAGAGAACAAGAAATGGCAAAAATCCTGCCTTTTAACAAATGTGCAAAGTTGACCTAAAAATGACCTTACATGGTCAGTGGCTTTTCTGAGGGTCTGTTTCAGGAAAAGTTAAGTCAGCAGCATTAATATCTATATAGCCTAAGTACTGATAAAGTCAATTTTAGAAATAGGCATATAAAACAGAAATACATTTCTGTCTCATTAATTTCTTGAAATAGATCTAAGTGCCAGCCTGCTCTGAATACTTCATTACACAGCCTATACAGGTCCTCCCACTCACGCATGTATTTGTGGAAAGGACCTGATTGGACAATTGAATTAGGGTTAGGTTCCTGAAACTGCAAATGTATTTCTGGAGCATTTGTCCACAAATGTGACTCATGTAATTTTTCTCATGGGCAAAAATAAGACTTTGCATACATAGACGTCTTTATTTATGTAAGAAGAAAAATAGCAAATACTTTTAAATCTCCATACAATTTATTTTTATTTATTTATTTGTTTGTTTATTGTTTTGGGGTTTCTTTGGTGGGGAAGGTCATTAGGTCTGTTTATTTATTTATTATTAGTTTTTCTTTTTTAATGGATATACTAGGGATTAAACCCAGAATCTCACGCACGCTAAGCATGTGCTCTACCACTTGAATTATACCCTCCTCCCAATTTATATTTTTATAAACAACTTTTATATCTCACTCCATTGTGGCATGAAACAAATTAGACTGGGAGCCATTATAATACCCACTTTACAGATGAGGAAACCAAGGTGAAAAGAGACCAGGGATGCTCAGCTAGTGAATGAAACAGTCAGAGTTGGAGTTGGCATTTGCTTCCAGGCATCAGGGACCCTAAGAGTGAGGATGAAGATTTGAAGGTGGTTAAAGCACCCCCCCCTCCGTGTTTTTACCTCATTGTCTTTCCTCTCTGCTGGTTACCCCCATTCATAGCACATGCCCACTGTAGGATTTTCCTCTCATCTTCTTACCTTCATCCTATTGTCATAAGCTCAACTATGCAAGAAGCTTACCTGTATTTTATAACTACACTTAATTTTTATTTTGGGTCCAAATTTGGCCGTACTTGAAAGTATGCAGCATGAAGTGTCTGATGTAAGTCAGTCATCCCCATCAGGCAGCAGGACCTCCCTACAGAAGCTGTGCTAGGCCCTGGAGAGGAGCATCTGATCTGGGGCAGCTCTTCCTTCTGTTCCTTCATGCCACTAGGGGCTTAGGAACCATCCCAGACCTATCTACCTGGGAAAGACAGCAGACCCAGGTGACATTTGCTCCCACTTTCCATAAACTTCTAGAATGTTTCCATGTCCTATTTTGGTTCAAGTCCTTTCTCCCAGAGACACAATATCGAAATTTCCTTCAGATTTTTCTTTCAACTCCCAGTCCAGGGGGTTTTATTTGGCTAATAAGTAGCACAGGAAAGGCATGGAGCAGAAGAGTTTTGTTCCTGCAAGTGATCTCTAAAAACCATGACCAAATTTGTGAATGACTTTTGAAATACAAAAGCCAGTTATCACCACCTCTGCCTTTTTTTTTTTTTTTTCCTGCCTCCTGATATACTGATCCTCTTCAAGATTCAGCTCCACACGAAGGGGTCAGGAGGCAAAACGGTACACCACGGGAAATGCTGTTTTGACATTTTCTCTTGGCAACAATAACTAGCTTTCCTTAGTTCTTATAGGTATTAGACATGGTGCTAGCCTTTACATATGTTATTTCATTCAATCCACAACTCTGTAGAGTGGGAGGATCTGAGGTCCAGAGATGGTAAGTAATTTATTTGCCTAAAAGTGGTGGAGTTGAGATTTGAATTCGTTTATCCATTCATTCATTCATCCCACAAATGTTTATTAGCCCTACTATGGCACAAACACTCTACTTGGTGCTGGGGATACAGCAGTGAACAAGGCAGATTTCTGCCCCCCTGGAGCTGGCACTCTAGTGGGAAGACAGAAAACCGGAAAGTAGGCAAATGCCATCGATTTCCAACAGCTGTAAGTTCTATGAAGGAAAGAAAACCCAGGCATTTTGTCCCTAGTGCCTATGCTTGCAACTACTGCTCCTCATTCTCTTAGGAATAATTATAGGGGAGGCAGGTAGCATTCACTCTGACATACTCCCGTCCCTTGTCCTCCACTCACTAGAATTACTGACTGATTTGGATCATATGTGCAGGAAGTAGGCAGTGATCTGAGTTGGACACACAAGAATTTCCCCAAGTGGTTATTTCACATTTATATCCTCTCAGACAAGCTGATAATCAGTGGGTAGGTCAGATCTTTTCCTCTCTTCCTTTTTCCCTTCGTTTTCTCTCTCCCGTCTTTCTTTCATTTATTCACTCATTCAGTCATTTATTCAATAAAGTTTCAGAAATGCCTGCTATTTGCCAGCATTGGGTCACCAAGATGGAGTCACTGGAGTCACCAAGATGGATGAGAAATGGTCCTTGCTCTCGAGTAGTTTACAGTCTGATGGTCCCAGAAAAATAAATAAGCAAGCACATAGACTCTCGAAGATTGTCATCATGTAGAGACATTTGGCTCATTGGAGACAAAAGAAAAAAATCTGTATTTTCACTGCAGCCGGGATCTCCAGGTTCCGTAAGCCAAAAGAACTGTTGATGGATGTACTTCCGCCTGAAGCCCTCTCCAGTCTGCTTAGATCTCCAAAATTGTGTAGGGGAATCCATCCTTTTCTAGGATCCCAAGAAAGGCCAAGAACACAATTCCTTATTAATATTTGAATAGTATAAACAAAAAAAAAGACTTGCAAATCATCTCTGTGTAAAAATCCTGAGCTGACTGACATCTCTGCAACATGATCTCCAAAGGATGCTTTGATTGATTGAATAACTGCCTGCCCCCAGTACCCTCAGTTATGTGGGTGAAACTATTCACTAACATTAGTCTAAGCATATGTTGTGGTTTAGTAGTCTGTGATCCAAAGGCAGAAAAACATTTGAAATTATCTATAAGTATCTGCCTTTTACAAAGGCTGATTTCAAAGCAGTGTGGCACAATGATTCGGAGATTTTGTCAAAAGGTTCGATCCCTTTTACAAAGCCATTTAGAATGCAACTGACAAATCCCTGCAATGGATGGATATCATAATTGTTTTAAAGAAAATGATTTAGTGACAATGCTTGGCTAGAGGAATTTCCTGAAGTATGTTCATGACCACTAATAAAAATATTATAGTTTCTTTCGCCTAAAGAGGTAAAAACTGCACCCTGGTAGAAGACTAGCTTTGAAAAACCAAACAGAACAACCTAGGTAATTGTTTTTACTTAATTCATCCATGCATCCAGCGAAAAGACGTATTTTGAACCTATTAGATACCAGTAAGGAAAATGATTAATCTAAAATGTAATACGTGTCAAAGTCCTTGCCTTCAGTTACCACCTAGAAGGAGAGAGAAAGCCTAAATTACTGTAATCAATTTAATTAATATTTTCAAATAGGAAATATGAATGTTATCTTGCTAATTGAATGTTTAGCAAAAATCTGATGAAAGTTTAAACTCATCCTAGTGATTTTAAATCAGGGAGCCAGGAAGTGTTACTAACATTTTAATTTTGTCTCTGAAATTTATCCTTTTTGAACTCTGAGCTGGTTTTCTTTGTATCTGAAGTATCCTGTCTTACAACCATCAGGGACAGCAGAGGAATGATGCCGGCAAAGAATGGGCATCAGTATGATGCCAGTGGCCCGCCCAGGTGAGCTGGAGTCTGCGAAGAGCAATAAGCCATTGATGCTCAGATTGTGGTGGCTCCGATCATCTAGCAAGAGAGACTGAGTCTTTTTAGTAATGGCAATGGGGAAGCTAAAGGCCTTTTGAGAAAAGAATGAGATAATATAAGCGGGCTTTGATAGGATTCATTTACTTTCCTCTCCTTCCACCCTCCACATGAAGAATATTTTATAGATCTCATGAAGGCATCATTTCTCATCCATCTCTGTACCTCCAGGACTCCTTTCCCAAACATCCTCAACTATATTTAATGCCCAGAGCACACCACACTCTTTCTCTCAGCTCTTCTAAGAGCACTTTCCCCTCCTCTTGAACTAGCTGGGCCGAGTCTCCTTTCGAGTTGTCATTTATTAAATGTACAAGAAATCTTTCCTGATCCTCCATTTGGATTAGACCTTCAGATAACCAGGTACTGCTTCCAAAATATTGACTGTATCATATGGTTTTCCATATTGCATTTTAAATAGTTAATTTTTGCTGCTATGTACTAGCCCGGCTCCCTGAGCTTTATGAGGGTAGGATTTCTGTCTGTCATCTTCATTATTACAGTCCCAGCACCTAGAGCAGTGCCTGGCATGGAATAAGTGCATAAAAATATTTGCTGAATCAACGGATGAAAGGGCCGATTAATAAGTGACTAAAAGGCAAAAAATAATAACTTTACACATGATTTGTAGCTCCTTCATTGCCTAGAATAATGCTGGGCTTAAAGAACACCTGGGGGAAGTGATTAAGTTACAACTCTCTTTCCTGAAGTGGGCTGCTTTTTAAATAAAAACAACAAACCATACTGGGCGTGTGTGGAAAACATAAGCAAGTCTTAAATAAACATTGGAAATATAATCATGTACCACTGTTTGCATCACCAGCATCCCTCAGAAGAGTCATCTGACTCATGAGATAGGAATTAGCAACCAGATTAGCTGCGGTTTGTATCCTTTCTTGAAACTGCCAAGTACCAGCTCTAAATGACACCTGAAGTTCATACAGAATCAACAAAATACAATCTTCTGTAGGAGAAAGTATACCTGTTACAAAGACACCATTGCCCCCCACGGAGAACAGCACGGCCTGGAAATCCCACAGCTTGGAGGACTATCGGAAACACGTGCTTTTCTGCGGAACGGAAGTCATCCAGGTCAAGCCCTCTGGGCAGGGGCCAGTAAGAGCAGTTGTTTTGCAGACAGGTTAGTAGATTCCACTTTTGTAAATTTGGTTCAAGATTAGAGGTGGGGGAGCTGGACTAGGAAAACCTTGTTTCAGATTATGGAGTTTGTCACGTTCTGATTAATCAGACCCTTATTATTCTAAATTACCACCATTTCCAACTTAAGGGTTCATTGTTAATACCCTTGTCTATGATGAAGGGTATGAAGGATGAAGTACACTTCCTCAAAGCCAAAACGATGTTCACGGGGGCTTTCTGGTGTGCGTCCATCAGCTTCTTTTCTTTTCCCTCTTCACCCCGTCTAAGTGATTACCAAGAAAAGTTTCAGTCACTGTTACGTGAGGACTTTTTCCTTTCAAAGAGGTGTTTACTGGACTGTTATTTCAAGGTTTTTGCTGGATGCCTGCATGTCCTACAGATGCTTCAAAGTCAAGACATCTAAAAGGGAGCTCGTCTTCCTCTGTTGCTGCTCTCTGTTGACAGCATCACCATCTTGCTAGCCTCTTCATATCATCTTTAACTCCCCGCTTCCTCCCATACCAAATAGGGGACCACATCCTGGAGATTCTGCAGATACCTTCTCCCTCTCTTTCATCCCCATGGTTGGTGTTTTATCCAGGCCGTCATCATTGGGGCCCAAACTGTTACAACACAGGTATTCGTTTGACTGTTTCCCTTCACCTCAAATATGTTTCACCTCTACTATGTTTTTAACCTTTCTGTAACCTATCCCCAATCAGTCATCAAATCACACTTCTAAAACATAGTTTGGAGCAATTCATAAACACCATGATCAAAAACTTTTCAAGACTACCAATGTTAGTCCCACTCTTTCACATGACAATACATGATTAATACCTTCTGTGGTCTGGGCCCCGCTCTCTGTGTTCACCCTTGACCTGTGCTTCTGCAACACCACATATTCACTGATGCAAAACACATCATTTGATATCTCTATGTTTTAGTTTAGTGTATTATTCAGTTGATCTACCAGATTTTTTAAAATTAAATATATCAAGGTTTGGTTTTTTTTTTTAATGCTCAAAAAGTGGGCATGAGAACATCCCTCAAACTGCTGCCTAAGCAGAAGCTAAAGGGTAGAGAGCATGCGAACCCCTGACCTGAGCAGGTAAAATGCTAGGGCAACAGGTTAGAGGAAACTCCCCTCCTTTTCTCCAAAGCCTGCAAAGCCACGTTGTGGAGACCAGATGTTCA
Organism: Vicugna pacos; assembly: GCF_048564905.1. Taxonomy (NCBI): domain Eukaryota; kingdom Metazoa; phylum Chordata; class Mammalia; order Artiodactyla; family Camelidae; genus Vicugna; species Vicugna pacos. The sequence continues at coordinate 59,938,488 of NC_132987.1, read as the reverse complement.
CCAAGCAGTGGGATGAAGGCATGTTTTATACTTACAGTACTGATTCTTATCTGGAATATATGGTAGTGAATCTTTTTTGCCAATATTTTAGACATCAATGATTACCCACTAAGTGTTATGCACAGAGAGCTAAAGAAAAAAAATTTGTGAGATACCTTGCCCTTAAAGAAGATTATGGTCTGGCACAAGAGACAGATGGATTTATAGCTAACTAAAACATGGGGCAGTGAGAGACATCATGTGACCAAGTGTTACAGGGACTCCAGAGAGTGGAAGAAATTATTTTGGGTATGAGGTATGGGAGCAAAATTCTGTAAACACTTATTTAAAGAGTTGGCATTTTGAGCCAAGCCTGATAGGATGGAAAAGATTTAGCCAATCCTATCAGAAAGATATGCTAACTTGTGTCTACAAAACACAAAGGGAGGAATCCCTGGGGGTCTTCTGGGACCAGTCAGCAGTTAAGAGATAGGTCTAGAGAGGCAAGAGTACATCAAACAGAAAGGGACCCCAAATGCCATGCCTAGAAATTTGAACTTGGTTCTAAAACTTGTGGGATCTGGAAGCTTTTGAGCATTAGGATGCTATGATCAGAGACATGTAAGATTACTTGCCTTGTGCTTTATTTTTCTCTTAATTTTCTGTTATTTTCAACACATATTTGTGCTCTAAAGTCTTCTTCTCTCAGCAACTCATCTTCTCTGGTCATTACCTTTGTCAGCCCCCTTAGCCTTCTCTTCCTTAACCCCACGTGTGAATGGGGAGCTGTACTTACATAGGAGCCGCTGGACCACTGACTCCCAGAGCAAGAGGAATCGAGCAGGGCCAAGTGAACGCGATTTATTGTTCCTGGCAACCTGTAAGAACAATAAACATAAATACACTGTTAGGTCACAGCAATGCTGTTTCTGAATTCCATATTCAAGTGATCCTATTAACGAATTCTTAATTCAATGCAAACCTTTTTTTTTTTTTTGGTTTTAAGGGAAACTGTATTGAAGGACCTTACTCTATGTATGATTATGTTCATGTAGGTTACAACACAGCCAAAGGGGACTTGGTGAGATCCATCCTTTACCCCCGGCCTCTGAACTTCAAATTGTACAGTGATGCCTTCAAGTTCATAGTGTTCCTGGCCTGCCTTGGAGTCATGGGTTTTTTCTATGCCCTTGGTGTATATATGTACCACGGAGTAAGTACTAGGGGTGAGGCTTTTAATAGCATAGCTTTCTTTCACCACTTGGGTAGTCGTGAGAGGTTACTGCTTTTGTGGCATTTGTGAGATCCCAGTCCAACCAGCCTCAGGGGAAACACACATGTCTCAAGCCTGATTTGATGGGGAGGATTTAGTCAGCTGTATCAGAGAGCAGGAAGGATATACTAATTTGAATGAGCAAAATGCAAAGGAAGAAAAGCACAGAGGGATTCTGGAACCAGAAAGCAGTTAAGAGATGAGTCTAGCAAAGTAGGAGTAGACCAGATTGAAGGGGACCTTGAATGCCTTGCCTAGAAGTCTGGACTATTGGAGAGTGTTGAAGTATTTGAGTGTGTACATTGTCCATGGCTTACCCAACACACCATGCAGTCAGTGAGTTTCCCTGTGTTCTTGTTAGCTTCTGAGATGAAATTAAATGTCTACTTTTACAGAGCTGTGTACTGTATGAATCCCCACTTCCCTTTTAAAATTTCAGGCTCTCTGGTTTCATTCGGATGTCTCTCTTAAGAGTTGTGATGGCTGTAGAGGAAAGGGTGGTCACCAATGACCTCCGAGGTCCTTTCTGGCCCTGAGAGTCCGATTCTGCTATAAATCGTGTAGTCTTTTCCACAAAACATGCTGGGATCTTAGCAGTGTGGGCTTATAGGGAGGAATAAAACATTGTAAATAAAAAGATCTAAACACAGGTATGAAACTGGGCCTGAGTGGTCTGTTTACAATGTCCAAACTAATGGCATCAGAGATGGCATGTGTGTTGAGGAAAGGAGGCAAAAACACAGTCATAAGAATTGTAATGTTCATGCTCAAACTTGAGCTCTGGCTAGTCATTTCAACCTGAAATAAGCCCTCAGGGAGCATTTTTAAAGGAGAGAAGGGCAGAGGAGGCCAGGGCACATTGGTGACAGTAGAATGGAGCCTGGACAGAGCGAGGCAGAATGTCAAAGCCAGTGGGGCTGGAATTTGAGGCCAGTTTCATCTGGGAAGCAGGAACGCTGAGCAGGCTAACCTGCACATCCCTCCTCTCCCTAGGTCTCTCAAAGAGAAACTGCAGCCATGGCCCTGCTCCTCCTGACCGTGACTGTCCCTGCTGTGCTGCCCGCTGCCCTGACCACAGGCATCGTGTATGCACAAAAGAGGCTGAGAAAAAAGAAAATCTTCTGTATCTCCCCGCAGAGAATCAACATGTGTGGACAAATCAACCTCGTGTGCTTCGACAAAGTATGAGCTCAGCTTTCCAGGTTGGAGGTCACCAACTTTCAGGACACAACCGAGTTGGGAAGGGCCTCAGAAACTGTCCGGTCCAACGCCCCCATTTTACAGATGGGAACACTGAGGCCAGAGAAGGTCACCAAGTGAGCTAGTAGGAGATCACGTTCTAGATCACGCTTCTGCTTTCCCAAGTCTTACGGAAGTAGTTTAGCCATCATGTCATGAATTTCTTCCCTGTGAAATTTAATATTTTTGTGCCTGTTTCAGGTTTCAAAACCATCTCATAATGTCATGACTTTTATGACTAAGTGATTTTTTCTGGCAAAAAACATGAGGAACACTTCTGTTCCCTGAAGCACTTTGTCCAGAGCTTAAGTGAGCATCTTCCTTTCTCCTCTGCTGCTTCTTTTAAGGAAAAGGGGGGAGTGGACCAGGACTCATGTTTACACACTCTGGATCCTCTTTCCTCTTTTGCTTCCTAGGATATCAGGATTCAGGACTAGGGCAGGTTGTCTGTGCTTAGGGCCTTGGAAAGGTGGCAGAGGAGAAATGTGTTTGGGGGGTGGGGGGTGGGGGACAGCTGCTGCAGAACAGTCCCGAGACCCCTCCCTGTGGCTCTCCTGTTGGGGACCTGGAGGGGATATACAGTGTCTGTCAGCCATCTCAGCTTCCATCCCGCCCTCACCTCGGGCACCCAGTTTACTAGCTCTAAAGCATGTGGACCTGACCTGGTTTCTCCGTGTTTTCAGTTCATTTGCATGCAAATAATTGATAAAGGCTTTGCCACTTTTTGGTTAACTCACCTTGGCAGAGAGCCCCATTCACGAGACATTCCTAACTTTTGAGAAGCTCATGAACTAGCTGAAGAAGTAGCCAGAAGGGAAGTGTAGACAAAGAAAACACAGTGAGATGCGTACTGAGAGATATGAGCCAAATGTTGGGTGCAGTTACCTGCCATGGGTGGGATGTCCCCTTTGAGCTGTGGCTTTGGTTGTCAGACAGAATGGGCCCAGCCTCAGCGGCAAGCAGCTCAGAAAACAGGGAAATGAGGGCTGCAGCATGTGGTGACTGGGACCATGGATAGTAAGAATGCAGCTGCTTGGAAGGGATGCAGCTGTTTGGGAGGAGCCCAACTGCTGCGGGTCTGATGTGCCAAGCTAAGGAGTGGAGAATGGGAGCCCTTCTGATTTTTTAAGATCCGTGACATCTCTCTTGGTTTGTTTTATTTATTCCATTTGGGAAACTTGTGAGAAGGGATGAGAGCAAGGACTAATGCTGCCAGAGAATGGGTTCTTGTCTTATACAAGAAAGAATTCAAGAACGAGGCATAGTAAAGGGAAAGTCAGGGAGATACGTGCTCCATAGACAGAGTGTGGGCCATATCAGAAGGCAAGAGAGCAACCACCAGGTACGGGGTTGTTAGTTTTTATGGGCTTGCTAATTTCATATGCTAATGAGTAGGAGGATTATTCCAACAATTTGGGGGAGGGGCAGGGATGTCCAGGAATTGGGACCCCACTCACTTTTGGGCCTTTTATGATCAGCCGAGGAACTGTCACAGTGCCTGTGAGTGTGCCATGAGGCTCAAGGTCTACTGGAAGTCAAATCTTCCACCATCTTGGTTCTAACCAGTTTGACCTCAATCGCTGTGCCATTCCTTTAGTGGTTGTGCCCTGTCCCCTTCCCTCCTGTCTCACTAAGTCAGGAGGCCACCTGGGGACAACAGAAGAAATGGCTCATTTTCCCAGACAAGGAGGGCAGGGATGGAGAGCCCAGGACAAGCTGGAGAGACACCATGAGCAGACATGACATGTCTTGGTCCCCAGGTGGAAGGGGCATAACTCTACATCACTTCAGTTCTTGTTCAGTTTCCTTTGGCAAAGAAATCAGCAGGGTTAACTTAAAAGTAGCCTCCTTTTAGATTCAGGGCCAGAGATCAGCTCCTAATAGGGATTCCCATCACTTACCCAGCAGCCTCACCAGTGTCTAGGATACCAGAGGGAGATTTATAAAATATGTTCATTACACATGCATCTGTTTCTAAAAACTAATTTTTCTGGAGGTGTTCATCTTACTTCCTGTATAAAGCTTTCCCTCCACATCCTCATGTGCTCCTTTGTTTGACTGTGTTAGGGACTGCACATCTGCAGGCTTGGCCAAATGCTGTAAGGTCTGATGGCATATTATTGTGCAAAGAACATTTTTTAAAATTGAAGTTAGTCAAATTACAATATTATGTTAGTCTCTGGTGTACATCATAGTGATTCAGTTATACACACATATACAGATATATATATATATATATATACACACACACACACTCTTTTTCATTATAGGTTACTACAAGATATTGAACATAGTTCCTTGTGCTATACAGTAGGACCTTGTTGTTTCTCTGTTTCATATATAGTAGTTAATATCTTCAAATCCAAAACTTCCAATTTATCTCCCTCCCTTTTTCTCTGGGTAACCATAAGTTTGTTTTCTATGTCTATGAGTCTATTTCTGTTTTGTAAATATGTTCATTTGTGTCATTTTTTTAAGGCTTCACATATAAGTGATATCATATGTATTTTTCTCTCTCTTTCTGGCTTACTTTACTTAGTATGGTAATCTCTAGGTCCATCCATGTTGCTGTAAATGGCATTTTTCATTCTTTTTCATGGCTGAGTAATATTCTATTGTACTTGTATACCACAATTTCTTTATCCAGTCATCTGTTGATGGACATTTAGATTGCTTCCATGTCTTGGCTATTGTAAATAGTGCTCCTATGAACCTTGAGGTGCATGTATCTTTTTAAATTAGAGCTCCATCCAGATTATCATCCACCTAGGAGTGGGATTGCTGGGTCATGTTGTAAGTCCATTTTTAATTTTTCAAGGAATCTCTATACTGTTTTCCATAGTGGCTGCACCAAATTACATTCTCACAAACAGTGTAGGATGGTCTCATTTTCTCCACACAGTCTCCAGCATTTATCATTTGCAGACTTTTTAATGATGACCATTCTGACCGATGTGAGGTGAGACCTCATTGTAGTTTTGAATTGTGCAAAGAACTCTTGATTGGGAATCAGGAAAATGAGACATCTAATCCTGAATTTGACACTAAGTTTCTGTGTGACTTTTTAAGCTAAGAAGGTTGAACTAGAATCACCTCTAAGTTTTTTTCTGGCTTTTATATTATAAAACTACCAATACGATGTTGGAATCAAGCACTCTACAGCTATTTGAATTTCCATCTAGTATTGTTTCAATTTAGAAGATATTCACCACAGACCTTTTGAATACATTTGTTCCCATCTATTTCTAGTTTACATTGGTTTGTTATAAGTTCACTAAAACAAGTTTTCTCTTTCTTTTTTATTCAGTTCAGCCCAAGACTGGGCTAGTACGTATGCTAAGAAGTGTTCTTTTTCTGTCTTATTCCATTTAGAACAGCAACTATAATTTAGGGTTTTTTTTTCTCCCATTATGGCTAGTTTTACTGTATCAGGGTCATTTTCATGTAAAGAAATAACATGGTCCTATATCTGTTTTGCTGCAGTATCATCTCTGTTTTCATGTTCAGGATACTGATGTTTAAAAGTGTAATCTGATCATCAGGAAAACATTCCAGTTTGGAATAAGTTGCTAACTCTTTTTGAAGTGGAACAATTCAAGAGCATTTGGAATCTAAACACACAGATGAGGGCCCTTATAAAATACAAGAGGGGAAGGAAGTAGATAGTCTTTTTTGTTTGTTGTTTGTTTGGTTTTTTTTTTCCTGTTGTTATTCTTCAAGGAATAACTCACGCAAAGCATGTTAGCTCTCCATGAAGGCCAAATGAATTAATGAAAGCGAGATTCCTTACTTCCTTAATCCAGAAGCCCACTGGGGGCTTTGTCTTTCAATATGCTTTGCAGAATTTATATAACATTTGCCATCTGGAGGACATCTCCAGACAGGCTGGATTCTGGTTCTTTCTCTCCAACCTGCAGGCCCCTGAACCCCAAGGACTCTCATTTCACCTCTAATCTGAGGATATCTCTATCCTAATTACTCAGTTGTGAGAGTGAGAGCTCAGTTGTGAGCACTTCACCGCAAGCATTATGCTAATGTGATGTGCTGTCATGGTAGGAGATACCATTTGATAGAAAACCGGAAATTTCAGTGTCTTACACAGAGATGACTTTAAAGAAAAGTAGTGTCACAGACCTGGGTGTCAGTGTTAAAAAGATGTTCCCTCGTGTGTGGAGATGCTCTGCTCTGCCTTGATGGTGCTGGGGCAGCTGGGTTACCTCCTTTCTCTGGAGCTGGGTGTTAAGCAGGCCTAATGCTATTAGCCTACTGCATACAGACACCGGGGCCTGTAATTAATGATTGACTGTGAGGCAATGAGCAGACGGAAGGTGCTAGGTTAGTCCTCAGTTCCATTTTGCTTTCTCTGTTACACTATCTGACAAATACTTGCCCATAATACAGCAAATCAAATCTCCCAACCATTTTCCTCTTGATCTAACAGTAAACTCACCCATGGGCGTTAATTAATAGTTATGTTAGCACTTCATTTCTCTCTAGAGTCTCAAAGCCCTTTATCAACATTTTGTTTTCGTTATCAATCTGGACAGTCACCATTTCACCCATATTTGTAGGAAATAGCTGTGAACCAGCTGGCAGACTGTGCGTGAAATAGTCTTGAAAAGAAAGACAAAGAAATTTCCAGCTCGGCTTTAGACAGACAGCAGGTGCCAACTGAAAAGTCAAACTCGAGCTGGTTCTTGTTGGCTTTCTATTCACTGAAACTTTCTCATTTAGCAACAGCAACAGTCACAACAATAAACAAAAACAAAACACCTACATTTTGTAATAATTAAGAGCTTGACTCACCTAATTTCCAACATGGTCCTTTGGGAATCACTTGTCACCTCCTCAATCTCTCTTTCAGGCTCTCTTCTCTGATTTAAAATTAGATGCTTACAAATATTTAATAAGTTAATATCTTATCATTACAAAGGGAGCATTACCTCTAAAAATGCTGAATCATTATATTGTGCACCTGTAATTTCATGATATTGTATATTAATTATACTTCGATAAAAATAAAATAAACACTTGACGTAAAAAAAATAAGGGCTTGGGACAATTAGATGTACTTTAATTTGTTGGGAGCTGGGGTTTTGTGTAAATTATCATATAATTAAAAGCTCTAAATCTTATGCTAAAACAATGCTAATTTTTTCCAGACTGGTACTCTTACGGAAGATGGACTGGACCTCTGGGGGACTGTCCCTACTGCTAACAACTGGTAGGCACTTCAGTGAAGATGGAAATGTGTGATTGGTGGGGCTATTTTGGTGACATTCTAACCCACCCTTCCAGTGTTGAGGGATGAATCTCACATAAAATATATATAATAATTGGCTGGTACCAGCTCCCCATTAGTCTAAGTTGTGAAATTAAATGAGTTCTAAGTTCAGAATCAGACAGGGAAAGTAGGTCTTCAAACTTCACATGAAAAATGGAATTGAATACAGTGGATGATTAGGGAGTTGAATGAATAAAGCAGAGAAGCAAAGAGTGAAATCAGGACTGTGCTTAATTCAAAACTGCACAGACTTCCTGGGTGTCTCATGAGGTGGGAGATCCAGAGAGGAAGACGTCCATCTCCTCCCTCGTGGGGTTCACAGTCTAGTGGGATTGGAGGTGCAGATGCACTCACCTTCAACGTACGGAGGAAAAGCTTGCAGTTACGGTATGGAAATCAGAATAGAGGAGAAGACATGATAATGATCGCTTCATCTAAAACAAGTCCTGAGTTTGATATGAACAGTCCTACGTGATAGAAAACGCAGTCCTGATTTTTATAACATAGTGGATAAAAGGTAGAGACTAATTTTGAAAATGAATGGATCCAGGAAAACCAATCTGAAGGAGAGAGCATTTGAGAGGTTCCAAAGGGGATAAGGCTAGAATTTTTACTAATTTGGTTTAAAAGTTGGCACTAGGGAAGGGAGAGGGCGATCACATAGGTGCTCCCCCGGAACAGAGCTAGAGACGGGAGGGAGGGCTCGTCTGCAGAGAGGATCCCTGAGCTCCCTTCTCTGCGGGGCCGGGACCTGTCTTCTCAGTCCAAGTGGAGAAGCCTCTGCTCTTAAGTTCTGGGTAGCCCGCCTGGGCTCCAGACAGTGGCCGAGGCTGCTGTCATTGAAGGGGTCTTCCAGGGGCCTCCCGGGATGGTGATGGGGCCGGGTGCAGCACTGGCGCAAGGGAACAGCAGTCAGGCAGTGAGACGGAGCAGAAGACACCTGGGCCGGGGGTCGATACACTGCCTGGGCTCTAGCCCTGTCCATGTGCCGCTCCTCCAGGCTGCTCGGATGTGCCGCTGCTCCAGGCTGCTCCGATGCCCAGCTCAGGCCTTTGTCCAGGGCCGCCGGTGGCCAGAGCATTGAAAGGGGAAAGAGAGGTTTGCGATTTCCACCCCTTCTCTCCCTCCCTTGCTCCTAGTACTCTGAAACTTTGGGGGAAGTAGAAACAGCTAGATACAGTTATTATTCAGCTTTAAGATGGGAGAAGAGAAGTGAAGCCAAGCCAGTCTACAGTCAAAGAGGGCAGTGAGTTTTAGATGCCGGATGTCCATGCTGGGAGTTTCAGGCAATAGGCACAAAGGCCAAAGGGCCGAGTAGTGAGAACCATCTCAGAGTCCACACGTGCTCTACTTGAAGGAGAAAGGAACCAGCAAGTAGGCTTCCTTCCCATCCTGGTTACCCCATTCACCTGGAGACACTTGCCTGGGCTGTGTGGCTTTCTAGAAGCAGCTCTGCAGTCTGCAGGTGTCAGCTGTGAGCCTTCCCGCTATGCACCTTCCCTCACGACTGCCACCCCCGGGCTGACTGCCGGTAACCTGGCAAAAGTCCCTGTGACTGTACCCAAGTACTCAGACTTTATCATACAGGGCATGGCGAATGGTGAAAGGTTTTGAGCACCGCGGTTAGGTTAAGCTTGTGTCAGTAAGATTTAAGGGGAAAGGTGTGCAAAATGAGTTTGTTGAAGATCTTAACTTACTGATTACCTTCCCTACCAGCTTCCAGGAAGTCCACAGCTTTACCTCGGGCAGGGCTTTGCCATGGGGCCCTCTGTGTGCAGCCATGGCCAGCTGCCACTCCCTGATCCTCCTGGACGGGACCATCCAGGGAGACCCACTGGACCTCAAGATGTTTGAAGGCACTGCCTGGGTAAGGTGACAGTTTCTCAGTTCAACTGAATGAGGAAAACTTAAAGAAATACTGAGAGTTTATTTCCTAACTTCGGTTGACACTCAGATTCATAGCAATATACAAATGAAGGTCTGGTCCTACCTGAATTTCCCAACCTCTGCACCAAGACTTTGTTAATGAGACCGACATGAAATAAGTTTCCATGATCAAATAAATTTGGGAACCACTGTTTAAACAAGGTTAAGTTGATTTCTTGACTATGGGGATTTCGTTAATCTACTGCGGTGCATTGTGAACATTCACCAGGGGCTATGACACGCAGCATTTGCTAAACTTGTTTCATCACAAAAACCTTGACAGACCAAAACATGGTACAAAACACTCTCAGAGACATCCTGGTCTAAAGCAGTACTGATCAATACAGTAGCCACTAGCCACGTGTGGCTACGGAACACATGAAATGTGGGTATGCAACTGAGGAACTGAATTTTAAATGTTATTATTTAATTAATTGTAATTTAAATTTAAATAACCATGAGTGGCTCGTAGTGGCTGTGATAGACAGGAAAGTTCTCGACACCGAAATGGAGGTCCCTCAATCCAGCAGGTTCAGTGTCCTGAGCTGAGTGTGAATGACTTTTGAAGGGTATAAGCGCATCCTGGTGGCTGTCGTGATGCAGTGGGAAAACCTCTCGACTCCACCGCTCTCCAGCTGCGTGACTCCAAATCCAGAATGAAGACTCTGAGTCATTACCTCATCTGTGCATTTTGCTAATAGCGCCTCATTTATGAAGCATTGAGAGTGTGAACCGAAGAGGCTGCGTGCATTGGAAAGTGCCCAAACAATTGAGGGTATTCATTCATTCATTAGTTAGTTAATTAATTACATTGTTCTGTCCTCAAAAAAAAAAAAAACAAAACACGCTCTAAAGCTCTTACAATGACACTTCAAGTATAGGACAGCATTTCAACAAAGTTGTAGAGGAATGAAAACAAATGATTGTAGGGACGTGAAGAACACAAAAAGGCTAATTGAAAGATTTATTGTACAAAAACTGTAGCTTTCTAGAGGCTAAGGTAATAATAGGAGAAACCTGGTAAATGGGGAAATTTCTGATATCAGTAAGTTAAAATTAAAGTCTTTGCTGTGAAGAAGTGTATGATATAAAGACAAAACCGAAATTACTTTCCTGGATCGTAGTGGAGAGGCATCAGTGTAATGATTATAAGCAACGTCCTCACCAGCATCATTGGTGTTGACGCCGGGATGAGCTGCACATGGTCATTACTGCTGTATGTGACTTTGATCCTGGTTCCAACAGTGTCCCCCTCTCCATTGGAGGAGGCTTGATCTATCTGTACAAACGGCGTACAGGTTGGGGTCTCATGCGTAATACTGTAATAGCGACAGTATCAGCTCTGTGAGAACAGTTGTATCCACTCCGAACAAAGCATAAAAGTGTGAGATAGTTCACTGACTTTAAAGCTGGATGAGAAAGTCTCCAGTTAAATATCTTTGGTAGTTAGGAGCTTTTCACTAAACATAAAGGGGAGGAAAAATGTCCTTATAGACTCTAAGAATGTTTACTAGCAGGGAGGTCAGAATATTTTTCAGAAAAAAGCAAGATCTCGAGAAATGATATGATGTCCCCAAGGCTGGACAAGTAAAATGATTGAGCAGAGACCAGATGTTGTCTCCTATTTTCTGACTTCTACTGTTTACATATCTGACTGCTTTTCCCATATTTTAGCTTAATATTAGTTTCTCAGGTGGTATAACTTATACTGTTGTAACATCCAAAGAATACAAACTATTGTCAAATACGCTTTCTAATCGGCTAACAGCTAACTTGTAACTCTCTAAGTTAGCCAATTAGGCTAGGAACATAGACAGAGCATAAGAAATAGTTCTGTGCTCATCTCAAGACTCAGTTCTTGAGTCATGCACTCAGGTACACTGGAGGGTAGATTCCACTTCAACCTTCGTCCATTTACTAGACATGCCTTTTAGGAAAAGCCAGTGGGCTGTCATTAGCATTTCTTTCAGCAATTACTACTTAAAATGTGGTCACAATAATTCTGGCTTCTTGACATTTTACAATAAGGTCCGTAATATGAACCAACACAACAGAAATTGGACAGAGATGATATTAAGATAATTGGCCTAGAAGAGAAAATATGTGAAAAGGGCTCTGAAAAGATTAAAGTGTCCTGCCAATCAGAGGTAGTTCTTTCTTAGTATTTTTCTCGAAGTGATCCTATGAATGTTTTCCTTTTAAAACAGGTACTGGAAGATTGCAACGTGGACTACTGCGAATTTGGGACGTCAGACGCAAACATAATAATAAAACCAGGACCAAAAGCCAGTCGGGTATGATTTGCTTCTTCAAATTATATAAATCTTTCCCCTTAAAACGGGTGAAATGCCCCTGACTTTTATGTGTTTTTATATTCCTGCTATTTTGGCTTATCCTAACGGTGTCCATAGTTGGTTTGCTCATTCCTTGATTCCTGGATTTATCCATTAATTGACTCAACAAACATTCACAGGGTACTTGTGAATGCTCGAGCACTGTGCTAGGTGCTCAGGGATAAAGTGATTTCAAAACGAGACACCTTGGGCTCTGTTGGAGGAAAACGTGGGCTGATGGAAAAATCAGTAGAGGTGCAAGTAAATGCAATACGACGTGCCAAGTGCTGTCACAAAGGCTGAAGAAAAAACAGCAGGAGTCCAGAGGTGGGAGTGAACTCTGTTTCTGGGAGAGAAGCACCAGAGGAGGTGCCCTGCGAGCTTGGTCTGGAAGATGATTGGGGTTTCTCCAGACAGCCACGGGGAAGGGTCCTTCAGACCAGACAGCTTGATGAGGGAATCACCTTAAACACAGCCAGAAAAATATCAGTGCTGTGACAATACACCACTTCATGTGTCCCTGGGCTCAGTGCAGAGTCAAGCTTACTTGCTGTGTGCATCTGCTGAATTCCACTTAACAGCGTCTTGAGCTCCCCTGTCTCGGTGTACTCACAGGGCCCCGTGGAAGCCATCACCGTCTTGTGTCAGTTTCCATTTTCCTCCAGCCTGCAGAGGATGTCTGTGGTCGCTCAGCTGGCAGGGGACAGTCACTTCCATGTCTACATGAAGGGTGCCCCCGAGATGTTGGCCGGGTTCTGCAGACCCGAAACAGGTACTAATGGCCACTTGTCTCTTTCAGGATTTTAAAAGCTCAAACACACAGAGCAAACAAACCTAAATCAAATGAATGTGGAGGTGGTTGTTTTCTCAGGAGGTGGGAGGTAGGCCCAGTAGATCTGCAAAGGCAGAGGTGATCATTTCAAAGCAGAGAAGCAGAGAGTAAATTCCAGGCTATGGTCCAGCCAGAAAAGCCCAACCACAGTGGGGCATCAGGAGCCAGAACAGGAAATGACACGGGGATCAGAGAACCAGGGAGGGTGAGAATGAGGAGCATTCAGAGGGAACCAAAGAGACAGGCCTGGACACTGGGATAATTCTGCGGACAGGGGTGCTCCGTCACCCCCTGCGAGGCTCATACCACTTTGGGAACCTCAGACAGATCAATGGGAGGAGAATATAAAAAAGATAATTCTTTTAGGGGAAAAAAGTGATTAGAGTAAATTAGATGCCGTTAGAGCAAGGGAATTGATCATTTTCACAGCAATTTCATCTTTCTGGGCCAGATTTTGAGTTGATTTGTATTATTTCTTAGTCTTACAAACATATGCAATCTCGAAGATGCAGCTCAGATTTGTAAGAATATTGTTGCATTCAAATGAGTTCATTTGGATAAAATTGGCCTTTTTCCTCCTGATTTTCATCTATATTCTCCTTACAATTGCTGATAGCCATCAACTTGTGCACAGAATTCTAGATTTGGCAAATGATTGCTTTAACTTCTCTCTCTACTTGGAATCTTTTTTTAACTTCAGAAGTACCCCTCTTTTCCTGACTTTGATCTTCCTCAGAGCTCCCATTAACTTCATGATGGTCTACACTTGGCTGCAATTTTTTTCTTTTCAGTCTGTCATTTTCCACCTCTTATTCTTCTGGTAGCCTTTCCAGTTCTTCTTCTTGTCCTAACTTCTGATCTTTGACATATGTTAATATCATTTTCAGTGATTTCTTTTTTTCCTGTATTTAAGAACTAGGGAGCCAAGAGCTTCCTTGAAATTAGATTACCCCTAAAATTATTTCAAAAAGTCTGAACTGAAGGGGGACATAGAGAAACTCACAACCTCCTCCTATTATGGATGGGTAAATTGAGGCGCAGAAGAGAGACATAACATGCCCAAGGTCAGGGATCTGGTTGGCAGTAGAGGCTAGAACTCAGGTGGTTTGCTATCTAAGCCACTACACTTCTCATTATACTGTGCTCCTTTCTAACACTTTTATAAGAATACATAAACCATAAAGATTTTATAGATATATTAACATTAGTTATGATCACCGTGCCAAAAGATACAAATGTTGGCATTGTGTCATCCAGTATATAAAGCCCAGATGGCAAACTTTTATGCAAAGAGCCAGGTAGTAAATATTTCAGGCTTTGAAGGCTGCACCATCTCTGTCTCAACTGCTCAGCCTTGCCACTGGAGCCTGAAAGCAGCCCTCAGTAGTGAACAAACAAATAGGCATGACTGTGTTCCAGTACAACTTTATTTACCAAAACAAGTAATGGGCTAGATTTGGTCTGTAGTTTGCTGACTCCTGATCTAGAGGATCAATAGTTTCCATCATTTCATCTGGGTAGGCAGTCCTGAGGTCTGTCTTTACTGAACCCAGGCAGTGCATAGGGCACCCAGCTGCTGAACGACACATCTTTGGCATTCATTTCTGATAGAGTAATGATACCTCACTGATGAAGTTGCTGGTGGCCTTTAACTGAAGCTGTAGTTTTTCTATTAAAATATTTTTATAGACTGAAAGTTAAAACAAGGTAGAGTGACTGCAACTCAGTCTTTTTGTTTGTTTGTTTGTTTGGGGGGGTTAGGGGGGTGGAGGGAGGCAATTAAGTTTGTTTGTTTGTTTGTTTATTATTTTTAATGGAGGTACTGGGGATTGAACCCAGGACCTTGTGCATGCTAAGCACGATGTCTACCACTGGTCTATACCCTCCCCACTAGAGGTGGCTTTTGAAAAGCAGATTGAGGGTAGTGAGATAAGCATTAGAAAGGGAGATGGAGTCAGCTGGAGGCAGAGCATGGAAAGGACCAAGGAGAGGGAAACAGGAAGTCTTAGGCTCTGGCACTTTTCAAGGCTGCAGCCAGCCAGGGTCCACGGCTCTCAACATAGATGTAACCCGACATCAGTGAGAGAACCGGGGTTTGCCTACCGATTTCTGAATATAATGGCTAGAGCGATGAGAGGTGATGTGGGCTGGGCCAAGTACAGTAAAGCCATATTTTCAGCCCAAGAAACTATACAGCATGGTTGAATCTGGGAGGCAATCACACAGCTATATAGTAAGCAATATAATTAATAGTTTGTATGGTCTGGTTATTTTTGAAACTATTGGAATTTTAAAAAGTTATTTTTTTACTTACGTCACCAGCTACTTCCAAGTGGAATTCCAGTGTCTTCGTATATTTGGTCCTTGAGGTGATGCATCATTTTGGCCAACAGATAATAGTAACCCTTCCTTTTATTCAGTCATGTAGTGCTTTCCAGCTTGGAGTATGCTTTCAGAGACACTCTTATTCTGGATCAGTTTGGCAGATGTTTGCCTACCCCTATCATCCCCTACGTACTATGTTAGAGATTGGGTAGACAGACACGGAAAAGACCTGGTCCTGTCCTCAAGGATCTCACAGTCTAACTGCAGACCTATAAGGAAGACAGAGGGAATTTCATTCCTACAATAGAGATGAGGAAATTGGAGCTGAAAGATGCTAAAGGATGCATGGTCAGTCAGCAGAAGGACAAATATTAGGATCAAGAGCCAGCTCCTAATCCAGTGCTTTTTTTTTTTTTTCTGTTTTCCCTGTACACCACAGCACTGTATCTACTTCCCTCCACCTCTTCTCTCCTGGACTGTCTCTGGACTGCATCCCAGTCTTGCTTAGAAGTTGAGTCACCTTCGATGTGACCTTCATTTACCTCTCCCTTCTCTCCTGGCAGTGCCCAAGAATTTCTCACAGGAGCTGAGGAATTACACAATGCAAGGCTTCCGTGTCATTGCCCTTGCCCACAAAAACTTGAAGATGCAGAAGCTTTCAGAAGTGGAGAGTTTAGCAAGGTAAGGAGCTCAGAAATTGGCACCAGCGCAGGTTCTGTGTGCACGAGGTGAGTGAGTTCTGGAGGTGCATGATGGACAGCTCAAACCCCATGAAGTCTCTTGGAGATGAAAAATCACTCATCGAGCCCCCTGTTTGGGGGTGGCCCACACTGGGGAGGACTTGCTCAGGTCACGTTGCTGGTTGTTGGAGGAACAAGGGTGGCAGTTGAGATCTGACTCCCAGACACCTGTGAGTCATCTCTGCCCTGTGTTCCATCATCCCACAAAAAACGACCATCCCTCCTTCAACCTGGGACTGTCACGTGGCTGACTGATCGGGGGTCCCCGTATAAAGAGATTGAGAGGATACAGCTGGCACTTTGAATGACCTCCAAATCCTTCAGACTTGGCTTCTTTCAGGAATCACTAGTACACCTCCCTCAGATCTGGAGAAGCAGTGAGGGCAAACTGCATTCCTTATATGGAATGGAATTCAGTATTCTTAACTACATTCAGGGATAAACTGTCCACAGTAGTGGATAATCTATAGCTTAGTTTTTCTTTCTTTCTGTCTCAGTTATTAGAGGTTGTTTTTGAGTTGTTTATGACAAAGGAGTAGAGAAATACTGTGGAAAATTGACTAACAAATCTTATGCGTTCTCTACTTTCATTTTGTGTTGCTGTTAGAGAGATCCTCACTCACATACAGTTACTAGCCCCTGTGTATAAGATGTGGATATCCTTGGCTCCACATTGCTATTTACAACCTAAGTCCCTCTACTCTAATCGAATCCGTAATCACCATCCCTTTCTTACACTGTATCTATTTCCCCCATCTATCAAATGTGGGATTGGATGATCTTGAAGGAGCCTTTCAGCCATGACATTTTAATCTTCCAAATAGACTCACAAAGCTCATTTTGAAATATATGAATGACACTCTCGGGTTTAACATTCATGGTGTTAGCTATTCTTGAGCAACCATAACACACAGGATTTTGTAATTTTTCAAGGTACAAATTTTAATAATGGAAGTTAAGGTCATGTGCGAAGAAAAGATTTATGTTGCTAGACACGGACTGTGGCCACTGTGCAGCTGCCACATATACAGGCGGCTGTGATGTTCTCATTTAAAAGCCACTAGTGAGATGGACATTATTATAAATATAACAAAATAAGAAAATGAAGATAAATGTGCTAGATTTTCAAACATCTCAGGATTTCCCAGAGAATATCAGGATTGATTATGCTTCTTAGAATATAGTTATTAGTTTCAAACAGGGTGAAAGAATAGAGTTTTGATTTTTTTAGGAATCAAATTATATTTAACAAAGTTTTCCAATGAGAAAAATCAGAAACTTCCAAAAGACTGAGGTCAGAAAGGGGAAGTAGGAGAGTTTCTTGAGAGGACTTAGGGAAAAATCATTTAAAAATTAAAAACAGAAGAAATACCGGATCAAGATTTACCCTTTCATGAGCTCAGCAAATTTCTATTGAGCATGACTATGTGTTAGATGTTCATCAAGGCACTGAGGATTCAGAAGTGAATAAAATCAAATCCTTGTCCTCACAAAGCTTACATCCTAATGGAGGGAAACAGGTAATAAAATTAATCTATAAAATATTCTCAGGTAGTGATAAATGTCTTGAAGGAAAGAAATAAAGTAAGTTAAGGGGATTTTTAAATGACAGAAAGTGCCATTTTCCCCAGGGAGATCAGAGAAGTCCTCCAAGGAGGCAAGGTTTGCACAGAGATCAGAGTAAAGTGAGGGAGCAAGGCATGCAGATATCCAGGGGAGGACCATGGCAGGCAGTCGTAGTCCGTGGGTGCAAAGGCCTTGATACAGGATTTTGCTGGAAAGTTGCAGCGTCCCAAGAGGCCCAAGTGCCTGATGCAGTGAACAAGAGGAGAGTCATAAAACAGAGACCAAAACCAAAATAAATTGGTGAGAAGATTTTTGGACCTTTCTTTTAGTTTTAGTTAATGAGAAAACATTAATCCAATTTATAATAGAAAGTCATCAATGTAAATGATGGGAATTTAATGAATTCTGTTTTAAGGTGGATTTTATAACATTCTCTCAGATCCCTAAGGCAGGATTTATATCTGATTATCTGAATAATCACCAAAGTGCCTAATATAAGATCTGAAAGTCATGATTTAATGACTGGACTTTTGAACAAAGGATGTAGCTACTTGCACTCTCCTCCAGAGAGAGGCTGCTTCATTTTAGTTCTATCCAAGTTGGAATTATTTCTCATCGAGAAATCCAACTCTGATCTTACTCTTAAAGAAAGTTAACTGATCACCTGAGTATTTCCCTCCCAAACCCTCCTAATGTGATAGGGAAAAAAAAACCAACAGTATGAAAGAAAACTAGAAAAGCAGTAAGTTCAGATGAAAGATTTCTACATATTTGTGTACGATGCAAAGTAGGTGGGGAAGAATGGCAGCTGAATCAGCAGGACAGAAGAAGCTGTAGCCTACACCATGCCAGAGAGACAGAGAGAGGTACTGCAAGAGGAAAGCTGGTTTACCCTGCAGCCCCAGAGAGGGTGAGACTCTGACATGTCCTGTACTATGGCAGGTGGAGGTGAGATTCAGGGCACTGAACAGGGGGGATTAGCTGATAGCAGGTATAAAAGTTAGTTCCCGAGGTCTCCTCCTCCTCCCTCTTCCTCTCCCTGCAATCTTAACTCCACCCTGGACAGAAAAAAGGAACAATGAGGGATCAAGAAAGAGCTCTTGGCCCCCAAATTTACTTTTTAAGAAACACCTGAGATTTATTTTATTCCAGAGGAGAAGTCCCACATAACGAATATAACCCGGTTAGACTCCAAGCCTCCGATTTCAAATTCTGAAAACTCTTCCTTGGATGATGTCATGTATTTACTGAAGGTTACAGGTGGAGGCTGAAGTTAAGTGATTCCACATTCAGCTGTTACTAGAGTATCCTACGTGTAGTCTGTACTTAATAAATTTCTAATAAGCTGAAATGCTTACAGGCTCAAAAAATGAAAAAGAATATATGACTAACAAAAATTTTAAAAAACCAACAGAAGAGTTGAAAGATAAACACATTTTTTTTTAAATAGAATTGAAAACTGGAAAAAGCAGCCAAAAGATATAAAAGTGGTTGCCTCTGGGAAGGAGGAGGGGTAAGGTGCGGCAGAGACAAGGACTATTAGTTTTCATTACTATAAGCTTTGGAATTCTTCTTAGTTTTTTAAACCTGTACATGTATTACATTGATAAAACTTAGACATTTTCAAAAGAAGAAATCGATCCAGCCATTGAGACTGTATGGATACCCTTTAATGTTGTCTTTCTCCCTGAATCCAAAGAGAGGAGGTGGAGTCAGAGTTAACATTTCTGGGACTTCTCATAATGGAGAACCGCTTGAAAAAGGAAACCAAACCCGTCTTGAAGGAACTGAGTGAGGCCCGCATCAGGACCGTGATGATCACCGGTACGGGTGGCTGGAGGCCTGACAGGTTGCCTGTATCCCAGGCATAAGAAAAAGAGCGTGTGAGCTGAGTTTATGTGACTGAGACAGAAAGAAAAATGCTTGGCTGTCAAGTTTGTTACCCTGCGCTCCAGTTAGCTGGGAACATGTGTAGCTCCCCACAGCACGACCGTGAGCTTCAGAGGCAGGACTGGGTCTCACTCTCTCTGTCTGATGCCCACTGCTCCTACCCAGGATCTGTGCAGGGCTAGTGGGCTCACAGCAAATGTTGAAAGATGAGATTGGGTTCTCATCAAGAAGCCCAGTGAGACCTCTGTGTAAAGGGTGTGAGTCTCTGCAGGACTGTCCTCCAGGGCAGTGGGGTAGGCACGGCATGTGATGACCCAACCCAACACGGGCAGCCCTAAGTGCTTTGTGCTCTACTTAACTGGAATCCAGACCCCAAGAATGGGTTTATGGTATCAGGCCGGGCCCATCTGACCGTCACCACTTGAAGCCGTTAGTCTCCTGAGGATTCGTCATAAAGCACTTAAAAATTTATCTATTCATTTATGCATGTTTTAGAAATATGCCATGTTCACAACACGATGCTCTTATGGGAGGGAGATGCAGACAGTGCTGGACTACTGTCTAGGCTTGATAAATGGTTATGGAAAAAGGCAGAAAGCAATAGATTCCCCCCAACAATATGGTCAAGGGCACCAACCATATGGTATAAACACTTAGAGGAGGGCGAGCTCAGTTCTGGATGCAGAGAGGTTTATACACAAAGCAAGCCAACTGAATTTCTTTGTCATCTAGGTGACAACCTTCAAACAGCCATTACTGTTGCAAAGAATTCTGAAATGATTCCTCGAGGGAGCCAAGTGATCCTTGTTGAAGCCAATGAACCTGAAGAGTCTGTCCCCGCCTCCGTGACATGGCAGCTGGTGGAGAACCAAGAAAGGGGACCTGGAAAGAATGTGAGTGAATAATCAAAGGCCCCTTTGTGGCCCTGGGTAGATGGAAAATAGCCCTGACCCTGAGCAGCCCTCTCTCGGTGTTAGAAGTCACCATGGTAAAAGTCCCTCACATCTGGCCAGAGTTTTACAGATTACAAAGATCTAAGCATTTCTACCAGCACGTCTCAGTCTCAGCTTCACATAGAAATCACCCGGAGAAGAGTTTTTAAGCGTCCAAAACCAAGACTCTACAGATTCAGTCAGAATCTCCAGGCTGGGAGCCAGCGTCACTCCCTCCCCCAGTGATTCCAGTGGGCAGACATGACTGAGAGCCACTCACTAACATCCATTTCCCCCTCTGATCCTCGGTTACCCTACACAGTTCAGCAAACTATTCATTTTACGAATGAGAAAACTGAGGCCTAGAGAGGTAAGCTTGCCCAAGACACACACTGGTGAGCTGCAGAGCAGGACATTAAATTCAAATCCATACCCTCCCCCCGCCATGCCCGGTCCATGGGCATTTGGACTGTACTGTACCCGTGACATGACGCGAACAGATGCTGGGATCGCTAGGTAGCAAGCTTCCCGTGCACTGGCAACAGGACAGCCCTTTCATGTGAAGGGAGTGAGCTGCAGCCTGACAGTTCATTACTAAGTGTAGCTCCTCTGCCTTTGTGTGAATTCAAAGAGATGGTCCTCCAGGTGATAAATTACAGATATGCTCCCTCCCTCCAGGCTGCCCAGCCCTTCAGATTGTTCAGTGTAGAGGAGGCCTTTGTGCAGCACACAAACTGCACAGCTGTACAGAGCAGCCCTGCCCCTACCCTGTGAAGAGGTGCCTTTACTTGGCTCAAATCCATTGTGTGGGCTGTGAAAGGTAACAGCCGGCTCTCCGCTTTCAGTGGATTCCAGGTTCTGATTTCCTTGCAAACCCACCTGCCTCGGCATCAATGCAAGTTGCCTCAACTTCAGTGCGTGATGAAACTCAGATCCCCGCTAATTTTTTAGAGTCTACTCACGCTACCCACTTAGGAGTTTACCGCCTCTACTGAAGGTTTGTCGTTGCCGGGAGAAGTCACATCAGTCTCAGGCTTTCTCCTCCTCTCTGGCTCCCTCTCACTGTACTTTTTCTCCTCAATTTCCAAGAAAAACATCCGGTCCTTGCCTCAAGGGAACACTTGACATCACATCTTCTGTTGGCTGTTTTACAGTGGAAGTTGCAAGGGGATGGGTGTATCACCTAGCCTCCCAATGTAACACATCAAAGTATTTTTTTGTTTCAAATAGGATGCTTTCTTTAATGAATTCTTCCAATGAAGAAAATGTTCTCATCTTTTCTACTATCTGAATTTAGACTCCAACACAAATGTAAGGCCCTCTGAGAAACGTTCCGTGAAAAACCATCACCAGCTATTGACATGATGAGTGCATATCCAGTCATCAGATGCTTTCTCTTGGAGCGGAGCCAGCTGGGGCTAGAACCCAGTGATGGGGCTACACTGACAGGTTAAAGGCAGGAGAGAGGGTTTCAGAGAAGGAGCAGTGCTGCTGCAGGGGAACACAGGACGTGGAAGAGGATCTGGGCAAGATGAGGGAGAGGTTAACTGTGAGGTGGAGAGAGGTCAGGTTAGGCTCTCGAGAAAGAGTCTACCTCTTTTACAGGGAAAAACTGGGCATGGTTTCGAATGAATGAATGGTAAGAGATCTTAGGAAATAAAAGGTTGCATGAAGAGTAGGAAGAGGATGGAAGAATGTTTCCTGTTCTTCCTCGGATTCACTCATGGGGCCCTTGGGATGATTTCCTCAGTAGACTGACATCACTTGTATTAGCTCCCAGGATAAGATCCAGAGAATCATGCTGCCGAGGCATTCTATGTTCATATCATGGTGGGGGGGGGATACATTTTGAGTGTCTTCGTCATATGAGACCAAGTTCACTGGGCAAATTACACATTATGTTTTTGCTGGCCCTCACTCTGTTATGTAACATGAATACCCTTCCTTCCATAAAATGTAGGAAAATGGAGACATTCCTTAAGAGCCAACGTAGAAATAATGCCCTTTTAATTTTAGGACACTTACATCAGCATTGGAAACAGTTCAGTGTCTGATGGAGAGAGAGGGAGCTGCTACCATTTTGCTATGAGTGGGAAATCATACCAAGTGCTATTTCAGCATTTTAACAGCTTGCTTCCAAAGGTAAGTACTGGAGAAATGAAGTGTTTTGCTCCTCAAATTAGTGAAGCAAAAAAGGATAAGAACAATGAAGGTGACGATGAGCGAGGTTGTCTCCGAGTTGGAGAATAAACACCCGCAAAGGGGCACTGCTCCTTCCGGACTTTCCGGGGACCGCCTACTCTGCACATGCGCGGCCTCCCGCTCAGGGTGGGCGCCCTGGTCCTGCCCCTCGCTCCGCCCCCGGAGCCAGTCCAATCCGGCCTCTCTCCCCACTCCCTCCCCAGCAGAGGGAGCCTCCAGATCAGGTCGTTCCAAACCTGCCTCCTGTTTTGGGGGTCAGCTTCTCTCTGAAGGCCACCAACTCATGTCAGGCTGAGCCCTAGTCCCTTTCCTGTCTGGATTCTTAAATTACAAGCCGGAGGAAACAAAGGCTTCGTGGTTTGTTCTCAAAATCGTTTGTTATCTTGTCGCTGTGTGTCTATTTTAAAATAGCGCCTTGTAGGGTTGTGCTGTCAGTGGGAAGAAGATGCGTAGAGCGCAAGCCCAGGGCAGCAACCATCAGTTAGCAGTGTGTTGGAAGTTCTGTTGCCTTGCCAGTCAAGGACTGTAGAATCTAGACCCCCTCAGGGCTTGTAGCAAGCTGTTAGTGCAATTCCTCATTGGAGAGATGGGAAAGCGGAAACTCAGACAGGTTGTCACCCCTCCAAGGTTTGCAGTTTGGGACAGAGCTGGGAATAGAATCTTGAGTCTCACCTCTCAGTTTATTGCTCTTTCTTCTGCTTAGTCTGCACTTATGGAGACAGCGTTTAGTCACAAGAACTGTGTTTCCTTAAGCATCTTAATCCCGTATGCTCTGCTGCGTTTTAGTTACTGTTATTAACTACAGCTTACCTCATCTTGGACAAACGACCTGGAAAAAAGTAATAGACTTGAGATGGAGAACTGAGAGTGAACGTTAAATATTAAAGCGCTAAATCCCCCTTTTTCCCTTTTTTGACATTTGGTCTAATGACACCCCACCCAATGCTATATTAACACAGTGGCCAGGAGTAATTTTTCAGGGCTGTTCTTTTATTTTAAAAGTGTTTGTCTTTCTAATCTTATTGCAATAGTTGTTTTTCTCTCCAGATTCTGGTGAATGGAACTATTTTTGCAAGAATGTCTCCTGGGCAGAAATCTAGCCTTGTTGAAGAATTTCAGAAATTAAAGTAGGTGTTATTGCATGAAAGGAGAGTGTATTCCTTATCTATTGCTATGTAACAAATTACCCCCAAACATAGTGGCTTCCTATAACACTGCTTATTATTTTACATTCCTGTGGCTCAGGAATCCAGGTGTGTTTAGCTGAGTCTTCTGGCTAAGTGAGTCTGTCACAGGGTGTAATCAGTTGTTGGCCAGGACCACAGTCATCTGAGCACTTGGATTTGCCACCAGCCTCACTCATGTTGTTGGCAGAATCCAGTTCTCTGGGGGTGGATAGACTAAAAGTTTCAGTTTTTCATTGGCTGTTGGGCAGAAGCCGACCTCAGTTCCTTGCCACCAGGGTCATTTCTTGAGGAAGCTCGCAGTGTGTCAGCTAGCTTCCAGGAGAGTGAATAAACAAGAAGAGTCCGAGAGAGAGGTGTCACCACTTACATATCTTCATCTCAGAAGTGACATCCCATCCCATCACATTAGTCTCTTCATTATAAGCAAGTTTCAAGGTCCTGTCCACACTTAAGGGAGGGCATTATACGTCATGAATACCAGGAGGGCCATTTTAGAAGTCATTTATCCCAGAGAACATTCCTTCTGTGACCTAAGTTAGAGGAAGATCCCCTGCTCGATGTAGAGAAAAGAAACAACAGGGGTTTGTACAGCTCAGAATAGGGAAAATGGGGAAGCATGTGTTATCACCTGCATTTATTTGAGATTGGTCTATTAGAAGATATGTGAATAATTTCTGGTCCTCTAGGAAAGAGATGTAATGGCATTTTTACTGTTTTAGCTATAGAGGCCGAAGTAAAAACAAAGACAAAGTACTTTCCTATCTCCTTCAAAATACAGATGACCAAGTCGCATCAGAGTGAAACGGGTCTTCTTGAGACCAGATCTACCTATTACTTGCTGGGAATATTACAATTTCTGGACTGCAGGTTTCCAGAAAGTGAAAAGGAATGGACAGTTGTGAAACTTTAGATAATTGCTGACAAGTAGTAGGTAAAATCTAGAGACTGCCTTTGACTGTTATTTTTTCTTGCCTAAGCGTTCTTGGGGAAGTTTCAAAAACTAACTATTAACTCCCACAATGCCTTGAGGCTGGGTTAGTAACCAGTGTCTAAAATGACTATTTTACTTACATAGTTATTATATGATATTGGCTGAAGAGAGTAATTTTACCCTTCTCAAATGCCTGAGAAATATTGCCAACTTAAATGCTTACTTTGGAAAAGCTATATTCCCCGAAAGAAAAATCAGTCCAGGGAGATATATGCTGTCTCAGGATAGGCTTCCTTTCAATTTCTCAATCTTCCTTTTCATACCTTTATCATTCAGAACTGATTCTGAATCCAGGCAATACTAGAAGATGTAAGATTCTTCTCCGCATGTTATAAAGACTAAATATAGGCCTTATGCCTGAAGAAAGGAAGCCACTTTCAGCAAATGTGCATAGTCTTGATATGTACATGATCACAAGCAAATGCTTACAGGGTGATTTTCATATATACTAGGTGAAGATCAGGTTGAACCATATGAATTTCTTTATGTTTGACCATTTTTGACCTGTAAAGATAGGTATTTCTTATGTGTCTACTGATAATAAGGAAATTATCTGAGCATTTCATATTTCCCTGTGTTGACTGTGTTATTTCATGTGTTTTTGGCAAATTATCCCTGAGCCTTGAATAGTATTGCCATTCATCACTACCTACAATGTATTACTTACTAAGAAGACAGAGTGCATCTTGCATCAGAAATTCCTATTCTTTAACAACAGCTTTAAAACTTATTCTTCTATTTATACTGTTGTGTTTGCACATCAAACTGGTTTAGATGGGGAGCATATTAGCTCATTTTCACTCCAAGATGCATCTAGAATATGCATATATGTCTCTGGTTATATCTGTTAAGCCATTTCCCAAATGCTTCTCATCCTACTGCCCACACTCTAAGCTTTCAGTGGCAGCCAGCAACCAAAACACAGATGGACTAGGTTATGGCCTGTGCGTTAGGTTGTGTGGGAAGCACTATGATTGTGACTGCACACACTTCAGCTTGGCCTTGGTAGATATAACCCAACAGGAGTTCTTTTGAAGTGTGTGATCATCTTTGTGGACATCCTTCTCGGTATCACCATCATTTCCATGTGATTGATTGAAACAATTTAAATATACAAGGACTTTCTTCCTCTGGGAATATTTCTCTCCAAGTCATTTTCCTTCAGCGTGATTCCGCATGTGTTCAGGACACACATACATCACGTATGAGCTACTTATGATGGGAATTAATCACAGCGTTAAACCGTTAATTTTCCTTTTCCTTCCCCTGCAGCTATTATGTAGGCATGTGTGGAGACGGAGCTAATGACTGTGGGGTGAGTAGAAATTATACGTCTAATTCAGGGGGTTCACTTATATCTCTCTAGAGGACCCTGCATCCCCTGGGGTCTGACTCTTCACCCTTCCACCAGCAATCGCATCACGTGATCATTTTGATCTTTATACTCACGTCTGCTGGGGTGCGAGTTGGAAGTGGTGTGGGGTAAAGGGAGATGGGTGACTTCGGCTGTTTTCTGGCAACTCCTAGAATAATAAAGATGAGGAAAGGCTACATAGGCTCCCATATTTCAGACGCTAAAGGGACTTTACAAGACTAGCTGGTTTAAATCTCTCCAGTTATAAAAGGGAAATGAGTCTCAGGGGGGTGATTTCTTTTTTTGCCTGAAGTCACACAGCTGGTAAAGGCTTAGTGAAGGAAATACTTGAAACCGATGACAAATGTTTGAATTATGTGTTAACTGTATTTATTTCTGCCAGACCTCTACACCGGTTTTACAAGTTGGCTTTACCCCAGAACTCTTATGCTCAGTGAAATTATTGACAAAATTATTTGATTGTTACATACTACAGCAAACCTAAGTTAAAAGATTCTCTGTAGATTACTTGTCAAATGCAGTAGAAAGCAGTACATACTTTGTAATCTGAGTTTCAAAGATATGGTTGAAATAGTAGCTTACCTTGAAGACTTATGTACAGAACAAAATATTTTAGAAGCTAATTTGTGAGACAAGAAGTGAAGAGAAATGCTTTGTATTTGCAAAGCTTATTAGATACTTAAGATCTGGGTATTTGTTTTACTTCCTTCTTAAATAATTTTTCCAAAGTTCTGTGAAAAACTATGTTCATACTCAGAGATCTGTTACTAATATTTCTGCCTCATGCTTTATGAGAACAAGCTAGTTGTTGCTCTTCAAAATCTAGAGTTAGTATCCATTCTCATGAATAATGTGGCATTTAGAACAAAACAAATCAGGTGTTAAAAGGATTTAGTCTTTGCCTGCACAGAGTTCATTATCTGGCAGGAATAAAAATCATGCATAAAACTAACCCTAACATAAAGTAGATGGTCCTAAATTACATAATGAAGCACAAAATGCTGAGGGAGAAAGGAGAAAGAAGGAGAGATTCTAATATCCACTGAACATGAATTGAGTGTATAGTGGCCATGTTAACCAGGTGCTTTGCACATTCTACAGAGCTGCAGAGATACACACTCTCATACAGTTCTTGTAGGATCAGGGGCTTAGTGACCTGTTTGCTGGCCAATGTGTGTGCACTCATGGACAGTTTTCAGTCTTGGTGAGAAATTAACTAGCCCTGATTTCAGAGAGGCAACGTGTAGCCTGGAATGATTCTCTGCTGAGTGTGATCTGGTCCCTGTCTCCAGTGAAGATGCTGTACACCTGATACTGCATCCCAGCAGTTAGCTGATTGGCTGGATCAGGCGGCCTAGGAAAAGGTGGAGATTAGTTTTTCCTATAGTTCATGAAGATGGCCTCTTAAGTAAGAACCATGATGGTAAAGGCTCCCATAAAGTTCCATCTAGTGCTGCCATCTTTTTAATAGACTTCCCAAACGAGTGCTTTCACTTTCTTATCATCTCTACACCCCCTCAACCAATACCTACACAGCCCTCATTCTTCTACCTCTGGGTCGTTGTTCAGTTGGTGCCTCTTTAATTGGTGACTTCGTGTATTCCAGGTGGAGGGAGAGCATAAACAGAGACCTGGGGGTGGCAGGGTGAGATATTATCAACACTGTAATAAGAAGAATGGCCTCACGGTGTTTGAGCAGTTAGAGCCTGGCCTGAGGAGTCGCGGGTGCAACATGAGTTTATCATTCCAGGCTCTGAAAATGGCTCATGCGGGCATTTCACTGTCAGAACAGGAGGCATCTGTGGCATCCCCTTTCACCTCGAAGATAGGCAACATCGAGTGTGTGCCTCAGCTCATCAAGTAAGCCACCTCTCCCTTTCCACCCCCTGACCGGGGGGCCCACAGTCTGGCTCCAGACAGAATTCAGCTATAATTTAAAAGTGATAAACATCACAGCAGAGGCACAGGGGAAGTGCCATTGAGCCCCAAGTAAGGGGGCCATGAGTGCTGCTTGAGAAGGCTAGTAAAAGCAACAAAAAAGGGGCTTTTGTTGAGCTTTAAGGGGTAAGTGGCTGTGTTATGTGGATGGTCAAAAGCTAAAGTTGATCTTTAAAAACCGATTGTCTATCTCATGTCTCATCTCGTTTATTTTGTATGTTGGCTGCTCACTGGAACCTTTCTCCCAGGGGTTGGGGAAGTGGGAGGAAGCAGAAAAGGAGCACTCCATTAGATAGCTTCCCCAAAGTGTTCTGTCTCCAAAATCCAAATTTGTGAATATCCAAGATGATTGCACCAAAGACTTTTCCTGTTGATTGGCAATGATCAGGGAAAGGGAAGGAATTAAAAACTGTTTATTTTCCCGGTACAGCTCCTTCGCATCCACTCCACTCTTATTTCTGATCTTGTCTCTACTCATATTTTAAATGCAGTTAAAAATAAAACATCAGGTTTTACATTTTGTTTATAAATCGTATTCCTTTATTGTTTCCTCTAACACTGTGGGGTAATCTCAGCCTATCTTCACAGCCAGTGGTCTGGAAGTCATCACCAAATCTTGAGGTTTATACAAAAAAAGACAACCATGATGTTCTCAGCATGTCCCTTAGGGCAGCTGAATTGGCACCTACTGGTAGGGATTACTCACCCAAAGGTGTTAGCTTCTGTCTGGCTGCAAACCAGCAAGACAGCTTGACTTCTTTCCCTGAGTCCTGGGTTCTTGCACCGGTGTCCTCCGTGCCTGCAAACATCATCACCTCCCCTGCCTTCAGAGCAGCTTCCCTTCCTCACTCCCGTGTTTCCTGCTCCCGTGGACCACTGGGTCCTTAGAGTCCCTCTCTGAGGCTCAGAACCTTGATGTGCTTTTAACTCTTTCCTTTTTTTTTCATCTCTAGTGAACAAGGCATCATGTTTTAGTGATTTGTCTTTTGGAGAGTGTCTCCAAGCCCTACCCTTACTATCGCTAGTGCCCTAACTTGATTTGCATCATGGTGACTACAAAACAAGACCATTCAAGACCCTCACCAGAGTTCATGCTTCCAGCCATCAACACAATCCATGGAGCTCTTTCTAAATATTGAGCTTAAAAATGTGATGGATTAAGAATGAGACAGAGCTTTGCCCTGAGGGCTTACATTCCAGTAAAGGATATATATAGATAGATGTACATAGATATAATCGTGTAACACAGAATTTTCTACCTGATAGGTGAGAGGTGCTCAATAAATGAGCTTTAAATAAGTTAGTGTCCAAATAATGTAGTAATATTTCAGTGCCAGGAGAGGTGGTTTCAGAGGAGGGTTGTAATTTGAAGGATGAATAGGATGTGTGTAAACACAAAGGAGGTGGGGGGTGGAATGCCAGGTGGAGTTAGATGGAAAGCCATGCTTAGAAGTGGGGTTCTAATTGGAGACTGGGGTGAGAGGCCAGATAGCCCAGTTGGGCTGGAAGGCTTCTCACATGGGAGCTGTGGAAGTTAAGCTGGAGTGTCAGGTGTGGAGGAGGTTTAAACTCCAGGATGGTTGCACAGAGCGCCTATTGGATTCACCCAAAAAGCAGTGTCATGGAATTTCAGATGCTCTTTCTCATGCCAGCAGCTCAATGTATTTATGAATGCAATATACTGTTTTAAAATATCAGTCAGAATGTAAAATTTCTCTCGTGGCAGATGGTTTAGTGAGACTTTGGGGTAGAAACCCTTTGCTTTTATATTTCACAGTTTCATAAACATTAGATATGGTTCAGCGCTTTTAGGCTGCTTTTACCCTGGCTGTTCTTGGGAAAGCATCCTCTTGAGGAGCGATGAAGCGTGGTTTTAGGTGCATGGATCCAGAACACAGGTTTTCATTGTTATCTTTTGAAACATGATTGACTTGTTATAGTTCAAGTGCTTTAGGGCAAGGACGATGCCTTACTCATTTCTGTGTCGCTGTGCCTGCCACAGTACCTCAGAGCGTTCGATGAACATTTGTGAATGCATTAAATAAACGACTGGGTTGCTTAAAATTCACAACTATTGGGAACAGCAGTAATTTTGGAGGCCTGTGCAAAACATTCTTTATGCTGTACCATTCTGGTTTTTTGCACTCTAAAAAAAAATCTAGGTGTCAGTTTTCTTGGAAATGTATGCAGCTGCAGAAAGAAAGATGCAATCACAAAGTTCATGTCAGAAAACAATCCAGGCTTCCCATGCTTGCCCCTTCTCCGCTGGTTTCCTCCACCCTCTGTGTTGAAAACAAAGGGCCGTGCCTCACAGCCTGGTGGAAAGCATCCACCCGGAGCATCCTGGCCCACTTCCCTCGAGAACCTTCTCATCTTGCCTGAAGCAAAGTGGCTATTGGTTTGGCTTTTTAGGTCTTATTTCAAGTGTCCCTGTTCTGTTGGCAAAGTCTTTGAGCACCGCAGGTGCCGTGTCACTGGGAACTGGAAACCAAGAGGATGCAGGCTTCCTCCCATCCCCAAGCTTCCACCTTGACAAGAGGAAGCTGCAGGAGGGCTTGTTTGCCGGATTCCCCAGCCCCCACCCCCACCCTGTGCTGCTGCCTCACGTTGTCTTCTTTGGTCTGTCGTAATCTGTCACCAACCAGACCCGGTTACAGGAATAACAGCTCGAACAGAATTTTTTATGGGGGTAATATTTGTTTATTTTCTTTTTTAAATTGAAGTATAGTTGACATACAACATTATATTAGTTTCAGATGTACAACATAGTGATTTGACGTTTATATGCGTTATGAATTGATCACCATGCTAAGTCTAGTCACAGTCCATCACCATACAAAGTTATTGCACTATTATTGACTAGGGACCGTTTACTTTTTAAGCTGCCATTTTTACCATTGTCTTTATTTCTTTTGATTCCCATACTAGCTCCGATTATCACCCTGGGTTCTTCCTGGTGTACTGAAGCCAACAAAACCCATTTCATCTTAAATATTGGTGTCACGTCTACACTCCCTATAATGTGAGAGCACCTGTCCCTTAGCTCGATATCTCTAAGGGACTTTAAAACATACACAGGGAGCAAGTGTTGTTAGAATGGAATGAGTCTCAGGAGAGCCAATGCTTGACATTTTGCACCTTGTCACAATGTATTGTGTTTATAATGTACATGGTAATCTTTTTAATTCACTGAAAGCTTGTTGAAAATGAGGACTGTGCTTGATTCATTTGTATCCTCCATGACTCTGAGCGAAACGCTGGTACTCAGAAGCCCTAAAAAAAAAGTGAGCCTGTGAATCAATGAGTGAGGTTAGGATTGAAGGAAAGAATGAGCAAATGGGTGGTTAAATGAATAACTGAGAGGATGAATCAGTGATTAAGTGATTGTATAACAACAGGCTATTAAAATGAGCTCCTTTTGAAATAGAAAAGAGACTGAGAGATGTGTATCATATATAACCAATTTTTTTTTTCTTCAACAGAGAAGGCCGAGCTGCTTTGGTTTCATCCTTTGGGGTATTTAAGTACTTGACCATGTACGGCATCATCCAGTTTATTGGTACATCGCTGCTCTATTGGGTATGAACCAAAATAATTTCTTCCCAGTTCTAATTGCATTTACATCCCTTGTGTATTTCCAGGGGTGGGGAGGGGTGCAGCTCCTACCCAGGATTTAATGTTTTATAAATAAATGACATTTCTCAAAATAGATGTCTGCAAACTGGCAAACTTGATAGAACTGTGCAGGAAACAGCACTAGAAATAAGTGCACATGAATTGGTTTCTGTGAGTGTTGTTTTTCTCTAGATAACCTGAGACTCTTGACCTCCTCAAGCCTCGATTTCTTCACTTAGAATGTGAAGAGAGCTTCAGAGCCGCCTAAGTATAACACAGCGGGAAACAGATCAGTCTCCAACTGTGGAATATTTGGGGCCCACCAAGAGGAGAGAAAGAGAAAGAGAAGTTGTTGAATTTGACTTTGAAGGATTCAAAACCTGGAAAAGCTCCCATACTGGAGCTTTCCTTCTGAACCTGCCCAGAGCTTTCACATGTCATTAGTAAAAGATTAGCAATTCTGTAAAAAAAAAAATAATCATAATAAGATTTTTTGAAATGAAATGATAAAAATAATCATCTAAGAATTCATTAGCTGTATGGAAGAAGTATGTATAGGTTGAAAGTAATCTGTATCGGTCCAGGTATAACTTGCTCTGCAGGAAAATGACAGCAAGCTCAGGGCATGCTGCAAGGAGGGGATTATTTTACTGCTTTTCTGGTGAAGGAGAGAAGCACAGGGCTCCAGCCTCTGGGAGGTTACCAACTGCAAGCAGCACACACCAAGGCAACCAGGTGGATAGAAACAAGACCTGAACTGCGAGCCAGGAAGCCTGGACTCACGTTCTGTCTCTGTCACTACGAGCAAAAGCGATCGTGCTCCTGGCCAACCCTTTATCCACCTCCAGGTAGTCAGGCTGGCTGATTGCCAAAGCCTTCCATCGTTCTATGAAAGCTGCTCCCAGAATAAAAAGGAAAGCCACCTTTGAAAATGTCTCCCTCTTCCATCTCACCCTGCATATGTATCATTTTACCAATCTGAGGGGAAAAGTAGGGGAAAGGACATGAGAAAGAAATGTAAAGAAGGCAGGGGAAGAACTGGAGGATGAGAGAGATGCGGAGGAATCATTTGCATCCTCTGAAAAATACAAAAGCAGATTTTCAGCCCCACTGTCTCCCTGGATAGAGTTGGAACCAGAGTTTACTCTGAAAAGTTACCCCATTCACTCTGAAGGTCTAACCCTAAGTAAGAGTGTCCCCCGAGGACCTTCACCTGGAAGCTTCTTGGTGTTGGGTTCGCCCTCTAGTTCTGGTTTACCCAGAAGTATTTTTTATTTGCATGAGTCTGGTCTGTAAAATGTGTAGAACCAGATTCTGACTGAGTGCTCAGTCAATAGCTAGGAAGCCAATAAACAGACCTGGCTGCAAAAGATAGTGCAGGGCAAGTTCCTGGAGAATAACCAGCTGACTTTTATATTGAAATTCTTCAATTCCTTTAATGTGAACAGAAAAGAAGTTCTGTGTCTACATATACCTTAGAAAGGCAGGTGTACTGGAATGAAGTCTGTGATGGGCTTACTTGACCTCAATCTGTGGATAGGATGGAGGGGAAAATGTGTGGAATGATTTGAGACCCCAACTTAAAAGACCCAGATTTAAGTTGGAAGTTCCCAGAAAGACTTTCAGGCTTAAATATCTCATGTTGAGGGTTCAACCGTCCAGGCTGAGACTACAGCGGCCAGAATTACTGTGGCCAATATGAGGATATTTCCCAACTGACTGACTTTCATTGCTAATTTGGAATTAAATTTAACACTAGGAAAAGAGTGATTTAAAAATTTTTAATTTAATTTAATTTTACCCCCTTAACGAAGGCACTAGGGATTGAACCCAGGACCCCATGCATGCCAAGCATGCATTCTACCACTGAACCATACCCTCCACCCCCTAGTAATGATTTAGTTCTGTTCTATCTAATGAGATGCTAAAGATTTTAGGCAAATGACTCTCTTCCTAAAGTGCGAGAAAAGTAACAATTGCTTCCTGACTGCTTTCAGGAAGAGTGTTGGGAATGATGAAGAGGTCATGATGGTAGAGCCTCACTTATGTTTACTTTCCTTTCCTTTTCAGCAACTACAGCTTTTTGGGAATTATCAGTATCTCATGCAAGATGTAGCCATTACCTTGATGGTCTGTTTAACAAGTAAGCTCTTTGGCAAAGTAAACCATATTGTTTGTATTTATCCATGAAATTCCAGAAATACTCATATAAATAAGAGCTTTGGAGAACAACACACTTCAACTACCAAAACCTCATTATCTATGAATTTTTTCAAAGTGGTCTTTACAGTAAGTTGAGGGTTGATGTCCTCAGACTTGGCGTTAAAATATCCTGTTAGAGAATAGGTCTTAGCCTCAGAAAATTGTCAACGTATTCTGAGTTCTTTGTAGATTTGTGTCTTGTACATAGAAAAATGTACAAGAAATCCAGGAAGGGAAATCTTTAAAACCCAAAGGTCATTTTCCATTATGCAGTTATGCTTCACATTGACGTGAAACCAGATTTTTGCTAGGTCTTTGACGTTTGAGGACAAATGCTAGCGTTTTATTCTAGTGGAATTCTCTCAAAAGCAAGGTGTGGCTTACAGTGGCTATCGCTCATTTCCTCCCTTTGAGATGACACTGATAAGTATTTCCTGTCAAAGAACTCAGGGCTTGATACTAACTCTTAATAAGTAAGAAAGGTGACTCCTTCAACAGAGAACAAAGAAAAAGAATGACATACGCATCTCTTTTTCCTTGTTCAACAATGGAAGTGTTATGAAAAATAACAGATAAAACTTCAAGCAATGCAGGATATTAATGACCTTCCATGTAGCATCTTAAAGCATGAAACTGATATCAAAGTCATTTATCTTATCAGCCCAATGACAACATTTACCAGTATCAGAGATGTAAGTACTATCAATTTTGATTCTTAAGGTTGAAATATTCATAGCCCATTAAAATATTTTCTGTGTTTTATGAATATTCACATGGCTGGATAATTTTGAATCAGTGATATTGCTTCTACCGTGTTGCATATTCTTTAAGCAATTTGCATGATTTACTTGTGAACATGGACAAGGATGCTAAAAAGAAACAAAGAATACCAGGAGGTTCCAAGAGCTAAGCTAGCAGGCAGTAGCATCAAAGTGAAGGCCATGGGCATCCTCCCTGTCTCTGTGACCTTTGGCATGTATTCACTAAATAAATAATTGACTCATAGGAAGCGTCTTTATGGGACTCTGAGGATCCAATAACACGATGCATGTAAAGTGTATAGCCCAGTACATCGCATCTTGCAAGTACTCATTACAAGATACTGTGCTCCACGCACCCTCTTCGTCTTCTTTTGAGAAGACTGACTAACTTGGTGAGTCCAAGAAAAGACTTAGACTGTGTACAAGTAGACTATTTGATTAGAAACTCCAAAACATGGGTGGTAGCCTTGCCTCAGAATTGCCAGACGACCTTGAGCAAGTTGCTTTGAGCTTTTGCGCACTTAATTCCATGATATTGGTTATGAATCTGACTCCCATGGTGATGGGTGTACTTTATTCTTTCCCACGGCAATAGCCTGTTGACCTTCCTGCCATTTGGTCATCCTGTGAAACGTAGCCTCTCATCTCAGAGCTAGCTTGGTGGGAGAGGTGAGATGACTAAGGGCAGGACCACTGTTACCAGTGGGAGACAAAAGTCTCAGAAGGGTGCTAGATCCGAAGCATAGTGTTCTACTGGAAAGATGGCACTTCATCCAATTATTAGTCAACAAATGTGTAGCTGGCTCAGTAAATGGGCTAGACTTGGGGTAGATTGGTAAAGGGAGTAATAGCGTGAGGAAACAGCTATTTTTTGTTTATTTTCACCTGCTACCTTCAAACACTATTGCTTTCCCATCCTTGCAAGCTCAGTCATGCTACAGGCAGATCATTTCCTGGTCCATTCCAGGTATTAAAATGATCTCACCTTTAGCTGTGAAAAGGCCAAGTATTAGAAATTAACATTTCATGTTTTTATCCAATTTAAAATTTTCTTCCCCAAATCAAGCGTGACCTGTGGCTCGGAGCAGGTAGTGGGAGAGAAGGCCAGGATGTCTATTTTCCCTGTGTTGGCTACTGTCAGCTCTGCCTTGGTGACCACGAGTAGCAGCAGCCCAGGACTTTCTCCTTAAATGGGGCTATTGTAGTTCTCTCCTGTCACGTGCCCTCCAGCAGGGTAGGCATCTAAGCTCAGGCACTTCGCCTGCGGCTCACTTGTGAGTCCTTGAGTTCTTCAGAGTCCCTGAGGAGCGGTCTGGACCAGACCACTCCCTGACATCGGTGCTGTTCTCTCCTCTGACCCCCTAGGATCACTTTCAGCCACTGCCTTTTCTAGTGCTGTGTGCTACAAAGCCGTTTTCTTCTGCTGGCCCTCTGGCCCCAGCAGACTGCCCCGCTGAGCAGATTCCTTCCAAGACAGCTCTAGCCTGGTTCATTTCAATGGCTTTTACTTGACCTACCAGCTAATAGATGCATAGCTTGTTCTCACTGCTGCCCCCTCTCTCTTCTCTCTGCTATTACAAGCAGGGGAATGAGAAATTCAGTCTCCTCACCACTTCAGGTCTCTCCTAGGGTGATTCTTAGGACCTCCTCTCATTTGTGTTTGGGTGCTACTGGAAAGAAAACCACAGCTCTTGCTGTTCTTAACAATTCCCTTTAAAGAATCTCTTGATCATCTCCATGGTTTTCTCTTACATGGTCTGTACCTGGGTAACTGGGGAAGAGGGGTTGGCATGCTTACAGTTGAAGGACCAGGATACATCCTTCTTACTAGGTACTATGAAGATATGGTAGTCATCTCTCTTTACATTAAATTGGCACTTGCCTTTCATTGTCCTCAAACATGAGGCTCAACAAAATTCCCCAGCCAAGAGGGACATCCCCATTCAACCTCCTCTTAGAAAAGCGTTCATCTCCCATTATGTGTTAGGCACATAAGTACCAGGGGCATTAAAAGTCTTCTCACTGATGTTTCAAGTTTAGCGAAGAATTCACATACATGAATGGATGAAATCCAAGTCAGAAGCAGTGAGTACCAGAAACCAACAGATGCTTTGGGAGTTCATAAAAAGAGGAGATTGTTTCTAATGATGGGAAGAGATAACAATGGAGAAAAGAGACATACTGGGGGTGGCTACATGGAAGAAGTAGCATTGGCACCAAAATGTAGAGTGAATAGATTTTAAATATCTTTTTTTTAAAAAAAGAAGGGCATTTCAAGTAGAAGGAAGCAGCAGGAGCAAGAGAGAGCTGCTAAGTATAGGGCGAGAGTTTTTCAATTTGACCACACTGTAGGGTATGTGGAAAGAAACAGCAGGAGGTAAAATCTGAAAAAGTAGGTTGGGTCAGATCACAGAATCTTGACTGCCAGGCTGAGAACTGTGGACGTTTATCTGCAGCTGTTCGGAGTCATTGATGATTGTACGATTAACGTAAAATCACTCGCACCAAGGCATCTACACTTCCCAGCTTCCTAGACTAAAGCCTTTGACCTTAAGCCTGAATTAGTATGGGGAAAAGACAGTGCCATCACATGATTGATTGATTGGTTGGTTGATTGATTTGCTTGTCCATACACAGTCCCTGAGACAAAGGCTAGTCACGTTCTTTATTACACACCCCATCTGTGTCTTCCACTGGACTTCAAGCTCTTTGAAAACAGATGAAACATCCATCTCATCTCTGCGTACCTCATGGCCGCTAGCCCAGCACCCTCCCGGGAAACACTGGTTAAACTGCTAGAGGTAAAGATTCAGGCAGGCAGAGAGATACAGGGTGAGTGAGTTGGAAGAGCCTCTGGGGACCGTTTAGACATTCCAACATAGTCGTTTTATACACAAGAAAATGAAGGACCAAAGAGTTTACGTGATCACCCCAGAACACACACTGAGCAAACTAAAGACCCACTTTAGAGTTTTATTACCCCAAACTGGACACACGCCTCGCTGCCTTGCCCCTGTATGCATGAACAAAAAGCTACGGAGACATACCCTACTTTCTTACAACAAGGACACCAGTCATCAGCTGTGGGGCGGAAAGAGATGACAGATGTGAAGAACTGAAACATCCTGACCTCCCCGTGCTGCTTTTCTGCTCTGCCCTGAGAAGTAAAATACATTCCGTTTTCATCAGTTTGTTAGAATAAAAGGCTTCTAAGATGGATGTAGTTATCTTTTTTTTTTTTGGCAGTTCTATTTAATCTCTGACCCTTGCCAACCCCTCAGATGTTAAAAAAAAAAAAAATCCCAGGGCCAAAATATATTTTTAATACTCTCATCCAGAAGCAAGATTTTTTAAAGTTATTTTTCCTAAGTCTAATGTGCCCTAGCAGTCTTCCACTTACACACTTATCCAGGAGGAAGCAGGACACACCTCTAGCGTCTACCCTGGTACACTGAAGTGCTCAGAGAATGTTGGTTGAATGAATAATAGAGTGAATGTTCTTTAAAAAATATTTCCCAGCATATGAAGATTAGTCTAGCTAGATGCACCCTTACTCTCTTCATCTTAACTCCGCTTTCCCGTCAGCATTGAGAGATAATACTGCTGTTATCCTTATGGAAGGGCATCTTCCTCTTTTACGTACCATTCCTGGTCAGTCTGGTTGTGGAGAAAATATTTGCACTATTCAATATGGTAAATGCATTAATTATTGGACTTTTAAACCCACTACTTTTTGTTTCTGAGGGTGAAACCAAAGCATGGAAGACGCAAAGGCTGGTAGCATTAGATGTGCAGTTAACTAAGCAATGAGCTTTCCAAGGTGTAAACCCTTAATTCATGTTTGCTGAACTTGAACCCTAACACAAGACTCAGGATAATATGCATCTCAGTCTTTTACTTTCAATAATGAAGTTGTAATAGGGGGAAAAATGGATTTGTCTTTCAGTGAGCGCAACTCATGCCTACCCAAAGCTGGCTCCGTACCGACCAGCAGGACAGCTCCTTTCTCCTCCTTTGCTGCTCTCAGTCTTTCTGAATATCTGTTTCACCTGCATTGTGCAGGTCTGTGCATTTCTCTACGTGAAGCAGCAGCCCTGGTATTGTGAGGTCTACAGATACAGGTAAGGTTTCGTTTCTTACTTTTCCTTTCTGAAGTTGGTACAATGAATACCCAATGACTTTGTACAACTTGGTTTGAACACATACTCTAAAATTTTAATTAACAAAAGTTATCTCCATTTTGCAAAACCCAAGTGATGGGACAGAACACAGAACACAGTCAGTAGGTGGCGTGCTGGGGTGATCTAACAGCAAGTTCTGGGGTGGGAAGACCTAACGGTGGGTTGACTGAATGTATTCATTCGCTGGTGATTTGGATATCATATAGACCAGAGGTCGGCAAACATTTCTTGTAGAGGGCCAAGAAGTAAATATTTTGGCCTTTGTGGGCTCTGTGGTCTTTGGTGCAACTACCCAGTGCTGCTGTTAATAGTGAAAAAACAGCCGTGGACACCATATAAACAAGTCAGTGTGACTGTGTTCCAATAAAACTTTATTGACAAAACCAGCTGGTGAGTCGGATTTGGCCTATGGGCTATCGTCAACTGACCCCTGATATACAAGAG
The DNA here is from genome assembly GCF_048564905.1 of Vicugna pacos. Taxonomy (NCBI): domain Eukaryota; kingdom Metazoa; phylum Chordata; class Mammalia; order Artiodactyla; family Camelidae; genus Vicugna; species Vicugna pacos. Next base: position 59,899,273 of record NC_132987.1, on the reverse strand, counting down.
AGATTTGCTTAATTTAAATGAATGTTAAACGAATGTTAAATTTCAAAGGAATGCTAATTTCAAATGAATGTTAAAATGTTAGTTGATGCTATCATTATCATGATTTGAATTGAACACTAGACTCAGGGCAAATCTCTTCACCTCCCAAGGCTTATTTCCTTAAATATAAATTAAGGGTAAGATGAGGTGAACTGCACCTTAGATGTTCAAACTCTTTTTTTCTGACAAAGGCTGCCTGACCTCCAAAAAGAAAGACAGGAAGAGAGAGCTTCTCTTTTTGAAGTAGGGTTTGTACAAACTCCTGCTCACACCAGTGATATTGAAAGTATCAGAGCCCCAGGAATCTGTGAAGGACAGATTGAAAACTACCCAATGATGTATTAGATTATGACGTAGACCCCATATTCAGCAACTCGGGTATTCCTTGCAATATAGAAATTCATTTTTGTTTCAAAACCAGATTTTTCCCCAAATTGGAGTGTGTGTATTCAGAGAAGCAGGGTTCTGATTGAATCTGGGAGACAACGTGGCATAGCCAAAAGGATGATAGATGGCCAGTCCTGCTTCTATCATTAACTAGCCATGCCAGCCTAGTCCTGAACTTTCTTATCTGCAATGCAAGCATACTGCATTAGATACATTTTGGTATTAAGCTCTGTAATTCAGGCCTTTTAGTCTCTCTGTCCCCTTTGTACAAGGAAACTTTGTGACTACTGACTGTTTCATTAATGTATTGTGCAGACAGTAACTGAACATCTACTCTATGCAAAGCACATTCCGGGAGTCTAGGGAACCAAGGATAATAAGACTTAAGTCTTACATTTGAATTCACAAAGGAAAAATGAATTTTATGTATAAACAGTTACAAAAGTAGTAACAAGTTTCAAGCGGAATGAGAAAGCTGATGGGAACTAGTTTGTCGGTTTGATTGCTGGAAAAAAAATGAATATTGCAAATACATCAGTCAGGATTGAGAAAGCCCGTATCTTAAATGTTTTTCTGAGCAAATATTAAATGGCATCTCTGTGCTCAGTGCTAAGCATTTGTTGTAAATCTGAGTAAAGCAAACAAACAAAAAAAAACCAAAGGAGAAATTCCACGTGCAGGAAATTCTCATCTCAGGGGTAGAAAATTATGGCAAAACAATGAGCTAAATGCAGCAGTAGAGGGAAGGATGGGGGCAGTAGTCACGCTGGCTACCAAACATAAGGACGTTTCGGTTAGAGTTACATTAGAGGGAATAGGATGTGAGGACCCAGAGCTGTGCAAGTTGGGGAACAGGGAATATCCCTCTATGTTTGGAGTATAAGGAACATAGGAGGACTGGCAAAAGATAAGGCTGGAAGAATTGCTTGAGACCAGAGTGCGAAGGTCTTCTGGGCCTGCCTGAGAAGTCTGAACTTAATTCATTAGCAAAATAGAAACATAGACACTCGTAAGCAGGAGAATGTCCTGTTTGGATCTTGAAGAAGAGGCTTTGGTTGTGTGAGGAGCATGGGTTAGAGCAGGCAGATTCAAACTCAGGATCCAAGTTAGGAGGCTCACATTAGTCCAGGAAAGAAAAGACACCCCAAACCACCACAACTGCTCTCCCCTCCCCCACCACCGCACACAGTTCATAGACTCAGAGTTGAAAGTAATTCCATAGGAAATTGTCATCCAAGCCCTTTCAAGAGCGATCATTTGTTCTAAATGGAATTCTGGTCGAAGAACAATCTTGACTTCCTCTGAATTTTATTTCTGCTTTGTCATTGCAAGAGGTGAACAGAATATGTTCTGGTAGTTACTGGCTGGAACAGCCTGAAAGATGAGGTCCCTTGGTAATAATTAACTAATTCTTTTCCACCAGCTGGATTAACATAGAACAAAAAGTCCCATAAATGCTGGTGATTTCTTTTGTAGTGAGTGCTTTCTGAACGACCAGAGTCATTTCTCAACAAATGTGAGTTTGGAAAGAAACTGGACTGGAAATGCAACTCTGATTCCTGGTTCAGTTTTAAGTTTTGAGAGTACCACCCTGTGGCCCATCACCACCATCAACTGTATCACAGTAGCATTTATCTTTTCCAAGGGAAAGCCATTTCGAAAACCCATCTACACAAACTGTAAGTATGATGTTTAGTTTTTTTTTCAAATATTTTTTTCCTACTCTTCCATCATCCCCCGAGTTGCATCTCACTGGTGAAGCAATTGACTGAGAAGCAAAAAAATTGCATTACTGTAAAATTGAGTACTGAACGGTACTTGCCATAGGTAGGACAGCCCACGGGCAGAAAGCTCACATGCAGATAAATGTGTGCAATATTGAATGGTCACAAGAGTCCTGTCCTAATTTGAGTCATCAAGAATTATTTTAAGCACATCCATATATGTCAAGATATTTTGTAAGAGGTTTTCTAATCAATTCAAATACAACTTGACCTTTTAGTAGCTTTATATCTTTGGGAGAGCCACTTTAATCATGCTGTGAATTTCTTTGATCCCCAGTAAAAATGAATGCATTTTCGTATTGTTAGCCTTTCTTCTTCTCTGAATTTTCTATTTACATTTTCATCCGTTTTTTTTTTCTATTGGGCTGCTGTTATATTTCTTATTTATTTGTATGAGCTGTTTATTCCTTTGTGATTTTCTTCCATTGCTTTTATGCACAGTTTTTTCTCATTACAAAATCAGATAGATCATCACTCATTTAGTTTTTTAAATTTATTTTAATGCTTTTTTAAATCTAATGTTAATTTTGGCGTATAGTTTGAAGTAAAGGTCAAACTAGTTTATCCAGCTAGTCACTAGTTTTCCCAGCAGATGCCATCATTTAATATTCTTTTTGGTCATTTATTCAACTGAATATAATGCCACCTTTGTCATACCTATACACATGTATACTTATGGTTTCCTGATATATATATGTGTGTGTGTGTGTAAACTTATATAAGTTTCTATATTATATTTATGTTGTATACTTACGTATTAATTTATATATAATTAATTTGTTTCTAGACTATGTTGTCTGTTTCATTAATAGGCCAACCTCTTCTTGATCTATCACTATACTTAAAAAACTATAGTTTTCTAACGAGTTTTAATACATAGTAAGATTGGTGTATCATCCTATTACTCTTCATTTTTTTCTTACTTTCTTACTTTTCTTTCTTGTTCATTCTTCCGAATATACTGTAGAATAAATTGCCAGGCTTTTAAAAAAAAAAATCGCCTTTGGGATTTTGATACTAGGGAAAACATTTATTTGTTTACACAATTTGGTATTCACATTTAAGAACATGTCATGTCTCTCCATTTGTTCATGCTTTCTTTTATGTCTCTTAGTAAATATTCATAGTTTTCTCCATTATAGATCCTGTACCTCTATCTAAACAACTAGTCCTATGCCATCTGTATTTCTGCTTATATTGTGATCAACTTTTTCCTGTTATAGTTTCTAACTGGTAATCACAAATACTCGTGAAAGGTACAGTGTTGTTTATCGTATTTATTTCCTATTCAGAACTCTTTCTGAACTTTGCTATTACTCTTTGATTTTTGAGGGTTCTAGAAAGATAATTATGATCATCTGCAATTAATAATGTTCCTTCTTCCTTTCCAATAGCTAAAATGCTTATTTATATTTTCTGTTTCCATGTACAATCCAGAATTTCCGGGACAATGTTAAGTAATAACGGAAATAGCAGAGTTCAAATTGTAAAAATATATCTTACAGTTTTCACTTGCAAATGTGATTTTGAATATTAAGTCCAGTAGGTCACATCATGTAAAGAAAATGCCCTTCTATTTCTAGTAAGTCAAGAGTATATTTTAAAATCAAGAATGAGAGATGTATTTCATCAAATGACTTCCCATCACCTACTGAGGTGATTATACTCATTTGCTCCTTTGACCTTTGCTGGAATGTGTTCCATTAATAAATCTATTATTAAGTCATCTTCATATTTTTCAGGAAACTCTGCTTATTTGTGGTGGATTACACTTTTAGTGAATTGAATTTTATTGTTTTTAAATATCTGTATTTTATGTTGGGTTGATCTGTAGGTTTCTGTGTAGTGTTTTGTTAGGTTTGGGTGTTAGATTTGGAAACTCCTGGACCTTTCCTTTCCTTTGAAAAATGTATTTTATAGATAAAAATAGTCTATTCCTTGACCACTTGCAAGAACCCAGTAAAATCATCTGGTTCCAAATTCTTTCTTTTGAAAAAAAATCACTTTTTTCAGAATTGATTTAGGTTATCCTCTTTTTAAATTGTTCCTTAAAATAAAAACGAATTATTGCCCAGGTAATTCCTTTTCCTTGAGATTATTACATCTTAGCATAGGGTATTCGGTGGTATTTTCCTATAATTTTTAATGCCTTCTACAACTCTTTTAATATCTTCTCATCTTAATTATGTTTATGTGTGTTATTTTCATTTCTTTTTTACCAGAAATGTGTTTTTACTGGTTTTCTTTAAATAACAAGCTCTCAGATATAATAATTCTGTACACTTTCTAGTTTCCAATTTGTTAATTTTTGCTTTTCCCATTTTTCCCCCTCTTCTTACTTCCTTTGAAAATTTTTTAAATGTTTGACTTGATTTTATAATCCATGTATTTTCTTTTATTCTTGTGAAATTGGAAAAGCATTCAAGGTCAATAATTGTAATTTGGGTTACATTCTTTACATATTCTTATGTCTCTAATTATGACTCACTAGTTTCAAGAACAGTGATTTTTAATTTTCAAGTGGGAAGGGATTTTGTTCTCATTCTTCTATGGCTCTTTTTCTCAACAGCTTACAAGTGGACTAAGTTTCTTTACTGACCAAACAAATTTTTAGAGTTTTGTTTTTAATTTGTATGTGGGAGGGATTTTTAATTTAAATTTGGTTCATAATTTCTAATTTTATTGTCATGATCAGAGAAAATCTAGCCTGTAATATTTCTGCTTTGGAAAATTTACTCCAGTTTTATACATCATCCGGAATATCCTCTGACTTCTGATTTTCTAAAAAAGTCATAGGTATTAGAGACATCCATTCTTATTTGTAAATTAGAAACATAATTTACTACATAAATTAGTTTTAGCAATTATATAATTCATATGTATCAGTTTTCATCCCCCCCCCACCTTTTTTGTATAGGTGTTTTGTCAAAGATTTTGAGGGCATGCTAAGATCTTCTTTTAATTATAGTTTTTTTAAATGAATTTCTTCCCAAATTTTTTTTATTTTTATTAAATTTTGATATAGTATTTGATAATTCCCCAGCTTCTCTCACAACAAACCATGATTCCGTTTCATGTTTTCAGTTCAGAGTCATCTATTTTATTGTAAACGTGCTTTACAAGGAGGCTATATTATGTCGGCCAGCACTTTAATTTGATTGGTAGCCGCAGAGTCCTTCTACATAAATTGAGTTAATTACAGCTGGATTTGTTACATCATAGCGACTTAAAGCTTATGGGTAAATTCAAATCCCGATGTCAAACATAACTGATAATTTTAGGTGAAAAACAGTTTTTACAAATACATTCTAACAGACACAATCATACAATAAATTATATACTCTCAAGGTTAGAAGTCAAAAGTCCTTGGAACTACTGTTAAAATACACAAGCAGTTTTACTTTGATGGAACAAAAAAGTCCTGACCCTTCTCAACAGCCTTTGACAGAATGTCAACTTTATGATGATGAGATACAGAAAAAGTACAGATTTAATTTTTATGCAAACAGGAGGGAATATTCACTAACCCTTTTCTTATCTGAGAATAATCTGTAATGGCTGGCCCAGGACTTGTCTCCAAATCACCTGTGCAAACAGAACCCCATCCTTTTGAGTTTCCGCATCAATAGCAACTAACCAGGAAGGGCAACATTCACTTCAAGTCATCTTGTGTTTTCCAATCAAAGCTGAATTGAAGAAGGGAGCCTTATTCTGTTTCCACACTGCTCCCTTGTGCACCAGCCTGGCCTGCTCTTCAGATCACTGGTCTGAGGATGGTGTGATGTGCAGAGCACCCAGCCCAGTTCTAGTGAGTACCAGGCCTTCATCAGTATGGACATTGGCGGCATCATCTTCATCCCCACATCTGGGTCCTTGGGACTTGGAAACAATAAAGTACATGAAGACTTACACAGCCATCTCGTAGGGTCTTCTTTTCACCAAGCTGCTCAGATTGCTTTATTTTAAGAGATGCATCTCCCTTTTTTCTTCTCTCTGCCTCACTCCCCTCCCAAGTAAGCTTGAGTATTCCTCCGGGAGGTGATGCATCTAGTTGTATATGTAAAATGAGTCATGGGTGAATATGAGGGTGCATGTAGGTGAAATTACAGCTCTAATGGCTTCAAAAAATAGAGCCTACTGTAGAGGGACATCGCTTCTGACTTCTAGTTGGTATAGAACTATGCAGAGTTGGGGGCCAGTAGACTATCAACACTGGAATAAATGAGGTAGAGAGAAAATAAATAAGAGAAAACGTAGTTTGCTTGTTCATAAATCTGACGGTTGTAAGAATCATTTATAGCACAGCAACACTGATTAAATGCTGTTGTTGGGGCCTGAAGGTGCTAATCCCATCAAAGAACATTTAGAAGGTGCTGTCTACAAAGTGCTTGAAAGCTCTGATGGACACCGAAGTGGATGGGGTAGGGGAGATAAGAACAGGGATGTTGGCACAACACATCCTGAGAAGTTTAGCTCCCCAAAGTACAGTGATTGGGGCAGATTAGAGAGAAAGAAACCAGCAGATGTGCGTGCTACTTTCTCAATTCCTCTTTCAATTCAGAGTCCCAGAGAAGCAGATACAAAGTCCCTTTCAGGTGATTACAGTCTAGTGGATACATAAGTGGAGATCATGCCAAGCAGAGTGTGATACACACCACATGAAATAAAACTTTGTAAGGGAGGATTGGGGAGACTTTAAAAGAAAGTGGTATTGGAACCAAGCTTTTTTTAATACATATTTTTATTGAAGTATAGTCAGGTTACAAACTGAGCTTTTTAAGAAAAACTGGAACTTGCCAGGACTGAAGAACAGCATCTACACAGGGTATTCTGTGAATAAAGGCACTGAAGCTAGAAGGTGTTGGGCCTCTGTGGAAGCAGCAGGTTTGTGGTTGAACTTTCTTGGCACATAGGAAGAGCAATCAGAGATCAGTTTAGAAAGGCTGATTGGAACCAGACTCTGGAAGGCCTGGCATGTCAATCATTGGAGATCTTGGACCTTATTCTCCAGGCAACAAGGAGGAGTCAGGTGCCACCAAGAGGACTGACTATGTCATGGAGTTCAAGCTCACACTGCTCTCTGTGTGACAGGGAGATCAACAGACGAGATCAACATTCCTTGTCCCATCAACGTTGGGAAAAGGAATGAGAACTTAATTCAGAAAGTCAGCAGATCGAGAAGATGGTAAACTAGGGTCCCAAAGAACCATCTTACTCGAGTTGGAATTCAGGCTTCTTTTATACTAAAAGGGGAGGGAGGGACTGTGGCTGGTTGTTGCAAACTTCTTGGTGCCAGAATCCTTTGTTCTTGCAGCTGTCAGTATAGGTCTGGTCACAGTGCTTCTGTAAACCTCCAACAAGACAAATGTTGTTCTCTGTTCTGCAACTTTTTATCTATGAATGGAAATGTGTTATACCTTTAAAGATCAAGCCCGGGAGGCAGAGCCTTGAGAATAGGCTATCATGTATATTTCAAACTATAGGTAACATCCTTTTACAAATGTGCAGAGTCAGCATGACTAAGCACAGGCTACAGAGCAAAAAGACTAGAGCTCAAGGAAAAGGTCCAATATGGAGTCAGGTTTGTTCCTCTGTTACATTTATGTATTTGTGCACAACTCACTAGACCCGCCATGACAAAGCATCAAGACCTCCCTGGTTACCATTTATTTACATGGGCTGGTCACTGCAGGGTGTCCCAGCCCAAGGACTTCCCGGTGGAGGTAACTCCTTTATAGAGTTTACTAGTATATGTTTAATTAACAGCTTTCTACACCCAGCTCTTTAAGAAAAGATTATAAGATATCACCTTTGTCTTGCAAGCATTAGAACATATTTTAAAACATATGAGGATATATCAAAACATCTGAAGATGTATCCAGTATTTGCACAACAGAGTTAATTGATTCTGCAACATGTGTGCCAAATTATAGGAAACATTCCTTTAGCATCTAAAAATAATGTTTGCTGTTTCTTCAGATATATTCTCCTTTCTGCTGGTGTCTGCCTTGGGCTTCACAATTTTCATTCTGTTTTCTGATTTTCAAGATATATACCATGGAATGGAGGTACGTGGTATCCGTGACTCCCATGTGCAGGGGGGCCATATTGTAATTTGCATGTCAGTCGCTCTTATATTCTCTCTGGCCGCTGAATAGTGTGGCCCGTTTACTAGAAGAGCAAATAGCACAGCTCGATCCCACAGAGGCTGGCCTCTGAGTGTTTTCGTGTTGTTAGTACTATTAGTTGGGTCCATTTGTCCTGTTCATGCCTGAGATACCATGTTTGGATACTTTATTCTTCCATGTCATACTAATACAATGAAATTAATGCATTAATACAATAATTAATTCTTTAATTTTTTAATCATATAGTAGAAATCCTTTATAATGTAGTTGTGAAGAGTAAGAAAAAGTTGGTTTATAGGCCAATCATGTTCCACCTGTCAGATGTTGATTATAGGGAGTTTTAGTTGCTTTCTGAGGGTTAGGCAATTGCGGGGGGTAATTTAATTAATTGTTTTAAAGTGGAAGTACTGAACCCAGGATCTTGTGCATGCTAAGCATGCACTCTACCACTGAGCTACACCCTCCCCATTTAGAGAGTTTTAGTTCAATGAGCATCATTGGATCAGGGTGCACTGAGATAAGATTAAATTTATTAAATTGTTTAATAATTTTATAAATAGTTATTGAATCCATTTTTGGACCCAGTACTGTGGGAGAAATAAAGGTAAAGATTGACCCTTGATCTCCAATCTATAGTTTTGTTTCAAAGATGAACCAGACCCAAGGGAAATGGTGGCATCGCCACCTGAGGTCATCATACTTGCAAAGAGTGTCAGATAGAACCGGGAAGAATATAGGAAGGAGCAGCCTCACTGGGGCCTGTGGCTGCCATGAGAGGCTTCATGCAGGGGATACAACTTGATCTGGGTCCGAAAGGATGGGCTAGATTTTGCAAAGTAGTAGGCAAGGGTATTCCCAGCCAGGAGAACAGCCTAAGCACAAGCAGAAGGCTAAGCAAATCTCTTTTGTCTCAGAAATGCAAAAGAATGTAGGGTGGCCGAGCTAAAACTCCAAAGCAAGGCATGTTTCACAGAAGCCCTGGAAGGTTAGCTAAGACTCAGGCAGTAGAATATGAGGAAGGCACAGATGGATGAAGGCAGCCAGTGATGTTTGGACTCTGTGCTGAGAGCAACGAGAGTCACTGAAGATATCTGAGCAGGTTTTCAGCAGGGCACTTAAGACAGATTAATTAGATGGCGGAAGGAAGGCTGTGTATGAGAGCAGAGAGGCTGTGGGAGAGAAGCAGTAAGGAAATGAAAACCTAGACTGTTCAGTCATTTTCAAAACACTATGAAGCTCCAGAGTGTGCTTGGCACTGGGGTTACAAAGATGGGTAAGATGTGGTCACCACTCTCAAGTAGCTCAGGTGCTGAGAGGGAAGAAAATCACACAAGCAGATGATCCCAAGGCAGTGTGGCCAGTGCCTTCCAGGCCAAGGGCTGGAGAGGAGACCTCCCAGATGAGGGTGGTGGCAGCAGTGAGGGGAAGGGCCAGGTTCCCCATTATGATCTGACCCACGGCCATATCCTACAGACTTCTTCAAACAACCCTTGCACCCAGGGTACCTATTTCACAACCCTGAGAAAGGCTGTCTCCACTTAGGGAAAAAAAACAAACAAACATAGTGTTACTTTGAAATAACCCACATCAGAATAGGGATGGGAATCAAAAGTGAGCATTTAGACACTGCCGGGGGTCTGTGGTTTTAGTCCCAAAGGCAGCTCCTCCCCTACAGAGTCATCCTACACATTCTCTACCCTTTAGGGTCAAAAAGGGGGCTGCATAACTATCCTTCTGCTGTGGATGCGGCCATGGGAACTTGCAGCTCTTACGTCTATTCAATAAGTGTAGCTGGTGGTCAAGGCATATCCTTTAATCCTTACAAAGAGGTTGGTTGGGTGGGTTCAACTCTCATCAAGTCATTAGATTTAGGGCTGGGAACATTGGTTCAAAATTTTTTCACCGAGTTTCTATCAAAATAAACTTGAGCCTCTGGCCCCCTTTTGTTTCTTTTACTCATGTGTCAATTTTACTGAAAGAATGAACTCTAAGTAGATTTTGCTTTAGGAAAATTAGAAGTAATAATATTATTAGCTGAATGATTTAATCTTTTTCTATTTGAAAAGGTAAAAAATGAAGAGAGAGACACAGAGGCCCCAAAGCAGTCCTGTCTCATGGCTGTGACCCAGGGCGCGTTTACTCCACATCTGTCATCAGGCCGGGGAGGTGCACAGGCCAAGAGGCAGTCAGTTCTCCACTGAATCCTGGCTCTGCCATTTATTTATTGGCATTTATTTATTGAGTCCTTAGGCAAGGTACTGGCCTTCTCATCTGTCAAGTGGAAAAATATCATGCCTACTTGCCATGCCCAGAGAGTTGTTACAAATATATCAATTAGATAAGATCATTAATATGTCGGTTTTTTCAAGTTTAAAGTATGCAAATTATAAAGTGGTATTTCTCTCTCTGCAGCTCATCCCAACCATCACATCATGGAGGGTTTCGATTTTAGTGGCAGCCCTCACCCTGTTCTGTGTGGCCTTCTTTGTAGAGGTAAAGTAACTTCCGTACGCCTCTTACAATTTTCTGGGGAGATAAATAAAGGGGCTTATTCTCAACAGGTGCACGTTTTTTAGAGCAACCATGTTTGTCCCCCCAAAATTATAGTTATTAAGTGTTGGTAAAAACTGTACACGTTCTCTTTGGGGGAAATGAGAATGATTTAAAATTCTTTAAAAGCTGCATTGAAATGCTCTCAGGATCTGTGGCGTAGAAAGCAAAACTTCAAATTAACTCTAATTGCAACTCATATGAAAGCCATGTGTTGTATCTCCCTAGTATTCTCAATAATCTGGCAGAGGCTAGACCAGGTGACCTTCCAGCTCTAAAGTTCAATGAGACCTTTTAGAGTGAAGGACTGTCTTCAGGAGAGCGTCCTTAATTAAGAGAGAAGGGAAGTCATTGCTCATTCTAGTCAATTCTCACCCTTGAAGGTCTTCCCCTATAGCATTTTTCTTTTACTCAGTGTCACTAAAGGGCTTTACCTACTCAGCGAAAGGCTGAGGTATCATTTTTTAAAGGATAGTTTTAAAAAAAGGTTCATGTACTGAAGTTCCTTGGGAAAAGAAATCAAATTAAGAAAAAAATATGTATATATACAAATATCTCATGTATCCAGTGTACATAAAACTTCTCCTACTTTTTAACTGAAAATTTCCATTTCTGAGACTATATTTTTAAAAATAACCCAAAAGGAGAGAAAAAAAATTTACATGGATGAAAGTATTCATCACATAGGGATGAGCAGAGTCAACAATGGTAAAATATTACACTCAACTTAAGTGATCAAAAGTTGAGATGCTGTTTAAGTAGTTCTACAACAATTTGAAGAAATGTTATAGTCATTAGAAGTGATTAGGGAGAAGACAGTAGCTACAAATTTTATATGACAGAAAGTCTAGTATAAACAAAAGTGGAATGCAAGATTTGATTGATTCTATTATAAATGCATAAAATTGTATGTGCTTGTGAACACAGGAAAAAAGAGAATCCCCAAGATGGAATGCAAAACCCATTTGATTTTTAGAGTTCATTTATTCATGCAACAAACCATTATTTGACACCCTCTCTGTGGCATATAGCAGGTAGCAGTGATTTTTTTTCTTTTATTGATTTTTGAATACATTATTTAGTTATCATTTCAATCTGGCAGTGAAATAATTCCAAGTGAATCACCAGCCAGGATTTAACTAGGAAATCTGTGGAAATGAAAGGTTGTAAGCTTCCAGCAGATTTCTGTGACCACAAGCACACTCTCAAGGGGAAGAACCCAGAGCCCAGGGAGTTGCTAGGCTTCACAGGGACTGCAGGGAGGATGGTGGCCACAGGACGGCAGTAATGGGCACACCTCAGAGGAAGGCCTGGGGGAACAGGGTGGCAGTGAGCAACCCGGCTGCAGTGGGAAGTAGAGGATGGTTTAATTTTTTTTTTTCCCATCTGATTTTCCAGGATGCCGTCCTTCAAAATCAAGAGCTCTGGCTATTGATCAAGAAAGAATTTGGAATCTATTCTAAGAGTCAATATAGGAAGTGGCAAAGGAAACTGGCCGAAGATGCGACCTGGCCTCCCACAAACAGGACAGATTACTCAGGTGACGGCGAAAGTGGATTCTACATCAACCAAGGCTACGACAGCTCTGAACAGATTTCAAAAGAAAAGCTCGACCCGGGAGGCCAAACCACAGAACAACATTTCGAGACCAAATTGTAATCAGAATCGTTGTACATTCGTAACAGCACCAGCCCCCCTTTTCCCAGAAACTAAAGCATTGTAGGAAGTTGAGGAGAGTCTGCCCTTATATTTTGTTTTCCATCTGAAGATTCAAAGAGCATTTCTCAGTGTATTGAGCCTCGCAACAAAAGACCTTAAATATGCTTATTTTGACTGTATTATCTACAATGGTAGAAAAAAATGCATTTCCTAGAATATCTTTTTTTTTTAACAAACTTTATTCACAATGCATAACATTGTCCTGGTTAAAGTGCACAATTTTTCATGGTAGTAAAATTAATAGTATGAACATTGATAGAAGAAAGAAAAATTGAAGAAGACTTTGAAAATTTCACCAATGTAATTTCTATTTTCATCTACAGAAATAAAGGAATTTGGGGAAAAAAATCCTTCTCTCAATAAACTGTCACAATTTTATATTTGCTTGCAAAGAATATTTATGTATATACCTTGGCCCAAGGTCATAAAATTCCTCTTTTTGTTCCTTTTGTATGGTTTTAATAGAGAAACAAGAATAGAAAATTACTTCAGAAAATTCAGTTCTAACTGTAGCAAATGTGGAAGGGGAGAGTGATGGCAGTTTCTGTTTATTGCCTGTAATCTTGGCTTGAGTACAGCGAACGTCTAAGCAAACTCCACCAAAGACTGCATCTCCCAAATATTGGTTTGTGGCCAGTGAGCTAGAAAGTCCAGAATAGATCAAAAGGTAATGAAATAAACTATTAAAATGTGCTTTTCACTCAGAGAAGCATGGCACCTTCATTTGCTCTTTATTACTGACAGGTGAAAACCTCTAAAAGTTGCCTATATTCAGCACTGCTCATCTTAAAAAAGAACTCCTAGGGAAGGGGCCCAGAATGTTTGTATCTACCGCATGACAATTCTCAGGATGCCAAACAACCTAATGTTCCATTTCATCTTTTAAAAACCTAACTCAATTATTAGATGAACATTAATGACCGCAAGAAAGGGTACATCCTTTACAAATATAATCTGCACATTATTACCTTTAACATATATCCACCTCGCTGTGACTTTGAGAAGATATTTATTCCTAGTGAACATTTTAAATTACCTACTAGGCTTTCCTTGTAACCATAAATCTAATTTTGCTAATTAAACAGATCTTTAATGGGTCATAGGCAATTAGTTAACCAGTCCCATTTCATGAGTGCCAATTACGTGCCTAATAATGTGATGTATGGATTCAACAATGTCCTTACAATTCTGACATCTTTAGGATTGAAAAAATGCTTGCAACGTTTCAGCAATTCGTTGCTGTAAATAACCCTATACACTTTGTTACACAAACCAGCAGCATAAATGCAAATTCCTATGAAAACAAATATTTAATATTTACATTTTATTCACCTTTTCTTGGATGCACAGCTCTTGGAAAGTGATCATTTTAAAATATGTCTAATATAGTGGGTACCAATGAAAGGTCAAAAGATCAAAAAGATCTTTACCTTATGATTAAGAAATGTGTGTCAACCTATAACACACGGAAGCTCAGTTCTCCTTGAGCTGACGTGTCTGAATTTAGTAATTTGATCTTTAGAATGAGAAGACTCAATTGATAACACTATGACATTTAAATACCATGAAAAGATTTTTTTAAAAATCTTTATTCAATAAATGTACAGCCTCCCCGATGCAGTTTTTTTCAATAACCTACTAAGGATCTGATGGGTGATGATCTTTATTTCACACATCTTTTTTGGAAGGTGGAGGCAGGACATAATCAAGTTGAATTCTACACTAGACTTTGCTAAAAATACTCAGAGAAAGGTTTGCTAGTCTCAGAAAAAAATGTTTGATAAAAGCACAAGAAACATGGCCACATATCAAATGATCACCTATAGGAGAAACCAACTGGACAGCCTTCAGCTGCCCGTCACCAAGGGTGGCCATTTTGGGGAAAAATTGATGGCTCACTTTGTGAGCTCTAAGGCTGAAAACCACTAGGACCTTGAACACTATGTGTGTGAAAAGTGAATTTAATGTATAAGTGCGTGTGTGACCATTATCCAGTATTGCCAGGACCGTCTTCTGGAGTGGAGATGTCCAGAGTTTGACTGGAGGATCCTCAGGATGTCCTCCGGGTCGTCAATTCTGTTCCCTCTCCCAGCAGCCAGTGTGGTAATTCTGCCACACCCAAGTCTCCTGTTTAGGGTGAAGATTTGCCCTCTGCAGTCATCTTTATTAAAAAGCAAGCACACCTTAGGAGACGTAACACGTCAAGCTGTGTCCAACCCACCCTGATTTGACAATACTGGAAAAGAGCTTTTTTTTTTTTAAACTATTACTGAGAGTAGGACATAAAAGGAACTGAAACTAGAAACTGAATTTAGAATAAAAATGAAAGGGTAATCTGGGATCATGCTACCAAGTAGGAGGCATTCACATCTCCCAGAAGAGCAGTGGAGGAAGAGAGAGTTTAGGGGTTACATGGAAACAGAATTGGTGTCATAAGAAAGGGAAAGGGTTAAAATGTGACAAGGAATATATGTATGTTCATGTATAACTGAAAAACTGTGCTCTACACTGGAATTTGGCACAACATTGTAAAATGATTATAAATCAATAAAAAACGTTAAAAAAAAAAGGGAAGGGTTAGTCAGGGAACAGGAAGAGATGGGGTCTCTACTGGCCCTGATTGTAGCACATGACCCCTTCTGTTATGATTATTCTTAACCCTGCAATTAGATTGTAAAGTATTTCTGGCCCTGGAGTAAAAGCTAACTCAGCTCAATAAATGCAAGACTTTCACTGAGGCCTCTATTTAGTGACTTTATCCACCATATTCCTAGTCCCCTCATTGCACCCCCATCCCCTGTTGCTTACTTGTACTTTCCCTTTATTCAAAGCCATGCTTTTAATGACAGCACAAGAAGGATGTCATTGGCTGGAAGAGTGGTTTTCAGCATAACATTATTAATGTCTGATTTAATTCCGGAGTACAGAGACCTGCATCCACTTTTCCCCACCTGCTGCCAACAAGAATTCCACTGGACAGGTATGAAAAAGTAGTTTGTTTCATTCAACACGTAATCAATAAAACGCAAGAATAAAATCATGACACTCCTTGACTTAAGAGTAAAAGCCTTCAAAAGTAACACGGGATGTTGTTTTCTAAATACGGCACCTTAAACCTACATTGAATGATCTCCTGCTAAGGTTAAAAGGGTCAAACTTGAAATACTTCAAAATCCAGAGGGAACAAAGGTGTCTGCAGAAGCCACAGCCCACTCTTACTTGTCACATCCTCCTGACAGATGAGCAGCTTCCAGGGAAATCACTGGATCTGAAACACTGGAGCAAGCCCCCTTTCTCCCATTCACGCCCGCCACCATCTACACAGGAGCCAGGAGGTGGGAGTGCACCCTCAGATGGCTTATGGATCAAAGTTCCTCAAGCTGCCTGATGAAATGCTGAATTTCCCAGTTTCTTCTCTCACCAGAAAAGGACTATGAATTTTATATCAACCCAAACAATTTGAGGTTCTTAAAATTTCTTTCAAAATCACATATAAAAGGGTCTTCATCCCTCCAGCAAATATAAAATAGCCACCCTCAGGGGAAAGGACAACAGTATTTACAGAAGATAAAACTATGATGTGACTTTAAGATCCTCTGCTGGCCACTCAAGTGGCTCCTGCTTCTTCGTTCAGCTGCCACAGCAGATCTATGTTAAGAGGGAGAAAAATGTCCATGGTTCAGTGATGAGATAATACCAGTAAGCAATTTATTAAAGAGCCTGCCATCCATCACTGGAATTTGAAACAATAATGATGCATTGAAAATAAGTATTCATCCCAGGTTTTTTTGTTTTTTCCCCTCGCAAATTCCTTCAGCTCCAATATCTCTTCGGTAAATTAATAGTATTTTGCTCTTAGTTTTTTTGGAAACAAGCCCAGGAATGAGAAGGCACCAGCAGCAGCCATCACAAACCCAATGGTACTTATTGCTCGGTTGGCCTATAGGGAAACAGGAAACAAACAAAAACCACATCTTACTCTAAAGGCATCTGAGTGTCCTAAACCCCAGCTTTTGCTTGTTTCCTAAACCAAAGACCCATTTTAATGTATAATAGATGAATTTAAGCTCAATGCAAAATTAAAATTCCTGGGAGGATGAAATGAATTTATAATTATTATGATTATGACAAAGATAAAAATACACATAAGTATATATTCTTCGTATCTTTATAGCCCCCGACAGTTTATAAATTCATTAAGCCATGATTCCTACTAATCATCATAGTCCATTAGGAGGTAGCATTACTCCTGTTTTGTACAACTTGAGAAGTTAAGAGTGATTTGCCTGAGGGAGGTTGTATTACCAAGATGTTTAGGTATAGTTTAGTCTTGAACCATGTTCTCCTCCTACACAACTTCTATCCTCTAAACACACGTTGGTTTGGTTCAGTCTATACCAGGGTGAATATCTTGTGTCTGCATGTGTGTGTGTGTGGGTGGATGGGTGAGTGTGCACATGTGCACGCGTGTGTGTGTTCCGTGACTTAATCTCTATTAGAAAAATAATCAGGGGTGTGATCTGAGCTAAATACCTATAGACTCTTATTTGGTAGATACGCTTTTTATTCTGATAAACTTCAAGAGAAGTCAATACTGGTGTTAACTATTGTATCAAAATTAATTTGTCATGTAGACAGACTAAAATAAACCACTCGCAAGCTCAACTGTTCATAAAGGAGTTCAGGCATTTACAGCTTTAAGGATATTAATCATCATCATGATGAGGGATCTGATGAATATTCATGATTTCATGGCACTCAATTCATATTGCCTTCCATCTGCATGGGTCTGAGTGCAATTTTATGACCCCAAGGTCACATTCTGATACTTCAGAGTCATCAGGTATTCTGAAAACAACAGTTGCTCTCTGGGATTTCAGAATCAGGCTTTCAAATAAAGCAAAACAGTTTTCCTAAATGACTCTGGGGACCAGCCCAAATGCTGGGAAGCCTGACCCAGCCCACACTGGAGCACACCCTCCCTCTAACCCTCAGCCCTCCACCACTGAGCCTGCTGCCCCCACATGCCACATAATGCTCCCTCCCCAACTGCAGCTTCCCTGTGGGGAACAGCAAAAAGGACAGAAGCACCATGGCAGGAGTATTCCTTTCATTACACATCCTGCTGTCTGTAGGAACAAGGTCTGTAATTGTTACCCCCCACTCTGCCACCACCCCTGTTGCCAGGGAGGGTGATGCTGGCAAACAACTGAAAAATCCTACCTTAGGTTACAATTCTGATTTCCTTTATTTGGTTGGTTGATTATTCATTTTATTGTAATTTTTAATTAGTTGCACCCTTAACTGTTTTCCAGGAGAGAGTCAGAATTCACTACAGCACAGAGCTACCCCCAGATCACAGGGGGAGCAAAAAGAGACTGGGAGATAAAAAAGATACTGGATAAAATTCCAAAGCGGGGCAGAATCAATAATCAGGGATCAAGAATTAGAGACCAAGCCCAACCCTCATGCAATCCCAGGAGGATGCTGAGGTCCCAGGCAGTCTGATACAGGAAAACGTGGCAGGCGATGAAAAAACAGAAAGGTGTGACTGGTATCTTTAAACAGAGGTGTCACATGGCAGCAGAGGACAGCCCTGGGAAAGGCAGGATCCTGTGGGTGGGGTGGCCCCAGTTAGATGCAGACTTAGCCCCCTGGGTATCTTTCAGCCACTAGAAACGTAACACGTGAGATAAATCCCATAAATCTAAGAGGACAGACAACTTGATTCTAAATCAAAATTCCCTGAGATAGCACAGGCCAGATACAATTGTAACAGACCACTTCCAGCATGCAGTTTCCCAAATCTTCAGCATTTTTTTATATCAAGTTGTATTCTAAAGGGGAAAAAAAATCCCATGCAATTTGGACAGTTCCTTAGAGTTATCTGTAATGGATCTGACCTGCAAGATTATAACATTCCAGGTGATGTTGAACCAGTCTGCATGAGAGCTTTTACTTCATGGCTTACTTAAGATTACAAGATCAACAAATCCTATTCTGCACGTTTCTTCCTTTACAGGGCTTTGTGTGTGTGGGCTGTAATACAGGCCTCATTCTGAGGATCCATAGACGCCCAGTGAAAACGTTAGCTAACTGAAGCAGCTGGGTCCAGGTATCAGTGCAGCTGGTCAAAGATGACTATAGGGTTTATCAAAATGCTTTGGCCCCCAAAACTGTAAGGCTGCAGTCCTATGCAATGAAAGACAGTCAGGGTGTACTGTGTGTCAGCTTGCCCAGGCCCACTCGAGGGTGCTGCCAACTTCCCACAAAAATACACACATTTTAATAACCTGTTAAGACTTTAACAGTGAGAAATGTTGACTTGAGAAATTTTTTATAATACAGAAAAGACAAGCCACAGGCTGGGAGAATACACTTGCAGAAGACATATTTGATAAAAGACTGTTATTCAAAATATGTGAAGAACTCTTAAAACTCAACAACATGAAAACAGGCAAGCAACACAATTAAAATTGGGCAAAAGATCTCAAGAGACACATCACTGCATATGATATGCAGCCAGCAAATGAAAAGATGTTCAACATGATACATAATTTAAGGAACTGCGAATTACGACAATGGAATACCACTATTTACCTATCAGAATGGCTAACCTCCAAAACACCAGTAACACCAAATCCTGCAGAAGATGTGGAGCAACAGGAACTCTCATTCATTGTTGGTGGGGATGTGAACCGGGAAAATTACTTAGAAGGCAATTTAGCAGTTTCTTACAAAACTAAACATACTCTTATCATATGATCCAGCAATCATACTCTGTGGTATTTATCCAAATGAGTCAAAAACTTACATCCACAAAAAAGCCTACACACAAATGTTTCCAGCAGCTTTATTCATAATTAACCAAAACTTGGAAGCAACTAAGATGTCCTTCAGCAGATGAGTAGATAAATAAACTATGGCGCATCCAAGACAATGGAATATTATTCATTGATAAAAAGAAATGAGCTATCAAACCATGAAAAGACATGGAGGAATTTTAAGTGCATATTGCTTAGTATGATGTCAACTATATGACATTCTGGGAAAGGTAAACTACAAGGCAGTAAAAAAAAAAAATCAGTGTTTGCCAGATGTTTAGGGGAAGGGAGAAATGATAGGCAGAATATAGAGGATTTTTAGGGCCAGGAAATTATTCTGTACGATATTGTAATGATGGATACATGTCATTATGTATTTGTCAAAACGCACAGAATGTACAACACAAAAAGTGAACCCTAATGTTAACTATTTTAGAGGAGGAAATTTTTTTCTTTACCCATTTAAGTTCTAGGCTGAAGCTCTACAATATGAAACATTAACAAGAGGAAAATAAACAGAAGTTTATTACCATGTACATCTCATATACACATGGGAGAAATTCAGGGAAGAGTAACTCAAAGAGGTGGCTTAGAATTCAGGCTTACATAGCATCTTCAACAAAAAACAATAAATTTGTAGAGAAACAACAGGACAAAGGAAAGTGGTTCACCTTCCAAGGGCTGCAAACTGTGGGAAGGTAAACAGACAGCAACTAGTGGTGGACAGAAGCTAGCTAGTGTTTTGTCGTGTGGATTCCTCTGGTGCCCTCTCTAGGCTGATATGGGTCTTACATTAACCACTGATTGTCCCTGATGGTTCACTTCTGTCCTTCCTGGTAGCGAGAGAAGGAGGGACATCCTTGAAAACTTATGTACTGATTTTAGGCAACTAGGGGGAGGGCAAGGAGCTTCTTTTTTTTTTTTTATCTGCTTCTTTTCAATTGCCTCTCAATTGCTCAAAATAATCCTTATGCCAAAGTGACAAATTTGGGGGTAGCATATTCTAAAAAATAAAACCTATTCATTTCTTTAAAAATACAGAAAAGTACAAAGAAGAAAAAGATGGAGCCATAATACTTCCATCTTTCTAACTTTCCATGTATTTATAGTTTTTTAAGTTGGGGAAATACATAACCATTCTCCAAGGAAACTGTTCCATGCTCGAGACCCCTAAGACTTAAAAGGCATCCAAAAAATGAATCTAATACTAGCTATTATCAGTACTAACACTATCAATTATTGATAGTAATAAAAATAATAATTCAAAGGCTAAGTTTCTGTTAGATCACCAGCGATCCTCAACAAAGATCTATAAAATTGCTAGATACTGAAATTAAGCATAGTATCTTTGAAAGCACACCTTTCGTCGGCATGGAGAATGTGTAATACAGTATGCCAAGAGACTTTTAAAATCTCCTGCAAGCTACAAAACCATCTCGGTTTATAGATTAGGAAACTGATAAACAATGTGCCCACAATGTGCCCAAAGTCATCCCCCTAAGGAGTGGTGAAGATGGAATTCTAGCTCAGATTAGCAAATTCCAAAGCTTAGGTGTGTTCTTAAGTTTGTCACTATACTATATTCATCAGAAACTTCTGAACATGGTTCTACTATTTGTTGAAAAGTGGTTAATTTCTCCTTGCTCTTGATCTGGATATGAAAGGTGAAAAGATGATAGATTACAAGTGAGAGTCAAAGCAAAAAGATGGCTCTAATTCTTTTTAATGTAGCTACATTTTAAAAATTGCTGATTGAGTGTGGTGGACAACTGTATCAGTAACAAAGGAGAGGGACACACTCTATTTCCCAGCTACACCACTAGTTTTCAATGCAAAGGTGAGCGGAAACTTGTGTGTATGTCCTCTGTGTTTTGGCTCAGAAGCAATTTATGGTGAACAAAATGTGAACAGAACATTCATTATGGTAATGTATTTCCTAATAAAAATGAATTTCCAATTATTTCTTAATAAAAACAAATGTGTCCTTTCACTATGTTCCGTCTCCCATTTCCCCAAGCTTTCGTGAGAAGATTTGTAACTTCATCCCTTAGCATAGACATTTTTATATAACAGATCCACCAGTTCAAGATACTGGAAGCCTTTATATATTTATTCTCTTATACCACTTTAATAAATCCTTAGGTGAAACCATCAATGATGGAATTGGATTGGTGGGAAGATAAGCAGGGAAGGGGCAACTGAATCCAGCTGCTTTCAGTGAGGAATCTGCCATGCCACAAAACAGTGATGGTAAATAAGAAAACTGTAAGCTACTTTACAAATAAAGTCAACTAATTCACTAAAAATCATCCAAAAGCTCTATAATGAATCAAAGGATCTGTTTAAAAGCACAACATTTTTTTGAAGCCAGCATAGCAGGGAAACAGAAGACATTTACAAACCCACCAAGATATGGCATCATTATCTCAGCTTCTATCAGCTAATGGAAGAGAATCTCAGTAATACCATCTAATTCTTGGCAAGTGAACTCCCAATCAAAACAGTCAGTATTCTTTTCCAGCATATTCTTTTCAGTTTATGAAGTTACTGATTTGATTGCTGTATGGTGGGGTGACGGGAAAACAATGGAGGGACAGGGAGCAATAAGATGGAGAGAAAGCAATGGTCTGGATTTTGCTTCAAGTCTCTTCTAGCCCCAAATTCATGCTATGAATGTTCTAATCTCAGTTGGGTCATTAACTTGCTGAATGCCCTTGGCCCCCCCCCCCTTGATTCTCTTCTTTGTCCTTCAGTGTTCTCATATTTTCTTGTTCTTTTCAATTTGTTTGAGACCTAAGAACTTTATCATAGTCAGCAGTTGTTGTTTTTTTTTTTTCCCCACTGTAAGAAACTTCTATTTCTCCCAAAGAAAACTCACCTGCTCTGAAATGCCTTCTCCGTAGCGGAGCAGGGTCACAAAATGCTCACAGTTGTTGACAAACACGTCATACTCCACCTCCTGTCCAATGACAAACTCTGACCTCTGCATGACCTCTTCCACGGGGAGGGGGCTGTACGTTTCATCGTATTTATTGTTTATTCTGTATGTGTCATCTCCCACAACATCCTTCAAAAGCTGCATCTTCACCAGGGCCTTTCTGCTGAACACAGACTTGGCGCTTGTAAATGACGCGGGGACGCCATCCGCTGTAAGGAGAATTCTGGTTAGCAAGATGAAGCGACCCGGCCCAGGGGACCGCAATGCCTTCCTAACCCATCCTCAAACCAGAACCCACTTTATCTTTCTAACCTTAAACACTCGTGCTCTAATTTATCAATCACACTTGTTCAGTTCTGTATGAGTGAGAACAGAAGAAAACTTTTTGAAAATGTACATCACTGGGTGTGAAAACTCTACCCATTCTTGAGGAGTAAGCTCTCTCTCAGTTGGTATTATTACTAGGGATCTTGGCATATGTTTCTAACATAACATGGATAAGACCATTGCCTCCTTTTCTGTAAGGCAGCTGCCTTTTCAGCATTTGAATCCTTTCCAAACTAATACCATTGGGCTTCAGCACTCATCTTGCATCTAAGCCACACTCTTTACCCCCATCTCTGCATTTACACTTGTTCTTCCAACAAGGCTTCAACTTGAAACTTGCACGCGACCCCAGTCTTCTAAGGGGTCAGCTAGGGTCAGCCTGGGGCCCTGCCTTTGTCTTGCTAGTTCTTTGAGCCAAGAAGCTAAGTCCTAACATTAAACCTAATGCAGCAGACACTGTCCACTGTATGTGGCCCCTTCCAGTGCCCTACCTACCTGTTACAACACCCCATACCCTACCACTCCATCTGCATCCTGGCCTGCCGGGGCTGGAATCTGATGCTGGACAAATGATTCCTCAGCGTTCAGCTTTAACGCCAGGCCCCAGGCCCTCTCCATCCGCTCAAGACTGCTATTCTTGGCCACCGTCCACGTAAAGCGTGGGATGAAGGGTCTCTGTATAACCAGCGTCTAAACACGTTTCCTTTCCACTCCTCTTTTTTTTCTGTCCTCCAAACTCCTTTTCACTGGCACGGCATTTCCAGGTAATACCTAACACATTGAAAGTTCTTCCATATTACAAGTTCATAGGACACATATATTCTAGTTAGAATCATTAAGCTTCTTTTTTTGACTAGTTTGACGCAATCAATAGACAGATGAGAAAATTGAAGCTTGGGGAGATAAAGTGGTTTACAGAATATCTTATGAGTAATTAACAGAAGTGTGATTTTAATTTCAGTCTACAAGATCAAAGCTCAGTGCTAGAACCACATTAATATGCAGCTAGACGTGAAAATAAGGAAACAGGACAGAAACCTCATATTATTTTCCAAATGTGAAAACTGCAGAGCTAATGTAAAGAACTGCTTCTTGCTAATCACTAGAGTCTGCAGAATGAGCAGTTCTGTATCATAAATGTTGTTTTAGTCACCATTTCCATTTCCAGAATTCTAGAATAAGAGGCAGATATCTCAAGACATTGCAAAAATCATTTCATTAAAAATTCTCAGCTCTCAAGATAGTAAGATTTAGGCTTATAAACACATTTTTAAAAAGCATCTCAAGGAAAAATATGCTCTAGTCTATTTGTTATTTGCATACAGCGTTTTCTTAATTTGTGCTCATTTCTAAACATCTAGAAAATACAGAAAAATACAGCATAAACACGTAAATATGAATCACCCATTATCCTGCCATCCAGAAATAACTACGATTATTATTTTGATGTACTTCTACTGTCTTTTAGTATCACACGTATGTGTGCGTGTGTGTGTATTCACATGTAGCTGTAGATACATATGATTTCTTTGCAAACCCGGTATCATATTACATATTGCCTTTTTAGTCTGGAATTTTCAAATAACTATCATACAAGACCATCTTGCATGCAATTAAAAATGTCTAGAAATGATTTTCAGCTCTTAAAGGGGCTACTGTTTTTGTCTACCTAGCACCTATCTTAATACCACTTCTTTCTTTCTGGAAAAGACTTTGTCTAGGCCACTCAGACTATCCCATTCTCGTGGGCACAGTGATGGTTCAGTGAGGGACACGGGACCCACACTGGACAATTAGAGTCATTCTCCATGATTTTTCTAACTGCAACAGGCAAGAATTGGCTCTCTCCTGTTGAGACTATAAGTATGAGAGCTGAAGGATGCTTATGGTCAACAATTCGGCTTCTTAGAGCGACATAGCCTGGAATAATGAAGACAAGATATAGAAAAAAATGCAGACGTAGGGTGAAGAGCTGTTGACAGTGTTCAAACTCCTGGATCCAGGCATCTCTACCCTTTCTGTAGTTTCCTTCGGTGAGGCAATGAATCTGCCTCTTTGTTTAAGCTAATTTGAATTTGATGTATGTTACTTGCAACTAAAATATTCTGCCAGACACAGATACCTAATATTCTGTGGCTAAATCATAATTCATCTCACCATTTCCTCACTGAACATTAATCCATTGTCTATTTTTGTAACCATTATAAATGAGATAGAAGGGAACACTCCCATACGCAAATGTTAAAGAAATATCTCTAAAAATATTTCCCAAGAATAGATTAGTAGAAATAAAAGTACAAGGTCAGAGCATATGAATTTCTTTAAGACTCAATACATATTATTAAATCATTTTTGTGAACGATTTTGTCAAGTTATAGTTCTATCAACAATATCATTGTGTTCACTTCATTGTACCTTTATCAACACTGATTGTTAACCAAATTGTTAAACTTTGCTAACATGAGAGGCATAAAACCTGTCATTTTATTTTATAATTCTTACATGACTAAAAAGTCGAAACCTTTTAAAATGGGTTTGGGTGTTTGCTATTCATGTTTTAAAGACTGTTCACAATTTTTAACCCATTTGTTTGTTGGGATTCTGGTGTTTGCTGTCCCCTCAGCATAAGAAATTCTTTCCTCAAACAGCAGGTCCTGGGTTTCCTTGCCTCTTTCGAGCTGTTTCTCAAATGTTATTTTCCCATGAGATTTTCCTGCCCAGCTCATTTAAAACTACTACAGCACTCCACAACTGCCCAGCACGTCCTATCCTGCTCCTATGATTTATTTTCTCCACATCACTTATCTCTAATCTAACGTTGCTTTCTGTATTTGGTTTATGGTCTCTCTCTCTCTCCTTCCACTAGAATGTAAGCCCCTCTGTGCAGGGAGACTTACGTATCCCCCGCATCTAGAACAGCATTCGGCACATACTGGGAAATTCAAAAACAGATGTTGAATAAATTGAAATAATCTACTTGTATGATGTAGAAAGACACTGACTCTTGTCATGTTTGTGGCAAATATTTCCTCCAGCTGATTATTTACTTTTTAATTGTGTTTTTTTTTTAAATACAAAGGGTTTAAAATGTCAATTGTAATTGGCTTTTGGGATTTGTTCAATGCCACTTTCGTCTTAGAATGTCCTTCCATAACCCTAGATCAGCTGGATTTACAGACTTTCTACATTTTATTTCTAGTTTGTTTTACTTTTCATGATGCCTTCTTATAACAAGAAAATGAAAAAGCTCCCATGGGCTTCTGGAAACAAACCTTACCTAGAGGTGCTATGTTGATAACATACCCATCACCCAAGTACAGCGCCCAGTGCTGATAGCCAGGACGGAACACTTCAATCAAGTCCCCTGGCTGAGGGTTGCCAGGATAGCTCAAACTAAAGCAATCATTAAACGCCATCTGCAATGACAGATACAAAGAAGATCTAGCTGATATGACTTGTCAAGAGAAAATCAGTTAAGATTTCCATACAAACATAAGAATAGAGAATTTACTGGGATTGCGTTCCTTATTAAGACTTAGATTCACACCACCGTCCTTTTCTTTGAATGATTCCAACACTGAATTGTGTGTGCACGTGTGGACAAGTAAAGAATTTGTCTGTTGCTTAATTTTCTACAGCAATGATTCTCATACTGATTAACCCCAGGGTGATTTTATTATAATAAGCATTTATAATTCTTTCTTTAAATCCAGAAGTTCATGGATAATATAATTTACCTATACACTAAATTTCAAATGTTAACATGATGTCCTATTTGGAATAGAAAGAGGAAGCCAATTTATAAAAAATACTTGTTTTACTATGTAAATGCTCAGTTTATGACTACACAAAAAATATAATAAAGCACTCTGCATGAAAAGGTCAGGATTCAGAAGTAGATCAGAAGTTTTTCAGCCTTTCATATAGCAGCATAGTAAAATCAAAGAGCAGAGGTATGAATAGACACTAATATTCTGTGCAAAAAAAAAAAAAACTTTGTATTGCAAAACTTACTCTGTTTTTTAATTTAAGCACACATAAGTTCCAGGCTCAGATGAGAGGCCAGCCAATTATCCAAGCATACTGTAGGACACAGGACCTTTCTTCCTTGTGCCAAACTGTGCTGTGCAGGTACAGGCACCCTGACCTCCCCCTGAAACCGTATACAAGTCCGTGTCCCTGTCCTTTGTAGTAAAAGGCTTTTGCTTTAGTCTCCCAGCCCTCCCCTGAGTCTCAAAAGGCTGAGCCAAGAGTTAACGATTAGGAAATATGAAGAGGTGGAAACAAAGGATAGCTGTTGGGAAATAGGTAACAATTTAGACTATAAATCAGACACCTGGCAGAGTCACCTAACTCCTAGTTCCCTGAAAGATACAAATGTCTGGCACGCATTGCTAAGTTGTTTTCACAGGAAGAAGACCCCCATCAGGTAGAAACTGCTGACCTGGAGCACGGAGACCCCAGACCGACCAAAACCAAATTAATGATGTTCAAGGTTTCACTTTGATGCCAACCAATCTGAGAATTGAGCACAGGCTGATCACATACCCTGTGGTCCCCTCCCTCACATTGCCTTTAAAAATCCTTCTCTGAAAGCCATGGAGGATGCTGGGCCTTTTGAGAATAAGCTGCCCACTCTCCTTGCTTGGTGCCCTGCAATAAATACTTTATTTTCCTTCACCACAACCCGGTGTCAGTAGATGGCTTTGCTGCACACCCAAATCCAGGTTGGGTGACACGCCTACTAAACACCAGCAAATGCCCTTTGTCATTGTGACATCACAAACACCCCACAGATCTCCATCTCTCCCCAACTGCCCCGCTTAATGTCTGATCTCATTTCTGATTCCTGAAACAGTGCAAGCTGGTTGATGCAGATGCGGGATGAACAACTTGGAAGGTTGGGGAGTTCACCATATTGATGAATTTGTCTGAAAATTCTCAGTTTGGTGAAATTTTTCCCTTTTAAATCAATCCTTTTTAGAAAGAACACATAAGTCCCTGATGGAACATTACATTTTCTATGCATAGCATCAAAGTAGAATGACTTAGCAAGAGGAAGTTGTGTCCATTCATTGATAATCAAAAGGAGATGTCGTGCTATGTCCATGTTGAATATCTAACTGGCAACAGAGTGTTTCCCAGCATCTCTCACTCTAATGTAGATACGTTCACTCATTTACAAAATAAATCCCAGTGCCAGAAAAGGAAACTTCCAAATCATCTAAATTATAATTATAATAGCATAGGCTAAGGGCTTGGGAATACAGATTATCATTTTCCTGGCATGCTAAAAGTCTTTTTTACAACAATTAATATAGGGAGGGTGTTTTCCCAAGTTATTCGTATGCCATCTGTTGAAAACTTCAATCATCATACTGTCACAGAAATGAGGCCAAAATGTAAGCTGTCCATCTGTCGAAAAATAACTACTAAAACAACTTTATGGAAACCATTAAGTCTAACCACCCTCTCAAATATGTTTGAGTCTTATTAATATGGCAGTTCACAAATTGGCCACATGGGCACTAAAAGGAAAAATAGATACTATACTACGATATAAACAAACACAATTCCCATGAATAGGAATCAGCAAGTACACACAGCTGCCAGCTAGCATTCAGAGACCTAGCCAAGCTTGCAATAATAACCACCACGAGGGGGAAGGTACGGCTCAAATGGCAGAGCGCATGCACGAGGTCCTGGGTTCAATCCCCAGTACCTCTCCTAAGCATAAACAAATAAACTCCATTACACCCCCCCAAAAAAAGCAACAACAATAACCACCATGTAACAGAGAGCGTTTTTGCAGTATAACTTTTTTTTCTCAAATGCACTATCTCAATTAACCCTAATTCATTCTTTAAAAGCCTACCATGATTTGAGTTTAGTATGTTATTATCCCATTTTACAGATAAGAAGTGATAGTAGCAAATGCTAACTTTTGGAAAATATCCACAGAAACCCTTATATTATAAAATACAGAAGAAAGAATAACTGGGCTACGTGTGAAAGATATGAGCTCTAATCTTAGGTCTTCCCCTGCCTACTTTTGTCACTCTGAGAAAGGCAAAATGCCTGAGTCTCAGTTTATATTCCTAAGAATATAGGACTAAGTGAAGTAAGTCAGAAAGAGAAAGACAAATATAATATCACTTACATGTGGAATCTAAAAAAAAAAAAATGACACAAGTAAACTTATTTACAAAACAGACTCACAGACACAGAAAACAAATGTATGGTTACCAAATGGGAAGGTGTACAGGGAGGGATCAATTAGGAGTTTGGGCCTTGCAGATACAAACTACTATATATAAAATAGATAAACAAAAGGACCTACTGTATAGCACAGGGAACTATGTTTAAATATCTTGTGATAATTTGTAATGAAAAATATACGTGTGTATATATATAAATGTGTATCTGAATCACTAGCTGTATACCAGAAACTAACTCAACATTGTAAATCAACTATACCTCAACAAAAAAATAATAATATTGAACTGAACTGTTTATCTCGAAAAGCTGTTGTTAACCTTTCATGAACTGGCTAGAAGCTGATGCAGGTGCTTTGTGAGCTGGCCAGAGCAGGGAGATGGTGGATGGCAGGGAGAGGTGGCTGTTTGTAAAGGCTGAGCGATGGGTTCATGGCTTACGTGTGGCTTTAGTTCCTTATCCTCACTTTCAACCACAACAATTCTGTGGAACAGATGATTCCACTGGAAATTTTTAATATATAAAACACATTTAAAATTCTGACATATCGTTTGCAAATCGACTTATGAAATGTAAGTGAGTTGATTTCATGAAACTCATTATAAAGAGGAATGGCTGAGTCACGAGGAAAACGTCTCAAATGCGTAACCTCTCAAGAAATTAAGGGAGAAGCATGAAGGCTAATGTGGAAGGGAAAAAGCTGATCTCTGACACCAAACACTTAGAATCACAGCAACGTACTGCGAAAAGGGACTTCAAATATTACCTAATCCACTGACCTCCACACTTGTTTTTAGCAGTGGGGTCCTGTATCAAACCAGATATTAGATAGACCCACAAAAAAATATAAAAACTATAAAACAGCCCAGTCCTGGACAGCGTCAGGGAAGGGCATGAGAGCCCCATCTGCTCCTCACTGCTGCTGCCTGAGGGCCCAGGACTTCTAGGCCTGGAGCTTGAATAACACCCATCTAGTCCTGGTCCAACCCTCCCATTCTTGAAACAAAGGAAACAGAGCCAGGCAGGTGATTTGAGTTGCCCAAGGTCATAGGCTATTTTTAAAAAGATTTTCAACAAATGGTGATGGAACAGTTAGAATTACACTGGGTTGGCGGGGGAATAACCTCAACCCATGTCTCACACCTCCTTAATCAAAAAGTAATTCAAAATAGATCATGGACTTAAATACAAAATGTAAAAGGAGAAAAACACATAGAATCCTCAGGATCCAGGGTGAATAAAGGGTTCGTAGACTTGATACAAAAAGTACTATCCATGAAAGAAAAAAGCCAACAATTCGACATCCTCAAAATTTAAAACTTTTGCAGCACAAAAGCCCCGTTAGAAGGACAAAAAGACAAGCTACAGAGTGGGAGAAAATATTTGAAAACGACATATCCGAGAAAGGACCAGTATCGAGAACACAGAAAGAACTCTCAAAACTCAGCAATTAAAAGCAAGGCATATAATTAGAACTTGAGGAAAAGACACAAAGACACATTTTATCAAACAGGAGTCACAGATATCAGTAAGCCAGGTTAAACATCGTTAGCTTTTAGGACAATGCAGATTAAAACCATGACAGCACTGCACACCTATCATAACAACTAAAATAAAACTCGGGGACCACAGAAAATGCTGGCAAGGCTGTGGAGCTAGTGATAACATAAAATGCTGCAGCCACTCAGGAAGCAGTCTGGGAATTTCTTTAAAACCTTAACTTGTAACTACCATGTGATCCAGCAATTGCGGTCCTAGGCATTTATCCCGGAGACTAAAGACAATGAAGACTTATTCGCACAAAACCTGTCCACAGATTTTACAGCATAATAACCCCAAAGTGGAAACTACTCAGATGACCTTCAGTGGGTGAACGTCAAACTGGGGTCAAGCCATACCACGGAATGCTAAGGAACAAACTGCTGATAAATCCAACAACGCAACCAGGGGGATTCTCCAGGGGATTATGCGGAGTGAAAAGAGCCAATGGCATGCCATGTTATGCATACGAGCCCATTTATATAGCATTCTGACCTGACCAAATGGTAGAAATGGAGAATAAATAGTGGCTGTCAGGGATCAAGGAAGTAGTAAGAAGGAAGTGGGTGTGACTATAAAATGGCAACATACGAGAGATTCTAGACGTGGTGGAAATGTTCTGTCTCCCCATGGAGTCCATGTCAGTAACCTGTTTGTGATATCATTGTGTGGTTTTGTAAGATGTTACCATTGCGGGAAACCGGGTAAAGGTACGAGGGATCTCTCTGTATTATTTCTTACGAGTGCATGTGAATCTAAAATTACATTTTAATTAAAATAAAAATTTTCATTCAAAAATAAAGATCAATTTTTCTACAGAGCACAGAAGAGGATCAACACATGGAAGTTAAATTGAGGCAGCTTTTAGCTGTCTATGAGGAAAATTTTTTCTTTTACTGAAGGTGATCGAACAACGGAATGGAGGCCCTGGTACAGATAGCAGTCTCCGTCAGGGTTGATGAAAGTAAGACCCCATGGCACTGGGTGGGGGCGCTGTAAGCGTGAGGAGGCCTTCTAAGGTCCCTTTCACCTCCAGGGTTCTCTCACTTTGTATCTCAGGACCTGTGCCAGGTGTGATCCTTGAACCAACACCACAAAGTAATACAATTATTTCTCCCATCTTAAAGATGAGGAACCTGACGTTCACAGTGGTTCAGGGATCACCCAAAGTCACACAGTGGGAAAGGGCAGAACCTACTTCTGGACTCAGGTTACCCTACCTCCAAAGGCAGGCTCCTCGTCCTAACTGCTTGTCCCCTAGAGCACTATACCACCTCCCTTGCTGGCATTTCTACAGCCCTGCTTGCACGCTGTTAGACTGCGTAGCAACTGTGAGCTGATTATTATGATCACCATTTTACAGATGAGGAGACTGAGGCTCAGATGAATTGTGTCAGAGCTAAAGTCACAGAGGTGGTACGTGACAGAACTAGAATTCAATTCCAAGTCTGTCTTCTTATTCCAGACTGTACGCTCCTCCTTGACACCACTGATTAACATGTTTAACCAAAGGAATCACTACTAAACAATATTTCATCTTTTCCCTCTTCTCAAATATTCATTAGACAGGGAAGCTGCAAAAGCATCCTAAATGTATATTTCATAAGCCAATACAGGAAGTTTTTAAACATTTATATGTAGGACCAGGGAGTAACAGGAAGTGGAGCGTTGGGGACCCCCTCCTCTTCTCCTGCAGGGAAGGGGTGGAGATGGGGCCAGAAGTATTTAGATGGTTCCCAGACTCATACCTTAGGAAAATGGCTAAAACCTGTCTGCTTGGGTGATTTGATTTACATGGATATCTACTCATTTCATTCAAGCACAAGTATGTCATGTAGGGCTTCATAAACATGATAGCACAGAGCCAATTAAAGATACATTTGTAAGTCCTCTGCAGAAATCTCTCTGTGTCACCTTTAAGGTAGAAACACTTCATTTTAGTTCATCTGCACAGAAATGTTTGACTAGTTTAAAACAAAGAGTGACATGAAGGTAAGGCTGTAATCTGTGTACAAGAAATTTCCCATTTCAGATGCCAAAACAAGCTGCCCGGTTTACAGTTCCCTGTTGGTCCCTGGGGATGCATCAAAAGAAATAACTGTAACCTGCACAGACAGGGACAGGCTGATTAACTGCTGCTCGGGTCCACGTGTTACAAGAATACTAAGAGCACTTTTTCACAAACTACTCCCAAGGATGCTATTGGCAGTCTGAAACACGATCACTGGCTATCCCTACAGTCCAACAGTCTCCCAATTCAATTTGGACTCTTTCCCACTCCAGCTGCATTTGTCATCCATAGCCCTGCCACACTGAGATGGCTCTATGAACCCCTGTGCTCCCAGATCGGCTAATTCACAGACCCTCAGAGCTGCAAGGATCCTTGGTCCAACATCCTTTCCCTACAGCGGAGGGATCCAGCTCCCAGCCAGGTGAACCATCCTCAGCCACTGCACTGTCATTCCCAGCTTGAAACCCCTCCCAGGCTCCCACTCCTGACTCCCCATCTTTCCCCCTCTGTAATCCTGGCCTCCCTATTCATCCCCACATTCTAGGCAAACCAAGCTATTATTCTTCAATCTCACCTGCAGCTGTGTTGCTAATACTATACCGAACCTTCTACCTGGAATGCACCACCCATTTCCAAATGCCCCCAAATGACCCGCTCTTAAAGATCTAGATCAGATATCACCAAGGTCTTCCTCCAGTCAGCCAGCAGTGACACAGAAGTGAGTCACCAGTGCTCCATTATCTTTCTAATGCCCATGGCGTTTCCTACACCTGTGTCAGCTACTGGTGTCTGGGGCTTTTCTCTTTTGCTCCATATGGAGGGCTGGTGCTTGTTTATCTCTACACCTTCCGTTTGCTGCAGAGTACCTGGCACAAATAACCACCGAGCTAATGTTTAATGAATGAAGTAATGAGGATCCAAGCCCAGGAGGACAGAGTGGCTGGGTTTTTCCAGCACAGAAATCATACTAATAGTTCTGAACGCCAAAGTGATATCACCATGCATAGTTCCAAAATCTAATATATTATAATAATAAATACTTGTATTATGATTATTCACATTCATTCCAATAAGGACAGTGGATAAGAAAGGCCCGGTACCCCAGTCCGGTTCTGCCACTGGATAGCTGTGTGACTTAGGAAAGCCTCTCTTTCCCCGTGGACTTGGTTCCCTTATTTGTAAAAACAGGGATATTGGTCAAATTAGATGCTCTCCACTGGTCCTCGGGGCTCTCTCATCGGACACTCGGCTCAGCAAGGCTGTCTGGGAGCCTAGAGTCCTCCCTCCCCATCCCCAGCACACCTCACTCTGAAGCCTGGCTTGTCCTCCCCCGCCGGTGGCAGCGGCGGGGGTCCTGGGTCGCCCCGGCCTCCCAGCCGCAGACCCTCCCGCTAGCGCTAGCGGCCGCGGGCCGACTCCATCTGCTCCCGGAGTTGGGCGCGGCGGCAGCGGCCGACTACTGGTTACCCAGGGCCGCCCTCCAGCGCCAGCGCCAGCGCCAGTCCCGCCGCGCGGAGACACCCCGGCGCCCTGATGCTGCTGCGCACGCGCGCGGCTCCTGCCGCCCCGGCCGGGGAACCTCCGCCTGCCTGCCTCCATCCCGCACACACCTCCGTCCCGTGTGCATCTCGAGGAGCACCGACAGGACACCTGCCCTCCACCGGTACTGACACAACACACAAACCCAACCGCCCAAGCGCAACCCCAGCGCGGTAACTAACCAAGGACACCCCTCCCTGCCTCTGGGACGTTCCTGCGCTGGTCTAGGCGCCGCGCTGGTGCACTTAACTCGTCTCGTTGAGCTCAGAAATTTTCCTGAACATGAATACAGACTGCATCCCCTAGAAGTGCTCTCCCTTCCACGTCCACACAAATTCCTTTAAGGCGGCAGAAAGGATCTTGGTCCCTGTGTCCCCAAGAAAGCCTCCCAGTCTTAGCTGAGGTAGGAGGAAGGACTG
This sequence comes from Vicugna pacos, assembly GCF_048564905.1. Classification (NCBI taxonomy): domain Eukaryota; kingdom Metazoa; phylum Chordata; class Mammalia; order Artiodactyla; family Camelidae; genus Vicugna; species Vicugna pacos. Next base: position 59,864,853 of record NC_132987.1, on the reverse strand, counting down.
GCCTTAAAAACACCCCCGGCTTCCCACCACCACACACCTACAAAATGTGTGCTTGTGAGCCCGATCCAGCTCCCACGTCTGTAGGGACGCACGTGGACCCCCGCTCCCTTTGGACTCCTCCTTTTCACCACCCTCAAGTCTAAGACCAACTTCAGAAGTGGGAAGGGCTGGGGCGGGGAAAGGAGGAAGGAATGGAGCCAGAGAGGCGGCCTCTAGATCTCCAGGTACCCGTTTCTCCCACTGGGAAATTTACCTGGCTCCTGGTGAGGCCTTCGTTAAAGACAAGACTCCTTCAGGCAGCCCATTCTCCCCACCTCCCTGCCCTGCCCCTGAAAAAGATCTGGTTCTAGCTAGAGGAGGAGAGCAAGTCCCTTATTCAGCGTGACCTGGGTGCACGTGACAGAGCAAAGCCTAACTCACTCCGTTTCAGGCCCCGGGCCAGCAGAGGCCTCCAGGAATACAGCCATGTGAGTTTAAAAATACACCTGGGCATGAAGAGTATCCATTTTCTCCTTGCTAAAAACGGGAGGCCAGGAATACTAACCGACCAAGTAAGGAAGTCCTGGCGGACTGCTCAGTGAACTTTTTGAAGCGCAACACAGGACCTTCCTTCAAACAAGTCATAACCTAGATTTTTACTCTGATATAAATGGGCTATCGGCTAAAAGGAAGGATTTTTTCCCCCCTACTGATTCAAAGACTGAAATAGCTTTCTAATTGTTTGTTGTTTTTTGCCACAATGGGATAAGAACTACCTAAAGATGCAGCTGCCTTTATAAAGAATTTGGGTTCAGTGTGTGAAGGGTGAATCTGCATGGTTTGAAACTGGGGTCTGGCTTTGGTATCTCTGGAAACAGAGTAGCAGACATTAAAAACATGTGGGATCTGGATATATTTGTTGGTAAAGTGGAAACTGGAACACTTGAGAGGTTGTGGCTGTGTCTTTTATGAGTCAATATTTTTCTTGCCTGTTTCCTATATAATATATTTTTAGAGTTATAAACTGAATCAGATACACCTTTCAGTACCTTCTTAATGTCTCAAGAAAGAAAGCTATAAACATGCATTTGCTTTATGTTCCCCAACTATTTCAATTGAGTCATCACTGAAGGCAGTGGTTCATGATTTTATACAGGAGAGTTATTGTGAGCATTTATAAAGCCATCCTGCTTATGAGTTAAATTTATTATGTTTGCCAGGTTAATCTGTTTTCACTAATCGGACACTTAATCATCCGTTCTCCTCCTTGCATTATGGATTCATGAATGTGAACGAAGGAGGGTTGCTCAGTCAGGGCAAAATGATAAATTATCTTTTCATTTTGGGGGTATTTGTGATTAAATGCATCATGATAGAATTAAAATGAAATAAATCTTGTAATTTTACTTCTAGATCCCTGCCAGGTACAGGTAAAATGTTAAGAGTAAATTCAATTCGATGCCTGAATGGAATTTGTAGGAGAAAACAGAGAAAGCTTTGCGGCGCAGGAGAACTCTGAGTTTTCCCTTCACTCCTGAGATTGGAGAGGTGGTTAATCACTCAGCAGTACTCTACGGATGAACAACACAGAATTAAAATTTCCATCGAGAAAGAATGAGGAATTAGCCTCAGGCAGTAATAGCCAAAGTTTGTCTGAATCTAGAGTTGTAGTCCTGGGATCTCAAGGGCTGCACTTGGCATGTGATAGGAGCAGATGTTAGATTACAACCAAATAACCAGTTCCCATTATTTTGGCTATTATATTAAGGGAAGCACCACGTGGATGGCACCCTCAGTTGCTGCCTAGTGGGGTTGAAAGGGTTGAAACATATTGAAATAACCATAATGGAGCTACTTCAGTCATATTTGTTGTAAAATAAAGTCCACATACCAGCAAAAGCCCTGGGTTAACAAGAGTCATTATTTGCCTTTTCAACACATGGAGACTGAAACCAATTGGCATTATGTAATGTTATCCTCGAAAGAACCCTGTATTTTTAATGAATATTTTACAACTAGCAAAGTGTTTTCATATCCTTTGTCTTATTTGAGCCTCACAACAAACCTGTGGTTACTCAGGTCTTGGTCAGAGCCATGGAAGTCCTCACTCAGGATCTCCTGGGGAAAGACCCAGATTAGGTCTTTTAGTCAAGAGTTCTTCCTCTAGCCAAACTCCCTCTTTATATAGACAGTAAAAACAAAGTCTTCCTTTTAGATGAAAATTCACAAAAACAAAAGTCTGCACAAATACGAGGTGAATGAGACTTAGGACAAAAATGATCTTGTAAAGATATCTTGGCCTTAACAGAAATTTTGCTGAGATGATACAGGTTTTGGCTACAGTAGCATAATAAGTGAGAGTTGAGACAGTCAATCATGTAGTTGCAACCTTGCCTCCCAAAATCCATGCTGTAAAAATGAAAGCTTTTTTCTTGACTTGAATATTGACAGGCAATAGGTCTGTTCAGATTGGATTTTGGGACAAATTGCTCGAACCTCTCATTCAGTGTGCTTTGTACATTCTTGGTCAATGTGGTTGGAGCTAGAAATCTGTTCCTCAACAGAATTCTCACGGAGTGCACCTCCAGGCTATGTCGTATCTCTGTGACTGCTGCTTCCCCCATAGTTATGTGCATTTGAAATTACCATGCTTGGTAAGTCAGCCTGAGCCAAGGGTCTAGGGCAGTTAAGGGGACTGCCTGGTGGAGAAAAGGATGATTTAATGGAGCCCAGGTCAGAGGCACAGAAACATACCAGCATGTGGCAAGGAAGATAGGACATGGGTAGGACTTTATAGAAGAAGTTATCTGCATTCTGCCCAGGAAAAAAGGGCAATGGAAAAGCCTTGGACAATGAATCAGTTATCCTGGGTTCTAATCCCAGTTCTGTCACTTGCCAGCTGTGTGACATGAGACATGTCCCTTAAGCCTGATCCTCAGTTATACATGTATGAAATGGGAAAAGTAATAACATAGCCTGCCATTTTTCACAAATTAGCAAAAAGGTCTTTTGATTATATAAAGATTTGGATTATACAATTAACATTATACAAAAAAATATACAAAAACATAAGGAAGAATTCAGTCAAACTATGATTGGTCAATAGATGTAACACAAGGGTATCCTTGAAAATGACACATTTCACTATATTCAGGAAGAGAAATGGCTACATACATACATAATATTCCTATCCTTGCTCTTCCCTTTTGCCTCTTTCCATTTTAAGTTTAGAGCAAACTGTCTTATATATTCATTGTAACATTTACATAGTATAAATATCTGTCACGTAAAAGTGATACTGACAATGTAGTTAAGCTTTTATTGTCTTTCATTAGTCTGCTAAATTAAAGTCCATCATTAAAAAGAGGCCACAAATATAAATGATTTTTAGGGACTTTGCCCTAAGGGGAAATCATACAATGCACTCGGGAGAAGGTAATTCTGACTTGGTCCTCCATAAAATGCTAAATTTCTGCACAAAATCTTAAAGCACAAGTGTTTACAGGACTCTTGGTGACAAGAAAAACGATAGTAATGTGCCTCAGCACTAAAATTCCCGTATCCATGGAAACCTGTGAAGTTCTGAAAGCACAGGCACGCAGCCTACGTATTTATGGAAGGTCTGAGGCAGTGATGGGTGGGTTACTATGCTGTGAAAAGCCGACACATTCCTGGGAGCTGCTCAGCACAGGCGTGGATGATTCCCCCCTTGCTAAATGCAATCAGAGAGAAATTCAGAAATCTCAGACGTTACCAAAAAAAAAAAAAAAATCCCACATTTATATATTTACATTTACTTATATCTGTCATAATAGAGTAAGTTAAGTCAGATTTTAATTCAGAGAAGGCTTGAGAAACCATCAGAGTTTCCCTCTCCCTGCCACATTTGTAGCTATGTTAAAAAACTCTCCAGATTTTCCATGTGTGCAGATCCAGGTGTTTCTTGATACTGGAAAAGAATGTCACCGTTTTTAATCAAACTGATTATTCCTGGGAAATTTAAATGTGTTCCTGGTCAGTGTTTCCTAAGGTATAATGGCTTTGAAGGCAAAGAACATAATAATATTGGAGGGAAAGGATCATCTACAGATTTCTGAAGTATTTATAGAACCAAGGAGCAATATGCCAATAAAATAAGGAAGTAATTCATAAGTAGTCATATGGCATATTCATATAGTGCTCCATTTTTTAAAAGCATATATATCATCTCATTTAGCACCTGTATCAATTTTAATGGATATCATTATCCTCATTTTTCCTTGCATTGCCAAGTACTCGATTTTTTCTCAAATTTTGTTCTATTTTAATTTGAAAAGATACATGCACCCCAATGTTGACAGCAGCACTATTTACAATAGCCAAGACATGGAAACAACCTAAATGTCCATTGACATATGACTGAACAAAGAAGCTATGCTATATATATAATGGAGTACTACTCAGCCATAAAAAAGAATAATAGAAGATGTGGTGTGTGTACACACAATGGAATACTACTCGGCCATAAAAAATAAAATAATGCCATTTGAGCAACATGGATGGACCTGGAGATTGTTGTTCTAAGTAAAGTAAGCCAGAAAGAGAAAGAAAAATACCATATGATATCACTCATATGTGGAATCTAAAAAAAAAAAAGACACAAATGAAATTTAAAAATAGAAACAGACTCACATAGAAAAAAATTTATGACTACCAGAGAGAAGGTCGATGGGACAGGATAAATTGGGAGTTTGAGATCTACAGATACTAACTACTATGTATAAAATGGATAAACAACAAATTTCTACTATATAGCACAGGGAACTATATTCACTATCTTGTAGTAATTTATAATGAAAAAAATATGAAAATGATTATAAGTATGTATATGTATGACTGAAACATTATGCTGTACACCAGAAATTGACACAACATTGTAAACTGTATTTCAATTAAAAAAATATTGTTCTAGATATTAATGATTTATAAATGATCTGTGTTTGGTTGAGATACATTAAAATAAATAAAATTATTAATGAGTTTTTAAAAATACTTTGTATTTTAACCCTACAGTTTTCTCTTTAAAAATGTTTTTGTGTGTTTGGTTCTCTGAAGATGTGTTTTTCAATATGGTAGCCATTAGCCACATGTGACCACTGAGTGCTTGGAATGTGTTTTGTGTCACATGTTGAAATGATAATATTTAAATGTATTTGGTTAAATAAAATATGACCTTAATTTCACTTGTTTCTTTTTATTTTTTAATATGCTTATTAAATTTTTAAAAACTATATAAGAGGGTAGCATTAAATTTCTGTTTGACAGCACTGCTGTAATAAAACTGTTCAGAGCCTTCAAAAGGTGTCTCTTTTTGATCATTTCCTGTACACCAGACTCTGTCTTGGAATTGACCTGCCATACTTTTCACCACAATAAGATTAGCAGCACTGCTTTTGTGTAAAGTTCTTTTAACTATTCTTCTCTTTCTGAGCCAGGTTTCTTTCTTTTTCACCCATACAATGCTCAAAGGCAAAATCCCAGTAAGCAAATGGACCATCTTCTCCCTTGTCTTTGCTTCCAGAGAGGCAACTGGGCCCAGCACCTGCCCCCGTGAGACCCAGTAAGCCCAGCCAAGACCCATAGTTTGCCAGCATCTAGCACCATGGATGCTAGACCAGGCACCTGGGAAGAGAGTGCTGCCCTGTATTGAAACTGGCTCAGTCACTTCCAATTGTAAGAGCTAAAGCTATTTTGCATTATTATCTTGTATTGTTATTGCAATCTGAACTCAGGTTACAACCTGAGTTGTAATCCAATATTCATTAACTGACTGTGTAACTTTTGTCAAATCATTTAAGCTCCCTGGGCCCCAGTTTTCTTTTATTCTATTCTATTTTTTAATGGAATTTAATAATTAGGGACATTTTATAGATAAACTGTTGTGATTTCAGATTCTAATGACTCCGTTTGAATTTGTAAAGCTGGGATGAAAAGAACATATGAAGAAATAATAGTTTTGCTTCTAGCTGTATCAGAAATGCTTTCAGCTGCAAGTAAGAGAACCTCACATTAACAGTGGCTTAAACAAGAGGAGTTTATTTTTCTCATATGTTCAGAAGTCAGAAGATAGACCCTGTTAGAATGATATCCTGCATCAGACCCATCAGTAGATGCTGGGTAGTTTGATCTTCACAATGTACCCAGAATCTAACCTTTCTCTCTGCCTCCACAACCTACACCTGTGGCCAGCCACCCACAGCTCTCACAGTATTTTTCTGTCTCCCTGTTCCTTCCCTTGCTCTCTTACATTGTCTATATACAACAGCCAGCACATTTTTTTTAAGTACCAGAAAGGTAAAATTTAAGTCCTTTGTTGGTCTCCTGCTCAAAATCCTCCAGTGATTTCTTATACCCTTAAAAATGAAATTTAGAATCCTTATGACAACTTTCAAGCCTCTAAACAACCTGGACACCTGCAATCTCTCTTATCTCATTCCCTTCATTCTTCCTGTTGCTCACTCAGTCTAGCCTCTCTGGTCTGCCTGCTGCTCCTTGAGTGGCTGAGCATGTTTTCCCTGAGGGCCTTTGCATATGCTGTTCCCTCTTCCCAGAGTACTCCTTTCTACCCCCCCCCCCCAAATATCTGCATGACTTGCTCCTTCACTTCCTTTAGGTCTCTCAAATGTCACTTTATCAGATAGATCTCCCTTTATCCACTATGTAAAATATCACCCCATCAGTCTTCAAATCCCTTAACCTTCTTAAGTTTTTACCATAGCTGTTAATTCTAGCTGACATATTATATATTTCTTATTGGCTATTTGTCCTCCTACTAAAATGTAAGCTCCCTGTAAGCAGGCATTGCTTATTTTGTATATAGGAATGTCCACCACTAGTACCGTGCCTGGTGCATAATAAGCATTCAACGAATAGTTGTTGAGTGAATATTTTAGCAACTGAATGATATCAAGTCCCTCTGTCAGTGTCTCTTAGTCTTCTCCTTGCTGCAAGGGGGCTGCAGCAGCTCCCACCATCATGTCCTCACACAATCACCTTGAGAAATAGGAGACGGTGAAGAAAGAGCCTTTTCCTCCTGCACTGCTCTCTTAATAGGGAGAAAAACACCTCTCCTAGACTCTTCCAGCAGATTCCCCTTCATATTTTATTGACCAGAACTGGGCCAGGAGCTACCCTTATCTGCAAGAGAGGCTGAGAAAGGAAGTATTTGGCTTCTCTAGGCTTTAGAGAAGGGTAGGTAAGGGAAAACAGTATGATTAATCAAATCACCATGCCGATAATAGGCTGTGCTGAGTACACCCCAGTTATGTTACATGGCTGATGAGCGATTTGGAAAACCATGGGACCCAGAAGCACTCAATAGAGTGCTTTCACCCTGTAATGCCCCTGTTTCTCCCCTCTTGAAAATGTAGCCATTTATATGACTTATCTTTCCAATTTAATTACTGTTTCATTAAATGAAAACATTTTCGAATAATTACATGGAAAAAGATTACGCAGGTAATTTTATTAGAGAAGGTTGAAGGAAGGGTATCACGAGGGGAGAACTGGGTTGCCAGAGAAAGGAAAATGGCCAGAGGCACCCAGTCCTAGGATGGGACAAGAGGAGAGGAAGTGGGTGAAGTCTGCTGGAAGATGGATGCGGCCTTTTTGGTGTGGGGGTTGGGGAAAAGGACAGGAGCCAGAGGCCATACTTTCCTACTTGATTTCACAGCATTATTCATGATCTGCAAAAGAACCGAGACCAGGTTTTTATGTAACATTTGTAAATCAGGCACTTGGCATGTTGCATCAGAATTTATTTTTCCTTTTAAATAATTGACCAAAGCTTGGTTCTTGGCAGATTGATGCCGTAGCCCAGGGCAGTGTCCTCCAGGTTCTAAGGGAGTCGAGAAAAGGATTTGGGTGTCCAGGTAACTCCTCTCTTCACATCTTTCATGAGCGATCAATGGCTTAATATTTCCACAGAGTAAAGATATAGTTCAGGTCTGAAATGTGGGGCAGCAGATGAGAAAGCAAACCATACAGGACACCAAGTTGAGAGGGAAAGAGGAAGCAAGGGGAGCCTCCTCACCTTTTCACCCCAAGCACTGTGTTTCAGGCTTCCAGTTCTCTGGCACACACACAGGAAAATCACAGAGCCCGAGTGTCAGGTCTGAAAGTATGAATCTTCAGATCCAGCTGCCGGCACTCCCAGACTTTCAAGTAAGCCCTGCATGATGCGCTTGTAAGACACTGTGACCACCCACCATTATCTCCTGTACCCATTTAAGGAATAAGGTGGACTTTTCACGTTTTGTAATGACATTTAGAATGATGTGTGAGGCAGGCATTTGGAAATAAATGATATTCAAATGCTTAGCCACTCAGATCTCTTTTTCAACAAAGCATGGATGAGAAACAGGCCAAATAGAATTAATAAAAATCCCCACTGGCTGTGAAATCTTTTGTCAAATATGACCTCTGGGATAAGGACACAGGCCTATTGCCCCCAGCTCATATATAGTACATCTTATCAAATCGGCACATTTTCCTGTCTATTAAAAAATGGCTTTCAGGTCTTTCTGTGGAATGACCAAAAAAGACAATAAGAAGAGATTAGACATTAGAGGTGAACACATTGCCCTTGAGATAATTTGATTCTGCACCAAATTCTAGTGCTTGCTGGGGATGAGCCCTTGGCCAGACTTTGCTCTAAGAGGTAAGGAGGACAGATTGCCTGGTGGCGTGCTCCATCTCTGCCATGCATAGCAGTTTAATTGTGCAGATTATTTAATCTCTCTGTTCCCCCATTTTCCCATCTTTTATGAAGACCTATCTTTTTAGGTTAATGTGAGAATTAAACAAATTAATAAATAATAAATACTTAGAATAATATCTGGCAAGTGCTACATAAATGTTAGCAGTTATTGTCATTGTTGCTACCCAGAGTAGACATGTGCTTAGCAAGTGGACACTTGGAGCGATATGGTGAAAATGGATCTTTGACTAAGTGGATTTAAGGGTACAGAGAAAACATGAATATTTTATTTGTGAGTTAAAAAGAATTGCAAAAGAAATTGGAGCATAATATGTCTTTCCAAAGATACAAAAGGCATTGCCTTGTGTAAAATGGATCACAGATGCCCCTATCTCTCTGGCTGGGACTATACATAAAACTTGACTGCCTGGAAAATTAAGCATATACATATGTACATGTAAAATTAGACATAAAACAGTGACTTCTAGTCACTGAACTGACTGGAAAATTTAGCCAGAAATGAATCATTCAATCCAAGAAACTAAATCTTTGAAACCAAGTTTTTGGCTCAAGTGACCTTATTTTTCTCTCTGTCCACACTGACTGATTCCATTAGGACCATAGAACCAGTTTAACAGGTATCTTCTTGGCTGCCTGGAAATGCCTCCCTGGCTTTTTCTTTTCTTTAGCAGAGAACTAATCTTCACTCTTCCCAAGGCTGCTGGATGCTGAGCTGCTTAATGTTAAACTTTGAATAGTGATTCTCTGTGGCTTATTGCTGGAAGGAATGTCAAGATTCCTTGGGCTCCTGATTCTCAGTACCTATCTTCTCCAGCAAATGCTGTCATCCTGGAGGCCAGAGCCTGGGATTTTGCATATAAAGTACAGCAAGTTTATCTGCAGAAAATTGGCCTCCGATCCGCGGAGAAACACAGACGTACTTGAAAGTGCCAAGGTTCTGTGGCAGGGTTGCCGCCAAGTAGTGGCCCCAAATTTGCATGAAGGTCTCTGCAATGTGAGCCCCAGCACTCTTTAAACTCCTGTTTAATGACTCGTGTTTAATGGTATTATGGTGTGTCATGAATATCCAGGTTGATCATTGGAGGTAACTCTTGAACTAGTTGGAAATAGCATTAATATCTCCAGAACTCCTGTCAACTACTGGGAAAAATATATACACGAAAGAGTAGAAGCAAATTTAAGGGAAAAACAAGGCAAAAAGAGCTCTGCTACCGAAGAAGCATCCACCGGTTTGCTGAGTTACTTTTTCCTGCCCACCCCTTAATACTTATCCCAGTTTAACCTCCACAGGGCCACCAGAATTGTTTCTAAGGCAGATCTGATCATGTCAGTCCCCTGATTAAACCCTTCTCTACCACCTGCAAGATGAAGTATAAATCCCTCAGCCCTTCACTTTGGCCTTAATATCAGATTCCATTATACCTCTGCCAACTGGAAAAACAAAACAAAACAAAACAAAACAAACAAAAATACACACACAGCCTAAAAGTTGAGAGTTACATTTTATTCAGCAAACATTTCTGAGGAATTAAGCCCAGGAGGCTGCCTCTCAGATTGCTCTAAGAGACAGCTCCCAAGAGGCAGGGGAGGAGCCAGGATATATAGGAGTTTTGCAACCAAGACCAGACAGTTGGAACATCAAAAGATTACTATTTATTAAAGAAAACCAGATATCTCAAGTTAAGCCATTTAGTGCTGCTCTTTTTTTTAAAATGTATGTTCATTGAAGTATAGTCAGTTTACAGTATTGTGTCAATTTCTGGTGTACAGCACAATGCTTCTGTCATATAGGAACATACATATATTCGTTTTCTATGTATGAGAAAATACAGAAGTCTGGGCTCACTGAAATCATTCCTTTGATACGCGTCTAGCTATCCAGGGCTAGTATCCTGTTCTTCCCCATCCTGAGTTCCCTCAGGGTGCACCACTGGGGGTGGCTGCAGAGGCCGGGCTGCCTGCTCGTCTGCATCCTGAGTTCCCTCCGGCTCACTGCTGGGGCCGCATTAGTGGCTGATGACTTGATGGCAGCAGCATCCTTTGTTTACTGATATGGCAGGCAGTATTCTTCATTCCCACCTTTCAGACTTCATCTCCCACCTCTACCTCCCTCTCCCACCTTACCACCCCCCAGTCCCTACACCATATGTTCTAACTACTATGAACTACTTAAAATTCCTTGATCGTGACAGATGTCATCTTGTCTCTGCGTCCATTATGCCCTTATGCCTCCTGTTTCACTGGTAAAACTCCTTATGTTTCAAGGGCCAGTTCAGATGTTACTACTTCAAAAACAAAGCAACGTTTCCCTTTTCTTTCATTGTACCTGATTCATAACTTTCTAAAACAGTGCTTGTTAGATGTGCTTTTCTCTCTTTTCCAGTAGACTGTGAGCTTCTTGGTATGGTTTTGTAGTCTTTTATTCACATTTGTGTCCCTAATACCTAACCCAGGACTGCAGGTGTACGATGGTTGATCTTAGAAGAATGAAAATACGAATGAGCTTCTCTTTGTTTTATTTTCTGTCTCCCTGCTATCATCTGGCACTTCTCACCAGGAATTCATTTTGCTAATCACAAGTGCCAGTTCTCACTGCTCTGATACGCGTCCCTGCAAGACCTCTGATACCAGTGAGAGTAAGGTGGAATCTCACCAACTCCTCGAGGGTAAATGAAGGATGTTCTGTGGAAGCAGCTAACACAAAATTATAACCTGATAGAAACAGCTGCCGGGTCTCATCTGCTGTCATCACTAGTGTTCCAGAAACCGCCTGCAAATTCCACTTTCTGACAACTTAGAAGCTGTTCAGCCGCCTCCCCGCTGATTTGCTTTCTGGCGGAGCTGAAAAGGTACCAGCTTGTAGTTAGAGGGCCTGAATTCTGGTCTTGGCTTTGCAGCGTGAAATCCATCCGAATGATTTCACGTTAGACACTTAGAGCTGAGTCTCTGTTCCTTCATGTGCAAAACAAGGAAGATGGTCCTTTCCCCAGCCCTACTGACCTTGCTGGGTTCCTCCGAAGTTCAGAGGATGTAAAGAATTAGAAATCACCTTACAAGTCAGAAAATTCATCAGGGGATGGAGGTCAGGAATACAGTATTAGTTATACTTTAGTCTTAGCAGTCTGAGGTTTTCCACCATGGTTGGCTTCAGAAAAATCAAATCAAATACAATGTCTAGAATACAGGAATTTCTACAGGAAGATCAAACTAAATACAATAGCTGAGACATATTCTATTATCCAGGTAAAAGTTCAACCTCTATCACTAGGAACCCGGGATCTTTGCTAGATAGCCCCCATTCAAAGTTCATTAACCAGTTGTCACCATTGGTACCATTTATATGTGAGACCACATGTCCAGACTCAGTTTAGCCACATGAGACCAGAAGCCAAAGAAAAGCAATGTCCTAGAAGTATCTGTGCACCTGTCAGGGAGGTGACTAGCTAACCTGTATGGACATCTCTGATTATATCCCTTGAGCAATGTGGTTCTGTCATTAGACATAGAATAGGACACAAAGTCTTATTCTGCTTAGAATAGGACTATAAATCTATTTTGATTGGAGTCATTAGAAGTCGTGAGGGATAAATGACAAGGAAAGCTGCTGTAGAGATCAGTAATATCAGCTGACACTGATGGTCCCTGTGCACCATACATTCTCCTAACCCACAATCCTTTGATGCAGATTCCCCCGATAGCCCTGTTTCTAGAGTTGGGGAAAATTAAGTCATACACCTTCAGAGTGCAAAGTGAGGATTCAAACCCTTCTCTCCCTGACTCTACAGCCCGGATGTTTAACATTCAGTCAGGTCCTGGCCCTCATGAGGTCCACTAGCAGCTAGAATTTCCCTGAGGATTACTGAGAGTTATTTGGGTAAAATGTCAGGTGTACATTTACTCTGTATGGTTTCTTTGCACAGTCAACTTCAATAAATTGAGGTGAGAGGATGCACCTGGATGATTATTTATTCTTTAGATTGCTGTCCAGTAGCTAGTTGCTTATCCAAAAACCTTTCTCTGCCTTTTGCTCGATAAAGAACCCCACTTTGATTTCAACTGGCAATATGCCCATCTAAAACTTATCGTTTCTAGGCTCCTGCGTGGTTATGTAACTATGTTCTAAGCAATGTGATCATAATGGAAGCAGTACTATGAAATCTTGTGGTGTTTCCAGAAAAGGGAGTTAACACATCATCCTGCTTCTTCTTTCTGTTACAGGAGCTCCAGAAGTTGTGCTGGAGCATGGATGCCTTGAGGATGAAAGCCAGAGGCAGGGAGAGAGAAAGAGCCTGAATTTCCAGTTATTTTTGGAGCATTCATGTCAATACTGGACAACCTATTCTACCTTCTTTCTATCAGAAGAATAAATCTCGAGAGTTTCAGTAGATGTTATTTTGGTTTTCTTTTCATATGCAACCAGACCTAATCCTAACTGATAAAAATTATCGGAAATTTTCCGGGTTTGTCTCTGTTTTATAGACATTGCGCTCTAGATGATTACTCCAACTACAAAGAAATTGTATAATTTCCATTCACTTTGCCTGGTTTTGCATACAACTCAGACAAGGAAATTTTAGGTAGGAAAAAAGCTGAATTTATTGATTAAAATGAAATCTAGAGGTTCAATTCTTTTCCTAATTCTAATTAAAATAAACTAGCCAAAAGCTGTTGGATTTCAATCCAACAAAGAGGAAGGGAGACAATCATTTTTCTTCTTCAGTGCTTCCTAATTCAGGCACATGGTAGGAGCTTTGTTATCTCCTAGACTGCACAACAAATATATTTTCTATACTATTATGATAAATCTCCTGAATCTCCCACATTGAACCTAGTTGTGTAAATTGATTATTGCAGGCCAAAAAAATCCAACTGGAATTTGTCAGAGTCTGGGATAAATCATGAAATTTATAAAATTCAGTGCATTTCAGAACAATGTGAAATGTACCCATTGAAAGTGCTCTGAAGAGATTGACTTCCAGCATGGAAGACCCACTCCCCAGTGAAACTTGTGAAAAATACTTTTTAAAAAAATCAAAATTTCTAGAAATGGACCTAAGGGCAAACAGCAAATGAATGAACATCTATTCAAGAATATCTATAAAAATTTGATAAGAGAAGTAAGAGTGTGTGGTATCAGAGCCACAGCTAGGCAGATTGTTTCTTCCCACAAATTCCAATTCTGCGTTTAAATTCCTAAATTATATTCACCTTTGGCCTATTACATTTCCCGCCTTGACTCGGATGCAAGAATCTCAGAGGTTAACGAACGTTAACGTTCAAAAGTAGCAGGCCCCTCAACAAGTGAAATGCCCAGCATTGCGAGTAGCCGCAGTGGGTACCCAAACCCAAGGGCGCCCAGCCTCACCAGCACCACCACCATTATCACCTCCGTCACCACCCAGGTGCTTGACTTCTCATCGGTGCCCTTCTTCTGCCTGGTTCCTTTTGTACTTTAATCTGAATTAATTTTTAGTTATTCCATGGTGTATGTGTGTGTGTGTGCACGTTCATGTGCATGTATGCCTGCGTCTTTATGTAGGTGGTTGTGTGGGAATTAAAAACTTCCTAAATCTGTTAAAGAAGTAGCTATGTTACAATTAAATAAATAATCTCACTGAGGAATGCCACAGAGGCTTGTGATTAACTATGATAACTTTGCTAAGAAACTCAAATGCATTCTCACCCCTTCTAGCTGTCAAGTGCAATAGCTGTGCATGTCCACTTTTCTGCTCCTTTTATTCCCAGATGATTGTGTCCAGTGTCTCTGTTAAGCCTTGGAGTGACTTTTAGCTCCCTGTTAGAAGGAGGAAGGTGGAGGTGGAGAATGTGGTTTGTCTCCTTATTAGATATATGATATTTATGTAAGTTACGATTGTCCATTTTGGAATATGGCACCAATGAGATTAGTCATGGGCTATTAAAATATCAAAGAGCATATATATATATATATATATATATATATATATATATACCACTAGTTAAAGAAGGCCCAGAATTTCTTAGGACAAAGGATAAAGGTTAAAACTGTTTTATTCTGTCTCACCTGATAATATTCCCTCTTTCCCTCTTCTGATTCTCCAAAACAAACAAAATGAAACCTTAATTGAACGTTACCGTTAGATAAGTTGAAGCAGGATTGTGTTGTACTTGACTGTCATTGTACCCAAACTCTGGCATCTGAATAATTATTTCTTTATTTTTATAACTCAATTAAGTGTTGGCTAAGAAAGAGAAAGAAAAATACCACATGGTATCACTTATATGTAGAAGTTTAAAAGTTAAAAAAAAAAAAGATAAATGAACTTATTTACAAAACAGAAACAGATTCACAAAAAACAAACTTATGGTTACCGGGGGGAAGGTGGTGGGAAGGGATAAACTGGGAGTCTGAGATTTGCAGATAATAACTAAAATATATATATTAAATAGATAAACAACAAGTTCATACTGTATATAGCACAGGGAACCATATTCAATATCTTTTAGTAACCTATGGTGAAGAAGAATATGAGAACTAACGTATGTATGTTCCTATATGACTGAAGTATTGTGCTGTACACCAGAAATTGACACAACATTGTAAACTGACTGTACTTCAATAAAAATATTTTTTTTAAAAAGTGTTGGCTAACTTCACATTGAATTAATCGTTAAAACAAAGCTCATTAAAACACAGATATAAACTATGTTTTATTTTGATTGCTTTGAACAGGAGGAAAAATTACATTCATTCATCTAACTATTCAAAAGACAAAGTAGTATGAAAATATGTATGAAGAAAGTCAATCGACCTTAATGTGACAAAATAAACACTTCTGTTTTATAAATATTGGCATCTTTTACAGGAAGGTGAAAAGAAAGTATTCCATTGTTGAGAGGAGAGGTTGCTGAATTTTACTAATTCAGTGTTCCAATGAGTAACAATTGAACACTATTACTCTGTTAGTTGTAATTGAAGAGTAATAGTAAAGAAATTAGTCACACTTAAGTAGTAATTTTTACTTCTTTAAAGCTTTTTCCTCCAAATATTACAAAGTTTACCCTCAATTATATTAGAAGAAGGGACAGAGAAGATACTACTCTATCTTGTTTGCATTTCTTATGAAAATATGAAACTGGAAGTTATATATCTTTATTAAACTGTAAAAGTTAAAGTGATAAATTGTAGATAATTCAGGTATTATTAACTATAGATTTACTGCTTTTTCTTGAACAAATCAGTTAAATGCTCTGTACTTCTGGATTTTTACCTGAAAGACTGAGACCAAACAGGTTGAATGATCTCTCCAGATTGTTTTAAAAATCAGTAGTGATTCTAAATAGCTTCTTTTGGCACTGGAAGGAAAAATAATGTAATTCTTAAAAATTTGACCTCAACCACTTCTACATCCTAGAGAAACTGAATATTTTATCTTAGGAACATTGTTCTTTCATTTATGAAAAACACATTAATGGAGCTTTAGTTATAAAAGAAGGCCGCAGGCTAAGCTTGGGACAAATGGGCAGTATGTTATTCTGCATAATAAATTAAAATACAGCAAGGTTTTCTCAGTCGTGGTTGTGGGATGAGGTGGGGCTGCTACTGAGCTAAAGTGATCCCCCACTGAAAGGCACAGCATGGGCTCTGAAGCCAGACTGCCTTGATTCTAATCTTGGCCCTGCTACTTCTTAGCTGTATAACCTTGAGCAATTCATTTAAGCTCATTAGGCCTCAGTTTCCTCACCTGCAAAATGGAAGTAATAATTTTGACAGCAACTCACTGGTACAGCAAAGCAATTGAACTCATGTTACTACATCCCTATAGTTTATTTATTTATTGCATTCTTTTTTATCGAAGTATAGTCAGTTTACAATGTTGTGTCAGTTTCTGGTGTACAGCATAATGTTTCCTATAGTTTAAGGGGGAAAAATACATATTTTCTCTGAGGACACCTTCCCTTTTTTTTTTTTTGTTTTTGCTTTGCGACTCACAACATAAAAGCCTCTGTTACCAAGCTAAATGAGTTTATCCATTTAAAGCATTCTGAATACTACCTGACACATCATTCATGTTTGATGAATACCTGCTATCATTACCCATCTGCTATTTCCCTTTTAAACTCTCCCTGGCTTCATGGCTACTTATGTGTGCTACCTGAGTGTCTCAGCCTTCCAAAGCCAGTGAGCATAAATATAGTCCCGTCTATTCAATGGCACTGATCCGCTTCTTGACAGAAATACAACAGGAAATCAATTTCTTCTCAATTATCCTCAAGGCTGTTTTCATGTTTCCATAACCAAGTCCTCATTAGAAATCATCCTCTCTGTCAGCCTGAGCCCAATTCCTCAGAGGTAGCACTTGTATTTGAAACTCTGTGCCCACCAATACCACTGTCATCACGTGAGACCTGGGGAAGCTGGCGAGAAGTTGCACCCAAAGTTGGTGGACTAGAAAGCACTCAATCACAAAGATCCCTGCTGTCACCCTTATCAGGTGAAAAGGGCAACGCAACTTCTGTGTGATAACGTGGGTGGAGGAGAGCCCCGCAGCAAGGTGGCTTGCATGCTTCAAGTACGTCGGGCTGTGGGGATGTAACAACTCTCTCCACTCTGTGTATGCATAAGACCAGCAAGTTACAGCAAGATGAGCTCTGCTCTCACCACCACATGGTCCCTAGGACTGACAGTCTCCTCTGGCTCCATTCCTAAGTGGTCCCTGTGACACACTCTTTTTCCTTTATGATAATTTTTTTTCCAGTGGTGTACTTTGTTTCTCTCTTCACATATGTCCGAACACAAATGGTAAATGGACTTGGGTTTTTATCCCAAAGAGGCTACCAGCCTTTCTGTCATTCAGTGGGTATAAATGGATATATAAGGATACTTTTGGAATGGCTGAAATTTAAAAGAATGATACCAAGTATTGGCAAGGATGTGGAGCAACTGGAACTCTCATTCATTGCTGATAAGAATGCAAAATGGTATAGCCATTCTTGAAAACTGTATGGCAGCTTCTTCAAAAGTTAAACATCCACCCACCATATGATCCAGCCATTCTACTCCCTTTTATCCACTCAAGATAAATGAAAGTGTATGTCTACATAAATAAAGACTTGCACATGAACTTCCTAGCTTTATTTGTAACAGCCAGAAACTGGAAACCACCCAAATTTCCAACTACAGAAGAATGGGTAAACTAATCATGGTATACATACACATATATATGGTCAGCAAATAGAATATATACATTTATTTATGTATAATATTTACTTAAGATTATGTTCATCATCTTATATGTATAGATAATATTTTAATTATTTATAAATAAGTCTATTTATAAATTATATATAAATAATAAGTATTTGTAGTCATATTTTTATATATTTATACATTTATTATTTTATATATTATCTATTTACATATAAATATATATTCAATGCAATATTACTTTGCAATAAAAAGGAGTGAACTGTTGATACACACAACAATGTAGACGGATCTCAAGATAATTATGCAGAGTGAAAAAAGGCAAACAAAAAAGAGTTTGTTGATAACATTTATATAAATCATAGACAGTGCACCTAATCCATCATGGCAGAGAGCAGTCCCTATTTTCCTGGGGGCTGGGGATTGGAGGCAAGGAGGAGTGGGAGGAGGGGATTACTAAGGGCACTAGCAAATTTTGCTGGGTTGTGGATATGTTCATCATCTTGACTTGACTGTGGTGGTGTTTCCATGGATGTCTATCTATGTCAAAATGTATCAAATTATTCCCTTTAAATGTATGAGTTTTACTGTATGTCAATCACACTTCAATAAAGGCTATTTTTAAAAATGGATATATAGGAAAAATGTGACAGCTAACATATTCCTTCAGAAACATCTGAGTGTTCTCCACTCCTACAGAATCAAAATACCATTACTTAATGCTCCTTAAGCAACCAGAAGCCAGCTCATTCAGGGTAGACATGGACTTACTTACCTTTGTGTCTCCATGAACCTTAGCACACAGTATTTTACAAACATCACAGCATTAATATACACATCTGAAACGAATGAAGAATGAATGAATTAACTAACTGAATAATTAATTATCAACCTTAATCGTTTTCATACAACCATCACTTCTGTGTAGCTCTACAATTGTTAACTCCCATCTTCTCTCCAGGATAAATTCCTTCTTTGGACAAACCAATACTTCTCACTCCAGATTATGAGGCAGCAAATGTCTGTTTGAGGAAGATGCATGAGTATAAAGGATGCAATTCATAAATGAACCCAAGGAGCACTATTTGTTTCTCCTCAAATACAGCCCTGAGGTTGCCTCTGTGGTTGTCTTTTCAGCAGCATTCAAATTTAGAATTGCAGTTGAATACCTACTGGATTCAGCTGATAAAGTGTCTATCAACATTCAGGAATCTCAATGTAAATGGAAAAACTTTTATAAATATAAGAAATGCTCTCAACCAGGAGACAAGAGCCTGGGGTTCTAATCCTGAGTCTGACTTTTACCAGCTATTTGCGTCTACATAAATCTCTCCGCCATTCCTGGGCTCAGTTTTCCTCTACTGAAAACAAGGGTATGAAACAAAATCACTCAAGGAATTTTCCTATCCCAAAATTCTGTGATTTTTGTTGATTTCCAGGAATGATATATTTCAGTTTGACCAGGGGCTTAAATGAACTCTTTTCGGGAGGGAACAAAATGAGGTAGGCAGTTGGAGAGTTAAGTGGAGGAGAGGGTTAAATTCATGGAGAATATTTACAAAATTCTCGCCCATGGGTGGAAACATTAAGGGCCAACAATTCTTTGTCACCGAACTTTCCACTTGCAGTACACCTCTCACATCATATTATAGCTCCTCCGGGAAACACAGAGCTCTGGTTTTGTGTCCCACATACTCGCTGCGGATAAATTGTATAATGAAAAAAACATGGAGGTTTTGTTCTGAAGGATGCCAGAGCCTCATCCTGCAGCTTTTCTATGCATGTTTCATACCCAGGGACAACGGGCAAAGATTTGGCATAATCTATGTTCAAGCACTGTCTGAGACCGCAATTGCATTTTCTGCCCCTGTGTCTGCTTGGCCAGAGTCTTTTTTGAGCTGATGCCTAATGGGATGCAGTCTCCAGAAAACTGATTGATTGCCAGGTGCAGGCATGATTAAGCCAGTGCAACTGTGGGTCACCCTATCCCCACAGTGGAGGAAGAAAAGCACGCATTTTCTGTGAGAACACTGTGGCTTTCTTTGGCTTTGCAGCTCATGACATAAATACCCTGGAGTTAAAAATAAATAATAATAACCTATGTATATGCTGACCAAACTGGGCTCCTTCATGGAAACAGAAAATGGGAAAATCAGCTACTATCAGGACTCAGGGTCAAATTTTCATTGTAAATGATTAAAGCATGACGCTCTTTTTAAAAGGTTGACTAACTATTGGCATCTTTCCTATGTTGTGCTTATTTAGCCAAAGAAATGTGATGAGTGTGCAACCCAGTTCTATCTCAACCACTTGTTCCACCCTAAAACCTAGCTCTGTCTGAGGGAAAAAGAAAAATAAAAAACAAATCGGTCTCTGAAAGTTTTGAAAAATATCCAAGTGTTTGCTGAAGACTTGAAGAAGAGACAAAGGAGATTTGAATGAATCAATATAGAGCAAAACTTCCTAAATCTTCTCTACCCATCTGTTTCCCAAAGTTCCACTTGCCTTCCTCCCAAAGCAAGACAGTTCAAATTCCCATCTTACCATCTAACTCTAAGGCCAGGATCTCTTGGAGGTATGTGGTCCTTTTCATCCATTCTGGACATGGTACCTTGTGGTTGGGATTATAGACAAAACAATTTCATGCCACATTAACCCCTAGCCCACCATACAAGGATGGGCCTGGATACAGGGCTTCTAAATGAAAGCTCCCCTTCAGGATAAGGAAGTATGGCCAACTCAGGAGGCAGTGGTTCATGGCAAGGATGGGATACTAAGGAATGGATCTTGTGAAGAACTCTTATTCTACTGTGGAAAAAATTCTTAATAAATCTTGAACTGGGAGGAACTCCCTAGTCTGTTGTTTTTTATGGCCCCTAGCTCTACCTTCTGGGAAGTTGGAGGCACAAAGATTTTTACAGGCAAGAGTTTTTAAGGCCAGGATTATAGTTTTTTAGCAATGTGTTTCTAAAACACTAGGCTTCTGATCTGCGTGTTGTCTGTCAATTCCATGTGCTGATGACCATGCCCAGAGTTCTTTCCTGGACTTAGTGCTCCTGTAGGCTGTATTTCTTTGTTTCCTCAAACCTATGCTGAATTCTCTCAACCTAACAGCATCCTTAAGTAGATCTAAACGATCATGAGTGACTCCCTTAGCACCAAGTTCATCCAGACCGAGACCAACTTCTTCTCAACGAGCAAGAGGAACTCAGCACAGAAAGGACAGTGGCAGTAGTGCCACCCGTGGTGTCGTCAGGTTGTAACTTGAGCAGGAGTGAACCAGGTGGGCGGGGAGGCTCTACCAGCAATGAGAAAAGGGAACACCTTTAAAAGGCACTGCCTTTTAGCTAATTTATCTACAGGTCCTATAATTTGCCTTTTATGCTGCTTGGTCTAATCTCTCGGACCAGAGGTGGCTAGTTGTTTACCAGATTAATTTCCTCTGGCACCCTTATTATGGAGGGCAGTCTGCTTTACTCAAAGCCCGCTGATGTAAATGTTCATCTCATCCAAAAAACACTGCCACAGAAACATCAGAACAATGTTAGACTGAATATCTGGGCCCCCTAGCTCAGCCAAATAGGTACATAAAACTATCACAGCCAGGAACCAGACAACTGGTGACCCTGACGCTTGTTGAAGTTATTCAAACTAGCCCACTCTAAGCCTTCCTACACTGATGGACCTATTCCATCCCACAAAAACCACAATGAACAGTCTTACTCGCATTTTCTCTCTCTCTCTCCCTGCCTCCTGATCGACCCTGGTGCTTCTCCATGTGGTCCCCCTTGGTGTCATGCTGTTCCTCCTGTTTCTAGGGATCTGTGACTATAACAAACTTCCTCTTTCATGACAATCACTGCCCCGCCTGTGTCTCAGCATATATGATCAAATATATGATCAAACAAATCCTATTTACCTTAAATATCACTAAATAAGATACTGGTATTTTTCCTACAGTAGAAGTTTTATTCTCAGAAAGCCATCTCTGATTCTGAAATTTAAAACCCTCAGCATTCCTATCATAGGCTGAATGGCTTTCTCCCTCTTAGCTTAATGTGTTAATTCCTGCCCCTGAGCTTCATATGTTCAGGCTGGCTATGCAGTGCTGTCTGGTACCCCAAATATGAGGGCAAAACCAACCACTGTGTGTTTCCCCTTCTCCAAAAAGAGATACACTCCAAGGCCTAACCATACTCCTATTGAATCCTGAAGCCACGTGGAAGTCTCTATCCCCTGCACTTTCCAAATACAGTCAACTCATGTTCCAGTGGCCTAGCTTTTGTAGGAAAGAGCTCTGTGGAGGTAGTATTCAGACTTCATCCTCATCCCTCTTCAAATACAAAGCTTATGTTTTTAATTACCAGCGGGTTGGCAGGGTAATTGGCTGCTACACTTGAACTGGCCAGTCCTCTCGTAAGCCCTCCTAATAAAGACATATCATATCTAACTAGATGGCAATATCTATTTCCAGTAGGTACCCTGAACTGTTGTCCACTTGTTTCCAAGCTTCTGCTTCCAGTTCCAAATCTAGATGTTGATTCTGGTGCCTAAGTTCTGATAACTTTGGACTTTCCTCTATCACCCTGAACCCAGCCTTCTGACTGAAAATTATGCCTCCCTCCATCCTCTCTTTCTTAGGGGAGAGGCTCCCTCAGTTCGAACCCAAGGAAACTCTGCTCCTGGGGTCCACCTTGGGAACTGCTATGGGCACTAGATACTTGGAGAGCTCCTATTAAAAACTTCCACTTTTCTCCCTTCTCTCTTGCATTCTGGTCATCCATCCATCCTTTCATTCACTAAGCCAATCACCCATTCAAAATTTTTAAGAATTATTATATGCCAGAGTCTCTATCAGACTTTTGGAATAAGACAGTGTCTATATCATCAAGTCTACAATACAGTGGTAGGGAACAACTTTCAGAAGAAGAAAAATTGCGTAAAATGTGGTGCATCCTGTAATAAGCATGAACACGAAGCTGTGGGGGCCTGCTGGTGACTGGCCGCCTTCCCACCCACCTCCTTCATTTGTCTGAGTCCTCTCTGATCCTCTGTGTCATCCTCCCCCAGCACAGTCATCAACTCCCAAGCCTGCTGCTTGTACCACCACTGACATGCCTTCTTCTATTCATCCATATTTTCCCTCTTTTCCCTGCATGTGAAGTGAGATCCCACCAGAGATATGCTAAAATGTGTTAGTCATTCCATGGGCAGGGCTTGAAAGCAGATTTTGAGTGGCTGAGTCTCAGTGTGGAAAGTGTGTGTCAGAATAATGAGTTGTCTGTGCACACATACTCTCCATTGTAGATGAGCAGATGAAGTGAAGTGCCTCCTGTAATTGCTCCCTTCGGGGAATTCTGTGGGAGAGAGGACAAAAAGTGATATTACTACTCTGTTGGCCCAGTATCAATGAATTTAAAAATGCTAATGTGAAAATACCAAAGAGGGATTCATGTTACACTCCCACACACATTAAAAAAAAAATACTTGGACCAAAATGCTGGAAACTGCAATAAAAAGCAAATACCTTTGCCTACAGAATCAGAGTCATATGATATGAATGATCAGGCTTGTGTCAGAGTCCCTGGCCAAAGCATGCAGGTCAGAGCCCTTCACCTTGGGATGCTCTAGTGTTTGGCAGTTGCATGACCTTCTCTCAAAGAGATCAAGGCAGGCTGTCCAGAAGCACTGATCAGAAATTCTTTCATTTGTTTATTTATTTATTGATTGATTGATTGATTGATTGATTGATTTAGCAATTATTCATGAAGTGCCTACCATGTGTCAGGTACTCTGCTAGGCTGAACATACAAACATGAACCTGAAGGATGTGATGGGTGTGCCCTCTTGGAGCCTATAATCCAGTAGCTACTAAGGATGGCTGGGAGTAGGCAAAGCTGGAGGGCAACTGCAGTAGTTCTGATGTGTTTCAGTTTGACAGATCAGGTGGGAAGAGCTTTATTTGCATTCATTCATTTAATACTCATCACCACCTTAAAGTTAAGATTATTATCCTTGCCTCTTTTGTTTTTATTAAGCTTATTATCCTCATCTTACAGAGGCGGGAACTGAAGTTCAGAGGAATTAAGCAACTTGTCCCAGTTCAAATAGTGGGTGGCTGTCTTTGCCACAGTCAGCACTCAGTCGCTCTGCTCTATGAAATTCCAAAATGAGAAAGCTGAACCCGATGACCCAGCGAGGGGAAAGCAGTCCGTTGCTCATCTTCGTTGTATTAGACTTCTAGTCTCTCTTTCCCCTTTATGGACTCATCTTGCCCTTCAGGCCTAACCCTCCTACTGCCTCTCCACATGTGAGCCTGTCTCCTGGTCTGCACCACCCTCAGGTAAGGCTCTCCGCAGCTCTGGGCAAATGCACTGCTTCAGGGAGTGCAGCTCAGGAACTGTGCCCTGCAACTCTACAGGTTCACCTGGTCCTCGGGCAGGACGAGAACACAGAGCATCCCACGGTGTCCGTATATAACGCTCCTACAGATACTCTATCAGATGCACTTGAGGCTCCAGGGAAAACAAAGGCTTTGATTTTTTATTCTTCTCTTCTGCTCTAATCTAAACCAATAACGCAGTTGAAGATAACAGAGAACCGTATTAGGAAATTCTTTTTCACTTTGTGCTGAACTTCATTAATGGAGAAGTAACATAGCAACTGATTTCTTCTTTCTCTGCCTTTGTTAGCAACTAAAACCAGAATGATTTTTTTTTTCCCCTCCTGGCTTCATTGAAGGATTTAAAAACCTTTTGTTCTGGTTTTCTGCAAAATTCCATTGTATCTTTGGGGAGAAATTCTCTCTCCTGCTTGATAATCTCCTGCTATCAGTAGGAAGCTACCACAGAATAAAGTTTCAGAAGAAAAGCCATCACCTTTGTCACTTGACAAGAACTAAAGTGTGAGCTTTTGACAGATGACAAATTGACTATGATTAGGGGAATTCTTTAAGTTAGGAAGGCCAAAATGAGGGGTCAGAATTTTTCTGTTTGTGGACAAAAAGCTAAAATGAACCTACAAATTGCTTGAAAGCCATATTTTCCTGTGTATTTCAGAACACATCTCTCCTACTCCTGGGCAGAGGGGATGCTTTCTACAAGTGATATCCTTCCCACTTTTTTGTCAATGGAGTGTCATTCAACAAGATCCAAGGAATACAAGAGCTAGAAGGAAACTGTGAAATCCTCTAGTCCACAGAACTCATTGTCCTGTTGGGGAAACCAAGGTTCCAGAAAGGGGAACTGCTTGGCAGATGTTAATGGAAGAGTCAGATTGCACCCTGGACCTTGGGCCTCCCTCTGTCAATTGTCCTCGTGTCTGTTACCTCTGCTGTTTCCATACAGCTCTTAGACATGCAGCAGCTAGGAGTTGCCCCCGACCAGACCAGCTGCACCCTGATCTTTGTGTGGGTGTTTCGGAGGAGAGGGGTCATACTATAAGAAACACTCCAAATCATTTAATTATTAATGGTAAAGTAGAGATCCAACAGCTGCTGACAGCTCATCATTCTCACATCTTTAGTGACACCTCATTTATCAAACAGCGTAATAGGATGATAACTTCATAGAATGAAAAGCACTGACTTTATTTTATAGTATCTTAAAAAAGCCTTTTTCTTTAAAAAAAAAGTCAAATGAAATACATGTTTTCATAATGTAAAATTGCACATCTTCATGTAAAACTCTCTTTTTTCCATGATTCATAAAATATTGACAGGACCCAGCTGCAAACTTAACCATTAGGAATCTACATAAAATGGACACATGTATCTCCATAGATTTCTTGAAGACTTCCTAGAATCATTTTGGATGGAAGGGTATTAGAGAGTGGGAAAAGAAGCTAAGTTTACTTTTCATCTAAAAACGAATTTAGAAGATAGTTATAACCAGGTTAGCTTTTTAACTAGGCATATACATTTTTAATAAAATTAGTAACAAGCAACCACAGAGCAGCACTGCCCAAAAAGGGTCCATTGTCTAGCCCAAAAAGGGTCCATTGTCTAGTACTTCCACAAGACAATCTATTAAAGTGGATTTTGTGGTCAAATGAATTTGAAAAATGCAAATAATACAGTCCCTTGAAAATTTACAATCCATATTAGCTTTCAATGGCTCTGAGGTGTCCTGCTGTCAAGACAAATGCATTTTCCAAGCTGTTTTAACAAAGAGTCTTTTTAATATTTCATGCGATACATTTTGGAAAATAATGCCACAGATAATACTTTTTAAAAGATCAATAAGAAGTGTTTAAAAAATAATGAATACATTGAAAACAGAGAAGTAAAAGCAAGCAAACTAGTCTTTGCTTCTGGTACTGACAGGTCTAGATTTGTGCTTTAAACAAATACAAAAGTGGGCAGAATATATAAAGTAACTGTTTTCAGACATGGGACCCACAGACAGTTCAGGAATCTGACTCCTAAGAGAAGAAAAGTACAGTAAGTGAGCCCCATGATGACAAGGACCAGGCACCAGAAGGAGAGAGTCACACAGAGAAGCAGCTCAGGAAATCCACACAGTGGTCCTCTAATCTTTGCCCCAGTACAATGCTTATGCACAGGGCAGCTTGGTGAGTCTGGAATAGAATGGACATGAGGGAGCTGTGAGCTCACGGGAGGTTTTGAAGTTCCCACAGTGCCGATCTATAAAGCTCGACCCTCCCGAGTGACGAGACCTTGTTGAGCACTGTGGACGAGAGCCAGAGAGACCAGGCTCCCCACTAACGGCTGGGCTAGACCCCACCTAACAAAGCTTAAAATCGAGCCTCAAAGGGATCTTGCTGACCTCGCAGTCAATTGCCCCTGCTATAACAAAATTCAACACTCCTTCCTGAAAGAAAAACAACCAGGCTCTTAAAAATGGAGCATTTCCAATGTCTAGCATATAATTTAAAAAATCACTAGATACTTATTTTTAAAAAGCCAAAAAGTTATGCCCTTGACAGAGGGTGGTGAGTGGTAGTCAACAGGAACAGACCTAAAGATGACCAAGGCGCTGAAATTAGCAAACAGCACTTAAAACAGCTCTTCAATACGTGCCTGTAGATTTCAAGGAACAGAGACATAGTAAGTGAACAAATGGAAGTAAACTGAAAATTCCCAATAAGCTTGCAAATACATATTATTCCTTTCAACAAACACTTTTTTAAATTATCTAGTTTTTAATTACTTTCCGTAATAAAGTTTTCAGTTTTAGGTTGAGATTCTGTATCTGAATTTTGCAGATTCAATATTGCAGGCTTAAAAGAACCCCCAGAGCAGTTTAAAACAAAAAATCCTATAAGCTGGGTATGGAAGAGACATAGGAATTAGATCTCTGTATAAAAATTAGAACTTGGCTGTTAGTGGCAAGTTATAACTGGCTGGCTAACTATAGGGAGTCAAAAAGAATAGATTCTTATTGAGAAGCAATGAGAGAAAATATTTCAAAACGAAAATACAAAGCAGGAGCAAGTCATAGATAAAGATAGTCCCCCAGATAAAAGGAGTTTCCCGTAATTTCAGCTTCCATCACAGCCAGTTCTAGTAGACGTCAGCCTCCCCAGATTTGATCTTTCCATCTGATGATGCTCACGAGTGTGGCAGGGCCCCAACTTTTGTAGACAAGCTTCTTTCACAAATCTTGTAAGATCCTCTAGCTCTTGGGTCAGGAAGTTCAGACAAGTATGTGTGTGTTTATGTGTGTATATAAAGGAGTTGTGTCCTGTATCCTGTAGATCATCCTTGCAGGAATGAAGTCGTGTCTCTGT
The DNA here is from genome assembly GCF_048564905.1 of Vicugna pacos. Taxonomy (NCBI): domain Eukaryota; kingdom Metazoa; phylum Chordata; class Mammalia; order Artiodactyla; family Camelidae; genus Vicugna; species Vicugna pacos. Next base: position 59,837,179 of record NC_132987.1, on the reverse strand, counting down.
CCCTGAACACAGTGACACACGGTGACCTAACAAGGGCAGGATCGGGGAGGACCGGGCAGAGCGGTGGTCCATCCTGAAAGGGGTGGTATGTTATTGCTGACATGGTTTACAATCACTAGCACATGGTAATAATAAGAAGTAGATCAACTTAGGTTGGTTTTAATGTATTTCCTTAATTCTCTATAGGGGTTACGTCCACTGCCCCTCCCACCACAATTAATCCCACTGCCTGAATATTTTGCTTGCTGCTTTCATAGACCAGCCTTTGTTTAATCAGGCATTTAACAGCCCCTGGGATGGTGCTTGTATTCTCTTTGCTCTGTGGCAGACGTCATTAAAAGACTGAGTTCATCCCTAGGGTTTTAATCTGAATTATACAGACCTGTACTTTTATACTGAAGTATAGTTGATTTACAATGTTGTGTTGGTTTTTGGCGTACAGCATAGTTATTCAGTTATACACACGTGTATATATTCTTTTCCATATTCTTTTTCATTATAGGTTATTACAGGATATTGAATGTGGCTCCCTATGCTATACAGTAGGACCTTGCTGTTTATCTGTTTTTATATATGATAGTTTATATCTGCTAATCCCAAACTCCTAATTTGTCTCCCGCCCTACCTACCCCTACTTTCCCCTTTGGTAACTCAGCCCGTAAAAAAGAATGAAATAGTGCCATTTTCAGCAACATGGACGGACTTAGAGATTATCATACTAAGTGAAGTAAGTCAGACAGAGAAAGACAAATATCCTATGATATGACTTATATATGGAATCTAAAAAAATGATACAAATGAACTTATTTACAAACCAGAAACAGAGAAACAGGCTCACTGATAAATAGACCTGTTTTTAACTGTCTTCAACAGACAAAATATTCCCATGCACAGATTCTAAGAATAATTTCATAGACAATCTGGTAAATGCAATGTTATATTTATATAGCAACCGAATCATTTTTAAAATTTATTTCATTTAAATCTCTTAGTGCTGTTGTATCCTTATAGACACAGATGGGTACTGTTACTTTCACTTGACACATGATGAAACTAAGGCCCAGAAGGTGATTGTCTAAAGTCCCCAAATTCATTAGTGACAGTGAGGGGACCAGACACCGCCCTCCTGTTACCAAACTCCTTTACTTGCACTGCATCATACGCCAGCATTTACATGTCTATTCAAGTTAACTGGCCCTTTAATAAGAGACTATCGAGAAAAGTGTTTTGTAAATTTAGAATTTTCTCTCTAATATTCCCGCTTAACCAGTAGGGAAGCCAAGCTCAGGGATGTTAACCAGCTTGCAGGAAAGAGATGGCTCATTGACAGCAGAGGGAGAGAACACAGGTCCTGTAGTTTGTTCACTGTACCACGGCCAACCTAGGCTTTGGGATCTAGCAGCATCATTGGTTTCCCTAAGTCCTAGTGAAAGAGAATTTTACACCCAGGAATAATAGAATCATAACAAATACTATATGAGACAATTAGATCTTCTGGTATCTTTCGTTTGCTGCTTTAAACATCTTAGATCAAGTTGCAGTTAACTGGGAGTTAAGCTCTACACCAAGACAACGGTCTAACGACTAAGATTGGGAGTGGTCTTGTGGACGAAAGACTGGCCCACCAGGTGTGGCTCGCCTGGTGGCAGGAATGGAAAGGCAGGAGATGTGTCCTGGAGGGAAGTCTGCTCTTCCCGGGCCAGAGAGACAGTGGAGAAAGGAAGGTATATGGGGCCAAGAGACAGCTGGGAGTAGTGGGCAGACTTCTCAGCTCTGGGCTTCAGCCTACAGAGAGGAGGTACATTAGATAAGGTCTGGTGAAGCCTGAGAGAGAGCAAACACTGTCCATTCCCATTAAAGACTCTGGAAAGAGATCCCCTGTTGGGCTGAATTCCACATACCAACCATGTCAAAATAAACTTAGCAACACAATTAGGTAGAGAGGGGCCTTGGTATTCAGCTTCCCTCAGCAGCTTTAAATCCTCATTTAGAATACACTACATTATTTCTGTTTAAATACTAAGCTTTTTTAGATGTTCTGAAGAAGCCCATGAGGCCAGAGGCTCATACAGATGTAGACCTACATTACGTCCTAGAGGGAAGTGTCAGGACTGACTGATTTTTGAGGCAGATGACTTGCCCCAGAGCCATATAGCAAGGGGAGGAGAAACTCCACGGTAACGTCTGGGCTGAACTGGTTGTTTCAGGAGGCCGGAGGGAGAATTTAGCGGAGACTCAGAAGGGTCTAAAATGTAAGTGAGAGCTAAGATAAGGTTGAGGCAGCCAGGGAGCATCACTTGGCTTAACAATGTCCAGGAGAAATACCAGTTGTTGGTAGATGTTAAGTACAACCAGTGACAAGAGACAATGCTTCAGAAACAAGAGGAACAGCAGATGGTGCAAGGAAACCAAGTGGATCCGCTGATTTTTCTGCCTTCCTCCCTATCAGGTTAGCACATAATACTCTTTTCTTCACTCACACAAACCTTGCAAACTTCCAACCTTTTTCTTTTCTCATTTCTTTCTTTCTTTTTTTTTCGGTTAGACATACTTTTTTTAAAAAAAATTGAGGTGTGGTTAATTTACAATATTATGTAAGCTTCAGGTGTACAACATTGTGGTTCACAACCAGAGAATCTTAGAGGAGCAGGAGGAAAGAAGAGGCAGGTAAGGCATTTTACCTCAAAGTAGAACATTATCTGAAGGGACTATATAAATCATTGCATTAGATTAGAATTCCTTTTAATTTTGAAATAATCTCAGACCTACAGAAGGATTGCAAGTATCATACAAAAACTTTTCCCCTTTTAAATTGTTTGAGAATATGTTGCTGACATAATACTTCTTAACCCACAAATACTTAAATAGTGCCATATTTTTGAAAAACAAGACAATTCTTCCCAATGACCACGGCACAACCATTAAAATCAGGAAATTAACCTTGATAAATTGCTACCATTTCATCCTCAGGCTCCATTCAAATTTCACCAATTGTCACAATAATGTCCTCTCTAGCAAAACATCACACAGTACGTGTCTCTTTAATATTTTTATTTGAAGTTTCATGGCTCTGCAGCTTTTGACAATCACAGCCTAGGTATTTGGTAAAATACCCCTCGATTTATGTTTCCTGATGTTTCTGCACTTGATCTAGGTTACTCATCTCTGGCAGGAATATCGCAGGACTGATGCTGTGTTCTCATGCATGTAATCAGGTAGTACATGACCTTCAATTTGTTCCATTACTAATGATGTTCACATTGATCACTGGATTAAAGTCCGCCAGACTTATCCACTGCAAAGTTACTCTCTTCCCCTTCGTAATTAAAAGGCATTTTATGGGGAGGTAACTTGAAACCATGTAAATATCCTCTTCTTCCCCACACTTTCAGTTGATTCATTTATTGATCATAGTTGCTGTGTATATAACGTGCCTTATACTCCTTTACTATCAATATTGCTTATTTTGACACTCTGTGTCCTTTTGGTGTGTCCCCATCATTCTTTGAGCACTTCCTTAGCTTTCTAGTACAATCAGATGCTCTAAACTCTGACATCTACCCAGCTTGGACCCACCAAATGGCTTTGGGACTGAATTGTTCAGGAGAGGAAGAGGTCAGAAAAAGAAGGGCTGGCAAGTTCCAAGCTTAAGCAGACAAGTTGATTTCTATTCCTCTTACTAGCTCCCTCTCTGACAAGTCTGGGTTAAAAGGAGACAAAATCAAATGCCTACCCTCTGCTAACATGAATGGGAGTGTGAGGGAATTTAAACCTTTGCTACCTGTATCTTTGTAGGGCGACCCATGTTCACATTTCCCTCTAAGACTTTGTCAGCTCCTTGGTTGGTTGCTTAAGTTACACTTTTTGTTCATTCCTCTGTAGTGTTTAGCGACAGACCTGTGAAGCAGAGCAGTAACATGAACCTCTTTTAGGATCTTTAATAATGAAAGAACTGGTGACGTGTTAATACTTTTCTAATGTCAGTTGCAAAGATGGGCACAAAAAGGAGGGTAGACTGGAGGAGTCACCAAAAAAGGTAAACAAGCCCCAAACCCTGGAATCTAGGGAGGAACTAACGAAGGAGTAAACCAAAAGTTTTCCAGGACTTAAGAAGCTTGTAATAAATCTACATAATAAAACTGGGGGGAAATAATTAATTAACTAATTAATTTTAAAAACTGAAGAAGCAGCTTGAGAAGCAAAGGACATTGTGGCCTCAGATAGCATCATGTCACCACTTCTCCACTGTTTCCTAGGGATTATGAGCCACCGGGCAACCCACAGCACTTCCGTGCTCTCAAAGGATGTACTTTTTCATATGAAAGTACAAACTGGGAATGATAAATTTTTAACAATATTCTTCTCTAGAGATTGGCATTTTGAAAGATATTTATTATCTAAGTTTTTACATTTCTGCTATACTGGAATTTTTACTAAATTGATATTATTTGGTAATCAGAAAAATTGTAGACAGGCAAGAAATAGAAATAGTAAAATATTGGATAAGGAACTAGGTAGTTTTATTAAAATATTCATTTAGTTTTTTTCTTGTTCCTGAAGTATCATGTTATACTCAGTTAAACGTATAAATCTTCAGTGTAAAACTGGGGAACTTTTACATGTGTATATATTCCAGCAATCACCATCCAGATCAAGATAAAAAATATTTCTATCACCCAAAAGAGTTAACTTGTACCTCTTTCCAGCCAATCCCCTACCAAGATCATCGCTATTTTGACTTGTATCACATAGATCAAGGTCAGGAAGCAGACTCGAGGTCTGACTTGACCACTAATGTACCGTGCCAATCTAACAAGTCCCAGGAAATAGACTCAATGACCTTTATGGATGCTTTCAGTTCTACTATTCCAGGAAAGAAAAAATAAGTAAGGTATTTTCCCCCAAGGGTCCTTAGTAAATGAACAGTAAGAAGTGTCTCCCAACTTCCAGGCCTAACTCCATCTACTAAGCCTTAGGGCTTCTGCATAAGTTAGTTCCTAAAGCTGAATTGAGTAGAGTTTATTTAAAAGAGAAAGTGGTGTTTAATTCTGAAATATTAGACTAATGTTCCATTCATTCTTTTTTTTTTCTTTTTTTACTGTATGCCAAACATCAGACATCACTTTGGCAGACAATCACTCAGCCGGGGAGGCAGTGATAGTCAAACAACATCTGCTCCTTGCGTTAGTGGAAGAATGAAAACACAGGCTTACTCTCACTTATATGTGAAATCTAAAAAAACTGAACTCATAGATTCAGAGAATAGATTAGTTGCCAGATGCTGGGGATGGGGTGGGCAAAATGGGTGAAGCTGGTCAAAACTTCCCATTATAGGATAATAAATCCTGGGAATGTGTAGAGCATAGTGACTTTAATTAATAACACTGTGCTGCATATTTGAAAGTTGTTAAATGAGTAGATCTTAAAAGTTCTTACCACAAGAAAAAAAATTGCAGCTATGTGAGGTGATGAACGTTAACTGGACTTCCTGTGGTAACCATTTCACAATACACAAATCTGCCGAATATTTGTGTTGTATGCTTCAAACAAAAATAATGTTATTGCCAATTGTATCTTAATAAAACTGGAAGAAGAAGAAAAATAAGAAAGACAGGTCCAAGTGACTGTAATGGAAAGAAGGAATGTGGGGGGCTGCAAGAGAGAAAGCAACTTCTAAGAGGGGGGAAAACTCACTTTCAGCTGGGAGATCGGCACAGGTGTCATGCAGGGGGTTGACCAGATAGCTGGACCTAGAATGACGTGCAGTATCTGGACACATGGAAACAGAATTTGTTCCCAAAATGTGCTAATTTCACATGAGGATGATAGGCCCCATTCCACAAAGCATGCACAAGGTATTCTTCTTTCAGCAAGATTGATGGTTTTGTTCTGAGGTCTTCATAGATTTCACCTGTTTATATCTCCAAGTAAACAAGTCAGCATTAGGGAAACTATGTGTAACAGATTGACATCAACAGATCTTCCATATGTCATATCAAAAAGTCAAGATACATAGAGAAAATCATGTGTCCACAGAGCCCCTGCAAATCAGTGATTCTGCTCACAGCCCCCTAGGCTATGCTGTCACCTGAAGGGCTCTGAGTGTTACGGAAATGACAGGCCAGCCAAGAAACAAGCACCACTCGGAGGGTTGGAGTACTCAGATTTATTACGCCGGTGGGCTCAGAGGGGCTTCTGCTCCGAAGCTCTGAGCACCTCCAAGACGTGCACGTGAGGTTTTATAGGGTTAATTACAAGTATGGGCTATTAGCCAATAAGGCTCAAACAACAAAAAGCAAGGAATCACTACACTGGAGCTTATCAATTCGGAACAGATCACGTTACTGACACTTGTTGAGCTTGGATTTATGAGTTAGCTTGTTAGTCCAGTAAACTGACACTAAATTTCAGATTTATGAGTTAACCCAGCAGAACTTATATCAGTAAACCGACATTTGTTACACTTAGATTTGTGACTTAGCTCATTAGCCCAGCTGGGCTTTTCCTTCACATTCCCCCCTCTTCATGCTTTCACAACCCTTGTTGGAGTAAGCATCATCATTTACCTGTTGCAGGGGCTCATAATTGGAGGCTAACATCTGAAGTTTTATAGCCTCTATTTGCTCACTGACAAAGTGGGTCAGGAAGTTTAGGACACAGGGCCCAAATAGCAGGACTGCAAAAATCAGGAGTAAGGGACCTGTGAACGGTGCCAGCCAGGAGGTCCAGTCCCAGGGTCCTGTCCATGGGCTCTTATCTAAAATATGTTTTCTCTTTTCCACTCGGTCTTGTAACTCTTGAACCATTTCTCTGACAATTCCTGATTGATTGGCATAAAAACAACACTCTTCATTTAGGAAGAGGCATAGTCCCCCCTCTTTGGCCGTGAGTAAGTCCAGACCCCTCCTGTTTTGTAAGACCATCTCAGCCAGAGAGTCAATCTGATTTTGCAGAGTTCCCAGGGTTTCTGCTATTTGTTGGAGATCGTGGCTGAATTTACCTGTAAGCTGAAAATACAGGCCGGAACATGGACCACCTGTCACCTGGTTCTGTGCAGGTGCATTGTGTAGCCAAGGAGAGTGAGGGCATTGGCGTCAGTAGCATCAGCCTTATGATTATCTTAGACATGATGCTGCGGTGATGGCACTAATTATAACAAGGTATCAAATAGCTACCAGGATTCTATGGCCTATGTTCCAGTCAGGTGGGGCGGCGCCAACTAGCCCCACTGCTAGTACGCAGACTGGTATAGCAAACGAGGAAAGAGGCAAGGGAGCACAAAAGAAATACATTTAACAGCTGTGTTGAGCTTTTCTCAAGCTTCGGCCATGTGTTGACTAGCCAGCTTCCGGGTGTGGCTAGAGCAGGGCTCGTCGATCCTTTTTTTTGGTCCCTCTTGATCTTGACCTTGAGTGGGTCTCCCGGGACACTCTCAATTTTCCAGGGACCCTCCGTCTGAGGTGTAATCGCTCTCTTGACCCTGGAGTGGTGGGTCCAAGGGATGATTCCTGCAACTTAAACAGCTGTAGGAGTAGTTAATACCACTAAATATGATCCCTTCCATGTTGGTTTGAGAGGTTTTTTTTTTTTTTCTAATCTTTCACTTATACCTGGTCACCTGGTTTATGGGGATGCACTTGGACCCCTAAAGAAATGGGGGTTTTCTCTATCACCTAACCCCAAACTTCTCGTAGTACTTTTCCTAGTCCCAACAGTTGTTGGTGGAGCCCTAAATTTCCTATTTCTGGGGTGGGATTTCTCATCCTGATTAAAGGGGGGGGTTGCTCATAGAGGATTTTAAAGGGAGAGTACCCAATATTAAATCTTGGGGTGCCTCTAATTCGCAACAGAGCCAGGGGTAGAATGTCCACCCAGGGGAGCTGGGTTTCTTGGCTGATTTTAGCTATCATTTGTTTTAGAGTTCTGTTTATTCACTCTATCTTCCCTGAGCTTTGAGGCCGGTATGCTGTGTGAAGTTTCCAGCGGATGCTCAGTGCCTTTGCCACTTGCTGTACAATTTCTGCCACAAAGGCGGGTCCATTGTCAGACCCGATGGAGGTAGGTATTCCAAATCGAGGGATAACATCCCTGAGGAGAGCCTTTGTCACTTCCCTTGCTTTCTCCGTCCTGGTGGGGTAGGCCTCTACCCACCCTGTGAAGGTGCAGACGAAAACCAGCAGGTACTTATATCCCTTATTGGGCCCAAGTTCAGTAAAGTCCATTTCTAAATCTTCAAAGGGAGTCAATCCGCATTGTTGTATTCCCATTGGCCCAGTTAGCCCTTGTTTTGGATTGTTTTGTGTACAGAGCAAGCAGCATTGGGAAACTGATGCACACAGACTAGGGAGATGAGAAATTAGGAAATATTGCTTTAAGAGGGCCTCCAAAGCCATTTTTCCCATATGTGTGGCTTTGTGTTGTTGGACTAGATGATAAGCTAGTCGTTCTGGGATGAAAACCCTTCCATCCATCATGATCCACCATCCGTCCTTTCCTTTCTTTCCTCGTTCAGCCTGTGCCCACTTGTTTTCATCGTGGCTATATTCTGGGGCAGTGGGTAGCTCTGGCGCTGCCATAACTTTAATTACTGAGTGTTCCCAGGCGGCTGCTTCTCTTGCCTTTTGATCAGCTAGCCTGTTCCCCTGGCTCACAGGGTCATTTCCTCTTTGATGTCCCTTACAGTGAACAACGGCCACATCCTTTGGATCCCATACTGCCTCCAGTAACTGTAAAATTTCTTCTTTGTTTTTGATTTCTTTTCCCCCAGCAGTCAAAAGTCCTCTCTCCTTATAGATGGCTCCATGTACATGCAAGTTTGCAAATGCATATTTGGAATCGGTGTATATATTGACTCGTTTTTCTTTCCCTTCCCTTAGTGCCTGGATCAGTGCCCAGATCTCTGCTCGCTGAGCATACCATCCTGGGGGAAGGGACTCTGCCTTTATTACCTCTTGGGTTGTTGTTACAGCGTAACCTGCTCGCCGTTGTCCATCTTGCATGTAACTGCTGCCGTCTGTGAAAAGTTCCAGGTCTGGGTTTTGCAGGGGCTTGTTGGTTAGATCAGGCCTGCTTGCTTACACCTCTTTGATGATTTCTTCGCAGTTGTGGTCAGGCTGCCCTTCCCCCTCAGGCAAATATGTGGCTGGGTTTAAGGTTCGCACAGTCTCTAGACGGACTCTTGGATTTTCACATAGAAGCCCCTGGTAGTGGGTCATCCTTATGTTAGTTATCCATTTGTAACCTGGACCGTTCATCAGACTTTTACATTTAAAGTCTGTCCCAGTGTGAGCTTGTCTGCCTCATTGACCAGGAGGGCTGTGGCAGCGAGGGCCCGTAAATAGGGTGGCCATCCTGATGCTACAGGGTCCAGTCTTTTAGATAAATAGGCCACAGGGCGCTGCCATGGCCCCACATTCTGAGTTAGGACTCCAAGAGCCGTTTGGTCTCTTTCATGTACAAACAGATTAAACTCTCGTGTTACATCTGGTAAGCCTAGTGCTGGGGCTTGGGTTAGTAGTTCCTTTAATTGCCTTAAAGGCACTTTCTTGTTTAGTTTCCCATTTGAGGGTTTTTTTTTCCTGATCCAGCAGTTGCTTCGTAGAGGGGCTTGGCTATTCTTGAAAACCCGGGGATCCAGATCCAGCAAAACCCAGCTGCGCCCAGGAACTCTCGCAGTTTTCTTTCTGTTTCTGGTCTGGGTATGGCGCAAATAACTTGTTTTCGTTCTGGTCCTAGGGCTCGGTGTCCCTCTGAGATAATAAATCCCAAGTATTTGATTGTCTTTTTGGCCTGGACCAGCTGAGCTGCTAATATCTTGTATTGTCTAGGTCCATTTGAGCAAAACCAAATCCATGGGGGTAGAGTCTGGGTGATATTTAGCCAGGAGTCAATGTAAGGGTATTGATCTGGGTGGCCTGGGGTTCCAGTGATTATTTGATAGACTGCTCGCACTGTTGCTAGGTCCAGAGTTCCTCTTGAGGGCCACCCGACTCCAAAGGCCGGCCATTTAAGCTCACACATTTAAGCTCACACAAAGTGCAGAGCCTGCCAGGGGTCATTTAAATTTCACAGTTTCCTGAGAACCCCTTTTTGAAATTCTTAATCATGCAGTCTAGAATGGTGGGTTTTGACTTAGAGCCTCCCATTCTTTTTAGATGTTTAAGGATAATAGTCCGGTTGCTTTAGATGTTTAGGAAGGTAGCCTTTATATCTTTTTCTTCTTTACTCTTTAAAACACCAGAGTTCCCAGAGAGACTGCTCTCTTGCTGGGTCTATGAGTCGTTTGAAGGCTAATTTGGTCAGGGACTCTGGGTTCTAGTCACAGCTGATGTCTCTGGATCTCAAGGCCTCAAGTAGTTCCAGGGAATTTCTTCATTAAATCCTCTCTATATTCTGAACTAACGTATCAGGGGCGTGGGACTGACGGCAGATGGTAAAACAAATGGACTAGAAAAGGGACCTCCGAGGCCGGGTGAGCCCAGTCCTGAAGGAATTCGTCTTCTAAACTTGAGTCCTGGGGGTCTGAGGCTAGGCAAAAGGGGCACTACTTGGGTCAGTTCAGTAGGGGAACAATAAGTCTCGGGTGTTCTGTGACAGAATCAGGTAGGAGACTTTCTCAAAGAAATAGCATCCTAGCCTCCAAGAGCACAGGAGCGTTGACTCATTGGCTGTCTATGTCCTTTTCCCTCTCAGTGTAGCCACCCTGTGCCGGTGTCGCAGACAAGACAAGGGAGATTTTTTCGTTGTGTCCGCTCCCCTCACGGGGACGAAGGTGCCTCTTAGCTTTGGCGGGTCGGTATAAGCCGCTGACTCTGATCGGGACCCTGAGGGACCGATACCGCCCTGAGCCATATTAGGTCACCATGGAACCGCAGGTTGGGACTCACTCGAACTCCGTAGCAGAATGCCGTAGAGCTACAAACTCGAGCCTGATTGCATGCTTCACAGACCGCTCATTCACTCACACACACACACAGGTTAACAACAGTCCTCCCACCAATACCAGTATCCTGTTTCCTGTAGGAGGGGATCCGCCTCCTCTTCTGTCCACTGGGACAGGACCTGATCCCTGACCTGATTCCCCCATCTGAAATATCATCAGACGGAGAGCCTGTAGGAGGGGATCAGCGTCCTCTTCTGTCCAGTGGGACAGGACCTGATTCCTCCCGGGGGATTCTACCTTGTCCGGACGGCCACCTGGTGAGTCTGTCCGTCCCTCCACGGAGTCTGGCTCTGGTTGTAGCCCAGCCATCCGGGGGCCGAGTTGCCATCACGAAAGAGAATCCGGAATACCGCCGGGCGGCGCCACCTCGTTCGCTGCCAGAGTCCCGTCCCCCGGTCAGCTGGAGCCACCAGTCCAGTGGCTCAAGGGGCCGGCGTGGTTGTATCTCGCTGGAGCCTCCAGAAATTTTACGGAAACAACAGGCCAGCCAAGAAACAAGCACCACTCGGAGGGTTGGAGTACTCAGATTTATTACGCCGGTGGGCTCAGAGGGGCTTCTGCTCCGAAGCTCTGAGCACCTCCAAGACGTGCACATGAGGTTTTATAGGGTTAATTACAAGTATGGGCTATTAGCCAATAAGGTTCAAACAACAAAAAGCAAGGAATCAGTACACTGGAGCTTACCAGTTTGGAACAGATCATGTTACTGACACTTGTTGAGCTTGGATTTACGAGTTAGCTTGTTAGCCCAGTAAACTGACACTAAACTTCAGATTTACAATTTAGCCCAGCAGAACTTAGATCAGTAAACCGACATTTGTTACACTTAGATTTGTGACTTAGCTCATTAGCCCAGCTGGGCTTTTCCTTCACATAAGGTTTCCTGGTTGGGCTGGACAGTAGACACCTTTTGCCGATGCTACAGGAGCCCCTCTTCTCCTGGAGGAAATTAGTTCCTCATAAATACTGGTCTCTTCCTTTTATGGTTGGAGTGAGAGCTTCCTTCATGATTTGACATTAGCATCATTGACTCTGAAAGCACTGAGTGACTTAATTACTTCCTCACCAATTTCCAACTTGAGAGTGTTGTCCTGAGATCTTCAGATTCAAACTCACTTAGAGTGCTCCTCTGTATGAAAAAAGTTCTTATGAAGGGAATGGACTGGAAACCGCATGGCTAAATTGTAGAGGGAAGATTGGGAAAGGGAAAGTCAGGATGATTAACTTTCTTATGTCTAGTTATTTATTTTAAATAATATATTTTTTAAATGATTAACTCTAGATGACCCACAATTTAAATTGCATTATCTGAAATACTTTTTATTACTAGTAAAAGGGAATTATTTCCTTTTTAATAAACACATACTGAGCTCCACTTATGTGCTAGGAGTTGATATTCTATGAAAATGCAAAAGACAGATCATAGTTGCTCAGTAGCATGTATAGGAATTCTTTGAACAGTCATCAGGCATTCTCGGTGTCCAAGGCAAGGTACTTTTCTAGGTGCTGCGTAAAGAAACAGGTAAGCTGGAGACCCTCAGGGATCATGTCTTGCAAGTTCCCTATTTTTTGGATGAAGAAATCATAGCTCAGAGAGGTTATTTAATTTTACCAAGATCCCATGGCTAGTAAGCTGCAGAGCCCAGACAAGAATGTTCTCCCCTTGATCAGTAGGCTTTTCCATTATTTTTTTAAAGCCTCCTTCATAGGAATAAAAGCAAATTTGACAGGGATTTTCCCAAAATAAACCTATGCTTTGATAGACAAGGACTGTTGGCTAAGGAAATTATACTGTCTTTTCTCAGTAAAAGAGTATGGATGACACTGGATCCATCCAGATTTTTCTCACAGGGTCAGTTTTCTTAAGTTGGAGTCTCACTCAGCCAGTTCAGTCCATTAGGAAAGAGTATATATTGCTGAAAGGAGGACATTTTCCTGTGGGATTCAATTTGTAGGAATTTATTTATAACAAGTGAAAATGAAACAAACCTGAATATGATTTGCCCCTAAAAGGGACAATTGCTACCCATTGTATAACAGCGATTACCCTAGGTCAGCGGCATAACTGGGACCATAAATAATTTGGAGCAAATCAGTATTTTTGTTTTCCTTCATTTTCTACCCCAGTCTCCCCCGCTGACATGTGACTGTTCTTACCATCCTGTGCTGTCTGCTTACCCTCTGCTTTCCCCAGTTGGGGTGTGATTTAAAGAGGAGGCCAGCTCACCTTCTTCATACAACAGCCTAAAAATACTTAGAACCATGTATTTCTTTTTAAAACTTTTTTCAATATTATTTATTTATTTATTTGCTTATTCATTAATTCATTTCTCAAACTCTGATTGAGCATCTATTATAGAGTCAAGCACTAGGGCTATGACACAGTCCTCAGTTAGAAGCAAGTAAGCAAGTTCTTTGTAACAAATATCACCAGAAAGATAATCACTGAGTGTTGGAGAAGAGTTTGGGGGGGGTCTCGCACCCAGACCTGGAGGTCAGGGAAATGACTTCTCCTTCGTTCTGATTCTGCAGCAAGACTGCAAGACAGCTTTGACTTTCCTCCGTTGTCCAGAAGAAGAAATTGAGTTTCAGAGAACTTAAGTGACCAACCAAAAAATCTGAGGGCCTGCTAAGTATCAGGTGCTCCTCTTAGCACAAAAGATACAGTGAAAAAAAAGAAAAGATAAAAGTCCAGTGCACAGATTGTACTTTTTCATGAGAGAGTGAACACAGATGTGTAACATATTTCCTATTTATAAACACTAGGAAGAAAACTAAAACAGGTTATGATATATTAGGAAGAAGATTGGTTGCAAATGAGAAGAGGGAAGTTGCTTTCTTATAGAGACTAATTGTGGAAGGTCTTTCTAATGAGATGACTGAGATTTGAACGGAGACCTGAAGGAAGCCTTCACTATCAGAAGGAACCGCGAGTGCAAAGATTCAAGTGTGCTTGCCGTAGTTGAAGAACAGCAAGGTAAATGTATCTGCTAAAGTAAGGAAAGAAATGGGAAATAGATCATGTTGGGCATAATAGGACGTGACTCAGGTATTAGATCTTACTGTCAGTACAATTAGAGGCCGTTGCAAGTTTTAAGCAGAGGAGTGATTTCTTTTTCACTTATGTTTTGAAAACATTATTCTGACTGTTGAATACAGGGGCAAGAAAAGGGTTGGAGAACTTATTCAGAAGATTATTTAATAGACCAGGTCTATTGAAAGTCATGTAACTTGGACCAGAGTAGCCAGATGAAGGAGGTGAGAAATGATTTGTTTCTGGACAGAGTTCAATGGTGGGGTCAATAGGATTTGCTGATGGGTTAAATACGTGGTAAGAAAGAGAGGGGTCAGAGTAGGTGCTGAAATTACCGTAGTGAACAAAACAAACGGGGCTGACCTCGGGGCATTTTTCTGTTGGTGAGATGGACACCCAAAAAACTAGCAAGCAAATAAATGCAGTGAGGATTAAAAAGGAAACAATAGGGTAGTCAGAGAGAATCTCTCTGAAGTGATATTTAAGCTAAAGGCTGAAGAATGAGAGGCGCCCTCCAGGCAGATGCCAGGAGGTGTGTTCCAGGTGGCGCTTCAAGAAGCACAAAAGCCCTGAGGTCTAATGGCTGCAAAGCAGAAAAGCCAGGATTTAAACTAGTTTGCCCTACTGTTAACCCTGCTTTTTATTTTTTTTCCCCCACTCTTGCATGCTCTAAAACAACTTTTTTTTTAATAGCAGTTTTATTTTTTTAATTGAAGTATAATGGATGAATAATATTATGTTACAGGTGTATAATACAGTGATTCACAATTTTTAAAAGTTACAGTCCATTTATAGTTCTTATAAAATATTGGCTATTTCCCTCGTGTTGTAAAACATATTCTTGTAGCTTATTTTATACCTAGTAGCTTGTACCTCTTCATTTCCTATCCCTATGTTGCCCCTATCCCCACCCCTCTTCCAGGTGGCAACCACTAGTTTTAGAACAATGGTTTTTAAAGTGTGATCTGTGAAACCAGAGTTCCCTGAAGCCCTTCCAGGGGGTCCACAGGTCAAAACTCTTTTCATACTAATATTTGCTTTTTCATACTAATTCTCTCACAAGTATACTTGTTTTCCAAAGGCTACAGGACATAGGAGATAGCAACAGATTGAATACAAAGCTGATAAGGGAATTCCACATTCTATTAAGCCAAGCATTAAAGATATTTGAAAAAATGGAAAAGAACACCACTCTTCTCACTGACTTATTTTTGTTTTTTAAATATTTGTTCATAGCATATGTCATTTGTTAGCACAAAAAGGTTAATATTTATTTTAAACAAATTAATGAACATTTTAAAATTGCTCAGTGTTAATTTCCCATGGTAAATATTAATAGATACAACTCACTAAAACAGGTTATGTGGATCCTCTGTAATTTTTAAGGATGTAAAGCATCCTGAGAAGTTTGAGAACTGCTGTTCTAACATTAACATCAAAGCTCTCTCAAAGGGAGCCTTTCTACACTGTTGGTGGGAATGTAAGTTGGTGCAGCCTCATGGAAAACAGTACGGAAGTTCCTTAAAAAACTAAAAATGGAGCTACCGTATGACCTAGCAATCCCACTCCTGGGCATGTATCCAGAAAAGATGAAAATTGTAATTTGAAAAGATACATGCACTCCAATGTTCATAGCAACACTATTTACAATAGCCATGGCATGGAAGCAACCTAAGTGCCCATTGACAAATGAATGGTATATATATGTATACCACACACATACACACACACACACTCCACATCTTCTTTATATATATATAAAATGGAATATTATTATATAATACTTCTATATACACAATGGAATACTACTCAGCCATAAAAAAGAATGAAATAATGCCATTTACAGCAACATGGATGGACCTAGAGAATGTTATACTAAGTGAAGTAAGTCAGATAGAGAAAGACAAAATATAATATCACTTATATGTAGAACCTAAAAAATAATACAAGTGAATTTACTTACAAAACAGAAACAGACTCACAGACATAGTAAACAAACTTGTGTTTACCAAAGGGGAGAGGGGAGGGGGAGAGATAAATTAGGAGTTTGGGATTAACAGATACACACAGCTATATATAAAATAGATTAACAACAAGGATTTACTGTATAGCACAGAGAACTATATTCAATATCTTATAATAACCTATAATGGAAAATATTCTGAACATATATATACCTATGAAATGCATACTTTTATTATATCCATTTTACAAAGAGGAAGCCGAGGGACAAAGCCATGAAAACTGGTCCCAGGCCACACAGTTAGTAAGTGATAGAACTGGGATTAGAACCCAAAGAGTATCACAGATAATATTCTGAACCATCAGGGGTAATTTAATATATGTGAAGAAATAAATGAAGGTTTGGCCTGAATGCTATGTGAACCTCACTTGCAAGGGATCACAGTAGCTCCAGCTGACTGTTGGATCTGGGTCAGGGGGTGGTGCCCTGAAATATCACGTGGCAGACAGAGCCAGAGGAAGGGGGGAAAACCTGGGCTAGGGAATGCTGAGCAGTACGCCATTGGAATTCACTTCTGCCATCATGTCCCAAAGGCAAGCATGAATCAGGACGAGGGCAAGGTCACAAAGCCCAAAGCTGCCTGGGCACTAGAGACAAAGCGAGGAGAGGAGTGAAGTTTTTGCTTCTGCCCCATCTCATATCTAAGAAGTCAGTCATCTCTCAGCATTATGCCTCCCTGCCTTTCTGGTTCTCAAAGGAGGTGCATATTCCTCTTGGGGTCATATCTGCAGAGGAGGTCTCGGTTGAGATGGGAAAATGTTCCCTTTCTCCTTCCCACCCCATCGCATTAAGAGTGACTGAATGAGCAAAAGGATCTCAGACAAATAATAGGAGGAGAGCTGGAGTGCCCAACACTCAAATTCATATATTAGATACAAGGTTTATAGGGCACCACCGGGTTTAATGACTTCAGGTTAGGGAAAATACCCACACCAGAGCAAAATTTGCAATAACACATCTTACTTGGTGGATTAAACAGTCACATGCTCAGAGTAAATTTTGCAATAACTCATTTCACTTGGTGGATTAGACAATCACACGTGGTTTGTAGACTTTTGCTTGAACAGTCTTTTAAGTGATAAAAAAATTCCTAAATGCACATTTATTAAGATCAAGTATAAAGACCAGAGTCAATAAAGAATAAAAATCAAATTATATTCCACTGAGCATAAATATCATTTATAATAAGATTTGAAAAATGGCCTTTAAAGTTTTTCTATTTAGTAGAATGAGATACAATTTCCACTTTCTGGATAATGTAATTGCAAGGTGAAAGGGAAATTTTTATATATGAGAACCCATAGCCTCGTAGGCCACAGAACGCATAACCTCTCTCTCTCCCCTCCACTAAGATGAATTCAGCCTTGCAGGGTATATATTATGCAAATGAAGTAATGGATGACAGAAGAGGAAACTCAGAAAAGCTTTCCTGATTTACATTGAAAAGAGATAAAATAAATGAACTTCTTCCTTAAAAGATATCTTTGAAGCCCCTTGTATATACTTCCCCATCCCATTCCCATCCTACAAAGGCAACCTACAAAGGTAAGCTCTGTCTTCATAATCTTAGCATATATGCATTTTTTTCTAAAAATATATTGTTTAATTTTGCATGTTTTGAACCTTAAGCAAATGAAACCAGACTGTACATGCTCTTCTGCAATGTGCTTCATATACACCCTCTGAGTTGCTAAGATTAAGATTAGCTGGAGTTCATTAGTATTTTTTTCTGTTCTATAGGATTCTGCTATGGGCTTCATGCATATTTTTTAGTTCATTCTCCTTTTGACTGATATTTTGGATGGTTTCAGTCTTTTGCTTTCTACCCGATGCTTCTGTAAGCCTCCTTGTACATGAATCTTGGGGCACACATATATGAATAACTTCCGAATATGTATCTGGGACTAGAATTGCAGAGTTGTGGAGGTTGCATGACTTTGGCTGCACTCCATTATGCCACTTACTTAATCAATTACTGAAAGAAATGAGCTAAAGTCTCCCACAGTGATGATGAATTTTAAAATTCCTCTTTGCAGTTCTAACAATTTTGGCTTTACAGCTTTAAATTAAGAGCTGATTGCCTTCACATCTACTATGAATTTGTGAATAATGACATGTTTGGATTTATTCATTTTGCTTTATATTGTCTTATTTTTCTTTTTCTGTGGACAGTCCTCCTCTTCTCTTGACTTCCTTTTGATTTATTGAAATCATGCAGGATTTTTCATCCAACATGTGATACAATTATGTCTTTCTCTGTAAGCAAATCCCTTTGGCAATAAGACTGCAGCTCCTTCTATCAAGAGGTGAAAGAGAAGCTAATGCCAGTCTGCCAGTCCAAAGTCTAGGCCAGGAGTCAGTAAACTACAACACACTGGCCAAATCTGGCCCATGGTCTATTTTTGCAACTAAAGATTTGTTGGAACACAACCATAGTCATCCACTTACATATTGGCTGTGGGTGCTTTCTTGACAAAATGGCAGAGTTGAGTGGTTGCAACTCTTGAGTGGTCTAGTCAACGAAGCCTAAAAGATTCACTGTGTGGACTTTTACAGAAAAAAAGTCTGCCAACCTCTGGGTTAGGCCTCAAGAGGCCTTTCACTCATTTAGTTGTAACTTGTCCAGCTGCCAAGTGAAAAGAGCAGGTTAATCTGCTGGAGGATGAGAAACCACATGGAGTAGAGACAAGCTGTCCCACGTAAGACCAGCTCAGACTAGCCAGCTCCCAGGGACCAAGCACCTGCTCACATTGCATGAGTGATTCCATTCAAGAACAGCTAAACTACTCCAGATTAGCAGAACTGCCCAATTAATTCACAGGCTTAGGAGCAATAACAGATGATTGCTGTCTTAAGGCACTAATTTTCAGGCTATTTTGTTATGCATTTGGTACAGAGGGTTTGGTTTGGTTTGGGGTTTTCCTCATTTTAATTTTTCCTTTAGCAATTGGAAGTTATTCCTTCTACTACCTTCTTTTATTCTACTAGTGCTCACATTGAAAATTTTTTTTTGTTTAATTTAATTTTTATTGAAGTGTAGTTGATTGACAATGTTAATTTCAGGTGTACAGCAAAGAGATTCATTTATATATATATATATATAATTATAATATATATAATTATATATATATATATATACATACGTATATTTTTTCAGATTCTTTTCCATTATAGTCTCCCTCTAAAAATTTTAATATGTGAAGTTTAATCATTATCTCTTCCTTCCTCATAAACAATGCAAGGAACTCAGATGACTTTAACTCTGATCAGCCTCCCTCTAGCTGACATCCTATTATTGTGCAGAATTTTGGCTCTATCATACTTACGTAATTCTATAAGTTAGACATTATTAGTATTAATTATTATTTTATATTATTGATTTTTGTTCAGATTTACGTATCTATTTATCTATGTCTTTGCTTATTATTCCTTCCTGTACCTTAAAACTTCCACTTTTTTTAATGTCTTTCATCGAGAGTTGGTTCTTGTTACATTCTCTGTTTGTTTTTTTTCTGAAAATGTTTTATTTTGCCCTCATTATTGGCAGATATTTTTACAAAGTATACAATTTCAGAATGATCGTTTTCTCTTAATATCTTGAAGACATTATTCCACTCTTTCGTGGCTTCCATTTTTATTTTCTCTTGAGAAGCCAACTGCCATTTTAATACTCATCCCTCTTAGAAAGTCTGTCTTTTCTCTCCATGCACATAAGTACTCTGTCTTTCTTTTTGTCTTCATGTTCTGCTATGCACAGTCTACTTGTGGATTTTTTTTTCCTTACTTAATACTCTTCAGGATTTTTTTCAGTTTTCTGAAATGAGGACTGCTTTTTAACTGCATTAGAAATGTATTTGGACACAAACTCCTCACAGTTGACTCCCTCCTCCGGCCTCTACGCTCTTCTTTTGTACCTTCAGTTAGAAGCAAGCCAAGCCTCCTCACTCTCCTCCATGTCGCTTATTCTCACTGCCACGCTTTCTGTTACTTTTCCTCTCTGAGAAGCACTTTTAATAATTTTTTCTGTCTATCTTCCAATTTACTGATTCTTTCTTATTTGTATTAAAGCTGCTATAATAGATATTTAAGTTTTAAAAATTGTTATGGCCTCAAGAAGAGATCTCCTACCCCTTAGCAATCACTTCCCTTTCCCTTCTCCCTTAGATCCTTGAATTCATTCATCTACTTTTTTTCCCCTCTACTTATGTGACAGTTCCAGATATTTCAAATAAAGGGAAGCATGTAACATATAACGGATAGCCTTTTTGTCTGACTTCTTTCAGTTAGCATTATGTCTTCAAGATTAATCCATGCATGTATCAGCATTCTATTTCTTTTTATTGCTGATTAATATTCAGTTGTATGATACTATCACATATTGTTTATTAATTTGTTAGATGCTTGGTTTGTTTCTACTTTGCTGCTATTATGAGCAAAATGGTTTTGATTGCTATGAACATTAATGTGCAAGTTTTTATTTGGACATATGATTTCAGTTCTCTTGGGTATATACCTAGGAAGGCAATTGCTGGGTCATATGGTAGCTCTATGTTTAACTTTTTGAAAAACTCCCAGATTGTTTTCCACAGAGGCTGACCATTTTACATGCCCCCTTAGCAGTATATGAAGGTTCTAATTCTCCACATCTTTATCAACACTGGTTATTTTCCACTTTTTAATAGCCTTCCTACTGGTCATGAAGTGTTACCTCATTGTCGTTTTGATTTGCATTTCCCTAATAACTAATGATGTTGAGCATCTTTTCATGTGTTTATTGGCTTATCTTCTTTGGAAAAATGTCTATTCCAGTGCTTTGCCCATTTTTTTAACTGGGTTGTTGTCTTTTGTTGTTAAATGATTTCTATATATATTCTGGATACTAAACCTTTATCACATATGTATTATTTTCAAATATTTTCTTTCATCCTATGGGTTTTTTCACCTTCCTGATTGTGTCCTTTAATGCACAAACATTTTAAATTTTGATGAAATCTAATTATCTATTTTTTTCTTTTGTTGCTTGTGCTCCTTTGAAACCACCAGAGTATAATGTGCTTAAAAATTATTCCCATCATGTAATTTCATATATTTTTTTCCACACACAAAAAAAAGATTTATTCAATTATTTCAAAGAGCTTTAGTTAATCGAACAGGGAAGTATTTAACTTTCAGAAGATTCGCATAAATGAGTCAAATGTGATAAAAGGTACAAAAGCCCTATAAAAAGACAAAAAAAAGCACTGTGAAAACAAAAGGAATAATTTTCATTATCAAGGTACTAATATTGAAATTGATAACATTTAACAGCAAAATAAGCACTTGGCATTTGCTTTTCTTCTTTGGGGCAATTATGAAAGCTAGGAAAGTAATATTTTGAAGATTTTTCTGTAGTTACTGCAGCATTTCTAATTAACATCCCTTCCTTTATACACAGAGAGTGAATAAACTACAGTAGCATTTAGAGAAGTAAGAACATACTTGGTTTTTTAGCCTTAAGTATTAGCAAGTTCATATGCCATTGAAGAGGCAGGGATGAAACCACAGCACGTACTCACAACTCAGAATTTGTACTGTGAGAAAAGAAAAGGAAAGACAAAAGCTCCCTAGGCCAAACAATTAAGAAATGACTCATATTTGAAAAGAAAGCTACCTGCAGCTGCATGTTGGTGTGTAAGTTGCACTCAATGCTCTTCGGATGTGACGTGGGGAAAATCCCCATTGTCCACATTAGCGTCGACAGAAGTTTTGTTGAAAGCTCTCCCCCAGGAGTGCTCCTGCACTTTGTCTCTGGGCTCATGCTCAGGGGTGGTAAATGGATTAACACAGCAGTCTCTGATAGTATGATGAATGGAGTAAGAAGAGTGATTTTCTAAACGTCCTTTCCTTATTTGATGGATGTTTCCATTGCCATCTCTTCCCTCGGGGCTCTTTGCACAATCTCTCTTCTGAAAGGAGTTTAGGCACGCTGTTATTACCAAGTGAATTTACGACGTCCTCTCGTGCATTCTGCCATCGTGCAGGTAGGATCCGCTCTGACAGTCTATGCAAAATGATGTCCTAGTTCTCTGATCAACAGCTTCCATTGTGTTAACGTTTTTAACTATGAGACACAATTTAGTTCCAAAAAACAACACTCATTTTCTCTTAATTAGACCCAAGTGGAGCCAAAACTCATCAATCATCTAGCTAAGCTTTTACCTTCTTAGACATGTAACTGAATCCTGTGGCACTCCTTTGTTACCACCAGGACCTCCACCAATCATCTTACTTGGTTTCATCTTAAACGTCACCTGGGGCCAGAGTATAAATTTCAATTGCACTAATCAGCATGCGTTTCAACTCCATGACTCCTCTCTTTTGAACCCTGAAGTACATGGGTCCCTTTGATGGTTGAGAAAGAAGTTGTCAAGACTAATGAATAAAGATATCAAATTTGGGAGGAAGGGGTTTGTAAAACAGTCAAGAATTTAAGTGTAAGTTAGAGAATTTGATAATAGTTCCCACTCAGCTGAACCAAAGTTTTTCTCACTTTTCCTCATTTTTCTTAATATATTAAAAAAGAAAATCTCTGGTATCAGATTTTTGAGGAGAAGGTTAGGTATTTAAATTATTGGGAATTAAAAATAGTGGGCAGGTGACACAGAGATAAACACTCTTGAAATTTGGGGAATCCCAGAACCAGCTTCCAGCTGAGAGTTTTGAGAATAATTTCCTTTCTGGCAATAGTCCCCGCACAGCCCGGCCTTGGGAGAGAGCAGTTAGGTGGCAGAATACTGAAGAGAGATAAGAGAGGCTGGCAGATAGCCCCTTTCTTTTTTTTTTTTTTTTTTTTTTTTTTTTTTGGTAACTCACGAATGGTGAGAAAAAGATCCCAAATTGCATGCCTATAGACAGGCATTTATTTATTTAACTTCCTAAAGGTGAGAGCCATTCCCTGACCAAAATTTCCATAAAAGAAGTGAGGAAACTTACATTGAAAAGGGTGTGATATTTCAGTCAGTGGCTGGGAAATGTGGAGCAGAAATCTTTTAAGCATCACTCCCGACACAGACACAAGGAAGGCGGCTGCATTCTCTTCCTCCCACAGCTGTCACCAAGCAAGATCCAGAAGACAGACCATATGTTATGTTAGTAGCAGACAGCATGGAGCTGTTGTCAGGGACCACAAGCTCACCTTCATCACTCCTGCCTGCCCCACAGTGTACATCCTCTTGAGTCCAAACGCCATCCCTGAAGGAGGAGGAGAGGAGAACAGAACCTTGAATTGACAATTATTTAACCCGTATTGACTTGGAAAACTTCTAGAGGGACAAGGTAGTTTGTCTGCTTTTAGATAGGCTGTGTGGTGCGAAGTGAGATCGAATTGATTTGCAGAAATAAAGTTCACCTTAGTCCTCTGAATTATAGGAACTGTGAAATTTAAAATGCTAAAATTTATGCTCCTTTGGTTTCTAAGGAACATAATGAGTTACCAAAATGAAATAAAATAGTTGGTCCTTTTAGAGAAAATGTGAATGTTCAATATGGAGGATGTGAACGAAAAATACCACAAGCCAGATCAGTAAACAAAGAATGCTGAAGCCATCAAGTCATCAGCCGCTGCCATCACCCTCCCAGTGAAGACAAGCCTGCAGCCCGGCCTCTGCAGCCACTCACAATGGTGCACCCTGAGGGGACTCAGAATAAGAAAGGACAGGACACTGGCCCTAGACAGCTAGGTGCTTGTCAAAGGAATGAATTCAATGAGCCCAAGTGTTTGCTTCCTCCCATACAAAGAAAAGCACTAAATTCTTTAACTTGAGATGCCTGGTTTTCTTTAGAAAACAAGTAATCTTTTATTGTTCCAACTACCTGGTCTTTGTTGTAAAGCTCCTGTATATCCTAGCTCCTCCCCTGCCTCTTCGGAGCAGTCCCTCAGAGCCATCTGAGAGGCTGTCATCCCGGCTCGAGTCCTCCCGCCAAACAAAACATAACCTTCAACTTTCAGGCTGCACATTTATTTCAGTTGACAGGGATTAGAAGAGCTGGCAGGAGAATTATAAGAAAATTTATTAAAACACTTGTCATTTTTAGAGAAATAGGAGATTCAGAAAAAGGAAAAATGTAGGAAAGCCAAAGGGAATGGGACCCTTTTATTGTTGAAAAATTAATATACTGGAAGATTTTTAAGAGCTGATTTCAGAAAAGCAAATTTCCATGAATTCCAGTGAAACAGACCAGGACCCTGTGTGGCCCTCCTGGGTACAAAAGCCCTTCTGTGTTCCCTGTTTTATTTGTAGGAAAAAGTCTTTAGCCTCCTAGACCTTCTCTAAGTACCAAAAGGCCGATTCAAACAGTTGCTAATCAGGGAAGTGAGGGAATGCAGAAACAAAGGAAGAGCAGTCAAGAAATAACAGTGCAGCGATGAGGCAGGGTCCTGCCTCCTTCTCAAGGGATGTATATAACAGCATCTTTGAGGTCTTCTGCCAGAGCTAAGATCCCTACTCTGGTGGAGGATGGGAACTTCAGGCGGAGCACAAGATTCCTGGAGTACCGCCCTGTCACTTCACCACCAACCAATCAGAAGAAAGTCACACAACCTGCAGCTCTCACCCCAAATTTTTCCTATAAAAACTTCTCCCTAAAAACCATTGGAGAGTTCAGATCTTTTGAGCACAAGCTACCTGTTCTCCCTTGTTTGGTCCTTCAATAAACCTTTCTCTGCTTCAAACTGACAATTCAGTTTGTTTGTCCTCCCTGTGTGTTGGGCACATAAACTTGCCTTTGAAAACACCAGGACAGCACTAGCTTTGGAATGGATGAGCTAGCAATGGACCATAGAATCTTGAAATGCCCAAGTCTATGATTTGTTGAATCTATACCTTAAGTTACACCATTCTGTCACAACACAGTTTGTGTGCTTCAGTTGACTCATTAACAATTCTTGGAAAGTGGCAGAGGACTATTCCATGAACCCAGGCAAAAGCTATCTGCTGGGGGGAAAATATTGGTGTAAAATTAGGAATTCTCAATTGCAAACAAATATCTTCTGTGTAGATACTTCTCAAGGTCATGTTTTATCAAATATTAACATTTTACCTTCTGCACCTGGGAAATGTTCATCTTCAAGCCTGTTTTCAGTGGACTGTGAAGAGTGAACCAATAATTATTTGAAAATAATTTCAGCTCTGGATTTAATAACCAGTAACTCCATTCACTTCTCAACATACTGTACTAGAAGAGCAACCAGAATTTAACAGCTTGTCTTTTTTAAAAATCGTAATTCCAAAATTGAATGCAGCTGGTTGTTTTTTTGTTGTTGTTGCTGCTGTTTTGAATATTCTCCTTTTATTTATATATTTCAATATCTTTTGTTTTCTGAAAACTAGGGAAGGGAATAAAATTAAGTAAACCCCAAAATGTTACCTCAAATGAACTTTAGTTCAGACATTTCTAGCAAGTTAATTCCACTTGGCACTAAAAGATGAAATTTACAAAATACTGTAAGAAAATTTCAGTCCCTATGGCCTCTCTTTTATTAGAAAGTAAGATTTCCTAATTAGTAAAAGAGTCAACAAAGAGGATGATGCGCTTTTGTGATCAAGAAAAAGCAGAAAGTAAGTCATGAAGCCAGGTATTATTTTACACCACAAGTTTGCTTTTCTGGGTGATAGTTTAAAAGCCTTTGGCTTGGGCACAAGTGAACATTTTTCAGCCATTGTGTGGAAACTATTGCAAAGTACTAAAGAAATCTTTCACACCTCAGTACTCTGAATAGCACATTCCACGACAAAGTATGCTCAATATCCAAGGGAGCGTGGCAGAAAACAATACCACTAAATTATCTTAATCACCAACCCTTTCAGATATATTTCATGAGTGCTTGAAAAATTAGAATCACAAAGAATTTTTCAAGAAAGAAACATCTTCGTCATTTACGTTTGTTTTCAAGGCCTTAACACATGGTGAGGGTGCTAACGTGCTGTATTATTGTAATCAGTAATAACAAATGGAAAATGAAGTCCAAAGAAATCTCAAAACAGAATGGATCATTGAGAAATGAAGAGGCTTTCAGAGGTAACAGGATGCACCGGCAAATGGAGCAGCTTCCATTGCCTGTGATTCCCACTTCCTGTCCCTTGTCCTTCCTTCGTTTCTCTCTTTTCACCTCCTCTTACTGAAGCAAAAACAGCTGCTCCTAAATGAACTTCCTGTCGCCAAGCTCTCTTCTCTAACTCATTTTATAGCTTTTTTGTTTCCCCCAAACTTACTTTGACCATTTTATTAAAAAAAAAAACTATTAATTTAGATTTAAAAAAAAAAACCTTTAGACTCCTTCATGGAGCTGTCTCAAGCTAAACCTCACTTTAAACTAAGGCCCAGAAAGGTGACATTAAAGGGCCATCAGCACAGTCAGCTAGTGCTTTCACAAAGAAGTTGCAATGGCCCAGTTAAATATTCCATGGAGTGCTAAAGTCTTCCTCTCATTCAAGTCTCTCTGATGACTCTCACCTACCCCTATCTCTCCAACTTTACTTTCCATAATCTCAACTCTTATTGAGATAAGAGGGAAGGAGTCAGGGCACAACCATTGAAAGAACGACACAGCAATTGAGGACAGGACATAAACTGCTTAGAATGAAATAACCCCAAGATGGTGGAGGATTTGACTTCCAGGGGAGGTTGAGCTTCATTATACGCTCATTGTAATATATTAGCATGCTAAATGACAAGCCCATGGTTGCCATGACAGTTCTGAGGCTGGCCATGAAAGGCTGTGAAGTGCATGGTGGCCCAATTCTGGGAAATCCCTGCCCCTTCTCCAAACCAGCTTAAATAGTCCTCCCACATGTTAGCATGTGAAATTACTGCACCCATAAACACTAAATGCCCCTGCACCTCGAGGCCTTTCGCTGTTTGAGATGGCCACATTCTGCCTATGGATCGTGCATGTCCCAGGGCCACTCTCACCTTCCAAGATGACCCCATCTCCCGGGGCCTCCTCCCTTTCATCCTGCGATGGTGGCACTCTGTCCACTGAGTATGGATAAACTTGCTTTCACTTTACTATGGCTTGCTCTTGAATTCTTTCCTGCACCTGCTGGAAGCCAAGGACCTCACTTGGCAGGATGTGTCCCAGGGACTTGCCCGAGACATGGGACATGAGCATCCTCTAGTCCCCCATGATCTCTAACATTCCTGTTTTCCTACACTGTCTACCTAAACTTTCCCAAATACAATGAATAATAAATAATTGGTAGAAATATTGTTTAGTACCATTAAAGAATAATTCATTCTAAGTGAAGTAAGCCAGAAAGAGAAAGAAAAATACCATATGAGATTGCTCATATGTGGAATCTAAAAAACAAAAACAAACAAACAAACAAAAACAAAGCATAAATACAGGACAGAAATAGACTCATGGACAGAGAATACAGACTTGTGGTTACGGGGGGGGGTAGAGGGTGGGAAGGGATTTTAAAATTGTAGAATAGATAAACGAGATTACACTGTATAGCACAGGGAAATATACACAAAATGTTATGATAAATCACAGAGAAAAAAATGTGACAATGAGTGTGTATATGTCCATGAATGACTGAAAAATTGTGCTGAACACTGGAATTTGACACAACACTGTAAAATGATTATGAATCAATAAAAAATGTAAATAAATAAATAAATAAAAATAAAAATGATACAAATGAACATATTTACAAAACTGAATCAGACTTGGAGACATAGAAAACAAACTATGGTTACAAAAGGGGAAAAGGCAACAGAGGGATAAATTAGGAGTCTGGGATCAACAGACACACAAGGTATAGCACAGGGAACTATATTCAATCTCTTGTAATAACCAATAATGGGAAGGAGTCTGAAAAATTATATATATATATATATACTAAATCACTATTCTTTACAACCGAAATTAACACAATATTGTAAATCAACTATACCTTAATTTAAAAAAATAAAATAAAGCCAGCAACCTCTCAGTGCTGGTCATTGGCAAAACAAAAACAAACAAACAAAAAAACAAAAAACCCAATACTGGTGATCTGATTCCCTCATTGAGAGATGTTGCAAGAGTTAAGTGAATTTTTTTTCAAAATTATTTAGAAATATTTTACAATAAAAAAGTGATAATTGAATAAGTGTAGGCTTAATCATTGTTACACCAAGTGTGCATGAACACATAGGTTATTAAAAAAACAGGGCAAATTTAATGACTGACAATTAGGGCAATAATGATGAACAGCTGCCCAAACCAAACTGTCCCAAGTCCTGAATCATTGTGAAAACTCAGGGAAACAACCTGTGACTTGATGAATAGCCAATAAATATAATTTATGTGAGACAAAAAAAAAAAAGAATAATTTGATTCAACTTCTATGCAGTGCAGAATAATCCATTCTTTTTCCAAATTTCAGGTAACAACAAATATCTAATATTTCTATATTTATTTTTAATGGAAACAACATACACTTATTATAATGTTGCAATTAAAATCCGCATATACTCTTCTTAGAGTCCAAGCAAATAATTTCTCACCAAAATTAAGATTAATAACTTGAAATACATGGCGTCTGTTGCCCTTTCTTTCTCAAACAGAAGACCCACGCATTTGGAAACTCCATGAGAATGAAACTGATTAATGTAATAAAGTTTATTTCAATTCAACAAATACTCAGTGTTTACTACATGAAAAGGACTGTACTGGCCAAATTGGAGAACACAGAAAATGGCTAAGGTTCAGCTTCTGTCCTTTAAGACATTAAAATCAAATGGAGGAAAGAGATACAACATAAGTATTAAGTTAATACAGACACTGGAGGAAGAGAGAGATGAAAGGAAGATTTATTTTGGCTGAACAGAACACTTGAGGATTCTTGAAGGAAGCAGGATTTGAACTGGCCTTAAAGGATTTGCAGGATTTTGTAAGGCAAGGCGATCCTGATGGAGGCAAATGTTAAGTGTATTTCCTGGAATCACATCATATCGTAGCTACTTGTTTAAGTGTCTTTCTCCTCCACCTGAATATCAGTGCCTTCAGGTTTGGGATCACGGCTTACTTATTTTGCAACCTGACAACAGTATTTTATATCTTATTAATTTTTTAGCGAAGTCCTGGTACATTGTAAGTGCTCAGTAAATATTTGCTGAATTAATCAATTGATGGATATTAGGCTTCTAAAAATGTTCAGTGTCATCAGTCTGTACTTGGAAGTTGCTTAAGCAAGTTTCACTGAAGCTGTACCAAAAATCATGTTGAAAATATTAAAGCCACTCCCCAAAATTATATCTGTTATCTCTGTGAAGGTTGATTTCCACATTCTTCTCTGTATTTTAATGGAAGTAGAGTCAGCGTTCCTATGAAAAACACTGTACTGGGCACCATTGGTATAAAACTGAGACTAACTAGTGCCTTGTAAGAATGAGACAATCTCTTTTCCAGGCCAGATCCTTCTGGTTGAGACTTTTCTGCTCAGTGAAGAATCTCATTCGTGCTGCTTTGAGGGGTTGTGTGATGAAATGGAGAAGCTGTGTGAGCTGGTACCTCTTAGGGATCAGTGTGAGGTTGGGGGGTATTTGTGATGCTCATTACATCCCCAAATAAAGAACCACCCAAAACCTATTTTCGTCATGACCACTTCTAACTATAGGGTTCCCCAAAGAGGAAACTAGGTTCAAAGCACATAAGCAGATGGAAAACAAAATATTGCTTCCTTAGGAGGTATGTGGCCCATTCATGGCCATCTTGTAAGCCATACTGGAGTGCCTGGGTTCTACTTGGAGATAAGAGTCGGGCATCTGATTCTTTGCCTTCCCTCTAAATTCTGAGATCAGTATTTACCTTCAGGGAGAAAGATCTGTAAGGCAGCCCCTGACATAACTCACCACTCTGTTGCAGATTTCAAGTGGATGATGAAGAGGAAAAGAACCTGGTTAGGCCTGTATCAAAGATGCAGACTATTTATATCAGCAAAGGGAAGAGAGAGCAGTAGTCAGAGTTGCTCATCTTTAAGGACTATTGATAAATGTAGTCCGGTGAATGTCCTGGATTCTGACCAGTGGATCAGCTCTTTCTCCCTCAAAGTTAACAAGGATATGGCCATGGTAGGAGGGGCAAAGGTGCCTATTCCCTCTACAGTACCTAGCATGTTCATGTGCTTGAAAGCATTCTTGATTATACTTGCCTCCCATGGTGTGCATTTTCATTCATTCATTCATTCATTCATTCATTCATTCCCTTATTCAGCAAATATTTATCAAGTGTATTTTATGTGCTGGACCCTCTGGCAGACACTGGACATGCATTGGTGAATAAGAATCAAATTCCCTTCTTGATGGAATTTGTAGTCTAATGAGGAATTAAAAGAAACAAATAGGAGATTGCAATACAATCTAAAGGTGATGTGACAAGAAGGTCTGGGAAGAACGAATAGGGGGAACTAGTGTAAAATTGATGACACAGGGATGGCTAAGAGAACTTCATGGTGGAAATAATGGCCAATTTGACACTTGAAGAACAGGCAGGAGCTACTCAGGTGTAGGTGTTTTTTGCTTGATCAGCATTCGTTCCTCCAACTTCAGGTATAGCACCCTGACTTCCCTTTGGGTGACTATTCCACCCCACCTTCAATTCATGTGCTTTTGATGAGGTTGCTATCAACCCCACACTCCAGAGGTCAGAGCATAGTTCACATCCAGTCCATCAGAATATTTCATCCCTCTGGTCTTCATGATTGGTTCAGTTACCTGCATGTCACCCAATCAAGACCAGTGAAATCCTAGTTTCAAGGGCATGTGTCAAAAACCATTAGACAAAAAGCCCTCTGATGCTCTGGAATTACCAAGCTAGTAGACGGTAAGTCTGGGGCTTTGCAAAAACAGGTACCACATCATATTTGCGTCTGAGGCAGAAAGCAGAAGAAATGAGCCACACACATACCGCCTCCCTCTCTCTTCTCCTATCAGGAAAGCAAAAGCTTTCTCAGAAAGCCCACTGCAGACTTTCCATAGATCCCACTGGCCAGAACTGGTCATGTGGTCAACCCTACTTACAAGGGATGCTGAGAAAACAAGAAATGGGATTTTAAGAATTGGCTTAGACTAATCATGGTCTGCATGATGGCAGATCGCTGTACTCTCCAAAGAACAAAACGAACAGAAACAAACAAAAACACCGAGTTCTATTAGTAAAGAAGGAGGAAAAAATGGTTATTGTAATGAACCATCTGTAGTGGTCACAGTGCATGAAGATATTTCTAAAATTCATGATCTATGTATTAGTTCTCTAGGGCTGCCATAAATACCACAAACTGGGCAGCTTAAACAACAGACGTTTGTTTTCTCACTGTTCTGGAGGCTGGAAGTCCAAGATCAGGGTGTTGATAGGTTTAGTTTCTTCTGTGGTCTCCTCCTTGTTTGCAGATGGCTACCTTCTCCCTGTGTCTTCACATGATTTTTCTTCCATGTCCATCCCTGGTGTCTCTTTGTGTGCCCAAATTTCCTCTTCTTACAATGACAGCAATCAGATTGGATGAGGGCCCATTCCAATGACTTCATTTTTTTTTCCTCCAATGACTTCATTTTAACTTATCTATCTCTTTAAATCCCTATCTCCAAATACAGTCACATTTGGTGGTACTGGGGTTTGGGGCTTCAACATATGAATTTGAGGGGAACTCACTTCAGCCCATAAAAATCTATAACATTAAATCTGGTCCTAGAAAGTTTATAAAATATACTTCTACTAGCAGTGGGTGAGGGGGAGTTTCCTCTCTCACTACCTCCTTAAAACATTAAGAATTATCATTTTAAAAATCACTTTAAATTTATTAGAGGAAAAGTGAGGGTTGCAATGATTTGTTTTCCTTTGATTAGTCCTGAAGGTGAACACTTTCAGGTGCAGATGCCTTTCAGTCTCACCCTGATTTAGGACATGGCAGTTCCAGGCAGGTGCCTCACTTGGCACTCAATGCCTGCTGGGTTCCTGGCACCAAGACTCCTCCCAGAGTGAAGTAGGGTCGGGGTGGAACTCCACTCTGCAAGGAGGCCTGCCCAGCTCAGAAATGCTGGGGAGTTCGCAGCCCTGGGACAACTTAAAGCCAATGGGATATGACTGACAGTGAGTAGATGCATCTCCCTGACCATCCCTGGAGGGGGAGGATTCTGAACATTCTCTGTGCTCCTAAGCACATCCCAGTGGGATTGAGCCTCCATTCCCCCATGGTGGTGGCCAACCCAACACACCAATGTATTGGCTTTTACTCCTCCCATATTTCAATCTGCTCAGTTCCTCACTTCCATCCCCTGGATTCATCCCTCTCTCCCAAATAAATTACTTGCACGAAAGCCCTATTACGACCTCTGCTTTCGGATGCTAAGGTATCTGTAAGCTGTTCTTTGGTTGTACCTTTTCAGTTTTGCTACTTTTCCCCATGTTTTCTGCAACTGTTTAATATGTCAAGAATATTAACCTTTTGGGACTATGTCAACAGAGTTGATAAGGGAAACTATATCCCATGAACTCAGTGCCATACCCTGCTATATTTGAAATCAAGAGAAAATATTCTTGTATTGGTCTTAATACTTTAGAAATGCAATGTTTAGCTGCATCATATTACAGTTTTCATCACAGTTTTCAACTTGGAACTCATATTTATGCCTCCACGCTATTCTACCTGATACAAGGTGGTTTTCTCTTAGGGTTGTTTGTTTTAGAGATAGAGCACCATTTTGAATTGTGTTGAGAACATGAATGAACGTTTCTAAATGTATTTACTTCTTCTAATCCATCTGTTTTAGGTGGAGAGCAACACTTACTCTCCTGTGTGGTCCATTCCCTTTGAATTGCAGCTTTAATTTTGCCCAAGTTCTGTGCTTCTACTGATTATTCCTCCTTAGAGAAGGCCTATGCTTCTCCAGAATTAGCTTATATCCCAGAAAGAGCAGAGGGTAAATTCTGTCAAAATTGCTGGGGTTTTTGTTTTGTTTTTTTTTGTTTCCCTTTAAGGCCCTTCAGCTTCAAATAATTCTGAGATTCCTGGAGGCACCGTCAATCTTGAGGTGGGAAGTCCTAAGCCATTTTACACCAAATTCAAACAGAGCAGGCCAAGAAGAAGGAGCTAAGATGAGGAACAGTTTATATATAAAGAAACTGAATATGATTCCTGCGGCCAAAGGAAGGGTTTAATAACTATAGGTAGGACTAGATATACAGGCAGTGTGCTAAGTACTTAGATGGATTTATTACCCTTACTTACAAAGGTCAAGAGAAGAACCTATGTTATTTTACCCTCCCAGATTATCCTTGTTTAAAACTTAGTCTAGTCAATTTCATTTGAAAATAATTAACAAACATCTGGTGTTCTCTAGCTCTTTCCCTCCCCGTGATGTAGTGTCTTCTCACTTGGGTGAGCATTGATGGGATTCCCCTCTAGTGACTGCTCCTTTTCTGAGCAGGATTTCTGTCAGCAGAGAACAACAGTTGAACTGGGTACTGTTTCTTATACAATGGAATGATCTCTCTTGTTCCTCCATAGCTCCAGTGAGAAAGTTGTGAGTTCATTATGCCATTTTATCTGCCACTGATTATGATAATCACAAGTGTGACTTTGCCTATGTGTTTTTTTTAAAGGGCAGAACAATGAAGTAATCAATCTTCTAATCATCTTGTCACTTCTTTTTCACAGCAGTAAAACTCCCCCACCCTCAGCAGCAGGATGGGATGCAGAAGCAAGGTCCTGCACTCAGATGCACGATCCAGGCTGAGCCTCAGGGACAGTGTCCAAGAAAACCAGACCCCTAAAAGACTTGACTTTGTAATAGTCTTGAACTATTTGTTTCAACTCCTTATTCACTCAACTGACTCACCTGCTTCTGATGATCTTGGCTTCTGAAACTTCAAATAATTTCTCTTTTTTTTTTTTCTTGAATAATTTCTTTTATCTGGTTTTGCCTCATACCTCAGTCCTGAAAACTGATTTCATCTTCTCTTGCTCTGAGTTCTGGATTCTTTCCTTGACAGCAAGTTGCATTGTGAATTCAGGTAAATGCTTCAACAAGGTTTCAACACAGTCCCAAAGATGTTACCCAAGGTGCAGGCCCTTAGGTCCATCATTCCTGCTAACTCACCTGCAGATTCAGGGATGAAACCAGCCCAAGCTAGGAATGGTGGGGCTCCACTCTGAAGGGGGAAATTGGAAAGAAAGACAGGTCTAGGGAGTGAAAGGTTGGTCTCTGAAAGAATCCTGGTCCTGTGGAGGGGATCAATGCTGAGCAATCATAGAGAAAATAAAAGGAGATGAAGTTGAGGAATGCAAGGACATCCTTGAATTGTTTCTGGGAATGGCAGATTCTCCCATAAAAGAGGCAGACCGAAACAGAAGCCCTCTAATTCCATTTGGATCTTACACTCTGTGATAAAGCCTACAAATCCAAGCTTCATCCAGAGTGAGTTGGATCATATGATCCAGCAGTTCCACTTCTGTGTATACACTCCAAAGAATTAAAAGCAGGGATTCAAACAGGTATTTCTACACCCATGTTTATTGTATTATTCACAATTGTCAAAATGTAAAAGCAACCCAGTGTCCATCCACAGATGAATGGATAATCAAAAGGTAGTACACAAGCATACAATGGAGTACTATTCAGTCTTAAAAAGGAAATTCTGATGCATGCAACCACATGGATGAATTTTGAAGATAGTATTCTAAGTGAGATAAGCCAGTTACAGAAAAAAAAATATATACTGCATGATTCCACTTATATGAGATACCTAGAATGGTCACATTCATAGAGACAGAAAATAGAATGGTGGTTACCAGGTGCCACAGTGGAGCGAGGAGGGAAGTTGGAAGTTCTTGTTTAATGGGTACAGAGTTCCAGCTGGAGAAGGATGGTGTTGATGGTTGCACATCATTGTGATTGTACTGTGTTACTGAACCATATGCTTACAAATGGTTAAAATCATCAATTTTATGTTATGTAAATTTTAACACAATATTTTAAAAAAGAAAAGAGAAAGAAAATAAATGCATTGGGACTGGATGGGTGTGGGTGTGGGGGTGGGTAACAGGGATGTTCACGTCTGCCCTGTCTCCTAAAGGAAACAGTCATCCCTGTGAGTATAGATGAAGGCTCACCTTGAACCTGGATGTGAGGGGTAAAAGAAGACAGAGGAAAGTGAGCAGGATTCAGTGCTCCATAAATATTGGCTCAAAAGGCCAGCAATAAGTGAATGAGTTTTGCAAATAATCTTGAATTGTTGCATTGATTAGAGAACCCTGTCTGATTTGTTCAAATGTCTGCTAACATGCTTTCCACAAACACACAGACAGCATTACATGGTTGATGCTCCTGGCATGCTTGGGTAATCCTATGACTTCCTGAGCCATGGGAATCTGCACTCACTATGTCCTTGGCTCATTTAGCCTTGTCCTTGAGGCTACTTTATTGATTGCCTTCAGGTATGAAAAGAGTGAGTGAGTGAGTGGGCCAGTCAATGGGAGAAGCAGCACCACAAGCAATCAAGAGCTGCCGGTATTGATGGAAGCTCACAGGATTCAGCTCCAGAGCTTCCTTAGCTTGTGTTCAGTGGTCTCCAGATAAGCATGCAGCAGCATAGATCTCTGGCCTCCAAATTTAGCCAATATCTGCTCTTCAGCTTTGGTTTTGGTCTCAGCGTTTAAGAGGCCAAATAGCTGAATGCCCAATTGTAGTGTCACTCCTGACATCTCTGAAATTACATATGATCAACGATCATGAGATTGCACAAGTCACCCTCATGTCTAACCGATGTATCAACATCAGTAACAAAAACAGGGCATGTCACTTACAGCCGTTGTTTTTGTTAGAATTTTCACTTTCAAATATGGGTAAGCATTTTAGATGTAAGTAGGATTCAAATTTCCTTGTATGCTTTAGTTTTTGAGATTCTATCAGTGTAAGTATAAATATATAGCTATGAATTTGGAGTAAAATGCTGCAATAATTAATGTTGATTGTGAACAACACATTCATTTAAAAAATAATTAAAGATTTTTCAAATAGCTAAATAGAGAAATATTCAGTTTATGAGCTTTCGTCAACACAATTGCATCATTATCATTGATTAAATTATGAAGCACAGGATTTGAAAGGAACAGAATCAAAAAAAAAAAAAAAGAAAGGAACAGAATCTTCACCTTAGCATCACCATCAAAAAATATTGGAAGTTGGACATCTTGGTTGCCATGCAATAGACCAGTTGCATGTACCAGCAAAGTTATCCCAAAAGACCTTGTTCTTCTACTCATTTTTGTTCAAAGTAAAGATCTGTTCATAGTTCAAAAAATGCAGTTCAGTGACCACATGTGCAACTCAGAAGCAACAGTGCTGAGAAATGATCATCCCCACATTAGGTCAAACTCTTAAATTTTGAGAGCAGAAAATTTGAACAATTAAAAATGTTATATTTCAGATTTTCTTATTCTCAGATTTTCATTCTGTGAAGGTAAGTGTGACCAGCATATTCTGGTTTGTCTGCAACTGAGGGTATTCCTGAACTCAGGACTTGATCAAATCTGGAGAGTCTGGGGCACATAGGAACGAGTTGGTCATCGTAATGATCGTATTATATTCGGCTTCAGCCTTGGATTTGACTTTATGTTGGCTTTAACATTTGGCCAAACATCTGTATTTAGTGCATTTCTGCCACTAAAATCTTGCAGTGTTTGGTATACACACACCAACTAACACAGCACTGATCACTTCTCAGCATAGGAGAAGCTAGGAGACCAGGTCTGGAGGGAAAGTGGAGGGCTCTTCAGTGATCCATGAGACTGAATGTGGTGGAACCAACTCGTGGACTGACCCCAAATCCCGGGGCTCCAGGAATGAGCCCTGACATCCACGTTCTTCCCCAACTTCAGCACTCTACCCTCCTTATGATTCCCAGTGTTGATTTTCCTACAGGAAAAGGGATCTGCCTAGGTTTTCACTTCTTAGCCTGCCTGCTACTCTAGTTTTTATTTGTCAGGCTCTGTTCCTCACCTGAGTCCTTTAAATAAATGTTTTTGTTAGTTGAAGATAAGTCAATGCCTTGCTTTAGAGTTTGTAAACACATTGCCTAGATTAATGAGCCAGGACCAGTTCTCTGCTTTCACAATGTGCTGGAACACAGTGCAACAGTTCAACAGGTGTGTTACTGTGCCTGAAATGGCTTCTTATATACAAAGTTATTTGGTTGAGACTCAACCTTCAATTTGAAGGAAAAAAAAAAAGCTGGTCAAATGTCCAATAAGATGACTAGTCCATATTTGGGGGATTTAAAAAGGTTTCTCTTTCTAAAAAGGAAAAGAAGGATAATGATGGAATAACGATAAATAGCTAACATTTATTATGATAATGTTCTGGGAGCTTTACTTGTATTAATTTACTTAATCTTCATGGCAACTCTGTCAGTTAAGTACTGTACTGTTATTAGACTATAGGATTGTAACTAGTACTGTTATTGGATAGGAAACTGAGACCACAGTCACAAAGCTAGCAACTGGTAGAGTCCTGCTTCAAACCCAGGTATCCAAGCTCCATTACACTCTTGTAATTTTCGTGATGGATAGAATATGGTCTTTAATAATTCAGTGGCACAATTTTATAGCTACGATATGAAAGAATATTTTTCTAATTGTAAATTTAAACTTAGTTTTTCCTTAGAAACTAATTTTACTCCCCCAAGACATTCCAAATAAAAATTACACATGATCCTACAACGATTTTGAGAAGTTGTCTGAGATTCAGCATCTAGCTCTTTATGATTTGAACCAATGCCAATGTTTTCTTGGTGGTCAAGAAATATATAATCCATCTTATACAGCGGGGTGGGGTGAGATAAGAGCAAAGGCAGGGAGGTATGGAAGAGAAAGCCAAAAAATCTGAGGCTGTTTGCTTAGAACATTGTTTCATCTAAAAAAAAACACCATGATCATATTTTTAAATGACTCTGCACCCATCTTATACTAATGACTCAAAACTCACCATTTGAATTTTAGGCACAGATCAATCTCACAAGCAGTCACCCTCAAAACCATCTGCCCATCATTCTAGACACAAAGATCCTTGATAAAGTACAAAATATGGGATGATCTCTCAGATCCTTTCTGCACTAGAATTTTATGATTCTAAATCAGGCTGCTTTACTGATTGTCTATACCCTCTATGGTCCAAAACAGCAAAGAGAGGCGAGTATTCAAGGGGCTGCTCTCTATCCTGGTTGGGGTAATATCTAGCCTACAAAATGCTATTATTGGTACAAAAATAGATCAGAATGACTTACCACTGTGAACATTAATATTAATATCTCTGGCTGTATTAAAACTTGTTTGATATATACAAAGCACTCCCATGGAATCATTCAAGGCTCATAACAACCCTGAGAGGTAGGAGTTATTACCTCCAGCTCATAAGGAAAGAAGGGGGAAATGGAAATGCCATTCAGAGTCATTTTGATTGCAAATCTAGCATACTTGGCACCATACATAGACTGACCATTAGATATGCACAATGAAAAAAAGAACAGACTCATTAATATTTGTGATACTAGAGGAGGACATCAAAAGAAAGAACCAACACTGAGGCATAAAGCTCATTTCAAAAATGACAAAACAGTATCCAAAAAATCCTGCTGTTAATTCCTGTTGCTAAGACTCTTTACCTCTCATTAAGGACATAAATAAAAATCCCAAGGCTTTGGGAATCTAAGCCAGATCAGATATGTTTTTATTCTCTCTCTCTCTCTCTTTCCATATATATATATGTTTACTTTAATTTTAAGGTAGGCAGAACACCTGCATACAGAATTATATATAAACGAATGGTGCCCCTGTTCAGTACTATTAACAATTGAGGTGCTTTGTGCATGGAGTGTGCTTATGGAAATATTCATGCTAATGGAATTGATTCAACAAAAGCCATGCACTGTCAAGAATTATATCCATATTATTTATTAAAGAAAAAAATCCATTTGCTAAACATGTAGAAAGCAGCTATCCATTGTTCCATATGCCTAGATAACTATTGCCAGGGGTGTCTCATCATGTTGACTTCCATCCTGTACATAAAACACATACTAAAATTGAAAATTCACAGAGCAAATAAATATTCGTTGTCATGTTTACATTTGGGAGGTAAAAGTCTACAATTTGGTCTAGAAAGGAAGACTGATGTGGAAATAACATCACTAATAGAAATGGAAATTTCCCAACCTAACTCATTTTTCTCTTCTAAATCTATCACCAGACTCAGAGTGACTCGTTGGTCTTGTCTGAATTTGAAACTCTGGCTGCACCAGTCATATATTCGCCCTGGGGTTAAAGAGATGCTTTAACTCCAATTGAAAATCACCAGGAACCAAATAAAAAGTAGTTAAAAACAGGATTCACCTTGTTTCTTCACATTTATGTATTGATACTTACATATTTTTCTTTATATAACCATCCCGGTTTTGTTTGCTTGTTTGTTATTTTGATTATACTTATACAAATTTCTTTAGTCTCATATATTTGAACAAAATGCTATTCAAAAATAGTATTCTCAGTTCCTGAGAAAAATATTAAGTTATGCCAACATTAGCCACCACATGATCACTTTCTTTACTGTGACTAGGAACGTAAGAGATTCCAAAATATGTCATAGCATGAAAAATGAACCCATTACTTCCATGTCTGGGGTGGCCTTTATTTGGCTGGACATACGATTGTGAACTTCCCCATAGTTCCCATGACTGATGCTAACTCACTAAATTGTAAATTCAAGATTTTAATTTTTGTGTGTGTATTGAAAATTATTGTAGTTGAGGAAACTATTTTTCCTTCGATTACTCATAACTATGATACTTCTATTGGAAAAATTCAGACAATATTTTCAAGGATATAAAAATCCATTACAGCCACAAAACGATATCTAAAATTTACCCTTGAAACTGATGGTTATAGTTTTTTGTCTTTTTGGAAAAAAAGATTTTTCCATTTAGGAGTAAAAGACATCCATGAATCATGTTTCAATCACATCCATTAAGAGAGAGATTATAAAGGTGGCAAGTGAAAAAAATGCAGCATAACTCACCATAGTATTAGATACTCTATTCTCAGCATCACTGATGCTCTTTTTCCTGGAACTTCTGTCTTTTGGACCATAGTACCACTGATCTGATTTTCTAGAGTCTGCTCTTTCCTTTCCCATTTTCTATTTCTTTCTTTTTATTTTCCTTTCTGACAGACTTCTTCAACTTTATCCCACAGTCCTCCGTTGAATCATTTATTTCTGCTCTCCGTTCTTCATTTTCTACAATCCCTCTTGGAAGAACTTTTATGCTCAGCGTATCCTTTTCTTGGAGCCCTTTTTTCTTTTCCTGAATTTGGTCAACCTTTTCCATCTCCTTTGCTTCTCCTTTCAACCTCTAAACATTGTCACTCTGTAAAAGCCTTAACTATTTGCTCTGTTTATTTGTTTAAAACATTTCACTATTTGCTTTGTCTAAATATTTTAAGAATTTAAAACAGAAACCAGCCCTCTTTTCTCTAGCCACATTCTCTCTGTATGTGGTCTTATTTACTTTCATAGCTTTAAATACCATTTATCCACAGTTGACTCCAGCCTTTTATGACACATTATACAAAGTAGCGCTCCTTACGTACCACTATCTACCCCATCGCTCTCTACTGCTTTTCTCTCCTGTATTTTCTTCCTTATTATTATTATGATATAATGTGATTCTAGTATATTCTCTAGACTATAGTATAGTACACATTATATAAGCTCCTCACTAGAATGGTCTTTGTCTATTTCGTTAAATGTTAAAACTCTGGTACCCAGAAGGGTATTTGTTACCATGCTCCATCAATATTTTTTTAAGGAATAAATATCTCTGAGAATAGGACCACAGCTTTTAAAATCTTTTCTTCTATTCTTTAAACTCTTTCTGTTTCCTCTGAGCTCCCCTTTTCTGTGGATTATTTACAGGTAAATAGAGGCTCTTCTCTAGTACCTAGATAACCTTGGTGGTTCATATAATAAGAAGAATCTAAAACACAGATGGAAAACAATGAGCATGGGAGAATTTAGTGCACAGCGCTTCAGTGTAGGGCAATCAGGCAAGGTCTAGCCATTTTGTTGGGGGTCCCAAATGGCAGTATCTGTGGTCTTTTCTATTAGGCCAGTCCTTTAGCCAATAGAACAATCCTTTCCTTCTTTCTTTCTTTCTTTCTTTCTTCCTTCCTTCCTTCCTTTCTTTCTTTCACTCTTTTTTTCACTCTTTCTTTCTCTCTTTCTTTCTTTCTTTCTGTTTGCGGATCTAAGCAGGGTTGCTATTTAGCATGTATTTAATAATATTGTCCTAGCAATTCTTTAAACACTGATGTATATACCAGAAACCCCAGACCCCTCATTTCACCATGACCTAGCAATTGCAAGTATAGCTGGGGTCCACTAAGTCCACTAAGACCCTGCTCTAGCTCTACTG
Source organism: Vicugna pacos (assembly GCF_048564905.1). Classification (NCBI taxonomy): domain Eukaryota; kingdom Metazoa; phylum Chordata; class Mammalia; order Artiodactyla; family Camelidae; genus Vicugna; species Vicugna pacos. The sequence continues at coordinate 59,795,691 of NC_132987.1, read as the reverse complement.
CCAGCATCGGTGACTGTGATGTACTTAGTGATTGTGAAATATTTTTCATAAGTAGAAACCACCTATCCATCATCTAAGAGCCAAAACACAGAAGGGGAAGGGTGCTCACAGTCACTGTTGCCCACTTTCTCTTAATGCCCTGATTTTCAATGTAGGCACCTCACTCTAGTTCTAGGTTGTAAGTGATGCCCCTTAGCCCAGAACCTGGATATTTCATCATCTTCGGAAGGTAAACCTCCAGTCTTCTTCCAAGGAAGGATAAGGATACTTAGAGTTTGAAATATTCTTTATAAAGACTTGCAACCAATCTTCTTTTGCTAACCCAGATTTGCCCTTCTGTCTTCAGAGTCCTAGTACCTCTCATTCTTGAACTTTCTTAGCATTCTAAAATGCAAAGAGACCAGTTTCCTGTTTATGTACCTCGCCCTTGTGGATTTAAGTTTCAGCTTTTTCTGCCTTTCTAAGTCAAAAACTCATCCACGTGCCTCCTAGTTTCCCCAAATTTATCTACCTTTTCAGTTCTATCTTTTTTAAGTTTATACTTTAATTTTTTGCCTTTCTTCTCTTTATAAAGTTGGATCAGAAAAAAAGTGATATAGATATGTGTGCTCAATTCACTACTTTAACTGTGAGTGTGAAAGGAATAAACTTTACCAACTAGATTTTAATTCAGCCATTTATTGGTCTTTTATATGCAAAATACTACATGGTCAACATCTTAACATGATGATCATGACTCTTTCAGATGAAAAAAAGGTGTCTGTACACATACACACAAGCTTACATCAATGTTAACTCCAAAGGAGAAACAGATTTCTATGTCAGGGAGTAGATAGTTACAAACAAGGAATCAGGGTCTCTGTGAGGGGTTTAGCCGTCAGTTTGATTCTAAATAGATTTCATGGGATTGAACAAGGATTGGCATATTCTGAATGATTCTTTTGGGGATTGTTTAAGGACATAGAATGTCTGCTGTTCTAAGCAAATTCTGAAATGTCTATTGAATTTGTTTATATTTGTACTATTTATTGCAAGACAGCTGCAATTCCAAACAAAGAGGTATCTGTGTAGCATATATTTGTTAAGTACTTGTTATCTTGTCAATTTTTTTCTGCTGGCTTGCTTGCTTTTTAATTTTTAATTTATTTTTAGTAATCATAGATTTTTCTGACTGATTGAGCTAAATCGAACTGACCTAGAAACAAAAATAAAACTTATTATTGGGTTGGGAATTTCACTTACCTAGTTTTAGGAGCATGCTAATTATCCGGAAAAAGTCTTTGAATAGATTTCAAGAATGGTATAAGAATAATTTTGAATATTGGAAACTTTTTTAAAGAACTGGAAAAATTGAACAATCCCATAATAGTCTAAAACACAAGGCTGTGTCACAGTTTGAAGAAGCTGATGTCATTTGAAAACTTTAGAAGTGGTACAGACAAAAAAATGTCACATTTTTGGCTAACTAGCATCTTAACACCTCCAGCCCCATGACTGGAGGAATTTCCTACCTTGTGAATTTGGAAGGGAAGCAACACCAACTATCTATCATATAAGCCAACAAGACCGTATAGTAATTTTCCCAGCCTCCTTTGCAGCTAGAATATGAACACAAAATCTAGGCTGGCTGATTATGTTCACCCACATGAGAATTTGAATCAGGAGCCAGTGATGCAAAGAAGTAGGGCTTGGGGAGAAGCCATTTCACTGGCAGCCGTGACAGGCTGACCAGGGGCTGTACTCAGTGACCACAGTGAAGATGAGTTCTAGTGTCATCTGTGGTTGTCATGGCAGCACCGTCCTAACCAGACTAGCTCTTCCTTTTCTTCTGGCTCTGTTTCTCCAGCTTTCCTGATAACTCCTCAATATATTTTCTATGAATTTTCTGTGGAAATCAGACCGATTCTGTTTCTCTTGCTTAAAACTGAAAACACTAATATGAAAACACTGCCTACACTCTAACAACACCCTTTAAACCACAAATACATTATTACTGGGGATGATTGGAGTTGATCAGAAAGAATTGGAGTGAGCTATATTAGAAACTGGGCTGAAGAGACATTGGACATGTTGGTCTATGCTCCTCTTCCTTTTTGCCCTTTAATGTAAACCCCTCTATTTTCGATGATGTCCAAATTTCCTTTGTCTTAGAATATATTGCAGCCTCTATTTAGGGGAAATAGTTAAAAGTGCCCTAATAATTTTGTGAACCTGGAATTTGCTGGACATTAGTGAAGCAATATGTCTTTGGCTTCAATGTGGAGAAAGCAGGCAGAATCAGCTAGGATTTTTTCAGGGTGTGATGCTGAATGTCCACAGAACAATCCATAGATCAAAATGAGACTCCCCAAAACAGCCATCTTCACACTGGCCTTCCATTAAGGCTGCATCTGTAAGCTTACCCCTTCACCTTGCCTTTGTCTTCAGCTGCTTGCCGTGAGATGTGGACAGTTGTGGAGAGAGTGGGAGGGAGTGGGATGAATCAGGAAGGAATGTGAAAGGTGTTACCATATGGACAATGGCCTAGATAAAACTCTGTGAAAGCTTGCTCCTTAGAGCTGTGCTTGAGACTCTGAACAGCCTCCTCCCACGATGCTCAGTGGGCACTATGAGGTCAATAAAATTTCCTAAGAATACCCAAGCTAGTTAGGCATTGGTGCCCAGGGAATTGTCAGCTACTAAATGAGGTCCTTAGAGCTCAGGCTGAAAGGAGAGGAGGTTCGCAATGGCTGACAATGTTGTTAAAAACCAGTAGAGCAATAGATAAACATAAAGAAAACACTTGGCAAAGTCCACTGTATGTTGCTGACATGACTGAAAAAGACTTGGAGCAATGTTATTAAATGTGGTTCGCCATAATCAACTTACTGTCCAATCTTTCTGTGTAATGAAAAGAATGTTTAGTGTTCTGGCCAAGTGCATAGACTTTGGAGCCTAGCTCCTATCTCAGTCCTGGCTTGCCTCCTACTAGCTGTCTGGCCCTGAATAAATCACTATGTCTCGGAACCACTCTTCTCATCTACAAATATGTCCTTAAAAATAATCAGTTCATGGTACTTTTGAAGATTAATGAAAGAATATTTGTAAGTCACAGTACGCATGCCTGACACATAGTAAGGGTACACTATTTTTTCATTCTTATTTTTTATTGACGTGTAGTTGATTTACAACATTAGTTTCAGGAGTAAGTCTACACTAAATTATAGCCATCACTGTTATGATGGACAGGCTCACGGCTGGGCCCAGTTCTACAGCACCTTCTACTGGGCTGCTCTCTGCCTGGCTCTGTCCATGAGTCAGCTACAGGGATGTGCCACTCCTTTTGCTTTGTGTTTTGGCAGGGACTTCCCTTTACTATTTGGCTCTAACCTTCACCACTGGGACACGTGCTTCCTTCATTATTAAACATGTCCAGTCCCAGATGGCCAGTTTCTATGCCTACATCAACTAGATTTTGTGTTGTAACAGTCTGCATTCTTGGAAACAGCAAACTAAAATGTGTTGTTTTCTCATTCTGCCTTAGTGGCAGCCCTTGACCTGTGTAGTTTCTCACAAATGCCACCCGGCCCATGGTGGCAAAGCCAGAGACCAGGAGAGGTCCAGCCTGGATGGGTTTTAGATACTTTCTCTCCAGCAGCATGGAAGGCTGCAAATTGCCCTCTTTGCTTCTGCCCTATTAACCCCATCATTAATTCAAGCATCGTAAAACTTCTAGATTGTAAGGTACACTGCAAATGTCAGCTGATATGCAAATCAACTGTCTGGTTTATTCTCTACTGCTTTTGTTTTGATGTCACCTCCAACCAACCCCAAACTTGGCATCTTTGGCTCCTTTGTTTGTTTTCTCTAACACTTAGCTCTCTGACTCCTCGTATGGACTCTATCTTGGCTCACTCTCCTGGCCCCAGCATTTCTATTGGGTAAAAAAAATCCCTGTTCTAGCTTCACAGGAAACATAATCCCTGCCTTAAGCCACTCTTTAGGTGGGCATGTGGCTGTAAAGCAGACCATTCCAGGAATCAGCTTATATGGATTCAAGTCCTATATTTTGCACTTTCCAGCTCTATGACCTTGGCCAAGTGGCTTAATCCATTTGAGTCTCCATATTTCCTCTGAAAGTTGGTGTTGATATTGCTAAAGCTGTAACATGAGGATCAAATGAGATACATAAACTGAAAAAGTGCTTTATAAACTCCAAGGGAATTGTTAGCTATTCAACAGTAAAATAAAAAATGGCTTTAAAAAAAGGGTCAGAAGATAATAAGAAAAGCTATAATCTCCCTTGTCCAAAATAAAGACCTATTTTTTCTTAAAATACATTTCTTGAGTTGGACTTTAATGCCAGACTCCTAAAGCAAATAGAAGCAGCAATCTCTAAGCTCAGGAAAAGAATTTGTGCCCCTTTCGTTCTTTGGCATTATTTATGATGAGCTTTCCAGCTTCTAGGACTTGAATGTTTCTTAACATGAAAATTGTAAATCTTTGAAAATTAGACTTTGACTATTTCTGCATATAAAACACATTTATTATTTTAATTAAGAAAACATGTTTATACATAAGTCTTTCTTTGGTCGTGTCCCTGATGACACAAAGTGGAGAGCTGTTCCCTTCCTTGAGCTGGGGTAACGGGCAATGTAGTTTCCCATGAAATGAGACACTGTTTGGCCTTGGTAAAAAGTAACAGAGTGGGTCCCCTCATGCCAGGCAAATTTACGCCAGAGCTGAATCAAAGACATTGTTTTCCATCTGCAAGAGGGGATGCTTGACACGTGCGGAGCAACTTCTGTTCATTCAGGACTGCATCTGATGTCTGGATTGCCAGAGAAGGACCTGTGATCACATTCACAAAATGCTTAGTTCCTTCTGGAACTAAAAAGAGAGAGATTTTAATATTAATAGCTGAATTCTCTAGAAGACATACTTCTTCTCAAAGACTAAGGAAAGCATTGATTCAACTGAGAATCAAAATGTTTTCTAATTATCCTATTTGATAGGAAAACATAGAACAATTAAGGAATTGATCCAGTTACACGGTACGCACACTCCCACCAGTTCCATAGCTAACTTGATGTTTGCTGCTCAGTCCCAGAGCCTTTGTTCTCTCCAAAACCCTTTTACACATCTCTTCAGGCAATTTGATTTGTCATAAATTGTACTGTTGCCAACATTTCCCTGAACATTTGCCTTTTTTTCCACTATGAAATTAACTCAGACGTAACAAATGCACGCTTGAGCCAGCACTGCTCTGTGTATGTGTGTGTAGACTAAGAAGTGGGTCTGTCGCTCTGGGATGTCATCTCCATGCACTTGTGGGGCATTCTGTGTATCCTCAATCGGGACAGCAGAGAACAGAGTGCAGGATACTTTGGTCACATGTTTCAGAGGCTTCAGAGGGCTGGCCAATCAGCTTTATCTCCCATGCCCACACCATCAGTTGATGGTAGCTGCTGGAAGGTTATGATGGGGACTTTGAGATTAGGTCCAGACTCAGCAGAAAAAAGTGTTATGATATATTAGCAATGCCAGCTGTGGGCACAGGAAGAAGAAAAGTGGCACCTGTATCATGTATGTATCTTCCCAGTGAGTGCTCAGGGACTTGAGTGTTGCAAACCTGTCTACCAAGAGGAGCAGCATCATAATTCCTTGTGTCAGAGGGTTCAGAGACAGAGGAGGACAGGATTTAAAATGTGGGACTTTTATATAGCACTTTGCCCTTTACAAAGAGTTTTCTCCACACAGGGTCTTACTTAATTCCTCTATCTGACGCAGGTATCAATTTTATTTCCATTTTGCAGCAGAAGAATTATAAGCAAAGAGAATGTAAAATGGTTAGCCCAAGGTCCTACATGAATCAGAAATGGCAAAGTCAGTACCCAAGCCCAGACTTTCTGATTCCCAGCCCTGGGCTGGAGGGTTGTGAATCCATCAAGCGCTAGGTTTCCCCTAGAGTCAAAGGGCGGACCTGAGGGTTTGGATTGGATCTGTGCCATCTCTGAGGAAGCCCTGGAACTCAGCGGAGAAGTGCAGCATGCCTACTCAGATCAAGTATAGACGCCCTCATCCCCTTCTTTCCTCCCAAACAGTTTTCTTTGTGAAAGCATTAGAACAGTTGTCATTACACAGAGCTAGAAGAGGCCAGGACTTGTCGCTAAATAAAATATAATGTGCTTTATTTGAAATGGCTCTTCCTGCTTCATTGGTAAATTGATGTTAATCCAACTGCTCAGTCTAATTTCTGTAAGCAACATTGATGCCTTTTTCACCTGTCTTTTGCAGCATGAAAATGGGGTGGCTGTTATGGGAAGAATTATCTTCTTCCTTGAGGGCAAAATCCTAAATTCCTTTCTTTGGATTCTTGCCAAAGTTTCTAATTAGGGCATTCAAATATACTTATGCAAATGAAGGCATGGTTCACAGAATTTTGATGCTTTGGGGAAGAGTTTGGATAAAATAAACTCCCTCTATGATTTCTCACTAATGCCACCCAAAGTCTTGCTTTTTTTAAATACAGAAGGTGTTAAGAACCTCCTCATCCTCCTAGTTTAGGATCATATGTTGGAGAATGACAGTAACTTCCATGAGCGAAGAGTCAGCATGCACAGAGATTCTGTCAACATTAGATCTGAGTCTCCAGACAACCTGTGAGATCAATACCATTTTCCTCCTTTTACAGATGAGAAAACCAATGTACGGAGAAGCAAAGGAGTGGCTTGCCCTACTCTGGACTACTGAAGAGCAGTCAAGGCAAAATGAAATCCGAGTATTCTTTTTTTCCTTACCTTCTGCTCTTTTCCCTCTAGTACCCTCTTGAGAGAAGTGAATGCACATATGCATATACATGTGCATTGTACTTCCCAGTTGATGAATGCCTTTCATCAAATATTTCAGCTCAAACATTTATTGAATCTACTGCTTTAACTCAAATATTTCTTTTCATTTATTATGTGCTGGCCAGACATAATTCCAAGGACAAGCGATGTAAGGTCCTGGCTCTATTAGTGTTTATATTATTGATTGGAGGGAGACAACTAGTGAACAAGTAAGCAAACAAGTCTGTCAGAGAAACACAAACAGTGATCATTGTTCTCAAGAAACTACAACAGAGTAACATGCTAGGACATGACCAGCCGGTGGTAGGATGCAGAGCATAGGTGTAAAACATTTGATGGCGTGGAGAGAGAGAATGTCTTTGAAGAAGATGTCGTATGAGCTGAGACCTGGATGGCGAGGAACAAGCAAGGAATGTCAAGGAGATTACTGCAGCCCTGATGTGGGGGAGATACTGACACTGGGCAAGAGAGAGAAGAGAAGGACCACATTGCAACGTAATGAGCAAGCGGAGAGAAGCAGAAGGTACTGAAGACATAGGCAGGAGCTAGATCAAAAGGAGGTTTTTAGGCCACTGTGCCAGGATTATATTCTAATTGCTATGGGATAACTGTGCCAGGTTTTAAGATATTTTGTTTCCCATGGTAATGAGTGAGGTAGGTGTTATTCCCTGTTTTACAAATCAGAAAACATGGAGATGTTTGCAGATTTGCAAAGGTTACTCAACCAAGAAGCAGCAAGATTCCAGTCTTCAGGGTCCTAGTCTAGGCTTATTTCTCTATCTACTGAAAGTGGGACTGGAAATGAGCACACCAAGGAGGAAACAGCACAGCGACCGGTGACCGTGACTCTTCCGTGAGTGTGACAGAAGAGTCCCTAGGGCAGAGCAGAAGCTCCACTTATTCTGGAAAGTCCTACAACTATCTGGGTCCATCTGGAAGGAGATGCTAAATCTCTGGGGGCCTTTGGCTCAGGCTTAAGACAAATATTCTATTGAAGTTACTGCTGAATATTTAGTATTATTGAATTTCTCCTGACGTCTAATTTGCTTGACAGATTGCTTTGGGAAAGTAGCCAGTGAATAAGACTAGGGGATGAGGACCCATCACGATCATCAAGACATAAGCTTTGCTCCCCTTCTCTTTCCACCTTAGCCTCCCACCCCATCTCGCTGATTGATAGATGGTGACCCATGAATGTATGTGGCTAAGATGGAAATAGTCCTTCCAGCATGTTCTAAACCCTAGCTCATTCATACATCACTCGTAAGACAACTACAGTCAAACTTTCTCCTCTCCTCACCTTCTCTAAGGCCAGTTTCGTGGGATTAGTTAGCCATTCGCTCGTTGGGTGTCTGCTGCGCAGTGGCCTGGGCTCTCCGTGAGGTGCTGGGAATGCCAGTACCACATGGTCTGGGATTTTAAGGCTCTCACAGCCCAGTGGTCTCATATCTCCCAGGTCTGCCTCCCCTTGTGACAGCTTCGGTCTCCGTTGTTCTTTAGTCATTACTGTTCCCTTTAACCTGGTTCCATCTGTGCAAAAGCATTGCAGGTGAAACAGGAAAGTATGGCGTGGGCTTTGCTCCCCCCCACTAAGAATATTACTAGTCGCCATTCAGACTTTTTGATCCTCAGAGGCCTCAGGGAGAGGAGACAGATATGGTCCCCTAATTGTCCAATTTCTGTGTGTTAAAGAACGGGCTGTACTTATTTTCTTCCATTATTTTCCCCTAACGGTCCCCATACCTTCACTTTCAAAAATTTTTCCTCTGAAATTGGCTTCCCTCCTCTTTCTCACCTAACCTGCTTCCTAGCACTCGGGGGCTCTTGTCCAGAAGAGGGCGAGATCACCTTTGCACTTAGAATTCCTCTTTTCTTTGCAATTAATTATGAGTCATTGGTCTTTTGACTGCTTAGCTTTGTCTCCTGAATGAGAAAGCCAGAGTCCTTGATCTCTCTCCAACAAAATTGATACTGTGGGTATTTTTATTGCATTATGTGGTTTAAGAAAGGACTCGGGAGAAGCTCTTAAAAATGGCTAATAATGGATTCTAGCTGAATGGGAGAAACCCGTGACCATCTGGGACCGATCGTGACTGTTCCTTTTTCCATGTTTTTGTCATTATGTTTTGCTAATACTCAGACTCAAAAACAGAGGTGGCTACCAAAAGAGACTGCTGAAGGGGGATCGCTTTGGGGAACGTGGAGCTGTGAGGTAGGAAATCGGTATTTTTTTTATTACCATTATGTCAGTCTTGTTTCATTTTTGTTTTAACTGGTGTATGGATTACTTTGGTAAATACAAAATTTAATAATAGCAATTTAAGAGTAAAAAACAGAAAAACAGAAGAGACACAAATGAACTTATTTACAAAACAGAAACAGATTCACAGACATAGAAAACAAACTTATGGTTACCAGGAGTGGAACAGGGTGGGAGAGATAAATTGGGAGTTCAGGATTTGCAGTTACTAACTACTCTGTATAAAATAGGTAAACAACAAGTTCATGCTTACAGCACAAGGATTACATTCAATATCTTGTAGTAACCTCTAATGAAAAAGAATATGAGGGATATGAAAAGGAATCTATGTATGTGTACGTATGACTGAAACATATGCTGTACACCAGAAACTGACACAACATTGTAAACTGAGTATATGTCAATAAAAAGAAAAGAAAAATGGAAGCGACGGATAGACCGCTTGGTAATGGAGATGCTGAAGAGGCAAAGTCCAACAGTCAGCTGCACCAGAAAATGCAGATATTTGTGTCCCTGAATGCCTTTGTTTTTAGGCTGTCTCTCCTTTTTCTTAACATGGTGATTTCAGTCCAGCCCAGCAAATGGGCTGGGGAGGCTGGGGGTGTAGGTGGTCAGCTTAAGTTTTATGGGGAGCACAGAAGTTTGGAGTAAGACAAAAATCTCACTCAAATTCACTGCGATGCTCATGCTGAAACCCAAGTCTGGATGCCCAGACAGTGTGGAAGTCCAACCCCAGGAATGCATATAGCTGGACAGAGCTATGAGGAAGTGCCCACGGGTATTTAGGTCATCTGACAATGGTCCAGCTGTAGCACTGTGGAGTTTTTTGATGGCCTATTGATAATTTAAGAGACTGGCCTTTGTTCTCAAAGTGCCTTTGTGGCCTTGGCATCTATATTTCCATAGAGACGTGAGTCCAGTTACGTTAGCCATATATGCGTCAGTGGTCAGACAAACCTGCATTCAAGTCGCAGCTCTGCCACTGACCAGCTGTGTGGCCTCAGGCATTTTACCTAATCTCTGTAAACCTTGGTTTCCCCAACCATAAAATGATTCTCACAACCATCTTTACCATGGAGATTTGGGGAATGAAAATGAGATAAGTCATGTCACACGTTCCATGCAGAGCTTCATAAATGTTAGCACTAAGCACTGGCTTTCCTGTGACCCCAGTCCCTTGGTCCTTCCCATGTCTAGTCCAGTTAGATGGTCCTGACCAGAAAGGACACTCTTCCAATTTTCTCTGCCTCTATTGAACACGTGCTGATTATAACAGTGACCAGAGAGATGATGCGGCCAATATCTGCAGTGGGATGGTCTCATGCAAAGGGCAGCAAATCTCCCTCTGCAGGAAACATGGTGCTAAGCTCTGTAGCACTTCTACAAGCCATCCTGAACCCTCATACTCACATGGGGAATAGAAATGCTGGTTTTCCTGAATTTGTTAGCCATGAAACCACTTCTGGGATTTATGAGGCTGAAACTCATGCTGCCTGAGAAAGAAAAGCCTGTGTTGGCTTTGAGAGTGTTGATGTTATGCCCCATGGGATTCCCAAGAGCAAGGGACCAGCTGGCTTCTGAGTGGCAGAATGCCTGCAGCAACACCCCCGCCCCCCATTACGTTCATGTGCTGAGTGTCCTCCCTTCTCCAGAAGGTCGTGGACACGTGCATTCACTCCGCGTATAGACCTCTCAACCATGGTTTGCCTTGAAACCATAGAGAGCCTGGCTTTGTCTGGTTCCATATCTCTTCCTTGTTTTTCCTTCCCAGGTTTGTCAAGCCTCAGTGCTGATCACTACATGTTTTCCTTAATGACTCAGTGCTTTTGTGGACACGCAATACTGGAATGTCTCAGCAGCTTTTCCTGCCCCAGTGGGCGCCCTTCCTGCTATTCACCTTCTCTCTACTCAGGCAGCCAATGTCGGGGGAAGGAGTGTCACCAAAGCTCCTCCTAACTGTCCCAGCCCCGCCCAGAAACAAACCTCATTTCCTTTCATTTCCAGTCTGCCGCACCCTCAGAACATCCCAGCAGCAGATAGTATTTATGTATGACGTTCCTCATTGATGGGTTTTATATCGTTTTATTCCCTTTGTAAATTAAGTATCTGTACCCGCTTATCTCCAAGTTCTCCAGCTTTCTGGGGTCGCTCTTTTTGTGCCTAGAAATGCCCAACGTCCATTCTCTTTTCTCTGAAAGCCCAGGGCATCCCACCAAAATTCTTACAGTCGGAGGGGTTTTGTTTTTCTCAGCATTCTTGGGATGCTTTCTCTTTTTCGTCTCTTTGGATTTCTTCTGCTGAATTCTCGATTCTTCATTTTATCTCACTCTGGCAATCGCCATCTCCTTTTTATACCACTTTGCCCTGTCATCACAAATTCAAGCTATTGTGTATATCAAATTTTTTACAGAAAATCTGAAGCAACCTAAGATTCTTACAGCAAACACAAAACAGGTCAAGTCAGAAAAGGCTTGACTATACTAAAATTTTTTCTTATTCTCTCACCAGGATATACCTTCTAGATATGATATTCTAAAATAGTAGCTCACAGGCCAACTATACTCCACAGACGTATTTTGTCAGCCAGCACAGTAATGAAATAAATTTTTAATAAGTTTTCAATATTTTAAAATGAAGAGCTTTTCCCCAGATTTCTGGCTTTTCTTGAAATCCTGGAAGATCTAATGGTGCTTGACCTCCACATATGCATGGCATTGACTCCCTGAACAGAGCAGCCCTGCCCTTGCCCAGGCCTTGCCCTCCACACTACTGTCACCCCTTCCTGCATCAGCTCACGCAGATGCACGACCAGCGTGGAGTCTGCATGGCTTGTCAGTTTCACTCTCCATTTCTTTCTCTCCTTTTCCAAGGGCCCGATCTCCTTCCCCGACAAACAACTCTGGCATCCTTGTCATTTAGTTTACAGAGCCTGCAATTCTCTTTGAGGCAACCTTAATCATCTAAACTAGCACCCCTAAGCATCTAAAATAGAACTGCCACCCTATCCTTTCACAACCAAAAGAGCCTATTGAGACCTTAAAGACATTTCCCCAGTAGAATTGATCCACCCTGATGGGAACTGTGCCACTCTTGTGGAGGCCAGAAAGTAGCTGTGGTCATTTGGTTTATAAATTGCTCCCAAATCATATGGCTCATAAGCGGCAAAGCCAAGATTCCAATCCAGTCCTAACTAACTCCCAGCCCAGTACCTCCCCACTCCCTCTAATCCACTTGGATGGAGTCCATAAACCAGGAGAGCTTCATTATGGGAGGCGGATTCAGAAAAGAGGTGGAGAAGGAAGCAACTGCCAGCCAGGATTCCTGGGCACTTATGGGCCTGGGACGCTTCTCCCTTAAGCCTGGAAGTAGGCGACCTGTCGCTGCTCGTTTCTACAAAGGCGTAGGCTTTCTCTGGTGACTTTAAGTCACAGAACAATTCGAGATGCTGAGGAGCCCCAGAGATCACCTAGTACAACAACCCAATTTTAAAGATGAGAAAAGTGCGATCACTCCTCTTTCTGAGCTCCTCAACATTTATTTTAAGCAGAGCATGCTCATTTTGCCTGTATGCAAATTACCGGACAAGGTGCAGTAGGTATTTTGTCATAAATCTTTGAGTAGAGAATTTTGAAGATGGATTTGAATAATGGTAGAAAATGCAGCAAAACAGCTTAGATGACAATAACAGAAGGTACATGGGAAACAATTTTATTGCTTGGTGAGCTGTAGAGAAAGCACTTTTCTATCTCTTAAAGTGCTGTCAGGCATTAACTTATTAATCCTCAAAGTAGTGCAGAAATTTTATTCAGAAACATCTACTCTCCTAAGGCTACTGAAGGCCAAGAAAAGGAAAGAAACAGTATCACTGTGAACATCTAGAGCTGAGAAATAACTAAGCAGATTAACAAAAGAGAGCATGGATGGGTTTAACCCACCTTGGTGGGAGAACAAACAAGTGAAACAGAAGAAGACAGCAAAGATCTCGTCTCAGCCGGCACCCACCATGACTTAGAGTTATTCCGAGCCCAGAGCTCTTGAGGAGACTGCAACAGAGCTTCTGTCTTCAGCTGTGATGGAGGGCCAGTTGTCTGGCACCCCTATCTAGGGTTTCCAGATTTAGCAAATAAAAATACAGGACACCGAATTAAGCTTGAATTTTAGACAAATCTAAAATAACTTTTAGTTAGAAATATGTCCCAGAAAATTCTTGGGACATGCTACTACTAAAATATTATCCATTGTTACCTGCAGTTCAGACTTAACTGGGCATCCTGTGCTTTATGTGACTACCCCATTCCCAACCCCAGTCCATCAAGGAACAATACCTGAAACCATGAAATGACTACATGTGACTACATACCCATGTGACTCCCCACTGGGTTGGACAACTGGTCTGTACTCTCTTTCTTGAGATGAGTCAACCAATCACATGCTTGTATGTCAGGGCAATGGCAAATTACTGTAAAAGATTCTAAATGCTTATTCTTAACCTCTGTACCTACACATTGAGGGCTAGGAACAAATACTTGGCCTACTGGCCATGGTCTGTGGCGCATACTTTGAGCAGCATTGAGCAGGAAATGTAGAAGCTCCATCGGCTTCCAGCCCCAGCTCTTGCCAGGTGAGCAATCTGGTGAAGGTATGCATCTCCCCCAGTCTGATCGCCTCGAAAGTAACAATGACAGTAGTTGTGCCTAATGTTGGGTTACTCCATATTCACACTCAAGTACCCCATAGATTTGAGACAATAGCACTGAAAGAATGCCTCCATGTCCTCCAAAACACCATAGAGACAGCAAGAAAGGAAAATTTAAATATTTGAGTTTATAGAGAAACATCAATGTAATAGTTATAAGAAAATTCAGAATTTCTTAGAATTCTAACCTAGAACTTGTACAGCACCTATCATACTGCTTGTTAATATTTTCACACTGAAGGCCACATGAGGATGGGGGAGTGGATGAATACCTTAGTCTTTGAGAGCGTAATGATTTTAAAGGTTTAAACTGGCCCCAATTATGGTTTTTTGCATACTTTACATAGTTGTTGTTAAGATTAAAAAAATTGTGTGAAATGTTAAGTACTAACCAGTGTTCATTCCTTCTAGGCCAAATGTTGGCTAGTTAAAATTTGGCTTTTAAGAGAAAAAGATAATTGCCAGTCTTTGCCACTTAATCTGGCACATTTTGTATATAGATGTACAGTCACTTACACACACACACACACACACACACACACACACACACACACATACAGCTTCTGGACTCGGGACGGTTTCACTTCAGCTCTGCCACTTACTAGCTGCATGACCTTACACAACTTTCTTAACCTTTTGAAGTCTCAGTTTCCCCATCTATGAATAGTGGTAACATTAGTACCTCCCTTATGGAATTAGTGAGGAAGATTAATTGCTCAAGTCATCTGTGCAAAGCATTTAGAACATTGCTTGGATCTAGAAAGTACTCAAAAATTGTTACCAATTGTTTATTTATAACTAGTAATGACTACAAAAACTGCTTTATATTTATGAAAGGTCCTAGAGGAGCATGTAACTAAAGCCTCAAAATATGTGTATCAAAATTGGCTACAGGAATGATCATCACTGTTTGTTTGTAATAGCAACAATTAGGAAGAACCTAAAATTCAATATTAGAATTTCTTCAGATAAATCATGTATGTGTGTGTATACACACACACACACACACACACACACTTGGATGTATAATCAAAATTTAGGATGATGTATATGAGAATAAAACCTTCATCTTAACTTTGGCTTTCTCTGTATAATATTTTCCTCTTTCTCCTTTCTAATTTTTCTACAGTGATCACATGTTACTTGGGTAATACATTTTCTTTAAAGGTGTTAACATTGTGGCTTCTTTTCTTCTCCTGTAGGATCTTTTCTCCCTCTGGCTAGTGGCCCACCATTCCTGTCTCAAAGATGATTCTCCATCTCTCTCTGTCTCACTTCCTGTCTGCTAACCAAAATCTGCTCCCTGGAAAGGATCTATGAAATGGGGGTTTTTTTTGTTTGTATTTTGTTTTTCAGTCCAGATGTCCAGATCCTATTAAGGGAATTTGGTGGGAATGCCTAGAGTTTTGTCCAAAAGATGGGACAACAAAGATTGGTCTTATCTGAGTTGTCTAGATGGATAACATTGGGAAGCTGTCAAAATCATAACACAGGAAGAAAGAGAGTGAGTCAAATTCGAAGAAAAGTAAAGGTTTAATCGGAGTAGCAAAGTCAGCCAACTCTTAGGAGAAACAGGCTGAAGTGAGGGTCAAATCGAGGGGTTTGGGACCTGTGAATGAGTGCGTCACAGGGAGCCCCTGTTTTGTGATTCTTTGCACAGAATGGGAAGGCAAGCACAAGAGCTTCCAGGAGATTTTCTGCTGGATAATGGGGATGAATGATTGAGACAGAACTGAGATAACTTTCAGTGAACTTTCTCTTTTCCTCATACAAAACCCTTCCATTTATTCATCCAAAGGCATCCACTGCTGAGGAGGAATGATTGATATAATTGTAAGCGAAATGCAAAGAGAGCTGGTGTTCAGGTTTTGAGTCCTGAGAAACACTCTTGATGCCCGCTTCAGAGGCAATAATTATGAAAGCCAAAGCTTGGAGCTTTATGTTTTAAAGGGAAAAAGAGGTTTTTGTAAATCAAAAGGCAAAGCCCTAAAGGAGCTGCGTACAAAATATATCCACCAACAAAAAACACAGAAAGAGAAGAGAGGAGGCATCCATTTTCTACCACAAGGAGGGCTGGGTTACTGAGGGTCCCTCCCCTGCTAAAAGCACAGAAAAGTGTTATATAAATCTTAAACCTTTAAAAATATCTAGCTGGACTTGAAAAAAAGAAAGCACACTTCCCAGCATTCAGAAACAAAGATAGAACCTAAAATCAGACAAATGTCAAAGACAGAATGTATCAGTCAATTAAGAAGATTTTATTCAGACTATTGTAACATCTTATTGATGGAGAACATCTCCCCCACCCCCAACCGCCTCTAAAAAACACGGAAAACCATCTGGGGATTTACAGAGGTAAATAAACCAAGAAGTTCTTTCTGAATTGCTATGGGGGACATGAGAAGGGTAGAGCCCTGTCTTATCTGAGTCATTGAGGAAAGAGGGAGATGGGTTTTATCTTGAAATATGCCAGCATCTGCTAGTTTTATGTGGTTAGATGGTTAAGATTAGCCTTTCTCTCTGAGAATAAAGGGTGGGGAGGCGGTGGTTTCTTAATTGTCCTTGTTTTCTTGGAGCACAGAGCGAAGGTAAATTTCAACAATATCAGCATTCCCTTGCCGAACAACTCAGGCAATCAGAAACCTCTGATTCGGTGAAGTGGCGTCTAAGAAATCATCTCCAGCCATTGGTGGTGTTCCTGCAATCAGCTGAAATAGCTGTTTAGAGGTGGTGGCAAAGGTCAGTTTTTTTAGGGTCCTGGAGATCAAGCATCCTAAAAGAGGGATGCTTACAATGAGGAGGAGAAGTATTAACATAAAATGTTGTATTAAAGTAAGAGCCAAGAGTTCAATCCCAAGGGTAACTGGTATAGGGGATTACAAGAAGTCAGTGGAGAAAAACCTTTCAGGTCTGCAACACTGCTCATTTAGTTTCTTGAAACTCTCAAGCTAGGATGCCCATGCTCTTGGTGACGATGTCTACAATCTTGGTTACCTTTTATATAAGGTCATGCATGACCCCAGCCATCACTGGACTTCCTTTGTGGCCAAGACAGTGGCTTGTTCAGGGAGACATCAGCCCATGCATGATGTGCTACAACTTAAGGTTTAAATCAAGTTCCCAGGGATTCTTCAGATCCTGGAGAAATGGGCCAGCTGCAGGCAACCTAGAGTCTCAAAAGGGACCCAAGTCAAGCTTTAGTCCTTGTCTTTGGTAATATGAAGTCAAGAGGGAGGGAGAGAAATTGCAAACATTAGCTTGGAGAATTGTAATCAGATATTGAAGGAAAATGAAAGAATCACAAATTTGGTAAGAATTAGCAGTTCTGGCAATTTGCACACAGTTCACTTGCACGTAGGTACCAAAACTTGCTTTTCCACCATGGGGGAGATGGATTCATCTTTATCAGACAAGATGACAAGACAGAGTTTACATATCCAGTAATTGCCACAATTTCAAAAAAGATGTTAAAAAAAAAACTCTCAAAGACAATAATCAGAGCAAGAATTTGACAACCTGGAAGACTGTGATATAAACAACGCTATAACTGAAAACTCTCTGTTGAAATACAAAACTTATCTCCTTAGCCACCCCTCTTTTAATCAACAAAGATGTCAAAGAAAGATTATTCTTGATTACCAAATGAGACTGGTCTCATTTCTTTGGCTTCATTATTTACACAGGTGCAGCAAGAATAGAAATTTACCATGGAGACTTCTTAAGTTTGCTTTGCTAGAAGTTTTCATAAAGGAATCTCAGATTGAAATTTTAAAAGCTCCTTGAGATTAGGAAGTCAAGAATTCACCATCAGATTATACCTTTGGTACCCATAAATTTGGGCAAATTCTTCTCTTCTCAAGTCCCCCAAATATTCTGAGATTCCTAGGCTTTTCTGACTCAGCTGTAAGTCAGAAAAATTACATCAGTGAGCCAGGTACCAAATCAGTTTTTCCGAAAGGGCTTTATAAGCATTGATTCTATAACCTTAGTTCTTAAAAATTATCTGTACATATCTGATTAAATGAGCATCATTCTCAACTATGATGTTCCAGGCAAGAACTTGGCTAAAAAATCAGTATTTTCAATTATACTTCCTAACATGGTGGGAAAATTCTTATGGAATGTACACAAATAACTATACTGGCCATGAAAATAATATACTCAATAACAGTTTCCAAATTCTAGAGGTATCAATTAGGAAGAATAAAATAACATTTACAAATGTTTCTTTTCAGTTTACTAAAGCATAGTCTATTAAATTGTTAGATAATTGAGAATGTAAAAGACAAAAGGATTTCTTATATATCCAGAAAATATATTAAAACATAACAATATTCCAAACAAAAATCATAATCATCTTTTATCACTTCACTGATGTAAAATACATTCTTGTTCTGCTTGATATCAGTTTGATCTCATGAACCTAATTGTTTCTTGACTAAAGTTCTAGAAATCCTAACTCAAGTCCACTGGTATGGTCTCAAAGTTGTGTTCAGTGGTCTGATACCATCAGAAGCCTGGGCTCAGGAGTAGCAAGCATAGTATTTTTCTACAGGTCTCTGAGGAAGTCCTTCTTTGTTGAAAGCAAAGCACTCTGGCCTGGAGCTGATTAAAAGAGCTTTCCAAGAAGCATCAGAGGAAAACAAAACACTGTCTGTAGAGGACAAGAGACTTAAAATGACTGTGGTTTACTTCTCACTATAATTTTCAAAAGCAAAAAATCTGATGAGTATTCATTTCAAGAATAATCCAACTGACAAGGAAAGTTTGTTGTTTCTGTGGCATGCAAAATAAGATAATAAAATCAATCAAAAATCGGGGCAAAATATCTCTAAACATAATGACTAACCCTATTGTCACAGGAGTGAATGTTACATCTATTTTATAAAAATGGGTGGATATAATATTTCACAGAGAAAAATATGTTTAGATATAACATACAATAATCCTGAGGCATAATATACAATGGCTATACCAAGTGGATGACCCAGCCTTTAGTTAGAATATACTGAGATTATATTAAGAATATCAAAAACAACGATTCTGTAAGGGGAGAGTGGGTCTTAAACATCTGCACATTAATAAAACTCCATAGGTGAGTATGTGACTCTCCAGTTGAAAACCACTGGCCTAGAAGATGCCCTATTCAAATTAAAGAAACAAAATTGAGATGAAGTTAACGCTTGAAAAAAGCAACGAAAATCATGACTGATAACTTTGTATTGTTGTTGTCTGGTATCTGGGAGAGCAGCACCAGGACTTGATGAAGGGAAACATATCAGGGACAGTGAGGACACTGACAAATCTCTAGGAACTTCCCACACAGAACACAATTTCTGAAATACCCGTATTAATAGCATTCTCCCAAACAAATTTCACCTACAGAAGGCTAAATATCTCTCCTGATTAGACAACTTTTCTCATGTAACTCAACAATAGTAACATATCAAATAAGCCTAATTATTTCTAGCATCTGTCTTTTTATAAGATGAAGGACCAAATCCTTTGTGATTTTCCAGGGGCCTTCTGTAAAATCTCAAAGACAGTTTTAGGTACAAAAGATATTAGTTAGAATTCAATTCTGGAAAGGCAAACTATCAAAACTGTCAGCATACTTTAGCTGATTAGGATAGGATCGCAGGTCTTACCACAATAAAACTTTAAAAGTTAAAAAAAAAAAGAGATTAGGTCATGGATGACTGAGAAACAGTACTTAGCTACCAATTAAGTGACAATAAAATATTTTAAAAGTAAACCTAAGAAGTAACATGATCGTAAAGAATTTTAACTCTTTCATATGTGAGAAATTTTTGTTTTCTTAAAGAATCAAGGACATAGTAAGTCAGCATAGGCCACAGAGGTTATTCTGGTAAGACACGGAATCTTTGCAATGTAAGCGGATTACACAGAAGCTAAAAAATAATCTTTTACAACCTCTTAGTAAGAGCAGAGCAGTACTCCAGGAAAAAGGTCTCTGCAAGAGAAAGAAAACCAAATTCTAGTAATGCATCGATACACTACTTGCTATTACAGCTCTTTTTGAAAATCTTGTAAATAAACTCATCAAACCTTAGCTTTGACCATGGCAAAGGTCTCTTTCCACGAAACTTCTGTTGCTTTCTACAACCACACACATCCCTTATGGAACTACATCTCAGGGGGGACAAAAATGAACACTTTCAGTAACAGATTCCAATATATATATAGTCTCTCTGTACCACATAAAAACAAAAGGTAGAAACTACAAGCTTAAAATTATGCTTAGAAATGAATATATCTAAGTATTCCATCTTACACAGAAATGATCTAAGAATCTAACAGCTATCCATTAATTAATTCAATTTCATATCAGTTCAAGATTTTATGTTACCTAAAGATCTTGGAAATTATCTTCAAACTACATGCTACAAAACTAATTGCTGTTGAAATGTTTTGTCAATAATTCAACCTGGCTGAACAGAAATTTTAACTTTGCATAATTTTAAACTCTAGGTAGAAGTGATGCTAGCTTATTTGACCAGTAAACTTGTATAACTTTAGAAAGAAGACATCCAAGTAGAATAAAATCTAGGTGCATACTATACTTAACACTAATAAGCCGGAAAGACAGTTTTTCTATTAAACCAAAAATATTAAACTAGTTTTATTCGCCAAACAGTTCCTCAAATTATGTGAGCTTGATTTCTTAAAACATTTGAGTTAGTTTCTATGAGAATTTTTTTAGCACACTGAACGTATTGGAAGTTCAACTTCCTTATGGGAAGTTTAAGCATATTCAGTTTATATAAGTAACTACTTGTATTTAAGCTCCTTTAAAAGACTTTATAATCTCATTTATTAATACCATTCAGAGACTGAAAAATATAATGCAATCACACAATGAAAAGTAAAGACAGTTCTGAATTTCAGATATATAAATCTACAGACAAACAGAGATGGAGCACAGAGAGGTCAAATCTTAAATTTCAGCCCTGGGTCAAGAATAAACACAGGCTTACAAAACTCATGATTTCATATCAAAGAGCTATTGTTTTCCCAGAGGATATGAATTCTCAGTTGATTTGAGCTCCACATACACAAATAGACCAACAAACAAAAGAGATTAACAAACTAGATTCTCTTTCACCCAACAACAACAACAGAAGATCTCTATGACTCACCAGTCCATTTATAGAAATTGCCAAATGGTCAGACCATGAAATCAAGAGGAGCAGTACTGGAATCATGTGAATTTTCAAAAATAATCAAAGTCAAATCTTTATCATGCTGATAGCCAAGAGTCCAGAACACAGGATCAGGAGTCAGACACACCATTAGGTCCCCAGATCACCAGTCAGGCACAGGACACAAAGGCCTCTGAGAGACCCCATTGGGGGATGGAGTTAACAGGATCTGAAGGTGCCATCCAATCTGAGTCACAGCACGAAGCTATCGAGACAAAAATGCACCTGACAGTTAGGGAGATGGTTTTATTCAAGCTGCTGCAATTAGAAGAATATTCACTATTGAGAATTATCTCAGAATAAAAGTTGCCAAGAAAGTGCATTTTATCAAAGGATTCAGCCATGAGTCTTATGAGAATGATGGGGAAGGATGAAGATGGGTCTTATCTGAGAAAATAGAAGAGCTGATGTCCTTTTAGAATTAGCCATCTCTAATGGATCTCTTTACCAATGCCATTTTCCAGAATCACAAGGCTCAGGTGAAGTTCAGCATTGTCAAAGGTAAGCTTGTGAGCTATAGCTCCAAGTTGACTCTGATTTAAATTGTAGTTGCTTGGGACTGGGTTTTTAATGCTCAATATAGAGAAAACAACATGACTTGCATAAAATGGGGAGCTGAAATTGAGAGCCAACTGATACGGCACCATAGGTGCCTTCTTTCTCAGTGAAATGAGAACTACAATATCTCATGTACCAATCCAGGAAAGCTATAAATAAACTTTGTCTATGTTTAGAGCTGTAAGAGGAAAAAGTCTCCTAAGAGTAACCAAAATTCATTAGTTATCAAGTAGAGTCTCAATCTATCCTACCTGCATAGTGTGGAAATCTCCAAACCAAAAAAAAGTAACATGAAAATCTAGACTAAGACAAATGAAACCCTGTAGTGCCTGGAGAAGAAATACAGACTCCCACAAAGAACCAGCAACAAAAACTCTCTAGTAAAGAAGAGTTTACAATTTTTTTTAATACAGAAGAAAAGTTGTTTACCATAAAAGACAGAATCAGCAGACATAACAAGACTTTAAACTAATAGAAAAATAGGAAAAAATTGTAAAATAATACATTTTAATTATTTAAGAATTAACTGAAGGAGCATAAACTATAATAAAATATTAGACCATTACAGAAAATAGACACACTTGGAAATAAAATAACTTCTAAAAATAATAAAAGGCAGTTGAGTGCTTAAAAATGATGAATTATTGAAATAAAAGATTAAACATAGCTGAAGAGATACATCAGTGAACTGGAAGATGGATCTGAATAAACACCCAAACTGCACCACAATAAGGTTTTTCACGAGATAAAAAACATGATAGACAGTTGTTAAATGTAGAAAATAGAATTTATAAAAAGGAAACTTAAATAGTCAATAGATATGAAAAAAGATGATTGTCTATTAGCAATCAGGAAAATGTAAATTAAAATAAGATAGCTTATGACACCAGATTGGAGAGTTAATATCCTTGAGAATGTGAAATTTTAATGAGTGTAGAATAACAGGAACTTTAAACATGGCTGATTGGAGTATAAACTGATACAATTATAGAGAATAATTTGTCAACAACTTACAAGTTAATAGACTTACAGATTTATATCATCATTTGGCAATTCAACATCTAATAAATATTTTAGACAAATTTTGACACATGTGTATAAGGATATTTGTTGCAATATGTTTGAAATAGTTTTTAAAAATCAGTAACCTAGTTTTGGATCTATGAGATAGGATAAATCAATTGTGGCATATTTTATTCCAGTATTCATATATACTGTTCAGTAATTCCCTATTTTCCTCTTTCTAGGCACATAGTAGGATTGTACTTCCCTGGCTACTTGAAATTTGACTTGCTTCTGCCCAGTGAAAGACTGTAGAAGTGAGAGTGGTCACTTCTAAGGAGGACCTTAAAGAAGAATTTCCTACTACAAAAGACCATGGAAACATGCAACAAAATGAAGCCTTTATTAACGCAGGTCCTTGAATGACTATGATGAGCAAAGCCCTCTTGTTGACTTGCTGTGGACAGACAGATAGCATGACTGAGGTCTGACATTTGTTGGTTATTTTTCCCTCTAGGAGTAACGTTATTTCCCAAAGAGGAATCTAAGAAGGTAAGTAGGGATTCTGAAAGACTCTTATGACTATGGGTACAAAAACAGATGTTTAAGGACTATAAAGAATTAGGGCCCTGGTAACCACTTTCCAGGATTTAGGTTTGAACCCTCAGGGACTATGTTCTAGGAAAATTGAAAATAAATCAGCCTTCACAGATGTTGAACCCAATTTTAAAATAACTGAATTTCTGATACAATTAAAGTGATTTGGGATTACTAGATTTTACAGCCATCCACAAAGCAAATGTAATAATATTCTCTAGAAGAAGAGAGCATAATTCTAGGTTTTAAATTTCTTTCCTATTTTAACTACGCAACATCTGGCATTCAATCAATGATAAGCAGGCCTAAAGGAGATAAGACAATGTTATTTAAAAGCCAAAAGTATCAATGGTCAATAGCAACAGAGCCACAGGGAATCCAGACATTGGATTTATCAGACACAAACTTTAGCATTATTTGAATAATGTGTTCAAGTATATGAGAAAAGATAGAAAAATTCAGCAAAGAATTGGAAACCTTAAAAAATTGAACATTCTAAAACTGAAAAATTTAATAGCAAATTAGAAAGAGCTGAGGATTCAATTAATTGTTAATAAGTTAGAATAAAATATTCACACAGAAGCTCCAAGAGTCAAAAAGATGAAATATAGAGAAATACGTACAAGGACTACATGGGGCATAGTTTCTTTTTTTAAAGTCTAATATACATGATTTTAGAGTCTCAGAAGAAAAGGGACAAAAATGAGTCAAAGAAACTATCTGAAGAGATAGTGAATGAGAATTTTTGAAAATTGATTTAAAAAAATCAAACCATAGATTAAAAAGCACTAAGAAACCCAACAAGGGTGAATATAATGTATATTAAACGTATATACATTAAAGTAAAGCAGAAAATGAAAGGGAAACCCCAAAATATTTAGAGGGAAAAGAAAGCATCACCATCAAAGGAACTACAACCGACTGGTATTTGACTTCTCAGTAGAAATGATGGAAGCCAGAAAACATAGAACTTTAGAATGAAGACACAAGGCAAACACTGCCTTAACCAAGAGACCAAAGTTAACCTCGCTGGCCTTGATATATTGTCCTCCATTTACTATGGAGGAGAGGCACTTCATCTCTGTGGTATTCTTCCTAAAACTCATAACTTGAGTGATGAAAAAAAACCATTAACAAAATCAAATAAACCCAAATTAAGGGACATTTTATAAAATGTCTAACCAGTACTCTTCAGAGCTGTGAAAGCCATGAAACACTAGGAAAACTGAGAAACTGTCACAGACCAGGGGAGACAAAGGGAATATAATCACATGCAGTGTTGCACCCTTGACTGGATCCTAGAGCAGGATGAGCTTCATTAGTAAAATAATAACAATGTTTTTAAATCCAAATTAAGTCTGGAGTTTTCTTCATAGTAATAAACCAACATTAATTTCTCAATTTTGAAAAATGTGTCATGGTTACGAAGATATAGTATCGGGGGAAATGCGTGAAGGGCATGTAGGAACTTTCTACACTATCTTTGACATTTTTCTCTAGATCTAAAGTTTTCCAAAAGAAAAAGAAAAACATAAAGGTGTTAACAAATGGAGAGACCCCTGAATTAGGAAGCCCACCAAAGTGTGGGTTCGTGTCACTGACTGTGAAAGAATTTGCACAGCAGAGGCAGAGGGACAGAGTGAATAGCTGCTGTATTGTTCAGAAGAGGAAAAGGAAGGAAAGTGCTGGAGGTGGGAGAAGGGGAGAAAAGGCACTCACGCAAGGAAGAGGTCCTCGAGTAGGGAGCCATCAGCCAAGATGGGCAGTAGGGACAGCTCCAGCCCGGGTCGTCCATGTGGACTTTTTTGAGAGGCTCCCACCATCGCGTCCACCTTCCAGGAGTGATGGAGCCAATCAGTCCTTGTTCGAGTTTTTCAGTCCTTACAGAGACTTTTCCAGTTGTTGTCATGGCAATCATCAGCTGTCATGGCACTGGTGGGCATGTCACTTAGCATACAGCATACATTACAGTGAGGCTATAGTGAGGCTCAAGGTCCACCGGAAGTCAAATTCTCCACCATCTTGGACTGGGTTCTAACCAGTTCTTGTTTCTTCTCAGCAGCTCCCTCCTGATACTTAGATAAGAGTAATTGGTTTCTATTTGAGGGAGGGGCAGGGGTATGATCCTGGGGGCAACAGCCTTGGTAACAAGAAGCAAAGTTGCTTTTAACCAGGATGCCTGCAATCTTGTGGACCCAGAATCACCACCCCCTCCAAACCTCCCCCCCTCAAAAAAAAAACTATCTCCAAAGTTTCTGTTCAGCCATGAAAGTTTTAAAGGGAAATGAGGGAGTAATCTCAGTCAATCATTGAGATAAGTGGTCAGAGACTTCAGCTTTTCTATAAACAAGAGGTGAGGGAGGGGGCACAGGGTCCTGCTCCCTTTCAATGAGATACCACTACACACCAGACTGAATGACTGAGACTAGAAAGACTGACACTTCCAACTGCAGGTGGGAATGAGGAGCAATGAGAATGTTGAGCAATGAGTCCTCAGATCATGTTAAGGAGTAAATCTGTACAATTGCCTTAGAACGCCATTTAGCAACATTCCTAACAGTTGAAAAGAAGCATACATTTGAAAATACACATACCATTTGACTCAGAAATTCTACCTCTTGGTGAATATTCAACAGAAAAGTGTGTATACGGACCTCAAAAATCATATATGCTAATGTTCATAGCACCTTTTAAAAAAAACCTTTTAAAAATAATTTTTGCTTTTATTTTGAAGATACTTCTGGTTTTTTCAGCTTTAGTGAGGCCTAATTGACAAATAGGAATTGTATATGTCTAAGATGTGTGACTTGATGTTTTGATATATGTACACTTTGCAAAACGATCATTATAATCAAGTTAATTAACATATCCATCCCCTCACATACTCTTTTTGTTGTTGTTGTTCTAGTGTATAAATCTTTGCCTTTTCTCCTTTAACTTCATACCCATTGAACAACAACTCCCATAACCTGCTCACCCATCCCCTTGGTAACCACCACTCTACTGTATACTTCTATACTCTGAATATTTAAGTGCCTCGTATAAGAAATCAGGCAGTGTTTGTCTTTCTGTGACTGAATAATTTCACTTAAGATAATGTCTTCTTGGTTCAACTCCTTGTTGCCATAGTAGCTTTATTTGTAATAACTGGAAACAAACCAAAGGTCTATTTACAACAGAGTGAATAAATACACTGTGGTATATTAATTTCATGCAATATT
Organism: Vicugna pacos; assembly: GCF_048564905.1. NCBI lineage: Eukaryota > Metazoa > Chordata > Mammalia > Artiodactyla > Camelidae > Vicugna > Vicugna pacos. The sequence goes on along the minus strand of NC_132987.1, from coordinate 59,769,304 downwards.
TTACTCAATGAAAATAAATGAACTACAGCTATATGCAACAACAACCTGAATAAGTCTCCCACTTGACTTCTGAGTCAGGGAAGCCAGGCACAAATAAATACTTACTATGTGATTCTGCTTATAGAAAGTGTAAAACAAGATTAGTCTAGATAATTGAAAGTTTGGATAACGCGTCTGTGGGTTCTGTGAACTTGGGCAGGGAATTGGTGTGATGTAGAAACCAACGACTGGGTTGAATTTATAGCATTCTTAGTTATGCTTTTTCTCTTAAATGCCAATGTCAATCGTAGACACATCTTAAGATGAAAACAAAATTAACAAATAAGATCATGGAACAAGTATCTAGTTCATTGTGCAATCAAGTCTCGGTCACACAGGATTTAAAAGTAAGAACTTCTTCATACTAGTCCATCTCACACTCATCAAGAGTAATAGATATTTGGATTCAAGGAAAACACTCTGGACATTGTCTTGTGGTTCTCTGGTAGGTGAGTATTATGAATGAGACACAGGTGTGTGAGAAGCCCCAAGTAGCAGAATTTGGGGGGAAATTAAAGTTATACATTGCAATCCTGAGAAGAGAAGGCACATTATCGCAAATCCTTCTCCAAAAGCATCAACACCAGCACACATCACAGTTGGCATTTCCCTTCCTGCATCCCAGGAACCATCTTCATCTTGCCCTTCATCCTGTTCAGTGAGTCTTGGTAATGGGAAAAATGAATCTTCTTTTTCATATTAAAGAGGTAGCATTGAGAATGTATCCCAAGACCCTTTGGGGTGTCAACAGCTAGTTCTGAAAATTTTGTAAAAATTGATTCATACAAGTAAAGTAGCTGCAGTCACTGAATAAAAGTGCTATAAATCTGTGCTCAGAGATTAGATGCAGAGTCCAAGTTGTCCATGCAGAAGAGCTGACCTAGGACAAAACACAAAGTCTAACCTGGGTCCTAATATCTGAAAAATGATGACCTAGACTTGTTCTAGATTGTTTTGTGTCAATTAACTACCAACCAACAATAAGTAGAGCAATGAATAAAGATCAAATGTGAATTTAAGTGAGTGGAAGTGGCTTCCCGTTGCTTTCCTTGTTTTCCTGGAAGTTCAGTGGCCAGTGTAACCAGTGCAGAACATGAAATCTGCTTGGGGGAGAGGAGCTCAGAGACCTGGCTCTCTCCCTTTGGGCTGAGGGGGTCACCTTGGCACTCAAGCCTGCCAAACAAAGCACGAGAGCATCTTCCTTCTGCTCAGGCTGAGGAAGGGCAGCACCAGCACTGAAGTACACCTTCTAACACATGTGGAAATCCTTGTCCTGCTGCAGTTACATGCTTTCTATTCCATCATCAGAGTTCTTACAACAGAACTAGCCCATCTCCCAAAGACAGCCAAAGAGGGGCTGCTTTGGAAGTCCAGTAAGTCCAAAGGACAGCAGCAAGGACCAATCAACTAATGCACATGGCATTTCTTGCTATAATAAGTTTCCTTTAGGTACAAAGCACTACTTATTTAAGTGACACATGGTCAGGATTGTTACTTTACCATTAAAGGATCTATTGGGAGGGAAAGTCAACACTTATGGAAGGAAAAGATATAAATACTAAGAATAGAACTTAACTTCCAGGTGGAGATTATAACAGGAAGCTGCCATCTTTATTAGAGATTCCCATGAGACCACTAAACAGGTGGACAGACACTAACAGTCGCCACAGAATAGTTATCTTAAAGAAAGTGTGCAGAAAATGACTGCTTGGTTCCCGTCATCACTGAAGGTCAAACAAAAAGATTACTGACGTTAGGAAATAGGTTATTCTTTGTTGTGGAAGGCTGTCCTGTGCATTGTAAGATGTTTAGCAGTATCCCTGGGCTCTACCCGTGTGACGCCAGTAGAGACATCCCTTCATCATGACCGTAAAAAGCGGTCTCCAAATATCGCCTGAGAACACTCAGAGTGGAGAATGCATAGAAGCCACCCGGAATTACTCTAGCTCTGGGCAGGCGGATGGAGCTGTCAATATGGATGCAGGGAAGAGGCTGGAGCAGAATCCCAGAGCTGACAACACCCAGGCAGAATCACTCCCTATTGGAAACCACTGAACTAGAAGAAAAATCCAAGAGAATTAAGGAAGAATTTCTGAGAGCGATGATTCAGTCTTAAAAAGAAAATCAGAGAGTACAAAACAAACATTTCTGACAATGAGTTACTTAGTCTCCAAGGAAACACAGCCCCACCTGGAAAAAGGATGGAAAGATGTTAAAGTCCCACTTGGCCCTAACTGGTTTGAGGAGCAGTATTGTCGAGGAATGGCTTCCATCTACTAAGGCTGCTAGAGCTAAAGCTGTAAGTATTTCTAATAGCTGAACAATATTATCAGTTAAAGAAAGAGCAAATCAGAAGAAGGTAATAACCTTAGAAATAAAGCCTCATCAGGGCTAATCATGATAACGGTCTCCTTTTCGGAAGCGACCTTTTCAATGACAGGACACTTTGGATTAGCTAATTATCCTATTTACTGTGGAACTTTCCAATGAAAAGCAAACTGACTGTAGAGATTTGATGATTTACATAAAGACAAGTGACTAACGAATCACAGATAATCTGCCAAACTCTAATACAACACTTCCGTGCTATTATCTGAGACTGCTTCTTATGGAATTTTTTCACACTAGAAGTTGTATCATCAGTTCAACTCAGTTTAACCATTGACATAAGACTTGGTTGGGGAGAGAGAGAAAGAAATGTTCAAGATAGTCTCCTTCACCTCCGTGAACTTGTTATCTAGTGATACAGAAACACCCTGAAATAAATTATATTATTTTCAGTCTGAAGGAAACTAATTTAATAAGTTACAAGCAAGGAATAGGAATGAACTTGGGAATCCAAAGAAGGAAGCATCTAATTTCAGCAGACTGAGGTTTGGGGTAGGGAGGACACAGGAGGCTAGAGGATTGGGTGCTAATTAATAAAGATTTGGAACTGAGACTTAAAACTGGTTCAGCAGTCACTGACGGAGGGTGGGCAGTAAATGACAGTATAGGTGGGAGGAACACACGTGGCCAAAAACTGAACAGTCAGGAGGCATAGGCTCTGGTTATAGAATGATGAGTAAATTCAGTGAACTACGAATGGCCTGTGGAATGTGTGATCGCATGGGCGACCCTGCTGGAAAACCAGATTGGTTAGCCGCAGAGAGATTCGAATGCCAGGGTAGGGGGTATATGAAGATGATTCCAAACTTCTGCCTTATTACTTTGGATATTTCAGTTTTAAATTATAGATTTCTCTCACTGCTTCTATCTCTAGAAGACAGATTATAAATAAAGAGCACATTGTTACTAAATTAATGTTTTACTCTTTTCGAAAGTATAGATGCATCTGAGATGCCATGACTGGTAGCAGTTCTAAAATTTGTTATCATAACAAAATGGTTTTTCAGTCTTAGTCTTGATGTTGAATTTGTATAGCAAACACACTATTTTCACCAGAATTATAAATCCATTTGGAGTGGCTTGGAGGAAGATGGTGGAGATTACAGAGTGACCAAAGTTTTCTGAAAATGTGATTTGGATACTACCATTATGCTTGATTAGTTAAGAGGCCAGTAGGTTAGGAATGAAAGAACAATGTGTTTGTTTATGCTCTATACCCAGAAATGAAGCAATACATTAGGTAACAAAACTCAAAACATGTGTTTTATGTACACAGAGAATAGCAGAAAGGGGCTCTTTGAAGGTCCCCCTTCTTGAAAATGTCCACTAGATAATAAGATAGAAAAAGCAAATACTTTATAGTATTAGACATGTTACATTAAATAAGTAAACATCCTTGTGTTAACCTCTAACCTTTCACCTTCCCAGCAAGTACTATCCCGTGAAGTTAAGAATCAAGGTTACAGCATAGTGCTAACGTCAAGAAGAGACCCACAGTTTTATCAGAAACGTTCCCACTAAGGAGCTCAGCTCTGAAAGCGCTTCTGTAAAGAGAGTTTGACCTCTCCCAAAATAGTCTGAATAATCACTCCTCTAAGAAAACAAAAATGCCTTTGTGAAAGGTGATAAAAATACAGTTATGTAGATTTCATTATCATTGCCCTTGCTCAGTCTATTAATGGTGTATTTCTGAGATGCTTCATGTACACAAAATCTAGACAGGAGGTTAAGGTCTAATTGAATTACTGAATAGAAAACAGCATGCTACCCTAAGGTCACAGTTTTTAAGTGTCTTGACCAAGCCACTTACTGATTTTCATTTAAATATAAAAACATGCCATATTTGTTTATTTTTATCCAAATCTTTCTGTGTCTTCTACTGAAGCATGATTGAAATAGTGTTCCTTATTGAATAATATCATGTGTCCCACATTCACCAATCTTTTACTCTAATTCTGTGCCTGTATTATATTCTGCCTTGCATGTGAAAGTTTCTACTACAATGCCTAGCTCATAGAAGCTAGTAACATTCTACTAAGAATAACTTTCTATTTAAATAGATGACAACTGTATTGAAAATAAGTGAAGTAAACCTCAGTCCAACTTCACCAACTACACAGGAAAATCCTCCTAGGTTGGGTCCACTTATCTGTGCTCAGAAAATAAGTTTGTCTTTATTGTGGAAGTATTTCTTAGTCATAATTCCTTTTCCAGCCAACTCCTATTTACCCCAGTGTGTTTATTTGACTAGTAACCTGTGAGATACAAAACATCCACTTCCAAGAGAAACAGTGGTGTAACAGAAATCCAGTAAAGCTCTGTGACCTAGTGGATGTGTTGGAATTCTGATTCTGTTGCTTGCTAATGCCATGTCCTGAGAAAAGTTGCTTAGCTTCTTGGAGTTTTCGTCCCCTGATTTATGTAAACTACAATGACAGTGGTTACCTCATTGTGCTGTTGAAAGGTTAGGAGGGGACGTGTACATAGATCTGGTCCCTGGTAGTAAGAGCTGGTGCTGATGCTGGTAGTGATGTTATCAGGACGTGGCTGTAACTGAGCTGTATCAAGTCAGCAGTAGTCGAATCTGAATCCAGTATCTGAGAACAGCTGAGGGCAACAGAGAGCAGGTGAATGGAGGGCCCTCAGAAGCCATCCCTCTGCAGGTGGATGGATTTGTCAGATGGAGGAAGGGAGGAGCAAGAACGGGGAAGCTGGGGTGGAATCCCTGAGATGACATAGGAGTAGGAAGGAAAATCAAATCAATGTCAAGAATGGAGTGGGGTATGGCACCAGGCAACCGACAAAGACATTAAAAAGAAAATTCTTCCTTAGCAGAAACAGAAACTAGAGAATACAGCAACTCAGAGAACTCAGCAATAACAATACAAACCTCTCACCCTGGAAATTCACAGGTTACATAGCACACATCCGTGTGCTCACGGTGACCCATCACCCAGTGCGTATGATAGCTGACAGTCTCAGTGTTTAGAAAGTAGAAAAATCCGAAAACCCCATTTATATAAAATTTGTGACCTTGATGTTTTAGAAATCACCTCACTGTATTTCTAAACATGTGTTAGAAAAGGGAAGCATGTAATTGCCCAGACTTTCAATTGTAGGAGGAGGACTCACAATAAACAGCTGTCACATGTTCTCCTAGAGAGCCTGGAAGTGAAAAGCCCCTTTCCTAGGCAATGCTGCACCATCAGCATGGTCGCTTATCAACGTCTGAGCAGTCATAAACCCTCCCACTGGCTGGCCAGCGGCTGGAGCAGGGCCACCAGGCAGTGCCAGAAAGGTTAATATAGTGTCCTGAGATGTACTTCCCCCAAGGCTAGAAATGCTGACTCTTCAGTGGTTGCTAAGGGGGAGAAATAGCCTCTTCACTGCCAAGCAGGCTTTGTCTGGGAAAATTGAGCTCTTGGTCACCCAGGCATTTTAATGGACTCTATGAATCACTGATCAGCCACGAAAGAATGTGAAAGAACCCAAGGTCCTAAGTCTGCTGATTGGCTCTTTCAACAAAGACAAACGGAGAGCCAGTCATTCTCAATGAAGCAGATCACAAAAGAGATCCTTCCAGCTAACTCCAGACGCTCCTGTTTCTGTCCCTGGAGGACCATGGAGATAAAAGCTGCTATAAACCACAATTCCTTGCAGACAGCAGAAGAGAGTAGAGGAAACAAGGATGGATTAAATCATCCTATGTCCTTCAAAAAGTCTAAGCCTTGGCTCACAGCAGATAGGAGCTCCAAGATGACTGGAGCCCTCATTTTGCACAAGCTCCATGGAAACGACTGAGACGTGACACAAGTTAGAAATAAAGGAGCTCAGCCTTGGAAAGGGAATTAAAGTTCATTATTCCAGCCACTCTCAAACCATTTGATACATTTGAGGCTGAGAGAAGCAAAGAAAAGCGCCCAAGGTCAGACTGTCTGTTAAAGGCAGGGCCGGAGTTCTCTCCTGTGCCTGTGCACCTCCGATGCCGTGTTGAGCGGACCACCTTCCCACGTGGAGGCACAACTGGACAAATGCAGAAAGCACCACCTTCCACAAGCAACGTGAGAGGAGCCAGAACAGAGCATCTAGATCTTGTGGCTTCACAAACAACACATACTTCAACCAGAACAGGGGCCTTGTATAACAAAAGAACTTTCAACCAAACGGTAAGATTTTTTGCAGTTTCAGGGATTAAAAAAAAAAAAAAAACCAAACCTTTATCATTTGGTTGCTTAACTGAGACCCAGTTGGAAAGTTAGAGAAGATCCAGTTCTGATCCAGTGTATATTGAGGAGACGTTTGCTGCCAGCCGAGAGGAAATAATGGGGACCTGTTTGGGCTCCTTTCTGAGGAAAAAAGAGGCAAAATATATGAAGCAATGGTCAAGTCATTGACCATCAGCCAACCAAGGACAGTGATACCTGAGAATGCAAAGAAATTAGGTGAACCCTGTAATGGCCCCATTTTACCTCCTGGAGAGAGTTTGCAGGCTGTGGCACGGGTTGGGGAGCCCAAGTGGAGCCCATGAACTCCCTGAGCTGGGATTATAAGGAGGCTCAGTCAAGTAGAGTCCATAAAACAGAGTATGTACTAAAGAGGTGAGAGTTACAGAGAGAGAAAACTGAAGAGATTTTCAGAGCGTGTCCAGGGAATATTCAGCTAAATGCTGAACAGTGAAAGCATGAGGTGAGCAAACAAATGATGGTATATCCATACAACAGCATCCTGCTGAGCAATAAAAAGGAACAAATTTATCAATACAAGCAACAGCATGGGTAAATGGGGGTCATACGTGTATCCATTATCCTGATTGTAGTAATGGTTTTATGGAGTGATAAGCAATTGATATATAAACTCAAAACTCATCACTGGAATCATGCAGTATATATTCTTTGGCACCAGGCTTCTTTGTTTCAACATAATGTTTTTTGAGATTTTTCAGAGTTTTTGCAGGAATTCAAGGAGATAACTCCCCTAAGACAATGGCAAGAACATGATAGGTATTCAACAAATGGCAGTAGTGTAGAGATTAAAAGAATGGATCCTAGAGTCAGGAGAATTGATTTCAAGAACTAGTTGCAGTCACAACACATAACCAATGTTTGGGTAAGCTACTTTGCCTCTCAGCCCTAATTTCTCAACTGTAAAATAGAAATGACAGTAATAGTCTCTGCTGCCTCGTAAGATTGATTTGAGAATTAAATGAGAAAATAGATACAAAGTACCTCCTGGCAAACCCAGCACATGGTAGATGCTCAATAAATACGGCAAGTTGTATTATTATGCTCTTTCTTGCCCTCTTTCCTCCACCCATCTCCTGCCATCCTCTGCAGGTGACTGCCCACCACTTACATCATTTGTCCGTAAGGTACTCTGGCCTTGGGTGACCCCCTTACTCCACCAATCTCTCACTCTGTTCCTCTCCAACCGCCCACACACTCTTTCTAACTTATCCTAAATCACTTCCAAGATGTCATTATTTTCTAAAAGTTCTAATTCTAAGTTTCACCTCTTTAATTACAACCTCATTTCTTCCCACCTCTCCCGTTCTTCAATCCCAGTTTCCCTGCTCTCCATATAGTTTTGCCAGGACTAGTTATAAAGAGGAGGATTTATGACAGCAAGACTGTCGTTTAATGGAAATGGCCCCCAACAACCTCATCAGCTGTTTTTTTTTGTTTGTTTGTTTGTTTTTAAACTATTGATTCCTTAGAATAAGATCTACAATCTGGTCAAGCACATTTGATGAGTCACGGACTAATCGAGACATCAGCATCCCTAAGTGGGTTTGAAATCCCCGTGGTCCACACAGAAGTATCTGCTACATTGGGAAAGCATCATTCACTTCCACAGATTTAATCTGTTAGCAGTCTGTTGGCGGGAGGAAGAACCTGAACTATTGAATGTAATCAGATCATTTGACGTCATGGCATTGACAGCAGGAATCTTGTTGCCTTCATCCTTGGCAGCACGTTAAAACCGGAGGGAGTTTTTTTGCCTGTGCCTCTATCCCAAGAATTTCTGATTTAATTAGGTTGGGATGAGGCCTGACCATTAGTGTTTTTTAAATGTTGCCCTGAAGATGTGAATATTCGGTCAGCATTGAGAACCACTGCAGTAGAGGGGAAAAGCAGGCTATTAGAAGGATTTCTTCTATCTAATCCCAATAACGCAATTAGAGGAAACTTACTCTTCAGTGGGGTGCTAGAGCTGGCTTGTAGGGGCTCATGAAAGTTAGTTGTTAAAATTTCACAAATTTTGCTGGCCATTTGGTGTCATATCAGTAGACTGAAAGTGGTCATGTAGGAGCATGTATGCATTGGCAAACACTACAAATCGTGGCGATTTCTCCCCTGACTTGGGCATATACCCCAAAGTGAAATTATTGGTAGATTAGAGCTTAAAATTTTATTACACGTATAAATAACCTTGGAATTTTGTTGATTCTTTACTTAATTTCTCCTTCACCTTGGATCAGGAAATTATATGTAACTAAAGACACTCTCCTTTTAATATTGTTTCTGATGAAAGATTTTTTCCTGGGGCTCGCCATGAAATTCCTCTGTTTCCTCTTCTTTTAAATAGAAATGGTTGCCCAGGGTGAAGTAGATAAATAACTTTGTAAACATGAACAGAGCTGAGGAGAAGGCCCTGCTTTCTATGCACGTCTATTTACTCTCATTTCCTCATTAGTCTGATAGTTTATAGATCTATTGATCTGTTAGACCTATTGATAGAGTTTTCATGGCTCTCCAGACCCACCAGCAATTCTTCCAGCACCATAAAACAGGAGTTATTGTCTTCCGTGTGTTTTATTGCAAGTGTGTCAAAAAAAAAAAAAACTTATCCTGGACAGATATGATAGCACAGAATTTCAGAGAAGGAAACGGCCTTAGAAGTCACCTAGCCCAAGCCCCTCATTTGGCAAACGGGCCCAACAGTTTAGGTGACTTATCCATGGTCATACCTCCAGTTAGTGGCCGAGCCAGAACTGTATATAACTCAGGTATCTTAATTTCTAAGCTATTTTACTTCCTTCTATGCCCTTGAACCTCAAAGAGTGGTCAGCTCATCAGCAGCAGTGACATTACCTGGGAGTTTGCTAAGCTCTACTCCAGATCTATTGAAAAACAATCTGTATCTATCTTAACAAGGTTCCAAGTTTATTTGTATGCACATTAAAGTTTAGGAAGCACTAATCCATCCACTAATTCCAAATATAGGTGTTCAGACAAAAGAATTAACAGTAAGATCTCAGAGAGAGATCTGTACACCCATGTTCATAGCAGCAACTTTCACAGTAGCCAAAAGGTGGAAACACCCCAAATATCCATTCATGGATGAATGGATAAACAAAACGTGGTACATACACACAATGAATATTATTCCATCTTAAAAAAGAGGGACATTCGGACACATGCTATAATATAAATAAAACTTGAGGACATTCTGTTGAGTAAAATAAGCCAGTCACAAAAAGACAAAGACTGTATGACTTTATGAGGTACCTAGAGGCAAATTCATAGAGACAAACAGTGGTTGCCTGGGCCAGAAGGAGAGGGGGTGGTTTAAAGAGTACAGAGTTTCTGTTTTGCAAGATAAAAGAGTTCTAGGGATGGGCTGCACGACAGTGGGAATGTACTTAACACCACTGAACTGGACACTTAAGATGGTTAAGATGGTAAATTTCATGTTTTGTATAGTTTATCATCATAAAAAAAATCTTCACTTAAAAAAAAAGAAGTGCTAATCTACACAATCTGATTCTGGTTTTTCTGGGAGGTTTGATGCAACAACTGGGGCAGATGTCAAGCAGAGATAAAACCAAGTGGGAAGACAATTGAAATGTGTTGAATAAAAATGTTTTTCATTTCTTTAAATTTATTTTGATTAGGCTTTGTGCGGACTCAGAATCCTCACAACAAGGTGTTGTGAGGTGGCTTCAGGTGGCTATTTAATCTTTATGTTTTCACTAGGGTGACCATCTCATCCTGGTCTGCCTGGGACTCCCACTTTCAACACAAAAAGTCCCAGGTTTCAGGAAACCCCTTTGTCCTGAGCAAATCGGGAGCACTGGCCACTCTACTTACAAGTGAATCTTGGAGGTGATGGAGCAGCTACGTGGAGCCAAGATTCAAACTCAGATCTGACTGACCAAAGGACCAAAAGAACTCCAATTAAATGAATAAGAAAAAGAGAGGAGTGACCATAAAACTCCTCCGCTGATGTCTAGGTATGATAAGATCATATTACTGTAATATCACTCTCTAAAGTTTGGGTTTAAACTTAAGGGAAATTTAATGTCATGTCAAACATTCTTAGCTAACTGGCCTCTGTCCCTATTAGAGATGTCATTATGACCATCAATATTCTGGAAAATTTGCAGATGCTGCTCTTGTAAAGCAAAGACAAATTTCTGATTTGCGCGTTGTGTTCAGAATGACTATAAAGGACAGCAAAGAAACAACAGGCTAAGACCCCAGGTGTGGAGTATCATTAGGGCTATAATCAGGATTTGTCCAAAGCCTTTTTAATAAATGACTTTTAATTACTGTAAAAAAAAATCATTGTAACTGTTAGTAATGTTCAAAATATAGGCTGACAATTGGATGGGCAAAGATGTTTGGATTGCAGTCAGAGAATGACCTTATTTGATTTTCCCTGTGTGTATTAGAGGTAGGCAGGGGGAATGAGGAAACCAGAGGAGTGGGGTTCACTTGAGTCCCAGTAATCCATCTGAGCTGAGAAATCTCAGACATTCACAGATTAATGATGCTATCAGCTCTGAAGAAACTGTGTCACTGCCCCACGTTGCTTGGTTTGTTTTCATTCCATTTACACATGGAGGTTAACAATAAACCCTGAAGTGAAAAGAAGAGGATGGAATGTCAGCTCCTGTGAGCCTGTAGAAAGAGAAACCTTAGCCCTTAGAGAGAGCTGCCTTGAACAAAAACAAAGCAGCAGCCTGGAAGACTTTACCCAACGCATTCTCCGTGTAGGTCCACTGAAAGTTTCGTTTATCCACTCAAAGACAAATCCTGCAGAAATGAAGGCAGCCAAGTGGGTGATAGAATAAAACTACTCTCAACCTTTTTCTCCTCCAACACTCTTGACAAATGATGTTCACATACTGGTAAACTCCTGTGACTGCCCCTAAGGCTATTCCAAATTGCCAGTGTGATTTCTGGAAATTCACTCTTGCAAATAGAATGCAAGCGAGTGACAGTGATTTCCCTGAAAGTTATTGTACAACAAAAAAGCCAGCCTCGCTTCCAATCCTAATTGTTTAACTACCAAGTCAAGAATGACTCCTCTCCCACGAAGATCTGATCGTATCTTCATAGCATTGTCATTCTCAGTAGAAACAACCCAAATGTCCATCAACTGATGAATGAATAAACAAAATATGTTATATCCATGAATGCATAATTGGATGAAGCTCAAAAACGTTAGGCTAAGTGAAAGAAGCCATACACAAAAGAATATACATTCTATGATTTCATTTATATAAAATGTCAAGCAAAGGCAAATTCAACCCAGAAAGTAGATTAGTGGTTGGGGTGGAAATGGGTGGAAATGGGGTGAAATTGTAAATAGGTGTGAGATTTCTTTTTAGGCTGCTGGGGATGTTCTAAAATTAGATTTTGTTGATGGTTGTGCAACTCTGTAAATATACTAAAATTCAGTGATGTGTATACTTAAAAACAGGAGAATTTTATGCTGTATACATTGTATCTCAACAAATAGCTTTTAAAGAGAAAAAAAATCACTTTGTAAAAAAGGCTTATGACATTTCTCATAACCCGTAGAGACTGGCCCTGTGTATGTCTGCCAAAATCTCCTGCTTCCAAAGCTGCTCTCTGCCATCTCCTGGCACTGAAGTTCAGGATTTTAAAAAAAACATGTTCTGCATCTCCTCTTTTGTGGACAGAAGTGTGGCACCATCCCCTGTGGCACACTATCACATTTTTATAAATATAATCAACCCCATTACATTGACAGGATAGCTTAAGTCTAAATAATCTATCCTAGAAGCAGAGAAACCAGCAGGTATTGTGCTGGGCTTTGTCTCAAGAACAAAATTCAGGAAAACACAAAGTAAAATGTGCTGCCATGACTTCTCCCTGTTTTGTATCCCCAGGGCATTTTCCCCACCAATAAAGAAGGATAGTGATAATGCTTTCTTGGCATTACAGACTGTTTACACTAAAGAATGTTGCATACGTGTGAAAAGACAATATAAAGGTGATATCTCCTATTGACATTTGATATAAATAATATTGCATTGCAAATGAGTTGAAAACTTAATAAATTCCTATTACCATATATAGATCTGAAAAAATATGCTAAGCGGAGCAGAGGTTTATAATAACTTTTGCAGTGGTGCAATTCTATGAAACAAAGCTTAGCAGGTCTAAATTTTACTTTGCTAGGTCACATCTCTGAGTACAAATGTTTTGAAAATCTAGCATGTGCAAGTCGGAAGGGACCCAAAATGGCATCTAGCCAATCCCCTTAGTTGAGGGAACTGAGGACTATGATAAGCAGCTTGCTCCAACTCACAGAGGAGGGAAGGGGATTCAGAACGTAGAGACCAGTTCTCCCGACTCACAATCTTGTACTCGTTCCACTATAACCATCATTCCTAAGATATGCATAAGGAGTTACACGCCGGATGAATGAGACTACAGAGGGTCTTCTCTCTGAGGATACCCCAGATTCAATTAGAAAAAATTAGGTAAAAGTGACAAATTGTTATTCTGTGGACTAAATCCAGCCCACAGACAAGATTGCTTGCTCAATGTGGATTGTTTAAATTTTTATATTGTCAATTTTTTTAAATTTGGAGATTTTCTATATAAATTCAGATTTCCCACTTTTTTGGTCTATTTTTAGAAAATGGGAACTTCAGCAGCACTGAGCCAGCGTCTTTATGACAGCAGTCACTGGAAGTGAGTGGTGGTTGCCCTGTTTAGAAGATGCTTCCCTTTTCAGTGTGGATTTTTTTTCTAACACCTGATCTACTTCTTTCATTTTTGTTACCCAGACCCTTGTAAGCATTCGAGTTTGTGACACTAAGTTAGGGGATCTGGGAATACTGACTGCTAGATTATATATATCAAGGTAGAACTTCTAAGAGATGTGTGGAGCCTTGAGGCTGCCTGAGTTCTTAGTCTCTCTGGTTGGATATAATTTATGCAAAGCACAACCATTGGGCATACATACCAGCATCAGATTAATTAAGGATCTCCTGAAACTGACTGAGGAATTGGAATTGGTCAGTTTGTTTCAGGGAAAGGGCATTGGATATTCTAGGCTAGGTTTGCTCTCAACATTTGTGGGGCTCAGAGTAAGACTGCAAATACAGTCCCGTGTACTCAATGCTTACATTTTCAGTCGTTCCAAGCTTAAGCTAACAGACTATTCAACAAAATATGAATCTATATTCCATTGAAAATGTAACTATATGACATGAAGGTCAGGTTTAAATTGAAAATTCTCAGACACCTTGGAGCTCCAGACCAGAACAAGATAACATACAAGACTCCCCCATAGCCTGTTCCACCTCTTCCCTTCCTGTGTCCATCCTCTACAGCAAGGGGCTTCACGCACAGATGCATGGACATCCAGCCTTCATACCAAGCTCTGCCCATCACCTTCCCTTCAAGTAACATTTCCTGCCTACTTCTTGGGTCTAGGGAAATCTTGCACAGGTGGCGGGCAAGGATCAGTGAGCCTATGGGCCAAATTCAGACCACAACCTGTTTTTGTACGACCTATAAGCTCAGAATGATTTTTACATTTTTTTAAAGGGTTATAAAAATTTGAAGAAGAATATGTGACAGAGACTCTAAATGGTCTGCAAAGCCCAAAGTATTTACTATCTTGCCCTTTACAGAAAAACTTTGCCTACTCCTCTTCTGAGGTCCCAGGTAGTTTCCTCTTGCTCTGATCTAAGAGCAGTAAAATAACCTCTAAAACGCTCATGGAGCCAATTCAAAGTCTACTTGCCTCTTCCAGAATCTCTCAGTGACGCTGGAACCAGTCCTCTAATACTGCAAATCAAAGAGGATTTGGATGGGGTTCAAGATAGAGGCCACAGGCAAACCAGCATACATAGAACACCTATTCTCAGTGAGGCACTGTGTGCTAAGTTATTTACATACATTGTCTTATTCAAGCCTCTCAGGCCATCTCCAGTCAAGAGTAGAAATCTGACAAACTGGATGGGTATGGAGACATGAAAAATTCTTAATGTTTGCTGAAATTAATGTTAGCAGCAGCAGCATCAGTTTAGTTTAATTTGATGATGAGGATGATGGAGAGGAAAATCACTTTAAAAATAAGAACAATTTTCATTAAATATAGACATGAATCTTTTTTTTTTTTTTCACCCTTTCCGCAGCAAAGGGATCTGAGAGCTTAGCTGAAGCTCAGAAGTTGGGAGTTCAATAGCCCAGAGATCACGGTGATTAAATTCCACCCTCTGCTTCTGCTCTGTGTCTCTGTAGGGAGAGAGACAGATGGTGTGTCAGGAGAAAGAGGATCATGTGGATGGAGATGAGTCTCTCTGACACTGGCTCAGAGGCAGCTTTATACGAGGCCAGTGGCCTAGAATGGAATCAAATACTGACATTAAAAGAGGAGGCACTGGGGAGTTTCCACATCACGGAGGCCAGCACCTTCCTTTGCAGCCTGCCCGAGGTACTGTGATCTGCTCCTTCCTCACACACATACAGCAGCACTTCCCCAAAGGAAAAGAAGCCCTGCCTTCTCACTGAAAGGCATCATTTCAGATCCCTGAACCGGGCTAAGAACAAAGAAACCTCCGAGCAAGTCACTCATGACCTTTGAGGTTTATCTGATTTTCTTATTCACAGCCATACAGATGGCTTTTGTTTTTTGAAAAGCAAAGGCAAAAGCCTCACTGTAATTGAATCAATCAGAGGAGCAGGAGGTTGATTTTTACTGGCTTTCTTCAGTAAGAAATAGCTTTATCTATTGCTAATACAGAAAACCTTGGTTGTAATCTAGTAGAGAATTGGGTGAAAAATTCCAAAATCAGAAAAGTACAGAGAAGAATATAACAATGCCCATATATTCATCACCCAGACTGAATAAGATTTTGCCATAATTGCTTCAGAACTTTTTAAATATAAAATAAATTAATACTTTTCATGTTAAATTCCCTTTTTTACCCACATTTCCCCACAGTCCTATTAAAACTGTTACTAATGAATTATATTAATAGTCTTAATGCTGAATTATTATTCCTTAGAGTAAATCTTATTTGCTCAAATGTATGTGTATGTATATGTATATTTGTGTAGTACTGTGTTAAATTCTGCCTGTATGATATCATTTATGATTTGTGCATTTCTGTTCACTAGTAATATTAGATTATAACTATAGTCTTTAAAATTATTTAGGTAAGTGATCTCCTTTTTCTACTTTCTGAAACAGTTTGCAAATTAAAGGATTATTCCATTTTAGTTTGAAGAAATTCACCTGTATAACTATCTCATGCTGGTAAGATACTTTTTCTTTTTACTATTAATCTAATTTTTTAAGGTTTTCAATCTGTTAGTTTTTGGTCAGTTTTTCAATTTATATTTCACTACATTCAGATTTTTTAATTTATTGGCGAAGTTGTTCATGGTATTCTTTTGACGAATCTTAAAAATTCAACTGTATTGGTAATATTTTCCCTTTCATATTTCTTTTAGTTATTTGTGACTTCTTTCTTTTTCTCAATTAATTTTGCCAGATGTGTTTGATTTATTATTCAAATCATTGTAAGCAGCTCTCTGCAGGAAACCACCCTCAGCAGAAAAGAAAACTGCCCTTTGGTCTTGTCACAGTCTTAAGCCAGGCACCCCCATGCTCTACTCTCTGGCACTAGCACGCCTTTCAAATCTTCACCACACAATATCTTGCTTAACCTGTGGGTTCTCTTCATAGATCAAAGAAGTAGAATGGAGAGTAAGTAATTAACAGATGACTGGATCTCTAGCTTCCCATTCCATAATCTCACAGACAAACTTTGTGAACAAGATAGCTTCTAAAGAAAAGATCAGGAGAAGTTGACAAGCCTGCACACAGTGGAGGATGCTGATGACTCTGACTCCCTGTCTCAGTGACTAACTGAGCTTACGTCCCCTTTCCCCTTTAAAACTTTCATGGCTGAGCAGAATCTTCAGAGCTGGGTTTTGAGGATATTGAGTCCACCATCTCCCCCAGTTGCGGGAATTCTGATTAAAAGCAACTTTCCTTTCTATCAACATTTGTGTCTCCCAAGTACTGATTTTTGTGCAGCGAACAGCCAAACCTGAGTTTGGTAAAATAATCAGCTTTTTACTTTTGATAATTTATTTCTCTTTTATTGTTTATTTCACTAATTTTTTATTTTAACCTTTTCCTATATTCTTTGTTTGCTTTGATTTTTTCTTTTCTAACTCCTTGACTTGAAACCTTATCCCATTTATTTTCATTATTCTTTTCAAATAAAATTATGCTTTTCAAATAAAACCAGCTTCACCCAATTTTATATGTAATTCTTTTGTTCAAAACTAAGTATTTCACATTTTTGATTATGATTACTTCAACTTATGAGTTGTTAATGTTGCCTTGTTTTCAAATAAATTTATTGTTTAAAATGTTTCAACTAATTTCTTACTTGGTTGTTTTTGGTAATTGAATGCACTGTTTATCATTTCTTTGGAATCTGTTGGGAGTCCCTTTGTGGCATCGTAGAAGGTCATTTTGGGAGAATGTATTTTGTGTATGCTTGAAAATAATTTAGATTCTTGTTTGATGCTAAGTTCTATATAGGTGCTGAATTAAGCTAATTAAATGCATTATTCATATTACTACAGTGCTACTATTTTTTTTTCTCCATGAGCTATCAACTTCTGAAAATGTTGTATGAAAATCTCGCTCTGTGATTATATTAATGTAGTAAATTGCATTGATTGATTTTCTATTGTTAAACTACCCTTGCATTCCTGAAATAAATTCTCATAGGTCATGATTTTTTTAAATTCATTTTGCTAATGATTGGTCTAAGATTTTTGTTTCTATGTTTATAAGGAAGATAAGCCTGTGTATTTCCTTTATTCTAATATCTATGCAATAAAATGAGTTGGAAAATATTCCCTCTTTTCCAGTTCTCTGGAAGATATTGAGTAGGACTGTTATCCTTTCTTTCATAAATGCTTGGAAGATTTTTCAGGGAAACCAGTAGGGCCAATAGTTTTTTTGTGGGAAGGTTTTTGAAAATGGATTCACTTTTCTTGATAAGTATGAGAATTCAGATGTTCTCTTTCTGCTTGAGTTAGTTTTGATAAATTGTATCTTTCAATGAAATTATCAAATTGGCATAAAGTTGTTCATAAAAATATTACCATCTTTTTCATATCTGTAGGATATATAGCCATGTCCTCACTTTTATTCCTTATATTAGTAACCTGAGTTTTCTCTCTTTTTCTTAGTCTTGCTAGGAGTTTATCATTTGCATTCATTTTTTTTTTTAAGGAACTTTTGGCTTTTTTTTCCTCTCATGCATCTGCTTTCTATTTCATTGATTACTACTGTTAACTGTCATTTTCTTCTATTTTCTTTGGCTATGATTCGCTATTCCTTCTCTAGCTTATTAAGTTAGAAAATTTATTTCAATCTTCTTTCCTAATGTATGCATTAGGAACCATGAATTTCTCTCTAAACACTGTTTTAACTTAGTCACACAAGTTTTGATATAACGCATTTTCATTATTACTGATTTTTAAATGTTTTCTAATTTCCATTGAGATTTTCCTGTTTAAAACATGAGTTATTTAAAAGTATATGATCTAATTCCCAAGTGATTGGGAAATATTTTTGTTATTGAGAGATAGCTTAATTCTACTGTTGTCTGAAAACATACTCTACTGAATTTTAATTTTTTGAAATGTATTGAGACTTGCTTTATGGCACAACATATGGTTCCTTTTTGGTAAAAGTTTCACGTGCACCTGGAAGAATACTCTGTATTCTTCAGTTAATGGGTGCAGTTTCTACAAATACCAGTTTTGTCAAATTAAATAACCATGTTGTTCAAGTCTTTTCTGTTCTTTCTATCATTATTTTTTAATTTGCATATTCTATTAGTTACTAAGAAAAGTATGTTAAAAGCACCAACTGTAATTGTATGTTTTTCCATTTCTCCCTCTAGTAGTATCAAATTTTCCTTTATTTTGAAATTATTTTATTAGGTTCATACAAATTTTTACTTTTTCCTTGCATTTCCCTGAGTAAAACTTTCAGTACAATGTTAAGTGAAATTGGTAGTAGCAGCATCCCTGTCTTGTTTTGTATCTCAAGGAAAGTTTTTAATATTTTATTTATTTAATTTGATGTTTGCTATATACATTTTATAAAGTACTCTTTGTCAATAAAAGAAGTTCCCTCCTATTCCTTTTGTGCTAAGGCTTCTTTTTTTTAATCATGAATGGAAGATAAGCTTTATCAAGTAATTTTCTTTATCTCATAAGATCATATTTTTGTTTTTTTCTATTACTGTGGTAAATTATATTACTTGATTTTTAATGTCATATCACCCTTAATATCTAGAATAAACTCTCCTTGATTATGATGTATACTTTTCTATATAATGCATAATTTCATTTGCTAATATTTTCTTTAAGATTTCTATCCATATTCTGTACTTTTTATTCTTGGGATTTTTGTCTGTGATCTGTATTTTTTTCCTTCTGGTAATATTATAGTCAGTTTCTTAAATCAACATTATGAATTATGGCCCATAAAGAATTGAGAAGAATGCACCAGTTTTTAAATCTCTAAAAAAAGTTTTGGAGATTGTTTTTTCTTCCTTAAATATTTGGAAAAATTAATCAAGCCACCTGGACCTGGGAGTTTTCTTTCGGTATATGGTTTTAAAATTTGATCCCATTTATCTAATAGATATAGGAGTATTCATGTATATTATTTGTTTCTTGGTCAGATTTGACAAGTTGCATTTATCAAGAAATTTCTCTATTTCATCTAAATTGTAAAATATTAATATAAATTATTTATAAAATTCTTTTATTATCTTCAAAAATATCTTTATTATCTAAAGTGAGGTCCTCTTTTGCATTTCTTCTATTGATAATTTTGTATATTCTCTCATTTTTTCTTGATCAGTTTTCTTAGTGGATTATTAATGGTATTAATCTCTGCAAAGAATCAAATTTTGAATCAAATAACTTTCTCTATTATATGTATGTTTTCTCCTTTATTGATTTCTGCTCTTATCTTTAGTACTTTTTTCTTCCATTTCCTTTGGGTTAAATTTGCTATTTTGTTTTCAAGTATCTTAAAATAGAACCTTAGAACATTGATTTTGAGTCTAACTTTCTTTCAAATATATGCATTTAACCCTATAAGCATCCTTATTCCTATTAGCACTGCTTTAGATGTATTTTATAAGATTGTATACAAAGTGTCTTTGTTATCTTTCAGTTAAAATTATGTTCTTATTTCATTTTTATTTCCTCTTTATTATTATTTTAAATTGTTTAAAATTATTTTAAAATGTGCTATGTAATTTCCAAGCAGTTGGAGATTTCTTGTTGTCTTTTTTGTGATTGAATTATATTCATTCAGTTGTGGTCAGAGAAATTATTTTGAATGATCTCAAATTTTTCAAATTTCTTGAAGTTTGCCTTATGACCAAGAATATAATCAATCTTGGTAAAGGCCAAGTATACTTGAAAAGACTGAGTATGTTGTCATTGTTGTGTGTAGTGTCTATATGTGTCCATTATGTCAGGTTTGCAATTATTTTCAAATCTTCTGTACCCTTCCTGAGTTTATCTTTACTTACTTGTTCCATTATATACTGAGAGAAATATGTTAAAGTTTGCCTTTATGATTATAATTTTATCTAGTTCTTATTTTAATTCTCTCCATTATTGCTCTCTATATTTTGAGGGTATAATATTGGATACATGAAAATTTGAATTGCTATAATATATTGGTTAATTGACTTCTTTAACATTGTTAAATGTCTGTCATTGTCTCTTGTAATGCTTTTGTCCATGAAATCTTCATTTGGCATTAGTATATTCACGCTACCTTTTTCTGGTTAGTGTATACATGGTATATCTTTTTCCATTTTTAAATTCTGAACCAATCTATGTACTTGTATTTAAAGAGTGCATCTTGTAAGTAGTGTATTGTTGAGAGTTTTTTAATCCACTCTAGCAATATTGTCTTTTAGTTGGCATATTCAGTCCATTTACATTTAATGTAATTAGTGTTTTAAATTAATCTATTTAATGAAACTAAATACATCAATGTAGTTAAATTTAATTCCACAATTACTCTGTTTTCTATTTTACTTACTTATTTTATGTTCCTTTTTCTATTTCTTATCATTTTTTGATTAATCAAAATGTTTTATTATACCATGATTTCCTCCAATGAGTGCTCATTTATGTATTTCTTTTTTATTCTTTTTAGTAGTTACCCTAGAGATTACTGCATACATCCTTAACTTAGTATAATCTAATACAATTTATCACTTTTAACTGCTTCTCTAGTATTGCTAGAACCTTAGAACATGTTAACTTATTCCTCCTCCTCTTGCCTTTTGCATTATTTTTTTCATAAATTTTAATCCTACATATGCATTTTTAAGCCCCACAGAACATTACTATTTTTGTAAAGTTAATATTCATTTAAATCTGCCCACACATTTTTTCTTTTCATTATTCTCTTTTCCTTTCTGTATTTCTGTCCTCTCACTTTATTTCTTCTAGTGGAGACTGCTGATGACTATTTCTTATTTTTCTTTTAAAATGTATTTATCTTTCATTTTGAAGAAAAATTTTGCTGAGTATAAAGTTACAGCTTGTCAATTATTCCCTTTGGGCACATTGTCTTCTAGATGTCACTATTTTTTTAAGAGATCATTTGCCAGTATTTTTTTGCTCCTTTAAGGTGATATTTCTCTTTTCTCTGCTACCCTTTAAAATCTTTTTTCTTTTTTCTTTTGTTTTCAGCGATTACACTATGATGTGTGTAGATGTGGGGTTTTTGCTTTTTTTCAGTCCTGTTTGGAGTCTGTAAACTGTGTTCAGTATGTGAATTGGTGTCTTTCATTGGGAAAATTCTTGACATTGTCTATTATCTCTTCAAATATTCTTTTGCCTCATTCTCTCTCCTTTTTTCTTGGAACAGCAATTACATATAGGTCCTATCTTTTGACTGTGTCCCACATTTTGCTTACATTCTTTTCTCTATTTTCTACTCTTTTTTCCTCTGTGTTTCAAACAAAGAAATTATTCATCTCTTCATTTACTTTATCCATTTTCCCTCCATTTTATTCTACATAATAATGAATAATGAGGTATTTTTCTTTTAGTTTCAACATCTAGATAACCTATAGGTCTGCTGTTTCTCTTCCTATCTCTGATCCCAAAGCTTGACTTTGAGTTTTGGATTTCATGGCCTTATACCCTGGTTTGCCTGCTTTAAACTTTTTCTTTTAAGTGAATTTTGGTTATTATATGTAAAGAAAATATGAAATCTTTCCATCCTTGTATGTTATCTTTCTCCGGAGAAGGTTTAATTTTATCCTGATGGGAAGATACTGTACAAGCAAACGGATCATCACGATTCAATTAGGGCTTGAGATATTTTGAGGTTGTTTCAGGCTTTTCAATAGCCTGTCTATTCTTAGTTTGTATTGACACCTAAGACATAAGCCTTCTGTCATCCTGAGCAAAAGCCTTAGTTATATTCCCGGTCCCCTTCTGCTCAGGAGACCCTTAACTCCTGTTTTTCTCTTTTGGTCTGAGTCAGCTCAGGTTGCCATAAAAAGCACCGTAGACTAAAGGTGCTAAACAGGTGGCTAAAACAACAGAAATTTATTTTCTCACTGTGTGAAGTCTAGACGGCTGAGATTAGGATGCCAGCATGGTTGAATTGAAGTGAGTGCTTTCTTCCTGGCTTGCAGATACTTACCTCCTGGTGCAGCCTCACATGGCCTTTCCTCAATGCATCACACAGAAAGAGAGAAAGATTTCTTTCTTCCTCTTCTTATGACATGACTAATTCCATCATGGTCACCCTGCTCTCCTGACCTAATCTAACCCTAATTACCTCTCAAAGGCCCCATCTTCAAATATCATCACATTGGGGGTTAGGACTGTGATTCTGGGGGGACACAAACAGCAAGCCCATAAAGCTGCCCAACCTAGTAAGACGTCCAGAGGCTCTATTAGCATTTTAGCCTTTGAGCAGCTGCTTTGTGTTTGTTTTCTCAGCCTCTTTCCCCCATATGTACAGCTTAGGAATCATCAAATGCCTCAGTGGAAAGTTATGTGCTGGGCTTACTTATCCAAAGTTTGTTTTTCTTCACTATCATGACCCCTCACATCATGGCTACTTCGGTTGCTCCCTGGCACTTTTCAACATCTGTGTTGTGTATTTTATTTTCTTTTATAATTATTTTCAGCAGGAGTTTATTCTGATACAAGCTACTCTTTTACCTATAAGCAGTAGCATACTCTTTGTTTTCTGAATTGCCTGGATGAGAAAGAATACATGCAATGCAAGAAGGCCATTTTTTCAGGAATAAGATTATATAGCAGAACTCCCCTTGTGTTCTCTAGAAATTCAGATGCAGATGTTATTGATTCCTTTCTGTTTTACTCTCTTTATTTATTTCCAATCTTTATATTAATTTCATTTGGGAACTATTCGATCAGTAAAATTTTACTTGCCCAAACTGTTACTTAACCAAACTTGGGCCCACTAGCTTAAGGTGCAACAAAGTCAATCTACTGACAGCAGATTGTGGTGAAGGAAAGTGCAGCATTTATTGCAGGGCACCAGGCAAGGAGAATGGGCAGCTCATCCTCCAAAGAGCAAAACTCCTCAATGTCTTTCAGGGAAGGGTTTTTAAAGGCAACATTAGGGGTGAGGGTTGTAGGGGTTCTGATCAGTTCGTGGACATTCTTCTGATTGATTGGTTGGTGGTGAGGTGGCTATTTTTATAGTTAACGTCATCAGTCTTCTGGTTCCAGCAGGTCTTGGGTATACGTGCTTGTAGTCAGTATGCAGTTAACTTCTTGTGCCTGGTGGGGGTTTTAGTATCTGCAAAACAACTCAGGGATATGCCTCAGGCTATTATCTACAGGCCTTGAGAAATAACTAACGGTCCTGGACTTCATTTTATGGCTAAACTATTATTATTTTGTCTTGATTGGCTGTTTTCCTTTATTTCTGCATTTTATCAATTCTCTGATAAAATTTTCTCTTTGGAATTCAAGGAAAGCTTAGGAGGCTAAAGCTTTTTTACAAACAAGAAGCAGGGGACACAAGGAAGGGGGTATGTTCCTGGGAAGGCTCCATAGTGTTGTGCTTGGTTTTAGAATTGCATATTTACTCTTTAATTCTATTTTATGGAATGTCATATAGATTAAAAAGGGAATTTGAACAGTAAGTTTACACGAAAATTGCAAAGGATGTTTTTGATGCACTCACCTCATGTAGCTATTATGAAGCAAGAGAAAAACTGGAAATGAGCCAGCTGTGCATAGCAAGATCACAGATTTTGGAGTCCAGGTTCTTATTGTACGTTAGTATTACCCTGTTTCTGCACAACTAAGGTTCTATGCAAAAATATGTAGATGACAGATAGATAGATACATAATGTTAAGATAGTTATACACTGAAACATAAAAAAAGACTATTTCACATTTTTACCCCTTATCCCACCAAGAATGGAAATTTACTAAACTTTCAAGGTAATGTTTTATTAACCAATTAATTAGCATATTAATTAGATGTCAAACCACTCTTAGAATGTCAGGGTTCTAAAATACATATCCAATCCAACTATGCAGTCTATAAGTAATGAACCGTGCTGTTTTAAAACTGTTAGATGTCAATTTCATGTGTTACTATGCTATTTCTCACTAGACTTTAACAAATTACAGTCACCTCCACAGCATTAAGATAATTTCTTATTGATGATAAGGAGCAAGAGCAAAACTACTTAGCACTTGAGTAGTACTTTACATAGATTAATCCATACTTGGCAAGTAGTATCTTGTTCTCATTTAACAATTGGGAAAATGGAGGCAAAGAAAGATTAACTCTGTAGTGGAGAATTAGCAGCAGTAGCTTAAAGAAGAAATTTGTAGATAAAACAGAAACAGACTCACAGACATAGTAAACAAACTAATGGTTACCAAGGGGAAAGGGGTTGGGAAGGGATAAATTAGGAGTTTGAGATTTGTAGATACTGACTGCTATATATAAAATAGATTTAAAAACAAATGTCTTCTGTATAGCACAAGGAACTACATTCAATATCTTGTAGTAACCTATAAGAAAAAGAATATGAACATGAATATATGTATGTATATGACTGAAACACTATGCTGTGCACCAGAAATTGATACACTGTAACTGATTTTACTTCAATTAAAAAAAGAGAAAAAAAGGAAGAAATTTGCCTGGATAATCATCCCACTCTTGGATGTACTTCCTAGGCCAAAACTAAATCAAATCATCAAACGAAAGCAACCAATGAAGTAAATAAACACACAAAATAACTCATCTTTAATAAGGCTCCAAAGGTTTTTTTTTTTTAACACTTGAATGAGAGAGGCTGGAAAAAATGTTACTTATAAGATGCAGACTATTTCTATTTTCTAAGGGATAGAGTCTTGAATTTCCAGGGAGATGATCTCCTCAGTTGTGGGGAGGGAGTACGTGGAGACTCCATTACTAGACAGGACACATATCCGTGCATTGTTATTAGGAAGAACTTTCATGTGCAATGTAGTAACCCAAATACTGATGTTTCAGATGGAGAAATTAAGGTTCTGGTTAGTATATAAACAGGATTAATTTTTTAGCAGATCTTTGTCTTTCCAGATTATGTTAGTCTGCTTGATGCTCATATATTATTGATGGATCCTGGCCTATGTGAATGCTCTTATTCAAACTGTTACTCATAGGAGATCAGGATAAGATCTCTAAAAGACTTAGAAGGTTGTGTAGGCCCGGTCATAACATAATACAGGAGAATAGTCTTGATGTGGAAATGTGTTATTGCTGAACCTTATTGAAGGACAAATGTCTGAAGGGTTGTGTCTTTGAGGATTATACTGATGCTGAATAGGCAATAGTTGAGACATAGTTTGATGCAAATTATAAGAAATCATATGATCTGATATATTTGGGGTCAAAAGGGGTAAGATTATCTCACTATGTATAAGTTTGAAATTTTCTCTCAAGGGAAATGGCATCCCCAATAACAGTCATCCTCAATGAGATTAAAATGATCTAGGTCTAGCCCCAGTGGGACTTTGACTTGTGGATGGGGGAAAACTATTTTTTTCTAGTTTTCAAGGAAACAGGGCTAGGATTCTGGAGAAGAGAGCATCATGAGAGGGACTCCCATTGGGTAAAGCAGGCCACACCCTATCACAGCTGCGATCCAGAGATTAAACAGCCTGGCTGACTTTTAAAGCAGTGAGACCACAGTCAGCCAGACAGGAAGTTGCATAGTAAGGGGTCAGTGATAAGGGTCTGTGTCCAAGAGCAGCGTATCAATGTTTAAGTTATTTGTGCTGTAACTTCCTCTAATTGTTGACAAGCTTTCAGTAAAGTCCTTTAATTGCTCCAGCTTGGTCTCAGCACTCCCCTCTCACTGGCAGGGTCTCTGCCTTGGTCGGCTTTAAGGAGCGGGGAGAGCAGCAATTGCCTGAACCACAGAACCAAGCCTTCTCAGGATGGCAGGAAGCAATGCTCCAAAGCAGGAACCCAACAGCTGACTGGGGTGATGGTCAACCCACCGAAGCCCTGCCTGGGGGTTTCCAGAACTTCATGGAAAGGGTAGGTTTGTTAAAGTCTGGACTTCCTACAGATAAGTGTACCAGAGAC
This sequence comes from Vicugna pacos, assembly GCF_048564905.1. Lineage (NCBI taxonomy): Eukaryota > Metazoa > Chordata > Mammalia > Artiodactyla > Camelidae > Vicugna > Vicugna pacos. The sequence continues at coordinate 59,742,934 of NC_132987.1, read as the reverse complement.
CCTTGATAGTGTGATTTGGGGCCTTCCAGACTGGGGAATTCTGGGACATTTAAAGAACACAACAGAAAAGCTTTCACAGTTAAAAGAACAAAATACAGAGTAAAAATAAAAATTTGCTCTATGTGTTTTATTTTTTCATGATGCTTTTGAGAGTTTGTGTTGCTTCAGTTTTTTTCCTTTTGCAACACAATGATCAATTCTTATTTTTAAAGTAAGAATAATTTTTTTTCAGATTTGCACTCTATCTGATTAGACTAATACTTTAAAACAAATAGCTGTTCTTTAAAGTTAGAGTCAAAGAAGGTATTTCTTTTCTTTGAAATTACAAGTATTTCATTTCTTTGACTAATTATAATGAATAGTAAAAGTTATTAGCTATTGGTCTTTACACATGTTTACTTGTAGCAGACCAATACATGCACACTCATACACATGTGTACTTTTGATTAACAATAATTTTGCTTTATTTAAGACAGTGTTCAAAATTCCAAGTATTTAGAGAGAGGAAGTTATAGCTTAGTAAGCATGAGGTTGTGGGTTCAATCCCCAGTACCTCCATTACAAATAAATAAATACTTAATTAACCCCCAACCCCCAAAAACTTCCAAGGATTTAGATTGTATTTTTATAACATGCAGTATATATTAATAATACAGATTCCTGGGTCATACCTCCAGAAATCCTGATTCAGAAGATCTAGTCTAGGGCTGAGAAATCTGCATTTTTAACAAGCTCCTTGGCATTTATTTTGTCAATAATGTTTGAGAATCACTGCCAGAGGCTTCTCCATATGCTGGATGTTTATCACTGAGAAATTCACAGCTTTTTCACTCATAGATACTCAGCACTAAAACAATCAAGTTTTTAAAATGTAAACAAACAATCAAAACCTAGAAAAAGACAAGAAGAATCACGTTTTTTACCAATACACTGAAAGCATCTACACTGTGGTATTTTAGCCTCACTTTATAGCATTGTGATATCATTTTAAAAAAAAAAGTCCTAAGTAACCTCTGCCCATCCCCACACACGTATCACTGGCTCATCCCTTCCACCACTGCGCCCAAACAGCTCCCAAAGAGGTGGCACTAGGAAATTCTGCACTCTCTGCAAATCCTGAGAACTGATGCTTCCTCGTCCCTCCCTATTCGCTGAACCCTCAACCAGATTGGATGTATTCTAGCAAGTCAATAACATTTACTAATTACTCTTTGTCACTTTTAGTTTATTGTGGTGTTTGATTAACCTCTGTTACCACATTGGATTCGCATAATCACTCTTTGATTTTTTTTCTAAATGCTCAGTACATATCCTTTGACTGCTGGCACCTTTGGATTCTGCATATGTGGGCACTGAGTGTGGGAAATGAGAGGCACACGTGGGGACCCCAAGCAAGGTGCTGTCAGCTTGCACCTGCAGGAAGCTGGCCAAAACCAGCCCAGAACCACTGCAGCAATTGAAATGAGACTGGTGAGGGTAAGAGATTTTGAAGAGGTACACAAGAGTTATTGATACAGATGGCTTTGACGAGATGACTAGAAGTTGCCAGGCAGACATGTGGCAGGTCGGGGGACTCCAAGTGGAGAAACTAGCATATGGAAAGAAATCAAGGCATGAGACAATGGACTGTGTTCAGAGACCTATTCGCCGTTCTGGTTTGACAGGACATAAAATGTAAGGAGGTAATGACAAGAAATGAGGCAATTCCTTATAGCCCTGTCTAGAATTGAAAACTACTGTGTTGTTTGTTTAATTTTATATGTACTAAAGTTTATTATTTGTTTAATTTTGTGGGCTATTTTATGTCCTGTAAAGGCAAGGCCATGGCTGCCTCCTCCATCATGGTCCAAGGCGTAGTAGGCACCTTGAGTGAAGAAAGGTGCAGGCCGTCAAGGACCTTGTGTTCCATTCGAGGAGTCTCCCACCACCCAGAGTGTCACACCTGCCTCATTCTCCACAGTGCCTGGTGAAGGGACTTCCACTAGTAGATACACAGAGACTGTTTACTGAAAGAATGCTGAGTTACTTAATCACTAAATTACACTGGAAAGCGTTGGTATGCTAAGAGAGGCTGCTGCACTGGGGGAGAGACATCAGGAAGCATGATCTGAATAATTTGAAGAAAGACTGAAGACGAGTTTGACATCTCGCTATTGTCCAAACTACCTTGACTAGTCAAACCATCTATAACACTCAGACCAACTCATGCTGTCAGATCTAGCCTCTGATATTTCTTTTCTGGACTCTGTCATATGGATTTCCAAGGTATCAGAGAAAACATTTGCTATTTTTTCTCTTTTGTGTGTTTTTTTATTTTATTTTACTCTTTACTGAAGCTGTTGAGTTACAATATTGTATTAGTTTCAGGTGTACAACAGTGATTCTATGATTTTATAGATTATACTTCATATAAAGTTATAAAATATTGGCTGTATTCCTTGAATATTAGAGGTGAATGGGAGTAAGAGGTACAAATGCTTCCTGTTATTTTACATAGATGTCTAAAAAATTACAGTTAGCAAAGTGGTAAGATGTCATGTGGCTTTAGAATGTGATTGCATTGAATGGCATTGGTTGATCATTGACTTCTGCTTTTAGATATAGTGCTGTCGATATAAGCGTAGAAGTGAATGTAACTGAGTCCCCACAAATTAATGATTCTTGCGTCAAAGCCACAAGAACCCAGGTGAGTACCTATAGCTGTGACATCTCTGACAGAGATCCAAAGAAAACGTGAAGCCTAAATAATATAAGGGATACCGTTTCACGGTTTTGTTTTGTTTTGTTTTCTTTTCAAAATGTTGTTTAACATTCACAACGAATGGATCTAGCCCAGAAAAGACACAAAATGTTGAGACGAAAGTCTGTGAGCGGCTCCACGGAGGTACTTGAGATTTGGCAGGGTTTTTACATGGTTAACTAAGTATCGGTTGTTCTCTGGAATTTCTCCTCCTCCTCCTCCTCTTTTAATAAAAGCTTAAAATGTATTGTTTACATAAAGACTTGATCATTTTAGTAACAGTAAGATAGTCAACATCTGGCAGAAAATATGGAAGTATTCTTGCTAACCAAATTATGTACTAGGCAATAGGATCAAATACCTGGTTTATCTAGGAACTGATGATCTGTAGAACTAAATCTGACTTACAGATTGGTTTTCTTTGATCAACACTTGTTTTTTACTGCCCCACCCCACCCCCGCCCCACCACCAACAAAAATCTGGAGCCATTTAAAGCTAAAGATATTTTCCACAAATCTCTAGGCTTCATCATGTCTCTTCTTCTGTGACATCATCTCTGGCACTCGTTTTCACAAGGCCACCATAACCTGGACCTGCCATCAGCTGTTCCCTTTAGCTCTGTTTCTCCCCGCACTGTCCCACTGACCCACTTAGAAGCATTTAAATTTCTGGCCTAGCCTGGCCAGACATTTGATCTTCTGATTTTGGCACTAGTTTAACACTAAGGGGTATTTTTGCTCTCCTATCTTGAATCCCTGAAGTTGCGAGTGATGCACGTTGTACTTTTATTTGGCTAACAAGGGTAATTTGTCTTCAGTGTGGTATTATCTGACAATATAAATATTATAATTTGTTTAACATGTTACAGCTTTAAACTAATTAGGGATTTACTCCTATCTAATGAAATTTGCCTGTAGCAGTTTAATGTTATCTTCTTAGTACATATTGCAAATACCAAATTCTTTTTAAATATCTTTTCTTTTAAAGTCAACTTGAACATATGGGCAATGAGCCAGGAAATGCTCCATTCAACAATTTTATGTATTTTTTTCTCACATTAGTTTTTATTGCGAATGTTTGTCAAGCTACAATACCAACTTGAATTAGGATTAATTTTTGAATGGCAAAAGAGTTGACAATGAACACTCTGCTGTATAACTGCAAATCTGATGTCCGCTCTTGATAAATAATTTAGCCTATTGTATGGAATATTTGTTTAGCAAATGCTAATCATATTTCAAAATCTCTGTGCAAAGGGCAATTAGGGAATGTAAAGGTGAATGAGACGTGGTCTCTGCCCTCCAAAGAACTTACATTCTGGTCAGGAATGCAAATACGTAAATAATTCAAGCCAGCTGAGCAAGGGGCTAAAAGGCCTCCAGTGGAACTGAGCAGACTCAAGGTCGGAACTGGGGTAAGGGTGGGGGAGATGGGTTGTGGGGAGAGGGCGATGCTCCAGTCTTGTAGCCCAGTGACCTGGTGGGTGTTGTTAGAAAATCTACCCAGGCTTGGGACAGGATTGCAGACCAAAAGGACGCCAAATGCTGCTCCAAACAGCCGTGGTTTCAGGCCTTGGTCTTGAAAATAAGAATTTTATTTCTATCAGCTTAAATGCTTTCTTAAAATGCGACTTGAAAGGTTAAATGTTGGCCTCAAAAAATTAGAATAGTCTAATGAAAGAGAGATGAACTGTAGTCTTCCTTTCTATTTAGAGCAGCTTTGACTCACTTTTCCATAAAGATTGGTGTGGATAATTCAAGCAGGTGTAGGTTTGGCGGTGGTTGCAATATTTGCTAAGAGGAAAGATAATAATCCTCTTAGACTAGGTCTTCAGAACACTGAAAAAATTCCTTATTCCTAAGGAGTTTATTCTGGAGGTAAAATCAGCCAGATTTACTATTTGGTATCATAGATTAAAAACCAAAAACAATAAAAATAACTGTTGGGCTAAAAATTCCCCTTTTCAAATTTTGCAAATTCTTCTATTTGGATAATCTGGTGACATTAGGAAATCTCACTTCAAATGATTGAGGTTTATTTCATATCTCAAGGGAAGGAGATAGGAATTAAAAGAAGTAGGGAGTATCTCTGATAAATATGGTAGAATGCAAGCTTTAAATTTTGGAACTACTATAAAATGTCACTTCTGATTATACATTATTAGTGTGTTCTCAGTGTGCCAGCTGGTCAAAAACAGGAGAAAAGTGAGTAATATTATCTCACGTTGACAACTTATAATAGTCGTCTCGTACTTTTGCTAAATCCATCTTTTCCCAACTGCTTAAATGCCTCCATTGGGCCTATGTAGTTGATTATTTGTCTTTGCCAACAGTGCTTAAGTCAAATGTTTCTTTCTTTCTTTTCTTTTTTTTTTTGTCATTTTTGTTCTTTTCCTAACACAATCAGTGAACTGTTCCATCTAGTCCATATTTATTTAGCATAATTAAATCAAAGCACTAGAATAGAGGTACAGGACACAGTGACAGCAAGACTGTCCCTGCCTACAATATGTTTACAGCATCATGGGAGGGGAGGGAAAGTGATTCTTGAAGAACCTGTAACTTCCAAGCCCTGTTATCTTCTTTAAGCTTCATGGAAGTCATCAGACTTATGTGGATACTTACAAAGGTGCTCACAGGCTGATCAAACTGGAAAGTCATACAGCCCCTCCCAAACAGCCCTTAATCTAGCAACTTTGTTTATCCCTTTCTTATTGCACTGGTAGATTTCTGCCTTCTAATATATTTAACTGTGGACATCTGTTGCAGAGACTATGAAATACGTTTTCATAACTCCAATTCCTGCCCTAGGGTCTGGCTCATAACAGGCATTGGGTGAATATTTATTGAATTAGTTAAATTTCCTTAACTAAAAACAGAGTGCTGGTAGGGAGATTATACTTGGTGTTCAAAAGCTCTAATTTAATGTCTGTTTCCCACGGGGTTGGAGCACTTCCACAGAGGAGGCAAAACACCTTGCCATTAATCACTGAGTAATTTCCCAGGTCATCAGTTTTCCCCAAGAAAATATAAAAAGTGCAGGCTACTTTAGCTTCACTAACTGGTGGATGCTCTGAGGGTGTGAGCATGTCTCATTTTAGGAAAATCTCATCTAGAAATGGCTGGTTGGAAAAGGCTTTTGTAAAAATGGAAATTTTCCGAATTGGATTCCTAATGCATAGTAAGCCGTCCACTAATTGTCCTGGTCATATCCATTGTGTTGGGCATAAGGGAGAGCGTGATAAGACAGAGGAGGTGCACATGTGACTCTGTGAGCCCATGTTTAATATGATTACTTTCCTGGGCACACAGCCTGGTCCCCACGTATCAACATTGGCATTCTGCCTTCCCCGTGTCATCCAAGCTCAGGATTTTGACACACTCTGTTGACTAAACACCATACCACCATAAACTTTAGTGAAGTTGGCGTTGCAATGCTGAAATCATGTGAGAAATGTATCAATGCTTATGCTTTGTTTGGGAATCACGTTGAACTCAGAGTACACAGGACTTCCTCCGGCTGTCTTTCTGAAAATCTCCAGGGTCCTCTCTGTTCCTTTTATTCTCCTGGACCCTCAGTTTGTGATGTCCCACCCTACTCCCCAAAAAAGGAGAAATAGTGCAAAAATGAAGTGGTGAAGATTAAGGTTATCTATCAGTTCCTGTGCTAATCAGGGCATTCTCTATCTCTTTCATGTATGTGTGTGTGTGTGTGTGTGTGTGTGTGTTCATGTTCCCTCTTGGTGGTCACTCTCTCTTCATTTACAAGACTACCAAAGTAAGACAGACCTAGGATTACTCTCATTTCAGTGCTCCCTGTCCTACTGAGTCTGCACTGCTGCTATTAGTTCAGCCAAAGCAGTTTACCAAGGGCTGGAGGTAAGAGTGGTTTGCCCCAAGTCCACATAATAAAGGTGTGAGTCATCTGGAGAGAATTTTTTTTTATTGAAGTATAGTCAGTTACAACATGTCAATTTTTGGTGTACAGCATAGTATTTCAGTCATACGTATACATACATATATTCATTTTCATATTCCTTTTCATTATAGGTTACTACAGAATGTTGAATATAGTTCCCTGTGCGATACAGAAAAAAATTTGTTTTTTTATCTATTGTATATATAGTTGTTAGTATTTGGAAATCTCAGACTCCCAGTTTATCCCTTCCCACCCACTTCCCTTCCTGGTAACCATAAGCTTATTTTCTATGTCTGTGAGTCTGTTTCTGTTTTGTAGATAAGTTCATTAGTGTCTTCTTTTTTCTTTTTTTTCTGATTCCACATAGAAGTGATATCATATGGTATTTTTCTTTCTCTTTCTGGCTTACTTCACTTAGAATGATGATCTCCCGATCCATCCAAGTTGCTGCAAATGATATTCTCTTATTATTTTAAATGGCTGAATAGTATTCCATTGTAGAAATATACCACAGCTTCTTTATCCAGTCATCTGTCAATAGACATATAGGTTGTTTCCACAGCTTGGCTATTGTACATGTGCTGCTGTGAACGTTGGGGTGCATGTATCTTTTTGAATTTGAGTTCATCTGGAGAGAATTTAAAAGCAATGATAAGAATAACTTTAAATCTACTTATTATCACCACACACCAGCAATTCTAAACAATGTCTGTAATCAAATACTCCTCCTGACCTGAAAGGCACAGACTGACTGTTCCATGAGCCCGGTCCCTGAAGCACCTCGGGCCTCCCTGCTCTGGAACTTAAGCTTTCTCTTCCTGGGCTTGCATTTCTCTCTCTTCCTCCTCATGGAGGAGTGTAAGCAGAGTGGACTTAAGGCAGCACAAAATGTGATCCGTGGAGCACTGGTGGTCTCTAGTCATTGAGATCTATCAAGCTGGCAGTTTCAAAGGAAAAGAGAGAAAGCAATATGCTTTTCATATATTTGAAATATATATGTCTTCCCCAGATTCACATTACATCCTTCATATTGCATCCCTGAGCTCTGCACATTATGCTCTAGTAGCAAAGTTGATTGTTCATCTCCATCAACAGCATGTAGTTTGTTTTTTTAGAAAACACATTTTCCAGTTGTTTGCATCGTGATCAATTTTGATCAAATTAACAGTGTTAATTATTTCTACTGCGTTGCATTACATTCTTTGAAATTTGTTCAAAGGGGATCATTAAAGCATTAAAACAGCCATTTAAAAGGGAACTTAAATACGATTCTACTGAATCTGAAGGTGTGATGATTTTACATGAGCATCCCAAAAAAGGAAAATCGACATAGAAAGCAAAGAGTGAATATCTGAAAATCAGATATTACTGGACAAGTGATCCATTTGCTCCTTGTCCCCAGTTTTGTTGCCTATGAAACTGTCATTTAGAGGCATGAAGCAGTGAGATTTCACATCATTCCAAAACAGAACAGCAGCCTTTCTGGTAAACCAATCACATTTTCTTGGAATGAACACAAAATAATGGTTTGGAATAGCAAGCAAATTGATTGATTTTCTTATTAAAGTTGGATATGAGACAATATTACTCATGCATCTAAACTACTCAGGCATCAAAGTAATTTTCATTACATATAGCAAAAAATAGGTATGTCACTCTATTTCCAAGAAGTATGTAAAACCAGAGACAAAGTCATTAACAATATTTTATTTGGAGAAAAAGCAGAATGAGCTCTAGGCAAACTTATCGAATGGTACCTTTTAGACGTTACATATTGTCAACGACATATGATATGATCAAGCAATCAGCATCCTATGGGCATGCTAGAAGACACTGTGCTTTACAGTGAGATGAAAACATTTCTTTGAGCAGAGTGTAGACCAGCTTTTGATAAATACAACTTAAGTAAGGAAAATTACCCAGTAACTTCTTATTCTGTTTATCCCTAAAAACACAGTCTACAGAAGAGAGATTTCTCATTTAGATAACACCTGTTTTGTGAGCCATGCGATAGACTGGAGATGGCACATTGGGATCAAAACTGAAGAGGCACCACTAGGCAGCAAAGGAGGGCTTAATCATAGAATAAAAGATACTGCTCCTGGGTGCCAGTCCATACACTAGTTTATTCACAGAGAACGGATAGCTGTCAACAATATACTCCTGATCTTGACTTCCTGTTGGTATAAATAGTGAAACCTATGACTGTGAGTCGTTTGTAGAACTTGAGTATATGTGTTCAGCCTGCTGTTCAAAGAAATAGGCAGCAAGTACAAGACTCTCTCCATATATGTTTGCTGATTGTAAAGAGGAAAGACGCTGACCGTGAATAGTTGAATAAGGTATGACATATCTGTGGCAGAGGGTGAGCTCTGAGTCCTTCTATTCCACCATATTGAAGCTCCTCAAATAGGGTATGAAATGAAATATTTTCCATGGGACTGTTAAAATCAGCAAAGGCCATTTCTGCAATTGTAAGTAACTCCCTCAAAGCATTTTATATAATAGCTGACTATCTCAAAAATTTTTAATGTATAGGAAAATATATCTCATTTATTAAAAAGACAGAATTATGATGAAGTCAGCTTTGTCATCAGGGATTTGGGTCTTACCAGAATTTGATGATTTTTTCTTCCTCCCAGCAAAAATAAATCAATAATATATAACTGAGCATCTTTATTTTTTTTTCGAAGTATAGTCAGTTTACAATGTGTCAATTTCTGGTGTAGACAGAATAATGTTTCAGTCATACATATACATAAATATATTTGTTTTCATATTTGTTTTCATTTTAGGTTACTACAAGATATTAAATAGAGTTCCTTGTGCTCTACAGAAGAAACTTGCTGTTTATCTATTTTATATATAGTAGTTAACATCTACAAATTCCAAACTCCCAATTTATCCCTTCCCATTCCCTCCCCACCCACTCCAGGCAACCATAAGATTGTCTACTATGTCTGTGAGTCCGTTTCTGTTTTGTAGATGAGTTAATTGAGCATCTTTTAAAAACATATCCAAGTGCCATAGCAGAGTATAAATATGCTAAATAATAATTAACACTACTGTTTGTTATATATGAAAGTTGTTAAGAGAATAAATTCTGAGTTCTCATCAAATTTTTTTCTATTTCTTTAATTTTGTATCTATATGAGACGATGGATGTTCACTAAACTTATTGTGATTTCACACTGTATTCACATCATTTCATGATGGATATAAGTGAAATCATTATGTCATACACCTTAAACTTATACAGTGCTATATGTCAATTACATTTCAATAAAACAGTAAGGAAAAAAACATGAAAGCAACTGGAGAGTGAACTTCCTGCCATCTCCCAAGTTAAAACATCTAGCCTTCCAGTTTGGGACATGATATTCCAAGTTAGTATGTGACAGAAATGTTGAAAACAGCCTTCAGTGAAATTTCTCTCCAACTTGCTGTGGTCTTCACTGATTCCAATATCCATAATTATCTGACAGAGTCAACAAGAACTCACTCCTCTTTCTGATGACCTACAGTTGTAAATTAGGATATTCTATTTTTATTTCATTAAAAAATGAAGACTAGAAACCAAGTAGATGTGAAACGTGACCAACAGCTCCAGGTATATTTATCATAGAGCCAGGAATCTGTGTACCGATATTTTGGTAAAAGACAGGAAGCTGTATTGTCCATTATACCAATATGAAACAATAATTATTAAGTTTTCATTATTATACATTATGTAATGTATACCTTATTTAAAAGATGTTTATAGACTGCTGTGTATGCACTGATACCCATAAAAAGCTTGTGATGTGAAGATGAAAAAGACACAGCTTCATTCTACTTTTAAGTCTGGGTAAACAAAATCACAAAGAATTACACTGACATTTGGAATAAAACAGTCTTGGTAGTAAAGCAAGTGACTTTGCCCTCTGTCTGCAGATTCCTGGGAAACCTTTTCAGAGAGAGTGGGAAAGATGGGGAGAGGGCTGTAGGAGGTCAGGTTTCAAGGATCCTGAATTTCTCGCCATTTCCCTTTCTCCATCATAATTTCTTAGAAAAATTTTAAATATTGTTTATAAATATCAGTAATTTTTGAAAAAATTGTTGCACAATGGGAGGTTTTTGTAACATTTATGCTAGCTAAATTAAAATTTTTTTGCTCTTATGTTTTAATATCGAATGTTATTGCTTATTGCAATTCAAATAATGACAATGCTTCCTACTCTCATCGTCTATTGGAATTTGGAATTTCATAATCATGCAGTTAAACTCCCACAATGGTAATAATTGTTATGCCTCTGTATATTCCTATGCAGAACATTTTTATTGCATGTGCCTTCATTTCAGTAATGCAAGGGTAAGCATTTGTTTCCAATACAATTGCAAGCTGTTCTTAATGTAAACATCAGTATTCCATCAACCCGACACACCCACGAGCAGCGGCACTTCAGTAAGCATCAGCATTCTTATCTCTGTTCCTCCAGGGAATACATTTTCTCTTTGGTAATTTTCTCTGTATTTTTAGGATTAAATGTACGCTTCTCTCACATTGGAGTGAGGAGGGGCATGCTCATTTGTCATTAAGCAGGCAGTCTCTTCTAACGCTTAAAAAAAAGAGAGAGAGAAAGAAAAGACCTTGCTGTCCAATTCAACTTCTTCCAAGAATTTTTCTAACATTTTGGACCAGCCAACGAGGGACCATTTCATCTTTGTCCATGGTAGCACATTCCAGGCTGCACTCCTTTTAGGTGATGGAATTGTAGAGAAGAAAGATACTTCACCAATCTAGTTCTTGGTCCTACCACTACTCTGGTACCTATGGCATCATGATTTCTATGATATCTATGGTATCTGTCAGCATTAAGGTGTTAATTTCTAGAATAGGATAAGAATCAAAGGATTGTCCAGGGCAGGCAGTAGCAGGTAAGGTAGAATAGGAACCACTTGCTTTCTTTTATTTTTTCTGTTTTAAGCATTTGAGCCCAATGCCCTTAACCAGAAAACCATGCTACTAACACTACCACTCCCTAATAGTAATTCGTAATAATAAGTATAATTTAGTAAGTGCATACCATATGCAAACAACTGTGCTAATTACTTTACCTATATCACTTCATCTAAAACAGTCATAACCCCTACGTAGTAGGGGTTACCTCCTCTAATGTTCAGATCGGTTCATCGAGGAAAGAGTTAAGCAGCTTGCTTGAGGTAACGTGGCAACTAAACGTGGAATGTCATCCCAACAGGGGGCTTTGAGACTGCAAAGCTTTGACAAATGTAATGTGATAAACCAGTTTCCTAAGCCTTCATATTAATTGTTCTACAAAAAAGTTTTAAGTCCTTCAAGAGGAAAAGCTATACAGTTTCCTTCAATCAACATTAAACTAAATGATTTATTTTATTAGGCTCTCTAGGGGATGCCTATGTAAGACATGGATCCTTTCCTCAAAGAACTTGGGATGCAGAAGTAGAGAATATACACAAACAAAAGTAATCGTAACAGCAAAAAATAGTAAGCGTCACAAAAGAAGTACAGGCGAGGTTTGCTTGGTAGAGGACTAACTTGCAGCTAGGGAGATCAGAGAATCTTTACAATGCTGGCCAGATATAGCCTGACATAAAAATGCAAAGTGGAGACACAGACTGACAGGCAAACACGGATACCCCACACAGCCACACATTTTAGAAGGTTCCTCCAGCCTCCCTTGCACACAAGGCTGGCAGATGCTGTGTGTCTTTGAGCAAATTATATTCTCTCTCTGACCCTGTCTCCTTATCTGTAAGTTGAAGTGGATGGCCCATAGGGCCAACACAAGGCCACATTCTATGGCCTTATATCCAGACCCTGATTGGATTGTTTGCCAAATGGAAAAGCCATCCAGGGGAGGAAGGAGAGATCTGTTATACATCCCTGAGCAACTATTGCAGAGGGAGGTAAGGTGGATTTCATAGAGCTGGGAGAAGATGGAAGCTCTTCTACAAGCCCAAAGAAAGGCTTGATTCTGGGAAAAAACTTCCTAGAGCCATGAGACGATAATGCTGATTATCCTGTCCCTGCTCTTTGGGGAACTGTACTCTTGTCTTTCTTTCCCTTACATGGTTTACATGGTGAAAGGGAGTGATCGGCTGGTCTTTGAATTCAGGCTGAGCTTGGAGCTGGTTGGTTGGCCACCTGGACCCTGATGACCTCTACCCATTAGATTTCCACGGGGAACTGGCACAATGCTAAAATTCAAGAAATATGGATGAAGCACGAAGCACAACATTGGTGTGTAGTAGGCATCCAGTGAATATTGACTGGAAATCAGGAAAGATGTGCTTGGAACAAGCCAAGGGCATTTTCCAAATGATCTATCACCTCTTTTTATGGTGATAACAATTCAAGGGACTTGCTAGAGATTTGAGAGTTTCCCTCCCATCAGCCACTCTCTTCACATATTATTGGCAAAAAGCTACTCTATGATTTCCAAAGGGAACTATGCTATAAAAATAGACATTGAATCAATGGACAATTAAGCATCCATTAATAAAAATATGCAGACTATGTTTTTAGGAAAGTGCAAATGAAATAACATTAAGTGGAAAAGTCAAATAAAAATTATTATCTACACTCTATAATTACAATAATGGTCACACGTGGAAAGATTTAAAACAGGCCAAGGAATGATGAAAATAGTTGTTTAAGCAAAAAGGATAAAGATATAATTCCTTGTGAAACTGACTTAATAATAAATTCTTGTTTTAATGAAAATAGCATTGTACTTTTTCTTGTTGTTGTTAAAAACCCAAACCATGCAGAGAATGTAAAAATCTCTGTATAATCTCACCCCCTAGGGGGTAACCATTTTTAGCAGACTGCTGGAATACTTTCAGATTTGTAATGCATATATAAGCATACTTACACATATTTCTCTATAAAAAGAACCACACTCTGCATTCTGTTTTCTTTATTTTTTATTTTTAATATCAATAGTTTTTTGATAGTAAGATAGTATATTCATAAAATCTTCAATAAGATATAAGATATAATGCAATAAAGAATAACCCATTTAGATACAAATAAACACAAGTGATGAGGTATAGTCTTCTCCTCAAGTGCTATCAAGATTCCAAGCCCACATTCCCTAAATGCAGCAGCCTCATAACAAGGCTGTGTCTCGGAAGAGAGGGCAGTAGAGGAATTCTGATGGTGTGGGAAAGGGGAGCAGGACTTCAGCCCCATCTGTCATTTTGTGTCTGATCTGTAAGACCAGGCTCTGTGGACTCCTCCATCAATGAGGAGGGAAGAAGTTGCCTCTTTTGTCACTGAAGCAGATGGGGAGCCCAGGGTGTCCCCTTAGGGAGCCACAGAGAGGTGACTGGCTAAGAGCTGCTGTGTATGTGCCGCGGACCCACAGGCTCGACTTTGATTTTCTGCGTCTACGCCTACTTTCCAAGGAGACCTGCGATCCGTATGCTCCAGGTCTTGCGTCTGAGTGCCTTCTCTCCCTAAGGATGCTTCTCAGCTCACAGAGGTTATTGGTCGTTATCCTCATGTCATTCTAGCTAATAGGACAGAGGTTTTCCCCAGGTCACATGGCAAAGTTGCTCCATCTTTGAACCAGGCAGGCTGGAAGAATGCTATCTCCTCCTGCTCTGTGACTACAGGAGTCGTGACGTCATGTGAGGTTATGCAGCTCAGCTCATGGCATTTCCTTGGAGGGCAGAATCGCAGGAACAGAGGCCCAGAAGTTAGTCTTTAGGTGGAACAGCCCGACAGAAGCCTCCTAGATACACTGGCATTGCTCTTTTTAACATAGGCCCCATGGGTCTGGGAACCTATGAATGCCAACTGCTGTAGCATTTGCTTTTTTTTTTTTTTAAGGTGAGAGTCTAATGCATGCATCAGATCCTAAAAGTGATTTGTGACGCCCTGAAATGTAAAAACCTCTTTTATTATATACATCATAGACCTGCCATGCCAGACACTGTTGGTGCTCTGGCCAGACTCCCTCAGATTCTTTTTACTGTTTCAGCACACTCTTCCCCCAATTCCATTGTGCTTTTGCTTCTAAAGGCTCACACCTGTGACTCTTTTCAGACGTGCTTTGCTTACTCATGCAGCAAGCTGGGTATCTGGAGTCTCCATCCCCCTGGGAAGGTCCTTGGCCACTAACAGACTGTAGAAGAAGTATGGAAGCCAACTTCCCTGCCTCCAGTGGACAGTCTGATGTGGGTTACACTCTAGTGCATCTGTGGACTCAGGCTGGACTTGGACGCGGCCAGAAATTGCTTGACTTCTTCCCCTGACACATCTGATTTCCCTCACCACCTTACTAGGATCTCTGGGGATCATCTTCTTAATAATTCACGTACACATAGTCCTGGTCTCAAGGTCCCTTTCCAGGGAACCCCCCCAAGACAACTGCATAAGAATGCCAGCAAGATGGGGTCAATAGTCTCTTTGCCCCAAACCCCTTAAAAACCACTGCCTAGAAGTGAGATGAGTTGCCAATGACAAGCTGGAAGCATAGTAAGAGACAAAGAAAGACTATGAAGCAGGTGGATGGGCATAGAAGTAGGACAGAGAAAAAAGAGAAAGAAGAATGTTTGGTAAGAAATAATCAGAGAATCACTCATGTATTATTCACTTGGTATCATACTACCCTAGGAAAGTTTTTAAATAAGAATGAAAGGGTCTAGCTTCTTGCTTAGACTTCATAAATTATTAGCTGTTTGGCCTTAGACAAGTCATTCAAATTCTCTGAGTTCCAGTTTTCCTACTGTAAATCAAGGCTCATAACACCTAATGCATAGGATTATTGGAAGGACCAAATAAAACAGTGGAAGTGGAAACACCTTAAAGTTATAAAGCATAATGAACTGCTGTCTTTACTAAGCATTTTTTGAGTCTTATGATTTGGACTACATCAGTACTTAATTATAAAAAGCATTTAAGACATGATACCAGCATATAAGAGGTTTTAACTGAGCTAAAGAAACAAACACGAAACTAGAAGGTAAAGTCCAACCACCCAACTAACACACTTACTTACAGGTTTCCTTCCAGGTAGCATTTGGCCTATGCTTAAACACCTCCGTGGTTGAAGTCCTCACTACCTTCTAAGGTAGCCTGTTCCATATCAACAAACGGAATGACTGAAATACAGGACTGACATGACTGGTCATTTTTTTTTTCAAAACACCCCAAAAGAATTAGCCTACTCCCTTGGTATAGCTCTGGCAGTCAGAAAACTTTTAGTTTCTATTTGCAAATGTGTCCCTAAGTTGCTAGGTGAAATTGCGCAAGTCAGTTCTTCTAATTTTACCTCTGTTTTCTCATCTTAAAAATGATAAAGGTGGACTAGATCACCAGATTTTCAAACCTGGATAATCATTGCAGTCACCTAGGGAACTTGTTAAAACCATGCCAAACCTCCTGAATCAGAATCTTTGAGAACTGGGCCCAGGAATTCGATTATTAACAGTCTTTCAAGTGATCTTATGAAGCCAGCCTAGACCTGTGCAGGTAGAAGCATTTGGGAACCAACGGGCAAGATGCTCTCTGCGGTCTGCTCTAGCTCGCAAAATCTGATTTAAGAAATTTGTTCTGTGATTCCTATGTTTGTAATAAGATAAATAGTCATATAAATGTAAACTTTTTGTCAGAATATGCCAGCCTAGATTTTAAAAGGGGTTGGGGGTTGGGAGGCTATCACTAACTATGTAAGTTTGGTTTCTCTAACTCTACTCCTCCTGCTGTTTCAGCTGCTCCCATTCCCCTTCTTTCCTGGTATTTTGGGGGCTCACTAAGGCATACCTTCATAAACATCCCATTTCATTCGTGGTGTTTTTCTGCTCTTCTCAGATTCTGGCTCTGACCTGCACTCCTCTTCCCTAAACTGATACGTGTGTCTTCACTGACACCCGAAGATTCCTCCAAAAGCTCTCATGGTGCTGCTGTTCCCACAACATCCTGCTGATGGCGATTACACCGTGCTGTGCCGGAGGTGCCACCATGAGTCAGAGCCACCAAGTTCCGCTGAGATGCCGATGGGAAGGACCAGAGGCATCACGAAATCGCAAGTAGGTCAAATGGGCTTCCTCTTGTATGTTAATTCAGACCAACTGCTGTTGAGAATTCTGAGTCTGCACCAGGATTGTTGGAAATGCCATGACCAATTAATTATGTCTGTTATGGGTACAAGAATGAAAAATGACGATATGCCAAGGATTTACCATCCAATCCAAATCGCCTCTTTCATTTTCGGCTGTTTGGTTGGTTTCACAGATGAGAACACTGAAGCCCAGAGACAGACTTATCCAAATTTCCACAAATATGGCAGAGACTCTGGTTCTCCCAGGATGCAGGCAGCTGGCCAAGGTCCAGGACTTGAAGCTTGTGAGATCCTTCTGTGTGTGTGTGTGTGTGTGTGTGTGTGTGTGTGTGTGTGTGTGTGTGTGTGTGTGTGTGTGTCCCTTTAAGAACCCAGGCTATAGTCCACACTGAAATGCATGCCTCTCAGGCACAGTCTGTGTAGGCTTTCCAGATGTGTATCTATCCTTAAAAAAAAAAAATCTCTGTAAGGATTTATCCAGCAGCATCATCCTAAAACAACTACTTACTGCATTTTCTAACAGTTGCTATTTCCCCTCTGTTAAAGGGTCAGGTCTAAAATAATGCTTCCTTTGCAGAAAGCCTGTGAGCCAGGCAGATGAGATAACTCGGGGGATTTGCAGCCGACGGTGGAGACTTTAACCCCCAGGTCACTCTTTCATCTCTCACACAGATTAGGCCTGACAGCTGTTCGGGAGCCTCCTCCGAAGGGAATGCCCAGCTGCTCGGCTCCAGACAGTCAGTCCCCAGTCATGGGACCTTTTTGAAAGTCTTGAAATACATTTTGGCATTCCTGTTACTCCAGTTGTCTGTCGTCTCACATAGCAACAGAGATCCACGACGCCTGGATGAAGTTCAATTGGCGCAGAGTGAGGGGGCACTGATCCCTAAAACATGTGCTTGTGTCTGACCCCGAGGCTCTGTCCACGGGCCATGTGCTAAAAAGGATTTTCACCGCATAGCATCCTGGTTCCGTGGTAGGTGCTCAAAAAACATCACCTCTTGAGTCGAAAAAGAGGTTCTCGGCCACACTCAGCAGAGCTCCTTACTCCCCAACCGCCCCACTTCCCAGAGTGATACCCAGCCCAGATGCTCTACATCTTATGGGTTAAAGTTGTTCAACATCTTGATTGAGTTCAGTTCACTCAGAAATACAACATAGGGTTCACCTCAGAATATTACATTTACATGGTGATTACTGTGATTGTTGATTTTGTCGTAGGGATGGAAACTCAAGGGGAAAAGAATATATTATAAATGGGAGTTTTAATATTATTGACCTAGAGTGATAATTCATATCTTTTTAAATTAAAGGTCACCGTGTATTTGGAAACCCCTTCACCCATAGCTGGGGTCATGCTTTAGTATTCACAGAACAGCAAGCTATGTATATACTTAACAGATCTCTGGAATGTGTGCCATAACCCTTGATCTCTCCAATTTTTCATCCACCTCCTCCAAGTTTCTCACAGACCAGGAGCCTCTGACCCTTAGGATTTGTGTGCACGTGCGTTCTGATAGGTAACAGTCTCTGTTCCTACAAGTATGTTGTATTTTCACTAATGTACAACAATCATAGGATGATGGTGTAGATAAAAGCAAGTCAGTGACTATTTTCAACATGTAACTGTTTCTTTATGTTTAATTACATCCCAAATCTTTCCAGTGGAGACTCAGCTCAAATGATCCCCAAGAAATACTTGCTCCCTAACATTGCTGCTGCTGCTATTATTATTCCTTCTATTTTTATAAGTATTATTAATAAATTGTTGTGGATGATCATAGAGAACTGTGAGATTTTTCTTTATCAAAGGAAGGTATTTTGGAGAATTGGGGTACAATGGAGAGATCATTGCATTGATAGTCAGAAGATCTACTCAGATGATTAGGCTGAGTATTGGGCCACATGACTTAACCCCTCTGAGCCTCACTTTTGTCTATAAATTGAAAAAACATAATGCCTGTTCCTGCCTCCCACAGGAGAGCTGCAGAGCTCAAACACATTGATGCGCATGAAGGAACCTGGAATCTACGCAAGCTTTGTGTGTGACTTATAATACATTTTTCTGATTATAAAAGTATTGGTGGTTTATTATGGAAAACTGCCAAACTGTAATAAAGTATGAAGTGAATTAACACAACTCATAATCTCAGAATTCTGAAACACCACCTGTTAAAATTTTGACATGTAAACTTTCACACTATTTTTTTCTCTGCACACGTGTGTAAGTGTGTTTTCAAAATTGAAGGCAGACTGTAAACATGGTTTTATGATGTACTTTTTTCCGTTTAGATCTCTTGGGTGTTATAGACTGAAATGTGTTCCCTTGAAATTCGTATGTTGAAGCCCTAACTCACAGTGTGATTGTGTCTGGAGAAAGATTCTTTAAAGAGGCAATTAGGGTTAAATGAGGTCATAAGGGTGGAGCCCTAATCCAAGTACGACTGGTGTCTTTTTTAAGAAGAGGAAGAGACACCAGGGATGTACACACAGAGAAAAGGCCACGTGAGGACACAGTGGGAAGGCAGCCACCTGCAAGCCAAGGCCAGAACCATGAAAAATAAATACCCGTTTAAGCCAGACAGGCTGTGGTATTTTGCATGGCAGCCCTACCAAGCTAATACACTGGGCGTGTCCCTATATATTTACATAAAGAATTGGATTTTGAATGACTACAGATTCATCATTTTGATATAATTATGTAATAAAGTCTCTATTTTGGAATATTTAAGTCATTTCCAATTTTTTTTATAATAAAGAAAGCTTCTGATACTCTTGCATGTTGATAAGTCAGTTTTTAGATGCAAAATGCTCAAAAAAGACTGTAGTATAAATTAATGGGAATAAACTATGGAAATTCTTTGCATTATTTTTAAAACTTTTCTGAGTTAAAATTTATTTTAAAAAAATTTTAAAAAGATAACAGGGAGAGAGAGAAAGCCCATAACAAAGCTAGAATATTTCTAGAATATTTATGAGTATTATTCTACAGCCAATATTATTTGGGCACAAGACCAGACAAGCCTTCTTGGAGATCGACATTCTGATTGCAAATACATCAGATAGGGACCCTAACATAAATGCTTTGTGTTAACAAGAATTTGAGAACTTGGTACACAAGTAGGGGTTGAGGGGAAGAATGCTCTTCAAGAAATGTCTCTCTAAACAGTGATCGCTCCTGCACAGAGAAGAGAAAATAGAGGCATGGAGGTGGGATTCCTGTCTTTGGTGATCTCTCCCTTGATTTTATAAGCAATGACACAGGCATTTGTCGCCCTATGTCCCCCAAATTATGAAAGATTTACTGTGCCTCTTATAATCAGGACAGTGCTTCCTGGGATTTTCTGGAGTTAAGTAAATTAAATTAAAGTCAAATATTTACTAAGCACCTAATGGATGCAAAGTTTTGTTGGATGTTACAGAAATTAATAAGGATGAATTCCTATCCTCAAGGTGGACAAACTAGTGAGACAGAATAATAGAAAAGAAAACAATCAGCTAGCATAAGAACTGAAGGAAATAAGCCCACATTGGCAAGAAAAGTACTGAATAAACGTTAAAGAGATCAGAGCATCACTTGTTCAACAGCTCTAGTTATTAGAGAAATGCAAATCAAAACAACAATGAGGTAGCACCTCACACCTGTCAGAATGGCCATCATCAAAAAGTCTACAGATAACAAATGTTAGAGAGTCTGGAGGAAAGGGAACCCTTGTACACTGTTGGTAGGAATGTAAATTGGTGCAGCCACTATTGTAAACAGTTTGGAGATTCCTCAAAAAATGAAAACTAGAGCTACCATAGGATCCAACAATTTCACTCCTGGCTATATATCCAGAAAAAAAGTAAAAACATTAATTTGAAAACATACATGCAACTCAATCTTCATAGCAGCACTATTTATACAGCCAAAACATGAAAGCAATCCAAGTGTCCATCAACAGATGATTGGATTAAGAAGAGGTGGTATATATGTATAAATTATATATATATTTATATATATATATATATATATATACACACACAATGAAATATTATTAAGCCATAAAAAGAATGCAATTCTGCCATTTGCAGCAACATAGATGGACATAGAGAATATTATGCTGGTGAAATAAGTCAAATACTATATGTTATCACTTATATGTGGAATATAAAAAGTAATAATGAATATATATGCAAAACGAAAACAGTCTGACAGATACAGAAAACAAACTTGTGGTTACCAAAGGGGAGAAGGAAGAAGGGAAGGACAAATTAGGGGTATGGGATTAACAGATACAAATTGCTATGTGTAAAAAGCAGTAAGAATATACTGCATAGCACAGGGAAATATAGACATTATCTTGTAATAACTTATAACAGAGTATAATCTGCAAAAATACCAAATCACTATTCTGTACAGCTTAAGCTATTGTAATATTGTAAATCAACTGTATACAATTTTAAAAATGAAAAAAAAAAGATATCAGAGCATCATTGATGGAGATGTCATTGAAAGATATATAGGGTATTACTAAGCAGAGTTAGAGGAAAAGTTGCTAAAAATACTTAACATTTGAAAAGGAATGTCCAGGGTCACGTAAGAGAGGCTGCACAGGGTATGTGATCGGAGATAAACCTTGGTATGGAAACCATGATTATTATAGTATCGATTGGGGATTACCAGGAGGACAGCAAAAGTTTTTATTCAGTTTGTATTTGAAGATTACTGACAAAACTCTAAGGGGTAAAAAGAGTAGAAGAAAATACATCTTGCCCTGTTCAAGAGGAGAAAGATGTGCTCCCCAGTCCACTCCACCAAAACTCAGGTCAGGAGGATGCTGTCTTAGTCTGCAGAGCCAGAAAGTGAGAGTTATGTGTTCATTACGTATTATAAGGCTGTGACACGAGGTGATCAGAGAAAAGAACCCACACATTTCTGCTGAATGCTTGGCGGATATGTTTCATATCTGTCAAGGCATGGAATGATAGTTCGCTCTTCACTTGCATTAATACATTATGCATCTTCACTTGTGAGGTTTAAGTCCTGCATCTGTCAAACACTGTGTGGCTTTCTGAAAGTTACATTCCCCCTCTGAACCTCAACTTTTTTCTCTAATATGGATAATGATACCTACTTCACAAAGATCTTGTAAGCATTAAGCAAGATAACACATACGAAAGTGTTTGTTAGCTACGAAGTGCAATTCAGATGTTATTGTTATTATAATAATTCTTTGTTCTTTTAGTGGAAATGACAGAGAAAATACTCTGTACTGTTTTACCAGGAGGTGGCAGCATGTTGTTTGCTACACATATCTGCTGTCTTTTAACCTAGAGGGTATTTTTTAGAGACTTCTTCAGGCAGCCATGGAACTCTCATGGGAAAGTTTATGAGTTTGAAGACCCTGATTCTTTTTTTTTTTTTTGTCTTATTTTGTTTGGTTTTAGACTATAAGGGGACTAACATATAGAAAAGTTGCACGCAGCCAAGTCTTATTAGATGCTCAATTGAGGAGAAAACATTTGTTCTCCAGCCTCACCCCTGCAGGGGATGCAACATTCCAGGCCTCACATTTGTTTGTGGCTTTTTTTTTTTTTTGCTTTTATAATATTATACCTTTCTTTCTGCCTGG
Source organism: Vicugna pacos (assembly GCF_048564905.1). Classification (NCBI taxonomy): domain Eukaryota; kingdom Metazoa; phylum Chordata; class Mammalia; order Artiodactyla; family Camelidae; genus Vicugna; species Vicugna pacos. The sequence goes on along the minus strand of NC_132987.1, from coordinate 59,720,569 downwards.
TGTTTGAAGCAGGGATTTCTGCTTTGTTTTTATAAATCTGACTAATATTTTTATCTGATTGCCTTGTTTCTTACATGTTGATCCACATCAGCAGACTCACATACATCAGCTGAACACTCTCTGGCTGCAGAAATGATCTGAAGAGCATTTCAAAAATAGTCACGTCCTGCAAGATGTTACAGTCAGTCTTCTTGGGAAGACCAAGTATAAAAGAGCTTGAAAACAATTACAAAATAACACATCAACCTGAACAAACAATGGTGCTACTGGCTGCATATCGGAGGCCCTGCAAATGCAGAAATGGTCAGAGTGAGAAAGGCGATGAGGCTTCTAGGAGAAATGGACATATCTTTATATACATTGAAATCCACATATTATTTCAAATCAAAATTTCTTTGTGATGTTTCACAAACTATCCCACCACACACACACACCCCCAAAACAAACCCAACACACCTTGCATACTATCATTCACCCAAAATGCTCTACTTATGTATATGAATGTATATTCTTAGAATAATATTTTCTTTTGATGTTCTTAAAATACATTATTTCTCATTGTTTCTTATAATGATGTACAACAAATGTCTAGCTATATTGAAAAACAAAGGCTTCCAAGAACAGGGACTACATCTATCTAAATATCTCTGTAGTGTGTCTAGGAAAACTAAGTAGCCTTGTGGCAAGTAATTTTGCCAATAATGTAGAGATTTAATGTATGTCAAACCTAGGAACAGCTTTAAGCATTTTTTTAAATTTCTTTCCAATACTCTTTACCTGGATAACCAAAGTTCCCTAGACTTAGTTTTGCTTTCCATCTTGACAAAGATGATAGTACAATATTGTTTGTGCTGTAAGGAAACCCAGGTTGACTATGAAGTATGATCCAACTGATGTTTATTGGATTTTCTTTTTTAATCAAATGTTGGGACAATGAGTCATTCTAAGTGAAGTAAGCCGGAAAGAGAAAGAGAAATACCATATGATATCACTCATATGTGAAAGCTAAAAAAAAAAAGAAAGAAAGAAAGAAAAAAAAAAGGACACTAATGAACTCATCTACAAAACAGAAACAGACTTGGAGGCATAGTAAACAATCTCATGGTTACTGAGGGAAGGGTGTGGAAAGGGAAGGGATAAATTTGGGAGTTTGAGATTTACAAGTTTTAACCACTATATGTAAAAATAGATTTAAAAAACCAAATTTCTTCTGTATAGCTCAGGGAACTGTATTCAATATCTTGTAATAACCTTTAATGAAAAAGAACATGAAAATGAATATATGCTTATATATGCATGACTAGGAGATTATGCTGTATACTAGAAATGGACACACTGTAAATTAACACATTGTAAACTGACTATACTTCAATAAAAATTAAATTTAAAAAATTAAGTTGGGCTAATAAAAGTACCTGACTTATAGTAACAAACTAACTAGAAAACCAAAAAGAAGGGGAAACCTTGAAGCATGGCTACCTCTTCTAAGGCATTCTAACCTTTTCCAGTCTACTCTGAATTTTGGATAATTTCTTCCTCCATATGGAAACATCATATTTTCCAGTTTTCTGTTGTGAAAATCATTATTGTTTTTATATGAATCGTATCTTTACTGGCCTCTTTTCCTGAGACAAGATGTGATGAAATGGTAATGAACCAAGTGTGTTCTAAAATCTGCACTAGACAAGCACACATTGCACTGAGCAGGGCCATTCCTCTAATGCACATAAGACTAGTCATGGAAGATCACCATAAAGAAGTTTCCACAGCATTTCTTTTCTCTCTGACTTGCTACAGATAGAGCCCTTTCCTCCACGAAAAAAAAATGGTAAAAGGATAAATGAGAATTTGTAAGGCAAGTCAGCTTCCAAAGAAAAAAATCATTCCCAGATATGAAGGCAGACCTCCCCCAGCACAGCTGCAGGTGAGACAGAAGTCCGTCACCAGGTTTAATATTTTAACAATGATGTGGGCATAAATACCATCATTACCAAATGTGATTCCATAAACCAGAGAGGCTGTGCCTGTGAGTTTCTGCATGATTAGGCTTTTGGAGAATGAAGAAGGAAGGCGATAGAAATGCAGTCAGAATTTGATTTGTATCATCTCAGAATTACAGGAAAGAAATGGTGACCGGTAGAGCATAAGAATTAGTGTTCAATCTCCCAAGAGAATTCTTTATAGTTAGAAAAACCCATACAGATTGTATACAATTAAGAAAGTACCTTCCATGAATTATTCATGTTGGAATGGAATCTTTCAAAATCTAAATGGGAGATTCACTGATCTATGAGAATACAGGTTAAATTCTGAGCTAGCATCACTTTATTTTTCCTGTTGCTGTTCTTATATATTCTGCAACATCCACTCCTCGGTTCAGGAAAAAATTCAGTGTTATCCACAGCTCCTTTTTAACATTGAAATCTCCTTAAGGGCCTATCTAGCCCATTATATAGATAAGTTGATTAATTTTCAAAGATGTTAGTTGAGAATATTAAATGAGAAGCTGAATGAGTTTACTTCTCTGCTCAAAATCCCCCAAATACATATATCCATTTGTTCTCTTTAACATTAAACCTTCTTTGTTAAAAATTTCATATCAAACTCTTATGGGGAAAAAAATAGTGTATTATGCCGTAAAGTGAAAAAAGATCTGTGTCTAATACATTTAGCCTGTCCCTGCACAGCTGCCTTGAAACATTTCCTCTTCATTCTACTGCCCAAGAGGCTGGAATAGCCTTGGGCTCCTCAAAGAGGGGCTGGGGAACTCTTTCAGCCTGTATCTCATTAGCATCCCCGACTTCCGGCTTCCTCCTGTCACAACGCCCTCTGTGAGTGCCAGAGCCAAAGCACAAATGCCCCCTAAGGCCACAGTTACATTTTACATTACACTTAGTGGCTAATAAGTCATGCCATCATCACCAAAAGCATTTTTGAGCATCTCTTGCCAGAGGCAGTATATAATCCACAGTGCTTGCTCTATTGGTCTGTATTTCAATGGCTGGCCTGGGAGATTTTTCTAGAGCAGTAGGGCCCTTAAAGGAGCTGTAGAGTTAATAGACTGTCACAGGTTTGGGTATCACCAAGTTGACTGGTGCAGTCAACCCTGAGTCAGGTTATAACACAGAGTCGCTGGTGCTGGACCTGTCCCAATCCAGAACTAATATGATAGAGCTCAGGTTCGATCCTGTCGGAATCAGAAAAGATCTGCACAGACTCAGCCATGCACAGTAATGCTTGGTCCAGCTGGTCATAAATGGATGCCTATTCTTGCTCATGATGGGAATAACTGAGCATGTGTGAGTGGCTTCATGGAGCCTCCCATCTCTCCTGGGGACCGATGAAAGCAAACTCACACCATGTGCTCTACCAGTAATGAGAAAGAAATACTGGGCTTGGAGAAGAAAGACATAAGCGGTTCAGGCTCCCTATTCACTGGTATGTATCACGGGCAAAACTGTTCATCACTATTGATTGCCTCAACTGTAAGATGAGGAAAATGGCCACGACCTACTTCAAGGTCATTGGAAAGCTCAAGTTTGGTAATGCTTGTGAAAATGCTTCTCATAAGATGCAAAAAATTTGTGCACACATATTTAGAATTACTTGTGTTACATTATCATCTTTATTACTGGTGCTGATGAGCATACTTAATGTGTCCAAGAATCACTGGTAGGCTTGTTAAAATTCAGATTCAAATTCAGTAGGTCTGGGAACCCAGGAGTCTGTATTTCTATTAAGCTCCTGGGTGATGCCAATAATGCTGGTCTGGGGACTGTACTTTACATAGCAAGGACTCAGGACGACTTAGGACCCTTAAAAGTGATACATGTCCAAAATGCTTCTGCATATGACTCTGGGAATAAGGATCTCAACATCTTAGGTTATTTATTCTATTTTGACAATAAAGGCAGTTTTTACTTCGCACTGATTGCATGTGCTGAAGGCATGGGAGTCTGTCACATAAACTCAGTTGTGGACTGTGGCTTCTCTTACCATAAACCATGAATGCAGTCAAGGAATATTGATGAATGTCTTCTATACATTTTTTTTTTCCTTTAGAGATTTTGCTTTGCCTAAATACTCAGCTACCTTTTAGAGAAAATCCAATTCGGCAAGTCACTCTTGGCAGTCCTGAGAAATTATTTCCAGCAGAGAAGAGCTATGACCGGGCAGCCTGAGAAGGGCCTTTCCGTGATACGCGTCCTCTAGGCCCAGCAGCCTCTCAGCAGCTGTGCTCACTGTGAAATTCATCTTTGTCACAAATAGCAAATCACATGCTATGGAATATCACAATCTCATTATGGGATGTCATCTCCCAGCGCAAATACATTATTTTCACCAGATTTACAGACAGTGCGGCCCATGTCACTGCCAGCCTGTGATGGATGGGCTCTCTCTGGCTATATCTGGGTGCGTGATTTACACACGGCAGGACCCTGACAGACGTGGACCGCAGCCAGACCCAGAAGGGCTCTGGAGAAGGTTTCTCTTTCACGGTCTCTTAAACACAAAACCCAGTGGTTGGAAAATGTTGTGGCACCTACATTAAAGGAAAGAAATAAGGACAACAGAAGTCTCACTGTAACACTTTCCTTCGCTCCTCATGTGTTGGAATTTATATCTCACAACAAGGGGACTTCGGTGGAATTCATCTGAAACCCTACTGGGTAGGTCAGCAAAGAAACATTTGGTATTAAGTTCCATCCTATAGGAAAACTTGGCATCGTGTCCTATGTGAGAAGAAGCGTGTGCTACAGCATTTTGGAATTTCTAAGGCAAGCAAGTAATCTTACCAAGAGAACAAGACATAAATAATAACATGTCATGTTTTACTTGTGGCCAGTGTCTCTTTGGAAAGAGAGAATCAAATCTCACAGAGAAATGGAACAGGATAAACCTCATAATAGAGAATTTCAGTATTAAATGGATCTATCACCCCCTCATATTTTCTATTCAGAGCTTTAATCTCTTCCTTACATTGTAGCTGGCTTAACTCTGCTTGAATACTTAGGATATTGGAGAGATTACCGTTTCCAATTTTTTTTTCTTTTCATTTCTGAAATATTTGAACTGTTAGAAAGTTCTTATACGTTGTGAGTCTGTGTCTCCAATTCTCACCCGCTGGTCCTGATGCCAAGTCGGGTGGATCAGAGGATAGGTCTGTCTCATTATCTTCCCAGCCCTCTCCTCTCTATAGTCTGCCTTCCATCAATGATAGCTGTATTGTCTAATATTTCTAATGCTGCATTGGTCCCTATGGAAATTTAGTTTTATGATGGAGTAGCATCATACATTGAATTTCAATTTTTTTCAATTCAATTGCATGTGCTTATCAGAGAGAGACAGAAAGAGAGAAACAGAGACAGCAAACCAGAAGAGCAAGCAAGAGAAAGAGCAGTTAACATCCTCAATAAAGCTAGTGATTCTGTCCTTTGCCCCAGTGGTTGTGCACCACAGGATAATTTGTGAATCTGTTTTCCCTGTTGGCTCAGTTCCCAGGTGTCTTCCACAGTATAGGCAACTTACCATATTGAACGTGCTTCAATTATATAAGATGACAGTTTTCTGGTATAACATGGCAACTAAACATGAGCCAACTACTTCATTTGGCAAACTACTAATATTTGGCAAGTAATATTAATTTTAAACTAAGGGTATTAGTCTTCTATTGCTGCTGCAATAAATGACCATAAGAGTAGTGACTTAAAACTACACAGATTTGTTATCTTCTAGTTTTGGAGAGTCAGAAGTCTGAACGTAGGTCTTACAGGCTAAAATCAATGTGTCAGCAGGACTTCGTTCATTCTGGAAGCTCTAGGGGAGAATCATTCCTCGCTTTTCCCAGCTTCTAGAGGCTGTCTGCACTCCTTGGCTTATAGTCTCCTCTCAGCAATAGCATGACTTCAACCTCTGCCTCCACCCTCATGTCTCCTTCTCTGCCTCTCTGCCTCTCCAGCCTCCCTCTTTTAAGGACTCTTCTGATCATATTAGGCTCAACTAGAATCATCCAGACTAATCTCTTCATCTCAAAGTCCTTAATTTCATTTGTACGTGCAATAACATGTCCACAGGTTTTAAGGATTAGGATGTAAACTTCCTTTGCGGGGTAAAGGGCAATATTCAACCTACTGCACTATGTTAGAGCAGAGGCAGTTCTGCACTTTCTAATATAAATGTGTACTTTCTGACCGATAAAGATGATGGAGTAAGAAAATCGCAGGTGCCCCGGATTCTGATCTTAGCATCTCTCCCTCCATTGCCTGACTATGATTAGGGTGACTCACTTCCAAAGCTGGAAGGAGGGTGACATGAGGAACCCAGGGAACACAACGTTAGGTGGTGCCCACACTCGGGTGCCAACTTGTATTCACACAACCCTGAGAACGAGGGCCTCCTTCAAGTTCTAGGTGCCTCACATGCCTCTTCATAGGCCTTGCTACACTTTATCTATCTTTGGATCCTACATCACTCTATGCCTTGATTTTCTCACCTGTAAAATTGGGGCATAAAGTTAATCATTACTCTTTTCTATCTTGCTTTCTTTGTTTTGCTTTGTCTCGTAAGAAATAAACGAGCAGGTGGATGTGAAGGTACTCTGTCAGTAGTAAAATGCTACGCATTCTTTTTCTTTTTGTTTTTTTTGGTTTTTCCTTCTTTTTTATTTTTTTTTTCACATTCTTTTTCACTCTAAGTTACCACATGATACTGAGCACAGTTCCCTGTGCTATGCATTCATTTATGACAGCCAGCTTTTTTAAAGCATGAGGGTAGAATAAGTCACACTTCTTACTTTTCACCCAATTAATGTAAAAGTTAACTCACGCAAACAAAAAGAATTAACATCTATGTTTACAAAGATAAATCGCGAATGTCCAAAGGAACTGTATTCGTTTATGGCAATGGTTTTTCAACCTTGGCTGCACACTGGAATCACCCAGGGAGCATTACAAAGGCTGATGGCTGGGTCTCGTCCCCAGAGACTCTCGTTTAATGGGTGTGGGGTGCAGCCCAGGCACTGGGATTTTTAAAACTCCCCAGCTGACTCTAATGTGCAGCCAAGGCTGAGCGGCGCTGCTTAATGACTTCTTTAGAAGCCTCAGGAATGTGTTTTGAATTGATTTAAAGTTTGTGGAGAGTAGAGAACATACTTTTTGTGTTTGCAGAATGGATTCCATAGAATCAACATAATAGGCAACATTTACAAAGTCATATTCTGATTCACACACAGAACTTTTCTGTTAACATAGAGGAGGCACCTGAACATCAAAATGCAAGTAAATGCTTGTTTTTGACAAAAAGAAAAGTATTGTGGATAGCTAAATAGATAAATAAATAAATAAATAACAGGCTAAAACAGTGTCTCTTTTAGAGATGAATTTCTACCTAATATAGAGGTTCTTGATATTGACCCAGGCAATTCTAGGTCTGGTGGCCCAGTAGAACCAACTGAGGAGGTTTTAAAACCCTTATGCCCTAACTGCACATTGGATCAGTTAAGTTAAAATCTCTGGGGGTGAGATCCAGGCATCAGAGTTTTTAAAAAATTTCTCCATGTGACTTTCATGTGCCAACAAAGCAAGGACCCCTATCCCAATGCACTTAAAATCAAAATCGGTATGACCAGTATTCACTGAGAACAGGTCATTTGTTATCAGGAACTACAGAGGCCTTGCTCCCCACCCTCTAGTCACCCAGTCTAGTGAAGGAGAAAAACATGTCCATGGAGTCATGAGAGGTGAGAAGAGACACAGTGAGAGCGTTGAGGAAGGCCACGCCATTGCTCCTTGGACAAGGAAGGCAGGGGAAGAGGAATCAAACAGACCACTGTGGGGTTCAGCAAGGGATTTGTGAAGGTGAGTTCTGAATGGGGGCGAGGGGAAGAAGGGCAGTTCTAGGAGATGATGTGGCTTGTGCAGAGGCTCAGAAACCCAAATGGAAGCAATTGACCATTATCATATAGGATTCCTAATTTTCTCAGAGTTAGTACAGGACGATCTAAACAATGCCTTCTTGACTAGAGGGCATTTTAGCATTCATCAAATCATTCAAACACGATTCTTGAAATACCACTTAGAAATAAAAGGGTCCCAACTACTGATAAACCCACAGAAGGACAGATCTCAAGGAAATTATGTTGAGTGGAAAGTCAGTTTCAAAACACTTTACACCGTATGATACCATTTATATAACATTCTTGAAATGACAGAATTATAGAAAAAGAGAACAGATGAGAGGTTTCCAAGGGTTAAGGATGGGCAGGAGAGGGAGGTGGGTGGAGAAGAGAAAAAGGTGTGAATATAAAGGGATAGAAAAACGGAGATCATGGGGGTGATGGATTAGTTCTGTATCTTGATTGCCAAAGTTCTATCAACCTCAGATGTGATAAAATGGCATAGAACTGCACACTCACACCATGCCAATGTCAATGTTCTGGAGGATTTTTTTGGGTTTTTTGGGGGGTTTTTTAATTGATGTTTAGTTGATTTACAATGTTGTATCAGTTTCTGGTGTACAGCATAGTGATTCAGCTTTACATACATATATATATTCTTTCTCATATTCTTTTAAGAAAGACAAATCATGATTTCACTTACGTGTGGAATCTAAAAGTATGATCCCAATGTTCTGGTTTTGACACTGTACTCTAATTAAGATGGAACCAATGGAGGAAACTGATGAAGGATGCGCTGGCCCTCTTCATACTATCTTTGCAACTTCTGGTGAATCTATAACTATTTCAAAATAAAAAGATTTTTTCAATGAACTAAGAAAATAAAAATAGATTGTTGCAAAAGAAACCCCACAATTCTAACATTACTATGATTCAAAAGACAGTTTGGGGCCTCGAAAAGAGAAACAAAACATGTCTTGGTTTCCCTTTGATTCTTTTATTCTCTGCTTCTCTATCCCTCTCCTTTCTGTGTTCCTTTCTTCTTCCATCCTTTCTTTTACTTCTCTTTTCCTCCTGTCCTAATCTCATTCCTAAAAGTGACATCTTGAAAACTACATTTTAAGACTATTGCAAAAAATAGAAGGATGAAAAACAGTAACAAAAGGCTTAAATGATAGAGAAAAGTTAGTGATGTTCTAACAAGTCTCTGTTGTTACTAGGCTGCAAACCCATTCTGAAAATTTGGTTTATAGTTTACACAGCAGGATACTCATATGCTACTTTATTAATATGCGAACTTCAGGCTAAAATAAGAACCAAATAACATCTCGATTACAATCACTTTAGCTTCTTTAATCTAATGGTGACCCATTAACAAGAAGGAACAAACTTTGGGGATGCAAATGAAAAATGCAGCTTAAATTTTAAAGTTTGGAGTATTTATCTATTTTAAAAGGTGATTACTGACTGATATTTTAAACTGTGTTTTGCTTAACATTTGTTCATCTAACAAAAATAAAATGGTCCTTTTTTTATACCCTTTTAATATTTTTTAATTGGGGGGTGGTTTTGTTTTTCTGGGGGAGGGGGGCATGAGGTAATTAAGTTTATTTACTTAGTTTTAATTAATTTTTAAATGGAGGTGCTGGGGATTGAACCCAGAACCCCATGCATGCTAAGCACACACTCTACTATTGAGCTATGCCCCCCAAAATGGTTCTTTATGGAGAGATTCCTATATTAAACCCAAGAATGCATCTAATAGAAATAGGCACCTCTGCTGCAGCTGAGTGCTCATGAGAAATCATCTCTAAAGCTAACCACATTTTTCTTTTGATTTCCAAGTTAATGACAGTGAGAAGTGGGGTGATGGAAGTTCCCCCGAGGACTGGCAGCAGGCTCAGGCCTCAGACTGAACCCAGGGCCCAATGTTAGGATCCCCTGCTCTTGACAATAGACACATGCTGAAACTCAGAGGTCTTGGCACTTTCTCCGTGAGATCCCCAGAGCTGTCAATAAATCATTCCTTGATCTTTAAATGTCATAACTTACAGCTCTAAGTAAATAAGACACATACATCTAAAATCATTCAACGGGATCAGTGGCTTTTGTTCAAACAACAAAAAAGAGACTTAGCTTTTTCTTTTATAAAGGAAATCACATACCTCAGAACACCTAAAAATATCTTTTAATTGAAACGCATATGAATATCCCTTAAGGAAAAAGAAGAAGCTAATTATACTAAGAGATTTAATGAGATTATCACATACCTTAATACCTAGAGTCACTGTAGACTGTTTTTTAATTGTTAGGGAAATCTGTACCTTTTTTGACTTAAAGAAAATGAATAAGGGGCTCACAAGTTTATTGGAAACCACTTTATTAAGTTCTTCCAACTCGAAGCCATCAAATGGAGTCAAATCATGACAAATCTAGAAAAACAAGTTGTGAATTTAAAGAGATTCCGAGCTTTCCTGAAAGTGAAATATAAAGCAGATGTGCCAAGAGCTACTTTCAAAAAATGATACCCTAGGATGTCAAATTTCAAATCCTAGGATGCAAGGGCAGCCTCTCCTGCCTGAGATAACCAACTCTGTCACTGGAGATCTTCTGCATCCTGGAGGGGACTTTTCCTTCTAGCCTTTCTCTGGCATCTCCTGTCCAACTCTGCCATTCAATTACCCCCGATTCTCTCTGGTCTAGATAGTACCCATGCTCCCCATTCTCCATGCCTTTCCCGTAGCAAGTATTACCCCTGCTAGAAAGGCCTCCTCACTCCCTCAGCATCTATTTGTTGAGCATCTGCTGTCTGCCCAAAGCAGACAAAAAGATAGACAGGGTCCTTACCTTGATAGAGCTTAACTGTAGGTGAGGTAGGCAGATAAATAAACAAGCAAACAATAATTAAACAAGATCATTTTGGATTCTGATTAGAGCTGTGAAGGAAATCAATAGAGCAATGTGATAGAGGGTAGTCAGGGCAGAGAGGCAGGGCTTCAGGGAGAGCATTTCTGAAAAGATGACATTAAACTAAGAATCAGGAATAAAAAGGAGCCTGCTGTGCAAAGAACAGGAAAAGAGCATCCCAGGCAGTGGGAGAGAAAATGTGACGGCTCTGTGGTGGGAATGGAATTGGTAAGTTCTGGCAACTGAATTGAAAGAAAAATGACCATAATATAATAACTGATCCCACTCTTCACCATCTTCCCTTCTCCCAGCCCATTCACAGCCATGAAGGTCGAGCTGTGCAGTTTCAGCAGGTACAAGATAGACCTAGGACATGGGAGGTGCTATGCCAGGACCAATGGGAAGGTTTTCCAGTTTCTTAATGCAAAATGTGAGTGGGCGTTCCTTTCCAAGAGGAATCCTCGGCAGGTCAACTGGAATGTCCTCTACAGAAGAAAGCACAAAAAGGGACAATTGGAAGAAATTCAAAAGAAAAGAACTCGCCGTGCAGTCAAATTCCAGAGGGCCATAACTGGTTCATTTCTTGCTGATACAATGACCAAGAGGAATCAGAAACCTGGAGTTTGGAAGACTCAACGAGAACAGGATCTCAGGGCTGCTAAGGCAGCCAAAAAGGCTAAGCAAGCACCTAAAAAGACAGCAGTGGCTGCTGCAAAGGCTCTCACAAAGGCAGCACCTAAGCAAAGGATTGTGAAGCCTGTGAAGGTTTCTGCGCCCCAAGTAGGTGGAAAACGCTAAGTTGGCAAATAGGTTTTTTAAATAAAGATCTCACTATGAAAAAAAAAAAACTGATCAGTGAGGTCAAAGAAGTGGGACTGCATAGGTTTATGTGGGATCTACATGCCGTGAGAAGGAGCTTATGTTTTGCTTATAGTAAGATGGGAAGTCATTAAAGAATTTAAAGCATCAAAATCATATATTCAAATTTATATGTTAAAAATATTACTCTGGCTTCAGTATAGATAGAGCATTTGAAATGGTGGGGGCGGTGTAGAGGACAGAAGCCGGAAAATTTGTTAGAAAGTTATAGCCATAGACCAGGAAAGAGAGAATGGTGGCTTGGACCAAGGTGGTGATGGTGGAGCTTAAAGAAAGTGAATGGATTCTAGTTACAATTTGAAGGTAGAACCAACAAATCTTGAAGGATAAGAGAAAGTTAGCAATACAGGATGACTTGTGATTTGAAGACCTGTACACTGAGATGATGATGGCGCCATCTAATGAATTGGGGAAGACTGGGAAAGAGAAAAATTGGGGGGGGGGGGGAAATAGAGCCATATTTTGAACAATAAAACATCTGTAGAACACTCAAGTGGAAATGTCAAGGAGAGGTTTTGATAAGTATGACTCATAAAGCAGGGAGTGAGTTCCAATCACCACTGCCGAAATCCCACCCATTCGCCTAGCTACATTTAAATATTTACACACTTAGAGCAAAATTTCCACTTCTGGGTGTCTCTCTTCCAGGAAATTGTGGCATATATGTACAAAGAGGCATGTACTAAGGTATTTATTGTAGCACTGCTCGTGATAGCAAAAACTGACATCAACAGAAGTATTCATAAAAGAGAGAATGCTTTATAAGCTACAGCATAGCCATAACATAAAAATCTCTGACAGCAGTTGATGAAGTGTTCTAGTGTTGTGAAATGAGATCACAAAACTACACTTTCTAGTAAGAAGTCAAGCTATAGAATTACATATAATTTCATTTATAGGAAACAGTGGTATTGCACAAAGATAAATACATATGTAAGTAAATCCATAAAAATGTAACTACATAAAATTATATCTGGGGTGGAAAGAGGTAGTGGGCGGGGAATCAGACTTGGGCTCTTTATTCTATTCAAAAATTGCTTGAATTTTTATCAAAAATGTATAATGTATAATTTTAATATTTTAAGTAATGCTTAAACCAGTAAATGCTACCCCGGACTTCAAAAATAATGGAATCCTATTCCTTTATTTTATGGAAGAGTGAAATGAAGACCAGAGAAGTTGAAACACCTAATCAAAACTGTGCGGCTGGTTGAGACTGAATCCAGGTTTCCTAACAGACTAGACTACTTGGCTAGTCCACTAAGAAATCTAGGGACATTAACTACGTCTCAGTCAGCTCGGGCTGCTGTAACAGAACACCACGGACTGGGTGGCTTAGAAACAGCAGACATTTATGTCTCACAGTTCTGGAGGCTGGAAGTCCAAAAGCAGGGTGCCAGCGTGGTCAGTTTCTGTGCCAACACATCTTCCCATGCGTAGACTGCCAATTTCTCATTGTATCCTCACATGGAGGAGAGAGGGTTAGCAAGTTCTCTGGGATGTCTTTTACAAGCACAACTGATCCCATTCACGAAGGCTCCACCCTCGTGACCTAATCACCTCCCCCAAAACCCCACCTCCTAATATCATCATATTGGGGGTTACAATGTCAACATACGAATTTGTGTGGGGGCGGGGGCAAACATTCATCCATCACAATGTGTTAGTATATTTTGTTAGCACATGTGTAGGTTTAGTTTTATTTATTAAGCATATAGCTGTCTGTAATGTGTGGATTTTGAGGATAAGATGTATACCACTAGTCTATATTTAAAAAATAGATGTATATTTCTCTCCAGCTGTGGGAGTAAGAAAGGGTGGATCCAAGTAATTTAGAGTAAGCCAGAGAGGTTTTGAATAAATAGGAATTCCACTAAAAATAGGCAGGACTAAGCAGAACCTGGGATGACACGAACATACCAGGTAGAAAGAGAATCTAACAGTTTAGGGTAAAATGACAGATGTAGCCTAAGAAAATGACTCTAGAGACCCACTTCCCTCCCCATCCCGTCCTGAGAGACGATGCCTCTCATGATACTACTCGTTAAATGAGGGCCTGGAGGTATAATAACGTCAACAGTAAACTGAGGCAGAATTTTCTGTGGCCAAGATTTAATGGACACGGGAATGGAGGAGAGTGATCTAGGAGAGAGGAAGGGACAAGAAGAAGACAAAGGAGTGCGTCCCTGTGGTTTTGATTTTTTTTCCCCTTCAGTGCATTTCATCCAGACTGCAGCTGGTTCTTTTAAGCGAAAGTAAGCTAAGTCATCATCCCTGCTACACAGACTTCACCTTGCTCCTTGGTACTACCGTGGGGACTGGGAGTAGGAAATGCCCTCCCAAGCTTTCCCTTCCAAGAAGAGAAACCTCACTCCCCCAGCAGCCCAGTCCTCTCTTGCTTCTGTCTTGTTCCTCCCTGTGGAGGAGGAGCGACGTGTCTGATTGGCTGGAACTATGAAATTAATCTCCATAGTCTGGGCCTTTCATCGTCCCTTTTCCACTTGGAGATGTGGTCTTCCTGCCGGAAGCGTGCATTCTGCTCTGCTTCTCCGTGCTCTGAGTCAGGGTCGGTCAGAAAGCCTTTCTGCCTCTGGGATTCAGTATGCAGAAGCCTCTAGCCCACAAACTGAAACTGCGTTCTCTGTGCTCAGCTTCATTGAGAATAAAATATGTTGCCCTCCAATCTACCTTACTTTTAAGTCTTATACTCCCCTTGGTTCAGGACCCTAAAGGACAAGAGGGAGCTATATATTAGGTCTGCACAAACCTGAACAACTCTACGTGGAATTAGCAGGGCACCATCCTCTGGTCAAACTGGACTTCATGCTGGTGACTTGGGACCTCACAGGGGCATGCTGCCTGACACCAGTCTATCAAGAAATGTGCAAGTCAGAAGGCAATCAGCATATTTTTTAGAGTTTGTTGAATAAATGTCACTACAGCAGTAAATGTCCTGTTATTAGAGATTTGTATGCACTTAATGTAATTAAAATATTTTTTTTGCAATGAAAATAAATCTCACTTTCTGGATCGCTTTAAGTCTAAGAGATATATCAGCTCTTCCATCGAGTCTGCCTTGCTGTCACCAGCAAGGTATGCTTCCACCTGCCTCAATTCCTAAAATGTGTCTTTTGTATCGCTTAAGCCACTTAACACAAACAGCTTTCAATGGTTGCAGCTGTGAATATGTCTTCTCTCCCATTGCCGGGTTATTAGCTCCTGCATCCCAGGAACTTTATCTTATTCATGGCTGCGTGCTTTGCAGCATCTATTATAGAGCTTTGAAATTTGTAGATAGCAAGGAAATGCAATTTTTAAATGTTTAAAAGCAAGCAGATCATAAACCAAAAGGCTTAGAGTTGATGGCAAATCATAACATGTACTTATCCTCTCCATAGCCATTTCATTACATATTTAAAAATCAATGGACGTCAAGGATAGCCTTGAAAAGGAGAAATTTCTAAAAAGCAGCCTTGGGCAGTTGAGAAAGGTAGAAAGAGGGAGGGGCAGTGAGTCTTGTCCTGTATTATTTCATGTTTCTTGCTATTTCTTAACCTTAATAACCCATATTTCATATGTTGTTTCATCCTACCAGCATGATACAGGAACCCACCACCCCCCTACAAAGTCCTCCCCTCCCCAGCACCATTCCCAAATGGGTATCTCATGTGAACTCATGAACATTCTTATGAATGTAGTCTCCTGCCCACCATGCTCCTTGAGTGTCATGTGGCACCTCTGTCTGATACAGCTGCCTCAGTCCTTGACCAAGTCTCCTAAGCTCCTTCTCTTAGGGCTCCCAAAGCTGCATGCTGAAACAGCCGGATGAGTAAAGAGACAATGGGCCCTCGCAGGCATGAAGGAAACTGCCTTGTTTCCCCACACCACATCACTTGGGTTCGGAGAAGGGCTGCTTTTACTCATCTGTCTCCTGGAGAACGTCAGAAAAATAGGTCCTTCAGCTTTTGCCTGGAGTCCATCCTTTCTCCTCATCCCTCCTTCTGCTATATTCATGTGAAAGCCTCTTCCTCATCCTCTTTCAGAAGAAAGAATAATCCCTCGTGAAAATTCACGCTTGGAGATCACGCTCTTACCTCAGCTACACCCAAAATTTGCTCTTAAACAAAAACCTCCCTACATCAGTGATTCATTGCTTCAGGCCCTGCCTGATCCTATCCTGTGGCTAAAGAAGCAGTGCAAAGCCTCAAAAGGCCCTGAGAGGTCATCCCCAATTAACCAGACACCTCATCCAGCTCTGAGCCCAGGGGCGAGAAACTTGCCCCTTCCACCCCCCTCTCAGCTCTCAGTAGGCAAGTCCTCCTGCTCCATCCACAGTTCAGCTCAGCCACAGTGGAGTGGGGCTTGATGAAGGAGCATGGTAGTATTGAAAAGAGCCCTGGGTGGCCATGAACTCTGTGGTCCTCACTGTAGTCCCAGTCATGCTGGAAAGGTAAAAACCTCCTTTCACTTGGTCCTCAGTTTTCCCGTCTGTGCGTAAGGTGGGTGAACCTGGTGACCACACCGACACAGCAAGAGAAAATGACAGCATGTCTAATGGAAACACTGAATATTACTTTGGGGGCCTCATTTGATCGTCTGGACAGGACCCAGATAATCTCATGCTCACTCATGTGTTCAAAGCTTGAGCTCATTTAAGATTATACAACCCCCAAAAATGCTAACGTCAGAAGTCCTGTTCACATCCACTTAAGAAGAGAAAGTGGCTCACTGTGTGCTCACCTCCTGCACCAAGACAAAACCCAGGACTGAGAATGATCTCAATAGGAGCAATATTTACTGTTGCTGGTAGAACATCAAATTTGTGGTTGAAATTCAGTAGCCAAGGAACTCTTTCTGTTTTAGGCCATGATCTCCTTGGCTGAAGAAATGTACTGAAGCCCTGGGATTTATCTGACACTCAGGGAAAATCATGTTGCAGAAGGAATACTGGAGCTGGGGCTTGCACTGCAAAGGAGAAATCTCAATCCCTGACTTGAGCTGTGAGAGGCCCACCCCGTGCACAGTTCACATATGTGATAGATTGCACCCCTTCTCTCAGTGAGATGCTAGGCTCACACTCATTGCATTAATTTTGTTGATTTACAGTCTGTGCAAGATAATAGTCACATGATTGCATAGCTAACCCTAGTAATACTCCATGTTTTTGACAGGTTTTCTGATAGGTCTAAGAGTTATCTTCCCCCCAGGCCATATCTTAAACAGCCAACCTCAGCCTTTCCATAGGAGTTCAGGAACGCAAGAGAGCTCACAGGGGGCCCATGTTCATTCTCTTTCCCCGCATAATTATTCACACTTTCTCGAAACTTCTCTCAGTATCTTCCAAATTAAGGGAACAAATCTCAGTGTCAGGGAACTCATGACCTCTTGAGTCAGTCCCTTTTACTTTGGGATAGCTCCAATGGTCAGAAAGTTCTTAAGAATCATGAGTCCAAGATCCATCTACCTACCTAGACTCCAAAAGCTTACTTTAACTTATAAACTCTTAGCCTACCTCTTCACACGTAGTGAACATTTGACAAATAGTGAGTATGACATGGGTACCATTCTGAAGTACTTGAGTATGTTAAGATCATGGGTGTTGAAGGCAGGCAGGCCTGAGGTGAAGTGTAACCTCAGGTAAATTATTCCCTGTGCATCAATTTCCTCATCTATAAGATGTGGGACATAATAGCCCCTACCTTACAATGCTGAGAGAATTAAATGAGATCATGCAAGGCATGCACTTAGTACAGTGGCTGACAGTAAGCACTCAAAATGTTTAGTTATTATTAATATTATCATCAATAATTATTTCTGGCAATGCTCTCTTTGCTTGAAAAATTCTCAGGCATCTACACTGAAAGGAAGATGGACAAAATAACCTGTTGAGAGAGTTAACAATAGAAAATCTCCAAATGCTGGCAGGGGATCCATCTTAGTCCAGCTCCTGACCTCTTGTGCACAACACAGTACTTAGTGCTTTTCTGCATCCTTTGGGATATTGGATCGATTTTACTATTGGTTAAGGCAGATGGATATCACAATCTATCATCTCTATCAGTCATGGTCATAGAGTTGGAAAGCTCTTCGAGATTAAGTCTAGCCTCTATAATTTATATATATTGAAGTTAAGACCTAGAGACAGGAAGTGATATGGGTAAGGTCCTCCAGGTTTTTCTCAGAACTAGGACCAAAACAGTAATTTCTGGATCCCAAGTTAGAATTCCTTTTACTCTACCATACTGTTCATAGATACCAAGATATACATAAATGTGCAACATCTTTGGCATCTCTGAGCTCTGTTCTGTGAGGGTAAGTAGATGTATAGCCTCCCTTTATTTTTGCATTTAGAGAGATCTTAGCTATCCTTTCTCCTCTTCTCCCTCCACAGATTTTCTATTTATCACCCACTTAAATCATATCACTTACATGAATCAGGCTTCCTTGAATGCAGGTGACAGAAAACCAATTCAAACTAATTAAGGCAAAGGGAAATGATTAGGAAGGACCTGTAAGTGTTTTCCAGAACTAAAGGGAAGTGTTGACTTTGGAAAGGAAAGAAACTTCTGGGGTTCATGGATCTTCTGCCCAGAGTACTGCCATTAATGCAATGTGATTCCATTGACACTCAGTCTCTCTCTCTTTTATTCTTAGTATTAAATGAAAGACCGACAGACAGGGAGGGAATAGATGGGTCCAGTTTGGATCCAATGTCTCCCCATGGACCAGTTTGCTATTGTGCATGTTGGAAAGTTACCCACATTGTGTTTCTCTGCTAGAGACTTCCCTCCCCAGGCATGAGAGGCTCTGTCTAGAGAGTAGACAATCATTGTGAACATAGCAGCCACCCCAGGAAGTGTGTACTACCTTCTACTGTGTCTCCCCAAGTAGATTGTCAGTTTCTACAAGGCAAGAAGGCTGTCAGTTTCACATTTATGCAGTATTTTCAAATGCCTTCCTAGCCTTGTGTGTAGTAAGTGTCCAATGAACATTAGTAGAATTGAACATAATAGACCTGCAGTTTTTCTTGATTCAGCCACACCAAACCAAGCTGAGTACACTATGGTATCCAACTAACAAAAAAGAGACTTCTGCATGTTTTTAATCACTTGGAAAACATACATCATACACAATTACCCAAGTAACGCAACCTGGCTCATACATAAGTAATAGGTACATCCTGGCTCCAAGACAAGTTGTCTTGACAGTGCTTCCCTCTCCAGCTTCCTGGAAGGATGGAGCCCCTGTTCCTCAGGCAACCTTCCTCCCGCAGGTGTCTCTTCCTGACAGCCTGACACTTCCCCACAGCTCCGTCTTCGGTGGTTGAAAGGAAGCCCTGCTGTGCTCGGGTCATTAGGATTCTCATCTTCTCTCCTCATATGACAGGCACCAAGAGGACATGTTCTCTTCTCCTGAGAAAAAGCCCCAATTAAATACGCTCATTAAAACCCTGTGATTCTCCTGCTTTCTTCAAATGCATAACAAAGATGAATCACTTTCTGCTGACCTGAAGCCTGGCCAGGGAGTGCCTGGCCCAGGGCGAGGTGTGGGCTGGCTGCCAGAACCTTGTGGGATGCACAAGGCAGTTTTCACTGTCAAATGCCAGATTTTTGCTGCTGCCCCTCCAGCTGGTTATTGGATGCTGGCAGGCAACTGTGTAAAGAACCCTGAACAAAATATCACACTTTACCCATAATCAAAAGAGTGATAACTAATTAAGGTGAAATTGAGTTCAAATCGACCTGTTCCAGGCCCTAATTGGCCACAACTACAATGCCTGGCTTTTTAAGGCTGTGATGCCATGTGGTAGGTAGGAAGGCACAGACAGGAGATCAGAGCCCCTCAGCTGGCCACAGGCCCTGCCACTAGCTAGCTGTGTAATCATTCAGCCTCAAGTGCCTTGTGTGTAACGAAGATATTGCTAAGACCTTGCAATTCACAGGCTTCATTTTAAGGTATGGTCCCACCAAACTTCACTGCCTTTGACACAACCACCGCTATTAGCTAGTATTTATAAAATATTTACTCCACGTCAGATACTATGTACTTAATTGCTATGTGTAAATTTACTTATAATAACCCTTTGAAGGAATTTAGTAATATTACTCTTTCTATTTTACAGATGAAGAAACTGAAATTTAAAGAGTGAAACAACTTGGCCAAGGTTACATCAGCCAGTAAATGACAGAGCTTCAGAATTCATGTTTTCCATATCTGTGGTACCCTAATAATGTCTCACGTACCTGAACCCATATGGTGATGCTCAGCTTCCTTCTTAGCCTCCTCTGCTTGAAATACTTGATTTCTGGTCCTAAGTACATGATTTTACCTCCTTCACATTGGTTCACTATTTCTGTACTCAACTGACCATTTCTGAAGACTTTATCCCATTTGAAAATCAGCCATGTAGGGAGGGTATAGCTCCGTGGTAGAACGCATGTCTAGCATGCAGGGGGTCCTGGGTTCAACCCCCACTACCTCCATTAAGATAAATAAATAAACAAACAAACAAACAAACAAACAAACAAATAAACTAAAAAAATTAAAGTCAGCCCATCTCTGCCTTCTAAAACCCACCAACATATAGCTAGTCTGTATTTGCTATGATCTCCGTGAGTTTACCCAACTATAATTCTCACTTTACAATGGATGTGTATGCCTTAAAAATAAGTCATGACTTTTACTATTATCACTTAGCTCTTGGTCATCTTTTGCTATTTATGTCCTGTTTTGCCAACCAGATTGAATACATGGATGAGGACATGGATCACACTTCTTTGAATTACTCTTAGCCCCTGGCGCAATGCCAATCAGTAAATGTTAACTGGTGTAGTTCCTACCCCAGCTTCAGCCCGAATTATACTCCTCATTAGTCAGTGTCTATATGGCTGTCGGTGTCCTCTTTGGAAACTATGGTATTAGCACTGTCAGCCAGAAGCCTGGTGACTCCCTGTGCAGGCAGGACTGGGAAAGGGCACCCTGACCTACACCCATCTCCTATGGCAGCCAAGGTGTGTTACTTATGCCAGAGCCTCACTATGTCTGTGCACTGTCGTGTGTCTGATGGGATCAAGGCAAGCTTTCCTGGCAATGCCAGCCAAGAAAAAACAGCTGGCAAATATAGAAAAGATGGTACCAGGCACCTGGCCCACGTAGATCAGCTTTCTGTGCCAGCTTCACATTTTGTATCAAGGCCTATGTTGAGAATAGGGAATGACTCTATCTCCTCTCCTCTCCAAAAGCTGGTCTGTGGGTGCCAGTGTCATAATGGTCAACTGTTGGGCTGTCTGTCCACAGCACCTGCAGCTCAAACAACCAAATCCAGAGGTTGCCAAGAAATTGGCACTCCCAGGGTAAAATAACAATGCCAGGAGTGGGTAGTGAATGTCCAAATTATCTCACCGCCTCCTCTTGAAGTTTCCAACACCTGATACTGAAGGAAAGTTGAAAGGTTTTCCAGGTGCATTGTATTTTACAAACATAATGTATTTTGGCAAACAGAAGAGATACAAAATGATTCAGCAAATTGTGAAGAGCTCAATAATTATCCAGACGGATGATGTCCTTTTATTGCTTCCACAATGCTGAGTTATTAACAACTCTCAGTGTGCTCTGCATAGCCAGCTGCTCCCCAGTTCCATCGACAAGACAACATAAACCATCCTTGGCGACAGCAAGAAGACAAGGCTCTGGCCATAGTTTTTAAGTTGCACTCCTTCTAAGACTGCTTTGAAAGAGGTGATGAGGAGAGGACTCTGAACGGGGGAGCTGATCACACAGGATTAAATATAAAAACATTTCTATTATTATTTAAATCTCTATAAAGATAATTAACATTTTAAAACAAAAATAATAACAATAAACTGTAGGGAATATACCATGTAGAAGTTAAATGTATGACAATAATATCACAAAGGCCAAGAGGGGAGAAATGGAAGTGTACTCTTACAAGGTTCATATACCTGATGTGAAATAGTATAAAGTTATTTGAAGAAGGACTGGGAGAAGTTCAAAACAAATATCATAAACACTAAAGAATCCATTAAAATAAAACAATAAGAGTTAAGGCTAATTTGCCAACAAATCGTAGAATAAAAAGGAATCTTCAAAAAAAAAATACCCAAAAGAAGGCAGAAAAAGAAAAGAAGGTGCACAAAGAACAGACAAGACAAATGGAAATGAAACAGCAAGGTTAATTTAAACGCAGTCATGTCAGTAATCACATTAAATGTAAATGGTCTAAACACTCTTATTAAGAGGCAGAAATTATCCTATTGGGTTAAAAAAGGAAGACCCAATCATATGCTGCCTACAGGGAACAAGTGTAAATATAAATAGGTTAAAAGTAAAAGCATGGAAAAAGATAAACCATGCTAACATTAAATGAAAAAAAAAATAAAAGATAAAGTGGCTTGATTAATAGCAGGCCAGGAAGATTTCAAAGCAAAGAATCTTACCAGGGATAAACAGGATCATTTCACAATAATAAATGGACCAACCTTTTATCATTTTCAATAGATAAAGAAAATAAAGATCACATGAGAAATCAATAAAATAAAAACAGAAACATAATAAATTTAAGAAAACTTAAAGATAGTTCTTTAAAACGATTAACAAAATTAATAAACCTCTAGCAAGTGTAACTAGGAAAAAGGACAGATAAAAATACCAAAAATGAGAGAGGCGACACTAACTACAGATTCTAGAGATATTAAATGATGACAAGGAAACACTATGGGCAACTTTATGCCAATAAATTCAACAATTTAGATGACACGCAAAAGAAGAAGAACAACAGAAACCTAAATGGTTCTATATCCATTTTAAAAAATCAAGTTTGTAGTTAAAAACCAAAGCCACAAAAAACTCCTGGCCCAGCTGGCTTCACTGGTGAATTCTATCAGACACTGAAGAAAGAAATGATATGTTTTATATAAACTCTTCCAGAAAACTGAAGAGGAATGAATATTTCCCAATACCTTTTATAAAACCAGCATTTGGTAATCTGATACCAAAACCAGATGAAGTCATTTTAACTAAAGAAAAACACAGACCTTACATCTATCCATAACATAGATGCAAAAATTCTAAATGTAACTTTAGAAAATTGTGCAAGAATATATAAAAAGGATAATACATCAAGTGGGGTTTATTCCAGGAACAAGAGGCAATTTAACATTTAAAAATTGATTAATGTAAAACACCATATTAATAGGTTTTTAAAAACAATCATCTCAACTGATACACTAAAACATATTTGGTAAGATCCAATATCCGTTCCTGATAAAAATTCTGAGCAAACGTAAGGGCTCTTCGTCAACATGATAAAGGGCATCTACAGACATGCACAGCTTTGCAAAGTTTCAGGCTCCAAGATCACACCGTAAAAATAAATTGCATTTCAACAGGCTAGATATTAACAATAGGAAACTGATATTAAAAAAAACAATACCATGTGCAATATCATCAATATTTATAAAATACTTAGGGATAAAGCTGAGTTTTAAAAAGTGCAAGATTTATACCCTGAAAAATACAAAATATTTCTTAAAGAAATAAAAGAAGAGATAAAGGCATTTTGGCTTATTTATCAATAAAACAAAACAACTTTGAAAAAGAACAAAGTTGGAGGACTTATACCTCCTGACTTCAAAATTTATGGTAAAGTTACAGTAATCACGATGATTTAATAGTATCATAAAGATAAACAGAACAGCATAGCAGAACAGAAAGCCCAGATGTCACTCCACATATATATAGTAATTGATTTTTGACAGAGAACAGATAATTCAGAGGAGCAATGATAATCTCCTCAGCGGGCAGTACAGGGAAATTGAATATTCACAGACAATAATTTTTTTAAAAGGTGAACTTTGATCCATACCTCACAACATATACAAAATGAACTCAGAATGGGTCATAGACCTAAATGTAAAATGTAAAACTGTAAGACTTCCCAAAAAATGGGAGGAAAATCTTTGTGGCCTTAAATTAAGCAAAGATTTCTTAGATATGATACCATATGTAGGGTGCATTAAAAAAATTATAAGATCACTTCATCAAAATTAACATCTCATACTTTTTAAAAGATACTGAGAAATGGAGAGGCAAACCACAGACCAAGATGAAAATACTTGGAAATCATATATCTGACAGCTCATCTGTATCTAGAATATGTAAAGAACTCTCAAAACTTAAAAATAAAAAGACAAATAAGTTCTTTTTTTTTTTTTAGAAAACAGAAACAGACACACAGACGTAGAAAACAAACTTACGGTCACTGGGTGGGGGAAGAGGGTAGGAAGGGATAAATTGGGAGTTCAGGTTTTGCAGATACTAACTAATATGTGTAAAATAGATAAGCAACAAGTTCATACTGTATAGCCCATGGAACAATGTTCAATATTTTATAGTAACTTCTGGTGAAAAAGAATATGAAAATGAATTATGCTTCTCCTGGTTTAGTTATAGTGGGAACAGACTGGAGTAATAGGAAAATGTTTCTGAGAAATTTTCCCAATAGGATACAGAATAAATTGTGCTGTTGTTTTCCAGTTTCCTAAGTATATGTATCGACATCCTCAGTCACCTGAAAATAAGCTCTGAAGCTGTGGAACCAGTCCCACCCGAGGAACTAAAAAGGCTGCACCAGAATGAGAAGCAACAAGTACCAGCAAGCAAGTAGATGAGGAATTGATTAGTTGGCCTGGAAGACTGGGAACAAAGGAGTCCATAGAAATCAGTCAGCTTCCCTGAAGTCACCTTAAGCTCAATGTGTTCTAAATTCATGCCCCCAGTAAATGGGCCAAACCCCTGGGCTGCGGCAGAGACTACACCAGTCACGGCTGCGGGGAAAGAAAGGGGAAGGACATCATGATGCCCATGTCAAAGGATCTCCCACCTAGCCAAGGGATCAGGCCAAGCACCCTGCAAACAGCAGACGAAGCAGAAAGACCATGTCGCAAGGCGTGTGAACCTGGGCCAGTCTCTGACCTCTTTGAGCCTCTGTTTCCTCAATGCCCCTCGCTCGCTGTGCTCCAGGCACACTGGCCTCCGGCTGCCCCAATGCACCACGTTCTTTCTTGCCTCAGTGCCCTTGAACATACAGTTTCCTCTTGTCTGGGACAATTTACCCTTCTTCCATTTCAGGTCACATCCTCAGAGAAGCCTTACTAGACCCTTCTAGATAAAACCAATTCCCCACTTCATCCCCTGGCACCTCCGCCCCGTTACTGTCTATTACATACCTTGATTTTCTTCTTTACTAAAAGTTCATCACAATCTATAACGATGACTTTTTGTTTGTTTACCTGCTCACCGTCTGTTTTCCAACAGCATATAAACTTTTTAAAGGGTGTATGAATAATAGATCAAACTTTTAAAAAATTGGTAAAATAGCCACAGTATAAAAATTTATCATTAACAAAAATTAACTTTTTGAGAGCAAGAACCTTATCAGTTTTCTCTGTACCCCAGTGCCAAAAAGAGTATGTGGCAGGTCCTAAGCACTCAAAATCTATTTGTTGAATTGATGAATGTGTAATAGAGAAGAACCTTTGTATTCTAAGTTAATCACTGAAGGGGTGTTACCTGTAAGCTTACATATACATAATGGCCCTTGTCTGGGAACCAAGCATTAAGCTAAAATAGCTTTGTCTAGCTCACAGGAAACATCCTGACCAGGCCCACCTATGAATGGCTGCAGGAAGGAAGAAATTAACACATTCCCTCCAGAGTCTGGCCAGAACCAGGATTTCACTCCCTCCCTTTTAATATAAAAGAAACCTGAATTCTAAGTCAGGGAAGATGGTTCTTTAGGACACTAGTCTACCATCTACTTCTAGGTCCACTGGCTTTCTGAATAAAGTCACTATTCCTTGCCCCAATGACTGGTCTCTCAATTATTGGTATTATGTGGCAAGCAGTACAAGCTTGGACTTGGTAACAAATGGAACATTATAAGGAGGATAATTCCTACCCTGCCTACTTCGCAGAACTCTTATATGAGAGAACAATGACTCCTAGACACTGCTCACTCAGAAGTCTAAAGGTATATTATTCTCGGTGTGATGTAGCTCGGAGCTCAATGCTGATTGCGTAATGAACACAATTGAAATGGGGCTGAAAAGATCAGGGCCAGTTTCCTAGAGTCAGGGCAGAGTCTAAATGGCTGCAAGGAATCGCACCTTGCCTGCCTGTACCTGCCTGGATCTAACGTTGAGCTCTTTCCCCTCGTGGCTTCACAGGTAATCACGTCACTGCTGTCTCTTATTAAGGATGTTCCCTCCCTTTCCCTCAGAAGAGCAGGCAGGGCTGGCATTTCTGAAGAAGCACCAGAGGAGTACAAGTTTAGGCACATTTGGAGAATCCTGATGACTGTGTGTTTTTCCTGGAAGGGCTCGCAGTTTGCAAATCTTCTCTGCATTTAAAAAACGACAGTATTGAGGCCAAGCTAGCAATGAGCCCCGCAGAAGGACGAGCCCTCAGTGTTGCTGAGAATATGGGACCTCACTCACCGCCTCTAATCCTCGAGGCTTGTGGGAGGAAACTGGCTTTCTCTTGAAAACAGAAGGCAAAATGCCTTACCTAGGCAAATGCCACTTACAGAGATAGGAACACTGGGAGTAGGGTGGGAGGTAAGAACTCAGGAAGCACCAAAAAACAGGCTCAAATTGAAAAAAAAATGTAAATAAAATAATGTTCAAATCAACAAGATTCAAGTTTAAAGAAGTAAACAAAATAATGTACAGATCAACAAGACACAAATTGAAAAACAAATGTAAACAAAATAATGTGCAAATTGACAGGAGTTGGCATGGTAAGAAAAATCCTGAAAAGGGTGTCAGAGAGACAGGTGTCTCGCCTCTGGACCTCACCGTGTGATTCCATACAAGTTATTTCCCATGATAACTGGGTTTGGCCTTCGGATAAAAAATGAGGAACTCGGGTTAAACCATCCCTCAGTTCCCATCTGGTTTTGCTATTCTGATGAAACATATTCTTCCTGTGAAAGTGGCAGAGTCAGGAGTCAGGGAGAGCCTTTGACCACATTTGTTTAATCACCTTAACTGCATTGAGAATTTAGGGCTCAGGACTCTCCTGACCTCATTTAATCTGGTGCTTCAATCAGGGTTCTTATTTGCAGAATTAGGGGTGGGAGCACCACCTATGACAGATTTAAGTTAAAAAGGAGCTCATTGAAAGTAAAGCACCTCACTGACTCACAAGAAGCCTGCAGAAACAGGAGGGGCAGTGGGACCTGCGGTCAGCCAGGACCACAGCCATCATATTACCCATCCGGTGCCCTGAGGACCCCACACTTCTTCCACAAACACTGGATGCCAAGGGGGCACCGCTGTACCCTTCAACCTTGACACAGGAGATCACAGTGGTCAATCCTGGATGCTGCGGCAGTTGCCACCACCACCTGCCTCTGGAGTGGACTTTTGGCTGGGCCTGAACCCAGCAAGTTCCAATATTCCAGTTTGGTCTCAGTGACTGAGTCAAATGGCCCTTGCTTCCATCATATAACTAGTTCTAGGAAGTGAATATTTGGGTTTTTCAATGTCTACAGTTGGAGATAAGTTTCATCTCCCACCAAGATTTATGAGTGGAAAATTCCTCAACAGATGCAAGGGTTCAGATATGTGGCAGTCACAAAAAGACCAATATTTAAAACATCTAAAGTATTTACCAGTACTATCTTTTCTAATCAGGAAAAGAACATGCCTCCACATAGTGCCTCATATCATTGAGGACTCCAACTTCTAAAATCTAGACCTGGGAAATAATTCAGATCTAATTCAACCTCTTTTGTTTTCCAGATGAGAAAAGAGGGGTTTAGAGAGGGATGATAACCAGCCCAAGTTCACAGCCGGACCAGAACCCAGGTTTCCTGTTCGGGGTCCAGTTGTCCTTCTGTTACATCAGGCAGCCTTCCAAGACAAAGAACAGAATCTCATCTTTCTCAGATTAGATGTGATGCCAAATGTTCATAAAGCATATTTATTTTTGCAACTTAGCTTGATTTGACTTATGGTGAAGATTTTGAGAGTAAACAGATGTAGACATGATTCCTCCCCCTGAAGATTCAGAATCAAGTCATGTTTATTAACCACCTATTACAATAGCAGACATTAAGCTGGTGTTTTCCTTAATGCAGCAGGAAGTGCAGGGATCTGCTTAGACCTGAGGAACACCTGGTAATGAGGACTAGAGCCCTGCAGAGTTCCTCTTGCCATCTGTCACTTCTGTTTCTCTCTAATCATCATTTTATTCTTTTTGATAGATACCTTTGCATCTGGTCCTCTTGGCTGAAAACAGGATCTGTAACAGCTGTGGAAAATCATGTTACAGTGTCAGTAAATGGCCTAGCTCCCTTAGTTCCAGTACCAAATTCCCAAGGAAGAAACAATTGACCCATCCCTAGGTGTCCATCCCTAGCTCATCAGCTGTAGCCCTGAGTCAGAAGCATGGACAGAGGAGGCCTCATTTAGAAGAGGGTATGTGAATTGAATTATGAAGGAAGAGAGGGAGCATGTCATGAGGCTAAGGGGTAGAAGCATTCCTGGCAGGAAAACAGTAAGTGCAAAGGCCCTGAGGTTGAAATGTGCCTTTCATGTTCAAGAAATAGCCAAAAGATTGAAATGGCTCCATCAGAGAGTGAGAGAAAGGAAGTCAGGAGATGATGTCTATGAGGTGAGAGGAGCCAGATCATGTAGGGCTTGGGCTTTGTAGACCACTGTAAGGATTTTGGCTTTGACTCAGAGTGAAATGGGAAGCCATTTGGTGGTTTTAAGACCACAAGTAACATAATCTCATATATGTCTATTGTGTTGACAGGGTGGTAAGAAAGCAGGGTGGTAGTGAGGAGGCAGTCAAATTTTGGATTTATTTTAGGTATGAGTGATGAGAAAAAGAGATTTAATGATGAGCTTTGACCTGAGCGACTAGAGTTGCCATGTGCTATGATGGGCAAGACTAGAAGAGAAGCAGGTGAAGGTAACTCAGAGTTCAGTTTGGGGCATGTTAAGCCTGAGATGCTCTTTGGACATCCAAGTGGACATTGAGGTGGACATTTCAGTCGGCTGAATGAATATTGAATTCATGTGAGAGGCTCTGCCGGAGATATGTATTTTGGAATTGTCAATACATACATGATACTTAAAGGCTTGAAACTGAATTATATCGTCTTGAAAGTGAATATCAACAGAGACAGAATGAGGGCAGAGGAGTGATCCCTAAAGTAGTCCAATATATAGGAAGAACTGCAAAGGATATTAAACAGGAATGTCTGGTGAGGTAGGAAGGAAACTAGGAGAGAATGGTGTTGAAGTGAGAAAATGGTTTCAAGAAGGTGGGAGTGATTAAGAGAATCAATGGTTCCTGATACTTCAATCCAGATAAGACTACCAGATTTATCAAAGTGAAAGTCATGAGTACCTTTCTTACTTTTGTTTTATTTGAGAAGTGGTGGGACCAAAATTCAAGCACAGCAAATAAAAGGGAGAAAATGGGGAGAGAGAAATCAAAGACAGCTAGTATTCTCCGGCAAATTCTGCTATAGAAGTGAACAGAGAAGTACGGTGGTAAGTGAAGGTCCAGAGAGATTTGTTTTTCAGATTCTAGTATTAAAGCAGCTTTGTGTGCTTATGCCAATGATATAGCTGAGAGGAGAAAACCGATTGCATGGGAGAGAGAAGGGAGAAATATTGGAGGGACATCCCTGTGTAGGTGAGAAATGATGGGATTCAGGGCACTCGTCTGAAAGATGGCCTTAGAGAATAGAAGAGGATGGAAGTGAACCATATGGTACCCACACCATGAAGTGGTAGATGTAGTGGTAGAAACATCTGAAAGTTCCTCTCTTTCTCCCGGTTCCCTTTTCCAAATGAAGTAAAAAGGAAGGTCATCAGCTGAAAGTGAGGACAGAGAAAGAGATCTTGGAAGTTTGAGGAGAAAGAAGAGAGTATGAAACATAAGCAAATCAGAGATTAGATGTACCAGGGAAATTTAATCATATTTCCAGGTCTCACTAAGACCCTTTTGAAATGTGTGATTTTGAATTTAAAGTGATTCCTGACAGCATGGTTAATGGTTAATTTCCAGCTACCTTTAGATGCAGTGCGCAGTCACAGTGTAGGTGGAGCATTGAATTTAACCAGTTTTGGGGTCTGGCCAGGCACATTTGCTGAAGGGAGATGGGGAGGGTAGTTGAAGATGTTGAGAAGGGATGATTCTAATAATGGACTGTGGAAACCATGCTGAGTAAAGGGACCATGGGAGAAAAGGACATGAAGGGATACAAAAAAAAGCAACAAGGTAGAAGGACTGATGATTGTAGATCTCAGTGGGGTTCAAAATTGTTAGAGGTGGAATATAAGAAGGAGTAAGCTGCAAATATGCAAGGTTAAATCAGAGAGTGAAATGCATATGAGATATTGAAATCAAGAGCTATGATTAGGTGAAAACAAATATGCATGTATATGTATGACTGAAGCATTATGCTGTGCACCAGAGATTGACACAACATTGGAAACTGACAATATTTCAGTTTAAAAAAAAAAGAGTTATGACTAGGAATGGGCATAAGTTAAGTAGTTTACCTTAGATCTTGTGAGTGGAGAAGTCCGTTTCCATTCCAATCTATCTGATTGCAATGACTTGGCCATCGTCAAACTTCTCCTCATGTAACCATCAATACTAATATCTTCTGTGCCTTCTGACATTCATGTTCCCTCCCATTCCCCCTTTTCTCCTAACTTTCTCATCAGAGAACGTGTCCTACATTCATAACAGGAAGCTGAGGCTCAGAGAGGTTGAGACATTGTTTAAGATTAAAAAACTAAGCAGAATCATTTGCTACCTAAGAGGTAGGATGAGAAACATGCCAAAGAGCCAAAAGCCAGACTCAAGGCAAAAATGTCTCATGTGAAGGAAATAGTAGTGGTGCAGGGCTCAAACCAGGCAAGAGCAAGTTTTTTGGCAGCCCAGCCGTCTCAGAGCATTTTTCAGTGTCCTCTCATCTGCCTCTAAATATTGTGCAATAGGGGGTTGACAAGGGTGGGAAGATTGAAAGATTTAATAGCAATTTTGTAAAGGTCAATGCAAAGTGCTTAACAATTGTTCATCTTTATCTTTCAATTCCTGTTTTTGAGAAACAGGAAGAAAACTAAACAGGAAAAGTACATGAAAATCCCCAACAGGATCCAATTAAATAAAAATAGTGCTGACAGGAAACAAACATCTTAAAACTTTTAAGTGGGGCAGAGGATGATACAGACCGAGAAATCCTGCAGGACTGACTACTTTTCATTGCTACCAAAGTAATGAATTCCTGTTAAATGGAACAGTGGCCAATGTTTGAGCAACAGCTTGTCACCTACTCGAAACCCCTTTCTGTTATTTCCCCACAAACTGCTATCTGCCAACACCTGTAAAGGAAGGGGAATCAGTCTTGGCAGGACCTCTGTTCTAGTGGCCAAGCTATACCATCAGTTCTTGGCCTAGGAAGCAAATGCCTAAAAATAATAGCAAGCATTTATTGAGGGTTATTGTGTGTGAGACCCTGGGCTAAGGATTTCACATACAAGATTTAAAAAGAGCTAGAAAAACCGCCGTATCTGAAAAGTTCCTCCTTCCTTTAAACCATTCCTACTTGATCAGTTCTAAGCCTTGATGAGCTTTTAGTGCCTCAAGTTTAAGTTAAAAATTATAGAAGGCTACTGTGTGTGGGGTGTCCAGATTATCACTGTGAGTGCAGAGATCAGCAAGACAGATCCTTCCAGAAGCTAATAATCTGGTTAAATATTAAAGTTAGGATTTGTTAAAACTGTACTATATTATTGCCTATTGTGTGTTTCTTAGTAAAACAGACACTTGAATGGAAGTCAAGAGCCTTCACTCCTACTCCCTCTGCCATCAACTTAATCATCTGTGAAGATGACAGGTGAATCATTTTCCCTCTTTGAAACCCAACTGCACTTCTCAAAAGGGATTCTTTGACCCATGATCCCTATATTCTCTCCCAATGCTGACAATCTCTGAGTCGACTGCTATTTTATTTTTATTTATTCAACAAACATAGCACTATGGGCCAGGCACTTTGCAAATATTAACCTACTTATTCCTCATAACAATTCTATTATGTAGCAACTATAATTACCTCTAATAATATAATTATATTAGCCTTATATGATACTATTATTATCCCCTTTTACAGATGATGAAACTGAGGCACAGACTCATTTAAAATACTTTAGGTATTTTTACCCTTGAGACACATAAAATTCATTTACTTTTGCTTTGCTGGGTGATTTATGAAAAGTCTTTGAAATTTCAGGACAGGTACAATTAGGTTATCAGTTTTGCAGAATCTGTTTCCTATGTGTAGAACCACAACCCTCATCTGCCAGAGATGGTGGAGCAATGCAGAGTCGGTGTCACAGCCACAGACACACACACTGGAGCGCCTCGTGCATGTCCTTTCTGTCCCCCAGCACCTACAATATTTCTCTCCCTCTCTTTAATAAGAAAAGGTATGTGGAAGTGCCTAAAGTAGAAATCGGCTCATTTTACACTAAAAAAACAAAAAAAAATCCCTTTCCCTCTTTCCATTCCTTCCTCCTTCCCTCCCTCCGTCTTTCCTTCCTCTCTCACACAGCCTTTCAACCCCACCACTTTTGTAGTGATGTTCTTTTTTGCCTTTCTAGTTATTCGCCACACAAAAGCGATTGCTAATTTCCACCCCTAAACTGGCTATGTATCTGTACCACGTGATTTCAGACTCCTCTCCCATCTACTTTCAGAGTCCGTTTATCTACCAGTGCTAAGATCACTCTGCCCCTGGATCCTGTAATCTGATCTCCAGGGCTCCCCTTCCTGCTACACAAGTTCCCTCTCCCTACCTCCCTGTCCCAGCCATTCCATCAGAAAGATGTTGCTTCTGCGCTTTGAAATTTCTGCATAAAAGGACTCTGTAAGCACCAATCTCATTGACCTGATCTAAACCTTCTCAACCTATCTAACAGCACAGAGTAAAATTTTATCAATGTGAGTTCATTGAAATATTATCAAATGGTGGTCAAAAGACAGCAGTTTTAGACACAGCAGCCTGTGCAGAGCAACAGTTTTTTATTACTAGTCACTTGATTTAAAGTACTGATATTTGCAACTTTTCAGAAATCAAAGAGGAGGCAAGATGATGCTTAGATTAACGTGATTCTCGCTGGCATTATGACGTTATTCCTGAGTGGTAGGGACAGAGGACGCTGTACTGCTCTGTCCAGTATTGCATTCAACTCTGAACCCTGGCTATGCCCATGGGAGAGCCTCATTCAACTGGACAGCATCTATCAAATGTCTCCTAGTAGGAAAAAGGTTTCAAACTACTGGGGAAGAGGAAAGAGCATGGACTTGAAGTCTGAAGATTTGGGATTAGATCCAAGCTTTTCATTTACTCATAGTTTAACTTTGGGCAACTCACTGCTTCCATTTAAATCTTGTGTTTTTTTTCATCTGTAAAATAAAGAATTTGGTATACTAATCCCTGAGGTCCCTAATGCTTTAAAGTTCCACGATTGCATGATTCTAAGCATATAGTCCAAATTAACCAAATATCTGATTTTGTCAAATTGCATATAACAGCAGCAATGTCTAAACTCCCTACTAAGTGGCTCTCAATGTGTACCACTGTGATAGGGAGGGTCTGAGGACATGTCTAAACTCCCTACTAAGTGGCTCTCAATGTGTACCACTGTGATAGGGAGGGTCTGAGGACATGGAGAGAAATATAAACCATGGTTCCTTTTCTTCCAGGAGTTTTGATCTATTTGTGGAGAGAAAAACTGATAAGGATAAGTAGCATGAATAAATGGGAAATGAAATTACTCTAACTCTAGTTAGACTGACTATTCAGAATCATAATTGAGATCTGGAGTGATCATAATATTGGCTGTAAGCTGAACTTTACTGAATGGGCAGCTTTTGATTAGGGGACAAAAGAAAAGGCTTTGGGCTAGAAGGAAAGCAAATAATGAGGATTTGAAAGGACATGTGGAAAATGTGTTTGGATAGTAAGAGTTGGACTGTATTAAGGAGGGTTTAGCAAAAGCTAGGCAGAAAATTTCAGATTTGTTTCCGTGAATGACTGGATGCCTTTAAAGATTTCTTTGAGCAGATAAGTAATATGATAAATGTATAAACCAAATAACAAGGAAAAATGACCAAATGTATATTTCTCCTGAAAGTCTCAAATGTGGCAGATTCCAGAGGCAAGGGCTTGGTAGGAATTTTTAAAAATAATAAAAGAAAATGAAAGGAATGAAGACCCTGC
This sequence comes from Vicugna pacos, assembly GCF_048564905.1. NCBI lineage: Eukaryota > Metazoa > Chordata > Mammalia > Artiodactyla > Camelidae > Vicugna > Vicugna pacos. The sequence continues at coordinate 59,686,556 of NC_132987.1, read as the reverse complement.
CTCTCATTTTCCGGTGCTCTGAGAGCAGTTCAGAGTTTTAACTGCCTGTTAATTAACACTGCATGGGGAGGGAAGTGACTGCTCAGGTAACCCGGCCCCAAGCCACACAGAGCTTTACAGAATCATTCCAACACCTTGAGCTGCCCTTGGAAATGAACAGGCAGTCCTGTTAGGCTACTCAGTCCATAGCAGAGTACCCATTCCCAATGTTCACCCAAAAGAAGTTTGGACCTTCATGTGAGCCCGCAGATATTTCACGGTGGTTTTAAAAGAGAAGTTTGATGCTGAAATCTCATTAGGAGATGTGAAAAGATAAATTTCTCTCCTCGAGCCTCAGTCTCTCTGCTAAAATGATTTTCACTGGGGCACCCTAGAAATTTTTCAGCAGAAAGTTGGAGCCGCAAGTGTTAGACTTGGAATTGCTGTTAGATACCAATTCGGTTTGTCGCATGAGGAAATCAGCCCAGAGTGGAGAAGGGAGTTTTTCAAGGTCAAATTTTATGTAATGACCCACAGGATTAGACCCCAGTTTTCCCAACTCCCAGGCAAAGGTGCTTTCCAGGTCATCAGATAGCCTTTCGTATTGCTTGTTGAATTAAAGAAGGAATTGCAGGCAATCTTTGAGATCAGTGTGGTCATTAGCACTGATGAAGGAGGGGATGGGAGTGGGGTCTCTAATTCCTTGAAATGCTCATGTCTGTAAGATACTCTTTGTGAAAAAGATTCCCCAGTTCTGCCAGTTCACTAGCTATTACTACAAAGTGGAGGAAGACCTTAATGTTACTGACCTTGAAAGCAAAAGTTAGATTACTCCTTGACAAATCAGCTTCTAGATCTCTGTATATTGTAATAAAAACATCCAATTTAAAATCCAGTTTTCAAGTTACCCCTTCTTGCTCCCCAGCCTCCTTTTGCACCACACTACTTCTTTTCGCTGTAGGACTTCAGACTTTTTAACTTACCCTGTGACTTTTTATTAAGCTTTTTGCATGTTACCTGACTCTTCATACTAGAATTCAAGTTTCACCAAGGATCAATGTCTGCTCAGTCCATATATGTATTGAAAGGACCTGGAGTGCTCAATAAATTTTTTTTTAATTTTTGGGGGGTGGAGGTAATTAAGTTTTTTTTTTTAAACGGAGGTACTAAGGTTTGAACCCAGGACCTTGAGCATGCCCTCTACTACTGAGCTAAATCCTCCCCACCCCCATAAATATTTTAAATGAATGACTAACAACTGGATCTACCCCTTACTTTGAACAATTAGCAGACATGTAAGTCGTGGCTTCTTATCTGTAAAATGAGAAGAATAATTCCCACCTAACAGGGATGTTCTGAGGATTGATATAAGAAATATCTTGCACAGTAGTGGACCTTTTTTTTTAAATTGAAGTATAGTCCCTTGCAACGTGTAAGGTTGTACTCCTTGACTACTGTTTCTCTTCCATGAGAAATTTGAAATCATGAACACCCATCTCTCAGCCGTCTCACCCCTTTACAGACTCAAACCACACCAGGTCCTAGATTTTCCTACTAGATGCCTTCACATTCTTCTGTGGCTTTAGACAGTAATGATGGGACTTGGTGGCATATTGGGTAGAGGCAGTACTGATAGCGTGGGCCCAGGGAGGAAGCCCTGGCTTTAGAAACAGATCCAGTGTTGAGTCTTGCCTCTACTACTGTCTAGCTATATGACCCTGGAAAGTGATCTCACTTCTCTGAGCCCCAGTTTCCTCCTATGCAGAATGGGGATAATACTTTACAGAGTCAGTGAGAGTTGCAGAGGACATCATGTTTGTAAATTACCTCTATAATCATAGATGCTTCAGAAAAAAAATATAAAGGCACCGATTTTCCCTAGAAAATGGATTGATTTCTTAAAATGTTGTCTTTCAGAAAGATGACTTATAAATCAGCATATCTGAATTCTTCCATGATTGTGTATTGACATATATCTCATCAAGGTTTGCAGATTTAGGGATTACAGAATTTTACAGTCAGGTTTTCTACTTACATTTCTCATTTGCAAATAATGAAACATTGCAGAGAATGATAATAGAAAAAACTCAATAGACTGAGGAACACTTTTTTTTTAATTGAAACAATTCATAAGTGTGAAAATCCTTATAGTTTCCCAGGCACTTTATAATTTACAAAACACTTTCACATGCATTATCTCAACCAGTTATCTTTGCAACCCTGTACAATGAGTTAGAACTCTGATCTTATGCCTCCTCAGTCGTCTTTCCCATTTTACTCACTCTATGTCCTTACCATCCAAATATACTGGCCTTCTCCCTGTCCTCAGATCTTGTACTCTTTCTTGTTTCATACATTTGCCCACACTGTTCCCTCTGATTGGAATACCCTTTCTCCTAGTTCCCCAAATCTACTTTGTAAACCTCTATCCATTTGTCAAGCCCTAACCTGAGTTCTTTCCCTTCCAAAAACCCCCTTAGTTCCTTTTAGCAGATGCCTAGAGAGGACATGGTAGCGTTTACCTGTATGGCACCCTTTCTTTCTTCTTACGGTATCAAAAAATCTTTTCCAAATAGTTTTAGTGGGAAAATAAAATGCAGTATCCAGTTTTCCTTCTCTCTGCCTTCCCAAGCCCTACACCACCACTGCTCACAAGCACCAAGTTGGACATGTGATCCAAGCCAAGCAAACAGGGTCTCTGCTGAGAATATGGGTTTGAGTCATAGGGCAGAGGACTGTTCAGTTGTGAGCTTTTGAGTCTTGAATTATTCCAGTAGCTGAATCTTAAAGACATTCTCCGTGACCTCAGGCCACCAAAGCTCACCAGAGTTGCCTTTCTATTCCTGTCTTTCTGAGACCTTTTTGTTATTAACTCTTCCTTCCATTCTGAGAACTATTCAGTTTCCTTCAACCAACTTTCCATCTTACTGATGAAAGTTTCCGTTTTAAGCAACCAAGGAAAGTGAACTGTTACATTTTCTCAATATCTCCAGAGTTCTTGGTCACCTGATTCTATTCCTACCATTTCTGCTCTAGATAGAAATAATTGAGACATGCTCCTGCCTCTCCCATCAAACTGTGAGCTCCTCACTAGGGTCTGTATTTCCTTCAGTTCCTACCTCTGTCACTTGCGCACTTGGGTCCTCAAAAACTGTTAATTGAATTGAAGTTGAGAAAACATATATTTTCTTTAGATTGCAAACTGATTCAAATTCTCCCACACTACTTTGTTCCAAAAAAGAAAATTTCTGAAATGCTTGAGATAATTGAATCTTAGGACTGGGAGAGACCTGTAAGTCTAATAGCTACCATTTAATTTTTTTGAAATTTTTTTCTTTTTAATGAAGTCTGCATTTCTTATTTACTTTGACAAATGCCTTATAATCACAAATAAGCAAGAAAAGTTTTCCAAAAATTATATAGTATTTTACAATATACAAAATACTTTCACATACATTATTACATGTAAAACTGACATCTAACTTCTTACCGTGTCAGATGATGGAAGGTCTTATGGAGATAATTTATGGGTGTGAAAACTGATTATTCATAAAAGCACACATGCAAATTCACACAGCTAGTATGTTGTTAGGATCCATTCTATAACTTGGGCCTGAAAGTACAAAGCCAGTGCTTTTCCAGATGGACTGAGCCCTCCTTTCCTCCAACCATCATGCTTCACAATAATTTCCACGCTTATTACTTTAATTAACTACATTTTTTATAGATGTGCAGTCTTCTTGGTTTGTTTCACAGGTTGCATAACTATCTTCTCCCTACTTAAAACAATTAAAAGGAAAAAGACCTATGATTACAGCAGTCAGCCGAAAATTATTCACTCAAGAATTTTCATTAAATTCAACTGACTCTTTTTTCCAAGTAAGTTGCTCAGATTTAAGTCTTCAGGGAAGTGTAAAGTTAAGTTTTTCCAAGAATTCTAAGGCATATTTCATACCTTACCTGTTAGAATATTTGGAATATTACATCTTTCCCTTAATGTAGCAATATTAAAGAACTTAAGAATCTACTTTTTAATGTTTTTTTAAAAAAAACAATCATTCAGTGTATTATAAACAATGCCCTCAGTATTTTATAGAAATCTTATTTTGTATTGCTCTGGATGAACTACTTTGTCTTTCATTGAGAAATATTTCCTCAAGCACAGTCCTTAAAGGAAAACTAACCGCTTTGATTAAGCAAATTTTCTCATCTATTGCTAGAGTCTAATTAATATGCAGAGCTGTGATTTGATTTTTGTGTCCCCATCCCATCATCCACCAGAGGAATGAAGTACAAATAGATAAGATCGGAATCACTGTGGGCAAAGTGCCTGAGACCCCACTTTGGGAGTATTACCCTTTCCCTCCGCCCGTGGTGAAGGGCCAGACTAGAGGCAGGATTGGTGTCGAAAGAAGCAAACAGAGAACAGGAGTTCTGAGTCCCTGGATGAAGCAGGATAGACCAGAGAAAGCGATGGGATTGGTAAAGGCAGTACCAAGACTTTAACTTGCTTGTTGGGCTTTCATTCTCACATCACATTTAAAGATTTTTAGCATACATCTCAGCAGTGTGTGAAGGAAGATAAAGAGCAAGGCTAACAGCTTCCAATGGAGCCAAGAGTCTGGAGAGCTGGATTCCCCAGAGAGGTCTCTAGTCCTGGTCCAGCCTGCTCTGCCTTTGCATCGAGGGAGAAAGCGGGATACATTTAATGTTCTGATGGGAGTTCTCTGTCTTTTCTGTTTTTCTTTTCAACTTTATTTCATTTCAAGCTTCATCAGATGGCGTGTCTTTTTATTTTTCATGGATTCTCTGTTCTCTTGATTTGTAAAACCCCAGATGTAGCCAGTGTATATTTTTCAAATACTGCATTAAAGCTTCACTATAAAATGTGATAAACTACATTTCCCAATCGAATAAATAAATAAATAAATAAATAAATAAATAAATAAATAAATAAATATGTTAATTGGACTCTTGAAAATAATCCTCCATCTATAAAATAGATTAACATATAAAATGCATTGAACACTTTAAAATAGGTCTGTTCTTTTTTAATATATAAAATAATTAAATTTATCCTAAAGCATATCTAATATGTGAAATATAAGAAGGCAGAAAGGAAGGAAAGAGAAGGGGAAAAAAAACAGTGTTTGTTTAGCCTCTGACGAATGTGATACATCTTTATTTTACAAATGAGGAAATAACTTGCCTGTAAAGGTGGTTGAATGAAGCCAGCTAACAGATGTTCCCTTACCCAGTCACTTTGTTAATAGTTACTGTTTTAAATCAGAAAAGTGTTCATGATCAGCAATAAGCAAGGGAAGGAAACTAACTCCTGGCCATTAATTCAGGAAATGACAACCAAGGAAAGAAGCGAGTTTCTGGCACAGAAAAGCACAGGATGGTGCAGCTCCTCACTCTGCCCCATTCCCACAAACCCAAAAATACTGAGGAAGGATGCCAAGCCACAGATCCCTTCTGATTCGGAGGAAGCGAACTAAGAGGGTGAGGTGTCAGTCCTGGGAAAATTCCTGGAAGCACCTCGGCTAGTGCTTGCCATACCTACCACCACAGGCCTCAATCCATGAGCAGGAATCTAGGGTCACAGAAAGGGGTCCCAAGGCTCGCAGTCATTCGGGAAGCTCAACACGTGCTGAGCTGGAGATGTGAGGTGCAGGTCAAAGGGTGGGATATACCCCTGGCTGGGTAGAGGGAGCCCTGCACCCCGGTTAAGAAGAAATGAGCTCAGGAAGGAGAGTTTCTTCTTTTTGCCACTGCCTAAGGGATCCAAAATAATGAAAAGAACCTCTAACTTTACTAATAAAGTAGTAGAACCGATGAGTTCATTAATAAATTAAAATATTATCTGGACTCATTAACCAAAGAAGGATCTGACTGGGGTTTCTTGTGTGTTTGATCAACCAGATTCAGCCCCCTCCCTGAGCCAAACTGCCCTTGTGTGAATGGATTGAAAAAGAAATGACCTAAGGATGCGGCTGAAGTTCAGAAGTGGGGCAATGGGAGTCTGATCAGGACCCCATCAAGCTGTTTGGTGCACTGCCCTCACCCCCTAATTTACCGAATGCCAACATTTCAATGTATGTACCCACCAAAAATATGGGAATGTCTACTCCCCTCCACCACCCGCTAACACAATGTACTATCAAAGTTTTTTATTTTTGCCTTTTGCATAGGTGAAAGTTTATATTTCATTGTGTTTTCAAACTGTATATCCTCATAGAAGTACAAGGGGAAAACATGGTGCACCTATTATAAAAAGATCATTTTGAGATGGGAAAGGGCTTTTTAAGCATGAAATAAAACCCCGAATCATAAATAAGTTACCAATTTAAATATATAAAAATTAAAATTTCTGCATATAGAAAAATAACATTAAGAAAGTCAAAAACATGCCACAAAAGAAAATGTTAGCGAAACATTAAATACAACACTAATTTTACTCATTTAAAGAAAGACAAAATAGAAAAATTGGGAGAAAGGAATAGAATGCTTCTAAGTGCAAATTCTGTTTCCCTTCCTTTCCCAGTCAAATAATTTCACACCATTCTTGGAATGAAAGTCAGAATCCTTGTGCAACTTCCCATCCCAGGCATGATCTGGCGCCCCTCCACCTCTCTAATTTCATTCCTTATCATTCTTCCCCTCGCTTCCCTGTTCCAGATATACTGGCCCTCTTCCAGTTTCCCGATTTCTTCATGCATTCTCTTCCTTTGATACACACCCTCCTCCTTACAAAGTAAAAATAAAATAAAATCTTCATCTTTACAGACATGCAAATCTTACCCTAAATGACACTTCCTCTGAGAAGGCTTTTCTGAGTGCTGCAACCCACCCCCCAAACTAGATGAAGTTCCCTATGATTAGGTCTCACATTTCCCTACCCCTTCCCTTCATTGTACCGTATAGTCCACTGTGTATCTGTGTTGATGAATGTGTCTCTCCTCCGCTACCTGGTAAGTTCCCCAAGGAGCTGATCACTCTATGCCCAGGACTTAACATATTGCCTGGCACAAAAGGCAGTTCAACAAGTGCTTGTTAAGTGAATGCTTGTTTTAATTTTCGTACGCCTCACATCAGATTGGGGAGCATTCCCCTCAGGATGCCTTTCCGTGATGAGCAAAGGATGGAGACTCCGCAGCATCGTCACCCGGAAACTTGGTTAGAAATGCACATTCTGGAGCCCCTGTGTCCTAGCAAGCCCTGGGGTGATTCTGACACACCCTGAAGTCTGAGAACCACTGCTGTAGGACGTCATCGGCTTCAGTAACCAACAAACTCAAGCATCAAATGGCTTAGTCTTCCTCAAAGTTTATTTCTCATTTGTGCAGCAGTCCAACATGGGTGCTCCAAAGTCATTCGGGGACCTAGGCCGACAGAGATCTGCCGGCTTCAACGTGTGGCTTTCAGGGTTGTCCTGGACATTGTATTCAGTGAAGACAGAAAGAAAGGGAGCATGAAGATGGTGCACCAGCTCCTTAAGCACCACGGCCTGGAGGAGGTGATGTCACACTTCCACTCACATTCCACTGGCCACAGCGTGTCATATGGTCCCATTTCAATGTAAGGGGGTGGGAAATGTAGTCCTCTACTGAGCAGCTGCTTCTCAGCAACAACTTTATACCACGGAGGAGGATACAAATGTTCAAAGGACAGTTGGCCATCTCTGCCACAGTTATAGTATGAAGATGTCACCTTTAAAGCTTACTTTCATATAACTAGAATATTCGAAGGGCATATCAGTGACTCCCTGTCTCAGGAAAATCCTTGGCGGCCAGGCTGTAAGTCTCTCATTCTGGTCCTTATGGTGTGACCCACCTGTGCTAGAAAGAGCCCAGGTCAGCCATTTCGCTCAGCTGGTGCCATTTGCTCCATCTCACACTCAGTCCTGGCTACAGCTTCGGCTCCTGGTGCACTTCTTGTCGTCAGGAATCCTGGACTTTCCAAAACCACTCGGCCACTGCAGTGTAGCCACCATCACGGTGTAAGAGCGGGCTCCTCCAAGCCTCCACTGGCTCCCTCCCTGCTGGGGGAGGAAGAAAGTGGCTCATGTTGGTCGCGATGGGGCAGCAAGCGGGATCCAGATCTCCTGAGTCTTCTGTCTTCTCATCTAACACTCCAACCACAGGCCACCAAATGGAGGTGCATTTGATGTTTAGGCTTGTTGTTTGGAATTTCTGTTTTATGTATTTATTGTTTTGTTTAGCAATTATCAAAGTTCTGACATGCAGGCCCAAAGCACTAGGTTGAACAATAATCTCAATAACCCATCCTTCTTACTTTTAACTGTTTTCCTCCTTTCAAGCTAGTGTAACTGTCCTCTCAGGTGTTTGGTCGGCAACTGGCAGGGGTAGGGAGGAGGGCCAGGGGAGGCCAGATGTTTATTACTGAGAACCAGACTTTGGCTCTGACCTGCTCAGTCTCTATCTGTCCCCATAAAGCTCATTAATTCCTCATTTAAAATTCTGCCATAGTGTATTTGTGTACACAAAACCGAATCCCTACAGTGAGATATCCACATGCAAAATAATAAAATTGGACCCCTACCTCACACCATCTACAGAAATGAACTAAAAGTGGATCAACAACCTAAATTTAGAGCTAAACCCATAAAACTCTTAGAAGACAACATAGGAGTAAATCTTTATGACCTTGGATTTGACAATGGATTCTTAGATATGACACCAACAACAGCAAAAGAAAAAATAAATGAATTGTACTTCTTAAAATTAAAAACTTTTTGCATCAAAGGAAATTATCCAGACAATGAAGAGACACAGGCTGGGAGAAGATCTTTACAAATCGCATACCTGATAAGGGTCTAGTACACAGAACACATAAAGAACTCTTACAACTCAACAATGACAAGACAACCCAACAACAACCAAAAAATGGGCAAAGGACCTGAAAAGACATTTCTCAAAAGAAAATACACAAATAGCCAACAAGCACATGAAAAGATCTGCAACATCATTAGCTAGGGAATTGCAAATTAGAACCACAATGAGATACCATTTCATGCTCACTAGGATGACTATAATAATAATTTTTTAATAAACTCAGGAAATAACAAGTCTTGGTGAAAATGTAAAGAAATTGGCACCCTCATACACTGCTCGTAGGAATGTAAAATGGTGCAGCTGCTATTGAAAAAACAGTTTGACATTTCCTCAAAAAGTAAACATAGGATTACCTTGTGATCCAGCAATTCCATTCCTAGGTATATATCTGAAAGAACTGAAAACAAATGTCCAAACAAACACATATGCATGCATATTCCTAGCAGCACTATTTATAATAGCCGAAAGGCAGAAACAACCCAAATGTATATCAACAGACAAATGGATAAACAAATTGTAGTATATACATACAACAGAATGCTATTCCATGATGAAAAGAAATGAAGCACACTGATATGTGCTACAACGTGAGTGAACCTAAAACACATTCTGCCAAGTGTAAGAAGCAAGACACAAAAGGTTGCATATTGTTTGAGCTTATTTATATGAAATGTCTAGAGTGGGTCAATCCATAGAGACAAGAAGTATACTGGTGGTTGCCAGGAGCTAGGAAGAGAGGATGGAGGGGCTGGTAAATGCTTAATGTGTACACGGTTTCCTTTTGGGGTGCTGACAATGTTTTGTGAGCAGATAGAGGTGGTGGTTCCACAACAATGTGAAAGTACTGAATACCAACGAACTATTCCCTTTAAGGTGGCTAATTTAATGCTATATGAATTTCATCACAATTAAATAAAATAACTGGGGCCCTTATTCTAAAATCTCAACTATGTTTTTAAGATTCCCTACTTAACCAATGATTTAAAAAATTAACATTCAAAACAAAAAAGAATGCCTCTTTTTAAACAAAATTGCTTGTTAGCTGGTGCTATGATCTGAGTTGTTATAAATAGAAATTCTGACACTACAGAGCCATAAGAAATATTTGCAAACAAAGATAAATACAAGTACATTAATATATTTGGATTTTAAAAATCACAGGTTAAAGTTTCCTTTCTCCTTAATGAATACTTTAAAAAGTTTTAAAAATAAACTTACAACTTACGATGAGATACTGAGATAAGCTGAGACCTTATCTTAATGGTTTGACATAAATTACTACAAAACTGTGACAAACCAAGAAAAAATCTATGACAACGGATGATGCAGGCCCATGTTTGGGTAGCAGAGCTCTATTATGAGCACAATGAGAGAGCTGAATTAATGGAAACCACTGGGATGTCCTGGGAGTGTGTCTGAAGTATATCAAAGGCAACGTCTGTGCTGCTAGGAGCAGCTCTGCAGTAAGTGGGCACCTGAGAAGAGTCACTGACAAATCTGATGCCTACAGGGCAGTAGGCAACAGCTAGTCCTCAATTACACCTGGACTGGTGATTGATCAGACAAAATGATGCACGCTAGCTTTAACTCAAAAGGATGAAGTTTACTGAAGATTGGTATTTTCCCTCAAATCCTTACTGATTCTTTGTGGGGATGCACGTGGCTTCATCAGGAGTGGTGTTGTGTTATAACGTTATCAGCAGCATTCAGCAGGACATCCTTGCCTCCGCCATTGATTTTTGAGCTTAGACTGACAGAATCTTTTTCACCATGTTCATCCCTTGCCACTGTCTTTCTCCCCTTTCTCCTTCGTCTCCCTCTTGTTCGAGATAGTTCTGATGCCAAGGGTTGGAGGAGGATGTGTTCTAGGTGGTACCCACTGTTCACAAAATCAGACCTGAGTAGGGAGTCAGGACAGATCTTAAGCAATATGGGACCATTTTTTTCCCACCAAGTTTAAACTAACTTTGGGCCATCTATAATAATTGATAAAGGTAATCAATGTAACTGATAAAAGAAAACCCAAAAGTTACCACCAGAATTTATCTTGGGCTCTCATTTTGATATACTTTTCCTCAAATGTTAAAAGCGATGAATTTTAGAGTTTTCCTCTTTGCAACATCTGTGAGAAATATAAATGAGGTGTGAAATGAAAAGAGAGAAAGGTGAGAGGAAAAAAATTAGGTTTTGGTCTAACCACAAGTAGAATAATCAACTTCTAAAAGACTCAGCATGAACATTTTCAAGCTCCTATCTTAAGCCGAGCAGTGACCTAGACCCCTGGAGTGGGAGGGGCAGGAGATGCTGAAGTGAATAAAGATAAAGAAATCATGGTCACTACATTCCAAGAGACAAAATTTGAGCTGGGACTCAAAGTACATGATCCCGACAGTTGGCAATGCAAAGCATGGTGGAGTGAGGCAGTAGGAAGCATACAGTACCTGGCATAATAGACTTAAAAATTTAAGTTTGACTCTTGCTCATATAGAGGCTGATTGCCTAGTCTGTTTACAGTCTTTAGTCATCTTAGAATTTAAGCTTTTCTTTCACTGTGACAGATTTTCATCATTTCAGGTTTGCACATATTTTAGAAATTTTGTACAGTCTTAAGTACTTTGCTGATTACAGCTAAAAATGATTCTTGCAGGCAGAGGAATTCACTCCCTCCTCTGAGTTCCCACAGTGCTCTGTTCACACCTTTATGGAGCAGAGATTACACTGTATATTAATTATCTCTTTGCTTTTCTGTCTCCTTCACAAGAGTGAGATCTCCTCATGGACTGTGATTATACTCTTGTTGAGACAGGGAAATACAGTGGTTAGGCATTTGGGCTGTCAGCTTATTCTGCCCAAATTGAAATTTCTGCTCCGCCATTTCCTATCTTGCTGTATAACCTTGGACAAGTTATTAGTTAACCTCTTTAAGTTTCAGTTTCTTCCTATAAATAATGACAAGCCTCCCTCATGAGGAGGTGCTGTGAGCATTAGATTAGACATACAAGGTGCTTTCTACAGTGCTTGGCACAAAGGGGCAGTCAATGAATACAGGCTCATATCCTGTATTCTGGCATGCAATAGGTATTTAATAGAGCTCATAGAAATATTAAATGAATAAATTATCTTACAAGAGCTGTCTGGATTGAGGAATAGTTTTAGCTTATTTTTCCTGCCCAAATTTTTCTTGGATAAAAAGAGAAAGCCCCTTTCAGACTCCATGATGCTGGGGTGAATCACACATTTCCCTTTGGGTGGGTGGGGAAATGACTATTTCTTCCTCATCCTGCCCAGGAACTGCTAAACTCAGCTGAGAACTGAAGACAGGGAGCAATGGTCAGAGGTAGAGCTGAAAAAACGAAAATACCCTTGGCCTTCCAGGTCTCTGAGAGTGGCTTCTGTTCATGCTAATGGAAGGATGCACTGTGGTCTGGTGAAGAGCTTTAGGATCTCTGTAAGAAAGATGTCGCCCATGAGAGAAGCTGTTTCTCTACATCTTGGTTTTGTCAACCTATATAAGTTACCACCTGCTCCCAAGAGGAGTTAATGCTCCTCTTCTGCGCTCCCTTAATACATAAATCACAACTGCTAACCTTGATTGAGCACGTTCTACACACTGGGTGCTGTTCTAAACACTTCACGTGAATCAAACGCATTTAACCCATACACAAATCTACAAGGTTGGGGCTATGACCCCCATTTCACAGGGAAAGAGACTATGACACAGCAAACTGAAGTAACTTGTCCCAGATCACACAGCAATAAATAGTAGACTGGGGATGTGAACTGAGGCTGCCAGAGTTTGGTGCACATTAACAGTATATGAAACTGCCTCCCCCTCGGCTTTCACGTCAGTTACAACCCTGATCTGTAGAAACCCTTCAATGGCAGGTTTCCTTATCTGCCTCTCTAATCGAACTGTGAGCCTCTTGAGGGCATGACCAGTATCCTCACTGATTCCTCAGCTCCTGCTACAGTGCTTGACGCACAGTAGGCGTTCAAGACACAGCAAGTAAATGAATGAATGATTGAGCACATTGAGGCCATGCTTTAGGCAGAAGATACTGTGTTGGATTTGAGCAAAGGCATAGGAATCATGCCTCCCTCAGGCTCCTGTAATTGGTAGAGACCCCTTCAGGAGAAGCCTTAACTCTTCCAGACCTAAGGGCTCTGACATAGTGAAACTGGAGCCTTCCTTGTCATACCCTTCAGCAAAACATTTCAGACAGATCATCGCATAGGAATTATTTAACTTGCCTCCCTCTGCATCAGTTTCAGATCTCCATAAGGAGTCTTCACTACAGGCTCTAAACTGTCCCTTGTCCCATTCAGTGCCTCCTGGTTGGCTCAGTTTCTCCATCTGCCATAGTAACTGAGATGCCAAACATCCGTAAAACTCTTTCAAGGGAAGTAGTCCTCCGTGGCTGGAGAAATAGTATGTCCAAGGACTGGGCTTGTGATGTCTCTAAAGAAGCCCTTCCTGCACAGGTCTTCCTTCTGCAATGTTTTTATTCCAAGAACTGAGCTCCTTTTCCTGCCTTCAGTGGCTTCTCTCCACAGATGTCTAAGGACAGAACTGGGCTCTTCTACTGAGCAACCCTGTTGGCTAAAGATTTCATTAAGAATTTGATGAGGATTCAAGATCCCAAGGTATTTTGCTGAAGCATTAAGGTTGGTCTGTTGCCAAGAATCCAAGGATTTTACAGCAAGCTTTTCCTGGACTGAAACCACGTTTTCTTAACAACCTCCCTCATTTTCCTCTGGGAAGTCTTGTTGTCCCCACTCAGGTAGATGTTTCATTTCTTTCCAACTTCTTATGACTATATGACTGTTAAACAGAACTCCCTTCCTCCAGACAACACACACACACACACACACACACACCCCATCATCTGTTCCAAAAAGAACTGCATCCAGGCCTCACTCAAGTGATTTTGGTATATTGTAAGCCAAGTGAAGAAGCCTGGCACAAGGTGTATCTTTGGGTACCTACGGAAAGCGTTTCTATCACCACCCCTTCATAAAACTGAGTTCGTTTAATGCAACAGTCTCAGAAAGTATGTCAGTGTTATTTAATTTGTAAAGAAAAGAGATGAATTACCAATTCACTTTTTCTTTTAAATGTAGCCTTCTCCGCCATGGTTTACAGACAGTAAACAGTGAGGATGACCCTTTCCTTTCCCCTGGTATCACCAACCACCTTTTGCTCATCAAATATTTATTGACCATCCACTTGCAGAGCACAGCATACTATAGTGGGTCCTACCCGTTGCTGAATTGTCAGCTTAGAAATAAAACTAAAGATGAATTCATATTAATAATGGATGACAACTAAAATTCAATGGAGAGGTGGTGCCTTAACAGGAATATCTAGAAAACCTCATGGGACCCTCTGTACCAGTGGCTTTCTAAAATTTTCTTCAGCTTCAAAAACTCCTGACATAAAATTTTAATTGGGAGTCCACTCTAGCCAATGAAAGTCATTTTCTCATTGACACAGCTGGAGTCCAAAGAGGATTGAAGATTGGCCAGCACCTCCAAGCCAGTTCATGGGGTACAGCCAGGTCTAGTCCTCTTATCTGAAGCCATGAAAGACTGTGCATTCCTGTTGAATTCCAGGCTCTATTACTGCAATAAGCTGAGTCTTACAAGGCTGTGAATGGACTCTGTAGACGTTAAGCCCTGCGTCCTGACTCCTGGATCTTGGCCTCAGCTGTCAACAAAATATCTAATTAGGATGAGCACCATTTTTCTCAGGGTTTAGTAAATGTATCTATGGTTCAGGAAATCTTTCTGAATTTAGTGGAAAATATTTAGCTACTGAAGCATTTCAAATGGGACTAGAGTGGAATAGAGGTGAAAGAGCGAATATTGCTTCAATGGCCCTAGGAAAACTGGAACGTTAGTATTATGTGAAGAAAAACAAAGCTGTAGTCCTACCTTATACTATATTCAAACATGGGCTACAGGTAGAGTAAGGACCTAATTGCTAAAGGTAAAACTGTAAAGCTGTCAAAAGAATATGTTGGGTATCTTTGTGAAAGATAAAGTCTTCCAAAGGGACATCCCAAAGCACAAACCATAAAGTTAAATGTTGATGGATTTGACTTTATCAAAATTAAGAATTTTGGCTCAGTAAAAGACACAACAGACAGAGGACAGATTGGGAGAACGTATTTGCAACATTTGTAACAGGCAAGGGGTGACTATCTAGACTATCAAATGAACTCCTGCAAATTAGCTTAAAAAAGACAGGAAAACAAATAGAAAAGTACTCAAATAATATGAAAAAATAATTTGTAAGAGGAAATTCTTAAAAATTGAAGAATTATAGGAAAATATGCTAATAATCAGAAGAATGCGAATTATAGCAACACAATTCCACTTAACACTCAACCAACATGGCACAATAAGAAAAGGTGGTAATACCACTTATTGACAAGGATGTGAAGAGGTGGGAACAATCAGACATTGCTGTTTTTAGTGTAAAACATAGCCTTGTGGAAAGGAATCTGGTAATAATTAATCAAATTAAGAATGATGTATCTTATGACCCAAAATCCCGATAGAGGTATACCCAGAGAATTTCTCCCATGAGTTCACTAAGGGACACAGATAAGGGTATGAATTGTTGAATGTTTGTGGTATCAAACATAGAAGTTATCTAGTGTCCACAGAAAAGACTAGATAAGCAAAATGTAGGATGTTAACACTCTGGTATACTAGGCCGTGGTCAGCGTTATTTAACCAAGTAAACATATTGTCACATAGATAGACCCAAAAACATAATACTGAATGAGGATTTATAGCACAATATATTTAAGTAAATTTAAACACATACATAAAACAGTATTTGCACAGCCAAGAACATCAAATACAGTAGTGTCTACAGGAGAGAAAGGACTAGAAATGACAACTGTGGATGAAGGAGAAAACGTAATAAAACAAGAGAGCATCTTTGCATGGACTAAAGATGATAGATAGTATTCTGTGAACCAATGAGCTTAATTAAAGCAACTCTATGAACTTAGGGTCAAAGAATAGAAAAGAAAACAGGGAAGGCTGTCGTTGGAGAGGCGATGCCATGGGGAGACGGCTTGCCCACCCTGCAGGCAGGACACCTGGGTCCCATCCTGACTCAGCCTCTCACTTGATAGTCACACGCATCCAGGATGCTCTTCTCTAGATATCAGGCTTCCCCTTTGATAGGGTAAAGGTATGAGGCTAGAATTTCTAAGATCTGTCCCAGCTCTTTGCTTCAAGTCTCTGTACTTCTTTTCCCATCAAGAACCTCCGTGGTGTCATAAGTAACAAAAAAACCATACCATCCATTTCTGAAGATTTTTATTAACATTGAAAAATAATCTAACTTATGAGAAATGTCTTTGGCTGAAAGTGCGTTTTTATGCACCTGGCTGACAGAGTTACATCATTTCTTTAAAAGTGCAGGCTTTGTCATCTTAAAGGAACAGTTTCCCTTTTCATGGATCAATGAACAAAGGAAGAAAGTTTTTTTTAAAAAAGGCTTAAATAACATTCGGGAAGATTGGAGGTGCTATAGAATCAAAGAGTCCTTTTTGAATAACTAGAGCCTGGCTGATGATGACGATATGACAATGACGCTGACAATGACAATGACTATCACAGCAAACTAGGGAAGCATCTGTCCAGAAGAGATTCAGCTTGTCTCTGGGCACCGAGCCCATAGAAGCCACTAGGCTCTCTAGTTGGCTCTAGGTTCCTTTGGCTCCTACTTTAATTTACTTTGAAACATACCCTTGAGATTAGATATAGAAAGCATTATAAAATGAAAAAGGTCACTTTGTAGAACTGTGGACTCCATTTGCAAAATAAAATAACAAAATGGAAAAACACTATCATAGAAAATCTATTCTGCACTGTGCTAAAAAAAAAATCCTTTTACCCTTTAATAGTTCATTAGAATGCAACAGTGCTCATTTCAAGCAATTAATATTTTGGCTATGAATAAGAAAATATGTGTGAATGGCCAGTCCAGTACAAACTAAAACATTTGCATAACATCAGCTCTTTCTTTGGTTGCATAATTAATCATCTGGGATTACCCATTTGTAAGCATAATTTTTCAGTGTCAGAAGAAATTATGTTTTACTTATTGAAACAGTCTAAATCATAATTACAGCTATCATTTATTGAGCACCGACTAAGTACCAGGCATTATACATATATTAGTTGTTATGCTCACCATAGTATTGTAAAGTGAATATATCTGTTTTTAGGGTTTGGAAACGGAAGTTCAGACAGGGTGACCAACTCATCCAAGATGATAAGCACTTCAAAGCTGAGTATGACTGCAAATCTCATGTTCTTTTCAGATTTTTCTTCTGAAAATAGGGACCCCATATTAACAGCTAATGTTTACTGTGTGCTCACTGTATGCCACTGGCCATGCAACTTCATATGCATTGCTTCATTCAATTCACCAATCATCGCTATGACATGTGGATACTCATATGTATTTGAGGTAATGAGAAAACTTTTTAAAGAAAGCATCTCGTCCAATATAGCACAACTAGAAAGCAATGGAATCTGGATTCAAGGTCTCAGTATCAGTTCATATTTTTCTCTACTTTTTTTTTAATTTACATGTAATAAAATTGACCTTCCTGGTGTACACTTCCATGAATTCTAAAACGCGTATAGATTCGTTGTAACCACCACCACAATCGGTATGCACAACAGTTTCGTCGCCCCTCACATTATTTCTTTGCAGCCACGTCTGCCTCCCACGCCAACCTCTGCACTTACTGATCTGGTCTCTGTCACTCCAGTCGTGTCTTTTGGAGAATGTAATATAAATGGAAACATGCAGCATCTGGCCTTTCAAGATGGCATCTTTCAGGGAGCAGGTGTGGCTCAGTGGTAAAGCACATGCCTAGCATGCGCAAGGTCCTGGGTTCAATCCCCCTTACTGCTATTAAAAATAAAGGAAACTAATTACCTCCCATTGCCCCCAGTTTTTCTTTTAATGGTGTCTTTCAGTCAGTATAATGCCTTTGAGCTTCCTTCATTTTGCTGCTTCCCCGTCTGTTCCTTTTTACTGCTGATACATGGATACACTGCATTTGGTTTATTCATTCATCTGTTGGAAGAAATTTGGATTGTCTTCAGTTCGAGGTGGTTATAAACAGAGTTGCTATACACATTTATGTACAGCTTTGTGTGAACATAAGTTTTCATCTCCTTAGGGTCAATGTTTGCTTAATTTTATAAGAAACTGCCAAACTATATTCCAGAATGACTGTATCATTTTTACCTTCTCTCCAGTAATTACAAGAGAGTTTCAGTTGCTCCACATCCTCATCAAGACTGGGTAGTGTTACTTGTTGTTGTTTTTCTAAATTTTAAAAATTTTAGTCATTCTAGTAGGTGTGCAGGGGTACCTCATGGAGGCTTACTTTCCGTTTTTCAGCCTCTTCATGTGCTTATTTGTCATCAGTATTTCCTCTCCAGCAAAGGGTCTGTTCAAATTTTTTGCCCATTTTTTAAATTGAGTCATTTGTTTTGTTACAATTGAGTTTTAAGAGTTCTTTATAGAGTCCAAATAAAAGTCAGAAATAGGGTTTACAAATATTTTCATTCATTCACTTGTCTTCCATTATCTTAATAGTTTTTATTTTTGATGAAGTCAAAATATATATGTTTTTAATTTTGATTAAATTCTATTTATCTAATGTATCGATTTGTGTGTGTGTGTGTGGAGCATGCTTATGGTGTCATGTTTAACTCTCTGACTAAAGGGGCAGGGGCAGGAGCAGAAAGAGGGAGAAAGAGTGGAAAATGCTACAGTCTGGCTTTGAGGATGGAGGAAGGGGTCACGAGCCAAGGAATCCTCTAGAAGCCGGAAAAGGCACGGAAACAGTTTCACTCCTAGAACTTCCAGAAGGATTGCATCCCGCTGACATCTTGATTTTAGCCCAAACTCAGACTTCTGACTTCCAGAAATGTAAGATAACAAATTTCCATTATTTTCAACTGCCAAAAAAGAACTCTACCCAGCTCCAGATCAAAATACATATATATATCGCCTATGACTTCTGCTGAAGTTCTATAGTTTTATGTTTTACATTTAGCTCTATGATTCATTTTGAGGTGTTTTTTTTTTTTTTTTGGTATAAGGTATGAAGTTTAGGTCAAAATTCCTGTTTTTGCTTAGGGATGTCCAATTGTTCCACCCTCATTTGTTGAAACCACCATTCTTTCTTCACTGAATTGCCTTTGGAACTTTGGCAAGATCAATTGGCCATATTTGTGTGGGTAAAGTTTCTGGGCTCTCTGTTCTGTTCCATTGATCAATGTGTCTGCTGTATCACCAATACCACACTGTCCTGATTACTGGAGTTTTATATTAATTCTTAGAGTCTGGAGCTGTGCGTGATTCTCCAACCAGTTCCCATTCTGAGCCAACAAACTGCATGGCACAGGTGGGTCAGCCTCAGTGCCCTCTTTTCCTTTGCTACCAGAAAGGTGTTAATAACATTTAGGGAGTGCTGTGTACGAAGAGGTAGAAAAGTAATGTATCAGGCCTACTTTCCAGCTCGAGAGAAAAAAGAAAGGCTGTCTTTTACAGCTTTTCCTCTGCCTGACCCACCTGGAAATGCCTGCTAAACACACTTACTATGTATAATACATTCACGCTATGTATCTATTGAGCATCGAGCGTGCTGTGTTGGGCACCGTTATAGGTTCTGAGGAAGCACAGAAGAACAGGACAAACATGATTCTTCTTCATGTGAGGTTTATGCCATATGGCAAACAAATAACAACTAGATGCAAGAACGAGATGGGATGGCTATTCTCCAGAGAACCGGACTTGGGTCATGTGTCAAAGAGTGACTCAGGGATCTTAGACTGCACGGCCAGGGAGTGCCTCTCTGAAGAGAGCTGGTGATGACAAAAAGAAATCTTGGATGGGTGAACATCAAGGGAAAGAGTATTCTGAACTGTTAGTCTGAAGAGATTTAGATGAATACAAGCCTGATGCATCTGAGAGACAAAAAAGAAAGATTGTGTAGTTAGAAAGGAGCGAGCCAGGAAGAGAGGTAAGAAATAAGAGCTGAGAGGTAACAGGGGCAGGTTGAAGAATGGTTTTGTAATCAAGACAGGAAACTGGGTTTAATTCTAAGTGCCTTGGGAAGCCATTAGAGAGTTTAAACCGAGACAGGTCACGTGGCCAAAGGCCACGGGCTTCCAGACGAACAAATGGGGAGAGGGAATAAAATGAATCTCCCCAATTCCTATCCCCGTGGAAACAAGTCCCTTGCTCACAGTAAGCTGTTCTCTGCGCACAGGTGAGGTAAGTGAGATTCTTAAGAAGCCAAGTCCAGGGCTTCAGCCCTCCTAATTTGCACATCACCTCTTCCTAGCCTAGACTCCAACTGGATTGAGAGGAGAGGGGAGAAGTCATTCTAAGTCTCTTGCTGAGCTGATGATGTGCTGAGGACCCAATGCAGAGGAGGTTGGGCCCTGAGTCAGGGATAGGCGCCTGCCGCATCACAGCCCCATGAGAAGTAGAAACAGAGAGCCCTGTTCGCAGGTAGAACAAGTTGTTTCATCACAGCTACCGCCTTGTGGTTTCCAATCTTCATAAACAGCAAATTAAAGGAAATTGGCTAAGACTGCACTATAAAAAAATAAAAGTTCTGCATGGAAGGATTTTCCAACTATGAGAAGTTACAAGCCCTGGATTGAATTTCTGAGCAGAGGTGTGTGTAGAGTCTCCAGGAGACTGTATCCATTCTGCTTATTTAAACTCCACTTTGGATAAGTAACCACCTCTGGGGAAGCATAAACACAGCACCTCTTCCCCAATGTAGAGTCACAATTCCACAACTGTGTCATCTCTTCTATCATCAGGTTGTAAATACAATTTTTATGGAGTTATAATCCATATGATGCTTGCTTCCCAGTGCTCTGGTTTCTGCTTAACATTATTTCACATACATTTCTCCATGTAGCAACACAGTCTAAATACTTGTGATTTTGCAGCACTGCACAGTGATACAGTAGATAAAAATAGCTCCTACTCACAAAGTAATTACTATATGTCAGGCACGGTTCTAAGCACTTCACCTGTTTTTACTCACTTAATGTTTCTTCCCTATAATCCGCCAAAGTGGGTACCATCTGTCTTAGTCTGGCTTCAAAAGAAAGAGAGCCTGAAGCCAAGGGTTCCATGGACTACTTTATTCAAGGTGTAATCCCAAGGGAGCAGGGGTGCGGGGGAAGTGAAATGAGGCACAGAAGGGGGAAGAGTCAATCTGAAGGTGCGTTACCAAGCTGGTTACCATCATAAGTGATAGATTGCTCCATCTCACAAGGCTGTCCTCCCATGAGACCACCCTGCAAAAAGCTGCATCAACTGCATCTCAGACAGTCATACAAGGGGAGAAAGGAGAAACTGTTTATGCACAGGTCCTAGCTGCCCCATGAGACTTTAACCACGCACACTTCCGGGTTGGCACATATCACACCTAAGTCTCAGCAGGGAAGCCTCAGGATAGGTGACAAGAGGCAGGCATGAGGGCTCAAGGCTAGGCGCTCTGTCGTTTGCCTGCACAAAGTCACGGAGGCAGTCAGAGCCCACATAAACCCGCTGTGGCAGCAACAAGGAACACACAAGAGATTCTCTTATTGCACTGGTTTGGCTGATGGAACCGAGATTAAGTTCCTGCCCTAAACCACTCAGCCAGTAACTGCTGGAGCCAAGATTTGAACCCAGAAAACCAGGCTCTTTTAACAATATGCTCAACTAGCTCTTTGATTTGAGGAGATCTGGGTTGTATTTCACTTTTCACTGAAATGCTTCAGAGCATAATAGAAAGGTTCTTGGACAGGAACCTTAGATGCTGACCTTGGCTCAGAACCTTGGAAAATCATTTCTCTACTGGTCTCCCTTTGCTCGTGTGATTTTGAAAGAGCTCAGACTACATGACCTTAGAAGTCTCAAATTCTGAATCACACTCTTCTAAAAAATCTTTGAACAAATATATTCTTTTTTTAAAATTTACAAGTCCTTAGAATATAAATTCAGAAATTAGACTATTGAGTCACAGGGGAGGACCATCTTTATGACTCATGGTTTAAATTAGCAGATTGTCTTTGAAAAGACTCTTCCTAATTTAATGTATTTGCTATATCTTGTATGACTGTGTCTCTTTCCTTACCTGATCATCATTGGGAGAAAAAAATAAAATTATATATGTAAAATATTTAATTTTGGATGACTCGGGAGATGTGAAATAATGTCACGAGATTGCTTTGTTTTCTATTTCTTTCGTGAGTAAGCCAAACATCTCTCCAAGTGTTTTTCATGTGATTTCCTCTGGTGTTAATTTACTTTGAGCAAGTCATTTCCCCTCTCTGGGGGAATCAGCTACATAATCTTTCAAATCAAAAGTTGAGTGAGATCTCTAAGGTTGAGAATTAAGCGAGACAGTACCTTCTGAAGCTCTACCTCAATTCTCTAAATAAATAAGTGAAAGTGATTCCATCTTCAGCATGTCTATGAGTGTAGACGCCAGGAAGCGTGTTCCTTGACCAGAGACACTAAGACATGTCTTGGTCATCCAGATCTCTTCTTTCTGAATGGTTCTTATTTTAGTCCTTTGAGAGATGAACTTAAATGACCAGCATGGTGGTTTTTTCCCTCCCAAATCCAGTTTATAATATTATTGTATGATGAGAACATGTATCAAATGCCTTTCCCAAAGTAGCAGTTATCTATCTCCATTGGCTCGCCCTTCTAGTTTTTCTCTAAGCCTAGAGCTTCTTGACACATTTGTTCTGAATTTGTGGTGACCTACTTATTCCAAGTTTTATTCTTTTAGCAGCTGAGATTAAAATGGTCAAAATAATGAAGTCAT
Source organism: Vicugna pacos (assembly GCF_048564905.1). Classification (NCBI taxonomy): domain Eukaryota; kingdom Metazoa; phylum Chordata; class Mammalia; order Artiodactyla; family Camelidae; genus Vicugna; species Vicugna pacos. The sequence goes on along the minus strand of NC_132987.1, from coordinate 59,663,821 downwards.
CGTTGTCAGTCTTTGGAGATTTAGATAAAATAGGACAGCATTCTCAGACACTAGGGAAGTTAGGGGCCTGGGGCATTGAGAATCTCCCTGCAAATCATCATGTTTCTATCTTGGAACAGAGTTTTTTTAAAAAAAAAAAAAGTCAGAGGCTGGTTCTTGGAATGCCCTAGCCTCTTTTTTTCTAAGCCTCTTCCTCCATTCCACAGTGCTCTCTGGTTCACTTTTCTCTCCTGTGAAAATCTGTCTTCAGAATGAGACTGGAAGGCAGGAGAGATGGGTTCAAGCCCAGTTCTGGCACTTTATAGCCCTGTGGATTTTAGTACATACCTTCTGTCCTTTGAAGGTCAATTTCTTCATCTGTTCCCATGATTACAGTCTCTTTCATTGATTATTCATGGTCTCCACTAATTAGTATGTAAGATTCTTGAGTTAGAGGCAATGCCTCGTTTACCTCTGTGCCCCTGACAAAGGCCCACTATGGAATTTGGCATAGAAAGGTGCTCTCTCTCTGTTTATACCGAATTCTTATAAATCTCTCCTTGACCCTGAGGGTGTCATCCTCTCTAAGGTTTGCCAAGTGGATTCATTTCCTAGAGATACTATAATAAACTAACACACACTTGGTGGCTTAAAACAACAGAAATGTATTCTCTTATGATTCTGGGGGCTGGAAGTCCAAAATCAAGGTGTCCACAGGGCTATGCTCTCTGAAAGCTCTAGGCAAGGATCATTCCTTGCCTCTTCCTCGTTACTGATGGTTGCTGACAATCCTTGGTGTTCCTTGGCATGCAACCACATCACTTTCATTTCTACTTTCATCGTTACATGGCCTTCCTCCCTCTGTGTCTGTCCTTTCATGTCTCCAAATCGCTCTTGTCCTTGTAAGGTCACCAGTCATTGGATTTAGGGCTCGACCTAATCCATTATGACTTCATCTTAACTTGATCACAGCTACAAAGATCTTATTCCAAATCAGGCCACAATCATGGATCCCAGAGGGAGGTGAATTTTGGAGGACCACTGTTCAACCCAGCACCCCAGGACACCTCTCTATCCTTACTCCTTCCACCCCATAGCTTTGGACCTTATCTCCTGCCCTCTGCCCTCATCATGAAGAACCCTTCCCCCAGAACGATCCTTCTCACTGGGGTCATGATGATCATCCTCATTGTTCTCCTTGAAAATTAGTTCTCCTCGACAATTAGTTCTCCTCCTTCAATCTGTGTTCCACCAAAGCCTGCTGTCTGACTAACCTCATAAAAAGGACAGTTTGGTTCTTTTCACTCCCCTGCTCAAAAATCTTTTTGATGGCTTCCATTGCTATAGCAGAGGAGCCACACTTCCTCAGAAGGACGTTCACAGACTTTTCCACCGAAGCCAACTCTCCTGTCCAGTCACACCAACACAGCACTCCTCCACGCAAAACTGGAAGTGGCCTTTAATTCTATCATCCGCCCTTTTCCTCCTTCATCGTGTCTTTCTCTCCATCTAAAGCCATTCTCTTGATCACAGCATGTATTTTTTCCACCACTCTTGAAAAGCTGCCTCTTTTTCAAAGTCTACAAAGGTCCCCACCTCGCACCCAACCAGAATAGTTACCCCTGCTCCAAACTCCCCTAATATTTTGTACTTCATTGGAACAATTTTCATCCTTACATTATTTGTGATCATGCTACTTCTCTTTTGACTAAAACACAAGCTCTTAAGAGCAGGATCCCTTACTCATTCCCTCAGTGTCTGGATCTTATGAGAAGACAGCATATTTTGAAAAGAGGAAGGAAAGGTGCTAAAGTAATAATTTTCAGAAGGTGCTTTAGGGGGCATGCAAATATTTTGTGTTCCATTAACAGTCAAACTGATAAAAAATTCAAATGTCATCTTTACTCTTAATTTCAAATTTTCTTGTTTATAAAAATAGCTCACTTCTTTATACTAAGCAAGTGCTATGCATTTGATATTACCAAGTACATCAACATTCATAAAATGTGTTTCTATCATACAAGTAGGTTCTGGGTACAATTTTATTGCATTTAAAAAAATTATGAAAACCAGGATAGCAGTGGGGTCATGTGTTGCCCTCGGTAGATGAAGTATTTGCATTTCCTTTTAGACCCTCTTAATCCCAGGAGTCATAATGATGGTTGAGATTTTTTAACCCTCTGCGTGAGATTAAAGGAGAGGAATGCTTTAAGGCCAGAGCAGAAAAGTAATGGACTTTGGAGTCCCAAAGACTGTACAAACCTTTGCCATTTATTAACTGTGTGATTTGAGGGAAATTATTTAATGTCTCCAAACTCGTGTTTTTTTCCCTATTGACATTGAATTGAGCTCTAACTGATAGGATTGTTGAGAGGATTAAATAATATACTAAAATGAGTAACATATGAGACACTTAATAAATGTGTAATCCTCAATTACAAGGGTTAGTAGTGGTGAGAGTTGTCTGTGTGTGTGTGTGTGTGTGTGTGTGTGTGTGTGTGTGTGTGTGTTTGTGTTTCCCCCTTGCCTGGTAAAATGAACCAGTAATTCTAACAGCAGCTAAGAAAGTGGATGAGGAGGGCCTTAACCTCTAAATTGCCCCGAGGGAGAGTTAGCTAATGAAAAGCCACAAGAGTGAATTATCTGCTGACTACACTCTTTCGCTGAGGTAAAAAATTACTTTTGTATAGATATCCAGTGTGCTAACTATCTTTTAAAAATCAAATGAGAGCTCTTCCTAAAGTCCTGGTAGTGACCAAGAAAAACGTATTAAAGGAAAAGGATCAGATTTTACCCAAAGATCAAGAAGAACTCATTTGGAAATAAAAGAAGGACTTGAATACATAATGTCCGATATGACTCCTGGAGTAGGTAAAGTATTTTCTTGATGTCGTCCCCTTCTTTAAGATTTGAGTGGGAAAAAAGGAAGAGAAATAGAAAAGCCCACTTCCTGAATTACTTTGGACCTTTAGAAGGTAACCAGTGACTGATTTCTTGCTGACAGTCCTTGGTGTTGCTTGGCATGCAACCACATCACTTTCATCTCTGCCTTCATCGTTACATGACCTCCTTGCCTCTGTGTGTCTGTCTTTCACGTCTCCGAACCTCTCTTGTCCTTGTAAAGGCACCAGCCATTGGATTTAAGGCCCAGCCTAATCCAGTGTGACCTCATCTCAGCTTGATTACATCTACAAAGACCTTATTCCAAATCAGGCCACAATCGTGGATCCCAGGGGGAGGTGAATTTTGAAGGAACACTGTTCAACCCAGCATCCCAGCACATTTGTCTATCCTACTCCTCCCATTCCATAGCTTTGGACCTGAGTAGCTGGGCTTCAAATTCTCCTTTTCTCCTTCCATGAGGCTGCCCTTCTCTACCCTTTTATGGACACCTGTGTGTGTGGTTATAGGACGCAAGAGTCTGTGTAAGGATGCTCTGCTCTTTCCTGTATAGGTTTGACTCATTAGTCCTCGAGGCTCTCACCCACACAGCCGGCAACATCCACGCACTTTCACTTTTGTGACCACAGAATCTGGGGAAGCATTCATGCCCTTCTATTAGGGCTTCTCAGGAACCCTCTTCCTGTTACGTGCACCTTTCTAACAGTAAGTTCTCAGACCTAACGTCTTTTTTATCTCCATTGCCTTAGACCTCAAAGAACTTAACCTACTGTCTCTTTCTAAAGCTCAACACCATTTCCCACTCTATCCCTTGGACAAGTCACCAGAGCTCTAATTTTAAATGTTTTACTATCAACCAGAATAGGGCACAGATATTGGCTAACAGAAATTACATGGGAAAGATGGAAAGTTTCTAGCATCTTACAAAGTGTGTAGAGCTAGTGTTGATTTCTAACTCTTTGCTTTCCATCCTTTGCTTTCATTATTCCAGGAAAGCATGATCCAAAGCGTGATCCCCCATGGGGAAGTTCCCCTGCCACACTTGCACTCACGCTCACACACATGAAGAAGCAATCAAGACAAAATAGACGTTCCTGGCTCTCATGAGTTTAACTTTTGTTTCTGAAAACTCTAAACTTTTCTTAGGAATGGTTGACACAGGGCATACTCAGTGCTGTGAAGGGGACAGGAGTGAAATAATTAGGGGATCAGATTGTAAGAAGGGACTTTATTTGGCTCATTCTTATACCCCGATCTCTTAGCATCCTGCCAACACCCCCAGCAAGTTTGATTTGGAATCAAGCCGGTGCCTCCCTGGTGGTTCTTAAGCTGCCTAGTTTGGTGTCTCTGAGAGGTTTGCTGCTTTTCTTTCACCTTCAAACTGCCAGAGGCAACTCAGATCGCCAGCTCTTCCCTGTCCACAAACTCTAGTCAAAGATAAGGAATTCAAAATCCTGTCTTTATATTCAAATAAACACATGTCTATTGCAAATAGAAAGCAAAGTTCTTATTCTGGGTTGACCTTTATGCAATTGTCAATATTCAACCATGTTTGGCCTCTAACAATGGCAACTGCATACGGTTTAACCTGATACCTTTTAAAGGTAACAGAAATGTTTTTCTTTGGGCTTCATCCCCAGGCCCAGGAATGAAACTTCTCTTTCCACTGACGTTAGGGATATATCAAATAAAAGTCTGAAAAGTGGCACTTTGCACAATAAAATGTATTCCGTGGTTTTTGGAATATTCAGTGATGGTAGGAATAATTGGCTCTAACTCAGAAATGGCTCTCTTTCCACCTAATTAGTGCTGGATTCTCAGCTTCTTTAGAGTCCTTCTATCTCCCCTGACCCCAACATTTTCCCCTTTTCTTTTTCATCGATCTTGTTCATATAGATGTGTTCAGCTTCTCTCATTTTCCCCCATAACCCAAAGCCTAAGAATTGATGAAATAGACACAGATCCACACCATATCCCATGTGTCTCCAGGTGAATCTCTCTCTACACTTTCTCCCTTGAGTGAAGCAAGCATAGTATTTTCTTAAGGGACTAGGAGAAGCTGGGCCGGAGAAAATAAAATGTAGTTATGACAAGTTGATGGGGCAGACTGATGGACATCTAGAAAATCTTCACATATTATCTGATTCTGCTTCTCATATTCACTGAAGTTTAAATTATGTGATCAGAAATCCATTACTCCCCTCTTTCAACCTCTCTCTCTTTTTTTCATGTGTAAAATGTAAGGATTTAACTGAAGGAGATAATACTTCTGGGTATGTGTTAAAGTCATACTGAGATTCTACAACTAAACAGCATTCATACATGATAATAAAACTAAGAACAAGGTAAAAATACATAAGCTAGGCTCACTATCAACAGGGGACATCAGTTGTTGTCATTGGTGGTGAGGTCAACACATTTTTTTCCATATTCTGCTACATACTTGCTTTATGGGTCTAGGTTTCCAGCTGTTTTACAAAGATTAATAACCCATAATATTTGAGAAATGCAAAAGCAAGGAAAGTATTGAGAGTGCTAATAAGAAAAGGCACATGATAATTATATAAATAAGGTAGGGTATATTAAAAATTTTAAGTGGCATGATTCACTAGACTGCAGGAAATTTTCTGAAGACAAAGAGCTATTCAAGAAGCAGGTGCAAGGATCTGTCTCTGCCTTGGCAATCAGCAAAATCATTAAGAGCAACAGAAAGGTGACTGACGAACCTGAGTACCACTTGAGTGTGCAATATTAGCAGTGATGTGTTCATTCAGAACAGAGAGGGCTATGAGCTGACTAAAGAGTTTAAAAGCAAAGCAGCGTACCCTTGCTGATGAGATTTGTCACAAGCTATGAAGTATGTGGGTTGAAGGACCTCAGTAAAGAAGGAGTGAGTGTAGGCATAGAAACTACTAAAGAATTCCCCATACTTCAGAGGAATTATCAAGAAGGGAGGTTGCCTGACTCAACAGATATCCAGGATATGAAATAAATTGGTTATTTTTAGAAAAGATGTTGGAGAAATAAGGTACAGCTATAAGAAGAAGTAAACACTTGTTTTAAACTTTGAAGATCACACTTAAGTTCTAGGTGGTGGGAATGAGGATGTGAATGTAAGATTAAACCCCTCTGTATTTATTAAGGTAATACTCATTCTCATTGGCTTAATACAGTAAAGGTATATTCCTCACTCGTGTAAGAATTCAATATGGGTGATGCTTGTGGGATGACTTGCTTGTGCAGAGATCCAGGAACTCTGTTCTCATGACTAAGTTCTCCTTTAAGTTCTGGGAGCCTCTCCATTCACCTAAGAGATAGAGAAAGGGACTCTGGGAAAGCCACACTCACCTCTCTACATCCACCCCCAAGAAGAGACACACATCACTTCCTCATGCTTCCCATGGCAAGAACTAGCCAGATGCCTCCTATACCAGATGTACAGGAGCAGAAGCAGGAAATATCAGCCCAGGCTGGGCATCACTTCCTAGCGACAACCCTACACTATAAAGTTGTCTTTGGGGATTAATTATGCAGCTCTGCTACACCTTCTGATTCAGTTATGAACAAAAGGATTTACAACTAACTTTCAGAACCCAACCTATCTGCAAATAGAAAACTTCTGTGGTAAATACTCAGAAATAGAAGCTATGACTCACAGCATTGAGTGCCTGTAAAATGAATGAATAAAAGTAATTTTGAAAGGAACAGACTATAGTTTAAAGAAAAGAGAGGTGTTCCATTTTAGACTGTAAGTGTGTTAAGTCAAGCTTGGGTAATGCGTGTGCCTGCATCTCTCCCTTTGAGAAACAGCTCCACCCTTATTCTGTAAATATTGTACTCAATTTATACAGTTAACGGAGGTGGGAGAAGGACTGACTAGAGTCCTTTCCCTACTTCTGGGCTTGAATATGACCCAGTCCTGGCCAATCAAGCAGCTTCATCCCTGTGGCCACAGTAAATTTTCAGAAATGAGCACATGACCTAAGCTGAGCCAATGAGAGCTCACTCTGGTGCCTTTTCTCCAGAGGCTTTTTCTCTGGGGCCATAATCTCTAAAGCCCATGTAAGCTGAAGCTGTTGACAGCCATTTTAATGCTACATGGAGATAGACTAAGAATGAAGCCAATCCAGAGAGCTGACGGCATTATCTGAATGCCTAAACAACCATGAGCAAAGTCCACTACTTGAACTTTCTAGTTATATAAGCCAATAAATTTCTCCACTTACACTTGTTTTTTTTCTCTGCTTAATTTGATTTGAGTTATTTCTGGTTATAAAACCTTCAAAATTAAAAGTGTCCTAACTATGACACTTGGTTTGAATTTGTCGTATCTTTTCATCCTGTTACTATACTAAAACCTTTAATGGGCTCTTTAATTGCCCACAAGGCCAAATTAAATCTCTGATTCACTTTCAGAACCTTCCACAAAAAGGGCTCACCTTCCTAATCCAAGAACATAAACCTTAGATGCCCAAGCACTTATTTCTCATATTGACATCCGGCTTTAGTCCATTTCTGTCTCAGCCTGTCTCAGCCTCTAAACTTCCACTTGTTAGCACAGCTCCCATGGAGGCAACGGTAGTCAACATTACCTTCCGCACTCCTACCCTCCACAGCAGTTCAGTCCTTAGCAAGGTATAGAACCCAGAAAGCACTCATCAGGTACTTGTTGAATTACTTTTCCACAAAGGCATTTCTCTGGGAAGCAGACTTTTAAATTTTGAACAGTCTACATTTTTTTTCTGTCTGAGAGGAGAATAACTATCTAACTAGACAATCTGGGGACTAAATTTACAGCTTGAACAAAGTGCTGAATTGACCAAAGACTTCTTGGAGGTCAGCATTAAGTTGACCTCTTTCTTTATTTCATTTTCAACACAGGTATAGCTCAGACAGCAATTCAGAGAGGGTTTCCCAGTAACTCATCTAAGTGATCTTCTCTTTTAAACGTGAAAAAAGAAATCGAGTTCTTCACAGATCAGCTATCCTGAAGCTGTTAAATACCTGTTCTTCACTATTCTTGATGGACCGTTGTGTATAGTATTTGTTGACTGAATAAATGATATCTCCCTTCTGTTGAGTTCTTTCCTTCAACCCAGGATCTCATTAATTCCTGAAAAATATTAGAAACAAATGTAAAATTAAGATGTAGTTCCTTACATCTTTAAGTATTTTTATAGTTTTGTTTTTGTTTATTATTTTGGTAGGGGGGAGGTAATTAGGTTTATTTATTTAATTTTTGTTTTAATGGAGGTACTGGGGATTGAACCTAGGATCTTGTGCATGCTAAGCACGCACTCTACCACTGAGCTGTACCCTGCTCACTCAGTATTTTTGTAGTTTTTATTCACATTCCATCTTTTTAACATGCCCTCCAAAAAATTTTGTAGCTAAGAGGGAAAAATAACATAAATCTTTCAGAGGAAGAAACTAGGGCTCAGAGGTCCTAAAGGTCATACAGCTGGCAAACAACAGACCCAAGGTATCAGGCCTCCTGACCCAGCTGTCTCACTTCCCACTCAATGCTCTACCCACTATATTGTCACATGCTTTAGGAGGAGACCAGGAAGGCAGCCCAATGTGATGGTCAAGACTATAAAGTTGGACTGAAGTAGACATCGGTGAAAGTCCAGGGTGCTGCTTACTACCATATAGCCTTGGACAAGTTACATGGTAGATTCAGTTTTCTACTCTGAAAACGAGAATAATTCTACAACCTTCCAAGGAGATTGTGAAGATTGAATGACATACTGTCTGTGACTTGGTAAGAGCTTAGAAATCACTAGCTATTAAGGACACAGTTGTTGGGGAAATGAGGAGTCAGGCAGGTGCAGAGAGTGGTCTGAAAACTGGACTTCGATCTCCATTTGGATGAAATCAACTAGTTATCTCATCTATTTAACACACTGTGAAGGGCTGCTACTGTTGGGAAATGCTCCCTCTTCGGAGAACATCAAGAAGAAATTGCTGGCATTCACTGTCCCCCTCCATGAGTTTATCATTGAAAGATCCCTCGGTGAATATACAAGGGAACCCACCTGAGAAAACTCCGATTAAGATCCCCGAGGAGAGCAGTGGCAGGCTTAGAATCCCAGGGTGGAGGCGTTGGATGTCTGCTAATCCCATGCCACCTGAAACTTCCTACTCACCAAGGAATTTCTTGCTAAAGTACTTGTTACACTCTCCCCACGTGATGGCACTTTCTCCTTTAATGATCAACTATACCGGTAGTTTTTCCCACCCCGCTTTGTGGTGTGGTCAAGCCCTGGAACAAGCCAATGCCTTCCCCTGCCGTCACACCCCACTGGGAGCCTGATCCAGCTGGAAGTGACTTTTGACTTTTCATATTCTTCCAGTTCCAACCCCAAGCAAGCAAGCCTTCTTCTTTTTTACCTCTTCAGATTTGCCTTCTGTACTTTTCTGAGGCCCTGCCTCTGCCCTGCTGACTGTCTCTGAGGATAGGGGAGACTCTGCTCTCTGTCTGAAGGGATGTGACCTTATCCTGAGGTCAGGGTGAAAAACATAAACTAAACCGTGTTACAATACCCATTCTTAGAGGAGACATTTTATTTCATGAAGACCATTAGTTAGTTGGTGTGATTACCGTTTATCTTCACCAAGATGCTCCATGTGTCTCTCTCCACACTTGCCCTTCTGAAAGGCACACAGGCACCCTCCTAGACACACACCTACCTAGGCTAGTCACGTGCTGTGGAGGGTTGAACTCTGCCCTCCAAAATGTAACCCAACAGTCTGTGAATCTATGGTTTGCCTGCCTTGCAGGATTGTGGAGATTAGCAATAAAATGAGATAGTACACAATAAATCTAAAGCATTGTGTAAACTTAAAGTAATATTATGATCCTAAACCTTTAGACACTTTCTAATCTTCCCCTCTCTTGGAAATAAAAGAGCATTGTCACAAGACAAATGTTCAGTTATCCACTGTGGAAACTGAACTTTGATCCCTCTTGAGTGTTCCACACATTTGTGAACATCCACTCTTTGGTGATGTCCATTTATTTAATACTTTTGATCAATAACCTCATTTCTCTCCAGCCTCCCTTTTACTAGGTTCTTTGATGGATTTAATTAAAATAATGCACCTTATGGAGTTATGAAACCAGGTGCTTGATGATGTCACTTCCTGGTTTGGGTACTTAGCTTCCCTTTCATAAAGTGGAAGGTAGGAGAGGCAGAGGGAGACTGGGAGGAATAATTTGCTTCTGCCCAATTCATAGTGGTATGAAGCTGAGAAAAGACTTGTTTGGCAAGTGTCTGAAATCCTCTAATTCCTATAATTATTTTAATTTTTAAAAATATTACATTAGCTTCAAAGACAAGTGCTTTGTTTTGAGTGTCATAAAACCATCAGTTTGGGAAACAAACCCATTGCTGGTTAGGTCATTAGTAGAAAACATGAATTCTTATGCAGGCAAAAGGATGATTGGCTTTAATGCAGGGATGGGGGAAGCTGGTAGTGGAGTAAGGTATAAGCCATGTCTATTTAATGGTGAGCTTGCTGGACCAACAGCTAGCCCTTGAAATGAGGGAGGGGCTTGGGGCATGGAAACACGATGGCTGAGAGGAACTGTAATAAGTAGAATATATAAAGCACACAACTATGGGGGGGAGGGTATAGCTCAAATGGTAAAGCGCCTGCTTAGCTTGCACTAGGTCCTGGGTTCAATCCCCAGTACCTCCACTGAAAAAGTAAAAAAATAAATAAACCTAATTGCCTCCCCCCCTGCAAACAAACAAAAAAATTATAAAGCACACAACTATGAAATAAAGGAGTCCCAGAGGAATTCGACTTTCTTGTGAAGGCTGCGGCTTTTATATGTACTTTCTTTCTACATACCATCCCCCTAACCATAGCAATTTAATTATTGTACAAAACCAAGAAATACCCTTGAATGAGTGGTAGTGAAGCAATAAGGTTTCAATTTTATGATATATAAATCCCCAGCATCTTGTTTGGGGACATTGATATCTATATGCTCATTAAAAACTAGGGCCTAATAATTTTCTTCCATTTATCAAAAAATAACATGACTTCTCAAAGATAGTTAAATTGAAATAACAAAGATAAAGCATAGTCTCCTTTCTCAGGGATGGCAAAATTGATTTTTGAAGTCAACAGTAGCTTCTGAAAGCAAAAGGCTTTGACTTGTCTGGCAAAGTTTTCTGTGTGACTTCAGAGGAGTCTCTTGATCTCTCTGTTCCACCGGCAAATGTTTTAATGTCTTTGGCATGAGTACTTGAACAAGCACTGAGTAATCGCTAGCTAAATAAAAGAGGTTTTGATGAATGCTCTATATTTCCAGCCCAACTGAGCCACTCAATGTTTCTATATACATCACACATTTCCCTGACTCCACACTTTTGCTTATGTCGTGTCTTCCACGAGGAAGTCACCCTCCTGTTTTCCTTGTCCTAATTCTGCTCATTCTCTAAGGACAAGATCAACAGTCTTTTGTGTTTTCAGCTTTTCCTGATTTCTTTACCTGGAAATAACTGTTTCTTTCTCCAAATCCTCAAAGATAGCACCCGTTCTTTACCTCTCTTATGGATTTATAGGGCTTCATCTTTTCACATATTTATTCAAGTAAATGGCTTATGCCCTTCCTTCATAGGGCAGGGCCTGTGGATGATTTATTGCAGAATGTGGCATGTGGTAAGCACTTAATAAATGTTTGCTGGGTAGATTTGTGATGGTCAGTGTCATGTGTCAAGTTGACTAGGCCATTGTCGCTAGTCATTTCATCAACCACTAATCAAGCTATGGCTGAGAAAATATTTTGTAGAAGTGGTTAATATTTATAATCAGTTGACTTTAAGGAGAGTATCCTCAATAATGTGGATGGGCCTTATCAAGTTAGTTGAAGGGTCTTAAGAAGAAAAACAGAGTTTTCTAGAAGAAATCCTGCCTCAAGACTGCAGCATCAACTCCTGCTTGAATTTTCAGTCTGCCAGCCTTCCCTATAAATTTAGGACTTGCCTGCTTTTCAGATTGTTTGGGTTTGTCAGCCCTCACAATCGCATAAGTCAATTCCTTGAAATAAATCTCTTTCTGTATATATATACGCTATAGGTTCTGTTTCTCTAGAGAACCCTGACTGATATTGGTGGAGAGGTTAATTGTAGCACAATATATCCAGTTTATCATTTTAATGAAGTGACTTACCAAATAAATGTCATCTATATCCATAAAGACCATTCTTCTCCAATTGAAATTTTCTTCTCAACCTGGGGGAAAAAATTAAGTGACTTACATGAAATGTAAGCTCCAAGGGGACACAGATGGCCTTGCTTTTGTTCACTGCTGTATCCCCAGTGCCTAGGACAGTGCCTGACCCATAAGACACATACAAGAAATATTTGCTGAAATGAAGGAATAAAAAAGACAGCCTTATGGAAAATACCATTTTTGGTTATGCAGTAGGATGGAACTTGCCCTCGCGTATTTTGGCCCTTGTGCTGACATGTGTGGCAGGAAAGGTCCCAGTCCTGTCATTCTATGTTTTCCCATAGGCGAGTCACTTCCCTTCTTTGTACCTCATCTTTCTCATGTGAACGACTAAGATTTTGATCTGGTAGAATTTTGAACTCCCTCTTGCCCTTGTTTAATATCTGCGATGTGTATGTATGGCTATAATAGCCTTCATTTTGCATCTATTTTTGTCATCATACACATTTCAATATTATTTATTGCGTGAGGATTGTTATTTCTTTCATGACTCATGTTATCATCACTTACTACTCGAGATTTATAAATGTGCTCTTTTCCAGAGTACTCAAAAGAAAACTTTAGCTTAGATTTCTGGGACCAGACTTCTTTTACATCTTGGTTGTAAAGAAATAAAAAGACTCCTTAAGGCTTTTTACCAAAACAACAATTCCTCGTCTTCAAGCGCTTTATAAGCTAGTTGTAAAGGCCCATATATAGATTCACCCTGCACCTGGGCTTCAGAACATCAGACCTTGGCTTCTAATTTTAGGGCCAGAAAATTATTTTATAACTGTTTTGTAACCTCTTGTAAATGCTTCCCAGGGTATTTTCTTTGGGTACCTTTGTTCCCTCTCATCCTGTGGGGAGGATTTCTGGGGTCTGAACATACTTGCTGAGCCCAGAGGCCATAGATCCATGCCCCAGGGCCAAGCAGGGGCCGTATCAGGCTTTGCGCCATCCCCCACCAACCAAGAAGAGGCTGCTAGCCAAGGTATGCCAAGAAGGGGGTCTTAATGCACTTACAGATTCTCCTCTCTTGATTTCAGGCTAATTCTTTTAGAGCTAAGACCCTAAAAACAAATTCTTAGGACATCCAACTATGGAGTGTCAAGCTGTACAGGGCAAGACTAGGGGAAAATAAATACACAAAATGTGTTAGAAATTGGACTGAGCACAAGATTGCTTTGTTTATCTTTTCATGTCAGAGTCGCAGTCTCAGAATGCCACACTTGGATGACAGACACCTTATTCTATCCATTTACACCGAGGAAAAGGAGTTTCAGAGGAGAGAAGGTTCCTCTGACCGTGGAATTAACCAACGGCAAAACCCAGATTTAAATCAGTCTCCTGACTGCCAGCCCTTTGCTTTTATCTGAATTTATTTATTCATAATGCATATCTATATGCCTCCACCTCCCCCTAAAAAAATTCTGAGGCAAATCAGAATAAAATGCACATACTTACATCCCCAGGGTAGCTTAAATAGATACAAATCATCAAAAATTAAATAGAGTAAGGGGGCTGCGGGTTTTTTTCTTTTCTTTCTTTTCTCCTGTCTTTTTTATATTTCTTTTCTTCCTTTTTCTTTTTTCTTTGGTTTTCCACTAGACTATATAGAAGTGCTGGGGAATTATTTAAGAGGTTGGGGTTTTGGGTTTTTGTTTTTGTTTTTGTTTTTTCTTCTTAAAACTACTAACAGGGAAAGCAGAATCAGAAGACATGGTCCAGGAAGTATATTTATGGTTGTGTGTGATAATGTTGTCAGAGCTAAAGAAATGTCAGCATTTTCCTCAAATGCCCTCTCTCCAGGTTTTGCAACTTGGAATTTAAAATGAGCTTTGGACCACAACTCAAGACATCAGGTCTCAGATCAGGGGAAACAACTCCTTCTATTCATGTACGGTGCTGGGCATAGTTGGGGGTGCAGGGGAAGCTAAGTTTTTCAGATAAACTCATTACAGTGCAGGACCTAGAGAATCATTTTTTGACAAGCTTTAGTAAACAAAGCAGGCATCACTACCATTCCCTGCTCAATTTTATAGATCTGCTCAGAGAGCCAGCTTCTAGCATTCTAAAAGGAGCACGTAAATAAAAGTGTTCGGGAAGTATCTCTCTTTTCTTTTTCCTGAGAGCTTCTCTGAATGTGATTTGGGGTGTGCGGAATATGGTTGTATGATGTGTGTGGCATTTGTCTGTACTACAGAATTTCTTTGTATGGGGTGGAATAAAATTGCCTGTTAGATCAGACAGTAGGAAAGCCAGAAACAAGGAAATGCAGAGATATTTTAAGACTAGAAAAAGAAAAAGACACCATCCTTGATCTTGAGAACTTATGTGAAAATGGATATAAAACACCTTGTGTTTAGAGTGCAGAACATAGTTCTGTCTGGAAGTGGATCTTTAAAGGAAACGTTCTCAGCTATTATTTTATCTGAAAAAGAATCACAGAGTCATAGCTTCTCAGAGCTGAAAGGCACCTCAGGGGTCAAAGTCTAAGCTCTTTACCAACTCCGGAACCTCCTATGGCATAACCCTGACAGGTGGATAACGGGGCTCTGAACACCACCCGAGATGGGGAGTTTATTAAGGCAGCATATTGCATGCAGAGTGGCTCGCATTGATAGAGAATGCTTCTGTATCCTGGGCTGAAGCCCGAATTTCTGCAACTGCCACCCGTCTGTTCTAGTCCCATCCTCTATTGCCACCCAGAAAAATAGATAAATTAATTTCCCTTATGAGGCTCTTCATTTAACTGTTCACAGCAAACCAAACTGAACACCTCCAGTCTTCACTGAGAAGGTACTGTGGGTCCCCTCAGCACGGGACCCAAGGTACATACAAGACAGAATGTGGATTGGTGTAGAGGACCTAGAGCTTGGCCTCTTGGCAAGTTTAAGAGCTAGAAGGGGACGGATGGTGCAGTGCCAAGGGATTGGTAAGAGTTTCCCCACAGCAGTCAATGAGGTTAAGACATTTGCAAAGAAAGAGGATTTCTAGGGCAATTAATCCATTTGCTTTTTCTGGCCTGAGGTATAGAGGTCAAGTAGACTGGCGGTTTCCCCAAATGATGATGTATTGAATATTGAGACTTAATTTTTTGTAAGTTATTTTGTCATCAAGTTTATTCAACAAAGGGCCTGAGCTCTGATTTTATAATAGAAGAGAAAGAAAAGGTTTTATTTGCCATGATTCGTGGTTTGGAACATGATTCGAGCTCTAGGAGCAGACTGGGTAGGTGAAATGCAAGGTAGAGTGCATAGCTCTGGAAAACGCGAGAGATTGGTGGTGTTTTTCTGGATTCCCAATGGTTGCTGACAGCAGAGTCAGTGAGGTTTGATGGGAAGAACCTGGGTCGTAAATCAAAGACTTGAGTTTGGGGCCTGAGCCAGTCACCTGGTTCATTCATTTACTCCTTCATTTATCAGACTTAGATTGAACACTGACTGTATGCCAGACACATCTGCGATCAAGAGATCACAGTCTTTGCCCACACGGAGAATACACTTGTGTGAGGGAGGCAGACAAGTGAAAAAGGCAGCTACAACGAAGTGTAAGCATGGCGATCAAGTCCAAAGGCAAAGAGTCTGTAAGGAGCCTTCAGGACTTTGTGTGTGTGTGTGTGTGTGTGTGTGTGTGTAAGAGGTTCAGGAAAAGCTCTTTGCAGGAGATCATAACTAAATAGAGAGCTGATGGATGACAATTACTAGCTGGTGACTTCACAAACATCACCATCTCTCACTTCCTTATCTCTAAAATTGGAATAATAATAGCAATCCAACCTGCTTCATTCAGTAAGAGGTTTTGAGGATCTGATAAACAGATTTAAGTGATGTGCTTTGTTGAACTGTAAAGTGCTCTGTCATTGTAAGGAAGACAATTGTTCATAATTGTTATCAGATACTGTTGTCTCCCATCTTAGGGTCCATTTTCTTCTTCCCGCAGGTACAGATTTGGCTCCCCTGAGCATGCAAGAGCAGAGAATACTAGGACAGATTTGGGTGGAGAGATTTATATTGCTGTGTCTCTCCAGAGCTGGACCACTCAGGCCGCAGGGCTATTAGGGCACAAGGTGGAAGGAGAGGATAAAACAAGGCCCTGTGAACCTTGTGAGTGTCAGAGGGGGTGGGCTCCCCTCTGGGGTCACCTTGTTAGAACTGAACAGACTGAGTCATGACTTATCCACCCTTCCCTGGGGACCTCACTAACTGTTCACCTGCCTACTCTCACCAGAGATAAAATTGCCGGTTTGCCCCGAACAGGATCATGTGCACCTGAACATCTTGTGAGCTGCCCAGGAGACTCAGCTCTAGTCATGGTGGTCCACCTACTAGCGAGAGGCAAAAGCTGTAGCTAAGTAATTCTAAATGTCAGAAATCCCTGGTTTATTGAGATTTACACTTTAGAGATCAATGAGTCCATTTTGCCCAAGGGCCACTCTCCTCTTTTGGTTTTATTACGATGCTGGTCCAATTTCATGGCATTTCCCACACCTCCTCTGGTGGTCTGAAAACAGAATAAATATTTACTAAATTTGAAGTTAATATGAGAAATATAAACAGCACTGTCTCTACTATTTAGGCAAGCCTCCTTGCGTTCTCTGTGTCCCAGCTCCCCATCTGCGAATGGAATTTATCCCCCAAGTCCCATCTACCATCAACATTCCCCATGCCTATGGTGTTTGCCTCTCTTTTTTTCTGCCTCCATTTTCAAATCATAAGAAGCTTGGGCTACTTCCATGTGTTAGACTTTTATTGAAAATCCAACTGCCCTCAAAGACCAGATCCTGTAGCCTGGGCTGCTCTTTCAGCCCTGTCAGACCAGAGAATCTTTGTTTAAAATTATATTTTGTTAATCTGTCCTGTGGATGTGGAGCTTGCTATTTTTAATACACGCGCTGCACAGCCCAGTTATTCATGGCTGAGAGTTTGCCACAGAACTTCAGAGCTGTATTTAAAAACAAACAGCCCCAGGGAAGCAAGCAGAGGGCTTCTTTCACAAGCTAATACCTTTTGGGAGTGGGAAAGGGAAGGGGCAAGTTCTGCCTGTAAGGGGGCAGTAGTTTGGAAAGGCAGCAAGTTTCTTTGGTCTGTTTGATGCTGCAGGAGGAAGTAAAGGAACAACTTACTTTAGTGCTTATTTAGATGGTAGACTCCATTGACCTCTCCTGAATCATTTGTCAAAACTCTAGACATGCACACTTTTATTGCAAGACTGAGACTGAGATATCCTGTGATATCCTCTAATAATTATTCTCTTTCTCTTTCTCTTCACTTGCCTCTCCATATCCCTTCCTCATTTTGGCTGTGTAACATACACAGGGGAAAAAAGGCACAAAGATAGAAGCACTTAACTATACTTAAGCAGAAATATCTACATTTATAACAACTTAAGTGATTGTTGGGAAATCGTAGATAGCTTATGTTGAGATACTTCACTGTAGCAAAAAAAAAAAAGTCACTTAAATGCTGACTTCCTGGATTTTGAGAGATGATATTAATTTGTTCATTTATTCATTCAAACATATTAACTGAGGTCATAAGATGAGCCAGGAAATGTATTAAATGCAGTGTTTATGAAGGTGAAGGGACATAGCACTTGTCTTTGAGGACCTCATAGTCTACTATGAGGTTAAAAGTTCTCCCAAGAGACTAATTCAAGAAATTATGGTGTGATCCTCTTTCTCTACTTTGTCAATTGGACAAGGGATATTTACATCTTCTTATCAGAGTCCTCTAAGAGTATCTAAAAGGTATTTAGTTTACTATTCAGGACATTATCTAAATATATAAGCTCATTAAAAGTCAATGATTCAGAGAATTATGATCTGGCTGATGGAAAGTGAACAGAAAATGTAGAAAAACAGAGAGACCATTTGTTGACTCAGTTATTCAAAACATCCAAGACCAAGGACTGAGGCACAGTAAGGCACAATTTCTGCTAACCACCTGTTTTATCTCTATGGATATTCGTATCACAAGGGAGGAGCATTGCCTCATTCACACTTTTGGAAATTAACAAAGAAAAAGTGTCTTGACTTTTTTGCCTGAATTCTTTCAAACTGTATTAGGTTGCAGGTTGTTGCTTGCACAGGTAAATTAGGATCATTTTGATTCAGAAAATGACTGTGCCTCAGCCAGCTATCTCACAGATGCCTGCCGTTGATCATGACAGAAGTACTGACAGATGGGAGTGGTTAGGTTTATGTTGAAGTTCCAACCACTTGCATAGCTTATACTACTGCCCAGTTGATGGTAATACTCTCTCAGATGAGGAGTCAGGGCAGCATAGCAGACCTGCAAAACCAGAGATTTTAAATAGCTGCCCCCTGTCAGTCTGCCAGATTTTATCTGGACATATATCCTCCGTTTTTAATATTGAGTGGGTGAGAAAGCTTGTTTCAAGAGAAGGAAACCAAAAGCAAAAGAAATTGATTGGTTATGCCAAAGTTCTTTCCTCGCCACTTGATTCAATAAACTTTGAGGACCTTGGTGCAGGGACAGATGCTGGGGGAAATCTGAAGATGAGTAAGATGTAGTCCTTATCCTAAGGAAACTCATAGTTTGAAACTTGCATTAACAGTGATAAAACAAGGTCAAAGCTCATCAGAGTCATGTGGAAGTTTCTGAAAGGGTGCAGTGGAGGTTCTAAGGAGGAACATGTTGCCACCAGCTTGGGGGAGGGTCTTAGGGAAGGCTTTCTGGAAAAGGTATGTATGGAATTGGCTTTGGTGTAAAGTTGAGAAGGGAGTAAGGATGAGGAACAATCCAGGAGGATGTCAGTGGCTAGATCTGTGTTTTGTAAAAGTCACCATGGCAACAATGTGGAGACTAGATTGGAAAGAATTAAGTTTATAACAGCAACAATAGTAGCAGCTAACATTTGATTAAGTACTTATTATGTCAGGCATTGCATTAAGTGCTTGACCCACTTTATTTCATGTAATCCTTAAAACAACGGATGAGTCAGGAATTATCATCTCCGTTTTATAGGGAAAGGCATGACAGTGTCTGGGCTAACAAAAGAGTTTGTATCCTTGGCCATTAGAACCTAGGTAAGAAAAAGCTCCAATCTTGTATCAGGGACTGCGGGGTAGAGACAAGTTGGATTTGGAGAATTAGAGAGGAAGATAACCTTTTTTTTCTAAGAACCAATAGGCCTCCTAAGTTTTTTAGTCAAAAGCCTCGTAAACACCAAAAACTCCTGAGATCCTATTCTGTCTAAAGGACCATTATTTAGGTGGAATCTGCCTTGTCAAGTGAGTATGACTCCAACTCAGGAATCACATCATGTGGTTTATCACCGTTTACCCAGATTCTGGCACTCTGCTCAAATTGTATTTGTTGAGTAAGAGAATTTCACCTAGTCATTCAACGTTCATTGGAACCTGGGGCAATTCATTGTTTCCCCTCCCCCACACCCACACTTTAGTTTTCCTATCTTTATATGGGATCAGGCTGGACCTCATTAAGTCATTATGTTAAGTTTAATAAGCTGTTATCCAGGAAAATTAATTACCTAGGGCAAAGGTAGGGGTACTTTAGAGGCCAATGGGAGTGTCTGTAGCGGGCGGGGTGGGCACTCAGTTTTGTGTGTGTGTGTGTGTTTGATACGCTTACTTCTATCGTGTTTGGCAATCTGTGAAAAAAAAGAGCAGCAGATTGTTTTTACATTCCTTAAGGCTGGTTACTTCACCATCTAAAGGCACTGGAGTTCTTGAGACGGAAAGGCTCCCATCGGGATACCCTCGCTCAGGACACCGCCCTTAAAATCAGACAGAGGAAGACTCTTCCCTCAACGTGCTTGGCAAGTCCTGCCGCCAAAGGGAGTGGAGGTAGGGAAAGAATACGTCCACACCTCTCACGTTTGCCTGAGTACAGACTGCCAAGTGGCATAGGCGCGCAGACCTCTTATTTATTTCTTTTTCTTTCCACTGGGTGCGCTGTCCCTTTAAATGGGGGACGCTGGTGCTGGCTCCGTAACACCGGAGCCGGCAGCTTGTTGATTTCAGAGCTGGTGAATTTCACATTGTTTCCACTTCACTTTCCTCGCCCGGGGCAGGCTCGGGTTAGTGCTACCAGAGCTATCGCCGTTGCCAGCGAGGGCCAGGGGACGGCAGGGACCTGCAGCATCGGGACCGGCGTGGGGCCGCAGGAAGGGGTGTCGGGGCCACACACACGCACTCTCGCTGCAGTCCAGCTCCTCCTGAAGCCCGGACGCCCGGAGCGCACCGAGCCGGGACCGCCCGCCTAGACGCCCGCCCGCCAGCCCGCCCACGGGCGGGGGTCACCGCCAGCGAGCCCGCGAGGGGAGGAGGCCCAGGGGGCCGGGCGGGGGGGCGGGGGTGGGTGCTGCTGCCGCCGCGGAGCTGCTACTCGGCGCGTTTTGTATGAAGATGGCGGCTCCCACCGCCAGCAAGGCAGCCTCCCTGGGCTGCAACAACAAGCCTGCGTTCCCGGAGCTGGATTTCAGGTCGGGAGCTCGGGTGGAGGAATTGAACAAACTCATCCAAGAATTCACGAAGCACGACCAGCGGGAATACGACGACCAGAGAGCACTGGAGATTCACACAGCCAAGGATTTCATCTTTTCCATGCTGGGTAAGGAGGAAAAGAGGGAGGTGTGTGTGTGTGTGTAATGGGAAGCGGAGTAAAGAACCCATTTCCCCTTCTCGCGCTCTCTTTCCTTCTTGGTTGTCTTCCCGGAGCCAGGTGCCGGGGGGTATAAACCATCTCTGTCCCGCCTCTTCCCTTCTTTCTCTGCCGCAACCGGAGCTGCCTTCCCTCCCCTCCTTACTATACTTTGCTCCGGGTCCCTTTGCCGCCCCCATTCGCTGGCTCTTTTGTTGATTTTCTCACCGGCCGGGGGCTGGTAGGCAGGTGAGGTGTTTTGTGGTGAAACGTCTCACTGCTGAGGGGAAGCCCCTGGAAGCCGCGCGGTCCAGGTGAGAACCGGCGGCCCCTTTCAGTTCAGGGATTTGTCTCCAGAGGCACCGACCTGCCCCTTCCCAACGCCGAGTCTCGGGTGCTCTCCAGAGTTCGGGGCGCCGAGATAGCCTGGGGCTCTGGCTTGGCGCCCGAGCGACAAGTTGCTCTCCAGTCTTACGGCGCGGCGCTGTCACGCCGAGCCCCCGGTGGCCAAACTTGTTGGGTGTTCCCTAGTAACCCGCTGAAGGAGGCTGGGCGCCCGGAGTTCTGCAACTTTGGTTTGCAAACAGATTTCCCATTAAAGCGGTCGGAAGCATTTCCGGTGCTTCTCCGGGGTTCTTGCTGAGCTCGGAATTCCTAATTGCCAGCTCGAGAATGACTGCGGTCGGAGCTCCAACCCCAAGGAGCGCCAGCCCCCTCCTCTTTGTGTATTGTCTCTGTGCTGGCCTGAGAGGTGTCTCGGGTTTCGAACCCCAGGGACGTCCGGGTGTAGAATAATGCCGCCACTCCCATCCCCCAGCCCGGCACCTACAGGTCCTTAAGAGATTGCTTAATGTTACGTGAAGGAAGATAATCGGGCCAGGCCCGGGAGACCGAGCGCCTCCCCAGGTATCCTGTCGGTAGGATTATTGCTACTGAGGTGTTGTGTGAGTGTCGGCTGCTGTGACCCCCCAGGTAGCTTGCAGCTCCGACAGTGCAACTCTGGCTGCCGTGCAGTACGTGGCTTGGCCGTTCACATTCCGCAGGACCGGTGCTCCAATGTAGCGCTGCCCTAACCCGTGTCTCTGAGCGCTCTACAAATACATTCTGAGGCAGTTTTCCAGGTAGTGGAAAATTTGACTGAAAAAGGTCTTTGACCGCACGGGAAGACAGCTTTTGCCTTCCTCCCGCTGCCTACTTGAATTTCAGCCGGCTTTCTGCCGTTGCTGGTTCTCCCGCAGGGTACCTGACCTCTAGGGTTTCTTCCTCCTCACAGTCCCGGGGGTTGGGGCGGGTTGGGGGGGTGTAATACTAATTGAACGTGTGGCAGCGGGCAGTAGTAACGTTCTGGGAAGTTGGATGAAGCATGTTAAAACTTGGGGCTGGATTTTACCTTTTGCTCCACACTTCCCCAGCATAGCCTAGCTTGTGTATGGCGTTGTAAAGCTCTCTGTTGAGATATCCGGCCATTCAGCCTGTGTCCAGATGAATTAAACGTGGTGTCTGTGTGTCTGTGTTTAAACAGCTCCTTAACCTGATAGTGGGATGAGCTTCCAGATCTGGAAACTAGCACAGTGATTGTCAGATGGGTGGGGATACACAGAGAAGGCTCAGGGCAGTTATTTAAGTTGCTTAATCACAGCCTTTCTCTTTGACATAAATCATGGAAGTCTGCCATTGTGTTGGTACAGCCCCCGCATCAATTCTGATGTCTCCTGCCCTAGGTGTTCGCTAGAAAAACGTACTGGGTCACCACTGATCAGGATAGTCGTGAAACAGAAAATGGGAAGATGAGGGGAGGGGTAAGTTTCCATGCCCAGCTCATTAGGAACTTCTCAGCTAACCCCACAGCTGATACACTGATTTCACAAAGGCTTTACCCAGATATGAAGGGTGAATTATTGCAGGGTGCTTAATTTATACATGTGTTTAATGTCATGAGTGGCATTGTGTTGACAGGCCAATGAAATTCCCTTTTGTTCCTTTTTACCCAGTTGACCTTGCAAGAGACGTCTTTCTTGCCCCCTAGGAATTTGATGTTTCCACCTGCAGGAGAGAAAATTCAGGAGAATGTCATTTAAGCCTCTTGCCCCTCTGGACACTAGAAAGCAGATGGCGAAATGAGCTTGCCTGTGTGTGGTGCTGCATTCATTTGTGAGTTCCTTGCTTTCCTTTAATGAGGTGCCGGCCGCTCTAGACAAGTGAAGGTTTGGCAACAGTGAGGGTCCCTGTGTGGGTTTACTTTTTCTAAAGCGGATTTTCGCTGGGCTGAACAAAAAACAAAAAAACCCCCAAAATCCCTTTCTGTGTACTTTGTTTCATTTGCCACAGTCTTTTATGAATATGCGAATAAGTTATCTTAATGACCCTCAGTTTGTGAAGGTGTTGCTGGGGTGGTGGCAGGCCCTTATTTCCAGGAGTTTTGGTTGGGGGGTGAGGGGGGTGAGTCCTCATGGCTTTGTTCTGCCTCTTTCTGAGCGGTACCTGAGGATTGTCAGCGACTTGGAAATGTTATGCCCTCACACAGAACTAAATGGGAGAGGAATTTGGTGCAGACCTCTTTGATGGAGCTGTGGGTAACACTACCTCTGTTTTTAGGCAGTTGGCAGGGGCAGCCCCTGTCTGTATAAGACTGTTAGCCTGGACTGAAGACCCCCAGCTTCCCAGATCCTTTTTGTCTTCTCTCGATGAGAGGCAACTTTCCACAGAAGAGCCAAGTGGTGATAGACTGTTGTCATAACCATTGACCCATCAGCACCAGGCAACTCCACTGTCTTATCACAGCAGGGATCTGCGTAGTCAGTGGAGCTGATCTGAGCCTGTTGGTGGTCACCCAGCTCTCCGCGGTTTGTCCTGACATTCTCTGCTTGTCCCGAGATTCTGAGTCCTTTGGAGGCAGATGTTTGCAGGAGTCATCTAGACTCACTCCTTTCTTTCTACACCCTGGTCTTTTAAGAGAATGATTGCTGTTATTATCTAGTTAATATTTGAGAGCCCAGATTGTGGGAGAGGCTGGCAGTGCATAATAAACACCATTTATCAAAATTCAGGGAAATTGCCAGAGTTCATTAATGTTTTAATAATATTTGGTATTTGCATAATGTCTCTGCCAGCTCTTTTGTTATCTTCATTCCCTGGCGAGGTCGGATGAAGGCTGGTTGTATCCCCATTGAACAGATGCAGAACAGGGGTTATGCAGAAGCTAGAAAAGCCAGGAAGAAACAAGCCATCGCTTCCCCTCCAGTCCAAACAGTTGATACCATGATGTGGTCATTAGGGAAGTTGTCACTTACTGATTGCCTTCTTGGCGCCAGGAGCGTCACACAGCCTTAGGAGTAGGTATTGCTTTCCCATCACCCAGGTGAGGATATTGAAGTTTATTGGAGTTAAGAATCATCCAGAGTCCCACGGCCAATAAACAGAAGCGATGCTGCTGAAACTCACGTTGGCTCGATTCTGAGTCATGTTCGTTCCTCTTTTCTTAGTTGAGACTATTAAGAATTGATGCATTAAACCTAGAGGAGGGGCTTTATTTCAAAAAAAAAAAATAAAATAAAATACCGCCTCTTCTTTTTAGGACCTTGTTGCTGATTTCAACTGTAAGTATTAGGGTAATCCAAGCAGCATCCAAGGTGAGTTCTGGAACACTCTGAGTTCGAGTATTTTATTCCAGAATAAGAGCATTTGTTTGAACTTCAGGTTGAGAAAATAATGGTCATTATAATAAAATGTTAAAATCTGTGGTTCCTGTCTCAGTCTGCCTCTTGCTGGCTAGGTGGTCTTAGTTTTTTCATCTCTTACACACAGACAATGGTATTCATATCTATTAAATGTGGACAGTAGTAATGCATTGTTTCAGAATTGTTATGTGTGAATGTTGTTGCTTTGTAAGCTGAAAAGGAACGTATACCTGATTTTATTATTTATTTAAAAGAAATGGGCATGATTAGAAAATCTAGGGACCTTAACCCTGGAATTGTTTCTGCAGCCTGCTGTCAGACTACAGAGTATGATTAGAGGTGACCCAGGAGAATACATGCTCTGGCTGTAGAGGGCATGATTCATTCCAGCCCACGTTGCCGTTTGTTAAGTTCATACTGGTTGCTGGCCATTGTGCTAGCTACTTTGCATAAATCTGTTAGTTCATGTAATTTTCTTCCAATAACCTTTGTAAGGATAAATATCATCAAGCCTGTTGTGGAGGTGAAGGAGGTGGCATTATCCCCTTTTAAAAGTGAAACAGTGCAGCTCAGAGAAGTCAAGTACTTATGCCAAAGTCACACAGAGTTTGAGTTTGAACCCAGGTATGTCTGACCCCAAAGCTCATGTTCCTTCCACTGTAGGAGCAATCATCTTCCATCGCTTTTGGGTCAGACAGCACCAAGGCAAGTGCTGTCCTCGGCAGCCTGCTAGGCCTGCAGGAGCAAGGAAGTTCTCTTTTTGCCTGCCTATCTGTCTCTGTCTGTCTTTCCCTCTTACTTTCATGCATTCAACAAATATTTGCTGAATGTTCTACCGTTTGCCAAGCAGTGTGCAGGGTGCTAAGGGTAAAATAGTGAGGAAAAACTTGAATTCATACGGGCCTTTGGAGATCCCGTCAACTCCAGGAGCATAGTTTGCTGGCTTTCGGCTCCTCTCAGGGCTCTGGTGAGGTGCTCCTGAGGGCTGCTGGACCTGCCATATCTTTAGGCATTTTCTGTATCTTCAGAATAGGCCATCTTGAAGCCCTGTCTTCCCAGTGTTTGAATGTCACTTTTCCGTAACAAGTTCATCCAGCCATCTTTATTGAGGGACTGTGTTGTGGATCGTTGCTTTGTGGGCCTCCAAGTCTTGGTAAGTTCCTTAGCGTTCTAGTCACTAAGGTACTGTAGTATCTGCAGATGACAAGGTCGTCTTTGAAGTCTGTTCCAACTCGGAAAACATTATGTATCGGGGGCCGGGAAGTCCCTTTGAACATTTGTTTTTGCTTCTAGTTTGGGTTGGTTTCAGTTCTCCATCCGTGGTTCTGGGTGGTTGGTCGCTGCCCTGCGTGACAGGAGAGCCCTGGAACAGTTGATGATCCCGGATCTTCCCAGGGCGCCTTGTTGGGCCCCCCCATCGGATAATGCATTTCTTGGGATTAGACTGGGCCCCTTTTTGTATTTATAGAAACAGGAGAGTCTCTCATGTCAAGCGAGGAACTTGTCACTGAGTGTTAGCTCTTTAGACTCTCCTGGAGACTTTTAACAATTTGGGATCTCTGGTCCTGTTTCAGACCTATTGAATCCGAATCCCCAGAGATCCCCAAACTGGCTGCTCAGCACTCTGACATCCTGTCCCGTATTAGGCCTGATGTTGCATTCCCCGTCCAACAGAGCGGCTTGTACGCACAATGAGCTGATCCCAGTTGACTCTGGAGACGCGAACTGGGCTGCTCAGCCTAACAAGCAGATACGTCTGTGGGCTCCTGGAAGGTAACGCTGGAGTCCTTCCGTGGGGGACAGAGACAGGGAGGCAGAGTGACTGAGATGATTAGAATGTTTCCTCTGTGTCAGAGGGTGTAATAGGGTTTCACATCATTGGATCATTTAATTGACATCATAACCTTTGGAGGTAAAGATGTATGGGGAACTCTAGGATTGGAAAAATTCAGGAATTTGTTCAAGTTTACCAGCAAGTAAATGGCTTAGTTGGGACTTAACCAATGTCAGGCTGATGCAAAACCCTTGCCTTTAAAAGTGACACTGTTCTGCCCTCCGGAGGGGCAGGAGAACCAGATTCTAGCCCCAGCTCTTCCAGTTACTTGCTGTGTGGCTTTGGGCAAGTCACTTAACAGACTCTGAGTCTCATATTCAGAAGAGTATGGAGGTTGGCGCAAATAATCATACCTACCTCGTGTGTACAAGTGTATTCAGTTCTGAATCTGAGAGTACCGAAGAAGGACTGAGTTCTAGTTCCAGCTCTGTTTTGTACTGTCTAGAATGTGTTACCCTGAATAAGTCACCTAACCTCTTTGGGCCCTTTTTGCCCATGTTCCAATTATAGAAAATACAAAGAGGTAAAATCACCTCCAAATTCTAATTAGTGTTAATAGTTGATGTACTTTTTCCCCCTAGACATCTATGTTTATAAAACATGCTTTTACCCACTCATACTTACATGCGTATGTTTTATGTACATAATCGTATCGGATATGTGTGTCTTTAGTACATTTGTCAGTACGCTGTCATCTGCTGCACATTTGAACAGAAGCTGTAACCTGTGGAAGGTGTTCTTCAGCTCCTTTCATTCATCTTTGATTCCAAAAGAAGATGCTTGTTCTGGAACTTAGAGCGCATTCTGCGATTCGATGACTGCGGGATGGCGGACCTTCTTGTTGGTGACTTCTGAGGGTCTGACCAGCCTTTCAGTGCCTCCTCCTCTTCGCGTCTTTGCGTGTTCTACGTGTTCTCGTAACATTACCCGCATTTCTCCTTTACTTCTTTTTCTCAGGCTGTTTTCTTTATTAGGATTTCTTAACCTACGGTCCATGGAAAAATGGAAACTTGGAGTCTGTGGACTTGAATGGGGAAAAATGACATCTTTTATTTTTAACCTCTAACTGAAATACTGAATTTCCTTCCATTATAAAAGTAGGTACCAAGCCATTAGCAGTACCTCTTGTTTTTTTGCTTTTGTTGCCAATAGAAATCACAGATATTTCCATTTCACATTACAGTTGTTACAGATGCCTTGAAAAAAATCATTTATCACTGCTTTGAATTTATGGTGGATGTCAGATTTGCTGTTAGATTTTATTTAATGCATTAATAGAGAGTCACATATGTTACTCATGGATTTATTTTTTAAATGTATTTTGTGTTTTAATGCCAATTTTCTTTGAAGTTCTGTGTAATGTTAACATTTATTTAAATATACTTTTTTTTTTTTTTTGCAGGGGTCCAAAGTTGGTTGCTTTTCTAACCTGTCAAGACATCTATGTCACAGAGGCAGTTAAGAGTCTCAGCTTCTGATGACAACATTCTGACACCTTATCTCTGCTTTGTTTTCTTCTCCCAGCTCAAATGCCACTTGACTCATGAAGCTTTCCTTTGTCTCTCTAAGGAGAAAAAAATTTTCCTTTCCTCTGGGTTCTTCTAACACCTGGTCACCTTTTATAGCCCCCAGCACATTCTTCCCCATGCTATTGGCTAAGTAATCTCTGCTCCTTTATCTTGGCAGCACCCAGTGAGGTCATGTAAACACTAGTTACTAACAGAATGTTAAGTGATTTGATTCATTTTTAAAAAAAGCCTTTCTGTGTGAAGCTGCCTTATTTCAGGCTCTATTTAAGGCATGAGCTCTTTCTGACACTGTCTCTTTATGACTTCCCCGTCCCATTAAGCCAGTCTCTATGTCATCTTCTCTGGAGTCAAGAAAATCTTTTTTTGATCTCCTTATGTGGTAGGGGAGTTTTTTTCTAGATCCCAGAAATAACATCCTCAAAACTTATCACAGGGCGGTTTAAGGAATGTCCCAAGTAATTGCTGTAGCTTATTGACTGAGAGCAGCAAACAGTGACTTGTGGAAATGTCCCCTTTCTTGTAGACTCTGGCTTTTCTTCCCTGGGCATCCGGGGTACTTGAGAGCCTGCTGCACGCCCACACTTGGGGCTTTAAAGGATGTGCAGAAAGCGTTAAGTCATCTTTCCCACGAAGGTGTTCTGTGTACTTATTGGTCAGCGTACAAGCGTTCAGATGCCACCTTTGGAATTCAAATTGCAGCAGTTCTTTATGATCATAAACTACTGTTATTTGCCATCAATAATAATTCATCTTTGTACAGTGCTTTATAGACTACAGTACGTATTAGCATCTGGTATGGTGTGGTATAGTCTTTGGACCGGTCGTTGAGAACTGTTGTATAGGAACTGGTACATTTACAGATGGGAGTACTGAGACTCTGGGAGGTGACATGACTTAGTTGGGGGTCATAGAGTAGGTTAGTAGATTATAGAACAGGGCTTTGCCCAGATCTCCAGTGTCTTCTCCACACACTGCCTGCAAAGGGCTTGTGGCTTTTTCCCCCAGGCATCTTTCATGGTTGCTGGCCTGAGTCCGTGTTCCCAGACCAGGCAAGGGGAGTGGCTTCCATGCCTCTCTGGGCTCTCCCACCCTCCCTGGTACAGGGTAGGTGAGGCTGGCTGAGGGTGTCGTGGCTAAGTACATACTCTGTGGGTACACATTCTCCGTGTCTGATTGTTGGGCCTCGACCGTCTGCTTCTGAGGGTCTGAGACAGTGTTCACAATGGACTTGGGTGAGTACTTGCCAGCTGAGTGATCTCTTTAAGGAGACTTCATAATTATGCCATTATGTGAGGACCTGTCTCCAAGAAACAGCCATCTTCTTTTTCATCCACTTAAGTGCCTTTTCATGAATCCCCTCTGCACAAGAGAGACAGATTACTAGGGACAGTGCTGCTATGAATAAAGCTGGCATGGGGAACTGTTGTTCAGTTTGTTTATTTGTTATAGTTCTTTCCTCAACACAAGAAGACATGATTACTATTTGTGAGTTAAGTTAATAGTGGGAGTTGGTGTAAGTCTTGTGTACGTTTTTGTTTCTTCTAACGAGTATTTGAATATTTACAATGTACGTAGAATAGTGTTAAGCATTCGTTCATTAATTCGTTCAACATATATCAGAGTGCCTATCATGAACTAGTATAATTACTATGGTGTAATTACTGCATCCTAAGTGCACAGAGTGGTGAATAAGAGAAGCAAGGTCACTACCTCCATAGGGCTTATGTTCTTTGGGGGATTCAACAAGATTTGAGCTCACGAATAAACAGGGATGTGTGCTTAGAAAAAAACCAAACAGATTATTATGACGGAGGGTAACTGGGTAGAATGAGGTACAGAGTGGTAGAGGCGGCCTCTCTCAAGTAGTGACATTTGAACTGGAAGAGTAGGAAGGACCCAGGCATCTGAAGACTGATGGAAGAGTATTCAGGTAGCTAGAACAACATATGCAAAGGCCCTGGGGTGGGTGCATTTGAAAGCAGCTTTCAAGGCAGCTTAAATTATAGCAAGTTTTATTTGGCGTCTACAAGGAGGGATGGTCTATATTCAGATTCTGCCCAAGGTGGACAGAATGGGCGCCTGCCTTAGAATGTAGTGATTTTCCCACAGGTAGAGACTTTCCAAGTGGGGCTGCCCTATGGGTAGGCTCCTGTTGATAGAATTCAGGGACTAGGGGAGAGGAGGACAGTGTAGAAAGGTTGGGTTACAGGTCCCCAGAAGGCCCTTTGTAGCATGTAATTCTCTGATTTCACCTCTGATAGCCCTAAGCTAGTAACAGTGGATTCTGTATTAGCTGATTTCTGGGTCACACTGCAGTTTTCATGGGATGATGATAAAGCCTTTATTTTTTACCTGGACCTCCACAGTCTGCAAAATACTTTCATAGGCATAACCTAATTTTGACTTCTCACAGTAACCATATGAGGTAGGTCTTATTATTGCCTCTTTTTTAACATGGGATGAAACTGATCAAGAGACATTAAGTAGCTCTCTCAAGGTCTCTAAATGGTTGAGGTGGAGTCAAACTGAAGTCCTCTGAAGCTCACCCCATATTCTTTGTGTGATGCTCATTCCAAAAACCTACCCCTCCTACCTCACCTCAGAGTATGGGGGAAGGAGGATTTCTGGTCCAGAGAGAGGCACTGAGGATCGGCTGGAAGAGCCAAGGCAATAGACTGCAGGGCTGCACGTGCTTGTGGTTGGTGTGCAACTTGGTAGCACTTTTCTAGGTGGCTTCAAGATCATCCTTTCAGCAGCTGCAGCTGTTCCTAATAGCAGCTGCTTGTGCGGATGGTGTTGTGATTAATAAAGAAAACGCAACAGTTTGTTCTTTCAGCTGTGCCCTTGGTGTGCGCAGCCTGCTTCCGTTCAGACTATGTTTCTGATCTGGAACGATACAATCCCGCTGGCGTGTGGTGCCTGAGGGGCTTACAGCCCAGCTGTGAGAAGGGGTGGTCCCTCTCGGTCCGAGCTGGGGAGCCCAACGCCCACCAGGGACTGGGCAGTAAAGAAAATGAGCGCAGTGGGCAGTGCAGTCAGTGCCAGCTGGTTCCTGATGTCAGCGTCAGGGATGCCGGGGAGTTGGCAGGTGAAGGAGATCACCTCCCGCCAACCTTGTTTCAGGGGGGCCCCTGTTCCTCAGCCCCGGCCAGTCATCCCTCCACTGCTGTGCCCTCTGTTATGTGCTTCAGTCTCCTGGGTCTTAACACACTGAGACAACACCCAGAGTTTCTGATCCAGTAGGTCTGGGCTCCAGCCCTGAAAATTTGCCTTCCTAGCAAGCTTCCAGGTGACGTAGCTGCTGCTGAGCCAGACTCTGCACTTTCAGAACCGCTGCTGAGAGGCTGGGGCTGATAGAGCTTGAATGTTTTAATAGACCTGATGAACCTCGATTTTTATGTGAAATCTCCAGATTTTCAAATATTGAGAACAAAATTAAATGCTAAAGGAACAAAATGTGGTTTAAAACTGTAGGTCAAACGGAACACTGTGGCTGTCTGTTTATCTTCTCTGGTTTGGAGTTTGAGACTCAGAGAGGGACTGTAGTTTATTCACTAGCACAAAGCTAGTTTGGGGGCAGAATCATGATTAGAAAACAGGTTTCTCCATCTACCTGCTGTGTGTGTGTGTGTGTGTTAGTCCTAGCATACTGTTTCCCAGGTTTTCCCTTTGAATATAAAAACCAGCTATGTAACTGAAAATAATAAAAACAACACTAAAATAATGTTGACCATGTTCCAAGAATAGTCTAAGTGCTTTATACTTTATATATATATTAACAACAGTTAATCCTAACAACAATCCTATGAGGGAGGTTTTATTCTTATTTACCTATGAGAAATCCAAAGCACAGAGACATTAAGTAATTTGCCCAAAGTCACAGAGCTAGTGGTAGAGTGGGAATTTGAACCCAGGAAGTCTAGCTTCAGGCAGAAAACAGCAAATAATTATAAATGTTCTTCTTTTTTATTTTTTAACCTCAGTAAGAAAAAATTTTCCTTCCACAAAGTGGAAATCACTGATGGAATACTACAACTTTAATGCTGTTAGGAAACTTTGAAATTGGGTGGCCTGAGTTTCTCCCACCTCCATTTCACAGAAGTGGAAACTGAGACCCTAAAGGGAAAGCAAATTTGATCATCCTGAATATTGATTTAACTTTTGAGCAAAGCGGAGGTGAGGTAAATGTCCAGTGAGCGACTGCTTCTTGAGAAAGGTGTTTGCACCTGAGACTGTCCGCTCAGCATCCACTAACCTCTCTAGGGGTGGGGGGGCTGCCTGGGTTTAAAGTGAAGGGAAGTCACGTTGAGAGACTGTGCTTCAAAGTACAGAACGTTTCCCTGCCGCCGAGCTACCTTGTAGTTTGCAGTCTTTTTTGATTGCTATTAGATGAAGGATGCTAAATAAATAACCTGGTGGGCACAGTGTATTTCTAGTGTGTCATGTTTGCTTTCTGTCTTTTGATTGTTCCTTGTCTCTTTTTTTTTTTCTTGCGATGTGTGTTCTTTCCTCACATCTCTGCTGTCTACACAGCTTTGAGTATCACAATGAATATTTTCATCTCTGAACAGTCTGTAGCTACAGCAAGGAAGGGGGCTGGCTGAGTGGACCACAGGATGCTGGGTCCAGCCTGTGGTCGGGAGGAGTCGAAGCTCCAGGGGCTGGTGAGACTCCTGGGGACCTTCTCTCTCTGCTGCTGGTCTGAGAACTCAGAGCCTTAGGAGAATTTAGAGAGTTGTAATAGGATTCAAAGAATTATAGAGGGCTTAAGCCAGCGGGGATCTCCCTGAGATCAGTTCATCCATCCCATCATGTTGCTGGTAGGGAAATTTAACCCCATGGTGAAGAGTGACTTTTTCAAGGTCAAACTGGTGGTGGTGAGGATACCGATGGTGTTGAGAAACTCTTCCCTGCTGTTTATCAGGCGTTGTTCGAAGTGCTCTGTAATCATTAACTCATTTAATCCTCACAACAATCCTGTGATGGGGGTGCTGCTACTGTCCTGCTTTGCTGATAAGGAAACTACAGCAGTTCAACTTGCTCAAGCTGGTGAGAGGCTGATTCAAACCTAGGCAGTCGGGCTCCTAACCCTTTGCACCTTTCTATAACAAGAGCACCATTAGCATGCTGGGCTCTGTGCTGGTCGCTGGCATAAAACAAAGAGGTGTTAAACGAGGAGGGAGGATGGAAGTCAGGGAGTAGTGGGCAGAGTGGAGGAGAGGTTGGTTTGGTTGTTCTCCAAGCCAGTTGCTAATATGATTCTTCTGCCTTCTGGTCCAGTCTTTTTCATTCTATCATTTGGCCTTTCTTGGCAGCCCTCAGAACAAACATTCTTTTGATGCTTGTGGTTTATATTTATTGAAAGTCCTCTGTTTGAAATACCATCTTATCCACAGTCTCGTCATTTTGGAAATAATGAGGTATGTCTCAGCTGATTGATTGATTTAAGGCTGTATAAAGGTTAAATGGGCTCTTGATGCTATGTAAATTAGGGCAGTCGTATGAAGGCACAGACTCCCCAGTGCTACCCCGCTCCCCGTTTCACTCCAGATTTAGAACATTTAATTAGGACATAGTTAATGTGGTCTATCGTTTGGGGAGAATAGGGAGCTGATCTTTTTTCAGTGAAAGACAGATGCCAAATGTACTAAGACAGTTATTTGGAAATCAAAATTTATAAATTGAATTGGGTTTTATGTGAACTAAGGGATCTGCCTCTTTAGTGCTGTGTCTGCTTTTGAAAAGTGAGTAATTATTTAAGTAAATAACCCCATCCAGCTTCCCTGCTTTCTAAGGGCAAATGTTTGTACCTTGCTTGACTTAAAGCATTGAATCACGTTGGCATTGGGCTTCAAAATCCATCGATGGGCCGAAATAACTGCTTGAAAATCTAGTGCTTATGATGCAAAGATTGGAACTGGAATCCTCCGAGAAGCCTCGTCCCCAGCCTATTTACTCGTTGTTTTCCTGTGATGTAATCTCAGGGGGGGATGGAACATCCTGGGTGGATGAGCTCATCTGGACAGAGTAGAAATTCATGGGAGAGAACTTTATCATTTCTGGTTCTGGAGGAGGAGAACTGATGGGAAATGATCTTTGAATATCTTTGTGTTATTCAAGAGCAACTACCTCTGTTCTGTGTCCTGGATCCCATCCTCTCTGCAGGCCCAGCCCTCTCCTTGGGGGTTATCTCTGCCCCCTTCTTCTGCAGTCTCCATACATTCCTTCTGTAGAGACCCTAGAGAATTTCGGTGCAGTAAGCCCTTTGTGGGGAACAAGTATTCATGTCGTTGATACAAGTCTTAGAAGGAGATGGACAGTGGACGGGGGGAGTAGATTATGTTTAAGGTCCTGAAGGAAAAACCAGCATGGTGCTGAGATTCGCACCTTCTCCAGCCTGACTTTGTCCACCATTCTCTCCTAACTCTCCCCGCTTGGCTTCCGTGGCAGCATACTCTTCCTGGTTTTCTCCTTTTTCTCCATCTCCATGGAAGGGACAGACCTGTATTTCTTTGTCCAGCCCTTGGTGACGCTTTGGTCTCTTCTCCCCTCACACTTTCTCTTACTGTCTCGCAGCACCATTTTCCATCCCTGTTGCTGCCTCCGAGCCGGTGCTCCAGCCGGGACTGCTGGTCTCCCCCTTTGACTCTTCCACTTGGATGGCCCAAAGGTGCCACAGATGGAGTGTCCAAAGTGAATCTGTCTGTGCTTCAACCCTGCTCCTCCTCGGCCAGCCATGCCACCTTTCACAAAAGTGCCCAGGACAGGAACTTGGGAGTCACCCTGAGCCCCCCGTCTCGTCCTCCTGCTCCAGAGCTGAAAAGGAACAGAGGCCTGTCCATTCTGCCTCCTCCTTGAGACTCTGTTCTTTTTCTCATCTCCATTCCCACTGTCACCTTCTCACTTCAGGCCACTGTCATCTGTTTCCTGGGTTACTGCAATCGTTTCCCTGGGTTTTCCACTTCTAATTGTGCAGTCCTTAAGTCCATTCTCCATGCTGAGTCGCCTTTTAAATATGCCTGAACCCTCAGGGGCCTGCCATCATTCTTCACGGGAAGTTCAAACTCCTTAGCGTATTTCACAGGGCCTTGGGGGACCCGGCTCCTGCTTATGTCTCTGGCTCCACCTCCGGCCAGGTCCTGATGTCGCGATCTGAAAGGTTGTGAATGTGATGAGAAGGCCTCAGTGCTCCGTCTCCTATATTCACGCCTCATCTCAAACCTCAGATGCCTTCCCTCTCTTGGTTTCTACCATAGTGGCCTTTCTGTTCTTTGGAAACCCCTCATCCCCACCACTGCAGCCTTTTCTGGAATGCCCCATCCCTCCTCCCACACGCCTTCACCTCTACTTCCCCAAATGCTCTCAGCTCACTCAGATCATCACTTCTTGCGAAGGCCGTTCAGGCTGGCCCGGGGCAGGGTGGATTCTCCTCAGTGGGCAGTCTGACTTCCCAGGTGTCTCAGTTGCCCTGATCAGTCATGAATCTGCAGTCATTTGTGGTTGGTGTCTGACGTTTCCGGTTGTCATGAGAGCCCAGTGATAGATTATCATGGTTCTGTTCTTGTTTGTCTTTTTCTCCTCGCCGGAAACAGAGTTGTTCAGTAAACACTGCTGGTGTGGTTGGCTACTTGGTTTTTTGTTCTTGAACTTGAGCAGGTAGGTGGAACACAGTTCGCAGCAGGCACTGAGATGGCCCCGTGTGTGCTGAGTTTGAAGTACATACCCTGGTGTGTTGAGGTGAGCTCTCTTCTGAGTCTCGCACTTCTCTGCAGCACAGGGCCATGGAAATATAAAAGTGTGTGCTTCAGAACTTGTCTAGTCCAGTTGCTTCCAACCTTTTCTAAACATGAGGGTCTTTTTTTACCAGTTAAAAAATTATGAGGGTTCAAATGGTACTGGTTATACTTTAACTATCCATTTATTGGAGAAAGATGAGCAGTTATAGAAAGCTACTGTGACTTTAGCTAACCATGTACATTACTTTGAATTTTTTCATAATAGCATCTATAGATATTTGAAAAATAGAGAATGCTGATGGGCACACAGATTTATAGCACCAATAACTCTATGCCTCTGTGGTCCCTTTGTCAGGAACCGGCCACTTGGTCTGACCGTGTATTATCCAGATTCACATCAGATTTAGAACTGGTTTCCCGTGGGCTTGGGTTTCCCCTGTATATGCATTTGATTTGAGTGGCATGGTGTTTTTAAATATTTAGAGCAAACATTCAAAAGTTGGGAGGTTTTGCACAAAACCAGATTTCCAACTTGGAAAATTAGAAGGATCATACCTTATTTTTTGTGTGGCCATAATCACCTGGTACTGAACAGCAGCTGCCTTCCATAGAAATGCCACCCTTTCTCCAGTTTGTCCCAGTCTTCAGTCCATCTCTCCTACCACGTAGCAAGTTCCTGGTAGGGTGGGAACTACAAAGCCGGTGACTTCACCCCTAGAGCAAGGCCATCTCCATCGTGTGAGGAGGCTTGTGAGCACTCAGGGATTTTTATCTGTTTTGTTCACTACTATATTCCCAGTTTCCAGTACAATGCCTGGCACAGAGTAGGTGATTATCTACCTACTTAATTAGCCATGGTCATACTTTTATCTGTATTGGTGTGTGGTGCCTCTTAGCAGATGGTACAAAAGAAAGAGCCCTGGGCGCAGAGTCAGGAAACCTGAATCCTTGTCTTCTCACCCTTACTGACTGGCTTGGTGACCTTGAACAAGACCCTAACCTCTCTGAACCTCAGTTTTGTCACTTGGCACCAATTTGTAAATACCTCTTGACCCGTACAGAGCTGTTGGATCTCCTGAGGGAAAATTGTTTAGTATAAAGGAATATATTTGTTATTAACTCCCCCATCCTCTCTTTCTTCATCTCTCCTCTCTCTCTCTGTGATGGAGGAATCATTTATTGTTGCACCTTGATGTTCACTTTAGAAATATGAGAAGGGAGCTATTGATTTCTCTCCCCAACCCTTCCTTACCCACCTCACATCTGGACACCTCCTTTAATCCTAGCCCCTCTGCTCCTGCTGGGGGTCCCACAGCCATAAGCAAGCTCCTGCAGCGACACCCAAGACACCCCAAAGTTGAACTCCAAATATCAAAGACTTGGAGCCATGTGATCGCCTTTTGAGATGCTCAGTAACTAGCCGAGTGGTGTTGCGCACATCTCTGAAATGCTCACAGGATACCAGGCTAGCATGGAGAATTTCAGGTCCAGCGGCAGTATGCTTGTAGCCAAATTTGTGGATCAAACACATTTCATTGTCTGAGAGGAACAATACCCATGATTTTTGTCCTCCTGGATCCGGAAGTGAGAGTAAGCATCGATGGCCCAGAAGAGAAGATAAACAGGAGTTGTCAGTCTCTGAAATTACAAGAAACAGAGCGGGATGGTGGAAAACAAAAATGTGGCCTTAGGAGTCAGGCAGACCAGAGTCTGTTACTGGATCGCTGTGTGACCTTGAGCAAACTATCCTTTCTGAACCTTTTCTTCCTTAATGACGCAGGGATAAACGAATGTATTTCATCTCTTAATTTTATACTCTGTTTTAGTTTTTAAAGGTTCTGAAGAGAATGCCAACTTCGTAGGGTTGCTTTACAGATTAGTGCCTGTGTGATACGTTAAGCGAGCAATACAGTACACGAAACTGCCCTTCTCTTCCACATTTTGGTTGAAAATCCTTTTTTACTTCCTCTAAATAGGATTAGTGGGTCAGCCTGTGAACAGAGGAGCCTAACATAAAGCTGTCTGAATAAAAATCTAGTTGGACTCTTTACACATTTTAGTTCAGCGTTTTCTTGAGTACGTAGAGTGGAGCTCCTAGTGATTATTTTTTTTAAGTTTTGTAAATAAAAAGCTAGATTTTCCAGGAAACTTAAAAAAATTTTTTTCCTGCCTTTATTAGTTTCCCAAACACTTGAAAAAAATATAGGACTGACCCAGTGGGATGCTCATTTCAGCTACTTCGGAGAACAAGCCCAAGGGGCCTTTGGGAGGGGACTCTTCCAGTCCATAGTGACAGGCTACGTGGATTGAAAACCTCTTGCTTGGCTGGATTAACGGAATTGAAATAAAGCTGAGGTTTTTAAATCTGATGCTTATACGAATAATTCTTACTTAGAAGAGCGGGAGATCCTTTAGGGGAGAGACCTGACTAGATGGTTTGGGATGTACATTCAGGTAGTGGGAGAATGTGGAATTCTCACTGACAAGTCTGCATATGGAGTTTAAGGTGACACTGATCTTTCTGAGAATTTAAGGTGGTGCTGGAGACTGAGCACCTGCTGGTGACATGAAGATGGTGGGCACTGGACTGGAAGTAAAGGTATTAAGACTTCTGCTCCTACGGGTCCCTTGAGAAGTGGGGACCATGGAGAGATTCCCCAGCAGCTCCCCTCCACTCCCCACCCCCAGTTCTCTTCATTTCCCACTTCCGTAGGGAATCCCTGTGACTGGCTGGCTGTGTGCAGAGGCTGGGTGAGCTTGGAGCCACCGATGAGCTGGATGCCAGGAAGAGTCTTGAAGAGGCTGAGAAGGGCTTGGGAATGCGCTCTGAGACATCAGACAAGGAGGAGATTTCTTACCGCTCCTTACCTTTCTGATCAGTCTTGCCATTTTGTGTTGTGATTGGGTGAGAAGAAGCCTTCACAGGGGAGTCTCCCCTGGGGGGATAGCTGCCCCGGGAAATGGGTGCATCTCTAGTCAAATGCTGGTTCCCGCTGCTCAGATGGGAGGTGGACGAAGGGGTGCTGGCAGGGAGGAGAAGAGGGATTCTTAAAGGACAGAGGGGTGGGACTTCACCTCCCAGTTAAGGAATAGAAGTGGAAGTTCCAATCCCTTTCTCAGAAAGAGATGAGATTGTACATCACAGACCAGGGGCAACAAGGTTTACAAAATTCTGTAGCTTGTAAATGTCCTTGGGTTTGGTGCTCCGTTTACCTGTTGCCTCTCTGCTGTGATGAGAGGTAGAGATCTCCAAGATGAAAAAGTCCCTGTATTTGTCTTCAGGGGAGCCGATAGAGAGCTGGTCAACAAGTTGGGGATGCTATGCTCTCCTCCAAAATCAGCTGGGGAGAGAAGAACCCGGGCGTGGGAAACACCTGGACTGGGCTCTGAGAAGTGGTTGAGGACGCCTGCCTCCACAAGGCTAAGAAGCACTAAGGACGTTCCCAAGTGTTCCGGGAAGTGGAGAATCCTGTGATATCACAGGCATTTGAGACCTCGCTGTGTTCCTTATTGTGCGTCTTCAACTCACTTCCTCTCTCCAGCCCTCACTTTCCCCAGCTGTCAAATGAGGAAATTGGGCTGCCTTTGGATCTATGATGCTAGGATTCCAAATGTGGAATCAACTCCCTCTTAACTGACACTGAAACTTGCACCCAATAGCTCTGCTTTTGAAATCCCTGGGGTAGACATGGAGGTTTACTGCGGTGATTGGTTTGGGGGCAGTTAGTTATTTTTCTAGGTAATGTCTGGAGAGTGGTTTCTGCTCTCTTTTGAGGAAGTCCTGGTGTCACGTCACAGGACACGTGGGGAAGCCCAGATCCCCTCCTGTGGCTTTCAGGAGAATGACTCTTTAGATTCCAAGGGAGCTTGGCCCCTGTTGGTCTGGTCACCTGGCCCCTGCTGCTGTTAGTGGTACAAAAGCTCAGGGCTGTCTGATCAGCAGACTGTGACTTCACCGTGGCAGGCCCCAAGAAGGCAGTTTACACGGAAGGTGACAGCCAAATATTTTCGTGCAAGTTAAGTAGGACACCAAATGGGAAATTCATCTTAATCTTCTTTAAATACTTCCTGCTCATTTGCCAAGGTTCTCCGTAATATAATTTAGAAAGGTTCAGAGGTGTCTAATACAATTTTCCCCCCTCTGTACATAATTCTGTGCTCATTGTAGAGTTCTATTAGAAGCATTAGGGTAATTATAGAGCTATTTTCTGCTTTTCAATTGCTGAAATATTAGCCCCGAGTCTGCTTGTACTGGCCGTATTAATAAGCAATGACAGAAAATTAAAAAGAATTCAGTAGCCTTTTAAATTAAGATTTTTCTGAGCCTTTCTCCCTAGCATTTTATGCGCTACTGCAGGCAGGCAGGGTGGTCCATGGGAACATGCTTTGGGTTAGGAGTTCAGAGACCCAATTTCTGAATCTTCACATGTGAAGAGGGGACAAAACTTTCTGAACTCCTGGTCACTGGTGGATGTGGACCAGCAAGCCCGTTGGGTGTGAAAGTACTTTGGAAGCTAAGGATGGACTGTACACGCGATTACGCAGTGGGGGTTGCTGACAACACAATTCCTAAAGTCCCTGCAACAAGGGGCTACCACTTTCTTACTTGATTCTGGGTGGTCCCATGCGTGTCTTTTGTGGAAGAGACATTTTATATTTAATATTTGAGCTAACGATTGTAGAATTTGTTTGACACATAATCATGTACAAGGTGCTTTTACCCCCCAAACCTTGGAAGGTAAGTGGTTTTGGTTTTTCCCCTCCTCTTAACCCAGTAGTTGGTGGAGATAGGTTAAATAACGTGCCTAGAGTCAGATTAAACCATTCAAAGTAATTTGCTAAAACTTGTGGCTTGTTTTCACAGCGGTTGGAGCTTCTCTTTTCTCTTTCAGCACCTTTTTTCTTTGGGAAGGGCTTCTCATCACCTCTGTAACATTGAAACTTGATCTACGCTAGCACATTTTATAGATGAGGAAGGAGATCTCAGAGAGGTTAAGTCGCTTGCCGAAGGTTACACAGCTCGTGTGGAAGACCAGCTTGAGTTTTTTCTATACTACTACCACTACTACTGAAAACATTAACGCTTCTTGACTGTATACTTCTTGTGCCAGGGGCTGTGTGAGATACTGCCCGTTCAGAATCTCACTTGGTGGCACACTAGCCCTGTGAAGGAAGCCCTTGAAAATGTTCTGCAGCTCGGGAACACCTGTCATCACCCCTCCCTCACAGTCAATTTGCAAAATCGCCCTTTTGCTTT
Organism: Vicugna pacos; assembly: GCF_048564905.1. Taxonomy (NCBI): domain Eukaryota; kingdom Metazoa; phylum Chordata; class Mammalia; order Artiodactyla; family Camelidae; genus Vicugna; species Vicugna pacos. The sequence continues at coordinate 59,623,050 of NC_132987.1, read as the reverse complement.
TCTCTTAAGGATTTGGAGGCAGGAAAAGTCAGTGCCTCTAGGATGCTTTTCGGACTCTCCTGTTACATTTGTTATTCTAATCCAGATGTTCTGTACTGGCTGTCTGCCGCCTGAATTTTGCTTGGAGACTTACCATTAAAAACATACACACAGTTGAATTAGATGACAATAGCTGATACTTCAGGTGACTATTGAAAAAAAAAAAAAAACAAACCCTAGGTTTCTGGTTTCTCATGTAAAACTGTGGCTTTACAGGATCTGCCTATCCACATACTGGTATCAAACTACACCCGTTAGCCTGGAACCGATCTTCATTTTTTTCGCCCCATCTCCTTTCTCCATCTCACGTTAACTACTAGTCTGAGGTCCCTAGGAGTATATGCTTTATGGAAGATAGAAAAATAAGTACATTTTGGCATAGAGGTGAAATGCAGTAAGCGTGTGTTGGATTGAATTAAAGTGGGCGGCTTAAGAAACAGGCCTAGTTTGGGAACAGAACATTTGCTGTTTGTGAGGTGACTTGTCCTCATGGTGCTTTATGTGCAGGGTGAGCACATAGGGCTCAATCTGTTACGCAAGGGAAGAAGGGCCCTGTCCCTCGCCTTGAAGGTCTGGGGTTCATCGGAAGTTCAGAGGGGATATACACAAACCTACTCTTGATAAACTTGTACTGCCCAGCATTTGGGAATATGAAGTTACAATATTTTCTTTAAAACAAGTCCAAAATTTCATGCATTAAATGAGATAATGTCTGTGAAAGCATTTTCCCTATTGTTGGATATTGAGCCAATAAGTTATTGGAGATGTTCTGAGAGCATTGTCCCCTTACTACCATTTCAGGCTTAGGACAGACTTTGAAATCTCTGCTTGCTGCTGCTTTGTCCCTGGCTCGACGAGCCACTTGCCTCTCTGAGCCAGTTCCATATGTATATCTAAATGTGGCTAATGTTATCTCCCAGCACCCAGGACAGTGCCTGGCAAGGAGAAGATGTTCAATATTTTTGCTGGATACGTGAGTGAATAAATACAGGAATATGGTGATGGTGACTTTTGAGAACTTACTGAGCTAATGCATATAAAGCCTCAAGCAGGGTGTCAGTATATATTAGACAGCTTGCAGTTTTTAGTTTAGGCTGGTTTTTAAAAACTTCCTCCTGCACGTACGCTAGGGAATGATCATGTTCTTGGAGGAAGGAAACTGAGGGCTGGCAGGTGTGCCGACAGGCAGGTGACAGGAACCACAGAGTCCTAGCTATGTGGGAGCCTGGATGGAGAGAAACTCCTACCACTGCCAGAGCTGCCCTGATGCTCTGTTCCCGATCCTTTCCCATCCAGAGAATGCTATAGGCAAATGGTTAGGCACCAGCAAGATGAGCTCAGGCATACGGAATTCTGAACCTGGAGGTTAAAACTATCAGAAATAAAACATCAGGTCTGGAAGGGCCCTTAGCAGTCATCAGGCTCAACACTTTGTTTTTCCAAAAGCTGTGTAGAGATGTGTAAAGAACAAAGAGCAAGGACTTTGGGCAGTCCTTGATCTAAATCCCTGCTTTCTCTTTTCCTATCTAAATGTTGGCATGAGTCTTAACTTCCTTCACCCTCGGGGCAATTCATCGGATGTTTGTGAGGTTGAATTAAGTATAAAACATTCTTAGCACAACGTCTGGCATGTAGTTGGTACCAAAGAAAAATGGCTACCATCATTGTCACGGGAAGGAAATGGAAGCTCAGAGAGATGGAAATGGTTGGTCAAAGTTGCCAGCTATGGGGGTGGAGCTGGTGCTGACGCCCCCTGATGTGGGTGTGTGCTGTGGAGAGGGAGGAGGTGCATACTTATGTCTAAGACTGAGTTGTCTCTTTTGGGGAGTGAGCTAAGATAACAAGTTTAGGAACATCAAGGCAGGACTTTACTTAACTATTTGAGGTAAAATGGCTCACCCGGTTAATTTGAGCAGGAAGCTTCCAGTGGAACATTCAGAAGATGATGTGTGTTTTGTACTCTAAATAAATCTTTGGTTTCATCTTCCCCTGAGTGGTGCCCTTTTTCTTTGAGATAAGCTGTTAAGAAATGCTGAAAATTACCTCTAAAAATGCAAGAACTTTGAGCCTGTCGCCATCATTTCTTCCCCACACAAGACAGTCTTTGAATTTTTGTTATTAATATTTTAAAATTGCCATTCTTTCTCCCTCTCCCCATCGCTCTGCCTGGACCTGGTTTTTCTGAGAGGCCTGCACACCCTGTCATGTTACCCACCTGCCGTGGGAGAGGTGAGGGTGGCCATTATGACTTCATGCCATGTTCTCATCTCAGGTCGTTTTTGCTGAAATTCACTTATTTCAAAGGTTTTTACAAGAAAGCACAATCACTTGGCTCCATGACTTTTAGAATTTATGAGTTTGTACCTGTGCAGTCCGGAAAAGGCATGGTTTGCCAACTGTTAACTTTATAGGTAAGGTTTTTCCCCCTTAATCATCGTTTACAAAGCAGATCATATGAGACAGTTTTCAATACCCAGAACATTATTCAGGAAGCTCAGGTTTACCTTTAGTCACCAAACCCCATCAGGCATTAAAAAGCTAAGCCCGCCACCCTCTGAAACTCAGTCTTTCTTTAAAGTACAAGTACAAACCCTTTGTTTATCTAGTATCTGGAATTTTTAGGATTCACTCAGGTTGTGATTTCCCTAAGTCTATAGAGTTGAACACAGTAGGAAAAATTTTCATAGTCCCTTTGATTTCTAATGGATATTTCCCCTGGTAACTGTGATCTGTGAAAATAGACTATCTACACAATGATGAGACTTTCTGTTTACACATTACTTTACCATCAACACAGGGCTTTAATGTATTCAGCCTTCATACTTCTCCTGTGATGGAGGCAGAGACATTTCTTCAGTTACTTAGTCCAAGGAATTGTTTTCAGAAACACCAAGGGAATGCCAAGAAAAGGTTGCTCTTGTTTCTGTGTGTTCTGGAAATAAAGAAAAATAAAAAGAAATGTTTTTCTGACGACTCATAGTTTCAGAAATAGCATTAGACATTTGTTTCTTGAAACCTATCCTTTACACAGAAGATCAGACATTTCTGAAGTCCAAACTTTGAATTCTTTTGAGTTTCTTACCAACTAAGCGGCATGTTTATAATTTTGTTAAGCAGGGTGCCAGCTCTCTGGATGTGGGTATTCAGGACTTGAAGTCTTTTTATCAAAAGTTTTTGGACTGCATTTAATCTTAGAAATGGTAGAATTATTTTTCATTATGGGTGGAAAATTTTACCATCACGTTTTACCATTGTACATGTTGCAAACAGCCCACAAAACACTTTTCAGGTCTTCGTACTCTGGATGCGTGGCTTTTTTTTGCTTCTCTGTGACTTATTTTGGGTGACAGCTTTGGGCTTGAGCCACCCTGGAACAAGTGTATAGAAGCTGTTTTGGGACGTGTTTCTTTATCATCCTGTGACACGCTCTAGGGCCTGGCCTGGGCAGGTGTCTTGTACTTTTCCTACAGGCTGCAGTCTTGAGGAAATGTTTCTGGGACAAGATGCAATGAGACTTTTACAAAGAGTAACATGTATGAAGTAAAACTTAAGGATTAAGTGCCAACTCAGAGATTCAGGGCCAAGGAACCTCTCAGAATAACTAGTCCATTAAGTTCTCCTCCCCGGGGAGCTCCAGCTATCTGGGTCTCTGCATGCCAGTCATTCCAAGCTCCTCACTGGTTTCGGCTCTCACACGTCTCAGTGCTTAGTTTATTTTTTATTTTTTCCTTCTTCATGTATAAGTACCAGCATTTCAAAGCCCAGCCTGAAAACCATCTTAATGGAGACTTCTCTAATTCTTTTGTCAGATGTATTCCCTCTGCCTGCTCTGAACAGAATTATAAGGGGTATGTGTATGTGTGTGTGTGTTTATGTCAACTGAAAAAATGTATTTTAATTTATCTGCTGGTGACTTTTCCACTGGTCTGTTTTTTAAAAAAAATTTTACTTGTCAGTTTCTAATGTTATGTCCATTTCTGGTGTACAGCCTAATGTTTCAATCATGCATATACATACATAATTTCCTTTTCATATTCTTTTTCATTATAGGTTACTGCAAGTTACTGAATATAGTTCCCTGTGCTATACAGGAGAAACTTGTTGTTTGTCTATTTTATATACAGTAGTTAGTATCTGCAAATCCCAAACTCCCAATTTATCCCTTCCCACCCCTTTTTCCCCCTCGTAACCATAAATTTATTTTCTATGTCTGTGAGTCTGTTTCTGTTTTGTAAATAAGTTGACTTTTGTCTTTTTTTTTCTTTTGATTACACATGGTCTGTTTGTTGAAGGCTGGGTGTGGGTTTCTTCCGTACCCCTCCCGTGGCTGGTCCCTGTCATGCGTGTGTGGATGGTGAGGGAGGGGTGTGGTCTGAGCCATTTCTCTAGACCTAGAGTTCACAAGACAGAGGGCTAGTGCCTTCTCTGCAGCATCATTCCCTGCTGAGAGAAGCAAGAATGAACCCTTTAGGAAAAATATTTGCAGAGAGGGGAGGGATTTAGAAGCTTATAATTAAATTTCAAAAGACAATGAGTGAAGACAAAGCATTTTAAGTGAAATAATTAGTGTAAACTGCTTAGTGCTTGCCTAGCACTTACAACCTCTCGGGGAACTGTGAGATGGTATGGTAATGGCTTAATCACATATCACACTGGCTAAAGGAGGGAATCCTCGATTATAAATTATAATCCCTGCCCTCTGGGCATGCCTCATCTAACAGATAATAGAGCAGTCTCTGAGGACAGAAGACTGTCCTCAAGTCTACCTGATGACCACAGAACATTAGACGAACTAATTGTATTTTGTGGATTGGAGTTTTTTACAGGTAGACATTCTTTAAAAAAATTTTCTTTAGTTCTTCAGAGATTTGATGGTTGTTTAGGAATGTGTGTGCTGAAATGGGTTTTGTTTCTTTTATCAGATGGAATTTACTAGAGTTGCCAAGATATTTTGATCTTTTAACCTCACAGCTTGTTAATGATTCCCAAGTCTTGCCTCGGCCTCTGAGCTTTGAATTCTAGACAGATTTCTTTGGTTTAGACATTACTTAATAGATTTAAAAGCAGACATCTAGCAGGGCGGTAATTTTTCCTTGTTTATTGAATTTAGGTGTACAAGACTGGCCCTGAAAAACCGCACTTAATTCCTGGGATTCTTCTGTCTTCGTCCTGTCGTCTGTCTTGCTGGTTACCGCTGCATGAGTAGTGGTGCCCTGCGCTGCAGTGCAGAGGGGTGGGGAGACCTTTCTCCAGAACACAGCAGCAGTGTTGATGCCCTTTTGGCCCCGAAAGGTGCCATCTAAATGAAGCCTTTCTGGCCTCTCCCCTTGCAAACACTTGCTTGCTGCCTGCAAGCCTTACTGCTCAATGTGTGACTCCTGGACCGGTAGCATCACCTGGGAGCTTGCTAGAAATGTAGCATCTCAGGCCCTACCCTGGTCCTGCTGAACAGAAGCCGCATTTTAACAAGGTCCCGAGGTGACTCATGCACGTGCATTCACGTTGGAGAAGCACTGTCCGTTCTAGAACTACAGCAGGTGAAGTAGGTCTCGGAACCGTTAGCATTTGAAAAGTAGGCTGCTTTTCATTTCTACTTAAAGCAAAACAGCTGGTGAAGAAATAAATTTGTTGGGGGGTGCTTTGAGCTAAATCCCTGTTGAAATTTTTTTATTTGGGAGAACTTCAAAAATATAAAATATATTTGGGGGAACTTCAAAAATATAAAAGACCAGTAAAATGAATCCCCATTTCCCCATCACTTAGCTTCTGTTGTTATCAACTCAACTGGTTTTGTTTCATCAGTAACCTCCACCCTCCCACCCTGGATTATTCTAAAACAAATCCCAGAGCTGTAATTTTCCTCTAAATGTTTTTTTTTCCTTTTTCAAACTTTGTGTTAAAATTTATAGAAAATAAAATTTACCAACATAACCATTCACAGTTCAGTGGTGCTAGGTACTCCATTCACATTATGAAAATGATTTAACTGGTGGGGTTCAAGACTCAAAAAAAAAAATGAAAAGGAACCACTTGGGAAGTGTGTGGGATTATCCAAAATTTCAGCTAGTCTTCTCTGCCCTGGCCACCTTATCTATGTAGATCCTGGTGATGTTCCAAAGAGTTATAGGGTTGGCCAGGGCCGTTAGTGATTTTTATTGCAATTTATAGTGCTGCTGCTTCCAAGGAAGCTTTGAGGTGGCAAAGTCCCAGCTCTGCCGTGGCCTTGAAATCATCTTACATTCCCAGAGCCTGCACACGGCTCTCGCTCTCATTTCTGGCTGTCCCAGCCCTGGACAGCTCTCCTCCTGAGTCCTCTGAGACAGATGGTGTTTTGAAAGATCAGTGAGGAAGGGGCTTCTCGGAGAACTCTTTCATGTTTAATCACTTGTCCCTTCAGAATGGCCTTCCACACATCCGGGTTTTCCTGCTGTGCACGTGGAGGCCACTGATCAGTGGTCTCATTATAATAATCCTTGCCTCGAGGGTATGATAAAGGTCACAGATGTGATATTTATTCATGAGCACAGTATAGAACTGAAACCGATCGCTGACCGTGTTCTTTCTGGCAGCAAGGATAGTTTTGGCTTTTCAACCAAGATGCGTGTGCTGGGGGTGGGAGCAGAAATGTTGTTAATTGAGCCGCATTGACAAAAATGGTAGACTGTGTCTTCCCGAGAGTTTAAGTAAGGTGCTTTTTTTCTGCAGGGTGTCTAGTATCAAGGTCCCTTCGTTGTGGATGTTTTATTGTTTGTAATTAAATCGAGCTTATAGTCTTATCCAGGACCTGAAGACAGCCCGAAGGTCTGCCTCTCATCTAATGTAACCTTTGCTGCTGTGATTTTATTTCCCTCACAGAACCAATTTTTGTTCTCTTAATCATATTTATTGCCCTTATCGCAATTCTCAAATATCTCTAATCTTCCAGAAACATATATAATTATGGTTGAAGGGTCTGAATTGGGCCAGATGTAGCAGAAGAATTGCCTCCTGACTCTTGCATGTCACTAAATCTTTCTGTATCAGATTTTACCTCTTTGGAGTAGGAATGATACTCTGTCCTTTCCTATCTCTACGTGATTCATGGATTTGTCCTCTCACTTAGCTACTCATCAGATATTTATTGAGCTCCTCCTCTGTCTGGGGTGCTGTGTTGGGTGCTGTGGGAGAGACAGAGTCATGGGAAGAGGGGAAGTGGACACAGACACACAGGTGCTGAGAGACAGATTCTCAGTGCAGCCTCAGAGCGTGTGTTTTACTTTATCAGGATGGAGCAGTGGCTGGTTTTAAAACAAACCAATGTACCTCTATTTCCCTCAACCCCCTAGCTCTGCTGTAGTTCACTTTGCCAATTGCAGATAGTTACAAGCGAGAGACGGTTAGTGCAAAATCACAGAATGAGTTACTATGTTCGAATGGTGTTTGAACTTGAGGTCTATTATTGGGAGATAAACAATAGTAACTAAGGAAATGCAGTACAATTCCATATTAACCTAACTGCATAGACACTGGACCCTAACTTTGAAAGGCTAGGGAATGTCTCATCTGAAGGATCTGATATATCCCCATGCTAAAGGCTTTGGTCCTGGTTTTTCATGCATGGGAACCTGTGTCCTTATGTATCTAAGGGATTTTGACTCATGTCCAGCTCCTTTGCTATGACAAGGGGTCTCAGATGCCCAAAGACAACCATACAAACAGACCGAGCCCGAGAGGATTGTGAGATTTCATCCAGATTGGACTGTTGCCTTCAGGCAGCAGCACCACCATCATTACAAACGAAATACCCTCCTGCCCGTGTCTCCCACAGTAGATGCCTCTCTGGAAAACGGAGGTGGCAGGAACAGAGGTGAATTAACTTTCAAGTCAGGGAACTATTTAGTAATCAAAGAACTTTGGAGCTGGAAACTGGCATTCAGAGAGAAGTGAGAAGTGACTTTCCTCATATTACAGCCGCGTCCCTGGGACTGATACTTCAGTCTCCTGACCCTTCCTCCTGAACTAGAGCAGAGACACAGCTGCTGTGTAATGTTTCTAGGTGCCTTCTAAAGGATTGTTTCCTTCTCCCCCTTCTTTTAGGGAATGCCAAAGATTTACAGTCTTGATAATAAATACTAAACCTAGCTGTGACCTAAGCTAGAGGCGGTCTCTTTGATTCCCTGTACCTTGGTATCTCTTCATATCTGTCACCTCTACTACCCTTTCTAGCCTAATTATAAATGTTTATGAGTATGTTTTACTTACATGTGAGGTTAGAAACTAGATCTTTTTTCTTTTATTTCTCTTGTCAGTGTATATATATTTTTAAAGTTATAAACATGACTCTCATACAGATATAAAATGAGCATGCCAAAGAAGTATTTAACTCATAAATGAGGGAACCAGTAGGGAAACAAAGCAGGTTCAAAGAGCATTTGAACAGCTGTGTAGTTACAGATACTGAAGAATATTGGAATAAGATTGCTAGGTTAGATACAAAACTGGTTAATATCCTGCAGGGCAATAAAGCAGTAACTATTGGGGCTCTCATTTCTACCAATTAGAAGTCATCTGATTCTATAATGGATAAGAATCACAAGTTAACGTGTAACTTCACAATGTCTGTACCCAAATCGTTGGTGATTAGCACCAAACACAAGTAGAACTCCTAGAGAACCAACTAATCCCTGAGTGTGCCTGCTAGATAACGCTTGAGTATAGTGTTGAAAGCACGTGCTGCCCTCCTTTCGCCTTACTTCTAAGCATTGCATGCTGTTTTCTAATATCCTTGGCGTCATTGCACTTAGCCAAGGAGCGTATGCGTTCACTCATGTGTTCATCTTGCTTAATTACTGAATGTCAGTTTTGTGCCAAGCAGTAGGATAGGCATTAGCAACATATAACTGAATGAGACAGATGATCCTTGCTCTCACCTTGGAGGCTACTCCAGTGACATCCTAAAAGGGAGACAGGGAGTTCTTTTCAGGAGTCAGAAGCAATGGGAATGATCTTTATTGGCTCGCAATCCCTTTGGGTCTCAGTGCTTACTTACAAGACTAGGTGAAAGGCAAACACCAGAGAATGACAGCCAGAGCCCAGTGCTCTTTGGGGCAGTAGTACACCAACGCTGATGCCACTGGTTTTTGTTCATGTTGCATTTATGCTTTTCTAGTGATGCAATTTCACAAGATCAAGATTTTGTCATCTGCCTTGGAGGGCTCCCACTGGCCCATCCTGCTGGGTTTGCCTCCACAGATACTGATTTGCTTACTCCGAGCTTAATCAGTTTGTGACAAAACCTTCAGCAACTTCTGTAGCAAAGACCTGTTGGAGAGGCTGCTTCTCCCAGCAGGGTTTTGGTAACTGACAGCTCAAACTTCATGCCTGTCAGTACAGGTTTCTTACAGCAAATATATCCATTCATTAGCCTTTGTTCTCATGATGAGTCACTATCAGATCTGAGACTTTCGTCTAGTATTGTGTTCCTTCTTTTATTATGGTGGTTCTCCTTTGGATTCATGGGTGGGATATAGAAGTCCAGAGAGCATGCTTTTGAGTTTGCATTTTTGTATCTTTTTACAAAGACAGATGCTTTATTATAGAAAATCCAATTGATACTGAAAGATATTAAGAAGACAGCAAAAATCCTCTGACATCTCAGCACCCAGAAATAATTATCCTGAACATTTTTGGGAACATCCTTCCAGGCAATCCTCTAAATAAATATATACATTTGTATCTATCTTAGTATACAGACACAGATGTATCTAACTCTTTGTAATTTCAGTAAACGGGAAGAGCAACATTTTTCTTGCAATTAATTTTCCTTTAATCTGAAAAATGATTATCAACTCATTTTAAGTACAGATGGAAATATTTCCCTATTGGCAAACTTTACTCATATTAATTTTTACTCATATTAACGTATTCCCAGTAATATAAGTTAAACTTTTGCTATTCTTAAGTTTAATCATCAATATAAAGGCAGGTTATGTCTTTGAAGAGGTGCTGTGCTGGCTGTAGAGATGGGGCACTCAGGTCCCCTTTGAAGGAAAGGTATGCTGACAGTGGCACAGAATGTGGTCTGCAGATAGCCCTGCACAACCTGTCAGCTCCGGGAGGGACCCCTGGGCTGGGCCACACAGAAAGCTGCGCAACCTAAGGACATGCCCTTCCTGGGGCACCTGCATTGGGGTGACATCTGGTGACAGAGTATGAAGGCTCCCCGGACACCAGAATGCCCCCACTGATAGGCTGAGGTTTGGGTTGCTTTGTAGTCCCACCTCTGCCCACTCCTGCATCCTCCTCCTCCCTTTACAAGGGTTCATCCCTAATAAATGTCTTCAACCCCGGATTCCATCTCAGCTTCTGCTTCTGGAGAACCCAACTTGCAGTCGCAGATACTATTGTGTGTTTGTAAAGTGATTCAGGAGCCACTGATGCAGCAGGAATGCCTCCTGCAGCCCCTCCTGCGAGCTAGTGGAATCCTAACCAGCTCAGGATCTCCTAATCCAACCCTCGTCTCTCCACCCCTCCTCCGAGGTTTGGCGTTTGAAGAATTTGGCTTTGAGCAAGCTGACTGCTCTGTGGGTTTAAGGGAAAGCTTAAAAGGCTTTCTTGCTATGAGATATTCTTGGCAATGAAGATCTATTTTAATTGTTTATGACATTAATCAGTTAAAGATTCATCTGCTTTGGGAGAAATTTCTCTAGAACTGTTGAAAGCTCCTGCCTAAGAGTTGATTAAGGAGATTTTTTTTTTTTTTGCCTCCAGCAGATACCCCCTTCTTCCAACCTGCTGCACGATGATTGGTTTCCTGTCTTGAGGTGTCCTGTTTGCATAATCTCTGCAATCACTGTTTAATTTCCAGCAGAAATCATAATCTCACTAAATCAGCTAGAAGGGAATCTGGAGATAGAAGATGGAGGAAGCAGTGAACGCCTTTTTGAGGCCTGATGGGGGTTTGTTCCAGTCACTGTCTTTGCTCAACAGCTTTGTCATCTTGGTTGATGCTGGGAGCATCCGTGGGCCCTGCCTCTCCATCTTCTCAAGGTCCCCCTGGAGACTTTCATTTCAAGCCTGTTTGTGCTGCCAGCCCTTGTGCCAGTGGCATCTGGCTTAAAAAGAGCCCCGGGTGCTCTGTGGTCCCTTGGAATGTCTCCTTTCTCTTTAATAAGTACCACTGCGGGCAGAGAGAGTCCTTCACCTCCCCTCCTAACCCCTAAGACGCAGTTTATTTTGGTGCCTTTAACCTTCAGCCTCAGCCAGCAACCGCTGTGTGTATTTTAGAATCGAAGTGAATTTTAGGGAGATAAAGAATGCCTGCTGGAAGTTTGATCATTGCTTATTTAGGACCTCATTCTGTCTCTTTTGGGGGGATGGGGGGCATCCTTTAGAATTTGGCTGACACAGTGACCTCGTTCTTTAGCGCAAATTGCCCACCACGTGATCAGTGTGCATGCAGCTAGGGCTGAAGAGGGGAATTGGAATTCTCACGGTAAGGTCTGCAAGACATAGTTCATATAAATGCAGACATTCAAAAGCCTCCCTTGCTTAATGGATTTTTTTTGAAGGCTATACAAAAAGTTAGTTTTTCCTGAAAGGGCAAACTGGACCAGAAGATGCTGCTGAATAAGTCTTTATTCTATAGAAGGTAATAGGCAAAGACCTGATACCAAAGAAGTTGTTAAGCTTTTTATTTCTGGTCCAGTTTTCTCTGTAGGAGGAGAAAGGTCTATAAAGTCACTCATCTGTGTCCACCTTTTTAATAACTTAGTCCTGCCACTGACTTTGCCTGGGGGAAGAGGATTTAAAAGTAGATAGTACACCATAGAGTCAAGCCTTTTAAAGTCTTTTAGTTCACTTTCTTTTTTTTTTTTTTAGATGTTTTGTTATTTTTATTTAAAAAAATTTGGAGAGGTAATTAGGTTTATTGATTTATTTATTTTGTTATTAATTTTTTAATGGAGGTACTGGGGATTGAACCCAGGACCTCGTGCATGCTAAGCAGGCACTTTACCACTGAGCTCTCTGCCCCCACTTTCTTCATTTTGGGTGTTGGGAGATGGGAAAAAGAGGAGGGACTGTCTGAAGGTAAACATTAGTTGGGGCGCAGTCCCTACCTAATTTCATGTTTTCTTTCTACCATCATGCTACTTCTCTGTGGTTTTTTTTCCTTTTTCAACAATAGGTTTGTGTGAAAGGGAGGTTATGATTTACTTGAGAACCCCACATTCCCAACAGCTGATATTTTTGGCCCTTCCAAGTTTGGACAACAAAAATACCCATCCGAATTTAGTCATGGAAATCGCCAGAGAGAAAGATGTGCAAAACCAGTGCATCAGTCTGGAATACTTGCGTGTGAGTTTACCAAACCCTCAGTCCCCGATCTAAGTAGCCTGGTGTCACTCAGTTGTTACTTATTCTTGTTAATAAAGATGCATTAGCCGGGAGTCTGAGCTAGACTGAATCCTGAGCAAACATTTGAATAACTACAGATAAATGCTGTAAAATGTGTTACGTACAGTAACTATATGTAAATGATGTATATTTGGGTAATTACAGATAAAGTGTGGACCATGGGAAGATCTCTGTGAAGCCTTGTGGGAGGACAGTGAGATGACTCGGCCTTTGGTGTCACTTATGTGGATGGCGGGGAAGCCTTTGTGGATGACTTTATATTTGAGATGGGCCGAGCTCAGAGTAGGGAACTGGGAGTGGCAGTAAAGAAAATATCAGAAATTGAGAAAGTATGCACATGATGTATTTCGTGGAAGGTAACTGGTTTGAAATGGTTCTGAACACTCAGAATAATTGTCAGATTTCATTACTTTGAAAGCTTAATTTCAGGATTTTTAAAAAAAGTTATGACCTAGGTAGTTTTAGGTAGTTGTGGGTATTCCTTTAAAGATGACCTTGGAACCATCTGGAATGACTTGAGGGTAATACAGCTTGAATACATCCCAAATAATAGATATGGTAATCTCAGAATTCTTTCTGTCTCCTAAGTTAGAACTCTAAGAAAATATAAGTGTGCAGGCAAGGCCCTTTTGGAGTCCTCGGGGTCCTGGCTGAGATGAATCCTGGGTAGTGCAGCCCTCGGGCTTGCCTGAAAATTGGTTGCGTTTCACCCTCCCCTTTCACTTCTTCTCTTTCTCTTTCATGCGTTCATCCATAAACATATATTCATTACTGTGGGCAGACTTAATTCTTGATTCTGGAAAAAAGTGATGAACAAGCCTTTGCCCTCAAGTTTCCACTCAGAAACAGACTACCGTAATTCTGAGTGTTAAGCATCAGGTGCTTTGAGACCACAGAGGAAGAGCACCCAGCCCAGATTCAGGGTCCGGAGGACGTTTTTGGAGAAAGCTGGAGCCTGAGGGATCAGGAGTAGGCAGTAGCCAGACCAGCACATAGGGGAAATGGGGCCAGGAAGGGCTTTCTAACCAGAGGGCACATTATGTTAGGAGCCCAAGGAAACCATGGCCCCCGGGGGAGCTGCAAATGACTTAGTGTGGGCTAACAGTGGAGGGAACAGAGGAAGAAACTGAGAGCCAACAGGGGCTAGATAATGAAGAGCCTGTGGGCCAACCTCAAGATATAGGGCAGTTGAAGGGTTTTGAGCAGGGGTGCGAACTGCACTTTAGGAAGACCACTGTGGCTGCAGTGTTGATCACAGAGTAAATAGCCCAGCTGAAGGAGACCAGTTAGGTATGTGTTCCACGGTCCAGGAGAGAGATGATGGGAGCCTGAACTGGAATAGGAGCAGCAATTATGGAGAAAACTGGGGAGTGTCAAGGGACAATTAGAAGGTAAGACTGATCAGTTGAGGGGGTTTGATGTGAGTGGTAAAGGGGAGTGGTAAGGTGATGGCCAGATTGCTCTTGCGAGCACAGGAGCACATGGTGGAGGCATGCCTGGAAAAGAGGGACAGAGAGCGAAGGGGAGCAAGATTCAGAGTGAGATAGAGAGCTTGGTGTTGGCCCTGTTGAGTTGGCAGTTCCTGGGGAACGTGTTAACAGTCCACCTTTGTCATCAGGTGTCCCAACACTACAGGTAGTGGGCGTAGGATGTCAGAACTGTAGGCACTCCCACGTTTGGCAGGGGTCCTCTCATTTTACGCACGAGGAAAGTAGAGTCCAGAGAGGCAGAACAACCTGCTTTGGGTCACACAGCTACTTACTGATTGATCTGGGTCTAGTATCTTAAGTCTCCAGCATCTGTCTAGAAGCGTTTGCACTCTTGCTGTTGGTTTGGTAGCATCTCAGAAACATGTAGAAGTAAATGAATGTATGTAGCCATGTTGTCCCTTGCTTGGGAAGAACTGTTGCCAGTAAAAATGTGGACCATAAATCCATGTGGGGACTATGCCCCATTTGCATCTCATTTGATGCCATCTGCCTTGTCTCAACATGATTATGGCAACTTTGTTAGGCAAGTGGTTGCTTAACACAGTGGAAAGTCTTAATTACTCTTTAATAGCTATGTGCAGAGGGAAAGTCAACTTAAATGTTTAATCATTTGGTTGTCTCTTGAAAAAGTTGATTTTAGTATGCCCTTTGTGTACCCATAAATGTATATAAATGCATATTTTTTTGCATTTCTGCTTTCATCTCAGATTTCAGTGGCACAAAAATATTTTCTTTTTAAGGTATTGTTGCTGCAGAAACACTGCAAATTTAATGAAAAATTAAAAATTAAAAATCCAACCACATCTTTCCATAATAACAGCAACAAAAAAATCAAGCTTTAGTTCTGTTACCCTCTTTCTCTCTACAGCCATATGCTAATCCTAATTCATACTTGGTTTCCTAACTTTTTTCTTCCATCAAATATTTTACCATGCTGTTTATTTGTTCGTTCATTCATTCATCCATCCATCTGGCAAATGTCTGGGTATCTTGTAAATGGCAGGCCTTCTGCATGGTATTAGGGGACCCGGCAGTGTCGGTGCTCATGAAGCTGACATTTGGAGAATAGCGGAATGGTTGGTGGGTAGCATATTAACAGAAAAAACTTGCAATTGAGTTAATAAGCATGGTGCAACCTGTTGTTTTCATGTTGTAGATGCCATATAACCACTTTCTTACTGTTCAGTGTGGTCTTGGTCAGGGTCTCAGAAGGATCCAGGTGGCGTACCCAAATTAGGGAAAATGGAGGAGGGTCTGCTATGGGACAGTGTACAAAGGTGTGGTCAGCGTGTCAGGAAACCACCAGGAGGGTGCCGTTCCCCAGGGCTGGTGACCAGAAAGTACCTGTTTGCCTGAAGGGGCCCTCGGAGGAGACATTTTAGAAGTAAACATTTGAGAAGCACCTAGATATAGTGCCCAGAGCGGAAGAGAAGGGAGGGAGTGTTCTAGGGGAGTCTGCTGCCTCCGGGGAGTGACCTCCCTGGAAGCTTCGTGCCCATCACTTCCTGTTTCGTACACATACTCTCACTCTGTTTCGTGCACCAGGACGTGATGAAGCTGGGGAGTGTCCGGGGCTCTTCCAGTTATCAAGTGCTGTCATTCGAGAAACTCTCCCCGTGCTGTCTGAAACTACACCCTTGAGTACTGGTAAACATTACACAACTCTGCTGTGATCGTATCAACAGTAACTTCCTGTCCAGTGGCCTTTCCATTGTCACAGTGGGCGGAGTCAGACAGGGCTAGGGGAAGGGCTTCATTTTGGAGAGATGGGGGAGCAGAGCACATCAGCGCTTCCCGCTGGTTGGTGTATAAGACGGAGCTGGGGGTCCATCCTTGGGATCTGTGTCTTCTAAACGTGTGAATTTCATATTTGGTGCTTTGCTGAGCATTGCCAGTTTGGGGATCTGTTGGGCTTGGGGAGCTAATTACTTAGGCTGAGCGTTATTAGGGAAAAGACGATAGAGGTCAGAATCCAGCGGCATCTTTAACGGGTGCATGTGTTTCTGAAGAAGTGAAACCTTGGCTGTGGCCTCTGTTTTCAAAGACATAGTGTGAGATCTTTAACGCTATCAAATTATTGATTTTCCATTGTTTTTGCTCTATTTGGCTCTTCTGATGGAGGGAGTGGGGCTTGTCTGGAGATAAGCCTAAAGAGAACTGGGGAACTGATTCTGTGCCTTCATTTCAGCCATCCCTGGACCCATTCTCTTCTCTGTTATTGAAGTGTTTGGACCAAAGTCAGAGCTTTGCCCCTTTGGGTCCAGAGGCCTCCAGGGCTGGTGCAGAAGGTCCACAGTGAGCTCCCGTTTACCTTGGGATGCATTTTGGTTTTGGAGGCTCTCTACCTTTTTTATTGTAAGCCGCCTCAAATCTATTTTGGAAACAGGTAGGGGTTTGAGTAGTAATAGAGTAGACTTTATCTAAATCAAAACAACCAAAAAGCAAGGCAAGAATTATTTCCACATGTCAGTATTATTAGAAACCAACTTGGATCATGATTATTAAATGAGTGAAATGTCGAGGACATGTCACAAGGTTAGCTCAGCTCTTAGTTTTTCTGTATATCTCAGTACCATATGATGTCTCTATTTAGTACCCCAAAGTATTTCTAGTTAATGAAATGCCTCCTGAGCCATCCAATAGAGTTTACCTAATTGCTTTCCCCACAAAGCTTTGCCCCCATCATGTCACTCATCTGCTTGAAACCTCCTATGGCTCCCTGTGTCATTAAATTAAAAGTGTCTTTAAGGACCTCCTGCCCTATGCCCACTCCCCCAACCTCATCTTGGGCCTCCATCCTCTTTGCTCTCTCCACTCTGAGTTTCTTTGAGGTCCCTTAACCAGACTCACTTCCTCTTGATTCCAAACCTTGGAACGTGCTTCCTTTGCCCTCTCCCTCTCCTAATTCTTCAGGTCTTTCCCTGACCCCATAGGTGAGGCTAGACTTTTCTGTTCTGTTCCCACATCTGTACCTGTACTTGTCAGCGCTTCTCCATAGAAGATGCTCCTCATGAGGACAGATTCTGTGTTGTGCTTGGTGCCACCGTATCCCTAGCATCCTGCTCAGTGCCTGGCAAGCAGGACATGCTCGGGAAAGATCTGTTGTGAAAAAAGAAGTGTGTGTTCTACAGTAGCCCAGTGTTTCTGACATTAGTAACCTATATTTAGTAGGTTTCATCAACTCCATGACCATAATTTTTAACAAGTTAGTATCAGTCCTTTTCCAAAGAACCTGGATACCTTCAATCTACAAATATTTCCAAGTTTTTATGCTAGGGGACTGTCAGCGTGGGTGGGGTGGGCAGAAGGTGGACTGTGTATAGAAGTGACTGACTCAGCCCTGCCTTCATGAACATGCTCATCTCCCATGTGAACTAAAACTTTATAATTGGCAATTTTTCCTTGCATAATCTCCACTGATGGCCTCATAATAACCTGAAAGGTCTTTACTCCCATTTTACAGCTAAGAGATGTTCCTGATAACTGAATAGTGTCTGGTTGAGAAGTCAAGTTGGATATTTGCTCTGGGGATCAAGGCCATGCTGATTTGAAGGAGAACAGTAGAGTTACAGAAGGAAACTATTTCCCGTTTGGAACTAATATTTTAACCTAAATAAGGCATATGATGAGAAGCTATCTTTGGACCTCCCTGTTTCAATGTGGATTTTGTGTTTTGAAATTCAAAGATAGCGTGGTCAAACCCCTCAGCTAGTCTAGTGCACCCACTCCTTGTACCCACCATGCTGTAAGTGTTCTGGGTTATTTACCCATTTTACAGATAAGAAGCTCAGAGTCAGAAGATGTCATTTCCCAGGGAGACTCAGTTGGGGGATGGAGTTGAGGTTCAGATGCAGGTGTCCTGATTCATGTTGGGGAAGTCCTCTCTGGGCACCGAGAGTGAGGGGCAGCCCAGATTGCATGGTTTGGGGACCACTGTGTGCCTAAGCAGTTCTGGGCCAAGAGCATCAGTATTTGGCTGTTTAACTTATTTTATGATGATTGTTATTGCCTTTCTTCAGCAAGTCATTCTGACAAATCTCAGGGCCCTTGTTCCACTCAAGCATCATCCATCCAAGCACTATTGCTGTACAGTCTGTTTTCCTCTGGGAGCGGCTTCGCGGGCCTCGAGTACACTGCACGTGCTGCAGCCGCCCCGCTTCCTGTGGTTTGATTTCTTTTCCTTGCTCCGTTCAGCAGCTGGTAGACCGTGCTGGTGGCGGCCCAGAGAGCAGTGGGCTCTTCCCTTCTTCACGCTGTCGGTGGCAGGTCGGTTGCTTTGGCCTGCGCCGGCTGGACTGCAGCAGGGCCAGCTCCTCTTCCTTCCTGTGGAACTGGCCGTCACCCCAAGTGCACGCCGAGGTCAAGGGCTGCCGGGGTGGGGTTTGCAGAGTCAAGTGTCTCATCTGGGTAGTTGGCAGCCTTCCCTCTCCTGTGCCACAGCTAGGAAACCCCTCTGTGATTAGAGCCTGGGTAGCGTCAGCCACGTACTGTGTTGTGCTTGCGGTTTGTTTCCGGTGCTGGTGGAGACAGGATTAGAGCAGCAGACCTCAGCTGGAGCCGGCTTTCAGAGTCTGGATTGCTTCGGTCACCGCATCCGTCTCCTTCACCATCCGATCCTGACACGTTCTTCTTCCTCCTGTTATTTCATTACTAAACACAGTACATTTATTTTACAACTAGCCTGTGGCCTACTTAATCAGTTAGTGTTTTATTTCATGGACACATTTTCAGTTAGTAGCATCGTCCCCAAACTTAACCATTCCATTGGCTTTATCATTTCCCACTGTGCTTCCTCTGGTGGTTTGCTTAGCTAGCCACTGATAGCCATCTGGGGGGGGGTTACCTTCAGTTTTCATGGTTACGTGTGGTAGTTAGTGAATAGCACGGAGGCGTTGCACTCAGAATCCTAGCGTGTTCTTCCTCGGGTTGTTCTTTCCTAGGAAGGAAAGAATTCATCCTTCTCTCGATAGCTCAGTCTGATCTCTTTGCTTTCAAGACCAGAAAATGGAGGGGAAAAAAAATCAGGGTAGCTTGATGTGTTTTAAAATGTTGCCAGTGTTTCCCCTGACTTCGCCCACCCCACATGATGATGTCTTTCCTGCTGCTGATGCCTGATTGGCTAGGAGTGGAAGAAAGCAGGGGCCAGTGATACCTTTTCTCCATTAACTGGCAGTTAGGAATTTCAGCAACAGCAACATGTCAGAAAACTCAACATAAACCTGCTTATGAAAATAGGAATTTATTGACCTGCGACATTGACAAGACCAGGGGTGGGTTGGCTTACCTGCCTCTGTTTCAAGTTCAGGAGAGGAACCTCCGCCTCTTCTCCAGCATTCCTGGCAAAAGCCTTTATGTCTCATTGGCTCCGAAAAAGTCAGTTACCCAGCCCTGAAGCAATCACTGAGATCAGAGGGATGGTCAGGCCAGTGTGCATAGCTGAGGGCTGGGATTACCCCTGGAGCAGTGGGAGGTAAATCCCTTCCATTTATGTGGACTGAGAGTGGGGAAGGGGTGGTTTCTCAAATGAAAATCACGTTCCTGGGCTCTGAGGAGAATGAACAGAGACAGTGAAGGTCCAACATAAACCAGCCCTTTTAACTTCTGGATTTGGCTGCCGTACTGAGGATGGGTAAGAAGTGGAGGGCCACCAACATGCATAAAGGTCACAGGATCAGAGCTGTTTGAGCTAGAAGGGCTTTTATAGGTCCCTGCTTCAAGTACTGATTGCTGCATAGGGACTACCCTAAAACCTAGTAGAGTAAAATAACAGCTTACTGTATGTGATGACTGTGTGAGTCAGGAACTCAGTGTACAGAGGGGATGGCTTCTCACTGCTCTGTGGTTTCTGTACCTCAGCTGGGGGCTGGCCAGACACTTCTCTCCCTCTCTCCTTCTAATCTCTCCCTTACCTCCAGTCTTCCTCTATGATGAGCTTGGCCTGTATCGTAGCATGACAGCTGCCGTGTAAGTCAGACTTCTTACGTGGACGATCAGGGCTCCCAGAGAGGGGAAGTGGCAGCTGCTAGCTTCCCAAGAGCTGGGCCCGAAAACCCACAAAGCATCCCTCCCGTGGGTTCCGTAGGTCTCGTGGTTGTGGAGTGCACCTAGATTCCAGGGGAGAGGACCCCGTCCATTCACAGATAAAACACCTGAGGCCGCCAAAGAAGCAGCGATTGACCCAAGAGCACTCTTTTTCATAAATAAAATGGAAAGAAACAACAACCAGGACTGGGTCCACACTCTCCAGCCAGAACGTCTGCCCTCAACCACCGTTTGCTGCCTCTCCGTGTGCTCTGCAGCTGTGAGGCCCAGAGCTGGGGGAGCTGGAGCAGAGGGCTTCCTCTTTGCAGATGAGGTGCTGACATAACGCTGCTTGTCAGTTTGGCGGAGCTGCTCGGCTGGGACTCCGGCCTCCGCCCCGATCAGGCGCCTGAGCCCGCGAGCCGGTCTGAGTTGTGCTGCTGCTGCTCCTTTGCCTGTTACATTTCTCCTCCCTGGAGGGGGCGTGGGGGTCCTGCGGAAGGGACTGAGGCTTCCACGCTTGTCGGAGCTGCCTCCTCCTCCCTGCACCCCAGTGCTCCTCCCACTAATTAGTGAGCCACTGACATATTCCTGTTTGAAAGTTAGTCATTTCATAACCCGATATTTCAACGTTTTCCGGGTTTATTGTCTCCCTCCAACCCCTGGCTTTCGCCATCTGTGCGCATGCGCTCGCGCCAGGCCGTGAGAGGGACGGGAAATGGGTTTCTCCAGTCCCTATAGGTTCCCCCGTCTCATCCGGGAGGAATTTACATCCTTTCCTCTGTTTTAGGGAACGTGAGGCCGGAGGAGAGAGATGGACAGAAAACGTGTTGTGCTTAGTATTTCAGCAATTTCTCAGGAAACCAGTGGACTCACTTCTTCTAAAGATGGGAACTTTCTTCTCTCCTTCTGAGTTATCTTATACCTGGTGTGAGGACAGATTGTTTTTTATAGCCTTATGTTTCATGTGATCACCCAAATGCCTCAAAAGCAGGTGCTGCCTTCATGGAAATGCAAGACAATTAAGTTAGTTTCGAAATCATTTACAACCTGGGTCACCTGGGAAAGAATAAATTACAGCTCAGAATCATATGTGCGTCTGTGTGTGTGTGTGCACACACATGCATGCTGAGATGCATTGTGTCTTTAACGTTATAAATCAGGCAAAAATAAATCCCTAAAACACACATTTTGGGCCAGGGGATAGAATAAGGGGATTAATTAAATGTAAGCTTCATTTATTTCCTCGTATTAATTCTGTTCTTAATCAGAGAGACATCTTATAGCCAGAAGATGCGATCTAATTGATGTTCTTTTTTTGTTTTTTAATCCTTGTAAAGGAATAACGCCAGGCACGTTTTCAGTTCTTTCAGGAAGAATGTGATTCTGGCTTATGTTCGTATGTTGTAGCTTTTGTCTGTATTTAAAGTTTGCCCTTGCTTTCTTAACCTGAGCATTTGGGAGGAGTTCTGAGCCCTGGAGATGAACAAGTAGCTTAATATAGTAATATTTAAAGAAAAATCTGTGGGCAAAAGGTCAGTGGCTCTGTTCTCAGTTTCTCAGGAGTTGATTTCATCATCACCCTTGGTATCAGCAACTTCTTGGCCCTTGCTTCTTAAAGGAGGCAGGTAAAGTCATATATTGGACACAGAAGTCATATACTGAATGTAGGAGAATGGTGGGGGTGGGGGGTCAGGAGGAGAGTTTGGAGGGACCAGGTCTGCTCCCTAAGCTCAGCACAGCTACATGCACCCCCCATCTTCAATTTCCTACTTAACCCTCAACCCATTTCTTAAGACTCCCACAATCCGAACGTGGAGATGGGGTTATATGATCACATGCATGAAACATCTCTTACATGTAAGATGAAGGAAAGCAGGCATTGCTCTTTTTAAGCCCTTCCGGTAGACTCTTCGTATAATGTGAGTCGTTTCCATTTATGCCCACCAAACCGTTTTCCCAGCACGGCATCCCAGAAGGCCTCTTCTATGCTTCAAAAGACAAATACACAAAGCTATGAAGGCAAGAGCACCCTGAGGTCAAGAGGCTGAGCTCGAACCTTGGGTTAGCCTCTAACTTGCAGTTCACCTAACCCCTGGGCTGCCTCCGAACTTCACGGACGCTCGTTGGCTCCCACGATTGTTAGAAGATTGAACCCCAGTGACACGAGAGCGCTCTGGAAGGGGGAGGCTCTCTACACCAGAGGTTATGTAATTATGTTCTGAGAACGCTCAAAGCCGTCATATGTGACACAGACATCCTCTCATGCTCCTCCACTGTTGGGAAGCAGCTGTTAGTTTCACTTCATTTCTGCCTCTCCCGTCTCCATATGCCAGAATGAGGAGACATGAATGGCTTGAAAATCTGCTGGGATGAGGGAAGCCATCTGATGTATCTTCTGTCTTGGCTTTTCGTCCATGCGTATTTTAAGTTTTGATACCCCTGTTAAAATGGCAAGGTGGGTATGTCACCAGCGTGGGGGAGGGGGTATAGCACTCTAGTTACTCTGAAATGGAGCAGTGAGAATGATGTAGTGCCCTGGGTGTGAGGGGAGTAATTGACTAGGGCTCTTAAAAATTGGAGTCAGAATTGTCCCAGCACTTGTGGGGTTTCCTGAACTAGTTCCTGTACAGGAGGAGATGCTTCCTCATAGCTCTGGAGTTTTATTTTTGGTCCCTTCTTATACCCTGATCTACCCATATCTGGAGATGTTGGTCCAAGGCCTTTGAACTGGGCTGTCATGTCTAGAAAGCACTTCCTTATTTGGTTCACCAGGAGAACACCTACTTTTTAAAGATCTAGTGCAGATGTAACCTTTGTAAGAGGTCTTCCCTGCCCCCCACTGTCACAGATGACCAACCATTCTACTCTTTTCCTTAACCTTTGCGCTGGTAAATGCCTCTGTTACAGCACCTCTCACTGGTGTAAAGACATCTGTCACGTTCTGGTGGAAAGTGGATGGTGAGCTCTTTGAGGGCAGGAATCACGTCTCCTTCATCCTTGTAGCCTCGGGGCTTAGCAGACTTTTTGTCACGTACGGAGCACTCAGTGAATGAGTTAAAAAGTAAAACAAACAAAAAAACTAATTTCCTGACAGTCCTTCTGATTCAAAAATTAATGTTATTACCCCATCAAAATTCCCACTTGGAAAACAACTCTCAGTTCCTAAGACGTAGCTAGAATGTCACCAGGGCCAGGGCTTGCTACTTGTTGTCAGGTCCGTAGTGCTGCGGTAATGCAGTGTCCAAAATTGGGTGGCTTAAAACAAATTTATACCTCACAGTTCTGGAGGCTCGAATTCTGACATCAAAGGGCTGGCAGGGCCGTGCTCTCCGAAGGCCCTAAGGAAGAATCCTTTCCTCGCCTCTTCCTAGCTTCTGGTGGTTGCTGGCAGTCCTTGGCTTTCCGTGTCCGGTAGCTGCTTCACTTCAGTTTCTGCCTCCATTGTAACATGGCTGACTCCTCTGTGTGTGGATCTGTGTCCAAATGTCCCTCTTCTTTAAAGGACACCAGTTACTGCATTGGGGGCCCACCCTAATTCAGTAGGACCCCATCCAAACTTGATTACATCTGCAACGACCCTGTTTCCAGATAAGGTCACATTCACAGGTAAGGGAGGTGGGGAGTTAGGTCTTGAATTTTTTTTTTTTTTTTTTTTTTTTGGGCAGGACACAGTTCAACCCACAATAGCACGTTGACCTCTTATCATGAAATCTTGACTCCTTGACTTCTCAGCCTCTTCTTCCAGTGGTTGTCCAGTCCCCTGCTTCAGTGACTCTAGCACTGGGGAGTTACCTCCTCCAGAGGCACATTTTCTAGATTTGGGTGGCAGCTGTAATTGGGCCCAGCCCTACCTCCCTGCTGTCCCCGTCATTCAGCAGTCAGGGTCAATATGGAGTAATAAGCTTCCTCCTTTGCGGGGAGGAGGGAGAGCGTTCAGGTTCTGAAGATGGTGCCTCTGGACTCCAAGGCTTCTCCTCCCTAAATCTGCCCAGTTTCCTCAAGTCTTCATCCAGATATAGTTTCCTTACCAAGCTTCCTCCACACTGATGGAACGCCCTGTTTGTCAGTGCATTGGGTGAAATGAAATGAGGACTTTCCAGGTGTGGTGTGGGCACAAATCAAAGCAGACACATCTACTTCCCGGGAATCCACTTCTATTCCTGCAGCTTCAGTCACACTGTCTTAGTGGCCAACACCCACCCTCGAAACACTTGGATTATTCTTGGTTGCATGTGGTGCTGCGAAGCTCTGTTCTTCTCATTTAGCGTTTTGACTCTGAGAACAGGGCCTGACCCTAGGATGATTATACTTTTCTCTGCTGCATTTGGCCTGTGGCCCCAGCCTACAGACACAACCATATCAGAGTTGGCATTGCATGTTGCATATGAGATGATAATAGATTGCAGTGGGGGAGGGCACTAGGAGGGGCTGTCATTACTAATGGTTCTTTGTTAGAGGTCACTGTACTGCTTGTCTGTCCCCAGACAGCTGATCAGAACAGAACCCGGATATGATCGGGAGCTCTAAGGGGTTTCTACTGCTTCTCTGATTTGCTACTGAGACGGAGGACACCTCTTTCATACCATTAGGTGGGAGGTCTCCTCCTATACTAAGATACAAGTAGGCTCCCAGCCCTTCTATTTGAATGAATTTACACAGATGAATAAATTAATGCCTTAGATGGTCAGAACCAGGAGGGGCTTGGAGATGATAACCCCAGGGCAGTATAAGTTTTGGATTAAGAACATGAGACTGGAAATCAGGCAGATTTGCACTCCTGGCTCAGTTAGCAGATGTTTGGTTCTGTCCAAAATGTCCATAAGACATTTGGTCAGTAAAACATTTGGTCCATGCCAAAAGATTTTTGATACTTGGTCCTGTCCAAAATGTCCATGGACATGGAGATATTTGATCCACACTCAAAGATCCTTGATATTGGGTCCTGCCTGAAACTATTTGGCATGGAACAAATGTGCTCATGGACATTTTGGGTAGGACCAAATTTCCAGGATGTTTTGACGTGGACCAGATGTCTTACGGACCTTTTGTACAGGACTTGGTCCTGCGAGGCCTGGCTGGACCTTTCGCTTGTGAGTTTGGAAAAATTGCTTTGCTAAGTGGAGTTAATAATAGTATCAACTCAGGGTTGTCACAGTTAAATGAGCTAAGAGTATCCGTTTAATTCTCCTAAGATGCAGTTAGGAAGGGGCAGAGGCCCAAAGAATTCCGATGATTTGCCCAAGGTCACTTGGGGTACGCGGCCCCAGAGCAGGAATGAAGTTCAGGTTTTTAGTTGAAATTTTGGTTTTTAGTTCAAGGCACTTTGCTCTGAACCACCGCAGCACTTCAGAAATCATCAGCTTATCTATTTAGCAGTCTGCTTTTGTCTACAGAAGTAAAATTGGTATTTAAAACCTTCCTCTCCAGAACATTGATTAAGTCCCTCTGTAGTGTCCCTGGATTTATTTCAGATTTGTCTACATGATTTGTGAAAATGGCTGCCCTCTGAGACAGGGACGTAAGTGAAGAAGTTAGTTGCCTCAGACCTTGTTAATGTCCGCGCTTGTGCTGGGTGGCCCTGCAGTGCTGGCCCTGGAGCGGGCAGGCAGACACAGCATAGAGGCTGTCTGCACACTCAGCCACGGTCTGCGTCCTCAGGCCGTGTTCTCTGCACTTAAAATGATGCAACGTGGACTATATTTTCTCTCAGTTTCCTGTGAACTAGAGAGGTGCATGGTGCCAGCTTTCCTAAATTGCCACAATCAATATTCTACTGCCTTTATTTTTTATGCACGCTAATGACTTTTCTCCTTTTGAAATGTACTTGTTTCCCCAATCAGTCTTTGCAACGTTAAAAAATAAATAAGTAACTAAAAGAAAAGAAAAGAAAAAGTCCTCTACATCACCACGAGTTTCTACCTGCAGTTTTGTGGCATGAATCTGGATAGGGGTGGAAAACACTGCAGGAGAGACCCTGGCTGGCCTTTCTGGGCCCTCTGAGGCCAAGGCAGAGTCAAGAGGGAGGTGGGGTTTTGGCTCAGGGAAGCACTTGGCGCTGTGAACAACAGCTGGAAGGTCTGAGTTACATTCACTGGCGTCGAGCCATTCTTTCCCCCTCCTCCATCCCCCCCCCCCCCAGCTGAATTGCTTTCTGACAGGTGCTCTGTGGGTCTGGGGTTACCAAAGTGGCTTCCTGAGATTGGGTGGTAGCCTTCCAGCCCTACTTATACAGAATGGTGTGTATACACTTTCCCAGACGGTTTGGGTTTCACTGTTCATTATCTCTGCTTTAGTTCTCTTTATTCACCATGCATTTAGGACAAGGAACTCCTCACTTGTGTTTACACCGCTTCCTCTGCCCGTGGTGTCTACTTTGGTTCCTGCTCATATCAGTATCTGGTTTTGTGTTTTGTCTTTTCCAAATACCATCTATCATCTCAGGATGAGGTCAAATGATGTTTTCTTCATGAAGCCTTTGATTTCTATTTTTATTCATTGTTTTCAATAAACATTTCATCGAGTACCTAACCCATGCTTGATACTGTGGATGAGGCACTGAGGAAAACAGACAAAGGCCTCTGCCCATGGCCCTTACACCCTACTCAGGAGAGGGAGAGTAAAAATGTATGTGTAGGATGTCAGGCAGTAGAGCAGGGTGGGTTTGTCATTTAATGGAATAGTGGTCGAGGAGAGAGGCCTTACTGGGAGGGTGATACTTGAGCTGGGATCTGAAGATGGAAGTGCTGTCTTCTTCTCTGACCTCCTTCAGGCACTCTCCCTGCTTCATTGTGGCCAGGGACCACTTTTGAGGGAAGCGGGAGGAGGAGGGAGAAAGAAAGATACGGGAGAGCGTGTGTGTGTCTTGCTGTGTCGTCCAGCATTTTGTCTCCTGGTGCTTAATAAGTGAGTTTGGAGTGAATACTGGTGAGCAGGTTTGTTTTACTGCTGTTCCCAGTGAGGTGAAGCAGGACCTGTTCTGTATGGTGCAGTTATTACTCAGCGAGGAGTCAGGGACCCCTCTGGGTCCTTGGTCTCTGGTGATGGTTCTGCCGTTGCTGTGTGAGCCCAGTTACCAAGAGTCCCTTCCAAAGGCTTAGTTTTCTCAACCTTAAAATAAAGGAGTTGAATAACTGACTCTTAAAGAGCTCTCCCAGCTCCAAAGTTCCTCTATTTTGTGTTATGAAGTCCTGGTTCAGGCCTTGTCCCATGTAGGATTCCTTGCTAATGAGTCCAGCTCACAAATTGCTCTGCGGCTTATGCTGTGGGCTGTACCCTGTAAGAAGCACCTGCAGATGTATCATCTTCAGAGCTGTGCGTCCTGGGAGATTGTCTTCTCCAAATAGATTGTGAGTACTTGTGCAGCAGGCCCAGGAGCATGTCTTGTCCCCTTCATGACCTGCAGTAGATGACACTGAACTGAGGGTTGGCTGATTCATAGCTTTATCCATTGATTTCCATTATTTATAGAGTGCCTGGGAAGTCTGTTAGACTCTGTGTTAGATACTGGAAATACTTTCTGATAAGTCCTCTGGAAGGTCGCAGCATGGCTGGTGAATAATATTATCATAAGACACTTGGTCGTTTTCACAGTGCTTTCACATCTGTCTTACCCTATTGGTCTTTAGACATCCCAGTGATTGAGGTAGGACTTAAAAGACGATGTTACATTTTGTGCCCATTGAATCACGGAAGTGTAGTAATATGACTTGGAAAAAAATGCAAAGAGAGAGAGCGATTTAAATGGTGTTGGTACTTGGTGTCTGGAATCCCACCAGAAGGCAGTGTCCTTAGGGGCAAGAGATAGCTGATGGAGACATGAGTCTGTTCTCTCTCCTTTGGCCTCAGGACCCATGTGCTCTCATGGTAGAAGCATTAGAACGTGTTGACCCTGCCATTTGGGTGAGTGTAGGGATTTTGAAGGCTGCTTTTATCATATTTGGCTTTTGCCCATTGATTTAGGAACCGATTTCCTGATGCGATGCATTCCTGCCTTTGCCCACTGCACAGGTGAGGGAGGAACCTGTCTCAGAGGGCGGGGTTTCCCTCCTCTCTCTGCATGAGGGGCAGGCCGAGAATTGAGCCCATGTCTTCCTGACCTGCAACCAGGGCTTTTTCCTCTTTAGCCTCATGCCTGCAGTTCCTCAGAGATTGTGGGCCTGTGGACTAGCAAAGCCTACGGGAGGAACGGGGCCCAGGAGCAGGGCATGATGTGCAGGCTGGATGGGTTAATCCAAGGGTGGTTTCCCTTTGAGTCCTCAGCCGGCTCTGGGTGGCCTCGGGCTCCTCCTGGCCTGGGTTGGAGACGCCTGTTCAGAAATCTGTATCTGCGCCTCCTCTGGCATCTAATGAATTCCGACTCACTCTGAATGCTCCCTCGGCTGGGCTGCAGTGCTTTAAAGCCCGTCTTCCACATGGAATTGGCAGGTTCATTTAATTGTTTGGGAGCCAGATAAAAACGTTTTGTTCTGTGTTCCTACGTTATGCCATTTCAGAATATTTCTTCTCCCACAAATTGCTGGGACTGTTCAGTTCGGGCCTTCGGTCGGCTCTCTCTGAGCAGGTCTTTCCGTTTATGGTCCAAGGCCTGTTCTTTCTGATTACACATTTAGGATATCAGTTAGGTTACTTAATCTATTTCCTCATGTTTCTTTTTTTTTTTCTTCTCTTTATCTTTCTTCCATTGTAAACGGTGTGCAGTCATGGAAGCTGTAATGAAATGCAAGCTCTTTTCCTCGTTTGCCCGCTGGAATGTATGATTTTTAAATTTGTTTTATTTTTGCCTAATTTTTTTTCCTTATGTTTTACGGTGGTGATGATGATGATAATGATGTGATCATTAAGTTTCTTCTTCTTCTTTTTTTTTTCAAGTGGAGATGTTGAGGATTGAACCCAGGACCTCGTGCATGCTAAACATGCACTCTACCACTGAATACACTGAGCTATGTCCCCCTGCCCCGGAGCTTTTTCTCCTTTAATCAGTTCCTCCATTTAGCTATCAAGTAGGCAGAAGGTTATTATGGGCAAGAGAAATACCCAAGAAACTATGATCCAGACTTAAGGAAATGTGGCAAGTGCAGGGCCAGGGGCTCGGGTAGAGCTATGAGAAAGGGAAACTGGGTCTCTTTGCATGTGGTGCTTAAAGTCTGGACTCGTCCATGATTCATTTCTCCTGTGTAATGTGAGCCTCATTGAAGCTGGGAGAAAACTGATGATGCAGAGGGCTGAAGTTGATCTGCACAAGCTCACGCCGTTAAAAAGTGTGGGAGCTGAGTGTTCAACCGAGGTCACTTGGGGTACACCGAGGCCCCTGGGCTTGTGCTGAAGGAAGGTACCCCACGTCTGACCCCTTCAAACCTGTCCTCTGGTGAGACCCGGTGGGGCAGCCCCTCCTGACCGCAGCTCTCCTAATTCCCTTTATTCTGGGTGTAGATCTCTGATGCCTTTGTCTTGCTTTTCAGCTTCCCCAAAGCTTCATTTTCTACCCATTGAATAAAAGTGGGTGGAGCAGGGGGAGGGAGAGGGAGAGGGAGAGGAGGTTAATATTCAAGAGGATGAGTTCTGGAGTCAGCAGACCTAGTGCAGAACCCTGGCACTGCTGCGTTTTGACCCTGTGATCTTTGCAGCTGGAGCCTCAGTCTCCTTATCTGTAAAATGGAAATGATAGTGCTTACCTAAAAGGTCATTTGAGGATATGATTTAAAAAAAAAAACTTAAAAAAAACAGAAACGTAGGTGAAACCTTTAGTAGAGTGCCTGTCATTTAGCATAGTGCAAAATCAATGTTTATGGGCATTATTTTTCTATTGGAGTCATTTATTCATTGATATATTTAGTATGCACTTACTGAACAGCACTCCGGTTGTAACCCCAACACCATTGCTGTAGGCCTTACTTTGGCCTATCGTAGGTACTCAGAGGCATTGCAGATGAGACACGGTTACATCTGTGGTGAACTGAAACTTGGTGAGCATCAAATGATAAAAGTCACACTGAATTAAATGCTACCTTAGTGTGAAAAACCACTTACCACGGAAGTGCCCTGTAGAGAAAGGAGTGTTGAATTCTGACAGAGCCATCAGGGAATACAATGACTGTGGGAGGGCGTGGTGATGTGGAGCAGAGTGGGCTCAAATGAGAGAAGAGCCTGGAAGGCTGATGTGGTTAGTGGATATGATTAGTCTTAAAGCCCAGGCTAAGGAGTTTAAATTTCATTCATTCATTCATTCATTCATTCGTTTGTCCAGTTATAAATACCGGTGTGTGTGGAAGGTGGATCAAAGAGTCATTTCACTAAAGATAAACGAGGTCAATGGCGATTGAAATAGTCTCAGAGGGAGAGAAATGTTGAGGGCTGGATACAGGGCAGTGATAATGGGAAAGAAAAGTAGCTGAGAGAAATCAAAGATGATGAGGTGGTTTAAAAGCCCTTTTAAGAATCTGGATTTCTGAGTGCTCTTGAAAATAGAAACAGGCAAACCCAGAGTAGTTTGGAAATGTAGTAAGATTGCTACAGGCAGAGAAAATGGGCATCTTGATTAAAGTGACCTGGAAAGACTGTCCAGCGGCTCTGTGGCAGGGAGTTCAGTCTGAAAATTCTAAGGCAAATTTGGAGGATTTACTGGATGACTGGGCTTCACCTGTTTGTTTATCCCTCTTCCAAATTATGTCAGCCATACTAATACATTTGATTCATTCTAATTGTTTTAAATTTCCTATATTTATAAGCCTCTGGGCTCTGGGCAATGTAAGAAAGAACATTTCTCTTTTTCTCTCCACCATAAAATGAAAACACTATTTTCCTTTTCTTATTTGAGACTTTACCTCATTTCCCCTTCCTCTGTATTTCCCCTTCTTAAAAAACTTCTGCTGAGAAAATGACCTCTAGAACATGTACATAGAACAGGTTGCAAGGATGGTTCAGCTGAGTGGTAGTATATAATTAAGAATTCTTCACTGACTGCCAGTTCCAACAAAGAAACTGTTGCTTTGAAATATGTGCCTCTTTGTTTCCTGTGGCATTCTCTCTCCTTCCAACCCTCCTTTCCAGTTCATTTATTTTTGTAGCCATTACATCGATTAAAGGGAGCCTGTATAAATAGGTCTGCATGTCGGAAATTGATGCTGGGCATGCTGATTGAGGTCTCTGATTA
Source organism: Vicugna pacos (assembly GCF_048564905.1). NCBI lineage: Eukaryota > Metazoa > Chordata > Mammalia > Artiodactyla > Camelidae > Vicugna > Vicugna pacos. The sequence goes on along the minus strand of NC_132987.1, from coordinate 59,591,952 downwards.
TGAACCCAACTGAAAGGATGAAGTCCTCCCCGCCTCCTTTATTTTAAATCCTGATCTGGATTGTCCAAGTTCTGCTGTTTGATTATTTCCCCTGTTGGCAGAACCTGCCTTTGACCCTCAGCCGCAGTGAATGAGTGTGTACTGGCCCAACTCCAGATGCCTGGAGGGGGATGAAACTTTGCCCAAGTTGGTCATTCTTTGCAGCTGCTTAGTTGTTCTAGACTTTGTTGATTATTTCCTAGAAAATTTTGGCTCCACATTTGTCGCCGGTTACTTGGTTTATTTGACATTTAGTTTGTCTTGCCTCTTGTTGGGGACTTTAGGGGATTCCGTGATAACACTTGCGCCCAGTTCTGGAGTAGCTCATAGAGGAGGAAGAGGAGGAATAATACCCCCCTTTTTTAAAAATGTGCAATTTAGTGGTTTTGGCATATTTACAAAGTTGCACAGTGATCACCACTATCTAATTCCAGAACATTTTCATCACCTCGAAAAGAAAGCCTATGCCCATAAGCAGTCATTTCCCTTTCCCCCTCCGCAGCAGCCCCTGGCAACCACTAATCTCTCTTTCTTTCTTTCTTTCTTTTTTTTTTTTTTTGATAGACATATAGTCAGTTACAATGTATCAATTTCTGATAGGCAGCATATTGTCCCAGTCATACATACACATACACATATTTGTTTTCATATTACTCATCTGCTTTCTGAGTATAGGTTTGCCTATTCTAGACGTTCTGGACCTAACAAATGGAATGATATGATATGTGTCCTTTTGTCTGGCTTCTGGCTTCTTTCACTGAGCAGACTTTCAAGGTTCATCCATTTTGTAGCCTGTATCAGAACTTTATTCCTTTTTATAGCCAAATAATATTCCATTGTGTGGATCTATTACCTTTTGTTTCTGGGAATAATATCTTTAGTGTTTGCTTTAGGTGTTTTCTATGTTTGTTGTTCCATGAGGTTTACCTTCTTAAATGTGTTTGTCCTCACATTTAACCTAAACCTAATGGTAGGTGCACTTGTAATCACCGTTTTACACTTACAGAAGTAGGTGAGGGTGGGTCACACAGCTGGTGACCCACACGGCTTAGTTTAACTGCAGTCTGTGCTCTTAACCCCCATCCTCATTACGAGTCAGAGGATGTAAGACGTTTAAAAGTGATTATAAACATGGGAGAAAGGTACAAAGGTCTTAAACTACTGTGGGAGTCAGTAGCTCAGAGTTGGGGGAGGCTGATCTGATGTGTGTTGTACCCTGAATCGTTCTTCCATGCCCTTTGGATTATGGGACACCGTGGGTTTAGGTCAACAAGTGATCTAGGCCACGTGGTGATGGGACAGGGTTCCCAATCCACTGCCAGGTTTGGTCATGGCTGACTCAGACGGTGGGCGGGGCTGAGCCTGAGGCCAGACGTTTTCAGACAGTCTGTGCACCTGGGTGGGGCTGGGACAGGCAGGGACTTGGTGGCAAGCAGCTCTTCTGCCGGCATGTAGAGGAGTACATGCAGGGCTAAGGGAGGTGCGTGGTTCACCGCATTATGTGAGGAGTGATGGAGTCCATGAGAGATAGCGAGGCTGCGTGCCAGATCTGACAGCCTTGAACCTCACATTGAAGAGACCATGTAATAGGGTGCCTTGGGAGGTCTTGAACCCTGCAGGGATGAGATACGTGATTTTTAGACGGTGTGTGTCTTGCCCAGGTCTGTCCATATTTCTTTACTCTGCTTAAGCACTGGTCTAGCATCTTTCTGCCTGGGGTCCTGCCCAGGGGTCCAGGTCCTTTCCTATGGCATTGTAGAGTGAACCGCCCAGGAGATGGAATCTCCAGGCCTGGTCTTTGCCTCAGCAGAGCCCCGGGGAATTTTTCTGTGATAAAACGCTTCTGTCTCTGGCAGTTCAGTTATTCATTCAACAAATATTTGAGGCCCTAATATGCATCAGGAAGTAGTCTAAGCACCTGAGACACATGTCATTGAATGGAATGGAGGACTCTCACTCTCTTGGGTTTTAAACAATTCTCCCAGGGGAAAGCAGACAGTAAACAATTCACGTGATAATAAATGATCATTTTGTTTATTATTCAATACAGTAAGTGTCATAAAACAAAAAGGAAAAATAGTGCAGGGGTAAAGTACATAGGAAGAGATTGAAATTTTACGTAGAGTAAGATGATGGAAGCAAGGTTTTGCAGATGGTTAAAGGTGAGCTGTGAGAACACCGGGGAGGATCTGGCAGCCAGGGCCAAACTCTAAAGATGTTCAAGGAACAGCAGGGAGGCAGGTGGTGTCACTAGTGTGAGCATGGGGGAAAGCGGTGGGACAGCAAGGCTTGTCAGCCCTCTGGCCCCTGGGAGGACTCCGGCCTTTCCTCTTAGTGGGATGGCATTTCAGGAGTGAACAGAGGAGTGACGCATTTGCACATGTGCTTTAAAATGACCTCTCTGGCTGCAGCATTGAGAATCTTATAATAATATTGAATCGTAATATGGTAAGTGCACTTCCTCAAGAAGACTACTCAAGAAATTTTTAAAAAAATGGTACCTGTGGAACCAGAACTTGGGGAATTCTAGAGTTATCTGATAGGCTCCCATAATCTGAATGCATTTGCTTCTTTCCTCGTCAGGGGAAATAACGCTTTCTACAGCAGAAGCTTATCCAATGCCAGTCATGGGGATGGGTTTCCCTGCTGCTGGCTGGGAAACGTGACCAGGCTTTGGATTTTATTCTGGGAAGATTTAGCAATGAGTACTGGGTCATTTGCATACCTTAAGTGTATACTGTAAGAAATAGAGATGTATGTATACAGTATATAGCTTCTGGATGCTAGTGGAGTAAGCTGTTCTAAGTTGGTTTATTTTACTTCACAAGGTTTTCCTCAGGTTAGAAATATGAACTCAGAAGTGTGCTTTTAGTCTGCAAAATATTGGATCTGTCACAATCACAACTTCACTCTGTCAGGAGTAGGGAGGAAGCGGGTCAGACTGTAGTCACATTATCTCCTATAGGAATAGGTAGCCTCTTGTGGGGTAAATGTGTAATAATATTATACTGAAGTACTGGTGTCACTTTTTAAATCTGGCTTGATGTTGGGCCTTCTCTGGGCTAGAATTTTTGGGGGGATACCTCCAGTGTTTGACATTCATGTTCTAATTGTTGGATTCCCTTCTCCCCTCCCGGTTAGAGATTTTAGGGATAACTCTTTGGCAGAATGTCAGTGCAAACACTAGTAGAGATGGGTGAATGAATGAAAAAGCAGAGGAGGCATTTAACTGGCAGGTTGAAAGGAAAATGTCACTTTCTGTGGGGGAAGCAGGATCTTTGTAGCATATTTGCGCTTGACTTCTTCCAAATTAGTCTACATGAAGTAACCTCTGTGTTTTCACATAGGAAATATTTGAATAACTTTAAAATATGTATGTAATGCTGGGTGTTTGACCAGATGGAAGAGCATTTCTTGGCTGCTACATGTAAACAAGCTGTCACTAATGTTACTGTCACAGCTGTGGACGTGAATATATTTTGGTGGCTTATATTTTATTTTTGAGAGTGCACAGTACTTTGAAGCGAAGCCCAAACTGAGTTTCTGTTTGAATTTGGTTGATGGGATTTTCATTTGTTTATGAATTTTACCTGCTCCTACTGGCTAGAATATTTTAACTGGACGTGAAACAGATACAACTGTTTCTGTTTTTCAAATACTGACCAAATAATCATTTCCAACTCTAGTTCCCCAGGGAGAGTGCTCCGCCAGCAGCTTTAGGATGTTGTAGTCAGTGAAAAAAGTAAGTTGCTGGCTAGGTTGATGGGTTACTGAGTTTATAAAGAGTCTGATCAAGAGTCTTGCTGCTGTGTTGAACTGGAAATTGTTTGTCCTGCAAGAACTCTGATTTGGGGTGTTACTGTGTACCACTGTTACAATCTGGGAACGAATGAAGGTAAAGTACCTACTGTGTATCAGGAAACATCCTGGCGTGTACTTTCGTACTATCTCGTTTAATCCCAACTCGTCATGTAAATTAATATTTCAATTTCATAACTAGGAAAATTAGCCTCTAAACGACACCATTCCCAAGATGTCGAACCGCCAGTTAGTGGCAGAGCCAAGGTTTGGACCCAGTTCTGATCTACTCAAAAGCCCGGGTTCCTTTTACTGTCTTTGGTTGGCTTTAGGGAGGGAGCAGTCTGATGTTTGTCAAGCGTGTCCCCAGAAGTTGGGTCTGACAGAGCTAATGTTTCTTAATCTCTAGATAATTAAATGGAGAGCCCAGGCCTTTACCTGATGATGGATTTATTTTCAACACTTAATCAGCAAAGTCACATTGGTTCTCTGAGACCCAGTCATCTGGATCTTGTTTTGACAGATAATTGTGTGGTTGTCTTGGGGACAACCTTCCAGCTCTGTGCGTCTGAGACCATGAAGACTCAGGAATGGCTCCTTCCAGGAGATTCCCAGAGATTCTGCCTCCATGTGGTTAGATGTCCCCACATCCGGGCTCTAGTTGTTACCTGCAAATAAGGGGGTTCAGGGACCCTTGAAACCAGATCGCCTGGGAGATTTTAAATTAACTGCAGGACTCGGGGTACATGCGCACAGCTGCCTGTGCTGAACTCCTGCGTCATGACACACGTGTGACAGAAAAGTGAAGGGGGTCTGGCAGAGCAGGAATGACAGGTGGTGCCTGGCTTTGTTATTCTAGGGAGCTCTTCCTTGCAGTGTTCTGAGTGCGGCTTAGTCAAATAATGGCTGTTTCTCCAATTTCAAGTGAAGCCACGCAGCTTTCTTGTTCAGGGTACTTTAGGTATGTTTCCAATAGAAGGAGGTTTACCAGAGATCTCAAATCTTCACATTCCATAAGAGGTGATGCTACGAGTGGGCTAGGACTTGGGATGAGTAATGCTGGCGGGGACACCAGTGCTGTCGGTGACCCCGTGGTGTGGATTTGTGTATGTGCACACCAGCACGTGGATCCAAGTGTGTGGTCTGTGGCCTGGGGCAGGGAGGAGAAGGGAGGAGCGGTGGACTAGGTAAGTAGATATAAAAATAAAACTAAACAAAATGCTAAAGCAGCCTACATCACAGGATTGTTACGAAGATTTACTGAAATAATATGTATGAAGTGCTCTAAGCGTAGCATCCAGCAAATACTCAATAAATACTGTTTCTTATGTCATTACATTGCTTCTATTCCTGTTATAGTTATATCAAATGCATATGGGAAAAAAGGCTTATGCATTACTAAGGGATGCGGTGTAAGTTTTATAGCAGTTATAACTTAGAATTAAGGGATGACTGATTGGAGTCTAAACCAGAGAAAGGTGAGAAGGTTGGGCACCCAATCAGAATTTTATAATGATGTGGCTGCAGGCGTTATTTTAGACAATGACGTGAATGTGGACTCTTACGTGGACACTGGTTGCAAGTCTCTGGTGGAGGGGAGAAGGAGGGGCCTGGAGTGGAGTTTGACATTTGAGTCTCTGTGCTGTCCTTCCCGTGAGGTCCTTCAGAGTGCTTTGCTGGGGGCGGGGCAGAGGTTATCAGCCTGTCAGGGTAGAAACGTTAACAGCTAAGATGTGATTTATGGGCTAAGGAGGCCAAGAATTTCCTCACCCTTGGTACTCTTTTGCCTTGGGTAGGGATTTATGATTGGCGTGTAGGTGAGGATGCTCAGCAGATCAGGGAATGGAGAGGAAACAGCTTTATTGGCAACTGGGATTATAGATGCAAAATGGTCTCCCCCACAAAGATCACCATTGACTCTTTAACGGGACAGGAGAACCTTTTGGATGCCAAGGCCGCTCGCCTGAATTAGGGGTGGTGTAATGTTCTTCTGTGGCTAGTAACTGATGAAGTGGTTGGAGTTGCTTTTTCCCCAGCTCTTAATTACAAAGGAAAAAAAAAAACCTTACTTAGTAAATTATGTCATTTGACGAATACATGCAGGTCCCCCTGTAATCCTCCTCTTACAGTTTTGGAGGTTCCGCATCACTTAGTTTGCAACTTCTGAGCTTCCCAAGGAAATGGAACAATGAATACATGTGTTTCTTTTACTTTTGAATCCAATTAACTTGGCAGCCAAATCTGTGGTGAGTGGAGGATCACTCCTGTGTGAGAGGCTGTTAATCTCCCATCGTAGACGTTCCAAATGGGACCCAGAGGCCAGAGCTTTCATCGTGCTGGCCTCCCTTTGGAGGAAATAAGGAAAGAGGCTGCCAGCCGCCTGGCTGAGGGCTGGGAGGCTGGGAAGTTGCAGATCAAAGGGGGCCTCTGTGCTTATTCGGGCTTCTCCTTTTTAGGCAAAACATGGCCTCGTGTGAATGGCGTCTTTGTGAAGGAGGAGGCTGGAATCAGGCCCCAGGGGTTCCTGCGGGGAAGGGTGTTGAAGCATTTCCTCTCCCCCCAGAGTCCCAGCCTGTTGGAAGGTGGGAGCCCAGTCACAGAGGCACTTAAACCCCCACCCAGTCTCTCAGGGGGCTCTGCTGGCTCCAGTGGCCAGAGGAGAGAAATGACGGGGCCATCTGCTGGTGGGCAGAAGGGGCTGGTGCCATTTTGCTTACCTCCCTTCCTGCGTTTTTGGATTATAATTGGAGCTTTGGCTTCATGCTAGCAGCGTGGTGTACTTGCTCATTTACCCGTCAGTCTTTGAAAGGGAAGGAAAGGGCACGGTGGGCAGCACTGCAGGGGGACAGTGAATGGAGGTCGCCAGAGCTTTTCGGGGAAGGGGACTGAGGTCTCTGAGATAACCGTGGTAGTGAGGGCGCGCAGCTCACGCCAAGGCGAGGGACACAGTGGGAGTTAGTCACAGCCCTGACTAGCCTTCAGGGGTAACAGACATGACCTCAACTCATTCCTCCAAAATGTTTGAAAGTAACATAAAGATGAACTTGAATGTTGATGGGCACTGTGGATCCAGGCCTGGTCACTGCACAGGCCAGAATCTGGCAGCCTTAGGTGTCTCCTCGGGCCGGCTGGGTGGGGAGAACCCCCTTCGGGTGGTTTCAGTGTAGGTTTCTGGCAAAGTTGAGCAGCCATCAAAACCTGGATGGCAGCAGATGAAGTGAGCTGGTAGCCCAGGGATGGTCGCTCCGGAGCTGGAGGACAGGAACTCTGGCCCAAATCCGGCAGTGTGGGGCGCAGCCTGCATAGGGGGAGTCAGTTCCAGGAAGCTCCATGTCTGTGTTTGGAGGGTGGCCCTGGCTGCTCACATCCTGGACTGGGGACCCTGGGGCACCTCTCTCCCTCAGGCATCTTGATAGATAGGCCAAGTTGAGGCTATTTATTTCTGTTTAACAGACGAGAACACCACAGCTCAGGAAAGTCAATGCCCCACGGGTGAGGTGGCTGATGAGTGGTGGAGCCAGGATGGGGATACAGGTGTTCCCCTTCCATGTCCGGAGCTCTTTCCCCTCGACCCAGCTCTAGTTTTTTTATCTGTGTATACTGTCCACACTGCCTTTTACAGATTTCTCTGTTTCCCAAATAGAGGTTTCTCTTTCTGTAACTTTATCAAGTCCCGTTCTCGTGAGCGAGTGTCCCCACCTCTATTGCTTTTGAACCGAGAAGGACGCTTGGCATCCCTTTCGTCCCTATGCAGGATGGTGTTGGCAGAGCCGGCCCCTCAGTGAGGATGACAGCCGTGTCATCACAGCAGGCGGAGAAGCACGGGGTACTGAAGCTGGCTTCTTAGCACCTTCCCTTTCTGGAAGGCTAATCAGCATTCCGCTATGACATGTCAGCGACAGGAAGGAGCTTGCTTTCAGTGCTTGTTGTTTGTAGCTCCCTGAAAGGACTGCCTTGGTGACAGACAGCTCTTTAGCAAACCGCAGATGGGCTGATGGAGCCTCTCCCTGTCTGGGGTTGAATCACCTTCCTCCCTTAGTAAAAGCATCCATGTCTCCCTGTTGTCAGTGAGGTCAGGTTCAAATTTCTCTTGGAATTCCAAGCCTCTGCAGTTTGGGTTGAGCCTCTCTTTGTACCTGGCCTCCCAGTAATCTTCCCTCTCTGGCCTCCCTGGAGCCAGCTCTCCAGCATATGCCCTGGCTGGCCCTCCCAGGCTTTCTGAATGGCCTTTGTGGCCACCACCTCCCCCTGTCAGGACACAGATCACCCTTTGAATGTCACCTTCCCCAGGAAGTGCTCCCCCTTCACCCTTGATAGTCAACCTTTGGTTAGTCAGCCATGAGCATCTTCCATCTCCACTAAACTGCCCTGTCCCTGCTTGTATTAGCTCACACACCGTCTTACTTCATGGGACCTGGCAGAGTGCTGCCAGGGGTGCTCAAAGATGGCTGAACGGGAGGCTTCAAGCTTGTTTCTGGATGGAATCAGTATGTCTCGGAGCGTAGTCCATTCCCCGGAGGCTCTTTAGAAGCACCTTCATCACCTTTGTCCTCTCCACCGCAGGATGAGGGGAAGCAGGAAGAGTGCTGGGCTGGGGCTTAGAGAAACCGGGTTGTCGTCCTGATCAACTTTCCAGCCCATGTGACCTGGGCTGGTTGCTGTGTGTCTCTCTCAGCCTCAGTTTCCCTAGCTGTCAGGTGAGCATGGACGGGATGAGCTCCCACATAGGCTAAACCAGGTGGGCACTAGCCTTGGGCATCTGGGAGGGGACAGCCGCGAGCATTGTTCCCACCCCAGTGGCATGCTGCTTCCTCTCCTCTGATGCCTGGAGACTCTGAGTCGGAGACAGTTGGCGGAAGGGTCAGGTCCTTTTGTCAGCTGTCTAGTTTCACTAGAATGGTCCTAATTGCTCCCAGCATGAGCAATGAGCAGTTTCGGCAGCCTCTGAGTTATTGGTCGGTGTCCCTTCCCAGAGAACCCCAGCGATCCCACGTGTGAATGTGGTGTGACTCTCCATTGGCATTTTGGTGATTTTTCTCCTGTTACACAGATGGCTGGACAAGATTGATGGTACTAATATTGGTTCTTAGGGCTTTCCTCCTCTGACCTGTTGCTGTCACGAATGATTGTTTTTTGAAATTTCTGTGTGTCACTTCCACGGTGTCCTCTTTGACTGACCTTATTAAAGATAACAGCATAATTCGAAGTCGGTTCTTGCAGTGGAGGTGACTGAAGGGAAACAAAGCTTACACATTCACTCTTATTTTGTGTCTATAACATCTACAATATTTATGGCATTCATTTCGCAGTGCCATGTGTCGTATGCCAGAACGGCATGTTATATGCATGAATGGTAGGCTTTGACTGAAGTATGTGTCCCATGGTGGTTGTGTCCTCAGGCATAGAACTGAATATGCACACAGATTAAAGGACCAAGTGAGGATTCAGAAACCTCAGGCTCTGGCCGGCGGCCGTGTTCCCATGTTCGACAAGGTGGACCATGTTCCTGTTGTACCTCATTCATCTCTTCTCTCCATCCTGACTTCAGTTGCACTCTGAGTCAGCTCCTTATTTCTTCCCCTGGGTCGTTCCAAAAGGGGCCTGCTTGACTTCCTTGCTTCTGGTTTTACGTAGCTAATCCATCTTCTATGTGCCCACCAGTGGCAACTCTCATTCCTAGTTACTGCCTTGCTCAGGGACATCCACACTGACTCTCCATTGCCTGAATCAGAAGATGCAGACACGCTGCCTGGCATCCGGGGCTCTCTCTGCACTGCCCACGGAACCTGTCTGATGCTTCCCTGCCCTTCTGCCTAGTCGCTCACGTCTACAGCACAGCACCACTCCCTCGCCAGCCAAACCCATCCTCCCTTCCAAATGTGATTCTTTGACAAACAAGTCCCAGCCTTCAGGGATTTCTTCCTCTTCCAAACCTCACCACGCTTAGTGTAACCTAAGAAATCGTTGTTTATTGTGGTGTAACAGTTTACTCACAGCTCGACAAACATCTGTTACCTCCCACAATTTCAGAGGATCAAAAATCTAGGAGTGGCTTTGGTGGGTGGTTCTGGCTCATGGTTTCTCAACCAGGGCTGCGGTCATTTGAAGGCTTGACTGAGGTTGGAGGATCCATTTCGCAGCTCCCTTTTGGCTGAAGACCTCAGTGCTTTTCCACCTGGTCCTCTCCATAAGGCTGCACGGTGACATGCCAGCTGGCTTTCCCAAGAGGGAGTGATGAGAGAGAGAGAGAGGGAGATTTAGATGGAGGCTGAAATGCCTTTTGTAACCTAATCTTGGAAGTGAAAAACCATCACTTCTGTTGGTCACACTGACCAACCCTGGTACTTAGTGCAAAGTGACCACTCAAAAGATGTGACTACCAGAAGGTGAAGTTTTCAGAGCCCAGCTTGGAGGCTGGTTACTGTACTTCCCTTGTCTTTTTCATGCATGAAGCTCTGCTTTTCCAGCTACCCTGCTGAAGATCAGAAGCTGGTCTCACTCATCCTGGCTCCGTGAAGTCATTCCAAGGGCTTTTCATGGAGATGCTTATTTTGTCTTCAGAATAACCTATTGGGCTTTTTCTTTTTTTAAAGAGATGCAGGAAACTAAGGCCCAAGGGGGTTAGTTATCCAAGTCAATCAGCTCCTGTGTGACTGAGCTGAATTCAGCCGTAGGTCTTTCTGATCTAAAACCTGTGTTCTTTCTCTTATACGAATGGTTTGCTGATTTTGATTTTCTGTAAAACATTTTCTACAGCCCGCTTCCTGTCTGTTAATGTTGGGGAAAATTAAGAGGAACAACTCAGTAGCGCCCAGTGACTGCAGGAAATATTTGTATATAACAATCCCAAATTGTATATGAAAGTTTTGAAGAGGCCATCCTGAATGAACTGAAACGTCAGGGCCTTAATTTATTCAGTGACTGCTTAATCAAAGCCTCTGAAATCTGGCCGAACTACTGGAGAAAGCTGAAGGCTTAAGAGGCCCATACCAGTGCCATATTGCAGGAGGATTTTTTTTTTAATTGAAGTGTAGTCTGTTACAGTGTGTCAGTTTCTAGTGTACAGCATAATGTCCCCATGATGCATATATATACATATATTTGTTTTCATATTCTTTTTCATTAAAGGTTATTACAAGATATTGAATATAGTTCCCTGTGCTATACAGAAGACATTAGGGTTTTTTTAATCTATTTTTATATATAATGGTTAACATTTGCAAATCTCAAACTCCCAAATTTATCCCGTCCCACCCCCTTTCCCCTGGTAACCATAAGATTGTTTACTATGTCTGCAAGTCTGTTTCTATTTTTAAATGAGTTCATTAGTGTTTTCTTTCTTTCTTTCTTTCTTTCTTTCTTTCTTTCTTTCTTTCTTTCTTTCTTTCTTTCTTTCTTCCTTCCTTCCTTCCTTCCTTCCTTCCTTCCGTCCTTCCTTTCTTTCTTTCTTTCTTTCTTCCTTTCTTCCTTCCTTCCTTTCTTTCTTTCTTTCTTTCTTTCTTTCTTTCTTCCTTCCTTCCTTCCTTCCTTTCTTCCTTTCTTTCTTTCTTTCTTTCTTTCTTTCTTTCTTTCTTTCTTCCTTTCTTTCCTTTCTTTTCTTTCTTTTCTTTCTTTCTTTCCCATATATGAGCGAAATCATATGGTATTTTTCTTTCTGTTTCTGGCTTACTTCACTTAGAATGATGATTTCCAGGTCCATCCATGTTGCTGCAAATGGCATTGTTTTATTCCTTTTTATGGCTGAGTAGTATTCCATTGCTTAAATATACCACAGCTTCTTTATCCAGTCATCTGTCAGTGGACATTTAGGAGGAGGATTTTTCTTTTTTGGTCATCCGGAGAGGTCCAGCCTGTCACCTGCACCACAGGAAACTTCCTACCACAAAACCTTGCTCATTGGTTTCAAATAGAGACAACTCTTGAGAACAGATTCCAGACATTTTAGGTTTGGTTGAATTGGGCTATAATTTAAGTGGGAATAATTCCTGATAAATTGCCCCAGATACTGTGACTTGGCTTCCTAGGGAGGGTTGGGGGTTTATGGGAAGAGAAGAAAAGAAAAGAAAAAAAAAAAAAGGAAAAGTCCTTGCTACACCCTCAAGCACAGAGTTATGGTGGTTGACTTAAAAGAGCTTCGATTTTCTTTTTCGTTTTGAACACTCTGTCCCCCTTAGTTGACTTTCAAAATGTGGAATGAGTAGAAGTGTTTCTAATTTCAGTCATTCTCCCTTTCTTCTCAGCAAAAAGGGGAGCCCTGCAGGTGGCTTTCTAGAACATGAATACCTCCTGTTTCTGTGTTCCTTCTCATGATCATCTTTCATGTCTGCGGGGGACCTTTTACTCTTACTCTTGTGATGCTCCTTGAATTTTTGACTTATTAGTCAAAGCTACATTAAAAAAAATACTTCTGATTTAGCTATGTCCTCCATGCCTCAATGCTTGGAAAACTTTTGAGTGTTGTTTTTCAGGCTCTTTTCTTATCTCTGCGTGGGCATGCTTTTCACTTTTTATTTTTTTCCTGTAATGGCCACAGGGTGGTTTAATATTACATGCCTTATCACAATGAGTTTCCCCCAAACTGGAATTTCTTGGATCTCTTTAAAGAGTCTGAAAACACTAGGGAGGAGAGGAGGATGAGAAAGAGATTTGAAAAAGAATTGGGAATGAGCTTTCTCAGCTGTTTTCCATACGCCTAGGTGGTTATAAGGTTGTTTTCTGTGTTGATTGACATTTTCTTTGGCAGCTGGACTCTGAACCAAATTCTTTTCTTCAGAGCTCCAGAGAAGTTCCCATTCTGATCACAGTAGAAATCTGTCTCACACTTTTGTTTTTATTTTTTACATATATCAGGTCTAGATAAATAATACTTAAATATGTATATATAGACATACCCACAAGCCCAAAATATTTCCAGACATGTCCATATTTAGTTGCAGTTCTCACTTTCACATTCAGTATAAATGGGCATTGAAAAATTCACAGTCACAATGGTAAGTCCTCGAGGGGACTTACCTAATCAGATAGCATTGAGAATTGTTTAGATACATTTTGCAGGGCCTGTCCAGACATAATTGCTAGGAACAGCACAGGTAGGATATGCCCACCAGAAAGAAAACACAATTTGGAGCAGGGAGATGACTGTCCCTGGGCATGGGATTTCCTTAGAGAGTGTTAGGGGGCTGCTCTGTGCCCAGAAGGAACGTATACAAATCCAGAGAGGGGATATACAAAAGGTGACCTCTGTCCAGCACTGTCATGGATTTTATCTACTTTGGCTTTGCAGAATCTCTGCCCCCAACTCCACCCACGTCTCCCCACCAGTAAATAATAATTTTCATTTTGTAAAGAAAGAGGGTAGTGGCTTGGTGGCTAAGTGTGGTACAGAGCTAAAGCTGGGACAGGAGAGTCTCAAAGCCAAGACTTTTCCATGGGGGCAGGATGTTTTGTATCTCTAGTTTCTGTTTCCATTCTCAAAGTATGACGGATATTAGAAGTTGCAGGGGGTTAAATATGTCCACAATTTTTTTGACATTACCTATGAAAAGTGAGGAGTATTCTCCCTGCATGTGGGTTGGATTTAGTGACTCATTTCTAATGAATAGAAAAAAGTGAAAGTGATGTAACTTCAGGAACTGGATCATGGAAGGCGCTGTGGCTTCCTCCTCGCTCTCTGTTGGATCACCTGCTCCATGGGAGGTGTCTGCTGTGTCATGAGGACACATAGGATGTCCTGTGTAGAGGCCCATGTGGGGAGGAGCTAAGGCCTCTGCCAACAGTCAGTGAAGAACTGAGGCCTCTGGTCAACAATTTGAAAATGGATTATTTGGCCCCAGTCAAGCTTTCAGATGACTGTGGCCCCAGCCAGTGACTTAACTGCAACCTCATGAAAAACCTTAAGCTGGAAGTACCCAACCCCGTCATGCCTAAATTCCCAACTTACAGAAATTGAGAGATAAGAAATGTTTGTTTTTATAAGTCACTAAGTTTTGGGGTGGTCTGTCATCTTACAGTGGAGGGTGAATATAGAAACGGATGGATGGTACCTCAAAGAGCTCCAGGCTTATGATGTTTCTGATAGTTAATGATAACGACTCAATAATATGAATTGTGAAGACACACTTGCTACTTCTCAGTTATTTCCTTTCTACTCTGCAACATGTACAGCAGTTTTGAGTGTTTCCCAAATTACATACCAGGGATCGTCTAAAAACACACAGTCCAAAGACCCACCCTACACCCATGAAATAGGACATCCCAAGGGTGAGATTTGGAAACTTGTATTTTAAAAGAAAAGAAAAGAAAGCCTTTTGAGATGATTCATTCACAGACAACCTGAACATGTCCAAAGACCATCATCTAGGAACCAGTGAACAAGAACCCTTCCATTGTTCCTTAGCCTGGTTCTGATAATCAAGGTTTGCTATCGATAATTTCATCGGAGTTCTCTGTCAGGGCCTCACGTCTTCTGTGGTCGGGGAGCATGCAGCTAGACCCCCTCTTGAGCCCCATCTCGTGCTTGGCGTGGAGCCCCTGTCAGCCCAGGAGTCGAGACTGCCTGTTCAAGTCTTGTGTGTGACCAGAAGTGGAGAAGGGAGATGGGTTCCAATGCACATGTCGAGTCTCATGCCTGATACTAAGTCTCAAAAGCAGGCATGCTTATGCTTGAGTGTCTCTCTGTGGACACAGACACCCAGTATCCCCTTTGGGAAAGAACAGAGCACAGAGGAGAGTCAGTAGCTGTGGCGAGCACTCTGGAGGAGAGTCGTTGGCCTTCTAGAGTGAAAGAACTAGTCCTGATACCTCCTCTGGATGCTGATGGAGTTCTGGGTACAAACAGGACATGTTTTAGACATGTGTTTCTAGTTCAATGAAATATCATAATCCGATTTGAAATTGGTTTCTCAAGCACGCTGAGTTTGTACTTGGTATGGGTTTTCTGATGCATGCTGTTTGGATGCCTATGCCAAGTTTTGATGTTTTAGTGTATAAAATATATGTATTTTATATTTTATACACTAAATATATATATATATATATATATATATATATATATATATATTTTTTTTTTTTAAGGAAAAAGTCCAGGGGGTTGAGTATACCCGTTTCCCTCCGTAAGTTCTGTCCTGGTGTCTCTTCTGGCACTAAGTACCTCTGTGACCTGGGGAGAGTTACTTTCCTGCTTTAGAACTAAAGTCTCTTCACTGGAGAAAGGAGCGATACAGACAAGACAATCCTAGTTCTTATCTAGACAGGTGAGTCAGTTCAGCCTTGCATTAGTCGACCAGGACTGCTGTAACAGAACACCACAGACTGGGCGGCTTAAACAACAACACATATGTATTTTCTCACAGTTCCGGAGCCTGGAAGCCCAAGATCAAGGAGTCAGCAGGATTGGTTTCACCTGAGACCCCTCTCCTTGGCTTCTCAGTGTGTCCTCACGTGGCCTTTCCTCTGTGTCTCTTTGTGTCCAGTTTCCTGTTCTTATAAGGACGCCAGTCTGATGGGATGGATCAGGGCTCTCCCTAATGGCCTCATTTTAATCTAATCACTCCTTTAAAGGTGCTGTCCTCAAATTATAGTCACATTTAGAGATACTGGGGGTTAGAGCTTCAAAATTCGAATTTGAGGGGAACACAGTTCAGCCCATAACAGGCATCCAGGTTACCTTTGGGTGTTGCAGGTCTGTTGTGAAGCAGTGCCCAGGGGTGGGTGCAGGGCACCCATGGGTGTCTATAGCACAGGCAGAACAGGCAGTAAACCTCCTCAAGATACCTGGTCCTTTCTCTGCTTTTCCAGAAACAAGCTTGGGGATACTGCCTGTGTGTTAGTAAGGTCAAAGTTAGAGTCACAGAATGCTACTGATAAACAGGACCTTTGAGTAATGCTCCTTATTTAATATTAGAAGAGGGTGAGGTCCAGGGAAGGATTGTGCTGTGTTTATAATTAGGTCTCTCGATTAATGACCTAATTCCATCCACTCGAAGACAGATTGGAGCATATAACCATAATCTCTGACATCATTGTTGCCTCACTCCAACACCTCTGAGATACCTCAACTCAGGAGTGGTGGGACATTTTTTCAAGCTCCAAGAAGGGGAAGACATGCTTCCCTTCACAGGGAATGTGCTAAGAACATTCTAAAAATAGTGACATCCTATAATCAAAGGATTTTGTCCAAGGGAGAACATTTTATTCTTGGTCTTCCAAAGGAAGGCAGGTTTCTCACCATGAGTTGTAGGATCAAGGCTAGTACACCTTCATGCTGACAGTTTTGTTATATTTAAACAGGTGAAGAAGAGAGAGAAACAGCAGAAGTGATCCATTTACTTCTCTAGTTCAATTCCAGAGTTAGGATTGGAATCAATCTTTCATATCTAATTAAGTAGAATTAGACTCAACAGATTGTTAAAATGTTTTAAGCAGTTACATCAAATTGTCATCATTTCTTTCTGGAATCCATAAGTGAATTGGGGAATCAGAGATGTGACCCGGTCCTTTCTCTGCGTTAAGTAGAATAAAATTTGCAAATATAGTCATATGCTTTTAAGAGTCTTTTTAAAGATCCAGGGACAAATGAAATAATAATCCTCTCAAATGTCTGTTCCTGTTGTCAAAAGCAATTGTCTGCATAATCCAGACATGCCAGTCTATCCCAGGAAAGAAATTGTGAGCATCATACTGGTGGTCCCAGTTTGTCTTAATCCCGTGATATAATAACTAACATTTCCTTGTGAACCCACTGAAAGAGGAGGAATTCCCAGATTTTCCCCAGAATCTGAAACAGGGACATCTGAATTTAAGCATTGCCTACACGTTATTTATAATGTGAATTATCTGAATGCAAAAATAGAGGTGTCTTTTAATATTGCACAGGAATGGTTTGCTGCTTTATTATATCTCTGCTACTCATGAGACAGAATATTTGTACAACTGACCCACTCCTTATTTTTGGAGAGTTTTAGGATGATTTATTCATTCAACAAATAATTAGTTGAGTGAGGCTTCCAGCACTAGACACTAGGGATAAAGCAGGAGACAAAGACATGTTTCTACTTTCAGGGAGTTTAATGAGAAATATAGCCCCTCATAAAATAGTTTTACTTTTGAAAGTATGATTGCAAGCTGGGGCTAATTCTCCACAGGAAAGGAACATGATTCAGGGAGGTATGGGAGCAGACGATGAAGGAGGCTGCTCCAGGCTGGAAGGTTTCTCCCTGAGAACCTGATTCTGGGTTGAGAAATGGTGGATAAGGGAGACGCTAACTAAATTGGAACGTCCAAGAAGTGGTGGCAGAAGACAAGGGTCTGACAAAAGGAGGAACATATGCGTGAAGTGGCGTAAAGGAGAATCAGTTGGGTTGGTAATGAGAGAGTTTGGATTTTTGTCTGTCTTGTTTCCTTTTTTTGGTGTTAACTCGGGAAAAATCACTTCAGTTCTTTGGGCCTAATGTCCTTCTTTGCATAATGACCTCTTTGTGCATATCAGCTTAAGAGTTCTGATTTGACCTTCTTTGGTCAAAAGAATTTGAATCAGAGGAACCTCAATCCCTGAACTAGATCAGATTCTTTCATTGGTACAGATTGACCGAGCACCTACTATGTACCAGGTAATCTGATTGGTCCTGCAGTTCAAAGATGAATTAACTAGGATCACTGACCTCAAACAACTTAGTCCGGCAGCAAAGACAAATAGATAAGGCCACCAGTTGTGCGGCCATGTTGTGAGTGTCATGGGAAGACGGGTGGGAACAGGATTAGCCCTGATGGGAGGAGAGGGGCAGCTGGGAGGACTTCACAGAGTAAAGGGCCTTCCACCAAAAGAACAAGGTGAAGTCAGCCTGGCCAGCCGGGATGGTAGATTGACAATATTCCCTGGGACAACGGGAAGTAACACTACCCCATCCTCTAAAGCATTGCCAACCTGGCTGTGTCCTTTTGAGCCTCTGCATGCTCCTTAGACTCCAAGGTTGATCATGGAAATCCTTGCCCTGAGTCTCCTTACTCCAGAAGGCTGGGGAAAAGGAGAAACAATTTCTGTCTTGGTGTATCCCATCTGTCAGAAAATGCCCTTTTCACAACAGGGTTCTAGTGACTTAATTATTGTCTGTGAGATATTTAGAAGTTCAGGTCAAGGATGAAATTCTGTTGCAAAACTGAAAGCACACGAGTAAGATGTTTAAAAATGATGAGGAAGGTCTTTTTGGTTTTTGTTGTTGTTTTGGTTTTTTTTTTTTGGTTTTGGTTCTTGCAGGAAAGGATTTTAATGGCCTGACTCAGCTGCCATAGATGGGTCAAATTGTCAGAAAATTATGTTATGTACCAGAGATAGACAAGAAGAGCCTTTTGAGGAACTGCTCTAAAATTATTTTCTGTTTATTTGTATAAGTTATTTGGCTTGAGTAGGAAACGGACCTTCCTTGCCAAGATGGGGTTAGCATCCCTGTGGTGTTTTAAAAGCTGGTCCAGGGATGGGTACGAGAGGAAACAACCCACATAACTTGGAGAAGAGTTGCTAGAAATGGGGTTGTGGTGGTTTAGTCTCAATGTGATTAGAAACAGAACAGAACAAAACAAACAGCATTGATTTTAAAACTTGTGTCTCAGGAGGAGAGGGTATAGCTCAGTGGTAGAGTGCATGCTTAGTATGCACGAGGTCCTGGGTTCCATCCCTCGTTCCTCCATTGAAAAACAGTTTAAAAATAAATAAACCTAATTATCTACCCGCCACCCCCTGCCAAAATTTGTTTCTTGCCTACTTCCAAAAGGGCTTGTGGATCTTAAGGAAAAAACAGATGACTATAACATGACCATTAAAATACACAGCAGAGCCACAATCTCTCAAGAAGTTCTGTGCAGTAGCAATTTTGTGTTTATTGACCAAAAATATTAGCTATTATTGATATGATTATTGTTTGGGGGCATGAATATTGGGTAAAAAATTCTTGGTAGCCTGAGCGAAAAAGAAAATACGGTTGCTTAGCAACTTTTCTTGACAGATGAAGAAGGAAGCAGGTCACAAACTACTATGTATAAAATAAATAAGCTACAAGGACATATTGTACAGCACAGGGAATATAGGTAATATTTTATAATAACTCTAACTGGAATATAACCTTTAAAAATTAGGAAGCACTATGTTGTGCACCTGAAACTTGCATAATATTGTACATCAACTATACCTCAATTAAAAACAAAAGAGGAAACAGGTCAGCCTGTCAGAGATAGATTCTTTAATATGTATCTCCTCTAATGTTATGCAGATTTTTAAACTTACAAACATTGACTAGTATAATTTTCCATGACTTCAGTAAGTTTTCCGGCTGATGGCAAACTCTCCTTGGTAAGAGAGTTTTTTGCATTGATCTTCAAATTGGGTTGAAGACATTTTTTTAATTGGGGACAGAGCTAAGGCAATCCAGACTTGTACTTTTCCTATTATGATTTGATGCAAGGAAAACTATTAGTAAGTGGGTGAATATTATCTTGTTTTGATCAGTGTTTTAAATCTTGTATGTTCACAAGAACTGCCTGCGGCCCTTGTTAAAATATAGATTCCAACATCCACCCCAGGTTTACTGAATCAAAGTCTCTAGCAAGGGGCCTGGGTGTAGACTTAACAAATGCACCAAGTCATTTCTTATGCTCCAGCAAGTTTGGGGAGCACTGTCATAGATGGTTTTCCTTGACGATTTTTCCCTCTCGGTTGGGCTTTGTAGCAGTCATTTTGAGCATAAATTGTGATAGGAGCCGGAGGCAAGAGCATTAAAAGTGAAGTGCGGGAGCCCAGCAGAGCTGGTTTAATTAGCTGGTCTGGAACCATCTTGTCATTTCCCTTTCTCAGGCAGAGATGCTTCCGAATGCTGCCCATCCGTCCCCGCCAGGTGGCTCCTCATCTGTTATGCCATTGATCCTTTTACCGTCTCCGTGTGGTGGGCAGAACAAACATCAAACTGTATGCCATTGATTTTAAGATGCACATTTCCCTAGTTTTATATCTCTCAAATTAGTCTGCATTTGAGAACCGAAGATATATGAATTTGATGACACCTTTTTTGGGTCTTGGTGACATAGGGAGCAATGGTACATTGGTATATTCAAAGGGCTTGAAGGTTGGATGAACTGCGATTGTTCCCTTTGTAGACGAGGCATCAGAGGGACTAAGATGGATATGTGAGCACGGAAGACCCCTGCTAGTTGGGGCAGCCCAGTTTCAGACGCAGTGCTCTGTCCTCATATTAGTTATTTGTTACTGAATAACCAATGACCCCAACACTCAGTGGCTTAAAACAACATTGAACGTTTATTAGCTCACATGGTTTTTTGGGGTCAGGCATTTGGGAGCGGCTTAGCTGGTGGTTCTTGCTTGGGGTCTCTTATGAAGTAGCAGGTAAGGTGTTGGCTGGATCTGCCGTCCCCTGAAAGCTGGAGGGTCCACTCGCAAAGCTGGCTTCTCGCCTGGCGGATGAGTGGTGCTGGGAGACTTCAGTTTATCCCCAGGTGGGCTTCTCTACAAGCTCTTGAAAGTGCCCCCAACATAGTGATGGGCTCCCCCAGTGCAAGTGATGCAAGGAGCCAATCTGGGACAGTGTTGCAGTGGCTGTTCTGACTTCACCTCGGAAGCCTCACATGCTCATATTTGCCACCTGGACCAACCGGGACTCAGTGTTCGTGGGGAGCACGCAAGGGCGTGAATATCAGAAAGTGAGGGTCGTCAGGTCGGGCTGTTTGCTTCACACCACACTGCCTCTCCAATATAGCTTTGTCCTGATCCACTTGGCTGTCTCATATTCTCAGGTCAGGTCCTTAAATTGAACGAAACTCTCTGGGGTTTATATTCCATTCGAGCACTTCTGAAACTTTAATGCGCCGCCACATTCCCTGCGTCCCCTGTGGAAACACAGGCTCTGCTTCAGTCAGTCTGAAACGCATTCTAACGAGCTCCATCTACTGCCCTCGCTGCTGGTCCAGGAAGCACCCTCTTGGTAGGAAAGCGAGCAGAGCCGGGCAGGCCTGGGGTGGCCCTCTCTGCAGGGCTGCACCGCAACCAGAATGGCTCTCTGCTCGAGGGGTGCACGCCTCCTCCTCTAATTTTGGCAGAGAAACAAATGGTTTGGGGGACGGAACTAGGGAAACCAGCCCACTTCACTAAGTCGGTCAAGGGAAAGAGGCGTGGAGCCGACAGGAGCCCAGGCATTACTAGGTGGGCAGCCTGCTGCCCCTGTGAGCCTCTGCCCAGCCAAGGGCAGGTTTCAGACGGCAGCAGCTGGGCACTCGGAGGGCGAGGGGATTAGCTTGCGGGGGTGGGGGTGGGGATGGAACACAAACAGCGCTTGAAATGAAACGTGTCGCTGCATTATTCAGAGCTCAGATGCCCATCAGTGGGTTCTCCGTCCTCCTTTCCTGCCTCTCTCCTCTCTCCCTCTTTAACACACACACACACACACACACACACACACACACTTCTCCTGCACACACATATTAGCACTCAGGAAAACTCGAGATCTACAATATATTTCCCAAAATAAAATGAAAATTAGAGCTGGGGTAATCCTGATGATGCTGCCGCACTGTAGCTGCGTGGCTGACGTCTGGAACGCTGGTCCCGGCACTCGGCTTTTTTCTCGGCCATGGCAAAACGTCTGTCCTGTGTCTTCCTGCACATCAGTTGAGAGGAACATATTAGACGAAGCTCAACAGGAGAGGACCTATGTTTCTTTTCCTCAGCTCTCTCTGCCTCTGTATGTATGTATGTAATACACACGGATACAGGCATATGTATACATTATAAATAAAGGGAGGAATGAATACACCGACATAGTACTTGGAGCGAGGGAACTCTTGACGCTTTTGAATCTAGCAGGGAAACATGGTGAGGTCTCTGCACTGAAGCACAGGGAGTGCTGTTTTCACATTCTAGTGGTTGTTGGGGACCTTTGGAAGCGGATAGAGTTTATCACCTAACGCTTCTTTGTCAGCCATGGCAGTCTGTAACTGTAGAAGCTAAAACTTGGTGTTTACTGAACACCTACTATGTGCTGAGCGCCTATGTTACGTTATTGAACCCTCCAACAACCCACGCAGGAGGTAATGATCAACTCCAGGTTACAGAAAAGGGAATCAGGCCTGTGAGAGGAGACAGCGTTTACCTTGCACAGCTGGGAGGTGGTAGTTTTGTGGGCCGCCCCAGGTTGATTGCAGCCTAAAGCTGGTGTTCAGTGTCCACTGTCAGAACAAGATGTCCAGAGAAGGAGCAAGAGGATGGCGGCACTGTCAGAGCTGCAAGGGCTCCCAATACTGAGTCCACGCGCTTGCTTTGCCTCAGTGTTTGGTGCTGTGAAGGCTCTGAGGTGGATTCCACAGGACCTCCGCCCCAGAAGAGTCTATCCATTCATGGGACGTTGATGGGAATCACAGTCATTTTCTGAAGCTACCCATTAAATATCAGGCGGTCCACACATGGCTGGTGGGAATGCAAAATGGTGCAGCCACTTTTCGAAAACAGTGTGACACTTTTAGGAAGTTATGCACACACCATAGACTCAACGAATGGCACCACTGTGTACTCCTGTTTACCTAAGAGGGACGGAATCTGTGTCCACCAAAGGCCTATAGCTGTTTTACTCATATTGTCACAAAACTGGGAACAACCCAACTGCATGTCAACTGGTGAGTGGATAAGCAAAGTGTGTCACATCAGTACAGGGGATACTGCTCAGCAGTGAGAAGGAGCCAGCTATTGATGTGATGAATTCAGCAACATAAACGATATGCTAGGTGAAAGAAGCCAGTCATGAAAGGCTATGTGCTTTATCACCCACGTGCCACTCAGAAAACAGTCAAACTCAAGGGTTAGAAATCAGATCAGAGGTTGATTGACTGACTGACTGCAAAAGGCCAGGAGGACATTTTGGAGGTGATGGAAATCTTCTATGCCTTAATTGTGGCTGGAGTTATGTAACTGTACATCTTTGTCAGACTCCTCAAACTGTTACCTTTTTTTTAGAATTAAAAAAAATTTTTTAATGGAGGTACTGGGAATTGAACCCAGGATCTCATGCACACTGAACATCACTCTACCACTATGCAATCTATATCCCTACCCCCTCCTCAAACTGTACCTTTAAAAGGAGTGAATTTTATTGTATGTAAGTTATACATCCATAGATATGTCTTTAAAAAAATACATCAGCCAGTCCAAACCCACCATTTAGCAGATGGGGAAACGGGCCCCAGAGGAGAGGATGACTTGCTCCTGCAGTTGTGAGTTGGCAATCCAGGTTTCTCGGCCCCAGTCCTGGGGCAGGAGTGAGCTGGGACCTTGGCCTCCTGTCTTGGTCCACGGTACATCCCAGGGAGGGCTGGAGCGCCGGTCCTCAGCTCTAATGCAGCCCCACAGGTGGCTTTTAAAACACACTCTACAGTGCCGCCCATCAGGCTGTTGACCTGCAATTTGGCCAGAGGTCTCTTAATTAGAAATAAAGGAAATTAGCATTCAGCCAGAACCAAAGCCCATAAGTCTCCAATAATGAACTTCTCTGTACATATTCCATTGACTCGGCTGGGGAGGAAGGAAGGAAGAGCCTCAGTGTAGTACCACTAATGTATTCACAAGAGTGCCTTGTGGGACACTGTCACCCAGTCAGTTGAGAAAGAACAGAGTCTCCCAGAGATTCACACCAACATCTTGTCACAGGAAGTGGGGGAGATGTGGAGTGAGCCTGACCTGGTTTTAGTTCCAAAATCTCTTACTTCCCAACTTCATGCCCTTGAGTAAACCCTTCTCCATCTGCAGAACAGTAATCTTCATTCCTACCTCACGTGGTTTCTGCAAGGTTTAGGTAAGAGATTGGAAATAGAGTACCCAGCCCAGCTAGGATAGACTTCAGTGTGGTCAGCCCCGGGCTTGGCTTGACAGATATGATTTTATGCTTAACAATCTGTTAGCCATTATACCACCTGGCCAGGACCACTGGGCTCTGTGTAGACAGTTAGTAAATGATTATGGATCTGAATCAAGTCCTATTTTTCAAATAATTGGTTAAAGAGTTTGGAAAGGAGTGGAATTCTGGTTCTTAATTTGAGAGAGAGCCTTATTTCAACACTGAGACCAAAATGAGGGTCCTCAGTGAGCCCTGAACTCCCAGTTGACAGGAAGGTATTTTTCCTAATCTCATCCTCACTCAGTCTCCTCTGTCTTTGTCCCGAAAAAAACACCGCAGCAGCCCAGGAGACCCTGTGCTATTTAGGGAGACTTCACTCCCACACCCGCAGCAGGGCAGCTCTCTGGGGACATTCTCTGTAGTCACAAATCCTTTTGCCTTCTGAGATAGTCTGGTATGGTGCCAATGGAAATAGGGGCAACGAGGCTTAGGGTTGACTTTCATTAAACTTTTTATTAAGCTTACTTTTCCTCTTTTACAATAATAATAATAATAAAATAATAATAATAATAATAATAAAATAAAAAACCAGTAAGTTTTTTATCTTCACTTGGAAATATTTCTCATTCTGTCACATAGCCAGTTGAAGTCCAGATTTACAAAACACCAGCTAGTTTTAATGACCTAAGACAATTGCAGAATACCAACTAGCCAGCTTATCAAAGACAATAGAACTGATTTCTATACCATGTATGTTTGAATCCTTCCATTATATGCTTCATGTGTGTGGACTCAGTTTTCCTTCCCTCACCGTTGTCTTCCAGTATGAAGTGGTCGGTTACAGGTTCTAGCGCATCCTACCTACCAAGCCCCGTGTGTAGAGTGGTTTAGGTGCCAGAGATTCTTTGCTGCCCAGGGCAGGATTATTATCCTCTTAAATACTCAGAAGCCCAAGGACTAGAAAACCGAAGTCAAGGCTCGTGGTCTGAGTGGGACTAGAGACCAGCCTCCCCACACCAGCTCAGAGCTGTTTCCCCAAGCCCACACCACATTCCCTCTGTAGGTTATTTAATAAATTCATTTCACAACCCGTAGAGCGCAGGAGGAAACAATGCAATTACTGAACCATAGGAACACAGCTGCCAACATCTTGTTGATTCAGAATTGTCCAAACACTTCCATTTGGGGGCGGGACTGATGCAATTTGCTGGTTCAACAGTTGACATTGATAAATTGGAGTTACATTTCCTCAGCCTTCTGTTGGAGGTGCTAATGAGCATTGAAAGGCTGGAGAGACGCGGGAGGGGGAGAAGGGAGAATCTTGCCTGATCTACATACTGAGAAGTAATTGAGCCTGGTTGATGGAGAT
Source organism: Vicugna pacos (assembly GCF_048564905.1). Classification (NCBI taxonomy): domain Eukaryota; kingdom Metazoa; phylum Chordata; class Mammalia; order Artiodactyla; family Camelidae; genus Vicugna; species Vicugna pacos. Next base: position 59,566,866 of record NC_132987.1, on the reverse strand, counting down.
TTGACACTGCTAGGTAATAGGTGGACACTTTTGAAGGCGCTAATAAAGGCCAAATAAAATTAGCGCTGTGAACCCTTCAGTTATTTAAGTTCTGCTTGAAGATTGTGTGGGCTGGTATCTTCATTTATTAGAGAGAGTGTTTGCTTTTCCTAATATTCTTTCATATGTTTTTTGAAATATTCTTTTATATTTCACGGGGCACTCAGCCAAGATTCCTTGGCTTCTAGAAAATGAGGAGGTTGGACCAGATGATCTCTGAGGCCTCTTCTGTACTCCATGTTTTTATTTGCTTGGCAAGATAATTTGTCTGAAATGAACTGCATTCCCCCCACACACATGCATCCAGGCCTCTGTTCTTCCCATTCACTTGTTCATTCATTCAGTAAGCACTTGGATGCTTACTCTGCGTCGGTTACTGTGCTGGGAACCAGAAATAAAGAAGGGAGTGGGCCAGATTGCCCACAGACCCCTACCCTCAAGGGCCGACCCTGGAACTGGGAGCTAGGTAAGTTAAGTAGAGTCATCAGGGATACGCTAGGGGGAGCTCACGCCGTAACCAGGCATAATCAAGGAAAGCTGCTCAGAGGATGTAATATTTTAAGTTGCTCCTTGAAACAAGGTGAAGATTGGAAGGAAGAAGAGTGTTTGGATGGACTTTTTTCTCTGCACCTCCCAGGAATTTTTGTCCTAAACTATCTGCCAGAAAGTCTTCCAGTAAAAGTATTTCTGTTAGGGTTTGACAAAGGAGCCAATGATTACGTCCATGATTTTTACCTTTTCTAATTTTTTACTTTTGATCTTATTCAAAAGCAGAAACTGATTTGAATAAGATGAGTAAAAGTACTGGGCCTTCTCTGTATACGATGTGTATCTTGTGTGTGGATCCAAGGCGGCCATGAGAAATCTTTTTCCTGTCCCTCCAGCTCTCAGTCAGAAGAGCAGACTTATCTTGGAGAAATGCGTTTTGTTGAGCCGTGAGTACATGCAATTAGGAATCCTCCAGCTACAAGTCATTTTAGAGATTATTAGACATTTATTTACTCAATGCTTTTAAAGCAAACTGGATTCATTTTTGTATGACATTAACTAAAATTAAACCTGCTTTAAGTAGAATTTCTTTGCAGGTAATCTTGATCTTTTTGAAAGTTTTAAGTGTCTTTGGTTGAAGCTATCTAAAACAGGAATTTGGAATATTGTGTGAAAATAAGAGGTTTTAAAAATGCAAATTTAACTTTGAACAAATACTGTAATGGCTTCTAAATGGATTGAAATGACTTCGGTCATATCATATTAATCGTATTCTACCATATCTATCGAGTAGAAAGTAGGCAAATCGAATGTCAGCTGATTATCAGCATTAGTGTGATGGTCAGGCTGTCCTGTAAAGGACTGAGGTTTATACATACACAGCCCATCTCACCGCCTCTGTATGGTCATACTTGACTCTTACACCAGAGCATCAGGGTGCTGGTCCAAGGATTAGAAGACCTTGATCTGGTCGTGGCTCTGACGTGCACTAGCTTTGTAGTTTTAACTACTGTCAGCACCACTTTGACATTCTCATCTGTAATAGTGTTCTCATCTATAAAATGAAGTGGTCAGGCTAGATGCTCTAAGGACCCAGGCACCTTTGAGGTGGATGAAGGTGAGTGATGCATGCTTCCTTCTCATTTGCACACACAGAAGCAAAGCTGTGAAAGATAAAATGACCTGCTCACGGCTGCAGGGAGCATCACCAGCTGAATAGGAATAGGCCAGGCTCTTTCACATTTTTTGGTCCTCTTCATCCCTTTGGACCTCATGCTCCCTCATAGCCACCCTGATAGCACTTATTTGATATTGGACTTCGTAGTTCACAAAGCCCAGTTACTTGCATTCGCTCTTATGTCTGTTGACGAACTTTTAGGTGGGAATAAAGGCATGAGAGTGGTAGTTGGCACGATCCCGTTTTTACGCTGAATTCTCCCGCCATGCCTGTCAAAATTGGTGTCTGAAATGAACAAATATTTCCTTTTCTATTGAATCTTATTTTGAGGAGAGACAAATAATGAAACAGTGAGTCACTCTCCAGGGCATCCCAGGCCCTCCTCTTCAACCGCGTTTAGAAACAACTTCCCGTGGGAGTGAAGAGTTTAAGGACATTCAACCCCCATTTTCCTTTGAATTGATTCTGTTAAGCTTGTTTGTGTTTGTGGAATTAGCTTCCGTATGACTTGCTATGAATAATGCATTTTGGTGGCCTTTTAGGAATATGATGGATATTTATTTGTTTGTCTGGAATCAGATCACATATTTCCATGTAAAAACAGCCCAAATGATGCCTGGGTTCACAGGTGCCATTTTAACTCCAGCATCAGCTGAGTCCCAGTCCTTGTCTTCTCAGTGTGGGTTGGGGAAGAGCCTGTGCAGGAGGGGTGGAGCAGTTTTGAAACTGACACATGGGGGGCGGGAGGGTGTAGCTCAGTGGAAGAACACATGTCTGGCATGCACAGGGTCCTGGGTCCATCAGGTAAGGAGAAAAAGTAAACAAGCAAACAAACCTGGTGCATTATTTCCTCAGCACTGGCTCTGGAGGTCTCCTCGTCTCCGACTTCTGTCCTCAGGGCCTTCCAGCACAAAAATCACAGTCCTCTCTGAATCAAAGCTCCCCTTCCAGCCGGACAGGTGGTCTCCACTGCAGTGAGAATGTCACACTTGGATGGAACACACTTATACTGAGGGGTAAATGGTAATTAGCACCTTAACTTCCAAGAAGCAATTTCCATTTTCTTTCTTTTTTTTTTTAATTGTGAAGATGAACCTCACTGCTAGAATTTCAGGCAAGAGGAGAGGAAAAGACAGAAAATTCAGTCCTGAAAATCTGTCTCCAGGTTTAGGTCTTCTGGGCTGCCCCTAGATTTCCCAGCCTCTGTCATTTCTGAACCCCCTACAAATGTTCGAGAGCTTTAATTCCTTAGCCATCTCCCTGGCGCTGGAAGAACAAACATAAGAAAAGGTGGAAAGCAGATGCGGCTGAGTTGTCCCCACTCACCTGTGTGAGATGTTTGTAAATCAACAGTCTTTTGAGTCAGACATGTAGGTTCAAAGATCAGATCCACAGCCTATGTAACTGTGGGCATTTATTTAACCTCAGAGTCTCCATTTCTTCCTACCACGCAGGGACATCATAAAGAGGAATGATAATACATAAAAAAGCCTGGGCTCAAAATAGATGCTCAGTAAATGGGCTGTGTTACTAAGAGGCGGGAATGGTTGGATGATGGCATTAGCAGTATCTGGAAGACCACTGCATCAAGGAGAATTTTCACATAAGTGATGTGTACACTGTCATTTGAGGGGTACATAATGTCAGAGACTCTTCTGTGCGTTTGTTTTAAATATTTATTATTTAAAAATATTAAGTTTGTTAAAAATTCTGGAAATGGAAAACACGTGGTTGAAGCTGTGATGTCGGTACCCCAGGGGTAGGACCTCCAGATGGGTGCAGAGGAGGCCAGCTGAGCTGCTCCCGCAGGGGAGGAGGGCGAGCCTTTGCCGTGAGACGCCAGGGGCAGGATGCTGGAGGCGCTTTCAAACCCAGGCTGAGCAGTCACCGAGGACCCCGTGCTTTCATCAGCAGTCATTTGTCCTCTGTCTGAGGCGAGAATCAATACCAGAAGGAGAAGGAGACAAATCATTCATTGCGCAGAGACTGGCTGTAAATCCAGCGCCCTGTTATTTCCTTTCTATCCACTTTAAAGAAACTTCCCCCGCACGTCCTTTCCCCGAAACACAGAGCCTCACCGTGGGACTGCCACAGGTCTTTGGAAAGATCTGAAATGGCCTTTTGTGCTGTTAGGCATTGTTATCTTGGGGGACTGAAAGGCAGATGTATTCTGTTCCTTTCTGCTCAAGTCCCATCAGCGCTCATCATGCCTCTGCTTGCTTCTCCCATCTGTTCCTTGGGACTTGTGCGCCTTAGAGAAACCAGGCATCCAAGACGTCTGCGTTCGCCTCTGCGTGTGTCTGTGGGGCTTGTGCTTTACACCGTTAGCTCCCCTTAGCTTTCCACCCATTACACTCATTTGCTTGCTACAGACGCACTCTTGAAACATCTCCCCGTCCTTTTCCTCGGCTCAGAAACACACATACTCCTTTGAGTCAGAAAGAACATTAAAGACCATCTAGTCCCACCAGCTCACTGGGTGGTGAGGAATGGCCTCTCTAGGGAGCATCACGGCTGGACCCGGGGTCCTGCTGGGGTTCAGAGCTCAGTCCATCCCTGGCTTCTCCCCAGGGCACTGGCTGGAGGGTCTGTTCTCCAGGCTCCTGCCCTTCCGCCAGCTCCAGACCTGCCTTGGAATGTCAGGAAAAGGGGGTAGAGAGAGTCAGATGAGCGGGTAAAGTTGGCATAAAGCGCAGTCTTTTCAGAGCTTTGGAAGATTCTAGCAGGAGTTTGGGGGGCCCCCTTCCCCCAACAGCATTCTGTACGGAGTCGATCTTTTGTAAGCAGCTGATTTATTTTTCTGCTGAAGGCCAGCCTCAGGCAGAATTGGGAAGTAGCCAGCTTGATATGAGGCAGTGATTTTCAACCCTTTTTTCCCCCTCCCTTTTAAAACCGTAGGACTCTTAATTCAAATAGAAGCATCAGAGGAAGCCCAATATGTAAAACAGACAAAAGTGCTTGAAGTGGGGGCGGGAGGCCGGGGGCTGCCCACTTGGCGCAGGCGCAGTCTGTCCTTACACGTCGCCCACCCCCACCCTCCGCTCCCTGCAGGACTTGCGGGGAGGCTGGGCCCTTGACGCTCAGTTGGGAAGCCACCCTCGCAGTGAAAAGGTTCGTCACTGTGGGCAAATCCCTTAACCACTTAAGCCTGATTTTCTGGTCTTGTAAATTGAGGATAAAGAATTAAATGGAAAGACTTTGCATGTAAGTGGTGAGATAACAGCCTATACTTGGTTCATAGCAGACATGCTGTAAACACTGATTCACACCTCTCTTTTTATCTTTTTTTTTTCCTTCCCCCTTTCTGTGCCTTTTCCCCTTAGGTGTCCTCTCCCCTCTTCAGAAGCCCAGGGACCTCTGGCACCAGCAGTTTTTAGACATGCTCGGCTTCCCAGGAAAACTCTGAGTTATTTGTGTTCTAGTGTCAACTCAGGTCAGCTCTGTCATCCCCAAGAACATTTCCATCCACACCTCCAGATTCCAGCAGAAGTGCTCCATCCCCATCACTCTGATTTCCAGGCAGCCTAGAGCTGGCCTGAACAACTGACCTTCAAGGGAGTTGTACTGAGGGACTTCATAAGCTTTCCTGTCTTCCCACCAGCAGAATGAATTTCTGCCCCTGATGAGTAATAGTCTAGGCATTCACACAACAGTACAATGTACAGGCTCCGTGAAGTCCTTGCATTCTGCAAAGCCGCATTTTGAAAACAACAGGGCTTGGAAAAATAGAGTTAAGAGCACATCACTTCAAACCTCCAAAGACTTTGTCCAGGAAATTAACAAAAGCAATAGCAATCCTGAACGAAAAAAAAGAAAGAAAAGAAAAAAAGAAAAAGATCACTCTAATATAGGAGTTTACCTTTGAGAAAAGGTTGAAGGTGGTTTGATGAAAAGGGTTTTAGAAAAAAAAAAGATGGGGGATAAAGCTGTTCAATTTTGGAGACAAAGAAAAAAAATCCATGAAAATCATAGAAAACAATGAGAAGCATTTCCGTGACAGATCACATGCCAATTAGAGTCAAGAAGAACTTGAGCATCCTTCTCTCCAAGGGCTGCTGCGTTCTGCTGGGTTTGAGCACGTTCTGTTTGGTGGCTATTCCTTGGTTGTACAGAATATTAACATTCTTGGAAAATTACATGTGAATTAACGTTGCTTTTATCACGCTGACATAATGTTACTACTTGCCAGCCCTGTACAAGCTAGTCCCTATTATGATGGCACATTCTGTATCAGGATGGACTGTTCCTAGATCTCAGTAGCTTAACCCTCAGGACTCAGAGGGACACGGGTGAGTCCTCAAAAAACTTAAGATCTTGTGTGAGACATGGGAGTCAATTCAGATCGCTGTAATACAAACCACCCTATAAATCTCATAAAATACCAGGTTAATAAAAGATTGTGCAAAGAAAGGAAGGGAATAATGTCTGATTGTGGGGGGTTAGGAGGCCAAAGCTTTTAGAAGGAGTAGAACTGATGGGATTTCAACAGGCTAGGTTGGCGGGCCACAAGGAGGGAATGAACGAAGGCTTGGGAGCTGGAAAGCAAGGACATATTTGAGGGAGCAGTGTAGTTGGGGGATCCATTTGGGGCTAGAGCCACTGAGGGAACATAAGGGAGCAGTAAGATATGGGTTGACAGGGAGGTTGGCCTCGGAATGTGGAGGCCTTGGCTCCGGGGATGGTGGCCACCATCAAAGGATTTTGAGTAGCTGAGTAATGGAGTCAGAGACCCCTTGGAGGGGCTCCTTTTGGCAGCTTATGCTGGGTGATGATGGAGGGGAGGGGAGTCCAGTTAAGCGATGTTGCATTGTCCCTGTGAGAGACGTGAGGGCCTAGGCGCCACTGAGGCAATGGCATGCAGTGGCAATGCGCTTTTAAGACAGAATCTCAGGCATTTGTCAACAGAGTGGAAGGCACAGGGTTCTGCTGATAATGATAAATTTACTGTTTTCAGTAACGACAGCCCGTACGGAGCTTGGTTTTTGGAATGTTCGAGAGCTCACGCTGAGGGCTGGCACACCTGGGTCCTGGGACTGGTCTGTACTGAAGTGTGGGCAGAGCGCGTGGCCCCCAGGTTAGTGCGGGGCGGTCCACACTGACGGGAGGAAGTGGCTTGCCCTCAGCTCTCGGCGGGGAGATGGTGTTCCCTGCACTGAGACACGCCCACCTGCCTGAGCCCCAGTCCCTGCTCAGGTTCTGACTGTAGGACCATAACATTTTTACATCTGAAAGACCTTAGAGATCATCTTACCGCTAAACCTTTTGCTGGATGGAAAACCAGGACCCAGAAAGGTCAAGTGTGTGTCCGGGGGAAGCCAGAGGCAGAATCCAGACTACGTCACCTAGGACTGTCAGTTAGCAGTCTTCAGGAAGTCTTTTACGTAATGACTGCGTATTAGCTCTCTAAAGGAACAGAACTAACAGGATATAAAAGAAGATTTATCAGGAGGAGTTGGTCATGCAATCCTGGAGGCCTAGAGTTCCCGCTCTCTGCAATCTGGAGACCAGGAAAGCTGGTGCAGTAATTTAGCCGGAGAACAAGGGAGGGTCAGTGATGCAACGTCCCATCTGAAGATGGGGAGAAGGTGAGATGAGAGGCCTCAGCTCAAGCAGTGAGGCAGGAAGAAAGGGGCACGTTCTTCCTTCCTCCACCTTTTTGTTCTCTTCAGGCCCTCAACAGATTAGGTGATGCCCACCTGCCTTGGGAAGAGCAGTCTCACTCCCTGAGTTGGCCAGTTCCGATGCCAGTCTCAGCAGACACACCCCCAGATCTGGGCATCCTCTGATGCAGTCAAGTTGGTAACTCAGATGATCTGTTGGGCTGTTAGAACTGCTGTTGATGATACTTTGTTCTTCCAGAATATTTTTTTTTTTGGAAGTTGCAGGGAGAGAGGTAATTAGGTTTGTTTGTTTTTAAATTTTATTTTATTTAATTTAGTTTTAACGGAGGTCCTGGGGATTGAACCCAGGACCTCATACATGCTGGGCACGTGCTCTACCACTGAGATATACCCTCCCCCCCAGGTTATATTCTAATTTTTCAGAGTTTTATTTTACCCATTTCTTCTTTTGACCCTCATCCGATCTCACTGGTAGAGAGACATTGTTTCTTTTTCCAGGTAAGCACGGTGGGCGTGACAGGGAATGAGCCTTCCTCGTCGCACAGTGAATTAATGGACGGTCAGGACTAGAGCCTGGGTTTCTTATTCTGATTCCATGTTCTTGCCCACAGTTGGACTGTGAATTCTGTGGCTGTGCTAAACCAGTGCTCGCAGTGTGGTCCTAGACCTGTGACACTAGTGCCTCCTGGGAGCGTGCTAGAAATGGGCGTTCTCTGGCCCAGCCCCAGACCCCCTGAGTCACAAACGCTGGTGGCCGAGGCCCAGCCACCTGTGTTTTAATAATTTCTCCAGAGGATTCTGCATGCTAGTTAGAGAACTGCTGTGGTAACAAGGCAGAATCTGTTCAGTGTTCAGGATTTCACTACATTTTGCTCATCTACCAAATTCACAGAGGAGAGATGGTGTTAAGCTAAAACTGACCACAAAAATCAGTGCGTGTGTTTTTTTTTCCTCTTCCTCCCGTTTCCCTCCCTCCTCCCTTCCCCTCCCTCCGCACTCCTACCAACCAGGTACTTTGTGGTAACTTTTTATTAAAAATGCTTCTCTCTGCCGTACAAAGCTGGCAGAGTTACCACATTACTTAAGTGACAAACACGGGGAAACTAAAATCAAAAGAAAAAAGAAAGGGAGGGAGATGGCTGAAAAGAGGCAAATACTGGAACATTTTCTTAAAATAAAAAAGTCATGTGCCCAAACAGCAAATACAGACCGATGTTATTAACTGACCCAGAGAAGTGTGAACAGAATGCTTTTTTTTTTTAATTCCATTTTCTCTATCTGCAAAGTTCCAGAAACTGTATTGGGAGCTTTATGTAACTGTTGCAGTCAAGTCTCACAATACCATCTCTTGCACAAGGCTATTATCCTCATTTTTTTTTTTAATGAGGAAACTAAAGTTTCAGAAAGTCGAGACACTTCCCCAGATGTCACACAGGTAATAAAATCATGAAGCTAGTGTTCACATTCAAGCTTGTCTATATCCTAAATTCATAATCTGCCCATCACGTCACCCACCTTATCTCTTAGGGTATCTTTCTTTCCCGTATGCCTTTTTCATCCTGAAGCCATGGAATTTTCTCAGTGAACATATGCCATCCCACCACTTCAAAGGCATTGCTTCAAGCAGCAGTGGGCATCTGGGATTTACCGGTAAGGAACACTGTTTCTGAAACCCAAATCCATTTCTGACTCACTTTGAAATAGTATCAGTAAAATCAGGTATGAATTTTAAAAATTTCTATTCAACCTTCAGGCCCTTCTGCCATCCTTTGATTTGGAGCCTGGCCAACAACTGTAAAGAAAAATGAGGAAAGCACGACCTCTAGTGGAAAGACAGAAAACATCCTGTGGTTTTGCTGGAGGGTTTCTCCCTGGACCACCCCTTCCCTCTTTAAAATAAAACTACGAAATTTTCCATCTGAAACTTTCTCTCGTGACAAGACTTAGGTCAGTGCACAAATGTCATTTTTGTTGTAACGACCTTAAAATGAGACCTCTGCACCTCACGATCACGCCGCACTTGGCTGTGAGTCCTTTAATGGCCTCTCTTGAGTGGGCACCGTCTTTTAAAAGAATGCTTGTCATTTAGTCTTTTCCCGACTTTACTGTAAAACCTAATTTCACTGGATTTTTGGAAGGGACACAGCATGAATATGGTTATGTGTATTAAATCCATCTTGTCTAAATTCACCTCCCAGGCATTGATAGCTTTGGCAATTGTAGACTTCTGTCCAAAAGGTGTGCTCTTTGATGTCAAGGACTGAGCTGTAATTGTGCCCGTCACCGCGGGTTTGTTGCTTGGCTGCCAAGTCACCCTTACAGCTGATTCACAGTGACCCATATAACGTGCTCTCAAGAGAGGATGGGGGTGTGCCCTTAAGGATTCTTGGCTGATGACACAATTGCTTTGTCCAAGCTTAAGATTGAATAGAGGACAAAAATCAACCACTATCTGATGGGCAGAGGGAGATAGAAGATATGAAAAACTAACAGGCAGAAATCTAGAAAAAATAGATCTTTTTCATTCAAAGCAAATTGCATAACTTGGAAGTTGAAGGTGTAAATGAATCCCCCAGCCCCCCAAAGGCATGAGAGATGCCCTGTCTTTCCTGAATCTCAATTACTGTCATATTTCCAAAAGTCCCACCGAAGTAGCTTTCCTGATTTGAGGAATAGCTAATCTCACCTCTTCAAGATTTTGGAGAATCTCTGGTCCAGTGAACCCCTTTCTCTAACCTGACGGCTCTGCCTTTCTTGAATCCATGCAGCTAGACTGTCTGCTTTGAAATTGAGGGAGAGAGCGGACAGTCTCCATTTGCAAAAGCATTTAAAAATTGCTAGTCTAAAATTCCCATATCTCCTTGGAGATTGTGCTTCAGTCCTTCTAGGGTGGGACATGGGACCCATATTTTCCTGCTGTTTGGTTGGTGACCCCCACTCGGAGTGGAGAGAGCCCTGGACGGAGGATCAGGACCTAGGGCTGTCTTCCCAGTACCTGTGCTGGGTGCTGGGCTGTGTCCTTTCCTCCCGGGGCCTTAGCAACGTGACCTGTCCCGTGGCAGTTGGAGTACATGACACTGGAAGTCAGTTCTGCCTCTGGTAATCGATGACTCATTCGCATTCTTTGTGTGGGGTACAGACAGACAACCTCGGCTTCATCCCCCTGAAGTCCGACTTACAGAACTGGCAACTGATTCAGACAACAGCCTTCAACAGTATATAAAGTTAAAAAAAAAAAAAAAACCAAACCCTTTTATATCTCTCTGAGCCACCATTTTAGTTTACAATGTCTGGCTAGAATATTGAATTTCCTGTTTTGTCCCCACACTGCTGGCGGTTACTCCATATTTTTAAATGCTGAGAGGAAAAGTAGGAGAAAGGAATTATTTTTCAAAGTATCACTTTCGCCTGTCAGCATGAAGAGACTCACTTTTTGACTCTTCCTTTTTTATTGTCCTGGCGTGGATTTCAAAACATTGCAATAATTTGACCTTCTTTCGAATGATCTGCTCATGCTTGTAAACTGCAGATTTCAGCCTCTGCACGGGGCTTTGTGACTAGTTGTTTAAGTTTGACTCCGTTTGATGTAAACGTTTTCAAGCTCAAACAATAAAGTATGTTTTCATCCAGGCACTGAAAGTAATTACCAGGTAGACAATTGTGGCTCAGAAGTGGATTCTTTGTTAGTCTGTCAGGCTGGCCGTATTTTTCCCCCACGTCTCTTTTCCTTGGAAACAGTTACTTGATTCCTCTAGTCCTTCCTTAAATTATAGGGATGAGTGTGGTTGCGTGCAGTGTTCCAGCTTTATACAATGGGAAGACTTTTAAGACTTGTTAACTGAGATGTTATCTTTTGAAATAGCAGATTTTTAGGATGTTATACCGCTGTAGTGTTTGGAAACTTGATTGAGGGTATTAGTATTCGAAATAACATTTTTTTACAATTTAAAGGAAGGTAAAGGCAATATAGACAAAGGGGTCATTATTAATAATAGCTATACAGCAATGAGCTACTTGGAAAATTAATTAGTAATTTTTAGATATCTAATTATTTGAAACATAAAGACAGGTTACTTTCTAGGAATGATGTGTGTTTGCTTAGAAAGCGGGGCATTTTGTCAATCACCCAGTCAGTCCAGGCATAACTGAGACCTCCAGGCTTCCCACCCACAGCTTGCCACCCCTCCCCACCTGCCCCCAGAAGAGCAATGAGCCCTTTATTATTTGCAGACAGAATAATTTACATTTTGAGCCCTTTCTTTCTCTTTCTGCTCCCTCTGCAACAGACTGATAACTTGGTAAAGAACCCAAATGACATACCCTTCCTTCTTTCAAAATAATTGTGTGTGTGCAGACTCATTTTTAATCTTGTTTAGACCAGAGATTTCTGCGGATGTTTTGTTCCGTTATCTTGACTGGTCACTTAGCCGCCAAGAGTCTGTTTCCACGCCTGTGCAGTGAACACTCCAGTGTTCTTCACAGAATTATCGCTGGGAACAAATGAGAAAATGATTGTGACTATTTTCTGGGAAATTGAAAGCTTCAAATTAATTGTAAATTAACAATTATTTACAATTTAAATGAACGTTTATTTGGATGAGTTATTGATTGGAGCCAGGTAAAAAAATTTAGTTGCATCTTGGCTCCTGAAATCTTTGGATATATCTGTTTATTGGTAGTTAGAATGAAACAGTTTTGCAGAGAGAGTGGTGCCTTAAGCCTCATACCATCAAAAACCGTTTCCTCTGCCTTCTCGCTCCCTTTTCCCTGGTTCCTGAAGCTGTGTTCGTGATCTTTCTATCTCAGATGCAGCCAGTGAGAGCTGAAACACTGTGCTTTGTGACAGGGTCTTCAGTATGCTCTAAGAATCAATTGATAATCATGTTGCCTGACCAGAGAAAGCATTTTTCAGTCTGGGCTCCGTCTAGATGGATTCTGTCAGCTCCTGAATAACCAAGCGATTTCCTCTGGGAGACCAAAAGACAAAGTTTTGAGTCACTCGGGGCAGACAAGCCGTTATTGGTACCTTAATGTCATCTCATCAAGTCTTAGCCCCTTGCTAAGCCTCAATTTCTCCAGAGCTTTCATTGGAGGATTTTATGACTTTGGATCCAGGAACTCTTAGTAAGCGAATGCAGTGTGGGCGCCATCTCCTGGCAGTTATTGGTAATTACTTAGTAAGGTGGAATCTGTTCATTTACCTGGTCTGTTCTTGTGCATTAAAGGAAAAATGCAGTTATAATCTTTTTTTAAAAATCAGGTATTAGGCTGTGATCTTAGATGACACTGTAACTAGATACAGCCTTCCTTCTAATCTCTGGCTAAGATTGCTGGCTGAAAGCAAGAGGAGATGCCTTTGGGTAGTTACCATATAGTTCACGGTCAGCTGTTAACAGGCTACTAGCTTTCCCTTCCATCTCTGCTGCGTGTGTAACAGGAGTCCCTTGCTTGCAAGTATAGTGGCTCTGGAGTGTCTCATCATGTCTGTCAACCTGACACTGTCCGTCCTAGTACCTCACTCTGACAGTAGACCCTATCTTTAGTTAGTACCATCTGTTTCATTATTCATCAGCTGACATGCGTTGAACTTGTGTTAGGTTAGGAGATGCACAGGTCATCAGACAGAGGGACACCAACAGGTTAACAAAGAGCTGACAATGGATATAAGCACTGCACTAAAGAAAGGACGGGCGGAGGGCGATGAATGGAGAGGTTAAATTCGTGATTTAGAATTTTTCCCATGCAGCTTAGAGGAACAAAGGCAGAATGATCCCAAACAGAGGCTGAAAGAAAATATTATTTTGGTCTTTGAATTTGTCTTGAGACTTTTTATACAGGAATAAGGTGGGTCTACTTGATTAAAGCTCCTCTCTGAAAATTGGTTTCTACAGTAAACTGGGAAGACAAACTTACCTTTTTTTTTTTTTTTTTTTTTTTTACTTTCTCTCCTCAATCCTTAGTCCCCATTGGGTTCTGTTGTTGCTGTTGTTTGTAGTTTGAGAAAGAGATGTCTGTCTCTAAGTATATGAGCGACTTTCCATCTTTCCAAAGTTCTCAGGTGTTGGAAGCAGTTTTAAAATGCCCTTTGGGAAATGAGAAGAATTTGAATACCAACAAAGGGATAAGTGAATAGACAAAGTGCTACCTGTATAAATGCCCTGGACAACAGGCTCACTGATCAGAGAAGGCTGAGGAGCTCAACTTGAGAACAGGGCCCAGATCTAGTTCCATAAGACACATGTGCTAGATCTGTAACTTGACGTGGGGAATAACACACCATTCACTGTCACTGGCTTGTGCTTCTGTTCTCATGGCCAGTTACACATCGGAGGTGATGTGATTTCATCCAGAATTATGAGCAGAGATGAACCTGTCCAGCACTGCTGCACGCGCACGCGCGAGCACACACACACGCACTAGGAGAAAGGTAAAATCAAGTGAAGTCAATCAGAGTAATAATAAGTAATTACTTTTAATCTTCTTTAGATACAAGAATGGTGGTTACAGTTTAAAAAGGGCTTTGTCAGAGAAATATCTAGAAGTGATTTTCTTTAAAGTATTACAACCGGAAAATGAGGGAATAAGTGAAACGAGAATGGCAAGCCTGATGAAGCTGAGTGGCGGGCACCTGACGATTCATCATACTGTGATCTCTGCAATTCTGTATGTTTGAAAATTTCCAAAGTAAACGAGTTTTAAGACAGGATTTTTGCTAGCCAATGACGCATCTGAAATCCTTTCAATGGGACTTCTTTATATAAATTGCAATTACCTTTGAGCTAATGTAGCAACTCTGAGTGTAGAGGAGACCCCAGCTAATAGGGCCCCTTTTTAATCATCTGTGACATTTTCTCAGACTGCTGGGTCACAAGGGGGAATGTCTCTTATTGCAGATACAGTTGGGTTTTTTTGTTGGTTTTGTTTTGTTTTGTCTTGTTTTAGAGAAGGCACAGAATTCTTCATGTTTCTTTCCCCGTGGCTCAGTGTGCAGAGTTAAGTTTTGCACAGAGGCGAAAAGAAACTCTGATAGATTCTGCTCTGTCCACAAAGGAAAAAGACTTTCTTGCTTCAGAACTCAGTAAGAGCCTCTGGCTTTGTGGTTAGTATTTCCTTTGGTAATGATGTTCTTGGCCACCTTCTGTCTGCCTCCCCAGTCGAGTAGTAGAAACTTAGGGGATATGACTTTAAAATTCAGGCTTTGCTGTTGGATTAAAATAAGCAAATTTAACTATGCATATGCATTGAATATATAGGGACATTTTCAGAGTTTGTCTTGGTGGCTTGAAAGAATTCCAAGGATGCTGCTATAATTAAAACACTTGTGATCATACTAAGTGAAGTAAGTCAGACAGAGAAAGACAAATATTGTATGATATCACTGATATGTGGAATCTAAAAAAAAGTTATAAATGAACTTATTTACAAAACAGAAACAGGCTCACAGACATGGAAAACAAACATGGTTACCAAAGAGGAAAGGGGGACAAATAAATTAGGAGTTTGGGATTAGCAGATACAAACTACTCTCTATAAAATAGATAAACAACAGGGTTCTACTTTATAGCACAGGGAACTATATTCAATATCTTATAATTACCTATGTTGAAAAAGAATATATATATATACACACATATATATAGCTAAATCACTATGTTGTATACCAGAAACTAACACAGCATTTTAGATCAAATATACTTCAATTTAGAAAAAACCACCTGTGGAATGCTCTTTTAGAATTGTCTAGGGGTTGAGTCTGCTTCACACACATGTGCATGCACACATAGCTGTGTGTCACAGCACTATTCACTTTTTTTTTTAGAGTCATTTATAGTCTTTCTTATAATCCTTGACCCATTTTGCTCATAATACTTCATTCCCCAGGGATGGCTAAAATAAGCTTTTAATCTGCTTTAAAAATCATCCTACTCCAAGACAGAATTTGTTTTATTTTTAGATAGAGAAGTAAGCTTCCCCTATTTCTGATAGTGTTTCACATGGCAATTTTAAATGCCCAAAGGTGTTAAAGTATTTATTCTCTCGGAGAGCCCTTTTAATGCTGGAAAGCATCGTGGGCTAGTGAGAAGAATATGGAATGAGCTTGAATTTTCAAGGGCCATGAACAATTACTTGACTGTTAAGTTTCTTGATTTCCTCACCTGTGAAATGGGGACAAGACTACCTCCTTGAAAGTGCCAAGAGGATAGAATGAAATGGCATGGGTGAGACGTTCAGCCTCTGCCTTAATGCACAGTAGAGTCAGAAAGCTGTGTCCTTCTCTGAGGGCGCTTGACCTGAAATGCACGTACCTCGAACATGTGCTCTGTAAAGTCAGTCCTTCTTTTGTTTCTGTGTTTTATTGCTAGTACTGTGATCTTTCCTTTTAAAAATGGCAGAATTGATTGGAGGACGTGACTGTACCTGGGCGGCAGATGAGACGTGACACAGACTAAACCAGACGAGAGAGAAGAGCGGTAGCCCGCAGTGGGGCGAAATGCTCCCTTGGAATCTTACTGCGCCTGTGACGGGGCCCACGTTGGACGGTCACAGGTGGTGGCAGGAGTCTGTGTCTTGGCTGTCTGGGGTCGGTGGTAGGCTGTGGTGATGGGCAGCCCCAGACATCAATGCTCAGACTCCACCACATGTTTGTATTTTCAGTCTTCATCCCTGCTGAAGAGGCTGGTGGATCACCTCTGAGGACAGGAAATGCACCCCCTCCACAGGCAGCGCTGTTAGAGAACTCTGCCAGACAGGAGGGACTTTCATTTACAGATTAGACTATTCTTTTTTCTCTCTACACACCTTCTACTGATTGAGATCATGTAGATAAAGTCCATTTCGTCTTTAGCGGGACAGCTCATCAAATATTTGACAGCGGATCCCATGGCCTTCGTTAATTTGCCATCCTCCAGGCTAAACAGTTTGCACTTCTGCCCTCTTCTGTTTTGGCTAGGACCTCTGTTCACTTCCTTCAGTGTTACTCTCTCAGCTTGTAATTACATGTTCATTAGCGTGTGATCATTTGATTAGCGTGGGAGTTGTTTGTGCCACGTATCAGATATTCCTGGCTCTCCGCCTTCCCAGCACGAGGCAGAACCGTGCCTTCTTCCCTGGGGTTGGCGGGGAGGGGGAGCTGTGTGACTCGTTTTGGCCAGGGGTGTGTGAATGAAAATGGTATTTGTCATTCCCAGATCAGAGCATTTAGCTGCTGAAAAGAGATCCTCAGGGATCTTTTCCTCTAGTAGAGGGAGCATAAATTTCTAGATGAGGGTCGTTCCCTCCACCTGAGTCCTGGATGAAGGAAGAAGAGCCCCAGCCAACAACCCCTGATGGTTGTGTAACCTGAATGAACAATAAGACTTTGTTGTTTTTAAGTCACTAAGGTTTTAGGTTTGTTACTCAGCACAACTGCATCTATGCTGATTGATACAGTGTGTCTGGCTTTCTCACTCCATGACAAGCATTATGCAGTGGGGACTGGGTGTTTCTCTCCACCATTGGGTCTTCAGTATCTCGTGTACTTCTGGCTCAGAGGAGGCGCTGATGCTTATGGGGCATGTGTATGAATAAATCAAACCTGAGTTTTGAATCCTACCTCCATCCTTGCAATTTCTCAGACTTGGCTTCCATCATTATTCCTCTTCCAAAATTTAGACCGCACCCCCTATTAAACCCCCTATCAGACCCAGCTTTCTAGCTTCAGGGTAAGTAAGTAGTTTTCCTGTACATCCCCAAATGAGAAAGAAATGGAAACCAGACTCAGCTGGGTCACAGGCAAAGCTGAATGAGGGTCCATTTGACTTAATTCTGAACATGTCCATTAGAAGGTTATTGCTTCTGAAGATCAGGAGAGGTAATCTGGTCATCACTGATATAGTTCTGTATTTTTATGTAGCCATTTGATACCGTATTGGCATCACTCTTGCTTTTCACTTGCTACTGTTTTTGTCCTTCAAGAATGAGCCATCTAAAATGATCACTCCTTTTGTAAATTAACAACTAGCTTTCATTCCCTGTCGTAGCTGTGAGAGGCAGCTAGGTGGGGCTAATGAGACACTCCTTTGAGTCTTGCCAATAAGCCCTCATTGGCAGAAACCACGAGTTTTTAAACTAGCCTAAGACCTAAAAGTAGAAAAGGGCAAAACTTATTAGATGGGAAAAGTATATTGGTAATGTGGGTACATGCACCTGCCCAGAACCCTGTTTATTGACTGCCAAGTAAGTACCAGACCACACGCTAAGTAACCTGGTGTGTATTTTCTTATTTTATCCCCGTAGCCACCCAACAAACTTTTAGCTGTTATTCCCCAATTCCATTTAAGGAAACTGAAGCCCAGAGTGCTTAATTATGATGGTCCTGGATGAGTCGGACTTGAATCCAGGTGTAACTCATGTTCATTCTGTTCAAAATAGCTGAGTAAACTTTGGCAAAGCTCACCAATTTTTAGAACTTTAGTTTTAATTTTTAAGAAAGAAAACAATGAAAGATTCGAGAGGCTTTTCCCCCCCGCAACCTGACTTTTGGATTATTAGTAAAGGATTTTATAAAGATATGCTGACACTATTCCATATTACCTTCAAAATCCCGTGGTTATGGTTGATGAAGTATTCAAGTTGACTGAACCAGACGATGCGCTCAGTAAGCAGCCGCCTTCTGACCCCAAGGTCTGTGTTAGCCAAGCTATAAGGAAACCTTGGCCACAGGGGCTCATGGACGCTATTGACTGTGACAGCGTCTTTCTTTTAAGGACCCTCTTTGCCAGTTACTATGCCAAGTGCTATTGACTGTGACAGCGTCTTTCTTTTAAGGACCCTCTTTGCCAGTTACTCTGCCAAGTGCTTTATGTTGTTATCTCATTAAAGTGGGACGATGAATACAGCCCACTGCGGTTATAGGTATAGAAAGTGCAAAGGTAAGAATTCAGATCAGGACCCCGCACAGGGGTGTGTGGGTTGTTGGTTTTACAGGGCACTTGTTCTGAGGGCACAAGAAAGGGCTGGGGTCCAGCCCGCCCTCTGCTTGCCAGGCTGCACGGCGGCAGCCACCAGAGGAGGCGTCCCTGGGCTCGCTTCAGTCTGGGTGTGGCTGCGGGAGAGGATACTCCCTTTGTTTCCCTTCATATCACACGTTTTGTATGCCTTACATGTGCTTAGAGATGTTAGGTAGATTATCAGCTCTGGGGAATAGGTGTTTGGCTAATCCAGTTTTATAGATGGTGGAGAAAGGGAAGACTATACGGGGAAAATGAGCTAAGCCTCTACTATGTGCTTAGACATTTCATATCAACCCTATTAGTGCAGTTTTATGGCTTTATTTGTTCCTTTTAAATAGATGAGGAATTGGACGCTTAGGTTAAATTAACTTGTCAGGCTGACAAGTAGGAAATGACAAACCCAAGAGTCAAACCTAAGACTGTCTTCCTCCGACTTCAATGTCCTTGCATACAATATTAGTGTCAAAATGAGGAACAATCAAGGAAGACTTCTTGGAGGAGGCATCTTTTGAATCATTCCTAGTACTATATATATTTGGTCCATAGGTCATTCCCATAACATGGATTGATCAGTTCTCTAAAAGGTTTAAATCAAATTACATGCAGCTGTCTCAGAAGTTATGCCAAGTAAAACAGATTCTGACTTATAAAACATATTATGTGATAATATTAGTGATCACTAAGCAGATTATTGAAAAGCTGGGAAGCTCCTCTGGTGCCTTACTTCTGTATTTTCTGTGTCTTAGAGTGTTTATTTGAGAATATAAATAGCTTCTTGTGAGACAGATCAGGTGCATTCCTCCTTCCGAAAAATGTGGATGATCAGGCATGTTCTGCTTGCCTGTCCAAGGTCACACTAAAGCTTTGACCAACAGAAGTGCAAAGCTGGCACTGGGCCTTGAGACCTCAGCTACTTCCCTTCCCAGCCATCCTGCATTCGTGTCAGGTCAGGTCGTTGTCAGACAGATCACAGTATGCACGTGCCATCCTGACCTTCACAACGATTGTGGGAATAAGACAATGTTGTTCGTCTGTCACTAGGGCTGTGTGACCTTGACTGAGTTAGTCCTCCATTCTGAACTTCAGTTTTTCACCTGTCAAGTCAGGAACTTCTATGGATGATTTTTGGCTGTGAATGAAGAAAATGTGAAAACTCTCCCCAAATGGAAGTCATTATAAATCCCATAGATTGGTGACTTTGTTAGAGGAAGGTGGTCGCACCTACTTCTCAGAATGTTGCTCAGAATATTGAGTAAGCTTAACAAAAATAGTTGAAGCATAAATCAATATTTTTATAGGAAGGTTTTATATTGTTTATTAGCAACCAAAGAGACTGCTACCCTAGGGAATGTATCAGAATCACAGAAGGGCTTTGTCAAAACCATCCCATTTGGTACCCGTCCTACCATTAAGAATCACTGCCATGATGAGGCAGTGTTACTGGCATGCCACGTGAGTTGAAGTGAAAAAGATAACACTTTTTTACAAAACAATGAATATTATTGAGATATTCAGGTCAATTTTATCTACATAGAAATCTTTTTTATATACACAGTCAAAGACGTAGAAAGAGATACAATTTATTCTGCAGCTTTAATTACAAGACATTAAAGTTCTACCTCTTTGATAATCTTTATTGCTTCAACAGTGTTAAGAGTTCTTTTTTTTTTTTTTAAGGAATCTATCCAAGTGCTAATTTCACTTATCTGCTTAGTATTTATTACACCCTACTTGAATACTCATATATGTACTCGAGTAAAGCTGTGAAGGTGAGAAAAGACAAATGATACTTAGTTCTTGGGCTCTGGTGTTACTCGTGGGGCCTTATATGTTTGAGTGATGGAGGTTAGTAATTTGAATTCAGCAGAATGTGATACAGTTTTATTCACTAGGAGATAAGGAAGTCAGGGACAGAGTTACTTGACATTCTAAAGACAATCAGCAAAGAACTGATTGTGGATGGATGACCTGGAAGTCAATCCTTAAACTGCGGCCCCAGTACCGATCTAAAATAGTAATATTAAGGTCTTAAGTAGAAACTATGCAATAAACTGAAATCAAAGAATCAGTTCCAAGAGAGGCAGCCAGGAGGCAGTTTTACTTTGTGTTTTTAAGAGCAATCATATGCCAGTGCTTCCCTGAAAAGAAGAGACCCACCCAAGGGAATGAGCTGTATTTCTCCATCCCTCCTTTTCTCTGCCGCTGACAAGCTCGGTGGTATGTGTTCAGTCTTTCTTTTGTTCCCACTCATGGTTTTGGATAATTTGCTAATAGCTTAACAGCCGGAGACACTTGCTATCACAAAAATATCCTGTAATTATACAAAAATCCTTGGATCGGTTCAGAGATGGCACTTGTTGGAACCGATGCCTACAGCCCAAGTGTACAGTTGAATTTTTTTTTTCCGTCTCAGCCCCTGGCTGTGTTTTAGTTGCCTGGCAACCCATCTGTGATGCTAGCTGATGTCAGCTGATTTTCACTTAAACTTAGCCCAGGAAAGTTTTGAAGGAGGGCATTTGGGTTTGTATCATGCTGGGGAAGGCTCCAATTTGTGCTACCAAATAACTTGTAAAACTGCAGGCTAATGGGCTTAGGCAGGCTGAATGTAACTGTGGAGGTCTCAGGGGATCAGCTTCCGGAACAATGTGGCCCCAGGGACTTTGTTTCTTAACTCCTAGGAGCTTAGCAAATGAGCCTCAGCCACATTCTCTCTACTGCTCTGCCCTTTTTAAAAAAGGAATAAAAATTGTCCAACATGACCCTAACTCCTGAACATTAGAATTTAGCCAAATACTTGGTATGGCTCTTTTGAAAGAAGGGCCAAGTTTTTAGGTGCATAAGCAGCAATTGGGAGGAAAGAGGACTATTCTAGTGTATATACCAGTAAGCAAAAACACGCTAAAACTTCTTCTTTAATCCAGCAGAGAGCAGAAGGGAATTTTAGCTTTTTTTCTCACCCATCACTCTCCAAACAAAATTGTGGGAATCCAAGGCAAAGTTCAGTGGCATGTTTGTAAACAGATTATCCGCAGCGCATTACTGCCTGTGTTATTCTACTTGTATAGACAGGTCCTGGCTGGTGTGCTCAGAGCCAGTTGGACAAAACAATGTATAGAGTTTTGAATTATTTATGCCTAAGAGCAGACAGTGATGTAGTGTACGTATAACAATACTACTGCTAATTGATTCAGATCTTACTGACTAATTCCAACCTAGCTTTTCACGGTTCCTCATGTATATCTGTGGCACTCCAAATGCTGGAATGAAATAGTATATGAAATAATGAGTAAATTATTTCATTATCAAATGTTTCTTTTGAAACTATCTGTACCTACATGTGAGTTTCTAAAATAGTAAAATAGTTGATTTTCACAACCTACTCTGGATTCTAAGAGTTCAATCTCATCCTTTAAAGCTGCAGCTAATACTTGGGATGGGAGTAGCTGTTACTTTGTAAAGATGAGGTTAATGCTGAAACATGATGACAACTGGGAAATGAATCTTTTGTCTTGGTGTTGATGATAATTTTTCAACTCTGGTTGCTAAGATTGGCTTTTAAAACCACTTCTAAAAGGAAAATAAATGATCCGTGCTGATTTGCAGTGAAGGCTGCTTGGGTAGTATCTTAGATTGGATTCCTCAAGAAGCAGCCCTTGAAGTAGAGTTAGGGTGTTTATTAAGGAGCTCCCCTGGGATCCGCACCTGTGGAAGGTGGTGGGGGGTGGCGGGAGCAGGATCAAGCGGATGGAGAAGTCAGGTTTCCTTGCAGGTCCAGTGTCAACCTCCGCGGACCCCACTGGGAACTCTGGGTTCAAATGACTCTTCAGAGTATCCTGAACTTAGACACTTCCTGATCAGTTGTGGGATGTGTACCTCCCACCCTAACCCAAGCCACGGGACATGACCTTGGCAGCAAGACAATCTTTATGGGGTGGTACTAACAGCATTCCTAGCAGCTGAGACAAGCAGTCCTTTACTGAAGAGGGATCTGGGTGCCCCATCACAGCACAGGGAGTGTGAGAAATAGCAAAAGATTTAAAAAAAATTTTTTTAATTGGGTACACTGGATTCTCTTTGTGATGAATCATTGACTCTTTAATGTTGGATAACTGATTGCTTTAAAAAGAAAATGATAGCTTACTATTAATGTTGTTTGGAAAACAGGATTTTAAAGAATGGAAAAGAGCACATTTTCATAAATGAGTGTTCAACTCTGAGATACAGTGGTAGCATAAACACATATGTGGTTTATTTATTTGCATTGGGATTGCCTTATGAATAGAAAACTATATTGATTGAAAGTAACTGCAGTGAACAATAGAATCATAGTTTGTGGTAGTTCCTTCTGATCTTTCAAGAAAAGTTAAATAAGCCACAGGGTGATGCTGGTAGTTTGTCAGATAATGAAGCAGAGGTAAATATATAATAAAAAGACAGGTATCAGAGAAGGTAAATTTTCATGTTATTCATGGAACAGTCATTAACGCCCCATCTTTATTAAAGTACTTCATAGTTAAGCCTATTTTTTTTTAATTTAAAAGAATCCTTTATTACACCACAGGGAATCTCAGATACATTCTAAACCTTAGTTAAGCCAATTGATTTCATCAATTTCTTCCTTTGACATTCAGTCTTAGCTTCAGTTGTGTGACTACTGGGTACAGACCCCTATGCCTGCTTAATACATATTTGAGACATGATTCTCATTCTCAAAGAGTTCACAGTATCATCAAAAATCACATCGGTTATATCACCATCCATCTCATCAGAAAAGTATACAGTTGGGGAAGATGTTAAGCTCGTGGTGCGGGAGATGAGTTTTCTACATTTTTTTTCTTGAAAGCTCCAATTTTTTTCATTAGCAGTAAAGATTTTAGTTGTTTTCGTGAAGGCAGGCTTATTTGGTTCATTTCTTAAGAAAATGTCTATCCAATACCCAAGTCTGAATGCCCACAGTTTATCAGTGTTCTTTAAGTTAGAAATGATGTTGCACGAAGGAAGCAGCTAATTTAGGGCACAACTTAAACATGATGCTTTTCTTGAAGACAGCGTTCGTATTTCAGTATGAGGCAGAAATGCTTGATGGTTACTTCTCATCTCGTCACCTAGAATGTTAGAAAGGTGGTTTGGAAGTTGAGATTCAATCAAATTAATCCAGTTTTCTTTTCCATTAAGGATGGCAGGTGAAACTGGATTATTATTCTTAATGCCAGTGCATGTCAGTAATGAAGAATCCAACGAGGGAGGAGGGTATAGCTCAGTGGTACAACGCGTGCTTAGCATGCACGCGGTCCTGGGTTCAATCCCCAGTGCCTCCATTAAATATATAAATAAATAAAGCCTAAATACCTCCCCCCGAAAAAAAAATTAAAAAAAAAAAAGAATCCAATGACTGCTAGTACAGTTTTGTGTCACTGTCTTGACTAATGCTAAGGCACCAGCAGTTTTGCCCTCCTTCACTTTTGTACCATTAAGTGTCAGCACAAGGGTCAACAAAGTGAAAAAGTCAAATAATATATTAGTATTATTATAAAAAGAGCTGTGACCTCACTGTCCCCTGAAAGTGTTTCAGTGTCCACAGCCCACATTGAGAGTCACCAGTATAGAGGAAGATTTCAGCAGGGAGAGCCTGGGGGAGGGAGGCTGCTTTGGCAAGAGAAGAGCCAGGCTGTTTATGATGGCAGCAGAGAGGGAGAACAGGAAAGGAGGGAGCCGTGTTGCACAGGTTCGTAGATAGGATGTGGCAATAGAAAGGCAAGTAAGGTTTCACTGAGGTTTTTACTGGGTGACTAAAGCCAATGCCAGTACCCGAGGTGATGACTCGGGGAAGAGGAGCCTTGGGTTATGACTGGAAATGATGCTGCTTCCACTGTGAGAGAAGAATCTGTCCTAATTCTCCCTGTTGGAAAAGGATGGGTTCTAGCACTGAGGAGAATGAACAGAGTACTGTTAGCTGGGTGTCCGCAGCAGCCGGAGCTCTGGTTTTGTAGTGAAAGTGATTCCTGGCTCTTGGAAGGTCAGCACATTCTGCATTGATACATAAAACCCCGCTATGTCTGTGCCTCCTCTAACTGTTTTCTCGCTCTGTTTCTAGGAATGGTGCAAAAGCTGGACCAAAAACTTCCAGTGGCCAATGAGTACCTGTTGCTCTCCGGAGGAGTCCGGGAAGGTGTGGTGGACCTGGACTTAGATGAGCTTAATGTCTACGCCCGAGGGACCGACTACGATATGGACTTCACCCTTCTGGTGCCAGCCCTGAAGCTGCATGACCGTAATCAGCCTGTGACGCTGGATATGCGCCACTCAGCCTTGTGCCACTCTTGGCTGAGCCTTCGGCTCTTCGATGAGGGGACGATCAGTAAATGGAAAGACTGTTGCACCATCGTAGACCACATCAATGGTGCCACCAACTACTTCTTCTCCCCGACCAAAGTGGCTGACTGGTTCTATGACTCCATCAGCATTGTCCTGTCCGAGATACAGAAGAAACCCCAGCGAGGGATGCCAAAGGTGGAAAAGGTAGAAAAGAATGGGACCATCATCTCCATCATTCTGGGTGTGGGGAGCAGTCGCATGTTGTACGATATTGTCCCTGTGGTATCTTTCAAAGGTTGGCCTGCAGTGGCCCAGAGCTGGCTCATGGAGAACCACTTTTGGGATGGGAAGATCACCGAGGAAGAGGTCATCAGTGGGTTTTACTTGGTGCCTGCTTGCTCCTACAAGGGAAAGAAGGACAATGAGTGGCGGCTGTCCTTTGCCAGGAGCGAGGTGCAGCTGAAGAAGTGCATCTCTAGCAGCCTCATGCAGGCCTACCAGGCCTGCAAAGCCATCATCATCAAACTCCTGTCCCGGCCCAAGGCTATCAGCCCCTATCACCTGCGGAGCATGATGCTCTGGGCCTGCGACAGACTTCCTGCCAACTACTTGGCCCAAGAAGACTATGCAGCCCACTTTTTGCTGGGCCTCATTGATGACCTGCAGCACTGTCTGGTCAACAAGATGTGCCCCAATTATTTCATCCCTCAGTGCAACATGTTGGAGCACCTGTCAGAGGAGACGGTCATGCTCCACGCGCGGAAGCTCTCCTCCGTCCGCTCAGACCCGGCGGAGCACCTGCGCACCGCCATCGAGCACGTCAAGGCGGCCAACCGGTTGACGCTGGAGCTCCAGAGGCGAGGGAGCACCACCAGCATCCCCTCTCCGCAGTCTGATGGAGGGGACCCCAACCAGCCCGACGACCGCTTAGCCAAAAAACTGCAGCAGCTAGTGACTGAGAACCCGGGGAAGTCCATCTCCGTCTTTATTAATCCTGATGACGTCACACGGCCCCATTTCAGAATCGATGATAAATTTTTCTGAGCATCTTTGCTGCCTTTTTCCCCCCCGGTTCTAAAACTCTCCTGTTCTGTAGTGTGGTTTGTGATGCGTTCTTTCCGTTTTTTACACATCCAGCCAGGTTTGGATCTGTTAAGAACACACTTTAAGTTTCCTGGTTCTGCAGGATGATGCAGGATCTGAAACAGAATATTACTATTTCGTATTCTGCCTCTGATTTTGTTGTTTACTTTTTTGTAGTCATTGTCACATTGTTTGTTTTAGTAGGGTTTTTTGTTTGTTTTTTAAGGAGAACTTGAGCCATAGATGACAAAGCCCATGAATTCTCTTGCTTTTTTTGTTTCATACTTTGTGCAAATTTGTTAATGGAAGTGGGGAAACAAGTCTCGTACTGATGCTTCAGGATTCTCTTATTTTTTGGGTTTTTTGGGGTTTTTTTTTTTTGTCTTCATTTCTCAAATGAGCGTTCATCATTACAGATATTTGAAAACCACCTGAATCTGGGAACTGCCTGGTACGTTAGTTGGATTTCTTCCTTTTGACCAGTGGCCAGGGTAGTTTCCCAGTCTTCGCCAAACAATGTAGACTTTGGTAATGCTACAAATTGTGTTTGGAGCAACTTCATTGAATGTAATTGTCCTCAAATCAGAACTTTGAATGGTTTGGAAGGTGTCTTCGACAACCTTCCAAATACAATTAAGGTTTCCAAATGATAGTTTTAGTGTGTGTAATTATTTGAAGCCTTATTTAAATCCTATTAAAGAACATACCATTATACTTGTTATTTGCACTAATGAAATCTTTGCCATTGTCAGAGTCCCAATGCGTGTGTTTCAGTATAAATTGACATCCACTGTTGAAATGCTGTCATTTCTTCATTTAGCCCATTTCTCTTAATCAATAGAATGATTTTTTGCATTTGTTTAGTTCTCCTTTAATTGTGGGGTCCTGTTTTGCCCTCTTTGATATTCCTGGTTCCTGTCTTACTGAGAGAAGTTTTTAAAGCTTTATACCTGCTAGCTGACTTTATCTGAAGCTGGGGAAGATATGTACTTGATAAAGTAGTTGCTTTTGTATGTACAGCTGATCCTTGAACAGGACCACTCATATATGGATTTTTCAACAAATGCATACTACAGAACTCTACAGTCTGAATACATGATGGGTTGAATGCATGGATTTGGAACCATGGATAGAGGGCCAACTGTAAAGTTATATATGGACTTTCAACCACATAGGGGTTGGTGCCCCAACCCCCACCTTGTTCAAGGGTCAACTGTATTTCTTTTGAAGCTATAGAGGTAAACTTTTTTGTAAAGTCTCTGCTTCTACTGAGGGTCTTGAGGAAAACTGGCAGGACAAATTAGTAATAATCCCCAAATAGATACCATGCCTGTTCAGAAGCAGGTTTTGCTGTGGAGTGGGAACCAGGAACTAACTGTGAGTGTCAGCCTTGGTGTAGAGGTGTCCTGTCCTCACGGATGAAATTACTCGCCAGGGTCAGGTGCTGCAGGACGTCGGCTCTCTGTCTTGGTACGGACTCATGGCCAACTGTAGTGTTTGGGAGGTCAGGGGCCTGCCGGCCTCTCCAAGGATGGCCGTGATGTCTGCAACTGGAAAGGCCAAGCAACACTTCGATTTGGCTCTTGAATGTCCAGACTCACAGGTTGGATTTTGGCCAATGGAAATTAGGCATATGCGGTCTTGGTTTTTGCATGGGAATTAATGTAATGCTTATCAGTGAAAATGAAATCATTCAACCACCTTAAGTCGAATACAAAAATGATGATAATAAAAGAAACATACTGGCCTTGGAATTTTGTTGTTGTTTTTTGTTAGTTTGTAATCTGGAAACCATTTTCTTATTTAGTAATATCAACAGTAATTTTCAGTAAATATAGCCTATGGCTTGCTGTTGTCTTTCAGGCCAGGTGATCCAGTTATTCAGCCTTTTCTCCAGTTTTCCTATTAGTATCTACCAATCCCGCGTGTAATCTGCATCCTTGACAAATGACTTCATCCCCAGCTCCAGAGATGCACCCTGATTGGTGTAGGCCAGTCAACATAACCATTTCCCTGGCCACAGTCATAAATTAGGGGTTGGGCATATAGTATCAGCTGCTCCAGTCAGGGTTATGCTCAGGATCCTAGCGTGGAATGCTGGGGCAGCAGCACGCACCCTGGATACGGAAGAGGAGGCACTAGGAATTTGCTGTGAGTACCGTAAACCAAGGGCTCTCAAGTCAGACATTGTTGAAGGTGAGCAAAAATGGGACGTAGTCTGATACCTTTTCTTGTCCGAAATGTAAGCCAGTCATTGAGTTACTGACCTTCTGACGCCCAGGAGACTGGTTAGAACAATTTCTGTTTTGAGTACAATATAAAATGCCCGAAGGCAGCAGTCATAATTTTAATATTACTTATGTCTGGGTTTTGGGGGGGTATGGGAATTTATAAGCAATAACTCAACGGGACTTCAATTCTCTGGTGGGACCTCGTTTTACATGTTTCAAGAGTAGATTATTCTGGACACTATGGCTTTCTCATCTGAAATGGAAGTTCTAAAGATGCAAGGAAAGGTTGGTTTCAGAGTGGATGGAGCCAAAGAGGACCAGGCATTTTAAAAATAAGAATATCCCTGAAATGACTAGTTATTTCAGAGAAAATGAGAGGCAGGCGTGTGTGGCTCATTTCCTTTCAGACAGAGATGTGAGGAAACAGGGACGAGGCTTCTGGAGCTACTTGAAGAGCCCTTAGTGACTTCTTTGCCAACCCCATTATAAACACAAGCACACACATGCGCACATGCACACGCACACGCACACACACTGCTTTCACATCACGAATTGGAGGTTTCTTTAAGGTGTTTTGTAACACTTCCTGGGGGGATTAAGCCCGTTGGCTAGTCACAGCTAACTGTTGGTTATTTTGGATCAGATCATTACCTTGCTGAAAATAGTTTCCTGACTTGGGACCTCAGCCTTGGGCAGGATGGCTGGGAAGGAAAATGAAGGTTGTATTTAGCAGCAGATGCTGGTTCGGGGCTTCCTGCTGCTCCAGAGCTCTGCAGTGCTTTGGAGCAGACACTGAACTCCATCCTGAAAATGTTCTCCAGAACCCTTTCCTCTGAGTGACCCAAGGGACTGCTTGTTCAGCTACTCCACTTCCCAAATGGTCATTATTGGGAATCAGGGAGAGACTTACATTCATACTCCCCATGTTCTAATCTGGAGGCTAAATCTTTTTGCCATTAACTGGAGCACTAATTACTACTTACACTAAAGGAACAGGATGGCGTCATTTCCTGGTCCTGTTACTTTATTAATATCAGGTAAATATGTATGTAGTTTTAAACTGAATCGATACAGTTAATGTTCCTCTATGAGGAAGATAGCCAATTTTTAAGTTACTTCTTAATGCTGTAATTTCAATAAGTAAACAAAAAAATGACCTAAACATTGTTTAGAATAAATATTCACCAATGGAAAGTTATTTGCAACATGTCTAGAATCCTACCTTCTGTTCATTAGCTGGAAAACTGTCTTTTTCAAGAAAACATACATTATACATGGTAGAAATCAAGCTGTAAAACTTTTAGCTATAATAATTGCATTTCTCTCTGCTCATTTTATTGTGATATCCTATCAGCAATAAGTTCAAAAGCAGCATGTTTCATAGACTGCACCATTTGCCATATGGCCCTGAACTTTTATGCTAATGTAGTGTGACCCTGGCTTTCTGAGTTTGGGTTGGTAGTTTTCAGCCCCAAGTTGGGTCCTGGCATTCATCAAACGTCAGGGAGACCATATGCCTGGATGTTTGTCGTTAAGAATAATGAAGAAATTTCAGAAAAATCTTCATCCCTCGTATAGAAGCATCATCCAAAGATCTTTAAACATGCATGTATTGGTATGGCAGCTGAAATGAAAATGTTTGCATCTCTAGACCACCTTCCCTCTCTTTTCAGGAGGAATGGGTTCACAATGCGGCTTGATAAGGGTGGGCACATTAATACTTTTTCATCTGCCATTTTCTGCTCTACCAATGAATCACCAAAGCTTAAGGGAGCTACATGTGGGTAGAAGCAAAAACATTTCTTTGAGTTTGCATCCTTATCTGTAAACACAGAATTGAGGTAGCTGTTCCCTTCCTTTCTGGCTTTCACAATCTAAGATTGCCTCTGTTTCCAAAATAATCTCAATTTTAAATCTATAAATCCATCTATTTACACACATAGAGTATTCATTTTGGCAGAATGTTACTTTTAAAAATCTTTTTAGTTGCACCAGTATACGTAGGGGTCACAGCAAACGTTTATTGAATACTTGCTAGTGCAGGTCTTGCTAGATGCTTTTACTCGTGAATCTATTTACATCTCCCAATAACTTTAAACATTTAAGGAAACCAAGATTCAGAAATCAGATAATTTGTTCAAAGTTCTGTAGACAATTAAGGGCAGAGCCAACATTGGTAACTATTTGTTTCCAAAATTAAGAACTTTTTACTATGCCACCCTGCCTCTGATATTAGTATCTACTTTTATTATTTGGGATAAATTCTATTATGTGCATTTACAGAGGACCTGCATTTAGATAAAAGGTAAGCCATAAATAACAGGACCTGGGGCAAACTTTTCTTCAGAGCTTTTTGTCAGCAGAGTAGATGGATCATATAGAGAAAGTTAATTTTCTGTCACCCACAGATCCTGGGAGAAGAGAGATGACCACTTGTGGGAAGGTTTCTGGTTGGGAGAGGGAATGGACCAAATACGAAGCAGCAGTGTCACCAGTGAAAGATTTTTGCCAATAGTGAATGTATTCAAGCTTTGGTTACAACTTCTACTTCATCAGGAGTACAGGAACTAGAGGAACAGCTTTAGAGGCACAATAAGGAAATAAATTCAGAAGGCAGATTATCCTGTAGACAACCGGTCTCGACTGTTCAACAATTAATGCCATGGTATAAAAAGAGGGAGCAGATGTTTTAGAGTTACATACTGCACAAATGCTATCCACGATCCTTCAAAGGGTACTGAGTTGAACAAACCAGCCGTAAAAAATTTTTGGAATAATTTGGGGATTTTGAGTATGGTATTAAGGAATTACTAATAAGTTTTGTCAGGTGTGTGATAATGGTATTGTGATTATATAAGAAAATATACTTAAATTATTTAAAGATGTATGCTGAAGTATTAGGGAGTGAAACAGTATCTCGGTAACTTACGTTAAAATATTGCAACAAAAAATTAAAGCAAACATGGTGAAATCCTAACAAAAATTATTTCATTTTAATTACTGAGCTCAGAAGAATGAGCAGCAGGAGACCTGTTATCTATTAGCAAAATACAACTCTTTTTTAAAGATGTAGCTAGAGAGGTATTGTCTTTGGAAAGAAAAAAATATGTAGTTAGGAACTTAGTAAACTTTAAAAATTAGCTATTAATGATAGGTAACCAACAAGTTTAATGGATCTTTCAGAAGGCATTGATGTAAAAATGAAGGACAAGTAAATAGAATATCTCGTATTTTTAGCACAGTATTTCAGTAATTTAGGGGTTTTTGTAATTTGATGGTATTTAAAAAAGTTCTGGGCATTTGTTAAAAGTTTGGCTAAACTTTTATAAAATCTTACCACTTATATTGTATAAACCTGTACAGTTATGATTAACATTTATAAATCTTTTCATAGAAATCACACTCTTAAAGCAGCTTTCATAGGTTATCAGTAAATTAAAGACTGGGATGACTTTAGTGATGATTTAAGTTATGGACCCAAGGGACAAGATGGCATTTCTTGGTTATGACTGTCTGGAAATAAACAGACGTTTGTTTCTGGTCCTTGCTTCTTCCAGCCTCAACACCAGCTATGCTTGGAGAATGGAAGCAAATATCTGTCATGATGAGCCAAGCTCTTACTTATAGGAATAAATAAATACAAAAACAACTTTCCATTACATGTGATAATAAGAATTATTAAAACTAAAGTCAAGCATTTGTTTCATCACCATGGGAGTTTCCCAGGTGAAATCTGAAATTGGCCCCTATACACAGAGGACAGGGAGATACTGAAGAAAGGGACACACAGCTCCAGATTGGTAGGTGGCAGGTTTAATAGGAAGAGAAGAATGTGTATTTGAGGCGAGGCTTGTCTTATGCGGCTGCAGAAGGAGGAGAGCTCCATGCCTGTCCCCCAGAATCTTTAAGTTTACATAGAGGCCCTAACAAGCTTCAGTCCATATTCAGTCCAGATGGTCTGGACAATGCTTCACTCTCTCAAGGCTTCATCCGTGAAATGGCTCCTAGTGTGGGAATGGTGGGCGGAGCACATACATTTCAAAGACGAGAGGAGGGATGAGGAGCCTCTGATTGCCAAGGTCCAGCTCTTGAGTCAACTGGACTCATCAATATCCTCCCATATGTCGGTAAAAAATAAATTAAAAAGAAAAAGAAAAACCCCCAATATCCTCCTGATGATCTCCTCCAGCAGACACATCAGCCCTTCTGTGGCGAAGGTACTTTCTATAATGCTTATTGAACTTTACCAAACGGCAGTCCTCTTCCCTTCTGTGGATCTTGTTTGCTTTTATCATTTGTCAGTAGAGGAGTGAGATTTGTGACCTCTAAGGACCTCTCCACGAAGACTGGTTGGCCGCAGAGGGAGAATAAACTCAGAGATAGAAGCTGGACACGAGGGAAGGATCACTGGTGGCAATTTATGGTAAACAGGGTTTGTAGACCCAGGCAGGGCCTCCAGATGAACTGAGACAGATGGACATTTGGGGCAGTGCTCCAATAAGCTAGATTTGTTGGGAAGACAAATTGCTTTTACTTATCCCATTCTCCTTCTCCTTCTCCCCTCCTCTGAACCTCCCCCTTTTAAAAATTTCACTCCAGGGTGGCATCATTGTTCTGAAAGGCCCCCAAGGCCAGTCTCGTGGTCACAGGTACAGATCTCTCTGTGCCCTCTGCACAGCTGTGTTTGTGGCATTTTTTAAAACAGTTGCTTACAAAAACATTTTTTCTTTTGGCTCAAATCGCTAAATATAGCATTGACTTGGCTAACTCACACATCAATTTTGTTTGGCTTTTTTATACAAGAATTCTATGATGGAAAAAACCATTTGGGGATTTACGTGACCAGAGGGTAAGACTAGACTGGGTATGTAATCTGCTTAAATTTGATCTCTGACGACTATGTGTTCACCTCGAGGTAGAAACCTTAGGGGCTATGTCTTCCGTCATAATCCTGTGACTCTGACAACATCAGGCCAGGACCCCCGCCGGCGAGATCCTTCCCTGCTGTCGTACTGAACTTCCAGGCATTTCGTGCTTTTCTATGATGCCACTAGTGTGGAAAGAATCACAACAAAGGTACAATAGAAAGCCCAAGAATGGTGTCCTCATCTTCGCAGTGAAGGTCCTGGACTATGTCTCTGACCTTTGGCTTTGGCTGCTTCATTTTCCACATGTTTTATCCCCAGACTTAATCATCTTTATATTGTTTGCAACACGAGCTGTGTAGAATGTAGAATGGTCCCAGGACATTACATGAAATTCCCTGTGTTCTACTTCCCACCTTCAAATATCCTACAATCTTCCGATAAACACAAAACCTCATGTTTCAGCCTCTCCTTATGCGAGTCTCTTTGACATCCCTTTTCTCCTTTCCTATTATTTGTTAGAATCTTTGTCTTCTGAATATTCCTGCCAGCCAGCCAAAAATATTTTGACAAGCATTCTGAGGTTTGTATTATGAAAATTATAGGTATTAGGGGGGTTTAAAAATAAATTTGCAGGTTATGCTTTTTCAAGCTACACATTCTCCTAATTCCGAAATACTATTATGCAAAATGCTCCCTCCGTTAAGAATCATTTATTTACAACGGAGCAGTATAGATAACACCTACGAACTCACCAAGAGCCAAAGAAAACCACTCAAAATCATTTTTCTTGTTGTTAAGTTGACTGTTGATTTTTGCTCCCAACGTCATCTTTCTTCTTTTAGGATTACCCCTCCTGTGTTTTTTATTTTTTCTAACGTTGAAATTACTCATTAGAATAGACATGGGTTGGACCATTCTGAGAAATATTTACCCATTCCCTGGAGTTTCACTTCAGCCTATATTTTCAAGTCTTTTTTAATTTTAGAAAAATTTCTTAAGATATAGTTTTAAATATTTGTTTTTGTTTTGGTTTTTTTCTTCTGAGATTCTATTAGTACCCATATTCTATTTCCTTGTTGGTCGTCCATATCTGTCATTGTCTTAAAATATTTTTTATTCTTCTTTTTTAAATTGTAGTATTTAATTATTTTATTTTGGTGGGGGTGGGGGAGGTAATTAGGTTTATGTATTTTTAGAGGAGGTACTGAGGATTGAACCCAGCACCTCCTGGATGCTAAGCACACACTCTACTGCTTGAACTATACCCTCCCCTAAAATATTTTTTCTAATGTTCTGCGTTATTTATTTTATTTCTTATCGTTTTTCATTTCCTTTGCTCTGCATTCTATGTGTCTATTCTTCCTTCTAATTTATTCTTTTTTTGAAATAATGTCAAACTTACAGAAAATTTGACAATACAATACAAAGGCATTTTCCCAGATGCTTTGAGAGTAATTTGTAGATATGATGCCTCATCCCCAACAAATGCTCGTGTGTATATCCTGCTAACAAGGAGATTTTTCTACCTTCCTGCAATAATACCACCATCAAAGTTAGGGAATTTACACTGACGTATTGTTACTACCTAATCCCCAAATTCCATTCAAATTGGGTCAACATCCCCAGCAATGCCTTTTATAGCAGAAGGATCCAGCTCAGATGCTCATGTTGTTTAATTATCACGATTCTTTAGGCTGCTTAACTGTCTAGGACCATTTCTCAGTCTTCCCTTAGCTTTTAGGGCTTTGACACTTTTGAAGGTTACAAGCTAGTTAATTTATAGGATGCCCCTCAGTTTAGACTTGTCAGTGTTTCCTGCATGTTTAGAAGTAATTTTTGCATCACTGACAGTAAAAACAAAATCGATACTGAGTTCTTAATGCATCCATCCCATGGTACATTATTTAGACTTTCCTATTACTGGCAATGTCCACTTGGCCACGTGATTACAATGTTGTATACCAGGTTTCTCTATTGTTAATTTTTTTCTCAAAGTGTTTTGTAAGGAGTTACTTTCAAACTATATAAATATCCTATTCCTCAACATATTATTACTTAATTCATTTACTTAAATTAGGATGGACATGTGGATTTTTAAATTTAATGTCTTATCATCCATTATTATCATTGTTAATTTTAATGTTCACATTGTCCCAGATTTGGCCAGTGGGGATCTCTTAAAGATGGCTTCTGGATCCTTTTGAATTCACCTACCACTTCTTTCTTTTCATGCACAATAAGATGTTCCTGGCTTATCTTGAACTTTCCCTATGGCAAGCCTGGAATTACTTATTTTTCCGAGGAATGCCAGTTCCTTTTAATAGGAAATGGTATTTAGAAACCAAGATCTGAGTTCCGGGTGTACTATCGCTACTGGTATGTTACTTCTCCCAGGCCCTCCTGGCGGAAACACAAACACTACCAAGAGACCCCTGGCAATAATTAAGAAAACAAAATTTCCTTTCTTCAAACAATTCAGCCCAAAACTACTAGATGAAGCCAAACATGGAAGGGATCCACATGAAGAATGTGTGCGTGTGCGTGTGTGTGTGTTGCATATTAGCTTGAAGAACTAATTTCTGAGAGTCTCCATTTCTGATCTGTGCTGTTCTTTCAAAGGTACAATAATTTTCTTAATGTATTTTAGTTAATTTGTGTCATTTTAGTTGTCACCTGATTTGTGGGCACGTTTTTTTCTGTTCTTATATTTTTTCTTATAATCTGTATTATATGGGGTTAAATTGTGTCCTTTGTGTTACCCATGCATCAATAAGGCCTTTTTCTGGGTTATTAGGAGTTTCCTGCTGGGTGGGAGGGATGGAGTGGATACATTTCCAGCTTCAGAGCTCAATGACTCCTCTGTTATTGCTGTAAGAAACTTACTACAGCCTTTCTGTGGCCTTGCTGGATTCAGCGACATTCTCTACCTTCAGCCCTGTGTGTTCCAGCGTCCGCGCCACAGGCCTTGCCGCCCAGTGGGTGCTCTCCACTTCAGACTGTGTTCTGCTGTTCCAGGACTTTCTGAGATCTGCTTCCTCTGAGCCTTCCCTCTTTTAATCTTCATTGTCCTGACTCTGCTCAATTTGGTATCTGTGTCCATGATTTTCCTCTAAGATAGGGCTTTATCCTTCTGGAAAAGAAGGCTTGGTAGCTATGTCTGAGATTTTCAGGGGCCCAGGCAGCCTTAGCGCTTTTTCATCACACGACTTTTGTGCTTGTTGTTGCTGTATTTACCAAAACACTGACCTTGCGAGAGCCTTTCCCTGTTGGGTATTTCTCAGCACGATCCATCCTGATTTTCCATCAGGGTGCTGTTTCTCTTCTTGGAGGTGAGCACTTGTCGGCAACTTTTCAGTTTCGGTGGCGTTTAGGATACGGTAGTGGACTTCCACCACACGACGGTCATTTCATGCAGGTCCTACTGCTAGTGATGGTTCGGTCACAGATGCTTTGGGGGGAATCTTGCTGAAAGTGTTGTCCATGCCTTCTCCCCTCCTATGCTGGCAGATGTGTTTTATTTTCAGAAAGCTTTGGTAAAATTAACCACCACATCTGGCGGTGCCGACCCACAGCAAGTGCCTTGGGTTTTGAATGAAGTGAATTCTTCCTGGGCCAGTTATTTGCAACAGGACAATGCGGAGGGGCCAGGCATTCCCTCTGGCTCAGAATGATGTGCCCATGAAACAGGCTGGTGGTTGTAAGGGGTCAGGTTCTGTTCCTTTTGTCTGAGAAGGATTAGTCACTGCAGAACTTCCTGCCCGACACAACTTCTCTCCAACCCTGTCACGTGGTACCAGGAGTCGCATGTTGGAAGCTTCTTTTCTTCTGTCCCTTTCCTCATTTGTCCTTCATTCCTTTGCCTCTCTGTGGTATTGAAAGGGATTCAGTGGGGCTCCCAGAAGCTGCTTCCACATCTCCAAAGAAAACGTCAATGATTTGCCCCCCGTTCATGCCCCGCGTATTTTAGAGGCACCCGGTCGGCTGCTGCCACTTGAGCTCTGTAGCGCGCATGCTTCCCCCGCAGCCTCCCGTCCCTGGTCCAAACTTCACCAACCTGGCAGCAATTCTTCAAATATATGGGTGAGTCCGAGTTTTGTCTCAGAAAGGATATTTGGTCTTTTCTCACTTACGTGTTGCTTTCAATGGATTATTTTAAAAAGTGAGCTACGAGATTGTTATCTCACCATTTTATAACTCTTTAGCTGCTGTTTATTGTTTTTTTTAAGTATACAAAAGCCTTGAGTTTTTCTTTACCAAAAAACGACCAGTCTTTTCATTTATGATTACTAATTTTAAAGTTATTCTTGGGAAGGCCTTTGATTATAAAAATGTTCAGTTCCTTTTTGAGTTTTATTTTGTGTATTTAAAGAATATTTAATTCCCTAATCCTATTGGAGTTTATTCTTTGTGTAAGGTTATCTTAAATGTTTAATTTAATTATTTTCATGACTGGTTGGTCTGTTTACCTCCTACCCTTTGTTTATATCTGTCCTTTCCCCACTGTTATGTAATGCCACAAAATGTATTAAATTATCAAGTAGACTTTCTGGAGCTGAATGTACTATTTTCTTCCAATCATCTGTCATTCTGTTTCTGTTTCAGCTCCAGTGTCTTAACTACTGTATCTTGAATATATGTTTTAGTATATGAGTCTGTTTAGCTCTCTTTATTTTTCCAAAATTTGTCTTAGCTATTCCAGCGATTTTTGAGGCATTTTATTAAATTGATTAATTGACATTTAGCACTCTCGAGGTCCCTGTCAGAAACATGGAATTCATTTCCATTATGTCAGTATATCAGTAAAGTTTCCTGACTTTCTTCACGGATTCCATTACTGCAAGTCTGATTTGCACTCTTAGTCCATTATGTAGTTTCTTAATAGTGACTACAGCTATAGCAAAAAATTTAATACAAGGTAAGACTGGTCTTGTGGAATTCACTGGGAAGATTGCCATTAAAAATCCATTTAATGGGTTTAAATATTAAGAATTATCTTTTCCTTGAATATTTAAAGAAAGTCCATTAAACACAACTAGGACTGATGCCATGTTGTGGGAGGGCTACATTTGCATTTTAAAAAGTCTTTGATAGATTTTATAAGGCATAAGAAAGACAAAACCATCCGCTTAATTCAGTCATTTAATACACATCATATGCCAGCCACCGTGTCGTACTGGGGATACTAAAGAAGACATGTTCTTTGCTTCCTAGTTTCTCAGGAATTTATTTTAACGAAATAAACTGGCAAATATTTAGGTATTAAATAATGATTAACTGGCAAAGTAATCAGAGTTTAAGTTCTTTTGACAAGTCCTTCTTTTGATGTTATCACTACTTAAACTAATGCTGTAAGGTTGACTGCTATCATCTTCAAATGAGTCATTGATTAGCTTCCATTTGAGTTCTCACCATCACTTCTAGAACAGCATTTGTCATTCTTATCTCTATTCCAACCCAGCATACCCAAGGGATATTATGCAGTATTATTAATGCCAATGATTCATGGGGTTAGTGTTTGAATTGTCTGAAGAAACCCCACGTCGATTTACCACCACCCACTCCAGCCATGTGAAAACACCTTTTTAGAGCTTATAAAGCTTGCATATGTTTATCTTTTTGCTACATATAAGATGAATTCACAATTATTTTTTCCTTTTCTTTTCAGAATATCCTATGGGATGATTAGGGTAAAGACTGTTCCCTTCATTTCACAATTGACAAAACCAAGGCTTCAGGAGAATGATTTCTCCTAGGCTGCACAGCTAACGAGTGGTGGCTTGAAGGCACTGTTGGAGGAGGTCATCAAAAGGAGGTGATTGCTAGTTGACCAGTGAGCTTGACCAGGGCAATCAGAGGCCCCTCACTCCCTCGCCTACCTTTGGGATATACATTCTGCCCACCATTCCCACAGTGGGAGTCATTTTCAAGGACACAGCCCTGAGAGAGTGGTGTGTTGTTGAGACCATCTGGACTGAATACATAACTGAACCCCATTAAGGTCTCTATATAAACTTTTAAGATTCTGGCAGGCGGGTGTGGAATCTATTCCTCTTGACAAGCCTCATAATTAAGTTCCTTTACTTATTAAAACTGCCACCCAGTCTGGAGTGGTCTGCCTCTTTCTTCTCTCTCTCCCTGCCTTCTGTGTACAGAGGCCAATCTGAATCAATAGGCAGAGATGCAGTCTCCACATTCCAAAGGTTTGTGAAGTAACTTTTAATTTACATAGTTTCTACTACAGAGAGTAATGATCTGAGTGTTTGGTCCTAACTTCTTTCTGTAGTGACTAAATTTCCTTTTGAATGATCGTGTAACTGGATAGTTCTTCCTCTGTGGCTGGCAATGTCTCCTGTCCCTCCTTTTCCACAAGGACCCAAAGAGCCATTGTGTCCACCTTCCAACTCAGCACGTGGTGCCTGACGAAATTAGAGGCGCTGCTTCTTCAGGAAGACGTCTTGTTTTATCTTGCTAACCTTCCAGCTTTGTCCAATTTTATCCCAATTTGTTATTTGTATTTTTTTCTTCCTGAGAAAGAGAGAAATGGGCTGTGTAACAAGAATAATAGGGAGAGGTAATTTTATATTATGAAGATATAATCTTCCGTCCTATTTTGTATTTTATAATGAACGGAGAACTTTAAAATTATTTCCTACCTTTGGGTTTAGAGTCATTAAGTGACAGAGATAATATTTCCAAGAGTAAGCATGTAATTATGGGCAGATAATGAAAATAGAGGTTTTTCACACCCTTTTTTGGTGAAATGTAATACCATTCAGAAAAGTACAGAAAATGTAAATATATAATCTAATCTTAACAAATGTTTAGAAAACTGAATACCCATTTAACTAGCATCCAAATCAAGAACTAGAACATTGCCAGCGCCCTGGAAACCTATGTATACTTCTTCCCGATTACAAACCCCCTTTTGCCCCAACAAACGTTAACTTTCCCAAAGTTTATAATAGTCACTACTTTGCCTTTCTTTATAGCTTTTCTTTATGCCACTGTACCTTCAGATGCTGTCGTTTAGTTTGACTTTTTTTTTCTCGAATTTTTGGTAAATGGAATCATTCTTTTGTGTTCGATTTCCTCCACTTAGCTTGTTTGTGAGATTCATGCGCTGTCATTTGTTAATTTCCAATACTATCTGACATTCTTACATGAATACACCACTATTTATTTATTGCTATTACATGAAAACTGGGGGTAATCATTAGTTAAATCCTTTCCCCCTGTAACCTGCCTTCACTAATCAAAGTCGTTTTAATTGTTGCTACAAAAAAAATCTTGCAGGTCCTCGGAGGGGCATGACCCCTAAACAATACAATGTTTGCCCGAGTTGCTGTCCGGGAACTTGGAGTCGGCTGTGTCCAGTTGGAGCTGAGCTGGTTAAGACTAGATAGGACCAGCGGCCCAACAACTGGGCATGCGCGAGTGTTCGCTTGGCGCCCTTTGCAGGCATGTTGCTTAGTTATACATGCGCAGAAGGACTGTAATCTCACCACCCAATCTTCTTTCCCCGTGCTCCCCAAGCCTCCGACCACCCTGCTCCTTTACCCCATAAATACCCGGAGCCCCGAGCCTTCCCTCCCAGCTGAAACCGGTCTCCTCGCCTGGCTGCGTTGGGAAGCCCTCTCCTTGCTGCAGACCTCCGCAGCTCAGCGTTTTGGCTTGCTGCGCATCGAGCAAAATGGGCCAGTTTCGGTAAGAAATATTTGACTTGTTCCTAGTTTTTAGCTATTATGAATAATACTGTTACAAACATTCTTATCCATGGTTCCTCATACTCATATGCACACATTTCTTTTGGACATAAATCTTGGACTAGAGTTGTTAGTTGTAAATGTTTAAAATATCTTCTGCTCTGTGACTTGCCTTTTCATCTCTGTAATGATATTTTGATAAGTTAAAGTTCTTAACTGTGTATTAATAAAAAATTATCAATCTTTTCATCCTGTTTAGAAATTTCTTTGACCTGGTTGAAGCCATTCTTCTATATTATCTTCTAAAGAGTTTATAGCTTTTTTTCTCGAATTTATGTTTGCAGTCCATCTGGAAACATTAGGGTTGTTTCCAAATTTTGCTTATTTTTTAACAGTTTTTAATGGTTGGGAATAAAGTTCCTCTGCATATCTTGTACAAGTCTTTTTATTGGCCCTATATACTTGTTCCTCTCGGGTTTATCTAGGAGTAGAATTTCTGATTCAGATGACAGTAGATAATTTCAAACAGTTATCTAAAGGTTTGGCCAATTTATACTTCCACTAGCAATGTGTGAGATTTCCAGTTTTTCCACATCTTTGCCAGCACGTGATATTGCTAAGCCTTTTTATTTGTGGTCATTGTGGTGGGTGTATATTGGTATCTCGTTTCCATTTTAATTTTCATTTTCTAATAATGATGAATAATTTTTTCTTATGCTGATTGGATATTTGTGTATCTTTTTTTGGTAAGCTGCCTGTTTATTTTCCCATTTTTGAAATTGGGTTTTTTGGTTTTTCTTATTTGTAATTATTCTATGTATGTCAAAACCAAGTCCTTTACCATATAAATGTAAACATCTTTCTCAGTATATGTCTTGTCTTTTCACTCTCCAAATAATGTCTTTGATAATCGGAACCTTAATTGTCACAAAGTCCGATTTCTCTAGTTCTTTTCTTTTATTATTACTGTTACTTGGATCCTGTTAAATCTTCACCTATTCAAAATGTCATAAACATATTCTCTTTTGTTTATTTTAGAAGCTTCATTGTTTCATCATTTGCCATTTAGCTGTGTAGTATATCTCAAATTAAAATTTGCATGTGAGGTAGGGGGTTAAAGTTTATAATTTTTTTTGCATATGACTATCCAAGACTATCCAATTGACCCAGTACCATTTATTAAAGGATCATCCTATCTCCTCTGCATTGCAAAGGTACTTTTGTTGAAAACCAAGTTACTACACACACACACACACACACACACACACACACACACACACACACACACACACACACACACACACACACACACACACACACACACACACACACACACACATTTCTGTATACTTTATTCTCTTTTATGTTGATTGCTCTATTCTTATGCTCAATGCTGTTACCTAACCTTTGTTCATTTTTTTCCCTACCCAGTTACTGTTTGCATCAGTCAGGTGAAATCACTTTTTGTAGCAGCGCCAGGAGCTTTATTCGTTGGCTAAGGACTGGAGAAGGAGGAGCTCATGCTCTGAAAGCACCTTCTCCCTGATTACAAGCGGGGCTAAGCTTTTTATAGAAAATGGTGGAGATTATAGGGAGGGAGGGGGTCTTTTGTCATCCTGATTCATGGAAATGAGTGGCAGGTTTCTGGGGTGCAGTTCACGCTTCTTTTCTGCCCTCGTGTGGGCCTTTGGTGTCTGGTTTGGAAGCGGGTACAACCACTATGGTGCAGGCCTGGGAGATCTTACTACAATGAGATGGTAATGAGCTGGAGAACGACCTTTGTGCCAGTTAGGAAGTTCAGCCAGCTTATACCAGTTCCTTGTAGTGAAGGCCTCTTGTTCCTGTCCTGTAAACAGAGGTGGAATATACATTCAGTTTTGGGTTTCTGCAAATTTGCCTGGAGGGAGGCTTTTATTTGAAATGAGGCGGGGAGGTTCCCTTGCCTCCTTGCCTAAGACAAGTACACTTATGCTTTATAGAGAGTTCATGTGTGGACGAAGGACCCTCAGGTTCCTCCCCTGAGTGACAATACTACACTGTCTGAATTACTGTGGCTTTAAAGTAAGTCCTGAAACTTGGAGATGTAAGACTTTGCAATTTGTTCTTCAAAACCTATTCTAGGTTTTATGCATGTCCATATAAATTGGGGAATCTTTTATCAGTTTTCATACACACACAGAAAACTTGCTGGGATTGATCGGGATGGTGTTGAATCTACAAATTAATCTGTGGAGAAGGACATTTAATCATTAAAGAAGAAGATACAGTTAAAAATACTCCCATCTTTCAATCTATAAATATGGTTTAGCTCTGCATTTATGAGTCATCTTTAATTTCTCTCAGCCATATTTGATAGTTTTAATTAGAGATCTTGCACATATTTTATTAGATTTATTCCTAGATATTAGACTTTTGTTTTTGATGCTATTGTAAAAGGTATTGCATTTTAAAATCTAATTGTCCAGTTACGGTTTTCCTATTACGTTTTCAGTTAAATGTAATCCTTTGGGGATCTTGTAATATGTTAATTTGAGAAGATTTTGTCTTTTCTGATCTCTCCTAGCTTTGAAAATCGTCTTTGTTTCACAGTCTCCTGTTTCTTGGTTTACTTCTACTCTGGGTTTTAGAATTTCTGAGCTGAAATGCTCTTTCATATCTGCAAATTCTTGTTTAATTGTTCTGAATTCGTATCAGAACATTCTGATGAGTTTTCTTTGTGATTGTTGTTTTGTGGACAGTGTTCATTAGCTAAATAATTTTCATTCTTCATTTCTGTCTTCATTTCTGTTTTACTCTTACAATTGCTTTGTATTGATGTGGCCAGCCAAATTCCGTTCATTTTTAAATGTCTTGGGTTTCCCTCACCTGGCCCTGGCAAGTGCTTCTACAAAGGAGGTGTATGCGGTGTTCAGGTTCTTGCTGTGTTTCTTACGTGTGTTCTTTCACGTATACTCTTCTGTCAGCTCACTGACATTTACTAATACATGAATTTCTTTGGAGGCAAGAGATGAGTTTTTATGAAGTGTGATTTTGCAATATTCTCATTTTAATAGAAAAAAACCATAATCTTGGATTTGACCAATGATTTAAGAATGTTTTCCTGTACGTATGTTTTCATCAGTGACTGCTATGTACACTTATTTAATTTAGATAACATCAAATTTAGGAGTAGAATAAGGGTAAACATTTTTCTCAGGTCTGGATCTCTAAATATTACAAATGCTATTCAGCTTATTCTTTGCAGGCTTTATTGTGAATCTCTGATAACACGTAAATATCTCCACTCTGTATTCAATTCCTTGGTTTCTGCTCTTTCTGTGAAGGTTGTTGGAATGCGTTTACTGAAAACTAGTCCCCATCACAATAATATAGAAAATATTTTGCATTTCAGTGCAGAGGTTACTTTCATTAGAGACTTGAAGAGCACTTTATAGGCACTGTATGGTGGAGAAGCTTATTAGAAAGGATACCCAGCAATTAAGATTCTTTCCATGTAACTTTATGTGATTTTTTTCGGCTAGCAGGAATAGAAGAACTAAGGTCTTAGGAAGGTCAAAAGACTAATCTAGTGTTTTATCATTTATGCTTCTTCTGGAATCAAACAT
The DNA here is from genome assembly GCF_048564905.1 of Vicugna pacos. Taxonomy (NCBI): domain Eukaryota; kingdom Metazoa; phylum Chordata; class Mammalia; order Artiodactyla; family Camelidae; genus Vicugna; species Vicugna pacos. Next base: position 59,522,744 of record NC_132987.1, on the reverse strand, counting down.
TTTGGAGAAATTATTTGAAAATGTTGACAGTTAACCAGAAAGGAAATGTCCAGATAGTGAGGAAGCCCACCTGACAGCAGTATCTCAATACTGTCTACAGAGTGCGAGGTGCTTGGAGAATAGCTCCGTATTATGGAAAACAGTTTCAACACCGAGGCTTGACTTAGTATTCTATTTATTGCTTCCAACTGTTCACAGAGACAAACACCATTCTTTCTCATGGAGCCATCAGTAGCTTGGATGCTTCTCTAATGGGACCCATTACATCACCAGTAGAGCAAAGCCTGTCTGTGATGGCCAAGCACCTGTAGGGGGCAGCAGAGTAGCAGTTGCCATCTCCTTGGCAGTTTCTGGAGGAATCTGAAGGAATCCTGGGACTGAGGGGGAAGCCCCAGGCTGAGAGGAAGACTAGAAAACAAGAGCAGAAAAGTGTCAGGATCAAGAAAATATGTACAGATATGCTCTGGAGGCAGAACTGTAACTGAGCTAGAAATGAGAGCTGGGTTTGTGGCAGTTAAAGAGAAGGTAATGTTTACATCTTCAGCCAGTGATTCCTGAGCACCTGACCTGGGACAGCCCCTTGAAAGGTAGAATGAGGAGTTCTCTGCTCAGTGAGGTACTAAGACACATACACAAGTAATTAAGTACTATGTGTTAAGTGCCTTGAAGAAATGCACAAAGTGCTGTAGGATTTCAAGAACAGGGACTACAGGGGTGGTGGAGTGGTGGTGAGGAGGGCTTCACATGTGGGTGACATTGCCGTCAGGTCTTGGAGAATGAGTAGTGAGAGAAGGAGCAGGGAGAGGTTAAAGTGTATACTGCACATCTGGGCGGTGGTGAGCTGTTGGGTTGAGCTGTAGCGTAATGTCCACATGTGGATGTGGGGAAGACAGGACCATCACCTTTGCCATCTGTGCATCTGCCCTCGAAAGCATAACATCTCTGCTAATATACTCTGAAGATAAGATCCAGGAACCCCGTTCATCAATATTTCATGGATCTTTGGGGTTCTTAAGAGAATGAAGACCAACTTGATTTGTGGAAAGTTTGGGGGTTTCATTTGGTTGAAGTCCAAAAGCCCCAAGGGAAATAAGCCATATGAGCCCTCCCTTGGCTACAGCACCACAAGGCTAGGTCAGGGAGGTAGGGAGACGGGACGTTATCAGGAAAGAGAAAATAGGTCAACTCATCATGCAACCTTTATTCATTATTCCTCGTGCAGCTTCTCTTTGTGAGGTCAGGATATCAGGAAGCTCTAGGATTTGAGTATTAAAAGATGCAGGTTTTTAAGATGCCTTGGCACTTAGGTGCTTCCCCTCACTTAGTATTGATACGTAAGACATCCAGAAAACTACAGGTCTTAAAAATCAGCTAGTGGAGTGGTGACACACATCCTACAAATAGTGAGTGTGGGTCCTCTCTGGTTAGCTCGTTCGTCACTTGATGTGATGTGAGATAGGGATAGTAACATTGCTTTAGTCTGGAGTTAAGATTCTAGACTCCCATTGCCCAAGTAAAGGCTCCCACAACCTCTCCTCAGTGCCATTTGCAACAATATTTAGACTAACAGTAGTGCCTGGACAGAATAAGCGCTTGGTCAGTGGTTGTCAAATAAATGGGTGGGTGGAGTCATCAACCAGTCAGACGGACTATAGCACAACAAAGACATTGGTGAGAGTTCCTAGTCCTAAATTTGCTGCTCTCTGGCTCTTGCCTAAAAAAGTTTGGGAACGTTGAAACCTGTGAAAGAAAGTCACAGAGACATGCTAATTGGTCTCTAAATAAAGCAGAGCTTCCCAGCGAGTGTCCTGGGAATGGTTTAATGCACATGTGGTGAGAAACCAATCAATTTACAGCTGATGAGGATCTGCAGCAATAAGCCGGTTGCCTGAGGCTCCTAAGAGGGGTGTATGACTGGAGAAGAATTTGAGCATATGCCCCATGGTACCCACAAACTTGGAGAATAAAAGTTAACCTTTTCCGCTGTAGCAAGAGACTCCTGAGTGTCCAAGGAGGCGCTCTTCCACCTGGATTTCTATCTCAGCTGCCAGCTCCAGAGTGCGGCTGACCACTTTGGAAAAGAGACATGCGATGATGCAGGACTTCCTGTTCCAGTGGACCAAAAAGCATCGCAGACGTAGCTCAAGGCGCAGCCAGTAAGGGTTGGTGGAAGGCTAACTGTGGGGTCCTGGTGATAACGCTCTTCAAATCTGCCTTTACTAGTGTGGGATACTTTTGTGGCCTGTGTACCCTCGTAGCAGAGTCTGAAGTAGCTCCAGGGGGACTGTTCTAACAGTGCAAGTACCATCTGCAAGGTAAAGCATTACCACTGTTTTGAAATACTTGATATGAAAAAAAATTTATTGCATTCAAACCCCACTCACAAGTCACATGGGATTTCACCATTGCATCTGTTAATAAAAGTTAAGGAAAAGTTACTTGATTCTTTAAATGTAAGTTAGCAGTTAAGTATTCAGATGGTTGTAAAAAAAAAGTGGCTTTAAATTTTTTATTATCTACTTTTGCAAATGGTTTCTCGTCAACAATGAGAATTGAGAATTGGAAGAGCTCATCACTGAGAAGTGTTGTCAGGAACCAGCCATTTCAAGAAGAAAACCTGAGTTAGAAATTTTATTGGCAAGTTTTGTCATTGGCAAAATTTCAACTTTCTCTTCAAATTTTTGAAAATAATTTATTCATAAATTTTTATCAAATTTAATATTTCCACCTACTATGTGACTTTACTTTTCTTATATATTTAAGAGAAAAATCTAATGATTTTTTTTAACCAAACCCTCTGTAGAATCCCCAGAGGAACTCACTTTTCTTGAGAGTGCCATACAGATACTGTCACCAGCTAGGGGTACCAAGGTACGCAAGCCATCTGCGCCTACACACAGAAGGAAGAAAGCGTGATCTGAGCGAGATGAGTTAAGACACTTACCTTGACATTTTTTTTTCCCCTGGAGGACTGTCTTTAGGCCTTATGATTTAATTCTTTATACTTGGCTTATAAAGACCAGAAAATTGCTGCATTTTTAGTATTTTAGGTATTGCTTATTAAGTTACCCAGGTTGCACGTGATAGGAATCGTTTTGAACATCTTCTTCTCCTAATGGACTGGTAGATCTGCTGTGAACTTGTTTTGTCATCCATGGAGAACTGAGCAACCTATTGGGTTTCCTTTTTGCATGGCCTGCAGGTCAGTAAGTCCCAGCTGCAGCAACAATTATTGTTAAGACGTATTAGAACTATTGCAGTTTGACGTTAAAATAGAATAAAGCGTGTAAACAGGCAAGAGTTTCATTACAAAGAGCCTGATGTTGTCTGAAGATGAAAAGCTTAATCACCCAAATTGATCTACATACAGTTTCCTTTTCTTGCTTCTGTTTTTCTCCTAACATTTTAAATAATGTCTTTGCTGATGCCTATGCATCGTTCTTGCCTGATTCAATTCTTGATAGGAATGCCTGCCACTCCCCTGGCCTCACTGTCTATAAAAGCCAGGCAAGTTAGTTCTTACAGTCTGTACAAACTAAGCTGCTAATTGTGACCTACAAGGGCTGAAATGGTCTGAAATACTGTCATCTCATTTAGCATTGTTACTTATTATAAAAAGATACAAGATCAAGCCCAGGGAAGTAAAGATACCAAAATTTGTGTCTCTTGCTGTACTTAGGAAAACATTTTAAATGATTGTCATAAATGTGGGTCAAATTACATATGTGAGACATGCTAAAGGGGTCATACTGTCACATCTTTTCTCCACAGTGTCCTTTATTGTAGGACCATCACAGTGTTTTCAGTATCTGTGGCCCAGCTTTGTCTTTTCTAGAATATTAGAACTAATAGTTCCTCGTGTCTTTCCTCTTTTTCTAAATTGTATCCAGTACAGCTGTCCTCTTCTGCGTGTGGTCTTTATGAAAAGACTTCTCAACTTTTGAGGAGGGATAGAAACAGGCAGGAGTGCTCATGCAGGTGTGTTTCTTAGGATTACGTGCACCGGTTCTGTTATTCTGAATAGAAATAAATTGCTTTTTGTCTTTCACACGTATCTCCCTGGGCTCTTCTGTCGGATTACATTCTCTTTGAGGACAGAGTTTATATCGCTTTTAAAAATCTAGCAGCCGGTGAATCTAGTATATTCTGATGAAAACAGTAGTTGCCTATCCCACTCAGCTCTATGTTGCTTAATGGAACATGACTTTAAAGAAGTCTGGAAGGTCAGGACTCACTGGTGTGGGAATCAGGAGAGCCTGGAATTCCCAAGTCTAACTCTGGTGCTACTTTGCTCTGATTTTTGGCGTATTTTTCCATTTTCCAGTATCGTTTTCTCCATCTGTAAAATTAAGGGATTTGGGCTAGTTGTTCTCTAAAATTTATGTCATTCTATAGTTATGGTAAAATTCTATGGTTCTGTAGAAATAAATTTTTATAAATCTTAAAATATATTTGAGTTGGTATGGATTAAAATGAGAATTGAAGCCTGAGGCTGTATTTCTTTTTTTTAAAGCAGAACGTTTGAGAACCTGATAAGCTGTTGACACAAGAGCTTTTGAGAAGGGAGATGAAGTAATTACTAGCTTATGTTTAAATAGACAAAGGAAAAGGCTGGTAAATGTTTACATATCATCATTTATCACAAAATTAAAGTAAATGTATACTTACCTGTGTCATTGAAAAAATAAGAATCTGTATCTCAATTACTTTACTAAAACGGAGATAGAAACTTTCAGGGTTGGCTTATACATTTGAGATGATATTTATAATTAAATGTAATTGGTAAGATATTTGTAGAAAACTATTTATTTAAAACCATAAATTGTTTATCATGGGAGCTTGTACAGTGGCTGCTCAAAAACTGTGATAATTAATCTGCTATGACCTCACCAATTTTCCTTAATTAACTCAACAAGTACCAAAACTGTATTCTTAGAATGAAAACACATCTGAGATGCTGTTCCCAATAAATAGTCATTTTACAAGTAAAATAAGTATCTCTAACAGATTAACTTTGAAATGTAAGATATAATATTAATTTGTTATAATTGTTACTAAGAAATCTAATAATCATCTCAACCTGTTGTTGGAAATGGAACAAGCTAATACTTTTTTTTTAAATAAAAAGTATCACATTTGATCACATATGATGTAGAACATCTTTTCATTTCTTTATTTCTTATTGGTATATCTTCTTTGGTGCAGGCTGTTAAGGTGCTTGGCCCATTTTTCAATCAATTTGTTACTGTTGAGTTTTAATGTTCTTTGTATATTTTGGATAACAATCCTTTATCAGATACGACTCTTGCAAATATGCTCTCCCGGTTTGTGGCTTGTCTTTTCATTGTCTAACCAGTGTCTTTCACAGAGCAGAAAGGAATGAATTTTAATGATCTCTAGCTCATTAGTTCTTTTCTTTCATAATGTTTTTGGTGTCATATTTAAAAAGTCATTGTCAAACTCAAGATTTTCTCTATATTACCCTCTGTGATTGTTATAGGTTTGCATTTAATATTTAAGTCTGTGATCCATTTTGAGTTACTTTTTGTGAAGGATGTATTGTCTGTGTCTAGATTCATTTTTTTGCACGTGGATGTCTAGTTTTTCCAGCACCATTTGTTGAAAGGCTGTCTTTGTTGTATTGCTTTTATTCCTTTGTCAAAGATCACTTGAGTATATTTTTGTGAGTCTGCTTCTGGGATCTCTGTTCTGTGCTATTGATCTTTTTGTCTAATGCAAATTAAAACAGCCATGAGCTTCCATTATATACCTATTAGAATGACCAAGATCCAGAATGCTGATAGCACCAAATGCTGGCAAAGATGTGGAGCAACAGGAATTCTTAGTCTTTACTGGTGGGAATGCAAAACAGTACAGCTATTTTGGAAGGTAGATAGGTGATTTCTTACAAAAATAAATACACTCTTACCGTATGAACCAGATCTTGGTATTTACCCAGAGGAGCTGAAAATGTACATCCATACAAAAGCTGCACATAGATGTTTGTAGTAGCTTTATTCATAATTGCCAAAATTTGGAAGCAACTGTGATGCCTTTCAGTAGATGAATAGATAAATAAGCTGTAGTACATCCAGATAATGGAATATTATTTAGTGCTAAAAAGAATTGAGCTATCAAGTCATAAACAAGCATGGAGGAAACTGAAATACATATTACTAAGTGAAAGAAGCCAATCTGATTCCAACTATAAGACATTCTGGAGAAGACAAAGCGATTGAGACAATGAAAACTATGGAAACTCTCCAGTGTTCATAGCAGCTCTATTTACAATAGCCAAGACATGGAAACAACCCAAATGTCCATCAACAGAGGACTGGATAAAGATGTGGTATATATTTACAATGGAATACTACTCAGCCATAAAAAAGAATAAAATAATGGCATTTGCAGCAATATGGATGGATCTGGAGATTGTCATTCTAAGTGAAGTAAGCCAGGAAGAGGAAAAAAAATGCCATATGATATCATTTATATGTGGAATCCAAAAAAAAAGGACACAAACTTATCTACAAAACAGAAACAGGCTCACAGACATAGAGAGCAAACTTATGGTTACCAGGAGGAAAGGGGGTGGGAAGGGATAAATTAGGAATTTGAAAATTGCACCTCCTGGGCAGTGACAGAAATGTTAGTTATCTTGATTTTGGTAGTGGTTTCATTGGTGTATGCATCTATCAAAATTCATCCAATTATACATTTGAAATATGTGTAGTTCACTGTGCAGGAACCATACCCCAATAAAGGTATTTTAAAAAAAACTAAGGAGGCAGTGTTTGCCAGGGTTAATGGGGAGGGAGGAGTGAATAAGCAGAGCACAGAGGGTTTTTATGGCAGCGTGGATACTGTAATGGTGAATACATGTTTTTATACATTTGTTCAAACCTGTAGAATGTACAATACCAAGAGTGAACCCTAATGTTAACTATGGACTTTGGGTGGAAATAGTGTCTCTACTTAGATTCAATAATTGTAACAAATGTACCACTGTGGTGGGAAAAGTTGATAACTGGGGAGGGGGGAGGCTATGTGTATATGGGGTGGGGCAGGGAATATATAGATATCTCTGTACCTTTTTCTCAGTTTTGCAGTGAATATAAAACTATCCTTAGAAAAATTTTTAGAGAAAAAAATCTCATACCCAGAATATCTTTAATGAATTTATTGCATTGCTGGAAAAGAAACAAACCTCATTTGGTTTATGACAGTTCAAAACTGTTAAATATTCATATGAATGTCCTTCCTCATCACTCACCTCCTAGGAGAGCCATGTTGATGGGACTGTTGGCGCAAGGGAAGTGGTGTTGGTCTCCTCGTCTCCTTTTCATCCTGTCCCAGGTGCTAGTTGGTAGCTACTGTGGCCTGGACAACTCAGGCGAAGGGTGAAGCATTACTGGACAGCATGGATGCTCTGGTACCAGTACCAACACATGCCCTCCGGTTGTCATGGGCTGGTATTTTAACTCCAACTGGATAGTAGGTAAGAAGTTGAAAAAGTACGAAAAAGCTTAGGTAAACTGAGGGAGTATATGAAATACATAGCTAATAACCATATTTTTGAAAATAAAAGTATTTGCCACTTCACTTGAACCAAAGGTGTTAAAGGTGGATTACATAGAATATTCTATCTTCCCATCATTGTCAATCACTATAAATTAAAAATATATTGACATGTAAAGCAGTGCTTAACTTTTGTTTTTGAAAAGATTAAATTGATTGCAATCTCCATAACATATTGGTATGTAGAATTTGAGTAGGAATGTGCTTTGAGTTGCACTTGACTTTTACCATTGCAGCATTATCTCAAGCTCCCTGTTATCTTTCAATTATTCCAGACACGTCAGAAAATAATTTTCCCCTTGATTTGAAATACCAACCTTGTACTCATGGAACCCAGAACTTGATTTTTGGAGTGGAAACCTAGAGATGGTCTACTAAAGACTGATCTCTGTAACCTCCCTTTTTCTCATCGGCTTGCTTATTAAGAAAATCATTATTTGAATGCCTCATGACCCTAACCATTGGCCCCAATTGTTTGGGTCAGGAGTGGGCATACATAGGGCAAGCCAGGTTAGAGTCGCTTTTCTTTGAGATTTTTGATCTTTGGGCTGAGTAGGATCACTGTCTCTCTGTGGGTGAAAAGGTTAGCATCACTGGTGTTGGCAAACGTGTGTCCCAAAGTGTGGGGACAGGTGATCTATTGCAAGAGAATAATGAAGCTGTTTTTGGAGAGAAGCAGTGAAGAGAGGTGGAGGGTCTCCTGAAGACTCACAACCCTGATTACAGTTACTCCTGAAGCCAGTTATAGCTTTGCTGTTCAATTATTTTAGAAGATTCTTACCGATTCTTCCAATATATTCTCATTTTGCTTTAGTCTGCTGGGGTTTTGTCACTTATGCCCAATAGAATCTAACACAGCTTCTTTTTATTGCCTTGTGTTCTGATTATCTACAGTATCTAACAGAAGTAGACTGAAATTCTGTGTTCCTAGAAAAATATAACATACAGTATCCATGGTCTTCAGAATGGGCTTGAGCTTGAAGCTGAAAATTATGAAAGCTGATCTACCAATAATTCTCTATTAATCAGTAGGTTCATAATTTTGAATACTGAGTTAACTTGGAATAGTGGATACAAATACTCAAGCATAGGAAGAAATATAGATATGGATGTGAATATATGTGTCATATAGTTGCATGCATTCTTCTCATCTCTTTCAGAGGGATAAACTGAGATAAAGAGGGATAAACTGAGGTAAGCGTGGGGAACTGATGTATAGTAATTAGCAATGCGACTTTTTTTAACTTCTAGATCAATGTTGTCTTTGGAATTATCTGTGAATATAAGAATATAAATTTGCTGTATAACCCTTTTTCTCTTGGTCTCTGTTTTTTTATAAACTGAGTGGTTTATACCAGATAATCACTAAGATTCACTCTGGTTCTAATATTCTATGATTCAGTGATTTTATGATGCATAAAATCATTATACAATATTTATATAATGTTAGAGGACTTTGATTTTGTTTGAAAATCTGAATTAAAATTCGGCTTTTATAAAAGAGGAAGAAAAGCCTGCAAGAGAGAAGAGCTAGGCCAGAGGACAAAAAACCCAGAAGTGACACAAATTAAGGTTAAAATTTAATTGATTTATTTGTTGGCAATTTACAAGTTGAATCTTTACAGGCTTTTTAGGAGTCATCTTGCGTTTTACATCTGGCTTACAAACAGATTTTACCATTTACTTTTTTGCACTTAGTCTGAGCACGATGTTTTTCAATTAAAAATGCATCAGAATCAGGTTCAGGGAATAATTCAGTAGAGAACACTTACAGCTTCAGCCTTGAGGACAAAATGTGTTGTATTTTAAAAAGCTTAGCTATAATGATACTATTGAATTAGTCATATCTTAAAGCAAGTTATAGGGAGACCATTAACAGTAATGTGTTCCTGGGTAATGTAGAAATTTCTATGACACTTTAAGAAAGATAAATTCAAACACACTCATTTTAGTGAGAGACTTTGGTCTGAATCTAGACTCAACCACTTAATATCTGTGCGTCCTTGGGCAAGTTACTCAACACCTGTCTAAGACTCAGCTTCCTTTTGTGTAAAATGGAGATGCTATTTATACCTAATTCAAAGGGCTGTTGTCCATATTAAATGAGATAATGTGTGTAAAGGGCTTAGCATGGTGCTGGTCTGTAGTGAGTGTTCAGTGCTGCCCCCAGAAGTAGGCTCCATCGAAGGATGACATTTAAACTGTCGATAACTTTGATAGAAGGGAAGATCTTCAAACAAGGTGGACTCTAGGTCTCTGTTTGCATTTCCATTAATAAGTAACCTTATTAAATGAAGCACACGAGTCTTTAACAGTGAATGAGAAGGTCTCAATCCAAACATATATCTAAGATCTTTGAAACTCGTACTTTAAATTTATAGAGTTGTTTGTGGTTTACAATACTTATAAAAGTATGTGTGCCTAGTTTTGAATTTTATCCGTCCACCAAATAACCATATAAGTTATTTTCACTCTTTAGAGGAAGAAACTGATTTAGAGAGTAGATGTTTACATAGCTAGTCAGTTTTGCAACTGGCACTTGAAATCAGATCTTCTGACTATTTCCGGCTCAGGGCTCTAATTAATGAATGTTTATTAGGCGTTTATTTGGGGTGAAGCACCACGATGAGCCCTTAGAGAGGTACATGGGAGTGTGCGCCCTTACCCTGCACTTCTCCCTCCTACTGTCCTTGAGGAACTTCCCACTTTTCTGAGAACTGTCACTACCCATCAGTCTCTAGCTACAGAGTGACTGAGAGAGCTTCCATTGGCAACCTCACCCCAGCTGTAGTAACCAGCCAGAGAAGCTACCTGATACAAAAATGTGAGGTTCAGAAATCTTTTAATAGTCTCTGTCATAGTACATGGAAGAGAGAGAAACACACACACACACACACACACACACACACACACACAGAGGTGGCGGTGGGGAGAATATATGTGTTAAGTGTGCTACGTCTGTTTACTTTAGGGAGTGTGGAACCTGATACCTCCCAGGCCAAATCAGATTGTCTCCCCAGGAATTTGGACTTGTAGAAGAGAAAGTTGTCTGGGTGTACAGACTGAAACATGCAGCATTTGGAAATGATGGTGGTCACATTCTGCCACTGAGGAGGGGAGGAAGCCTATCTGAGGTGAGGCAGTCAAGTCAAACCAAGTAGATAGACAGGAGCCGGTCAAGATGTGAAACAGAGTTCTGACTTCCTAGTTGTTCTCGAGCCCCAAAGCATTCCTTCTTAGAGTTTCATGATCTGCTCCAGTGTCCTTGCAATAAATCTCCCTTTTTGGTTAAACAAGTTAAAATTATAGTTTTGTTTTATGTAGCAAAGATTGAGAATTAATCCCAACATCAGGATTAAAGACATGGGGTCTCTGCTTCTGTGTATAAGAAACTGACATCAGTATTTCCCAAATGACCACTAATAGCCTAATTGCCTAGAAAGTACTGGAGAGCTTCTTAAAATGCAGATTCCAGAGCATACTCCTGTAAGTTCTGGTTCGAATTGGCTTGGAAATCTGTATTTTAACAAGATTTTCAAGTGATTCTGATTCACAACCAGAATGGGAGACCTCTGGCAGAAATACTTCCATAAATATTTGAGGGTCATGCAGTGTAACTCAAAGATGGTGCAGGTCATGTCAATCATAAGCCATCAGCTATATTGCAGTGTGAGTACTGATTAGAGGATAAAGTTAAGCATTTCCTCTGATGAGGTTACTATCCCTTTAATGTTTTAGGATAAAGAGAAGAGAAGTCAGACCCAGGGACAGAGGATTTGGTGGAGAAGAGGGAAGAACTGAACATCAGAGTGGAAGATGTTACTTGGGAAAGGAGTACGAGGTGGTGGGTGGGCAGAGGAAGTGAGGTCACTTGTCTGTCTGACTCACAGGGCCAACCACAGCATTAGGCATCTCTGGCCAAAGCAAGGGGAAAAGCGAAGCAGAACAAAAACTCTTTCGGTGGACAAAGTCACTTGCATGTCTTTGTGTCTCCTTCCTTGACCTGGCCTCTGCTGGGAAGGTGGTTCATAGATGCAAAACGTACTTCCGTGATCTTTGCCTCCCCGCCTTATGGGCTTTTGCCAGATGGGCATCTTGGGAAGAATTACTTCTTAGCCCCAAGTTGACCCTGCTGTAATTTACATTTACTTCAGCATCTTTCTGAAGTGCAGATCATCGGCAATTCACGGAGCAGCTCTGACCACAGTCAAGCTCACAGGGACACTCATGAGAAATTTTTCCATTTAAGAAACACAAACAGCTCCATCGATCTTACTAACACCCTAGAGGTAAGTGTGAGAACAATCAAAATGGTCTTGGGGTTGGAGTGAGGAGAAAGGATGGCATAATGATTCTTGAGTTGTTTCCTGACTTTGCCAAAAAGCGTTGCTGGGAAGTGGAAACTGGGCGTGGTGAAATTCTCAGTATCTTAGAATGTCAGTATCAGAAGGAAACTTAGCAATTATCCATTCCTAACTCTGTCAGTCCCGGAGGAAAGGAAGTGGTTCACACATCTCGTTGGTGGCAGAACCAAGTCTGGAATTTAGATCTTCCAACACCTAGCTCTGTGCTTAGTAAATACTCTACAAATAGTAAGGCCTTGGACTGTGTACCCCAAACAAAATTACTATGAGTAAAACACATGACTGTGTATAAGGTGTAAGAAGATACAATGAGGAGAGTTGTAACAATGACTGTGTTAGTCAGTCCAGTTTGCTGTAACAAAATATCATAGTCTGGGTGGCTTCAAACACAGAAATTTACTCCTGACAGTTCTGGAGGCTGGGAAGTCCAAGATCACGGTGCCAGTGAATCCTGTTCCTGGTGAGGACTTTCTTCCTCCTGGTTTGCAGATAGACAGCCACCTTCTTGCTGTGTCCTAACATGGCCAGGGCAGGGATGTGGACAGGTACAGGGTGGAGAGAAAGAGTGACACATGAGAGAGTGAGCTCTGGTGTCTGCTCTGACAAGGACACTAATGCCATTGGATTACGCCCCGTCCCTTACAACCTCATCTAACCTTCTTACCTCCTCACAGACTGTATCTCCATACAGTTACATTGGGGGTTAGGGCTTCAACATAAGAATTTTGGAGGAGCACAGTTCAGTCCATAGCAGTAATCGTTGTCAGACTAGCCCTCAGCCTTCTGTCTTTCCGTCTGTCCCATGGTCACACTGATAATTTAGATGACGTCAGGTACTTGCTCTCACTGCCAACAACAAAGACCCTGCTTTTGAAAGGAAAGAGGAGGCAAATGCATCTATCAGTAATGGCATCTTTCATCTATTTTATTTTCTGTGGCGTTTCCTTATGAAGAGAGAAAAGGTCCACAGGAAAAATCAACCCAGTGTAATAAAATCACCAGTGTAAGACAAGCCAGTGTAAGAGTAACGTTGATGATTCTTAGACGAAAGGAAGCATCAGTGTTAGTTGAGTTGAACTGAGTAGTTGTACAAACTGAGAAACTGTACAGATCCCTTATCTGCAATTCCAAAATTCAAAAGGTTCTGAAATCTGACTGTTTTTCTGTAAATGTGCAGCAGACTCACTTAGTGGCAAAACCTGACCTGTCATAATGCAAGACTGTTTAGTCTTACTTTTCCCACTTACTGAAAACATTCAAATGTCTAATCGAAGGACCAATAAAATAGTAAAGCATTTGATTGTGGGATCCCATCCTAAGTCCTGTTGGGGTAGTTATAGTGTATTAAGAAAGGTACTGAACTATCTTTCTACAATCCAAATGAGTATGAATTCTTGGAAACCTAAAGGTTCTAGATAGGGAAATGAAGTGAACCTTCTGTTCCGAGGACTGAGGTCATGTGTGTTATGGTGGAGGGAGAAAAAGGCAAGGCTAAGCAGAGGTGGTTGTTATTCCAGAGTTCGCAGGAAAGGAGCTTTTGCCAAAGTCATCAGAACGAGTCTGGGTGAGAAGGTGGCCAAGTTGTGCAGAATTGACAGTCCTACATCTGCTAGACTCCAATTACTGCAAGTGGGATCATGGGATTCTTCAAATGAAATTTTTAGGTCAAACTATGTGGATCTGTATTGTGTACGCTTCTGAGGAGGAGAGCAGTGGTGACTTGAAAGAGCAATAGAACGTGTCATTCAGGGATTTGGCGATGCTGTCTCATCTAGTACTTGACCTGCAGGGAGAAGCCGACTTTCTGCTGTTTCCTTCTTATTCCTCTCTTGTTGGAATTTTGCCACGTCACTTGACCTATCGGCCTCCTTTTTTTTTTTTCATTTACATGTAGATAATATAAATAGCCTCCCTTACCATCTTCTGGATCAACATATAAAATATTTTTTAAAAGACTTAAAGCCCCAGACAGGCCTTGTTTGGAAGGTTACTTGATAGCACAGTCCTCGGTTCTAGGCAGTGACTTCTGGGCTGGGGTTAGGAGCCATCCTTGACATTGATTTCCAGTGTGATCTTGCACATGACTTGTTTTCTCATTGGGAAAAAAAAAAAGGCTTGGAACTGGTGATCCTTGAGGCCTCTTTTATGGTTAATACTGAAGCTGTAAATAACAAGATGAACAATGATAATTATAACAAGATCCAAGTTTGTTGAGCGGTTTATGGCTTATATACAACTTTCACATCCATTAGGTCTTTGGATTCAACAAGGCTGTCAGCATATGCTGGGCAGCTAGATATTATTACTCTCTTCCGCAGAAGTTGAGAGAGAAGGGAAGTTACTTGACCAAGGTCACAGGGAAAACTAGTGTCTAATAAGGAAAGGGCCAGACGCAGTCCTCTGACTCCCTAACTGCCTAGCCTGGGTTCTTTCCACCCTGCCTCACTACCTCGCAGGCTTCAGAGTTACCTTGCTCCACAGCATCATGGAAATGCATGAAAATGCATGCACGCTTGTGTGTTCACAAGAAAAGGGCGTGACTTACGGCCAGTTGTAGGCAAATTACTCATACCCTGCTTTGGACTTTAATAGTTGTCAGCGCCAGGCTCAAAGCTGGGGCTTGGGCAGTTCCAGGAGATGTGAAGCAGTGAGCATGACAGGGCCAATGACATGCTTAACCCAAGCACACTGGGAGCAGAAGGAGGTGAGGAAACTCAGTATGGACTGAGGTGCCATGGTCAAGTGCAGGTAGCTGGAGTGGACCCAGAGGGAACAACACACTTGTGACCTGCCTCCTGTTGAAAACTTTTCTAAAGCCTACTGTGTGGGCCTGGGTTGAATAGTCTTTTCTACATTTTGACCGTATTGTGTTTGGAAAGAAAATAGCGAGGCAGTGTTTTAGCTTTGGTTAATGAAGACTTTGGTTTCCCTTGTTAGCTGAGAAAATATTGGCAGATTTCAGAAAATCTCCAAAAATTCAGATTAGCAATTTTGGAAATGCATGAGAGAAAAGGATGGAAAAAGGAGAATCAGACCTCTCTGGCCTTGGTTTCCTCATCTGTAAGTGAGCCTGGCATTCAAGGCCCTCTGCCATCTGACTCTTTGACCTTCCATAACATCAGTCCTCTGGAGACAGTTGCCCCTTGGTACGTGCAAGGGATCGGTCCCAGGACCCCCTGCGATACCCAAACCTGCTTATGCTCGGGTCCCTTACATAAAATGGCACCACATTTGCACATAACCTTCGAACATCCTCCCATATACTTTAAATCATCTCTGGATTACGTATAATACTTAATACAACGTAAATGCTGTGTAAATAGTTGCCAGTGTGGCAAATGCATTCTTGCTTTTTGGAACTTTCTGGAATTTGTTAATATTTTCAACCTGCGATTCATAGGATATGGAACCTGTAGGTATGGTGGCTGACTCTACTCCAGAAAACCCAACTTCTCTCTTATCCATGAGGCATCCTGACTGTTTTTTGTCTCTAAGCTCCTTTATCCTTGATTTGTTCTCTTCACTAATTCTCCCTGTTTTAAATGCTGCGGAGCTCTCCGTGAACTTCCTAACTGGAAGCTGGCTCTCTTCCCTCACCTGCCGGTCACCTGTTTGACTTGCAGATGCTGCTGATCAGTTTCCACCTTGCTTGTTTCATATCCCGTGCTGTTGCCCAGCTGGGATCCTTGATGACGGACACATCACTGTGTCCTGTCCCCTCCCCAGAGCTGTGCATTTACTCCACAGTGAAGTAACAGCTCAGTAAATATCTGAAAGAGTTAAAGGATAAATGAGGTCTAAGGTCCCTCTTATCCCCAACTCTCTATGATTTAAAAGCCACATGATAATACCTGTTCTGAAGCAAGGTTAACAAGAACCCACTTTAGAAGTAGGATACGTTTTACAAAGTTGAGGGCTTATCCAGTCGAAAACTAAACTGTCTTGCCTGAATTACTCTTACTTCTTTAAGAAGAAATCCATTCAAAGGTAGGTGCTATATGGTAGGAAAAGTACTGCCTCGGGCGGATTACTGTTGAGGTCCTGTTTTGTGTCCTACTAGCTGGTGTGACTTTGGACACGTCACATCCCTTTTGTGAGTCCAGTTCCTTCAGCCTGGAGATAATGAGATCTGTCTCACAGGGTTGTTGGGAAGGGTTAATGTGATAATGGATGCCTAAGTGCTTTGCAAACTGAAAAGAAGTCCATGTATGAAATGGTTATTATCATCATTAACGTGATTATTATTTTGGAAATCACTTCCGTGGAACATAAATGCAGTCTCCAGAGCTCCTTTTAGCCTCTAAGTGTGCAGATCGTATTTAGAAGTTTATATCATACCCGATATGGGGTTGAACAACAGCCAACTAGTGCTAATAGCCCTGGGTTCTTATTTACCGAGTGCCTCTCCTTGGAGCTCAAGAGCTGTTAAATGCTGGTTCCATCATCCTCAATTTCCATTTAGTCATTCATTCAACAAATATTTACTGTATTCCTACTAAGCGTCAGGCAGGATTTGACAGGGGGTGGGTTGCTGATATTATTAAGGTCCTGTTACATTAGGGGAACTGCAGATGGCACAGAAGAAAAGGGACTTCTAAGAGCCAGATGGGAAGGCAGGGTGGGGTCCGGGGTGCAGCTCAGAGCTACGGTGAAGCGGCGGCTGATGTCCTAAGAATAATCGTTTCAGAAGCTGAAGCTGGGCACCTTTGGTCTGAGCCACGTCTTCATCTACATCAAACTGTGCCTTTGCCTGATTTGCCCATAATGAGAAATGATGTCAGTGACTGAAAGGCACATTGTGTGACCCGAGTTACACGGGTTAGGTTTCTGAATTGCTTTGGTTGGCTCAGTTTCAGACACTTTGGAGAGAAAAGTTTCAAACTAGCCTATTGATGGAGAGAGATGTGAGCCTGTCCCCGCGCTGACTCCAGCAGGGCCCACACCTGGCTGAGACACGTTTCACACAGTTGCAGTTTCACTTTTATCCTCCAGAGAGAACGCGCTCTTTCTTCCAAGTGGAGGATTTTTAAGATGCCGGGATGAAAGCTCCCCTTTCATGTGCGGGTGACTCAGAGCAGGGAGTCAGCAAGGATGTGGTGACCAGCCCAAGGTGCTACAAAGGATCGTGAGGCATGTTGCCCGTTTTCAGCCTTGTAGCCTCTCAAAGACACTTCCTATCAAGGGCTCTGAGCGAGCCTCTGCAGTTCTAGCCAGAATAGGGAAATTGCGTAGATCACTTGTACCACTTCCAGTGGCATGATTGTTATAGGGAATTTGACACATTTGCTGAGGGATTAGGGACCAAGAGAAAGATGTAGACATGATAGGACCTTCTCCCTCTAGAAGCCCGCTACAGGGTGATTAAGAACATACAAAACTAATTGGAAGGGGCTGTTCACTCAGCAGACAGTTCTTGACAGAATTTGTTTATCCGAATCATAAATCTTTAAAGAGTAAAAAAGAATTTGGTGGAATCTGGGAAGTTCTTCTGTTTTGTTTGACTTCTAGAACATGGAATTTGGTATAGTTTTGTAGGTAACTAAGAAGAATTAGGGGGAAATGTTCAGTCTGATATAAAGTTTCAGTTATGAAAGATGAATACGTTCTAGAGACCTGTACAACATAATACATATAGTATACACTGTACAGTATAGTAACTGTGCTGGGTTGTGCACTTAGACATTTGTCAAGAGGGCAGATCTCATGTTAAGTGTTCTTATCACACACATACACACAAAGACAACAGACAACCACCACTACCACCAACAAAAATAAAGGGACACAAAGAAACTTTTGGAGGTAGTGAATATGTTTATTACCTTGATTGTGGTGATGGTTTCAAGGATGTATGCACGTGTTCAAGCTCATCAAATTATATATGTTAAATATGAAGTTTTTTGCATGTCAGTTATACCTCAATAAAGCCGTTAAAAAAAAAGAGTGGAAGAGAAAGGTGCATTCCAGAGGTGAACAGTGTCCTAGAGACAGGGAAGCAGAAGCTGCTCCCGGACACCTGGAGGGGTCCTGTTAGGACAGGCAGGGTAAGATAGGCAAGTGCTGTGGGAGAAGGTTCTTCTGGGTCACCTTGACAGCAAGCTTGACTTCTAATTCAATGCACAATACTCTGAAAGTGCTATTTGGAAACATTTAATGATTGTTCACATACAACTTTAACCCTCGGTCTGTAGTTACTATTTCACAACTCACCCAGTCTCTTATATGCCATAGATGGCTCTGGGCAACTGGAAATCTGACTTCTTCTCAAATAATGAGATTGAAATTCCTGATGAGTGAGGGCTCAGAAAAATCTGTCACAATGGTTTTTCCAGCCACTACTTTGGTTGGGATTTGCTGTAAATACTGCAAATCCTTGGCTTGCTTTTGACAGATGGCTGTAGAAATCCAGTAACCATGATGGGTCATTAGTTTTATTTTGATAAATAATATTTTGCTTGGATGAGACCAAAAAAAAAATTCCTCTATCTTAATTTTGACTTTATTTATTTGAATTATAAAATCTCCTTTCTCCTTGGTTTAATTATAGGTAAATATATAGGTGTATTTTTGGAAGCAGAGTCTCCTCTTGTTCTTCACTTGATTATAAAGATTACAATAGATAGAATGCAATGTTGTCAGTGATTCAAGAATCAGTGTATTTAACTATTTTCTAGTTTTCTGCAAAGCAGTGTATTCCCTTTTAAGTATTTCTGTTTCAGATTCCTTAGGTTTGTCAAATGAACACAGGCAGGAGTGTTTAAATATATAGCACCACTATTTCTGAAATACCCAGAGCCCCAAACTAGCGATAGAGCCATGTGGAGAGTGGGCTGGCCTTGGCCCCAGGGTGCCAGTGGAATGGATTTCACAGGGACGCTGCCACTTATTTTTGTGATGTTGGGCAAGGCCCACTGTGGGCCTCAGTTTTCCTTCAGGGAAGTCCTGCTTTTCCTATCTTCACCTAATACTTAATGGGTGTCTGTTAGCTGTGGTGCACTGCGTTGGATATCATACAGATGATTCTGGGGTGCTCTTCCTCACGGAGCTTCAACTCTGAAAAGGGAGCCCTAAGGGCACCCAGCAATTTAAGTCATGGAAGAGGAACGTTTGGGGTTCTATGCAAGCCTGGGCAAGGAGCATCGAGTTGCACTGGAGGACATGAGGTGGTGTCCTAGAGGGGCTGACACCTGTGCGGAGACTTCTGAGGGAGCCAGAAAGAAAAGGGGGCATGGAGTCTTCATAGGCAGGGAGAGCATCAGAGATGCACACACAGAGGCAGGACACAGTGTGATGCACTTGGGAGCACAAGAGACGTGGTTGGAGAGAAGGCCAAGCATGGGGAGAGCAGGGACATGGGCTGGAAGTGTAGTGGCGCAGGCCCTTTGAGGCTACGCTGAGAGTAATCATAATAGTAGTGGTATGTTATATCATAAAATATCTGCTGCTAGTAATAACTACCTTTTTGTTGACTGAATTGAAAATAGAAATGAACCATATCTGTAGATTTTAAAGAAGGGCAAAATTAGCATTGCAGAGTGCCTTGCTTTTTACCAAACAGTCATTTCAAATACATATCATCCCATTTCACAAATGTAAACAAGGATTCAGAAGATCTGCTGGCTTAACTGAGACCTATTGCTGTCAAGAGCTGAGGAAGTATTTAAATGACGAGGTCCCTCCATGACATCAGATTTTATGACTGATCATTAAAATTTTCACCAAAATGCTTTGATAAACTTGTTTAAATTTTAGCATATTTTTGAGAATAATAAGAGTTCAACTACTTGGTAGTATTTATTCTATTTCAATTCTCCTGAGCATAGGCATTTCAGGATATTTTTCATTTCTCGGCACAGTTTTATGAGCATTCAAATTAAAGCTATTTTTCATGTTTATTGTCGCTGTAACATATTAAACACTAAATAGAAAAAAAGAAAAAAAGATTAAAGTTAGAAATTGCAGTGGGAGAGAAGTGTTGAAATCCAATTCACCAAAGATGATTGATTTCAACCACATGTGAGGTTTAACCACTTTAGTTTTATTGACTAGTAACCTTGTGAACCTTAGGAATAATCATTCACAAACTTGAAGAGTAGGAAGGATTAGAAATAATATATACAGAGTGCATGTTTTATAGAGTAAAAGTGGCTAAGAAGTTGTGCTATCACTTTTCAGGCTCTGTGCCACGTGTTCTCTTCACTCCGCCTCCAGGAAGGGCAGGTGGGCAAGGGGAGCCAGCGGGACTTCCGTGGGAGCAGAAGCCCTGGGAGACGTAGAGGTGGAAGGGCTGCTGTCCTGAAGGTGGTTGCAGAACTCACAGAGTAAGGAGGAGAGAGAGAAGCATGGCTGGAAGGGCAGACGTTGGATCTTGCGTCATGCTGCTTAGGGAGGTGAGGTAAATGCAAGTCAGATACAGCGCTGGTGGCCCAGGAGAGAGAGAGAATCCAGGATCAGACTGCTGAGTGGGTGAGGTCAAAGGATGGAGATCTAAATTTGCACGTGGCCCAGATGTCTTTTGTGCAATCTCAGCAGCTTGGAATGTCAAGGCAGGACCCTCAGGGGAGCTGTGCTGGAAAGGGTAGGTCTGGAGGAAAACACAGGTGCAAGATTCAGTCTTTGCAGTCAAAGAGCTGGTTTGATAGGACAAATAAACACGAAAACCATCAAGGGAGAGCACGCCAAGGGCTTTAGGAGACGTAAATAAGTTACACTGGAAGGCAGTCCACGCAGGCAACTCCTCTGCTCCAGCACGGTAACAACTGCCTGAAATGGCCAAGGCCATTGGTGCAGAAATTGAAATTGGCCCCTCAGATATGGTCATGGCCGGGCCTTAAGGGGACTCCTCGGAGTGTTAAGGCCCCTTCCTCAATTCAGCACCTTTTCCCTCTGCCTCCCTTCACCACTTAAGCAACATTTGGACTGTTTGCTTCATCTCAAATCCACCCTACACTCTCTCTCCACTTAGAGTCTAGTGCTGAAACTTCTGCCAAAAATGGCTTTCCCTTCTTCACTGGAAAGGCTTTTTCGTCTTTCAGGGTTCCTTGCCCCCTCTCTGACTGGTAAAGAAACACACTCTCTCTCCTGGGCTCCTACAGCACGAATTTATGCAAACGCTGGTGTTGGAAGGTGTCTTACCTACCAAGTATATGTCCTCGAGGCATGTGCAAAGGCCAGACGTTTAAATTCTGGAAGGGACTGGTTGGATTTCTAACTCTACAGCTCACGTGCTGTGTATTTTTAGCAAATATTATACCCGCTTGGAGTCTCAGTTTCTTGTCAGTGCTTTTATGGGGATTTCATAAGATAGTGGATATAAAGCACCCAGCTCAATGTTAGACAAAAATTAAGATGTTTGTTACATTGGTATGGAATTCACATTATAAGTATAAGCTACTCGAGTACGTTACCCTGGGTTTTAGGGGCTACCTTCAGCTTGAGAAAGGTGCTTGATTTCCTACATTATCACCCTGTCCTTTTGAAAAATTCTGATGCTACACAAGAACAAGTCATTCTCTTTCCTTAGTGATAAAATGGTGACATTTTAATCATATTGGATCTATAACCCACAAAGAAGTATTCTTAAGTTCACTTCATAAACTTAGGTGTTTTCACTGTTGATTTCTTTTCTGAATTCTGATTTTCAGTACATCAGTAAGATGAGTGAACTATTCCATTTCTTCTTTTTTCATTTGCTTTCTGCTTGGCTACATTCAGACTTCCACGGCCCTCCCTTTAGAGCCTGAATGACAACTTATTGCAGTGATCACCCTTTAATGTAATTAAAAAACAGAACTCAAGTGTAACAAGGTATCATTCCATTGGTGATTCTTCCATCTCCATCTTTGCTGCCTCAAAATGTCTGCTTTCTGTACTTACGAGACATTACTCTTTTGGCACTATGAGAGTGCAAGTAATGCTGAATGTAGTAATAGCAAATGATTTGGCACGTGCATCAGTGTGGAAATAGTGTTTATAAATGCGCAGTAATGTATCCTGTAAGAATACATCATCTTTTTAAATGTGCTTCTCAAACATACTTATGTTCAGTTGAGAAAGCACCACATCCATTATTAGAAGGTACAATGGCTCTTTGTGTTCTAGGGGGATTCTTGATGTATGTTGCTATATTTGGCCACAGAGGCTAACATCTCACTTAAGGGGGGGAAAGAAAAACCCTCTATGCAGGGAGAAAACCAAGAATTAAGGTATTTTCAGTTCCCCACTTAAAAGAAGAAATAATAGTTGAGACAGAACTAAAGGAAGTGGGTAATGGGATCAAAGAGTATAACATTCCATTATATTTAGGATTCAAAACTGGAACATCAAAATCTATGGAGTATTTTTCATTCACGCAGTACTTTGTCCGAATCATTCCTTCTTCCCTTGGCTGAGTCAGAATGCTGGTTTGGCGCATGGAGGTCTGTGGAGCCAAGTTGAAAGATTGGGAATGAGGACTCTGTATGCTGTGGTAGTGGGGGTAAGGTGGGAAGTTAGGGAAATGGTATACCCAAGACCAGAGGGAGAAAAAATAGAGTGAAGAAAGCACAAGTCTAAGAAAACAAAAGTGAAGACCTTGTTTCTGGAGACTCAGAGAGAAACAGCAAGAATAAAGCAGATCAGTGGGCAACATTGAGGGACCCAACAGTAGATCTAGTGCAGAAGAAGCTTTGCTGTATTGCTGTTCAAAGCTCACTTTTATTTGTTCTTGGGGAAGAGTGAATGAACAAGTCAGCTTAACTGAGAGTTCCAGGAACAATCTGGACCACCATTCATTTAATCACTGATTCATTAATGAATTCAGGATATGGTTACTCCGTGTCTGCTGTGTGCTGGACACTGCTCTGTGATAGGAATGCCTCACCTTTAGAAAGAGACAGATATATAAAGAAATGACAGATGGAATGAGAAACATAGGAAATAATGTGGAGATTCAGACAAAGTTTCTCAGGGAAAGTTTTAAGTGGATTTTGGAGGATAAATTAAGTTTCCTTGGCTGAGAAAGAGTGAGTGTAAACTCTCTATCCAATCCTGTAGCTCTATGAAACTGAGTTTGTCCTCCTTTATTTATTGCAGCCTTGAGTCATCTGCCAGCTTAGATGGCTGTCATGATGCAGAGGGTGAAAAAGAAACAAGTGAAAGGACAGAGGGGAGAAAGGGGGAGTGAGCAGGTGTAGGAGGCTGTTGATAGGGTTGGTAACTGATTGTTAGTGGTTAAATGGCATTAATGGGGCCTAGTCGAATGCTCTCTCTTCACTTCAAGCTCTTTTCTGTTTTGTGCTCAAGTACTTTGTAGTTCATCCATAAGGAATCGTCAAGTGGCAAAGAGATAGGAAGTTTACAGTTAAAGGGACTGACTTTGGATTCAAGCAATTGCAAGCTCAGATACAAGAGTCGTGTCCGTCCCCCCCCCCCCCCCCCCCCCCCGCCTCTGCGGGACTGAGGCTTCCTGTATGTAAACTAAAGGTGTTGCGTTAGAGGCACTCTAGTGGCCCTCTGAGCTCTGACAGTGATGCTACAAGGAATGTGACATCCCGTGTGGTAGCCAAGGGCCAGCACCACTCTGATGAGGAGGGGTACTGAGGTCCACAGACTGAAAATTCCAGGGTCAGGGCCGGAAGGGGCGCCTTACAGACTGTTTCGCCCAAGTCCTTTCCTTCACAGAGGAAGAAACCAGAATTAAGCCTCAACCCTTCCCAATATCCTTCTTATAACAGCTATTAATTATTGATACCTTGCAGTTCTCCACAGAGGAGCAAAAATGTTTATTGGAAGAATTTGGAAGGGCCTGGGTAAGCTGAATGAAAGTTTTGCCAGTCATACTATATGGGCATAAATTTAAAATCAGATGAAAAGCAGTAGATATTTTAAATTGAGGCAGACTTCAGATGACTGAGAGAGGGCCCCGGGGGCATCAGCAGCATCATAGTCTTACACCAGCAGGGCCTTGAAATCACACGAGGACCCTCTGTGCAGAGCAGCTGTCTTGGTTCCATCTCTAACCACAGTCCTTGTCTTTGTTTCCTTAACATCTAGTCCAATGGAGTCCTCTCCGTGGGATAAAATGATTAAATAGGAAAAGAAGACGATGTAAAAAATTCTGGAAAAGACTTTTTAAAAAGACAACAAATATAAAAATCCATTCATCATTTTTGTATGGTAAATTGTAGTGTCAGTATTATCAGCAATTGGTCATAAACCTCCAAGTCCCTGTTAATAACACCCTTTGGTTAATACACCTATGGGAGCCGTTACACTATTGTATTCATTTGCTCTTATTTAATTTCAGTTGGCTAAAACTACTCATTAATCTTCTCTCTTTTTAATAGTGGATTTTTGGCAATAATAATGTGGCCAGTTGCTTCATTTCTGCATTTTACTTTGCCTGGGTAGCCATAACCACTAAGTGCATTGGGATTTGAGTATAAATATAAACCAGAAAGATTTTTACCAAGTTAAGGGGACTGGTAGTGAAAGAAATCTTTGTTATTATTCATCACACAAATGATACACTTCAGTCAAACATTATGTTAGAACACATTATGGAGGTTGTTTATTACTGGTAACACATGTAGTGTAGATACCATTTTCCAGCCCTTCAAAAAGGACTTCCAGTTGTGTTTATCAAGTGAAATGAATAGAGTTCTGAAATAAAGTTTGCAGTGTCATACAAATAGGACAACTACAACACAGAATGCATATCGTTTGGAGAAGGCTGTGATGAAATGGAGCATCAGTAGACTTCTAATCTTATTTGTAACTTGCTACTTGACTTGGGAAAAGTTTTCTCCCCATTCTGCACCTCAACTCACTTTTTACTTTTGTGTCATAAATGTTTGAGCTACAAGATTCAAGAAGTTTCTTGTAGTTGTGAAGCTACAATGTAAACACTATGAGGTCCACAGACTACTGATATACCCTAGTACCTAGAAGAGTACCTGGCATATAGAAAGCTTTTTTAATGAATTAATGACAGACTTTCGTTATATTTGTTGGTTTTGAAGGACTACTTATTCATATGCAATTTTTACCAGAAAAAATATTGACCATCCATGTATTTGGAATGTATTTGGAATCCATGTATTTAGGGGAGGGGTGTAGGATGAGGAAATGGCTTTATTGAAAATGTCTGCATTCCTTTGAGACAGTGTTTTTATAGTACATCTTTAGACTAAAACTTGATGTACATTTGGTCTACTCTCATCACCAGAACTTAAAGATGGTTGATCATCATCATGATCCCAGCCAGATTCAAAAGTTACTTTGCATGTCATTTTGCCGTGTTATTTCTGATCCCCAAAGTGAAAAGGTGCTAACAGTTGAAAAGTGTTAGTTCCCAGGAGTCTGTTTTGACTAATATCAACCTGTGTCTACTTGAGACCTAAGATTTAATGAGATTGCCACACCCCATTTTAAGTGGGCATTATGCCAGTCTAACAGATGGGACTAGAAGTTGTCAGTTGATGGCTTGTGTATAAACCTCTAATATTGTCAAGTGGACAAAGTTCTTAACAAGAAATGTCAAAAATGTTTGTCATTTGGCCTCCAGACATCATGCATCATTACTCTGCAAGTTTCTTTAGACTTTTAATTGCCCCTAGGGAAATCACTGTTCAACCATGTGGGCAGGTGGTTCCTTGACAAGATACACCCAGATGACCTGCGTCCTCTTCTGCCATGTCTCATCTTTCAGATTGTTCTTTACTCACCTCCACTAAGTACCTGCAACCTGAAACATTCTACTGAAACTTTATCACTTGCCATTTTCTTCTTAGGAGAGTGTAATTTTATCTTCGCCTAAGGAAGAGAATATAGCAGGTAATCAAGTTACGTTTGCCCTTTGAGGGACAGTACCCAATCTCTACAGTGCTGTCATTCTCATATGGCCGTGTCCCACTGACTCATCACCTTTTTGTCCTCTGAAACTTTTGTCATTTACTTTATTCTTCTTTCCTCTATAACTGTTTTTCTCCAGCCTCCTAGACTCTCTGTGAAAGTATGGCCCTACCATTTAGCCTGCCAAAGAGATACCTGCATCTAGGCCTGATTATTTATGGTCTTCGTCCAAGAGCAAACACTGAGCATATTTGTTAGCTGTGTTGTGATCATCTTTCTACCTCTTGCAGGTCACTGTGATCCTGTTTATTATGCCACTAGCATTGCTGACTGATGCCTCCCACTTGCCAAGTGAACCAGCTCTGTGGCCACGGAGGAAGCTCTATTTCATCAAACTCTCTCTTTTACTTATCAGGTATTAAATAAAGCCTTCCAGGTTCCACGCACTGTTCTAGATGCTAGAGATACAACCGTGAACACATGGACATGGTTTTTGTCCTTGTGGAGCTTCATTCTGGTGACAGTTACGAATGATACCCTCAGCAGAGGCTGTCAGCTGTCCCATTTTACACTGAATACTCGTTTATAGTCGTGAGTTGACCTTAGTATCATCGCCAGAAAGAGTTCTAAATGGTCGTTATTTTTAAAGATAGATCATCAGTTATAAAAGATGAATAGTAAGAAAATAATTGGGCAAAAAGAAAAGCTCACAAGTTCCTTTCAGTTTGTATTCAGCACTTCTGGAAGAACATAGTGAACATGTGGGAGAGTCTCTGTGGACTGGACTGGTAATTGATTTGACACATTAGCAAGGCTCTTTAAATTGTTCATTATAATTTAATGTACTGATGTTAATTGATCCCAATAATGCATATTGTGTCCGTACATTCTAGTAGAGAATAGGAAATCTAGAGAATCTGAATGTGCACATACAACCAGTCAACTGCATGTTCATCAGAATTTGGCTGAAGTGTCAAGTGTTGGTGGTGCTAGTCTCATTCAGTTTTGTCATTTAAGTAATATGGCCTTATCATTTCTTGTTCAAACTGGGACAATTTTTGATGGTGAAAGGGGGCACCTGAAATACAAGGGATCTAGTCCCACCTAATTCTTGGCATTTTGAAATAGCAGATTATCAGGCTACTAGTCTGTTTTTCCTTTTCCAAGGTTATCATCAAGCAGGTTCATCATAACCAGGTCAAATGGTTTCTTATTAATTCTTTCATGAAGCAATTCTGTCCTTAAATCCTCTCCCATTTGGGTTGGGGGCGGGTGGGTAGACGCTTTTCTTTTTTAACAAAGGGGGAAGAACTTGAAGGCTTCCAGCCTCTAGTTCCTAAAACCTGCAGGCTGGCTAACTGCCCAACTTCTGTGCTTCCGCCCTACATGCCATGACCTCTATCTTACACCTCACCACGTATTTAAAAATAGTTGTTTCCATCACCTTTAATAAGCTTTATGTTTCTGTAGGGCAGGGATCGTATTTTATTTATACTTTAACTTATCTGTGCCTCTCTAATGGCTCATCTTTAAAATACATGTGATAATAGTACTAAACTCAGAGAGTTTTATGAAGATAAAGTTAATGAAGACATTTGGAATCCTCATAATAGTGCCTGGCACATAGTAAGCGCTTAGTAGTGTCAGCTCAATTTTATTATCATCTCTATTTGTTATCACAGTGTCTGTGGTCTGTGTCCCATACTCACAACATGTATACTAAATATTATTAATTTGTCAAACATTTATTAGTGTTTCCTATGTTCAGGGCACCCTTTACGCTACAAAGATGAATTAGGAGCCTATTTTTAAAGTAAGGATTGGGAACAGGAATGAGATATGCACATAATTGTAATACAAAATAGAAAGTAACAAATGCTGTAAGAGAGGTTACAGCAATATTGCTCTTCCTATTAGAGAATATTTTCATATTGAAAGGATCAGGAAGACTGTAGGAGTGAGACAGAATTTTAGAATTTTGAGTAATATGTAAGGTTTGGATATGTAGATGATTTGTTAGTGGTGTAAGGAGGTAAAGATGCTCCAAAAATGACTGTAAGTGAAGATATGGACAAGGAGAATCTTGAGGTTTGCTTAGAATAATGGCAAGTGTTGTCTAGGAGTTAAGCTTAGAGAAGACCTGAAAGGTAGTTTGGATCCAAGTAACAGAAAGACCTTAAATGTCACACCACAAATTTTGCATTAGATCTATTTTCTATTTAATAAAGCACTTGGGTTTTAAAAATTCTGAATGAAATAATGAAAATTCACAAACTCAAGAGGTTCTGCCTGTTCCTGTTCACTGTAGATGCGAGGTAGGTGTATAAGAAATCATCTTAGAGTAGATGGATCCCTCTGCCTACAAGGCAGTACCCTTAGGTTCTGAGCCTGGTTCCGCTCCACTATGTGACTCTTACCAAGTCAGGTGCCCTCCTTGCCTCTCCATTTGTAAACTAAATATTGGGTGTAGATAGATAGACTCTAAAGGTGTTTCCAAAGCCTATCAAAATTTAAAGAAATCCTGAGTTTTGTGATCCCCCCCCCAAATATTTACTTGGGCATGCAGTCAGAGAGCCTAAAGGTTAGTAGACCCTAGGATGTGGCCTCTGGAATCCCATACTCAAGTGTTTTAATTCCCCAGTGCTGAATGGAGGCAAGCATTGCCCAGCCACAGCAGTTCATCAGCAGGAGTCCTCCACTAATAAATGTCCATGTCTTGTTGAACCATCATGATTAATATTTGTAATCATGGCCCTAAGGCACTGGAAAAATCCCAGGATGCCTTCTGACTCACCAGAAGAAAATGGAATTATAGTTTGCCTCAGGTTTCTTGCTGGGAGTACATTTCATTGTATTTCAATGTTTTGAAAATTGGGATTGGAAGGCTACTGTGGAGGGACCTTTGTGTAACCTGGAGTGTGTGATTAATCTTCACATCTCTCTCCTTAGTCATTCGATACTAGTTTTTTAGATCTATGTTTATGCCTGAGAAGAAGACTATTATTCTCAAAGAGAAATTATTCTTTTAGGAGAATTGGGATTATTGAAAAAAAAGTAGTAAATACACTTTTCCCCTATTAAACATGTTGCAGATAAATTAAGTATAGTGTGGGCTTTTAAAATATTATGATATGAATAGTACTTTAAGGGATTTTTGGCTTTGCAACCTTCTCTAGAACCTTATACAAGAAAAACACTCCTCCTCTGCATCTTTATAAGAATGATGAAGTATACAGCTTTAAAGTGCTTTTTATCATTAAAGTGCCTCCCCACCTTTGGGGACTCTTGCTTCTTGGTAGATTGTTGGAAAGAAGCTAAAAGAGCATCTCAGAATGTCCTCGGTGGCTTTGTTCGGCGCCTGTTCGTGGAGCAGTTTTGAAGTGGAGGCCAAAGAGATCTGAGTGAAGCAAGGAGACTCGGTCTGAGTAGCAAAGAAGCGGGAGAATATTAATTTTTGGTGTCTCCAGGAGTATTCCCACTCCACCCCACCAAAACAAAAGGAAACAAAGATGGGAATGCAAAGAGAAACAAAGTCAGTGGGGGACGTGGATAGAAGAGGAGGAAGCAGATACATGAAAAGTTACTGCAGCAACTAGGAAGAGAACCTCAAACTGTGACCATTAAATAAGATTGGTAAATACCCTTCTCTTTTCTCCTTTCTGCTTGTAAATAAAACCATACCCAGCTCGGAGACCCCTTCCATAATCCCGCCTAGAAAATCTTACTGGATTGATGCACAGTCCCACTCCAATCCATTTTCTAGTTTGCAAAGGAAAATCCGGTCCAGCGTTTATTTTTAGCAGCGCTCCCTGTGACCGAATGCTCCAGCTCTTCAGCGGGGATAACTGAGGACCGTATTGGGGAGAGAAGCAGAGAAGGGCGGGGGAGCGGGAGGCGGCGAAAAGGAGAGGGGGGACGCCCTGCGCATGCGCGCCAGCGCCTATGCAAATCTGCTGTACATCCAGAGAGCAAAGTGGGATGATCTGTCACTACACCTGCAGCACCACGTTCGGAGGACAGCTCCTGCTTGCAGCTTCCGGACCCAGGTAAAAAAACCAAAAAACTGAGCGGGCACCGTGCATGCATATCAGTACCAGGGCTCAGCCTATCCCTTGTTGAGGCAATCTGCTGCTGCTGCTAAGTGTCCTTTGGTGGCTGATTGCAGCTTCAAGGTTTAAGAAATCCCATCTTTCAGGAAGCCTGAGGGGAAGAAAGGAAGTACGGGCGAAATCACCAGATTGGCTTCCCAGGTTTGGGAATCTGAAGCGGGCCCACATCTTCCGGCCAACTTCCATTGAACTTCCCAGCACTCGAAAGGGACCGAAATGGAGAGCAAAGGTATGTGGCTGTCCCCATCGGGGGACTTCCCGCTGCATGTGCGTGTGGTCAGGGCAGTCTTCAGCGAGGGGACTGCAGTGCTTGGGGAGCGAGCATCATACTAGGTCGATAGGAGGAGATGCTATGTCCGTTGCAGCACTAGGGAAGTGTGGCAGGAAGGCGACTTCTTTTTAACTCCCACAGCTTGGAAGACAGTGCTTAATACTCCATCAGTTGCGTAGTGAAGTGTGATGAGTTTTTTTTTTTTCCTTTTTAGGTAGGGGGGTGGGAAGAGTCTTTAGATGGTGGGGGAGGAGAGATGTGTTGATAAAGCAATTTCTGTAGAATGGATGGGTTCAGATAAATATATTTCATTTGCTTTCGGATTGCTGACAGGCACGTTTGTATCTGATATCCAATAATGCATTGCTATAGAAAAAAATGTTTGGATTTCTCCACCCCCACCCCATGAAGATGGTATTTCTGGATGTGTATGACCACATCCTACTGCATTTTGAATATATATCGGCAGAGGAATTGGGTCTATTTGAAACAGTGTGCGTTAGAACTGACCTCTAAGAAGAGCAGTGTATCGGAGTACTGCTTGGCTCCAAGCATGATGCATATACGAGTTCTGGATGTGTATGTATTAATATTTCTCCTCATAAGCAAATCTGTATAATATACACATACTAACTGGTAAACGAACTGTAAAAATCAACTTCTGCTGGCATATTTACCTCATAAACAAAATGACTGTTAGAATTGTAAGATTGAGTTTAACTTCATCTATGCAGGTCTCTTCTTCCTCCTCCTCCTTAAAACGCCCACCAGCTTGCAAGAGTCTTGAGTGATGTGGTCAGATATCCAGTAGGAATATTGGATGTATTTAATTCTGCTGAAAGCAGAAGAAATGATGTCAACTTTTATGAAACTATATTCATTACCCAGAACTCGAGAAGCTATATTTGAAATGAGGTTTTATTTTTAAACCAAGAATGTCAGTCATTGTGGTAATGTGCTGAGGATCAGGGAGTGGTGGTGGGTTACCTATTTCTGGGCTGATTAACAACACTGGAGTGTCAAATGATAGCAGGTGTATGCTCAATGAAGTAGCTTATTAGAAGAGTTAAGTATTTGAACCTAGGTAAGCATTTACAATATGAAAATAACTGACTCAACATGGATTCAGACAGGCTGGCAAATTTTAATTTAGACAATTTATTCTGATTATTTGCTGGTGGGCAGTTTCTTGACTAACAATGATGTACATACAGGAGAGAGCCCATGTCTATAAATATACATGAGGCATCTGTTTATTAACTCTATTGTAGAATCCATTTTAGAATGAGAAGCCAAATCTTAATTCAGAGAGGTCTGTAATATTTTAGCTGATTAAGTATTTCTGGAATATAAGATTGACAACAGAGTATCGTTTTACTAAGCTTTTTTTTCCCCTTTTACATAGAGGACACCTGCTATTTGGTTATTAAACTTGATTATTTGGCAAAAGTTCTTGGTAATATTTTTGCCTCAGTTTATAAACCAATTTCTAGACCATTATAAAAAGAGGATGTATCTCTTAGTAATAAATTTTTATTTCTTTCTTTACCCATAAAATATGCTACATGTCACTCAAAGTTCCAGGTGGTTATGTCTCTGATAACAGTAGTATTCAGGCTGTTCTGCCAGTCTTGGGAGTTAAGAAGAGAGAAAGAATCTCAGAAGTATATCTGGGAAGAATCAGGCCAGAAGTTCTATTACAATCCAGATAGCAGCAATAGAGGCGTAATTCCCAGCGTTGACCTAAAAGCAACGAAGAATTTTGCCCCAAGCTCATGTTGTGGTCATTATGCAGAGGTACCATAATTGCTCCAGGCCAAAGGCATGATGAAAGTCCTTATGCATGTTAGTTCTTGGACTTCCTTTTCATAACTGAATTAGTCAGGTAATGATCATATGAAATATGGCTAATTATTTACACATTGGCCTCACTTGCTAAGTTGATGTAAATGGCACAGTTAAAAATGGCAACTAACTTGAAATTTTTATTATAGGAGAAAAAATTGTGTATTAAAAGGAATATATCCATATCCCATTTGAATTGGTACATCTGAAATACTTTATGCTGCCATGTACAAACTTCTTCCCCCAACAGATTCAAATTTAATTCTAGAAAGGCATTCTCAAGTGTAAGCACATGTACTTCTTTTTTTTTTTTTTACTGGAAACCTTTTAATACTCAAAAAGTATTATTACATGATTCAGTTGAGAGTTCAAGAGTTCTCCATCTCAGAAAAATATCTAATGGCCCATTTAATCTTAAATCTTGTTGCCAGCATTTGACAACCTTTGTGTTTCCTCCAGCATTTGAAAACCTTCCTTAGAGCACTTGTTCCAAGTCTCCAGCAAGTTGAGCTTCAGTTATTCACAAATAAGATCAATTTTTTTGCTTCCTGACTTACTGCTTTGCATCACTTCCTGTTACCAGAGTAAAGAGAAAAATAAGTCAGTTGACCTAGCAGTCAATTCAGCGATGTAATTTCAGTGATCTTTCTGTACCGTGGTAATTAAGATTGCCTCAAACGTTTGGGTTGGTGCACAGTCTGGACAGCTTTGACAGAATTTGTGCCTTGCAGTGGTTCACAAACTTTGTTGCATGTTAAAATTATCTGGCATGCTTTTAAAAAACCCTCATGCCTGGTCAAACCCTGTACCAGTTACACCAGAATGTTAGGAAAGGAGAGAGGCATATGTTCAGCCGTGTTTGAGAACCACTCATTTAGACTCCTGATAATAAAAAATGCGGTTTGAAGACTAGCCTTGTAGAATTGCAGGCTCTTGATCTTGACTCCAGGCTTACTGAATCAGAATCTGATTTTTAACAAGATCTCTAGGTTATTCGTACCCACATTAAAGTTTGAGAAGCATTGGTTTACAGGGAGGAAAGAGGTTCTCCCCTCTCTCTCCAGAATGTCTCTATTTTTCCCCTCTCCTGCCTGTACTCCATCCTTTCTTTGTCTAGCTAGGTTCTCACTCTCAGGCCGGCCTGTTAGAAACACCTGTGGAACTTTTAAAGCGTCAAGAAGCTTAGGTCACACCTCTATTAGATATTCTGGTTTAACTGGCTCTGGAGTAGGACCTGGGCTTAGGTATTTTTAGAAAGCTACTCAGGTGATGGAGATGGATAGCCAGCGTTAACCACTTATCTAAGACCTTGCTACTCAAGGCGTAATCCATAGACAAGCAGCATTAGCATCATCTGGAAGCTTGTTAGAAATGCAGAATCTCAGGCCTTGCTCTAGACGTGCTGAACCAAATCTTCACTTCAGCAAAACCTGGTTGTCATTAGTATGCACAGTACAGTTTAAGAAGCACTGCTTTAGACGTTAGGGGACTGATTGCATCTATGAATGACACTGCTCTGGGCATGTCAGTATAGAAGATTTGATATCTTGTAACTAATCAGTATGGAAACTCTTGGATACGTGATCATATTGTAAGTTTTTGGTTTCTTTTGGAAAGAATGGAAATTAAATGCAAAAGAGAGTGTTTGCTTCATGGTTATATGAGAAAATGGACTCACTTTTAAATACCCTCTCTGTTCTTCCTCCAGCCATTTCATTTCAATCCTTTGATTATCTTTAAACACTTACTCTGTAGGTTCATTTTGAGCTCCTGAAAATGTCCATGGTAGTGTGATACTAGACTGCTGAAATCAAGGTGTAGCTTAGAGTGAATATAGCATTACCCTCGTCCCTTTGTCACGTGCCTCTGTTCAATTCTTTTGAGATTCATTTGAGATGCTCCTTGTTCCGCAGCATCTCCCTTGACCTCCCTTACATCTAATTAATATTTACTGGCATGCTTCTCATGACCTAAGTCCTTATTTGCCCCTCACATGCTGCATTTCTTACAGTCAGCATTGTAATTTTTGTGTTCTTTATTTAAACAAATATTTACTGAGCATCTGCTATGTTCCCAATGTCCTTAGTTCTGAGAATAAAAGAAACTAAGGTTCAATCTCCGATCTCAAGATCTCATTCTCATATATCCACTAATAGATTAACTTTCTTGTGGGCATAATGTGAACCTCTAACGTTCCCACAGCTACCCAGGTGCCTGCATCAGATGAAACATTTCATTTACATAGTAGGGACTCAGATTATATGTGTTGAACTGGATAGCCTTAATTAGTTTATCGTGCCATGCTCATGCATCCAGGAGACTGTAAACTGGGAGAGGTGAAAGAAGTTTGGCTACCAGGAACATCAGTTTGGTTCCAGATCATAGAAGGCAGTAACCTGACCTGCTTTCTTCACCGAGAACTGCACATGTGTTCCCAATGAAGATTCAACTGTGTTCTGAGTTTCACACCAGCATTAGAGTGAGGCCAGAGGCATGAACTGATGTATGTAAGTTACAGAATAATCATTTCTCTGAAACTAGAATGGTTCACCCTGCAGGAGAGAAAGGAAATGTCTATGTAGTAACTACTTTATCGGAGCTGGGAAGATTTTAAGGAAAACTACTTTGTGGTTAAAAAACAAACAACTAAAACTCTGAGACCATTGCAGAATAAGCAAAATGTAATTCAGCAGAAAAACGTAACAGAATGGGCATTGAACATAGGAAATCCCTGTTCTCATCTGAGCTCTAATGGTATAACCTTGGACAAATCACTTTTCTTCTCTGAGTCTCAAGATCCTTAAATATTAAAGGGAGTTCATTTCATTTAATTCAGAATATTTGCTGAGTTGCCACGCTGTTCCAGGCTCGTGGTTAAAAGCAGGGGATGGACATGTAAACAGTGTGCTGGGTTGCCCTCCGGGAGCGTACAGTCTGGGGATACATCAGCAGACTCAGGAGCTGATGGCTTCTAACATTGCTGTATGTCTCTCCTCCATTCATCTCTCAGAGTACTGGTAGGGTAGCAGGGCACTAGAATATAACCTTAAAGTGATTAATGGCCTCTACAGAGACAGTTAACATTCCACAGCAGTAATGCCTGCCTTTTGTTACACTTTTAGTTTCTTTAAACAAAACTGTTGTGTGGGAGAACATCGGAACCCTTGCTAATCAGCATCTACTCTAGAAGCTGTTCCGACTGACGGGCTACCAGGCTAGTAACCGATTGTCTGCGTTAGATGGTTATTATGAGGCTGGTTAGCCTTAGTAGTGAGTCTGGAGGTCGCCAGTTAGTTATCTCCTGTCACTCCCTTACCCCTGTCCTTTTATGCCTTTAAGCTTCTGACCCTATTACGTGTGTTGTTTTGTGCCTACTGAGTACTAATAATGGTATATTGGATTTGTTAATATTTGCTTTCCTGATTTGTCACATATTAATAGCCATAAATAACATTTACGAGATGCTCTGTATTTTTCCAAAGGGCTTTTAATATATGTTATTTTCCTTAAAACCCTGCGATTAAGTATTTTAACTTCATTTTGCAGATAACAAAACCGAGGCTCAGAAAGACTAAGTGACTTAGGCAACTCATCTTTATTTCTCTGTAGAATAAGAATTACTATACCTATCCCAAGCCCCATAGCATATAATACCATGATTATGAAATTAAACTCATACCAGTAAAGCATTTGGAGTGTAGAATCATAGTCTTTCATTATTATTAGCTGTGTTTGTCTTTTCATTAGACTGAGATCCTGGGGGCAGGAGGAGAAACTAATCCTTGCCATTTTTGTAGTTTCAGCAGCAAGCATACTGCACAGACACCCAGCAAATCATCTCCATTGACTTCTGCAATGGATTTAATTTACCCAAAGGGATTTTGTTTGTGTTTATTATATATTTTTTGTAGTAACTCCTCAGATACGTGGATATGTCTCTATGTTGCTGGGACTTAGTTTCAAGGCAGTTATATAACATCTTGTGGGTTTGGGGATGGAGATACACTGGGTCAAGTATTACACCTTGGTTGGGTTTAAAACATAGACTGTAAAATCTGACCACTAACAGGATTTTCAGTCAGTGGTGCACATCTGAATCACTGGGTATCCTGTGGTACCCGGGACTCGGATATTTAAGAAGCAGCTCATTTGATTAGGATGTGCACTCTTAATTAGGACTCAACAGATCAGCTACAGGACGATTAATAGGAAGCTGTAGCATGTACCTGTGTCCCTTGTCAGAAATAATACAGGACTCCTGCTGCCTGGACCTTGACTTATGTCATTACCCTCTTTAGTGTTAGGAGACTGTACATGTAGAAGGGAGGAACTAATTCCTGTACTACAGGCTTGGGTTAGAAAACAGACATGTAGATAGATGGCGAGTGTCTGAGGCTAAGAAGACACATTACTTCCCACAGTGTCTTCGTCCTCATCAGTATCTTCGCACGCAGAACGTGGATTTTATTCCAGGATCTGTGTCTTTACTTCTAATTTTAGTTTGCTGTTCTCTCCAGTTACTGTTTGAAACAGTCTCTGTCGCCTTGTCTTTGGGAACGTGGGACTCCCATCCAGGGAGGCCGTGGTATTTTGCTGCTGCGATGCATCTGAGGGCACGCTGGCCGAAGTACCAAAGAATACCTGTTGCCTCTCTGCAGATTTTTTCTTTATTACTTTTTTAAGCAAGTACTGTGCCTGGGTTTTTACCTGAAACAGATCCTACCACCAGATTCAGATATCCATGATTCAGAGAGCACAGATCATTAAAAGTGGGTTTTAAATGTTGTTTTTAATAAAAATAAAAAATAAAAAAAAGGAAGAGAAGCTGCTATTCTGTGGTTAGGTTTTTCTTTCTCTCCTGTTTGTGGACTGGCCATTAGCCTGAGAAGCAGCCCAGAGAGATTAGACTGCAGGAAAAAAATCTAGAAGCCTTCAGAGGCCATTCAGAAGATAACTAAACACATCAAAGTTTCCCTTAACTAGCAGGCAGGAGGAAGCAGAATGCCATCAGCCAGCAACATGTCTGTCTTTCCCTCTCCCGTTAATTCCTACAGTTATTACCCATGTGAAACAATGGGGTTTTTCTTCGATTCCTCAAATACTGATAACATTCAAACATGTTTACCAAACCCCATCACAAGACAAATTTGAAATTCCTTTTTAACTTTTTGAAAACCAAAAATCTAGATGTTTCTGACTTAAAAAAAAAAGTCAAGATATTTTTGCCTTTGGTCTCATTCACATACTAAATTGGGTTTAAATGCTCTACAATTTAGAGAACTTCACAAGACTTATTATGTGATTATTCTAATTATTAAAAATCAGGAAAGTTTAAAATTAGATTATTTAAGCAGTTTTTGTTTCCGCAAAGGCACTTCTTTCCTTTGAAAATATTTTTAACATTTCCAGCACCATTTGAAATTGAATTTGCTTTACTTTTTTCTCCCTTCTGGGATTTGAAAGAGAAATATTTGCTGTGTGTCAAGAGATAGGTTGTCATGTAAATCTTGCTTTATTTGCAAGCCTACAAATAATTCAAAATGAGATGACATGGACTTTAACATCAGCATAAAAAGCAAACTGATCTTGCAAATGTAGCAAAACGCTTAATAACATTGTGAGGAAGACAACCAAAGCAATTTTAAAATGAGATGATTTATTTAATAAGCAGTTTTTATTGAATTCCTATTATGTGTTAGATTCTCTAAGGCTGAGCTTTTTAAACTGGGAATCTATGTTCTGGTGGGATTATGAGATGGTATACAGAGTGATTCACTGAGGCACAGAAAACATGGTGCGTGTTCTGATGAGATAAAACTAATATTAGACGAGATACTGGAAAACCTAGTCCCTCTATTCAGTGCAGGAACTTTGGGGAAAATCTCTTTCTACTCCTGTCTGGAGCTTAGTGTCTTAAACCTTTTTTTTTTTAAACAAAAAACTCTGTTTGCCTATTGATTTCTACTTTATTACAAAGAAATTGCTTTTTCAGCTTGTTCAGAGTCTTCCTTTACTTGATTTTAAACTTGATGTCTATAGAAAACAGGGTGGTCATAATTACCACATTAATTTTTAATGGCCCAGTGTAGGTTTCAACTAGCTTTTTAATGCTGTGAGTTGTGTGTCTGAATTTGTTGAGTCTATAATTGGACTGAGCAATTAATTTGGTTCCATGTGAGAAAGTACTAAGACTAGGGGAGTATGGCTACTTGGCCAGAGTTTGTAGATTACCTGATGATCACACACAGGCCCAGGTATGTCTGAACTGATGGGTGGTTGCAGTGGCCTTGAAGAAAAAAAGATCTTGGCTTGGGAGTCTAGAGATTTGAACTTGAATCCTAATTCCTGCCCCAACTCATTGTGTGAGTCTGAGCTGGTCACTTCCTTTCTCTGTCCTTGTTTCTTCATCTGTGAAACAAGGGTGGATTAAAGGCAAGATTCTTTTCATCTCTGGGGTTCTAAGAACTGGCATTTGTGAGGTGTTCATGTAGGGACTGCAGTGATGATATTCTGTTTAAGGACTTATGGATGGGCCTGGGTCTCTGCTACTTCTTTGGCATTTTTGCTTATCAGATTTTGCATCATGTTTTTGTAATATTTTTCTCACCCAGCTCATGTGTCTTTACAAATAAGATTGGTTTATTTGTACATCAGTCATATGTGAAGTTGATTTGGTGATATGATTTTATCCTCTCTCCCAACCCTAACCAGCACCTTTCTCCTAAAAAAAAAAAAAAAGACAAAAAGAATAATGCCAAGGAATCCAAGGGCTGAGTGTTTTATTGACATTATACAAAGAAGATTTGATTTCCTTTTAGTTCTCAATCATTAGTAATATATTTTTCAAAAATAATTGCACTCAGTCCTTCATTGTCTTCAGACAATTTAAAAACATTCTGTCTCTTCTGATGTTTGATTGTCTACTGATCATTTTAGATAGAAGAAGCCTTTTTTACTTCCAGGTATAAGTTACCCAAGGTCTAAGAGTTTCATCATTAATGAGCTGAATTTCTTGATGGTGCAGAGAATAAAATTTAGTAATGGAAGGAAGTACTTCCTTTAACAGCCACTATCGTGTTTGTGAACATGAGTTATAATCAGAAATACTTGTGATATGATAGTAGTTATAAAAACCAGTGATGTGGATCTATGGACTGATTACAATAATATGAAATTTGTTTGTCCATGGACAAAGAATAGATGGTGATATGTACAGAGGCAATATTTGGGTAATGACGATTGGGTGGTGAGGGTTTTTTCCTTTCTCAAATCTTTCATTGATATTTTATTACATTTTTTTCAATAAAGCATAGTCTACTAGGTATTGGGCTCAGTTATAAACTTTTAAACAGATCTACTACCTAAGCTGAACTCAGGCAAAAAGCTTCATGCTTCATGGTTTCATGCTTTATTCATGTGAGATGCTGAAGGACATTTGAGGAGATAACTGAGTCTTTTGATACCACACCTGTGTAGCTTTTACTGCATATTGGGCACTTTACACATAGTGACTCATTTAATCCTCCTAACAATCCAATGAGGCAGGCACTATTGTTATCCATATTTTAGGGGGTAGAAAACCCTGGCATAAAGACTTTAAGTAATTTTTTTTTCTCGAACTGTTTTAAACATTTTTATTGATTTATAATCATTTTACAATGTTGTGTCAATGCCATTTGCAGCAACATGGGTGCTCCTAGAGAATGTCATTCTCAGTGAAGTAAGCCAGAAAGAGAAAGAGACTTTAAGTAATTTGACTAGATTACACCACTCGTATGTAGCAGGCAGGCTTCAGTCTGTGAGCTTAACCACCACCGAATATCTAAGGCATACTTTGCTCTGGTCTGGTGAGTCAGTTAACCTTCCTTTGTTACTGAAGACTAGTCCAGCTGTGTACGTACACATAAAATGTGTGCAGCTTATTAACTGTCAGGATGCTGATCCCCATTGGCTCAGGCTCACCCAGCCCTGGGCCAGCGAGAGCCAGACTTAGGGAAGCATGAGGAGTTCCTGCCTGCCCTCAGGGGGTTTTAGGAAGGCACCCAGTGCTCTCCTGTGCCTTAGGTTGGCTTCCAACCCTGGGAGCTTATTAAGTAAGTATGTGGTTGCACCTTTCTTCTCTTCTCTCACCTTGAACAGCTGCCCTGCTTATGTGCGAAGCTCAGTTGTACGGGAGAGATTACAAAACCTGAAATCAGACACAGAGCTAGCGACATGTTAGTCCCTCTGACTTGGACAAGATGTGTCTGTGTGTCTTTGCTTCCTCATTTGTACAGTAACTCTTTCAAGATGAATGGGACAAATAATATAAATATATAATATATAATAAATGTAAAATATAATACAATATATAATGTGTAATATATAATACATAATAAATACATATATATTTATGTGAGAACTCAGCACAAAATCAGTACTCAGTGTTAACAGCTGCTGCTGTTGGGATGGTTCTCTGACCCTTAGGCTCACTGCTCCCTCTCTTCCTGTATGGGGCTGGATTCTTGCCTTAAACTCCCCACTGTCCTGTTAGCCCTTTGCATGAAACCAGGTGCAGCTTTCAGTGTCCTTCACACCACGACATGTGACCTTTCCTGATGCAGGACAGGATCCCTACCTGATGCTGGCCACCACTGCCACCTTTCTTACTCTCACAGCCATGTTCCTTCCTTCCCCTATTGTCGCCCCTCCTTCCTACTTGGACCCCAGTTGTGATCAGTCTAGAATTGATTCTGTTCCTTCACACTTTTTTTTTTAGATTGCTGACCCCTGCTGCTTCATTAGTTGTTCCTTCATTCTGTCTAGTTCTAGTTCACTCATTTTTTCCCTCTGGTTGGAACCACCAGAATGCCATGCAGCTATGGTATATGGTTTAAAAGGATAGTTTTTAAGACCTACTGGTTTAAGTCATGCTATAAAAATTAAAGAGTGGTGACAGAAAAATAAAAGAAATTCACTAATCTTTTTGATCAGTTTTGCTTATTTGCTCCCATTGTCTGGCCTAAAATGAAGTTGAGTTTCTTCAGAAGAGAGCACTTGACTGTTGTGATAGGAACGTTGACTGACATTGTTGATTGGGTCCAGGGATCATGCCATTGTTCGGGTCAGAAGAATGAGAACCGCTTTCTGCCCAGTTGTACCTGGTCATGGGTTTTCAACCTTAAAGTATGGGCCAGAATGACTTATAGGCTTGTTGAAACAGATTTCTGGCCCTCACTTCTGTGGTTTCTGACTCAGTGGGTCTGGGGTGGGCCTGAGCATTTACATTGTCTAACAGGTTCCCAGGGGATGCTGATGCTGTTAGTCAAGGGATCATATTTTGAGAACCCCTGGTGTGTCTCGTAGTCTAAGATTCTCTTGTACTTGGGTATTGTATCTAGAAATACATGTACATTTTGCTGAGCATTGAGGAATATTAGAAAAAGGGGTCCTGGAATAGCATTCCCGTGAGGGAACTCTGTAGCTTAAAAGAGTAAGCAAGGTCACATCTAGAAGTCACCCCAGTATCACCCATACCCGTACACTCATTAGTTAATTAATACAAAGATGTTATTAGTAATGTGTACAGATAATACCTGTTTGGAATTATCCATTTATCTGTGCCATGCCCATTGCTTGTCACCAGGATTAGAAATGAAGAAAGATAAAGTTTCTGACCTTATGATGACCTCACAGACTAGTTTTTGAAGATAGACCCCAGAAGCCTAGGAAGAGCTGACAGCAGGCGATGCATGTAAAAATTTAGATTAAATTTCAAGTTTACTTTTAATATCATATCTTCTGTGTGGATTGCTCTGGCTAGGTGTTACAGACTAGGAACCAGTGAGGAAGACAAGATTTATACCCTCTGCTGTTAGACCAGATATGGAAATACAATCTGTGGGAATACAGAGAAAGGAGTCGGCATTTGATCTTGGTCTTACAGGAGAGATGGAATTGAAACACTGGAAAAATATTCCAGGCTGATGTAATAGTATAAGCAAAGATATAGGGTTATTAATATACATGTGGCAACTAGGAAAAGATTAAGTGGTTGGTTAATTCATTTGTATATCTAGCAACTATCTGATAAACTGGGCACTGTTCTAGGTGCTGAAAATAGTAGTGACATGACAAAGTCCCTGCCCTAACGAAGCAGTTAGGGTCTGGGGACAGGATGCAGTCAGTGATGAATCCTGATGGAATGAAAGCTTAGAAGAAAATTGTAGAGGCCTGTTACAAATTACATAATGTAGATGATGATAACATTTCACAAATATTGGTATCAATTGTCTTTTAAAAAAAAGATTCCATCTGTAGAATAGATAAACAAGATTACACTGTATAGCACAGGGAAATATACACAAAATGTTATGATAAATCACAGAGAAAAAAAAAGATTCCAGGGCTTTTATTTGAGTGCAATTCTATTTGCAAAGCTTCAGTTATTCCCTAGCTTTTCAAGAAAACATCATTACACAAAGCAAGGTATACCTATAAGCACACTGCCATGGCCAGAAGAAATGCTGTTGTGATCCAGTATTCCGCTCTATGGCTTTTGCCAGTCTCTGCTGCTGACACACTTTCCTTGCTTAGTGGAACAATGAGTTTCGTGTCTATTCACTTGTGGCTCTCAATCCCCTGAAATTTTTGCATTGATATTTTACAGAGTGGTATTTTAGGGGAAAGTTCCAAAAATATTTTTGAAAAGTGTCAGGCTCAAAAATTGCTTCCCAATGATCTATAAATTATTATTAACTCTCAGAATTATAATGACAGGACAAACGCTATACTAATATGCATTCATTTTGCAACTATGCTGTATGAAGTTCCTCAAACGCTCCTTAAGTATATGAAGAATAATGTAAGAAATATGTTTGTCTTCGACCTTACCGTCACTCTTTCAATAGTGTAGTTTGATATTTTGGCTGTCTTTCTTTAGAGAAGATAGAGACATTAGAGGGAACAGTTTCTGAACCCAATTCTGGTTTTGAATTTTGTCTGTTTCCTGGGGGAAGATATTGTGCAAGGTTCCTAATCTCCCTAACTCCAGCTTTTCTCATTTGTATGATGGAGATAATAATAGTATTTATTCATAGAATTGTTTTGAGAATTAAATGAAATGATGTATGCAAGTGTTTACCACACTGCTTGGCATATAGTGTTTACCACACTGCTTGGCACTACTCAACAAAATGTAGCTATGGTTAAATATCTCAAAACTGCCTCATTAAAA
The DNA here is from genome assembly GCF_048564905.1 of Vicugna pacos. NCBI lineage: Eukaryota > Metazoa > Chordata > Mammalia > Artiodactyla > Camelidae > Vicugna > Vicugna pacos. The sequence goes on along the minus strand of NC_132987.1, from coordinate 59,479,532 downwards.
CCTCCAGTACAAAATGATAGCCATGGCATTTGCAGAGTTTGATGGATTTAGGTTTGCTTAAAGGTGTAAGTGAATTCCAAGCATAATACTTCCAGTCTGAGCGTTTAGTTGTAACTCAGCATAGAGCTGTAAAATACGGTAACCCCACAGAGATACTGCTTTTGGATCGAAATCTTAAAACTGTTTCAGGAAGACAGCTCCTTGCCAAACTGGACAGCCATAATCAATGGCTGAAATCAAGAATACTGCCTTGTATTGAGGTCTCAGCCTGGCTGGTGAAAGATTTATGAACAAGATTTTGAAAATGAAGGTCAGCAGATGATTTTCATCTAATAACCATCAGGAGCGGCTAGACAGATGGCAGAGACAGCCTTGCCTTTGCTCTGAGCAACCTCTTTTGAGCTCTGCTGACCATTGACTCATGTCTCAGTAAAGAGTGAGGCTACTGGGGAGCAGCACCTCCTCTGCTACTCATTCTATCAGAAATATTTCTAGAGTAAGAGAGGTGTAAGGGTAATCCCTCTTGATCAAATTTGAGGTGATGTCTTCCTTTTTCTTTTTTTTTCCTCGTCATTTTGTCACAGTCATGGGGAGTGTATTATCAAAGGTAGCCGTTCCTTGTCCCCTCCCTCAACTTTATTCTTCTCTCCAGAGGCAGTCACTCTCTGCTCTTCTTGGTATTTGCCTCTGTATTCTGAATAGCATTCTCTTCTTGCTGTCTCTCAGCTTCTCAGCACTATTTCTGATGTCTCATGGTAAGAGTGAGGTTTTCATCTCTTTCATCATCACATTCTCACCACAGCAGACGTTCCTTCCGTCTTCCCTGTGCTGTTGCATTGTTATTTTGGTTAGATCAGTATTAATCAGTATTTAGTAGTTACATTATTAAGTAACATGTAAGTGCTTTCCGTGACTAAGGCAGGTGAGACTGTGATTACTCTTCTCCTTTCTCTTAAGATTATGTTTCCTCTGAGGTTGACAGTTGTCTGCTTTTTTGTTTGTTCAGCTTTCTACATACCTTCCACTATTTAACTCTAAGTCTCTGCTGTCGTTCTAAATCTCATCTCCAGACATTCGGACACACAGATACTCTATCAAGTCCATCTTCTTGAAGTAATCTCTCTCGGAACCTTCTGGCTTGGTTCTGTCTGTGCACTTCTTTCCTTTTGTGCCCCGTGTGCTGGTTGGACCCTGGGATCTCCCTTTCCATCACCCTGGAAAATATCTGTGGGTGTCTTTCCTTGGATCTCCTGTTTTCCTGTATCCTCTCTATCTTTCTTTCTTAGTTCACTTCCTTATTTTGGTGAAACCAATTTTCTAGTACTTTCTAAGAAAAAGGATATGTAGTAGTTAAACTTCCTGGGCCGCTGCCTATCTGAAAATATACCCATTCTTTCCTCATATTTGGACAACAATTTGGCTATGTTTGGATCTCTAGAGTGAAGATAATTTTCCTTCAGAGCTTAAGTGACACCACCATAATGTCTTCTCCTTTCCCCTTTTGTTGTTCTGGTCTGATGACATTCTGATTCCTTGTTTTTTACACATGCCTGTCTTATTTTTTTTCTTTGAAAAGCTCTTTTTCCCAGAGTTCTGAAAATTTACAAAGATTTGCCTTCTTGTGGTTTCATTTTCACCCATTACGCTGGATACTTTGTCGGCTGTTTTAGTGTGGAAACGTATTCTTTGCATCTAGAAGATTTTCCTGAATTTTTTTTTCCCTAGATGATTTCCTGTTCTGTTTCTTTGTTGTCTGGTGCCAGCTTTTTGGAAATCTCGTTACTTAGATATTGATATTCCTGAATTTCTTTAATGTTTTATTTTTAATACGTTTTATTTCCTATTTTCATCCCTTTTGCATTTTCCCCCTATTTTCTAGGTGATAAGCTCATCTTTATCTTCTTTTCCTTCTGTTAGATTTTATTTTTAATTTCTATATCAGACTTTAGTTTTCAAGATTCTTACTTCTGACTTTTCTCTGACCGTTTGATTTTACATTATGCTGTCTTGTTTCACTGAGGCAATATTTCTAATACCTTGTTAGGACTATTAATGATGTAATTTTCAGAAGTTGTTACTTCCCTCTATAACCTTTGTTTCCAGTTAGCTTCTTTTTATTGCTTGTTTTGATTTCTTTCATGTTAGAGACTTTGTACAGATGCTTTTATATTTGGTTGTCTATTCATAATTAAGAGCAGGCTAAAGGGTGGTGGAAGCTCTGTGCACATGGGTGGGGCTTACTGATGATGCTCTTAGTCACAGGGTCATCCTGGTGGGCTTTCTACTGTGGAGCTCCTGGTATCAGTATCTTTAGGTCTTGCCTCTTATTATTCATAAGTTCCTCAAAGAGGACTGTTCCTCTTGCCTGGATGGTAGAGGCATGGCTGCTAGGAGTCTGGGGGTCTCAGCAATCCGTGTGTAAATGTTCACTTAATCTCTCAGTTTTCAGTGTGGTACTCACTCTGCCCACTGGACAGAGAGCCTGTCTTCTATCCTCTACAGAGAACAAATCCCCAGTCGTCTCCTGGGATTGGGGAAGGCAGTTGTCTAGGTCCTCAACGTTTAGGAGAGTGTTTGAGGTTATAATACCTTCTTAAGAACAGACTGTCCTCCAGTTCTGCTTATTGCATCCTTTCCCCTTCATCCTACTTCTAGACAAGCTTGGTGTTACTACTGTCTAAACTTTTGAAGATTCCACAGTCCAAATTAGGCTGCTTATTGCCTTTCCCCACTGCTGACTTAGAATTTAGTTTTCTCAGGTCCGCTAAATCCTTTATATCTTCACCAGCTGGCTTCCAAGGTCTAAAATGTGATGGTTGACCCATACCCCTTTATTGTACTTTTAATGGTGTTTCTGGTAGGAATGAAAGTAAAAGCCTGTGTTCTAGTTTCCCATCTTTACGTAGAAGTCTTTACTTTCAAAAGATATGAAATAATCTTGTGGAAAGATCATCTCGGCTCAGAGGTCGTGGAGATAGCATTTTGTGGAATTCTCCACGGTGCCCTGGCTGACCTCTGTTTATCCAGCATAGTTAGGTTGTCAGATATCAGGGTCATTAAAGTAGTCTTCTCATGAGAAAATACCATGTGAATACCTCAAAAATAGGTACAAGGTTAAGAGAACTACCAAGATCATGTCTAGACTTTTTTTTTAATTGCCCTGACATACTAATTTATTCATTCTTCCACTGCGCTGGCATCCACTGGACATGGCATTGTTGGGCGTAGGTAAAACGTTGAATAAGGCACAGTTCTGACCTTGTGAACCTTCCACACAAGTGTGAAAGACAGACAACACTGCTCAAGTATGCAATGTGGTAGATGCCGTAATGGAGATGTTAACAAGAGCTAGCCGCTCTGTGGGATGGAAGTGATTAAGTCTGCCTTCAAATTCATGATTGGAAATGTGTCTTAGCTCTCACGGTTCAAGCAGTAATTTCCCAGAAAAATTGTCTTGCCAATTCATAACTGGCCAAGTTACTAACTTCCCAGCACTGTGAAAGAGTCTTTATGGCCAGAAGGGATTTTACAAGTCATTTTTAAATGCTTCATTTTACCTGGAAAACTGAGGCCTAGGGAAAAAGTGCCTCAGTCCTGGTAAAGTAAGGAATAAAACTCAATTTCTTGAATCCTGTACTTTTTTCTGTCTTTTAAGGCATATTGAAGCCCCACCCTAAAGCCCAATTATCTATAAATATGACTAAAAATTTTAATCGGTGGCTCTGAGTCTCAGCAATCTGGAAGTACCAGTTTTGAAAACTCCTGAGGATTTCTTTACAAATTGTAATTCAAATGAAAGAGCTATGCTTTGAAAGCAGGTACAGGACTCCAGACTCTTTCATGTAATGTCACAAAGAGAGAATGGCTTGGAGTTCTCACTGCTTACTTTGAAAGCAGGGCTAGTTCTTAAACTGGAAGAATAGAGCTCTTTTTATTTGCACAGGTTAATACTGATTGAATTTCAATTCACCCAGTAGGTTCAGGAGACAACTTCCCAAATGAAGCTTTGATTGCACTATTTTACAATATATTTTTGAGGTTTTCCCATGTTTACATCGTCTTGAAAGCACACAACAGATGTACAAACGTAGAATTTAAACATTTTGGAGAGGCAGAGAATGTGGTCCTCAGTGAACATTGAAGAATGTAATGTATTCTGTTAAGTTTATGGTTCCATGACTTAATTAACTATTAGCAAATGCTATATTATGGGGAAGCTAGGAACTATAAAAAAACATTGTGTGATAGTTCTTTATCAGTAATATAATACAGTATTTACATTATTCGTTAAAAGCAAAACACAACAACAGGAAAGAAATCTTAACAGTGGCTTCCCAAAGTACATTAACTTTTTATATCCGCAAATAATTAGATTGTAATTTTCTTAAGAAAGTTTTCCTTGGTCCTTCTCTGCGGAGAGAAGCCTTTGCCCTCTCAACTCTCCTGCAGTGTGGGTTTCCTTCTTCGCTGTAATCTGGGTTCATGTCAAACTTGTTTTCTAGGCTGTGAGCATCATGAAGGCAAAGGCTGCATCCTTCTTGTTTATAATCCCAGGGACTTGGCCATATTTGGGTGATTTCTATTAACAGTAGGAAGTTAATCGAGTGAATAAAAATATAAGGCCCTTGATATATAATAATATTTACTTATTTGGTTTTCATAGCACTTTTCATTATATCCTTGGGTATGAAGTAGCTAATGACCCACGGTTGACACACAGCCTCCACTTCCCTTTCCTTCCTTTTTGAACATTCCTCATTCTCACCATAAGCCCAAATATAGCTCTGTAAGTAATGGATCATATTCTCTGTGACTTAACTTCTTGTTGCCCGTGGAAGACAGCTGTTGATCTTCTCCCTATGAAGTCTGGTTAAGCGTAAAAACTTCCTCCTCTACCTTGTTAGAAGCTGTTTCTAAAAATGAGAAACAAAACAGTCTCTTTACTGTTCTCATCGTGTCCAATGGGGAGTGGCATGACCTTTCATCATTGCGCACGTGCCTTGTCCCCGTCTTGTGCTCTTCCCTCCCATCATCCTGGATGTGGCACCAGCTGGCAGCTCCCTCCCGTGAAGACTGCTTTGCATGCCTCATATTCTAATTCTTGTCTTTAGCTACCTCCCGACCCTAGTGACTCGGAACGGACTGTCCTGCTCCAGACCTTTTGTGAGTGCCAGCAAAGGACTTCCCCATCAGTGGAAAGCGGTGGCATTTCCTGAGTCACGACTATCATAACTGTTGTTGTTTAAGAAACCCTGGGATTTCTACATTTCTGGGGTTTGGGGAGAAAGGTGTTTTAGTTCCCTCAGCTCAAAAGTAGGGGCTAAAATAAGTAATGAAAGCCTTTCTTGTCCTTGATGTCTGCATCACTTCACTGGACGTGCATTTCCGTGCTTTTTCTCACTTCATCTATTACTTTTGCATGGTTTATTCATCCAGTTAGTGTTAAAGTTCTTTCAAAATCAGCCTATTTATAAACCCTTTGCAAAGTCACTAGGACAGACCCCTTTGAATCTTGGCTTAATAGGATACAAATGAGGGTCAGAGGGGAATAATTTTTTCCTTTGATCGTATCTCTGGAATAGATTGCTGTGGATTTATGTACACAGACTTAAATTTGTAGTAAGAAAGTCCAGGTTCAGATTTGGCTCTGTGACCTGGGATATGTCGCTTTACCTTTCTAAGCCTTAGTTTATTTTCACTGCAAGTAAATGTCCTGTCCCTGGGGCTTGGAGAAGGATTCAAGGAGAGCGGGGATGTGGAAAGTGCTTTGTAAACTATATAGTACTGTATAAAAGCAAGTTGTTATTAATAGAGGTCTGACTATTCCCAATTGTTTCTGCTTGGTCAGTTAGTTCTGAATGAATAAATCGGGGAGGACAGGAAGGGAGGAGGAAGCAGCACTGGGCTAGGAGTCGGGTGATCTGGAGTCTGTCCTGGTCCTGCTCAGCACTCAGTCACTGGCTTGATGTGACCTTGGCAAAGTCACTGCACCTCATGTGCTTCTATTGCGTCATTGGTAATATGAGGTGGGCTAAAGAAACGATGATATAGACTCTCTTCAACTTGGAAAAAATCTAGGTTTTTAGCCTAGCAGATAAGAGAGTATTATTTGTTTTATGATGTCATTTTGTTTAGATTGCTGATTCAGAGGTCTTACCCATTATGAACCGAATTCCTGTATTCTGAATACATGATTTTAAGGAATTATTTTAAAGAAGGTACCAAGGCTTAATCCTTCAAGCACTGAAAAGGAGCTCATGGAATCTCCTGTCCACTGAATTTTTCTGTTGTCTCTGGGAGGAATGTGTAATAAAGAGGAGGCTACTAACAACAGATGAGATTCTGGATGAGAAATTGATTATGTCCGTGACACCTAACACGTATTTTCTTGTGATGTATTCTCTAGCAACTTTAATTTTTTTCCTTCAAAAATTATTGAGTATTTGTTACAAATTTCTCACTATGCTAAGCCCTGTAGATACACAAGTGAGTGAGACAATCCCTGTTAGAAGGGATGGGTGACCTAATGTAGGAAAGAGCATGGGTTAGAAATGATAAGAGAAGTGAAGAAAAATTCCAATCGTGCAGGATAAGGAGAGGTTAGTTTTGCTGAGGAGATGGAGGGAAGGTAAAAAAATGCAGCATCTTTAAAATGCTGTATAGATTGTAAATGTTTTCCCATCTACTATTCTATTTAAATGTTGCACAGACTCTGAGAGGTATAGAACAAGATACCATCTTTTGGAAATCAATTTGAAATCCCGAAACTCCTGAAGCTCAAGCAGTGTAGAGAAAATATCAGTAAGACATACTGTTATTTTTTAAATTAAGGTGGGTGCCTATAATCAGTCCTTAAATTTCTGAAAGTTTTGCCCAAAGTGACTTGGACTATTTTTTTTTTATATTTGAGCATGAATATCTTCCTATTAACCATCCCCTTTTTAAATGAGGAGACTATAAGAAATGCCCTAACATATAATGTAGGTATTTAAGTCTATGTATATTTTTAAGGTGAATTTATCTGATACTTAATAGCACATCGGTTTGTGATCAGAAAGCTAAAAGCAGTTCAATTACCTAACTTAATAGATAATGAATACAGTATGCCCTTAAAAAAAAAAAGTTGTTTTCACCAGAGAAGTGTCTTGCCCAAGTACAAAATCAGGATTATAATCATGGTCTCCTGGACCAGGTTTTTGCCGCCATTCCACAACCCAGAGTCTGTTTAACGACTGCAGCAAGTAGACTTCTTTAGACGTCAGAGATTCCAAAAGTGGTCTCAGTCTTTGTTTTGCTCTTCACACAGTATTTTTCCTTGAACGCCTTTTAAAATAATTAATGCTATGTCTGAAAGTTGCTAGAACTATGCAATGCTAGCATTATGAAGAACTGTGACTCTTGTGGCACTAAATGGCTTCAATAATGCATCTACTCAGATATGTTAAGTGACTTCCACTCTTAAAATGAGGAAGTAGGTGCTGAGAAGTCATTGCTTCTTTACTGCCTTATTTTCAGTGACAAATCTTTTAAAAATTGAAATATGTCTTTTTATTATGATGCTACAGGGCTTTACTTAGGTTTGTTTTATTGCAAAGTAAAATTCTAATTTTATTGAATCTGAGCACATTAAGTATAACAAATCTTAAATTTCAGGAACTGTGGGTAAAATTTATTTAAAGATGCATAATTTTCTGGGTTCATGAATGTGATCTATATGGCTATATTCTATATTATGTAGATATTTTTAAGATATTCTGTCCATTTTTGGACTCAGCAGTTTAGAAGGACCTAGTAAAAATAGAGTATGCATGTAAAATGAGCCCTTTAATGACAGGTTAAGGAATTAAAGTTGCCTAACCTGAAAAAGGGAGAGATCAGGAAATGTGCTAATTACCACCTTCAGGCTTCTGAGTGGTATTATGAGGAACCCTATAGTTTCCCCTTCCCCCCAGAAAGGAGAGATTTTGGTTCTGTGTTAGTGGTGTTGGGATGGAGCAGGGATTCAGCAATTAAGTCTTGCTGAGTCTTCATTCAACTTTAAGACAAGAGTTGATGACCATAAGGTTTTTAAGTTATCTTACGTCCAAATACAGTGATCTCACAAGTCATCTTTAAGTTCTGTTGTTACCTTTGGGGCAGGGAGATTCAAACAGATTTCTTTTGCAATGAAAACGATCCAGTACAATGAAATAACTGATTCCGAAGACGTGGGAATTTCTCACCAACCCCTCATGCTACAGCTGAGGAGCTGGAAGCTCAGAGAGAGAGGGGTGGGGACGGAACTTGCGTGGAGCGCTGTAGACTCTTACGTCAGGGCTTTCCCGCCCCTCTGCCCTACTTCTGAGTACTTGACTTTGGTGATCTAATGTGCAATGGAGTTGCTAGGTCACCACACAGAATTAATGATTGGGAGGGAAGGTCAAGCTCAGGGTAACTTGGGAAATGTACCTCTTTGCAAGTAGTGAGGTGATGACTTACTCTGTTAGATCAGTGGCTTTCTGCTAGTGTGGAAAAGGACGAATAGATTTGTTGATTAGCAGTTAGAATTTATGAAATTTTTGTTATGTCCCAAGATCATCATGCTCCTCTCTCACAAGCTAGAAATGAGTGCGTAGGAGTAGGTGTCTTGCACCCCACCACAACTGTTATTACTTAGTTATTACTTGGAATTTTTCACACACAGCAATGCCAGCATCCCACCAGGTATGGCTTTCTGAGAGCCATGATCACCAATCGACTTACTTCTTTTCTGTGACTTCAGATTGCATAGGAAAGAAAAGCGCAGAGAGGTCCAAACAGGCTTCCTTGCTTTGAAGAACACTAAGTACAACAAAATGCCAGAGTTGCAAATGGCATGGATGTGACTTTACCCGACCTCTCATCTGACAGATGTAAAATATGAACCCAGAAAAAAAAAGATGTGACTGATATTTGGTGGCCAGAAATGAAGAGAAAGAAAGCTTTTGTAGGTTACAAATGTGTTACAGGTCTCCATCAGGAGACAGTGATGGCAGGTTTCTAAAGACTTAAGACAAAGTTGTCACACACATGTTCAGACAGGATGAGGGAAGGCATCTCATAACACAAAATTCTCTTACAGTATTAATGTAAAAGAGTTTTTCTGAAAGGGTTAAAAGGAATTAATATTTTAAGAAGGAAAAGAACAGTATGATGAGCATCCAGAGAGACTGAGGGGGTGCTGACAACAACTCAGGTCTTCTCACCAGTGTTGTATGGTTTCTCGTTGAAAAATAGGAGGGATCATCACCTTTGGGGAGAACATGAGAAAAAAAAACAGTAAGCTCTCTGTTACCATATGATCATCTTTGGCAAGTATCTAGCCCTCTTAAATCTCCTGAGAACCACAGGTAAATGATGGAGCTGGCAGGGATATTAGAGTTCATCATTCCTGCTCAGTGTAGGACTCTAATCCATCTTTTGGATTAATATTTAAATTTTCATTAAATCTTTGTCTTTTGTCTCCTTGCTCTTGGTAGCAAGCAAGCTCTATTGGAGCCAAAGTCTGTGTTCAGTTACCTTCATAGCCGTTGGGTCTCAAGGACAGTGTCCCCCACACAGTTAATACTCAGTTCATGTTTTTGTTGTGATTGCTCTGTGTGAAACTTCACTGTTCTTTCTTTTAGTGTTAGGTCATGTTGGTGTTTGGAAGAGACTTAAGAATCTGGTGTAATTCCTACATTTTATAGTAGAGACCAAGGCTAGGAGGGGGCCCTATATAAATTTATGTAGCTACGGAGCCACAGACCATAAACAGAACTTAGATATACCACCTTTTTTTTTATCTCCTAGTCCAGAACACCAAATTTGTAAGTAAACAATTTTAGTAGAAAAATTCATACATGTAGTTTTGATGAGCAGCTGTATTGCCTGAAATTCAAGACTTTAGTAACCCTATTATTAAAGTAATTGATTTAAGATTTACTTCTTCATTCATTAATATTTCTTAGAACCCATTGTGTGCTAAGCACTGGTTTACACAGGAAAGTGAAGAAAATCAACGCAGTTTCCTGATTTCATGGAGTTTGTCCTCTGTTGTGAGTGAGAAACAATCAATATTCAGGTAATAAAAATAATAAAATAAAAGTAAATTAAATAAATAAACAAATAAAATTTTAAAAAATAATAAAAATATCATGGAAAAAAGAGTTAGAAGGGTGAGTAGGGAATTCTCGGAGGCACTGAGGAGTTCATTGAGGGTTTTAATTAGGTCATGGAAGGCCTCACTGAAGAGGTAACATTTGGGCAAGGACCTGAACTAGGTAAGGGATCAAGCAGTGAGCAAGCAAGGGCCCATCTGGGGGAACAGCATTCAGATGGAGGGAATAGCCAGTGCAAAGACTCTGAGGTGGGACTGTGCCTGCCAGGTTTGTTGAGCAGCAGGGAGGCCTTTGGAGTCAGGCAGGAGAGAACACTGGAGATGAGGGTTGGGGAGGCCATGGTACGTCTCTGTCCTCCTGCCCCATTTCTCCTGCTGGTGGCCTCCACCGCAGTCAGCTCTCAGATATACAAGAGGACACCCCTGGGACTAGCCAGCCCACCCTTTCCCTCACGTAGGGTGCTTTCCGCCATGACCAGCTCCTTCAGACAGCAAACCCCTGAGTCTGCCAGGTTAACAGTGAGTGCTCCAGCCCTCTGAGCTGGGGCTGGGAGTTGACCTGCTTGCATATGCCCTTGTATACCGGAAGTCTGCGACAGTATAGATAATTTCCCCTTGGAAAATGTGGACATCTCCTGGCTGATAGGAAAGACAGAAATGCAAACGAGTTTGCAAGAGGGGGAATTCTCTCCATCCCATTTCCAAAAGCAAATTGAGTCCAGTGGATACCCCTGAAGAACTGCTGGAGACCCAGACCCTGTTTCGTTTTTAAAGGAGCTGTGTGTTTTCCCACAAGGTTCCTCGGAGCCCCCACAAGTAGCCTTTGGGGATTCATTGCATTCCTAAGTCTCTGCATTAGCCTGCTCCTTCTGGAAAAAACTAATCCCACTGCTTCTGTCAGCAGGAGAAGCCAGCCCTTGGGCTGGAACCAACCACACTGAGAACAAACTGAGAGGTGGGGGAGAGCGGGGAAGCCCTAAAAAACAGTTTCGGATCTTCAGAGGGGTGGTGCCAGCACCCCTGGGAAATGCTCTGCTTAGGTAGACCCAGAGAAAGCACCCGTGTCTATTAGTACCCATCATAACAGCTTTCGTTAACACATTGCTGTTTACAAAGCATTTCTCTAGCCCTCATCTCATTGTCTCCTCTGCAATCCAGATGGCCTTGTTATCAAGATGATGTCTAGAAACCAGCAACTCTGCATCCCCCAGGAGCTTTTCAGAAATGCTCCATGCAGACCTACTAAGGTAAAATTTGCATTTACTAAGACCCTTAATCCTTTAAAGTTTAAGAAATTTTGCTACATGGTCCATAAGACAGCCATTTCTCCCCATCACAGTCAGGAAACGGAGCAGCAGCATGGTCAGGTGACTGCAGCAGGGTCGCCCACTTTGTAATGGCGAAGTGAGACCTCATACCCAGGCTTTGTGCCTCCTGGTCCAGCAGTCTCAAGGTTGCCATCACTTCTTCCCTCTCTGTAATCCCTCTGCAGCTTACCTGCGACGTACTAGCTGCAAAAGAATGGCAACCCATCTTCTTGGAAGCTAGACTATTACTTTGTTCTCTCCATCGATGTCCCTGGGCCCCTCCCTCATCTGCTTGCTGCTTCTAGAAATGCAAACACCCTGAGAAGCTCTGCAGCATTGCCCACAAGAAGCCAGTAACGAGAGAATCTGATAAGAATTGCTGGCATCAGCCACTTGCACTGGGCTTCTCTGCAAAACCTTTCCAGCTTCACTGAAAGAGAGGGGTACAAATTCAGAGCAAGACAACCGAGGGAACACAGCTGGGCCCTTCTGATGGGTACGAATGGGTTTTTCCACTCTTGCTCATGGTTATAGGACGGCCGGTGACGTCTGGCTCAGTATGACGGAAAGATGAGTTGAAGTGCTCATGTCTGCAGAGAGTGCCCCAAGCCCGCCATTCACCACGGCCTAGTGCAATCTGGAAAATGCTCACATTCCCATTTTAAGGTTGTAAAACTGTGTCTAGATGTCTCTTACGTGAACGCAGAAAGTGGGTGCTTCATCCTTTTGCTGACTAACTGACCCAACAGGTAGACAAAACCAAGTCTCTTAGTAAACAACACTTCATCTTCAGGAATCATGCTTTGGGTGAGGAAGGGTTCTAACAGAATTGTAAAGCTGTGACTCATAGATCCTGAGCTATGATTCTTAAAGTAACTAAAGCTCACTAAGTCCCCAGGGAATCTTCATGTTTTATTAGTTCAGTCAAAAATGATATATTTACTGTGATCCTACTGTGTGCGTGCTGGTCCCCACAGCAGGTGGTAGGAAGGGCTCAGTAATAGATGAGATCCTCTGGGAGAGCCTGCTGGTTAACGAACGTACATACGTGTATAGCACCCACTCTAATTGGAGACCAAGGGACACACCTCCCTCCACCCAAAGAATGGAGGCTTAATCTTTGGAGCAACATTTGAGTTCCTTCATGACAGAAGAGTAGGCTTTGGACATTCAGAGTCTCCAGAGTAGGGAACTTCATGGGGCGTGGGGCAGTGTGCACAAAGGTTTGCCTTTGGAGCAGCAAACGAACAATGCATTGAATATGTCTTACAATCTATTAAGTCAGGGGCAAAAGAAATAAGCTTTTATTTTCTTTCAACTGAATCAACCTAAATAATGAGTTTCTTTCCCTCTCCCTGGTGGGAAACTCATTCCCCTCCTAAGGGGTGGGGTCAGGGTCCTGCCTGGGTCTCATCCTTGACCGCTGTCTGTCGAGGCACGAGAATCTTTAGTGCTACCAAGAGCTCTTCTTTGCCTGGGGTTCCGCTCGCCAGGCAGCCCTCACTCCCCAGAGCATAGCTGCTCCCTCCACCTGCTTCCCCTCCACACTCTCCTCCACGTGGCTTCAGTCCCGGGGGAATATTTTCCCTCTCATCTAGATGTTCTTACGAGACCCTTTTCATAGTCTCCTCCGTGATTTCGTTCTTTTCCAAGAGCTACGATCCTCAGATAGCTTCTGTTTTCCTTGCTGGAAAAATCCCTGACTCGAGGAAGCACTACCTGAAGTGACCTACTTCACATAGCGAAGGAGAAGAAAAAATGCAAGTTAATATTTCAGTAAACAGCTGCCCACCTTCAGAGTTCCTGGGCGTGAGGTGGGCAAAGGAGGACAGTGGGTGCTCCCCGGGGATGCTTTGTTGGGGGTGGGGAAGAGGAAGCAGGGGGCCCCTTCCACTGACTCCTTGACTTGACTGACTGAGACCACAGAGCCAATATTTTGATCAGGACCTCAACTTTCCAAACCCTTTCATCATAGATGAACTTGCCTCTGTCTGCCTGTTCAGGACAAGAACTGGCTCTCCCTTCATCTAATAAGCTGGTCAGCTTTTCCCCTGGATCCTGTCACCTCCTGTGTCCTGTGGGGGCTGCGTCAGCACCACAGCCCCTGGTCTCTGGGCTTTTCATCCCCTCTCTCTGCTGACTTGGCTTGTCAGCCTGCTCAAGTCTGTCCTACTGAAAAACCACACCGGCACGGAAAGTCCGCTTTCCCGTCCATCTCTTTCTAGTCCCTTCCTTACCTCTCTCCTTTCTTCATGACATCCCTGATTGTGCCGCTGACTTTTGCCTCCGGGATGGAGGAGTGTCTGGGAAACGGCCTGGGCAGCTCCAGTCTTGGAGAGACACGTGGGCCCTGCCGCTTCATGTAAATTCTCAAAAGATATGTTGTCAGCCTAACTCTCAAGCTCGTAATTTCTAAAATGATAACAGAGAGGCCAGTCTTGAAGTCCTCTTGTCAGGATTCAGGAAAAATGTAGGTAAACCACTTAACACAGTTCTGGTACAGCACATGCGCTGAAGGCACGGCTATTATTATTCACACTCGTGGTATCCTTGGCCCGAAAACCTATCCTCTCCATTGCGCATCCCTCCCGGTTACCTGGCGGACTTCGGCTTCTCCTTTACTACGCTGTCCTGTGCTGGTACCTTGCTCCCACCCCTCCCCTCCCCTCCCCTCCTAGTCCAGTATATCCTCACCAGTCTCACAGCACCTAGGGAGTTCTGAGCGATGTTGGATCTTCTGCCTCCATCTCAGCAGTACTCCGGGGGCTCCTTGAGGACAGTGACTGTGGTGTCAAGTCTCCCATCTCCACGCCCTCATTCAGGACCTGACATGTTGTGAACACTCAGATGCTTGCTGAATTTAATTCTGTTTCACAAACATTTTAATAATGCTTGTTCTGTGCCAGGCACTTGAGAGATATTAATTTGCTAATCTTCATAACAACACTCTGAGGTGGGCACTACTGTCATCATTCTATCGGTAAGGAAACTGAGGCATGGGGAGGTTAAGTTGCCCAACACCACACAGCAGTAAGTAGGGGAGCTGAGATTTGAACCCAGGCCGTAGCCCTCGCCATTTCTGGGTGTAATACTTTCTGCCCTGGGGTGATAGGATAGGCCCTGTCTGCTTGAAGATGATCATGAAGACTATAAAAGGCATCAGTGAACTTTGTAAATTGCAAAATGTTGAATAAATAAGGGAGATGAGTTCTTTGATTCATGTTGAAAGTGCTGTAAAATGTACATCACGACGCTGACAAAAAAGAGATCAATGTGATGGTGACACTTAATAAAAATTGGATGATTGTTGTCACAATACTTTCTTTACCCAGATTTTAAATTACTGAAAGAAGAAACTACTGTTCGTGTTTTCTTTACCATCAAAGGAAAGCAAAATACGGAGAGGAGTTTAACATGTCACCTCTGGAGTGCAGTCCCACAGTCTTTTTCCTGCAAGGATCAGTTCCACTTGTGAGCAGCTGTTTGGAGCAGATGAACTTCCTAAAATGGCCCTGGAGAGAAAAAAGCAAACAGGCAGCTGCTTGACCTTTTTCCAAATGAAAAAACAAACCCTGATCAGTTGGTTTTGATTGGCACGTGTGGAGGCTTTGATCAGTT
This sequence comes from Vicugna pacos, assembly GCF_048564905.1. Taxonomy (NCBI): domain Eukaryota; kingdom Metazoa; phylum Chordata; class Mammalia; order Artiodactyla; family Camelidae; genus Vicugna; species Vicugna pacos. Next base: position 59,464,490 of record NC_132987.1, on the reverse strand, counting down.
TTTATACCAAATCACCCGTGATGATTACTCACTGCTCACTAACATTATACCACCGGTCTTGTGGCTCTGATGTGTGTTTCCGTTTTAGCTCCATAAACACAGTCAGCTGTGGACAGCAGGTGCTGGTGCCGTGCCAGGGCTGAGCTACGGGGAGAGGCAAGAGACAGTGTTCTTAGTGTTTCTACAGGTCACCTGTGCTGGGATTACCTGGAAGGGTGGAATCAGGCAGGTTTGGGGGACCCACCCTGGACCTACTGGCTCAGAATCTCTGGGAGAGGATTCCAAGGTGCTGTGTTGAGAGCAAGCACCCCCAGTGTGACTTGTAGAACAACACAATTTAAGTACCACTGTCTTGGCTCAAGCTGCCTTCACAAAACACCACAGACTGGGTAGCTTAAAAACAACAGACATTCACTTCTCACGGTTCTGGAGGCTGGGAAGTCCAGGATAAAGGTGCCAGCAAGGTCTGGATCCCACGAAGGCCTGCCTTCTGGCTTGTAGACAAAAACCACCCTCTTATTGTGTGCTCACATGGCCTTTCCTCAGTGTACGAGCATGGAGGGAGGGAGGGACTGAATCTGTTTCTCTTCTTGAAAGGACACTAATCCCATCGTGAGGACCCCACCCTCCTAACCTCTTCGAAACCCAGTCACCTCCCAGAGCCCCAGCCTCCAAACACCATCACATTGGGGGTTAGGGCTTCAACAAATGAATGTCAGGAGGGACACACACTCAGCCTGTTACAACCACCGTGGCCTTTGACAGTGTCATGGAGGGTGGGAGGCTCTAGGACTTCATCTGACATTTCCCTGAAGATTGACAGATTCTCTTTTTCCTGCTGGTTGTGATCCATTCATTGATGTTTAGAACCACCCGGGAGCTTAAAGACTGAATTTGCATTGGAACAAAAAGATATTCTATATTTGTTTTGGCTCAGTTGTGTCAGTGATTTCAGTTCTGTTCCCTGTGCCTTAGTAGGAAGGATGTTCTGGATGACCAACATTTGAGTTGCTCGAGGATGATAAAAGTAAGCCCGGCAGAGCGGTGGTTAAAAAGATGATGTCTTAGGCAGGGCTGTGGTCACCTCCTGAATGAAGGCAGCTGCCCCCCGGAAACCTTTTCCCCCCAGACTTTGTAACAGCTGCTTAATATAGCAGGGAAATGCTTCTTTTTTGAGCCCTGTTAGGAGGTGCTGGCGCGGATGAGTGTGTCCTCTCTGACATCTCAGAACAGTTTTTCCTGTCATTCGTCACGCCAACATAATAACCATGATTTTACAATGATGGCAGCAGCAGATCTCTTGAAATCACCTAACACTTTGGCTACTGCCAGAGCATACTGCCAACTCTCAGTGTTTGTAGGTGTTTGGGATCCAATCCTTTGTCTAAGGACACAGGGAGACTCTATTACCTGGTAGGTACATCACATGCGATGCTGCAATTCAGCTCTGACCTTCGGTCCCTCGGTTCAGCCCCTCTCTCTTGAGGAAATCATCCACTCCTTGTCTTCCCCTGGCTGCTATATTCCTATGGCTTGTATGTCTCTAGGTCAGAACTTCCTCCTGAACTTCAGACTCAGCGCCCCTCAGATTCTGCTGGCCCAGATGGACGTCTTGATTTTCTGCCCAGTTGCTTGCCTTCCCCTATTTTCTGTTTTGCCAAATGGCACCAGTTTCCCAGGTGCTCACAGCAGAAATGTAGTTATCCTCAGGCCCCTTCTTTCCTTACCCAGTCTGACCCCACGCACACCTCTGTCACCTCTAGTTTAAAGTACAATGTCCCTCTAGCTCTGTTCAGTTCAGATGCGCATCCCCTCTAAACTTGTCTCCTGAGACGGTTGCCTCTCTGGTCTCCCTTCTTCCGACGGTGCCCCTTCTCCCTGCTGCGTCTACAGTAAAACACAAATTCTGTGCTCTGTATTACACTGAGCCGGGTGGCTTGCAGTCAGGAACAGTGTTGAATGAGTGTAATGTTTACAAGTCATTCCTGACCTGACCACGTTACTGAACAATGCATCAACTTGAGAGCTTGGTCAGCTGTGTCCAGCACCAGGCCCTCATCGAGTGTCTTTATGTAAATGAATTACTTAGCGTAATTTAGGGCAGCCTCCACGTCTTCCCATTCTGGAATCCTGGCAGCTCATCAGCTGGGATCTTAATCAGAGGGTCACTTTTGTTTATTATTACAAGTCTAGCACCAAACTGCCAGGCTAATAGTAGGTGCCTGTGTTTTCTGTGGACTGAATCAGTGCAAGAAGGTGCCTCCTTACGGGCTTGAGAGCCGAGAGGCCAGCAGAGCGCACTGAAGAGAACTGCCTTGTTTATACACGTACACGCTGCAGCTAGAGGAGAAGCCGCAAGTCGCGCTGGGAGCCCGCGTGTCTGTCTGGGCTGTTCCCATGCCTCTCACGTCCCTGCTGGGTTTCCTGCTGTGCCGTCGCCGGTCTTTTCTGTGGCTGAGTCTCCTTCTGTCTGCACCAGAGGGCTCACCTCACCGTCTGCCCTCTGGCTTTCGCCATGTCATGACCTGAATAAGCCCTGCAGTCACTTCCTCGTCTCAATGATTTCTTCACTTCCCTTTGCTACCACCACCTCCCAACCAAGGGCCACCCCTTCCTGCTCTACTGCCTGACTCCACGTGGCCCATAACCCCTCGAGCACCTCGTCAGCCTGGGCCCCGGACAGAATCTCTTGTCCCCTTCGCACCGTCTCTTGCTGCAGCAGTCATCACCCTTCTGGCCCTGTTTTGTTCCTGGTTGTGGCCTGAGTGTCATCAGTCTTGCTCCCTCTAATTCTTTGTCTGACAGATGTGAAGCAGTGATGCTTACTTCCAGGTTTTGCTGAGGGTCCAACAAAATCCCTCCCCTGCTGTATCTCCGCTGCTGCCTTTTAAAAACTGCTTTCTTAGCACGGAGGGGATGGGGCATGTGGATGAGCCATTTTTCAATCTATTGACAGAAGAAGCCCACAATACAGGAATCTTTTGCCAACCCAGGAGCCACAGAAAAGGCTTGTTTCTGCTACTTCCATCTTTTAAACTGCGAGGTTTTACTAGCCCACGTTCACCTGGTGGCAAAGGGAATGGGAGGGAGAATTTTATGCTCCTCTAGCTCAGGAGGAGTTACTCTCTGGTCCCCCAGTATTTCATAACTGTATGGAGAGACCCCATACGGAACAGTAATGGTTTAGAAGCTTTAGAACAATAAGGTGTTTGGCCATTAGTTCTGATTCCTGGCTGTGGTGGTGGGATTGGGGTGAGAGCTGGGGTGAGCTCTTGTATGAGAAGGTGAATCCACATCTCTGTGATCTGAAGATGGAGCAGGACTGTTTATCTTCTGAGGCAAGTCCAGATTTTCTGCTTCCCTGCCCCACCATGCGCATGCTACCCTCCAGCCTTACCCAGCTGCTCGTGTCGCCGTGCAAGTCTGACCTTCCGTGCTGCCTTTATTTCCTCTGCGCCCTTACTTTACCAGAATGCTGCTTAGTTTTCTTCGTTATTTCTTTTGTACTTAAAATACTTGCCGCTCTCCAAAGCTGGGATCTAGATCAGTGCTTCTCAGAAGTGGTCCCCAATCCTGCAGCATTAGCTTCATGTGGAATTTACTAAGAGTGCAAATCTCTTTGCATATATCAACTACTATATATAAAATAGATGAACAACAAGTTTCTTCTGTATAGCACAGGGAACTATATTCAATATCTTGTAATAACTTACGGTGAAAAAGAATACGAAAATGAACATATGTATGTTCGTGTGTGACTGAAGCATTATGCTGTACACCAGAAATTGACACATTGTAAACTGACTTTACTTCAATTAAAAAAGAAAAGGAAAAAAAGGGTGCAACTCTCAGGCTCCACCCCGGACCTCCTGAATCAGAAACCGAATTCTGTGCTTCAGTAAGCCCTCCAGCCGATCCTGAGGTCCGCTCGAGTCTGAGGACCTCTGCTCTGGAGCGAATTCCATGCCTTCCCCATTCCCCAGAGAGCACTGCAGAAGGTCCTGTTACAGTGGATGTAGGAGGTTGGGCCTGGGCTGGCTTCCAGGAAGGCCCCAGAATTCTGTATCATGCCATGGAACGGACCCTGTTTGAATTTATTTCATAAACGGTTGTGGAGAAAACCTTACTAAATGGAAGCAAATCTGGTGGGCTTTGAGGAAATTCCACGCGTGACTCAGTTGTGAATTTTGCACATATATGAACTGCAGGGGGAGGAGGGAGGTTTAAGGTTTGCTAACAACTATGCAGAAATTGTCAAGTGATCTAAGAGGAGCTGGGACACCTGAGTGGAGGGAAATAACGTTTCTTGGTTAGGGCATGGGGACATGGATGAGTCTGAGTCATTTAAGAATGATCATTAACTTCGGCTAATGAGAGGACAAGGCTCGTCCCTGACCTCGGACAGCTCACTAGGTGGGGGAGGAAGATGCAAGCACAGTTGTGGCTGCTGGCGTGAGAAGCAGTCTAGGCTGGAGTTGGTGCGAGCTCTGCAGCCAGCTTGGCGTCACGTGCTGCACCTGCCATTTCCCAGCTGTGTGCTTCTGGGCAGTGTAACCATTCTGTCTCTGCCCCGGTTCCCTCACCTGTGATGGGGAGTAATGGAAGTACGCACAAGGTAGTGAAGACTAGCACCCCCTGATCGGGGATAACATGACAGGCTCTGGGAACATTTAGCCTGGCACATAGGGAGAGCTCTGTAGGTGTTATTGGTGTTGTCACTCAGTATTGTGATAGCAACTCATTTAACACACCCGAAAGTGGATGTTCTGTGGTGGAAGTGTTCTTGTGTTGTTTTACACATAGTGCAGTTGCTCTAGGAAGCACAGAGGCAGTAAAGCCCAGCTGGGCTCTGGGGATTGCTTTGTATTGGTCAAGAATAGCGCCTGGACATACTTGATCCGGACATGATTCCAGTGTTTCCTTCTTTTGGCTGTTGGAGTCTCCATCAGTCTGTTTCAAATTTACAGGCTAGTCTTGCCCAATTCAGAACTTCCAATGCCAGGCAGCCCACTCACGGTACAACCTTTGTGTAAAATACAAAACATACTAGAAGCTGTCTTTTGCATCACCCACAGGCCTCTGAGAGGGGCAGCTTGCACTGAAAAATGTAGAGAGAGGAAGGTCACATTGCATCCCCGTTGGTGCCAAGGCGTTCTGCTCAGGCACAGACCACATGGCTCTTTTTCAATTTCCGAATTTAGAGTTTCCTATTCTTTGAAGTCATCTGCATCTTCCTGTTAGAAGAAAAGGGGAAAAAACCCCAATGTACTGAACTAGCTAGTTAAATGATTAAAAAATATTGGTCATTGAAGCAATTGGAAATACAGCTCAAAGAGAGGGGAGTTCTCTGTGTGCGTGTGTGAAATGCCCTTGGCCAGCGCTTTCTGTGCATCGCTGCACGTCCTAGAGTTTGCCTGCTACAACTTCTCTGGCCTAGCATTTGGTAGAGGTGAGATAAAGAATGGAGAGGAGGAGGGAAGTGATCTCAGTCCTGAAGTTCACAAGGTGTTATAAACACTAGGCTCAGGGTGGCCTGCAGATCGAGGCTCAGTCAACTCTGAGTGCGGGAGCTGAGGGAGTTGTGCGCTGATGGTCAAGAGGGTTATAGTTTGAAAGGTGAGGAAGCAATGAGACCATATTTGCAACAGTATCTTTCACGTGCGTGTTGGGGTAGTGGGCTTTCCATACTATACAAAGTCAGACAACCTCTGTGGCACGTGTTTGGGCTGGGGTCGGAGGACGGCCTGTCACTACGGACGGAGCAAATCCAGACTGTGGCCTAGGGGCTTATTAGACACTGGAGAAACACCGTGTGTCTACTCAGATGGTGTATTAGTTTGTTAGGGGTGCTCTAACAAAATACAACACGCTGAGTGTCCCAGCTCTGGAGACCAGAAGTCCGAGGTCTGGGTGTCAGCAGAGTTGGTTCCTTCTGAGGGCTGTGCAAGAAGGCTGCTCTGTGCCTCACCCCTAAGCTTTGGGTGGCTTGTTGGTGGTCTTTGCTGTTCCTTGGTGTGTAGAAGTCTCACCCCATCTTCGTGTGGTATCCCCCGTGATACACGTCTGTCTCCAGTTTTCCCGAGTTATGTTGGATTACAGCTCATCCTCATGACCTCCCTTAGTTTGACAACCTTTGTAAACATCTCATCTACAAACCTGGTTACCTTTTAAGGTACTGGGGAGTCAGGACTGCAGCACACAAATTATGAGGAAACACGCTGCCACCCGCACACTCACGTGTAATGAACCCACTCTAATTCAGTCCCATGTACTATTGGGTGGGGAGAGCCATGGACGATGGAACAGGAAGCCGGAGGGGATACTGGCTCTACCTCCAGCGTGCAGCATGACTCAGACACACGGAGTCTGAGGCCCCTTTCCCCGCTGTGAGGAGAGGGCTGGTGGTGTTCTCTTAGATCTTGTCTCGAGTCCTTAGGACTAGTCTGCACATCTCTCTGAAGTTGTCCTGGCCTGTCTAGGATGTCTTAGCTGGTGCATAGCATCACACTTACCCTTTTGGCTTCTAGTGTTATGAGCCGGGCCAGGGACTGCCCCGACAGAGGCTTACAAGCACTTAGGACCACAGAGGAGGAAGAACTTATGCTTTTATTTGAACTTAGATTACTTTTATAATCTTCAGATTTTGTGGATGTTTGATGGGTTTCCAGCAACGCCTTCATCATCCTCTACATTCTCCATATGAACAGGCTTTGTCAAAAGTGTAACCTCTTCAGTCTGACATTACCTAGGATATGTCATTCTGAACAAGCCTGACCACCTGAGGTAGTGTCTTGGGTTTAGGACCCGCTGTGGACACCCCTGGATGTCACCAAGTCTTCACAACCGATGCGAATGGTGAGCCACACTGCACGAACCTGAGTTGTTTTCATTGACCTGCTCAGCCATTCTTGAGTGCCCATGAAGCACACCTGGAGAAGGTTAAGTTTTAAGCATTTTAAGTAGCCTGTTTTGTGTACACATGACCTTTACATTCTTGATTCGTTTTTTACTGTTTTGTGTATACTGTATCAGAGCATGCGTTTCAAGTATTGTAAATTTACTATCTATGTGTCTTGGGCAAGACGCTTCACCTGTCTGAGCACCAGAGTCCTTATCTATGAAATAGGCATAAAAATCTCCATTGTGTCCCCTTCTTAGGATTGTGAACATGGATCAGCTGAAATGGTGGATAATGACCAAGGGTGGATGGAGAGACCATCTGTCCCTGTTTATATCTATCGTCTTGGGGTAGTGATTAATAGCATCTCTTTGTATTCTCCAGAATGTCTGTTTGCATAATGAATTATATGATCATCGTATAAAATAATGAACATGAAGATTCTTGGTTTTATCATTCATGTCACTGTATAGATGATCTTAAATTCCAGTACTTAAATAATCTCACTTAAAAAATTTTTAAAAATACTTTTCCTTCATCTCACTGTGCAGGACGGAATAACCAACTTAACATGAGCTCTGTACACCCAGATGCTTTCACGTAATTGACGTCAGGAGCCACGGGGTGCCCCTGGTGGACCCTGCTGCTACTTTGCCCCGGGACCATCCCAGGCCCCGCCAGCACTCAAGCTGTCCACAGACTTCAGTCCCTCAACTAATTTCCCCCTACCAATTACTCTACCCTTGGGACACAGAAAGATACTGTTTTTCCTGGTTTACCCTTTCTTTTCTGCCCCTAAAGACAAGTACTCAGGCCCTGTCCATTTTGAGGATAAAATCACTGAATGCACTGGTAGACAGATGGTGATGAAGAGAATAAAAATGTGGGGAGGCTGCAAAGCTTAAGAAAGGATACGATGTTCTAATAAAGTCCCTGGTCTCTATTTCTCTATTCTCTTTCTATGACAGTAACTGCAAACCCCATTGGGCTTCTCCCTTCTGCATTTGTGCCTAAGGCTGGAACACACCACAGTTCTTTTTTCCTTAGACTCCATTTGCTCCTTTGGGAAAAGCATGCCTCCCTCAATGTCTTGTCTCTCAACCAATTGCTGACTAACAGGTTATAGCCTTTCCTTGAAGGAGAATTTGCATCTCTTTGAGGATTTACAGACTGGAGAAAACTCATTTAACAAGGACTTTTATTCATCTCGTCGCATATTTATTACTATTATCACTAAAATTTTTAGCAGTGGAGAGCCAATTAGGGATCACAAACTCTACTGCACCTCTCCACCTTGGTACCGTTGAAGAAAATGGAAGCTCAGAGATTAGTAACTATCCATTTATCACAGAGTGGGCCTCATGCTAGGGCTAAAGGCTTAATATTTCATCCTAACATACTACTCACAGTCATTTATTTATCACTTTGTTTTTATACGATGTTATGTATAATGAGTGTTGGCCAATGGACGATGAAATTCTAGACGGATTGTATAGTTTCTAAACATGTGTCGCAGATGTTTAGCCTCTTCCTTCCATGGGCCAGACTTTGGCATCAACACTTTTGACCTTCCTCAAGTTTTGATTATTTACAACACAACTGGCCACAGTCTACAGTATGTAATAATTTGTCATGTAATGATTATTAACTATCATGTAGTAATTATGACGCATAATAATTTGTCATGAGGACGAACTACTTAGGTTGTTCTAGGGATTAAATGAGATAGGGCGTGAAGAAGCCTGAGCATGAATGCGAATTACTCGGGCTGCAAAGCTGGGAGGCGGAGTGATTACTTAGGGAGAGAGCCTAGTCCTAAGACACCCAGCATTGACATTGAATGAGCTGGATTGGATTCTAGGATTGGGTGATTTGGAAAGGTCTGTGGATATAGTCTTCATGAATATAGGAGGTCTTCTCTAGTTCTATGTAGGCAATAGCATCCTTTGCATTTTTCTTGTTAACACAATAGCCCTCTTTGTGGTTGTCCCCTTTCTGGGGTTCCTCTGGGTGACCTGCTGGTGCGACCATGTTACCTGCTGAGGGTAAAATCAGTGATGAGAACGCCTCCACGTGTTCAGGAGGTGAATCCCCCGGATTTACTCATTTCATGGACCAAAACTACCCATATAATTCTCCATTCCCTATCAAGGCCTGATTCAGACATCACCCTCCCCCAGCCAGAGCCTTCAGCTTGAGGTGAGGACTCCTCTAAACCCTGGCATCTGTACCTCTCACATGCATGCATGCCTCTTACTACTTTTTGTGTTATGCTCTAGTCTGTATCTTATTTTTCTCTGTATCTCCCAGTGTGCCTTGCACAGAATCTGACACATAGTAAGAGCTCTTGAAACTGACTTGAACAGGGGAGAACTCAGTGGATCAGGGCCAGACCTTTTACTCTTTGTGGAACACTTCCAGCTCTTCTTCTCAGTGCCAAGGATTCTAAACTTCATTTTTGTACCTGAGCTGCATATTTCTATGGCCTTGATGGATTCCTTGGCAGCAGCTTGGTGGCAGAGAGACTCAGAAATATTTATGGAAATTTAAGCAAACTGATTAATAAAGGAGGCAAAAAGAAGCCCACACGGTCTTCTCTTGTGCTCTGTTTCTTTTAAAGAAGCCTGTTTGTGTTATCACTTCAGCAGTTTGGTAAATAAGCGTGCCTTCTCACTGATCTGTCCTGTTGTGCTTGCGGTGGTAAAATGTGATGATTAGTCATGGATAAAAGCTGTATGCATCTTTCCAAGCTGCTTAACGATATGTATGCAGGACTTTGAGGTAAATAGAGATGAGTGCATGAATATCTGCTTGGAGTGACGATTTTAATGTGTTCACCAACTTGGAATTTTCAGGTTTGCTCATACCAAATTAAAAAAAAAGTTCTGACACTAGTAATTTTATTTTTTTGTTTCTATTTTTTTTTGGCATCAGGAAGAACCTAATTTTTCAAAACTTCTGTAAAAAATCCAGAGCTGTCTTCAGAGTGGTTGGACTGGGAGGTGTGTGCTGGGAATGTTGCCTCTCTGCATCTTCTCCCACCCGGTCCTAGGCCCTTCTCACAGCTCTGGGGCTCTGGTGGACGCAGAACACTTCCATGTCCTTTCTGTCATTATCATACTCATGCAGTTTGTTACAAAAGACTGTTGGACTAGAAGTCAAGAAAGATTGATTCTAGTTCTGGTTTGACCATTAACTTGCTACAACATTGAGTAAGCCAGACTCTTTCCCTGGGTCTCAGTTTCTTCATGGGTGAAATAAAGGTATTTGTCCATAGGAGCTCCATGGTATGGTCACCAAAGGATTGACAGGTTTTTTTTTTTTGTCTGGTTTGTAATGAAAAGTTATTTATTGCATTAAAGTTAACATAAAATCACAAGATTTTAGCACTAGGTATGGGCTTGGTTACCTACAGATTTCTTACATGATCTTGGAATTTTATTTCTTTTTGTTGGTCAAGATACTTCACTAAATGCCTCCACTTCACAATAGCCTTAAGCTTCTCACCTAACGGGAGGATATTTCTTATCTGTAAGGGCTATCCGATTCAACATCTACTGTGATCTTTATAGGAAGTGTGTGAAGTATGAGGGAGTGCATTTCATGTCTGTTTTGCTGGAAAGGGTTAAAGTCACCCGACTGGCTCCAAGTCACACAGCTGGTAAGTGATGGCGGTTTTTTCCACCTGCTTATCCAGTGCCTTTTTGCTGTATATTGGATATTTTGACCTCTTAGGTAACTGATGGTTAGAGAACATAACTAATCCATGGAATTTCCATTGAAAGCCTCATGAACTTTTTGTCTTTAAAGACCGACTTCTATAAATCCTGTTTTCCTAATCCAGAAGGAGGAAAGAGTGGAGCATATCATCTCTGAAAAGTCTCTTAACCATTCACCTGGTCTCCTGACTGCCACTCCTGTCTCCTCCAATACATCTTCTACACTACAACCAGGGACATTTTCCCCAAAGCACAAAAATAATCCCATTACTCTCCTTTAGTGTTTTCCAACTGTCTTCCTGGAAGCTCTCTCAATTCCTTCGCTTGGTGTATAAACCATTCATAGTCTGGCCTGTACTTCCTCAACAGCCCCCTCCCCTTTCCCATTTCCATGCCGTCCATTCATTTGCTCAGAGCTGACTTTTACACCCACGATATTCCAGTTTTCACGCTAGGATGGAGATGAAAGGTGATAAATGAGATAGAGCTAGGTGATGCCCTGTCTGAGATAACCATCTGCTATCCAGCTGAGCCGAATGTCATGTGTTTGACACTGCTCATCTCAGATTGCCCTCCCATTTCATCCCTCCTCCCCTGACCTGGCAAACACCTACTCATCCTCCGAGTTCAATCTTTATCACCTCTATGATACCTCAAGGAGATTTGAACCAAACTATCCTTTTGGCCCCCATTGTACTTTGTACATGAAAGCACCCAGGACACTTTAACCATGTTCATTGGTGTACTCGACTGCAGATACCTCGAAGGTAGGAAATTCAATAAATATTTATTTAGTGCTTTAGCAGTTGTGAGTCAAAGTACCGCACAATCGAAAAACCTCTGCCCAGGTATGCAAGACCACTTACTGTACTTATATTAATTTTAGAAAGGTTGATCTGCCTGTAGATAAATCCCAACGATATATCCTTTGTGTTAGATCATTTGCCATTTCAGCAAAGCATGTGAGACTCTTGACGGATGCTGTTGGCTTGACGTAGCCTTCACAGAACAGCAGAAAGTGGCAGCTAACGGATGGATGAACCAGGGCCTTATGTACGCTGCAGCCATTTATTTACGTTGTACGGTGACCTTCGTATGGCAGACGTACAAATGAGGAACTAGCTAGATATGGGCCGTGCTTTTTGCCCAAATTAGGCTATTTTAGATCATCTACTATTATGTTATTTAAGAAAAATAAATGAACATTTACATACAATTCTAGCTTCATTAGAAATGTAAGCTTTATTTTTAGAATTTTAGAAATTGCTGATTTTTATAAAACAGCAAACCTAAATACAAGAGGAAAAGATGAAAATGCTAGTATTAAAAAAAAAACTAAAAATTTAATTCTGACCAGGGTTGCTTCTAAACTATTGTTTGTGCATATTATGCAGTGAATCTGTTCAAACCTACCTACCTTCCATTTTGCAAAGTACAGCAGAAAACTTGATAGCGAATGAAGATATGATCACTAGTGTTGAGACCCATGCTGTGGATTCCTGCATTTCTAATAGGTGTTTTACTCTGAACTTAATCCCTACATAAACCTTGTGCACTCAGTTGAGATAACCTTTTCTGTTACCCTCCAGACACAGGCCCAAAGTCACCTCCTTTAAATGCCTTCCTAGTTAACCCCATCCATCTTTAATGTAGCCACATCTCCTTAGAACCTGGGGCACTTTTTGGAATTCTCTTCATTTCTGCTGGTTTGCGTTTGCGTCTTTGATGTGTTTGCCTTCTGTCTTGTTTTCCTGCTTATTCAGTCAGTTTTTTCACACTCCAACAGAGTGAGATCTGTCATGCATCCATCTGTCTGTCTGCCTTCCCTTATTCTCAAACTAAATTATGTCCTCCCCCCCAGTAATTCTTCAAACTAATCAAGATTTATACTCTTATATTTAAATATTGTATTTATTTGATTTATTCCTAACTCCTTGCTGGATTATGAGATCCATGTGAGGAAGGTATGTGTCTTTTCTGTTCACAGCTGGTGCCAAGATAACATCTGTTAAATAATAGTTATTATTAAATGTATTATAGAAAATTTGGAAAATTCAAATGCACATATAGAGGAAAAAAATCATCTAATGGCTAATAAGTATCAAATAACCAATGTAACATTTTTACTATGTATGCAAATTCTATGTACATATGTATAAGTGTTTGTTTAAAAAAGGAGTTATACACTATATAATATTTTATTTTTTATGCATCATATCATGATATTTTTATTAAGTCAGCATGAGTTATTTACATTATCGTTAAAAATCTTGTCTTTAAAAATTATCCATATGTCCTCAGTTCTCAAACTCTTTAGATTCAGCTCTATATACTTCAGAATTACTGAGGATTCCAGTGAGGTTTGAGTTATCTATTCATGTTTACCTTGTTAGAAGTTAAAACTGAGAAATTTGAAAGAAGTAATTAACTCATTAAAAATAAGTAATAGAAATAAATGATTATATATTCATTTGAGCAACATATTTTTATTAAAAGAACTATATTTTTCAAATCAAAAATGTTGGTGTGAAGAATAACATTGTTTTATATTTTTGCAAACTCTTAATGTCTGACTTAACGGATGACAGCTGGGTTCTCATATCTGCTTCTACATTCAGTTTGTGGCAGATACTCTTTTGGTCAAAGTATATTTGGAAAATTCAGCCTCACACAGATATGTCGTTGGAAAATGGAAAAATATTTTAATAGTTCTTTCAAATAATTGTGGATATTCTTTCCTAACACTATATCAGAACTCAAATAGCGATGTTTTCTTAAAGGTTAATTTCAGCAGGGAATTTGAAGTCATGCCCAGAGAACTGTTTATACCCTTTTACATTGCTCTGTCTTCTACTTTGAATGACTGTCTTACCCATGCAGTATGTTTTACATACCTAATGGCTACGTCAATCATTTGGAAAATACTGGTTCATGGTTCATTATACTGTGTCATCATATGTCACAGTGGAGCCTCTAGAAAACACATTATCATAGGGATTGATAATGAAAAGGGCAAATAATACCTTAATATTATTGCAGAAACTGTTTTGACCTTTCAGACCCCTTGGAAAGATTCCAGGGACTTCTGGGATTCTCTGGACCACATTTTAAGAGTTGTAGCAATCTATCAATCAGATTCATGTCAGTATTTAACTCTGGAAAATTCTCAGCAGTTTTAACATTGCTTCCCTTTTATCAATTTTCAGAATACCTATTGTATGTACTAGAGCACTTCTCTGTTTTGCATTTTCCATTACACTAATTCTGAATTCTATTTCAGCAATGCTAAATTCTACCCTAACTTGAATACTATTCAAGCTCATCTACTGAGTTTTTATTTTATTTTAAAGATTTCATCTTTTTTTCTTTGCCTATTCTTGTTTCCTGCCTATTCTTTTTTTTTTTTTTTTGAGTTATAGTCAGTTTACAATGTTGTGTCAATTTCTGGTGTACAGCACAATTTTTCAGTCATACATGAATATACATATATTTGTTTTCACATTCTTTTTCCCCGTGAGGTACTACAAGATCTTGAATATATTTCTCTGTGCTATACAACATAAACTTGCTTATCTATTCTATATATACCTGTCAGTATCTACAAATCTTGAATTCCCTGTCTGTCCCTATCCACCACCCTCCCCCCGGCAACCACAAGTTTGCATTCTGTGTCTATGAGTCTGTTTCTGTTTTACATTTATGTTCATTTGTCTTCTTCTTTTTTTTAGATTTCATGTATGAGTGATATCATATGGTATTTTTCTTTCTCTTTCTGGCTAACTTCACTTAGAATGACATTCTCCAGGGACATCCATGTTGCTGCAATTGGCATTATGTTGTCATTTTTGTGGCTGAATAGTATTCCATTGCATAAACATACCACAACTTTTTTATTCAGTCATCAGTCAATGGACATTTAGGTTGTTCTCATGTTTTGGCTATTGTAAATTGTGCTGCTATGAACATTGGGGTGCAGGTGTCTTCTTGAATTAGAGTTCCTTCTGGATATATGCCCATGAGTGGGATTGCTGGGTCATATGGTAAGTCTACTTTTAGTCTTTTGAGGAATCTCCATACTGTTTTCCACAATGGCTGTACCAAACTGCATTTCCACCAACAGTAACTGTCTATTCTTTATTTTTATTTTTATTCTTTTAGTGGGGGAGGTAATTAGATTTTTATTTATTGTAATGGAGGTACTGGGGATTGAACCAGGACCTTGTGCATGCTAGCATGCACCCTACCCCCGAGCTGTACCCTACCCCCTACAACTGCCTGTTGTTATTTCATAAATGTCAGTTCTTATATCATGAATATTAATCTTTTTTAAATCTCTGATGATTTTAATACTACTTTTTAAAATTCTTAATCAGATTTATCTATTTTCTCTATTTTATGGGTATGATATCCTGTTTGTTGGGTCAGATCATTCTATATCACATTGCTAGGCTTTTTCATGTGCTTTAAAATTCTTATTTGAGATATTTTCTCCTTTCTGGGAGTTTCTCTCCAGTTCTGTAGGGGAGTTTTGCATTTTCTTGGATCTGAGTTCTACAGGATGCACAATTCCAAATCATGTCTTAACGACAGAAACTTAGTTTGAGTTTCTCCTTTGGGGATAGTGCAATTCCAGGTCTTGCATCCTTGAGTCACACAGACACAGATCCCCTTTTTACATGGATATTTCTGCTGCTTCCCACAGAGTGGCCCTAGGAGAGCAGGAAGACATTTTCCATCTGTTCTTTTTTTTTTTTTTTTTGCAGATGGGCAGTATATTCCCAGCTTCTGGATTCATTTGGGGAGTCTAGCTCTGTCCCTCCTACCATGCACTGGTCATATTTGTTCCCCATTGCATGTTCACATTAAGATTCCTGACCCAATGTTTGTATCTGTTCCCAATCCCCTATGGACTAGTAGCTTTGTCCCTAACTATTACTATGGATTACCTCTTTCTGTCATGCAGAATTTTTCCATTGTTTTTTTGAGAGGATTCTGTTTCAATTATACATGATTTATCTTTTCATTTCTTTTTTTTTAACATTTTTTATTGAGTTATGGCCATTTTACAATGTTGTATCAAATTCCAGTGTAGAGCACAAGTTTTCAGTTATACATGAACATACATACATTCATTGTCACATTCTTTTTCGCTGTGAGCTACCACAGGAACTTGTATATATTTCCCTGTGCTATACAGTATAATCTTGTTTATCTATTCTACAATTTTGAAGTCCCAGTCTCTCCCTTCCCACCCTGGTCTTTTCATTTTTTTTGTTATTTACATTTTCAGTTATTTCTGGTTTCAGAGTGGAAGAGGGAATTTTGGGTATGTGCTTAATCTGCCATCTTGACCCATTTATGAGTTACAAGAATCTATCAACGTTTACTAAACTGATTCCCTAGTCTTGTTCATTTAGGTTGTTTCTAGTTTCTTCTTGTAACAAACATCACAATGATAAATATTTTCATAGCTAAGTGTTTGCATGTGCCCATTATTGCATTCTTAGATTACATTTTCAGAAATAAAACTACTGGTGATTTTTACCTTTTCATTATTCATGTCTGATGGTGTCCTTCTTCCAGATTTCCTTTACCTTTTTACTGTCTTCAGGGATAAGGCCTTAACAACATGGTGTGCTGTTAAGATGTGTCAATATCTAACTCCTAACTCCTGCTTACCTCTTCAGCCTCATAGTCCACCGCTGTCCTGCATTCACCACACTTGGAATTCTGCAGATGTACTGTCCTCTGTTATTCACCTGTGTCTTGACCCATGCTGTTCCTTCCATCAGGGATACTTTTCTCCCCATCTCTTTGCACAGTGATCTGCTCATCCTTTAAAACACTGCTCAGGTGAGCCCTCTGCTGTGAAGTCCTCTGTGACCTTTCTAGAAAGCGTTTCCCTCTTCTGTGCTATTACAGTTCTTCTGTTATAGCATTTACTAAAGTTGTTTACATGCTTGTCTCCACCACTAAGTTGAGAAATCCTTGAGAACTGTTGTTTGAACCCCAGCACTTAGCACAGTGCTTGATACATAGAAGGTACTTGCTCAGTGAATAATTGATGAATGGATATTCTATAACTTGGTGAGTAATACCATATTGATTCATATAAATTTTTTTGTGCTTCCCTAACCACACAGTAAACTTGTTTGGGCTGAGAACTGTGTCATGATATTCTCTCTCTATCTGGTCTGTCTAGTCTGTCATAGTCTTTTCATCTCCAATCTACTAATGCAGTGTCAGTCATATTCTTAGCACACTCCAAATATCTATGTTTTGATTGACTATTAGGTACAGTGACAGCATCAGTGGGGTTGAAAAAGAGTTACTGTGGGTTCTGCTGCAGGTCATTACATGCTGGACCGTCAGCTCGTGTGTGCTCAATACCCACCTTCCTGGAGTCTTTTCCCTTTCTTGGCGTTGTCAGGTTAAACAAAGGCTTTGGACTTGAGGACCTCCAAGGCAGCTTCTGGCTCTATTAGTTTGTCTTCTTACCCACAATTACAATTCTATGTCCAAAACATAGACTATGCCCCCTCTTCTATGAAAAATGAGCACTCTGTTTCATAAAAGCTCTTGTTTGTAGTATATTTTTAGAGTGCTAGAAGAGGAGTCATAACACTTGTATTTGTGTTTCAACTTGCATCCGGAGAAATGACTTACACAGTTTCTGGGAAGAAAGCTTGTAAACTTGAAATATTCTGACTTCAAATGAGCACACATCTATATTTCTGGTGATTTTGGAAATGATAGCAAAAATGACAAACTCTTTGCTGCTTTCTACAGTAAGTTCAGAGGGTGAAAATAAATTTTTAAAATAAGAAAATCTGAATAAAACTGAGTAGAAAACAAATATAAAACTCAAGATAGCATCCTTGATTATGGAATAGGAAGATGTTATAAAATGACACAACATCCTTTATTTTATTACCACACTGGGAGATATTGTTTGAGGTTCGTTTATTTCTAAAAATCTTTATATTTTCCACTTCACGGCTAGCTTATATTGTTTTTGTTCTAATTACATAGGAATTGAAAATTATTTCTTAGTAGCATTAAGTGATGTTATGAGCTCAGTCAAAAACAACCAGGCTCTTTGGTGTTCAATTCACTTCCACCATCACTGATTATGTTTTTCCTATGAAAAGCCTTCTTCCATGATTAGTTGAATTGAACACTTTGAACCTGAAATTGTGTTCTAGGTGTTGGTCCCACCTCTTTGAGACTTTAGACATACAATACACGTTTATTGTTTTCAGATTTGTCATCATGGTGGTGGCAGAGCAACCTGTTCCCTCTTTTTTGGCTTATCTCTGGTTCAGAGTTCATTTCCTTCTCTATTCCTGTGATTGTTCTAGAAACCATGACTTTGATCGATGATTTTTTTTCCTACTTAGTCACCTACAATTCCTTTTTACAGGATTTTGAATCTAATTCATTTTTTCACTCTTCTTCATCATCTTAGTTCTAATACACAGCATGCATTCAGGAAATATTTTGGAACTGCCTTGATTTCAGTGAAGAGCTCAAGTTTTCTAATACAGAAAACATATTTATGATTATCCTTAAATCAACTGTGGTCCTGATTTTGCTGGATTTTCAGAATTAATGCATTAAAAATCTCACTGAACTCTGGCTGACTTTTCTGGATAATGTGTTTTGCTTCTTTATGCTTTCCTTTGTACTCTAGTGCTTCTACACTAGGTAAGTGTTACTTGGCTGCACAAAAACTAAGTGTTACTAAACATGTAGAAAGTAAACACAGCTTGTACTGGACTCTGTGTTCCCTGTAGAAGAAATAATAGTAGATAGTCAAGATGATGTGGGGTTGGCTTTTTGGTGGTTTTACACATCTTTTTTGTATAAATTAAGGAGGTAATGCTGGTGGTAGTGGTAGTGTTGTGATTTAACTTAAAATCAGAATCTGTGTGGTCCTAGGACAAGTGTGGGGAGTGGTTTTAACCACTTGGCAAGTCTGTTGCTCATTTAAAACAGGAAGTGCTCACACTGCCACTCAGTTACTACTACTTGTCTAATTCAAATAGGACTAATTTTACTGTGTTATAAGATCTCGTTATCTTATTATAAAGACATCTTTTTAATATCTCATGATGGATTTATTTGGTTGGCACAAAATGATATGTTAAGATATGTTACAGGGGGAGAAGTTGGATTAACTTCAAATTCCAACCCCTTCCTCTTCCACGTGTCTTGAGAAAAGCCAAGGCAGAGAGTGTGCTGGAAGGCATGTCTCCACGCCAGTGGATCTTGGATCTTCCCCATCACTCATTAGCGGTAGGAATTGGAGCAGCTCACATGGCATCTCCGACTCTCAGGAGCCTCCTGTATAACCTGGGGGAATTGTTACCTGCCAGTCTATCTATTAGGGTTATATAATGCAAGTGGAAATGCTAGGTTAATCGCAAAGCACAGAACAAATGGGTAGTGTTACCATTGTAGATCCATATGCACAGGCCAAAGTGAAATCCTTGGAAACAAGCTGGAAGATTGTTTTTCCTTTAGCATCTCTTCTGCCAAAAATGTTTATTGATTGCAGCTGGAAGGAAACCATTCTGTGAGGGAAAATGATTCTGAATATAGGAGTCAGAACCTGTTTAATATTCTGACAGCTTGAACATGTTTCTTTATGTTTTTCAATAACACTTTAGCTTCTGAGTGACTTCTCTGACATGAGAATCCACTGAATCAGGAAAGCTATAAATTGCTGACAGGCTATCCTCAGGGAAGTGACCAGGATGGGGCAAATGGGATTGTACCAGCGTGTTTGGCCGAGGGAACTCGAATACCTAAGGCTTTACAGACCTCAAAGGAGGCCAGCTGTGTGGAGTATGAAAGACCAGAGGACCAGCCACCTACTATCCTTTGGACATCATCTACTGAGAGTCTACCATCTGCTACACTCTGTGGTAGGTGCTTTGACCGAAGTACTGCATTTGACCTTCAGAACAGCTCTTTTGGAAGAGCACTAGTATACCATTCATACATTTAGGAAAATTGACATTCCCTAAAATGCGATTATGCTCAAGTCTTCCAATTCTAAATCCAGTGCTCTCTGCATGTTAGTTTTTGTTTTGGTTTCTTGAGGAGGGGGAGGTAATTAGGTCTGTTTGTTTATTTATTTATTTGATGGAGGTCCTGGGGATCGAACCCAGGACCTTGTGCATGCTAAGCACTTGCTCTACCACTGAGCTATATCCTCCCCTCTCTTTCCATTTTATGGGGCCTACCCCGACTCCCACTGCATATGTTATTAGTAACTATGCATTTACAAAGTATTACCACACAAATTACCTCACTTGACTGATACGGCCTCTGTGTCCAGCCTTTCCAAGGCAAGCCTGTGTGTTGTTTCTTTCTGAGTTCCGGTGGTGTGTCTGAAAAGAGCCCTGCATGAGAACCAGAACTCTGGCCTGGCCTTCTTCACCCATTCACTTTGTTACCTCAAGCCCTGAAAGAGAAGGGATGTGCCTCTAGTCTAGTTAGGCAGTGGAAGAATCTGGAGTAGAAGTCAGCTTTCCTGAGTTCCAGGTCTCCCCAGCATCTTAGGAGATAAAACCCACTGACTAGATTAGTACAATTTTTGTGCATTTGTTGAGATCATTATTTAATTTAAAAGCTGCATTATGATTTAATTACAGGGAGTAAATAAGACTTTGACTCTGAAATGGGATGGGGAAAACGTTGGTAGGGAAAGATTTGCAGTAAAGGTTTGATCCTAATCTGTAATGAAAATGATAGTTGGTGAGAAAGGGGAAGCTGCTGCTTCAAGCTTGCATTATTTGGAAAAGTCCCAGTTTTAGATATTGAATCTGTACAAAGTGGGCGGAGTCTGGGCTCTCTTTTTAAGAAAGTCTGAGCCCACCAAGCGCTCCTCTTCTTGGAGGGTCCAGCTCGGCCTGCTCTGAAAAGTGAAAGCCCATAGAATGCCAGCCTGCCTCACAGGAAAGGGACACGCTGGAGACTTACCCTCACCTGGTTTGCTCTCAGGTAGGCCTACGGGAAGGATCATGTTGGAGTGTTAATTAATGTGGTGGCTCATGTAGTTACTAAAGTTATTGGAAGCTATTAATTTGGATTTTTCTGTGACTCTGATTTATGAAAATGAATTTGTAATGAAAATGAATGACAGAAATAAGCTAACAAGAGGAATGCTTAGCCTACCCACGTAAACCTGCCTTTACAGCAAGACAGGGGGAGCATCTCTGAAGGATGAAGATAACATGGCTTTGGGGATATTTTATTAAAAGTGAATTGTGATTCTGTTTTGAGATCTGTTGCTCTTACTCCAGGGAAGATGATCCTAGGCTACTTCCTTCTTTCTCTGATATTCCCTTTAATTCCCTTGCACTGTTCCTTCTGGACACACCCTGGTGAATAAAGGCTGTGGAATCTGCAAGGAGGAATGCGGAAGCCCACTCAGACCAAGTCAGATGCAGTCGGTCAGTGAAAGGAAATCAGTGGAAGGGAGGGGGGTATGTTGAGGTGAGGACACTTCTTAAAGTAGCATTTTAATGGCGAGCTCGATGTTAAGTTACTTGCCCACATTTATACAGCTTGTAAGTGGTAAAGCCATGATTTGGGCTGGCTCTGGCCTGAATGCGGAGAACCCAAGGAATCACCAGGGCCAGCTTTCACTGGTTTTGGATAACAGAAGGCTCCCCCTGCAAATGCCAGTCGTTATTTTATTTGCCAGATGGGTTACGTTTTGTCTGGACCATGGCAATCTCAGGCCCTGGTTGGTCTTTTTCTCAGGAACTGTTTCCTTTATTTCTTGATTGTTATTTCTGTTCCATCAGAGAAGACTCATTCTTTAGGGATACAGATCTTTTGCATGGATAAATCTATAGCCTTTGCTGTTTTTAGGATCCTCCCTTTCACAATTTTTCATATTTTCTGATTTTGGGGTGAATTTCTTTCGTATCAATGACTTAATTTTTTATAGTGCCAGCTTTGTTCTTTTCCCTTTCCAATGTGGAATTAATCTGGCTTTGGCTACCTCGCTCTTCTTGGCCAGTTTCCTTTATAATTTCAGACTGAATATAATTGTTTTAAATCCCATCATTCATCCCTTACCCTAACAAGGTCACTGTATCATGTATTTACTTGAAAGAACACAGCAGATATTTCCCAATATTTCTTTTTTAAATGTTAAATATTAAAAAAAAACATGGTTTTCTTCTGCACCTTAGAGCAGTTCTCCCTCATTCTAATATTGTAGCGTGGGTCTCACCTGTGCTGTCCCTCCCTGCACAGCCACCCCACCCCTCCATTTACTTCTCCTTGAGCATGGATGCAAGCATGGAGTTTTCCAGAAGCTAGATTTCTGTGTTCTCCCTTGTTCACCAGTAATTTCCATGTGAGTATGATAAATTCTGTTTCATTGCCCTGGAGGCTTATTTGATGTGCAAAGACATTCACCAGTTTTGAGGAGATCGATTAGTGAAGCTCTGCTTAAGTAAGGAAGGATCTTCTGCTTCCAGTGGCTGTGTACGAGGGTTCTCCAGAGAAACAGAACCGATAGGAGATATTTTGGCTCACATTAAGTACAGAGGCCCGTAGATCCCATGGTCTTCCTGTTTACAAGCTGGAGAACCACGAAAGCTGGTGGTTTGATTCAGTTTGAGTCCAAAGGCCTGAAAACCAGAAGTACCCAATGCCTGAGGGCAGGAGAAAATGCATGTCTCAGCTCAAACAAAAAGTAAATTTGCTCTTCTGTCACCTTCTTGTTCCTTTCAGGCCCTCAAAGCGTTGGATGATGCCCACCTGAAGTGCTTAGTCTACCAATTCAAATGCTAATCTTTCAGAAACACCCTTACAGACACATCTAGAAATAATGTTTTCCCAGCTATCTGGGCATCCCTTAGCCCTCTCAAGTTGACACATAAAATGAACCATCACAGCCTTGTTTACCCCCCAAACCCCAAGTGATCTGAAACACTTTTAAGTTTTTGCGGAATGGAGTATACAACTGTCAAGACTTCCGGTCTTCTCCAGGGCCTGCCACCAACTTTCTGTTCCTTTCTTACTTGGCCTTTCTGGACCACTAGGCATTACAGTCTTCAAATTTTCATATAAGGGGACCTACCAATGCTGACAAATGTCAGGGGGAGACAGAAAGTCATCTTGGATGGCATAGCAGACGGTTTCCTTGCAGTATGTGTGGGGAGGAGGCTGTTAGATTTCTGCATCTCTGACGTGGAGGCACACAGTGGGAGGCAGTGATGGCTTCTGCTGCTTTTCTAGTCCTATGTGGACGCAGTACCTGGGGATGAGGCTACATGCTCGTCCCATGCACATGAGTATGGATTTCTCCCAGAGGCTGAGAAATTGTTGCTAGATTTTAGTTTCCATTGCCATTGTGTTATTGTCATGGTTTTTGGTTTTTTGTGTGTATTTTAATGAAATATGGAGAGAAAAAAAATGAAGTGCCGTGAGATGTATCAGCACTTCGTTTCTTAAGGTATTACACTAATGTTATCACCACAGACTTACCTTCGATAACTAATGTAAAAAAAATT
Organism: Vicugna pacos; assembly: GCF_048564905.1. Taxonomy (NCBI): domain Eukaryota; kingdom Metazoa; phylum Chordata; class Mammalia; order Artiodactyla; family Camelidae; genus Vicugna; species Vicugna pacos. The sequence goes on along the minus strand of NC_132987.1, from coordinate 59,441,331 downwards.
AATAAATAGAAATTTCTATTAAGAAGAGTTGGGAGACCAGAAGAGGGAGCTGTCATGCCCTGCAAGGAAAGCAGAGCCCAACAGGAAGAAGGAAGGCTCCTCTTCCTTCCTGGTAAGGACTCAACCAATGAAAAGGCACAGCCTGAGTTTACTATAGCCCTCCGCACTTCCTTTTCCTTTCTATAAAAGCCTTCTCCTTCATTTGCCATGGGAGGACTTGCACATGGCTCATCATGATTGCAGAGCCCCAGTTGCAATTCTCTGCTGATCCCAAATAAACCCATCTTTGCTGGAGAAATATCTGGCAGTCTGTTTCAGATCAACACTATAATTTCTTGGAGTCCTTTTAGAAGAGAAGTATCTGTTCCTTAGCTCATGTTTTTCTATTAGTGGAAACCACAACAGCAGCTGAACCTAACAATCTTGCGGTGATTTTCAAACCTGGTTTGTCCTGTTATGTGGTCCACTCCAGGCACATGGGGAAGCTGCTCAGCATGACTAGACCACCAGTCCCTGGAAGACAGGGGCTAAGTGTGACTTACCTTTGAATCCTAAGTACTTTGCAAAGGACCCAGTGCCTGGGTTTCTAGAATGCACCCAGTTATACTATAGAGCAAGTGCAGAGCCCTGTAACAATTTCAGGGGGAAATGCAGCCAGCTTTCCAATCACTATCTTTAAAGTCCCTAATTGGATAACTATTTTGAAATGTAGCCAGTGAGTTATATATATACTTTTAATCATCCTAAGTGTCTTGGTAGTTTTCTATAAACTCTTCCAACTGGAGGAAGACATTATTTTCATTGTGAAGCTAAGTTACATAAAGCGGAGTTAAAGAGAAAAGCAGAATTTTTATTTCTTCTCGGGCTAACCCTTTATTTTCCAAACAAACCAAATGCCCTTCTTTCTAGGGTAAAGCTAATATACTCTAGCATTTCATTTACTAGTTAGCATGCTCCAAACTCGGCTTTGCTCTGCTCTCCATGACGATCTTGGTGCAAAGGCTGCAGCTTGCTCAGCTTCACAAAGTCATGGCAGAAAGTCATAAAACTGCTGCTAGCAGCATTCAGGTACCCAAGGGAACATTCTCACAAAACGTCAGCTTATCTTGAGTTGAAAGAGGCAAGTGATGAGCAGGAAAAGTGCAGTGCTCTGACATGCCAACTTTTGGATACCCGATCACCAGCAGTTTCAGTGCCAGCTTTCAGCCTCTCCAAGCAGGAACCAATGTACTACTGATTGTTGACATGAAACTGTACAGGAAATCTACTTAAATGTTTTTTTCCGAAACAATAGCCCAATGGATTATTTAGCAGATTTTTTTTTTTTTTGCAATCTTCAAGAATCACTGATGTGTCTGATTGTATTTTGGCCTAGTTAAATCTCACAGCATCTCTGTGAGTGCACCATTTTGCATCTGCAATAGTAAAGTGCTGTTAAGGGGCCTTTCCATTCTCCAAACAAGCTATGATGGAGTGAAAAGCAAAACAAAACAAAACAAATGTTCTCATGGGCCTCATTGGAGAAACACAGTTTCCTCCAGAGTAAAGTAGCCTTTGAAACTGCACATTATCTTGCCACATGTATTAGTTTTGAGAATTGTATTAGTAGTTTTATCTTTTTTTAATTTACGAGTTGGGAGTTGCATGTTTAAAAACTAAAGACATTGTTTGGATATATATAGGAAATGTGTGTCTATGGATGAATGTGGGTTGGTGTTGTAGATATGCCTAGCGTGGAATAAGCAGAGCACAACATCCCATTATAATACAGCCTAATGTAGACTTTTCTAAATTATGATGATTAAACTGTCCATTATCGTAACACCTCATGAGTCTAAAGCTTACAGATCCAACAAACTCAGCTGGCTGGAGCCCAGCTGCAAACCAGGAAGTAAAGCCAAAAGGAATTTGGAAGAGGTAAAGTTGATACCTCGAAGCTTACATTTTCTCAGTCCCCCTTGCCTCCTCCCCACCTTCCTTCCCTGCCCCCCAACTCACTCTGGGAGATTCTGTAAGGATCTAAATTTTCATACAGTTCTAATCAACCTGGTGATCTCTTTTTTCATTCTATATGAGACTAGAAGCACGTGAAGGCAGGCACAGTGGCTTCAGTTAAAAGAGGCAGTTAAGACTCTGTGGGAAGAGGCAAAGAAAAATGAAAATCAGACAGGAAAACCGTAAAAGCATTGGGGCCGTCCAGTGAAGAAACCAGCAGTTCTGTACATTTCAGTAGGTCCAGAGGGCACTGCAGTTGAGGACAGTGTGGGTGTCCACCATACCCATCCCGACACATTAAGATTAAATTATGTCAGCATGGTGTACCTAGTGAAAAGCAGAAATGTATAGTGCATTTCAGGAAGTGCTCTGTGCACGGAAGTTACTGTTTTATGAAATTTAAAGGGAGGGAAGTCCCTCTCAGCTCACTAGAGAATGGAGGTGTGCAGAATGGCAAGCTGTTCATGATTACACATTAGGCATCCTGTCGTTGTGCTGCTAGGATCCTTTGTTATTTATAAGTTCTGTGACCTTGGCCATGGGATTTTCTGTCTCAGAGCCTAAGAGTTCTCTTCTGTAACATAATTATAATAGCATCTACTCCTCAGGAGTGTTCTATAGCTTCAGTAGGATTTCTTTCTGTATTTTTGCATGGTGCCTGCCAAATAATGTATATTTAATAATTGTGGTTATTACTACAAGGAAATACGTTGGAAGCTGAGTAGTACCAACCATATATATCTCACTGTTATGATCCTACGTGTTAGGTATTTTCTTGTTGAATACTTTGAAAACTATTACATGAACTAGGAGACTGTCCACTCTAGGGATATTATGCCATAGTCTTTCACTAGCTGGCACTGTTATTGTATTTGGGGCAGGATAACTTTCTATTGGGCGAGGACTGCCCTGTGCATTGCAGGGTGGTGGATTAGCAGCACCCCCAGCCTCTACCCACTAGATACCAGTAGTGCCTCCCCTCACCAGACTTGTAACAACCAAAAATGATTCGAGAGACATTGCCAGATGTTCCTGGGGAGCAGAATCAACCTTGGTTGAGAACCACTGTCCTAGAGAAACAAATTATGTAAATACCAAGTGTAGAGTTTTAAACTGTAGTGACAAGTTGATGCTGAGTGTTTTTTAATTCTCATTCCCTTTGTGCTATGAGGCTTTGATGCCATGTATCTGCTTTATTGCAATTACCTCTATGTGCATCTTTCCCTCTTGTAATTTAGATGTTCTTTAGTGAAAGGAGAGTGCAAAAGGTTTGGGGTGAAGCAGTATGTCCTGTGCAGCCTTCTGAAAATAAGGTTTCCTAGGTGAATTTCAATCATGATTTTCTAGATGGCTTTGAATTAGTCGACATGTATTTATTGAACATGTACCAATTCTTAAAGTCCTGTGCCAAATATTGCAAGAGAAGGGAAATTTTTTTCTGAACCAACTGGATAAAGGAATTTCTTTTTTGGTCCCATGTCTCTGAGGAGTGGTGGTGCCGGCCGCTCCAGCTCCCAACAACTTGCCTTTCTCTCTTGCTCCATGAGTCTTCTGCTCTAAATTCCTCATGCTTTAATCCACCTCTCCACCTCACCTTCCACCCCTATCTTTATTACATGATTATGCAGGGTTCCAGACACCATCATCTTTCTGGCATGACTCAGACTCCTGATAAATTGCCATTTCTGGTGCCTCATTTTGGGAAAATCATCTGCTTCTTTTAGCTCACATCAGGAGGGAACACTGGTCCATCTATTAATCAGTTGGTCTTTAATTCTAAAATTGAATTGTAATCAAATATTTCTGGCTCTTTATCCTGTCCATATTTGGAGAGATCCATCAGTTATGATTAAATTGCCCAATGAGTAACAAAGATCTGAAGTTATAGTGACTTAAACTAAACAGAATTAATTTTCTCTTAGCACAGAAGTCACAAGATAGGCAGCCCAAGGTGGATATGAAGGTGTTATGGTTTCATCACTCTCTCAGTTTCCCTCTGTCCTTCTGCTCTGCTATTCCTCCTATGTAGCTTCCATCCTCAAGGTCACCTCATGGTAAAAGGGTGTCCATCTATTTCAGTTCCAATCATCACATCCCAGTTTCAGCCAGAAAGAGGGAGAAAAAGAGAAGGACAAAGAGATGACCTGATAATGGAATACTTTCTTCTTCCCCTAAGTCCCTCTTAAAATTGTTTTGTTTAAGTTTGAAAACCTGTCTACAAGGAGGCGGTTGGGATTTGTAGCTGGGAACGTGGCTGCTTCCAACAATACAGAGATGGTGTTAATACGGAGGAAATGAGAATAGATATTAGTCAGACCTAGACATCTCTGCCACACAGAGACTTTCGAGGGGAATTTATATCATTGATGCTACATTACCATGCATGAAGTCGGACTTCAATAAGATGTTTCATATTCCATACAGCAAACATTTCTTACTTAGTTAGTACTGAGTTCTTACTCCTAGTGTGGGCTCCTTGTGCTTAAGTGCAGAGTTGAAAGGACTCTATCCTTTCCCCAAAGAATGAGGTGGATAACTGTAACATCCCCTGAAAAGTGAAAGATGTGGTCAGTCAGTCCAGTTGACTATTTTTTTTGTCCGATTTTTCGGAAATGGCTGACTAGCTGTATGTTTTTATACACAGCTGGAGTTTATCAGGAAGGCATCATGGGGGTACTTTTTCTCTTTTTTATGTATGAAAACTGAACGTTTTTGACGCACAGGGGAGGAGTGGTCCTCCAGTCTGTGAAGGGTGGTAGTACGGTGTGGGAGCAGGGATGACTGTGTTGAATGATCTCCTGTTCTCCCACTTGACTGTTTCCTGGCTCCGTCACTTTCGCTCAGTCACTCTCAGGTTCCATTTTTCATCTGTAAAATGGAGCTAATAACCTTGAATTTTCTGTTTGTTTTGTTTTCTCACATAGATGTATTGAATGCCCCCCTATGGCAAGACGCTATCATAGGACAGAGTTATTATGAGACTTCAAAGAAAATATCTATAAAAGCATATGGAAATTTGAAATGCTGTTATGTTGCTGGTGTTGATTTTATTACTTAGACCCATATCAGATTTTAGCCATTCTTGGCAATAAAAGGCAATAAATACACTCTATTTCTCCAAAAATATTCTAGTAGCAATCAATTCTCTCAGAAAGAATTTTCCCTCCTGTGTGATATTGCAATGTCTTATCCATGAATACTAATTATAGAGGACGCAGGAAGCACAATGAGAGAACCTACAGCTCATGCCTAGCTTCTTACTTGTCTCTTAAACTTCCACGAGAAACTAGGTTCTTTCATGCCTACCTCCATGTCTAAAATTCGTAAGTAACATACTTTATCGCCTTCTGCAATGGCAGAACCCTGATGTCCTTCTTATGTTTGTTATGTAACATGCAATATTCATAAATTTTGGGTGGCACTGTCTTCCATTAAAGTCCAGAATGAGGAATAGATATTGGGAAAAAAGGAGTTTTACTTATTCTGGTTTAATGAAAATTGGATCCATCATCTTCTTAATTAAAAATGATTTGCATCAAGGTTTTCTTACAGGGCATACAGGAACTAATTAGAATATTTTTAATAATACTGATGTGTGCTGTGTTCCCGGAAGGCCACAGAGCTCGGTAAGAGAGAAATAATTGTTTGATATGCATTGTCTAGGAGGAAATTCAATCTGACTGAAGGAAAAATACTGGTATTTGAGCCCAGCTTTGACAGGTTTTGATGAGCAGAGAAAGTCTGGGTGAGCATTCTAGGGAGAAACTCCTAAGGCAGGGGCCAAGAGAACTCCTGGGGGTGATGGAAAAAGTGAGAGCATTTCCTGAGCATTCCAAAGAAGGAGACTAACTGGAAAACAAGAAGGGCTACTGCTACCCATCCCCGCATCCTAACTAATCATGGTGATGACCAGGCTCTAGCTTGGTGATTAGTTATCAGATTGGATTGCAAACAGTTGTAAGCCGAACCAGAAGATTGCAGAGAAATGGGTGCGCCCAGCCTCTGACAAGTAACTGTCAAACTTGAATGTAACATGAGTGTTCCATAAAGAGCATTTCACAGTTCCCATTTGTGAGCCATTTGAAATATGATATTATCGAATGGCTAACAGTAAGTCCTGTTTCACCAAAGAAACTTATTCCAGGGAAAGTAGGGCCATAGATGGCATCTACTCAAATCAGCAACAGGTGCTTAAACCCCTCGCTTGAGTGGCTCTGAAGAGTGGTGACTGCACCTCAGCATAAATTCCTGGTTCATTCTCCAATAGTCCATTTTTCCTTTAGTCAGCAGATTTATACACACACACAGAATTAGTCTGCAGACTTAGGGGAGCAGTCAGGTAGTTTGGGGTTAGAATGGATGCCTTACAGTGAAAAGTGGACATCCTAATTGGCAGAAGAAATTGTTTAAGGCAGTGGTTCTCAAAGTTTAGCAAGCACCAGAATCACCTGTAGGACTTGTTAAACTGTAGAGTGCTGGGCCCCACCCCCAGAGTTTTTGATTTGGTAGATTTGTGACCAGGGTCTGAGAATTTGCATTTCTCAGAGTTGTCAGGTGATGCCAATGCTACAACTGTGGACAACGCACATTGAGAACCATTCTTTAGGAATATTCTGAAGCCAAGAGCAAGTAAGCATCCTCTTGGGAAAAGCTTGGAGAATAAAAGCAGAGGGAAAGTGTTATTTTGCTTTGCAGCTACAGAGCTGGTCTGGCTTTCTCTGACCAAGGCTGGTACCCACTCATCTTTGTCTTGCCATACTGGCCAAAAGAGCTACCTCCCTGGATAAGCCTTGCATTCTCGCCATGAGCTGTTACTCGTGCTGTTCTTTTCACACTGGCACGACTTCCTTCCCTTCCTGTGTCCACCTATGGAAATACTTATTCTTCAGGGTCTAGCTAAATGCTAGAGGTGCTCTCTGATTCTCGTGAACAGAATGAATTGTTCAAACTGTGTGCTCCCATAGCTCCTTGCTTGTATCTTTCAGTGCCGTGAATAACTTCTGCATGTCTCATATAGCTTTATCAATTTCAATCTCTCCTTAAGTGTAAGGGCGGGAATTCCTGGAGGGCAGGGTCTAGGAGGGCCTTGGTTTTTCCTGGCATCTCACAGAGCATCTGGCACAGAGTAGGTGCCTGGCAAGTATTTCTTGAATGAATAAATAAATCTTTCAATTCCTTTTTTCTCACTTAGTAGCATCTTCTTCATGAATAGTGTGATTGGAGGGAGGGGGAGCATTGATACAGAATGAAACTAAATTTGAAACCTAGATACTGACAATAGAATCTTAGCTTAGAATCTTAGAATTTAGTAGTTACCTGATCTCAGTTCCATTACCTGTCTAATGCCAAGAATCCCAACTATCAGAGATTTCTTGAGGATTAAATGAGATACTGTACCTGAATGCTTTGGCAAACTATAAATTCTGTATAAATATAAATATCATGTTAATTGCTTCAAGTTTCTAGGTATGACAAAAGCATGTGCATTTTCCAAAATGGCCCAAAGTAACTGTGGTTTGAACACATTTTGTGCAATAATAATGCTCTAGACTCAGTGTTTTATTGATCCGTAGGAAATGTGTTGCCTATAAGAAAAGATCTGGTGTTTGAGTTATTGTTTGTCTTCAAAGGCGAGAGAAAGGATGGGAAAGTTAAACTGAGAAGCAGGTCTGTTACTTGCCATTTACCAGCAACTATCACTCAACCTCCCTCATCATTTTCTTTAATGTGAAACAGTCCCAGGACTGAGAGGATGTGAGAGCTGGAAGGCCCTCGGCGGTGGCATCTGGGCCCCTTATTTTACAGAGGAGAAACTACAGTTCAGCCAGAAGTACCCTTCCAGGGTTCACACAGTTGGTACCCAATTTGTCCCACCTGCAAGTCCCACCTGATGGTTGCAATAAATGTCTATTAGTCTGAGCAGCTCAATGTTCTGATGCTTCTCAGCCAGGGGATGAGGTTTCTACCAATTCACTGATCCAAGTAATCTGAATTTTTTTTGCATTGTAGAATTTTACCTGAATTTATGCTTTAAGCTCCCAGGAGATGTCTGTGTGTATGACTATAAAGAACAGAGATGTACAGATTTCAGCTGAAAATTATCTTTTGGTGTTTAGGTTGCCAACATCTTCTTGGCAACTTAAGACATCAGGAATGAAGTAAGTTTAACGTAATATTGTATTCATTGTTTTGGGATTAAATGTTGACCAATGAAACCTGTTATTTATATTTTATATATATATCTTGATTTTTATATATATGATTTTCTCAAGAAAAATCAGGGTATTACCTAACCATTCTTTGGTTGATAATAGGGCATAATATTTAAAAGCCAGGCTTGTCCCAATAGATATATATTAATAGGCCACATACTATTTTATGTTAGATTTTTTTAAAAATCATTGCTCTTTAAACTATAACATTTCTTTCTTCGGGTCATGCATGCTTTAGCTTCATTAAGGACCTTTTATGGAACGGTTTCTGTGTACCGGGGACTGTGCTGAACGCTAATGATACAAAGTTGAATATCTAGGTCTTGTTTGGATGAAACTTACACAGTGATGAGAGAACTTAAAACAAATTATTACAATGAAGTATAATAAATGCAATAATGGAATAAGTAACAGAGGGTTGGCACATGCACTGGGGGGCGGGCAGTTGTTTAGATGGTTCACGGAAGCACTGCAGATGGGAACTCTTTCAGAGGTGGCAGGAGTTCATCAGAAGTGGGAACTATAAGGGATGGCAGTTCCAGGAGCAGGAACAGCAGGTGTACAGGCGTGAAGACCTGGCGCAATGTGCCACGTTCAGATGGAGGTAAGTTGATTGACGTCTCTGGAGTGAAAATTTGGCATCTCTGGTTGAAACAGAGGATGAAAAGACAGGTAGGGGTGAGTTTCTGGAAAGCTTTGTAAAGGCCATTAGAGAGTCTGAACTTTATTCTACAGGCAAAGAAGAGTTTTGGGTATGTGTAATTCGGGGGACACGTGGCTTAGGCCAGATTTTACTTAAAGAAAATACTTGTCTCTCTTTGTTGCCTTCTGCATGACTCTCTGGTTCCTTTTCCTTCTCGTCTGTAAAAGAAGGAAAAAATGGTTTCCTACGTGAGATATGCAAGAGAGGGAGGGGGCAGGTGTACATGTTGCCAACTTATCAAAGATCAAGCATCTCCTTTCAAGACTAACAATGCCCCTCCTAACAAACTGCTAGTAAGAAAAACACAAGGAGTGGGATATATCACAGAATAACCTTAAGCTGCATTTAAATAAAAAGCTATCCCCTTATATGAAAGGAATTGATAAGTGTAAATATTAAAATGAGAATTTAGTCTAACAACACATAAAGCTCAGGATATTTATTACAACCCAAAATTAAAGTAAGAAGGAGAAAACTGTGTTGTTAAGGTAACCTATGAATTAAGAATTCAATCTGTTCTTACTTAAGCAGCAGAACTCTTACAGGGAAGCGAGCCGGTCTGAGATCTCCTGCACTCCCTGCCCGTCGAGTACACGTTCTCCTCTGAGTCATCCTGTTTATTACAGTTGTTACTGTTCGGGCAGAGTGGCCGAGGTCTGGTCTTTGCTCTTCATCCTCTGCTGATCGATGGGGAGTAAATGAGAACACTTGCTGGGTCATGGTAATGAATTTCCCCTGCCTGGGAATTGTCAGTTAAGGCAGATGGTGGCCACTTACAGGTATACTGATCTGCGGGTTGAGACAACTACGACCGGGCAGAGCGACTCAGCACCTCTAACCTGGGCACCCTGGTTGTGCTGCTTTACAGTACGATATGGTGACCTCTCAAGACTTTAATTCACCTTCTTCCAGACTCAACATCTGCTCTAGCCCCCAAAGATGATAACCTGAAATAACTCCAAGGGCGAGTTCACTGATCTGCTTGAGGATCCATTTGAGAGATTAATCAACCCCACATTTGAGGAAATCCCTAACTGCTTCCTGACCCTATACGGTAAATTTAGTTCATATTGGATTGTTGCTCAGTTGAAAGCCTTATCTCACGGGTAAATTATTCTACTTTCTGAAAGCATTATTTTTTCCCCAGTTTTTTTTTTCCCTTTCTAATGCTCCCTTCTGATGCCATTTCTCATTTTTCATATTCCCCCTAGATTTTGGAATAGGAAGCAGAATTACCAGTAAATGACTTAAATCCAAGCAATTACCATTTATTTAGGAGAGGCTTCTCTAGTTGGAAAGCAAGAAAAAGAAAAACCAACAAAACCCGGCAACTTGGTAGATTTTTAAAAATAACTTGTTTCTGGCCAAAATGGAAACATCCACTGATGTGAGAATTTTAAATTACAAGGGATTTTTTAAATTCTAAATATTATTTGTCACTATAAGAATGGATAGTTGAAATTTGACCATATAGTGGGAGGAGACACTCATCTTATGTATATATTGATGTCCTAGTGCCTTGATTTTCTTTATAAAATGAATAAAAGCAATGATAAAATCAACAAAGTGAAATATTTTTCAAGATGCATTGTTTTCTAGGCCACTAGGCAGTTTTTATACCATAGATCAGTTCCATTATCCCATAAAGCATTATTCACTTTCTATCTGATACTTGTGTATATCTTTTCATCCTGTGATTAAAAAAAAAAAAGCAGTACTAAGCACAGTGGTAGAATACTGGGTCATATTGGAAATACACCGGACTGGGTATCGGAAGACGTGAGTTGGCCACAGCTGGATATGCCGCTCACTAGAAGTGTGAGTCTGCGCAAAGTGAACGGCGTCAGCCTGCGAAGCCTTAGGGGCTCTTTCTGTGCTGCTTATCCACAAAGCAGATGTGAAGCCCAGATTGGCTGATAGGTGTGGAAATACCTTGAGCTCTGTAAACTGCTGGTTTCCTTCGTAAATATTTTCGAGTTGCTTCTTCCTGAGCAGCTCCTCTGCTTAGTTTGCTAACTTGCTTATCTATTTACTCATCCATCTATTTAGTTATTTACAGCTTATTTTCTAAGGGATTTGCTAGTTGGATGCAGTCTCCCATCACATATATTCATGTGTCTGTTTTTCTGTAAATGTCTGAGTGTCCAGCCATGCTCCCTATGTTGATATAAATTCCAGGCAACCATTCTTTAATGATTAGCTATCAAGGGAAAACTGAAAAATTGATAAGACTGCTTGTTTCTTAATAATTCCTGAGTATTTGACATTAGAGGGATTCAACATCTTGGTTAAGTCACTGCATTTCTTAAACTCGAAAGATGTTAAAATTTGAAATCTCACCTTGACTATTCTCAAAATATTGGATGAATTTAAATCCCTCTCCATTTTTCTTGACTGACATAAACTAGTAGGTTAGTACTAGAAGGATAAATTGTGTGTGAAACACACCTTCTGGTTCATTGATAAATATGTCATGTGGGAAAGAATCCAAAGCCTCATTAAATCCACAGTGTTTTATAGCTCTGTCTCATTTTTAATCCATCATCCTTATCATTCAGCACAAGGGATGGGACTCCTTGATAATATCTTTACAGGAGAGTGAGTGGCAGTGCTTTATAAGACACATGGACTCTATCTTTTTCACTTTATTTATGTGATGGATTACTGAAAGCTTTTCCAGCATCTTTCCAGGTAAAAAAGTTAATCTTATGGAATTGAACTTCTGAAGTCATTATGAAATATAGACATAACTTATTCAGCCACAGTTCATCAAAGAAAATATCAGCTTTAAAAAATTAATTTTAGTAAAAATACCATATGATATCATTCATATGTGGAATCTGAAAAAAAGAAAAAAAAGAGAACACTAATTAACTCATCTACAAAACCAAAACAGGCCTACGAACATTGTAAACAATCTTATGGTTACCAAGAGAAAGAAGGTGGGAAGGAATAAATTTGGGTGTTTGAGATTTGCAAATGTTAACCACTATTATAAAAACAGATAAAAAACAAATTTCTTCTGTATAGCACAGGGAACTATATTCAATATCTCATAATAACCTTTAATGAAAAAGAATATGAAAATGAATATATATATGTATATATATATATGTATATATATATATAGAGAGAGAGAGATACATGACTGGGACATTATGCTATACACCAAAAATTGACACATTGTAACTGACTATATGTCAGTTAAAAAAAATAAGTATAGTAAAATTCTATATAAGCAAGCTATCTAGATCCATCTATATTTATGTCTGTCTATCATCTTTTGAGACTAATAGAATTCAGGAAGTATGATCTTTTTTAATAACAGCTTTATTGATATGTAATTTGCATAACAAAGTTTGCCCTTATGAAGTGTACAATTCAGTGATTTTTAGTATCCTCATAGAGTAGTACATCCATCATCACTGTCAAATTCTGGAACATTTTCATCATGACGGAAGAAAACCCCACACCCATTAAGGAGTCACTCTATTTCCTCTGGCAACCACTAGTTTACATTTATCTCTAAGGATTTTTTTATTACAGACATTTAATACTGATGGAATCATACAGTATGTAGCCTTTTGTGCCTGGCTTATTTCACTTATAATGTCTCCAGGTTCATCTGTGTTGCAGTACATACTGGTATTTCATTTCTTTTTATGTCTGAATAGTACTCCATTGTACGGATATACCAAATTTTGTTTATGCATTCTGTGAGATCCTTAGCCTAACCAAAGTCCCTCATGGAGCCCTCCTCTAACCTTGTAGAAGAGAATACTTCCGGTGGAGAAATTAGTTATGAATAATGACTCCTTTATATTAATTAAGAGGGAGGGGCTCATTATTAGATATCATAGTGTGTCGGAAATTATAAAAATCTGTTACTCTTGTAAGTTGTTCTAACCTCTCCCTCCCCCAATTAAATGTTGATTTTCTGTATCCCATGCTTTGACCAAATGATGGATTGATTCCTTCTCAATCTACGGACCTTCCCTGGATGAACAGTCTGCTTGAACTCACCTCTTCCTGCTTTTCTATCCTGGGCTCGCGCATAATGTTCTAACCACATTAGCCTTCTTTCAGTATTTTGAATACAGCTAACACTGGCCTTACATATTCACATATACTGTTCCCACTTGGAGTTTTTTTTCACTTACCTAACCCTTTGTCAGACTTTAGGTCTCATTTTAAATGCCTCATATCTCGACTACTTCCCTGAGCATCCCCCACCCCCAGTATGGATTCAGTGTTCCCTGTTATTCTTTTTTATAGCATTCTATACTTTCCTCTATGGAACTCAACACAATTTGTCATTGTGGATTTGTGTGCTCTAAAATATAACTTCCACTAGAATATTGGCCCCAAGAGGGCTGGACTGTTTTTTTTTTCCCCCAACCTGTGTCGTTAACTGCCATATCCCTGGAATTGAAAATACTTTCTGGCACAAAAATAGGCATTCAATAAACATTTGTTGAACAAACAATTGGCGCTAATTATCACTCGTGCCCTGGTGAGTCCCTGTTTGGCGTCTCTCCCCCAAACCTGTCTGACACTCCATTCTAGCGTGGGCTGCCACCTTGACCTCTGTATCTGAACGTTCCTCACATACACCAAAGTCAGCATTTCTAAAATCCGGCTCATGATCTTTCCTCTCCAACTCTGTTTTTATCTGCCCTGTTTCCTGGTTTCGTGTTATCTAAGCTGGAAACCTGAGCATCACCTTAAATTCTTTTCTCTCTTTAGCCCTTCATATCCAACTGGACATAAGGCCCAGACTCCTAAACACTCCTGTGATATGCTTTTTATTTTCACCACCGCTTTCTTGGCTCAGGTTCACATTTGTGCTCAGTTGAGCAGTTACAATATCTTCCTAACTTCCCTTTCTTTCTCTCTCTCTGGTTTTATTGAGTCTATATGCTCCACACCACTGTGATCTTTCTTAATCTAAAATTTGGCCCTGGTGCCCTGCTTCAAAGCCTTCAATGATTATCCATTCCCTGTGGATGAGGTCCCAACTCTACTGCTTGCCCTGTAAGGCCCCGCCTGCCCTTTCAGCAGGAACCATTTCATTTATTCGAGTTATGCCAGACTTTTTCAGTCCCCCAGACATGTTACTTAAAACACACACGCAAGCGCACACCCTTTCCCAGAGGGCTTCCTCTTTCCACAAAGCCCTCTTTCTCCTGTCTGCTTTGACAGACTTCTAGTCATTCTGTAAGTTTCTGCCCAGATGCCCTGTGTTCCTCAGCGATTTGGCTGTCTACCCTCTGAGGAGTTAGAGTTCCTCCCTCTGTGCTGTTGACACCCTATCCTTACCTGAATAACAGATTGCACCCTATTGCTGTAATAATTGTGCTAAATCTCTCTGTGATACTAGACACAAGTCCTTTAAGAACAAGAACTACTCTCTGGAGGGCTCAGGCTTTGAACAGTGACAGACTTGGGCTCAAATCCTGACCCCTGCTTGCAGTCCCAGACCCTGGGTGAGCCAGTGGACGTTTTCAGTGAGGCCGTGTGTGAGATGAGCCTCATACTACCTGCAATACAGTAAGCACTTGCCGTTAACAAGAATTATCGTTCACGTTATTTTTAATAGTAGTAGAAGTAACTGTACTTCCTCAGCGTAGAACAGTGACTGACATACGTGGTAACAAGATTTGTTGAATCAGTGATTAAATAAAAATCTATTTGGGGGGAATTTGGGGATGATTAAACTGCAATAAAATAAAATAGGATTAAACATAAAGTTATGAGGGAACCCAGAAAGATAAGTGTACAAATACGAATGGGAAAGATACGACAAGATTTTCATCTGTGGTGGTGAGAGAGAGGGCTGCGCAAATTGGGCTCTGCTTCACCCCAACTCCACTGAAGGCCAGCCCTGAAAACTTTAGGGAATTCATACAAGACTCTATGATCTCCGAGGTATGTCCTGAATAAGCTGTTTAATGAAATTATGGTTTCTTGAGGAATCTTCTAAAACTGTATCCGCAGGATACTAATAGCAGTAAAATATCCAAACACGTATTTACGTCTTGGCAGTAGGCGTCTCCAACTAAAAAGGATCATTAGGGGAGGCAGTATGATCAGTGGGGAATGTGTGGGCATAAGGTACCAGAAAACCTAGGTTTACGTTCTGATTAAGTCGCTGTACCTCATCGGACCTCCATATTTTACGTGTAAGACTAGGAGTTTGGTCTGGCAGTTTCCTTAGGTTCTTTCAAACTTGAAAGCTCTAAGGTTACTGGAGTTCGCCCTCAAGTAGCCCGAGTGTCTGTGATATCCCCGAACAAGAAAACTCCTGAGCAGTCAAGACCTGTTTTGTGAGAACTAACTGATGCTGTTTGTGACAGTGTAGGATCTCCCCCTTGTTTTTCCTCTTCTATTATTTCACCGAAATGAAGGCACCCCCAAACCTTCTATTGGGTAATATAAAAATTTAAAATCTAATGAATATATATATATATATATATGTTCATGTATAACTGAAAAATTGTGCTCTACACTGGAATTTGATACAACATTGTAAAATGATTATAAATCAATAAAGAATGTCTAAAAAAATTTAAAATCTGGTCTAGCAACAATAAAGAATACAAATTATTTATAATCCTGTCACTCATATAAGATAGTGAAAAACAGAAGTGTGGATGAATAAAAGTAAGTGCCACTGGAAATGGCCACCAATAAGTGCATTAGGAATTCAGAGGAGTAGGATCTTGAAGAGTGGACAGGATGTGAATATGGAAAAGTCAGAGGAAAGAACATTCATATCATTTAGAAAGAACAAGGAGGGAAAATCATGACACATTTATTTTGGAAGTGGGCCAAAGGATAGTGGGCCTAATGTGCATGACGTAGAGCTGATGGGTGGTAAGATTAAAAATGGAGGGTGAGGCCAGATTGCAAGCATATTAAATGTATATATAATTTTTACTTTCAAACTCATGTTGGGCAAACTCATCTCTAGTAGCAGTTTCCTCACTGATTAAGATGATTGGACAAGATGATCTGTAATAGTCCATTCAATTGTAATGTTCATAATTTTATGATTCTCTGGCATTCCAGGATCAATAAATGATCTATATTCCAGCTAGCTAGAGATTGCTTCTGTCTGTCTCTCGACCTGTCTGTCTGTCTGTCTACCTACCTACCTATCTATCCATTCTTGAGAATTCCCAACCATTTTCAGAAGATTGGAAAAGAGTCACCCCAATAATTTCCCTCTAATTCTGAATTTAAAAAAAAAATCATGATTGCCAACTACGTGCAGAAAAGTCTTCTGTGCAACATTTTTTTAAGAAACCCACATTGATTGTGAATATATTGCAAGGCAGTTTGCTACTAGTAAGACAATGTAATTGACAGCTGGTCTTACTGTAAGTCGTAGCATTTAGTAGTAAAAAAGACTAAAAGAAAAAAGAGGAGCACTCCAGATGGATTAGTCAGGATATTCCTTCAAGCCCCTCATCAGTTGCCTGCCAGGGCTGGCGCAGTGACAGAGAGCAGTGATGTCCTCCATCATGTTCTTTAAGTCACAAGTAAATGGCCCATCAAAATGGGCTTCCTGGCAAGTGCTGCACTAACCTTAGATTAACATTTAAATGGGAATTCTCTTTTCTTTGGGGACAACTGGCGCCCTGTGAAATTCTTTCTCAAATGGAAAGAGGTAGTTCTTACTGTCAGGGCAGGCTGCCACTTGGTTATCTTATATTAGTTTGGAGTTATAAAAACCTTATTTTTGAATAATTAATATATGCACATGGTATAAATTTCAAACAAAAAAAAATTGTAAGTATCCCTTAACTCTCTCTTCATCCAAACAGAGACAAAAATCCTTCCAGAGTAGCCTTTCAGAGACAAACATGCATAGGAAAGAATTAGAACTTGTGTTTTTATAGTATCACATTTACTATGTTTTTGACTTTTCTGATCTCAGCAGTGAATGTGTTTGCTCCTTCAGATAGAGTGCTGCTTTCTCGGGAGTGCCAGGGTTTGGGGTCAGGGCAGGAATCTAATCTTTTTCATTTTTCCCTTTTTAAATTGAAGTATAGTCAGTTTACAATGTTGTGTCAGTTTCTGGTGTACAGCATAATGTTTCAGTCGTACATGTACATACATGTATTCATTTTCGTATTCTTTTTCATTATAGGTTACTACAAGATATTGAATATAGTTCCCTGTGCTATATAGTATAAACTTGTTGTTTATCTATTTTATATATAGTAGTTAGTATCTGCAAATCTTGAACTCCCAATTTATCCCTTCCTACCCCCTTTCCCCCGGGTAACCATAAGTTTGTTTTCTATGTCTGTGAGTCTGTTTTATAAGTATGTTTATTTGTGTCTTTTTTTTTAGAGCCCACATATAAGTGGTATCGTATGGTATTTTTCTTTCTCCTTCTGGCTTATTTCACTTAGAAAGAGGAGTCCATCCATGTTGCTGCAAATGACATTATTTTACTCTTTTTTATGGCTGAGTAGTATTCCATTATATATTATGGTTATTTAGGTTGTTTCCATGTCTTGGTTATTGTAAATAGTGCTTCTATGGATGTTGGGGTGCATGTATCTTTTTGAATTAGAGTTCTCTCTGGATATATGCCCAGGAGTAGGATTGCTGGATCATATGGTAAGTCTATCTTAAGTTTTTTGAGTAATCTCCATACTGTTTTCCATAATGACTGTACCAAACTACATTCCCACCAACAGTGTAGGAGAATTCCCTTTTCCAGACATCCTCTCCAGCATTTATTGTTTGTGGACTTTTTAATGATGGCCATCTGACTGGTGTGAAGTGATACCTCATTGTAGTTTTGATTTGCATTTCTCTGATAATTAGCGATACTGAGCATTTTTTCATGTGCCTATTAGCCATCTGTATGTCTTCATTGGACAATTGCTTGTTTAGATCTTCTACCCATTTTTGGGTTGGGCTTTATGTTTGTTTGTTTTTTGGTTATTAATTTGTATAAGTTGTTTGTATATTCTGGAGATTAAGCCCTTGTCAGTCACCTCATTT
Source organism: Vicugna pacos (assembly GCF_048564905.1). NCBI lineage: Eukaryota > Metazoa > Chordata > Mammalia > Artiodactyla > Camelidae > Vicugna > Vicugna pacos. The sequence continues at coordinate 59,423,397 of NC_132987.1, read as the reverse complement.
GCAAATATTTTCTCTCATTCCATAGGTTGTCTTTCTGTTTTGTTTATGGTGTCCTTTGCTGTGCAAAAGCTAAGTTTAGTTAGGTCTTCCCATTTGTTTATCTTTGCCTTTATTTCGATTGCCTGGGTAGACTGCCCTAGGAGAACATTGCTAAGATTTATATCAGAAGATGTTTTGCCTAGGTTTTCTTCTAGGAGGTTTATAGTGTACTACCTTAAGCAATTTTGTCTTTAAGTCTTTAAGCAATTTTGAATTTATTTTTGTGTATTGTGTGAGGGATTTACATGTAGTTGTCCAGTTAGGAATCTAATCTTTTGCTTAATGCACAGTGAGCTTAGGAGAGTCACTTGAATGCCCCGAGCCTCAGTTACTCCCTCCATAAGGTAAAAATAGTAGTTCTTTCCATGGGCACCTCATATGGTTTTTGTGAGAGATTAATGGAATGATGGATGTGAAAACGTTTTAAACAGGAAAGAACCGTATAAATATGTTTTGAGAAGGGGTTGGTTGCTAAGAAGTCAGAAAAAATTTTCAAACACTTGATGTTTTCGATGAAACAGTCTGATAAACTCATGGGTATGTAAATAAACTACAGAAAGATATAAATCAAAATTTGATTATCTCTAGTTTATAAACAAAAGATACTTTATTTGAAGACACATATGTATATGACATCTCTGAAATATGTCGTGTAGAGAAGGAGTCAGCAGACTTTCTGTAAAACACTGGACTGGAGAGTGAACACCTGAGGCTAAGTGAATGAGATATGTTCTCTGTTGCTGCTGCATTATCATTATAGCAGGAAGGCTGCTGTAGACAATGAAGAAATAAAGGAGCAGAGCTATGTTTTAATAAAACTCTACTTATAAGTGCTGAAATTAGAATCTTATATGATTTTCATTTATCACCAAATACTACCCTCTTTATTATTTTTCAACTATTTAAAAATGTAAAAACTGTACAAATACAGGCTGCAGGCCAGATTTGGCCTATTGGCCAGACTTTGCCAACCACTAATGTAGAACAAACTTGTATCAAGAAAAATGAACTTGTGGTTACCAGGGGGGTGGAGGGTGGGAAGGGATAGACTGGGATTTCAAAATTGTAGAATAGATAAACAAGATTACAATGTATAGCACAGGGAAATATACACAAAAAGTTATGATAACTCACAGAGAAAAAAATGTGACAATGAGTGTGTATATGTCCATGAATGACTGAAAAATTGTGCTGAACACTGGAATTTGACACAACATTGTAAAATGATTATAAATCAATAAAAAATGTTAAAAAAAAAGAAAAATGAACTTTTTTAGCAATAAAAATTTTGATTTACTTGCTCAAGTGTTGAACATAGTCAGTGTAAGACTGGCCTAACTGTCTGAGGGTGGGCAGGCCACCGCTGTACTCCAAGCCTCATTTGACTTCCTGTAAAACAAGGGAGACGTATTTGCAATCTGTCAGGAGCTTTCCTTCTCTCGTATCTTCTGAGTTAATGGTTCTGGATAACCTCCCTCTATTTGGACCTGTCTTATATGATATATAAAATACACCTGTGAAAGCCCTTTTCCCAGCAAGCTTTTAGTTTCTACTATTTTAAATGCATTTATAACTAGAGGTTGATTTCTGCGTCATGATGGGTTCAGTTTTCCTTGAATCTCGGGTTTCTCTGTATCATATGAGAGGTCTTAGATGTGCTTTAATTCTTCAGTGCCTCCTGGGTATCACTTGGGGCACTTCCACGTTATCACTGCATTGCCTAGTGAATCTGAAAACATTTCATTTCAGTGGGATTTTTCCTACCCAGTACTCCCATGAACGTGGGCTGTAACTCACACTAAACGAGCATGTCTATGGGACAGAACTAATATCTACCTTGTGGGCATGTGGTGAAATTTAAGTAGTGGATGCTTCTAAAGAACCTTCAAATCCGTGGATAAAATGTATTATTCAGTTGCTAAGAGCTATTATTATTTATTATTTCTTCTAGGTACTTCTCAGCAGGTGCTTTGCTATTAGGATAGAATGGCAGTAATTTTGATACAGGTTGACATCTGAGTTAGTTTGCAGAGCCCATGAAGCTACAGGTCACATTTTAATGCAACCTTCCCTTCTCGTTTCCTCCAGAGTCGTTAGGTGTTCAGTGCCTGGCTTCTTCTCTTAGATGTTCACACAATTTGTTAGTATTAAACAGTAATATTGGCCATGAGTGTAAGAATGAATAGAAAATTTTTTCCAGTTAGATCAAGTATTTAAGTAACATATCTGTTTATAATTTTCTCAGTGCTAGGGCTGTGTCTGAAGAGAGAAGAAAGTTATATCATTTACTATTAGTTGTAACTGACCTTTCATGTTAGTCAACATTGTAGTTTGGATAAGAGCCACTGGAGACAGACCCTATGCCACTCTTCCATAAGATATAAATCCGTGGGAAGGGATTGCAGTTTTTAGATGTTGTGTCATTTAATGCTCACTTACAAGAGTGTGAAAGCCAATCAGCACGTTATAATAGATCACTGGGCTTGGAGGTAAGCTGCCCCTTGAGAGACTCAGCAAGTTTATTCTCTTTCTGGGTCTCGGCTCCTTACCAAATTGGAATATATCGTTGGTTTCCAAACTGTGCCCCTTGGCATTTAAGACTCAGACCAGATGCTTCAGGGTTTCTCCCAACAGTTAAGTATTTTCCAACAAACACTGGAAGATTGATAAGCCCGAAGGACCCCATTTATTGCTTTTTATTTTTATGTATATTAAGATTCCTTTTAAATTTGCATCTGAAGGTTTTCATTGCTTTGGAAAAAATTTCAAAGACATTCTGTGATCCAAAGGATGCCCTCCAGCTCTGGCATCCTATGATCCTGCATCTCCAATGAAGCTGAAAAACCTGTGTGCACACACACACAGAGCCATTAAACACAGTCTTTGAAGATTTCAATCGTAGGCTCTGGGACCAAAGACAATTTTAATTCTTGAGGCTTATGCACTATAGAAGCTCTGTTAAATAAATAAAATATTCAATAAATAAATAAGCAGCATTTGAAAGGCAAACACTCTCTGAAACTGCTACTGGAATGCTTGGCAAATTACCTGCCTTAATTTTTCTCAGTGTCTCAGGGATACCCTCCCAAGTATTTAATGTAGTTAAGTTTTCATTTCTAGGATGTCTGGATTCGTTTAAAGTCACGTAGGTGTGGCTCAGGTGGGAAAGAGCTGTAATATGTCTGCTTAGGTGCCTACTGTCCTGGGGAGCGAGTTAAGGCACGGTGGAGAATGGAACTTAGTCCTTTGTGCTGTATTAGCACTTTTCCGCTGCACAAGATAGAGGCTTTTAAAATGCTAGTTCCAGTGTCTTTCTTTTCCTCTATGGAAACCTCATAGGTCTGACCCACAAATAATTTCAGGAGCAGCTGTTAAAAGCTGAGCTTGCAACTTTTAATTGCTACACAGAATAAAATGGTAGGCAAATTTATACACACACACACACACACACACACATATTTATTTATATGTACACACACATATATAAAATAAGGCAGAAACACCTTCTAATTGTCAGTGTAAACATATTTAGTAAACAAAATTTTTTAAAGTTAAGTTCTCAGAAATATATATTGAATTGTGTTGATGTGATAACACTCAATCTGGGGGTCCTCTAGCATGAAAAAATGACTCCATTCTCAGTATTTCGTGTGACACTTGAAGTTACTCTTCTGAAAGCCAGGCTGCCCCGGGGGTTGTGGTCAGAGTCTGTCATGCAGGAAGATGAATTCGCCGACACTGTGACAGGGGCAGGACGGTATCTGCTCCTGTGTATAGGCTGTACATTTTGAATTGTTTGTACAGTAAAGAGAATCCTTCATCTGGCACTTCCCACCATACAGTGCCTGGGGAATGCTCTGTACTTCCAAAGGATCTCAGAGATGTGGCGGATGAAATGGAGAATCTGTCACTGAGGCTCCCTGCTCTGCTGCTGACTGGCTCGTGAACTGGGGCGAGCAAGGGCTGTCCTCAGCGTACATCTCATGTGTAATATATGGAGGTTGTGCAAGAAGATGTTTAAGACCCGTCTTAGCTCTAAAATATCTATTATCAGGCATAGGGAAAATGTAAGCAGTCGGGTTTACTCAGTCTTTAATCCCCAGCAGTGATCATTATGAGTATTTACCCTGTGTCAGACACTGTCCTGAGAGCTTAAGAGCTTTACCTGCATTATCTCCTTTAAACTTTACCTTAACTTCTCAAAGATACTGTTATCCCCACTTGACAGAGGAGGAACAGAGGCTTAGAGTTGGGAGGCCTCCCTCTGAAAGAAAGGCGCAGTTAGCAAGGAGCAGAGGAGAAATTTAAACCTAGGTGATCAGACTCCAGAGCTCCCCAGGCCAGGGCAGTGCCAGGCTGGCTCCAGCTGCTTGGTATACTATGCTGAGACCTGTCAGGGGCCACAGAGAGCAGTGTGACACAGTCTCTGTCCTCTTGCTGTTGTATTTGAGCTAAAAGGACATATAGTGAAAGGGTTAAGAGAAATGCCAGGCAGCCTGTACACTGGTGACCAAAGAGAGGTGCAGAACCTGACTATTATGGGAGCCCTGAGAGGAGGGCAAGGGGAGCTTGGCACCACTGAAGTGTCATTACAACACCAGCCAAAAGCATTGTCAGCATTTAGCAGTATTTCCATTGCCTTATGTGAAGGAATAGGAGCGGAAGAGAGATGTTATAAAAAGAGGAAAGGCAGCATCTCTTTATCAGCTGCTCTCTTGGTCATCCAGGGGGTGGGGGCTGAGCTGACTAGCGATGACAATCCAGCCAAGCATTCTGTGCCACTCAGCTGGTCTTTGACTTCTGCCGCCTCCCTCCTCAGTGGCACTCTCTCACCGCCATCACCCCTCCCCTCTCTCTGCCTTTCCAAACACCCTGGCCGCCCTGAACCTCTCCTCCTTTCCCTTGTGCTTTCAGTTAGGATGATACCCCTGCAGAATTTTAAAACAGATCTCTCTGATAACATCTTTGTCCTTCTCCTGGGTTCCTGAGTCATCAGGGAGCAGTCCCCTGAAGTCACCTCTGCTGACTGGCTTCGCCCAGTCACCTCATGGAGGAGAAGAACTCAGCAGACAGGGCGGCCAAAAGCTGTGACTCTTCACCCCTCACCACACCAACTCTCACACACTCACATGCACCCACTCTCATCTGCAGGAGACGAGCCCCGACTGTATCCCTAACTCTCAAAGAAGAGAAGAAATGTCACCTTGGAAGAGGGTTATGAGCCCATTTGTTAAGGGCTGACCTGTGTGGATTTCAGCATCATGCAGTGATGATGTTTTATGTTGGTTGTTTAAAATCATGCAGTGCTGTCCCGTAGAGCTTTCTACAGTGGTGGGAGTGTTCCTCATCTGCACTGTCCCACGCAGTAGTCACCAGCCGCACGTGGGGATTGAATGCTTGAAATGTGGGACTTGTGAGACCAAGGAAATTAATTTCAAATTTTGTTGAATTTTGACTAATTTAAATTTAAGTAGCCATGGGTGGGTAGTGGTTACTACATAGGATAGGACGGCTATGTCAAAATAGCCAAATATTCAGAACTGACAATCTAGCAGTATCTCGTCTACTAGCGCTAATATTAGTGTGGTGTCTTCCTGGTCGTGTAACATATTCTATAAAGTGACTTTCTGGACAGAATCACATTTGAGCAGGGAGGTCCTACGTTTATCATGGGTTTAGATGCTAGAAATACTTGCTGGAGTATATACGTGCCATTTACCCTCCAGATTCCAGGCTCAGTCTCAGAGTCATCTTCAGTGCCTTGCTCCAGGTAGCTAGTGTCCATTAGAAGAATCTGTCAAGAGAGAAAAAACCCGTTGGCCATCTCTGAGGTGGGGACAAAATGTATAATGTACCATGGTACAGTTATCTTCAACTCAGAGTTGATGAGCAGATGATCTTTAAGGTCTCATCGTGAGATTGAGTGGTTCCATCAATTAAAAGAGAATCAGTTCTACGTCATGTCCACACTTCCACATTGAAGTTCAGCAGAGAAGCCATCTCTGTAGCATTAAGATGATGGCCCCCTGCTTCTGCTAACTCTCCTCCCCCACATAAAAAAGAACAGAAAGAAACAATGTGCAGCAGAGATGTTGAAGAATCAGTTTGTTGGCTGAAATGATATCAAATAACTGAGTGTTCTCTTTTGTTTCTGGCTTAGTGTGCACACGACTTCAGGTCAAGTCACGACCATTATAAAAATTTATTAAGGTCAAGCAGTGTTAGGTCCTGGTGTACCTAGAGGATTCAATGCCAAGTTATTAAGATTTGCAAAGTGGTGTTGCAAAATCAACAAGACTTTACTAGGTTGTATTTAAGTAAAGCAGTAATTCTCTATGATGTATATATACCATCAATTTTAATGGGGATTTTAATGATTCTGGCAATGATACTCTTAAACACAACCAGGCTTGGCCTAAAGGAAAAAGAGAGATAAGTCTGGAGGTACTTGAAAAAAAAAATTCAAACATTCTAAGCACTGAAACAGAGGCTAAGTGACTTGGACAGCTCCTAAAACCATGTTATAACTGTTTTAAATTGTAAAAAAATTCTAATTATTTTGTGATTGTAGTAATAGGTTATAGTATTTTTAAAACAATTCTCATTCCTTATTAAGTATGAGCTTATACTCACAATCAGTTATTGTTTTTAAACTCACAGTTCTTTCATTCTTAAATAGATGAAGTCATTTATTCATTTATCAGTGATTTACTGAACACTTACCTGATACAGAGTGTACAGCCGTATTCACTCTTAAGAAATAGATAGGCATCCACTTTGGAGCTAGGGGTGCGTGTTTGTGTGTGTGTATGCATACATGTACATGTGCATACGCTATATACGCAAATAGGGGAAAGAAGGAAGGAAGGAGGGGAGTATCATTCAATTATATTTGGGTTAGTATCTTCTTAAAGCAAAGAGATAGTGCTTGGGAATTGAAGGGACAGAGATATTTATATCTGCCACAGGCTTTTAGGAACAAATTTGGAATTAAACAGATTTTGAGCATGCAGATACGGACTGAGTGGAAGGACAGTCCAGAAGAATAAATAAGGATGTAAATGTATAAAAAGGCAGAAGAGGAGAGGATGGGGGCAGGTAGGAAACTCATCTTGTTTGAACCTAAAGGTGCATGAGAGAAATGATTGGGAGTGATGGTCAGGTGTGAATCTGGAGTATCATGAACGTGAAGACCTTGAACTTTCTGCTGCGGAAGGAAGCCGTTGTAGGCTCTGTAGGGGACTGTTCAGATATTCAATTCTGTGTTGATTATTGTCGTTTAGAACAAGTTGAACAAAGCAAAGTCTCTTTGCAAGGTGATGAAGAATGACTCCAGTGCGACAGCTGCACATCCAGATGGGCGTGGCCTGGGCAGCATAACCTAATGGAAAAGGCATGTGATTTGAATGTGGGCTGTATTGACCTTTGTATGGTTTGGATTTCAGCCCCACAACCTGTTAGCTCTATGATTTTGGAAATCATTTAAACCTCTGTCATGGATTGTATGGTATCTCCCCAAAATTCACATGTGTCCAAAAACTCAGAATGGGACCTTACTTGGAAATAGGGTCTTTGTAGAGGTAATTGAGTTATAAGATGAGGTCATCCGAGATTACAGTTGGACTTAAATCCCATGACTGGTGTCCTTATAAGAAGAAGAGAGGACACACAGAGGAAAGCACCGTGTGAAGACTAAGACAGAGATTGGAGTGGTGCATCACTGAGCCAGGGAACACTGCAGATTGCCAGCCACTAGCAGAAGCTGGGAGAGAGGCACTGAACGTGTTCACCCCTAGAGCCTCCAGAGGAACCAGCCGTGGCGATGCCGAGATGGCGGGCTTGGGGCCTCCAGCACCGTGTTGTTTCAGCCACCCAGTTTGTGGTGCTTTGTTATGGCAGCCCTGGGACACAAAACCACCTTCACACCTTAACTTCCTTCATTGTAAACTGGGGGTGATGATGCTTACCTGTGAGAGTTTTGGTGGGGATTCAATGAACTAGAATCAAATCAAGAAGAGACTGGTCACTTGTAAAGTGCTCCACAAATATTTGCAAGCTTAAATACCAATTTTCTACGACGATGAGATATCTCTAACAGTTACGGAGCATTAAGTACACGTCAAAGAAAGCTTGAGGCACGCTATACCTGCTGTCTCACAGTGGGATTAGCAACGTGCAGTTGCCTAATCTTGTGTCATTTTGCCTTCTTGGCATTTGACACTTAATGGCAAGAAAATTTTTCAGATCTGTACGTACTGGGGGAAGAATAATGAGTGTTTTGGCCAAAATGGAATGGTTAATGCATTTGTACTCCCTGGCAGTGTTTTTCATTTAGTCGGAATCATTCCTTTTTCCCCACAGATAAGCAAAATTGTTATGGTTTAATGAGTAAACTACATACATCAGTTAAACTAAAAATCTAAGTGGGTGTTTGAATTTCATGCTTGGCTTTTCAGTCGCTACTCACTTTTTCTTAGTAAGAGCACACCTCCTCATTCCTTTCTGCTCTTGATTAGACGGTGGTCAAGGAACTCCGTGTACCGAGTAGTACGTGTACTCTGGAGTTCCAGGAGAAAACGTCTGTGTAAAGCTATTTAGCTCAGTTCACTGTCAGATGATTTGGTAAATATTGGCTAATCTGCTTTTGTTGCTCTCCCGAGAGAACTGCGGATTGGGTTCTTTTGTAACACGGAAGCTGAAATAGAGCAGTTCAGTGAGTTACCCAACGAATAAAAGGACTGGGTGTCGCTGCTAGAGCTGGACTCCTGGAATTTTAGGGTTCTACCTGCTGGTGAGCTCCTGACCCCTGACTCCCACGGACGTGGGAAGACCCCAGGCACCACCGTCCTGTCCTGGACCAGGTTGTGAATGTTCAAAGAATTTTTCTAGGCTTTTATTTCATCATGTATTGCACAATCTTGTGCTCTCCCTGAGTCTCCTAGATTCTATTCCATGGCCTTATATCTAGAAATGTAATGGTGAATATAATGAACTCGGCCCCCACCTTCATTGTGGCGGATATAGGCGGTTACAGCCTAGTGTGGGAAGTGGCATGGCACTTGTCAGAGCTGAAGATTAGCTAGCCTAGGCCTTCCTTTCAGCAAGATGTGCAGAAATGAGTAGACTGAAATATCTTGGTGCTAGGCTTGTCAACTGATGAGGTACAAGGGTTTGGGAAAGTTATCCAGCTTTGGGTTCAAATAGGGGCTCAATCTGGCGAACAAATGATTTTAGCAAGACAGAGTGAAGCAGTTGCCATGAGAAGCCAGGAGTGATACTTTGGATGAAGTAGAGTTGGGCTAAATGTAATGATGGATGCTCTGGGGTGGGCCAATCTCAAACATCTAGGCACTTGTCACTGGAATAGTAGGGCTTAGCCCCTGGCCTAAAGTTAACGAATAAGACTTTTCTCTGTGAAAGGGGAAGGAGTTACAAAGCAAATTAGGGCCAGCAAATGGATAGGGGACGTTGGACTGTGAGGCAGGTTAGCAGAAAAAGATCCCTATCACGAGAAAGAGTGGCCATGGCTTGGGAACTGAAGAGTGAAATAAGGAATAAGCTGCTAGCAAGAAGCACTTGATATTTGTGAATTCCAGAATGGGTCTGGGGCCAGTTGAGCATATTGTGTCAAAATATTTTGAGACAAAATTTTGAAGGAAAATAAGGATTGGAAATCAGCTTGCAGTGTGAAATGTAGGCCTAGCCTCAGCTGTGGGATGGATAAAGGAGGAATTTTAGAACCAGGCTGGGCCTTACATAGTTTCCTGGAAAAAAAAAGTGGATTTTTGTTGTTGTTGTTGTTGTTGTTGCAAGAGACCATGTGTCACAAAGGGTTAAGTGCACATTAGGGTAACAAGAGTTCTAGTTCATCCTTTGTTGTTGAATGTGTGACTTTGACTTATCGGGGAAAAGTTCTTTCTAACCCTGATTTCTCTATCTAGAAAATGAAAATGAACTGTGTTCCCAAGTGCTAGGCTGTGGGATTACACTGGATTGCTAGTAAGAATCAGTTGGAGAGCTTGTTAAAAGTACATGCTTCTAGATTCTTCCAAGACTGTGCTTCTTCAAATAGTCAGCAGTGGATCCCAGCAATCTATGCCTCTAACAGGTACCCTGTGTGATTCTAAGGAAGGAACCTACAGAAGACTACAAAGGATTTTGCCACTGGGGTTTCTTCAACATTCTGTTTTTATTCTTCTCCCTCTCCATCATTTGCCTTTACACCTCCTTGTGTTCATAGACTGGGATGATGCTCAAAGATTCAATAAAGAAGTTTATTGGCACATTATTTCCAACTGACACTTGAAGTCTGGGAGCCAACTGATGCAGGAGAGCTAGTTTTTATCCCCTTCTCAGCCCCAACAACAATACAAACTATCACAGGCCTAACATGGAATCTGCTGTCATCTGACTCCAAGCCCATGTTTGCAGAGGCAGTGTTTGGCTCTCTTGAAATCGCTGGTGTCCCTTTTTTACGTCCTGAAGCATTTCTGAAACCTAATGGGTAACATTTAGCTAGCATTCCAAATTCTTTAGAAAAACAGAATCTTTATTAATAAATACAGATAAAGTCCTCATGGAGATGAAGTGATTTCTACTGCCATGTTGGACAAAGGGGAGACTTCCTTGGAGTTCACCTTAGATGAAGTAAATCAACTCACCATATGTAGTGGGTTCTTTGGGGGGAAATAATATATCCTAGGGCTCACATATTACCTAGTTCTAAAGAAAGATAATTTCCTGTTTAAGATGAAAAATTTTTTTTTCTGTTAGAAGAGGAATACTTTATAGGCTTTTCCTAGGTTTTAAATCTTCATAATCAGCCATGATTTTTATCCTAGATTCATAGAAAGTTAAAATTGACAGGACTATTTGGGATTTTCTAGTTTATATACAGGGAGACCATGTCCTAGAGAGGAAATGACTTGCTGAAGATCACACAGTAAGTTAGTGACAGACAATGTCAGTCTCTGGTTCTTAGCTATGTGTTCACATGGTATGTGATCACCAGGCGGACCAAAACAGAAAATAATGACAATACCAAATGCTGGCAAGGATGTGGAAAAACTGAATCACTCATATATTTCTGGTGGGAATAAAAGTTGGCAATTAATAAAAAATTAAACTAAACATTGAACTATACACTTCACAATTGTACTCTTAAGTTTTATTCCAGAGAAATGAAAACTATGTTCACATAAAAACATGTACACATTTGTTCAGAGCAGCTTTATCTGTAACGGCCCAAAACTGGCAACAGCTCAGATGTCCTTTAACAGGTGAAGGACTTAACAGATTGTGGTACATCCAGACTCTGAAGTACTACTCAGCAATAAAAAAGAAAACACTTGATACAAGCACCAGTCTAGATGGATCTCCAGGGAGTTCTGCTGAGTGAAAAAAGCCAGTCCCCAAAGGTTACATGCTTTATTATTCTCTTTATATAACATTTTAGACGTGGACAACAGATTGGTGATTTCTGGAGGTTAAGGATGGAGTGGTGGGGTGGGCAGAAGGGAGGTGGGGGCGACATGAGAGATTCTTGTAGCGATGACACTGTTGCGGATCTTGATGGCAGCGGTGGACACACGAACCTCTACATGTATAAAATCGCATAGAACTAAGTACACATACGCACAAGTACAAGTCAAGCTTAGGAGATCAGTGGTTCTATAAATATCAATATTCTGGCCATGATATTATAATAGGTCTGAAAAATGTTACCACTGGGGAAATTGAGTAAAGCATACATGGGAGCCTTTCTGTATTGTTTCTTAGAGTTGCATGCGAATTTACAACTGTCTCACACAAATTTCAATAAGCAAGTGAAAGACACTGTTAGTATTTTTCTTTTGTCAAAATGGACAAAAGGATGTTTTTATATTACTCCAAGGTTGGTGAGGATAGAGTTAAGTAGACACTTTACAGTACTTATGGGATATAAGTTGTTATACTTTTGAAAATAACTTGCCATATTAAAATCTTTTGACCTGATAGTTTTACACCTATGAAATTATCCTGAGAAAATACTCAGAGATATGAATTACACTTACATGGAAGTATTTTCACTGTAGTATATAGTATAGTGTACTATTATAACAGTGAAACTAAAACTAACCCACGTAATAAAAGTCTTTTTACATCCTTCATTAAAATTGTATTTCCCCCAAATATTTATTAATTAGGAAAATGCCTGTCACATAATGTTAAGTAGAAATTATGTTATTTTTTGTATCACAAGCTCCATGTTTACCTATGTGCCTGACTCCTACACCTGTTAGCTGTGTGATCTTGGGTAAATTGCTAATTATCTCTGTGGATCTCTTATCTGCACGATGGGGATATAATAGTACCAACGCATCCTTTAAAAAAATGATTGAACCTCTGCTAAGAGTATCTTAACACATAAATTTTAGTTGACGTTAAATAGTAGTTTTATCCGGGTGGTAGTAATACTACCCATCTTTACCCTCTCCTGCATTTTAAAACGCTTCCACGATGATCACGTGATACTTTGCATTTTTAAATGATGTTATATATATATATTAAAAATCTTTAACTGGAACTTACTCTTATTCCAATCATGACTAATTTCTATTAATGTTTAATTTACATCTAGAATGACTATCGCTCATCCATTTCTGAGAGAGAGGACTTTGCAAACCTCTTCCCAACTGAACCTTTCCTTAGAGAGTCTCTTGGAAAGTGAGAGAGCCTTAGAACTATTTATTTATTTTTTTTATTCTACCTATGACTAATTTTATGGATTATAGTTAGGGAATATGATTTGATCTTGAAGTACAGAAATAAAGTGTTGAGAAATATTTGCTGTTCATTTTGGCAGCAGATAATTAATTAACTTCTTGGGAAATTAATCATTGATGCAAGCAAAAAATAAATAACATATGCTGCTTATTTGGAAAAGATTAATGTGATATATTGGTGTTTAGAATTGAGAACTCCTGTCATTTACTGAGTCATGTTCTGAAGAATGTAATCATTTACTTATTCTTGGAGAACTTTAACTTGCCTTAAAAATGGCAGCCTTAGAGGAATTTGTGCACCTGATTCACTGCTGCCATGCCGGACAGAAGGGGGCTAGTTTCTCTGTTTGATCTGACTCATCTTATCCACCAAGCTCTCCATCCATCTCTCAGTCTGTCTTTAACCCTTTAAACTTAAGATCCTGTGAAAAACTGCAGTTCATTGGAAACATATATTTAATAATTGTTTTTCCCATTATTTGCTCTCATTTTTTGTTTAATCTCCCTTTCTCAATTTTTTTTCAATATTTTTTAACTTAGATACTTGTTGGGATAATCTAGACACCCACACATGTTACCAAAGTTCTTGCAAAAATACAGCCTTTAAAACAATATGTTTTCAAAGATTGAAGATTGCTTTCTTTCCATATTCAGTCAGGTTCCAAGAAAAACATAGAATCTATATTCCTTTATGAAAATCATTAGTGCTTGCCATTAATGTTTCTGATCAACTTTTAAGAAGATATTAAAAGAAGATGAATTTATTAGCTCTCCATTTTTATTTCTAATACAGAATTTTTTTTAATTGGAGTGTATAGTCAGTTATAATGTGTCAGTTTCTGGTGTACAGCACAATGTCTCAGTCATGCATATACATACATATATTCATTTTCATATTCTCAGAAAATTTAGTTATAATTGCAAAGAAAATTCAAATGGTTTTCAAACATTTAGGAATATGCTCGATCTCACAGTAAGAAAAAGGCAAGTTAAAAATTAACCACTGATATACTATTTTTAAACTGTCCAATTTGCAAAGATAACAGAGCCGTTTAGCACACTCTATTAACTGGGCTGCAGGGGAAAAAGACCTCACATAATGCTGGTGTGAGAATAAATGGATACAATCTTTATTGAGGACAGTTTGACAGTATCAGTTAAAATCACAAATGTGTTTATCTTGATCTAGCAATTCTATTTCTAGGAACTTATCCCAGATAGACTTGGATGTGTGAAAGATGAGTGTCATCACAGCATCATCTGTAAGGGCAGACTGGATAGCTACATAAATGATCACGCATCCTTAAAAAGGAAGCCTGTGTATCTGAAACACAAGAGACTATTTTATGTGCCAAATGAAATAAACTCCAAGCTGTCTTGTTAAACAGACAAAGTAAAGGCACAGGACTATGAGAGGAGTCTGCAACCTATTTGCTCTTTACTTATAGATTCTTAAAGTATCTCTGGAAGCATACATTAACACATGACGAAACGGCTTCCCAGTGGGAGGGGACTCTTGGCTGGAGGATAGGGGGTGGAGACATTTAGAAAGTCTCTTGTACTTTCTGAATTTTAAGCTACGTGAGGATATCACCTGATCAGAAAATAAGTTAACTTTTTCTAATGACAAATTTATACGTACGTAATTTATAATCGATGGAATTGCTTAAAACCAACTTTCTCCTTGTTACAGAGTGAGTATTTTCCAACATCTTCTTTGAAAAAGAAAGTGCCACATAATTATTTTGTGATGAGGAATGGTTTTTAAAAGTTTCAAGAGAAAACTGAGGTCAGTGGTATTGTAGTCAATTTATTGTTTCTATTCATATGTGGAAAATACAAAGACCTAAATAAATGAAGCCCTTCCTCCTCCTTTTCTTCCTCCTTTTCAAAGAATTCCTATTCTGAAAAAGAAAACCCTGTTCTATACTTCTTTAACTTTTCTGTAGTATTGCTTGGAGATGGGATGATTTTCAAAATATTCTCACCAAAATGTGGATGTACGGATGGCCCATGTGAATTAATATTTATATATTCATTGAAATTAGGCAGTCTCCATGCTTTTACAAATAGAGATAGGGTTAAACTGACTTTCTGCACATAGCCTCATTTTAATAGGGATTTTTTTTAGGTCTTGATTTAGTTTAAATTGAGAACTTTTTTTTTTTGAAAATAAGGTATTCCACATTTGACAAGGGGAGGTATGCCCTATATATATTTCTGTAAAGATCAGTGCATTCCACTAATTTTTGCTATCAATTCTAGGGAAGATACAGAAAAAAGAGCTTAAACCACTTGGCCTTATAATGCCATTCTGATCCAACTCAAAATACAGTGTGTTTTCATATTTAATTAACCTATCTAATGCTATGATAACCCAGTCTTAAAATTGATTATCCATGCTTGAACATGCTTTCAGAACTCCATAAAATAATTACATTTTCAGACACGCAGTTTTGGCAACAAGTCACGATTTTTCTCCACCTCCCATAAGTGACTGTCAAAGAGGACTTGAATCTGATGTGCTGTGAAAAACCTCAAGGGCTAATGACAGTGGGGAGGGAGACCAGGTTATCAGACTACACTTCCCTTTTCCACTTTTCCTGCAACTTCCCATACCCGTGCTGAGTCTGTTCCAGAAGTGACCTGCTCACGTTCCACACCCCTAAGGAACCAGCCTTCTCTTCTGGGCACACGTGGGAAAGACCGTGGTGGAGGTCTGGCCTCCCACATTCGTAATGAGTCAGACTTTCTCTCTGAAACACCAATGCATCTGGATAAAAAACATAGAAATACAGAACAAAGTAAACACCAGTCCCTTTGCACAAAAGGACAACAGTTTTAGGGCATAATGTTTAGAGGAAGACTGAAGGGAGAAGTTATCTAGGTGGCATCCTACCCTAATCAGGATCGGTGGCACTTCACGCTGTGTTCAGCTACTAAGCAGCAGAATGCAACCTGAGCAAACATTTTAATCCCCTGATCAGAAATTTGATCCAGAGCTGTTAACAACGCCACATTTGACTTGTTGGAATTATTTCTTTTGTCTGCTCAGAAAAAAGGATAGTATCTCCCTCGGTCTTCTCCTCACCCGTCCAGTTCTTACCTGGCCCTTGCCTTGTCATCGGTGCTGGTTCCATGTCTTCCCTCCCATTAGAATGTGAGCAAGCTGAAAGCAGGAACTATGTTCTCTCTCTCTTTATCCCCTACAGCTCTAGCAGGGGACCTGGTGCACTTGTTACACAGCTCATATGTATTTGATTGAATTGAATTATGAGTGACACTTTGAGTCTGGGAATGGAAACAGCTAGAGGGGAAAGGTCGGAAGGGGCAAGCTAGGGATGAAATATAAATTGGTTGGATTTCTCATGTATTAAACTCCGGCTGCAAGTGTCATAATCCAGAATGACATTTGGTCGCCCCACTGTGTCTGTGACAGGAGATGCCACTGACTGCTCCCCTGTCAGCCTCTCAGGTTAACGAGGCAGGCTGCCCCAGAAACGACGAAGCCCTGACCTCTTCAGCTCTTTGTGTGTGTGTGTGTGTGTCTTCACCTGGTAGAGAAGGGTGACAACCCTGTTTATTGCTGGGTGTGGGGTGTTTCACAGTTTACAGAGTACCTCTATGCTGGTTCATTATCATGTTTTATTTTCAAAACAATAGGAGTCTACTTTGCCTAGTTTATACTTATGTCAGTTGAGCTTCAGAGCCATTGAATGATTTGCCCAGGTTCTCCTAGTTAGTGAGGGATGGAACTAACAAGACTGGTGCCTGGATCTGTTATTCCAAAGAATGGGGAAGAAGAGCATTTCAGAATTACCTGGAGACCTTCCAACTCCACATGGACCCTCCCTTCGTGGTGATCCCTGCCCCCTCCCTCGTCCCTCGTCATTGTTGTCATGAGACCATGTTGCATCCCCTGGGTGTCTTAGGGCACGGGGAGGACTGAGAATCTCTGACTCAAGGATTGGACTCCTAGGATCGTGCTTTCTACTCAGGACATTTCCTAGCAGATGACTTACCTGTTGTCTCATCCCCTAGGCAGTAATTCTAAAGAACGGCTCCAGGTGAGTTGAAAGGGGCACGCGAGTGGGTTACTCAGTTCCTGTCTGTCCCTTTGCTTCCTTTTGCACGGCTCCATAGCCTTCCCATCTCTGGGTCGCTGCATTTTGCTCGTTGCCCTTGGGCTGAAGGAGGGCGTGCTGTGCGAAATGATTGCATCTACGTGCCAGCTGGCACAAGGAAGCCATGCTGTGCGTATTTATTTGTGCCCATGCCATGTGACAACAGTAAGATTTAGAATTTGGCTTGCATTTGTAAAGGAATTCAGAAGGAGGCCTTTTTCTCAATTGGCTACTCACCAACCCCTGTAAATATCTGACTTTTCAATCCTAGTTAGCTACCACTTTCTCCACGTTAGTCTGGCAATATTTGACTTCTCTGCACAGAATAAATATTTGGGATGGAAGACATGGACCCATTTTCTTTATTGCCCCAAGGAGAATTTGCAAGCAGATCACTTCCACTTCTGGCAGTGAGGTACAGTGCCAAGCATCTTGCCAGTCTTTCCAGATTTTTTGAGGTCCCTTCTGGTTCTGAGATCTATGATTCTTAGGACTGGAGGCAGGAGGTTTTATGTGTGTGTATGTGTTTCTTTTTTCTTTATTTACATTTGGTCTTTGCCCAAGCTCTTCTCTACTTACTCAACTTAGCCTTGCTACTTCCCTAAATTGGAGACACAATTTTTCCACCAGTAAGAATATCTACATCGTGACAGTCACCGTGCTCCATAAATTGTCTAGATTATCTCTAATCTTTAAGACAAATATCATATGATATCACTTATATGTGGACTCTTAAAAAATGATGCAGACAAACTTATTTACAAAACAGAAAGAGACTCACAGAGAAAACAAACTATGGTTGGGGGGAAGCAGGAGGGAGGGATAAATTGGGAGTTTGGGGTTGGCAGATGCAAACTACTATGTACAGAATAGATAAACAACAAGGTCCTACTACACAGCACAGAGAACTATATCCAATGGCTTGAAGTAAACTATAATGAAAAAGACTATATATATATATATAAACACACACACACACACACACTGAATCACTTTGGTGTATACCAAAAACTAATACAACATTGTCAGTCAAGTACAATTTTAAAAATGGGGGAAAAAAAGGAAAAAAATAGCCCTGCAGTGGGAGGGCTGTTATTCCCAAAACCCAGTGGGGAAGGTGAAGGACTCTGTACTATATTGTCTTAAGTCCACAGCTGGAGAACTTGAATTCCAAACCTGTTCTTGTCAAGTTTCAAAGCCTGTATTTATTGTATGTAATATTGCATAGGTAAGCTAAAAAGAAACTTAGTTTTAAAGAAGGTAGCAATTTCTTTATTGCCTGTTGTATTCAACCTGCTATCCGTTGGGGGGAACTCTCATCATCTTGAGGGAAAATTTCAAAAAGTGTGAGGGAAAAGTGCGCATTTCATTTTGGGCATGTGTGGAAACAAAAGCAATGGTTGGATTAAAGTCAGCCATGAATTCCTTAAAGAGAATGTGGGGTTAAGACAAGGGATGTTTGAAATTCTCGAGTCATGTATAATCATATTCCCTCAGTTCACCTGATGGATGAGAGTCTGATGGTGCGAGGAGTCCACCCCCCAACTTTACAGGGGGGCCCTGAGAGGGTGATGCCCTCCAAGCCCATTTTGGTACCTGTAGACCTACAACCTGAGCCTCCGATCTTGAGCGCAGTTTTCAGTTTTGTGGGCTACCATGAGATGCTTTGGTCCCCCACAAAATTGTAGGGAAGCAGAATCCCAGCTTGTTTGCCTTGTCTCAGAGGTGAGCCCACTACATTGATACGGACTTCAGAGCTGGGCAGGTGGCAATTTAGACATTTTGAACCTAAGAATACGATCTGGGAAAAATGCTGGGATTGAATGGACCTCATAAATAAAATATAGGAGGGAGGCTCAAAGAGTAAAGTTCCCAGTGAATGATGCACCAAGGGAAACAGCCCTTAGGTTTTGAGTGACAGCGCGGCCTGTCTCCTGTGGGCAGCTTGTCAGGTGAGGCGTTTGGGCAGCAGGGGGGGAAGCATGCTGGCGGGCCTAGGCAGGATGGCATTTTTTCTACCGTATAGATTTTTATGCAGAACACACACCAAGCAAATGATTCTCAGCAGGGAAGGATGCAGATTATTTCTTGGGTATTACATCCACTGAGGGAGATGAAATATAGATCCTGAAAGCATTTTTGGCAAACTCTCCAGTTGCCACAAGGAGCGGTTATGAGGAAGAAGAATGTAGGCTTTCTATCAGTCTATTGAAACCTTGAAATATTTTTCAATTTTGAGTGCATATGTGTGTGAATGTTGATTTGATCTTGTACTGAATCATGCATTTTGTTTCTAAGTTCAAAGCCAGCATAGATTTTCATGTCTCCTTCACCTCGGGGTATGGAAATGGGATAGGCAGAAATGGAGAGGGAACAGGGCACAGATGCCCAAGAGAGTTCATATGAGAAGAGCTTAACAGAGCTCCTTTTGTGACTGCTCACCTGTCGCCCATAAACGACACAGAATAGCCAGGCTTGAAACAATCAATAGATTTTTCAATAGATTGTTTTGTCCTCCCAGTCCATCTCAGCTACTTTCCCCAAAAGTTACAGAGAAGCACTCGCTTTGTTGGACTGGGGACTGATTATCCTGCGTTGCTAAACTCCGTTCCTCTGCTAACTGCTGAAAAATCACCCACCTGGAGGTGGTTTTCTGACTTCAGATGTGACAAAGGAGAGCACAGAGCTAAGAGAATTTCCCAGTTTCTTCTTCTAAATGGTAAGCTTGCAGTCGAATAAGTTTGGAGTACGGCAATTTATCTCAAATTTCTTACATTTCAGGAAAATACAACAAGCAAACTTAAGACTTACAATAAGCAAGTGTCAGAATTGGGCTTAATACTTGGATTCCAAAATATTGTGCTTGGGTGGGAGGAAGTGTTAGTTCTCAAATTATACCAGGCTCAGGGTTGCTCATAAAACCTCTGATAAATAATAGAGAAGGCCATGAACTTGACAGCGAGTGCTCAAAGATGTCCACAGGAAGTGCTTAGAGGAAACAGGCCTCAGCTGGCACCTCCCTGCGTGCACCCTGGTCGAGTCTGCCTTTCCCCATCCGTGCACTGCACTTTTCACTCCTCTCTGCTTTCGTACGTGCTCTGTCCTCTACCTGGAAGCATCTGTTCCTTTTTTGAAGCCTGGCTCAAATGTCCTCTATTCTGTAAAGTCTCTTCCAGGTCCCCACCCCTGGGGGGAGGAGAGGTGTTAAATTTCTCCCTCATCAGTGACTCAAAATTCTATTTATAGCTCAATTTTCAATAGTTAGCATGTTATACTATTTTTTATCAGGTGTCTGTCTATGACCTTGATCAGGCTATGAACCAGGTCTTATCTGTGCATCCCCAGCCCCAAGCAAGTGCTTCGCACCTAATAGGGACTTGGTAACTTTTATTAATTTGATGTCAATTTTTAAACTGTCCTCAGCCAAAGAGCAGATAATCTTACTTTGTGGGGGGGTGTGTGTGAGACAGTCAAGCTTTGATGTATGAAGGCAGAAGCAGCATTTGTAATTGAACAGGGTTATTACTTTTCTCTTTCCCATCTGTGAATCTCATCTAAGAGCCTTCGCAGCTTGGAATGAGATGGAAACTAAGATTTTGAAGGCTTTCATTTCTGGGCCTGAGGGTTAGAGAGAATATTTTTGGCTCCACTTCTGGGGAGGAGAAAATTCAAATTTATCATGAATGTGCTGCCCTTTTTATACATCACCTAACTCTTCTCATCTTATTATATATCATACTCTTTATTTCTTTTCTTTACTTTCTCTTTCCTTCTTCTCTCCCTTCTCTCTCTCTGTCCCCCCTCCCTCCCTTTTTCCCTTCCTTCCCTCCTCCTTAGCAATGGTAATTAATTTTGAAAATCTGTGTAATATCATCGCCTACATCTAAAGGCATTTATCAGCCAACAGTGGATGGAATCATGGGACACACAGTGAGTTCAGAGACATCTGTGGGTTCGTAATCAAATTCTACTGGCTGCACTCTGTTTACCTTAACTCATTTTTAGCATTTTTCTTTGAGTTCTTCAACATGAGCTCTTTAAAAAAAAATAATAATATTAACTACAAGTGTTCTTTATAGCCTTTATGATTTCATTGTAGAATCAGAAAAGAAGAGAAATAGAATCTTGGCAATCATCTCAACAAGTCCTCTACAGTTCCTGAGATTAGAATTTACTTAGGTTCAGTTTAGACACCTCCACAGAAAGCGATTCATCTTTTTCCACGTTAGCACATTCCTTTGTTAGTCAACTTTGATGCTCCTTTGCCATCATGGGTGTAACAGATGGAGTGACATCCACATCAACAACCCGGTTTATCGCCCTTTCCCACACGCATGTTCCGACGATGCCCAGACTGACTCCGGTGCTCACAGTTTCTCAGAGTGTCCGGCTCGTGTGCCAAGGGCAGTTCCAGAGCCTTCATGAACCACCATATTGGCCTCAGATCCCGTTTTTAGCATTTACCGGTTCCTCCTTCTCCTTGTCAGTTTCTTTTCATCACAAAATCTCTGCCAAAGTCCCACCTAGTGGCTGCTGGAGCAGCACCGTCAGCATCACTTGTGAGCTTCTTTGAAACTTGGAATCTTGGGTCCACCTCAGACTCATTGAAGTGGATCAGCATTTTCGTAAGATCCTCAAGTGAGTTGTATGTACATTTGAGCTGGGGAAGCATTGCTCTGCCTAAGTAGTGTCTTACAGTGCGTATGGCCTTGCTCATTATGAAAACACTAATGTCAGAACTGGAAGAGGAGCCGCTGGCTGATACCCATGTCAGAATGACCGAGCCGAGGTGAGCTCTGTACACCAGGTGGGAGATGACTTCTCAAGTTTTGTGACTCACTTTGTCACCCAAGCAGAGGCCTGTGCAGCCGTGTCCTGAGTCCCTCCTCCTCAATGGAGCTTTGCACAGAAGTTACTCCTTCAGCCTCCCCTCTCCCTTGAGTTCCCGTCTCTGGAGGCAGTCCAGAAAAGTAATCTACACTTTTGGGCAGATGCCATGGTGTCCTTTCCAGTGATTTTTTTCCCCAGCCTCTCTCTAGGCTTCTAATATAGCCCTTGCTCCTGCTCCTTTTGTCTGAAATCAAAAAGCCTACGCAGAAATTAGTTCGTACCAGTAGACGTTTATGGACTTACCGTTTCCCAGCAGGACATCAGACACACACAAACAAGTCTGAATTCCTTTTGGATTTAGCTGGACTGTCCTATAGTCACTTATGCTGAACTGACATCTAATATCCAGAAACTTCTCTGTTTTCTCTTTGTTGCCTTCTGGAGCCATGAAAAAATATGCTTTAAACCCCTCTTCCATGTGTCTGTCCTTTAGGTATTTGAAGAGCATTTTTATGTCCCTGACCCTAAACCTTTTCATTTGTAGCCTGAATATTCCCCTTTCTCTCACGTTTTTTCCCCTCATGTTTGATTTTCAGTTATTTACTCTGAATTTAGCTTAACACTCTAAGAATGGATGATATAGACTGAGCACAAAATAAACTGATCACCATAAGCAGGAGATCGTAGAAGGCAGAGCGCTAGCACAGAGGACATTCTCGTAATAACTAAGATTTCGTAAAAAGTAGCAGAAGACTCCTACTAGTAACCGAGCTGGAAAATAATTCTGTGGTTTTACTGCCACTCACGTGTCAAGCAGATGAGCTACTGACATTCTCTTCTCAAAATATCAGTGTCCATATCACCTCTTTTCCAGTTTATTTATATTCTAGATTTTAGTTTCTCAGCACTCATTCTAGGAACGCTTCAAGTCATAAAATTCTGAGTCTCTTCTTCAGAGGTTCTCTGCATCCTGGGCTATTCACGTTACTGAATATTAGAAATAAAAAACTTAGGGATCATAATAAATCTGATATGAGAATTGTTGTGATTGCTGAAGCTTTTTTAAGTTGATGAGACGTGTGTCTAAGTAAACACTAAACATCTTAGGATCATAGGCAAGAATCACTTGTGATACTCTTTTGCTTCTTAGATGGTAGACACAGTGCTTTAGAAATAAAGAAAACAAGCAAGAAGATAAACCGAGTAATCATCAGTGATTTTGAAACTTCCCTGAGGCTGAGACAATGCAGCACACTTTCTTTTCTTTGCCAGTGATTCAGATAATCTCATACAACCTGAGTTTATCCTTCTGGTTAAGTTTGCTCCACTGGAAGATGTTACATATGACAACTATATATGATATACTAGTTCTCAGTAGAGGACAGTTAAGGTTATATGTGTTATATTTTAAAGTTGTGTCTAAATATAAATATTTTTATTGATGTATAGTTGATTTACAATATTGTGTAAGTTTCAGGTGTACAGCATAGTGATTCAGTATTTTTGCAGATTATAAGTTATTACAAGATAAGGGGTCTAAATATAAAATTAATAATTACTTACTATAGAACTTTAAAATTATAGTGTATTATAATCACAAAGAAATTAAAATATTCATAATCCTACTACTGTTAAGCATGTAATATTTGGCATACAGTTTTCTAATTTACTGATGAAATATTCATTGATATGATTATTGATTATATACAATTTTCTATTCTGCTTTTATCACCTGTCATATATTACTATATTATTAAACAGCCTTTGTTTTTAATTATTGCATAATATTCCAGTGCGTGAATATACCATAATTTATTTTACCATTCTCTTACTGCTGGACATTTAGGTTTATTTCCACTTTTTTTTCCTTCCCACTGGGATGAATATCTTTATATGTAAAGTTCGACCACTTCTGTGATGATTTCCTATGCTAGATTCTGTGAATTGGGATTGATGAGTTAAAAATTATGGACATATGCACATCTTTTAAACATATATGGTTTTTAGTTTGTCAGTTAATTGAAATGGCATTTAACATACGCCTCTTGGGTAGAGTAGGGTGTATGTGTGTGTGTGTGTGTGTGTGTAAGGGGAGATAGAGAATTCGAGTTACATATTTTCAAAGAAAGAAAAAAAATCATTTGTTAGTAAATGATGCAAGACCCTCTCAGTTAACTAATGTGAAACACTCTAAAAATGTGATTCTTATAATGGGAAAACTTAATTCTGTAATTATAGAAAAGGGAGAATTTCCAAACTTTTATTTCCCAGTAGAAAACACAGAAACACACAAACGCACGCACTCACTCACACACACATTTAAATGTGTAATTAGTGGTTTATTTTTTGCACAACACTAGAAGTATTTGGAGATTGAATAATCTCTTTTAAAAATCTTTAAAAAAGGTTTAATATTTCCTTCATGTCATCAGAGCAAAACACAGAAAAACTAGACTAAATTCCATGAAGGCAAAGATGGAGGCTGTTTCAGTGAGTCTCTGCCTCACCTTCCAGCAGGGTTCTTGGCACATGGAAGGTACACAGTAGACATTTGAGCAGCATAGAGAACCTCCTGCCTGTGAGACTATTTGAGTGAAAAAATAGTCAGGATAAGTTTATTTTTATAGAAACTCTTTTAAAATTTTATTTATTTTTTGTTGGGGAGGGGTAATTAGATTTATTTGTTTATTTTTAAAGGAGGTACTGGGAATTGAACCCAAGACCTCGTGCATGCTAAGCATGCATTCTTCTGCTTGAGCTATATCCTCCCCCATATAAAATTTCTTAAGTAGAGAGCAATATAATAGAAGGGAAAAAAAGGATCCAAAGGATCAATCTGAAGTTGAAGTCTCTCTTTTTTTTCATTTTTCAGTTTTATTAGGTAGAATTGTTATAATTTGACTACACGTATACAACATATTGTATGTAAATACATATACACAATATACTGCACATATTTTTAAAACTTACATATAGGTACTGTTCATTGTTTCTAAGAATGTTTAGAACTTTAGCTTTTTAAACTTAGTTATCTAAAGAATAAAGCCAACCACAGAATAAGAATTAATTCAAAAAGATGCACATATCTTGCTATTAACAGCAACATCATTTATAATTGCCAAGATGTGGAAGCATCCTAAGTGCACATCAACAGATGAATAGATGAAGAAGATGCAGCATATGTATGTAATGGAATACAACTCACCCATTAGAAAGAAGGATATTTTGCCATTTGCAGCCCTTCATTCACTTTTTTTCCCATGAAGTTGAGGTCTCTTGAAGTCTGAAGGTGGTCCTGTATCAAGAGTTTGGGGGTAGATTGAACCCAGGAATGTTCTGGAACTCACGGAATACCTTTATCTCTTTCACTTTTCAAAGGTCTATTACAGCATAGAGAATATTCAGAAATATTTTTTAAAGGGTTTCCTTTTAAAATTTAATTTAGTAGTACCAGAAAAAAATGAACTTTAGTTTTAAAAAAATCTAAACCCCTACAGCAACAAAAGGAAAACATATTTTGCTCTGTCAATGTATTTGAGGTAATGAGCAATTTTAAGGAACAGTCCAGAATAAGACAGACTGCTTAGCTTAAGCCAAACAGTGTCTCTCTTTTCCTGAACAGCTCAAATCCTTTTCCAACCACCACTTGAAGTTTTTTATAGGTTAAAAAATGCTTGGGGGCTTTTTGCTTTTTGTCACCGATTAAAGCATAGAACTAATACCCCTGTTCTATTATGTCCATTTTAATCTAGATTTAGAAATATAATGGCAAGTGAACAAAGGCTTTATGCAGTAGATTCATTTTAAAAAGGAGAGTTTAGAGGAAATAATTTTAGCTTTAACCACAATGAACATTAACCCTTTGAGGAAAAAAAATTCTTAAAGTGCAATTAAAGGAATAAAAATAGCATGGGAGAAATGGTAATTTAGAAATAAAATGATCTATAGCAACCCACATTGAATACTCCTTTTCATCCCCTGTACTCCTGGGAGCAAGCCTGATTGTGTGGGAGAGACGAATGATACTGGCTTTAGTGGGGAGCAAGGTGGGAAGGAGTGGATGCTAGGATACTAGGGGACCACATGTCACTGTGACTTTGATCCAATAAGCAACCCATCCATCGTTCCAAGGTTGATCATTCTTGCTACTGATAAATGAATTAATTTAAAAATTAATTTATATTTCCTTCATTTAATGGCCTTATTACAATTGTAAATTTATAAGTGATGTTTTGAGATCTTATGCATAATTACTGAGGAAAGCTTGCATTTTTAAGCCTGTGCACACTGTTGGAATTTTACTCATCCAAAATTCCATTTTGGGTGTTCCCAATAGTACAAGTATCGGTGGGAATGTGTCTTTGAGGTTTGTTTAGCCAGGGCACTTGGGAGCCTTCATCTTCTACTTCCCTTGGTTGGAAGGATGATTGGGGAAATGATTCCATACCTGAGTTTTCTTTGAACATGCCATAACTTTTGTCAAATATTTGTAACTCTGGAAGATTGTGTTGAAAATCTACATGTCAAAGAGCATTTGTTCCACAGAAGGGTCATTTATTGGACTCTTTATCCCTTGCATGTATTTGAAACCCAAACATGATCATTCAATCAGATCAGGGGAAATGAAGCGAGTCCCCTCTTGTTCAGCTCTTAGTTGTCAGTGTCACATTTGTGCAGCAAACACCTTCTCATCACACTGTTCTGGAAGAATAAAACAGGGTAGGGTATCTGTGGTGCACCTGTGAGGACGTTGTCTACATTATTTCCTCTTCTGTAAGAGCCATTAATGTAAAAATGCTAATAAACAAAATGAGAAAGAGCTTAGAGGCAATCAATAAGACACAATTGCATAATAAAATCACTAATCTCTTCTGAGAAATTTTTCAGCAGGGAAATTGTGCAAAGAAATTCTTCAAGGAATAATTTACTTCAACAAGCTTTGTATGGTTCAGCAAATTTTTTTTTTTTTGGCTTGCAAGTTAAAAAAAAAAAAGAAAGAAAGAAAGGAAGGAAGCAAAACAAAAAAGTCAGCAAAAGAGCAGTAAACAGAGTAACACATCCTACCAGCAAGAAAACTGAGCAGGGCAAGGTCACTATCTTGTGTTTCTAGTATTATTTATCTGTTTCACAGTGTGTGGTTCCAAAGTATTTAATCAGCATTAATTAGGTTTTTTTTCCCTTCAAAAAATCTGAGAACATTCAACTCCAAATATTTATGCCAATTTCAATCTCAATGTAAAATGTAGACATCAAGTAACATGTTTCTTGGAGGAGGGCTGTAATAAAATGAATTTCTATTTATTGGTTTCCATTAAAATATCACAGATTATTGGCTTTAGCATGTCCTACTGTTTTCTATTTCCAAAGTAGAAGATTTAAAAATATATGTAATAAGTAAAAGAAGAAAATAAAAGCACTCAGAATCTTGCTCCACAGACATAACTTGTGTGTCTTATTTTGTATCATATTATACAGACCTTTGCATCTTCCACACAAATTAACCTTATTATCTGGTGAATGTTTTTCCATGGTATTTCTAATTCTTCCAAGTATTCTGTCATATAGATCCATCATAACCTATTTAATCATTCTTCTTGATTAATCACTTGTTTGTTTGTTTTTAATTAAGAACAGATCCTAACTTAACAGAACAGAGTAAGACCTGATTTCTCTCTCTTCCAAATGATGCAAAAGGCAGGCAAAGGAAACCTTGTACAAACTCCGTAAATCAACAACTGCAAAAGTCTGGTTCAAAAATGTGAGGGACATACAAAGAAGAGAGGCAGGTAGGAGTACCCAAAGGGAGGGCTCATGGAAGGCAAACCAGAGTGTACTTCATCCAGTCACTTGAAACATCTTTTTTTTTTTTTTTAATGTCGCCATTAGTCGGCTTGTCTGGCTGGTTGGTTTTCATGGCAGTGAACTAGCTTTGATGGCAGCTCTCCCGGGCTGAGATGAATGGACGTATACAGAACTGTGTGGTGAAATCAAGGCCAAGCATGGTTATAATCCCAGAGACACCGCACGGCTATTTACTAGGGACTAAGTCTAAGAAAGGCTTTTCCTAGAATCTTTACCTCATTGCCATCAACTCACTTGAGCGCAGGGAGATTCCCTGGGACCCTGAATATCCCAGAAGAAAATAGATAATAATTCCCCAAATTTATTCAAACTTGGGTTTATATTTTCCCCAAACCCAACTATTAACCTTTCATAAATGATTACTGTTCTTTGGAACACAGTTTGAAGAGCATCTCTCTGACTAAAAATGATTACGCTCTTTCTGTACTTCCCTGGCATTTATATCTGCTGCGCCATCGGTATTTTCCCCCTTTATTACAGCAGTGGTAAAGCCCAAGATGAACATAAGAAACACCAGGAAGGATTTAAAAATCCCCCGCGCTCTTCACATCTTCTGGAACCGGGCCTCCGGCGTTGGGTTTGTTTTCAAGTTTCCTGAAGGAGTCTCTTTTCAGGTGGGTTGACAGCCACCACCTGATGGAACACTTTTGCGTTGTGTATTTTAGAGAATATGTTTAGCATAGCATCAGATCCCCCTCAAGGCTAATTCAGGGACCTTGAAGAGGTTCTTAATAAATATTTTGTTCAATGAATGAATACAATCCTAAGGCAAAACACTGCAAGAAATACTGAAGTGATATCTAAAATCAGAGAGAGGGAAACAGTGCCTGAGCGGTGCCTCTTCTCCTTACTCCTGGATGTGTAGGTTTTAAAAGACAAAAATAATTCCAATCAATAGCCATAAATGTTCTGTGAGGATAGTCTGATCTTTTAGAGTCCTGAAGGTTCTTAAATTTGTTCTACAGGCAAAGCAGAAACCAAAATCCTCCTAAAACTTTTGGGTCCAGCGTTACCTGGGAACCAGCCTGGCTTCCTCCTCCCTCCGTGAGAGAATGGTGGTTTGGACCAGTGTTAACAATGGGACAGAAAGAGTGGTCAGGTTTTGTGAAACTTTCCTTGGATCTATGGACCAATGTAACAAGACTGGAGAGAATCCACATTTTCCGCCCCTAAATATATGTTGTAACAGCGCTCCTCTCCAGGTTTTCTTGGAGCCCTGTGTGAACTTCTAACGATTCCCTTTTTACAATGGCAGCTAATGCAGAGGGAAAGAAGAAAGATGTGATTTGTTTTTAACAAGTACTCAGCTTCCATTTCTTGAGTGCTTTTCTTGCAGAGAAGCTAGAGAGAGGATTTCTGTACCCAGAGGAGAGCTGGAATAGATGAGTCTGAACATCCTTTCTAATATTGAGATTCTGTGATTCTGTGATCCTTAGAAACTTTGAAGATCATCTAGATGTGCAAGGACTGCCTCAGAGAGAGTCAGTCTCATAGATGTGCAAGGACTGAAAACTCGTATGACAGTGGCACAAATTGTCACGGTAAGTTGGAATGAAGACTAATAATCATGGGTGATAATCAAAATATTTTACAACTGGTCCAGCAATCAGAACAGATGCCTGCTGAAAACAGCAGGTGCAGACATGCATCTGACTGAATATTCATTCTGCTTATGCTTGAGTGCAAATCAGACCGTACTTTGTGGACATGGTTTGACCATGTCAATTTAAACCAGTTCAACTGAGCAAGAGTAGTGAACACAAATTTTGTGCCTAGAGTTGTGTCTGACACTTTACGAGGAACCTAAAAGAAGTATAAGATACGGCTTATACTTTCTGAGTAGTTTAACCCGTTTCCTATGACTTCACCGTGCACTTGGACAAATTGACAATCACGCAACGTACAAAACAACTATTTTAGAGATTCTTACAGGTTCTTGGCCTCCCAGTACCTTGCCCCCACCTTTGAAGCTGTGTCCTTACTGAGGCTTCTGAGTAGGGGAATGAAGGAAGAAACCTAGCTGACTTGTAAGATTTTAAGAAATGTTGTTGACCTCAGGATGCTGGGTGGCCTCGTGGGAGCAGAAATGCGGTGTCTTCAGCCAGCCTTCATCTCAGGAACTGAGGCAGCAGTCACAGAGAGTAAGACGCCTTCTCTGTGTTCATGACCCCTCCTGTTCAGGTGCCTCCCAGCACTCGAAGAACCAGCAATCATAAGCCAAAGGATATCTAGAGCTTGGGAAGAAGCAGGCCTGCAAATGCAACCTTTTTTGTTCACATGCTTCAGCCCTCATTCATGATAAGCTTTAGGAGAACCTTTGTTGTGTAAGATCAAGTATGTTCAGAGCCTGGGTGAGCATTGTCCATTTGGCACTCGAAGCAGTTATCTGGATTAAAGCTGACTCCTGTCCAGGATCAACATACCACACCTGAAAAGCCAACCAGTATAGAGAATTTGCAGAATTTTAGTTTGCTGGACCTGTTTCTCCCCCAATCATTAAAAGGAGCCGAGGGGCAGAAGAGAGTGATAAAAGCACTATCCAGAAGGAGCACAGAACTTCCACAGTAAACTAACTATAGAGTCTTCCCCTAAGCTGGATGCCCAGGATAGCTCAGCCAAATGCCTTTTTTAGTATCTTCTTTAAGCCTGCCTCACTAAGCTGGTTGAGTGTCAGAATATGTGGAACTGACCATGCCATAATGGACTTCTTCTGCAGTAAATCTTTCAGAGCTGGTAAATTTAGAGACCTGAAGAGCCACGTTGCATCTGTATTGCTTAGCGTATCAGCATAAGAGTTAGAAACTTAAGATTGGGACCTGGATTTTCCCGGAGAGCTGAATTATTCAATCATCAGCAATTTAGAGGTTCACAGTAGAGAAGAAATAATGGAATTATCTGATTCTAGATGTAAAAGCATCTTCCCAGAAAGTCAGAAGGAGTTTGCAGCCTTTGCTGTTTGTTTGCTGGGTGATCTGGTCCCTGCTCAGCATGAGCTGTTTATCTGGAAATGTGAAAAGATTCTGTCATAAGAGTGTAGCTTCTAGAGAAATCTGAAAGGCAAGCTCTGCATCTTGCTGATGGCCCTTAATCAGGGGATAAATCATCAAATTTGGGACATACTCCTCTCCTTCTGGTAGATACTCTAACACTTAGCTGTGGAGCTGTGGATCATGTTCTGATCTTGCTTCTACCACCTACTAGATGTGTGACTTGGGCAAACCACTCATTTCTCAGTGTCAGTTTCCTCATCTGTAAAATGGGGATGCCAGGGGCCTCTCCCTGTCAAGGTTGTTATGAGGCTGAATTCAGTTTCTTTGGGACGGTGACCGACTTAGCATAAGTGCTCAGGGGATGTTAACTATTCTTATTTGCTGATATTAAAATGGAAAGGGCTGACGAGAAAATTTCCACCGACAAAATGTTTATGCCTTTTCTTTTTTAAGTTGTCAAAGTTCTATTGAAATAGATGGAAAGCTTAAATAAAATTGATGAAGCAGGCATGGCAGTAACAAGAGTAATAATCAACATATTTTTAAAACAATGGAGTAAAAAATGAACAAAATCTTTTACTCCAACAAAGAAACGGGTATATTTGGGGAGCGTGTGATAGGTAACAGCAATCACGTCACGTCGCGTTTAGCCTCCCCTCACCCTGGTGCTGCTGTGTGCATTTTATACAGAAACAGAAGCTCTAGTGAGCTGGAGGATGAGAACTCAAGTCTGACATCTCTGAACCACTCCTCTTCCACTAACTCCAAGTACTACCCCCTTCCTCCTTCCTCGCCTTCCTTTTCCAAGCCTCTGTCTCCTT
This sequence comes from Vicugna pacos, assembly GCF_048564905.1. Taxonomy (NCBI): domain Eukaryota; kingdom Metazoa; phylum Chordata; class Mammalia; order Artiodactyla; family Camelidae; genus Vicugna; species Vicugna pacos. The sequence goes on along the minus strand of NC_132987.1, from coordinate 59,391,967 downwards.
CCTGTGATGAGGGACCCTCTCTAGGTGGCCCCCTCTCAGGGGAACTGCACCTCTTACTCTGCCTTTAAGGGGCTGGATAGGGTCTACCTGGACGCTGGTGAGTTTCATGGGAATTGCTATGAGAGGTAGCAGCTTGGGGTGTTTTTTTCTCCAACCTTAGCCAAATAGCGGGCTTCCAATGTCAAGAGTCGATGGCTGACTAATGACTCACGATGAAAACATTTCAAAAGTTAAAAGGAAGCAATCAGAAACAAAAGATAAAATTGTGGCCAAGTGTGTGCATCGTCCTTGAGGCTGTCTTTGCATTCTTATTATGTTCCAGTAGTAAACGTTTGTATTCACACGGTTTGCTCAGCCTGCTACTGCGATTGCTCTTAAGATACAGCACACTGTTTCGAAGAGGACTATTTATGTTCCTGAGTCAGAGGGAAGGCTGAAGTTTGCTGAAGGGAAGTTCCTTATTGGAAGCTGCTTGGCAGCCCAAAGTTGGGCAACCTGCATTCAAATCTGTGCTCTGGATTTTAATAACTGTGTGACCTTGGACAGGTATCACATCTTAAGCCTCATTTTTCTCTGTGTAAAGGGAGAATAACCATATTTTTGTTACAGGGCTCCCTGGATGATCAGTGAGGTAATGAGAGTCAAATGCATGGCACATAGATCAGATAGGGCCAAGTGAGTGATGGTTATTGTTAACATGCACTGATTTCATTAGAAAAGCTGGGTATTTATAAGCAGTGATGTTTTGCCTGGGTCATACACAGAGAGGAATCCTAGATCCTCACCTTAGCAAGGACCTATTGAAATTCTGTCTTTTAGAAACTGAGTTGTACACATACTATTATTGCAGCAACCCATGCACCCCTTAGAGGGGACACCTCTCATCAGCCTGATCAACTCCACACCTCTGAGAACTTGTGCAACTTTCAACATGTCCACAGACACAGCATGAAGCCTGAGGGAAGAGCTGAGGGATGGGTTTGTATAATTGACTCCTTCTCATCATTCAAGTTTTGCACAAACACCACCTCCTCAGAGGGAACTTCCCTGACCACGGTATCTCAGGTACCCTTTCCCCCGTCAGCTTCTCTCTGTCCTCTCAACTCCTCTATTCCTTCCCTCCTTCCTTTCTTTCTTCCTTTTTTTGTCTCTCTCTCCTTTCTTTGTCTCTCTTCTTTCTTTCTTTCTTTCTTTTCTTTCTTCTCTCTTTCTTCCTTTTTTTCCTTCCTTCTTTCTTTCCTTCCTCTCACTCTATCTCCCCTCCCTCCCTTCCTTCCTTTTTTTCATTTTAAATAGACTATTTTTTACAGCCATTTTAAGTTCACAGCAAGATTGAGCAGAAAGTACAGACGTTCCCTTTTACCCCCTGTCCCCACACATGCAAAGCCTCCCCTGTTACCAGCATCCTGCACGAGAATGGTATTTTTTTATGATTGGTGAACCTCATAATCACCCAAAGCCCACAGTTTACATTAGGGTTAACTCTTGGGGTTGTACACTCTGTGGGTTTTGACAAATACGTAATGACATGCATCCACCATTATAGTCTCGTGCAAACTAGTTCCACTGCCCTAAAGTCCTCTGTGCTCCACCTGTTCATTTCTCCTCCCCTTAACCCCTGACAACCTGACAACCACCAATCTGATCTTTTTACTGATCTTTATACAACCTTAGTTTTGAGTTTTCCAGAGTGTCATATAGTTGTCTGCTTTACTTTTAAAAAGCATTTATCACTATGTATATTTATTTAAATACTTAATTTTTGTTTTCCCCTCCCCGAAAATGTCACCTATATGGAAGCAAGGCCATTTTATGACTTCTTAGATGAGGTGTCCTCAGTGCTAGATTATGCCTGAATCAGAAATCCCTCAATAAATATGTGTTAGTTTGGTAAATAAGTAAACTTTTCCCCCATAAAATTACTCTCATCCTCCTGCTAAGGTTAGAAACTGATAATCAGAGATACTTGCACAAATGGCAATAATAATATTGGCTGTCATCATTTTTATTATCTCCCAGATTTATTATCTTCCAGGCATCTTACTATGTATTTTAAGTGTATTGTTTAACTTAATCCTCATAAAGGCCTTCTGAGGTAGTCACCATGTAACAGGCAATATGGGTGGTATATAGGTAGTCTAGCCATTTTACAGGTAAAAAAATGAGGTTCAGAGAAGTTCTCTTATTCAAGGTCTCAGAGTTAGTAAATGACAAAGGTAAGGCCCAAACTCAGGCCCATAGGATTCTAAAGCTGACATTCTTAAAAGGTATGTTGGAATTTAGGGCTGGAGGAAACCTGGCTAGTCCATTCTCATCCTTGAATTTGGAACATGCTTGGCTAATCTAAGTGCCTTGACCTTTCCTCTGGTCCATTCAGCTTTATACAGTCTGCTGTTTGCTGTGCCGTGTGCTCTGGGGCGTTCTGAGAAATGCAGAGTCTCGGGCTTTACTCCAGACCTACTGACACGGGATCTGCATTTTGATAGAATCCCTGGGAGGTCTGTGGGCACGAGATGTGTGTTTGAGGAACGTTGTACTGTCTTCAGGATACCAAGACCAATTCCCATGCCCCCAGTGAATGAACCGACTAGGGTCTCAGCTTTCAGAGCTGCCTGTACTTTTAAGGGGGAAAACGTTTTCCATGTAAAGTGCTTGGCCCAGTCCTGAGCACTTGATAAATGCTTGGCATTATTACGAATGGCATAAGGAACGAGGTGTCAGCCCGGTAGAGGGCTCCATGTAGCTGAGTGTGAACAAGCCTGCCTCGGGGGTCCTGAACAGTATAAAATACTCTCTTTCAATAAGACGCAGGAAGTGCAGCTTGTTCTTCTTTGCTGCGATTCAGTGGTGGTATCAGGCACAGTGGAGTGTCAGGCGTTTCTAAGCATGTTGGTTAGAGTTCTGTAATACAGTTCAGACTGTAGCACATCTGTAATCCCGCAGTAACGAGTGTTCCAGGGACGGCTCGTCTTTTACTACGAACGACAGAAATCCTGCTGCATTTCCACCAGGGGAGTAGCAGGTGGTCAATTTCAGCACAGCTGGAGTCTGCAATGTCCTTACAATGGGGAACAAAGTGTTGTCTCTTTTCTAGTGTTTCTGTTCCAAACAAACTCAATCTTCGTTACCCATTTTACCAATTACGAGCATATACACCAGGGAAAATGCATGTAGCTACTCCAGGTTTACCATCCATCCCAGCATCGTTTGCATCAAAATGCCAGACTGCCATCCGGCTGAACCTCCCTGATTCCTTGTAAGGTGTATTTGAGTCTGAGGATGAATCCAGCACTTTCATCAGTGCGTTTGTTTTCTGCTTTGTCATACACATAACTGTCGAGTCTAGCCAGGGCGCCATGTGGAGAGGAAATCTATCTGTGTCTGGAATGCAGAGCGGCCGGTTTCACAGATTTCTCTCCTTTCTCCCTCGCCACAGCCAGCCTTTCCGTTTGTCCCCAGTTCTGTGCAGACTACAATTATGCAGATTTCCTTTCATGCCGCTTATAACTGTGTAACATCTCTGCAGCCAAGATGCATGCAATTTATCCAGTTTTCTCCCCTTTCCTCCTTTGTAATTCAGGCTGTTGCCTTGTTCTTTCTAGTGGATCTCTGCACAACAACACTATCAAATGAATATACAATATGTTACACCAGACCTAGCCACTGAAATCACCTGTGATGGTGCTAATAGGTGCTGACAGTTTCTTAGTGTAGCTGTCAATGGGGAATTGGATCACTGTTGCAATAATACGCCTATATTTGCTTTTTCTGGAATATACTGTGGTTTGATGCTTGAACAATTCAACAAAATTGAGACGATTCAGTGGAATGAGCAATGGATGTTCATTCAACATCTTTCTTAATATTTAAATCCTGCTAGTCCCAGCGCACTCCCCTGCCCTTCCAAGGGATCAGAGTTGAGGTAGGAATTAGCTCTAATTGGGCATCCGCCATCCTCAGGGTCCTGGACTGGGTACTTTATATGTTCATTCTTATTTTTACATGTATTTTTGCTTAATCTTTACAAGAAATATAGGTTTACTTTATAGGGAAGGAAATTAATACCTACAAGTGGTTTATTTTATAGGGAAGGAAATTAAGTTTCATGGAGGTAAGGCGATTTTTCAAGGTTTCACCGCTGGTCAATGACAGAGTGGAGATATCACTCCAATGTCCATCCCCCTTCAGCACATCCCCTTTCTGTCTTCTTTCTGCAAAATTTTAAATTCCAGAAAGGTCGGGACACTCCTTTCCTACCTGAAGCTGATTAATTGGAGTCTATTTTTTATCTTATTCCAAGTGGTCACTGCCAAACCGTTGTATGAGGGTTTTTTTTTTTTAAAGTAAAGTAGATGTTTTCTGCTATTTGTGAGCAAAACATTTTTTTATTGGGGGCCCAACTGCATTTTAAGAATCTTTTAGTTTACCATCAGCCCTCCTGTTATTATCAACCTGGCCATGGCTGTGTGTTAGTAAATAAGTAAGACAGAAAATCAGGCAGCAGCCCTGGTGTTGCCACACGTGTTGCTGTGCTTCTGAGGAGAAGCCACAGGACCCCTCTGAGACGCAGCGTATTTTTCTGTGACATAGTGTAATACACATGGCATGTCTAACACGGGATTGTTGTTAGCATTGAATGAGATCATGACTATGAAAGTCTTTGGAAACCATCAGAATACGTAGAAATACACCGTAAGTCATTAGATATTTGCTGGGCTCATACTATGAGCTGATGTTAGGCCTTGCCCTGGAGAGGCTCCTAAGACTTTCTTGCCTTCAACTTAAAAAAAAAAGAAAAGTCATTGAGCTGAGCCTCGATTTTATAATAAACTTACAATAATTGCTCTTTTCATTCCTTCAGTCCCATCAACAGTTGATTCTCAAGTGGCGTAAACATCATGCAAAAAGCTACCCGTTACCTGATACAATTCACATTTTAAAATTTTTTAAATGAAACTTCCTTCACTGTGTCTTGCATTCAGTGTGCCAAATTGTTATAGTGGGAAAATGTCTTCTCACCCACGAAGGCCAAGCTAAAGCCTCACCACTTACTACAGCAATGGTTTTCCAAGTGAGGTCCCTGCACCAGGAGCTCCAGCTGCACCTGAGAACTTCTTAGAAATGCAGATTCTTGAGACCCACCCCTAGCCTGGTGATTCAGAGACTCTGGGGTGGAGCTCAGTCCCTCCTGGACATCCTGACCTGGGTTCAAGTGTAAGAACCCCCGCTCCAATCAAACCTCAAGGTACAAGTCAGAAGTTATGAACAAATAGGCTAAGAGATGCCCGGAAGGACGATGAATGAGGGCAGGGGCTGGGAATAAGATTATAAAGAGTGGGAGGAGGGGGCCGTGTTGAACTGGAGAGCAGCTTCTGCTTAACGGGAGCAGCTGCTGATTACTTCAGCGTTGCTTGGTGGCCATTTGGGAATGTGAAGCAGGTTCAAATGTAATTTTCCAAAAGGTAAAAACATGACTGTCTTCCAAACATTGTAGTGAGCACATGTCAAAGGTGAATCTAACTCATTATTAAGATTTTAGCAAGATGATAAAGCTGGTTGAAAGGAGAAAATGAGAGATTGGCATATTTATACAGTCAGTAGAAGAAAGAATGCTTAAATAAGATTAATTTAGTTACAAAACCAGTTAACACCCTACAGAGTAATAAAACTGTTACTGACAGGATTATTTTTTTCTGCTGGACAAAAATAATTTCAAACCAGTGTTCTACAAGTTAACACCTAACTGTGAAGAGTCTTGGCCCTAATCAATTGTAAACAGTAAATCAAACAATATTACATCCCTAGCGTCTAGGTCCTAGATTGCCCAGGGCTGAGATCATTGTATAAATCTTAGGAAGGCTTTTGGACAAGGCTCTCTTAAAACGTAAGGAACATGTAGGAATCGTTTTGAGTTATTTCCAACACTGGAATCATTTTTTCTTAACAAGGAAGACCAGCAGACCTTCCATTTTTAAAAAGAGACTGAGAATCAGGGCTTACATGTGAAAGTTTTCCAGTAACAAATATAGCCGAGATAAAACGGGCTTGAGGACGGGTGACCATGGATTGCCACCTTGCAGCCCAGGCATAAACCATTATTGCATTTGAAAATTCCAAAAATATTCTATTCATCATTCGATGCCACTCATTCTCTCCATTTTCTTCACTCTTGTGTTTCATTATTAAAGCCTGTTACCCAACTTCTGAGAGCAGAGCTTCCAGGACAGTCTCTGGTTCAAATGTCTGTACCAGGTATTGCAGGCCTCAGCTCTCCCTGTGTTCTTCAGAAAATTTCAGCTGCTTTGCTTCCTTGTAGCCTGCTTTCTTTTATAATTTCAACCTGAGATACAAGCTGCTTACCCTATCAATATTTAAGGAATTCAAGGTGAGACTGAGAATGAAAGAAGTGTCTAGGCAGAGTAAGACCAAGACCATTTAAATCCTTACTACAGCATTCTTAGGTAGAGGGATGCGATTTGAGGATTTTCATAAGAAGAGAATTTTTTCTGCCTGCTTTTTCCTTTGTTGTTCCAGGGTTTTCTACCCGTTAAGCCAGTATATTTCAAGCCTCAGAAGGAGGCCAGATACAACCCAGAACAAAGAAATCAATGCTCAGCTTTGAATTTCAAATTAGACTTTAAAAAAGGGCCCAAAGAGAGGAAGTAGACTTGAAACCCAACGCAGGTTGCTTGTGGGATTTTTTCCCCCACATTCCAGAACTCTGATTTTGCATGTAAAGAGCCCAAGTTGGCTGAACTATGAGTTCTGAATTCATTCATTCATTCATTTATTTATTCACTCATCCTACAATTAGTTATTGAGCATCTAAAACCTACCAGGCATGGAATATGCAGCGGTGAATAAAACAGAGAGTTCTCGTGGAGTTTACGTTCTGATGGGTGCAGCTGGACAATAAGTACCTCACAAACAAATAGTGAGTTGGGTGGTAATAAGTGCCACAGAGAGAAGAGGGAGGAGAGAAAGAGATGAGTGTCACAGAGGGTATGGTGGCCATTTTGTACTTGGTTGAGCCGGAAGGAAGGTCTCCCCAATGTGTGATAATTGATCAGACCTGAAGGCAGCGAGGGAAAAGCCATGCGGAGATCTGGATCTGACAAAGGGAACAACCTGTGCAAAAGCACTAGTCAGGAGGAACTAAAGTGGTGCCAGAGAGGAGGAGTGAAGAGCAGATCACACTGGGTTTCACAGGTCAATGTCAGGACTTTGGATTTTACTCTTGAGTGAAGGGGAAGCCAATAGAGGGTTTTGTAGAGCAGAGAAATGATGATGCAAGTCAGGTAACTTGCACTTTGAAGAGAATCTCTGTGGCTGCTCTTCTGAACACAGACTCTAGAGAACCATGGGAGGAAACAGACCAGTGCGGAGGCAATTACAGTGATACGATGAAGGATGATTGGAAATAACTCAGACCATCATGGTAGTGGTGGAGGGGTGAGGAATTATCAGTCTCTGGATGTATTTTGAATAGTGAGTCAGAACCATAAAACATGGAAAGGGACATGGCTAAAGGGTTCCTTCAGGCTGGAAGGAACGACTGGAGGAGCTATGAGTTGAACTGCCATGCACTGTGTCTCCAAGAAATGCCCAACACTCTTTCCCTTTTGCCTCAGGTCAAGATCCGGAGATTAAGGGAAGATAGGACCCTTGGATAAGTTTGAGGGGATTCTGGAGCCTTGTTCTGCAGGGGCTGCTCTAAGCCTCATGGAGAAGTGCTGAGATCTGAATGATACTAGGATGGTAGACGAGCTTCAGCTGCTCAGGAGCCAGAGAAGATGGACAAGACGGCCACTTCTCAGACTCTTATCCACACAGTGTGGTGAGCAGCCCTGAATTTCCCAGAACCCTGAGAAGGAAACAATGGTAGGAGGAAAGAAAGCCAGCAGACCAAAAGGACCTGTGGCCAGGACCAGAACACAGGGTGTTAAGTGTTTGTTTACCAGGGTCCATGGCAGGATTGTAGATGCTGGTAGCAGCAGATGAAGGAGGATTCGATGCTAACATCCAAGACCAGGTGGTTCAAACGATGCCCCAGGGGATGCCAGCAAAGACAGCTGCAATTCACAAAAGCAGCATCTCCTTTTCCAATGAAGAGAACTCATCCTAACGGAGCTTTGTTAAAAGTATGCAGTGTCCGACAACACTGATTGAAAAAAAAACAGCCCCAGATGAAATTCCTGCTTACTCTCTCTGGGTTGAGTTAAAGGAGGAGCAGGTATAATTCTAGCGTCTTGAATCCAGGAAAGGTATTCAAGTATCCAGGGTAATTTGCCCTGTTTGAGGCTCCTCCTATACCTACTTGTTTTATTGTTTACATAGCCTGTGGTAAAATAGAACTGAAAAGAGTAGTCACTTAATTGTTTTGATCCATTTTTTTCCACTTAAACTGTTGTGATTGGGCACTGTGGCAAAAAGGTGCTAACAGCTTCTAATTTTGTTTGTGGTAGGGCTAGCCTCATCTCAGTTTCCTTCTGCCTATGCCCATATGCCCATCCTTCTCCAAGGTCTTAAGTTCTCCACCTGTAAAATGAAGGGCTTGTGCAGAAAATCTCAATAATTTCTTTAACTCTAAAGTAATTGGACTTTCCGGCTACTGCAACTGAAACATTTTTCGGCTATTTCCTTTCCTATCATTGGCCCCATCCATCTGGCACCGTGCCCTGCTCATACTGGGTTTTAAATGACTTTTTACCTTTTGCGTGAATGATGAATGAGGTGGTTGGCCTTCGACTGAACCCCATTGGGTGATGGGAAGAAGGCAGTTTAAGCTTATTTCATAACCTCTCTTCACCTCAGTGCCACCACCTCACTACTTTCTTGAAGAGATTCTAACCTGTCATAGAAATATGAATAGAAATAGAACAATAGAAAGTTCCAGCACCCAGGATCCCTCACACAGGGGGCAGATGGTACTCTTCTTAGAGAAAAGCTGCTACATTGGTCCAGTTGTGTCCGCGATGGACCCCAGTTCTTCCTTGTCTCTAGAGATGACACTTTCCTCACTGATTTTTCTCTCCCCAAGTGAAGCAGAGTACCCAGGCCCATGTTGAGTGTTTTCTGATATGAGTTAGGAAGAGATACGAAAAGAAAATAGAGGAGATCCCACCAGACTAAGGAAGGCAAGGCATCTTGAAGAGGTGTATAGACCGGCGGTGTTTTGTTAGAAAATGATACGATGAGGAGGGAGTCTGAGATGGCGAGAACTCAAAGCAAGTGTGTGGAAGGGGAGGGAGGAGGAGCAGGGATACACAGCAAACAGCAAGTGATCAAGTCATCAGTGCCTGGAATCTGCACCATAAGTTGATGGTGCCACTTTTAGAAAGATTTAAAACCCGAGGCCAAGAAATCTGTATTTCACAAACTTAATAATTCAATAAAATATGGCAAGGTACATGTGATACTCTGCTATATGTATGGTACAGAAAGTAGTGGAACGTGAGCAATTGTGACAAAAACCTCCATCTCTGGCCTTCAAGCAACAGGAAGTGAATTGTTTTAAAGATGGATGTGTAAATGATTTCTGACAAATTTCATGCAGCACTTGGCTTCCGTGGGCTTTCTGATTTGGAACAAATACATGTCTACGTTATCCAATTTTTTGTAGTGCTGACAAAAAAATGTTTTTCTGCAAAGAAGAAAAACCTTGAAATTTTTATAAACCTTTCTGAATTTTCTGCAGTTGCTATTGACATATTAACACAAATTTAGGTTAAAAATAAATCAATTGCAATTGTAAGAATTTCATTTCCTGAAAACTATATATGTTTTCGAATAAATTTACTTATCTGTAAAGTACCAACAGTGTGCAAGGCAGTTTAGGCTTAAAATTTGTTTTTTATGATTTCAGATATTTCTCTTCAATATTCTTTCTATCTTTTCTGTATATGTTCTGATAGCTACTTCTTTTTTTAATTGATTTTTGGGGGGGTAATTGGGTTTATTTGTTTATTTTAATGGAGATACTGGGAATTGACCGCAGGACCTGATATATGCTAGGCACGCACTCTACCACTGAGCTATACCCACTGCCCCATTCTACGTGTTCTGATCCAATACACCTCCCTGGTTCTGTACACATACTAGTTCTAGGATAAATCACTAGGGTATCTAGACTTTAGCCTTCATTCCATAATTTTGCATGAATTGGATTATCTGTAGCTTGTGTGTTAGATTGAACACAGTGGTAGAGGGGAGAGAGAAAACCTTGGAGATGAAAGAAGCAGGGTCAGAATCTCCATTCGACCACTGAATAGTCTAGTGGCGTTGGGCAATTTTTAAAACTCTCCCAAGATTATTTTTCTTATCAGTAAAGTAATACAAACAATGGAAACCTTCAGCTTGTAGAGAAGAGAAATGTGAGTTTCCCCCGGTGTACTTGGTACATGGCGATACTCAACACTACCTATCTCCCCTCTCCTCCCTTCCTCACCCCTCTCCTTCCCCATAACATGTAGTGCTTTCTTGCTCAGTCCTTTTCCTAAAATCTTCCATTTTCACTGAAAACCACCCCCTGCTGTGTGACCTTGAGGAAGTAATTTTTGTCCTCTGGGCATCAGTCACTGATTAAAGTGAGAGGACCAGAGGTGATTGCTAAGGGACCTTACTTCTGTCACTGTCATTCAGCTAATTTGAGGATCTCACTTAATTCGTGGCTCAGTTTTTTCTCGGCTGCCCATCCCCTCCCTCCAGCCCAGGAATCCTATTGCATTCCAATGTAACTTATATAACAGATGCTCTGTATTGGACACACCGAGCCTGCTGATAAGACTTCAGCTTAGAAATAGGCTAATAGAATTTGCTGAGAGCTACTTATGGGGCAGTGTTTCTCCTCTTGTTAGTTAACTTTCTTTTTCATGATTGGCAAGTGTCTGAGAATTTTATATCTTCTGGCAATTTAGCACAATCTGCTTGTATAAATGATTTGTTACCCACTCCTGCAGCAATCATATTAGCTTCTAATAGTAAACTCCTAGGACCACTATAGCTGATTTGTATGTTTTAAACACAAAAATTGTATGGCTAAGCTTTGAAAATAAGCTAATAAAATATGAAATTCTTGATCCTGGCACTAGGTTCACATAGATTTCCAGGGACCTTGGTTACACCGCTGTTGCTCTCAGAACTTGGGTATAAAAAGTTCTCACATGAGATCTCAAGGAGTGATCACAAATACATACAGTGTTAATAGGGTAAAATGATAATATGTTTTATTCTTTAAATCTCTAGAACATGATGAATTACTGAGTGACTTCCTGCATAAGGGATTCCAGGATGCTTTGATGTAGTGAAAAGACCCCTGAACCCGAATCAGAAGACCTGCATATAAATGCCGTCTCTCACTTTCTAGCTGCGTAGACCTTGAGTGAATTAACTTGCTGAACTTTAATATCTTTATGTATAAAGTAGGCATAAGATCCCTGTATCCTAGGATATTGCATAGATTAAAGGGGTTAATATATGTAAAATAACATGTAAAGTCTAAAGCTCCAAAGTTGACATTATTATAAAAAAAAACTTTTATTTTTGTTCATAATAACACCATTATTTATATCATTTTCATTTCATAATGTAATACCATATGCTGGACTCCTTAATATGTAACTGTTCTCAAAGTGCTGTTAAATCCAAAGAAATCATAGACGCCCAAAGAAAACTGATAGCAGTTACTGATACAATAACTGAATTAAGTAGCCAAAAGAGAGAGTGAAAATGAGTTTATGTATTGTCTTTTCCTGCCATCTATGTAGATGGTACCCAAGACTTCAGGACTGAAAATTCTTTCTGAAGGGGAGAGGGTTTATCTCAGTGGTAGAGCACATGCTTAGCATGTAGGAGGTCCTGGGTTCAATAACCAGCACTTCCATTAAACTAAATAAGTAAATAAATAAACCTAATTATCCCTCCCCCAAAAAAACCCACTGAGATGGATATTATTATGTCCTATACGTAGATGAGGAAATTGGGATTCAAAAAATTAACTTTATAAATTTACAGGGTTAGCAGAGCCAGGACTCCAATGTAGGTAAGTCTGTGTGCTTCAGTAATCCAACTGATCCAGGTAATTTTCTGGATCACTTTTAGGGGTTGTTGCATACTATTTATCTGTTTGGTAACAAACTCTCATCTGAGTTATCCAACCGAAAAAATAATCAATAGTGCATAGTAAGCAATGACTGTCTACTTCTTCATTTGATTTTTGTATGATGCCTTTTCACACACATGTTCAGCAAATTTTATGTACAGTAATCATTATGATAATGATCATTTTGTCTTTTATGGGCTGCTCCTCACTTTCCAATATTAAACTCTAGTCTTTTGATAATTTAGTTCCAATATGATATCATATTTTCATATATTATTACAGCTACAGCTATATTGCTCCCTTCCTAGCTCTTAGAGACATTGCTACATTTCAACTAAATATATATGTATATGTATACATATATGCAACTAAATATAAGTAATCATGGGGTTTCATCCATGAAGCTGAACCCTTAGATATAATATTCCATTTCTGTAAGTATAGCTAATCCCCTTCCCCACCTCCATATAAAGCAATTGACTATTGGCTGCAGTCTCCCACCTACAGTTATTATTGTACTTGTGCATGGGTGGGGGCGGTGTACAGGGAGCACGGAGGGCAGGACATGGCAGGCAACCCCTCCTCAGAAAGTGGGGAACTGAAGAGCCCCAGAATTCTAGAGGCCCAGTCTCCCTGGGTCAAGCTGATAAGACAGGTACCAGAATCCCTGCTGCCCTCTGAGAGTCCCAACCAGTCATGGGCCTAGAATCCCTTATGTCATTTAAGAGGAGCAAGAAAATTGCCACCCGGTGATGCTAAAACACATCTGAGAATGGATATGAGTGTATACAGGAAACTGCTCCACCCCCCCCCCCCGCCCCCAGCTAGGAAGAGGCAAGTTTTCATTATGTATTGTAGAAAATACAGAGACTTTAAGTTGGACAGACCTAGGTTGTGTCCTTTTGCTCCTAAGGTTATTGTGAAGTTAAAATGACATAGTACAGCCAGCGTAACAGGCGGGAAGCACAATGCCCAGCATTGCTGGGCACTTTATGAGTGTTGATTCTGACCTAGAAGAAACTGACTTGGCTTGCAATTTGTTCCTTAAATATTGAATTAACTTTTGCTGTTGCTACTCTTACATCACTGAAAGCAGAATGACCTTTTCTCACTCGGTATTAAATCCAACAGGGTAAACCTGTTTCCAGAATGAGAATGATCTCTAAATAACTGAATCCCATTTTGTCTTTAATGGATCCACTGGCTTCACCAAGGCACCCAGTTAGTGCCTGGCATCAATTGTTGACGAATGGGTGTTGTATTCTAGAGACGTCTGGAATGCCAGTCTCTGTGGAGGCATTCCTGGCAGCTTTACAGGATTCATCAGTAGCAGAAAAGCAACATTGAGTAATAGCCCAAGAGAGACTTAGGGACTGAGGAGTTGCCTTAGCCAAGCAGAGGGAGCAGAGAAAGGAAAGGCTCTTAAAAGCTGAGAACAAGACAGTTGGGGAGCAGACAGTGCAGCACGACAGGCTGGCACAGCCTCGATGGGTGTCTACCAATGTTGGTGATGAGGTCAGGGATGGAGGATGAACACGTATAGGAAATGTGGCTGCAATGATAGTAGGCTACTAGGGAAAGCCAGATCCCTACGTACAGGTAACAGGAAGACAATGATTAGATGTGAAAAGCTCCAAGCTCTGAACCCACAGGCTGGAATGTGCTTCTGGGCCCAGAGGTGCCTGTGACTTGGGTTGAGATCTCCATTCCTCGGGGAGATCTCTGTTCCTCTCTGGGTCTCTGTTTCCCACAGGGATCTCGAATGTACCTTTCAGATAAAAATTCTTACAATTACATCTTCATGGATGGGGAAAAAACATGAGTCCAAATACTACCCTTTATGTAGCGGTTGGGGCAATTTCACATGAGGTACAAGGAAACCGGCATACGACAAAGAAAAAGGGCACAGCGTTTCCATATATGGAGGTGCCCTCTGGACATGACTGTGATTTGAAGGGTTAACAAAAGTTTCAGAGAAACAGTAATTAGGAATGATGTATGTAGAATGTAAGACGGCTAATCTTCTAGTAATTTTTCATCTCTTCCTCTCCTTCTAAAAAAGAACATAGGAAATGCCAGAGGGGATATAGGCGTGGGATAAAGCTGGTCTCAGATCCCTTAAATGGGATTCAGAAACACCTTCATCATCCAACTCCATGACTCCATGGTACCTCAGTTTGATGTTCCCATGTGTTTCTAAAGAAGATTATGAGATCAGAATTTCTTTTTTTTTAATCAGCAGAACCTTATTCTTCAGAGCAGCTCAGCAGGCTTTCGGAAGCTTAGTTAGCCTGAATTTTCCCCAGGATTTAAGTTGCCAGAGAAAAAGATGAAACAGTGATCCCAGAAGCAGATTTTTTAAGGCCTATAAAACAAGCTAGACTTGATTTTCAGAGGTAGGAGATAACAACTTTGTAAAAGATGCCTAGAGAGACAGGAATCTTAGTATGGCGCCTTCCCTAGACGCCTGTCCGAGTGTGGGCACCTCCAGAGGAACAGTTCAGGTGGTCTAGGCCGTGGCCGGGCTGGCTCTGCAGTTGTAGGATAAAGTCAGAGGGTCCATAAGTTAAGGGTTTTATTCTTCCTGATCCGCATTAGAAAGGGCCCGATTCAGCGTTTGCAAACTCACAGCTGCTTTGCTCTGTTCTGCTGTTACCTGTGACTTAAAATCCAAGTTCTGAATTTTAAAACTGTTCTTACCACTTCCGAAGGGCTGAAAGCTACCCCTAAAACAAACCAAACTGATTCAACGGGTGTCTCAATCTCCTTGCTGAAATGATCAGTTTAGACCAGCAATATTTTTTCTCTACAAAGGAAACAGATTGTATTGTGAAGATGCTTTGAAAATCATAAATTACTTTAAGCACTAATATCATTAAACAATCAGCTTGGGTCACCCTATATGTTGTGTATGTTCCGCATTTTCCACACTAGACTAGGCCCTATGTATGGAGAACATGATAGAAGTCGAGAATAATGTTCACCAGTGACTTGGAGAGAAATTAAAGATGCATGTTATTTGAGGAAATATATAGTCAGATGGCAAATGGAGCATCATTTAACAATGTAAAAAAATAAAGATTTAGAAATGAGAGAAATGAACATGAGCCAAAGTTGATCACATCATGGGGGTGATGAGATGTGAACTAGCGCTTGGAGGAAGGGGAGTGCTAGGAAAGACGGGGGCATGGACAAGATCTCATTTAGGTCAGGCTCTATGTGATGACAAGGGAAGGAAGGAGGAACAAAATGAGAGAATTAGAGAGTCCAGGATGAAGAGTGTCAAATGCATGTGTGTGCTGGGGCCGGGGCTGGGGATGGGAAGGAGGGGTTGGTTTGGGGGAGTGCCTTTGGAGAACTCAGGCAGGATAGGGTCGAACAAAGGTTGAAGGGCAGGCAGAGGCCTTTGAACTGACTTCACTGTCTTCACCATGATGCTGGTCCATTCCCAGCCATCTCTAATCTGTGCTCACAAGGATGATAAAACAGAGGTTTTCTTGTTATATCTTTCCCCATCTTTTTATTTATTTTTTTTACTGTTTTTAAGTTGAAGTATAGTCAGTTAAAATGTATCAATTTCTGGTGTACAGCATAATGTCCCAGTCATACATACACACACACACATATATATATATATATATTCATTTTCATATTCTTTTCCATTATAGGTTATTACAAGATATTGAATATAGTTCCCTGTGCTATATAGAAGAAATTTGGGGTTTTTTAGATCTATTTTTGTATATAGTGGCTAACATTTGCAAATCTCAAACTCCCAAATTTATTCCTTCCCATCCCCATTCCCACAGTAACCATAAGATCATTTGCTATGTCTGCAGGTCTGTTTCTGTTTTGTAGATGAGTTCATTAGTGTCCTTTTTTTTTTCTTTTTTTAGATTCCACATGTGAGTGATATCATATGGTATTTTTCTTTCTCATTCTGGTTTACTTCACTTAGAATGATAATCTCTAGGTCCACCCATGTCACTGCAAATGGCATTATTTTGTTCTTTTTTATGGCTGAGTAATATTTCATTATATAAATATACCACATCTTCTTTATCCAGTCATCTGTCAATGGACATTAAGGTTGTTTCCATGTCTTGGCTATTGGATATAGTGCTGCTATGAACATTGGGGTGCATGTATCTTTCAAATTAGAGTTCCCTCCGGATATATGCCCAGGAATGGGATTGCTGGGTCATATGGTAAGTCTATTATTAGTCTTTTGAGGAATCTCCATACTGTTTTCCACAATGGCTGCACCAAACTACATTCCCACCAACAGTTTAGGAGGGTTTCCTTTTCTTCACAGCCTCTCCATCATTTGTCATTTGTGGACTTTTGAATGATGGCCATTCCGACTGGTGTGAGGTGATACCTCATTATAGGTTTGATTTGCATTTCTCTGATGATTAGTGATATTGAGCATTTTTTCATGTGCTTATTGATCATTTGTATGTCTTCCTTGGAGAATTGCTTGTTTAGGTCTCCTGCCCATTTTTGGATTAGGTTTTTTGTTTTTTTGTTATTAAGTTGTATAAACTGTTTATATATTCTGGAAATTAAGCCTTTGTCAATCGCATCATTTGCAAATATTTTCTTCCATTCAGTTTGTTGTTGTCTTGTTTTGCTTATGGTTTCCTTTGCTGTGCAAAAGCTTGTAAGTTTGATTAGGTCCAATTTGTAAATTTTCTCTTTTATTTCTATTGCCTGGGTTGACTGCCCTAGGAGAACACTGCTAAGATTTATGTCAGAGAATATTTGGCCTGTGTTTTCTTCTAGGAGGTTTACAGTGTCTATCTTATATTTAAGTCTTTAAGCCATTTTGAGTTTATTTTTGTCTATGGTGTGAGGGAGTGTTCTAGCTTCATTGATTTACATGCTGCTGTCCAGTTTTCCCAACACCACTTGCTGAAGAGATTGTTTTTTCTCCATTGTATATTCTTGCCTCCTTTGTCGAAGATTAATTGACAGTAGGTCTGTGGGTTTATTTCTGCTTGCCCCATCTTCTAATTACCAAACATCAGGTCTGAGAGTCCACCTTGCTCTAAAGCTGTTCGAGCCATCTTGGCAGTAAAGCTTTAGGACTGTTGTCACTTCTGACGTGGCATTTGAAGTCTTCTTTGTGTTCCTCTTTGTCCTAGGCCAGTTCAAACAGGGCTTAGTAGCGAGAAGGCTTCATCCTTGTCAGGGGGCAGCTCATCCTCTTTCTAGCTTGATAAACTGTATCAAGCTGGGAAATGGTAATCCAGGAATAAGAGTAAATAACCATGATATTGATGGACACCTTAACTTTAAGTAGGTAAATCTTATTCTTTTTTCCTCTTTGATAGGCCAGTTGCTCTCATTTGTATTTACAGAATGCACTTTGGAAGGAGATAAGAAATAAAACATAAAATTGTTTTTTATATTAATAGTCTAAGACAGATTTGCTAGAAGCCTAAAAATTTTATGAAGATTCTAAATACACAGCTATAATTATTTTTCAGAACTTAAAACTATTTTTAAAGTGTCATAATTTGAGTAATTCTGAAATAAAACGGCAGAGCTTAACGCAAAGGTGAATTATGTTGAACACAGTTTAACGTCTGCACAGTTGTTATATATATATTGCTCCTGGTAGTCAAGGGTTCACAAGGACTGTATTTTACTGGACCTCACATTATTTTATTTCCTCATAAATCCTGAACAAGTATAAATGTAGCAGAAATATTGTCAGTGAGTAAAACATTGAGTCCAATAGAACATTTGAACACTCCAAAGGGAAAAAGGCATTCACAGTTTTAGGCATTTACCTAACTGCTCATAATCTTTTAGCTAATTCAACATGATGGTATTTTAGAGTAAATGTGTTCATCATATTGATGGATTAAAAATTCAGCGTGCCATTTGGATTCCGAAAGACATGTGGAAAATTTTGAATTATAGTTTCCTTAGATAGATTAAAGAAGACATCATGCCTTTTGGATTCTGAAAGATGGAAAATTCTGAATACTTATAAAACATTTTCATGTATATTTTAATGGTGCTCTTCAATGGCAATAACAGCATGTACAACATTTATCTTTTTTCCACTTGGAAAAGAAATAGATGTTTATTGAAGAAACTTTGTGTAATTCAGAAAAATGATATGGAGAAAATAAGACAGTTTATTCTTTTGATAGAATGGTTTGCGAATATGAATCATGTGTGTTAGACAATGTGTGTGAGTACCATAGATACAAGCGCAGCAGACATAGTGGAGGTCTTTGAGGAGCAAACTGTCTCTTGGATAAATTAACTAACAACTGACACAGAATGTGTAATAGTGATATGATGGGTGAAGTGCACGGTGCCAAGGTAGGATGTAACAGGAGTACCTAATAAGATGGAGCCCAGTGGGATGGTAGTGATGTAAGGGGACACCTTTAAGTTAAGGTGGTGGGAGCTGAGTGTTTCAACCAGAGAGGACAGAACTTTTGAAGACCTTGATGAGAGAGAGAGCATGACAAAGTTGAGGAATTTTAAGAAGGCCGGTTGATGAGTTAGCATTCTTATCAGAAGCCCATTCGTATCAGTTAACATATGTTTTTGCATATATTATTCCTGTCTCTTTTGAAAGATGTGTTGAAATGTATCTTAAAATACTCTGGATCATATATTTTTCTACCTACATTATTCACTGCGTCAAAAATTGTGTTTATTGGTCCACATCATTGAAATTCTTCTATATGTTAAATGGCAGCACAGTTATCTGTATAATTATAATCTCATAATTAACTAGTCCCCTCATTGAATATACTATGTCCCATTTTTCTCTATTATAAAAAGAGACCATTTTAATAGACTTTTTATGCATCTACTTGATTATTTCCATAGTACAAATGTACAGTGAATTTCAAATAGACAACTCCACCTCCAGTTAGACACTCCCCAACATGAATTAGTGTTTTTTCAGCCTCTTTATTGAAAAGTGTTTATTGAAAAGCTTCACGTGTGGGACATAGACCAGCTAGTTGTCCTCAGCAGATATATATACTGACTTGGAACCTGCCCCATGGTTCAGCGGGCCGTAGCTGTATCCTAAAAAATTCCTTGAGTTGGACCTCAGGGAAAGCTTAAAGTGGTTTTAGTCTCTGACCACATTTTTTTTTTTAATTGAAGTACAATTACAATGTGTCAATTTCTGGTGTATAGCACAATGTCCCAGCCTTGCATATACATACATATACTCGCTTTCATTTTTTTTTCCATTAAATCTTTCCACATTTTTTTCAACTAAGGATTTCAGTGACATTTGCAAAATGCAGAAATCTTGACTCCATGACAAATTCCAGTGGTTTGCTTGAATACACATTGGTGGCCACCTCTGCAGCCAGGGACTTGGCCTGCTGTTTAGAAGTTGAAATGGTTCATTGCATAAGATCTTGTGTAAAGTGCCTTCACACACAAAAAGGAAGTTAAAAGAAGCAAATAAAGAAGTTGGCTACAACATTGCATATCTCAGATTTTAAAAAAAGAAAAAGAGGGTGCACTGAATTCAAAGGCAGAAGACCCAGCACTAGTCTTCCTCCTTCTTCAGAGTGTAAGTTCTTTGAGGTCAGGGAGCACCATTGGTCATCTCTGTGTCCCTCTATTGCCTATCAGAGTGTCCAGCAAATGGCACTTGGTACAATCAAATTGAATGAATGAGTGAATGGATGAAAGGAGAGAAGAGAGGGAGGGAGAAAGGAAGGAAGGAAGAACAAGTTAAACTCATTGCTCTTAGAAGAATAAAATGTGGATTACAGCAATGTGGACATAGTTCTTATGTGTCTCAAGCCAGCCAACCTAAGAGAGGATATTTCCATGGGGATAAAGTAGGTGCACACCTCAACAAAACCTCCAACCCTTTTGCTCAGGGATGTGTATGGGCAATTTAGTTTTTAATCTCTTAAACATATCTTAAGGGAATGAGCTTTGAAACAATTCGAGTTGTCTACACCATTTTTGTGTGTGTGTGTGTTTCAAGGGTTGTTTTTCATACAACTCTTGTGTTTCAAGGGTTCAAACTTAGCTATAAAACTTGTAGCTAACAAGCTTTGTAGCTAAGTTTTGTAACTTGAGGAGAGACAGAGCATTCTATTTTTCCTTCCTGGGTACAGGCTTAGTACCAGGCTGCAAAGAAGGCTTTTCCCAAATAATAAATATTTTCCTCAAAATGAAGTCCTCTTAGATGGAAGTAGCATTGCAACCCTGCCGTTTTAAGATCGTTGTCTGTTAGAGAAACACTTAATCAGGAACGTCAGGTACTTGAAAGAGAACTAGTGAAAACTGTTAAAAGTAAAGTGAAAGAGAAAGGAATCATAGACTTACAAGAGTCTTAGAATAAAGATTTGGTGATAGACATTTTACAAACCAAGGCAGCGTGGGAGGTCTTCAATTTATATTTTTAAATGTGAGCAGATGGGCTGAGCATTCTTAAAGAAAGTGAATGTGTGTGTCTATGTGATGAAAATGTAGTTCATGAAGGCTGTTCCTTTGCAGGTGGGAATAATATGAGCTTACTCACTTTGCAGTGATAGGAGAGCTAAAACCAAATCCCCCAAATATTTCACATATGGTGACCCAGTTTTCTTATTGTCTTATTAATTGTCTGGGGAGTTGTTCTTTCTTTGCATTCGACACTTTGAGTGAAG
This sequence comes from Vicugna pacos, assembly GCF_048564905.1. NCBI lineage: Eukaryota > Metazoa > Chordata > Mammalia > Artiodactyla > Camelidae > Vicugna > Vicugna pacos. The sequence goes on along the minus strand of NC_132987.1, from coordinate 59,371,207 downwards.
AGGTAGTATTTTCAAAAGAAATCTGAGTATCAGTCATAGACATTCATAGCAGGTCATAGCAGAACTGTATCGTGTGGCTCAAATGGGACTGGATGTCACAGGAATTATGGGGACAAAAAGCGGAGGCAGCTTCCTGCCTACAGATCTGCTCTGAAAGGCAAAACTACCACGGAATTAAGGAAGAAGAGCAATTAATATGTACTTTCCTCATGTGTGTGTAGATTACACACTGTTCTTGTTTTCCTTAGAAAGACAGTACAGGGTTAAGAATGCAAGCTCTGGAGCCAGAAAGCTTGAGCTCAAATCCTGACTCTGCTACTTTGTAGCTGTGTGACCTTGGGCAAATCACTTCATCTTCCTGTGCTTCAGTCCCCTCACTAGGAAAAAGAAGGGATCGGGCAGAATAGTAATAGTACCTATTGACAGGGATGTTTGGGAGAATTAAATTAGCTTTATATATATATATATATATAAATATATATATATATATATATTTATATATGGCACGTTGTAATTGCTATGTACACATGATGATTGCTTTTGTTATTACTTCCTTGTTATTATTCTGACTTAACACAAGTGACTAGAGTCTGAATTTCTGTTTCAGACAAATGTACCAAAAGATATTTTTGTTGTCATCAACCACTATCATCCTTTATGAGGTGACTGCACAATGTTGCTATTTTCAAACAGACCTCCTTGCCCCACCTTCAATAACCCCTCTTACCAGACCTTGCTATCTGAAGTCAGATATATTTACTCACATTTACTGTTGGTCGTGAAAAAAAAAAAGAACACCTTTAAAAAAATTTAAACATACTTTTAGGGTTTTACCTAATACCCCCACATTAGTCTTTTAAGATTTCTTAGATACATTCATGATTATTCAACCTAAAAATTACAATTCAATCCAGGCACTTACTGTTGGCCAGTACTATGCATGTCACCGTGAGGTTAGAAAGAGGAATAAAACAGTTGTCATTAGAAAGAGTAAAATCGGGTGGGATCAGACATTCACCTATATGACAGATGATTTGATAAACTTGAGTCACTTCACTCATATTCCTTTAGTCTTGATCTATTTCCATGTATAATTCCTAATTTTTAAATGAGTCCCTCTCTGCCATATGGCAACATTTCCTCTTCCTTTGTTCTCTGTCCCAGCTTTTTAGTCTGTTCCAGCTTTATCTCTTTGATGTTGCCAAAATGCACACAATCCTCCAGGTAAATCTGGCAAGATCAGATTTCCACTTTGTTACAAATACCCTTTGTGAGGATTTTGCTGCTGGAATTGAAATCAACAGGACAGTGGGACAAATATGTAGGAAATTGTGCACAATGACTCTCAGAACTGTCTGTTCATTTTTTAAAAAAATCTTTCTCTTGCACTAAGGACAGCCATGTATGTCCAGAGTTCAAAAGCAGGAAAATACAAAATAGAATAAAGAAACAAAAAACCATTTATAGTCTCAACACCAGAAAGAACATAGCTACCATTCATATTTTGGTGTATTTCTCTCTCCTCCTCTGTCACCTAACAGACTTGGGATTAAACTGCTGTTCTTTTCTGATTTTCAGGCTTAACATTATTAAAATGTGAGTGCTTTCCCCATATCATTAACAGTTCTTAAAGGAGCCATCTGATATATATTTTATTATGATTTATTTATGATTTACTTAATCACTCTTTTTATAAGCAGAGGCCACAGTATTCAAATAATAGGTTGACCTGGTTTCCCCTCAGTACCTTATAAAGCATGACTCTTTGAGTCACACAATGCTTCCTTATCTCGAGTTCTTTTCCAGTCTTTCTTCTTAAACATTTGAACGTTACGGAAAGTGTACAAGACTTAGGGTCAGCTGTTCCAATACTAGGTGGTGTGGTATTTGGCCGGTCACTTCCTGTGACTTGCTTTGGGCTCTCACCTGGGAGGTGGGGTAACATTCGCTTCCTTGCTACAGTGCAGCTGCTGTGCAGAAGAAATGAGATGGATATGAAATTGTTTTACAAATTATGAAACCAGGGATCTTCTCTCCCTGTGCTTGACTTTTCTAACCCCAACCTAAGGCAATATTGATTCTTCTTTTCTCTTTTCAACAGAAAAAGGCTGCATTAAGGTGCTGAGATAAAGCATTATTCAGCTCCCCGACCTCCCAAAGGGTTTCTTCAAGTTTAACCTTAGCTCACCCCTTTCTCGCAGTGACCTGATTTATCTATTTAAAACTAAGGTTATCTGAATGGTGAAAGTACAGTCTCAAACGTCCATTAGAGCAAGTCTATTGATGAAAGAAAACCTTAGTTATTTCTTTCCAGTGACCTTCCTTATCTTTACCATAGAATATAACCTTACAGTAGTAACAGTCATATTAACATGATAATTACAATGTGTTAATAGTACCTGCAAAGTGACAGTGAGGTGCTCCATACATCAGTTTATATCTTAATAGTCCTGCAAGTTACATATTAAGGTGGAAAGTCTATCATTAGGCGAAAATCACTTAGAAAAGAGATCCAGGGAAGACCTTAAACACGTGTCTTCTTTTTTTAAAGTTTAATAATATCAGAATTTTCTAGTCTCAAAAGGTTTTAAGAAGAACTAACCTGGGAGAGTTTCTGGACCTGATGCCTTCATTACATTATCTCTTCCATCATCTTTCCAAATTCCCTTTGGTAATCGATTTACTTAAGTTTTTTTCTCTCCATCTTGGGTCAGTTTTGGAAATTTTGCTTAAATTATCTATGTCATCTGAAGTTTTCAGCTTTTTTTTTTTTTGCCATAGAGTTGCCCTTATTCTCCAACAATTCTTTAATAGCATTTGTAATTAAGAATCTGTATAAGAATTAGGCTTCTTTTTTCATTGCTAATTTTGAATATTTTTGCCTCCTTTTTCTTTCTTAATCAGTCTTAAATGGAGTTATCCATTTTACCATTTTATGGTCTTCTTCCTAGATTTTGTTCTTTTACAAATTTTTTTTTTTGCCTGTGACAGTCTTTTTTTTTTAATTGAAGTGTACTTGATTTACAGTGTTAGTTCAGTTATACATGTATATACATATACTAAATATATCAGTCTTATTTAGAAAGAAAACTAGGCTTAAGAGGCACTACCAAAGGCAAATCTAACAACTGAGGGAATCAACAAAAGAAAAAGGAGACAGTACTCCAGCATGGGCGCCCTCTAGTGGGAGAAAGGGAGCAAGAGCCTTCGGATCCCTCTCCAGGTCTCTGCACTAGCTCTTCTACTGCACTGTGGGTACTGGCTACCTGAATGTCCTCCATCCCGAACCTGAGTGCCCTAGGATGGAGCCAATGCCTTGATCACTTTTTTAATTAAAATGCCTAAGCTCCATTAAGGTATAATTGACATATTATAAATGGTACACAATTAAAGTGTAAAATTTGATGTTTTGTCTGACATGAAACCATCATCACGATAAAATGAATGAATGTAACAATCACACCCTTTTCCCCCTTTGAACTCCTCATTAACCTCTTTGCCTCATCCCCACCCCTAGGCAATCACTGTCTGCTTTCTGCCATTATTGTTTAGCTTGCCTTTTCTAGAATTTCATGCAAATAGAATCATAGAGTAAGTTGTTTTTTTTTTTTTTTGGTCTAACTTATTTCCCTCTGTAATTATTCTGAGATTTCAAGCATATTGAATGTATCAGTAGTTAACCTTTTATATTGGTCACCATATTCCACTGTATGCATATACCACAGTTTATTTATCTCTTCATCTGTTGATGGATGTATAAGTTAGCCACTGTTGCTTAACAGATTATCCCCCAAATTAGTGGTTTAGTTTAAAACAAGCATTCATTTTCTCACAATTTCTGAATCAGAAATTTGGGAGTGGCTTAGGTGGGTCGTTTTGCCTTCAGTTTCTCTTGATATTGCTGTCAAGATTTTGGCTTGGTCTGCCATATTATCTTTGTTCTTCCTTTTTCTTTTCTTAGCTCCCTTAGTCATTGGATTTGCCTTTGGTATCGCCTCTTAAGCCCAGTTTCTTTCTAAGTAATGGTGGGCTTTACCAGGGCCGGAAGATCCAATTCTAAAATGGCTTTTTTATCTACTGTGCCAAGTACTGTGGCTTGCACTACTGTGCATTCATTCAGTGTGTGTTGCTGGAGTAAACTGAGCTCTGATTATGGACATCCTTAAATTTCACATTGAGCAAAATTGAACATTTCCTCTGCCCTTCCCCCACATTAAGCTATGGAGAATCAATGCAGGTGTTTGGACAGGAAATGCTCTGAAAACCTACGTTGTAGGAGTCTGGTTTCAGTGACAGGAGGTGGCACATTTTTTAGTGGAATATGCAGTATCCCAAAATGGGCAGTGCTGGTCAGAAGGGTTTTATTGTCTTGGTCTTTTCCTTGAAGCAGAATTTTCAATGGAAAAGGACAGAATCATAGATTTTCATGAGGTATCCAACCACATTCTTTTTTTATTCTTGAATCTCAAAGACATGCTAAGAGCGTGGGCTTCATTATTTACTAGCTGTACAGATCTGGTAATGATTGCTGTGATATAGACAGGTCGTATTTTCCTCTCTGAGCTTTGGTTTTCCTCTGTCCAAAATAAACAATGTTGACTAGCCACCTTCTTCACTTCTTTTGAGTTTTAGGATTATGTGTTAGGAAAAGTAAGTAGAATTATGAATCACAGAGGAATCACCAAAGTACAAGAGTCCCATATATCTGGCTCCCATATGTGACCTCTTCCCAAAACAGAATGATGGAGACACTAGCTTTATGGCTCAGGGGTAATGTTTAATCTGGATGGATCCTCACTCCTATGATCCTCCATTAGGGTGTGGCTAGGCAGGGACTCTTATGGCAGGTACACCTTAGGCTGGAGAGGCTGGGAAGGGAAAGAAATGGGTTAAACCTGTCATTGGACTTTTGCTCCCAACTTAAATGAGGGCCAAGTGTCATTTACTGAACGTATAAGAGGAAGGACATGATTTGATGCAATTAGATGTTGCTGACACACCAGCAGTGCTGATCTTTTGAAACTCAGACCCACTAAAATGTCTCCTTGCCCTGTAATTTTGTATGTCTTCGCAAATCAATTTTGTTGAGCTTTATTTTCTCTAGTGGGTATTATAAGGTAATAGATATTGTATTAATCAGGGTTCTCAAGAGAAACAGCACCAATAGATATATAATAAGTACATAATATATAATAAATATATTAATATATATAAAGTATACATAAATATATAATATATAAATGATGTGTATTTATATATATATAATAAATATATGTTTATATATAAAGTCTTATTAAAAAGAATTGGCTCTTGTCATTATGGAGGATGACAATTCCAAAATCTGCAGAGCTAATGTCTCAGTTCAAACCCAAAGACTGGAAGCTGCTGTGGTGTAAGAATGTTTCAGTGCAGAAGCTGACAGGAGAATTCTCTCTTACTGTGGATAAAGAGGGGACTTTTATTCTATCCAGGCCTTCAACTGATTGGATGAGGCCCACCCACATTGTGGAGGGCAGTCTGCTTTACTCAGTCTACCAATGGAAATATGAATCTCATCCAAAAATATCCTTACAGAAGCACCCAGAGTAATGTTTGACCAAATATCTGGGCACCATGTAACCTAGCCAAGTTGACATAAAATTTACCATCACAGATATACTGACTGCTTTTTCTCTTTTAAACTGCCCAAGGCACCCCCATCACCACCACCACCCCCTTCCAAAAATCCTGTTTAAAGCCAGTCCAAGGGTATGGTGCTTAAGCATTTGAGAATAAGAACCCTTTCCTAAAAGAAGAGAGCATCTTCCCAAATTACCTTCCTACATGTGACCACTAAATGCAGACTGGAACTCTTTGGTTAGGCCTTTGTTTATCGCTTCAGACTTCGGCTGGTCCAAGAATCAGAAGCACCTTTGTAAATGCTGTTCCTTTGTTCCTGGATCTCTACATCCTCATCCTCCCTTCCCACTATCTCTTCCTTCTTCTAATATTTATTAAGTATCTATTCCATGTAAAGTAATGCAACTATAAGGATGGCCATAAAATGTTTCCTATTTTTTCTCTTTTAAATGTTCTATTAAGTGGCATTGTGATGTCAGTGAGTCTCCCTGCATTTTTAATTTTATATAAAAAAGTGGAATTATTGGTATGAATTGTTGTGATGGGCCATGGTATGCTTTTGCAGCTCTCACAAAGGTAGTCTTAGAGAGGATTTCTAAAATAATCTAAGAGGTCACTTGGTAGCATTATGCTACCATGTATTTAGACTCATAGAGTATTGTTCATTGCTGTATAATTTTAGCAAACAATCCTTGAGTTTCAGTAAAGGGGTTGAAATACCCTAAGTTGGTCTAAAGTGCCAACTTCGCACTCCTTTGGGCTTGATTGGTCGCTAGGAAACTTGATGCTCTCAGATGCCTTTTCCTTTACCGGGTCCTTTCGATGAGTTTTAGGGGCCGTTCTCTCTCCTGAATCACCGGCATGCTCATCCGCATCGGTAAACAGCAAAAGGTACACAGAGCTTGCTCCTGTGTCTGATCATGGTGGATCTTCCTGTTATGAGTTTCACAAGTGAGCTTGCCAAAGATCACCTGGGTAGTCAGAGCAGAAAATCTAACAGCATTGACCAAGAATCATTTAGAGACGATTGTCAGTTTTGTGCTCTGGATGGATGGAAGAAGGAATAGCTCCTGTCCTGCAATTTTTTAAACTCTCAAGAAAGAAGGAAACTCAGGGAAGAAGGAAAGTAGGAGTTGCGTTTATGAATAGCTTCCCGTCCAGATGTAGGTTACTGTATGTGAGGGTTCTGAAGTATCCCAGTTTCCTCACTTACTCTCACTGTTTTTATTCATTTGCTCAGTAAATTGTCGATCATATTCTAAGCAACTCAGATATGTACAAGGAAGATTGTTAAGAGCAGTACATTCCAGCAGAATATAAAGAAAACAATGCTAAGGACCACTGGAGCCCGAGAGAGTTTTGAGGAGGGACGATGACTCGTGACTGGAGGCGCTCCAGGAAGACCTCCTGGAGGCGGGGGCACGAGGACCGGGTAGATGGAGCATCCAGGCTGCTCCTGGGGCTGCGGTTGAGGCGGTGGTGACCTGGCCTTGGGTGAGGGCGAAGAAGCCACTCGCCTTGCTGTGGTGTCGAGGAACAAGTGCAGGACCGTGCAGGAGCCCAGCTGCTGCCCGTGGGGAGCAGCCTCGGAACCGGGAGCAGATCGGAGGCAGAATCGGAATGCGACAGATTTCCTGTAATAAGGCCCGGAGAACCCTGCTGAGTTGGCTGTGGCCTCACTCGGTGGATGCTGAAAGCTGTCGCCTCCCGGGCTGCGAAGCCGAAGCCGAAGCCGAAGCCGACGGCGGGAGCCGGGAACCGGCCGCGGGGACCCCGCCCCGCCGGCCCCGCCGCGCCCTCCGCCTGTTGCCGCCGCGCGGCTCCGCTCCGCGCTCGGCCGCTCCGCTCTGGCAGCGATCCCGGAGCTGCATGAGTCAGTTTTGCGCTGAACCTCGGCATAATGGAGGAAGGTGCTATTTTGGGATAACAGGCGTATGATCAGCTCTTTTTTCGGGCGGATTTCACAGGCCCCAGTGTTTGCAGAAGGAGCGACTTTCCAGAATGCCTCCCTTTCTGCCAGGGCACAGAAAGCGGTTTCACGAAGTCATCGTCGCCGCTCCGGCAGAGAGGGTTTCACATTTGACACTGGCCGCCCCTTAATCGTGTTAACAGCAGCAGTAGCTTCGGCGCAGTTTAACGGAAGATACTCATGTGTGGTTAACAAGCCCATTCTGTTTTTATTTTCCTCCGATGGCACAGATGAAAGCGGAGCCTCATCTGGAAGGCGTGGAGAGGCTCTGAAGCATCGAGGGTTGACGGGATCATGGACCCTAATTGAATAGAACCCCGGTTGTCCCCCTCCCCTTTCCATTACTGTGTCCTTCGCTTTCCTAGCCTTCCTAGGATGCAGGGCAGAGAGCGAGCTTCCAGCTTAGACGAGTCATTAAGAAGGGGTGTGCTAGCATGACACGAGTTTACCTCCTTTTTCTTACACATATTCTTACTGTTACAGTAAATATTTATTCTTTTGGTAACACGCCCAAACCAATAAAGGCATGTCATGAAAAGATAAAACTGATACGTGTGTGTGTGTTGGTGTCTAGGATTGTGAAGTCTGGGGGGCCTGCACCCTACTCGATGTAGTCAATATGGTGCTATGAGTACAGTGTGTCTTAGTCTTATTTCCAGGTGGTGTACACTCTGGTGTGTTTTCTGTTTCACAAATTTAGCCAGCCATTCTTGGGAAAACCTTTGAGACTCTGTCTTGAATTAAGTGATGAGATCAAAGGTGACCGTAATGAAATCTCTACCCTCAGAGACATTTTACACCTCTGTATTCCAGACCAGTTGCTCCATCCTTCACTGTCTTTATTTTTCTCTCTCTCTCTCCGCTGGCAGTTTCATCAACTGTAAGATTTGAACTATCACTTTTACAATTTTTTCCCCACAAATAATTACCTATAACCAAAACCTTTTTGATGAATTTAAGATACATATGCCTAAGTGTCTCCTAGAGCCCTCTACTTGAATCCACAGGAATCCACAGGAAACTCAACTTCAGCGCGTTCAAATTTGAACTTTCATGTCCCTCTCTCCACTGAAAACAAAAGCAAGCACAGCTAGCCCGATGCGTGTCTGACATGGCTGTCTCAGCAGATGGCACCCCTGCCCTCCAGCTGCCCAAGCCAGGCCTCTGCTCATCGTGTTCCGTCCCTCCTGCCTCCTTCATCAACCTTTATATCCACTTATTTATTAAAGCCTCTCTACTCCTTCTTGGTCACCTTTAGATCTGCTGCCCCCGCCCATCCTCAGAGTAGGCTCTGCTCAGTGTAGGGCCCTATCATTTCCTACTGAAGACGGTCATGACAGTTCCCCTGGACTTGACCCTCAGTCTTCTCCCACCCCCATCATTGTTTTCACACACATCTTTCAAAAATAGAAATATGATCTGCATTCTCCCTGAGACAACCTTTCCTGCATTTGGAGGTGATGTCCAAATCATTTGCATGGCATATGCATTTCCCAAAAAAGAAGAGTGGGGGGGTCTGTAGTCAGATCTGAGTTTAAATCCTGCTTCTGCCACTTGGCCAGCTGTGTGACCTTGAGTGACTTCTCAGTGTTTCTGTCTCCCCGTCTGTGAAATGAGAATGATGATGGTAGCTACCCAGGGGGCGAGCTGCTTCTGTTCCCCAGTCCCTGCATCTCCTCTAATTCTGAATATTACATTTCTCTCTCCTCTGAAGTGAGGTTGCCCAGATGACCTGTAGAGCCTGAGAAACGTAAGCATAAGTAGGGTGTGTCACCTCTGTGTGGAGGCATTCAGATCCTGGGACCGGACTCTCCAGCCCACTGTTTCCTGTGATGAATGTGAAAACACGTGTTGATATGAAGGTGCTGTAGGAATTAAGTAGGCTAAATGCTGAGCTGCCCCGGAGAATGAACCAGATTCCAGCAGACTATGTGTGAATGAGAAATAAATATTCACTGGCGGAAGCAGTGAGATTTGGGACTTGTTTGTTACCCCAGTACAGCTAAGCCTAAAGAGACCTTCTACCTGTAGCTGTGAGAACTGTATCACATATGAAGGCACTTTGACTGGTATCTGGCACAAAGCAAGTGTTCAGTGATGGTAGCAGTGCTCACAGCCATTTTTCAGACAACGTCCTTTTCCTCTTTCCCTTCGGCACACTTTATTCCAAAGGCATCTACCTACTTGCCCTTTCATATCTTGGCATCTTTAGGCACCATGATTACTCTGTGCATTGTTTTCTAGGGTCTTGCTCAGCTGATGAAATTTACTCAACACTCAAGAACCAGCTTAAGCGTGTCCCCCAACGGGGGCTTTCGTCACCCCTGCATCCACCCACACCCCAGAGTTGGTCACTTGGGCTTCTATGCTCACATACACAAAGGACCTCTCCTTAGCCCTTTAACTCTAGACTGCAGGTATCCCATTGTGTGTGTGTCTCTCCTCCTGGACTGTGGGGTTCCCGAGAGAAGGATTCCTCCTTGTCCATCTCTGTAGTCTGAGAACCTGGAGCAGGATCTTCCACGACGTAGATATTTAGCAAAATATAAAAATAATTGACTTCCCAAACCTGATGAAGGAGGTGAGACATTCCACCATGACGAGACAGGTGATTGGCATAAGATTTAAATGCTCCCGTGTTCCTGAAGACCTCTCTGTTCTCCACTTCCTCGCAGACTCAGTGTGCGTTTGACTTTGTGACCATTGGCTATCTAGCGTTCTTATTTTACAGATTAGGAGATGGAGCCCAAGGAGAGGACGCAGGTGACATAGAAAGATAATGTCAGACATGGAGCAGTAATCAGATGCTGCTGCTCTGTAGCAACTAAGCACGGGGAAGGGTCATGGGGGTCCATAATACGTAGGTGTGTGAGCTCCCCACGGGTGAGGGGAAGTCAAGTCACAAGAGCATTGTAGGGAGTTGAATGGCTCCCTCCCCACAAAGGAGATGCCTATATGCCAACCCCTGGTACCTGAGAATGGGGCTTTATTTGGGGGGAAAAAAAGATCTTTGTAAATATAATTAAATGAAAGATCTCCAGATGAGATCAGCCTGGATTATCCAGATGAGTCCAAGTCCAAGTCCAATTACAGGTGTCCTTGTAGGAACACAGAGAGCAGGGCTCCTAGGGTGACGACCATGTAAAGGCGGAGGCAGAGACTGGAGGCCTGGAACCACTGGAAGCTGAAGAGACAAGAGAAGATTCTCCCCTGTGGCCCTTGCAGGGAGCGCAGCCCTGCAGACCCCTTGATACTGAGCTTGTTGTTTTACGCCCCCGAATCCGTGGTGGTTTGTTACGGCAGCCCTAGGAAACTTACATGCCTCTCATTTAGAGAATAAATATGTTTTTCCTCTGAGCATATTTCTTTCCAGTTTTGCCTTCTATAAGTGTCTTTAAGAAAATTTTTAGCATTATTATAAAAATAATGAAAGCCCTTTTACTTTCCTTCTGTTTTTCCTTTTCCCCTCCAATTATGATGAGGAATTCCTTACAGACCTCAGTCCCTTAAAACAGTCTCAGTTCTATCGGAAAATCTTAGTTTTTGTTTCCCTCTCTGAAGTTGAGGCTACAGCATCCCCCTTTCGTGTTCTCTTTCCCCTGGAGCACATCTTAATAGAAACAATGAGAAAATGTTGGCTTTGCCTCACCTTGGAGCCTCTGAAGTGCTTCTGGCATCTAGGGTAAAACTGCTCCTTATTCTCCATGAAAGTCATGCTCCTTGACCCGTGGACTTCACAGAGTGGCTGTGAGGACCAGGTGAGAGAAGTGTTGGTGAGTTTTGTAAACTGTGAGGTGCCGTGTAGAAACAATGATTATATAGCTGTTATAGCTGTTGATTAATATGTATGCAACACATACATACGAAATGTATGATTTCTGAGTTTTTAATACCAAGCGCCCTGTAGGACACCTGCTCAGGCTGCTTTTATGCTATACTTTGCTGCCATCTTGTGGTCCTTCTGGTAATTGTCTGTGTCATTGTTCTATAATAGTTTCAGTGATGTTTTTCTAATTATAAACTTTCTGAGACTTTTGTAAAAACAAAAGGAAGATGGAGAATACAATTCTGAAATTGTCTAGTGACCTTCTGTGCTCTTATTTGACATCTATCTAGGAGAAGTAAGTTTGGAAATATCACTTGAAAAATTATGGCAGATAAATCTGGAGATTAAAAGACTCAGGCTGATCAGAGAGATAATGGACAGCACTGGGGACTTTAGAGAGATGAAAGAACTGGTCTCACCCTGAGAGCATCCACCAGCCACTGTTGTTGGAGTTCCAACATTTCCTGCATGTAAGTGACTGTGGTAAGTCTTCCTGGGTTCCTCACAGGCAGGCAGTCACCAAGTCTTGCTAGCTGCTTTTCTCCGGTATCTCGTTCCTGATTCTGTAATCTCCAGCTTCATGACTACTGGGTACATCTGGTCCTACTACTTCTTGTCTGGACCGTTTTAATGCCTGCTCTCCCTATCTCCATAATCTCTTTTTCCCTTTCGTCTTGCTCACGGTTGTCGGAGCCAGCCGACAATCGATCAGGTCCAGAAACCTGTGCCGCAGGACTGAGAAAAGAAAGACAAGACTAGAAGGTGGGGTTGAGAGGGCCTCACTCTAGCCCGCAAGACGCTAAGCCAAGAGTGGACCCCGAGTTTATTATCAGCAGTTAATTTATACAATTTCAACTAGCTACCTCGTGCATTCTTGCACGTAGGCACAGGTATTGTTTTAGGACTTTCAAACAGTGTGTACTAAAATCATTAACTCGTGCATTGTTTTATAGATCTACATTGTTTATAGTACTCATAAACTAGAGCTAATGTCCCCACATACCAAGATCACTAACTAAGGTGATTGTTCCTGTAAACTGAGATCACTAACTTGTATGCTGATTGTATCTCTCTGTTCAAAAATCATGAGTAACTTAATGGCTCAGGATGTTCCTAGGGCTTTAGAGCACCTGGTGCATTCTTCTTCAAAAGGGGTGGCGGGACAGAGATTGTCTTTGTTAGATCAATCTCAGAGCCTGACGCCAGCACTTTGGGATTTATTGTCCCGTTCTGTGCTCGTCAGTCCTCAGGTCATGAGTGGCTCCCCGCAACGGTGCTAGATTACTTTTCATGAATCACAAGAGAAGCAGTGCAGAATAGTGATTAAGAGCAGGATCTGGAGCCAGGCTGCCTGGGTTTGAATCCTGGCTCCATCACTTTGGCTCCAACGAGACGTCTGGGGCAAGTTCCTTAAGCACTCATATTTCAGTTTCCTTACAGGTTTAGTGACAGTACTACTGGTACCTACTTCATATATTTGTGATAAAGATTAAGGGATCTAATCCACATCAAAGTGCCTAGTATTTAGTGTTCAATTAATAATTGCTATTATTAGTCTTCCCTACTAGAATGTGAGTTCCTCTGAACGCAAAATTGTCTTTCATTTGTGTTTATGTCTTCAAATTCACATATCATTTTACATTGTAGTCATTTGATAACATTTTTGCTTATACAAGTAAAGAAGCACTAAACGTTTGATGGCACATTCAGGACACATCTTGGAACTCTCATTACATCATGAAAACTTGCTTAAGGCCATACTGTGATTTTTTTGTTCAATATAAAATGTTTACAAAGTTTTTTAAACTTGCTATATTTACAGTTAACAGTACCATTTATTGAGCTTTTCATATGTGATTAGCTCTGTTCAAAATGCTTTCTATGGAAAACCTTATTTAATACTCAAAACATTTTGAGATCGGTACTATGATCAGCATTCCCATTTTGTAAAGAAGGAACAAAGACTGGGGGAAGTCCCACAGCGGGTGAGAAAAGGAGACCAGTTTAGAATCAAGGCGGTGTGTTCCCATTCTTAAGTGACCTCTGTGCTATAAATACATTCTTCTTTAATGCCTGGGTTTCAATTCTGAGACGCTGTTTCTGAACATCAAAACACAGAAAATAGTTTAAAACTTCCAAACCCAGTGGAACACAGAGTGCCAAGCTCACAGCTGTACCTCTGTTGCATGAGACCTTGACTTGCTGTAGCCTCTTCGGTGAACAGTGCTCTTTGTGACAATGAACTGTGATCACTGCTTTCAGCTGCGCTTGGGTTGTCCTAAGTGTGCAGGTGGTCTGGAGGCACAAGGGACCAAGTATTATTAAGTTTGTTGCAGTAGGTAAAACAATGGTTCCATTCCAGTAGTGTATGGTCTGACGTACCACAAGCCACCTGCTGCTCCAAACACGGGCTTGGGGATGGAAAGTCTTCCTGAGAAGACTGGGACCCTTGAGTACAAAGTGGACCCGGAAACGCATTCCCTGAGGTAAGCAGAATAGCCAGAGCTTCTGGATGTTCCAGGAAGACCATGCATGGTCCAGTTTTCAGACTCGATCCCGTGGTCCTGATTGTTTCATCCATCAGCACGTGTTTTTATGGTACACTCATTCCTCTACCCTATAAATAATTAAGAATCCTCTAAATTCAAGGAATGTTAAGGTGACATAGAGATTGTGTCTTCTCCAAGCGTCCCCTCTGGGGAATCTCATCTACGTGATACACCTTACTGCACATAACAGTTCTCTCATGTATTCATTCATTCAGAGTTCATTCAAACCTACATGAGTTCACCTACTATACAGAAAATGGTGCTGAGTGTCATCAGGGATACAAAGTCTGTGAAAGATATTTTAAAAGTAGATATAAATATAACCTAGGAGTCATCCTATCTTCTGAGGTAAAATACAAGTGGAATTTTTATCCCTCTTTCCTCATCCTCTTTCTGGTGATTTTCTAGGGGAGCTCTGTTTCCCTAGACTCCTCAGACTCTTACGTCCCGGCTTCTAAGGAACTAGTTCCATTTATGTGTTATTCTTTTTCATCCACTGTTGGTAGTCATTGGTCACTACCTCATTCCTTCACTCCCCCCACGTATCACTGACCTGAGACTGATATGATCTTGGACTTTCCAAGCCTCTGAAACTCTGAGAAATACATTTGTGTTTTTTTCCGTAAGCTACTTAGTTTTGTCATAACAGTCCAGGCTGACTAAGATAGACTCCATTCTTTTTTTTTTTTTTTCCCCCACGTCTCTCCTGTCCCTCAGGACCACATCATCAGTTGCCTTTGGAGATATGAGCCTAATCCAAAAAGTTGTCGTCTTAAAAAAAAAAACAAACTTCTCTTCCTATGAAACTAACTGATGTTTCTCTCTGCCAGATACAGAAAATCTGGACTTTGAAAAAAAGTTCATCTTTGTAAGGACATCTTTGCAAGAAGATGTAGGTGCACTAAATGCTAATCACCCATTAATAACAATAACAAAAATGTATTTTGTCATACACTGTTCTGAAACTTGAGAGCAATTAATTCTTTTAATCCGTGTAACAACTCGATAATGTAGGTGCTCTTCTGACCCCTATTGTCCCAGGTAAGAAAATCAGGGAATAGAGAGGTTAGGATTCCAAACTAGGCAGTCTGGATCCAAAGTATCTGCTTTAACTATTAAGATATACTTCCTATCACTATTTATCCATTGATAATAGCAGAGTTATATATTGAACAACTGTGTAGTTTCTCCCTTTATTTCAAGACACTAATGATACATACTTATTAATAAAGCCCCACTCATGCCCT
The DNA here is from genome assembly GCF_048564905.1 of Vicugna pacos. Classification (NCBI taxonomy): domain Eukaryota; kingdom Metazoa; phylum Chordata; class Mammalia; order Artiodactyla; family Camelidae; genus Vicugna; species Vicugna pacos. Next base: position 59,355,997 of record NC_132987.1, on the reverse strand, counting down.
CTACTTGGATATAATTGTGTTCACGCATTGAAACTTGCCAAGTCCTAATCAAGATACCATCCTCCAGCATTACCATTCTTCCTCTTTGGGTTTATCTTGATTTTTCCTTCTTTAAGAAGTAACAAAAATCAAAAGTAAACTGGCTCTCCTTAGTCTCCAATACCAAACCTTTGGCAGCAGCTGGAAGCAAGCTCGGAGGAAGATGGGATTGTGTGTGCAAATTCATAATTGTGTGGGCAACTGCCAGATGTGTGAGTTGTGAACTTGCGGGGAGGGAGAGCCTGTGAAACACCTAGTCCTGGCCAATCTCGAGATGGGAGGGGCCTTAACGTTTGGATTGTCTGACCACTCAGCAGATGCTTGAATTTTATCTCTTTGATAATTTTTAGTTTTTTTACCACCTCTTGATACATTCCTTGGATTGACCGAACTCTGTTAGTGTGAACTGAAATCTCTTTACTTTTAACTTCAACCTCAGGTCTCAGTTCTTAATCTCCTGGGATCATATAAACAAGTCCAGTCTTCTTTTACATAGCATATAAATGCCACTTATATGTCCAGTGTGGATCTTCAGTTCTCAAGCACCTTTGAGCATTTCTAAGAAAGGACTTTGTGTGTCTTCGTTACCCTGATTGTGTTGTTTGAACTTCATCCTGGGGACAACACTGTGACTATGACTATGTCAGTCAAACAATGCTGGTTTCAGCGTGGGAGCTCTGTGTAATGTCTGATGGCGAGTCTTTAAAATGAGAACTGAGTGAGACAGTTGTTTGCAGGAAAAGATCAGTGGATAGAACATAGTAAGCCTCTTAGAGGTAGGACTGATATCACCCACATTTATCTTTTTTACCCAAATTTTTATCCTAGTTGGCATAAGGAATAGTAAGTACACTTATTTTCTGATGACAAAATTTTTTATTAAAAATGATATACAATCGTTTATCCCATGGTGACAAGATGGCCTGGGTAAATTATATTTGTTAATAAGAGCTACATCTGATACAATTCTAGATCATTGTGAGTTTTTATTTTGGTTGGTAGATTTTTATAAAGTAAAAATGCATGCATTCTTTGTGTTTATTATGGTTCAGTGAAGGTAAAATTTAAATTTAGTAAAATACAAACATCTTTAGTACATAATTCATTCAGACCTGATGATGTAACCTATGTAACCAACCCAACAATCAAGACATAGAGCATTTCCATCCCTCCAGAAAATTTCCTCATGCCCACTTCCAGTCAGTTTTGGCCACCCCCCAATATACAACCAGTCTCCCAATTTTAATCATCATACATTAATTTGGCCTGATCTTGAATTTCATATAAATGGAATCTTACTATTTTGTCCATGACTTCCTTCACTCCACATTGTATTTCTGAGATCCATTTACGTTGTTGTGTGCTAGTGTTTTTACTTTTCTAATTGTTGAGTACCGTTCTACTGTACACATATCCCACAATATATCCATTTTTATTTTGTTAGACTTTGGATTATTTCCAGTTTTTGATTAATTTGAATAGAGCTGATAGAAACACTCGTGTACAAGTGTTTTGTGCTATGTTCTCACATCGTTTGTGTAAAAACCCAGGAGTGGAAGTGTCAGGACACAGTGTAAATGTATTTTTAACTTTATAATGAACTGCCAATGCCTTTCCAAACGAACTAATGCTATTGTAAGTGATTTTTAGAATTGTTACTTTCCAATTGCTGGTAAAATAGTACACTCCCAAAATATGAGACTTCCAGTTGGCCCACCTCCTCACCAATTACAGTGTTTGCAGCCTTTTAAGAATGAAACAGTGTGGCATCATTGTTTTAATTTGCACGTCCCTGATGACAAATGACGTTGCAAACCTTTCCGTAGTGCTTGTTGGTCATTTGTGTGTCTTCTTTTTTGAAATGACTGTTCAAATGTTTTGCTTATTTAAAAATCTGTGTTGTTTGTCTTTCTGTTGTTGATTTATAGAACATGTGTGTATTTGGGGAGAGTGAGAGAGGCAATTGGTTAGACAGAGTTGATGTCATCCAGAATTTCTCTTTCATCCCCAAATTTGTATACAGGCTCGTCCTTGTACACTAGGTCATTCCCCATTCTTGCCTCTCCTCCATCCCTGGCAACCACTAATCTTTCTGTTTCTATGGATTCACCCACTAAGCATGTCGTATCAATGGAATCATAATATCTGACTTTTTATAACTGGCTTCTTTCACTTGGCATAGCATTTTCAAGGTTTGCCTATGATGTAGCAGGAATCAATACGTCATTCCTTTTTGTGGCTGAATATTCCATTGGCTGGACGTACTATATTTTGTTTATTCATTCATTTTTTAAATGTGTTTCTATGTTTTATTTGGTAGAATTTTGTTAATAATTTGTGTACCTATGTCCAAGAGGGTATTGATTTTGTATTTTCTTTTCATTAATACCTTTGTCAGTTTGGAGAGAAGTTTTCTTTCCTCCTTCAATTTATTAAAGAGTTTGTTTCAGAGTAATAGATTTCCTTTTTTTATGTTTGAGACAGTTCAGCAGTGAAACCAACTGGGTCTGTAGCTTTCCTCTGTAGGAAGAGTTTTATTTACAAATTAAAATTCCTTATCAGACATAGAGTTGTACACATTTTCTTTTTCTGTCAATTCTGAATTTATAATTTTCAAAAAATTCATGCTTTTACTTAATTTGAATGTAGTGGCATGAGGATGCTTATAATATTCTCTTTTTACAATTGTTATAAGCCTATGGGATTTGTGGTAGTATACCATATTTTATTCCTAGTGTTAGTAATTAGTGTTTTATCTGTTTTAGCTGTGGTAGGGTTTAGCAATGTTATTCTTATCTAAATCTCTGTTCTTTTTTTATTCTGCCTTCAAAATTGGTTAATTTCTATTCAGAAGTCTTCAAGTTTATTGACCCTTTTTTTGCAGTGTCCAGGTACAGTATTTGTCAGTTCTAGAATTCCCATTTAGTTCTTTTTACAGCTTTTATTTCTCTGCTGAGATTTCCCACCTCAGCACTGTGTGTACATTATGTCTATATTTTTCATTTAAATTCATGATCATAACATAATAGCTGTTTTAAAGTCCTTGTCTTCTGACGTTAACACGTTTGTCATCTTGGGCTCTATTTAGATTGATTCCCTGTACTTTTGAGTGTGAGCTACATCTTCCCTGTTTCTTGAATGTCTAGAATATTTAACTGTGTATCAGATTATTATGGATGGTATATTGTAGAGGACCTACTGTTTTTCTCTGAAGAGTGTTTAGTTTTGTTCTGACAAGTAGTAAAACTACTGGTCATTTCCCTGGATTTTGTTAGAATTGGTTTTGTGCCTTGTTTCCATTTGGTCCTCAGTCTGTGGCAGGACTCTTGCTGCAGGACATGATCTTTACTCCTGGGCATGATCTTTCTGGCATCTCAGTTTAATGTCTCAGTTGCTCAGCAAGGCTTTTCCACTCTGGATGGGTTAGAGTTCGACCGTCTCTGAGCATTGCTAAGTGTTGTACCTCCATTCAGTCGGACACAGGACTTAGCACTGCGGTGGTTGCTCTCTGAGGGCTCCACAGAGTCGTTACCTGCATAGGACTGGTCCATATTTTGACCAAGGGCCTCAGGGCAATCTCTATGAAGAGTTCTTGCTTTTCTTACTCCATGTAGTTACCTCTCTCCAATACTCTGTCCCACAAATTCCAGCCACTTCAGCAGCCCCAGACTCTGATGTATGCTCAGTGAAATTGACCTTCTCCATTGGGGCTCTCTGGCTTCCATGCCGCCTCTGGAAAATGGCCCCAGGTGAAAGCTGGAATTAGTGTGATGCTCACCTCCACCTCCTACTTTCCTTTTCTCTCAGGGATCACAGTTCTGTCCTGTCTGTTACCCACCACCTCAAAATAGTTTCCCAATAGATTTTGTTCAGTTTTTCACTTGTCTGTGTCAGGAAAGTGGGTCTGATGCTAGTTACTTTGCATGGCTAGAAGCAGAAGTTCTGGAACATTATCCATTATGTTTTTATTTAATATGACATACACAATCCATTCTTGGTTGCTAGGGCTCCTGACCTAGGTGACTCTAAATCTCACAGCTGCATGTATTCCAGGGAGAGGAAGCTAAACTCAAAGGAGCAGAAATTTGCTTCTTTTTAAAGAAAGGGGGGAAAAAAGATGTTTTTGTACTTCAAAATATTTGAAATATTTTAATGTACATGTTTTTCTTTTCATTTTGTTAAATCCATTCACAAAACCTTCATTGACTCCTATTTTTTCTTGAATTAAATCTGAACTTTTTAGCTGCATATCAGAAATCCTCGTGTGGCTCCATCCTGCCTTTCCACCCTTCCCTCCTACAAATGTCTGACCTGATGCTATAGTTGTGCTGGACTGTTTGTTCTTTCAGAAACCCTGTCCCCAGATACACACTACCATATACAAAATAGAACAGATAAACAGCAAAGACCTACTGTATAGCACAGAGAGCTATATTCAATATCCAGAGTAATGGAATAATCTATAATGGAAAAGAATCTGAAAAGAATATATATATTATATATATATAATATATATCTGAATCACTTTGCTGTACACCTGAACCATTTTAAATCAACTATACTTCAATCAAAAAAGAAAGAAAGAAAGAAGGAAAGGAAAGAAAGAAAGAAAGAAAGAAAGAAAGAAAGAAAGAAAGAAAGAAAGAAAGAAAGAAAGAAAGAAAGAAAGAAAGAAACGCTGTCCCTTAATTTATGGCCTAGCAAACATGACACACTACATTTCTTATGATTCATTTCCTTATCTCTCTTTTCAAGTGTAAAGTACCCTCCTTTTCATTTATCTCCCATATATGGTACATCACACCTTCTGCTGAGAATGATAGAATAAAATCATGAATGAAAATGTCTACAGAAGTCTCCTTCTCAATTTTGAGCTCCTTTTCTACTTAGCATAACGCCAGGAGCTTGCATATCATTGCTTCCTCCTCGCTTCCACTTCTCATGGACATTTAATTATCAGCTTCTGTCAATCACATGTCTTGAGCCTTCAAATCTGTTCTCATATCTTTATCCTCACTGCAGTCGCTAGGTTAGGTCTGGCAATTTCTTTCAGAACAGCTTGGTCCTCTTCATCTCCATGCAGGCACCAGAGTAATCCTTTTGAAACACATATTTGATTGCAGCAAACTCTGAATTAAAATCTGTCAATGGTTTTGATATGATAAAAAAATTCAAGTTTCTCATCCTGGCCAACTAAGTAGCTGGATGACATAATTTAAAGAAGTGTAACCTAGAGGAGGGGTATAGCTCAAGTGGTGGAGTGCATGCTTAGCATGCGTTAGGTGCTGGGTTCAATCCCCAGTACCTCCTCTAAAAATAAATAAACCTAATTACCTTCCCCTAAATAAAATAATTAAATAATATAATAAATAAATAAAACATAAAAAAGAAGTATAACCTAAAAGATTCGTTCTAATGCCTACTGAGAAAAGCAGAAGTAGTTTGTTGTAGGAAAATAACATAAAGATTCAGGAATTAAAAGCTTCTTTTTTGAAAACAAACCAACTGAACTTTTTTTTCAAAGTTTCAAGGAAGATAGCTATATTTTAATGAGTTATTGCCATAGGAACATATTGTAAATCAGTTATGGGAATTAGTGTTCCTTTCTGATTTTTAGGTTATTAGTGCCAGTTTTTTTTTTTTTGTAAATACTGTTTTTTGTTATTGATGAGTAAAAATATCAGTACATGTGTTTGGAGGAATGTAACACTACAGCCCAGTAAACTCGTATCTGTCTTTCAATCTGTCTGTTTCTGGCACAGAATGGTGATGCTATTAAAGAATAGGACCATCAGAATTAGTAATAAGGGCAGGGGAGGGTATAGCTCAGTGGTAGAGCACATGCTTAGCATGCACGAGGTCCTGGGTTCGATCTCCTGTACCTCTATTAAAATAAATTCAAAATAGATACATAAGTATATAAATAAATTAATGATTACCCTCTTCAAAAAAAAAATTTAAGAAATTTTTTTTTCAGGGAAAGGTATAAGAATTTTTTTTTTAAAAAGAACTAGTAATAAGGATCAGAACCTGGCTAATGTATACTTGGAATTAGTTGACACTTATCCTAAGTATGGGAGCTGAGTCATGGTAATACCAAGGAGAACACAGGTGCTAGCCACACAGCTGGTAAACAGGAGGGAATGAAGAAATATCGTTTGGAAATGGTTTTAGAAATGAAAGGCTTAGCGTCTGCTCAAGTTGGGTCACTGTGTTGCTAGTTGTTCATTATCTTCAGTGATTCCTTCCCCTTCTCTGAGCCTCAGTCTTTCCCATTTATACAGTGAAGGCATTGGGTGTGTAATATCTGAAATCGCTACTGATTCTGATAGTCTTACTGGAATTTGAAATTTTAAAATATTTCCACTTCATGCTTTATGTTATAAACACATATCAGTGTTTTGGGAATTAGGACCTTTAAATTGCTTCATGTTGTCTATTGTCACCAATCCAGCTGACAAGAGCCCTAAGATCTCTCTCTGTGCATTGAGACCAGCCTCCCCTTCCTCTCCCTATCCCCCTCAGCACAGCCTAACACAAAACTAGAAATGTGTGCGCATTTGGATATCAGTCAAAATCACTCACTTAGAAGTATAGCTAAGGAAATCATGATCAAATCCTATAGTAATTTGGAAGTTTCTTATTTCAGTTTATTTTTTGACTTCACTTCTGGTTCTAGTCATCTAAATTCTGCAATGGCAAAGACTTTAGGTAAATTTTCTAGCTAATGCTTGGGAAATATTTTCAAAGAATACAGCATTATTTCCCCGCCTTTCTGAAGAAAAAGCTGGCAGGAGCTATTGAGAAGAAAGTAATGATTGGAACTGCAGAGACCAAGAGATACCCCTGGCCAGTCCTATAGTCAGAATGCTGGTTCAGTGGGAAAGTGTTCGTCTTATGAACCTACATTAAATATCTGAAAGAACTATAAGTTGGGGAATGTTTTCTATTGGTTTTGGATTCAGTAAGCTGAAAATACATACCAAGGTCTGTCAGCTACAACATACCTTTGCAAATACTTTAGCTTATTGTAAAGTACCATCATGATTAATGAGACACAACTTTCCCCTGAATGAGCTGGCCCAGTTAAAATGATAGAAAAGAAAGAGGTTCAGGGGTTTGCTGGAGGGGCAGGGGTATTGTGAAGAACATAGTGAACTTAGGTGAGCTGGGAACTCAGTTTAGCTTGATCAGGACTTTCTCTAGTGTGATCAGCCTTAGGAAGACTGACTCATGCTGACTAATGCAGAAGAAATAACATTTAGTTAATAAATGAGATGTCGGTGGTTGCATTTGCACTGGGAGATGGACCATTGCTCCACTGCCATTGGCAGTGGCTAGTCTGTTTTCTACATAAGATTCCATGTATAGTTCATGGAAAACTAAAACAGTAATCACATGTTTTCTTGGAATATGTGTGATTATTCTAGACAGAGGTGAGTGTTTCTAAGGACTGTTTGCTGAGGCGGAGCTAGAATCTGGGTGGTTGCCCTTACCATGCTCCAGTGTCTGAAAGTCCTCATGGCTCTCAGGTAGGGAGTGGACAGCGCCACTTACTTATTCATTTATTTATGAACAGATATTTACTGAGTATAGACTATGTGATGGATAAGGTCCTGGTATCTGGAAATATATTGATGAATAAGATAAACAAAGTTCCTGCCCTTGTAAAGCTTGTATTCTAGGCGGAAGAAGATAAGACAGATAAGAATTGAACCAGATAACTACCATCAGAGCTTTACTCTCCAATTGTGGTTTTGGTATGTTCTTTATCTGTCACAGTAGCCTTTTTTTTGTTGTTTAAGGTAGCAGTTTCCCATGACAATCGTGTAACAAATTCTAAAATGACAGCCCATCTTAAGTTTCTCCTTTATTGGTGAATGCATCTGAAACTGGTCTCTCTATAGTTGATCTTAAATGGCTGAAATTGCTGTGGTATGCACTGACGATATTAATGACAGTAACTTCAATCTGTTTAGTTCCTATTCTAAGCCTAGCATTGTGCTAGGAACTTATATGTAACATCTCACAGGCTCCTTACAATACTGTGTAATCAAGCATTTTTTTTAATAGGCTTTATTTTTTAGATTAGTTTCAGGTTTACAGAAGAATTGAGCAGAAAATACAGAGTTTGCACATAGCCCTCCCCACCCACACATATATACTCCTCTACCCTCCACATCCCTCATCAGTGTGGCATATTTGGTACAATCGATGAACCAACATGGGCACATTATCATCAACCACAGTCCATAGTTTACATTAGGGTTCACTCTTGATGTTGTACATTCTATGGGCTTTGAGAACTGCATAATGACATGTAGCCACCACTATAGTTTCGTACAGAATAATTTCATTGCCCTAAAAATCCCTTGTGCTCCATCTTTTCTTTCCTCCCTCCCTCCCTCCCTCTCCCCAAACCCCTGGAAACTACAGTCTTTTTATTGTTTCTGTAGCTGTGCCTTTTCCAGAATGTCATTTGGTTGGAATCGTACAGTTTGTAGCCTTTTCAGACTGGCTTCTTTCATTTAGTAATATGTCTTTTAAGTTTCTTCCATGTCTTTTATGGCTTGATAGCTCATTTTTTTTTCACTGCACACATATTTTTTAATTTACATATATGTACTGTTCATTGTTTCTAAGAATGTCTAGAGCTTTAGCTTTTTAAACTTTCATAGTTATCAAAAGAATAAAGCCAACCACAAAATAAAAATTAATTCAAAAAGATACATACACCTTGCTATTAACAGCAACATTATTTATCATTGCTAAGATGTGGAAGCATTCTAAGTGCACATCAATAGTTGAAAAGATAAAGAAGATGCAGCATATATTTGTAATGGAATACAACTCACCCATAAGAAAGAAGGATATTTTGCTATTTACAGCCCTTCATTCACTTTTTTTTTCATTTCGAAAACCAGAATTTTATAACTAGCATAAACATTTCCATTACATCAAAACCAACAAAATACTTAGAAATAAACTTAACCAAGGAGGTTACCTACACTCTGAAGACCAGAATGATACAAAGAAATGGAAAAGTTTCTTGTGCTCTTGGATTGGAAGAAGCAACATTATCAAAATGGCCACACTGCCCAGTGCATTCTTATCTATATTTAGATGAAGCAACTGAGGCTCAAAGAGGTTATGTACCTTGTCTAAGCTCCCACAACAAAGTGACAGAACCAGGACTTGCACCCAAGTCAGCCAAGCTCAAAAGTCAGGGTTGTCCCCACTTTATTTCTGTTTATCATTTAGTAGACAATGGCTACAGCTAGCTAATTTTAGCCAACCCTAAGTTAGAGAAATTTTAAGTTTTTCCCTAGTTTCTTTGGGTAGAATCTGTTCAGAACACAGAGATCCTTATGCCGTGAGTCATTCTAGTTGGACCACTTTTCTTGTCAAAATCCCTGAGACAAATTAGGTCTCAGGGATGTAGCCATGTGGTTCAGCTTCCTTTGCCCAAAGCCTAAATATCTTCTAATGGTGACCGGAAGCTCACTAGGAGCAGAAATAAGTAACTTCAACTGTGGGTGGATTGGAGGAAAAGAAAGATTTTCTTATATTGAGCTGAGAATTATCTCCTTAAAATACCAGCATCTTGCCCTGAGTTTGTTGGGGCAACTGCCACACCAAGCAATTAAAATATGTTGTCCATAAGAGAGCTCTCTGGATATTTTATGGACAAGTTTATTTTCTCCCAGAATTACTTTCTCTAGTTGCTACAATTCCAGTCTCTTTACGTGTGTCACCTGGTCACTCTCCTCTAGACGGGGCCAGGTGGAACTTAGGATAGCAATGAGACAGAATCCACAGCTTGGCTAGAAGGTAAACATTTCACAAAAAGTGTGCATGTGATTGTGAAGGGTTTCTCGCAATGGTCATGTAGGAAGGATTTTTCTGAGATTATTGGGACACTATTCCAAACATTGCAGTTGAAGATTCTGTCCTTTATGACTCTCACTGCCCGTTTTGTTGGATGCACGTGATAAATGCCTCCTGAAATTCAGTGGCAGGGAAAATGTATTTGCCATGATGAATTGGTATGCTTGTCTCGATAATTAGAGCTTATACATAAGCAGTTGTGGGGACTAGAGTGCAGTGTTAGGTTGTTACCTGCGTGAGGGGGCATCTTGTAGTATTTTATCCTCAGATACAGTCATCACTGGAGTCCTGTGTAATGCTACACCGCACACTGCCTCTTACCACAGGTGTTCCTGACATTCGTGGGGTCCTCTCCATTGGGCAGGGACGGAGGGTGTCATTTCCTTCAGACGTGCCTCAGTTGATCTAGTGTGAGTCTTTGTACCTGCTCACTGAGGATTCACGTTCTCTGCAAGCTGCCTCATCTGACTTTCCCTCCAGCCCCCAGTAGCAGGAAGAGTCAAAGTCCTGACAAGGTAGTTGTGATGATGGCCCCAGAAATAGATGCCTAGCTCTTCCCTAGGTATACTGACTCATAGACTGAAACAGCCTGCAGAGGTCGGCTAGTTTCATATCCTCAAATGTCCTCCCCACCCCCAGTTTTGTGCCCAAGATCACACAACTAGTAAATGTTTGCCAACAGGGATGTGAGTCCAAGAAGTCTGGCTCCAGAATCAGTTCCCTTAACTATACTGTATTGCTTCTTTTATAATACTTTAAAATAATAAAAGAAATGTGAGATCCACACTTTGCTTCCATGAAAAACAAGAAAGAAAGAAAAAGAAAACAATAAACTGTGAATTCAGCTTTATCAGGAGAAGATTCCCATGTGTTTTGATATGTGTTCAGCGGCTCTTTTGGAGATATTTAATACTGAGATGGTTTAAATTTAAAGTAAAATTCTCAGAAGAAAAAGGTAATTTGCATGAGTAAATTTTCCAGATACCAAAGCTTGCTCCTTTTAGTATAAATTCTCTTCTAAAAAAATTAAAAAGGCAAAAAACTTATTTCTTCTTGTTTTTTAAAATGCATTTTCAAGCCTCATTTCGTAGGAGATTTTGAATATATCAACCTTGATTATATTGAGATTTTGAATATATCAACCTTGATTTTTCAGCATCATCATTATTAATAACAATTGTACTGTGCTGTAAAAATACACAGTTCCTCTCAGAGACTTGTTAAAGTATCTGACACTATCTGTCCTTACACCAAATGGCCTTTATTGTAGTGACTTTTGGGGGATCTGATATTTATTAGTTTTTTCATTTACTTTTTCTCCTTAAAATTCTTATTTCTCACCTTTAAAAAATCTCTTTCAATTTTCTTTTTTTCTCCCTGCTTGACCGGAAGTCAGCAAACTTTTCTGTCAACAGCCAGAGAGTAAATATTTTATTTGTGGACCATACAGTCTCTGTCATGGTCAGTCAACTCTGCAGATGTAGCATGCAACAGCCACAGACAACACGCAATGAATAGATATGGCTGTGTTGCAATAAAACTTTATTTAAAAAAATAAGCAATGAGCCAGATTTGGTTTCTGGGCTGTAGTTTACAAACCCCTGAACTAGACTATTGAGTGTGGTGAAATAACTATGTAGAGTTATGGAAGAAAGTAAACAGAATTTTTGTAAAAGTAAATGGAATTTTGTAAAGTAAATAAATGTTGCAGCAGTGTACTCCTACAAATAAAATATACAACATTTTGTGTTACAGTTTAATGACAGTGTTTTTTGCATACTTAGATGTCTTTCCTTCCCCTTCTGTCTCTTGCATTCTTGTTTTCAGGTTTGTGTCTATGTTGCAGATATTTGAGGTTATGGGATAAATGAACTCTAGATGCAGTTGCTTTATGTAAATGTGTGCGTGTGTCTGTTTATGTATCTCAGATATAGAGCTAAAGTCACTGTACCAATTAAGACCTAGATAAGATTGGTTTGATCCCCATTCTACGAATTATGGAGAGTTCAGTATCTCCCATCCACACCGCCAAGTTTATGCAAAATTTCAAGGTGGGGTTAAATTTTTATGGCCACCCTGGCTCCGAATTGAATTCTGCCAAATTAATTCAGTGTAGAGATTGTTTGGCCATCCCTGTTCTAAAAAATTTCTTGGCTATTTCTACCCCTGAGACTCCAGCCACCTACCATGTTTCTCAGCTTTCGACAGTCCCTTACTGATGACCCAGGAATTCTAAGTTCTTCTTACTTTGTTATGCAGATTAACTCCGCTTTCTTCACCCTCACTCCCAAACTCCTCTCTGCCCCCTCAGTACATTTCTAATCCACCAAGGTGCTCTGACCAATACAAAGGACATTTTCTCCTTTAGTTGAAACATCCCCCTAAGTAGGGAATTAAAATTTTATATAGAATGTTTTCCTTTATGGATGTTTAAATGAATGATTGATAGATGGGTGGGTGGGTGGGTGAATGGCTAGACAGGTGTTATTCAGTACTGTAAAATTTGGACCAGTAGTCCATGTGAGGGAAACAGAGCAGGACCCTGTGGGGCTCCCCCAGCTACAAATCCTTTCCATGTCCTCTTTCTTGTTTGTAGGAAATAGGCTTCATTCAGCCTACTTGAACTTCCTTTAGTTCCAAAGGGCAGATTCAGATAGTTGCTAATCAGGGAAGTGAGGAAATGCAGGAACAAAGGAGGACCAGTCAAGAAACAATAGTGCATTCTTGGGGCAGGGTCCTGCCTCCTCCTCAAGGGATGTATTTAACAATATCTGTGAGGTCTTCTGCAGGAACTAAGGCCCCCATCCAGGTGGAGGATGGTAAGTTCAGGCTGAACACAACATTCCTGGAGCATCACCCTGTCACCTCACCACCAGCCAATTAGAAGAAAGTCACACACTCTGCAACCCTCACTCCAAATTTTGCCTATGAAAACTTCTCCCTGAAAACCATTGGAGGATTCAGGTTTTTTGAGCAAGAGCCCCTCATTCTCCTTGCTTGGTCCTACCACAAACCTTCCTCTGCTTTGAACTCCGATGTTTCGGTTTTTTTGGCCTCACAGTGCGTGGGGCACGTGAATTTGCATTCAGTAACATGAGGAATAATACCAAATGTGGAAAACCCATATTTGGTTTATTAATCTTGTGATCTAGGAATTATTTAGGGTTGCTCTTCAACCGTTGTAGCCAAAATACATCCAATATGCTCTTTCTATTGTTATTCACATTATAGGAAACTTCTTATTCATTTCTTGTTTGTTTGCTTTTTAAATATCCTAATAATTATTTTGTTATACAAGGAGTCAAAATATCATGTCATATGACCATCAGTTAAATTATAGAAATAGAATAGAAGATCATAAACAGCATAAGGTAAAAGTTAGGCTGAGACTCAAAGGAACCACACTGTGTCCCCTCAAACTTAAAATAATAGGCTGCTGTTTCTATTTGGAGATGTGTTCTCTAATCTCCAATATGAGAAAAGTAGTCCTATTTAATTTTATTTAATATAAGAATGATTTACTCTTACGCATAATCATTATTATTTAGTCATACATTAATATATTCAGCAAATCTGAAATTTTCTGCAAAGAATATAAAATAAAAGGATACATTTCTGATTCACTAAAGAGTTTAAAACCTGCTCTGGAAATAATCCAAATACAGTTAAATAATTAGAAAAGAATAAAGAGTACGATATGTGAGAAAGTTAATTTTTTAACTGGAACTTTCTGAGCACTGTGCTAACCTAAAATTGGTTTCTTTGAAGTCTACTCAGAGTGTTGACCTGGGGTGAAAAGTAGTAACTAAACTGCTTCTGATTTTTCTTAGCCTTGCTAGAAAGTGTTCGACTAGTTAAAATAAACAAGCAAAGAAAGAACAATCACTTTGCAAAGGTCCACATTTATAAAGAAGAATGGAGCTATGACAGTATTTTGGCTTTTGCTTTGTCAATATTTTTGTTCTGGGTAAGCTTGCTTCGTTCAATTTATTTATCCTTTTGAGGAAAATACACTGCAGGAATCACAGTATGCAAAGGCAAAGCAGACACAGGACTGTTTCTTAAGGAATTTCTAGCCTAGAGGAAGAAATAAACATGCAAACAAAGGAAGGATGGTGCTTCTGACTTCAGGCTCCGTGGAAGAGTTGACATTTGGACTGGCCCTTTATGGAACTGAATAAACTGAAAGAGATGCAGAGGACCTCTTTGGCTAAGGAAAGAAAATTAATAAAGGCTCTAAAGTTCAAAGGTCTATGTCCAAGTAAAGCATATAGAGGCTCACAATCCATTACCTATAGTTTCTAAATCTAAGGAGCTCGGAAGATCATTATTTTTTCCTTCAGTTTGCAGCAAACGTATTTGGTGGCACAACCTGACCTGAATTGACATGAGGCTATTTATAGTCTTTATCCCACTTCTGAGAATATTTGTAGATTTTGCTGCAGTAATATAATCAATGTTTTTGATTCTAGGTGCTGCTTCAACAAACAGAAATTTTGCTGATATTTTATACATTAATTGTATTACTTTTTAAAAATACCACATTTTGCCCCCAAATCTGAATTATGATACACACCTAGCCGCAGATATTTTAGTTGTGGGATTGTGGACCTGAAGTAATTATGAGTGATGGGATATTATAGAAACTATGATCAGAAAGCTAGATGAAGATTGTGCTGGTTCTTGACTGCCAAGCTAAAGAAGTTGGAAATTCTGCTTTGGGCTGTAAAGAAACCATTAAAAGCTTTTGAAGCAGGGAGTGAAATATTCAACAGTGTTTTATCAAAAGGACTTTGTATTCCTGAGCACATACCGTTTTAAATTTCTTTCCCCAAACAACTGCAAAAGTGGGGATATTTTCCTTTGAGTAAGATAATGATGTCAGATGAAATGCCTGTTGAAAAGAGATATTTCTATCTATCATTTGTTTCCTTATAAAGATGTGTGGGAGAAATGAGGGTTAGAGAAAGCAATTTCAGATTGTGCTTGTAGCTTGCTAAGTGTCATGCCACATAAATATGACCAGGCTTTGATGTCCCCAAACAACTTTGCTTTGAAAATGCAAACACTGCTTCCTGAAAGAAAAAAGAAATAAATAGGCAAAACCCCCAAGAAACAGTAAATTCTTTATTTTTGCTTTTATTCTCTTGAAAATAATTTGATTCTAATTAGTTTAAGAAAATTAATTGGAAAATTAAAGGTAGATGCATGTGTATGTGTGAGTGTGTCATTCACAGTAAGTCCTTGAGGACTGCTGTTTCACATGTGTGAGTCTTTGCTCATGCTGTTCCCCTTGCTTGAATATCCTATCTTCTTTCTTCTCCCAGTGAACACGTCCATCCTTCAGAAATTGAGTCCAGTGTCACCTCCACCAAGAACCTTTCCCTGTCATGGTTAGCTGTCCCTCTTTGGGGTTCTCCAATGCATATTTCTTAGCATGAAACGAATTCACAGAGTTATCTCTGATTTGTGTTATTTACTGCCCTTATGTCTGATAGCATTACAAGAGAACCAAAGTACTATTGAAAATTCAGTCAAATAATCATACAGTTGTAACTGTGATGGGTGCAAAAAAGGAGAGACGCACAAAGTGCTATAGTGTCTAAAGTAGAGGGTGGAGGTTAATCGAGTTAGAGGAATCAGGAAAAGCTAAGGCACTTATCACATCATGCCTTTTATCACAATTAGTTGGGCATATGTTTTATATACATTTCCTCACCTCAGACACACACATTCCCAATAAATAAATCCAAAATTTATTCCTTTTCATGGTAATTCTGAGGCTTATTCATCATGAAATACCACTACTGCCACTGGAAATGCAGCAAAAATTTGGGAATTAGAGAACTGACTCTGGAAGTTACCCATCTCAGTGTTTTTCTTAGAATATCTGAATAGTTAGCTGGTCTCTCATTTTCCCCAAGCTTGTAATCATTGATCCTGGAACCCCAGGAATAAAATTACATGTTATTTTCATTTTTAAAAATGCCATTTGAGGGGCTAGAAGCACAGGCAGGCGTATGTAATGAAGCTGTGAATCGGTACACTTTTCAAAACGAGAGTTTGGGAGCTGCCGTAGGGATATTACTAAAGCCACTTCCTAGAAGTGGTATTTCAATCTCTAGAAGTCTGTGCAGGGAATCAGGAAATTCCAACCAACTCATAGCTTATGCTTTTCCAGAAAATTTCTACATTTGACTTCAGAAGAACTGTGAATAATAATAATAGCATGTTTACAGGCATTTTATGTCTCTCACCAGAGTCTAAGGATGAAGCACCGAGACCATGAAAGAACTATTTTTTGATGCTGTTAACCTCAGGAATACTTGACATTTTTATAAGTTTTTAAAATATTGCTTACAAAAAATAAAAAGATCTTTTAAAACAAGTCATATTTATTTCTGATTTTAACAGTATTCACCTTTAATTGTAGGAAATTTAAAAATACGAAAATGCAGGAGTAGCAATCGCTGGTAATGCTTTCTGTTGAGGGTCTTGGTGTTCTGCAGGCCCTGGCCCCCTGCTTTACATACATTATCTCAGTTAAACCTCGCCCTGTGATGCAGTGCCGCTCCCATTTTATGTAAATAGAAACTGACGGTAGACTGATGTAGACAAGTGACTTGCCCAAGCTCCTCAGACAGGAAGTGGTAAAGCAGGAGTAAACCTGGGAAGTTCAATTCCAGAATTCATGCTCTGAACAGCTGTACGCTATTCCTTCTCTTAGGCGCCAGTAACCACCACAATAACCACTGGGAAACAGCCACTGTTACATTTTTGTGTGTGTGCTTTTAAGACGTTTCCTTCAAGTGTATATATTTTTAAAACATAATTGAATTCCTAGTGCAGGCTGTTTTTTCACCGTCAATGTAGTTGAACCGATTAACTAATCCTTGATCTTGGTGCTTGCTAATCATTCCAGAATGTAGCCCTAATGCTGACTGTCTAGATAATACCTTGGATTAATAATAACTAATAAAAGGATTTGAAAATGAACGTATGTATGTATAGGGTTGACTGGGACATTCTGCTGTACACCAGAGACTGACATATGATAACTGACTATACTTCAATTAAAAGAAAAAAACCTCCAAGTAAAAAACAAACAAAAAAACACTCTCGGAATAAGCGGGCATCATGCTAACACCTCCTCTGAAGCAGAAGCTACTTATATACCTCAGCTCGAGGTGCGAGTGATGGCATCAGGCATGTGGTAGAAAATGGAAGAGGGGCTGATTTTCCAAATTTTATCTTCATTTTCTTTTCTTTCCAAATATAAGGATCTAAAACATTGCTAATAACCTTAAAGTTTTAGCATCCATCTCTAAGAAATAAATTTGCATTTGTATTTACATATTATACATTTTAAATACAGGGATGGCCAGGAAGTGGTTTATACCGTGTCCTGGTTTAAAATGAATTAATAAATAAAGGCTCTCTTAAAAATGTACTAGTCCTTGTTAATCAATCGAAGATCTTGGGGAAAAAGAGACAAGAAACCTTACTTGTGGGGAGTCTGTAAGTGCTAAACCCTGCAGTAAATATTTCCTTTTCTATTTTTCCCTCATACTTTGTTGCCGCAGCTCTGTAAAGCAGGTCATTAGGCTCACTTTACAAATGAGAAAAATGAAGCTCAGAGAAGTTAAAAAATTTGTCCTTGAACACACAGTTGGTAACACTGGTATTTGAATTCAGGAACATACAGCTCTGAAGTCCCAGTCGCTTCCTATGATGCCACCTTAGAGTTTGGCAACTATAATCTGTAGGACCTAGAGTGGACTTCCATCCAAATGGGAAAGGAGACTAAAGTAGAAGAGAAAAAGGAAAAGAAAATCACCACTTAATTAATTTTTTAGCTATACACCATCTTGCTGAGGCCCAATTATTTTCCTTGCAGAATTTCAAAAAATGGAGATATAATTCAGATAGTATAAAATTCAACCTTTTAAAGTGTCCAGTTGAGTGGGTTTTGTATATTCACAAGGCTGTGCAACTGTCATCACTATCTGATTCCAGAATATTTATCTCAGCCCCCAAAGAGATATTATATCCATTAGCAGTCACTTCTTATAGTTTTGATGTAGCAAAAATCCTCAAAAGCTTTCTTCTAAAACTCGAATTTTCTAAGATTCTTCCCTTAAAGAAGAAAATTTATTTATATACATGTAGGAGAGAAGTTGCAAAAATAATCTGACATAGCAGATGATTGATGTTGCTATTGTTGACTGTGTTTTTAAGTGTGAAAAGGATTATTAACAGAAGAGTTTCCCCAAAGTTATCCATGTCAGAAAAACACCCACCACTACCTGTATTATCATTACCACCATTTATTGATCATTCACTCTCTGGCAGGCTCTATATTGAGAGATTGATTTCATTACATTCTGACAACAATCTTGTTAAGTAGTTATTAATACCCACTCCATTGTGCAAATGAGAAAAATTGAAGTTTGGAGAAGCGACGTCAGCTATTAAATGTCAGGGTTGAAAAGTAAACCCAGGTCCAGTGATTTGAAAGCGCAAGTCTTACCCACTGAGCTTTCCACCAAGCATCCTAATGCCTCTACAGACTATACCTGATGTCAATTTCCTGTGCACCCTTTCAGAGTCTATGAATTTATAAACATAAATGTATGCATGTTCTTTTCTTCTCAGTCACACAAATTGTAGTGTACTCTAATATTCTTTTATATGATTGTTAACTATAGTAATAAATCCCAGACTTCTACTCATTTCAATACAGAGTTGCTACATTTTTTTAAATTGCAAGATATTCTTTTGTAGAGATGTGCCAAAATTGAACTAGTTCTTTGTTGATAGATCAGTCTCATTAGCATTAAATAGCATTATCAACAATACTGTATTGATAGTTTGTGCAATCTTCACTAATCGTTCCCTATACAACTATATTTGGAAATTCATATCTAGCAAAGGTACATAGGAGAAGTTTTTTACATTTTGAAGGTTGAGACAACTTGCCATCCATCAAGGCATTCAATGTGTACCTTTACCAAGAACATGAGAGTTCCTACTTCCTTTTCATTTTCTATGTGTATAACTCTGTTTCTGTTTTATAGTATTCATTCATTTGCTCCAGTGTTTTAGATTCAACATAAAATTGATAACATACAGTTTTTGTCTTTACTTAGGTCCCATTTGTTTATTTTTACTTTTGCTTCATTGAAGACAGATTAAAAAAAAATACTGCTATGGTGTTTGTCAAAGAGTGTTCTGCCTATATTTTCTTCCAGGAGTTTTATGGTTTCTGTTCTTATATTTAGGTCTTTAATCCATTTTGAGTTTATTTTTGTATATAGTGCAAGAAAAGGTTCTAATTTCATTCTTTTACATGTAGGGTGTCCTTTCCACAGCACCGCTTATGGAAGAGTCTGTCGTTTCCCGCATTGTAAAAGCTTGCCTCCTTTATCACAGATTAATTGATTTCCTCTTTGATTTCTTCCTTAACCCAAACCCATTGGTTTTTTAGTAGCATGTTGTTTATTTTCCATGTGTTTGTATTTTTTGACAATTTTCTTCATGTAATTGGTTTCTAGTTTTATACCATTATGGTCAGAAAAAAATCTTGATATAATTTCTGTCCTCTTACATTTGTTGAGACTTGTTTTGTAGAAAATATGTCATGTCATTTATCCTGGAAAACATTCCATGTGCACTTGAAAAGAATGTGTATTTGGAAAACATTCCATGTGCACTTGAAAAGAATGTGTATTTGGAAAACATTCCATGTGCACTTGAAAAGAATGTGTATTTGGAAAACATTCCATGTGCACTTGAAAAGAATGTGTATTTTCCTGCTTTTGGATGGAATGTCCCATATTTATCTATTACGTCCAACTGGTTTAATGCCATTTAAGACCACTGTTTCTTAATGATTTCCTGTATGGATAATCCATCCATTGATGTAAGTGGGGTGTTAATGTTTCCTACTATTATTGTTTTATTGTCAATTTCTCCCTTTATGTCTGTTAATATTTACTTTATTTGTATATGTATATATATGTATATATATATATATATAAAATACACTCCTATATTAGATGCATGTCAATGAATGTTATAGCCTCTTCTTGTATTGATCCCTTTATTATTATATAATGTCCTTCTTTACCTTCTTTTATAGACTTTGTTTTAAAGTCTGCTTTGTCTGACATGAGTATTGTTACCTTAGCTTTGTTGTCATTTCTATTTGCATGAAATATTTTTCCATCCTCTCACTTTCAGTCTGTGTGTGTGTCTTTAGCTCTGGAGACATCCACCCTATGTCTTTTGATTGGAGTATTTAGTTTAAAGTGATTATCGAGGGGTACATATTAATTGCCATTTTGTTACTTGTTTTCTGGTTGTTTTTGTAGTTCTTCTTGGTTCTTTTCTTCTTTTAGTTTATTCCTTGTGGTTCTTCAGTGGTATGCTTGTGTTTCTTTCTTTCTAGCTTTTGTGTATGTGTTGTAGGTTTTTGATTTGAGGTTACCATGGGGTTCATATATGTTGACCTATAACTATATCTACTTGTTTTAAACTGTCACTTAAGTTCAAACACATTCTAAAAGATCTATATTTTCACTCCCTTCTCATGTTTTGTTTCTGATGTCATAATTTATATCTTCATGTTTATCCCTTAACTGTTTATTGTAGTTATAATTGATTTTATAATTTTTCCTTTTAATCTTCATACTAGCTTATTTAAGTGGTTGACTTATCAGCCTTTACTTTATATTTGCCTTTAATAGTAGGCTTCCTTTCCTATACATTCTTACTTCTTGGTGTAGCCTTTTCTTTTCCACTTAGAGAAGACCATTTAACATTTTTTGGGGGGGGAAACTTCATACTGATTGATTCTTTTTAGTTTTTGCTTGTCTGAGTTCTTTATCCCTCCTTCAATTCTGAATGATAACCTTGTTGGGTGGAGTATCCTAGGTGATAGGTTTTCCCACTTCAGCACTTAAAATATGTCATGCCACTCCTTTCTGTCTTAAAAAGTTTCTATCAGTTACAAAATTTCTCTGATAGCCTCATGGAGATTCCCTTGTATGTGATTCTTCATTTCCTTTTGCTGCCTTTAGAATTCTCTCTTTAACTTTTGCCATTTTAATTATGATATCTCCTGTGGTGGGTCTGTTTGGGTTCATCACATTTTCAGACTCTATGTGCTTCCTGTACCTGGATATCTGTTTCTTTTTTCAGGTTTGAGAAGTTTTCAGTCATAAAATCATCAAATGCATTTTTGACCTTTTCTCTCTCTCTTCTCCTTCCTGGGACCCACTATAATGCAAATGTTAGTTTGCTTGATACTATCCCAGAGGTCTCTTACACTGTCCTCATCTTTTTTGTTTGTTTTTCTTTTTGCTGTTCTGATTGGATGATTTCCGTTATTCTACCTTCCAGATACTTATGCATTCTTCTGTATCACCTTATCTGCTATTAATTCCTTCTAGTATGCTTTTCCATTTCAGCTATTGTGTTCTTCAGCTCTGACTGTTTCTTTTTTATATTTTCTAATTTCTTGTTAAAATTCTCACTGTGTTCATCTATTCTTTTCCCAAGTTCAGTGAGCATTCTTACTATTAATGCCTTGAACTTGCTATCTGGAAATTATTCATCTCTGTTTTATTAGCTGTTTTTTCAGGAACTTTTCCTTGTTCTTCTGTTTGAAACAAACTCCTCTGTCTTATTTTGTTTAACTTACTCTGTCTCTATGAAATTAGGTGAAATAGTCACCTATCCCTGTCTTGAAGGGATGTTCTTGTGTGGGAGCATCCCTATGCAGTCTGTGTGCACCCCGTCCCATTTGTGGGAGAACTGGCTCTGAAGTGAGCATGGATTATGCGTTCCCTGGGGTGTGCTGCACCTATTACTTAGTGGGAGGTGGGGCTGGAAATGGAGGGACTAAAGCCAGAGCCACTTGTGAGCAGGAGCTGTCCCAGTCCTATCAGGGATGGATGTGGGTCCCAAGGTGCTGAAGCAGAAGCGCTGACGGTTGGGTCTGAGCTAACTCCATTCCCTCTAAGTGTGCACTCTCTCCCTTTCTGGCATTGGCACCTTCAGCTCAGAGGGAAGTTTTGCCAGACCTAGAGGGACCAGATCAGGTGCCCGGTGTGGGTGAGGGCAGGCACTGGCATGATCCTGGCACACCAGTCAGGGTTCCAGGCAGCATCCAATCCACTGTCTCAGGAGCACCAGCAATGGCTGAAGTGCTGGGCCTGAATGGGCTACATTGCCCAGGTGTGTTCCCTCTCCTCAGCAATGGCAGCCAGCCATTGCCCTACCAGGGAGCTGTGCCAGATCTAGACGCACCAGGACACATGCTGGGGCAGTTGTGGGAAACTGGCCAGAACCCTGGGCAGTTTCAATCTGCTTCCTCTGCCTTGTTCTTGGGAGTAAACAAGCAGGTTCACACTCTTCACGAGTGAAATCTAGGTTTCTTACAGCCCTTCTGTTAGTCCCATTGGTTTTCAAACCAGCTAATGGGACTCATCTTCCCAGTGTCAGATCCTAGGGCTAGGGTGCTTAATATGTGGCTCAAACCCTACACTCCCCAAGGATGATCTCTGAGGCATGATATCCCCCTCCTTTTCTGTCTTCCCTCCTAGGGCCAGGGGTCCCATCTTGATGACTTCTCTTTCCTTCCTACCCTACTCTCTGTGTATCTTTCTTACAGCCTTGGTTGTAGAAGACTCTTTCTGCCAGTCTCCAGTTTATCTTCAGTGAGAATTGCTCCACATTTAGATGTGTTTTTGACACGTTCATGAGAAGAATGAGCTCAGTGTCCTCCTACTCCACCATCTTGATTTTCCTCTTGGTATGAATGAACCTTAGGACTTTTCACATGTTTAAAGTGAATTATGTCTCCTGCATAGCTCGTATCTTTAAATTCTTTGTAAGTTTTTAAATTTAGTGTACATTTGCAAATATTTTCCCCAAATGGAAAATCCACAATAATAGTTCCTATTTTATTTCATTTCATCAGTGTTAATAGGCATTAATATTTAATATTAAACTTTAATATTAATTTTGTAAATATTTAATAGGTTATTTACTACATGTTTTAAGTACTAAGATATAAACTATTAAAGATATGTATGCTTAAATTTGTAGGTAAAGGGGCTCATAATCTCTTGGGGACGATATATATTTGCAGGCAAATGAAAACAAATTCTAAGGTAGAGGAACTATAGTATGCTATGGGAGCTCAAAGGAGGTTGTGATTGAGTTGGGAAAGAGGGGGGATACATCAGAGCAAATTACCCAGAGAGAGCACTGTGGCATTTTTGATAGATCTGAAAGAATATTCAGGACATTTAGAATCAAATAAGTGTTCAGGTGATAGGAGTGAGAACACCTGGAAATGTGCCCCTATTTTCGTCATGAGTTTTGATTAATAAGCAAATGTTGCTTCCTTGAAATTTGTAAATATCAGCTATCGTGGATTGATTGACTTCATTTCTCACAATAAACAACTCATACTTGGCTATGATAAGTTAAAAACATTTTCCTTCTATTTGACTCAGATAACTCATCTTTAAAATTTTCTTATAGATGGCAAGGTCTGCATTTATTCAAAGCAAGTTGTTAAAGTGCTGCTAGAAGAGAATGGAAAATGTGCAACTGTAGCAGCAAATTCTGAAGTATTAATTATTTGAAAAATTGGAATCTGAGGGTGGAAGGTTGAAGGATGTGCATAGAAGTCTCACTCATTAACTTGACCTAAGCAGGTTTGATCAGAAAGTAATGTAAAAAAGTAACAGTATTCTTTGCCTGTTTTTTTTTACATTTTTTTATTGAGTTATAGTCAGTTTACAATGTGTCAATTTCCAGTATAGAGCACAATTTTTCAGTTATACATGAACATACATATATTCATTGTTGCATTCTTTTTCGCTGTGAGCTACAAGATCTTGTATATATTTTCCTGTGTTATACAGTATAATCTTGTTTATCTATTCTGCATATGCCTGTCAGTATCTACAAATTTTGAACTCCCAGTCTATCCCTTCCCATCCCCAACCTCCCTGGCAACCACAAGTTTGTATTCTATGTCTATGAGTCTGTTTCTGTTATGTATGTATGTATGTATTCTTAGATTTCACATATGAGCAATCTCATATGGTATTTTTCTTTCTCTTTTTGGCTTACTTCACTTAGAATGACATTCTGCAGGGACATCCATGTTGCTGCAAATGGCATTATGTTGTTGATTTTTATGGCTGAATAGTATTCCATTGTATAAATATACTACCTCTTCTTTATTCAGTCATCTGTTGATGGACATTTAGGCTGTTTCCATGTCTTGGCTATTGTAAATAGTGCTGCTATGAACATTGGGGTGCAGGTGTCTTTTTGAAGTAGGGTTCCTTCTGGATATATGTCCAGGAGCAAGATTACTGGATCATATGGTAAGTCTATTCCTAGTCTTTTGAGGACTCTCCATACTGTTTTACACAGTGGCTGCACCAAACTGCATTCGACCAGCAGTGTTCCCTTTTCTCCACAGCCTCTCCAGCATTTGTCATTTGTGGACTTTTGAATGATGGCCATTCTGACTGGTGTGAGGTGATACCTCATTATAGTTTTGATTTGCATTTCTCTGATAATTAGTGATATAGAGCATTTTTTCATGTGCCTATTGATCATTTGTATTTCTTCCTTGGAGAACTGCTTGTTTAGGTCTTCTGCCCATTTTTGGATTGGGTTGTTTGGTTTTTTCTTATTAAGTCATATGAGCTGCTTATATAATCTGGTGATCAAACCTTTGTCATTTTTATCTTTTGCAAAAATTTTCTTCCATTCCATAGGTTGTCATTTTGTTTTGCTTATGGTTTCCTTTGCTGTCCAGAAGCTTGTAAGTTTAATTAGGTCCCATTTGTTTATTCTTGCTTTTATTTCTATTGCTTGTTCTCCTAGGAGAACATTTTTGAGATGTATGTGAGATAATGTTTTGTCTGTGTTTCCTTCTAGGAGGTTTATTGTATCTTGTCTTATGTTTAAATCTTTGATCCATTTTGAGTTTATTTTTGTGTATGGTGTAAGGGAGTGTTCTAGCTTCATTGATTTACATACTGCTGTCCAGTTTTCCCAACACCATTTGCTGAAGAGACTGTCTTTATTCCAGTGTATGTTCTTGCCTCCTTTGTCAAAGATTAGTTGACCAAAAGTTTGTGGGTTCATTTCTGGGCTCTCTGTTCTGTTCCATTGGTCTGTATGTCTGTTTTTGTACCAATACCATACTATTTTGATGACTGTAGCTCTATAGTATTTTCTGAAGTCTGGGAGAGTTATTCCTCCAGCCTCTTTCTTTTTCCTCAGTAATGCTTTGGCAATTCTAGGTCTTTTGTGTTTCTGTATAAATTTTATTATGATTTGTTCTGTGAAATATTTCCTGGGTAATTCATAGGGATTGCGTTAAATCTGTAGATTGCCTTGGGCAGTATGACCATTTTAACAATATTGATTCTTCCAATCCAGGAGCATGGGATATCTTTCCTTTTTTTCAAGTCTTCTTTAATTTCCTTAATTAATGTTTTATAGTTCTCCATGTATAGTCTTTTACCTCCTTGGTTAGATTTATTCCTAGGTATTTTATTCCTTTGGGTGCTATTTTAAAGGGGATTGTTTCTTTACTTTCTTTTCCTGTTGATTCATCATTAGTGTAAAGAAAGGCAACTGATTTTTGTACATTAATGTTGTAACCTGCTACCTTGCTGAATTCTTTGACTAGTTCTAGTAGTTTTTGTGTGGACCTTTTAGGGTTTTCTGTATATAGTATCATGTCATCTGCATATAGTGACACTTTTACCTCTTCTTTTCCAGTTTGGATCCCTTTTATTTTTCTCTCTTGCCTGATTGCTGTGGCTGGGACTTCCAAGACTATGTTGAATAGGAGTGGTGATAGTGGGCATCCTTGTCTTGTCCCAGATTTTGGTGGGAAGCTTTTGAGTTTTTCACTGTTGAGTACTATGCTGGCTGTAGGTTTGTCATATATAGCTTTTATTATGTTGAGATATGATCCCTCTATACCCACTTTGGTGAGCGTTTTTATCATCTTTGCCTGTTTTTTGAACCTGGTAAGGTAAGATATATCTATGGTGAGATTATGACCCTGTAGCTAATAGTGATCTGATGGAATATAGGATAAGACTAAGGGTAAATATAGTGTGAATACTGGTTGCTGGTTCTTTTCAGAAGAAGAGTTTATTCTTTAGTGGAGGCAGTACCAATTAAGTGTGGCTAAAAAGTAAGGTGGTAACATTTATTAAGCTTTGGACATTGAATATTTAAGTAAAAGTTATCTTCTTCAGTTCAGCTCAAGTTTCTTAGTCTATTTAAAGCTTTTTCTAACAGCTTACTTCCCACTTTCAAAAGACAAACTGAACCACTCCCTTCCTTGTACCTTCACTGAACTCTGCAGTGCTACTGATGCAGGAAAAATGGATGTGGGGTGTGAGGAGGGCCATGTTCCAGGTCTCTGTTGAGCTCCTGGGATGTGCCACACCAAATGTGGGTCCTTGGCTTCGTGCAGGAAAGAATTCAAGTGCAAGCCACAGTTTAGCAAAGGTAGATTTATTTAGAGGGATACATACTGCATAGATTGTAAGGTAAGAGAAAGGCAAGAAAAGAGGTGTGGGAGTGGTTAAAGCAAAAGTAGGTACACACTCCATAGACAGAATGCGGGCCGTCTCCAAAGAGGAGGGAGTGAGAAAGGGTTGCCAGTTTTTATGGGCTTGGTAGCTTCACACACCTGCAGATGGGACCATTCCAACTACCCTGGGAAAGGGGCTGGGATTCCCAGGAATCTGGCCACTGCCCACCCTTTGACATTTTGCAGTTAGCCTTGGGATTGTTATGGTGCCTGCAGGCATGTTATTGATCACACTAATATGTTACAATGAGCATATAATGAAGCTCAGGGTCTACTAGAAGTCAGACCTACCACCATCTTAATCCTCAAGGCCAACTAGGAGTTGAATCTTCCACCATTTTGGTGTTAATTGCCGTCATTCCTTGAATGGCTGTGCCCTACCCCCTTCCATCCTGTCTCACTACTAGTGCATCAAAGCTGGTTTTACTTATGGTTTACACATCTCTTTTCCTTTACTAGCTTTTTTAGAGCAAGGCATTAGATTTAGTTTCTAAATAATTG
Source organism: Vicugna pacos (assembly GCF_048564905.1). Lineage (NCBI taxonomy): Eukaryota > Metazoa > Chordata > Mammalia > Artiodactyla > Camelidae > Vicugna > Vicugna pacos. Next base: position 59,328,915 of record NC_132987.1, on the reverse strand, counting down.
TGGGGAGAGTACATAAATGACTGAATGGGTTAAAAGATATCTTGAAACCTTACACCTTTTCCCAATGACAATGACCTTATTTTGAAGTCCTATCTTAAGATTTTTAAAAATTTTAATTTAATATAGTTTATATTAAATTTCAGTGCCATCTCTGGTAACAAATATTGTCTTTTTAAAGTGGGTTTTTTCCAGTAGAAAAATAGGAAAGTGACATGAACTGACAGTCCTCCCCCACCAAATAAAAGTTCTCAAGTGAAAAAATATTCAGCCTCACTTGTAATTAGAAACTTGCAAATTAAGATGATATTACAATAAAACTGATAAAAATACAAAAGAAGGACAATACATTCTGTTGGTGAGGCTATGAGGAAATAGGCAGTCTCACATTTTGCTGGTAGGAATCCAAATTCATACAAGTCTTTTTTCCCTCTTTTTCAAATGTTTCAGATGTTCAGCATTATAATTCAACATTGTATACATTACAAAGTGATCACTATCACAACTATCACAATGATTTGCCACCATGCACTTGATCCCCTTAACCCATTGTACCCAGTACCAACCCTGTTGCCCTCTGATAACCACTAATCCCTTCTGTGTATATAAATATGTTTTTGTTTTGTTCTTTGTTCTTTTCTTTTGTTTCTTTTTAGATTCCACATATGAGTGAAACCATACACACTTGCCTTTCTCCATCTGATTTATTTCACTTACATAATGCCCTCAGGTTTCATCCATGTTGTCGCAAATGGACAGGATTTCATTCTTTTTTATGGCCAAGTAGTATTCCATTGTAGATATACATTACTTCTTTATCCATTTTTCTACTGCTGGACTCTTGGGTTGTTTCTATATCCTGAATGTTGTAAATATGCTGCCAATGAACATAGGGATACATACATCTTTTCAAATTAGTGTTTTCATATTCTTTGGATAATGAACTAGAAGCAGAATAGCTGCATCACATTGTAGTTTTACTCTTAATTTTTTGAGGAATCTCCATACTGTTTTCTACTGAGGCTGCACCAATTTACTATTCTACCAACGATGTATGATGTCTCCCTTTTCTTCACATCCTTTTCAATATCTGCTATTTCTTGTCTTTTCAATGATAGCCATTTTAACATGTGTGAGGTGTTATCTCACTGTGGTTTTGATTTGCATTTCCCTAATAATTAGTGATGTTGAACATCTTTTCATATGCCTTTTGGCCATTTGTGTATCTGTCAAGTAGATTGCTTATCTTCATTTTATTCAGTTCTTTTTCTGAGGTTTGTCTTGTTCTTTTAATACAATAGAAACATATTCCTTGTCTCCTCATTTTGCTTAATTCTCTGTGCTTGTGACCATATATTAGATAAATCAGCTACCTCTTCCATTCTTGAAGGTGTGGCCTTAAGTAGGCAGTGTTCTATGGGTCTGAGAAGCACAATCCTGGCCACTGGAGCCAGGCTCTCAAGGAGTGTCCCCTGTGTGAGCTGCATCAGCCCTCCCGTCGTGGCAGGTGGAGGCGGCTGCTGCAGTGCGCTGGTGGGAGGAGACGGCGCTGCCATACAAACCTTTCAAAGGGAAATTGGAAATAGTTAATAAAACTACCTGTATACTTACTTTTTCATTTAGCATTCTCATGTCTAGAATCTACCCTGAAGACATACCTCCAGCAATATGAAAATAATGTGCATTTTATTTATTGCAATATTGTTTGTAATTACAAAATATTGAATGTAACCTAAATGCCACTACATAGGAGAATGTGTGCTCTTTTGTGCAGAAGAAGCCTAGGGGAGATAAACCAGAAATTAGAGAGACCACTTACCTATTAGGGGTTGGTGGGAAAGGAGTGGAAAGAAGGGGAAATGGGATCAGGGCAGGAGGGATGAGAGTATAACACTAGAGTGTACTTTTTATAGCTTTGACTTTTGGAACCATCGAAACATTCCATGTTTTACACACTTAAATAAGAAAATACTTAAATATAATTAATTTTAATTAAAGAATTAAAATCAACCAGTAAGAAAGATAAGCAATACCAGATGAACCTAACTGGATTAGAAGCGAATACCTAAACCACACTGAAGCGAATGGAGAAGAAAAGAAAAAAAACCTATCAAAAGCCAAATCAAAAATAACATTTTGACTGTACATTGTAAGGCTGAAGACAAAAACAAATGTGTGTCAATACTGCACTCTAGTAATAAATCTTGTTTCTCACGGGAGTATTGGTTAAGAATTCTGTAACTATTTTAAGGGTATGTGAGGATTGAATAAGTGAATATACTATATAAATAATAAAATATTTTTCATTGTCAGAAAAAGAAGTTACAAATAAGGAAACGGAAAAGACTAAAATGAAATTTGTGGTATTGGATTGGAATCATAGGTATTAGCCATCTATATATAGATACCTATATATATAGATACATATATATATATGTATTAGCATAAATACGTGTATTAGCATCTTTATATATGTCCATATCTATACCTACCTATCTATAAATACCTATTATATATCTACATATAGCTACATCTATACATAGATATTTCTACATATCTGTATATCTCTATATACAGGGAGAAAGAGATATAGAAAAAAATATGATGTATGTGTATGTGTGGGTTTGCATGCACACATATATTTTGTAGCTCTCTCCCCTGAAAGAATGTAGGATCACTGACATCCCCATAACCATAAGCACACTTGGCACTCAGATTTTGGTTCCTAAATACTATTTTCCAATAAAATGAACTAAGACTCATTGGAGAATTAGTTGATTCCAGATCTGGGGCAGGAAAAATAAAAGATAAACCTGGAATATTTTGTGATGCCAGAAAATTAAGGAACTGCTCAAAAAGGGACACTGGAACCAAGCAGAAGGGTCTCCCAATGGCTAAATCTGAAACAATTTGAACCCCAAAATAAAAAATGATAGCATTGCCTTATGATCCATGGAATAAATGTCCATGAGGCTATACTGATGTAAATAAATAATTGAATACATAAATGAGTGGGGGAAAGGGGATAGCACTTACAGAAGAATCCCCATTACAACAGAAGGAATGAGGAGAATATAAAGTCACTATTAGGAAAACAGCACAATAGTACTTGCTGCAAGTAAGACCCTCCAGTGGATGCTAAAATCAGAGGATGCAAATCTGAGGGGAAACAGGATATTAACATGGACTCAAAGTTTCTTCCTCAAGAAATTTATCAACTATAGGTGAAAATAAAATGTATCTTGATAGTATAGAAACCTAGCAGACACTACCTTAACCAAGTAATTGATGTTGGTATCACTAGTTGACATCATGTAGCTCTTGATAATGATGTACTGAAAAGGATATGGCATCACTTCTGTGGCATCCTTGCTGAAAAAGAAATAACCTTAGACTAATCATTAGAAAGCATCTGACAAACCCAAACTGACAGACAGTCCACAAAAGATGTGACTAATGTTTACTAGAAGTTTTAAAGTCCTGAAAGACAAGGAGAGACTGGGGGACTGTCATGGATTAAAGGAGATTAAGGAGACACAATTTAGTGCAAGGTAGATCCTAGTCGGATCCTGAAACAGAAAAAGGACCTTAGAGGGGAAAAAAAATGGTAAAGGTTCACTAAAGTTTGCAGTTTATTTGACAGCATGGTACCAGTGTAAATTTTCTCATTTTGATAATTGCACACTGGTTATTTGAGTTGTTAATACTGAGAGAAGTTGGGTTAAGAGTATATATGAACTCTATTATTTTGCATCTCATCTGTATGTCTAAATTTATTTCAAAATAAAAAGTTTAGAGAAGAATAAATAAAAGAAAAACAGTAAATTTAAAAAAAACAGAGGAAGAAGATAACCAAAACAAACAAAAATTCATGCATTTGCTTTTTTGGAAATGGGTAAACGTTATTTTAACATATTGGGACCATATGTCATTATAAAGTAAGCTTGCTGCTGGTGACTTTTTTGGTCACATCTAATACAATGGATTTTGTTGCTGTCTTTGTGTGTTTTGGCTGCTATACCAAAAGTACCAGAGATTGAGTGGCTTAAACAACAAACATTTATTTCTCCCAGTTCTGGAGGCTGGGAAGTCCGAGATCAAGTTACCTGCAGAACTGGTGTTTGGTGAGGGCTCGCTTCCTGGCTTGTAGATGGCCATTTTCTCTGTCTTCACATGGTGAAAGGTGAGATGGGGCTCTCTAGGTTTTCTTTTATAAGGACACTAATCCCATTCATGAGGGTGAAGCTTCCCAAAGGCCCCATTCCCAAAACCTTGGAGATTAGAATTTCAACATATGAATGTTAGGGAGATACAAAATTCAGTCTCTGATAGTTACCTATCAAAACTGAATTTGATGGTATTCCTAAGAAACAAGATACAGGCCTGGTTTTTACCCTAGCAGTCAGTGGACTAGACACATAACATAGAATAAAGATACTATGTTAGCTATCTAACTGGTTTTGATTTTTCAGTTTACATGTTGGTTTGGTTTCTTTATGAAATAAAGTTGCTTTTCTTTTAATAGACATTTTGCCATTAATATACCCATTAAAAGTTTTTGGGCCTGAATATGCTATTACTGATTCAATGTAGGCTTCCAAACAGATAAATACACTGATTAATTGCACAGCTGATGCCAAGAGTCAACAGATTTCTTTGTTTAACGTGAACGGAAATATGTTAAATTACCACTTAAAAATCTCCAAACTCCCTCATACAATTATTAATTTCTACAAACTGTGAGCAAATAACTCTTTGTAAAATGAAAAATTTAGATACTAAAAATTTAAGTAAGTTCACCTACCATTGTGTACTATATTCCCTAATCCCTCTCAGAAAGTGATAAATGATTTCATTTTGAAATCTTGCTGGTGAGTCACTTGCTAGAGTTGGTCCAAGGTCAATAAGAAAACAGAAAGACTGTCTAACTTAAAAAAGAATCTTGATTAGAGACATATAATGTAATTTAAAAATTGGTCATTATATAATAGTGCATCTTCAGTTTAAAATTTAAAAATATGGTTGCCAGTAAAAATGTGATTTTGGCTTATGGAATAACATGCAGAAAGCAGAAAATTGGAAAGTTTTGCTTAAACTAACATATGCCATTTCCCTGCTGTCCATTGTGCTCCTGGCTACTACTATCTGCTGGTTTTGTTTTGCCTTCCTTTTGGATGTTATGGTGCATGTAAAAAATGCAGTCTCCTTAGGTACTGTCTGAGATACTTTAGGAAGACTGCATCTAAAGTATCTCAGACAGTTGGATGTCACCTTAGGAGTTGCTTTAACAAGCATGTCCATCAAAGTCCTGATAACGTTAAGAATCTTTGTTTTTTAAACTAAATCCGAGTAATACAATTCCATTGATTAACTCCCTTTTATATCTACTTTAATCAAATGTCCATAATATATAATTAAGAAAATATTTGGCATCGAAATGTTATGTGCTCTCTTTGGTTTAATCTGAACTCATCTGATAGCCCAATAACAACCAAAAAAATCTATAAATGTGATCCCCCAGTTCTTTTCCCAAGTACTATGATGATCTACTTTCTTTGTGATGAATACACCTGACCATTAGAATCACTGTGACAGCCACTTAAAGACAGCAGGCCATGTGAATATTAATTGTGACAGTGTTCGCTTTTCTGCTGTTTTCTAAGGGTTTATAGTTCTCTTGAGGGGACAGAAGATTCACAGGTAAAGCCTTCCTAAAATCAAATAAAAGGGCCCCTGTGTTAGACCACTAAGGAGTGCCTAGAATCCAGTTGGGCAGTTGATAATAGCACCTTATCTTGTGAAGACAATTACAGTCTTCAAAGCTCTTCACATGTTTCAAGTCACTGAATCCTTGCAACAACCTTGCCAGGGAGGCAGAAAGTATTATAAATATGAAAATTGATGCGCCAGAGGTCATGTGTGTTTTGAATCATACATGGACCTGCTTGCTCTGCTCTAGTTCCTTGGGGAACTGGGGCCTCATCCTATTCCTTTGCTACGTTTCAAGGAATAGCATCTCTCTCAAAGTAAAAAAACATGCATTGGGTTCCAGGGCAGGAGAGCGCTGCCGGAAAGCTCTCTGCCTCTGCTGCAGCAGGAAGGACTATTTTTGGATGTTTTCCTTTTGCTAATTATCTCTCCATCCATGGGGAATTTCTATGGGTAAAATCCCCAGATGAACCAAGTTTCTCACTAATTCCCGCAGAGACCGGAAAGACAAAGGCCATGGCCCAGTGTGCCCTGGGGCCTCAGAACCTCTCCAGTGGTGACAGTATGGTGGCTTCAGCGAGTTCTTCAAGGACCATGGAGCCTACAAAGCTTTGGTGTTCGCATGAACAATGGGGCTAAGGGGCCACTGTAAGGAAGACCTGGACATACCTTCCTGAGTCGTGGAACCACCCCAAATGACCTTGCCTGGAACTCAGTTATGAAAAGAGTTAAGAGAATGTGGAACCAGTGGTGGCTGAGGGCTCAAGAGGCCCCCACAGTGTTCTGAATTTCCTCCATCACCTCTAAGAGGAAAAAGGAAGACACTTCTGAAAGTATTTTTCCAGGCAACTTCAACCTTAAGCTTCAAGCTCCAGGGAACCCCACAGGAACTGTGAAGGATTAGCCTAGAGAAAAGAGAGAGAAAAGGGGTGATGAGAACCGTTTTTATTCCCTCGCTGGGAAGAGCTAACCAGCTAGTGCCAGGTGGCCTGGGAACGAGGGGTGGAAAGAAGGTACAGTAAGTTTTTGGCTCAGTGTCAGGGTAAATCTAACAGGTTTTGTGCAGTGAACTACCTGGGGACCTGGTGAGTTCCCTGCCACCCGAACTGTTCCAGCAGAAATGTAGACTCTGGTATGGAAACTGTCATTTATGAGAAAGTGGAAAATTCTGCAGGTGGGGGTATAAGTAATAATAACTGCTAACACTGTTACAGGACTTACTGTGTACCAAGGTTTTTTTTTTTTTTTTTTAATCACTCAACAAGGGATAAATAAGGTAGATGCTATTGTTAACTGTCCTTTAGGGACAAGGAAACGGAGGCAGAAAGAGGTTAAAGAGATTTGTTCAAGGTCACACAGCTAGTAGGGATTTTCACTTTGGCTGCTTGTCTCTAGCATGGGTGCTTTTAACCACTTGCTGTATTGCTGTGCCCTCTAAGTCCTTTCTTGAAATTCCAGATAGGGTGGAGTCTGGTCCCATTGCCAGCATTCTTTGTATGCTTCACTTATAAAACTTCCAAAAGGGTATTTATTGATGGCTCCTGGAAAGGAAAGAAGGAAGGAGGGAAGGATGGAGGGAGGGAGTGAGGGAAGGAAGAAAGGAGGAAGGAAGGGAGGGAGGAAGGAGGCAGGAAAGAAGGAAAGAAAGAAAAAGAGAAAGAAAAAGGAAGCCAAAGGAGTTGCTGATGGGAAAAACAAACAAACAAACAAACAAAAAAAAAAAAAACAGAGACCTGTGGACTCAAAGGGAAGCTCACTGGTCATCCTTGGGGGCCTGTTTTCATATTTCCCGCCTCATCTTCTTCTCCTTCTATACCTCTAGTCTTCGGTTCTGGTCTCCCTTACCCCACCATGCACCTGTCTTCCCATAGCACCTGTGCTGAGCTTTTCCAGAAGACTGGGAGGCACGGGGACAAACAAGCAGCTGCCACTTCTCTATTCTGCACCCTCTTCCCCGCCCTGATTTACAGACGGGAAAAGTGACGCTCAGAGTGGTATGTGACTTACCCAAGGTCACAGAGCCCCGATCAGAAAATCCAGGTGTCCAGATTCCCACCTCAGCGCCCCGCCCACGCTTAGGCACACCTTCCCTGTCTGCGCCGTACCCAAGAGCTTTCTTAATTCCACATCCCCGCCTCCCCACCCCCACCCCCCAGTTCCCTGGAGTCGCTTCTGACGCTCGGCAGCCTCCAGGGTCCAGCCCTTCCTGCGGGCGCTTCCCTTCCGCCGGATTCCCACGCCGGAGTCGCCCTCGGACCGCGCGCAGCCCGCGGGAGCGCTGCCGGCCGGGCCCCGGGAGCCCCTCTCTGCGCCCCCGTAGCCCCGCACAGCGGGGGCACTGAGGCGGGCGGGCTCCTGTGCTCACCGCCCGACGCGGAGAATAGGAGCTGAGGGGGGTGCCCCAAACCCCCAGGCCAGAAGCCCAGGGCCCACCGGGACCCTGCCGTCGCCCCTCCGGGCACGGGCACCTGGAAAGGGGCTCCAGCCCACGATGACGTCCTCCGCGTAGCCCGTGCGCTCACCCTCCCGCCCGCAGCCGGGCCGCCACCTTCGGGAAGTCCCAAAGTATCGCGGTCGAGCCCGCTGGGGTGTGGCCGCGCCTCCGGCTCCCTCGCGGGGCTGCCCGGCCGGGCGGCACATCCTCCCCATCGCCCTGCCCCGGCCCTGCGCCCCCCGCGCTCCTGCCCGGCCGACGTGCAAACTGCTCTGCGCCCTGGACGCGCACACCATGGATTCGGGACACGACTTCCCAAGACGGCAGGCCGCCTTTTGGTTGAACAATTAGCAGAGGTGGGCGGGGAGTTGACGGACCCCACCACGCGCTTCTCCATGAAGATTCTTGAGCTTTCTTTGAAGAAAGGAGTGCATATGCTGCAGTGTCTCTGTGGAAGGAACCTGAGGTCCAGCAACAGCCTAAGTGGTGAGAAAATGTTCTTTCCTTAGCCCTAAACGTGCAGATGCCCACCCCGCTTCCCTCCTCCTGGCCCCCCCTCTGCCTCCCCCCTTCCCTCCTCTATTCAGCTCTGTAAGTGAGGGAAGGAAGGCGTTTCCTTTCTGGGGCGAGATAATGGCCCCGCCGCCGGTTCTGTCTTTGGATTTTTTTGCCTCTTAAATCTCTGAAGTCATCCGCGTTTTATGGAACGCTTTCGCTCTCGCCCATCGCCTGAGCTGGAACCTGTGGGTCTCTTTCCGAGGGGTGCTTACAGTGACCTGCTTTCGCACTTCCTCGCGGCTCTCTCCTTGTGACTTGCGAGGGCGGCGTGCGACTTGGAGTTGCTCAGTCTCCTCTTGAGAAGTTGCTGGTGCGTTCGACAGGAGAGGGGACTTTTGAACAGGTGGCTGGCAAGGCAGGTATCTTTTCTTTTTCTTGCTTTGTCTGAAAAGTAGGCATCTGGCCGTCGTCAGAGGGTACGTTTCGCCCTGGAGAGCAAGCAATTTCTGAACTGATGCTGAAACACAGGAGTTCCAATTAGTCCTGGGCTTAAACCTACCAGGTCCCTCAGGAAAAGCCCAGGGAGGGAAGGAAAGAAAATCACACCGTTTTAATGACCTGCGATATTGAGAAAAACGATTAAAAGTTTTAATGGGGGAACAAAAACCCTACAGCCAAATAAGTGTGGTTCTTTTCTGCTGTTCTGTTGGAGATCTGTTTCACCACACTTTCCATTGTCCATCTCTCTCTTTTTTAAGGTGTAAGTTCCCTTTAAAGTGGTTTTGTCCATTAATCTTGTAAGTGCTAATCCAGTTTTTGGTTTTCTGTTTACAAAATGGGGGTGGGGTGTGAGGAGAGAGGAAAGGTGCCTCTGTGGTGTCCGAACCAGCGTCATTTTGTAAAATATTTTTTTTGGTCCATAAGTTCCAAATAACTTTAATGTTCAGAAATTTAACAGTATTATAATAGGCTTCATGTTTAAAACTTAATATGTTATTCTGGGGGATCTGATTCATTTCGTTAAGTACCTATTTTCAGTCTGTGCTCGAGCTATGAAGATTATATTTGGTAAGATTAGAATATATATACGTTTCATTCATCCTTTCTAACACTTTGATTTTTGGCTTGCCACTTGAAATGAAAAATAAAACTATTGTAAAAGAACGAATTAGATAATTTAACTCCATGTGAAATATGAGAACATACACTTTTGAAATGAAATCAGTAATGAGATCTCATGTTTTTACTTCTGTTCAATTCAGAAGATTATTTAAACATTATCTTTTTTGCCACCATATTTATTAGTGCTGAAAGATATCAGTCCACTATATTCTAGACTAATGTGCTTGACGTTGAAGTTTTGTTTTGAAAATACTTATTTCAGGAAGCTAATAGAGATGTATGTTAGTATTATTTCAGTTTTACTTGTCTCTATTAAATAAAACATGAATAGATTATAACTTGGATGTATGTTTCTTAGATGTGAAAAATTTTAAGTTCTATATGGTGTGTAATAAAGACCTCTTGTAAAATAGATAACATGCTAATTTACATGCAGGGTCAGTCTTTCAAATAGTAACAGATCCAAATAGTGATAACGTGTGACGGAGAAGCATACGTTGTGGTAAAATCATGGGACTTAGGGTCAGACCTAGTTACAAAGCACTCGCAGTAAAATTACTGAGAATCTTTTAAACTCAGTATCTTCGTCTGGACAAAGTGGAAATAATGATAGCTCCAGCCCGGTCCTTATTTCTTATTTGATCCTAGGTTTAACATGTGATCTGTGAACACTGTTGCATTTTATATACAATTTTGAGTTTGTGGGGTAGTTGGTTATTTTAGGGTACTATCACACGAGGAGAATGCTTATAAAATGGTATAGTCACAAGCTGTGGAGATGAAGGTTCCTTTACAGACAGATTTATAGAGTTGCCAAGAGATTGTTTCTGGGAACTACATTGCTTTTGTTTGAACTGTGGTTTTTTTCCTTAGTTTATAATCTTGGATAACTTACATGACCTTGCTGTTGCTCAATTTATGCATAAATATAAATTACTTTGGTAGTAGTGCTTACCTTATAGGTTGTGGTAAAGATGAAATGACTTAATAATGGACAAAGATTTATTGAGCTCTTACTCTATGCCAGGAATTGTTCTAAGGACTTTTGAGTCTACTGTATACAACATGCTGGGTACATTTTAGATATTATTATTATTGTGTTCCATTTTAAAGTGATTTCTTTCATGTGGCTTGTGTCCTTAGTATGAACGACATCACAGTAAATCTGCATGAAATGTTGTTAGGCTCGGTTTGTGAATGCAGATTGAGGCAAAGACATCATATACAGTTTCATGGAGTAAATTTATAAAAAGAGGGCACAATTTAAAAATTTTAAACTTACCTAAAGAGTAATACAATATTATTTTGAACTGTATTAACATGGAGTAAAAGTTTTATGCAAGCTACTTCTGCCCCATTATTTGCGGCACATTTGAGGAAAGTAAGGGCCACAGGAGAGAAGTGACATAATTTGTTATAAGAGGTTAAAAGGTTCTCCTCATGGATTGCTGAACTTTTGGAATTGTAAATATTTCAGTTTTTGCCATGCAAAAATATTTGCCAGTATTTTACTTAGGTTTTATTAAATACATTGGATTAAGAAAATACGAAATGATTGTTGCTAACTCTTGAGATTCTTAGTATAATTAAAATAGTTTACTATTCTTGTCTTTCCTCCTCAGTATCAAATATTAATACATTATCTAATTTATCCATTATATTAGTTTCTAAATCCTTTATACTTCAGTAGAATGGAGGTATCATAAGCAGTCAAATAGAAGACAATCTTGGACAAGATTAAATGAATTGTTCAAGGTTATTTCCTGGTCTCTTACAATCCTTTTTTTCCCCCATTTCTCAAAATAAAATTTACTTTTTCTTTGTGTTTTTGTTTTCATGTGGAGCCTAGATATTAAAAAAAAAAACAAGTAACAAGTTTAAAATTCTAAGCAGTTCTGCTCAGAGTATTGGCACTTTTATTAACCTGATAAAATACTATGTTTTCAGTTTGGAGACCGTAAGGCAGATTCATTTTTCTCTCGAGATGCGACCTTTACAAAGAAACGCACGCTCACACAAGAGCAGGGGTTAAAAACAGTAACTGTAATACCTGCTCGGGTCCTTCTCAAGATCTAGTTGGGAGGAAAGCGGAAATGTTCTATCAGAGAAGGGTGTTAAGGTTACAGGTTTCTCGTCACTTCAGCAGGAGAGACCATTCTAATGTTGCAGAAGAAGGAGGCTCCTGAGAAAGTTCTAGCGGGCATCACCCTGAAGAGGAGGGCAGCACTTTGGTAGCAGGTCCCGGAGGTTGTAGTGATGTAAGCATGTGCGTGTGGACGCGCGTGCGCGCACAGCTGGGGCGGGGAAGCGCTGGGCTTGTCTAACCACCCTAAGCTGTTCCAGAAAATCAGCCGTTAGCCTCTCTTTCTGTATACAGTCATAATAACTCTTCTGTGATAGTCAATTAGGGGCTACTCAGCCTGGTAGCATGGAAGGTTAGCAGATGTCTAGAAATTGAGCTATACAGTCACATCAAGCCGCCTGGCTGTGGGAATGAAAACACCCTAGGCAAAAATAATTTATCCATCTTCATAAAAACACAGAACCCAAACCCTGCCTCTCCCTTCCGTTCCAGGATAGCGCTGACATCTAAATTGAAACTGCGCTTACAGTCACGTTGCATCAGCTAGTGTGTATCTAAGGGCTGCGGGCTTTAACTACTCAACAGGACAGTCAGGTGATCCAAGACAGAGTGTTTGACTGCAAAGTGGAGATTGCTTTAAGCTTATTTCCCAGAAAGGGATCCTCTAGAAAGATAGCAGTGGACAGTTGTTTTCAGCTCCAACCTACCTTTACTTCTTTACTTTTTCTTCATAGATGTAGGTAACAGATGCCCTCTGAAACTGGGACAGATGACAATAATGTATTTAAAAATTGAGGATATTTTAGATTCAAATTCAATCTTCAGAAATCCACCAGATCAAAAAACAGATGACAAAACCCACCGTTTGAAGCCATGTACTCAGTTGTTCACACTGTTTTAATTTTGAAAATGGGCGATTTCAGTGAGTAACTTCCTTCAGTTATCCAATCTGGGAAAACTTGGTTAAAGAATAATTGCCAATTTATATGTGGCAACTTCCTTTGCTGTAGAATGTTTCTTTGAGCTGCTTTTAATGTCATAAGCTTAAAATTCTTCACTATTTTAATATTGCTCCCATGGCTAAAATGAATATGAATCATAAAATGTACAAAATGATCATTGCTTTCTTATGGCTTTCATTTTCAAAGTGATTTCTGTTATTTTACATGACATTTTCAGTGTTAATGTCAGAAAATTCAAGAAGTTAGTGCTTTTTATTAGATCATTTGTGTTATGGAACTTTAGAAAAGCAGTTTGCCAAGTGCCTGCTATGTGCAAAAGTAGTAGGTGTCACTACTGTTCGTTCATCCAATATTTTGGGTTCTCTTGGCATACCGCAGTATGGCATTACCCCTTCCCTTGAACTTAGGTGTGGCCATATGCCTTGCATTAGCGAATGAAATGTGAGCAGAAGTGTTGCTCCTCTCTTCCATGTGGATATAGCTTTAATAGACAGAGCACAGTTCACCTCAGGCTCTGACCTTCTGATGATGTTCAGGGTAGTGATTTCTCCATCAGTCTGTGTCCCTGAGTGTCTGTAGTAATACAGCCCTGCTATGCGACCCGTGATGGACATTTAGCACAAATAAGAAGTTAAAATTTCTTTTTGTGAGTAACTTAGATTTTTAAGGTCATTTGGTATCTAGCTAATCTTGATTGACGTGGTAAGGCAGGACAGTTTAAAATAGTCAAATTTAATGGAAGATTATTGGGCTCTGTTTAAGGTTCTCTCCAGTCAAACACTTTAATTTCTCCATGATATCATCTGTAGTATACAATGAATTGATGTATTGGCTTCCTTTCATAATCTTTGAATAATTAGTTTAGCATACCAAAGTATGGGGTTTTGTCATCATCTAGTAAGTTAGTGCTTGTCCTGAGCTAGTGGGTACCTTGCTTCTTTTTTCTTAACTACAAATTAAAAAAATGTACATTTTTTAAAGGTTATGCTCGATTTACAGTTATTATAAAATATTGGCTATATTCGCCATATTATACAATACATCCTTGAGCCTGTCTTTCACCCAGTAGTTTGTATCTGTCACTCCCCTAAACCTTTATTGCCCCTCCTCCCGACTAGTAACCACTAATTTGTTCTCTATATGTGTGAGTCTGCTTCTTTTCTGTTATACTCGCTAGTTTGTTGTATTTTTTAGATTCCACATATAAGTGATATCATCCACTATTTGTCTTTCTCTGTCTGACTTATGTCACCTAGCATAATACCTTCCAAGTCCATCCATGTGCTGCAAATGCAGAATTTTGTTCCTTTTTAGATCAGAGCAGAAATAAATGAAATAGAGACTGAAAAAACAATAGAAAAGATCATAGAAACTAAAAGCTGGTTCTTTGAAAAGATAAACAAAATTGGTAAACCTTTAGCTAGACACATCAAGAAAAAAAGAGAGAGGCCCCAAGTCAATAAAATCAGAAATGAAAAAGAAGCTAAACCAACCAGCACAGAAACACAAAGGATTGTAAGAGACTACTACGAGCACCCATATGCAATAAAATGCACAACCCAGAAGAAATGAACCAGGATGAAGTAGAAACTATGAACAGACAAATTATCAGTAATTACACTGAATCAATAATTTAAAAACTCCCAACCAACAAAAGTTGACGACCAGATGGCTTCACAGGTGAATTCTACCAAACACTTTGAGACAAATTAACACCTATCCTTCTGAAACTATTCCAAAAAACTTGCAGAGGAAGGAACACTTCCAAACTCCTTCTATGAGGCCAGCATCACCCTGTACCAAAACCAGACAAAGGCACAGGCTTCTTAAATGATGTTTATCTTTTCCCTCAAGATGTAATGAAACTCCACTGATGTTTGAAGTTATTCTTTCAAAGTTGTACTTTAATTTCAAGACCCTTAAAGACTCAGGTCCTCTTTTCTACTTACCCTGTAATGTGGATTATTACCTTTTGTTGCCTCCAAGTTCCTGGAAAGGAAGAACAAGCCATGTTACCTGAAAAACAGAGCATATGTGGCAACTCTCATCTCTGCTGCAGTTTTGCTAAAGGAAAATGCAAATAAAATTGTTTTTCTCTCAGCTTGTAAACTGAGAGCTGTATACACGGGAAGAAAACCAGGGCAGTGCTTTATGGTGAAAGGGTGAGCTGAATCTCATCTGGGTCATGGACCAGCAATCCATTTGCTTGGCTCTGTGTTAAGTACAACAAAAGAGAGAAGGCAAGCCATACCTTTCCAGAAGCCTTGGATACGTGTGTCATGCAACTAACCCTCCACAGCTGGCACTCTTGCCTTCTTTCTGTCTTTATCCATCTTTGGATAGAAAATTAAAGAAACAGGGGGGAGGGTATAGTTCAGTGGTAGAGTACCTGCTTAGCATGCACAATGTCCTGGGTTCAATCCTCAGTACCACTATTAACAAATAAATAAATACACCTAATTAACTGCACCCCCCCCCGAAAAAAGAAAATTAAAGAAACACGTCTCTAGCTTTAGAGGTTGCCATTTTTCAATTTAGCAAACACTCTTTGTGGACCGACTGGTGCTACATTCTGCATTAGGCACAGGAGACTCAGCAGGGAGAGATACCTGTACAAGCAAGAGGTGTCATACTAGGCAGATTATAACACATCCCAAAGGTGGGGTACCTCAGAGCCTCAGTTTATTTCAATTTAACAACCTCTTACCTGAGTTAATGTTCTGTGGTTAAGAATCATCCCAAGGAAGGAATAGCTAATTCTGCCTGGGATTCATGTTAGTCTCCCTGAACTTGAAATGCATTTAGGAATTCGAAAGGTAGTGCTGGGTGGGGCAGGTGGGGCTGTCATGGAAAGGAATAGTATCTCCATATATTTTACTGGAAGAATGTGTTTGAATACAAATAAGATGTAGGTATAGAAAAGCAATTTTTTTTATGAAGAATTACCCTACAACTCAATTCAAGCCTACCCAGCATTGCTCATATTCAGATATGCTGCCTAGTTGTCTATTTTATGCCTCTCCTCTGCCCCTACTTCCACCTAAGTCCATTTGTTCACAGATACAACACATCAGCTTCAAAGAAAAGTGCAACTTGTATTCTCTGATACCAGAGTTAGAAAGAAACATCCGAGGAGTACTTATAGATCTGTTCCCTCAATTATCATGGAATATCTTAAAACAGTGAAGCTCTTCTTTGTACACCTCAGTGGTTGAAATTGCTGTCTTTATGCCATATTATTTTCATTGCACAATGTTATGAATGCCATGACCGAATATTATTTGTAATGCCATTAAGTGTTGCAGGGTATTTGCATTTCCTAGGGTGAATATCAGAAATATACTGTGAATCTGCCAAGACAGTCTCTCTTGCTGAAATGATCTTTCTTGTTTATACTTAAGCTTCTAGTACTGTCCTTCCCCCTCCACTCATTACTGTTTATAGAAACGATAGCATTGCAGTTGGTGTCACTGATTGCCCACGTTGCTGCTTCAATGAAGCCAGCTGGGACTCGATTGCATGGTCTTTAAATAAAACTTAGTGGTACAAAATGAATCTCTTTTTTGAGGGGAGAAGGGTTGTTGCTAGCTGGATCATTCTCTAAGGCACTAATTATTTGCTTAACTTGGAGGAACTTGAGCATCAGTGAATCTCCACGTTGACTCAGTGTCTGACCTTGGCGCTGAGGCGCTCCTGGGTAGATAGCATAGAGAAAGTCCTTATGAAGCCAACCTCAAAATGATAGTGATAAACCGAGCTACCCTCAGCCCGTTTTAGCACTCTGCAGGTAACTCACGGACTAGAGATAGTGGATATACCTGTGGTTCCAGCTACCCAGAGGCCGAAGCTAGATTAGTTGAAACCAAGAATTCGAGGTAGTATAATGTTCTGTGCTGGTCTGTTTACAGACAGCACGGGGATGACCAGGAAATGGTGAGAAGCAGAGTGAAAGGTTGGTGTTGCATTTTCTTAAACTGTCACAGTATGGAAAATGAAGAGTATCAATCACTACTTCTGGCCTACGGCTTCCAAACTTCACTGTGAGTTAGGCAGGGGAGCATTCCTCTTTATAGTCATGTAGTACAGATTAGGGAACCAAGCCTTATCCAGGCAGAGATTTATATGTCTATGTAAGTTTATTTATTTTCTCCTGAAAACCTTTAAATTTATAAGTGTATCTATATCTACCTAAAATATCTATGCACTTATGTGTGTCTGTGCATCTTTGGTTACATGCATTCAGAGTTGTTAATGACACTTACCTTTAGGGAGTTTGATGACAGACTTGCTTTTTGCTTTACATATTTCTATATTACTTGAATTTTAATGAAAATGTGTTCCTTTTATAATTAAAAAAACTAGCGATATCTATTTTAGATTATGCAGTTTTCTACTCATAGCAGGGAACTTTGAAAATGTAAAATCTGTTGAATGAGAAAGATCACTTATAAAACCATGACCTCAGTATAATACTTTCCGTTCTTAATTGTGTGAATTTTTAAAAGTTATCACATGAAAGTTACAGACTTCGTTTCTTTTTCTACGCACTTAAACAATTATTCTAAATCTGGAAAGAAAGAGTCATATTGAAATATTTGGAAAATACCTTTTTTTAAAAGGAATTACAAGAAGCTGTTAATAGTGGTTAGTTGGAGAGAGATGCTTTTGGGGCAGTGGAAAAGGAGGCCTCTTTTTTTTAGCTCTGTGCATTTCTGCATTGTTTCTTATGATTAGTATACATTGATTTTATATATTTATATATATAAATCAAGATATAGATAGTTGGGAAATTGTGAGCCATTTATTTATATTTTCTTTTTTTTAACTTACGGATATTAAAAACGCTAATAGATATGTGTCATTTTACAAGCAAATCTTCTAAACGTGATTTTAAATTACTTGATAGAATGACATCGCATGTTTATTCTATAATTATCATCTGCCTACTGTTGGAGCACATCTATCTTTTTAAACCTTTAAATTTTGTTTTTAAAAAATTTCGACGAATGTCTCTGTGTAGAGATCTGTGCGTGTGGTGGGCTTAGAGGGTAGTAATCAGTCATAACTTTTCTTTTTCCTCCTTTCCTCTACCTTCTGTCTTCATCTTGAGTTCGAAACAGTTGAGAAAATAGACAAGGTGTCCAGTGGACAGCTATGAAATGTATCTGCTTTCTTACTGGATCGCTGGAATATTGGATTAGAGAATGGTCAAAACTGAACTTAACACCATTCTCTCCAAACTAAATCTTGATGTAAGCAAATACCCACTAGAGAGAAAGTTGGGTCCACAGAGCAAGCCCACCTGCTGAGAAATCCAGCCTTCCCCCTGGTGAGCCCCAATAGTGGAGTGGAGAGATTTGGACTCCACAGTTACCTCTAAAGTCAGGTCTGAGCCCTGAGCTGTTTGTGTCTGCTCAGCAGCTCAGAATGTGTCCAGCCTGGCAGTGGACAGATCCACAGAGACAGAGAACCCACAACAGACCTGAGGACCCTTCACCTGCCCCATTTTTCCTCCCAGATCTCACCAATTAGATAAGATTTTCCTCTTCCTTGGAAAGGAGCGAATAGGGTGAATGGAAGGGCACAGATTCTCTTCCCATTTGTTGGAAAAGACAAAAGTGCCTCTTTTGTGAACCAAAAGTAAATGTGAAAAGTAGGAGCAAGAATTTACTCTTGCAGCATATAACTTTCAAGGGCATAACTATTTTTATGCTTTCAGTAACGTATACTTTAACAACCGTATAATATTTCCCTGGTTCTGTGTGACTGTAGGCTAGTTCCTCGGTCTCCCTGTGCCTCGTACTTAATGATAGTTCTTAGTTTATAGGGTTGTTCTGAAGATTAACTGCCTTAATGTCTGTAAGGTTCTCAGCCTATGAAATCCTGGGCACTTAGTTTGCAGTATTTCCTGCTCTTCTTTTTCTTGCCTTTTATCCTTCCTGGTGTTATAAAATACCAAATACATGCTGTTAGTGTATGGTTTATCCCATCTTAGTCTTTCTCTTAATTTAAGGTGAGAAAAAAAAAGTGCACCATACTAAATCTTAGGATGTACTTAAAATTTTAATCTGTGTGTTTAACTTTTCCTTACTGTTTTAAGATAGGCCTTAATTTTGGTAAAAAGCAAAGGAGTCTATACCTAGCCAATTTCATTTGTAAAGATTCCTGTTTATTTTCTTAAAACTGATAATCACCATAATATGCATAACATTAAGAAAAATACTGGACTTCATTTTATTTGTAGAAAGAAATGTAAAATGTTATCAGGGAGTAATTTGTTTGTAACAGGTAATTTGGATGATACACTTAAGTGACTTTTGATAACTAAATTTTTGGAATTAAACATGGTAGCACTAACTTTAGTCTTAATAGTTCATGTTGCTCGAGTTTTAACTGTCTGTTGTGTTGGTAGATTATTTGGAAGATCAAGACAGGAGGCAAACGAAAGTCACATTAAACTTTAATGCTGTAGAATCAGTGTAACTGAAAAAATTCCTACCTCCAGAGGACTTAGTAAATTCACTTTAATTTGTTTTCAGGTCCTGGTAGGTAGGCTCTTTCAGTAGACCATTGATTTTCCATTCCTTTGTTGTGTTTCCCTCACCAGGTAATTTCTAGGAAATACTGAGGAGTATTTACACATTCCACAAATATGTCCTGGTGTTCATTTGACAGCTCTGTCAATATTCTTCACTCTGAACCACTGAGATACAGGAACTTTCTTACTCTCCTCTTTCAGTCTTAAGGAAAATCAGCCTGTGGGTCTTCAGAATAATTTGCTGAATACTGAGGAAGGCAGAGGTATATAGCAGTGTGGAGAATGAAAATCTACAGACAGACATCAGCTACCACTGCTGCTAAAGTCCATAGGCTGCGTTCTCCTCTTGGAGAGCCTCCTGATCGTCTCTCTGTAGCCCCTAGCCTCGTTCTGCATTACGGATTTCTTTATTTCCCCAGCAGTTGGAAACTACTACTCCAGATTGCGGAGAGACATTGAAGTTATTCTCATTCCCATTCTAAGGCTCATTGAATTTTTTTTTTTTTTATTGCGTGATGACTGAGAGTGGAGCATTCATGTCCTATAGAAGAAACACTCACTCCCAGCACAGGACATGGTCTGGCCACTCCTGGTCCAGAAAAAGCAATCATGGTAGTTATCAGCACATTTCTAAATGTTTGAGTTATCCATTTTAAATAATACCAGATGAGGAGTACCAGAAGTCACCCCAGGTAGCACCACACCTTTCCACCTTTCTTTCAAAGTAGATTGCAAAGGGGATTAGTCTGACATGCCCTTCTTGGCATGATCTTGTCTCGCCAACTCTTGGAACAAACAAGATAGGTCTTCTAAGAATGAACAATGATTTTCAAATAGGGCAGCCTAAATGTAGAGAAACATTCTTTAGCCCTAAATGAACTTGGTTCTGTTCAAAATGTATCCAATTTAAATTACTGAAAAATGCATAGCAGCTCAGGTGAAAGCGTTAGCTTCAGTGGTTGGAGTGGTTTTACAGCAACAGAGACTAGGAAATTGACTTACAGTTGTATGATTGGAAAGGCTCAACAAGACGGTTCCTCTGAAAACAAACGAGTTTCTCTGAGAAGAAGTGCTAATTTTTTTCCCTAGGAAGCAAAAGTTACTAACACCGCCCTTACCCCAAAGTGTAATCTATCCAGTTATAAGAATTTGGAGGTTCAGCCTAATTAGCTCCTCTATTGCTTAAAGAGTTGAATATTTTTGGATTTTCAAGGCAAAGATAGTATGGAACATCCCTTCAGTTGTATGTTTATTCATCTGGCATTTACTGAGACCCACACCACGTGCCAAGCAATGGGCCTGCATGAAGCTGGTTATAAGATAATTCATCCTTTGATAGGGAGATAATAAGTGAGCACAGTCTATCCTAATTTAAATATTATAGTTGGTGGTTCTTTTTTTTTTATCGAAGTATATAGTCATTTATAATGTGTCAATTTCTGGTGTACAGCATAATGTCCCAGTCATGCATATATATACATATATTTGTTTTCTTATTCTTTTTCATTAAAAGTTTTTATAAGATATTGAATATGGTTCCTTGTGCTATACAGAAAAATATTTTTTTATCTATTTTTTTTACATATAGTGATTAACATGTGCAAATCTCAAACTCCCAAATTTATCCCTTCCCACCCTCTTTCCCCCGATAACCGTAAGATTGTTTCCTATGTCTGTGAGTCTGTTTCTGTTTTGTAGATGAGTTCATTGGTGTCTTCTTTTTTTCTTTCTTTCAAATTCCGCATGAGTGATATCATATGGTACTTTTCTTTCTCTTTCTGGCTTACTTCACTTAGAGTGACTGTCTCCGGGTCCATCCGTGTTGCTGCAAATGGCATTTAGTGGTAGTTAGCATTGTCATTATTCTGGAAGGGACTGCTATGTTGGGTGTAGAGATAAACTGTCTGCAAGGTTTTTGCTTTTAGGTTATCTTCTCTGATAATTCTTTTTTGCTGCTGTGATTTTTTACATGTGCTCAGTTCAAGTTCTTGTTGAGCAGATTAAGGGTTAGTTTGCTTTCATCAAGCCAGGAATATTCTAGCTGTAGTGTACACGAGGCTGACTAGCCTTAGGTGGCTCACCATTATGATTTTGTTTTCCAGAATGCGCTGGAGTCTGTTATTTCAACTGAAATTGGAATTGGGAGGGCACAAGAAGGAATAGGAGCTAAAATATATATAGTGTTTTCTTCAAGGTTAAAATACAGAAAGAGTCAGAGAGTAATGTAACAAACACTAATATGCCTGCGACTCAGAATGGGCAAATTATTAACATTGTGCCGTATGTATTTCAGATTTGCTTAAAATAAAGAAGTCAAACACTACTGATAAAATTAAAAGCACTTAGAACTGTTTCCAGCTCTGTTCTAGCGTGCCTTCCTCCTCAGGTCGTGTGCTATATATATGCTCCTCCAGTCCATGTTTTTACTTAACATGTGTCGTATATGATACTGTTTTGAGTGTTTCTAAAATTTATAGAAGTGGTCGTGAACTGTACTTATCTCTCTGCATCTTATTTTTTCACTCAATTCTGTGTTTTTGAAATTCACCCCTTTAATACAGATGCATCAGGTTCCGAAACATGTAGCAGGGCGTGAGGGTATCTGGAGAGGTGGCCGAGAGCGTGGGCCAGGTGGCCTGGGTTTGACCTGGCTCTGAGACTGACCAGTTGTGTGACCTCGGACAGGTGTCTTAACCCCTCAGGGCCTCGATTTTCTCATTTGTAAAATGGTAATATCAGCAGCACCTACCTTGTAGGGATGTGGTGCAGAGTAAAATCAGTTAATACATATGGAGCTCTTAGAACACTGCCTGACACTTACTGAGTGCAGTAGATTTATTATCTGTATGTTCCTTTGGGAATGTGTATTGACTCATAGTAGGAGGAGCAGCCTTGCTTGGCTGATATTCCCTGATTTTTTTTCACATCCAGCCCTGTGCTAAGGAGAAAAAAACTCTGTATCTAGGGTTGGATTCCTAATTGGGTATTGAGTGGGGCAAAATGGGGGTGGGGGGGTCACTGCAGCTGGAGAGATCAGTGAGTCCCTAAGAAACAATCATCTTTTTTTAAATTGAATTTTAGTTGATTTACAATATGTTAAGTTTCTGGTGTACCACATGGTGATTCAGTTATACATTATATATAGTCTTTTTCATGTTCTTTTTCATAATAGGTTATTACAAGCTGTTGAACAGAGTCTGTCTGGACTGTTGCACAGTGGACTAGAGTCAAAGGAATTTGCAGTGTCAGCTGAATAATTGCCGTACTGTTTGGGGCTTTGGTTTTATTGTATCAGTGGGGCTACAGAAGCACCTGTATGGTCTGCCGTCCGCCTCTGTCTCCCTCTGGCTGTGTACTGACCTTCCCTTTCCTGCTCTTGGAAATTGTAAACAGGGTGTACTTTGTCGTCTTTGAATTGAGAGGGAGTGGTTCTTGGCTGAGCTGGAACTACAGTGAGTACTTAAGACGGAAGCAAATCCCTCTAGAGATGCAAGAGGAAAAAGAAATGAAAGACTAGGTGGAGCTGAGGCTGTCCAATGACTTCAGATCTGTGCCAGCTCTACTTTCCAAGCCGCCTGGGCCTCCTTAGCAGGTTCCCTATAGCTGAATATAGCCAGCTTTCTCAGACGATGGAAGTGTGTTTCTAAGGCAGACATTAAAACTGAGCGAAGGCTGTGCTCTGATTGACCTCTTCACCTCCTGAAGCTGTTTGGCATGACCATGTCAGTGATCTAACGAACCTTGCTGTCATCGTCACGACACACATGTTAGGAAGCAAACATGATGCCTGTGTTGTAATCTTCTAATGTGGAGGGACCATTTATCATCCTACACATGGAGTGTAAGTGCCTCAAAATTTAGAATCATAATATTTGGGTCCCAGCAACAATTTTAGGAATTGAAAACACACTTTTATTTGGCAGATGAAGAAACAGTCCCAGCAAACTTGAGACAGTTATTCAAAGCCCCATATCATGTAAAGTAGCTGGACTTAGAATCCAGGAGTTTTAATACATGGAATTAGGACACTAATTTGGAATCTTTCATTCCCTCATTTCATGAGCTTAGGCAAGGTTCTTAACCTCTGTGAGCCTCAAAGTCCTCATCTGTAAGGTGCATAAAAGCATTCTTGCTCCATGAAAGCACTGTTTGAAGTCTAATTGAAATAGTGCACATGCTGAAGGGCAAAATTTAAAAAGCATAATACAAATATAACTAATTTATTATTACTGTTATTACTGTATTTGATGCATTTATGACACAGGGCTATACTGGAGGTAAAATAAAGCTCCATTTTATATTGTCTTCATGGAGAGGGCGTGAGTTAGTGTTTTATCAACATGAAACTTATAGTTTCTTTGGAATAAGAATTGTATCTTCCAGTAGCCACCACATCTCGTTGCACACACATTTTTCTGGCCTATGCTGTTTTGATGCTGCTTGAAAAGGATGCTATTCTCATGGACAGTGTAGAACCTCTCCAGTGTGCACTGTGAAGAGGGACAGTATGACAGAGGTTAGGGCATTTTGTTGATTTAACCTTCCTTTAAACTCTCACCAATGGTCTGCAAAGGATGTGGTCATATACTCCAGTGTGAAGACTGACTTCTGTTATTGAGGGCTTAACATCGCTTAGTTTTCAGTCAGTGGTGAGCAAATCTACACTATATTAGAGTTTAATTTCTGGGATCCGTAGGCACTTTAGTCTATGAGGCGGAGAGGACAAATGAGCTACTTTCAAGTGTAGTAATCACATTAATTAATGGCCGCTTCTAATAAAAATAACTTAGCACAAACAGGAGGAAATAGTAAAAGCTCATATGAGCACTAGCAGTGAGACATATTCTAGACATAATTGGGTTCCTAGTATGTGCTTGGCATTGGGCATATAGAGATAAGTCAACTCCTGCCACAAGGAATTCATAGTGTGGCAAGAGAGTGAAGATAATAAGCAAAAAACGCATCTTCAGGGGTAGGTGCTAGACTAAAGGTAGGAACGATTTATCTTGGAAACAGAGAGATGAGAGCAGTTCCTTCTGCTTAGTGATATGTGTGTGTGCGTGCGTGCGTGTGCGTGTGTGTAGTCGAGGAGGTTTATCTGGAAAGGCTTCAGAGGAATATGCTGCCAGAGATGCATTTTTAAGAATAGATAGGCATCCACCTTGCATAGAAAATGTTGGGAAGGACATTTTGGGTAAAGGGGAAAACATGCTCTAAGGCGTAGGGCCAAGAAAGAGCATGTGTTTAAGGCTAAATTTGCTCATTCTTTCCTTTATTCCTTCACTTGTCTACGGCCTACTCTTTGCCAGGTACTGTTCTGATTGCTGGAGATTCAGTGGTGAGCGAAACAATGTCTATTTTAAGAGCTGACTTTCTGGTGCAGAAGTAAAACAATAAATAAATAAACAACTAACGTGCATATAATATAGTGTCATATGGTGGTAAGTGCTGTAACGAGAAATAAACACATTAAGGGGCTAGAGAGTGAAAGGAAGATCTCTTTAGATACAGCAGTCTTCTCTGGGGGCATGGCTTTTAGGTAGAGACACAAGGAAGTGAGGGATCAAGCCTGCGATTACTGAGGGAGAACTTGCTCTCGCTGGAAGGAGCAGCAAGTGCAAGGGTCCTGAAGCAGGAATAGGCTCGACATACTCGAAGATGAGGGAGAAGGGCAGCGGGGCAGGAGCAAAAAGAGGACACATGGTAGGAAAGGATGTTGTTTATGGTGTGGTAGGCTGTGGCCAATGTTTGGAATTTATTTTGGGAATTATGCAAAATTGCTAGAGGGTTTTGATCAGGGTTATATTTTGAATGGATCACTCTAGCTGCAGTATGATAATAGACTTGTATCAGGGAGACTATTTAAGAGGCTATTACAGTATTTTTGTGAGAGGCTTGGAATAGAGTCAAATGTGTTAGGTGGTGAGACATGGTCTGGTTTGGGATGTGTTTTGAGATAGAGTTGACGGGACTTGCTTACAGATCTAGAGAAGGAGAGAGGTCAAAGGTGACTCAGGTAATGATGCCCGAGTGAGGGAAGAGGGGTATCTTTCATTGAGTTAGGAAACAAAGAAGGGTAGAGTTGCTTTGGGGAGATTAACTCAAGTGTTCTGTTTTGTTTGTTTTTTATTTATAATTTTTTTTCATCTTTTTTGGGGGGAGGTAATTAGGTTATTCCTTTTTAAATGGAGATACTGGGTATTGAACCCAGGACCTTGGGCATACTAGGCGTGCACTCTACCACTGAGCTATACCTTGGCCCCCTCAAGTGTTCTGTTTTGCATATGTTAAATTTGACATAGAATAAAACATAGACACTGACCCGAAAGATACAAGCCTGGAATTTAGTGGGGTCCAGGGCTGGAGATATGAATGTATGATTAATCAGCATATAGATGGTATTTAGAATCCCAGAACTGTACTCAGTTACATAAGGAATTAGTGTTGATACAGAAAAGGAGAGATTTGAGGACTAAGCCTGCAGTACTCCTGTACTGAGCCATTAGGAGCTAAATGCTACCAAAGAGACTTAGAAGGACTAGCTTGAAAGGTGGACGAAATTCAGGCGAGTGTGATAACAGGATGTAAGTGAAGAAAGTGGCAAGAAAGGATAACCAACTGGGTCACATGCTGACGAGAGATCGGTAGCGTGCAGACTGAAGATGGAACTTTAGACTGGGAAATGTGGAGAGCT
Organism: Vicugna pacos; assembly: GCF_048564905.1. Classification (NCBI taxonomy): domain Eukaryota; kingdom Metazoa; phylum Chordata; class Mammalia; order Artiodactyla; family Camelidae; genus Vicugna; species Vicugna pacos. The sequence continues at coordinate 59,302,878 of NC_132987.1, read as the reverse complement.
TCCCTCATCTTGGTGAGTAATTTCAGTGGAGAGGTGGGTGTGAAAGTCTGATTGGAATGGGCTTAAAGGACTAGAAGGTGTGATAGTGGAGAGAATGAATACAGTAGAATCTTTCTAAGAGTTTTACAGTAAAGTTGTGTGGAGAGATGAGGGAATGTGGGATCAAGGGGAACATTGTTTTTGTGAAATGTTATGGTATATTTATGTGCTAATGAGTGTGATTGACTAGGAAAAGGAAAGCTGCTGTTACAGGAGAGAGATTGAGAATATTGCCAGAGTAGTTGGCTTCCCATGGTTAACACATTCCATGCTTGGACCAGTTACATCAGACTTGTTAAAAAAAACAGATTGCCTTGTCCTACACTATATCTCCTATCAGGGACCTATCAAAAAGGTCCCATGTGCTTAAGTTTTTAAAAAGCTTTCCCAGTAATTATAGTGTAGAGCTAGACTTGGGAACTTCTGTTTTAAGCAACAGTGTATTGCAGTAGTGGCAAGAGTGTATTGCAGTAGTGGCAAGAGTCCATTGACTTGGGGTGGAGGAAGATGGGGTTGCAAATTTTGACTTCTTATAAATCTTTAATCTCTTAGCTTTGGCTTTTCTTATTTTTGGATTTCCCCTCCTAGGAATTCTCTTAAGCATTGAGCACTGGAGGCTGCTAATGGGTTTTGGAGCCAATGTGGTTCCTCTACGGGGATATTAATGGAAGTATCTGGCTGTCACAGATTGTGGTTAGAAACACTTTGATTAAGATTTTAGGCACATAGTTACCGATTGAAAAAGTGGCAGTCATATGCTTTCCTCTCTTGTAGGAATACACATAAATATCCACAAGATTGCCAAATCTAGCACACACATGTTCAAGAAATTGGGACAAAGGGGACCATTAAGATTTACACCTGTATATTGAGTCCGAACTAGGTGCTCAGAAACTTGATTATTTAGGAAGAAGAATACCATGAAGTCAGGTTGGATCTGGAATCCAAAAGCCTGGGTTTTATTTTTGGCTCTGTAATTTGCAGACTATATGAATTTTGTGACATTGTGAGTGTTCATATGAAAATGAGTGTGCTGGCTTTTCCCTGCTTCCATCTTAGAGTTACAAAGATCAAATGAGTGGAAAACGTTTCATAACTGATAAAGACTTTTAACTGCAAATTTTATATGTGTATATATATATATAGTATCTATATGTAATATATATATATAATTGTTGATGCAAATTGTGAAAAATAGCTTTTGTAAACACAGTTTTACACGACATTACAAAAATATCTTGGAAAAGTGATCATTCACACCCCATCATCATTTGTGATGCAAAGTAGGGCTGATTAAAATGTACGTGTTTACACATATGAAAACACACATATCTAAATGCATATGTGGGTATCTAGCTTTGTTCAGTATTAGTTTTGTTAGTTTTCCTCAGAGATTAGGATGATTTTTGAATTATATTTCTTGAATTATATTTTTGAATTATACTTGAATTATAATTAAATATTGTATGTCAGCCTAAACCCCTAAATTCTTCTGCAGCATTTTCAAATATGGAAGGTAAGCCTGAGAGCTTCACTGGTACCTCTCTCTGCACTACAGCTGTGTTTCAACCTGCATCCCATAAATTTGGGAAGGAAATCGCAAATGAGAGAGGGAACAGGATACTGCAGCAGGCTGCATCATTGTACTCCATGCTGGTTACAAGACCCTGGAGGTGGGAAGGAGGAGACTGTCTGGTCTTGGGTAGCATGCTTCCCAAAGGGTATTATCAAACTAGGGGACATCTCAGAGATGCTGACCAGGATATTAACAGGGTTTGAAATTGTAACTTATAAGGAGCAGGTAAAGGCCTTACAGATAGTTAACCTAGAGAAGAGAAGAGAAGATGGAGGTAGACTATGATAGTCTGGTTATTTCAAGGGAGCAGAGGTAGGTTTGAGGGGTTGGATTTGAAAGAAGAGCACGAACGCAGTTGTGGAGAACACACGACTCTTCAGTCACCGTCGCTGTACTAGCAGATGCTGTAGGGCTGTTGAGACATTGCGGAGGGTTTTAAACATCTGATTTGAAGCAGAAGTACTATGAAGTCTCTCCTTGCTCGAACACTCTGTGTCACGTTGAAGACTTCGTGTGAGAAAGAACCAGCACATTTTCTGAACTGTAATGGAGGTTGGGGGACGGTTACAGAGATGAAATAATGGTTGGTTATGCTAAGCAGTGGAAGGATTTTGAATTTAGTTCCGAAGGTGCCTAGGAATACGAAAGTTGCCCTTTCGACTCTGAAGTCTTTAGGTAAGGCCCTGAGTACGTGTCGTTGTCATTCTGTTCTGATCCAGGAGGTCAGAACCGTGTCATTGGTGTGTAGCTTGAGCTCTACTAAGTGGCGGGGAAAAAAATGTCAGCTTCTGAAGACTTTTCCTTCAGTGGGGTACAGTTCACTGTGAAATAGCAAAGCTCTTTAGCACACAGCTCTGAGGAAGTGGATAAATTGAGTGGAAGAAGCAACAATTTAATTTATGGGCCACTTAGTTAGCAGTAAGTCCATTTGTCATACTCGACAGCTCGCTGTGCTCCTAATGCAGAGTTCATGTTTTATGCTTTGACTCATAGATTGATGTTGTTGGAAGGAACCTTAGAGACAATTTGGTCCTGTTACAGACGAGCTGGCTGAAGTTCAAAAAGGGAACGTGCTAAAAGGCACCCGGGCTGAGAACTGGGTGTCTGAGGACAGCGGGGGCCCTGGACTCCTGCCACCCATTGTCGAGACACTTCCGTTTGTCTCCTCAATTTGTAATTCTCATCATCACTTGTTGAGATGATTATTCTTCAGTCGTACTGGGAGTAATTTTATCTTTCAGCATCACTTTGTAGCTCTGCCATCCTACGTATGAATTAGAGTAGCCTTTTGGAACTGACCCAGAGGACAGCATCCTTAAAGTGACTTTCCCTACATCTGGTGATATGTCAGGAGCAATAAACTCTAGACATTCATGCCCCTCCTGTGTAATTTCGCCGTACCTGTGTGCTCCTTGTCATTGTTTTTCTTTGAGTCAACATACTTAAAAAAAAATCAATTTAGCTTTGTCCTGACAATTATATCTATAAAATCACAAGTTTAATATGCTGGCTTTTTTCTATTATAAAGATGGTTATTTTAATATAACCATTCTGTTTTAAAGATTTCATCAAGATGTCCCCTAAAATCATTTTGCACTTCATGCTTTGGGAAATACTAAACAAGAGAGACTCCTTCAGCAAACTCCCTGCTAATGTAATGGTGATTGATGGTCATTTCTACCCCCCCCCCCGACCCTTCCCATCTCACTACTAATATCCCAGTAACTAAAGAGAAAGGACACTAAATCCTACCTTTGTTCATATTCATATATATATTTTTACTTTCTCATGGAGAAGTAGTGGAGGAAAGAATTAAGAAACAATTTGTTAGAAAATGAATGATTCAGGTTACATTCATACATTAACTAATGATAAGGACCTCCTGGCTAGAAAAGGTGATTAACAGAGTGTGTGAAATAACTATTTCCTCCCTGCTGAAATATTGATCAGTTGTTTACAATTCTCATTAGCTATGTGAGATGTAAATAAAGGCTGCTGAGAGAGTTTTTCTTCCTGTAGTGCCACCAAGACATCCACTTAATCGTAGACAAGTACAGCATTGTAAATTCGGTTTTGGGGAGCTGAATTGGTGCTATGGTTGCTTTCATATGACGGATGATACTCCTGTTTGGTTTCAGATGGTGCTGGGGACAAACTGTCTCATAGACCTACTTTCTGCAACTGAGCTCGATCTACCGATGGAGGCACCCTTATTGCTAGAAAGAGACAAAAAGTCTTTGATCCCATTTGAACTAGAATTTTTAATTCTAATGAGTGAATGGTTTTCTCAAATACAGCTTTCTAACCAGGGTGCATAGTTTCTGTCCTCCAGCCTTAAGGAAACTTGTCCTCTTAATCCAGAATGCTACAGTAATTCTGACTATCTAGGTGTGCCATTTTCATGACGTGAAAAAAGGCTAGAATATACTGGACAGTGGAGAACAGGACTTCCAGTTAGTTTGCATGGTGCCTGGGAGCTTAGAAAACACTTAAGTGCATCAGCACTCTTGAGACACAGAGCATTTCTGTGAGGCAAACGTGATTTTCTCCTTATTTTAGATGAAGAAACTGTAGATGCAAGAGGTGAAGTGACTTGTGTAAAGTTCCACAGCATAAACGAGTGGCAAGTGAAGATTTGCAAGTGAAGTCATTACATTTGTAATCTAATGAATCTTCCACTCCGCTGCAGCTGCCTTCAGCATTTCAAACTTCCATATTATTAGATTATGTAAACTCAAAGACACAAACCAATGATCTTTGGGACATATATTTCATAAGAAGGTGTTTTGAATTAAAACACCATTCAGAGATGTTCCTGACCTAATTTGTGCATTGCAGGATGAGATGGCACAGATGTGGTCCCTGCCTTCAGGGAGATCACAGTCTTCTGGAGCTAGAGGAAGTTACATATACAAACACCTTAATACAAAGCAACCTGGGGTATGAATTATAGAGTAGGTATAGACAAAGTTCTATGGAGAAATAATAGAGAACAGTTAAATTGAAATAAAGAAGAAACCAGGGAAAGGATTATGGGAGAAATGCAACTATGTTAATGATTATTTTTGTCATGGGTAAACTTTTTGTTTTTGATTACTTCTTATTTAAATATTGCTTATAGAGAAGTGCATAAATTGCAAATATATAGCTTGGTATAATTTCACAAGGTGAGCACACCCATGTATCCATTATGTGGACTAGAAACCGAACATCACCAGCAGCCCCGAACTCTTCTTGTGCCTCCTTCTGGTCAGTGCATTCCTCGAGGGCAGCAGTTATCTTGCTTTGACACTGTAGATTTGTTTGTCTGTTTTAAAACTCTAAATGAAGTAATACAGTGTATGTTTTTATATGTCTGGATACGTTGTTCAGTGTTACATCTGTGAGACCTATCCAAATTGTTGCTTGTAGCTTTAGTTCTGGTTTATTCTTTTTATTTATTTAATTTTTGCTGTCAATATACCATGCATTTATTATCCATTCTGCTGTGGGTGGTTACTGAGTGGTTTCTAGTTTGTGGTCACTGTGAACAGTGCTGCTATGAATAATCTTGTACTTCTCTTTTTGTGAATGTGTATATGCATTACTGTTGGGAATAGTCCTAGGAGTTGATTTTCTGAGTCCTGGAATATGCCTATACTTTAACAGCTTTTGATGAGGAAAAGTAAGGATGACAAAGGACTTCACTAATAGAAGGGGAACCATTTACAAAGATCCAGACATGATGGGCCGCAGAGAGAATTCAGAGACTGATGAGCAGTTTAGGTGGCAGAAATGCACTGTGTTTGAGAGCTATAGTGCATGTAGATTTGGAGAGAGAGACAAGGAGGAAGGGAACATTTTTGACAACCCCTGAGCTATTTTACAGAAGGGTAATTGTATCAGTTAGAAAGCACTCACCTGCAAGTCACAGAAGACTTCAGTAAGTGTCTTAATCAGAAGGGTTGATTTTTCTCAACTACTAAGATGTCTGGAAGTAGGCATATTGCTGACTTTCACTTAAAACTCAACAAAGCCAGTAGGATCTAGGAGCTGTCTTTGCACTGTGGCATCCTTAGCATGCTGTCATTTATATTCGTACTTACTGCTTTATAGTCTCAAGATAGTTGCTGTAGCTCCAGATATCAAGTCTAAATTCAATGCAGAGGGTGACAGAGTGATGTCAGCCACATCGGTTCTCTTTCATTAAGGAGTAAAAGTTTCCTAAACATCCCCACAAAGACTTCCTCCCAAGTCTCATTAGGAAAAGTGGGTGACCCCTGGCTGAAAGTGAGGCTGGGAACTTGGGCATAGTATTAAGATTGTCTTATATCAGCTACCATCCATTGCCTGAGACTAAGCATTTTGTTGCCCTGAGAACACTGGCACTCTCTTAGCAAAGAAGAAATGGATACTACATAGGCAATTAAATGGGTTTTCTTTCACAGTGTTGGCCCCAGAGGGAAGACTGGGTTAAGGCAGAAGGTTGTATGTAGTATAGAATTTTATATTCACATAGGAAAATTGGGAATTTTTATAGAGAAAATTAATGTATCATTCCATATGATGATTTGAAATTCACCAAAGCCTTTTGTTACTACTGTTATTATTATTATTATTATTATTATTATTATTATTAGTGAGATGATGGGATACAGAATAATCAGATAATATCTCAGAGTGAGCTTGCTATTGCAACTTTTCAGTTACACAGAGTGATTTTTTTTCTTACCAGCTTTTCTAGAATAAAGTGAAACTAAAGAGCAAGCAAGAACTGTGAGCTGCTGCAATTACAGGCAGACTGGTGTAAAGAGATTTCTATGATGCATAAATTAAAACATCCCATCATAAGGCTCACAGGTCCAAAATAGCCCCAATTTGGTTTTTCATGTGACTTTACTGCTATCTCTAACCTGCAGTTGTTGATTTCTGACAAAGTAATTTGTCATGAAATCAGTTGAATTAGTGCACTGAAGGACAAAGTGCTGATTGTGATGTAGTTTCAAAAACTCCTAAGTATTACACTAAAAGGAAAAGAAATGGTCATATGAGGTTCTTTTTGTTTTAAGCAAGTCTTAGAAATCAGGTCAGTCTATAAATTCAGTTTCCTGACAATTTATTTCATACTGGAAGCAAAATAAGGTGCCTATTTTTAATTAATGTTCACAAAACATTCTTTTGTATCTAATGGTTGTTCATTATTTTGTTTGGTGATATCGTGGTATTAATTTATCAAGGGCTTAAGTTTTCTGTATTGAGTGGGACCAAAGAGAAAGAACAGAACCATCACTGTGTCATCTCCAGGGTGATATTGACACAAGTAGCACTAATGGAATGGGAGACTTCTGTTTCACACTAAGTGTGATGAGTGTCTGCTTTGTTCAAGAAGTTTTGCTCAGAGAAACAGAGAGGGAAGGAATGTGAGTGTGGTTGGAAGGCATGATTCAGACCTGAGTTCAGCAATATCAAGGGAACTTTATTTTCATATGTGATTATTAGCAATGAGTGAAATGTTTCTATGTTAGAAATTGTTCCCCAGATTGTTTTATAATTATGGTGTCCATTGGTCTGTTTCAGGACTATGTATAGAACCAGTAGAAGTGTTGCTTTTATTAAGAGGTAATTAAAGGACAAATTTCATTGTTCTTAGGGATGTTACAGATCCAGAATATAAATAGGCTTAGGAAAACGACATGTGAGCGAAAAGTTTTAGTTCACAGTTAAGTAGTTGGGGGTATTTGGGGAAGCATTATAGACTATATTCTTATTATTTTTGAGATTTTATCACAGAGTACAACCATGTTTTCTATCTTGTAGCCTCATTTGTCTGAAGCACAATACTAGGCTGAGTGTCCAATACCCTGACATTTATTGACTAATACAACAGAATATTTACAGAGTATGTCCCACTGTTATAGGTACTGGAGGTAGAGCCAGGAACACATTAAAATGTCTGACCTAATGCTTCTACATTTCTATAGAAGCATATTTTTTTCATGGTATTTTTTATAACTTAACTAAGTTGCCGTACTTTCTAAGCAGATGAAATGCAAGGGATAAAATTAGAAAGACGCTTCAACTAATCTCAAACCAAGAGGTTGCACATGATATACAATAAGAATTGTATGTTTCTTACTTTTTAATTTATAATTAAATTCTAAATAAAACACTTTAAGCAATGCTAGAACACTTGATTGTACATACAGTACAACACCCTTCCAAAGGCCCAGCAGTGACTTGAATGGTGGGTGTAAACAGGGCAGAGTCCAAGTGTGAATATCTTCAGAGAGAAGCATGGTCAGACAGGTGAGCTTGAGCCTAGGGTAATGGCTTGTAGAGTTGAAGCTAAGGACTAGGCTAGGGGTGAGCACAAAGACATGGTAAGTGTCTGTTTCATGTTTTGGTGTGGTCTTGGAAGGACAAATGGACAAAGAAGCAGGGGTTGGTAAATGAACAAAGGTCAGGCCTTGGGAAAAGATAAGGTTGAGTATGATCTACAACAAAATTTTGAGTCAGCACTAGGGACAGCTCCCAAGGGCCCTGGCTGTTAGCTGCTGCAGCATCTAAGAGGAGGTGACACAGTAAATGCGTCTAGATACATCTGACAGGTGGGGAAGTGCCTGATGCAGGCTAGTAGTTAGGCAGTGGGGAGAACTGTGACAAACAGGGGATTACAGAACTTGCCAAATGGAGAAATGGAGCAGCTGCTAACCAGCTCCAGCCAATTGGTTCTAGGCAGGAATGCAGGCTCTGTGTTACTGAATTCTGCAGAAATTAAAAAAAAAAATACAGAGATGCAAAAAATTTAGATATTTTAGGTGACATCTCATAATTTTAATAATTTTGGCAACTCAAAGTTAAATTTAAAAACACACTTGTAAACACTGCCATGGCTCCTGTTCCTTTTGAGACAATTTTGGTCTGAGGTGAAGGAGACTACATCCCTGTCCAACTATGAGACTTCAGTGTTTTGTCAGTGGCATAGCTAGTTATTTTACTCCCTTCAGCCTGGAAATTTAAAAATATGAATTAGATAATGTTTTCCACTGTCTGTACTCCTCATTGGCTTCTTTTTCCATTCAGAATAAAATCAAAACTCTTAATAAGGCTTTCAAGACTCCGAATGAAGTGGGGAGGATATAGCTGAAGTGGCAGAGAGCATACTCAGGATACACAGGGTCCTGGGTTCAATCCCCTGTACCTGCTCTAAAAATAAATAATAAGTAAACCTAATCACACCCCCCCCCAAAAAAACACTTTGAATGATGGCTCTTTGCCTACCTCTGCAACCCCATCTTACCCATTCTTCCCCAGCTCACTACTTCTAAGACATACTCTTTTTTTTTACTTCCTAGGACACACCAAACTTTTCCCACAGTAGAGTTTTATACATTTTTATTTCCTCCTCTGGAGTAATTCCCCTTGCTGCCTGTGCCCACTGTGTAAATGGCTCATTCTTTCATCTAGAGATCATCTTAAACAGTATGGTCTCCAAGAGGCTCCCACTGATCAGCTAATCTCAACTGGCCCTCCAAGTTACTCAATTTATCATAGGGCCCTTGTTATTCATAGCGTACACTGAATGCAGCTTGAATTTTTAAAAATGATTTGTTCACATGCTAATTATCCTTCTCACTCATTTGGTTTTAAGCTCCGTAAGGATAGGAAACTTGTGTGCCTTGATCACTGATAAAACTTAGGTATCTAACACACAGTAGGCATTCAGTAAACATGAATGAATAGATGATAGCTTAAGAGGACTTGAAAGATTTGTCTTTCAGGTGTTGACTTGGTGCTGAATTCTTTGGGCCTAGATCCTCTAGAGCAGTGTTTCTCAAATTTAGGTGAGGTACCTCTCTAATGAAAACTATATTAATGACCATTTAGTGAAATTGAAATTATTTTTATTATATTAAATATATGTAATGCATAAAAATAAATATATATTTATAATATATTATAATAAAGATATATTGGAAAAATGCATGTATAAGTATCTCTTGTTTAAAGCCGTTATAAAATTATGAAACCAGATAATTTACAGATTAAGTTATAAACAAGTCTATTCAAAAGCATTTCATTTCAAATTAATACTCATTTAATGTTGTAGGTGAGGTTTTAATGACACGAAATTACCTCAGTTCAGACCCAGTTCTATATTTAATGTTCCTGTGCTCTTATTTTAATAATACTCATACAGATAAGACCTGTTAACATAAGTATATTGAACAGAATTAATAATTTCTTGGTTTTGTTTGTTAATTGAAGGTATTTGACCTTATGCTTAATCAGACCTCTGCCTGATGGAAAATCTAAAATGGTAAAATTAATTACATGTCATTCTAAAACTATTTTTTTTTCACTTAAAGATAAAGGCATTGTTACTGAAAACTACATTATGTTATGTGAACTAGTTGCTGGAATTGGGAAGAGAGAAATTTCTCATTGCACATTTGCTATTTATTCTTACTGTGAATGAGTTGTTGCAATAATGGTATGCTCAGAGCTGGGATTTCTGTAATGCATCTGCCAGCAAAATAAAATGTCTTCTTACTGCTGAGACACAAGTACTTCTGAGTTTTCAAAAGTCATATGATTACTCTGTTTTTCTTTATTTGAACTAGCACAATTTTTATATGATACATGATTTCATCTGACTTTTACTTTAAGTGAAACAGATCATAGTCAAAACCAGAAACATTTATTCAAAAACTTTGTGTCAATAATTAGTTATAAAATCATCATCCAGATGCTCCAGAATATGTCTACTTGCAAATATATAGATTCATACACATATATACACATACATTTTTGTATATAATATATATGGGTGTATATATGTATGTGTGTATACATATAAAATTTTCAGTTTATATTCCCATGGACACCCCGTACCGTACCCCTTACCTAATTTGAGAAACAGTATACTAGAAGATCCAACTGTGTTCAACTCCCGGATGCCTAGGCATTGACTATGGTAGTTGGGATTCTAGACCAGTCTTGAAACATACAGGCCTAAAATAAAAATACAAATAAGATGAAACTCTCTCTAGTAAATGCATTGTTGTCTTTGAAATGAACTTTGGGCTGGGGAAGGGCCACCAGTTCTAGGGACACCAGATATAAGGTTTTCCGGAATTGTGCTCCAGGAGATGTCATTCACATAAATACAGTGGGAATAGCCTCCCCTGGGGCTGTTTAAGGCAGATCTGTGTGTTCAGCAGCGAGAGAGTGCTTGACCATTTATCCACCTCTGTGGCAACTGTCCTCTCCTTCCATGCAGAGAAACCTGCACTTTTCCCATTCTAGCTCTCACAGGCAATCATTAGCTTTGGCACTAGCTTAAAAGAGAATTCCCCCTCCCAGAGATAGATCACAGTCTAAAAATTACCATCTTTATATAATGAACATTTCACAGCAAAGAAGCTGCATTTTGCTTTTCGTGGGGATATGTGACAGGTGGTCAACATCGCTTGTGCTTCTGTCACATGTGAACCTGGATGGAAGGGTCTGTGTGGTGTTTCAGAATGCATAGCGGGTTCTAGAGCAAGTTCTAGATCAATAAAAACAGATGTCTTTCTCTCTTTTTTTTTTTAAGAAGAATGAATGATTTCCTTTGGATTAAAAGAGCATCTGATGGTTGGGTATTCTTTTGCATGGAAATCAGAATCTTTGCACCTCAGTGGTGATAATAGACAGAGCTCCCTCAGGGACACGCTTGCTCTCACAGTATCATTTCTCCCCTAGATACCCTTCCTCTGATCAAACGAGACCAAAATAGAGTTTGCCATCTCATCTGCTTAACTGGGACAGCTGTGGGTATTGGTTATTCATTTATATTAGGGATGTACTCATTTCTTCAGTCTTCTAGTCTCAAATTCTTGGATTTACCTTTACTACTTTATTTTTCTTTGCTATTGATATATCATCTATTATTAAAATTTTGTTTCCTTACAATGTGTATTATGCTACAAGTGACTTCTCAAGAATGTAATGGGCTCCCTCCCATCTACAGTAAACAGGCCAAATCCTTAAGCTTTGGGTTTATTTATAGTTTGGTCTTCCAGTAGTTCTTATTTCCTACTGCTGTTTTGCATAGCCCATGTGATTGTTACATGGGCTAGTTCTCTGCCTTTGTCACTTACAAATCTCATTTCTCCTTTAGGCATATAATGTATATATCTGTCTGTCTATCTATCTATCTATCTTTTCTACTGGGAATGTCTTTCAACTTCCTCTCAATTAACCCAAATACTGTCCTTCTCTCAAGCTATGCCTTAACCACACTTCTGCTTGTTGGCAATTGACGATACAATGGTCAATCCGTGGTGTGAATTATTTTCATCATTTACATACACAGCTTATCACACTAATTCATCCCTCTATTTTAAGAGTCATTTCTCCTTCTATTAGTCGTGTATGTTAATTGAACTGACATTTACTAAATACTTATGAGTTGTTTCATTTTATCATCTTCAGGAGATAGAACCACATGAGACATAATTCTGCCCTAAGAGATTCACAGTGTGCTAAGAAAAATAAGATGTTTTCACATGCAACCATTAAAGTTTTTGTTTTGTTTTGTTTTGCTTTGTTTTGCTTTTCATGGCAAGCAAGTTACATATGAAGGGCAATAGGAGTTCAGAGAATGAGAGATGACAGTTTGTGGTGGAATGTGAATCTGCCTGAAGGAGGTGGCATTTGAACTGGGCTTTGAGACGTGGGCAGAGAGTTGACGTGGGCAGAAAGGGAGGATTCCTAGAAGAGGAGTAAGAAGAGCTTCAGCACGTAAGTGGCTGTATGTGAGGACGGCAGAGATCCATGGGGCGCTCAGGAATGAAGGACTGCAAGTTCACTGTTAAGCAGAGCTTGTAAAGATGAGTAGTGAGTGACTGGACTGGATACATAAATTGCAGCCAGGTTGTAGAAGATTATAAGTTCCAAAGTATTTATACTTCAGACAATGGTAAGTTGGAAGCTTTGAACATGGAAATGAATCAGTCTGTGTTTTACTGCGCACATTTTGTCTTTCCAGCCAGGTTAGATGCTACTCATTTTGAGAAAATTATATCACATAAATAATAAGGAATTGTTAAAGCTCTTTCACATTGTCTCTATTATCCTATTGAAAGCTTTTGAGAATTATATCATTATTCTTTTCTTTTACTGAACAGGGGAGTAGTCTCAGAAAGTTTAAGTAATCTGTACAATGTCACAAGGCTACAAAGAACAGTTAGGAATTTAACCATATCTTAAGATTGATATTCCAGGCTTTTCTTCTTTGCCGTGGTACCTGTCCTCTTCTCAGTTGAATTTTACTCTTCCAATAAGATCTTCATTAAATAAAAAATTAAATAGTAATTCATAGTAAATGTATGTTATTTTTCTGACATGCATTTTGCTTAGTTCCTTTCAAATACTAAAACACTAAGGATGCAATCTCTCCTGTGATTGAGGTTCAAGACCCCAGTTTGGCAGCTCATACTGACCCCTGTAATGAGGTGCAGCGTCCTCGCCGTCCTCGGGAGTGATGGGCTGGTGTGTGATGATGACACAGTATTAAACTGCTGGGCCCAGGAGATCCCATTAGTTATGCAGCTTCTAAAATCACCCTGCCTTCTTCAGATTGCCTCTTCGCCTCTTCATATGTAAACAAATAAAAATATGCTCAGTAGGCTTTAGGATTTATTTTCATGGTCTCTGATTAAGAATAGACCCTGAGAAGAACTGAGCATCACACATAGTGGAGTGGTGTGGATGCTTTTGACTAGAATTTACAGAAAATATGACTCAATATGGCTTAAGTACCAAGAAGATTATCTGCCTCGTTTTACGGAAATATCCAGAGGTAGACTGGACTTCAGGGCTGGTTGGTCGAGTGATAGAACTGTCTCATCAAGTACTTGATTTCTCTGTATTTGCAGCCATCTACCCTGTGGTTGGCTTCAGTCTTAGACTGATTCCTTTTGTGGTCATAGGTGGGATGCTGCCTGAAGCAAGCGGGGACCATATACAGTGGGACAGTCTGTGTATAACTGAACAAAAATTAAAAAAAAAACCTCTGTGACTAGAGAATTGTTATTCATTAATTGATAAAGACTTAGTTTATCTTAAACAAGATGGGTAGGATTACCTTGACTGAGACAGATTATTAGGATTTAGCCCTAAAACTGGGGGATAATGGCAAATCCATTCAGAACAAAATTGCTGCTGTCTATGATACGTCAGGATAAATGACATTTTGTAAAACATTCAAGCCATTTATGCTTTTTCCAACTTCAAAGAGATTTAAAAAACTGATGTCAGCAGATCTCTATATAAAATTTGTTTTGGAGGCTGCTGCTGAAGTCGCCACTCAGCAAACCCTACAGGCCTTTGAAGTGAAATTTCTGTTACAGACAGTATTCTGAGGAAGACATGCAGTGAATGAAAAATTTCATCTCTCAGCGTTATAATTACTTCATTGTGGGGGGGGGAGGTTAACCTCAGCATGTTGTTTTAGAAAAATAAATCAAGCTTATGGAGCATTAAACAGTGCTTCTCTCTTCCCTGCTCCCACGGTTAGAGCTAACCAATTATAATGTCATCTCCTTTGATTTAATTTTAAGTGGATAGTGGAGTAATTAATCTGTGTTAGCTCAACATGTAGACAAAGAAGGTACTTTGATCAGTCAATAGCAGTTGGCAAATGTCAGAAGATAATGCAGTTAAGCTGATTTGGATTCCCTTCTAAGTTTCAAAATGTGCTGACCCCCTTTTTATTTTTTATTTTTATTTTTTTCACATAGAGTGCATCGCATGTGGCATGACTGTATATGTCTTTAGCTGTGTGCTGTATTGCTAATGATTAGGACTTTGGGCAGAAACTTTTTAAGTTAGTTCAGTTTAGGGAGGGTTGAAAGAGATCTCGATATTTCCCCATTGTAAGGTATGTGCTTTCTGCATTTAGTAATTACTCCACTCAGTCAGCAACATTATTTTAAAAATACTGTATTCTTTTATTGTCTCTATACATGGCAGCACCATTTGCCTCAGAATCCTCTTGGTAGGAGGACTCAGCGTATCCTTTTTCCCACTGGTGAGCCCAGAAGTCATACTTTTTTTTCTTCCATTTTTAAAAAACCAAGTTTTTTTTTTTTCCACAAATCTTTTCTACACTGAGTGATGTCCTAGAATTAGGAAGTTATGGACTCTCGTGCTGACACTCAGTACTGTAATTGCATCTGGAGGAGAAGGAAGGAACTTAATGTTAAGATTTAAAGTGTAGGAAACCATAAGTAAAACAAAAGACAGCCTACGGAATGGGAGAATATTTTTGCAAATGAAACTGACAAAGGCTTGATCTCCAGAATATATAAGCAGCTCATACGACTTAATAAGAAACAAATAAACAGCCTAATCCAAAAATGGGCAAAAGACCCAAACAAGCAATTCTCCAAGGAAGACATACAAATGATCAATAAGCACATGAAAAAATGCTCAATATCACTAATTATCAGGGAAATGCAAATCAAAACTACAATGAGGTATCACCTCACACCAGTCAGAATGGCCATCATTCAAAAATCCACAAATGACAAATGCTGGAGAGGCTGTGGAGAAAGGGGAACCCTCCTACACTGCTGGTGGGAATGCAGTTTGGTGCAGCCACTGTGGAGAACAGTATGGAGATTCCTCAAAAGACTAGGAATAGACTTACCATATGACCCAGGAACCCTGCTCCTGGGCTTATATCCAGAAGGAACCCTACTTCAGGATGACACCTGCACCCCAATGTTCATAGCAACACTATTTACAATAGCCAAGACATGGAAACAGCCTAAATGTCCATCAACGGATGACTGGATAAAGAAGAAGTGGTATATTTATACAATGGAATACTATTCAGCCATAAAAACAGACAACATAATGCCATTTGCAGCAACATGGATGCTCCTAGAGAATGTCATTCTAAGTGAAGTAAGCCAGAAAGAGAAAAAAAAAATACCATATGAGATCACTCATATGTGGAATAAAAAAAAAAACCCAAAAAACAAACAAAGCGTAAATACAAAACAGAAACAGACTCAAGGACATAGAATACAAACTTGTGGTTGCCAAGGGGGTGGGGGGTGGGAAGAGGTAGACTGGGATTTCAAAATTGTAGAATAGATAAACAGAATTATACTGTATAGCACAGGGAAATATATACAAGATCTTATGGTAGCTCACAGAGAAAAAAATGTGACAATGAATATATATATGTTCATATATAACTGAAGAATTCTGCTCTACACTGGAATTTGACACAACATTGTAAAATGATTATAAATCAATAAAAAATGTTAAAAAATAAAGTGTGTTGTGCAAAGTAGAAAGTTGTGATCCCACAGTACTGGTTTTGTGGAAAAAAGAATGGACTTTATGGGCAAGGGTGAGAAGAACGGTGAGGTTCTTTTGCAAAGTCTCATTATTATTTATTTCCTCTATTCTGTTTCTGTCATTATCAGCATTTAGCGCTGAGATTATTTCAGTTGGATCATGACCAGATTCTTTGCCTCCCGCTCGTGATCCCCAGTAGTTCTCCGTGCTGGTGCCAACCGAGTGTTCCCAGAGTACTGGTGTGCTCTCTGCTGTTGCCTTCCCACTGTCTGCATGACAACCCAGAAAATCCTTTTCCTTTTATTTTCTCAATCCAAATCCTGTCTTTTAAACCCAGGCTGGCTCATACCTGTGCTGCAAGCCCATCCCCAATCCTCTAGGCTATAAAACATTTCTAAATTTACATGCTCTAGCCTTTAGGGTCTTCATCACCCATGGTTTTTATTCCTTAGCCTAGCCCATTTTGCTCTTTTTATAATTATACACCTTGGTATTCTGGGGGGTGAGGAATGCCGTCTAGATTTTGTAGTCGCCTTAACTGAATACACAGAAGGCACTCAATTAAAATGGATTGAATGAACCAGGAAGCATTATTATGAGAATATAAAACATGATTTTGTTTAGCCAGACTAGATGAATAGATTTATTCTATTTTTCTCCTCATCTTATACATACCACCATTCAGGAGCAAGAAATATGTGTTTATTTGTTTTAGTTTATTAGTGGGAGGCAGGAGAGTTTGTAGAATTTCTTTTTCATTTATCATTTTGTTTGTGAACAAGAAACTAGGTAATGCTCAAATGCGTCTCCTAGGGTTTTTTGTTGTTGTTTTGTTTTGTTTTTTTGTTTTTTTTGGACAACTGAAATAAAGAAGTTGACTGAATCAGGATTACTGAGACCTCATGTGACTTTACTGGTCACATATTGCAATAACATCTGACCTAGATAGGGACTGGGACTTTGGGCAGGTGGGCATCTGCTCTGCTCAGGGTCCCATCCTCCTGCTCTTTCTTTTGAGATGCTGCTGCTGCCAGCTGGAAGGACAGTGGTGCTGGACTCTGAACCTAGACTGAACTGTGTAGTCTCCTGTGGCCTTGACTTGAAAGAGACTTGGAAGTAGGGTAATACCTTTTATTATGAGGAGAAGAAGGGAGGCCCAGGCACATTGCTTGTTCAAAAGGAAATTCATTTCCTGTATCCAGTGAGAGAGGAGCCGGAAGGAGAGCAGACCTGAGCTGTAGATGGGCACGCATATCTGCGTGATGTTCAACAGTGCTTTTCAAACAGCATGCCTCTCTTAGGTGTCCATGTTTTGATCAACATGTACAGCTACGGATTATCCTGTTTTATGATGTCTGTTCTGCAGAAAAGTGGGCTCAGCAGGTTCAGAGCAGAGAAAACATATAGTAAGAATTCAGACGCAGAACATAACATCAAGACGATGCAATGAAGTGTTGCATGCCTACTGGAGTGTAAGAAAATGTTTCTTTTGAGTTTATGCCAGTCAACAGTTCTCCTGAAACAGTGACTTAAGTCTGAAGAGCAACTAAATAAATACTGATATTAGTGGAAAGAGGTTCACTTTCTGAACTTCCTTTTTCTTTCAGCCAGGGCTTACCTTCCTTTTAATTACTTCCAAGTATCCTGACACACAATCTATTTGAAGAATTTCCCTCATTTGCAGGAAGACTGAAAGCTATTAATACACATTAAAGATATTTAAGTGAAGAGTGAATAGAATAATCTTTTTGTGAACTTAAGGGGTAGTGATGGATGTTGGAATTTATTAGACAACAATCTTTACGTTTTATCATACTTTACCTTTACACAGTACTTTAGCATGTGTTCTTTCGTTTGAACCCCCGGAAGATTATTATGGGGTAGGGATATGGCATTATAGTCAAGTTAGGGTCTGGGTTTGAATCCTGCCTTTCTCACTTACTAGCTGCAAGGTTACAGGTAAATTGCTTAACCTAAGTTAACGAGAGTCAGTTTTCTCATTGGTATAATGGAGATGAATACCTGCTTCTTGGGTTGCTGTGATAAGGAATGGAGATAAAGATGGTACTTGGAAAATAGTAAGTGTTCAATATGTGTTTTCTATGAGAGATTGGGTAGGGCAAAGATACTAGCTTGAAAAGGCCGAAAAGAGACTTGCTCAGAATCAGCTGAAATGGGACTAGGTCTCAGGCCTCCTGCCTACCAAGGATATTTTAATTTTATCAGTTCTTGGCAGAGCGAAATATAGAACTTCGGTTGACACGTTTCACCAGCCAGCGTGCTTGTCAGTGGCATACACGTGTAACCTACGGATACCTATGTGCAAAATCAGTGTCTCAGAACTGAATCAAGTACCTAATGAAATGATGTAAAATGAAGTACAGTCATTTAGCTTCTGATTAGGAAGCACTCAAATTTCTGTTCATGGGAGCTTTCTTGTCTGTCATGAACTTGAAAGATACAGTTGGTCAAATAGCAAATGAAACTGTTAATATCAGTATGTGACTTCAAGTGAAGTTAATTCTTAACTCTCCATGCTCCGTTGTCTATGATTCTTAGCTAATAATTCTTAGCTGATCTCTCACAGTAGGTCAAATTATATTGTGTGTACTTTTTAAATGTATATGTATATGTGTGTGTGTGTGTGTATATATATATATATATTTTTAATTGAAGTATAGTCAGTTTACAATATAGTGTCAATTTCTGGTGTACAGCATAATGTCCCAGACATATACATACATATATTCATTCTCATATTCTTTTTCATTATAGGTTACTACAAGATATTGAATATAGTTCCCTGTGCTATATAGAAGGACCTTATTGTTTATCTATTTTGTGTATAGTAGTGAGTATCTGCAAATCTATTGTGTATACTTTTGAGCCAGTCTTGATCCTTCCTACCCCTACCCATACTTCTCATCTGAAAAGCTGGTATACTTACAGACTTGAAATACAATATACATGAGTCTACTGTTTAAAAATAAATAAAATTATATTCATAATCACTGGGAATAAGGTATCTTGTACACTGGTAATAATTTCAGCTACTCTGTCATTGTTTCTACTCACTCTTCATCTCTGTTAATCCAGATAACTAAAAGTGGCTGGACACCATACTGCAATAGAATGTGCTTCATTATTTTGAAACCTTTGAGCCAGGTGTCTTCTCCTTGTGCTTCCAGATCCCCTCTCCACTCGCTTATCTCTGCTTTCTCCCTGGGAGGGTGACCTGTGTGGATGCTCCAAGGGGTTCTGTATACTCTGTCTGTCTCCTGGGTTTGTCCAGTGGGGAGCCTTGCCAGGACAAGGAAGGGAGAGAGAGTGAGGTCAGAGTGTTTGTTCCTGTGCAGCCACCTCTGGCTGTCCGGGACAGAAGGTCACTACTCATTTCCTGGTACCATTAGTTACACAGCTTTCTCTCCCTCTGGATTTGAGTACCTCCTGTCCCTTCAGGCTGGTAGAGCCCAGCCGCACTTGCCCCGAGCCTCCACACTCTCCTTGTAGCTTCCCTACACCTGCTCTCCCTTCTGTAATTAGTCCTTTTGTAAGTGCACTCTCCTCAGATTACCCTAATTTAGGAGTGCCATATGTTTGCTTTTGAAGTCCAACCTCAATCATTCAGAAGCATTCACTTGCTCATATATGGCTCCAGATGTGTGATTCCTTCACTCAGGACCCATTCCATGTCTTGCTCTTGCTTTCAGGATAAAGGTCATCCAAGCCCACTTATAACTTGACTAGAATCAGCCTTTCCTTCTTCATCCTCACTAACCTCCTCCAGGTACCCTCTATTCTGATGAACCTAGACAGCCCAGTACCCCTCCAATCCTTTGTGAGTCACTTTGGGAAAGTCACTTTACCTCTCTGTCCTCAGATCCTAAACTTGAAGCTTCTTTTCCAGGACATGGACATGATGGTGATACTTCTGGTGGTAACTCCACGAAAACTCACGCATGGGCATCAATACCACCAAAACAGGGAGCATATTGCAGAGGACTTTAGACTTAATGCTTGATTGGTTGGCTGTTTATTAACTGCTTTCTGTCTGTTGTTATAAAATGATGATTGACTCATCAGGGGTCGTGGAGAGTGGTGGTGAGAGTCAGGCTTTGGGGTCAAGCTCAGGTTTATATCTGGATTCCACCACTTATTAATGAGGACCTCTGAGCTCCATTTGCTCATCTTTAAACAAAGAGAGTATCTTCCTCACAGGTTGCCAGGAGGAGCAGAGAAGATGGGTACTGAGCCCAGCCTTCTCCATAAATGGGTATAGAGAAAAGTATCAAAACTGTAGCTACCATTATTACTTTTATACTTTCCCACCCTTTAAAGTGTGGAACCTCACACGTGACCCTGGAGCCAGTATTTAGGTGATGCGTGGAAGGTCTTTGTCCAGGTGAGTGACCTTGGGTCTGTCTGAACATTCAGTATTAGATGTCACCTCACCTTGAGCTTTCGTTTGCGTGGGGATTAAATCATTTTATTTCTCTGCTCTTTGATGATAGTCTGGGGAGTTCATAGATTGTAACATTATTTTCTGGATTTCCTAGGCTATTTTTCAGCAGGATTTTATCCGAGCTATCTAGTTATTTTACTTTGATGATTTTAGGCTGCCAGGTGGTGAACTTCTGGAAGGTTGTTTCCTGGCTGTTCCATCAGGATGGAACTTTAGATACCTAGGGGCCGTGCTCTGTCCCTCCAAACTTCTCTGGCACAAGAATAGCTTCTGTGATGATTTTTAATCCTTCCATTTCTTTGTCATTAAAAAATCATGAAATGAGAATACAGGGTCTAGAAGAACTGGGCCTGTCCTAAAGACACTGTAATCCATAATCACTTTATGGATTTTGGCTTTTTCCATTATTTTAGCTTTACAGTCCCCCCTCGATGGGTAACAACATCTTTGCATTTATGTTTTACCTATGTTTTCTGCATTTATTTCAGTGTTTCTGGAAACAAAATCTGGGAATAATCTGATATTCCCGATCCTCTGAGGTTTGCAGCCGTGTTCTTTGTACTCCCTCATACACTGTGTTGACATCTACACAAGCTGCCCGTTTCTGGGTGCATCATTTAAGTGATCAGCCTTCACAGATTAGGGGAAAGGGTCTCCTCTGCGTGTGGGTGAAAGCTCTGGGAACGTGCCACCCTCACTGTGGGCTAGAACAGACCGTTGATTTACGGTTCTCTGACAGGCTCACGGGAGCATCATGTTTTGCAACTGAAGTTCTTGGGTTCGATCAATTTAATGTTTTGCTCTGTTTTTGTTTATAAAACCAATGGTTTAAAGCTACTTTAATTCAAGTTGTATTCAGTAGCATTTCTTTAGTTACAGAGCCTCAATTTGAATTTACTTAAAAGGGAATTTTTAGAAGGATGCTAGGATTGCTCACAGAAGGAAAGGGGTGAGTTGAGTGAATGAGGTGAGATGTGGGATTTCAGGGACTGGGCAAAGGCGCTAAGAGCCTTCAGAACATTCTGTCACTCCTCCTGTTCTCCCTTTCTCTCCTTGTTGACTCTCCCTCTCTCCCCTCCTCTTTGTCTGTTCTCTGTCTCCCTCTCTCTCCCTGCCTTTCTCTTTCTCTCTTTCACTTTCTCTCTCTCTTTCTCTTTCTTTTTCTCTTTCTCTCTTTCCCTCTCTCTCTCTCTCTCACTCTTGTTCTCGCTCTCTGTCCCTGCCCTTTGGGCATGGCTACAGACCACTGCAGCTGTGAACCTAGAACATAAAAGATGGGAGTTTTCTGCGACCACTTCAGTTTATGAAAATGCAAGGAGGGCTGTCATCTTGGCTCGTATTCCTGCCCAGGCACCAGTCACTGTGACAGAGCAAATGGGCTGCTATGATTGCCTCACTCTGGGTTACATGCTCGCCATTGTGGCCTGGGAGTGTTATGTGCTAGGAAACTTTATAAAAATCACTTGCCTCTAAAAAGGGGTAGATGTTGCTACTGGAAGTAGAGGAAGAGATTCTGAACTGACAAAAACAACAGATGTCCAAGGCACAAAGGGAAACTAATTTTTAAAGTTTTAATTTCTACAGAATTAAACAAAACCTGTTTTACCTTATTGTAGAGTTATAGTCATTCAAAAATATTTATTTAGTACTTTTCGTGTGCCAGATCATAAAAAAGACATATGATATGTTCCCTACTCTTAAATGAAAAATAAATGTGTATTAGCTGGGTTTTCTTCCATGTGCTGTGTAACAAATGACCACAGACCTCAGTGGCTTACAACAGGAAGTATTTAATACATACTTGCATTCTGTGAGTGCTGTAGCTCATGAGTCCTGGAGTCAGCATGGCTCTGTTCCATGCGTCTTTTTGTTCTGGAACACATGCTGCATGTGTAACCCCTGTTGGAGACGTAACCCTCATGGTGGAGGGCAAGAGCAAGAAAGTGGGGGCCAAGCCATGCTTTCTGTTGAAAACTTTTGCCTAATCATAGCAAACATCTGCTCACACAGTCCTTTTGGCCAACGCATGTCACATGGCCAAGCCCAAAAATCAATGAGGTAGGAGTGTGGTCTTTTCCCGTAGAGTGTGTGACAAGTCACAGGACAATGAGTAGAGACGGAATAAATTTTTGAGGACAGGACTAATGTACTTCACGAAGCAATACTGGGTTTTCACCCTTAGGCATTTGGTATGTGTTTGAAAAAATAAAGTAGTGGTAAATAATTACTATTGCTTTTCTTTTGAGTAGGTGGAGATTGGACAGCATGTAGTCAGGCTCCTGATGTCACCTCTCTGCTTAGCATCCTGGATTCCCTCCTGTACGTGGCTTTGATGACCACTGTGCCTTTTTTACCCTCTAATCATCATCTCCTTGTGATAAGGAATTTCCAGTTACGTCAGCTGGTCTAAAAAACATGTTGGAAGTAGATAGGGGGATAAATTAGTAAAAGCATGCAGGAGTCAGTCTCGGCCGTTCCCAAGGTTAGGTCAGACCTCAGAGGCTTGAAGGGTGAGGTGTGGTTGAGAATTTCTCTCTAATGCTGTTTCACTTGGCCCCAAAACATACCTGGGGTCCTCAATTTCCTCTGTTCAGTCAAACATTTATTCATTTACTGAATCCATAGTAAGAGTTGGGATTACACAGATGAGTGAACTCGTAGGTTCTGCACTCCGAGAAGTCACAGTGAGGAGAGTGGAAAGCATGTAAATTACAGAAAAAATCTTCAAGTACAGAAATAGCATCAGAGAGAATAAGTAAATCCCTGTGGGTCCTGGCCAGAGACGGCAGGCCTGGAGACAGGGAGAGACTTCCCGGAGCAAGCGACATTCGAACAGAACTGTGAACAACGAATAGGAAAAATGTAGGTAGAAATTGAATTTCTGCTTAGGAAGGACCAAGTGGTGGGAATAGCGAGCACAAACTGGAAGTCATAGGGTTGTTTGTCTATTTGCTCTCAATACCCTTGTGGGGAATCAAGGACAGATAGTAAAAGGAGGTGAGGAGACAGGGCTGAGGAGCCAAACAGATGAGATCAAGAGAATTAGAGAAAATGAGGTTATTTCCCTTCCTGGAGCAAAGACAGTGTTAATTACTTCCCCTCCCCTCTTCTCCCTCTTCTTGGAGCAGCTGGACGATCTTTAGCAGTTTTAAGTTATCGGCCATTGGGAAGTTTCTGGGAGATTATGTCTTCAAGGTTTTATTTTGGAGACTGTTGAGCTGTGGGCCTTCGGGGATCTTGGGACTCTAGGAGATGAAAGAAATCAGAGGCAGAAAAAGCCAGGGAACAACGTGGAATGGCATCTGGGCTCCATGTGAAACGGAAAGTGTTGTCAAAGGAGACAGGACATTTCATTCTAACTATCTGAGGCTACACAGCAGTACAGAGAGAGGGGGTGATGGGGAGGCCCACCCCAGTGCAGGCAGCAGGGGGTGCGATGTCTGTAGAAGATTTAAAAACATAAATAAATCCAAGTGAAAATCCACATGCATTTGATTATCAGTGTGTGCAGGCAATTCTAAATAGCGTGAGTGATAACATACTCCTCCTCTAAAAAAAAAAAGTCTGCTGCAGTGGCTTAGTGCTGAGTTTAAGAATATATACATAGGCTTGAAGTTAGCACATTTTGAAATTACTTATCCTTTAAAATGCTGTATTCTATATGGATGTTAATCTGGAAAGCTCTCAGTAATACAGTGTGTCTTCAGTACGTGTTACCTCGTCTGCACATAATCATTTTGAGAGTGAGGTTCAGAGTCCAGCAGCCGGGTTGGATGCTGTGTGTCTGTGTATTCCTGGATCTAATGAGTGGATTTGAAATAATAGTAACATGGCGTTTGATGGCCAAAAACTGAAGTTACAATTCTGTCACCTCTTAGGAAGTTTTTGTGTCTGAAATTTAAAATAGTGAAATAGAATACAAACTGTGGTGTATATTTTTCCCTTTTTAAAAAAGTGCATTAATGTAATTATTTTATTTCTATCGTATTTTTTATTGTCAATAAAATTTGTTTTTTGCCATTTGCAATTGTTTTCTGTTATGACTGCTAAAAATAATTTTGTGGCACATTGGAGGGAAATTTTAAAAAAATAACCTCTCAGTGTTGAGTATCCTAGTCACATCACCACCAGGCTCCTGTCGCTGGGAGCAGAGGCAGGGGCTCCCGGCAAGCTCTGCCCCCTAGATGGAAACTGCGCATCTGAGTGAAACCTTCCCGATGGGAGAGTGTCTCTGCAATTTGAGCAAAGCGTTTATTGAAACATCCAGTCCTTGCTAGACAGTTCCTGGACCTGACAGTATGACAGTGAGAGAGTGTCAAGGGCCATACATTCTAGCGGGGAGAGGGTGAAAACAGCCATGCCGAATAAAAGACCCTAAGTGAGAACACAAGCCAAGTAAAGCAGCATGGGCATGGGAAGTGTGGGGAGCGGTAGTTCAGAGGGGGTCAAGCAGCATCTGGGGAGAAGCACCATTTGACGCGAAGCCTGTGATGGTGAGCACTCGGAGGCTGAGCAGTCCAGGGGGAACCGTCGGCTGCAGCAAACGTGCAAAGATAAGAGGCTTCGTTTGTCCAAAGGACAGAGAAAAGGCCACAGAAGCTGCAGTGAGATGAACATGGGGAAAGGAGCTTCATTTTCTCTTGTGGAAGGAAGCTGACCTCCCAGAGCCTCGAGGAACGTTAGCTACCCTCTGATAATGATGAAAGCTCATGGCAGTTACCAAACTCCACTGCACTCATGCTATATTTCATAGAGCTAATGTTGGATTCTCAGAGCATCGTGATGCATTGATACATTTCTCACGTGCCATTTTGAGTTAGTGTGTCTTCAGTGCTGAATTAAAAAAAAAATCTTACCCTGTAGCTTTTACCCTGTAGCTTTTTGAGGCTTTGATTGACAATAAATTTAATACAACCAAAAATTTATTTTCAAATAAAATAATTAATTTTTTTGGCCTTTTGATGATCTCACTGACTTCTTATACATTGCTTGTTTTTATTTTTACCTCAAGTGAGAAAATTAGAATTAATTACACCCTTCAGTTCATTGAACATTATCATCCTGGTTCAGTGAAAATGCATCTCTCATTTTATTTGATCCTAAAACACTTTTTTCCCTTTATATCCTGTTCCTACTCCCATCCCCCTTCCCACCATGAGATGCAGGATCTGATATATGCGAAATATATACATGTATTTATTAACATGTATAATGTTTATGTAGGTGTTTATCTTTAATTTACATAAATGCTATTGTTATTTATTTCCTTCTGATTTTTCATTCAGCACTGTGATCGAGGTCTGTCCCTGTTGCTGTGGGCAGGCCTAGTTTATTGCACAGCAGCCCCCTCTTTGTACCAGTTACATTTCCTTTTCCATCCCAGTGATGGACACCTAGGTTGTCCTCAGTTCTGGCAGCTCCAAGGAACACTGCCGTGACCGTTATTACACACGTTCTTTTATAGACCCGGTTACATGGCACAGGATGGATTCTCTGAGTCATAAGGCATGCACTGACTTAATTTCACTTAGCCTAGTTTCCATCGTATGCAGTTCTACACAGTTTGTAAACAGATACCTGCTCTTGGCTGAGCAGGTGGTTAGTGGAGGCCAGGCTCTGTAGTTGATTGCCCTCTGACAGCCAGGCCTCTCATCGCTGGAGCAGGGAGGCTAACATGCACCTATGGTGTTCAGTTGGATTTAGAGGGGTCCATAGGAACTCATAGTATTTACTGTACATACCGTAGATAGAGAAGTACAGAAGTGTAAATATGCGTGCATTAGTAAATGTGCACATGTTTCCTAGGCCTGCTGAGTAACTGGTTCTAGAGACAAAGGCATTTTGGCTGCAATGAGCCCACTTAGCGCCCAGATCTTAGTTTCTCAAAATGAAAAGAGCCAAGACACTTTGGAGGAGTGTTTAGTTTCAGGGCTGGAGCAGGCAGAGTCTAAGATGAGCCTGGGACGTCTTGTGATACCAGAAGATACGGAAGTGCTCAAAACGGGATGAAGGCTTGTTGGAAGAGCACAGGGGCCAACCTGAAGGGGCGCTAACTGGTCAACACTGGGACAATTTGAGCAAGAAAATAAATAATGATAGTATTAGATTTCAATCCATAAGATAAAATAAACATCCATCAATCCATACGGATATAAATGATCAAATAAAAGCTAAGTGAAATAAGTCAGACAGAGAAAGACAAATCCTGTATGACGCCACTTATATGTGGAATCCAAAAAAATACCACAAACTAGTGCATATGTAACAAAAAAGAAACAGACTCACAGATAAAGAGAACAAACTAGTGGTGGGTTACCAGTGGCCGGGGAGGGGCGCTGTCAGGGTTAGCGAGTAGGTGGTACAAACTATTGGGTGTAAAATGGGCTCAAGGATGAATCGTATAACACGGGGAATATAACCACCATCTCTTAAAAACGGTAAATGGAAAGTAACCTTTAAAATTGTACAAAAATGAAACAAAATTTAAAAATGCATTTGGGATCCTAAACAGGATTCTGGAAGAGACAAAAGGCATTCGTGGGTAAAACTGGAATAAGGTCTGTAGCTTAGTGTGTAATATGGCATCCGTGTTAATTTGTTGGCTTTGGCAATTGTACTGTGGTTATGTAAGTCGGTAACATGAGGAGAAGCTGGGTGAAATGTGTATAGGAACTCTGCTAATTTTTAAACTTTTTTATAAACCTAAAATTAGCTCAAAATAAAAGCAATATGTATGTATATCTGTATATCTATATAGATATGTAGCTATATCTAGTCCTGGAACCACAGGCAGGAGGGCTTGACCTGTGCAGCCACAGGACCCGTGTCTCCCGTACACTCATGTAAGAGGGGCTGTTTGAATCTCTGTGTCAGGATTTGCCCGCTCTCCAGAGTGGGCCTCTTGTACTTGGTGTCCCCAGTGAAACCCACATCCAGAAAGCTGAAGTCACAGAACTTCTCTGAGAAGCTCTTTGAGTTTTCAGTTCGAATGCGTTTTCTGAGACTTTTGCTGTGTGTTAAGTCTAGGATACTGGCCTGGGGGTCAGAAGAGCCAGTTTCTAGTTCTTGCTCTGCCATTACCTAGCAGTGAGCACTGGGCATGCGCACCATGTACCTATCTTTTAGAAAAGTACATGATCTTAAAGGCCTTTTTTGCTTCTGTTTCTGTGCGTTTACAATCATCTTTCCACTGCTGTGACTTTACAGTCATGCAGCCCTCTTTTAAATTAAAAAAGAGACCTTCTTCTCTGTGGATGCAGCTGTGTTGCCTGACACAGCGTGTGGGAGGCAGCTGACAGGTGAAGGCTTCCCAGTGAACAAAGGTACGTAATCGCAACAGAACCTTTCATGTTTCATTCTTTTCAATACAGTGCTCTGAGCACCCTCACCCACCACGCTTACCATCTGGCTAAAGTAATACTCTGCTGCCACCCTGTGGCTGACTCTAGGTACTGTAGGGCCAGGAAACAAAACAGATCAAGGAATTACAGGATCACAGACTTTTAAAGGAGGAAGATCCTCAGAATTCACTTAAGTGAACCCCTTTATTAATAAGGAAATTGATGCCTGAAGAGGGTGAAGAGGGTCAGTGACTTGCCCTGTGATACTTAGTGTCAGTGGTGTGAACGAAAAATACTACAAACCATAGCAGTAAACAAAGAATGTTAAAAAAAAACAAAAAACAAAAAACCAAAGAATGCTGAAGCCATCAAGTCATCAGCCGCTGCACACCCCCCACAGTGAAGACCAGCCTACCGCCCGAGGGGACGCAGAATAAGAAAGGACAGGATACTGGCCCTAGATAGCTAGGTGCTTGTCAAAGGAATGAATTCAATGAGCCCAAATGTTTGCTCCCTCCCATACAAAGAAAAGCACTAAATTCTTTAACTTAAGATGCCTGGTTTTATTCAGTTAACAAGTAATCTTTTAATGTTCTGACTACCTGGTCTTTGTTGTAAAGTTCCTATGTGTCTTAGCTTCTTCCCTACCTCTTCGGAGCAGTCCCTCAGAGCAATCTGGGAGGCTGTCATCCCGGCTCGAATCCTCCCTCCAAATGAAACATAACTGTCAATTTGTAAGCTGTGCATTTATTTCAGTCGACAGTGGTAATGCTGGAAGCGGAATGCAGGCCAGTGCAGTTGAAGTTAACTTGTCAGGCATATATGATGGGGCAGGGGGAAAGATTCCAAGACTTTGAAGTCTGAGTAACTGAAAAAATTCTAAGGTATTTTTGGATCAGGTCTATACAGAATTGCCTTCTTGTTATTTTACTTTATGAAGACATTACAAATAGGCAAAAACTTAAAAAATGTGACTGGAAACAGCTACTGTCTATTATTTGTACATGTTTCTAACAACCCTAAAAAGGCAGAACATAACTATCTAAGAATATATGACAACTTTTTTAATGTAGCATCTTTATTTTTCTCTCATTTCACTGGGGGCTAATGCAACTTTGCTGGTATAAGGGTCCATGTACAAACTGCACTTGAGGAGCTCCTGACAAAGGAGGCCAGAGCCAGGGATCAGGAGCACTGGGCCTGATTCAGCTCCATCACATTCTATG
This sequence comes from Vicugna pacos, assembly GCF_048564905.1. Taxonomy (NCBI): domain Eukaryota; kingdom Metazoa; phylum Chordata; class Mammalia; order Artiodactyla; family Camelidae; genus Vicugna; species Vicugna pacos. Next base: position 59,273,895 of record NC_132987.1, on the reverse strand, counting down.
TATTAGAACCCGAGAAACGCACTGATCTCCTTCTCGTCCTCCATCTCCTCATCTATAATAGGATATACCTTCCTCAGAGGAGTTTCAGTGAGGATTAACCAAGAAAATTAAGATAAAATTGGTTGTGAACTATAAAGCATGGTAAACATGCCAATTATTTGATTGTGCTCAGGGACTGAATGGCGGTGAGGTGGAAATTCATCAATGACATGGAAGCCCTGTGGGGCTGCCGTCCCTCCGGTGGAGGGAGGATGCTTCGTAACCCAAGTAACGTTTGGTCTCCTGCTGTGTGGCCATCCTTGGCGTGTGGTGCTCTGGTTCTGGGCCACCGTGAACTTATTAAGGCTTCACTTTGCCTCTGAGTGGACGTGTGTGTATTCAAGTGCGGGTTTCAGGGATCCTCCGGACGACCCACATGGTCTGTGATTTGCCAAAAAGACAGAGGGCTCCAGAAATCGTCCTCACTACCACTGTCTACTGCAGGGAAAGGACACACAGTGGAATCAAAGGGGGAAAAGACGGGGGCGGGGGGGGGTCTGTAGAAATCCACACCCAGGCTCCAGTGTGACTTCTCCCCACTGCGGGAGCACAAGTGTGCTTCTTGCTCCGACAGAGACAAGTGCGGTACCACGGTGCCATGTTTCTGCCCAGAGAAGTCCATTCGTGTGCGCAGGACCGTATTGTGGGACTGGTCCCATGGGCCCCCTCTGCCCAGCAGTGACCGACATTCTAGACTGCAGGAAGGTGGGAGGTGTTCAACATAAACAACATTATTTGTATAAACCATCTGTGCACAGTCAACCACCTTTATCAGTTACGGAATGGAGGGGACACTCCAAAGCCAGGTTCCCAGGTGCCAGCCGAGGACCAGCCTTGCAAGCCAGCCCTTCCAGAGACAGTAGCCTCAGGCATGTTTTATGAAGTTTTTTCTATACAGTTCATCAAACTGAAACACCCTAGCGAAGACTGCTGTGACATGTTCTGAGTGTGGGCAGCATCTTGGGTTTATTTTATCCATATTGTCGTAGACTCTCACGTGTCCTCATGAGACAGTGAGAATAATTAATTCTCAGCTTCTGTCTGTATCGGTGGTATTATTTGTATGATATGTTTTAAAATTTGGGAAGATATTTAAGTCTTTCCCTGTTGCCATGCTTCAGTACTTCTTTGAGAAGTTAAGTTTTTCAGTGGACTCACACATCAGAGAACTTTTGTAACGCCTTCTTAACCAGGTAACTAGCATTTACTTAAACAGAAAGTTCTGCAATGTAAAAATTCTCCCATCACCTTTAGTGAATAATTGGGACTTTTTAATTCTGGCTTTATTGAGATGTAAGTGACATGACATTGTGTAAGTTTAAGGTGTACGATGTGTTGGTTTGATACACTTTGTATTGCGAAGTGATTAGCACCATAGGATTAGCTAACATCTCCGTCACGTCACATAACTGCCTTGTTTGTGTGTGATGAGAACATATAAGATCGTCTCTTTCAGTAGCTTTCAAGTGCGTGATACTGTATATTTAACTCTAATCGTCCTCCTGCTGGATATTAGATGCCCAGAACTTTTTCATCTTATACCTGGAAGTTGATGCTCCTTAAGTGGGACTTAATCTGTTTGAACTTAGAGGCCCAAAGGGACTTTATATTAATAAACATCCACAGAAATGCTATTGTATTGTATTCAGTAGAAGTTGTAATGCACTGTGTTAAGTATAATATATGTGGTCTCTAATAAGGAAACCTGCGATTAAAAGTCACTGGAGACTCGGCCTTTTCTCTTAAACCTCAGAGCTATGAAAATGAGCTAGAAACTTTTACAGTTTTCATTTTGCGCTTAAGCTGTACTCTTTTCAGCTGCAGGGCTTTCTCTTCTCCACAGCTAGACCTCTGAGGGGTGCTTTCAGCACCCGCACTCTCCTCTTCCACACCTCTCGCTCTGTCCTTGACGCGTTCAGACACTTACACTCCCTCTCCCAGTCCACCGGAACGAGCTGCTAACCAGACGTGTAAAGCAGGGATTCGTTCTGCTAAAGGAAGCAGAACCAGACGCAGGAATAGCAGCTGCCCTAGCTAGGGCCTAAAGGTCTGCCCCGAGGCTCCTCTCCCTCTTCGTCATCCTTTCCCGGGATTCCTCGTCCTGCCTACAGCTTCGAGCAGCAGCGTGCACGAGCCCCCAGCTGGGTGGGTCACCCACCATGCTGGCCCGGGAGGATGTCTCATGTTCACTGGAAATTAGACGCACAACTGGTGATGCTGACTTTCTCCAATGACGAGGTAAACTTGACGGGTTTGTTCCCCAAAGGTAAAACAGTGGCCAGCCGTCTCAGTTGATGGAAACAAGGCTTACTTTTCCACCATGGAGATCAGTGCTCATTCCAAAAGGAAGACAGCAGCAAAGACAGCAGTCTGCCATCCAGCTGGAATGCCTTACAGCACTTTGGCCTGTTCCTTTCTAGTCGTTTTGAAGTTGCAGCCCCCTGTAGGCCTGGGACTTTATTAGACTTGCAGTTTTGGCCCCTTTTTATTTAACACAGTAGCCTGGGCGTGATTTCAGGACTTTGCGAACTGCCTGTATGCCTCACTTTTCATGCCCTGCGAGCTTTTCATAAGCCCTTATAACTGTGGGTTTTGTAAAGTGCGTCTCTTGTATGGTTGGGCGTTTAAACTGTTTACATTTAAAATAGATAATTAATACATATTATCATTTGCAACTTTATACATTAAATTCTTAAAAAAACCTTTTTTTCTTTACTTTAGGCTGTTTCCCCTGTGAACTCCTAGATCACAAGTTAAGAGGCCGTTGTACTGAATGCCCTGACAGTGAACGTTCACCTTAGCGAGCCGGGGTCATGCCTTCTTGACGAGGCAGATCCGTGTCACAGCCTCTGTCAAGAGCAATTTATCTTCCCATCATTTTATTAATATTGGGAGTTCTTATTAATTACAGTATTTGTTAATTATATCTTTTTTAATGTACATTCTTTTGGTTACTAGTGAATTTAAAAATATATCTTTTCTATTTTTAAAATGGAACAAAGCCATGTTTTTTATTTCATTCATTCTCTCATTGTTCAATAATCTTTAAAACTGTTTATTTTAAACATTTCACATATGCCTCTATTTAGGGTTAGATAGTTGGAAAGTGAATTCAGTTAATAATCTCTGTTCTATACATTGTAGGGATGAAAACATAGTATTTCTTTAAATTGAGAGAAAAGATACCACTTGGTATAAAAATATTGGGTAGGGTTTGGTCGACATCAGCTTGTCATTTCCTTATAAATAAACTATAATTTAATCACTGCTAGTCCTTCACAGGAATTGCTTGTTTTTCTTTTACTTTAGGATATTTAATAGAATTTGGGTATATGCTATAATATTGATCATTTTTGGTATCACAGTGCCAGTATGTCCAATTTCAATGTAAATTTGGCAAATGTGATCCAGGAAAATTCAGTTTGTGTATTTTTATGATATCAGGTCTGTATTTTGTGAATTGGAAAGATGCATGTGGGTTATACTTTTAGCATGTCTTCAACTCTTAAAAGTGTCCCTGTCAAGGGGGAGGTTATAGCTCAAGTGGTAGAGCACATGCTTTGCACACATGAGGTCCCAGGTTCAATCCCCAGTATCTCCTCCAAATAGAAATAAATGAATAAACCTAATTACCTCACCCTCATAAAACAAACAAACAAACAAAGTGTCCCTGCCAGTATAATTCACACTTCATCTGTTATTTAGAAATATATTTTACAGTGTTCATTCAAAGAAATAACCTATTGTTTACATGATTCCATTTTCCAGGTAAGCGTCAACCTATGAAAAATGTGTCCTTAAAGGTGTATATTTTTTCATACTGATGGCATACTGAGGCAGAGATTGTGGCTCATTGACTTTTAACTGCTCTGCCCCTGGCCCATGTCACGTAGAACAAACTGAAACATACCAAGTGTTTAATAAATATATGTACTTCGATTGAAAGGAAAGCTTAGTAGCAGCACTGTGTGGTTGGAAATGCACAAGAATTAAAAAACTTGGCTTCTTATCCAGTTCGAGGCAGATGACTCTGGGAAATTCATCTCGTCCCTCTGAGCCTCATACACCTTGCCTTGACCGCAAAGTGTTTTTATCAGAAAGAAGTTAATCAGTGGGAAAGACATTGTCAGCTATATAACATTGTCTAAATGCAAGGTGGTTACTTTTTAGGGGTAAGAAAAAACTGTACTTTTCAGATGTTCAGGAGAGAAAGAAAGAAATTCCTTCCCAGTTCCCTCTGCCCTTTATATTAGCTTCAGAAGACAGTTTTGAGCACTGCGCTGGTCACTGACGGTGGGAGAAAGATTTCACAGACCTTGAAAGGCACAGTCCCTGAATTCAGAGAGCCCAGAATCCAGTGGGAGAGGACTGGATATTCAGGGGGATTCATGCTATTGCTGTAAACACAGGGTCGGGGGCACATGGTAAAGTGATGACTGTGGAGATTCAGAGGGAGATACAAGAGCTTCTGACACTTGCTGGACGCGGGGCGTGTGGTCCACTTTGGGGTCTAAGAACAGTAGGTTCATGTGACGTTTGTTTGACGGTGGACCCCACAGTTCTGATCCATGCGTCTTTTATTCTTCTATTTTTTCACATTTGAGTTTTGTCATACTGGCCATGCGGCACATTTGTGTGTCATTTGTTATTATAAATATATAAGACATGTAAAATATGGACATAACAGATATGTTATATAACATTTACAACATATAAAATAGTGGAACAGTTTTAATCCAGAAAACCTCAGTTTCTTGCATTTGGTGCTCAAACCATCTGTTTAGAAACACTTCTCTCCCCCTGCCCCCAGAGCAGCTTTTACAGATGCTGTTTTGATGGGTTGGGACTTTTATATCGTTGGCTATTTCTTACGGGTTTAAAAATCCCTTTTTCCCCTTCTTTTGCTGCTCGCTCCAAAGCAGAATTGTCTGCAAATGTCTCCTCTGAGGATCTGTCCTAAATTCACTGGAGGAATCTGCAGGTTCCTGCTGCAGTCCCTGTCAACTTTGCTGAGAAGCTCCTGTCCCAGAGTGGGAGGGGGAAAATACTGTAAACAGGCTGCAGGGGTTGGAAGGAAAGAACCAGTTCTCTCTCCCGAGAGTGGTTCCGTTCAGCAAGGGCTTTCATGGTAGCCCTGCAGAACTTGCCTCTGGGGACAGGAATGTTGACAGTGATGCAAGAACAGCAGGAGGGAAGGACCTTGTCGAACCTGGGGAGAGGTGAGAGTGGTTATTGGAACACGAAACACAGAGTTTATCACAGTCCAGTCTCCGCTTACTCCCTACACGTACTTGTTCTCGAACTAGTTTTCTGCCCAGCATTTTGCATTATCAGGACCACCCATCAGTGAGTTTGTACTTTTCTCAGGAAATTGAATTTATTCATTGTTAAGCCTAAGCAGTTTAAGATGGATGTAAGTCTAACGTAAAGCTCGTGTCTGGCTTGGGTGACTGTGCTGTTGTCCCTCCGACTGCGTGGATACTTCAGAGCTGCTCAGAGCAAGTGTTCAGTTCTCCTAGGAACGTGAAGAAACCCTACTCCTTAAACGGTCTCCTGTGGTCAAGCGTGGGTTGGATCTGACCAGTATATTGAAGTCTTAATTTGTGACGTGAAGTAAATATTACTTTGAAGATCCAAAGTAGGACTCAAGTCAGTCAACGCTTGCATTCCATACGCCTTCTTTTCATATACGGTTTATTTCACTTCTGCGTCTGGATGTAAAATCCTTCTCGGCCCTGGAGAAGGCAGGGGGTTTTGTAGCCAGCCAGGTGGCCAGCAGGCCTGAGTGTCCTTCAGTGGACATTCTGAGCTTTACTGTCGTTCGTCTATCTTAGTTCTGAGCCTTTGGGTAAAGCTCAGACTGAGAATCCAGGTAGGTTTCTGAATTTAGAAAGAACTCTCTCTTCTTGCCCAATTTAAAGATGAATAGGAGGAAATTTGTGTGACCCAAGTGGCTAGTGCGGCTGGTTCTTTTGGGAAAAGAAGTTGAAACAAGGAAGTAAAGATTGGAGCATGCTTTTAAATTTTTCTTTGCCTGTATGACCAAAGATGTAATGCTTTCCTTTCTCCTCAAGACCCTAATAGTCATCAAAGTGTTCCCAGCTCTCCCCGACACCCAAGGTGGAGTTGATTCAGTCTTCCCTCTCACCTTCCCAGTTATTCCTTGTATTTCCATTATAGCCATGTCATAAGTGCATTTCTGTCCCCTTACTCTACAGGACTTGAAGGTGGCATTTGGTCTAGTTCATCTTTGTAGCTTAAATATCTTGACACAGGCTTCCTTACATGGGAAATGCTAAATAAAGGGTTTTTTTGTTGTTGTTTTAATGTTAAAATCTTCTATATGATGTTCTTTCTTAGTAACTCTCAGAACTCAGAGCTTTCAATTTTTATTTATTTATTTAAAAAAGATTTTAACATGATTTTATTGAGTTATAGTCATTTTACAATGTTGTGTCCAATTCCAGTGTAGAGCACGATTTTTCAGTTATACATGAACATACATACATTCATTGTCACATTTTTTTTTCACTGTGAGCTACCACAAGATTCAATTTTTAAAAAAAATCCACAGTCTTTCTAGTGGCAAAAGAATCCTGAGACTTTTTTTTTTCACACATACAGATTATCTTTAGGGTTAGTAAGAACTCTTCAAAATACATAGTACAAGTGTGAGCATCACTATATTTTAGCCAGTCAGATTAAAGCACATACATCTTCAAAATTAATTTATTTTCCCTTTTGGAAACCATGCAACCATTCTAGAACAATCCATTTTAACCTTTGTATCACTGCAAACCTCATGCAGAATGGTGCCTTTTTTAAAACAAAACAAAACAAACAGGTTAAAAATGTGTCTGGTTCCCATGGGAACCAAGGCCCGGACATAGAAGAAACAAAACAATAATCATGGTTCTGTGACTGTTGCTCCTGCACAGCATTTTCCAGATCCTTCTATTTTGAACACGGCATTCACAATCAGCAGGTGTGAAACAACTTCATTTGACCAGCTCTTATCTCCCAAGTGTCAGGCAATTCATTTGAAATGAAAGAGAATCAGAAACAGAAGATGCCAAATTTTGTGATCTTGCCATTTGCCATTTATAGCAAGACCTGAGGTTAAATTTTAGATCTGGTGGGAAGTCCATTAACTTTACTGAGTTAGTGAAACCAAGCAGCCACAGTGTTTGAGAATTTAATTCTGAATGCCTACAAAATGCAAGGAGTTATGCTACAAAAATCAGTAAGATGGAAGACTGCATGCATGGATTTTATACGGTATGGTCTAAAGGGGGAGTAACTGAAGTTCATGGGTACAGGGACCATACTGATATTTCTGTCACTGGAGAATGGTTTACCCGAGTCCCCAGGATACTTACTAAGCATCGATAGTGGCCAAGACTTGGAGCTAAACACTGCAGGGTGCAGTCCTTACCTTCAGTCCTGGCCAGCGAAGAGCACGCAGACTGGTCCGGGAGATAGGAACATAAACGAGGTAACACAAACTGGACTCCAGCTGACAGCGTGGGTTTAGGAAGAACACACGATGAGGTTACAAAGAGGGTCTCTTTCTGGCTGGGATGATTATACGGGTGCCTGGTGTGGAATGAGTGCTCAGTGAATATTGCTCTATGCATAAATTGATTAAGAGTAATTTATAATGTTTTATTAATCAAAGAGATAGAAAAATAAAAGGGATATCAGTTTTATTATATACAATTAGCCATTTTAAAAAAAAGAAAATGTTTAGTGCTGATGAAAATACCTACTGCTGAGAGAAGTGGAGATGGAGAGAGAGATGAAGGAGGGAGAGAGGTCAAGAGGGTAAACTATAAGGATGAACGTAAAATGTTAAATGTTAACTCTAGTTATCTACAGATGGTGGGATTTAAGTGATTTCATTTATTCTTTAAATACACCCACTGACATTTCTTATAATAAGCATGTATCACATTTATAATAAGAAAGATTTATCTTCTGAAAATATTTTTAATGCATTATTCACAACTATCTAATTGTAATGAGACTCTTTCCACTAGCTCTGCTTGGAACCTGGCTTCTGGGTAAGATGTTCCTAAGTCACAGCCAAGCTTCTGCCTCCTAATTTCAAACGTGCACTGCGGTGTAACAAATTTGGTTTTCCAGATTATTTTATACATAGCTCTGGAAAGCAGAGATGAATTTCTGATAACTGGATTGATCTATGTAGCATGATAATAATGCATCTCTAATCTTAGAGTACAATTAAATGTCAAATATTCTGTCTTATTAGGGATAGAATTTAATTTAATTGTGAGCCAGTGACTTCACAGTTGATTGTCTGTTTGTGTGCTAGACATCTTCTGAGTGTCAGCTGACCCCTTCTTCACAGTGGCATCTTCCCCTCCTCAGATCTGCAGTAATCAACCACCAGCACCACTTCTTAACTTTGGTGAAGTCCTGGCTGATGTTTGATACCCTTGATTGCTTTCTAGAACCTTCCCTCACCCTGTGAAAAGGGGTTGAACCGTGTAGTCTGGTGAATGTGCTGTTCGCGCTTTGCTGTTTCTATCCTTACTGCCTCTCAAGGAAATTTTCCCACTTTTTCGTACTGAATTTCCAAAATGCAGCATCCCTTTGTATCCTCCCGCTCCCGTTGAGCCTTGCTTCTTTTTAAGCTTTTGAAGTAGACCTTTCAGTTGTGAACTTTTGCTTTTTCTTTTCTTTCTACCAGACATTGAGTTACTTTTCCTTCTTTTATGCGTCTCTCTCTCTGAGTGTGTAATATCCCAACATGACGTTTGGACCAGGCAAGCTCCATGTTCATTTTATTCTGCTGATGAAACAGACAAACCTCTAAATTTTTGTGTGAGGACTGTGGGATTAGAACATGCAGGCTTTTCTTGTTCAGAGAAAGGTGGATTTGTACATGTTTATCTTTTTGGCAAACCTCGATTAGACAGGAAGTCATAGACCAAGGGTATTGCACACAGAGAACAAAATCTCCTTGGTCCTGAAGATGTATTACTGACACAGATGTCATGCTATTCTTTTAGAAAAATACTTTGAACTGATAAAGAAATGGAATCTAAGCCTACATTAGTTAAATTTAATCTAAACAAATAGACTTGGTTAACTGACTGATCAAGGCAAAGATAAATATGAGTGTGAGACTGGAAGACTAATGCTAGGGGCCACTGTGGTGTCAGGACTGGGGCCAAGATTCCTGCTTTATTGGTAGAGACCCTCCCCTCTTCTCAACAGGTGGAAGTGGTCACAGATATGTAGTGTCCCCTAACTCTTGGCTAAACAAAAGTTGCAAATCTTCCCTGAAGGAAAGCGGCCACAATGACCCTTTTTAAGTAATATCTTAAACAATTAGAGCAGTTTTACTTCCTTTATTGAATTCAACTCCCTTAGAGACAGAGAGATCCTATAATAAGAGATTAGATTGAGCTTTCAATGAAATGTTATCAGTGTCTAAAAAAAGCCATTCTTAATGAGCCTTACCAGGTACAACAAATAATAGACCTAGACGCTCAAGAGTCAAGAACTTCATACATTGAAATCATCAGTTTCTGAATGTTAAAGAGCTCTGTATAAAGTATTTCAGAAATAAGATAAAAAACTTCACATGAAGAAGGGATTTTCAAATGTGACTAAATTTGTTTCCAAAAAGAATCAGATACAAGTTTTAAAAATGAAAAATTTAATTTGAAATTAAAAACTCAGTGGATGGTTTGCAAGCATATCAGACACAGCTAACAAGAAAATTGTGAAATGGAGACCATTTATGAAGTGATTACCCAGATTGTAATAATAACAATAATGTAATATGTATAAGATTATAAAGTATGTTATATATTTAGTAATAATATCAATATATAATAATAAGAGAGACAAGAAGATAGAAAATATGAAAGTTTAAATGATATGGAAGACACAATAAATATCTAGTTATATCCAGAGTCCCAAAAGAAAATAATACAGATAATCGAGGGAAAAAAAAGCTGGAAACTGTCTGGATTTGATGAAAGACGTCATGGATACACAAAGGAACATGTGTGCTAGTGTCTTCATCCATTCGTTCAGGCTGCTGCAACAAAATACCATGGACTGAGCAGCCCATAAACAACAGAGGTTTATTTCTTATAGCTCAGGAGGTTGGGAAGTTCAAGATCAACGCACTGGCAGATTCGGTGTCTGATGGGGGCTCACGTCCTGGTTCACAGATGGCCATCTTCTTGGTGTGTCTTCATGTGATGGAAGGGGCAGGAAGGCTCCAAGGGGGCACCTTTATCAGGGCAGTAAACCCATTCATGAGAGCTCCACCCTCATGACCTAGTCACATCCTGAAGGCCCCATCTCCAACGTGTGAATTTGGGGGACATAAACATCCAGTCCATAGCAACTAGGTGGGATAATGAAAAGGAATGCACACCTATGCATAATGATACAATAGATTACCAAAGAAACTGTAGTGGAATTAAAGTCCAAAGAAAAAGAGATCTTCAGAGCAGCCAGAGAGAAAAGACTGATCAGCTGCAAAGGAACAATAATTAGGTAAAGAGAAGGTTTCTCAAAAATAGAAGCTAGGTGTCAGTGGACCAATACCATCAAGGTTCTGAGAGAACCACAGCAAAGTTACTGTATGTAGTCACAAAAGCTGTGTACTGAACAACTCCAGGGAGTGCCACTCACACAGACCTGTTTGTATAATGCTCCCTGGGGTTAGCCAGTGTGCAGTAAATAGAATTTAGAATCTATTTTTCAAGAATGACCTCAAATCTTTCAGGAAATAGAGGAGGAAGCAATTTCAAACTCAGTTCATGAGGCCAACATAACTCTGTTATGAAGACCTGACAAAAATGTGATAATTCGTACAGACATAACACATAGCCACACAAAGTCCTTAACACAACATTGACAAGTCAAATCCAGTAGTTTATAAAAAGGATAATAAACCACAGCTAACTGGAATTTATCCTTGGGAAACAAGGTAGGTTTATCCTTTGAAACTCTTCAATCAATATAATTTACCAAACTGGCAGAATAAAGATTTAAAAACGACATGATCATCTCAACAGATACAGAGGAAAACATTGACAAAATTGAACACCCATTCATGACGAAACAAAATAAAAGTCCTCTCATCAAACTAGGAATGTAATTAACTTTCTTAATTTAATAAAGACTATCTACCAAAAAAACTACAGTTTACGTCAAAATGAGTGGTTTATTATTGAATGCTTTCCTGCTAGAATGAACAATAAGGCAAGGATGTCCAGTTTCACTGGTTCTATTCACTATAGCACTGGAGTGTCTTGCCAAAATAAAAAGGCAAGGAAATGAAAAAAATAATCTATAATGCTGAAAATACACACACTTCGTCATTCTTCTACTCTGAGACAAATGCTGTAGCTGAAACTCTTGCACATCACCAAGAGGCACATGCAAAGATGTTTAGACAGCATTGCATAGCAAACGTCTGTCAATGACCCAGTTTTTATCAACAATGTAGTGGATAAATGAATTTTAGTAGATTCTCATAATAGAATATTATAGAGCCATGAAATGAATTCCTTAAAGCTATATGTTACTGTATGGATGAATCTTAGAAACAGATTGCTGAGTTTACAGAAGCAAATTGCACAGGATTAACTACATTGTACAAAATACCTGGGATGCCAAACCAGATCATGACATGTTCTTTCTGTGTGTGCGTTTTAGTAACCGTATAACTTAGTGATCTCCGAAAGTCCCCAACGTTACTTATGTCTAGTCATTAGATACCCACAGGCCCAACCACCATCACAGTTTTTTCCACGACAGCCCCCTGCTTAATAGTCACAAGGGCACCAAATGAATTCCAGTTGTTATAGGCTGGTTTCAGTTCTCAGGGTTGGGTTCCACCAGCCTTTAACATCTTTTGTGTTGCCGAGCATGATGCATAGTGTGCTGTCAGACTGGTAATTCTCATAGTCCTTCCGTTCCTTCAGTTCTTCCCCACAAAGCCTAATGTTATCATCTTGAAATCTTGTTTCTTGATACTGTCGATGGTATAATACAAAGAGGGTTGCTAGAAAGTCGAGAGTTTTGGATTCCATTCCTGGTCATTCTCTGTCCCTACTTTGTGACCATGGGAAGCTCTCTAAATATATACCAGTGGGCACTGTCAGTGTGGAAACAGTCGTGTTTGCGTTTTGGCAATAAAACATAACAGCGAAAGATTTCCTGTCCTGAGTGGCGTATAGCCCCTAGAGAGGTGAAGAGAGATACGTACATGGTGACTGTAGAAGGCAGAGCACAGCACACATTTTAAGGGAAGCACAGATCGTTCTATGGGGCGTCCACTGGTGGAGCAGTCACATTTCATATTGTTAGTGGAGACGACGAGGAAAAGCCTCATGACTGAGGTAATATTTGAATTGGGAGTAGGAAATGTATTCCAGGCAGAGGAAAGCTCATGCACGAAGGTCCAGAGGTGTGCTGAGCATACACGACAAGCTTAACAGGAGATGAGTGCTTTGGATGAAGGTTCTGGAGACCGAAGGAAATACAGGCTCAGCGTAGACATCGGTGTTTTTGATCAATTTGAAATTAAGACCGTTGGCTATAGATGCTCTATGATCTATTCACTATCAGAAACTGAGATGGGTCCATGACCAACTTGAACTCTGGATGCCTAATCCATTAAACTGTATTATATTGAATTTTCTTTAGATTCTAGTCTTAGAAGCCAATTTTTCTTTATGTGCTAAATAAACAAACCTTGACTACTCTGAAGAGTCAAGCATCTTTTTTATTCTGTTTTATTTTCATTTGGTTTATTTGGATGAGTCATAAGTATCTGATGACATTGTGTTCATTACAGTTGTGCAGTAAGTTTGCCGAAAGTTAAGATGCTGATCTACCTACTGTCCTCTGTTGAGTTTTACCCGTGGTTTGTGTTGAGTTTTACCTATGTTCAGTTTTATTTGTGGTGAGTTTTGACCCTAGCTTCCAGAATTCACTTTATGCTTAAAATTGGACATGGCATCAGTCTTCACTTTTTGCTCCATACAGGGCCCTGCAAACTTATCTCTGTGTAATAGTCCCAATACAGCATATACTACGGTGTGATGCTTTTGTCTTTGAGTGTCTGAGAGAATGAGTTGGAAGGGGATTGCTTTAAAGAGACACTGAGGTTAATCATTTTATAGAATTTCTTTCTTTCTTACTTGATATGCTTTCTATTCATGGAAAGACTGTTTTGGTATAGTGGAAAAATCATGAGATTTTTGGAATTAGAAGATCTAGATTTTGGTCTTGACTTTGGGCTGCAGTTGAATTTCTTCATGTTGTAAGATGGTTTATTAGTTAGGATCCAATCAAGAGATAGGAACCACACAGTAATTTGAAAAGGGAAAGTTTAGTATAAGAACTATTAACTATAATGTGGATTGAAGTAACAGGGAATTGGCTCATAAGAAGTAAAGGGAGTTCTGTAGAAGTAGAAATAGCGTATATAAGGAGCAGCTGCTATTCATAGGGCTAAGGAAGAGCCTTCCACCCCCAGCCCAGGCTCGGATCCAGACCTCTTTGGAGAAGGCATGGCCATAGCTTACGGGCTGATGGAAAAGTCAGCGAAGTACCTCAGCATTGGGGCTTGTTAGAAACCTGCCTCCTGGGATACCGGGAGAGCAATGCACAGGCAAGTGCTGAGCCTCAAGACTTGCTGTGAGTTTCTGGGGTGAGTGCTGGGGGAAGCTGCATGTTTCTGGGCACTGCTAGCCACCAGATGCTGCAAGAATGAGGAGCTAGAGAAGCCCTCCTCTGTAGGAATACGGCATCAGGGTACCTGAACCCTTGAGAAGTTTAATGCTGGAGAAAGCATAGGTTCTGCAGGAGCTGAGCACTGGCAGGTCTGGAGCTTGTTTACCTGCAGGGTGGTGTAAGGCCTGGGGGGTGTGGTATCCATATTGGCAGATCCATGCCAAGGTGGTCGCTGGGCTGGGGCTGGTGCCACAAGCTCACTTAGGGGACCTGCACGTTCTGGGCATATGACTCTGGCAGAGCATCACTGGATTTCCCTCCCATCCTTGCTGCTGGCCGCCATGCAGTAAAAATATCAATCTAGTAGCACCTTGAAGCCAGACGGAAAACTCTCTCCAGCGCCCTCTATTGGCAAAGCTTAGTATTGTGCTTTCTGTAAAGGAGAGAAACTTAAAGGGTTCAAGTTCATCAAGAATGGATTTAAACCAAAATACAGTCAGTTGAACGTGCACAGATGAGGACCTATCCCCAAAGGTATCGAGATGATTGAATCAGCGTTGAATTTAACAGCGCTTTGTGAGCGCTCAGAGTACACAAATCCACTGTTGCTACAGTTAAGATCTGCTGTGGTTAAACCTGATACTGACGTTACGTTTGCAGTGCCAGAGCGGGACCGGATAGATTGCACTGCACCGAACCCGCCATTCTAGTTTATAGGGCGTTCATCTCAAGATTCTGTTTGAGCAATATTGCACCTGAAATTAAATTTATTTCGGTCTCCTAAGCTGAAATGCATGAATGTTGGTGACCATTAGTTGGCATGAAAGTAATATTTATTGAAATCTAATTACATGGCAGGCATTAGAAATGCACTTACTCTTGGTAATAGTAGTATTAGCCCCATTTAAAAAATGCAAAGCTGAGAGAAAGTAATTTACCAAGACCATACAGATGGGAGGAGCTGAACCAGAATTCAGATCTAGATTTTTCTTATTCCGGAACCTGTGCGTCTTAGAACCAAAGCATAATCTCTCCCCAGGCTGGGCTAGTGGTCAGAGTGCTGTAACTTGGGTAAAATGTGTATTTATTTTGGACCTTTAATGTCTGTGTGCCACTTACCATTTCTGGGATGGTGCTTCATCCCTCGCTCTTTTTAGGTGAATGTTTCCTTTTATTTTTGGGTGCTCCCCTGTATTTGGTAAGCAGAAATTGATTTAGAGTTGGTTGTCTGGCTCTAACACCAGAAAGTGATTTGTTCACAGAATGTAGAATAACTAAATGAGGCATGTTCAGGAAAAAAAAACAACCCATCTCCCTCAACATTGGTAGATTTCTGCAACCATTTCAGTAAGGTTTGTTTTAGGCTAAAAATATGACTAGATTAAAATATAGTTAATAATAGGAATCTATTTGTAATCGTTTCCACCTGGAAAAAAGTCCGTGAGTCCATCAACAGCCGAATGGATACATAAGATGTAGTGTATTTGTGTATGAAACACTTTAAATAAGTGAAAATGAATAAAGCACTGCTACGTACAATAGCATGGGTGAGTCTCAGAGACAAAAGAAGTCAGGCACAAAAGACTATGAAGTTCAAAAACAGACAAAACTAATTTATGGTGCTATAAGTCAGAATAATAGCTTTGCAGAGTATTGCCTGGGAAAGGACACATATGAGGCTTCTGGGTGCTGTTAATATTTAAGTGCTTGATTTGAGTAGTAGTTGTGTGGGAGCAGATACTTGTAAATTTCATAGAACAGAACAGTGAAGGTTTATGTTCTTGACTATATAGTATTTTGATAAAAATATAGAAATGGTTAAAAACCCAAGTTTTTAAAGTAAGAGTAATACAGTAATATGATTGAATGTTGCAGAGCCATTGGACAAAGCTCACTGAAGGGTTTAAATGATAAGGGAAAAGTGCTTAGTTTATAATAATATACCATCCCCACTGTGTAAAACGAATGTCCACAAAATTACTAGGGAAAAAAACCATCAAATGGTAGTACTGGAGAAATAGGTGAATTTTCCTTACCCTACTTCACTATATTTTTCAAATTTCCTGCAATAAATGCTGTTTACAATCAGCTGTAGTAGATATGGAGAAAAATGAATATTTGGGGAGCATCTCATCTGGAAAGACCCCACTGTTTTCCCATTACCTAGACAGTAAGCAAAACTTAGTTATCTGAATGCTCAAGAACTCTGGAAAATGACTCCAACCTGACCTTTTAGCCTGAAATTTCCTTGCTACCCCAAGCTTCTCTATGCCTTGCCACATTGGACTTTGTAATTTTATTTATCGATTCAACATGTGGTTCTTAAGCATCAGCTGTTTGCCAGGCACTCTAGGTGTATAGCAGCAGATAAGAATGACAGTGGTTTCTGCTCCCTTGGCTTTGTTCCTTCTACTGGGGGAGACAAAACATAAGTAATTGTCCTAATGTTAGGTTGGAGATGGGAGAAACCCAGGGTACTACAAATGTTTATATAACAGGAAAACCACATCTTGTCTAAAGGGACGGGGTTATTGATGGAAAAACAGTTTTGTTTAAGCAAACACTGCAAAGAGGAGTAGACATTTGCCAGTTGTGGAAGGGCAGAGCATGTAATGGCAGTAGCGGTGAGAACAGTGTATTACATCTCACTGCATCTCAGTAAGACTGTAGAGTTATTGGCGTGGGGAGGAGGGGAGATGGGAGGTGATGAGTCAGAGCTGGATTTTGAGGTAAAAATTTCAGAGGTGGTACAAGTCCCTGTGTGATGGGGAAGTGGGTTGCTGGATGGGATGGAGAAAGAGATCATTCAAGGTGAGGATGCCAAAGAGCTGGGGCTGAATGGATCATACACGTGGATGCTGACCTCCCTGGGAAAGACAGAGGGGAGGGTATCAAGGAAGGAACATCTCTGCTGGTTGGATGCTGTTTGTGCTGTTTTCTCTGCCTCGACTCCCTAGACTGTGCATCCTTTAAAGCCCACATAAAGCATGACTTAATCTATCAGACCATCCCTGAAATACCCACTTTGATGCATGCCCGTAATCCTTTGATTCCATAGCATCTAACGGCTCATTGCATGTGCTGGTACAACAGTTAACATTTGCTGAATTCAATACTTCCGTGAGACATCACTATTGGAAACAGACACACTGAGCTCATGCACTCTGTGTTTAATCTGAAACTCTCATGTTCTGGTAGTTCAGGCAAATTGGTTTACCAATAGGGAAATACTGAAAGCACTGAACTTACAGAATACTGAAAGCAGTTTTGTCTAGAGAATGACAATCGGTGTTTTTCATTTTGCATACAGCAACATAGTTTAGAAAAAAATTTTCCACACATTTGTGCTAAGAAGACAGAACTATGGCTTTTTAAGTAGTCGCTTAATGTCTGCACTTCTGTTCAACGTCTGGCTATAGTCTCACTTTTCTGTTGATAAATCTGCAACATCAAATGAGATGCACGGATTCCAGACAGATGCTTCCCATGTCTGGAATCAAGACAAATCATATCACTTGCCTGTCACAAAGAATGCCTCTTCTGATGTTACGGAGCAATCTGTTTAATGACACAATTGCTAGGCTGTGGAGCAGATCACTGTCTCCTCTGTCGCTCAGAATTCCTGGGGCGCTGCAAAGGGCCAGACAGTTGCAACATGATTGGTGTGTCAGGATAACTTGGGACCTGAGTAAGGAAGAGGCGAACAGCTCGGTTCCACTAGGGGGAGTTTGCCGCTTTTTGGATGGATGGGAAGCTGTTTTCTGGGGAGCTGTGCTGCAAGTCTTCTTGCTGGCTGATTATTTGAAGCTGGAAAACTTCAAGTGCAATTTTAAACAGAGTTTGGGGTGCACTCTTTAAACCTTATCATGTGCACTGGGCCACGCTCGTTGTATTGTGGGGTCCCTTAAAGAGATGAGTGAGAGCCCCCGCTGCCTAGGATGTCTCAGCAAAGAGACAGATCTCTGATGAGCTGAAGTGGAAATACTTACAACATGTGTAAGGATGTGACTAGGTTAAAGGGCTCCGTGGAAGAAGCGTCTGTTTGAATTTTCATGAAATAAACTGAGAAAGCTTCCCACACAAGGTCTTCCAAGAGGCTGGGTAATGAAAAACTAGTAATAATCTACTATGCAGAAACAAGGGCGGTTCTCTCCCAAGTTGGTTAATTTCTGGACCCAGTGCAGAGAGCAATGGAATCTCTAACTGGAGTACACGGAATATGAGAGATTCAACTGGGGCGCTAACTTCAAAAGTCCATCCCTAGGTTGCAGCCCAAGAAATTCTGATTTAATTGATGTAGGGTAGGGCCCAAGAAATTGCACTTTAAGAAAACATTATAGTTGATTTCAATATAAATGGTCCATAAACCATGCCTTTGACAGTCGCTGGTGTTATGGAAAAGCAACTGGTGTTCGTAAAGTGGGTGGTAGTTCCAAGGACGGAAGAGATATCCTCAGGGAAGATGTACTGAAGAGTAGTAATTAGTGCTCTACTGTAAAGCATGGGTGGAGTTTCCTGCTCAGATACTATGTAAATTTCAATTTGAACGTAATCTTCATAATTAGTGCTCCTTGTCCTTTGAATTTCTGACTGCTCCCAATCTTTTATTTAAAGAAGGGAAGCTAGGGTTGTCCTTCACCTTAAATTTTACCTGAGGACAGATTCATTGTACAGATATTTCTGCCGCTACTCAGAGAATACCTAGGAGAGAGAATTCATAAATTCTGGC
This sequence comes from Vicugna pacos, assembly GCF_048564905.1. Taxonomy (NCBI): domain Eukaryota; kingdom Metazoa; phylum Chordata; class Mammalia; order Artiodactyla; family Camelidae; genus Vicugna; species Vicugna pacos. Next base: position 59,255,393 of record NC_132987.1, on the reverse strand, counting down.
TTCGCTTCAGTGACTGGAAAGTGTTCAAGGCATTTTAAAATATAGTTCTCTTAAACGTGTTTTGAGAGCTAAGCTGAAAATCCGTCTGGTTCTGAGTGAAGCTTTTCCCACTGATCCCACCAGGTGGCGCTCTCCCACCATCTCTGGCCCCCGTGCCGAGCGAGCCGGCCTGTTGAGGGTGTGTCTAGAAGCAGGGAGAACTGGGGAGACCCGGCCAGCGTTAGGGAACAGGCGTGCTTGAATTATTCTTAGACCATTAGCAATGACAGTGTGCTCTGCTCTTTTCTCGCTTGTTCCAGTCTTGTCTAAATGCTGAAGGTCACATTATCCTGTTCCAGAAACTGTTAGGATCTATTGATGAAAACAGAAAACAAAAACAATCTCACACAAAGGCAAGGAGGGGGAAAGACACAAGTAAAAAAGAAGGACAAAAAAAAAATGAAGTGAGATCTGAGAGAAGAAAACATACCTCTTCCAATAAACACACTCGATGGGAAATATGAGGAGATGAGAGAAGTGTGGCAGGCGATCCCAGGTTCCAAGGAAGTGAACTCAAATCGTTCTTGCCCTTTTCCCAAGGTGAGCTCCCAAGGTCCAACTGGAGGACACTGGAGGGGAGGTGGGCGTGGCAGGCTGGTCCAAGGTGGAGGGCTTGGCTAAGGAGCCAGGTGGATGGTCATTTTTCTCTTTCTTCCTCTCAGTTAACTCGTTCAAGTTCATGCAGATGTATATGATCCGGTAAAACCGTGTTACACCCCAGGGACTTCTGGGCGTCTGGGGATCTGTGGGTCCTGAATGTGAGGGTAGATGTCCGAGCCCCTGAGTGAGCCGGGTGCCTGGCGTTACCGCCCCCTCACTGCCCATCCTCTCAGCTCTTCTGTGCGCCCATCTCATTGCCACCTGCTCCACCTGCTGGTCTCTGATTCCCATGAGCTGAGAGCCTTGCCGTAAATCATGGCGCGGCGCTGGACCGTGGAGGGGAGTTTTGATCCAGACTTACCTTGTGTGAGGCAAATAAATACCTTAAGTATGAGTAAAGCCAGGTCCACACCAAAATGTAGAGTTTGCTGACCCGGAAATGACCTTTAAAACAATTTTTGTTTGCTAAGCTTATAAAGAATATGGAGATACATTTTGAACGCAGGCCCCTACACAAATGTCATTTGAAATATTAAGCCAAAATAAAAGTATTAGTTGCACTTTCTAAAGCAGAAGGCAGAAAGCTGATTACGAAACACCTGCTTTTCCACGTCTTCAACAACCCGAAAGGTCAAGTTAGATACTAAGTTAAGTATTCAGAGTTCTCCATCCATCTTTTCCATCCCTGTCTCTTACTACCGTCCTATAATATTTCAAGTTTTTAAATATTTTTATAAAATATATATTTTATGCAATGCCATCTGCATTTTTTTGAAGATTTTTACATAAGAGAAACAAAGAATATTCCATTCTGACTGTCACACTCCAGTGCTGATGCAAATCTGGATTTCAGAGCTAAGGTGAGAAATGCACAGGCGATGAAAGCCTCCCTTCAGTCACTCCTGAGTGACTATAATGTTTACCCCGTTACCAAGAGGATGAATATCGCTGCAGATGTCTGAATTTCTCTGTAATAAGTCTTAGCTAAAATCCAGCCTTTCCAAATAGAACGCATCTTTGCAGCTATTAAGCTATAATTAGATAGGCCTCTTTAGTAATAGAAAGCACTGGGTATCTCTATTTCAATTCGATAATAATAATGGATTCTTTCATTAGGGCTCATGTCAGTTACCTTGCAGTGTTACTTTGGTACCATTATTTTGGCCCCATTCAGTGACACTCTAATCTTGATCTGTGTGAAATACCATTGGTCAAAATGAGGCTTCCAAAATGTATATTAAGGTGAGTTAGCAATGAAGGTAGTTTGTTTGTTTGTTTGTTTTGATTGCTTTTGAGAAAAGTAAGTTGTATTGAGTTAATCAGACCTGGAGGATGCCATTCTAGTACGGCTTGAACCTTTGAACTGCAAACAGGGAAGCGATGCAGTGGTTGGCGCTGTTGACCTGGAAGCCCAGGTAGCTGAGGTAATTGAGGTCACTGGTATCCGCCCGTCCCTGCCCCACGAGGTTCTGGCTTTAGAATCGGTGAGGACTCGCTGGTTAAACAGTCGTGTCTCCTAGAGGAGAAATTCTCTTGCTGTCCCTTGCACAGGGAGAAGAGGGAAATGCAAACTGGACCTAAGGGGTAAATCTAAGTGCTGTCATTTCCCGTTTGAAGGGGCTTTTTACCCTGGACATGAACAATGCTCTCTGTTTATTGTCCCTCTCTTCATTCTCAAAGGGATATAATTGAGTAAAGAGCTTCTCCCTGTGGCTCCCTGGCTCTGGGGCTCTGACAGTAGGGTGTCCAAAAAAATGTGCAGTGTCACCCGGAGGGGTTTAACAGGCACAGAGGGGAAGAGACTGACTTATAGTCAGAGAGCGAATCAGCGGCTGAACTGGCCTGAGCATCCTGGTTTCCTGACTCCCCGATGAATACCCTCTCTACTCACTATATCCTCCGTTAGTTTCCCTCATTCAGATACACATCCATTCACACCTTTATTGATTCAACATTTAATCAAGAAAGTTAAGGAAAGCTGTTATGGCTTCTGTGATAAATGCTTGAAGGTTCATGATCCCATTGAACTGAATCTTCAGGGATTAATAATTGAGGCAACTGAAGCCCAGGGAAGTGAAATAACTTGCCCACTTTTGTGTAGCTCATTAAGGGACAATACTGGCATTAGAATTCAAGCCCCCAAATATAATTCTCTTTTTTAATTATGCCATATACCATTTTACCCTTTCCGATGCTCAAAACAGTGTCAGGGATTGGGAAATGTATAGTATTTATTGTGTCTGGACTGAGGTTCTTTATCCTAGAGCACTTTCTGCAGTGCCTTAGAAATATAAGGTGTGATTTCTGTCATCAGTGAGCTTGCACGTAATTTGAGAGAGATGTTATATACATTGAAATTTAAGTAAAACTGTAAATCAAATGTCATTATCAAATTAGAATATAATATTTCATGGGATAGAGAAATGTTTATCAGCCTCACGATGGAAGCTCATAGTGACTGATGAGTTAGATCGTGTGGCTGGTGAGTAAGGCATCATTTGTTTCATTTTCAATGTGTTGAGTGATTAACATGTATTAGAAGAGTAAATAGAGTTGGATTTTCAAATGTGGCAGATGTTTGAAATCCTCTTAACCATCTGCAAAACAGAAGATTTAAAGAGATGCTGCCCTGTATCTTTGTGCCCTCCTTTTAGTTTATAGAGTTCTTAAAAAGATGCTTAAAAACTAGGATAGAGAAGAGGGTTAATGAAAGAAAATCTTGAAGCTCAAGACATCAGAATTCAAACTTACGATTTTATGCCTCACAGTGTCTTTGTTGGCAGTTTTATCATGCTCAGTGAATGGTACTCAGACTACCCTGTTATTCTGGAAACCTAGAGATCACTCTTGACTCATTCTGTTGCTCCTACCTCGTACTCCATCTGACTCATCATGAATTGCTCCACTGCCACCACTTTAATCTTGTTTCTTTCACATCTATTGCCAAAAAAAAAAAAAAAAAAAAAGCTCCCAGCCAGCCCACCTGGGACTAACTGCCCCTTCCAGTTGCTGTTTTCCCAGACTGCTGTCAGAGTCACTTTTCAAGATGCAATTTTTTTCATTTCATCTTACCAACTCTTTGAAACCTTTCAACAGATTTCCTATTGCCTACGTAACAAAGACTTTTTTTCCCCAAAGCCTATGAAGACAACTTTTGCCAGTCTTTTAAAAAATTATCTTATTGTTTTATCTCTCACACCAGAGCCCTTCTACACACCATTCCCCCTACCTGAAAAAGTATTCACTTAGCGTCCTCCATTCTCAGCCCTTGGACTTCAGCTCCTCATTCCCTTCTCCAGTAAAGACTTCCCTGATTGCTCTTTGCTTGTGTTACGCTCTCACATAACTGTGCACCTTTCCTTCTTCACAAATGCAACCTCATCTTTAACTTGTGTGCTTATTTGATTCCCATCTGTCTCTCCCACCACTAGATGCTAAGCTCATTTGAGCCAAGAATCAGATCTGGTTTTGCTCACCATTGTATTCTCATGTGCAGCACAATGCCCAACACATAGGAGGAAGTGACTAAATATTTGTTGAATGAATGATCTAAGTAAAATGGGAATATTCTGATTTCAACAAGGGAAGAGGAAAGTGTGCCTTAAAAGGGATCTTCATTGGAAACTACTCTCCACTGAGAAAAGTTTGAGGTTCTTTTCAGTTCTACTGAGAATAGGTAAAAGAGCTCTGCATTGTGGGGAACATAAAGAAGTACTGGGCTCAGTTACCAGTGGAAGCTCTGTAATCTCTATAAAGAATATTGATAGTGGCAGGATGTGTGTTAAAGGGAAGGAATAAAAACTGGATCTGCGGACCCCTGAAGGGGCTGTTGTAATAAATAAAATTATCATTTCAAAAAAGATGTTCAGGCATTTTTTTTGTTCCTGCTTGCGTTCTAGACCTGTCTGAATCTGAAACTGATTATCATTTATAAATATCCGTAAGTATGTGATAAAGGCAGACAATTTCATGTTGGTTACAGTGTGTCTTGGATGATTCTCAAAGACACACTGCAAAGAACAATCACACTTGTAGCTAGACCCGCATACCCACACACAGTGTTGTAGTTCAGGACAAAGTGGCCCGGAGGGTTGTCTACACTTTGTGACTCTCTGGTTTTAGATTCAGCCCCATAGATGTGTTTCTCTCAGCCATCCTCCGTTTCTCTGAAACCAGAAAGCTTTATAAAGCCAGAGAGGGCCGCTGGTCCCAGGAGCTCTGAAGTGTTACAGCACCTGCAGACGGACTTCCTTAGTAACACTGCAGATGTCACTGACAAAATGCGCCCGTCAAACATAAGCTTCTCTTGCTGGAATTCTGATATGTTGTCATCTTTGACATGAATGTTTCCCTCCTTAAGGGTATCTGCCTGATTATAGCAGCCACCCTGTCTCTTCTCTGGGTACCTTGCTCTGGTTTTTACCCTTCTGAGGCTGGAGCAGAGGGAGACATTAACTAGTGATCTGATTGTACTGGCATCAGGGAATAAAAAGACTGGGAATCCCTGACTCTGCCTCTTGGCTGATTAAAAAGAGCCAAAGCTTCCCTAGTCTCTCATTTTTAAAGAGAAAAGCCTGAGCCCATTGGCACTGCAAAAAGTGAGCACTCAAGGGGATGAAGGGGTCTAGCTCAGTGGTAGAGCACGTGCTTAGCATGCACGAGGCCCTGCGTTCAATTCTCAGTGCCTCCATTAAAAAAAAAAAAGTGAGTACTCAAGGAGTGTTTCTTGAATATGTTATTAAATTAATCTTCATGTCCTTCAGCATCTACCCAGTTTGTGATGGGCCCCTATCTCTGTTCTCCAGCACCCAGTACGATGTTGGGAGACACACCTGTGTGTATTCGGCAATCACAAAATATGGGCTGCATTCTAGTCTTTCCTGAAAAATGTCATCCTAAACATAACTTTACCTAAAAGTTTGAACCCGCAGGGAAAGAAACCATTAATCAGGCAGGCTGCTTAGAAATAGACATAAGCTTCAAGTATCTTGAAAGTGCAGTTCTTAGGGGAAGGTGACGTCATCTAATTGAATCCAGTGGCTCTCCTATCCCGCTGCACGTGAGTACCCCTGGGGAGCTTTTAAGACCTATCACTGTCCTGTCGGATCCCCGTCCCAGACTAATTAGCTCAGTTCATGATCAACCCTCTCGTCAGGGGTTCTCCCGATGTCCACTCCACGTCAGCAACAGCAGCATCGCCTGGGAACTGGTTAGAACCACAGGCTCTTGGCTCAACCCCTCACCTTCTGAGTCAGAAGCCCGAGAGCAAGGCCCAGCAGGCTGTTTTCACAAGCTCTCCAGGTGATTCAGATGTGAATGAAGGTTTGAGAACCACTGATTTTTCAGCACTAAACTCTGACTCTCTTGTACTGTATCCCAAGAGGCAAAGGTAAACAAGGTGGCAAAGAGGATGCGTATTTCTCTCTGGTACCTCACTACAACAAAATACATCATTTTGGGCCCAGGGGCTTGTGCTCCTTATCAGCTTACGTGGGATCGCCTTGTAGGAGACCGAGCTTCCTGAAGGTGGGGACTTTGACTGCATCATCCTGGGGCCACGTTCCTCTCCTGCTCTCAGCACCCCGGGCCCTGCGTGAAGTAGGTGTGCAATAATCAGGGCAGGAGGAAGAGTTTGAGGATGACTTGGGCTCACTCAAGGACGTAGATGCATTCATTGTGATGGGCTTTCCTTAAGTTGTGCTGTTTAGAAATACTCTTTAAAATAAATATCTTTTTAAAATGCCAGAGAATTATAAATTCCAGTTAGGTGAATGTTACTTATCATTTGTGCTCCTGAAAATGTGATTAAGAGGCTTACCGAGGTAATACATCGAAACTTACTCTGCACAGGGTGAACAACAGAAGCAGATCCTATCACCAGGGACCGAACAGAACAAGGAGGAGAAATGCTTATTTTGATTAAGGTTTGGTATCACTCAGCGGTAAAGGCAATAGCTTACTTACTTCATTTTTTCAGAATAACTTGCTTTTTAGAAAGCAGAGCTTCTGGTATGGAAAGACGTAAAGAAGTAACTAGGTAAGCACCCCTCCTTTAGAGATGAGGAAAGTCAGGACCAGGAGACTCATCCCCAGGCCCCTGGCGGAGCAGTGCTGTTCCAGGACCAGACCTTGGTCTCCAGCACTTCATCTGTCAGACCCAAGTGGTGCAATGAGTTCCTGAAACTCGCAAGTGGAGCAGACCGTGGGTTATTGTAGTGAGAACCCCTAGAAGTAGGGAGCCTGGAGGTCAGCGCTCTTTCAAAACTTTTTGCTAAGATTTCCTGTCTCTTGTAGTTGGTTTTCAATTTTAGGATAGAAATATAATTGAAAATTCATTCCTCATTTGGTGTTCAAAGAAATCATTTTTTTTTTAACTAGTATTGTTCTAACTGAGAAAGAAATCTGAGATAAATCCAGGATGTTCCTGCTCCTTCATAGCCTTGAAAATTTTCTCTTCTGAAGCTTTCAGTTTGTAGTTTAAAGATAAAACCCAGATCATAGAACATTGGAGCAGATGTTTAACCCCCTATCACAGTGAGGAAACTGAGACCAAGAGAAGGATAGGAGTTATCCAGGGTACCACAGGTGGAGTAATCGTGAGGATGAGTCAGAACCATTTCTAATTCTTTCTTCAGTGCTCTTTGAACCCTGGAGTGGCTAAGATGTCACCACTGAAACTTGCTTGTAGATCTGAAAAGCAGTTGGATGAAAAAGTACTGCTGCCCCCACTAAATGAAGAGAGAAGCCATCATGAGTTAGTTTGTCCTTTTCGGGGGAGGATAGTAGCTCAGTGGTTGAATTTATGCTTAGCCTACATGAGGTCCTGGGTTCAATCCCCAGTACCTGCATAAAAACGTTTATCCTCTTACTTTTGATATCTTAATGATGGAGGCTTTAACTAGCATTCTGTGTTTCCAGTGGGCTTTCCAATCACTGGTGAGTCAGACTAGTTTTTGGGTAGCAGTGTGTGGTCCCTAACATCAACTCCAAAACCCATTCTCTATTCCTACAGGCAATCGTTGTAATCAAATAGAACAAGTAAAGACTCAAAAAAAGTCAACTCACATTAAGATCGACTCACAGAACACTTGTTTTCTTTCTCTTCTGCCTAACACACACACGTGCCCATGTGCACACATGCATGTGTACGTGTACACACACACACACAGGCATGCACACACGTACAGTCACAAGCTTGCTCCTGTGGCAGGATGGGTACCACACTGGTAAAGACTGTGAAAGCTGGGTTCAAGCTGCCTGGGTTCAGTTCCACCTCCACTCTTCACTGTTGTGAGACTTTGGGAAGTTATTCAATCTTTCCATGCTTTATTTTCCTCATTGCACAAAAAAACTTGATTTTTCTCACAGTTTTCAAGATAAAATTGGTGCCCTTTACCCCCACTGATCATAGACAATGCAGGCATCAACTTCATAGGTTCCTCACTTGTGTAGACCCTTCCCAGGATGGACCCTAGTAATGTGTTCACATGTTCATATTTTTTTTTTGTACATTTGCAAAAGTGGGATATTTGACCACAGTTATTTTAAGGTTGCTAGCTTTTTCCTCCCAGCCATCTCCTTTATCATTCTTCCCTTGTTGTAGGGCAGTGGAGTTGTCACTGACATTTTTGGGATATGGCTAAGAGGAAGTTGAGTTGGGGATACATTTAATTTGGGTTCCATAGGATTATTATCATTTTTGTTTACAGTCACTTCCAAGAAATCACTGTCGGCCATCCTGATGTCGAAATGGCCAGGAATACTCCAGTGGACCACAGTTCTGACTCAGTGGGGGAGTGGCACAAGGATGCAGGGCCAGAGAGCCTGTTGTGCTATGAACTTAGCTCAGGTGGAGGGGAAGTGTACAGAAAGTGGTCTGTTGAAAATTCTTCCAGATTTTGCAGCTCATATGTGATAGACATTGGGTTTGTTTTAAAATCAAATTTGACAATAACCTTAAATATTTACATGATGTTAACGAGTGGTAGCTGAATTAAACATTTCTTAACTTTTAATAATTAAAAATAAGTATATCAATCATGTTAGAGGCAAGGTTGAATCTTTTTTTTTCTTTATAGAAAATATGGCAAAATTGTTATATAAAAATTATGAAAAACCCTGGGCAAAAATCAGAATGAATAAGTATTAAAGCTGTGTCTAGATTTTGTGATGTCTCTGTTATCTGTGATTTTTTAAAAAGATGTGTGATTTGGTCTGATGCCCTTTCTTATTTTAAATAAGCGTTTACTTGATGACTTACGTTGTATTTGTAATTTTGTATTTTCTTTAAAGAAGGTCCCCCAATTGCATAAGCTTCAGGTTATACAGAACTTTGGCTGTGTCCCTGCAATTGACTACTTGTGAGAGGCTGAGGAAGATGCTTTCTGGGCCTCCTTGTTTCCAGCTTAAAATAAAGATAGGACAAGAGTACTCTGAAGTATCTGTAAGTATCCTTCTAGCTCTAGAGTTCTGTGAGTCTGTCTTGTCAGCACATTGACTGGTGTGCTAGGGTCCCCGGCTTTGCTGTGGGAAATAGCTAATCTTAGAATGATGAATCAGTACCCTTTCTAGGAACTCCCCGAGTAGAACACGTAGAGGGATTGATGACAGCTGGATTCTCCAGTGTTTGGCGAGCTGAAGGGTGCCATTCCAGGGACTTGTGTAGGTGATCAGACCATTCCTGAAATGATTTGACATCCTCAGTCCTTAGGAAGCTCACAAATCTTGCAGACCACTCTGGTTCATTTCATTTAGGAAAGGCACATTAATTTTCTCACGCTGCGTAGCAAATTGTCATAAATTTTGTGATCTAAAACAACCTAGGGTTACTTTGTTTCCGTGGGTCAAGAATCTTGGCAGGACTTCACTGGGTCCTCTGCTCAGGGTCTCATAAGGCTGCAGTCTAGGTGTCTGTGGTTCTCAGGTGGAGCTCGGGTTCTCTTGCAGATTCATTCAGGTTGTTGGCAGAATTTAGTGCTTTGTGGTTGTAGGACTGAGGTCCCCATTTTCTTGCTGGCTGTCAGCCATGACCACTCTCAGGTCCTACAGGCTGCCCTCAGGGCCTTCCATGTGGCCATCTCCATAGGTGATTCACAGCATGGCAGTTTGCTTCTTCAAGGCCAACAGAAGACTATCTTTCTCCTGCTAAGGAGGAGTCTTACATAACATAATTGAATCCAGGGAGTGACTTTCCTATCATATTCACAGTCCCACTCATGCTGGAGGGGAGTGGATTATACATCAGAGAATGGAAACCTTTGGGCCGTTTTAGAATTCTGCATACCGCAGAAGGGAAGGGCAATATTTTTTGAGTACCAACCATGTACTACTTTATTTGCGTTCTTTGATTCATTTCTCAGAAAAATTCTCCGAGGCAGGTATGATTATCCCAGTTTTCATGATCGAGATACTAAGGCTTGAAATACAAAGTAATTTGCTGAGAATCAAAGAAGCAGAGTCTTGAGTTTGAATCCAGGTCCATCTGACTTGATAGCCTGAAGTATCTGCAACACACCCCAGGGCTTCGGGAACAGGCAGCTGGTCTGCATGGGAGGGCACCTAGCATCTTCCCTGACCACGTTGGCTAACGTGGAACATACACTCACCCTGTGATGCATCCGCTTCTCCTAGTGCAGGGCTTCGTAAATACAAGGTGTGTGTAATTAATTAATGTGGTACAAAAGGCACACTTTAAATATTAAGCATCCCCTACTTCCTCAGAGTTGCAAGTTTCCCAGTTTTCAGTTTAACTTAGCAAGCACGTCTTGAGCTTTCCATATGGAAAGCAGTGGGAGAAATAAAAATTGGGAAATGTTCGAAACAGTAGGTTTTAAGAAAATCCTTGTGGTAGAGTGGACAGAGCAGATGCAGTCCCAAGACCTGGGCCCAAGTGCTGCCATCTACCTATCCTTTCAGCTTTCTAACCCTTAGTTTCTCCATCTGTAAAACTTGTGCGGACATTTGTGAGGACCAAATGAAATGATTCCTGAGACAGCATATTCTGAGTTGTAAATTATTAAAACTCAAGGTTTTTTTTTTTTTAATGCTGAAAGTTCTCGGTCAGATATATATGTACTGCAAATATCTCTTCCCACTCAGTGGCTTGCCTTTTTTAGTCACTTAGGAATGCCTTTTGATAAACGTAAGTTATGTTGTGATAAACAGAATTTTGATACACATTTGATGAATGTTAAGTCATAAAATTCAGTAAAGTTCCGTTAGCAATATTTTTTTCATACGATCGGTGCTTTTGTGTCCTGTTTTAGGAATTTTTACCTGACCAAAGGTCATGAGGGTATCCACCTAAGAGTTACTATGTACTAGAGGTTTACTGTTTTACCATTCAGATTTACATTTAAAATTCCTTTCGGATTGGGTTTTGCATGTGATGTAAGGTAGGGATTAAGACATGTTTGTTTGCAACACAGATATCCAAATGACCTAGATCCGTTCATTAAAAAGCCCATTCCTTCCTCCTCTGCATTTCAGTGTCACCTTTGTCATAAACCAGGTGCCCTTGGATGTTTGGGGGTGTTTGTTTCTGGACTATTCAACTTGTCTGTTTGTCTGTCCTTGCGCCACTGCCTCACTCTTTTATTCACTGTACCTTTATGATAGATATTTTCATTTTGTAATGTCAAAGTGTCCCAACTTTTTCTTCTTCAAGATTTTCTTATCTATTCCTGTTCCTTTTCACTTGTATCTCCTCTTAGTAAGTTACTGTTGCTGCAAATTCCTTCTGGGATTTTGATTATGATTTTTTGGGGGGTCTGTAGATCAACATATTTTCAGTATTGAGATTTCCAAATCATGAACAGGATATGTCTCTCTATTTATTTAGATCTGTAATTACTCTCAGTAGTGCTTTGTAGTTTCCTATGTAGAGGGTTTTTTTTTAATGTTTTTTCCATAAGCATGTGATGTATTTTTGATGATACTGTAAATGGTATTGTTTCTTAAATTTTTATTTTACAATTATTTGTTGCTAGTATATTAAAATACAATGCAATTATAATCACCTTGTAATCAGCAACCTTACTAAATTGATCTTTCAATTCTAATATTTTATCTAGAGATTTTAAAAAAATTCTACGTATAAATCATGTTGTCTGCAACTCAAGTTTTATAGGCTGTCGTATGTCGGCTGTCCAAAGTACTGCAGAGGCACAAGGAGAATAAGGATTGTTCTTGACTGCGGGATTTGGGAGGTTTCTGGGATGAGGTTAAATTTAAGCTGGGCTTTATTTTTAGGTCTCAAGACCTTTAAAGAAAGTGAGGGTTATGCAGGGTAGAGGGAAATGCCTGCCATTTAATTTGACGATATTTATGGAAATCTCTCTGGATATTGAGTCATTTTCACTGTACTGTAAACTTGTTTCATATGCAGCCCTGATCCATTTAATTACTTGAAGTTTATTGGATGCCTCTCATTAATTACAGTGATGATCACTTAAGCAACTCTCAGTTTGGGAGCCCCTTTCTTACAACATTTCCAGGAACAGTTTTTTTTTAAATTTCCAAGTTCAAATTATTCTTCAAAGAAGAAAAGTTTAAAATCACTTCCTTCTTCAGTGTCCTTCCTAGTACAACAACAAACAAGACTCCTTTCCCTTTGAGTAACACAGTGATGGCAGATGCAGATTAGAGGATGTCGCACATATGAGCGAAATAAAAGCAGCAAGCAAACAAACAAAACCCAGACTTGGCTTTGTTTTGTTTTGTTTTGGCGGAGGGTAGCATTACACCACTGGATATTTTATATTTATTTTTCCTCCTTAGAGGTGTTAGGAAAGGCTTCATGGAGGGGGGTGGGTTTTGCAAGAAGTGGGCTTTGTGATCTCAATGGGCAGAAGAGAAAGGAGAGCCGCCTAGATGGAGGGACTAACATAAGAGAGGGTGTACGCTGGAAGGAGGATGCTGCCTGGCGAGGAGAAAAGAATAGTGGGGCTTACCTGAACACAGTGTTGTGAGCCAAAAATGACTTAGTGCTTTGTAGCTTAAAGCCCTTTATCCGTTATCTCATACCAACCCCAGGAGGAAAGCAAGGAACATGCTCTTGTTTCCCTTTTACAGATAATCAGGCAACAGAGGTTCGGTGATGGTGACTTTCCTCTTGAAAAGAGTCAGATTTCTGTAGACCTTCTGGTTCTTTGCCCTTTTCCAATCTCATTGCTCTGATGTGAAAGGCTGGATATTATCCAGGAGGAAATTATGGTTCTTTGGACATAAGAGCAATGTGACCAAAACAGAATTTTAGGAATATTGTCTGATGGGGGTGGAAGGCCGGTAAAGAGAATGTAAATGACAGGAGAGCAGGGCTGCTCGGTCTGGTGCACAGTTGGATCCCTGGTGCTTCATGCAATGCTGAGCCCTGGTCATGAAATATTTATGGAATGAATCAGTGTATAAACTCATAAACTCAAACAAGAAATGGAGTTAATGAGGTCAGTGAGGACTCTATTACATATTGAAAATGGTTTTATTTTCTGGTGGTAACAGATCTTCTTTGGATCCTATTGTGGACTCCTAAGGATTAAACTTCTTGTTTAATTTGCAGTTTTTAGTTCTAACAACCATGCCTTCACTCCGCGGTATCTGATTAATGATGGGAATCGTGACCCTCTTCTCATGAACACTGTTGTCTTTTGATTAGAATGGACATTTTAAAAATTCCATTAAAAAAAAAATCCATGAAAGAGATGCCGGGTCCCTACTTGAAATTTAAACAATCAATGTTGAGTAATTTACTCAATTCTTTTCAGATACTGTGGACCACAGGGCACCCCCCTCCACATACCGTGCGCCTTCTTGTTTGTCCGTAAGGTTCTCTTTGCACAGAAGCCATTCTCCACTCCCACACTTTTATCTGTTCATCCCAGTGAGTCTTATTTCTTATTTAAAAATAACGTATATTGGAGAAAGACATTTCTGGTTATAATTTTATAACTTGTTCATTATAGAAAATGTAGAAAATATTAAAAACGTGAAGAAAATTTAAATCTTTCATAAATTTATGAAATAGAGATAGGCACTGTAGATATTTACTGTTTGTGCATCTATTCTTCATGTATTTATGTAAGATTTTATTTTCTCTGTACACGTCTACATAATAACAGAGACACATGTTTCCTGTATGTAAACTCACGTAAATTCTCATACATGGGTATATGTGTGCAACACATAGGGATTCTAACTGAAATTGAGATCATATGTATTGTAAAATTTTGCATTCCGCATTTTCTCTTAATACTCTATTCTATTTCCTTATTTTACTTTATTTGATGATGTGGTTTTTAAAGATTGCACTGTGTTTCTTTGTGTATTTAACATACTTTTTACCTCTTTTATTTTTTACTTTTTTTTTTTTTTTGGATATATAGGTTGTTAACCTTTTCACAAAATCTCTTACGTATTCCAGATTGTTTTCTAAAATGATCAAACCCCTCTTACCTCTTACCAGCCATGCCTGCCTCCCTACTCCTAGCCAGTTCTGGTCTCGCCTTTTGAAAACATGGCCTGAGAAGAGCTCACTTTAAGTTGTATTTTTTAGAACGTGTAGAAGAAGTTCTTTAAGGTCTAGCTTTGCTGACATCCCTTCCTCCGTCTGAATCATGATTCCTACGGAACTTTGAGCAAGATCAACTTTGTTTATACCCCCCCCATAGTACAGTTAAGTCCTGTTCCCTGCATTAGACTCTCAATTACTTGAGACAGAGACCATCGTTCATTTTTGTATCTCTTGGCACTTAAAGTAGGGCCCGGAGCATATTGTCAGTAAACATTGAAAGTTGGTTGTTGAAATAAGTCCCTTGAAGAATGGGAACTGAAGGTGAGAGACTGTGGGCAGGCAGACCTGGTCTGTGGGACTGCTCAGCTGAGCTGATGGAAGCCTGGATGAGAAAATAGCAATGGAAATGGAAAGGAGGCGACAAGGAGACCTTGTGGGGATGATCTCCAGCAAGGTGTGCCTGTGTGCAGATGTGTGTGTGCTGTGCTGGGGGTGTGTGAAGGAGAGGTTAGAGTCAAAGAGAGTGCCCAACATTCCTGTTTGATGGCCAAGTGGAGGTACATGCTTTTACCTGATAGGTGACGGGACAAGTTGACAGAATGAGTTTAATGTTTCACCAACATTTCTAGGTAATAAAAAGATTAAGTAACATTTTATAATAATACTGTGTGGAAATGCACACAAGTAAGTAATTTATAGCCTTTATGAAGTCAAAAATATTTTAAGTCATTTTTTAATGAGTGGAGCTGAAATTGACTTGAACTCAGACCTCACTTCTAATTTAGAAGTGACAGAGATGTTGAAAGTAGGAAAAGTATTGAAAACCACGGTGCATTCAGGCAGGAGAGGACAGACTGGTTCTGTGAGGAATGGCTGAAGGAACTGAGGATATTTTGTTAACAGAGACAGGAAGAAACAGAAAGGATAACGTTGCTCTCTGCAAAAATCTAAAAGGCTGCCCTGTGGTGAAGGTGCTAGACTAATTCTGAGTGCACCCAGATGGTGGGGCCAGGGCCAGGGGAGATACATTTTCTTCTTATGTTAGAAAGACATTTTTATAGTCATAGCTGCCCAGAGATGAAGGAGAAGTCCCAGGAGGCTGTGACAGTCCGTCAGTGGAGATTTTCAAGAAAGGCTTGTCACTTGATGAGGAGTTGAACGGCTTGCCCTTCCTACCCCAGGATTCTGTGATTTTTATCTGAATTGTTTTCCTGTCAGCAGTTTTGTATTTTGAACTGATTTGTCTCTTGTTCTTGTCATTTCTGGTTATAGGAAGTAGAATAATGGTGTAAAAACGGCCTCTTGGTTTTATTCGTTTTCTAGACACCTTTGCAATAGAATTACAGGGATAAAGTAGTACACACTTTAAAAATTCTCCTTCACCCTTTTTCCTCTTAATACAGCTTTACCATCAGGGAACCAAGCCATTTTGCTTCTCCCCTTTAGCTAAGATTTAATCAGCTCCTTATTTTGACTTCCGAGAAAATCAGCCTGATACAAACTTTAAATCGAAGGGTTTCACCTACTACCTACTGCTTGCAGGTGCCACCAGGGTTTCTCTGTTCAGACCCCAGCTCCTGGGTAAGTAGCAGCTTATCTCTGAAGTTCCTTGTGGGTGGTAAAAAGCCGTGTTCGCCTTTGTTGGAGTGAGCCAAGTAATTTCTCCATTTGGATCTCATTTGTGTCGCAGTTCCCAAGATAACTCACGTCATCGCTGTCCCTTCATTCCTTTGGCTTATGAGAATTCTTCAGAAAAGAAAAAATGAAATGTTTGGTGCTTGGGGGAAGTGGTTTGACTCCAATTAGCTTCGGGCTGACAGGCAACCTCGGGATTTAGAAATTATTACTGTTGATTAGAGACCCAACTACTGTTTGAAAACTCAGGCTTTCAGAAATTCAGATATTCAGATAACAAATATGCTTCAGGATACTGGCGTAGAGTCAAAGCAGTTATCTTGATTCTGTATCGGTGTGAGTGCCATTTTTCCTTCCTCATGCTAAGACTTTCCAGGACTGCTCTCCTGGTAATATTTTGTATTAAAAAATAGTAGTTAGCGAAATGCTTTCCTTCTTTTCTTCCTTTTGTCCGGAGCGAAATACATTACATGACACGTAACAGGAGCTAAATAAATGAAGCGGACACCTTCTAGCCAACTTCTGTATTACTCTGAGAAATATCTGTACATTGTCAAGTAACTAAGAGTAACAATTGAAAAATAAATGGCAGGTGGGGTGGTCAAAATTGATGCAGGCATTTTGTTTCAAGGAAGGTCCAATTACTATTTTTTTAAATTTTCAATTGTGATAAAAAAACACATAATGTAAAATTAACCCTCTTTACCATTTTAAATTGTTGAGGTCAGTCATGGTAAGACCTTTCACATTGTTGTGAAGTGGAACTCCAGAACTTCTTCAGCTTGCAAAACTCAGACTCTGTACCCACTTAGCAACAACTCCCCATTCCCTGTTCCCCCGCAAACCACCAGTATACTTTCTGTTTCCATGAATTTGACAACCCCAGGTGCCTCTTATGAGAGGTACTGTGCAGTTTTTGTCTGTTTTATGACTAGCTTATTGCACTTGATGTAATGTTCTCAAGGTTCATCCATGCTATTTCATGTGTCAGAATTTGCTTCCTTTTTTAAGGCTGAATAATGTTCCACTACATGTATATACCAGATTTTGTTTATTCATTCATCCATGGACATTTGGGTTGCCTCCACCTTTTAGCTGCAGTGAATAATGCTGCTGTGAACATGAGTGGGCAAAGGAAGGCCTGATTCTTCAATTAATTGTAATACCTCTCCAAAGGAGCTTGTCTTAAAATTGCTAAGGCTTTTTAACAAACATGATATGGTGGCATCTGAGGTCATTGTTTTATCACCATTGAAAACCCACTGTGTGTGACTTTGAAGGAGACATCTGAAATATCTGTACCTAGGTTTTCTGGTTTGTTTACCTGTTGCAAAGAATATCTTAAATGCCTTTCACCTCGTTTCCTTGATAGTTTTTTCTGCACAGCACGTCAGCACTCTTTTTTTTTTCAGAATGGCATTAGCAGATACCCATAACTATTCTTATCCATTTTAACTCATTTGTTAAGATCAACAGACATCAAAGTGTAGGCCAACCCTCATCAAAAATAATAGACATTGTGTTTTAAACCAGCAAACATCAACATGTGACCAACTTTTCTTTTTTCTTATTTCCATGATATCACTCTTGGAAGTACACCCAGCCTGTGTGGTAAGGTGCCGGCACACTGTTCTGGAGAAGCAGTAATGGGTATAGAAATTGTGGAGATTTCATAACTTTTTAAGATATAGCTGTTAATACCTCATCTTTATCCAAAGGAAACAGAGGAGGAGCCCATGAAGGAAGGCGGGGAGGAAGGAGAAGGAAAAAAGAGGGGAGTTAGGAGAAGAAAGAAAACATTGTTTCTTTCAGCCCATTTCTCTTTCCAAGATACCGTGCTATAGAGGACCAGCTCCTCTCCTGCTCCTCTGACAAGACAGCCTCCTCTTCGTTTTCCCTTGCAAGCCTGTCTTTAAGAAGGCGTTGCTGTGTTTTATGATTCGCAGTGATAGGTCCGTGAGGGTTTTATTGGTAAGAATCAGGTACTGTAGGCTCCAGGAAGAGGTGAGCCTGGTGCCAGCCTCTTCTCCCATCTCTTTCTGTGAACATGGATATTTCAATTCAATATCTATTTGTACTTTTTTTTAAGGCATTTTGCTAGGAGTTTGGGGGTGGGCAAGATGAACATAGTTCCTGCCCCAAAGAATTTCACGGTCTAACTGGGAAAACCAGCATATATCAGTGTATAAATGAAAGTATATAAAAGTGACTCCAGAGGCTTGAAGGGGGATTAATAAACTGAGAGAATCAGGGAAGGTGTCATGGAGAGTGTGACATCTGATTTGGGATAAACACAGGTGACATAATTCCAGGCAGAAGGATTACCACCTGCAGAGTCCTGGAGGCTTCAGGATGCACAGAATATTTAAAGGAACAATCTCGGATTCTCCAGCTAAAGTTAAAGTGCTAGCATAACTGATTCCTAAAATCTCTTCTTATTCTTCCTGTGAGTCTGTAAAATGTACCGGTATTGGCTATGATTTTTCCTGTCCTGTTTTACTGTTTTCAAACTCTGACAACAAGGCCAGGTTCCGGAAGTGTGGAATTAAGCCGAGATTTGGAATTCCTTCTACCATCTCCCCAAGCACTGCTAAATTGTGAGAATGAAAGAGAAGATTCAATGACAGGTTTTAGATCCTTTATATGTTGATGACATCCCAAGTGGTGTATTTTTTCTTTTTCTTTTTTTATTCCTGACATTCTGAATATTTCATCGTTTTTAAAGGGAGTGCTCTCTTAATTATTTGTTGGGCAACACAGAAGTGTAAAAATCAATGTTATTATCAGATGGTTATTTTCAGTCATAATAATTTGTTCCTCTTATTTTTATACATGTGAACCATTTTTTCCTCCTCCATCCCTCCTTCCTCCACTGCTTCTTCCTTCCAAGACGTATTTAATGAGAATGCCTGCTTGTAAGTGAAGAAGGCAGATTCCCTTGCCTTTGCTACAAGAAAGCCAGAAAGTGCCCTAGACATTCCTAAGACGGGAGCAGGGGGACGTCCTGTTAGGAGTTTCCAAGAGGAGTTGCAGTAGTGAAGGATTTTGAAGGGCTTGAAAAAGGACAACATTTTCCACTTGACCCAACTTTTTACAAAGTTAGCATCCTTTTGTTCTCGGTTGGAGAAGCGCAGTTGAGATTCTGACACCTTCTCGGTGGCTGGAAACCCGAGTGGCTTGGATCTGCATTCTGGTCAGATTATATAGGAATTAGCAGGGATATCTGTTCAGATGGCATCAGGCATAAACAGAGGCCACGTTTCCCATACCTGCCACCCCGCAGGTGGCCGCGGTCACCGCGGTCGGCCGCTGGGCTGTCTCTCTGCTTCTTGGCAGCAACGCGGGAGGTTCTGCTCCTGCCGCTGAGCCTTAGTTACTGTCATGACCTGTCAAGACTGGACCAGCGAGTGCACTTTCAGGGCTGCTCATGAAAAAGAATTTTTTCTCAGTGTGGTGCTTACATCTCCTGTCACAAACACTCACTGCTGAGACACTAAATGAAATGGTATGAGAACCACTATCCCCGTATTCATGCTTCTTTCCCAAAGGAAGAAAATGTTCACATATTGATTAGAATTAACTTCAGATTGCCCTACATTTTGTTTCTTTTTCCATCCAGATAACACAAATTATAGATTTTAAAATTCTATACTGATTTAAAATGTTATTAGTGTTTTCATGTTGATTGAATGCCTGGAATATCTTAGACACTGCCACAGGCATCCTGCCAAAATATTACACTCACTCTCACCCACTCTCATAGCTTTCTGCAGACGTTATTGGAGAGTCCCAGGTAAACTGTGTCATTATAAGAATAGCTACCATTTATTCAGCACCTACTATGTGGCATGAACCATGCCGAGTACTTTAACTAAGTATTTTCTCCCTTATTCCTCAAAATAATCGTGTTAGCAAGTACTTTTATTCCCATTTCCAAGGTGACTGCCAAGTTAAAAGACGATAAATTAGTAATTAACCTAAGGTTCTATAGCTATTTGAAGAATTAAAATTTAAAGTCAGGATTCTGATGACAAGTCAAACACTCTTCTCCTGAGACATTTGGCTCTTTTAAATCCTGATACTTCTTACATAAGTGTCTCTCTTTCAGACACAGCTAAAGAGAAAAGAAAGTGTGTGCACTGTCTCTCCATCTCTTAATATAGTTACTGGGGTGTTAACATCTTTCTTTCGTATTATACTTTTTACTGAAATAATTTGAGAAGTTAATAAGGAATATTAATATATATACTGGATTGCTGTCCTCTGAAATGGGGTCATCTCTAGGGTATAAAATATCTGATTGAATAGCTACACAGATTTCTAAGTTTGAAGTCTAAATTGTTTTCAGTTGTCTTAGTCCATTTGGGTTCCTGTAACAAAAATACTGTAGCTTATAACTGGGTGGCTTATAAACAGAAGCAGTTTATTTCCCACGGTGCTGGAGGCTGGGAAGTCCAAGTTCAAGGTGCCACCACATTCTGTGTCTGGAGCCGCTTTCTAGTTGGTGCTATAGATGGTGCCTTCTAGCTACAACCTCACAAGGCAGAAGGAAGAGGGTCGGAATCTCTCTGGGGTGTCTATTATAATCAGCTCCCAATGGCCCCCACCTCCAGGTACCATCATATTGGGCATCAGGTTTCAACATAGGAATTTTGGGGGTATGCAAACATTCAGACCACAGCATCTTTGAGGCTTCCTGCCTCATCTTGTATGCTGTTGCTTTATTTGTTCATTTTTGGAACATAAAAGAGGATGCATTTTTTTTCCTAAGAAGATAACTGTGCGGTTCATCACTCAGCAGAGTATATCCCAGCCTCCCGTAGTGCTAAGTGTGGAAACTGACCGAGGCAATGTCTGTGGTTCTTATCGCAGCTACTTGTTTGGAAATCTTAGCCCTTTAAGGCTCAAGCAGACCATGGAGGGAGCCAATCTGCACCTTCCTTTTATTGATAAGCGAACTGGAACCCAGAAAGGGGAAGAAAGACCCAGGGTCTTTGCGCAAGTTAATGGTAGAAGAAGCAGAACCAACTCCAGGTCATTCACTATTAGTCTTGTGCTGATTTTATGTGTGTGACCTTGGGAAAGCTTTGGGATATCTATACCTGGTTGTCTACTTATGAAAACAGGGAATTGTGGCCACCTGGAGTTTTTCAACAGCACTTGTAGAGAACTGTTAAGCTGGTGTAAGTGTAACCCCTTGGGACTTGGTCTTGGAGTTTTGTCTTATGCCATTTATATCCATTTAAAAAAACTGTAGTAAAACACTCCCATCCTCATCTAACTTTAATGTATTGAATTTTAATTTAATATAATCAAATTTCAATGTAATAAATTGGATCTGATTACTACTAACTCTTGTTACCCAATCAATTCAGAACTTTATTGATTAAATTGTATCCGAGTCATTTAAAAAAACTTTCAGTAGCTCTCTTGCTTTCAAAACGAGGCACAAATTCCATAGTAATACATTCTATTCCTTAGCGATGTGCTACCAAATATTTTTTTGGAAACTGATTTCTGCGATGTTTCTCCATATATCTTATCTTCTGAACCCACTGAACTATCAACACTCTTCAATTACTGTTCATTTATTTACTGTTTTGTTCGGTCAGTTTAGTTTTGTTGATCATGAGCTTAGCACAGGAGATATAATAATGTGCGGGACACACAGGGTCTGAGACTGGACAGTTCTCTTGTCACTCCCTGCTGAAACCTTGCAAGGTCTCTTCCAAATGAGAAGGGCATATTCATATTCTCTCCTGAACATCTCTGCACAGAGCCCACCTCTCATTAGCAAGTACTTGATTCTCACAATTACCACATAAGATACCAGGTTCATCCACTGGACAGTTAAGTTTTTTGAGGGAATAAACAATGTTTTATTTTCTTTGTGTCCTCTATGTGCTAAGCAGTTTGGCATGTAATGAGTGCCCAGTGACTGAGGGATGGAGGGATGGATAAAATGTATGAATAGATAAAAATGGAGCCACTGGGTAGATACAGAGGGAAAGGAAAATAAGTGCTTTGGTAGAAAACTGGGCAGTAGTTCCTATTTCATTTCCTGGCCAGTCTCCTTACTTTAGCAATTAAAAATTTTGTACACACACATACACACGTTAGAGGTGAGTTGTTACAAAGAACAGGCAACTCCCCTCCCCTGGTACATGATTCACATTACATATGTTCAAGACACAGGCAAATTCATTTCTTCAGCAGATTTTCCCTAAGCTATGGTTGTTTTTTAACGATGACTTGCAGGCTAATGAATACCCCAGCAATGAGTTGGAAGTTTTGCATTTAATTTA
The DNA here is from genome assembly GCF_048564905.1 of Vicugna pacos. Taxonomy (NCBI): domain Eukaryota; kingdom Metazoa; phylum Chordata; class Mammalia; order Artiodactyla; family Camelidae; genus Vicugna; species Vicugna pacos. The sequence continues at coordinate 59,233,307 of NC_132987.1, read as the reverse complement.
ATCTTTGAAGCCAAAGAAGCACAAGGGCTGATCTAATTAAAGAAATTACTTATGTGACTATCATCTAATACATATATTAAAGGCAGTGCCTGCTGTGAAATTACCTGGTGGAGAAGATCCCCAAGCAAGGTTCGCGTTCACGTGGGTTCTTGGTCCGCTGCACCAGGTGGTTTGCAAGCAGAACTACCTGGTGAAGAAAATTCTCACTAGCATCACAAAGAATTCTGTATTTTGATGATGCTTCCGTATTTAATAGAGAATTGTGAGTCTTTTATGCTATGAAATAAACCAGTAAGAGAAATGCCTATGGTTCCAAAGAATCCTATTTTGTCTGAAAATAGATGTTGGGTGAGGAGGATGAAGGGAAGTTGGCAGTGAAGCAAGATGGAAGAAATGCCTGCAGTATATGCTAACTAGGAGGCATTGGGGGGAAGCATGAATATTCTTACATGAAGATTTTATAGTTCATTTGCTGTTACCTGAAACAGGCCTGTTTAAAATTCCACGGTGAGGAAAAGGTCCAAAGAAGGAAATAAAGGGTTTCAAATGTAGAACATCAGAGCTAGAGTGCCAGTCATTTACCAGGAATGTTACCTTAAGCCCGCCGCCTCAGCGGTCTGAGCTTCTGTTTATGCATATGTAAGTCGGGCATATAATAATATTGTTAATAATACATAACTGGTGGTTGTGAGGAATGAATGGGAATCATGCTATTTGTGTCATTTTTATTTTTTAAAATAAAGCCTAAGTTATGATCTTTAATTGAAAAATTAAACCGCGGGAGGGTATAGCTCAGTGGCAGAGTGCATACTTAGCATGTACGGGGTTCTGGGTTCAATCCCCAGTACCGCCATTTAAAAAAAAAAGAAAAATTAAATCTTATACCAGAGATTACTGATCTTACAGTCAGGAAGCTTGAGCTGTCTTTGAGTTTAAGTCACCAGTGACTGTGTAATTTAAGCTCTACTGTATCTTCCTCGGTCTTCAATTTCATGATCTTTACAATGAGGGCAGTGGTCTGGATGATTCTTAGGGTTCCTTCCATTCCAGTTCTTATGTTCGTGATTCTGTATCTAAATTTCTTCTTTCATTTTCTGAAGGATCCTAAAGAACAAAAAGGTTAAGTTGTTTGCGCAGGCTCTCTCAATAAGCCACCAGCCATTGTTCATTAAAATGCAAAACCCCAGAACTTAGTGACTTAAAGCTGTGTTAAGCTGCACTTCTAGATACTTACTTATTCCAGTGATTCCCTAAGATTGAATGCTCTGAAAAGAAAATTAGAGGTTGGCATTTTATGGCTACTGCCAGTGTTATTCTTTTTAAGTCTTACCCAGATTTTACTGGCTCTGGGAGAATTGGTGAGTAAAGCCATCCACACTTTAATTACACACATTATGCAACAGGGGGCTCTCTAACAAAGAAGAAAATCAGTGAGACACACATTTAGCCCTGACTGCTTCCGAAGCAGAATAAGTCTTGCTTGCAGTTTTCAAGGAAGCAGAAGTGAGATGTTGTGCTATTACAGGGCTCAGTTAGGATTATGAGCTCATGGGGATGTCAGTATTGGGGATTACTTGTTGATGGTTACAGGACGGCATCGCGATGTTGGCTGGTTAGCATTCTGTCTGACAGAGCCACACTGCAGACCCTGGTAAGGCAATCAGAGCAAGTTCAGAGCTGCGAGCATCCTCTCCTTGGTGAATTTCTGGGTTGAGCCAAAAGGAAAAATAGAGGAAGATGAATTCAGTGGATCAGAGGAAACTGGCAGACCTGGAAAGGGGCCTTAGAACCAGTGAGACAGAGTGGAGAGGACATCTCATTAGAAGCCAACAGATTTAAGTCCTAGCTTTATCACTTATTAGCTATGATCGTGACTAACTGAATTTACTCCTCTGTCAATGTTTTGTTCCGTAATAGTGTAATAGTAATCTCTGTCATGCTTGTCCCACAGGATTCTGGTGAGGAGTAAATGCTGGAAAACTTAAATCTTAAGGTGTGATATGACTTTTTCTCAGTCCAGTCTCCCAGTTCGTGCATGTCCCCAGCTATTTGGAAGGAAAAAGCTCCCAGCTGCTCTTGGTTGAGAACATTCTTCATATCAGCTTTTCCCACTCAGCCCAGCTACATCTTTTCTTTTCATAGAGGACAAAAAAGAAGAGCTACAGCAACCGTCACCAACACGCCACCCATTCCTCCTGCTCCTCCCACTGCCACCAACACCACACGGGGAGGTGACTGATCCATTAGTAAGAGGCTGGATCTAGACTTCCTGGGTTCAAATCCTGGTCATTCCCTTTACTAGCTTATAGCCCAGCCAAGCTGTTTCACTTTTTTGTTCCCCTCTTTCCTAGTTGATAATGTTAATACCTACTTCATAGGGTTGTTGTGAGAATGAAATCAGTTGATACTGGTAACGTGCTTAGACCAATTCGTGGTAAATAATTAGCACTGAAAAATACTTGCTTTAATCATCATTGCCTTTATCCGGAGTTACAGAGAAGCGCTGTGTGGTAACATAAACAGTCAGGTTTAGTTCTGGGGAGGAAGGACATCTAGCTACGGGCCAGGGGGCAAAGGATAACTGGTTACTCTTTACTTTAGTTCACTCCCCTGAAGCTAAAAGGAGGAGAAAAGAGAATATCTTAGTTTGTTTCACGGAAGTGCTATGATGTGGGTGAACATAGAGACTCGTAGGGTTTTAGGTGAGGAAGGAACCTTGGCATTCATCTGCTTAATCTCATTTTAAGTTTAAGAACATGGAGACTTAGGAGGAATAATTGGTCTAAGGTTCCACATTGAGCACATAGCATGAAAATGAGATTTCAGCTCAGGTTAGGAGTAGGCCCTGTTGGAACAGATTGCTTTTGTTGACTCTCCTGACTATAGAATTACCTTTCTTTTATCTGCATTGTTACAAAACTGCTTGCCAATGGTCATCTATGATATTCACACAGGAAAAGGAACCCAGCAACCTCTGAACTCCACCCATGATGAGCAGCTTTGCTTTGATTTGTGCCATCTCTGTGATTAACAGACCACTTCGTTGCTTCTCATTCTTCCTCCACCACCACTCCCACTCACTCAGAGATAGGGAACCCAGTCTGACCCAAATTGGGAGAATTTAGTAGCTTCAGAGAGTATTGTTGGGATTAGAGTCATTTATTCTCATGACAGTCTTTGCTACGGCTCCTAACATCCTCTCTTTTTGGAATAATTGGTCACATAGAAAATATTCGGACACTTTACATTATGTACTCTTTGACTTGTTGTTAGAATACCTTAAACTAAATGTCACCCCGGTTCCAGGACCCTCCCAAAAGCAACCTACCGTTAATAAAGTTAAAACAAATAGATCATCAATTTTCCTTTTAAAACTTTCAAATTTTATAGATGAGTAAACTAAAACATGGAAGTTAAATGACCTTTCTGTAGTCACACAACTTTCTTCTCAAAAATGCCTCCTAGTGGGATACATGCTTACTCACCAGTTTTGAAGACAATACTGCGTATGCAGTAAAATTAAAATTATCAATAAGAATGTGGGATGGTTGCCTCTTAAAATTCCTAACTTCATAAATGTGACAGTTGTTAGTCCACCATCTAATGTCTCTCCGTCTTCCTGATTGTGCTTTGGGACGTTTAGTTCCAAATCATTTGGTAAGAATTTTTCTCAGTATAATAAGTTTTCTCGAACTGGTTTTGCGTTTTCCAGAGTTGTGATTCTCCTTTTTTCATTCTAAAAAGTGAAATCAAAGATGCTATATTAAAAGCTGTGACTGTATATATAGATTTAAATATGTCCTTCTTTCTACTGTAAATTGAGTCTCCAGATTTCTCTATGATTACTCATAGTAGGAGTTGTCAATCTTGTAGCAAAGTGCATCTGCAAGACGGAGCCAGTATTTTCACACTCTCCACGAGGAGCCTAACAGTTTACCTGCAGGAGCCCTTCTGTGCAGGGAAATCATAGAGCTGCTAACACTATTCTTTGCCCTTCTAATCCTTTTTCCTTGGTTCTCTGTTCACTTTAAGCTCATTAACTTTTGGTTACTTTAAAGTCTCCTGCCTCAATATGGGATCTTTCCTACAGAGAACACCAGAAGAAGGGGCAGTGATCATCCTCTGCAGAATCTACTGTGATTTTGACTCACACCTTAAGGGCTTTTTACACTGGCCTTTCCTGGGGGACTTTCCCCATTTACATTTTCATAGGTTCATGTGTTTTCTTTTCCTTAGTCTAGGATGCCACAACTCAGGGGAACAATACCATTTTCCCTTTCAACTATTCGTTAAAAAGCAGCCCCTTGAATCAGCTATGCAGCCTTTGTGATACATGTTCACGCCCTATAAAAGAGGTGTTAACCCTGTGCTTTCTCCACAGGGTTATCCAGGTATGCTTCCCTTGACTGCCTCCTTGAATCTTGAATCTTGCTCCATTTTACTTTCACCTTTTCCGACTAACAATCCGTTTCACCTGAAATTCATTCATCCTTACCTTTTTCTTTTTTAAAAAAAAAAAAAAGTTTTGCTATGTACTGCCTTGGATGTAACCTATTAGTGATTTTCATTCGCTCTCCACCCCAGCAGTGCTGACTCTAACTATTTTGAAGAATACACATTTCAGCTCTTGGAACCCTCCTCCTGTGGTTCTGCTCCTTACCTTGACTTGAATGTCTCTGATGATGGGAAACTCACTTTCCCATTTTGTGAAGCAGTCTCTTTGATGGTTGGTCTGCACTTTCTTGTACATAACTGCTTGATGGAATCCAAGTTTGCCTCAGGACACACAAGGTACTTTTCTTTTTTCATTAAGAACTTTTCAGATGCTTGAAGATAGACATCAACTTTCATCAGTTTCTCTTTCCCTAGCTCTAGTTATTAAATTAGTACTTCGAATGAGGTCATAATCACCAGGGAATAAATAACATGGATGCCTCTGGCTTAGATTCTGAGTAACCTTAACTCATGAGATTATCTTAACTTTATTTTTTTAACACTTGAAGAGTATAAATGGTCCCCTTGTAAATTCATATTGTGGCTCCATCATCTAAAAAGTCATGAAGAGAGCTTTGGATTTGGTGTCAGCTAAACTAAATTTGAATTCTTGATTGGATCCTTACTTCTGACAATTAATTAACCTTTATGACCTTCAGTTTTCTCACTGTACTTGTGCATAACAATGTTGGCCTTCTGGGGTTATTGTAAGGATTAAGTAAAAGAACCTGTATGGAGCCCAGTAGTGCCTGGCACATTGTAGGTGTCTAGTAAGTCTTATTTTCCTTCTCTTTCCTACCATATCCCTCCTTTCCCTCAAATACCTCTTTTTATTGAAGTATAGTTGATTTACAGTATTATATTAGCTTCAATATAACACAGCATAGTGATTCAATATTTTTACAGTTTATACTCCATTAAAAGTTGTTACATGATAATGGTCATAATTCCCTGTACTATATGATATATCCTTGTTCTTTATCTATTGTGTACATAGTAGTTTGTATCTCTTAATCCCATACCTTTAACCTCCCCACGTCCCTCTCCTCACTGGTAACCACTAGTTTGTTTTGTATATCTGGAGTTTTTTCTGTTTTGCTATATATATTCATTTGTGTTTGTTTTTTTTTTTTTTAGATTCCACATATAAGTGATAACAGAGTATTTGTCTTTCTCTGTCTGACAAATTTCACTAAGTATAATATAATATTCTCTAGATCCATCAATGTTCCTGCAAATGACAGAATTTCATTCTTTTTATGGCTGAGTAATATTCCAGTGCATGTGTGTTAGTTTTTCTCCTAGGTAGTTTATTCTTTTTTATGTGACTTTAAATGGGATTGCTTTTTTACTTTCTCTTTCATATAGTTCATTATTAGTGTATAGAAAAGCAACAGATTTCTGTATATTAATCTTATATCCTGCAACTTTGTTGAATTCATTTATTAGTTCTAACAGTTTTGGTTGAAGACTTTAGGGTTTTCTATGTAAAGTATCATGTTATCTGCAAATAATGACAGGTTTACTTTTTCTTTTCCAATTTGTATGTCTTTTATTTCTTTTTGTTGCCTAATTGCTGTGGCTAGGACTTCCGATACTGTGTTAATTAGTGAGAGTGGGCATCCTTGTTTTGTTCCTGAATTTAGCAGGAGGCCTTCCAACTTTTCACTGTTGAATATGTTAGCTGTGGGTTTGTCATAAAGGCCTTTGTTATATTGAGATATGTTCCTTCTATGCCCACTTAGATGAGAGTTTTATTTTATTATTATTTTTAATTTTTTGTTTTAGATGAGAATTTTTATCAAATATATTTAATCTATACTTTGAACACAGAATTTTCAGTTGATGTCTTTGTGTGACTTGAACTAAAAGGCCTGAAATTATATAAAGACTCTATAAGGAAAACCCAGTGCCTCCTTGATTGAAATAAAGATTGGGGTTTTAATGTAAGACTTTATTGAGTGCCAATGTGTAACAAAGGAAATTACAATTTAGAGATAATTTACAATTACTATCTGGATAACTTGATATGGTTCATTCCCTGGGGTCCACAGCTCCAGACCAGTATCCTAGGCGTCTCCAGGAAATTGTTTTCTTATATAGTTTCTGGCCTGATTCTGTTTGGTAGAGAATCATCTCCCTTGGCAGTCAGAACTACTCTAAGTGTGGCTGGATTACTCAAAATCCAGGTATAAGAAAGTCATACCTGCTTCCTTGAGTTAAATATGCCTTCCCGAGCTCATGTCTTTTTTTATCTGGTGCCGGAAACTATGGCTTTGCACTCACTTTAGGTAATAACCCTTCCCCTTCTGAGAACGTTGTGGGTTTACACTAGGATTTTATCAGCGTAGCATCATTAGAAAGTGGTAGCTCAGCATCTTTGCTAGATGTATACGTGGGATAAGAGAAAACACATTCCCAGATTAAGACCATGTGTTTTCCACTGTATTTATCAGACACTTCTTTTTCTTTTTCTTTTTTTTCATAGCCACTACTTAAATGATGCTATCAGAGACTAAAGGTGATATCACTATTAATAAAAGTATGCCTGAGGTTTTGCTTAAGGTAAAATTTGAGACTGTTTTTATTCATCCTGAACGTTTATTACTTTCAAGTCAAAATTAAATCAACACACATTTACAGAGTATCTACTACAGTTAAAGTAAAGTGCTAGATCCTCACCAGAACAAAAAATATATGTCATGATTCTTACTCCCAAATTCTGTTTCTAATCTTATATAGATCATATTTAGAATAATTTTATAATAAAACCCACTTATTTGTAACATAAAGTCAACATTCTTTCCCTGGCTTTTGTCCTCAGAAAATAATAAATGCTTCTGGTTACTTATCTTTTAAAAGCCAGTTGTGGCCGTTTCCTTGTCTTTTTCCTTTTTAGGGATGAGAGGAAGAATTGTCAACATGAAGAGACAGGAATGGGCCTCTTCTCCATTGCTGTGTTCTTAGCATACTCAACCAACCAGAGATAATGTTCTAGCCTACTTTTAAAGAAGTTTCTTTCCTTACGGTCTCTAGTGATTACAATGTATGCACATTATCTAGAATGGGCTGATGACCTCATGAGATCCCTTCCAGCTATTATTGCTAGTTTAAATACTAGTATCCTGTCCAAAAATTACAAATATATTACTGCTCTTTCTTGCTCCAGATATTGTTTAAATAAATATTTTTATGCAATCATCTTATCCCTTTCTGGATTTCTGAGCACTGAAATGCATACTTCTATCTATCTATCATCTATCTATCGATCGATCGATCTATCTATCTATCTATCTATCTATCTATCTATCTATCTATCTCTGTCTATCTTGACTTTGATTGTATAAGCATACAACCATCTACACCAGTGTCCTCTTGAGTTCATGTTGCATGTGCTAGATTAGTTGGCAGAATTAAGCACATGGGAATATAGCTTTATATGAAAATGATTGTTAAGTGAATAACAAAGAACTTTACTAAGTGCTTTCACTTACTACTCTGGAATTCTTGAATGTTTTCTTGTTTGTCTCTTTAGCATTCCAAAAGGAAACTTGCCAAATAATTTTTTTATTTTTGTTTTGATCTATTTTGCTTAGCCTCACAATGTGAATTTAGAGGTTTTTAGATGAATGATGCTACTTTTTATCCATCCATCCATCTACTCATCTACCCATCCATTTATTCATTTATTTATTCATTTATTTATTCATTCATTCATTCATTCATTCATTCATTCATACTGTTCCTTGTTTGAAAATCCAGTGCTATCTTTTCAATATATGATTTTAACTAATCTAGGCCATTTTACAGGCAAATAAACTTAGGCTCAGACCAAGTAAATTTATGCAAGCACGGATTATTTCCTCTAAATCACATATTTTTTCTACTTTATATTTTATTTTTAGAGAATTCTAAAAAGTCAGGAGTAGAAATGACCTTACTGGTCACCTCTCTCACCAGACTGTATATTTCAGTTATTTTCTGTAAAATCTTACTCAGTATCAAATCCCTGCAAGCACAGAGTCAGCGAGTTCCTTCACTGATTGTTATTTTCACAGCACCTAGTTTTATGTGCACATAGAGGACAAAAATATGAATTTACAACAATTTTAATAATATAATTTGAGTGTCAGTCATGTGCTGGGTGCTGTAAGAGACTGCTATTTCAACAAGATCCATTCTCTGAAAATTTGGAATCTAAAATTAGAAATGAGAGCAACCAGGAAAGGTCCATGGAGAAAGCAGCTCAGTACAGATGGGTGCCAGCATGAATACTAGGATTATCAAACCATTTTAAGGTCATTTTGATCATATTCTAGACTTAAAAAAATTGACTACTCATTTTATCTGACATCTGTGGTCCCTTTTTTCGTTTTGTTATATTCCTTTTTTTCTGTGAATGTGAGAGTGTGTGTGTGAGAGAGAGACATTGAGGGGGAAAAAAAGAGGGAGAGGTCAGAACTGAGACTATAGGCCTAAATATAGGGGGTAGAGGTTAGTCAGAGCAGAAATCTAAGTACCACGGACTCTCTCGGGCTATCCAGTTTTAATAAATGTATTGAATTTAGCAGATAATTTGAGAGGGTATTGAGGAAGCAAAATGATCAAGTTGGAAATGTGGAGGCTACCCTTGAATTGGCTGAGTTTGTTACTTTTTTTTTCTTTTTTTTTAATCGAAGTATAGTCAGTTACAAAATATCAATTTCTGGTGTACGACATACTGTCCCATTCATGCATGTATATACATATATGCATTTTCATATTCTTTTTCATTAAAGGCTAGTATAAGATACTGATGTTTCTTATTATAAGTATTTCAAACTATATTTGCATCCAAGACAATAAAAAGTTGTATTTTTTTTTAAAAAAGAATAAATGTTCACTTCCACCTTAAAAAGATGGATAGATGGGTGAATTCATTCATTCATTCTCTCAAGTATTTAGTGAGCATCTGCTATATACTAAATGATATTTTAGGCACTGGAGATAGGAAAGTGAATAAAATAGACAACCTTCCTGTCCTTATGGGTTTTACGTTCTCATGAGGATCTTCAAGCTACTTCTCCCATCTAGAAGGAAGGGGCATCACTGGATCAGTGACACTGGGAATTAGAGAAGGGCTAAAATGATGGAGAATCACTTAGGGCAGATTTTTTAGCATCCTTCATCCAGCCAGGAAGGAAAATAACCAAGTGCCAAACCTGTGGTTTAAGCCAAACCAACGTATGTTTCTTTTTAGGAACAGGAATGGAAGAAGTATAACTTTATCTTCTTATAAATTTCTCTACTTTCTATTTTGATTTAGTTTCCCTGTAATTTTCTAATGAATCTCAACTTGAATTACTGAACTAAAGAGGAGAGTGTTTGGAGGCCACCATCTCAGAAGGAGAGGGTACCCTCTCATGCCAAGAGTGGGAAGACCACCATCTTGGCTCCCTGGCCCAGAGAGAGGTGAAAGCTGCAGAGGGAGATCTGGGACACTTGAGTCCCCCTCCTTTTCAGCACTGAATGATCTCTTCAAGGTCGTTTACAGTATGTGAAAGTCTGCTAGCGGAGCCTGAGAGGTCAGTGAATAGAGGGATGTACAACATTTCCACGTTTTTCTTTATGTGCCCTTAGGGACATGAGAGACTTTGAGGTCAGAAGGCCTGGATTAAACCCCTGTATCTTCACTCATCTGTTGTGTGACCTTGGGAGATTACACCACTTACTGGAGTCTCAATTTGTCTGTAAAATTGAATTTTTATTATCTCCCTAACTTTCTTCACAAGGTTGTTGAGAACCTCAGTGAGACGATACATGGGAATATGTATTTACTAAACAATAAAAGACTATGTCAATGCAAATGATAATTACATTCTTATTTTATTAATTGTATTATATGACTATACGTATTCATGGAATCATGTTTTTATTGACATACAATGTGACAGAAGATAAAAGAGAAGCTCTGGAAATAAACTGGTCACATTTGAACTCAAACAGTTCTTCACTGGGTCACCTTGACCAAGGAGCTAACCCTCTCTGTGCCCCTGTTTCTTCATTTATAAAATGAGGATCATCACAGAACATACAGAGTAGGGTTGTTGCAAGGATTTAATGTGTTAATAATTGCAGTGCACTTAGAACCATGCAGGAAGCTTAGCCATGGCTCACATTAGTTATGCCTTATATTTCTTATTAAAACAGACATTCTTTAAAACACCGATAACTTCTCTCCTTGGGCAATTAGAACACTACCCCTAATCTGTGTCATAAAGAAGAATTAAATCTATTGCTTTCTTATTTTGAGAGGTGATCAAAACCAAACAAATATTGTAGTAATTCAGTTGCTGAACTGATGAATAAAGCACCATAAAGGAACTCACAATTTGTTAGAAAGTAATTGTTTATATTGCTCTTGCCAACCTATTTTAACCGACAATCTGGCACAGAAAGGGGAATGGAAGTGCAGCCATTGTGTGGGTAACGTTCGTGGAGAAAAGGTCCTCTTCTGCCTGTCAGGCTTGCTGTGTCAGAGGCTGGTGAGCTCACATCCACTGAGCTTTGAGTCAGGGGCCTGATCTCAGAGCAGGATGATGTATGAGCAGAGCTAGGCTCCTTTGTGTTCCCAACAGACAAGGACAATGACAATACCCTACTAATGAAAATTTTGTTTGCCATTACAATGTCAAGGTTAATCATTCATTTCAAGGAGAGTTCCAGCCTTCGTTAAATGCATTATGTCCAGGAGTGAATGATGATGATGTATGAATCACAAGGTGTGTTTTCCTGTTTTGCGAAGTCTGGATTTTACAGCAAGGCCTTGAGTTAAGTGGATATTTTAATGACAGCATTTTCACTGGAATGCTTTACGTTATCATCACATCTTCTTTGAGCCTTGCAGCACCATCCAGTTAGATAGGTACTGGGAGTGCCCCGTCACTGATATATTTTGCAGATGTGTTTTAGAGAGTGAATAACTTGTCCAGGTGCATACAGTTAGTGGGTGATTAAGACAAGAGCCGCATCAAGATCATGATGGCATGAACTGTAAGCTAGCTGAGGGCAAGGAGAATGTAGAGGTGCATAGAGTTCCCCTTGGTAACTGAAACAGGGCCTTGGATGCAATCTGTGCCCAATTCAGGGTTTCAAGTGAATGACAGTCAGTGCTTCTAATAGTTTGATTCGGGAGTTGGAAGACTTGGCCTAAGAATAAGGGAAAGACTACTAAACATTCTGTTTTTTCCTTTTAAAATATGGAGACATTTAAGACTATCTATGTTTTATTTGTTTGAAGGGAGGTCAGATATATATATATATATATATATACATATATATATGTGTGTGTGTATATATATCTATATATAAATTATCTTTTCAGTGTGTATCTGGCAACTTTCTCCAAGTAATTCAGACGGCTTCCACCTGTGATGTGTTCAAAATTGTAAATGGAAATTCTCAAGTTGTTCAAAAAAAGAGCATTAAAATCAAGGTACTGTTATCCCCAAGATATTCCCCTTCAAAATGACCTGACTATTTTAATTAAATCATCAATAGGTTGATTTCATCTCATTCCTGATCCCCAAATGCAAAGATACTGGAAATGTCCTAGTAACCATGAAGGAAAACTGATGAGATTTAGTGGCTCAGGTAGGAAGTCATAAATTTCTAGATATCAAAAAATTAAGTATTGCTTCTAATCTCAAAAGCCCTGTACATAGGTACAGAACGTCTCAAATTTCTCATATTTACTTCTTCTCATTGGAGAAATGGAGCAAATGATGCCGATGATGAGTGAAAGGGCTAAACAGCTAAGAAGCACCCTGACAACAGCTGCAGGAGTGCAAGGAAAGAAGTCAAGTCTTTGTTGTCTAATTGAATTGAAAACACCACATTCTTTTAGTAGAGATCTAAAGATACGGATACGGTCACTCTCAGAAAGCTAGCGTTGTTTTCATTTTGCTCCTTAAATGCCTAACTTGATGCTGTCATGTCATGACAGAGAAAACTTCAAACAGCAGCTGTTAATCAGCTTTTTCATCCCTTTTGCCATCCTCCTCTGCTATCCTGCACTGCTGCATGGTTACCTTCTGCATCAAGACATCTTCATATCTCATAAACTGACAGAAAAAAAAAATCAACACACTCAAAGATTAGAGAACACACTCTTTCCAGGCTTTGTTTTGGTGGGGGCAGGGGCTGGGTGGGCATAGGACTGTAGTTCTAGAGAAATGTGCTAGATTTTGAGATTCTGTATTTTATATATATATATATATATATATATATATATATATATATATATATATATATATATAAATCAAACTTTGCCTCTTGAAGAACATGTTAAAAACTCAAATTCCTGGGCTCTACTCACAGAGATTCACATTTGAGAAAGCGTTAGGAATCTGCTTTAAAAAAAGCATCCTAGAAGAATATCATGCATTTTCTTTAAAAAAAATAAACACTGTCATCATCTCTTTTACTCATTTGGCATTTTCCACTTTTCAAACTGCTTGCACATACATATTCAGTTCTGTGAGGTAGACGGGAATGAATATTCCCATTTAGAGGATAAGAAGGAGATTCGGAGCTCAGCAGTGATTTCCTCAAGGTCTCACTGTGTACCCCTCTCTTGCCCATTTCTCTGGATTTCTCACCTTAGCTGACTTTTTTCTTTCTGAGTGTTGAACTGCAAGAGGCAATGAGCCCCCAAAGGCAGCCAGTACTGTTTGTGCCTGCCTTCTTCAAGAATGAGACAAGCCCTTTGGTAGCCAAGGAAGGAAAATGTGTCATTTTATCTGTGAAATGTGAGCATTTCCCTAATTGACAGTGGTACCAATTGATTTTAAGTAATTTCCCTTACCACATCCAGATGCACTTTTGAAAATATATTCATCTGGCTTCACTTTTGAAGAAGAGGGTGTGTGTGTGTGTGTGTGTGTGTGTGTGTGTGTGCGCGCGCGCGCGCGCGCGTATACCTTTTTCACTTGTCTTGTTCTGCATTGTTAGAATCGCAAGTTCATTGTCCTTATTCAGCCACACTGCTGCAGGGGATGTGAGTTCCCCATTGACAGTTGGGATTCCCCCTTCTCAGGGTGCTTTGCCTATTTAATCCTCCTCCCAGCTGTCTGCTCCGTAAACCCGTCTGCCTGTGTTATGCCCAGCGGCAGCATGAAAGATCCAGGCCCCCAGACACAGTGGGCTGTTAAACAAAGTGCTTACTCTGAACAACCTCACAGGCTTCAATCCTTCTCATTCTGCTAGGCCCACAGGTTTGTTCCCACATCTAGAGAATTTCTGGGCCCTCTCCAGATCCCATATCCATTTTCAATAGCTTCCAGGGCCTTCATGTTACTTGTCCACTGTTAGGGTATTTCCAACATACACCTGTTTCTGCTTGGAAAACATCTATTAAGTCTTTTGGCCCTACCCTTTGATGCTTGGTGAAGTGTCTGTGAAGGGGAGGGATTAGGGCTGTTTGAAGATTGGTTGAGGAGAGATTCTCAGTATAACTAATAGCTACTTCCAGGCCTTTGCATGAATGGAAGGTGACTACTCCTTTATATTTACAATTTTTTTTTCATGCTGCATTTTAACTTGGGTGGCATTATCTCCTCTGCTGAGTTTTCTGTTACATCCAGCTGTCATCACAAGCACTCCTGGAGACCTGACTGCCCTCCAGAGCTGTTTGTTGACTGCCCTTGCCCACAGTCACCCTCTCACTCCACCTCCATTCTCTTCTCTGTGCAGGATGTTCACCTGGTCCCTCATTTTAGGGACTAAGCCTGTTTTGCAGTTTACAAGAAAGAACCAAGAAATCTGGGTTCCTAGGATGTGGAAACACTTTTTTTTTTTAACCTGTTCAAAAATGAGCTGAAGGTGGGTTCGACATGAAGGCCCAAGAGACCACTGTTACTTTCTCCAGTGTCCACTGCTTTCCTCTCTGAACAGAGAATTCTTTGTGCTCTAGCGTATCAGAGAGAGGGCGGACTGCTTTCTCTCAGCGCCTCCACCCAACCCCTCCTTTGTGCACCCAGGGTCCTTTAACCGGCCGGTGGTTGTGTTTCCTCTTGGGGGAGGGACGGGACAGAACCGACCCGAGCTGCAGTTCCTTCGCTCTGCCTCTGAGATTTTCTCATCCAAACCTCAATCACGTAGGATTGCGTAGAGAAGAGAAAAGGGGAGAGACAGAAGACGGAGAAGGGGGAGAGGGGTGACGGGAGGGAGGGAGAAGAGAGTCTGGGAGCGGAGGGCGCGAGGGAGGGGAGGAGGCCCCGAGCGCGCCGCGCTTCCTTGCGCTCGGGGAGCCTGGCCCCCAGCCCGGCCCCACCTGGGCGCTCCCGAGCTCTCGGCGGGTGGGCGAGCAGTGAGAGAGGCACTCCTGCGGCCGCCCGCTCTTGGTCCCACCCTTGATCTTGGTGGCGGTCGTCCCTGCCTGGAGTTTCCTGCGGAGCTACTGCTCCAGCCGAACCAGCCGGCCAGGCGGCCGCGGTGGCGGCGGCGGCGGCGCCCAGGAGCCGGTGCGGCTCGGCGCGCCCGGAGCCTCTGCCCGTGAATGGGACTCCGCCCTGAGCGCCCCCTCTGGGGCCTGGGGAAGCGGCGGCGGGGGGCGCCCCGCTAGCCCGCGGCTCTGAGCGGCCACCCGCGCAGCAAGTTGGGCGAGTTGGCTGCAGCCCGCACCTGCTTCCTGGCCCCGGCCCCAGAGTCTGCGTCCGGCCCCAAGGGCCCCGGTGGCGCGCTTGGCCCTCTCCCGCCCCAGCCCCGGCGGCCTCGCGGCCCCGTCTGCGCCCCGGGCGCCAGACCATGGTAGGCAGCTCCGAACCGGAGCCGCAACCGCCTCGAGCCGACGTCGCCCGCAGCCAGCCCCCGCCCCACCGAGCCGACTCGCGGGTGTTCGCAGCGCGGGTCACTTCCTTCCTCAGCCGGGATGGGCCGCGCGGGACTGAGTGATCGGCCTCGCGTCCGGCGGGTAACCCCCATCTGATCTGCTGCCTGTGAGCCGCTGACTGCCGGGCTGCGCGAGCCTGGGGGCCCCGGGCAGCCTGGCGATGACCTGATCCCGAGCCCGCCAGGGCGCCCCCTCCTTCCCTCCTTCCCTCGCTCCCTCTGAGCCTGTGCGGAGAGCGGCTTGGTGCGGCGGCCCCGGGCGGACCATGGCGGGGAGCTCCAGTTAAAGGCGTGTGGGCGCCGAGCTGGAGAGGACACCTTCGGCATCGCTGCCTTTTGAGGGGGCTTATTTAAACTACTGAGTCATTCCAGATTTAGGATTCCCTAAATAATCACCAACTGTGCCCGTCTTGTGCCAGAAAGAAAGCGGAAAGAGAAAGAGCGCCCGCTCTTGGGACCCCGCGTATCCGCGGCGCTCGCCTCGCCTCTCGCGGGTTTCTCCCGGAGGGGTGCTTGGCCCTCGAGGATCTCCCTCCCTCCCTCCCTCCTTCCCTCCCTCCCTCCCTCCTTACCCTTCCCTCCCTCCCCGCCCCCCCCCCCCGCCTCGCCTCCCGCTCTCTTTGCAGCGCTGCTGGCGGGGAGTCGCGCTCACCGCAGCTGGAAACAGCTGTCCCCGACTGGCGCCCCTACCCCGACTCCGGCTAACCGCTCACACTTCGCGCCTCTCGGAATTCCAGAACTCGGGCGGCGGGCGCCCGGGAGAACCGCAGCCGGGGCGATGCATTCCGTAGACCTCACCCAGCCGGGACGGACCTCCTAATCTTCAGAACTGCGGGCCGCAGGGAGTTAAATTGCTGCCTTCCTCTCCTCTCTTGCGGTTGGTGGCTTGTTTTCTAAAGGAACGTTTTACTCACTTTTTAGTATTTTCTACCGGGGGCACGCTACCCGCCTCGGTCCTGACTCTGCTTTGTAAACGGGTTTTATATGTATATGTGTAGCTATACTTTGGACACCTTACAACGCTTGCGCCTCTCCAACAGGGGCACGGCTTTTTGTTTTGGACAACCTTCTTCCCCTTCCACTTGGTACTCCGATCGCAGTGTGACCAAACTCCCCACTGCCCCTTGGACACGGATCGCGTTGGGGTGCAAGTTCGGGGTGCAAGAGTCTAGTTAACAGGAAGGCCTGGGACCGCCCCGCCCCCGCCGCCAGCGGTTGGGGAAGTTTACATCTGGATTTTCACACATTTTTGTCGCCACTGCCCAGACTGCCTAACCTTGTGGGCGCCGGGTTTTCGGTACTGCAGCCTTCTCAAATATTAGCACTGCCTCCCCGCGCCTGCCCTGTCCCTCCAGGCCGCCAAGGTCCTGCCCTCGCCCCGGCGGAGCGTGATCCCGAGGGCGCAGTGGAGCCCGGGGCCTGGGGCCCACGCTGAGCAGCTATGGCTGCAGCGATAGCCAGCTCCTTGATCCGGCAGAAGCGACAGGCGAGGGAGTCCAACAGCGACCGGGTGTCGGCCTCCAAGCGCCGTTCCAGCCCCAGCAAAGACGGGCGCTCCCTGTGCGAGAGGCACGTCCTCGGGGTATTCAGCAAAGTGCGCTTCTGCAGCGGCCGCAAGAGGCCAGTGAGGAGGAGACCAGGTCAGTAGAAGCCCAGACGGTGGGCTCCCTAGAGGCTAACACCCCCTCCCCTTCTGCAAGGCACCTGGGGACATCCATGGAAGAGAACCACGATCCCCCTCTTCCATTCTGGTCCCCTTCCTCCCTCAATTTCCAGACATCTTTCAATCACCCTCTGTTATTAGCTTCTTGTCCCATATTCAGGAAAACATTTCATACCTGGATGAAAAAAACACGGTTTGACTAGGATGAGAGTTACATATATAACTGCTCCTGATCCTACATAGCCTGTAGAGTCCTTAAGGATAGTGACCACCTTATTCTCCCTCTCTTTCTTTCTCATCCATCCATCCATCCAGTGTTTAATCTGTCTACTAAGGACCTAAATATAAATAAACCTTCCTCCCTATATCTCTCATACCATATAAACACAATTCATAACACATAATAGACACTTGGTAGACACCAGATGAGCTTAAATTTATTCTCTTTTTCTAACTCTTTCTCTAGCAACACATGATATTGCATCTTTCTGACATTCTGGTCAATTTCTCACTCCTCATTTTCACCCATGCCCTTTTACTTCCTTTTATACCGACCTCCTTTTCCTATTACCTTCCTCCCGCTGCTCTCATGGTTTCCAATGGCTCTGCTCATTAACTTTTCCGTTCTATTACTCCCATCCTTTGCACACTCACACTTTTTGGACATTAAGGGAACAACAGAGTATCTGCAGTTTGGCCTCATGGAGTGTAAAGAAAACTTTAGACTTATCAGAGATCTAGGTATGGCCTTTCTAAAGCTGAGTCTCTTCTTTGGCACTAAACTCAAATGGTTAGTCTTCGATGTGTCTCTGTTTTTAAAAGGGAAATTGGATGCCTTGAAATTTTGGAAAGTGATTTTTTCCTGATTTAAGCAAGGATAACTTAAGAGAATAAAAACAAAATTTCCAAGGTCTGTGCTCCTTCCAGACTCTATTGATCCTCTGGGTGTGGCCCCCAGTGTCCTTTGCAATCTGTAGATGGTCTACCCTTTCTGTGGAAAACTGAAAGGAAATACTTTCTAGAAAGAAAGCTTGCTCTTGACTGCTTTAAGTTAGTGTCTTTGCAGCTCTGACTGTGATGTTGTCCTGGGTTCCAGGAATGAAGCATGTGGGCTCGGGTCATTGGGGTGAAGAAAACACTTGGAAAGTCTGGACAGCTGGGGCTCCGAATTCATTTAGAAATTTGGGATTCAGCCTTGTGAAGAGCTATCTCATCTTATTTTTCTCTTGAGGTTTCATGACATTATTCACTTCATAGTGGGCTCATTTTCGTATACTTTGATGTTGATGAAATAGTAAATTTCAGGCATAAACAAAAATAATTATGATTCCAAGGCAGGAACTACTAAAGTCTGTTATTTTATATTCAATTAATATAGTCTGTTCATCTTACAAAGAGAAGATTTATGCAAAAACTAGAGTTATCTCTCCACAGTAAATAATTCATTTTAGGGGAAAATAAAATCCCTTGTATTGTTGTGCAGGGATCATTTGCGGGCCATCTTCTCTCAGGGTTTATGTGGTCTACAGGGAACTTCAAGGCTCTGAGTTCCATGTGACTCATATCAGTCTCTGAAGTATGTTCTTGCACTCTAGTTGGGATAATATTGTTGTAAATAGATTCTTCTCGGCCTCCTCAATTACAAACAAGGCAATCAAAACTTTGGGTGGATTATGTTTGTAAATGGATAAGATAAACTCACCTGAAATTTGTTGAAGTTGATTTGGAGATGAGTGATTTGTATGGCTTAATTTTACATGAGGAAATTGCTTCCGTGGTCCTTTCCTTAGCATCTCATTAGAAAATAGAGAATTTGAGGGAATTGCTGAGTTTATTGTTTGTTCAGCGTTCATTTAATCTTTCCCTCTTTCTCATCTACTTAGTGTACATTTTGGCAAAGAGGATCATGACTGGTGAATTCCTTTAGCTTAAGTGCCACAGAAATAATCTGGCAGAGAGATGACAGGACCTGTTAAGATATGCTCACTGCAAGGGCAACATGCATGCATCTGTCCACCACGGACTTCAGTTTGTTTTGAAGCTTAGTTAGAAGAGTAGGAGTGTAGGGTGCAGAAGAGCTTTTGGGAAGATGATAGTATGTGATTATCGTTACTAACAAAGCCAAATAATTAATCTGTTGATTTGCTGCTAGTAACCATGATTCACATAGCATGGGGTGAGCCTATTTTTAGAGAGACAGCACCTTCCACATCTCAATGCCAGAGAGGATTCTGTAGCTGGATTGGGAGGAAGTTGCTAAACACCAAAACTATTTGAGAAAATCTGTTTCATAAGCACTTTGATGTTATGTTCACTTAATATTTGGGTTATTCTTGGACTCACTAACTAGACTTTCTAAACCAGATCCTTGCGATCTATATACTGAGTCACAAATGGTAAAGTGGAAATGGTGAAATGGAACAGCTTGTCCTGATAAAGAATTTCCACTCTAGATTTCTGTCATTGAGACACAAGTTCCATTGACCAGATTTGCCAGAGGAGTGAGCCTGAGACAGTGAAGCTAAGCCAAATATTAGATGGGAAAGGCCAAGGTTATATTACTGATTTCAGGTTGACACATTGAGTGTCTCTCAATCTCTTGTCTTAGCTCATCAAGTTCTGCTGTGTATCATGTTGAAACTTCTTAAACACAGAGAGAATACTGAAATTAGAAGGTGAAGGTCTCAGATTTCAAAATCATGGTACTGCATTTGAAAACGTGGGAACTGGAAGGGCAAGACCTCCCATCACACAGTTCTAGAACCCCAAGGCACATCAGATGCTTTGTGAATACCATCCCTGCAGCACAGTGATGGCTTACCCTGGGCCTGTGCCGCAAAATCCTTCCTTAGATGAGAAATCCTTGAACCAGAGCAAGCTGGTGGCTTATACAAGATCACACAGCTAGATTGTGGTAAGACTGGTACCAGAACCAGATCTGGTCAATTTTTCTTTCCTGTGTACTTCACAACACAGAAAAAAGTAGTATGATGAACTGGGTGTCCTCTGTCAAAGGACGGATCTAATTTTGTGGATTATTTATTTTTCCCATTAAGGGTGATTATTATTATTATTATTATTATTATTATTATTATTATTATTATTATTATTATTATTTTGTGATTAGAACAGGACTGTGGTAACATAGAGGAGGTAATGTAGAAGGAGACGCAGGCCAAGTCAGGCAATTGAGGTTCTAAAATGACCATCCGAAAGCAGCGTGCATGATAGCAATAAATCCAACAGTGAAGGTACACAGTGCAGGAATAGTTAGTCCCTTAGGCACTGTGTGGGCTGTAGCTCTTTGGAAATGAAATGTTAGAGACCTTGAACTGGTAAGTCAGCTGAGGTCACTGAATCATAAAAAAGCCCTTAGAACATTTATATTTGTGCACTTTCTAATAAAGGAGCATTCTTATGGGCATTATTTGAGTAACTATGTGTGAAAGACCTGTATGAGCCAGGCCTGCTGGAGTATTTGCTTAAATGTTGATAGCACTTAATTTGCTGTTATCTAGGCTACTGGTACATCCATGCGAATTACATGGCTCATTCATTTCCAACCTTTGTTTTACTTTTGAATAGAAACACCTATACAAATGATTGACTCCGGGATTATTTATGCTTTGACTCAGGAGTTAGCGCAGGTAAAGAACAGCGTGCACCGTCAAGACGGGAACGGTGTTTACGGAATCTCTCAATGCTGGAATGGCCAGGAGCCTTGGAGCCATCATTCAGTATCACTGTTTGGTTTTTCAAATGAGAGCTTCTCTGGGAAGTACAGAGTAGCTAGATAAGCCTAAATCTATGTAGTGATTTTGTGTTTTTGTATTTTTATATATAATTTAATTCCTTCCCTCAAACAAGAGCATTAAAAAAGCAATCAGGAAAATTCCTCACCTAAAAAACATGAGATATTTTTCATAACTTAAGTTTTTGGTTTTATATTACCTCCCTGCTTGAGAATGATGTAGTATATTTATAGTGAGTAGATAAAATAAATCAAAGAGGTGATTATAATTTTACTAAATTTTGTTGATTTTCATTTGTTTTGTTTTTATGAGTCCTTGTTTTTGAGTCCTTGTTTCTGTTATAAATATTGTGGTTACTCAAAATATTTTAGTATTTTTCTTATTCGTTTTGGTGGCTGTGTAGTATTTAATAGCATAAAATTGTGGTTACTCAAAATATTTTAGTATTTTTCTTATTCGTTTCGGTGGCTGTGTAGTATTTAATAGCATAGTCATTCAAATTTTACTATCAAACATATCCTTTGATAATGATGAAGGAACATCATAGAAAATAGAAACTTTAAGAAGAAAACTGACAAAAACAGGGAAATGTTGCTTAGCCACATGATTTATGGAACATAAATTAGATACTTATAAACTGAAATAATTTTGGTCGATACATCGTTTGAGAATACGTTCATAGGACAGGTGATACTTTACATGTATAGCAACTAGTTTTATTTCCTTTTTTAAAAGTATGACTCATGTCTCAATTACAGGATCAGCCTAATTAAATGGTATTTGGCTTGATGTCTGTTAAAAAAACCAACCAACCAAACAAACATAAAACCAGGCTTTTCTCTTCAGAAACCCATCCTAGGATTTAACCTGATATTTTGTATGTGTTCTTAAATTCTGTTTTCTCTACCGCAGTGCACTCTCATCAACAAATTATGTTTCCATTGTAAGAACATTTTAAAATAGCGGGTACTGTGATCTCTTGATTTCTTTTATCCCACAGAGATCTCATCAAGCCATAACTCAGGATTAAGTCTTTAAAGTTTTAATGAAGTTGGTATTCTTGAACAGAATTAGAAAAACAATTTGCAGGAGATAAGGCAGTCTGTATTTGAGGAAGCAGTAGGAATATTTTGGAAGATCTTTAGAAACTAAGGCTTTGTCTTATAGTTGTATTTTAAAGAAAGTACCAGGCTTACTAGTAAAGTAATACGTCACCCTTATTCTTTTTGTTTGTTTGTTTTCTCAGTCTCTAAAGCTCACTTTTATTTTGTATTGTCGAATTTACAGTAGTGACAGTACCAATTTACCATTTTTTTATTCTTATTTTTTATTGAAGTGCAGTCGATGTACAGTGTTAGTTTCAGGTGTACAGCAAAGTGATTCGGTTATACGTATACATATATATGTATTTTCAGATTCTTTTCCATTACATCTCATTAGAAGAAATTGACTATAGTTCTGTGTGCTATATTATTCTTGCTGAGAGCAAATTTATACATAGATATTATGTTGGTTTGGTTTAGAAAATCTGTTAATAGTGATCTGTTTTTTCTTATCTCGTCCTTGAATACTTTGTCATAGTGTGTATTTACTATGACTTTTCCTTCTAGAATTATTTTAGATTTTGTGGGGAATCTCATCAACAGCCTCATTAGACATAAGAGACCAAGTTAATACACTACATTTTGGACTCTATCTGATGGCCTAACGGCCTACCCAGCAAACTGCAGAGCTTTAGGGATTGTGTCCAAAGAAGGATGCACCCCCCCATCTAAACGCCTCTGATTCGGAGGCCACTTTCTAAGCATCAGTGACCGGGAGGCGCCTTAGATGCGAACTGTCTACAGATTAATCATATGTAATAATAACTTTTAATAATAACAACTAACTTGACTATATGAGTTCAGGATTTACAGAATTTCTTCACAGCGTTTGCCCCTTTTATACTTCATAGCGATTCACTGGCATAGTTAGGCCTCATCTTTGAAATAAGAAAACCAGGCTTCAAAGTGGCAGAGACTTGTTCAGGTTCATGGAGTCAGTAAGTGACTAAGCTGTTCCAGGACCACCAGCCCCTGCTGCAGGTCATCTGTCTTTATCTCCCACCACCTTGAGCTACAGAGGCTGAATCTGAGTCACGCAATGTGATTCGAAGATGGGACGCTCCAGTTGCGGGGAATCCGATAAAAAGTTCACGAAAATGTGGAGTGTTCTGACACATTTGTTTTGCTCTGTGTGTGATCTAGAGCCCCCAGGGAGGATCTCCAGTGAGGAGGAGGAGGAGGAGGGATGAAGCGGGCAGGCCGTTGGAGGTCTGCAGGCCAGTGCTGCAGAGGCCGTCCTGTGGCTGTGTTGCTATGTGCTGTTCCCAGGCTCCCCGGGATGTCCCTCTCTTCGTGCCGGGAGCCTTGGAGATATCAATGGGTGCCTCCTGGGGCACCTGAGGACTTGCTGAGAGACTTGAGTCCAGAGGGGCAGACTTTCTTGAATGCAAACATAAACAACTGCTTCAGATATTTTCAAATGTAAAGAGGTTAATAACAAGGTCAGGAGAGCCCTGTAGGATTTAGCCGCTTTTCCCCTTTTTCTTTTTCTTTTTCTTGTTCTTTTTTCCTTTTCCTTTTTCTTTTTCTTTTGTTCCCTTCCCTTCCCTTCCTTCCTTCCTTTATTTATTTATTTATTTATTTTTAAAATTGAAGTACATTCAATTACAGTTGACTTCCTTGCAGTTAACTGTTTAAGTGACAGTGTAGCAGAGTGATTCAGTTCACGGACGTTGGTGTGGGATCTCAATTCAAATTTTGGGTATATTATTTGTAAGAACATTTGGCAAGTTTCTTAATATCTTTGAGCCTCAGTCTGTTGATTTGTACAATGAAAATCTCTCTAGCATCTGGTCAGGAAACGCCTCTCTGAGAAAGCATCGTTTAAGCTGAGTTCTGAAGGGTGAGGCAGGCAGAGAGGAATGGAAGAATGTTCAGGGCAGAAGAGAACAATTTGCGTGAGACTGAGGTGAGGGGGAGTTTGGTGCTTTTGAAGAAGTTGAAGTGTAGCCGGAGTGATGTGGGAGCAAGGGGTACAGGTATATCGGAAAGCTTGGCAAGGGCTGAGTTGTGCAGGGCTTTGAAAATGCACGGATAGTTTTCATATTTTAAGCTAAGATCCAAAGAGAGTCAGAAGTAGGGGGTGATATAAAGTGACTTACATACTCAAATGGACACTCTGGCTTTGAAGAGGAGAGTGGACTGCAGGGGAGCCAGAGGGGATGCTAAAGAACCATAAAGAGGCCAGCGCATCAGTCTGGGCCAGTGGTTCTCAAAGTGTGGTGTGCCCTGGAAGCTCCTGGAAGACTTTTCAGTGGGTCCACAAGATTAAAACTATTTTCATAATGATATTTCCTAATAATACAAATTATTCACCTTTTTCACTCATTATGTCACAGGTGTCCAATGGTGTTTTCTAGAGATTGTGTGACGTATTCACAATCATCTGAAAAGGCTATTGAAATTTTCCTCCCTCTTAAACCACCTATCTATGTGAGGCCAGGTTATCTTTACACATACACAAGAGACTGAATGTAGAAGCAGATTTGAGAATCCAGCTCATTTCTACTAAGGCAGACAGTAAAGAGATTTGCAAACATACAGATCTGTTTTCATTTATTGTTTTGGTTTGTTTCGGAAAATATAGTTACGTTTTATTTGAACACCTATTTATATTATTTGATGGGCTTACTGTTATTTTTAATAAATACTTGGAAAGTTTTGTTATGATGTCTAAATACAATAAACACTGAAAAATAATGGGCCACATAAACAAAATCTCTTTGGGGTACTCAATAATTTTTAGGAGTGTAAAAGGATCCTGAGACCAAAAAGTTTAAGGAGCACTGGTCTAAGCGATAGATGATGTTGACACAAAACATTATGGCAGTGGTCATGGATATGAGTAGAGTAGGTAGAGGTAGAATGAGCTGAGTGTGATAATGGGAAGGTGTGAGTCCAGAGAGCGTAGGTGCCTGGATGATTCCTAGCTGAACATTCCATAGTGAGTGGTGCCTTTGCTGAGATGGAGAAAAGCAAGGGAAGAAGCAGGCTTGGTGTGCGTCAGATAATATGCATCCTTCCCAGACTACAAAGCGTTGTGGAATGCTAAGGTGAAAAACTGGGTAATATTATTATTATTGTTATTATTATTATTTATTATTATTTTAAATTGAAGTATAGTCAGTTACAATGTGTCAGTTTCTGGTGCACAGCACGATGTCCCAGTCACATATATGTATATGTGTGTGTGTGCGTGTGTGTGTGTGTATTCATTTTCATATTCTTTTCCATTAAAGGCTTATTATTTAATAGTTTTAGAATATGATGAAGATCCTGAATACCCGTCTGTATAGGGCTGTCTCCTTTATTCTTGAACTCTTTAGGGAACATTTTAGGACACTCATCCTCCTCTGTTGATCTGCAGCTACCACCTTGCAAGGGTAATCCTATAAGCAAATATGTTTTAGGCAGAGAAAAAGATTAAGGAAAGTAGGAAACCTTGATAGTTTTTCTAGTCCTTGAAAATTGAAGCAAAACATTTGGTGTCTAACAAACTTTCAAAGACACATGACCTGGTTCAGTCCTGAATATGTCCTGAATGTGGCTTTTCTGTGTGTCAGACGTAGGTGGATTTCATACATGAGTTTGTGCCAGGTTCAGTGGTCTTTGCATAATCAAGTGACTGACAAGACAGACTTTGTAAAGTCCTCCTTATTTGTCCACCTCTTGTCAGTCGTTTGAATGAGTTTGCAGTTTTTATATACCTCCAGGCTCCCTGCTTCTAATCATACTTCTGTTAATGCCTCTTTACTGGAGTTTAAGTGTGTACAGCCTTTGCTTAATGACTTTTCAGGGGTCATTTGAGAGGACCCTAAAGCCTAAGACCAAACTTAGTTTCCTAGAGAAGAATGACATAGGACAAATAGAATCTGTAGTCAGATCACAAAATGTTAGAGCTTAGAGATTATACAGGCCAGCGGTTCTCAGCCTAGCTGCAAAATGAAGTCACCTGTGAGTTTTTATGATGTGCTAATGCCGCAGAACCAGAAAATCCGATTTAGTGTATCTGCTCTGGAGGGCAGACATCAGTCATCGGTTTTGTTTGTTTGTTTTTGACCTCCTAAGAGATTCTAATGTGCTGCCAAGGTTGAGAGCCACCAACCTGTTTGGGTCCCATCATTTTATACCTTGTGGCCCTGAAGCAAAACATCATTTTATTCATGAATGCCTTTAGAATGCATTGGTGATGCCTAAAAAACTGTGCCCACTAATTTTAATTATAATGATGATCCCTTTCTTTTGCTTATTGTTGAATCTTTCTGGGGTTTAATGGCATCTAAAACCTGAGTCGCATTATATGACATGTGTGTGTGCCCCGTCTTCCTGACCACCACATGAATTCTTCAGGGCAGGACCTGTGCTCTGTTCTTCACTAGATTCTCAGCACTAGTGTCTTGCCAGTGGCTCTTCCATCACTGTGAAATAAATGAGTAAATGATACACTGAATCCTTGAACCTTACCTTTACAGCAAGTCTCAGAGAGGAGAGATTCTGAAGTTAGTATCTCCAGTTCTCACATGAGGATGCTGAGGGCTAGCAAACCTGGGGCTTTTCAAGTTTACAAGACTAGTTAGAAGTAGATTCTGGGTTTGAACTCAGGCTTGTTTTTCCTTGCCTGCTTTTCTTTCCACTCTGCGAGCACTGGAAATGAGCCTCAGTGTCTTTTCTTGAAAAACAACGGAGCTGTATTAAAGGATATCAAAGGGCCTTTTTGACTTGAAAAGTCACCGAATAGCTCCCTTTCTCCCCAGGAGGAACACTGACGACTGCAGACATGAAATACTCGACTGTGCCCTGCTTCCTACTTATACAGGAAGGAAAAAAAATTTCTCCTAGTTGCCATTTAATATGTTCCTGACTATACCCCATGGCTTAGTCACCTGAAATGGGCTATTAAACATCGTTTGGCCTAACATAGTAGTATTTATTTGTTAGGAATAAAATCCAGTGTGCTGCACTGTTTCAGACATTTTTTAAACCTAAGATAAAAAAGGGGGATTAAAATGAAGTATGAATGAGATTCAGGAGAGGAGAATCTGTGAATTTGTATAAATGTTATAAAAAGAAAAAAATAAATAAAATTTTTCAGAAGTGTATTTTTTTGCTGTTACTGGTGACTTGAATGTTTTATTTCAATGTTGAGAATTCAGAAGATGACCCAGATCACCTTCACAGTGCCCTAGAATCAGATTAATACTCCTCAAATAATTAAGAACCAGGACAACATTTAAATAAGTACCCAAAGTAGGAATCCATGTTAAAATTGCCTGGGTAGAATGAGTATCAGATTCTGTTTTTAGATAAATAGCTCTAACTGAGCTGTCCACATATTATCCACACCATATGCAATATTATGTTGGGGAGGTTTTAAGACAGGAGAGCCACCCAAAGTCACTTAATGAGGCTAGGACAGAAAAGGTTGGTCAATGTCTGTAATTAATTCAAAAATGTTGAAAAATAAAGAGACTCTCCAATTCCAAGGCAACCTAAGTTTCTCACGATGAAAAGATTTAAAGCTATGTTACTGTCTTGCTTTATTTCTTCAAGGAAGACTGCAAAGGGTTTTTGCAACCAGAGTGTAGCCACGAGGTAATGCATAATTGGCAAATGAGGTGATGGCCTGGAAGCTCAGAGTTCTAGAAAGGATGTCATGCTGATAGAAACCCAGGCTTCCTCTGCAGCCCTTTTCTGGTGGGACACCACTCTGAGACATTGGAAATTCACTTTCTCTTCAGAACAATAGAAGGGGTTCCTGTTTGCCTACTTGCTGAACCTGTCTTCCCCTGAGAAACTAAGGCCTGTATCCCTGGCAGCTTTGGCTCAAGAGCGTAGTTGGTAGCACCTTGAAGCTCTGTCCTGAGAGGTCTGCCCACCTCTTCCTCCACCTCCAGTTCTTGAGAAAATCAGCACTCAGAAGGAAACTTCACTTTGAAGTCATGCTTTTCCTAGCGTTCCCACAAAATTCCCTTCTCTAAGGTTTTCTTGAGCTGTATTTGTGGCCTATGACATGGCTTCTTGCGTTTGCCTTCCATTCATTATGGTTCTGCTAATGGGACCACCATCTTGGTTAGCAACCTAAAGATGGAGGATCCTTGGCCTCCTGTTACTTTCACTTAAAGCACAGTCCTGCCTGTTCTCTTTTTCATGCTAAGCAACCACATTCAGTCTGACGTGTCTGTCTTAGGCGATTACATGTCTGCCCTTGAGGATGAGTAACTCTTGACATCAGCCTTGGGAGGCCCACCTTGTGAGGTATATGACTTAAGGTGTTATTGGGTTTGAATTGGAAAAACATCAGCACACGTTACAGTCACCCACGTTATAGGAGAGGGAAGCGAGCCTCTGAAGGGGTGGGTCATAGAAGTACGAAGGCAGAGCAAGCACTGAAATTCGTATGCTGTAAGCGCATGCTGTCCTGCTACGGCATAGCTGTCTCCTGTCGGACATTGCCTAGTGCTGGCAGCAAGTTCCATCCACCTGTTCTTTGTTTTCAGCCATTTAAATGTGAGTGGTTGCTTTTAAATTTCTATAATCAAGTTATATTGCAAGACACCTATTGAATAGCTGTTTTGTCATGGGCTTGGGGATGGGATACAGCAGTAATGAGGAAGTACCTGCTCTTTCCCTGCAGGGCGGTCCGTAATTAAGATTCATTAACTCTGGCCAGATCTATATGACTGTGCTGCAAGTTGTAGTTTTGCTGTGTTCTTCTGGACAGTTTCTCCTTTAATGTCTGTATTTCAAGAAAAATAACAGTAATTCCTTAATCTTTAAAAAATTAGCTACAATCTGTCTTTAAAAATGCACGTGGGTTCAAGGCTTGGCTGAGAGCATGCTGTTTGATTACATATATTATCAACATGGATCTGCTGCATAATGAAGATTCCTTCTCCACGCGTCCTCCCACGGTGCTCTAGCCAACCCCAGCCTTGTTGGCATACATAGAACATTTACAGCATCTGTCCGTTGCAGTTCCTTAGTTTGTAGTTGTTGTTTTCCCCACAAGGGATGCTGTAAACTTCCTCACCTGTCTTCCCCGACCCAGACACAGCCCTTCATTTTCCCATCCTACTGCAGCCCTGCCTGTTACTCGAAACCCAGCCCAACTCCCATCTCTTCTGCCAGATCTTCTCATCTCCTTCCAGGTAGAATGAATCACTGCCTGCCCCAGGCTTCATTTGGCTTTGTACCTCTGCAGCTCAGTCTATCTTGTCTTGTAATTATTGTGTAAGTACCTGCCTCTGTCTTTGCAGCGTGAGTTCCTATAGGGAAAGGACATTATCACTTCAATGCTCTCTCCATAGTCGGTGGTCAGAAATAACTCATCCAAACGAAATGAATTCTGTTGGTTGACTGATGTGCCTGTGGTATCAGCACTAGTCGGACTCCAAGGGAATTTCCACACAAATGTGAAAATGCTGAGCGAGAAAAGGAATTAGCATTTAGGCTAATATTAATTAATCCTTTCTTTTGATATTAAAAGACAAAAATATCATTAATCCATTTTCATTTGGTATTTAGCTGTTAGAGAAATACTAAGAACTTATGTCTTCCTTTCCTCTCCAACCCAGCTCTCAGTTGCCACGCTTTTCTCACTCAGTATATACTTTTCTCTTTCTTCTTTCTCAGCAGAGTAACTGCTTATAAAGGTGGAGTTCCTAAGGAGATGCCAAAAGAAGGAGGAGCATCTTTATATTAATTTATCTCTGCCCCAGAAATTGAGGGGAAGTGGGTGGCATAGCCAGTTTGGAAAAGGGCCGTTACTATTTTGACTGGTTTTATTTGGTTTCTTAACGTTGGGTTAATGAGAAATAACCTTTGCCATTGATCTCAAATTCAGTCAGGCCTGGTCCTGACATTTACAGCTGAGACCAAAAAAGCCATTTTAGTGTTAAATACCCTTGAGGGAACATATTCACTCCTGTTTCACTTTCCTTGGTGAAGCTCTAAGTGATGGGGGAACACAATATTGATTGGATCTAATGAAAAAGCTGCTTCTGTCAACTCTTTATTACCTCATTGACTCATCTTTCCTCTTCTCTTACTCTTAAAGCTATTGATAGCAGCATTAAGTAAGTCTTCTGCGTATGCTACAGTCCTCTGTATTTATTCTTTCTTGACTTGAAACCCAGCCTCTTTCTTAAAAATAATATGAATAACAGGTCTTTGAGTCCAGTCTAAGGTAACACAGTATCATAGAAATAACATTGGACTGGGAGTCGAGTCTTTTTGACCTTGGAGAAGCTTTTGTTTTGTTTTTTTTTCTTCTCCTCAGTGTAGTCTCTTCATTCTCAGAATAAAGGGGTTGTATCAGATGGTTTCTGAGATCTCTTTCAGCTTTATCGTTCTTGGTGTGTATCTCTGGTGTTAATACTTACAGAGGATAGGTGGTTGGATTCCAAGATATCTGTATGTCAGATAGAAGAAAATAGCTTAATGATACCCCAGATGTGAAATTCTAGAAGATTTGACATGTATAAAAGAATAGCAAAAAATTCACACACATATTTTTGTTCAACTGCTCTCTTCTATACTCTTTATTTGTACTTAGATCTGCTAGTTTAATTGAACACAAACTGACTGTCTTTCTAAATTTTCCTTGTATTAGGGGCATTCAAAATAGACCACTACATAAGTTTGGACTTCAGCATTAAAGAAACTTAATAAGGTGGTAGAACCAGATTTTGTTCTAATGTCAACTACATTTATTTACTACTGCAGCCTCAAAGGGAAGATAACAGTGAAAAATAGACAGGCAAAGAAACTGTATGGTACTGAGTGAAAGTTGAAGACTGATTTCTGAATAAGCTCACGTGAAACATTGTATTTCATGACGGTTTTAAAGTAAGCAAAGGAAACGTGCCATTGGAAGTGGAATGGTTGTGGAGAGAAAAGTCATGCCTTAATTGTTGAGTGTTTAGATTTCCCAGACTTTGAGACACACCTTTTTGATGTGTTTCTACCAAGACTCCATCAATTAAGGAAGAAACCAACATTTACTGAATATCAGACTTGACATACTCTTAGCAGTCATCACGTTTATATCGTGGACAGTTGGCGAAATTTAATTGTGCTCATTAGTGGAAAAAATACAAGATTTAGAAAGGAAGGGTATAATTAAAATAGTGCCTGACATGAGATTTGAGCATTTCTGTGCATTCCATTTGTGTATGTCACCCATCTCATCTGTCCTTACAGGCAGTATGGGTATTTTGACTTTTTTTCTTATTTAGCTCTTTTCCAATTCTTTGTCTATGCAGTATGGTTACAATATACATAGGGGAAATTCAGTTTTATCTTTTGAACCATTGCTCATGTTATTTTTACCAAAAATAAAGCTTGGTTTGTTCCTTGAATTTGAAGTCCAATGCAAGGTCACCTTTAGGATTCACCTTTAGGATTTATACCACCTGAAAAGGATTTATAACACCTAAAATTGCATGACATATGGTATGTGTTTTGATGATCCTGATTGCCTGCCTCTGGACAAGCTCCAATTCATCAATATCATTTAGAGGGTGTTGCTTGGACTCAAACAGAATCATCCAGGTTTGTTCTGATAAACTCAGAGCAAAATACCCTTAGTCTAGATTAGACTTCTTGTGAGGGCTTTAGGAGGTCACTTCAGCCCTCTGCACAATAATACTTGGTTAACTGTTCTTGCAACTGCTGTTTATAATGTGCTTTGAGAAAAGAACTTTATAATTTCACAGTAGGGATTTTATTATTTTTTCATGTTAACCAAACTCTTAGGATTTTCATAAGCGGTTTTTGCCTGCATTCTAAATTAAGTCTCCAGTTGGTCTAGACCTCATCTGAATGGATTCAGGCACTTTCATGGGTAGATCTCACAGCGTGTAAGCTATATGCTCAAAGGCCTCATTGTGTTTAATTTTAAGAGTTCTGAGCATATCTTGTTCAGTTTCCCTGTTACAGTCTGTGCACGAATGTAATGAAGAGATACACATTTATGCAAGCCCCGTTCATCAGTCGGACGTATTTCCCAGGTGAAATTCTCTACTTTCTCCTTCATGCACTTGGGAACCCCTCTAATCTTTGACTCATCTGTATTCTCATATCCAATCATATACCTCATTGATTTGATCGCTGCAAAGTTTTGTTTTGTTTTGTTTTGTTTTAAACATCATTTATTCATCAGGCACTAACTGAGGACTTTCTGGGGACCCTACAGGATAGTGAGATGAATCAGGTACAGATCCGAGCATCAGGTTAAGTGATCATCTTTGTTCCTATTATCTTTTTTCCATCCCTCTTGTCACTGCCAAGATTGAGGGGCTTGTTACCCCCTAAAATGTTTTGAGGTCTCAACCCTCTTTTCTTGAATCCTTACTCAGTCTTTACACAGAATGTTTAAAAAACATACTTAATATCATGTTACTTCCCTGTAAAAACCTTTGTAAAGGTTCCCAGTTGCTCACAAAAGCACCTTTACGTGGCCTGAACATTACTACGATTTCTGAGATCTTGTTCGTCCGTCCCTTTGTCTTCCTCTTAATGCATTTATCCACAGCCGCCACACTCTGAGTGTGGCATTTGCGCCGGGCCAGGGAAGATGAGAAGGATTCCAGGGGGAGTAAATGTGGGTGACAAGCACACAAACAAAAGAACAGAGACAGGAAACTATATGACTGCACGTCCCAGCAATTACTGATCCTCAGAAACACGTGGCACAAAAGGCTTTCCCCCGTCCTTCCATTTTGATATTTCCCACGCAGTTTGCAATCTGAGCAGTCAATTTGCATGTGTTCCACGGAAGGAAAACTCCTGAACATTTGAATGTTTTTCATAAACTAAGGGAACCAAGTTAGTGATTATGAATCAGCCTATGAGAGCTCTTTCTACACCTGGGTTACCCTAGCTCCCTTCTCAGTTTAGATTAAATATCTAAAATTGAAATGAGAACCTTAGCATATGATATTAAGTATAGGAAGTTCTTTTTATTGCCCAGATATTCTGGATGATGATTTTAATCAGACATACGTTTATTTCATCATTTGTTCCTTGGGGTGAATTTTCTGCCATCATGTAGTTAATTGTAGCTTGTACTTGACACCTCTAGTTGTTAACCTGTCATAGAAAGAATGCATTTTGACAGGTAAGTCTTATACTTACTACACTTTCATAAGAATAGCTACTTATTAACCTTTTGTAGCAAGTAAAGATTTACTATTGATTTTAGTTAGAATCAAAATAAAGTAGAATCGATCCAAAGTTGGGGTTTTTTTTTTTTTTGCTTCTTTTCACTTTGTAAAATCAATTAAACGCTAAGCACTAGGACTGCTCAGTTGCCTTTTTAAAATCTAGGATTAAAAAGGTGGAAGTGCTCAGGCTTAAGGATAGCAGTTCCCAACTTTGCCCTCGAGGAAAATGCTCAGTCCAGATGGTCCCAGATCTCAGAGGAAAACTGTGGACTAGGTTTTGTTAAATTACATCTCACATTTGTTAGCCATTCAATCCTGTTTCATTGTAAGATTACCTTCCTTTATTTTTTTCTGTATTGTCTTTGTTTTATTCTTAATTTTTTACTTCTTTTTCGATAGTTAGATATCACAGATATTAGTATCAGGAAATAAATGAAAACAAATTGACACTGCTTTCTATTTCTTAAGGTGTAAGTAAAGGTTTTTTACTAATTTTTTTCATCTCTTCCATATATTTAATTTTTTTCTAATTGAATTTTTTAAAAATATTTTTTCCAGACTGGACTGCTTACTTACGGTATTTCAGAGTCTGGCAACATATAGAAAGTTGTTTTCAAAAAGGTAAAAGATCTGAAAAATGTGTGTAAATTTATGATGCCTTTAATTAAAGAACAAATGGTATTAATTCTGAACTTTTGTTTTCCTTCTGTACCTTATCCCTGTCTTAAGCCATTTATCGCTGTATTGAAATTATGTGTTTGTAAGTCATGTATCTCTCTTAAGAGACTGAATTCTTTTTAGTGCATGACTTCTAATTGTAGCCCCACACAATCTAGCGCAATATATGGCATATCAGTATATTTCACTAGATAAAAACCAACCAAACAAACAAAACATCTAATATATGTCAGTGTCTGTAACATCACATATTCTAAGTAAAATGCAGTATAAATCGTGACTCCCTCCAGCATAACAATTCGTTGTTTATGTTTGAGATTCCATGACGCTGATTTGGATTGTCTTTGTCTTTGCTTGTTTTCGTAAACACTTAATACTTTATATACTTTTAATTATGTAAAGTTGTTAAGTGTAGCTGCAATCAGACTTTGAAGTCATTCCATTTCCATTTCCTTACTTACTTATTAAAAACAAGGATCCTGACTTACTGAAAGAATGAAGTAAGACATAAAATAAAATCCATTTAAAAAAATTTGTATCAAAGATTATTCAAGCAGAACTAGGCTTACTGAATTGGTCTTATTAATAAGTCATTTCCCTTCTCCAAATCTAAAAATAAAGAAAAAAGACATAGTTGGATGTCTAATCGTCTAATGAAATGGTTGGATATACTTACAGTTTCTTAAAATGCTAAGCTTCTGAGTAACTCTTAACTGGTCTTACACTTGTCACATCTCTTCTGTGAAATCACGAAAGGTCCAACTATGAGGTGTCATTTGAGTTCTTCCTCTGAGATATCATCCTAAAATATTCACCAGCTTCTCTGTAGGGCTTTCCCACAGGCAGGCATGCGAGGACACGGTCTGATTCTCTGATATTAATGGGATCTGGTACGACCCTTAAATTTGCCAAACAGTCAGCCTGCGTCTGAGACAGGAACACAATGGATGCGTTCCTACCTTCTTTCTCAAACACAGTGCAGACCCCTGCTAGCATTTGCCCTTTTTTCACATTCGTATCATTGTTATTCATGTCATTGGTACAGAATTCCGTGATGCTGTGTAAGTAGCTACTACAACCATCTACAGTGTTTAGCGATAAGAGAGTGCCGGACAGGTTAGTGTCAACGTGATGGAAAACAATAAAGTAGAGAAAGGTTCCAGCCCTTTGCCCGGAACATGCTAAGTGTTCAATAGCTTTTCGTTTCCTTTTTGCCGCTCAACTTTTGACTTTAATTCCAGTGTTCTTTCAGTTACACAAGATTGTCTCTTCCGGTAGCCTCTATATTGGGTAGATCAGAAATAGTTTTATTTCTGCACTAACCCAGTTGGCTATTTTCAATTTGTGTTCTTTACACACTTCTTTGTTCGTGTTCATGAAATGCTGTGGATGTAGAAGGGAAAATAGAAAAAGTAAAAATTACATAAAGCACTCTAACATGATTATATCAGAGCCTTCTTTTAACTTTCAGCTTCATTTTTATTCTTCTGCATTTCAGTGGACGATAGGACTTTATTTCTGCAGTAAATTTAAGAAAATGAGAAAAGTAATTTTTGATAAGGTTTAAATGTTTTGGAGGTTGAGATGCATAAGCATTGCATTCCTGAGTCATAAATCAGTCAGAACTTACAACAGATGAAGTTTGTGTAGGAAAAAAATCAAAGAATGAAATTCGATTCAAACAGTAATTGGCACAAATCATAGTTAAGATATGTTCCCAAGGTACACTGCGGCAGCATGTAGTGTGTGTGTGTGTCTGCATACGAGGTGTATACTTGGACACTAACAGACGTAAGTGTGTGAGTAAATAAACTATCAGAAAGAGTATTAAGACCCACGAGAACCCCACAAAACTGTATGTATTTAAGTCAGCTTGGAACTGGAGAATTAGCTCTGGAGAGAGGGAAACTGCTCATGTTCAGACAGTGCCACTAACTTGGTATATAGCATTTATTCTTCATTTATTCAGATCGTATTGAAAGCTTACCGCATACTAGCAATTGGGCTAAGTAACAATTACATCACCTTTCTGAACCCCAGTTACCTTGATGTTAAAATAATACAAGAATGCTAATGAGCCTTCTAATTCTTAGACAGAGGGCCTTTGTGCTGGACTCCACACCGACCTTCCTCCAGGAGCAAGGAGTCCAAAGGGCTAAGGGTTTATGTCTACACGGACCCTCTGCTTCCTCATTCTTTACCATATTCTAGGGAACCCACAGAAATTTGGATACTGCCAGGCGCTGTGTGAGCCTCTTCCCTGGGTCTGCACTTGCCAGGGAAAAGTGAACTGCAGTGGGTGTATGCACAGGCCTGGAGCGTCCACGGGGCTGTGAGGCTGTTTGCAGAAGGCGCAGGGACAACGCTTGGACATAGAGTCTTCTGTGTCTACATGAACCCATGCGGGGCCCCTGGCAGTGTTGTTTGCTGGAGCTGGGAGGCGTGGACCAGGGGCGTGGGGAGAGAAGCCGTCTAAGCTGTGAGATGGGCGGCAAGGTCTTCCAGTGCTGCCCTGTTTGGCAGAAGATTCTGAGGAGTCTAAGAAAGTTAAGTTTGACCCTGGGCTGCTTCCGGGTCATAACTTTCAAATAGCAAAGGCAGACACGTCTTACTACATGATTACCTTGGTTTACAGATTTAAATGGTAAACATACGGTGTGTGGGTTTACATTTGTTCTCTTGCCATGGGCTCTACAGATATTAAGGGTGGGTTTGAATAAGACCTACCTTAAAAGTGTATTTCATGGAACAAATAGGAATGTATGTATATGCATGCATATATATATGTATACACACACACAATTTAAATTAGGAAAATCTACACAAATATAGAATATGTTACTCTATGTCATAATACAAAAATAAATAGTAATAGGAGGAGCCCAGTGGTGATGAGATATCTGACACTTTACTTACAACCCCAGTACATAGTGCTCAGGACATTGTAGGAGCTCACTGCCGCAGCCACAGTGAAATTCATTAAACATGACAAGCCCTTTTCTATCTATGTGTTTGCACACGCTTCCTGAATTTCTTCTTCCTTCTGCCTGCCTGCCTGCCTGCCTGTCTGTCTGTCTATCTATCTGTCTATCTCACCTATTGCTACTCTATAGAGATGAGGAAATATAAAACAGAGATGGTAAGGAACTTACCCAAAATGAGGGAGACAGAGTTAGGAATAGAGTCAAGTTCTTCTGACACTTAAGGCAGTCCCTTTCCGCTTTTCTCACCTGCCCTTGGAATACACAGGTGACTGGTCTTCCAAGCCTGTGTGTAGATGGTGCTCTGAATGGTACCTCTGGAGCTTGGCGGGGGGAAACTTGTGACTCTGTGATAAAACCATTACTCAGTAGATACTCAGTGTAGTTTAAGAGAGAATATATATGTTATATATAAATATTAAATATATTATATATATATATATATACAAATATTTCCCCCCAGAATTCTCATGTATGCACTGGAAATCTTGAGTGAGAATTACCTGCTATAAAGAGGAACCACCGTATTTGGGGCTTTTGCATCTGAATAAGCAAATTGACATCTGTTCTCTCCTTCTTTCCTTCTGTTACAATGAAGTTGCTTTTTCTTCTAGCTGAGACCAGTCTCCTGTGTTCTAGATTTCATCCCCTTCCACCTTCATAGGAAGGATACTTTATCTTTATTTCCTCTCTCTTGGGTTCTTGATGTTTTCAACTCATCAGGCTTAAATCTTTCTTAAACAATCAAACAACCTAACCACAATCCTCGATCTTTTGTCAGGTGCTTACTTTCTTCTTACTCGTCTTCAAACTTAAAATCTTCTGTATTTATTGTCATCTTTTCTTCATTCCTCCCTCATGACTCATATCTTCCTAATTCTACCCTCGACACTAAAAAAAACTCCTCTCGCAGTGGTTACTAGTATCTCCAGTTTATGAAATTTAGTGGATATTTTCTGGTCCTCATTTAGATGACTTCTTGGTAGCACCCAGCACTGCTGGTCAATCCCTCCTTTCGAGATATTGTTTACTCCCATCTTTCTGGTTTCTCAGTGTCCTTAATTAACTTACCTTTGTTTGTGCCATCTTTGGAGATTCTCAAGGCTCAGTCCTAGATCCTCAACATTCACAATATACTCTCAATGCTTTACTTCTCAAAAGTCAACTGCTGCCACGTCTATATCCTCAGTAAAGACCTTTCTTCTGAGCTATAAATCTGTATAGCCAACTTACACATGGTGGGTGTCTCAAACTGAAAATGTCCCAAACTGAATTTGAAGATTTTCTCCCAATTCCATACCTGTTTTAATGTTCCTCTTCCCAAATAATGGCACCAATATCCATCTTGTTTAAATCAGAAACCTGGGATTCATCCTTAACATATTAAGTGACATCTGGCCACAGAGATTTATCTGGGTTCAGAGGCTGGTGAGAACGACCACTTTCAGCATTGCCTTTTCATCCTTTGGTTTACTTTACAGCAGTGAATAAAGAGCGCAAAGGCATACACACAAGGGCAAGGATACAAGTTACCGTGCACCGCTCTCCGCTGCCTCCGTGATATCTCACAGAAGTACTCCAAGCTCAGTGGCCAGTGTAGCTCACAAGGAGACAGGGATCTTCATTAGCTCAGAGAAGTATCAGCTCTGGGCTTTGTCTTTCATTCCATGCTGGGAAGTGTATGTTATTTTGGGGGAGGAATATGTCTGTTGAAGATCTACTCTATTTCTTATAAGAAAATTCTGGCTGGGCCATGGTTCCATACTTCCATTCTATTTTTACTGCACACATGCAGTTAATAAATAAGTCAAGACAGTTCTACACCCTAAACTACTTTGTCTCCAGAACACTCTAATGTAAATCTGACATCTTTTAACTGGTCTACTGTTGTTACTTTCTAACTTACTTCCCTGCCTAGACTTCTGTCTGTTCTTTCTCTTGCAGTCTGTACTGAGCCTTTAAAATACGGGTTAGATGATATCATCTTTATCCCTCAGAGTTTTCAATGTCTTTCCATGACTCCTTGCAAAAATTAAAAGGTTAAAATAACAGGCTTTCCTTCTGCAGGGTGATTTTTATAATCCAAAATTTGAAAATTATATATATTGGTATAATACAGTTGAGAAACATTCCATAGAAATTATATAATTATGAATTATAAATGTTACATAATTATAATTCATTGGGATTGATTGCTTTCTCTAGGTTGGTAACAGCAAAGGAGGGAAAAAGAATTTCACTGCTGGGCAAACCTGCTGCTTTGAGTGACCTTGTGCTTTGTTTTTTATAGCAGTACATTTTGTTATTGCTACAGGCAATAGAGAAGAAGACCACCCTAATAACTGGTGAGAAAAGGAAGGCTATTATTCTTGGACAAAAGGTACAGAAAATCAAAGGCTAGATTTGTATGGCGATGTTTAGGTTTTTATAGCTATACATTTGAAGTTCTACACCATTGGCATAGATGAGAAAGGGGTGGCCAGCCTGGGTATAGATGGACCTGTATCACCGGTTTATTGGTGGACAAGTGCAATAAAAAGTGTACTCAAAATTGCCTTTTCTATGTCTTCCATGTATCTTCTGCTTTTTCAGTCCAGAGTTCCCCAGGTGACTCTTGCTTTCACGCCACTTCTTTCAACATGGTCTATGACCTTCTGAATGATCTGGGCTCATCTTGGGCTGTGTTCCATACTCTTAGTTTCCAAACTCCAGCCAAAGTTTCAATTGTTTAAATTCACCAAAGTCTTTTCTGACTTTGAACCTATTCTCTCATACTGCTGCCCTTGTGTAGAATGTTATTAATTTCCACTTCCACCCACCTGCTCCATCAAGCTAATTCCTCCTTGTCCTTGAGGACTCTTTCATTGTCAATGTTATGTCCTGATGGAAGCCATTTTTGACTCCTGTCTAAGTTTGTTTAGGCTGCTATCACAGAAATACCATAAAATGGTTGGCTTAAAAACAACAAACACTTATTTCTCACAGTCCAGGAGTCTAAGAAGTCCAAGATCACGGGGTCCATCGATTCACTTCCTCACTGATGGCCATCTTCTTGCTGTGACCTCACGTGGTAGGAAGGGGTAAGGGATCTCTCTGGGGCCTCTTTTATAAGCACACTAATCCCATTCATGATCTGTTCGCCTCCCTAAGGCCCTACCTCCTAATACCATTACCTTGGAGGTTAGGATTTCAATATATAAATTTTGGGAGATAAAAGCATTCAGCCCACAGCAACTCCCTTGAGACTAGGTAAGGTCCATCCTCCATAGCAGCCAGGACTCCTTCAGAGCACTTCTCATATTTGTAATTAATTAACCATAGAATTACTTAATTAAGTTCTCTCTTTCCTGTTACAGGGTCAACTTCACAAGGGCTCTGACCATAACAGTCTTGTTCACACTTGTATTTCTTGGCATAGTACCGGGGCCAGAGTGTTGGTGGAAGGAAGG
Source organism: Vicugna pacos (assembly GCF_048564905.1). Lineage (NCBI taxonomy): Eukaryota > Metazoa > Chordata > Mammalia > Artiodactyla > Camelidae > Vicugna > Vicugna pacos. Next base: position 59,193,153 of record NC_132987.1, on the reverse strand, counting down.
ACCGGTGTAAGGATGGAAGGAAAGAAGGCAGGCAGGCAGGCAGCAGGCTTAGGATATAATTTTTGTCTTGCATCTTCCTTTGGTATGTATTTTCCAGAACATATGTGGTCTTAGGTTACCTCTACCTCGTTATTCTGAGGATTCACATTGTGGATCACTGAGATAATTATTGCTTTATATCACAGGCACTTCATTGCTCTCTGGAGAAATATGTCTATTAAGATGAGCAACCATCGAGGGCTGTGCTGTCCAGTGTGATGCTCACTAGCTCATGGCCTTTGAGCACTTGAAAGTGGTTGGTTCGAGTTGAGATGTGTTGTAATTGTGAAATACACAGTAGATTTTGAAGACTTAGCATGAAGAAAAAGGATGTAAAATATCTCATTAATACTTCTTATGTTGATTATGTATTTTGGATATACTAGTTTAAATGAAAAATATTATTAGAATAATTTCAGCCATTTTTTTCCTTTCTTGGATATGACTGGTAGAAAAGTTAAAATTTCCTGTGTGACTTGCCACTATGTCATCTTTGGATAGCATTGGCTTAGGTATAGAGCACAGCATTCTTTCCCTTGCTACTGGCCCTTAAGGGAGAGGGAAGCCAGTCTGATGAAGTAAGGTAGCTGCCTTTAACAATGTTGTGCTACGTTTTACTTAATCCTTACTTAATTAGGGGCTGATTTCCCCAGGTTATTTTTACTGTCTTATTATCATAAACAGACTTTCTGGACAAGAACTCCATTTTTGAAATAATGTCATTATTACTTTCTCGTAGTGTTTTTGGTTTAGTTCATTTATTTTGTCTTGTGCATTTATACTCTGTTAGCCACCATCTCTTTATCCTCTGCTAGATTGTAGAATATGGTTTGGTATGTTTCCACTTAAGCACATGAAAGTTAATAAAGGTTCAGACTTTGAAACAGACTGAGAGTTTTCCCAATGTGAAAGAGGATGTTGAAGTCAATCATAAATTGTCTCGCAACCAATATTAAGTTCCAGAACTCTGAATTCCAAGAAGATGCCAGCCCATTAAGCAAACAGAAGAAATATGCTTTGCTTAAAGGTTTATCTGCAGCACGGTCCATTGTAATTCTTAATAATGAGACAAGAAAGGGAAGCTTGGGCACCTGGAACTGAAACTGCATATCACCCACTCAATTATTAGTGGATATTAATTATTATTGCTTAAAGTTGGAACTGACTTAGTGTTCTTACAGATTTCTGGCACAGACTTTAATTTAAATCTTGTTATTAATTTCTGGCTATTTTTTTCCCCAAGCACTGTGCTGTGAAAGGTCTCTGTTATACACCACTGTGGTGTCTGAATCTGTTCAAATCTGGGTATTTCATGGCACCCGAAAATTAAAATATAATAAAATCATAAGCCAAATGCCTTATCATTATCACCATTATTTTTTAAAACCATGAAACAAAGTGTCTAAAAACGATCTTGAAAATCTAACTCCTGTAATCTTACCTGAGGAAACTGAAGAATGAAGCAGTTGCTCCAGTGGCAGAGCGAGGGCTAGAACTTCAACTTTCTGACTCCTAGCCCAGTGTACTTCCTACTGACTTCTGCTGAGAGTTCATTAGTATTGTTAAACTGGGTGAATAAGTCAATATCCTTAAGAATGTGAAATTTAAGAAAAATCCACAATTGTTTATTTGGGTGTGTGCACATATGTGTGTGTGTGATGGGTGTGTTAAGTGTGTAAAAAGAGCCATTCTAGGAAGTAGGCATGTTGTAAATTTCATTGCTTTGCTGAATGTTTCCAAAAGCGCTAAAGCTTCCGAGTGTCCCTCAGGCCCTTACTGCAGGTATCAGAGTACAAAGGAACGTTTTTGACATTTTGCCTAGGTCATCCCCAGAATGCATGTTACAATTTGTATTTATTAACATATTCAACGAATCGTCATAGACACATGTATTTATTACATAGTTGTATGAAAAAGGTAGGTATGAATTATTGAAGCTGGGTAGGAAGTGTTTCTGATTTTGTGGAGTTGGGGGAAAGATTAAAAATGCAAGAAAGAACAAATAAATATCATTGTCTTAAATTAGAATGTACACTTAATACCAGTCAGCGAATGTTCTTAGAGAACTGTTTTGCTGAAATGTAGAAAATGAAGCCATCCCTGTTGCTTTTGGAAATCTTGAATTCAAGCTTACCAAAATTATGTCTATCAATGATCTGAGGTTTACCTATTTAGTTTCCAACTGCAAAGTAGTGATGTCCTTATCTTTACATTTTTAGAAAAGCTGTTGTTATATTTAGGATAAAGGGTTCTGGCAGAATTTTGATCCATGTGTAATATAAGAAAAGGCTCTCTTGCACTGGGGTTCTAGTCCCTCATTTGTAAAATAAAGGGGAATAAGAATGGTTTTCCCAACTGGGGGTTTGCAGTCCTCTAGGGAAAGTGATATCTGTTTATATGCATTATTTTCCTTAAAACAATCATATATTATTTTAAAATTATTTTTCTTTTAAGATGTAAAGTTTGGGAATGTATAACTAGTGAGCTCCCTACTGTATTGCAGTCTCCCTGTGTAGTTCCTGGCTCTGGTGGGCTCTCAGTTACTGAATGAATGAATGGCTCCTTGACACACAGAAAGGATCGAATAGGTGTGCTTGTGATTCAGTCCTTAAAGGTATTTCTTGGTTTTCTGTTATTTGATTGCACAGTTCTAACTACAGTGATGGTTTTGAAGATTACACAGTTTTAATGTTATCCCCATAATGTATCATTTGCTAAAGATAGGAGGCGTAGAAACGTTGATGTTGAAATGATGAGACTTTAGTATTATAATCTGAGCTGTTACAAAAGGACTCTGCCTTTCATTTAAAAATAGATGGATCTGCTGGAGAGAGTGTAACAACAACAGCAGAATTAAAATGCGCAGTTGAGCCCAAAACCAAAGAGGGAAACTCCTTAGCCGCCAGAAAGGAGGGCATTTATATTCATGGAGATGAGGAGGAACTGGTTTCATGTGCTTCGAGGGGGATTATCAGAACCACATGGGCATCACTAGCTGGGCACTGGGTTTAGCCCTCATGCAGGCCCAGGAGATAAGGCCTCAGGCCTGTATTAGGTGGGCAGGGACCTGTAACAGAGACACTGCTCGTTCCGAAAAATGGTGAGTTAACAAAACATTCCACCCGCCGAGGCAAATTGAAAGGAGCTTAATGCTCACCTAAGGTAGCTGGTGGAAAGTGTTGTCTGAAAGGAATTAGAAACCTTGGCCTGGACCACTTCCTGGGTGACGTCCAAAGTCAAATTGTAAAATATGAACGATATCCCCTTGTTAAGCAGGAATTCCAGTCTGAGACGTTAATGTAAAAACTTCTCTGCTTTGGAGAAATCCACAAAGTATCATGAAAGGGAATGTAAACCCTTCTTGATGGTTTTACAGTCTAAGACAGCACAAAACTCCCTTTGAAGAAAGCCTTATTGTCCAGTAATAGAAACCACACAAGGATAAAACACAACAAATTGAGGAATTTATACTCCTACATTTTCAGTTAAAAATATTTTAAATGTTTGATAGTTCAAAGAATTAGAAACCATAAGCAGGAATAGAGTAGTAATCTACAAAAGCAGATTAAAATATAAAGACAATTATACAGTAATTGCAATCTTAGGGGAAAAAATCTATGCATATGTTCAAAAGCAAGCTATACACAATAGAAGAGAAGACGTTTGACTGGGAAATGAAATCAAAGAAATCACTCAGAATCAGAGAGGTGGAAAACACTGAGGGTTTAAGATATATGGAGAAACTCCAACATGCATGGCATAGGAGTTCTGGGAAATAAAAAAGACAATGTCAGATCATCTATAATTAAAAAGATTAAAATAGAGAATTTGCAGAACTGAAAAATTCATGTGACCGTGTCCCATCAAGTTATTTTAAAAAGTTCCCATCAGGTATTGTAGCAAAACCATATTACAGTGAAGATAAAATATCTTAAAAGTGGCCAGAGAAAAAAGACGTTAACTAAAAATGAAAGATAGGTAGACTTACTACTGACTTGTCATCAGCAATAATGGCTGCTAGAAGAAAATGGGGTAGTATTTTCAGAATGCTGAGGGAGAACAGCCGGTCATGGTACAGTATACCAATTTAACTACAGTTCAAAAGAGAGAGAAATAAACACATGTTGTGGCATAACCATGGCATGTTTTGACATGACAGTTTCTCATTTCACTGAAAAATTTTATCATTTACAGACTTTCCTTATTGGTTCACGAAGAGGAGATTGAATCTAGAGGGAAGAAGGGGTTGAAAATGCAATGGTGAGCAAAAAATATGGAAAACTTGTTGGTATATTTAATACATAATCATTGACAAAGATCCTACGGCAAGCCTTTCACAGGCTTAAAAAAAAAGCCAGAACTCCATACAGTGACAGGAGTGGGAGGATTTTAGAGCTTAAAGGTGCTTGCATTATTTGGTAGGAGCTTAATGATAATAAAAATTAGACTTGAACTTTGCTAAATTACAAATTTATGTTGAGTATTCAAGTAACCACTCAATTAATAGAAATAAACTATGACTCTCAAATCAAAATAAAGGGAAAATTGGAAGGAGAATATAGACAATTAAACCAATCCAATTCAAAGGACAAGGGGATAAATAAAGAAGCAAATAAGTGCAAAGTAAATAGAAAACACAGACTAAGATGCTAGAAATAAAAACAACTAAACCAGAAGTTACAATGAATCCAGAATCAAATAATATGAAAATGGATATATGTATGTATTGGGACATTGTGCTGCACAGGACAGATAGACACGTTGTAATTGACTGTACTTCAATAAATTAAAAAAAAACAATGAATGCAGAGTGTTGATAGTCATCTATTAAGGAACTTTCTGATCAGATGAAAATTCAAAATCCAAACATATGATATTAATACAATATGAGATAATCAGATTGCTGAATGGGATGTACAGCATGGTATTTTTTGTGTAAAAATGTACAGTACACAAAATAGCACCAAGTATTTTGGGAGAACACATAAAGATGGGGTAAAGGAACAAACATGAACAAGAAAGCCAGAAATGTGGCTGGATCTGGTTAGGAAAGTAGTGGAATGGAATTAAGGAGATGACTACGTTTAGATTAAGGAAATGAGAAATGTTTTAGTTATGTAAAAAGATTTGAAGCAGTTATGAAAATGTTAGTATTTGTTAAAAGTGGATGGTGAGTTCATGGATATTTGAGAGGCAGTGGAGAATGGTAGCCTGCACTGTGTGTTCTCAAGCCAGACTTCCCCAGCCCAGATCCTAAAGCCCTCCTTCTTAATGAAAGGTTGGGACCCTGGGCAATTACTTCACTTCTTTGTGCCTAAATCTCATCATTGTGAAATGAAGAAAAACAAAAACCAGACAAAAACCTTGTAGGGCTGTTGTAAAGGCTGAATGAGTCAATGCTGTGCTTAGAAATCATTTCATAGTCCCTGGTTCATGGTAATGCACATATTGAGGGCTGTTGTTGTCTCTCTGGTTTTCACATGTTTGAAATATTTATTTCATCTGAATAGGAGAATTTAAATAAATGGAAGAGTGAATGAGTCTGTCAAATGATAATAAACCTTGAAATTATAATCAAGATAATCTTCACCAGAATTTAAAATCATTGATCAGAATTCTTATTTGACACATCAAGAAGTTTTTAGAGTCAGTAGCAAAGTTAAAAGAGAAAATCTCATGAACGTTTTTAGTTTTCCATTTATGACAATAAAGATGTTCCACTAACAGAATGGGTTTGGGGTGGATACTTGCAAAGAGCTTCACAGTTATTCTCCTAACTTATCATTTAGAAACAAAACAGAGATTCTAAAATTAAGCTGGTTTTTTTATAGAACCAAGTACAAAATTTGGAAATGTGAAATAAAAAACGAGTTTTCTTTTGTAAATGAAAATGAATTTTTGGCTCTCTAACAAATAGCTAAAATTTAATGTATAGTTTAATGTTTACTTGTTTTTCCAAAGAAACATAACAATGTAAATTTTTATTTGTTGATAAACTATGCCTTCTGCTACTAGAATGTGTCACACACGAATGGGAAACCATGGACAATGTTTTAAACAGGGTTGGGTATTAAAGTCAAGCTGGCTGCCTCTGCAAAATTTGGGGGAGTCATTAGCTATAGATAGATCAATCCCTGTAGCACTGAACCCTGGCAGCCTTTTTTTTTTTTTTTTTGATTTCAGCCACTGAATTGCTCCAAAACTGTCATTTTATAGCTGAAACTTGAAGCCTAGAGAGAGGAAATGTGTACATTGAACAAGTGTGTGTTTGGTCCTACGTTGTGTTGGTGGCACTATGCCGCATACGTACTGGGTGTCTCGTGCTGGATAAAACTAACATGGCCTCACCCTCAGGGGTGCTACATCTAGAGGAAGAAATAGATATTAAACAAGTAAAGCAAAATGGATACCTAATTACAAATTGGGATGCATGTGATGAAGAGGAAAACGTAGTGTGTTGATAGAGAAAACCTGCATTTGAAGATGAAGGCAGGTTTAGGCTGGGGGCCTACACAAGACCTCTGTGGAGGGGTATTTAAACTGAAACTTGAATTTTTCTTAGGAAGAAATCAGTCCAGGCAAAGGGAAATGAAGGTGCAAAGATCCTTAGATCTGATGGGAAAGAAGGCGCGTGTGCCTGGAGCTTAGTGAGCCAGGGAGAGAGTAAATTGAGATGATGATGGAATGGTAGACAGAAGCCAGATGGTTGCAAAGCTCTCCAGGCCATGCTAAGGGTTTGACATTTTATTGTAAATGAAATGGGAAGCTATTAAAAAGTTTAAGCAGGAGAGTGGCATGATCCAATTTATCCTATAAAATATTACCTCCACCGTATTATGGTTTGGAACGGAAGTCGGGTAGGAGGAGGCTATTGGAGGAATCTAGCCGGGAGATATGAAGGTGGTGACAGTGTGGGTAGAGATGAGCAAAGAGTTGGGAATGGACCCCAGCCGTCTGGATCCCTCTGACCTGTATTTCCCACCGCACCATGCTGCCTGGCCTGAGCTTACCGCTGAGTCAAAGCTGACAGGTGCTGCTGTGGGAGCCCTAAACTCCTCTTCTGCAGGAAGTATTATTACCTCTTCAACTCACTCTGGTTGACTCTGCGGATTTTTCTTGGTGGATGCTATAAAAAAGATGATAGACAAAGATCACATTTTACAACAATGGCATTTTACCTGCAGGTAATTTAGATTTGTGGTGCATGAGGGAATTCCCCAGGCTTGCCAATTTGGATGAAAAGATCTCCTCTGGGATACAGGACAGTTTTAGGACAGGTCCAACATCGTGCAGCTCCTCTGATGTCAGGAAACTGTCATGCCTGTGGCTGTCCTGTTGATTTATTTCTGGTGCCAAAAGATGTGTCTGTGAAAAGGAGGCCTTAAGACTCCCTGAGAAGATTTTTCCTATGCCAAGTGAGGATGCTTTTAATACAGAAAACTATTTGGGTGCATGGAAGTGTCTACATTTCTCCCCCTTTTTTGTCTTTAACTCCAGTTAAGTGTTCGCTGTTTCTTCTTGGTCCCTTGCTTCATAGGTTTCTCCCATTTTTGTGGCTGATCATGTAAAGGAAGAAGAGAGAAGTATCAGCATGTTAGATTTCTTTAAGAGACAAGTGATGATTCACAACAAGAAGTGTAAAAAGCAGAGGGTTCTGGCTTTGATACCTGGTTCTGGCATTCATTACCTATGTGATTGAGAGCACGTGACTTAACCTCTGTAATCCTCAGTTTCCTAATCTGTTACAAAAAAGGTCCAATGATGGTGCCTGACTTAAGTTATTTCTGTGAGAGTTCAAAGAGATAATTTAGATAAAGCATGTGATATGTGGTAAATGCTTGGTAATTGTCACCTGTGAATGAAACTTAGGAGAGTTTGCCCATTTCTGCTGTTCCTAACTCTGGGTCCCCCATCCGTGTTAATTCTGTCTGAAAGTCAAATCTACCACACAAGCATGACCACTTGCTGGTCGCATAACATAATACAATGTGTGCTCTTAAGTCCTTAGAACAGCCTTCAGAAGCAGGTCGTAGTTATTTAAACAATTTGACCAGAAGCAAAGCAAGCCTATGTACAAAGAAATGAAACGCTTTCTGGTTACCACACAGCTTGTTTGGAACAGGGTCAGGACACCGCTGAGAGGTCTGAAAAATGGTTTGCATTTAAAGAGGCACAGCACAGAAGGATCGCGGTCTATTAAAGAGCCCTGACTGCAGGGACTGGAAAATAGGTTGGCGTGGGGTTTCCCCTCTCTCTGGTGTTCAGCTTCTTCCTCTGTAGAACGAGATCACCCTGAAGGGCTTTTCTGGTTCTAAATTCTTCAGATTCTAAAGTTACCTTCATGTTTGAAAGTGCTCATGGTTTGCATTCTCCAGGACTCATTCTTGAGTTGCTTGGAAGACAATGTTCACTTCAGATCTACTTCCCTGGATGATAACACAGTCTGAGCAAGATGAAGGAGCTGTGACTCAGTGAGGTTGACTAGAGTCAAAGTCCCCTTCGTGAACAGAAATCCTTAGAGAGGCAAAGAAGTGATTTGGCTTCCGTCAAATGCTCACATCAAGCTTTCTCCTTCCTCATATTGAATGATACTCAGCGCTTACACAGGGCTTCCTTAGAGGCCTAATGATAGACTTGGATCTAGGGACAGAGAGGTCACATATTTTTCTAGAACTAAGGGGAGTCTACACATCCTGTCATCTACCAACCCCCACTGAGCACACTCAGTCCTCACCTGAGGCCTTATTATACATGACAGCTCCCCACGTGGCTTCCACGACCACAGCATCACCCACTCTAATTCATCCTTCTGTATTGTTCCCCAATTCGACTTTCCAAAATACTGCCCTCGTAATTTATCCCAGGCTTAGAATCCTTCAGTTTCCCCTCCTGATGCGGTGGTACCTAGTGCATCCCTTCTCTGAAGTGGGTTGGGGAAGACAAACTTGCCACGTGCGTATCTTGATTTTTGTGTGTATTTACTATTGGTCTTTTTTAAGCATTTGAACCTTCATTTATAATATACACGTACTATGTGGAGTAGTACCTACATGTAACATAAATAATAAATACACATAAAGGGAAGCTGTAGATTTAATATTTTTTACAGATTGGAATGTATGATCAAGAGTTTTGAAAGCACCGGTTTAAAGGGTTAAAGTAAAACCTTCTCACTGTGCTTAAAGAACCTCAAGTGTCCTGGATGGGTGCTCCCCTTCTGCTGTCGCCTCCAGCCACTGCGTGCACCCCCTTACGTCCCCACACCCTGGCTGCTCACCGCACGGTGTGTTTGCCTAGTCCCTGAGCACGCTCAGCCTGTATGTCCCACTGTGCTGTCCCGCCTGCTGATGTGCTCAAGGCAAAACCGCCCTGCCTATTCAAGGCCAAGTCTAAACGTTGCTTCACCTCCAGAGCCTTTCTTAACTGCTTCTTGTCGCAGAACCCACCATCCCAGGTAAAATTAGCATCCCTGCTCTGTGATTCCGTGGCGTTTTGTTTGTACCTCTGTGACGGCACTGTCTGTGTTCACTGCATATGATTAGTTGTGTGTATGTCTCAGTGGTGAGGCCGTGGGTGCTGCCTTCAAGGCAGGAACTTCATCTTACTCATCTTTGTACCCAGCACCTAGTGCATCTTGGAAGTCCGTAAACTGTGTTTGAGTTATTTTAAATTTTTGTGATCATATTATAGGGAGGAATCTGGGAGGGAGGGGGCTAATGGTATGAGGAATAAAATTGGCTCAGTACAGAAGCCCCATCCCGATGGGCATTTCACATCCTAGCTCGATTTCCCTGCCCTGCTTCTCTTGTCTTCCCAGCGCAGACTGCTTTAGTGAAGAGGATGCTCTGGGAAAGAATGTCCTTTCTTTCTACTTAGCTCTGAGGCAGCGTGAAGGTTAAGGATTGCCCGTCTCAAGGTCGCTTGATTCCTGTTGGAGTGGGAGGCGGCTCAGGGCTTCGGAGACAGTGCCGTTTATGGAGCATGCCGCTGCGCTTGTCAGACCGTGTTCATTGTGGAGGGGCTGAGACGAGACCGAAAGTGGAAAGGAAGGCACTGAAGGCTGGAGGCATGATATTCCAAAGCTGTAAACAGCTTTCTTACCAATGAGGAGCTCCTCTAAAAGTCACAGATCACAGTGGAAAATCCCAGGTGTAACTTACCTCCTTTCTGTCCACAGATGAACCCCCCTCACCTCCCCTGTGCCTGGCCCTGTGCTAGGTGCCGGGACAGAGTCGTGAACAATTCAGGGTCCTTGCCCTTGATCAGCTGTACCTAGTCCAGCAGCAGAGACAGGAGCATAAGCAAACAGCTGTAACGGTGCAGGGAGTCCTCTCCTCTCCCTGCCCGCGGGAGCTGTGCAGAGGGAGTGATTAATTTTACCTCGGGGTGTCAGGGGAGGCCCCCGGGGAAGACAGCTGAGCCTAGAGGACTGAGTTCTGGGCAGAGAAGAAGGCAGTGGTTGTGCATTTCAGGCAGAAGGAACTGCATCAGCAAGGGTCTAGAGCAAGGGCTGGCCAATGCGTTCTGGGAAGGGCCTGTTAGTCAGCATTTTAGGCCGGCTGTGGGGTCTCCGTGACAACTCCTCATCTCTGTTGTAGCACGAAAGTAGCCAGGGCAAATGTATGAATGAATGAGCGTGGCTGTGTTCCAATAAAACTTTATTTGCAGAACTGGCATTGGCGGGGCTGTAGTTGCCAGCTTCTGGTCTAGAGGAAGATCTTCTGAGAGAGCCTCATCGTCTGCTTCCTAATCTTTGCAAGCATTAGGGTTACTTTGCGTTTGCCCCACCCATGTGCTGAAAGCTCTTTGTTTAGATTTTCCCTCATGGCTTTTCACCTTAGTCTCTGTGAAATCCACTTCTAACCACGCTATCTACAACAGCACATCCATTCCCCGAAGCTCCATCCTTTTTCATTGTTTTCATTTACATCATAGAACTTAGATGAAAACTCTGTTATGCAGGAATTGTTGTTTTGCTTTTTGTCTTTCCTGCTGGAACGTGAACTACACGGCTTGTTCTCTGTTTTAATTTACTCTGCGCTGTGCTGGAGTCCGGGATGTTCATCTCCTTCGCTCCAGTGTTGCATCCAGGGAGGTCAAACGGTAGTTTGAAATCAGCCATGGTGGGGAGATATACCTCTGTGGAAATCGGTCCCATGGAAGTCAAGTTTTGGGCATCTTTTTAAAGAGCTGTTTTACAAGCATATCACTGGTTGTCCCCTCCACCTAGAATAAGCATCACAAGGTCTAGTGCTCAGTAAATGCTTGTTTTTTGAATAAAATGTGCTATTAGTAAAGTATCTGCTAATTGAGAAAAAAGGTGTGCACTTACAGATTCAGAGTCCTCTGGCGAGTGTGCTTCCCAGGGGTTTCCACAGCCCTCAGGTGGGTGACAGCGGATGACATCCCACACATTCACTTTGGTTTCGCTAGGCTATGACGACACGTCTCCAGACGTCTGCGTTGTTCCGCCAGGAGCTCCTTTCTGGACATCCACTGCAGTCTCCTGAGTGAGGAGGGGCCTCAGGCCTGCATCTCTTTTACTAAACAACGAGTATTTTTAATGAATTCCCCCAGCTCAGTGTAGTTGTAATTTTGGGTTCAAAAGTCCAGCTATGTTCTATCCTCTTTCAAATGTCTGACCACATTCATTTCTGATTTGTCTGGGGCTTTGATTTACGGTATGTAAATGTGTCCTCGTCCGTACCCTTTGGCTGTGATTGTCAGAAGAATATCCGTTTCTGAACAGTTTCCCGCCCTGATAATCTGATTTTGAAACCTGTAGCAGAATGCGGCCCCGGAGCACTTGACAAGAATCCCAGTTGAACAGCCTCTTCAATCTCAGTTCCTTTAAGCAGGCAACACTAAACCTTAACACCTAGGGTCTGTTTGTAAACCCACAGAGCCTGATTAAAAACCCCCATCAAATTACTATACAATCCATGTTTTTAAATTTTTTTTTAATTGAACTGTAGTCAGTTACAAGTGTCAGGTTCTGGTGTATAGCATAATGTCCCAGTCATACATATGTATACATATATTTGTTTTCATATTCTTTTTCAGTAAAAGTATTACAAGATTTTTTTTTAATTTAATTTAATTTAATTTAATTTATTGACATGTTTAACATTTACAAAGAACTTTCCATTTTCAGGATGCCTGCTAAATGGTCTTTTCAATTCCCTGACCCAAGCACACACTCAAAAACAGAAAAGTGAACTTGTATTTAATGGCCGTCTGGCTTCTCGCAAAGCTTTTCGGACCTCAGGGCTGGAGAGGACCCTTCGTTGCTGTGCTTTCGGAGGTGTCTGTGTCCTTCACAGCTGTTCTGACCCTAGTTTTTCCGCTTCTCCCTGTTTGCTTCTGTCCAGTGATGAAAAACTCACTCTTTCCTTAGGCAGCCTGTTCTCTTTTTGAATACACTTTATAGAAGGTTTTTTTTTTTTTAACCTGCCTCCCTGTAACATTCACCCATTGGCCTGAGTTCTCTTCCTGTGGAGCCACTGAGAACAAATTGGCCTTTTCTTGCTCGTGTCTCTTCTGTCTTCTTACTTCTGCCCTCACATCCCCTGAGTCCTCGCTTCCCCAGGCTGCATATCGAATGTTCATTCAGCAATTCTTCATATAACAGTCCTTTGTACCCTCTTTGTTTGGCTTCCTTTCCTCTGAGCATGTTCTAATTCTGCCAGTGTCTTCCTTAAAGTGACTGAACAGTACTGGAGAATGGCTGGGACCATACACTGTTAGCTAGATCTGCCTCTTCGTTTACCAGTTCTGTAACCTGGGGTAAGTGACGTAGCTTCTCTGAATCTTTATAATCTCACCTGACAAACGAGAACAAGTACCTTACACATTCAGTTGTTGTGAGTACTAAATACAATTGTAGTAAAATCATCAGGGGAGTGCCTGGTGCAAAGTAGATGGGTTCATAATATGGTTATTCTTACTATAATAAGCACTATTGATTCTCTGGATGTGGCTTCCTTAACAAAGTTTGGATCAGACAGGGAAAGGCAAATATCATGTATCACTTGTATGTGGAATCTAAAAAATGATACCAATGAACTTACTTATAGAACAGAAACAGACTCACAGACACAGAAAACAAATTTATGGTTACCAAAGGTGGAAAGTGAGTAGGGATAAATTAGGAGTTTGGGATTAGCAATACAAACTACTATATATAAAATAGATAATTTTATACAACAGGGTCCTACTGTATAGCACAGGGAACTATATTTAATATCTTGTAATAACCTATAGTGAAAAAGAATATATATGTATAATGAATCATTTTAGAAATTAAAACTACATTGTAAATCAGCTGTACTTCAATAAAAAATTTTGGATCACTCTTATATTTTTCATTTTAGATTGTGGTTTACATGGGGGCACTTTCTCTAAATTTAGGTGTAAGTGTTGACTGGGCTGGCCCTAGATAAACACAGTCCAATTTTAGTACCATACGTATGCACATATATAAAATATGTCAGTATCAAATGTAAATATATATATTTCTTAACACAGTTTCCTATAACCCCTTTTCTTTGTTACCCCCACACTTCAGTAATGGATGCACAACTAGGTGCTCCTCCCCCTCCTCATCTTTTTTCTACCTCCTTGCAGCTTGCACAAGATACAGATTACGTCTTGGCTGCTCTTTGAAAAGAAAAGGATGATGTTCATTCAGTATATAGGAGAGGAGTCTTGTCCTAACTCATTCGTATGTTGGCTGGGTAACCTTGGACAAGACATTTTCTCTCTGAGCCTCAGTTTTTCTTTTTTATCTTTGACTTTGATGAAGGAGGGTATTGGATTTCAAGTTCCTTTCCAATTCTAAAATTCATTCTCTTTTCTGCAATCTAGTATTCATCTTGAGAAGTGTGATCAGGGCTCCTTGGCTCCGACTGTGTTCTGGGTTTCCAGCGTGCACCTAGGTAACCACTTCATAGCATTGCACTCTGAGCCAGCAGGGATGTCTAGATAACTCCTTCAGGTCTCAGCTGTTCTGACTGGCTTTGAAGTCAACCCTTCTGCTGGAATTGCCACGTCATCCTGAATGGAAGCATTGTTAAACATGAGTTCCTGTGTTTTACCTTTTTTCTCACCAACCTCTTTGAAGACAAAATTTCCTACTTACTTTTGTGACCTTTATTATTATTTTTAATAAACTTTTATTTCAAAATGATTTTAAATTTATAGAAAAGCTAAGATAGAACAACGAGTTCCCATACACCCTGTACCCAGTTTCTAATATGAACATCTTACATTCATTTGGTATATTTGTGACAATTAGTGAATTGGTATTAATACATTATGATTAACTACAGTCCATACTTTAGTCAGATTTCCTTTGCCTTTGCCTAACGTTCTTTTTAGGCTCCAGGATCTCATCCAGGATACCACATTACATTTAGTTGTCGTATCTTCTTAAACTCCTCTTGCCTGTGACGTTTTCTCAGTCTCTTTTTTATTCCATTGATAACTTGGACAGTTTTGAGGGGTACTAGTCTTCAGTTGAGATTTGTCTGATGTCTTTCTCAAAATCAGACTGGGGTTGTGGGTTTTGGAGAGGAAGACCGCAGAGGTAAAGTGCCATTCTCATTGCGTCACGTCAAGGGGACGTAGTATCAGCATGATTTATGACTGTTGACGTTAACCTCGACCACCTGGCTGAAGCAGCATCTGTTTGTCGGGTTCCTGCGCTGGGAGGTCACTCCTCCACCCTGTTTTCATATTGTACTCTTAGGAAAGAAGTCACTATGCACAGTCACCTAACTGTCCCAAGGTGGATGTTTCTAATGGCTGTTGTCTTTTTGCCACCAGTTATTCTGGGGCCCAGAATTCTCCTATTTTGTTGACATCTCCTAGGGCTTTGTCATTTAAATCCAGCCAGCATTAAGGAAAAGAGAAGGTGGAGGAGAATGTTTGCTTTTAAAAGCCTTGGCCTGAAAATGGCACACATCACTTCCACTTAACATTCCATATGACACTCATTCATCTGCCAAACCTAACTGCAAGCGAGGCTAGGACATATGGTCTAGCTGGGTGCCCAGGAAAAAGAGGAAATGGATTTTGGAGAAAAATCTAGCAGTATTTGCTACACCACTTTAGAGTACAAAAGGGAACAAACCAAACCTGCATCCCCTCACCATCTAATAACATAGCCATTACTTCGTAAAAAAAAGAAAAAGTGGAAAAACATAATCTTAGAATCAAGGAGAGTCATATAAATGGAAAACAAAATTAACTTCATAGCAAACATTGACCCTGTTTTTCTTATTTCACTGTTGACCTATGAGCATGTATTGAGAAAAGACACTTACTTGGGTGTCAGCATTTGAGAATCTCTGCCGTATATGATGCCTGAACCAGGTTTTGCATCGTTCCCAGAGTCCGCCATGCTGTATTTTTCTCCTCCATCCATTGCTTGCCTGGAATTCCCTTCCTTCTGTTTCTTTGCCTGTGAAAATGCTACTCACTCCTCCAGTGGCAGATAAGGTGCCTTCCCCTAACCTGAAGACAGAATCAGTCCTTTGCTCTTGTGCCATTGCGTCACGCTGCTTCCACCCGTCATTTAATAGCCATCCCACACTAGTATTGCATACACATATGTTTCATGCATTAGACTGGGAGCTCCCTGAGGACAGCACAGGATTTATTAAGATCTCTAAGATAGTCTGAAAAATAAAAAGCATGTCTGTTGGATGCACCCAAGATGCTAGATATCCACAAAAGTGGCCTCATTTTTTAATCTCAATTTTTTTCTTTCTTTCTTTTTTAATTGAAGTCTAGTGGGACTTACAATGCTGTGTTAGTTTCTGGTGTACAGCATAGTGATTCAGTTATACATATATATTCTTTTTCATATTCTTTTTTATTATAAGCTTTAACAAGGTATTGAATATAGTTCCCTGTGCTATACAGGAGGACCTTGTTGTTTATCTGTTCTATATATAGTAGTTAATATCTTCAAATCCCAAACTCCCAGTTAACCCCCTTCTTTCAATACAACAAAACATTTTCTTTTCTTTCCCTGGTCATACAGGTGATCCTCACTTACATGATAACCACATCTTCCTGGTGGCAGTGAGTTGAGCTGAGCCTGGAAAGGCTGATGGGGTTTGATAGATGCTGATACAGGTGCAGGCCTGTCACGCAGACTGTACAGCTTTCTGTGACACATCCTGAGTTCAGGGTATTTGTTTTTTTAGTAGCTGGTCAGCTCCTTTGAAACAGCTGTAGTGTAAGACATTTCGTCTTCATAGATCATCATGTAATTAAAACTCAGACTCTGAGCTCATGTTGGCACTGCTCTTGGGCGGTGGGGGTTGGTGTAAGAGCCTGATGCTCATTATCTTGAGCAGGAGTTACCAACCCGAAGTCCCAGAGTCCCAGCAGGGGGATGGCTTCACCACAGCAAAAGAAGTGTTTAATTACAGCTACAGAAAGAGGAGCAGGAAAAAAATAATCCCTTTCAGGCATTAATGATTCAGCTGCCATGCATCCCATTACCAACCAAAATATGACTTCTTAAAGTGACTTTGTCAAGTTTATTACAAATAAAATATGAATTATAAGAGTTATCCCTTTCCTCAGTTTTTTCCTTTCCATCCTCTACTCTTATTCTGTTGGTTACTTTAGTGACTTTATAAGCTCAATTAGTGTTTTACTAAAACGTAAATCTGGAGACAGTTTGTGTGAAGAATGGTCCCTTTATCTCGCTAACACTGTTTCCTCAATGTTCAGGGGTGAAAAATTGGACCTTAATGAGGGTTTATATTTTTAGAGGGGTTTTAAATTCATACTGTCACATGTATGTATTCACCTGAAATTCTGAGTGATTATAGTTGGCATGGGAATTATTTTTTTCCATTATACAGATAGGAAAACAGCCGCAGATTTTAAGTGACTTGCTCAGGACCCCACAGCAATTGTGGTTCAAGGCTGGCTGCACATTGGGTGAATGTGCCACGTTAGCGCCTGCCTGTCAACCAGTTAGCCTCACATGTTCTTTTTATTTCCTCTGATTATGAAAGTGATCCTCAATTATGATAGCCAAGTCTTCCTGGAGGAGGTGATAATTTGAACTGGGTCTGGAAAGGTTGGTGAGGTTTGATAGACGGTAGGGGTATAGCTTTGTTTGTTTGTTTGTTTGTTTGTTTTTGCAGTGAGGTTAGCTAGCTACCTGCTTCTTCGACATGTCCCTAGTAGATCCGATTGAGGAGCCCATGGAGACAGCATGTTGACAATGAATCCGTTCCTTGATTTCTGCCACTGAGCACAGCAGAAGATTCTCAGGTCAAAGAGCCTTTAAGTCAAGGCTGCTCAAAGTCAACAGAGAATCATGAAAGGGACCTAAAGCTCACTTATTTTAACTTTCAGGTTTTACTGATGAGGGAATTAAGGCCTATGAATTAAATACGTTGAATTTATTTAAGCTGCAGAAATAATACATAGTTATCAATCAGAATGCCTAATTTCCAGTTTAGTTCTTTTCTCAATACCCTGCTTCCTCCTTACCAGTTTTCTTGGCATCTTTTCTTCTTCTTAAGACTGCTTTAAAGAAGACACGTTTATGTAGGCATTGCCTCATGTTCCCAACTATGTGTGATCTAGTCATATGTGCAAAAGGCTAACCACAGACATACGTCATTGGGAGTACGTCCATTCCCAAACAGTTTAATGCACTGAATTTTTAAATAGAATTCTTATTTCAACCCAAGCATCAATAATCATATGATTCCTATTTTTGCCTCAATTTTTATCACCAGAAGCAGCGTTTTTCTTTTCCTACTATTTTTTGTGATATAATTAGGACTATACATGTGCTAGAATAGTCTCATTTTTTGCCCAACACTGAAGTAGAGACAAAGATGGTGGTGATGCTGTAGAGAATGGATTGTTGCTGGCAGCCAGTACCCCAATAAGAAAGCATTAAATATTCATATGAGCTGCTAACCAAAGATCCAAATGTGCTACACAATGGTCAGTTTGGTGATGTAAGTGTGTGGGGAGGTTTTGAAGAAGAGGACCACTTCTAATTCGAAATACTTACAGAAACAGGCATGGCTTGAATATTTTTGGTGGGGGGGGGCACTGGAAAAATGACTGTTGTAGAACTGGGGCTCACTCAGGTGAGGCGTTTACTGAAGGTGAAATCTGCTTCCGCATACTTTCCAGTGGCATCTCATGGCCATGGGGTTTAGCTTTTTCCTGTGGTTCTCATCCAAGCCTGAATTTGATCAGAATTTCAAAACCCGGGAGTTTCTGATAGACAGTGGCCATTCCTCAGAAATAGAAGTCTTCCAGGACATGATTCTGATTGCTGAAAGCTTAGGAATCACAGTGGCAGTTTGATCTGAACAGTGATGCTAGAATGGAACCACAAACTTGGTGGCATCTTGCAGCCAGACACTAGATGTCCAAGGGAGAAAAATAATTCATTTTGTAGCTCACTTCTGTATTTTCCTGATTATTATTAGCTATTTTTTAATTTACATTTGGTTTACTGTTGCAAAATATTATGAATCAGCCTCTAGAAAGAAAAAAAGTAAAGCTATGTTACCAAAATGACCCCTTTCCAAATAGTTATTTCAGTATTTAAGCCACTGGCATTTACGAATGTACTTAGAGAATGTTTTTTGACAATTTGCAAGTGTGCATTATTATAAACAAAATTAAAACTTGAATAATAATTTCATTTTGTTTTGCAGAACCCCAGCTGAAAGGAATTGTGACAAGGTTATTCAGCCAGCAGGGATATTTTCTGCAGATGCACCCAGATGGTACCATTGACGGGACCAAGGACGAGAACAGCGACTACAGTAAGGAACATTAGCTTCTTGCAAACCAATTACAGTCAAATGTATGGCCCAG
The DNA here is from genome assembly GCF_048564905.1 of Vicugna pacos. Classification (NCBI taxonomy): domain Eukaryota; kingdom Metazoa; phylum Chordata; class Mammalia; order Artiodactyla; family Camelidae; genus Vicugna; species Vicugna pacos. The sequence goes on along the minus strand of NC_132987.1, from coordinate 59,174,235 downwards.
TGTATCTTAGACTTGAAGCATGGCCAGGCTGCCTTTGAAACTGTTTAACTGCTAGGAAGTTAGTATCTTTTCCTTTATTCTTTTTTGCTGTGATTACGTATAGCAAAGAGAAGGGAGAGAGAGGTTATGTACTCACTAAGAACGGAGGAGGCTTGAAGGAGTTTTAACTGGTCAGTGGACCAGAATATCCTTTCACCCACAGTTGTAGGCAGGATGATGTTAAATATTTGTAGGAACAAGGGAGACTTTCCTGCACAAAATGGTATTTTATTCCTGGAACCAAATAGTAAACATGTTATAATAATCTTAGAACGTCATTTCTAGAAGACTAAAATTACTTCTCAAGATAAACATTGAATATATACATATATACATTGTGTGTTATTTTGATTGAGGGCAAAATTATTTAAAAAGAAAACTATATTAAAATATTATGATATTTTACAGTATATATAATAACAAGATAATAAAGACCAATAGATCTGTAATTTTGCTTATAATTTTTTGAAAAAATGCAAATATTAAAAGATTATTGATAATATCTCTGGAAATAATGTTTGACAAATTTAAATGTAGAGTTGACAGGTTTGATAACTAAACAAAATCATCAAGATCTGACAGAGTACATCTGCATTTCAGAAGAATTTTGAATACAAGTTTCAGAGTCAAGAATGATCACTCTGAATCTTTCAGCTTCTGCATAATCATATACAGATACCTGGGGGGGAAATTTGTGTTACTCTAAAATTGTGTCATATTGTTCCCTAAAGTTTGTCTGTATTCACTGATAGAGGTTTAGTGCTGATCACGTAGTAAATGCTCATTAAACATATATCCAGTTGAGTTGTCTTCTGATGGATGTGATTTTTGTGGTCAGACTGACATTCTACCAAACTGCGTAAGATAATATAAGAAGCCTGATACTTTATGGTAAAATATCTTTTGAGATAAAAATGAAGATCTGAGGAAAGATCTGTAATTCCTAGAGTATGAAAATGCTCTTGTCCACCCCTTCTAAATTTTTCTTTGTTCACTTAATGTTGCACATTACAAAATACGAATTACAGTCAAGAAGAGACCTTGTTATAGAGAATTTTATCCTAGTTTTCTGCAAAGTAGTTGATTAGCTTATTGTGGTTTGCACTGTTGGTTTGCATTTGTGGGAATGCAGTCTTTAAACGATTTAAGTTTCTAACTAACTGAGTACAGAAGAATGAGGATGCTTTCCTCTCCATGTCAAATTTTCACGTATTGCATCTGTACTTGAATGTAGATTTAGCGAAGCTACAGGTATATATGGAAAGAATCAAGGCTGTTGCTTAGCTGTGTCACCCGTGCTATCTTGAGATACCCTTCAATCTGGTTTCTTTCTCTATAAAATCAGGCGACTGGAGATGATAATATGCTCTGGTCAGCACCATTCACCCAACTTAGAAAAATTTGAAAAATTGGAAATTGATGAAGATTGATTCAATCTTCAAGTAAAGCCAAATAGCCATGCCCAGCACAGGATGCAACTGTAATCCAGACAGCTGTCCTGCAGGTGCATAACATTTATCCTGGGGCCGTGGTAGAAAGGTGAGGATCAAAGTGTGGGGTCAGCTACACAAATCCTTCCTTCCCTGCTTCTAGAAAAATAATCGGAAAGTGCTTTCTCTGCTGATGCTGAGTCAATGGCTAGTGTAGCTCCACACCCACATATACATACATACATTTATACACATACATATGTGTAGTAAAAAAATATATATAGGCATGATGGCATTATGCATAACACACACAGACACTGAGGGTGATACATTTTGTCAAATAGTTTTAGCAACTGTCAAAATTCACATTTAAAATGTCTAATTTTTTTTTACTAGGATAAACTACTACACACACTTTTGTATATATGGGTATTAAAAGGAGTTTAGATACATAAAAATAATAAGACTGAGATACATTCATCTGGATACCCAACCCCTAGCTTAAAACTTAGTTAAAAACATAAGTAGGTATGAAGCCCTTGGGTGCTCTTCCTGGTGGAGAACTCTTTTCCCTTCCATACCAGACATGACAATTACCCTGAATTTGGCTTTTTAAACATTTCCATGCAGTTTGAGAAATATATGTTTTCATATATCTATATAGTCATCCTTAAATCATTCCTAGTATTATTTTGCATGTTTATTAACTTTTTATGAAAGGAGCATTACTGTATACACTTTTATGTCTTTTTCTTCCCCAATATTATGGCTGTGAGGTGTATGTATGTGATATATTTGCTTTATATCATTAATTTTCATTTTTTAAAGTATCCTATTGCATGAATATGCCCAAATTTATTTATCCATTCTCTTTTTGGTGGATAATTATCATTTCTATTTTAAGGTGATTGCAAATAGTGCTGCTAAAATACTTCTTGTAGATGTTGAAGAGGCCTTCCCTGACCATCCTATGTAAAATCATCCATTTCACCTTGGCCCTGTCTATTCTGATAGCCCAGTATTTTTTTCTATTCATGGCTCCTGTGATGGCCTGACATACGGGTTGGGTTGTTGCTGTTTGTTTATATTTGATCTTCCTCCCAGGAGAATCTAAGTTTCATAAGTGAGGAGATTTTGTTTTGATCTTGATATATCTTTCTTTAAATACTCTCCCCACCTACATATTTTTTTAACATTTTCTTTTGAAATAATTTTAGACTTCAGAAAAATTACAAAATAACCCAGGAAATTTCTGTGTACTCTTCACCCAGCTTCTCCTAATAGGTACCACTTTATGGAACAACAGTACAATTTTTGAAACCAGGAAATTAACATTGGTACAATACTATTACCTGAGCTATAGACTTTATTCAGATTTCGCCAGTTTTTCAACTGCTTTATTTTTTTTTTTGATCCCCTCACAAAGATATTTTAATTAAGAAGTTTCCAGTGAAAACAAGTAATTTTTACTTATATCTTCTCTGAGTATGGATTGGAGTAAAAATATCAGAGAAGAATTTAAATTCAACTCATTTTTTTAATAGAAAATTATAAACCTCTAAGTTGTTCAAATGCCTTTTCTTTTTCTACTTTGTGTGGGCAGGAGTAAAAGCTTTTGATTGTTTGAAAAAAAAATCTTGTTACTATGAGCATCTGTCAGAAGTGTGTTGTTTGGTTCAGTAGACATTATTAGGTCCAACCGACCTTACCATAGTGTCTTGGATTGAATTGATAAGACACCTGTTCTTTTGTTCATGAAGAAAAGACTAATTACATGTAATTGAGTACAAAACCAAATGGGTTTGTCAGCAGCAACAGATAAAAATCTCTGCAAATGTAATGCTAACAAAAGATGCAAAACTGTGTTGGAACACTGGCACAGAAAAAGACAATTGTAGTTTGGAGAGTATTAATAGGAATATTTTACATAAAATTAGAAAGGTAATTATTCTGTTCCACTATTACCATAGAAGATACATTTGAATAGGTCAAGCATACTGGGGTGAAAACAATTAAGATATTATAACCAAATGCATTGTTCACTTTTTCTCTGAACGAAAAAAAACATTAAGAGCTGAGCTGCCTCGTAAGCGAGTACAGTGATGAAACTGGAGCTGTTCAAGCAGATGCTGTACTGGCACTTGTAAAGAAAGGGTTTACAAGAAAACCCCTTTGATGTAGGAGTGGAGATGGTGGTGGTTGGCATAACCTCAAAAGTCAGTGACTTTTAAGGTCTCCTTCAGTCTTGAGATTCTTCTAAAAATTATTTTGTTGAATACGTAAGATGAGTACATGCTACAAAATTGTAAAGGCAGCAAAAAAGGACATACAGTCGAAAAAGAGCCAAACAGTGCTTGACAGCCAGGATTTGGCTTGGCACTGCCAGCAGGCCTTGTGCACTTCTGTTGAGCATAAACAGTTCATCAAAAGACCAGATCGGACAAGGCCACTGTGACCATGATGGATCAGGACAAAAACAGGACTACTCTGTAATCACGTATCAGCACAGACAAAAACAAGAAAGTTGTCCAAACCACAGAATGATCAGATCTTTCTCTATCCTGGCTTATATGGGTGGCTGCTGCTTCATCACCCAACACAGAGCCTTGGTCTCTTCTTCTTGTCTTATAGATAAACATTATTAAGATAGCCAATTACAGGATTACACCTGCTTCCTTAGAGCATCCAATCTGGAGTAAATCTGCTTGCTTTCTTAAAAATCACTTAACCCAAGACCAAATCCTGGAAGTCCTTTCTTACAGCTTACTAATACACCTCTGTTCTGCTGTGGTGTATAATTTGCCTCTTTGCTGAGAGTCATTAAACCCAACTTTGTTCAACCAATTTGGCAGGAAGACATTTATTGTCCCTCCTCTCTCTGCCATCTGGCCGCATTTTTTGGTATTCTTCCAGATGCAGTGGGTGCATTAACAACACATACAATATTATATATCTATTTCTGTACTGTATCTGTATCATATTTATCAGTCTGTCTGTCTGTCTATCTATCTATCTATCTTGTTTACTACTTTTTTTAACTTAAAATGTATCTACAAGACTTTTCCATATTAGTACATATTTAAATGGGATCATTGATTTAACTTAATTTCCCACTGAAGGACATTTCAGGTCTTTCTAGTATTTTGCTAATGCAAACTATACTGTAAACAATATCCTGTACAGAAGTCATGCTCTGTGTGTGCAAGTGTATTTATAGGATGGCTACTTAGAAGAGGAATTGCTGGGTCAAGGTTTTGTGCTTTTATCCTTTGGAAACATACCTATTTGCTCTCCATTGTACAAATTTCCACTGAGAGTGGCTATTTCTTTATCTTCTAGTCAACACAATGTGTTATTAAACTTTTGGTTCTTTGTTACCTAAAAATACAAACTTTAGTTCTTATTATAAGTTAGGTTGAGCACTTGTTCAAGTATTTTAAGAGCCATCTGCATTTCTTTTTCTATAAAATGTCTGTTTATATCTGTTTTATAACATGTCTGTTTTATCATTTGCAGGAAGTCTGTTCCTATTTTAAAACTCAGCTCATTGTTATCTGAGTTGCAAATATCTTTACTCACTTTGCTGTTTGTCTCTGAATTTTTTTGCCATGCTTTATTTTATTTTATTTTAAATATGCTTTCATGCCCTCAGCTTTTCTTTCCTATTTTGAAAAGTTTTACTCATTCCAAGATTATAAAAGAACTCTCCCATATTTTAGTAAAGAATAGCTTCATTTTTATAACTTGTATTTAATTAATCTAGAATTTATTGATTGATTTTTGATTCTAGGCCTCTAATATTTTGTGTTCCTTGCTACCAATTACAGATACAAATACAGTTTCTTCAGATTTTTATGAATGTATTAAATCCACCATGAGTTAAGCATAAAAAAACATATTTCAAAAGAGTTTCGGAAATCCAATTGGAAATTAAAAAATTTAGTCATCCAGCTATGTTTTCTATACAAAACCAAACATATGATGTTTTGATACCACCAGTCACAAGTAGATAGACATAGCCAAAGCCAACAGAAGCTCTGTATGTATTGCAGAATGATGAACGAAAACATGATCCAAATAGTTAGTTGGGGAAATTCATTAAGGATGTGAGGGATCCTGCAAAGGATTATGAAGGTGTCCTGTCTTCCTAACAAGGGGCCTTTCTGGACATGGAGCTAATCTCTTTCACCTACTCAGACATACACATTATAGTAGTGATGGGAGAGCAAAGGCTATGCCGTATCCAATTATAGGGATATTATTTTCTTCTATTGTCATCTATACTTCAAGAATATATCGTCGGTTTGTATGTGTGAAATCACACCTACAAGCTGGATGAAAAGAAGAAGAAATACATGTGTTAGCCTGCTGATTTTCTGTAAGCAAGGTTATTTACATATTCCTGAACAACACTTTGGCACATGTAATGTTGTTACTCTTATAGTGGCATGCCTTTTCAAGAGCAAAATTAATATTCAGCCTTAGCTTATGAATGTAGTTACTTCTCTTGATTTTTTTTTTTTCGTAAATAAAGGAAAAATATTGCCTTTTGATTTTCATAGCTAGAAGAAAAGTAATGGGCATTTGTTTGAAATTTGTTTCTGTCAACTGTGTTTTAATTTTAAAGACTATTCCTTCAAATATTTCCAAGTCCGGCTCTTTCTTTTAATAGCTCACCAACTCACATAAAGTCATAAGGAAATAGCTCCTCAAACTTTTTTTGACCTTGGCTTTGTATCCTCTCTAAGTTGTATTTCTTTTTGATCCTAAGACTTCTGCCTTCGTGTGTCCATCTGATCAGTAAAGTAAAACATGAACCGTTTAGAAATTATCCTTCTTCTGAGGTGCTCCATGACGACTTATGGGCATATTTATAAGCAGGATACATAGTGGTTAAGAATCTTAGAGGAGCCACTCCACCAAGTGTATTCCTAGGAGAGGGGAGGACTGAGGTTGTGTTTATTCCTGGCTGTGTGAGATGACATTTGCTTTAGTCTTGGGCAAATCAGGTAAACTTTCTCAGATTTAAACAACCTCTGATTTTACAAAATGAGAGTAACAGAGAATCTGTAAGCTGTTTATAGCCTTTCCTTGAATTTTCATATAGAAGTAAATGTATGCTCAGAAAAACTGATCGACAGATTCCATTTCCATAAATACCATTTGTTCAGAAAGGTATGTTACTGGCAGGAAATCTTCAGTTTGCAAATCCCGATGTGATCTTCTCAAGGTGTATATAAAGAGCTGGAGAGTCATAGACATGAGAGACTGAGCCAGAATGGAATTCAGACAATCTGACTTGAGATTCAATGCCTTGGCATTAAGTATTTAATTTCTTCCTACCTTAATTCCCTCATTTGTTAAGGAGGGATAATAATAGTACTTGGACCATATGGTTGTTGTGTGGATTAAATGGGTGATCATAAAAAGTGCTTATAATAATGCCTGAACGTAGTTGAATGTTGTCAGTTGTTGTTGTTATTATTCTCATCAGTAGGGATAAGAGTCCTTGTTTGCAAGGAGCTTATACACATTGACCGTTTTAACAGAAGAGGGATTCTGAGTGGTAGGAACTCTTGTTACATGAAAGAATTTAAAAATACTTAGCTGGGGGTGGGGTGGGGTGGGGTGGGTCTTGAAGTGCACTCTAAGTTAGTGGTTCCTAAAGTGTGCAGACCCTGGACCACCAGTTTCAGCGTCATCTGAAAACTTGTTGAAAAACACGTTCTTGAGCCTCGTCCTAGATGTGCTGAATCAGAAACCCTGGGCTGGGGCTTAGCAATCTGTGTTTTGGTAAGTCCTCTGGGTAGTTCTGATGCACTGCAGGAGGTATGAAGGGCCACTCTCCTCTGCACCCAAGATTGGGAGTCTTCACCTTTGCTAATGAAGCAATCTCTGTTTGGGGACTGTCATACTGAGTTCTATGGGAATCTGATTCCTAACGTAATAGGGAAAGCACAGGTCTGCAGGTATACTGAAAAGCATACTGAAATTTGGACTTGCTGTTAGCTCAAACGTGTGGAATCTATTCCATTTTGATTAATTTCTTGGACAGAGTCAGAGCACAATTCTAGACAGATATGTGATCAAACACAGGACTGCGGAGTTACCAAAGAAAGCATATATAATGATATGAGTAAGCCTGTACTGCATAGTTTTATGTCTTGGAACTTCTACACATGCTAAGTCCTTTGCATGAAATGGCTTCACCAATCTTACCTGCCTGGTAAATCACTCTTACTTACTCTTCAGAACCCTTCAAAACTCTTACCTCCTTGGTCAGCGTGAAGGCTTCTGCAGCTGTCCCCTCAGCTGCCACCCTCACACAGTACCCTGCATTGCTTACTTCACTCTACTGCCTTTGAACCATGTGTGTACTTTTATGGTTGCAGAAGTTACATTAGACTGCAGTTCCTTATCTGCATTTGTGTTTCGCCTGTTAGAGTGTAACGTCTTTATTTGTCCTTCTGCCTAGGACAGCAGTGGACATTTTCCAAGATCCAGGTCTGGAGGGCTGTGCAGGTGTGTTTCATTTAGCTGGCATACTTTAGGGGGGAAAAAAAAAGGAGTATATTCAAGCAATGGGTGCACCTACTTTTCCCCACATTTTCCTCCTACCTGCCTCGTCCCTAAAGACTTCTGAGTTTGGGATACCTCATGTTTGTGAAATCAAAATAGAACAAAACAAACAAACAAACACCCCCCAAAAATACCTTCAAAGGAAGAGTATAAACCACTTCAGTATCACCAAGTGTAAGACAGAGTAGCTTGGGCCGTGAGTCAGACAGCCTGGTTTCCAGTCCAGGTCCTGACCCTAGTCAGCTGTATGATCTTGTTTAAGTCATGGAATCTCTCTGTTCCTTGAATTTCTGTTCTGTAAAATGAGATTTTGGAAAAGATCATCTTCACCCTTGTTGATAGATCTGAAACTTAGAAAGCCTGTAAGTTGGCAGTGTTTGTTTTTACCTTTGAAAAACCTGAAACTTAATTTTTTAAACATATTACAAAAAAGGGGCAAAATTGTGAGAACCGATAAGTGCAATAATTTTTGCACCGAATTTGAAAACAGTAGTGAATTTACTCTACCTTTAAAATATATACTGGATGTGACCACTTCTTAATAACCCTATTGCCACTCCCTAGTCCAAGCTGCTCTCATCTTTGGACTATTGCAGTAGCTTCTTAACTAATCTTGTCCCGTAAGGCTTTCCCCCTCAATCTAGTATCCACACAGCAGCAAGTTAAAACAGGTCAGATCAACTGATTTCTCTACCCATTGTTTCATCACACACCCTTAGGGGTAAAAGCCAGATTCGTCCTATGACCAGTTAACTTTTACATAATCCTGCCATTAGCTCCTGATGGTTCTCTCTCCTCTTTCTTTTGACTAGTCTTCCAGCTATTCCTTTAACACATCAATTATGTTCCCTCCACAAGGCATTGATACAGCTCTCAGCATCTTCTAAAATGTCCTTTCTCCAAGTATCTAAATAGCCCACTCCCTCATCTTCATTCCCTTACTCAAAAGTGAAGCCTTTTCTCATGGAGGTCTTTTCTGGCTAATCTGTATATGTTTCAAACCCTATCTTCCAACACTTCACTCTCTCTTGGCAACCTGATTAATTTTTCCCCTCTCGACCACTTACCATGATATAATACATTTATTTTATGATGTCTGTCCTCCCCTAAAGTGTTGCCCGTGTATGTACTACATGTTTTCCTCATTCATACTTGCTTATGCTATTTGTTTCCACTAATTATGTCATCCTCTGAAAATAAGACCGATTGCCTTTTGTCTTTGAGAACTTTTTCTGATTTTTAAAACCGGAAGTCCTGCTTTTTCTTCTGCATACACTGTACATCTCTTAAAATATTTATGCAGTTTCATTTGTATTGATGTATTTATTTTCTTTAAGTTAAAAGTTCCTTTAGGACATTGGCTAAGTCTGACTTATCTTGGTGTTGGCATGTAACAAGACGTTAATAATGAGTAGTGGCTTAATAATGGATAGGGGTAGGTTAATTCATAGTAAAAACAGTATCATCAGACGACCATTTAAATTTAAAGGCTTAATTAGCGTATAAGCTGTACAGGGCCAGGGAACATGGTCTGTGTTTTGCATTGTTGTAACCCCCGTACCTAGAATAGTGCCTGGCACATACTAGGTTTTCAGTATTTGTTGAATAAATGAATAAAAGTGAGTTCTCAGAACCACCTCATAAAAAGTGGATATGATTTTGTCAGATAACACCTAGTTTGAAGGATTAATGCAAATTAAATCCTGTTTCTTTGTTTGTTTGTTTTTCTTTTGAGAATGACAGCATTTTAAGAGACTTCAAAGGATGGGTAAGGAAGTCATTTTCCATTATGAAAATAAGAAGAAAATTGAGTATGCTTAGTCTGGAAAAGTGAACTCTATAGCAATAATAGTAAAAGAAGACACCACTCTTGCACAGTTTTAAGTATATCTTCAAAGTGTTATGTGAATATATATTCATAGTAATAATTACAGAGGTATCAGTTCCTGAAAGTATGTAAATGGTACATTTACCCAGAAGGGAGGGAGCCGTTGCTTTTACTATTCGACTAGGACCAGCAGCTAAATTTAAACTTGTGTTTTAGGAAAAAGAAAATATATACTCAGGGCTTTAAAGGCAAGAAAAAAGAGGAGCCAGGGGGTTCTTGAAGTAGTGGAAAAGGGTATTAGAGTTGTGATGAATTAGAGATTGTTAAAATCTTCCCGAAATTACCTGATTCCGAGGCTCTGAGAAGTGAGTTGATTTGCTCAAGATAGAGTAAAAAAAATTCAGTTCTGTTATATCCGTATCTTTGTTCCTTCCTATGAATAAGATATTGCTTGAGAGATTATTCAGATTTGCCTGCATTCTCAGACCTAACAGATTTGAATTAATGGGAAGATTTTCATTAATGGAATTGGGATTTGTTAAATGTGGCTGGTTTGATGAAGCATTGTCTGTAGCCACCTACTAAATAAGGGCTAAACTTTATTTTCATGTGGACCAGTATTTCCCAGAGCATACTACTGTGAAGTATAAAAGAAGAACTATGTACTTTCAATGAGGGATTTTCAAAATAAAATGGTAACCTATGTGCCAAGCATTATTTCTTAATGTATGAGTTTGGGCCGTATTAGATAATAATAGGTAATATTAACTGAGTACTTTCTAAAGTGTCTAGTACAGATATGAAAATTTTATTTACTTAAGGGTTATAGCAGTCCTATAAAGCAGGTAGTGTAATTTGAAGACGAGTAAATTGAGGCATAGGCAGTTTGACTAATTAGCCCATGGTCATGCAGTTATTAAATGGCAGACCCGAGATTTGAACTCAGTGAATTTAGTTCCAGAGTTACTGCTTTTACCATTCTATGCTGACTACCCAATTTCTCTTTCCTCGTTAATATTTCTTAGTGCATCAGAAACATTCCCTTAAACCATACCAGTACATTCTTCTCACAACACTTTAATAGAAGTATTATGAAGGGATTATGACTTATAAAATATTATGGTGATTTGCAGGCTAAACATTGAATCTGAAAGGATTGTTTTCTTCAGTATGTTTGATGTATATTAACTATAAATTACAACTTTTCTGGAAATAGTAAGCTGTTATACAATAACTTCAAAGATTATAAATAATCTGGGTTTTTTTTCATATATCTGACTTAGGAAGTTTGAGGCGTGTAGGCTGTGTGTGTATGTGTTTCCATGTATTATGCAGTAGCCTAGCTGGAGTGATACTGAGTAGGCATCCAGCCAGCATCCAGTGAGGTTGCACTGCGTACGTCTGCTTTCCCTGACACTGAGACAGAATGTAGAGCACATACCCTTGTCAAAATATGTCTGTACAGCATTACTAAGCCTACTCCATAGTATTATAATTGAATTTTTAAAAATGTCCTAAAGAAAGCTTCTCCTTGCTTCCTCTTACTTAGGTATTGGCAGAGGGATCGTTTTTGTTGTTGTTTTAGTCTGTACCAGGGATCAGTCCTGATCCTTGGGGAAGCAGTGTGGTGGTGGGAATAGTCCACAGGATTTTAGAGACAGACAATTAAGGATATTAATGGATATTAGTATACATTTCTCCACTTACTAGCTGCATAAACTTGGGCAATTGGCTTTGAAACCATAGTTTCTCATCTGCAAAATGGGAATTATAGGTAAAGACTTCAAGTATATAATTTACCCTCTTGGAAGGAATTGCTTTGGAAAGTCTAAAGAGGAGAGAAATCTCTGCTGTCTGAAATTTGAGCAAGAGTAACTTCAGGGAAAATTTGAGCAGAGCTCTGAGGAGCCTGTAACAGCCTTTTTGGAACCTCATCTGAAGTTTCAGTGCTTATCTAGGTCCTAGACCCAACCTCCCCATCTTTGGGAGAATTTGATCGAAGTCCAATTTAGATAGGGTTAAACTCCACTGCACCTGGAATTTCCCTCTGAGGGGGTTGGAATGAATGTGGTTCTGTGGTCTGTCCTCAGTCCTTGGATGACTCTGATAATCTGAGCAGGGAAAGCCCTACTAAGATGCAAAGGAAGACAGTCCACCTCCCACTTACATCCAAGTTCTCTAGAACAATGGCTCCAAAATGTTTGCACAACAGAATCACCTGGATACCTTTCAAAAAAACTTGAGATGCAGATCAATAAAATCAGAATCTCTGAGGATGGAACCCAGCATCAGTATTCCTTTAAAATCACACAGATGATTCCAAAGTTCAGTCAAATACAAGAGCAGTGATTTCTTCTAGAACATTGCTTCTTTTACTTTACTCTGCATCAGAATCACCTGGAGGGCTTGTTAAACTACTGTTGTGGGGGCCCTAACCCCAGAGTTTGTGATTTTGGAGGTCTGGAGGAAGGCCCGAGTGTATGTCTAACAAGTTCACAGGACTGCACTTGAGAACCACTCTCTGGAACAGTACTTCTCTCAGACCTTAAATGCACAATGATCATCTGGGGATCTTGTTATAACTGCAAATTTTGATTCAGTTGGTCTTGAATGGGGCCTGGATTCTGCCTTTCCGATAAGCTGAAGGAGATGCCAATGCTGCCCACACCTGTCTTTGGCCTACTGGCTAGGAAGATTTAATATGCAATGTCGTCACCAGGGAGCTTGTTAGAACCACTTCAGACCTATTGAATTTGAAATTGTCTTTTAAAAAAATTCCTCCCCCTTTTTTTTATTAAAGTACAGTCAGTTACAATGTGTCAGTTTCTGGTGTACAGCATAATGTCCCAGTCGTGCATATATATACATATATTTGTTTTATATTCTTTTTCATTAAAGGTTATTACAAGATATTGAATATAGTTCCCTTTGCTATACAGAAGAAATTTATTTTTATCTATTTCTATATATAGTGGTTATCACTTGCAAATCTCAAGCTCCCAAATGCATCCCTTCCCACCCCCTTCCCCCAGTAACCATAGGATTGTTTCCTATGTCTGCGAGTCTGTTTCTGTTTTGTAGATGAGTTCATTACTCCTCTTTTTCCTTTTCTTCTTTTTTTTCTTTCCAGGTTCCACATATAAGTGATATCATATGGTATTTTTCTTTCCTCTTCTGGCTTACTTCACTTAGAATGACAGTCTCTAGGTCCACCCATGAAATTGCTTTTGAACAGTGCTGCATGTTGGAATCATCTGAGGAGTTTTAAAAAATATTGGTGCCTAGGTTCAATCCTGAAGACTTCTATTCAGTGAGTATGGATGTGGCCAGCACATCAGAATTTAAAAGAAAAATAACTCCTCAGAAGGTTGTAGTATGCAGCAGAAATCTTTGAGACAGAGTTACACAATATGGTATTTGTTTTAAAGTACAGTGCAAATCATTGCTGTCCTTTTATGGAATATTCCACTATATTTTAAAATAAGGAGGTCCTCAAGATGAAGATGGTCTCTCCTGGGTCTACGACAGGTATCAGTAAATTCTCACAACATTTACTGTGTTCAAGTTTCAAACGCCTTCTAAAGACATAGCTTCAGGCAGCTACAACAAAATGCCTGGAGTTTCCTGGATGCCTCCCAGGTGCATGCTTCATCTTTATTAACTCCAACATGTGGAGGACCAATGGGGTTCTAGTTACTGGTTACAAAGATGACTCCAATACAATTCCTGCTTTCTAGCTGCTCCCACGATAGTAGAGGAGGTTGAACATTTACATAAAACAATTTAATAATGCAAGGTAGCACTAGTACTGCCAAGGGATTAGAAATATCACCAGATTTCAGAGCTGGGAGAGATTCCCAAAAGCCTTAATGCTCAGAGAGAGTGGATTTTAAACTTGAATTTTGAAAAATAGGAACAAAATATGTAAGCTAAGATTAGGAGAACTGCATTTCAGATAAGGAGGCACAAACTCACCTAGTGGAGAAAGTTCCTGCTGTGTTGGGGAAAAATGAGCTGACCAACTTATATGAAGCAAAGAGGTTAAGTGGAGGTGTCAGACAGGACCATGTTTAAGAGTGCCTTAACTGACACATAGGAGAATTTAAAATTTATATTTTAGGGCATCGGGGATCAATGAAAGTTACTGAGCATTGCGATAGAGTAATCGGTTAAATGTGATGGGACTATCATAGTGGTGGGCTGAAACAGATTTTAAGGTAAAGAACAGCAATGCCAAAATCATCATCTTATTTTTCAAATTTTTTCTCCTCCATTATTAAAAAATTTTACCAGATTTATTCCTGTAGATCCATTTAATATTTTTGGAATGAAGCAAATATATATATATATATATATATATATATATATATATATATATATATATATATATAAACACACACACACACACACACACATTATATATATATATATTTTTTTTTTAAATCAGGATCAGTAAAATAACATTTGAGTTACAGTGTCAGCCTAAATTGAGTGAAATCATGAATGTTCCCTTTGTGGCTTTTTCACTGGCTTTCCACTATTTAAACATAATTGCTCATTAGTATTATGTGCATAGATTTTCAAAAGTGCTTTCCTGTTTTGGTGATTAATAATAATGAAGTGCAAAGCTTTGGTTGACATATCTAAACCATCTCAAGTTGACTTGCGTTGTCTGTGTGTAATTTTAACTGAGAACTAAAGGTTGTGTATTTTCTGGGTGGGGCATTTTGGCTTGGCTGAAAAAATTCTTTTAAGGCTCCCAAATTTATTTATTATAGTTCCATTTTTTTTTACAACTATTTAGACTGTGGTTACTAGAAGTTCTCTTTTATGTCTTAAGAGCACCAATATTTTATAGGCTTACAGCCAGCAGCACCTAAGTACAGATGCTGGCTCTTCTTTGGCTGACTTCATGACCCTGGCAAAACCACATTTCTGAGGTGAATTCAGTGCCCTCATATGTAAAGCTGGAGGCAGAGTACAGGTGTGGAGCATGTATTTTTTTTCCACTGAAGACTTCCGTCATCATGATGGCAGGTCTCATGCCTGTCTTTGACACCACTGCAGTGCCTGGAAGACAGGTGGTGAATCATGAATAAACCTAATAGGCCATAGTGTCAATTTTGGCAACCGAGTGTTTGATGGAAAATTTGCAGAAGATACAAATTTGAAACCTTAAAACATGCAGAGATTTTGGGGAGGATGTGTTTGCCGATTGGTCTGGATTGACACCTGTGCTGCTCACTGAATTCTTCAAATGGACTGTGAGACAAGTCTTCCGTGTAAGACAAATAGGCTGCAGTGAATGAGTGATGACAGGCATTTGCTTTCATTATCAATAGTGATATGCTTCATTTTTCATCTTATGGGGAAAAAAAAGAATCACATTGAATTGACTTGTTAATCATGCAAGTTTTTGAACATCTTTGAAGTAACCTAGGAATATCAGGATTAAAAGCCCATGGCAGGATTTCTGCCAGAGCCAAGGCAAATATTTCTGGTAGCTCTTGCCAAAGAAAGGGGTCATCATGTTGCTCATTTCCACTATATTAAAAATTGACAATGTTTGCTATCAGCCAATGCTTGGAAGGAGAATTTTAAGGCTCTAAGCTCCAAACCACTACTCAGTCCCCTAAGTCAATAAATTCAGGGGGGAAAATAAATCAGACAGTTGAATTTTTGGACCAATTGTTTATAAAATAAGGCATCAGACTGAAAGCACTTAATCAACATAGACTAAAGTATGTTGATTTTTACATTACTTTTATTGTTTCATTTAAAAAATATATAGTCATTTTTGCTTACTGGATCTTAACTATGTAAAATGAAATACATTTTTTTCACCCATAATATTTTAAGAAGTTTAAGTTAAAATATGAGATAAGGATGACCAAGGCATCACCCCCTACCCCCATTATGAAAGCTCTAGATTTAGAGGTTTAATAACAATACCACCAGCACCAATAATACTTTGTGTTTTACTTTTATAGTTTAGCAAGTTTTTTTAAAAGATTAGTATCTTAATTGATCTGCATAGTAAGTTAGTAAAACATTTAGAGCAGACACTAAGGCTCCCAGAGGTTACATTACTTAGAATCACCAAGGTCACAAAGCTGTCAAATGTTAGAATTAGGGCTCATGACCTAGAGCTTTGTCCCCTGGACTAAAGCTTAGTCCTCATTTCAGGACTTCAAGCTAAAGAAGTAGAGACAGTCACTTTTCCCTTAATTTTTGTAAGAAATGCTGTTTTAGAAAGTTAAATTCAGTGACCACAATTGCTTTAGCTTCTCCTGTGCAATGCACTCTGGATAAGAACAAACAAATGAACATATTTCATACTCTGGAAGAATTCCTAGTTTTCAGGGAGGCTCAGGCAAACACATGAAATATGAAAAAGCAACGTGATAAGTGCTGTGTACGGAATGCTGTGGAATTAGGATGAGGGAACAATTAATTTGCCTGACTGAATACCGTGTCATACCATAATTTATAACTGCTTTTGTGTTGGAGGATTTAAGAGCTGAGACTATCTCCTAGTTTGCTGATTATTCAATAATAACATTTTCCTGTTGAAAATGGGGAGGGGGAAGAACTGACCTTATTAAAGGATAAATAATTGCTAGGAATAAATACTAATTTCATGACTAATAAAAAAAACAATTGAATGACCTACAAAAATTATCATAAACTTTGCAATTACAAATGTTATTGCGAGAAACTATAGGATTCAAGGGGAAAATAACCCAGTACCAACTTAATTTTAGGTTAAGATTTTGTTGAATGGGGTGTTATTCACATTTGAACAAAGCATCTTTATTGAGAACGTTTTGAAGTGTGGGAAATGGTTTGAATTTTTGAGACAATCTTATTGAGAGTGCACAGATTATAAACCCAAGTTTCTCTATTCTATCTTAGTATATTGCATTATAAATTTATTTGGGGTTTTAGCGGGTCATAAAATACGTTTCTTTTCATTGCCTATTTTGCAGATCAACCCAGAGTTTCAAAATACAAATGTACCCTTTTATATCTGTTCATTATTACAAGCAATAAGAATCTGTCCTTAGAAGTTACTTGAGAGGATACTGGCTTTACCTGCTGTAAAGAAGAGTTTGTAATGAACTTTTGTCTCCTCTCTCCTTCCCTCCTTCCCTCCTCCCCTCCCTCCCTCCCTATCTCCCTATTTCGCTTCCTCTTCTTCTTTGCATCTTCACTGATTGTCACATTAAATGCTTTCTGATGTGTTTTGGATTGCTTGTACTTTTTTGCCACTGGGATAACTTGTGTGGATAATAGGTCGAAATCAAGTTGAATAAGAACATAGCACTTTTATTTCACTTAGCAGACAGAGAAAGATAAAGATTATATTTTACTTATATGTGGCATCTAAAAAATAAAACAAACTAGAGACTATAACAAAAAAGAAACAGACTGTAGTTACAGATAGAACAAACTGGTGGTTACCAGTGGGGAGAGGATAGGGGGAGGGGCAAGATAGGAGTAGGAGATTAAGAGGCACAAACTTTTATGTGCAAAATAAATAAACTACAAGGATGTATTGTACAACATAGAGAATATAGCCAGTATTTTGTAGTAAGTATAAAAAGAATATAATTGTTAAAAATTTTGAATCACTATGTTATATGCCTATAACTTATGTAATATTTTATATCAACTATATTTCAATAGGAAATGAAAAGAACAAGACCTAGCTCACAGAGCTGTCCCCAAAATTAAAATAAAAAGGGACATAGCACTCTTACACAGTTCTTTTTTCCAGTCCAATTTAATTGTACAAGATGTCTGGTATCTTGGTTGTAAAAGATTCCCCAGACTCTCCCCTTCCTCTTCATTTTCTCCAAAACCTTCATCACCCTACACACACACACACACACACACACACACACACAGACACACACACATACACACACAGATGCACACACACACACACCACACACACACACACACACACCAGCCCCATGCACCCTATGCTCTACCCTCTCAAACTTCGAATCACATGGGCTTTCTGGGTTTCCTTTTAGTTTCCATATTTGAATATATTCTATGTGTGGTAAATATTATCTGTGATTTTTTTCTTACTTGATTAATTATCGAAATATGATCTAGAAAAGCTATGAATAAGCAGACTTAAAGAGGAACCACTACTGATTCATTTATCTATTTGGCAAATATTGAATAGTGGCTTCTAAGACCAAGAGGCTGTGCTAGGCATTGAGGGTAATAATAAAAGTTTCCTGTGCCTTCAACTTGCCCACAGAAGAGTGAGAGCCTCAGAGAGACTCATGGATGAAGGTGTATTCCCCAGGGACCACATCTGTTGGATGTGTCACTATTTTCCTAGTCTAAGTACAGCATGGGGCCTATACTAAATGCTCAACAAATATTTATGGAAAGAATAAATGACATTTGAATCAAGGACATCACAGAGATATTTATGAGGAACTATGTGAGAGTTAGCTAATAACTAAGATTGTGGAATCTCACCCCAAAGTTTTGGATGGCACTGTTCATTCCTTTTATTTATTTACTTTGTTCCCCTGCCCTGCCCCCAATTAGAACTCCTTGTATCTTGAAATAAAGTCAGATAGTCAAGTATTTAGTTTTTTTCTTTAAGCAACATTCTGCATGTCAAAATAGCTAGCCTTTTCTCAGATGCCTGAAAATAAAGTAGACATTCAAGGAATATAATCTCTTTAGTTTTTCCTTTCTCATGAGTTACTTTTCTTTCATTCTCTACTTCCACTTAAACTTCAACCTGACACTGATTTAAGTTTTGTAGGTCTTAAAACTTACATATTTTGGGGCCCCCATTTGAAAAAATAAGTAAATATAGTATAGTGAAATGAAATTTAGGTACAAAAATGAGTAAGGTGAGAAAATTAATCACAAAAGATTACATTTTAAAGAGCTGAAACCTATCACAAAAGAGATAAAGTCCGAGGAAATAATAAAATACTTTAATTAGTTATTTGATGGGTACAAGTCTGTACATTTATTTTCCATTATTTTGTATATATAATCTTTGATCATCTTTTCATAGAACACTTTTATGTTACTTGTAGAAAAATAATTCAATCTTTTCCTATAGCATGATTAATCAAAATCGATCCTTTATTATTATTTTTAACTTACAGAAGTTTAGCTTCATAACTTTTAACTGCTCATTTTATGTACATGTTGAGGATGGTTATCAAATTTGAGAATTTTTTGGTAATAAGATTTCAGGGCATTTCAAATGCCACCACCCAGCTCCCCCAGTGAATAACTTTTGCTACTCATTTATACGTTACTACAATAATGCTGTGTATCCAACAATCACATAGCCTCACTTGCGTGCGGGAGTAATGTTGATGTCTCCGGTGTTTGAGGTCTGATCTTGTCTGGGTTACAGATCTGGGGGTCAACTATCCACTGGTTAATCTAGAAGTGCTATTTTCCTTATATCAAGAGGGAGTAAGAAGTAGTCGCTCATGTGATTAAATTTTGGACTCTCCAGATCCAGACTACCTGAGTTTGACATCTGAATCTTCCACTGAGGAGCTTAAACCCTCTGTACCTCATAATCCTCATCAGTGGCCCTGACAGTGCCTACTTTATCTGTTTTTATGAGAATTAAACCTTTGACTAGAACTGTACCTATGATAACTGATGTATGTCTTTTTGTTAAGTACATAATAAATTTTAAGACATGGACTCCTGAGGCAGCTCTGTTATGCTCTAGTCATCTTCCATCCTTTACCTGGGACCAGTGGGTTGGTCTGTGCATGTTCCTCTCAATGTAGTGGCAGAGGGGAAATGCACAAACTGGCCTACACGAGCCCTTTCTCGAATCTGCTTGTGTCTGCTAACAGCCTATTGGCCAATAGAAGTCACATGGCTGAGCACAGTTGTAAGGGATAGGGCAGAATGTCCTTCCAGAGCATTGCACATTTATATGGCAGAGCACATAGATACAGGGAGAAGTGGAGACTTGGATGTATCAATGCAGTTCGTCTACTAGTTCCTTTTTTAACCATTACCTTCTCTATTTAAAAACAGCTTTATTGAAGTATAATTGATACACCAAAAGATCCCTGATTATTTAATATATACAATCTGATAAGTTTTGACATATGCATACACTTATGAAACCATCACTACAATCAAGGTTATAAACATAGCCATTAATTCCAAAACCTTTCTCATGTCCCCCTGCTTTTTTTTTTTTCTTGTAAGAACACTTAACATGAGATCTACTCTCTTAACAAATTTTTTAAGTGCATAGTATAGTATTGGTAACTCTAGGTACTGTGTTGTATAGCAAATTTCTAGAACTTATTCGTCTTGCCTAGGTGAAACTTTATAACCATTGAGCAACAACTACCCATTTCTCCCTCCCTTTAGTTTCTGATAGCTGCCTTTCTGCTCTCCACTTCCATGAATTTGATTATTTTAGATGCTTCATATCATTGGGATACTGCAATATTTGTTTTTCCAGGAGTGGCATATTTCACTTAGTATGGTGGCCTCCAGGTTTATCTACGTTGTTGCATATGACAGGATTCCTTTCCTTTTAATGCTAATTAATATTCCATTATATGTTTATATCACATTTTCTTTATCCACTCATCCATCCACGGACACTTAAGTTGTTTCCATGTTTTGGTGATTGTGAATGATGCTGCAGTGAACATAGGAGGGCAGACATAGCCCCCAGATCCTGACTTCAGTTCTTTTGGCTATATCCCAGGAATGGAATTACTAGATCATGTAGTGGTTCTAGATCTAATTTTTTGAAGATTTCCATACTCTTTTCATAATAGCCGCACCATTTTACATTCCTACCAACAGTGCACAAAGTTTCCAATTTCTCCATATCCTCATTAACACTTGCTATATTCTATTTGTCTTTTTTTCTTTTTTTTTTTTTTTTTTGGATAATAGTCATTCTAACTGGTGATAATCTCGTGGTTTTGATTTGTATTTCCCTGATAATTAGTGATGTTGAGCATTTTCCATGTGCCTATTCATTGTTTGTATATAATCTTTGGAGAAATGTCTTAGTCAAGTCTTTAGCCCATGGATATTTCTGCTTTTTTTTTTTTTTTTTGCTATTGAGTTCTACTTAAGTATTTAGGATATTAACTCTTTATCAGATGCATGGTTTGCAGATATTTTCTCCCATTCCTTAGGTTGCCTTTTCATTCTGTTGATTGCTTCCTTTGCTGTGCCAAAGCTTTTAAGTTTGATGTAGTCCCACCTGTCTATTTTTGCTTTTGTTGCCTGAGCTTCTGGTGTCATACTCAAGAAATCACTGCCAAAATCAATGTCACGAAGCTTTTCCCCTATGTTTTCTTCCAGCACTTTTACAGTTTCAGGTGTTATGTTTAGATCTATAATCCATTTTGAATTGACTTTTGTGTGTGATACATAATAAGGGTCCAATTTCATCCTTTTAGATGTGGATATCCAGTTTTCCTAACACCATTTGTTCAATAAACTACACTTTCCCTTTATTATCTTTTTTAAAATAACCATTTCCACTTCATTGTTTCATTTTTCAAAATATAAGAGTCAGATTTACATAAAGTTTAGTATGAGACACTATTTGGGAAGGATGAGATTGAAATGCTCAAATGTCACATTAGATGTTTGTGTTCTTATTTGTCTTTAGTCAATGAATGTTTACTGGGATCTTTAATAGAAGCAGAATAGATATTACCCTGCTTATTTATTATCTGTCTCCTTTTCTCTTTCTCTCTGTGTTTCTGTCTCTTTCTCTCTTCCTCCCCCATTCACTCCCTTTTCCCATATTATGCAAGTGTGATTTAGACGTGATCCTTACTTTGGAAAGCTTATGAACTAGTTGTGGTTGGGAAACAAAATACATTTTTAAGGAAGAAAATTAAAAATTGTGATTAAATATAGTCTGGATCTAGGGCCAGGACAGCTGAGAAGTGAGAGAGAAGCGCTTGATCTTTGGTGTATCATTTCAAGCACAGCAGGGGATTCAGTATGAAGATGTGGGGAATGACATTCCCAGCAGAGACTGTGTAGAAAGCAAAAACACAAGGTTAAAAGGTAGGAAGAGGAAGATCAAATTACTAGAAGCAGTAAGTAAGTATATTAATGTGAGTAGTGCCATGTAGCAGAAATGTATGCTGTGTCTATTTTTATATATATAACCTTGAATATTTGGCTGAGATGCTTTAAGTTTTTAATTTCTTTTTTATCTTAAAAACACTTTTATTCTAATAAGAAAACCTAAGATTCTAGGAATAATTTTTTGGGTCATGTCTTTTCATGACGCTTATAATCAATAACATTTATTAAATATAAGATATGTACATAGCACTGGAGACATTGCAGAGACACTCAAGAGTCTTGCATTTTAAGGATGGAGACAGGTGTGTAAACAAATAACTATAGTACTCTGTTCCAAATGCCGTTAAACAGAGATATATCCATGAAATAAACAACTATGGAAAAGGAAACAACTATCTCTGAAGGGTTAGAGTAGGACTTATGATGTGGTTAAATAGAAAAGACAGGCTTCCCAAAAAGAGAAGACAAAAGAAAGAAAGAAAAAAAAACCCCAGCCTAGTGGAAATCAAGGGGGGAACCTAGGAAATGGCAGAAAACTCTGTGAAGCTGCTTATGATGAATGGGATGAATGACAGGTGATAAACTGGTAGCGTGGCTTCGATCTAGGTTATAAAGAGTGTTGAGGGTCAGAGTAAATACTTTGGATCCATCTTGTAGACAATGAGTATTCACTAGAGCAATTATGCAGGGGACTAAAGCAGGGAAATGGCAGGAATAGGTGCTTGGGACCTGGAAGAATGGCGTGACCCACTTACTATGAATTGGGACAGTGGCTTTGAGGATGGAGAGGAAAACTGGAGATTCAGGAGGAATCTCACTGAGTAAGAAAAGGCTCGTGTGAGCTAGAGCCAGTGTGCTATGCTGGAGATAAATTATACATAAGGGTAAGTCATTTGCCAGTTTTTAAGATTGTAGGGGCAGATTCAGACCCTCCCAAAGGGAACAGCTTTTAGCTTTTACCACTAAAGACTCTCGTTGCAAATTGTTTACTGATTTTTTTCTTAAAAATAGACTTGCTAAGTCTCCCAAAGCATACCATCTAAAAGCCATTATCACCTTATGGTTCATATAAAACTTTCACACAGGTTTCTTGTTTTTGTCCCTACCTAACTTTAGTAGTTTTCTCACTCCCCTCAGATAGGAAAAGCTTTATAGTTGCTTTTTTTAGACTCCTATTTTAGCTAAATGAACCAATGTTCTTAGCATTTGTCCTGGGAAATCTTTACTATCGAAAGATGTTATGCACAATTTGGGATTTCATTTCTCTTTCTCATAAGAACCATCATTGAACTTGATATCTTCCAGTGGTTGCATTTATTTTGCAACATCTAAGTACCTTACATGTAGTTTGTACCTTACAGTTGGTTAATTCTGCTTTCATTAACAATCTCTATCAGTTAGTATTCAGGCTGGCTCTGTGTGGCAGAGGCCAAAATAACAAGAACTTATTTTTCTCACATAAAAGCTAGACCTGGGTAATTGAAAGTTGGACTGCTGCCATTGCTCTACGAAGTCCTCGGGGACCCAAGTCCTTGCCTGCCACCACTCCCTCAAGAGTGGCTCTTGTTTTCATGGCCTGAGGTGATCTGGACACCCCACCCCCATCCCCATCTAAACAGCAATAAGGCAAAGGGTAAGAGGGCAAAGGACAACTATAAGTTGTTTTTAAGGGAGGGGTCTTCACGAGTACAAAGACCTTTCTGCCTGCATCTCACTGGCCAGTATTGAGTCCATAGCCACAGTTGGTTACAGGATATGTAGGGGAACGTAGACAAAGTGTCTATTACTTTCCAAGAAGGTGAGGATGGATATTAGGTGAAATTAAACTTAAAAGGGACAGAGGAGGAAATGGGATATTTTGGATAGATAACCACATTAGAGAGCCAGAAAAAATCTTTGTTCAGTTGCATTTCCACCTGGGTTACCTCTCTGAACCTGTTTGTGCTCAAAATACTAGGATGATCATTCTGTCCTAAATTCTGCATAATTTTTGTGGTTGAGGGTCAAATGCAATGATGAACTTATCAACATTATCTTGTGTTGCACAAAGATAAAGTATTAATTTTAAATTATGAAGCAATTTTCTTAATATAAACTCAATAGATATTAGTGGGGTGATATGTAAGTATCAGACCCTATGGTAATGTTACCTATAAAACAGAAGAATCATATATTAATGACAAACAGCTCTTAGAGAGAGAGAACATATCTCTGTTTATGAAACACTTTTAAGAACATGATAATACATTTGATTCTTCTGTCAATTCTGTGCAGTTTAGGATTATCATGTTCATTTTATAGATAGGAAAAATAAAGCAGAGAGGTTACATGAATGGTGCAAAGCCACATAGCTTCTGAGTGGTGAGTTTAGAAACTATGTTGTCTGCATATCTCTCCCACTTTTTTGTAATCTGTGTTGCTGCTTGAATCCGTGTATGACACACATCTTGTTGCCCATTTGGTAAAGTCTAGATCTCTAAGATTAGAGTGACAGACTCTCAGTTATTTATCCCTACTTATCTACATGGTTTTCTTTCCTATTTCTCCCCATTATGTATCAAATCCTCCAATCTGCCAGTTCCTTCCTGTACACATACATTGCTTCCTGTCCCACTGAAGTGTTTCTGATCTTAGCTTACTTAATTTCTGTCCTCTTTTTAAGTGTCACCTTGGGTCTCCTCTTCTCATATGATGCATTTTTTGAATACTTCAGGCCAGACAGATCTTCCATTTTCCTGAACTCCTGTAACATAGGGAATATATATAGAATGCATATATTATGTTTAATTATAGAAATGCATTATACACTGTATCAGATTATTCCATATGTCTTAGCTTTCTCTTCCCAACTAGACTTTAAGGTCTTGTACTACTTAAGTTATTTCGGTAGCATAAAGACAGTGGTAAGAACATAGAAGGGACAAAAACTAGTATACATTCAGATTGATCTGGCTATTAATTCTCAAGCATTTGCTAAGATCTAGTCTCAACTTTCATGACAAAAGAAGAAAAAGGTTCTAAGAGGCAAAGAGATGGGTCCAATGTCAAACATCTAGGAATTGAATCACGCTATACTAAACCTGTGGTCTAAAGCTTGATCCTTTACAACTATCAAATGACTAAAACCAAATACTGTAATAATCTTATTTATCTTCTGGTATTTGAATACCTTCTCTGAGTAGACAAATAGACTGTTGTATGTTTTCAGTGATGGACAACCCAAATACTTAAAGCGTGTTCACATTTCATCTTGGGATATTGAGTGAAATTTATGAAGTTAATTTTTAATGGTTTTGTGCATAAATATACAAATATATGTATGTATTTCCCAAGATATAAAATATGTCCATTAGAGCTTAAGCTGTCTATAAATCATTGATCCATCTGTTTATCTATCTACATTTGCATGTAAAAATTGAAATATAAAGAGAACTGTTCTCTGGCCATTAGTGTGGTTAGGAACGAGTCAGTGGTTTTTGTAATCAACTTGTGTGCTCAAGACAGTGTTCAGGACCACAAGGAAAAGACTGAAAACAACAAGCCACAGTGAATGTTATAAAGATCATATTTTATTATTATTTATGACTACAAACACATTTTCTATGGTTGAGAGTTTTTTGGCTCAAATTATTTGTTTGTTTTTTTAAAAAAAAAGTCATCTTACACTGTGTGAATGCATGTTCGTTTTGTAGAGCAGAGGCCCTGGGCTCTCAGATCCATGTGGGGGCCACAGAGACCTGATGATATAGTCCCTTTATTGCAAATGCGTTGATGTGATTTACCTGAAAGTCACATGGGTAAGTAACTATGGTGCAAAGACGAGAAGCCAGTTCTCCTCACTCTTAGAGCTCTTCTCTGTCTCTCTCTTTTTCTGCTACTTTCAATTCATAGATTTTAATCCTCAGAAGAGTCATCTTAAGAAGCAAGATGATTTATTCAAAAGGTTGTTGATCCTTTCCTCTCTGTCTTCTTTTTTCTTGCCTAGCCCTCTTCAATCTAATTCCTGTGGGCCTGCGTGTGGTGGCCATCCAAGGGGTGAAGGCCAGCCTCTATGTGGCCATGAACGGTGAAGGCTATCTGTACAGCTCAGTAAGTACCTGGCTGTGTGTGTGTGTGTGCACAGAAGCTGGTGTTGAGAGGTAATGAAGCGACCGTTCTTTCAGAGAAGAAAATTACAAGTTGAAGTCATTTTGTATTTCCTGACCCAGTATGTCAGGATTATTATGAGGATTTTATAATGTACAATGTTAAAGATCATACCTTGTTGAGAAATACCTGAGACTGTGCAGTGTAAATTCTCTTTGTCTCACCTCCACGTCTAAAGGATAAGCTGTCTTTTGAATTTTACCTTTCTGTTTAATTCAGTGGGTAAGACACTTTTCCTTTCTCCTGCTAGTTCTCCGTAAAGCACAAAGGATGGTTTAAGAAGCTAAATTCTCGAATTTGTCTGGGAGTCTTCTCTGACTTATTGCGGTGAAAAAACTTTCAGAATAGATGTGTTTTTGTTTGTATTTAATAAAACTGTGTAGTGCATAATATGTCAGATTCCCCAGATAACTGGTCACTTCAAAGTCAATGTGAGTTGATAGAATGAACTTAGGAATCGGGGCTGGGATATTTGAGTTTTATTTGCATTTCAGCAACAATTTTCTTTTGGGAAAGTCACCTCCTCTCTTTGAATGTCTGGACCTTTAAAATGAGCGTGTTGGACCCCATGTTGTCTCACATCTCTTTTAAATCTAAAACTGACAAAATTAGGCAGCTTCAGTGGCTATATTATGAGCCCTTATGTATTTTAAAGTAGTTAACAGTCTCACTCTCAAGATAATAATTTGTGCATTAAGAGAATGCAGCTGCACTGTATCTTGTATATAAAATTCCTTTTCTGCCCTAAGGGGATTACCTCTTCGTAGTTCATGAAGAAATATTCTTGAAAATCATAATTACAGATTTCCACCCTTTCTATGATCTCAGTAAACAAGACAAGGTTATTCAGGAAGTTCACTTATGCCTACTAGATTCTCAATTAATTATTGAATAGCTTTTATTAAGCTTTTTCCACATTCAATGAAATGAATCTCTGGTACACTGCTTGCTTATTAGTAATACATCAGTCATTCATATTAGAATTCTTAAAGTTGGTATTTTACTCCTGAACGTACTCATATCTGAATATGCATTTATATACCAGATGTGTGCATACACATTTTTTCAATGGTTCTACTCAAAATAATACTTAAATATGGATACATTTTGGGTCAAAACAATGGGCTTTCATTCTTAATGTGTCAAAATTCAAACAGTTCTTAATATTCAGTTATTGGGAGCCTGTATTTTAAATGTGAGAATTAAAAAAAGAAGAAGAAAGATAACAGGTATTGTTTTGATTAATTCTAGTTAGTTAAAATTTAAAAAACATTTTTTTCAATGTAATACAAGCTAACACATTTAGGTGATCTTAGGATAGTGTTGATTTAAGAATTTAATCAGTCATCAGACAGCTAAAGGTAGACTATATTTATAAGTTCATTATTCATTTTTATATTTATTTAAAAGGTCATAATTCCACAAAAACAGCACAGTTCAAATTTTTGAATAAGAATTCATTTCCAAAGGTCTGAGAAGAAGAAAAACACAGAGTTTAACAGTATTGTAGCAGGAGGCAGTTGTGTTGGGGTGAGTGTGTGTGTGTGTGTGTGTTTGAAAGGGATGGGGTCACTCATATTGGGTACAATCCCCAAGTTTCTGGCAGAGGAGCCTGGGTGTTTAGCATGACATAACTGAACTTCCTATCTGTCAGCATTTTTAGAGATGCAGTCTTTCTATCTTTCTTACTCAGAACTAGGCTTAAGATACTGGGGGCTTGAGCTCATAGGAGAGGTTTTAAGAGCCTCTCTTGACTAGGGAATTGTACTGTAGGCGCTTTTTTGTAAAGGCGCTAACGCCTTAGTAAAGCCAACAATCACCTATTGCATTACCTGCTTTGGGTATCTAGAGTTTCAGTCTTCCTCTAGCTTAAATTTGCATCATACCGCGAATTGCAACGCTTTTCCCTGTATGGTACTGTGAGGCTACTGGAACAATTTTTCTTAATTATAAGCCTGGCATCAATGACCTAGATCATCTGGATCCCTATTCAGAATCACTCTTTCTGGCTAGGACTAACAACTAGGAAATGCTGGGTTTTAATTTTAAACAGTAAGCATAGACCTGAAGATTTTATTATAGGACTAAAGGTGGGGGCAGTACTGGGGAGAGGCAGACCTGAAAGAGAATTGGGTATCAAGACTTCATTATCCTTGTCTTACGGCTTGTCTGTGTGGCATGTCTCAGCAAGAGAGCAGGAGCATGGCTGGAAGCCTTGCGGTGAATTCAGAACAAGCTGTCATAGGCTTTCCTGAGGTGCTTTTAGGACACATAAAGGCTTGAAGTTATTTGAAAAGCAGTTGCCTACTTCATGTTAAACAGTGTAGCTGAGCACATGAATAAAGGCCATACCTGGAATTTATGGTGAGGGCGGGAGTTCCCGTGGTATGTCTCTGAGGGCAAGCCCCAGAGGTCCTAAAGAAGCAATCTTAGACTCCGAGAGAAATTCACAAATGGTATCAGAATTCATATTTTAGCTAAGAATTAATTCTTTTGTTACTTCTGATCCGCTTCCCACCCTTACAAAAGAAGAGAGTAGTAAAAATGGAGTGACAGGTAGCATAGAGCTGAAGTTTCAGGATGCATTCTGAAAATCTTTGTTTTAAATGTGAGTTTAATCTATAAGCCTTCATTGAGATTGTTGATGCTTCTCAATTTGTTTTTACCATTGTTGTTTGTATTTTTTATTGCTTCTATTTTCTTTTTTCTTTTCTTTCATTATTGAAACATTTTGCTCTTCTATCTTTATTCTTCTGCTTAGTTTATAAATACAGGTTATAGTTCTAGTCCTTTAGTCATTTACAGTTTTCTTAACATACATACGTAAGTATACAACTTGCTAAATAATAAAACATATTATTTATTTCTGTCCTTTCAAACAGCTGTTAGACCTTAGTATGTTTTCTTGCCTGGTAAACACCACCGCCCTTCTCACCAGTTGGATTATTTACACTTTAAAATAAAATCATATGCACAATTAGTTATTATTCTGTACTAAAAGTTAACTTTATCAGTCTTTAAAATAATTTCTACGCATGTAGGTTTTGTTTTTGTGTGTATCAAATTTGGTCCCTCTGAGTTTACTTTTCTTCTGTACGAAATGTGCCATTGAGTTTTGGGTGTGGGTCTGTAGATGGTGACCTCCATTCTTCCTGGTATCTGCGAAAATGCCTTCTTTCCACGTTCACTCTTGAATTAGAGTTTAGAGAGTTATACAGTTCTTAGTAGACCTAGATTTCCCCCAGCACTTTGAAAATTATATTCCATTGGCTTCTGGGGTCTGTTGTTGACTGGGAGAAGTTTGCTGACTATTTAATATTCTTTCCTTTGTAGGTAATCTATATGGAAAATTTAAAGGATTTTTTTTTATTGTCTTCATACTTCATGTTCTGCAAATTCACTGTTATGTCGAGTTGTAAATCTTTATTAATTTATCTTGTTAGAATTTCAGAATGCACTTTTAATCTAAAGAATCATACTTTTTTAATTCTGGAAAATATCAACTCTTCCCATATACATTTTGTTTCTCTATTATAATTTTCAGTCTCTTGTGCTGATATTAAATGACTTTTGTTAGAAATGTTCATATTTATCTACTCTAAAAATGGTGCCATCTGTTTTGTGATTTTGATCACTGTGTTTTAAATTTTTGGTTGTCTGATGGTTTCCATTCCATGTCTACCTAATCTTGATTGATTTCTTCCTGTTTTTACTATCTGGATCTTTTTACAGAATTTCATTAACTCATTTATCTCTCTGAGCATTCTTATAATACTTGTCAGATTTTTCCATAAAGTTAATTTCTCTTGTAATGAATTCATGTTTCAATCATTGTTTTTGTTGGCTGTCATTTTTAGAATTACATTGAAATTATATTAGAATTTAGAATAAATTCTTCATGTGTTTGGAATTTTGGTCTGCAGGCACATTTCTCTCTTTCTTTCTTTCTCCATGATCTTCTTCCTTTGAAGCCAGCCCTTGTTTTCTATCAGAATTTTGGTTGCTGCTCTCCAGCCTCCAGTGGCCCTATAGAATAAGATTTTAAGGGTCATTTCAAAACTACTCTCCTAGGATAACACTGAGGTTAGGGAAGAGGGTTTGGTCTAGTTCCTCTCATTGTGAGGTTGTGTCTATCACTGTATCTTGCTTAAAATAGTAGCAGCATTTAAAAAAACCATAGTTGATGTACAGTATTATATTGGTTTCAGGTGAACTACACAGTAATTCAAAATTCACATACATTAGAAATGATCACCATGTTAAGTCTAGTTATCATCTGTCTCCATACACAGTGATTACAGTATTATTAACCATACTCCTTATGGTGGTTGTTCCATCCTTGTGTCTCATTTATTTTATAATTGGAAGTTTGTACCCCTTAATCCCCTTCACTTATTTTACCCAACCCTACACCCCCTCCCATCTGACAATCCCTGGTGTGTTCTCTGTGTCTATGAGTCTGTCTTTGCTTTGTTTTGATTGTTTTGTTTTTTAGATTCCATATATAAGTGAGATTGTATGATATTTGTCTTTCTCTATCTGATTTCTTTCACTTAGCGTAATACTCTCTAGACCCATCCATGTAGTTCCAAATGGAAAAATTTAGTGTCTTAAATGTTCCATTTATGTATTTATACCACATTTTTTTCATCCAGTCATCTGTTGATGGACACTTAGTAAGCTGTTTCCATATCTTGGCTATTGTAAATAATGTTGCAGTGAACATTGGGGTGTATATCTTTTTGAATTAGTGTTTTTATTTCCTGTAAGTAAATACCCAGAAGTGAAATTGCTGGATCATATAGGAGTTCTGTCTTTTTTTTTTTTTTTTTGTGGAAACTTCATACTGTTTTCCACAGTAGCTGCAGCAGTTTACACTCCCACCAACAGTGCATGAGAGTTCCCTTTTCTCCATATTTTCACTACACTTGTTTTTTGTTTTTGTTTTTTTTTGATGATAGCCATTCAGACATGTGTGAGGTATCACTGTAGTGTTGATTTGCATTGCTCTAATGATAAGTAATGGTGAAAAGTAGTAGCATTTTTTATTTCAGCCTTTCAGAGTTGTAGCAGGAAAACTATTCCAGCCCCTGGTATGAGCAGATAGCCTGACTCTGGTCCTTTATTCTACACCAAGGACTTTTATTCCCATTGACCTGGCCACAGTGGAACTCGAGGTCATATTACCTCCTTCAGGTCGTGAAGCCCAGTAGGCCTGCAGCTGCAGCCTGCTCAGTGTTTTGTGCTTCCTTTCCCTAGGGAAGATTAGCTTGATATGATCCTGATGATGTCATTTCCGTCCTATATTGCCAAAGCCAACAGCATGAAACTTGTTGCCTATGTTTTCTTCTTTTATATTTTTAGGTCTTACATTTCAGTTTTTAATTTCTTTCGAGTTAAATTTTGTGTGTGATATAAGTATATACCTGTATATGTGAGGTAGGTCAAGAAAAGGAAATTCTAATTGAGTGTTCATTTAATAATTTTTTTAATTGACATATAGTTGATTTACAATGTTGTGTAAGTTTCAGATACATGGCAAAGTGATTCAGTTATACAGATACAGAGATAGATAGATAGATAGATAGATAGATAGATAGATAGATAGATAGATAGATAGATATTCTTTTTTCAGGTTCTTTTCCATTATAAGTTATTACAAGATATTGAATATAGTTCTCTGTGCTCTACACACGTTCTATATGTCCTTGTTGTTTATCTCTTTCAATGTTCATTTTTAAAATTAGCATTGCTTATCCTATTTGCTCTTGCAGTTAAGGATGTGTCACTCCATACTGTTACAACATTAATGTCAAAAGCATAATTCTTTGGCATGCCTTTAGATTTCCATGCCTAAATCTGGTGCTTCAGTGAGAGTAGACAATGTCCAGACTGCAATAAGATACCGACTATTTTTTTATTGAAAAACTGAGTCAAGAGTTACTGAGAAACATAGAAGGGGTCTCTGAGGAAGAAGAAAAGAGCAGGCCAATACTGAAAGTTATAAGAAGAAGACTGTTTTATGCCCACAAAATGATGATGGGAGAAGATAATTTCAATGTTAATTCTCTAACTTCTTTTCTGCCCCACTGTCATAGATGTCCAAATTTCCCACCACTGAGGATGCAATACAGATTTTCTCATTTTCTGCAGGTGAAAATAACTTACACATTTTGCACTTTAATAAGACATTTATCTGTTTATTTCCTTTCTTCCTTTTGCTGGAATTATTTGTTTCCCATGCCCTACCTATTGGATTAGATGCAAGTTCTTTGAAGGTAGTACTCACATCTAATATAGATTAATATATGCCATACCACTGAAATCTGCAATTCCCGTGTGAAGATATCTGTTAAAATCTTGTTGAATCAGTTGATGGATACATTTCATGCAGTTTAATTTTGACAATAATTCATTGGCCCTCTGGTCTTAATGGTTTTTGTAATAATTTTCCTGATTGTGACTCTATATACTTTCTATAGTTCAGTTAACTGGTTCAACTTTGAATAAACTATAACAGTTCTATTGAAACATGGGCAGTTTGCTAGAGGAATCTATTGTTCATGCTTCTCTGTGTTGAGGCTAATGGTGTATTGTAATTTTAAGAGCTGATATTGTCATATTTTTTCTTCCTATATTGAAAACTGCTTACCAAAGAAGGGAGCAAAAAATTGGCTAGGACATCTTCCTGGGATTACAATTCAGATTGGGATTAACCTTCTAGACTCAGTTTACTTATATGTAAAATGAAGATAACAATGAAAATGTCATCTTCCTTGGTCGTTACAATTCATCTCTCAGTGAAAGATTTCCATTCCATAGTGAAAAGAAATAATAGCTTTTAAATATACACATATCTAGAATAGAGCTATAAAATAGTTACCCACTCTGGAATTTGAGTGTTTTCGTTAACTGACTTCCTCAAGGAATGTTCTGAAATCTGAGGCATATGCAGAACTACTTCTTGGGTAATGCTATCTCTGAAAAGCCCTTAAGATTGAAGGAGAGAGAGAGAAACACCTTAGCCATTAATGCCAAATGAATCATAGTGTTTTGAAGTTAATGGTGCCTGAATAGAGAGAAGCCAAAAGCCAAATCACAGAGGCTTGTGTAGCAATTAGATTATTAAGAATTCAGTTTGGATTATTTGTCTACTGTTTTTTCTTCCATTTACTTATGGTTTTCTTGAATTTTATAACATTTCTTTTTCATCTTAGGTTGGTTTTTGGCTATTGAACCTGGAAAAGAATTACTTATTTTGCCTACTTTTTTTTAAAATCCTCATGTATATACATTTGTTAACTGAACTGGATTGTTTTCACTCAACTAAATGTATGGAATCCTGCCAGCCCAAGAATCTGGGTGTGTTGCTTGTAAACACGTGGCATGAATTTTTTTGCAGTTGTTGGAATTAGGTTCCCTTTCATTAGAAAGAATCAACAGGTCACTAATTATACTTTCAGTAAGGACTGAATGATGGTAAGCATCCATTTTAACTTCAGATGTTTCTAGTAATAAGTGGTGTTGGTTTTATTCCAAGAGTTTATAACTTCTGAAAAATGTTAATACTTTTGCTCCTGGGCTAGCCTTAATTGTACAAATTAGCATATGTGTTTCCAATAGCGTTTTTCACTGAAAAATAAAAATAGGATTAAGCTTCTAAGAGCAGCACTAATGAGGAACTTGGGTTGAATCATTTGAAAATACTACATTTTATATATATTTTTTTACCCTGCTGTTAGGCACATTAGGCCAACATATAGTCATACATCTAGAATTTCTAATTTCTAGATTGTGTCCCGTTAGTCATTAGTGAATCAGACAGTATTAAGCAGTATTTAAGAATGAAAGCTTTAAAAATAAAACTGAGTTTGAATCATATCTCTGTAGCTTACTTCCTTTGGGTCATTGGGGAAATTTCTTAACCTTCTAGACTCAGTTTACTTGTATGTAAAATGAAGATAACAATGAAAATGTCAGCATTATAGGATTATAGCAAGGATTAAGAGACAATACATGTAAAATCCTACCACTGTGCCTACCACACAGTCAACGCTCAGTATCAGCCATAAACACTAGTAGTAGTAGTAGTAGTGAAGAAGAAGAAGAGGATACAGAGAAGACAATGCTCATTGTATCCTAAATCAGTCCCTTACCATCAGTTCATGAAGTTCATGGCGGGTAACTTTACCCTCATTTTCAGTGGTGATTCCTGGTTTGCCTAATCCAATATCTTTAGTTACCCTGGCCATGGGAGATTGGTTGCAGAGTATTTGTCATTTAATTAGAGCCAGTTAGCTTCAGGCCCAAGACTTGACTTTATCTACTGAAGGACAGTTGCCTTTAAAAATGAAAGCAAAAACCAAAACTGAATTTAGAACTGAGAGGATAAAGGACTATAGCCATCTTAAAAACACAAGGAGAAAGCATGTCTTAGAATGATTACAACATTCGGGGGACAGAAGGTCCCCAGGTGGAAAGATGGAGAAACCAGGTCTTGTTCACATCCTTTGAAGTTGTGCATGAAGACATCCCTGAAGCCAGCCCTACCTGTGAAGTTTTCAGTTTCATGAGCCAATAATTGCCCTTCTGTATGAACCAGTTTGGGCTGTATTTTTTTAACCTGATCAATTGATAAAGAAGTGAATCAGTTTGCAGAGTGTTCAGTCTTTCCAAGAAAGCTAAAGTTCCATGTTCTCCATGTCATTTCTGCTGAAGGATTGCCCAGTGGCCCCCTTCTGAAAAGTTACGACTTTACTATGGCTTTCTAGGCCACTCTGATTCCCAAAAGAGATTCTCTGTTCTTGTTAGTTTTGCCTTCCTTTGCTGGTTCCCCTCCAAAACTAATGTAAGAATTAGTAATTTTCATATGCAAATATTTCTTGGGCTTATAACCCCAAAATCGTCAATAGATAGAAATCACCTTTTCTCCCCCTATGCTTCACTCTCCAGCATGAGCCAGCTTTTCAACTGTTGGGGACTTCTTCAGAATGTCTCCTTGCATAACTCACTTAGAGGGAAATAAATTACATAAAGTAAGTCCATAAGCCATGGCTTTCATAGACTTCAGGGAGGGAAAAGAGAAGGAACTGAGTGCTAAACGCAAAGGGAAAACCTGTAGGTTTTCAATTGAGATTGGAATGGAATAGAGATGTGTGAAGCAGAGGAACAGAACAAGTCATTCTTGTCACCAAGTCTGCGGATAAGTTGACTTTCCGAACAAATAGCATGGAGAAAAAGAACCTAAAAAAACAAAACATCAAAACATGTGATTGATGGCCAAACTAGAACAACTGGCAGACAAGGGCAAATCACAGGGTACTGCGTTTTGAGGAGATTTCAAGCCGACAGCCTACTGTATTCAAGGCGCACCTAATATTTGTTTCTGCACTTCAAAATTTTAAAATCCAGTAGTTAAATTGGGGAAATGGTTTAGCTACATAGAAATGTATGTTCAAAAGTGACGTATTTCAGCCATCTCCAAGTGGAAAGAAATTTATTTTGAAGCCACTGAAAACATCAGTCTCTCATGGGGTGCCTATATGTCATGTTCATCCATGACTATTCTGGTGTATGCCTGATGTCTTAGTGTAATTATTGAGAATACCTTTTTGACCCTCATAAGAGTCTTGGATTAGGATTTAGGCAGTAATTACACAGTCACATTACTCATGATCCCACGTGACTCAGTGGGTGATCTGAGGTGTCAATATATGTACCATATCTCACTAAATAATTTGAAAATTCCCTCTTCTGATTTTACTTCCCAAGACCAACTCTTAATGGCAGATTGGCTGTGAGCAAAAAAGACACTGTAACAATGGTTTAAAGGGATCTAAGATTTAAGTTTTCTCACATAACCGGAAGTGTGGAGCTAGACAGTTACTGGTGTTAGTTCATTGATTGGCTAAACAACCCTTGGCTAAAGGGCCAAGCTCTCTTTCCCTCCTGGTACAAGATGGCTTCTACATCCTCAGCTGACATGTATACTTTATGGGCAGTAAAAAGGGGCACAAAGAAAGAAATGGTGCCTTTATCAGGGAAACGTGCTTTCCTAGAAGTGCCAACAATGTCCATAGCGATGTCCAGTGATGACCATAGAACTATGTCACGTGGTCACCCCTAGGTAGAAAAAGTGTAGGGAAGTGTCTCAATTTATTGAAAAATTTTGAACTACATACATTTCCATATCCATTAAACACAGGGTTCTGTTAACGTGCTGGGAAATACGGATATTGGGTAGGCACGTGACAACTGCCACATGTCTCCAGACTGGAAGTATAAATGTAGATAGTGTAAGACTTTAGGACAAGAGAGAGTCAGAGAGACAGAGAGCAAGTGAACAGACTGAAAAATAGATAAGCATGTGTAGTTTCTTCATTAGGCTACATAAGATCTTTTGAATCACTATAAATATTGGTTGAACCATTTATAAACCTCTACTAGGAAGCTAAATATGGAACTTCTAGACACTGAAGGGAAGAGGTCTTAACCTGTAATTTTATTCAGGTCCAAATAGATTAGAACTCACTTGGGATTTGGAGACAGAAGCTTTCTGCTTGTTGAGTTTTCATGACGGATCGCTGGATATTTCCTCTGAAGTTTCTCTCTATAGTTAGAGCACAGATGAAGAAGCATCACTGCTTCACCGTCCATTCTCCTGATTCACTGGAAGGGTTTCACTGGATGGGTAAAAGTTCTCTCTGTAGGGAGCTGTGAGAAGTCGTGAGGAACTGAAAGCCACCATGCAGAGGGACATAGCATATTGACTTCGTCAGGGTGTGTTTGCCTCTGGTTTCAATATGCCTATTTCTGAAACTCCAGGGATCAGCAACTTTCCCATGCTCCCATGTAACCAATAGTTTATTACCTATTTACTTAGAGTTGATAATCTGGCACACATTGTCTTAGGCACTGGAAATAAAATGAAAAGCCCTTCCACAGCAGTGGGAGAGCAAGACAACATGTAATCAATAATCATGGAAATTTACTACTTAGGATTGACTTTATAAAAAAGAAATCGATTTCAGTAATAGAGAATAACAGAGGAAACTGATTTTGAGAGGATTGCCATGAAAATTTCTTTAAGGATGTGATAGTCAAGCTAAAACCTAAAGGATGACAAAAAAGGAGAATTATGCACCAGCCCTGAGGAATAGTGATGCCATCAGAGGGAAAAATAAGTGCAAAGCATTCATAAGAATAAAATGTTTGTAAACCTTATTATTTCTCATCCCTTCTATCATAACTCTTGGGCCTGAAGCACTAATTTGAATACCTGTTCATTTTCACGTGTTCATCTATTCAGTTTCAAATATTTTTACTTACCATGTGCTGAGTACTGTTTTGGGTGATCCAATCATGGGAGAAGGAAAGGACAAATACTATGCTTTCACACCATAATAAAAGAATGAAATTATTCAGGGTTATAAAAGAAGGAAGCAGGGTTAAATGTGATATATTTTCTCTCTTGGCACATTATTTTTTAATTTTTAAATTTATACTAAATCTCCATGAATTTCTTTCTGTGATTTATATTACCCTTGTATTTTGTCTCTTTTTACATTAAATCCAGGAATAAGTTGTATGTTTTTTAAAAAAAATTTCATATGCTATTTAATGAATGCTTTCTTTATTATTAATATTCCCAAAGAATTTCCAGGAATTTTCTGTTACTTCAATGAAAAGACTTCATTGGCATTATCTTAAAACCTTGAAATCTGCTTAGTAGCATATTGCTAAAAATATATATATAGTTTAAAAGCTCCACACCACATATAAAAAAGTAACTTAAAATGGATCATAGACTTAAGTGTAAGAGTTAAAACTGTGAAACTCTTAGAAGAAAGCACAGGCTAAATCTTTATGACCTTAAATTAAACAGAACTTTCATAGATGTCACCAAAGCAACAAAAGAAAAAATTTCATCAAAATTGAAAACATTTGTGCTTGCAAGAACACAATCAAGAAATTGAAAAGGACAGCCCAGAGAAGGGGAGAAAAGTTAGCAAGTTATTTATCTGATAAGGAATGTGTATCTAGAAATATAAATAACTCTTACAACTGAAAATAAAAGGATAGGTTAAAAGTGTGCAAGGTTTGAATAGACTTATTTCCAAAGAAGATAAACAAATAGTTAATAGCTACATGAAGAGATGCTCAACACCATTAGCCATCAAGGAAATGCAAATCGAAACCCATGAGGCCTCAGCACTTCACACCATCAGGATGGATCTGTTAGAAAAAACAAATAATAGCAAGTGTAGGTGATGATATGGAGACATTGGAACCCTTATGTGCTGCTAGTGGGAATGTGAAATGCTACAGCCACTTTGGAAGACAGTCTGGCAGTTCCTCAAAAGGTTAAGAATCTGAAATATATATATGTATATGTATAACTGAATCGCTATGCTGTTCACATGAAACTAACATTGTAAATCAACTACACCTCAGTAAAAAATAATTTAAAATAAAGGTTAAAGATTGAGTTACCGTGTGACCCAGCAATTTCACTGCTAGGTATATACCAAAGGAAAATAAAAACATATGAGCACACAAGAACTTTTTGTGCATTAATATTGATAGCAGCATTATTCATAATAACCAGAAGTAGAAACAACCCAAACGTCTATCAACTGATAATGGATAAAGTATGGTATATTTATGTAATAGAATATTATTTGGCAATAAAAAGAGTGCTGATATATGCTACAGCATGGATGAGCCGTGAAAGCAGTATGTTAAAGGAAAGAAACCAGTCACAGAAGACAACATATTATATAATTCCATTTAAATGAAATACCTAGACTAGACAACTCTGTAGAGACAGGGAGCTTATTAAAGATTGTGTTGTGCTGAATGGGAATGAGTCACTGCTGAAGGATGTGAGTTTGCTTTCTGGGGTAATGAAAATGTTCTGTAATTGATTGTGGTGGTTGTACAACATTGTGACTATGTGAATATACTAGAAACTACTGAAATGTACACTTTGAATGGGTGAAATGTATGGTATATGAATTATATCTCAATAGTGCTGTTATTAAAAAGCTAATTCTCTTTAAAATATTAATTTAATCCTGAATTTAATAGAGATTAAAAAGTAAATAAGATCATTTTTTCCTTAATTGATTCAATGCGCGTTAATTGAATTGTAATTTTTGTTTGTTTAAAGTAACACAAAGGCGTGAACTTCCTCACAATTGGAGGGGTGTGACAAAACTTTAACACCCTGGTGTTGGAGCAAAACATGGAAGGCGTGAAAGCAGAGTGGAATTTATGTTTTCAGTGTGAGGCGCTCTGTCCTACAACTGTAAACACCATTGATTTTTGACCACAGAATACTTGCTATGAGAGAAGAGTTTTTATAATAAGATTAATATTTGTTGGAACTGATGGCATTTGAATTTACTTACTGAGCTTGGACTTTTAAATTATTACTATCAGTGCTTTAAAAATTTATACATATCTATTAATGAGGTGGTACATTTGGACAGGTATGTGTTTAAATCACAGAATATATTTTTCTTTCTCTCCTTAACTCAAATTAAAAATGTTTTGTGAAGAATTCTTGAATATTTTGTACCCAGAGTTGCATCTTGGGACTATTTAAAGGAAAAAGGTATAGAAATATATGTATCTATTTGGTAATGCGCATTTTAGTGCCTTGCCGCCGAACATACTATTTCTTAATACACATTTGGAAATTTCAAAGTACAGTGCAGTTTTAAATATGAATATTTTAAACAGGCTTTAACTGAAGTTTGAAACCCATGGGCATACTTAGATTAATATATATAAAGATATACTTTTGTAATTAAATATTTATTTTTAATTTATGCACATTAGGATAGAATCACTTGAAGATCATCTTTAAGAAACCAGAATAGCATACATTTGAGAGACAACACATATCTTCTGTTTTGTTTAGCTTGTTTCACCTTCTACATTGTTAGACATAATAAGCACATCTCAAGTCATGATAGAAGCCTATTTTGTGAAGCGTGGCTATTAATCTAGCTTTTATCTCATGGCGTTGTCACAATTACTTTACCATCACTCTTTTGTGTTCATTACAGCATTCATTATGTCTGTTTTCAAGGCCAGTGGCTAGGTCAATCAATATTACTTTCACTCAGTGAATTGGATGAGGTTTTATTCTCAAAAGATTTGCTGTTTTAAATATCCTATATCTAGTTAGCCTTGTATAGTTTAATTCAGGCCATCTCTTTAAAAAAAAAAAAAGGAAAGGAAAAATAGAAATGCTCTAAAAAAATACTGAGATGCACAGAGTTTTAAATGAGCTGAAAACTTTCAATATAATTTAGTCTAAAATCACATTTGGGTATTGTCTCTGATGCCATTCAATCTCTGACGGAACATCTCATGTCTGTAGGGACTTACCACCCCAAAGACTTATGCTTTGGTCCAGCAGTCTTGGCTTGGTGTAAACAGTGTTTGGAGTCAGTCATACCTGGGTTGACACTTCATTCTTGCTGCTGGTTGAGTTTAACTGATTTACTACATATCTCTGAGTTCCTCTTTATTATTTTTAAAATCTGGTGCATTATCTCTACTTTGTAAGTTTGTTAGAGAAATTTAAAAGATAAACTAATAGGTAATACACTCAGATCAATAAGGAACACTCATTAAATGTAGTGTTTTCTTTCTAACCCCTATAGATGTCAAAACACTTGGTAAGATCCAAGACATATCTTAGAAAGTATGTATATTTTGCATCTGAAAAAATTTATCTATCTGTTTTGATTATAGTGGAAATACAGTGGTGCTTTTACTTA
The DNA here is from genome assembly GCF_048564905.1 of Vicugna pacos. Taxonomy (NCBI): domain Eukaryota; kingdom Metazoa; phylum Chordata; class Mammalia; order Artiodactyla; family Camelidae; genus Vicugna; species Vicugna pacos. The sequence continues at coordinate 59,133,313 of NC_132987.1, read as the reverse complement.
GGTTCATTCTCCCTCTTAACTTCCTTCAGTATCTCTGTTCTCTGCTCCAACTCTCCACTTCTGCAAACTCTGAAAGCTTTCCTTATGTTCCTTCCACTATTTTGTATTTCATCACTTTAAAGGTAAACTAGCCACTTGCTGCCTCCAAAACCTTCAATGAATTAAAGTAACTCATACGATAAAATTCAAACTTCTTTGACTGGCCTTCAAACCCTTTAGCACTTTGACCCCAACATAATTCCAATTTCATCTACATTTTCATTTCCCTTTGTGACATGTTTTCCTTTCCTTTTTCCTTCTTTATCTTTTCTTCCATGCGGTCAGTTCTAATGCCCTTTTCTGCCATCTTTGCTTGTCAATATCTCATTCCATCTGATCCATATGCTTTCAGCATGAAATCTTCCCTATTGAAAGTAAAGAAGTCAAAACTACCTTGCCTTATCCTTCATAGCATTTCACTTGTGTTTTTCTCATAGCTCTTTGTTCTGCCTCTGGTTCAGTTTGTAATTTTGTCTCCAGAACTAAATTATCAGCATCTTGAAGGCAAAGCCTGGGTCTGAATCATCCTTGAATTTCCATCTACAAGTTTCCTGCACACCTTCCCACCACATCACCCACCCAGCCATAGCTCCAACAGAGGTGATGTCTATTATCACAGTTGCTTCGGCTGCCAGTGCTCTTCAAACACATGGAAAAGCTTTGTGGCCTGACCCTAGCCACTCCTGAAACCACATCAGATTGAATGTTTGGGGTTTAATCTCAATGAGAGTGACACAAACTGTGGTCTATTTGTTTTTTCCCTTTGTGGTCTAAATCACAGAGGCAAGCTTTCTTTCCATTAGCAGCTATATTGTGGACTTTATTTTGTTTTTTTTCTTTGCCTTTTGCACCTTGTTTTTTTAAATAGTCTTTTTGATGTATTTATGATTTATACCTTTGCTTTAAAACTCTATTCAGAAACAGAGTTGTTTCTGTTCTATGATAAACTGAGGGTGATTGCAAAAAGCAAAGCAGTACTTTTGTAAATGGAATATAATATTGACATTGAATTTTATGGATTACAAGGTGTGTTTGCACCCAGTATTTCATTTGATATTTACCCGTGCGAAGCAGGTAAATGCAAATAATACTGTGCTTATTTTACGGATTAGGAAGTGGCTGCTGTGGGGGCTTTTAGGGATTTACCTACTGTCGCAAGCTGACTTTGAACTAATGCTCCAAGCTCATTCTAACACACTTTCCATAACACCATGCTGGGATATTTAAGTTCATTGAATTTGATTTCTTGAAGTGATTTACCTGTAGTTTACCTGGTGCTCCATCAAGCAAAATAGATTACTGAAGGGTTAGTATTTAAAAAGTCTCATTTAGTTTGAACCTTCCTTTGATACTTTAAGTTGTCTATTTGGCCCATTAGATCTGTCGGTGTCACTTATCCTCAAACTTGGTTTAACATCATATTACTTTTGTGTACTCGGGTGACATGTAAGGTAACAGGTGATTGAGACAGTTACAAATTGGTTTCTGGATATTTTTTCCTCAGAGTTTGCCTTTTTTTAGTATATGTATGGTCAGAGTGTGTTTTTTATTCTTGAAAATTTTAATGTATCTGCTAATTTTATGATCCCAGTAGGAATCTGGCATTATTATAATGAGAAAATACAGGTGTGGAGTATGGAGTCGTAGATTATTGTAATGAGGATACCTTTCTTAAGATCTTTTAACTGTATTTTCTGGTTCTCATTCTCAGATCTGTGTTTACAAACAGGCTATGTTTTTGGTGTTTTATTATTCACAAAATGAAGACACAAAGGCAGAGTCCTCCTCACTAAGATGCATTGTGTGAGGATGGAGAATGGAGTTGTATAGCCCTGAGGTGGTGTTAAGTGAAAAATGCAGAGGAAAGTAATTGGCCACATTCCAGACTCTTTGGAGAGACTGATCCAGGAGTCCAAAATGGAAAATGAAGTTTCCAAAAAAACTCTCCCCAAAGAGGCATGATTCATCTTGCGGGGCAGTGAATGTAGCTCTTTGAGCACTGATACTTATTTGGCTAGTTCACTGGCGTCCAAGTGTACCTAACTCTGCAAAGCAGCTTCTCAAAAGCTCTTAGAGCCCGTCTCAAATGCTTCCCCTGACCATCAGCTGTTTGTCGTCGTTGTATTTTAGTTTCCTTTGTAGTACTGAGAGATCTTCCAAATCTACCAGTTCTGTCTCTGCTATCTAGCACTGTGCCCACTCTGGCTTTATTTTTATGGACTCTCAGTTAGTAAGAGTGATCACAGAGGTCAATTAGACTGAATAGGTGGGTCCTTTTATAATATTCACAAAAATTAAAACCCAATTATGCTGAAACATTTCTAAGAGTGAGGGCTTTATTGCCTGAATCATACACTGGAGATGACTGTTAGGATTATACTCTCTTTATTGTGCCATTTTTGGTCCTAGTTCTGCAATCTGGAGTCACAGAGGATGTGTGTTAATTGCTTAGCAGTGCTCGGCACATGGTTAGTGTTCTGAAGCTGTTGACTGTTGTGAAGAGCAAATGAATTTTTCTACCTCTGTGTCCATTTTATCTCCATCTCAAGTCGTCCGTATCTCTCTGTCATCTATTTATTTATTTTCCATTAGGATGATGACTGACACCCAGTAAGGACTTTAAAAGTGTTTACAAAAATTATGACTTCTTTCTCACATGGTTTTCAACTATTTGTTGAACACAGATACTGTAGGAAGTGATCATGCTTTTTCTGGAGAATATTAACCAGGTCCGGTTCTTTCCCAAGAAAGTTAATAAATATTATTTAATAAGTTAACAAAAAATAGAATCATTAAATTTTCTAAGTTGAAAGAAACCTGTAAACATTTGGTTCAGCTCCTCCTTTTCATTTCAGATTGGAAAATAGAAATTTGGACCTGGACTTTGCTCATCCCATTATCATCCAGAGCTCGCTTTTTATTTGTACATCTCTCCTAAAATGTGATACTACTATCTGTGCAAGTGATATTTTATTAATTTCTGCCCTGGTTGAGCCCTCGCTGAATAGTAGCTGACACTCCGTGGCCAGCATGAAACCATTCATGGTAGTATGGATTGGTCAGCAGTACAGGGCTGGGGGAATTAAAATTCATTCACTTGCCTCTTAGAAATATATGTTTAAGAAATTCTTTGATACTGCTTTAGTTTAAACCAGTGATCTTTTCCCCTGAAAATAACAGTTTTATGATTATTCTGGTGGTCTTCAACCCTGGCTTACCTGATTTTCTGATACACATAAAGCCTACAGAAATGTATTTTTTTCATTGACTTCATACTTTGGTCTTTATTATGTTTCAGTGAGTGACTTGAATTAGACCTGTAATAAGCTGAAACCATGTTAAGTACAGCTGTAATGTCGTGGACCCAAGATGGTGTTGCTGGCAGAGTTCTCATTATAAGTGCTTTGACTTCCATTTGGTAGTCGTTTCTGTAAGTCCCAAGGAAATCTCCCGCTATGGAAGCTCTTGCTGTAATGACGTTGTTCCTTTAGGCCCTTATCAGAGGTGCACTTTGCTAATTCTCTTCCCCCGTGCCGGCCCCAACCTTCCATCAGCAGAGGTTGCTTTGCTTCCCTTTCCATTCCAGTCCAGACCAGTCCCTACTCTGTATTCTCACCTGCACCACTTATCACCAAAGCCTTCTGATAGCGCAGTCGATGTCTAATTATTCCTCCATTTATCCATCAAAGGCCCTTTTCTAACATGTCTCATTTTCTACTTACATGAAGGATATTTCCTTGGCCAGATTTTTGGTGGTCAGCATGACGCCTCTCGGAAAAATATGCCTTTTCTCCATCATTGGAGAATCAGAATTTCCAACTCTTCTCAGCTGAGGGTTGAGGCATATTTCTATATAAACCTGCTGGAGGTTGTGGAAATCAGTAGGTTAATAAGGCTTCTATAACAGTTCAATTTGTGCAGGAATTTTCAACTGATTTTTCTTCTACCATGTGATAGGCATCATGTAAACAAAAACATTCATCCAGAAAATGTTTCTGACTGTCTATTTTTGTGTGCATTGTTTTTATTTACATTCAAGCAATGTTCATGTTTATAGTGTGATTGGATCCACATAAAAACCCCAGAGAGATTGATCAGACTAGTATAATTATTAGTATAGTAGAAATATGGAAAATTACCCAAAGGTGATAAGGGGCATTAATACCAGTGTCTGATCTAAGATTTTCCTATTTCATAACTAAGCCTCCTTTCCTTTCCTTATTTGAAAAATGAATATTCGATTGCTTACAGTAGTTAAGGATTCCTATTTAAGAATTTTTACTTATTTGTTTATTTTCCACTTGAGACCAGAATATTGGTTGTGATGTGTGTCTAGAAGGGTGAAGGCTGTATTTTGGAGATGTGTGAACAGGGAATAGAGAGTTTGACTGGGAGGTGGAGTGAGAGGCAGGCAGAGAAAGGGCAGCTCAACCTGTATTTCAGGGAAAGAAAGGAAAAAACAAACAGAAGAATCATATCTCTGTTTAAAATTTCTTTTCAGTTTAGCCTTTTAAGTTCATATGGGAATTGTCTGTTAAATGTCCATTTTTCTTTGGTACCTTGTAGTGGTGCCTACCATCCTAAACATCCAGAGATGGTATATACGAGTGGCAGTAGGACACAGTGTTAGACTCTGTGTGCAGAATTAGCAAAGGGTTTTATTTAAAGTAGTTGACCATCTTTGAGACAGCTGCCTATGTGTTTATATTCTTCTTCTTCTCTTTCTTTTCTCCTTCTTATTTTTCTTCCATTTCCATCCTTCTGTCCTTCCTCCTCTGCCTCCATCCTTCCTTCCTTTTTTCTGTTTACCTCTCTTGTTTTTCCTTCATCCTTCCAACTCTTTCTTTCTTTCTTTCTTTCTTTCTTTCTTTCTTTCTTTCTTTCTTTCTTTCTTTCTTTCTTTCTTTCTTTCTTTTGGTATAATCCTTATTTAATAGACATTCATTAAATATGTGCTGTATGCAAAGTGAGCTAGAAGCTCTGCATGCCTGTAATACAAAGAAGGATATCAAAATTACGCTCTCAAAAGAAGCTTACAGCCTAGCAGAGCAGGTAGGCAGTACAAAAATCAAGAAATCCATTTAGAACCTGCCCAAGTTCTGGGTATAGAATAAACAATATCTCAGGCGTTCAAAGTGGGATCCTGGAGTTACGGCATGGAGAGGATATTTTAAAATCTTGGCTTGGAAATGGAGTTCAAATTGGTAAGTCCTAATGATTTGCCCTCAGGAAAATACTGGCCATTGTGACCTGTTCTAAACTATATTAAAGATTCTGTTGTCATATCATATAAAGTATGGCCTCTGTGATAATATATATCACATCTTAATACTGAAAGTTACTGTGTACAAATGGAGTTGAGTGTGAAATGAGAAACTGACTACTCTAGGTCCCTTAATTAAAATCTCTTGTCCCCTCCCTTCTATGCAGGAGAGCAAATTAGTAGTAAGATTTTAAAAAACTATTCTGTTTAGTAAGACCCATGAGGAACTGTGTGCTTGCCAGGGTTGTTTATTCAAACGTGCAAAGACTAGCCCATATTGATGAGTGGAGAGGGAGAGTAGTAATTTCAGGGACTGGTAGAGAGGTGACATGGGGAGGAGACAAGTGAAGGCAAAGTTAGTATTTAATGCCCAACAGGAAATGCAGAAAGCTTGTGGATAACCGCTTGCCTGCCCAGCTGTGTCAAAAAGGTTAACTGCTATATATAAAAATAGATAAAAAACAAATTTCTTCTGTATAGCACAGGGAACTATATTCAACATCTCATAATAATCTTTAATGAAAAAGAATATGAAAATGAATATATATGTATATGCATGACTGGGACATTATGCTGTACACCAGAAATTGACACATTATAACTGACCATACTTGTTAAAAAAACATAGCTATGGAGGGTTTATACTGTGCAAGACCCCTTGGTTATGTGTGTTTTGGTTTGACAGCCCGTTGCTTCGGGCCATTGAGTAGGAATGATAGCTCTATCCAACTTAACAACCCCTCAAGTATTAAATGTTGGAATGCAAATGGTGATAATAATTATGTTAGTTACATTTCTGAATGTTTACTACGTGTTTGAGCACTGTAAATGCATTCATTCAATCTTCACGTCGACTCCCTAAATTATGTCCTAGCGTTATATTCCTTGGATTGATGAGGAAATAAAGATGATTTACCCAAGATGACCCATATGGAAGATGAAGCTGTTAACTATATTAAATACTGAGTCTCTAATAATAAGAAAATGTCACAATATTTATTTACGTGTGGTGCTTAGTGACTTCAAAAGGCTTTGACATCCACTGTTATTCACACAACCCGTGAGATATATTAAGTCAGGTTGTTTATCCCTTTTTAAGAGACAAAGCATTAAGACCCAGAGCATCTATCAAACCTAAGAACACGTGGATAGTAAGTGATTAGAATGACATTTCGCTTCAGGTCTGTTTATTCCAAAACGTAAGCGGAGTTCACTGGACTCTGATGTCTGTTCATAATTTAAAGCCAATAGATGTGTCTCACTTTAGGCAAATTTCCAATCAGATTGGCTACAATCTAATAGATTCTTGTTCTTGGGAATGTACATTTTAGTCTCTTAGTAATTATCTTATGCATTATACAATCTTCACTGGAGTTGCCAGATAAATGAGATGTCACTGCACTGAACAGCAAGGATCATTGCTGCTGGCTTTCGATTGGTTTCATCTGTTGCTAGGAAGAGTTGCCATCTCTCAGCAGCTGCCAGCCAGGCAGGCATTTCTGGTGGAGCCGAGCCCAGGTTGACAGTAGCTCGAAAAGGAACGTGTCCTAACCTGGCAAGGACATCCTTCAAGTCAGTGTTTTTGTCAACGAGGCTGACAGAATCCCCGATTTTGATGCATTTCATTGCTTTTTATGAGGTTCATTTTTGTCCTTTATTTGCTTTGCTTTACTTTGTTTAGTTGCTGACAAACCATATTCATGCAGTTTACAAAAGAATAAATAAATTCCAATTAACATCTGAAACGCAGAAGAACTTGGTTTCCAGCTTTAGTGGGAGAGTGATATTGTGTGTGATTAAAAGAAGTAAGAGCCATTTCTTCTAAAAAAGGGTACACATCATTTTCCTGGCAATTACAAAAGGGAGTTTAAAATGTTCCCTTTAGGAGTTTGATGAAAGGATGAGAATTGTTCAATTTGGATGGCTTCCCCTGTTTAAAATCCTGTTGATCTGGAAGGTGACTGAAATAGATGCTGGGGAAGGAGCAGCATTTTGTGTATTCTTCCCTTGCTTGCCTTTACCTACTGTGAGCTGTCTGCCTGGAAGGTTCTACGCTCTGCTTAGTTAACTCTTCTTCACTCTTCACCATCAGGCTCAAACGCAAGACGTGTGGCAGAACTTTCCACATGCACCTCTATCACCACCACTTCTTTGTGTCCTCAAAATGCTTCATTTATATTCCTATCTGGGGACTTTGATACCAAACTATCTTTATGGTCACTGTTTTCTGCTTGGCCATTTCCATTCCTTAGCTGTTGTATGTCCAAAGGTTCAAGGACCACATTTTATGCACGTTTGAGTTCTTAGCACCTAGGACTGTGCCTGGACCTAGCAGGCACCCCTCCCTAACTCCCCAACATCCGCCCCAAGGTGTTCAGTAAATTAGCAAGTGCACACTATGATGCATCATTGTCCTCAATCTTCAAACAGCTCAATTCAGGGATCTCAAAAGACAAGCTTATGAGGACTAAAATACATCTTTGACCCCAGAAATATATTAACTGCCTCCAATCATACCCATGCATGGAGGGATTTGAGCATTCTCTCATTCCAGAGTCTGGGCAACGGAGCTCAGTCTATTTACACTGGAAGGGATGTCAGAGAGTCCGTTGGCCCACCTGCTCTTTGACAGATGTGGAAGAGAAAGCCTGCAGGGGAGATGCCATCTGCCCAAGGCTGCCACCCAGAAGGCTGGTGGCCGAGCTGTGCTTCATCCCTCGTGAGCATTCTGTTAGGTTATTTCTCTCTCTTGTGCAGTTGCTCTGCAAAGCGAATGTGTGCTTTCCCGACCTTTGTATTTCCTGTAGCACTTTCTGGGTTGTCCATTTTGGGTTCTCAGTAAATACTGAAATGAAATAGGGCTCTTCTTATTCACTTCACCACCTTCCCACATCGTCTTTATTACAAAGAGCATTGAAGAGAAGAGATAGTTCTGCTTTAAAGACCAAATAAAAGAAGAGTTTGATTAGCCTCCACTAAGAGATCAGAAGTAAACTTTTGCCTCTTTATCTTTTTTATTACATTTTTAATTTTTTTTATTTTTAAGATTTGGGGGGTTAATTAGGTATTGATTTATTTATAATGGAGGTACAGGGGATTGAACCTGTGACCTCATGCTTGCTAAGCATGTGCTCTACCACTGAGTGGTACCCTTCCCCCACCTTTTTATCTTCGTTGCTTTCCCTGCTCCCTTCCTCAGCTGTCTTGTAATTCCTTACTCTCTTTTCCTCTTTTCAAGATGGAGAATCTACCCAAATTTTCCATTAGGTTGTAAGGTATAATAATTTAAAACAGTGAGCAGAATTAACCTCCTTGTCTCCTTACCTGAAATACTCCTCCATCCACTCTGCCTGGCCAGTTCTTACTCATCTTTCAGTCATAGCTTTTCCAGTTTCACTCACTACCAGGCATCATGATGCCCTCTTTGCCTCAGTACTCTTCCTTTGTAATTCTTATCAGAGTTTTAAATTTGTAATTTTTTGTGTGCTTATTCACTTACTATCTTTCTCTCCAAATAGAATGCAGGTTCTACAAGGTCAGAGTCACTTGATGTGTTTTATATCATTGGATATCCATCACGGAGCACACGGTACCCGATATATAATAGATACTCAAAGGACTTGTATTTAATGAGTGCATGAATGAATGATTCTTAGTTCTTGTCTGTCTTTACCCAGTGAATTTTTAGAGGGACCCTGTTCCTTTAAGATCCTCCCTGCATGTTAAGGAGACCGCTCCCATCTCTGAGACTTATCCAGAAGATTCCACTCCACGCCCAGGGATTACTTTAACTCTGCCTAGTCTCAATCCGCTCCCTTCCTGTTATCACAAACTCCTTTCTGTTGCCCTAGGTTCTCCCCCCTCCCTCACAGTACAATTTTAGGTCCCTGTTTCTTTGGATTTTCCACATCTCACCTTATTTTCCTTGTGGATAGTGACTTCTCTTCTATTTGGTCTAATGCGTTTAGTTCGGTATGGTCTCCCGTTAACTGAGTTCCGGACCACCTTTAAAGATTCTTAATCTTTTTTATGCTATCAGTCATCTTGGCAGTCTTGTGAAGCCTGTGAGTTCCCTTTTCAGAATAATCACTTTTAATGCATAAACTAGAAAACACATAGTATTAAAAAGAAAGCCGATTATGCTGAAGTACAATTCTCTGCAGCTCTCACTTCTCATGACTGCCCCTAGGGAAGCCCTGGGGTGACCAACATTGATTGCCCTACCCCACCTTCAGGCTCTGGCCCAGACACAGTTGGAAGGTGGTAGGTTAATTTTCTAGGACTGTGGGTTCGGGCAAGCCTATTTGGGCTTCTGTGTTTTTATGCTGAAGAGCTGAATATGAAGATAAACTGTAAGGGCCCTTAAAAACAACTCTGTTGTGAAACTTTGATAGCCTTTAATAATTAGCTTCAATGAGAGAAGTGCATTTATCAACATTTAAAGTACATTATTATCATTCCACAAGGACCACTGTTGACAAGAGCTGGGAGAAGAGCCGCCATGTGATAGAGCACATGAGATTTTCCGGCCAGGACACTCAGTCTGCAGGTGCTAATAGCGGTGATGCTGATGTCTTTTTGAGTTGGTCCTGATGTGGCAGAAAGGATTGCCTGTGCTCCCTTAGATTTTGCTGGAGTTTCCACTGCTTTTGTGAAAGATGAACACAAACCTTAGAGAAAATGGGCCTCAGTGGCACAAGGCTACAATGAGTGCATGACCAAAAAAAAAAAATAAATAAAAGAGTATTAACACCAAAGGCAGCTTTGTGATTCTGACGTTGAAATGAAGTCCTCCCAATGAGGAAATAACCAATAGGACCAGTCTAGTAACTGGGGCACACTGGAAAGCACCTTAGTCTTGGAGGTGGAAGAGTTGAGTTCAAATGCGGATTCAGTGCTTTGTGCCTTGAGCATTGAGCAAAGGGTTCTGTTTAAAACTTTATGGGACACTGTAGTCATTCGCATTGTCTAGAGTCACCCCTGCTCTCCTCAGATTGTAACCTCATCAGGGAATGTTTAATTTAATAAGGACTTATTGAGTATGCACAGTGTGTCAGCACTGTTAAGACCTTACTATAAGACTACACCATATCCTGCAAAATACCTAAAGCAAAATTAAGCATATCTGAGGAATTCTCATACACTTATTATATGTTTCTGTGTAAGTAATAATGGTGCCAGACACCTATGCTTTCAGACTTATATTCAAAAGAGGAGTGAATTCCCTCATGTTGTATACAGGGGGGAAACACTCTTAGGAATATTTAAAATATATGAAAGAATAAACTCTACCCTCAAGCACTATAGAAGCATACATTTACATACAACCAATTTGTATAATAATCACAAGCCATTCTCACCCAGATTTCTCAGAGACATGAATCGAGTTTGAATTTACAGGGTGTAGTCAGAAGTGATACCATTGCAGCTACAAATGTCCCCGTATTGGTCGGGGCCTTTCCCCGGTCTGCAGTAATCTTCTCCAGTTCCTAATGTCTGTCTGAAACCCAAGCAAAAACTACCTCACTTGTGAAGCGTTGTTTTGAATCCTCACCAAGTAGAAATATTTGTTCCTTCTTTCATGCTCCCATCCCTCTGTTGTGGTCCTTAATCATCTTCATTTTTCATTTCTCTGCCTGGTTAATTATAAACTCCGTGAGGTCAAGTGACAGGGTTTTTTGTTTTTTGTTTTTTGTTTCTGCTAAATCTTCTCATTCTGTACCTTGCAAATAGCAGTGGTAAGTAATTGAGAAATGAATGAATGAATAAATGAGTGAATAAAGTTGGAAAAATATTGGTTCTTTATTCAGTAAGGATTTCTGGAATGACTACTAAGCTAAGTAAAGAGCAATCTTTGGCTCTTAAAAATCCAACACTCTTTGAAGTATAGAAGTGAACTTTTGAGAAATATAATGAGCATAAAGAAACTGTGTCACTCTGCTATCAGAGCCTAAAAAAATGCTTAGACGTATAAATTATATCAAAACAGGACTGCTGATTTGGGGGGGATACTAGAGATTCTGTTTTGGTCTCAAAGTGGCTCCTTTATGGACTTATCCAAACTACTTCTTGCTTGAAATCCTGTTTTATAAACTATTTCTCCTTCCCCCCACAAATGAGTATTCTAAGGATTAATTATTGTGAAGCACTTTGCAAATGAAAGGCCTATATAAATTCTAAGTGGTGTTGTTATACTGCGGGTGATGTGCCAGAGAAATATTGACAAAAGCCCCCGTTTGCTAAAGCCTGCACTGATGTATTAAGCTCCTGCTGCAGAACATTACCTCTGGGGAGCCTTATACATTCTTTTCTTTAGATGCGTGAATTGGCAATTAAAAATAATTATATTGCTGTCCTGCTTGTGATGCCAGTCAAGAAATCTGCATTGAACGGCATGGGATGTGGTCTTTGAGTTTCAATTACCAAAGAGTACACTTTTCTCTTCCCTCTTCAGATTAAGTATTGCATTTCAGCCAGTCGAGCAATTCAAAATACTGGGTGTTTTTGCTTTCTTTCGTTTTGTTTTTCACTTAAAATGTTTGCTTTTAGCAGATTTTCAGGAAACTGAGTGAAACATTCTCATTTGCGAAACATTCTCACTTGTGGACTGTGATGCAGATTGCATTAGAATTCTAACCAGATAGGTCTCTTGCTTTTGTACATATTTACTTTTGGAAGCAGGCACACCTCTACGATGAGTTTAGTGCTTTACTTGTGCTTGGTAACGTGTGCTGGTAGAAGGGATAGTAAAAGATGAGCATCATCTCTGTTGTGCCAAAAGAAGCCGAGATAATTAAGCTTGCACAAAGCAGTTTGGAAGAAGTGAGGCTATCTCATTTTGGGGCTTTCTGCTGACTACCTGGATTTTATTTGTAAACCTGTATGTAAGCCTGCGTTCTCCGAGTTCGGGCTAAAGGTGTTCAGGAGTAATGATATCAGTGCAAATGAGATAAGAGGATTAGACTGTTCCATTCTGGTACTCCATCATGTTCTCTTCTGGAATGTAAGGTTGGGACTATAAAGATCTTCTCTTTTGATGTCTAATTTGAAAGTGTCAAATCTGCGTAAAATTTCCTAAGGGACTGTAAGAGTTTCATATACAATTGTAGATTACTTCTATGAGCTCAATTTGTTAAGAGCAATTATTACATTCATTATGAAGGCATAATGATGATCTGTATAAAGGACTAAATAATCTATGAAAGTGAAAAAGATAAATACGCATCTATTTTGAAATTTTATTTCCTTAGTAAATCATGACAATTTTTGAAGATTTGGTTTCAAAGTAGAATGAAATATTTGTATTGCAGTGGTTCTATCAACCAGACTGGTATTGGAATGGCTGTCAAATATGGGAATGTTCGGGATAAAAATAGTCTTTGTATAAACTCTTGATTTTGACAGATATTTCAGGGATGAAATGATTTGATTTGTTAGACTGACTATCATTTAAAGACAAATCTAGATTTACCTTTAAAAATATTCCATCAAAACAGCCATTCCATTCTGGGTTGTTGTATTTTGCTGTGGTTTCCTGTTAGAACACCTTATTAGTGGCATCTGGTCAGTAGCATCCCTCTGTGATTCTGTTTAGCTCCTCTACTTGGACAGAAAATCAGGGAGAAATATAGACCTTAATCTGATCCATCCACATTTGGGTATTCTGTCTTTGGATTCTTCTCAAGTTTAACACATTTTCTTTTTTTTTTTTTTTTTAAGTCTTATATCTGTTCTACAAGAGAGCTGACATCTGAAGTCTGTGTAGTCATAAGGCAGTGAGTACAGCTGGGTGAGGCCTGGAGATGTCTAGTATACTACTGGTACCAAAGGTTTTTTCAAAGGTCATGATAATCTAGTAGCATAAATGCTGATAAAATTTTTGCCCTGTTTTGTAGTGGATAGATAAGTGAACCAGGGGAGAGGAAATCTGATTTCTAATTCCAGCTCTGCCACTGATCTAAGCCAAAGAGTGCCGTGCACTGCCAGAAGGCTCCAGGCAGGGTTCTCTTGGATAGGTCTGCCTTTTGTAAGCCAGAGAGAGTGACTGAGAGCTGGCAAGACAGCAAGGAAGCATGGCATGGTTTATGCCACCCTTCTCTGGATAACTCTGAACTACAAAGCCCCATCATTTTGTGTCCCTAGACACAAAATACTTACATCCACAAAGACCCCTAGTCTTTGTTGGGGTCTGCTATATTCTACTGCTATTATGTGAAGACAGAGTCCTATGGCCAATATTTTGAGAGTCTATGTCCCAAGAAACTAAAGCCTCTTCCTGACTTCCTTTTTCTGTATATCCAAAGGAACCTCTTTGTGGTAAATAGTGTGTATTTAAAGAGAGAGGTTGTACTTTATCTAGCAGTGGTTACCCACCCAATCTGGTTAAAGTTCCTTTGACCTTATTCATTGGGAATATTACTGTTGCTTATCTTATTCTTTTATTTAATATTTACAAACATTTACCTATCCAGTTAATACTCTCTCCAAACTGAAATATGTTGGAAAAACTAGGAAGAAACCAAAAAAAAAAAAAAAAAAAAGAAGGAGAAAGAGAAGGGGAAGGAAAGAAAAAAGAAAAGAAAAATCCAACAACAATAAAAAACACTAAATATTCAAAAGATAAATTACTATGTCTTTGTATGAAATCTTTTGTACTTTTAATGTAAGTGAACAAATTATTCTGTTTCATATGATCTGATGTCTATAGCTCTTCTAACCTAAACTGTTTATCTCTTTGTCTAAGGAGATAGGAAGTTACACAGAAAGGGGAAAAAGGAAAATGACAGCAGTAACATGGGGTGGGAGGTAGAAAATGGAATCCTGAATGGAGAGAAAATGCAGGGGAATATCAAGTATATCCTAAAAAAACTTCCACAGAAGGAGGAGGAGAGTTTGAAAGGTACCAGAAAATCTCCAATTCTTTAATTAATCATAAATATCAATCTAGCATACGGTGCTCCAAGAACTCCAGTTAACCGAGGTGTTTTATTCAACTGAATCTGGCACTTCTTTTGGGTACAGGGGATCTCAAGCTAGTAGCAAATCAAAATAGTAGAATAACCCCTAAATCAAATTGGCATTGAGGATGTGGTCATGCAGCAATGGAAAGATGTAAATTTTATTTTAGAAAGCTCTTTTAAATTAGGTTAGAATTTAGCAGTGGCGAGAGGACTAGAAATCCCCAGACACTTCCGCATCATTTTCTCTTCTTTTCAAAAATTGTAACAAGTAATGTCTCATATAATTTTCTTTTACTTCCCAAGAGAAAAGGTTTTTCCTCTTTCACACATACCTTTATTTTTCCTTCAGAAAACATCACAAGGGCACAGAATTAGATTAACTGGAGAAAACTGGTTGACTTAAATGAAATCCTTCTCCCCTACTTTTATCTCTCCTTTTCATCTGTTGATGGAGGAAATCTAAATGAAATATTGAGAGACTTCTGATCCAGATTACCTCCGAAGAAGTCAATTGTTCAACTAGTGTGTGTGTGTGTCTGTGTATATACACATATGTGTGTACACACATATACACACATACACACACACGTATATGTTTTTAGATAGATGGAGAGAGACGAAGAAAAAGATTGAAATTGTGTAGATCTTTCAAATATGTTCCCACATTTATTTCCATACCTTAGATATTTTAGGCAATTATAAAATATTTGAATAAATGAATATTTCCTTTAATACTCCTGTGTTATTAATTTCCTTTACCAAAACTGGAAAAGAAGGATGCTGACTCGGTGGGACATACTGTTTTATGTCTGTGACTGTGATGCCAGACGGGGCTGTGAACACTGGGAAAAAAATCTGCTCGCTGTTCTTGATACTATGCCCAACACAAAGCTACTACACATTTGAAAAGAAAACACACAACTTGGCAATAGGTACTTGGGTCAGTATGTGAACAAAGTAAGCCCTTAGAGTCATTTCTGTCATGCTGAGCAAACTTCTGATTCTGAACAATGATAGTGGTTTTAAACTTAGTGGGGGTGTAACTAAGATTTGGCGTGAATTTTAGCCATTTTCATATTTTGATTGAGTTTTTGACTGCACATATTTTGAGCTTTGACTGTGAAATCATTATCCATTGCCTTCCTATTTCCACTTAAATGGTATTTTGAATTGGGTTAAGACACATGGTTCCAATGCTAATTTGATACAAATATTGTCAACCAAAGCACACTTTGCTTTTATCAGGACTTTGGGAAAATACTTTCTTTTTTCCTTTTAATTAAGATTCACAATCTGTTCCTCCAGGAGTTTGTTGTCAGAGGTTATGTAATTTTAGTATTTGGTCTTTAAACTTGGAAATAGTGTATTTCTATGGCTAATTTATTTCTGTATATTTATTTTCCCTTACTTATTTCCATAGATTTCTCACATTTATACCTATTAATATACACCTTTTGATCTATAGTAGAAGCTAATACTTCCCAAAGTACTCATTTGAAGGAAAAGTCAGATTTGTGGGAAAATATCCTGGACCATGGCTCTGGCTGTAGTGCTAATTAAAAACAATAGTAATGCTCACATGAATTCCAAACTCTTATGTCCATAGAATAATTAATAAATTAAGAGTGTTTCATATATTCAGATATTGTTAATATCCCCTAATTCTACTAGTTCATGGGTATTAAATCACCAGATGACCATATAAAAAATCATTTATTCACACTATACAAATAATGTACAGCCCATGAACTGGGGAGATGATAATTTAATGCTGTTTAATAAGCAAGGGCCAATGACACGGTATATGTAGATTAGGTAGATACATACACATGTATATACACACATGTATGGATATGTATAGATGTTTGTGGGTGTGTTTGTATGTGTGTACATACATATATTTATTTAAGTTAATCACAGTTTTATAGCTTACTAGAGCAGAACTGTTTCTTTGCCCCTTACATTATTAACAAGGGCATGATCTGTACATAACTAGATAAGGTCATTTATGATTTTGAACAAATAGTCACTTTACTAAAATACAGCATAAGACCCTGTCCTGTGTAACACATGGAACTTCCCAGCTTATCACATGAAAAAATAAGTATCATGATGTCACGGTGCAGTGGAGATTTGAGAGGTCAAGTCCCAACCCTGCTACTTACTAGCAGTGCAACTTGGGCAAATCAGTTCTCCTCTGTGAGTCTCTGCTTCCGAGTCTATAAAATACGAATTTTAATCTTCACTATGACTCCTCACTGGGTTGTTGTGAGGATCAAATGAAGTGAAGGCTGTGAGGACTCTGGAAGCCCTAAAATGCTACCTGTAGGTAACGGTGATATGGTTAGCAATTGCTCTAATGCTCAATAAGTTATAGGATGTGTTAAAAAAAAATAAAATGTCCTTACAGTTTTTGCAGGCTGCTCAGAACTGAAGTCAGGACCCTCAGCCACAAAATGCCTGTTCAGCCCAAGAGTCTTGCACATTGTCAAGAAATACTCTTCTATAAGATTAGTAACTCTTCTAAGGGACCCCACAATTAATGTACTGTGAACCCCAGGATATCACATTAACTTTGTAATGTGGATGGTGGACATCATCTGCAGAGCAATGATAAATTTTACAGGTCAGTCTTCTGAATAGTTCTACAAATCTGTATGGCCTTCGACTTCTTCTGTGTGTTACATAGGCTAGAAATCTTAATGCAAAATTAACTGAAAAAATCAGGACACATTATTTCACTTGGACATGTATACTTTTATCATGGGGGTAGTACTACTGTGCAAAAATGAGAAAGTGTTTGAGAAATTTGGTGACATTATGGGAAAACATCCTGTTTTGCATTTAACATTTAAGTTGCCAGTTATAGATTGGTGAAATCTTTTAGCAAATGAGAAGTGCCATTCTAGTAACTGTAGCTACTAACTGTTGAATACTTGATATATGCTGCATAGTGTGTTAGGTGTTTTACATGCATTATCTTATTGAATCATTAGCACATTTTGGTGCTGTAAATACTGTTATTAACTCCAGGTGAATATTAATAGATGAGACCTGAATTCTGAAGAGAAAAGAAATTTATCTAGGCTGCATGATTAATAAATGGTATGCTGCAGAAATGGGCGTATCTGGCTTCAGTGACTTACCCTTGATCTCACTGCACCTAAGAGTTGTCTTCTATGGACACACGTAACTACCACAACTTCCCTTTCATTCATTCTCAATCACTTTATGAAAAGCAGTTACCCCTTTATCTAAAACTATTGTGTTAATCAAACATGTAGATATGATTAGTAGGAAGTGTAGTGCAGACAAAGGTTTTGGAATGAGGTATCTGAAGACCTGGGTCCAAGTCCAAGCTCCCACCCATGCAGAGTCATCTTGCAAATGTCAGTTGATCTCTTTGAACTTCAGTTTTCTCATCCATAAAGGGAAGATGATAAAACCTATCTGGTGGGGGTTACTGGAAGGTTGAATGAGGCATGGTCTGCTGTGTTATAAAATAGGTTACTATAATTGGACCTGATATCTCTTTTTAATCTTTATTGGGTAAATCTACTTACCCCCCTAGTGAAGAGGGAATTGACATTTATTGAACATCTAATATGTGCCAAGTGCTTTATTTACACTAATTCATATTAGCTACAAACTTAGACATTAGCTGGCATTACCCCAGTTTTACAGGGAATAAAGAGAGGTTTTAAGTGCCTAACTCTCTCAAATAATGCAAAAAATAAAGGATGGAGTCCGCAGTCCCACTCTGGACTCAGCTCTCTACTTCTGCATGCTGGAGCCAGGTTCTCTGCAGTAGTCAGCAAGATCCCAATTGGTGCTAATAAGGTTGAGTATTGGTGAATAATCTGAATCTTAGCTGAGACAGCAAGGGCACTCTGACATAAGGTCTCCTTTGGCATCACAATTGGTGGTCCTTGACTGTGATATGAAGTTAAGCATACAAGATATGGTACATGTGAAAGTTCATGAGGAATTTTTTCAGACATTCAAAATGCGTAGAGAGTGCTTATATCCCAAGTATATATAGTTTGCAGTCAGTCTTTAAAGTGCAGTTCCAAACAGAAAAGTGAATTTTGAAAAATGATCCACATGCTTTGGTAACCAGCCCAAGCTAGTTTTGGGATAGATTCATTAACTGAAGATTTTTGTCTGCTTTGTTATTGAAAACTCATTACTAAAAGGGTTGGTTTGAGCTCTACTTGCTTAAGTGTGTCTATCATAGCCGGAATCCTAATTACGAAAACATTATGGTTGATGATTCAAGAAATAGGATGGCCATGGATGAGATTTCAGACTTTCTGTTGAAAATGCAGAATCATCAATTAAGATAAATATCATTTGAGTTTTGAATATAAATTTAATATGGATACTATCTATAACGAAAGATCATACTATAGTAAAGGTTTATTTTTAATTTAATCATAGGCATAACTCTAATTCTTAGAGGAAGAGTCACAAATAGATTCTGTTTTTGTGTTCCTCTTAAATGACGCCCAGATGGTTTATGTAATTGTGCTTTGGCTTTGATATTTCTTGACAACTAGGCATAATCTGCATTAATTGCTATAAATTGCTCTGGTTCCTTGCTGTTAATATTTTTCTTCTGTTAAGTAATTGTTTGTATTTTGTGAATGATGTATCATTGTCACACAGAGTAGCATTGCAATTCACAAACTTATTTTTCATGACCTGCATTTTGCTGGAAAACTTGTCACTTCTATCTAAAGTTATTTCTATAATAAACACCCCCCAATCCTGAGGCAGTTTTGGCAAAAATCTTTATCCTAAAGCCCTTTAACTTGGGGGATGATAGTACCTCATTAAACAATGACTGATAATAGCTACTTTTTTCTTGGTAACTGGAGTCATCAAGGAACGTTACTCCACCAGGAAACCCTGTTTGACTGAGTCTGAGTTAAGGAGGCATCTTTGATCTGTGCTTCTTTAGGATGCTTGTATCTAGCATAGCACTCACCATTTTGTTTTGAAAACAGTATCATGTGTCTTTCTCCACCAGTAGTTAGTTTCTCAAAGGAGGTGATCCAAACATCATGTCAGCTTTTGTAAACTCAGGTTCTAGCATAGTTCTTGGCACATGGTAAGTGTTAAATACATAGGTGTTGGACTTGAAATCTAGCTGATTACATTGCTCTTTGCAGTTACATTCTCAGGGGCATTTCTGGTCTTGTGTTTATTTGCTCCTCCCCTCACTGACACAAGCCTCTTAGGCCTTAGTGGTTGTACTGCTTTGGCTAGCTTTCCCCTTGTCATCTTTTCTCACTTGTTAGCTTTCAGAGCCTTTCTCGTAGTTGCTGCTTCTAATCTTCTTTGATGCAGCAGACCAAATAACTAAGCACATTAAAAAAATAAGCTAAATTTTGTAGACTGTTAACTTCTGAGCAACACTCTACGCTTAGCATCGTGTTGATAAGCATCATGATAGTACAAAAAGAAAAAATACAAGACAGGACTCCTCCCTGATTTATTTGGGAAGGCAATATGTGAAAAGAGAAAGCAACTGGAGAATAAGATAATATACATTTAGAACTGAATTGTGCAGTGCAGATGAAGGTAAAGGAAATAAGGCCAAGAGGATTAGGGAATCAAGGAAGGTTTAAATTGTGGTGGAAAGGTATATGATTAGATCCAGACCTTGAAACTTAAGCTGAGAGAAACAAATGGGATGATTGACAGTACTAAAGTTATTTGGAGGAAAAAATCTAGTACAGTCAAATAATAGATTTTTCTTATTCTTCAACCTCTAATTTCTTCTGGGTCATTCAGTGAATTCCATTTATGTTTGAACATTAATGTTTTATTTTAGTGTCATTTTTATTTATAGATTGCCTCATCATTTAGAATTAGATAGAATGTAAATTCTAAAAATAATATTTTGCCAATCACCTCCCACCCCCAAAATTAAATAAAAAATTTTTAAAAAGATGAATAAAAGGTTTAAAAACAAACAAACAAATAAATAAAATATTTTGAAAGTTTAGAATAGATGATAACGTTTTACACAACAGAATTGACTCACGTATCATAAGGTTTACATCTTTGCAATAAGCAGTAACACTTCTATATGTTACAGGTGTGTATTACGGCTCAGCAGCAGACGTATAATGCCTTAAAGTTCCCTGTAATTAGTCAAAACTCTCCTTTGCTCTTGTAGAACAATCATAATATTTGATCATTTGCTGATAAAATGAAGATAGTTTGACAAAAAAAATCAATCTCAAGAACACACTCAAAACAAAAATAAAAATTATCCTAAGTTTTAAAAACACACATTATTACAATTAACAAAATGAGTTCTTTCTTCATTTGGCTTTATGAATACATCCATCTCATCCTCTCATATGTGCTTTTTTGAAATCTTTAAAAATTCTTTGATGGAAACCTCTCTATGTATTAGTATGCCCACCTGCAACAACCAAAACTCTGGTCATGATTCCAGAAATCGGTCAGACTGTAGATCACTCTGAGTAGCTGCAAAAAGTAGAACAGATTTCTGGGTGTTTCAAATTATCTGTAACTCAGTAACACCACAGCTCTCAACACTAGTAACTGTGAATAGAAACTCTTCCAACCATTCCAACCAATCTACCATTGATGCATATTTGACTTGGAGGGTTTTATGATTTGGCAAGAACCTTAAGGAGGCTAACATATTGGAGAGAAAAAAAAGAATTCTAATAATTCCATCATAAAATTCACTGCTCTCTGATGGGTGCCAGCAACACATGGGAGGGAACATACAGCCAGACATCTGATGGCATACCATTTGGAGCACTGGGATTAATCCTTTTTCTCCTCAGCTTCTGTAAGTTTATACTGTAACAACAGCATCTCTTATTTCAAGACTTAGTTAAATTATCACCTCCTTTTTGAAATCCTCACTTGAGTTAACGCAGAATGAATGTCTTCCCCTCTCTTAAGTCAGCCATTCTATGTTTGTATCAAGAAATAGGATACATTTTGGCTTAATTGAGTATATATCCATCTCTCCTAAGATGGTCTCTTCAGGGACAGGCGCCATGTTGTGCTCATTTTTATATCTCTATCACATACTGGATCCTCAAACATTTGTTGTCAGAGTGAATGAGCACACTTAGTTATTCTTTGGTTTGATTGTCTTTGGCTCGTTCCACTGAAAACAGTACAACCTTGAAATAGTCTGAAATCTTACTTATATATTCTCACAACAGGATGTATTTGCAAAGAGGTGGTATTTCATTTGCTTCATGCCAGGAGTTTTAATTACTAAGGGTATCCATAAAAATAATTATGCTGGTCTGACCTAAAAGGTGGTTGTCTGCATGAACACCAAAAATAAAAGTATAATTAGATTCTAGTACATTTCAGTTTTATTAGAAGGGGGTAGGAAGTGAAACAAGAGCTTCAGAATTTAAAAGAATTCCAGTTTATAATGAGAAAACAGTAATAAAAAAAACTGTACTCATCTGGTGGATTCTTAGTGAAAAGCTTATTCATTTACAAAATAAGCCATGTAAAGAAAAAAGGAGCAAATTACATCTAATGATATTTCATTTACTCATATTGCTTATTCCCTATAATAAGTTCATGTACTTCATAACTCATTGATCTAGAAAGCAGTTTTTAACATTAAGCGATTTGTTTGGGATTGACGTGAAAAAAAGCACTAGATTTGGAGCCAAGAAGCTTGAATTTTAGTACTGGCTTGTCTCATACTGAATTATATGGTTATGACCAATCCCTCTATTTCTTTGAGGCTCAGATACCCCATCTATAAACTGGAGATAGTCCCAGAGTCTCAGGGATTAATTGCTTACCTACCACTAAGGGCCATGGGGACTAAAGGAGGTGACACGGTTATTTTTCATATCATAGTGGACCTGGGTATAATTCAAGGCTTAAACAGCTCCTTCATTTCCCAGGTCATATTAAATCCCGCATAGTAAGTAGTGTACTGGAACAGAGTGTTATTTAAACTGTAATCTGTCTTTGACTATAGGTTACATCCACATTCATATATTGGTGGACCCTATAACTGGGGTAGCTCCCAGGCAGTCTATCTAACTTGTTGAGTCTTAACCCCAGTGACATATATTATCCAGAGTCACCACCCACCTGGTGGGAGCTCAGAGCTCCCTGCATAACCAGGACTAATGAGTCAAAGCTCTAGCTTCCCCACTAGCTTTCTAAATGGCTTCAGGAACTCAGTTTAAGACTTTCAGCCCAATGATTCTATGACTCTGTGAAAACCAATATATTACAAAAGAATCTGTCTAGAGTTGAATGTTTTCTGAGTTATTGGGAACTTGAGATTTGGAGTTTTGTTCTTTTCATTCCCTAACTATATTGTTCTGCCACGAGAGTCATGATAAACATTACTCTCTCCCTGTGGGATTGTAGACAGAAGGCAGTTCTGCAGTGTGACCTGATTCTCAAAAATCCAAATAGATCAATAAATACATTTTGTTCTTCCTTTTTTTTAAACCTTTCCTCCTGCAGCTAGCTAGAGACTTGTATCTTTGGGAAGCCAAATTGCAAAGCTAATGCTGTTTTGTTCTTTTTTTTAATTTATGGTGTAACGATTGTTTGAAGGACAGGGAGGGGACAACCTCAAGCGAAGGATATTTCAGCAAAGATCTCAAAGTGTTTGAATAGCCAGATGTCCATTTAGCAATGTTAATTGATCAGCCATGATGGGCAAGATGCATGTAGTCATCAAGGTATCAAAGGTAAAAGGCAAGTACTTTGTACTTCTCTCCATCAGGAGCTTTCCAGGTTAGAAAGGATGCTGGGGCTTGGGGTATTGATTACTAATGCCTCTTTTCCAGGTTCTCACTAGTAGAAAACTGAGGGCCACAGTGCAGAGGGGGAGCCAAATGATCAGTTTTATTAGTGGTGGTGAGTGCCTAGTAGTTGGAACAGCTGCAAAGCAGAATTCAGTGTCGTCTTGAGATAAAAGTGTGCGGCTGTTTCTGGGTCTCTGAGTGTAGACCTTAGAACTAGAGCCTACCTGTGAGCAGAGCCATGCCAGTAAAGTGGTCCCAAGTGTTCTTAGCCACTCAGCTACACAGAGGTTCTCTGGCAGAGCAGGGATGACGGAAAGAATGTCAAGCCCCTACTTGTGCCTCAGATGAGAGATCTGGACTCTATTTCCAAGGTGTTGACCACATGCGGGTGGGTGGGGAGGGAGGAGCCTAAGTCTTCATTGAAGCAGGCAGTTAAATAGAATTGTGCTTTTTCCCTCTTTGAACCTAAATAGCCCTTACCACATGGGCAGAAATTAAACTCTATATGTCTCTGTACTTCCCTTCCACAGCCCTATCTCATATAGTACCTTAAGATAAATCTTCAATAGTCATTAACTTTTTTTTAATTTACTTTTTTTAAAGTATGTCGGTTTACAATGTTACATTAATTTCTGTTATACAGCATAATGATTCATTTATACATTTTTTAAATATTCTTTTTCATTATAGGCACTTACAAGGTGAATATAGTCCCCTGTGCTTATGCAGTCATTAACTTTTGATTAATACCTTCTGTGAGTTCCAAATCAGGAGGATTTTATCCTCACAATTTAAAAAATTCAAATAATTTAAAATTTAAATGTAATTTTACAAATTTTATTTGTTTAAATATGTTATTAACTCATATAAGTAGTGTAATTATATGAAAGGTAAATATATTTCATTCTCATGCCCAGCAAAATAACTTACTACTGACAGTAATTTGACATTTTAGAACTTCCATGCTAGATAGTGTACAGTTTATGATAAACTTTTCTACATAGACTAATCCTAGATTGAGAAACATTAGTTCCTATTTCAGCACTTTTTTTCTCTAGTATCTTCATCTTATCAATAAATGTAAAATAACCCTAAGGAGACTTTGCTGGGAAAAAGCATCATGTGACTGAAAGGTTATTTGTTTTACAATCAGGAACCTTGCTCTGTTCCCAGTACTGGAATTTGGGGAAATCCTTTCATTCTCATTCAGCTAATACTTATGGAATGCTGATTTTACATCTGTCATTGTTCTAGACTCTGGAGATGCTGTAGTGACCAAAGTGTACAAATATTTCTGCTTTTATGGGGTATAAATTCCAGTTTCCCCTTTTGGGCTTTGGTATATTTCCCTATATAAAAAAAATTAACTCCCTTCCTGATAAAATGGGAGGACAGAATCTGAAATTGTCTCAGGATCCTTCCATGTTTAACATGCCA
Organism: Vicugna pacos; assembly: GCF_048564905.1. Taxonomy (NCBI): domain Eukaryota; kingdom Metazoa; phylum Chordata; class Mammalia; order Artiodactyla; family Camelidae; genus Vicugna; species Vicugna pacos. The sequence continues at coordinate 59,108,816 of NC_132987.1, read as the reverse complement.
GAATATGATTCCAATAGATAATTCTTGCAGTAGTTAGGGCTGGAAGTTATGGTTACAAAATGGGAAATATTGTGCTTTTCTAAGATAACAATTTAGTTGCATGTAAACCTTGGTAACTATATGGGCAAGTATCTTCCCATCACCACCAGCAAGGATGCTGGTCCCCAGGTAGGGACTTTTGTGTCCAAGCGAGGCAAACTTTGGTTCAGAGCTTTCAATCTGGTTTCTTATCGATTTGGTAATATAGAAAATGATTCCTGCCTCCTAAGGGAGGACCACTAAAAGTGGCAAGATGAGGTATGTTAACCTACATTAATGTGGCAGCAAAGTTTGGGATCACCTGCAAACTCTCTTTAACCTCATTAGGGAATTTAATGAACACTGGGCAGCAGTCATCAATCTTCAGACTCTCATGAGTATATGTTACTAATTTGCATTATTCTCTGGAACCATCTTACTAACTTTCTGTGGCCTTTACATAAGAAATAAGACTGAACCGCAGGGTTCCATTGTAAGCTCAAAAAAAATACTATTTCAATGACAACCTGGCCTAGCTCATGGTGAAAGGAAATACCCGTTGAATTAAGGCCAGACCTGACCGAGAACAACCCTGGAATCAATAAACAAGTAAATTACTTATTCATGTTTAATTCTAAGTACACCATAGCTTGTAATCACTGCCCCAAACATATGCCCATATCACATAATATTGTAAATAATATAATATAAACATAATATAATGTGTTAAGTGAAATAATCATCCCACGTACCTGGTGGTATGAGAACACATTGTTTAGTTGTGTATACATCTCCTTAGTAAAGATGTCAGAGTGGAAATAATACATAAACTAATTAATGAGACATGTTGAGGCTCTTAGTGTTCTGTGAAAAGGAGGAAGGGCATTCCAGGCAGAAGGAACAGCACATACAAATGAAAAAAAATACAAAAGTGATATGGAATGGCCAGTGAAAAGTGAACTGCTGACTTCTGGTTTCTGGTTCTTGATGTAGAGAGCTTAGAAGTCATCACTCCCTTCCTCTCAACAAGGAAAAAAAGTTGAACAAATTGAAAATCAACAGCTCTTCTTAGATCTACCTGAGAATTGAGGTCACAGGGTAAACCGGCAGCTGAAAACTGGAAAGACAGAAAAACCCAGAGAGTCAGATCTTATTGGGAGCAGAAGCCACAGCTGGATCCTGGTAGGAATATTGGAAGAGCAACTGACTGATTGCTGGAGACTGAGCAGGGACGAGCTTAAGAAATAAAAACTCCTGGGGACTCAGCTTTGTATGTGTGCCAGGGAGAGTTTCATGAGTTTTAGCTTCAGGAACCCCACCTCGTTCTCAGGGTGAAGATTAGAGGGAAAAGTCCTCTTGCGTTTAGCAGAGGCAGGGGAAGCACTCATTTTAAAACACACCCAGAGCACTTGCTGTTACTGACAGAGGACTGACCTGTGCGACACTATCTGACCAGACCCTAACCAAGAGGGAAGGGAAATGCCCAACTCTGGTTCCCTCTAGCCTTTCCAAGTCACGTAAGAGTAAAGTGGGGGAGAAGCTGAGAAGCACTTGTGAAGGTTATAATAGCCCAGGAGCACAGACCCACTAAAAGACTGAGAGATACTCACAGGAGTGAAATGTTTTCCTCCCACACCCCTCACTTCTACCACTTACCACTGTATCTACAGGGCTTCTGTAGTACTACAGCTGTAGAGAAGTGAAAACTCATGCTCGACTTAAGAAGGAGTCTCTGGGGAAAACCAAAGACAACAGGGGGGACAAAAACAATAGAGGCAGTTTTAGCCTCTGACATTTGCAGCCAGGGCAAACAGTAAACACTTTCTAACTCTTAGCCAAATAAATGTAAGACCTCACTTTAAAGTTCTGCTCCTTTTACCTGCCACATCATGTCTGGCCTTTGACAAAAGTTCAAAGGGGTGCTAAAAGGTAAAAAAACACAGGTAGAAGAGACAAATCAAGCATCAGAAACAGACTCAGATATGGCAGAGATTTTGGAATTATGAGGCTAGAATTTTAACACAAATATGATTAATATGATTAGGACTCTAATAGAAAAAGTGGACATCATATAAGAACAGATGGGTAATGTAAGCAGAAAATCTAAGAAAAAAATCAAGAAGAAATGCTAGAAATCAAGAACACTGACAGAAGTGAAGACTGCCTTTGATGAGCTCAGTAGTAGACTGGACAGAGCCAAGGAAAGAATCAAAGGGCTTGACTATATGCTAATAGCAATTCCTCAAAGTGGAAAACAAAGAGAAAAAAAACGAACAAGAATACAATGTCCAAGAACTGTGGGACAAATACAAATCATGTAACATATATGTAATGAGAATGCCAGATAGAGAAGGTAGAAAGAATGAAGCAGAAGAAATACGTGAAGCAATGATATCTGAGAATTTCCCAAAATTAATGACAGGCACCTAACCACGGACCCAGACGTTCAGAGAACACAAAGCAAGAAAATGCTAAAAAGTCCACACCAAGACATATCATATTCAAACTGCAGAAAATCAAAGAAAATGAGATTATCATGAAAGAATCCAGAGGAGGGTGGAGAAACATCTTACCCATAGAGTAACAAGTAAAATAATTACATCAGAGTGATCTTCAGAAAACATACAAGAAAGGAGTGGAGTAAGATATTTAAAGTGTTTAAGAAAAAAAAAAAGCTTCCAACTTGAAATTCTGTATCCAGCAAAACTATCTTTCAAAATTGAAGAAGAAATAGAGATTTTTCTCAGACAAACAAATTGAGAAAATTTATTGCCAATAGACCTGCCTTGCAAGAAATATTACAATAATATTTTCAGAGAGAAGGAAAATAATAAAGGTCAGAAACTTGAATCTACATAAATAAAAGAAGGGTATTAGAGAAGGAATAAATGAAGGTAAAATGAAATCTTTTATTTTTCTTACTCTTAATGTATCTGTTCAAATTAATAATAGCAACAAAATATTTCATGAGCTTATGGATATGTGAAATGAATGACTGAAGTGTTGTAAAGGGCTGGAAGGGAGGAGTTGGTAATACTCTGTTATAAGATACTTGCACTACCTGTGAAGCAGAATAGCATTGTTTGAGAGTGGACTTCAAAGTTGTAACCATAAATGGCAAACTCTAGGGCAACTTCTAATTGTTTTTAAAACAAGAAATATGATTGATAGGCTATGAAAGGAGAGAAAATGCACTGCTATGGAGCATCTGTATTTGACAAAACAGACTGACCTAGAACTACTTAGAAGTCACAGTAAAAATAGGAATATAGTCATTTACATGTTTATTGTTTAATTTGGGGGCATGGCAAATGTAGCTCTTCTTTAAAGGAAATTTTCAAACAGTGTCTCATAGGGGAGTATTGAGGAATAGTACATAACAGAAAAGAATCCACAACAAAAAGTAACTATTAGTATATATTATGTTTGACTCTTTATAACAATGAATGGGGATATGTTTTATATTTGAGTCTAGTAATTTTGAGCTTTTCTTTTTCCTCAAGATTTTGTTTATTCATTCATTCATTTTTTTAAATATGTGTTTAACATCTACTATGTCCCAGATATTCATTTAGATTTTAGGGATAAATCTGAGAAAAAAATGAAGCTTACATTCTAGTGAATTAATTGAATAATTATTCATAAATATCTAGCAGTGATAGGTTTAAGAATAAGTGTTGAAAATATACTTCCATAATAATTTAAAATATGCATTTTATTAATTAACCCTTTATGATAAGTACCACAAATCACTTTTTGAAATTGAAGTCTAATCAGTTACAATGTGTCAGTTTCTGGTATACAGCATAATGTCCCAGTCATGCATATATATATACATGTATTCATTTTCATACTCTTTCATTAAAGGTTATTACAAGATATTGACTGTAGGTCCCTGTGCTATCCAGAAGAAATTTGTTTTTTATCTGTTTTTATATATAGTGGTTAGCAACAAATCACTTATTAATGATCTTAAGGCCAATGAAGAGGAGATGGTAAATAAGTACAGGTTTACTCTGTGTGTCATGCCATCCAGATGAGTTGAGGCTGTTTTGTTTCTAATGTATGCTGTTATTGGAGATTTATGAGGGTAGCTCTGTATGAAATCTCCAAGCAGACAGTCATTCCCTTACCAGCATCTGCAGTGGCGTTCGGAGGCCATTACAGAAAGTGTGGGGACTGGAAACACTGAAGCCTTTCCACCCCAAGATTGCGAAAGGACTGTAGGGAATAGATTTGGAAGGGCTGAGGCCGCGTATTTGTTGTTTCAGGTGAGCCCTGGGTGTATTTCACCCAGAGGACTACCCCGATCCCTCCACTCTAGTCTTGTGAGGCCTCTGAAGCCTGTTTTCCCCATGTGTTGTTAATTGCCCAGGCTGAGGTCACCGTGCAAGCATGGGGACCTCTGTGAAGTCGGTACATGGATGCCGTATTTGATCGAGGGAATCTCAGAGATGTTGCTAAATGACAGTTTATCACCCAGCCATGATATCTCCACACCACATGTAGTAGGTTGAATAGTGTCCCCCAAGTTCATGTGCCCCTTGGACTTCGGAATATGACCTATTTGGAAATAGACTCTTGGTAGAGCTAATTCTTTAAGAATCTCAAGGTACTATCATATTTAATTTAGAGTGGACCCTAAATCCAGCATCTGCTATCCTTCGAAGGAAAGGAGAGGATGCAGGGACATTGGGGAATTAGGCCATAAGAAGACAGGCAGACAATGGAGTGAGCAGTTATGAGTCAAAGAACGCCAAGGATTGCTGGGAATCCCCCCAGATTAGCAAAAGGCAAGAAAGAATTCTTCTCTAAGACCTCTGGAAAGAACATGGCTTTTCTGATATATTGATTTCAGATTTCGAGCCTGCAGCCCTGTGAGAGAATGAATTTCCGTTGTTTTAAGTCACCCGGTTTGTGGTAATTTGTCACAGCCGTCCTGGGAAACTAATACACCCACACGACTGAATGTGAGAAACTGTAGAAAATCCAAGGAACACATGCAATCGCATTCTGAGACCTCATAATTCAATAAATCTAAAGTTGAAAAAAACGAAAACACCCTTCTCTTAAAATCAGGATCTTCCCAAATCCTCTTTGGAGTGAAACAGAATCCAAAAAATAAGTAAACCTTCACAAAAGGCATACATTTTTATACTTTTAAGATAAGCCTTGAGTGAAATTCATCTGATGTATTGAAGCATAAACAATAAGCACTCCGAAGCAGGAAACAAACGTTTTGACTAAAAAGTAGCCGATTTCAGCCTATGGTACTATTTGCATACTTTTCGGGTTGCTTTATTCTGCCGCTGTCAACAGTCAGTAGGGTCAGATCCTAGCTCAGCTGCTCACTAACTGATCAACTTTTCTCCTTCTGTTCTTTCAGATGGGTGGATAATAGTTTCTAGTTATAGGATTGTTGTGAGGATTCAATAAATAAATAAATGAAAAGCATTCAGAGCAGCACGTGGCATATAGTAAGTTCACAGAACATGTTCGATATTACACGTTTCTGCTCGGCTTCTTAAGATTTGTTTTGGAGAGGCAGTAGCAGCCAAACTATTGACTCTAAAATAAGGGAAGTCTTAACACGACAGAAAATGAAATTCTGTACAAGGATATTCTCTAATCATGGATACTATCATTAAAATATCAGGAGGGAAATTAAAATATTGAGTTGCTTTCTAATCTTATAACTAGCAAGTAAAAAAGCTAAATACCATGTTTCAAATTTTAAACTCTAAATTCTTGTTGCATTTTTTATTTAATGCTAAACTGTTTCAAGGAAATAAATGTGTTATCTGCTCCATTAAAAATTTGTTCAGAAAAAAAAAAACCTCATTACATTTGCAAAGTAGAATTCACAAAACAAGCTGCCAAAACAGCTGTGCAGTTCTAAAAATAATAATACTGAATCTAAGTATAACCTAATCATACTCTCTTAAAAAATTACATTTAGGCTTCTTCGATCTTTGAAATTGTTTTACATTTTGGTCTGGTTGACATATTATAAAAATATTTTTTGATTGCATGTTATGCTAAGATAGTTTTCAAAAGATCTCATAGGTAAATGTAAATTTTAGAAGTGTTTCATCAGCCCTCTCAGGCAGATGCTGAGCTAAATTATGTACATAGTTTAATATGCATTTACCCGCCCACCACACACATATTTTCCAGAGCAGGAAATCAAATCCACAACTGGAAGGGACCCTTGGAGACTTCCCAGTCCATTCCCCTAACTTAGTAGGTGTGGAAACTCAAGCCCAGAGAAGGGAAGTTATTTACTACACACCACACAGCAAAGTTGTGGCAGACCTGCTGTGCTCTCTTCTTTACTTTATATCTTTTGCTTTATTCTTTTTTTTTTAATTGAAATATAATCAGTTACAATGTGTCAGTTTCTGGTGTACTACATAATGTCCTAGTCATGCATATATATATACTTATATTCATTTTCATATTCTTTTTCATTAAAGGTTGTTACAAGATATTGAATATAGTTATAGTTCCCTGTGCTATACAGAAGAAATTTTTTTTTAATCTATTTTTATATATAGTGGTTAACCTTTGCAAATGTCAGACTCCCAAATTTATCCCTTCCCACCCTCTTCCCCCCAGTAATCATAAAATTGTTTACTATGTCTACGAGCCTGTTACTGTTTTGCTTTTATTCTTTATGATACAGTTGAGCCCTTGCTAATTGTTAAAGGGGAAAGCCCACCCAGGGTGGCTGGTTCAGATTAGACTTTGCTGCTTGCTGTTTAGGTGATGTGCCCCGTGCTTCGGACTGTGGGCTCTGGAGCCAGGCTGGTTGGGTTTGATTACCAGCATATCCCTTGCTGGCTGGGGACAGCAGTCATTCTGGATCTCAGTTTTTCTCATCTATAAAATGAGGACTATAATAAGGACTATCTCATAGTGTTGACACGAGAATTAAATGAAGTCATTATATAAAGAATTAAATGAAGTCATTATATAAAGAATTAAATGAAGTCATTAGAAGAGTGTCGGCATGTGGTCATTCAATTAAAGTGAGCTATTAATAGTCTTACAGGATCTCCCTTAGACTCAGTTTTCTCAACTATAAAATGAGAGGCACATTTACTTCAGAGTTACTGCCAGGATTAAATTAGATTCTCCATGGGGATGTAATAGAGATATATGCAAACTCACATTCAACAAGCATGATTTATAAGATGAAATCAAAATAGAGTTTGATTCTTTTTTCACTGTCCTTTAAAAATTTATACGCTGGGGAGGTTTTTTTCCCATATACCTGGATCAAACTCATCACTTTTCTTTAAGTTGTGTAATACTTACACGTTTAATAAATTTAAATTGCCCAGTCCAATATAATATAAGCACTTCCTTATTCAAATATTATTTGTCCCCCACTCCTGCCCTGAGTCGGGCCCTAACTGGGGCATGAGTGCAGGAGGCTACCTAACTTGCGTTCACCTCCGTGGCCCACTCTCTAGCCACTGTGTGTGATCCCTTCAGGGCTAGTTAGGGAATGGACAGGGAGGAGCAGGACGGGAGGCAGGGAGTTCTTCCTTAATTGGTGCTGCGGCAAGGAGGGGTTTGGGCGTGACTCTTACTCTTCTGTGATTTTTTTTAAATGGATTTTTCAAAAAGACTACCCCTCCTGGGCTCTCCAACAGCAATTCTGTCCGGTCAGTGTTGCTTTCTAATCTTCAAACCACCATTCTCCCGCCAGCTCCAACGTTTTTATGTTGGAGACCCATTACCCTCCCATCCTAACCTCTTGGATTGGAATTAGAATGGCTGTAGCTGGCTTTTTCTATCAAGTGGCCCACACTGGTCTATGAGGAGCCCAGTCTCCTCTGCCTTGACCAATGCTGGGAATGCAGGCCAGTCAAAATACATCACTCAGCCAGCGTCTCTCCCTTGTCCTCTGGCTTTTCCAGGGAGGAGGGGTGGATTTTGACGTTGGTATGCTGTGGTCCCCAGTATGGCTGGAGCATCAAGGTCTCTGAAGGGTCCTACCGAAGACCTTTCTTTAGGTTTGAGATGAAGAAATTATCAAGCCTCAAAATTGAATGGATCCACATCCTCCAACTTTCTATATCTTTCTGGTGGAATTTAAAGCAGTATAACCAATTTTCACATTACTTATATTTTAATTTCCATATTTTTCAGCATCATACCTTGGAATTTATCTCTCTCCTATCCTGATGCCTTAATTAGAATTTGCAGTTTTAAAAATTCTGTCATCTAACAATGCCTATTCAATCAATATCAATTGGATAATTTTCAGTTTTCCAAGAACTGGTTAAGGTAGATGTCTGGAATACAGTCTGGAATAAGCTGAAGTGTTTTATCACAAGATCAGACTGCTGAGGTGGAAATGTGTGTGCCTGGGGTGGGCTGAGGGGGAACTGTGACAGTCAGATCTCCATTAAAAGGCTGGGCAGCCGGCAGGTTCCACTGCTCTGAACACATGCAAGGACGGAAGAAGTTCAAAACCTCATGGAAACAGTGGCAGGTGCTGCAGCGCCGTTAGCGCTTCTGTGAGCGACTCTTCCTCACTCAGTTACAGTCAGTGACAGGTTTTCCTCTCTTGAATAAAAGGAATGTAGGTTTTAAGTGCTCTCATCAAACACACACACAAAGAGTAACTATGTGAGGAGATGGTATGTTAATTACCTTGACTGTAGTAATCATTTCACTATGTACGTGTATATCAAATCATCATGTTGTATACATTTAATGTATATAATTTTTATTTTTAAAAAATGTTCAGATGAAGATCCCATAGGGGATTGGCTGAATAGGTGCCCCCAATGCAGACCAAACATCATTCTTTGTTCACTTTTGGAAACTGTCTTTACCTTCTGTTGGTTTTGCAGTCACATTATGCCTGTGGATGGTGGTATGTACACAGTGCTTGCTCATTAAGCCAATGGAAAATAATGGATGGTTTATGACTACCCCTGAAATGTGGCTCTTCCCCTCTGGCCCAGATTTGTCTGTTACACCTGAATAAACTTGAGGCAACACTTTTCACTTAGAAACAATCTATTCTCTGAGAGGAACTGCAGTGAACCATTGTATCTGTGGATTTGTAGCATTAAAATCAGAATCACCTTCCCATAAGGCACTTTGGTTTTCTGTGAGTTTATGAGAAAAAAATATAAAAGTTAAAAAAACATATAAAAATAAACCCGAACAAAATCTAAAGGGTCCACACCCTAAAACCTCAGGCTACATTCAGTAAATTGTGATTTGCTCTGGATGGCAGTTTAAACAGGCTTGTTACTCAGCACTAGATTTCTAGAATTTGTCTGCATTGTTGTGTAGGCCTGGGGTCCATTTATCTTCCCCAAACATTTCCTCTGAGAGGTCGCTGTTGTCAGGGGAGGGAGCCTTTCAGTGTTTATGTGAGGACTGCCGTCCCTAGACTTACAAGTGGTGATTCAGTTCTCGTGTCAGTGAGCATTTGGGTGGTTTCGAGGTGTTTGATTTGGAACCCTGCATACATGAGCCTCTTTTAAATCTTTTCTTAATGAATTGCTGACTTTTAATATTTATAATGTAGAAAAGTAACTGCTGTTACTCTGAGGTCTCCCCAGCAGGTTTATTTAGAATGGTTCGTTGTTTACAAGAAGCTCTTAGTCGTAACATTTCTACAGTTTCAGATTCCAGGGAAACAGGGATTCCAGCCAGCCCAACAGGTCACAGTAAGGAGACGTCTTATCTAGGAGGTTGGGATGTGGAATTACCTGGAAAACGTGATCAAGCCAATTTCATGATCTGTAACGTTTGGTGATTTCCCAGAGAACAAGAAATAGCTTGACATTCATATTTCTCCACATTTTGTCCCCAAAGTTCATTTCTAGTTGTTCCCACCTTAAGCTTTACTTAATCTTGACTTAAGAGTATCTGACCTTATTTGACCATTGAACAAACTATCCATTTGTTTTCTATTGTATTTTCCTATATTGTTCCTATCAGCTTTCAAGATCCCATTCAGAAAACACCACCTTTAAAGCCTTTTCCAGTTCCTACAGGCAGATATATTCCCATTTTCTCTTATATGTCTATACAATACTGCCTGCCCTCTATGAAAGCTCTGGTGTCAGTGAACAAAGGAAATAAGTTACTAATCGTCTTTACTCTGAAACAGTCATGCTCAGCTTCACTGCCATGTTACTCAACAGATCGATTTTCAGTTTTTAAAGATGTATCTTCCCACTAAGAACAATCAAAAGGTTGCATGCTTGGGCCATTTCAGTCTCCTTTAAAACAACACCTCAGCTGTGGACTTCGTCCTGATGGCCCTGTCCGGGAAAAAAGAATGTGACGCTTTCCGTGGTGGCTAATACGAAGGGAACAGAGTTTATCTGGAAATGGTCTAAGTTCTAAGCAACTTTACTTCTTTAGAGTCACACTGTGTCCCTGAGTTTTGCCTGATTGGAAAACAGTCATGCCACTTTGAGCAAATGCTTGTATTTACTTAAAATATTTCCATATTATTGGTCTTGACTCCTGAAAAGTCAGACAGCTGTAAGTGGAAGCCAGCTCTTTATTTTTCCTCTTTTCCATTCTCAGTCTCTCTCTGTCTCTCTCTCTCTCTCTCACTATCTCTGTCTGTCTGTCTATCTCTCATCAGAGCCAAGTTCTTAAGCCATGGCTCTCTTAGCTTTCCAGCAATTTTTTGCTAAATAGCTCCTCTGAAGTGAGTTAATAGGTACACTTTGAGAAATGGTGTATATAAACAGTTGGCAAATATGAAGTCTTTTATGTGTTTTACCAAGTCATTTATTGTTGGTATGGTTTACTTTACACATTTTATTTACGTATATAGTTGTCTCTGAATTCCTCACTGTAGCATTTAGGTAAGTGTGTTTACTGGAATAGTATGTTATTGTACAGAGTTTGTTGTATTGGGGAATTTTTACCCTGGTCAGTCTAGACAGGTAAAAATGTATAAGGAAGATTTATCCTGTAACTTCATTACGTCTCTCGTTACAGGAAATTATCCTTATTAACTTCATTTTCTCTTCATTTTTCCAGACTTACCTTCAAATATAGAGTACAGAAGTGTTTATATGATGTCACAAAAGGTAATTAGGAATGCGTTAACCTTGAGGCGTCTATTTTAGGTTTTACATTGGTAACAATCTCCCTCAGCCTGTATAATCATCTGGCTAATGGTGATCAATCACTGTGATGCTGATGACAGGCATTTTTCAGTGTTTCCAGTTTTACTTTTTTTAATCGCTTACTTGACATCCTGAAGTCTCAAATCCTTGAGTCAAGCCGCCGAGCGGGAAGGGCGCAGGCAGCAAGCAGACAGACCAATCTCCCAGCTTGCATCTCAAGGTTGGACTCAGAGATTGAGTCCTTTTATCTATTGTTTTTGCCAGCTTTTTTAAAGAAAAGGTTTTATAGAAGAGGAAGCAAGTTTTTCAAAGTCTGACACCCTTGTTGGGTGTCAGAAATACATTCCTTCATTGAAACTTTGCTGAGGGCTGGCCAAGTGCAAAGTCCTGAGAAGGAACACTCACCGCCCTGAGGATGTTTGCAGTCCAGCCAGGCATGGACCACAAGCAGCCAAGGATGGGAGGAGAAGAGATGCTGCTGGATTGGGAGCTTAAATCTGAGCACAGCAGGAGCTCCAGATGAGGTTCAGTTCTGAGTAAAGCCCGGCATGCCGGCCTCTCTGAGAGCCTCCAGATTCATCTGTGTTGAGAACCTGCCTTTAGCCCAAGAGGAGCTTAGTTCTTCTTCTTTTTTTTTTTTTTAAATCAGTTGATATATTGTGAAGTTTTCCACTTTCTCCTTGCATCGTAGTGTGTTGTACATCTTTGCCCTGTTCTGCTGGAGCTGGTTAACGCCAGGAATGGCCGTGTCTCTCAACCGTGTCCAAGTCTGTAAACGTAGAGTGCCTCGTGCAAATATTTGCATAGACTTTCCCATTAACTCTTACGTAAGAGTGTGAGTGGTCCAGTAACTTTGTTAGAAGAGGAGATTGATGTGCTTATGAAAAAAGACAGTTCCTTCAGAGAGAATTCTTCTTTGCTCTGCACAAAAGTAATAAAACTAACTTGCTCTTTAGTCTGTGGGAAGCATGACCCTGTAAACTTGAGCCACTCTTTTCCTGCCCTGAATCCAATCAGGAGAAACTGGTTCTAAAATGTATTCATCACTGCTTTTTGCTCATCTAAGAGGGTTTTGAAAAAAAGATGAGTGCGATAGATGCTGTTTTTCTCCTGAACTAAACTGGACAGGAGGAATCTGTGAAACAGGGTATGAAAGCGATGCCTTGTTAAGTTTAGCAAATCACAGTCAGAAGAGTCAGACTAGGAAGGGGCCTTCCAGTCTCATCCTTGAATGTTTGCAATATTCGTGGTCACTTGGGCTATTCTTGGGCACTCCCAGTGCTGGAGAACTTTTTCTCTTTCACTGTGCAGATTCTCTGGCACACAGGAAAGAATTCAGCAACTTGGGGCTTTGTGACAAATATGCCATAAATGTCTAGCCTCGTCTGTATGTAAAGTCTTCTTTATTTTACTCAGATAGGGAGAGATCACTTGAGCCAGTAGCATGCGTATCATATACACGTACTGTCCCCTTCTCCATTGTTGAGGATTTATATCCAGTTAGTGGAGTGGTTTGTAACTTTCTGATAATTAAGTTCAAGTTCCTGTGTCTATAATCATGCATACTTCATAGCTTCCTTTGACGTGACAGTTGCACAGAATCAGATTATGGATACATATGACCTTCCCCCAGTCCTTTCTCTGTCTGAAAGGGTACAAAGGTAGGCTTGTGAAGAAATAGGCCCTCTATGAAGCTTAGCTGCCACCCAAAAAAAGCATAACAGTTATTGAAAATTCCTGGAGTCAATTGTGTTTGTACGATTTTTTTTTTTTCATTTTGGATTTGTCCCTGGGTGATTATTTCATTTTCAGATGGCTCCAAGGAACTTGGGCCATTAACTTTTTTAATGCAGTTCTCTGAATTTTCCAGGACTTGCCATCATTTTTATTAGTCATTCTTAATAACATCACTGAAAGGAAAGTCAGCATTCTTCTCTCTCCTGTCCAGCTGGAAAGCCCTAGAGCAGAAGAGAAAGGAGTAGGGCCAGGTCAGTTTCCAGACCAGAATCATTCTCAGAAGAGCAATTTTTAAAAGCCAGTTGATAAACAACTAGTTCATACTGTACAGCACAGGGAATCATATTTAATATCTTACAGTAACTTATGGTGAAAAAGAACATGAAAACGAATATATGTATGTTCCTATATAACTGAAGCATTATGCTGTACACCAGAAATTGACACAACATTGTAAACTGACTATACAACAATAAAAATATATTTTAAAAAGGATTAAAGAAAAGCCAGTTGATGGGGTCTCAGTAAACCTAGTAGTAGTTCACAGCCTGGAAAACGGACTCCTTGGGGAGTTCTTTCCACAGTCCCTCAAACTGATGTCCCTGACTTCTGTGTCTCTTCCTCTGGACACATTGAAAAGCTTTCTGACTCCTGCATTAAATTACTTTCATGTTTGTTTCTAGAGCATTCAGAACCTGATACATGAGTGTGGATTGATCTAATTTAGGATGGGGGTTGGGATGACTGCCCCAGAGCAGCAAACTCAGAGTGGATACCTGAGGGAAAAGCTCAGAGTAAACAAGGTCGATGTTGGAAGGCGCCGTTAGCAGAGAGAGGGAAGACAGAGGATGGTGATAGGGAAACCTGCGTCAGGGAGGGGGGTGGGAAGGGGCAGGGCAGGTTTTAGAGGCTGAATTTCAAATATGGGTGGGATACTCTGATGGAAATTTTAATTCAACACCTCAGGGCCAAATCAGGCTTTCCCAGCCCTGCTACTGTAACTTCCAGCATATGGGCTGAGAATCAGTCACAATATAGCTGGTTGATAAAGTGATTATAGCGTTGAACTATGCAGGTATTGATATAGGTTCAGGAAACGTTTCATGAGTGAATGATACAGAATTCTGGGTGAAAAACTGGAAGACAGTTTGAACTTCTAAACTCATAAAAAGCCAGCAGATCTTTTGGATGCCAGCTAATACATTGAAATGAGGAAGGCCCTGCAGTTTCGAACATGAGGCTCATTCTTCTTTGGTATTCCAGAAAGGTGCAGAGATCTCTTGCTCATAACATAGCCATCATATTTTGTGCCCAAAGTTAATAACTTTTAGATGACACTTGGAGAGACATTTATGGCAATGTCTAATTGATTGATCATGGTCCAGTTTTCTAAAGAACCATCTCCATAGCATGGAATGAGGTACCCTGCCAGTAATCCAGCTGAGAAACTCAGAAAAACCTATTCATCAATTCAATTCAAATTAAATTTGAGGTGTGTTGAGTGGAATTCTACCATCATGTCAACACCAATTGTATCTCCCTGTTATTCTTTCTGCTGAATTCAGTAGTTTTCTTGTTTTTAAATTTTCATCCTAGCATTGTCCTCTCTATAATCTGGAAGGAAATACAGGTTTTATAGAAACATATTTATCATTTTAATTTATCTTTGCTGAAAGTTTGAAGGGTATGTGAAGTGTAAGGTGTATTGATTCTTGTGAGCTTTTTGGATTTGACTCCTCCAGAATTCGTCCTTCGACTCCTGTAGTGCATGCACTTTCTTTCTCTCCCAGTACCCTTCATGAGTCCTGCTATGCTTCAAAATAATTTAGATTGAGGGTTTTTTCATTAGCTGGCTTTGTCAAATGATAGAAAGGAAAAAGGGAATTTTATTAAATGTTGAAATCATTAGATAGCTTGAGCAGAGAATTTCATGAGAAGTCCAGTTCTTTGCTCATGAATTTATTTAACAGTTGCCCACTTAGATGTAGGAAATTAAGTGCCATATTACATGCAGCCTGAGGCTCCTTGGAGGGAAGAAAAATGCTTTCCCTTTTCAATGAGCTGTGGGAAATTGTTCCAAGACCATCAGGAAAAGCTTGCTTTCTGTAAGAAAGAGCTCTGTGATCATCAGAGCAGAAGGGCCTTGAATTTTACATGTGAGAGCTTTCTGCTGAACACCAGGTCTTGACTCCATTGACCTTGAGACAGTACGGAGCACAGAACTGGAATTGTAACTCCATGAAAGTTACTCTCTTTTAGTAATGCTGCAGGGTGACCGATAGTTCATGTTCTACCTGCGTGGATCAAACAACCAGCCACTAACCTGAAAGAATGCTATTTCTCTTCACCACATAGGACTCAGTAACAATGCTGAAACCCTTTGACCCATCTGTTCAACTCATAGAAATTGATTTTAATAAAATAGTTTCAGACAAGAAGAGTAAAGCTGTATACCTGAAGATATTCTTCGCCGTATACGCTGTAATGGTGAAAGATGGAAACAATTTAAATATCCAATGGTACAGAAATTACTAAATAAATTCAGATATTCAGGGGTAAAGAAATACTCTGTAGCCATTAAATGTTTTAGGTAGACCAAGTAACTGTAGAAAATTGTTTCCTGTCTAATATTACGTGGGAAAGATGAGTAACTAATCATAGTAAGTGTAGCTAAAATTTATCAGTCCCTTCCCAAGTGCCAAGCACTGTTTAAGCGTTATACATTTATTCATCTTCACAGTAATTCTATGAGATAGATACTATTATTATCCCCAATGTACACATGGTAAAACTGAGGAAGTTTGCTAAAAGCTCATGACTGCTGGGTCTGGGATTCAAAGCCAGATAATCTGTCTCTAGAGAGCATATTTAATCACTACTTTATATAAGATCAGCAAACAGATTCATCTATATTATTTTTTAGATTCCATATCTAAGTGATATTATAAAATATTTGTCTTGCTCTGACTTACTTCACTTAGCATGCATCATCTAGTTCCATCCTTGTTGCTGAAAATAGTAATATTTCATTTTTATGGCTGAGTAATATTCCATTATATATATACCATGTCCTCTTTATCCAGTCATTTGTCGATGAACACTTAGGTTGCTTCTGTGTCTTGGCTATTGTAAATAGTGTTGCTATGAACATTGGAGTGCATGTATCTTTTTGAATTAGAGTTTTGGTCTTTTCAAAACAGAAGCAGACTCACTGGTGTAGAAAACAAACTTATGGTTACCAAAGGGGAAGGGGTGGAGGAGGGATAAATTAGAGGTACCGGATTAAAAGATACACACTTCTGTATACAGAATACATAAACAAGGATTTAACTGTATAGCCCAAGGAACTATATTCAATATCTTATAATAATCTATAATGGAAAAGAATCTGAAAAAAATATATATATATATAACTGAATCACTTTGCTATACACAGTATTGTAAATCAGCTGTATGTCAATTTAAAAAATAAGATCAGAAAAAAAAAGGGTATATCCACATTGATTACACCTAGTGACACTCTGAGTGCATGGAAAAAACTGGAAGAGAATATACAGAAATAAAATTAGTAAACACTGTTGAAATTTGGAAGAGACACATTTTTTTAAAATTCCTTTAATGTTCTAACATGTGGTTTTACTATTTTAAAATGACAGTGATATTTTAGTAATATTAGTAACGTGTCACATTTGAGTACCAAGTTCAAACTTTATTAAAATACGTCTTTCAAGCGTTAAAAAAGAGAGAAGATCTCCATCCCATATAGCCACTTATTCCATTCGAAAACCCACTCCCAGAAGTCTGATGTTAGGTTTAGTGTTGGATAAAAGCCGCCAGACAGCCGCAGATAGGGGGAGAGTAGATGCTCGAAGAATGAGGCTTTCATGGAAAATTGAAAGCAGCAGGATGTGCTAATGTGTAGGTCAGAGAATGTAGACTGGGTAATCTGTTCGTCATGCAAAAACAGCAAAGATGATAGATGTAACTGGCACGGGAAAATTAAGTTAAACGTTTGGAAGAACTTCTGAGCTTTAGTAGTATTGTGTTGGGTTCTGTATTCATGTTTTAAAATAAAAGCTTTTATCTGAAAACCTACAGCTACCCATCCCTTGGAGGCATAGAAATGAGAGAAGGAAGAATATTTACAACTGGAGGCAGCTGCGGAATATATTCTATATTGTGGGAAAAGAAGCGTGTGATTTATATTAAACATATTAAAGAGGCATTGGGGGATATTGGTGATTTTTTTGCGTAAGATTATCTGTAATGGTATGTTAATGAGTTTAAGTAGTATAAACATTATATTTTACAATGAATAATAGTCTTGTAAAGCTTTTTTAACTTGGAGTAAATGAATGAGTTTAGATTGATACATAACTTCCTGAAATTTTACATCAAGATTGAATATACGCAAGTGAGCATTTCTGGGGAGGGGGGATATCTGTGGTTTTTATCAAATATTCTTAAATGTCACAAAGCTAAATTTGCTACTATACCATCTCCATTCTCCATTGATATGTTATAGGAAAAGAGAAGGATGGATGGTAAATTATAGATAGATAGGTGGGTAGGTAGATAGATAAAGAGATGATAGATAAATAGATTATAGAGACGGAGAGAGGGAGAGAGAGTCTGTTGCGTATAGTTTCAGAGTTTTGTTGACTCCTCCTAATGTGAATCTTCTAAATACACTGTTGGAAACTCTCAGTGGAAATGAAAATAGGTAACATGAATATTTAAAAGCCTCTGATTTATGGTCATTGAGGAGCATAATGCATAGGAATTTTACACTCGGGATTCAGCTCCACCTTGCACCTTGTGTTTGACATAAAACAGGCTCAGGTCTTTGTGATGATGTTTTGGGTTTCTTCCTGTGGCTACCATGCAGCAAGTTAGTCACACTTAGCTATCTGAGGTGCTTTTATCAGCAGGGTAACCTGTGACGCCCTCTCAGACGAAGCCACCACTTCGAGGACCAAGACTCAATGAAATCTCCTTTGCATTTTGGTGACATCTGTTCTTTGCATTGCTGGGAAATCTGTTGTCATTGTTTAGAAAGCTATCTTTCAGGTTTCATATAATCAAAACCTACAGGCAGGAAAAATTTAAATAAGCATGATACATAGCATGACTCATCAAGGCATTGGTCTCTTGAAGCAAATAACCAATGAGAAGAGATTTGGTTCTCTTTTATAATGAGGTTTTATTGCTTTTAACTCTAATGACAGCTTTATTGACATATAATTCACATTTGTCGCTTTTCCCCAGAGTTTCTTTTCCCTTTTATTAGCTGTAAAATATGGTGTGTGTGCGTGTGCGTGTGCGCGTGTGTCCATATGTATGTGTGCTTGTGAGTGGTATTTAAAAATAGAGAAAATTGACTTTTAAGAAGGGCAGTTAATAAAACATTTAAGTTTGTAATATAGGATAGAATAAGGTTGATTGTATGCAGCAGGGGGAAAATGGAATGCATTCCAAGTTTATAACTGACGTAGTAATTTTACTTTTTTCCCCCTTAATGCCTGCACTAACTCTGACAATTGCCTTTGTCCTGACATTTTATAATGGAGACAGTAAGACCTAGAGTTGAATTTATGTCTTTGCAAGGAACATGTAGCAAGATTATATACTTGACAGAGTCTGATACTTCACGTTGGTTGCCAACAGCCTTTCTCTAAGTTCTGAGATGCCCAGCTTGTAGGTTGTGTGTTATTGAGAAGGGCAGTAAACCTATTTGAACACCTCCACATAGTTGTCCACTTGTGCAATCATTCAGTTTTTTATTTGTTCGGCAAATACTGATTGACTGTCTTCTCTACGTAATTACTCATCTATGCTTGATAGTATGGGGTTACAAAATTAATAAGACATCATCCCTGCTTTTAAGGAGGAATTTATAAATAACCCAAGTACAGGAGATTGGAGATCATACTATAACAGACTGGTAAACAGAATGCTCTAGGAACAAAGAGGGAGCAATTTAAATTGAGAGGTCATAGAAGGTTACACGCCAAGGAAGGACTGATGGGATTTTGGTAGCTAGAGAAGGGGAAAGGGTGCTAGGACTTCTAGCCTGAGAGAAACATTGATTCACTGAGTGAGTGCTTTCCAGGTGCAAGACACTGTGCTAAGTGATGTTTTCTCCTCTGAGACAAGTTCTTTTCTTATCCCCCAATACAGAGAAAGAAATGGAAGCCTGTCGAGGTTCATTTTGTTTTCCGGCCGAAAGAGAAGGCAGGCAGCAGAACCACTGCACTATTTGCTAAGCTGAAAGACCACATCTCCCTTCCTCATGGTCATGCCTAGCACAGTGATTGGCAGACTTTTTCTTAAAGGGCCAGATGGTAAATATCTTAGACTGTTTGCATTTACAGTCTCTATCACGATTCTTCACCTCTGCCACTGTAACTCCAGAGCAACCACAGACCATATATAATAAACGGGCATAACTGTGTTTCAGTAACACTATTGATGGACACTGACAATGGAATTTTACATAATTTTCACATTTCAGGAAGTATTAGTTTTCTTTTGATTATGTTCAACCATTTAAAAATGTAAAAACCATTCTTTGCTCATGGCTCTATAGAATCAGGTGGTGGGTTGAATTTCTCCTGCGGGACATAGTTTGCTGACCCCTGACGGCACAGAACAGGTGCTTAATAAATATTTATCATGAAAAATAAGTAATGGAAGAAGAAATAACGGTACTCCTGGCCCAAGAGTACTGCATCACACAACTCCTGGGTCCTCCATTTGACCCCTAGTCTCTATGAATGGCACTGCCGACAATTGACTGTGCCACTCGAGTGGCCAGTGGCCCAGTACTCCAGCACTGAGGCATGCAATTTTGGACACTACTACACTTTATACAGATGCGTCTGTTGAAAAATAACAGGTCAGAAAATCAGCTGAGGCAAGGCTTTGATTACGTTATTGAACGAAGAAATATATCCAGGCCTGCTCTTTTTTTTTTTAACATTGTTTTATTGAGTTATAGTCATTTTACAATGTTGTGTTAAATTCCAGTGTAGAACACAATTTTTCAGTTATACATGAACATACATACATTCATTGTCACAATTTTTTCACTGTGAGCTACCACAAGATCTTGTATATAGTTCCCTGTGCTATACAGCATAATCTTGTTTATCTATTCTGCATATGCCTGTCAGTATCTACAAATTTTGAAATCCCAGTCTATCCCTTCCCACCCCCTGCCCCCTTGGCAACCACAAGTTTGTATTCTATGTCTATGAGTCTATTTCTGTTTTGTATTTATGCTTTGTTTGTTTGCTTGTTTGTTTTAGATTCCACATATGAGCGATCTCATATGGTATTTTTCTTTCTCTTCCTAGCTTACTTCACTTAGAATGACATTCTCCAGGGACATCCATGTTGCTGCAAATGGCGTTATGTTGTCATTTTTATGGCTGAATAGTATTCCATTGTATAAATATATCACATCTTTATCCAGTCATCTGCTGATGGACATTTAGGCTGTTTCCATGTCTTGGCTATTGTAAATAGTGTTTCTATGAACATTGGGGTGCAGGTGTCTTTTTGAAGTAGGGTTCCTTCTGGATATATGCCCAGGAGCAGGATTCCTGGGTCATATGGTAAGTCTGTTCCTAGTCTTTTGAGGAATCTCCATACTGTTTTCCACAGTGGCTGCTCTTGAAGCGAGCAAAGATATGTTATACTTTAAGTCACTTTGTCCATTTTTAAAGAGCAAGAGCTTTTTGGTGTCATTTCCTTTAAGGACTATTGAGTTATCCTCAGTGGTCTCCTTTTGATTACAAAAATAAGAAAAAAAATACTGAAGGTTGACCTATATAGAGGGAGAACATTATGTAAAGCTGATGACACTCCTAGAAAGCATTGATGAAATAACCCAATGTACATCGATACACTTAGCAAGATCGAGTACGCTTGAGTATCTGTGAAGCCGATCATTACTCTTATAGAGACAAAGACAAAGCTGTTGGCGTCAGAAAGTGGATGCCAGGGACATTTTAAGTTTCATTAGACATTTTGCTGTAAGATCCTTAGGTTGGTCTTCTGGAATTCCATCCTTATTGGTCTAAAAGTAGGGTCTTGATAAACACAAGTATATTAGAGCTTTTCATACAGGTTTTTCTGATTTCAAAGGCTCTAAGAGTGTAATGATTATGAAGAACCCACTTAACGTAGTGTGAAGAGTGGCCTCGGCAATTTATCTATCCTCTCTTTGCATCATATTTTTCGTCTGGAAAGTAAAGTAATAAGAGCCACTTCTTTGGGTTGTTGCACGGATTAATTGAGATAATAAGTCATTTAAATTGTTTTAATTACACTCTTTGGAATTTTTCTTTTTCTTTTTATCTATTATAGAATTAAAAATAGAATTCAAGCACCCTAGTTCCCTGCTGTGTTTATTGCAAACCCAAGTTTTTCCTTTTAGTCCCTTTTGGATTTCACACTCAATGTAAACGAATCATTTCCTCTCTCTGTTCTGCCAACACTTGTCAAAAAATGTGATGTGCCCAGCCAGTTGTATTCTGTGGCTTTTAAGAAAAGACGTCCTTCTTGAATGACAGTTTGTTGATGGGGTGAATTAACACAAAATATGAGATCAGTTTAGTTACTGTGTGCTGGAAGAACGTTTATTCTTTCTTCAGATTTCTGATTATGCTATGTAGTTATGGTGATTTATGAAAACAAACCTGAGTATCTTATGCCAAACTCTTAGCAAAAGCCTAACTCAAAGTGAAATATGAGTTTGCATGATGGAAGGATTGATTCCTTTGATTTTCCCCCAAGGGAAAACAGTGCTTTAGTCTTTAAAGAATGAAATATAATGCAGAGTTAGCTCCTCTCTAGCCTCAGTGAAGAGAGTGTGCTGTAATTGGGCAGAGCTGTGCTCTAAAGCTCGTTTGCACTGTGCATATTGATGCTTATCACTTAAGATGATTTCGTATCAAAGAAGAATAGGAATAGGATGCTCTGTTAGATGGCATCAGAGTACCAGAGGACATCTTTTGACTAATATGCTTCTCCATTTGACCCTAAAAATCAATAGACTGTTGAGTAAGATCTTATTTAAATTTTCATATAGTAGAAGTTTATTTCCTCTGATTTGAATTTTAAAACTCAGTTTCTTTTACTTCAATTCGGAGAATTCCATGAAGGAGCCAAAATACTGTTTTTTTTAAATCAGTGCTTTTTAACTTAGCTCTACCTGAGAATCGCATAGAGAGTTATAAGCAAAAAGAAAGACCATCCCTGGACTCATAGGCGTATTTAATTGGTTTGAAGTGTAGTCCAGACATAGGTTTTCTTTTTTCTTTTATACCCCCTTTTTTTTCTTATTTTTTTAAAAAACAACAGCAGATGACTTTAACCTGTAGTTTTGGTTAAAAACCAGTGGTAAAAATTAACACTTCTCCAATTTTAATGTGCATCTAAGCCACTTGGGGATTTGGTAAAAATGCAGACTCTGACCCTTCTGTAAGTCTGGGATGGGACATTGATGGGGCTAACACTGCTGATTTAAGGATCACGTTTTCAGTAAGGAAGGTCTGAATTAAGGCTTGCTTTTGTTAGGAAACTTTTATCAGTGAATGCCTTAACCAAACCACTGTCTGTGAAATAATTAACTTTAGCTTCATTAGACGCTCAGAATGATCTTACTGTCACACTGCTTATTTCAGTCCTACACTGAGTGAACACCTAGTACATGCTCCCTCTTTTGCCAGGTTTGCAGGGAACGTACAGTGTAGAAAAATTAAAACCCGATGCCTAAGTAGGTCAAAGGGAGTAAAGGGCTGATACTTATAACTAGTTCATAGAGCAAAGCATTATAAAAGGAGTAGAACGTTTAACTTTTTGTTTGATTTTGAGATGTTATGCCTTTTTGTTGGAGACACTTTTCTGGTTCCAGAATTTCTTGAAGCCTAAAGGGTTCTTTTGCTCCCCCCCACCCCGAGCCACCGCTCTTTTCTGTAAAGGATGTACGTGTGTACTTAGGAATTTTTATCTGTTTTGTGGATGAGTGTGTGTAAAGTCCCTAGAACAGTGCTTGACTAAAAACCCTTGAAAAATGTCGGTGGAATGAATGGCTGGTAACAGATATCTGCCACCTAGTATTTGGGAACGCGACTTTTGAAGCAGTCAGTGTGACAGATACCTGTAATAGAGGCAAAGGGTCCTAATACATCGTCACACACAGGACAGCTTCGTTGTGGGAAAGCAGGGAAGGAATGGGAGAAAGATACCGACAGAGCAACTACTGCAGAACAGGCATTTCAAACCCATGCAGAGGAATCGAGACCGCTGTGCCCGTGGTTATGTGTCAGATCCCTGCAATTCCGTGGAAACTATGGTTAAAGGGATAGTTTGTTTCAGCAGTTCCAGGCTGGGGGTTTGGAACACTTAGTCTTCTATGGGACACTTTGAACCTACAGGTGAAAAGAAGATCATGGGATTTTTGTAGAGAATTTATAAATTTCACTTAGATGAATTTATAAATTTTCCATTGATGAGGTTCTCTAAATACAAGATCTTTTCTTCGAGTTGATTATTTTAAAGTAGCCAGCTATTTCTCTGTTTCAGTTTTCTAAATGGTCAAAAGCAAATGGTAGTCCTCCTAACATGCTTTAGGATTTCATGAGGTTAATAAATTATAATAAACAAGATTCTGATTATTCCTGAGAAGATAAATGTCATCTATTTTATGTTATTTTGTAATATATTATATACTTTAGTTATATAAAATTAGCTAAGTATCTCCAGCCAGATCTAAATATTATGAAGACTTTTTGTAACAGTGTAACTTTTAGCGCTTAAGACGTGTTCATTTGAAGTCATTGTGTTAATCACTTTTTTTTTTGTCCCCAGAAAATAGTTGTTGAATATCTTTCAAGAAATTAAAGTGATCAGCAGCTCACTTGCCAAGGGAATTAAGAGCAAAGTTTATGTCTCCCACTGCCAGCTTCCTTGTACAAAACAAATGTCAGAGGCAGCACGTGGGAACTTGTAATGGTTTAATTTACGTGTATGGAGTCAGCACAAAATTAATAGCAGTCTGTCACCAAGGTTTGTTAGCTAATTGCTGGGTTTTAATGTTAAGCAAATGAGTGTGAATTTTAACAACGCTGTTTGAGAGCCTCTTTGGGAGCCTGCTCTTTCTGTTCCCCGTGGCACGCCTGAGGTTTCAAGCTATTTTCTGAATATGTTTTCTAATTCTTCAAGTATGAAGGTGGCGATCTCTGCTGTCTTTGGCATTCATCCCCCTCTCCAATAAAATTAGCTAGTCACCTTTTCAGAAAAACAGACCATAAGGCAAAATTTCCAGGGCCACCGCTACTGTTTTCTTCTATACACACCCCTTTCCCTGTAAAAGACAGATAATTCACGTTTCCCTACAGGCTGCAGGAGAAATGACTTACTGAGTTTTCTGTCATCTGATTCTACATAAAATTACTATAGATGGAGAGAATTCATTTTATTAAAGTGTAATCTGTTTGTAAGGAGTGTGTTAAAAACATGTCTTATGATGAAAACAAAAGATAATTTTTTTCTGCCACTGCCCCCTTTCCACTTTGTTCAGTTAGGAATCGCTTTAATCTAGTCCTGGTTGTAACCTCGGGCAGGCCTGTGACATCTCTACAGCCCTACAGACATGTTAAGTCACAAAGAGTGTCAGTTCAGTAATTAGAATATAGCTTAAAGGTATTAATCCAAACCTTGAACTTGATTTATCAGCAGTTAACCCTTCCCTCTTAGAGTCTCTTTCTCACTGTCCCTTGCTACCAGCTGCTGTATTATTAGCTCCACCAGAGTCAGGGTGTTTTATGGAGGGGAGGGAAGTTGTAAACAGAGCATGGGTCTCATTTGTCTCAGCTTCATAAACCCTGGACCTTGGCGGGTGTTTAAAGTTGACGTCTTTGGGTAAAACTTTCTTTTTCTTTCATGACTGCTTTCATGACATCTTTAAGGATTCCCTGCCGGATGCTCTCACCTGCAGTTCCCTTGACCGGCATCTCTGCTGCAGGTGGTTCCTTTGTAGCTCCTTCCTCAGCTCCTGGGCACCCTGTGGTGCACGTCCAGTCTCTTGGTGATGAGAACCCTCTATCCTTACACCCCAGTTTAGCCTATGCAAGGTGATTCCGTCTCTGCCCTCCCCTCCCCTCCTCTTTCCCTCCCATCCTTTCCCTTCTCTTCTCTCTCTGTCTCTCTCTATGGCACAGCTTAGATTTTGGTAAAATCTAACTTTCTTAGATGTGAGTCAGGCCCCAGTCCTCTGTGACTTTCTACTGCTGAGAGGTGACACCCTCAACCCTTCCTCCAGACTGGTGGGAAAAGAGGGCTCACAGCACAGCAACGGCTTGCTCTGGAAAAACCTGATAATTAGTTTTCTCCAAATCCTATTTCTGACCCTTGGACCTCTGTTTGTATCTTCTAGTATCTGGGGGAAGGGTGTGCAAGAATAATAGAATATGTTCCCTTTCAACACCTATGTCAATTCTACCTGTGGAGATTTGTCCAATACACAGAATTCACCCTGATAACCACTGTGTGAGTTTCTCAATTAAATCTGAGGCAGGAAGAATCCCAGTTAAGTATGTTACATCTTTAAACAAGTTGAGTATGGAGAGAATTCCATTCATTGTGGTTTCTTAGCCATTGATTTGGCACTAATAATTAGACACAATAGGATTTTTTTTTTGAAGTACGGTTGATTTACCATGTTGTATTAATTTCAGGTGTACGAGGTAGTGATTCAGTTATACATATATATTTCATATTCTTTTTCATTATATGTTATTACAAGTTATTGAATATAGTTTCCTATACCGTCCAGTAGGGTCTTGTTTATCGATTCTGTGTGTAGTACCTTGTAGTTTCTAGAGGGAGAGGGGAGGGCTAAATTGAATGTTTAAGATTAGCACAATAAGATTTTTGTGGGTGATCAAAGATGTATAAAATATAGCAGTTGTCTTCATGGGCACACAGCTTTATTGGGAAATCCAGATATGTTCAGTATAGATGAATTTACCTCTGATATTGCAGGTCAAACTACACTGAAGTGGCATCTTGTACTTTGGCAATCCATTTGATTCGGTACTTGCCAAAGGAAAAGGTGGTTTGGTAGGCATGGAGACATTTTGACATGATGATTTGGATTTGGCAGCTGGTGGAGTTATTGATCTTTATCATAGAGATGCTTCAAGAAATGGAAGGTTGGGGTGGAGAAGGAAAAAAATCAAAGAGTAAATTAACCTGGAATATGTTACTGGTTGTATAATAAACTTACGCTGAGTCTACATATTTTATTACAATTTCTGTCTTCAAAAAGCATTCACAGTGAAGGCAATTAAGCATTAGAGACAAATCTAAGGAAGTTTCACACCCAGTCTCTCCTACAAGATGGGCTAATGATTAAGAATTCTGACCCCATTGTTCGCAGCAGCACTATTTACAATAGCCAAGACATGGAAGCAACCTAAATGTTCATTGACATATGATTGAATAAAGAAGTTGTGGTGTGTGTGTGTGAACAGTACTCGGCCATAAAAAAACAAATGCCATTTTCAGTAACATGGATGGACCTAGAGATTGTTATACTAAGTGAAGTAAGCCAGAAGGAGAAAAAAAAATACCATATAATGTCACTTATATATAGAATCTAAAAAATGAGACAAATGAATTTACTTACAGAACAGAAACAGACATAGAAAACAAACTTGTGGTTACCCGAGAAGAAAAGGGATAAATTGGGAGTTCAGGATTTGCAGATACTAACTACTACATGTATAGAATAGATAAACAATGAGGTCCTACTGCATATCACAGGGAACTATGTTCAATACCTTGTAATAGCCTATAATGAAAAAGAATATGAAAAGGACTATCCCTGTGCTGTACACCAGGGATTAACACATTGTAAACCATGTATAATTCAATTTAAAA
Organism: Vicugna pacos; assembly: GCF_048564905.1. Taxonomy (NCBI): domain Eukaryota; kingdom Metazoa; phylum Chordata; class Mammalia; order Artiodactyla; family Camelidae; genus Vicugna; species Vicugna pacos. Next base: position 59,081,982 of record NC_132987.1, on the reverse strand, counting down.
CAAAAATGAATTCTGGCGTTAGACCCAAAGTCCTAGGTTTGAATCCCTGGCTTGATTGTGAGATCCAGCACCTGCCTGATTTTCACTGCTATATCATATGCTGAAACAAACTTTTTCTTTAACCATTACCTAAAATTAAACTGTTTTCACTATTTTGTGACAAGGAACGATTCATATAGTTCTTATATTCTGTATGGTGAAAAAGAATATTTGATTGTGTCTTTCCTTTGAGGAAATATTTTTAAACTACTCTCAATTTACAGAGTTCCTTAAAAAGAAGAAAAGACCCCCCCACACACACACACACACATACACTCCTATTATAAACAGTTCCTTGAAGTCTTTTTTACCTCTCATCCATAAAATGTGCATATTCATAGTGGCCCATGAAGGACTTACTGCATTTTACCCATGTGCTTAGAATTTCCTTGTTTCAATCTAATATGTTTTGGGTTTGGTTAATAACATGAATGTGTTCACCTCACTCAATCCTTTTTTTTTTTCCTCTCTCTCTTTCTATTTTATGGATATGTTGGAAACTGCATTTTACATATAAAAAGTTGCTTTAAAGCCATTCACCCATAGCCTCAACATCTATTTTCACTGTAATTCTATTCATCACCCAAACATAATTTAAGAAATTACAATGCAATTGTTAGCTTATTATGCAATATTTTCATTATAAAGATTTCCCATTTTCAATTTCTTGGCAAAACTTTCTCTGATACTAGGCCAATATTTTTCTCTTCTGATTTTGTTTGGCAGTCATATTAATCAAGCTCAGGTCCATGACCTTGAAAAAAGAACTCAATAGAGGAATTACCCTTGTGTATAATGAATTGACACAAGAAAAGCCACTCTGGTTGGATCTTAAATTCAACAAAGTAATTTGCTTGGAATCTTGAGAGAATGATTTTGTATCCTTCATTAGAATGTATTCAGCTGAGTAGTTGCAACTACATAAGTAACACTGATGGCGCTGCTAATCAGGGGAATAAAGATATGTGCATACACACACACACTACACATACATGTGATAAATCTGATTCATAAGTGACAGAGACGTTTCTTGAGTTGCCAAGTGTTGATGACAGTATACAATATTCAGTTAATTTAGAGATACAAGATGATGTTAGTTTTTCTCATTCACTACTTTCTCTCCTTATTTGGAACAAAGATTTATTTCATATATTATTGCTAGAGTAACTTCCAGCCAGCAATCTGCAAGTTTTTACTAGTCTACTCTTGAGCTATACAAATGTTTTCATACTTTCTTTGAAGGTATATAACAAATACTTTGAAATAATTTGAATCTTCATATGGATTATAACAAAATAATTAGACCAGAAGGCCAAGAATTAGAGCAAAAGACTAAGGTAGTCAATACTGATATTTTCCAGACTTTTAAAAAAAAATGAATGAACTCCAAATTACTTATGGTTTAAAAGCATTCCCTCTGTAAACAACCATTAATGATTAAATCAATGATGCTAACCGCTATTTTTACCTTTTCATTATACTTATGATCATGTATTGTATTTTCCCTCAGGTAAAATTTCCTGGTTCCAAAAAATACCTTTCCACACAGTTACTCTGTAATGTCTCTCTTCATTTTGCTGTTGTTTTACCTCTGTTTTACAAATACAGAGCTTTAGTGTCCTAAATCACAGGATAGCTTAAAGATTAGAATCCAGGAGTTCAATTTTTCAGTATTTATTACAGTGTCACACCCTCTCAGAAGTCAAGCCCAAGATTAAAAATACAACATATACTATAGCTTAGAATTAGCTCACCCTATCTTGTGTAAAGTGTAACTTTGTATTTCTTACTATGAAATGTGGGAAAACCTGGTATTTACTATGACTGCTGAGAAGCTGTTCTAAGGAGGACTGCTGGCAAGGTAGTGTTTTCTTCCTTAATTGTGAAAAGATTTCCTAGTCAAGTGACTAGAACATTTGGCTAACCCAACTAACCAGCAAAATCAGCACCAGAAATGTCTTCATGTTATAGATGAACTACATGTAATTGTCATTGTACCAAAGGTGGAGGCCAAAATGATTCTGATGCAAAGATATGGAGAAAGCCATCCACTGGGAAAGAAAAGTTTAAAAGTCAGAACTCTAGGATAATGTGGGATAAAGATTTAAATGGAATTACTTCAAAGTCAGGGATCCGCATCATGACAGGAAATATGTGTACAGCTAATACAGGGGATAGGACATTATCTGAGCCTCTGATATTGATGTAAAAGATCATTTAGGGATGGACAGGCGATATTCTGATTGTTGCTGAATAGAAAGTTCAGTCTAAATAACAGAGTTGCACAACTAAGGCATGAATTGAAAATCCTGGTTCTACAGCCAGATACCAAGGCTGAGACTCTGATAGGGCTTTTAATACCACTAAAATTCTCCCAGAAGGAGATGGGGTGCTACTTATTTGATCAAATAAAATTCTAGAAAATTAGAAAATCATGTAGCAATAATGGTACTGATTTAATATTTTAAAGAATAACTGCATTATGTCACATTACCTTTGCATAGTGGCTTATGATTTAACAAGGATCATTCCCCTAGGAGAACCTTATATTTTAACCGATCAGAGCATAATTGCAGTTTATGAGCTTATGGACTGCAGCTATTGAAGTGTGGGATTTTCTAAGAGTCAATAGTGCTTGAAATCCACACTTTAAAAAATCAGAATTGGTAAAAACTGGTATTAACTTCCATACAGCCACTAACCAGGTCAAAGTTAGTAAAACGAAAACTGTCCAAAAGCTCAAGGTATCTCTGTTCTAATTGCCTGAGTTCAGGAGTGCTCATTATTCATCTGTACTACCAACTGTCCATCTGTGCATTTATCCAAGGTAACTATATCAAATAAAACCATAAAGGAAATTATTGTCAGAGAAGAGTTTTAGAATCTACTTTACTATTTTTATGTTGTTACACAGGAATCTGTTTTATTTTGGTTTAATTAAAATAGTTCAGAGATACAGCATGTTGAAAAGAGCAAAGAAAACTTAAGAAGTTGTAAAAAATGTTTTAAAAAATATTTTTATAGGGGGAGGGTATGGATTAGTGGCAGAGTGTGTGCTTGGCACACACAAGGTCCTGGGTTCAACCTCTAGTACCTCCATTAAAAATAACTAAATGAATAAACCTAATTACCCTCCCCTTTAAAAAAATTTTAAAAATGTTTTTACTCTAAAAACGTTAAGGATATAGCATATGCTAAAAGGCATGCAAATTGGCAGGCATCATTTTTAAAATAAAAAAACATGGATATGTATGCATATCCTAGTTTCTTTACAAAGTCTATATAAGTAAATTAAATATTTGTAAATAAATTTATACTTACAAATATATAAGTATCTACACATTAATAAGTCTGTCAGTGATAGGTTGGTTTGTGCACGTGCGTTTGTGTGTGTGAGTAAATGCAACACAAAATTTGAATAGACAGTACAAATCAATGAGGATAAATTATTGCAAAAATATCAAAGAATTTCTTCCCCTTACATATAACTTCTCTTTAAAAGAAAAAAGAGCAATGTATATTTGGTTAGATCATTGAAAATTTCATTTATTTAGCTATTATAAAATTATCTAAATATGTAAATCAAAAGCTAGAAACTGAACGAAAGACTCAGTCACAGGGGAAGTAAGACTCTGCCTCCCTGTAGCTATTTGCATACAATTATGATAGAAGAAAAAAAAAGGATGAGGGCCAACTAGCTGGGTTCACTGTTCTCTGGCCTGAACTTGACTGTTGATGACAGTGAATTAATTCATCATCTGGAATAGCACAACCAGACAAGCCATAACAGTGATGTGCAGTTTCTCTCGTCACCAAAACTCATGTCAGAAAGCTCTATAAATCTCATTTAATGGGCTGTTTTACCTCCTTGGAGAATACCGAACAGAGTCCTCCAGGTGGGTGCACTCATTAGACACCACATAACTCCAGGAAGGAGAGTTTCCATAGGTTTGAGACACACCTTTCTAGGAAAAAAATGTATGTGCTTGGCCATGTTTAGATTTAATGTAACAAATTTCTCTCTTTATGTGAAAAACTGGGCGTCAGAAATGAGAAATATGTAAGTTTAATCATAGGCAAATACTATTTTTAATGATTGCTTTTAAACAACTAAATTAGGTTTACCTTTGATGATTCATCAGAAGTTGCAATAAAAATGGAAATAATGGTGGGAAATCAACTTGTGCCTCTACTTGATATGTCAGGCAAAATCTGACTTGAATTCAGGTATTTTTTATCACATTAAATGTGAATTTAATTCATTGTAAAAATGTATGCTCTTATATACACATCAACATTATGACTTTAGTGCATTGATAATTCAAACTTTCCTAGGTACCATAATCACTTTCCCGTATAAATCAACCTACTCAGAAAATACCTAATATAAAGCTCAGTAATGTTTTCTTTCCTCTGATCCTAGGTTTAATATGTATCCCTCACTTCTAGACCTGTTCATTGGCCTTTCCTGGAAAAATTGTAAGAAAAGTCCACAGTGTTTATAACATTAATAATTTAAATTTTTCTGTTACTTTAATAATAACAGCCACTCTTTATCAAAGTCCTACTTAAAATGTGCCCAGCAGGCTGATAAATGCTCTGTTTGTAGTATTTCTTTGAATCGTCACCACAGCCTTTTATGGAAGTTTATTAACTTCCATTTCACAAATAAGGAAACTGAGACATCTACAGATAAAGTATTTTTTCCCAAGGTCTTACAGTTGGTAAGTGGTTGAATCACAGTTCATACCCCACTCAGCATGCCTCCAGAGTTCACGTTCTTACACTTCACATTAATGCCTCTCATCTGTCCAAGGCTGTGGCAAGTTACACATTCCAGTGGAACCTTAGCAAAAAATTTTCACTGCTACTTAATATTCCAAATAATATGGAGGAGTTTTATATGTGTTCAGTCGAAACCAAAGCATAAGTATTTACTTGTTTATTTGTTATAACTTCTTTTGACTGAATTGTTAAATGTTTCATAGTGTAAACTGTCAGAGAAGTTTAACTCCATATTTAAATGTAAACATTTAATATCTTCCAACTTGATCTTTTCATGTTTACAGATTGGCTCGAGAATCTTGCCTTTTGCCTATTTGTGGAATCAGATATTTTTAGTTCAGAGGTAAACTACAGGTTATTCTAGTCCAGTATCATATCTATACTTGTTCCCTAAAAAGCTTCTGTGATTATCTTAAGTGATAAATTCATCAAAGATCCTATATTATCTCTCACTATGCTAAAAATAGCAATAACACATACATGTAATTGAATACCTATTATTTCTTTTACAAAAATGAATCACAATACTAAGGCAATATTAGATGTAACTGTTTTAAACATATAAATGAATAACAAATATTATGCTAACAGTAATTCAGGATTCATTCCTGTTATAAAGCAAATAGCTCTTATAACTGAAGTCATTCTTTGAGAAAAATGTCCTGCATTTTTTATGCTGAGAGTCTCAGGAAAACTTTAAACTTTCTCTGGATTAACATGAGATGGCAGGGCTCAATATATAATTCAAGTAACACCATCTCCTCTTCCAAATTCAGGCTTTAGCCCCACACAACCATTTTTTTTAATCCTTTTTATTTCTTGAATGTATTTTTTATTCTTTTGAGGGGGGAGAGATAATTTGGTTTTTATCTATTTTAATAGAGTCCTGGGGATTGAACCCAGGACCTTGTGCATACTAGGCACACATTCTACCACTGAGCTATACCCTCCCCCCTTTAATCCTTTTTATTAATTCTCGTATGGACTTTAGTTTGTATTTCTGGACACATCTTACAGAAAATCAATAAAGCATCCTAATTTCCTCAAAGTCTTGGCTTCTAACCATTGGCTAAAGCTAAATTAACCAATTCTTTTTTTCCTTCCATTTTTCCATCCGTCTTTCTTCCTTTGTTCCTCCCTCTCTCCCTTCCTGTTGCCACTCAACTTATGTAATATATGTTACTTTTGCTAGGATTCATGATTTGTCAATATTGTCTTATTTCCTCTTTCCCTTTTCTTCAAGAGGATTAGTTCCATGTCTGGGAGCAAAGTCCAGGATCGATAAAATTGTCTATCTGCTCTCAGAAATATTAACCTCTTTTGGAGGCTGAGTAGGTAAAATATACAATTGAGAGGAAGGTTTTAGGTTCCAGGAGCTCTGGGAAATAAGACCATATCTCTTTATCCAGAGTCAGGTTATATTTCCTCTTCAGTGCAAAAGTAAGGAGATCAGATGACTTTTTGGTATATTTTACATGCCATTGATTAGAAATTATCTCTGAGTTTACTGATCAATTCATAAATGCATTTTCAAGGGAGTGGATTTTATATGGCTGAAATATTTACTAAACAACTAACTTGTCAATAGGATTTAGTTCCTTTTTATTGCTTTCCTTGACATTAGGAACAAATCAGTTCCTTGAGGGTATAGTGGGAGCAATCTTAGACAATAACATGAAAATCCCACTTAATGTGATGCTTTTTATTAACATTAACCTTTCTTGGGTTCTTTTTCTTTCCAATTTCATTGAGATATGTGTCTCATGTGAATTAAGTAGCGGTTTTCAGAATATTTTTCCTGATTATCCACTCACAGTTTTTTACCATGATTGACACTGATCAAAATAAAGATGATCATTGTATTACTTAAAGACAAGTGATTATTTCTGAAATAGTTGACAGTAAAAAGCACCTTGACAAAGCCATTGATTCTAGTTAGAGGGAACCAACCTAGGTACACACATTTTTATTCCCTCTGTCACTCTTGAGTTGGAAATACCATAGGCTTTCTTAAGGGCTTGGGTGTTTTATTATCTTGTTGATGGAAGTTTCTTCCTTTGCTCCATTTAAAATATCTCTGGTTTATTTTTGAACATAGGGAATATTTGATCATAATTCCCAGTATGAAATAATTTCATGATTTTGAAGATAGACTTATCTTTTTAACTGCTTTGTGTGTGTGTGTGTGTGTGTGTGTGTGTAGATTAAACTTGATTTTTTTAAAAACATCACTTCATGAGGACAGACCGTTTATTGTTGTTAAGTCCCCTTTATTTTATTCCATTTAGAAGACAACACAAATGTGATAGGTTTTTATTTGCAATGGTAAACAAAATCAGGTAAGTTTATTTAAGAAAAGCCACCAAGAGAAGATGAGTCTAAGACATACTTACTGACTGAAATGGTAAATAATTTCTTCTTTTTTTTAACTCATGAAGGCATTAGTCCAAAGCATTTTGTGATTACCTAATGTGTGTCTACTATTGTGCTAGATACAGAGAATATAAAAATGAAGCATGGTGGTCTGTGACTTTACATAATTCCCAGTCTATAGTAAATATAATCAAGAGAAATAATTAAATGTGTTATTGTTATCTTGTTTGTCAGTGTATTACCAATTCTTACATGAATTCGTAGTGCAGACTACTTCCTCCATAATTATATATGTTTTATTTTTGAGATATAATTTACAAACAAAGTACTCAAATCTTGTGTAAAACTCCTGTGTAACTACCACTATATGGAACCTTCCCATCACCCCAGAAGTTTTCCTAGTGCCCCTTCACAAACTCCCCATGTAAAATTAACTACCTTTCTGATTTTTATCACATAAATTACTCTTATTTATTCTTGAACTTCATATAAATAGGATATATGTGCTCATTTGTATTTCTTTTTTTATTTAACTTAATGTTTCTGAGACTCATGTTTTTTGTTTGTTTTTGTTTTACTTTTTAATTCATTTCAAAACTTTATTTTTTAGAGCAGCTTAAGGATCACAACAGAATTGAGAGGAAGGTATGGAGATCTCCCATATAAATCAATGCATTTGTTTATCTCTACATAGTTCATGTTTATTGCTATATAATGTTCTTTTGTATGAATATATCACAGCTTGTTCATCCATTCTTCTGATGATGGGCATTTGGGTTATTTCCAGGTTAGGGATATTGTGGATAAAGCTCTAGTCATGGTTTCTTGGTGGATGTGTATAGTCATTTGTCTTTGGAATTTGCATCAGAATAGAATTTCTGGGTCATTGACTGGTATTTGTTTAGCTTTAGTAGATAGTGTCAAACATGTCTCCAAAGTTGTTGAATCAATTGATACTCCTATGTTACAGTCAAATGTAGGGATATAATAGTACAATAGATTTAAAAGCAAGATGCAGCGTAATTATGGCTAAAAGACACAACTTACTCTCCAGCAGAATCAGGATAGACGGTACCAGATGGTACAATCAAGGACAGTATTTGCACAGAGCACTCACTGCTCTAAGAAAGAGAGAGGAAAAAGGTGGGAAAGTAGATTTCAGGTGCTCTCATCACGCAGAAAACTATGTGAGGAGATAGGCTAATTAGTTTGACTGTAGTTATCACTTCACTGTGTATATTTATGTCGAATCATCATGTTTATACTTTAAATATATACAGTTTGTTCAAGAGTGAGTAGCTCTTTCTTGTGCTAAGAGTGAGAATCTTGTGCTAAATTGTATGAATTGTATGTTCCTGTAATATTTATTTGGCCAGCATGTGTGGTGCAGTGAAGACAAAGGAGTTTCTAGAGAGAGGGACAAAATATGTCAGTTTTATTCCAATAGCTTTACATTATTGACTCATATTCATCTCAAGACCTTTAGTTTCCTTTATCAAAAGCCCACTATCATAAGCAATGACATGCTTTCACCTAGAAGTAGCATCTTCTGCTTTTGCTCTTGCTGGACACCAGTATCTAGACACCAGTAATTAAGCATGGTCCACTTGATTCCTGCATCTGAGAGAATTCTTTCTTTCCAACAGTACCTAAGGTTTTTGGCTCTTGAGGATTTTATTTTCTTTATTTGATTCTAAATAAACAAGTATCTATGTAATATCATTCTTTTGTGGCCCACCCACTATGAATTTTAAAACACTCAGAATATATTTATTTGTCCCCAAATTTATTGAATTGTTTACAACATGAAGAAACCATCCATTTCACATTCTGTTTAAATTCTCTAGAAAAAGAAAGTTGTAGATATAGTCGCCTATTATTTTTGATACATTTTCTAAATGTAATTATCATTGAATTAATGTTAACAAAGTATGAAAATTATTGTCATTAATTAGATATATAAGGTAGGATCAGAATTTTAAGGCAGAAATAGACTTTGTCATTTAATTTATAAAATATTTTAATATTATTTATTTTTCAAAAATCATTTATGCATTATTTTCTTTGAGGATAGTCTCTGGTGACCGCATATGAAGGTGCTCTGTTTTTTTGTCCTAACTGTAACTTACATCAAACCCATCAAAATTGTGACTCTTGTAACTTTTCTGTGTGCATATTTAACAAGATAATGTTTAATGCTATGATACAGCCCGCAATCAAAAGCATGTTTCTCGGAATGTTTTTTCCTCAGCCAAATGTGACATATTCAGGGCCACAGAACCAAATTTAAGAGGTTATCAGAATGAAAAATAGAAAGGCACATTTTAGCATCCCCTGAAAAGTTGGGTTATGTGTCAGATTTAATAAAAGTCCAGATTTAATATAAATGTTATTTGAATTCTTAGTGTTTCAGATTATCCACATGAGTGCACACTTCAGGTAGAATGGAGAACCGAGTGTATATATGAATCAATAATAATGTTGTTTTAAAAATATTTTTTAAATATGAGAGCAAATGACACCCATGTCTAAAACGTTCTCTGTTCTGGCTAGACTCCAGCCGCTCATTGGTTGGGTCCCTTTTGTATTACACAAAGGTGATGATGCCATTTGATGGCTATTGAGGCAAAGTGCTTGAAAAGAGCCCCAAGTTGCCTTTGGTCAGTGTCATGTACAAATGGATGGGGATGTGAGTTACAATGATTGCCTTGTTTTTCAGACAGCGTTGAGAAGTCACCTTATTTACCTCTCCCGTTTTCGTAGTCATGGTATCATCAGAAAAAGAGAGGAGCTTGTTCTTTTCAGTCTGAGGATACTATGAATGGAAACAGTCTCAACTCATCCAAAGAATTAGTGCAAATAATGTCTTTTCAAGCACCACACAAAATAATCTGTGTTCCCTAGCAAGGAAGGCTGGAGTTTTCAAGGAAGTCATTCACGAGAACCAGACTTTATGTGTTGAAAAACAAATTTCCTTTACTCCTAAGGTCTCTGTATTATGTGTCTAAAGATAGTATTCCAGACTCTACCTACTGTTCATGAAGTGTACAGAAATCCTTTCAGTGCATTACTGTATTTTAAATATTCTCAAAGGGCTGAGTCAGGAAATTATACCACAAAGTTGACTCACAGCAATTATTTGATCAAACTTACTCTTTTATCCACGTATGTTTGTGGAGTACCGGCAGCATACAGTGTTGTATATAAATATGATTACAGGCAAGTTTTAAAAACAGAATACTTGATTCACACCAGAGCTTTCTAGGATCGTATTTTATTAGTTCGACTGGTATTTAACGAGCATCTGCTTTGTGAAGACTCTGCCAAGGGCCATGAAGGTTGTCTCACCCTCTCTCAAAGAGCTTATGATTATAATTACAAAAATACAGGGTGCTGCATTTCTTTCAGCTTTACAGTAAAAAAAATGCCACCACATTCATTGTTTAATAATTAGAACCGTTCCATTTTAGTCGCGGGGGGCTGATTTATCGTGACTTACGCATTTGATAACCAAGTCTCATGTTGAGTCCAGAATGGCTGCTGCTAAAACTAAAGTACTGAAAACTCTTGGCTAAACAATGAATAATCACCAGTTGTAATGGTAGATAAAAAGTGGCTACAGTAAATATGATTCGTCAACTCGGTAGGACTTGATGATAGACCAATTTAGTTATGTTAGGCAATAATACTGTGCCTTCTAGAGCATTACTATCTGAAGATTTTGTCATTACTATTAGTCTGGAATGCTATTAAACAAAGTTAAAGGGAAACTATGGATAATTTAAAAAGCTTTAATTGTCTGAAATACTTAGAATAGCTTAAAGCCGTGTTCTGGAGAATGTGATAAGTACATTCAGTGTTAACACTTGTGCAACGTGAACAGTGACACTTCCTATAGTCAGATAACTTGAAAATGTCAGGTGAAATCAGTTGCAAGGAGAACATGAAAACTTCCATTTTGGGCCACATCTATGTATCTTAAAATAGCTTCAGAAAACATGTTTGAGAACTATCAAGATTGTTCTCTATGACAGTGTTTCAAGTTCAGTGTATATCTTAAACATGTCTAGGTTTTTAATGACTATTTATTCATTCCCTGTTTGTGATTTTTATTTCAGCCTCTTTTGAGTCTGTATATGGTACCTCATGGCTGGATAAAATTTGTTCCCTGGGAAACTGATGTTGATAATTTGGCTCCGTTGATACAAGACAGTAGTATGCAACAGAAAAGAAATTGCTGAGCCATTTATCCCTCCCTGAGAATTATCATGACTGATCATAAAATATAAAAGGAGGGAGTGTTGAAGGGTCATGTAGTTAAATTTATTAAGCAGTGGCAGTGTATGGGTCCTAATAAAGAACATATAGGTATTAATCTATCATCTGCTTTACCCATGTGGCAGGAATTCTGTTTCAGAGGCTAAACATTTTCCATTTTCAACATTCCTCAATAATGGTAAGGTCTTATTTAGAACCAAAATTTACCTCACTCCTTTGGTCTTAATTTCTCCACTAAGCCACATAGAAGTTGTTGACTATCTCTTACTTAAGTCCTTTCCAGATTTAGCATCTTTGATTTTTCATACATTCCTCATTAAATATGGTAGAATCAATAAACCTATAATAGAAGCATTAATTAAATTCTTGACCCAGAATTGTCTTGCTCCTTGATCTCTAGGTGTGGATTTCAGAAAGCTGTCAGCAAAATACATGCCACGTGCCACCGTACAGACCCACATTGCTGGTATTCTCTCCTTATGCTGTTTTGACAGGGAGAAAGTTGGCTGACCTTTAAATAGTATTGTATGCATGCCTGTGAGGTGAGCAGAATTGATAGAGCCAAATCTGATTGCATACATGGATAAGTGCAAAACATAATAACCTTTAAGCTAATAGACTCTGAATGAATGTTTCTGTAGCCAGGTAGAAAGACAAAATTACTTACCAATGTAATACTTTACAGGGAAGAAACAGTTGTTCAAGGCTGAAGTCTTTTGGGCATGCCAGATGAGCAAATCTGCTTGTTGAGTATCTGGGACTGGACTGGAAACGTGCCTACAGGATTGGGCACGCAGCTCTTGTCAGTGTCTCAGCACCTTCTCACCTCACCAGGCTTTTATCCGCAACATTCTGTTTTGTTTCTTCAAGTTGTTTTAGGTTTTCTTACCACTTTCGCATTTACATCAAACAGAACCAGACCCTACCTGAAAAAGCCTGTCATAGTACCTGAGAAATGAGTTCTTAAAATCTTTAGTCAAAGAGAGTATCTCTCCATTTACAAAATATTAAGGCTTTCAAAACTCAATGGGCAGCAGTGCAGGACTCAGTATAATTTGTATTTACATGATTATACGTGGTCATGAGTCCCTGAAGATCCACTATAGGAGAGAATTTGCGTCATTTATATATTTGCCCCATATTAGGTTGTTGTATATGCTCCATTTATGTTAAAGATGCATGATTTCCCTCGTGCTCTTTCAGTGCTTACTGATGTCACCTATACTTACAGAGATTATGTTTTCCTTGTAATGTTTTTATAAACACAAGCTAGTAATTTTATTCTATGAAAAATGATGATATTCATATTTTTAATTCATGAGTATTTACCTTGGGTTCGAGCATGCTTTTTGAGGAACCATCTTAAAACAAAAGCTGTTAAGTTCTGCTAGATATTCTGAAACTGGGTTTATGTCCTGAAGGTATTAAATAACATGGAATTTTCTAATGAGATGAGATTTGTTAGAAAATTCTGGACTGGGAATTCTAGAGATTTGGGTATGAATTCTCCCAAAGTACCTAATGTCTTGGTTTTGATGGCTACTGACACAATCCCTACACTTTCCTAAGGCAATTTATAGAAAGTTGATGAATACAGAGGATATGAAATGGAAATCTCCAATCGTGAAATCAGAGCTTCATTCATTACAGTAATCACTTTCTTTTTTTTACTATTATGTTTATTAGGTTGTTTAGTAGTTAAGCACCTCAAAGCAAGGGCTTGGCTGTCACTCTGACTTTAGGAGGTCTGGCAGAGGTGGAATGTCCTCCAATTTGTGAAGCCCTTTCTACATCTCCAGGAATTGTTGTTGACTCTCTCTTCTAGCCCTCCGTTGTACTTACTGTTCATGACTACTACTCTAACACAGATCAAACTGCGTTAAATTCTGCCATTTCCTTGTCTCCCTGGATGACTACTATACGATTCCTTAAGAGTGGAGACCATGTCTTTGCATCTTTCTGTTTCAGTGCCTTGCATCCTACCTAGCATATAATTGATACCCAATAAATATTCATTGAATAAATAATTCAAATGTGCTTGATCAAATATGTAATAACTGCCTGCTTAAATATTTGGGGGGTTCACACTTAGCCGTAAGGGACATCCCATAGGATCTCAGAATTGGAATCTTCAAAAGGGGAAAAATGTTGATTTGTTTGGGAGATAGAATTCTGTGCATGTACAGAAAATAACCATTAGGTTCAGAGAAAACTCAGACTTGGATTGCTCTGGATGAATAAGGTAAAACTGGATTGATAGCTCTATCTGTTGGGTGTATCTAGCAACATGAATTTTAAATTAAAAAAATTGTGTATCATCTAGGCTTAGATTCTGGGTTTTAAAATCAGCATTTGTCTTGGCTTCATTTGATCTTATTGTGCATGTCTTCTTTCATATTTATCAAACTAAGCTTTTGTCAATACTTTAAAATGATTTATTCCCTTTTGAAGAGGTAATATATTTATTTAACTCAAACATACAAGATATAAAACAGTATTCACTGAGAATCGCCATTCCACCTGTCTTCAGCCACTCTTTCCTATCGGCCACCAAGATTCTAATTTTCCTGCGTGTGAGGCAGAGAGTTTTGTTTTGTTTTGTTTTCATGTATAATCAGGTCGGTCTGTTTACTCCACTTGGTTTCAAAAGACAGACACTCTCCACACTATTGCTCCACTTTGCTCCTTGCACTTGACTATATTACCTGCAGATTATTCCGTATCAGTGCACAGGAAGTTTCTGTACTTTGTGAGTCGTGTGGTATTGCGTTGTCATCTTTGCCGTTCATGATTTTATCAGTCCCATGTCGGTGAAGATTTGCTTCATGTTTTTGCTATTATAAACAATAGTGGCATCACTAAATGTGCGTATTTGCTTAATTAATTTATCTTCCTTACTTGTGTCCTTATGTTCCTAAAGATTTAATGCAATGACTGACTTCTTTGAGCAGTGTCTCTGCTGGGTCCCCTGGCTCTGATACGGTTTATTTTCACTATTGGTTTTGAGATACTGTGTAATTTGGGTATTAATCTCTTTTTTGACTGAAGGTGTGAGTAAGAATATTTTAAAGTATCAGGTGTTGTTTCCTAGTTTCATGGTTAATTTCTAGTTCTGTCAATATGTGATCAGAGAATGTTGTCTTTACTCTCTCTCCTGTTTTGATTTTATCTATGTTCTGTGCATAACCATTAACAAATCAATTTTTATGAATATTCAGTGGCCACTGGGAAAGAAGGTCTGTTCTCAGTTTTATTTTTGGTCTGCCGTGTTTATTAAAATGTATGAATGTTGTTGCTTCTCTGCTACTTGGTGCCTGTCTAATCGTAGCTCTTCAGTCTACACAGTTTCATTAAATGTTTATTTTTGTAACTTGTAACGACAGTTCTTTGAATTTTCTAAGAACTTTCCTTTTTGCCTTGAATTCACCCTGTTATTACAGTGATAACTTTTGTTCTGTTGTTTGCATTCGCTTGGTGTATTTTTTTCCATTTTTTAATCTCAAATTTTCTGAAGCACTTTGTTTTAGGTGCGTTTCTTCTATATAGTACACAGCGGGTTTTGCTGCTTGCTGCAACTTGAAAGTATTTTTATTTAATTGAGTTTAGCCTATATCCATTTTATTCTTTAAAGAACTTTTTTTCATGCCAGTCAAGAGCCAGACACTATTCCAGATGTTGGGGACACAGCAGTGAGCAAAACAGACCACTCTGCCCTCTCGGTGCTGTTATTAGGGAATATGTATTTAATATTAATTGGATGTTATTTCATGTTATGCTCTTCTGTCTTTAAAGCTTTTTGCCCTCTTTTTCCTTGCTGTAGGCTGTGTGTGTGTGTGTGTAGTTATGTGTTGCTTCTGACAATTGGAATCCTGATATTCTTGACATAGTATGACTTTTATATTCTAAATACTTTTCAATCCTCTATTTCTTTAAACGATATTTGATTCTCCACTATAACCAATGATGGAATAAGAAGTTTTTCCTTATATATATATATAATTGAAGTATAGTCAGCTTGCAATGTTGTGTTAATTTCTGATGTACAGTGTAATACATACATACATGAACATACATATATTTGTTTTCATATTCTTTTTCACCATAAGTTACCCCTATCCTCTACTCCTTCACCTGTTTTCAGTTAATTACATAATCTTCCTTAGTGTTTTACTTTGAGCTGTTAAATATTCTTATATCCCATTACCTATTTTGAAGAATTAAAAATACCTTTCAGCCCAGATATTGAGGTGAGAAAACCCCCATACTAGCATCCTCTCCCGCCCATGGTCAGGGTATGTAGCGTTTACAGTCTCTGTGGTCACTTTAATCCTTGCATATGTTTAAATCTTGCTGCCATGAGTAAGTAGATTCAACTTTCTGTACTTACCTTTTTTAGTCTTCTAAAAAATACCTCTTTGCTGAATGAAGTTCTTTCTCAAGAAGTACTCATGGGAGCAATGTCCCCTGAATTCTTGAATGTTAAAAATTGTTTTCTGTTAGTGTTTGTGCTTGAACAACACTGTGGCTGGATAGGAAATACTTGCGTTATTTTCTTCCCGTGAAGATTTCTGTGGGCATGGCGCCACTGCCTTCTAGGATTGAATGTCGCTCTACAGATATCTAAGGTCAACGCTGCTTTTCCCTTCTTGTAATTGACTTATTTCTATTTCCTGACAGCCCCAAAGGATCCTTTCTTTATCCTTGAAGTTAGTTGCTTAAAAGGGATATATCTTAAAACATAAAACCAATGTCCTTTTTGTGGCCAAAAACATAATGATGATATCATAAAATGAGAAATTATAAGTAATATTAAAAAATAGAGATAAAGAGCTCTGAGAAATTGGAGGTCTTTTTTTTTTTTTTCTGACAAGGTATCCAGCTAAGTTTTTCATAGGATTTAAGCTGAGCCTTGAAGGATTAAGACATGGGAAACTCAGAGGGAACAGGATTCAGGTGGATGGAAATGGAAAACTGTGTGATATCATCGTTGTGCACTACGTCATCTATTTTACTAGATGCCACGAACCTTGAAGTCAGCAAATACTGCTGGTATGTCATTTTATCCCCTGAAACTCCTAGCGAAATCTTTAACATATAATCCGAGCTACGTTCGTATTTATTGTTGCATGTAATCATCCTTATTTGTAGCAGGTAAACATATTTAAATTGGCTTTCAGAGTAAGAAACAACTTTATCATCAGAAAACCATCTCAATTCAGTGAAAAGTTGAGGTTCCTAGGTAGATGTGTGGAATTAGGGAAAACCAGGCAAGTCATCGTAGCCTTAGACTAACACTGATTTCACTTATCTTTTCTGAATGACAAGTATTTTCACTGCCGGGCTAGAAAAATCCAAAAAGCTCTCCAATATATGGTAAAAAGATATAAGATTCATCACTCATTGTGCTTCTGTTGAATAACAAACATATGGAAGAATCAAGCATGAATGCACCTGTTTTTCCCTATTTCCTCTGAGCCTTCAGCACTCTAATGGACTTCTGTAAGGGTAGGGATTTAATCTGCACGAGTCTATGAAAAATTTATAAGACAACTTTCCTTGTTGAGTTCTGTTCTGCGGGCAAGGCTGGATCGTGAACTTCCATGAAGAGACTTCATTATTTCTGAGATCTCCATCCCTGCACACTCAATGTCAAATACAGCTCCTTTGCCTTTTATTTTACCCACTCCCACGAAGCCTTCAGATACTCACTGGGGCTTTCCAGCCTTAAACTTACTTGTGATTTGAGTTTACATGGTCGGCAGGATTAGCAATCTGTCACCCACTTGGAGAGCTCTTGGCTTGGGTAAGCTTCACACAATTAATAGTTTTGCCCCAAATTGGTATTAGAAGAGCAGACTGAGTTGCAGTAACTTCTCCCATCATCAGTCTCTTCACTAAGATTCAGTGTAGGAGTTCAGAGATTTGTCTTTAGTTTCTTAGTTGGAAAAACATTGAAATGTTTTTGAAACTATTGAGATCAGTAGTTCTGAGATACCGTAGTTCTGAGTAATACAAACAAAATAAATTCGTTTTTGTCATTTTTCCCTTACCATTAATCTTCAATGGTGTTATCGCGAGTGCTATCATTTATATACAAGCCAAACAGAGAATGGAAAGGAGCTAGCATGTCATTCATCCTCTAGATATTTATTGGGCTTGACTGATGCTTTGAGCCATGCACACTTCTAGACGCTCTACGTGGACATTATGTCTTTTGCAAGTAGGAAGACTCTGGGACAAGTTCTGCACTGAGCAGGCTCTTTGGGATTGGGACTTTGGTCCGCATGACTCTGAAACCTCGGCTCTTTCCAGGACGCTGGGCTGCCTTCTCAGCTGAGTACTGTTTGTAGGCAGTTTACTTCCCGTTAGATTTGGGAGAATTAGATTAGCCTAGGCTTGACTTGGCATGAGTCACAACACAGCACTTTACAAAGATTGCCATTGATGGTGTTTTTCAGAAGGATTACGTGTGGGGTGACCAGAGGATCACCGAGTTAGAGAAAACTTTGGAACCGTCAGGAGCCATTGGAGCTGCTGTCGGATGACGGAAGGAGCAAGATATTTACTTGTAATAGAAAGACCTTGGATTCATCCGCAGTTCCACTCCCACCTAGGAGGCTTCCTTGCCGGAGCCTCCATTTACAGAGCTGCCTACTGGCAGGGTTTTTATGCACATCAAAGAAGATAACTGAAGTATTTCCATTTAATGAAATTTCTTTTTCTTTTAGTCCTGCCCTCTTATTTTCCAGGTAACAAAACTGAGGTCTGGAGAAAAAAAAAAAAATCAACGCATCCCTGGAGATACAGATCATTAGAGAAACAAGTAGAGCTTACAGATTAATAGATAGCCTTGTTCCTTATCCATTACCTTCATGGTTACTGGGAAGGAGCGGCCATGCATCTTAAAGTCTGAGTTTCAAAAATACGCCCTTGTGAATGGAAAGTCATAAGAAAAAGGAAAGATATATTTGATTCACTACTGAATTCTCGAGGTATTATGTGAGTATTTGTTTAGAGTCAGCTAGGTTTGAGGCATTCAGCGGTGGAGTGAATCTACAAGTCCATCTAGGAAATTAGCTCTGCATTTAATAAAAAGCAATGGGCAGTCAGTACTGAGTTTGGTCTGTTTTCTGCTGGTCAGTAACTCATATCCTACGAACTGATTAATGTAGTCTTGCTATATGATTGTTTTCTACTTTTACATCGATCACCTTTTGCTGTAAGAACCCTAAATATATGAAAATACAAATTTAAAGTGTTTATTTTGAGCTCTACACAGCACATCATAACTCATAACGTCATCTTCTCTCAATGCTGCTGATGCTCTGACTCTTGATTTTTAAATATTAGCTTAGTAAAAAAGGGACCTGTCACCTGTCCAAATAGTCGTTTTCAGATATTTATGCATTTCAAGGTTTATTCAGCACGACTGAAAGCTGCATCAATAATATATCAACAGCATTTAAAATAAAGAGAATTCAGAATTCTGTCAGAGATAATTGCCAGGGCCTGAGAGAATGGCATAGGTTTTTCCTTCACGGATAAAATTAATCAAGGCTACTATTCCAGGTGAACTTTCAGTTTTTCATATTTAATCAAAATTTAGCAGTGTCTAGAGACTATAAATCTAAACTATTTAATTCAGGTGCTCAAAGATTAGAAAGGTAAATGATTTTCTTAAGTAGGTCACCCTTAATTTAAAGTGTTTAGTTTTATTAAAGCTTTAATTCTCATTTTGGAAATTTTGAGACCATATCTACTATCCTTATTTTTCAATTCTATTTTTATGACCTGAGAGGTCATCTTTCCTGATATAAGGAATTAATCTAATAAGTCATTCCTTGCATTTTAGGGCTTCCTCCTGTTCTTTTAAAATTATACACTGTGGCTTTTAACCTTATGAATATAAAAAGTAAAGAGATAAAAAGGAAGAAAGCTTTTTATTCTACCTGAAATTTCAGGTCAGTCTGACATAAGATCTTATCACAATTAACCATAGAAGCACAAGAATATTAAATAAAAACCTTTTGATTTTTCTATTCTGAGAATCTTCAGGTGCATTGGAATTATTGTTACTGAGAGTTTCTTACTATTAGCTCTGCATCAAAGGCATATGTTCTCTTTAATTTTTGCCAGATTATAATATTATCATCATTGTTTCTCAAGGTATATTTTACATATTTGTCTCTTAGCCAATGAACTAAGTATTTGAAGGCAATTTCTGCTCTCCAATGATATGAAGTCTAAAATATGCCAGAGTGATGCAAGAAAACTTAAACAAAAGAAACCCCATAAATCAACATACTCTTCATTTGTAGGGAAATGGCCTAAGTAGAATATGAAAGAGTAACAGCAAATGTGTGTCTGTGTGAATAGGTGGCCATGGAGACACCTACGTTTCACATCACATGACTGAGATAGTCACACATTCCTAAAATTGGACAATGACATTGTTAAAATGTGTATCTGATTAAGTAAGTCTGGAGTAGGGGCTGGGATTCCTCAGTTCAGTTCGGTTCCTAGGGATGTTGTTATGGTTGCACTGTTGAGGTAGCAACGTATCAGGTAATAAGCTCCACCATAAGCACAGCATTTTAAAGACTGCAACATTCTTTCTCACATAATGTTTCATCTAATTTTTACAACAGTTACATAGAACATGTGAAAGGAGATATATCTACAAATGAACTTATTTGCAAACTGGAAATAAAGTCACAGACATAGAAAAACTATGGTTACCAAAGGGGAAAAGAGTGGGGGTGGGGGCAGGGGGTAAATTAGATGATTGGAATTAACATAAACACATTTCTACATATAAAACATATAAACAACAAGGACCTACTGTAGAGCACACGGAACTATATTCAATATCTTATTGTAACCTATAATGGAAAAGAACCTGAAAAAGAATATATATACACACACATATATGTATAACTGAGTCACTTTGCTGTACATCTGAAACTAGCACAACATTGTAAATCAACTATACTTCGGTTTAAAATTTTTTTTAAAAGGAGATATATTTATTTTGCAGATGAGAAAACTAAAGTAAACTTGACTTTTTCAAACTTTTCAAGTGTGTTACTAGTCTGTAAATATGGTACAAGAACTCTATTCAGACTCTGTGAACAGATCTCTTTCATTCATATAATGTTCCAAAAGCTGTATGAGAATAATATGTCTTAGTTTATATTCCTTAATTATCCAGATTGTTTATAACACCCATTTTCATATTTTTCATAAGAATTTAGTTTATATTCCTTAATTATCCAGATTGTTTATAACACCCATTTTCATATTTTTCATAAGAATTTATATTGACTTTATTTTATGCTATTTGAATTGATTTTCTCAGTCTGCAGATCTGTTATTAATTTTCAAAATTGTTGTACTGTGTTATTTAGTAATAAGTGATATTTGGCTTCTATCCTGATAACACTATTTTGAAAACAATTTTAGAAATAAAAATTTGTAATTATCAGGACATACAGGATTATCTAATACACAGTTATGAGGTGATAGAAAAACATTGGAGCCAAAATAGCTGCATACAGATTTTAGTTCTTCCATGTCCTGTGTGAATGAGGACAGGCAGTTTAAAAAAAAACAAATGTGAAGGATTCCTGAAGCACAACTGAAAGAAGAAATCATTTTTTGTTTTCTCACCAATTCTTGTTCTATATAGTAAATAAACACTATGCCAATATGGCTTGGTAAGGTAGAAAGACATTTTAGGGTTTAAATCTCTGTCTTCTATCAGTTAATTCTGTATGCTTAACCCTCCAGTGCTCAGGGGGTTTTTGTAACTTCATTAATTTAGATTCATAGAATGTATTGTGCCGTCACACTGTGCCGGATGCCAGGCTGCTTATGCTTGGGGTAGGAACATCCTTGCTCTCAAAGCACTCCTAGTTGTGGTGTGGAGACTCTCACAATACAGCTGGAAAGTTTTGGATCCACTAAAATGCAGATTATGCTGCCTATGTAACTTACAAATTTACAGTGAGAATAGAGTAGATTAACCGAAGAAACAAGATTGAGCTCTGGAAACTTACCAGCTCGCATAATGCCTGGTTTCCGTGCTTGCTTTTCTCTCAAGTACAGAATTAGACACAGAATTCTTAACGTGGAATTATTTAGTTGTACTAAATAGTTACTTAAATAAGGTAACCGATGCTAGAATGTAAATCGGTGGAGCAAGTGATATTCTTTAATATCAGTCTTGATGGTTCTGATGCCCTGAGAAACATGGATTGTAGATTCCGTTGGAGTATGATTCTCCAGCTTTAGTAGAATTTTTTTCCGTGGATTCTGCTTTTATCTTTAATACTACAACATTGTATCATTTCTTATTCTGGAGGAAAAAAAATGCCCCAGGGCACTGTGATGGTGATAAAGTTCCCATTATTTTTAAGGATCTCACCTGTGTTTGCTGTGCCAAGGTGATGAGCCTTGACAGGTTGACTTGGCAGCCTTGCTGAATAGACAGAATATAGTTATGATGAGAGTAGAGTTTGTTACATTTAACCTATTTTAGTTTCTACTCAGCATTACTGTCTGTAATGCAGTGTGTGGCATGACTAAGTGTATATAGACGCTTAGCAGAATGATGATGTCAGGACTTAGAGTTTACCTTGTAACTGACATACACTTGATGTCATCTCTAATCATTTGTTTACTTCCTATAAACAAACGACATTTTAAAGTAATATATGCTCTTGTCGAAAATATGGAAAAGTAGAAACTGAAAGTTTGTTCATTAAAAAAATGTTTCCCCTTGCTCTTGCAGTTCTCTTTCAGTGCTTCTCAATTTTCATTTTTGCTAAAGTTTAATCCATATTAAGTACCAATGGAAAATAATGACTACGTATCATGGACTTCAAGGAGTAGTAGTTGACCTGTATTTGTCAATGATGGGTAGTTGGGAATGTCTCCATTTCTAGGCTTTGTTTTGATTTTTGGTCAGTTTTTCCTCCAGTTGCATATGCTTAGTTACCTCCTGTTGGACTTACTGTGGTGTGATAGATTTTTAAGAAAAACTGTATGGAATTTTAGCTTTACCAGGTAGAAGGTAATATTTTCTCTCTGGTTAAACAGCTTTCAATATTCCAATACTCAGATAAAGGGGAGTAGAGGAAGCAATCAATACACATATCAGATACTGACTCTATTTACTAGTCTACTTCTGGAGAGGGAGAAAATGGAACCAGCATCCTCATAGGAACAGAGGGAAGGATATTGCATAAGCTAAGGGCAGAGGCACAGGATTTGGGATTAAGTTTCTAAATGTGAATAAGTACAAGAGCTATGCTTCCTGTGTTTTACCTCTCTTTCTATAATTGCTGCTAAAATAGTTATTTTACTGATTGCAACATGAGAAAACAGGGGAGTTGGTAAGACTGGATAAGCTCTGCTTATTCATCCCTTTATTGTAGATGCGTGTGTCTCTGCATGTGGTTTTTGTGTGCAGTATGCTTAGGTGTGTATTTATTTATTTATGGCTACAGTAACAGCATTTTATGATATTTTTGCAAAGGACAGAATCCTGCTTTATTCCTATTTTAAGGACTTCCACATGCTCATGTTTCAAATAAAGATGGCTGCATGTAAAAATTAAGGCATACTGTGATTTTGAAAAAAAAAGTTTGCTCTCTTAGCATTCAAGTATGGAGTAAGGACATTGTGTGACACGTTATAGGAATTGCACAGGAAGCAAAGATATACGAAATATGCTTTAAACCAGGGGAAAACAAATGCTAGTACTTGGGAAGAACAATGGTCTACTTGGGCTGGGGAGTAGGACACACAAAGGGGCTACAGAAGAATGAGTCTCATGTGCCAGCTTTGGAAATGTAGAGGCTTCACTGAGACGATGAAGAGCCATTGGAGCCTTTGAGATAAAGTCGTATAACAAAAAATTCACCCTTTTCAAGTGAACAGTGTAATGAATTTTAGCATATTCACAAGTTTGTACAACATCATCACTACCTAATTCTAGAACATTTTCTCTCCCCTCAAAAGCCCATCCCCATTAATAATCACTCCCCTACTCCATCCTCTCCCAGCCCCTGGCCACCGCTAATTTACTTTCTGTCTCTATACATTTGCCTACCCTGCACGTTTCATAAAAATGAATCATACAACAGTAGGCCTTTTGTGTCTGGCTTCTTTCACTGAGCATAAATAATGTTTTTTAAGGTTCATCCATGTTGTAGCAAGCATCAGTATTTCATTCCTTTTCACGGCTGAACAATATGCCATTGTATGAATGTACCACATTTCCTTATTCATGAATCTGTTGATGACCATTTCATCTGTCTCTACTTGTTGGCTATTATTAATAATGCTATTATGAACATTTGTGCAGAAGGTTTTGTATGAATAGATGTTTTCAGTTCTCTCAGGTACAGATTGAGGAATGGAATTGCTACTCATGTGGTTCTACATTTTTAAATGTAGAAACTGTCACACTGGTTTCCAAAAGCAGCTGTACCATTTTATGTTTCCACCAGCAGTATACAAGTCTTTCAATTTTTTTCACTCCCCTTTGGAGGATGAGTACATTGAGGTTCTGAGATAGAAGGGTCAACTCAAGACTTAAGGTAAGTTCAGTTTGGGACATACTGACTTGCTGGCAGGTTAGCAAGAGGGAGGCTCTAAATAGTTCACTATTTTTTTTCTCTCTCTTTTTTACTGAAACATAGTCCGTGTACAATGTTGTGTCGGTTTCTAGTGTACAGCGTAATGCTTCAGTCATACATATACATATGTATATTCCTTTTCAAATTCTTTTTCGTTATGGGTTACTGTAAGGTATTAGACACAGTTCTCTGTGCTCTACAGTAGAAGCTTGTTGTTTATCCCTTTTATACTGTGTTTTTTAATGTGGAATTTTAGCCTTGAGATTGCGCTGGGCTTCATTTCTTCACTTCCTCTAATTTGTATTTGTGCAGGTGTGCTCTGTGGTAAAGGGCGGGCAGGTGCTAATAAGAAATGAAAAGTCCCGGGGCTTCTTCCAGACGTAGAGGATCAGAATTCTGCGTGTGGGGTTAGGAATATGTATTTTAACAAGTACAGCAGCTGATTCATTTACCTACTAGAGATGAAAAACCCCTGCTCTAACCTCCCAGTAGAGGAAGGGGTCCTTGTGAGAGCCTCACTGGCAGTACTAACCCTGACTACTCTGGTGATTGTGTACAGTTGAGGACTGACATTCAGGTTCAGGTTTTACCAGCATCATGCCGGACACTATACATTTTTCCTTCCGTTTCATTCTAACAGTTTTTTTCATTATAACAATGAGAAACTTAACCTTGGAGGGTCAAGCACAGGGAACTAAAAGATGGCAGAATTGAGATCTGAACCCTAAAATGTCACTTCATTTTACCAAGCCATAGATATAATTTTTATTTACTGTATCTAACAAGGGTTGCTGGAAAAGAAAAGAAACATACCTTCTTTCAACTGTGGGCTGGGGGCCCTTCGTGTTTGTTTTTAACTGACTAGAGTAGACATGTAAACTTAAAGGAAAGGGATTCTACATCATTATCATCATGATCACCATCATCATCCTCCAGAAGCACTTTTCAAGCTCCTTTTTGCTGAGCTGTGTTGTGCACTGCACCTTGCAAATATAGAAATGCTTTATCAGTTTCCCTGGTAGTAATAATCGACTTGGGTAATTGGATTTCAGAAAACACTGCAACAACTCTCAGAGTATCTTACAAAATCCCAACCCTGAGGCAGTCTCTCAGTGGTAGATTTAGGATTGGAGCCAAGGTGACCTTGATTTTGTTGCTAACCAAGCGGCTGTGGGCTTGCAGAATCATAACAACCTACTCTGTATATATTTTATCTTTTTTCATTTTATGGGCTATGAAGAAGTGTCTTCTTGAAACAATTTTATTACAGTAGACAAGAAGATTTGGAAAAAATATTTTTGTCACTTTGTAATACTGAATAATGTGATAGCATTATATTATTTGAGTAGTAAATGTAAATAATATGGTGTGCTACATTTTATGTTCTTCGATTAGATTTTACATTTTTAGCTCCTCGAAGACAGTGATTTTATCTTGGTTCAATTTTATGTTCCTCAATACATTTTGCAGATAATAGATAATTAAGGCAACTATATACATTATCATTCAAACCTGGATAATTTTCAAGTAAAGGGATACCATTAAGAATTTTGCCAGAATTTCAGGAAAAAACCAGGACTGTTCTAAGCAAACTGTATGTATGGTCACCTTAAATTAATGAATGCTTTAAAAGCGTACAAATTATTTATTACATCATCGGAGGAACCCAGGGTTAGATCTCATGAAGTGCATCAGACCTGACATTAGAAACCATAAACCATTGCTCATTATCCATTAGTGTATTCTTTAGTTCTGTATTTTAAGAGCAACTTGGTGGCAGAAATAGAAGGCAGCTAAAGAATAATGTGAAAATGAAAACCCAGATAGAACAGAATCTGTGTGTGAATATTTACTTGTTAACTATTTCTTTTACCATTCCCAAAATAGAATTTTTAAAAATGGCATTCTGCTTCAGAAGAGCGCTTTGTGTTGTTTTTAAGTGTAGTCACTGTAAGTTTCCTAGGTAACCTGTAATATTCAGTGTTCAGGCGCCTTTGATGGGTAAAATGTGTTGAAGGTACAAAGCTATTAGAAACTGGTTTCATCTTAGACGATTCCAAGATTCCTCTAATGTGATTTTATTTGATCTGAAAATATTAATGATCTTGATTCACTCCACTAAGCTACCTACCTCTGTTCTAAGGGAAAGTATGGCCAGAATGCAGTGCAGAATATACAGGGAGGAAAGAAAGATGGTCTAGCCAGCCGAAAAGAAAGAGAAAAATGTCTGGAGGAGATTCTCAGCTGCATCAAGATGCAGATATAGTCTTAATTCAACATTTATTTTTCTGAGCTCAAATACCTAGTTATTTTTGCAGGAAAGATAAATGAAAGTGTGTTGAGTTTCAGCCTGTGTTTAAAAAGAGCCAGAATGAGCAGTCATTTTGGTGACAATAGGAGCCAAGCTGGTTGACTGAATACATTTTACATTTTCCAACCTGTTGTATCAGGATGAATTGAAAGGTACCAGCCAATGTACTCATAAAAATACCTTGAATTTTTGCCTGTGTCATATACCATAAAAGTATCATGTGTTGATACAGCCTTTTTATCTTTTAGCACAGAGAAAAGAAAAGACATTTTCACAGTTCAGTTAATATCTGCCAATTCTAGGCCCCAGGGAACACCGCACTAAAGGAATGTACAATATGGTGTATGAGAACAAATACCAGTTATTATTTATTCCCATTGGGTTCCCAGATGCTGACGTTTTAGTACTGAAAGAAGAAATCTGGAAGCCAAGAATAGTTATGTCCAAGGAGTTTATAAAATCTTCACAATAAACGCAAAGGTATCTGATACGGAAGCTGATTCTCCACTGGATGTTCTAGTGAGCTGTTCTCAGCCAGAGAACCTTATCTGAGTCTCTCCAGTAGAGTTGGTTATCATGAATATTGTGTCTCGGGGTCTTTTTTTTTTAATCTAAAGAGAACAAAAACCTGCCTTTCATTGATTTTCCTTCACCCACCCAGTCAGTACTAAGTTATTCCCACATTCTCATCCTATTCAATGTGGCCCCATCAGATTTTCCAGTCCCACTTCCTTTCTCAATTTACTTAAATTCTCTCCCAGTTTATCATTAACGCCTGAATGTGCATCACACTTGTCATTTCTCTCTCTCTCTTTTTGCTGCTATGATTTCTCTTTATACTACACCTTTTCTGATCAAAATTAAGTTTGAATTATTAGGCATCTCAAATGCCTATCTTTTTTTCTTTTACCAAAAAGAAAAGACATTTCTTTTATCTTTCCTTTTTTACCTGTATTGCTCTTGTTTTGTTTTGTTGTGTTTATGTGTTTTATTTTTGTTTTATTTCTCCAAATTCTTACACCATGTAGCTTTATGGTATTCAAATTACAATTGTTGTTTTATAATTGTTTATCCTACCTTTATACTGTTAGTCATCACTGCAAACAAGGATTGCTCTCAAGTACCTTAGTAATACATTTTCCGATATTTTATGTTTGTTGACCTGAAATTGCATTATAATTTTAGATTTGTAAGATTTGAACTATATTTCTTTCTGTATATTATCCATGCACATTGTTTTTCCAGTTTGCTCCATCTTTAAGTTGTCCTGAGTCACTTCATCTAAAAATTTGTTATTTGAAGGGCCATTTATGATGTTCTGAAGACCTAGGCACTTGGTTCCTGTGCTTTTGATATTTCTTTCACTCTCTCACACCTCTGGTGCTTGAGATGTGTCATAAAGATATCAAATACCTCCCTGGGCTGTCATGATGCCCACAGACACACTGGAGTCTCTCATTTGAGTAAGGTCTATGGCTCATGAAATAAGCCCCATTAAACTTTAATTACTATTAGGAAAGCATAACATTTAAACTTAGTTACATTTTCCCACTGGCTGATCTCTGGAACATGCAAGATGTTTAGAACGAAAAAAAGTACTAATCATGTAAAAATAGTGGAGTTAGTGTTGGGATTGGAGTTTTATCAAAGAGAAAGCCTCCCCCTACTCAAATAAGAGGGGATCCAGAAAATCGCATGTTCATGATAGCATCCAAGTAGCACCAAAGGTAGACGAACTCTTGACCTGACTAAGACTCAGTCTTACCCCATTACCAATAATTGTCCCTTCACCTCATCGTCTCATAGAATCACGTAAATGTGTTAATTTGCTCCTTTGTCTTTCACATGCTTGGGTCAAAGATGTTTAAGGTACTTGTGATTGATGCATGTCCAGAGGACTTCACTGTGTCTCATTTCACCTGATAAAGAATGTGATGATAGGGGAACCGCCTGGAAGATGGAAAGGAGAGGTTTCCCAAATTTCCCTTTTCATTAAACTATTGGAATATTAAATACTATGTTTCTAATTGTCTTTTAATCCTTTAAAGGAGCTTTTTGAAAACATATTTGTGCCTGTAGATTTTTAGGATATTGCTTATTCATTGAACCCATATATTTACCAATCATCCAGAGCTTAGCATAGCTCTTAGTTCATAGAAGGCAATTATTAATCTTTTGTTCACTGAGTAGATGCATGCTAGTTGCTGACTGACTGGGAATATGTATTGTGTGTGTATCTCAGTACATCAAGTGATGGATATATGAGGAGAGGGATGAAAACCTGAAGTAGGATAGATTAGGTAAAACCTTTCAATTTGATGATCAGGGAAGACGTCAGGGAGAATTAATGTTTGAGACAGTTATAATGTGAGAAGAATTTGGAGTAGGTAACAAAAGATGAAATTTGGACAATCCAAGTGGAAGGAAAGCATAAGGTAAGACAGTGTTAAAAATAAATGTGGAGTAGGAAATTTTAAGGGATGGTAAATCACTTAGAGTTTAAGGTTGGAAGAGAAGTGGGATGGTGAGAGAAAGGTGCAGGAAGGTAGGCAGGAACCAGGTCATGGAGGGCCTTTGATGCTGGCCAGAGTAGATGGATCTTACTCAATGGTGAGTCATTGAGGATTTCGGAGCTGAGGGAGTTTATGACCTGGCTTGCACTGTAGGAAGATTAAACTGCCAGCAGTATATGTGATGGATTGGAGTGAGTAGGTCCTAGGCCTCTAGGGAAGCTAGTTAGGAAACAGTTTCAGTCGTGAAGACAGGAAGTAATAAGAGCTGAACTGGAAAGCAGCAGTGGGACTGTAAAGAAAGAATGTTTGTGAGTAATACTGAGAGGGTAGCATTAGCACCAGAAAGGAAAGTGATGCCTGAAGCTTGGTTGGTGTCCTTTTTGTCCAAATCTGAAACAGGAAATTTACATTTATCTGTTATAAATACAAACAGAAAGATTCGGTATAGGACAATGGTAGTTAACTCAGTTAGGGGTCTTCAAGTGCAAACTAATGTACAAGGTAGGTCACTTAATTAAGTGCAAACAGGCTACAAAAACCAGTAGAGATATGTGGGATCTATGTTACAGTGCAGGAGTTGAGGGTGCACCAGAATCACCTGGAAGGCTCGATAAAACACTGAGTTTAAGGTTGGAAGAGAAGTGGATGGTAAGAGAAAGAGGTAGGAAGATCGACAGGAACCAGGTCCTGGAGGGTCTTTGATGCTGGCTGGAGGAGATTCTTCCTACTCCCAGAGTTTCTTGTTAAAAGAACATTGTGTAGGTCTGTGTGTGGCCTGATAATTTGCATTTCTAACGTATTCCAAGGTGATGTTGATGTTGCTAGTCAACTACTTTGAGGAATTTTACTGTTCCGTGCTCGAGCTAAATGTTCTGAAAGGTGCATGAGAGTCACCTGAGGAGCCGTAAAAGTGTCCCGATACCTGGGCTCATACCACATCTATGAAACAATCCAAGACGGCTTTTTTTCCCTTAAGTTCATTTCTCAGGTGATCCCAATGGTTATGAAAACCACTTGTCACATCTTCTGATATGTAAGAATTTAAAAATTTGAATATTATGTAAACTTTTCTAATTTTATAACATTGCATTGTCCAAATAAAGCCAATCTGTGTACAAACCAGCTCAATGACGAGGTGTGACATCTAGCTTAGGCACACAACAGACAGCTGAAATGCAGGGTCAGGACCTGGAAGGTGACTTTGGATTGCGACCATAGATTTGAGTATGTATATGTAACTTTTTAGATGTGAGCACATCCAGCAGTCAAAGTTTAATATTGTCCAAAATAAAATTTTTACTTTAAAAAAAATTTTCTTTTTTCTATCTTTATCAATTTTTAGTCAAAGTACCTTGTATATGCAGCCATGAATTGTATCATCCAGATTAACTGGCCCCCAAAATGCCATTATTTCCTTTTCGTGTGTTTCCTGGATATCACAAATACTCCCCCACAAGACACTCACATTTAGTGTTTTCCATTTATCTGTATAAATTTCAATTTTTAGGTCTATTAATGCAGTATGGTTTCCTGACATAGAATATTGGCCAGGACTCATTAATATGTCCCGAGTTGTATATTACTGGTAGAAATAATCAGACCTTGATCCTTTAAAAATAAGACTGGAAAAAGAACTAGACACATTGTGTATGTTTACAGAATTTATAGCAAAGCCATTTAGAAATATATCTTTAAATTTGACTTTATCTCTTTTCCTTAAAAAATACTAAGGCTTAATTATATGTTATTCATAAAAAGCATTTTAAAAATGATGGCAAAAATACTTAATAGTCATTGAGACATGCCCACAGCTGTTGCACAGGACCCTGTGCTTTCTTTGACTTGTTTATATTGTCACCAGTGGAGAGCATTTGCTCACAATAACAAACTCCTGTGCCCACTTCTGCCCCTGTGATAGGTTCCTTTGCTTTGGCTTGCTATTGATGGCTGGCTGGTACCAAGTGAAAAGAGTGACAGTTAAAACTGAACTTTTGTTCAGTTGGAAAAAGTGTGGAAAAAGTTATGTCTTGTGTCTAGAAAAAATGACAGTAACAACACAAAAGCATCGGCAGACACTCATGTAGTGCTTACTGTGTTGGGCACCGTTTTATATGCGTTGCACATACTAACTCATTTTACCCTCAAAATAAGCTTATAAGGGATGAGGAACCTGAGGCCAAGAGTAGTGATTTGCTCAGTGTCAGGAAGCTAGTAAGTACCTGGATGATAATTTGAACCCAAGTCTGTCTGATTTAAAGCAAATTTTCTTCACCGTTGTCCCCCTCTATTCTTAATGTATGATGAGTACCACTCAGTAAACGTGGTTTCCTTGACACACAGATTATGAAATAAAACAAACATAATTAGAAACATCAAATTATCTGCTTCAATGAATTCATCTTGTCACACCCTTAATATTCAATTATTAAAACGTTTACCACCCAATGCAGTCAAAGAAAACATTATTGTGAAGTGAAGTGATGGCTTGGAAACCAGAGTTTACGTCCACATCTGCTATACACTTTCTGTAGCAGATTAAACAAATACTGCATTTCTCTGTGCCTCAGTTTTCTCACCTCAAAATGATAGTCTTGAAGATTGAGAGGAGATCAATTACAGATTTTATGTAGGAAAAATGAGGGTTATTCTGTCACAGGATGTAATAATACAGTGCAGTGTCTTTGTAACCATTGCCTGAAAAATTGGTTTCAGGGAGGAGAGTAAAATTTTTTAAACTTACTGTAGACTCTGAGCCCCTTGTGGACTTTATTCACAGGGTCTAGCATGCTGCTTTGTACTTTGTAGAAAGTCAAGTACTTCTGACACAAATGAATCATGACCATATTTATTCTAATACTGACAATAAGAAAGTGGGATGCATACAGAAGAGGCCAGCAGACTGGGGAGAAGGAGTCTTAAATTACGTCCTGTGAGGAAAGATTAAACAAATCTGAGCATGTTAGATGAAGTTTTTAGGGAACTAGAAAGCCAGTTTTGTGGAGTCGAAGAATTATATCGAAGAGCTGGGTTTGTTTTATATGACTTTAAGGAATAAAACAAGAAAAAATTGCAGAATCTCCTCTGTAGGGGAAAAAGATTTTGAAGGAATTGAGGGAGAGCAACATAAGCTATCTGAAGATCTCCCCGCGCTATGGGGGAGGCAGTGAGAGCCTCGTAATTGGAGACCTGCTAAGAGAGAATAGATGCAAATCAACCAGTGTTGGGACGTAAGTCCCAGCAGTAAGTAGTCGTCACTTATTGGGTTTTATTTTGGCCTCAAGGCCCGTATAACTGTGAGTCAAGCACTTAAGTTTAGGGCCCGATGCCATGGCTAATGAGTAGTGAGGAAACTTAACTATTCTGATGAAATATTGCCATGTGAAGTCCATCAGCTGTGGTGCTAAGGGCCGTGACCTTGGGTAAGGCAACTCTGAACCTTCAGTGGATTTGGGGGAACTGAGATCATGAGGAATTTCTGCCAGCAGTGCTCTCAGCTGCTGGAGAATAAGCTCTTCATTCCTGTGACGGGATCTGGATTACAGGGGAAGGTGTTCAAAGAAATTGTTCTCATACTACTAAATTCTAATTGGCAAATATTGTTCTTTATAGACCAAAAGATCCTAAAGTCATTCCTTTCTCACCAGTCTTACCTGGTCACAACTATCTATGCTATTTAGCTCTGTCCTCACATTGATATTTAAGACAACTATTTGGCCATTTGACCCCACTTCAAGCTGAATAATCTAACGATGCTTATGATTGCTTATGATTTGCTTACGATGCTTATGATTTGACAGTTTTAATAGGTTTTAACAAGTCAGTTACCAACTCCCTTTCTCTGTGTTGGTTTTCACTCTCAGGTAAGTTGCTTAATCATAACAACCACTTGGAACACAGGAAAATGGGAATGAACTGGAAGCCAGTCTGTAGTTAGAGCTCCTTTTCCTTCTGTTATTTCAAGCGTGTGTGCTGCGTGATGATGCGGGCCCTGTGCAGACGCTTCCCCTCATTCCAGATCTTCCTCTAGCAAAACTGTTTTGCAGCTTCGTCGCCTCTCCCCAAAAAGAGCATTTGCAAATAAAGGAAGTCTAACACACCAAGATTTGTGGATGAAAGTTAGTGTGCTTGCTCAGAGATTCACTGTTACCTTTCGTTATTAATCTTAGCTTTGATTCCAGCTTCTCTCACTTATTAAATCTGAAATATTGGGTAAATGTTTTGCCTTTTCTGATCCTTAACTTCCTCATCAGTAAAATGAAGATAGCATTGATCTCACATGGTTATTGTGAAGAATAAACAAAAGAGAATTAGAAAATGCTTGTGAAGCATGA
This sequence comes from Vicugna pacos, assembly GCF_048564905.1. Taxonomy (NCBI): domain Eukaryota; kingdom Metazoa; phylum Chordata; class Mammalia; order Artiodactyla; family Camelidae; genus Vicugna; species Vicugna pacos. The sequence continues at coordinate 59,048,708 of NC_132987.1, read as the reverse complement.
TGTGCAATCATGTAAATGCTTGATCGCTGTTATTCCATCGAAGAAAGTGCATCCTGCAGATTAAGAAATGACCTAATTAAGAGTTTGACAGTCTCGTAACATGCATCATAATATTTGTAAGTTACATCGACACACAGGGAGAAAGGTAACTGTTTAAGGAAATACTCCACTCCCTTTCCTTGACCTGGGTTTATTCTGCCCTGCTCCCTAAGAAGTTCTTCAGTCCCAGGCTGTGTCTTGGAGATCAGGCTGAGCTCACATGGCCACAGCCTCCACAATAATCAGGGGAACTAGAAGCCTCCTTGGAATAAATGGACAGTGAACATCCAGTTGATTGAGAGGTAGTCACGTTAAATTGGGTATGTTTTGGTTGTATCACATGATCTCGAGGTAGCCTTGAGCAGTGTTCTATCTGTCTATTGGGACACAGAGAGACATGGCTGCTGTCATATTTAATGTCAGTTCTTTAGGACATAAAATCCTTAATAGATATTATAAGTTCCTTAGGTGAAGAAGTCAGCAGGTAGTAAAATGACAGCTAAACTGGACCTCCGAACTGGTCTTGTCCCTTCCAAGCTGAGTGATCTTGGGTAAATCAAAACTTAACTGAAAACTGTTTCAATATCGCGAAAGCGGCATCATCATACTTACTTTTGCAGATGAAATGAGGTGGATATTTATACATGAAGAAATAGAATAAATACAAGAGCTTAATAATTCTTGCCGGAGGATATTCTTATTGGAGGTAGGATTCCAAACACACAAAAGGGTTCCCTTTTCAAAGGGTGATTCCTCTTCCGATTTATGCAGAGCTCCCCACTGACTACAAATGCAGCTTCTAAAGAGAGTGGGAGGCGCACTTTCTGCTCTGGCTCCGGCTCACTGGGAAAGCTGTTCTTTGAAGGAAGATGGGAGAGTGACAGCATTTGGCATTTCCTTGCTAGAAGGGTAAGAATATTCTGTGTGGAACCTTCTTTTACGGAATTTTTGGCATTGATTAAAGATGAACACATCATATCCTGGCAGGTAACACTGGAGGGAGAACGCGGGATTAAAAACTCTTGGTATCATAGAGCTTCCGGGACTCGGGCAGAGCACACAGCTCTAACGAGCAGTTGCCACGGCAGACAGAGCATTGGTTTCTCTATTCCTCTTTATATTCTACATCATTGATATGAACCATCTTATCCCCACCAAAGCTCAAGGACCAGGTTTGAAATCCTTCATAGAAATTGCTAAGTTATCCTTTTTCCTTTTTCTTTCCTTCCTTTTTTTCCCCTTAAATTCTCCATTTCTGTGAGTTTTAGTGTTGAAGAAAATCTGAAAGGAGAGGTTAACAGCCTCCAGGATGCCACAAAGGAGGCACATTATTTATGACTTTTAAATGACACATCCTGAAAGTGCTCTATGAGTCCAGGCAGGATGAAAGGTTGGTATTAAATGTGACCTTTGATTTTAATGGTCTCGAACAGAAACCTTCGTTGTAACTGTGCAAATCGCACTGTAAATTACTGGCCCAGTCCACTGCATTTTCAAGCAGTGAGGGAAAGGGGGCAGGGAGCAGACAGCAGCAAGAACTATTTCTTGTCACCTACAGTCTTCAAAATAACAAGTGGTTTGAACAAAGCCATTCTCCTCCCCACACCGTGTTTCCGTAACACACGTACATACATTCTTTCTTGAAAGCAACTGGCTGAGTTAAATCAGACCTAGAAATTTATGGCAAATTTCTTCCCTATTCCAAGCCTCAGTTTCCACATCTGTCAAAGGACAGTCTAGCTGATTAGTGTCTTTGTTTCCAAATCTAAATCTCATGACTCTATAACCTTCTTGTTTTTATTGGCTGTGAAAGAATAACTCTTAATCATGAAAACAACCCAGCAGCTCTCAACCAAGTAAGTGATGCAGAGAGCACCCGCTTGCCTGAGATCGCAGTATTTAAAGGTAGGCCCTGCTGTGCAAGTCCACATAAACGACAGTGTTGCAACACCAAGAGGATGCTTTTACAACAGAAGTTAGGCAAAACAGAAGTTAAATTGCAAATCCATGTTGTTCAAGTCACACAATGGGCTATTTGGGGGAACACCGTAGGCTGTTTAATGTTCCTGTGTCTAACGTGGGAGACTTCGCTTTGCAGCAAGAGCCTAAACTTTTGTGTTTTCCTCTTTCTTTTGAAATATGCAGTTATGTAGGGTTTATTATGTTCTTTGGAAAGAAAAAAAAAGATTTTGTGTTGTGAATTTTTTTTAAGCACTTAGAAATTACCATGCAGCAGATCTTATATACTTTTTTTAGAATTTCTTTTTGAAGTAGAGTTTGTGGCATCACTAACTCAGCTGTCACTGATTTCCCAGGTCCAGAATTAATCTTCTGTCCCAGAGACACTCCATCCACTGTCTTCTCCTTTTCGGTTAATGGCTAGCTTACACTTCCAGGTGATTAAAAAACAAACCGACTGGCCACAGTTGGAGTTTAGAAACCATCCTTGACTTCTCTCTTCTTTAATATCCCACATATAATCTGTTAGGAAACTCTCAGGGCTTTCTTTTTTCAACTATAAGCATAATCTGATGACTTCTCACTTCGTCCACAGTTCAAACCGTCAGCAGCTCTCCTGTGGAATATTGTAGTAGCCTATTAACTGGTCTTCCAGTTTCTACCATTACCTTATTGGACCCTAATCCAAACGGCAGCCTGAGTATCCTTTCAAAGTATATGGGACATCATGATGTATCTCTGCTTTAAACTCTGCAGGGTTTCCCCTTTTCACTAAAAAGCAGACATCTTTGCATTGCCCTTGGAGGAGCTGATCCCTTGCTGTGTTTCTGACTTCATCTCTTTGTTGCTTTCTTTGCTTATTTCTCTCCAGCCATGTTGGGCCACATCTCTGGGCTTTGGTCTCATCTGCTGTGATGAATCTATGAACCAATTAAAATTATATCACCGCCCCCCCCAACATAGTCGAAGACTTTACCCCCATTTATACTTTTTAATTAATATTTTAATAGCCCTTAATTCCTTCAATATAACATTTATTGCACTTATGACCTCCTTTCTACTCTCTGCCAAAATACAAAGCCCATGAGGACAGAAAGTTTTATCTCCCTTCTTTGCTGTACCCCAGTATATAGAATAGTGCTTGGTTCAGAAAGAGTGACTAGTAATTATTTGGGTAATTCTTCAATAGATACCGAAGTTAGGCAGAAGTACTGCAGCTGTCATCTGTGCTCAGCCTTGTGAAGTCCTGGATGGCTAGAGTGTCCATTCTTCCATCTGTTTTCTAAGACTAGTGTTGACTTTTCCAGGATGTTATTAACATGAAAATATACACGGTGATTCCCTTCTTAGAGCTCTTTCCAAAACCTCTTGCATTACCAGGTCCTTCCATTCTGATGTGTGGGAACATGAACTCCTCCTAGCTCTGTATAAGCGCCAAGAATTGTTTCTAGTGGTTCTTTCCCTAGCCTTGGGTGGTTTCCTCTCACGTACGTGCAGGTCAGTATCCGTCCAGATACTTAGGGGCGGTGCAGAAATTTATAGTTTTCGTCTTCCTCTGTGGTGCTCTGCCCTGGAGTTACAGCCACATGGTTCTCTGAACTCCAATTTCTGTTTTCTCAACTCAGTGAGTCAGTGGGCCATCCAGGTTCTTCTTTTCTGTGCTGCTGCCTAGAAACTTCTTTCTGGAGGGATGGTAATGCTCACCATATTTATTTCCCTTCTTTCAAAGGATGATAGCTGTTCCGTGTACTGCCTGAAAACCATTGTCTGGTTTTGGGTTGTTTGAGGTGGGATGGTAAGTCTACTCACTGTTACTCCAACATGACCAAAACAGAAGACTGGTGGAAAACTCCTGAAGCCAAATCTTTTTTATTTCCTCTGAACAAAAGCTCATATAAGTAAATCAGGTAATTAATAGCATATAACAATGTGACGAATCTTCGTGTTTCATATAGAACCTGCAAGTTATCAGCAGAAAAGCGATAAACTATAAGTCACAGGGTTTGATTTCCTAACTCCCTCAATTGCAGTTGTTTGACCTTGGGCAGGTCACTCTGAGTTTTAATTCCATCATCTGTTGACATGGTGAAAAGAAATCCTGCTGCTTTATCACAAATTATATCAAGGATTAAATGTGGTCATGGATGGAAAAGTTCCTATCTCTAAAGTCCTGTCCTCATGTGAGGGGATATTCTTATTCTCATCATCATTATCTGTCAAACTAGAAAATTCAGAATGATAGAACATTTCTCCTTAATTCATTTTATACTTTCTTATCCTGACAACTCATGTAGACAAGAATATGTTCTATTTTGATATGATATGTGTCAGTTAGGATTAATTTTCACTGTAATATAACAACAGAAATTCATAACACTAGTGGTTTAAATAAGATCGAGGTTTATGTCTGTTACATAAAAATGGTCTGAAGGTATACAGTCATAGCTGGCATAGGATTCAGAGGATGCTAGGGACCCAGGTTTCTGTTTTCCTGCTTTTTCATCCTCAGTGATAGCTTTCATTACCTCTTGGTTCAAGATGGCTGCTGAAATTCTAGCCATTACATCTGCATTCCATGATGGCAGAAGGAAGAAGCAGAGGATAACAAAATGTTTTCCTCCAAGCCAAATCAGCTAATTTTAATTGTTGTGAGTCTCACAACATTTTTTGTTTATATCCTTTTAGGTCTAATTTAGAGAGATGGCTGCATATAACTACAAGGAAGGTTTGTCAAGGATGTCACTTGTTTTTCTATAATTTACTTATTTAAAATACGTATTTTGTTAGTAGGAAAATAAGAATAAATGATGAGAGGTAATTTTCAGTTGGCCACATATTTTTTCTTTAGCAACAAGGGATTCTCTGAACTAGTTCAAGGTAAGGTACTACATAAGCCGTATTGTATACTTGTGCTGTATGTGCACGGTGAGACGCTCATAGACAAATCTTTGGAAATAGCTGTTTTCTATAAAATTACATCTGAACATTTTTGTAAATCAAATACCTTTTCCCACTGATAAACGATAACGTCCAAAGTTTTTATTTTCGTTCCATGATGAACTCTGGACACTGCGTCTTTAAGATTTGCTTGACTTTCTCCACCTTTATCAGTAGTTAATGAGCTGTAAAGGGTTGCCTAAATGCACTGAAAACGTCCTACTTAAAGGAACTCTTGGATCATGAAATAAAGCCTTTTGTAAAGCAAGGAATGTTTTGCAGGAGTTGCCCTGTAATTTTTCTGGCTTTGGGTAGGATGTTCCTGTGTTCAGCTTTGTGACTGTGGTTTGCACTGGGTGTCCTGCAGGCACCTCAACTTCAGCATGTCTAGAATGGTGGCAGGGAGCCCAGTTAGGAGACTGTTGCTTGTAGGTCTTGACACCAGTTTCTCTCCACTCCAGCTCATCAGCTACTGGGATGCCAGAGAAATAATTCCTAAAAAACAAATCCACTCATTGCGTTGCCGAGCTAAGAACCTCTGCTGGATCCCCATTGCCTGCTGGATAAATGCCAAGCCCTTTAGCAGAGCATCGATGGTCCTTGTCATTTTGGCCCCAACTGCTTTTCCAGCAGCATCTCCTGCCACTCCCCCTACATGCCATATGCTCCAGCCACACTTCACTTCTCCCCACTCTCCAGATATACCGAACACTTCGTACTTCTCTGTATTTGCTTTTGGCTATGCCTGGAGTGCTCTGTGTTCCAACCTTTCTACCTGAGCAGTGTCTCCTTCTGCAAGCCTCAGCTCAAATATCTCCATTCCAGCTCCACAAAGAAAATCAATCATCTGTCTCTTTATTTTCATAGCAGTCTGCCCATATCTGAGAGTATTATTACAATAAAATTGCGTTGTATTATAATTATCATTATATCTCTGTCTCTATAACTAGACTTTAAGTTTAGAAGCCATGACATAACATACCTTTCTATGTCGGGTGTAAGTAACATTCGGACATGTTCTGAATCCCAGATATTATATACTTTACAAATAATATATATCATTAAATCCTTTCAATACAGTACAGTCATAAAGTATCATTTCCATTTCATTGATGAATAACTGGATGTTCACAGATGTTAAGGAGCTTTCTTCTTCCATGAAGTCTCTAGCCTGAACTTAAACCCATGTCTGTTGCCAAAGCCTAGCTGTTTTTTACTTAGTATTGCCGCCTCCATCTTCAGAACTTAGCACTGTGATTGATACCCAGCACAGGGGAAATGTACCAAATTGAGTGTAGTTAGTCTCCAAAAACTATATTTACATGGGTGGGATAAGATTTCCCACCACTGAAGGAAGCACTAGAAGCAGTTTCTAAAGGGACCTTCTAGGAGTGTTTAGAGTCAGAGCAGTGCTTTAGAGGTAGAAGGGGACTACCCTTTTAATTACACAGTAAGCTGCTATTTCCTCCGCCAAATGTTTGTTTCAGTGGCAGTGGTTTTTAAAAATCAAGAAAGAAAATTTACAGACTAGCTCATTGCCCACCCTACCTTATTGAAATTTTGGAGGGGGTGGTGAAGTACACTGTAAATAGTTAATGACATGTATATGTAATAAATATTTGCCACATCGTTTGGAAACATTTCCTTACTGATGTGGATCAAGACTGAGTGCTGTTAAAGATGGACCAAAAGACAGAGATGCATCCTATTTCTTGTAGATCTCATAAGAGTAGTCTCAATCTGATAGATACAACATGAAAGATATTTATATTTTGTCTTGCTTTGTTCTTCCTGTCATTACTTTTAACTTCGTTTTGCCAAATCTCCTTTTCCTGTCACTTAATGACAAGCTGGATGGATTCTCTTGATTCTCTGACCACTTGATCTACTTTATCGTAAAACTAATCTCATGTCTGATTTCAGCCTACCGCTCTACTGTTTAGGAAACTAAACCTAAGATCCTTAGTTTTGTGGAGTGGAGCAAAAGAGGGTTCTCATGGTGACTTCTCCTGTTAACTTATTCTGGGCCTAAAGCCTTTGGTTTTTCCGGGGAAGGGAAGAGGAGAGGGAAGGCGGAGATCTCCTTCTGACCAGACCCATGAAGATAGTGGAGTGGTGTCCGCAGCATTGCTCGAGGTTAGCTTGGTTCTGTCTGCTGCCAGGGCTTCACTTAATACAGTGGTCTCCATGTAAGCAATGTGCTTGGTTTCCTTGGAGTGATGTTCAGTTTCCTGGGACCCTCTCAGAGGGGCAGCGGTATCTTCAGTTGACCCCATCAGGAGTACACAATCAAAACAACTTCAGCGGGTAGAGCATCCCAATTTTTGCCCACAGCCAACTGGACTTTCAACGTGTAGAGCCGGGGGAGCCAGGGGTCCTTTTCTGTATCCTCCAGGGGATCTAGAGACTGACGGAATGGGGGTATCTCTGTTTTCCTTTCACACACCACGCTACTGCGAGACGTGCTTCACCATCTATTCTAGCAGACAGCCTGATTTCCAAGTCTCCAGTCAGATGTAAGCACATTTTCTGTTTTCTTCCAGGCCCCAAACCTCAGACGACTCAAGTCACATTTCTCTAGGAACTCCTGAATCACCCTCTACTTCAGCTACACTGTCAAGACAGAGATACTATTTGCTCAGAGAGTAAGATGCCAGTCTTTCCTTGACAGCAGCTCAAGTTCTATGAGAGGGAAGAGGAGGTGTTCTTTTCCTAACCCATAAGGAAGGAGGGGCATTGACTGTCTTCATGAATCCTGTGCTCCTCAAAAGGCCCAGCTCCAAGGAAACCCTCTCCCGTTAACTTGGGAGGAAGGGGTAAGATGGTGATTCCTCCGTCTCTTGGTGTGTGCTGTATAAAAGGTGTATGGCCCTAATTCTAGGAAGCTGATGAAGAATGTGAGGTGCTTAGAGTTGTGTATTGTAACCTTGGATTTAGCTACAATTCTGGGACCACATAAAAGTATACTCAACAACCTGTTACACTTAGGTTTTCTAAATTAGACTTAATTAATTATCTTTCCAATGAATGTCATAATAAGCTCTTCTGAAAGATAAGGATACTTCTGCCACTACCCACTCTTAAACTGCATCTGTTTTAGGAGACAGAAGCAGCCGCATCTCTGGAGAGTAGAAAGAAATGATAACCATCTCTAACCAGGACAAACACAGGGGCTATTGAAGCAAAGTTGTATACATTTCTGAGGAGTGATGGGCAGTCCCAGGGCAAATCTGAAGAAAGATGGACGCCTGATAGTATGGTGCCTGGGTAAATGGCTGACTTTGCAGGTTTTTAAAAGGCAGTATGCTTACCTGGTTGGGGCATGGAACTTTATAATTCAAGTTCCAGGAAAGTGTGAGTAATTTCTCATACATCAAAGCTGAGCTGTCCAGTAGAATAGACACCAGACATGTATAACTATTTAAATTAAAATGTTAATTAAACAATATTAAATAAAACTAAAACTTTAGTTCCTCAGTCATAATAACCATAATTAAGTACTGAGTAGTCACAAATGGCTTGTGGATTCAGTGTTGGACAATGTAGAAATTGACAGTTTCCATCACTGGAGAAAGTTCCACTGGAGAACATTGTGTGTTGAAATTCTTACTTGTTACATGATAAGGAAAATGGAGTTCCCTCCCCCCCCCCATCAGCTGTGTGCTCACATCTGCGAGTATGGGGCTAAAAGGAGAACAAGGGTTGACATGGACTAGATGGATACCTTTTCAAGATTTTTTTCCAACTCAATTTTTATCCTTTGGCACCTCAGCTAACTGAAAAGTGAAAATTCCCATCTCTCAGCAGCTGATAATTTGGATCAAGGAATTATAAATAATAAACTTGTCAAGTTTCCTTTATTTAATCTTCGATAAATTGTTCAAATCCATTGACTGACATGACTGATTCTTTTCATATAAAGTCCTGGCCTTTCTTTACTAGAAGTGCTATCAGTTATTCAAGGAGGGCTCAGAAACTCCTAAGATTGAAACCATAGTTTAGAGCATAGGCTGACCCTTTTATTAGAAATGCTTAAGCTGTTTCAAATGCACTGTGTAATCTATGTTCTTAGGCATATAGACATTTCATATTTACAGAAAAGTTCAACTTGGTCTTCCAAGTCTTAATTTTCTTGACCCTTTTCAATAAAGCTATGTGCAAATGAATGAAAATGACGTTATACTTCATTAGTCAATTTCACATAATTCTAATTACTTTTCACTAGAGATGATCTCATTTCGAAAGATAATTAAGCTAGGTCAAGGTGAAAACAGGTTACACAGGACAAATGCATATGAAGGAACAACTTATTAGGAAAGAAAGTTCCCAATTAGTCCTACTAGTCATCTAGGCTAGAGAAAAGTAAGGTTTTTTACTGAAGTATTGTTGATTTACATGTTGTGTTAGTTTCTGGTGTACATGTACATGAACACACACATACAAATATGCATAGGTAAACTTTTTGAAAATGTTTTCTAAAAGATCCAAACAACTATACTGACTAGCCTTTTTTCCCTAGCACACGGACCAATTCAAAAAATAAAATAAAAATGTCTAAATCAATGAAATATTTTAGCACTGTGCTGTCACCATCAAATACCATTAACAAGTTGTCATTCTCACTTTTCTCCATCGATCGAGGAAACACTAGAAATGTTGGAGGTAAAGATAAAATAATCATAAAATATTAACAGCATTTTTTGTTTTCATTTATCTGCCTCACACAGATAACTGCGCATATACCATGACGCTGTGTAACTTCCAAACTCACATAGGCAGAGTAATAAACTTCTCATTACATCATGCCAGTAATGTGCTACTCTAAATGTTTTCTTGATTTTTCCTTCTAATTGAAGAAGCAAGTTGTTGACAACAAAAATAAAATATCATCCTACATTTTAATATTTTTCTCAAAGTTGCATGAAAACAAGACATCAAGTGCTTTAGTAAAAATAGCATCCTTGCTAATTAGTGAGAACAGGCACATAGCAAATCTCTGTCTTAGACCAAACAGAATTTTTTTTCAACTTTAAAGACTTTTTTTTTTATAACAGTTTTAGGTTCACAGGAAAATGAGGAAGGTAAAGAGATTTTCCATATATAACCTGCAACCACACTTGAATAACCTCCCCCATTATTAGTATCTTCCCCACCACAGTGGTGTATTTGTTTCAGCTGATGAACCTACACTGATGCATCATGGTCACCCAAAATATAGTGTATATTACATTTCACTGTTGGTCTTGTACATTCTATGGGTTTGGACAAATGTATAATGACGTGTATCATCCATCACTGTGGTATCATACAGAGTATTTTCACTGCCCTCAAGACCCTCTGTGCTCTGCCTGTTCATTCTTCCCCACTCCCAGTCTTTGTCGACCCCTGATCTTTTTACTGTATCCATATTTTTGTCTTTTCCAGAATGTCATATACTTGAAGACTTTTAAGATTGGCTTCTTTCACCTTGTAATACGTATTTAAGGCTCCTTCATGTACTTTTATGGTTTGATAGCTCTTTTTTTTTTCAGTGTTGGATAATATTTCATTGTCTGGATGTACCACAGTTTATTTATCTCATCACTTTCTGAGGGATGCCTTGGTTGCTTCCAAGTTTGGGTACTTACGAATAAAGCTGCTGTAAACATCAGTGTGCAGATTTTTGTGTGAACATAAATTCTCACCTCCTTTGAGTAAATACCAAGGAGCACGCTTACTGGGCTGTATGGTAAGAGTATGTTTAGTTTTGTAAAAAACCACCAAACTGTCTTCCAAAGTGGCTGTACCATTTTGCATTCCCAACAGCAGTGTATGAAAGTTCCTGTTGCTACACATAATTCCTAGCATTTGGTGGTGTTAGTGTTCCAGATTGTGGCAATTCTAATAGGTATGTAATGGTACCTCCTTGTTGTTGAATTTTTCATTTTCCTGATGATATGTGATGTGGAGTATTTTTATATGCTTATTTGCCATCTGTATATTTCATTTGGTGACATGTCTATTAAGGTCTTTGGCACAGTTTTTAATCAGTTGTTGAGTTTTGAGAGTTCTTCGTGTGATTTGGATAACAGCCCTTTATCAGATGTATCTTTTGCAAATATTTTTTCCCATTCTGTGGCTTGTCTTTTCATTCTCTTAACATTGTTTTTTGCAGAGCAGATATTTTTAATTTTAATGAAGCCCATCTTATCTGTAATTTCTTTCGTGGATTATGCCTTTGTTGTTGGACCTAAAAAAAAAAATTGCTGTAGCCAAAGCCATCTAGATTTTCTCTTATGTTATCATCTAGAGTTTTATAACTTTGTGTTTTATTTTTAGATCTGTGATCCACTTTGAGGTAGCTTTTGTGAGGGGTGTAAAGTCTGTGCTTTGACTCAGTTTTTTTGCATGTGGATGTCTAGTTGTCCCAGCACTATTTGTTGAAAAGACTACATTTACCTTTGCTCCTTTTTCAAAGATCAGTTGACTGTGTTTATATGGATCCATTTACAGACTTTATTCTGTTCCACTGGCTTAGTTGTCTATTTCACCAATATCATAGAGCTTTGATTACTGCAGCTTTATGGTAAATCTTGAAATTGGGTAATGTCAGTTCTCCAGCTTTGTTCTTTTCTTTCAATATTGTGTTGGCTATTCTGGGTCTTTTGCTTCTTTGTATAAACTTTATAATTAGTTTTTCAATGTTCACAAAATACTTTGTTGGGATCTTGACTGGGATTGCATTGAGTCTATAGATCAAGTTGGGGAGAACTAACATTTTGACAATATTGAGTCTTCCTCTCCATAACATGGAATATCTCTCCACTTATTTAGTTCATCATTGATATTATTCACCAGAGTTTGGTAGTTTTCCTTGTATAGATCTTGTTCATATTTTGTTATATTCATACTTATTTCATTTTGGGTACTAATGTAAATAACATTGTGTTAGTTTGGAATTCCATTCATTTAACCTTATATCCTGTAACCTTGTTATGATTACTTATTAGTTCCAAGAGGTTTTTTTTTGTCATTTCTGTTTAAATTTTCTACATAGAAGATGATCTTGTCGTCTGAGAACAAAGGCAATTTTATTTCTTCCTTCCCAATCTGTATATCTTATTTTCTTGTCTAGTCTTATTTCTTTAGCTAGTACTTCCAGTAGGATATTGAAAAGGTGTGGTTAAGGGGGAAGTATTTGCCCTGTTCCTGATCTTAGTGGGAAAGCTTCGAGTTTCTCACTATTAAGTTAGCTGTAGATTTTTTGTAGATATTCTTTATTCAAACACAGAAATGCTAATATTCAAAAGCTTTGAACAATCATATGTATTTGAATATATGCTACATGTAGACAGAGCACCCATGACTTTCCAAAGCCTGACATCAGGCTTTTTTTTTTCTATTTACCTTTCCGTTTTACTTCCACTAGAACCACAGAGCCAATCTATGTTCTTTGGAACTATGACATCTTTTCAGTCTCTGTGTGTTTTCCTTGCTATTTCCTCCATCTTGCATCCCCTCTACGTATGATCTGATCTTTTTGTTGTGTAATTTATTTTTCTTTCAAGAGCCCAGCTCAAATGCCTCTTTTACTTGAAACATTCTTCTATATCTCCAAGTTGCAGTGGATTCATCTCTCCTAAGTTGCTGTGTATTTATCATTTTATTAATGCCTGCAGTTTACTAGACATTATCTTTATTTGGGGATATGCAGAGCTAATTAAAACTTGGCCTATGTTTTTATGGCTTATGGTACTTTTAAAAATGTATTATATATGCTTAAAGTCATGTGGATTTTTTTTTAGGATTTTTTTTGAAGTGTAAAATAAAGGAGAATTGAGTGTTCAGTCCAACTTTCATATCACTTGTTATGTAAAGTTTAAAGAGGATCATGTTATATGACTTTAAGATGTAGATATTTCAGACTTTCAAAATTCGTATGAATTTGTTAAGTATAAAACCCCTAATGGGAATAGTTTCGTGAGGTTGTCTATTTAAACTTCCTCTTATCCATTGTGTGTTAAAAACTCAAGTGCCAACTACAGAGGAACCTCAGCAATAAAGCTCTTTATGTGTAGAAAGTAACTTTGGTATATCTACTTTTATCCTCTGAATGAAATAAATGCAAAATTTTCCCAGCATAAAGGATTCAAAATCAGTTAGGTTATTGATGTTAGAGGAATGTCCATATGTAAGAGGTTATTAGGAACAGAAGTTGTAAAAGAATTTATTTTTAATAGCATTTCATTCTTAGTACATAGAAGAGAAGAATGTTGTTCCCTAGAGGTTCAAAGTGTATATTCCATATCTGCAAATCAATGTGTATGAGCACGAGGCTGTTATTACCAAAGTCATTAATTACAGCCCTGCTTGTTCTTCTGTTGTGAAGGATATTCACTCATTTACTCTCTCTGACAGGCAGTAATGACTCCAATAAACTAATGAGATACCAAGTTAAATAAATATGATTTTAGGGTAATAAAAGTGTAAACATGATTTTAATGAGTTTCTATGTTAATAGTTTCCCTCTTTATGGATCAGTGTTGGTGGTATACACAGAGGGTTGAATGTAAGACTAGGTTCCATGTCCAGCTCTATGGCTTACCAGATTTATGGCAGAGTTAAGCTGTATTAGCCCTCTCAGCCCGAGTCTTTGAGCTTACCCCGTGGAGTTATGGTGAGGTTCAAGTGAAATAACAGACACTGACTTATTTTTTAAAGGCAAGTGTTATTTAAATGCAGAAAAGTAAAATTTATAAATTTGTGAAGTAGATCTAATTTGATGACTCACATTTTTTTAGAGCTTTGTTTTTGCCCTCTCTCCCCATATCTCCATTTCAGTTATTTTCCATTTCCATTCACTCATCCCTACAATGGATATTTATGGTCCATCTGTAATATGTCAAACCCTATAATAAACTCTGCTTAGCTCCTTGAATCCTGTGCACTCTTCGTTTCATTCTCTAAGAATCCAACTGTTGACTAGCTAAATCGGAAAACAAATACATACCAACAGCCTTCTCCAGATTATCTTTCACAATTACCAGACAGAATGTGGGGCTGTGGCACCTTTGGGAAAAATTTTATATGCTTTTATTAGCTTTTTCACCTTGCTGTCAAAAATAAGATATTTTCACCATCCATTAAAATACTTGGGTAGCCTGCCCACTTACTTTCTGCAAAAGCATTGATCTTCTGATCATTAATTTCAAACATAGAGCCTCTCTTTAACATCAGGAAACTTAAGGAACACAGGCTTATCAAGATACAACTAAATTCATCGTGCTGTAAAGAGTCTAGATATAGTCTGTTGCCCCCATTCCTGATCCCATTTCAATGGCTGAGAGAGGGGGATATGTTTTGTTCAGGATCACATAGCGTATTACTGGTAGAGTTAAAGCCACCTCACCAAGCACTTGTTGACGCTGTGATCTACATATTTAAGCTTTTGATGACTCCTGGCATGTGAATATACTACAGGGGTTAGTGTACGCATCAGGGGACAATAATCTGAGAACTTATTTGGCGTCCTATATTGAAGTTTCATTCTTATGTCTAACATATATATATCTCTTAGGTCTAGTATTTTTCCAGATTAAACTGGAGAATAAAAAAATAGTACATAGCAAGTGTTTTCATTCCTGCTTGATTAGTATTCTCATTTTCATTATGACTTTAATGTCTTTATGTTCTCAAACATGAGTAATTTCCATTATTTTCTTGATTGGTCTCTTTAGCACTGCTGTTTTCTAGAGTCAGGAAACAAACCTTTCACCTCTAGGAAATTGACTTGAAAAACCCTCCATCAGTGCGTGTATACAGTTGGCCTTTGACATATGAATCCTTCTGGTCTTCAACCGAGAAAATACCGTTCATTCCGTCAGGATTGTGTTGGTTTTACTCCTGAGCTTTCCTGACCTAAGAGTACATGGTTCAATTACTTTCATTTTCATTGTTCTGACAGAGGCAGGGAAAGGGAGCAATTAGATCTCACAAACAGCCAGACTGTCTTTTTTCTTCGCCTTCTAGATTGACAAGGATTGTTGTTTATCATATCTTTAAATAGCCACTTACAAGATTTAGCTTTTCTCAGATGGCCAAATGTTTCTCCCTTATTCCTAAAGTTAATGCACTGTCTCTCAGAGCAGTCGCTGCTTAGGCAGGCTTTCTGTATTCCGTGGCATCTTCTGAAAAAAGACAGTGTATATATTTGTCTGTCTGCTGGCTTCAGCAAGCTACTTGTTATTTTTAGACTGTACCTTTTTTTTTTTTTACCCCAAACCCCCTTGTTCCCCCAAACCCTTTTTTAAAAAGAGTAAGGAATGTCAAATATAGAAGACATCTAATCTGACCTGATCTATGTCTTGTATGAAATGCTAGCCTTGAGTGAAATATTAAGGTGCATGAATAGAACATGGCTGGCTGCACTCACTACTCAGTTTTCCTTTGCAGCCTTGTTAGCATTTCATTTTAGGCTCATAGTTTCCTACAGATAGAACGTTATCTTCTTTCTTTTCTTCTCCCGTCCCCATTTTATAGATGAGAAGTGAGGCCACGAGAGGTCGAGTAGCCCCTCCAGTTTAGTTGGCATTGTTATTGACTTCAGCATTTCCCATTTGTTTGTGTATCTTGCACAGAGTTTCCTTGACACTGTGCTGGGACAAGCTTAATTAGTTTACTACTTAAGTTGACTCTAAGTTATCTAAAAAGCATGTGCGTAAAATTTTCCAGAATGGAAAGCTTACAGAAGTTGGAAATAGTCTATTAATGAACTGTTGCCGAAATTACCTTAAAAGGTAACAGAGATCTGCACCTTGTGCCACTGGAAGTGTCCAAAGAGGGGCTGAGTAAACAACGTGAAATGCCTCTGAGAATGGGCACTAGCATGTGGATCATATTTACCTTTCTATTATAAACAATCAGGATTTCCCCAAAACATTGCTCAGTTGTTTACGTATGTCTGGCCAGTAGCGTGAAGATGTTGATTAGTATAACCTTCAGGAATTTGGGGAACATCAGATTTCAAAAGCCGTGTTTTGTTTTGTTTTTTTTGAACCTTTATTATATCACTGATATCTATTTCAATTCAGTTTTCCTTTTCAGTATCCTCAGGACTCCATTTTGAATTGATAGGCTGTTACGTCTAGAACAGCTATTAGAGATTATCCTGTCTCCTCCCTCTCTCACCCCATTTTACAGATGATGTCAGCAAAGGTACAAGAAGTAATATAGCATCTGAAAAATTTACAAATCTGGTCAACATTATTACTGATTTTAGTTTTTTCCACTCATTTCCTCAGCAGTCTCCACCCTCAATTTAATGTTGTTTCATTTTTACTCAGGTTATATAGGTTAGAGAATAAATATTAAGTAAATAAAGTAACTTTAAAAACCCTATATTATCAGTTTGGAAGGCCATTAATTCCTTAATGGCCGTCAGCGAACATTTCACTTCTAATTAGATGCCTGAAAACATTTTGGTCTTAAAAATTTGAACATTGTCTCCTTATCTTTTTTGTGTGATTAATTTGCTTATCATATCTTTTTATCATAATGCAAAATTCTCAGCACTTTGTCTTTGGAATTGATGCATTTTTCTGAATTATCTCTAGGTTGCTCCTTCTATTCAAACTTTGTAACAAAGCTATGGAATTAAGAAATCTGTTGACAGCAAATACATAGGTATTATGAGACCTAAAATTAAAAAGAAAAAAAATAGCTCTGCAGGTTGGCATTCAGAAGTCCCCGAAGGAATTTGTAAAGAAGATAATCTCCCATCCCATGCTGTCCTGATTCGACAGTAATGAAAACTGTAGCTTTCCATCCACTGTTTTCAAATACAGAGAGTAATAAGTAAGTCCTTATGATCTCTATGGTGCTTATCTGAGAGTATTTTATAAAAACTTGGCAAGAGGAGAAATAGAACAAAGAAACAGTGCTCTCAAATGATGTCACATCCAAAATTAAATTTCCTATAATCTAGATTTCACTTCATCCCCAATATGAAAAATTACAGCATATTAAACAATTTTAAAGATCAGTAAAGGAAGACGCATGATAAATATTTAAAGTTAGTTGCCTGATCCTGAGGTTGGTAGTAACTGTCCAGAGTGTTTTATGTAGGTGCTGAGAAGGATACAGAATTAAAAAACAAGAATGTCACTAAAAATACATTTTTCTTTCCTACTAGGACTTTCCAGAAAGATTTAGAGAATTTCACATGGACTTTCAAAGCAGAGACTGTGGTTAGTCAATTCACAGTGACTAATAAGAATAGTACTTCATTATTATCAGTTTTTGATTAGTTCCAAGGGAAACATTTTTAGAAAGTTACCTTTCCTTAGATTTCTGGTAATTGTACATTTTATGAAACGAAAACAGAAACCCTAAGGAACCATATCTGAGCTCTAGTCTTGAGGCAGTTTCCATTCAGTAGATAGTGACTTTTTGCCCTAAGGCTCAGCCCACTGTTGTGTTAGGTGATTATTCTCTATAGCTAGTGTTTATTATTGCAAAAACAGACACTTGTCTTTGCAACTATGGCTGCTGAAAAATTAATCTATCCTTTTATTCTGTATCCTAGTTTGTGTTAAAGAAAGAGTGTTTAAGTCTGTCAAATTGTCATAGAAATCTAGATGGACTCAAAAGGGGGGAAAGAATGCTATAAAATGCTGTCAAGTCTACTTTGATGGTTCACATTTAGAGTGTTATTCTTGAAGGAAAGTTAAGAAATGTGCAGCCTAGAATATTTTAGTTATTAATTCCGTCTAGATTTGACATTCTTAACAGGGAAAGTTGCTGCTAACTACCTTCGTGTATAGCTGGGATTTTTTTTGTCTCCTGGCCAATTTAAAAATTCTGCCGCATCATTGAGTAGTTTTACCTAATGAGCTCTAAATATTGGCTAAAAAAGAAAAATGACATTTCATCTCTCAATTGTTTATAAAGATTGCCCTCTTTCAGGGGTCTGTATCTTGCTCTGTTCTAACATTCTCATTCAAAATCTACACCTAAGACATCATAAAACGTGTTATTCATCCAGGCCTTTGAACAAAAAGAAGTCCCACATATTTTTTTTTTTAGGTGCAATCTTGGAAATAGCCTTTTGCTATCTTTTAAAATTAATTGACTCTGACTTTTCTCTTGAATCATTTAAATGGTATCTACTTTAGTTGAAATAATGTCGCTATGAAAAGTTAAACTTAAGGCCTATCATAAATTAAATGTAAAAGAAGAATTTGTTTCTGCTTCAAAATGAGCCTTCAAAATACCTTTTGGGAATAGATAAGCAATTGGTGTGGACCCTGCTAGCCCTATGTGGGACAGACAGGCAATATCTATCCTAGCTCTGTCTCCAAGGTAACCACAATGGTAGAGAGTACACCTCCGAAGGATGCTTATCTCCATTAAATACTTAGCTGCATGAGGACAGAGTAGATCATTATTACTTATTTACCCCAACCCCTGGCAGAGTATTTGACTCAAAGCAGAAATCCTATAAATCCTTGGTATATGAATTAATTAAATAATTTTGAAAGCCAAATAATATTGGTTGCACCAGGATTATTTTTTTTGATGAGAAATCTAAAAAAAAATGTTATATAAAAATAATCAAATTCCTTACTAAAAAGCGTTCATTTTTTTTAGACTACCTCAGATGATGTTTTATGTAAAGTGAATGGGGACTTGATGAGGTTTCAAGTATAGTAGTAAATTTTTGCCTGTTAAGAAAGGTGCATTTCTATGATTATCTTCTCAGGAAAAAAAAATGGCACACTCCAGAATTATCTATATGATTTTCATGCATAGAAAGAAAAATTTCTGGCCAATTATTCAATATTTTGTTTTTAGGGTGCCAAACATTAAATATATGACATAAACCCACATGGAAATATCCTGATGTTTACAGCTATCAAGGAAAATTTTGTCCAGAGTAATATGAAATGGTAACTAACTCTAGGAGACTATCAGTATCAACTAGACTCTAGACCATGCTTTCATTTTACAAGAGGAGAGATGAGTATCTTCAGGGTCCATAGCTCCCGCTCAGCCCGAGTCACTAATTTAGGTTACCACCTGGTCCCTCCCGACATGTGACTTTACTATCCTTGCACTAGATGAGAATGTACTGATCTCCGGGCCAGTGAGCTGAAAAGCTTCAGCACACTCTGAAGCAAGTGCTTTGGTATTTTGGGCAGATCACAAGATAAGCCTAATGAGCTAAATCTCCTGTTATCCATTTTACAAGTTTCTGACCTGTTTGAATATATTTCTGCTTCAGATGGATCAGCCTCATGAAGTACTAGGAAACTATACCTTTTATTGAAAGTGTGCCTCCATTTTTAAATCCTCAAGTTCATTTTCAATAGTTATGTCAGGAGAAGCATGAATCCAGCGCTGCTTGAATTGTGAGGAGCAGAGATGTCATTCTAGTTAGAAAGATGCTGCTTTTCTGTTTTCCACACACTACGCACACCTGCTGTCTCAGTGTGCACCATTTGGTAGAAGAGGAACTTGAGAGAGACCAAGACTATTGACTCACAGCTAAACTCGGGCACACGAGGGTGAGCCAACAACAGTTACTTTGCGTGTTAGGCTCATGATACTCATGGGAGTCACAGTGAGGGATGGCACATAAATTATAATATTTGCAATAAAAATGTCTTTTAAAAGGAGTGAGGACAAAGGCCACTTCCCAACATTTGAAAGTGTTTTAGTATGGATTGGAAACTCATCCTAAGATAGGTGGAGTCATGGTATTAGACCCAGTTGTGTTGAAAATGACAGATGACATAGGATTAGGTCGTGAGGTGTAGCTTTGAAATGTTACCCAGTCTAAACCAAGCTAATTCTTATCACCAGGTTTTAAGAGAAGAGGTGTGTTTGGTAAGAGCGAGTCAAATAAAAGAATTATAACTCTGGGACTGTTGAGGAAGAAAACTGATTATGGGAACCTACTTAAAAGGAAAAGAAACTTAAGTCACTGTTGATGAAGGGGTTCTTGATTGCCTTAAAAAGAAAATGAACATTCTTCCCATGCAGTTCAGGGTCTGTGTCCAAGACAGTGGCAGAGGGACAGTGTCCGTAGAAGATCAAGTTATAAAATTTGAAGTTACTCCTTTCTCACCTCAGATTAGACTACATCTAAAATAGACATTCACTTCGTGGAGCCATATTTTAATAGACACGTTGGCAGTCCTGAACATACCTAGTTCAAGGCAAGCAAGACTGACATCTTGGGCTCACTCTTATGAAAGCCTAAAGAAATGGACAGAAGTGTTGTTTTTTTTTTTTTTAAGAGGTCATCATTCCTCAGAATAACAGGCATAAATGATAATTCTTTGCACATATATGGTGCATTTTAATTTACAAGACCTTTTCACTCATATCATCACATTTGCAGTCCAATGCTTTTCAGGGGTCAGGGAGCTTGTATTGACCTACTAAAATTTTGAAAGAGTATTTCAAAAAGAGAGTTGGAATTAGAACTTGTAAGAATCTGATTATCAGTATAAAGTTGGATTCCGGTGAAAAGCATGTTATAGCTCTGTCAAAGAATTAGATTTTTCTTCTAAAATGTGATTGCTTCAATGAATCAATCACTTGTCCTTTAAAATTTTTTTTTATGTATGGTAATTTCTGAAACATAAAAGTTCATGCTAGATGCAACTTGTAGATGGTGTTTGTTTGTCTGATCGTTACCGAGAGATACATTATTTGTAGAATAATTATGAAGTTTGACCACTGTGTTTGATGCTGGAGATGTGATACTGATAAAAAAAAAAAAAGTCTGTGCAACATAATCTCAGAATAACTTAAACTCTTAATCTTTCTCAAGACCCCCTTAAAAAAAAAAAACCAAAATTTTTCTTAACTCTCATAAGCTGTGTTCCCCACCCTACATGTCCTCATGCTTTTCTTCAGCCTGCCCTCGCCCACAAAAAATGGAAAACTCCTCCTTGACCTTCTCTGCTTCACACAGTCTTGCTTTTCTCCCTCCTTGCTCCTGACCTTCAAACACAGAAGACTTTAAAAACATCCTGCTCAAAGGAATGACAGAGACTGAGTAGCCAGATCAGAATCTTCTTTGGAGGGTGTGTTCGTTCTCTGGGGCTGCCGTGACAAAATATCACAGACTGGATGGTTTAAACAATAGAAATTTATTTTCTCACAGTTTTGGAGGCTGGAAGTCCGAGATCCAGGAGCCAGTAGGGTTGGTTTCCTCTGAGATCTCTTTGCTCATCTCCCAGGTGATCACCCTCTTGCTGCATCTTCACAGGGCAGCCCCTCCGCGTGTGAGCACCCCAGGTGTCTCTCTGTGTCTTCACTTTTTTTTTTTATAAGACTATCAGCTAGATTGGATTAGGGCTACACCCTAACAGGCTCATTTTAACCCAGTTACCTCTTTAAAGGCCATATCAACAAATGGAGTCACTTGTTTATGTACTGAGAGTTCCCTAACTCAACCTATGAATTTTGAGGTTACACAATTCAGTTCATAAGAACGGGCACAGGGAGGAAAAAGCTGGCTAGATTTACAGTTTTTTAAATCCAGTTCCTAGACAAGTAAATGAATCTAATGAACAGCTCATTCCTGCTTGGAGAAGTCAAGTTTGTCTCATTTTGAAACTGAAAAATATGCCTTCATCACGGAAAAGAGTATTATTTCTCAAGAGACTGTCTGACATTGGCTTTCTCTGTTGGACTCCTCCAGGTGTGGAAAGTACAGCAGGAAAGAACAGAGGAATGAAGGGGAATGGAAAAGCCCCATTTAGACAGTGCTGACAGGACGGGAGTTTTCATGAAACTGAGACTGAGGCTCAGAAAGGCTACAAGCTGTTGACTCATGTGAAGAGGCTGGTTTTTTTTTTTTTTATGCTAATACACCGGAATCCCAGGCAAATCTATTCTAAACCCATGATAGCAAACCCAAGTGCTGAGAGCCCATGGTGGGGGGAGGGGCACTTAGCTAAATTAGCTCCAATAATTCTTAGGTAGAAGCAGTGAAGACCCAGTGTAGCCTCAGGCTTTTCATAAGAGGCTAAAAGTTGCATTTCTATATGTAATTTTGTGAATTTGAAGAAACTGTTGGAATTAAAGCAAACATATCCATGGGTCATAACTGCATGGTTACCCACGCGCTTTCCAAAGTCACATTGAACCATATGGTTTTATTTATCTTCTAACAAACATGTAAAATAAGTATGCTTATTCAAGTTTTACATATGAGAAAGCCAAAGCTTGTAGAAATTAAGGCGCTTGCTGGCTTTTACCCAACTAATAAACTCAGAGGCAGCGAAGGAATCCTGTGTATGATGCCAAAGCCCGAAGCGTTCCTTTGTTTTCTTCTACCTCTCAGAAAATGTTTTAGTGCAGGTATCACATCACACAGTTATTTCTAAAAGCTTATTTTGAGGTGTTTCTTACCTGTCCGATACAGTTTTTGAAAGAAAAATGAAGAGAGCTAGAAATAGGAATCATGGGACCCATAACCCTCTCTTTCTCGGTCTACTGAATGCAGCCTTTTCCAACCAAGCCACCACCACGCCACCTAGTGGCAGCATTCTTTAATTGGCGATTAAGTACCATCTCTGAAAAACAACTTAAAACTGAAAGAAAAGCGTGAGTGTAGTTTCAGTCTGTAATCCCGCAGTAACCTTTGGAAAGGCCAGCAGAGTCTTCTAAATGCATTTGGTTGTATGGAGCATGAAAGTGCTATGCTTAGCATTCATTTGATTTTCTTCTAGGGCAGGCTATCTCACAAGTGACTCTTTGCACTCTAGATTTCATTTACAGCATCATACAATTATTGGAAATTAGAATATTATAAGTTGATTTATTGTTTATACAAAATATCTCCTTCTGTTCCCTTTTCCCCTCATGGTCTATCTACCAAGTTCCTATGCTTTCTTCAAGGGTCAAACACAGACCATTCCAGGAAACTCTTCTTGATCCTGATCCTTACTCAAGAGGAGATTTTTATTACTCAATCTTAACACCTCACATTATTGTAAACTCTGACTACAAGGGCTGTCTATTCATCTCTGTATCATTAACTGGTTAGAACATGGACAGAATTTAAATGTTCGCTGAAAGAGTACATGAATTATATAATTATTTCAGTGACTACCAGGCATTAAATACAAATGTGCTATTTTATCAACCTCACACTAACCTTTCTTTTCCTCTCCCTACCTTGGATGCGCCATCTATAGCTGATTTACATATAAAATATACGTTGAACTTGCGAATACAGGCAAATGTATATTGGCGGTTTTATTGACCTATTTATGAGAAATTATTAAAAAAGCTAAACTGTGTAACTTTTTGCTCAAAGACTATATAATAGGTCAGAAACTAAAACTTGTCGAGTCTAGCATAATATCTCCTTCACATATTGTTCTGCTCTCCCACACAGTAGTTTTAAATACAGCTTTTCAAAAGATGAATGCTAGGAATTTGCATGCTGATTCTATTAGAGAAAATGGTCAGATTCTATTCAGACTGAATACAAGCTAATTTGGTGAGATGCTGGGACACTTTGCCACTTGGCTTCGAGTTAAGAGAACAGCATCAGTGTTGAGGTTGGCTTTCAAAGCTGGGTCTTTCCCTTTTATAAAAAGGTTTAGAAAAATTCCAAGTTCCCTTTCAGCTCCATCTCTAATAATCCAGACTTCTACTAAGGAGAAAAAAATATTTTAAATGCCAAGCTGAAAAATCTCTAAAATGAGCGAAGAGTCCGTTTGAACACTGGGTGAACTTCAGGGGAAACCAAACTCAAATACTAACTGCTTATCAACCACTGAACTCCAAACTTTGAAACTAAAGTTGTATGCAGGGGAAAGAATTTGAGGTTAACGGAGACATGACTCAAATTAGACAATGGATTTTCAATTATTTTTTAATCCGTCAATCCAGTGTTTTTTCCCCATTGGGGCATGCAAATCAAAACCAAAAATGAGTCCAAATTATTTCCCTTTCAGATAAAGTAGCATTCCACAAAATAAAATTTAAGAGAAGTTGAGGGGTTTTGTACTCAGTGACCTGAAAATAAAATTGTTTATTCATTGGGTATTTCCTAAAAATGGCTTTAATTAGAATGAATTAATGTAAAGAAAAAGAACTATAGCTTTCTTACTGTTCAGTTTAATATGTGTAGAACCATATATAGATATATGAAAAACTCCGTACACTTCACAAAGTACTAAACAGCATTTTATGTAGATTTATGCAACGTCATGGAAGTATGGAGAAATGAGCTGAACAGGAACTGTAGCATTTGAGAGTCTATCAAAAGAATGGATTTACTTAACATCAGAGAAGAAACATTAGGATTCCCTCATATTCCTCAAGGCCTGGAATACCATTTGTTTGCTTTGCTTAGTACATTTTAATGGCTTTTATCAAGTTCAAATATATTTGAATTTTTACATAATTGGTTCTGAATTCAAAAAAGGAATAGTATTTCTATTCATAGACACCCTTCACGAAATCTGTCTTTTGTAAGCTAACACGAACTGTGAAGAAGACGCACCTGTGCTTATTCTGTCATATTGTAGGTCCCTTGAGAATGTATACTCCTGCTTATTTAAAAAAAAAATCATGTTTCTCTCTTTTTCTGATATTTTGAAAGAATAAATGGTATTTCCTTTCAGGCAACTGAGCTGTTGATTGTTAGCTGAAATTTTTATGTTTCAGGTACAAAACAAAGAAATAAAATTTAAAACATGTAGACAGTTGGATTTTGGATTTTGTTTGTATGCTGGTTCAAAGGAAACTTGGCCTGTGGTAGATATCTGTACTGGTTTGTTGGACCACTACAAAGCCTATTTCATCAGACTTTCAGATATTTGTAAAAGATTATATTCATTCATTCATTCAAAAGTGTTTATAGAGAAGCTGCCAGGTGCCAAGTACTGCTCAAGATTCAAGGAGAAATAAGAACAAGACCTTGATCACAAAGAAGTTGTACTTAGTAAGGTCGTATTTGCAAATATGTATAATATAAAATAAAAAGTGAATGTTACGTTGAGAGCCACGGATAATTGCTGTGGTGGGGATCAGAAGAAGAAGAGACGATTTTCAGATGGCAGGATGAGATAGTTTCGTGAAAGGAATTGAATCTGAATCAGGTCTTTAAGAATAATTGAGATTTGGATTTGCAGATACAGGTGGGAGGACTTTCTACCTGTTGAAAGCCCAGCAGAAACAACAAATGAAATATGTATGTAAATTGTGATGGAATCTGTGGGAGATGAAAAGATATATAACAAATGGCCGATTAAAATAGATGCATATGTATGAGGTGATTTAGCAATCTGATGGTAAAGACATAGACTGTGAATTATCCATATGTCTGACTCTTTCCTTTTTATGGCTTTGCAGCTGAACACATTACAGATAGGAAGGTAGGTAAATAAATGTTCATGTTTGCAGAACCATTTCATTGGTCTGTCATTTTTGTTGGGTCTGAGAAGATGCAAAAGAAAATTACTCTAGGATTAAGTCATAAGTTCTGAATTACAAATGAATCAAATTCAAAATGTGCACTGATAGGACCATTAGGTAGCAGGATGGCTATAAAGTTCTGGAGTTTGATGATCCCACCCCTGTTCTTTCACCCCGTGCTTTTGCACACAAACGCCAATTCCACTTGGAGGCATATAACCTCTTCTCCATTCGCAATCCTTATTCAATCCATCAGTCATGTTACTCTGTTTTTATCCTGTTCGTATAAAAATCATCGCTTCTTTTTGCCTTCTGCCTCCTATTTTATGAAATCATAGGAACAAAATACTCACTGCCTACAACCAAAATGGCTAAAAACAAAGTGTGTTCACTGTAACCAGTAAACAAAGCGGTAGTAACTACTCTAGTAATTGAAGCACATGGGTCAAAGTCGTTTGATTCATGAAAACGATGTACAATTGTTTAAGTTTTTAAATAAGAAATAGGTTTTTCTATTTCGCCTGGTCATTCTTATCTATGAAAGGGCGCACATCATAACATGAGTGCCATGGCAAAATGAGGCAAGACCCCTGGACTGGAGA
The DNA here is from genome assembly GCF_048564905.1 of Vicugna pacos. NCBI lineage: Eukaryota > Metazoa > Chordata > Mammalia > Artiodactyla > Camelidae > Vicugna > Vicugna pacos. The sequence goes on along the minus strand of NC_132987.1, from coordinate 59,022,744 downwards.
CAGTGTTCTAATCCTGACTCAGTATTAATCTAGCAAGCAGCATAATCCTGATTGTGTGATGTCCTTCCCACAGGATTCCTTGATTTCTTCATCTGTAAAATGGAGAATCAGACTATATATGTGCAGATCTAAATTTCAATGGTTCTGTTAATCACAAGAACTTACGAACTTCCTTTGTTTCACGAAACCAAGCAAGTATGCTTGTCATCTCTTGGTTTGAATGATAATATGTTGGAAACATGATAGAGGTAAATTACAGGCAACAACCTTTAGAGAAAAGCAACAAGTGAACCAAACCCTGTCTCTTCATTCCTGTTTAGTGGTGAATGTGTTTACTTTGAATTATCCTTCTGAGGACTCAGTATCACAGGAAGAATCATTGCAGCAAAGATTAAAAAAAAAAATTCTAGCTTTTTAGTTCTATCAGAACTGTTTGTCCAGCGGATGACTCTTTCGGCTGTTGAAATGAAAGTGACTGGTGGGATGGTACGTGCAGGCTTGATGGAGACTGAGCAGGACACATCTGAGATGTGTTTTTACAGCCCTGCAAGGGACGTAATACCAGGTCTCCATCGACTCACACCTGCTGGGTACTGTGTGATACCAGGATAGTTTTGCTTCGCCCCCTGCCTTTTTTTTAATCTGACATGTTTTTCCAGATTAATGAAAGGATTTGTGGTGTCTGCGATACCTCACAGCAACATCACAGCAATCCTACAGCGCAAGTGCTCTGTAGTCATAGTGCATTCCAGCCTGTGTTTCTCATTCATTGACCATTACAGTTTCCTCACTGAGAAATGCTTCAGTCACTGAGCATTGTAATCACTGCCAAGAAGATGTTTAAATGAAAGTGTAATTTAACCCCAATGAGCAAACAACACAAGCAAATTCTGGCGTTGTTTCTCCTCAGCGACAGTGGGAATAGTATGTAGCATCCCTGCAGTGACACTTCGCCCCCAATAACAGCCCTTTAATGCGTATTCAGAGGCAAAATGTCATCATCTTTGGAAAGCCCACAATGTTCATGCCAGCTTTCGTTAGAAATGCAGGTAGTATTGGAAGAGAAATGTTAGGTCCTCTGGATGGTGGGATTAATCCAAATCATGGAAAGGCTGAAAAATAAAACAAGTAGAGCCCAAACAAGGATGTAGTGGGTTGTTAGTTAGTTATCCTTTGTGATTTCTTCCCCGGCCCATGGATTTTATATGTCTGCTTAATTCCAAACATTGAAGGATTTTTAAGATGTTGGATTTTATTAATTTCTAATCTTGTTGTTATCATTCGTGAACATACTCTATAAGGTATCAGTCTTTTGACTTTTTATAAGGCCCAAAATATATCTTAGTGAGTTTTCTATGTGTACTTAAATAACATTCATTCTGCTATTGTTTGGCATCATGTTCTACAGCATTGATGAGGCCAGGTTGTTTGATAGTGCCTGCATATTCTGTATCTTTACTGAGTTTTCCTATGTGTTCTAACAGTTGCTGAGAGAAGAATATTAAAATCTCTAATTATGGTTGTGGACTTAATTGTTGTCTTCGGTCACTTTTTGCTTCATGTATTTTGAGGTACATACATAAGTAGGATTATTATGTGTAGGTCCTAATGCCCTCCCTGACCTTGGAGCCTTCTGAGGACTCGGTATCACAGCAAGAATCATTGCAGCAAAGATGTTCTTTTATACCTCTGATAATGCTCCTTGTCTTGAAGCAGCCTTTGTCTGATGTTAACATAGCCATGTCTGCTTTCTTATGCTTACCGTTGACTTGGGTGCATCTTCTCCACACTTTTACCTTGAATCTCTCTGAGCCTCATGGGGATCACTTCTAGACGGGCTATTGTTGGGCTTTGCATTTTTGATCAGGTAGGCAGGCTTTGCCTTTTAGTGGGAGTGTTTGCTCTGCTTTCATTGAATGTGGGAGTTGATACGGTTGGGTTTAAATTATCACCTTGCTATTTGTTTTGTATTTCTCTCATCTGACTTTTACTTTTCTTCTTATTTCTTTTTGTTTAATTAATGCTCTTTATGTTTCATTTTATTTCCTGTGTTGCATTCTTAGATCCACCCTTTTGTATACAGTTTTTGCTCTAGAGAGTACAACAGAGTATTTACTTTGTGACAGTCTACTTAGCTAAGACTAACACCTCACGTGAAATGTAAGAACGTTTTTAAAACAATGTATTTCAATTACACCTCTGTTCTTTCTGCAATGTCATATGTTTTTATATTATAACCCTCTCGGCACAATGTTATTATTTTTGCTTTAAAAATTAAAAGAAGAAAAAGTATGTTCTTTTATATTTATCAACACATTTATGATTTCCAGTGGTATTTATTCCTTCCTATATCAGTTTCCATCTGGCATAATTTCCCTTCAGTCTGAATAATATCTTTCAGCATTTATTATAATTCAAGTCAGCTAGAAATGAATTCACTCATTTTGTTTATCTGAAAATATGTTCACCTTATCTTACCAAGTTTGAAGGATATATGCACTGGGTATAGGATTATGGATTCAATTTGTTTTTTACTTTAGCGCTTTAATGATGTTATCCCGTTGTCTTCTCACCTCCATTTTTCACCTGTGTTTCATTTGTCTTTGTCCTTTCTTTGCTTTATTTTAATGTTTTTTCTTTAGTTTTAGTTTTCAGAAGTTGAGTTATAATGTGCACGGGCATAGTTTTGGTGTATTTATCCTGATTGGAGTTAGCTGGGCTTCTTTGATATGGATCTGTAGAAATACTCATTTTTATCATTTTTGATAAATTTTGATCATCATTTATTTTTATGCCTTATTCTATTTCTTTTGCTTCCACGTAGGTTAGACTGTTTGACCCTGTCAGTGATTACTGAGTCTGTTTAGTGTGTTGAGTGGGGGAGTCAAATATGTGTCTGTGTATTTTAGCTTGGATAATTTCTGTTAATCTGTCTTCAAGTTCAATGATGCTTTCATTTGCCAGTTTCTAGTCTGTCAAGAAGTACATCCAGTATTTTTTCCCTTAAGTATTGTCCTTTTCAGTTCTAAAAATCTCATTTCTTTTTTCATGATTTCCAATTTTTTGCTGATATTTCTTATTTGTTTACTCATTATGTCCTTTTCTTTAAGTCCTATAACATAATAACAAGAGCTGTTTTAAAGTCCTTGTCTACCAATTCTAACATCTGAATCAACTTGTAGTCTCTTCTATTGACTGCTTAGTTGGCTGGTTATGGATTACATTGCCTTGCTTATAGCTATGTTTTACAATTTTTCATTGTATGTTAGACATGTATATGATATGAGTGTGTGCCTTTTCCCCTGACTTTTAGAGTAAAAATTAGTAAATCCTCTTGATCTTGTCAGTGTGTGTGTGTGGTGTGTGTGTGTGTGTGTGTCTTTAGGTCTTGACTATTTTGCTTCTGTCTTTAGTCTGAGGTAGGGAGAGACCTTGTTAAGCATGTGATCCTGAAATGGCCATTCTGAGATCCCCAACAAATGTCCAGGGTGCTCATTCAGGTGTCTGTCTTGTCTAGAAGTTCATCACATCCCAGCCCTGTCCAACCATAGTATGTCCATTCGGTTCCCAATCTCACAGTAGCTGTTCTATGCTAGGCTTGAGACGCCCATTCTGAGCATGTGCTGTCTATCCATAAACCCAGGACCCTCAAGGAAATTCCCACACAGACTCCTCCCAGTTGTACCACTTTCCTTTTCTCTGGCACCTTGCTCCAAAATTCAAGTCCCTTTAGCTGTCCCAGACTCCAGTTTCTGACACCACAGCTCAGAAAACAAAACAAAACAAAACACACAATGCTACACCAGCTTCACCTCTCCATTTCAGGGTTGAAAAGTGCCCTTGAAGAAAGCCAAGGTTAACATGGTGCCTATGCATTTTCCTCCTCTCAGAGATCAAAACCCTGCAATTCCAGTTAACAAGTGCTTGGATATTATGTCCAGTTTTATTGGTTTACATCAGGAAATTTAATTTGATCCCGGTTATTCTGACTTCATGAAAGTTGACTGAGGAAATTTTTTAAATTGGGAAATTTCATGTAGCAGAGACATATTTCCATCCTTAGTTGATCATTTTGGGGGGCCTTTAGAGTATTCAAAACGACTCTCCAAAAGGTATACCAATTAAACAATCAAAATACGGATATTTGAAAACATTCCTACTTTCATCCTTTTCCTCAAGAGGGAAGACAGAGGCCGAGGCCCCCGAGGAGCACATCCTCTTGCATGTGTTCGGGGTATTCAGCAGACTTGCTCTGATGTCCAAACTCAGTCATAGAGGAGCATTTGGTTACATACTGTGCACCTGCTTACTTCATAAGAGCTAATGGTGTTGGTAATGGAGAATTGCACTGTTCCCCCAGTACCTCCTCTCTATCTCTAGAACATTCAAACTTCTGGCAATAATTCTGGTGATAACAGTGAATTGCAGCATGATATATCCCCTCACCCACTGGCCTCCTAAATTCCAATTCCTCACCCCATCTCTATACTTGCAGGCTTCTGGCTGGAGGGTAAGTCAAATCGTGATGTGGTATTTTGCCTCCTTAGAAGGTGTTAAGAACCTGAAAAGCACTGCATCACTTATCTCAGATTGACATCAAAACCATCCTCTCGCAGAGAAAGAAATGGTCAGATTATTGTTGTGCTCTGTCAACAGATGACCAAACTGAGCCTTAAGCAACATAGCCATGATTAGCCTGTTACAGGGAAGAGAAACTCAGGACACATTATTTGAATCTCACAAATAAAGTGACTTTTTTCAACCTACTGTTCGGGCAACTCTATTCTCATTCTCATCTGAAAATTATAGAAAGCAAGGAAAGTGAGTAATACTCTAGATACTACGTTCAGCAGAGCTTTGTTGTCTTGTTTAATAATCATAACCTTACAGTGAAGGTATAATCAGTGTTAACTTACAGGTGATGAAACTGAGCTGTAGAGAAATCAAGTAACTTGTCCAAGTTAAAAACTCAGGGATTTCAATCTTTGTTTCTATCTGCCTCCAAAAATACGTTTCCAATACACTAAAGTTTTCACTATTTTGTGATGATATAAATTTAGCTTGTTGCTTTGCAAGATTTTGCAAAGAAAGTGTTAACAAAAAACCTTTAGTTTTAGAGAAGTTAGCGCAATAGTTTTCCAGCAAAAAATACCTCAAAGTATATAGACAAAGATTCCCATATCTGTAGAGTTTTTTTTTAAGTTATAAAATTAGCCTTGTTCTAGTCAAAGCAACCTAGTTTTTTTTTAATGCTTCATTTGAGATAATGTATTTTAGCATTTGCTTTGCCGCTTGTCAGGATGGAAAACAATGCTTCTCTTGCTTAATTTAATGTCATCATGTCTGACAACACAGTTGACAAAGCAACTGCTAATATTCCAGGGGTTTTCAAGTTCTGTGCATCTAAAGGCCACTAATAAAGTTAGCAAACTGGAAGCTTCACAGCTGAATATTCAGAGGTTAAGACCAAAGGAATTATGTGTCTCTCGAGTTGGTGGACACAAATTGTGTTGCAAAAAATCAAGTTTTTTATTCCTTTCTTTTGATACACAGCCCAATAAACAAGGTTGTACAGCAAACAGAGAAGATGCTTTTGTACGTTAAAAAGAATTTAGGTTTTGGTTTCTAATTGGAAAGGCAAAAAGTCAAAACAAGAGTGTTCTTTGTATCTAGCATATGTTTGAAATATTAGTAATTTTTATATTTCATAGGGAGAATCATTAGTCACAATTACTTATATAATAGCAAAGTTTATTTTCTCTGATCACATTTCTTTTACATTTTTGTTTTCTTAGTAATATGTTACTACCATTTCTTTTTGGTAGGTAAGCACTGTTTTTGAAATTACAATATTTTGTACTGACTTCTTAACTTCAAGAAATTATTTAACTATTTTATATGAATGATAAAGTTATAGAAGGTTTAAGTCAAAGGAACATTTCCGATTGCCTGGTTTAACAAACAATTCTCTTTTATACTTAGGGGAACTCAGGCTAAGGAGGAAAGTGATTATCCCAATTTGAACACAAATTAGAGACATACAGGAATAAAACTCCAGGTCTCATGATGTCTTTTCACCATATATATATATTTAATTCCAAGAACTGTTGAGAATTTGAGGGGAGTTTTAGCAGTCACAGTAACTACCTTCATAAAGCTTAAACAGGTAGTGTTAGATTGTGAAGGAGAAAACAAAGTAAAGGATTAGAACGTGACTGGAGGAGGTGCTAAATTATGTAAGGTAGTCAGGCGAGGTCTCAGATAGTCACACTTGGGCAGTGACCTGGATGGAGTGAGGGATCGAGCCATGTTAATAAGCTGCTGATGAGGTTTCGAAGAACAAAGGATGTCAATTGTGTAGGACTTGAAATGGTTTATGCGTGTTTTTGAGAAATCGCAAGGAGACCAGTGACTGCGCATTCATCCCATGGGTTATTACAGCCAGAGCAATAAGGAGGAAATGGAATCTGCAGAGAACTGTATGAAGACAAATCGTAATTGGTACCATTTAATTATATCAACTATACAGGATTATACAAGTTGTGTCTTCCTACTTGAGTTAGAAAGCATACATTTGGCAAATAAAGGTAGAAAGGAACAACAGTGGTTGTGACTGAATCACATAACATTCTTTACGCCTCAGAAAATGTGTTCCAAGCAGTTGTCACTCTAAAATGTAGAAACTTTTCAAGTTGTGGTGTCAAAGTTTTCTATGTAAAAGAAATAATCTCAAATAATTGTATAGGTGTTTGTAGGTATCAAAGAGCTGGCACATATGTAATTTGATCTTTATAGACTTATGAGTCTGTAGTAAGCGTGGCATCAGTTTTACAGTAGAGGAATTTGAGGTTCAAAGAGGTTAACTGAGGTGCCAAAGGTTGATGTGGCATTTGGAAAGTTATCAGTGGATAATAATCCAGAACTTTAGAGAATCCAAATGGTTTTCCAGGAAATATTTATTGTGCATTTCTTCATGTGTTGTGGGCAATTCTTTTTTTCTATTCTCTTTAGTTTATGTTTTGATGTTATTGTAGGAAATTACAAATGGTTAGTTTTAAATTAGGCAGTTTCACAAGCACTATTTAAAAATAAAACACCTAAACATGTGTGTTACATAAGGGACTGTGATAAAAAGTGAGTAGAATGAATGAGATGGAGAGAAGATGGAAAATATTTTTCTTGAATTAATTATGTGATCCAAAGCATTATATGTTCAACATGAACCAAATCTGTCTACAACCCATGAATGAATGTCACTGGTATGATATTTTCATTCATCATATGTTAGCTAATTGTGTGGGAAAAACTTGATTTTGAAAGAAGGACAATGATTTTGAGGAGTAATATTTGTCATTTTACTAAACCTTCACCACATTTTTTTGCCTCTGCTAATATGGGTTTTTTTATTGACAAATAAAACACATAAAGAAGTATACAAACTGTAATAGAAGTCAGTGAATTTTCATCAAGTGAACACACCTGTGTAGCCAGCACCCAGATCCAGAAGTAGATCATTGCCAGCACCCTGGATTCCTCCCCTTGCTTCATCTCAGTCATTTCCCTCCCTAAACAAAGGTATCACTATCCTAAACTCCACCACAATAGATTAGTTTTACCGGCCTCTGAGCTTTGTACAATTGAAATCATATAGTATGTAGCTGTCTTTTTTGTTTGGTTTATTTCGCTTCATATTATGTTGGTGAGAATCATCCACATTGTTGCTTGTAGTTTGTTAATTCCCACTGCTCTATAATATCTTATCAGCAGAATATGTTACATACTCATTCTACTCTTGATGGCCATGTGGGTTGTCTCCACTTGAGGGCCATTATGAATAGAGCTCCTATTACCATTCTTGTAATGGGGAGATTAGATAGATAAATAAGTTGATTGATAGAGAGGTTTCATTTGGGTATAAATCCAGGAGTAGAATTGTTGAATCATGGGATATACTTATCCTTATCAATACTGCCAAACAGTTTTTCAAAGTGGTTTTACCAATCTATTTACCATCATTTGTGTATGAGAAGTCTGGTTGCTCCATATCCATTTCAACATTTGGCATCATCTATTATCTCATTTCAGCTATACTTGAATGTAACCCATGATGAATTTTCCCAGCTTTATTGAAGTAGATTTGGCAATTAAAAGTTATACATCTTGATGATTTAATATATGTATATATTGTGAAATACTCATTATAATCAAACTAATTAACATAGCTACCATTTTCTTTCATTTTCTCTCTTGTTTCTCTCTCTCTCTCTCTCTCTTTTTTTGTTGTTGTTGTTATTATACTGTCTTATGATCCAGCAGTCCCAGTTGGGAATATATCCAAAGGAAATGAAATTAAGATCTTGAAGAAATATCCACACTCCCATATTTATTTCAGCACTGTTCACGGTAGCCAAGATATGGAAACACCCTAAGTGCCTGTCAGCAGATGATAAAGAAAAAAAATTTTATATATATATATATATATATATATATATATATATATATATATATATATTATATATATATATATACACACACACATATATATATATTTCAGCCTTAAAAAAGAAGAAAATCTTGCCATTTGCTACAGCATGGCAGATATTAGGCTAAGTGAAATAAACAAGATGCGGAAAGATAAATGTGTTGAATTTAGATTGGAATCTAAAATAGTCAAACTCATAGAAGCAGAGTAGAATGATGGTTACCAGGGACCAGAGGAGGGGGAAATCAGGGGTGTTGGTCAAGGAGTACAAAGTTAGTTGTGCAAAATGAAATAGTTCTGGAGAGCTAATGTGCAACAGTGTGACTGTAGTCAACAATATTATATTATATACTTGACATTTGCTAAAAGGGCAGATCTTAAGTGTCTTCACAAAATTTTTTAATGTAAGAACTATTGTCTCCACTTTATGAATGATAAAACAAAGATTAATCAAAATTAAATAGCACATCCAAGATCATACAACTGAAGAGACAGAGTCACTACTGTCACTCACTGCTGTCTTATCACTTGTTGTTGTCTTTGTTGTTTCCTTAAAACATTTTTATCGTTTACTTCAACCAGAATAAATTGAGTGCTAAACGTGCTGGACTTCCTAATAGATACTGATGAAGCAAGTGTCTAGGATGGGAGCAAGAAAAGCCATCATGATACAAGGCAAAGTACATTAAATACTAATTTTTTAGTAAACATTAGTATTTAAATACTATGAGAAGCTAAAAGAGGGCAAGTTCACAATTATCTGCAGTAACTGAGAAGAGCATTTGTCATGGCCTGTTAGAGAAGTAGAGAGGGCAACTTGAATAAAGTACAATTTGAGGGTTAGGAAGTGTGGACATGTCTAGGAATTAGTATGTGATGAAAACTCAGTGATAATCATGGCAAGAAATATAACATTTTATCCGTTTAATTATCAAATTCCTTAAATCTCTGTCTCCTTTTTCCTCATGATACTTACATCTAAAGGAGAATGTCATTCATATGGGGGTGGGGTGAGCCAAGACTGACACAGTCAGAGGCTGGCTCAGAAGATAGCATCTCATACTGTGTGGTGGCAGAGCCTAAGACTGATGGGAGAAGCCAAAACCTGTGTAGGATCTCAGTGGTCTAAGTGCAGAGAGAAGAGCAGGAAGAGATACGGGAGACACATCAAGGCAGAACACGAAACTATGAAGCTGGGGATCAGAGAGAAGAATTCTAGAGAGAGTAGACTAGAATCAGATGGATGGGGAGAGACTGAAGGGAGTCACGAGTGGTGGCCTTGGGCTTAAGTGATGTTCCAGCATTCATTTGTCATCTGGAATGAAATGGGTGGGTGTCCTTAACTTTCCAAGGCAAGGCTAGGATGAATAGGTCTTTGGAATGTGAAGAATTGGTCGTATAATGACGTGTACCATGCTAGAAGAACAACAAAACGTTGTGCAAATGCTGCTTAAAAAGTGAGTGCTCAAAAATAATTTAAAAGCACTCTCAAAAGTTGTATTCATATTCTATTTAAATCAACGTCAGTTTAAGTAGAACATATTAAAGATTTAGAAATATGTTAGAGTAATAAATGTGAGAAATAAACCTAGCGTTTCACATGTCTACCCACATGATGTGCATATGGGGATGTTTCTATTTCATCAACAAATGTTTCTGTAAGCTTTGCTAAGTACCTACATTGACCTGAGCGCTCAGGATTACAGCAATAAACAAATACCATTTATGAGATGCAACACAACTGCTAGTTAGTTTTACAAAAGGGAAGAAATCCCTCCTTATACTAGCTACTTAGTCTTGTCTTCATTATACACCCTGGATTGAGACAGTCTAGGATTTTGTCACCTTGGCTCAAAGCCTGCCCATCTCTATTACACATTAGATTTATTGTCAATCTGAGCGTACTTTTATAACCTCAGAACCTCTTCTGAATATAGGTGATTGCCCAGGTCTTTGCCAAAAGCTTTAGATGATTTTTTAAAATATATGAGTATCTGTTATTTGTTTTGGCTATAGTGGAATCAGTCTAGGATAGAGCTTAACTTGTGGTATAGGGTCCTGGACCCTGGGGTAGATGTCATTGTGACAAAAACACAGAATTCAATGTCTAGGTACATGGTTGATTTTATTTTTCTTGCTATAAGGGAAAAAAATGTAAGAATAATAGTGTGTTAGAATTTTTTGTAAAAATTCTCTAAGTTTACAACGTATGTCCATAGCCATCATCTTATATTCCTTAAAATAACTTAGTTTACATTTGAAAAATAGGAAAGTCAAAGAAGCTCAACCACTTACCTAAAGTCCCACAGCCAAAATGTATGGATCCAGAAGCAAACCCCGATTTTCCTACTCCAAGTATAAGACTTGATTTCTCACTACACAAATAGAGTGATAACAGCAAATGTACTGTAAATACTTTAATGCCCAACTTTTTATTGAAATTGTGAAAATATGGTAAAGGTTGCACTTAGCATGATTATCCACGCTGGCTCAGTGTTCTTAAGGTTTTCCTCGCCATTTCTGGGAGGCTGCCTGTGCCCCGTAGAAGTGCCTACACTAAGCTCTTGTCATTTTTCCCTCCTGAAATGTTTTTCCCTTGGTCAGGTGTTACCAGTTGCCTCATTTCTGAATTCAGATCCTGCATAACTCCTTTATTTTTATTTTTTTATTTTTAAATGCCTTTGGCTTAAAATTTTTTTAATTTTTAGATTTAAAAAGTTTTCAAAATTTATTTTGGTGGGGGAGGTAGTTAGGTTTGTTTATTTATTTGTAATGGTGGTACTGGGGACTGAACCCAGGAATTCATGGATGGTTAGCATGCACTCCACCACTGAGCTACACCCTCCCCGCTTGCATAGCCCCTTTAAAATATTAAATGGAATACTCCATGTGATAGCCCCTTTAAAATATTAAATGGAATACTCCATGTGACTTTTTATATCTGATTATGACCTGGATGCTGCATCTGGGATCCCCATTTACCGACTGAGAAGTTCAAGGCTCCATCTGTACCTAATGCTGTTCCTGGCTCCTGCCCCCAGGACTACAGTCCCTGCCCAATATTCTGGACCTTTGTTGTTCTAGAGCAGACTTTAAACAGTCTTGAAACTAAACAGAAACCTAGGATTTCATCAGTTTATTAAACAAAAGTAATTATACCTGGTAGATGTGGTTTTTATGATGGTTTACCTCCAATCGACAGCGTGATATCGAAAATAGGTTTGGTTCAACTGTAAGAAAGTATCGTGTGACATGGGAAAAGGTACTGAACCAGCAGCCTGGGGCCAGGGTTCTAGCCCAGGGTCTGGGTCTCCTCTAACACCCCGTGACTCACAAGACAGTTATTTCACTATCATGGGCTTCAGTTACTTTTTAAAATAAAGGCAGCAAACTGAACTGTCACTAAGCAGCTTTTTATCTATCTCCAAATTTTCATATTTCTGTGAAATAATATTTTTGAAGTTCACCTGGGTTGTTACATGAATCAGCACGCCATCCTTTCTTATGGCTAAATAACATTCCACTGTATGCCTGTGTCACATTTTGTTCATCCATTCTTCCATTGATGTCAGAATAACACTGCTATGAATGTTTGTGCACAAGTTTATGTGTGGACATGTGTTTTCACTCTCATAGGTGTATATCTAGAAGTAGAATTGCTGGACCGTATGGTAACTGTACATTTAACCCTTTGTGGAACTGCCAAACTATTTCCCACAGCTGCTGCATCATATACATTTTCACCAGCAAGATATGAGGATTTAAAGAAACCACTTATTATTATCCATCCTTTTTGGTATGGCCATCGTAGCAGATGTGAAGTGGCACTGCAAAGCCATTTGTTTCTTTGATTCCTAAGCCACTAAGCTTACTTAAACTGAGAGTACTCTGTGACATCATACTTCTATTATCAAAATTATTATTATTATTGAAATACTATCACTACTATTATTATTTTAATGTCTACAACCACCTTTTCATTTCCTTTCCTTTCCCATTTTTTAAGCCTCATTTTTTTTTTTGCTTATAATTTTTGAGCCATTTAAAATCAACGGAGTCCTTCCAGTAGTGCTTTGTACCCTTGAAGCCCTTCATCAGTTCCTGCAGATGCATCCCTGTAGCTCTCTGCAAGTGAAGCCAAGGGATTAGTTTGGAAGAACCACCTCCAAGGACATGGTTTCAACAGCTTTAGTTCCGTGTAACTTAACCCCAGGTGTAACTGCATTAAATCGCTGGGGCCTTTCATTGAAAGGGTTACAAGGAAGAGATTCTCCCATTACGTGGTGAAGATGACTGTGACTCTCATGAATATGTTTGACATGTAGGATTCTTACTTGTAGCTGGAGAAGACGCTGTCACATTTGTTTTTCTTCTGCTTCTCTTGGAATGGTAGGAATTTCTTCTTTCCATGAAATACATTTTGTTCATTTGACATGTTAGGATTTGATTTGATTGTGTTGATTATAAAATCTCATTGTAAGTCACTAAACAAGACTCAGGCAGAAGAGGTGAACCTGAGGCAGTGATTGTGAAACAATAAATGTGAGTTCTGGCATTGACGCTGTAATTTGGTGGTTGTTTAACTTATAATCATCTCACCGTTTGGTTGTCTCACTTATCAAATGATGGAGGCGAGGTTGAGGACTTTTGAGGTTCTTTCTTGAACTAAAACTCTCATGCTGTGTTTCGTTGGAGATCATACAATGTAATGGTAATATATTTTTTTCTTCTACCTTTTCCTGGGTATTTTTGCCTGAAATTTTAGTTACTAATTAAAAAAAGATTTCAGAGAAAATAACGGGAAAGTTACTAACATTAAGCAAAGTAGTGTATTGGTGATTGCATAGAACAAGTTTTGGCTGTTTAATAGATTTGTGAGCATAGAGGGGAGCCCCTTCAAAAGCATCTGCTGAGCCTGTGTGTGCTGCGCTGTGTTATATTTTGATTCCCAGGGGTACATTTTGTATGCTGCGGGCCACTAAAATGCACAATGGCTGTTCTCTTAAATTTTACAAAGCATTATACTGAGATCAGAGTTTGGACCTGGGCACAGTCTCGAATGATATTAGCCCAGGGTGTGATTCAACCCTGAGCAGCTGGTTCTGTGGAGTAAAGTTTGTTTAGAAAGGAAATCTTGTTTCTTGGCTTTGTATGCTGAATCTTGACAACCGAGTGTTAACAGAGATTACATGCAATATTGCTTATTTTTTCTTAGCAGACGACCTATATTTCAGGCTCACTGGATTTAGGCAGTTGCTGGTTCATTATTCAATCCTTTCTCTCTTCTGTGTTCTTTCTTCCCTGCAGGATGTTTTCACTCCAGAGTGCAAATTTAAGGAGTCTGTGTTTGAAAACTACTATGTGATCTATTCCTCCACACTGTACCGTCAGCAAGAATCAGGCCGAGCATGGTTTCTGGGACTCAATAAAGAAGGTCAGATTATGAAGGGGAACAGAGTGAAGAAAACCAAGCCCTCATCACATTTTGTACCAAAACCTATTGAAGGTATGAGACAAACTTCTCTTCTTAATCCTCCATCTGTGTGTTGATGCCAATTCTGTCCCTTGTCCTGTCACTCAGCAGAGATTGTAATGCAACAGATGAGAACAAAGATTCAGAAAACACAGTAGTACTTCTTCCTCTCAAAAAAAAAAAAAAACCTATATTACGGATACTTGGCACTTAGAAAATAACTGATTGAATATACAGGCTAGAGAACTTGTCAAAGCAGAAAAATAGTGATATTGACCATTTGGAATGAATTTCCTTCTTTATTGAACACAATAATTTAATTTCTCAGGCTGCCCTCTTGAAAAACCAATAATACTATTATAGGGCTTTTAAAATTTTCACAAGGCTTTCAGAAATATGTTTATAGTCTAATTGCTACATTTTTGTGAACAAATCTGAGAACATAATGAACAAAATAATACATTAATTTTTCTTTGTAGTTTTAAGGAAAGAAAATAATATTCTATTTACTGTAATCAATAAATGTTACCATATTAAATTTTATCCTTCTCAACTGAGCCTATAACTTGCCCTCCCTTGGTCACTTAATATAGTGGCCACTTATTTAAAATTGATCAGTGGGATAAATAATTTTATGCTGAGGAAACCCATCTTTTTGGCAACTGGTTTTCTAAGTCAGATGAGAATATACCTTGTGGATGATCACATTTACTGTATTCAGTCAAGATTTTTAAAACAGGCTAAGAAGGCAGCAGTGGTCTAAACATTAACCAACATAACGCTCTTCTCTGAAAGTCACATAAACCATTAGATCAGCTTCCTTATGGAAAAAATGGGAAAACTGAGACAGTGCATGGCTATTCTGTGACTTAGCCAGTGGGTATAAAGACAGAGAAGGACTATATGCTCCAGAAAACTTTATAATATTCTTGAAGATATGAAATATGTTTACTAATGACAATAGTGTGACGTAAAAAGTGATGTATTATGTGTTGCCGGAAATGAGACTGGGATTTAGGGAAAGAGCTATCACTTCCATCAGAAGGAAGACACTGGAAAGTTGACATTTAAACCTACCTTCAGAGATAGTCAGGTTCAGAACATGTGAAGTGAGAGATGGGGTTTAGGTAGACGCAGACACTCTGGGTGCAGGATGAGTCAGCTACTAAAACTATTGCATCATTTTTATTTGTGCATTTAAGTGGACTTCTTGTTGTAATAAAAGTAGTACATGCTCATTAACAATTTTTAGAAAATTCAGGAAAGTATACAGGAAAAGTAAAAAGTCCGTGTGTTTTATTTTATTTATAAAATAAAATGTTCCTTTTATGAATAACACATTTCATACTGAATCCCACACTGCCCCCCAGAGAAAAGGAAACACCTTTAACCTGCCCTCCTAATCACGACTTCTGTCACACTTCGGCTAGCCAAACGTTTTGGGTCTGTGTGATCATGTATGCATTTCCAAGAGAAATGTATACAATTACCATGGTCCTAGTTTGAGAGCTGCCTTAATTCTACGTATTTGCTGCATTTCAGTCCAAATGTGGGGAAAGACAACTAGACAGTCCAAGCTGTACACGACAGAATTCCCAGGTTGGTTGTGTACAACACAAAGCCCGTGGAAGAGCAGCTTAATCATACAAGGTTTTATTGCCTCACAAACCAAATCAAGAAACCCACTGGCTGAGTCCATGGCTTCCCAGTTGTGAGGGACCTCGGCTCTATCCAGCTTTGAGTGCCACTCTCCCCAGGATGTTGTACCACTGTGCCTGGCACTCTCAGCACAGCCACAGACAGTGGCCCTGCATCTGCCCTTATCCCCATGATCCATCCAGCATCTCCATCCCAGAGAGCAGAAGAAGGGGTGAAAAAGACGGAGGCAGAAGTGTTGTGCCAGTGTTCTCTTCAAGATGATCCCTGTTCTCCATACGATGTTTACGTCCCACTGACCACAACTCAGGCACATGGTCACACTTAGGGGCAGGGAAGACTAAGACTGTAGTCTTCCTCCTAGAGGGCCACACCACAGGTAAGTGTCTAGTCATTTGGGGAGAATGGCAGGTTGGGGTTGGGACAGCTAAGAGCCCCTGCTTTACCCTTGCCATCATCGTAACTTTAGAGTAGCTCTGATTTCCTAATTTTCTTATGGAAGCTTTTGGTTGATTGTTTTGTTTTCATTTTTCTTATTTACTGATGCTTTAGAATGACTTTACTTTTGTTCTGGGGGGAAAAAATAGTCCGTTCTAAATCAGGTTCACTAATACTTGGATTTACTTCCAAGGCTCTTTGTCTCTTTAGATTGTGGGAATGAAAGCTTAGGTGTGGAGTTTATAAAACGTGATGAGAAGCACTCCCGAAGATGAAAACAAGAACTTAATTCAATTCAGACCAAAGGCCTTTTATCTCCCTAGGAACGTCTTTGTGTCTTAGAGAGCAAAGGTAACTTTTCTGAGCAATGTTCGCTAACAGCTTTGAAAGTGCTCACTTTGTACAGGTGTTGTGCCAAGCATGTATCATTTACGGCCCCTTTTATTTTTCAGTCCATTTCTATGAAGTAGATTCTGGTATGATCCCCATTTTACAAATGGAGAAAGTAAAACAGAGACATTAAGTAAGTTGTCTCAAATCAAGCAGCTTGTAGTGGCAGAGTGAGAATTCAAGCAGTGACCTTCGGACTTGAGGGATCAAGTGTTTAATCTCCAGGAAGACTCCTGAGGTGGTCTGAGGTCTGAGATGTAACTTCAGGGTAGCCTAATAGGACCCTAGTCAATGCTCCTGTCTTCTCTCCTTTTTCAATCCAGAATGTACTTGCTCCTTAGAAGAAAAAGTCCTTTCTGGTTCGTGGAGATCTTCAGTTCTCATACTGTAACTGATTTGACATTGATCCATTCTCTTATATCTCATCTGTATTTTGATATCAATATCCTAATATTACAATATTATAATACGAAAAATATGAGCAATTAAATAGTGATTCTCCATGCAGTTATATTGCTGGTTAACCAAAAAGACTGTCAGTTA
Organism: Vicugna pacos; assembly: GCF_048564905.1. Taxonomy (NCBI): domain Eukaryota; kingdom Metazoa; phylum Chordata; class Mammalia; order Artiodactyla; family Camelidae; genus Vicugna; species Vicugna pacos. The sequence continues at coordinate 59,005,762 of NC_132987.1, read as the reverse complement.
TTTTAGTTTTTAAAGGAATTTTTGTAAACCTGTGAGCCCGCCTCTGTTACTGTTACCACCAGAGCCCAGTGCTGCAGACAGTGCATGTCCCCCCTCCCTGGTGGCACTGGCCCCTTATGGAGGAAAAGTCAGAGAAGGGAAGGCTTGTTTTGTTTTTGTTTTTCAAGTAGCTTTGCCTTTTCCCCAGTCCTGACAGTGGCATCATTTTGAATGTCAGGATGCCCCAAATTAAGCTGTGTCAGTGCGAGGATCTTTAAGTCCTGCACTGGTTCCATGATAATAATAACCCACCAGCCCCCTTTCCGACACGTTTCACCCCCCCTCCTGTGTTTAGAACATAGGTGGGGTTAATAAGAGGTTGCAAGGGCATCTATTCAGACAAATGGATAGACTTGATATTTAAAGCCATTACCACGTACGTCGCACATCAGCCTTTACTCACCCTCCCCTGGAATTGAAGACAACAGCGCAGTCTTCATTACTCCCAATTTTGCCCTTTCAGAGCATTGTTCACACCACAGATAAGCAACTCCCCCTGATTTAAACTGTCTTGATGGGGACCTCCCCCTCTAGCTCCCCAGGCAGCAGCCACATACTCTTTGACAAAGAACAGGAAACAGTCTCCTCCTTTTCTCCTCCCTCCTTGTTCATGGAGCTCATTGCTTAGCTCCTGCAGGTGGCTGGATATTCAGAATCTAGTTCCATCCCCTCTAAAAAGAATGTGCTCATTCCCCAAAATTTAACTTTCAATAACTTAATCCTGGAGAGAGAGATGCATTTTGTCAAGGAAAATTAGGAAATAGCAATTGAGAGCCATTGCTACTGAAATCTTAAACTTGGACTAAAGGAACATTGACCAGTTTCTACCAGTTTATTTTCTAGCAGGGATACGAGACTAACACGCACATGCACGTGTGCTCCCTCACACACCTGTAGGGCAGTTACAGATTATCCATTCGTCTGTGAGGACTGTTGTTACAACTTAGTAGAACCTGACTGAAGTCCCAGTGGTATAATGCAGATCATTGTTTCCCGAACATCAGTATCAGAACCATCTTGAGTTGTCTTAAAAGCTACCAATTCTCAGATCAAATCTCCAAAATATTCTGATTTTATTGTCCAAGTGATTTTTGATGACAGCCGGGTTTGAGACTCAGTGTTCTAGACTTAATTTGGTGTTTCTTGATTTATTTTGATCAAATCTGGCCATAGGCAATTATTTAAATTTATTCAAATTATTGTGATCCATATTTTGGACTAAACCTAATGTAACATAGAGGAAACTGTCACTCTGGCACCGTGGAATTAAATATATTAAACATGTTACATTTTTTACCTTTTTCCTACTACTGTTGGGATGGTTGTACTTCAGTGCTGGGTTATATTCCTATGTGGAGTTAGTAGAGGTAATACCAACTTTGGACCTAATTGATCACTAATAAAAACAAAAAACAAACAAAAAAATTGATCACTAATAAAGAGTAACCTGACAGAAATCAATTAGTCAAAGACAATCAAATGTCTAATTCTTCTGGTAAAATTTATTTTCAGTGATTTGCTAAGTAATTTTGAGAAAATAGTTTATTTCTTCAATCTAAGTGATCTCTGGAAATGCAGTTGCTTATAAATTCCATCTATTTCACAGGAATAATATGAAGATTAGACATTGTAAGGAAGTTGGATTTCTCAAATCTGTCAGTCAATGCAAGGTGCCTTTTTCATTTTCCCTCAGATATTTGACATTGTGTTATTGTGTTACGTCCTGGAGAAAGGCTGTGAGGTGTGGTGTTGAAGAAAGCATTAGAGACAATGAAAATTGATTTTGGAAGGAAAATAATAATCTCTTCAAAAACTATGTAATGAGACACCAAAGAAGTGAACAAATCAGGGGTCCTGATTTTGTAAAGCTCCTGTTGGGAGGATACTATGGCAAATTATTTTGATTTTTTTTTTCAATTGACTGGAATGAGAACTAGATGGTTTGTTTTCCAGAATCCTCTTTTGGACCCAACCACACTAAAAGACAAAAACAGAAAGATTGGGGGGAAAGGTACCTTTGCTGTCCCTCATTGTCTTCATTATAGAAAAGATAATAGTAACTCTCTCTCTCTCTCTCTCCATCTTTTGAGTTTGGGATCTCCACCAGCCTGTGACACCTTCTTTTCCTCAAACCAGTGTAACTCATTCAAGGCGGCTTTTTCCTGGCTTTGAATTTAGTCTTTAATAAAGCCCCCCTACCTTTCCCTGACACATTGTCCTTCCATGTCTGTCTCTCTCTTGCACACAAATACTGCTTCTGATCTCTCTCTAAATGAAGATACAGATCTTTTTGCTCACAATGTCCCTTAACTCTTTTAATATTTACAGCATACTGGGTGCATTCTTTTGGCAATACATTGCTTCTGAACCAGCACTTAATGTTCTCCTACAGTTCTAAAGAGATTCCATGTGACATTAATTAAGGTGTGAAATTGCTTCCTGTTAATTGCCCACACCCTTCTATGATCTGCTATTAAGACAATTAAATTTCTTTAATGGTACATTAACTAGCAGAGCTATCTAACCTTTCCTCTTCTTGGAAATTACAGAAGGCCAAGGAAAATTTGATTAAATTGGTGGTAATAAAAAAGATTAGTCATATTTTATTCTTCTTGGGTGGAAACTGATATAGGATGGGAGTTCTTTATAACATGTCAGTTATGAACTTTATCAGAAACTGGAGTTATCTTGCCTCCATTTGGAAAATATAATCTGTCAGCCCTCCTCTCAAGTTTCCCAATTCTCTATTTCAGGATAATGTTGACACTCAAAGCTTTACACTTAGGTCCTTCATAGCTATCAAGACTTCCCATTTTTTAATGATTTATAAGAATCCATCAGTGGTATAAAAATAATAATTAGTAGCAGTTGTACTACTTGACATTTGCATGATATGTTATTATTTTCAACATTCCTCCCTAACAGGAGTATCACTTGATAGTCGCTGACACTTTGGGAGAATACAGATTAAGGTTATCATCTCAGTTTTAAATATGAAGAAACTGAGTTTAAGAGAGGTGATGTAACTCACTCAGGTCCACACAGCTAGAAAGATGCAAAACTAAGACCAGAGTTATCTTTATCGAAAATGCTGGTAAAGTGTCCAATGAGCTGCTAATGAGGCTTGACTATTAGGGTTGGAACATACATTCAATAGTGACTTGACAGGAGTGATTTCAGTGGAGTAGTGGGAGTAAGACTAATTGGAGTGGATTCAAATTACAACAGCAGATAAGGAAAAGAAGAAAATAACATTAAATGACCCTTCTGAGGAGTCCCGTTACAAAAGGAAAGTAGAGAAATGGGGAACAAATTGGAGAGAAACATGGCGGTTGCATGGTGGGGCTGGTTTGTTTAAAGCTACTACAGCATGTTTCTAGACTGATGGGGAAAAAGTGAAGATTGGCCTTATAGCAGAGAGGGTCCCTGAGTAACACTGACTACAGGGGATGGGATCAAATACACAGGTGGCAAGTGGAGGGCGAGGTTTAGATGGGGACAGGAAGAGGTCAAGTATTGTAACAAGCAGGGATCCAGAACACGTGCGAGCAGATGTGGGCAGGTTGTAACTTTTGTGGTGGAAATGTGAAGACCTTGTCTTCTGCGTCTCTTTTCTAAGTGAAATACAAAGGTGGGAGCTTATTGACAAAAAGGAAGGATGGGCAGGAAGGATAAAAGGGGAGGGAGAAAAAGAAAAGCAGGAAAGAAGGCAAGCCTGTTACCCAAGTCTGAGGAGGGTCTGAGGCAGTTTTCAAAGTGTGAGGAGGAAAGAGGTACCGAATAGTCACTTGGGAAGAATGGGAGAGGGAAGTGGCTAGAGGAATGAAGTAGGATTCCAGAAAGCGTTGAGTGCCCCCAGGAGGTTTGGGAGTCAAGATTTTGACTGAGACCAGGCAATGAAGTTTTGTTTTTCTCCAGACACATTAAACCATTAAACAGGAACCCTGGAGCTAATGACACCTGAATTTGAATGCTGATTCTACCCTGTGTCACTGCACTACTTTGAACGAACTATCCTTTTTGTTCTTCAGTTTCCTTACTTGCCAGAGGGATCAATAAAAGTATCTACCTTTTAGGGTCATTTAAAATAATCTTAATATGTACAATAGCCAAGACATGGAAACAACCTAAATGTCTATTGACAGATGACTGGATAAGAAGATGTGGTATATATATTACAATGGAATATAACTCAGCCACAAAAAAGAATGAAATAGTGCCATTTGCAGCAACACAGATGGACCTAGAGATTATCATATTTAGTGAAGTAAATCAGAGAAAGACAAATATCATTTATATGTAGAATCTTAAAAAAAAAGTTACAAATTTTATTTACAAACCAAAAATAGACTCATGATCAAACAAACTATGGTTACCAAAGGGGAAGGGCAGGGGAGGGATAAATTAGGAATTTGGGATAAACAGATACACATTACTATATATAAAATAGATAAACAATAAGGACCTACTGTGTAGCACAGGGAACTATAGTCAGTTTCTTGTAATAACATGTAATGGAAAAACTGAAAATAGTATGTATATGTATAACTGAATCACTTTGCTGTATATCTGAAACTAACACTGTAAATCAACTGCACTTCAATAAAAAATAAAAGAAAATATTAGTCTATATAAAGTGCAGATATAAAGTGCTGAATTAACATTAGCTGTGGTTTTGAGGACAGTGGCTACTGAGACAAACAATACTCATGCAATGGTACCTGGAACCTGGTTTATTATAGTTGTTTAATTTATAAATAACAGCAACTCCTGAGATTTCACTTTTTTAGACTTTTAAGAAAGGCATTATTTTAGTTTAAGTTTTCCAAGAGGAATTTATGACACTTAAAATAAAAGCGGTTATTGAATAGTAAAAGTTGCAAACAGGGTCTCCGAGCTATTATAATAGCAAGAAATGCCTGCATATTCTGATAACTGCATTTGCAACAGAGGTACCAGTGAAAAGAATGTAATAGAAAAATATTAAATGGAAAGCCTGCCCTGGAAAGACCCGTACCTAACCTTACAAAGAAAGGATGGATTTATTTTTAATAAGACTTCAAAGCCCAGTTATATATATTTGGTCTTTTTCTTTTCTAATGGCACAATCTTGCATTTAAAAATAAAGCAAAAAAAAAGAAATAGAGCAAATACTGTATCTTATTACAAAGTTGGTAGCTTATGGTCATGTTATGAGCAAGCGGAGCATTTTATTTGTGATAAAATAATATCACAGGACTGCAGGGCTTTCTACAGAAATATGAGCCATGCATCTCAGACAGCTGTTAAAATGACAGCCTTCACTGTGTCAAGTCACTCAGTGAGTAGTGTCCATCGTATGGGTGTGTTCTGTTCACATAACGCGTTGAACCGGGGATGCCAAGTGAATGCTACACCTTAAAGTAACACATAATATGGGCTATGTTATTAGGAACTTCCACTTGGCCTTGTGTCTGTGAATGAAGAAGAATATGCTCTCATCAAATCTCTACCTCACTTTTACTTTGAAAGCTGGGATAAATCCCTCTGCTTCAGTGTGCTATAGATCGAGAAGTGTCAAAACATGAATAAAAGGAAACATCCAGAAGCAGAAGTGGAGGAAGAAGAGGGGAGAGGGAGGGTGAAGGGGAAAAGGAAGAAATTGAAACATATATCAGAATAGAGGGAAAATAGAAAACTGATTTGAGGAAAGAATAGTAACGAATCATTCAGAAATACTTCTCTTTTCAGAGCATGATTTCCTTTGACCATTTATCCAAAACTATTATGATATCGCACATGTTAGAGGAGCAATAGTATTTATTTCAAAAATATCCTATGGGTGAAAAAAGAGCAAGTTTTTATTTTTTAATACTCTAAAGAGGAAAGAGCGTAAGAATGATCAGGGCAACCCAGAATAGCCAGATGAAAAAGTAACATTGATCATGAGGGTATGGCATCATCAAGACACTGAACATTCTTGAAATCTGGATATTGAAACTTTCTTGGAAGAAACAGTGTAAGATTAAATCGGAAAGAAAGAGAAATCAGTTCCATATCAACAGCTGGCCATCAAATCACGCCCCCTGAAAACGATGTCTGTATCACAAGCACAGCCCACAAGGTCCTGAATGAGACAGTTAGATAGTAGCATCCCAAGTTGCAGTCTGAGGATTTGTTTCCAGTTGTTGAATCTGAGTTTCTGTGAAACAGTTCTGGGGAGCTGGGAGGACACAAAAGATAGGACATTGGATTTTTTTGTCTGTTTTTTTCACTTTATTCTCAATCTGGAAATTACTCCTCATTGAAATAACTAGATTGTCAACTTTGCTCTTACAACCATAATGGGCCAGAATGCATAAAACAGAGCTCTTGGGAAGGAAGTACTAAACCACAAAGAGATTTTTTTTTAATTCTAAAGCCTAGAATAATAAATCTATTTTCTAATGAAATGATAGCTTATTGTAACAGAAAGTGGTAGACAAGCCCCTTCGTAAATATCATTTCAGTTCTTTGAACTACTGCAAATCAAGAAACTGGGGTTCTTTGCAAGTGCTAATAAGGAACTGATTATTAGAAAGAAAAAAAACTTAATCTTGCACGGGATAGGAATAATTTGAGAAACACAGTTTTGGTACTACGGAATTTATGTAACTATTGAAGATCAGAATCTGGACAGTTCCCTAGAAATGTTTCTTAAAGATTTTTCAAAATTGCTTAATAGTATATGATTGGAAATTAATACCAGAACTCCAAATTCTAGTAGTGGCAGCTGTAAAAAATGCAATTAATTTTTACTGTACATTAAAGTATATAGGATTCTCATATGTGGGATTAGTAATTCTTGTTGTTTGTTTAGTCTTCTGAAGTGTTAAACTAAGCTCCCTACAAAAGGATAGCCCTTCTCAACATGTTAGTGAGCTTAACCACCTTTCAATTGCAGTCAAAATAATGATACTTAAAATATGTTAGATATTGACTACAGTTGTCCCTCAGTGTCTGCAGGGGATTCGTTCCAGGAATCCCTGCAGATACTAAAATCTGCAGATACTCAAGTCCCTTATAAAATGACATAGGAGTATTTGCAAATAATCTATGCACATCCTCCTGTAAACTTTAAATCATCTCTAGGTTACTTATATTACCCAATACAATGTGAATGCTATGTAAATCGTTGCCAGAGCAGGGCAAATTCAAGTTTTCCTTGTTGGAACTTTCTGGAATTTTTTATTGACTAATTTCCATCCACAGTTGGTTGACTCTGAGGATGCAGAACTCACAGGTACAGAAAGCCAGCTGCATATTAGGGAAGCAGCAGGTCTCATACATAATGGTGCTTCAGCCAGGTTTGTTCCGAAGGAATTAAGACAGTGTTTGCAAGGCATCAGAACAACTCATAAAAGTTTGAAACGCTGCCAACCATTTCTTATGTAATCTGTGCAGTACAACTGAGTTTGACTGATTCTTCTTGACTAACGTGACTGGCTGTATTCATGTCATGTAAACATAGTTAGACGTTTTTCCAGGTAAAGAGATTGAATAATACATTTTTCCCTAGACACTCATATACTTGATGGGCATATTATTAACTGTTCATTCACTGTCAAATTAAGACTGATATATATCATGATCATGATTTAAATCCTCTGGCCTGGAATTCAGGAGGTCTGACACAGGTTAGCCTGTCAGTCTCATCCCTCACCACCTCTCAGTTTTACCCCATTCTGCCAACAATCACTGTTTCTCTTATACGACCTGAACTTCATCTCTTCATTCTTACCAGTGCATCCATTTCTCTGAACCCTCTGCATCCTTCAAGACCAAATCAACATCAAAGAGCTACTTTATGTACTCGTTTCTATTTAGTTCTGCTGTGGCCCCGTCTACCCTGTGATTTGTGTGCACGTCTGTGCTCTTCTTTCTTAGCATTGAGCTCCATGAGAGCAGGAATACAGAGGTCATTTCTTGCAGTTGCCAGAGAATCTAGCAGACCGCCTGACAGAGTAAATATGTACCTGCTCAGAGAATAAATGAACAAGTTATTGCTGAAAGAAATTCATCTTTGGATGTTAGTCAGCAAAAGAGTAATTGGCATTTGGGGAGAGAAAAAAATGAAAAAAAAAAGAATCAGAATGATATAGTATTAGTTAAGCCATATTAAAAGGATCCATAAATGTTCTGTGAACCAGTTCATCCCATCAAAGAAGTCCAGGATACTCTGCCTCTCTTAAGTCTACATATGGAGGTCAGGTCCATTCAGTTCAGGAAGTTTTCTCAACTCTCCTCCCCATCATTTAGTAATTGATAGCTTTAGCTCTAATCAAGGCACTTCTCTTCCAGAGAACAGCAAATCCTTCTAAAACAGCACTATGTATGGAAAAATAATATGAGCTACATATGTAATTTGAAATTTCCTGGTGATCATATTTCCAAAATAAAAACAAGCATGAAAGAAATGTTACTAACATATTCAACTTAGTATATTCAAAAGATTGTCATTTCAGTATGTAATCAATATAAATGTTATTACTGTGATACTTAATTTTTTGTGTGGCCTTTAAAATTCAGTGTTTATTTTATACTTACAGCACACCCGAATCAGGACTAGCCACATTTTAAGTGCTCAGTGACCATGTATGGCAAAATGGATGCTGTATGAGGTAGCTCAGTCCTAGGATGCTCTCATCAGATTTTCCTATCCTCTCACCAATGCTGTCTATACCTCTTCAATATAAGCCAGTTCTCTCTTAGTACAGTCCTAAGACTAGTATTTTTGACTGTTGGGGAATTGGTGGCTCTTCCCATGCAAATAAGATATCTCTGGCTTTAACAGTCACTTCCTTGTTTATAGTTTACACTCAGGGTATTTGTTCCTGTAATCACACACACAGAATTATGTGTAATTGTTATGTTGTATAAAATACATTCAACATAAAATTTACCATTTTAACCGATTTGAGAGTACATTTTGGCGCCATTAAGATATTCATGATGTAGTGCAACCATCACCACCCATCCATCCCTGAAACTTTTTCATCCCCAACTGAAACGCTGTACCCGTTAAGTTTTTACTCCCATTCTCCCTTCCCTCAGCCTCTGGCAACCACTGTTCAACTTCCTGTTCCTATGAATTTGACTACTCCTGATATCCCACATATATGGAATCATAAAATATTTGTCCTTTTATGCCTAGCTTATTTCACTTAGCCTTAGGTCCTCAGGGTTCATCCATGCTTGTGCCAGAATTTCCTTCCCTTTAAGGGTCAAACAATATTTCATTGTATGTATATATGTACCACATTTTGCTTATCTGTTCATTGGTTGATAGAGATCTTGGTTGCTTTCACCTTTTAGCTTTGAACACGGGTATGCAAATATCTGTTTACATCCCTGCTTTCATTCCTCTTGGGTATGCACCAACAGTATAATTTCTGGATCATATGGCAATTTTACGCTTGATTTTTTGAGGAAGTCATCATATTACTTTTCACAGTGGCTGTCCATTTTTAAATTCCCACCAGAGATATACAGTGATTCCAGTTTCTCCACATACTTGCCAACACTTGTCGTTTAATTATTTATTTCTATAATAGGCATCCTGAATTTGTTTTCATTACCACTTTTGGATGACCTTAGGAATATGTTGTAGAGGTGAATCCAACTTGGATCTAGATAATTAATATATGGAGAGAACTTAAACATTCTCTGGAATAAGGCGATCACTGGTACCACTTATTTGATGAACTGTTCTTCTGCTTTTATTAGGAGCCTTTGACTAGGCCCTGGAGTCCTGTGCCCCCATCTGTCTCTGCCGCTACTCTCCCGCTGACTTCAGGGCAGTCGCTTAGTTTCTTTTATATTTAAAAAATGGCAATAAAAATTTCTTACCTACTTTATTCACCGAGTTACTCTAATTATCAAATGAGTTTATAATGGCTTTGAACTTCCATTTGGGCAGGTTTTGTCATTCCTCAACAGGATCCAGGAAAATCTCCACAGTCAGATGCCAGCCTGGGTTCTGTACTAGGATCTTGTCGCTCTGATCATTCAGTGCCTGAGAAGAAAGAAGTCCAAGACCCAGTTAGGGTTAAATAAATGTAAAATCCTGTCTGCTGGTACAATTCATTAAAAGACAATTTGCCTATAAGAATAAAAAATAAAATGACTTTGAACACTCTGAAGTAAGAGCCTTTTTGGAGGGATGAAAGGTTTGTTTAAGACATTATTGTTGTGGTTATCATACACATCACAGTGATTTGGGTTTACACTTTGGACTTAACAGTACACCATATAGAACACTTACGCCTTCTGTTTTCTGCTTGTATTTTGTGTCAATGTTTTATATGTGCCATTCTGAATAGCATAGTTACAGAGCGTTAATGCAACTATCAAAGGAATTTATATTACTTGAAGGAAGTGTTTTGTCCTTCCTTTCTTTGCTTTCTAATTGGATCATGCTTTTTAAATTACATTTTAACTCTAAAATTTGATTGAGATTCACAGCCCTTGATTGTTCAGCTTCTCAAGTTAGATGGTGTTACTGACATCCCAGAGCCTGTAAGTACCAATGAAAATTAAAGCCCAAGAAATCAAATTGAATCCATTGATCTTATTACACTTAATTTTCCGGCTAAGGTAGATAAGCTAGTTTTTTTTCCAAAACCCAGAATTTTATTACTCCATTTAATGAAATATTAGAAGATTAGTGATTGGATGGTCCCAGAAGAAGGGCAAAGGGTACACTTTGCTCTGACACTAGTGGCTTTTGTTCTTTTTCAAAGACTGAAAATTTTTTAGATGCCAATTTGGAAAACTCTCTGGGGGCTTGATATTAGGATGGCCAGTAAGGTTAAGTTATTAGGAAAATTATCTGCAATGACAATTATAATGGCAACATTGTGTGTTACCATCACTTAAGTATTTTATGTGTAAGTGAGAAACAGCAAAAAAGAGATAAAAGTTAAAAGCAAATGTCTTGGGTAGAATCCACAACATAAGGAAACTCGAAAAGAAATTGCAACAATAAGAAATTCAGATACAAAAATAATAAAATATGTTATTTAATGGAAATTAAAAATAAATAGTCTTCAAGTACCTCTAAGTTAAAGTTTAAGAAATTTGCAGGTCAAAATCTATTGCATTTTTTTAAGGTTTTTTTTTTTTCTTTTTTTTCATTCTTTGAGACTGATTTAGCAGTCCATAGTCAGGTCTGAAGATGTATGGGTTTTCACAGTCAATTAGGTGGTGGAGTAGGGAAAAACTGCTTTATGGCATCATATAAATAGCTTTCCAATGGAATCACTTCATTACATCTTCTGAGTTCCCCTGTGCACTAACCAGTTATAAATAAATGGCTGGCTAGATTTTGTACATATAAATTTATTCTTTAATTTGGGAGATTTTAGACTCTTTGCCCATAACAGAAATACAGGTGAGAGACATTAGACTTGCGGAACTTCAAGATTTCAATAGGGTTTTACATTAGGATCTTCTGTCTCTTGTAAAAGAAAGGCAAAAACTTGAATGACCTACTGGCATCATCTGAAAATTACAGAATCAATTTTTCTGAACTAGTTTCCTCTTTACACTTTGTTAGTTAGGCCAAAGGCAGTTAGTCCTTTCGGGATATTGGAGGGGCCACTCAGTGCAAGAATTGAACTATTTAAAAAATCTCATTTAAAAATATGTATGTATGATAATTGTGCATGCAATACTTAACAAACATGCTTTTATATATATTTTGTATGAGCCGCAGTGTGGTTTGGGTTTTGCCAGCATCAGCATCTCATTAAAAAAAAGGCACTTATTAAAAGTGTAGAATCTCAAGCCCACTATAGACCTTCTGAATCAGAATCTGCATTTTAACAATGTCTCTAGGTGACAGAAATGCACATTAACATTTAAGAAGCTCTACTACTGAGACGTGGGAGAGACCTATTTCCTCATCACTGAACTAGTCTGAGGAGAAGCTTACTTGTATCTTAACTCTCTTAATCCAGTTTTGGGTTTAGAATATACCTTCAGCCAAAACAGTTGATCACACAGTGTTCTTGAAATCTTTTATTCAAAATTCTCGTAAAGAGATCAGCTCCTTCATTTTTCTTATACATCTTTGGATGCTTACTGTATGCCAGACATTTACTCCTCATGAAAATGCTGTTTTTCAATTATGAAAGCGTATCCAATTTGACCGAGCTAGAAAGTGGCTGGGTCAGGATGTGGACCCAGGCAGCGTGGCTCCAAATTGATGTTCTTAACCACCATACGACGTCTATTCAGTCATAGCCATGCTTGGGTCTCCAGCACCAGGGCAAAGCCCAAAAGAGGAAACAATTTGATTGGAAATAGCATTTCAGATTGCAAAGGCATCGTACTGTTGGTTCAATAGATGGAGGTACATAACTGTCCCTAAGTCAAGGGTGAAAATACATGCTGATATTTAAGTAAATATTTCGTATGCTCATATAGTCACATTTGTCTCCCAACAGGAAAATGAATCTGTTTTAATGTACTCTATATGCTAATAGATCCTATCTTACAAGAATAACTATGAATTGAAAATCATTGCTCTTTCTATGCAGTAATCTAGCAAGAGCCGCCATAATTCACAGATGACTGAGCTTTAGAGCCAGACAAAACAACAGGAAGAAAAAGAACTGTTTATATAGATGTGAACTGAAATCTCACGGTTGCATAATCACATTTCCTATTGATGAATAACTAAGAAGCCACAGAGAATGTTACTACCTTTGGTGAAGGAAATTTGGAGAAATTGAGGAAACTGCATCTTCTCTGCCCTCCTTCCCATGATCATTTCTTATGTAGGATACCCTGAAAGTTGACAGTAAATATTTGTCAATTTGATGCAACATGTCATATTCCTTATAGCAGGGTAAATATTAGAATCATGTCAATAAGGATTTTTTTCCTACCCAAACTAGACTGCGGGCTGAAGACTGAAAAACATAGTATCTCTTTCTGTCCTATAAATGTTATCCTCCCAGTGTCTTCTCTAACTCTAGATGAAATCCTGCTCTGTAGGTTAGTAGACAGTAAAGACTTAAGCCTTATCTATAACGGAACAGAAACCATTCATATATCTACAGTTCAAGAAGACTTAAAAGGTTGTGACTGCCAGAACTGGAAGAGAATGATGTGTGTCCATTAAATATTTTAAGTTAAAAGTCGTTTTTACGGTGGGAAGAAAAGCTAGTGATGAGATGGAAAATACTATAAAATCAAATTTGAGATGTTTATTGAGGCCAAATTGATGTCCGTTATTGTAATAAGTAATTGATGTGGTTTTCCCTTCCAGTGTGTATGTACAGAGAGCCATCACTACATGAAATTGGAGAAAAACAAGGGCGTTCGAGGAAAAGTTCTGGAACACCAACCATGAATGGAGGCAAAGTTGTGAATCAAGATTCAACATAGCTGAGAACTCTTCCCTTCGACCCTCTCTCATTCCTTCCCTTTCTCCCTCTGCCCTTTACCCATTTCCTTCCAATAAATCCACCCAAGGAGAAGAAAATAAAATGGCAACCCAGGACCTAGTGGCTAAGATTCTGCACTCAAAATCTTCCTTTGTGTAGGACCAGAAAATTGAACCAAAGCTTGCCTGTTGCAATGTGGTAGAAAATGCACATGCACAAAGATTAGCACACATAAAAGCAGAAGAAAAAATAAATCAAGACTCCACAAGCATTAAAATAAACTGTGTTGTTATTAACAGAGGGCTAATTGTAATGAAGACTTTACTGTAATAAAGATGAAATAAAGTTATTACCTTAAAGCAAAGGGTTTTGGAGAATTGAACTTACAAATAGATGTAATACCCCCAAATAGTTTAAACTCTGGATAATGTTGTGATGTGTGCTTTGTTCTGAATTTGTATTTTCTTTGGGCATTTGGAATTGAGACATAATTACATTATGTTTCCAGGATTTTTTTTTTTACCATGATATTGAACATGTATGAATTATAGATTCTCCTAATGCCTGTAAGGTATGCAGCCAGGAATCATTTAACACCAAGAAAAGCTTAAAATTCTATTCTTTAAATTGATATTTAAGATTGTTTTAGGCAAAGGATAGTCTTATGTTGAATTTAATGCTATTAGCTGATTTCATTCCTTCCTAAAAATATGTTCCTAGGAGAGTATCATTTTTTTTCAAAGGTATTAATTCAGGATCTCACCTTTTTTCTTTAGCCATTTAGAAAAAAAAAAATCTTGTTCTAAGGCTGAATTAACTTTTAGGAATTCTTTGTCATTGCCATGCCTTGTGCAGTGATAAGTTATGTGCTCTTACCATTTGGCCTGATTTTTTACTTTGTAGACACCGTTGAGATTATAGGCACCATGTCTAGCTGTCTTAAGAGAGTTTTTATACCATCTCTTGCAGCAGGAAGGACAGAAGAGGGGTTTTACAAAAGGAAATAAGTCCCAAGAAATTGGTGAAAACAAATTGTATTTGCCTTTGTACCTTACCAGAGTTTTCTGTCTGTAGCATTTTCCAAACTTCACTGAGACATTGGGGGGCATGGCTGTGAAATTTCTAACTCACTACCTTATGAAGCCAGTGGATTGCTTGTTACTGTATATCCTGTTTTATAAATCTAGTTGACAATAAGTCTGTCTCCTGGAACACAGAAGGGAACTTGTACTACACTGAATTTTCAAGGGACGTAGAGAAACAACATGGAATTAACAGCTATGGCTCCAACAGACGGCTGTGTGAGTGACTTAAAGTAGTTAAAAACAAAACAAAAACTCAGTGTAAGACTAGCCAAATTGCATATTTAGGAATACTAAAGTATTAGAAAAATGTTAGGGAAGAAATGAACTTTATACAATTGCCTTGGGAAAAAATAGATCTACTTAGTCCTACAAATCAGGAATGGTGTAGAGACATCCAAATCAAACAAAACAAAACAGAATGTTTAAAAATGTATGCAGATTTCTGGATATTATCAATGAGAAGACTTAGCATGTTACTTCTCCTCTAGCTCTACCGTCCAGCATGTATTGTTCCAAATACTCCCTAAAATATATACACTTTGCAGAAGCTCTAGGCCCTCACTTCAATGACCTTGTTGGTGGTTGCTGTATTCTTTCAAAGTCAGTGTAGTTTCCCTCACTCTACACAATCATTATTCTTCAGTAGTGGTCCATGTCCTTCACCAAGTATTCTGTTTATGTTATCAGGAGGTTAGCAGAAAATGAATTGGAGGGATTTCTCTAATCGGTGATAAAGAAGAAAAGCTATGCATCTAGGCAAGGATTTTTAACACACATTTGCAAGAGATACTTGTTTAACCAAAATATTTGGAAAGTGATGAATAAAGACATTTAAATTAAAGAGAAAAAAAGGAATGTTACTCTTCTAGGCAAAGAAAACCCTGATAAAAAGAAATACAGAAATCCAAATCTGGTGGTATTTCTCCTTGTCACTTGATTCAACTTGATTATCAACGCACCTGTCACTTCCAGGACCAAACAAATCCCAGGCACAAAGCCTTATTTCCCTTGAAAAAATAAAAAAGAGGCTTCTACAAAATGGGTCATAGGCTCATTTAGCATAAAATGACTTGAGCTTTCTGATGATACACAGATAAACACACACCACAAGCTCGTGAGTGACACAACTGACAGTTTCACAAAATGTTATCCATTACACTGATGATTTCATGACAGAACATATTTAATAGAGTTAACTATTATGAAAAATATGATAGCGATGAATCCCCAACAAAATTCTTCCCTCTATTTTCAATGGCTGTTCATCCTTTAGCATTTAGACCACATTTGTCCCCATCTTGGTAGAAGTGAAGAAACAATTCTAACTACCTAATTTGTCTATTGTTTTTAATCCATAGCATTTAAGCAAATGTTCACCATAGTAAGATGTTTTGGAAATTAGCTTTGTTTAAGTTAGAATTAATTTCAGAGAATAATTAGAAACCTGATACTCTTTTACATGTGAGCCTGACAGAAACTATGGTTTAAGCATAGGGTGAACATTCGCTTAACTGCTCCTTGCTTTTTAAGTACATAAAACCTTTAATAGAAGAAGTCAGTATTCACCATCTAGGTTCTGAAAACATTACCAAATATACACATGTAAGTATCCTATTTCCTCAAAGAATCTGAGTCAGTTTAAATACTTTGTTTTTCCAGCTTATTCCAAGTAAAATAATTCCTTGATTTTCATCATTCCAACTTCTGGGTCTCAACTCATTCATCACTTTTCTTCTATAAGTAAAGTGTGCTTTTTTTAATGCATTGGGATAGTCTCAGGAAAAATGTGACTTTTAGTAAAGCTTTGTAATTGACTGTGTACATATACGGTAAAGTATGTTTATTCTATGAGTCCTTATTGTAACATGTTTCAGAATCAATGGGCTTAAGAATGAAAACAAAACTTTTGAGGATCTCACAAAGTAGTTTTTTGGTCAATATACCTTACTTGATGTTTAAGCTAGAAGCTTGAGGTATAGAAACAAAATGGTGAAGTTCCATTTGCTAATTTCTGTGCTTCGAGTAACTGGAGGACAGCAAGCTAACCTATTGATCATAGTAATAGTTTAGGTTTTGAATTTTGCATATGAATTTCCTAGCACATCTTTAGCCATTAAGGACTGACACAATAAAGAGACATGGATTTGATGCAAATCATGATGCTTTACGGGCCTCATTCTAATCCAGATAGCTTGTTAGGATTCTTCTATTTAAGAAAATGGCAATGCTATCACTAGGTATTATGTGTAGATTGGTGGTCCTGTGGTGCCACTAGCAAGAGAAAAGAGTATTAAGACAAAAGTAAAGGATGAAGAATGGCTTATTGTGTATTGAAAAGTTTGGAGGTCCTGATTTGGGACCACTAATCCCCTGGTGAAGAAGCATAACTACATTAACAGTAATTTTTTTTAAACATGGACCCAGAAATAGCAAATCTGCTCTTCCACCTTCATGGCTTTGTCAACAAGGCCATGCTCTGCGAAGGTTTTCCATGGTGTTGCTTAATTTCATCTACACAAGGTGAAACACGTTCAAACATAAAAAATCCCCCTGCTCATTTTAATATCATAAAACGGCTGAGATTATTTCTCTGTCATGGAATTGTAAATAGCATTTTTTAAATCAGAATCACATTTAAAACAGTGGATTGTTCTACAAATATATACGTGTATATATACATATGCTTCTGAAATAAGGATATATAGAGTTTTTATTTGATTTGTGGTCTTTAGTCCTAGGTAATCAAAAATAAAGAGATTTGAATGCAAAACTTTATATATAAATGTATATTTCTAATGATAGTATAAATTGTCACTTTATAATAAAAAGAGAAACAGGTGGGAACAGTCATCAAAGCACATGCTCCTTCAGAATGTCAGTGATTCTGAATCCCCTCTTATGCAGAGGTAGTAATTTTTTATTTCTAAAGAGTTATCTGAAAAAGCTGTACTTCCACAAATTCTATTATGTCATGTCAGACTGAAGTATATAACTGAAGGCAAGGAAAAAAAATCCTAAATGCAGATTTTTATTTTTCAGAATTTTTCCTGGAGTCCAAGTTAAAAATTCAATATTTAAAATCTAAATTAAGTGAAAATAGTTAGTATCCAGAGATGATATATTGAGCTTCAGTAACAAACGGAAGTAAACATACATTTAACACTACGATAATAACATTAAAATAATGTCATAATAGAAATTGCATCATTAGGTCTTTTATTAGTTGGAAAGAATGAGTTGATGTTTCTTTGTCTTTGCTCCAAGCACAACCTAAAGACAGTGGCATTAATTTCACTTAAAGTTGTTCAAAAATCCAAAATATACTCCCATGACTAGAACTGGTTTTAGCTCCATTACTAGGTTAAATGTTCCAGTCTTAAGAAATTATTGAGACCGAAATGTTTAATAAACACGCTGTATGAGAAATTGAACAAATTAATGTTTCGTTTTTACATTAAAGCACAGATTATTCAAATCATTGTTTTTTGAAATCAAATTTGTAAAATGTTTATACATCACAACCTTCCTGAAGTAAAAAATCAATTAAAATCTTGAGATGCTCATGCATGCAGACAAAATACTTGCACCTTCTGTTAAACATTAAATTCCTTTGGAAAGTCTCTTTCCTTTCTAAAATGTATTTATCACTGAAAAAGTGCTGTGTCTTATGAAAAAGATCAAAGCTGGATTTATGGATGGGGAAGAAGTCAAAGTTTTTATTGAACACTGGTGAAAAGTAAAAGCTACTTTCTAAATATGAAGCTACTACTTGTGGTAAACCTAATATTTTGCTTTTGAGGATTAAGAACTAGAGGGCACTCATTCATTTATTCATAATTTGCTAAGGAAAAACTTGGTTGAGTGTAGGGATCCTCAACAAAAATCCGAGAAAGTCAGACACATACGTAAATAATGTAATACCCCAAATACAAGTGCTACAGGAGATTTGTGACTAAGATTCTATACACAACCGATGAGGAAACAATGACGCCTAGAGAAGGACCAGGATTGAAAAGAAAATAGATACTGAACAATGAAAGATAACAAGGGGCCCCCCAGAAGAGAAAATCATTCAGAGAAAAGTTATGGAGAAACACAAACTACTACTTACCTCGAAATACTTGCAAATGAAACAAGGAAGGAGTGTTCAGAGGAGGAGATGGGGAGAAAGCCTGAGTTGAGATGAACAAAAATGAGAAGTCAGTCAGTGTTGTCACTGTACTCTTCAGCTGTGTTTGAGCCTCCATATCTGTTAGGATGCTTCTGCATTTTCATAACAGAATCCTCAAACCAGACTGGCCCTTCCTGCAGGGGGTCCCAACGTTATCACCACGGAGGCTTCACTTGTCTGTAGGTCTCTCAGCTTGCCCACTCCATATACAATTTCCTGTTGGAGTCTGGAATTCTTTTCCAAGTTGCAAGATATCACATGTTTATATCATCTATTCTCTCTTAACAACTCCCTGGAAAACATCTCCAATCTTATTGGCCCTGTTTGGGTCATGTCCCATACTTGAATGAACCACTGTGGCTGGGGATTTGACTAGTTTAAATTAACCAGGAACTTTTCCTACACTTTGAGGTTGGATGTGCTTCCCCAAAGATACAGGGCTGTATAGATGAGGGGTGAATATCTGAATGAAATTCAGAGCCCATTTAACGAGAGGAAGTAGAAATGAATGCTACGGAGCTAAAAACAAACAAACAAACAAACAAATTTCCATTATCTATAATGAATATATTTCCTATCACAGCTCATTGACTATTCTTAAAACTGGCAGAGAAATGCAAGTACTGATGAATTAAAGCTACAGCCATAAACCATGGGGGACAAACAAAGGCAGTGAAGCTTCAATTCCCGAAGCACTATTAAATGCTTGCTATGCAAAAGGCACTGTGTGGGTCACTAATGAAGATGTACAGAGCTACAGTTTTAAAAAAGAGTGGCGCCCTTGACAATAACTCAATCTATCTTGTATGCCCAATGCTTTCCACTGACGGTCAGAGGACTGGAACGTGCAGCTTGGCTGTTCTAAACCAGAGATCTGTATCATGTCTACTTTTTCATACGTAAAGACACTGCTGGGATTAGACCATCACAAAATTTGTCTCAAAATATCACTCAATAGTCATTCCAGGTCTTAAATTCGGGGCTATTTGGTGCTTCATAATCACGTGAGACAGCCATTCATGGCATTCTTGAATCCTCTTATATGCATTTATAGCATATGTTTGAACACTTTGAATGATGGCAAATATATAAATCTTCCCAGCAGCCTCTTCCAATTGGGGGCAGTACTAATTTTGCACTGTTCTTCCTTATATGAAGTAACTTGTTCTGTAGCATGGGCCACTGTTCCAAATTTCACTCCCTAGAGCTATTCCAAGTCAATTTAATTCTCCACCTATAAGAAAGCCATACAGATTTCTGAAGATCATTGTCATTCCTCATTCTTCAAGTATTCTCTACTCGTGTGAAAAAATTTCAGAGATTTTAAATATTTTGTTTCTTTACCATTCTGTTTGTTTCACTCAGAAAAAGTTTTTATACTTTGGAGTGCATAATCCAATATGATATTCCTGATAAAGTCGACTTGGTCAGGAGGCAGTCCCTCATTCCTGATATTGTAACAACAGTGTGTTAAGACTGCGTTCACTTTTTGACAACCTAATCAAAAAATTTTAACATTCCAGTTCATTTCTATCAAAACATCTAAATATTTTTTCACCTTTTCGTCTCCCTGACTTAAACGGAGATGGAGGTTTGTTAATAGACTAAGAATAATTCTAGTCTGATTAAGTCTTTCAGAAGCATAAACTTACAAAGACGCATGCTCAGAATTTTCCAGATATACTACAAAATTCCCATTCAATGGTTAGTCATGAATCCTCTACTTAACTCTGTGTGATCACACCTCACTTCATGTGATCAGATCGGTCTGTTTTCAGTAATTAACCACAATGCACTTCATTTTATCACCTCACCTGGGGTGAAGCTTTAGAGCTGATCATCCTGATAGAAGGTGTGTATCTTGGGAAGTACCTGCTATTATAGAAGATACGTGGTTTTGCTCTTTTAAATTCTCTCTCCTCTCTTTAGTCTTCATTAATTTAATTATCAATCCGCCCCAATAATTACATTAGATTTATCAGAAAAATTCCTTAGCTTCTCACTGATGTCATTATTTTATTCTGTAACTTTTAATCTTTACTTATTCATTTCAGTGGTAACTTCCAGTATTCCTCAAATTCCTATCCAAAGTTTTCTTCTCTGAGTCAACTTGCAGTGTTGTGATGCACACTCTCAAAAGTTTCTGAGCTGGTAAATTTCTGAGGCTTTAAGGACCAGAGAATGCTTTTTGCTTGCCTTTGCCTGAGGGTGACAGTTGGGTGTGCATCAAATCTTTGTGTTGCCTTCTTTCATGAAGTTCTCCTGCTTTCCCTCCTACTTCCAGCTTTGTTTTTTGCAGAGGAGATAATATACTATATTTGAAAATAATATGCATTTTCTGAGCATGAGCTCTCACAGTAATTTTTCTTGGGAATTTAAAGTATTACAATATTGTCATTATTTTTCTAACTCTTTTTGACAATCTTATTTAGAAGATAATCTATCTTTATCACTGTGCTATGTCTCTTGTGTGTGTGTATATATATATATATATATATTCATTTATTAGCCTTGTCTTTCCATTGCAATTTATTGTCTTCAAAAATATGTCCCCGGCCCAGGAAAGCACACACAGACATACATGAGAGCACCATTACGAGGAGGAGGTCTCTACTCTATGAATTACACGCCAGTCCATCTATGCTTTGGCTTATGTCTATCAACTGCATTTTTATCCCTTATCTCATTTTCCTTCTTCTGTCCATTTCCAGAGTGTCTTGCCACTTGGATGACTGCCTTAGCTCTGATCTAGTTTACATTTTTTTACTTAATTTTTGAGTTGTTAATTTCCTTCATTGAGTGACCCTGGAATGCACTGATTGTGCTGGCTCAGCGTATCTGGCTAAATAGGAGAACGGCCATCATAATACGCCCATTTAATGGTCTTACTGAGGCACAGCCCCACTTACACTGTTATCAGAGAGCCTGCGCTGGCACACAGCACACACACAAACTAAGCATGACATTATGGACAGGGGTGACACTGACCTGCTTCACTAACCTGCTCTCCATCTTAAAGGCTGGAACTATTTCTAACCTGGCTGAAAACGAATGACTGTGATCTGTTAGAACACAGACAATATCGTTGTCTGTGCACTTGCAGGCGTCTATTTCTCTGATGCACAAGATGCAGTTATGCAGTTATCCGGAACTCGGTTCTAAAAGTAGGAACTGGAGGGGTCAGCTCTCCCCTCTTCCTGCTTCCCCCATCCATTGTCTCTACAATTATTAGACCTAAGTTCTGGTCAAATGCATGTATTGGTCTTCCAGCAGATTTTACTCCAACAATTACATCATCAATCAGAAAACATAAGGTGACTTAATTTTCAGGTCTTTTCCATTTATTTAAGAAAACAAAAGGACTTGCTCAGTGCCTATTATAGGGCCTATTCAGTGGTTCTTTCATCTTGATTTCATATTAGAATCACTAGGCTCACCACTCTTAACAACCCTGACGTAACTGATTTGGAGTGAAGACAGGTGATTCTCATCTGTAGGAGCTGGGATCCACTCTACGAAATAAACTCTTTAAAAAACATAGTTAATTAAGTGCCTATTCAAGGCCGGATGAATCTGAGTTTCTAGGTAAATTGTAAGGCATAAATCTCCAAGAGTGCTATGCGCAGAATCTGTTTTTGATGAGGCTTAGACAGTTTGAAATGTGGGTGCTATCAGATGCCAAGCTATTAGATGCTATGTTCCTGCCATATTCTGGCACTGCCTAAACTCCTAGAGATGGTGTAGTGGTGTATTTAGAGATTTCTTATATTAAGTGCTTGTCAGTATATTTGGAGTTGACTCAAGGACCATTAGTTCTGAGTCCAGAGAGATGCTTGTTTGAACAGCCCCATTTAATGGGTGCTTACTTCCTACACAAGATACTTGGATCTGGATGAGGTCAATAAGTGTGGCTGCTGTCTTGAAATAGTAGCCCACAAGGACATCCATGAACTATCTGGACCTTTATAAAAAACTGCTTTTACTTCTTGCCTCTCCTGTCCAAGTTCGCAATGCCATTTTGTTTAGGGTGAACATCCTAGGACAGGCTTCGCTGTAACTTGGAAAGAAATTCACTTTTCTCTGACAGAACAGTCCTAGTTACGAGATGTCTCATAGGACCACGCTCTGCCTTCACTGGCTCAGACCATCAATTCCAAGGACAGAATTGAGTTACAGTATCATCTTTTCCCATGCTTTCTCCCAGGGGGTGGGGGAGGAAATGTCAGCCCTGATACTCTCTTCTCTCCCCAGCACTGCAACATAGAGGCAACATCTGACCCTTTCTCTACTACATACACACTGACTGATCCTACCACAAGCAAGAAAAGAATACTCTGTATCTGTTCCAGAAAGCAAAGTAATTCAGTGGTGTCTGTTTCTCTATGTTCCTATGTAGCCCATCCACCCTGAATTTCACCAGTCGTTGCCCTTACTTTTCAATCAGAAACACAGCTTGTCAAGGCTCATAATCCCCCTTGCCTTTGCCCCAGTGATCAGAAGGGGACAGTTAGACATTTGCTTCAGGCTGTCCTGAGTTCCAGTACTTAGAACCTCCTGCATGCAAGGAGTGTGCATCAAAAGATACACCTGGGAACCGGCTTGCTTTCTCCGCCTCTGTCAGAGTGCCAGCCAGCTCTTTTCAGGAAGAGCCTGGGAAAACTTGGTTCTTTATTTTCCAACAGAAGGAGACTTGGAAATTGGGTCAGACCTAGTATGATCACTACAAAGCTTAATGCCAGTTCATCCATCCTGGACTCTTTCCTAGTATGGCTATTGGTTTTTCCAGTGGATCTCCAAGACACAACCTCCCACAGGACGTGGCACCGGCTCAGTAGCCTCATTCCAGCGAACTCTGAATTTAGTCCTGACAGGATACAGCATAGTTGTCCCCATTTCTCTCCCTCTCTGTCTCTCTTTCTCTGTCTCTCTCTCTCAGCAGCACCCTTGAGGGCTGGAATAGAGTATTTGGTAAAGTAGTAGGGGATACCTAGGAACTTGGAAAAACTCTCATCTAAATCTAATTGCTGTAGGATCTTGAGCAAGTTAATTCCCCTCTAAATCTGTTTCCTTATTGTCAAATGGAGATAGTTTGCAGAGCAGGGATTAACCTGATTGTCTAATATTCCTTGTCTCTCCCGAAAATCCACGTCTTTTGTAGGTATATTTTGAACATTTGAAAATAACATAATTATTGATATATTTGGATTTGGGTCAACTGTTGTATTACTTGCTCCCTGTTTTTTCCCTCTGTCAGTTCCCTCTGCTTTGCATTTTTCTGATTTCACTTTTCTGACTTCTTTTGGATTATTTGGTGGTTTCTCTACGGCTTACAATATACAAATTTTAACTCTTTACCGTCTACTTAGAATATTAATTTTATCACTTTGGGTGGAATGGAGAAAACATACCACCATATAGGTCCCTTTATATCATGATCATCTATGTACATTGGAATCCCTATCAGATAATGTTAATTTCTGCTATCAACTCACAAACATTTAAAAAAAACTCAAGAACAGAATTATCAAGTATATTTACCCAAATGTTTGCCATTTTGTTGTTCTTTCTTCATTTTTCATGTTTTCAGCTTCCTTCTGCTATTATTTCCCTTGAGTCTGAACTTCCTTTAACAATGCATTTAGAGCAGACCTTCATCTGAAAGTGTTTTTTATTTCGCCTGCATTCCTGAAGCATATGTCCCTTGGGAATAGCATTCTGGGTTGACAGTTCCTTTCTTTCTTCCCTTTAAAACTGCAATGCCACGTCTTTCTGGCCTCTATGGTTGTTCGCCTAGTGATAACACATCATTTTTCTCTGGGCGCTTTCAGAATTTTTTCTTTCTCTTAAATTTTCAACAATTTGATTATGATCTGTAAGTGGATTTGTTTGTGTTTATCCTGTTTGGAATTCACTGAGCTTCTCGAATCTACAGGTACAGTTCTTTTGTAAAATTTGGGACATTTTCAGCCATTATTTCTTTAAATACTCTTCCCTGTGCTGCACTTTTTCTCTTCTCCTTCTGAGGCTCCGATGACATAAATGCTGGATTTTTTTGTTTCTGTCCCACAGATCTCTAAGTCTCTTTTCACTTTTCCAATCTTTTTTTTTTTCTCTGATGTTCAGATTGAATCACTTTTGTTGACTTATCCTCATTGACTGCTTCCTCTGTCACCTCTATTCTACTACCAAGCTGGTCAATGGAGGTTTTGTTTTTGGTTATTGTGTTTATAGTTCTAAAATTTCCATTTGGTTTTTGTTTTTAATCTTCTATTTATTTGGTACTTTTTCTATTTTTGCTTTTGTTTCAAGTGTCAAATAATTCCGACATTTTGTCATCTCACCATTTGTGTCTTGATTGCCTTTCCCCACTCAAGTTGAGATTTTGCTGGTAGTTTTTATGCCAAGTAACCTTTTAAATTATATATTGGACATTTTGAATATTATATTATGAGATTCTGCATCTATTTTTAATCCTATGGAGAATATTTACATTTTAATTTTTTCAAGCATTTCAGTTAAAAAAACTTTTAATTGAAGTATAGTCAGTTTACAATGTGTCAACAACATAATGTTTCAGTCATACTATACATACATATCTTCATTTTCATATTCTTTTTCACTATAGGATGTTGAATATAGCTCCCTGTGCTATACAGAGGAAACTTGTTGTTTACCTATTTTATATATAGTAGTTAATTAATATTTACAAATCTTGAACTCCCAATTTATCTCTTTCCACCCTCATTCCCCCCAGTAACCGTAAGTTTGTTTACTATTGACATTTTAATTTTTGTACTCAGTCAAACTGATTAGATTCAGACCTTAAGTTCCACCCAGCCTCCTACATTCCTGGTTCCAAAACAGTGAACTTTTCAAAGCATTCACATGCTATTTGGATCTGTCCAGTGCATATGCCATCTAGTGGCCAGTCTTGGACATGGACTGTGATGTGTCTGTTCAGTTCTCAAAGTCTCTTGTTTGCTAAATAGTTATCAGATCCACGTGTGCACAGTTTGGGAATGAGTCCAATGCTTATAAACAATTATTTGGGGTTGATTTCCTGAATCCCTTCCTCTCCATTAACCTCCCCACACTTCCTGGTTCTTTGGGCCTCTTCTAGTTCACTTTTCATTTTAGAAAGCTGGGATTTTAGTCATCTTGTTCTGCAGTGTGCTTCTGAAGTGTGCCCACCTCTCCAGTTAAACAATGGAAGGACACACAAGACAAAAAAACCAAAACAAAACAAAAAAAAACAATGGTTGGTCCCACCTTCTTGGAACTACAACTCGTCTGCTGAAGGAAGAGGAAGTCTCTCCTGCTCGAGCTTTGGCTCCTGTGGGTTCGTTATACCAGGGGATTGTTTAGAAGCCGGACCACGGGGGCACAGGAGAGAGGACTGCAGCAGGTGTTCCCACACTCCCTCGGAATAGCGTGAGTTCCTGCTCCTTGAGCGGTACTATAGGGCTTCTCCTGAGCTCTGTCTACTCCTTTATGCCCACTTCAGTGTTGGTTGAGGGATACTGGAGGAAAAACGGGTGAAGTCACCAGCGATTCATCATTAAATTGGAGCCCTCTTCCCCAATTTGCCCGCTGTTTTTCAGAGTCCTTACAGAGCTGTTCTGTGAATCCTGTCCAGGTTTACTCGGTGCAAAACACAAAATAACTGGTACTTACTCCATCATATCCAGACTAGACCTGATATTCTTTAAAACTCCAAAATTTTAATGATGCTTACTTATATGTTAATTATCCTATCTCATCAGTTTACTGAATGAAACTCTTCCCCTTTCCCCTCAAAGTCCATGCACCAAATAAAAATGTAAAACCCGGGAGAAATGAAAATCAAATATAAAATATTCCACTACTCTACCAATCTTGTATGATTTGAAGAAAAGTGAAATGTCCCCATCCATCTCAGTTGCCACCTGAATATAAAATATGACATTGTATGACCTTCAAAAGATGATTTTTGAAATTATATTTTTAAAAGCAAGAAGATTGCTAATTTCAGCTTTTCTGTATAGCCCACTGATTCGGGTTTGGAATTCTGGAGGGGAAGTGGTCCTTATTTTGACATTTTTAAAGATTACATAGGGCCATCCTACAAGCCATAGTTATAGCTTAGTGCTTCAAAAGGAATATAAGAGCTGATCACCTGTACAAAATGCACAGAGTCAAAACAGCTGGCCTCCTTTTCCCCGGGAAAATCTACAACGTGGCTTAGAGTAGGTGGGCACTGAAGGGTTACACCTGCAGTGTCTGTCACTCATGGTGCATTTCTTCCCTCAATCAATAACACTCTTTGTACTTGATCATTCGGATCCACAGTGACTAAGGAAGTCTGCAAAATTCATTTACAGAAGACTCAAAAAGATTGCAAAAAATATTACTTCTCTGATACCTACATAATAAATACAAAATATAAAATGTCAGTAAAAACATACATGCACTATATAATTCTTGAATTCCAAAAAAATATTAATTTGTCAATTAAGGCTCAGTTTCCATATTCAGCGCATGTGAGACAGTTTTTGAAAGTACCTCAAGGTTTTCTGGACTATAAGCAGTCATCTGGCTTTTAAGAAAAAATATAGACAGTATAGGTAAATAATACGCTTTCCCTCAGGCAGACTCCTATTACACTTGTACCTTTAGATGTAATTTGATTATTCAACATTTTACACTATTTTATTCCTTTGTGGTCCAATTTCTTCTACTGGACTATGAGATCTTTGAAGGCCAGAATGAAGTTTGTTCAGCTATGTTGGCCCAAGAAGAATTTAATAAATGTTCTTCAAATTGTTTCAAATGTACAAAAGATCAATCATAAAATTTCAATGGAAGTAATGGGTTTTTTTAAGCTGGTCATATCAAAGAAACAAATCCTGGCAAGACATTTTTTAAAGAACATTCATGAAAAAGTCATTTTCTGTAAAACAGTCCTTGCCATTTAACTACAGTACGTGGCAGTCACTGTATTATTGCTGGCTTTTTTTCCTCCTTTATTCAAAGTTACTTTATTGGTAGAAAAATTTAAACCAGTATTCTAAGTGGTGTGTGGGAGTCTTCTCTGAGCACATGCCTTGTTGATACATAACGGGATGTGTGCCTGTATTTTAACTCCCACATAATCTTCTAAACTGCTCTCCTGAAGTCCATACAGCATATAATCTATTTAGATGGTTTCTGCCTGAGATTCTGCTTAAAATCTACCTGACTTAAATACAGCCTTCTGTAGGGTTTAGATTTAATACAAAGACAATCCCCCTTTCGGTCAGCAAAATTTTCGCTCTAGATGAATCTTCCGCATTCTATGGTTACCCAGGAAGCAAATGATTCACAGCAGCATTGTCCATCAGATAAATTATGAGACTTGTATATGTAATTTTAAATTTCCTAGTAGCTACATTAAAAAGATAAAAAGAAATAGATGAAATTAATTTTTATAATACTATATATAACCCAATATATCTAAAACATTATCATCTCAACATAGAGTCAACATAAAAATTATTAACAAGATATTTACATTTTTATACTAAGGCTTTGCAATCTGGTGTATATTTTATACTTACAGCACATCTCAGTTCAGACCAGCTACGTTACGAATGCTCAGTAGCCACATGTGACTAGTGGTTATCTTATTAGAAGCACAGTAGAAGGAGCAGAATAAAAGGGCTAGAAGAGCTCACTGGCATTCTCACCCCGCCTCTTACCTTACATTTGAATATTTCCATACCATCTGTAGGAATTTGTCTCTAATCCAAAATACCTTTCAAATCCTGCAGTTTCTTACATGATCAGACACCACCTTCCTGCTTCTCTGAGCCTCCTGCTAATGCCACTGTCTCTTTCTTTGCTCTATGACATCTCTTTCCATTACTGGATCCCAGCTTGGGGGACACTTCCCAGTGTCTCTTGCGTTCGTTGATTCCTCTATGCAAAACAAAAATTTTTTTTTTTGCCATTCTCAACTGAATAATTATCTTTTTCCCTGAGTTTCTGTCCCTACTTTTTTGACTAACCCATTCCTTTCAGGGTTTAATTCTCAAATTAAATAAATTAAATTTATTAAATTTAATTTCTCAAATTAATTTTATCTTTCTCAAGGGAGAATTCCCTGAATCTCCAAGAGCTCTCTGGGAGTAAGGATGGCCCAACACATTGACTGACATCTTCATAGCACTTACTCTGGAGGTTCCCTTTCTAGCGAAGAAACTACATTAGAAGATCCAGTCAAAAACTAAGTACACAGTTGCTGCCCAATCACTACTGCTTGAATGAACGCATAACTGTTAAATGAAAGAAGAATGGGAAGATCAGAAAGTGACATTTAAAGAGATTACTGCTAAAATGAGATGCAGTCACTGCATTGTGGACAGTAGAGTTACAAATACTTATTCAGAAATTTTTTGGTCATGGTAAATTTCTCATTTCTAAAGACATTATGACATATAAACTGCTGTTGGGAGAGTAGATATTCTGGAAAATAATATGTTAGTACCAAGACTGTACCTATGATCTAGTCAAGCCACCTTTGGGTATGTGTCTCAAAGTCTAACACATGTTCATAAGGAGAAATGGTGTCCATCTCAGTGTTATCTGTGCTGGCAAAGAATTGTGGACATTCTAGGTATCCTTCACTGGGGGCCAGGGTGGTGGGCA
Organism: Vicugna pacos; assembly: GCF_048564905.1. Classification (NCBI taxonomy): domain Eukaryota; kingdom Metazoa; phylum Chordata; class Mammalia; order Artiodactyla; family Camelidae; genus Vicugna; species Vicugna pacos. The sequence continues at coordinate 58,976,390 of NC_132987.1, read as the reverse complement.
AAATATAGTGGACACTCACCAGAGTACACCTCACAGAAGTTAGAAGCAGATTAGATGTACACACAGTGACAACAGTGATCTTAAAAATAACACTAATGAAAAAGCAACAAACAGAATAAGGATGTTTATGCAAGGCATCATTCATATAATTTAATAATACACATATATACACAAAAACACTTTAAAAGAAAATATAAATATAAGGATATGCATTAAATATGTCAAAATATTAAAATTATTACCTATAGATAGAGGGTATGAGGGAAATAGGGACAAAAGAAAATAAAACAAATGTCTTATACAGGTCATTGATAATGTGTCAGGAATTTAAAAGTGTGATTAATTTAACCCTCAGAAATTGAGATAAAAAATTAGAAGCAGAATTACAAAGGAATATAAAATATTATATAGATATTTAAAATATGAACCTTGTCTAAATTATCTAATTTGTTTAAATTGTCTAAATTGCTCATACTCATTTTGAGATGTACCTCACTTAAAATATTTCTCTCTTCTCTTCTTCCTTTACTCTGCTCCTCCCCTCATCTCCTTTTATTTGCCATTCCTCTTCCCCTTCCCTTCTCTGCCTTTGTCTATCCTCCTCTCTCCAAGCCTCCACCCATGCTCCCCTCACCTTTTTTCTGTCTGTCTATTTTGCTTTCCTCTCTTGTTTCATCTTTAGCTAATTTGAAGTGGTCATTTTAGAGAAAAACAACTATTTGAGATGCTCAAGAGGGCTCTATATCATTCTGCCAATCACCTAGTTAATAGAACAGCATGTTAAGTGGACACAGCAATCATGTTTTATACATAAATAACTTGGCCTGGCTTTCCCCTAACAAAAATTGCCCATGCCTTCCCCAGCTCTTCCTCCTCCTTCACTCAACTCTCAGCACTGTGTTTTCCATTTTTTTTCCAGTGTTTATTTTAATCCCATTTCATTAGATGCTCTGGGCATAAGCATTCAATGAGCAAACCAAAATAGTCACTATAAACTAAGATGTATAGATTGGTTAAATGATATTCTGATCCAGTTATTTTGACATAAACCATTTTGACTATAAAATTAATTTGTCATATACTGGGGTTCAATTTCTAGCCAAAGGTCAAATAGCGAAGAGTTAAGAGCAGAAGACCATCACCAAGGACTCTTAAAAAGAGTGTCATTTATATATTGTGTTGTCAAGATGGAGAGGGAAAACATTAAGACACTACTTCACCTTTATTGAGAAAGATATCTGGTAAAAGTTAAGAACATATCTAAAAATAATGAAAATATAAGACAAAGGCAAAAAAAAGTAACTTATCCCTGCCACTAATGATCTGCTATGTTGGTGCAAAATAGATGGGCATTTTGTTTGGTTAGACAGGATTAGAAACTGTTCATGGAGAAATGGTATTTGAATTAGAAAGGCAAGATTGGTAAAAACAAAACAAAACAAAACAAAACAAAACAAAACAAAACAAACAAAACAAAACAAAAACAAAGAAACAAAACACCAGGGCAACATGCACAGTAGCCGAGAAACCAGGATGTAAATGACGTTCATGAAAAATAGTAAAGAGAGACATTGTGACTAAGAGAAGATGTGTGAAGGACAGTATTGAGCCTGTAGAAATAAGCTAGAGACAGATCTTGCAAGGACATTAATGACAGAATGGATAACAGAGATCCACAACAGATTTAATACAGATGATGGTAGGTTTAATATGACTAACAAGAATATATGAATGTTGCTTAATTTATAACTGATTGACACACCTCAACATAGCATTGGTAAAAAGGGATGCTGGAAATGGTGAATGTGTAAATCACACGTAATCATTGTGTTTTACAGCATTTTGATACTGACTAAAGCCTCCTCTAGGTTATATTATATAGTTGAGGCTTGTTGCCATGCCCTTATCCCCTTTCCATGGGAAGAAAGAATGATTAGTGTCCTTTTTTGTGTGTCAGTCAAGCTGCTTGAAGTTCCCCTTTTGCAACACCCTTCCTGTGTCCACTGTTCTTGAGTGTTCTTGCTCATTTTCCTCAATCAAACTGTCCTTTTAGTGTTTTTCTATTCAGAGCCCTGAGGACTGGCTTAAAGAGCATTTTAATTTATCCAAGTTGAGATAGTAGAGAATAAAAATGTCTCAGTACGTAGTATTAATCCAGACGAAATGACATTGCCACTCACTGCTTTTGGGTAAGTTTCATCTTGCAATTCTGGCTATTTTGAGGACCATTTGTGTCCAGTTTCCATGGTGAAAACTCAGAAATCTGCTCTCTGGTGAAAACTGATCTTTGGTTATTGGTAAATTGAACTGTAAGTTACGATTAGTCCAAATGTGACAAACTGAGAAAGTCAACATACGATGTGATTCAAACCATTGTTTTTCTATTACCATGGTGTTTTACTTAATATGGATTTTTGTTATACCAATATAAATGTGAGATCTTGGAGTCAGTCTTCCTCTCTGTTTACTAAATATTGTCAGTTATAGTCTATGTTTAGTTAAAATTTCTCCTGACTTTATTTTTTTTTCATTGAAATATTTTATTTTGACTTGAGAGAAAAACAACGTATATAAAATCTAAACACTGTTGAACTTTTAGTTTTTTTATTTTTTATTGATTTATAATCATTTTACAATGTTGTGTCAAATTCCAGTGTTCTGCACAATTTTTCAGTCATTCATGGACATATACACACTCATTGTCACATTTTTTTCTCTGTGAGTTATCATAACATTTTGTGTATATTTCCCTGTGCTATACAGTGTAATCTTGTTTATCTATTCTACAATTTTGAAATCCCAGTCTATCCCTTCCCAACCTTCACCCCCCTGGTAACCACAAGTCTGTATTCTCTGTCTGTGAGTCTATTTCTGTCCTGTATTTATGCTTTGTTTTTGTTTGTTTGTTTGTTTTTATTTTTGTTTTTTAGATTCCACATATGAGCGATCTCATATGGTATTTTTCTTTCTCTTTCTGGCTTACTTCACTTAGAATGACATTCTCCAGGAGCATCCATGTTGCTGCAAATGGTATTATGTTGTTGGTTTTTATGGCTGAGTAGTATTCCATTGTATAAATATACCACATCTTCTTTATCCAGTCACCTGTTGATGGACATTTAGGCTGTTTCCATGTTTTGGCTATTGTAAATAGTGCTGCTATGAACATTGGGGTGCAGGTGTCATCCTGAAGTAGATTTCCTTCTGGATACAAGCCCAGGAGTGGGAGACTGACTTTATTTTTTATTTAAAATTTTTTTAATAAACTAAGTGCCATTGATTGACTGACTGATTGATTGATTGGAGTTCCTGGGGATTGAAGCCAGGACCTCTCCTGACTTTAGAAAGTAGATTGCTTCCAAAATATTTTAGAATCAAGATCTCTCTGGAACACACATTCGATTCACTTGATGACTTTGATACACTAATGCTTCAAAGAAATTTGAACTCAAAAAGCCTGTGATTTTTTTTTTCTGAGTCAACTTGACAAAGCTAAAACTACATTTTCTAGGATTCATCTACTGTAAGCTTCCAAGTCAAAGCTGACCAAAGTCAAAGTTTCACAAGATGTGGGAGGTAGGAGTGAAGCAGGAGTCACTTCACTCTGAAGGTCTTTGCGGTTGGATGGACCTTGAAGTGCTTGCTGGTGGGTGTCAGTCAGTGTGTCCTCATGAACCCATGCTTTTTGTCCAGTTCTTTCTGATTGCTGGTGCTGCTGACCAACTGCAACCTTAGACTCACCACGAGATAAAGAAGCAAAATCATTTCAGAGACTTTCCCATCATCTTCCTGTCGTGGTCACACACCAACACATGGATCTGACTGGCTTCCCAGATTCCCATGCAAGCCCTAACATTTCCATCACTGTCAGTGCTTCAGGAGAGCTGCTCCCTAACTTTATTCTGATCCTCTAGCATCTTCATTCTAGACCTTAATTTCTAGCTTATCCCACAGTTGGGATCCAGCTGCTATAGTAAAACCTTTATACCATAGTACTCCTAGTGTTTCTACTTTGTGGATTGAACTTTGATACATTACTCAAAAGTAATTTCATTCTAGCTTTTAGCAAAGAAAAGACAATATATTTTTTTTTTTTCTGAGAGCTTTCTTTTCAAACTAATGGAGTCTCTCTTTGACTCATGATCTTCTTGACAGTTTTGGCTTAAGCGAAACTCATTCAATTCCATGAAAACTTACTTCATCTATGCAGCATAGAAAAAAAAGAAAGACTATTATATACATATGCTATGAAATGTCCTGTAAATTTTCTTCACTAACTAGCTTTGAAAAAAAAAAGGAGACATTAATATATATCAAGTGCTTAGAATTAGTCTTTAGTCCTCAAAATAATTTTCCAGCTCATATCCAAATCTGTTTATTAAAGGGGATATGCATACATAATGTGTGTGTAATTTAAATGCATATCTAAAGTAGATAATTTTAAAACTAACTTTGAACCAATTTAAAAAATCAGTTTCCTCTGTGAATTACATAAATATTTAGCCCAGTGGAAGCTCTGATGGGACATCCTTATGAATAAAGATGTGTAAGACTGGTCTTCATCTTGATATAAAATTTGACCTAAATAGTTATGACTTGTGAATTAAGAAGAAAATAAAATAAAAAGTGAAAATCCACAAAATAAAGAAGGCAGGAAGGCAGGAAGGCAGGTTGAAGTTCCCCTTTACTTTCATTTTCATTTGTGGTACTTCAGTGAAATATGAGAATTGTAATAATAATCCCACTACCAATAATAGTAATATCTATCACATGGATAAAATGATCCAGAGGCGAAGAAAGTGTAAGGAAGTGGTAAAATCCTAAACAAATGACCATCATGATTATGACGCTTTCCCCTTTCCTTTTTTCTCTCTTTTTCTTTCCCATACTCATAGGGGTTTCTTGCTGAGATGAGCTAACCTGATAAGATAACACATAAAACTGCCTGTGGGATTTGGTCTGTTCCCAGGCAACAGATTGCTTACTTTAAATATGGTCTTTCAGAAGCCATGATTCATCGCTGCTGTCTAAGTCTGAAGTGACATTTAACAATGGAGACCTGAGGGAGCTGGACCTTTCAGGGTAGTCGAACCAATTCAATTCAGCAAATAGTGACTTAATACCCACGTTGCATCCATTAGCTCATTGGGAAGCGCGAGCCAGGCCCGTTGCTCAGAACAGACTACGGGCAATACAGCCCATACAAGCCTTCCCCTCGTGGAGGTCCCAGCCCCACAGGGATGACAACTACAGCAAAAATTATTATAATATGTAATAGAGTATATCCAACGTGCTATAATAAAAATGTAAGCTAGATATTGGAAAAGGAGGGAATAGTTGAGTAGAGAAAACCAGCATTCTGGACAGAAGAGATGGCCTGAGGAAAGACACAAGGCTATGAAAATCCAAACTATGGTCAAGGTTTCTTGAAGTGTTATCAGGTGTTGTTTGACGGTGAATAACTTAGGACTATCGATTACAATGGCCTTTTCCAAAATTCAGTGATTTAATAACATGCACATCTTTGCTCTATCCAAACATTCTGCCAAATATACCGACATACCATTATTTGCTTTTTATTTAAAACTCCACATTGATTTTTATTTTTTTAGCTAAAATTGTTCTAAGCATTTGAGCTTAATATACTAGTGACATTTTTTTCTAACAGACCTTAAATATTTTTAAAACTATTAACATTAAAAATGTCTGTCGATCTGAAATAATCTTGATCATCCATAGTGGTACGTTACTGTACATTGAGAAACCTCGTGGTGGAAGATGAGGCAGGAAGAGGAAGGCAGTGTATCGATGGCTTTGGATTCCATAGTATGGACTGGGCTTCACATTTAGGTACTAAAGAGTAGACGTGTTTGCAATCATCAGAACTGTATCTTGAGAACTTAATTCTAGGAGTGCTGTTGCTAAGAGGTGAAAAAGACAGATTGGATAAAACAAGGTCTGAACTTCACTTTGGTTTCCCTCTTCAAGAGCTGACTCAAATGTTACCTTTTTATGAAACTTGTCCTGACTCCTTCAGGAGCTTAGTGACTTGTATGTGAGACTTCCTTATTAAGCATTCTATCTATAGTAACCTCTGCTGCATTGAATCTGTTTCTTTACATATATCTCCTGCTCCTCCATGAATATTCTGAAGATTTGTGTTTTTCATAACTGAGTCTCTAAAGCCCCAGAGTGTGTGAAAGCTACACAGGGGTACAATTTTGTAGAATGAAAGAAACAAGGAGATTAAATAAAAGCTGTTTAATAATTCAAAAATTACTTAATAGGGATCTAAAATATGAGGGAATGAATTCCAGAAATTCTTATAATTATGTGATTGGAGGCCAGATTTAGTCAAAGATAGTTCTGAAATTTCAGTCTGGTTGAAGATCATGACAGGAAACGTGTCTCAAGTACAAATCCATCCACTGGGAAATGGTGGTCTCTGTGTAGCTTCACTCCTCCAAGATAAAACTAAAATATTTTTATACATTTGTGAGATCAATTACATACTTATATTGACTGAAATAAAATCACACAACGTGAGCGCTGGAGTTAAGTTTTATTTAGGGTCTGTGCGCAGAGCTTAATGTATATGGCAGCTGATTGGATGACTGTATGCTGTCTGCCTGCTGAGATACAGCCGTGTTGTAGTGGAGGAACCAGCATACTGTTCCCTAGCTCTGGCTCTGTCCCTAGTGAGTTTGTATCCATAAACTAAATGCTCTATCTCAGCAAATTTCAATAAGAGAATGAGTCCAATAGCACCTCCTTGCCTTCTTGGCATGTTCTAATGACACAGTGATTGTAGAAATGGTTTTGGAATTTCTTTCACTCTTGTATCCACAATAATCCATTAGGGATAAAACAGAGTGTGAGTTTTAGAAAACATAAACCAAATTATGTTACTTTCCTGTTGAAAATTTTCAGTGATTTCCTCTCTTAGGTTAAAATTCGACCAGTTTATCAGGACCATAAGTGGAGCCCTTGTACGTAGTTGTTTTTGTTTACACTGTATCGCTAGCTCAGTGCCCATCACATACTATATGCTCATAAGTGCCAACAAAAAATTGGCACTTGCCATCTGCCTCTACAAGGTCTGAATCACACTGGCACTTGCCATCTACCACTACTGAATTAAATCACAAGCCCCTGCAGCCGCTGACCTCCAACACTCCCTGAAAGGTGTTCAGGGTGGAGATCAGGAATGAGGCGCTCTGTGCTCTGGGAAAAACTGGCAGAACAGGCCTTCAGATTGTCAGATATTTTTAGGAGAAGATTTTACAAGCCCAAATTCTTGCATCTCATATCTAGAAAAGCACTAACGGTGACATCTGTTCCTCGCAACTAGCAGCGAGCCTCTGTCTAAATGTGTGCTTGACTGCATGTGCCCCCCTTCACTGAAATCATATATAATATTGACCTTCCCCACTATCTCTTCGGAGCAGTTACTCAGAGCTATCTGAAATGCTGCTTCCCGGGCTACAGTCCTCAGTTGGCCCCCATATAAAACTTAACTCACAGCTCTCACATTGTGTGATTTTATTTCAGTCAACGTAAGTATGTAGTGAGTATATGAATGCATGATAGAATAAGTAAGTAAATGAAGGCGTTAACTGTGACTTCCCAGCTAGTTAGTGGTGGAATCAGGGCTGGAAGGTAGGTGTCTTGATTCCAAAGCTCTTTATTTCCATTGTCCCAAAATTGTTCTAACTCATGAAATTCTATCCTTTGATCACCAATGGAAAAGGCATTAATTTTTTTTGTATATATATATATTTTTTTTAATTGAAGTATAGTCAGCTTACAATATTGTGTCAATTGAAAGGCATTAATTTTTGAGGTGTGTGCCTAAAGTTAAATCTGTGGTCCCTGGCTAGGGATCAAGTTATAACAGACTTCACCATGCTCTAGGGCTTACAATCACAGCTTTTTGACCTTGTGTATTTACCAGCTGATGTAGTTCACAGAAGCTGTTCCCATATTTTTACTCCATAATGTAGCAATGTGCATTCATCTGCTTCTTATTCATACTTTTTGTGAGATACCTTCATTTCAAATTTATTTTGACAAAAGTGTGATCCCATTCCATTTTATAAATGATAAAGAGAAAAATGGAAGAAGCATTGGATTCATCATGTGAAGGTTGAATAATTCTGATTTTGAGCAATGAATATCGATTGCTCTTTTAAGATGTATTTGAAGAGTTCTTGTCATTGAGGAAAACATTTATCAAGGGTTTCTTGAAATCCATTCAAGTGCTAAGAGAAGGATAAGAAGCTATGGTAAACAGATGACAACTTTGCTTATTAAGTTGTTTTGAAATGCACTTTCTTGCTGTAGGAATAATGGATATCGCTGAGAAATACGATAATCAGGTATTCTTGCAAAATTGTAGCATAGCTTTGTGTTAGCCTGTAATAAGCAGAAAATGGATTGTTGAAAAGGGGAAACAGTTGATCCTTTGTCCTAATGAATTTCTGCTTTGCCAACTCTCAAACTCGGATATGTCCCAATGCAAAATTAAAAGCATATGAAGAAATTCCTAAAATTGTTAATTGGGTTAATTGTAAGCTCATGCTATTATATTATAGCTGTTTTCCCAAAGTCCCTTTTTTTTCTCCAGTTGACCCTCTAATCATGGAAAATTACTTTCCACTTTCGTAAGAGTCTTATTGCTGTCCCTATATTTATGTACAAATGATTGTCTCTCTATGTCAGGGAAAGTGCAAGGCAATTGGAACTTATTTTAGTTATTCTTCTTTCCATTATGTTTTGTACATATTTTTATGCACCCATTAAGTTTTTTCCCCCTATCTTGAGAAGAAAAACACACCTCTATTTGGGATTTTTTCTCCCTCTACTTTTAAAAAAATTTTCCTTGTAACTGTTTTCACTCCCAATCCCTTAACCTATTGAAATGTTTATGTCCTTAACAGTCTTAAATAAACAAATGCACAAAAACCTTTGTCACTGTTGACTAGGTCCTTTTCCCCTCACAGAAAGAATTCAGGGACAGAAGCGGGGATTTATTAAGAGATGGCTAGTACACTCTCAAGCGGAGAGCAGGCAGGCTCAGGTGAGCACTTGCCCTGAGTTTATTTGCTTGGCAAGTGGGTTACATAGAGTGTAAAAATGAATGGCTGGAATACTAATTGGGGAGGAAGAGTTTGGGGTTATATTCACTGATTTTCATCCCAATTCTACCTTCCCAAAGAGAGGAGGGACTTTTTTCCTTATTTAGTCTGGATCAGAAGTGTCATGGACTTGATGGGTACTTCTAATCTGCAAGGCTAATTTTATTGAAATGAGGGCACAATGAGCAAAAGGGGACATTTGGACACTACAGATTCCTGCCTTTTCCCATCTTTCTTTGTTGGCCTCTAGGCCACTCCTCACCCCAAAATGTGTGATCGCTTACCCACCCAGAGGTTCTTGCTTTTCTTTCTCTGCCAAAGGACTACGTGATGCATTTGGCCTCTGCCCCTCATTTTTGCCCAATCCGTGCCATTTGGTCTGTGTCCCCCTTTCTCTGCTCATATCTAGCTACCTGCCTACTCTAACATCTTTATCCTTCATAGATGCTCACACTATTACAGCATCTCTTTATTTTCCTGGCTAAACAATTTAGAAGGACATTGAAGACTTCTTGTCTCCAAGACCTCAGCTCACACTCAAGCCTTCTCTTGCATCTTGCCTTCCTCACTTGTTACAGCAGATACCTAGAATGGATTTTAAAAGTCAGATAATATGATTTGATTCAGTTTGTCTATAGTCCTCCAAAACATTTTTGCCACGTGCTTGGCGATTATGACTGAACTTGCTCTTGCCAAGCACAGTAAGTACAGTTAAATTAATCGTTTTTCAATCTTCATTTTAAAAATTCCTTGTAATGTTTATCAGTTGACTGTTATACAATTTTCAATTTTTAAATATTCCATTTCCTTTGGCTTCCATGACCCCTCCTTGTCTTTATAGGCCCCTGACTCTGTCTTTTCCCCAGAACACTTTGTTTTGGATTTACTTGAACCTGCGTCTCTCCAAGTGCAATTTTTAAGATTCCCAATAAACTCTTTTCTTATTTGCAGCCTCCTGCATTATTTTTTGCTTGACACTCCTTGCTCCTTCAAACTATCCTGTGTATCATCCCAAATAAACCTCACTAAACATAACCGTCCTCGACTCAGAAAATTTTAGTGGTTTCTTATTATTTATTGAGTGAAGTTCAAACCCTTTAATTGATGTGCAAAACTAGCAATCCTTCCAATTTTATCTTTGCACCAGATAGTCGCTTTTTCTTTCATTTGCTTTCAATTATCTCTAGTCTTTGTAGGTTTCCATTTAATGCCACATATATCTTTCTATCTCCATTTATTAAAACCAATCCAGTATTCAAATCCTATTTTAAATGTTATTTTTGTCATAAATTTGGCCACAGATAGTCTCTCTGAAGTTTGAATTTTGACAGCACTTAATCTTTTATAATATTTCCCACTTTTTAACTTATTTGGAGTTTTCCCACTTAGTAACACATTCTACTCAAGAGCTTCTTTAAGAGCAGGAATCATAGCTTAATTATGCTTATACCCATCCCCAAGTGGCTATCATGGTGCCTACCATGACAAGTGCTCAAAATTATTTATTGTGTAAGTAAACATGTAAACGAATTAATGAGTAATGATATAATCACGCTTTCTAAAATGAAAAATTTCTTTTGGAAAAGTTCCTCTCTATAGCAGTAATGAACCAAGTTTTAAGTTATTGCCTTATGTTTTTTTCTTTTAATTTACTATGCAAATCATTGACTTTAGCAAAACAAGTATTTCATTTGCTGGTGAAAATGCTTAAGACGACAAAAAAGAGGGCATATTAAGAATCAATGGAAGCCGCTACATCTGTATCTTTTTAACACCATCTGTCTCTCAAGTTGTTAGATGAATCCAAAACCCATCCAAGTTTTGCTGGTCTGCAGCAGTAAAATGCTTCAATGGCAATTTCAGACAGATTGAACATATTTCAATTAGACAATTTAGTTGTAAGAGCATTGCTTTGGTGGATAACCCTCCAGGGATTATAATGAATACAGCTTAATTGGTTTATTAAGTAAAATTTACAAAAGCCAGGAGCTTTAGTTTGAAAAAACTTTTAGATTCAGTGAGGCACAGTTTTGCATATAATAAATGTGATGGGCACTTGCTGTTGCACAAGGGTTGGCAAGTGGTTGTATAAGTTAATGGCTACTCTAGCTAACTGAGAAGTAGTCCCTAAAACCACAAGCATATTTTTAAATAATTGAGAAACAATAAAGATGCACCTAGTACTGAACCTAAAGATTAAACCTCAGTGTGGTAACTTGTCAAGAGAGTCTGGCCTGAGAGTCAGAATTCTGAGATTCTAGACCTAAAATTATAAAATATAATTAAATTTCTTTATTCGGAAAGTTCATCATCATAAATATCGTTGCCATTACACAACCTTGAAAAATAAGCCTTCATATTTGCATATATTAGTAGGCATACAAAACAAGATCTGGAGTTTAATCTTTACATAATTATGCCTGTATTCATATAATTAAGGTTTAAGAATATCTGGAGTTAGTTGTAAATATATATGTTCCTCATGTGTGTTAAGATCACATATGTAGTGGGAGGAAGGTATAGCTCAAGTGGCAGAGCACATGCTTAGCATGCACGAGGTCCTAGGTTCAATCCCCAGTATCTCCATTAAAACAAAACAAAACTAATAATAAATTAGGAAATAGACCTAATGATCTCCCCACCAAAAATAAATTTAAAAAAATATCACAGATGTAAGGCTATGTGATGGCATGGATGCATCAAAAAAGCATACATCACTTTCAGTTGGAAAGAACATTTTATATCATTTATTTCTAAATTTGTCATTTAGCAAATGGGGAACAAGAGGGTCAGAAAGAGCAAGAAAATCCACCATGAAGATAGTTCTCCAAAGCTGGACCTCTAGACAGTTGGCCACAGTTGCTTCGAAACTCATGTAATCAGCTTCCCAGCTGGCTACTTAGGTGACTTTTTACAAGTAACTTGTGAACTCTTGCTTCCACGGCTGTGATACAGTGAAGAAAAATCAATAGAGCCTCTAAAGGTGAAACAGTGATTTGGGAAACTAAAGAAAAACGCAGAAGAATACAGTCTAGAATTTCCTGACTCCAAAAATGTACGTTCAATTTAACAGGAAATTAACCATGATTTCCAGAAAAATCCCTTTTATCCCACTAGGATAACTATAGCCATACTAGGAGCAGATCTCTTTTTTAACTTAGAGCTTTATTCTATAGCGTTAGCAAAGAAATACATTGTAGCTTATGTAACCATGGGGATAAAATGCAATTGAATTCAAATCGAGATGTATTCTAATATCCCCCTATGTTTAAAGCATTATTCAAAGCAGTTTTGGGAAAGTAGGTATGAAAATAATATCTAATATCTGTATTCATAGTATACTTTATAATAAAACAAATCTAAGATACATAGTATACTTTATAAAATGTCTTGTTATAGGTTGAATTTTGTCCTCCCAAAGGAAGTGTTGAAGTCTTAACCCCTAGTACTTGTGTATGTATCCTTAATTGCAAAGAAGGTCTTTGCAGATGTAAACAAGTTAAAATGAAGTCATTGTGGTGGGTCCTAACTCACTATGTTGGGTGTACTTATAAGAAGAGGAAAATGCCATGTGAAGACATATAACACAGGGAGAATGCCAGGTGACCACAGGTAGAGATAGGAGTAATGAGCTACAAGCCAAGAGATGCCAAGAGTCCTCGGCCACCACTAGAAGCTGCGATCTAGAGCAAGGGAGGATTCTTCTCAGAGTCTCAGATGGGCTCCTGGCTCCTTGATTTTAGACATCTAGCTCCCAGAACTCCGAAAGAATATACGTCTGTCATCTTAAGCCACCCAGATTTTGGTATTTTGTTAATGGTAGTTCTGGAATACTGATACTTTTTTTTTCTTCAAATTTTACATTTGTATTAATTACAACTGGACATTTAGTTGTCAAATTTTAAAACATTAAGGGCTTACCCTAATTTGAGCCTAAATTTTCAAAGATTGTGGTAAGGCATTCCAGAAAAAAGGAGCTGACCTGAGGAGCTTTGCAGGGACAAGGATTAAAGGCTCACGTGGACACAGCTTGGGGTCTGGTTGGTTTTGGCATTGTTCCCAGCGGGAAACGTGGAAAGTGAACAAGGTACTATCAGAATTAAGTATTGCTCTTTCGAAAAATGAACACTAAAGCTGAAAACAAATGGGCTGCTTGTTTCCAATTATTTTATTCATCTCCACAGTCCTACAAAGAGATAGGATGTGCCCATGTTTTATTACCACTATATATAAAGAGGATGATAAAATCATACAATTCAGGTCACTTACAGCATTGGAAATCTTATTTTTCCCACCTCATTAGATCTTAGGAACATTGGAGAGTAGGTGAGAGAAACAGGGAAACCAGTAATTATATTGGCAATGTGCAGCTCTACAATCACATGGTTCCCTGGATTTATAAAGAATTGTGGGCAACTCCTGACAGTAGCAAATGTAGGTCATAAAACTCTGTGTACCTGAAGCTTGCCTCCTACTCTTTCCTCTTGGTAACTCAATTGAAAGTAATTGGAGGAAAATCATTGAGTTTTCTAAGGAGAAAATTAGTCAGAGTCATGACAAAGCCAGAGGTTTGTGTATTACCAAACCTCTAATGATAAGATTCTACTTTTACAGTTGTTGTCCAGAAAGTACTTTAACGTTGTCATCTTGATCTTTTTTAAATAATAGGAACTCACACTTATGTGTGCTTTCCATGTGCTGGGAATGCAAAACTTTACATGAATTACATTTTAACAACCATCCTCTGAAGCTTCGCTACTGATGAAGCAAATTTAGGGTGGAAAAGTTAACATGCTCAGATTCACAGACCCTAGAAAAGGCCAATCAAGTTTCCCTAGCAATCGGGCACTGAAGCTCATGGACTAAACCACAATTCCCTTCTGCTTCTGAGAGCTAAATGTTGTATATGCTAAATACCAAAATCTTACATCTGACATCGTCTGACTCCTATTTTTTTGAAGCCAAATATCCATTTCACATACAGAGAGTGTCACCTGCAAGAAGCATCGGGTAATGAGCCTATGATCCATTTCCTCTTAACTTTTATCCTTTTCTCCGTAAACTGTAGGTGAAGTCTCCCTGCCTGCTCCGTGAGTCTTCCTCCATACTCGATTCATAAAATGTACACAGGTGTGGCTCTTACCATCCTGATACCACACATCATCCTTCACCACAATGTAAACTCCTTCATATCACGTCCGGCAGGATCATGTCACGTTCACTCCCAATGCTCCCAGAGTGCCAGGTGGAGTCATTTGTTTTTAGTGTATATACTCCTAAATTATGCTGGGTAAGCTGAAGAAGCAAAAATAAGAATCAATCATTAGTGCATGAAGAGTTACTCAGATTACCACGTGTAGAATATTTCCGATCGAGAAAGAATCTCTCTCTCCATCTTTATGTTTTATAAAATCCATCATCAGTAAGAAGGACCTTATATTGTCTGTCCTGACAATATCACACAGATGTGTGTAGATCAAACTCGAAACTGATATACAAATAAATATGAGATGACGTCACTAACGTTTTGCCATTATCTTCTGCTGTTTACTTAGTCCTTGTCTATATGTTACTACATTTTTCAACTTCATTCTTTCTTCTAAGCCACACGTTAAACAGATTTCACACAGTACCATTTTTCCCTACTTTATTTACCTTCCTATTAGGATTCAAATGTGAATATGCTAATAGATGACACTTTCTAGGTAATAGATTTTTTATTACCCCAATGAAGTGATCATTTGAAAGTTTATGTATATCTCTAGATCTTTTTCCTCTATTTCATCCCTGGAATTAAAATATACATTCTCTTGAACTGAAGGAGGTGGCGGCATAAGGGGAATAAATTGCCCCAGCAAAAGAAAAGGTGGCTTAGCGCAGCTGGTCTGCCTGAGTGTCAGTAATCACCTAGGACATCATCGAGCTAATGCTTCTCCCACTATTTCTTCAAAACAGCACCTTAAGACTGAGGACATCTATTGGTTCACTAATTAAAATAAAAGTCTCTCTACTTCATTAAAAAAATACAAGTTTTCCAAAATTTTTAATACTACGTTCATGAAGGAGAGAAAATTACAAATTTTTAAAAATGAGGCAATCATTTTTTTCCCACAACCCTTCTAACTCAGCCTGGAAGTTGATTCCTTTTCCATCTTTTCCTTTTCAAAGCTTTGGTGTTCTTGGCAAAAATGAGATGCCAGGAGGCCCACTAGTGATGATTCTTATGGAGTCACTGACTCAAGAGACAGTTGGTGTGCCTATGGAAAGTCTCTGAGAAAACGAGATTTGTTTTAAAGGTCTTGTAAAAATGATCCAGTTTTCTCTCTGTAGTTCTGTGTACATATTGTATTCTGCTAGAGATAAAGTCACCTTTTCTCCCTATTCTGAAGGAATTCACCGTGGAATTCATGTCCTCTTGAGCTCCTGGAAATCCCCACATTAGAAAGGTACCTAGACACCCTCAGTTTCTTGGCTCCTGAAGACTTTAACTGAAGTGGAGCAACTAGAAGTTCTCACTAGAGGTGCACAGAAGAGGCAGCTTTAGTCAAGGAGAGTGACTTGGAGCACAGCAGATACAATCCACTTTCCCTGTGTCAGTCTCTCTTAGGAATGTCGCTCAGAAGTTCAGCTCTGCTTACGTCATTTGAGGGGTTGAAGACACACTCACTTCCTCAGCATGGATGCTGTACAAACTACTGAAATGAAGATTTTGGTTTTACTTTCCATTTTTCTGGTGTCTAAAATTCCAGCATTCAAGCCAGAGAGCAGAGATGTGACAGTTGCTTCACTTAATTACAGAAGCTGATCATGTAGCCTACTTTCTGTCTGTTTCCTAGTCCTTTTCATGAACTGGCAGATAATCTCATAATTATGCAGAAAGTTCTGGTGCTGCACATACAACCGGATAAAGACTGGCACACCGTGCTTCAGCAGTTCCACAGTCATTTATTATCAAGATTAGAGATTGCCAGGAAAATCACATTTTAGCTAATTTTACTTTGCGGATTCAGTAGGGAGGGGAGGAGGACACAGAACAAGGCAAATTATATTTTTAAAACTCTTGTGCTTTCCATTATTCAGGTAATAGTGAGGAATGTATTGCATGAGGAAGGAATATAGCATTTAAACATTTTTTAGCAAAAACGTACATAATTAAGCCTGAAGTTTACTTATGGTTGGATAAAAGGCAAATGGCTTTTTTCCAGCTAGTCTCCATGAGACTACACAATGGTGTGCACAGTGTAATATAATGGAACATGGGTACTAATATTAATATAATAAAGTAAGTGTGATCCTATTAAAAGTTGGTTTTAACATTGCTATGGTAAGAACACAATGTCTTCTACTGTCTTCTTCAGCCAAGCACCAAACGAGTTTGCTCTCAGATTTCAAATTCCTCCACCCAGGAAGGGCTGAAAGCTGGGTAAATGTAATTAAATATCTGAATATTTTGGCGGGACATAACACTGCTGAGATGTTTCTTAGAGCAAAACTGGTAGTGAGATGCAGGTGGAAGAGCCCTAAACCTGGACCTAAATGCGCTGGGTTCAAGTTTTGGATCCCATAGTTAAGAACTGCAACGTTAGGCAAGAATTAATTTCTATGAATATTTGGTTCATTTTCTTGAACACAGGGATATTAATTCGGTCTTACAGTGCTACATTAACACACTAGATCAAAACCACTTTGCCAACTGAAATGCACTGCATGATTGTGCATTATTATAGCACATAAGTAGTATGTGTGTGTAGGTTGATCAAGAAAAATTGCACTGGATACTGGTTAAAATGGCAAGAAAGACTTTGAGACTATTGAAGTAGGGGTCAAGGTTATGGCAACAGGGGAGAGAGACTGAACTCAATTTCACTGAAACAAAAGGCAAGAGGATTTTTAAATGCTGGGGTGCATTAATGGAAAAGTACTGGAGGAATTCAGAGGGGAGATTGGTCAATGTGATTAGGCTATCTGTGTTTGCTAATTGATGCTTATTGAAGCTAGGTTTCTATCTTCCCCACAGAGACTGGCAGACCAAGGTCCTAGCTTTCTTGAAGATCATATCTAAAAGGGAAGAGAGCAGAAGATTTCCATCTTAAAGAGGCAGAGAAAGAAATTACAATGGTAAGTTTTCAAAAGACACTAACCACTGCATTAAAATAGATAAACACAGGATCCTACTGTAGAGCACAGAGAACTATATTCATTATCTTATAATAGCTTATGATGAAAAAGGATATGAAAAGGAATATATATATATATATATATATGTATATAAAAATATATAAATCTGAATCAGTATGCTGTAAAGCAGAAATTAACCCAACATTGTAAACCGACTAAAAAAAAAATAAACTAAATGCTCTAAGAAAAAGGAGGTTAAGGGCCTATAGTCAGGAAGAAACTTGCCTAAAGTTTAGTCACACTGAGGGGAACTTGAAGGATGCCTTGGTCAGTGGGTGCCAAAATCCGGTAATTCTATAGGCAAAACCAAACGGCCTAATCAGTAGTCACAGATCTGCCTTTCATTCCTTGTTTCTGTTCACTGCTGACTGACATTCAGCCATCATCAGTTACATCCTGAAATTTATTTCTTAGTGTTGAAGGTGTAAATGCACACTCAATGACAGGGGAAAGCTTAATAAAATAACAAAATGACAAGAACTTTTGCAGTGAGCTGTTTCTGAGATTTATTGATGTTTTTATCTGGATGAACTTATGTGGTGATAAATATATGCAAGCTTTAGCATTTGATTCAGATAAGTAAAGTAAAGGAAGTACACAGGGTTGACCAATTCTCACAGACACTGCTGCCTGAACAGCTTAATTTTTTCCTAAGTTCTTTTTCTTTGATTCCTTGGGAAGAAGTATTTGACCTTCTTTATCCTTTACCCAATGACCTTGCATTTTGATCACATGGCTGAACTCAGAGTTGCTAAAAAGCACTTGATTAACATGGAGGGGGTGGGGGGGTGCTGTGAATTTCTGGAAAAAAAATCCTACTGAGAAATTGATTGGATTTACATTTAATCTACAGCTGAATTTGGGGAGTATTACCATCTTAACAATATTGCGTTTAAATCTTGTATATGATACATTTCCTATTCGTTTAGGACTTTAATGTCTTTGAGTAATGTGTATAGCTTTAGCATACATGTCTTTTACCTATTTTGTTAAATTTATTTTTGAGCATTTCATGTTTTTGATACTATCGTATTGCCTTCCTAACTGAAATTTAAAAACACAATATAGAAATATAGTTGAATTTTGTTTATTGGCCTTGTATACCATGACTTTACTAAACTCACTTGTGTGTTCAAATAGATGTTTTTGGAGATTCCTTATGATATTCAACAAAGGAAAGCATATTTTTGGACAAAAGAGATGTTATTTTCAATATGTTTACTTCCTAGTTCTGTTTCTTGATTTATTATTAGTACTTGAATAGAAGTGGTGAGAGTCCTGAGCTTAGGAAGGAGCCATTCAATTTTTTTTTTACCACTATCATGGTACTAGTGGTATTTTTTTTTTAAGAAGCTCTTTATTAGGTTGAGAGAGTTCCCTTTTATTTTTCTTGGTTGGGAATTTTTATGAAGAAAGAGTGCTGATTTTTGCCAATGTTCTTTTTGAATTTATTGATATGATTGTATGGCTTTCTATTTCAGTATGTTTTCCCTTTACTAGCTATGTGTTCTTTAATTCTCTGAAAGAGGAATGCTGAAATTGTCAAACTTAATTTGAATTTATCCATTTCTTCTTTAAATTCAATTTTTCTCCTGAATCATTTCTCTCTAGCCACTTTAAATATTTTCTCTTTGGCACTTTTTTTTTTTTTTAGCAATTTGGTTAAATTATTCCTTGGTTTGGACTTCTTTATTTGTATTTTTTTGTGGCAGGGGGTTTGCCCTTTTTGGTTTATAATTATCATTAAATTTAGAAAAATTTGGCCATTATATTTCTCCATGTTTGTCTCCTCTCTCTTCCTTTGAATTTTCTGACACTGAATTTACAGGTATTTTAGACTATTTGATGATTTCCCATAAGTCATTGGGTTTTTGTTCAATGTTTTTCAGCCTTCTTATGATTCATTCTGCATTGTTTCTATTCCTTCTGCAGGGTCTGCTCTAATCTCATTCATGATTTTCTTTTTCAGATTTTTTTTTCATTTCTGTAAGTTTTATTTAGTTTTTCTTTTATCTTACATTTCTATCATCATCATCATATTTTTCTTTACATCTTTCAGCACATGGTGTATTTTTATAATAGAACTTTGATACACCTTTCTGCTAATTCCCTCATCTCTGTCATTTTGAAGTTTATTTCTAATGACTTATTTTTCTTCTAGTGATGGGTCACATTTTCCTATGTTGTAATATGCTTACTGATTTTTTATTTGATGGTGGATATTATTAGCTTGATAGGTCTTTAAAAAGTGTTAGACCTTTCTGAGAGTCAAGTTACTTATGTATTAGTTTGATCATTTTGAGGTTTTCTTCCAAGTGTTTTAGGTGGGGTTTAGGGTAACTTTATTCTAAGGCCACTTTAGCTCACTTCTGAGGCATGACTTTTCTGGGTCACTACTGAATGCTCTTTGTATTCCACAGGTGTGCTCACCCTGGCTGGAGGGAACTTGAAGATTCACTGCTCTGCGTGAGCTCCTGGAATTGTTCATCTTACAGCTCTTCAGCCATTGCTCTTTCTTCAGAAGTTGTTTTTAATCCAACCTCATTCAGTTTTTCCCAGTGCACATATGGACGGACATTCACTCAAAGACTCCAGAGATTCCTTATGCAAATTTCTGAATCTCTTTTTCTATGTAGGTCCTTCCTTTTAGGTAATCTGCCTTGAATATTTCAACTGTTTTGACCTCTCTGAACTCTGAACCTGATTGATTCTCCTTGCACTGCATTCTAGGAATTACCTTGAGGCACATAACTTAGATCAATGCAGGAGTCAATTTTTTTGTTTCTTTTAGAATTAGGGGTCACAGTCAAATGCATTCTGCTTTCCAATATTTGATAACAGCTGTTCCTTATACTTCTTTCCAATTTCAAAAGTCTAATTTCCCATTAAATTAGGAGAACTTAACAAATAAAATTCACGTTCCCTCAGGATGTCTACTATCCTAGAAATTGTATAACAAGCTTTTCTCTGACCTATCATCACTAGTAATACAACTGGAATGTTTTTAGAAATTCTACTGTGGCATGACCTTTTCCATAAGGTTTGCTACCATGGAGTAAAAAATGAAATAATTCAAACTAATGCAATGTTTCCTGCAACTAGAAAAAGTTTTAAAAGATTGGTATAAATTATAGTGATATTTATTATAGTTTTAGAGGTATTTCTTTGGGATCAGAAAGATGTGTCTTTGAATCTACTTTCTAATCCCACTTGTGACCTTAGAAAAATACTTAACCTTTCTGAAGCTCAATTTCCTATTGATAAATATATTATACTATTTATTTCAAAGGGTTTTGAGAGTACTAAATGGTCTTATAAATGTTCATTTTTCTCCCATTTTATGCATGTGACACGCCTAAGTTGTTGTTATTGTTGTTATTATTAATTTATAAAATCAGTGACAGTATACACATCATGGCATTAACACACTAAAAATAAATAGTGTAAATTAGTACACTCACTCTGGAGCTCAATTTGACAATACTTTAAAATTTTGATGATGACGATATTCTAAGCTCTGTAATCTTATTTCTTTTTCCTAGTTAAATATTCCACAGATGCTTAAGGAAAAAATGTGTAAAAATGTTCATTACAACACAGTCTTAGCAAAGAAATAAAAACAATCAAACTGTATCTCAACCTCAATATGGATTTGAAAAAAAAGCTTGATTTATTCATGTAATGGAGTAGGTTACTTAGTTTGAACTAGATTTATATGTATTAAAAATTTCATAAGCAAAATTCTGAGTAAAATTCAAGTTGTAAAAATGATGTCTTTAGTTAAAGAACAAATATGTAAAATGTTAAACCTACAAAGCTTTCATATATATATTGTTTATGACTACGTGCATATGAAGCAAAAGTCTAAAACATATATGAGAATGAAAAACAAAAGCTAGAGATAAATTTATACCTTAGGAGAAGAAGGGAAGGAGAAGAGATGAAGAGGCAATACTTTAGCTATGTCCATTTTAAATTATTTTCTTTATAAAAGGAAAGAATTCTGAAACAGATATGGCAAAATTTTACCTATGAAACCACTAATGTGGGCTCTTGTGTGCCTGTCATTGTATTTCTTTCTGGCCATTTTCTATCTTTTATTCCTGGACTTGAAGAAAATTACCAAACATTTTAATTCACTTTTGTTGCCTATATGCCTATATGCCCATGGCCAAGTGAAGGGAATAAAACAGTAAGAATTATTTCATCCATACATTTACTGTTCATTATGCAGAAATTTTCATTTAATTATAAGCTCACATTTTGTCTCTATAATATCCTGTGGCCCCATTTACGCTCTAGAAGTCAGTCTAAAAAGGCTAAAAATTGCATAACTAAAATTATACTTCATTTTGGAAAAAGCAAAAGTATAGAGATGGTAAAAAGATAGGTAATTGATGGGGTTTGGTGGGGGAGGGGGGTGAACAGGTGAAAGGCAGAGTATTTCTTAGGGTGGTGAATCTATTCTGAATGATACTGTAATGGTTGATACGAGATATTATGTCTTTGTCCAAAACCACAGAACTTTACACACAAACAATATACCTTAAAATGTGCAAATGTAAAAAATCATTTATGAGGTTAGGGAACCCTAGGATGTAATGAAGAATGTGATGAAACAATCTACATGTATTAAAAGTATATGAATCAACCTCACTGAAAGGTATGAAAGGTGGGGAGAAAGTGTTGACCTAAGTGACTTTGGAAATGAGTGGAGTCTGTAAAACCAAAGGCAAAAGAATCTGAATATAAGTTGTATTTTAGTTGATAAAATTGTTTCCCATGGGGATGTGGTTTACCAGTTAGGAAATGGTTTACATTATACTGGAGATGAACAATTAAGTGAATGAATGATAGATGACAAGTGCCAGATGTTTTGCTTTTGGAGCAGAGGGTACAGAGAAGCAGCGAGAAGCTAGAATGATTCACATGGTAATCAGTCAGAGTCAGAAACATCAGTATAAACTCATGTTTAACTGACTGTATGCACACATGCTTAAGCACAGAAATATGTGCAGATATGCATATATACAAGGTTAGAGTACACATATACAGCTCCTTGCTGTGTCAGTTGATATAAGAGAAATTATCCCCTCTGTAGCAATGAGCACACTTAGTGCCCTGACTATGATTTCTAATACCATTATCCGATGAAAGGGTCCCTTAGAGGAATGACTGATTCTAGGGTTGGGGCAGGAAATACACAATAGGGACCTGGAGCATCTTGTGGTGCCAGGTAGTAAGGACATGCTCAAAAACAAAACATAACAAAACAATGATAGTGATAAGCCAAAAGGACACGGGAACCAACTGGAAGCACTTCCAGTGGCC
Organism: Vicugna pacos; assembly: GCF_048564905.1. Taxonomy (NCBI): domain Eukaryota; kingdom Metazoa; phylum Chordata; class Mammalia; order Artiodactyla; family Camelidae; genus Vicugna; species Vicugna pacos. The sequence continues at coordinate 58,953,744 of NC_132987.1, read as the reverse complement.
AAATCTGGAACAGTTTGAGGAGCACAATAAAGTAGTAGTAGATTAGAAACCAAAGTATACAATTAATATTTCTGAGTTAATAATGACATAGATAAATGATTCAATAAAAATAAATGGCAGAGAGAAGACAAATATGCCTTGCAGAAGAAGTCCAAATAATTTATGTAGGAACTTGGCCTTTAAGAGATGGAGCTTAGTTCCCCACATCCTAAGTCTGGCCTGCACATAGTGTCTTCCTCCTAAAGACTACAGCGTAGAGTGGGGAGAGAGTAACATTAAAATGGAGAAAGCTGACACACTCCACCTCATCCACGTAGTCCAGTGGTTACTTGATCACTGATAAACAGGCTGGTAAGATGTACTCTTGATAATATCATGTAAATGGTGCTTTTCTTCAGTGATCTTCCTTTTAAAATCCCAGAACCCTAGTCTAATCAGGAGAAATACAGCCCACAAATCCCAACTGAGAGACATTCTACAAAACCCCTGATCACAGTGCAGGTATCTTCCACTTTCTGAAAGTTTTTTTAATGCCTCTTTGCTTTTAAGAAAGACCTACATTAGTTTCTGTTTTTGCTAACAGAGAGAAATCTGAAGATTTTCATTTTTACAATAAAAGGCAAAAAGCAAAAATTGTGTTGAGTGTTTGCTTTGCAGCCGGCAGAAAGAACGGCACCGCCAAGCTCCTTGCTCAGGAACTACACTCAGCATCTCAGCATCAGGCTGACATGGCTTTGAACTGTGTCTGTGAGCTTCTATGCTTTATTGGCATTTGTTTTGTGCATCTGTTAGGGAGATGTAAACGAACTGCCCCAAGGTAATTGTTTATTCACTTTATACCATTTCAGCTTACAAAAGGTTTCATAGAACAGTCTGATTCCCAATAGCGGGGGAAACTGTGCACCTCAAAACTGTCAGGTCATCAAAAACGAGGAAAGACTGCCACAGCCAAGAGGACCTAAGAGGACTGGACAACCATTTGTAACCTTGTGTTTCACATGGAATTCTGGAACAGAAAACGGACGTTAGGAGAAAAACTAAGGAAATTTGGATAAAGTATGAATTTTAGTTACTCATAAATTAGCAGTACTTGTTCAAATAATTCTAACCAATATGCCATACTACCTAAGATATTAATAGTAAGGGAAATTGGGTGTGGGTTCATAGGAACTCATAATTTTTCTGTAAGTCTAGAACTGTTCTAAGATTAAAAGTTCAGGGGGAGGGTATAGCTTGTGGTAGAGTGTGTGCTTAGCATGCACAAGGTCCTAGGTTCAATCCCTGGTACATCCATTAAAATAAATAAATAAAACAAAGTAAATAAACCTAATTCTTCCCTCCCTCTAAAAAAGTGGAAAAAATTTTTTTTAAAAGTTCATTAAAAAGAAACTGATCATTCATCCAAGCATTCAACTAGAAACTGAGGAGTCACCTTCCCGATTTCCATCTTCCTTATTCAATTTCTTTCTCGTTTTTTTTTTTTTTTCTTCATCTGTCATGTTTGCTCCAGCTCTCACCATCTCATCAGTTCTTCCGGAATTATTTATTTAAAAAGCCTTCCAACTAGCACCATTTTCACCCAACTCAAATTAATAAATTAGTAAATTAATGAATGAATAGGTTAGAAAAGAATGGAAGAGGGAAAAGATAGTAATGACTCTTAAATTAGGGCCATTGATGTAGTAAGTTTGGTGGTTTGAGATTATTTGGGGAAAAAAAAAGAAAAGATTCATTAAGCTGCTCGCTTCCTGCTTTGGCTTTGTTACTACACTTAAATGGCTTATCTTCTCCATGCTTTCCTAGAAATATTATTTCTCAAAGTTCTTTGCCAAAATGTGATTTATGTGATTGTCTTACAACATCTTATGAGAACTTGCTTTGTAGTTAGGGCCTTCGGTGATTGGCTTTACCTATTTATGGCCTCGGGGTTCTAGGCACTGAGAAGTGAGTAATATAGAATATTTATATTGTATATTTGACAGTCTGTTGAACTTCTAGGAGTTATTATTTAAGCTATTTAAGTTGTCCCTGTTTCCTGGAGTTAGAATGAATTCTTGATGAAGGAGCAAATCACAGAATGATTTATTTCACTATGTATCTTTTAATGAATGCCCAAAAGAAAATCTAGATTGTCTATGATTGGTTTTTGTAGGCTTTGACAAACGAGGAATAAATATACATGATTGCAAATTATCTGAGGCAGCCTTTTTAAAATGCATGCTACGGTATTTAAATTTGGCCTCTAATCTTCTTTTACCTTTGTATTAGACTTCCATAGTTACAGTGCAATCCTATGACAAAATATGACTCACCCCATGAATATTCATACTCATTCATTTTTTAGGGAAGCTCAGTTAATGTATACGGTGAAGTCAAGTTTCACTGGCTGTGTGAGCTACTCATATCCACAAAACCACACCTGTTCTTCAGGTAACATGTTCATTGATCCTTCTATGGTTAAAAGATTTTGTTTTACGATGTGAAGCTTGGTGTTTTTAGTCAGTCAGAGGGCTTGACAAGGGAGCCTGAGGGAACAGCAGGGAAATATTTGATTCTGAGGCTCAGACTTTTTTATCTGGAAGGGAGTTAAAATGGCCTCTACCAGGAACTTCACTAGTGGATTTCAAAACTACAGGGATAAAAAAAAAACTGCCTTTGATTTCTCTTATCTCCCTGTAAGACATGCTTATCAGAAAAGATTAGGAGCACAGTTAAGGCTTCCAGCAGGACTACTGTCCCAGAAGCTTTCATTAACCGCCACCTACAGTCTTCCACCAGCATTGTGAAAACAACTGGTAACTCACTTCATATTTCTCAATCTACCTGGCATTGGTGAACGTACTTTGGAGACAAGACCCAAACTTGGAGCCTTAAAGGGCAAACATATGCTTAAAGAAAAAAAAAATCTTTAAATAAATTCCAGAGAAAAAGAAGTAAATAAAAAGATGTCCATAAATCATATGATGGAAGGGGAAGATTGTGGGAAGGAAAGTGTATCTGGGAAGAGATAATAAATTATTTTGGCAAACATTAAGAAAAAGAAAAGGAATGAAAAATAAGTCCAAACAAATGGGAGGGATGTAAGTAAATTAAGAAAATGTTCAAAGAAAAGTTGGTGTGAAGGAAAAAAAGAGAACCATACAGATGAGTCGCAGTGAAAGGTGTCAAGAAAAGAACCATTATCTAGCAGTTGTGGGCATTCTCAAAAGGAAAGGGCCTGGAAGGTAGTGGTGACCCCCCCACACCCATAGAGCTGAAAGGCAAGGAGAACAGAATGTGATTCTCTTTACCTGCCGCAGCCCCGGCCCCGCTGCCACCACTTAACTCTGGAAGCCTTTCTGCTGTCCCAAGGGCCACGTTCTTCTAGCATGGGGTGTCCATGACTGGTTGCATTGAAAGAATTTTCTAGGCCCAAACTGGCGGGTGCACATCAGCAAACCACAACCTGGAGAATTTTTCTGTCCCTGTAAATGGTCCACGAGACCAGAAATGCAGTATATCCAGCCAGCCAATCCCCAAACGCCAAGCCAGCTCTGGGTCTTTAACCCCAGACAGGGTGGACTGTGTGACCTCAGCCAAGCAAAGCAGACATGTTCCATTTGTCTCATCCTTGTCCTGTGTTCTTGATCGTATAGAAGCTTCTTATCTTCTGCCCCATTTTGCAGTTCTCCGTAAGGAGACTGTCTGCTTCAGGAAGGGTTAACCTTTTTTAGTATCACCTAAATTGTCTTCTTTATAATCATTTTTTTTTTAATAGTCCAGCCAGTCATACTATACACTTGCCTCCACATCCATGCTAATCAGTGTGTTGACATAAATGGTTTTCAAAAGGTTCTGGTTTTTAATCTATAGAGAAACAAATCCGTTGGGGTGGGGGTGGGGGGCTGGACGGGGGTGAGGTTTCGAGGGGGACAGAGGGAAGAAGAGAGGTCTGCTCACCACTGGGCAACCTCCAATCAGAAGTGCAGACCGGGGCAGGGGCGGGATCTTGTTGCTGGGCAACCAATCCTAGCATTCCTTTCCTTTGTGTCCTTAACAGATTCAGATGGTAAGCATCACGTTTTGATATTATTATAGTAATTAACAAACGTCTCTCCTCTTTCTCCTTTGCTTCTCCAGAGCAGCACAGTTGTTTTCTAAATTCAAGGATCAGATGACCAGGCCTGAAGAAATTCGCTAATCTTCCAGTCTGCTACTACCTCCTAAATGTAAGAAAACAGTCACAGAGAGCCTTCTACACCTGGGCGGGCATGTAGGTCAGAGGTCAGAATGGCCTTTCCTTTTCTCCAGCTTGGACCTTTAGGAAGGGAAGATACAGCTATTGAGCCGCGATTCAGCGGGGGCTGTCATTAGTGGCAGACCAAACAGCCAGGTGCCACAGTTTGCCACCAGCTTCCAGCCTTCAGTTCCAGCTGCCAGGAAGCAGAGGGGGGTGGTGGTGGAGAGGGCTGGCTCACTGGAGGGGAGCCAAGGGGAGTGAGAGGCTGACAGGCACCTCTCTGCTGGGAAAAGCCGGGCTGCAGCTGGGCGCATCAAACAGCCCCGTGGAGTGCCTGCAGCGGAACAGAAGGATAAGGAAAGGACTGGCCAGCTTTTTTCAGAAACTTAGATGCAGCATTCAAGGTGGCAGAGACTGGGGGGTGGGGCAGGGAAGGGGCTCTGAAAGAATAACACGGCCTCTCATGGGTTCTGAACACTTCATTTTATTACTGGCTTTTGAATACGGAACCACCAAGCATCCAAGCTGAAAATTAAAATAATAATAATCAAAGACGATGAAATCAGAGTTGTTAGTCCTGCACAGCACACTGCAGAGTGATGCAAACCGTGCATTGTTCAACTGCAGAGCTTTTGCCATTAAAAAAACCATAAGGTGAATTTTCCTTTCCTCAAACTTTCCAGATTGAATTACATCATCTTATATCTCACCATGGCCCTGGGAGCTTGGCAGGGCAGGGATCATTTTCCCTGTCTTCCGTACTGATTCAATGTCTCCGTTTTGGCCTGAGCTCCCTCATTTTCCAATGTGATCACTGAATTACTGTATGATCTGAGGCTTTAGATTTCCTCTCCAGAAAATGAAAAGTTTAGGACATTGTTCTTTCCAGTACTCCCTCCTCCTTCCTCATGGTTCTGAGAGGCACACCAGCAGCCTGCTGGGTAGGAGGTACTGTGGAAGGACAGGAAGGGTAGTGTTGTGGACCCCACTTCACAGCCAACAGTGCAACCCTGTATTTATCCATCTAAATGTGAGACTTTTGGTTAAATTTTTGTTTGGGAGGCTCCTATTCCAAACATAAAAGGTTTGGAAACAATTGGACCAGATGCTTTCTAAATTCTTTCTGGCTTGTCTATCCCATGATTTCATGGTCTCCAGGTTATAGTGTACTAAATCTTTCAGAATACAAGAGTACTGTTTGGTGCTCTGATAAAATTCAATACATTAGAGAATAAAACACTCCAATTCTCGTAACAGGGAGCTCTATCCCAGCATGTGGCAGCTAAAGGATATTCAATCTGACTCCCCATTTTCCTCCCTTAATCCCTCCCATTGGCCAAGTCTGTGGCCGATGACGTAGTGAATGAGGAGCTGAGGTCTTTACATCGGCTGCCGTGGGCACGTGCTCTCTCCCCCCTAAGACTCGTCTATGGAGTGAGACTAATAATACCCATGTATAATAATGTTACAAATAGTAAATTGAATAAAATAATTCATATGCCTGGCACAACCCCTAGCACATTTTGTAATTCAAAGATTGTTTGCTCTCTCTCATCCTTCATTCCTTTGATTTAATCCATCCTAAGATCTTTACCAGGATGTTAGTTACACTGGTCTTTTTGGTTTGCTTCTTTAGATAACACACCAGTTTCACCAGCTAGGAATACTCACGCCCGAAGATGTAACTAAGTATGGTAAACTCATTTGAGCCATAACAACTGGGCAAGTGATGTAATGAATAAAATGTCCCTAATGCAATGTAATAGGGAATGTTTTAGACTGTGGCTGACTCTTTGTTTTATTGGGCTGAGTTTTACCATTAGAACCAGTGGGTTCAGAGAGGCTGAATTTTTGCATTCTCACTGGAAAATAATCCATTAAAAATATATTGGTTTATTCTTGTTAAACCAAAACTCCTTTACAGAGTGACCTTGGCAAGCCTACGAAGTATTTATTTATACTGACTTGGGACTTGGGGAGGTAGGTGGAAAGATTCTGAATTTATTTTATGTAAGTTTCTAATTTACACTTCTATACAATTGTACTTGTGGTCCTTGGGTGACTGAATCAATATAAAAGCCAAGGACTGACCCTGAACTTTTCTTCTCATCCACTCTTGTCCTTCATTCTTTGAACGACAGCTAATTTCAATGGAGATGTTTCAAAGCCTGGATTTAAGGGTCAAGTAGTTAGGAACAGAACAGAGGCATGGTGTTGACTTTGGGCAGTTTTCTAATAACTTTGCCAGTCCAAAAGTGAAGCAAGTTGTCCAGAGATGTCCACCTCCAGGAATGGTTGAAAGAATTGCTTGTTGTGTATATGTTAGGTTTGGGCTAAAATTTGCAAATCTCATACTCCCAAATTTATCCCTTCCCACTCCCTTTCCCCCAGTAATTATAAGATTATTTACTGTTTCTGTGACTCTGTTTCTGTTTTGTAGATCAGTTCATTAGTGTTCTCTTTTTTTCCTTTCTTTTCTTTTTTTTTTTAAATTCCACATGTAAGTGATATCATGTGGTATTTTCCTTTCTCTTTCTGGCTTACTTCACTTACAACAATGATCTCTCTAGGTCCATCCATGTTGCTGCAAATGGCATTATCTTATTCTTTCTTATGGTTGAGAAGTATTCCATTATAAAAATATACCACAACTTCTTTATCCAGTCATCTGTCGATGGACATTTAGGTTGTTTCCACGTCTTGGCTATTGTATAGAGTGCTGCTGTGAACACTAGGGTGTATGTATCTTTTCAAATTAGAGTTCCCTTTGGATATATGTCCAGGAGAGGCTGGATCATATGGTAAGTCTATTTTTAGTTTTTTGAAGAGTCTCTGTACTGTTTTCCATAATGGTTAAGTTTGGGGTCTTGGTATTTCCAAACAGAAGTTAGGATTATTTTACTTCTTTGATTCAAGTCTCCATGTTTAGTAGTGTACCCCTGCCATCCGGATGACCTGTGAAGGAACTGGAGCTGCACCGGGGCAGAAGTCCTCACACTTGAAGTGCATAAGCATCAGTTAGAAGGCACATTTTTCTTTGTGTCTTTTAAATGTATTTCTCCCGATTATAAAATTAGCAGTTGTAAATCTGCTTTTGAGGGAGGCAAAAAAACATACAGGAACAGAGAAACACTTTGTCTACATGCATTTACTCAGACATATCTATTATTTTGTCACATTCTCTCTCAGTAGTATCATCAGTAATCCTGCTGAAACCGACACAAATGGATTTATATAAATAACATTTTATATTTGTGAAATTTCTGGCAAATACAAGTAAATTGCTATTTGTTCTTTGTATTAATTTTTGACCCCTTATATCATCATTTTCACTTTCCCTTTATTCTTTGACCCTTGTAGATCAGTGTTGTTAACCCTGACTGATATTATAATCAACAGGGGAGTTTTACTGAAAATACTGATGCCCAGGCCTAAGCCCTAGGTCAGATGCAATTCGATCTGGGAAAACAATTGGTACTTAAAAAGAGAAAAGTCTTCTTTTGAAATAATTTTAGCTCTGTAGAAGAGTGACAAGGAGTTCCTATTACCCTTCACCGAGTTTGGTCGAATGTTTGCATCTTACGTAGTCACGGTACCATTATCAGAACTCCGAAATCAACATTGGTTCGATTCTATTTAAATTATAGACTCTGAGCTTCACCACTTACTTCCACTAATGTGTCTTTTTTCTGTTCCAAAATCTAATCCAGGATCCCATATTGTGTTTACTAGTGCCTCATATTAGTCTTCTCCAATCTGTGACACTTCCTCAGTCTTTCCTTATCTTTTGTGACTTCAACTCATTTGAAGAGTTCTGGTCAGGTATTATGGAAAATGTTCCTCAATTTGGGGGTATCTGACATTTTCTCAAGATTAGATGGTGTGGGCAAAAATACCACAGAGGTAATATACTACTCACGGTGTATCAGTATATTGTATCACTGGCTATATGAGCATTGATAACTTGGTTAAGGTGACGTCTGCCAGATTCGGGCACTGTTTCTTCTCTATTGCTATTTCTTATCTATTTGAATACTTTGCAACATGCCTCCATCATTGATTCATTCATTCATCCGTTTATTCCTTCATTTGCTCACGGATCTATTTATTGTTTCCTCTCTATACTTTAAATATTTAGGGCAAAATATGTTGAAACTGTACAAATACCACCATGTTTCTCTTTAACATTTAAACCTCTTTTTTATAAAGATTAACTTTTTTAGAATCAAGCCTTTAATTTTTATTTTATTTTCCCCTCCTTAACAGAGGCACTGGGAATTGAACTCAGGACCTTGTACACACCAAGTGTGCCCTCTACCAACTCTACCACTGTGCTGTACCCCCCCACCCTAAACTTCTAATTTTAGTATTCCATGGGTCTTGCCTCCAGCAACTGTTACTGTGATATTCCAATGGTGATTCTTCTATTTCTCTCTTTTGCAAAGAAGAGATTCAATACTCCTTCTCCCTCTTGTATTTATTTAATCATTTGTTTATATCAGCATGGAATCATGAATATTTATTTTATTCTTTGTGTTATATTCCAATAAAATAGTTATTTATGGTGGTGCTCAAATTGCTCCAGATTCAACCATTGTCAACTATTTCCAGTTGTCTTCAGCATACTTTTCAACATGCCTCCACCATTCATTCATTCATCCATCCATTTATTCCTTCATTTATTCATGTATTTATTTATTTATTCTGGCATTACAAGATGCTTCGAGCTTATACACCACCCCTGAAATGAATCACTTCTCCAAGGAACTCTGGTTCCTTTCATTGGAAAATGATAATCAGAAACCAAGATACGTGTGCTAGGTGTTATTGCTAATGGATGTCACTGCTTCTAGGCTCCATCAGAGGACAGGGCTAGAAAAAAATACATATGTATTATATATATATATCTTAACACATGTGTACAGTAGGTATATTTATTTCTATGTGTATCAATGTGCATATATATTTAAAGAACCAAAAAGCAAAACATGAGTTCATACAGATATTTCCAATTCTAGCGAGCACCATTTTAGCATTCTCCTTCTATTCCTCTTTTATTTCCCCTTTTCTTTACCTTCTTTGTCTGAGGGTGAGAAGACTGGCTCTCATTATCTATGATATATTTCTCTGTTCAACTTTAGAATAAATAAAAAGCAGTTTCAGAATTGATAACTGGTACTCGTGCTGGAAATAAATGTATCATCTATGGTACAGTGTTTGTGTACAGTTATTTTTGTTCAGATCTTTTGCCCATTTTGTTAAAGAGCATTTGTCTTCTTAGAGATCTTTATATACTCTGGATAAAAATTCTTTATCAGAGATAAAGAAAAATTAATCCGTAAAATTCTCTTTAATATTGGCTATCGTTTCATTATCTTAACCATCTTTGCCTATACAATTGTTTTTAATTTTGATAGTCCCATTTATTATAAGAATAATAATAACTATTACTATTGTTTTTGTTGTTATTTATGGATTATGTTTTGGCACTGTTTCTAAAAAGAAAAAAATGTGCCAAACCAAAGTCATGCAGATTTTCCTCCTATGTTTTATTCTAGAATTTAAAAGTTTTATAGTCTTATGTTTTACATTTATATTTATGGTCCATTTTATATTAATTTTTATAAAGGTGTGGAATGTCTATAAAGGTTGACTTTTAAGAATATGAACATCTGCTTTTAAGTTCTATCAATTTTTACTTTATGAATTTTGAACCTCTGTTGTTATTTTCATTTTTGTTATCATTATATCTCCTTAGAGAATTGACCCTTTGTTATCAAACTATGTCCCTATTTAACCCTAAGAATGTGCTTTAGTCAAAAAATTTACTTTGTCTCTTATTAATACAGCCACCCTAGCTTTCTTTTGATTAATACTAGCATGGGAGATCTTTCTCTGTCCTTTGACTTTGAAGGTATGTCTTTATATTAAATTGACTTTCTTCTTTGCAATACAGAGTTTGGTGTTACTTTTCTTTATTCAATCTGAGAATCACTGCCTTTTTTGGGGGGTGGTAATTAGGTTTGTTTGTTTATTAACACCTTTATTGTGGTATGGTTCCTGTGGTATGTGTAGTAAACTACACATATTTCAAATTTATAGTTTGATGAATTTTGATACCTGAAAATACCAATGAAACTTATTTACTCTAGTGGAGGTACTGGGGATTGAACCTGGGACCTTGTGCATGCTAGGCAAGCACTCTACCACTGAGCTACACTCTCCCTGCTTGAGAATCATTGTCTTTTAACTGAACTGTTTAGATGATTTCCTACTTAATGTGATTATTAATATGATTGAATTAAAATCTACTCTCTTGTTAGGTAATTTGTTTCATCTGTTCTTTATTTCTCTTTTCCTCTTTTTACACCTTCTCTTGGAAGCTCTTATTTGAGCATATTTTTAATTCTGTTTCATCTTCTCTGTTGGCTTATTGTCTGTACCTCTAAAGCTTCATTAGTAGCTATCTTCAGGGTTGCTATATATTTGTAATTAATTATAGTCTACCTTCAAATAATATTATACAGCTCATATTTTATAACTGTATATTCTCATTATTTCTCTCCCATTTTTTATGCTATTGTGTTTATGCCTTTTAGTTTTACATATGCTACAAACACAAAATAGATTCCTATAATTTTTGCTTTCAACACTCATGTACATTTTGAAAAAAATTTTTAAAAAAGAAAAAATAAAATTGTATTATACCTTCATTTATTTAAGTTTTAGTTCTCTTTGTCTCTGTATAGATCCATGTTTCGTCTGGTATCCTATTTTTTCTGCCTGAATAAATTTCTTTTTCATATCTTCTAGACTTTGTCTATTAGTCATACATTCCCAGAATGTTGGTTTTTCTAATGAAAGTATTTCTTCTTTATTCCTGTAAAATCATTTTATTTGGAATGGAATTTTAGTTTGACAGTTTATTTATTATTTTTTTTAAATTTTCCTTCAGCACTTTAAAGACGTCACTCCATTGTCTCCTGCATGATTTCTGAAAAAGGATGACTGCTCTCATTCTTACCTTAGTTCCTCTTTGTGTGATGTGTCTTTTTCTCTGGCTCCCTTCCCAACTTCTCTGTTTTTTGTTTTCAGCCATTCACACCGAATATGCTAGGGGTGAATGTGTGTATGTATGTGTGTGCGTGCGTGTGTGTGTATGTGTGCGTGCGTGTGTGTGTATGTGTGTGTGTGTGATGTTCCGGTTCCCTGTTCGCTACACCTCATGGAGGATTCGTCCCTAGCAAGTTATTTGTTACTTGATTTGAGCAAGCCTGGAGGTGGATGGAGGGCGTCCTCTGTCATGATTAAGCCTCATCCTTAGCAGGCACTGTGTCCCTGGAACTTGGACGCATGACCTTCTCAGTACTCCTGCCCCTTCCCCTGCGTAGTTCTAAGCCCAGCGTGCATTTAATCCTCATTACAGCCCTCCGAGTTAATCATAATAGTTGTGAATAATTTCTTCTTGACAGAAATCCTAAATCTATGTAGCATTGATGAGATACAGGAGGGCTCTGAAATTATGCCTGTAAAGTGCCAGACACACTGTAGGTATTCAGCAAATGAAGGTACTTTTCCTCTTGTCACAACTGAAGGTGTTGGGAACTGGGGCTATTTTTAAGAGCAAATGGGTATGTGGGCAAAGAACAGATTTTCCTCTATGCTACTATTGTTTCCAGCCTAGGCAGGCCACGGAGTTCTTTGCTTTGTAATTCGTTAATTACTTACTTATAAACTCAGCAATTGACAAGGTCACTCTGACCTTTCTTGAGACAAACTGTCCTGTTAGAAAGCCTGCTGAGCTCTAGCTGTTTGGCTAATGTGGTTTCTGGGGTTTGTGGGAATCCTGCCACGTTTGTAAGATTATTCACGTCCCTTTTGCATTCGGGTACGCAGCTAGCATAATTCACAGGCATAGTCCGTAAACGTTTACTCCAAAAGAGTGAGGCAGGGTTTGCTTTTCCAAATAAATGGCTTTCTTTCTTTCTTTCTTTTAAAAATGGGTGGTTACAGGCAGATATTTTTTTAACATTAACTTTTCAAATAATGGCATCTTCAATATCCATTTTTATATTCTATAGGATTCTGTTAAAGTATAAACATAAATAAAATGGTTTTAGTATAAATTTGAGAAGTTTCCACTCTGTCTTTTGCCTTTTAATCAAGTTGATTCCCCTAGTCTGATGAACAGTTAGGATTAATAGGAATGAATGTAATACCTAACTAGAAAACAAAGAAGTCCCATGTAGGCAGTTAATTCTTATCTGACTTTTTCACAACAATTTTATTGTATTTATTATTTGAAGAGTGGACAGTTGAGACCAGATTTAAAGTTGAAGGATATTTTTTAAAAAATAGAAGAGACGGATGGATGATACACATTTTTGTGTTAATTTTTGAGGATACATTGCATGAGAAGCTCTTCTCTTGAAAACGATAATGCCTGCTTCACAGGACTGAAGCACGATATATGGTGATGTGAGCTCAGTGATTCGAGAATTCAGACAACATGAATACCTTCATCATCCATAACAAGCCCCTTGACCCTTTGGTGTGGCTGCTTCAAAGTCGGCCTAGAATAAGAAGATTCATTTTTTTATGTCAGGTTTCTATTTGACTTCCCTGCTCTTTTTTTTAACTTTGTTCTTAGGTGATTTTTGCCTCTTCTCTTTCATAGAAATAAGCTTTTTGTATGTGTATTGTGATTCTCTTAGTACATTGATCATTACCTGTCTCTTCTCCTGGATAGTCATTTTCTTCTTCTGTGTTGGTTGTTATCCAGTCTACCAATAATCGCACATCTTCTCTGTATTTCACACACAGTACCCCACGTGACCTTCCTTGCTACACCCCCAATTCGGTATATTGCCTTTTGTATGTTTTCCTTGTTTACATCAAATTAAATGTAGCTGACTACATCTACTTTCTCACTACCTGTTCATTTTTTTAAGCTTAAACTTTTTAAGTTAAGCATATATTCGAAGAGTCAGTAATTCTTCCAGACTTGTTAAGACCTATAGTGATTCCTAGACCCTATTCCACATTTCCTCTTTTCTAGAGACATTTCCATTTAACATTTTATATGTGATTATATTATCTGAATAGCCTAAAATCTCGAAGTACATGGCTGTATCACTACTTGATACTTTTTTCCCCCATATTTGAGCACTGACTATTGACTCTTACTATGATAGATGAGAACTTAGCTTCCTTCCCATTCCTCATCCCCAAAGATATATGTAAACTTTTATCTTATCATTCTCCCAGTAGAGACTTATTATAATTTTGGTTAGAGCAATATTCAGTCTTGGAAATTTTTCTGGAATAATATCAATGTTGTTTTGCTCTACTATCTCCATCATTTGAACTGCCTTTTTGAGAGAGCTTCAACCTTATCTTACAAAGATTCTACTGACTTTTAAATTTTTCTTCTAGTATTTAATTTTTGTTTTAATTTTGTTTAATTTTTGTTTTTGAAGTAGTTTCTTCATAGTAATCTAGAGTTTGATGAATGTGATATGATGTCTTATTTCTTTAAAATTATCAGTGATACTTAAATTTTTTTTCTCCTCTCTGCAAGTTGTTTTGTTCAATCTATTGTTCTCGGCTCCTTCTGTGTTAGATATTTTCTTAGATATCAGCTATTCTGGTTGTCTATTCATATTTAAGAATGTTTGAACTAAAATCCTGTCTAGCAACTCTAAGCGTGTGGATGGGTCTTAACTGACTGGTGGTTTCACTGTGACATGACTGGGCTAAGTCATCTGTTAGGGAGTACCTAATGTCCAAATGCTTAGGCTTTTCTTTTTTGGGGAATCAGACCCCACGACAGGACCCTTCCCATTTTCTTGAGTGTTTTGTTGTTGTTGTTAATGGAGGTACTGGGGCTTGAACCCAGGACCTTGTACATGCTAAGCATGCACTCTGCCACTGAGCTATCCCCTCCCCTTCCTTAGTGTTCATCATGCTAACCACAGTGGGCCCAGCCCTTTCCAGAGCCTTTGAAGATTCACAGGGGCTCTAGCTACCTAGCAGCAATAGCTTCCCAGAGAGCCTGCCATGAGCTTCCTCTTTGCTGTTGCACTCCATTCTTGGACATGTTTGGCTTATTGCATTGACTGGGTGGTGAGCTCTCTGATCTTCCAGTTCCTCCCACAGTTATGTAGAGTCCAATTACTGTAACACATACTTAAAGCCCATAGTCACTAATTATCGTAGTCACTCTGCTTCCTTGTCTGAACCTGGACTGACAGACCCTCAGCCTCATCCTCTCCAGTGGGGAGACCTGCCCTCGCTGTCAGAGGTGTGCTAAAATAGCAGGGACAGCTGTAAGCTGCTTTAGAAACAGTTGGATTCCTAGACGGAACTCATGTGACTTGAGAGGGGACCCCCAAACACACACATTATACTTCACCTCACCCCCCACCCAGGGTTCTCTAGTGCTGTTGCTTCCCCCAGATGATTGTTCCCACGGCATACTTGGGATTTGGCTTTCTTAGTGCTGCTAAGTCAGCTGTCTTCATTCCACCTGCTTTCTAGCACCGACAGTTTTGTTACTGATGTCTCTGCTCCTATTTTCCCCGTCTGTGTAGGCTTATGCCTTAAATATTACTTGATATTCGGTGCATTTCCATTCAGTGGAAAACAGTATGAGGATTTCCCAAAAACTAAAAATGGAACCACCATACACACCCAGTAATATACAGAGGACAGATACTGTATGATACACTTATAAGTGGAATCTAAAAAATACAACAAACTAGTAAATATAACAAAAAAAAGCAGACTCACAGATGTAGAGGACAAAATGTCATCACCAGTGGGGAGAGAGGAAGAAGAGGGTCAAGATAGGGGCAGGAGAGTAGGAGGTATAAAATAAGCTACAAGGATATATTGTACAGCACAGGGAATATAATACAGAATATAATAACTATAAATGGAGTATAACCTTTAAAAATTGTTCACTCTATTGTTTACCTGTAACATATAATATTGTACATAAACTATAACTTGATAAAAATAAAAATAAAAAAGATTGATATTTCAATAGGAGTTTGGTTCTATGGGGGGATTTCAGGAAGGAGTGAATTAGATACATGTGTTCCATGCACCATGTTTACTGAAACACCCCCATTCATTTTTTAAACTGTGTAATATGGCTACTGGCTCTCAACTCTACCATGCCTCCTTCCCTGTGAATAACCTAGATGTCAAATCAAAAGTCCTCTTTTTCGGTCCTTGTTGTCCTTATTTTTTCAACAGTACTGGACCCTGTTGACCCTCCTGCTCATGTGGTTCCTTTTCTCCCCGCTCCTCTGAATGTCTGGTCTTGCTATCCCTTCCTGTCTTCGCTACCACCATTTATGTAGCATCAATTTTAAGCCAGATTTTTAGTTAGGCATTACCCTTCCCCTTCAGAGGATGCAGGAAACTGAAACTGAAAAGTTGGAGAGTAGAACACTTTAAATTATACCATGCCTTCATTGATAACGTGAAGCTTTCCTCCCACTTGGTGAGGAAATGACAGGTTGTAAATTACCTCATGCTACTTGGGTCTAAAGCAGACAGCCCATCAGTCTGCATGAATGCTCCCTTCTAAGGGGGCCTGGCTGTCCATTATTTCAGGGTTTCTAATTCTCTGCAGAGCATCTGGTTAATAGCATGTGGGCTTTGGTTCTGCTAGGCTAAACACTGAGCAGGAAAATCCAGTGAGGACGTGGAGAGAGGTTCTTTTCCATTACACTGGAGACAAGTGTTCAGTCTGAGGGAGGAGATGGCCTTCTGTTTTTGCCACAAATCCTGAACTGAAGGACAAAAAGAGCAACAGTCATCGAGTGAGTAATCACCACTATTGTTACTGGGTGGCCCTCATAAAGAGATTTTTTTTTTTTGCAAATAAAATTCTTAGTATTTTTTTGAACATTATGGTACCTTTTTATAGGGGAAATAGACAGTATTTCTTTAAACTAACACAACATCGTAAATCGACTATACTCCAATTGAAAAAAAGGATAAAGTGAAAGAGTATTTCTTTAGGTTCACTTTAATTAAAAGAAAAAACTTTGCTATGAAAGCAAAGGGTATTTCTCAAAGGAGATTAGAGCAAATAAAAGAAGAATCCTTGCTGCATTAAAAGAAAAGGAAGACTTTTTCTAGGAGACAATGTTAAGTCGCAGCAGCGGCAGCCGTTTTAATTGCAAGTGTCAGTGCAGTGGACCTGGCTCATCTTCACGAGTTTTTATTTCTTTCTTGATCCTCCCTGCCCTGATCTGGATAACCTCCACATAAGTCACTTGACTTTTCCAGAAAAAGCAACAAACAAATCGGTGAAATAATGTATTTTATAGCCTGGAAAAACACCGCTTGCTAAGAGAAGACAGAACAAGTATCCGTTTCTCTCCCAAATATTCCGCCACTAGAGTTGCATAGAGTCAGTCCTCATTATTAACCTCTTCTGTCTCTGCAAATTTGCCAGCTCACTAAAATTTCTTCGCAACTGCAAATCAATCGTCATGCTCTGACACCGTCATTCTCGGCCACGTGCAGAGCAGCCAAAAATTTGGATCCCCCACACTGCGTGTTTGCGGCTGAGGTTGAACAAGGCTCTGCGCTACCTCCTTGTTTCGTCTGTCGTGCAGGAAACAAGTGTCCTTTCCTTGGTCTATTTACTGCCACCTCTTTCCCAGAGTGTGCTTTTTGTTGATGATTTCACTGTTTAAAACAGCCCCCCAGGTGCAGTGCTGAAGGGCTGTCTAGTATTCCTAAGTGCAAGAGGGCTGCGGGGTGTCTTCAGGAGAACATGTGTGTTAGGTAAGCCTCACTGAAGATCTTCATTCAGGCACAAGCCCCAGTTCCAGTGACTTCGACATTACTAAAGCAACAATTTATATTAAACAAGGTGTCTTTTAAAAGTATATATGTATGT
Source organism: Vicugna pacos (assembly GCF_048564905.1). Taxonomy (NCBI): domain Eukaryota; kingdom Metazoa; phylum Chordata; class Mammalia; order Artiodactyla; family Camelidae; genus Vicugna; species Vicugna pacos. The sequence continues at coordinate 58,936,600 of NC_132987.1, read as the reverse complement.
ATATATATAAAAGTATATATATATATATGTGTGTGTGTGTGTGTATATATATATGACACATTTATACATTAATTGGTTGACAAAAATGTGACTAGGACTTGCAGGAACTTAAACTCTGTATTTCCCCTCAAAGCAATGGTTCAGTATTTGCTAATTCAGGGTTTGCTCTGACTTTACAGAGCACAAAGCACTGTGAATAATGAGAACTGGCATAAGGAGAGAGGTCGGCAGAGAATTTTGAAGCCCATAATGTCTGTAATACACCAAATACTTTTTCCTGTAATGTATGTGTTTACATTTTGTTTTAAAATTTATGAACTCCCTCTATGGGTTAACTTAATACACATTTCCCATGTCCTTAACCAGTCTTGCAATAAATGAGAGTGACTTTACATACAACTGGAGGGTTTTCTCTTTTCTTTATTGTTCTGTTCTCCAAATTTGAGAGTATTGCTCCTCATTGGACTATGAAACACATTATCAAATTTTTCAGGGAGCTAGAGTATTATGGAAGACATTTTACAACTCTGTGTGGCAAAGGAAAAATCATCAGAGAATGCTCCTTAAAATGTGTGATGGTTTAATTTAAGGATGATTAGGTGATAGTTTAAATTAAGTCCGTGAAAAATGAAAGGAGGGCGATTCCTAGCAAGGGGAGCCATATTGCAGTAGAAAAGACACGTTTGGGAGTCAGGCAGCTGGCCTGACTCCAGCCCAGGTGCACGAGAGGTCGGGACAGCAGATTGTGAGGGAGGCAGGCAAAGCTCATCGTATTAAATGGCGTGGCGTTGGGCAAGGAATTTTGTCTTCATGGAAAACTTAGAAAGCAGAAACAACATGATATCTTCTTATTTATGTCTTTGCTCCCTTGCTTATTTATTTTAGAATGAACGATCTTTTTCTTTAGGTTTTGAAGAATGAATGAAGTAAATGACTAGGCAACTATTTTAATATTTTTAGTGTGAAATGATGGGGACCTTTACCCAAGCAGTAAGGATGTAAAGGAAGACGAGAATACAAACTGCAAGGACATGTAGGCCCTAGAACTAAAAATGCCAGCAATGAACCGGGTACTGAAAGTAACTTGAAAGGAGGAATCTAGAATGGCTCCTGATTGATTTCTATTTGTGTATTTTAGCCCTTTCTCCCCCCACCCCAGCTTTTCTAAGTTTCATAAACAAATACTTTTTAAGCAACTATTAGATTCAAAGTACTGAACAGAATTTGAGAACATGACAATGATTTAGACATGACCCTGACCTCTCAGAAGACAGCAGAGAGAGAGGAATCATCTAAGCAAATAAGAGACGTATCAGACAGATGAGCTCAAATTCTTCATCGGTCGATTATAAAATCGAGATGGTTGCCTAGCTATGTTGGAGAATTAGAATTAGAATTCTGCAGAGCTTTGCAAACTGATGAAAAATAATGCAGCTATTTCCAGACCTTAATTTGTTGGTGAGTTATGGCCTTGAAAATATGTTAAGCCATAGAATAGTGTGAGGTCTTTAAGGGAAAACATTACTACATTGCCACCTATAAAGTTCACCCATTTTCAGGACCACCTAATGTGCAAGAGAAATACTGCTTTCCACAGTGAGGTAGTCAGACCAGGAAAAACAAACATACGAGAGTGACAGAAGCAGTATTAACTGGTCAAAGGGAGAATTTAAGCTGTGATGTGATTAAAATGGTGGTCCTAGCACACTCCCGGGATGGAGTGGTGGTCTCTGGAGTTGTGATGGCTCTTAAGTGTGTCCCAGATTTAGGCCAAGAGTCAGGCTTTTGTACTCTGGCATCCACTAGTTATTCAAAGTGGGCTGCCCTTGGGGAGAGCGTATACATTTAATTTCAGTAGGGTGAGGACAGTTTGGACAAGGACACAGCTGCGAGCCACTAACAACGGACACTGCTCACAGCAGCTGTAGTATTGTGTACCTGGACTCTGAAAGGGAGATCTGGATGAGGTAACATAGCCTCTATGGAAAAAATGCAAAGCTAATTAGGTCTAAACGAAATCTCCACTAACACTCCCATTTCAAATCGCCCCTCCTGAGACATATAGTAACCCCGTGTCTATTACACTTTTGTACAGCCATAATAATTATCCCTTCTCAAATGTACCTCCTTTTCCTAGGTGTTGAGGTGTTTTTCCACTTGTCATTTTACCCTCAAGCAAATGCCTCTGCTTTTCTAACCTCTCGTGCCTCTTTTCTAGCCATCTTTTGTTTCTCTCCATCTTTTGCCCAACACTGACTTCTCCCTTTATTCCCAGGAAAGTGTCTTTTATTCGTCTCTCTTTTTTTAAGGTTAGCAATGATTTTACACGTGAGCTAACATTTCATACAATTTTGAATAGAATCTGGAGGTGGGTCCCCTGAAATTCATTCATTCTGTAATACTAGGAATTATATCTTGCTCAGTTTTTCTGTATTAAGACCTCAGTGTCCAGTAGAGTGGCACAGAGGTGGTGATGATAAAGATCAATAACTGTTACCTTTATCTCTTATTAATGGAACACTCCAGTTTTAGGTATGTGTATACCCTACTGCTACTGATCCATTGTTGTTGTTAATGTGGTTGTTTCAATTGGGTGTGCCCATGTGACTGAGTTTGTACCCGTGCCACACGAGTGGAATTAATGTCTACAGCTTTCTGGATATCTCCTTTAAGACGCTTATCCTGAACTCTGATTTCTCCTCTGTGGTAACAGGATAACGGTAATGACTTAGAGCTGAGTAATGGTAATGACTTAGAGCATATTTGGAAACTTCCCTATCTGTCTTGGATTGCTCACTTCTAAACCATTATACTGGAGACAAAAACATTTTTTTTAAAAAGCCAATGCATTTTGGGATATCTTTCTAGATCTCTAATTGTTCAGAAATCCCTCCCCCAAAACAGAGAGCCCTGGAAGTGGGATGCTATTATGAAAGCTATGACTGCATGTGACATGCACACAGTGGCAGATGGAAAATTCACAAATATTGTGAGTTGGAAACTGGAGAATGTCATTATGTTGTGGCAAAATGTTCCATAAAACTGTTGTTGCCCTTACTTGGAAGGCAGACCATGTGCTTCTGAGACTATAGCTCCGAGGAAATTAACTGGCAAAATTCAGAATGAATCTGTGTGTTGGCTGCCACTTACAGTATTTTTTTGAAAAAAAAAAAAAACTGAACTCAGAACAAGCATTATCTGTGTTGTTACATAACCTTCAGAATCACGGTTTTAATGTCTTACATCCCATAGAGTAGTTGTACTTTACTTTGCTACTGAATGATTTCCAAATATTTGTAAATAATGCTGCAATGAACATCTTTGCATATGTACTTTTCCCTGATCTTTTGGTTTAAGTAACATTTTCAGTAGTGTAATTAACATATCAAAGAGAACACTTTTATAGTTCTTGAACCCTGTTTCTATATTCCATTTGAAAATCATACCAGGTTGCAGTGTCATCAATGATGCCCTCATATTACAATTTTCATTTTAGTCTAAACCAGTGATGAGTACTAAAACTAAATAAAATTTTGCTAATTTAATTGCTATGATAATGTTTGTGTTGAGTTACTTTGTGTTTCTTCCAGGTTTATTAAGCTATAATTGGCATACTGCACTTTATAAGTGTGCAGAATAGTGATTTAATTTACATACATCATGACGTGATTATCACAATAAGTTAATGAACATCCATCATCTCATAAAGGTATAAAATTAAAGAAATAGAGACAAATTTTTTTCCCTGTGATAAGAACTCAGGATTTACTCTCTTAACAACTTTCATACATAACACAGAGCAGTGTTAATTATACGCATCATGTTGTACATTATATTCCTACGACTTATTTATCTTATAACTGAAAGTTTGTACCTGTTGACAGTGTTTAACCAATTCCTCCTCCCTCCACCTTCAGTAACCACAAATCTGTTCTCTTTTTCTATGAGTTTGTATGTTTGTTCCTTTGTATGTTTTTGAAGTATAATTGACCTACAACACTATGTTAGTTCCTGTTACACAAGATAGTGATTCGATAGTGATTCAATATTTCTATGTATATCAAAATGACCATCACTATAAGTCTAGTTACAAACTGTCAATACCTGAGAAGGCGTCGTTTCTTCAAGAATCCCTGGGTCCTTTATGTGGAGAATGGCGTTTAGAAACCAAGACCTGCCCCCAAGTATGCTCATTGCTACTCATGTCTTTGTTTCTAGGTGTTTACCCCAATAGATAAAACTAAACATATGTTTTAAAAATAATGAGTTTTAAATTAACGTTTCCAATTCTAACTCAGTATTTCAGGGCTTCTCTTAAATGTCGCCGAGTTTTTGTAAAGCTGCTTACAACCTACAATGTTCTTACACAAGAGAGACTTTCACCAAGTGATGTATATCCCAATACAGAGCTATTTTACCACTCCCACGATGAATTTGTCCTTGCTCTCTTATTTTGGAGAAAGTTGATGGAGGGAGAGGGAGAAGAGTCTGACACAGACTGAACTATATGGAGGCACTGCTGGTTCAATGGCATTTTTTCCCGAGTGAATTTCTGCAAGGAAAATGAGATGGAAGCAGAGAATGAAATAGGAGCAGTAATTCTTTATTCTTTGGCTGCTGTAATTTTGGAGATTAGCATATTACACTTGTATAAATAAACGTTCATTATACCAATAGGTGAACATTCTTTCGAAACTTTTCAAGATTCTGTATTTATTAATCACGATCTGATTTCCTTTCTTTTCACTTCTACCAAAAATTGCACTAGAGACCTTCACATTTCTTTATCTAATAGACCCTCAGTATCTAATCCTGATCTTACTTGATGGCTTTGTCCAGGCATTTGACGAGGTGCATCTTTATGAGAAGTTATGCTGTTATGTTCCTTTGTCAATTGTGAGACAACTCCCTTCTCCCCTTCTCTGGGCTTTTTTTTTCTTCTTTCAGCTGCTTTTTTTTTTTTTTTTTTGAATTTCCTATATGTGCTCTTATTTTCCTGCCATCCCTTTAAAACCATAATATGCCCAAATTCAGCTGTTGGCTCTCTGTCTTTTTCAGTATAAGAGTTCTCCTCATTTTATCAATACAGTTTAATTTGTTACTACTCATTAGACCTGCTATAAGATAGTTATAATTTGTTACTTGCTTACTTAATAAAAATAAATAAGCGAACAAAAGCAAATGGGCTGAGCATTTTAAAAATTTTCTTTTTGGCCAATGGACCAATTTTGCCCTAGAGCAAATTACTGGTGGTGATGACAGAGGCAAGGCAGAAAAACTGGGGCCTTTAATAAAGAAGAAAGTGAATTTTCTTGTAACTCAACAGAACCAAGTTTTACAAACATTTCATTTAAGGCTTAGACACATTAAATGTGGGGCAATCATCTTTGTTGGACTTATTTTGTGAACAAAAGAATTTGGATCCTAATTTGATTTTCCAAATGAAAATGGAACTTGAAAGCTGATTTCGAAGTTATCCTTTAAGAACAATTGCCCTTTAAATGCATTTGGAATAAATGCAGAGGAGACAGACGTGGCACTTAGAAAGAATCCTTGTACATTGCATGAATAATGATAATTGTGGCGCCAGCCTTTCACAGATGAGATAAATTTAATCGACAAATGGGCTGCCAAGGAAATGACTTTCAAACTCACCTCTCATTTATTCAAGGTTATAACTAGGATTTGTTTGCAATCATAATTTCTTATTTCACCTTTAACATCATTGCATTTCTTCTTTACGATTTCATACTAAAAAATTACATAGTTATACAAAATTATTACTGAAATATGGTGGGGACTTTTTTAGGAGAGGGAAGCATTTATAGCTTAGCTAATTAAGTAAAAACCAGAATTTACTAAGAAGCAAGAATAACTTAGGCTGATTATAATAAGCTTTTAAGTAGTTAGAAACTGTACCTTTTAAAATATTCCAGTTGGTGGAGGTTTCAAAGTTTGGAATTCTAAGGTATTTGTTAAAATTCGTAACTATTAATATTTCTACTATACAGTTAACAGATTTATTTCATTGATTTGCGTCAGTGTCCCACTCGTTTTCTTGCTGTATATGCAACAGAGAGTATTATTAAAATCAATGCAAAGTGTTTGCCAAGATGAACAAAACCATTCTTCATCTTTTCAGATACATTATTCTAATCCAATGGAGGTATGTTTAGCTTGGGAAAGGGAAAAATAATGCCATATCCAGAGAAGCAAAATAAAAGATAAGATTGAAAAGCCACGCGTCATAAGAAAATTTCAAAGAACACTAGCGTTCAAAATTGATCCTGACAAGAATGTCAGAGAAAACACAGTTTACATTGATGGTTTGCATATATGTGAAAAATACTCATGTTCGCCTTACACTAACACATATTTAAATATTACATATGAGCTTAGTTGTTCCACAACATTAGTTAAGTATATGCAGTATCTAATTTTGAGTGTGGACCTGAGTTTATAGAATTTCCAGATATGCACAAATGTCTAACTTGTGGCGCTACTGTGGAAATGTCTGCATCAGCTCTATTCAATAGAAAATAATGACAGTCACAAAGGTGATTTAAATATTCTTGTAGCCACATTAAAAAAAAAACAAAAAGAAACTGGTGAAACCCATGTTATCAATATATTTTATTTAACTCAATCTATTCAAATATTATGATTTCAACATATAGTCAGTATAAAATTATTAATGAGATACTTTACATTATGTTTTCATGGTAAGTTTTATAATCCACTGGTTTTTTTCTCCTATTTTTAGCCCGTCTCAATCAGGACTAGTCACATTTCAAGTGCTCAACAGCTATACCCCTGGTGATTAATATATTGGACAGCACAGCTTGATACTGCTGAATCTCTCAAATCGTGGAGTTGCATACCTTTATTATTCATGTAAAAAATCTTTGCAATTACTTTACCCTTATCCTTCCATTCAGTTTGTGTAGTTAGCTATATTAGTTTCCAATGGCTGTTGGAACAAATTTCCACAAATTTAGTGCCTTCAAACAGCACAGATTTATTTTCTTATAGTTCCTGAGGTCAGAAGTCTAAAATGCATCAGCAGAGCTGTGTTCTTTCTGGAGCCTCCAGGGGAGAATCAGTCCTTGCCTTTTTCAGCTCCTAGAGTCTGTCTGCATTTTTGGTTTCTGACAGCATCACTCCAACCTCTACTTCCTTGGTCACATCTTCTCTGACATTGATCCTTCTGCCTCCCTCTTGCAAAGACCTTTTGTAATTACATTGGACTCACCTAGATAATCTACAGTAATCTCCCCATCTCAAGATACTTAACTCAATCACATCTGTAAAGTCTCATTTACCTTATAAAGTAGCATTCACAGGTGTGGGAGATTAAGAAATGGACATATTTAGGGGAGGCATGCCACCTACCACAGTACCCAATCTGGTCAAGGCATGATTAAGTCTAGAAAATTCTCCAGTTACTATATACAGTATCAGTCCTAACTCAAAGATCTACTGTTTGAATTCAAATAATGATGCTGATGAGAATGTAGTCCTTTGCCACGGACGTTTCTAAAGTAATAGTGAGATAGTCTTTCCCTTTGCGAAGTGCAGTACCCCATTAATTTTTAGTAATTAGCAATTGGCAAACATGTCAGTTCTCAAATTTTGCTCAATTTGTGCAACTCTGCTTACTTGTAGCTGTTTGTATGCACGGTCTCACACTCTGTCTGCCTTTAGTTTCTCCAATTCTAGTCTCTCTCCTGTGCCCTCATCTCCCTCACCTCTGAACTTCATTTGATTTCCCCAGTTGCCCTGCTTCCTCCTACCACAGAGCCTTTGCATATGATTTCTCTCTGCCCGAGATGCTCTTTACTTGCCTCTTTTAATTAATACTGGTTTTAAGACATTTAAAAGAGCAGATCTCACTAAATTCCTCACCTTCTGTCTTTCCCTTTCTGTTGTTGAAGCAGTCCTTGGCCTGACTTTATATCATTTGCGTACATCAGTGAGTGTGCGTGTGTGTAATAAACATGAGGCACAGGTCTCTGGTTACAACATGTTAAGAGAGATTTTCCTCATTTCAATCCCAGTTAAAGATAGGCAACTTTTCCTAGATTACGATTCTCCAAAATGGCCAGACAGGTATGAATTCAGACGTGCAGGAATCTCAATTCCAGTTCTGCATTCTGTGTGGGGCCCCAGGTCTCCTCTGCTGCCCGCACGTGGTCATCAGAGAACAAGCCCCGGCGCTAACAGACCACAGCCTCCTCGGGCAGGGCCCCTTCAGCTCATTAGTTCACTGCTTTGGTATGAGGTGTCCCTGCGTTTCCCATTGTGTGGGATTATTTTTTCCTTTCTTGCAAATTCAGCTATGCACATAAGAGGATGTTGGCTATATTTTATAGCACCTATCTAGATTGTTTGTGGAACACTTCTGGCTTTTTCTTCCACATTCCTAGAACCAGAAGTCCTCTGTACTCGTGTATTTTCATTTTTGTTATGAGGCTTAATTCTGAAAACCACATTGTCATCTACATTCTAGAGGGGAAAAAAATGAGTCATCTACATTCAGGAGAATAACAAAGAGTCTATGAACCAACAACAGCCAAACGACAAAAATAGAAGAAAAGTAACAAAACAGTGTCCATGAGAAGGTTTTATATTTTGTTCTTCTAGGTATTATCTGAGACAGAGTCTATGTCACTGAATTACTGTGTATTTTGTGCTTTAGCTATTGAGTCATTCAACAGGCAGCTGCCACTCTTCGGATGGTTGCCTCCCAGGCCAGAAAGAGAGGAGAAAAGGGGTCCTATTTTAACTGAGGGAGGATGAAGTCCTGCCAGTTTCCAGGATTAGCACATTCAGTGGAACCCAAGGAGGGCAGACCGGGAGACGGGCGTGCCTGGGGCACCTGTCTCCCTATCTGAAAACAGTTTGTAGTGTGTTGTATGCATGTTACACAGTCAGGTTGCCCAGGAATGTTCACTCCTTGTTATTTGCAGCAGCTACACGTACTGTTATATAGCACTGAGCCCCTAACATACTTCTGCAGCAACTGTATACGCCTTTTATTCTGGGCATTTGCTGGAGTGCTGGAAAGAGTAATATAATATTCAGAAATCATTTAAAAATGCAGAGAGTATGACACATCAGTGAAACAAATTCAATCTTAGAAGGACATCAGGAAAAGAGGTATATAATTTAGCTGCATATCTGCACATTTATTTAAATTTAAAAATTAGATTAAATGTTCTGGCTTTTATTGCTTTCAGTACCCTTCGTTTCTTCCCCACTTCCCCCCTCCCTCTCTCTGTCTCACTTTCCCTCTCATTTCTCACTCTGTCCTGTCTTATCCTCTTTCTATTTATCATCCTTTCTCTCATCCCAGGGTTAGGAGGTGATGGTATCAGACCTGAAAATGGTGGAGAGGCAGATAATGACTGTCTCACCTGGTGAGAGAGAGGATGCAGGATTTGAGAGAAGGTGGGACACCAAGGACAACCTCACGTGTTTTTGGCCTAAGAAACATGACAGGCGGAGGATGCCTTGACTGAGAATGGGGAGCACTTTTTGGAGATGAAGGTTTGTGAGGGAAGGAGAAAACATTTACAGTAGAGCATTGGGTCATCATAACTGTGTGTGTGTTTACCCGTTTAGGACATACTAAGTTTGTGGCACCAACTAACCAAGTGAAGATGGAGAGCAGAGCACGGAAACATGGAGGCAGGAGTGAGGTCCAGCCTGGGATGTAAACTGGAGCGTTCCACCCTGAAGACGGTAGTGAAAACCCTGGGACTGGGTGAGATCACCAAGGAAGTGAGGGTAGGAAAGAAAGGGAAAGGAAGTCTGATCACTGAGCCTGGGGTATATGGTCTGAATATTTGCAGCTCAGAAAATGTCAGCCTCTCCCTCCCTCTCCTTCTCCCTCCTCCCTCCCTCCCAGCTCTATATCCTCCAGTACCTTATTCTCTTAGGAGTTAAGGGAGTTATGTTGACCAGACGTGAAACTCCAAAGAAGATGAGGCATAACTGATTCAGATATTAGGATGCTACTTAACCATGTTCGTCTACATCTGACTCCTGAAGTGTGATTTCGATGCTAAAGAGAATTCAAAATCTAGCATTATTCATTTTAAGAACTGTATCTATTTCATCTATTTCTTACGTTATAAGTATTTTAAATGATTAAAAAAATTGCCTTAAACTCTCCAGTAGCTACTCCTCTATGACTCTTTCTTCATCTCAAAATTTCTGCTCATGTGTAGCTTGATCAACATATTGTGAAGATCAGCATTTAAAACAGCGTGTGCTACGTGATTGCAAATGGCCCAGCAGGATGCTAACTCTGTGGCTTGTTAGTCGGAGTGTCACCCTCTCCTGATGGGGTGCAGTCTTAACGGAGGTCAGGATTCTGGACTTACCCAGTTTACCTCTGACTCAGCAAGGTCAAACTTCCAGTTGCCCACGATTGAAAAACAGAGCTCATGTCCACACTCCCCATGCTCTCCTGCCCTGGAAAGGGCCTTCCGCCGTTGGTCCCTGGCAACCTGTTTTCTCCCCCGTAGTGTGTGTATTTAGTGAGCTCATCTGTCACCAGATGAACAAACTGGCTCCAAAGTGACTGGTAATAGAAGACACGTCATCAAGATGAGCAGATCTAGAAAAAGAGAGGTTCTAGTATAAAGAGAAATTTAATTTTAAAATGGGCTTCTAGGTACAGATGACAGCTTGCCCCAGTCATTTTATAAACTGAGAAAGCAAACAAAACAAGCCAACCACACATGTGTATGTGTATTTTTGGGAGGCAAAAATGAGGGTCAGGCATCAGATATTTCTTTCTGGTATGAAATATGTGTAAAACCTTATTCAATGTTCACTACTGTTTTCACGTGAGTCTTGTTTTCCTTCCACATTTGAATTGGAAGCAAAGATATCTGAGAGTGCATTTTCGCTCCGCAGTTAAGCAGCTGCGTGACCTTGCCCTTATCATGTCATGCTTTGAGTCCTTAGTTTCCAAATCAATTAAAAAGAAGGACTGGATAAGATTTTTCAAAGACACTCCCCCTTCAGCTCTGAAATCATCTCACGTTGTGGCCTGATACCTTGGTCTAGGGTCCTAGCAAAATAAAATCTTAACTATAAAGTAGGTGTTGAAACCAGTTAAAAAGAGACAGTTTATATTATGGCCTGAATCAGTGCTTTTAAAAGATGAATGGCCATTTGAATCACCTGGGGATTTTCCTGAAGTGAAGATTCTGATTTCACAAGCCTGGGGCAGGGCCTGAGATTCTGCATCACTAACTAGCTCCCAGGAGATGCTCATGGTCCAGTCCAAGCACCATACTTTGATCAGCAACAATCTCGATAACTGTAGGGGCTCCCATTTTAGAGCCACACTCACCACCTAGTCCCTCTGAAACACACACACAGTTCCCATAACCCAATGTTTTATTTTAAAGATTAAGCTTAAATAGTTTTTTTCCGAAACTAACATCAAACTAAGTCAATTTAGAAACCAAATAAATTTAGAAATAATTTCAGTTATTATCTGGATATTTTAGTGCATTCAGAATTAAATAGATTTAACAGTAATTACTTTTTATATAATTTAGTGATTTTTTAAAAAACTGATTGACTGGTTTCTTGTCAATAGGATAAAAGTATGATACGTCATCTCAACTTGCCTCTTCTCCCTTCTGCAAAAAATCCCCACAGTGCCTAATTCACTCTAGTCATCATAACAATGCCAATGGGAATAGTCACTGTATGAAAAAGCCCAGTACAGGTGCTTCGGGATTTACTTTCCGTTTCCATTAAACTTTCTTCTTTCTCTCAGTCTGATTTATGTCAGGTCCTGGACCTATGAAACTCGTATTAATTCGGACAGCTGGCCCCTGCCTTTAAGCTGAGAGAGAGCTGGAAGATATTTTATTAATCACTGCCTCCCTCTTACCAAATACACACACACACACACACACATCCCAAATTCCCCCGTAAATAATCAGCCAAAATGCAAAGGCAACATACTGCCAAGTCACTTAATGTATTGCTTCTGGGAGGAGTTTGTACATTTTTAACTTGATAATTTGCTCTATTCTCAAAGATAAAATCTTTTCTGAACACTGACAACTAACATCACCAAACTTTTCTTGTAATTACCCCAGTGACTTCATCTAGAGGAGTATTTCCTAGACTCAGACACTTATTAGTAGGGATCTGCCAAGTCACTGAGTCCCCACGTTAGATTTTAATGAAGAACTGAGAGTTTATGTCAATTCAGATTGTAGAATTATTTATTGTCATTGTTACTATTATTGTTGTCTTTATGGTGGGGCAGATCCCAGAGATTCTGATGGAGCGCGAGAGGAGGACGGGACACTTTTAGTAGATGGAAGGTGTGAAGCTAAAGATGACCTAGGGAACTTACCTCAAATGCAGTTTGGTTCTATTCTTCCATCTCAAGCCTTTCATCTCTGGCATTCTGATTCATTAGGTCTGAGTGCAGTCTCCAAAACTGAAATTTTAACAAGCATCCTATGTGATTCTGATGCAAATGAGATCATACTTTGATAGTGATTTCATTACTCCAAAATACCTTTGCTCTTCAATCATTTAATATGAAAGTCAACATCTGAAAACATGTCTGTTTAGAGTTAGCAGAGGCTCCTTGTTTTGTAGACTGCGGCTATCCACATCAAACTCTTCACTCAGGAGTGTCCCTTCTGGTTCTGAACATGAAAGGCATTTTGAATCATACATCTTGATCACTCGAGCTTGTTAAATGCCTCCTTCACACTTTCTAGAACTGATGTAACTTTCATGTTAGCATTTGCCACTGCTTAAATTCCTCTGGAGGCTTTGTTATTATTTTTCAACTGAAAAAGGACAAAAAAGCAAATGCATTTCAACAAGGGCATATACATTCTGCCTACTTAAAATTCCTGGGGTGAGTTAAATGGTTTCTGAACATGGTATATATTTTTTTAGACTAAAGAACACTTAAAGATCAACATGCTATATTAATGCAAGTTCAAACCACTCTGATGAAATGTAATGCTGTAGAAAGAAAAACACACAATAATCAAACTGAATTCCTCGAACTAATTATAAAACTGTGTGTAACTAAACATACCTTCATATAGCTCTTTACAGGGCAATTAAAAATAATTATAAATAAAATGTTATTAAAAATTGTCCTCCTCTAGAGATTCCAATGTGAGTGAAAGGTTTGAGTAGAGAGAACAAAAGTTGAATTTTCGAGCTTAATGGAGCCTCTGAGAGCAGGAATGAGGAGACCTGGATCCTAGCACCAGCTAAGCCTGTGACTCAGTAACTAAAGGCAAGTAATACCTCCTTTCTAGAGTTATTTTCTTCGCCAATTTGACTTCTTATGGATGAGATTATTCAATTCGGTGGTTTCCAGCATGGAAACCACTTTCTGGAACCAGAGGTAGCTTCAATATTTGAAAAATACTTATCAAAAAAACCCAAAACAAAGTAATATATCACACACCTACACATGCACACACACAGAGTGTGTACTCAAAATAAGAATGAACGTGAATATAAAATGACATATTTTTCATCTTGATCAGAATTAAAGTTACTTAGTGGGACAATATTGAGCATGTTCTACAACAGAAAATTTGTTGATGACTTCTTGAAAGTTTATGAATTAAGAAAGTAGGCTAGGTATTTTTACTAAGCGTCACAGGTCACAGAAGTCAAAATGAAAAACAAACACAAAAACATTTCTTTCTGGTAAAAACCTGGGAACCACTAATTTAGTTACAAGCCCTGTGTTTAATTAATTTATGTATGTATCTGTGTATTTATTTGTTTGTTTATACTTCTGTAAAAATAAACATAGTTTAATATCTCAGTTATAATAACAGTATTATCATAAATGTGTATAAATTTTAACTTCAGTCATGAAGCTGATGGTGATAAATGTGTAGATTTTTGGAAAATGCCATAAGTAATTCTTAAATAGATTTTTTAAAAGACATGGTGTTCTGTGAATCTAAAATTTGTGTGCATATTGATCTGTATAGTTCATGGGGTAAGACTTCTGATTACTCTTGGTTATACCTGCCCTCCCTCTCCAATATGTAGTTTTACACACACATACGTGTGTATATATATATATATATGTGTGTATAAAACAAAGGAAAGGCAATTGCATATTGTGTGAAAGATGTTATGTTTCTCCAATGACAAAAATAAATGCAACAATGTTTTCCTATAAACTTCTCTCTTATATTTTCATTGGACATTGAAATTTATTATTCTCATCAATCAAATGTAAATTTCTCTACCTTTCAAAAGAGTCATTTATTCCAGAATAATAGAGGGTAAATTTCCTCCTTCTTAAAGAGGAGACAGATGAGAGAAAAACAACAGTTTTAAGCACAATGGTGAGATTATACACTAATGTATTAAATAGAAGTATTGCTATTAAATTTTTTTAAAAAGTAGGCAAATGAATGTAGTTAGTATTCTAAATCCAAGTGATGATAAAAAACAAATTATTCCTTCTATTCTTATTTTGAAGAAAAAAAATCATCTAGCACCCAAAAGCCTGTGGCAAGTTTATTTTACTTTATTGGGGAAGAAAAATGTTGCATCAAATCAAGGGAGGTTATCTATCTTCTTGGGCATCAGGCATAATACTACCGAATATAATGTACCAAAATTATTTTCTGGCTATTTTAAAAATTTTAAGTAAATCTTTTTCATTGAAAATGAGTCCATCAATTATTCTAAATACATTAGAAACACTATGAAAAAGCTTTTCACTATTTATAGACTCTCAAGTCTTAAAGGAATTTAGGTTATTAAATATAACACTCATTCCAGTTCTCTGATTGTCATCCATTTCTTGCCTGAATCCATCAGGGGATGAGAAACCCACTATGTTCTGAGGTAGCTTATTCTGTTGTTGGGCAGCAATGTTGTTTTTTATGCGCTGAAACACCCCTCCTTGTTATTTGCTCCTGGTGGTGTAATTCTGAATCTTAAGAACATACAAAAACAACGGATCCTCCTTCTCATGAAGACTATCCTTTTGACAGATAAACAAAAAATTTTTAGCTCCTTCTCATATGCATGTTTGATTTAGTTTTGACTGAAGTCGTCTGCCTTCCTCTTGAAGATGCTAAAGTCTCTATCCATGCTTGTAAAGTAGCATTTAAAAATGAGAATTAAACTTATCCCCAGATATATGCGTTTTAAAAGGGTTTTGCCTTACTTGGAAACAAACTCTAAAAAGTCAAGTCAATAAACCAACACAGGACAGAAGACCCTATCTTTCCTGCTCCCCCTTGCTTCTGTTTGGCCTCTACCTGGAGAGGAACTTCAGATTTTCTTACTCTTTACACCTCTAACCAGACAATATGTGAGTCTGCTGTCCACATATAACCCTCAGTCAGATCTGGTGAGTGATTTCTGGCTTAACGGCACTCAAGTTCATACAAGCAAATGCCACACCACCAACAAGAACACCTGCAAGATGCTTCGAAACTATGATTTTGTTACACCTTCTGTTTGAGTATTTTCTAGGGTGTAAAAATACCACAGAAAGTTTTTTTAAACTTTTTATTTTGAGAGAATTTTAGTTGCACATGCAGTTGTAAGAAATAATACAGAATGATCCTACATATTCTTCACCCAATTTCCCCCAATGGTAATGCTTTGAATTACTAGGTTACGATATCACAACCAGAAAATCGGCATTGATGCAATCCATTCATCTTATTCATACGTCACCAATTTTCCATGCACTCATTTATGTGTTTATGTTGATTACCACAGTCAAGATAGAAAACAGTTCCATCACAGGGATCTTCCGTGCTACTTTTTTATAGCTATATCAACTCCCTTCTTTCTTCATCCCTGGATATAGCTACTACTAATCTGTTCTATTTTCTCATTACAAGAATGCTATATGAATGGAACCGTATAACCAAAAAAAATCTCAAAAGTATGTAATCTTTTGAGATTAGTGTTTCCATTCAGCATAAAGATCCACCCAAGTTATTTACGTAACAATAATTTATTCCTTTTTAATTGCTGAGTGGTATTCCATAGTATGGCTGTACCATGTTTTGTTTAAACATTTATCTGCTGAAGGATATGTGGGGTTTTTTTTTTTACTATTATGAATAAATTATGAATAAAGCTGTTATGTGTATTTTTGTACAGGTTTTTTATGTGAACATGAATTTTCATTCCTTTAGGATAAATGACTAAGACTTCAATTGCTGGGTTATATGATAAATACAAGTTTAGTTTTCTTAAGAAACCACTAAACTATTTTCCAGGGTTTCTTATCAGCAATATATACATGACCCTGTATGCAAAACTGTTTCCATTTCGAAGGAACCCAATACATGGGCATTTAACTGTTAGCTTTTATTATTATTGCCTGTTGCTCCAACAGTCTCACAACTGGAATTACACTACAATTTTAGGATGTTTTCCTCATTTCCTCCCTGTAGTGGACAGTTTGTTGTGCTGCCCAAATTCCCGCTTCAGAACTAAGGCTTTCATTCCTCTAGCTGCTGAAAGTGTTGCCTGCTAAGGTCACAAGTATAAGCCTCTTTAAGAATTACTCTGGATGGAGTAGAGTAGACTCACCCAAGATTATACCCCAGCCTTCAAGGAAGACCATGTCCAAAACTGGTTGATATGGAGGGCCAAAAATCTAGCCCTTCAGTCTCAGTTTGCACATTTCTGAAGGGCCCATCCAGCCTCAGACCTCCTGATGTGAGTTGTTGAGGCCCCTGTTGTGACTGCATCACAGTTCAACTCCTCCCTCTGGCCAGTCTTGCTTTCTTACTCCTGGAAGTCGATCTTTAGTGTATACCCCTACAAATACACGCATGTATAAATGTCTCTTTTTCTAAGGAACACAACCCAAGGCAGTTAGCACCCAGTGTGGTTGGTACAAGGAGGTAGACACTCAAGCGGAATTTGGGAGTTGCTTCACCCACCTCATGGTAGGCATGGCCTTGGCATGCTGCGGCAGCGCGGCTGTAGGAAGTTCACTGGTGGAGAACTGGGGAAGTGTGCCAGTGGATGAGAATGCTGTCCTGGTGAGCCTTTGGGCTTGATAAACTTTTTCTGCAAAGGGTCAGATAGTAAACATGTTAAATGTTGCAGGTTAGCTTTTATCACAACTACTCAAGTTGGCCATTGTAGCATGGAAATAGCCATAGATGATCCATAAATGATTGAGCATGGCTGTGTAAAAATGAAACTTCGCTTACAAAAAACAGGCAGCAGGCTGGATTTGGCTTACAGTCTGTTGTTTGTCCATGCCTTGTGTTGAGGGAAAAATGGAACATCCCGTAAAAATCAAAGGGGAAATTAATGTATTGTGCAACTGCTATCATGAGGAAGGAGGTACCATCTTTTATAGCTCTCTTTGGGTTCTAGAGATAGTATATTTCATTCTTGGGACCACTGCTCTGCTTATTGACCTGATGACATGGAAGGTGGTCAGTTCTGAGTGGGTCTGGATTAAGAAAGGGTCCTTCAGCAGGTCCAGCCTACAGTTTAAGCTCCCTCAGGAAGCAGCACAAGAAATACTATAGTGAAAATAAAAAGATGCAGTATGGGATTCAGAACAAGCTCCAATAAGAGAATCAAAACTTATGCAGCCAGTTAGCGGTAGAGCTCTTTGAATCTAAGTTTGCCAGACACTTAATTTTTCTTATAGCCCTTAAAACACCTAGAATGGTATTGTATAGCACAGGAACCAAATAAAAAGATGCTCAAGTGTGCCAGTAGTTACGTGGCCTGATTAGTCAGGAAGTATTTGTTCAGAATTCAAACTGCTCTATGCCTGAACACACATTGCCAATAAATAACTTCTTGTTTCATACATTTAAAGAACTATAATCAGATCATTTTTCATGCACACCAAATTTTGAAATACTCAACTTTAGGTTTAAGAAGCTTCCAGATTATGTGAAGAAGTTCCATCAGGAGTCATGGTTGATTGGACATTTGACAACTGTACTAAGTATGTAAACTCAGAATGTCTGCTGTTGTATGGACATATAACATTATACTCCTTTCCACAAGGGAAGAACTGATTCGTTTCTTTCCCTTCCCAACTAACAGAAGTGCTTTTCCATGTTTTAGTCTGATTTGCAAAAGAGCAATCTTAAGGCTTTGATACCAAGTCAAATCAAATTTGTGAAAAAATGCTGATTCACATCTGCGGAATGTTAAACGCTCCAGGATGAGAAGCAAGGCTGGGCAGCCAAGAGACTTATCAAGTTATCTGTGCTAGCCTCAAGCCAGGAATCTAGAGAGACACAGAGTCCAGTGGTGGGGCAGATTGCTGCTCCTGTTCCTGCTGGGATAGCAGAAGGATCTTAGCAGCTATTGAGCTGGAATTTGTAGCAGAAGGAAGTCACAGGGTAGGGGAAGTCAAGCTGAAGGAGGGAAAGATGCAAACTAACAGTGCACATAGAACAACACAGCTACCTCTTACTAAGCCAGATATGCCTGTGGGCAGCAGATGACAGTCTAGTTTGCACCTAGAGTTTGTATAACACGTGAGCTCTAACCTTTAGCCTTGGATTCCTGAGTGGAAACGGATGAGACAGTGAACATCTGTTGAGAGGTTATTGTGTGCTAGGCACGGAGCTATTTTACTTACTTCTCACAAGACCTCTGTATCAGTAATCTTATTACTTGCATTTAATAGATGAGAAAATTGAGGTTTAAAAATGGCAAGAAACTTCAGATTCCAAGCTGTGTTATTCCAAAGCCCATAAACATAACCATCAGGCTTCATGGGGTGATTAAGGAAATGTAATATAGAGGGAACAGGGTTCTCCTTTGCAGGCCAGTGGAAGGGTTCAGTTTATTCAACCCATCTCTTGGCTACTAACAAGGAGGTAAATTACAGGTCATAAGTATACGACAATAGATCCCTTATTTCCTTTCATAGCCCAGATTTTCAATCCTGTTCCCTTTGATTATAACAATATTTGCCAATGTCCTGAATACTTGATATTGGACTAAAAACTTTACTGCCTAGATTTTCTCTTGCTGTAAGAAATGACACAAAATTAGAAATTTTCTCATGTACCTACAGGGCCAACGCATTCTCTGAAGATGCTGGAAACTTTATGGGACTGACTGATTAGTCCTGATTTCCTGTGGGCTGTATAATTGTTAATCCAATGTGGACCAATGTGGTCACTAGTTATTGGGTCACAAAGTTTCTGCACACTTGAGGACATATGATTTGCTGGATGATACAGAACTAAGATCTGATTTCTGATTTGAAGGAGAGTAGACTTAATATAAAAGAAGTATGTATGAATTAATCACGTATTTGTGATATCTTTTATTATATATATATGGACAGCGTTTGAGGATGATTTGGGCAAGGAGGGTTGAAATGAGGTCAGAGAAGCCTCACAAGGGAGAAAACATGTCTTGAGGAACAATATTAGTTTTCCAGATTGAGAAATGAAAGGTGGTAACTGCAAGTACCATCAGCACAACTGGTATTGGCTGGTTAAACATTCTGTAATCAAAGAGGTAGGGTAGTTGGAAGTAAGCCTGGAAAGATAGGGAACAAATAATAAAGAGCTTTATAATCTATAGGGATAAAATTATATCACACCAAAGCACCATCAGATGTTTACAGTAAGAGTTGAGGTAAAAATCGTGGATATGGTTTCATACATTTCTTTGGGTTAGTTTTCTTTACGGGATTTATTTTTTCTTCAAATCCCAGTGGACTGTTGCCTTATTTAATTTTTAAGTTCATATTTTTAAACTATGGTATAAGTTAACAGTAAGAAAAAAATGTCTATGCTTTGAGACGTTTTTGAGCAGAAGGAACTACAAAGAGGTTATGAACTGTCTTTCCCTTGAGAAATTTGAAACTAAAAGAATCTTCTCCTCTGTCAGAAATGCTTTAAAGAAAGCCGACTAGAGATAGGTTAATGAACACTGTTAGTGAGTGACCTTACCGGGTCCTCCAACCAAACATTTCAGTGATTCTGTGGTTTTTAGAGAGTTGCAAACAAGCTTTGCGACTTCATGATAAAATTGGCAAAGCAGCTTACAGTTAGCAAGGATTAGTGGGGCTCTGTGAGCTCACGGATTAGCCTTCATTTTTTTATCCCCATTTAATTTTTTTTAATTGAAGTATAGTGGATTTACAATGTTGTATTAACTTCTTCTGTACAGCATAGTGATTCATTTGTACATATATATATTTCATTTGATATTCTTTTTCATTATAGGTCATTACAAGGTATTGAATATAGCTCCTTGTGCTATATAGTAGGACCTTGTTGTTTATCTGTTTTATATATAGTCGTTAGTATCTGCAAATCCCAAACTCCCAATCTATCCCTTTCCACCCACTTTCCCCTCTGGTAACCCTAAGTTTGTTTCCTGTGTCTGTGTCTGTTTTATAAATAAGTTCATTTGTGGCCTTTTTTTTTTTTTTAAGATTCCACATGTAAGTGATAGGCATCAGAGACTTTATGTTTTAACATGCCTGCCCTCACAGACAGAAATGACTCTGCTCCTTAAACTTTAATAGGCTCTGCGCTGTCAATTATTTTTCCAGTCCTGGAAATACTGAAAGCTTTATTCCTCAGCCAGGCCTGTTGTAGTCAAGGTCATAGGTAGTGTTACTAGCTGGCAAATATAGAAAAAGTGCAGTTAATTGACCTGTGAGAGATGATTAGGAGTACGTTCATAAAGGCACGGAATCTCTGAACGGGAAATCACCTTAGGGTCACTTAACTGAATCTCCAGCTGGATTCAGGAATCCGCTCAGGGTCTCATCTGACCACATCTTAGGGAACATGAGATAAAATGGAAGGTCTTCATAGAGAATTCCTTAGGACAATCTTTGTGTTTGCTCAAATACACAGCAATGTTATATCAGGTCACCCATCAGAACCCAGAGCTTAGATACTCCCCCAAAAGGAAAATAACAGACAAAAGGGAGAAATTCTAAGAAGAAGAAAGATAGCTATTAAGAAAAAGATGATGCATATTCAGTTACTAACCCTCAAGGACACTAATATCAAAGAGTGCCCTACATTTAGCAGAGGTGCGGGTATTCAAGAGATTAAAGATTCCAGAATCACTCAGATTTGTCCATGAATGCCCTTGTGGAGGTTCAATATAGGAGGAGCCCTGATCCCTAGTTTGGGTCTCCCACTCCCTTCCAAGACCCAAGAGGGAAGAGGAGCCCTGCCATCTACACTTTTGAGAGGTTAGCATGTCTGTAAAGCAAGAGTTTTCATTCATGTGTACCCTGGAGCCACAAACCCCTTCTTCACATCTTATTACTAAAATGTATCATGAAACTGGGGGTCAGAATAGCAACCACTTGTAGAATACTCTTGAGTGAGTGTGAGAGGCTGTTAATTTCCAAGAAGGTGTTGTTTTGTAATTAACCATAATAGAAATGTACCTGGTGATAGCGGTCTCGTGCCATCCTTGTTAAAAATGGCTCGAGATCTTCCCATGAAAGTCTACGAATATGTATGAAATTTGCTGATAATGATTCCTTATAGATTCAGTTCTTTCCTTGTTCATTTTCTTCTTCCTTCCAAAGAAGCTATGGGAGCCTAGATGCCAAGAACCATTTATTTGTACTTCCTTTGATATCAGCCAATGAAAATTATATAAATTCTGATTGGATGCTACTGTGATATAGACTTTTATTTCCCACTATTGAATGATTATAAATCATATTACTAGGTTTATATAGCACTAAAATTTAAACACATAAAAATTTTTGAAGGCTTACAGCACCCCCATCCTCCAGCCTTTATCATCCAGACTGGAATACATATTTAGCCCATTCATAAACAGATGCCTGCACATATTTCACATTCTGGATTTTGGAAAGATCTTGGTTTTCTTAAAAATCTGAGAGAATGGTGGATCATACAACTAAAATATGTCTTCAGACTTGCAGCTATCCAAATATTTTTAAAAATTGTCTATTTTTCTTTTATTTTCTCAGTTCGGGACAATATTCATCTATTACACTTCCATTTTGCTTTTGTGTTGTTTGGATGTTTGAAATGCCTGCCTTGTCCCATATTCTGCCACTAAATGACCAGAATATCATCACCTGAATTTTCATATTAAAATATTTAAATAATCTGCCCATTGTGGAACAAACTGCAATGGTGGCATGATGATGGTATTCATGAGACTTTCTGTGCTGTATGTAAGATTCTTCTAGCACTGATAAGGGGAGTTGTAAAGTCTTCCTACACTGCTCATAATGAATAAATGCCAGCTGAGGTAAAAAGAAGAAAATTGGGTTAATCTGACAGAAAGGACATAGATCCTTGAGGAGAAAGACCAGAAATGTGGCTGGAATTCAAGGATGTCTCTAGATTCCTTGCTTTCTTCCCAGCTGACTCAGATGGAAAGTCTGTGAGCCCTAGAAGTATTTCTAAATCTTATATTGCTAGGGCTTGAATTTAAGAAATTCTAAAAACAATGATAAAAATGAGAATTGGGAAATCATGGAATTTAACTTTGAAACTCTTTGGTGATATGGTCATAAGCTTCTTTATCAAACGATTCATCTCCACCTTTGAAGTAAAAAATCTGCACCAGTAGTCTGAGACAGTTTTATGGTAGAATTTTCCTGATAAAGTTACATTTTTCCCCAAATAACCTTTTCTATGACATTATTTGGACATAAATTATTTTGACCTCTACAGAACACACTGCAGGCTGCAGAGCAGTGTTTGGGGGATCTGTATGGAAGAACGTGTCAAGGTAATTGTAGAGGGAAGAAGTACCACTGCCAAGCTGATTCATTAATTTCCAGACAGATTCATGGTTTGTGAATCAATAGTTGAGAACTCAGGACCTCTTGGCTAGGAATGGGAGTGGTTGCAATAGGTCCAGTGACAAGCATCTGTTATATCTGTCAGGGAGCAGTATGGTTCAGTGTTTTCATCTTTCAAATATTTCTAGATTTGAAGGAAGATGCTATTTAAATTTGAGCTAGCGGAGTTTTTAACAGTTATCATGACCTTATCACTTCCTATCAATATGCTGCTATCATTGTACCAGACTGGTATAAATATTCTAATAGTTAATTTATGTTGTACTCATATAACTACTTTCTTAACTAAATCAGTTATATATTCATTATAATTAGTGGTATATCAGCTGGATTGTTTGATTGTAAGAAACAGAAACCTAACAGATAACTTCCAGTAATATCGTGGGCAGCCATTAAGGAGTCAAAGGAAAAACTGAACAATCAATACTCAAAAAGAAAAATAAAACAGAGTAGTCTCTTAGAATAACTAAGTGATTCAGCTTCATCAGGTGACCCTCTCCTCCTTACAAAGGGGTACATTTGTTGACCTTGCCTCCAAGATCACGTGCAGTGTAGTAGAGATAACTCCCTAAGTAAAATCAAAAGAAAGAGGAAAAGACACTGGCAGTCAAAAACAAATGCCTGCCACCTAAACCTGTAACTGCAATTCTTAATTACCTTCAGTGAGGAGGGTTGGCATTAATCACAGTAGAACATTCACTCATCATTCATTCAAGAACATGTGAATGACAATTTTTGCCAGATTTTGTGCTAGGCTTTGAAGTGTGAAAAAGAGAGACGTAGTCCCAATTCTCACAGGATACACATATTTCCTTCAGAGATATAGTTTTTCTTTACTAGATACTGTGACTGGCTAGCATCCAATAAGATTTTATTAGCTGGAATCATCAAAAATGTTTCAGATAGCACTTTTATTGTCAATTAATTATAATTGGTAGGTAGCAGATACCTCTAGAGGTTCTGGGATTAGGATTAATTTAAATAAAAACGTCTTGCAGGAAAACTAATCTGACAGTGGTCTGAAGAACAAATTTGGGTAAAGTAGAGGGTGACAGAGAGAAGGCTGGGAGGCCAATTAATTACCAGAGACTTATTAACTGCTTTCCTTCTAATAGAATCCAGAAAAAATATCAAAATAAAAATAATAAAATATTAACATTTCTTTATTGAGAGCTTAAGTGATTTATGTGCATAAATTTACTCTCCCCAATTTTTTCTTTACAACTCTGCTAGACACATGCAGATAAGGTAACTGAGATACAGAAACTGTTGTCTTAAGTTGCTTATCTAATAAGCGGAGGAGGTAGGATCAATACAGGTTAACCTATCAGCACTTTGATCCTTTAACTTTCTTTAACTATATAATTATTGATAAGTGGATAGGATTAAAAGAATATATGATGCAGAAAGAAGACCTTAGTCAATAAACTTCACATTTTTGACTGGGACTAACTATGGAAGATCATAGATTGCTTGTCTCAATTAAAGCTGGATCTCAATAGGAAATAAACTTCTTCTAGAACCTTTGTAATACAAATATTAACAAGCATTTCATCAACCAGTTTTTTTAAATAGATTTATGTGAATTAACTTTATTTTTAACAGTGGGTAACAATTACCTATGATTGGGAATCACATAAAAAAGCTCAGATCTTCTATTACATCTCTTGACTTATTCTCTAGAGAAATATGTGCCTGTGAAGTTTGAGTTATATTTCTTACCATATCTTGTTTTGTTTGTTTATTTTCATGTATAAGAGACAGGATTCTCCGTGCTGGTTATTTTTGCATTTAAATGCTTCATTTGAAAAAGTTTGATCTGTTTTTCTTATTTGTAAGGTTATTGTAAAGTCTATTTATCACCTTTCCTATTTCCATTTCCTATTTCCCTGCAAGTCACGCTCACTTTTAAATGTGGCAGACAAGCATCTATTAAGCCACATCTCCACCTTTGTAAAAACCAAACACTTGTGGTTCCCTGAATGAAACGGAGCTTTATTTGAGACTGATTGCCTACTGTGGAATATAAGAATGAAAAATAGAATGAATGCATGGAATGTGTTTATAAAATAGTGTTTTTATACATCCATAAATGAATATTATAAATAAAATGACTCCTTATCAACTCACAATGCAATTACGTGAAGGGAATATTCTAGTGATCCTGTCTTCCTAGTTTCCTCTCAACACCAGTGATAGAATAAGGAATTACGGACTCCGCACAAGACACAAAACAAATGAACAACTCCACAACCTTGACTGATACCATCAATCTTTCTCAAAAATACAAACACTATTTGGCTACTTCCATAATTTGTTTTCTCTACAGAGATATAATAAAGAGAGCCAATTAATTTTCCCTAACCCATTTCAAAGTGAGGAAAGTCCTCCAACTAGTGTTGAGTTTTTCTTTTTCAGTTTTTGTCAATTTATGAGTGTGAGAATTTATCTTACAGAGAGGCCATACGCAAAAGGAAAATCCATTATCTTTGAGTAGAGATGAGAAAAGACTTTATGGAGAAGGGACGTTTAATAGACTAAAAGGATGACTCATTATAAAGTAGGTGGAGCTATGGATGGGATAAGAAAATAAAATGATCTTTATCTGTTGCTAATTTGATTCATGATATTAAGTTCAGTGGTTGCATCTTTACAGTTCTATCAGACTTGGCTTGGAATGTATTTGTAAGTAACCACAGTAAGAATTACACATGCCACTGTTTCACTGAAGTCTCACATTGAAATCCCACAGAATGATTCTGACCCACAGAAACCAAATATTAGCAAGGAATAGACATGTTTCTGTAAATTAATGGAGTCTAAACCAAGAACCTCAAGCCACTATATTGACAGAAACTCAGTCATTCTAACTACTTTTCTTATCTAAATAGAAGGAAATTCATGGAACTAAAATTTAAGGATTTAGACTATGTAAAACAAGTCAAAAGTGGAAGATAAATGGCCTATGTCAAAGCCAGGAAAGAAACCTGAGTCCTCCAATGCACATTTTTTTTCCTGCAATTGAAACTTCTTTCATTTTCCATTTTCAGGCTACTCTCCCAGCTAAAAACACACATATATATTTTTTTCAATGAAAGATTCTGGATTCTATTTTATTTTTTATTTTTTTGTATGAGAACAGATTTTTTAAAACATTTTTTATTGAGTTATAGTCATTTTACAATGTCACATCAAACTCCAGTGCAGAGCACAATTTTCCAGCTATACATGAACGTACATATATTCATTGTCACATTCTTTTTCACTGTGAGCTACCACAAGATCTTGTATATATTTCCCTGTGCCATACAGTATAATTTTGTTTATCTATTCTGCATATGCCTCTCAGTATCTACAAATTTTGAACTCCCAGTCTGTCTCTTCCCACCTCCCTCCCCCTTGGCAACCACAAGTTTGTATTCTATGTCTATGAGTCTGTTTCTGTTTTGTATTTATGTTCTTTTTAAAAAAAACCATATTTTAAAGTTTGCAAATAAACCATTCTTTTTGTATGGGTGAAAATAGCTTAATTCTCTCCTCTATTTCTATTTTATTCCTTGATAAGTCAGGATGTTGGCAAACTAAGGTGTGTCCAGAGAAGCATAATTAATATGGTGAACGGTCAGAAAATTATCATGTATAGAGAACAGATACAGGGACAGAAGATACTTTGTAGAAGAAAGTGTGTTGTAAGGTATCTGTGACCCTAGGTTGGCCTTGGAAAGATGGAGAGTGCTTATGCTGGGTAGTATCAGAACATAAAGCTAGTCTAGTTGTGTGCAAGCTAAAGGGTAATTTTACTTCAATATGAAGGACATATCTAAACAAATTATTTTGTTATTCTGCCTCTCATTCACTTAATAAATAACATTTTTTCGGTGCTGGGTGTGAAGATTAATAAAACAGGGACTCTGCTCTCATGAAATTTAAATTCCATTCAGAGGAAAGGGACAGAATCCCATGTGTTATGGAGGACGGTTCGTGCTATACTAGAGGTGAGAACTGAGTCATCCTGTGGCACTGTGTGGGCAGTTAGCACCTTGACTCATCTCATCTGTCCCTCTTCACAGCTTTATATTAAAGGATGCTCAGTACTTGAATAAAGGAAACAGAATAGACTTCATCAAAGAGAATAGACTTCCTTGATGTACATGTGCACTCCCTCCCTGAGAGCGGTCAAGGAATATTCAAGATATGGCCCATTCTGAGATGCAGTTGAAGGCATTCAGTATTGGAAAAAAGTTTGAAAGAAATCATTACTAAGAGCTCTTACAGCTGTATGTTTTGTGGGCCTGTGCCTAAAATAGGAAAATGGAGATGCATTCTTCACTTTTTTTCTGTCTCAGCCTCAACAAATATAGTTCTCTATGGAGAGCTCAGGGGGTCATCTACTCATAGGAGCTTTTCATACCATTAAAATCATGGTAACTATTTGAATGCCGAGAAGGTAATATAAAGATCATTAATTATTGATTAAGTCCAATTATCATGTCTTATTAATATTGAGAACATTTTCTCCCACTAATGTAATGCCTTTATGAAAATCGGATTGGCAACAAAAGCAGCCAAGTAGTCCCCTAACATTGATTATGTCTGTGAAAGCTGCTCTGTGAAATATGTTCTTCTTAAAATTCAGAATCCCAGACAGGGGAAGGTTAGAATAATGAGGCCATTAAACTGACTTATGCTGACAATGATCAATTAAGATATATTATAGCAATATAGACCTTCCGGAAACCTGCTTCATTGGGAAGTCTGCTTGTAGGACACAGTTCTTCATCTTAAATAAACATTTTATCTGTGTTTATGGATGTCATCTTGTAGGTTTAGATGATACACCAAAGTTATATCCAAATTCCATCGCAAGGAAAAGAAGGGGTGGGGGAGGAGAGAGAAAGAGAGAACCTCCAAAATGTACTATTCCTTGCAGGGAAATTCCATTTATTTGTGATTTATTTGTACACAAAATGCCGTATTATGATGGATGTTTACAAAAAGGGAGCATTTGGACCAAAATTTAGAGGTTTGGGGAGTGATACAGTTTTAAGAGTTTTGAATAAAGTAGTCCTAGAAGGCAAATAATTTGAAGTAAAAACTACTTTTTTTTAATGTGACTATTCCAGTTTATATAGCATTTTAACAGCAAGTTTAATCTCCCTCATTAATCTTCAAAACAATCCTATGAAGTCTTGAAAAAGATATCTTTATAAAGGAGGAAATAAGGCTCGGAAACGTGATATAATCTGCCTAAAGGTATGTCATTAGAAAATGTCAGACCTAGAATTAAAGTCCAAGCCTTCTGGCTCCAATTTTTATGTTCTTCATTACCCTCTATTGATGAGGATATCATCTTGGAAATTATATGTAAAGTCGGCAAATTATGGTTAGAAAAATGACTCCATCCGACAACATTTGTTTGCTACTATCACTGCATTCAGAGGGCTACAAAAGATAACCTGAATACATTTTTGAGTATTATAGACAAAAAATTCCTTTTCTAAGGACCATGTGAGCTTAAAGGAGGTGGGAAAATGATAAATGCCTATGAAGGAAATTATAAGAGAATCACATGTATTATGCTCAGTTTCCTTTTCTATTTAATAAATTTTTGTTCCTTTTTCTTTTTCTGATTATAAAAGTAGCTAGAAGTATGAAAGAAATTGTGCATAATCCAACTATCTACAGGCAACCACTATTGACATTTTGGCTTTTTTCCTCCTATTCTTCTCCTGTGCATCTTTACATAGTTGATGTCATGTCAGAGTTACATGTTATATCTTTATTTGCTCACGTACTATGGTCACAGTCATTTTCCATGTCACTAGAAATCTTTGTAAATAATATTTTACTTACATGCATAATATTCCACTTAATGGATAAACAATTTCACTTCAGCACTTTCCTAATTTTTGATGGTTTTCAACTTGTCACTCTTTTAGGTAACACTATAATGAAAATTTTAAAAGAAGAATACCATTCCCTATATTGTATTGTTATGTTATATAAACAGATCATGGTTTATATGACATATATGATTTGCATTATATATTTATATCAATATATAATATAGTATTTATATGACTTCTATAAATAGAAATGGTTAGCATGAGTAGAGATTATGGAGATACTGGTGATACTCTAATTAGGTGGTAAATCAAGATAGACAGATGGAGAAAGGAAGAAAGAAGGAAAGAAAAAAAGAGAGAAAAAAGAAAAAGAAGGGAAGAAGGAAGGAAGGAAAAAGACTGATAGCTCATGGTGGTTTAAGCAAGGAAGCATGAAGAGGGCATTCTATAACGATATATAGAAACGGGAGGGAACATATTTTCTTGGAGGTTGAGGGGCATTTTTTTTGTAAAGCAAGAGAACTGTTAGGAATGGATAACATTTTGGGCACATATTTAATATTTAGAGATATCAGCAAGAGGCAGTTGAAGTCCTCTTTAGATATTTGATTGGTAGGGGAGTTTTAGGAAACCTGATGTGTTAGGGCCCAAACTGGAGATAGAAACCACACCAGTAATTCGACAGAGAAGATTTAATGTAAATAATTTTAATTAGGGATAAGATTGCCAACTAATGAAAGAGTAAAAGAAGAATTCACAGGTGGGAGAGAAGTGGCAACAGCCGGAAGCTGCTGCTATGTCACCTCTGCAGCCGGGGAACAGAGGAACGAGGGAGGAGGGGTCCCGTAGATCTGAAAATGAGACTTTCGGGGAGAGGACTCTGCTCCCCGCGCTGCTGGTGCGTCTGAGCTCAGGGGAGGTGCCTCAGCCCTCCAAGAAGGGGATGCTGCTGCTATGGGAACAAATCCCACCATCATGGGGACAGAGCTTTGCAGAGATGCTACTCACAGGAACCACAGGCCCACAGAGATCCCTCAAGAAAACAGAAAAACATGAACAAGTCCTGTCTTTGGCTTCAACCTTCGGCTTCCCTCTAGCGCCCTCTATTGACAGCGTCTGTCAGGGAAAAGCTGCCCAAGCCGAAGTCTACAGTGTCAAGTGCAGCATCCCAGAATACAGAAGGGTGGGATTGGAGCTGAAAAATAGCCAAATAATTGGCATAGTTCCTATGTTCTGACACGGACTGAATAAACGGATCACTGCAAGAAATACTTCTATTTAGGATGAGCCACTTAGAGCCGAGATCCTCTCTCTCCTTGGATTGTGGAAATGGAAAAATCTCAATTCTGACGAAATCCCATGCTTATAAAGAAAACTACACTGAGAACCAGTGTGCATGGGTCAGAATGTCTCCTCTGCCTCTGGATTATCTGTGGTGACCCTGAGCAAAATATTTACATTGCTTAGGCTCAGTTTACTCTCTAATAACATGAAACTATGTTTTCTAAAACTTCATTTTATGAAGGTTTTGTGAGGACCAAAATAAGATAATCTTATGAAAGCATTTTGTCTGTCACCAGATCATTGGTTTCCTTTCAAAATCCAGATAGTTTCTAAGTAGGACAGGGTGAATTTCTACATCTCTACTTTGTGTTTATTCTTATGATAACTACCTAGGTTTATGTATATGTTAAATACAACTTTTCCAGTGAACTTTAATCCCTGACTTTAATTTCTTTTCTCTTCAGTGTGTATTTCAAACATTGATGGATTTTATGGACTAATCCTGTAGAGTATTGCTTGAAACATATCACTTTCTTGCCTGCCCATTGTTCAGTGACATTAGTCTACACTGTCCACATTGTGGTCACATGCTATTTAAGCAACATCTCATTACATCTTTACCCCCACCTGCATTTTCTAAAGTCTATCTCCATAACATATGTTCGTAAAATTGAAAATAAGCATAACTCCCTTTGAGCTTCTACAACAGAACAGTTTATTCTGTGTAAACACACTGCACACGTGTGCTCGTTAGAGAATCTTTTTATACAGTAGCATATTATTTATTTATTTAAAATATTCTTCTTGTGAGATTGCATGCTTTTTGATATTAGAGGTCATTTTTGTATCCATACTTCTTACAGTGTCTTGCAGGTCAGACTCACATAACAAATACTTGTTGCATAAAATATTTGCAGAAGATTTGGCAGAACTTTATGTTCAATTTGATATAAGGTGTGAAGGGGACAAAGCAACCAAAGATGACTCATGTCTGTGAGCCTGGGAGTGATGGGGACTTTTATGTAATACACAAACTTGGAATGAATGATGTTTTAGAGGAAGGTTATGAATTCCATTTGTCAACATGTTTAGGTTTGGCTGTTAGGAGAAAGCTTAGTGGAAGTGTTCTATTCAATTAAGAGACTGTTTTGAGAGATTTGGCAAAAAGAAAATAAGCAGTGTTAGAGTTATACCTGAGAGGTTGAAATTGAAACAAGTGGCTGTGGTTCCTGAGGGAGGAAGAGCAGAAAGGCCTAGGAGAGAGTCATTCACCTAATAAAACATATTGAGCATATACCATGTGCAAGGAGCCATTGGTGACTTCAGTAGATAAGGTTCCTAACTGTTGTAAAGCTTAAAGATTTACTGCTGTAAATTGGTAGAAGCAAAACATAAAACAGGAATGGTCAGGTGGGGAAAAAATATTCGTAGTCACTCACTCAACAAATGTTTCTGGAGCGCCATTCATAAACTAGTTGTTGGGTTCTTTCCTTCAGGATATAGCAACAAACAAATCAGAGAGCCTCAGAGACACTGCAGCTTGGATCTAAAACCCTAGGGGACCAGCAGATAAGGGTGTTGAGATGGCTAGTGGCAGAGTCAGTTTCAGCCAGAGGTCTCCTTCAATTGTGTCTGAGCCTGGGAAGTTTCTTTAATCTGTCCTGGCTTTGTTATGAACAATAATTTAGGTTCTCTAGCTTCAAATATAGCTGACCTACCCCTCAGCTCTTGAGAGAGAGTGTGGACACTATCTAGAAGAGTGCTTCTAGCCTAACAAGGAGGGGGCACTAGGTCCAGGCGGGGACTCCTATCTTGATGAAGCCCAAGGGTCTTACATTCTCTTCTTAGTAGATCTTTTTCACATCTCAGGGCATCAGACCACAGGACTCATCTTGAGCAGTTGTTCAGGCATGGTTTGGTTATATTTGTCCCCGTTATTAAGTTTTATGTTGCTAGAGCCTAGTTAAAAAGAAAGACATTTGGGTAAACCAACTTTCTGTTCAAAAGCTACTTCCTTAGAAATATCTTTGTATCAAAAGAGCAGCTATCTATCACTCTCTATCCCTCAATCCTGCTTAATTTTTCTCTAGAGCTCATATTACTACCTGACATTATCTTCTATACCTGTTCTTTATATGCATTTATGGTTTGTCCAGCTATCTGAATGTAAGTGTTATGAAGATGAAGACTTAATTTATTTTATCATTACTGTATTTCCTGTCCCCAAAACAACACCTGACACATAATAGGTATTTACTAAATACTTGCTGAATTACTATATTGAATGAAAGACTGGACATTTGTTGTTGCAGCTCTCTACCAGAACATCATTTTCATTATTTCCTTATAAAAATTTGATGCTAAGGATTTTCCTTCACAGGTTTGTCTAAGCCTTTTATATAGGAAGAAGTCCCAGAACTTTGCATGTCTCTACAGCTGGACATGGGGACCAAACGCCTAAGGTGGTGTTTGGGAAAAGAGAGAGTTTATCTTAGGGATCCAGACACAGGGAAACAAAGTAAGAGTGTACTTGTCTAAGTCAGCGGTCTTGAACTAAGAAGGGGCTCTTTCACTAGAGGTGGGACATGTGAACCTGCAGACAAGTTGGCTTGAGTGTGAGTCTCTTTAGTACTGGTCCAAAGCTCTTTACAATGCTTTCTACTAAAGGCTGGGTTGCTAACTAAGTTTGGACAGAACTAATCCTGTCGTGGAAGGCAAAGTGGCACCCCATGGGGAGAGAGGCCATCGAACTATGCAGAAGCAAAGAAGGACACTTTAAGTTTCTATGTAGCTGTGGGTACAGAAAAGCCAAATAACCAGTCAGCTCACCAAGGGATTCAAATTAGTGGTTACCTGAGGGGTTACAAGGACTTATTTGCTTGACCAAAGTGACCATAAACCTCAGTCAAAATTATCAGTTGGTGAAAGCTTTTAAAACATTGTATAATGAACGGTCATATGTATGACCAAGGACGATGAAAGTATTTGTTTTTTGAAGTTCCAGTGATCATTTCTTCTTGGTGTTTAGCATCTACCATCCAGTGAGCAACAACTACTTTTTAAGCAGAAATAGAGTCGAAATCTAAAGCTCATTAAATCCGTTTGTGAGTATCTGATGTCTCCCTAATTAAAGTCTCACTCTACACCTCAGTAAATACTTCATGGAGAAATGATGAGGTGAAGCCCCAAATTACTAATGTTTGAATAGGCATACTAAATATACTCTGGCATGTATCCAAAGTGTCATTCAGTGCCAGTACTGAAACTTAATTAGTCTGGAGCACGTGGTCAGAAATGTCCTTAATGCTAGAGAGGGTACCAGAATACGGTGCTACCCTCACTGGTGATGGTGAGCTTCTGTGTCCTTGGCTGTCTTCTTTTCCTCTAATTCAAGAAGAATAGGTTTTTGTTTTGTCTTGTTTAAGTCTAGCCAAGATTGCCTCCAAGATGTTTTTCAGTCTCAAGTTTCTTGCACCTTCAACCTGTGCTCTTTGGACTTCCCGGTTCCTCTGTGAGCACCAGCATGGGGATTGTGGGGAGGGTTCTGGTTAGACAGGCATTTCAACCAGAGCAATTCTATTTTTGCCTCTTTTATACACTAGGATTTTCAGTATATTTTCATTTGAAAAAAGTGTTTTGTGTATAAAAGCAATGCATTTGGGGGATAAAAAGGACACAGTGGGACTGGGTACATGCCAATGAATTGCCAGGAAAAGGAATGGTTTTTGTGAATTGTTAGTCTTTCAACTTGACTTTTGTGATTCTGATGGTCTCTGACTACATTAACATGTGTTTAGCTCTATTACCTCTATTACATGATTCATATTCAAATATGGTTTGTTGTATTAATCAATTACCAATGTATGAAATCAGGACAAGAATTCATGTTAGGAGGAAAAGCGAACTGATAAATACCTTCCATGAAAACAGAAATGTTCTGAAGAAAGGAATATTGATGTGTCTGAGCCTGCTCCTTAAATGGGATAATTAACATAACTCTGGAATTAGCTATGCATGGTAGACCCTGATATCTGACAGCAAAACAACCAAAGTCACTCCTAGGAATACATTAACTATGTTTAAAAAACATATTATGGAGACTAATTAATTTAGTGGTAAAGTTTGCTTCTTCATTCTGACACAGTACATTTAATTATTAAATGAGAATGCAAGGAAAATGGTATTTAAAGAGCGGAGTTAATGGGGTGAGGGAAATTGAGAGTCCAGAATAATCACAACCTGAGCCAAATAAGGTAAATCTTTTGAGTAACTTATATTTTAGCAACTATATGATGTAACACCTTTTAAACACAGAAATATTTAACTTGGCATTAATTATTAATCTCAGGTTCTGTGCCTTTGAGAGAATATAATTATAATATGAGATACATATTTGGGGAATTACCAAGCAATGGCAGCAGTGATTGGGACCTCTGACTTAAGAGGGACATTGAAAAATCATTGAGTTACATGCCAGGAGATTGGGGTTTTCAGCTAAGCTTTACCATACATTACAGACCATAGACAATTAATATCTACTCTCTGGTGTTTCCATAGTTTGAGCAAATTGAATCAGTGATTTTTAAAACTCTTTCTAGCTATATAATTACATGAATTAAAATAAAATAGAAAGCTCAGACTCACAACACACATGTTATTCCAAAGAATATATTTAGGATAAAACCTAGTTAAGAAAAAGAAATTTGATTTTATAGCAATCTCTGTGAGGAGGAAAAACAATTTGAAAGCTAGAAGATAGAAGCAGTGATTGTTAGAGGTATTAATAAATTTTTAAAAATCTCTGAAAAGATCATATCTGGCAATCAAGAGGAAAATGGACATTGCTTCTGTCAAATGATTTTTGTTTGAGAAGAGAGTGGTCTTTTGCCCCTCATCCTTCTGTCTATTGACTCCAGTAGAGAGGAGTTTGGTGGAGTTTAAGTTCCACCAAATTTGAATTTGATTTTAAAAGTTATAAGAAAACTCCACTACTGATAAACACTCCCTTCCCTAAATTACTATTATGTGTAATAGTTCACCACTTGACACACGAATCATTCACATACCTTAACTGCAAATAACAGACCTCGTTCTACTCATTTTAGCAGGAAGAGATTTATTCGGAACCCATTAAGTAGGACAAGGAGACTTGTGTGGGTCAAGGACCAGCTGAAATGCTAATTATCTAGGAGCAAATGCCCAGGAAACACACATACAAAGGGAACACCAAAGGAATGTGGTGACAGCATACCACTTCTACCACTGACGTTTATAGCTGATCGTGCTCAGAGCTCTTGGAAAGCCACCAAGAGGAAACAAATCCGCTGCCTCCACACTTCTCAGCAGATCTGTTGTGCCCACATGTGACTGTCTGTGAAGGCTGAATGATTTAACTGTGAGGTGCACAATCTTCCAATGTCATTTGCTTTTTACCCATCTGTCAGATGAGAATAGTGAAAACTTTAAAGTCACTAAGTGAGGGAGCAGAAAGAAGCAGCATGGATTTCTTTAGTCTCTGGTTAAAGGAAAACCATCAAATAAGAGAGCTGCCTGACAAAGAACTTAAGTATCTGATGAAACAAGTAAAGAACAGATCCTTGAAACTAACACAACATTGTAAATCAACTATGCTTCAATTAAAAAATTGTGTCAATTCATGGAGTTAATTTATAAATTAATTTATAGATTATCTGTTAAAAAAGCTAATGCAAATTCCTATAATTAATATATGGAGGGAAAATAACATTATTCATGAATATATATGTACCCAGAAAAATAGTTTGATTAATTTCTAGTCATCTATTCTGTCACTGGTCACAATACAGTCCTTAATGTTCACAGGTAGCTTCCTTCCTATGGTTCTCTTCCCTGTCCCTTTGCTCTCAGTTAGCACTTTATGTTTACCCAGAAGGGTATCTTACCTAGGGACATTTCCTAAACCTTTATTTTGAGGTTTGACCTCATGGTCCCCAATTATTTGGAGCTGCTATCATCTTTATCTCTGAACATAGATGAAATAAGGATGTCCTCCAGGAGGACCTTTGTGTTTCAAATTCCTTCCTGCCTGCATCGTGTAGCACCAACATTTCCCCCTTTTGATGACCAGGATTAACTGCATTAGCAGCAGTTTTTCTTTTTCTTTCTTTCCATCTTTCTTCCCTCCCTTCCTTCCTTTTTTTGCCTGTGCATTCAGTAATGAGTGAGGCCTGAAATAATCATGTCTATGTCACCTTGGAATTAATTGAAATCATTATTGTTGACCCTAATGAAAAAAAATCTTTTTTTGTGTTAAGATCTCTAAGCTAGCCCATAATCAAGGAGAAAAAAAAATGAATGAACACCACCTCCATTTCAACACTCCAGTTTCTGTACCTTTATTTTCTGGCCATGGGAGGCACAGCCAGAAAACATGGTGGTCACTAGTGCAATGAGTGAACCACATTCTGAAAGAAAGCACCTTAACTTTGCTTGGTGCTCTAATTGTGTCTTCAGTGGCCAGTTTCACATTCTCTAATGCCAGATGCTTCTGTATGATTGGATACATGGTAAGATAGCCATTCTCATGAACATAAGCTTATTGTATTACTTCTGATAAGTGTGTTCAGAAGCAATGCTATGAGTGTTCTCGTAATAGTGAGCTCATTAAGTCCACAGTGTTGCCATCGGAAACACGGGGGGGGGGTAGGAAGGGAAAAAACAAATACCAGTATCTATTTCAGTGAGGACAAATCACTGCCCCTCTCATGATGGAAGCAGTCCAACATGTCCAACTTCACACCAGCAGCTTGCTAGCCCTCCTAGCTGCTGTTAAATCCCCATTGTGGATTTAAAGTTTTTCTCTGATTCCAGCAGACTGGACAGTCAGTATTGTCCTCACCTTTGTGAGGTGAAGTCCATGTTGTTGAGCTCGTGTTTAACTTCTTTCCCTGACTCCATATCCACTTTGTTCAGGAGGTCTTCTAACAAACACTGGCATAAATAGAGAAAGGGACTAAGTGTAACCACAACACTTTCATCACATCTTTGTAATCCTATTCACTTGAGACACAAATATTCTGACCTTTGGCTCATAACTCTTTTCCAATCTTCTCTGCCAATAATCTTCCAATTTTATTTCTTCCATGTGTCCGGCTATTGGTTTAAAACATTAACCATGGCCAGTGAATCAGCAGATCTGAGCCTCTAACCATGTAATTGAATTTACTGTAGTTTATTTAACCGTTTATGTACTGAAGGGCATCTGTGTTGTTTCCATGTTTTGGCTATTTCAAATAAAGCTGCTGTGAAACTTTGTGTACAAGTTTTTGTGTGAATCTGTTTTCATTTCTCTGGGTAAACGTCCAAGAATTCAATTATTGGGGTTGTTTTGATAATTGTAAGTTGTATATTTATATATTTTTGAAAGAAACTGCCAAACTGTTTTCTAGAGTGACTGTAACATTTTCTATTCCCGCCAGCAGGGTATGAATAACCCAGTTTTTCCACATTCTCAGCAGCATTTGGTGTTGTCACTGTTTTTCATTTTAGCCTTTCTGATAGACATGTGGTGATATGTCGAACATTTTTCATAAGCTCATTTGACATCCTTCCATTTGCTTACACAGCTTCTTTGGTGATATGTCTTTTCACGTCTTTCGCCCAGTTTCTAACAGGGCTTATTACTATTAAAAAATGTTGAGTTATGAGAATAACTTACATGTTTTATATACTATTCCTTGTCAGATAAATATTTGGCAAATATTTTTTTTCCAGTCCATAGGGTGTGTTTTTATCCTCTTCACACAATCTTTTCAGAGAGCAAGAGTATTTTTTTTTAATTTTAATGAGTTCTAATTTATTAATTTTTCCTCTTACGGTTTGTGATTTTGGTGTCAAGTCTAAGAACTCTCTTTCTAAACCTACATCTTGAAATTTTTCTCATTTATTGGTTTTAATGACTTGGCTAAATTCAATTTTTTGGTCAAATTTCCAAAGAATCTACAGTTGATACTCATTTGATAAATGGAGGAAGGACATGAGAACAGTGGGAAAGTATGGATGGTTTAGTGCAGTAGGAAGATCACAGCCTTAGATGACAGGTAGACTTCAGTTTAAATTACAGTTTTGCCATATATTGGCTATGTGACATTGGTGTTTTTACGTATCTCTATCAATTTTTTGATTTCCAAAATAGAGATAGTAATATCTATATTATTGTCATGTAATGCAATATATGTAATATAAATGCAAAACCATGTAAATGTCATGGATTTGCATTGTAGATAAAATGACACTCTTTAGCAGAAAACCTGCCATTTGGCATATACTAAATAAATAGAAAAAAAAGATATTGATGTTTATATTATTAGTCATAATCATACATTGAATTATGTGCCAGCATTTATTGATGTAGAGGAATTTAGTTATGACCCCTTCCATTCTTAAACTGACATTCAAGGCAATGAAGAAGCCAAAACTTGAGACACTATCTTGTAATAAGAAAACATTATTTTGGCAAGCAATAGGAAACTTGGTGTGCAAAAAAATCAATGTTGTTAATGTTCATACTACCTTTTGATAATCTAGCAGTTACTTAGACAGCTAAGTTTTAATAGTGTTAATTGATTTATAATTTACACTATTTTCAGTGTGATCAAATCCAAATTTTAATTTAGTAGGTAATGTTTCAGCAACTTTCCTCATTTAAAAAAAAGCATAATCTTTGTGCCTGCTTGAGATTATAGAAACTTTTATTTATAGGCTTTTGTTACAGGAATGAGAGGGGAACACAAATATAGGAAGCCTGGAATAGAACAGAGTGAACTGTATGTGAACAGCCGTCCTGAAATCAGTCTGATTTCCTGGGCCTGTTGCAAAGAAGGAGCAGCAGCTCAAACCTTGGAAAGTGACCCTGAGGCTTAACCACACACACGTTTGGGGGTGGCTCAGAGTACCACTGCATCTGAGGGCCTTCATGACCTGACACCAACTTATCATTTTGTTTGTTACTTGTCATTTTGTCTGCCACTTTGTTATATTTGACTTTACACTCTTTCGCATGGGACTACTCACCATTTATCAAACAAAACTATATTTACTAACTATGAACACCCTGACTTAAACCATCAGCCTGAATTTCCATTACTTCCCTCTCCAGATGCTCAAGTTTAATTCTTCATGGTCTTGGGTCTCAGACTAACAGATAGATGTTCCATACATTGAAATGGCCCTTTACAATAGTGAAGAGCCTTTCACATCTATTCTCTTATTTGGTTTTTACAAGAACCTTATCAGTATTTTAGGTTACAATTAAATTAGTTTAAAATACAGTTTTTCAGATGAGGAAAATAGAAAACATATATGTGCTTTAAATAACTATGAAGATCACATAAATGTTGGAGAAGGAATTTGAAATTAAGTGATTTGTCTTAAAGTTTTTTTCCTCAATACCTTATATAAACCCATAATAGCTTTCATTTCACAAAATAACATAACCTAAGAACTGGGACAGCTCCTATGAATTTAATTTGGTTATCACTGACTCTTTCTTGCTTTCACTCTATTATTTTTTTCTGATAGGCTTCCTTGAAAGATGAAATGGGCATAAACTGTCATCAGTGAATTAGAGTTCAGAAAGGTATTCCTGGTTGAATATATATCAAGTCTG
Organism: Vicugna pacos; assembly: GCF_048564905.1. Taxonomy (NCBI): domain Eukaryota; kingdom Metazoa; phylum Chordata; class Mammalia; order Artiodactyla; family Camelidae; genus Vicugna; species Vicugna pacos. Next base: position 58,896,984 of record NC_132987.1, on the reverse strand, counting down.
CACGCTATGCTTTTGAGAACTGGGGCTTTGTGATTAAGTCTGTCACATGAAAAAAATGAAAAAATGAAAAATGAAAAATGAAAAAAAAAATCTCTATGAAGGTGCAACATGATTGCCAAACACTAATTTTTGAAATGGCAATTTGCTGTTTCCATGTTATAGAATAATATTTTATTTATCCAGAAATGTTAAAACCAACTGCGGTTCCAAATGGTCAGAAATTATAATGTAGGGTTTGAACTGACTTGTCGAAAGTGCTAAGCTCCAGATTTAAAAAGTTTCATGAGTAACTTTGATTTTCCCAAAGAGATACGTGAGCCTTTGGCGCATACAGGCTTTGCGTAAGTATTTTGATTTCCAAAGGAATATTTGGGAAATGCCAAACCAGCATAAATCATAAAGCCTAAAAGTGCCTGCCTCTCCTCCTTCTCCTCCTCCTCCTCCTACTGCGTGTCTTGCTGAAGTTTCTACACCTTTATGTATCACAAAGAGGCTGAAATGTATCGGAAAATTGTAGTTGGAGGTGAGGGAAAATAGGAGGAAAGATTACATTTTGTCAGTCCTTTTATTCTTTATCACTAGTTTCTAGGTTTTGGACAGTACAGTGAGATGAAAGAAGGTCCCTGCTGTCTTACTGAAAGACAAAGTCATGATTCCTGGTGTTCAGGGACAAGCCCTGGGTTGAATACATCACAGTTACATCTTGGGCATGTCTTAGTTCTATGCTGGCAGAGAAAAATGCTGCTGGACATTTTTAGGGTGTGCGAGTGAGACAAGAGAAAAAAAGTTAAAATGATTTGAGGGTTATTGTGGCCACAGAGAGGTTTGAGAGGGAGACCAAAAGTCTTACAGCTTGTGTTTGATTATTTCCACTCTTGTTGCCATATGTATTTTGAGGCTTGTTCAGCTGTTCGTCACTGTGTTGTTGAAAGAACGTTGAACTGAGATTTTACAGAACTGGGTTTCAGTTATGACTTCAACACTCTCTGTTTCTGTAACGTTTGGCCAAATCACTTAGTTTCTCTAGTTATCTCTTTTCCTTATTAATAGCACAAAATGGACGCTAGCATTCTTCTATAACTTGCAGAGCTATTGTGAGGCTCAAGTAAACTAATAGATAATGGAAACCTGTGCATCGCATAAAGCACTAAAGAAATCTATGGAATTATTGGGATTGTATCATAGAAAATGAGTCTAGAATCTTTTGTAGTTTTAATATTCATGTAATCACATTGTCCTACCATATTTTTATTTGATAAGATTGCAGCTTTTGATAAGCACACTCCAAAAAAAAAAAAAAAAAAAAGAATCCGAGACTAAGACAGTAATCTGGCCTAAGATTTCTCCTGGTGGCTGGGACTTCACCAAGACAGCATTTAGATTTCAGGTTTTCTACCTTGTCTACATTTTAGGTTGGGTACCGTGTGCCAAAAGGATGTGCCATCCCCTTACAAACTCCCGCCATCTGCTGGAAGGCCCCTCCTCAGGAGCCAGAATAGCATGGCAATACTTTTCTCCCCTTCCTTCTTTCCTTCATTCCTGCCACAAGCAGCCACGTACTAACAATTTACCTATACGAATAAAGAAAATATTTATTCTAGTGCCCAAACTTGTTTGTAGAAGTCAGAATTTTATTACTATGCATTTCCTTTAAGCCCTCAGACAAGGGTACATCTGATATTATTTAAATTTCCAATTTATACATTTCACTGAAGAAGACTCACTATATTGAAATAGCAGCATCACTAAAATGTGAATGAGACTTGGTGCACTAATTTTTGATTTGGCCATTTGCCTATTCACTGAAGTAGGAGAAGAGATGAAGATAACCTGCTTAGGATGGACTAGGAAAACCCTTCTATTCTGGCATTGGGAGTCAGAGGGGACGGGTTCCACCTTGTGTGCATAACACGTTTATAAGGTGAAGTATATCATTCCTTTTACTCCACCAACGCCTATAGTTCTTGTAGTTAAGACTCTCACTGAGGGTAGATTATAAAGAAAGAAGAGGAATTTCTTTGCTATCTACTTAAGCAATTCAACCAATCTTTTATTTAAAATATGTAAATGAACAAAGGAGGAAAATTGGATAGGCATTTAAGAAAAGCCAGCAGCACAAATAAAAATTGCTAAAATAAAAAAAAGCATGCTCTTGAGAAATGAATAAAATTCATGGAAGAAAAAAATAACTAAAAGTTCATTTTGCTAAAATTCTTGAGAGTGTTTAAAAAGTATATTTCATCCATAAAATAAAAAATACAAGAAATATGCTCCCTCTAGAAAGATGCACTAAGAAAAAAGAAAGAGTTTGTTTTGGCTACATTTTAAAAAATCAATAGCAGAACTAGAGGGAAATTCAAGTAATTCTCTCAGAATATTATTCAAAGATCAAAATTTTGATAAAAATGATGAGAGACAGAGAGACCCAAAATCCATCTAATGAAAATGGGAAGAGGGGATTCTACAGAAACCATAGAAGAAATATGCCCACTGTTAATTAAGATTACAAAAACGGTTCCATATAGTGAAATTTCATAACCTTAATTAAAAAGAGAAGACCTAACATTTTTTATAGAGAAAAACAAAGAAACAATATCCAAATAGTATATCTATAAATTAGCAAAGCAAATGGCATCAGATTTCTCATCTGCACATAAGTTCCTAGTTGACAATAGAAATAAAAGTCCAGAGAAAAGATAAGATTTTTTAAAACTGAGGTACAGTCAGTTACAGTGTGTCAATTACTGGTGTACACCACAATGTCCCAGTCATGTATATACATACATATAAAACAATTAGATTTAAACCTAAACATTTCTTTATAGATATTACTAGTCAAGTGTTTATGCCAAATTAAGACTTTTTTAGACATTGAATGAGTCAAAAAGTACATGTAAAATAATATGAGGAAATGCAAAGGCAAAATTTAAATAAAATCCCCAAAAGTACAACTATCTGGGAAACGGTCTTTAGCATTTACTTCATAAGCTACACACACTCACCCTCCCCCCCAACACACGCAAATAAAAGGTTAGCATCTGCCATTGAACCTGCTTAAGATGGCTAAATAAGTATTTGTTAAATAAAGGCTTTGAATTCATATCATAGTCCATGGTTGAAGTTCCAGATAAACATTACCTTCCCTTCAGATACTTTGGGCTATATATTTTTCTTTTTGGAGTTTGGCCAAAGATAAAGCAAGAGACCAAGCATTCATCATTTAAGCTGGAGAACAGAGACAGAGACACAGAGAAGTCCCCCAATTTTATTTTACACATAGCGCAAAGAAAATTATAAAAGATGCGATAATTGACATGATACATAAAAAGAGCATATGGGACTTGAAAAATTCTAGCTGCCTAATAGTAGAACGACCATCTATTAGCCAAATAGAGATATTTGATATCAAGTATTAAATACAAGAGAACTTATCTACAAAACAGAAATGGACTCACAGACATACAAAACAAATACATGGTTACCAAAGGGAGGGGTAATAAATTAGGAGTTTGGGATTAGCAGACACAAACTACTATATATAAAATAGATAAACAACAAGGTCCTATTGTATGGAACAGGAAATTATATTCAATATCCTCTAATAAACCACAATGGCAAAGAATATGCAAAAGAACATATATGTGTATAACTGAATCACTTTGCTGTACACCAGAAATTAACACAACATTGTAAGTCAACTATACTTCAGAAATAAAATAAGACAAAATAAAAAACAAATTGAGATATTTGAGAGTGAAAAAGGGTGCTAAAATAATAAAAATACATACCTCAAAAGTTACATAATTATTGTCGAGATTTGGTCAAACTCAATTTTCTGGGCACGGTCCTCCAGAATACCAAATCTGCTCATATAATAATAATTAGTAATAATAATAGTAATAATAATTATATTACTATTATTATTCTCTGGGAATGAGGCTTTTTAAAACTTTTTTTTATTGAGTTATAGTCATTTTACAATGTTGTGTCAAATTCCAGTGTAGAGCTCAATTTTTCAGTTATACATGAACATATACATATTCATTGTCACATTTTTATTTGCTGTGAGCTACCACAAGATCTTGTATATATTTTACTGTGCTATACAGTATAATCTTGTTTATCTATTCTGCACTTGTCTATGATTCTGTTTTTGTTTTGTCTTTATGTTTATTTTATTTTATATTCCACATATGAGCGATCTCATATGGTATTTTTCTTTCTCTTTCAGGCTTACTTCACTTAGAATGACATTCTCCAGGAACATCCATGTTGCTGCAAATGGCGTTATGTTGTCTTTTTAATGGCTGAATAGTATTCCATTGTATAAATATACCACCACATCTTTATCCAGTCATCTGTTGATGGACATTTAGGCTGTTTCCATGCCTTGGCTATTGTAAATAGTGCTGCTATGAACATTGTGGTGCAGGTGTATTTTTGAAGTAGGGTTCCTTCTGGATACAAGCCCAGGAGTGGGATTATTAGGTTATATGGTAAGTCTATTCCTAGTCTTTTGAGGACTCTCCATACTGTTTTTCACAGTGGCTGCACCAAACTGCATTCCCACCAGCAGTGTAGGAGGGTTCCCTTTTCTCCACAGCCTCTCCAGCATTTATCATTTGTGGACTTTTGAATGATGGCCATTCTGACTGATGTGAGGTGCTACCTCATTGTAGTTTTGATTTGCATTTCTCTGATAATTAGTGATATAGAGCATTTTTTTCATGTGCCTATTGATCATTTGTATTTCTTCCTTGGAGAAATGCTTGTTTAGGTCTTCTGCCCATTTTTGGATTGGGTGGTTTGTTTTTTTTCTTATTTGGCTACTAAAGGATTTTGTTTGCCATTGAGTGCCGTTTTACTAGCAAATACCAATTAAATTTAAGGCTTCCCACTCAAAATACATGAAAAGCACTGATCAGTGTTTTGGTTTCTGTTAGTTTGTAAGGAGACAATACATTTTTAAAATTCTCCCAAGACTTCATGTTGAAGTTTATCTTTACTCTCTTGGTTTCTTGTTTGTTTTGTTTTTTCATAGAAAAGACTATATACATTTGTAAATCCTAATTCAAAGACTTCTTTTGTGTGAGGGTTTTACATTTGATTTGTTTTCTCTTTCAGTTTGGGTTGTGTGGCTTTTGGGGAGATGTGTATGTGTGAGGGGCAGGGCTGTGAGTTTTTTACTTTTTTAAATATGTTTTTTGGTGCTGTAAAAAAAAATAAGTATATGCTTCAGTGCCTTTAAGCATATTCACAGAGTTGTGCAAACTCACCAGACACTTCTTGTCATCCCAAACTGAAACTCTGTGTCATATCCACTAAACATTAACTCATCTTTCTCCATGCTTCCTCCCCTCAGCCCCTGGTTAACTGGTCTACATTCCAACTCTACAAATATGAATACTCTCTGACTTCATGTAAGTTGTCTTATGCAATATCATTTTATGTCTGGTTGATTTTATCAGAGTTCATTTAAATTGTAGCATGTGTCAGAATTTCATTACTGTTTTAAGCTGAACAGTATTCCATTGTGTGTGTGTGTGTGTATGTGTGTATATATATATATATATATATATATATATATATATATATATAGTTTATTCATTTATCCATCAATGGACACTCAGGATGTTCCCACCTTTTGGCTACTGTGAATACTACTACTACTATGAACATGGGTGTACAAATATCTGTTAGAGTCTCTGCCTTCAATTATTTTAGGTATTTAACTAGAAGTGAAATTGCTGGATTATATGGTAATTCTATTTTTAATTTTTTGAAGACGTATCACCCTGCTCTCCAAAATAGCTGCATCATCTTACATTCCCACCAGTAATGCACAAGGATTCCGATTTCTCCACAACCTTGCCCAAACTTGTTATTTTCTGAGGTTTTATTTTTTGTTCATTTGTTTGCTTTTCTTTGTAACAGCCATCCTCATGGGTGTGAAGTGGTGTCTCATTATGGCTTTGATTTGCATTTTCCTAGTGATTAGTGAGGCTATCTTTCCATGAGTTTATTGATCATTTTTACATACCTCCGTTGGAGAAATGTCTATTCAAGTCCTTTGCCCATTTTTTGATGTCTAGTGTTAGTAATATGTGTAACATTTACAGTGTTTTGTATCATATAAGACAATGATGATGGAACTACTAAGAGTCAATTCACCTTGCAAACAATATAAACTTATGGTATTGACAAATACAGTGCAGTACTGTAAATGATTTTGCCTTTCTTATGATTTTCTTGAATTTTCTTTTCACTAGTTTACTTTATTTTAAGAATAAAGTATATAATACATATGACAAACAAAATACCTTTTAATAGACTGTTTATGTCATCGATGAGGCTTCCAGTCGACAGTAGGCTATTAGTAGCTAAGTTTTGGGAAGTCAAAAGTTATGCATGGATTTTCGACTGCATGAGGGTCGGTGCCCCTATTCCCCTTTGTGTTGTTCAAGGGTCAACTGTATACTCCCACCAGCAGTGTATGAGGGTTCTAGTTGCTCTTACATCCTCATCAACACTTAGTATTGTTAAGTTTTTTTTAAATTAGCTATTCTTTTGAGCATGTATTGATATCTAATTTTGATTTAAATCTGTATTTCCTGTGAATAACAATTAAGCATTTTTAATATCTTAATTGGAAGAAACTATATATAATTGGAATCCATACTTTTCAGATATTCATATTGCAGAACCTTTTTTCCAGTGTGTGATCTGTCATTTTACTCTCCTCATTACAGCTTCTAATAATTAGTGTTTGTGTATATAAAAATGTGTGGCGTGTGTGTGTGCATTGTGTTTAATTTCCCCTTCTATATTGTTCATCTTCATATTCTTTAGAGAAACTAACCAGACGCCTTTCTTGTTTGGAACAACACCCTTTAAATACTTCATACCTTTATATCCATTAATGATCAGACAATTTGACTTTTGTTTTTATGTTTGATCATTTTTAAGGTCATATTTTGAGGAAACTGAAGTTCTTATAGAGGAAGTGACTTCTTCAATACCTCATAACGGTTGTTACTGGAGCAGATTTCAAATCACAATCCTTTAATTCTGCTGATATTCCTACATGCTTCCCATTGACAAGAGCCTCTAAATAATACATTCAGTATACCCACTAAAAGGTTTTTTTAAAATCAAACTTTCTACAATTTACTTACTCAAGATTCAGGTTATTTAAATTTTTTGGACAGTTCTAATTATTTTTTCCATAATAGTTCCAAAAAGCTTCTGCAAATCACAGCCTCTTTGTCCTGACCTGTTAGAACTGTAGAGCAGACTCCTTAGGGTAACTTTGCTTTTATGAGAACTAACAATTCATGTCTCCCCAGAAGCACTCTCATTTTTCCTTTGCTCTCAAGTCTGCTATTTTAATCTAGTCAGTTGCAAAGGAAAAGAAGATTAAAGCAGGGTAAGGCGTTACACACACACACAAAAGCACTGTACTGAAGAGGAAAACAGAATCTTGTGATTTTGGTATCCAATAAACGCTTGATTTTAGGAAAAAAAAAACTTAGAAACATGATATTTCAAATAACCTGACAGATGTTGTTTTAAGTGATGCTATACAATTGTTATATTTCTTCCTAAAAAGACATAGAAGCAATAATGATGAGTATAAATAATCTCAAAATAATTTTGCACAACTAAAACTGCACTATTTAAGTAGTGTATCCCAGAGCTTCCTAGCTACAATTAATACATGTGCTTCAAATGTCCTTTTACATTTTATACCGTAAGTTAATAATCACTAGAGGCTCATGGACTTAAACAAAGCTGCATTGCAATGAATGCATATAGATGCTTTGGAAAGAATTAATACGGTATTACCACAGGATACTGTTTACTTTGCTGCTCCTTAGAAATCATATCTTCCCTATCAGCCACAAGGCTTTAAGGAGGGTAGCTATCAACTGCAATACTTAACATCTGCAGTCACCTATCCTTGAACTATTGACGTAGTCTTTGACTTCACCATCTCCCTAGGGTCTGATATCTAATCAGTTGCCAAATCCTGTTGATTTGGCCATAGTTGTAGAAATGGAGAGAGAGGGAGATTTATCTCCATTCCTCAGCTATTACTTTAAAGAGGTACCACTATCGCTTCTTCGAGCAATTGCAAGAGCACCATCCAGTTTGCCATTACTCCCAGCTCTTCTTAATCTAATCCATTTATTCCACCTGGATAATTTTTCAACAATACTAACAGGATGCTGCTTTGGCTTTATTCAAAATCTCCCAGTGATTTCTGTTTTATTTTGGCAATGTAATTCCAGTGCTTTAGCGTAATGTTCAAGTTTCCACATGACCTGGCCCTAAGCTCTTTTTTTCTCAAAACTTCCCCCCATCATTCCTCTACTATACTTCATATCCCACTCTCCTAAGTCTCTAGGATTTTCACATGGTGTGCGCCATTGCTTACTGAAGTCTTCTATCTCAAGACTTTTAACCTACCCACCTTGAAAACAGCACTTAAAACATATTTAAGTACTAAATATCTTACAAAAATGATTTCAGCTGTTTTTTTATAAACACAACCTACTGACTGTCAAGCACTAGTAGAGACTGTTTCAGTTCTGACAAGCATCCATCGATGTTAGAATAAAACAGACTCCACGCTGATGTGTTAATTTCTCTCTAGTGGGATGAACAAACTCACTTCTTTCTAAAGTAAGTCTTCTATAAACTACAGTACTTCCTCTGGCCACAGGGATAACTGTCATTATTCAATTAAATGTATCCGATGAAAGTGAAAAAGCACACGTTAACTAAAGTGAGAAATAGGCAGAGTGGTCTCATTTCTCCATTGTCATCTACTTTTTCACTCACCTAGACCTTTATATCTGTTCAGTGAACTCCCTTTTATGTGGCACAGGGAAACAATTTCTCTCTAAAAAGGAAGACAGTGTCAATGAGCATAGATTTCATAAATGATTCTGATTTTAATGAGATTGAAACTGTCTTCCTGTGTGGAGTTTTAAAAGGTGACTCATCACCAGGAACTAGATTTAACGAGGCCTCATTTATTCAAAAGCCTTTAGAATGTGGTATTCCATATAACTGAAATTCTCAGAAAGTTTAAATGGTATTCTAAAATTTTCTTTTAAAAAAACCCTTTGAAAATAGCTATCTTCCTTTGTTGTTTTCTACAGTACAGGACGTTGGTCTATTTTTGTTGGGCTTGGGGGTTTATCATTATGGATATTCCTTATGTTATTATTAAGCCATATGGTCTATAGTGGCTTTAATAACTTCTCAAATTTTGGGTGGTCAGCTGACATCTCTTTCAAAATAAATTTACTTTCAGTTAAGAATATTTCTCTTGCTCTTGTTTCCTCCTTTTATCTTTTGTGAACCAAAAAACAGGTGGCCAAAGAAATCAAGAATCGTATACTATATAAAAGGGCAAAATACTTCTATGTGACAGTTCACAATTTATAAAACACTGGAGTAGACATTACTCTGTTTAATCATCAAAGCAATTCTGAGGGGCAGATATTACCTACATTTACAAATAAGAAAGTGGGAGCTGAGATAAGTAGATCATATTTCGTTAAGTCCATCTAGCCACTAAGTGTATCTATAGAACTTGAACCCAAACCTGTTGCCTCCATCTATGGTATATTTTGCATTGCTGTATAGTTTCCAGCAATTTGATAAGGTCTGAGTAAGATCTCATGAGGTAGTAGGCAAGACTATGTGAAACCAATTTCCTGTCCTCAGTGGTTTCATTTTTTAAACTTTGGTCCAAAGCTGTTTTGGAGAGGGATAAATGCTCCAGAAGTAGGATCACTGACTAGATGGATGGTTGGTGTGCTGCAAAAGTTACAACTGATCTCTAATAGCTGTAAAATATAATTCTGAATATACTGACTCCCAGACATAGTAAATTCCTAGAAGATGTGGAATAAGGATGCCGAATGGACTTAGAGATCATTAGTATCATGCTCATGGGGACTCAAAGGTACTCTTTGTTGATAAAAAATTATTGCAAACAATGAAAACTTCCAGGAGCAGAGGTTCCTGGGTGAGCCCAAACTGAGCTGACATCTAGCAGAGCTTTCGTTTTGAGGCCTAATAACTCAGAAGAGAGAGGCTCCCTCTTTCCCAACCTTCATCTGCCCTTGTCTCAGAGCAAATCAAAGGGGAGATGAGGAAAATGGGACAATTGATACAGATTTTGTCTCCCCACTCAAGAAGGGTTTATTGCTCATGAAAGAAAGAGATTAGTTTTTAAGTTGAAGAATATACCTTTATAAAATATTTTATGTCTCTGAGCATAAGGAGTATTACTTTCTAGTTCAGATGAAAAAAATCTGACTGCTTGTTTGAAAGAGGGTTTTTTCACTACTTTTTACACAGGGCCAAACATACTAGAGTCCTGGGAGACTTACTTTCATGGTGGTTTCTTGGAGAGCAGAAGCTGATATGCAAATAGGTTATATGACGCAAGAGAGTTAAAATACGGAGACCATCTCATGATGATTATAGCTGACTTGCATTATGACACACTTACTTAGGACTCCCTGAAAGACAAAGGAAGGAGATGTATGTAAGGGATTAAAGGTCACGCATGAGTACACTGTATGTGCAAAATGAGGGAAGGAGGAGTCAAGACAGGAGGTGTGTATGTGCAAAGAACTGGAATTTTGGTTTACTGATGAGTATGGAACTTCACTAATGTCTACAATTTGAAGATGCTTGTTCGACACTTATAATTAAGATTTCTATCAGGCACTGATGGGTCAGTGGCATATTGTGGAACTTTTCTACTATATTAGAATGAAGAGAATGTTTGAACTGTTAGATACCTAAAAAATTAACTAAGTATTTTAGATCTCCTATTTGAGGAATATTCCAAACAAAATGAGAAGAGACCACACTACCCATGCACTAAATACCCATTTGCTTATTTCCCTAGGTGGAAGATTGATCGCTAGGCTGATCAAGTAGAACAGACAATTTCAAAGAGGAATTTTCCCCAAGATACGTAAAACAATAATAGCTAGCTGTTTTAAAATAAATTTAGGGTGCCGGTTGTATACAATTATCAAATAATTTATTGAAAATGTATAGGAATGAGGTGGATGTTTGAAAACCAGGTTTAGCTGGAGTAGTTTATGGCTAAATGCACTAAGGAAGAGCCATCTCCTAGAAATCATAGAGAACTCAAACAGAGAAAGGTCCTAAATATCAGGGCTGAGCTCCGTTTAGACATGGGGAAACTAAACCAAGGAGAGGGATGTTAATCTGGCACATGTGAATCCTGAACAGAAGTATCAAGCTTTTTTGATTCCATTTAATTCTCTTTTTTTTCTCCCTTTGTTGTATTCTTATTCTTAGGAAATAATCTCAAGGATGTTATTAAAAGATAAAATGCACACATTTCTAAAATCAAAGCGAATCATACTGATGCTGCCATGGGGCAACTGATCTTTATGGAGAGAATTAAACTTGGTAGAGCTATAATTACCATCTCGTTGATGCTTCTAATTTTGACCTAAACAACAAGTAACCTATATTTGTCTCTAAAAAGTGCATCATCTATATAATTACTAAACTCAATAGTAAGGATAACTTATCACCACATTAAATAAAGAAAACTGGACACAGAAAGATCAGGTATGTTTATGAACTTTATATACAAAAATCAGAAATAGAAAATTAGGGTTTTAGATTTTTTAAAGTTAAATCCTATGAAGGGACAAAATAGAGGAAGAAATCAGTTTCCTAGAGAAGAGCTATTAATTGGTTAAAAGGCATTCGACACAAGGAGCAAAAAGAATGTAGTTAGTATAGGATTTTCCTTTACTCAAGTGATACATTTCCTTGCTGTTTTAATAATAACGTTGAAGTAATTGTATTTCCTCAGGAATATTTTATGCAAAAGATGTTACTCAATATGAATGCCTGTTAATAGGCTATAGCTCATAAAGCAATAACTTATCTCAGTACATCAACAAAGGGAGTATAAAATTGTATAGTAAAACCTTCTGGTCGGACTGGCTATCAAAGAACATAGTTTATGGCTTTGGAAATGGAAAATGAATTTATAGTTTGAAGTGCCAAAAAGATAAGCTTGTACCTGAATATTTTTTCCCCAATTAACTGATAGTGTGTTTTGTATTTTGAGTACAAGACTAGAATAAAGCTTACTATATATTATAGAAGACTGTCTTACATGCACATAAAAATCAAATTATTATGGAGGCCTGATTTGTGCTTTGATAAATTTATTAAAAATAGTCTTCATTTTAAATTCTGTTGACCAAATCTATACATTATGTGTCATGCGTGGTCATAGGGACTATTGAGAATCCAATGATGGGACAACACATGAAGGGTTTATAATCTATGGGAAAAACACATGCTAACTGTGACAGGTTGACAGCTATCTATTGAAACAGATGCACTACTGAAGGACAAAGGAGGATTAATCTCAACTTGGGTAGTTTGGAAAGGCTTTAAAGAGTGCTATGGTTTGAAAAGTCAACTCTGAGTCAGGAAGGGAACAGAGCATTCCTGAGAGAACAAAAGGTGTCCAGAAACAGGAAAGTTAAGAGTAAACTTGGAGACAGAGAAAGTAATTGGATGAGGCTGCAGAACTGGGAGGAACAGAGAGATGGGGAAGGGAGGGAGGCTTGTGTGTGATGCTTCATATGCGGTCACTGTCAACCCAGTGAGTTCATCGCATGGCAGTTGTAGGAGATCACAGGTGTGAAAGCTCCAGAGACAGCTTAGGAAAGAGCCTGAGCCTGCAGACCAGAGGTGGAAGCACTGAGCCATCCTGGCCTTGAGTCTTGTGGCTAATGAGCAGCAGAGACTTCTCTACATCACTGGCGCCCTCTTTTCCACTGCTTTACCATTCCTGGGGCAGCAGCCATCTACACTCAATCTATCCTAGTTCCTGGTAATGTCCAACTTATTTCCATTCCTTATATTTACCCGATGAGTTGTCCTTGAGATCTTACGTTTTGCTGCTCCCAAGTCATCTTTCAGCCAGACATCCTTCATCCCGTGCTTTATCCTTTGTCTCATCCCTTAGGCAGCTACTATTCATGCTTCAAGATTCATTTCAAATGACATTCTTTTGTGAAGGATTTTCTGACAGCACATAGGTAGAATATGTTTCTCAGTCCACCCAAAACTCTTGGACACTCTGTATCATGTACCTGTATACCATATGTATTCGTGCCAGCTCAGAGAAGAAGGTTATTGTTATTTGTTATTGAAGTATAATTGATTTACAATGTGTTAGTTTCATGTGTACAGAAAAGTGATTCAATTATACATACACATATGTATGTATATTCTTTTTGCAGATTCTTTTCCATTATAGGTTATTACAAGATGTCACATATAGTTCCCGGTGCTATACAGTATGTCCTTGTTTTTTTTTAATCTATGTTATATATAGTAGTGTGCATACATTCATCCCAAACTCCTAATTTATCCCTCCCCCAACCCTTATCCCCTTTAGTAACCATACTTTGTTTTCTACGTCTGTGAATCTATTTCTGATTTGTAAACAAGTTCATTCGTATCATTTCTTTGAGATTTCACATATAAGTGATATCATATGATGCTTGTCTTTCTCTGACTTACTTCACTTAATATGATAATCTCCAGGTTCATCTATGTTGCAGCAAAAGGCATTATTTCATTATTTTTTATGGCTGAGTAATACATAATAAAAAGAAGGTATATCTAAGTGGGATCCTTAAAGTCAAATGCCTCATAAAACATGTTAACGTCATCAAATTGATTTAAATAAATCATGGAACTTATCTACTTTGTCAACACCTGTTGAGTCCCAGAAGAGCCAGACCCTCCATAGATCTCTGTTGCTAGGATATCGCCTGGTTTAGCCTGTCTACATAGTAGCTAAATAAATGGTTGAAAAGAGGAGTCTGGGGATGCAATCTTACTTGCTTTCATATTACAGCTTAGGAATATTTTCTCCTCACTAAGTCTCCATTAAAGCACAAAGTGTTATTTAAAAATCTTCTGGGCATATAATACCCCCAAATCATTCTGTTACAAGGAAAAGCACAGAGAACATTTCTTTAACCTCTTGCACTGCTGTACAAGCAACTGGAAACAATAATACACATGTGAAAGCATCCCATTTTAATTAATAATCTCAGCAAAGGCTGTTGTTCATTTCCACTGCAGCATTAATCACTTCTTATCACAAAGACTGTACCCCTCACGCACATATATACAGACACACACACTTAAAGAAGAGTGACATTCTACCTACCAGCTTGGGAGGAAAAGCAGAGAAGAAGACATCTTTCGTTAGTAAAGAGTAGCAAGTCTGTGATGGTTGATTATATGACTCTGTGGGGTAAGAAGCAAGTTACTATCATATGGTTAAAGTATTTACTTTCCCGCAACAAGTTGCTTAGTCCTTCAGAAATTGCTTAGGAAACAAGCAATGCGTTTAAATTTTATGTGTTGTGTTGACCCTATTTTTTATCTCATACATGGAACACTCCATTAATGCCCAACTAATTTTGCATGGGAAAGAGGACAGAATATAAGATTTAAAAATGAAAAGTTGCCGGGGAAAGCAGCTCACAATCCATTATAATCCTAAGGCCTTTAGCACACAATTAGAAGGTCCCCAGGATATAGGACTATGAATAGGACCGGTTGATGAGTTAATGGAATGTAGCTGAAGCTCTAGATAACAGACCAATAGACTATTGTACACATTAATTCTTTGCCCCCTTTTCCAGTCACTTTCTTTTCCAGCCAGTGTATGTTTTTGATGCCAGAGTCGTCTTTTCCCTCTGTGTCCTACTTTGTGAAAGGCGATCATGGGGGAGAGAGATTTTCCTTCACCCACACTTCCTTTGCTTTATCTTTTTATGATTATTTTTTAAAAAAATTCCTAGACTCTTTAAATAAAGAATAGGAAGTAGAATCAAAGTGCTCCTAGAATGCATATTTTATATTTTCTTCTGCTTAATAAAGAATGTGGTTGGGTTTTGTCTCTATTTCCCAGGACAGAACCTCTAGACCCTTGGAAATTCCCAGAATGTCTTTATTATTCATGGTGAACCCTTTGGGCCACATCTGATGGTTTATACTAACAAGGTGACTCATGGTGGGCCCCTAGATAGTTTAAACTAAGGAGATGACTCAGCATGGGAGCTGGTCATGCCAGGAAGATCAACCACATGATTTAGAGGGTTGGGGCTCTGAGTCATGTGATTTGATGGGAGGGAAACTGGAGATTGAGTTCAACTGTGTGACCAATAATTAAATCAAGAATACTTATATAATAAAATCCCAATAAAAACTTTGGACACCAAAGCTCAGGGGGACATCCCTGGATAGTAATACTCCAAGTATTTGTACACATCAGTGTGCTGAGAAGGTAATGCAACCCTGGGAACAATGGAAGTCTTGAATTTAAAACCCACACAGGCTTACCCTCCACATATCTCCCTTCAATTATTTCTGATTTATATCCTTTTTGCTATAATAAAACTGTAATCTTAGGTGCAATGCTTTCCTGAGTTCTGTAAACCATTCTAGCATAATATTGAAACTGAGAAGATGATAGAAGCCCCTAAGTTTGTAGCCAGCTGGTTAGAAGGAGGGTGACCCAAACTTTTGGCTGCTGTTTGAAGTGAGGGCAGTCTTATGAAGCACTTAACATGTGACGTTTGGCTCAACACCAGGTAGTTGGTGTCAGAAGTCATTGTACCCACCTTATTTTTCTGTGAGCATAAATGTGAACTCAGGTGGGGTTAGTAATGTTCTCAGTGTCATACTCTGTTAGCAGAAAAACTGATGGGAATCAGGTCTCATTTTTCTCATCCCTGTGTTCTTTGTTATAGCATGCTAGTTATCCACTCAGATTCCACCTTCATCTCCACAATAGACTTGTGATAGGGAAGAAAACAAAGCAAGCAAATGAATGGGTTGCCAGCATAGGCAAATTCAATATTATGATGCCATCTGTTAGCAAGTGATATTTACTCTGTACGAAAGGCTGAGAAGGTGCTGGGCACTTTGCTAAGTACTTTCCAGCCATGGTCTTATGTAATCCTTACAACCCTTTGACTATCTCCATTTAACAGATGAAGATACTGAGGCTCATAGAATCTAATAACCTGCCTCAAAAAGCAAAGATAGGCAGCTAGTCATAGGGCTAGGATGTTGGGGAGGCAATGGAGAGTCTCAATGAAACAGACTCTAGAGGCAGACGACTTTGGTTTCCATATCAATTTGATCTGAATTGTGAGATTATTTTAGGATTTATTTCTGATCGTTTTCTACAGAAAAATATCAAATTTGAAATAAATAGTTCTTTAAAACTAGCTAGTACGTAAATGCAGTGCAATCTCTGCCTCCCATGCCTTTTCCCACTTAATTTTTTAACATTTGTATTTAAGAAATAAAGTATAAGAAATACAATTTATATGAGACTTTGTCAAGTGTGGAAAAAAGTTTTTTCAGGGATCCAAAAAATAATAATAATAACTCATTCAAAATAAAAATTTAAACTAAGAGTTATGTGGTCTTGAGCAAATATGTTAACCATTTGATGAGTCAGCTTTTTCTTCTGTTAAATGGAGATAATGGTACGAGCTTCACGCAGTTGCTGTGAAAAATAAACTCCTTAGCACAGTGCCTGGCACACAGCAAGCACTGACAATAATTATTATCTGAATTTGCATTGTCAGCAATCATTATTATTAATAACACTCAGATGACTCCACTGTTATTGTTTAATAACATACATACTCCTGTTTGTATGCTTGTTTGGTAGAAGAAAGAATATTAAGAGAGGAATCAAATGATAGAGGACTTAGCATGACACTAAACTAGCTGACTCCAGATGAGCCACGTGTCTAAAAAGAGACAATTCCTGAGTCAGCGTGAGTGTCAACTCCAATAACAAGCTGTGTCTCCACGAAATCCTTAAAGTCAAATGCCTCTCAGAACAGGTGAACAGCATCAAATTGATTTAAACGAACTGGAGATGTAGAGCACTTCCTATTAACTGAACCAGAGTATGTAATACATTTCTGAGATTTGGCTAATAAGAAGAATAATTTGAGATTGCAGCAAAATGCTAATGGATAACCTGAGGCAGTCAGCAAGGGTGGAGGAATCATTAAGGGAACTGAAGGAGTGCAGGCAATGGAAATTACAAGGGAAAACAAGGAGCCAGGATTCCTCCTCACTAAGGCCAGATCCTTGCTGCACCGCTGCTTCACTCAATTCCTTCTGGCATCTACGTTGTCATGATTAAGTAGGATGAATGTTTCACGCTGAGCTTTGGAGTGTGCAATAGAAAAACAAGGCTGAATTACCGAGAATAGCAGAGAGCCACTCTAAATTACTTTGTGTTTCAAGGACACCAGTCTGTGTGCAGAGGTGAAAAGCAGATAAAAGCAAAACAGACTACTCACGCAGCAAACACAAGTTGTGAAATTTAACTTTTCTCAGTTGATAGAAAGAGCTAAGAAGAAGACCTGTTCAGGCTTTTAAATAGCCTGATGTCTTTCTTCTTTGAAGGATATGGGTGAGTGCTAGCTCCTCATTTCTTTATAAAAGCCACAGAGCTATTCACAGCATCATGTGGGAAATAAATATTTTTTTAATTAGAAGGCATGCCATTAATTAGAAGGTTTATTAGACAGCCAGGTGGTTCAGTGAATCAGCCTATGGTTAATTCAAGAAAGATAACACTGTCACCTAAAATAAGGATACATTTGAGGATAAATTTTAAAAAACAAACAAACAAAATTATCTGGATAATGGGATTCATTAATCACTGGAACTGTGTGTGTGTTTGTAGGTGTGTGTGTGGGGAGAGAGAGTCAAAGTTGTCAGCCAGGGAAACACATGATTAACATTGAAATTAGTGTGTCAGAACATGCGTCATAATACAATACATAATAAAATACAGTAAAGAGTAGCATGGTTACTCCTGGTATAAGATGCCAACACTGAGCACCCTCTCCCGACTTTTCACTAAAATAACCATGAAAATTTAAAAAAAGGGAAAATTAGTTTTTAAAAATCGTGTAATTATGAGGCAGATGCAAACGAATAATAATAATAAATGATCTAAATTTTAGCTTACGGTATATTTTTCTTTTCCTCTTAAAATATATTGTTCCCCCAAATATTAGTTGATTCTTATTTATCTAGGTAGAAGCTAAATAGCCCAGAATTTAACTGGGCAGTTAGTGTGAAAATAAATGAAGACCATTCAAATGAGAGCAAGCAAAGAGTTATTTACTCAGAGTTTGCTATAGCAAGGGATCAGCCATCATCATTTGTGTTCGGCAGAGACTCAAAGGCAGGCAGAGGAGTGGGAAAGCTTCACAGTAGAGAAAACAGGAAAGCTTCAAGTATGCCCTGAATGGGATGCTGTTGGCATAGGGAAACTGGAGGTGGGCTAACTAGAAGCAGGGCATCCTATGTGATTGGTTGGGTCACACATTTGGCTTTCTCTGGGTGATCCTAAATTAGAAGTGGGAACAAATATTAAGGAAGCTAACGGTTATTAATCAGGTCCTGGCCATTTGGGCGGATTGCTGCAGGAGTTATTGTCTGCCTCCCTGGATCGGTTGCTACAGTTGGTAGTCAGCCCTTCTAGACTGTTCGCTGTAGGTAAGAGGTTGGCTTCTTTGGATGGTTGCACCACGTTGTGGGTCAGAGCTCTATCTTTATATATAGACTGGCTATGATGTACGTGTATATTCAGCGTCTCATAAGTGCTGGAATCCAGCAGGGGCACGTGACAGTTGGGAGGGATGATCCTCACTAGAAAATTGCCATAGAAGTCAACAGAAACAGGCAGGCCATGGTAGCAATGACTGCTAGAGATTGTGCTTTTCAAATGTTACATCAGGTTGGGTGAATGAAGAACCAGCCAGAAGGCGGTAGAAAAGGATGCTACCTTCGCAGGGCAGCAATGCCTCAGGTGAAGGACAGCTTGAGATGCAGAAGCTGTATGCATCAGTCCTTCCCACCTAAGGATTCAAAGAAGGCTGCATCACCTTCTGAGTGGACTGAGAGCAATACCAAGGATTGTCCAGCAATACCTTTTCTGATGAAGATGAGTCAGGAAAAAAAACAAAACCTCTAAAAATCATCATGTTCTTCAATAGAAAATTCTAAAGAGTAAGAAAGCAAACACAGCATCTAGGAGACCCAAAAGAATAACATAAATTCTGAAAATGTGCTAGTGCTGGAGCCGAAAGGAAACTTCAGGAATCTGTTTTAAGGTCTTCATTAGAATCAAAGAAGACATGCTTCTGTGAAAATGGACCTGAAAGTCATAAGGGGAAGTGAGACTGCTGGAAACGGAGATAGAAGAAAAAAGCCAACTTTCTATGAAAAATCTGATTATTATGGCCAGCAAATAAGCCAACAGCCTATAGATAATTGATTGTCTTGGGGGAGAGACAGAAACTAGGAAAGAAGAAAGTTATCAAATAATGATAATAGCATGAAATAATTGCAGTTAACATTTATTAACCATGCCTCAAACTACGTGCTCTGTATTTTATTTGGATTATTAAATGTAATACACACAATGGACTCATAAGCAGTTTTATATTAACCCCATTTCACAGATGAGAAAACTGGGCTTAAAAGGGTATACGAAAATTCCCCCCATTACTAAATAAAGCTTTCCTCATAGAATTTTATTTTTTAAAAAGTCAACACAAACATGGAGATATATATATATATATATATATATATATATTTAAAATAAACATGTATATCCTGTCAAAATTTTTGTACTCTTGATTAAAGAAAAATAAGATATGAGTATTCTAGCTTCTTTTATTTCCTCTCTCGCTCTCTCCTACCTTCATCAAACAATTCTGACTTGAATTTTCTTATCATCACAACGAAACAGTCATTAGGAAACACCTCTATGTATCTTGAACCAACAGCTATTTTCAGTTGTAGTTTGCTTGGCCTGTTGGCTGCATTTGACACTGTTGAACAATCCTTCTTCTCAAAACTCTGCTTCCTTGGATTCTATGATACTACATGGTTCTACTTTTCACATGCTATCCTCTTTTATGAGCCTCTTTTTATTTGGAGGTAGGGACTGTGCTGTTTCTTAGTTTAGGCATTATTTCTGAAAGCCATTTCCATTTTCAGTCCCCGTCTCTCCCTGAGGGAACTTACTTGGCCTTTGCAGTTTATATGCCAATGACTCCCAAAGTGATTAAATCTCTCCTCTGAGCTTCAGACTCTGTATCTGTATTCCTGGATGTCAGTATGCATCTCACACAGAACAGACTTCTAGATCCTTGTCATATTTTCCCACCAAATGCCTGCAACTCTTTCAGGATTTCCTGACCCAGGAAACGATTTTTCACCATTAAGTGCAATTGTTTTGGCCAAACAGCTTAGAGAAGTCATTCTCAATTCAATTTCTCTGACACCAACCTCAAAACTATCACAAAATTCTTTCATTGCTATTCAAATAACCTAATTACAACCATGTCTCTCCTCCTCTACTGCTACCACTTCCTGTTGAGCCACCTGGATTTTACTGTACTAGTCTCTTAACTGTTCTGTCCATTTCACACTAGCAGGATTCTCTCCCACCCTCTGATGACCCTCCACTCACCAACCAAAGGAATCATTTTAAAAGATAAATCAGAGCCTGTCCCATCTCGACCTCAAAATTTCAATGGTTTTTCATCACACTTAGATAAAATCCCAAATCCTTGTTCTTTTCTCTCAATAGCTCTCTACCGATCTCCTAGATGCTTCCCCTCCTCCAGTCCACTCTTGTCTTCCTCACCTTGCTGATCCACAAACATTCTCACCACAAGGTCCTCTGCTCCTTCCTCAGATATTTGCACTGTTCATCCCCACTGCAGTTAGGTCTCCGTTCAAACATCAGTTCAACCAACTATATTTCCTCCCCTAGTGTATAAGCTGTTTGAAGTCAGAAATGTTTTCTTTTGTTCACTGGAATACTGGCTAGAACTTAGTGTATGTTATATAAAACTTTTTTTGAATGACTGTATGATTGGACCTCAAACTTAACATTCTGATACAGAAAAACAGATGTGGGGCATGAGGAGGGCTGTGTCCCAGGTCTTGGTTGAGCCCCTGGGACGTGCCCCGCCAAGTGTGGGTCCTTGGCTTCGCACAGGAAAGATTCAAGTGTGAGTCACCGTTGAGTAAAGGTAGATTTATTCAGAGATACATTGAAAAGCAAGAGAAAGGCCATGAGGTGTGGGGGTTGGGTGCTCAGATTAAAAGTAGGCACACCATAGACAGAGTGTGGGCCGTCCCCACTGGAGAGAGAGAGGCTGCTGCGAGGCCATGTTGCTAGTTTTTATGGGCTTGCTGGCTTCAAATGCTAGGCAGTGGAAGGACCAGTCTAAGTAGCCTGGGGAAGGGGCTGGGATTCCCAGGAAGCTGGCCATTTCCCACTCTTTGACCTTTTGTGGCTAGCCTTGGGACTGTCATGGTGCCTGTGGGCATGCTATTCACCATGTTAATGTATTACAATGAGCATATAATGAAGCACAAGATCTACTAGAAGTTAAATCTCTCATCATCCTGAGCCTCAGGGCCTCCTGGGGGTTGAATCTTTCACCATTTTGATGTTAATTGCTGTAGCATTCCTTGAATGGCTGGGCCCTGCCCCCTCCCATCCTGTCTCAATTCCACCCTGAGGCCACCATCACCTTTTGTCCAGATTTAAAAAATCTCAGTCTTTACCCTATCACACTCCGGTATGTAGGCATTTCACTAAATCTTAGCACCCTTCACTAAGCCTATTGAAATGTATATATTATTTGTATCATCTCTTCAGGATTCTTCTTCCTTCCTTCCTTAGTTGATTTATTCAGTGTATTTATTCTGTACCCAGCACTCAAGAATCTCCTGTTAAAATGCAAAGACTCCAGGGGAATAACAAAGGAGGCCATGGTGAGGCCTTCCTTTCTGGGGATGCTTTACATGTGAGAGTTCACCTCGGACCTCAGGAAAGTAGGAGCTAGCTATCGGGCCCGAATACAACACCTTTGGGAAGTAGCTCTCAATTTTTAGTCCATCAGAATCACCAGAGAGAGTTTTGTACAACATAGATTCCTGGGCTGGGATCTCTAGCTCCTCAAATACTATAAATCTGGGGTGGGCCCAGCAATTTGCATTTCTAACAAGTTTCTAGTATTATTGATAATGCTCATTCAGGGACCACATTTGGAGGATAACTGCCTAGGAAGGCAATATTGGGAAACAAAACTTGCAGCTATTGGAAGACAAAAAAAAAGAAGGAAAGTCAGGCATCTACCAGAGACAAAGTTCCACTAGACATATCCACTTAATTCTGTCCAACACCAAGCTGTATTTGAAAAGAAAGAGAGAGAGAAAGAGAGAGAGAGGGAAACATGACCTATTAGAAGACAGGCACTTTGATCCAAGCTTCACTCTAACTTGGCTGTGTGACCTTAAACAAGTCTTTACAACTCTTTGAGTCTCAGATTGTTGATGTGTAAAGGGACATAAAAGTTATATTTCAGTAACATGAGTTGTTATAAGACTTAATGTTTCTCTGTGAAAAACTCTGGCCCAAATAAACTCTCAAAAATATGTGCCCTATTTTCATTTCATAAATTCCCGAGAGCATGTGCTTTCCCAAATACACACTCATTATTATTATTCATACTCTGATCTTATACCTTTAGCCAGAACTAAAAAGTGAGTATTCTAGTTTGTTTACATCCAAGTATCTAGGCCATTGTATCTCATCTAAACTTGTCACTGCTGTGATCATTATCTTTGTCTTTATTTACAACTTCTTTGGCACAATGATGTATTTCCCAATATTTTACTAAACAAAATTTAAAAAGTGGCATTGCAGTGCATCCACAAGGTGTTCTGACTTGGGACCTTTATTTTTGGCTGTAGAACTCATTCTGCCAAGTAGCTAGCTGCATGAGCTTGGACAAAGCACTTCACTTCTGTGTAAGGTTTACCACCTGAAAATTTGGATAATACCTAGTGTTCCAGCATCTCAGAATGTTTGTAGATGTATCAGTTAAGAACACTTTCAGCTGTGAATGATAAACTCTGCTGGCCCGGTTTCAATGAGTAGGGATTAAGATTTCTCTTGTTTAAAAAAAGAACTGAAAGAAAGGTAATTCATAGTAGTATAGGTGATCGAAAACGTCATCAAAGATCTAAGTTCCCTGTATGTTCCTGCTCTGGTATCCTTAGTACAGGGAGGGGTTGACAAAACTTTTACTGTAAAGGGCCAGACAATCAATACTTTTGGCTTTGTGGGCCATAAGGTCTGTGTTGCCACTTCCTAACTTTGCCCTTGTAGCGTGGAAGTAGCAGTTGACAGTATGTAAATGAATGACTGTGACTGTTCCGGTAAAGCTTTATTTACAAAAACAAGTGATGGGCCAGATTTGACTGACATGCCCTAGTTTACAGGCCTGTCTGGCCTCTATAAGGCTATTGCACCCCCAGAAATCACATCTATATACCACTTAAAAAGAAAGTGCACCTTGAAGAGGGGTCAGTGCAGAAGGAGCATGTCTGCCAAGTCTCCTCTTCTCCTGGAAGATCCCACGTGGTATTGGTCAGGAGTGCATCTGTGGTGGCCTTTGTACCTGTTCACTAGTACTCAGGTTCACCTCTCTGCAAGTATCTTCCCCTCCACTTCCCCCCGCCCCTGGTCAAAAATGAAGTGTAGTAAGTTACTTGTATCAGTCAATGAAATTTAAGCAAAAATGATATGTATTATAACTGAGCTGTACCTTAAAGGCTCCAGTGTACAAGTTGTTACATCTTTTTCCCTCTGTCACTATCTATAGGAACATTCCAAATTGCAGCTGTATATGCCTGGGTCCCAGAGTGAGGACCCGTGGAGCAGAGTTCACAATGACTTTACTTGTGTATGAAACTTTTGCTGAGAGACATAGCTTTGTTATTTTTGTTCTTTTCAGCTGCTTACATTTGGCAGTTATTTTTGTCATTGCAGCATAACCCAGCACCACTTGAGAGACAGAAGGCTGTATAGATATTAAAGAAGGTAAATGTGGCATCTTAGCCTCTGTTGTCAAGCAGTAGTTTCCAATTTGTGGTCCCTGAACCAGCATCATCGTCACTTAAGACAATGTCAAATGTATAAATTTCTGTCTCTGTTCTAGACCCACTGACTCAAGAATCTGTGGCTTAATAAGCTTTCTGGGTGATTCTAATTTATACTTTACTATCTCTGTAGTAAAGGCAGGAAAGGGAGAAAGGGCTTATAAATGACTTTGGCATCAATACATAGTGTGTGCAAGAATAATGAAGAACAGGAAAGAAACCAAAAATGCTACATTACTATGTCATTTGTCATATTACATGATTATACTCAAGGGAAAGGATATAGATGCAAGTAGCAGATAGAAATGCTGTATAATCTTGCTCAAATATTGTCATTGTAAACTTTTCTCCAATGAATATTTCATTTGCAATCATGTGGTATATATTTCAGAAAAAATATATTATCCTGTTTATATGAATGCAAAATATGCACAAGACATGCGATATATACTCCAAAATAATTAAATTTAATTTTAACAGTCGATGTGCAGAATGCTAGCTCTGCACTGCTGGTGTTCATGTCACTGAATAACTTAAGAAAGCCTTTGGCTGAATGTGATCTTTAGTTCAAAGGAAATATTTGTTGAAGTATCTCAAGATGTAAGCCTAAAGTAAACTGATATGGAAGACTGAATCCACTTTCATTCCATTTTACTTTTTTAATTCTATGAAAATGACAAAAAATCATGCTTTGGAAAGTTAAACATATATGATAACATTATCTTTAAAATTTACCTAAATAAAAGTTGGAAGAAATGGGAAATAACTATGAATTGAGAGTGACTAGCACTCTTTGAATATTCTTTCCCTTTCTGACAAGTTATTTTGGTGATGTGGAAAGAAAAGTGGAGCATAAAGAGAGTAAGAAGACTGTCTCCTACTCACGTCAGCCTCACTTTGCCCATCTGAATAATGGAGCCGTTCTACATATCCCACAAGGCACTGTGTATAGAACAAAGCAAGAAAGTGTTTCCATATTAAATTATTTCGTTTATTTATTCTTTTACCTAATGGATATGAACAGTGATTACTATGTGCCTACCCTTTGAGAAGCACCATAAATAAGGGTACTGTGTTCAAAGAGTTTATGTTCTTATGGGGAAGACAGACAAAAAAACAAATGACCTCAGAAGAATAACTGTTATAAAAGAGACATGAATAAGGTGTCTCGAAGTGTCTCAGTCTCTTCCCTTAACTTTTCCAGATGTCCTATCAATAGCTCAGGTCTGATCCTTACCATTAAATGAATAAGCATAGTAGCCTCCTTATTTCTCTCCCAGGTTCTGGTGTATCTCGCCTCCAATATATCCTCCACTTGACTGATGGGCAGTTGTAGTGAATAGCAAATCTGAACATTTATTCCCTTGTCTACAGATTGTTTCATAGCTTCCCAATGTGAGTAAGTAAATGCCAAGCTCCTGAGCTCAGAGTACACTCTCGCTTGCTCTGGCTTCTCTCTGGCTCACTAGTAGCATCCTCTCTTCACTCCTCTGGAATCTTGCTTAACTCTAGCTTTACTGAACTGGTTGAGGACTAGAAAACCTGGCAGATTATTTGCCACACCTGGGTTTTCATTCACCCTCTTTGCTTCTATGTGGTTAAAACTTCACTGCACATCATTTTGGCTTAAACATTCCCTCTTCAGAAAGGTCTTCTTGACAACTCTACCTGCTCCGGCTTACGCCCTAGTTCCTCTAGCTCACATCACCTGTCATTGCCTTTCTGTTTGATTCCTTATATAGGGTTATTCTCCCCCAGCAGAATATTGCTCCTTGAGGCAAGACAACTGTTCATCTTGTTCACTCCTTTATCTCCAGAATTTAGTGGAGGTTCTGTTACATAATAGCTATTCCACAAATATAAGTTGGATGAATGAATGAAGTGGGCCCATACAGCAGAGTCAAGGGCTCATTCTATTTATGTATGACTCATTTGCATTAAAGAGAGGAAAAACTGGGGACATTTGACCTTGGTCCCAAACCTAATTTTCCAGTAAAACAATCATGTCCTAGCAGGATGTGATAATGGTTTAATTTGGGACAAGGAATCCCCCACATCTCAAAGCACACTCCCCGATTTTATCATGTTTGACCGACACTTGTGCACACATTTGCTGTTTCTTGGTGTAAGGCTCTTAACTTCTCGATTCCCTACTCCCTTCACGTTAATCTTTAAAATCCGATCCCTGCCTGTTTTGTTTCTCTACGACAAGCTGTCCTATATCTTCAAACCAATGTGATTTCACAGTGATAAACATGATAAGGACATTAAAAAATCTGGCTTAATGAATATTCATAATAATTTATGTTGGCATTGTTTATTTGACATGTGATTCATATACTTATTTATTCATTCAGTATTTACTTGAAAGGTGCTCTGTTCAAAGCACTAGGAGCACTAGGAGGAAATATAGTTTCTTTCTTCTCTGAAAATGCTCAGCATAAAGTAGGGGATTTAAACATGATTAAACGCAAATACAATAACAGCATTATGACATGGAAAGAACCCCAGTTGAAACTGGAAGAGAGACACCAGAGTTCTCCTTTATGGATTGGGTATTAAATGACTGTGTGAGATCTGGCAAGTAATTTCATCTTTCTGGGCCTTACTTTCTTATTTGCAATAAGAGATTCAAATTATATAAACACTAAGGTGGCTTTCCAATACATATAAACTGTTGAATTTAGGAAATTAAAATTGAAGCAATAAAATATTTGTCTTTTAATTTGGAAAACATTAAATAAACAATAATTCTCAGTTGGCAAATTTTTTTTAAATGCACATTTTTATAAAGCACTAGCAGATATGTGAATTGATATAATCTACTTATGAGATTTAAAATGTGATTTGAACATGATATTCTAATCTATAAAAATTTTTATTTGAACAGATTTGTTAAAATAGTTTAAAAGTGCATAAATATAAAAAATTAGGACAGTAGATTAATATTTCATCATCCATTCCAACCATTAATTATATTTTTGGAAACTGTTCAAGTCACTTACAAATTCTTAGATTCTGTTCAATGTGATGTGCATGTATAACCTAATTTAATTCCTACCACAAATGTATGAGGAGACATAGTTGTATAACCACACTGCAGACGAGATTATAATTAAATGACTAAATTAATGTCTGACTAAACCATAGTAGAGTCAGGATCTGAATAGAGACAGTTTAACTCCACAGACCAAGCTCTTAAGGACTGTGCTAAGTGTGTTCCACCATGGCATGGAGTAATACGGCATGAAGCAAAATACAGAGCATGAATCCAAGGTAAAATATAGTTGGAAATTTCAAAAATAATAGATGAAAAGTAACAAGGGTGTGATGACAGTAGAAATGGAAAAGAAAGACAGATAATCTAAGGTATATGTGGCAGGCAACGTGGAGAATCAATGAACTGAATGTGGAGAGAAACAGAATAAATTAAGGGGGTTAATAAAAACACTAATAATTATTATAAGAATGCAGCTACTGCCTATTAGGTACCTACTATCTTTCAAACACTCTACTAGTCAGTTAACACTCCATCTTAGAAATTAACAGGACTTGATTAGTAGAGATAATTAAGATGAATTCAATTTTAAACTCATGGGAATTCAAGTGCCCAAGGGACATCATAACTGTTGAGATGTCTGTAGGGAACACACATGGACGTGAATGACGCAGAATAAATCAGACAGGAACCTAGGAGGCGAGTCCTCCTCCTCAAGAGAAACAGGAGTCCCAGAAAGCATAGAGTTTCAATGATCTCTCTCTCTCTTCAGTTTTATATGAGTTAATTTTTAAAGTTACAAAAGAACTCACACTACACCAAAAACAAATCACCTCTTAATTTTTTGTATAACTGATCTGCTTTTTCTCATGAGCCTTCACTCACTAGGTGGTGACAAAACAAACAAATAACCCAAACACAAACAAGCAAACTATTTTAAATCATTCCTATTAGCTGAACAGCCTTTGTAGGATTTTCAGTCTTAAGAAGTTTTTCAAAATTATAAAAAAGTAAAAGAAAACAATATAAATTCCTTTTACCAATCACATATACTTAATAGTCATTTGCATTTTGCCAAATTGGCTTTTCATTTTTTTCTTGCTATAGTATTTTTTTATATTTATTTTTTATTGAAGTGTAGTTGATTTACAATGTTAGTTTCAGGTGTAGAGCAAAGCGATTCAGTTACATATATAAATACATATGTACATATATATGTATTTTTCAGATTCTTTTCAATTACGGCTCATTACAAGAAATTGAATATAGTGTGCTGCACAGTAGGTCCTTGTTGATTATCTATTTTATATACAGTAATGTATATCTGTTAATCCCAAACTCATTTTTAAAGTTAATCACAAACATCATTACATTTCACCTCTAAATATTTTGTATGCTTCACCTAAAAATCAGGACTTTAAAAAATATCTTTTCTATAAGCTATTGTACCTTAAAATTAGTGATATTTAATACAATCTAATATTCAGTCTATTTTAAAATTCCCTAATTGTCTTCAATGTGTATTTATCTTTGGTCAACGCAAGATCAAATCAAAGACGATCAACCGCATAGTGTTATGTCCCTAAGATATTTTTAAACCTAGAAGGGTCTCACTTTCTTTTCATACCACTGACTTGAAGACACCAGGACACTTGTCTTGAAGAATGACACCACATTTAGCTTGGACTCTTTCAAAGAGAATACTTTGTAGATGATTGTGTGTCCCATATTGCATTATGTTCAAAGGTGTGTGACTTCTGACTATTAAATCAGCTGTAATCTGTGCACCAGACCTCCATGGGAACACAGAAATCTTGTGTCCTATCTACACAGAGAAAATGAGTGTGGCCTGGGAAATAAGATGATCAATTGTTTTGATTTACCTGGATCTGAGTGATTTCCCAGTACGTGGGAATTTCATTGCTAAAACTGGGATAATTCTATGAAAGACAGGACAATTGATCACCCAATTGGGAAAGCCAAAAAGAAACCCTCTCTCTGTCTAGCAGTGCCATGCTGCAGGGGACCCTTGGCTGGGGTTGCTCCAGGTTGGCCTCCGACTGACATGAACAGTGGTCTCCTTTCAGAGTCCCCTGTACCTTCAGTATCCCCCCTCAGTATCTCCAACGCATCTTTCTCCTCTGGCACTTTGACCTGGAGATGAAAGATGGGCAGACCTGC
This sequence comes from Vicugna pacos, assembly GCF_048564905.1. Classification (NCBI taxonomy): domain Eukaryota; kingdom Metazoa; phylum Chordata; class Mammalia; order Artiodactyla; family Camelidae; genus Vicugna; species Vicugna pacos. Next base: position 58,867,670 of record NC_132987.1, on the reverse strand, counting down.
CTTACCCTCTGCTTTGCTGGCAAAATGAAATCCTTTCTTTTCCCACGAACTCTTAGGAAGAAGATGTATTTTTCTTTTTTCTTTTCTCTTTTTGTATACTCAAGATTTTTCCTAGACCACTGACAAGACAGGCTAGTATTTTCTTCCTTCAGGTCACATATTTCCTGACTCCAGGCTAACAGCTAAGCCTTAGTAGAGATGAGACTACAAGAGATAAAGGGGAACCTTCATCATAAGGGAATCTCATTTTATTTTAAATAGCCATTCTTCCTCATAGGAACTAATGTAAAAGTACCCCTTACATGCTTTAAAATATAATGTTAAATGTATTGTGGCTTTGAAAATCACATTGTATTAAAGGAGAAAAAGCTCCTGAAAAGACAGTACTAGAAAATTCTTTTCTTGCCACTTTCATTATGTGAGTTGGCTTGATGATGGATTGAATGGGACTTGAAAGCATCAAGAGATTATTCTGATATTTGTACTTATAAAATCTTTGTGAAAATTTTTATTTCTCAGTCAGGCTTATATCAGCATCTTGCCTGACACCCATTTATATGGTAGATGCTATGTGGCCAATAAAATTCTCTTAAATTCTTTAAGCCATTTGGTATCTATCCCTTATAAATTACCTCAAATGCTGTGAATACTGGGGGTAGAGGTACCATAGGAAAACAGCATGAGAAGTAGAATGATTTATTCTACATAGCTGGTAGAAATGGTACATAAGCTGAGTTTTTCTGAGTTTCTGTTCAACACTGTGCCCCATATTTTCTGTAGTAACAGACTGTTGATTATATCCCTATTAGATCTGAAATCTTGTGGAAGACAATATATCTCCTGGAAGAGAAAGCACATGGAATGAAAGTTCTTTTTCATCTCTTTCTCTAAGGAATGTGGCAGATGAAGAAAGCTAGAAGTATGGTTGCAAAATGTAAGCGGGGTGGTGACAAAAATTTTTGGTAACCAAGATAAATATTTTAATGCAATATTTAAAAAATAAAATTTGATGCAAAAATGCATGATGTACATGATTGAAATGTTTAAAATGAAGACGAAATAAATGTTACGACGTTTTCTGTCTGTCTCAAGCGCTAATAAGGCTCTGCATCTCTGCATGACACTATACAGAGAGCCCTTCAAGGAAGGGCTGCTACCTAGCTGCATGGGGGTTGGGAGAGTTAGCTGTCAGCTCCTGCAGTCTCTGCCTCAATCGCAGATCCCACCTTATCTAAGATCTCACCTTTCCTGGGCCACCAGCGGACATAACTGAGCAAGGCATGGGTAGAAATGCCCAGGAATTTTTATCCAATCAGAGAACATTTTAAGGCATGCTCCCTTCAGAAATCCCTGCTGCACTGGCTAGGCTATGTCTCATGTGCATCTTAGTTTGCTTCCTCTGCACAGTCCTGTTTCCTCCACCTTCCTTCACAGGTTTTGATCCTTAAAACATCCTGCATCTCAGTCTCCTATTTTAGCATCTGCTTCCAGAACCCAATCTGTGACTGAGATACAGATTTTTTTTTTTTTGGAAAGAAAAACTTTCATTGCTGTTGCAAAATCATCTGTATGAAGTAAAAATTGGTTTTGATAATACTGGTAGAGAAAATGTTCTGGAAAGTGGAGGTAACCAGATGTAAAATCCTGGCAACAATTTAACAGAACAGTCCCAGGCGGCTAGGCTGAGGCCAACACCTGATAAAGGTGAAAACCTTGTCTGTGAGGAATCTGGGGTGACACCTGGAGAAAAATTACACTGTGCATAAACCAAATTGTATTGTTTTCACAAGTCTGCCTCATCCATGTACTACGATTTTGATTAAAATCTTAATAAATAAGTTAAGTCCTGGCCATGCATTGTATAGGACGTTAATTCTAGTCAACAATACTATATTGTACATTTGAAAGATGCTAAGAGAGTCGACCTTAAAAGTTGTCATCACAAGAAAACAATCTGTTAATATGTGGTGATTGATCTCAACTAACCTTATTTTGCTAATCATTTTGCAATATAGAGACATATATATATATATATATATAATCATATTGTACACAAAAACGAATATAATGTTATGTCAACTATACCTCCATTAAAAGAATGAAAATAAAATAAACTTCTAAAATGCTGAATTTCCTTGTTTCAGTTTCTCTTCCTAAAAATCTAAAGAGATTGTTATCTACAGAGCTGTCAGGCAAATAGGAATGGAGTACAGACGAGTTTTAAACAAATGACCGCACACACATGCAATTAGAACAGATCAAATTAAAAATAATACTCATCTGTTACCACAGTGTGGTTTCATTACTGATTATCATCCAGTCTCAGAGTATAATGAAAGCCCTGCGCTTGGATTTCTTAGAGTACTGATTTCTGATGGTATGGTTCACATTCTTCTTTTCTGTTTATATTTCTTTTTTTTTATTTTTTGCTCTATTTATCACAGGAACATGTATCAGACTAGTTATATCCTTATGATTCACTAGTTGTAGACGGTTCCTAAAGCTTTGGTCAAAATTGACTCAAAAATGTTTAACAAAAAAAAAAGTCTTTGTGTCACAAATGCAAGACTTTATCAACTGTATTTCTATTAATCCCACCATTTTTTCTTCTTAGTAACTGCTGTACAGATCTGTACCCATGCTGCAAATTGAGGAGATATATTCCCCTTAAATGTAAATATGCTTAGCTATCCAAGAAGCTTCAGCATCACTCTTTTTATGAATCACCCGCAAAGGGGTTAAACAAGCTTCCAACAAAATGAAAAAATATATTTTTCTGGGTTTGAGGTAGGAAACAATATGGTTTGGTTTGAGTGTTACCAGAAAGGTTATCTTTCACTAGGTAAAATCTTTTTCATATATAGTATCTTTTTCCTCCCTCCTTTCCTGCTTCCTTCTTTCCTTTCTTCCTTTCTTCTTTACTTCCTTTCTTCTGTTCTGTTTCAACTGCAGAGCCCTACCTTATCCAAGATTCTGTCCTTCCTAAATTGCTCACATGTAGGAAATGCTGCATTCTACCTTGCACCTTCCAGCTCAATGGAGTTTCACCAGTACTTGCTTTGTGCTCACTACATACACGTTATACTTGTATCTAGGTAGAAATACATTTTTTTCTATTAGAAAACCATACAAATTACTGTCCTGCGTTCCAGAATCCTTTGGTTCTGGTATTAGCCTTACTACAAATTTAATACTTGACACTGAATAATCATTTTACTTTTTTGGATTTCAACTTTTCCCTCTGATACAAGGAGATACTTGCTGAAATACTGTTGAAACTTTCATTATAGAAGTTACAAAGTTGAATAGGTATATTCTAGGAACAGTTTTGGAGAATTCCATGTGTAATTTTACAGATTGAGCAGGAGTATGAAAGTGTGTGAGTAATATGGAATAAGCCATAGACATGAATTCTAGGGTTATTGTTTAGTACCTAGAAGGCCTTGAACATTTTTTACAACCTCTTAGATTTTTAGTTCATTCATCTGTGATTGGAGATAATGGGGATAATAATAACTAACTTGCACGGGTATTGAGCAGATCTGAGGGCCCCTTCCACCCAGAAGGTAATTCATGGCTTATAGCAGTTGCTTTATAATTGTCAGCTATCATTATCACTGAAAAATGTACAATATTTTTGTCAGAACTGTTTTCTTCTTTAAATTAAAATTTTTGCTTGATTGTATTTAGTTCTGAGTTTATACATACTGTTAATTTGCACAATTTTGTAATATGCAAAGTCCTTTGTGCTCTCAGAGAAAATGTATTATGCAAATAGAGAACATTATTATTCCCTGCACTGATGTGTGAATGCTCAAGGCTCCAGACACATTCATCTTAAAGGAAGTATTAACTTCCAAATCTCCATGAACCCTATAAATGCACACTTAATAAACACTGACAATTTAAAATGTTTCACTTTCCTATTAAAAGTGAAAACAAAGACAAAAGATAATGTAAGACAAAATGTATGCTTATAAAATGCTAGAATTCAATCTTTTAGTATTAACTTCTTGCCAATTAAGTGTAGGCAATAATAATAAGGGGTCTTGCCAATCACTGCCAATTACAGAGATCTGTCTATACATATCTGAGATATGTACATTTCCTTATTATATTATAATCTTACAGTTGCATTAACTTGGCACAGCATTCATATATATTTTAAAATTCTCATAATTATCCTGTGGGGAAAAAAGCAAGGGATAATTAGTTCTTTATTTTAAATGAAAAAACAGAGGCAGAGAGAGCCTAAGTCACTGGTCTATGGTCACAGGAGAGTCTAAGTTCACACTGTATTCACTCCACCCGTGGGCATGGAGAGAGCATGTAAGGGGACTCATGATTATTCCAATTTGATTGGAGTGTAGTTTTGAGAAGAAAGTTGGAACAGGTTGAAAAGATACTTCAAATTAAAGCTAAGACATTTGAGTATTTTTATGGACAGACTTAGAGGAAAAATTGAAGGCTCTTAAAAGACTCTCCTCATCAGAACTGTGCTCTGAGAAGATTAATACACTGGTGCATGAAGATAGACTGGAAATGAAAGGAATAGAAGCAGAGATTAACTGGGTGATTGGAATAGTTCAGAAAATAAAACAGTGATGAATGAAATCATTAAGGAGGCAGTGTGAATATGAAGAAGGGTAAGTTGAAAGAGTTGGGAAAATAGGGGTTGTAAAGAGTAGAGAGGATACAATGATAGAACTTTTTCACTTAGTTCTGAGCCAATTATGAAAATGAGACAGAAGAATTTAAAAGATGTAGATTAACAAGTCTGCTTAATGGCTGAAGTTTGTGGCTTAGCCAGACTATAGCCAATCAGCTTGCTGTATTTGAATTCAGTAACCTTTCACACTGAGTCAATGCCATTAATGGATAACTTTACGCCTCCTTGTGTGGGCTGTCTTGGTAACCAGGCAAGGAGAAGCAGAAAATGCCTAGAAAAAAAAAATACACACACACACACACACACACACATATACACACACACACACATATACATACATACATACATACATACATACATACATACATCTGTGGGCACTCTGTTTCTGAAAAGGAGGGATGGTAGAGCTGAAATAAGTATGTTCAGTTCCTTCTTCCAAACTTGTGAATCAGAAAATCACCTCTCTTCCATGGGGAATGGAAAATAAAGAGTAATGAAAGAGACCAAGATTTGACCAAAAGATGATTCTAGGAAAGTTCCTCTATAGGGAGACATAAGGACTTGACAGTAAGTAAAATAAAACAAAATCATCTTAAATGGCTTCTATTAACTTTAGCCTGAAGAAAATAGTCAGTAATAAACTTAGCCTAAAGCAGGGTTTCTCAGCTTCAGCACTAATGACATACTTGAACAGAAAGTTCTTTGTTGTAGGAAATTATATGGTGCATGGCAGGAAGTTGAGCAACATCCTTGGTCTCTGCCATTATCACATCCCTAGTATTGACACCTAGGAATATCTCCACATATTGTCAGATTGCCTCTGGGGGACAAAACCTTCTCATCTTTTCCATTGAGAATCACTGGCCTAAATAGAGAGTCCTATGAACCATGGTCATCTCAAGAACTTAAGTTTTATCTTCCTAAATTAATTATGCATGAGTCTTTGCAAATGTATTCCTTACTTTTTTTTTGTAGGTTCAAAAGACCATGTCTATCATTATGAGAGGAATATAATTTACACTAAACCTGACATTTTAGAGAAGACATTGCTAGCTAGATAGCTGGGAGAGAGCTAGTGGGAATTCATTACATAAAGTCCCTTCCCTAGTTTGGAAAGATATTCTTTGGTCTATAAAATTTTTTTTAAATTCTCTTTCTCAGAGATAGAAGACTTTATTTATTGTACAAGGAAGTAGGTAGGAAAAAAGCATCCAGGTGCCATTAAGATTAATAACACTTGTCATTACTGCCATTCTTTCACAGACATCCACTTATGTGGTCTCTGAAGATATTATTTCAGCATTGAGCTATACTGTATCCATCTGGAACAGGAAATGCCATTGTAGGAGATATGAAATAAAAAGTAAAACCCATATAATACCCTATAATCTTCCACAATTTGGTTTATGCAGACAACATTAAAATTAAAATAGCAAGACCTGGATTCAAGAACCACCTCAGCTCCTGACTTGCTTCTTTACCTTGAAGTCATACCATTTTTCCGGGACTGAGGTGATGTGCGGGTACCAAAGCAACCCTCCACAATGCTGCGTACTTGGGTTAGACGGGTTGGATTTTTTTTTTCTGACTCATATTTGTCCATAATTTTGTCACTTAGGGGATTGCCTATCAGAAACCTCAATTTTGGTAAATCTTCGCTTTGACCTCTGTCCTTCTTGCTGCAAAAGTCAATTTCTTGTCAGGTTAAATAAGTGCCCTCAAAGTAAAAGCAGCTTCCAGCCTCACCCTACCACTTTAGTTTTTACTTTTTTCTTAGGTTCCAGCATGGTCATTTCTTTCCCTGTATTTTCAGCTCTTTGTGGCTTTTTTATTGTTTTCAATGATAGGCTAGTTTCCATGATCAGAAACTGGAAGTCTGATATATTCAATACAAATAATTGGGAAAATAAACTGAGTTATGGAACAATAAAAGGCACTATAATATAACCAGCAAGAGGAATCCCATGAAAGCTATTTCTTTTTTTAATAGAGCATAAAATACTCATATTTTTGTCATACTCAATGTATTCCTTTATATTGTATTTTTGTCTTTAAACTCTTCTTATAAAACATTTAATAAATACAAATGAATGTTTATAGCATAAGTGAGAAGTGTAAATAATAGTAGTAAGGCGAAGAACCCGATGTTTAACTTAGATAGAATTTAAAATTCCTTCTTTAATCCAAGATAATAATTATTCTGTTCTGTGTTTTTTATTTTTTTCTTTGCTTCCAACATTTTTGTTTTTCATTTTGTCGTATTTATCACAAACACTTTTTGTAATACTGAAATTCTGTATTAATACACATTGGTAATTAGATAGTATTTCATAAATTATATATCATAATCTATCTATTCTAATCATAGACATTTGTTTTTACTTTTTAGTAAATAATGTTGTTAGTCATCTCTAAGCTTAAGCCTTTGTTCATAGTTTAGAATACTTGGGTAATAAATCTAGAAATTAAATTAAGAGATCAAAGAATATGTATTTTTTAAGATCTTTGATACAATGTGCTGAAAATCACTTTTCAGAAAAATTTGTATGGATTATCAGCATAGTATTGTAAATACCTAGGTGTAATCATTAACCAGACCACAAGAATTAAAGCCCTGATTTACCTCTAGCTAACTGTGTGCTTGGACAAGTTCTTAATCGCTTTGTGCCTATTTATTTATTTATTTGTTTACTTACTTACTGTAAAGTGATGCTAATGAGTACTCACATTCTAAGATTGTTGTGAATATTTAATAGGTTAATATAACTTATACAAATATGCTATATGCAAAAGACTTAATGCAACAAAATGCTTGATAAATATCAGTAACAATATGAATGTGCTGTACTAATAGCATACACTTGTGAATATTAATTTATATATTTTATAAAATATTTGCTAATGTCATAAGTAAATATATTCTTTTTTCATTTTTAATTATTTCAATGATTATTTATTTTCACATATGTATTAATAGCGCTTTCTTTTATAAACCAGAAATCCATGCCTTTCCCATTGATATAGAGGAATACTTTCCTTCCTATGAATTTTTTTAATTCCCTAATTACCAAGAAAGTTAGCCCTCTTAAACAGTAAGTTTTTCGATCATTTCATTTTCTAATTTGTTATTTTCTTTTTTGTTTTATGATACATATTTTAAAAATGTTTCAATATAAAAAAATGCTTGAATCCCATTCTCGACGTCTCCCATTTACCTCATGTTTAGAATGTGTTTCCTCATTTTTAGGAAAAGTTAGTCTATATTTTCTTTTACTTAAGCAGTTCTATTTTCAAACTTCAATACACCAGAGATTTATTTTTATCTAAATTTGCACATTATTTATGTCCCGTATTAATTCCAAGGGCTTCCCATAAGAAATTCTAGGGTTTTTAAGTAAAAGAAATTATTTTTGGAGAGCAATAATAGTGTCTCTCTTTCCAACAGCTAGAGATCTTGTCTTACTATTGTTTATTTCAGACTTAAGGGTGTGTCACCAGTGTTTCTCTGCTAAGTATAATATTGGCACTGGAATTCAGAATGAGAGACATCCCTTATTACATGAATAAAACATCCTTCTAGTTCCAATTCACTCAGCATTTAAATGAGAAATAGTTAAATCATATTACATTTCTTTATAGCATTGTTAGCTGTATCTTCTTGGAGGAGATATCTGAAACTGCACTATTACAACAGGTTTCTGAGGAAGATATGTAAAACAAATAGTCCAGGTAATTGCACACTTACATTATTAACTAGGACTTTGAATCTAATGTCCTATGTTTTAGGTTTCATCATATTCCTTCTCTTACTAAGCTAAATTTTTGCTATTAATTTTTTCTATACAACAATATAAAGGGACTCATATGATGGAAATCATGATGGAATAATAAAGGGAATGATGATGACAATGACGATAATGATCATGATGATGGTGACAATGACCTTAATTAACAGTTCCTGAATGCTTACTATCCTGTGCTGAACTTTTCAAACTCTTATTAAATGAAGAAAGCGACATAGAGAAGACAAAGAAATACAAACCATAGCTTGTAAATGGAATCGGGTATAAAAGCAGACACTTGGAACTTGGACCCAAGACCCTCAACTATATTTCTTGGTAAGCCTTGTGTCTATAATTCCTTCTGTCAATGACCCAGTTTACAAGATTTTGGGGTTTTTTTTTTTTTTGAGTTCTGTATTCCAAGATTCAATGTACCACCTTCCATGTATTTCTATGTTCAGCATTTTTTTTTTTTTTTGAGAGTTGAAGTCTCTACTGGGATTTTGAAAGAGAAGATGATGAATGTAAGAGGAGTAGGTGGGAAATGAGCTCATTAGAGAGCTCCTGTGCTCATTAGAGAACTGCAGTTTATTTCTCGGGTTAGTTAAGCCTTCCCATCCCAGAATTACGGGAACAATAGAATTTAATGAATGTCTTTTTCTAACTTCTTTGATGCTGTTCATACAATTTTCTATCAGAAGACAGAGCATATGGTTACTAGTTTATGATAGCGTTTCTAAACTTTTCCTCATAATTAATGTAATTAGGGTAAAATCCCTCTGGATTTTGGTATATGCTTTCCTCCATATTTAGCTTATAGTTCTGTTGCTCTTTTCTTTCTTTGTTTCTCTTAATATGTATGTTTTGATAGGATCAAGGGCAGAGCTCTACCAAATTCCCTGGCCACATACCTAGAAATCCCTATAAATCTAGTTTGCTATGTAACTAAAAAGTAATGTTGGATGTGTGGGGTCTTACATCTTGGATTATTCGGACAGATATGATAATCTTGTGAATATATCAAAAATCAGTTACGGCAAATAACTTTCTATTATAATGTCCAAAAAAAATGATTAAAAATTAATTTTTCCCCCTGGAATAACTTTCGTGATGTGGTATTAAGTGAGTCCATAAGATACCTCAATAGTATTTCAAATTAAAATAAAAAGTTAACTAATTGATTTATGGTCATGGAAATGTTAATGATTGAACTTAGGTTGACATGAAAACAGCACTCATTTGAAATATTTACAGATATGAAAAATGGACATCGTTGATCTTTCCCCTAAGGCATAAAAAGAGGTATAAATTAAAGAGTCAGATTTTCTTTTTTTAATAGAGAAGAATGACAGCAGGAATTTAAAGACTGAGTCAAAGCATCGTCTACTTCCAGCCAAGATGAAGTGTCAGGAAGCTGACTTACCTTCCTACCAGAAACAATCTGAAAAACAGACAAATATATAAAAAAACAGTTCTTAAGACACTGGACATCAGGTAACTGAGAACAGTAATTCCTGAGAGAACCTACGACAACCCCCAGCTGGCACATGGAGGAAGTTTCTAGGATTTGGCACAGGGAAGGGGAACCATGGCAGAGTGTGCAGAATATCTGAGTAGCGGAAACGGAGCTGCGAGTATGGGGCATGAGAGTGCTCAGGGCAGAGTAATGGAGGAGAGCAGTTTGTATAGAGACAGAGCTTTGAGCTCTGTAGGGCGTTCCCTTTGAGCTAAGTAGACTAATGATCACTGCATGTAGGCGAGAAAACTGCAGGAGACTGGGGAACGATATAACCAAAACAACTAGAGACAACAAAACCCTAGGTCAAACAGACTAGTAACTGTTTTCACCAGCCAGATTAGAAAAACTCGTAATGAAGTGGGCACTGGGTAAAGTACTCAGAAAAGTACTGCCTCAGTAATGGGAATAATTAGCCTAGACTCAATATTGCTCAGGATCCAACTAGCAAATTATAAAAGCAAGATTCTAAAGGATTAAAATGTTCCTGAATATCTTAACTGCACCTCAGAACAAAGCTCAAGAATCTTTGTAAGAATACAAAAATACCTAGCGAAGTAAAGTTCACAATGACTGACATGCATTATAAGTTATCAGGCATACAAAGAAGCAGGAAAACATAATCCATAATAAAGAGAAGATCAATCAATAAAAACTGACTCAGATCTGTCACAGATATTCGAATTAGCAGTAAAGGAGATTAACAGACTCTCTACCAAAGAATCTATACAGATGGTAGGTTAGCACATGGAAAGGTGCTCAACATCATTAGTCATTAGGGAAATGTAAATGAAAACCATGGCGAGACTATACTGCACACCAGTTAGGGTGACTACAATTAAAATTACTGTCCCTACGAGATGTTAGTGAGGACATGTTGAAGTTGGTAGTCTCATATACTGCTGGTGGGAGTGTAAAATGGTACAATTACACTGGAAAACAGTTTGGCAGTTTCTTAAACCCTATCATATGATCCGGCCATTCTACTTAATCTTTGTAAACAATAATGACCAATAAAGCTGTTATGACCATTTATACGAAAGTCTTTGTATGGACATGTGCCTTATTTCTCTCGGGTAAATTCCACAAGGGCGGGCGGCTTGTCTGTCTTGTTCACTGCCCCAACTTAGTGACTAGCCTTGTGTCTGGCCATAGTAGGAGTTCAATTAGTGATTGATTAAAAAAATATGATCTACTGTGGACTTTGTCTTCTTAACAAGTAGATGGATGAACAAATTGTGGTATATTAATACCATGGAATATTACTTCACATTAAAAATGAATGAGCTATTGATCCTTTCAACAACCGGGATAAATCTCAAAATAATCACACTGAACAAAAAAGAAGTCAGACCGTACAGGGTACATACTATGTGCTTCTACTTATGAAAACCTCTAGATAATGCCAACCAATCCATAATGACAGAAAGTAGATCAGTAATTAGCTGGGGCGTCAGAAGTTGAGGAGAGGCGGGGGGGAGAAGTTAGATGGGGGAATGAGGAAACCTTTGAGAGGATAAATGGTTTACAGTCCTCATGGTGGTGATGGTTTCATAGGTATGACATACATCAAAGCATACCAAATGGTACAGTTTAAATATGTGCGGTTTAATATATGTTAATTATACTTCAATTAAATTTTTAATTGCCTCCTCTCCCCGAGAACAAAGCGATATCTGTCAGATCTTATCTTATTTCTAGGAGCAAGAATGTATTGGAGATACACTGCTTACTTTTCCCATGCGTTCCTTTTTTTTTGCTGCCTCATCTTCTTCTGCCTTTCCTTTAAATAATAAAGGCCCCTCCTAGGGCTCTTCTCTTTTTGGACCTCTTACCTCCTTGCTCTAGATGCTCTCCCTGCATAATTTTGTTATATCCTGATATCATCAATCTATCACATTTTTTCTAATTCACATAAAGTCCCATAGCTCCTGATCTAAATATCTAACTCTGTATTGGACACGCTCACCCAAATGCCCACAATTAAACTCAATATGTGAAAAGATAAATGTCAAAAAACATTGAACACCACACAACAAAACAAGTTCTCAGGTGATACCATATGAATCATACACCATCACCGATGATGTGTTCTCCCCCACATTTTTAACTTGAATATACTTAGAACTTTTGAACTATTGTTTCATTGTAAATCTAAGTGATAGAGGAACAAGTTAAGTGGCTAAGCAATCAAATATTCTGCAGACAACTGGCTCACTTTCTTCAACAAGTCTCTATTACAAAAAAAAGTGAGAAGTTTGGGCAATGGTTTTAGATTTCAAAGTACTAATAAGACAGGAAAACAAGATGCAATATTGATTACTGGATCTTGGTTTGAACAAACCAACCATAAAAAAATCTTTGAGAATAGGTAATTTTCATTCTGGCTATTAGAGGGTATTTGGAAATTTTGTTACTCTTTCTGATGTGAATATGGCATTAAAATTACAAAATAAATGTTTATTTTTGTTTTCAAAAGAGATATATTTAAAGAATATATTTTAAGGATTTCTTCTTTTTTTTTTTTTTTTTGCCTAGCTCTGCACAGGTGTGCCATTTACTATTCTGGGAACTGTTTTCCACAGAAGAGACTTCAGTCAATTGCTCTTTGCCATGATTATGAGAGAATGAAACAGATTGAAAGAAAAAAATTCTTGCACCCTCTGTCTTAGCAGCCAAATATTAAATTTGCAATTCTGACAATCTGATTCCAGTGTTTCTTCTTAATTAACTGAAGCAAAATCTTCATCCAGGAAAAGAGGTATCTTTGGGTTTTGAAGTGGAATCATCTGGGAGCCATTACATGCCATTACAGAGATTTATCTGTGTGATGAGGAATTCAGTTTAAATTATGATGGTCATTAGAAACAGGTGAAATATTTTTTTAAACTGGTTAAATATTAAAAGTCACTCTGTTTTCTTCTTCCTTCCTCCCTTCCTTCCTCGCTTCGCCTCCTCCCTCTTCTTTCTCTCTTCCTCTTCTTCCTCACTCTCATGGGTATAGTAGTTTTAAGAACTGAGTATAATAATGTGTAGCTACCTTGTGTAAGATTTATTTTAACAATAAACTTTTTCTGCCTGTTACCATATTTCATTCTCTGGCAGCCTTGATATCTGAAGGTGCTAGTGTTTTTTTAATCACTCATATTTTAGAGAACTGATATTTAGAAATCCCTGCATCTACTAACTCCTAGAGCCAAGGTTGGATTCTAAATATTTGGATTCTGAATTCGTTATACTTCCAAAATTCCTATAAATATTTGTTATGTTTTTCAATTTCATATTGAAAGATATTAAAATAATTCTAAATGTTTCCATGTCTTAGCAGAAATACATATTTTTGCATGTTTCTTAAGTGATTTCAATTCATATTAAATATCATATTGCTTTTTAAGACCTTCTGCCATGGTTAGTAATAATCTGAAAATAAAGTGGTGTTATTTCTGTAATTATAAAAGACAAGTTACACTTTATCAGAAGAAAAAGACTGTAAGACATATTTGTCTTGAATAAAAAATTATGTCAATTTGTGTAACTAAATAAACTACTATTTCTATTGTTTCCAAAATGAGATAGACTCCATTGGAAGGCTTAAGATGTTATTGTAAGGAAATAACTCTCTTCATCTTCATGTTCCCCCAATACTTAAGGCTGTGTTAGAACGTTTAAATGAATGAATGCAAGGTCACATGTTTACAGGGCACAGATAATATGAATAGTGAAACGATAGTAGAGGGTCTCAATGTCTCGACTGATTAAAAGGCAGAAAAGCAAATATTTAATATGATATTTTTAATTAATTAAAAACAAATCAGAGAAACTTCTGGTTTCAGCTCTAGCATGTAAGGAGCTTAGAAATAGTCACTTTTAATTTCACAACAAGAAAGCTGAACAAACTGAAAATCAACAACTTTTCTTAGATCCAGCTGAGGACTGAAGTCCCTGAGAAAATCACTAGGGGGTTGTAAATAAAAATAAGAATAAAATACCACTAAACACCAATTAGAATGACTGAAATAAAAAAATAATAAAAATCTAATAATACCACATGGTGACGAGGATGTGGAGAAACAAATATTATTCATTACTGGTAGGAATGCAAAACAGTACAGTCACTTTGGAAGAAAGTTTGGCAGCTTATCACAAAGATACACAGAGTGTAACCATATGATCCAGCAATAGCACCCACAGGTATTTATCCAATTGAGTTGAAAACTTTTATGTACACAAAAATCTGCACACACATGTTTACAGCTACTTTATTTATAATCACCCATATTTGGAAGCAACAACCAAAATGTCCTTCGAAGTTTAGAGGATAAATAATCAGTGGCACACCCAATGGGGTATTATTCAGTGATAAAAATAAATGAGCTATCAAGCCACAAAAAGATCTGAAAGGACCTTAAATGAATGTCGCTTTGTGCAATAAACCAGTCAACAGGCTACATACGGTATAATTCCAACTATGTGGTATTCTAAAAAATAGCAAAACGATACAGACAATAAAAAGATCAGCGTTTGCCAAAGATCTGAAGAGGTGAGGGAAGAACAGATGAAGCACAGCAGATATTTAGGGTGGTGAAACCATTATGTATGATACTACAATGGTAGATCTATAATGATATGTATTTTTCAAAACCCAATAACTGTACAACGCAAAGAATGAACATTAATGTGACTGATTTGGTTAATACTGTCTTTGTTCATTGGTTGTATTGGTTCATCACTTATAACCATACTAAAGGAGGATATTAATAATAGAGGAAACTGTATCTGTGTGGTGAGGGGGAATGATGTGGGAATGTTGTACTATCTGCTCAATCTAAAACCATTAAAAACCTATTAATTAAAAATCTAATTAATAAATTAATTAATAAGTCTATTAATTAAATAATATACCAACTAAGAAAAATGAGTCATAAATTTTCTTCTAATAGAATCACTATAAATATCATTCTACTTCTATATAAGAAAAATAGTTATAAAATACATTTAAAATTAAAATATACTATTAAAATAGCAGAAAAATACAAATTACCTGAGATGATTCTAAAAAGAGATGTTATAAGATTTCATGCAGAAAATTATGAAATTTTGTTGAAATATATTTACCAAGATATAAATAAATTGATAGATCTTGCTCATGTATTGAAGTATTCAACATAAAGATATCTACTCCAGAATAATCTATATATTCAGTGCAATCTAACAAAAGTTTTTAAATTTATAGGGAATGTAAATAACTAAAAAAGCCATAAGTAACAAATTTCCCCATATTTTTTCACTACTTGCTCTAAAACCATGTAATTTAGAGTGTGTTATTAGCCTAGGTACAGAGCCTTAGAACAAAGGATCAGAATTACATAAATGTGGGCACTTGATATAATAAAGGTGGTTTTACAGGTCACTGGGGAAAGGTTGAATTTGACAATTTATGTGAGAATGTAGCAGAGAAGAACAAAACTGACTCCATATTGGATCCTTGAGCTCTAACCTTTGTGCTCTGTTGCCTGTGCTTAGTCATGCTGGCTCTGCACCTTTGTAAAAGAATCTTGCCTACAGTCTGAAATATACATGATAGCCTATTCTCAAGGCTCTGCCTTCCGGGCTTGACCTTTAAAAGTATAACACATTTCCATTCGTAGATAAAAAGTTGCAGAACAGAGAACAACATTTGTCTTGTTGGAGGTTTATAGGAGCATTATGACCAGACTTACATGGACAGTTGGAAGAAAAAAGGATTCCTGCACCAAGAAGTTTGCAAAATCCAGCCACCCCTCTTCCCTTTTTAGTATAAAAGAAGGCTGAATTCTAACTCAGGTAAGATGGTTCTTTGAGAGACCAGTCTATCATCTTCTTGGTCTGCTGACTTTCCAAATAAAGTCGCTAATCCTTGCCCCAACAACTCACCTCTCAATTTATTGACCTGTCACGCAGTAAGCAGTACAAGCTTAGACTTGGTAACGAGAACATTTGTTATTCACGTTAAAAAATAAAATTGAAACCCTATCACTTGCTTTATATAAAAATCAACATTATTTACATTGAATACATAAATGTAAAATATTAAACTATAAATATTTAGAAAACTATATGGAGATTATTTTATTGCATTGGTGCAGAAAGCATTTTCTACACAAAGCACAAACACTCATAACACAAAAAAAATTATAAAGGAAAATACTGGTAACTTAAATTTGGTAATTAAAATTATGAACTTTTGAAATCCAAAAATGCCTCAAAATATGGAATATTGTCTGAGTCACAAACTGGGAGAACATATTTTCAACATAAAAACCTAGCAAAGAAATAAAGTTTACATATGAAGTAAACTTATCAATCAATAAGAATAAAAAATAAAACTGAAAAAATGGACAAGAGAAATTTCAGGGAATAGAAGAACTCATACCCAATTAATGAATTAATATGTAGAATTTTTTTTTTTAGCTTTTCTCAGAAGGGGCCTTTTTTCTGCTATGTTATTGTTGTTTTGCATCTTTTAGATCATGAATGCTTACTTTAACTATTCTGCATTCTAGTATAATTATTCTAATCTATTATGTAACTACTTTTATTTTGTAACAATTTTCTGATTTATCTTTAGTTTAAAAATTCATTAATGCCATGCTTGTTCATTTATGATTATTTCTCATTATCAGTTTTCTCACCAATTTCTCTCACTACCGCCTTTCCTAAATGTAACAGTGTTCAGTATTCCCAACTTTCAGATAAGAAGTCTTTTCTTCTTATAAGGCCTGTGTATCAGTTTTTAAAATGTGACTGTTTGTATTTGTCTTGCGCTGTCATTAGTAACAGCAAAGTTAGTTGAACACACTGCTTTCCCTCTTCTCTGCCACAACTAAATCGAATATCCTGAGAGACTGCTTGTCTGAGCAGTTTAGCTTGTAGCTCCTTGCCTCTGCCAATCAGCAGTGCAGAATGTGCCCTTGGGATTTTCACAGCCGGGTGTGCCTCTGAGACGCCCCTGTTTCAATAAAGACATCATTAGCTGGGGCTACAGAACTATAGCATACACTTCTGAAAGGACTCCATGCAGTCTGCAGAGTATGCCTTCTTTCTTTTCCATTTAATGAGTCCCACATTCACTATATTTGGAAATTATCCATCACAATTTGGTAATTTCATTAAATCTGCTTTTACTCTGTATTGTATTTTTTGTCTATTCAGTTGTTTCAGAAAAGAAAGAATGAAAAATGTTTTTAAGAAGTTTTTTTGTTTCAGGTATTTGTGAAGATATTTTTATAAACTTGGAGCTGAGAAAACCTTAAACAAGGTCTGAAACTCAGAAACTGTAAGGCTAAATTTTGACAGGTTTCTCTGGGGAAAAAGAAAAAACAAAATTCATAGAATAAAACATAGAATAATCAAATTTGAAGGACAAAAGGAAACCAGGATGAAAATATAACAGTAACTGTAATAGACAAGGCTTAATACTAAAATTAACGGGGACAAAACAGAGCCAATGCAGGACAGAAGCAGTGGTTTGAAACGAGCCTGTGGCAGACCTACTTGCTGACATTTGAGAGTCTCCCAGAGAGGCAGGAGGCGACTGGAGTTCACTCTAGGGATACAGGTAATGGTGGCATCATTTTGAGGAGCTCCTGCCACCATAAGGACACTAGTGCTGGCAAGCACCACTTTGGAATCCTCCCCGTGGGTTTTTAGAGCTGGGACCTGGCCCTGCCGACCAGTCTGTCAGCACCAGTACTGGGAAACCTCAGGCCGAGCAATTAGTCAATGAGGATACAGCCCCATTCACCAGCAGCCTGGCTACCTGCTGCCTCAGGACCTCCTGAGCCCACAGCCACCAGTCAACTATATTTTAATAAAATGGGGAAAAAACCACATCATACTATATACTTCAAAAGTGTGCAATTTTTCATATGTTAACTATACCTAAATAAAGCTTTTTTTAAGAAATAAAGATCCCTCAAAATGTGTTAATAAATGCCAAGGAAATGTTCAACCTCACAATTAAGTGGGAAAAATAAAATTATTGACCGTTTTCATCTTTTGTATTTTCATATATTTAAAGATTGCTATCTCAAATGTATAGAAATAGGCACTTTTGTGAGACTGTAAATAACATGCATATACTATTTTTGGAGGGGATCTTAGTTTGGACTGCGATAACAAATGATCAAAGATTGTGTGACAAACAGCAGACATTTGTTTCTCACAGTTCTGGAGGCTCGGAAGTCTAAGATCAAGGTGCCAGCATAACCTATGTCTGATGAGAACTCCTTTCCTGGTTTGCAGATTGCCCTCATCTCCTTGTACCCTCACAAGACAGAGAGCAGATGGAGAGAGAAAGCTCACATGTCTGTTCCTGTAAGTAAACTAATTCACCCATGTGCCCCACCCTAGTGACCTAATTACCTCCCAAAGGCCCTACCTTCTAATACCATCATCCTGGGGACTAAGATGTCAAAATATTAATTTGGGGAACCATAAATATTCAGCCCATAAGAGAGGGCATTTTGGCATTATCTGTTAAATCCAATAACTTTAACTCAACAGACTTTGATCCCCAAATTCTATAGAAATTCCTACTATAATAATACTGATACAAGTGTAAAGATGGATGGATATATACAAACTTATAAACTAACAGTGCAGCAATTAAGTAACAGTGACAATTTAGAAATATCCTAAAGTATCTACAGGTAAGAAACGATTAAATAAATTATTATATCATATGATATAAAATAACACAAAGTTCCTTGGAAGGATGAGGTAGTTTTTTGTTATTGTTGTTCTGGGCTAATACAGATGGATCTCTGTGAAATTTTAACTGGCAAAAGTTTAAAAAACATTTATATGTTCTTAATTACTTTTAACAAACTAACCAAAAGGGGAGGAAAATCTTCTTATATGTAGAACATATATATATATATATATGTACTTAGAAAAGTTCTGGTATTAAACATTAAATTGATAGTAGTAATTACTTACAAGGAGTGTGTGTATGTGAGATAGAAGCTCAATTTTCATTTCATACGTTTTTGTGTTTGAATTTTTGATTGTGTATTTTTTGTATTTGTGATTAAAATAATAAAGAAAAATATGTATAAAAATTTAAAATATCCCTCAACCAAACAGACATACATGAAGCACACGCCTCTTCCTTGCACACGCCTCTTCCTTACACACTCTGGTGGCCCTACTGTGTGAGCCTCTGCCTATTGTTCTTAGCTCTAAAACACTATTCTACACGTCCAGAATTTGTTGCAGTCCTCTAAATGGCTTTATTTCCTTTTCACATTAACCTGTTACAGTTTTTATTGGTGCTTCAATGCTGAGGCCTGACCCTAGCTTCTACTCATGTCTGGAACATAGTCCTACTGCCTTGTAAACTCCTAATTATCTTATACAGCTTAGATGTAACTCAGTGTAAAGTTTTTTCTGATCCAGATCAGAACTGTAGAAATTTCGTTTCTCTGATTCCAAAACCAAACTGGACAGAAGCCTATTGTGGTAATTGACACTTATTTCCTTTATTCTTTGGTTCTGCTTCCACTAACAAGCTGCATGCAATTGAAGGAGGTTGAAAAAAGAAAGAATGAAAAAGATAACTTACATTTAATGGGCAAATCATAGGTACCAGAAGTTTTAAATTGAATATTTCAATAGATCCTGACAATATGAGATGGTCATTTTTGTCAAATCCCATAACAGGACTCAAAGTGAGGCCCCCAATACAAACACATAGCCTATAGCAGAATTTTGTTTTGTTTTACTGAAGTATGCTCAGTTGCAATGTGTCAATTTCTGGTGTACAGCATAATGTTCCAGTCATGCATATACATACATATATTCATTTTCATATTCTTTTTCATTAAAGGTTATTACAAGGTATTGAATATAGTCTCCTGTGCTACACAGAAGGATTTGAGACCATGATTGTCTGATTGCAGAGCCTCTGAATTTCCTATCATATAGGCTACATGCCCTTATTCCGTGTTGTAAATCTTTATAGTACCATGGCCTACTACCACAGTAACTGACTCAAGAGGTTCTAACACATCTTTAACAGATGAGGAAATAAATGAACACTGTGCTTCATGGTATTGTCTTTTATACAAAGACAAGACAGATTTTTGTCCTTCAGAGTTTTGGAGTCTACAACACAGACAACCATAACATGAGACCTTCCACATAGCATGTGAGAAGTGAAAATAAAGCTTATGCAACGCAAGTTGAAAAATACATGCAACATAGTTCGGGAGGAATGGAGAAGCACCTAAAAAGGTGTCATAAACGTGGTACTTGAATAATCACTTGATGATTAGGTAGGATTTCACCGCATAAAAATGGAGCAATTGAGAGATCAGATAGATAAACAGCAAGTAAGCAATTCTAATTTAATTAAGGAAAGACACAGAAACACTAAAGTAAAGGAGATGCTTACAAAATTGTGAATAGCCTAGTCTGTTTGCAATAAAGTGGTAACTTTAAAATCAGGTCAGGGAAATAGAACCTTGCTCTGTTGGCAAATGGGAGAGTTTAGAGTCATTTGTACCTGGGGGAATAGGAGCAAAGGCTATTATTTTAAGACGATTATCCTAGCAGGAGTGCTTTGTGTGGGCTGAAGGGGAGGAGAACACTGAGACTGGGAATCTACTGAAGAGGTAGTCTCAGTCATTGGTGTGAGAAACAATTGTAGCTTAAACCACAATATGGGTAGTAAAAGTAGTGGGAGGGAGACCAGAATAATTAGAAAGGGATTATGAAAGTTTTTACTTTAGTATCTTCATTTCAAACTTTTTATTAAATCTTAGAATGGTGTTCGGTACCAGTTATTATATAAACAGTGGTTTCTGACCAAGAATACAAGAATCTGAGGGTACTGGGCTGAAAGAGTCAACATATCTCATCTAATCATACCAAAATACAAGCTTATTTTCTGAAATATTCCATCTCAAGAGTACAGGTTTTCTAATATCTCACTAAAAATTCTAAAAAAATCCAAGACGAACCAAGGTATCGCTTGTATCCATAAAGGAGACATTAAGTCATTTTTAATTAATTATGAAGACAATTGAAGTCATTGATTTCTATATTATGTGATATTTACATCAAATGTGCTCTTTTCAGGTAGACAGTCAGACTTGTGATAAATTTGATAAAAAAAAATTATGTTTGATAACAGCTGAGTGAAAACAGATGGGCTGGAAGTTTTCCAAAGGCCTGGTACAAAATATTCGTTACAAAAGCATGAAGAGAATTTGTCCAGAACACTAATTTAAAATTTACTGCTTTGTTGATGCTTAAAAATGGCAGATTTTAGAGTGGAAATTTCTTTGCATTTTCTCCTATTTTCCACATATTTGCCAGATTTAAATGAAAAACATTCTAATTGGCGATCAGCCTGCAGTACTCAAGTATTGATTTTACCACATGCACTTTTGTTATCAAGGTGGAGTAAGGCAGAAGAGGAGCACATGAGACTATTCTCTCCATGCTAAAGCATCAGAAGACACATGCACTAATCCTGTTGGATCCATCAGAGACACAAACTAACAAGTGATTACAGACACGGGAAAGAAGGAGTAATACACATGGTACTCTTACTGGGAAATTTTGACTAGTTTTGACAACACTGCCCTATACCCAGTACTTAGTTTAGGTGATGTGCTGGAAATTTACTGAAACCCTACATGAACTGTTTTGTATGAGCTGGCCGGAAAGTTGACTCTTTTCTTGCATTTTAGTGTGGATAAGAGCAGTACCATATGGCAGCCCAGAAATTCTGATTTTGGGGAAATTTTGCTTCTGTGAATCCTAGTTGTATCTGGGAGAAATTTACAGTGAGCCTTATCGAATAAAAAGTTAATTAAATCACTTTGGTTATTAAAGACCAGTTGGATGCTCCATCACCTGGAGTTAAAATGTGCTCTTGTAGTTATTGATCTCAATGGGGTCAATCCATGAGATAAAAAAAGAAAAGTGCAGAAGCCTAGAAAAGCACTAAATGAGAAGAAAAAATAAAAGGAATGAGGGTTCGAAAAGGTAAAAAGGAAAAATTAAACTGAAGATGAAGCACAGAGGGAACAGAGGTGAACCCTCTACTTCCTGCCTGTCTTATCCTATAAACATCTCAACTGTAATCGAAGATTTTCTCTTCTGCACCCTGCTGGAAACACACTGAGATTGATTACTTATTTGTCTATTTATTTATGAATGTATGTACTTACGTGTTTATGTGTATATTTATTTAACAGATGTTTAAATGGAGCTTATTATGTACCTGGCACTGTTCTAACCCTGTACAATTTCTAATGTATATAATTCCCATAACAACCATAGAGGTAGATAATATTATTATTCCCATTTTATAGTTGAGGAAGCTGAAGCACATTAATTTAAGAAACTTGCCCACATCACAATCACACAAGTCAAGTGTTCTTTAAACAAGGCTTTCAAATTTATGTAGAAGACTCCCTTGAAATAACTACAACATAATTATTCACTCTAGCAGCTGAAAATTTTCAAACCACTCTCTACCAGCTATCTTCATTGACCCTTACAATACCCTCTGGGATAGGCCAGAAATTATTTCTATTTGAAAGATGAGAAAACTGAAGCCCAGAGGATTCACAGGGTATGCTCAAGGTCACAGCTGATGATAGATCTACCATTCAAACATAAGTTGAGAGTTGTCATTCAAATCTTTATTTTTTTTTTCTTTTCAAGTCCAAAGATCTTTCCACTATATTCGCAATAACAGCCTGAAGGTTGCTGACAATTACCTACCCGTGAGTACTCCACGATCTCCTTGTGCTCTGTAACACAGACCCACCCCACCTAGTGTTACCCTTTCACATGGAGGAAATAACAGACACTGATTCCTCAGGTTGTCTCCGGTTGTCTGTTGGAAACAAAAAGCAGACCAGCTTTGATATTATCATGCCCCATGGATGGGATTTGCCTGCACAATCTGCCCTGTGCAAGTCAGTTTCACACCTCCCCTTCTTTGAGGTCAAGGCCTAAATTTATCCCTACAGTAGACTTTCACGGGCTCCACTTCCCAACCTTGAAGTGGAGCTCCACAATACCAATTATTTATAGCTAATGTTTTCATTGATAATAAAATAATTGGCCCTACTTTCACTGTAGAAAGTCTTTAAACTTAGACACAAAAAATACTGAATTGTATTCTTTATCAAGGCTATCCTCAGGGGCAAAAAGGAAAAACCTCTTATGATTGCCTTATTAACTTTTAATGAGCCAGAGTCTACAGGCTTTCTTTCTTTTGTTTTTTTGTTTTTTCTTAATTGAGATATAATGAACATATAACTTTATATTAGTTTCAGGTTTACAACATAATGATTTCATATCTGTATATATTGCTAAATGATCACCATTCTAGGTCTAGTTAACATCCATCACTATATATAGTTACACACTTTTTTTCTTGTGATGAGAACTTTTAAGATCCATTCTTTTAGAAACTTTAAAATGAACAATACAGTATTATAAACTATGGTCACCATGCAGTGTATTATATCTCCATGACTTGACTTTATAACCAGAAGCTGGCACCTCTGACTCACCTTACACACTCTGCCCGCCCCTACTTGCCCCACCTCCAACTCTGCCAACCATCACAGACGTCACTACTTTAAACATTGAAAACAAAAAATTTTAGGTACAGAAGAGAAATAACATTCATCAACTTATCAGAGTAACAGAGAAAGTTTTCTTTCTGGTCTAATTTTCCTAAGTACCACTCTCCACACAAAACACAAAGACATGTGTTACCTTTACAAATTGCATGTATTTTTTTACTTCTGTAGGTCTTTCATGCTACTTAGTATCTACAAAGCACTTTTTAGTCTATCTTTCCCTTTTAAATGTTTGAAACCACCTTTAAGGCACTCCTAAAAGCAAGCCATTATCTCTGAACTCTCAAAACATTCGCACAACAATTTTGTGGTTGCCATCATTTTCAGATTTGTGCCATTGTCATCATACACATGCCTTCTTTCTCTTGTAGACTTGGAGCACCTTAAGAAGGGTAGTTGTCTCGGTGTCCCTCCCAGGGTTTGTACAAGACCACGTTCAAATGATTGAATCCACGTGGCGAGAAGTCAGACCTTTAACTGGCCCAGATTCTTGATCATTGGACTACTCTGGATTAAAAATTAAAAAAAAAAAAAAAAAGAAAAGGAAAAGGAAAAAAGGAAGAGAGAAAAGAAAACCAACACACACAAACCCCCCTAAATACTATACATTTTTATTCAGAAAAATTTTCATGCATAATGTCATCATTAAGCCATTATCTGAAGATCGGCTGGCTATTGTGGCTATCAGATTTTAAGGCACATTTTATTATTGATTTTTGGGGGCCTAGAAAATAAAACATTCAACTAAAAAGTGGCAGAGCACATAAATTAATTTAAATTGAATCAAAGTTTAAGTGGGTTTAACTGAATTTTTTTTTCCACAAATAAAGTCTAAATTTACTAGCAACTTTCAGTTGTCAAGATGTAAAACAAGGTGATTCATCCTCTGACTGCTATGAAGCATTAAGGATCACTAGAGCTCACGGTGGATTAAAAAAGCAAGGCAAAAGAAGATTTGAAGCCTACCCTGAGAATTCAGATTAGTGCAATTATTGAGGGGTTGGACATTATTGTGTCTTCTCATATTTAAAAATAGATTGTCATTGGGGAGAAAAGAAACTGTAGTGAAGTTTGATATAGATTTCTACTGAATTCCATGGAGATCCCTTTAAACGTCCCAATAGGATGTTCTTTCTTCAAAGGTCAGTCTTTTCTCCCAACTTCTGAAAGTCAGTACAATTCAAGCTAGCAATTTCCACAGATGTTCTGCACTGTAAGGCTCTTCTTCTCAAGGGGGCCATGTATCTGATGGAAATTCTTATCATACTTTATTTGACTAGGAGGCAAAAATCACAAGTTGGCAAAAATTTTAGGGCATATCATTTAATATATATTAAGTATTCTCTTCAGATGATTTGTATACTTCAGCACTTATGTAATACTTTGCAAACATAAATTACTATCTAATTTTTATTCATTATTCCTAAAACACCCCAAGGTATTTCAGTTCCCTGCTTATTGAGGTAAATTAGTCATTTACCTTAGGGGACAGAAAAAACTGGAATTAAAACTTTTAAGTCTCTAAGCTCCAGGCTGCTTACCTATGTTTTCTCTCATTTACATTTTCAAATTCAGGAAATTTTTAATTTTTTTTCTGAAATAACAAATTTGATCCAGATATGTTTCTTTTCTTGATTTTAAGCAAAACAATCTTTTCATGGTTCTATGTGTCTCTGGTTTGGGTTATATTGTAGCATGTTAGGCAGATATACAGAGGAGGGACAAATAAATATACAAGTATAGACTGTACCCACAAGATGGAAATTTAGAATTATTTGGGTGAGTTCTTGCCAAGTGCTAGAGAAAAATACAGAACCAACTTTACAAGAGTATCATTTTCTCTGATTAAAGTAAATGTCAAATTGCCTTTGCATTTTTGCTAATTAAAGCAAGCTTCTTGAAAGCTAATTGTGACATATTCGGGCCTTTTGAATCTGACATTTTCACCTTCTCAGGGAATGTAAATATATCTTTAGAAAACTCAGACCACCAAATTTAAATAAATCAAAATAGGTACATGTTAATCATCATGCACTATACCAGTGAAAATGGAGATAAAAGAGAAAACCTCTCTATCTTTGAGGCACTTAATGGCATGTGGAAAATTAAAATGTGCATGCCTGAAAAATTAAATGTATAAATGTAAAAAGCATCATTCTACTAAAAGAACTGTAAAGACCTTTCCGATTCTTAGAGTCCAAGTTTCCATGCTTTTGAAAGGCAGAAGATCACAGTAGAATTCATGGTTACTTACAGAATGATGGATTTTTCAAATGGGAATTTGCTCTAAGTTATTATAGGAATTATTCAGGGCAAATGTAAGGGAAGATGTACAAGTCGGCCATCAACCTGAATTGCAACTCAAATTGACATGACCTGGATGGTCAAGAAAAAGAAAAAAAAAAAAGCCAATCTGTTTAAGGTATTAGTATTTCTGGGCCACTTGAAGAAGAAAACCTAGTTCATCTCTGAAACTTACTATATTTTCAAGTAGTCCTATAAATATACGCAGGCAAAATAAGCAGCTCAGTGTAAAATATAACTAAGCACACAGAGAAAACCCGTACCAGAAATAAAATCAGCAGAAATAGACCCAAAGTGCTTCACATAGTTTGGCCCAGATAATGACACAGTTGTTTTTACTAAGTTTACAAATTTAGAAGCAATGATAAGTTTATAGAAAAGGATTAAAAGTCACCAAACCACTGGAATTTCCAGAAATAAAAATCTTCAAGAACCCCAAATAAAACATCACTAATCATTAGGGAAATGCAAATCAAGACCACAATGGCGTATCACCTCACACCTGTCAAAATGCCTATCATCAAAGAGACAAGAAATAACAAGTGTTGCAAGGATATGGAGGAAAGAGAACCCTCCTACATTTTTGCTGGGAGTGTAAATTGGTATAATCACTATGGAAAACAGTATGAAGTCTCCTCAAAAAAATGAAAAATAGAACTACCATAACAATTCCACTTCTGGGTATTTTTCCAAAGAAAACAAAAACACTGATTCAAAAAGATATATGCACCCCCGTGTTCACTGCAGCATTATTTACAATAGTCAAGGTATGGAAACAACTTAAATGCCCATGGATAGATGGATAAAAAAGATGTGGCATATATATATACAATGGAATATTACTCAGCTATAAAATAGAATGGAATCTTGCCATTTGCAACAGCAGGGAAGACCTAGAGGGTATTATGCTAAATGGAATATGTCAGACAGAAAAAGACAAATAGCATATGATTTCATTTCTATGTGGAATCTAAAAACAAAACAAATAAGCAAACAAAATAAAACAGATACAGTGAACAAACAGGTGGCTGTCAGGGGGAAATGTGAAATGGGGAAGTGAATTAAGAGGCATAAACTTCCAGTTAGAAAATTAATAAGCAGTGAGAATATATTGTACAGCACAGGGAATATAGTCAATAATATTGTAATAATTTTGTATGGTGACAGATGGTAACTAGATTATTGTGGTGAACATTTTGTGGTGACCATAAATATAAATATTGAATCACTATATTGTACACCTTAAATAATATAATATTATAAGTCAATTATACTTCAATAGAAAAGAAAAAATCAATAAAAGGAATTAAATAGGAGATTAGATACAGCTAAAGACATTAGTGAGTTGGTTTAGCATAGAAAGCAATAAAATAAAAGATGTGATAGGTTAAGAGTGAGATGTTCTAAAATATTTTTATTGGAGTTTTGGAGGGACATAAGATAGAGACTGGAACAGATTCAAGACAGAATAGCTAAGAATTTTCACCAAGTGATGAAATAATCTAATCCATAGATTCCAGAACTCTAGCCAACTCTGTGCATCATATATAAAACAATATCCATATTTAGACATACGATCTGAGATGTAAGAAGAAATGAAGCTCAAACAAATGGCAAATGTGTGGATAAAACTTTAGTTTCAAAGTTGCACTGACTACATAAACATTGTTACTTCAGGTGTTAAATACCACAGAATGAAAATACACAACTGGAAGTCAGGAGTGAGGGTAAACGGAATGAAAGTGGCCTATATTCTCATATCGTTGGGAAAATTAATTTTATACACTGGTAAGTGAATTATGTATGTTTATACACTGGTAATTAATTATGTACATTATAATTTCTACAATATCACTAAATGATTAGTAAATGCATAAGTTCTAGGCCAGCTTAGGAAACAATGGGATGGTAATGGCAAAATGATCAATACAGAAAACGTAAGAAAGACAAAAATCTAAGAAAGGAAATGCAAATCAGCATAAAAAAGAAACACAGACTGAGAAAACAGACATAAACCCAAATATGTATCATTACAATAATTGGAAGTAAAAGTATTTTATTTATAATTAAGATAGTGGACTGAAAATAAATTCAAACTGTAAGCAAATGTTATTTTTAAAAAGATGATGCATAATACAAAGTCACTGAAAGACTGAAACAAAACATGAAGAAAATATTCTCACATAAATAATAACTCTAAGAAAGCTGATAGACTTTGTTAAAATTGAATGAAATGGATTTCAAAGGAAAAAGTATTATTTAAATATGAAGTGAGTCATTTCATAAAAATAAAGACTTCTTTCATCAGGAGGATATAACAAGTTTAAATTTGTAAGCTGTTAATAACATAGCTTCAAAATAAATAAGCTAAAATTGACAAGATTAGAGGAAACAGACAAAACATAGTAGAAAGTTTTCACACAACTTTTTCAATAACTGATAAAATAATCATACAAAACTTTAAGTAAGGGTACTGAAATTGTTAACAGCATGATCAATAGAATGACCTTGAAGGATACATTGGACATTAAACACAATAAGTTTAGAATACAGGCATCACCACATACAGTTGTGTAGACAAATCATCACACCACCCTAAAAATGGCTACAGTCATCAAATAAATATCAATGGTATTCCTGTCATTACACAATATACAAAAAGCATGACAGTAGTCAATGGCACCACACTCTTTTTAAGCACGCACTGAAAATATACAAAACTAGACCATGTTCTTCACTATTTACTTGTGATCTAATGATTCTAAAGAACAGTTGAGTCTAAGCTCCTGGGCTAGAAGATTCCTGCCTTAAGTTACTTCAGAATGAGCGTCGTGTCTAATCCATAAGGCATTATCATTGCATGAAGGAGGATATTAGTTTTATTTACATGCAAATAGTAAGTGAAGAGCACTGGTATCTGCAGTCCACACTCTTGAGTTAAACATGCCCACGTGAATAATAATGACCACGTTTTAAATTTGCCATTTCGGTCTTTGAGGAATTTAGATAAGAACGGGACAGTATACAAGAGACAATACGCACTGTAGGGAGCATGCAAAGACAAGCTTATAATTTGGGGATTGATTTTATACAATGAGCAGCATGTGAAGTTCTTGTGGCAGAGTATTAACATGTGCCAAGTAATATTTTAGAAAATCTAGGATGTACTATATGGAGAAGAAACTAGAAGGAAAGCAAATCAGAAGGAGGCCATTACAATATCTGCATGTGTTTAGCTAGCTTGTACTTTCTGGTGATAAAAGGACATAGTCTAGCTTGAGTAAATTAAATGTATCCCCATGTAACCTTGAGGAAAATATTTAATGTTACCATTCAATTGTAGAGAAAAGAGAAAACTCATACTAACTGGCAATAAAGAGAAACATTTGGCTTATAGGAAGACAGAAGCCATCAAATAAGGTGCCCCTCAATCAGCTGAGAATACATGGGGTAAACTTGAATGGAATGAAGACAGTGCATCATCCTGATGGACAAGTCCACTTTGTCTTGAGCAGAGAACAGGCTCCATAATGGTTTAATTCTTTGGAACACTCCAAATATGGACAGGTCCAAAGGTGAACAAATCTCTCTTTTGGGCTCTTGACAAATTTATATTAAAAACTGACACTCATATATTCATGCTATCTTAGCAAGTAAAAACATATGCTCTCAAGATGATTTTTGAGAGGAAGGGTGTCATTGGATCAAAAGGTTCCTATCACACAACCCAAGAAGGATAAAAGGAAAGTGGGAGCCTAGCTTTCAAGGTACAAACATCAATTGAAGGTAGTGAAATTAAAGAATCAGCAGCTCAAATTTGTTCTGAAGTTCAGAGTAGTTATTCTAATTTTTCCCAGGATAGTACTAATATTTGTTTTGAGCCAAAGCCTGTATAGTGCCTCAAATAAGTACTACTCACTCAAAGAGTTGATTAAAGCTACCCACTCCTCTCAACGGAATGACCATCAGAAATATAATGAAAGCAATGATGCTTCTTTGTATGTATACTGAGCTTAAGATGGTGGGGTAGTTAAGATCAAGGACAAGTTTTAAGTATACTGTAAATAAAAGGTTATACACTTTATTTGGAAAATAGTTTTGGTGACATCTCTATAATGTTCTTATTAAATTGCATCTCCTTTTTTTCGTTTTAAAGTATTTCTTACAGCTTTAAATTATAACCAAAAATTGTAAGTCTGAAATAGTTTATGAGAAATGAAAACCCTTAGTTTATAAGAAATATGGTGTTTATATTTCATTTGTGTCTATATTTAAAAAACCATTAGTTAGAAATGATCTTTAACTCTAGTCACTGCAATATGTGTTCTATGCTTTAAGGGGTAACAACAAACATCTAGAGGAAAAGCGCTGGATTTAAAATTAAGAAAACTAGCTTCTAATCTTGGCTAATACGGAGGATTTCAACAAACCACCTTTAACCCCCTTTTCTCATCCACAGAAGGGACTCATAATATAAAATCAGTGTATATACTGTATACTAGTCTATACATTGATATTTTACTAATCATACTTATTTCAGAAGGGAGGCAGTTCCATATACTGAGAACTATGTCCTATTTGCTGCTGGATCTCCTGTTCTTCCATGGTTGAAAAGATCTAACCCTTTTGGATTAAACTGGTTGGTCTCCTTTGAAAAGGAAGCCCTTAATTTTTCAGTAAGCAACTGGCAGAAAAATTGGGGTACTGGTTAGCTGTGTTTTGCAGAGCTCAAAATGAATGTCTGAAAATGGGCCGGATGAAGTTTATTTTTTATTTTCCCAAAAGGCAAAATTGGTCATGGCGTTGGCAGGTGTCTCTAACCAGCCACATTTCCCCGGAGTATCTACGTGTGACCCTTTCTCTTCAGTAGTTTCCCAGCACTGCACACTGGTATTCGCTCTTGAGGATGGACATTTTATACTTTTTTGACCTGAGTTTTCTGTTGTTAGTTAGTTTTCTGTTTTAGAAGGAATCATTTCCTCCTTTGGGAAAGTGAGGTACAATTTTTAATATGTCATATTTTAAGTCATTCTATTATACCCCTTCCTGCATTTAGTCAATGTATACATAGAGAGTGTCTACTATGTACAAGGCAATGTGCTTTGTGTATGAAGATGAATAAGACACAGTTTTTGTCCTGAAGGAGCTTATAGCCTAATGAAAACGCACTAATAGCTAAACAACAGTGCCACGCCCCCAAAACAACAGTGTGTTCTGGAAACAATGATGAAGGAGTGATTAACTCTGCCTGGGGGTATAGAGCAGACATCACACAAGTGGTGACATTTGTGCTCACTTTCGAAAACTGGGTGAGAGTTTGATAAGAGAAGAAGAAAGAATAGGGAAAGAGTATTCAGGCAGGTGACACACTGTGTTTAGAGATACCAGGTCGTGAAAAGACCTAGTACGGTGGGAGAGCGGTGAAAGAGACATCTTTTTTTTATCAGAAAAGAGTGAGATAATGCTGACAGCATCAGTGCACAGATTATATTGAAGAAGAAAGAGGCTATAGGCCAAGAGAACAGATCAGAGATAAACGCAGGTGAAACACAGTGAGAACTTGGAATGGAGTAGTGTCACTAAATTAACAGGAGGACAGAAAATTAAAAAGAAATTCCTTAGGTATAATTAACAAGATTTTATAACGGCCTTAAAATGATTCTGGTATAGATGGTGGCTGCTTTAGGGCTGAAATTCTATTTCATTTATGCTTCAAGCTGGCTCTAATGCCGGCATTGAGCCTGGTATGGGAGAAGCAAATTCTCCCTTCGATCACATTCTGCAAAAGTGATGTTTTTCAAGCATTTTAAAGATATTATTTTGAGCTACAAGGGTGAAGTCTGATGAAAACATAGTAGAGGGAGAGATATGAAAGCGAGTCTTTCTGTTTATTCCGTGATTGAAACGTGAGTGGCTGGACCATGAAATATACAGAACATGTAAGAATAGTTAGTGTCATACTAAGGTCTTTCTTCATCACCCCCTCATTAGCAGGACCAGTTTCTGAGATGGGCTCTGCCCCTGACTTCCTCTCCCTGATGTCAGAACCCCCCAAAAAATTCTTACTGATTAGTGAGTAATAAGTGCCTATTAAATGAATGGGTCTAAAAATTAATGCATGATGGCAAAAGGCCAACTAACTACATAGAATGCTATGTAGAGCCCTAAAAGAAGTAGTTAAATTACAAGGTGATCAATCTCTACAGGTACAATAGAATCTCAACAGAAGAACAAAACAAAAGTACTTCTTCCATTTGTGCAAAACAGTGCTGATCATACAATAAATTGAGGGCTGACTGCATAGTCTACACAGGAAAGCAAAAAGGACTCTATGAATTATCCTTCCTGGAAAAGAGAAATATATATATATATATATATCCTCTGTGCAGTGTGGCTGGCAGAGGGGCAACAGTTACAGATGAGGCTAAAAAGGTAGGCAAGGACCAGACCGCACAGCACCCTTCAGACCACATTAAGGTGTGTCCTTTATCCTGAATACAGTAGAAAGATGTTAAATTCTTTCCAGAATATGTGTAAGATAATATGATTTATGGTTCAAAATTAACACTGTCTGTAGTAAGGAGAATCTGATAGATGAGGACCAGTGTGGATGACAGAGAAACCTGTCTAAAGTTTTTTTTTTTGTAGACATTTGGGTAGTTTTCTTAGGCTAGAATGATGGCCTTAAAGATAAGAAAAAAGATAGATTTCAGAGACTTATAAAGTAGAATAGACAGGAGTTAAAAATGAATTGGAAACAGTGTGTAAGGGTTGAGGAAAAGGAGATAAGATACCCAGCTTTCATGACTTGAAAGGATGGTGGGCTCTTACACTGAGGTAGCGGAGAATAGGATATGACCATGTAGGTGATTAGAATGGAGGCAAGAGTGTAGTTTGGGTTTTGGAGATAGTGGAGATGACAAGTATATGAAAAGGTCTAGGATGGAGACATCCACCTGAAAGTCATCTGCATGTATGTTAACAGCCAAATAAAATTCTCTAGGCAAAATGTTTGGTGTGAGAAGAAAACATAATCTATAAATAAGTCTTGGAGAACGCCAAGGATTTAATGGATACCTTGAGTAAATAACAAAAAGGGCAGGGACAAACTCAGGAGTGTGCTGGATCATGGAAGCCAAGGGGAACAAGAGTTTCTAGAATGAGAGAGTGGTAAACTGTATCAAATGCCACCCAAATTCACAGTACACATGGGCTGAATAGTGTTCATTTTGTTCAGTGACTTGGAGCTCCTTGGTGACCTTGGGGAGTGCTGTTTCAGGAGAGTAATGAAAGCCAGACTAGAATGTTTTGAATATTAACAGTAGGAAGTGAGGAAATGATTAGTGTAGGATAAACTAAGATTTTAAAAAAGATGGCTTCGAGTAGGTAGAGAAGGAAGTGGATAGAGAGAGAAGATATGGACTCAAGATTATTTTGTTGTTTTTGCTGGGACCTAAAATTTCTTTTAATGGGAGAGCCCTGACCATATTTCAATACTGGTAAGAAGGATCACATTGAGAGGGTGAAGAGGTAATAGAGGCGGTTTCTCAAGAAAGCACAAGGAAGTGATATTCTGAATCAAAGGAGGCAAAGAGAAAATATGACAGTTAGCACTCACATGGGAGGCACATTTCCATGAGCATCCCCACAGCTTCATAAAACAAACACAGGATTTTAAAGGAAAATAAAGTACATGAACTGCAGTCGCTCACTACTGGCTACAGCATACGTTGCACGATGTACTCAGTTCCACCAATTCCATAGGCTGTGTGAAGTGGTTAGTACTTCACTGCTTTGTCCCTCACTCAAGTAAAGCATATTGGAAGGCAATAAAATTATTACTGAGATACTTTGAGTCTTTTAAAAGTTATTTTTAAAATACATACATTATCCTTATCAACACATGATTTTCAATGCACTTCAAAAGCAATGAAAACGAGAATGATATCAAAACATTGAAGTTAAGAATTGCTTTTCTACATGACAGTTACTCCCATACACCAGTGCATTTTATACCAAATAGTCTCAAAGAAGGAATAATTTTTATTATAGAATAGGAAGATGGTAAGACTAGAGCAAAAAGATATCCAACACACTCATTCTAAAAAAAATCCTATTTAACAGCTTATTAAAAAATGCATCATTTAGCCTTATCCTTCTAATCAGTTTAAGTCCTTCATTGTCCTGGGTAGAAATATCTTGTTTGGGAGACTTTTCATATTTCTTTGAGCAGACATTAACTCCTCAATCTATTGGTATTATAGAATTACATGCACTCATCTGTAAGAGATTTAGAAGACTCTCAAAAGTACGAAGGATGAGTGGAATTCTGTTCAGGGAAGCATGGTTTGATTTGGTCCAGAAATTCACTGTCTCAGCTGGAACATAAATAGTCTGTTCTTGATCTGAAAAGAATCTCTGCAATAACAAGGTCTCCCAGTCTGAATAAATAAGACTGTGAGAGGCTAAGTGTAATCAAAATAAATTGAGGGCTGAGATTACCTTTCTCTTTTTGTTTTCATAATATCAAAACAAACTTTTTTAGCTCAGAAACCCAAAGAAGGTGATTTTATGGATTGAGTTCTGAGTAGCACTTGGTAATTATTGGTCATCAAAGAAGAAGGATTAGATATAAGATTATGGATCTAAGTATTTCATGTTTGAAAGAGATATGGAGATTACTTTTATTCTTTTGTATTACAAATATTTTTAGACAATGTAAAGAGAAATAGTTGGTTGTATCCTAAAAAGTCACAGTAGTAAAATATTGTGGTGGCTTTCATTGGAAAGGAGTTGACGTTTGTAGTGAGTCTTCAATATTAAAGTTGGAAGGGATCTTAAAGGTGTTTCAAGATCAAATTACACTTGGAGGCCTATTAGAAGTGAGGTGGAGTGACATATCCAATTAGACGTGCAAACATTCCCCCAGGACAAGGGGAGAACACTATGCCATTATTCTGAAGAATTTAAGGACACTAAGCAGATGGTAGATTTCAGACTGGGTTATCTTCTAAGTCTATCCTATAGAAGCAAGTATGAAAAGCTATACAAATTCTATATATACAATGGCAGCATAATAAAAGTGAATCATTTTTTCCAGACACACAATTAGGCAATTATATGCCCCACTTGGTTAAGTGATTGTATGTGAGGGTCTCAAAACCCAGAGGAAGTGGACCAAGGATGATAGATGAAAATGTGAAATGGAATTGTCAGTCTGTAGCTGAAACATTGATCAAATGACTGAATAGCTAACAGAGTGTACTCAAGGAGACCTTGAAAAAAAGATAACCTAACCTTCAGTTTTTCCAGATAATATTCTAACCTATAAATTAAAAATTTGAACTTATCAAACGTTTCATCATCCAACTTAGATGAGTCTGGCCGTTTTAGCAAGAAGACAGTTACTTTGACTATTTTCCAGTGGCACCAATGGGGTTTACACAGACACTTTTAACTCTCTTGCCAACTATTCTTTGAGGGAATTGTCAAAACTTCACTTCATAGCTGAAGAAGGTCATGAGAATATCTAGAGGTTGAAAATGTGTATATTTGCATATGTAGGACATTCCAAGCCTGTGCTTTTCAAACAAATAGATCTCAGCATTATTGATTTGTATTTTCAGAGTCTGGATGTGTTTTCATCATAAGTAAATGTTCATATATTTCTGATTTATGTCAGAGAAAATGTACAAAATTTGCCAATCTTCACACAGATATTTATAGGAACGTTACTGATAACTGCCAGAACTTTGAAACAATCAAGATGGCCATCAGTAGGGAAATGGTTAAATAAATTGTGGTACCCCTAGGCAAGGGGATATTTTTCAGTACTAAAAAGAAATTTGCTATCAAGCCATGAAAAGATATGGAGGAAACTTAAATGCATATTACTAAGTGAAAGAAGAAAATCTAAAAAGATAACATACTGCATGATTCCAACAATATGATGTTATGAAAAAGGCAAAATGTAGACAGTAAAAAATCAGTGGTTGCCAAGAGTTGACGAGTGGGTGGAGGGATGAATAGGTGATGCATAGGTTATTTTTAAGGCAGTGAAATATTCCATATGATACTATAATGATGGATACATATCATTATATATTTATCCAAACCAAGAGAATGTATCACAGCAAGTGTGAACCATAATGTAAACTGTAAACTTTGTGTGATTGCAATGTGTCAACGTTCGTCCATTGATTGTAACAAATGTACCACTCTTGGAGGAATGTTGATAGTAAGGGAGGCTGTGCTTGTGTAGGGGTGGAGGGGTATGGGTACTCTCTGTACATTTTGTTCAATTTTGCTGTCAACTTAAAACTGTTCTAAAAATAAAGTCCATTTTAAACTGCAAGACTTTATGACTCATGTGAGTCTTCCTCTGACAGACTGTAGATAAAGAAGAGAAAGAAAGATGGGGGAAAGTAGAGCGCTGTTTCCCACTGAGAAGCATTGGAAAACTGTAAGCATTTCTTGTTTTTCTTCTTTTTTTTATAGCAATACTATCTGAATTAATCCTAACATTGTTTGTATTAGTAATTTCAGGAAATTTCAACCACAGGATAAGTAGAAAGTGGGAAAGATGTAGATAAAAAGAGCAGGAACTAGAGAGGTGTCTTCAATTCACCAAAAATTTAGCACTTGTTCTGACTCATGATGGTGAACTGAGGACACATATTATTCTTCTTGCTTTAAATCAAAGAAAAATAAGAAGATAAATGACAATAGTGAGAGAAATGGTAAACAAAAGATTTCAGCATACGTATTAGTAGATAGAATAAATATGGGAACATGTTGATTAATACATAGCAGAGACAGATGAAAAGTGGATTGTGCTCAGAGAGAACTGAAGGCTGAGAGAATCGGTCTGGTCCATTGAACATCAGTGAGGCTCTGGACTGAAGAGAAGCACAATGGTGGTAATCAAAACAGGTAGTTTAACTGAAAGTCTTCAAAAAGTAAGCTATTCTACTTTTTCCTTCTTTCTTCATCACTTAGAATACCTAAAGCTAGCGTAGGGAAGCATAAATGAATTCAAGGCACCTAGAGCAGCATAAATCAGAAGAATCTTATGAAATTTGTTGGTAAGAACTGGGAAGTACAGAATTATGACTTTGGATCCAAAGAGAAGAAAGATAATTCTAGCACAAATCTTCACTTTTTAATGAAGAATATTTACATTACCATAAATGTAGATGATATGATTTGGTTGACAATTTTTAGAATCAATCCATAGTCAAATATTGAAAGGTGGCTGCTGTTTCCATATGGGATAGAAATGTTAATCAGTCTAAAAGTGTCAGTGTATAAGAGACAGGCAAATATGTTGTATCATTTAATGATAGAAAGCAGCAAAACCCAGAAGAAGATTAGGTGCTGCCACTACATCTCCATATGCCTTTGGCTAAATCACCCCAAGTCTCTACACTCCTGTTTCCTCATCGGCAGCATGATGCTCTCAATGTTCCTTTCCAGTTCAACCTGCTATATAATTCCATAAAAGTCACTTTGAAATAAAATGAGCAGCTGAATAGCAAAAACAGGAGAGACGGGAGACAACGAACCACACAGAGGAAAAGTTGCATTCTTATCCAACGTAGTATGTTTTCTAAAATTCCAGGCTGACTTGCTGCTTTTCATAATTATACTAAAACTTGTCAATTAGATAAGAAAGGATATTGGTAGCCATTAAAAAAATAAAGATGATTCTTTGAGCTGACGTAAAGATTTCCCACTTTCATTATGATTTCCATTTGAAATGACCTTATAGAAAATGGCTTGCACTCCTTCAGCCTGAATTACAGTACATCTTTCCACTTGCTGAAAGGATAGATTTTTAAAGTCGAAACTCCCTTTGGGTGACTGAACTACGATGCGTCTGTAAGACTCAGAGACTGCCAGAAGGAATACTGTCACTGGGAGAGGAAGATTAATAGCGGTAATAGCAGTCCGGATTTGACCCTCTGACAATCTGAGATCTCAGTGGAAGAGCTATCCCCAAATTACTGTTCCTGAGATGTATTTACAGAGAGGAACCAGGGCAGTGAGTAGAAGTGTCAGATTCTAACAAAGTCTGTAATTTAAATTTATTTAAAATTGAAGGATGCAGGTATACATTACAGCATGTACCTTTTTTCATTTGAGTCACGTGTCTGGAAGAAGTAGACAGATTATAGTATAGGAACTTCTAAATAGTGTAGTATTTTATCAGATTTTAATTTTATTTTTATTGTCTTATCACAGCAGCCTCTAGTAACATGAATAGTGAGAAAAAGCCAAGGAACATCTCTGTTAAAAAAAAAAAAAAAGATCTTTTTAGGCCTTTTGGATGTACCATATGTCGCCGCTGAATCTGTAGCTTTCAAAATGTTCATGGGCAAAGTATAAATAAATACAGCTTATTCATTCCAGCAGCAGGAAGTTTTATTTGTAGTAAAACATTTTGTGTAGATCCTCAAGCTCCAGATTTGATCCTTAGTTATAGGCATTTTGTTATTGACGGGAAAGCCTTTCTCCCCAAATCAAACAAGTTCCTGTACAATTTTAGTCAATACATTTTGGGGAAGCAAATGAATGTTCCGCAGCCTGCTGCTACTTTTGGGACTGTCTTGCTTTTCAAAGCATTGTCACTGTAGGATTGAAACATATGTGAAAATTCTAAGGATGGCACATAACTCTCCTCCCTGTTTATCTGGGACTTCTGTTTCTCAGACTGCCTCAGGACAGCGCACAGCTGAGGGAAGAGGCACACAGAACTGTTAGCAGCTTGACTTCAAGGTAACAGACAAAACACTTTCACAATCTCCTCTGACGTCTGATAGGAGATAAGTAAGAGAAGGGTGTGGAAAAGAGGGAAGTTTAGTCTATCAAGTGTTTTTGGATCACATTAGGAAAAGACAAAGGAATGGTGACTCTTTTTAAGACATTTTCACAATAAAATTTAGACCAATGGAGCTATTTATTACTTTTGATAGTGTTCATGAGCATCTGGTGATTAGAATACATGCATAAATTAAGATAC
The DNA here is from genome assembly GCF_048564905.1 of Vicugna pacos. Lineage (NCBI taxonomy): Eukaryota > Metazoa > Chordata > Mammalia > Artiodactyla > Camelidae > Vicugna > Vicugna pacos. Next base: position 58,828,726 of record NC_132987.1, on the reverse strand, counting down.
CTGTAAATTATATAAATTAGATGGCTTAGAATATGCTTTGAATACCTTATGAAATTGGTGGAAAAAATCTGTAGGAGCTAATACTGCCATTTCCTATGTGTTGGTAACTATAGCTATTTTAAAAATCTGTTTGGGGGAATAAATAAAAGAAGTTAAACAAATAAACAAAAGCATACTAAATTATTTTGTATGGAGAGAATCATTTGGGAAGATAGATGGTGGCAAGATTTATGTACTACATAAAGAATTGACTTTTTTTTTTTGAGCTGGACCTGAAATTGAGTGACATTCAGCCTTTGTCATTTGGGGTCTCACGTTATCTGTTTTGACTATTAAATGCTTGGAAAGAGACCCTAAAGTCTCTTCCACCATAACATCCTAGGGCTCTATAAAAAGTATAAATTTAAATAAATGTCTATACTAACTGGCTTCTCTATTATGGGAATCATTTTCTTTTCTGGCTTCTTTATCTGTAAGTAAGGTGTATTTATTTACATTATTATATACATATAAACACTGTTATCTGAAATATATTTACAAATAGTTATAACAATATCACACATACATATATTTTATGTTCACTTGGAATCTGGCACTATGTTGACATCTATGAATTGTTAGCAGCTTATTAGCCATAATATTTATATTTTATATGTAATTAAAGGAAAACTAATAATAAATTTGCAAATTTCTCCATAAAATTTTAACCAATTATTTGCAATGCTTGCAAAAAAGGATACTATTATAAGTAATTTCATTATTAACGTCTATTTCCAAAATTAATCTTAAAATGTAAATCTTAAAAAGTAAGATACAATTTTTATTTAAGGGATACTGTATATAGTATCTTTTTATATGACCTTCAGAATGATATGAGGAAATAATAAGTGTCTGAGTCTTTTCCCTCAAGCTCCTCATTAAATTAAAACTTTTACGGAGCAGCTGCTTTGTGTGAATAGCACTCGTCTCTAAGAAGCACTTTGACACACTCAAAGCAGTTAACCAACAATCCCTAATCATCAAGATACCCCATGGAGAAGAAGAGAGGTAAAACTGATTACTCTAAATGCACTAGAGCTTCGTCCCAACTTGGATAAATGCAGATCCTTGAAAAGGAGGATAACAACCTGTGAATAAAATGGCTATTTCAGAGACTGACTTAGAGAAGAAATGCTTCTAAAGGAAAACAGCAAAGCAAAGGGAATACCTAAACAGCTGAACTAAACATTTTCAAACAACACAAAGAAACTCTTTCTTTTCTCTCCCCAGCCCCTCATTTCGTTTCTTGTGTTTTAAAGCATTTACAGGGAGGAACTTGGCAAGACAGGAGTTGCTGATTTCTTCTTAAAGTCTGTCTTGTATAAGCCTTTGGAATTCTCAATTGTGGTCTCCTCTTGGGGAGTATATGGAGGTTCTATATGAATCATTCTTTAACAACTTGAGTATAGTACTGATAGTCTACTTATTTTGGGTTGTTTCCAAAGAGTAAAAAATGATTTCTTTATTGGGTGGATGATTAGACTAGATGAACAGCAAGATGTACTGATCATTCTCCCTATATCTGATAAATAAAACTATCTGATTATAAAATTATCCAGTACCTATACTATGCCTTGGTGTGGCCTGGGAGATTCCTGTAAGTAGGTTGCAGGACATAGTAAGAATTTAGTAGACATATGTTGAATGGACTATTATAAGAAATGAGTTACTCTTTTCAGTTCTATTATCAAATGTCTGCATTGTTCTCATTTTTCTGAACCTTTTGGTTTCACCTAACATTTACTTCAAAGATTAGTATTACGTCCAGTCTTCTTCAACAACACATTCTGTTATTTCTCGAATTATTGATGGATTGAAATTGATTCATTTATTCAACATGGAATGATGAACATCTTCTATATATAAAATATTCTTTTAAAGTTAACAGAATAAATTCCATGCCCCTGAGTTTACAGATCAATTCAGGAAAACCAACATACAGCAATTCCTTTAACAATTATCATTAAAATACACAAACAGAGAGAAGTAATCTGATTTTTTATTTAGGGATCAGAGATATTTTCAAAAGGACTCTGATTAATATTCTACAGGATAACATGGAAAATGGGCATTTCTTCCATAAAAAACAAGCATGTAAAAGAGCACAAAGGCATGAAACAACAAGAATATTTAGAGAATTACAAATATTTCTGTGTGGCTGGAATATAAAATGATGATTGGAGAATAAGATGATAGAAGAATTGATTGAGCATACACTGCAAGACTAATAAAAGTTGAAGTGAGAACTATGATATTTCGAGACAATTACCTAAGGGATCTCTCTTTCTACACATTCTAAGTTTCCATTTTGATTCAAATTATATGACACACGTTTACATATTTGGAACATGTTGGTTTCTTCCTCTCAGCTCATATTTCTTGTAGAAGCCTCCACTGAAGTATTTTAACTATATTCTTTAGTCTCTTAGAAATCATTAAAAATTTTATGCAAGTCAGATTTCATATCTGTTATAAATTTGTGGTTTAGAATTTCTACTCTCAAAAGTCAATTATATAATATACTGAATAAAATATATTTTAGAATTTAGTTTTAGTAAATTCTTTATCTTTCTTGAAGCCATGATAATTTACCTCTTTTTTGATAAATATCTATCTAGTTTGCCATGTTCTTATTTTTTGCACGGAACACCAGGACATGCAGATGATGCTTCATAAATTAGGATGTCAGTTTCTTTCTGTTGGCATTGGCTTTTATTTTCTATATCCTTTTTCATATTTTATTGCTTAAGTCCTTGAATAAATCTTTCTCCAAATTATTTATGCCAATATGTATGGTATAAAAAAAATTAGCATCTTACCCTATAGTGCTATGTCTTTACTATTATTATAACTCTGATTTCTCAATTTTGAAAATGCTTATTTTTCATAATTCTTCAAATTAAAATGCTCTACTATATATATAATCTGTAATATTATAATGTTATTTGAATATTTGTAGAATATAGTGCAAACATTCAAATATATTTTGAATGTTTAATATCTGTGCCTGTTTGAGAAAACTTTAGTTTCAATAAGGTATAGCTAGCATGTTCTGAATCTGTTTTTAGAATTATCTTCTGCTCTTTTTAATCTTTATGGAATATAAAATTTTTAATTATGCTAATACACATTTAATATAAGAAATGGGTAGCAATAACTAGGCTTTCCTTTAACAACTGTGGGAGAGTGGGTGTTCTGTCTACGATCCAATGGTTCAAATAATGAACATTTCTTTTATTTGTCTCTATTTCCCTTTGCAGCCTTTGAGAGGCAAGAGAAAATTCTAATAGGGTTACAATTTAGTATGGAGAGCACAAAGTATTTATATATAAATTAAGAATATAAATTAATTACATAGAAATAATTATATGTAAATAAAACACAGGATCTACTGCAGAGAAACACAGAGTCTAGCAGCAGGGATAAAACTACAGATCACAGTAATACTTGCTGTAAGGATGTTAGCAGAACAGTGTTATCAATTTGCTCTCTAGAGACAGATGGTCCAGGCTTGGATCCCACCTCTGCCAATTTTAATTTGGGTGCCACTGGCAAGTTATTTGACCTCTCTAATCCTCAGTTTTCTCATTGTAAATAAACATAATATTAGTACCTTCTTTTAAGGGTCAGTGCAAGTATTAAATGAGAAAATCCTTTTAACGCACTTAGCCCTTTCCTATTATTATTATTATGAGCAACAAAATAAGGGTGATTTAAAGTGACACAGGCAGAGAACCAAGATTATTATTAAATGAGGAATTCAAGAGCAGTAATTGAACTGGGCCACAGAATTTTTCATTTTTAACAGGTGATTCTGGGCTGTATGTTCAAAGGCTTGGAGGCAGGAGAACTGGCAGTCAAGATAGCAGTTTACTTGGACTATGGGGTTTATCTAAGGAAATACTTAGAAATGGGGCTGAAAACATAAAGATCAGAGTGTGGAAGATCTTCTCTGTTAATCTGTCTCAAAGACTACTTCATAGTGGCTATCTCTTAGATATTGGATTATTTTCTCTACAGGTGGCTATTTGATTTCCAGTCATACAAACTTTACAATATTAAGTAGTCTTAAAGCCCTCCTAAATATTATGGGTCTTATACACAAACACTCAGAAATTATCACATTAATACCTTCCAGGCACACACACACACATTTCAAAGCAAACAGTAGCACTGTTTAGCAAATACTGCTAACAAAAATGATATGAAGGCAATAGGCTGCAGAACCACATTTTGTGAAGGGCAGGATGAGTCGGACACTCAGAGTAATGATGGAGTGAGTAGGTCATGACAAGCTTAGGCCTTATTTTGTCTAAAAGACCTTAGTACGGACTTGCCATTTTCTGTCTTCACAGACTATAAAGAGCAGTAAAGACAGATAATAGTATAATGTAGACAATGTTCCTCTGTGCTATTCAAGTGCACAAAGTAAGAGAGACGGCAGAATAAAGAGCTGTCATCTAACAATTGATTCTGTCAGCTATCGTCTCTGTAGGGGATAAGAACATCCTAATTTGTATGCATCTGCCTAGAATATCAAGCTTCCAATGGTTTAAGCCTGAACAACTCACTTCAATAATCCTCTATGGAGTGTCTATACTACAGCAGTTGCTATGCAAGGCTCTGGTGGAGAGAACATGGGTGACACGATGGCAGAAGCTATGGTCTTGGCCCTCTGTGAATTCATCCATTTCATGCAAGGCAGACTATGCTAGGTGTTAAGAACAAGAACTGTTACCACCAGTACCAATGGACCCAGGAGGGAGGTTTGTTCTCAGGGATGAGTTGGGTCGTGGGGTCACAGAAGGAGTGAAATATAAATTGGAATTTGAAGGATGATTAGGATTTTGATAGCATAAAATGTTTTCCATATAGAAAACATTTTGAGAAATGACTTCACTTGAAATACCTTTCAGGCAGAAAACTAGAGAGTGTGAAAAGACCTAAAACTGGAGAGGTCCAGGTGTGTTCAGGAAGCAGCGCTAATGTGTTCCTTTTGATGAAAATTCCTTTTTGTATATGTTATCTCATTTAGGCTTCAGGACAACATGCAAAGTGAAGATTATTTATCTCCATCACTCTGAAAAAGGTAAAATGACATGCCCAGGGTGAGACAGCAAAGAACTTGGACCCAAGTGTATGTGTCTTCTTAGGCTATGCTCTTACCAGTACTGTAGGCTGCCTGGAGGGGATAAAGAGGGCAGTGTGGGGAATGGCCGAAACTCAGAGCACGGTATCCAGTGTGAGTGTGAGAGCGTCGTCCTTGGAGCACAACAACGGGCAGGACTGTTCGTGGGGGAAATGGGGACTCTGGAAGCTGACGGTTGGGGCTGCGTACTTGCCACACCTTTTGCTCTTGTGTAATTTTTGTTAAGTAATTTAACGTCCCTAACCCTCATTTTATCTTTTATCACGTTGAGGTGATAATATTAATAGCTATCTCAAAGGGCCACTGTGAGAATTAAATAAGAAATGGAAAATGCTTAGCACAGTGCCTATAACTTTCTTAGAGATGAATAAATATTAGCCATTATTAATCTTATTAACATTGTATTATAATTATGATCACAACTTATTTATGTGTGGTGCACTAAATAACAAAGCTCATAGTAGGTCTGGTGCTGCCTTAGAAAACTCAAATGTGGAATGGCTTTAGATGAGGAAGCTCAGGACCATCTCTAATTCCAGTGGCCTGATGCTTAGCCATTTAAGTGCCAAGTTAGCTTACATGCTATTTGTAGCTCAAGGAATCAGAAGAGTTTTCTCATTAATAGCAGAGCACAATTCCTAGAATAAATTACACCATATATTTAATTCTTCCTTATAGTATGGTTCGTATAAGAGTATGGTTGTACTGAATTATATAAATATATTTTGCTTCACTTACCCCTACTAACTGAAAACTCCCTAGTTACATGGACTAGGCTGAATTCACCTTTATATGCATCTTTATGTTTGGTTTATAATAGACCCTTAATAGATGTTTACACAATGAGTGTCCACTTACATGAATAGAGAAATTACAAAAGTTTAGAAAATTTCCCAAGAATCTCATCATATTTTTATGAATACGTATTTCTCTATTCTCTATAAATAATTATAATGATCTTTTCAAATCAATAATATAAGTTCCCTGAGATCTGGTTGGGGAAGTTTTTACTCTTAAGGATGGAGCACTCTTAAAGGCCTTCTCACTTCAGCCTATAAAAATAATAAAGTTGAGGTCTTAGTTCAAAAACAATAGGCTTGAGTTAGGTGACCATTCACTGATGGAGACATAAGTGTGTCCCTTGCATTTCAGCTGAATTACAGAGATTCTCCAGTTTCAATGACCCTACAATCTGATACAGGAAAAATGTCAGAATAGGTGGTTTTATGACAGAAAACTAAGAGCACAAGAAAAAATGTGAGAAGAGCATTGTGAGTGAAAGGAAACAGATTTCAGAATATGGATTTATTATTCTTGCTGTTTGTGACAGAGCAGATGAAATTTTTTATTAAGGATAATTTTTAGAGCAACTATAAGTTCATAGCAAAATTAAGGGGAAGGTATCTCTTTCCCATGTATCTCCAATCCCACACATGCATAGGCTCCCTCATCATCAACATATCCCCATCAGAATGGTACATTTGTTACAACCGGTGAATCTACATGGACACATCATAATTACCCAAAGCCCATAGTATAAATTTATAGTTCATTCTTGGTGTTGTATAATCTATTGGTTTAGACGAATGGATCATGATATGTATCCATCATTGTGTTATCATACAGAGTATTTTCACTGCTCCCCAAATCCTCTGTGTTCTGCCTATTCACCCTTCCACCCACCCCCAATCTCTGGCAACCACTGATCTTTTTATTGTCTCCATACTTCTGCCTTTTCTAGAATGTCATATAATTAAAATTACATAGTATGTAGCCTTCTCGGATTGGCTCCTTAACTTGGTAATGTGCATTTAAGCTTCCACCATGTCTTTTCACAACTTAATAGCTCATTTTTTTATAGCACTGATTAATATCCCCCTGTCTGGGTGCACCGCAGTTTATTTACTCATCTACCTACTAAAGGACAGCTCGATTGCTTTCAAGTTTTAGCAGTTATGGACAAAGCTGATATAAACATTCATGTGCAGGTTTTTGTGTCGACAAAAGTTTTCAACTCCTTTAGGTAAATATCAAGGAGCACAATTGCTGAATTATGACAAAAGTGTGTTTTGTTTTGTAAGAACCTGCCAAACTGTCTTCCAAAATGGCCGTACCACTTTACATTCTCAGTAGTAATGAATGAGAGTTCCTGTTAGCACATATCCTTGCCAGCCTTTGGTGCTATCAATGTTCCAAATTTGGGCCATTCTAATAGGTGCATAATGGTATCTCACTGATGTTTTAATTTGCATTCCCCAGATGATATATGATGTGGAACATTTTTCACATATGCTTATTTTCCATCTGCATATCTTTTTTGGTGAGATGTCTGTTAAAGCTTTAGCCCATTAAAAATCTAGTTGTTTGTTTTCTTATTGTTGAGTTTTAAGAAGTCTTTTTGTATTTTGAATAACAGTCCTTTATCAGAAGTGTCTTGCAAATATTCTCTCCTAGTCTGTGGCTTGTCTTCCCATTCTCTTGACTTTTGTCTTTTGCAGAACAAAAGTTTTTAAATTGAATAAAGTCCAGCTTAAAAATTCTTTCTTTCATGCATTTTGCCTTTGATATTGTATCTAAAAATTTATCACCATACCAAAATCACACAGATTTTCTCCTGTGTTATCTTCTAGCAGTTTTATATTTTTATGATTTACATTTAGGCCTGTGATCCATTTGAGTTAATTTTTGTAAAAGGTATAAGGTCTGTGTCTAAATTCAGGTTTTTGCATGCGAATGTCTTTATTCCAACAGCATTTATTGAAGAGACTGTCTTTGCTCCAGTGTATTGCCTTTGATCCTTTGTCAAAGATCAGTTGACATATTTATGTGGGTCTATTTCTAGATTCTCTATTCTGTTCCATTGATATATTTGCCAGTTCTTCCACAAATACCACACGGTCTTGATTACTGCAGCTTTGTAGTAAGTCTGAAAGTTGGATAGCCTCAGTCTTTCAACTTTGTTTTTCTCCTTCAGTACTGTGTTAGCTATTCTGGGTTTTTTGCCTCTCAGTATAATCTTTAAAATTAGTTTTTTTGATACCCACAAAATACCTTGCTGGAATTTTGATTAGGATTACACTGAATTTACAGATCAAGTTGGGAAGAATTGACATCGTGACACTATTGTGTCTTCCTATTTATGAACATGGAATATCTCTTCATTTATTTAGTTCTTTGATTTTGTTCATCAGATATTTGTAGTTTTCCTCACATAGATCTTGTCCCTTCTGACGGGGATGCTACATACTGGTCTCCAAAATCTAAAGCTGACTTCACTTAGATAAATCTTGTGTAACTAAAATAGCCAGAACCAACTCGAGGCCATGCTGAAAGAGGGGTATAATAATTGTGCCTAAATGACTATTCCATCCACCATTTCTTTCTTAATCCTTGGACATGAATGGAAAAAAAAACAGCATAGAAAGAAATATACTTTAGGGTCACTGATCAAGTACTACCTGTTGATGCTTGGTACTCAACACACTGGTGCTGCGGTGGCAGAGGACTTCACTGTGTCTGAAGTTTAAAGCTGCAGCTTTTGGGTGTGCCTGAGAATCACAATAAAAACATTCAATTTGTCTCAGTCATCAGTGTCTTAAAGTTTATATATGTCATGCCTGTTTTAAAATAAATCTTATGGAAAAATAATTTCGATCAATTTAAGCCAAGCTGGCTGAGGTAAAAGCTAGTCTTGTCTGGATCAAGCAAGATGAGGAGGCTCACACACAAGTCTGCAGTAAACTTCTGTTGTACTGTAACGTGATATTCAACAGCTAAAAGGCAACCACTAAACTGTAAAGAGCATCAGCAAGTTGAAGGCACTACCAATCATGTAACTTGTCAAGCATAAGTACATGGGTCACTTTACTAAGGTTTACGGGTCAGTACAGGTACTGTGGTCATACTAGCATTCTTAAGCACTGCTGGTTTGTTCACAAGGGCTGGTCTCATTTCCCACATTCTTAATGCTTGCACCGATTTTTTGGTTTAGTTAGGGTTTTAAGAAGCTATTAAATGATATCCCTCTTTCCTTTCTGAGTTCAGAATCAATTGAGCAAGAAGGCATAGCAATTAAGCAGATGTAAATGAAATGACTAGATTTACTACTGATAAAAATTAGACTGGAAAATGTGACATTAAATCTGTGAAAGACACTTCGCAGAATTAAACCTATTCCTAACCCTCTAATCCTTTCCATTAGAGAACTTACATTTCTCCAAGTCTAATATTGCTAAACTTAGAATATGCAGGAGCAGAGACTGCATGTGTTCAGTTAACACTTTGGCTCCTCAAGAGTAGCCGGAACAAAGCCCAGCATGCTCAATTAGTTCTCCTGAATATAAATTGTGTGGAACAAACAGGAACAAAAGGAGAGAGGAGCTGATTGACTTTGCTGTAGTCTTCCAACGAGATCATCTGAGAGTTCCTGACTGAGATAGCTGCTATTTCCCCCCGACAGTTGGACAATATCTGATAAACATTTTTATGTTATCCAGATTTGATTGAATTACTTACAACAAAATAGGTTTATCTGTATATTTTGTTTATGTTTTGTTTGTGTTTATCTCCTTAATCCACTTGGAACATCTTTAGTGAAGGCTGTGAACTGAGGCACTGGTTCATGTTTGTCAAGTAGCCAAATATTTTTCTCGGCATGACATATTAAATATTTCTTCTTTATGCCACAGTATTTCTTCTTATGCTATAAAATATTTTAAAGGAATAGACTACTAAGGATCCTTAGAATTTGGTGTTATGACGCTGTACTCCTGCAGATTTGAAGATGTAGAAATAAGTTTGGTCTCTGAGAATCAAACAGAAAGTATACTATCTCATGAATCTGATTATAGATCCAAGAAAATGTCAAGCCATCTGGATGAGACAAGAGTTTTCTCAGATCAGCTAAATGTATATTATCTTCTTTAATTTATTAAGTATATCTAAAAATTGTGATTCGGAAGGAGTCTTTCTTAGTCACAGAATCTAAGAAAATCAGTCTTTGAACCAAACATAAGCAATTTTTATCCAAATACTGTTCATAGACTACAGAACTTTGGTCACTGGACTAAACATGCCCTTGAGAGTAAGGCTATCTTTTTGTTTCGGAATTACATAATCGGGTGTGGCTAACAGAATCGAGGCAAAAACTGTCAAATATTTCCGATCCCTTGCAAGAACAAACGAGTGATGAGATACTCCAAATTCAGGTTACAAAGCTGACACTGTTCTGATTCCCTGCTCATCAACAAAAATCTCGGAATAGAATGTGTCCCTTGTATGTCTATACTGAGAGAAATTTCATTGATTAGAAGGATTGTGACTACTCTCATTTTCTGACACAGTGATTTCTCCTTATAAATAAAATGATTTATCCTTCCATAGAGCTTTACTGTATATAGCTTGAAAATTATATTTTCTCTGCCAAAGAATGCCAAACAGCCAACAGATCAACCAACCAACAAAAAAACTACTGGGAATAAAAATCAAAGTGGTAACTCAATAATTTGAAACAAATAGGATATCATGGAAGCTATGCATAATATTGCAAACTAATGATTCAAAAACTGCAGAGCTGATAAATGCGTAAAGATGTTATATCCAGGGATCATTTTTGGATGTTATCGTTTTTAAGTAATAACATTGTTTTATTCACAAAACACTATTGTATGTAAAATATGCCAGAATATCTATTTTCTCTATCAAATACTACATTATTGAGACTAAAGTTATGCTAAAGTAAAAATAAACTAAAAAAATATGAGTCAGACATTTCAAGAAAAAAATTCAGGTCAATATCACACAGGAATATAGATATTAAAATCCTAATAAAATCTTGGAAATTTGAATCCAGTAAATAATTTAAAACTATAACACACTATGAGCATATGTAATTTATCCCAGGAATGAAAAATTGATATATCAACACTGGATAAGCAAACAATGTAACTCAACATAGTAACTGAGCAGAGAATAATAATTACATAATAACCTCAATGAATGAGGACAAAAGTAAGGAAGAGAAGCAGGGTAGTCAAGTCTCAGAAAATAGTGGGCCTCACTTTATTTTGTTATATTTTCATGATTAGACTAAGAACTCTAGAACCACAAAGCTAGAAAAAACCATTCTTACTCATCCTCCTCTATGAAAGTTCAAGAAATTTACTTAATTTAAATACAAGCAGCAAATAACAGTTATCAGTTAGGGGAAGCATACAGGAGCTAAACTGGAGAAGTTGCTAGCATGAGAATGTTTTTCCCTGAGACAGTCATCTATTGATGGCTTTGAGCATATACTATGAAATTCTAGATCTATTATTGTAATGAGGGATTAAATGATTGTACAGGTCAATGCTAACACTCTCTATTTCTGTCTTTAGTATATACATATTTTTTTCACCTTTAAAGATCCCAGTGTACACATTTAGATATGCCAACGTACTTGAATTAAAAAGAAGAATCCCTATTAATCAGACTTTATTTTTACTCTTGGAAACATAGTCAACTGTATAATACATTTTGACAGTAACTATGGAGTTCAATGTGCCCCCTAAAGACTTTTCTTACAGGTCGTTCATTTAATTTATATTCTACTAGAACATCTAAATTCACTATTTAAAGACCATTTCCAAGTGAATGAAAATTAGAGCTGAGAGGTATTTTGAAAACCATTATCTTGTCTACCCACCACCCAATTTCTCTAATTGGGCTCACTGGATAGCCTTTTCTAAATAGTAATCATGAAATCCCAGTAGGACATAGCATTCAGATCTCTGGGTTGGTTGAAGCTTGGCTGACCCAGTTCTGATTCAGCTGTGGCAGGTATCCTGTTTCCACTTATCCATCATCAGTAGGTCAGCAGGGCAACTCAGCTTCCTGCATCTAATTTGACCAGCAAACTAACTGGACATGTTCTCACAACAAGGGCAGACACATGAAAGACCAAGCAAAACCAAACATGTCTCTGAAGGTCTATGCACATAAATAGCATGCTTTTGCATCTATCCGTATTATCTTGGGCAAAGCAAGTCACGTGGCCAGGGCAACAGTCAAGGCACAGAGCAGTACTCTCTGTCCAGAGTGAGGCCATGGCATGGGTGTGGATGCAGGCAGGTATAAGAAATGGGGCCAGTAATTTATTCTGGGAAAATGAAAAAGTAGCTTTCCCAGTAGCACAGAGAGTATAGTGACTAGAGTATTATCTTTTTCCAAATGATCTTTTTAAAATGCACGCGTCCATGAATGTCTCAAGGAGAGGTAGCACTTAAAGACCATAAGCTACACGTAACCCTACATAGCATAGTTTTTGTTCCATTCACTTAAATTTCCTGGCCTTGGTTATCTAGGTTCAAGTCCTAACTCTCTCACTGTTATCTCTGTTTAAGATATGGGTTCTCAAACTTTAATGCACATCAGAATCATCTGATGGGCTTAAGATACAGATTGGTGGGTCTTCCTCCCAGCATCTGATTCAGTAAGTTTGGGGTAGGGCTTATGCTGATGGACTAAGTATCACACTTTGAGAAATCCTGATTTAAAAAATCCAAAAAGTGGGTCACTAATAACTATGCTAGTTGGTTTCTGGTTTAGGAGGCCCCAGGATTCCTTTCTCTTCACTTTCATGGCTTTCAGTTTTGAAGGTAAACAGTTTTCCTAACGCTATTCTATGTGTTCCATCTTCTATGCACAGACATCAGTAAATCTGAAGTGATTTTGTACTTCAGCTGACTTTGGTTGATTTACAATTGGCAGATTTCAAGCCTTTGTGAATAGCAAATAAACTTGTCTGCCTCATCAGCTAACTGAGCAAATTTAAGAAAGATTCTGCCTCCATATTAATTAAAAGCTTCCAGTAGTTAGCCATCAATCTAAATGTGATTCAATTCAGCAAATAAGTATTGAGTTCTCATTCTAAGATCCTCAGATGAATGTTCTTGGAAAAACAAGGAAGGTTAAGAAAAGGACTCTACTAATATTTACATTTATTAGTGAATTCCCTAAAGTAGCAGACATTGACTACCATAAATTATTGAAGGTGCAATGCCAAGAGAAAATTGTTCATTTCTTAAAGTGCACTTGGGGAATGGCAGAGTATGACCTGTTGAGCACAGTCACTTTCGAAAGGAAGTGTAGAAATTCAGATTGAACAGCAGGGAAATGGCAGTGACATGAATCGATCACATCTTGTTATCAACGTTGCTCAGAAAAAACAACAACAGAATCCAGGTTTACATAGGGCCCAATTCCCTTCTGAATTAACAGTGTCTAAAAAATATTTTCCATTATGATGCTTTCATCTTTTTTTTTTTGGCGTAAAATAGCTAAATCTAGTATTTAGGGACTGTAAGAGAAACAAACAGTATCCATTATGCAAGTGGATAAATCAGGTCATTGAAAAAATGTTCTCAAGGTCACAGACCAACAGGATGAGAGACTAAAATAATTGATTTTTGACTTTTTATCATCTCTAGGCTCAGAAGCTGAGCAAAATTTGTCACTGTTGTTCTTTAGTGAAAAATGAAGATTATTTAAAATACTAATGCCAAAAGATTTACTAATTAATCATGCTAATAGAAACTATTTTAGAAAGAGTCCACTTTTTTTTTTGCTGTAGCATTATTGCTTATTCATAAAGATAATCTGATATTGCTTGTTTTAGTTTTGCCTCAATGTACTGATTTATTCCTAGTGTACAAATGTTCATAGCACTCATAAATGAATGTTAAAAGTAGTAATTTCCATTTATAAGGCAAAACCATTCATAGAAAAAAACAATGATTCTTTCAGATAGTATGGAGATGGTAAACCTACACTTACATTCCAATCTTGGAATAAAAAAGGAAAGATGTACAATGATTTTATTGAAAGAAAATACGTAAAATGTAAACGATCAGAGGCTGAAAATGCATTAAAGATATTTTAATTCAATAATATTAATTTACAAATGAGAATAATAAAAGCCTACAAAGGAAGAAAAATGACTCACTCAGGATCACACTGTCAATTTGTATTTTATTTGAGACTCATTATCACAGGACTCTGCATAAATTAACAAAAAGCACTTAAACTTTCTATGTTCCCAGAACACTGCTGGATAAAAATATGAAGGAAACATTCTTTACTCTGGAACATACTCTCCAGTAGGCAAGTTAAGACACTGTACACAAATGACATTTGTGTTATAAAAAGTTAGTGTTATTCTTTGGATGAAGTATAAATGATATTCATTTACTGGGTATGGAGAACAAGGAAATCATGGGGGGAAGACTTCTGACATGCCTTAAATGTGCAACAGATTAGGGGAAAACATGTTAAGAGAAAGCATGAGCAAAACCACAGAAGCAAAACTTTAGGCATGTATTGAGAAATAAATATGTTCATATGGATTGTGCATAACAGAGTAATGGAAGATAGGCTTTAAGATAAAACAGAGGGGAGATCTTAACAAGCAGATGGAAGAGTCTGGATTTTATGAAGTCCATGTCTTACATCTTTCCATATTTCCAGTTGCTTTGGAAATTGGGCTCAATATGTCTCACTTAAATATTCAATCAGCTTATCTGCTCTTTCTTTAAATTTTAATTTCGTACTTATAACTACTTACTATCCAGTCATTTGATAAGCATTTTATGAAATGCATTGGATTAGATGATGAGAATTTAGAAATGTATAGAAGATGATGGTTCTTTTCTTTAAAGAATCTGCAGTTAAGTGAGATGGACAAAGTTGTAAGCGAATAGCTAAAATACAATTTAACAAAAGCTAAAATGTAGCTCTTTATAGGCTGCGGAGAAACTTTTTTTTTTTCTGGGAGACTTCCTAAAGAAAGGTACATGTAATTTAATTCTTGAAGAAGAAAGAGAAGTTTCCAGTTAAATACAGAGAAGGAAGGACATTCCAACACAGCATTTATAAAGTCCATGTATTAGAGATTGAGTGAAGTCAGGACATATTATTATAATGATCAAAGTATTTAAATTCTATTAGAAGAGAGTTCTAGGAACGCTGGGTCTGCCATGTCCAGAAAGACTCTTTTTTCAAAAATTAAGGTCCTGGAAGAAAAGAAATGCGCAAAGGAAACAAAAGCCAGGAGATACATACTTTCTTATTAGCGAGACCTTTGACCTCACACTCAAGTACTCTATTAAACTCTCCTTTATCACATAGAATCGTTTCTTTATCTGACCTACAGGCTGAAACAGTTTTTTTCCCCTTAAGTTCAAACCAGAATTTTAGAATTTATCACTGTAATGAGACAAAAAACCATCCCTGCTTTCACCAGTGGAACAGAAGCAGAGAACTGTAGAGGGCTAAATGGGGGTCCCTGTGCCCACAGCTTAGCACTGAACTGGCCAGCACAGCCTGCTCCTGGGCTTTTTGGGCAGAGGAGTTAGCTTCAAGCCTGTCTGGGTACAAACAAGGAAGAGAAACCCATCAGAATAGAGGGAGTCTGGTGTGCTGGGAATGTGGTTTGTTAGGGAACCAGGGCTCTTCGTACACCTACACAAGAGGTAGGAACTGAAAAGCAATATAGCTTACAGTTATCTCTGGATTTGATCTGCTCTGCATTCGTTCTGCAATGATCGGATTTGTACTCCAGAAAGAAAACTGAGGTGCCACTGAGGAGGCTGAATAGTTTTAAAACGGTAGCTATGTAATAGCTGTTTCGGTAAGGAATATTTCAAGTTTTCCACAAAGTTAGTCTGGACGCTTTTGTCAAGGGGGTTGCCTACATCTTGCACCCGGCCAGAGTGCTACAGGCGGGTGTCTCTGGGTATCATGAGCCTCTTACAACCCCATAAGTGAATGCGAGAATCCTGCATAAATTGGTATGGGGCCATCACACCACAGCTAACTTAGTGCATTACAAAAATCAAAATTGCTGCAAAATTCATCAACATTTACTATAGAGATGACTTTGTAGAAAGCCCTTAAATTTTTTCTTCCCCCTCAGCTTTACTGAATTTTAATTGACAAGTAAAATTGTAAGATATTTAAAGGGTAAAATGTGATGATGATATACATATGTGTTGTGAAAGGATTTTCTCCATGAAGTTAATTAACATGTCTATCATCTCCCATATTTATCATTTATGTGCGTGTATGAGAACATTTAGGTTCTACTCAATTAGCAAATTTCAATCACATACTACACTGTTATCAACTATGGTCACCATGATATATATTAGATACTTAGACCTTATTTATCTTATGACTGAAAGTGTGTATCCTCTGACCATCGCCAACTGCTAATGTCACTCACCACCCAGTTCCACCAGAACTGAGTCATGAGTCACTGCAGTCACTGACATACTACACCCTGAAGAGAATTCAGAGCAGAGATCAGGAATAAGGTGCTCTGTGCTCTGAGAAAACCATCAGATATTTTCAGGAGAAATCTTTAACCCAGATTCTTGCATCTTCTCATGTTTAGAAAAGCACTAAAACCATGAACAACGGATCTGTTCTTCATGACTAGCAGCAAACTTCCACAAAGGTTGTGTGCTTGAGTGCATGTACCCAATCCATAAGCATGGAACATCTTTTCACCTATTTGTGTCTTCTTCATTTTCTTTCATCAGTGTTTTATAGTATTCAATGTACAGATTTTTCATCTCCTTGATTAAATTTATTCCTAAGTATTTTATTGTTTTTGATGCCATTGTAAACAGTAAGTAGATTTGTCTGATTAATTTCTCCTTCTGATAGTTCATTATTAATGTATAGAAATGCAACTGATTTTTGTATACAGATTTTGTATCCTGCAATTTAACTGAATTTGTTTATTAGTTCTAACAGTTATCTGGTGCAGTTTTTATGATTTTCTATATATAATATTATGTCACCTGCAAACAGACAACTTTTACTTCTTTCTGATTTAGATGTATTTTATTTCTTTTTTCTTGCTTAATTGCTCTGGCTAAGACGTCCAGTACTACGTGAAATAAAAGTGGCCAAAGTGGGCATCATTGTCTTGTTTCTGATCTTAGAGGAAAAGCTTTTAGCTTTTCACCATTGAGTATTATGTTAGGTATTGGCTTGTCACATATGGACTTTATTATGGGAGGTACGTTTTCTCTAAACTTAGTTAAGTTTTTTTTTTTTTGTAATCATGAGTGGATGCTGAATTTTGTCAAATACCTTTTTCTGCATCTATTGAGCTGATCATACGATCTTATGCTAATATTTTCTTAAGGGTTTCTGTACCTATGTTCATCAGAAATAATGATCTGTAATTTTCTTTTCTTGTAGTGTCCTTCTCTGGCTTTGGTATCAAGGTAACACTGACTTCACAAAATGAGTTTGAAAGTATTCCCTTTTCCTCTATTTTTAATATTAATTCTTCCATGAATGTCTGGTAGAATTCACTAAGGAAGCCATCTGGTCCTGGATTTGTGTTTGTTAGGAGGTTTCTGATTATTGACTCAATTTCCTTACTAGTAATTGGTTTTTTTAGATTTTCTATTTCCTCTTGATTCAATCTTGCCTACCTGTTTTGATGTGGTTATTTTCTCATTCTTGATTTGTGTAGAATTTTCTCAGCTAGTTTCTTGATTTCTTTCACAGGGAATTGCTCCATGTGTAGTTATACAATCAGCAAGTCCTTGAGAGGAGAGAAATTCAGGCGACTTCTATGTTGTCATCTTGGTTGACTCCATTTGAGGGCCTTTTAAATTTAATTGACTATAATCTGATTTGTTTTTACTACTTAGCTGAATGTTTTCAGTTTGAGTGAGTTTGAAAATTAGAATAAACGTTTACTTCTTCGTTAGCTTCAGTGAAAAACTAAATGCACTTTTTTTTTTTGCCAAAAATACAAAGTATAATAAACATTTAATATAAGAGATCAGTAGAGACTATTCTTAGGGTCAATTTTATTTTACTTAATTGGGAATTTCTGCCAAGCTAAAGGAGAATAACAGACTTACTTCCCATTACAAAGAAACATGTATTCTGAATTACAAGTTTTTCTCACCATTTCTGCTTTAGCAGCAGCAATTCCTAAGTTAGATTCACTGTTTATATGGGAATTTTACTAATATATTCTCATATTTTTTAGATCATATAAACTGGTTCAGCTCTAATTTTGAGTATTCGGGATGTCTGTCATTTCACCTTATCATCTGCTTTTAATTATTTATTTTTTTGTTGAGATTTAATTCTTATATGTAACATTCACTCCTTTTTTTAAAAAAGGGCAGAAAGGAAGAAACATGTAAGAATAGTTTAGTTGTGTGAGACTTGTTTTGGAATGTTTCTGTAGTTTGTAATCAGTGTTATATAATCCAAGCTCTTGTTTCATAATGTTGGAACTACTTCAGTAGAAAAATGTGCAGTTTTCAACTAACTGGTCTTCCTTACTGTGGAAGAATAGCAGAAATATTCCTATTGAAGTATTCCATTGTAATATGCAATAAAATATTCAAATACTTATTAATCTTTGATCTGCTGATTATCTTAAATCCCATCAAATCTCATTCTTCTCCACAAAACACATCACTTTGATCCTGAATAATTAAAATTTCAAGATTCTTTTTTTTTTCCTAATTAAGACTACATCTTTGAATCTACATAAGTAAAAGGTGGGCTGTTACAGAGTGAATATTCTCTGCTAGCACAGAGATGTATACATATTTTGTAAAAGCCAATTAAGAGGAGAATATAGTCTTGGAAGATATTTTTGCAGTTATGCCATTGAATTAGAATAGAAATGAGACATGGATATTTAGATACTACAATTTATTTCAATATGTTTAATATCCATAATTTCTCTCCACATTTCCTTCTTCTCTTTGTCCCCCTCTACCACATGATTTTAACTGAATATATATCTGTGTGTGAATATATATATCTATGTGTGTAAACAGATATACATGCATTGCCTCAGTAGAAGCAATAGCTACAGTTCAAGTCCTGAGTCTGGGATTACAGTAAACATTCACACTGTTACATATCTTAAAAAATCAGGGTTCTCATTTTTTGGAAACAAATCTCAGTGCTCTCAGTTTGATAAGTTAAATGAAGACGTTCCAAATTTTGTGACCTTGCAGAGGTCAGTCGGTCTCTCTGGTACTTTTGTTACTTCATCTATAAAACTAGGAAGTATAAAGAAATCCAAACAAGATGAAGATCTATCTTCTTCCCTATCTAAAATCTATCAACAAATTATCCTGTTTACTTTTACTGTTGCTAAGCAGGGAAGTCTGTCACTTAATAAGCATTTTTAGGCTGGCATGATGCCAAGGCAATTTTGAAAATCACCAGGGTAAGGTCACAGCAAATTGGAATTTCACTGAAATTCAAGTAATTTGCTTTGAATGATGGATTATGAAGTACAAAAAAAGTACCCAATATAACAAGCTTATCTGCAGATGAATCCTAAGTTTTGAATTACTTCAGAAGAAAAAACCTTAAATCTCATGACAATAATTAATTTAGGTTACATCTGTGATACAAAAATTATCTGCTTACTTAAATCAAGTCTAACAAAAATGTATATAATGTAAAAGTTTCTTTCCATGACTGCAAAAATCTGACTGAAAGAGTTGTGTGGCTAGATCTCCCTTACCTTCTTTAAATAGATTAACACCTATAGGAAAAATAAATTTTGCCATTTTAGTCTATTGAAAACATAGTCTATGAGGAGCCTCATTTCAATGCTGATAAAACTAAAATACATTGGAAAAAATACTTATAAACTCTTTCAGTAATAAGAATTAGAAAAATTATCAATAAAATAACATTTTAATAATTAAAGTTAATAAAATGATCTCTATAGGAATAAATAAGAACACTTATTTGCTGGACTGCTAAGATATTGATAATAGAGTATAAGAATATGTCTTACTGCTATAATATCATAAATGTATGCATTTTGTTCACTTGAGTTTTTCTTTTGTTTGTTACACACCTAGAAACCTACCAAATGAGAAGTTACATTACACATTGCATTCTTTAAACTTCTGTATGTATTAGTCAAAGTCAACTTATGTAATCATGGTAGATAATTATAGCAAATTAAAAATAAAGGGTAATTACCTTGATCTGATAAAGGGAATCTCAAAAATTTCAGATAGCAGGCATCATACTAATGATGAATTATTGAAAGCTTCCCATAAGGCAATAATACCTGCTATAAGCACTACTTTTCAACTCTCTACTGGAGAGCCTAGTGTCTACAATTAGGAAAGGAAATAAAAGGCATACACATGGAAAAGGAGAAGAAAAGCTGTTGGCATTTATAAATTATATACAGCAAACATTATTTTGTATATAAGAAATCTAAACATTATACAAACTAAAAATTGATAAACGAATGTAGTAAGAAAGATTGCTGAAAACAAAGTCAATAAAGTAATTGTGTTGAAATACAGTGGCGACATTAAAATTTTTTTTAAATGAATACTGTTTAAAATACCATAAAAATACTCAGGAATTACATTTAACAAAGGATATGCAAGACTGTTACCAGAAAACTACAAAATATTATAGGCAAAAATAAAAGAAAATTTAAAGAAATGTAATGAAATACCATGTTCATGGATTGAAGGACAACATATAAAAATGTCAATTTACCACAAATTAATGTATAGATTAAAAATGCAATGTCGATAAGAAACCAAAACTCCCCAAAGTTAGTTTTTGTAGGGGATGATTAAAAACTAATTCTGAATTTATTTGGAAACACAAACAGCAAAGAAACAGAAGGCAATTTTAAAGACAAACGAATTTGGAAGATTTACATGAGTGGATATCAGTAATTATTGCAAGGCTATACTAATACTATTGTAGTGGTACAAGGATAGATAAACAGGCAAAAAGTAGAGAGTTCAAAACATACATAAATGGCCACCTAAGTTATGACAAAGGCCATATCCTTCATGCCATATGCAAGTACTAACTTATTATAGGTAAGTAACAGATATAAAAATAATATAAAATAAAGATTTTAGAAGACAACACAGGAGAATTTATTGATGAACTGAGATAGGCTACACAAAAATTGGTAGACAAAAAAAATGAATCAGACAAATTAAAATCAAGGGCAAATGTTTATTAAAAGACAACTTTAAGAAAATGAGACAGAAAGGAACAGAGTGAGAGAAATATTTGCAATACATTATCTGCGACAAAGGTCTTATATCTAGAACATATAAAGCAAAACAATGGTAAAATGGCAGACAAGCCAATAGAAAAATGGTGAGCAAAGATTTGAAAGGCATTTTACAAAAGAAGACAGACAAACAGAATGATGCTCAATATTTAGTCATAAAAGAAATTCGAATTAAAGCCAAAATGTAATACAGCTGCATAATTGCCAAAATGGATTACTTTTAAAAAGGGAACAATATTAAATTTTTGTCAGGTTATGAATAACTGGAAATCTATTTGTGCTGGAGGTCAAGACAGTTTTTATTCTTGTGCAATGAAGGGAGCTTCCTAGGTGCTTGTAATGTTGTGTGTCTTACTATGGGTCCTGATCATATATGTGTTCAGTTTACGAAAAATCAGTTGCATTTTCTACTCATCTTTCCATTTTTCTCAATTATATGTCAGTAAAAGTATAAAATAAAAAATGATCTGGTTGTATTAAGAAAATATAGCTGAAACGTCACCACAATGAGAACTTTAACTCATTCATTTTTTTTTTAAATTTTGAATTATTTATTTAGGATAAATTATTGTCAGTAAATTTCTAGATAAAAAGTTGTAAAATACTCTGCAGTTTTTAATGCAATTATTGCCAGAATGTTCCCCATAAAGAAAGCCAAATTTCTATCAATTTTACACAGTAAAAATATATGTATGGTGGTATTCCTATAGTCTGAACCATTTTGATTTTATCACATATTTTTTCCATTATTAAAAGGCATTTGTTACATTTTTAAATTTTTATTTCATTTTACTTTAAATATTGACTTAAACTATTTGCTTTCCCTTTGAAAGAATTATCTACTCATATCCTTTGATTATAAATAGACTAGGAATTCAACTCCATGTTTAAATTTCAATCTGCAGAAATATTCCTGTCTTCATCTTCAAACAGAAGGTGTACACTGCATCACACCATTACCAGGCAGTCATAAACTGAGAAAGCAATCTAATACAGACTCTGTGCTGTGTAATTATTAGTCCCTACCTGCGGAGTTTGAGTTCATTAGAGAAAACATTAGGGGGCTGCATGTGTCTTACTGAATGTATATGCAACATCTATGAACTTTAATGGGATTTACATGCACACAGTCAGGAGAGTTTCAATAGGCAAATTTTAAAATAACCATTTTCTAACTGCAGTGATACACTGCAGGTTTTCCAGTTACACGGAACTCTTGGGGACTAGATTCATTTAGCCTTTGACTTCATTTAGCACAGTGCACCCACAGGAAACCTTAATGGCATTTTAAGTGTGTTTGCTGTCGTGTATTACTGCTTACACAAACAGAACTATGCTTGCATGCTCAATTTTTTAGTCCATAATATTTTTCAGTTTTCATCATCAGACTCTGGCTTTGTGTAGTTGCTTGGATAACAGAAAAAACTTGTTTTATAATTAAAAGTTAAGTCTCAGGGTAATGGAGATTTTTTTTTTAAATCAGAATGGTTTTCTAAACATTTTTAATTAGAAATTTCACATTAAAAAAAGCATAACCCTCTTTTCTTAGCCGTGTCCTTCTCTGCCCAGATAAGTGCTAGATCTCTGGAACTGGCTATGGACTCCACCCGTAAAATCTGGGTCTCTACTACCATTAGGAATATTAATGGCAAATCTTCTTTCTCGTGTTGTGTGTTAGTTGTACAAGAAAATCATGATTGCTATGGCCCTCCTCTTACTCTCCAGTGGCTCACTTTAGCAAGAATAGTGAACTTCAATTAGTTACACAAAAAGAGGATGGTATCTACATAGGTTTATCCAGAGTTTTTTGTTTTTTGTGTTTTAGGGATTCATACCCGTTTAATTTGTTTTAAATATTTTCAAGGTTTAAAATTTGTTTAAAGCTTTTAATTCCTAGTGGGAAACATCTAAATGAATACCCTAATGGTAAACCACTGTAAACTCTTGCTGCTGCATTTGGGGCAGAGAAGTAGGGGTTCTCTTCAAAGCACCTCAGCTTTCTTCACGAGAAGGTCAGAGATACACTGGTTTGCATTACTGTGACGTCCATTAGGTAATCTAAGTCGCTTTTCCTTCAGCAAGGGCTTTAGCCAAAGTTTTAAGAAGCGTAAGTCAATGTTTCAGAGAAATAAAACTAATAGTGTTGTATGTTTAAATTTGGGGTATGAATTCAGACACAAACTTTGTAGGCATGTCAATATGAAAAGTACATCTACACTAGACAATCCTACAAACTTACAGATCAGTGATTCTCAAACATTTTAGTGTGCATCTCGATCACCAGGAGGGTTCATTAGAACATAGATTGTTGATCCCCATTCCTAAGGTTTCTGATTCATAACATCTGCCTGAGACACGGCATTTTTAACAAGTTCCCAGGTGATGGTCAGACAGGCTGGGACCTGGGACCCTATACTGCAGTGACTGTACTTGGACAGACATCTCCACAAAAACAGAATACAAAGAAACTTTAAGGGACTAAAATCACTGCAGGCAGTTGAGGCAAAGTATGAACAACAAGATACGAAAAGGCCCAAACCCAACTGCCACTACTGAGGCGGTAGGAGCAAAAGCAGGATACTGCACATGATCCTTGCACACAGCATCCCATAGATGGGCAGACGACCTAAGCAACTGTAACAGGGAAGAATAAATCCAACTCCATAAAAGATCTGTTCCTTTGGCTCTAACCTTGTGCTCTGTTTCCTGTTCTTAACCATGCTGGTTCTGCACCTTTTGTAAAAGAATGTTACCTGTAGCCTGAAATATACAAGATAGCTTATTCTCAAGGCTCTGACCTTAAAAAGTATAACGCTTTACCATTCATATAAAAATAAGAAGTTGCAGAAGAGAAAACAGCATTTGTCTTGTTGGAGGTTTGCAGGGACACCATGACATGAGCTACGTGGATAGCTGCAAGAACAAAGGATTCTGACTTCAAGAAGTTTGCAACAACCAACCCCACCCCCCTCTTTCTAGCATAAAATGAGCCTGAATTCTGACTTGAGTAAGATGGTTATCCAGACATCAGTCTGCCATCTTCTCAGCCTGCCAGCTTTCCGAATAAAGTTGTTATTCCTTGCCTTAACAACTTGTCTCTTGATTTATTGGCCTGTCATGCAGGCAGCAGAAAGATTTTGGATTCGGTACCACCACCGCTCCAGCCCTACCCACCGATCTGCCCCCTAGCCTAAGGGACCAGCCTGTCCCTGACCCTTGGGGAATGAGCAAGGACAACTTACTTGTTCTTGCTCCCTCGTGCTGCAGCACAAGTCCCAGTAAAGCCTTGCCTGAATTCTTCGTCCAGCCTCTTATCAATTTCTACTGACTAAGGAGTCCAAGGACCCTGGTCAGTAAGAATGCTGATCCTCCTGGTCTGGTTCCCTCACCCTAAGAACCACTGATACGGATAAAAGCAGTATTCCAGATAAAGCTCTGCCGCCTTTCCTCCATTCTAGAAATCCTACTAGAAGGCAGATCTGCCTACTAGAAGGCAGATCTGATTTGTTTTAAGACTAAGCTTATATCTATTTTACTTTTCAAAATTAATAATTCATGCTTGATATTTAATTGGTAACAAATTTTGGCACACCCTAAGTGTACCTGAGCACAGCGGTTGGGACCTGCTTCTGGAACGGCTGCCCCGTAGAGCAGTTTCTAGCTGCCCTCTTCCACTTGCCCTTGCTGCTGCTTTCAGTCAGTCTGTTTTCAGTCACTCTCTGACTCCTGCTCTTCTACCTCACATATTCTCCATATGCAGGATGTTTTAACGTTCCATTGTGCCTTTTTGTATGTCCTGGGACCTTCTCTGCAGTTTCTCTACTAGGTCACTGCCAAACAGAATGTCATTCAAGTTTTGATACATCCATGTGTCAGTAACCTACATCCTCTGATGCTTCCTGGCCATGGCAAGAACTTATACATCTCCAGGAAACCAGAAAGGTAGGTGTTCATCATCCCATTTTGAAGGATTTCAGTTTAGTTTAAATAGTAAAGCAAGGAAGGGTTTTCATCATGCCCTTCACAGAGGTGCCCACCCTATATAGGGTTTAAAACATTAAGTCAATCAGGCATTATAATTCCCACTGCAGATATTCAATTTAAGCTATAGTCATGACTCAGAATTATGGTATAATTAATGACATAAATTCATGCTAAAAGGTAATTGCATGCCCAGCTACTCGCTGTTTTAAATGAGAAAGCCTCAAGCACGCCACCTCAACACCATTCTGTTTTCTTTGACAACTTATTTGAATTTTTGTACATTAAGTTAATTTCAAACTACACTAAACACATTTGGGCTCTCAGAGGGTAGTCTCTAGTTTTAAACTACTTAATCCTTTATGCATTGTTTCTTTTAAAGTCATGCAGTTTTATTTACACTTAATAGAGTTTACCTTTAATTCACTTTAGGAAAGCTTTCTATGGTAACTTGCTGTTTGCTTAGCCTGGAATGGCCTTGAATATGCCACCCTTCTCCTTACTCTTTCTCTGTCTATGGGAATTGTTATATTTTGAGGCACAACTCAGGTTCCTGTCCTAATTATTATTTCTATCCTCATATTCCTTGTCTGCCTAATGGAAGCTTTTACAGAATTTGGCCTTGAGTCATTTTAAATTTTCTATTAGTACCTCTTAAGGTGCTTTGTGTCCAGAGGTGATAAATAATTTCTATTAAAATACATAATTTATTAAGTAGTTACTGAGTACTAACATGTGTTAGGCCCAGTGGAAAAGCCTGGCATTATAGGCAGAAAGAATACATGGCTCCTCTCTCAGAGGAACTCGTAGTCTGAGGGAAGACACAGACATCCATGTAAACCAAAAAGTAGAAAACAATGTTAAGAGTTTTATAATAGATGTACCTCCAGAGTGCTCTGACAGCACTGAAAATAGTATAACTCTTTAATTCTTGGAAATTAGGGAGGACTTTGCATAGGGGGTAATATATAAGTGAGTCTTAAGCTGGAAAAAATCACTGGATAGGAGATTTTTATCCAAAAGTTAATGGCATGTAAAAATCACAGAGTTGCAATGTGACATGGTAGGTGGCAGAAACAGTAAGTAGTATGTTTCCTGGAGGGTGCCATATACTGGGCAGAGTTGCAGAATATGAATTTGTACCTCCAGTCCTGGTCAAATACTTTTGCCTCTTATTCCTGTGCTTCTAAATGTTCTCTATCAAGAATGTGCACATGGTAAGAATCAAGTGGAAAACAACACCTCTACCTCAAGAAAGCACTCATCAATCCCTCATAAACCTCATTGCTTAAAACAGAGAAATCAACCAGGGTAGTTGAGATTCAAGTCACAGTCATATATTCTAGAAGTGTGACATCATTTCTCACATTCATTCACACAAGAGCCACTTCCTGAGGATCAGCAATTTGCATGATATTGGACTGGTTAACATAGAAAGTACAAACATAATGCAATCAATGTAATAGAGGAAAAGGCAGACACAAGTAGTAACACACATACTGTCTTGCACAGAGAATATGCATAGTGTGGGAGCGTGGAGCAGAGAATGATGACTCATAGCAGGGGCGATATGGGAGTGCCACAAGAGGAAGGCAGCAATGCCAGTGAATTTTACCTGCAGGGTAGCATTTGTAAAGGGGGAGGGCATCTCAGACAGAGAAATTGGAACAAAAGTAACCAGTAGGTTGTAAATACATAGTATAAGGTCAACGTCTGGAAAAACCCATCTTGATTCCGGAATCTCTTCCCTTGCCTTTCAGGGCCAAACACATTGAGAAAAACAGAGTAATAATTGCCACTGACTAATTTTGCCTCATCTGGGGAGTGATAAAATGAAGAGCCCTTGAAAAGAAGGATCACATTCAATATGGATTCATCCATAATGTTATCCAATCCCAAATTAAAGAGATTAAATAAACAGCATATCTTAAAAGAAAGAAGAAGAAACAGTCACTGTGAACTTTTTTAGAGCAGCATGTAATCTGTTCACCATTGGTGTCAAGGAGACATAAATTATGCAGACTTACCTTAATAATAATAAACGAGGGACACTATTTCAGTGCAACAGGAGCTGCTTCTGGAACTGGCTGCATCAGCATCATTAGGGCTCCAGAGAAGGCATCCTTGGATAAGCCTTGTTTGGGATGTTACTTATTTACGTCAGGCCTCCTCAGATTTGGAAGCACTCAGGCAATACGCTGACAGGTCGGATCAACAGAGTACATTGAGTAGCTGACCTTTGCTCTTCCTCGGAGTGAGCAATATTTATGAGGCTAAATTTTCTCTTAGAGTGCAAAGCCTAGTGGAGAACTGTTACTAAGGCCCTGTCACTCAATGGAAAGAACAAGGGCATGGAATCTGGAGACAGAAGGTCTGAAGTCAAGTTGTAGTTCTATCCCTTATGAGCTGTTTGTCTTTGATCGAGGTGCTCAGTCTCTCTGAGGCTGCTTTTCCCTTTGAACCTAGGGATAACCAATACCTGCTTATCTGCAGGTTTGCTGTGAGGATGATGTGAATAAAACAAAAGTGTTTTATATGATGTATATAATTGTCAATTCACATTATTATTACCCTTATAGCTGAAACTGCAGTAAAGTGAAGTGTGCTTTAACTATGTTGGAATAAACCAAGGGTCTTCTCATCTTTCTTTTTTCACTGCATGATACGATTTTCTGCCCAGAGACCTCATCAGATTTTGCTTCTATTCATGTTTCCTCTTTTTTTTTTTCTCGCTCTTAAGATTTCTTTTAAACAAAGGCCACTTAATGTGACAATTTCTAATTCTGAAGACTTGGTATTTCCTCAAACTGCGAGGCTTCTCACGTTACCCCATCTGGTATTTGATGTAAAATACACACCCCCATGTTGCACTAATTTTCTCCAGAATGTGGCTTCACAATTGTAATTAGTTCTTTCTACACAGTTTCTTCCTGCCACGGATAGTTTTTTTCTGATTAAATTATACTATGGGATTGTCTGTGTCAGAGTAACAGGCCATTGTTTCCAAGAATATACATCTTAGAAGCCTGGAGGTTTGTCTCCAGTAAAGGGTGGCAGCTCTGTTGTTGTTCTATTGTTACACCCTTTGTGGAAGCAGTGTCAAAAATGGTAGCTCACAGAGAAAAAAATGTGACAATGAATACATATATGTTCATGTATAACTGAAAAATTGTGCTCTACACTGAAATTTGACATAACATTGTAAAGTGATTATAAATCAATAAAAAAATGTTAAAAAAATGTACCCTGAGACATGATCAGGGAGACCTGTTTCTTAAGGAGAAGGCAATTAAGATTCCAAACCATTTGTTAATTATATCTAAAAATAGAACAACTGAAACTGAATATAAGTAAATTATCCAAATATTTATGCAGTGGCAACTAGAATTGTGGATTTAGTAGTCTGAAAATAAGATTTTAAAAACCTAGTAATCACACACATATATTTATATGCTATAGGTCATTGTGTAACACATAACTTAACATGTATTTTAAATTATGATTTGCTATTTATATCATAAAAAGGAGAAGATTCTGGCAATAAACATAAAACCTTAGCAATACTTGGGATGATACAGAAGACCTGGTATGCAATTTTCCAGGGACTTAAGAAACTCATCTTAATAATAATTCAATAGGGCCAACGTAAAACAATAAAGGCATTTAAACACAAAATTGCAATATGTTAAAACAAGCAGCATTGGAGAGACAGACACATTTCTAGAGTAATAAGAAATTGTGAGCTAAGGCTGTGGCAGTGAAAATGGTGAGAATTAAATATATTAAAGAGAAGTTGGGGAAAGAAAATTAACAAGAGTGAGTAAACATTTTAATATGGAGGCAAGGGCTTAAAAGAGTAAATAGTAAATAATAATTTCCAGGCTTTGAGTTTGGGGTACTAGGTGGTACCAATAATTCATATGGAAGTTATAGTGAAAAATGAGTTTTAAATAAGGACACTGAGTATATTGCTAATTTGAACATTCTGAAATGGATAAGTATTTGGAATATTGAGAGAGGAATATTCAGTAGGCAGTTAAAGTGGATGTGTATAGAGCTTGGAGGAATGTCAGGACTACATTTACAGATTTAAAAGTCATTTATGCATAGATCCTAATTAAAACTAAGAAGTGGAAGAGAAGTGAAGTGAGAAAAGCATAGAAAAATGGAAATAACTGTGAACGATACCAGTGGTAGGCAGAGGAAGAAAATTCAATGGCAGAGGATTAGAGGGAATAGTTAAGGAAAAAAAAACTGGGAAAGAAAGGATATTATTGAACTCACAGGAAGAATAAATTTTAGGAGAGAAAAAATGGTCAGTAGTGTTCAGTACTGCCAGTGTAGACAAGGATTATAGAATATTCTTTGAATTTAGCACCTGGGATGTCTTCGTTGACATAATTGAAAGCTATTTGTTTCAGTGGAGCACCAGTGGACTGTGGCATGTTGAAGGGGAAATCATTTAGAAATTTTAAATGTAGGCATGGCTAGCAAGAGAAAGAGAGAAAAGATGATGAAAACATGGGGAGGAGGATGCAGGTTCAGAAAAGGTTATTTTTATTTTTATTTTGTGGGTGAGGAAGGGAAAAGTTGAGATTGGTGCTGTCAGAAGAAAACAGCCAAAGGAAAGGGCTTGGAGGTAAAGGAGAGGAAGGAGATAATATGGGAACAAGAACCCTGCAATATCAAGAGACACTGGCATTTGGGAAATCAATGTTTAAAATTTATCTTTAATATAAAGAGAGCACTGCTTCCTCGGAGAATGGAGTAAAAGAGACAAAGTTGAATCCCAGCGTAGATAAGTTTAGGGAAGTTGGATGAGAACCCAAGGCAGTCCAAATATGTCTGTTCACGTTCAGACATATTTACATGCGAGTGAAGCTTTTGTTTATGCTTGCCTGTACACATGTACAAAATTGGATTTGGGGGGAAAATATGTGGAAACTACGGTTGACCTCATTAAAAAAAAAAAAGAGTGCTCTTACCTATCATATTTATTAATACAATCTGTAAACTCTATGTAAAGTACTTTCCTGCCACTGCATAGATGATTTTGGACCAGAATTAAGCAATCCACAAAATTGTAACTTATCTTCTACTTTTTCCCCCTAAGTTTTTATAGAATTGCTTTCCTTAAATTAAATCCATGGAATGAAAAATCCAATAGTTTCTGATTTAAAAGCCCTCTCTAGCACATTAAAATAATATTGGCAGATAACTTTCTTGAGATATTTTCAAAAAGAGTAGAAATGCATTTGTTTTCATATCAAGAAGAATGGTCCTTCAGAGAAGTCTATTGATCTCATAGAGATTTCAAAAAGAATAATGGCTAACTGAAAATAGCAGTGGGGGTGAGAAATGATACTGCTGTTAACTCCTTAGTCAACATAAGAAATTAGAGTAGGCAATTAAGGCCAAATAAGCTGATTCTTGCATTCCTGCAGGAGAAACACACTCTGCAGTACATTCAGAGCTGAGATTGCACCTTGGCTATTTCTAAAGCTCAGAACCTGGCACAGTGTTTGGCATAGGAACAGAAGAAGGAAAGCGTGGGGAAACAGATAGAAGGAAAGAAATTATTTGTACTGAAGAAGTTAGAATATATAAAATAAGCAATAACAAAAGAAAAAAGCATAAGGGGTTGAGTAAGCAGAAAAAAATAAGAACAATTGCCTCAACAGACGTAAAATGGCAAGGTGAGATTAACACTGGCCAAGCCATATTTGGAAATTATATACAGTCTGGATGCCAAAGCACAAATGAGATGTTGAAAAATTGTGTGAGGAAAGGAAAGATTTTCCAAAAGATTAAAGAATCTAGAAACTATGCCATGGAAGTAACAATGGGAGTTGAGGCAATCATAGTTGTGTGACCAGAATAGAAGAACAAAAACTGTTAGGATGATCATGCGGAAGAATGTGAATTTTTCTTGTGACTTAAGAAGGCTACAACAGACTAGTTCCTTTCCCTTCCTTTCCCTTCCTTTCTCTTCCCTTTCCTTTCCTTTTCAGGAGACTGCAACGACAGGGGATTGAGTCAGTTTCACCATTCAGGTTATAGTAACTTTCCATCATTGGTCTTTACAATTATTTATCCATTTATTCTTTTTATCTCTGTAACATGACTCACTCTTAACTCTATTCTATAGGCAATCATGTTTAATATAAAACATTTCTCTTTGTTAATGTTAAGTGGTATTATGTACAATCCTGTTATTAAACTTTTTTCAAGCTTTGATTTCTAATAATTATTTGCTATGCTGTGTATATATCTAAACTTTTGTTCTTCACTGTTGTGTAATACCCCATGGAGGATATCCACCATGCTTTAACTCTGGTCCCTGAATGATAAACACAAAAATTGCCTCAAATCTCCATCCCCTGTACCACCATCATGGATAAAGCCATGAAAAACATTTTTGTACATGTCCCTCTACTAACATGTGTGAGAACTAATTTGGGCTATACACCAAAGATCAGAATTGCAGTGTCAAAGAGTATGCCTAATTTGCCTAAGTAGTACAGGATTCCTCACCAGAATGGCTACCTAGTCTCTAATCCCAAGTAGTGGATGAAGGACATTATACTCCCAACAATACTGATATTATCCAGTGCTCTAATTTTTATCAGTCTAATAGGGAAAAATGGCTTTTCACTGAAAAGGAGGACACACTCCTAAAAACATCTCAGATAAAGATAATACAAGAAAAGAAAAGCTCAGGCCAATATCTCTGATGAATAGAAGCAAAATTTCCCCCCAAAATTCTAGAAAGCTGAATTCAACAAGATATGAAAAGGATCATACACCATCATGAAGTGAGATTTATTTCAGGGATGCAAAGCAACTGCAACTGCAACTGCATTTCAGCAACTGCAAATCAATCAATATGATACACCACATTAACAAAATAAGGGATAAAAATTATATGGTCATCTCAATGAATGTAGAAAAAGCATTTGACAAAATTCAACATACTTTCATGTTAAAAACTCTAAACAAGGTATTGGAAAAACATACCTCAACATAATTAAGGTTGGATATAATAAAGCAAAGGCCAACATCATACTCAATAGTGAAAGAGTAATAGCTTTCCCTCTAAGATCAGGAATAAGACAAGGGTCACCATTTTCACCACTCCTAATCAACACAGTACTAGAAGTCCTAGCCAGAGCAATTAGGCAAGAAAAAGAAATTAAAGATATCCATGTCAGATAGGAAAAAAAGTAAAATTGTTTCTGATTGCTGATGACATGGTCTTTTACATACACAATTCTAAGACTCCACCAAAAACTTTTAGAAATAAAAACAGTTTCAGGATACAAAATCAACATACAAAAATTAGCTGCATATCTACACACTAACAATGAACTGTTTTAAAAAGAAATTTTAAAAAATCCCATTTACAATATCATAAAAACAATAAAATACTTTGGAATAAATTTACCAAGGAAGTGAAAGATTATAAGTTAAGAAGTGTAAGGCTTTGATGAAAGAATATGAACAACACACAAATAAATGGAAAGATACCTGTGGTCATGGGTCAGAAGAGTTAATACTGTTAAAATTTCCATATTACCCAAAGCTATCTATAGATTCAATGCAATCCCTTTTGAAATTCCAATGCCATTTTTCACAGAAATAGAAAAAAAAAAACTATCCTAAATTTTGTTTGAAACCACAAAATACCCTGAATGTCTAAAGAAAATTTTAGTAAGAACAAAGTTGGAGGTATCACACTTTCTGATTTCAAAGCATATTACAAAGCTATAATAAAAACAGACACAGAAGCCAATGGAACAGAATAGAGAGCCCAGAAATAAGCCCATGTATACAGATATTCCACTAATATTTGACAAGGCAGCCAAGAATGCTCAGTGGGGAAAGGGTAGTCTCTTCAATAAATGGTGTTGGGAAAACTGGATATTCACTCCTAGAAGAAAACATAGGGAAATCCTCCTTGTTATCAGTCTTGGCAATGATTTTCTTGGATATGTAAGACACCAAAAGCATAAGCAACAAAAGCAAAAATCAACAAATGAGACTACATCAAACTAAAAAGGTTCTGTACAGCAAAAGAAACACTCAACAAATGAAAATGCAACCAACAGAATAGAAGAAAATATTTGCAAAACCATATATCAGAAAAGGGGTTAATTTGAAAACTACATAAGGAACTTATACAAGTCAATAGTAAAAACACACAAGAAAAACAATTAAAAATTTGTAGAGGACTTGAATAGACATTCCTCCAAAGAAGACATACAAACAGCCAACAGGTATTAGAAAATGTGTTCAATATCACTAATTATCAGAGCAATCAAATCCTCAATGAGTTATCACCTCAGACAAGTTAGAATGGCTATTATCAAAATGCCAAGAGATACCAAGTGTTGGTGAGGATATAGAGAAGAGGGAACACTGGTACACTGTTGGTGGAAATATACAGTGGGTGCAGACACTATGCAAAACAGTAAGATTCCTCAAAAAATTAAAAATATAACTATCACATTATCCAACAATCCCAGTTCATGTATTTAGCCAAAGGAAATGAAGTCATTGTCTCAAGGAAATATCTGTACTTCTATGTTCACTGCAGCAGTATTCACAATAGCCAAGATAGGAAAACAATCTAAGGATCCATCAATGGACAAATGGATAAAGAAAATGTTGTATCTAAACACTGTGGAATATTATTTAGCCATTAAAAAAGAAAGAAATCCTGCCGCTTGTGTTATCAGAGATAGACCTTGAGAGCATTACACTAAGTGAAATAAGTCAAACAGAGGAAAACAAATACTGTACGATTTCACTTACATGTGGAATCTAAAAATACCAAACTCAGAAATGGAGAGTAGAATGGTGGTTGCCAGGGGTCAAGGGTTAGGGCAATGGGAGACGTTGCTCAAAGAGTACAAGCATTCAGTTTTAAGATGAATAAGTTCCAGGGATCTAAAGTACAACATGGTGACTATAGTTAACAATACTGTACTGTATACTTGAAAATTGCAATGAGAATAGTTTTAATGTTCTCATTACAACAACAGCAAAAAGGTAGTTATGTGAGGTGAAGGATGTGTACTAAACCTATTGTGCTAAACATTTTGCAAAACATACGTGTAGCAAATCATGACAATATATACCTTAAAATTACACAGTGTTCTATGTCAGTTGTGTATCAATAAATCCAGGGAAAAAGAAAAGGGAATATTTAGCTATATGTGTAATACCTTATTAAAAAAAGACATTTGAAGTAAATAAGGCAAAATGTTAATAATTGTCAAGTCTAGGGAGGAACTAATACACGTCTCTTGCATGTTATTTTCTATATGTGTAAAATGTTTCCACTTTTAAAAATATTTTTTATAAAGAAAAGAGATTGTACACCATCTGGAATTTGTTGAAATGTTATGTTTTAGAAAACGAGAGTTATTAAAATGCAATTGCAAGTGTTTCATAGGCCCAGCAGTCTTACTGAATTTGTCTGTTGGACTTACTTTTAAATGTTTCTGTGTTCAGACATCATGAAAGTTACAGCAGAGCCCATGTACATGTGAAGGATTTCAGCTGCCCTAAAATATTCTTTGGGGCATTTAAGAAGGTTAGGTGCATTAACTAGATCATTAAAAACCCTTAATTAATAGAAACTTTTCCTCAAAAATATGAAGAAAGAGCAATAAGATCCCTTAAGAGGCATCCTGAGTTTCAGATTAGGAAACAATTAGACATATAATTGAGCATTGCGGAACCAGATGAGCCCTCCACAGTGATGAGAAAAAAACCCTAAATTTTTGCCAGTTCTAGACACCTACATACTAGGATCTCTAGAAAGATAGTTTTACCTCCCATCATTCCACAGATCCCTAGTCACTGTCAAACGTCCAAGTCCTTCATTACCTAAATACTTTAATGCATCTACGCTTCAAAGTTAATCACCGTGGCAGTACTCTCAGGATTACTTCTCTGACCCAGTTATCCACAGATTTCTTTCCTATCCTGAACATTTCCACTATATATTTTGAATTAATGATCTATAATCATCGATCGCCCTTATTTCTTTAAACATTCCCCTAATGTCTCTATTTTCCATGCAGTTCTTTAAATTTAGGGAAGATTATTTCTTTTTAAACTCCTTGGGCCTCAGGGTCTAGACAGGAGCCAATGCTCTCTTTTCTTTTTTTCTCCTACTTCAAAATTGTTTCCAAACACTTTTCTCCTTAGCATCTTTAAAGCAAATGCCGTGAGACTTAACCACCTGCTTTTCCCCATGGTCACTCTCCCTTTCTGACCCTCAGGTTACTCCTCTTCACTGACTGATGGCTTTAGTTTCTGACTGATCATCTTCTTTTCTACCACTACACATAATTTCCAATTTTCAATACTTCTGTCTCTCTGTTCCTAAACTTTCTCATCACCAATAGTTCTTTACAGGCACCTCTGCCACCTAGTCCTGTGGTAACACTTAAAACCTTGGAATCACCAATACATTTACTACTAGAAAAATCTCAAATTTATACCTTCACCACTGTGATGCATACCTCCCATAGGCTTCATGCATATCAGTAAATCACTTTTCAACTTTTTAAAAACTCTGTTTAAATGTAACTACTAGTTTCAGGAAAACTGGACATTGATGATGAAAAACACAAAATCAAGTTGACTTGTTTTGTCATAAATTCTTGATGACAAATCTCAGATGAGTTTTCAACACTGTCTGGTAATTCTAGTACATTTCCCTAAACTTTTTTTCTTTCTTCCCCAAATAACTGTCTTATATCTTCTCTTTCTTCAGATTTCTATTTTGAAAGAATTGTCTGACTAACACTCAGTTGTTGACTTTGTCGTATAGTTTAGCAAAGTACAAACAATTGGTAAGAGAAATCCCCCATGTTGGTGCAACCAATATATACTACGTTCTCTCTGTTAAGAAGATGAACTGTTCCTGCCCTTATCAAGGGTCCACCCTTTCCCCATGGGCTTTAGATCCACTGCCACCACCTCGGTCTAAGCCATGATGATCTCTTGCCTGGACTACTGCAATAGCTTACTAATTGCGTGCCTCCTGCTTCTCCATGTTTTCCTTCCTCTTTCCCCCAAATAACACATTCACTATCCAGCTGCCAGTATTCTTCTAACATATATAACATATTCTTTAAATATGCATCATCTTCATCACACCTGCTTAAAACTATCCAATGCTTTTCCATCACAATTAATATAGCATACAAAATCCTTATTCTGATTTTAAGAGAGAGAGAGAATGAGAGAAGTGGCCTTTGATTGCCTGCTCTGCCTCATCTTCTCTCACTCTCCTCATTCCACTCCTCTCCAGTAATGCTTTCCACGCTGGTTCCTGTCTTAGAATGCTTATATTTGTTATTATCTTTGCCTGGAGTGCTTTTTAATCCATATTTGTAAAGATGGCTCCTTCTTATTCCTCAGATATTGACTTTAAAAGTCACCTATTCAGAAAGGCCTTTACTGACTAACCCCATTCTAAAGTAACCCAAGTCTAATTTCCCGTTACTGGATGTATTTTCAATCTCTTCGTGGAAAAACCACTCCCTGAAATCTACAGGAAGAAGACAAGGGGAGTAGGTCTATAACAGACTGTTGCCTGGTGCGGAACTGCAGACGTTGCACAGCCCTCACAAAATACGAGCAAGAAATAAATCTCTTTTTTTTAAATAAGAACAAGGTATTGGGTGGTTTGTTGCCATGGCAAAGCTGACTAATAACAGATGGTATTAGTACAACTATCATGCAAACCACCGGAGTTACTCTTCTTCAGAACTCCTCAAGGACTTAACTACAGAGGAGATAATATTTGTGTGCACTTTCAAGGGAAGGTTGTTTGCTGCATGCAGAAGTAGAATATAATATTCTAAGCAGAGAGATATTATATGCAAAGGTCTGGGGACTGGAAGGTCTGTGAAATGCTTGAGGAACTGTGAATAGTTCATTGGGACTGGAATGTGCAAGATTGAGGGAACATAATGAAAAATGAAGAAAAGGTAAGTTGGACCAGACTGTGAAGGGTCTTAAAAATAATCTGAGATTTATATGTAGGCCAATAAAACAAGCTTTAAATCAGGTCTGGTTTGGGTACACCTGGGTACTATAAAGCTTACTTAGGAGGCAGCGTGGAGGGTTCAGTAAACAGTGAAAATATGGGAAGCAGGAGTAAATCTACTGTTGGAATACTGGTGAGACATTTAGAGGATCTGGAATAAGATAATCAGATATTAGTCCATCATAAAGAAGGCATGTATAAAAATAGACAGTTTTTTAAATTGAAGTATAGTTGACTTACAATGTTGTGTTAATTTCTGGTGTGCAGCATAGTGGTTCATTTATGTGTGTGTGTATGTATACTTTTTCATACAGTTTTTAATTATAGGCCATTACAAAGTATTGAATATAATTCTGTGTGCTATACAACAGGACCTTATTTCTTTTTGTTTTAATCTCAGTGGCTCAAAGACTCTTGAACTTTCCTATGTTTTAGGTAGTTAAGGGCATCAAAAACAGGAGAAAAAGCATATACCAACAAAGTGGTAAAA
Organism: Vicugna pacos; assembly: GCF_048564905.1. Taxonomy (NCBI): domain Eukaryota; kingdom Metazoa; phylum Chordata; class Mammalia; order Artiodactyla; family Camelidae; genus Vicugna; species Vicugna pacos. Next base: position 58,790,886 of record NC_132987.1, on the reverse strand, counting down.
GGAAAGACAAATGTCACTATATTTATTTTACATAAGGTCTAATTTCTTGCCCAGTCCTCTCTACCTTTTATCTGACCATCTCTTTTTGAGATGTGGCCTTATTTCAGAATGGTAATAGGTATCATAGAAAGTAAAAATTAATTCCAGCGAATTTCTCTGTTTATTCTGTTTCTCTCTCATCTATTCACTGTTAGCCTCCAGAAATCTTATGGAACAAGCTGTTTATTAGCTTGTCTATCAGTCCCTCACCCACTCATTCACCCTTTGATCATCTCACTTAATATTTCTCATAACGTGAGCTTTTCATTCAATCTCTCAAATCTCTTTCTCCAGCTCACATGTCTCTTTTGTCCTTTAGATCCACACACACCACACACACTCACACACATGCACACACACTTAAATGTCCTTGTATATTTCCAAATACATTTGAACTTTCAAGAAAAATCTATTAGAGAATGTACAGTGATTATTTGTTAATTTTCATTAGACTGGGATCTAGAAGAAAGTGTGGAAAATAATCTAACACTCATAGGTGAGGAAATACACTGCTATTGGATTATTTAGGTAAACTGAAGAGTAAACTTTGGCCTCTCTATATTAGTTTTGTTCTCCATAATTTACAAAATATTTCAACATCTAATTTGAGCCTCATAAGAATTTCACAGCTCAGGTTAGCTATCTAAAGTCATGGCGACTTTATAAATAAAGACCATATGTTTTTAGCAGGGTCAGCCTCCCTGGGTACACAATCTGTGCAGTTGCACAAGGCACTGTGCTTGGAAGGGTCCTGAGTTTGGCTTAATATTGTTGTTGCTATCTTTAAATTGTTAATAATTTTTGAAAGTGGAGTCCTATGTTTTCATTTTGCACCGGGCCTGTAAATTATGTAGACAGTCTTGGATTCAAAAATGAGATATATGCAAGGATACAAAAAAACAAATTGGCAGATTCAAGAAAAGAACATCAAAGTACTTTACTCACAGTCCAAGTCCCTTCTCATAACTCACCGCTGACTAGAATCACATAGTGGATCGGTCTCTTCTAAGCTAGCTTTTCCAAGTTTTGTAGCTCATGAAGGCTCGTCAACTGGAAGCCTTTCAACATTCATCAAACATTATATAAAAAACAATGACAGACTCAACCTTTATTTTCTTATTCATTGAAAACAATATCCTCTCTAATTTTTGCCAAGTGTTTTTGCCTTGGAACAAACCACTAGCCAGAAAAACCAATCCTAAGGCATACTCATTCATATGGAAGATGGCTTTGTGCTACTGAAACAGATGGAATTTTTGAGCCTGACTGCTTTGCTCTGAAATAACAGGGCCTCTACCAAAAAGCAGGGTGCACAGAGACGTGTAGAACAGTGACCAGGTTGCTTTTCTGTAGAAAAAAAGTAAAGGCATTAAAAGCCCATATTCTTGTATGTTTGCTCTTCTAAACTCTATCAGAGGTTAACTGAAAACTTATATACTGGGTAGATAGGAAGTAAATAATGTTAGTTTGCCTCTAGCTCTTTAAAATATTTATTTTAGCAGATGATATGTCAATCCTCCAGAGATGCTTCATTTCACTACAGTAAGAAAAACACTCTTCAGCAATGGATAAGAAAATATATTTGAGAAGATCTGTTATTTTTCAACAATATTTGAGATGTACAAGGTTTGGACAATGCACATTTTAGCTAAATATACATGCTTTTAGAATATAGGTACAAATTAATCAAAATAGATAAAAATTTAAGTCCCAAATTATTTTATAATTTTTCACTGAACTCTAGAGCTTAGTTTCTTTTTAATATGTGTAAGTAACATCAGTACCTTTTAAGATCTTTTCACGTTGAAAAAATATCTCAAGGGAAAAAAGGCTAATTTAATTATGTAGCATATGTGGAAGTGTATTTTAATGATTAAACTCACATGTTAAATACTATTAAAGGTAGGACCTAGGTCTTTTTTTGTTTATAATGTATCTTTGTCATGTAAACCAGTGCTTCGCATAGAGTTTATTCAACGAATATGCACCAGCTGAGTGAATAGGATTGAACTGAAAATATGAGGGTCTTAAGAAGTTAAATCAGTTACAATATGACAAAAATTTGTGACACAAATACTCATTCAGATTTGTAATATTTTGGGTCTTTGGAAAGCAAAATTCTGATTAATTATTAATATGCACATAGTAGAACAAATTTTCAATTGTACCAAATCTGATTGAATAAAATTTAATACAGATAACTGTTTTAAGCCAGAAGAATACAGCTGTTAACCATGAGTTGTGTGTGTTTGTGTGTGTGTGTGTGTGTGTGTGTGTGTTAAGCTCATTTCTTAAAAATAATCAAGAGATATCACACAAATATATGACTTCTCTAGAAAAAACCTGAAGATCTTTAATCCTGGATCTGCCTTTCTAGACAGATACAATTTACTGAAACTTTAATGATGCTGCACCCAATAAGAGATATGCAACTGTTTTCCATGATCCCCAGCAATCACTGCTGCCTCTCTGACATTTTATCTGGACTTGTGTTTAATTAAGTTTCTCTGTTTAGCCTCTATATGAACTTCAGTTGGTGATCTTGCTTCAAATGACCTGAAATTTAACTGGCATGCAAGTTAACCAAATTTTATTACTAAATTCCAATTCTATCCACCAAAACCCTTGGTAGGCAAAGACAAAATTGTATCCCTTGATAATGCGGCAGAATCCAAATATATTCAACTTCAATATTTTTTCTGTCACTACAATGACTTCAAATGCTAAAAAATAGGCATTGTCAAGTACTGATTACTTGTCATTTAAAGGAATCTCTAATGTAGAGAATTATCCCTTTTATAGAATAATTCAAATAAAAACACTGAAGAGTCAATAGAAACTCTTATCTAAACCAGATAGTATCATACAAAACAGTAGAGCAGATAGGCTTCATAAAGCCCAATAACTTGACTCCAACAGCTTTAATAAACTTTACCTTGAGATAAGAAGAGTCATATAAATACACAAGTGGAGAAAGCAACTCAATCATAGAAATAATTTTGATAAGACCTGAAATAAGTCAAATAAATAAAAAGACTGTCAAAAATTTTCAGTGCAGCAAAGCAGCTGATGAATGGTCTCTGAATTAGAAAAGATATTAATAAAAATATCAAAATGTTAGATATACATTGTCCAAGAACAGACAATATGCAATCTATATAAACAATGTGCCAGATGCGGCCAAAAATGTGCTAAAAGAGGAGTCCCACTGATAGCCTCATAATAACATAAAAATACCTTCATAGGCATCTGCAGTGTAACCTACTTGAGGACAGGATCTGCTTTCAGGAGCTACCAGGGTCACCTAATTCAGCATGCCATTCATTAGGGATCTGTTGCCTAAGTATCATGTAAAGCTTATTTTAAAACATTGCTTCCAAAGGCTTTAGATTTCTAAGTAGGCAAAGGTCAGCACAAAAGAAGGGCACACGTGTAGAGAGTACATAGCAGAGAGACCTTCTCTTCTGCCTAGGATATCATAGGTCGTGAAAGACAAACACTGTCACTGTGAAGCCGGAAACTGGTGAATAATCAATCAATCACAAGGATATAGTTCTGGAGGACTGGAAAGTTCTAGGAGTGAGGGCTAGATGTACTAAAGTTTCACACACAAAAAAGATCCCCTTCTGAGATAAGTAGACCCCAGGTGTTTTCTTCTCTGATCTTATTTTCCGATTCCAGCTAAGGAAGTGCTTTGGGTGTGGAAAACATCACTTGTGCTTATCAGCACTTCAAAATAATGACAGTGATTAAACCCACCACTAGATCCTATTAAATCCTAAATACATGTATATGTGTGTGAATATATCACTTTATCACAAATGTGCTTTTTAGAATATTTGATAACTGTTTTTCCATATAGTTGGTTTCCTTTTAACATCTTTTTATTTTATGTTACATATTTTAAAATACTATAAAAATGGCCTGCATTAGCTTTCTATAGATGCTATAATAAATCATCATAAACTTAGTGGCTAAAAACAACACAAACTTATTATCTTAAAGTTGTATAGGTCAGTTTAACAAGGGTCTCACTGGGCTAAAACCAAAGTATTGGCAGGTCTGCATTCCTTTCTGGTGATTGATTCTAAGGGAGACTCCCTTTCCTTGCATCCTCTAGCTTCTAGAAGACACCCATGTTCCTTGGCTCACAGTCCCCTTCATCCATCTTCAATGGATGTTGCAATGCTTTATCTTTCCAGAGTCACAGCTCCCTCTAATTCTGGTCTCAGCCAGAAGATTCTTTGTTTACAAGGTTACCTTTAAAATTAAACAGTAAAAATATATAACTTTCTTATTCATTTCCTGAAATAAACTTTTAAGCTCATCCATACTATTACACTAATATTTTGTGTCTGGCTTCTTTCACTCAAGATTATGTCTAGGAGATTTAGTCATACTATTTCATATGAGCGGTTCATTATTTTCCATTGCTCTGGAGACTTCCATTGTATGAATATACCACAGTGTATTTACCTGTTCGACCAGTGATGCATGTTTGTGTTTATCTAATTTGGAGCTACTGTGAATCATGTTGCTATGCGTGAATAATGTTGGCTGAACATAAGCACTTACTCCTCTTCAGTTTGACGTATTTTAAGGTACACATATTTTTTGTTTGTTTGTTTTTACATTTTTTATTGAGTAATAGTCATTTTACAATGTTGTGTCAAATTCCAGTGTAGAGCAAAATTTTTCAGTTATACATGAACATATATATATTCATTGCCACATTTTTTTTTCGCTGTGAGCTACCACAAGATCTTGTATATATTTCCCTGTGCTATACAGTATAATCTTGTTTATCTATTCTGCATTTTAAAATCCCAGTCCCTTCCCACCCCTCCCGCCGCCCCCTTGGCAACCACAAGTTTGTATTCTATGTCTATGAGTCTGCTTCTGTTTTGTATTTATGTTTTTGTTTCTTTAGATTCCTCATAAGGGTATACATATTTTTAATTTTAGTAATTACTGCCAAACAGCTTTTTTGGGGCAGTTTTACAAATTTACACTTAAACCAGCAATCGAACACAGTCCTGTTTGTGCTAGCACTTTTTATATTTTCTGACTTTTTCATCAGAGCCATTTTAATGGTACCTTCCTGTGGTTTTAATTTTCATTTCCCTGAAGACTTCAGAGTTGACCTATTTAGCTATCCTATTTTGTAAAGTGCCTATTCCAAAAATTGGCCTCATTTATTCCTGCTTTGTTTTGTTTTTGCCTATTTTTATTGGGTTATTTATCCTTTCTTTACTGATTGGTTCGAATTCTTTGTACATTCTGACTATGGGGGTTTTTGTTGAATATATGTATTAAAAATATATTCTTCTAGTTTCTGTGTAGCCCTTTACTCTCAGAGCAAATTTAATAAAATTCAATTTATTGATCTTTTCTTGAATGTTTATTTCTTTTTGTGTTTTATTTAGAAAAAATCTGTTCATCCCAAGAGCATTAAAGATACTCTTCTTAATTTCTTTAAGAGTTACTTTAAGGTCCAGAATATGGTTTGTTTTGACAAATGGCTTATATGTATTTGAAAACAATTGTATTCTGTGGTTGGTGGATGAATTTTACCACACACATCAAATAAGTCAAATTAGTTAATTGTATTTGTCAAGTATTTCTATATCCTCGTTCAGTTTTGTCACTTGATCTGTAAATTATGCAGTTTCATTAAAATCTCCAACTATTCTGAGAAGTACGTGGAAAATCTCTGTGACTGTTGAGTAGTCCATCTCTCCTTTTAGTTCTGTCAACATTTGCTTTCAGTTCTGTTCAAAACATTTTGAAGCTGTTGCTCAGTACATACAAATTTAGAATTATATCTTCCTTTTGAACTGACCTTTTATCTCCATGAAATATCCCTCTTTATGTTTTATAATATTTATTTCCCTAAATTTTCTCTGCTTTTAATGTAGCTGTACCTGCTTTACTTCAGTTGGTATACTTTTTCCATTTTTTACTGACAACTTTTCTGTTCTTACTTTTGAAGTATGTCTCTTAAAGACAGCATATAGTTTTCTTTTAAACATCTGTAGCGTTTGATATTCTTTATTTTTCACTTCAAGTGTATAAATGATTTCCAATTAATGTAATTACCAGTGTAGCTGGATTTAAGATCATCATCTAGCTATCTGTTCTTTATTCCATCATTCCTCCTTTTTCATATTTTGAATTAATAAACCATTTTTACTAATCCATTCTGAATTTGCTTTTAAATTATACGAACTTTTATTATTCCCTTAGGGGCTACCCTAGAAATTGCTATATACATCCTTCATTATTACTGTCAGCTTTAAATCTGTACTTTTTCATTTCCTCATCATAAGAAGATTACTATATTTTCACTCTTTTTATTACCTTTGTGAACTTTGTATTCTTGTTTCCATATATTTTGCTTGTATGTTTGTTCAAAATCCTACATATCACTATTATTATTACACTATTATTGTAAATAAGTAATATTTATTTTTATATTCCCATGTGTTTAACCTTCAGTCTTTTCCTCAGCTCCATGGTTCAATCTGAAATTATTTTTCTTCAGGCCCCTTTTAATATGTCTTGTCGTGTAAATCTGTTGGTGACCAAGTTGTGTGTGTGTGTGTTGGGGGGGTGTATATGTGTGCAAAAGTATTTTTATTTTGCTTTCAATTTTGAAAATATTTTGATAATATAAAATTCTAGGTTAGCATATTTTTGGTACTTTTAAGAAGTCAATTTTCTTCTGGTTTCTATTAAATAGTCAGTTATAAGATTTAGTATTTTTTCTTTCTCTCTTTGTTTTCCTCCTGGAATATTAACACTTTATTTTTGTTTCTAATTTTCTGATGTATCTAGGTGTGGTTTTTTATTTGAATTTATGCTGCCTGGGGTTTCTGATCTTCTTGAATCCGTGGGCTAATGAATTTCATCAGATTTTGAAAATTGTTGACTATTACTTTTTCAAGTATTCCTGTCCTATTCGCTCTCTCTTTCGTCTCCTCCTGGGATTCCAATTATATATATATATATACATATATATATATATATATATATATAGACATGCTTTTAAGTGTCACATATATATATATATGCATGCTTTAATAAAAGCATAAATAATTGATATATATATATGCATGCTTTGAAGTGTCACATATAAGTTTTGCACTCTCTCTCTCTCTATATATATATATAATATGCATGCTTTGAAGTGTCACATATAAGTTTTGCACTCTGTTTTCATTTCTCCTTTGAGCTTTCATTTACCTGTCTTCAAGTTTATTAGTCCTACCATGTTGTTTCCACCCACGTGAATTCTTTCAGTCTACTTTTTTCAAATATCAAGCAATTTTAAAAGTTAATCTAGACAGTGCATAATATGTTTTAGAAGCTCTAAGTTATGTGACCTACCTTTTAAATATGTGAGGTTTTGTTGTAGAAAACAGATCATTCATATATTCATCGAGTTATCAATTTTTAGATTTTGTATTTTTCTATTCTAAAATGCACATTGGTTGCATTTTATATATTCCAACTCTCTTTAAATTTTTTTTTTTACCATTTAATCCATCTTTCCTCTTTTTTATGACACAGCAATCATTTTAAAGTCCTTTTGTTTTCCTGAAAAGATGATGTAAAATTAGTATTATTTCTTCATTAATTATTTGATATTATTTTGCCAGTGAAACTGTCTTGGCTTGGTGTTTTCTTTTGTAGATTATTTCAAACTATATGTTCAATTTTAATAAGATAATCCAGATTTCTTTTTGCATGAATATCATTATTTGTGACTTTGAAGGAATTGGTTAATTCCATATAAGTTTTAGAATTTATGAGTAAAAGTTGTTTATATCATTTCCTTATTTTCCTTTTAATATCTATGAAATTAGTAGTGATACCTCTCATTCATTGTGATACTGATTATTTTCATCTATTTTTTCTTGGTCAACCTAGGTACAGTTTTATTACTTTTATTAATCATTTCAAAGATCTAGTTTTTGCTTTTTCTTTTTAATTTCATTGATTTCTGCTGTAATATTTATATTTTTCTTCCTTATGCTTCTGTCAGGTTTAATTTGCTCCTCTTTTGCTGGTTTCTTAAGATTGACTCTTAGATTACTGATTTTAGATATTTCTTCTTTTGTATATAAGTATTGAATATTGTATTTTTTTCCTTCAAGCACTGCTTTAGCTATATTCAAGGAATTTTGATTTGTTGTGTTGTTATTTTTATTTACTACAAACTATATTTTCTCTTTGATTAATGAGTTATTTATAAGTGTGCTATTTAATCCAAATATTTGAGGATTTCCCAGTATCTTTATGTTATTGACTTCTAGTTTAGTTCTTTTATGGTTCAACAACACACTTTACAAGATTTCCATTCTTTTACCTTTGCTAAGGTTTGTTTATATAGGCCATCTCTGCAAACAGTCCACGTGCATTTGAAGAGAATTCATATTTTACAGGTACTGGTGGAGTGTTCTTTATATGCCAATAAGATTCTGCTGATTGACCATGTCATTCAGATCATCTATGTCCTTACTGAATTTCTGTCTACCTGCTTTATCAATTATTCAGAGGATTTTTGAAGTCAACCAAAACTGTGGATTTGTATGTTTCTCCTTCCAGCTCACCTATTGCTTCATGCACACTGTAGCTCTGCTTTTTGGTGCATACACATTTACTTACCATTATTAACTTCTCTTGGACAATCAACCCCTTTATTATTTTATAATGTCTCTCTTTTCCCTGATAATGTTTTTTGTTCTTCAGTCTACTTGTCTGAAACTGATGTAGCTACTTGGATTTCTTTTGATTAGTGTTTATAGGTCGTATCTTTCTTTATCCTTTTATTTTTAAGTTATTTATCTTTATATTTAAATTGTGCTTTCTGTAGACAGCATATAGTCAGACTTTTAAATCTTTGCCTTGTTTATTTTGAGGCAATTCCATTTACAGTGATGTTGATATGTTTGGATTAAAAGCTTCCATATTATAGTTGTTTTCCATTTGTGTCTCTGTTCCTTTTCTTCTTATTTTCTACCTGCTCTGGGTTTAATTGAACATTATTATGATTACAGATCTCCCTCAGCTTAAGATGGAGCTACATCCTGATAAACCCATTGTAAGCTGAAAATATCTTTGAGAATTCATTTAATATACTTAACCTGTGAACATCAAGCTTAGCCTAGCCTGCCTTAAACATGCTCAGAACACTTACACTAGGCTACAGTTGGGCAAAACCATCTAACATAAAGCTTCTTTTATAATAAAGTGCTGATATCTCATGTAATTTATTGAATACTGTACTGTAAGTCAAAAACAGAATGGTTGTATGGGGACGGAATGGTTGGAAACGTATTGTTTGTTTACCCTTGTGATTGCATAGCTTGCTGCCATTGTGAGAGAGTAAGGTATTACACATCACTAGCCCAGGAAAAAATCAAAATTCAAAATTCTAAGTATGATTTTTACAAAATGCTGTTACTTTCACACCATCGTAATGTTGAAAACACATGAGTTGGGCCACTGTAAGTCAGGGACTGTCTGTAAATGTAAGCTCATCTATAGATATATTCATACATCATTTTAGAAGCTTCTTAGTGCTTGTCCTAGAATTTACAACAAATATTTTTACAAATCTGAGCTTACCCTTAAACAGTATTACAGCATCACATACAGTGTAAGAGCCTTATAATATTATCATTTCAGTACATCCCCCATCCCTTGTGCCTTTTTCATTATACATCTCATTTTTACATATGCATAACACATAATACATTGTTACAATTTTTGTTTGAAACAATTATACTTGAGAGCACTTACAAGTGAGCAATTTTTTTCTTCCATTGGTTCCATTTTAGATGATCATAATTTCTTTGCAACAGGAAAAGAAATTCAAGATTTTTAGTTGCTACGTCAAAGTTTACAAATAAAATTTCTTCCTTAGTCAGAACTGTCTCAGAAAGAGGCTCTTAAAAGATGGTAGTTAAGGCAGTGGCTATTTTGAGAAACCACTATTGAAACTGTGAATGTATGGGTTATGAAAGAACCAGTGTAAAATAAAATTGAAGAGATTATTTGGAGTCAGAATATAGAGAGTCATTAATATTTCAGACTGGAATTTTTTTCCAGTGTACAATTGATAGATTTCCTGAACAATTATTTTGGGGAAAATTTGTTTGATGATATTTTTAAGATGAATTAGAGGGTTGAGAATGACTTTTTGGAGAATAAAGTTATAGTGTCTACTCTAGGATGGTGGCAATAAAATTGGAAAAAAAACAGAGAAGTAATAAGAACAAAAATTAATACTGTTAGCTAAAATTAAGGGGAGATATAGGAGATAGAGATGATTCAAAGTTTCATAATCAGAATGACAGAATAGAGTTTGAATTGGGAGTTCTTTTAGGGGGAAAGACAATTAAATTGGTTTTAGATTTGACTAAAATGAATTTGAGATAACTAAAACTATTCAGAGAGGTAATGAAGGGAGAATGGGTGAGGGTTGAGAGGCTGCAAAGTCAGAATATTTCAGAAAGTACAAAACAAAACTAAATTAAATTTAAAACTTCCATAAGATGGGTATTTCATAGATAAGCCTAAAAATTAAATCCTTTGTTAACTGGTGTTGGTACTGGGGTGAATGAAATTGATTTTTAAAATATCCCTGGGCCAGCTTGTGTCACAGAAGCAGACAAGGTAGATCTGGACAAAATTAATATATATGGGAGCCATATTTGTCAAAAGACTGTCCTGGCTCCACTACTACTTACGGACACTTCATGTAAATACCTGATGCAAAAAAAATCCAACCCATTCTTCAGGAGGAAAAACATGGCACGGTATCAATACAAAGACACCGTAAGAAAATAAGAAGGAAAGAGCATACAACCAGAAAAAAGTGAAATTAAAAAGGAAGACTGTTAAATTGAAATCAAATATTTCACTATAAATTGAAGTAAAAAGAAGTAAATAAATAGATAAATATTAACAAAGCAATTACTGTACTATAACTGAAACAAGTAAAGTTAGAAAATCTGGCTAGTCATCTAATTTATTATATATTTCAAATCTCTCCCCAAAAGAAATTGTCAACCTCATATGGATTCATTGATAAGTTCTTCTGAATATTTAAGGAAGTAATAATATAAATAATTTAAAAATCACTTCTAAAGAATAGAAAAAGACTGAACACACTTCCTATTTCATTTTATGAGATCAGCAATAACCTTGATACTAAACCCTGACAAGGGCTTTGAAGGGGGAAAAAGAAAACTTAGGCTCATTTCTCTTGAACATAAATAGAAAGACAAATTAGTTGCAAAATAATATAAAATGGTATTCAGCAGTGTATATAAAAGTAATACATCACTACAAAATAATATTTAGTCCAAAGAATGCTAAATTATCAATATGAATCATTACATTTCCTTTCAAAACACAGAAAATCATATGGCCATCTTAACAGATGATGAAAAAGCTTGTGATAATAATAAAAAACGAGTTTTAGACAACTAGAGATACAGAGACTCTGTGGAGGCAGAAATCAGAAGTCAGGCGCTCTCTGAGGATGTAACTGGGAGGGAGCATAAGGTGACTACTAGGATGCAAGCAATACTGTTTCCTGGTCTAGCTGGTGGTCACATGGGTCTGTTACTCTCATGAAAACTCATCAAATGATTTATGTATTTTTCTGCATTTGTGTTATATTCCAATAAAATATATCCTTTACATATGATTTTTTAATGAAATTCATCTTTTCATCTCTCACAGCAATTCATAAAAAGTATTCCGAACATGTATTAAATAGATAAGTTCAGGAATATTTTAGTTTATATGAAAAACAAATGACACTTTCTATTCAATTTTTTAAAAGTATTTTCAAATGAATATTATTTGTATATATATACCTGCTATTGAGAAGTATATAAATAGAATCATACAATGCATGCTCCGATATGTCTGCCTTCCTTTATGTAATACAATGCCTATGACGTTAATCTGTGTTGTTGTTTTAGCAGAAGTTCATTTCTTTTATTCTTAAATGGTATTCTAATATTGAAGAACATTTAACTTTTTTTCCATTTTAGACTAATAGTGCTATCATAAACAAAATTTAGCAATTTTAGTTTATAGTAAGAGTTTTCCTACTGTTATAAAAGTTTTAATTATTCAGGTTATTTTAAAGTGGACAAACTAATAAGCCCATTTGCAGTTGAAAGATGGTAACTTTAGAGTATCTGATTTTTAAAGATACTAACATCTTCTTCGGGACAATTCTATGATTGAAGCTCAAACTGAAATGGAATTTTCTATTTTTTTTTTTTTACTTATCTGTTTAGCTTATGTCTTAATATGAGAGTGATTTACAAAGGTTAGTGAATTCTTAGATGTGACTCCACAATTGTCTCCACTTCCACTTACCACTCACTAATCGGCATCCATGTCTGCCACATGTTACTTAAATCAGTGAAATTAGTGCCATTCTGTCCTTAAGATATTCTTCTCTTAATAAAAAGGGAAAAGAACCCCCTCAGATTAGAATAACTCCCTGAGCCTCAAGGGAATATTTTTTCTCCAACAGTGTCTATCACTTCATCTCCTTTTATAAGAAACAATAATCTTGTGAATTTGAAATTAATGTGCTCAAATTATTCTACATATGGGTAACATGTCTATTATAATACAAATTCAAATAATAAATGAAGATTGCATCAGTGTCATTAATCAGTTCATTTTTAATTATGTTTACTCCAATGCTAAAGAAAATTCTCTTAAGAGACAACTCCACTTGCCTTTATTCAAAAAGCAGTATTGCAGACTCACACAGCACTTATTAACTGGCATGTACAATTTGCTTTTAATTATATAAACAATGAAATCCCATACATTCCAGAATTATGTGTCCATAATCTGCGATCATCCAGGATGACTGCAATCTCAGGGTTTACTGAAGGAGACATCTGTCCAGAGGTCTACTTGGAAAGTTTGAAATTGGAATTTGTCACATCAACAGAAAGTAGTACTTTGATTCACTACACAGGAAAGTGAGTGAAACTCATTGATTAACCATTACCTAATCATACAATACATGTTTATGACTGCATTTTATGAATCAGACTCTGCGTGGAAATTAAAAATGGAGTAAAGTCAGTGTCCAGTAGCTAAGCAAAATATAGGGGACAAACAGAAACAAACACATACACAAGTGCATTAAACAAAGATCACCAATGGTACGTGCAACAGAATTCCCTGGAGACACAAAGGAATAAGTGAGATATTGTGTCTGAAAGATAAAGGAAAGCTGAACAAAAGAGGGTGAGTATGAGTTTTCCACAGGGTAGGAGGAAATATCTTAGGAGTAGTAAAAAACAATTGCGAAGAGTGGATGCTTAAATAATCATGACATAATGAGTCACCTGCTAGCAATTCAGTATTCCAAGGCAGTAGTCTCTGAGGATCACCTTTGACAGAGGAATAGATAAGACTGTTATGCCATCAAAGACTTTATATACCTCACACTGGGAAGCCTGGACTGTATCCCCTAAGACACAATGAACCATTGAAGGGCTTTGAGGAAGGCAGAAATTATAATTACATTTTCAAAGATCCTCTTCTAGCTTGGTTGTCCACCAAAGCAGAGACTGCGAGAAGAACTTGTGATGGATTGTTTATTTTCAAAATTGTCCCAGAGAACCAGAGTAGGATTCCTAGGAAAGTAGGGCAGGAAATGAAAAAAAAAAAAGGAACATAAAGATTTAGTGTTAAGATCACTATTCTGAGCAATGGGGGTTTGTGTCTCCATAGACCTTTTGAGGGAAGTACAAATGTATCCCAGAATTGTCTACCTGAATGCCAAATGATACGAGGTAGGAGTACTTATTCCTTGACTCCTATCCACAATGGGCCAAGGGATGCCCTGGGCAGTTTTAAGTCTCCCCACTTCAGTGCTCCACTTCCACTCCCAGGATGAGCTCCAAGAGATGGCTGAAGGGCAGAAAGTAAAGATGCACTTGTTGTAGAATACTGCCAGGACAGAATTGCTTTCCAGAGGATGAGAACAGGACCACCGAAAGCTTCTAATACAGGTCTCGGAGGACAGATTATTTGATGGCTGAACAGCAAAGCATAGTATTTGGGATAGAAATGTCAGAGAACATCAGAACATTAAAAAAATAAACAAATAAAAACACAAACAAACAAAAAATACAAACAAAAACTTGTCAAAGAAATGAACAAATGAGTCAATGTGCTAAGTTTTAGTTCCCTCTTTCTTCTTATTCCTTCACTATTCTTCTTTTAATTTAGAGTTAGTTTCTGTGCATCTTATATATGGAAGAATTTGGGAAAAACAAGACAAACTGTGCTGTGTCGGAATAGAACACTTGTTCTCATAAGCTTCCTCTTTAGACAATGGAGGCTGTTGAATAATATCATATCCTACACTGAATCAAAAATCAGATCTGGCTCTCTAATACCTACAATTCAAAGATTTCTCTAGTAGAATGTGAAAACTCTCCATGACTCAGCTTTTAATTATTTTCCACTATTTTAAAAAATTCTTTATGACATGCACTGTCTATTTTATAGACAATTGCATTAGAAATTTGATTGTTGAGTGTATTCTTTGGGCTTAATTTGAGAAGCACAGTCTATGACAGTCCCTGCAAGAGCTCACATGCAGTTCTGCAGTCAAATGCTCTATCACTGAGCTATACCCCCTCTTCACATGCAGCTCTGAACAATAGTAGTGACTACTGTGGATTCCATCAATTCTATATCAAGTTGGTCTTGATTGGGCCATCATATGTCCTTCTTCACATATTCTGAATCCTTATAGATAACATGCATTATCACTACTTTCATGTCTAACACGCACCATCACCACAAACTTAATTGCCCTTTTCTAGGTTTCAACGTCACTGATCCTTAAGAGAGTAAGACACAGTTCAATCTACCATTCTCTGTCCCTCTCAGCATAAAACATTATATCCAGAATCTGGAAATTGAGTCTCTTTTTTTCTAGTGTCTTTCATCCTTTCTGACATTTGTAATATCTTCTGACAGATACATGTCTTCTGACATCTCTTATTTCTGACATACACATATCATCTTTATATTAAGAAAAATATGCAAATCGATTTATCAGTTCTAGGCTGTGTCTTATTATTTCTACTCTCCCAAATTGCAGGATTGGCTATATCACCTATTAATATGCTTGAACAAATGGATAAATGGAGGAGGGTACTATAACCTCCCTGCATATATTTCAACTTTGAAAAATAAAATCACTATTGCAGTTGCAGTTGCAATTGCAAATGTAACTATTAGGCCCAATGCAACATTTTTCTATCCCTGTTCATCATCATGACCAAAAATCCCTACATTTTTTGAACTTATACTATATGCCTATATAAACAGGAGAAAATTAAAAGAAATAAATCAAACACGGTCCTGTCCTCAATTTGCTCAGAGCGCAGCAAAATAAACAGAATATGTGAAGGACATATGACAGCCAATTCAAGACCAACTTGACGTAGAATTAATGGAATAGACAATAATCACTACTATTGTTCAGAACTGGATGTGAGCTCCAGCGAGGACTTTCATAGACAATGCTTCTCAAATTAAACCCAAATAATACACTCAACAATCAAACTTCTAATGCAACTATACATAATAATGATTTAATGTCATTTTTGATTACTAAGGGTTAAGCCAGGCAGTTATTACTAAACACTTAAAATTAGGAAATGAAAGCTTAAAATGTTTTCTTGATTTGCCAAAGCCCACTATGACATGAGGTGTTAGAGACAGATTTTAGGTCTGTTGACTCCTGCCATAGGACTTTTTTATATACTTTAAGTGGCTTGTTTCTTTTTTTCTGGATGTTTTAATTTCTTTATTTAAAAGCTATCACTCATTGTTCTTACAATGTAAGTAATAACTGATTGGTTAATATTGTTTGAGGTGAATATAATCACTTGGTGGAATTAATCATTTAATGTCTAAAATGCAGAAACATTTAGAAAAAGACATATTCACTGCACACACAGGTATGCAGCTGATCTGGGATTTCAAGTGTCCAGTGTTCTTCCCACTACACCACAAGTGCAGAGAGTTTCATCAGCCTGTGTATCTGTGAATAACATAACTCTACCTCAAACTGTTGTTGAAATGGTGTCTGATTAATTAGGCAGTTGTAAACACTTGGGAAAAAATGAAGTGAGTGGCACGGTCACAATTACTAATCCTAACAAAGATATTCTCCCATAATGCCTTTCTGGTTCTTCGCTATTAATGTTAATACATTCTGAATTTTTCATGTTCTACAAACATCATTTCTTTATTTGTATTGTCACAGAGATGGTAACTCCAGGGCATATGTTGTTAACAACGGTTTTGGTTTTCTGGGTCTAATTCTGAGTTGAAGTTTCATCTTCTAAAAAGATGAAAAGTAGATTGAAGGATCTTTAAGATGTATTTTTAGCCCTAATTTCCCCAATTTACATTCTTTCTTAATCTCTTGTCCCTATCTGCTCTCATTCCATTACCGTTTTCCCCTTAACAATTTCCTATTCCCTTTTACTGATATTTAGAACGTTAAAGCAAGAAATAGTCAATAGCACTTTTTAAAGATGGTAAGACAGAATTCTTCATTCAGGACCATCATGATAGGTACAGGAACCACTGCAATGGAACTTTACTCAGGGGGAGAGATTGGACTCAACTCAAATACAACATGGGCAAGGGGCAATTTGTTACCAAGGAGCAGGTTAGGGGTCGGTGGTTGGAAAATTACTAAGAGGACACATCAGGGGAAGCAAGATTCTATCGAAACTGACCTAACAGAATTCTTCACAAAAGACAGGTCAGGGTGATTAGACATCACTAGGAGATGGTAGAGGATGAGAAATCCCATCAGATACTATAAGTGATCAGATATTGAAAACGGAGGGTTTTGATTAAATTTACCTAGCAGGGTTCTTGCTAAAACTGTATTTTATGAATAATTGCACAGATGGGTCTAGGTGAAGGTTAAGGAGATTAACTGAAGTTCTATCAAGCAAAGAATCTTTGTCAAGAGGAAATGGTATCTTTCTTGTTGTCAAACATGAATTATTGTTTTTATTCTAAATTCCGTTTCCTCTTGCTTCTTAAATATTCAGGTTCCGCCACTTCCTCTTCTTTTGAGTCTTCAACTATTTCCAAGTTTCTAGTTATTTTTCTAAACTCATATTCAATATGTAACTTTATAATGGTGACATTTGGAAATAAATTTTTTATTTTTTTAATTTTTATACAATGTTAAAGGTTACTTTCCATTTATAATTATTACAAAATATTGGCTATATTGTCTGTGTTGTGCAATACATCCTTGAGCCTATCTCACACCCAATGGTTTGTACCCCTCACTCTCCCATCCCTATGTTGCTCTTCCCCCACCTCCCCACTGGTAAACACGAGTTTGTTCTCTATATCTGTGAGTCTGCTTCTTTTATGTTATATTCACTAGTTTGTTGTATTTTTTAGATTCCATATATAAGTGATATCATGTAGTATTTTTTTCTGTCTGACTTATTTCACTTAGCATAATGCCCATGTTGTTGCAAGTGCCAGATTTCATTCATTTTTATGGCTGAGTAGTACTCCATTGTGTGTGTGTGTGTGTACCATAAATTCCTTACCCATTCATCTGCTGATGGACACATAGGTTGTTTCCTTGTCTTGGAAATTGTAAATAATGCTGCTATGAACATTGTGGTGCATCTAGTCCTTTTTGATTTGCAAATATGGTCACAATTCTACCACTCTAAAAAAATTCCTCCAGGAAAACCTTTCCTGTTATTTACCAGTGCTGGATGGATCTAGATTTTGTGAGTTTTGAAACTTATTACAGTGTGTGCCTCTTTAAGGGAAAAAACCCCCAGGAAATTATAAATATTATTATTATGAAAAAATAAATTTCCACAAATCAACAAGGACAAGACTATTCAGGGCTTTTTTTCAGAGATCTTGGAAATTTATCAGAAGTGTTTATATGGAAATGCTTCCATTTTGCAGCCGGCAGGGAGTATTCCATACCTCTCAGAAATGCCCTGCAGTCACAGGACGCAAGCAAATGACAGTCCCTGAGCTTAAGCTCATTACCTTCGTGGAAAGTCAGCATTTGTTATTGCCTTGTTTTTTCTGTCTCTGTTCACAGCCAGGCCGCTAAAAGGAAAACCGTATGTTGTGTTTTCATTTCCTCCTATCCTATTCATTTTACCACTCATGCAAAATGAACTCCGCTTCTGCTACTCCACTGTAATTTTGCCTGAAAGTCATCTGTAATTTCCTTCTTGCCAAATCAAGTTGACACTTTTCAATGTTGGTTTCTAGCATTTACATTTATGCTTGACCATCAGTTCTTTCTCCTTGATTTCCAACATTTCCTCCTAATTAGCTTTCAGGTTGTTCTTAGTTTTCTCAACTAACTACTCTTGATTTTATTTTTGGAATCCTTAAGCATAACTTTAGTATACACCTATTTTAATTCTATACAGTATATACTTATTTCTCTACATAACATCTTATTTATTCTGTATTTTCCCTTTTTGCCAAATCTCTATTACCAGCCCATACTTCTTTCCTAACTTCTACGTGTTTATGGCCAAATGTTTGTGGAAGGTCCCTGAGATGAGAGCATGCTTGATTTGTTCAAGCACCAACCTGGAGGTTAGTATGTCAGAGCTAGTAAGTTAATAGAAAATGAGTAGGAGATGAATTAGGAGAATTAGTTAGAAAGCATTTCTTGACAGCAGAGTAGTTAACACAGTGCTTTCAATTATTTATTGTTTATATAATTTCATCCCTAAACTGAACTCCTTGTAAAAAGAGACCACACTCTCCCTACCTCTGCTTTCCCAGTTCCTCTTCGCTTGTATACATTTTACGGAGTGAATGCATGACTGAGTAGATAAATGAATAGAAGGATTTCCATGAAATTTATTCTAAGTGACATGATTCAAAAATAAATGGTTCCTGGTAGAAATATCTATAACATTCATCTTATAAGAATACAGAGAGTTCTTAACGAAATTTCAAATGGACCTGTATATCTTTTTTTGATTTAAAAAGTCAGTGACAGAGCTAGGTGAAATATTGACATTTGGAAAGTAATGTCTTTCTATTCACTCCTGAATTTAAGTTAATATGCCATCGTTTTATAAAATGATATTAGATATATGTAAATTTTCTCAAAGTGCCTAAATCAGTAAACTGAAAATTTCAGCAATAAATTTCCCTCTTGTCTAAAGTACTAACTGAAGAATTTTCTTTTGATAGGTACTTATATTTGATCACTTCAGTAGTTAGGAAGAAATACTAGGTATATACGTTATATATTTTCAATAGAGAAATAGAGACATTCAAGCTCCATAACAATTCATAGAAGTTATAAACATTTCTAAAATTATCTAGCCTTATAAAACCATCACTTATACAATTGCCTTCAATGTAACTATAAACCAAATGAGCACCAATCATTTCCTTCTCTTTTTTTTTATGGATTCTGCAAAATAAAAAGAAAATAACAATGTGATTACACTATCAGTGTAGTTTTTACATTTGCTAAATTTCTCCTGAGAGTCAAGAAGTACAAATAGTATAGTAAAATTAAAAAAAAATCCATGACACCATCATTAACAATCTAGAAGTCAGAATATCCCACAGAAACCTAGAATGAAAATAGGTATGAGCAAACCATAAATAGCAGCAGGACTCGCACAGAATCAGTAGCTATGTGGTAGGAGCAGCTGAAAGAGGAGGAGGTTCCAGACGGCTTAACTCAGTACCTGAGTGCAAGTTAAAAATGGATGGTGGCTCCAAAAGGGCAGGGGCGAAATAAATCTTCTACTTTGGGTAGAAGGAAAGCATCTTGAAGTGAGACTATATATATAGGGTCATGGACAGTGGTCAATGGCCTGGTCATCTGTTAAAGAGCTGGAAGGAAAAAGACTGGATAATCAGTGACAAGGAAGTCAGGGGTAGAGGCATGTGGATAGATTCAAGAGAATCCCCCTGCTTAAAATTAAAAACCCATCCTTCCGTCTAGACTGCTTTCCCTTCAGTCTCAGCAGAGATGCAGAAATTACAGCCTCATGTAGAGTTCATATAGACTGATTAACCATTTCCTATAATTGGGTAAGGTCAAATTCTTGTAATAAGTATATTATTTGATGTCACTCTTAACAGTTGTTTCTCAGGTTGAACCATTACTGATAGACCTGTCTTTGTAAACATTTGGTGTTAATCTTTCTCCATAGCCCACCCCACCTGATTTTTTTTTCCTCTATGATGTGACTTGTGTAAAATGTTATTATTGGTGTTTCAGTTTTATGTTTTGTGGATATTAGTGGAACAGAAACACCACTTTAACAGTTTACCTATTTTTATGAAATTCTTGTTTTCTTCTTTATTTGAAAAAGTACTTTGAGTACTCTAGACTCTTATTTCATAATGCCCTACAGATGGAAATCTCTCTTCCCAGATTATTAAGTTGTTCCTGGTGTCCTATAATGAGAAAACACTCTTAATTTTGAGATAGTATTCCTTCTTTTTTTGCCTTATGGTTTATACTTTGGGGATTTTAAGATCCTTTTCTCTCTCATAATTAAGTTGATGAGGATATTTGTCTATATTTTCTCTTTTATTAGTTTTACGCTTTTGTCTCTAATTTTACTTTTAGAATATTCTCCTTCCTCCCATCATTTAATGGTGAGAGAGACAGAGAATGAGAGAGAGAGATTGATATTGGCATACTAGAGAAAGAGAGATACACACACAGCCTAGGAGAACCTTAATTAAAACATTTATCAATATCTATTTCCACCTCTCTATTTTCTCCAAAAAAAAAGTAGCCTAGCTTGCTTTAACTTTTCTTTGATCCCTCTTGCCTAACACCTTTTTAATCACCTCAGTCCTTCTACTAACCACACCTCCAGCACTGACTGAGAACTAACTTTCTTTCAATTCAAGGGTATCTCTACCAATTAAAAAATTAGTTTATTAGATTAATTTATACTCAACTGCTTTTAAATCTTTAGTATTTCCTGAGCTGGGACTTGAGACAGGAGTCTGTAGATTTCATTAGGTCACCATTTTGTCAAAAATCCTTATTTCTTATCTAATGCAGACATCCTTTGTGATGTTTAAAATGTAATAACATCCAAATTTTAAAACTATTCTGTATCACTTCATTCAGTTAAACATCAGAATAATCTAACTGCTTATCAATTAATTCAATGAGATTAGGGTGAAAAATGGTAAAATAATTCTATACAAATGCAAAGTACAGATCAGCTTCTATTAAAATAATATAAACTTGCCAAATTTGTTGTTAAGTTCTTGCAGTTTGGGAAAAAGTATGTAGATAATATTAAATACAAAAGTAAAACAAAATGTGAAAGTGTCATTTTTTAAAGCTTTAAAATGTTACATACATACAAATTTACAGTAATGCATATCGCAGATTGTTTAATTCATGAATAGAGGAATTAATACCATGATTCAAAGAACACTTGAAGAACAGACATTTATATAGTCTGTTGGGCAATTCAATTGGAATAATTTTGCTAAGTTAGAGTCCTATGGAGCAATAAAATATATGGAGTTATCTTTTCTAAAGGATGAAATTCATTTGCATCTCTACCTGATTAAAAAATAAATATAAAGTGTGTAAAGTTCTCAGAATCTGGGCCCTAATCAAAGAGACAGGCACCTAGATAATTTAAATCTTAGGAAGGCCTGATAGACAATGTTCTTGTATTACAATGAAAAGATATGCAATCATGTTTTCTTATTTCCAAATTCTGGCTATTTTTTTAACAATATAAAATTCTTTCATAGTCTTATAAATCAACCATTTTCCACCTCTCTTTATTTCTTCCCAGTCCCTAACATTTTAAAGTATTTAATTCAACCTTAGACAATAAGAATCTCTAAACAGTAAAGGCTACTAATTTTTTTCCTCACAAATCTTGACAGCTAGAGATAGGACTTTTTCCAGACCTTATTCTCTCATTTCACCAAGAGATATTTGTGTAGGAAAAATTATTTCTCTACTCTCTCTCTAGTTCTCTGTCTTATGTTTCCTGCAACTCAGGGCCTTGATTCCTGTACACTTTTTGCACTCTTAAGGTAAGTTTTCATTTTTCCCACATTGAGCTAATTTATTTTTTCAAGATGCTAATCTTACTGATGATTCTTTTTCTTAGTTTCTCTAAATATTGCATCTTTAAAATAAAATACATGAAAAATTTAGTTGAATATTTAACACCTACTTACATAAATATGTGATGATTTTTAACTTCCATCTTTATTTCATGAGAAATTATAGTCTCTTATGTAGTTTCAAAGAAATGATGATGATGATGATGACAATGTTTAACCTCAGAAGAGTACTCAGAGTGTGCCACTGCTTTACTTTCCAAGTCTTATTTAATCCCAGTCAATTATCACTGTTAGGCTGAGCAGTGGACGAGACAGACGGATGGATGATCCTCTTTATAAAGGCAATAACACCAAAGCTTACAGAGTAAGCAATTTTACTACTTCACTAGTAAATTCTAGATCCTCTAATCAAATACAGATTTCTCTGAATCCAAATTCCACCCATTTTCCAGTAAGCCACACTCTGTGAAAGTACTCTGTAAACTGCAAATTGCTATACAAATGTGCAGGTTTCTACTATTTATTATTTATTCCTTTTTGTCTATCTCTATACTACAATGTATCTTCATTTACCTAGCAGAAAGAAGTTAGGTTAAGATATGTTTGTATGACTGGAGCCTATATGAGGCTAAAAATTAAGCTTCCCACTTAATTTGCTAATCAAGTGAATTGGACTTTCCAAATGATGAAGCCATTACTAAAAATGCAAGCTCTGATGCTGCCGGTACCTATCCCAAGTTTGCGTAAGGAGTATAATGGGCCTCCTGGATGACTCAGCAGAGCACTCCCTGGAGAGACCCTTAGAGGAAAGAGTTTGTTTTCACCAGAAAGCACGCCCTCTTTATAAGATTCGTGGTAGATTATATAATTTCTGAGTGATTTAATAGATTGCATAAAGGAGAAATCTAAATGGTGTCTGACTTTAAGGAAAACAAAGCAAGCAGATAAAAAGCAGAGCCATTCTAAATTGCAATTAGCATAGTAATCACTGCCATCTTCAACTGCAGGAACACTTTGACTCTTAAAATGAGGCTCTAACTTATTCTCCAAGCATGGTGTTCTATAGCTCATCTTTAGTTTGGCATTTACTGCTGGGATTACCATAGGCAACCAGCTGTTCTCTAATACAGGGAAGGAGGACAGGACTCAGCTGGAAACAATCAAAGATGAAATCCTACTGTTTAAGAATAAGTGAGAATCAGAGAATCAAGAAAACTTCAAAGAGTTGCTGTGAATCAATAATGGACGGTTTTGAATGAATGACTGGGTTTTTATCCTGCTTCCCTTTGGACTGTACTTAACCTGTATTTAATAACAGATCAGGCATTGGCATTTATAAAAGCTAGTTTGTACTGAGTTTGGAAGCATAAGAAAAATTCTGTTGCTTATTTTTCAGAAGAAAAATTAAACTCTAGAAGTTTTAGGATTTAAAGTATGGAATAGTGAGCAAAATCAGGTTATAATATACACATTTTTACTCCCTAATTATGCTCTGATTGTCCTACTTTTTGTTTCTGCTCATCTTCTTTTCTCAGCTGCAGTCGGTCTTAACTTTTTATTGTGACACTGACATCTTTGAGAGTATGAAGAAAAGTAAGGTCTCGACCTTGGAAACAAGTGCATAAACACATAAAATTATATAATTAGTTTATGAGTCCCTGGAATCCTATCCTTTAAGCCCAGCTGCAGAACCTAGACTGCGACAGTAATGTCCTTTTATCCTTTGCCTATTTCCAAGACTCAATTCAAATAGGCCACCCCTGAGAAATCTTCTCTATTTCTAGCCCTCTATACAAGTTGACGCTTATTATCCCCTCCATCGTGCTTATACCTTTATTAAAATTATTTATTCATTTTCTTACATTTTTCTTCCTTCTTTTAACATGTATTTATTAAATAGGCATCATAAAGTTAAAATGAATAAAACAATTTCTGCCCTCAAGGAACGCTTGCTTCACTGATGAGAATTATACAAATGTGTAATCATATAAGTGTACATACATAGTGCAGGAAACGCAATGAGAGTACCATGAAAAGGATGCCTAGTGTTTCTTGTAAATATACTGAATCTTATTTATGAGTTTTGCGATTTAGCAAAACTTCTCCAACAACTCATCTTCATTTAATATTTTCAACTTTGCCAGCTGCAATATTATTAAAATTAAATTGCACAGTTGATAAAATACATTCAAAGAAGTAAAAAAATATTACTCAGGAGAATGATCCAACAGGTAATTAATGAAACTGGGATTCAAAGTAATGTCTTCTGATTCCAAAGCCAATACTTTCTCCCATACTCTGCTATATTTTTAGGCTGGTTGAAGTCAGTGTAAATTATGTGTCCTTTACCTTCCTGCTTTATAAGGTCCTTAGATTAAGGTACCATATCTTTTCATTTTATATTCTTTCTCTCTGTTTCTCTCTCTTCTCATCAAAAACAACACCACCACCATATATATAGTTGGTATTTAGCAATAAATAGTTGTACTAGGTTTCCAGGTTGTATTTGTCCCAAGGTACTTGACTTAATCCCTAGTGGGGAAAATACAGGTGTGAACTAATTTTATGAAGTTCCTATAATGTGACAGGCCCTGAGCTGTGCACTTTATATATATTATTTCATTCCAATACTGAACCTTAAAGGAAGGGCTTCTGATTTTGAGAAATCAAATGAGGAAGTTAAAACTCAAAAAGCTACGTAATATGTCTAAAGGCACAACATTTATAAATGTCTATGCTAAGCAATGTATTTCTTCTTAAAGTCACCTGATGAACCTTTTCTATGCTTTCAATGATTATTTAGGTTGATTTCTGTGCCTGAGTATTAAATTTATCCAACAAGTCATTATATATATACACACACGCTGAGTGCTACTAAGTTTCAGGTGCTTTTCAGGATAACGTGAATATAGAAATGATGAAGATGACATATTCTCTTTCCTCAAGAGAATGTCCATTCTAATAAACAGTGACAAATAATATCAAATCTAGAAGTAAATGTGTATGTAATGTGGTGATAATCAATGCAGTGGAGATAAAGAAAGCAGAATCTGGGATTTAGGAAGTGTAGGGAGTAAGTTACCATTTTTTATAGGTGAAGTCTGGGTAGAAACCAGAAGGGAAGAAAATAACCCATATGAACATCCACAGAAAAGTGTTACAGTTAGAGTATTTTACAGTTTCTACCATTTTAGCCTAAACACTTTTTTCTGATACTTTTAGAATTCAAGATTGAGATCTTATTGATCACTGACATAGATATCTATGCATCTTTTTTTAGGAAAGAAATTTGCTGTTAAAATAAATTTTTTTCAGTCCTTCTAAATCATCCAAGTCATGTTTAAAAATCAGTTTAGGCTTATTATTATTTTTTTCTTCTTGAAATTTTAAAATAATTCTAACATACAATCTGAAAATTTCTCCAGGAACACATTCTGACACATTCACAATTGTCTAGGCATACACTTGCTTCATTATTCATATATTGAGTACATTTATATATGACTCCTCTGGGCCATATAAGAAGAATGAAATGTGATTCCTGCTCCTTTGTAGGCTACCATCCAGTAAGAATGATAACCCAGCACATGAAACACTACTGTTAGCACTGCTACAAGAGCTATACAACAAAGGAATCTGAGGGCAAAAAGAATTATTTCTAATGGGTGGAAGAAACAAGAATTGAAGAAGAGAAGATATTTCTACTGGCACTGGGAAAATCAACAGAATTCTATAAAGCAGTATGGGCGAAGGCATTATAAGCAGACATCAGTAGATGCCAAGGCATGGAGGTGAAAGGAGTTAGCCCAAAGAGAGAAGTGAGCAGTTTGATGTGGTTTGGGCATGAGTATTCAAGTGGTGGAAAGAGATGCATGATGGGGATGTGGCCAAGTGTAGAGTGATGTAATACTGGAGATCTTTGAGGACCTTAATTTTAGTATCAATCCATCAAAGTCAAGACAATTGCCTGCATAGGTCAAACACATTTCCAGGATGTGAGACAGCTGGAGTGATTCCTGAGCTTGCTGGATCACGTGCCGTATTACTAATGGGGCAGATGAGATACAGCAGCTGGCTGAACTGGTTGCCAGCTGAAATTAACTGTTTCATTCCTAGGAGAGAGTGTGGCAGGCTGTAAACTTATCCAAATGACACTGAAGTTAGTTGAAATAATTTTTTACAAAGTAATTACACTGTTCTAGCACTCTACCGGTTCTCTCAGTAACATGTATGTGCTTACATACATAAAACCTACACAAACATACATATATGTAATTGCCAAAATTCATCATATTGATTATATTTAGACAGGGTCTACTCCAGATGACTACAAATATAGTGCAAAAAAATTTATTCAACAAAGAGACAGAAAATATAAATTTTTTTTTCATTCTTAATAAAAATCACCCAGGAAAAGATATCCAACAGTTCAGTTCGTTCTTATCAACTATGCTGTGGCAACTTACTATACAGCAAACTCTTCTCAAGTGTTCTGTAAAATTTTGATCAATTTGCAAAATTTATTTTTGCAACCTAATGTAACTAACAATATCTGTCATACACTGGATAAAGAAGATGTGGTATATTTATACAATGGAATACTACTCAGCCATAAAAACCAACAACATAACGCCATTTGCAGCAACATGGATGCTCCTAGAGAATGTCATTCTAAGTGAAGTAAGCCAGAAAGAGAAAGAAAAATACCATATGAGATAGCTCATATGGGGAATCTAAAAGACAAAACAAACAAACAAAAAAACACAAACAAAGTATAAATACAAAACAGAAATAGACTCATAGACATAGAATACAAACTTGTGGTTGCCAAGGGGGTAGAGGAATGGAAGGGATAGACTGGGATTTCAGAATTGTAGAATAGATAAACAAGATTATACTGTATAGCACAGGGAAATATATACAAGATCTTATGGTAGCTCACAGAGAAAAAAATGTGACAATGAATATATATATGTTCATGTATAACTGAAAAATTGTGCTTTACACTGGAATTTGACACAACATTGTAAAATGATTATAAATCAATAAAAATGTTTAAAAAAAACCAATATCTGTCATACAGAACATTGATCTTAGCAGGCTCTATCACACACGGTGTCTTATATCCAACGAGTAAGAAGCAACAACACAAGTGATGCTGGGACTCTGGCAGTAAAGAAAGATCAGATTATTGAAAGATGTGAAGACTTTTAAGGGGAGCTTGAGAATAATAAGTAGTGTTATTCAAACAGAGGCACAATACGGGAGGGCAGATACATAAATTGTGTGGTGCTGGGAACAGCTTTTATAGACACTGAGAGACAATGTTATTTTTTATAGTGATTGTATCATAATAACTGCTGACTTGTTTGGTGCTGACTTGGGTCTTTAACACCTTCAAGTGGGTGCTGCCTCAAATTCTAGTATTAGAAAGTGTGTCATGACACCCAAAATGTTGATGATACTACTCTTTTAACATTTGGGATTAAGGCGTAATTTACTCTATCTCTTGAGAGATTCAACAAGTAGAGGTGAAGAAATAAAGCTCGTCAAATAATGCATCACTTGGAGCACTGTCATGATTATTTCCTAGTTGATATATCAACCTGCGGGCTCTGTACTGAAACTGCCTGAGCCCAGATTTCATAAGCATATCCCTCAGTGGCTTAAAACAATAAAAGTGTATTTCTCACTCTTTTCATAGTCTAATGAGGGTAGGTAGTGAGTTGGGGATTCTCTTCTGCATAACTTTATTCAGGGATTTAGATTCATTCCATTTTATATCTTTGCCATCCCATTGGGCCTCTGAGTGTCCTGATGGATGCTCTCCCTTAAAGCAAGAGACAAGGGATGGAAGAGAGACAGAGAAAGAGTATGGAGAATCCCATGAGAATAGTTTTAGTAGTCATAGGCCAAATCTAGAAGGAAATATATGACCTGTATATATATTCCATTGGCCAGATCTGTCATGTGCGTCTGCCCAACTGCAGAGGAGTCTGAGAAATGTAGCTTAGCTATGTGGCAAGGAGTGAACAGTAACAGGATTTGTTTGAATCCATTTATTGTCTCTGTTTCAAGTGGAATGTGGCCACTTCCACAGAACTCTGAAATCTAGAATACCGGGACTAAAACATACTCTACTCTGAACTGGTCAGAGAGTTTTATTAAATTGTGGCTAGCCTTCAGGTGGATGCTAGCAAGCCAGAAATCTACCAGGGTGATGAGAGGCAAACAAAAGTACAACGTCCATGATGATAAGCTGAACAGACTGAGGATTCCTAGCACTGAAGAAAGAAAACTAGAAAGGCTACTGTAGGAGAGGTGTTGGATTCAATACATGGGGGTTTTAATTCTGAAGTTACAAACAATGGATAAAAGTTCAAGAAAGATATATTTGATTAAAGCTGCATAAACATGAAAGATTTATAAAGTTTGAACTGAGACTTTGGGGCTTATAAAGCATTATTGCAGGTTGAAATTTGTCATCAGGTTTGTGTGGTGAAGGTGGCAGTAGATGAAACATTGGACCAAACAATCTCTTAAGTCTTTTCTAAACCTGAAGTTCTAGATTCTATGGCTGATTTTTAAACTGTGGTTTCTTGCTGTAAATCTTGACCAAGGAAGATTGCTGCACACATCTTCCCATCCCTTTAAATCTGAAAATTATTTAAAAGCATTATCTCCTACATCATACTATTTATTTAACATTACCATAAAGATGTCCAATTTTATTTGAAAAGCTTTAAAGTTATTTTAAAATGTCAGCCAAGTTATTGTCCTTTCTTTAATTTTATATTTGAAAACGCAGAAGGAGGAATTTGGCTTTATAATAAGGAATAGCCCAGTGTTTCATTTCAAGAGGAAATTCATTTGTGGGCTGGCTGTCAGCATTTTGCAGCTGGATATTTAGTGCCTCCAGCATTATGGGAGAGACTAGAGAACCCAAAATGACCTGGCAACATTCCGGGTGATCAGCTGTCTCAGTTAAGTTGTCTTTAATCCAGCAGCTGTCTCTAAAAATCTTTCTAGCTGCTTTGACTTTTCAAGGTTTGATTCAGTATCGCAAAATCTTTTACTTTGGAAAGTTCCTGATAAACATGTTTTTTTTTTTTTTTCCCAAGGTATTGCATTATTTTTGTGAAATTGAATATTGATCCTTTTCACTCAGACAGTTTTGAAGTCAAGGACAATTCTGAGACTTGGGTCCTGGTTTAAAGACACAGTATATAATTGTACATGTTTTCTTCATGGGCACTCACCAGTGGATTCAGTTTTTGTAATAAGCACATCTAGTTTGCATAAGGTATGGAGATTAGTTTGTCATATGTGTCATTTGTAAATATAAATTCTTAGGTACCAAATAGCTTCTTAGAAGGCAAAACAGAATGAGTGGGATTTTTAGCATTTATTTAGGCATGAGAAATTCTTAGATGATGACCAGCCTTCCAATTAATATCAAGTATCTTTAGTCCTCTTTGAGGTCCTTAAATCTTCAAAATCGAAACAAAACTGGGTTGTATTGGTGAAAGCTTAATATTAAAGGACCCAGTGCTACTTATTGCATTAACAGGCAGAATGCTGTGTTATAAACTGGTAAGACATGGAGGGAAAAGTGCTAAATTTTTCATTATCATTGTGGTTGACTTGGGGTATTTTCCTGAATGTTACACAACCATGAAATTATTGATAACAGCTTAGAGGAAAGGTACTTCTTGTACCTACTGTACAAAGCCTACAGTGTATTCTACAAAGTAATTTTTCAGTCTATATAAATAACTCTAATGGCACCCTTCTCACAGCTTCAAGGTAGCACATTAATGTGTCAGGCAACTAAAGTCTTAGAAAGCTATTCACAGATTAAACCAAATTATGCTGTAGCTAGTTCTGTCCCCTAAGGCCACGTAAGACAATCTATACTTTTCTGTCCAATTAATAGATTTGCAGGAATTAGAAGACTGTAATTAATGTAGATTAGTACAATTTATTTAAAATAGTTACTACATTATGAATTAATTATGGAAACCCCATTAAAATTTTTTAAAAGCCAGGGCAGTAAAGTAGCTTGACAACATCTTTGTAGCTGGTAGCATGGTGGGGCTGCATCTTCTGTAAACTCTAAAGGCAGTTCATAAATTAAATTAACAGATGATGTGATTGCTAGATTTCTGTTGAGGAATTAAATAACAAAATCTGGGTATAACCACCTATGTAAGGCAAGGGTAATTTTTCTTTTACTTTCAGTACTTTCTTTACTACACTAAAGATTTACATTTTTAAAATCTTTCTTTCTTTCTCCCATCCTCCCCCTCATTTTTTTTTTTTCTTCTTTCCTTTCTGATTTATAGCCCTGGCCTTTTCCTTCTATGTTTGACCCAAATGTAATCAGAACCAGAAATTTCGCCTCCTCCTTAAATTTAGTTTATATTCTGCATTGATAACTGGATGAACGAATCAATAAGTAACCGAGTCCCATGAAGGTCCAGAACACTGGCTTCATAGCAAAAGTTCCTTCACTCTTCTTTCCTTCATTTTTGTCCCAGGATAGTTTGTCTTTTTACCTAAATATGGTAGGTTGACAACTCAGGTACATATCTTTCCTTTTAAGAGCATCAACTTATTCTGAATCTCCAGTAATAATATATTCCCAGTTGCCACAGAGTCCTCCTAATGGAAAGCCGCTTGCTGGCAAGCCTTTGGGCTAAACATTCTCAGAATTTTGACTAAGACTTATATTCTTTGGACACTAGGCACGCCCTGACTTCAGCCCCAGAATCAGCTTCTGTAGGTGGGGTAAGTCATTTCATGACCATCTGCTCCCAGTAGGTACAGATTCTTTGAGGTGTTAAATGTTGTGTTTGATCTTTATGATGCAAATCATCAATTTACAATGTATAAAAACCATTAGAATTATGTGGTGACTCAGCTTCAAGTAATCTGAATAATTTTAATTCTCACTAAATTTCAAAAATTAACATTGTAACAGACCATCACCTGCCTGCCACAATATAGTGTGGTCATTATGCCTTTTTGTGTGAAAAGGAAGAAGATAATCCTGTGAGATTTCTCACATAAAATGAAAACTTTTATTATAAACTTTAGATTGTTAAAATGTTTTATTTCTGAATAAAACTTCAGGCAAAAGAGTTGATATTAAGACCAATTTGATAATGTTTAATCTATGTCTCTTTGTGGTGGTCAGTATTTCAGTGATACGGTTCTATAAAATACCTGGCTATAACCTTGTCTAGTACCTTACATGATAATCAAATTGAGATTTCCTCCTGGGGACACTGTCTCCCAAGACATTTTATGTACCCTGTCAAGATTATTAAGTGCTGACATTTCATATTTATCCTGAAGAGTGATACTTCCAATTCTGCTTATTCTTTTATTTGAGAATTTATTGCAGCTCATGTAGAGCAGTTGATTGTCATCAAACATCTTGCAGAAGAATTGATGTGAAAGTTAGAGGGAAGGACATAGAAAAAGATGGATCAATGTGACTCCAGAAGAGAGACTATGAAAATAACCCCTGTCAAAATTCCCAGCATATTCTTTAATAAAGAGATTTCAGCCAGTTAAATGTATGTTTTTAGAACTCTTCTTACCACTCATGCAAAAAGAAATGTAGTCTTAAAATAAAGATAAGAAGCTATTAAATTCTAAGCCCAGAAACCAATCCCAAGGCATCTTGATCATTAGTAGCTTAAATTATATGATACTTTTGAGCATCAAAGGCTTCAAATAGCATGTAATAATCCTCATGAAAGTGGGCTTTAGAAGAGGAAAATTGTATTCACATCCAGATACCAGGATAAAAGTAGGTCACAGACCAAGGTGATTTCTGAGCTGAAATATCTAGATGTAGGACTTGTCGCCAATCTTTTAAGTTTTTAATTGTATAGAGATCTTTATCATTTATTAAATCTATCAAAAATTAAATGGTCCTTCCATCTGAATGCAATTTAAAGCCGCTAAAAGTATTTCTATGTTGATAAACAGGCACAGGCATCCTTAAGATCAAGAGTTTAGACCGCCTAATAATATCAATGTATTTTTATGGATACTTTTAATTTTTATAAAATGGATTTCTTCAACACTCATTATGAAAATTTCAAATGTACAAAAGTAGACAGAAAATCCAGCTTCATCAGTTATCCACTACTGAGCAATCTTGTTCCCCCTCTAGCCCACTTTCCATTTGTCCTAGTCTCAAGGCCTCTCACTTGGCCAGCTGGATTGTTTTAAACAAATCCTTTCAAGTAGTTTTTGATTGTCTCTTTGTTTGTAAACAATAAGCTATCTTTTGAGAAAGAATATATAAATAAGTCTGATCAGTATAGATTTTTTAAAATGTGTGTTTCTTAAAACCGTTCTACAGTGGTCCTGCTCTAATTTAACAGCTGTCTCAGATTAAGGCGATAGCTGTCAAAAATGTCTTCTTCCCACGGGTGAATAAGTAAATAAAGATGTGGCAGATGCTAGAAATTTTCCTCAGAGCAAACACAGAGGTGAAATTCATCAACAGATTACTCAAGAGATTTGAGTGCTGGCTATGACGGGAGTTAAAACAAGAAGATGTGATGAAGACGAGTGCATTTTAAACAAGATATTCTTGGGAAAGGGAGAAAAAGGCTCTCCACTTGTTTCTGAGAAAATGTGAAGAAATTACAACAATATGTTCATTGGGTTCTACTGGCAGTAATTTTGTAGAGAAACAGTGTGGCTCCAGCAACAGCAGGGAATGAATGAGTCTAATGGGGATCGTGGCCTGTTGAATTCTCACCTTCAGTCTTTGGTTAACCTGCTGCTTGGAGCCTACCTGCTCATCAGTCTTCTCTGGAAAAAGGGCTGCTGCTGCTGCTGCTGCTGCTTATGCATTTATGTACACTTAAAACTGACTGGGTTATTGAAATAAAAGGGATCCAAATTGGAAAAGAAGAGGTAAAAGTGTCATTATATGCTGATGACATGTTACTATATATAGAAAACCCTAAAAGGTCCACACAAAAGCTACTAGAGCTGATTGAAGAATTCAGCAAGGTAGCAGGTTACAAAATTAATGTTCAAAAATCAGTTGCATTTCTTTACACTAACGATAAATCAACAGAAAAAGAAAGTAAAGAAACAATCCCCTTTAAAATAGCACCCAAAGTAATAAAATATCTGGGAATAAATCTAACCAAGGAGGTGAAAGAATTATACACAGAAAACTATAAACCATTGATGAAGGAAATTAAAGAAGACTTTAAAAAATGGAAAGATATTCCATGCTCCTGGATTGGAAGAATCAATATTGTTAAAATGGTCACACTGCCCAAGGCAATCTACAGATTTAATGCAATCCCTATCCAATTACCCAGCACATATTTCACAGAACTAGAACAAATCATAATAAAATTTATATGGAACCATCAAAGACCTAGAATTGCCAAAGCATTACTGAAGAGAAAGAAAGAGGCTGGAGGAATAACTCTCCCAGACTTCAGACAATACTGTAGAGCTACAGTCATCAAGACAGCATGGTATTGGTACCAAAACAGACATATAGACCAATGGAACAGAATAGAGAGCCCAGAAATGAACCCACAAACTTTTGGTCAACTCATCTTCGACAAAGGAGGCAAGAATATACCATGGAATAAAGACAGTCTCTTCAGCAAATGGTGTTGGGAAAACTGGACAGCAGTATGTAAAACAATGAAGCTAGAACACTCCCTTACACCATATACAAAAATCAACTCAAAATGGATTAAAGACTTAAACATAAGACAAGATACAATAAACCTCCTAGAGGAAAACATAGGCAAAACATTATCTGACATACATTTCAAAAATTTTCTCCTAGAAGAAACAAAAGCAAGAATAAACAAATGGGACCTAATGAAAATTACAAGCTTCTGCACAGCAAAGGAAACCAGAAATAAAACAAGAAGAAAACCTACGGAATGGGAGAAAATTTTTGCAAGTGAAACCGACAAAGGCTTGATCTCCAGAATATATAAGCAGCTCATACGACTCAATAAGAAAAAAATAAACAACCCAATCCAAAAATGGGCAGAAGACCTAAACAAGCAATTCTCCAAGGAAGACATACAAATGATCAAAAAGCACATGAAAAAATGCTCAATATCACTAATTATCAGAGAAATGCAAATCCAAACTACAATGAGGTATCACCTCACACCAGTGAATGGCCGTCATTCAAAAATCCAAAAATGACAAATGCTGGAGAGGCTGTGGAGAAAGGGGAACCCTCCTACACTGCTGGTGGGAATGCAGTTTGGTGCAGCCACTATGGAAAACAGTGTGGAGATTCCTCAAAAGACTAGGAATAGACTTACCATATGACCCAGGAATCCCACTCCTGGGCTTGTATCCAGAAGGAAATCTACTTCAGGATGACACCTGCACCCCAATATTCATAGCAGCACTATTTACAATAGCCAAAACATGGAAACAGCCTAAATGTCCATCAACAGGTGACTGGATAAAGAAGAAGCGGTACATTTATACAATGGAATACTACTTAGCCATAAAAACCGACAACATAACGCCATTTGCAGCAACATGGATGCTCCTAGAGAATGTCATTCTAAGTGAAGTAAGCCAGAAAGGGAAAGAAAAATACCATATGAGATCGCTCATATGTGGAATCTAAAAAACAAAAACAAAAACAAACAAACAAAAACAAAGCATAAATACAGGACAGAAATAGACTCATGGACAGAGAATACAGACTTGTGGTTACCAGGGGGGTAGAGGGTGGGAAGGGATAGACTGGGATTTCAAAATTGTAGAATAGATAAACAAGATTACACTGTATAGCACAGGGAAATATACACAAAATCTTATGATAAATCAGAGAAAAAAAAAAGAAAATAAAGAAAAGGAATTATTTCAAGCACCCCCCAAAAAAAAATTTTGCTTTGCTTAAGCCTCTAAATTTGTGACAGCTTGTTATGTTATCACAGAAAGCTAATACAGGCTTCATGGATATGAACTTTGATATATGGTTAAGATCACAAAAAGAAGAGACTAAGAGGAGGGCATCCCAGCAGAGGGTAAAGTACAGGTAATAGCACAAAGGCAGAATAATTCAAGTGTGATAAAAAATCAATTCAGTTTGCCTCATAAAACTGAATCGCACTGCTCCAGTTAGCTCATCTGAAAGTGTGTTATGAACAATATTCTTTGGAGATCTAGAGGGTCAATGAAAGGGCCTCAGGGGAAACTGGGAAGGGTTATTAAAGGAAAGAACATTGACTCATTCGAGACCACTACACTCGTCACCTTTATAATGTCTCAACCACCAATGTTTCACCTTTATTCATTCTTTATATAGGACACAACATGGTGCCATCTGAAGAAAGGATTCTGCAGCTTAAACCATTACAAAACAGCTAAATTTGATGATCCCTTCCAGATCAACTATCTACAGTTATTTCTCAAGCATGTTTGGAGGATCTAATCAGATAATCATGAAATGTCATTGTTTCACATGACTGGTAGTTTTCCTATGCTGACGTGCATTGAAATAAGCATGACCCAGAAGAACTGCCACTCAGGGCTGGCATTGCTGTTAGAAGTAAACATGCTCTAGTAGAAGTATAGTGATGTCAACACAACTGACCTCACTCTTCCTTCTTTTGCAGTAGTTCAGGGTGGCTGTTTAGGGTCAGGGAGAAGAAAAAACTCTGTTCTACATAGTCATTCAAGATCCAAATTGACTGAAGCTTTGCTGTCTTCAATATGTGACTCCTTTGTCCTCTCAAGTCATTATTATTGTCATTCTAGCCAAATGGAGATGAAAAGAGCAGGGAGAAACACTCCAGAGAGCTTTTATGATGGAGGACAGGAAGTGGTACATATAATGTCTACTCTCATTTCATGAGAGAGCATTGCATTAGTTACAAGAGAGCAACCTAATTAGATGGCAGACTGGGACATGTGGTGCTACCGATAGCCAAATGACCAGACATTATGGAAGAAGAGGGGTTGAAGACTTTGACCAATGGCTGTCTCTGCCTCAGGGTCATGTTCAAACAAAAGCCTCCAGCACAGCCTAGAAGTACTTCTTTTCTCAATAGCGAAAATCCATGGGGTTGTTGGGTAGAGGGTGTATACAGGCGGAGGAATGAGAGTGGGTCCAATGTTTGTATCAGGGAGAAGAAAAGATAGCAGTAAAGAGAAAAGTACTATGATTTTCTCTCATACTTTATAAAACCTACATTTATTCTGCTTGTGATAAGATATTGTGATATTTCACAAAAACAGAGGAATATACAAGTATCCTGAATAAACTCCAGGGCTGCCAGTAGGCACAGACCTCAAAAGATCTGGAGGCAGTACACCTAAATGAGGCTTTATGAAACTGGAGATGGTATTGGTATGGGAGCTATGCAATGTACATATACTGCAAAGGCAATCAGATCTAAAAAGGAAGATCACAAATTTTCAACATTACTAAGGAAGTGAAGGACAATGAGAGCTTGGAATGTGATGGCAAGGAACAAAGAATTTCATTAAGGTCATATTTAGGTAAGTGAACTACTATTTAATGTATTCTTTACTATGCAATAAACTTGTGAGTGTGACTCTGTGCCAAGAGTGCTTTCAAGATATGTTCCACACCAAAATAAATGATGCAAACCATCTATTACACTTGTATCTTATACCAAACTGCAAGAAATTTACGGAAAACATCACACGGCCTTTGGTGAAAGAAAGAGTTATCAGAGTTAAGAAACTATACCAGGTGTACAGTGAGTTACTGGTGAGTGAACTGGAAGGGAACATGCAAATTGTGTTTTTAAAGACTTGGAAGCCTTAGGAGAGGAATTATATTTATTCTTTTGAATGCAAGGGATAGGCCCACTGAGAAACAGTGGAAACTTAGTGGAGTCAAATATGTTGTTTTACAAGCAACCTTCTCTTTGTGCTTCAAAGATGGGGGGGGAGAACCTTGGGAGAAAACTTGCACTCCTCTTAACCAGACGACTACAAACAATCTAGCTGACTAACTGGCAGGAACGCAGCAGGGAGGGGGGGTGGAGGCTAAGGGATAATTCTAGATGCTTTTAGGTTCCTTCCAAACTTGAAATGGTCACTTCATGACAGAAATATAAAAAAAGACAAACTTCATGCAAGCCTTAAAAATAATGCAGATGTGCTGGGTCATGTTCCTTTGTTATAGGACAAGTATTTTGTTTGAGTTTTCTTTTCACTTTTTGAGAAGTTTGGGCAAAGATGATCTAAGATAAATCAGTCTACTTTAATGACATTAGACATTGTACATCTACTGCTTACTCCCTACTAAGAAGGAAAAAAAAAAGATATTTCTTGTAGAGAAGTAGAGATATTCCTGCAGGCGTTGGTCCCAAAAACTACCAAGAAATTAAGATGAGGTTATGGCTATTAATATACCTACTTTATGCACAGGACATAAGGCACAAAACTATTTGCTTCAGGCAAGACATCAAGTCAGTGGAGGAAACAGAAAATACCTCACCTTTGACTGTACTTTGGTATTCTGAGCCCTCATAGCAGCTGTCTCCTAAAAATGTGACTTTTATGTTGATTAGTGTTATTTTAAACATTCCACTAGGAGTTCAAAATTATTGGCCTGAGGTGTCAAACTAAAGAAAAACTAACAAGCAAAACGACAACTTTCACTGCCTAGAGAAAGAAAATTGTTAAAGAAAACAGACATTTAAACTTCTTAACAACAACAAAAGTTTTTGTCTTATATAGCATGTTGATTAAAGATACCACCTTTGCTTCTGTTACTCCATAGTACTAAAAAGCTTTTTCAAAAAGTTTTAAACTCACATTTAGTTCAAAAGTTCAGTGAGCTTGTTTAGTATTGTTATTTTTATGTTACCAGTTCTGTTTATTCTGAGTTTTCAAGTTCTGCTGCTTCTAACCTAGTCTAAGCCATTCTATCCTGTGGACTACTGTAACACTCTTTTAAAGAAACAAGTCCAATTCTTCAATATTCAATCCATGAATGTTGGCTGGAGAATCATTCTAAATTATAGACTGGGATATATGACTCTGTCCAAGAGGCATGGATGCCCTTCTACTAAACACAAAATAAGTCCATTCAAAAAGATACCTGTACCCCAAAGTTCATAGCAGTACTATTTACAATAGCCAGGACATGGAAACAGCCTAAATGTCCATTTACAGATGACTGGATAAAAAAGTTGTGGTATATTTATACAATGGAATACTACTCCACCATAAAAAATGATAAAATAACTCCATTTGCAGCAACATGGATGTTTCTGGAGAATGTCATTCTAAGTGAAGTAAGCCAGAAAGAGAAAGAAAAATACCATATGATATCACTCATATATGGAGTCTAAAAAAAAAGGAACTCATATATAAAACAGAAACAGACTCACAGACATAGAATACAGACTTGTGGTTGTCAGGGGAGAGAGATGTGGGAAGGGATAAACTGGAAGTAAGAGATTTGCAGATACTGACTGGTATGTATAAAATAAATAAACAAGTTTATACCATATGGCACAGGGAAATAAATTCAATAACTTGTAGAAGCTTATGGTGAAAAAGAATAGGAAAATGAATATATGTATATTCATGTATGACTGAAGAATTGGGCTGTACACCAGAAATTGACACAACATTGTAAATTGAGTATAACTCAATTTTTAAAAAAAGATAAGTCCAAATTCCTTAGCCTAAGATTAAGATCAACAAGCTGGTCTCAAAATACTTTCCAAAAAACTTTTCATCTAGTAATTTCTCATACTTTCTTATACCTTCATAGTCCAGTCAAAGCAGGGCATTTAATATCAGTTCTAAATAGTTGTTTTAAATAAATACCAGTTTTAAAGAATCATATTATTTTCTTCTGAAAGCCCTCTACTGCATGCTACAAGCTTCATAAGTGCTTAACCAATGTCTTGTCTATGCGTCAAGCCCCATTCAAATCTAGTTTTTTGTAAGCCTTCCAGGGACCATTAAGTAGCTATGAAATCATCTTCCTTCCTTTTATTTCCATTATATGTTATAATCTGCATTCTATAACACCCACTATTGATTAATTTATATTAGATTCATTTATATGAATATCTTTGACATTCTATCAGTCAAGGTCCAGTCAAGAAAATGTATAATGTGCCAACTGTTTTAACAGAGAAAATTATATAGTTGGTTACACAATTAGAAGATGATTTTTCACTTTTTTTCATTGAAGTAGAGTTGATTTATAATGTGTTAGTTTCTGGTGTACAACGAAGAGATTAAACAGGCAAAGCAAGAAACACTGAGATAAAGCTATTTCCTTCAGGAAGAAGCTACCATTCCTGGAGATGAGATTAAAGAAAGGGAAGAGATTAGTGTTTTTAAAAGTCTAAAACTTGGGAGGAGGCTCTTTTAGAGGTGGGACTCAGAACTCTTTCAAGAACTCACTGCCCAGTTGGGCTGGTACCTCCGCATCTTAGAGGAGAAAGCTGTGAAGCTGGCACTCAGACTTTTGAAGAGGGGCACAGTCTGACCACTTCTGCTGCTGTTTCCCAGGGAGCACAATGAGGTTAGTCCTGGAGTGAAGAGAGAAAACTGGAAATCGGCATCAACTGCCACTGCTAGAATAGAGACACTGCTGGCATGTGGGGATGGGAACAGAAAACAGCACGCTGTGGAATGGATTCTTATTTTTCTCTAGCACTCCCCATTAGCAGAACTATCAGGGGGGCATCAGGCCAAAGCAGAAACGTAGCTTGGATAGCCCAGTGCAAAAAGTGCAGAGAAAGCATGATATGCATGACACAGCCACCATGCTGCACACCAGAAACTAACACAGCACTGTAAATTAAGAGAGACAAAGTATTATAAGCCAACACAATTTTGCGAGGTTCTGAATTCCCAGAGGGCCAGGACCAGGCTGAATAGCCATACGTCTTCCACACGAGCATATCATAATACGCTCCATATAGTAGGAAATCAGCAAATATTTTATTTGAAATCTGCAAATCTCCTTGATTAGCTCCAAGCCACAGATATCTCAAATGTAAAATAAAAATTACATCACCTTCTAGTAATAAAAGGTAGAGTGATATAAGATAACTTATGTCAAGGATTGAGAATTTTAAATGAAATTTTACACTTTTATTTTCTGTTATATTATAGTCAGGAGACCATTGGAGGAAAGTGCAACAGACCTTTCCTAGTGTTAAGGATACCCTGGTTTTCAAGGGGGAAATGATTAGAAGGCCATCCCAGTGTGTCACCAGGAGGTTTTCTCAGCAGTCTTTTGCTAATATGAAAAAATTCCAGCTGTTCCTGGTATGGAAAAATAAAAGAGAGATTTCTGAAATGAAATGAAAGTAAGCAAGTAAGAATAAGAAACTTAAAGGGAGGGCATGAAGTAGACAAAATACTTTAAGCATAAACTTCCAGCTGATGACATTAACCTTCTATCTCAGGGGTTAATAATCTGGGATAGCAGGACATTGTGGATAACATGGAACTGAGATGAGGGTATCATCTAAAGAACAAGAGGTCTAAGTAAATAAAACCTCCATATTTTTATCTTCTGGTAAAATACTTCATATTTGAGCAGAGTATGAGAGAGATTTCTTACAAAGTACCATTTATTATTACAAAGTATATGGTATATTTACCATCCTAGGCATTTAGGAAAAAACAAAAAAGAGGGGGAGGCAGAGTGAGAAAAAAAATACATGCATGTATCTGTGCACATATGTGTGGTAAACATTTGGTACAGAGTGTTGTGATTTGATATATTAACATTCCTACATTTTTCAAGAAAAACAACACAGAAAACACATTTGCTTCTCTTTACTGAATGTCCATGTACTTGAACAAACAAATCATCAAACAAATCCCTACATATAAAACTGGCTAGCAATGACATAACCGTGACTATTTATTAAGCCTTTAATGCCAGTCATTGAGGCAGGTCCTATATATAATTATTTATCTTATTTCTCACATCCCTATGCTGAAGTACTATTACGTTACAAGCAAAATAACTCATGCATAAAGTTACTCTGTTAATACTAGCTGAATGAATAAATACATGATTCACTAAATTCCTATTTTACAGATGAGATTCTAAGCTGTGAAGGAAAAATTGCCCAATGTTGTTTTACTTTAACGAGTTCTGAGGATTTAGGTTCCATTTAAACAGAAACAAAAAGAAATTATTTTCAGGTTTTGAGATGAGGACTTGGCATGATTAAAATAATGTTTAAATTCATAAGTACATTGTTGAAAGAAAGGAAAATTTTCACTCTGTGAGATAATGCCTCACAGAATAGTAGCAATAGTTTTTAAATTAAGAATGGCAATATATAAAATATTTGACCTAGAAGGTGAACAACCACTATATCTTATTTCTCATGTAAGGCAAGGTACCTCTGTTTCCAAGGATGATTTCAGCTTAGCTACAGAAAAAATGAGAATGACAATAAAAAGCTTGTTTCTCTATGTGCTTGAATACATTGGATCAACCTCACAAGTGCTTTCCCAAGTCACTTTTCTGACCCTTATATCTTCCCTGTTTGCTTAGTCTATTGCTGTAAGCTATATATGTCAAACTCCTAACTATTCATACAGATCCTGTTCAAATCTCACTCCTTTCATTGGAAAGTCCTGGATTCTTCTGCCCCAGATAGGTATTTCCTGTGAATACTTATGGCCTTTCAACTCTGACTTTTGAGGGGCACATTTTACCATCTTTTTCTATAATGCATGATTGCAACTGAAGCCCAGTGGTAAGTCAGTTCAATGCCTGAATGACTTAAACTGTCTTCTAGAAAGAAAAGTAAATTACATATGAAAGACGATAACATTCAGTGCCTCATTAATTTTTACATTTTTTCCTACAGTTTCTGACATTCTATCAAAAATAATCAGTCACACAGAAAAGAATTGACTGAAAATCAAGGGAAAATAATGGACAATGAAAAAACATGCACAAGAAGTTTAGATTTTTTTGAAAAATCAGAACTATATGTTAATCACTATACTCATATGCAATTAATGTTTAATAAATTAAACAAAAGAGTGCATCATGAGAGTTGCGTGGAAAGTATAAAAAGGAATTATTCAGAAATTCTGATTTATGCATTACTTTAAATATGATGATTAAATGCCCCATGCATGAACATACTAGGGTATTAGGCCCAACTGACAAAAGAATTTGGGAACTGGAAAACAGATGAGTAGAACTATCTGGTTGAAGCATGGAGAGACAAAGAAATGATGTAAAATACAAAACAGATCAGAAGATAAATGGGATATGGGGAAGAGTGCATATAAATGAAGTATAAGAGAGAAAAAAGAAAGACTAGGCCAGAAGCCATGAATTTTTCAAAATTGATAAAAGATATATCAAGCTAAAGATGCAATTAGTAGAATCTTAACAGGACAAATACAAAGAAAATCACACTTAGTTAAATTATAGTTAAAACTTCTGAAAACTAAACACAAACTAAAATCTTAAAACAGCTGGAAACAAGAATATTGAAAGCAGAAGAACAGTAGAACTTTACAAATGATTTTAAACAATAAAAATGAAAATCAGAAGACAGTGGAATGTATGATATATTTCACAGCTAAAAGAAAATACCTGCCAAACTATAATAATTAACCTGGTGAAAGTATCCTTTAAAAAATGAAGGTGATATCAAAGATATTTTTCAGACCAGCAAGAATTCATCACTAAAAGGCTACACTAAAGGAAATGGCAACAAGATTCATAAATCATTATGAAAAGAATGGATTAGTCAATAAATAGTGTAATTTGTTATTCATATAAAAATAATGGGAATCTATACTTCATATCCTGTACAGAAATAAATTTCAGATGATTAAAGATCTAACGTGAAATTTTTTTAAAAACTTTAATTTTTTTGGAGAAATATATGGTAGACTATCTCTGCAACTGCCTGACAGAGAAAGATGTCTCAA
Source organism: Vicugna pacos (assembly GCF_048564905.1). Lineage (NCBI taxonomy): Eukaryota > Metazoa > Chordata > Mammalia > Artiodactyla > Camelidae > Vicugna > Vicugna pacos. The sequence goes on along the minus strand of NC_132987.1, from coordinate 58,747,683 downwards.
GCACAAATCCTAAAAACATAATAAATCTGTTTATAATAATTTCTCTGAATAAAAATTCACCATAAATAAGTGAGACTACAATAAATCACATACTGGAAGAAAATAGGTATATTGTACACAACTGATTAAAAATTATTATCCAAAACATATTAATAATTTCTATAAACAACAGAAAAAAGACAAATTCTCAATAGAAAAATCAAAATAGTAAATTAAGAAGCAATTTCCCAAATATGGAAGTCTGAGTTAGCCAAAACAAATAAGCAAAAGAAAAAGAACTAAAAGATGTCCAACTTCATCAGAAATCAAGAAAATTGAATTTAGAACAGTGAAGTAGCAAGGACTTCTGCTTCTAGCCAAGATGGACTAAGATTGAATTTACTTTCTCACACAACAAGTGAAAAAAAAAACCCAGACAAAATGTAAAAGGTTATAAATGTAAGCCAATGAAGGATACAAAATCTTTAGAGATGGGAGACAGAGTTACTTCCACTAACTGTCCAATTTATTGACTTGATAAAGTTTCTAGGTCTTGATGCGGTGAGGAGGAACCTAGGTGTAGTAGAATAATGGTCCTTCAAAGAGGTCCTGAAACTGTGAATATGTTACCTTACATAGCAAAGGGACTTTGTAAATGTTGATTAAGTCAAGCACTTTGATATGGGGAGATTACCCTGGATTATCTGGACAAGCCCAATCTAATCACATGAGTCTTTAAAATCAGAGAAACTTTCCCAGTTCAGTTCCAAGTCAGAGGAAGATGTAACTATGGAAAAATAGTTAGAGAGATGTAATATTGTTGGCTTTAAAGATGGAAGAATGGGACATAATCCAAGGAACTTGGGCATCCTCCAGAATCTGGAAGTCGAGGAGACGGATTCCCCTCTGGAGCATCCTGAAAGGGGCTCAGCCTTGCCGAGCCTTGGTTTTAGAATAGTGTTCTCATGTTGGATTTTTAACCTACAGCACTGTAAGATTATAAATTTGTGTTGGTTAAGCCACCAAGTTTGTGATGATTTGCTACAGTAGCAATAGGAAACTAATACACCCAGAGGGTCCTCGCAGACTCTCAGAGATTCTAGGAAGACCAGTGTGGCTAAACTCCCTAAATAGGAGAAAGAGAAAGCTGCACACACAGAGATTCCCAGATTATCTGTAGAGTCCTCTTATCCATTCAGCTGAGAACTGTCCTACGCATGCATACAAGGAAGACATCTGAGGCTGAGGAAAGGAATAGCCACGGGATCAGAGGTAATAACACCCAACGTTCAACACAGTGCTCTCTCACCAGCTAGAATGGAATCTATGATACACGGGACATTATGTAAGCAGACGGGTTTTCCCTCAATAACAGGGAGTTAATAGTACTAAAATGAGCACTGCTCAGAAGTGGTACAGTATCACTCAAAGTTAGAGGGTGATACACTAAGGATGTAAACTATAAGCCCCCAAACAAGCACTAATATAAAAGACACAGAATATGTAAGAAAATGGAGGACAAAATGGAATTATAAAGAAGTAATTAATTGAAAAGAAGGCAGAAAATGAGAAAATGGGAAAAAGTTACAGATGGCACAAAGAGAAAACAAGTATAAGTTCATTGATTTAAATGTAATTATATAAATAAACACCTTCAGTGAAAATGCACTAAATACCCCAACTAAAAGGCAAAACTTATCAGATTGGAAGAAAAAGCAGAACCCAACTATAAGCTGCCCACAAGAAATACACTTCACGTGTAAAGACGTAAAGACGTGAAAGGTGAGAAAATGATATGCCAGCACTCATCAAGAGAAAGCTGGGATGGCTATATCAATATCAAATTAGATTATATATTAAATTACATCACTAAGGATACAGAAGATTATTCAACATTAACAAATAGGCAAATTTATTAAGATAAATAATAAGTCTGAATATCTATAACAGAGCTTCCAAATAAATGAAGCAAATGATAGAACTACAAGGAGAAATAGACAAATCCACAATTATGGCTGAGGATTTCAATACTCCTCTCAATAACTCATGGAACAAATAGACAGAAAATAAATAAACATATAAAAGATTGGAAAAAATTCTTCAAACAACTTGACAAAAACTTCTAAACAAAATTTTAGTAAATCAAATCCAAGAACATACATAAGCTAAAATACATAACGACAAAGTGGTTTTAAGCCGAGAATGTAAAGGTTGTTTAATACCTGAAAATCAACCTATGTATTTAATCATATCTGTAGCCTAAATAAGAAAAAATGATAATCTCAAAAAGATGCAGAGAAAGTGTTTAACAAAAATCCATTATCATTCCTGAGGAAAACCTGCAAACTTGGAACCAAAGTATGTAGGAAAGCGTTAACTCAGCAGGCCTGAGTTGTTCAAGCCCTGCATTTCCCAATTTTCATGAATGGCCTTGGACCAAGTCCTGAACACTAAGCTCTTGGAATGTTCTAACTGATGAGTGTTTTGAATGCTTATGGCCTTGAAACATACTTCACTTGCTAGTCCAGATTGTTTGTGCAAGCAACGTGATTTATGTGAACATCTGCTTTCCTTCTGGGTGTCTGGAGTTTCGGTAACTGCAATCAGTCATGAGGACATTGTGCACCTGTACGGCAGATCCCCAGTAAGAACTCTGGACACCTCAGCTCAGGCAAGGTTCTCTATTAAACAGAACTTTGTATGTGTTGTCAAAACTCATTGCTGGAGGAATGAAATGTGTCCTGTGCAAGCCTACTGGTAGAGGGCTCTCAGAAGCTTGTGTCTGGTTTCCTTCAGACTTTTCCCTATGTGACTTCTCCCTTTGAAGATTTTGCGATGTATCCTTGTACTGCGATAACCTGTAACAGTGAGCATAATGACTAGCCAATCACCAATCCTGGGAATAGTCTTGAGGACCTCTGACCAGAGGTAAGTAACACAACCTGACAAAAGACAATCTATAAAAATCCTACAGCTAACATCAGACCAAATGGTGAAAAACTGAACACTTTGTCCCTAAGATCAGATACAAGACAAGGATGTACACTCTTCTAGTCAACAGTGTAAGGGAAATTCCGCCTAGTGTAATAAGGCAGAGAAAACTAAGTTGTAAAAGAAGTAAAATCTTTCTTTATTTACAGACATGATCGTCTATATAGATATCAATATAATCTACCAAAAAAAGCTATTAAAGCTAATAAGTGAGTTCTGCAGGTTTCGTATATATGAGCCAATTGTTTTTCCTAAGACAACTGAAAATTGAAATTTTAAAAATTCTATTTACAACAGCATAAAAATTATGAAACACTAAAAAATGAATCTGGTAAAATATGCAAAAGATCTGTACAAGGAAAACTACCAAATAGTGCTGATAGAAATTAAGGACCTAAGTAGATGAAGAAATGAATCACAGTCATGAGCTGAAAGTGACTGTTCACTTACAGTGTCCACCTTAATTTTAAAGAGGAAGAGAAGGTAAGAAACTACTTACTTATGATCTCTACGTGTATGAGATCATAGAAAGATGTTAATTTTTGTCACTATAAGGCATTCAATTGCCTACTTAGCAAAAAATGTGTAAAAGCGATAAAAGAGCATTCATAACCATACTCTGGTGCCTGGGTATATAAGAATAGTGAAATAGCTAAACCTATGGAAATCTGAATTGCCAGAAGCTGTGGGAGCAGAAAGGAGGAATATAGGGCACATAGGTGATAATAAAGATGTTTGATTAAAAAATAAAATAAAAAAACGAGAAAAGACACTCTTCAGCAAAGGAGGCTTCCATGTCATTATGCGGAGCTTTTAAAAAATGAATATGTAACAAAAAAGTTCATGTTAAAAACATTGTCTTTGTGCTGATGTGAAAAAATTAAGTAATTTCTGAAGTCTGTATCTCAAAAGTTTGGTACATATTAGTTTGTATCTGCTAATTCCAAACTCTTAATTTATCCCTCCCCTCCCTTTCTTCTTTGGTAACCGTAAGTTTGTTTTCTATGTCTATTATAAACACAATAGATAAATAAGGTTCTACTGTATAGCACAGGGAACTATATTCAATAGCTTGTAATAACCTATAATGAAAGAGAATACAAAAAATAACATACATGTATAACTAAATCACTATGTCGTACACCAGAAACCATCACAGCATTGTAAATCAAATATACTTCAATTAAAAAAAAGAAGTTTTGGTGGTATTTGCTAAAATGGACTTGTATTTGGGCTGTTACAAACTAAACATCAAGACAGTAATAGAGATACACTTATTCATCTATGCATATACATAGGTATTTGTATGTGCATAATATTAGCATAAAGTACAGAGCTGTAACATATGACATATATATAGCTAAACATTATCTTAGATTGAGCAAATTTAGATTTTTACACAAATGTTATCCAAAAGAGATCATTTGTAAATCAAGTTTGTTTTTAAACTTTAGCTAAATCTTGATCACCAAATATATTCAGTTTAGATATGGAGATCAGAACCAGAGGAACATGCACTGTAACACTGACCTCAGCCATCACTAGTCCATGTGTTCCTTCCCTATGGATAAATTATTTGGAATCATTTATTCAAGATGCATTCATTACCAGTAAACATATACTAGCATAGGCAGGCACCAGGTACTACCAAAGCATTGGTGATACAGAGATGTCCCTGCCCTTAATGACAAATATTAAGTGAATTATCAAAATATACCCTTAAGAAGGCTATGATAGGAGCATCTTTAACCTGCTTCTGAGGAAGGAGAGAAACAGTGGCCAGAAAAGTCAGCTAAAGTTTCATAGATGTCATTATGAATAAATAGAATAATATCTAGAAAAGTATTTTCCGAACATTAAAGATTTATATTGTTTAAGAAATTATTACCACAAATTCCTCCATCTCAGTTCTCAATAAAGAGGACATTTCCCAGCAATGATAGAACTCTGTACACATAAGCATTCAAATATTTCATGGACTGCCAAGGCTCATGAGCTTTTCAACCATTTCTTTTTCCAGAAAAAAAAAATCTACTTGTAAGTAAACACCTCACCCATAAGTGAAAATAAGAACAGCTGAATAATTTACCAAGGGTAGTTTTTGCCCAGTCTGTTGCGAGACAGGCATCTCATTTTTCTTTTCTAAATATCATTGGTAGGTAGAATAACAGCCTCCTAAAGATAGCCACATTCTAGTCCCTACAGCTTATGAATATGTTAGGTCACATGGCAGAGAATAATTAAATTAGCAGATGGAATTGTTTGTTAATTAGCTGATTTGAGATGGAAACTTCATTCTGTATTATCTACATGAGCCCAGTGTGATCACATGGGCTTTTAAAAATGGGAGAGGGAGGCAGAAATGTCAGGGTCAGAATGATCCAACGTGAGAAAGACTTGAGAGGCCACAGCTGGCTCTGGAGATAGAGGAAGATCCACAGGGCAAAGAATGTAGCAGCCTCTAGACTGAAAAAGGTAAAGAAGTGAATTCTCTCCTAGAGCTTTCAGAAAGGAAATGGTTCTGCCTGGTTTTAGCTCGGTGAGACCCATTTTTGACTTCTGACCTCAGAACTGTTAAGATAATAAATTTGTATTGTTTTAAGCTATTACATTTGTGGTCCTTCGTTACAGGAGGAATAGGGAACTATTACAATGAACATTTGGTTCATTCTCAGAAAAACATGTTCTATGAAGCATTTATTGAAAACTCCAGCCACTGCTATCATAGTTCTCTATTCCTGAAACTTACTGCAAATGTGATGGCTTAAAACAACACGCATTTATTAGGTCACATTTTTAGAGGACAGAAGTATGGGCAGGCTCCACTGGATTCTATGGTCAGGATCTCACATGGCCAGAATCAAGGTGCTGACCAGCCAGGACCCTTACCTGGAATCTCTGAGAGATCATCTGTTTCCAGGTTCATTTCAGTTTCTCAGCAGATTTACTTCCTTTCAGCTATAGGCTGAGATCTGCATTTCCGCGCTGGCTATCAACGTGGGGCCTCTCTCAGCAACTGAGACTGCCTGCATTTCTTCTCATGTGGCCCTCTTCAAGCCCGCAGTGGTACATCAAATCCTTCTTATGCTTCCAACCTCTCTCACTTTCCCTTATGTCATCAGCTGGAGAAAGTTCTCTACTTTTAATACCTTATGTGATTAAATCAGTCAGCTGGCTAATCCCCCTGTCTTACGGTCACAATAACATAACATAATCACGGGAGTGATATCTCACCATATTCACAGGTTTTGGGGATTATAGTGGGACATATTCAGGAGTTCATTTTAGGAATTTTGCCTACTGCAACTATTCAATTGCCTTTTTAATTTTAATATATTTGAATTATTAATTAATTTACTTATATGGCTTTCTTGTACATTGCCCTATATTCTGATGTATTATTTTATGGAGACATGTCTCCAATAAACCATAGGAAACTTCTAAGCATAAGAATAATATGCTGTAATTCTTTCATTAATTGGCACCATGTTAGAGCTAAGATACAGAGATAAATAGGATTGTCAGGAAAAAGTCTAATGGCATAGTATTTGGAAGAACTGTAGACAATTTTGAAGAGCATAAAATCTTAATATAAGAATATAATGCTTGTATGATTTAAAGGCTGTGTGACCATGGGTAAGAATCTTTAATTTCTAACCGTGTTATTTCTGAATTCATTAAAGTTTATTCAGTGAGTACCAACTATGCTAAAATGGAGATGAAAAACTGCTTACCTACCAAGAGCTTTTTGAGATTCAAATTAAATGACCTAGGCCAAAATGTTTATAAAAGTATGAAGTACTATTCAAATATGAATTATTAAAATTATTAGTGCAGATTCTTATTTGGCATCTTTTGTGTCTACATCATCCAGCAGAGAGCAAATTATATAATAGATACTCCAAACGCTGACCACCACTGTCATCAGTAGGTAAATACATGCATTATATTTCATTTCTCTTTTTAACTATCAAACTTGTCTCTAGCAAATGAAAGTAATTCCCTATTTCTGACTTCTTTCTTCATCCATCTTCTTCCTTGTTTGCCCTTGGGCTGTACAAGACTTTGTTTTTACATTTGCTTAAAGATTTCCTGCTGCAGAAACTTTCCTGATAGGTGAGATGACTGAAGGCCAGATAAGGGTGGCAGACGCCACAACACTGATGAGAGGTGGCTGAACTTGGAACAATCAGCTGGGGCAGTTCCCTGTAATAGCTACTTAATTGATTTTAGCATGGAGATGGGGACAAAAAATGCTGCTCCAAAATTTGGCTGCCATACTCAAAAGAACCAGCATAACACCTCAGAATCTACCCCAAATCTACTGTTCAACAAGTTTATTAGTGAAGTGTTGGAGAATTAGCTGGAATGGTCATAGTGAGGCTCTCAAATTTACTGTGCGTAAGAACTATCTAGGGTTGCTTGTTAAAAATGCATATTCTAGACATACACCCTGAGAAACTCTGGTTTAGGTAGTCGAGAGGAGGCTAAGTATGAGACCTAGAAATCTGTACCTTTTAACAATAAACTCCAGGGCATTCTGAAATATAATGGCAAATCAAAAATACTTTTTATTCTTCTTTATTCATATGACCAATAATACTGTGTCAAAAAAAAAGGACCTGAGATCATGGATTTTTTAAGTCAGTCCGGATGTGCATTTCAACAATTCCAGCATCTTATTTACTGCGTGATCTTGAATAAGCTATTCAGACTTTGTCTTAGAAATCTCATTTGTAAAATAAAGAGCATCATTGTAGCTAATATGAATGTGGTGAGGATTAACATGTTAGCTATTTCAGTTATTACTATTATTATTATTACTATTATTATTATTCTCCTAAAGTGCTGACAACGGCATCTTAAATTACCAGGCAGCAGGGCCACAACTTATTTTTGAAAATCTCTAAACCAAATGATTAAAAGACTCTTGCTGGATTCCTATGATACACTCATAATAACAAAGCCCCGTTTTATCTTGTAATAATATGCAGCATAGAAATATAAAGAACAATGCAATTGTACAAGAATAAATTAAACCAAAGCTATATGATGAGACAATAACATCTGCTGAACAATATCAATCATTACCAACAGTACAATGATGATCCTGGGGCCATGCTGTGGGGGTGGCTTCGTGGATTAAAAAATTCAACAAAAGTGGCATAATAGGATTCTATGTCATTGTTTCTCACATCCCTGATTCAGAAGTAGGGACAGGAAGAGAAAGGGAACATGCAAATTTTTCATGTCCACAACATTTGCTAGTCTTTGTTTTCCCCCAAGTATACTTCTCAGTAAGATGCATTGTTTTCCATGTGTATCAGATTCTTTGCATACACTAGGCCATTTTGGGGAAGGAAATGAAAGTCCACATACAAATAAATCCTTAAAATATGACATATTCAATCAGAAGAGATGATAAAGAGTTTGAATTAATGACTCTCAGAGTGACCGTACCCCTTTCCAGGCAGGAGGGCATCTCCAGTGGTACAGGTAGCTTGCCCCTTCCCCAGAAATAGAAGGTTATTTTCCTGATCTCTTCCTATAGCTACATTGGGTCTTCTGAGACTGAGAGGACCAAGATTTGCTGCTTTTCCCAATGGCTTAAGGCTTTTGTTACATTGGGAAGAAAGAACAGAGAATTCTGGCAGTTTCCTGCCTTGTTCATAGCACTTTGGCTTCTCTGCCTCAAGCCTGGATCACAGGGAGGCTTTCTGTGGTCTCCTGCCCTGTCCTCGGTCTTTCTCATGAGCACTTCTTGAGATCTGTCGAGAAAAGCCTGAAAAAGAGCAATAATTCCCATTGTATCTGTTGTTCCCAGTGGTTCTACAGTCTCATTCTAAACACACTCTACTCAGCTTTCATCAACTTACAGAAAACTTTATCTGAATTCTTCCTAGCTTTTCCAACACTCTGTGTCTGCCCCAGGTAAACAACTGCTTGCATCCGATCTGACTAGTGTGACTAAACTTTAGATAGGCTTCCTGCTGACTCTAGGTCCCTGATCTCCCATTTCTTAAAGCATTTACTTTAGAAAACTTGTTAACTATAAACGGTTTCTGCCCCTTTGGGATGTAAATCTTTTAAAAAGACTTTTGCCAGTTTTACAACTTAGGAATATCTTTCTCAAGGAAACTGGAGTGGATCTTTTTAAATGTATTAATCGAGAAAGATGGTGCCCCTACCAGCTAGTCTCTGTGGGAGAGGAGGATCAAGCATATCTTCAGTGGATGTTTTACTCCAAGTTACAAAACTTCTTCTTGTCATAAAGTAGGTGAAGTTTATTCTTCCTTCAGATAAATTCACCCCAGCACTTAAAAACCCTCTTGCCCTTTGTTTCTATGGAGTTAAGTTCTGGCCTCTCTCTCCTATTGCATTAGCCTTGATTAAAGTCTTTCTTGATTGTTTAACTTTGCCCAGTACATCTTTGACACATCTCTCCTTTGAGGATCCTTTCTTTCCTTAGATTTTAGGTTAGTTGATTATTCTGCAATCTCAACTTTCTGATAAGTACAAGCAAAGTTGTTATTTGGTTGATTTCCCTGATTTTTTATTATTTCAATGCTGAAAGTTATCCTTTTCCCAGCTCTCTACAACTTAAGCAGAAACCAGAAGGACTTTATATTTTTATCACATCTTTTTATGTTTTCAGTTGAATGTATACTCTACAATGAAGGCAGTACATTAGAATGTTAGAACACATAGCATTATAAATAATAAATATACTTCTACTGAGAATGAATCCTCAATTAGCAAAAAAAAAAAGAAGCAAAATCAAAAGTACTAAAGTCATTGGAAATAAATTAGAGAAGATTTAATAAGCCACATTTCAGGAAATTATCAACAAGTCCATTTTTATTGTCTTGTAAAAACATTTTCATTGCACTTCTACCAAAAACAACTTAAAAACTAGACAAAAAAAATCTTTCACATGTTGCAGAAGAGGAAGCACAGAACTATGCAACCATAAGAGAAGAAAAGTAAATAATTTAATCTCATAATTGTTCTGGGTTTCTGCCTGAAAGCATTTACCAGAACATAGTGCAGCAAAGAGTGTTTCAATGCTGGCACATGGGTCTGAGACAAAGAAAGAGATTAAACCTCAGGAAAAATGAAAATAAGCTCAGATGAAAATATAATTTAAAAGAAGAAAATAAAAATAACATAAAGAAAAATTTAAATAATCAGAAAAATAATGAAAATGGAAGACAGGGAAAAGGAATAATTTTCATCTGATTGAAATATTTGGTGAAGAAAAATGAAACAATGGACCAGAGCTAATCTTTAAAACGCTGATCCCAACCCAGAAATAGAAAAAGACCTGAATCCGCACAATTAAAAGGCTCACAAAGTACCTGGCAAAATTAACCCAGAATAATTATCTCTGAAACACATCCTAATAAAAAGACAAAGGTAAACTCTACAAGCTTCCAGGAGAATAATTTAAAAAGGCAAAAGAAGATTGGCATCAGAATTTTCAAAACTAATATATAGAGCAAGGCAACAATGGAGCAGAATTTTAAAAAATTAACAGCTTTATTGAGGTCTAACTGTTTCCCATGCCTTTCTATCACCAGCAAGCAACTGCTAACCTGTTCTCTGTCACTGTATTTGTATTCTATATAAATAGAATCATATAGTATGTATGGTTTTTTGCCTGGCTTCATTTATTAATTGTAATTATTTTGAAATTTATCCACTGATTCTTGTATCAAGTATCCAGTGTATAGATATACCACAATTCGTTCATCAGTCATCTTTTGATGGCTTCTTTAGTTGTTTCCCTTTATTGACCATTTCAAATGAAGCTACTCTGAACATTCCTGTACAAATCTTTGTATGGACATATGCTTTATTTCTCTTGGGTAAATAACTAGAAGGGAAATGGCTAGAATATATGATAGATGTATGCTTAACTTTTCAAGAAACTGCCAACTATTTTCCAAAATAGTTGCACCACATTCTTTCTTGGGATGGTCAATATTTAGCTTTTTTGCACTTTTTTATTAAAGTATCATCCTAAAAATTAAATCTTGGAGGGGATACCATTCTATTTCTTTTTTTAACGAGAAGTTTTATTTTTGTAAATTTTCTTGCAGTTGTAAGAATTAATAGAGAAAGATCCTAAGTGTTTTTTTTTTAAATAGCATTTGGTTCTTCTCTATGTTTCCTATTTCATTGTTGAGGCTTTGTATTTCTTTATTGGGACTTTCCATGTTTTGATTTGTTTCATACATTTTAAAATTTCTCATTGAAGCATTTTTATGATTACTATTTCTAAACTTCTGTCCAGTAATTCTCATTTCTGACATCCTAGTGTTGGCATCTATTGATTGTCTTTTTTTCATTCAGGGTGAGATCTATTAGTTTTTCAGTATAATGAGTGATTTTCAGTTGAAATCTGAATAGTTTGAGTGTTACATTATGAGATCCTGGCCTTTATTTAAATTTTCTACTTTAGCAGGTCTCTTCTGACACTGCTATCCAGAAGGAACAGGAAGGCACCACTGCCTTGCCACTGCCAGGTGGTAGCAGAAATCCAGGTTCCCTACTCAGCCTCTTTTGACAACCACCAGGGAGTGGACTCCTCATTACTGCTAGGCTCAGGTGCAACTTTAGACTACTCACTGGTCTGGCTGGGAAATGTAGGAGTGTCTCACCACTGTTCCCTCCGTGGCCTCCACCAATGCTTCAGAATAGACAGTGGCCCTCTGTCTGCCCACCAAACCTCCACCTACATCTCTGCAGTGGAGGGATGGTGAGGAGCTTCACTATCGGAAGCTAAGTGGAATTTCCAGTTCTCCTGGTGGTCTCTGCTGCCACCAGGGGTGGGTGGCCTCTTCTTCACTTAGGCAGGATAAAAGTCCTGGGTTCCAGCTAGTCTCCTCTGTCACCATCCCATCAGCCCTGTGAGGGCAGAAGTCTAGCCTCCTCACCTGGCATTTGCAGGTTGAGTTGGGATAAGGCCACTTTTTTCCCTATGGTGTTTAGCTAGAGGACAGTGGTTATTGTCTAGAAGTATTCTGTCTTGCTAGGTTGCCCCTTTATTGGTACCTTGCTAGAGAGAGCAGTCTTGGGGTGGGTGGGTGGGGGAGTTCTTTCTGTCAGAAAGTATTGGCAGCTTTGAGCTGCTGATTCCTAGGATATATGAGGCAAAACAAACAAAGAAAACAAAACGAACACTAAGGAATTCAACATCAAGTCATTCCTAGGACTGCAAGATCCCTAGCCACTCCACCTTCTTTTCATCCTTCAGAGTCTTCATATGTTTATTTTACATATAATGTTCAAGGTTTTCATTTGTACTTAGCAGGAGGATTAAGGAAAACTATGTCTGCTCCATTTTCCCAGAAGCAGAAGTTCTGGAGCAGCATTTAAAAAATATATCAATGGAAAAATATGTAAACCAAGGTTTTTATATCCAACCAAGTTATTTCAACCCTTTACAGCACATGCCAGTAACTCTTTCAGTGTATTTTCAATCTTGGACATTGCAGTTATCTCTAGAAGTTCAACTTAGATTTATTTTTTATATCTTCCCTTGTCTCTACTGAACATGTCAGTCTTTTCTCCTGCTTCTTGAACATGTGAAATACAATTATAATTTCCCTTTAAAGTCTTTGAATCCTAATTCTATTACTTACATCAGTATGAGGTTGGTTTTGACTGGTTTTTCTCCTTTTTATAGGTAGCATTTTCCTGCTTCTTTTCACGCCTGGTCATTTTATTAACTGAATTCCAAATACTGTAAATGGTGCATTATTTAACACTAGATAGCTTCATATTCCTATGAATATTCATGAGTTTTGTTCTGAGCCATTCTTAAGATTTTTGGAAGATGTTTGATCTTTTAAGGTCTTGTTTTTATGTTGTTAGATTGCATCACTTAGTTTAGATTTAATTATTCCTTTTCTGAGGCAACATTCTTCTGGTTTCTTTACTTTATCTCCATGAATAATAAGCATTTATGCTCTGACTAGTAAGAAAAGTCACTATTCCTAGTCCTTACCATCCTCAGTGACTGTTCTTTTTAATGTTTTGAGGTAGTTCTTTTCTCATCCTCAAATAATTTCTTCAAGCACATGTGCTGATTGGGAATTCACTCAGTATTCATGGGGGGCACTATGCAGATCTTCAGAGTTCTTTCTCTGTGTAGTTGTCTCCTTGCCAGTATACTACCCTTAAGAGGAAATACTGAAGGAAGCTGTCTGAGGGGCGTAAGTAAATTATTTAGTACTATCTTGCAATTATTTTGGGGGGGAGGTAATTAGGGTTTACTTATTTATTTTTTTAATGGAGGTACTGGGGATTGAACCCAGGACCTTGCACATACAAGGCACACACTCTACCCCTGGGCTATACCCTTCCCTATCTTGCAATTTTTATAAGTCTAAAATTATTTTTAAGTAAAAAGCTTAGAAATTAAAAATATATACTTATATTTAGCAAAGTATGTGTCTTGCAATTTTTATGAATCTAAAATTATTTTTAAGTAAAAAGCTTAGAAATTAAAAATATATACTTATATTTAGCAAAGTATGTGCAAGACCTATACATTGAATGTCCATATTACCCAAAGAAATCTACAGATTCAATGAAATGCCTATCAAAATCCCAAAACCATCTTTTATAGAAGTAGGAAATAAACAACTCTACAAGTCATGTGGAACCAAAAAGACCACAAATAGCTAAATCAATCTTAAGATGAACAAAGTTGGGTGTAGTACTCTTCCTTATCTCAAAATATACTCAAAGCTATAGCAATATACATATGGTACTGCCATAAAAACAGACATATCAATCAACAGAACAGACTCGAGAACCCAGAAAAGATCCCCACGTATACAGCTACCTGATCGCTGGCAAAGGTGCCAAGAATACACAACGGGGAAAGATAGTATCTTCAACACAGTGTTGGGAAAGTTCGATACTCACATGCAAAAGAATGAAACTGGAACTTTATCTTACATTATAAACAAAAATAAACTCAAAACTAATTACAGTCTTAAATGTGAGATCAGAAATCATAAAATTCCTAGAAGGACAGATAAAGAAAAGCTCCATAATGTTGGTCCTGGCAATGATTTCATGGATATGACACCAAAATATAGGCAATAAAAACAAAAATAAACAGATGGGACTACATCAAACTAAACAGTTTCTGCATAGCAAAAGAAATAATAAATAGAGTGAAAAGGCAGCTTATAGAATGGGACAAAATGTTTAAAACCATACATCTGATAAGGAGTTAATGCACAAAATATATAAGGAACTTCCACAACTCAACAGCAAAAAAGCCTAGTAATTCAGTTTTAAAATGGGCTAAAGGACTTGAATAAGTATCTCCAAACAACCACACAAATGGCCAACAGATATATGAAAAACTGCTCAATGTCATGAATCAGAAGGGAAATGCAAATCAAAACCACAATGAAACATCACCTTATACCTATTTAGGATGCCTACTATAAAATATATGTGTGTGTATGTTGACAGGGATGTAGAGATGTTAGAACCCTTGCATACTTGTTGGTATAAATGCAGAATGATGTAGATGTTATGGAAAATAGTATGAGCTTTCTCAAAAAAATAAAAACAGAACTATTATACAACCCAAAAATTCCACTTCTGGGTATTTATCCAAAATAATTAAAACCAAGATCTTGAAATGTCAGCACCCCCATGCTCATTACAGCACCATTCACAATAGCCAAGATACGGGAACAACCTAAATGTTGGTTTGTTGAATAGATTAAAAAAAAAAAATATATATATATATATATATATATATATATATATATATATATATATATATATATATATATATAAAATTCACCCTTAAAAAAAGAAAAAAATTGCAATATGTAACAAGAAGAATGAACCTTGAGGACATTAAGCTAAATAAAATCAGCCAGTCACAGAAAGACACATACTTCATGATTCCACTTATCTGAGGCCCCTAAACTAGTCAAATTCATAGAATCAAACAATGGAATCATGTTATCAGGGCCTACTAGGAGGGGGAAATAGTACAATACTAAAACATGGGTATAAAATTTCAGTTATGCAAGATGAATAATCTTCAGTTATGCAAGATGAATAATCTGCTCTACAACATTGTATCTCTAGTTAACAATACTGTATTGCACACTTAAAAAATTTAAGAGTAGATCTCATGTTAAATAGTCTTCTCACAATAAAATAAATGTTTTGAAGTAATGATGAAAGTTTGGCATCCTAATTGGGATATTTTCTAAGTGTAAAATACATCCTGGATTTTGAAAAGTTCATACTTAAAAATAATGCACAATATCCATTAATATTAATATTTTAATATGGGCTATGTATTGAAATGATAGGTGTAATAGTTTAAATAAAATACTTTGTTAAAATTTTAAAAATCTTAAAATTAAGTAATGACAGTATAATATGAGTAAAATATTTGAACACACATTTCTCAGCAGGAGATATACAAATGGGTAATAAGTGCATGACAATATATTTAAAAACATCTTTATTCATCAGAGACATGCAAAGTAAATCCATAATTTGATAATACTACACATACATAAGAATGGTAAGAATGGTCAAAATTAAAGACTGAAAACACCAGCTGCTGAAAAAAAGATGGGCCAAATAAAACTCTCATTCATTCCTGATGGAAATGTGAAATGATAGCCCTGCTTTGGACAATAATTTATCAGCTTCTTATAAACTTACACTTGCATCTACTACATGACCCAGCAATTCTGTAACTAGATATTTACTCCAAAGAAATAAAAACCTATAACTTACACAAAATCTTGAACATCTGTGAAAGAAAAATAAAATGAAAATCACCTAAACGTCTATCAACACATGAACATATCCTAAGATAGTAGTACCACAGGATAATTCTCAGAAGCAGTGGATACATGTAACAATAGGATAAATCGCAAAACTTTTACTGGGTCAAAGCAGCCAGACCAAAGAGAATACTGTTTGATTCCATTTATCTGAGACTTCTGACCAAGCAAAACTATCGCCTAGTGGCAGAAAGAAGGCTAAAGGGCCCAAAGAAGTATTCTGGGTGATATAAAAACATGCTGATTGGGGTGATGGTTACCTGACGGAGTATATTTATCAAAACTTATCTAACTCTCTACTTAAAATGGGGGCATTTATAATTCATAAATTAGACTAAAATAAAGTTGATTGAAAAATCATAACACACTCCTCTTAGTTGTTCTGTAGGTCATTAGGAAGGACTTAGGTCCACTGAATCCTCCCTCCAGGGTTGTAGCAGTGATATCCATGTCAGCCTGCTGTACAGAACTGACTTTATTAAAATGAAAATCTCACAAGGGTCATTGATGAGAGTGGAGCCACATGTATGCATGATAATGATACTGATATAAAAGACTCTAAAAAAAATAAATCTTGTACTTATATGAGTCCATACCATAGGAAACACTTAGAAGAACCTCAAAAACACTTTGCGAGCTCCTAATCTCTTATAACAAATATTTTCAAGGGTCATTCCATTGCTATTTATGTTTTACTGCAATATATTAACGGAAGGTGGGATACAAGAAAGGATTTTTGAATACCTATTACATCCTAGACATTGCTGAGCTACAAAGATGAAAGCTGTACCATAGGAACTTTAAGTATAAAGAGGAAAACAGACATGCACAAAAGTAACTCTAAGGCAAGGGCTTTCCTACAAAGATGCAGTAACAAAGAAATATTCCAGGAAGTAGCACATTTATGATGCAGACAAAACTTTAACAGCCACCCTGAAAACCACACTTGGCAGACAAAATAACATGTTGAAAAGACACCATCAATCTAAACTTTTTTAAAACCATAAAATGAAGAGCATTCTCTGTGTTCACATTTGCAAATGCATCCTTCCAGCAAAGCTCAAATAGCACATAGAATTAGCTGAAGCATTCAGTTCAAAATTAGTACTGAAATAGAGTCCTGGAAGCTCAAATAACCACCCTCATCCATGCCATGAGAGAGTAATTTAGCTGTGCCTAAGGGGCAATATGTTTCATAAAACCCCTATCTTTTTTTTCTATGATATAATGCAACGAGTCTTAATGGGTTTTGCCTTTAAAAAGTCTCCAGCAAAATAACCCAGAATTACCATATCTTCAATTAAACATACTGCACTGCTCAAGGGTGACTGAACTTGAATACAGTGTTTACCAAGACTGCAAAATCTAAGAGCTGCAACTGCTCTGTTAACTGGCTAATCTGAGCCTCAGTGAGAATATTAAAAAGGGGAATATAGATCTTTTTCAATAATGGAAATAATTTTCTATCTGGTAAGTTTTCTTTTCCCCTGGATTGCAGGCTCTACACATCCTAACCCACCCTCCATTTCTCATATCCCAAATGTAGCTGATTTTTTTAAGGTGCAGTTCAATCATCAACTTCTGAGTACAGCCTTGATTTTCTTAGAATAAGGGGAAATCTTCCTTTGAACTTCTTTAACACATTCTATTCTACAATTTTTAAATATATCACTATTTTCCACACATTATAGTTACGTGTTCACCTCATTCAACTGGATTTCAAGTCCTTTGATCCCAAAATGTGTTTTATATACATTAGTAAACTGGTATCTTCAAGGAATCTGATACTCTGCTGAAGGCAGAGTAAATTAAGAAATTCCTAATTAAAGTAATATAGAAACAACAAAAAGTCTGTTCATGAGAAGAGATTTCTATTTAAAATTTCTATTAGTATACTTTCATCTAAATCAAATCTTGGTCCTACTATGGGTTAAAAGTATCTCTTGGAATTCCTAAAGATTTCTGTTCTAATTTCATGATTTGGCTTGAAGATTTTACTTCACACACAAAAACAGGTTTGGAGAAAAATATGAAGGAAGAAAGCAGTAGGAAAAAAAGAAGGTAAGAACTTGTCTGATGTAGTAGAAACCAAAGAAAACACTGCAGGAAGGAGGTAACAGAACCTGTTTTGATAGATGTAAACTAACTCAAATGACTGACAATTATATCATAAACTCATCAATATGAATGTGTGTCAATTCTTTTATGCAAATACTCTAATCTTACTGAGTTGTATAGTCATCCAAGATCTGAACTGATAAAGTCATCTCCCTATTTGGAATATTTGGGTGATTTTCACGTGAACAGAATGTTCATTTCATTCTTTTACTAGAAAGAAGAGGCATGTTTCTCAGATTGTAGGCAAAGGAAAAAGATCCTAATTCAGGTAAATTGGGCTGTGCACATCTAAAAGGGGGGTGACAGAATTTAAAATGTAGCCATGGAGGTGTGTCTCTGAGGTACTCCTTTTTTAACCCAAAGGGTATTTGCTGAGTAATGAAACTTTAAAAATCCACAGGTAGGTTTGACTCCCATGAGGTTTGACTCAGGTACTCAAGTGTTTTCTCCAGGACCTGAATTTTTCCCTCCATCCCTTGTCCTATTTTCTCTGCATCAGGCCTATATTCAAAAGCACTCTGTCTTTGCAGTGACATTACTCTTTTAAGATTAACTGCTCTGAGGATCAGAGTTGACTGAGTCCCACTGCTATACCACTGGATCTCCTTAGACAAGAACATGGAAGCCATATTTCCTTAGGCTGGTCGCTCCCAGACAACAACTGCGCCTGTTGGCTGTAGTAGCTGGACCCTTCCTGTCTGAATAAGCAATTTTGCTTGAGGATTCCCATTGACTGATACATTTTTAGTACCAGGCTGAGGTCTGAGAGGGTAGGATGAGCCCAGCTTTCCTTTCCTTTTTGTTTCTCTAGTGTATAACTCCCTCACTATCTGAAACCTGTAACCGCCAACTTCTACTCCCTTCTCTTTTACGATTTGCAAGTATTTCCCTCAATAAGTCTCTCAGACTTACCAGTCGTGTCTTGGCTTCCACTTCTCAAGAGACCTAAACTGAATGAAAAGGGTATTCCTTTAGATTTATTCGCCTCACAGGTAAAGACTCAGATTTAAGCCATTCACCTAAATATACCTGGAATTTTTCCTAAGCCTCATACTCCAACCTGTGATTCACTAAAAGATACTTTCTTCTGTATAGTGCCTAGAGCACTGATTCTCAAAATTCTGAGAATTATTCTCAAGCATGCTTTATTCAAAAAGAAAATTTTAAAGCATGGTTCCACCTCAAGATCGTGATAAAGTTTAAAAATAAACAATAAAAAATACACAAGAATATATATTTTTAACAATCTCCTCTACGTTAATTTGGTAAATAACCATGTGTATGAATTTTCTGTTACTGCATTACAAATTAACATAAATTTAGTCTCATAAAAACACATAATTACCTCACAGTTTATATAGGGCAGAAGTTTAGCCATGGCTTAGCTGGTTTCTCAGCTCAGGGTCTCACAAGGCTGTACTCAAGTTGTTGGCTATGCTTTATTCTCATCTGGAGATTCAAGCAGGGAAGCATCTGCTTCCAAGTATATGCAGATGTTAGTGGAATCCATATTCATGTAGCTGTATACAGAGATCCACTACATTTTGCTGGGTTGAGGCCCCTTGCAGTTCCCTAAAGGCTGCTCACAAGCTCCCCAACCTGTGGCTTTCTTCACAGGTAGCTCATAACATTGTTATCTACTTCCTCGAGGCCAATAGAAGAATTTCTTTCTCCAGTCTGTTAAGATGCATCCTGATACAACAAAACATAATCACAGGGGTGGCATGCCATTATTATATAAAACAAATTAGGAGGAAGTCATGGATCCTACCATGAGTCCTAGAGTCAAGGGGAAAGATTACATATGGGCTTCAATCATGGGGATCACCTTAGGGTGGTTCCCTACTCTGTGTTTGGGAAACTTCAGCCTAGATGATAATATGCTTTATTTCAAAAAGTGGAACTAACATGACCTGGTTACATAGTAAGTTTTAAGAACTGTGCCTCTACCTTCTTTTCAACTTTAAAGGTAAGATTGCTGTTCCGTCAGACATAAAGAGGACTAGGAAGCATCTAAGTGGCATTCAGATAGCCTTACTGTTCCCTAATTTCAGATCTGATAGGAGTGTTTTTTATAGCCAAATGTACAAACAGAAGAAAAATACATTTTAGACCTCTAAAAGTTTCTGTAGCAGAGAAGGACAGACATCAAAGGAAAAACCTTCCTCTGAACTGAATTCACTACAACATACATAATAACATTTTAGAAGAGCCCCGTTGTGAAGAACTTAGTACAATTAATCAGAATTTGAACACCTGATACAACTAATTGTGTGACTTTGAATGAATGAACAAATGAGTTCCCCTTACTCTGTTTCCTCCTTTGTAATGGGAGTAAGAGAACCCATGTTAAGGAATGCTTCTGACAGTTCTATTTGATAATATATATAGGGACAAATTTGTGTGATAAAAGCTTTATGGAAAACAAAATGGAGTGGTTTGATATAAATTCATATGGCAGGCAGGAAATAAATGATGTCACAGCAGAGAAAAAAGTAAACAGATGGTAATCTTGAAAATAATACAAAATTCAAAGGTAAAGGGGTACACATTTTTAACTTAAATGATATAAAATAGAAGTATTAAAATAGAAGAAAATAGAGAATAGCTTATTAACTTTTTAAAAAACAACTCTTAGATTTCTTGACCACAATCTAAATTTTAGAGGCTACTAGTGTAATATCCGAAATGTATTAAGGGAAAGAGGCCAAAATGCAGAATTTTCTACTAAACCAAATTGTTGCTAAAAGAGAGTTAAAGGGAATAACTTTTTATGTATTCAGGATTGATAAAAACATATTACTAATGTCTATTACTACTGAGAAAATTATTTAAACACACAAGCCATAACCAAGATATGACTCCAAATAAATAAACCAAAAAGTATGAAAAATAGGATAGGAAGGAACTGGCATTCATGACCAATGAAACAGTTAAGTGTGTAGAGATTTGTCTAAATAACTACTGACATTGTGATCACAATAGGTAGAATAGTAAGATTATACATGTTTTAAAATATATGTATATTTTTAACTCTAGGTATCACAATCTTAGATTTTCAACCAAGAAATTTGATTAGTAAAACAAATATTCTCCATCATCTTTGATAAATGAGTATTACATTTGTTTTTCTAGTTTGAAAATTAGGTAAGCATTAGTTAAATCATATGCTGAAAGAAATCTTTATATATATATATAAAAATAAGCATAGCAGTCTAGAATATGTATGACATATATTATATTTTTCTATGAAGAGACATTTTTTAGTTTGTATGTTTCAAAAAAAAATCTGTAATTTGCTTATGTGGTTTAAAATAACATGAAATTGTACGGTTAAATAAAAGCAAAATAAATATGTCAAGGAAACAAACAAGCAATAGATTATTATTAATAAAAATATATATAATTTAAAGAGGAAACCAACAAAAATATATACAGCTTCATTTTATAGTAAAGAAACAGACACATTAAAAATAACCATACTAACATTAATAAAAACAATAAAATAGCACTAAATACAGATAAATATACCAAAGGAAACTTTTAAAAAAGGGTCAGATTTAGCTCCACAAAAACTAAAAAAAAGTAAAAGAGAATTTATTCAGAGTATATTTTCTAATTAAAATTGAACAGAACTTGACATTAAATAAATTTAAATAATTCAAAAAATTTTCAGCTGCTTGAATATTCAAAAATATTGTTTTATATAATACTGGATCAAGGTGGAATTTTAATATACTATGAGTCAATACTTAAAAATAAATATAAACAGACAAAAATTAATTAAATTTGAACAAAGATAAGTTCATAAACCTAAATACTTTCATTATTTGAAAACAGGAAATAAATTAGCTGAGCTGAATAAATCAAATGGCAAAGAAAAAAGTAAACTAAATAAATTAACATGCTGAAAAATAGCAGTATTTTAAAAATTTAGAGGTTGTATTTTTTAAAAGTAAGTAATATTAGAAAGTGTCTGGAAAACTCAGCCAAGAAAAACGTAGAAATGATCTTTTGCAAGAAAAAGAAGGGAGCTGTAGTGATATATTGGGCTTGAGCAAATTTTATACACTATAGAAATAATCTAATTTTGATAATTTAAAAAAAGTTTTCAAAAATGTAAACTTTTAAAGAAAAAAATGTGAATTCCCCTTAAAATAACTTAAAATGAGGAAACTTTACCAATGACTATGAAGAATGTAACACTTATTAAGTAATAAAATGTTTAAGCTAAGATTTAGTGAAAACAGTGCGACCCTGGTGTGATATTAAGTTACTAATGAGAGATAATCTTCAGTCCTTTAAAATGCTAATGAACACTAACTATATCATGATATGAAAAATACTTACAGAATAAAGTCAAGTAAAAATTTGAAGAAAAGATTTCCATATACTCTTAATGTAAAATTCAAAATTTGATCATAAGTTCTATAAAATCTGTAATTCTAGAGACTGACAATAATACTCAAATGTTAACAGTAATTATGATTGCATTTTTCCTTATATTTTTAAGTTTCTTCTGGTTCTTTGGTACAGACATTATTCTAGGTCCAATATATACAGCATTAAAGAGAAAGAAAGAAAGAAAAAAGCCTCATCTTCATGAAGCCTCCATCCTAGTGAGGGAGACAAAGGGATGTGTGAGTGTGAATGTGTGTTTGTGTGTATGTATCTTGAAATACTGATAGATGCTATGAATACTGAAAAAAAAAAAGAGGTTGAGAAAAACAGTGATGTAAAGATGCCAGCACAGATAAATTTTCTCTGACGATTTGTTATTTAAGAGGACATGTAAATAAAGAAAGGGATTGAGCCATATGACAATTTGGGCAGGTTCATTAATTTCAAGAGAACATCACATACAAGGCCCTGAGGTAGGAATATGCATGACGGTTCCAGGAAAGGTAAGAAGGTCAATGGGGGTTGAGTGGATTGAATGAGACGAAGAGTTATAGGAGATGTTTGACAGCATACAGGGCTTTGGGAATTATGTAAAGAACTTTGGATTTTCTTCTGTATGGCATGGGACGTCACTGGATAGTTCTGAGTAGGAAATGATGTGATGTGATTTACTTTTTAAAATTATTACTTTGGCTGCTAAATTTATGTTTGAAAATTATTACCTTGGCTGCTCAGTTGACCTACACCAAGTGACAGGAAGTGAGGAAAGAAATAAGACCAATTAAAGGAATATCACAAGCAAAAGATTATACTAGTTAGGGATGTTTATTAAGTTATTATGTATCACTCCAATAACTTAAACATATGATTCAGCAGTAAAAACCTGAGAAAATTATTTGTTTTTATAAATGACTAAGGTTATCATGTTAATCTTATAAAACCTCACACAAATTAATGAGAATAATAAGACCAAAATACTTAAGTTAATTAACACAAGAAATTATATTAATTAAACACACCTGAAAATGTGCATACCTACTAGTGACCACTGAAGTGCAAATAGAAATAATGTAACAACCCTGATTACTTATCATATTAACACTTTTCCCCCAAAACAACAATGTACAGATTTAATAGGATATAGTGAAAGAGGACTTGCAAACATTGCTGTTTCAATGTGTTCTTATTAGTCCTAAATATGTTCATATCCCTTGACCTAGAAAGTATACCACTCAAGAAATATCTTCTGGAAATAATATTTAATTTAAAATGTCTTTATAAACAAAACTGTCTCAGCAGAATTTATAAAAATATAAAACTTAGAGGGATTTTAAAAAGTTAATTTAAACAATAGGGAATGGCCAAATGAACCTGATGAAATATTATGAAACCATTAAAAAAATTACTGCTTCATGTGGAAAACTACCCATAGTATTTCTAAGTGTGAGAGGCATGTTACAATATTTTACATAAAATGTAATTATAACCATGTATTTGAAAGTGCTATAGAAACATACTAGAAGAAATTCCTTTGCTTTCCTTAATTTTCACATTATCTTAATAAGGATATATTACTTGGTATAGGTTTTTATGATTATGTTAAATTCATTGATCACATTATTTAGTAGCAATCACTAAAGTGTGCTCAATGGAACACAAAGAGCACTATTAAAAAGGTGGCTATAACAGTTGGTGTTGTACATAGGGGATGATCTCAAGGAGAAAGTGTCTGCTTATTGGGCTGAGCTCAAGGCTGCCAGAGGGACTATAAAATTTAGGGGCAAAATTCAGAAAAGGAAGTCTCTACAAAGTATAAGCATCAAAATATGCATAATATACCATCTAGGGTAACTCCTAAAATACCATATATGAGTCAAGTTCCCAAGGAGAGCAACACTTAGCAGCCTGAAATAGCCAAGAATAGATATCAACAGTAGTAGAGGTCTGTAAAAGTAGAGTTGTAGAATTCATATCTTGCCAAGTTAGAGGGGCTTGGTAAGCCTTTCAAACTTTTCAATAAAACCAGAGAATAGATATATTTTAATAATAAGGACCATATCCCAGGATTAAAAACAATAAGACAAGTGAACAAGCAACATAAACAAAAAGAGACCCACCACAATAAAGTCTAAAGCCAATCTTCCACAGGAACAATATGATGTCAGTAATTAACTGCCTATTGGAGCAAAACTTATACAACTTAATACCTTTAATAGACAAATTTCAAGTCCTACACTGTATCACTCACCATACCCACCATACAATAAAAAAATCACTATTCATGTGAAGAAGAAAAAAAATCTGGAGGAATGTGATCAAATAACTTTCAGAACTACTATGCTACACTTCACTATTGAGGAGACATAATGTGTAAAAGATCCTGAAAACTCTCTGAAGTCTACAGGAAAGAAATCTGTCCAACTTCATTAACCCAATATTTCCCAAGCTTATTTCATAATAGAAAAAGTCAGGGAAACATGACACACTTAAGAACACTTGGAGGACAAAGTTCTCACCAATTACAATATATAATAATCATTCTAGTTGGGTAATTTGTTCTAATAAAAGATGTAAGCTTTCAGTGTCTCTCCAAATACACTGGAAAATACATCACATTAGCAGCCTACCATCTCCCAGAAACATCCCCTTGTCTTTAGAGTCTCTCATCACAGTAACCCCTCTACTGGCTCATTTCTATCAGTAAGTACTAGGATTTTATACATATTGTCTGTTTCAGTTACCAACTTCTGACCTAATGTTTTTGTGTTTGTATCATTGAAATGTATTTTAGCCTTCCAAAATGTTAAAACCATACAGTGCTACATTAATACATGTGGTAATCACATCTAAAATAAAATGAAAATGAAATTTTAAACAAGGGCTCCTCGGAGAGCTCCTGAGTGCTCTGTTTTGCATTGTCACGCCTAATTTCATTATTACTTTCCTCCACCCTGGGGAACATTATGTTCTTCTGAAACTTTATTATTTTGCTGTTGTTTATAAAGCTTTGGGGACCATGCATATGGAATTATGATGATTAATTCTTCTGGGTGCCCCTCTAACTCAAACTACTAAAATATAAACAAGGACAAGCCAGTAATCAGAACTAGAGATGACTATGAAAGGAAAAATTTGGCACTTAGTTTTTACAGATATGAAATACATTTTAACTAATTCTCAATTTTCACATGAGGAGTTAAGAGGGTTATTATGAACTCAGAAAACTCCAGAGGAAATCAAGCAACTTCCTATTTAATTTCAGAGGAGATCAAATAAATTTCTTTCTATTCGATTTCTGGTTATACACATTGAGGTAATTTATCTAGATTTTTCAGATCAGAATCATTTCTTCCTTCTTCCTTATATAGAGAAAAAAAATAACTTGGAGGAAATATTTTAAGATGCTTCCCTCCCAGCCTCATTTTGATATTAGTATTTCTCCAGCTTGGAATTCTGTGTATCACCATGACCCACACACTTACATGGATTTCTAATAAGTCTTTTTATTTGAGGAGGAAGTCCTTTGATACAGATCTATCATTCTGTAGAAGTAGCCACTCATAAATTATGTGGATGGATGGCCATGACTTGTGAAAAACAAATAGTTCGAAAGAGAGAGACTCAAAGAAAGAGATGAACATTAACATGCTCTCATCCTTGGAAAGATCTGAGAGTCAGTTTCATTCATGAAAAAAGAATAGACTGCTACGGAAAGATACCAATTCTAAAACTGATCATCTCTAAACGTGGTACAGCCAGGCATTGTGTTCCCCTTTATACGATACAATACAAAGTACACAGTGCCAGCTATGATGTATACTTGCCAAAAATATTAGACATGAGTTTTGATCTCTAATTTCTAATTCATAGGAAACATAGTGGACATAAAAATAAATTATACCATAAGGAGGCAATCAGATAAATCTTGAATTTGGGCCTTCTGACAAATTATGTGGTTTCCTCAAAAGTCAATGACACACACACACACACACACACACACACACACACACACAAGAAGGGCAGACTAAAAGAGACTTTATTTGAAATTTGATTCAAATAAACCAGATAAAAAAAGTTATTTCAATGGGCAACTGGGAACAATTGAAAATAGATTTGGTATTAGAATAAGTTAATGTATATTTTTAAGTTTTGTTGGTGTGATAATAGTGTTGTATGTAAGAAAATGTTCTCAGATTTTTAAAGATGAAGCTATAGTATTTAAGATTAACATGCAGTGAAATAACTAAAATAATTATTAAAATGAGATACACTGCACAGTAATAAGAAAGATTAAAAAGATAAAGATATACAATGAGATGATGCTTGTTAAATATAGGGGATCATTAATGAATGTTAATTAGTCTGTTCTCTCCATGTTTATGCAATGTGTGTTATCAAATCTTAGACGCTAGCCGATGTACCACTAAAGAAGAAAAGAGGCAAGAATTAAATTATGGCACATCATCGATTGTGAGATACATTCTAACCTTAGAGATATTGAGCTGAAAAATTACGAGTGCCTTAAAATCAGTGAAATTCTGTGTGTTTGGAATTTTTCATAAAAAGAAAAAAAAAGAAGAAATGAAGTTTTGGAAGTTACAAACGTGTATAAGAAGTGAAGTTGAGGTGGGAGTCAGGGAGGCAAATGATCCCAATTGTTTTAGACAGAAGTTCACCTGGTAAGAGATAACTGTGCCCCTTCCTGATAGAGAAGGCAGGTTCATCCTTAAGAGGTCTGGTTTGTGTGTTTGTCTGGGAAACCGGGAAAAATGTGTCACCCACATGGCTCACTGGCTTGCAAGGAGGTACTAAGAAATGACTATCCCAGTGAAGCACAGTCCAGAAGTCTCCTGGCTCCTATATTCTCGGGGAGGAGAAGTCCCTAGATAAAATGTAACTTTCTTTGGAGAGATGGAAAATTTAGAAGGGGAGAATCTGTAACAAGGTTAAAACTCAAAATATAAATCTAGTTTTTCTCTGTACATTCCTTCCTTTTATTTCTTATTCCCTGGAGAGCATTTTTTGTTCGTTAAAGTTACTGGAAAGAAAAAACAAAACTTCAAGGGACCAACCCCTCATCTCAGTTATAAACGTCTAAGTAACAGTGAAGAATCTTGCCTGTAGGTTATACGTATCTTTTTTCTCCTAAAAGGAATTGGGTAAGCCTGGAACCAGAGGAAAGGAGAGAGAAGTGGAGTGTGGCTCTTATTGACAGGTGGAAATTAGCACATGGCCTGGGTGAAAAGGACCAAGGGTAGAAGGAACTCAGAACTGTCTTGGGTGTGGGCTTTCTCCACACCAGACTGTCCTGGTACCTGACGCCAATCTGCCATCTGACAGTCCTGGACCTGTGTCAGAAGGAAGGGCGTTTGAGTCTCCAAACTCTATAACAGAGTTTGTTTATTTGTGCCTAAGTCAGAGAAGGCCAAAACAGAACATGGACTGGGCTGTAACATATTTTGGGGAAATCCTGAGGGCATCGGAAAGGCTAACTGCATGCTTTGGTGGCAGAGCAGGAGAGTGTGACCATGTAGGGACAGATCTTCACACCCAGAGGTTGCTGGGTGAAGCATGCAGATTCGGAGAGGCTTAGAGTCCTGTCCAATGTGTTGGCCGGGGAGTCTAGGAAATCTAAGAAGAAAGTGACTGAAATTATCCCCCCAGATGTACCTGGTTTCAGAAGGAACCACTGCAAACTACTGCTGTGAAGAAAGAAGCACTAGGAATGAAGGCAAGAGAGCTCAGCAGGAAACCTGTGGAAAGCCATTAAAAGGCTCCAGGAGAGAAAGAATCATCCTGAAACATCTGGCACACCCAGAGAACTCAAAGCTGGCATACAGAAGGACAAGTTCAAGTAAAAACCCTCTGCTTTACCTTTTCCCCACTTTAACCTTGATGGGAATAGCAGGGAGTGAGTAGGGAAGGAGGTGAGCACAGCGGGAAAAGGAGAAGCCAGCTGTGCTCTGATTTCCCACCCCAGCCTGCAGTGCCTTCAACTGGCAAAGGGAGAAGTGAGGATGTCTGTGGCTCAAGGTGACAGTAGGATTGTCTATTGTCAAACACTTGGCAGAAAATTCATGACTTCGCTGGTTTTTAATCCAGGGACAGGACAAAAATTAAACTATGTTTCATTTTATTGAGAATCATGGGGGGGTTTTTTGTTTGTTTTGGTACATTGTCAAGTATGATCACTGCCCTTCCTTAATCTGGAGGAAGTTCCAAATCTTCTCCAGGGGTGAGGCAAGTAATAGTAGCAGCCTATCCCAAATCCCCAAAACACTGGTGTGACTAGGTGAGTTTCTCCTGGGTGAGTTTATGTCCTTTGGTTCCATTTGCTGGACGGCTGAAGTCCACTGGCATCCATGGAGCTAAAAACAAAATTTCTTCATCTACTCTCCTTCCTCAGGCAGTGGGTTCAGCGAAGGAAATTTTGCCTAACAAACCAGCTGTGGACGGAAGATGACCTTGTTCTCTGAATGGAGCAGTTACTGAGTTAATGCCCTGATAGTACTGGGTGTCCCGTTAACTCTCAGGACTTCTGAAGCATTAGGCGTAACAGAGACTAAGCACTGAATCAGCACAACCTTTGAGACCCTGAAGCTAGTGAGAGGCATCCTGAATGTAGCTGCCAATAGAAAAATCACTTTTTTTTTTTTTTGAAAAAGCATCAAGAACACCTAGATGTAGATGTAAATGAGACTGAGCTGGATAAAGTGTTCAAGAGCACTGAAATCTCTTTGGACATTTAATTCGGTAAGGTAAAATAATTTTGTTTTAGGACTTTAATTATTTTAAATTTTGATGCCCTTATCTTTCACTTTCAGAGATTTTTTAATCTTCAAGCTTTTACTTCCCCTAGGAGCTTGATATGATATTACAATTTGGGGCATCTCTGCATTGTTGGCTTTTATTGTTGGAATGTCTTCATAGATTAAAAATATAATTGATAATTTAGAAATCAATAATGTTTATTTCTGAATATAGAGGGTGGAAGAAGGAAATAGTCTGGATGTTTAAGCTTGAATTCTCTTTATTGGGTTGTTAAAAGACTAGGACCAAAGGTGATTTGTTAATATTTATCTCATCACAATTGGTTTTGCAGTTTTTAAAGGTCACCTAGCAGGTGAAGAATGCATTGGAAACAGCAAAAACAGAAATAGGGACAGTAGTCGGGATGCTGTTGCATAATCTTTGTGGGATATGATGAAAACAGGAACTGGATTAAATAGCATTGGTAGAGAGAGAGTGAGGGAGAGAGGATTCAGATTTAGTGACTGACTGGATTTTGATGGTGAGAGGCAAGAGAGAGGGAAGACTAAGATGATGCCTGTATTCCCAGACTGCAAAATTGGGTGAATGGTGATAGCATCACTGAAACGTAGACTGTTAGAGAGATATGGATTTGGGTGGAGAAAGGGATAATTAGGTCAATTTGTGACTTGCTGAATTTGAGTTGTCTAAAGTGTGAAACTTTGGTGTGAAATTCTTACTGGTATTTGGATATAGAGGCCAAGTAGTCAAGAGAGAAATTTATCTTGAAGGTACTAATTTGGAATTTAAATCACTTGAAACCATAGCAATAGATGATTATAAACCAGTCTAAAAGCACAAAGTGGTAAGAAAGAGGTAGGAACCTCAGATAAAATTATAAGGAGACAAATGTTTAAGGGAGGAAAACGGTTAAAGGAAATAGGAGGAATGACCAGGAAAGAATATATTTCCCTGTGGCTTGATACAGCTTCACCTCAGATTTCTCCCCCAGTGGATTCCTGCAAAGTCCACTCTTAAGAGTTATTCCCTAAGCTCAAGAAAGGATTTCTTCAGCTCTTCCATAAAGAATATGAACCAACCTAAAACTCCAGTGCTGTGTGTTTTACTTGACTTGTTCTCTGATTAATTTATCTTACACCTCCTCCCACCCACCAAGTGTGTCATCTTGAGAGCAAGAAGTAGGTCTTCATCATGATCACTAGACCTTCCTTGTCTTGTATTTTAGAACTTGTATAGTGCTTTTACATTCACAGTCTAACCTGCCACTCATGCAAGGTAGTCAGAACAGGATTAAAATTACGTCCAGGATTTTCTGTTCGTTTGTTTTGGGAGTATGTTATAGCTACTGTGGATAAAGAGACGGCCTCTAAGTTTGCATTAGGGATATTCAGTCTGATTGGGAACTGAGAATGCACAGACTTGTGATTGAAAGCCAAAATTAGAATAGTGCTACACTGAAAAAGGTTCTGCCCCCATTTTGTATATGAAGAGAGGGATTTGGATTCAACACCACCTTATGCTCTAGGCACTATTAAGGCTTTCCACCTGCTATTTAAAATAATATTCACAACAATCTGGGAGGAAAGATTATTATTTTCAGTTCATATAGATGAGAAAACTTAAACTGAAAAGAGAGGAACGTGAACTCATCCAAGATCACATCACACAGCTAGTTAAGAAAAGAAGCTCTGCCATGAGCCATTTTTGTGGGTCACAAATACACCATGTCCTTTCCACTTACACGAAAGTGCAAAGGGCCTACTTCCTCATATTCTCTGAGCTGCTTCTGAGCATTTAACAAGTGTTTAATAATTTAAAATTATGCAGTTTTCTGAAATTGAAACAAGAACCTACTTGAAGATATTTTGTGAACCTTGAACTTTTTCCATTTTTACTCTCTCTGAATTAACTGTACATAATTAACGAGTGGGAAAATTACTACAAACAGACTCTCCAGCCTCCCTTTACTTAGACGATTATGCATCTAGATTGTTTTAAAAGTACTTAAATTCACCTGTATTTTGGTGAGTGGGTGGGGACTAAACTAGAAGAGAGGTACTAGGACTTGGATCTTACAAGGAGAAAAACTTATAAAAGCAGCTCTGAGGGAGCCTCAGATTAATATTCTCCACCTCAGAATTTATATAAACTATTAGGCAAATTTATTTAATTGGTGAGGCAGGCTATTTCCATGACTCAGGACATTATCCCTAGGAAGACCCTGAGGTAAATGTTGCTTGGATTGTAAACCCAAGTCCATTAGAATTTCAGAACTGAAACAGAAGTTTCTGTAATTTTATCCAACATTTCCTTTTACACATAGAATTATTAAAAGCTACAATAAGCCAAAGCTCACAAAGCAATAACCTAGGACATAGGATCAAATTCTTGGTCTCCAACTACTTAATCCAAATTTCTTTTCACTGCAGTGTATTTTTCCCATCATGTTTTATACACACTCATACCACCCTCACCCCCACCACACACACACAATTAAAAATTAAGGAGTTCAAAAAACATGAATACAGAATATGTTAGTATTTTTAAACGGACTTTGCATGAATAGAAGAAAAAATATAATAAACCGTTTCCTATCTTATGTATTGAAAATATAAGTTTAAAAGCCTAAAATGCAACACAATGGAATAATCATAAACCTGTACATTCACTGAACTTTGGTGAAGTGGATATTTCCCAAGTTAATTTGACCAGGTAGTACAGTATTTCATTTGCTTTGTTTTTGTTTTTGTTTTTTGTTTCTTAGTTTGCTTGGTTTTTATAGCATTGAGGACAATGCTGTAAACAGTGTACCACTTTCTATTGCTTTATATTTTCCTAAATGTCAACCAAGCATATGTAGAAAAGCATGAAAAGATTTCTCAATAGTTTTTCCTCAAAAAACTTATACCTGCAAGACTCAGGGATTCAGGTTCTACGTAAGCTTAGGATAAAGAAATCTGCAAGAGAGAGTCCCTCCCACCCTAACAATGAGAAAAACCCACATACAGATGACCCTTGAACAACACAGGTTTGAACTGCACAGGTCCACTTAGATGTGAATTTTTAAAAATAAACACCTACAACAGTACTACACAATCCATAGTTCATTGACTCCATGAATGAGGAACAGCCCAGTCAAGAAGGCTGTTTATAAAGCTGTATGGGAGTTTTCAACTGTATGTGGTGGGAAGGGATGTTGGTACCTCTAAATTCTGCACTGTTGTTAAAGAGTCAACTGAAATGTGAAAATATATAATTTTTCTTGAACCTGTCATGGACCTTAGGTCACAACTTGACCAAGTGGACACAAAGGAACTGAAGTCTAAAGAGAATAAGCCCCTCTTAGTAGAGATGGCCCCACAGGAACGTTCACCTTTGGCAGTAACGGTAGCACAGGAGTAGGAAAAAACAAATCCATTAAATTTTAAAGACTTCATAAGCCTAGGTGAGGGAGTCTCAGAAACAAATAAGCCTCCATGGGTGTCTGGATGAAATGGAGGGGCAGAACAAGAGACTGAAGAAAGCCCTGTCCTGTCACAGACATACAGGGGTGACTGGCTGCTGCTGCAGAATAAGCACAAAGTACTACTCACATACACAGCCAAAACAAAAATAAACATAATAATAACAACAACAACTTAAAACATGGAGGAGGACAGGCATTAAATATCTTTTCCTCAAGTACAATGCAAAGATCCACTGCTTCTGAGGGAATGTGTAGAAGCAAATACTGTCTAACTCTGGAGAGGGACAGAAAAAACTGTTGGTACCAGGATAATGCACTGGCACAAATCAGAGGTGTCCCACTACCGAGGGAAGGAAAGGAAGCTCTCCAAGCTCAGTCTCGTTACAGGCACAAACAGAGTTTGGCTGTCATTTGTAAGAGGGATAGGAACACCAAGAGGTCCTATTCCCAACACCCAAGTACACAGGCCCCACCCAAGAGTGAGGCTGGACCTAGAGAACTGAGAACAGCCCTTGTTCCCAGCATAGGCCTAACACTGAGTAGCAGTCAACAACAGTCCACCACCAGGGCGGGAACAAATGCATGGTAAGTGACCCCTCTTTGATGAGCAGAAACTTCTGAAAGCTGAAAGTAGCACAGGAATATAACGAAAAATGTGCTAGCACCAAGCTCCTACAAGATATGGCACAACAGAAGATAACCACAAGATAACGGCAGGCCTCCACTAGAGGAAATCAAAGCCTGTAGAAACCAGGAAACAGTGAAACTCAAACCTTACTCAGCTATTGACTAGACTGACTCAACCCTCCACACCAGCAGCCTGAAAGAAGACGTGTGCCCGTTTCTGACATAAGTATTACTTAATTTCAATGAATCTTCTTTACATACTGTATGGCATTCAGTCACTAATCATATGACATCACAAAAAGCAAGAAAATAAAAAAGTCTACTGTTAAGAGGTAGCATAATCAATAAATTATGCCTTAGATGAACCAGATGTTTGAACCACCAGACAGGAAATTTAAATTTACTATGATTAACATGTCAAAGATTCTAGCTGCACAACATGCATAAACACAGAATTTCAGCAAAGAGATGGAAACTATAAAATATATCAAAATGTAAATGCTAGATATTAAAACC
This sequence comes from Vicugna pacos, assembly GCF_048564905.1. Lineage (NCBI taxonomy): Eukaryota > Metazoa > Chordata > Mammalia > Artiodactyla > Camelidae > Vicugna > Vicugna pacos. Next base: position 58,713,966 of record NC_132987.1, on the reverse strand, counting down.
AGAATAGCAGAAATAAGTTCCCTTGAGGACAGAATTACTGAACTCTAATAAAGGTCAATAGAAATTATCCATATGAAAAACATAGAAAAAAAGTGTAGGGGAAAACGGATCATCTAGGAGCTGTAGGACAGTATTAGCCTAACACATATGTGAGTGGACTTCCAGAATAAAAAAGAAAAGAAAAGGACTGAAGAAATATTTGGACAGATGACAGTAGGAAGTTTTCTAAAATTAACAAAATGCAATAAAACACAGATTTAAGAAGCTCAGAGAACTACAAGCAGAACACATTAAAAAAAGAAGAAAATAAAAGATGCATCATAGTTAAAGTACTGAAAACCAAAATTGAAAAGGAAAATTTAAAGGCACTATCGAAAAAAGAAATTATATATATATACACACAAATATACATATATACAAAATACAAATATATATATTATATATATATATACACACACAAAAAAGGTCAAGAATTACAAGACATCTTATAATAGCTATGAAACTCAAAAGACAGTGGTTCAACATCTTTAAATTATTGAAAGAAAAAACCCTACATCTTGAAATTATTGAAAGAAAAAATAATAACCCAATCCTATACACAAGAGAAATATTTTTCAGGAATGACAAAATAAAGAAATTTCAGATAAATGAAAAACTGAATTATCCATTACTAGCAGTCCTTAACAATAGAAAATGTTAAAGAAATTTCTTCAGTCTGAAGTATATAATAGCAACAGAAATTTTGATCCACATAAAGGTAGAGGGCAGAAATAGTAAAAATTGTGCTAATTGTTTTAAGAGATAACAGCCTGTAAGATAAAAGACCTTACAATTCGTCATGAACTTCATATATAGAAATAAAGATATAACAGTAATCACACAAAGAATGGGAGAATGAAGCAGTGCTTCTTGAAAAGTACTTAAACACTATTCAGAAGATATGTTATTTTACTTTAGATTGTGGTAAATTAAATAAATATATCACAAACCTGAGAGCAACCACTAAAACAGTATTTTTTAAAAAATATAACTGAATAGGTCAATAGCGTAGTTAAACCTGAATTATAAGTAATACTCAATTTAGCAGAAGGTAGAAAAAGATTATTAAAAAGTATGAAGAAAAAAATGGGACAAATAGAAAACAACTACCAAGATGGTAAATTTAAATCTAACATGTTATATAATTCTCAATGTAAATGGTGCAAACACTTCAATTAGACAGAAGTTGTCAGAGTGCATAAAAAAGCAATATTCAAATCTATACTGCTTACAATAAATCTATGTTACTTTAAATATAAAGATATAAATAGGTTGCAAGGAAAAGGATTGGAAAATAAACACAATATATAAACAAACACTAATAAAAAAGGCTGAAGTGACTATACGAATGCCAAAGTAGGAATATCAGAAATATTATTATGATAAAAAGGCAATTCATTAAGATGACATTATAATTGTTTTTGCATTTATCAAACTGCATAATTTCAAGAACAAGTGAGAAAGATAACTTCATAATTATAATTGGAGGCTTCAATACTACTCTCTTAGTATTTGATAGAAAAAACAGAACAATCTATTAAGACTATCAATGATCTGAAAGACAGTACCAAGAAATTTGACCAAACTGACATTTGTTGAGCACTCTACCATGAGCAAGTGCACATGGAACACTCACAAGGAGAAAGGATAGATATCCTGTGTCATGAAAACAAACCACAACAGATTTAAAATAATTGAAATAATACAAACTGCTTTATTTCACCAAAATGTTATTAAATTGAACATCAATAACAGAAATACATCTGGAAAATACCCAAAGATTAGGAAACATTTACAAAAGATATGACACCAACTCTACACAAAATTTTCCTTAATATAGAAGAGGAGGAAACATTTCCCAATTACTTTTATGAGGCCAATATTACCCTGATTCCAAAACCAGCCTAGCATATTAAAGAAAAGGAAACTATAGGCAGATATCCCTAACAAACCTGTAAACAGTAGCTATAATAAGATACTAGTAATCAAATAAAAGGATATCTAGAAAGGATGATCATCATGAACAATTAGTGTTATCTAAGAAATCAAAGTTTAGGACAGCATTCAAAAAATCAAATTCACCATATTAACACACTAAAAGAGAAACCCATATGATCATCTCAATAGATACAGGAAAAGCATTTGTTAACATGCACTGTTCATTACTGATAAAACCTTTCAGCAAGCCAGGGATAGAAGGAAACTGCCTCCAGGATAAAGAGTATTTATTAAAAACCTGCAACTAACGCCATCCTTAGCGGTGAAGGACTGAACACTTTCTCCCTAAAACTGGGGAAAATGCAAGGATGTATCTTCTCATCACTCCCGCTTGGCATCACACTTAAGGTCCTAGTCAGTGCAACAGGCAAAAAAAAAAAAGGGGGGGGGGAAGTATATAGATTGGTAAGACAAAAACAAAACTATATTTAGCCATAAATTATATTTTTTAAAACTTTAAGGAATTTCCAAAATAAGCTATTAGATCCAGCTTCAGTAGTTAATAGAATAAAAGTAAATATACTAAATTCTGTTGTCTTTAATAACTAGCATCAAAAATTAAATTTTAAATACTATTTACAATAGCATAAAAACCATAAATACTTAAGGATAAATATTTAAAATGTGTAAGATTTGTATACTGAAAGCTACAAAGCACTTGTTAAAATTCCAGTTCTCTCCAAATTGATTTATACATCCAAAGTACAGTTGACCTTTGAATAATGCAGGAGTTAGGGGCGCCAACCCTCCATGCAGGCAAAAATCTGCATATAACGTTACAGTCTGTATCCATAGTTCTTCATCCATGGATTCAACCAACTCTGGATCACAGAACTATGTGTACTACTGTAGTACATTTTTGGTGAAAAATACCCGTGCAAAGTGGACCCATGTAGTTCAAATCATATTGTTTAAGTATCAACTGTAATCCACATCATAATCCCACTGGTTTTCTTTTGGTAGCAATTGATGAGCTTGTTCTAAAATTTATGTGTAAATGCTAATGATCTTGAATAGGCAAAATAATATTGAAGAACAGAGTTGGAAAACTCACATTGCTTGATGCAAAGATCTACTGTAGTCAAAACTACAGTCATCCAAATGCTGGAGAGGCTGTGGAGAAAAGGGAACCCTCCTACACTGCTGGTGGGAATGCAGCTTGGTGCAGCCACTGTGGAGAACAGTATGGAGATTCCTCAAAAGACTAGGAATAGACTTACCATATGACCCAGGAATCCCGCTTCTGGGCATATATCCAGAAGAAACCCTACTTCAAAATAACACCTGCACCCAGTGTTCATAGCAGCACTATTTACAATAGCCAAGACATGGAAACAGCCTAAATATTCATCTACAGATGACTGGATAAAGAAGAAGTGGTATATTTATACAATGGAATACTATTCAGCCATAAAAACTGACAACGTAACACCATTTGCAGCAACATGGATGCTCCTGGAGAATGTCATTCTAAGTGAAGTAAGCCAGAAAGAGAAAGAAAAATACCATATGAGATCGCTCATATGTGGAATCTAAACAAAACAAAACAAAGCATAAATACAAAACAGAAATAGACTCATAGACATAGAATACAAACTTGTGGGTTGCCAAGGGGGTGGGGGGTGAGAAGGGATAGACTGGGGCTTCAAAACTGTAGAATAGATAAACAAGATTATACTGTATATAGCACAGGGAAATACATACAAGATCTTACGGTAGCTCACTGAGAAAAAAATGTGACAATGAATATATATATGTTCATGTATAACTGAAAAATTGTGCTCTACACTGGACACTTGACACAACACTGTAAAATGATTATAAATCAATAAAAAAAATGTTTAAAAAAAAAAAAGGAAATCAGGAGACCAGAAGGGGAATCTCCCATACCATGCAAGGATAGCTAAATTCAACAGGAAGAAGAAAGACCTCTTCTTTCCTGGCAACAACTCAGACAATGAAAAGCCATGGATTCTTTTCTACTGCAGCCCTCTCAATTTATTTTTCCCCTCTATAATAGAGTTCTCCTTCCCTTCCTGTGCGGGGAGGGGTACATTCATGTGGCTCACCTTGGTTGCAAACCCTAAGTTGCAGTTCTTTGCTGATCTCAAATAAACCCCCATTTGCTAGAGAAATAACTGGCAGTTTATTTATTTTAGGTCAACCCTCAATACACATGACTTAAAAAAAAAAGAAAATGGTTTCAAGCTGTTATTTTCTTTCATCTGGTTGTCTGACCCTGGGAGACCTATTACTTAAAAAATGTCTCTGAACCTTACATTCCTTAAAAATAAATGATGGTTTTAAATTTTGCTAAATAATCCATAATGTTCTTTCTGACTCGTTGATTATGGCAATTAAATTAACTGTTACTCAGAGAATAAGTCAGGTTAATTCATTACATCTTACTTATTTTTAACTCATTGATTCAAGATTTTCATCCTAAGTTTCTACAATCCCTTTGTATTTTAAAGACATCTATAAAATAAATATCTTGAGGGTACATCCCTGATTGCTCAATTACTGGGAACAACTAGAATATGAAAAACTGGTATTTTGAGTACTGGACTCAAAAACAAACAGACTTTTCTATAACGATGTATTTTTTTCAGAGTTTCAATTGCATCAGTAGCATGAACAGAAACTGTCCAGAGTCTAAGTCTGTATCTTTATAGTTTTTAATTATTCCACAAAGGTATTTTGAATGAGAAACTATAGGTAAAGAAAACACACAAACTAGTCTTACTCTGCTCACTGGTAGCAGTGAATTCTTATTAACATATGGAGTTACATTTCAGGTCTCATAAGTGATTCAAAAATAGACAATTGTCTACAAATACAAGTAAATAACACTTTCAACACAATTTAGACTGATAACTGAGCACTAGAATATTCCTCCTGAAGGTAATTTGTATTTTATGATTACTGATGGATTGAGATACAGCATTTTCTGTAAGCACAGCATCCCATCAAAGGTATTTTTAATGTTACAAAATCTATTTCAAAATCCATCTTTTGGCTAAAACAACTCTTTGTAATCAGGGATTGTGTGTTTCTCCCGTACCTTTTTGGCACATAGCACAGTGTCTGACACATAGTATACACTCAATTATATTGATATTTAAATAATAAAAATCCTGCAAAATATAAGCTTTTAATAATTATTAATCATTTATTAACTTTACTTTACAGATCTCAAGCGTAAGGCAACAACTGTATTTAGGATTACATAATAGCAATAACCTACATTTGTAGGTAACATAAAATATGCCTTTTCTGTATACTAGAGCTTCAGACAGGACTTTGATGTTTATTTGGATGAAGATAAAAATTTCTGAACTTTTAAGTAATTAAGCTTAATTACTTGTAAGATCTGAAACTTTGCCCTGATTTTCAATTGCTCTTGTGATAACTGTCTTGATTTCTGCAAGTAGCAAGCCTCTTTTCACCTGGCGGTACCAATTTCTAATCCTCGAATTAAACTTGGAGTAAAGTAGATACTTTAGCATAATCATTCATCCAGTTTCCAAAGATATCAATATGAAACTCAGCTTTGCCCCTTCCCTCTCCAAATAATCATGCACTTCTTATTTTACTAGCAAAATATTTCTCAGATCTGTTTCCTCCTCTCAGTTCCTATCACCACTCTCATTACCCTTCACACGCTTACTGCAAATGTTCTGAGGGCTTCCAAGCTTGTTCATTGCAAACCATTTTCCATACTCCTCCAGAATTTTCTATCTGTAATCAAAAACTTACCACCTGATTCTCCCACTGATTACGGCTCAGTGGCTCCAAATTACTTACAAGTTCAATTTTCTCTTTAATTTGCCTTGTAGGCTCTTCTCGATCTGGCCCTGCCTACTGCTAGCTTTATTATTAGTTTCTCTCTGCTTTGAATAATACCCTCAGCACATGTGTTACATACAGCTCTTTCTGCAATTGTATCGCTTCCAGCTTCTCGGTCGTTGCTCGTATTAGTCTTCTTCCCAGAACATCTTTCTCCTTTAAACCATAATCTAACTTTCACTTATGGTTTAAGACTTTTCAAGAATTATTTTCTCTTAAATACTCTTCCTATCCATAATCACCAAATCTGAATGCGTTATTTGATTTCTATATTTCCGTAATACTCTATGCATATACCTGTCATTACACTTTCCACATTATAGTACAATCATTTTTTTTTCTCACCCTCTATACTGGTGGCACCTGAAAGTTAGAGACATTATTTTGCTTTATATTCCCAGTGCCTAGAAGAGTATTTGGCACATAACAGGTACTCAGTAAATGCTTATTGAATGAATGAATGAATGAATGAATGAATGTTTTTAAAGCATCAGTCAGCTGCTTGGGAAATCAGTTTGATTTATACCTTATTTTGTGAATTCCTCTTAACTAGAACACATCAAAAGTGACATTTAGATATCTGGGACAATGCAAAGAATGCACTGACTTCTAATTCTAATGGCCTTCTGTCACAACACAAGGCAGCAATTACATCTAAGTACATATGATAAAGCAGAAAAAGAACAATAAGCTATGTTTGGATAAGAAATCTTAAATGTTTATTTTTCAATATACTAGAGCATCAGTGAGAATTTAAATGCTTACTTTTAATAATTATTATTATAAGGATAATAATGATTATTAAAAATAATTGACTTAAAATTAATTATCTGCTTAATTATCTAAAAGATCTTAAACTTTGGTTATAAATTGCTTTTATGATAAAATGTCTTAATTTTTGAAAGTAAATTTTTTTGTACAGCAAAAAAATACCAATGTGTAGAGAAACCCAGCATTAAATCTGACCCTAGTTCAGAAGGTTTTGTATTACCCCCTTCCAAAATTGTGTTATACAAGGTCAAATTGTTTCTAAAAAAGAAAACTGCTATAAGCAATTTTTAAAGGTACAAATTAGTCATAACACGTGCTGTGTTAATTACACCTAAAAATATTCCAAACGTTTTTTCTCTTAGCACTTAAACATCTGTTCGGATCTGTAAATATTCTTTTAAATTCCACAATAAATTAAATGATGTTTTCCTTGCAAAGGGACAAGGATATGACAATAGGTTACTACCAAGATAACTGTCATAAAAATACTAATGTCAAAGCAGTCAACTGCTTTGGTATTGACCGGTGTTTTGGAATTCCTGTGTCTTTTTCTCCTCTTGATATCAACGTATTTTCTTAAGAGGTCTATAAATGAAAAATATAGACTATCAATATAAAACAGTTATTTGACATCTAATCCTAATATCAACAACCCAGAGACTGACCAAAATTCTTTTGTAGCACTAATGCCAGTGAGCAGGGCCTTTCAAAAAGTTATGCGGTATTAATGTAGCTATAGATATACCATTGTCTATATCCTTAATTTCTATTTATTGCAAAGTAATTTACTAAAGATACCATCTATCATATCAAAGCAATGAATCATGTCACAGCCAATCACCACAACATATAATTTATTTATTCTTCAAACAGCTCCTCAATATCTGCTATTGTTAGGCACTAAGCTAAGCAATGAAGAAACAGATGATTCACACGTGACCCCTGCCCTAGGAAACTCAGTCTTTGTAGACCAATAGGCAGGAGAAAGAATTTTGGAAGAGAACATTAATTTTAACTCATCCAATACAATGTAAGTATCCAGAGCAACTGAAATAATAAAAGTAACCACATAATAATACAAAACAATCATAAAAATCTATACCACAATTTATTTCTAAAAAGTAAAAATACATCCAACGCTAGTCATTAACCAAATATATAACCAGAATAATCAATGTTATAGTGTATCAGTTTGTTGGGTGTAAGCTTCCTGTTTCTGAAACTGGCATATGTAAAAGTCAGTGGAACAGGCACATGGGTGCTTATTTGAGAAACTTCTGAAAAGGCCTCTGCTCTTTTTGAGATACACAAGACCCTGAATTTCAGGCTTAAAAATATATTCCTTGGGGACAAACATTGCTTTTCTTCAGGCAAACTCTTATGAACTATATACACTTAATTTTTTCCTCAGTGTAGAATACAGGAGCAGGCCATAATCGCTAACAGAATAGTTTACCAGTAGGAAAAGGAGAAATAGCCTCCTAGTTTCTTGTGTTATTATTACTGGCTCTATTCTATCGTCTGAGGAAAGAACAGAATTTTCATACTATTTTCAGGTTCAGTCTGAAGAAACTGTTGACTTAGACCACTTATTAAAGCTCTGGTAGGAATTTTCAAGCTCTGGCTACTTCATATTTTGTGTTAATTTTGTCAAGAAGCTGGCATCGTGCATCTAATTTGTGTAAACTATATTAGTTTCTTCTTTTATTGTATCTATATGGAAATTTTCAAGAAAACTTTGGAAAAGCTCAAGTGGAGTTTAGTTGACAGAAATTATTTTGAACTGGAAATAACCGATTTGATGCAATTTTAAAAGGGATTCTTTTTTCATTTTCATATTTCATTGTTAGTGTAAAGAAATGCAGCTGATTTCTGTATGTTAATCTTGTATCCTGCTACCTTGCCAGATTCTTTTATCAGCTGAAGTAGTTTTTGTGGGGGGGCCGTTAGGGTTTCTATATACAGCATCATGTCTTTGATTCTAAAATTTCTTTCACCAGTTTTGGAAAACTCTCAGTCATTATCTATTCAAGTATTGTTTCTGCACTGTTTTTTACTCTCCTATTTACCAGTCTAGAATTTCCAATTACATGCATTTTGACATTTATTTCATGTCCCATATGTATCTTATAGATAAAATCTTTTAGGAAAAATCTTTCAGATTTTTCTATTTTTTTCTCTCTACATGCATCAGTCTAGTTATTTTCTGTAACTCTAGCTTTTAAGTAAGTATTGTCCAAAAGAAATATAATTCCAGTCACATATGTAATTTTAAGTTCTCTATTAGCTACATTTTAAAAAGCAAAAGAAGAAACAGTTAAAATTAATTTTATTAATGTATTGTATTTAACCCCAAATAGTTTCATTTTAGTAATAAATATAACAATATTAATGAGAGTTTTTCATTATTTTTGTGCAAAATCTTTGCAATCCAATGTGTATGTCCTGCTCACAGCACATCTCAAATTGAAACAGCCATTTTCTAATGCTCATTAGTCAAATGTCTTTAGTGTCAACCATTTTGGGCAGCACTGTCTAGAAGAGTTATCTATTCATTAAGAGGTTCCAACTATTGATATATTACTTTCAACAGTTGTATTTTTAAGTCTGTAATTTCCAATCAATTCTTTCAAGAGCTTCTGGTTTTCTGGTAAAAGTTCTAAACATCTATTTCCTTGAACATATTAATCACAATTGTTCTAAAATAGTTATCTGATAACTTCCATAGATCACCTGTAGATCTGTTTCTTTTGCCCATTTTTATTATTTTAGTCCATTTCCTGAGTATGCCTGGGGAGTTTTCACTGCATTCCAGACACTATATATGAAAATTGTACAGGGTTACTCCACAGCCAAGTTCCGTTGTCCTCTGGCAGGTTGCTAGGACCAGAGCATCTTTCCTCAATTCCATCACTTATTGGGCTGAAGTATTATTTCCAGTTTTTAAGATTCTGAACACCTTTGGTTTATACTTCACTTTTAATGTGCAGTTTCCCAGAAATGTATGAGTGGGATTTTTATCATGATCCTCAACTTTGGGAGGGCCAGAACTCCAGTTTTTGTCTCCTTGGCACTATAAGGCTCCCAAAAGCTCTTCTGAGTTCTCTGCTTTCCTATGACTTTACTTCTTAATGGCCAGTACAGTTTAAGAATTTGCAAAAGCTTCAAAGAAAAATACAGCTTAGAACTTTAGGTTTATTTCTACATACCTCTTTCTTTACAACGTTGTCGCTCCTCAAGTTCTAGTTGCCAGCATTAATTTCTGCCTCCAGTTTAAGAAAATCACTGACATCTCTCCTGTTTCCTCAGTCCTTTATCAGGCCCCTTCTCTACAGTGTTATAGTTTGTCACTACCTACAGTTTAAGGTGTAACCTGTGACAAGGAGACACTGGGCTCGCATTAGCGAAATTCCCTTCTTCTAGGACATGGCCCTTGGAGCCCCGAATGCCTCCAGAATGCTCCAGTCTATTCACACAACTATTGCTGATGTTCTTCTACTTGTTCTCAGTGTGAGTGTTGGTCTGCTACAAACTACTTTCTTACAGCTAGAAGGATAAATTCCCAAATTATATATTTCACTTATTATTGATTCACATATTGAGAAGCAGTAAAATTCCCAACATTATTGGGGATCTTTTCAATTCCAAGAGGATAAACTTTTTGCTGTTCTGGTAAATGTCTTATTATAATTTCTAATATTATTTTATTATGTTAAGGGAATAAGACTGTTAAAAGTTCTACCTCAGGGAATTATCAAAGCATGAAGAAAGGAAGTATTTTCATCTTCATAGGAAGAAAAGAAACAAAGTTTTATTATGGTGGAAAAGTACATTGCAGGTGTGGTCAGAGATCATGTGAGTTTCCATCAGACAGCTTTATTTTACAGGGAAAACAGGAAGCGAGAACATTGTCTGAGAGTTACTGAGTTTTGGCAGTGCTTTAGTTATCTGTTTCTCTGCAGCAAATCACCCAAAATTTAACAGCTTAAAACAACATATATTTAATACTTGGAAGTTTCTGTGGGTTAGGAATCTGAGCATGACTTAGCTGAACCCTCCACTCAAGATTTGACAAGGTTGGGATCAAGATGTTAGCCTGGCTGTGTTCTCATTTTGAGGATTTCCTGGGGGAGAGTCTTATTCTAAACTCATTCAAATGGTTAGCCAAATTCATTTTATTCCATCTGTAGAACTCCTGGATACTTACTTCTTCAAGGCAATCAGGAAAATCTCATCTCTAGACTCTCTTTTAATGGCTCACCTGATTAGGTCAGGCTCCCTCAGTATTATTCTTTGATTAACTTAAAGCTGACTGAGTATAGACTTTAGTTACATCTGGAAGAGTCCTTCATCTTGGCTATATCTTATTGGTTAGGTTACAGGTCTCACTGATACACAAAGGGATCGATTACATAAGATCAATGTGGGGTCTTCTTTGTATTCTGACTACTGAAGGCAGTATAAGAGTTTTAAGACAAGAGCAAAGATTTTAAATCAGCCACTGTTAAGAATGTTAGGGATGGTAAATTATTTAGTAGGCTTTGGGGCATTGTTATAGGTTCATCTAAGAAAGGAGACCACACATTACAATGGCATTGAAATTTAGGGTTTTTTTTTTTTAATGGTGCAAATTCTTCCATCAAAAGATGGGTTGTATGCCCCTTTACTGGAATCTGGACAAAGTTATGACTCACTTGTAACCAACAGAATTTGTCAGATGATACTGCATGACTTCCACATCTAGGCCAGAGCAAATGATGCAGACTTTGTATTTTGGGTAGGGCACTCACTTTTGGAGTCTTGATCTACTATGGAAGAAGTCCAACTTTTTTGCTTCCATGCTGTGAAGAATCTCAGGCTACGTGGAAGACCATAAATAGGTACTCTGGCTGAGAATCCCAGCCGAGGTCCCAGTCAACAGGCAGCTTCAACTACCAGACGTGTAAGTCAAAGTGTCTCCATATGATTCCTTTGCCCAACAGTCAAATCCCTCAGTTGTCAAGTCTTTCCTGCAGAAGCCTTAGGTATTAAGGAACAGAGATGTGCCATTCTCACTGTGCCCTGTCTGAATGTCTGAGTCATAGAATTTATGAGTATAATGACCTAGTGGTATTAGGATTCTGAACTGTCATAATTTATTACGCAGCAATAGTAACTGTAATAAGCACTAATTTGAAGATGATGTGGTTTCTCCATATTATGCAGGAGTCTTTATCTAATCAGTACTTAATTACTCAACGTGGATACTTGGCACATGTTTTGAGAAAAATCATGAAAATAGTTTTGAGAAAAAAAAATCAGAATTTTTCTGGATGCTTTATGTTTATTTTATGAGTTAAAACTGTGTTTATTTTAAATTGCATATGGTGAAGTGTGAGGGGAAGCAGAAGTATTTTAACTTTAGTGCCTGTAAAGGTCTTAATCCAATTTAGAACATAGCAGGTAAGAAGATGACATATGGATGGATCTGGAGTAAATGTGTCACGGGTAAAAGTGATGTATGAACATGAAGTTGAGGATTTGGGCAAACAAATGGTTGATGTGATTATCATTGGAATTTAGGCTGAACAATGAGCCACTGACTTGGTCAAATGTGGCAGGGACTAGTTGGTGGTAAGAAGGACAGGCAAAAGACAAGACTTGAAGGTCAAATTCCTCAAAGGAACAGGGTTTTTAAATGAGTTAAATAGCAATGGCCTAGAAATACCACTGTGCTTGTAGGAAAATGAAGATACCACTTCCTCACCGTGGTTGCTGTGGGGTGTGAGAGAAATGAGCACCATCTGTTTAAGACAGATGCAGTGGAAATAGTGTTCATAGAAGAGAGCATATTTTCAGTAAAGGGCAAGAAGTAGCAGAGTTGGTTATCAAAAACATAGGGCCCAGAGGATACAGCTGTAATGTTTGGAAGATTAAGAGAGTAGTGAGTGTTTGAGTCAAAGGAAAAGAAGCTTGTATATTATAATGATAATACAGCACAGAAGGAAAACCTGGTGCAGTATGATGGGCTTAACTGATTAGACAGTTGCCAAAATAGTTAAAATCAGAAAATTTCTGGTTACTGGATAAGGTTGAGGATTCTCAGGAAGTCATTCAGGGTCTGGATTACTTGTAGTTTCGAGAATTCCTGAAATAACTGTGGAGAAATCACAAGGCAAATGTGGTGTCCAGGCTTTGATTACTTGTGGAAAGAGCATCTGCCTTAGTTGAATGGTGACATGTTAGGCTTGGATAAATCTTCATTGCTACTTGTATCTTTTATTGATACAAGATGACTATCTTCATCTTGAGAGCTTTTCTTCGAATCCTTCTTTCTACTATTAGTATCATTATCCCTTGCATGCATTGCTTGCTTTGAAGTAACAATGTCCAGTTTTTAGATTTCATATTCACAAAACTTTCATTTTTGGCATAACTCATATAAACCACAAACAATTTTATTCCAATTGGAGAGTCTTTGCTTTTATTTTAGGATTAATTTCATTTTCATTCACCTTTTGAAATAAAATGTTTAGCTCTCCTTTATGCCATCATGTTCTTTTCCACCTATTTGTTACACATTTTCACTATCTCCTTTGTATTTTTCTTTGTCCTTATCTCCTCTAGAGCTTTGAAAGGGATATGACCTATTTATACCTACTAAAAGCTCAATTAAATTTCTCTGAAAAATATTACCTAAATAATCTTTCTTATAAAATGAGTTTATATATGATAAAGCACAATGATTAACAAATAATTAGCATTGCATATGCATTTGCTGGATGACAGTAAATCTTACAGGAATGAAGTATAACAGAGCCTGATTTTAGCTCTCCTTTATTTCAGCAATTAGTTGACTGCAATGTTCACATCTCCTTTTCCCTCAGTTTTAAATATCTGTTACAATACTGTGGGTTTTTTATTGTATTATAAATATTGCTCCTGTAGTTATTCCAAACTTTGCATATATACTCACCATTATAGTGAGAATTTATGCCACAAGTTTCCCTATCCTGGACACTTAAATTTGCTTAATCAGTTATTTGGAGTAAATTTTCAAGTTTCTTTTTTAAAGAATAAAAAGAAGGATATGCAGATAACATCTTTTCTGCGCCAACAAATGTTTGAGTCTTCTGTTTTCTTCATACTACTTGGCAGCTTGTAAGTCTTGGATGATAATAAAATGCATTGATATTTTCTCCCAGTATTTAATATTGCTAAAAATCAGAGTATGTATTTATAAGTTTCATGTTTCATCTTTTTAAAATTATCAATGTAGCTAAAAATGTTTGCCTAAGGATGTCTTGGTGCTAATATCTTTCAAATTGTTTAGCTTTGAAGATATTATGTTCTTTTGATATGCACTGTCAGGTCTTATGTCAAACAAACGATCTTCTGCTATTGCTTCTGATCCATTTATTAGTCTTTCATTCCAAAATGCCCCCAAATCTGTGTGCTAGCATTCCAGAGTAAATTTTTTGCATTATCATCTTCGTTCTCATAATTTTAATATTCTTTTTCTAGAGTATTTTAGAAGAGATTTCCAAATCTGTACTTCATGTTACTAGTACACATACCCTCATATAAGTTCTGATTTTTACCATATCCAATGCTGATTTATTTCTGCTATGGTATTTTAGTTTCTTTGCAATACTTCCCTATCCCATCCATTTCTTTTTCTGTATAACATTTAGTTGCCCTTTTATCTCAAGCCATTCTTTCTTTATGACACTGTTCCCAATCGACAGAATTTTATATCCTCATTCATTATTATGAGAAAGTCAAATAAATTTCTAGAAATTTTTTCTGTTATAAATTAAACTATTTTCAGAGGACCTGCACCTCTGAATATGCCTTTCTCTTGTTCTGTAAAACTTTTCAGTCGGCCTCTCCAAAACAATCTGTGCATATTCTCAGGCAGCACAGAATCTGTATAAACTTGGTATTTGTTAACAGAGAGGATAGTATGTTGCTTTCATCTCACTCTGTCTATTGATGTGGCTTTAAATGCCATTTAGAGACCTCAAGTGGAGAACAGATTAAAATGTACGCTTCCAAGTTTCCATTAGTCTTCCACTCAGGACATGCTTGCTCTTTGGTAGTATCACCTTCCTCTTCACAGCATGACTATCTTGCCCTCTTGCACTGCTATAATTCCTAGTGGTCAGTGCTGCCAGGGTTTTTCATGTTTCTGCCTCTGCCTATGGGGCTTGTCCAATACCCAATAAATAGTCCACAAATATTTAATTGTCTACTATGAACCAAGTGTTTTGCTTGGTGCCAATATACAGTGTAATCAATACTGACACAGAGCACATGTCCTTAGTCCAGTGGAGCTTACTGATCAAGAGAGGAAGCAGACAACTGAATAACCATACACACAAAAACAATAACAGACTCTAATGACTTCCATTTAATCATTGATTCATTTAGTCAACAAATATTCATTGAGTGCCTTCTTAGTGCCAACCACTATTCCAGATTCTGTGGATAGATCATTGGAGAAAGACTAATGTCCTTTTCCTGTTAAGTACATTTTACTCTAGTGGGCTAGTCCATTTGTCAAGAGAAAATATAAAAGGGGGATCTGATCTAGTCTTCAGCAAAGGCTTCTCTAAGCATGTGACATTTTTATAGAGGTATGAAGAATCAGTAGGAGTCAACCCATTAAGTCATTAAAAGTGAATGGGTGAGAGGAAGAATATTCCAAGAAGAAAAAGCAAATGCAAAGGTCCTGAGGCAGGCTGGAGCAGAAATCTATGTAGTAATTTCTTTAAAAAAAATCCCAGCGGAAGCATCCCTTTGTTAATTTTTCCCTGATCAGTTCTCTATCAATCTTTCTTTTCAATACTGGCATTTCAATAAAGGCATTTCTTTATGAATTTTTCAGAAAAAGAGTTGAAGAAAATCTATTAGTTTCTTCTAGCCAGATGACATTTTATCAGGGATACTAAGCCCCTTTGTAACAGCAATTTCAGTTTCTTCACACTGTTTCTTATCTCACGTGTTTCTTTCTTTATTTCTGCCTCTCAGCCAGCTGCCTTTTCATCTCAGTTTGTTGTCTCATACTGTTGTTTTATCTCATCTTTGAACTTGCTTCATAGATTCTCTGTTTTATTGAATTATATTGAGAGCAAAAACCAGAAGCTACATTAAATGTAATTGTTTCCTAATATAAATCTACAAATAAATGTTATTGTTCTATCTCTCTTTCATATTATATGCATCTCAATCTTTTAGACTGTAAAGCTTTTTCATAGATCCCATATCAGGTGTACCAGCTCAATCCCTAATCATTTAGAAAAACAATTAATTCAACTTAGCATTGAATTATCTAGGAAAAGGGAATCAGATTCTCCTAAAAGCTAAGTTTCAGTCTAGCCGCTGATCACATACCATGAGCTAGAGTCAAATAAGCAAGCAAGGTAAACATCATGTCTCCCCTGATTAACTGGAGGAGAGTATTTCACAGTGGTTCTGACAAATACCTGTGTGTATATGTATTTCCACATAAATTTGCATATATACACATGCATATTGGAAAAAGATTTTATTTGTTTATAATCCTCAAATAGTTTCAGTAACTCTAGGCACTAGAACAAGGAACTTAAAATTTTACCTCATTTTCATCACATGTAAGAAGCCATGTAAAGAAGCAGACTCACACATCTAGAGAACAAACTAGTGGTTACCAGTGGGGAGAGGGGAGGGCAGAGGGGTAATATAGGGTTGGGGGAAAAAGGCAGGGGTTGTCATGAGATTATATGAAATCATGTGTATGAAATTTTTGAAAACTGTAAAGCACCATAGAATTTAAAGAATATTTCATCCAATAAAAAATAAATATTAAAAATTAAAATTAAAAAAGTAGTCATGTCACAGCGGAAAAAAATGTGACAATGAATATATGTATGTTCATGTATAACTGACGAATTGTGCTCTACACCGGAATTTGACACAACATTGTAAAATGACTATAACTCAATAAAAATATGTTAAAAAAAGTAGTCATGTCAAATCATTGTTAACAAAAAAAAACAAGAAATAACATATAGAAATGCACATAATAAAACGTGTACACATAAGGAAAGTATCCATATTGGAACAAGTTCGATTTTTCTCAGTCTATTGAAACTAGAAGAACCATCTTCAAGTCATCCCTATACAAACACTCTAACAGACATGCAAAAAGCTAATATTATAGTAAGCATTCTTCTTTCTCATGTACCTTGAATACCAAAAAGGAATCTTCCAGTTACTGGAAAGTTAATTTCACTACATGTATTTGATTTCTCTCAATTTCAAATAATTTTTATTAATGTGAATCAATCTCCAAAAGTTGATAACCTTTGAGGGAGCCTATAAACCAACTGTCTGCATTTGTAAAATTAAAGATAAAACTCTGGGCCATGATGGCCCCACAGAAGAATCACCCTCGAGAGGACAAGGCAGCCTTTCTCTGTATATCAACCCTTTAGTTACAACACTCCTAACCACAGGCAACAGACATCAGGTGGAATTGGCAGCTCCCAATATAATAACAACTATAACCCACAAATATCTCTCCCTTTAAAACCACTACGGAACTCAAAATGTCACTTTGTAAAATTAATTGATTATATCCCCAAGAACTTATCTATTTAAAAAAGACTAGGTCTGAAATCTATGTGTATACTTTAAATCAATCTCAGTTAGTAACTAAAGCACAGTCACTCGGTAATTTCAATGAGTAAAGAGATGCTTAATTCAAAATAATAAAGTCCCTCATTATATAGAATTTTAGGAATGGTGAAGTGATATAGATGTCTAAAAATGTTTCTTGAAAGAATTTTGGAAGTGTCTAAAAATGTTTCTTGAGTGAATTTTGGAAGAAGCAAATATTTTGGTCTCAGGTCATGGACCAGTCATCCCTCCAATACCATTCAGGGAGAGGGGACAGACTGATAATTCTTACCCATAAGCAGCTTCCAAACGAGTAAGGAAGATCCATAAATTTCTGAATAATCATATTAAACATCATCATCATTTCTTTCAGTAACTTACAGCCTGGGGATTACTACCTTTAGATATACAATATTAAGTTACAGGGGATAAAACAAGCCCAGCTTTCAGTCACAGAAAGAATAATATTAGGAGTGCCTGACTGAAATGAGGCTGGACTTTCTCATCAGGATAAAATCCTCCACGTATCGAATCATGTTCCCATGAAGTCAGAAGTATACTCTACAGATCACTGCAAATTCTCTTTTCACATTGTTTTAACTGCCACATCCATTCAGTGTATCTCTTATGTCAAGGACATTCTATTCCACAATGCAACAAAACTGCTATAGAAACCTTATTTAGTCACTAATTATATTTATCTATCTTACTATTAACAAAGTATTTTAAAATAAAAATTCATAAAGATGTCTCCTTTTTAGATCGTTAAGAATATGAAAATTCTGTTGATGTAAGTATGATAAATTTGATTAGGGTGATTATAAGAATCTTCTTACACACAAATAAGATACTATGTATTTACATGCAGTATGTTCTTTCCCTTGAAAAGTTACAAAAATATACTAGTTTCACAAATCTTCTCATTAATAGAAGTCTAAATTTAAAATATTATTTCCTTTTTGATGACCAAAGCACTAAGAGAAAAAAAAAGAATAGGTATCTATATATTTCACATACTTTGCAGATAAAAGGGAAATATAAATTAATACTGCATCCTATTTTGTTTAACTAGCACATAGTATATTAAGTGAGCTACACTGATATTCTAAATCACAAACATGGGAGTGGAGGGCTAAGAGGAGGATGAGGGGATTTTATCAGAGGAAAGGATCTCTCTTCCGCTGTCAACCTAGGTAATCTTTTGAATTCTATTTAGCAATTCCCTTCTGAAACACCATCACTCCAAATCACTTCAGTAATATTTCTCACCAAGCTGATTTTCCCTGATGAGATTCTCCTGCAGTGTGAAGGCATCTTGCTCCTACACCACCTGGGGCAGCTATTTCTTTGTCATACTTCAAAGCTGCAGCAAGGAGGGCTTGCTTGGATGGCTGCCCAGGAAACTAAATGGGAATTATGCTTCTTTCTCTCTGAATCACATCCTGTGTGGCCCCTACAGTTGGGGCATGATGGGGTTAGGGGAACATAAAGTGTAAATTTCTAATTATTTGTACAGAAAGATAGAAAATTTTCTTCTTTGGTACATCAACCGTAAGATGTGAAAAGTAGCTTTCATATTAGATTTCATAGACAATGTCTACTGGATTAGTGTTCAGTTTTTAGAACTTAGTGATCAATATGGCCAACACTTTGACCATTGCTTATCTGCCATTAAAGACTACAGGATGTGAATATTGATTTCTCCTCAATTTAATAGTTTGCTCTTTTTACTTGGTACTATTGTCTTGAATGTGCTTTCTTAGCACAAACAGCATTCAAAAGCCAAAACAATTAGCCTTAAACCAATAGAAGAAATATAGTATGCCTCACCAGAGCCTACAGATGCATACAATTTAGGACAGAATGTATATGTTAAAAAACAAAATAAGGAATTGCACCCTGAAATGTTAACAACACATTATTGATACATATTGCCTTTTCTTCTAACAAAGGTACACCCATTGGTTGCTGATAGTGTGTGTTCAATGTATCTGTGTGTATGCACGTAGATATTTACATACCTCTTTAAAGCCTAGATTTGTGCATGTTCAGTCTTGGATGATCCGGTATTCCAGTTTATTACCTTTTCAGGCAGAGGAAAATAGGGACATGTGTACAAAAGACATCATCAAATAAGCTTTTTTCAATGATGGCAACATAATTAGAAGAAGCAAAACAGGACCAGTCAATTTGTTACTGACAATGTGTACGAAAGGGAGAGGAAATCTTTGTATGGGTCATCAGTGCACAAGGTACACCAATGGTGAATCTTGCATGGAACAAAGAAATACTGTATTCCCTCTCTTGTAAACACTTCAGATAGAAAATCCTTCTAGATATTGTGAAAGAAAAACCAAAATGGAGTTGGTGTTGCCAAGAGAGTGCTCTAAAATGGAGCCTGGAGGCCATAAAGGAAGTGTGGCTTATGCACATCTCAGCTGGATGGAACCTGAACTTTTGACCACTTATTGTCCTAATGAAGTCATCCAGAACATCTGCCAGAAATTCAAGATACTTATTTGACTTTTACCCCAAAAGAGCTTAAGACAGCCTATCTACTTATAAGACTCCTATTATAAAAAACTGGTGATTCCTTAAGGACAACTATTTCCTGACTCACATCAGAGTCAATCACTTTTCTCATCAGGCAACATTTAACAACCTTGTGCCTTTTTGTCTTTATAAGCAAGCCCCTAAGCTTTCTCTTCCTCAGAACACTCTCTCAATTTTACCTGCAACTGTGTCTCTCAAATTGCAATTCCAAAGACCCCAAATAAACTATTTTCTTATTTTTGGCCCTCTGCATTGTTTTTGGTCGACAGTACAATGGTCCGCTCAGCTCTGCTGGTTCCAGCCCCCATGGCAAAATCTTCACTCTCTCTCATGAGGCCTAGAATATTCCCTTCGGAAAAGGGAGAAGCATCCACCACCTTCACTGGAGATTTGGTTAAGCTTCCTTATTGTGCTCTACTTCATTAAGAATGTCGTCTTCTGTCAACAATTAAAATGTGTGAGAAGTGATCTGGCTCTCTTAGTGACAGTTGCCAGAAATCTCTTGATGGATGTCACTCATTTAAAGGATAAGTGACCCCTAGCTAAAATTTGATGATTTACCCAGTTAATCTTGAACTAGAACGAGGGTCTCCTCATCTAAAACTATTTCATTTAAACTTTGCTGTTTGGTCTAGGAACGTCCTCTGACATGGAAACAGAAATCTAATACATTGGGATTCTGACAGTCCTGTGTTTAAAACCTTAAATCCTGGGGGACTCCAAGAGAGACGGGTGAAACGAAAACAATGAAATACACAGGGGAAGAAGGTCCAACCAAAAGTTACAGCTTTGCTATTCACCTATGCCAAATTACATCTTTCTCTGTATGAGTTACCTCACCTGTATAATAGAAATAATAAATCTCAGCTTTATCTGCCTCACAGAATTGTTAAAACAATCAAATAAATTGATTACATAAAGGAATCTTATAACAAATTTGGAGGAATAGCCTTCCCAGCCTCCAGACAATACTACAGAGCTACAGTAATCAAAACAATGGGATATTGGCACAAACACAGATATATGTATCAGTGGAGCCCAGAAATAAACCCACACATTTATAGTCAATTAATCTCCAATGAAGGAGGCAAATATGCATAATGAAGAAAAGACAGTCTGTTCAGCAAGCAGTGTTGGGAAAACTGGACAGGCATATTTAAATCAATGAAGTTAGAACACTTCCTCAAACCATATACAAAAAATAAGTTCAAAATGGATTAAAGACAAGACATATACAAGACAGCACACTATAAATCTCTAGAAGAAAACATGGGCAAACATTTTCTGACAAATATCAGCAATTTTCTCCTAGGGCAGGCAATAGAAATAAAAGCAAAAATAAACAAATGGGACCTCATTAAACCTATAAGCTTTTGCACAGCAAAGGAAACCATAAGCAAAACTAAATGACAATCTATGGAATGGGAGAAAATATTTGCAAATGATGCAACCAACAAGGGCTTAATTTCTAGAATATATAAACAGCTCCTACAACTTAATAATAAGAAACAAACAATCCAATCCAAAAGTGGGCAGAAGACTTAAACAAGCAATTCTCCAATGCAGGCATACAAATGGCCAAAAGGCATGTGAAAAAATGTTCATTGTTGCTAATTATCAGAGAAATGCAAATCAACACTACAATGAGGTACCACCTCATACCAGTCAGAATGGCCATCATTCAAACGTTCACAAACAATAAATGCTGGAGAAGTGTGGAGAAAAGGGAATCCTCCTACATTGTTGGTGGAAATGTAGTTTGGTGTAGTCATTAAGGAAAACAGTATGGAGACTCCTCAAAAAACTAAAAACAGACTTACTATGTGATCCAGCAGTCCCATTCCTGGGCATATATCCACAGGGAACTATAATTTGAAAAAATACATGAAACTCAGTGTTCATAGCAGCACCATAAACAATAGCCAAGACACAGAAACAACCCAAATGTCCATCAACTGGATAAAGAAGCTGTGGTATATTCATACAACGGAATACTACTCAGCCATAAAAATGACAACATAATGCCATTTGCAGCAACATGGATGGACCTGAAGATCATCATTCTAAGTGAAGTAAGCCAGAAAGACAAAGAAAAATAACATATGACATCACTCATATGTGGAATATAAAAAAAGAAAAAAGAAGACACTAATGAACTTTTCTACAAAACAGAAACAGACTCACAGACATAGTAAACAATCATGGTTACAGGAGGAAAGAAGGTGGGAAAGGATAAACTGAGAGATTTGCAAATATTAATTACTACATATAAAATAGATAAACAAGTTCATACTGTATAGCACAGGGAACTATATTCAATATCCTGTAGTAACCTATACTGGAAAAGAATATAAAAATGAATATATATATGTATATGTATGACTGAAACATTATGCTGTACACCAGAAGTTGATACAATGTATACTAACTATACTTCAACAAAAAAAGAAAATGTCTTGCTTTACTGAAATACAACTACGATATTCTGAGATCAGACTGCTGAAGAAAATGCAGACTTTCTAAGGAAATAAGGAGAAATCAGAGAAAATAAGCCCATGAACAACACCAGAGCTGTTCTGTTTTTCACCTGACACACCACCAGCTTGCTACATGTACATGACCTTGAGAAAACTCTCTTATTTCTGAATATTAGGTATCTCATTTATAAAACAAGCAGCTTGAAATTAATAATTTTAAGTGAGTTCTAAAGTTAGTTAAAGTTCTAAGTTTCACTTCTTACCTTCTATGATTCTAAAACATTTGGAGAAAAGTATGCAAAATACTTAAAATTATTCTGCACAAATTGTTATGAAAGTACAGAAGAAAGGGTTTTTTTTCCTCTTCCTTTCTATACAACTATCTTGGTGGTTTCAGCCATTCATTTTTTTCAGCTGTCAGTACTTAAGCATGAAGATTAATAGCTGCATTATTTTTTTCTGCAAAGGCTAATAGCCTCTTAATTGTTTTTAATGGGACATTTTGCAGGAGCCCCGTTTTTCCCACACTACAGCACATTTTTTAGTGTAGAGCCTCTGATTTAACACAGAGCTCAGCATCAGCTGGTAAGAGATTCTTTTTAAAATACTGAATGGTATTAGTCAGGCATATGTGTAATTATTTCACCACACAATTTTGGCTTAACTGTGGATAACATTCAGATTGTAGTTGAAAGACTTGTGTCCTTCCCTAGGGGACAGTTTCATACCAGAAAAATGGGATATATTTTTCATATGAGTGTAAGCCAAGACTTACTTGCCTTATTTTTAGCGAATATTCTGTAACGTGGAAAGAAAGGAAATGATACCATAGAAAAAAAGGAAATGATACCATAGAGAAATCTACTGAAAATCCAAGATGGGCAGAGCGTGTTGGCAAGCTGCTCATTTATTTTCTGCAATTCTAAACATAAGTGTGCTCCCCATCAATGAGCCCCATTTGAGTCTCCTTTAAGTGAGAAACGAGGGCCAGAAAGCACAATGAATAGATCTGAGAAAACTATGGTCTTATCTAAGTTGCTCATAACTAGGATCGTTGCATGGTCAGGCCACCCAAGATGGCTGTTCTCTTGCTCTCTGTACACCCCCTGCTTGACCAGTCCCTGCTTCACCTATACTCTTCTCGCCTAACTGACCTTCCCTCTTACTCATAGAACCTAGTCAGTAAATGCCTATGTACTTGTCCTGGCCTCACCTATGGACTACTCTGTTGTGTCAGATCGGAACTATCTTAACTATGATAGTTTATCGAAGGGGCAGTGAGGAGTGTGCCCCTCTGCTGGCTTCCCTGGCGACCGATGAGCCAACCTGACTTCAATTCCCCCTGTAACTGGTAATCCCCCTTTTCCCCTGAGAGCAAAGACTGCCACCATGTCCTGCCCGCCCTCTGCCACACACAGTGGGCTGTCACTCTAGGACCTTGCTTCAGACACATAATATCCCCATCCATTTAACCAATGGTGTCTCTGTTGCTGACTCCTGGGTCTTTCTCAAATGGCCCCATTTCCAGCCCTGCTTCATTTACATAAAGAACATTATGGGGAATCCCTTCTTTCTTAAAGCTCTCTTCCCTCATCTATGAGAGAAATATTGATTCCTCATTACTTGCCCCAGAGACACCACCAGAATCTACCATCTAGCAGGCAGTTCTCATCTCAGCAAATAACACGACCATGTCCAAATATCAGACGCTACAAGACCCTGTGTCATCTGGCCCCCTCTCACCTCCTTGTCACCCACCCTACTTGCACTCTGCACTATTCACTTCACTCCAGGCACAGTGCCCTCATTTGTGTTTCTTGAACATCCCAAGCTCACTCATCTCAGAGCTTTTGCATTTATTGTTCCAAGAATGCTTGGAACATTCTTCCCTAGTTGGAAACATGGCTGCCATCTTCTTATTTGTGTTTTAATTTAAATGTCTCCTATTAAAGAGGTTTTTTTTTTTTACCCTATTTAAACCACTTGTTCATGTTCTGAAGTTTATGTGTGATTATTTAAAAATCTTTTAAAAAATATTTCCACTCAAAAAGTGTAAGTTTTATCCACAAGTGGGTTAAGGGAGTAAACAGATACAAATCTCCAGTTAAGAATAAATAAACCATTGGGGTGTAATGTACATATGGTGAATATAGTTAATAATACTGTATCATATATTTGAAAGTTGCTAAGAGAGTAGATCTTAAAAGTTCTGAACTCAAGTAACAAAAATTTGCACCTATATATATGGTGATGGATGTTAATAAGACTTACTGTGGTGACCTTTCACAATATATACAAATACTGAAGCATTACATTGTACACCTGAGACTAATATAATGTTATATGTTAATTAAACCTGATATATTTTTTTAAATTTAAGTGTAAGCTCCCTGAGGGCTAGAATTCTCTCTCTCTTGTTCACTATTATATCTCAGTGCCAAAGAATACTGCCCAACATATGGCAGGAAATCAATATGTATTTATGATTCACTAAGGAAGCTGAGAAACTTCTAAGGCTTGGGTTTTTTTTTTTTTTTGGCTTTGACATTTTATAAGTGCTTAGTATCTACATAAGAAGGAGAAATCATGTAAATAATAATGCTTTCTCTATACCCCTTCACTCTCTTAAGTGAACCCTTTAAGGTGGCATTCAGCTCTGAAATTCTGTAATTGTGAAAATACTTACTGTTGTTTTTGTTTTCTTTTTATTGGCATCATGCTTACTCCATTTTATTACTGCTTCATAATAAATCCAACTGATATTGAGTGTAAAGTATAGGGAAACCAAGAGGAAGCAAGATCACAAAATAAATTGGGGATGAGATGCATTTCTGACCAAGGGCAGAGATTGAGGGAAGAAAACAGAATTAAAGATTATGTAAAGATGGCAACCACTGGTGAAAGAACTTAAATTTTCTTTCATGTTACGTTTCAAGAGAGGTAAGACCACTCTGTTGAGTCTATCACTTACAGGCTTTGGAGGAACAGAGGTAACTAGGTATTTACTGATGACTTGTGGCTTTCACAAGGTGGAAACTGAATCAAAAACAGTATAGGGATGCAAAAAGGCAGGTATAGAATTACCTATTTGACTAAAACAGAGCTGAGAGTCACATTCTACATCTTTTCTAGTCACATCACAAAGTGTAGACTCCTGAAGAATGCACAAAGCCTAAACTCTAGAGCAAATGCATCCAAAACTTTATGTGCCATACAGGACAAAGAAATAAAATGATATTACTATGGTTTAGGTGAATAGATTCACAGCCACATTTACCTTAAATCATCACTATCATATACAAACTGCATAATCAAAGTTGGTTGTTTGTGTTGTGGGGGAACAAAATTTGTCACCTCAAAACGTCTAGTTGACATGTGCATTATTTTGAGCTGAAAACAGTAAAGGACCAAAAGATTCAGGAAGAAACTTTGACCTTCCCCCTAGCTGCCTAAAGAATGTGGATAATGGACCTGTTCCAGGAAGAGAGCTATTACCATAGATAACAAAGTATGATACAGGTGTGTAGACAGGGATGAACCAGGAAAGTCTGTTAAAATTCTTCTCTGTGTCCCACTGTCTCCATATGGCCCAGCAAACATTTGTTTACAAACTTTGCTTTCCCATCTCCATGTCAATTGCCTTCCTTCCCTTTGACGTCCAAACCACTACCCTCAACATCCTCTCTGGTCTTTGGCTGAAGATGGTATTTAAGGTGACGGTTTCAGACAATTTGACAAGTTACTCAGTTTTGATGGGTCTCTCCTATACATACAAGTCATTGAACTTTTGTTTGACTTTTCCCTGCTAATCTATCTCATGTCAGTTTAATTCTCAGACCAGCCAGAAGAATCTAGATCAGCAGGGGATAATTTCTTCCTCCTGGATAGTGTCTTTTTGTTCATTAAAATTATTATGTCATTGAATTAAGTGAACTTTTTCAGAAATTTTGGAAAAGGGGACTGTACCACCTGACAGTATCCCAGGGAACAGCTTCCTGGAGGGAACTGTCAAGTATGAAAAGAATTAGTAACCTAGCTTGTTAAAAGAAATCTTAAAGAGAATGCAAGTCACAAGGCTGCAGGCAGATCTTCAGGCAGATCTGCAAACAGATTATCAAACATTAATCATAGAGGGCTTTCCTGAGAAAAGAACAAAAATAACAGTTTGCTGAGGAGTGAAAAGAAATATGGGTCACATTTTATCCTTTAAGCTTAAGATTCTATTTTAAGCTTGGGAGCTTTCATGTTCCCACTGTCAGAATGTTCCATGCTTTGTATAGAAACATCTCTGTCATCCAGAAGCTTACATCTTTATAACTCACTGGAGGTCCCAAAACAATTATAATACTGAATGTTTGTATGTTTCTCTAATAAGGTCTAGAAGTTACTGAGAGCCTAGTATGCATGGGAATTCTTTTAAATTTCATATACATACTAACACGTTTATTTCCAAAACAACCCTTATATGTAAGAATATTATTTTCTCCACAATGTGGATGAGGACACTTAGGCTCAAAAAAGGTGAATTAGCTATCCAAGTTTACACAGCTCTCCAAGGCCTGCCTCTCAACTCTTAACTACTGTGCCAGATTTTCTAACTTTTATATATACAAACATATGATAGTGTTTTCCCATAATCATTACAACATCCCTATAAGGGAATCAAAGCAGGTTTCTTCCCATTTTACAGCTAGGAAAACAAACATGTATTTTGGAAAATAACATTGCCTCTCCTCCCCCAGGTAGTTTATTGGCAGAGCCAGAAATAAAAAGTCCTAACTAAACAGTTTAAATCTTTCCTTTTCTACAATATTAAGCTATAATATCCAGAAATCTGCTTTTCCTATTAAGAAAGTCAGCTAGGTCAGTGTCATGGGATTTAGTGAGGGAAAACTAATAAAACATGATGGTAAAATCCTAGAGAATTGCTGAACGATGCAGTCTACAGTGCTTTCCCTTGCTGGCATACATTCTAGAAATAAATAAATCAGAGAGGCATCCTGTGTTTGTTTGTGGAAGGGAAGGAGGCATAAGTGGTGATCCATTATGCATTGTTTTCCAGAGTAGGACACAGATCAGCCAGCAGTACCAGAGCCAGATGTTAAATATTCATGAGGTTGTGGGTGGCTGCCCAGAATAGGCAGCACTCCAGGGAACGGCATCCCACGCTTTCTTGTCACAAGGTACACTAACTGCACAGAGTCCCAGAGGCTACAACACCCTCCAAAGGGGGAAACCCGGGGCCCCTTCACACAGTCTGGGGTAGTTTCTGCTCAGAAATAGCAGCAAAGCCTGGGAGAGAGAGTCTGTTGGAAGCTGCAAAGGAGTTTCCTTTGCAGGATGCTGGGGAGACGATGGAATTAGTGTCTTACACTGGGCTTTTCACCTAGGAGTCTCATCATTTGCTTTGCCTGTAAGTCTGATGAAGCTCTTTCAAAACAGCTTCCGTAATAAGGCCAATGTTGATAATAGTTTCTCAAACATTGCTGTAGCTATTATTTTTTTTTGTGATTATTGTGGTTACTTTGTTATTTTTTCCTAAAGGAAACTGTATTTCTAAAAGAATGCATTTGGATCCAAATAACAACTACTCCAAAAAAAAAATCCTTATGGGTATTTTATAAGAACTCAGAGAATTCCAGTTTGCTCAAGTAAGGTGATTATTCTTAAAGAAACATTTATTTTCTAAGACTATGCAAACAAGCTAGATCAGAAAAGGGTCCTGTAATATGCTAACTACCCAAAGTCAGATCAGATCATCTTAAATATGTTTTCAAATTTATTGACTGCAATATACAGTAGTGAAAAAGTACATTTAAATCTGAACAACAAAGAGAAGGGTGGGTCCAGGGAGAGGCAAGAAGAGGAAAAGTTAGAGAGGAGAAAGAAACTTTTTTTTCCACAAAACAATACTATCATTATTATGCATAATGCACCTAATATTTTCTACTCTATTTCATTCCATTTTATATTCTTTGATTCTTTTTCCCAAGTATTGATCATAATCCCTTAAATTCGCTCATTGTCTACCATCCAGTTTCTTCCTGCAATTTCAAAGAGATGTAAAGAATTCTCTCAACTAAAAAGCTGAATCACATGTTAAAGATAGGTACATTTTGCTGTATATGATACATATTCCTGGAAAAGAAGCAATTACCAAAGATTCCTTACATCCAGAGTACATCTGTATAATTCTAAAGGACTGAGGTTTTATTTATACAACTTTTCAGAGTATATGCATCAGGGGATATAGCCAAGTGCCAGGAATGAGTGGCAATAGAAATTAAAAAAAAAAAAAAGAACTTTGGATATTGGCTTTTCTTTTAGACACAGAATACAACATAAATATAAAACATATGACCAAAGACATAAAAGAAAAGTTAAAACATGAGCAGGCAAAAGAAGATTTGAAAATAATCATTTAGAATTTCTAGAAGTTAAATATATATATAATAATTGTAATTTAAAAATTAACTGGGTAGATTAACTAGAATACTAGATACAGCTGAAGACAGTGAACTATAAGATAGATCCAAAAAAAAGGATCCAGGATGCAGCTAGAGAGTAAAAAATTAGATAGAAAACATGAAAGATTAAGAGACATGGATGTTAGAGTACACATAGAACCAGAGTTTAGTTTCAGAAGATGGATGAGGGAAGGGAAAACAGGCAATGTTTGAAGAAATAAAGGCTAATAATTTCCTACTGATATAAAAAAATTTATTATCCATCAATTATTCAAATATTAAGCCCACATATTTAAAAGCCCCAAGAAAGATATATAAAATAAAATCCAGCCCTACACACAGCAAAGTAAAATCTAAAAAAAAAAAAAAAAGACAAAAAAGTGGTTATATCTCAAAGAAAATACATATATACCAAACAAAAGTTATACTATTTAATTTTGAGCAAAAGCAGGCTAGAACCAAAATTCTGAGTAACAGTAGAGTTGGAAGAGGGCAATTAGACTTAAAGTGCCCTTAGGTAAATAATATGTTTAGGGGCATTGGTGTTAGATTTTGTTAGGTTTTGTAGATGCATGCAAAGATAATGAGGTAATCTCTAAAATAATAGGTAGTGAGTTTATAACTTCTGAAAATAGGCAGGAATTCAAATATGTCAAGGAAGACAAGAAAGAAGGTAGGAAAAGAATTAAAAACAAGACATATGACATTAATACATGGAAATTGGTATAAATGAATGCAGATATATGAGAATCATATGTGAATAGGCTTGTGATGGATTGAATATTGCTATAAATTCCTTATTTCTCTCCCTTTGAAAGATGTTGTTCCTTTCCCTTCCCACTGAACCTGGGCTAGCTTTGAGATTGTTGAAACATGGCCTTCATACCCCACTTAATGAATTGAGAATCAAAGACAGAGTTTTGGATAAAGGAGAAAAGGCAGCTTTACTTCTTTGCCAGGTAAAGGAGGTCACAGTGGGCTAATGCTTCTAAAACTGAGCCTGCTGGGGAGAGAAGGCAGGGGGTTTTATAGTAAAAGCTCAAGAGTTCAAGGGGTGGAATTAGTTTACAAAGAGATTGTAAACAGGGTAACAAATTGTTGCAAGTTGTTCTTATTTTTGCAGATGCTGTGGTCCCCTTTCCTCTACTGGGTATGAAGTTCACCTCCAGCTTTGGGACTCTCTTGCACCTAGAACAAAGGATATGTAGGAAGGTGCTCTATGGAAAAGAGCTCTAAAGAAAAACTTGCACAGTTTAAAGTCAGGTTGACAAATGCTTTTAGCCTTTTAAGCAGGCTAAGGCCTGGAATCTCCTGCTGCAGGATGAGGCCTGCTGCTCAAACAATAGGATACAAGGAAACCACAAGGGATCGGGAGCAGGGAACTGGGGTCCAGAGGAGAGCACTGGGGTCAGGAGCAAGGCACTTGGGTCAGGAGCAAGGCACTGGGGTCAGAAGCAGGGCACTGGGGACACAGGCAGTGCACTGAGCGTGATCTCTGCAAGCAGCACCAGCACTCCGAGGGGGTTGAGCAGACCACTCAAGCTTAACCCTGGTCAGCAAGAGCATGAGAAAACCCCTTTAAGCCTTTATACAGTTAAGCAGTTACAAAGACCATTACATTTGTCAGATGGTCACCAATGACAATAGGGTCCTTCTTGGTTACAAGACAGCTTAAACAATAGAATTCAGCAGAAGTGACATAAGCTTGCAAGCTTAGCCTTTAAAAGAACTATCAGCATTTACTTCGTGATCCTTGGAACACTCATAATAGGAATGCTCCTGTGTAGAGCCCAGTTGCTGGTATGAATAGCCCAAGCAGCACGGAGAGGCCCAATGCAGACTCTTGTCCCAGATAAGCCTCAAATTTAAGTCCTACCTGACAATCATGTGAGTAAGCTTTTTGGATGTTCCAGCACAGTGGAACCTCCCTTCCCTCAGGTAATTCTGTATAATCAGTGTGGAGCAGAAGAGCTGCCCAGGTGAGCCCAGTAAACCGACAGACATAGAAGATGATAAAATGTAGCAGAGTAAGATTTCAGACCTAGGGCATGATTCTATTTCAGATCCAGGACATGTGATTCTAGACCCCAAGCTCTTAACCTCTTTAAGTGCTGCATCTCATCATATAGTGAGCACTTAATATGTGCCAGGCTCTGTTCTTTACACTCTTAAACACAACACTTTGCTACTTTGTCTAGGAGAAACTGAGATAAAAACTTTAAACAGAGAAATATATGCTACATCAATGTCAATCAAAAGCAAGCTAGATTAACCCAAAATTGTTCAACAAAGAACCAGGAAAATGTGATCCATTCTCAAGGTAATAAACAATCAACAAATGCCAACTGAAAAATGACCTAGAGGTTGGAATTATCAAAGGCTTTAGAAAAACATTTATAACTGTGTTCCAAGAGGTAAAGAAAAGCATATATACTTGAAATAAATGACAAGAAAGTATTAGCAGAGAAACTGAAAATAAATAAAAGCATCAAATGGAAAATACAGTATCTGTTAACAGAGAAATGGATTATCTCACTAGCAGAATGTATATAAGAGAGAAAAGTCATTGAACTTGAAAATAAATAAATAAAAATACCAATAATTTTCCTTCTACCAGAGGACCTTAATATTTTGTATAGTGTAGGCCTGCTGGTGATGAGTTCTTCCAATGTTTAAGTGTCTGAAAATTCCTTTATTTTGCATTCTTTTAAACATATTTTTCTAGTTATGGAAGTTTAGGTTGATGGCTTCTTTCTTTCAGTAGTTGAAAAGACAATGGTCCACAGTCTTCTCATTTCTTTCCCATATAAAATTTGCTATCATCCTTATCATTGCTCTTTTGTAAGTAAAGTAACATATGTTTTCTTCTCCGGCTGCTTTTCAGGTTTTTCTCTTCATTGATGGTTTTGAACTGTTAGATTATGATGTACTACTTTTCCCCCCAAAGAGTTTACTGAGCCTCTTGTATCTGCAGACTTAGAATTTCCATCAAATTTTGATAATGTTTGGCCATTATTTCTTCAAGTATTTTTTCCTGTCCCCACCTCTCACTTCTTATTTAAATATTCAAATTAAGTGTATGTTAGGCTGACTGAAGTTGTCCAACAGCTTACTGATGTTCTGTTCTTTCTTCATTATTATTCTGTGTGTGTTTCATTTTGATAATTTCTATTGCTATTTGCTATGTCTTCAAATTCAGTGATACTTAACTTTTCTAATTCACTTCTAGTGTCTACAATAAACATGTATTGCTTATAAAATTAGAACAAAAACAACAAGTGTCATTAAAAATGAAAAAAAACAGTTGACCATAAATGTACGACTTTATTTCTGGTCTTCCAATTTTATTTCATTGATCCATATGTCTGTACTTATGTCAGTACCATATAGTCCTGATTACTGTAACTCTGTAGTAAGCTCTAAATCAGGAAGTGTGACTCTCCAGCATTCTTTTTCTTTTCCAATATTGATTTTTACTATTCTGGGTCCCTTGTATTTCCATATGAGGTAAGAGGTTAGTAATTTCTCAGGCCTTTCCTGAGCAGATGAACAGCCCTGCTCATACAAGTGGACTTCAAGATACCCAAGATTATGCCAAATATTGTCAAAGCCTATTATGGACATCTCATTCCTCAATTTTTTCTCTTTTCAGTCAAAACTTTCGTTAACCTCAACTGGTAGTGCCAGCTCTGGCAGCTGCATTGGCAAAAAAAAATAAAAATGCTCCTGAATGTTTCTAGAAAATGCCCTGGGAAGAGAGCTGTTTACAGAGTGAGTTCTGACCGAGATCAAATAAGGAAAAGCCCTGGGAATGATGCTTTTCAGCTTCCGCTTCTAGACAAGTCAAACAGTGACACTTCTCTGGGGATGGTGCTTTGGGGGATTTTTAAACCTGTTCTGTCTCCTCCAGTGCCTGCTAGGCTGCTGGTAATGCTGTTGATTTTCAAGGCTGTCACAGAGTTAGAGAAAGGGGGTGGAATTAGGGCAATTTAAAAACAACAAAGTTCAGTGTTATTACTGAGAATATAGCTGTTTTTCTTAAACAACACTCTTTGAAATGTTTCAAGAATTTAGTAAATTTCTAGAGTTCTGAAAAAGTAATTTTGACACATTTTGACAATGTTCTCATCACATTTACGGAGAGTGAGATTTTTCTGAGGTCCTTAATCTGCCATTCCAGAGCTTTTATCCCTGATGGGAGTTACAGTCCCCTATAGGGCTATAGCTAATCTGGATTCCTCACAAGATTTTTCCCTTTAGGTTTCATTTGCTAATCTCATGCTTATTCTTCACTCTGGGGTCTTATTTTGTTGTTTTCAAGGTAGAGAATTTTTTTAATTTATCTTTCAACCTACAAATCCATATATTTCAGATGGGAAGGGTACTTTTCTGAATGAATTCTACACACAATACTGAACAAAAGTCTAAAAACACTTCTAAAAATAATGCAAGAAATTTGATAAGGTGAGATGTTTTGATCAAGAATTTTGACAAACTCTTCAGTGGTGGTTAAGAGATGAGATCCATAGCAAAGGTGGATAGCATAACTCTTGGTCAGGAAAAGAGCCAACTCTTTTAATACAATGGAGAAAAGAACAGGAATAGTAATAACAGAATACCAAGAAGTCTAGGATTGAGGAGGCAGGCAGTTAAGGAAGATCCTGTCTTATGATATATTTTTTTCTGTGATTAGAATGTAGAAAAAGGTTGGAAATGGTAGAATATGTTCTTGAAAATCATGAAGCCATGTTGAAAGATAAATGTGAAGGATGGAGGGAGAAACCCAGGGTTTTAGAGAATAATATTTCTTGGCTTTGACAACATAGTAAAAGTGGAAATCATAAATCTGAAATGTCAATAATGTATACCATTGCATGATTTAATATAATACTGAATGCCACTGAGGCTCAAGTCATGTGAAATTCCTTCCTTTTCCACAAATACATTATGTTCTTTTAGACTTTCATGACTTGTTCAATGCCCTTCTCCAGTTATCTATAATATAGAGTATCTAGTCTTCCTTCATCTCTCATTTGCTTCTCTCCAAGGGGGACTTAAGCCATATCTGATTAATGAGTTAAATAAAGAGCCATAACATTTATGCTAACTGTATCTCAGATCACCTTTCATGTACATAATCCTACTCTGGTGGAGTACACTCACAGAAATAGGTCTTTCCAGTTTTGTATAGAAAGAAGCAGTTTTTAATTTCTTTCTAGAACGGTTCTTAACTGTGATGTGTTTGGATAAATCAATTCCTTTAGAAGATGGGTAATTAAGAAGCACATTTTCATATCTGATCCAAGCTCCATTCTCTAATAAATCTTTACCAGTAGGAAAAGATAGATTGATCCCTGTTTTAATCAGTTCAGGCTGTTATAAAATATTACCATAGAGTGGGTAGCTTATCAAGAACAGAAATTTATTTCTCACAGTCTGGAGGCTGGAAAGTTCAAGATCAAGTTGCCCACTGAGTCAGTGTGTAGTGCAAGCCTACATCCTGGTGCACAGACACAGTCTTCTAGCTCTGTCTTTACACGGAGGAAAGGGGAAAGGAGCTCTGTGCGTCTCTTTTACTAAGAGCATTAATCCTATTTTTAAGGGTTCCACCCTCATGACCTAATTACTTTCCAAATGCTCCACCTCCAAATATTGTCACAATTGGCATTAATGAATTTGGGGGTCACACAGTCAGCCCATAACAATCCCCTTTTTATTATTTCAGGTTGTATGTTGTTAACATCCTCAAATGCCAGCAGACTTCTTTAATAGAAATTTTAACCCATTATTGGTCTCCCCTGTGGACATATCTGTTGCTCTATACTAGGCTTTTAACACCTTGAGTACAGCAAACATGATGGTCACTATTGAATAGTCAGTACCAAATCAAGCGACCAAAACAGAGTAGGCACACTGTAATTGTTGATTGAAGTAGAAAGCAATTTCCTTATTTTAAAAAAGGGAAGAATGTACAGATTTCAAAGACAGACCCCCACATCCTATTTTTTTATGAGTTTTCCGTAAGAAACTGCTAAACAAAGCAATATATTATAAAAAGAGGCTTATAGGGAAAAGATAGATACAGCACAAACAACAGATAGATAGACTTTCTTTCCATGACTCTAAATAAAAGGTCAGTTTGAAATATCATGCATTCCAGCTTCAAAGAAGTGAAGAACATGAAAAGATGCTCAACATCACCAATTGTTAGAGAAATGCAAATCAAAACTACAATGAGATATCACCTCAAACCAGTCAGAATGGCCGTTGTTAAAACATCTACAAATGATAAATGCTGGAGAGGGAGTGGCGAAAAAGGAACTCTGCTACACTTTTGGTAGGAAAGTAAATTGGTGCAGCTACTGTGGAGGACAGTATGGAGGCTCCTTAAAAAACTAAAGATAGACTTACCGTATGATCCAGTAATCCCACTCCTGGGCATATATCTGGGAAAAAACATAATTCAAAAAGACAGACACATGCACCCCAATGTTCACAGCAGCACTATTTACAATAGCCAAGACATGGGAACAACCCAAATGTTCATCGATAGATGACTGGATAAAGAGGATGTGGTATATGCACACACACACGCACACATATATTACAGACTACTACTCAGACATAAAATAGGATAAAATAATGCCATTTGCAGCAACAAGGATGGACCTAGAGATCGTCATTCTGAGTGAAGTAAGGCAGAAAGAGAAAGAAGAATGCTATATAATATCACTTACATGTGGAATCTAAAAAAAAAAAAGGACACAAATGATCTTATCTACAAAACAGAAACAGACTCACAGACATAGAAAACAAACTTATGGCTACCAGGGGGTAAAGGTAGTGGGAAGGGATAAATTGGGAATTTGAAAATTGCACCTCTTGGGGAGTGATGTAAATGTTAGCTATCTTGATTGTGGTGGTGGTTTCCGTGGTGTATACATCCATCAAAATTCATCACATTGTACATCTGAAGTATGTGTAGTTGACTGTACAATAACCATACCACAATAAAGGTGTTTTAAAAAAAGAAGAATATCTTTACATACTTCTATGTAAATGATCTCTAGGGTATATTAAAATGAATAGATAAAGGCGGAGAAAATTTACATAAAATGCTACTTTTTAGATAAGAACTGGGAAATATGAGTGCATGTAAGCATGTATTTATATTAACAAGATACGTAATAAAAACTTGGCAAGTAAACATGTAATAATTAGCCTCCAGTTAACTTACAGAGGTTAAATTTTCCTTACCTACAACTTTCAGTGGTTTCATTTTACCCACGCAAGTGTATGCGTCCCTTAAAAAGACACTTCTAAAGTCGTCTTTTTCTGATCACATTATTATCTGCAACAGACGTGTGACCTTCTCCTGGAAGAGTGCAGGTGTTTGTATGTGATATCTGACACTTGGGTTGCTAGGGTACCAGTCTGCTCCTCGGGAATGAAAAAGCAACAAGTACTAGAGTAAAAAGATATGCGAATAGACCAGCCACAAAGCCTACTTGAAAAAAAAATTATGTCTTGTTCCATGTTTACCTGAGTGAAACACAGGTAAAGCAGGAAATGGGAACTCTTAGACTCATATTTTTCAGCCTCTCCCTGCAGTTGAGGGAGTTTCTCCCATGGTACTTACCCCATGGTCCTAATACTTTCTTTCTCCTTCACCTCTCAGATAAAACTTGCACCTGTATTTGCTTAAGGTGTGAATAATTGTTTACAGCTTGTAAAGTGTAGCTTTTCTCCAAAAATGGTTTTCTTTTAAACTGAGACGGTAAAAGAGAACTCACTCCCACATTCTCTGCCTCTCCCCCTGCCAACCCAGGACTGTCCAAGGGACACTGACTGAAATGATACTACTTAGGTGCTCTTTGCTCAAGCCAGATATTTAGCTTTTTGTTCCCCGGATATTATTGCCTGAATATTGCTATTCCAAAATCATCCTTTCTGAGTTGGTAATATTGATTCTGAAATTTAAAGTTAATTTCAAGAGATGCACAAAATTATGTAGAGAAATAAATCAACCGAGTCCTAATAGCCTCCATTTACTATTAGTGACTTATCTATCTAATCAAGGACAAGCCAATATTTTTAAAAGTTAGTTTCGTCTCTGAAATGAGGTAGAAGGTGGAGAAGCTGGATTAAATGTGGTGATTATATCTATTTTCTTGAATTGTTTATTTTAATTTCTCTCATTCAAATTTTTGTTCAGATACTATAGACATATTTTCCAACTTATTTTCTGCTCTAGTATTTTGTAAATTACTTTTTACAATAATTTCTTTTTTATTGAAGTATAGTTGATTTACATTGTTGTGTCAGTTTCTGGCATACAGCATAGTAATTAAGTTTTACATATTCATATTCTTTTTCATTATAGGTTATTACAAAATATTGAATGTAGTTCCCTGTGCTATACAGTAGGAACTTGTTGTTTATCTACCTCACATATAATAGCTTATATTTGCCAATTCCAAACTCCTAATTTATCCCTCCCTACCCTTTTCCCTTTGGTAACCATAAGTTTACTTTCTATGTCTGTGAGTCTCTTTCTGTTTGTAAATAAGTTCATTTGGATCACTTTTTTTCTTTTTAGATTCCACATATAAGTGATATCATATGATATTTGTCTTTCTACGTCTGACCTAATTCAAATAGTATGATAATCTCACAATAATTTTTAATGAAAAAATTAACATGTGATTTCCCCTACATGATATTAAAATACATTTGAAAATCAAGAAATTTAGGTGTGATATTAGTTTAAGAAAGTTCTCATGGCTTAATGCAGCAAAATTACAAAACAGAACTTGACTTCAGTTACTTTAGAATTCGGAAACTCACTAGTAAGACAGCAACAAAATACAAAAGAAAATAAATTCATAAGTGTGCTGAGATTAGGAGAGGAAGATAGGAGAAATCCAAAAAAAATTTAGAAGACATTAGGTGCAAAGAATTGTTTTGAAAGGAACTGGAATTCATCAGTGAGCAAGAACACCCTCAGTTTCATGCATTGTGCAGTTTCACATCTAGGTCATCTTTGTCATGTCCTGGGACTTTGCATAAATAATTCTTTTTGTCTGAAACAACTCCAGCGTTTTTTAAACCTGTCCTCATTGCTTTTGGAGTGAAACAGAATATAATCCAAATTCTCCACCTCATCTAAAGGCCCCATAAGAGCCAGCCTCTTCCCAACTCTCCAGTCTCATCTCAACCTTCTCTCTTGCTCCCTAGTTCTAGCAACACCCAGCCCTCTTCACACTCCAGTAGACACCAAGTTCATTAATGTTTCCACCTTTCTGTACATGCTATTCTTCCCACTTAGAAGTTTGATTCTTTCTTTCATTCTTCACCTAGTCAACTTCTATACATCCATCACACCTCATTTCACATATCATTACCTCAGGGAAAGTCTTTTCAAATTCATCCCTACATTGGACCAAGGACTCTATTATATGTTTGCACAGCACCCTGTACTTTTTCTTTGTAGCTTTTATTATATTTTTCAAATCATATGCATTTATATGGTTCTTTAAAAATCCATATCCATCATCCATTGTGAGATTTGAAAATCCATGGAGGCATGGTTACTTTCCTTGACAAGAGATCGAATCTTCTAGACACTCCAGCACATAGCAGAACAACTGACATACCAGTCTTTTGATAAACACATTTTAATAAGTTGTATTCATAATTTGCTGTTAAAGAAATATTATCTGATGAGAAAAGCATTGCCATTGTTTCTATCTTCTCATCCCAAAAATATACAGTAGGCTGATATGTCTCCAAAACTTCTACATATGCTTTTAAAAAGCTTATGGCAGATTAAATGAGCTAATATCCATAAACACCAAGATTGGCTCAGTATTCAACACATAATTGGAATTCATTTCTCATTACACGTCTTAAATCATTTTTCACACGACGTAACATAATAAAAGTTCAAATAAAAGCCTCTCTTTTCATTGTAATTGCATATAAAGTGTTATTGGTAAAGGATTTTAAAATGTGTAATTTAAAGCGTTCACCTCTCTTCTAATATTTTTTTCTCCCAAAAAGCTGAAGTCATATTCAGAAAGTGATGAAAATCAGGAGTTTGGTCTCCAGAACCACTATGCAATTTTAGCAATCTTTGTGTGAATATCAATTTCTGTATATTTAGAGGTGATCAAATCTATAGGATTTTCCCTGTTTACATTTAATTGTTCTCTCCTGAAGGCATGAGCTAATGAATGCACAGGGCCTCAGAATTTCATTTGTGCAACTACATGCTTTCCTCTGTGATATTCTTGTGGAAACTGTATATTTGAAACTCTGTGCAACAAACACATTCTGTATGTTAAATGCAAACAACTACCTCATTTTTAAAGACAGAATAATTCTCCCTAGTACTGGTGCTGTTTAAGAGTATATCTTTTCAATTTCATACAATAAAGTCTGCATATTATATGTCTCATAAG
This sequence comes from Vicugna pacos, assembly GCF_048564905.1. Taxonomy (NCBI): domain Eukaryota; kingdom Metazoa; phylum Chordata; class Mammalia; order Artiodactyla; family Camelidae; genus Vicugna; species Vicugna pacos. The sequence goes on along the minus strand of NC_132987.1, from coordinate 58,674,708 downwards.
ATATTTTGACACTTCTTATCTTTTTTGGATCTTCAAAAAATTCTCCAGGATTGCTGGACAGGGTCTATATTTCTGTTCTACAGATGAAGAATCTGAAGTCCAGACAGACTGATTTGCCAAAGGTTGTTCTTGCAGTACTGAATATAAGGTTGCAAAGTATAGTTCTATTTTCTGCTCCAACATAGGTTCTAACATGGTATGTGTCCTGGATTGCATTACAAATTATAAATATATGCATATATATTTCAAATAAAACAAACTTCATTCCCTGAAGATGGTGGGTCTCAAAAATATCTTGCTTTCTATTGAAATGTAAGGGGAAAATGGTGGTTTTGTTGTGGGAGCGTTTTCTCTTTTTTCTAGCCTTTACAAAACCAAACAATTATTTCTCAATCCACTATGCTGCTATTTGAACTGGTTGAGATAATTTGGCTGCTAGAAAATTATTCTTTTACCCTAGGGAAAAACCTCTGAGAGTGGTATTTTGATTATTTAAATATTTTGAGGACATGCCCCCCACCTAGAGACCAGAGAGGATTTTATGTTTAAAAACAGCAGTCATTCTTTATGTACATTTATACCTAAATGGCCCACTTGATCAAAAGCAATTTAAAATGTTTATAGCCATGATGGAGAACTTCTGAAATCCCTAAACTTACTTTTCTCAAAATGAAACTGGACAACCACTACTCTCAAAAATTTCCAAAACTGAATGGAACACCTATTTTGATTGGTATTTTGAAATTTCCAGTGTTATCAGGAGCCTAAAATTGCCTCTCTGCAAAATGAGATTTTAATATTAACTGAGGCAAACAAACAATTAAAGGAAGATAAAATGTCTTCTGAAGCCTCATGCCCTTGTTTCCTGGATTCTTTGTCTCAGGCTCCACTACTAGCACCATTTTGTCTCAGCTCCTCATGCTCAGGGCCTTCCTCCAGCACCATTTTTCTCCTTTCACTCCATGCCACCTGTACCTCCTCTATAACCTCTGTTCCCCCATATTAATTCTTTTACCAAACCTCCCTTTTTGCCTGAACTTCTCCCCATCCCCATTTCCTATGAACTTATCAGAACCTGTTCCTTTAAAATTAAGCCTTCTGAGCATCTAACAGCTAAGCCCTTAATTTCTTAGTCTCTGGCTAAAGCTGAACTGTGAGCCACAGTCAAAGAATTTCCCAAACTAACTGAAGACCCTCACAGATTTGCTGAAGGATTTAACATAGTCATTCAAACTTATGAATCTGGTTTCTCTGACTTATATCAGCTAGTTCAAATGCTTGTCAGTGAAGTCCAGGCCCAGCTCTGGATAAAAATCGCTAATTGGGAAAATCTTGAAAGGTCTCAAGAATTACAGCTGGAAGTCCAGCCTGCTAACTTATTATATGACCAAGCTCAGGCAATTGCTAAGTGGCTTCATTAGACAATTCCTAGAGTACTTTCAAAGCCCTTTGATTAGAACAAGATTCAGGCTTGCACACAAAAATCTGATGAACCTGTTCATGACTATTAATACAGACTTCAGATTATTTTTAAGGAAAATTCTGATCTTCTTTCAGATGTTGATTCCACCTGGGTATGTTTTAATCCAAGGTCTATCAATGGGCTGAGACAGGAAATTTCCTTTTAGTAAAAAGGATCACAATGGGATGGGAAACTGTCCAATCCAGACTCAGTTAATCTGGCAAGCCAGCTCTCTCTCACTCTAAATGAGTCATCTAAAAGGAAGACAACTAAAATTCTTAATCTTCAACTCCAGCAAATGAAGGAAACCAAAACCCACCAAGTTTCTACTATTATTTCAAAGGGTCATGACACTGAAACAGAGATAATTACAAATGTCAGTATTTTCCTCTCCTTCTCAAGCCTCCTTCCTGGAAGAAAGCATCTACTAGCTAAAGCTTTTAGCCTTAAAGGGACAAAAGGTCACCAAAGAAAAATTGTAGTTTTCTAAAACCCAGGTTTGATATTTAGTGCCTCCAGTATCAGAACAAGGGCTACGCCTAGACCCAGATAGGCTTCATGGTCCTAAATTTCCCAAATTCGAAATTAAGTGCCAGCTGTGATTTTTTTCTAGGACAAGTTAGTTATTGCTGGAATTAAATTCCAAATTTCTCTCTTAGGGCCAAACCTCTGTGTGTTACACTAAAGAACAACAACCCTGACCCAAATATATGGGGTAACTGGCTGACATAGACTTCAAGGCCCTAAAGGAGAGTTTAACAAACTCTTAGGGATCCCAATGATCAGATTCCCTCTTTCCTTTTTGTACATGAAAAGGCAGGGAGTGTCCTTGGGGTACTCACCCAAAACACAGGGACTGTCATTAACCCATAGGGTATTACAGCCAGCAACTGGACGCTGTGGAGCAGGAATAACCCCATTGCCTTAGAGTCATAATGACCTCTGCCCTTTTGGTTAAGACCACTGAGAAAATGCCCTTTAACCATTTTAAACTTCATGCAGTAGAGGCCCTTCCAAATTCTCTTCACACTCAACATTTCTAAGTCAGCTACCTCCACTCCTATGAAATCCTTTTGTTAACTGCTCTTTACATAATTGTTTGATGTTGTAATGAACTTACCCTGCTACTCTTCTCCCCTCTGGCTGACTTCTTATGGTTGACTGATGGTTCTGATTTAAAAGGTGACAACGGCAAATGTTAGGCTGGGTATGCGATCGCTACTCCTCCTGATGTTGTTCAGGCTCACTTTAACCTATGCCTACTTTGGCCCAACAGGCTGAACTCTCACATGGACTTGTATGTTAGCAAAAGTCAAAAGTGCCAATATTTATTAATAGCAGATAAGCTTTTAGCGTAGCTCATGACTTTGGAATGTTGCGGAGACAACGTGGTTTCCTTACTTCTGGTAGAAAGAAAATTTTAAATGGCTTTATTTCAGGAATCACTCTTTGCAATACTTTTACTTGTTGCTTTAGCTATTATTAAAATTCCAGGGCATTCCAAACTTGACTCTCTCGAAGCTAAGAGAAATCACTTTGCTCAGACTCTCTGGAAGCTAAGAGAAATCACTTTGCTCACATTTCCACAAGGAATGCTATTCTTAAAGAAACCAACAGTAGCCAAAACTCTGACATGGTCAAAAGGGTATTTCCCAAATCATAACTTAGAAAAACTAGCTAGAGAAGCCGCAGTATTGGCCTCGGAAAAGGAAAATCAAGATTGTGAATTCAACAACTGTTGGTTTGATAAAAAGTGAAAGCTCTGATTTGGATAAAGTAACAACCTAGTTTTACTAAAGACTCAATTTCCCATTCCTCATCACTGTACATACTTTAAACCATTGGTCTTCTGACAAAATGATCACCTTCACGGATCAATATTGGTGGTAAACATTTACAGGCTGCAAAGAGCGTGTACCACACTTGTCTCATTTGTCCAAAGTACAACCCAGGAAGCTTGTTCATTCTGCTCCTGGACATTTTAAGCTGTTTAATGGACCATTTGAGGTCTGGCAAGTGGATTTCATGCACCTTCCTCTGTCTCATGGATGAAAGTATATTTTAACTGCAGTCTGCATGTTTTCACACTAGGCGGAGGCCTTCCCTTGCAGACAGGCTAGTGCCTCCTCTGTGGCTAAAATCCTTTTGAAAAATATTATCTCTACCTGAGGAACTCCTCTTGAATATCATAGTGATCATGGAACCCATTTTACTGGTTAGGAGCATCAACAAGTCCGTGTCATTTGTCCATTTTTACAACACTTTCACTGTTTGTGTGAGATAACCACCCTCAATTCTCTGGTTTAGTTGAATGCACAAATGACATTAATAAGACTGCTGGCAAATTTTGTAGAGGCCTACTTAGCCAAAAGCTTTGCTGCCAGTCTTTCTAAACCTTAGATCTACCCCTTTTGAAACTCATAAACTCTCACCCCTTGAGATAGTCATGGGATTACCAATACCCTTGGCTCTTGCCTCTTCTGACCCACAACTGACAAAAGGAGAGATACTTCAATATTGGAAAGGCCTAATCAGCTCTATAAAAAAAAAAAAAAACAACCTTGTTTTGGTAGAGCAATCTTTCACAGTGCACTCTCAAGACATGCAAATCTTAAGGATCACACCTTGCGACCTGAAGACTTTGTCTATCAGAAAGGACACCTCCAGAAGGACTGTCTTCAACCTGGCTAAACATGCCCTTACCAGGTATTGATAACCAACCATTGTGCTGACAGATTTAGGGAACAGACTCTTGGATTCACGTGACACTTGCAGAGAACATACTGAACCCTGATTGGATCTGCATATCATATGATGATCTAAAAGTAAAGATTCTTCAGAATTAAAGCTGGTGACATCTGATGAGACAGCTTTCCCAATATATCTGGATCAGGCCTATTGGCAGTTTGTCTGTCTTTGATGGTGACACAGTGCTTCAGATGATTCCAATGACTATCTTGATAACTTATAGACTTTAGATGAAAGGTTCCTGAGCATTCTTCCTCCTATTCCTTCCTACTCAAATGTGACCTCAGAAGGTTTCTAATCTGTGTGCTTTCCCTCCAAGAAGACACTACACTTAGGAAAGGTCCTTTCTGACACTGAGGGACAAAAAGCCCCTGAAACAAGAAATCCTAACTCTTGATCAGTAATACTTTCAGAAAAAATCTTGATCAAAAGGGGAAACTATAAAAATTAATAAACCAAAACCTCAAATCTATAGAATCAGGAGACCAGAATGAGGAGCTCTCACGCCATTCAACAGTAGAACCCAACAGAAAGGAGACAGCCTTCCTCTTGCTTGACGAGAGCTCAGCCAATAACAGACAAGGGCAACTCAGGCAATGAAAAGCCATAGACTCTTGGTTTACTCTAGCCCTCCCAACTTCCTTTCCCCTCCCCCTTTAAAAGTGTTCTCCATCTATTTTTGTGTGGGACTGGCATATGGCTCACCATGGTTGCAGCCCCCAAATTGTAATCATTTGTTAATCCAAAATGAACCCATTTATGCTGAAAAAATAACTTGCAGTTTATTTGTTTTAGGGCAACAGACCACACAGCAAAAGGGAAAGCAAGAACTTAGGATGCCTCTAAAAGCTTCTGATTATCTGTAGTTGCATCGTGTTTGCTCATAATCTACTGGCCAAAGCATGCTACAAGCTAAACCACATATCAACACAATGGTGATGTGAACTCCTCCCATAGGAGGCACTGGCAATGAACAATTGATGAGCAAGCATAATGCTCTTACAGAAAAGGAAAAGTTAATGATTGTGAAAATAATGTAATCTTTCAAAGACTTCTCTCTTGATTGCAAATATTTACTTCTCTCATTTCTGCATGAAAAATATTCTATTTTCACAAGGAAGGTACCTTAAAATTTCATCCAATCATGCTCTCATTGGAGACCAGGAATTACATCAGATCCACATATAGCTCCTCTTGGTCTAGAGACCTGTGACTAAAATGATAAGTTTTTGGCTCCCCCTCCACAACACTAATGCACACCTCATTTTAAAAATTAAAGAAAGAAAAGTACCCATAGGTCATTGGGCTACAGAAATTCTTTAATTCTATAAGGCAAATATTAAATTTCTTACCTTGAAGGTTGATAATGTGTCTTGATTGAGCTCAGGTACTACTTTCTATAACTGACTTCACAGTTTATTATTCTCCATGAATCTTTATTCTTCCCTCTGCCAATTCCTTGTTCATTTTCCCCCTCTTCCAAATCTGAAGAAAGCAACGAAGAACATGACCTCCTTGGAAACTGAGCAGTTTTCTCAGCTTACTTTATGCCTGCAGATATTTTGAAAACCAATGTTTTTTCACATCAGAAACAGTCAAAATCTCTCTTAATACAGGTTTGACGTCAGTCAATTGCTTACACTATTATCCACATCCACAATAGTTTTCAAATACTGTATCTCTACATCAAAAGCTTCTTTGTAAGAAAACTTTTAACCCCTTCTTCCTGAGCCATTTTGTCTAACTAAAAAGAGGTATTGGTGTTGTTTTAACCTACAGAGATAACTTAAGAAAGGAAATCATGATTCTATCTTTGATTTGGCTTATGACTTGAGATTGAGTCTGATTCTTTAAATAATTTCTCTTTTGTTCTTTTACCTATTGGACATGAGTAGGAGTTGTAAATCTTAGCCTTACAAGATTGAGACTTTCTGGATTCTTTTTCCCTTGCATCCCTGCTTACAAATGGGCCAATTCTTTTCTAAGCACATTTAGCAATACTTGTATTACTCACCTAATGCAGCTACTAAACCAAAACCACAGTAAAACTTTGTATCACAAAACCCATTTCTTTAAATCCAAAGATTTACTAGGTACATTTTTTTGCCTTCCAAGTTCTCAGTACTTTAAGTATACCAAATCTTTACCTCCACTGATAGTGACATTTTTTCCACTCTCGAAAAACTTCCCATCTCTGACCTGTTACACATTTTTAAACCTATAGCTTGGGGGTATTTTGTTAGGGCAGCACTTATTTCTGGTACCAGATTTTTCATAACAATCAGCTTTGCTATGTAACAAACAGCACTAAAACTTCAGTGGTTTATAGTAATAAACTTTCCTATACATAGACTGACGGCTGTGGCTATTCTTGTCTTTGCTCAATATGAGTTTTCACTCTGCAACATAGGATGTGGGAGCAGCCTTTGTCTAGAAGAATACTACCTTCTTGGCAATTGATCAGTTTTCTCAGCCTACTTTATGTCTGTAGATATTTTGAAAACCAACGATTATTTTACATCACAAATAGTTGCAACACACCCCTGTTTATGGCACAGAAAAAGAGTAAGAGGTATCATGGACTTTTTAAGCAGAAATAAATGTCTTAATATACAGGTTGGAGTGCCAAATTTTTGTACACAGTTTTCTTTTGTGATATTATTCCGAGTACCTCACTGTAGACAGGCTCTGCAGTATTGACTGTGAACCTTGTTTTACTGTCATTCATCAAATCTTGGATCTGTTAAAGCTAGCAGATCCTCAGAGGTTATGAAGGCAACATTATTATACGAATAGGAACACCAAAGGGTAAAGAGGTAACTGTCTTTCAAGTGGTAATACGACAAGGTAGTGTCTAAATAGGGAACAGTATTGGGTTCATCTCACTCTTAGTGTAGAGTTTTGCCCACTATTCCATGCTTCTTCCTTCTGAAGAAACACAGCATTATTTAGTAAAACCAGTGTTTTTTGTTATTATTGCTGTCTGCATTATTAATATATATAATGAAAAACTATCTTCAGTCTCATATTCATATACACTATCTTATATGCATATACACTGTTAGCTTAGGTAAATTACACGGCATATCTGTGTCAGTTAACTTAGGCCAAGTTATGTTATAGTAACAAATGACCACAAAATCTTAGGTTTAAGGTGACAAAGATTTCTTTCTCACTCATGTTCATGTTCACTTCAGGGTGGGATATAATTGATAATTGTTTCACTGCAGTAAGAAAGATGGTAGGGCAATGCAACAGTTCTAATTTTTTTCCCCCCGCTAGGAAGTCATCCAAGTAACTTCTGCCCATGTATCACTGGCTAAGATTTATATTGATAGGATCAAGAAACTAATTTTTCCATAGGTAAAGTTTCAGAGCAGAAGAGGGGGAGAGCAGGACATATTTTGACTATGGTACAATTTGCATGCACATACAATAACTCAGAGAAAAATAATTTGTCCATCTTTATTACTTTACTTATTGGAATAAAAGATGTTAAAGGATTTTTGAATCAAAAATGGCTAAAAATATGTAGAAAATGGACCTCTTGGTGGTGTTATCATGAAATGTATACCAAAATTCTGTTTCCAGCATCCAGGAGTAAGCACCTAATAAACTGATCTTCCCACAAATGAGAGCTATTGACTCTCAAAACACAACTACCTGAGGGTACTGGCGATGGAAGCTAAGCAAGCATCCTTTGAAGGGGAATTGAAACTTGGAGCATGTGCCAGCATGGAGTGAGTACATTCTTTTTTAGCTGCTCTGCACAGAAAGCAATCACAGCAGAAGTACTGGGTATGGGGTGGTTATAACTTTGCTAGGAAAAAAATCACCCTCCATTTGGCAGCAGAATCAGAGAAGAGAATCCAAGGAAATGAGGGCTTCTGCAAAGGAAAAATCCAGAGAAAAGAAATCCCTAAAACCTGAATCTCTGATACTTGGGCAAACTGAAAGCAATTAGGAGGTAAGATATGAAGAACTCAAGTATAATCTGAGACACTGCCACTACAGTTTATTTTGAGTTTAATTTGATACTAAGTTAATTTTCTGCTAAACCAAAGTACCAACATTATTTATAGTAGTGTAACAAAATTTAGAACCTACACAACATAACATTCACAATGCCCCAAATCCAATCCAAAACCTCATGTACAAAGAGCCAGACACAATGACCCATTTTGAAGGAAAAAGAAAACCAAAGATGTCATCCCTAAGATGACCAGATGTTGGAATTATCACACAAGAACTTTAAATACAGTTATTATAGCTATGCTCAGTGAGATAAAGAAAAATAGACTTAAAAAAATTGGAAGTCTCAGCACATAATTAGAAAATATAAAAAGGAATAAAACAGAAATAGTAGAATTGAAAAATAAAGATCTAAAATACAAATTTCTTGGTTAAGATTAAGTAGCAAAATGGAGAAGACAAAGGAATCTAAGTGAACTTGAATAAAGATCAATAGAAATAATCCAACTTGAAGGAGAGAGAAAAAAGATTGTGAAAAAATATAAACTGGGCCTAAGCAGCCTGCAGGTAATTTCAAAACACACAGGTAGAGTTCCAGAAAGAAAAGAAGCAAGTTTGGGGCAGAAAATTTTTGAAGAAATAGTGATCTAAAACTTGCCAGATCTGATGAAAGATATACAGTTATTGATCCCAAAAGATCAGCAAACCCCAAACAAGATAAATTTGAAAAAAATCTTACCTCAACATATCATCATAGTCAAACTGCTGAAAGCCAAAGGTATGGAGACAGTGTTGAAAGCACCCAGAGAATAAGAAAACTTTACAGCCAGTGGAACGATGATTCAAGTGATGGTGGATATGACATTAGAAACCATTAAAGACAGACAACAGTGAAACAAGATATTTAAAGTCTAGAAAGGAAAAAACTAACTTAACTCAAAATTCTGTATCAGGTAAAAATATAATTGAGTCAAAAAAAGACATTTTGAAACAAAGCAAAACTATGGAAATTGTAATTAAAATTCTTCAGGCTCAAGGAGAATTGGTATCAGGGGAAACTCAAATGTTTAAGAATGAATAAAATTTAAATGAATAAAGATTTAAAGTAGTCAATACATGGTTAAATATAAAAATAATTTCTGATAATTTCTTTAATATACAAGGTTAATACAGAAAATCAACTGCAGCAAACATATGTAAAATGAAATTTTAAAAAATTTGCATTTACACTCAAATCATAAAATGCTTAAATAAAAACTTAATAAAATAATTTAATAAAATAGGTACAAGATCTTTACATTGTAAACTATAGAGAATTAGAGAAATTAACAAAAATCTAAATTAATAGAGAAATGCTACACATTCACAGATTGGAAGAATCGATATTAATAAGATGCAAAATCTCTCCAAAGTGATATACAAATTCAATGAAATCTCAATATGAAGTCTAGAAAACTTGTTTATAGAAATTGAAAGGTTGATTTTAAAATGTATATAGAAATGCAGACAACCTAGAATGGTGAAAGCATGTTAAACAAAAGCAAACTTGGATGACCTACACCACCAGACTCTGAAAATTACAATAACACTATAATTATCAAAACAGTGGAGTACTGGCCCAGGATAGATACATAGATCAATGGAACAAATTAGAGTATCCAGAAAATAGACATGAAGATATATGATAGACTGATTTTCAAAAAGGTTGCCAAGCCAATTCAATAGGGGAAAAAAAATGTATTTTCAAAAGGTGGCACTGAAACAACTCAAAATAAGTTTGAAAATTAAAAAAAAAACTCAACCTTAACTCACACAAAATTAATTTAAATTGATTAAAGGCCTAAATATAAACACCAAAACAATAAAATATCTAATTTAAGACAAAAATAATCTTGGAGACTTAAGGGTAAGCAAGTACAACTTAAATAAAATATATAAGGTGTAATCATAGGACATATACATAAATGTACGTATATAAGGCATATATATCAAATAACATTTACCTAGAAAATATAAACAAATCTTACAACTCAGCAAAACATACTCTCATTTTTTAATGTTCAAAAGATCTGAACTGGCAATTTACAAAACAAGATATATGAAAAGCCAATAAATACATAAAAAGTAGTCAACATCATTGATCATTAAAAAAAGCAAACTAAAACACAATGAACTACTACAGCCACCCATAAAAGCAGTGAAAATTAAAAAGATTAATAATATCAAATGTTGGCTAGGATGTGGAGCAACGGACAGTCAGAAACCACTGGTGGGAATGCAAAATGATATAAAAGAAAAAAAACAGTCAGTTTTTTATAAAGTTCATAATACTGTGTCCATATGACTTAGCCATTTCACTCCCAGATATTTACAAAAGGCAATAAAACCAGATGTCCATGCAAAGATGTATGTATATAATTGCTGATATTACAATCATTTGCAATACTCCAAAATGAAAATAAGGCAACATTCATCATCGGGTGAACCAATAAAGTAAAAAGTAAATGTTACCCACTCAGTGGAATTCTATTCAACAGTAGGAAAGCGTACTGACACAACGATACAGATAAATCTCAAAATATTTTTGTTGAGAGAAAGCTGCTAAACACAAAAGATGATAGCATGAGATGATTTCCTTTATAAAAATGCAAACTAATCTATAATCATGTATGTGGTTGCTTGCAGCTGAGAGTGGAGGGAAGGACTGACTGTAAAGGCACAACAAGAATCTTTCAGGGATGATTAAAATGTTATATATCATGTAATGGTGAGTTTGTATACAAATGTATACAGCTGTCAAATTACACATTTTAAATAAACACAGTTTCTTAGGTGGACATTTTGCTCAAGAAATTCGGTATGAAAAAATATTTACATATACCTCTAATTTTTGGCTTGGTTTTGCTACTTTCATATATAAGAATAATAATTTCTGTTCCTGAAAATGGTAGCCTAGATTACTGTAGATCAACCATTCTTCTGAGAACAGATAGAAAGCATGCAAATCATATTTAAAAGGACCTACTTGATGGTATCACCAATATTTTCTAAAACCATCAGACTTGAGAGGCCAACACAGAGAGGAGAGGAGCTAGAAAGGTGGGTGCAACATTCAGTACACTGATCTTTTTTTTTCCTTAAGAAATTTGTTGATTTGCAAGCTGCATCTGACAGTCTAATGGGATTCCTTTGGGAAAAAAAGGAACACAGGAAGCATCAAGTATGTCTCTGGTAATGTAGGTACCTGGAAATTCTAGGACAATTTCCATGTACACAGACCACTGAAATGAAGCAATAATTCTACCTGGAGGGGAACCATACGTAATAGATGATATTGATGCTAAGCTTGAACTGAGTTGTATTTTCCCACTATTATAGTGGAGATGGTATTTCTTAGCAGAAGGCATAATCAATAACTAGCCCTTCATAAGGTTTCTCGGAGAGCTTCCTTCTGTCAGAACACAGCAGGAGGACAAGGGAGGTTCCAGCTTTTTCTCAGAAGAGGTAATGTATTTACTTGTTCAGTTTCTTTCCCAAATGAATCTACACTGTTCTGGAAGCAGAGTAAGTCCTACAGACAGCCATCTTCAGTACATAATAGCTATTTAGGATGTAATACTCAATACCAAGAGAATGAGCCCCCTCTTTTAGTGATTCTTTATCCTCAATATAATTCTTCAGAATGACCTAAGTTTCAGGTAAATCTTGAGCAGGAAAAACATCATTAATTGGCTTTTACCAACTTCAGTGCTGACCTCGAGGTTAGATAATGAAGTTTTGTTCTTGTTCTGCTAATACATGACTTTGATCAATTAATTCACCTCTCTGAGCCTCAGATTCTGACAAGGCCACCAGGCTAGAATATCATGCCATGAAGGGCATGCTTAAAAGAGCAGAAGAAATATTAAAATGCCAATCAGTCCATTTGCTATATATCATGCTGACTGCCATAAAAATCAGTGACATGCATTCTGCCTACTATGTGGGAAGTTCCACACTAAGTCTGATATCATTGGGTTACCCAGAAACTTTGCCTACATCATGATAATTTCTGCCACTCTTAAAAGACCACTGAAGGTTTCCTGTATTAAATATTAGGAACATGTCCAAAGGGAACTGCTTCTCATTACTTTTCTTTGAAAATTCCCCTCCCTTAAACTCCCCCGTTAACTTAGCCATTTCCTCCCCCGGAGATAAAAGCAGGTGAGGCAAAATGTACAGTATGGAGGTGAGTTTTACAGAATCAACCTCTAATTTTTAAAATGCCTTTTGGAAGGCAAGAGAAATGTGCAATTACAACAAATTACAACTAATAATGATTATACCTAGGAAAAAAATCTCCTGGTATTTCCAGTATCTTACATCTCTTACATGACTAATTCCAAGGATATTCATATTTATTTGTTATCTATAGATTTCTCTACTGTTAATAGGCTCCTGTAAAAGGGAAGTTGAATCTCTTCTCAAAGATCAGTTGTGTGATATGAATCTTGAGATATGGGTATGGCTTACTCTAATTTCAAGTTTCCAGAATTTTGAGACATTTCATTAAAAATAATTTCTAAGTGATCTTCACTAACACATTTAAACACACATATCTATACACACATATCCACTAACCACAAATACACTTGGTAGGGTATGGTAAGAGATGTGATTGTCATTTTTTTTTAATTGTTTTCAACTGTGTTTTAACCCAATACATATTTCCCTCCCATAAGACATCAACTGCAAATCCCCGATTAAAAGCAGTAAAAAGAGGTAATTTCTTTCATTAATTCCTTTGGGGGAAAAAAAAAAGCAGTCCAATAAGAAATAAGGATCCATCAGTCTGATCAGTGTCCCCTAAGGGAAGATTTTCCTCTCTGATAAAGAAGAGCCCCTGCTTAATTGGCTTGGTCCATTCATCCTGCCTTGAATGCAAATGTAAAAGCTCTTGCTTATTGAAGCTGATGCAGCCATCAGGCAATAAGCTTAAAGAGAAAAAGGGAACATGTTCAGCATGACAGAATAGAAAATTGGTATAAGTCTGGATACTCCGTATCATCAAAGTTAATCCAACCTGGAACCAACTCCTTGAAGATACGTTGTCATATGAGGTTATTAGATAGCTTCTTAGCTTAAGCTGTAATTTCTCAGGTATTCTGACACCCTGCAGTCAGACATCCTATACAAAGCATTACGAATCCATTAAATGAGTTGATGCATGCAAAGCATTTAAACATATGCCTGGCAGATAGCAAGGGCTATATGAGTTTTTCTTTATTGTTGTTTTTATTATCTGAGCTCAAAATACTTACAACCATATGACTGTTCACTTGGATGTCTAAGCACCTCTAACTTAATATATAAGCTTTTATAGCTCAAAGGGTTTCTACTTCCAAACTCACTTCTCCCTAAGTGTCCCTCACCATTAGCACTGTTGCTCATGCCAAAACACTGAGACATCATTTATTACCCCTTCTCTCAATCTTTATTCTCAACAAATCCATAAAATTGTTGGCATTACTCAAAAAATCAACCAAATCTGATTATTCTTCATTATCCCAACTGCTGTTCCCCTAGTCCAAGTTCTAGCCTACTTTTACCCCTGCAACATTGCTCCTGCTTTCACTTCTATGTGGCTGAATTGTATGCTCCACACAAGAGCTTGAATGCTTCGTTTTTAATATAAAACAGATCATGTTGCTTCCTTATTTAGACTTCAAATGGCATTTCACCACTCTTAGAATATAATTCAAATTCTTACCATTGTCTGAGGGACTTCATAGTCAGACAACTGCCCATATCTTTGACTTTCTCTCTATCCACTTTTTCTCTTTCATTCGACTTCAGTAATACTAGACTTACTGCTATTACATGCTGGTTTCTCATCTTGGAGTGCCCCTTGCCCACACCTTGGTATGGCTTGCTGCCTCACTTTATTCAGGGATCTACCCAAATACCACCCCAACAGATAGTGTCCCTCAATCACCCTATTTAAAAAAGCATGGAAGAAACAGAAAATAGTAGATTTGGATTAAAGTATCACAGAATCTTAAGGCTTGGTTAGCATTACTGAGAAAAGTCTCTGAAGACGTTTGCATCTCACTTTTCTTACCAGTAAAATTGGTAAAACTAGTGCATGCTTATAAGGCGTGGCAGAATTCTGAGTATGCATCTGTATGAAAATGTCTCATTACCCACACAACCCAGTAAAGATGTAAGATTCTATTTTATAAGTGATTGCAAGTAATTGGGAGTAATATTTAGCTGACAATGGTAATATTAAATGGTAAATGGTAAAATTTAGCTGACAATATACACGTCTATATTGATAGGACACTTTGGGTTTTATAACTTGACAAATGGATATACAGTGATCCTCAAAATAATCCTATGACAACAAAGAAGATATAGTACTATTAAAGTCACTTATGTATGAGACAACTGAGGCCCCAGACAGTGAAATAACTTGCACTCACAGCCTACAAATAATAGATTTCATACTGATTCCAACATTTTTACAACTAAAATTTTAATACCTTTTGTGTAACACCATATAACAGGTCTAAATGCCAAAGAGAAAGATATAAACTTAAATTTTCTATTAAGATCCATGTTAATGAATTATTCAGTCGTTTCTAACCTGTTGTGCATATACTAAACCATTCCTGCTTACACAAGGAAAGAGACTTTTTTTCATTGTTGCAGTTATCAAAGCAAAGAAATTGGATATGGTTTAAAGAGAGTTAACAGCACTCTTTTGAGTTCCTGAGTTTGTCACCACAAATGAGAGGTTTTCATAGATCATAAAATTAACTTCCTCCATTGCCACTTGCCCAGCTGCATGGCAAGACAACCGACACATCTTTGTTAATTGGATGAAGCAAGCATGCTATGTTTTCCTTTCCTCCTCACTAGTGACACAAGCTGTGTGAAGTTTTCCAAAGGGAAATCCCTCCTTGACAAGATTTATTCCTGACAAGCTGTCCAAGAAGTGTAGGGCCAAGGTTCCAAGGAGTGAATAGAAGTGAATATTGCCAACCACAGCACAATATGCAATCAGGAGACTTCTCCAGGCAATGGATACTTGAGGTATATCTTCCAGAGATTTTTTTTGTACATTAGTATTCTAAACATGAAAATACTGTCGGGCTACTCAAATCTTAGTCTACAACTGTTCTGGCAGCATAATGCGCTAAGTCCAATGATTCTAGAATATGCTCTTCATGATCATAGACTCAAACTTTAGCACATTATTACCAAAGGAATAAGCATACCCCGCCAAGTTGCCAGTTTGGAAAAGCATGTCTTTGTTTCTTATTCAAATTTGTACTGATTCCTACTATGTGCAAGTTTCTGTACTAGATACCAAGGAAGACACAGAGATAATTGTCACTTTTCTGACCTACGGTGATTATGGTCCAATAGGAGTGATGAGACATTTATGTAGAATGAAAACAGAAGTAATAATTTCTATAAAAGCAGAAGAAAACATCAAGTTTGGGAAGTTTAGAATGATGATGATTCATCATAGACTCTGAGTTTTAGACCTGGAAGGTAGTTAAAGATGATTTAGTCGTCTCCCATTTTTGATATAAGGAAATTAGAACCCTGCGTGGAAAAGTAGTTTTTCCTAGTTCATAAAGCTAATTAGTAACAGGCCTCAGAGGAAAATAAATTCTCCAAGTTGTCTGTCTTTTGTTACTTATAGGAATGGATATTCACACAGTGGTTAAGAATAACAACCTTGGGGCTCAGGAGTATTGAACACCTGGCTGTTTTTAATATCAGGCAATCAACTAGTTGCCACATTCACCATGTAGACTCTTGTCCAGCCTCTCCTGCTGCCTCCAACTCTTAACTGTTCCAGTGGGAGATCTTCAAGGAAACAGACCAGAGCTTTAAGAAAAGAAACAAAACCCAATTCTAGCCTTCAAAAAATCACAAAAACATCTAACTCATAAACTGTATTGTAGCTCAGGATTCTGCCTCTCCTTAACTCCATGACCTTTAATACTAATGCCCTGAACCCCCGCCACTGTGACACATAAATCTCAACATCCTGACCGGTCTTCTTTCCAGTACCCAGGTTCATAGAGCCTATGGGACAGTTACATGTGGGTATCTCATTTGTCCCTCAACCACAAAATCTTTAAAGCTGGTTGCATTATTTCTCTTGCCTTGTAATCAGAAATGCAAAATTCTAAAATAACTTGTAAAATGTGTTTCTTTATCAATAATTCAATTTCTAGCCTCCTCAGGAAAGCATCCTTGGCTCTTCTTTCTTCAAAGCTCTACCACTTTCTAGATATGATAAGTTTCTTAAAATCCCCGGGGGTTGGCATCTTCAATTGTAAAATGGGGCTTGTAATTTCATGTACCCTAATACGATTGTTACAGTGTGATCATGGGGGTTATTGGATGACATCTTCTGCTTACTTATTTTTACCTTACTTTCTACATTTTCCATAAATGGCATGCATTTAACTTAAAAAACATCAAAACACTCACAAAATTAAAGCAAAAATTACACTGAGTATTTTTCATGTCATTTATGATGAGTTTTATGCAAAAATAAAATATTCCTATTGTTTTAAATTCAAAGAGTAATCACTGATTTTATAATAAAAAGTCTCTCCATCCATGGCAGAAAAATTGTGTTCAACAAAATTCATTTCATCTTTTCCTGGGCACACAGCCAAATCATATTTTCAATCTCACTGGCAGTTAGCTATGGCCTCATGATAATTTCCTAGCCAATAAGTAAAAGTGTAATGTGTCACCTCCAGGCTTTTCCATAAAAAATTTCCACATGCCATTCTCTGTGATCTTTGCCCTTCTTCCAGCTGAATTTTAATATCCAAGAAAACTTTGGAAGCCACAGGGAAAACAGACTACAAACTTGATCACCTTGAGTTCCTGAATGACTCTCTGAAGTAAGAGATGGTCACTTCTGTCATTAAAATTAGTACAGAATCTCCATGGATTGATAAATGAACAAAAAAAAAAACCAGACTTCTATTGCATTTGAGCCATTAGACAATTTGGAGTTTATATATTACAAAGGTAAGCCAATTTTAAATACATTTAGTTCCCCAAATTAACGGCCTAGACTAGATTTATTCTGTGGTAAACGAAACCTAAAATCCATAATGGTTTAACACAGTAAGATCTTATTTCTGGTTCCTACAAACTTCCTGCCAGTCTTGTTGACCCTCAGGCAGCTGTCTTATATGTAAGTCAGCCACCCAAACTGTATTTATCTTCTGGCTCCACCTTTTCAACAGAAGATCTTCTGCATGAGTACAGAAAGAGAGAAACAGGAGAGTTTTAAAAAGTCTTTCCATTTTTGTCAGCTCAAAAATCACTCCTAGTCACATTTTATTTGCCAGGACTAGTTTCATGATTCTGAGTAAATACAAAAAGTTTGGAAAGTATAATCTTCTGTATGTCCAAGAAGCAAAGGGAACTGGATATAACTAAATATCAGTCATGTCTACCACACAACTGTAATCTATTATGTATCTTACCGGAAAAATTCTATACACGTGCAAACATATTCATAGCATATTAGATAAGTGAGAGTCTACGACAGCGTTTGATGTCTTACTTTTTTATGGAATATATTTTGCAGATTGAGAGATAGATCACTCCTTTCTAAGTGCTGCATTTTTAAAATACGTCCCTTATCAGTGGATATTTAACTTATTTGCACATATTTTCTATTGCAGACAAAATTGCAGTGAACACTGTTTGAGTATATACAAGGCTATCTATGGATAAATCCCTAGACATAAATTTGCTAGGCTATATTTGCATTTTTTATTCTGATATACACTTTCATGATTATATAATTTATAATTTCCTCTCAATAAGTTTGCATCAATTTACATTCTTATCAACAGTTTATTAGGGCGGTTGTTTCCCTTCAATCTTGCAAATATGATATATTAGCAAAATTGTGTGAGAAGGATACCATGTAATCCATATACTGGCCCATCATATATTTATAATTTAACTAAATCAATTTTGCTCAACATTTATTTTATTTCAGAATTATTCACAATGTTGCATATAAACATGTATCCATTATTAGAATTCACTTTCAGAAATGGAATTACCAAATCCAAGAGTGTGAAATTTTTTAAGGTTCTTAAACATCAAATTGCTTTACATAAAATTTTACCAATTTACACTACCACTAGAGTTCCATGAAGGCCCATCTTACAGCATCTTCATCAATACTAAGTTTTACAGTATTCAGCCTTTGAAAACTTCTATACATTAGGTCAATACTGGGATTTGATAACGCCATCTCTGATAACTAATCCATGAGAGATTATGTTGGCAGATACCATCAAAAATACTCCAGGGCATCTAGATCTAGATCTAGATCTAGATATCTATCTTCTTTTAAATCTAACCTCCTTTTAAAATTTAGCATCCTTTCTTTCCAGAAATCACCCTTCCCCAGTTGCATGTAGTTCTTATGAAAATGTCAATCGTATCATCCTGCTGCAGGATTCCCCTACCTCCCATTGTGGCCAAGTGCCCCGGCTGTGCCAATTCAAGATCTTCTTTAATAATAACAGAACCTAGAATAAAGATTTCCCATTTCTTTTATGGGTTGCTTAACTGAGAGGAAATAATACAGGAGCTACCAGGGATTATGTCTGATTTAAAATATGAAGAATGAAGTGTTTTGCAGAATGAAGTTAAAGATAAATAAGGAGAGTGGGAGAGAGAGTGAAAGAGAGAGATTAGTAGTGCTGAGTGCATAATTCTTGTCCTAGATGCTTTGTTTTTCTATAGCTCTTCCTTTTAACTTCTAAACTACCTTATTCTTCCCAGCCAGTCAGCTTTTCTGGTATAAGCTAATTTGAGTTAAGTTCCTGCTGTTTGTAACTGAAATAATCCTAACTAATGCACACACCAAAGCAGTACACTTACATCCTTCTCTGCTACTTTGTGTTCTAATAACCAGAATGTCATCTGGCATACACAATACAAATCTGACTACATTTCATAAAGAAAGCAGTGTTAAATCTACAAGTACCTTCCAAATAACCAACGAAAGATTTTTGCAGAGCTAGATATGAATTTAATATTATCTATTTAATGGCAATGTATTATTAAAAGTTGACAATCATTTTTGCATATAAACGATACTTTAAAATTTGATAAGCCCAAACCTGCTAACCTCTAATACTACTGGGAACCTATTTCAGAAATTTGTCACTTGGTGCCCTTTAAGATAAAAATAAGAGTCAGCAGGCTATACTCTGGAGTAAGCTGTAGACTAAGAAGCAGAGGCTTCTATCTGGGCGTCTAACCAACCCCATTTGAATGACTTCGGAGTCCCTCCTTGTTCCCACACTGTAATTAATGTTAATTTGGTAGTAAACTTAATTTCAAAGTAGCGAGGCTATTGCTAATCCAATCCAGTTATGTTGTAAGAATAAGAATAATATTGCCTTGATTTATTCCCCAATTCATATAAAAATAAAGATTTTAGAAATCTGCTTTTACCTACTTCATTTAAGTCATAGTGCTGTGTTTATGAATAGCCTAGGTCAATTAAAACATTACATATAATTTGGTACTTTAAAATCATTAGTAGAAAAGTTTTATGACTGGTGGACCAGACCACATCTCTGCAGAAAAGCCCCATATTAAAAAATATGTAATTATATTTTATAAGAACTCTAGTTTTAAGTATCTTTTATTTACATAATCACACCATTTGCTAAATTTCAGTTGAATATGTCGATATGGACAATTTTAAGAAAGAAATTAAATTGTTTCCCTTGGGAATACAAGTGCTTTGCCTTGATATGAATTTTCTTAAGTTAGCATACTAAAATTGTGTTCTTTTCTTTATTTTTCATCTATCAAGTGCTCAGAGAATGAAATGATGTTATAACAGAAACAACATTTTGAAAACAGAATGAGAGAAATGGTTCCAATTATCTACTGGTTTTCAGCCACATTAATACAATTCTATTAGTAAAAAATCTACTGAGTATTTCTGCTATGCAAGACCATGTGTGAGATATCATAGATAATAAAAAGATGAAACGGAGGCAACTGTATCCTCAAGTTAATGCACTGTCCAACAAAATGGAAAAATTCTTACAGACAAAAGGATTAATTCAGTCATTACATATTTATTGAGCATCTGTTGTCTCCAGTCACCATTCCGAAGTGCTGTGACTACAGTAGTGAATGATGTAGGCAAGGTGTTAGCAGACAGGTAGTGTACATTTTAATGAGGGAGACGTACAGTAAATAGTGCTAGGAAGTAAAGCATAATGACAGAATAGCCAGTGACCGGGAGGTTCCTTTACCTTGAATGGTCAGACAAGATTTCTTTGCCATAGCAGAATTTAAGACTTGACTTTCAAGAAAGAGTCAACAGGAAAGAACTGGAGAAAATATTCCAGGATGAGTGAACAACTAGCGCAAGACCTTAAGGCCTTTATTATATAATATGTAGTAAATAGTGTAGAATAAAAGGAAGAGTGCGCTAAGTTGCCCTAGGACAGGAGGCTGTGGGAATTCCGAGGTGCAAAAACACATGTGAAAGTGGAGACAGGGTATTCATGAAAAAATTGAAATGAACCTCAAGTTTCAGTAGGTTTTCATCAAATGGACATATGAGTCAAGGTCAAGGAATACAACCAAGTTCTAGACATCTGCTGTATAACATAATGCCTATAATTAACATCATAGTGCTGTACACTTAAAAATTTGTTAAAAGAATAGATCTCATGATAAGCTCTCTTACCACAAAAATAAAGAGAGTCAAAAACCAAATCTTTCGGATGTAATAGGTATGTTATTACCTTGATTGTGGTGATGCTATCATGGGTACATGCAGATGTTCAAACTTATCAAAATGTATACATCAAATATGAGCAGTTTTTGTTTATTAAGTATACCACAATAAAGCTGGAAACAAGAAAATGAAAAGCATAAACTAAGAATTTCTAATAAACAGTCGTAATCTTACATCACTTTAGTGAGATTTAATACTCACCAATGCAAAATACAAGAGTTACCCAAGGAAGTCTTTGGTGGACTTTTTCCAAAATATCATGGAAGAAAACATGGTCACTTATTTCAGAATCTCAGATCAAGTAATTTTCTCTAATATCCAAGATATTAATAATTTCAAGAAAGAAATTTAATTTTAATTTTTAAAACTCAGAATTGTATCCTCTTTTCCCCCACCCCGAGAGATTGATTTTTTCATACTCGTTTCACAGTCTATCTGAGAAACAAAGATACATTTTCATGACCTGAAACTTTGAAATATGTGAGTGAACCCAGGCAACTACAACACAATATGATGTCTATTTGATGTAGTTTGTTAAAATGAATATTTAAAGTATTAAAATATGTAAATTACTTTCATATTTTCTAATTAGAGATGATTCAAGATCATTTCTTTAGATAATATCAGACTCATTCACTTTCATTCATATATGCTTTCTAAAAGGGTCAAAAAAAGTAGGCTTTTCAAGATTTGGTGCCATATAATCTAACCAAAATATCATACTCACATATAGTTCACTGAATGTTTTTGAAATTTAGCTTAATTTTGCATAAAAACACAATGTAAAAGTGTGCAGACACAACTTCTGAATATTGCATGAAAATAGTCTATATACTGATAGGAGTTGAAGGAGACATAAGACCCTTTGTATATCTCTTTACTTTGACTAGATTAAGGATGATTGAGAAAACACTTTTTAAATTACTAACTTCTCTGCACACTTATCTATCAATCTAACCACCAGCAAAATCAAGTACCTACAGTGAAGGTGAACCATGAGTGGTCTGCTAATCTGGGCTCCGTGTCAACAAGGCCCTCTCCAGCATGGAAGCCTCAGAGGATATTTAACATAATTTCAAGAAAATATAGCATATTAAATGCTTCCTCAGTCCCCCTAAACTCTCTTGTTGATCAGATCTAATTACAAATTGCCCCATATGGTTTACAAATATCTGATTATTTTGAATTATCAATTTTAATTATTTGTGTTTTAGAAGTAAGTACTAACCAGGAAGAAGAAACAAAAAGAAAGAAATTGCAAAATAAGTGTATGTTTCATTTCTCAAGAAAGTAATGCTGGACGTTACCATTAATGTTCCTTTTAAATATAGCAATCTTCATTAAAAGGGAAAAAACTATATTAAGTAATTAATACATACTGTTCCAAAATAAAACTTTCAAAAATTGAAATATTTACTATGATTTCCCATTTGTTTGTTTTTAGAGACAGAACAGTTTGCCTGGCTCTCTCCGCACAGAAGGTGATGTCTCACACAATGTCCTTGCTGAGTTCAATAAATCTGACACTTGTCCTGCTGAGCTGATGTAATCCACATCACACCTCACTTCAATTTGTCTGAATTCTTTTGATCACGATTGCCATATATCCTGATGCTTTTATTCATAACTAAGAAAAATATTTTGGATGCTGCCTTCAGCTTTCTTCCAAAATGTCAAAAGCTGACACATTTTAATTCAGTAGCCAACCCCTCATAGCTTAATCATTGCACGTACATTCTGATATTTCTTTTATATATTTTTAAGTTGTTAATAGTTTTCTACATTTTCAAAAGGGATATTTTTATTCCTGTAACCAAATTGCCTGTCTTTCACTATGCTGGAAGTTGTTATTCATCCTCTGATAAAGCAAGGAGGTTCAAAGCTAAGGAAAGCCAGCCTAGCACTTTGATTACATCATACTGACATTTGAGATGCATTACCGCAAAATGAGGCTTTAAAAGATCCAGATATGTCAGATAAAATCATAGGAAAAAGTCAGTCTACAACTATTCTGTTCAGGCCACAGTGTTTTTTTCCCTAACTTTATCTTTAATCTTTTAGATAGATATAGGACCATGACATTCGGTAAGTTTCCCAGCTCTTGCTATTGGGAGAAAGATGTCTTCATAAATCTCTTCCAGAAGAACGCGGCAGTTTAAACTGTTAGGGCTAGAAACTGTGTAATGTAACTGTAGGAATACTTCTTCAGCTAGTGATTCCTTGCATGACCTTTCTCATCCTCATCCATTTTTACTTGTGGAGTGAATGAAGACTAAACTTATCTTGTCTGTTCTTACATGAGATGGACTAGCAGAATAATGTGAGAGGAACAGCAGGCTACAGTGCTGTAAGTGCTTACTAAAAAGGAGAATGTAATAAAAACCCTAGTGAGAACAAGGAGAACTTAAACAGTCTCCAAAAAAAGGTGATAAAAATGTGGCTAATTGTGTTATGTTTCAACTGAGTATAACGTATATGACTATCTTATTGAGACAGAACTGAGTCTCCTTTGATATGACTATATCATGGTGGACATCTTCAATCTTAGCTTATAGAAGTTTTCATCAAGCATACAAAATTATTGTTTCTACTTCAGAAATCATGTTTCAGGAAAACAAATAAGTTAGATCTAGACACATCCTAAGAAATTTCAAGAAGAGTTAACTAACTTCCTTAATTCTAATTTACGTATATTGTCAGTCTTATACCTTGTATAATGAGCAAATAAAGCTATACATGGTGATTTTCTGTCCTAGCTTTTACAGAATTACTTTTTTAAATTATCAGTATAAGATCCTAGGCCAGGACAACTTCCAAAATGTTTTTACTCACTTCAAAAATAAAATTGGGTGGGGGGGTGGGTATAGCTCAGTGATCCTGAGTTCAATCCCAATACCTTCATTAAAAAAATAATAAAATAAAATAAAATTGAATAGAGCACATACTGGACACTGAAATACATTTAAGTATTTAATTAATTAATTTTTTACGGTGTAAAATTTTGTATGGTGTAAAATAAGACTTTAGCTCTGCATGTGGATATCTAGTTTTCCCAACACCATTTATTGAACAGATTGTCTTTTCTCCATTGTGTGTTCTTGGTGCCCTTTTCAAAGATTAGTTGACAGTATATGGGTAGGTTTATTTTAGGGCTCTCTATTCTGTTCCTTTGGTCTGTATATCTATTGGTATGCTAGTGCCATACTGCTTTGATTACTATAGCTTTGTAATACAATTTGAAATTAGGAAGTATGATGCCTCAAGCTTTGTTCTTCTTTCACAAGATTGCTAAATAAAAGAGGCAGGAACACTTCCAAATTCATTTTATGAGGCCAACATTATGCAGATACCAAAGTCAGATAAGGACACTACAAGAAACAACAAAAGAGAAAAAAAATTACAGTTCAATATCCCTAATGAATATAGATGCAAAAATCCTCAATAAAATACTAGCAAACCAAATTAAATAGCACATTAAAAGAAAATCATATACCATGATTCAGTGAGATTTATCCCTGGGATGCAAGGACGGCTCAACATATGCAAATCAATAAATGTGATCAACATATTAACATAATGAAAGGTAAATATCATATGATCATCTCAATAGATGCAGAAAAAGCACTGACAAAGTCAACCTCATTTCATGATAAAAGCTCTCAACAAATTAGGTATGGAATATACCTTAACATAATAAAGGTTATATATTACAAGACACAGATAATATCATACTTGATAGTGAAAATCTGAAAATGGAAATAGGAATAGAAAATGATATGAGTATGGAGATGTAAGGAGGGAGTGTTGTGTCCTGAAGACAGTGATAAGTAATCTGCAATTAATTTAAGTTTAATGGGTTGCTGCTAAAGGCTAGTAAGCATGATGTTATTAATGTTTTTAGAAGATCCCTCTTTCCCTGTTCTGTGGAGGTGCAAAAGTAGAAGCAAGAAGACCATTTAGTAAGTGATTCTACTTGATTAGATGCGAGAGAACCCTGGCTGTGGGCTAAGGTTGGTAAATGTAAAAATAAATAGAACTTGCCAGAAAGAGAAAGAAAAATACCATATATCACTCATATGTGGGAGGAGGAGGAGAAGGGGGAGGGAGAGAGGGAGGAGGAGGAGGAGGAAGAGGAGGAGGAGGAGGAGAAAAACAAAAAAGGACACTATAAACTCATCTACAAAACAGAAACAGACTCACAGACATAATAAACAATCTTATGGTTACTGGGGAAAGGGGGTGGGAAGGGATAAATTTGGGACTTTGACAGTAACAAATGTTAGCCACAATATATAAAAACAGATTTTTAAAAAAGTTTTTGCTGTATAGCACAAGGAACTATGTTTAATATCTTGTAATAACCTTTAATGAAAAAGAATATGAAAACAAATATATGTATGTATATGCATGACTGGGACATATGCTGCACACAAGAAATTGACCCATTGTAGCTGATAGTACTTCCATTAAAAAAAAAAAAAACTGAACTGGAAAAATTCAAGTTGGCAGAGATACCCAGAAAATTTTCTGGATTTATACGGGAGATAAGACAAAGGAGAAATCAAGAAGATGCCTACATTTTTGTCTGTAGCTAAAATGTGATGGCGATAGTAATTTCATTTACAAAGGGAGACAGCCTGGTGCATTTGCATTTGTGTGTGTGTGTGTGTGTATGTGCGCGTGCGTGTGTGCACACGTGCACGTAGCTAGTAGTCAGCTGAAGAGTCTGGAGCTCAGAAAAGGAGATGAAAATTTGGCAGATATCAGCACAAAGTCATAGACGTAAAGGTGCTTATTTAAGATAGAAAAAAAATTGATTATAAAGAAAAGGACACAGGTGCTGCAACATTTAAAATATTCAAAAAATGTAAAAAAATAAAATATTCATAGAAAGGGAAGATCTCATAAGGGTTTTTAAAAAAAATAGAACCTAGTGAGATAGATAAAAAATGGAAGCATGTAAGACTATGGAAGCTTATAAAAAATATTTCAAAAATGAGCAAAGTGCAGCTTAAAAAAATGAACTACACATGGAAAACAGGCTACCATGATGCAGATTCAATTAAAAATAAAGAAAATTAGACCTGAAAAGGATCTTGGATAGTGGAATTTTAAGACCAAAAACAAATAACTATAGTTAAGATGGTTAGTAAAAGAAACTACCCTTGAAATGAAATTAGAAATCACTAACAATAAAATATCTTGGAACACCAAGTATCTGAAAACTGAATCATGCACTTATGAATAAATCATGGGTCAAAACAGAAATCACAAGGAAAATTAGAAAATATACTAACCAAATGATAATGAAAACACAACATATTAAAAAATTGAAATGATAAAAGGAGAAATAAGCCATCTTGAACATCAGAAATGGAAGAAACAATGGAAAGGGGAAAATACAGTTAGATAAAAGGTTTTTATTTTAGTCTTGAGTTTCTAAACTGTGTTTAATGATGAATCAAAATTTATAACATTGTTTATGTGGTTCTTAATATATATGGGGAAAATATCTAAGATAATTACAAATAATGAGGGTAAAGAGGAAATACACGTTTTGCATTTCACTTGAACTTGTGAAATGTCAACACCAGTAGATTGTGATAAGTTATATATATACAACATAATATAATACCTAAAAAATGAAACACTAAGAGAGCTATGCAAAGAGATATGCTTCTTAGAATAGCCAAATTCATAGAAAATAGAATCATCGTTTCCAGGGGCTGGGGAAAAGGGGAGAAGGGGGTTTACTATTCAATGGGTACTAAATTAAATGTTGGAAAGAGGAAAATTTTCTGGAGATGTATGATGTTGATAATTGCACTCTTAATAAAGTAAATATTATTACTACCACTGAACTGTATAATTAAAAATGGTTGAAACAGTAAATTTCATTGTATAATTTTTATAACAATTAACGAATATAAATATATGTATACTACAGAGATATGCTGAAAATTGCTATAGATAAATCAAAACAATTAAAAAAGTTGTTCAAGTAATCCACAGGAAGGCAGAAAAAGAAAAGAGGAAAATGAAAAAACAGAGAGCAAATAGAAAACAAAAAAATACAATGGTAGATTTAAGCCCTAATGTACCAATAATAAACAAAAACCATGATCCATGAAAGAAAAAAATAATAGATTATTGGACTTATTAAAATTAAAAACCTCTGCTCTGTTAAAGACACTGTTTAGAGACTGAAAATACAAGCCACAGACTGGAAGAAAATATATGCAAAATACACATTTGATTAAGGAATTTCGTCCAAAATATACAAAGAACCCTTAAAATTCAACAATTAAAAAAAGAAACAACCCAACTGAAAAATGGGCAAAACATGCAGATGGAAATTAAGTCTATGAAAAGATGTTCAACATCACTTGTCGCTAAGGAAATATGTATTAAAATGGCGATGCAAAATCACATGGACACTTTGGAAAAAAATGACAGTTTGGAAGTGATAGGGCTCCCAAAATGACATAGTGATTGTTTCGAATTAAAGTTACTTGAGAAATAGCTGGTGCAAGAAGAACACTCTGACTCCCCTCTGAAAGCAGGAAATAAATCTCCCATGTGAAAGGCACCCTCCCTGCATTAAGAAGCAGAGACATCCTTAAGACCAGAGGTAGGGAATTCCAAGTCAAGAACACTGTATAAACAAATTCTGCTTAGATTTTCCACTAATTAGTACTCAAGCCCAAGTTTCTTTGTTTCATCAGTTCTGACAAACACATTATTTCTTTGTCTAAAAGGTATAAAAGCAGCCTGCTTTGGTCACTTCTTAGCACTCATTATCTATGAGACTTACATAATTCTGAAATTAAAATTTGTTTTCTTCTTCTGTTTGTCTGTCTTGTATCAGTTTAATTATTAGATCAGCCAGAAGAACCTAGAAGGGAAGAGGGAAATCCCCGTCCCTGACAGAAGTTTCTTACAAAGCTAAACATAGTCTAGGTATTTACCCAACAGATTCGAAAATACATGTCCGCACAAAATATTTGTAGCAGCTTTATTCATAATTGCCAAAAGCTGGAGGCAATCAAGATTCTCTTGAAAAAGTAAATAAACAAGCTGTAGTGTATCTACAGATGGAATATTATTCAGTGATCAAAAGGAATGATCTATTAAGCCATGCAAGAATATAGCTCACTCTTAAATGCATATTGCTTAGTAAAGGAAATCAATCTGGAAAGGCAATGTAACATATGGTCTCAACTATAGGACATTCTGGCAAAAGCAAAACTAAGATAGTAAAGAAATGAGTGGTTGCTAGGGATTCAAGGGGCAGTGAAGAGCTGAAAAGTGAAGCACAGGGAATTTTTTTAAGGTGATGAAACTATTCTGTATGATTCTATAATGATGTTTACATAACAGTATATTTTGTCAAAATCCATAGAAATTTATAATACAACACATGAACCTTAATATATGCAATCTTAAGAGTCATTTAAAAGTTTGGGGAACCCAAGATAAAGTGAAGACTATGATTAAAAAATATACCTGCATTTAAATTCATGAAATAGCCTCACTGAAGAGAATGGGGAAAGATTCTGCTTTGAAAACAAGTGGAATCTACAAGCACTATACTTTAGTTTATAAAGTTTTCTCCCATAATGGTACAAGTTAACAATTCTAAACCTATCTGCATGTACAATGAAATTGAACAGTTAATTTTAATGTGGATGGTGGGAGCCAGATGTCTCACTGTTGGAACATGTGGGAGGTTACAGATAAACAAGAGTATGAAGCCTTCTAGTAATTGGTTAGAGATGAGGCATCAATATGAACACATACTTAGCTAAATATAGAAACAGATGGCTACAGATAGTAACTTTTATACCTAAGTGGATATACATAGGCTAGTATACATCTTGCTCTGCTAGTTGAGAGGACCTAGAATCATGACATCCCAGTAGCAATGTGAACACCTAGCACCTAGATCATGGTTTCTGGTATCATTTCTAATGCATTTTCCAATGAAAGAAACTAGGCCTCCTTGCTGCTTCTAGGACTGGGGAAGAAAATACATAAGCTGAGTTTGGAGCTCTTGCAGTTCAAAAAATAAGCACTTAAAAAAAAAACAGTGATGGCACTGTGACAAACAGATACAGGGGCCAACTGAAAGATGTTCTAATAATCAATACTGAAACAACTTGAACAACAAAATAAAGTAGTACTGGTTTATAACCAAAATTATGAAATAAGTATCCA
This sequence comes from Vicugna pacos, assembly GCF_048564905.1. NCBI lineage: Eukaryota > Metazoa > Chordata > Mammalia > Artiodactyla > Camelidae > Vicugna > Vicugna pacos. Next base: position 58,645,486 of record NC_132987.1, on the reverse strand, counting down.
TGAGTCCATACTGACATACATATACATATGCATGCATACAAATGGCAAAAAACAGATCAATCATCTGTGCAGAAGAATTCTAAACAATTTATGTAAAAGCTCCATTCTGTAGTAGATGAACTATAACCCCCACTCTTTCTTTATGTGTGTGTTTGTTGCACATGGTGAATTCATTCCAAAGGACTATATAAAAAGGAGGAAAAAAAGAATGACTTTAAAATGCATTAACCAGATATTCACTGGTTTAGACAATGATCAAGATCAACATCAAAAGTGACAAATCAGGTTGTCAGTATACCTATGATATTCTGTGGTGAGCATGATAGTCTATGCCACTTTTTTTAAGTCTGTGGTCTTCCTCTCAAAAACCCATAACTCCAGTCTAATCATGACAAACATATCAGACAAATACCATTAACAGACATTCTTCAAAATATCTGACAGGTACTCCTCAAAACTATCAAGGTCATCAAAAACAAGGAAAGTTCAAGAAACTGTCACAGCCAAGAGGAATCAGAGGAGACAAGATGACTAGTTGTAAGACAAGATAAGAACGGGATCCCTGGGACAGGAAAAGGTCATTAGGTATAAACTAAGAAAATCTGAATAATCTATGGACTTTAGTGTATGCATCAATATTGGTTCATTAAAACCAATGGATTTTAAAAATCTATGGAATTTTTCTCAGGAGAAAGAAAAAAGAAAGCAAGGGAAGAAGGGAGAAAGGGAGAAAGAAAGAAATATAATGACCTAATAATACATGCAACAACTTAGATGGATCTCCAGAGAATTATGCTGAGTAAAAAGCCAATTCCCAAATGTTATATACTATATGATTACACTTATATAACACTGTTGAAATGACAAAATTATAAAATAGGGAATATATTAGTATTTGTCAGAGTTTAAGGAAGGGGTGGGAAAGGTGAGGCAGGAGGGAAGTGGGTGTGATTATTAAAGGGCAACATAAGAATCACTGAGGTAGTGGAAATTTCTGTATTTTGAGGGTATCAGTGTTTATATCATTATTGTAATACTTTACCTAACTATAGTTTTATAAGATGTTACCACTGAGGAAACCTGAGTGAAGGTACATAGAATATCTTCATATTAATTCTTTTTTGGTTGACTTTTTTAGCTTTATTGAGGTATAATTAATAAATAAAATTGCACTTATTTAAAGTGTATAGTGTCATGATTTGATATATGCACACATTATGGCATATTTGCATAATCAACGTATCCATCACCTCACATAGTTACCTTTTGTGTTTGTATGGTGAGAACATTTAAGATCTGGTCTTAGTAAGTTTTAAGTATACAATACTGTATTGTTAACTCTAGTCACCATGCTGTACATTAAATCCTCAAAGCTTCTTGACCTTGTAACTCAAAATTTGTACCCTTTGACCAACAACTCCCCATTTCCCCCACCAATAACCCCTGAAAACCACCATTCTACTCTCTTTCTATGAGTTAACTTTATTTTGAATCCATATATGAGTGACATCGACAGTATTTGTCTTTCTCTGTCTGCTTTCTTTCACTTAGCATTATGCTCTCCAAGTTCATCCATGTCTTTGTATTATTTCTGGCAACTACACATGAATCTATAATTATAACCAAATGCATTGAATTTAGTTTTCAAAAAAATGAATAGAATGCAGCTGAAGATAAAATGCTTATATTAGAAAGGAAGAAAGGTTATGTGTGAAACGAATGAAAAAGCAATGACTCAAGGTTCAATTCTAGGAAGCTGAAAAAAAAAACACCAAAATAAAACTAAAGTAAGTAGAAGGGTAGAAATAATAAAAGATAAGAATAGAAATAAAATAAAACTAGAAAACACAAATAATAAGACATTAACATAACCCAAACCTGATTCTTTGAAAGGATAAACAAAATTAACAATCCCCTAGACTAATCAAGAAAAAAAAAGCAAAACTCACCAATGTTTGATACTGTTCCTATAGATATCAAAAGGAAGTAGGAAAATAACATGAATATCATTGTGCAAACAATTCAAGAAGATTATATGAACACTGTTACAGCAACAAATTCAGCATTTTAGATGAAATGAAAAATGTCTGTGTGAATATTTTTATATGTACATTTTAAAATCACATTATCAGGAACCTTCACACAAATAAAACTCCTGCTCAAATAATTTCAAGTATAAATTATATTAAAGATTCAGGAAAGAAATAATGCCAGTATTATATATGGAGCTGGCTGGCACTCTCTGGAATCACAGAACCCCCACTCCTGGGCTCTCTGTGTGCCTAGAGCCACTGACACCGTAACCCCCATTCCCCACTGCAGGACCACTTTGCACACCTGCATTTCTTCAGGATTTAAAAAACATCTCTTGATGTGTGTTTACCTTAACATAACTCAACCCCGGAAGATGGCCCGGCTCGCAATACCCTAGGCCAACAGGTCTCACATCTTGCCCTTATTAAAGTCGTAAAACCTGTTGTTCAGAGAAGTCCCTGACACATCTCACAACCATTTAGGGACCTGTGCATGAATTGATCATGCAGCCCCCTACTCCTTGCGTTCACAGCCCCCTCCCTCCAATAAAAGACCCTGCACGTTCCCCTGTGTGGCCCACTGTTGCCTATAGCAGCATACCTATTAAACTTTCCTAAACTTTTCTCGGTCTCTGGTAAATCTTCTACCAACCGGCTGTCACCCGCTTGCTGCATTGTGCCCACAAAATTTACAAACCTTTTCAGAAAACAGAAATCACTGTCCAAATCATTTTATGAATTTAACATAAACTTAAGAGTAAAATATCACAAAGACATTACAAACAAAAAGTAATTATGACTCAATATGCCTCATGAACATAGACACAAAAATCTTTTTAAAAATGTTATAAAATTAAACTCAACAATATACAAAATTATAATACAATATAAACAATTAAATTTCCTCCCGGAAATGTAAGATTAATTTAACAATTAAAAATCAATCCACATCATTCACCATATTACCAGAATAAAGAAAAAAGTGACTATTATAATATGTGCATTTGACAAAATTCAATACTCATTCATGATAAAAACTTTTATCAAAACAGGAAAAGTAGGAACTTCATCCCAAAACGTATCACTAGCATTACTCTTTATAGTGATAGACTGAACTTGTTGGTTCAGATCAAGAACAAAGCCAAGAAGCTCACTTTCTCCATTTCTATTCAATACTGTATTGGAGATCCTATCAATTGAACTATGTAAAGAAAAGCAATAAAATGTAAAAGGTTCAGAAATAAAGTAAAACTGTCCCTTTTGGGAGATGTCATTTCTACTTATATAAAAAAATACCCCAGAATCTACAAAACAACAATTAGAACCAATGAGTGAGTTTTAAAAGGTTACAGATAGAGAGTTAATATAAAAAATATTTTCCATGTGCATATACTAACAGCAAGTAAATAGAAATAAAATATGTTAAAAATCTGTTTACAATAGAAAAATTTAACAAGAAAAACCAAGAACTCCACAATAAAATTTATACAATATTGTTGAGAGAAATTAAGAGGTCTAAATAAATAGAACAATATATTTTGTAAATGGATTGAAAGGTTCAATTATTGTTAAAATGTAAATTCTCCATAAAATGATTTACACTTCTGTTTTTTTTAATTGAAGTACAGTCAATTACAATGTGTCCATTTCTGGTGTACAGCACAATGTCCCAGTTATGCATATACATACATATATTCGTTTTCTTATTTTTTCCATCAAAGATATTGGACACAGTTCACTGTGCTATACAGAATAAACCAGATCTACACTTTCAATGGAGTTCCTATCTAAAACTTGTGGGCTTTTTTTTTTTTTTGCTACTAAATACCACAAGCTGATAAAAATTTGTGTAAAAATGCAAAGGACCTGGCATTATCTTGCTAAACACATTCTTAAAAAGAAAAACAGAATACTTACATACTTAATTTCAAGGTTTAAACAGAAACGAAGAAACTTGGGAGGGGCAAAAATTTAAGTGTATGGAACAATGGAACAAAAATAGACCTATACACATTCAGTTGATTTTTGAGAAAGATGCCGAGAAAATTCAATAGCTAAAAGAAATTTTTTTAAATAAATATCGCTGGAACAATTAGATTTCTTTATTAATTTTTAAAATAAGAGATCTTTATTTCATAACATACAGTGGAAATTGTATATAGACCTAAATCTACAACCTAAAGTATTAGCATTTCTAGAGAGGTTAAGAAAAGTTTTCATAGAACGTGAGCATAAACCATTACAAAAAACATTGATAAACTGAACTTAATCAAAACTTTAAACATTTGCTCCTTGAAATCACTGTTAATAAGAGCAAAGAGCAACCCACAGACTGAGAAACAATATTTCCAACACATATATCTGACAAAGGACACATATCCAGAAGATATGAAGAACCCTTATAACTAAAAAATTAAAATTAAAATAACCTGGTAAAAATGGGTTAAAGAATTGGAAAAAAAAAAAACAGCCAAGAAGATACACAAATGGCCAATAAGTATTTGAAAAGATTTCAACATCATTAGTCATCAGCAGAAAGCAAATTAAAACCAAACAATCACACTACACAACAAATGACTATGATTAAATAAAGACTGAAAAAATCAAGTGTTGGTACGTAGAGCAACTGGACCACTCATACACTGCCAGCAAGAATTACAGCCAGTAGTAGAAGGTGGGGTCATTATAGGAGAAAAAGTTTGAAGTCTCTACATTCTTTTCACAGAGAAAACAGGTTAAAAAAGAAATACCTTCATATCCAAGTTTGAATATAACCTCCTTTGTTACTTTTCATTCATTTGCCACCCATCTCTTACACAAAGCTACACAAAATATTCCCTCATTCTACTTTTGAAACACCTTCTGTGTATCATCCTCACCTTGCTAAACAATGGAGTAAAAAGCAGTGGTCAAGACACACACTCCTGGCTGTCTTGGACTGTGTGTATATTTTCAAAATACTTTGTTGATTTCTATTACAGCACAGTTACAATATTCTTTATTTAGCATATGCATGTCTGTATTCTCCACTAGGTTGCTAGCTGACTATCAAAAAGTACCTATGTTAACTTGCCTTTTTGTCTTTTTTTATTCCACAGCATAGTGTTTGGCACACAGTCGGTACTAAAATGGAAAGAAGGGAAGGAGGGAAGGAAGGACAGAATGTACCCTGTGGGGTCCTCCTGGGTACAAAAGCCTTTCTTGATTTCTATGTTTCCTTTCCTCTCCTTTCCTTTCCACTTGGGCCTTTGAGAGTCAGTATGACCTGATTTAAGCTAACAAATTTTGCAGGACCTGCCCAAGTCTGCTCAGCCTTAAAAGAGGCAAAGATAAAAAACCTGCAACTAAAGGTTTTCATCTATGGGCAGGAGGGGCAGCTCTTTGTCCAAATTCTGGAAAACACCCCTCATTCACCTTGGACCACAGTGGCTGTCTTTGAAATTAACTAACCTAATCTTAGACATTTTTAAGAAACATTCCACAGAGGCTGATGCATGTGAGAACTCAAGGCTGCTAACAACTCCTGCATCACGTAGGCAGCAACGGGACTTTCACAAGACAACAGAGCTGAAGATCAACCACAGACATCCCTTCCCTCTTTTGCTCCTTTGTTGTGCCTTTCTCTTTAAAAGCTCTTTGCCTGCTTTTATGTTTATTTTTTAAGATACTAGCCCACATTTTCTGGGTTAAACAGCTTTCTCAAAGTCTCCTTCCTTGCCTCAAACCTTGTCACTCGACTTATACGTGCTGTAGGAGAGGAGCTGAACCTGAGTTCAAGGACAGGAGAAACAGCCCATTTAATTTAGTATCTTACTTCATATATTTGAATATTTTTCAGAATCTGAGATTGACATCACTTCTATAAGATTATGAAGCCAGCACAGATTAAAAAAATAAACCTGCCTTCCCAAAAGCTAACACTGGGCACCGGGTTCATTCTCAAGTAATTATCCCATTAATTTGACATTTATCCAGAAGACAGGCTACCAAGTGAAAGCCAGTAAGACAATATTAGCAGCTCTTTCACAGGAATTTTCAAGAGTGCTCCTTTGTGCTTGTGTGTGTGAAATTCCTGCTGAGAATCTGGTTTGGAGACCAGCCATGTGCAACATCCCAGCTGGGCCACTGTCTTCCCAAGCCAGTCTTCCAGCCAAACGCTTAAGTGAAGGTGGCGCATTGCTCTAGGTTGAATAACTGCTTTATTCTCCTCTAAGCCTCCTAAACCATAGCTATTACGTTGGTTCACAACCTCAGGAGTTTCCCAGTAAAACTCGAAATTGCCCCTTGTACCAGGACAGCAAGGAGAAATGTAAGAAAGGGGCAGACCAATCCAAACTGGCAGGTGGCAGGTTTGTAAGCAAGGGAACTTACATATGAGGCTCATCTTGAGTGGCCACAAGACCAGTAGATCTCCGTATCTGCCAGAATCTTAAAAGTTTACATAGAGGCCGTGTACAGTCCAGGTGGTCTCAATAACACATTACTCTCTCAAGGTGAAGTAGCTCCTAGTGCCGAACAGTGGGCAGAATGTACATCCCAAGGACACAGGAGGGAGTAACGGGCCTCCAATCGCCTGGGTCAACGGGCAGTCACATCCTCTTGGTGGGCCCCTCCAACACAGTAACATGGTCTGCCTGTGGATCCCTTACTATGATTGTACAGCAAGCAAAAGTCTGAGTCCACCTTATGAACCCCTCTTAATGTTCCCCAAAGGATCCTCTTTTCTTGATGTGCTGGAGTTAGTAAAGAAGAAAGAATCTAACTCTGCAACATATTCATGACTGCTGTTATTTGAGAATTTTAAAGTATTGCTTCAAAATTAAGAGTTACAACTGAAGCAGGAAGGGCCAGGCAGTCACTGCTTCAGGTATCAAGAAAAAGACGGCTCTCCCTTCTAAGTGAGACAGCCCACACTCTGTCCACGGAGTGTGTGTCTACTTTGACTTTAAACTGAGTACCCAACCCTCACACATGGTGGCCTTTCTCTTGCCTTCTGAAACAGCCTGCACTGTCTATGGAGTAGATGTCTGTCTGAATAAATCTACCCTTACTCAAAAAAGAAAGAAAGAAATCAAGAGAAATACTACTACTACTACTAATAATAACAATAATAACAATAGTTTCACTTTCTAGTGTCCTAACCACATATATATAAATTTTAAAAAATTCATGAGATAAAAATATTACACCCATTATCCAGATGAAAAAAAAATGAAGCTAAGAGAACAAAGCAGCATTTAAATCACAGAAATAGCTTAAATGTTCCCCTAGTTGAACCCCACTTGAAGAATGAAGAATCTTGAGAGAAATAATATTATTGTATTACAGAAATAATTAAAACACTTTGTCTTTGCTGAAGAAACACTAACAATGATTTCACTTCTAAGGACAGGCTAAACTAGTTCCTAGGAAAGATTAGCCCGAGTTATTCTTTTTTTTTTTTTTTTTTTTCTGAAACCTCTGCAGTTGCTGTTTCCTCTGCCTAGAAATATTCTAGGCATGGCTCAACTTACCTGGCTGAACACCTCATGTCACTCATGTCCCTGCTCAACAAATGTCACTTCCTAAGTGGGCCTTCCCTGATCACCCATTTTTAAATAACAACCTGTCATTTTCTATCCCTTTATTTTATTTTACTTTCTTTATAATGCTTATCTAATCCTAACACCATAATTTGCATTTATTTGTCTACCTGTTTATTTTCTATCTTCCCCCACTACTAGAATGTAAGCATCATGATGTCAGAGGCTTTGTCTTAACTCATAACTGTATCCCTGGTGGCTTACAACAGTGCCTGGCACAGATTAAGCACTCAGTAGTTATATGTTGATTTAATGGATAGATGAGTTTTTGGAGGAACTAACAAAGATCACTATTTGTAACAGTGCACTCTAACACTACCTCTGTATCCTCTTATGCATTCAAGTGCATACACACACACAGCACCCACACTAATACACATGCATACTAGCACTCATATACAAGAATTTTATCTTTAACAAATTCAATGAACACTAAGTAGCAAGATTTCCACAAGGTTCTGTTAAGGGGTGTACAGTATGCTCTGGAAGGGAAATAGGCTCAACACCTGGTCTTTGCCTTTAGGGAACCCATCGCCTGGGTATACTGAAGGAGGAAAAAGCTTCCTCTGATGCAGGCTCGAGCATCCCTGATTGTCTAATCAGTCAGTATGGTATTTCTATCTATGGCCTATACAATCTACTGTATGTAGTCAATCAGTATGGTCAGACAATCTATGGTATTTGATGACATAGAAATATAGACTATTACATAGATAACAACATACTGCCTTCTACCATCTTGAAAGGCGATCTGGAAAGCTTTCCACACAAAGTTCTGGAAGAGGTAAATGAGCAACATTTCAATCAGTAGAGAAGGATGGAGAAAGACATTCCAGACACAGGAAACTATGCAAGACATGACATAAAGGATGGGAACATAAGGCACATGCAGAAACCACGTACAGGTACTGAAAGGACTGAATATGCAGAGACAAGCGCACTGAACAATATGTTGGCGCCAGCTTTTGGCAGTATTTGAATGCCATTCACAGACGTTTGGAATTTGTTTTCTTAGTAATGGGAAGCCACTGATGCTTTTACCTAGGGGAGAAATGTTAAACAGCAATTGTGTAGTGTTTATTTAGTATCAGGATCATTCTTAGAAATTAGGTTTACATTATCTTATTTAATTCTGTCAGTGGGTCTGAGAAAAAGATTGGAGAGCTGAGGACACAAATCTTCAGAAAAGAGATAACCTGAAAGGGTAAAGCAGCTTGTAAGTGCGAGGAGTACTATGAAAGCAGGTCTCCTGATTTGGGGTCCAGGGTTTGTTCCATTCCACCTACCCTGATTAAGTCTTTGGTTTAACATATTACTTTAGAGATGTTATTTATGAGAGACCATAGTGATAAAAAATATCTAGGTATGTACTTCATTAGGACTCTTCTGCAAAACAAGAAAAAACATAACGAGAGCTTGAACTAGAACAGGGGGTTGGAAATGAAAGGACAGATGGGATAGGTAGAGTGAGATTACTACACAGACCACTGGACAACTGAGCATTTTCCCTCTGGGGGAGTTCAATTTTGAAGAAGGAAATAAAAATAAATTGCATTTCTTTATTTATTCGGTCAACTAGCTTATGGGAAGAAAAATGAAAATAGCAGTAGAGTGTAAAAGCAGGTGCCAAGAAAGACTTTTTAAAAAAATGGGCACTGTAATTTCTCTCCACTATCCTCCTTAAAAGAGAGACATAAAAGCTTTCAGTGTTTGCAGGTTTCCAAATCCACCTACTTACACCTGTTAAGAAACATCTGTTTTCTTGTATAATAGAAACTGCAACAAATAAAAAGGCCAGCTAATAATAACATGGTGACAAGAAAAACTTTTTATTAGTTTATTTAGTTTTATTTTGTTTTTTTTCCAGGCTAAAAAGGTAATCATTTAGATTAAGAAGTCTTTACAACTAAACTGTACATTATTGGTTAGATCTAGGCGTGAATTTGGATTCCTAGTATTTCTTTATTTGTTAATGTAATTAGTGCATTCATTAATTTCATATGATTCAATAAATATGTGAGTATTCTGGGTAATTATTAAGATTTGGATTTTACATCTATGTAGAAAGAACAAATTTCATTATCTCAGAATATAGTCAAATTAGTCAAATATAGTCAAAAGTGCTAATATCTTTTATTTGGGGTCTGCAAAAACTGTAGCAGCTCTAAATAAATTGTAATCTAGCACAACAATGAATCTTAGCAAGGAAATATTTGGCTAAGAAGACAATATATTGGACTAAGAAATAAGTGAAGGAGGCAGCCCTACCAAAACCAGGAGGGAGGCTATGATTCTGGAAACAGAATAAGCCTGAAATTTTCAATGGATAGAAAAAAGTCCAGTGTGAATGAGGTGAAAGGGGCAGTGAGAGGGAACATCAGAAAGGTCAAAAGGAGTAAGATTGTGCTCCCCTTGGAGGCTATGGAGGAAACATTTTTTTTTATTTACAGAGGAAATTCACTGAAGTGTTTTATTCAAGTGAGTAGCCAGTCCAATTTATGTTTTTAAAAGTTTGCTCTGATAACTCTGTGGATAATGAATGTAAGAAGGCAGGAGTAGAAGCAAGGAGACTAGTTAAAAGAATTTTATAATCGTCTAGGTAGGAAATGACTGAAGCCTTGGAGCACTGGAGATGATGTTCAATGTTCATATCTGGGATAAACAGTGGAAGAATAAGAATATCTGGTAAGAAATTAGCATGGAGTTTATGTCTCTAATTCATATTCAATTGGTCTATGTTGCACAGAACTTCCTTTATTTTAAAGAAGCAAGAAATATTGCGATGTTTTAAATAATGATGTTTGAAAATTCAGTTTAAAAACTAGAATTCAATGCAAATAGTGTAGAGTACCACAGTTTCCCTTAGATATTAATAAAATCACTTAACTCATAAAAGAACATTGACAATATAACACAGACTAAACACAATTGCTCATTTATGTGATTTATTCCTTATAAAATCTTCTCACTGTCTTATGTCATATACCTGCTTTTAAGCTTTTTGGCTTTCAGTGTTGTTTTAGCAGTGGCTTTATTTAAGGAATGCATCATATATATGAATTTCACAAAAATTGGGTCATTATAAACACAGAAGCGGTTAGGAGTTAATTTATTTCCTATGTACATGAGACTTAGGTTATGGGTTTCTCCATGCAGGAGTAAAATATAACTGAGCCACTTGATAGTAAACACGGCAGATGCCTTTAAATGAAAGCCTTTCCTCTATCTAGAGAAATGCCTATTTGGTTGGAATTATGTGAACAGCTTATATTTTCTGCTAAAGTACGTTCAAATTCAAGCAGTGCTTGCATAATGAGATAGTCTACATTAAGCTGTAATAATGGTTTGCTGCATGATCATCAGAGTGATAATGTGTGTAATTTATCACACCTGCCATTGAAGGAGCTCTAAGAATTTCACAAACAGCCCCTCATTAATCTCTTCATTTAGCTTCTTTCTTCTTGAAAGTTTCTAAAGCTATTTAAGGAATTATGCAACAACTGTGGGAAAGAAACAGGTTTTGAAGCATTCAGTAAAAAGAGAAATAGAGTGAGGTACAGGGTCACCAAGATGACACAATCCAAGAGAAACTATCTGGAGGACTGTCACGATCACATATGTGACAGACGCCTGTTTTGTTACATCAAGAAATATTCTCAAACATTCAGCTCCAATTCCGCATTTGAGAAGCTGGGCATCCCTTTGATTTACTTACTTATCTGCTCTCCCTGGAGGTTTGAAGCTTACTGAAGACCTGGAAGTCTGTCATTCTAAAACAAATACTTGTGTTTCTCCAGTGCTCTATAATTCTATACTCAAAGACTGCTTCCCATGTAACTAAAATTGATGCTATGTTTATGCATAATACACTTGGTATTCTAAAATATTCTGAAATATTATTGATATTTTTAGTAATAAAGAATAAAGTGTATTCTGAATATGTTAGTTAAGTCATATGTTATTGGTCAGCATAAAATGTTAGGCTGGCTAGAATGTTAACAGACAACAAGTAATTTTTCTGTAATTTTATGATCTCTTCATATATATATATATATATATATATTTAGATGATTGATTTTAAGCACTTACAGAACACTTTGATTTGACAGATGTTATATAATTTTACCAAAACTCTAACCCTTATCAAAGATAATAAATACCTTGAAAAAAATATTTCCGGGGTTTGGGTCAGGGAGGGATGAACAGGCAGAGCACAGAGGATTTACAGAGCAGTGAGAATACTCTGCATGATACCATAATGATGGGTACATACATGTCATTATACATTTGCCCAATCCACAGAATGTGTAACACCGACAGTGAACCATAATATAAACTACAGATTTGGGGTGATTATGATGTGTCAAGGTAGGTTCATCAATTGTTATGTACGTACCACTTTAGTGGGGGATATTGATAATGGAGGAGATTATGCATGTGTTGGGGCAGAGTGCATACAGGAAATCTCTTATTTTTATTTTATTGGAGGTACTGGGGATTGAACCCAGGACTTTGCACATGCTAGGCATGCACTCTACCACTAAGCTATACCCTCCTTCACCCTGTTTATGTTTTTTAATCATATGTATGTTTCTCTGTATATTTTTTTCATGTCTTTAACTTTACTAGAACTTGCCAAATTTGTCTAAATGTATTTATCAGTGTATGCTCCATCAAAGGAATTATCATGTGTTTGGTTTCATTCTTAACTGAACATATTACTGTTGGGTTTTAAATGTATGCATGATATGGGTGAAATGTTATCTTGTTAAGTGTAAGTTAGTCTAGGAAGCATAAGCATCTTTCCATGTCACTTGACCAATTAGTTATCCTCTGATATGAACCTTAACCATATATTCTTAGACTGTTTTCTTCTTATAGATTTCTAATATGCAAATGTATTCTGGATAAAACATAAAGTGGCAAAAAAAACCTAACAGATTTGTGGGAATAATATACAGAAATTTGCAGTTCTTCAGAGATGAATGTGATAAAACATTAAAAAAATACAATTAATAAAACCAAAATATGTGGAAAGATTTTTTACAGGTACCATATAAAAGACAATACACCATAAAGTGACAATTTTCCTCAGAGATATCTATCAACTTATTATAATTCCAATCAAAATCAAAACAGTACTCTTTGATAATCTTGTTCTGACATTCATATTGAACATAACGAATCAAAAATAGCCAGGAACATTTTGCAGAAGAAAAATAAGATGGAATGTGTATCAGCCACACCTGTGCATCACTCTAGATTCCCTTTGCCTCCTGGGCTTTTGTTTCATCCAAATCTGAGGCATCTGCATCTCACCATATATATGCCTCAACCTGATCATGCCTCAGCTCACACATTTGCTATATTCTTTTTGCCTCTTGCCTCAGGGTTTCCCTGTTTATGCCAAGTCATCAGACTCTGCTCAGCCTCAACACGCAGACAACACAAAACTGCATGAGAATAAATGCCTCATGAATAAATCAAGTCTCGTTTTCCCCCCTGCATGGACTGTCTGAGACTCAATGTATATTGCTTATTTGAAAACAGTCCGGCTGCCAGTTACCCTTAAGGGTTCACTCTCCTATCCCTGCCTCACTTAACTTGTCCCTCACTTCTCCCTAGGAATGAATTGTCCAATAAAGTTGTAGTATATAAGCTTTCTAACTCAGGCTCTGCTTCTTGGAAATGCAGAATAAAACAGAACTTTACCTATAATATAGCCAGGGTTACCATAAAGCTGTGGTTATTAAGACAATTTGACATTGGTACAGGAGATGACAAGTAGACCAAAGGGACAGACTAGTGTGACTCAAAACAAATTCACACAAAGAAACTTAATAAATTGACATTGGAATATTATAAATTACTAGGGAAAGATATACCATTCAACAAATTATGACAAAGCAACTGTTTACTATTGTTGACTTAAAACAGAAAGACTGCTAGTTATTTCCCTTGCAAAAATAGGTTTATTCAGGATCAGCAAATTGCAATTTAAGGTCTGCAACTATGATGGCCACGTACAAAATGAAGAGGAGAACTCTTTTACTGAGGGGAGAAGGAAGCCGGGAGGGCTACAGTAAACAAAGTCTCCTCCGTGGCTTTTAATTGACCAAGTTGTGACTGTCTCTCACTGGCTGAGCTCCTGCCTGGCAAGAAGAGGGAGTATTTTTCTTCCTGTTGGGCTGTGCCATCATGGTAGGGCAAGACAGCTTTCCCTTCTGGCCTCCTGGCTCTGTTTTATTTGAGGGTACTGTCTATTAGTTTTTTATACAATATGGAAAAAATGTTTTCTTACATCATAGACAAAAGTCATTTCTTGAGATGATAAAGGATCTGAATGGGGAAAGCAAATCTTTAAACTTTTAGAAGAAAATATGGAAAAATATGAAGAGTATGACCTTGAAATATAAAATAATCTATTTCATATATAAAAAGCACAAACCCTAAAAAGGAATTTTGATAATCCTGCCTAAATTAAAATAAGCATCGTCCGTCAAACAACACTAAACACAATGAAAAGCCGGAGACTGAGAGAAGAGCACATATAAAGTAAACAAAGTCTCAGTATCCAGAATCCATTTATCTTGTAGCTATTGTGTAGATATTTAAGAAAAGTATATGTAAAGAAAGAAAAACAAATTAAGAAAAAAGCAGTTAAGGATATGAATAGTCATTTAACAGAAGAAAATAACTAAACAATCGAGGAACATATTAAAATGTGCTAATTAAAGAATGATCCAGGATATAAAAACTATAAGCTTGGTACTGGTATTAGAGTGACTGTGTGGTTTTAGCCCTGAATACATATTGTTAGATGTTTAGTTTTTACATAGCCTAAGTGGAATTACTCCCTTTTTAGTAAACAGGAGTATCATTTAATCCTCATAAAGTCCTATAAAGTAAGCATAATTAGTGTGTCATTTCATTGATATAGAGAAATGCCCAGAAAAATCAAGCAACCGCCTACATTTACATAGCAGGAAAGGACCCATGTGGAGCTACAAAACCAAGGAATCTGGCTCTAGGTTCCATTTTTTGTTTGTCTGTTCTATTTTTTTTTAACTATTATGCTCTTCTTTCTCTTTAAATGAACAGTGGCAAAATTGTTTCTTCGTTACTAATCCCAGTAGCTCTTATTTATTTTTTCCCACCAGGCTTGTCAAACAGCTGATAACAATGTTAACAGAAGCTTTAATAGCAGGCATCCTTTTTCTATTCTCAACTCTAAAAGAAATACAACAAACATGTCAGTCTCAGGAACCACATTTGTTTTTAAATTCTGTCAGAGCTACTGTAGAGCATTGTGATTAAGGACAGTGGGTCTAGATCCATGCTACCTGAAATTAAGACCCAGTTTCCTCTATTTCCTGATATCTAAATTCTCCATTCATCTGTCCTCCCCTAAAAGTGGAACACAACTGTATCTACCTACAAAAGTCATTACAGGAGTTAAATAAGTTAGGACACACAAAGTGCTTAGAATAGTGCCTGGCATGTACTATTTACTCAATAATATTGGCTACACACCAGACTGTGATGACAAATATGAAGTTATTTTAAATTTATCATAATTACTTATGTAGTTGGATTTACTTATAGATTTATGTTTGCTATTTACCCAGCTTTTCTAAGCATTTTCTTACTCCTTTCTTGCATTTGACTAGAATGATCAAGTTTATTTTCTTTTTGTCTATCTATACAGATTTTGGGGAGTTACATATTCTATATATTTATATATAAATAATATAATGATATAGTATATATTTCAGAATTTTTACTTAAAATTTAATAAACATATTTGATTTGATGAGTTCTAAAATTATCAATATATCTAACTTTATCCTATAACGAAAGAACTCAGTAAACTTTAAATCTGGTCATCTCTACCACCTTATATATTTTTTGTTGTCTTATATTCAATTTCAACTTGTTTTTATATTTTCAAAATTAATCTGCACATACAGTCACACACACACACATTTGTTTAGATTTATCTAAATGTTTACCGATAGCCTTTCACCCTTGTCTTCTGAGATCAATTTCCCTGTTGCCAGAGAACTGGTTTTTCCTTTTTGATGTGAGGATTAGCTGATAGGGTTAAGGACTGGGAGGGGTCACTTCTCTCTGCACAGCAGTGACTTTATTTGTCAAATATCATTCTGTTTGCTTCTGAACTTTTGTCTCTTAAGCAATTTACTTACTCTTGAACAATGTCACACAATTTTAGTTATAGCTTTAGTATGTTTTGATGTTTGGTAGGAATTTTGCCTATGTATATGACATGTGTACATACAAATTTATATGTAATATTTATTATTCCTATCTTCTCAGTGCATTTTGGGGTTAATTGGTTAATCTTGTTTGCACTTAATAGATTACGTTGGTGAGAGTTAATACTTTCAATGTTTAATCTGATTTTATGTTCATTAA
The DNA here is from genome assembly GCF_048564905.1 of Vicugna pacos. Lineage (NCBI taxonomy): Eukaryota > Metazoa > Chordata > Mammalia > Artiodactyla > Camelidae > Vicugna > Vicugna pacos. Next base: position 58,629,435 of record NC_132987.1, on the reverse strand, counting down.
AAAAATACCTGTAGTTAAATTCATATAGATTCCACACAATTTTTCTTGAGTTTATTCACATATTTTAGATATTTGATTCTTAGGGGAATTCATATTGTTTACCTTGTCCATTTATTCTCTTTTTGCTTTTGGCTAAGACAGAAAATTTTAAATTTCTGAATGCTTGTTTTATGATTGGAAGCATCTTGAAGTTTCTCCTTAGTTCTAATTGTTTTACCAGTTGATTCCACAGGCTTTTTACATAAACAATCACCATTCGGAAATGTGATGATTTTGCTTTCTTTTTTCCAATACGTACACTTCTCCTCTTTCTTTGGTTAAATTCTTGCATTTTTTAAAATAACTGACAGAACAATTTTGAATAACCACAGTGATTATGATTATATTTGATTCATTTCTGACTGTAAAGGAAATGCTGCTATAGACTCATCATTAAGAATAATGTTGACCATACGTTTAACATACAAATTCAGCTGAATTGTATTTTGGTTATTTTTAATTCGCTTTTTTGAAAAATATACATTTTATAGGGTGTAGAGTAAGACTCTAAACTATTTTGAAGCCTAATAATTGACTAAATATGTAAAGACAACTTACTAAATTCATGTCTCCACCATTGATTTATGATGTATCCTTTATCATGCATTAGATTATTAAAGATACTATTGTCTAATTCTTGAGTATTTAGTTCTTTAGTTCTTGTACAATTCTATTCATGTGCTACAGAGACTCAATTACATCTCTGAAAATTTTGGCATTCAAACAACAACAGCAATAAAAGAATAATAGCAGCATAATGACAGCTATCACTGAATAAGCATTATTTTGTCCCAGATTCTGAACTGTTTTATATGCATTATATCAAGTAAAACTCAAAACAATCTTATTTATGTCGTAATGCAGATGAGCAAATTGTGATTCAGTAATTTTTCAATAGTCATGATGCTAGTAAGTTCAAAAACTATAATTTGAACATATCTGTTGTATTCAAGGCCAAATACAATAGGTAGTCAACCATTGCTATCATCACGTGGTAGTTTATTTGAAACATAAGAGAAAATATAGAGCATCACAAGATTGCCTGACCTATACCTATAAATCTATAAAGTGGTGGCTAATGCTTAAGTTTTCTTTTAAATTAATTTAAGTATATTTACAGCATCCTTCAGGTCTTACATATCCATTTTATCAAAACTTTTTAGAAAAACAGGTATTATTTTTGAGTACAAACTACACACAGCAAGTATGGTAACAAGAAGCAGACTGTTATCCAGGCATTTACCTATACTCTGTGCATTGACAAGAATAACTTTTCCGTTTCTACCCTATATGCTCTGGTTTGGACCATGTTAATTTACCCCATGAAATAAGGGGGCTAGACTAGATAATCTATGTATCTCTCTAAATCTACATTCAGAAAGCAATTTATAAAGGAAAGAAGCAGTATAATAAATCAGACAAAAAGAACTGACAATCAAAAACCAATTCTGAATCAACTGGCTCCACATAGGTAAAAAATACTTCCTATATTTCACTGTACACAACATAAGTAAAACAGAGTAAAGCACTGAAAAGTGAGCCTTAAAATTTTAGAAGACAATATTTTATATTACCTCAGTATAGAAAGGAATTTTATAAAACAGGAATTGTAAAGTATAGTATGACATAATGAAAAACCCAGGTGGATTTGACTACATGGAAGTTAAATATGTAAATATATGAACATACTAAAATATCAGTTAGAATATTAAAGTATATTAAAATGCATAGGGATTAACACATAAAGTTAGTAATAGATATTCATAGCATAACATATATATTTTGGCTATCTATTGATAATAGATACTAATATTATATACAAACACACAAATCAAAAAAAAAAATCAGAGGTTGGGAGATTTTACTACTATCAGTAGTAAAAGAAAAATAACCAATGCAGAAGGGGAGATATTTTTCACAGACTTTAAAAAACAAGTAGAAATTTCCACACAAGATTTTTTTCTTAATAAAATATAATAAACAATTACTCTGCTTAATAGTTATGAGGTTTACTTTTGAAGTCATAAAAATGCTTTGGGATTAGATAGAAATAGTTGTGGTACAACATTGTCAATGTGCTAAATGCCCTTGAATTGTCCACTTAAATATGGTTAATTTTATGATACATAAATTTTTTAATAAAAAATCCAAAGATATCAGATGAAGAAAATCTTGTTACCTTTATCACTGAAACTATTATTCTCTTAAATTAAGTTCTACCATAAGAACAGAGAATAATTTGATTATATGTTTAAATATAGGATATAATCATTTTAATGTCCTAAATATGAACCGAAAGTTGATGATTCTAAAATCGTGACAAGATCAAGGACAGAAAAAGTTAGAACATAGCGTCTTTTGCCAGATGTCTGGCACACCAAGCCAGACTGTTGTTTGATAAAATATTATGTATGCTGTAGGAAATGTTTGATTTCCACTGAGACAAGGTTAGGTGACTACAGTAGTGGCTTATTCATTCCCCGGAGGTGGCATGTTCAAGGTCTAAAAGTTGTTACAATTTTCTCCTCTTTTACTTCTTTTGCTTTCCTTTTATCAACAATTCACCCTAATCCCTAAACCACAGTTACCTACACACATAATCCCACTATCTCATTCCTTTCCCCCTTCTCCAGCCCACTAACTGACACAGAAGGAAATCAGATCAGACTGTTCAGAATGAGCTTCGTTTAGAGGATCAGACTAGACATCCCACAACACAATGGTTAGAGGAGGTGCTTGGGTGCTCAACTGCTGGACCTCCAATTGTAGCTGGTGAGAGACCCATGTGGGCTCCCCACTTCAATTTTATAACATTGGAGATGTGACTTAACTTCCATATACCTCAGTTGCCTGATCTGTATAATGAGAATGAAGACATTAATAGGACCTACTTCCAAAGTTATTGATACATTGTTAAAAAAAAGAGTTAATATAGAGCACTTAGATCAGTTTTGTCAAATGATAAGGACACAGTACATTTTAGCTATTGTGATAATCATTATTAGTACAGTTTCAAAGCAAAGCAGCTTGTCTATTAGGGCACCAAACTCTGCTCCTATTAAGTCTAATACTTTTCGAATTATGAATCAGTACATTCTCAAGAGAAGAAACTGCACCACCAGGCATCACGTGAGCACACACACACTGTTGACTGTAACTTTCTGAGTATTTCACAGTATACAATCGTGGGAGCTGGTTAAAGGTGTGTGGAAAGCTGCTGTCTTTGTGTCTGGCGCTGGAGACCGAGGTGAAGGGAAGTGAAGCAACAATCACACATTTGTTACACTGGGAAGGCTGGTACAGGGGCACCAGGCACTGTGGCAACTTACTCATCCTGCTGCTTAGGGCTGACTCACCTTGTTAGTGTGAGACGACAGCAGGGCAAGTGTTACTGCGGTTCCCACCAGATCCCCTTTCAGTTTCTCTGATAGCAGTCTCAGGTGTTGTTTACCAGCCCGACAAAGGACAACCGTATTATTCAAGATGGAGGCTTGATGGTGGTGAGAGACCAGTATGGGTCTTAGTCCATCACAGATCCAGTTACTGCTCACGGGTTTATCCTCACTCTCATCACCATACGTCCATCTTCCATCTTTAACTGCCTGTTCATTCACTAGGCCTTCCAAATTTATGCAAAATTATCTTCTGCAGCCTCCACTAACCTAGGACTCTTCAGTAAGAGGAATCTTGGAAATGAAATACCAGTTTAGCTAAATTGGGAGAATACAAACCCATCACAGTCCATCCTTGTAAAGTTGGCATCCATCTACACTTCATGTAGCCATACTGAATTTAATTTCCAAATAAAGACAACAGCAAAACCATGCTTCCACCTAACACAATCCAACTATCCTAAAGCCAAAAACATGAGAATCCTCTCCCTGAAAGAGGCTACAAATTCCTTCATCTATTTTGAGGTGATGTTTATTCCTCTTCTAGCTGAGTCACATTCCCCCTTTCATATTCTGAAATGTAAGTACTGAGGTATAAAGGTAACTACTATAAATACATTTTATCATAGATAGCAGAGAAATGAGAGAGGTGAAGAGAAGAAAGTTAATATATACACAAATCTATTCATATCAAGGAAAAGAAGAAATATGCATGACTAATTCAGTTCACATTTCTGCAACTGGTCACATAGTCATAACTGGTATTTATAGCTACCTTTTTTCCACTACCTGTTCTACGTTCCCTTTATCCTCAGCAAGAATCTCAGCTGGTCATGGCTACTTTCTGGATACAATGTCCCACATTCTTGAAGGGTCTGGACCATTAGCAAACCTGCCTGCATTGGGCTATTGAAGTTTTTCAATTTACTTTAATCACAGGATATGCAAATATGGAAAGGCATCACAAGTGATCTGCATTATTACAGATATACTCCTCTTTATCTTGTATAGTAGCAACATACACAATTATACAGTCAAATATATAATTCTGTATTATATATACTATAAACGTATATGTATGCACGTATGTACTCATAAAATGAAAGGATTGGTGTAGGAATTTGACCTAATGCCATTGTGGGAGTTGGTTAAACAGTCAGTGTGAGATTGCTTTACACAGCCTGGATTCCACAGGGCAAGCAGCATGGAGGGGAAGATGGGTATGAAGTTGACGAGAACATGGACAAGTGGAACCCATGAGGAGAAAGGCAACCTCACATCAGTCTCTCACCACGTTTAAGCTCCAGCTTTGGTGCCTCAGTTATTCTGCAGGACACGATGATGCCCTTCAACCTGGAGCTATAGATGCATCTGGCCTGGAAGTCCAAGAAGCCAAAGGATGACCCAGGTGAACTATACTAACTAGGAACTAGGCACAGGAAGGAATCTAGAAAACATACTTACAGCTCACGCCAGTTGGTACAATACAAATCCATCATACATTCCAAGGCAGCCAAAAAAAAAAAAATTCACTCTGGATTAGAATGTAAGAGATTTCTAATCTTTTAGAATTCATCCCTAGTGTTTTTTTTTTCCTTCCAAAATTAGAGATGTACTTCCTATTTTAAAGGTGAAGAATGCTTTCCTAGAAGTCAAAGTTCTGCATTCCCAAATTAGTTTTGTAACTTGGTAAGTTTATGATATTTAGTAATTTACTTATCAGATGTAAGGCTCTGCTCTCCCCACCCCTGTAATTGGGACAAGTAAATCCAGCCTTTCTTCATTTACTGATTTGTTGGCATAAGTAAATAAGATAATAGATGTCAATATATTCTCTAACTTACAAAGAGTAATGTACACACAAGTAATAGAATTATTAAATCTGTTTTTATTTTTGTGAACAACAAAGACTGATGATGTCATCAAAACTATAGAGAATTGAATTGATCTTCTGTGGCCTCAGCCCAGGTCCTTATGACATTTTCCCAGCATTTCAATGAGCTGCCTGATTTACTTGTGAGGCATTTTCTTTCCATGTGGCCAGCAGCAGGAAATGAAATCCATTATAGCCCCATGTAGGTGGTTAATTTGTTTGAACTGTCATTTAGCTAGGCCTTCAGTATCTTCCTAATGATCTCCCTGGTGCAACGCAGCGCAGCTCTTGCATGGTACCTGTCACCAAAACAGCTGTTTTCAAAGATGCTATTAGCTTTTATTTTATGGATTAGTATCCTTCCACACTTTAATGAAAAATAACACAATATAGAAGAAAATACTAAGAAAAAAATGTAAGAGGTAAGCTCCTTCATATCGGTCTTGGCAATGATTTTTTGGATTTGACACCAAAATCAAAGGCACAAAAGCAAAAATAAACAAGAGGGACTACATCAAATTAAAAGGCTTCTGCAAAGCAAAGAAACTTCTCAACAAAATGAAAAGGAAACCTATGGAATGAGAGAAAATATTTGCAAATACCTGATAAGAGCACAGGGAACTGTATTCAATATCTTATAGAAACCTATAATGAAAAGGAATATGAAAACAAATGTATGTATGTATACGTACGACTGAAACATTATGCAGTAGACCAGAAATTGACACAACATTGTAAACTGACTATGCTTCAATTTAAAAAGCATAGAAATCATAAAATGTTAAAATATATACATGGTAAGGAGTTAACATCCAAAATGTATAAAAATACACTCAACTAGATAGCAAAAAAAAAAAAAAGATTAAAAAATGGGCAGAGGAACCAAATAAACATTTTTCCAGAGAAGACATACAAATGGCCAACAGGCACATGAAAAGGCAACCAACATCACTAATGATTAGGGAAATGCAAATCAAAATCACAATGAGATATCACCTCACACCTGTTATCATCAGAAAAATAAATAAAAAAGTGTTGACCATGTTGTGGAGAAAAGGGGACCCTTTACCATTGTTGGTGGGTATGAAAATTGGTGCAGCCACTATGGAAAATAATATGAAAGTTCTTCAAAAAATTAAAAATAGAACTACCATATGATCCAGCAGTCCCACTTCTGCACATACATCCAAAGGAAATTAAAACAGGGTGTCACAAAGATACCTGCATTCCCATGTTCAATGCAGCATTATTTGCAAAAATCAAAATACAGAAATAACTCCAAGTCTATCAACACATGAATGGATAAAGATGCACATATATGAAATATTTAATATATAATATAACATATTTAAAATATAATACATAGATATTATGTATACATAATGGAATATCATTCATTCACGAGAAAGAAGGGAATACTGACATTTGAGGAAACACGGATAGACCTTTAGGGTATTATACTAAATGAAATAAGTCATATAGAAAAATACAAATACTGCACTGTGTCACCAGTAAGTGGAATTTGAAAAAAAAAGTCCAACTCAGAAGCAGAGAACAGAGAAGTGAGTCCCCAGGGGCTGGAAAGGGGGGGAAATCGGGATAGGTTGGTTAAAAAGTACACACTTGCAGCTATAAGATGAATAAGGCCTGAGGAGCTAATGTATAACATAGTACTATAATTGATAACACTGTATTGTATAATTGAAGTTTGCTAAGAGAATAGAACTTAAATGTTCTCACCAGTATATGTATATATATATATACACAGACCAACACACACATACACACACACACACATATACATGTATATGTGACTGATGTGTTAATTGACTAGATGAGGGGAATTCTTTCACAAACTGAAAAAAAAAAGTACGAGCATGCACGCACACAGACGCATACACACAAACACACACAACGTATATGGCACTAGGCCACACACTGTGGGTGAGGTTTAGGATGGGTGTGACTGTGAAATGAGAATAAACAAAGAAGGAAAAATAATTTTTCTGCCTATAAAAATCTCAGTCTAGTAAGGAAAAAAAGGCACAATACCACATGTGAGATAAGAGAATTAAATGGCTATTGGAGTCAAAAGAATGGGGGTTTTGGTTCAGAGGCAGTTAGGACAAATGACATCATGAAGACAGACACGTTTGAACTGAATCTAGAAGAATGTTCAGAATTTCTTTCTGTAGAGATGGTACGTGTGTGTGTTGGAGATACAATACAGGGCGAAGGCAAGAGAAAAAGATTGTGTATGGAAGAAAAACATGTCATTAGTATGGTAAATATGGACTAGGATAACATTTTTAAGTACATGGTTTCTGTATGTCCCAGACAGTGGAGGACTGCAAATGCCCACCTACTCAGAATGAGCAAAAGTGAGTCATGTGAACAGGGCCAGTGATACAATCAGAGTAGTGCTTAGAGGATTATGCCATTAGCCACGGGATGAGAAACTGAAGTATGGGGAAGTACTTGGCTTGTTCAGTGCCTATACAGGTGGAAAGGCTTCACTGAGGATGGAGATTGTGTCCCAAAAATGGAATGAGTGTGAGACGCAGGCAACAGAGAATAAAATTGAAAACATTGTGTTACATCAGATCTCTGTCCTTCATAAATCATTACTTGTTCCTGGTTAAAATGAGTTATATTCCTTAGAAAAAAAAATTAAGGTGCCATAATTATTCATGGCAGCAGCATCCTTTTGAAATACTACTACTGAAAAATATTTAAAGCAACTATGAAAGAATTAGGATTCTATAAATCCCCCTGGTCCTTATTCTTATCATTTTAGCTCTAAAGGAGTTGCATTTGGAAGATCACTTCATGATACAGGGTAATGAGTGAATGCAGCTCTGCTCTGGGAATGGCTTCAGGTTATCCACAGGTGATCTGGACCAGCAGCTCACCTCGCTGGCTAACAGTAAACATTATAGGATATTTGCAAGTTGAATGATTCACAATATCTCCTCCCCAAAACAGAATTAAACCACCATCCGGAACTGTGTTCACTGACTTGCACCATCACCCATGTTTCTCTCTCTAACAGTAAATGAATACAGCACAAGAACTGGCCAGAGGCCAGCCTCCCATCTTACCATCATCACTTGCTTCTCCCATTTCATCTTTATCCTTATAATTTCCCAAATGTCTTATGCTGTTTTAATTATGCATGTTTCCATAATTTTACACATGCCACATGTTTTTCCCTTTGCCTGGAGTCCTATAACCCCCTACTCAATCTGTCCGAACAATTATTATTCTTCCTCAGGAACTCAGGGTAAATAACACTTATTCTAGGACAACTTTTCTGACTCAATCAAAATCGTGTGAGAAATATTTACAGTTATTTGTTCCCTTATCTCTGTTAAAAATGTACCATATGCATACTTCCAGTGTTACATTTAATGTCCCATTGAACTGTCATTATCAATTCACAGATATCCCTCAGAAGTATATACTATTTAACATTCTGCATTTTATGCAATAACCTAACTCTAGCTGTATTTTTTTGTTTACCCTTGTTTATCTTTACCTTATCTTTCTTACCTGCTTATAGCTCATACTGCCTTATAGTGTGTAAAGTTTTATAGTTATGTTAAATCATTTTTGGTGCAAGAAGAGATATATATATATACACATATATGAATAAATGTGTGAATAAATAAGGAAATAATCTTTCCTACTGTTTTGTGCAATCTTTTAGGCAATCGCTGTCTTTTGGTGGCCTTTGATGTCCCAGGAGGTAGCAGAATAGATAGTGTATGGCAAGTGCTTGATCAAGTTTGGTTCAAAAATCAAACTACAACTTTCCTTTCAGAGCTACTTTTAGATACTTTGAAATAAATAAATTAACATTTACATCTTAAATTATAGATTTGTTGAATGAAAATATACATGCTTTTAAATGTGAATAAAATGTTACATAGACAAGTTTTTTCAAGTGTTCTCAGTGACATCAAACAGACCAACTTAAGGTATTCTGTGTAACAAGTATATTGGAGATCCTAACATAGAGAAAAGTGTGAAAAATATGACAGGTATTTTATGCTAATGTAAACTGATCACCTCCTGCCTTAAAATCACTTTCCTGTGTCCTGTTGATCTTATGACTCCATTCCTTTACCACTAAGAGGGGAAAAAAAAAAACTTCATTTAAAAAAATACATATGTATTTGAAATAAATAGAACACTAAAGTCAGGTAAAGGGTGTTATTTGTTTGATATTTTGTTTTGTTTTTAATTGACTGCTTGGCTTAAGTACGTTATATTGGTTTTTTTACAACTGCTTACTTGTGCAAATATATCTGATGGACTAAAGTGTATACCAATACAAATGTGCACTGGAACTTCAAGAAAGGTGGTAGATTGGATTCATTATGATGGTATAATTACATCATGTATAGCATTAAATAAAATAATTATTCTTAAGGCACTCATATTTTATTAATTAACTCAACAAATAATTATTGAGAACCTGCTTTGGGCCAGGCCCCTGTCTTCGGCTCTGGGGATAGAGTCATGAACAAAAATAGGTGAAATTCCTGCCCTCATTAAACTCATATTCTAGTGAAGTAGATAATCTACAAATAAATGAAAAATGCATTATAATAATGATATGGTGAAAAACAAAGCACTACAAGGAAATTACCATGCTGCTTTAGCTCAGTCGGCAAAAAAAAAAAAAGAAAAAAGAAAAATCTCTCTAAAGAGGTAACAAAAGAACAGAGCAGAGGACCACCTAGGGGAAGAGCTTTCCTGGCAAAGGGAACAGCACATGCAAAGGTTTTTATGTTCTTTTACTAAAGGTTCTCTACAAACTATCTCAACTAAAGTAAGTGATAAAAACTGTCAAGAGTTGGTGCACACAGACAGCATCCTCAGTTCTAGTCAGAATCTTAAAGATCTGAACATGGAAAAAGCCCTTGCTTTTTACTAGTTTTTGTTTGTTTTTTGTTTTTTTGCTGTGTTTTTGTTTTGTTTTATTGTTGTTCTGAAAGTTCCCAATAAGATAACTGCTAAGACCAATAACTTTGTATTGTTAATAAGAGCTTTAAAAACAATAACTGCTTCCCTTTTGGCATCTTGCTCACTTATGGTTAATTGCCATCATCTTGAACAATACAACAATCTAAAGTAAAAGCATAGATAAACTAAAATAACAAAGTATAAAAGAATCAAATGCAATATGATGAGATAGTCAGTGTTCACCCTGAATGCTGGTTATTTGAAAGTCCTGACTGAGCAAGTGTTTTCTGAAAAGAGAGGTGAAATAAGTTAGTGGAAGTCAGGCCACTAGCTGTATATCAGAATAAGCCTCTTGTCTGCCTACAAACTCCAGTAAGCCTCATTTATAATTACTGATTTTAAAGGAGTCAGTGCTGAATAGGGTTTCATTATTTATGATGCTGATTATAAAGTTACAATAATAAAGTTTCTTCTTTGATGGAAAATATGCAGAATTGAAACAAAAAAATGGTCACAGTATTAGGACAAACTGGAAACACAATCATTTCAGAGATTGATGACGTGTCATGACAGGCTTGAAATATCTGTCTTATTCCTTTAAATTTATATTTTAATCAACCACTTAGGCAAGTGACATATTAAAGTCTATTAACCTCAGTTATTTTGTCCTCTAAGTAACTTTGGATAGTGCAAGAACAACTTTAAAATTGAATGGATTTCTTTTCTGCAGTATGAGATATGCTATTTGACCTTTTATGTTTTTTACAGAAATGCTTAGTTATTCTAAAAGTGGTATGATATGCCATTATATTGGTCATAAAATATTTCTTCCTTTAATGTCCCTTTTGCCCTTTCTTTCATCATTAGCATATATTTTATACTTTCAGCAATGTCTGGGATCATTTCCATGAGAAGCACTCCTAGATCATTTGTGAAACTGAAATACTATACCCAGGACAAAATCATTGATACAGAAAACATTTAAACACTTAAAACATCTTTTTCTTGATCTTCCCTAGGTTTGAGATACAGATATAAATGATGGGGGAGATAAGGAGGGAAAGGTATGAGAGGCAGAGGGAAACCCTTGCTGAAGACCTACTGACTACAGAGGATGGTGAGAAGAGAGACACAGTTCTGGCAGGCACAGCTCAGATGTAGGACAGTAAACAAGTCAGGGGCCAAAGTGGGCAAAGGACAGCACAGTCAGCTGTGAACCTTCTCTGTCTCACCAACTTAATAATTGTTATGGCTTTACATTACCTTGAAAAATAATTTTAAATGTTTATGAGAGAGTGAGCAACTATTTCCTACCTCCTCGGTAGCTACACTTGAAAATACTTCTGGAAGCAGGAGATCAAGTTACAGGCCTTGAAAGCTAACTATCAAATGTTTTGAGAGACAAGAAAATTAGCTGTATATCTAGTAGGAGGAACAAAGGCTGAAGGTTTGAATTAAGGCAAAGACAAAGGGGAAGGAAAAAAGCAAGATCGAAAAATCCTGTGTACGTACAGACAAAAGTTTTAGAACAAGGATCAGAAATTCGAGGTTCAACTGGGTATAGTAAAGTCTTATTATCATTAGTTGATTGGCCAGCTGAACTGAAAAGTACATTCCTCATCAAAAGCTTCAAGTGATTGTTCAGTTCAGAGACAGGGAAGAAGTAAAACTGTCACTACCTGCAGATGACATTATACTATATGTAGACAGCCGTAATGTCTTCTTCCCCCAACAATATTAGAACTAATAGATGAATTCAGTGAAGTGGCAGGATATAAGATTAATATACAGAAACCTGTTGCTTTTCTGTACACTAATAATGAACTATCATAAAGAAAAATTAAGGAAACAATTTCATTTACAATCACATCAAAAAATAAAATGCCTAAGAACAACTTAAACTAAAGATGTAAATGACCGATACTTGGAAAACTGTATAGAATACTGATGAAGGAATTTGAAAATAATCCATAGAAATGGAAAGATAACCCCTGTTCTTGGATTGGGAGAATTAATATTGTTAAAATGTCCTTACTACCCAAAGCAATATACAAATTTAATAAAATCTCTATTAAAATACCCATAACATTTTCCACAAAACTAGAACAAATAATTCTAAGATTTATATGGGACCACAGAAGACCTTAAGTTGCCCAAGTAACCTTGAGAAAAAGAACAAAGCAGGAGGTATCATGCCTTCTGATCCCCAACTATACTACAAAGCTACAGTAATCAAAACAGCATGGCACCACCACAAATACAGACACATAGATCAATGGAATAGAATAGAAAGCCCAGAAATAAACCCATGTACTTATGCTTAATTAGTTCATGACAAAGGAGGCAAGAATATACAATGAAGAAAAGACAGTCTCTTCAATAAATGGTGCTGGGAAAATTGGACAGTCTCGTGCAAATGAATGAGATTAGAATATTTCCTCACACCATATACAAAAATAAACTCAAAATTGATTAAAGACCTAAATATAAGACCTGAAACCATAAAACTCCTAGAAGAGATCACAGGCAGAACACTCTTTGATATAAATTGCAGCAATATATTTTTGGGTTTATCTCTTAAGGCAAAAGATATAAAAACAAAAATAAACAAATGGAACCTAATTAAACTTGAAAACTTTTGAACAGCAAAGGAAATCATTAACAAAATGAAAAGACAAGCTACTAAATGGGAGAAAAAAAATTGCAAATGATATGACTGATAAGTAGTTAATGTCCAAAATATATAAACAGCTTATACAACACAATATCAAAAAAAGACAATTAAAAAATGGGTAGATAAAAAAATGGAAAGATATCCCATGCTCCTGGATCGGAAGAATAAATATTGTTAAAATGGTCACACTGCCCAAGGCAATCTACAGATTTAATGCAATCCCTATCAAATTACCCAGGACATATTTCACAGAACTAGAACAAATCATAATAAAATTTATATGGAACCACAAAAGACCTAGAATTCCCAAAGAATTACTGAAGAAAAGGAAAGAGTCTGGAGGAGTAACTCTCCCAGACTTCAGACAATACTACAGAGCTACAGTCATCAAAACATCATGATATTGGTACAAAAACAGACATATGGACCAATGGAACAGAATACAGAGCCCAGAAATGAACTCACAAACTTCTGGTCAACTAATCTTCAACAAAGGAGGCAAGAATATACCATGGAATAAAGACAGTCTCTTCAGCAAATGGTGTTGGGAAAACTGGACAGCAGCATGTAAATCAATGAACCTTGAACACTCCCTTACACCATACACAAAAATCAACTCAAAATGGATCAAAGACTTAAACATATGATAAGATAGAATAAACCTCCTAGAAGAAAACATAGGCAAAACATTATCTAACATACATCTCAAAAATGTTCTCCTAGGGCAGTCTACCCAAGCTATAGAAATAAAAGCAAGAATAAACAAATGGGACCTAATTAAACTTACAAGCTTCTGCACAGCAGAGGAAACCACAAATAAAACAAAATGCCAATCTACGGAATGGGAGAAAATTTTTGCAAACGATGAAACCAACAAAGGCTTGATCTCCATAATATATAATTAGCACATACAACATAATAAGAAAGAAACAAACAACCCAATCCAAAAATGGGCAGAAGACCTAAACAAGCAATTCTCCAAGGAAGAAATACAAATGATCAATAGGCACATGAAAAAATGCTCAATATCACTAATTATCAGAGAAATGCAAATCAAAATTACAATGAGGTATCACCTCACACCAGTCAGAATGGCCATCATTCAAAAGTCCACAAATGACCAATGCTGGAGAGGCTGTGGAGAAAAGGGAACCCTCCTATACTGCTGATGGGAATGCAGCTTGGTGCAGCCACTGTGGAAAACAGTATGGGGATTCCTCAAAATACTAGGAATAGACTTACTATATGACCCAGCAATCCCGCTCCTGAGCATATATCCAGAAGGAATCCTACTTCAAAATGACACCTGCACCCCAGTGTTCATAGCAGCATTATTTACAATAGCCAAGACATGGAAACAGCCTAAATGTCCATCTACAGATGACTGGATAAAGAAGAGGTGGTATATTTATACAATGGAATACTATTCAGCCATAAAAATGACAACACAACACCATTTGCAGCAACATGTCCCTGGAGAATGTCATTCTAAGTGAAGTAAGCCAAAAAGAGAAAGAAAAATACCATATGAGATCGCTCATATGTGGAATCTAAAAAAAAAAAAAATGAACATAAATACAGAACAGGAACAGACTCATAATACAAACTTGTGGTTGTCAAGGGGGCAGGGAGTGAGAAGGGGCAGACTGGGATTTCAAAATTTGTAGATACTGACAGGCATATGCAGAATAGATAAACAAGATTATATTGTGTAGCACAGAGAAATATATGCAAGATCTTGTGGTAGCTCACAGTGAAAAAAATGTGACTATGAATATATGTATGTTCATGTATAACTGAAAAATTATGCTCTGTACTGGAATTTGACACAACATTGTAAAATGACTATAACTCAATAAAAAAAAGTTAAAAAAAAAGGGCACAAGACCTAAGTAGACATTTTTTTCAAAGAAGATATAAGATGGCCAACAGGCGCATGAAAAGATGCTCAACATCACTCATCAGCAGAGAAATACAAATCAAAACCATAGTGAGATATCACTTCACACCTGTCAAAATGGTTATTATCAAAAAGTCTACAAATAACAAATGTTGGTGAAGATATGCAGAAAAGAGAACCCAAGTATACTGTTGGCGAGATTTTTAACTGATGCAGCCACCATCGAAAACAGTATGGAGGTTCCCCAAAAAAACTAAAAACAGAATTATCAACATGATCTAGCAGTTCCACTACTGGGTATACAGCAAAGAAAACAAAAACATTAATTTGAAGATACAAGCACCCCAATGTTCATAGTAGCATTATTTACAAGAGTCAAGATATGGAAGCAACCTAAGTGCCCATTAACAGATGAATGGATAAAGATATGGAGTGGGTGGATAAAGATATGGAGTGGGGGTGTGTGTGTGTGTGCACGCGCGAGCGCGCATGCAGGCGCGAGTGCGCACATAGTGGAATATTACTCAGTCACAACAAAGAATGAAATTCTGCCATTTACAACAATGTGGATGGACATAGAGAACACTGTGTTTAGTGAAGTAAGTTCAACAAAGAAAGACAAATACTCTGTTATCACTTATATACAGACTCTAAAAAATAAAACAAATATATGTAACAAAACAAAAATAGACTCACAGATACAAAGAATGAACTAGTGATGGGGAGAGAGACGGGGGAGGGGAGATGAGGGTATGGGATTAAGAGACACAAATTACTACATATAACATAAATAAAAAACAAGACTATATTGTATAGCACGGGGAAATAGACCCATTATTTTGTAATAATTTTAAATGGAGCATAATCTATAAAAATATTTTGAATCACTATGTTGTAAACCTGAAACTAATATAATATTGTAAATCAACTATACTTCAATTTTTAAAATCGTACCTTTTTAATGTATAATTTTTTGTTTTTTACTGAAGTATCATTGCTGTACAATATCATATAAATTACAGGTGTACAATATAGTGATTCACAATTTTTAAAGGTTATACTCCATTTATAGTTATCATAAAATATTGGCTATATTTCCTATGTTGTACAATATATTCTTGTAGTTTATTTAATGTATACATTTTTGATGAGTTTGGACATATGCATGCATCTGTAACATCATCACCACAATCAGGGTAATAAACATATCCATTGTCTCCAAAAGACTTATGTCCCCTTCCTGCTGCTGCTGCTGCTGCTTTGTTGGTAAGGACACTTAACATAAGAGCTACCCTCTTAACAAGTTTCTAAGTGCACCACACTGTCTTGTTAGTTATAGCCACTATATTCAACAGCAAATAGCTTAAACTTTCATCTTGTATAACTGTAGCTTTATGCCCTTTGAACAACTCCCCATTTCTCTCTTCCTCTCTTCCACTGGCCACCACCATTCTACTCTCTGCTTCCATGAGTTTAACTATTTTAGATACCTCATATAAGTGGAATCATGCAGTGCATCCCCCTTAGCATAATTTCTTCCATATCTATTCATACTGCTGCAGATGTTGGGTTCCCTTCCCTTTTAAGGCTAAACAATATTCCATTGTATGTATATACCTCATTTTACCTGTCCATCTGTCGAAAGACTTTTGTTTCCATATATAGATCTTAGCTGTTGTGAATAATGCCGCAATGAATATAGGACAGCAAGTGTTGGCAAAGACGTGGGGAAATTGGAACACTTGTCATTGCTGGAGGAATGTAAAATGGAGCAGCTACTATGGAAAAACACTACGGAGGTTCCTCAAAAAATTAAAAATAGAACTACTGTATGTTCCAGCAATCCCACTCCTGCATATATAGCCAAAAGAACTGAAATCGGGATCTTGAAGGGATATCCGCACATCCATGTTCAAGAACTCCCAATTTTTTTTTAATGTTGGCATTTAATTCAAATCAGTTTAATGTATTAGGTAGCCAAAATAAAATGCACTTGATGATCACATATGATGTTTTTGACTTCTGAATTAGAGCCATAGTTTGAAAATATCAAACACTTCCTTGATTTGTGTAACTTTTCCATATGTGAGAGAATTGACAGCTTGTTAAAAACGGCACACAGCTACTCTAAAGAATTAAAATGTATATAGCTATATTTATTGTCCTGCACCTTTCAAAAGTATTTAATAAATTAGGTTTAAAATTTTACCTACATGTATGGTTAAGATTGCCTATCAATCACAATTATTTATTGAATACACTTTATTTTTTTAAAATGGTCTGATGGTAAGAGGTATGTGAGAAATCCTGTCCCAACCATGTGCATAGGAAGAAAAAGTAGTGTACCTGTATATGCACACACAGGCATGCACACACACACACACATGTGCAAGATAACTACAAAGGGCTAAACTGTATGAAACCAGTGATCTATGCAGTAAGAAGTTAGAACTGAGAACTACCGGTGAAAGATAACCATTAGGGAACTCTCACTTGAAATAGGTGGGACTTAAACTAAAGCATGAAAGATAGCTAGGATTTGGATAGTCAGGGAAGAGAGTGGAAGGACATTCTCAGGAAATCGAAGGAGAATAAGCTTAGACTATTTGGAGCCCAGACTGAGCAATTTGTTGGGAAGAAGAGGAACTGTCAAGACGATTGTTTCTACCTTTGATCAGAGAGTGTAACAAATACACTGAAAAATAGGGAGGTATCAAAGGACTATTCATAATGGGTAAAGGGCTTCATCCAATAAATGATATGGAGTTGGGAGTATAGAAATAATCCATTAAAGATAAAATATAGCAGTGTCATAAAGGATGGACTAACTTTGAAAAAAAGCTGGAGGCTTGGAGCAGTTAGGAGGCTCTTACAGCAATTTCAGTACAAAGTAAAGATGGTCCAAAATGAGACTAGAAAAAAATTGACGAAGCATAGCATTCTCAAAGAAACACTCTGGCATTTAATTGCAGAAGTGCTGCAAAGGGTAAAGTAGAGAACACCATCAAAAGTTTATTCCAAGGGAAAAGAATAAAGAGGAGCCAAATTGGGATAGGTGTTGGGACAGGGCAAATGAAAGGGTTAGGGGTGTTGGGTTTGAATCTTAATGTGGCAGATATAAAAACAGAATATAGAAGAGAATTTTAATATGATAAATACATCTGGGAACTATGAACTTGAAACCATGAAAACAGACATATTCCATGTGAAAATAAGTATGGTATGGTTTATAGTATTTCTAAGGTTACAGATATTTGGAGAATGTAATGAACAGCATAAACTCATCTTCCCAAGTAAAAGAAATACTCGTAATACTAAAATATACATAATTTTGCACATAATTTCAGGAGGTACTCAGACTCCAAATGTAGCAGATAGTTGAGGATTTATAGCCAATGAGCAGAATGAAGGGGTCAGTGGATAAAAAATTACTAAGAATAATTTCATTAGATATCAAGGGTAAAAGGATTATTGACAAAGGTAGGCCGAAGTGATGAGATACCAAGGGTAGGCGTATTTCTGATACACTGACTTATAGCAGATTCTTTGCTAAAACTGAGCTTAGGAGACCAAGTGTAGGTAGGGTTCAAGGTCAAAAGGAGAGGGCTCAGAGGATCCTGACTAAAGTTCGATCAAGAAAAGAGTCTCCATCAGCCTCTTCACTTTGCATTCATCTTTTCATTCAAAAATATTTATTGAATTCTAATTATATGACAGGCACTATGTTAAAGACACTTAGATCAATTAGACAGGTTTCTCCCTGCCTTTAGAGAGCTTGGGTAATTGCTACTCCTTCTTTATGTCAAGCTCAGAGATTTACTTCTCTATGAAGATTTTTCTGACTCCACTTCAGCTGGCTCTACAGCCCTCATCACAGATTCACCTCTCAGGATACAACCTCCTGTTGAATTGTGTATGTATCCTATTAGACTGTTAGCTGTAGGGGATACGGGCTACACTGGCCTCTTTCACTCATCACCAGTAACAAGCACTAAACCTGGCCAAGTGATAACTCAGTAAATAGTTTTAAAAGTTTGCAAAATATAGACAATAAAAGCCAAGAACAGACAAGTGATGCCAAATGCTAACGAAGAGAGATGCCGAGGATATGTTGTTTCCCAGATACAAGGACTATAGAAACAGTCGCATGAATGAGGAATTGAAAAGATGCTATATCAAAATAGGAGCCCCAAGATCTTTAGGGTTACTAAAGTCTAAAGTTCTCAGAAGACCAAACACCAAGAAGGCTGGGATTTCAGACACAATTTGTTAGAATACCGAACAAGGACTTGACCTCAAAGCAAATGACTCTTGACTCTTGATCCTTGGAGCAGCTATAATACTTTTAGCTAACAGAAGCTCCCTGAGCTCAGATTAATTTGTGGTTTAATGAACTTCTTTCTCTGGACCTCAGTTTACTTATTAGTAAACTGTGGGTTCAGGACCAGGGAAGGGCTGGCAGTGAAATATATGAATACATACGTACGAGCAGTAATTTTAAGAGCCTATGATTCCCTGGCCTACCTGTGTGTTTTGAGGCAGCAGAGGGCTATCAAAGGAGTTTAATTTTTTTTTTAAACTGGTAACAAAGGGGTTGTGGTGGACAATGTGGTCTATTTAATAGGATATCATATTTTCCTTTGTATAGCCAATTTCCAGCACAACTATCATCTCCTGTTTTCTAACTGAAAATCAAATTATAAAAGAGTTTTGAATCAGGTAAGAGGGATATTTTCTTTAGTGAAAACCACATGGTTTTCAGAAGACCACCTGCCTGGGATGGAGTCCAGCTTTGTTACCTGCTAGCTATGTGACCAATTAAATACTTAAATTCCGTACGTTAATTTCCTCATGAGGTAAGTGGGAATGATTCTAACTTCCACATGACGTTTTCATGAATATCACATAAACCAATACCTGTTAAGGACAAGTATTACCTGGCACACAATAAAAGCTCCAAAAATGCTTCAATTATTACCATAGGGGAAGAATGCTAAAATCAGTTGCATAACAAGTGACAAGCACAATGCTAGGCATTTTTATATAAATTACATAATTTGATTCCAGTTATAAGATGGTTGTAGATGAGAAGTCTAGCATTTAAGTCTTTTCTCATATCACTCTATCTGGGCATCTCAGTGATTCCAGTCATCTAAGCATGTGTGGGGCTGTACTGTGTGTGTCTCCAATTCCAAATATTACTTGAATCTTATATTAGGACTAAGGAAAACTATTGGATTTAAAAAAGATATTAAGAAAACTCTCATGTTTTATTTTGTTTCTTTGTAGATTCAATATCATGACTGACTTTTCTGTATCTGACTAACCTAGTTGCAATGACAACTCAGTACATATCATATTGTATGGATAATCCAAGTACATACCTTTATTTCCCTTAGCTCTCAGAATCTAGGATATTTCAAGGTTAAATACTTCTGATGTTTGCTAACTCTAAATCCAGATGTATTTCATATTCAGTCTATCTCTAAGTTATAAACAACTTAGGATTTACATTTTTACCTATCTATTCACCAAAAATAATACAAATTTGTCCATGTCTTATAATGATTTCAACTTTTTATTATTAATGACACAATGATATGTCATGTTGGGCTGTATAAAAAATAAAGTAAGGTTAGATCAGGATTGGATTTCTTTTCAACTTTTCTCCTGTCTCTGACTTTCTCCCAAATAATCAAACCCTAAACAAACATTTAGAGATCTGAGTGCCAACATCCAGCGCCTGCATGCTTGCAAGCAATGATTACAGAAAAAGAAAAAACTGGACGACGTGAATGTTATTTATCATCACTCCTGGGGTTCTGGATGTAATATGCCTTTAATTACTGACACTTGTATTGCACATTTCAGTTTACAGCAAAATAGTCACGTGCATTATGTCCTTATAACAACCCTATAAACAGGTGTCCATTTTTTTTTTCAGCTGACAAACCATGAAACCAAGGGGCCCATAAATGAGCCAGGACCAGACCTGCTGTGTCCTCTCCTATGCATTATTGCACTGGTCCTTCCCTGCCCAGTCCTGTCCTGCTAATTCAACACCACTTTCTTTTCATTATTCTACATTAACTCTACATGTATTATCTTGGTTTCCAGGGAGACTGTTTGTAGCCATGTGTTTAATATGCAGACCTGTAAGAGACCACTGAACTAAGCCCACTGTCTCTTAACAACAGGCTCAACAGGCTCTCTTAATAACAGGCTCTTAACAGGCTCAACCCTTCATTGGTCTATTTATCCCTCAACAATTCTCATTTCAAAAAATGTTCAGTTTTGTTTCTTTATCCCCCAACCAAAAGTCCTAGACAACTAGCCTTATTTGCACTAAAGAGCCACACGCAGGCTGTTCGCTTGGTAGATCTAACAGTGGAATATCATGTTCACCTTGTTCTATAAACAGCTGTAGAGGTCCAGGTGCCCTGCCAGGGACAGAAGAGAGAAATTCCTAAATCCCTCCAGGTCAGTCATTCTAACTTTGCTGCACATTAGAATCACTTGGGGAGCTTTTGAAAAATCCTGATGTCCAGACCCTTCCTCCAGAGAGTCAAATTTAATTGGTCTGGCCTGCTGCCTGAGCACTGGGATTTTTTAAAACCTCCCTGAGTGATTCTAATGTCAGCAAGGGTTGAGAAACACTAACTTAAGACATAACCTAGAGTAGTGTTCCTCAATATTGGCCACCAATTAGGATGCCCTGGGAGACTTTTAAAAATCCTCTTGCCAAGGCCCCAGCCAAGATCCAATTAAGTCAGAAGCTCTGTGAGTAGGATCCAGGCCCTGGTAGTTTTTAAAGCACCATAGGTGATTGTGTTGCGTTATTGCATTTGGGGCTTATTGTTCTAAAATCCTTATAATTCAGTATGTGGTCTATTTGTTACCAAAAAAAAAAGGCAAAAAAGCAAAAAAAAAAAAAAACCCAAATAAACAAACAAACCCTAGTGCCTGAAAGCTTGCTAGAACTGAAGAATTTCAGGCTTCACAGACATACCAAAACAAAATCTGTATTTTAACAAGATCCCATGTGATTAGTATGCATGTTAAAGTGTTAAAGTGTGAGTGGCTCTGCTCAGGATTGCTTTTCTAAAGACCTGAGGGCAGTGATAGCTTTGCCCTGTTCTCCTAATTCTTGTTTGACCTCTTCTCAAGTTCCATGTGAAAATGTACTACTGACTAGGGTCATTGAGGTAAACTGCTTGTCATGTATGCCTAATTGCCATACAGCACAAAGTGGATTAATTATACCTTATTATCATCAAATAGTTTTCTACTAAACTAACTCCTGAACTTGAAATTCAGGAACCTTCATAATCTAAACTGATTTAATCACTTTCTCACAAACCTTCCACCATCTATTCCCACACTACCCTCTACCCAAATACAGACTGCTGTGTTCTCCCAAGCACGATCCACACCTTCTAGCCTCCCACCTGTGTGTCCATCTCAACCTTATATGCTATCCTTCCATGTTCAAGTATATCCTTTACAGCTCACTTAATTCCACTGCTCCATGAAGATTTCTGATTCTGCCCCACGCCCAGGCGTAATAATCTCTCCTAGCACAGAATATTTAGAGCATCCTACCTGTACCTCTCTTGTGGCCCATTTTATACTCTTCATGTAAAGTTACCCAGACTTTTTCATATCCTCTATTAGATGATAAGTTATGTTAGGAAAGGATCCATGCATAAAGCATTTCTATAAAGTTCGTATTACCTTTCTCAGAGCCATTTGTACAGCAGGTAATTTTTGTCTTTCTAATTACAACTTTTTAATGCTTAACCAGTTCAAGCCAGTCTTCTGCCTTTCCTTTTGAAGTTAAAAAGTGTACAATTCTGTGTTCATCAACTGTGCCCTGGATAGACAAACCATGGTCTTTGCAGAATATGAATCTCTAAGGAAGATACTGTACAGGACAGTTTAGAAACTTTATTCAAGAAAGCATCTTTTTTTAAGGAACTTTTCACAGGCATTGTTTGCATGACACACTATGGGAAACTTTAATAACAGTGGGTGATAAATCATCTAAGATAAATGTAGGACTATTTAGGCTCTCAAGGCTTACCTAGATATTTTGTCAACATTTCTTCTTTTCCAATGAAAACAAGACAGTTTTGACCAAAAGAGACAGAAAACAGCGATAGAATGATTCTCAGGTGGAATAGGTAAAAATTTGGGACAAGACATCATAATAGGAAGAAAACAAAACAAAACAAAAACAACAAAAATCCTGTGTTATTGCTAGAGAAACTCCTGTATTACAAGCAGATTAACTACGGACCCTCAATATAAAGTTAGTTATGTCTGACAAATAAGAAAGTACATATTGAGTTCAAACTATCTCAGGGAAAACTTGTACTAGTGACGGTCTTGGATAGAATGTATTCTACTCTGCTCTTTGAAAAGTATGAAATAAAAAAGAGGGAGCAAGTAGAAAAATATTTTTATCACCTCCAAAAATGTTAGAAGCTTCTATGATTTTGAGAAACAAAAGCAAAGCCACAGAACCAGCTGTAACAGGTGGCACTAATTAATATCTTAGAATTCATTAGAAACTATGTCAAAGTTGACTGGCTATTTGCAAAGATATTTCTGATCAGTTCTTCTAAAGTACTTTCATAAATATATTGGGATATTCTACATCATTTTGTCAAAGTTGAAAACTTCAGAAGAGTAAGACAGTGATGTAGACACTATTTAGTTATTGTTTCCCAGTAATGACAGTTCCTTGTCAAAGCTAATGATAAAGCTTCTTTCCATTTCTTATTAGATGACTTTAGAATGGAGGGATAAATGAGTTGGAGGGGATAATAGCTTAGTCCCTATAGCTAAAGGCTAAGAAAAAGAGGTCAGACATATTTATTTTATGTCTTCCTGGTATCTATATTTATCTCTGTTGACTCTGATTCCGGACAATTCCAATGACTACAGCCTTTGTTCATGCTTTCTACAAAAAAGATAAAAAGACATTTCTGGAGTCCTTTTATTGATGATTCCAGAAATATATGGATTAAAATGATAAGATTATTGGTATAGAAATGTTTCATACTGAGTTATTTTGTGTCTTTTCAAATGGTTTTAAAATAAAGCCCCACTACCTCTGTATCATGGTTATAGTGACATTGAAAAATTTCACCTCCACACAGCTTTCCTCAGCCATAAGCTTTTATGTTTAAATTGTTTTAATCACTCATAAATATTTCTGCCAATTGAATTGCCAGAGGATTTAATGTCACTTTTGCTGTCATTTAGGCCAGTGGCTCCTAAACTTAGATACGCACTGAAGTTACCTGGATGCTTATAAAAATATTGACGCCTGGCTCCCATCCTCAGAGACACATATATAATTAGTCTTGTATGTAGCCTGGGAAATCAGTATTTTTTTTTAAATCTTCCCATGTCATTCTAAGATGCAGATGAGGTTGAAAAATAACAGTTTAGACCAAACTTTTCAACCATGGATTTCAATATCCCTTTTAACCTTTGGTGTACTGATGGCATGAATACTAATCTCTACTTCACCATTTTATTTCAGATTTTTTATAGAATACTCTCAAAGTTGAGGAAATTCTTCTGAACATCTGACTCCAAATCTGCACACAGATGACCTACTTAACAGGGCATTGATAAATAATAGTAAATGTCCTATAAAAACTCTCTCCAGGAAGAGAAGGAAAAAGAAATAAACAGTTACCAACATTTAGAGGTGCTACTTCCACTGCCTCTTTAGCCATTTGTTCCCAATCACTGTGACTATAATCCCAAGAGTCATTTTCCCCCTCTATTAATTTCAGACCTACTACTTGTCCTACAGCATCCTAAGACTGAATTCACATTTCCCTCTTTCTTTGTCTTTTTGCATTTCCATGGAGGTCATAAAAATAAATGACTTTAAATAACTAACTTAAGACCAATATTGGTATGAACTTGTGAATCAAAATGTAAAACCTGTTTACAAGTCTTATAAATAAAAACTAATATATATAAATGTAAATTAATGCCAAAATTGATTTGTTCATTATGACATTCATGTAGCCTCTCCCTCTGGACTCCGTGTTCTCTACAGTGAAAGACTGTGAAACCATATTATATGCCAAATGGAAAATATCCAAGGTGGATGGCCTTATAAGAAATAGTTATATCTGCCTGGAAATAACTCTCAATTGATGAAAAACAGCCCCAAAAGTGAGAAAATCCATTAATCATATATAGGCTCAATACCAAAATGGAAACATAATTAGGAACTATAGTATTCACAGGTACCAATTTATACTCTCCACTCCCACGCTTACTTATCCTTGCTATTTAACTGCAGAAAATGATTTTTGTGAACTGCCCTAATCCTATCTGTCATGCCCAAGTCCAGGGTCCTTTTACAGGTAACAGCAGTTACAGAAGAATTTTGAGTTTGGTAAACTCTCCCCCAGAGGCTTGCTACTAAGTTATCAAGAGAGCATGTCTCAGAAAAAAAATTGCATAAATAGAAACATTTATTAACTAAACATCTGTTATCATGTTAGTGCAAGATAAATTGTGCAATATGTTCTGGACCTTAAGAAAGGCCAGTCTTCTTGTTCTTTCAGAGATCACAGTACCACCTTGCAAGAAAAATTCACTGGAGATAGTCAACATTCCAGATGCAGAATTCTGTCTTCCTTATAGTTGTTACCTTTATAAATTTTGCTGAGCAAACAGAAGTCAAGTTTACAGCTAAATATAGGTCTCTGAGGATGTCACTGATGGGCAGAGGCCTTGTGAATACTTAGATGCTGTTCATGCAAGTATATGAAGCATCTCAAATATTTTTGACAACCTACCTCTTTTAGAAAGCTTTAATTTCACCAGTAAAGGACCATTTCTAGGATTCATCTATTCATTGTACTAACAGGATACCAAGTTCACCACAACAGCCATTTCTGGCACTCAGGATGAAAATTAGCAAAGCTTTGATAAAGCTGCAGAAACACAGATGTCATAGCTGTCTCTGCAGGTTTACTGAGTAGAAGTTTATTGAGGTCCAGAATGTGTGTATCCCCAAGTAGAATTCCACATGCACCTAGGATTTGCTTAACAACAATTATATTTGTTTGTTTATATATATAATTCATATGTATATACATACATACATAATATATGTTACTTATATATGTATAGATACATAATATATATGCTGTTCATATATATATATATAAAATCATATTGTCTACACTGAAGATAAAAATAACTTAGTCATTATATCAATGCTGTTTCTGTTCTGCAAGTTGTTTCCTTCTTGCTTTATCAGAATTTTTTTACCTACTCTGCCTCCCTGACTGAATTAAAAGCTTCTTGAGGACAGAAATACATTATTTTTGACCTCTCAACATTTAGCGTGATACTTCACTAATATACCTAATACATATTTTGAACAATAAACTATCTTCTAGAAATTCTTATTCTATCTATGTTTAACATTTTGGCTTTCAACTTCTTTAAAATTCATCTTTGAAACTGTCTCAATATTTTTATCTTAAAAAAAAGGGAGAATCTAGGCAGAATTGGTCATTAAGTGCTTAGTGGCCATTATACTTCTGAAATTAAATGATCACTCTCTGTCATCTTTTTTAAGAAAAAAGACTGCAAGTGACCTTGCATGGCTCAACAACTCGGTACAGAACACATTTGCCAAACCAAAACCATCCACTTGCCATCACTAAGAAACAGACCCATGGTAATCTCAAATTCCAGACACTTATTTTGTGAGAGAGAAGATAAATTGGAAAGTTGCAATCTTCATTACTCATCTACCTTGCCGGGGTTTCCGTCTTATTTGCTCCCATTTCTTCCTCATGGGCATCTTGGAAGATAGATGTGAGATGGTTTGCTAGATTCATTTTGAGAAATCACTGATTGGGAGATTAAAACGGACATCAATTTTTTTCTTCCATAAAGGGGGAGTCCCGAGATACCTAATTTTAAAAGCAAATAACACTTAAAAGTCCTTGAAAATTTGTGAAGCTAATTATATCCCCTACAGTTTTGCTCATAATCTGAACTGGGTAGATTTGTCCTCAGAAACAATATAGATGGACACAGAGTGCAGATCATCTAATTCCTCTGCATGATTATCAGAGTTTCTCCCTGGGCGGGGTTGTTAGGCAACAGAAAGGACTGGTTTTCTGATGTTGCAGCTTCTGCAGTATCGATACACTATTAGAGCAATTTTTTCAGAGTCGGATTTCAAAGTCACCTTCTCACGAGATGTACAATGTTCAGTCGTACCTGAAGAGGAGTGCACCCAAAACAGTAAAAGACATCAGTTTCTGGTTCAGTTCTTCTATTGGTCTATGTCTCCAACCCCTGGGGATTAAGGTTACCAGATCTGTGCTTGAAAGAAGAATGAGCAAGAGTCTCCATTGTGATTGAGTAAACTTCAGGGCTAGAGAAGTCAAAAAGATGATGAAACCTGTCCAATTTGTGAAATTCTCAATTTTTCTGGAGTTTTGAAACATTCCTCTGAACTAGATAGAAAGACTTCACCTCAGTTATGTATAAGGAACACAACATATGACTGGATATGAGTCTCTGGTGAATTATCTCACTGTCTGAATTACCTTCCTGGACAATCTTCCATATATTGACTTATGAGTACTATAAAATAAACAGTATTGTGTAAGAGACTATATGAGAAAAATTGATAAAATAGGTCCTTCTGATAGGGAGAATGAACATAAAGAAGAATGGACTGATTTAAGCAAATTGTAATGACATATGGAAAACACAAGATTTTAAATATGTATTTTTTTAAAGTTCAGAATTAACCCAAGTGTGTTAACTATATAGAAGACATTCTCAGCTATGATTATAAGGATTGGAAGGAAAGGGATGTCATTGGATAATCAGAGTAATTATTAGAAAGCTCTAAAAGGATAATAGAAGTGAGGAACTGAGAATCATCACTTGAGTTAAACAAACAAACGAAAAGCTGACCTGTGAAAAACCAGCCATTAAAGCTGCTTTCAACTAGTGAGTCATGGCACATGTTCTTGATTTTTGATCAGTTGTGAAGTATACTATAGATAATTTACTAGCGCAATAACAGTTAAAGAATGAGTCTTGTTTAATGGTGTGCCTATTTTTATATAAATTGGAACAGAAATAAACTTTCCTTTTAATAACTACAGTAATACTATCTTGCTTTTCTGTTTGCTATCCAGTGTAGGAGACAAAGTTAGAGTTACTTCCTCGGAGCTCTACAGCCTCATATATCAGATGTACCAGAGAAAACCCAGGAAGCAACCAAGCCAATGAACCAACAGCAAAGATCAAGAACTCCTCCATGATCAGTACTCACTGAGACAGAGAGATTAGGCGTAGGAGTAGACGGTAATTAACAAGGACTCTATATAACACGTGCTTATAGTTCTCACAGTTCAGGAATGTTCTCCTACAGAAACCATGTTAGTGTTGTCTCTTTACTTCTCTGACAATATGGTGCAGAAAAAAAATAAAGAGTTACTCCCAAGAAGCTGAAATTTAAAGAGATGGGGAAAGTATTTGTTAGCTACAGTTTATTGAGCATTTACTCTTTTTCAGGACTATGCTAAGCATAATATGTATACTGTCTCATGTAATCATGAAAACATATGAGTTGAATATGATATCTTTATCTTATTCATGAGAAATATTCAGATTTGAGAATTTAAGAAAGCTTACTTGATTTCACACAAATACGGATCAGAGAATTGGAAATCTATAATCTATAACCAAAGTTGATGCTTTCCATATCGCCTCATACAACAATAATGGAAGCTAGAACAT
This sequence comes from Vicugna pacos, assembly GCF_048564905.1. Classification (NCBI taxonomy): domain Eukaryota; kingdom Metazoa; phylum Chordata; class Mammalia; order Artiodactyla; family Camelidae; genus Vicugna; species Vicugna pacos. The sequence goes on along the minus strand of NC_132987.1, from coordinate 58,600,768 downwards.
AGTAGGTGCCATAAGGAAATGGTAAATTAAGAACTGTTGGATCGAGAGAAGAGACACCTCTCTGAAATGGAGTTATAGAAGTCTTTAAAAAAAAGTTAGTATATAAGGATATGAACCAAACTAGCATAACAGCATCATAGAGTCCCTGTGTCTTAGAGGGTTTTGTTCAATCCCCTCAGCCTCTCTCATCCCAGCCAAATTACCAAATGAATTATGAGTTTGGCACTGTCTTCCAGACTTACACACATTTACTGAGAAGATAAGAATTTAATATGGGAATTACCATTCTCTCATTTTCTCCAAGAACTGCAAAAATCTGCAGATTCTATCTAAAACTTGGGAAATAATTTATAATGCATATTTTCCTACTCTTGGGCTTGAGGGAACACTGTATTTGCATTATTGATTGAAATGTAATTTAAATTGCCTTTGTGCTAAAGTGGCTTGTGAGGTGAGAATCATTTTTAAGACTGTCTTGAAAAAACATAACTTCCAAGTCTCGTTAGCATCACCAGATAACAAGACAGTTCATGTGTTCTCTGCCCATCCTCAGGCCATGCTCTAGTTTTCTGTGGGTTTTCTGTGGGATGGGGCAGATGGAGCTCCCAAATCCATATGCTTCATTGAAGCACATCAGGCTAGCTTCAGACCCACCCCATGAATCTCAGAGATTCTTGAGTCTGGGGCAATTCTAAAACTCATATGTTTTTAATAGCTTTCTTTTATACAGAGATTACCACCTATTTAATAATCAAAGTAAAATCTAATCCTGTTTTCCTTATATTCTCAGTTGTCAGAAGGGAAAATCTAAATTTATGTATCACATAAACTAATAGTTATATAAATTAAGAAAAAACAATCACAATTTTATTCCTTCAATTAAAAAATTCCTCGTTTCCTTTTTCCTTGGTGTTCTGTATCTTATCCTAACAAAGACAATTTTAACTTAGCTATATTTAGAATAGAAATACTGTTTTATAATGTTCTTTGTCAATCATAGCAGAAGCATTTTCCACGTTGCTCCAGTCTTCATAATTAGCAAATTAATGACTAAGAAATCATTATTTATTAATATTATTTATTATTACATGTGAAGATCATTTTAAAATCTTAGTCAAAGTAAAATATAATATTTAATTTTAAAACCATCATATCCTAGGTTTGGGGTGTATTTATTATTCACTTTATTTCCCTGCATGACTTCTAAAACTTATACTGATATCTACACCTACTTCCTAGTAGTATGTGCTATTTTAAGTATTCTCAAATTATTCCATAAAGTATTAGAGATGTAGATAATTAAATGAGATAAATAAGCAAATGAGCATATCCTAAAGATCACATGCTTGGGTTTTGTTCTAGATGAGGGACCAGGAAGGGCACAGGCAGAGATGGAGAGAGATGGAGAAGGGATCTCTATTTTTTTCATCCTGTGGCCTTTATCTCACTGGGGGTGCACCTCACGTTCTCCCTTACTCTCATTTGATTCTGGTGAGTGTGCTTTGCTGGCAAAATGTAATACAAAGGAGAATAGCTTTTGAAAGAGTTACTTTTCTAATGGTGAAATTTCCAATACCGTATTTTGTGGGGAAACACTTTTAAGAGGACTCTCTTCAACCACTGAAATTTGGCTGAAACTTTGTCCTTATTACCTGGCAGGCAAACTGGAGTGGGTCAGAAAGGTTTTTATAGTCAGCAGGTCTTCTGGGCATTTCTCAAGCCATAATTCTCAGGTCTACTCTGCTCTGGTCCCACCATATTTTGGGTCTACCTCCACCACAAGAAGTGTATATTGATTCTATTTAGTTCTAGAATTTCCTCCGGTTCTTTTTTATAGCTTTTATTACTCCACTGAGATATCCTATCTTTTCACTTATTATAAGTATATTTCCCGTATCTCATTAAGAATAGTTTATTAATCACCTGAAGTGATTATCCACTTATTCTAACATTTGGGCCATCTCAGATTTGGCCTCCATTGACTTGTTTTTTTTGGTGCGTGTTTTTTTTTCTGTTGCTGTTTTTCAGAATAGGCCACATTTATTCTTCCCAAGAACGATGATATTTTGCTTAATAGGCAATTACTTGGTTGTACATAAACTGTAACCTTTGTCTCCTAGGCAATAGGTCAAATCTCAGCCCAATGTTTTTGGTTGTTGTTTTTGCTTTGTTATATCCTGCCTTTTAAAGGGTTACTTAGAGTCTGCCCACACATGCCTGGTTCAGGGGTCAGCCAGAGATTTGAGCAAAGTTTATATACAGATTTGGGGTCCTCCTCTCTGGTTCTCTGTGTTCTAGGATTCTATACACTTACTATTCAGAAGCAGTAATTACCCTGAACTCTGTCCTCCGAATCTGCACATCAGAAAGTCTGCAGATTATTGGTCTTTTATTCCCTATGCATGATACTAAGTGTTCCCTGCCCTCTGACTGAAATAGCAGGAAACAAACTAAGTACACACCTCTTCTTCCAAGTTTGGATTCTCATCATGTCTTCTCCAGATCCTTTAGGCAGTTACTTTTTTGTATTTTTTCCAGTTTATAATTGTTACCTATGGGAAAGTAAGTCTGTTATGAGTTTACTCGGCCATCACAGAAGCACAGTCTTGACTAATAAATCTTTAAAACCAACAGCAGGAGCAAATTAGAATACCCAGAAAGTGTCATAACTAAACCAATCAAATGAAGATTCCTGGACTTATGCCCAACTTGGGCTTGAAGAGGCTCATTATAAACAAAGAACAAATTCCTGAAGAGTAGCTTTAGGATCTTTCAGGAGTCAGCCACCTACAGCCTGATCATGCCAATGGTTCTTCCAGAACAAGGCCAGCACGGATCTTACTCACACAAATCTGGACTTCGGCAATGGCTTTCTAGATCACTTCTTCTCTTACAGCTTCTCTCTTCTTCTAATTTTGTCTGAATATTAGTTTTGAGCATCTTGCTCCTCAAAAATTTTAACAGCCCATTGTCTATTAATTCCAAATTTCTAACTTTTTTCTGCAACTTTCCCTTTATAAGCGGTAAATAGAAAGCACTGAATATAGACTGTGAAAATCACTTTATGCTTAGTAGTTGTGTAACTTTGGACAAGTTTCTTAACCTCTTTGTATCTCAGTTCCCAAGCAGTAAAATGGGGTTATTACAGTACTTCTTCATAGCATTGTTTTACAGATTAAATGAGGGAACACAAAGGCATCTTAGAACTGCGGGGCACTTCATGCCCCAGTGAGTGTTAGCTACTATTATCATTAATTGCATTTTGGTTCCATTCTCTGTGAAATGGGGTATATAGTTCTATTTGAAAGATGAATGGTTCACATGCAACAAATGTTTTTCAAAAAACATAAATTTCTGTTCAAATTTGAAGGCAAAAGAACTCGGCTTAAGCTAGATAGAACTATTTGCCTTTTCTTGCTCTGTATGTTATGTAATTTGTAACTTCTCATGTCCAAATGACTTATATGGGTGAAATGATCCTCTCTTCCATTTCATGTGTTAAAATTCTTCCCATCCCTTAAGGATCAGCAAAAAAAAATACCAACCCACCCTAAAACCATGCCTGATCTCACTCAATTAATCATGTCTCCTTCCTCTAACCTTCCAACAAAGCACTTCTTGTATTTCTTATGCAGTTTTTCCATTCACGTCATCATTTTTCCCATAGACTGTGGGCTGCCTAACAAACAATGGTAACTGCAATTTATTTATCATTTTATCCTTAGCAGTACTTCAAGCAATACCTATACATAGTAGGATGTCTATAAACACCTAGCGAGTTGAATTAAAATATAGTACTCAATAATTACATTAGCAAATAAGAAAACCTTTACAAATGTCCGTATTTATACCAGGAAAATTAAAATGTTATGTAAATTGTGATTTTTTTCTTAAGTGATAACCCAAATTGGTGCTACCATCATTAAAAAGAGAAAAATCTCTCCCTGGAGCATATTTTAGGACTTTAGTTAACATGCAATTGAATTTCATGGTATAAGTAATGATGTTATTTCCCATTCCAAAGTCCAGACACATGGCCCCTTTGGCTCAACACAATTCACAGCTAGCAAAAACTGCTTAGTTCTGGATTTCACACCTGGTCTCCTGGGACCAGGTAGAGGGGCGGTAAATGGTTCTGAGACAGATCATATAGATGCCTGAGAACCATCTGTGCACAGTGGTGTAAATGACACACCAAAGCATTTCATCTGTCATCCCTAGAGTTAGCCTCCTACCTAGGGGACAAAGACAAAACAGAGGCAGTTTTGTTCTGCTGGGCTGGCAGAAGCTTTGCCTTCCAATCCGACTGAAAGCAAATGCGGGCAAATAGAGCCCGTCCCATTACCAAGTGCTTGTTGCCACTGCAGCGGTGTGATTCCTTAAGGCTGCCCTTTTAAGCTGTTACCCGGAGATCCATCTGGGATTGTTTACACAGCACAAATCTTATTTGTTTACTTCTGGGAATCATTTCTTGTCCTCTGCCTAGTCTAAATGCTGCTTTGTAGATCTGAATAGTAAAAGGAGATTGCTTCAGTGGGTTAGAGGAAAGTCAAATACAGTTTGTATCCTTTCAAACTCCTCAAATATTAAATTAGAGGTGCTCTGAGGGATTGCATATCTCTATCTCCTTGCTTTGCAATTGTGGAAATAAAGCTTCTGTGATACAATAATGGCAAAAGTTCAAAACAATGTGGAATGCGTAGTCTGGCTCTCCCATTCACCAGCTGGTGATTGGTGGCTTTACATCTACAGGTCCCGGTTTTGCTAACTGTTAAACAAGCAGATTGTTGTAAGATTCGAAGCCCCTTCTAGCTCTAATTCCTTAAGTGGAATTATCTATGATGGTTTCAAGATTATACAAGTTGTTGGCAGAATTCATTTCCTTGTGATTTCAGAGCTAGTTGCTAGCTGCTGGCTAGGGACAGCCTGCAGCTCCTATAGGCTGCCACTCTCTGTCAACAGTTCACAACATGTGTATTTGCATCCTTTCAGGCCAGCCAGATTGAGATCCTTCAACTTTTTTTCTACTACAGGCTAGAGAAAACTTTGCGGGGCTCATGTGATTAGGTCAGGCCCACTGAGATAAGATCCACTGTGCCCTCTAATCTAATCTAATCACGGGAGTAAAATCATGATTTTCATGGTCTGGGCATGTATACTGGGGTAGGAGAATACTGGGGGACCTCTTACAATCCAGACTACCACGTGCAGGAATCAAGCGTTTGGTTATTACTCGCTTTTAAATCCAGAACACAACCTTCATCATAGCTCTTCTACTGCTAACCACTTTGCATACCTGTCTCTGATGCACTGAGGTAGTTATGTAGTTTTTATTACTCTGGCTATGTTTTATTTGCTTTCTTCTCTCTGTCTTTATTATATTTTCTCATCTGTATCTATCTATCTTTCCATCTATCTGTCTGTCTATGTATCTATCTATCTATCTGGTATAAACAACATTATTGCTAAAGTTTGGAACTAAGGAGGTTTGAATTATAAATTACTATACCCTTTGATCCAAAGACTCAATTTCTTACAATCCAGAAATTATTTCAAAGGTATTTTTATGATTTTTTATTAAGTCTTGGTTACTTTGTTACCAAAGTTATTGATAAAGATTTTCTTTGTTTTACTCCATTTAGTTTTTATTTTGACAATTACATTTGTCACTCCTAGAATTTCTACTGGGTTTGTTCACAAATTTATTTAAGCCTATTCTCTCTTCGAAATTTTGTTTTTGATTAACGGATTATCTTCCTTCTTTTTTTAATATTTCAACATTTAAACATACTTAATTAAAGTTCCTGTCCGATCAGTCCATATTCTCTGGTCCGTTTGGTATCAGTTTACCTATTATATTCACTGGCTGTTTCTCATGGCTGTGTGTGGTCTCCTGTGTGCTGAAATGCCTGCCTGTAGTATTATTTTTAGTGGTCATTCTCTTCTGCCTGTGGGGTGGTTTTACAGTTGTGTTCACCTATCCTCACTGGGTTCACTGGTTCCATTTTTTGAGTTTTCAGTTTTTGCTCTTCTCTGCTGTTCTTAGCATTGAAAGGCTAGTGGAATCCCTGCCCTATATTTTCATTCAGTACAAGCTTGAGGTTCCAAATGTCCTTCATTTAATTAATATCCCTCAAAATAATTATTTGTGTATGCAAAGACAGGGCAGGTATTTATATTCTTAGCCTGTTTGGCTAAGTTTTTCTAGTGCCAGTAAAAAAATAATAATGAAATAAAATAAAATAAAAATAATAATAATAATAGTAATAAAATAATTAAAAAATAATAATAGGTGTATTTTGTAGATTCCTGATTTATGAAGGGAGCCCAGTTTGAGACTCCCTAGTCAGCATGATTCTGGCTTGTGTGGACTTTAAAATGCTCAAAGCCCTGACAGCTGTGATCTTGTCTGCTGTGTGAAATGAGGTTACTACTCCCATTCACTTTAGAGCTATGCATACAATCTTCATTTTAACACTTGAAAATTCCCCTTTCTTGCTTGGCTCACAATGTCATTTTGAACAGAAGCACAGTATTTTCTTTTTTATTGCTTCTAAGTATATGGAGATGGGAAAGAGGTGAATAAGGAAAAGATAACCTAATAATACCATTTAAAGTTGTCTAATAGTGAAACAGCTCTAGAAAAGTGGTGAGTTCCACTATACTGTATGTGATAAATCATAGGAGAGACGGCTATCTACCGAACGTGCCTAGATCAATTTTTCTATGAGAAGTCAGGCGAGGTTACTTGAATTCTTAAGTCTAATGATCTAGAAGTATAGATGTTCCATTAAGACATTTTAAAAAGCTATAGCAGGTGTCCTCAGAGCCTCAGCTCTCCCACCTAAAATCTTAATGATGTTGGACAAGTCAGTTTCCTTCTAAGAGTCGTAGTTTCATCATCTGTAAAATAAGATATGGATAAAATGATCTGTAAGCTTTGAAATTCCCATGATCCTATGACTATCACTTGCCTTCAGATTGCTTTACGTAAGGAAAATTTTTGACAGAAGTTTGACTCAAACTGCTGACTGAAACACTTTTATGACTCTTCACGCCCATAAAGTACATTAAAATGCTGGGAGAAATGGCTTTCTCTGACCATAGGATTATATGTGACACTCATTTAGTGCTAATATAAATTCAGAAACTCCACATACCTCCTCAGTTTGAAAGTTTAGACTGCCATTAAACTGTTGGGCAGAAAAGCAGACACTTCCCTGATCCTAATGATAAGCTTAGATGGGCAAGCATATAAGCTGGTAGCTTAAAGGAAGATGCTGTTAGCAAATCACTTAAGCATACCCCTTATCACAGTGAATTCTAGTGATCTGTTTTCTTCTCCATCCTCTCACCTAAACTGCAAGATGCTTGAGGACAGTTGTTATTTACACACCAATAAATCCTTAGTGCTTGATAGAATAAAAATAATAGCTATGCGGCATGATGCTGATCTGCTTAGATGAATTATATTTTTTAGGTGTGATCTTCAATATTACCAGGATTATCTGATAATCACCTTTTGAGAGAGGGACAAATGTTATCCCAATTTGACAGATGAGAATATTCTAAAAAAGAGAGACTGGATCATTTATTCAAGCAATTTAGGTGGCAGAGGCAAGGTTCTTCTTTTATTTTGCTTGACTCCAAAGCCCGAGCACTTAGTAACCATATAGCACTGCCGTTAATGGTCACTAGCATATATCTATTTATACTTCTTAACCTGTTAAATGACCATCATTAAGCTGCAAATGGGGATAGATTTAATTAGAATTGCATTCAATGTAATGGAAAAAATATTTTGAGCATCTTCCAGGAGCCAGGAACTCTGCTAGACAATTAGGAAAGTATAGAGAAAAGTAGAAGACAGTTTCTGCATATAAAGTTCAAGGTCAAGAAGAATGGCTAAAGCTGAACAAAAATGACTTCAATACATGTCAGAAAGATTAAGGGTATACAGAAAGCATCAAGTGCTTTAGAGGTTCAAATGAAAGTGGATTGGATCCCAAGCAGAAAAGACTTTAAAAGGAGATGACAATTGAGAAAAGTCTTGAAGTTTTGATAAGAGGATGGTATTTTAATAAGAATAAATATTATGGGGGTGAAGAATGAAAATGGCATAAATCATAGGCAGGAGAAGTGGATAAGTAATAGTTTGGCTCAAGCACACGATGTCTGTACAAAAGTAAGTGGACAGTAATCCTTTAGAAAGCTAGCTAATGACCCCAGTTTTCATTTTTCTCCTTTTTACCCAACTCAACGCTTTTCTGGTGACATTGCTATTTATGCAGGACTGTGTCAGCTGAAGAAGTTGTATTCTAGTTGTAGCATCTCCAGGATTGTGATGTAGTTTTGCTGACCAAGAATGTATTGTATGTTGTAATCACTGACAAAGAATGTTGTCAAGAAATTATATTGTTTTTTGAAAGACTCCCTTTCCTGCAGATTTAGCAAGGGAAAAAAATTTAATTCTACCCACATTGTAGTAGTCTATTAGCTCTAAGACTTACAGAATTATAGCATAGAGTCCACAAGAAATCACAGGCATTCAAGATTGAAAAGTGCTTTGATGTCCTCTAGTCAGTTTATTTCCCCATCTTCCAGGACTTTTTCTGTATCTAAACTAAATTCTGCTCAGTCTTTTCTTACAGTTTCCTGGAGGAAAAAAGTCTCTAAGGCATTTCTAGGTCATATGTTCCTTCATTTTCAAGTGTGGAAATGGTCCTATTGCCCTGATTTAGCGTCATGTATTAATATTTCTCTTTACCAAGAATTGTCAAATAACACCAAGGGTGTCAAAAAGGATGGACTGGAACCTGTGATTCTGTGACAAATAGAGCATGTTACTTAGAATGGCAGAAGATGTGAAAGGTAAATAAGCACTTGAGACCTGTATCTCAAGAACTTTTCTTCTCTTTGTTAGTGATAGGGCCAAGTTACTCAATTTATCAGTGCCTGAATTTCCCAGTCCCCAAAATAGAAAGACTAGTTCCATATTATAAAATTCTGTAAGATACTTCCATAACTTAAGGCAATAATAATAATGAAAATTACATGGCAATAAAATATAACTTCTACACATAAAATTCCACTATTTTATGTCAATCACATTTATAAGTTTAGTCTTCACTCTTATTAGCTTCTTTTCATTATCCAAGTAGGATATAAGTTCCTTGAGGGGGAATCCATACCTCACAGAAGTTTGTTTCTTCCCAGCTTCCAACATAAGCTCTGGCCCCCTCCAAAAACATTTCAATAAATGGAATTTTTGCATTTTTGTCTTGCCAGAATTGCCATTTAGAAATCTTTTATTAAATTTGTGGTTCCTTTATTTGATTTTCCTTTTTTGTTATGTAACTCACAATGATTGTAACTCATTTGGCTATAAGAATTATAATTTAATTAGAGAATAAATATCAGTCTTTTTGTCTACTTGCAAATTATTTTTTTAAAAGATTTTATCCCCAAGATTATTTAGAAATTCAGTGGAAGCTAAAGTGAAAAGAATTGTATTAGGATTCTACACACACACACACACACACACACACACACACACATACACACAAAAGCAATTTATTTCTTAGAATTAAATAATATCTCCGTGAAAACAGATTGTATAATAAACCAGGGAAAGGTAATGTGTGAAATATCGCAAATGCAGCAAAGAAAATTGATTTGTAATGTTTAAGCCACATGCATTTTCTAGGACGCCGAAGGATTCTGGCACTTTCTTTCCTCATTTCACTTACTTAAGAGATTTTGCACATTCCCATTAAATTATTTTCTAAAATACAAAAAGAAAATTAAAGAACACAATAAATTCTCTTTGTTTGTTTGCCCTAAAACTTTCTCCTTAGTGACACAATGCCACTGAATGCAAATAATGAGCCCCTGCTTTGCACTCAGACACTCAAGTCAGATCCTAGAAAATGCCCACTCACTGCATAGCTAGGAACTGATGCTATCCTGAGCTTCTTTGATTCTTATTAACAGTTCCCTTTTTGAGCTAAGTCAGAAGAGGGAGCCCTAGGTGTTCAAAGCTGCTTGTTGTGTTAACAGAAAAGGTGGTTTATTTTTTAAAGGCCTCCTTTTGGATTTACCCTCACTACTGTCATGTTATTGGTAATGATGGAATCACTGCTTACATAATGGAAAGCTACATTCATCAGGAAGTCTGAGGAACTTTATGACTGTAAATACAAGACACATTAATTCAGGGAGTGTCACCAGCTCTGATGTATCAACTTCCACCTGCCTCTGAGTAATGGCTGGAGGTAAGCCAGATGCATAGGAAGCTTCCATCTGCCTATAGGTAAGCATTTCATTTAAGAAAGCCCATTTCAATCTATATATTGTCAGCAGGCCAAAGGGGCAAGATGCACCTTAGTGTTATTTTCATGTAATAGGAAATAAGTCTTCAAATGGCAGCCCTTTATTTTACAGGGCCCAAAATATTCTCAGGCAACCCCACCCCTGGATGTATAGTAACATTCAAAGAAAGAGACTTTAGACACTGAATTACAGAGCAGCTGAAATGCATAGCAGGACATTTTCAAGCAATTTGATTTGCTGTTGAACAACCACAATGCAACTCACTATTATTAACAGTGATTATCTCTGGGTGATAGGACTGAGGATAAACTTTATTTTGTGCTTTGTATTTTTTTTTTATTTTTTTAAAGTTTCTCCAGGGAAAAAAGACAAAGATGAAACAGCTTTTTTGAGAGACAGCAGGGTGTAGTCGGGAGGAGCACAGGCAGTGGAGCCAGACCACATGGCTCCAATCCTAGTTTAAGCTCTTACCAACTGTGTGACCTTAACCAAGGGCCTTATCCTCTGTGGCACGAGTTTCCTCATTTGCAAAGTAGGAATGACAATAATAATAGTAACTACTGATAGGTTGTAGTGAGGATTCAATAAACTGAAATAGAAAAAGCAATGAAAATAATGCTGGCATAAAGTAAGTACTTTATAATAGATTATGATTATTTTTAAACGACACATCTTCCACACTGACCCTACTTATCCACTGCATGGCTTGGTAATGCCTTTCATCTATATGGTGATCTTTAGCCCCTGTATCCAAAACAAACCTCTCCAATTTTGGTAACAGATCAGATCACATCTTTAATCCTCGTTATTGACTTTCCTACGTCTAAGAAAAGGGCAATGTGAGCCCAAGAGACACAGCATAGTAAGTAGAAGCTTGAAAGTACTTCAGGGGTATAAGGTAGCACAGATCAAAGAACATTAAAACAGGGATAAGGACACCTCATTGTTAGTGTCAGTTATATTACTGAGTGTGTGGATGACCTCAGGCAAGTTATTTGATGTCTCTGGGCCTTTTTAGCTTCTTTATCTGCAGCATTGTCTATTCCATTTCTTTCCCAGTCATCATCTCTGCTCCTCTATCCATAAAATAAGGAGAAAAATACTGACCTGCTGAGTAAACACTAATAAAATATTCAAAATGACAGGATTTCCATGCAAGATATTTTAGAGCCCTGCACTGTAACAGCTGATCCTCAAAACATTTCTATGATGGGAGTGATACCTCCTCCCTACCTTAGAAGTTAAATAACTGACTCATTGGAAGTTTAAATTTAGACATCATGTAACTCTCATCAAAGTCAAGCACAAAGGAGAGCAATTGAACATCTGCTAAGTGCATATGAAAGTGTGCTGCCTTCCCTTGATGAGGGAATTTAAATGACTCATTGTCTTTGCCTAGTAGTCTACTACTATATATTCCTGTTCTTCATCATTCCTACTCTTTTCTAGGTAAGGGAAATGTCTAATAAATCAACAAGAAGAGATTCCTATACCAAGTTAGTTATCTTTAATGATTAAATATACACTAGCAAAAGAGGGACATTCAGAGATGATCTTGCCCTTGAGGAACTCGGGAGTCCAGTAAGAGGGGAAGGTGAGCATACCAAAGACCAAACTACAAAAGTCAAACATGACGAGTGCCATATGACATTCCAGGCTCCTGGAAGCCTGAAAGACTCTAATAAGATGAAGTGACTTTTGCTTCAATTTATATGAAATCAAAATGACTCTGGTTCATTGTTATCATCTTTTGGAAGAGTACTTCTTAGTAGGTCTGTAGTGAAGCCACCATTTTTTTAAGTTTCTCATGAATCAAAAGACTGACACTTGTGTAAATAATACAAATGCATTCCCATAAAATGAAAGGAAAGAAAACAAAAAATATCAAAAAGAGATCATATAATTATCTGTGTTTCCAGACTTGGTGGCCATGCTGTAGAATGCCAGAGATTTAAGGAATCTTGAAATCTTCCTTTCCAACCAACTCATTTCATACATAAGGACTCTAAGAATCAGAAATGTAAAGAGACTTTACCCAAGGTCACATAACCCAACTTGAAGAGAATAGGAACAAAAACTCAGGTGTTCACACTTCTACGTAAGGGATTTGGGGATTTCTATTATATCCCTTATGTATCTGCTTCTGTTCTGTATGCTGTCACTCTTCCCTTTAGAGAGCTTGATGCTATCTGAGTTTCCTATTATAAAAATTTTCTACTTTAGATAAAGTCAAATTCCTAACTTATTGACAAAACGTTCTTTTTTCCTGCAAGTTGCCTATCTTAACCTTCATTGTTGTCACCTAACTACTGTTGATTCATCTTCCTTTCTACTTCAAAATGACTTCTAAACTGGAATAAAGGAGGGGAAAAAAGATTATTTTAACGCTGCAAATTACAGCCATCTCTTATCTATTACTCCTTAAATTATTCACGTAAGTCAATACCTACATCCACAGTAATTCTATGTATAGGAAAATAAAATTGCAAAGACATGACTGTATCCCCAGAAGAGAAGCCTAATCTCTGAACTATATTACTATTCTATCCTGATTCTTCGTTTGGTTTTCCTTTTGATATTCAAGTCTTAACATTAATTTAGAAAACAGATGAGCAGCAATCCTTCCATGCCATCAGACCAAGGCCATCTCATCATTGAAACTAATATGGTCATCATCACCTGACATTTCCAGTTGATCTAAAATGCAGAATGCTTATAATACTTATAATATTAAGGCAAATAGACTGGGGGATCTATTTTAATCTCAGAGATTCAACTGACTCTTGATGACTCTCTAGCCCCCTCATGAATGTAATATTCTTAAAATAGTAACTCCAAATGAAACTATATCCCTTTAATATAAAAATTACATTGCTTTTTTCCTGTTACTTCAACACATGTTTTAAAACTTACTAAATAATATATTCAACATGGAAGGACAATAGTAAAAAAAATCCTTTGTATTCTTCGATTCTTTAGATCAAGAATTCTCAAAATTTTTGAAGAAATAAATCTAATTCTATAAATTATGGGCATGTCTATGAGGAAAGCAGGGAATATCCCCTGCTATCAGTTTTGCTCCCCCCTCCTCTGGGAATCCTGGAAGACCAGGAAAGAAGAAAGGAGAATCATAGTAGTAATAACATAGGAACTACGTACCAGGTAAGTCTTATAGATCAAGCAATAGGGAACATTCCAAAAATTGTTTCTTTATTTTTAAAAAATTCTGGTATGGGTTAGAGAAATCAATACTTGATTGTAAGGCAGACACTGGGTCCCTAGTATGGAATTAGAACCCTAGTAAGTTCCCAACACTTTTTATTTATGGTCACTCACTGCCACATCCAAGACAAAACCTCTCACTTAAATTTCAAGCTTTAGCAATCAACTGAGTAAATGTGTTGATTGTTCTTTCCTTTTCTAAACATTGGCCATCATATTTCTTTTCAGTTGTAGCATACTTTTTAGCTACAGTTCAGCTCTTTATATTGCATCTTCAATTAACTTCAATTTAACCTACATTAACAATCTTTGAACTAACCAGGCAGAAATACACTGAACTATAGCCCCAGAAATAGGTGAAATGAAATCAATGTTACTAAATTTGCATGTAGTGATTATAGATGGAAAAATTCCATCGTTGCCATGACAATGCCACGTGTGCCTTTGATTTTTTTCCACAGAATAACAAAACGTGCATTTAACAGAGATGTTTAATTGTCTTTTACTCTGGGTTTTGCAAACCAACATAGCAACATGCTTTTTGCTCAGCATCACAGTATTGAAGTTGCTCTGCCTCCTGCTGCCATTAACATATTTTGCATTCATGCTTTGTATAAATTCTGGAAAATGTTTTCAGTTCAGTTTCCCAACTATGCATTTAATTTATGTGTAATGAGACAGGAGGATCTTAAGTAAGTGTGAACTAACTAACTTAAAATAGATGTATTGGTGTTTATTAACCTAACAGTGGGTAACTTCAGTGACTGTCTCCTGCAGTTGTTGAAGCCTAATACCTAAAAAAATTCTCCAGTTGAAGTTTAAAGGCAAATTTAAGCACAGACAGCTTAAGATGCTACAGAGACTGGCACTTTTCTATTATTAAAGTCTTGTGACAAACCCAGTTTATTCAAGCAATTCATGAAAAGGTCCTTAGAAGTCTATTAGTCCTTCTTCTGCTAAATATAAAACTTTCTTTTACAGCCAAACCAGAAATGGTTATTATGCTTAGCCACTTTGATAAAATGTGAGTCTTCACTCAATCAAGCCGTAATTTGTTAGATGTAAATCTTACTATTAGTCTTAAATTGTGATACTCATGTGATAAAGCTCTAAGTATTATACAAAGCTCTCAGGTCTCTCATAAAACTATTTTTTATTAACACACCAGTCCCAGGGACTTGGATAATACTCATATAAAAAAGCACCTATCTAACCCAGCTGTCTCTACACATCAGTTTCTTCCTTAAGTTATGAACCTGGTGTCCATATATGGCAGGAGCAGACTATAATTCAGTGATAACTTTGTACATTCCAGACCTTCCAACCCACATACTCTCTCCAAACTCTGACAGGGACTATGATGAGGAGTTTTGGCATTTTGGTAAACGTCCTACGAAACCATCAGCCTGAGTTTCATTAACTCTGATTTCTTTCAGGTTCATGGATTAGGCATTGCTTTCTAACATGGCTGACTTCTGGTGGAACAATCAGCTCTATGGCTGCTCTAAGGAAGACAGCCTTATGGCAAGATCCTCTTGGCATTTCAGAACATATCTTCTTGAGATAAAATTCAGGAAAACACAATCCACATGCATACAAACCTGGCTAAAAGAAAATATTCTACTGAAAGTATATGGTACTTCAATTGAGGATTGCCAAGTATCTTGAGGAATAAATGGGAAAACACTTCATATTTAGTGAACTCCTCTCAAAAGCCTGAGCTCATACATGTATTTCCTTTAATTTTCTCACGGTCACACCATAACTGAGTAGCAGATCCAAGATTCAAACTCAGGTCCGTGACCTTAAAGCCTATGGATTTTTTATCATACCCAGTGTCAGCTGAAAAAGCAGCACAACCTAAAAGTTGAGAATTATGTTTTATTCGGCAGATTTGCTGAGAACTTAAGCCTGGAAGGCAGCCTCCTAGAGGCACTGCTCCAAAGAGGCAGAGGAGGAGGCAGGCTATGTAGGAATTTTTACCAAAAAAAAAAAAGAAAGAAAGAAAGAAAGAACAGGTAATCGGACCATTGAAAGACAGTGTTACTCTCTTTAACCATAATAAAAGATAAACAGACATCTCAAGTTAATGAATTTAGTGCTTTTCTATGTACAGGAAGAAGCAAGAGTCTGGGCTCATTGAAAACATTCCTTTGATATTTCCTTAACTATCTAGGGCCAGTAGCCTGTTTTTCTCCATCCTGAATTCCTTCAGAGTGTGCAGTCAGGGGTGGCCACAACATCCTGAGGGCCACAACATCCTTTGTTACTGATATGGCAGGCAACATTTTTCATCCACACCAGCTTTATTAGTACTGAGACGTGCCTAAAGGGCACAACAGACAGTGATCTCCACCACAAGCCAAGAAATTTTCTCACTATTTTTACCATTTGAGTTACAGTATGAACTAATTCTGCAGCCCGGGGCATAAGAGCATATCGTAAAAACTAGTCAAGGTCTATTTAAATTACTTACTCAGCAGAGAGGGTCTCAAAACAGGATGGGACACCAGCAAGTAACCAGTGGTCTTTGTGTTTTGTGGACCTACCTCCTTACGCTTTCTGTGGATGAGATCAATCCTTCCTCCCTAACTACCATAAACTGAGCAGCCTGGGTACGTGGCCTCCCCGGGACGATGAGTCCACCTGACCCACTCCCCTTCTCGTGCCTACTCCAGTGCTCCAGTACCATGCAAGAAAACACCTCATGTGGTTTCACTGTCTCTGTTCTGGCTGTCCCGTTTCTAGGGTATGATTTAGTAAATTAATCTATTTAGACTTACCTCCAAACCTGTCAACTACCTACTTGAAAGCTCTTGGATTTCCGATTATCCAAAAGATAGTCATTTCCTTGTCATTTAAGGAGTTCGACACTATATCTCATCTCTCTCTCTCCAATCTCATTTCCAGTATCCTGAACTGACACCATACTTTCCAGCCAAACTGCCCTGTTTCATTTTCTGAACATGCACCATGGTTTCTCACCTTCAGGTCATTACCTTAAAGCTAAAATGACTTCCCTAACCCAGTGTTATCCTATTTAACTTCAGCTAAATCATTCAGGAATCTGCTGCCCTGAGGCTGATTTTTGTTTTGTAACCACTACCATATTGAGATCCTAACCTCCTTTAAATTCCCTATAGGAGGCTACTTAAAACTTTGTTATTATTTTATGTAATAAACACACACACATACACACGCACACAAATACACACACACTTTCCCTGCATCTTCCTTCTAGATTCAATTACTTACTCATCTCTAATCCCACATAGCATGGGGTCTTGATAATAAGTACCAATAGGTGTTATTTGAAATAAACAAAAGTAACATAAAGCACATTCTGTAAAAAAGTTGAAAAGATGCCCTAGTATATTCATATCAAAATGCTTAGGAGTGAACACTACAGTGCTTTTCTACAGTAATAAAACTGCCTGACTTCATTAATGCTAGGTCACAAATACGGGCTAGCTTGGTGCAATAAGTACTTTCACATCATCCTCACTCCCAACCCACCATACACCTAGGGACAGTTTTTTTTTAACCAAGGCACAGATGGTATGAGAGAGAAAATGGAGGAACAGCTGGTAGTTCCACAAAGGTACCTTGGGCTTTCTCAGAAGCTCAGTTCAATCTGTCCCCACAGCCAGAACAAAGCAGTGAAAGAAGCAAAACTGCCTGGCAATAAAGCACTTTATTTCACTTGAATTGCCGGAATAATAGCTTCTATCCTCTGTTTAGCTTTCACTTAGGTGACCTGGCAGGTACAATTGCAGTATGTGGACTTCTTCAATAACAGCAACAAAGGCATCCTCCCAAACAGCTGCCAGCAGCGACAGCCTCTAGGTGTCACTGGCCAGCCTGAGCGCAGGTAGAGAGGAAAAAATAGAGAAATGAAAGGCAGAAGGGGAGTCAGGAAGGTGGGAGAAGGCAAGTCAGTGGCAGAATAAAGCATCGCATTCTCACTCCTCTGCAAAGCAGTCTTATTTGTGGAATCAGCAATAAACTCCTTCAAAGATTTAGTCGATGTCCTATTTGGATAGACTGCATAGTTTACACCTCAAGCAGAAGAAAGAAAAACAATGAGGAATCTAAATTAAAATCTATTTTATATTTATGAAGCCTATTTATCAGAAAAAGGAATTTTGTCCCAGATTTGGGGATTTGATGAATATTTCCTGAGTATATGTAATTCTAGATTCAATACACAGACAAGGCTTTTCTCTTCTTGGAAGCCCCTCTGGCTGGAGCTTCATTCTTCAAAATGTCACCTCCTAAATGAAATTTTCACCCAACCCTCCTAGGAAAATGTATGTATTTATAAAATAAACATCAAGTGCTTACCATGTGCCAGGCAATACTTTAAACACTGGGGATACCACTGTCAATATGAGATGCGCTGTCCTCAGACTTCATGGCGCTTATATTTTAATAGAAGGAGGAGGAACCAGTGGGTATAGTGCAGGGGAGAGACAGATGAATAAACATCAATAAACCAGATAACGTTAGAGAATGTTAAGTGGTGTCGAGAAGATAAAATAAAGTGGTGTGATTCAGGACTGTCAGTTTCAGAGGGTATTGTAATTAAGGTCACTGGGGAAGAGTTCCCTGAAAAGGGGTATTTGAGTTGTGACCTGAATGACAAAAATAAACAGATGAGAGAGCGAGTGAGAGAGAGCGAGCACAACTGGGCAAAAATATGAGCCCAGAGCATTCCAAGTAAATGGTCCAGAATATTTCTGGCACAGAGGCCCTAAGATGGAAATTAGTTGGAATAAGCTTGTTATATTTGACATGTGCAAAGAAAGGCAATGTGGCTGGAGCACAGTGAATAGTGTAGAAAATGCTAACACCGAAAGCTTGAATAATAGACAGAGGTCAGATATTATAGGGTATTGTAGGTCTTAGAAAGGAGAGTGAATTTGATTCTAGGTTCAGTAATGGGAAGGCTTTTGAGGATTTTAAATAGAAGACCATGACCAGACCAACACAATCTAATTTGCATTTTGAAGGATGATTCCAGCTTCTGTGAGGAGAATGGATAGAAAGAGCTAGAGTAAGAGGGGAGAGAAGAATGAGAGGTAGGTTGACAGCTCAGGGGAAAGCTGCGGCTGGCCTCCATTTTGCTCCTGCAGTACTCTGAATGAACCTCCACCACTGAATCACGACGCTGAATACATTTAAATGTCTGTTACCTACACTAGACAATAAACCATTTGAAGAATGAGACTGCATCTTATTCATCTTCCTAGTATCCACCATACAATGCATGCCTGACTCTCAGTAAATGTTTATGTTGCCCAAAAACCAGCCTCTGTCTGAAAACGAATTTAGACCTGGAGGCAGAGTTTTCGGGGTATCAGACAAGGGCAGCTTTATTGCTTTGCCAGGCAAAGGGGATTTCCAGCAGGCTAATGCCTTAGAGACTGTGAATCCACCTTGGGTTGGTGTCCTGAGGTTTATAGGAAAGCTGGGCAGAACAGAAAGGCAACAATAAACAGGACATTTTTCTGGGGTGCTGTAATCTTCTTAGTCTTGATGAATCCACCTGATGTCACGGAGAAACTCTGTAGGGTCTGTTCATTCTTCTAAGGTTACCAGCCCATGACTACCTTCCTAGAGGACAGATTCTGGGTTAAAGGATAAGCTATTGTGGATAAAGAAATCAATGTAATGGTTTGTCAGAGAAAAATAAGTTGCAAGAATTTTAAGTCAGAAGGAATCAGCAAATAGCATTAGCATCAGAGAAGCCATTTTGTTAGTGTCCTACTCTTTCATTTATGGCATGAATTACAATATCATGGTCTCCTGTGATGCCGGAGGTAGCACTGATATAAAAGAAGTCAAAAGCCAAAGAGTCCATCCTTGGTCCACCACATAGCTCTTCACCTTGGGTAGATTATTTGACCACCTAGTCCCCAAGCCTTGGTTTCTTCACCTGTCAAAGTGTATTCTACAGTTTAATTAAGCTCATGGTGTTGTTAACAGTAAAAGAGATAATGGATGAGATAGGGCTTCATAAAATTACATTTCAAACTCCCATTGAAATGTAAGTCATTTTTGACAGTTCCTCTCTTCTTTCTTCAAACATTTGCCATTTTTATGAGAGGTTTTTTTTTTTTCCTCCAAATTATAATTCACTAGAATTCTCTTCGGAAATCTTAGAAGATCTACTGATATCTGGGAATTCAGAATAATCATTTGATCCTCTCAATCCTCTACTGTGGCAGGTAGTTTTAAAACTATAGATAATTCCTACCCCTTGTAAATTTCCCAGTCATCCTAACATCTAACTCTTATCCCCCGCAGAAGGCTGAGCTCTACTGGTAAGTCAAAAGCAAATACATAAACAAATATGTAGTAGAAGGAAGTGTGGTGTAGAGAAAAGATTAGCGCACTGATAGTCAGGGGATGAGAAGGCCTGAAGTCTCCTGCTGGCTTTGCTACCTTCCAGTGTAGTTTGCAGCATGATTTTAGATATATTATTTACCATGCCTTCGTTTTAAACTTTCCATCATTTTTGAGGAGACTAGAAAAAGGGTGTTTGGTTTTCCAACAGTAAACAATTCTCTAATACCAACTGGATGGCCTACAATTCAATTCAATTCAATTCAATGTTGATGATAACTACCTGGAGTTAGTGTTGACCCCACAGGTTAAAGGTTAACCCCACAGGTTAAGGCAGTCCCACAAGAGTGCCTCTACTTCGATACCCATCACAAAAGGGGTCTCCTGGCTACCTTAACTTCAGCTTGGCCAACTATAAGTTCAAAGGGGTTCCCATAATGCACCCATCAGTTTCAAAAAATTTGCTACACTGACTCACCAAACTTAGGAAAGTACTGTACTTACACTTAGACTTTTATTATAAAGGCCACATTTCATGAATAGCCAATGGAAGAGATACATAAGGCAAGGCACTGGGGGGGTGGGAGTGTGCAGAGCTCCCAAGCCCTCTCTGGGCACACCACCCTCCCAGTACATCTGTGTGCCTACCTAGAAGTCCCCTTAACCTTGTTTCAGAGTTTCTATCAAAGTTTCATTACACAGACGTGACTGATTAAACCATCAGCCGCTGGCGATTAAACTAGATCAGCCCCTCTCTCCCTGGGGAGGTTGGAGGGTGGGGTGGTTCATTTTCCTTCTGGCAATCAGTCCCATTCTGAAGCTACCTGGGTGCCCCTTAAGAGTCACCTCATTAGCAAAACCTCAGGTATGATCAAAGGGGCTCCTTATGAAAAACAAAACACTCCTACCACTCAGGAAATTCCTGGGGTCTTAGGAGCTGTGTGCCAGAATCAGGGACAAAGTCCAAATATGTATTTTTTTTAATTATATCACAAAAGGCAATCAACTAGATTATTTCTAAGTCTTCTTCCAGTTTTAAACATTCAATTTTTATTGTTTTACTTATATTCCAGTTTCTGAAGTCAAGTTCTATACGATGAAGGGCAAGACCACATGGGGATAGATGTGTGAGGACTATATGGATCTTCGCACAAGTGGAATGAAAATGGTTAGCTCTGCAGTCATCATACCATCACAAAAAGAAAAGATTCTCAGTGCTAATGAATTTCCCCAAGACTAGGCAGAAAGAAAGAGAAATAGAAACAAAAATAACAATTTAGGGAGTGGGGACAAATACAAATATAATAAACCCCATGAATTCTGACTTCTGTGTAGATTTTATGTTATTTTAAACTGCAAATAATGGCAAATGTCTTCCCCATGAACAATTCAAATAAATAGAATAAACATATTTTCCGCAAGGGCTACTTGAAATGTATTTGAGATAATTAAATTAAGCAATCAAATACATACACATATTCATGAACAAAAAATAATAATGATGATATACTATTCACCGTAATTTAACTAGTCACCAAAAGACAAATTCCCAAAGCACCACATTAATCTAGATTTTTACAAATCTAACACAATATTAGCCTAATTCTTAATTATAAAAAGAAAAAAAAAAAGGAGAAATAAACTGGCCTTAGTCTTGGGGAATTAAACCCAGCGAGAATTTTCTGTCCTCATGATTTTGCCACACGATTGTGTCTGTGGAAATTCTAACTAGAGATTTGTCACTTTGGGAAACACAGGTAACTACAGTTAGGATCTCACTCCCTGCCTTGAGAGCAAAGCAGATGTCATATTTGTCTTCAGCTCATTTCCTGTACATTCTTTCATGGCCAATAACAAGTGATCATAAAGTCACTGACTAACATGTCACTGTTAACTGGCAAGTAATCGTAAAACAGAGGGTTTGATGGCTAAACATACAATTATTCTAAACTGTACTAAACGTGTCTTATATTTCAATCAGTAAAGTCACATTTATAGCATCACCTTGTGAAAGAATAAGGAACTGACTTGCCAAAGTAGCAAGCAAAAAGCAAGCCTTTCCAAGCTCCTAATAGGAATTTGTTAAAAAAAAAATATACTTTTAGTTGTCTATTTGCTCTTTCACAATATATATATGCGTATTTATAGACAACCCAATTTGAACAATTTTTCTACTCATTTTTAATATTTTTCTCTAAGCACAATTAAATCATTTTGATATTAATCATTAGGACCACATGCAATAAAATTCTATGTGTTGTGCTTAAGCAAATATGAGTTTATATTTAGGCAAAATATTTGTCATCTTCCTTTTCTGTCTCAGTATTCTTTTAACATCATCTCTTGCCCCTCCATAGGTACAAAGACACCTAATTTTAAAGTGAACGGAAAAAAATAGAGGTCAGGGAATTCATTTCTAATAGATTCTCACAGCAGGGCATGAATCAGAGAAGCATAAATTGTGTGTACATTATCTAGCGTTTCAATCAATACTTGTTTTACAAATTAAAAGTAGAAAATCTATGGGTGTTAGTTGCTTATTACGAAGTTGGTTTTGCAAATATTAGGAATAAGACTCATCAATGCTTTACTCATTAAATTTTGTAAAATGTCATTTCTTTTTCTAACTATTTGTGTACAATTACCTAGTCCAGTGGTTTTCAGACATTAGTGTGCATAAGAAACATCTAGAGTATTTGTCATTTTTTACCAACCAGATATTTATCCCTATTCCCAGGCGCTGATTCCAGAGAACTGACCTGCATTTCAACCAGCCCACAGTACTCCTAAGGTGATGGAACTATGGGCCACTCTCTGAGAAACACTTGCCTGACTCTATGCTACCTCATTTTACCACCTGCATCTGCTGACTCTCCTCACCCACATTCAATCGGTTTATTTTCCTCTTCTATCATGCAATATCTTGGCCCTGGATTTACTGGCCTTCTATTCTTATATTGCTCAATCTTCTGAATTCCTCAGTATAATATAGATTTATTATCCAGTGTCTGACTTTGGATGAGAGGACATTCTGTTAACGTCCAGAACAAAGGGAACATTTTTAAAGGCTCAACAATTAAGAATATCCAGACAAGATCTTGAGCTCCTGAGGAATTTTCTGTCCTATTCACCACCAGGTGTTCCCCTGACCTAGCATAATATCTACCACATAATTGACAATCAATAAATAGTTACTAAATAATGCCTGAATGAATAAACACACACTGAGAACATTTTAGCTTGAAATAACTACTACAGAAGTAGTTAATTACTGACATTGGCCCTTAAACTTACCTATACCAACTTCCTTATTTTACAGATAGGTACACAGAGGCCCTCCTGAGGCGTGTGCCTTGAGCAAGCCAGTTCCAAGAACACAAGTCTTCCGATTCCCCGTGACATGCCCCCTCCCCCACTGGGCCCCATTACTGTAGCAGATTACCCATTGTTTTCTCACTAAATAACCTATGGCAATTTACCTATTGTTTTCAAGTAATGTTCAATTCTAACCAAACTGCTTTTCCTAAAACACTTAGAATTTCTGAGCACTCATCTCTCTCCAATCCTGTTCTCTGATCTTCAACCTCCAAAATCTAATTGTGTCCAACTTCAAAATCTGAGTAAAATCCTTAACCAGAAAGAACAGGCACAGCTCTACTCTGAGCACAGCTCTGTTTACTACAGTCATTTTAACTATTCTAATTAAAGTTCCTATAGTTGGGTATTTACAGAGTATGTGCAGTAATTCTAGTTTTATCACATTCAAGGTAGGTCATTAGCCCCCATAGTTTGGGGAACAATTGGGGGGGTGGGGAGTAAATGTGTGAACACACATACATATATGTGTGATGTATGTATACACTGTTTACACATTATAAATGTATGTGAACACATATAAATAATGAAAAGGAAGCCATTTAAGGTGGTAGAGAGAACTCTACAGTGGTCATTGGGTAGCAGGAATCTGAATGTGGGTTCTGTCACTAGCTTTTACATTTCTTTCCTTCTCTGGGCTATGTGCCCATTTTCCAAATCAGGGATTTGAATTTGGTGGTCTAGAAAGTTCTAGATCCCTTCCAGAGTTTTTTTAAGGAATCTTAAGGTCACAGAATGGGCAAATTGTTCATATTCTAAACTATCTCTTTGGCACAGTCTTTAAGTTAGAACTTCATTTGTACATACAGAAAGATTAGAGCATAACTCTACTGTCAGCCCACTTCTAGTCCGCACTGATAGTTTCATTCCTGGTAAAGGAAAGCTGGAACTAAGGCAGTTGCTTCTGTCATTGCCCCTGTTAGCTAAGTCTCTCTCTCACTCCCCACGCTCTTCATTCTCAGCCTGAGCTGCACATCACTGAGGGTTGTTCGTGTGTTTTCAAAGTTGATCTAGTTCACAGACATCAGGGTCCTCTTTCGGCTTCATCGTAGTCACCCCACTCTATTCCTAACAGAAAGATCCATTCTTCCACCTCAATAACTCCGCTAGGAACCTTTTACAAAAGCTTATTCTTTAATCCTGGAACTGAACTTTCAAAGGTTCATGAGATGGTTAAAAAAAAAAAGACAAAGAAATGGAGCTGGATGAAGAATCCTCTCTCTCCTATTTACAATCCCTAAGACCTTGAACAAGCTCTGTAATTCTGCTGAGCCTCTATAAATGAGGATTCTAACACCCACCTCACAAACTGCTGTTGGCTTCAAAGATGATGATGTGCAAAGAATCCATCCCAGAGCCTAGCCCACTACAAGTGGCTAAAAAACTGATAAAATGCCCAAAAGGCCCTTTCCATTCCTCACATTTCAAAGAGATGTGAGAGAGATAAATTCCATTTTACATGATTTGAAGTCTGTACAAATATGTTACTGTCATTCTTTGAGAAGTTCAGTGCTGTGCAAAGAACACACAGAAAGCTGCCCACGCACATCCTGCCACTGTCATTTAGGAAGCAGTTTTAATTCTACAAAACGATGCAAAGAGATGAAGCTATGCAGCTGTACCTGATTTCCACCTGATTTCTGACTTGATAATGTGGCTAAAATCGCTTGACCTCTCTGGATGTCGGAAACCCCATCCGCGCAGGGTGGGGATGGAGCTGAGCGACCTCTAATAGTCCTTCCTGTGCAGAGACTGCAGCGGTGCAGCCAGCGGGAGGCCCTGCGCGCTGGCCCGGGGCCAGAACGACTCCCTCCTCCCGCGGGAAGGGCTTCCCTCAGCAACCCAGGAAGCCGCAGGCAGGAGCGGGGGCGGCTCTCCCGCGCAGCTCCGGAGAGACTAGGCGAGCGCTGTCTTCCCACCATCAATAACGCAGTCTTTTGTCAGCAATAAATTCCCTCCAAAATTAATGAAAACAGCCCTTTTAAATTCTCATGTCACTGCCTCATACAGCAGGAGCTGGGCTAGGCTGCCTGCTCTCTAAATAAATATAAAAGCCATATAAATTGTCTGGAGGCGATATCTAGCTTGCTGGGCACAAGCTAATCTCCTCGATCGTCTACAGAAACAAGGAGAAAGATGGAAACCCAGGATCAGGATCTATGTTTGCTCTCCAGTGCAGGAGGCACCCACCCTCCGCCCACACTGGTGCTCTGCTGGCATCCATTGCCCAGGTCACTGCCACTGCAGTCATCCACAGTGTGACCTAGAGGATACTGTTAAGAAATATTAAGGAGGAGAGATCACCTCTTCCTTTTACAAGTGAAGAAACCAAAGGCCAGAGGAAGAAACAAAGGACCACAATCTACCCTCTAGTGCCTCGGTGGTCTAAATCCCAGCTTCTCAAATTTAAATATGCAGAAGATGCAGTAGGTCCAGATAGGTGGGGTGGGGCTGAGACTGTGCATGTCTGTAAGACAACCTAGTGCTGTTGCTGCTGGTACGGTGGTAGTGCATACATTTCTAGCAGCTCAGGTGGAGAAGACCTTGAGCTCCTTTGGGGAAGAGCCAGACATTATTTTTTTTTACTGTGTTCCCAGTATCTGACACATCAACGCAGTAGATAGGCTTTTAATAGAGGTTTGTCAAGTAATTAATTGGTACATGAAAGAGGCAGCATTGTATAGGGATTAGAAATCTGGACTCTGGATCCATCCTACCAAGGTTCACATTCCAGGAATGCCACTAACAAGTTGTGTGCCTTGGGCAAGTTATTTAACCTCTCTGTACCTCAGTTTTCTCAACTGTAAAATCGTATTACTAACGATATATGTCTTATAGAGTTGTCGAAATGAGCGAATACATATAAAGTGCTTAGAACAGTGGAAGGTGGTGTGATACAACAATGTGACTTGCTTCAGGTCACACAGCTACTTACATGATATGGGCTACCACTCGTAACTGACATTTTAATTCAGTGCTAGCAGCAGTATCTAGCAAAAGAAAAACATTCTATTTACTTAGTTACAAAAAATGACATTTCCACCCAAAAACCCTTAGAGTTATGAAATGTGAATGCAAATCACATGAAAAGATATCTTTTGGTTGAAGGTGGCAAATAATTGAACACACACACATTTAAACCAACCAGAAACTCAAACGCATGTGACTTAGTAATGAGAAGGAGCCCCAGCCTTGTAGTGACACAGATCTGAATTTAAATCCAGATCACCCACATCCAAATTGTGGAAAGGTGAACCAGTTATTCTCTTGAAATGACAACTGGCACATGAATAAAATGGAGAGATATTTATCTAGCTTAGAGGGCTGGTACGCAGAATAAATGAGATAATGTGCTTATGGTATATAATGCTACTGTACCCATAGCAAGAGCTCAAGAAGTCATAGCTTGTAATGATGGTGGTAGTAACACCATAAAACATTTACAGCAGGCACAGACTGAAAAAAGCAACTGACTGTTTTCTAACTGGTGTCCTTAAAGGAGAGGCCCCTTAAGTCTCCCAAAGCAATGTAGACTAGAAGAATGTTCAGGCTTCCTCCAGCTGTGACAGACTATAATGCATAGTTTGACTCCAACACATTAGAAAGTTGTATCTTGGAGCATGGACTGGAGGTTGTTTCAGGCCATCTGGTAAGGGACCAGAATAGGGCCTATATAGACCTGAAAGGTCTACATGCAACCAGACACTAGAGAGAAATGGTGGACTGTCATAGGACTTTGAGTTCTAAAAGGAGAGTACTAAACCTCAAGATTTAATACTTAAGCCATAGTGTTACCGAAATACAGCCTCCCACTTACTGAACTGAGACTCAAGGACAGAGTTTTGGATAAAGTAGAAAGGCAGCTTTATTTCTTTGCCAAGCAAAGGAGGTCACAGTGGGCTAATGCCTCTAAGATTGTGAGCTTTGAAGCCAGGGGATTTTATAGTACAAGTTTAAGAGTTCAAGGGACAGGGCTAGTTTCCAGACAGATTGTATACAGGGTAACAAACTGTTGCAAAGTTGTTCTTGTTTTTGCAGACGCAATCATCCCCTTCCCTCTGCTGGGTATGAAGTTCACCTCCAGCTTTGGGACTCTCTTAATATTCTTGTTCCTAGAACAAAGGATGCATAGGAAGGGGGCTCTGTGGAAAAGAGCTCTAGAGAAAAAGTCTTAAGTCAGGTTGACTTATAAGCCTTCAAGCCTTTTAAGCAGGTTGAGGCCTGGGACCTCCTGCTGCAGGCTATGGCCTACAGCTTGAACAACAGGATACAAGGAAACCAAAAGGGGTCAAACATGAATGCAGACATGCACAGTTGGAGCGATTTATGAACAACATGATGCACAACTGCCCTTTCTGAGGTGTAGGGTCAAGAGGAGGGCACTGGGGTCAAGAGGAAGGCACTTGGGGCAAAAGAAGGGCACTGAGCATGATCTCTGTGGTGGGTTAGGCGGACCACCCAAACCTCCCTCTTCAGCCTAACCCTGGTCAGCAAGAGCATGAGAAAACCCTTTTAAACCATTTCACAGTGGCAGTTACAAACACCACTGCAGATATCAGATGGTCACCAATGACAATAGATTCCTGCTTGGTTACAATAGAGCCCTTGAAGATAGTATACTGCAACTCATTTTCATTTGGGGAAACTGCTTTAAGGAAATAATTTGAAACTCTGAAACCAGGAAAGGGAGTAGGGTCAGGGAAGGGAAAAAAAAAATGTGATTGAAAAAAAAAACACTTAAGTCCCAGCCAGGTACACAGGCGTACAGTAGAACTGAATATAAATTGGATTTTTGTCAACTACTTCCCCACCCCATCCCACCCCATACCTTACCACCACACCAACAGTAATAACCCTGGGTTAGAGCAGACAGGCCTATGAACACAGATTCCCTCTGAGGAGGAGTACGTGGGGAACCACAAAGTGAGGGGGGAAGACAAATACAAGGATACACAGGGCACTTTAAGCCATTTAACCTATAGCAAAAATGAACATTAAACACAGCTCAACTCATATCCAGTTTAAAATAAATTCTCACACTAATTTGTGAGGTAATCCTCATAGATTGAGCCCTTCCTATTGCCAAATACAACATATCTGACTTGAGCTAGAAAAATTACAAGACATTCCAAAAGGAAAAAAAAAAATCCCAACTTGATCTATAGATTCAATGCAATCACAACCAAAACCCCAGTAAGTTGTTTTATGAATATTGAAAAACTGATTCTAAAGTTTATATGAAGAGGCAAAGACCCAGAATAGTCAACATAATATTGAAGAACAAAGTTGGAGGGCTGACACTAACTAACTTCAAGAGTTACTATAAAGCTGCAGTAATAAAGACTGCACTGGTAAAAGAATAGACAAATAGATCAATGGAACAGAGGAGAGAGCTCAGAAACAGACCCACATAAATACAGTCAACAAATCTTTGACGAAGGAGCAAAGGCAATACAAGGAGCAAAGATAGTTTCTTCAGCAAATGGTGCTGAATCAACTGGACATCCACAGCAAAAAGTAAATCTAGACACAGACCTTACACCCTTCACAAAAACTAACTGAAAGGGGGTCACAGACTAAATGTAAAGCAAAAAAGGGTCAAATTCCTTAAGATAACATAGATGACCTTGGGTATGACAATGATTTTGTAGATATAACACCATTTCTATGAAAGAAAGAATTGATAAGCTAAACTTTATTAAAATTAAAACTTCTGCTCTGTGAAAGACAAAGTCAAGGGAATGAGAAGACAAGCCATAGACTGAAAAATATTTGTAAAAGACAATTCTGGTAACAGGACTAATGTCCAAAATACACAAAGAACTCTAAAAACTCAACAATAAGATAACAACAACAACAAAATTCTAGTGAGCAATCTCTTGAGTACATCCCTCACCAAAGAAGATATACACATGGCAAATAAGGATATGAAGAGTTGCACAAATAATTGTTCTCAGGGAAATGCAAAGTGAAAAAAGATAAAGCACTGCAATCCTGTTAAAATAGCTAATACCTTAAAGAATGGCAATACCAATTGCTGCCACAGATGCAAAGCAACAAAAACTCTTATTTATTGCTAATAGGAATGCAAAATGGTACAACCCTTTTGTAAGACAGTCTGACAGTTTCTTACAAAGCTAAATATAGTCTTAACATATTATTCAGCAATTACACACTCAAGCATTAATCCAACTGATTTAAAAACTTATGCCAACATGAAGATCTGCATACAAATGTTTGTAGCAGCTTTATTTATAATCACCAAGATGTCTTTCAAAAGGTGAATGAGTAACCAAGTTGTGGTACATCCATACAATGGACTACTATTTAGTGATAAAAAGCAATGACCAATCAAGCCATTCAAAAACATAAGGTGAATTTTAAATCCATATTTCTAAATGGAAGAAGCCAGTCTGAAAAGGCTATATTCTGTACAATTGCTCATTATATAACATTTTGGAAGATGCAAAATTATGGAGATGGTGGAAAGATCACAGGTTGACAATGGTTTGGTAATTGGTGAGGGGAAGAATACTGAATAAGTAAAGTAGAGGGATTTTTTTAAGTGGTGAAAATATTTTGTATGATAGGATAATGGTGGTTACATAGCATTGTGCATTTGTCAAACACACAAAAAATTTACAATACAAAGAGAGGACCTTGGCAAGTGAAATTTAAGAAAAAATATTTACAAGGTTGGGAAATCCCAGGACAGACTGCAGACTCTGGCTAAATTCTAACTGTACTGCAAGTTTATGAAATAATCTCACTGAAGGAGATGGGGGAGGGAATGTGCTGACCTAAGTAACTGTGGAAATGAGTAGCATCTGTAAGACTGAAGTCAAAAGGAACTTTATACATAAGCACTGCACTCTACTTCCAAGGTCATTTCCCACATGGATTGGGTTAGCAATTCTGAAACCACTATGTATATATACTGCAATTTAACCATTAAGTAAATAAATGACAGATGGTGGGAGCAAGGGGTCTCGTTGTCATAGTGGGAAGTTAGAGATAACCAAGATTAAGAGGCTAGAATGATCCATGTGATAACAGTATAGACTTGGACACAAGAGTATGAGTTCATATTTAGCTTAATATAGACAGAGATGACAACATATAGTAATATATGCATTTATCAATAAGTGTATATACACAGTTAGCATACACACATATTTTTCCTTGCTCTGTCAGGTGACATCCCAGTAACAACGAGAGCAGCGAGCACCCCGATCTTGGTTTTAAATACCAAGTTTTAAATGTTTTAAATACTACTTAAATGGTATTTTATTTTAAATAGCACTCAAAAATACCATTTTCCAGTAAAAGATACCGGGGCTCCTTCAAGAAATAGTTGATTCTAGGACTGTGGACGGAAATATACAAGATGAGCTTGGAGCATATGGTATTGCCAGAAAATAACAAAGTGCTCAAAGCACACAATATGGGAATATGTCAAATGGACACAGGAGCCAAATGAAGAATTCCCAATGGCCAATGCTGGAACAATTTGAGCAACAAAATGAAGTTGAATTATATCCCATAAGTCCATACTGATATAAATAAAAGATGGAAAAAATAAATTAAGTGGCAGAGAACAAACAAATCTAGTGCTTGAGAGAATTTCAAATAATTTATGTAGATACTCTGCCTTAAAGGAAATGAAGCATAACCCCCACTCCTTCCATGTGGACTGCACAGAGTGATTTCCTTACAAAGAGTGCTGCATGGAAATAAAAGTAACTGTACAATCGAGAAACGTGACAAACAAGTGATCAAGTTTAACAACAGTTATTCTTTACAGTATAGAAATTTGGCTCCCACCATTTGGCTACATTTTAAGCCAGATTTATAGTATATATTCTTGATATGATGTGATGAGCATGGCACTTTACCTCAGTGGTCTTCCTCCCAAAAACCCATAACTCCAGTCTATTCATGAGAAAGACATCATGACAAATAACAAAGATGTTGAGAAACACATTTAAAAGTATCTGATCACTAATCTTCAAAACCATCAAAGCCATCAAAAATAGTCTGAGAAAGTATCTCAGCCAAAGGGAACATAAGACATGACAAATAAATGTAATATGTTATCCTGGATGCAGTATTGGAACAGAAAGGGGAATTAGGTAAAACCTGAGTAAATGTGAATAAAGTATAGACTTCAGTTGATGATAAAATATCAATATTTGTTAATGAATTGTGATTAATGCACTGTGCCAATGTAAGATGTTAACAACAGGGAGAAGTGGGTGTGGAGTACCTGTGAACTCTACTATCTTCACAATGTTTCTGTAAATCTAAAACTTTTTTAAAACAAAACTAGACAAAAAACGAGGGTCTCTTAAATATCTGTGAAAACACAAATGCTTCCTAGGAGTTATTCTTTTATCTGTTATCAATCACTTACATCTTAGTTAGTAGGTAGGTGTGAGATCAAATTTGGTATGAAGTTGCAGAAAACAGATCTGTGGCTCTTGAATGTAAATAGGTAAAAAGATGCAGGGTGTGCAGGGGTGGTGGTATGCAAAGTGGATGAGAATACGTTCTAATTTTATATCCTTGTAGTAGAAAAGTCAGTCAGATAACGTGAATGCCAGGATGTTCTGGGATAGAGTAGAAAGAACAGTCTGGTACCCTTCCTGTGTTATTTTGGTCAAGTCATTTTCTAGCTTTGGGCCTCAGTTTTTCCATGCACTTAATCAAAGAACTGAATCATAACATCTAAAGGGTCATTCAGCTCTGACTTTCTATGATGCCATATGTATTATTCTATCATGGGCTAAATGTTAGGGGAAATTAGTAAGACACAGAAAGTCAGAAAGTTTTACTTAATTCACTATAATTTTTGCCAATTTCACAATCAAGGGAAAAGGCCTATTGCATACTCTCATATGACATATGATTTCCCACTTTAAGAAAAAGGAATCAAATGAAATTCAATTTCACATTTGTCTTTTGGTAATGAAAAATTTTAAACAGAAAATTTGCATTTGACCAGAAAGAAGGAACACATAGTTGGCTTATTCTTTTGGTTTGGTTACACTTCACAGAAACAGACTCATAAGGTAGTATCTGTATGCCACAGATGCCAGAAAATTATTTATGGCGTAACAGAATAGAAGCATATGTCTATTTAAATAAAGCAGCATTAAAAAGTACATTCTCCACTTCCTATATGATTGCCACTTCATGAAATCTCTCAGATGTAACACTATCAAACTCATGTTGTATTGCCAAAATTCCATAAAAAGAGATCAAATCAAGAAAAAAATCTGCCATTTTTAGAAACAGATTAATGATATAAAAGTTAATGCTTACAGGCTTCTTTTATTTACTGGAGAAAGCATAATTAATGGAAGAACAAACTAGCAAAAAAATAAAGAATTGTTCCAATCCAATTTATAGTTGTTTTAGATAGTCCTACTCAGAATTTAATCTATACTAGACAAAACCAATAGAAAAAGAGAACTCATTTATAGCAATTTAATCTTAAATTTTTATTACACTTTCCTGACAGTACTGATAACTGACATCTGCACACTGAGAGTCATTGTGATTGATGACGGGAGTGCTTTGCAACTTTGACTGTTACAGCCATAATAGATCTTGGAGATCAATTCAACCATCATATTTTGCAACTGAGAAGGCTGAAACTTGAGACATAAAATAACTAACCTAGAGTCATACGGTAAATTTATGCCAGGGCCAAAACAAAACCTCAAATCATGAAAGTCCCACTTCAGTGCTGCTTTACCCACAAAAAAAGATAGAACTAGGCAGGACTATTTAGGAATTTTGTGAGTCAAAGGTTAAACAACTGGCAACTTGAAACTGACAATGAGTGTATTTACACCATGTATATGAGCAAATACTAAAACTATAGCTTTTTCTTTTTTTTTCAGGGAGGTGGTTTACCAACACACCACTGGCCCTGGTCCTCAATTTGCAATCATATTAGCTGTTTCACAAAAAATAAGCTTGATACTAAAGACTAGGAAAACTGATATCTTCAAGTTCATACTTAGCATTTCTAGGTAATGGTGTATCCTACTTATGCAGCAAAAGCTTAGAAATAGCATTGTGTATTTTTAAAGACTCATCTTTGAACGTAGGTGAAATTTGTATACCCATGTTTGACAGAGAATGTCAATTCACAGAACAGAGAATTGAGGATTTCAATTTTAGTTCTGCTTCTTTTGACTTAACTTCTTTCCAAATTAGGAATAGGCATAGCTATTTTACAAAAGCAGGGTTATTTTTATGGTGATCTTACAAGGATTTGGTTATTAGTTAACTTAGTCAAAAAGACAGTGGGCAGAGCCTGGAGAAGAGCACAAATAGGAGGAGGCACTGAGGAGCCAAGGGGAGAACAAAACAAAGGGAGTAGATGCCCAAGGAAACATGAACCCAATCGAGGAAGTGGAAGACCAGCTGCTTTAAGTCCTTCTTCCTCAATCTGCTGCTGTGACTTGGTGAAAAAATGTTGACTCAATTCTCACTTGGATGATCTAACTTTATTATAGGAACTATCACAGTTAATAGATAAATATTATCAAGGCTTAACTAACTGAACTGTCAGGCATTCTTTGAAGTCTGAGAAATGGAAAAGTGATGTATCCCATTTTTATTAAGTAGAATTTGAGGTATTTATGAGACATTCAAATGAAGGAAGCCAACTGGCAGTTTAACATGTGGTTCTATAGCAGGGTTCCTCACTCTCGACACTAATGACTGCTTGGAATGGATCACTCCTTTGTTGGGAGATGGGGGGAAGGGGAGTAGCTTGTGCCCTGAGGGATGCTTAGCAGCATTCCTGTCCTAAACCCATTAGATGCCAATAGCACACTCCTCCCCTTGCCATCAGAAATGTCTCAAGACATTGCCAGTTGTCCCCTGGAACATGAGAACTGCTCCCAGTTGAGAACCATAGGTCTATAGTGCAGAAAGTGAGTATGGAGTTAAGAAACAGATTTAGAAATCACCTTTTAGGTAATTGTTCAATCTTAAACAATGGTTGAAATTTTGCAGAAACATGTTTAAAGTAAAAAAAAATAAATAAGAAGCCAAAGTCAGTGGGTAAGTTAGAGCCCTGTTACAAATGACAGGTACCTAATTCAAACTAAAGAAATAAGAGAATTTATTGGACTTCTAGAAATGAGATCCTGTTAACACCAACATTTAAGGAGCCAGAAAAATGTGCTCATGAAGGAAATGAAAGAACAGGCAACGATGTAAAAAGAAACCCAGAAAAAAATATATGGTATAATAAAAGCCAGGAGATTCACTATCTTCCCTACTCAGGTCGTACTCTGAGCCTCCTTGTCCTTTGAGGCTGAGTTCAACTTTCATATTTTCTTTGAAGTTATTACTATCTCTTCAGTCATTACTATCATTCCTATCTCTGATTCCTTTTCTTAGCAACTAAGCCAAATACTCTTGCAGTTAAGTGGGTCTTTTTCAGCAGTATTTGTTGCTGTTTTGTAAATTCTATTCTTCTCCTTCCAACTAGATTTCAATTTCCTGAAGGATAAAACTACCTCATCCTGTATAGCTCTCCAGAGCCTCTGGGCTCAGTGTAGTTAGAAAGCCAATAGGTATTTTAGTATTAACTTGATCGGTTCTATCTATTGTCATTTTAGAAGAGCATCATTTCAGTAAACATTAGTGAGTAACCCTCATGAGTCATGCTTTGCTCTAGGCACAAGAAAAAATAAAGATGCCATGCATCGTCAGAGTAACATTAGCCTAACATCACTCTCCAATAGCGCCCCCTATTTTCACCTCCTAGCAACATGTTAATTACTACTCATCTCAAAGGGAGGTAAACCTGGTTTCATTTTTCTCCCCAAAATCAAACTTAGTTTCACATTAAAACATTCTAAGACGTGCTTATAATTGTTTTCCTTAAACCCAATCTGTGTTTCCAACCAGAATGCGGTATGTTATTTAGAAACAGTATTAAATGAGGAATAGGAAGATTTATTTCCATTCTTATGTTACCACTAACTTTTACTATAAATTTCATGGAAGTATTGCCCTTTCTGGTCCTCAGTTCCCCACTCTATAAAGTAAGGTAGCTTGATAAACGATTCCTAAGTGCCCTTCTAATTTTGACACATTGGATTTAGCGATTTAGTAAAGTAAACCATGCTACTTGATGTCTGACTACAGCACCCGTGAAGTCTTATGTATTGTAGAAGACAGCAATACACACGCATATATTTTGATGATTGGAAAAAGTAATTTACTAAAAGGATCAAATGAATATGCAACTTTATAATAAGTCATGCCAACTGACAACATGTCCTTTTTTGTTGCAAACAGATCTAGTTCATCTTGGCAATCAGATAGAGGTGGATAGACGTATGAATACTACTGCAACTAATTCTGCTTCCAGCTACCTTGAGAGAATGCTGAGGTTAGCAAGACAGCGAGGTGGGCAATAAATTGCTTTTCGAATAGATGGATATATTTTACTTTCCATCACAAGACTGCCTAATAAGTGAGTCCCTTGAGCACAAGTTGGCTTCTATGAAATGTTTTTTAATCTTTGCATTTCATCACTTTAATTTAAATAATACCCCATATTTTACTTTATCTACAGATAGCCAAGCTTTGTCATCACAATGTCCTGCTGAAAAATCACCCTTCCTATCAGATGGGTACCTAGTTGATGAGTCTTTTGCTGTAAACAGGGACACCTTGCACATATAGTTTATGCCTCCTGTCAAACGCTAATAATTAAGAGAAAGAAAAAGAGATTTGTGACTATTTTCGTTTTGCAGGGTTCCTAGAAGTTAGAGTGTGCGCAATGGCCACCAAGTTTATGGGGCAAGTTATTTGTATTTGTAAGCTATGTATATGTACTGCAAACCCTCAAATTTGCAAAATATAACCATCCACAAACTACTTCCATGCATTTCCACATACTGCACACATAATGATAATCAAAAAAGAAAAAGAATTAATTGGAATGCTTCCACCCTAATATCGCCTATTTATAAATTTTGTTGTGGTTGTATTTCCTTCCAGCCTTTGCTCATGTGCAGACATAATTTACATTTGGCTTTTTTACACTGCATAAGAGGAACCATTTCTCATTCTGCCTCACAGTTATTATAATGTAAAATGGCTATTAACATTCAATTTCTCATGCTCAAATGAAGCCAAATGGTACTTATTGA
The DNA here is from genome assembly GCF_048564905.1 of Vicugna pacos. NCBI lineage: Eukaryota > Metazoa > Chordata > Mammalia > Artiodactyla > Camelidae > Vicugna > Vicugna pacos. Next base: position 58,564,301 of record NC_132987.1, on the reverse strand, counting down.
CCATTTCTTATACCCAGGCCATGATTCTTGGCCTCAGAACCTTTGCATGTGCTTAAAATGTAGGTCCATCTTTACATGTTCAAATGCTACACATTCTTAAAGGCTGAGTTCTAAGCATATGATTTCAGTACAAGTGTTCCTGATCACCTTTTCTCCTACCCTCCCCAGATAGGGTCCACCCCCCTCTTTCTCTGAATTTCCAATTAGGTTTCACTTGCTAACTTGGATTTTTCCCCCTTGGTCACAGTTGTGCATAAAGTGCACTCTTTCGCTTAACTACCAGATCACTGGGGAGAAAAATCCATGTCTGACCCTTCATTGTGTCTTCTACAGCAACCAGTACATATTGGAGACAAATAAATGCTAACCAAATAAGTGATATGCATGCTGTATTCATTTTCTATAGCTGTCGTATCAAATTACTGAAAATTTGGTAGCACAAAACAATTTTTAAAATCTTACTAGTTGGGATTGATCAGAAATATAACCCAGTTCTCACTGTGCTAAAGTCAAGTTGTCAGCAGAGTTATCCTCCTTTCTACAGAATGTTCTAAGTAAGGGTATGTTTCTTTGCCTGTGTCTTTCTTCTGTGATTACATCTTATTCTCTCCCTGACTTAGCTGGGAAAGTTGCTCCGATTTTAAGGACTCATGGGATTAGACTTGGTCCATCTAGAGAATCCCAGATAATATCCCTATCTCAAAGTCTTTAATCATATCTGTAAATTTACGTGTGCTGTGTAAGGTACATATTCATAGGCTCCAGGGATTAAGACCTCAGTATCTCCGGGGCACCATTATTCTGCCTACCATAGATGCTCACATTAGGGTTAAAATAGAATGGAGCTGAGAAGTATTTTAAAATGATTGGGAATATCACCTTCTTATACAGACAAGAAAACATATTCAGAAAGGACAAATTTCTTGCCCTGAACACCAAATATAGTAAATGGAAATTTAAGATCTTGACTCACTGCGCAGATTTCCCCATTTAATTTTTCCATTTAATTACATATATTCCCAACATCACAACTACTTATTAGAAACAGAAAATAATTTATTTTAGAAGATGTATAAGGCTCAAAGAGGTATTTGCTCAAAGGCCTGAGTTTCTCATCTTTATGAATTCCATTCTAGTTATTTCCCTCGTACACCACTCTGGTCACCAACCCCACATAAATCCAATAAACAAATGCTGAAAACATCCAAATAATGACTCACAATAACAAAAATGAATTTATTTTTAATAGTCTCTTTTTTTTTTTAGAGATTCCCTTCTACTTGAGCCTCACTGAATGACTGTTTCTACACCTGCTCCTTTCTGGGATCCGAATGTGTGTGGAAGCTGTCCTTCATCTACCTTGTTGGAAACACAGAGTTTTTGTGTTTGGGACACAAGCCTACCTAGAGATACTGGGAGGCCTTCGCCCAAACTTGGTTTTACAAGGCAAACTGCCTTTACCTTAAAACCGGCTCTAGAAAACAGGCTGAGAAATGGGGGTAAGTGTGTCTAGAGATAGTCTCAACAATAACAAAAGGTGTTCTTAAGCTAAGTTGTCTAGATTCCCTTGGGGGTTGAAATGGTGGTGGGGGTGCTGCACTGCCACCTCAGAAGGAAATTCTGCCCGAGAGTCTGGACAATAAGGTAATACATATTTTTTGTAAGGACCATAAAGTATATCCTCTTTGAGTGCCCATGGGAAAAATTAAAATACTGGAGATAACATTAGGCTCAAGGCAGGCCAAGCCAGGCCAACTGTATTGGTGAGGAGAGTGAGGATTCTAACGATCATCACTGCTCCACTGAGCAAGGGATAAGAAGCCCCAAGTTTTTGGCAAGAGTGAAGTAACCAAAGGAAAGAATTTCTCAAATTTTTCTACAGAAGGAAAGCTAACAGCCCTATAACCTATTAGAATTTACATATGACTTTCACAACTCTCCAGTTAATTCTCACAATACCTTGTGAGGAAGGGGTTCTTCTCATCCCCAATTTACAATTAGGAAAATTAGTCTCTTATCATCTTAGAGGGACTTTGCCAAGATTTTCTCATAGTTACTCTCACCAAATTTTTCTTATGATGTCATTTTGCTAGTCTTCATATAACTACAAATTAAAATGGTCACAACATTAATCAAGGGCCTAGATAGAAAAAAAATGAATATAACTGATTTTTGAGCAGTCTTTTTCCTTACCCCCTCATTGCTAATTATGTGCTCAGGGAGCTCTCTTGGACAAGCTTTTCATCTTCCATATAAAATCTACTATTTTTTTCCAGCTTCTAAACTAATGTTCCTCTTCTGGGGACAGTTGTATCTGTTGGGGACAACCATCTCCAATGGGTGCTGCCATTTCTCCCAGACAATGAACTGCTTTCAGTAGATGCTTACAAGCTCTTTCTGGGTACCACCACCTTTCCTTGGTCCATATCTGCTTCTTCTTGAATCTCCATGTCCACTGCTTACAGAACTTGTTTCCACTAGATTCTGCCATGTTCCAGTTACCTTTATGTGCTGTTATGTCTACCAAACCTCACAATTCCCATTAGGCCCTACTACCAACATCACTAAGTATCACTGAGGTCCTAGAGATTTCACTCTGGAGTAGAGTTCTATAAATATTCATTTGATTATTTTTGTATTTATTCAGTTATCAGAATAACAAATTATCAAAACAATGATTCCCTGGACCCTAAATGCCTTACAGAAATTTTAATAAAAATAATCATCTTAGATTAAACTTATACATAGTCTATGGGAGCCTTCTCTACTCTGACAATTAAAACCTTTTTGTTCAAACAGTCCTGACCTATTCTCTCTTCTCTTAGATGCTCTCTTAAAAGGTTCCTCAGCCTCCCAGGAAGATTTCTAAAAGGCTCATTTCCTTATGATTCAGGCATGAATTGATCTATAATATAGCATTACTTTGACCAATTAATGAACTGCAAGAAAAGAGAATTCATTTGGCCTTGACTTGCAGAAAATCCTCTTTAGTGACTCATAATATTTTAAGATTACATTTCCTTTTCTCTACAGATCCAATTATACAACTTGGTTCTGCAGTGAATAAGATTTACATAATCTTAATAATGTAAACACTGTTGGGTTCTGTTTTTCACAGTTCCGTAAACAAAGTGTAGAATTCTCAAGCCTATAAACCATGGAAATGTTAAAATAATGCTAAAATTCTTAGAAACTAAGAGATGGAAGAAGGGAAAAAGAGAGACAAGGAGTTTATATCTGAGAAAATTGCATCTTTTGCTTTTGGAATAAACTGCTACTGCTAAAAGCTAATGAACCAAGAAATGCAGCTGCTATGTTTCTTTCTTAAACTTATGGGTGGTGAAGTAGGGAATACCAGATATCCATCAGAAAAATGTAAATCAAAGAAAAGTAAAAGAGATTCACTCTTGCAGTAAACCTACAGTGAGCAGGTGGTGTGGGAGACTTTCTATTTCATGCTCCGCCATAGAAAGAGAATATTTTGGGGATCAAGCTGTTGCATTTACTTGATTTCACATGGACTTCACCTACCCTCGGCAATATACATGAAGTGCTGGTTGGAGAGTATCAGCCTATTGTAACACAGAATGGGGATCCCTGGTTTTCTCACTCTTACTCTATTCCAAGCAAGAAAAGTCACTCACCACCACGAGAGTCCTAAAGATCAGGGACACAAATCCTTATCTGACCTGACTTTTCTGCCACTACAGTCTTTTGCCTCCTTAAGCCATGCTGTAGGCCAAAGCCCAAAACCAGGTCCATGAAGAAAGCTGTTGTAATTTATAAACACTGAGGTTTCTCAATTATTTATATATGTGCTATCATGAAACGGAGGACAAATCCCATGCTATCCACAAAAGAAAACGTTGTAATTCAGGTAAGTAGAAATACACCACACACGTGATGAGGAAACAAGGAAACAGCACATATGAAGAAAGGGTACTGCCTTGAGCCATTTTCTGGTAACCGCCTTTCAGTCCTGCATTGTTTGATCCCTGCTTATAAACTGCTTGTCACTTAGAAGAACGACATGCACCAGACTAGCCTTTTAGAAGAGTCCTGAACATGCTAATAAAAACTGTTAAAAAAGAAATCTTGTTCTCTTCTAAAATCATAAGGTCAATGTTTGTTAACCAACAGGAGCTGTAAAAGCTTATATCACAACATCTAGGAAGTCCTTTAAAACCATTTATTGAAAGCAGAAATTATAAATAGAATATTAAAAAAGGTAAACTATGTTGCCATAAAGGTTTTTTTTTCCCTAAGATCACACAAAATGAGAGCGTAAAAAGAAGCTATGAATTCAATTGCCCATCAGACTCCTCTACCATCCTTTTTGGAAAGTAGGAATAGAGAGATATTGTTTCTATATCCAAATTACAATCCACATGTGATACTTACTAGGAAATAGGGCATTTTGTATATCATAGTCATAAATCTTTTTTTTTAAGTCTGTAACTGAATGTTATTTTTCCCTGTTGGAATAATTTTCAAAATTATCTGGACTTTCTAAAGTTTATAAAGCAGTGAACTGTTCTTTTCCTGTTTTTTTATCCTGTGGAATAATTCTTCCAGCAGTTAGAAAGCATTTGGGTACACTGCTGATTTACAGTCTGCAAGGATTTTATATATATATATATATATATATATATATATAGCCATAAACACTAAACTTTGGATGGCCCATCTAGTGCACGATACTGATTCTAAGATAGCAAGGGATTAAGTGAATTTCAAGACTGCAACTCACCAGAAGAGGCCCAGAGATTATATCGATCCATATGTGTTTAAACTGCAGAGTCATTCAAGAAAATATTGCTATTATAGCTCCAAGCCTGGAAGTGATTCCTGATCATCTTTGACATTTTCAAAAATAGAAAATTATTTGGATTTATTTTAAATGTCACTCCTCTGCAGGTGAAGAATTTATTCATTTCGGAGAGTGCAGGATGAAACAAACTGTGCTGGTGCCTACTGGCTACAGAAAGTTTGGTAGAATTGACTACATTTTTGTGAAACAGACTTTGAGTATCTGCTGAATCACATGAAGGCAATGATCAAAAGAGAAGCTTATACTTAATCTTCAGAAGCAGTAAGGTGTGGTGGGAAGTTTCCTGGTCTAAGAGTCAGAATGCAGGATTTGAGTTCCAACTTCATCAATTACTAGCTCCGAGTCTTTCGGCGAGTCAGCCTCAGTCTCTGTGTCCACACTTGCACCAGCAAAGGTAGTACTACTAGCTCTCTGGTCTCTTCAGAAGTCTTCGCTTCCTCAGAAAGTCATTTTATATCTCATCCTCAGTCTCCTCATCTGAAAAACAGGGCTAAAACTCCAGGCCCTGATAATGTCAGAAACTCCGAGAATACAACTGAGAACATGGATGTGAAAATCATTAAAAAACCCGAAGTATTTATTAATTTATATAGTTGCAAAATAATATATTAAAAAAACTATTGCCTCTATTTGCCTAAAATTTGTTTTTATTCTAACCAAGTATTAAGAATTTTGACAGTTATGTTTATAAACTTAATTTATTTGAATTGATTGGCTATTTCTAATTTCTTAATTCACATGGACATGTTATCTCTTAGGAACAGATACGGAATTTTCTTTCTGGATGAGAACACGAATAGTTGAGCATTTGGACCAGTTATTCTCTCAGTCTGTATCAAAAGCCTGCAGCCTGGCTATTGAAATAAAGGGAAAGTAGCAAGATGCAATCATAGTCATCAGAGTCAGCACCTTTTCTTTTTCTTTTGGAGCACTGTCACACCAGTGTCATTGGAGAAATGCAGTGGTATTTTTTTTTCTCGATAGGAAAGAAAGCTCATAGCCATTCTGAAGCAGCTTCATGCTTTCTTACGTGAGTCTCTTCATTGTTCTGCCCTTCTGCCATTCTGTGTGGTTATAAATTTGGCATCACCTGAAAGAATTCCTATGATGAATATTCTTTGTAAAACATCTCTCCCGACATTTTTTTTCTGCCATTCAAAAGCGTTCCCTACAGTCTCTACTGCTACCCCAATCAAACTCAATTTCTCACTAGTCACTGTATATTACCCCTTACTTTCCTATTTCTGCTCATGCTCTTCCTTCACTTGGGATCCTATCACTCAGTGGTTGCACGGTCAAACTCTCTCCATTTTTCAAAGTCCATATGAAATGCCAACCACTGGATGAAGACTTCTCTGATGGCCTTGAAGGCTTAAATGTCTCCATCCTCTGGAATTCCATAGCCTTTTAACCACATTTTAGAAGGTATTTATCACTTTTGCTTTTGTTGTTTATCTACCTCACCCCGCCCCCCGCCTCTTTTTTTTACAGGGAACAACACACTTTGTTCGGCACCAGTAATGCAGTACGTGCAGCACTCGGGTCACCAAAATTCATTCCAACACTGAAATGCTCACCCCGGTAGGGATGGTGTTTTCTGAACTGGAATCCACGGTAGCAGCACATTCCAGTCTTTTGTTTCTTTGTCCAAGTTTATGTAAAATTCGGGCGGCCAAGTACCACCACCACCCCACCCCCCACCGCCGTCACATATTGTCACTCGACTTTTGACTTAGCTCACAGGCTGCTCTGCTATCAGATTCACGGCGAAGTCTTCATTCACCTTTTTCTAACGACCTACAAATCGAACTTTCCTGTAATCTTTATCGTCCTAAACCTGGCTGGTGTGCGTGACTTACCCCCGGGCGGCCTAGTTCCGCAAGCCAAGGCATTTGGCGCCAGACGGCAGGCTCCGCGCAGCCGCCGCGCCGCTCCGCCGCCCAAGGGACACCGCTGCTGCCGCCACCTTGCGGGCTGACCCTTGACCTGGCGCGCCAACGCGCCGAGCCCTGACGCATGCGCACGGCTCTCTCGTTGGCCTCTGCATCCAAGTGCCTCCAGGGCAATACGTGGTCGTTACAGTGTTTCCAGGAGCACTTGGCACATAATAGTAAGTGTTAAATGAATGGTATAGATTGTTAAATTTAAATGGCACTAATTATCTCAGTTTTCAGCAGGCTACTAGTAAAACTAAGGTCTCATTACATGAGTAACTGAATCTTATTAATTCTGAGTCTCTAGCACCTACTGGAAATTCAATCCCCTGCAGAAAGAGGCCTTTTCACCCCAGTCTTTCTGAGAATCACCCAAGGAGTCTGCTCGTGTTTAGCTTAGGAACGTTTGTAATGTTCTGTAATGGTTATTCAGCGGATGGTACCTCATGTTGCCATACTTAGTCTCTTTGAGGTCAAAGGCCAGGTGTGGTTCATCTCTGCAGTTCTTACATTACCTGGTACATTACCAAGTACATAACTGTCGATCAGTAAACATTGGTAAAGTCTAAAGTATATGAACTACAGAGGACAAATTCAATGGAATTTCAGCATTTGCCTTTCAAATGCTGTATCACAGTTGTGCAAACAGCCCAGTAGCATTAAACAGAAGTAGAGTACAAAGGCTAAGAGCTCCAGAATCCTAGCCCAGGGCCCCACTAGATGTGTGGCTGTATCTACACCTCAATAATCTTGCTTCTCAAGGAGACACAGCTCTGGGTATGTCTACAGTCACCCTGAGACAACAGTGGTATTGGTAAGACTCTCTTACTCTCTCCCTGACTGTCCCGAGTTGTTCAGTTCCACCAATTGCCCGCTGATTGCTCTGCTATTTTCAGCAATGCCCTGGTACTTTATTTTCACTCTACCTACTAATCCATTCAAATTGTAGATCCTTTAAAGGAATAGTTTCTGAGGTCAGTGCTTGGTATTTGTTCTTATCCCAAAAGGACTCCTCTCAGCTGCCTCATTCATGGTTCTCTTCTGCAAACTAGTCAATCTACTAGTCAATAGATTGTATCTTCATTAAATCCACATATCTCCCCCCAGGAGCTGTAGGCAGGCACAATGGCAAGCTTCTCTTTGAGTGAAAACCCCACAATAGGAGCTGAGCCCCTGGTAGGTGAGTGAGGGTTCAGCCAGTAGTCTGAAATCATCTCTTCTTGTGACTCCTCTGGCATCTAGCCTCTGACTCACAAGCCAGGGCAAGGACAATTATCGCCCCCATATTCTCAGCAAATTGCACCCAAGGCAGAGCCCCCTTTTCATAAATAGGGACTGAATAGGAAATTAAAACCCTCACCTCTCAGCCAGATGTGCCCAGGACTTAGCTTCAGCAGTATCAAGGCAGAAGTCCTGAAGTCCTGCTCCTTCCAGTAAGAAAGCTCTCTTATTGGGAGCTGAGGGGAGAGAGAGTCCTGTGTTCTTGGCTATAGCATTCTGAAGTGAATTCTCCACCTCACTGAGCTGGGAGGATTTAGAGAGGGAGTTCAAACGCTACAGATTCTGGCCTTTCCCAATTCTTAAAGATTTTCTTGAATCGATATTTTTTTCATTGGCTTCTTGCTCTTGCTCTTGCGATCATTTACAGAAGCTTTAAATGGTTGCTTTTTATAATTTTCACTGTTTCTCTGGGAAGCAGGTCAAAAGAGTTCCTCACACTGACATGCCAGGAGTCAGTGGGCTAAACATTTATTCGTAATAAGAAAATTATGGAAAACTGTGCCAAGACACTATTATTAATCAAGCAGATTAGCAAAATGTAAGTGTGTTTCAACACACTCTGTTGGTGACACTGTGAAGAAACAGGCCCTCCTACACCATTCAGGTTGGGTATAAATTTGTATGCTCCCTAGAGAGGGTAGTCCTGAAAAACAAGTTACAAAAGCACTTACCCTTTGACCTGGCTGTTCTACTTTTGGCCTTTATTCTACAGGTATATCTGCATGCATAGCATTACTGCTAAGAACAAAATATTGGAAATAATTGAATATGAGGGGCTAAATAAAGAATGAATATGTGATTTATGTCATATGAAAAGAGCTCCATGATATATTCAATGGGGGACAAAGGTGTATATTAACTTCTATGTGAGAAATTGATGGAAAAGACAAATATATATTTATTTGAATTTTTATAAAGAACTTCTGGAAAAGGGTATGAGATTAAGAGATAAAAACTACTATGTATAAAATAAAAAAGCAACAAAGATATATTGTACAGCACAAGGAAATATAGCCATTATTTTCTAACAATATTATATGAAGTATATATAATCAGTCAAAATATTGAATCACTATGTTGTACACCTGAAACTAATATAATATTGTAAATCCACTGTAATTCAATTAAAAAATTTTAAAAAGAATCTCAGAAGATATCAAAGAAATCAATAAAAGTGGAGATTACTACAAAACATGGTAGATATGGCAGGAGTGGGAATGAGGTTTCCATGGTGTTCTTTTGATATTATTTTGCACTTTGAACCATGCAAATGTATTGCCTGTAAATAAAAAAAAATTAAATTTACAAAAGAATGAAAACAGAATTTCTAGTAGGATAAAGTTACTAGGCAGGAAGTGGCCTTTGTTATCATCATATTCAAGTCCTAGAATTTACAGATAAAGAAATAAAGGTTTAGATAGAAAAAGGGACTGCACCAGGATCCATGCCAAGTTATTGGTAGAATTGGGACTTAAATGTTCCAATTCTAAATCAGGCCTCTGCCCACTTCTGCATATTTGCTTTTGATATTAGAGAATCCTGTGTTTAACTTCTACTGTGTATAATGGAAAGGAAGTATCATACTGAAAAATAATATACTCTGAGCCCTTTCTGCCCTGCAGTGCCCTGTGTCCATCTGGAGTGTGGGGCCTGCTTCATAGCAGCCTCCACATCGCCCCTAATGAAGGCATGACAGCTCTATATGCTGGGAGCCCTTTATTAAAAATTCACAAAAGCAGGCTCCACGTTCTGCAGCATTTTCTTCTTGCAAACCACTTTATTGTTTTTCTCTTTTTGACCATCTTAGGAATACTCTTTAGGCATCTTTCCACCTTGATGACGGCATGAGCACCCTAACATCACTCACAGCCTCGGTAATGCTGCAAAACCACCTGTCCTGGAGATGGCAGGGAGAGTGTCTAAGTTACTGGTTACTAAATCGGAGATGAAAGCTGTAGAGAACAAGGCTTCACGGAGGTAAATTTAAGCACTTTCTACAGATTTTTTTTAATACACTGGCCCTGGCTGCTTCTCAAACTGTACAAAGTGGGCATAATTTTTCTCTGTATAGTCTCTCCCTATTAATCTTCTCCCCTGCCCATTCCCAGTCCCTGAGGTTCCAAGACTGTCGACTGCACCAGCTTCAGGATTAGGCATGTGGTCCAAACGTAGCCAGAGCACCCCATCCTCCTGACCAGGGAGATTAAATCAGGGCAGGCATATAACTCAGCCTAAGCCAGTGAGAACACAAGGAATTTTGCTGGCTATATCCAAAAAAACCTCACCTTTCTCTTGAGGTTGCTAAACTGGAAGAACTTAAGTCTGTAGATTCCAGTAGTCAACTTTACTCTCACACCAAAAAGTCCAAATGCAAACCAACACGGAGAAATCAGAATCTGAAAGACTCTGGATGGCAGTGTTTATTTAACACTGTATCCATCTGTGTCCGAAAATGTGTCCCTTGAATTTCCCAGTTCTATGAAAAGGGAAAAATAAAATTCCTCTTTTTGGTGGTTATTTAGGCTAGATTTGAAAAAAAAATTTTTTATCGACTTATAGTTAATTTACAATGTTGTATTAGTTTCTGGTGTACAGCAAAGTGATTCAGTTATATATATTTATATATGTGTCTGTGTGTGTGTGTATATATATATTCTTTTTCATATTCTTTCCCATTATGGTTCATTACAGGATATTGAATATAGTTCTCTATGTTATACAGTAGGACTTTGTTATTTATTTTATATACAGTAATTTGTATCTGCTAGCCCTAAACTCCTAATTTATCCCTTCCCCGCCCCTCTTTCCCCTTTGGTAACCGTAAGTTTGTTTTTAGGCTAGATCTGAGTATCTATCTCATGCAGCTCCAAAATCCAAACAGAAAATTTTTCTTATTTAATTATAAGATATAGATACATTTTAGAAGTTTTAGTGTTCTCCAAAGTGTAAGTATATTATTTATTCTTTCCAATAAAACCTCGATTAAAATGGAAAGATTATAATTAAGGAAGCAGATATTCAACATATGTTCCTTACTTTAATCTCAAATTCTCTGGAGCACTTAGAAATTTTTCAGTAGAAGAACAATATCCTGGAGAAAAAAAAAACATAAACGCTAGGAATAATAATTTTTATAATCCCTATTACAAGTTATAAAGCATCATCATATGCTAACAATTTCATTCCCCTACCCCTGTAACAAGGCTTTTAGGTGCACAGCGTGTTAACAATCTCATTTTGAAAGTGAGCAAAGCCGAATTTCAAAAACCATTACTTACCCAAGATCACACAGCTAAGGAAGGGAGCAGGAGTTGAACACAAGTATACCAATTTATTCTTCATGTGTCCATTACTCCACGCTGACTCACATATGGATAAACAAAATCTGACTGGTCAGTTGAAGGATTTAATCTCAATTGCAACTGTTCCTTTTCACTTGGGTTCTAGAAATCATATGGATTTCCTCTTTTGCATTTGCAAATCAGTAAATCTTCTGGTCTGTTTTTCCTATACCAGCGCTGCTCAAAAAAATCCGTGTTCACATTATACAGAGGTATTGATTTTGCTCACCCAAGAAATATTTTTAAAGTGTTATTTATGAAGAGTATAGGGGAAAACTTCTTTTGTTCATAAGAGGAAAGTAAACAGTTCTTACAAAGCTGCCTGGGGCTGCTTTCAGATAATTTAATTTGACTCAAAAACCACTTACAGAGTTGATGCATTTGTAAACCCTGTGAAATGGTGTTATTTTTTTATGGCAGATAAAGATGAGGAAAATGATCAAGCGAAATAAGACACAGTCCCTGTGCTAGGGAGACGGTGGGTGGGGAGGAGGATACGATGTGTTTCTTGGGGTTTGGAATTGCAAACCACAAACTTCCTTCCATTTTACGTAAAAAAAGAATCTGCTTTGCACGTTAGGTGACTCAAAATACATCCAAGGTAGAGACAGAGTCAGAATTGGATGTGTGCCACCAGGAGCAAAGTCCAGGGACTGCTTCTGCAGGCGACACTGTTACCACTGATGAGGGTGTGTGCTGCAGCTCTCCTGGACGCTGGATGCCAGAGCCTCGAACACTGCTGTCCTCAAAGGCCAGACAGTTGGCCACCGGGCTTGCCTGAAAATGGCTCCCATGGGGCAAATGCTTCCTTAGGTTGCTCTTTTGTGAGGGTGTTTCTGCTTGGGAGGGTCTCGGTCACATGCTCTGCTGCAGGGAAGACCAGGAGGACAAATTTCTGGATTCTAAATTGAGAATAGGGACACCCATTTAATTGAGGAAAATTCCTCAAACATAGAAAGGATATATAAAGGCTCCTGGCATTTTCTAAGCATATATATGTCTACAAGATAAATTAGAGGAAACACAAAGGAAAGTTTTTAGCAGGAAATCTTACATCCTGTGATGGAAGATGTGGCAGACAGACTTGGACGTATTACTGAGAAAGATTGTTCTTGAAACACATTAGGCAGCGAAGGTGTACTCCGAGCGCCCTAATTATTCTAGTCCCTTTCCAAAAGGCTTCCACATCCCTTTGCTCTCTACTCCTTGTATACCTCAGATAAAGTAACTGTGCACTAAAGATGATTTGAGAAGCTTTCAAGGTGTTTTTATAGAGATAATAATACTAAAATGTAAATTGTCCCCCTCGTGGTCTCAAACATCAAAGTTAGATGTCAAACTCAAAACTGAATCCAACTTTACTGAAGTAATTTGGCAAATGGACAAAACAAAACTCCAAAATGTTAAGGTTAACATCTAAAAATCTAATGATGAGTCAAGCAAAGTGGTTCACATCACCTTTTTGAAGTGATCCCCAAAGTGCTGAATTATGATAGCCCTGAGCTAGCATAAAGCTGTTCTAAAGAAATCTTTCATCCCTGCTTTAAATGGATGACAAGCGGAGCATTAGAGGAAGAGGCCAGACTCTGCTAAAGAAGAGGCAAGTTTCATGATTATAACATCCTCCAGGGCATTGTGTACGACACCGGGTCACAGGACGCCATCCCCAAGCAGGCCTCACTAACACTCCAGCCTGTGCCTCCCCGACGAAATGAGTGACTTCCAGGTGGACTGTTCACCCAGCCGGACCCTAGTGCATTTAAACTTTTTATTTGGGGTTTAAAAGAGCAGTAGGAAAATGGACCATACTCTCGCTTTCTCAATGTCAAGCATACATCATTTACATGGTAATTTTATTATTTCTGGAATTCATTCAGTTAAAAAGAACATCTGTTATTTAAAATGGAATACCATGCAATGATTATAGTTATGTCTGGGGAGAAATGAAGATTGCTAAATATCTTTGATATATTTTTGAATGCACAGAAAAAAATCTGCAAGGATATATACTAAGTTTGGATTTTGTGGGGTGTTTTTTACTTGGCTTTTACTCCTTCTTTATACCTTCCTGGATGTTCCAAATCATCTATAAAACATATATATTACATTAATAATTAGAAAAGTAATAGTGAATGTTTCATTTAGGGTATCAAAGTCACGATTACTTGAGTGCAATATGAAATACATGATAATTTATTGGTGTTTTGAATATATGTTATCCCCAGAAAATTATTTTCTAAATTACAAATTTTAATAAACTCTTAGGGAAGTTGAGCTTTCTAAACTGGCCTGCTTCCTTACTGAGACAGAAATAGCAAGCTTAAGGAGCACTAGGTAACATTTTCTCGAGGCCTCACGTCAGCATCCTGGACACTCACAAGTACTAAGAAGGGGCTGACATTTTTTACTGCAACACTTAGTGTCTCGAGACTCCTCCATTTCTGAGCGCTTTCATTGACACATTGTCCTCTGGTATGCACTTCTGTGAGGCCGGGCAGCTATGACCATTGCCCCCCTGAAGCCAGCACCACTTTCTCCTGCCCTCACTCTCTCCTCACTTCTCCTCGTAGAAGAGCGAGTGGAAGGAGCATGCATTTTGGTACCACACAGCTTGCATTTGAATTCAGATTCTAGCATTTACTCACGCTCATGGTCTGACCACTTAATCATCTATAAAGTGGACATGTGGATGAATAATAGTAACACAGCCACCCAAATAGTATCCAGTAGTAACCAACAGTAGTAATACCCAGCAAACATTTAATTTGTTGGAAAATTGAACTGGTCGGGACACATGAAAGCAGCTTTCAAACTATAAAGCAATGTGCAAAAGGTTTTATTCTTTTCAATTCTAAATTTGTTCCTTTTAATAATAAGCCATGGCTTGAAAAATCAGATAAATGTATTAAGTATAATTAAGAGAAAACTAAAATCTAGCAAATGAGTTTTAAGTGTTGCCAGGGGTCTGAATGGAACTAAAGATACCAAGTTTCTTCCAGTCTAATACATACATATTGACCCACAGTTTCAATATTTCTAAAATTGGGGGTGGGCCTTAAACTGATAGTGTCTTATAATTGGCATTTGGGACGTGGTCATCACCTGCCTAGGGGCAGGCATCAAAAGCACTACCCTCAACCCTTGCAAAATGGGTGTCTGCAGCCTGGAAGAAAGTCCCAAAGTGAAAAAAAAAAAAAAAGAAACATAAATACAAAATGGGAACAGACTCATAGACATAGAATACAAACTTGTGGTTGCCAAGGGGAAGGGGAGTGGGAAGGGACAGACTGGGATTTCAAAATGTAGAATATATAAGCAAGATTATACTGTATAGCACAGGGAAATATATACAAGATCCTGTGGTAGCTCACAGCGAAAAAAATGTGACAATGAACATATATATGTTCATGTACAACTGAAAAATTATGCTCTACACTGGAATTTGACACAACATCGTAAAATGAATATAAGTCAATAAAAAATGTTTTAAAAAAAAAGACATGAACTCGTTTACAAAACAGGCACAGATTCACAGACATAGAAAACAAACTTGTGGTTACCAGGATGTGAAGCGGTTGGGAAGGGATAAATTGGGAGTTTGAGATTTGCAGATACTAACTACTATATATGAAATAGATAAACAGCAAGTCTATACTATATAGCACAGGGAACTATATTCAGTATCTTGTAGTGACCTGTAATGAAAAAGAATATGAAAACAAATGTATGTATGAATATGTGACTGAACTATTATGCTGTACACCAGAAATTGACACAACTTTGTAAACTGACTATACTTCAATAAAGAAAAAAAAGAATGAAGAAAAAAAGAAAGTCCCAAAGTGAAAGGTGAAGCACTTCTTTGAAGAAATGCTGCAACATCAATTTTCCTAGTGGCACAGGGGATGATATTGGAAGAAATGACAGGGATGTGGCAGTGAGTCCAAACACATCCAAAAGAGTCAGACTCTGTATGTGGAGAAGCTTCAGGAAAATTTAACCCATTTTTTTGTGTTTTCATTTTTTAGGTATGTATGAAGACAGATATAATTTCATAAACTGTCACAAATGACTTAAAAAGCTCTCTCAATACAAAAATAAGTGCAGAGTGGCATAAAAACATGTAGTATTATTTTTATTGACAACGTTTTCTCTGTTATTAAACAATAATGGTGCATCTTACAATCAGTGGTGTCTTGGATACAGTGAAATAGGGTAAATGTCCAGTTGTTCTTTTTTTTTTAATCCTGTTACCCCAAATACTTCATTCAGCAGGCTCTCTTAGGAATAAGAACATTGTCTTAGGGAATCGTGGTACTGTTAATACATCACAGAAAATGGACAATACTTCCATAATGTCATCTAATATCCAATCTATATTCAACCTCCTGCAAATTGTCCAAAAATGTCTTTTATGGTTTTTCTTAAACCAGCAGCCAGTCAAGTTTCATGCATTACATTTGACTAAAATTGTTATTATTGTTAGCCCTGTGTACCAACTACTCAGTAGAGACAAATTTACTTTGTTTTAAACCTGCCCCCCTTTATCTTTTAGGGCATAAGTGTTCATTTTGTTTCATCCTGCTTTTATCTTATGGAGCTTTTTTAAGGTAGGAAGTATTTAGCAACCTTACCAAGAGATTTGCCCACTGGAATCCATATTAATTGTTTTACTGAGTTTCTTAATCTTTCAGAGGTAGGAATAAATAGAAGGTTATTTCTGAACTTCACTGTTGCATTGCAGCAGGACTAAGTTGCTGTAATGAATTTATCAAATTGCTCTCTGGGGCAATACATATGTACACCAGAAATCCCAAATATCTGGAGAAGCATTGCCTTTTGAAAGTTCAATGTCATGTTCCCTGAGTGTTTTGGGTTTAGCCGATTATGAGTAACTTCTTTATTTTGACAAAATATTCCAATCTTCTGGTTGCCAAATTAAAAATAGTTCCTTTCATATTTCCTTTAGAAGGGAGTTAGTGCTTTGAATATGATGTTCGCATCTTGGAAAGAATAGCATTTCTTGATGAATGAAAACACGTCTTTTCAACAAAGGACTTGCTGTTCCATTCTTTTATAAAACGGTTTAGTGCTGGTGTGGAAAAAAATGTACAGACTTGAAGAAAGTGTATGGACTAAAGAACAAAACAAATTGGATGTTCAAGATAGCAGGATGGGAACACTGCATATTTCTTATTATGCTTTTCATTTATGTTGAAGCAAAAAAAAAGGGATTTGGGGGAAAAATTGGATACTAAAAGTCACATAATACCCAATATAGTGTACAATAGAGATTATCAAAGTTACCAAGTTATTTCTTTTTGATTAAAGAGTTTTCTATCAAGTATGCCAGAATATTTAATTGAAACTGGCAACCCTACTGCTGAAAGTGTGTTGTATAGTCCTGTTTTAAGTTGTTCAGAATGGATATTTTGTCCGCTTCTAGCTCTTAGTAGGGTTTTCTGTAAGTAAAACATCTAGACAGTGGAATTCTGTACAGGTAGAGTTTTTCTGCTTATAAAAATTTCTTATTTGTTATTCAGTTGTTAGTAAATAATAAGCTAACCCAGAAGTGTGCAATGTCTAATGTGTGTCTAGTCACTGGTTTAGCATAATGCCTCTATTTGGTTATTATATAGATTTACTATGTTAACCAGTTTCACAATGGATTAGTCTTAATTTCCAGTCAACTGATAACATTAGTGAATAAGTGGACAGACTCTATCAACAAACATTCCCTCTTCTTCTGTTTCTACTATACTCCCAAAGTAATCATTTTTAAAAATGAAGCTATATAATATTGGAATGGAAGTTTCCTTGATTATACTTCTATGCGCCATCATTACTGCCTCGGCACTAGGACCTCAGTGGGCAAGTAAAGTCCCAAGGCCATTTCTATTTTTTGAGGTTCCCAGTTGCAGAATAAAGAAATGCCAAAATATGGCTACAAAACTGATGTATGTTAAAAGTTCACATTTAACATTTTAATTATGTTTATGCTCTAGAGAATTCAGTCACTGTGTCTGTGACATTGTAGAGATAATCTCAAAATTGTATTTTTGAGGCTCAACATTCTGAGAGACCCTGGACTCTCCAGTCACTCTGCAACGTATGGTCTCACGTTAAGTCCCGCCAATCACACATTCACTTTGTTAATTACATAGAGTTTTGATTTTCCTATCATCCCCAACTCCTATAAACTATTTTCAACTGGTTACTGTAGCTTTTTTGTCATATTTGTATGTAAACATGTGTCATAGTACAGTACCAAATACTGATACCCACAGCAATAAAAAAAGATTGAAAAAAATTGATCAATATCTTGTTCCACATAACTTTCGTGAGGACAAATCCTTTTATATTTTTAGTATACCATTTCAATTTCATGGAGGCTGTCCAAATTTACAGGAAAATATGTTTGCAAATCCCCAGAAATATTGTCATTTCTTTTTTTTCAATCACAGAGGAGATTTCTCTTACTTCCCAAGGTATAGGTCATCATTCAATTTCCTCCTTTCACCCCGTCGCTGTCCATCAATAAACAACTGTATCTCCACTTGCTCTTATCATTTCTCTCCAGCCTCACAAGAAAGTTGATCTTATATATCCAGTCTAAACATAATCCTTCAAACTGTGCCCTAAATCGTATTTTCCTTCCTTAGAAATCTCACAATATCTTCTTTCTTTTCTCTTTCCTCAACAGCTGTCTCCACTGCTTCCCTTCTCTTCACACACACATACATATACATCTCTCTCCCATTATTAAAATTTAAATGTGTGGTTTAATTTCCACGGTCTTCTAGGCATCCTCTCATCTCCCTGATTGCCTCTGTAACCAGCTTCTTTTAAAGTAGTCTACATTTCCTCCTTTCCCTTCTGCCCTCCCCCACTGCTATGTTATCTCTGCCCCTCTCTCTCCAGGAAACTTGTTCCCACAAGAGTGATCAGTTACTCCTTTTTTCCTAATACAATGAATACATTTCAGCCCTGATCTTACTTTATTTCTCTGAAATATATGGAAGACTGAACCAAACTTTTCCTGAAATTGTCTCCCGGAAGACTTCCATGACACAATTCACTCCTATTTTTCCATGTACATCTGCAGCCACCTCTTAACCTCCTGCACAAATTCATTTTCTTTCAGCTACCCTTTAAAAGAGGCACCTAAGGAGACATGACAATTAAATGTAATGTGGGACCCCTGGATGAGATCTTGGGACAGAAATAGGACATTAGGTAAATACTGAAGAAGCATGAATATATTACACATGTATCATTTGATCTCTACAGTCATGTAAGTATTTTTATTTTTTTACTTTACAGAGTTGTAGTAGGCTAAGAGATACTATATTAATTTGGAAGATCATATACATACTAACTAGTAGATCCTAAAATTGATCCCACATCTTTAGATACAGAGTCCAGTATTCTTTCCGATACTTAATTCTACAGTGTGTTCTTAAAGACATAATATTAAAAAGAGTGTAATACACTTTTTCTTCAACAAAGTTATTCAGAGTAAGCATATCAGGTTATAAATATATAGGGTTTCAGTTGTATTTGCTTTGTTGAGATATGCTTTCATTTTAAGAAAAAAAGTACCCAAAGTTTTGATTCTCTAAGAAGTAGAAACCACTATTAAAAGATAACTATCATGAAAAGAAAGAGAGAGAGAGAGAGAGAAAGAAGAGAGAGAGGGAGGGAGGAAAAGGAACGGGAAGGAAAAGAAACATCAGATACTTCATTTTCAAGAAAAAAATGGTGCATTAGATATGTAAAACCATCCATCTTTTAAATCTCCAACTCTTATTAGCAAACCCTATATAAAATTTTGTTCATATAAATATGTGTGATTTTCTGGAGAAAAGCGTGTAAGGTTTTCATCGTAAGTGTTGTATTATCATCAGGGAAGTCTGTCTCCCAAAATAAGAAACTGTAAGAGACAGAAAATAATGAAGCAAAATGTTCTAAGAGTAAAGAAGAAGCAACTGAATAAAGCAGAGGGAATCTTGGAGGGGCTTATGAAACTCAAGGAATTTGTGACAGGTTGACTTTCAACAGGAAAGGAAAAAGAGGAGCGGCTTTGTACACTAAGAGAAAAGTAGGAGCAACAACACGGAAGGAAAATGTACATTTGAGAAAACACGGAAGTTGCAAGGTAACTAGAACTTAGACTGGGTTTTGGGGTTCAGGTGGGTTGGAGTGCTTCATGAAGGGAATTAAGTTTATTTTCTTGTTTTGAAAGCAGGTTATGTTAGCTTTGGTGAGAATAGTAACAACAGAGTCTCTGACCTACAGAAGATTGTGTGTTTTCCCTTCTTTCTTTCACAGAGGAGAAACATGAGCCCTAAACGTAGCCTCCAGCCCTGCTCTTTCTCCCTAGATCTTATATATAAAGGACAAGTCTACGTTGGATTCCGTTACAGAAAGCCTCTGTAACTGCTTGTTACATTGACTGTGCGTGTTTCCTGCCTCACGCTCATGAACGATGTGGTAATTTCTCCCACCAAAGAAATCGAATATTTTCCCCTAAGTGTATAGACAGAGAAGACCTCAGAGCATATTTGCCTTTTGGATAGTGTGGATTCTAATTATAACTCTTTGAAACAAGCTGAGTTAACATCCCAACCTAGTCCATGCTTGCTTCTTTTTGAGTGCTTTTTTCTCATTCATCCACCTAAAACATTGCCAAGTCATACAATTCAAGAAAACTGGGTTACTTGAAGTCACGTGTGTCGAGAGTAAATTTATGTCATCCTTTTCATTGCTATCTCAGTCCAGCACTGAAATCTTTAAGGAAAGAATTGTCTGTGGTATGGAAATTACTTTGGAAACTTAAGGTTCATTGGTTAGATGAGCTCTAAAGTGCTTTTCTAAATACGCTATTATTTTATGTTCTCAAATTCTTTTTCTCTAGAGGAAAGTAAGTTTTTATATACTTTGGTGATTTTTAAATTGCTTTAATATGTTTGAAATTGTCCTAGATTATTATGGTGTCGTGGCACCTTATATAGCGATTAATTAAATGCTAAAATCAGCCCAGAAGGTGAAAATGCTGTATTCCAAATTACCCTATATGTGTGTACATGTATGTGTAAATATTCATATGTAAAATATACTATGGTAATTTAAAATAGAGCTTATCAAAGATACAGAGACAGGCAAATCCATGAGTTACAGAATGAAAAACATATGGAGTTGAAAATTAGTAATCTAAAATGCCGTTTGATGAAACCTCATTATATATTTAATTACAGGACCCTGCATTGATGGTAGTGTATTAGTAAGGGGAAGTGTGCTAAGAAATTACTCTCTTGGCATTAAAAATTACTGTGATTATGTTGGTTAGTTATCAGTTTGCTCACCCTTCTGTATTCGTTTCATCCTGTGAGATACTGGGGCTCAGACTGCACCAACTCTATTTCCCAGATTCCCATGCTGGTTGGCTGACTGTGATCTCCACCAGGAGGCAGCACTCCGAGAGCAATCCTGGAAGGTATAAGAAGGGGACAAAGAATTTCCTTTCAGCCTAGGTCCCTACCCCTGTAGCTCCTATAGCAATGATACTTGGCCAAGCCTGCAGCTTTTTTTTTTCTTTTTTCTTTGGTTCCCCAGATCAGCCACACTGTGTCCCTTATCATCACTATTTCCTCTTTACCCCGGCTTCTTCCTGTACCTATTATCCTAGGTCGCCAGTGTTTCCTTTTTGCTCTTTTAGCTCAACTACTGTGTAATGACATCCCAAATCAAATCTAGTTCATTTTCAATGACTAATGGAGTTTCATTTTCCCATTAAGGTTCCAGTTGATGCTCTTAATTTTCAGTTGAATGCCAGTCTGTAAATGCTTGACCATCTCCTACAATGACCATAGATGGGTATGATGAGAAGCCAGGGGTGGGGGTAGGGGATAGGAATAGCTGACGACAGTGTCCTGCCCTTTGGAGGCAGAAAATAGTATAGTAACAAACATGTGCCAAATCCATTGAGCAAAAGATATATTCTCTGAAGTTACTCAGAGCAAACCAAAATTCTGTACACATCAATCACTCAGGAAAGAGAAGTAAAAGGAGAGCAATTTTGTAAGAGAGCTTCCTAGTAGAAAGTGGGCCAAAAGTGGGGGGAGGGGTTGAGGGACAACTTTTCTTCACTTCAAGAGTTTCAACATTATTTCATGCTTTTCAGCTTCAAAGTGGCTTTGTTCATAAAAGCTTTATGAGTAATTTAGGTATTTTCTGCAAAGAGGTACAGAATATACAATGAGTTTCTGAGTTCAGGGTTTTTCTCCATTAACAACTGATGTCTGATTCCTCTTGAAAGGCACCCGAGACATGTTGTCTTTCAATTATCACATTCTTATTCAGGGAAGAATTAAATGAAAACTGAATACCATCATTTTAACGTAACCTTGGGGATAAAGGTAATGGTATTTTATTTTATTTTTTATGTTCTTTTTTTTTATTATTCAAGAATAGTCAGTTTGCAATGTGCCAATTTCTGGCACACAGCATACTGTTTCAGTCATACATACACATACATATATTTGTTTTCATATTCTTTTTCATCTCCAGGTCCATCCATGTTGCTGCAGATGACATTATTTTATTCTTTCTTATGGCTGAGTAGTATTCCATTGTATAAATATACCACCTCTTCTTTATCCAGTCATCTGTTGATGGACATTTAGGTTACTTCGATGTCTTGGCTATTGTAAATAGTGCTGCTATGAACATTGGGGTGTATGTATCTTTTGGAAATAGAGTTCTCTCCAGATACATGCCCAAGAGTGGGACTGCTGGGTCATATAGTAAGTCTATTTTTAGTTTTTGAGGAATCTCCATACTGTTTTCCCTAATGGTTGCACCAAACTACATTCTCACCAGCAGTGTAGGAGGGTTCCCTTTTCTCCACACCCTCTCCAGCATTTATCATTTGTGGACTTTTGAATGATGGCCATTCTGACTGGTGTGAGGTGATACTTCATGTAGTTTTGATTTGCATTTCTCTGATAATTAGCAATACTGAGCATTTTCCCATGTGCCTGTTGGCCATTTGTATGTCTTCATTGGAGAACTGCTTGTTTAGGTCTTCTGCCCATTTTTGGATTGGATTGTTTGTGTTTTCGTTAATAAGTTGTATGAGTTGTTTATATTTTCTGGAAATTAAGCCCTTGTCAGTCACATCATTTGCAAATATTTTCTCCCATCCCGTAGGTTGTTGTTTTGTTTTGCTTATGCTTTCCTTTGCTGTGCAAAAGCTTGTAAGTTTAATTAGGTCCCATTTGTTTCTTTTTGCTTTTACTTCTATTGCTTGGGTAGACTGCCCTAGAAGAACATTGCTAAGATTTATGTCAGATAATGTTTTACCCATGTTTTCTTCTAGGAGGTTTATAGTGTCTTGCCTTATATTCATGTCTTTAAGCCATTTTGAGTTTATTTTTGTGTATGGTGTGCGGGGGTGCTCTCACTCCATCGATTTACATGCAGCGCGCATCTTGAGCTAGAGATCACAGGGACCCTTGGTGCTGGTTTCTCTCAGTTCTGTCTGCCAAGCGACTGCTGCTTCCCCCTCTGAGCCTCTGAAGCTCCCGTTCTGTCCCTGCTGACCTCCCCACTGGAGAAGGGGCACCCCAGAGTGAGGGCACTTTTCCTCCTTTGCTGCTCCCTCCCCAGGGGACAGGTCCTGCACTGATTTCCTTTTCCTTTTTCTTTTTTCTCTCCTATCTATTTTTGTGAGGAGTCTTCTTGTATTTCCATAGTAAGAGCTATTCTGCCAAAGTTCAGTAGGTATTCTGTGTGAATTGTTCAGTCTGTAGACATGATTTTTGGTGCATTCATGGGAAAGGATGAGCTATGCGTCCTTCTACTCTGCCACCTTCGCAATCCCCCCAAGGTAATGGTATTTTAAATGTTAAATGTTTTAGTTCCAGAAATCAGCATGGCACTTAAATGTCTATTAGAATGAAGGCAATAAATGGCACTGATAGGTCACCTGCCAATGTATTTTTGAGCCATAATTTTATGGCTACAGCCAACTTAAGCCTTTGATATGTAAATTACGACAGAATTGTTCTAAGGATTTCAGTAAGCACAGTTGTATTGAAACCCCACTGAGTGGTGCCTGTAGAAGTAACATAGAACCTAATAAAAGTAACCAAGGACCTTCAAGAGCTCTGAAATAGAGAGGCATGTATAGCCCACAGGTGTTAAGAGCAAGCTAGGTTTTCCTCCTCATCTGTGAATATTCGGACAGAACAATTAGTTCATTATATTGATGTTCCTAGAGACAGACTATTGTAGCACGGTAGTTTTGCCCCTGCTCATTTCAGTCTTTTAAAAATACAATCATGTCATTTCATATTTTAGAAGAATGTATAAATTCTTTCATATCGCTTAACTAATATGATCCACATAGAAGCATCACTCTAACTTGACAAATGAAAGACATGAACACTCCTGAAAGTGGGGCCTTGGGCCTGATTACACAGATACTGAGTAGGGAGCCCAGGCTGAGTCAGAATCATCAGAAAGCTGGAGAACGTGGCCCTCAATATTCTCAAACAGAGAGGATATACTCGGGGTTTGAATTTCATTTTTTTTTCCCAAAGGAAAAAAATAAAGGTTTTATTTCAGAACTGTTCCAGGGATATCAGAGGATAAATTGTTTCAGCCAGACCCAAGCAAGATTTTATCCTGTCTTCAGAGGGAAATGAAAACAAATTATTGAGTGAAATAACATTCCTTTGGAGCCAAAGTCTTTCTTTCAAAAAGGAAAGTCCAAAGAATAAAACGTTTGGTCTAACACAACCTAGAACTGTCCTTGAATGACTCACGTGTGTATAACAACATAAAAGATGTTGAAGGTGCTCTGTAAGCTAAAAAGCACAGAAACATCTAATGAATAATTGTAGGAAAGGAGAGTTCCCAAAACCTTAGCATAGTCAGGAGCAGTGGTTCTCTGTGATTCCTGGATCAGCAGCCCCAAATCACTAGGGAATTAGTTAGAAGAGCAAAATCCTTAGGCTCCACTGAACCATAAACTCTGGGGGTGGCACCCAGAAATCTGCCTTTTACAAGTGCCTCCAGGGAATTCTGATGCATACAAAAGTTTCAGAACCTTAGAGCTCATGAAATAATTAAAAGTCATGAAATAATTTAAAATAATTAAAAATTTAAAGTCAAATTTGAATTTGTAGAAGTGTCTACTGTGTAATCTAGGATAAATGATTCAATTTTTCATAGCCTAGATTTATTTTCTGGCAAAATGGAAAAAAAAAATCTCCTTGCTGTATTAGAATTTGAAATAATCAGGACAGCCAGTGTTCTCATGCTGAAAACTCAGCCCAGATAGACCCTAGTGAAGAAGAGAAAGAGAATCAAATAACTATTCCACAAGGAAGCTACTACTGAAATAAAATCCTGTAGACACCTGCTTTACTTTGAGCAATGCTTAGGCCATAAAAGTTTAAAAACCACAGAGGTTGCTGAAAGACTCCACACAGAGAAGACCATTCTGTAAGAATGCTGAGAAGGGTTTATGCATTGAGGCAGAACTCAGGCCTCATCCATATTGCATCACTCTTTTGAAGAGTGGATGTACAAGATTTCAGACCATAAATAATTTACCTAAATACCCATGGATCTTCTAAGTATTAGGGCTGTCTTTTTAAATAGGCCAAAACCTGTGAAAATTTGCCAAAGAGAGACAGCTATGCCTAGAGCAAAAGATGTTCTTTTGTGGGAGCCAGGGGGAGTAATGGAACGGCAGACGTTCTAGGACAAATCTCACCCCTGGAGTTGGGGGATTTTCTCATTCTCTTCCCACTGGGTCTGCAGGGCCTCAGAACCTCACCGGGGTCTTCCCAATTGCTTCCAGAACAGATCTAATCTAGCCAGTGTCGAGCTTTAGAAATCTAACTTTCTGAAACCTTATGCACACAATGCCAGCTGGTCTCCCTGATCACACAAAGTTGAGCTGATTGTGTCCTGGGAACCCCGAGGAATCTTTTTCCTGACGCTGTCATGAGGCAAACCCCACTCCCCACCCAAGGAGAACGTGGCCCTAAAGGCCACGGGAGTATTAGAATCCAAGATGAAGATCTCAAAGACTCCTTCACATCTTCTGGAGCAAGCCAGAGTTGTCACTTGACCTCTCGGCTTAGATCAAAAGCCAGCAGTCATTAGTCAGCATTCCTATCGAAGTTCTAGATGAAGTCTGTTGAAATTCCATCAGTGCTGACCATGCAGGTCTCATAGTCACACAAGGAGCCACAGATCAACCGTGATGAGGTTGATGCCCTCAGGAACTGGACTGAAATCTACCATTAGAGATTGCATTATGACTGCATCCAGAGAACCTCAATTCTGAGACCCCTGGAAACTCCCACTCAGCCTGGACAGTTAATATCTCTGGACTAGAGGAGCCTCCTAGGTGAACTTGACCAGATTCTTGGGGAGTGTTGACTTTATGTGAAGAGATACTATATGACTGAATATCTCAGGTGCAGGAGCCAAATTTTAGCGGTTTTTACTACCAAAAACAAACAAAACAGCAACAACATCAACAAAAACCAGGCTAATCCAAGTGTTTAGGCGCCCAGCTGCCAAGGAATTCCGATAGTTAATAAAAACCCTCCTTCTCCCTGAAGTGGGACACCCATAGAAGAAACACCTCTGCAAGGCACAGAAACTCTCTGATAGTAGCGACCTCTAAGAACCAGGGACTCTGGTGAGCCATTCTGGAGTCCATTTCACAGGTGGTTACTCTGCGGTCAAGTTTAGCATTAGCTGACACTGTTACTTCCTTAACAAAGGTCCTGGAAGCCAACTATTTTTAATAAAACTTGTAAGTAATACATGTTTGCTATAGTAATTTTAAAGTATAGTAATGCTAAAGTAATTTTTTAAAAAATACAGTTATTTATAGAATAAAATTGTTTCTTCCTTTCTTCCACTTCTTCTGCAACAACTTGGCATGTATTTGTTCATACTCTTTCCTATGTGTGTGTGTGTGTATATATATATATGTACGCATAGATATGTAAAATATATACAGGCACATCTATATTTGACTGTTGGTTAAATTCTTATTGTGACACTAACAAATAGAATTATGCATGTAGCACATTCAAGATAAATGTCAAACAGCCTAAGGTCTAGGTACTGGGCCAAGCACCTGCACTTTATCATTCAGGTGCTTTTTCAAGTAAGAAGTAAATGATACCTATGAGCTGCTGCTATACCAGACAGTGGTACAATGAACAAGGTATTCAGATCTGGGCTGATGGCTTCCAGGAGCTCAGCTTTGTCCCTGTGACCACATGTCCCGAGTGTGTAGTGATTCGAGGATATTACAAGCTGTGTCTAGTAGTCAGAAGACCCCACTCTGCCTGTGTCATGCGTGATCTGTTGTTGCCTTTCATGGATCCTGTCATTAAGTGAAGAAAACTTGGTGTTGAGTAAAGCGTATTCTTTTTCTCATGAGTTTATCAACTCAGACCTAAGATGAACACCCCTGGTCAGGCAGAGCAGGCCTTTCAGTCTTAACTTGCATCTCTCTGATTACTGTTAGGTTCCCACCTGCATTTCTTCTCCAGACCATCTGCTTATATTTTTTAAAACCTTTTTCTGCAGGTTGTTTGTGTTTTTCTAATTACTTTGTTGGGATGTTTTGATCCTAGGTATAGTAACCCTTTATCAATAAGTGTTAATTTGTTCTCCCAAATTATTGTTTGTTTTGTGACTTTGTTTTGTGTGCCTTTGGCTGTGCGGAAGTTTTTATTTGTATGTGGTTAATTTTGTCCTTTTGTTGTTATTTGGGGCGAGTACCCTTTATCTTCTTCTCACAGTTGTACTTTAAATTTGTTACATAATTTATTTGATCTTTTTTTCATTTAGACTGCAGTGTACCACCTACCACTGTAAACTGCATACCAATCTTCATTACGTTCAAAGGAAGGTCAGCTGTCCCATTGCTATTTATTAAATGATCTGTCCTTTTTTCTTTTCTCCTGAATGGAAATGCAGACTATTCAGATACTAAGAAAATATATATTTACCTTTATATTTAATTCTGTTTTCATCGTCTGTGCTGATCTACTGGTATACTTTCCTGATATCTATTCCTGTTGTTTTTGGTTGTTAAATCACAGTAGCATTAGAGTAAGCTTTAAATCTGGTATGCAGGTCTTCCTCCATTATTATTTGTCAAACTCTTCTTGAGTTTGTATTGGATGTAAGATAAGCTGCAGGGTATGTCTTGTACAGCACGGGGAACATAGCCAGTATTTTGGAATAACTGTAAATAGAGTGTATCCTTGAAAATTATATAAAACACTTTTTAATATCAAAAAATAACGCTAAAAACTCTTCTTCAGTTTCTGTTGGATAACGATGAAGTGCTTACACTAGCTTTACACAGATGTAATTGGGCAGGTCACGTTCCGTCCCTGGAACTCATTTAGAAAATTAGCCGAGTAGTTTTCATTGTGTCCCCCTGGCGGTTCAGGTACTTACCTTCGAGTTTCCAGTTCTCTCCTTAGTGTTCCCGGAGGTGTCTTACCTCAAGCTCAGTGTGTGCTTTCAGCAGAACGTCAGTTCCCTTTCATCCAGTCCCCGGAGTAGCTGTGTGTGTCTCTGTGTTGTAGGAGGAAGTTTCTGCTCATCTAGTCGGCCATGCAGGTAAACATAATAGAAGCCCTGCCATCTCTAAGTCTCAAGGAATTTGTCTCTGAAATGAGGGTGTTGAACCAGGTCTTTGCTCCTTTGTGTGCTCCCTGGGGCAGCAGCATGGGCATTCCTCGGGAGATTATTAGAAAGGCAGACCCTAAGCCCCCACCTCAGACCTGCACTTTTAACCAGACCCTCAGGTCTGGTTTGCGTATTTGAGTTTGAGGAGCATGGAACTAAATGTTCCAGCGTTACAGAAGTCAGTAATTCAGTTATAATCCTGGTTTACCTGATTATTTCCTACATACCAGACTAAATTAAATCTGGGAACATGCTCCAAATTTTAAGAACTTCTCAAAAGAGTTAGTAAGAGGGAGAGTGAAAAGCAGTTATGAGGTTTTCTTGTAATTTTCCCTGTTCATGATAAAGAACAGCCCTCTCGTCTGTCTCTCTCTCTTCCATTCTTTCTGTAAATTTCCGCTCCCCTGCTCAACAGCCTGTAGCTGACTCTTGTGCTCCTGACCCCACAGCTCTGCTCCAGCCTGTGCAGGGTTGAGAATGGGCTCCCTGGTTAAGAAAGAAAAAAGAGAGAAAAAGAAAAACAGAAAAAGAGCTCATTCATTTCTGGCATTCCCATATTTTTGTATTTTACTATTAGTTAGAAAATGAAAGATAATTTACACAATACATATATATAGCCAATAAGCATAGGGAAAAAAAGGTTACACTCTCTAGTAATCGAGGAAATACAATTTAGACTACATAGTACTTTTTACTCTCAAATTTACAAGGATTAAAAATAATGTCCAGGGTTATACACGATAAAGGTGTTTCTCAAAGTGGGAGTACACAGCATTGCCCACTCTGAAGGAAGAAATGGGTGTCAAATTCTTTTAAAAATGCATAGTAATTATATTTCCAGGAGTTAGTCCTAAGAAATTATTTAAAAGGTACACAGAGATTTAGCTACAGAGCTAGTCACCAAAATGTTGTCCCCTTTAGGAAAGAGAGAGGGGAAAAAAAAAAAAACTTGAAATGATGTAAATATCAAATAATGTGAGCTAATTTCAATTGCTTATGATACTATACAATGAAACATTTACATGGAAGGATAGTCACAGTATACTAACTGTAAAGGATGTGTTACAAAATAATACGATCCCATGTTAGTGAAATAGATGTGTGTTTGCATGTGTATTTGGCTTGAGGAGAATGTGGATGGCCTCATCTTTTGCAAGATGTTTTCCCCTCCTGCTTTCTTTCGTGCATGTTCTAATTTATCTGCAGTATTTATGGCTTTTAACTAGAAAAAATAAGAAAAGAAATATTAACTTTTAAAAAGTACGGAGTCTTTCTCCCAAGGCTGATGATGGATGAGAAGGAGATAAAACCTAAGGAAAAATTCACCTTGCCTTTTTCAAGTCCCTATCTTTCATTGTTTTTAGATGAAGGTTCCAGATTGCCAGCAATGTCTGTCCCTCTGTGGCCAAACTCAATTATTTGGGGATTGATTATTCATGAAATAAAAATGTAACTCCTGTTACCCCTTCAGTAGAGACAGTGTCCAGGTAATTTGTTTCGTCAGGTATTCTCTGTGCATGACTTGGCACTTTTTAACACCTTCACCAAATGGGTTCAAGACAACTGTATGTATATTTACCCAAAAGGCTCAATTTGTCCATTTTTATCGGCTTCAGTTAAAATTCAAGTGTTAAAATAGTTGAGAACTGTTAGTTAAAGTTTGAGAAAGAACAAGAGGTTTTTTTCAATTTTTTTCATGTCAACAAGTAGGAAAAAACAAATACAAAGGAAACCACTGAATTGCTGATTTCAACAAGGTTAAAATAGGCACCAACCTTTTGCAAATTAAGATGCAAAATAAAGCTACTTGTAATTTTAATTTCTAAACAAGATGGAATAAAATCTAATGAAGAATTTGCAAGTATAATAATTCTGTTGTTTTCTCATTTGAACAAATAATACAGTCATTTGAATAAGTTAAGAAAAAATAGACAAGCAAAAGGAAAAATATATTAAAATTACCCATAAATCCCACTGCTAAGTAATGACTCTTCTTAACATTTAAAAGCTTTTTATATATTGTTTCAGTCTATTTTCTGTTCTAAAATATACATGCACACATAGCTTATGTAACTTGAATCATAGTTTGTCTGTTGTTTTATAAGCCTTCATTTCATTCAAATATAGATCACAAAGATATTTTATGGATTAAGATTTTATCATGTAAATGTAACGGCAGCAGGATGAGCTACATGACCAGCTGTCCAATTTTTTTTCATTTTTTATATTGAAATTTTAGATTCACAGAATAGTTGCAGTAATAATACTGTACAAAGTAATCCTGAAATTCTTTCACCCAAATTCCCTAAATATTATTTTACTGCATGTGTTTGTCTCTGTGTTTCTCACTGTGTGTGTGTGTGTGTGTGTGTTACACATTTTTTTTTCCTGAACCATTTAAGAATAAGCTGCAGACAGGATGATGCCCTTTCACCTCCAAACACTAGAGTGTACCTTTCTATAACAAAGGACATTATCTTACATAAACACAGTACAATTGTTAAAAGCAGGAAATTAACATTGACATGATACTTCTGATATATAGACTTGATTCAAATTTCTCCAATTGTCGCGTTTATGTCTTTCACATAAATTTTCTTTTTCAGAAATTTTCTTTTTCTTATCTGGGACCCAATCAAGGATCACACATTGCATTAGTGAATTGGGTAGGAGCCAAATCATGGTGGACAGTAAAATATAGGTCTATTAAGAAGTTGTTACTTCAAATTTCTTCTATATAGCACAGGGCACTACATTCAGTATCTTATAGTAACCTTTAATGAAAAGTAATATAAAAATGAATATATATATGTATATGTATGACTGAAACATTATGCTGTACAGCAGAAATTGACACATTGTAACTGACTATACCTCAATAAACAGAAAAAAGTTGTTACTTAATTTTATAAAAGTAGAAGACATTGGAGGTTTTAAGCAGGAGGAAAGAGTCCCAGACTGCTTTGTGCTGTTTTTTCAAAAAGGCATTTCTCTTGATATTACAGAAAATGGTTTTGCAGAAGAATGCATTCTAATAAATTCCTGGAATGGTGAGAGGAGAGAGGACAAGGTGGAGACTGGATGGGTGGAGAGGAGGGAAAATAAGAGTTGGACCAAAATCCAGTGTGCAAAGGTAACCCCGGCTCCTACACTCCACAATAAGAATAAGACAGTTAAAGTTTGTGATGCCAGACCTTCTCTTATCACTGGGATGAAAATTCACATCCACACAAGAAAGAGGGCAAGAATAGGTCCATGCTTTTAACTAATGCAGGCAAAGGAATGCTCTAAGGCTGAGTCCATATGGGTTGCTTATTTCTTAGTGGAAAGGCTAGGTCAGTATCACACCTTCCCATTTGATTTCTAAAACCCTTTTTATACCATCACAGTCCCCTGTGTAGCAAATTAAGACAGGGCCCAAAAGGCTTTACTTTATCCAATAATCAGCATAGTTTAGAGATCAGCTCTAGATTTGTACTTGATTTCAAGTAATCATCTCTTGAGTTACCTATAATGCTAAAAACTTTTGCCATGTAACAAGCTAAATTAAGGAATAATCAACAGCCTTATGAGTTGAAATAAAAACATATGCACAATGTATTGTTTTCCAATCCTGTAAAGCCTGAAAGTCTATCCTGAAAATATACCCATCAATTAAATGTCAGAGTCCAGCCTGAGACTTAGTGCATCACAGATTTCAATTTGCATTTGACTCTTCTGGGAATTGAGTTAAAATGTAGATAGATTCTATGGGTTTGGGATGAGGTCTAAGAACCTGCATTTGAATGTTCTGCTGGGTGTATCTATGAGGCTGGTTCCCAGATCACATTTTGAATAAGAAAGATATAGAAATCATCAATTGCTTATTGCTGGGTAGTAGATTTTTACTTAAAAATGGAGGTGGGACAACAGGTTGAAAAGAGCACAAGCGTGGGGTCAGGGTAAGAAATCCAAGACCTGGGTGCCATCAGCAAGCCGGGTAACATGGGGCAGATCCTGGAATTGTTTGGGGCCTCAGTTTCTACAGCGTAGAAATCTGCAGCAGAAGAGCGAATTGTTTTCTAGGACATAACGCATGTTTTCAATAAAAATTGAACACAATCTAAGGCTTCAGAATGAATTAGCTACAGTGGGTTTAATGGCAGTAAACATTTATCTCAAAATGGTAAATGTTTTCCTGCCGAGAATGCAATTCCAAATAGTTGCCATGTGATTATAAAGAAAATGAAAAACTGTGTTACCTCGATGAGAAAGTCACCCTTTCTCTTTATGAGGCCACAGTCTGAAACAGTAAACAAAGATGTGGCCAAAAAACTGTGATCTGGGAGATTAAAATATCCCTTCTCATATGGAAATGGACACACTACTTTTCTGCCTTGAGCATGGCTTTTAGTGAAATCTGCCCTTTGAATCTGGAAAAAAGCAGATTTTCATTTCATTTCAACATCTGGCTCTGAACTGATGGGAGGCAAAGAAAAAGCAAGTGTTCAGATGAGTCTTCACAGAGCACTCCGAGAAATAAAACTGGAACGCTGAAAATCCAAAATTGTAGACACTGTACAAAATATGTCTTAATAAACTGCACCTGGCAAAACAGAAAGGATGGAGTCTTTAAATGCAGGGAGAGATCACTTAACTTGACCGAGCCTTATTCGTTCACTTTCTCACCATCTTCGGGATCAGCTGTATTTTTGAGGCAGGCGGGTATCCTGGGGTCACCTTTTGCCAGCTGCCTGAGTCCTGTGGTTTTTGCTCACTTTCTCTGGCAGATGTGATGTGATTCTTTTTGCCAGCTCACTCCTCTGCATCTGCTAACTTGGTGCCCATCTCACTAGCCGGGCTGCCTCTGGCTGAAAGCACTGCCTCCTGCCACAGGCCCCTGTCATCCCCTGACAGCCCAGACTCCCACAGCAGCTCTCCCTCTGGTCCTGGTGTCAGATTCAAAGGCCTGACCTGCTTCCACCAGCAGAAGCTGCCTCTTCGTTGCTAGAGATCAGAAGGTACTGAATGTGTCTATTAAAACAGAGTGGAAGAGGGGAGAGAGCAAAGTAGGAAAGATCTGGCAGTTACCAAGATAACCCATTTCTTGCTGGGCTGTGGCTTTCTTTGTGCCTCGTGGTCCTACAAGATTAATGAGCAGGTCATTTCTCACCAACACCATGAACACAGCGCCCGGTTTCAGCACCTATCTCCTTTGCCCTACTCTCGCAGACTTCTCTTTCCTATAATTTGTTCTCTTCTTTAGCAAAAGGGTTTGTCCCTGGAACTGCCTACACATTTCCATGAGAGAACCTTCCAAAGCACACATACAGATATCATGAAAGGAGAGGCCCCATTTCTTTTCATTCACCCATTTGTCCTTTGTCCTTTCCTATTACATTCCACTGATGTGACTAAAAATTTGAATTTTAGAGCCACAAGGGGACTTCACTACATAGAGTCTGACAGATGAGTGAATGGAGGCCCGGAATGTTGAACTGACTTGCACGGGGCTCCACAGACACCCTATTTCCCACCTCACTTTCTAGATGGTGCACTTTCATTGCATAGTGATGTTCCCAGGCTCACTGAATTTCAAGAACCTGATCTAAGACCTCGAGAGGCCACCACATGTGGGGTTGAAAACCAAGCATGCTGTGCCACGTTGGTCCTGCCCCTTACCGGCTCCCTCCTCCACACAGTGGGAAGGTGGTCAGTGTTGGCAGAGCTCTCCGGCCCTAATGTCGGTGAGTCCTACTCTACAGACTCTTACATGGAAATTAGAAGTCAGAGGAGGTTGATGGGTTCAGGACAAACCCAGAAATATGGCACCTGAGCATACTGAATATCTTAAGCTAAAGGAGGTGGGGAAAATGCCGGAGTTAGAAAGTTCACCCTGACCTCCCGCCTTGCCCTTCTTCCCTGAAACAGGTCATCAGACTCTCATGTGAATGTGCCCTCCTTGTTTCAGGAGCAAAGGAGATGTTCTTATCCCTAGAGATGGGGAGTTTGGAGCCGGGAAATCTGTACGAACAAACCTTATTAAACTCACCCTTATCGTCCTGGTTACTTTCTCCATAAGTTAGTGCCTCGAGCCCAAACACCTTCATCCTGTCAATTGTTCACAGATATATTGTTTCTTTGTCCAAAAGGTGTAAAAGCCTCCTGCTCTGGTCATTTCTTCAGCTCTTCTTTCTCTTGTGACAGCTCCCACGGACATGTGAAAATTCAGTCAAATGTGTATGCTTTTCTCCTCTTAAATCTACCTTTCTCAGTTTAATTTTCAGACCCTGCCAGGGACCCTAAGAGGGTCGAGGAAAACTTTTTCCTTCCCTACAAAGTAAAGCCTTTTTTTCTCACTCAATTTATTTACTGTATCTCAGTAAGTTAGAGATCAGCACTCTCTCATTTGGTAGATCGACAGATTGCCAAATTCTATTTTTCCAATTAAGCAAATAAAAAAATTCACTTACTAGCACATCTATCTTATAAACTAAAGGACACCTAAATTTAAAATAGCAGAAAGGGTACAATATGAAGAGTAAAAACAATCGTTCTCAAAAAGGAACAAGACTTTTGCTTCTGATGAGAAAAATGCTGTCCTGGGCCAGTGTCAGCACAAACCCTGGGGCTCACATACCCATCTCCAGCTCGTCTTCTCCTAGGAAGGAAGAAGCATGCTGCCAGAGGCTGTCTGTAGCCCCTTTCCCTCCTGCCTTCCCACCGCAAGGCTCAGGGGCTCTGACTGAAGACAATTTCCAGGCTTCTAAATAAAGCAGCTGCCAATCACCCAAGCCTCCACCAGTGTTCTTCAAATCTGCACATAAATCCAACTTGCCAGAATCAGGAGCCCCCAGAATCTTCAAAGGTAGACGACAGGCAAATCTACAAAATGAATCGTAACCTGGAAAAAGAGCAAGCCCTGACCTTTGTTGCAGAATCCACCTGCGCTTCTGGGGAAGCCCATAAGAACGGTGCAAGAAAGACAGCCAGCCAGCCTAATAAAAGATCAGCGTGGGCTTTAGCTGCATGAACTGTATCCATCCTTCGGATGGTGACGGCCCTACTCAGTTTTGTGGACTTCAGACCGTGCCTGGAAGTGAGGTGCCAACAGTGACAGAGACAAAGACAGGCAAAGAGGCTATCCTAAGTGCCAAGGCCCTGGGCTGTATCATTAAAAGGACCCTAACGACCCAGGGTCGACTTGTGTCGGAGAAGCAGAACGTCAGGGAGACACGGTCACTATCTTCAGATATCTGAAGAGCTGTCATGAGACGAGAAAATAAAACTGCCAGAGGGCATAGGAAAGTCAAATGATTGGAAATAAAGAAAACCAGATTTATGCTGCATAAAGAAAAAACTCAACTCTTACAGCTGTCAAGAGGAAAGGAAGGTAGGGCGGGGTGATGAGAGGACACTAGGTTCCAGCAAGCAGCGGGGCACCTGAGAATCCTGCAGTTTAATCTTGGCTTCTTTCTCTGTCTTCCTTTCCCCACAGTTGAACCTGTTATTGAGGATGAACTCAGAGCATCCTTCTGGTTTGGATATGTTCTGGCTTCTATCAATAAACATGTCTGGGCTGGGTTTTCCCCCTTAGTTTTGATTAAGACAACTATCATTTATTGAATATTTTCTATGAAAAGACTACTGTAAATTTTGAAAGTAGACTATACTATTATCCCCATTTTATAGATAGGGAAACTAAGCCTCAGAGTTGATAAAATATAATTTGTCCAAACCACACAGCTGGCAAGAGGGTCAAAAACTTATTTCTAACCCAGATCTATCTGATGTTCTTAGATCCCGGGGTGCATGGCCTAAAAACGGTTCAAATGTATTATCTTGAGAGTATTCTCATTTAACTCTAGCAGCCTTTGCCTCATTGCCACGTTCTATGCCTTGAAATGAGACAAATTCTGGTTACTCAGAGATTACCTTGGAGATTAACATCATGAAATTTTTGCCCTTCCCAGATCTTTTTCTTTGTTACTAATGCAAACCTCCATGACAACACCTTCTGCCATGTTCTGGGACTCCGTGCCCACGTAAGTGACACTCTGGACCACCAAGGGTTCAATGCCCTTTCTTGGCACTGCACTGCAACTCCTTGGGCTTAAGTCCTTTTCTATATCTAAAATATCCTCCTTCTGACCAAAACATTTCATTCTTTTCTCTTACTCCCTTATTGCCTGACCCTTGCACCCTGATCAGCGTGCTCTCTTGGAGAACTGTTCCTTCTTACTTAGACACATTACTCCCCTGCCCCTGAGCCTCATCCCAAGATCTCATGGGGCCTCACCTCAGCCTCTTTCTTCCTGGCCCTTGGACTCTGCTACGCATGCCCATTTAAACCCCAGCGATGGATCACTTCCAATCATTCAGATCTTCTGCTTCTAAGTATGGGTTGCTGATGCAGCTGCTATGAACCAAGCTTTCATGAAGACGGATGCCCCTGTGAATGCAGACAATCCAGTCACAGCTGCCCTCACAATTTCCAGTGCTCAGCAATCCCCAGTCAGTCCCCTTCCTTTCCCTTGACCATTTTCCCAGACTGTCACCATTCTCCACTGGCTTCTAAATCACACTTCTTTTGACTGTAGAATCTTTTGACTGTAGAATAGAACCTTGCTTCTTATTTCCCACTCCCCAGACTCCCAACCTTACACCCTCATTCTCACCACAGGAAATTCTCTTCTGCTACACAGAAAGGGAAAAAAAGGAAGGATGGAAAGAAATGAAAGACAGAACTTCATCCACTTCTACTGCCAAATCTATGCCACCTACACAGTTTTCTCCTGCCCTCATATTATACATGATCTATCTATAATGTGATCTATAAGGCAAATTCATATTCATGTCTTTGTCTGTTATACACATATAATGTGTATGACTATGTGTCTCTGCTCCTCTGTCAGAAATTTTATTCTATCAATAGTGAAAACTTTCTATTAATAGTGCAAGTTCTTCAAACTCTTTTCACCCTGGTTGATCAATCTTATCAGTTTTTAAACACACTCATATCTCTCTGAAGCTCTCATTTCCCCTAATGTGACTACAATTACATGGAGTTTAATCTTATGTATAGAAGAGAGCCTGGAACAGAATGTAGTAAATCGTGTTTGTGGTTATGTTTTGGAGGGACTATGGGTGACACATTAACTGATTTAAATTCTACTTACCACAATTCAAAAAAATTTCTATAATCAATATATAATTTTATAAAGTATTGCTTTTGTAAAAGTTTGATTTTTTGTAACGGAACTAGTGTATTGGTTTTTATAGCCAGCCAATACAGTAGAGTGCCAAGTCTGAGCACGTCACGGTTTAAGCTTTTTTGCCAGTTCCGAGCGCCCTCTGCTGGTAAATTGTGGGTACAACAATCAAAAACGGAACTGACAGTTTGGTGAAGGTTAAAGAACACCACTTCGTACTGATCAGTCACTTTGCAACTTATAAAATATTTTCACATCCATTATTGTTTAAGAGCTAGTTAGCTTGTTAAAATAGGGTTCTCCCTGTCTCCGTTTGAGCTGATGTATGTAATGTATCTGTGCTGTCCTAGACAGGAGCCACGTGTGACTCCTAAGCCCTTGAAATAAGCCTAGTTTGAATCAACAGGCCTATGTGTGTAAAATACACACCATACTTAAAACGTTATTATGGGGAAAAAATAAACATACAGTTAATAATGATTGGACTGATTGTTGAAATGATAATATCTTGGATGCATTGGGTTAAATAAGATATCTTATGAAAATTAATTTCAATGTTATACTTCTACCTCTGTATACATTACAGCATGCTCAACACAAAAATAGTTTCCACCCATCACCATAGAGCTGGTCCCCTTTACCCAATTTTGCCCTCCGCCCCTCTTTGCCTAAGTAACCATTACTCTATTCTCTATGTCTGTGTGTTTGTTTTTGATTTGGTTTATTTATTTATTTTGGGTTTTGTTTTATTTTTATACTTCACATATGAGTGAAATTATTCAGTATTTGTCTTTCTCCGATTGACTTACTTCACTTAGCATGATACCCTCCTGGTCCATCCATGTTGTTGCAAATGGCAGGATTTAATTATTTTTTATGGCTGAGTAGTATTTCATTGTGTGTATATATACCACATCTTCCTTATCCATTCCACTATTGATGGGCATTTAGGTTGTTTCCATATCTTGGTTATTGTAATACACATTGCAGCAAATATGTTTTCAAATTAATGTTTTCATATTCTTTAGATGAATACCCAGAAATGGAATAGCTGGATCATATGGTAGTTCAAATTTAACTTTTGAACAACTTCGATACTGTTTTCCATAGTGGATGTACCAGTTTACGTCAGCAGTGTATGAAGTTTCCCTTTACCAAAAATCCTCATCAACATTTGTTATTTCTTGCCTTTTTGATAATAGCCATCCTGACAGACGTGAGGTGATATCTCATTATGGTTTTGATTTGCATTTCCCTAAAAATTAGTTGATATTGAGCACCTTTTCATGTGCCTGTTGGCCATCTTGTATGTCTTCTTCAGAAAAATGTCTATTCAGCTCCTCTGCCCAATTTCTAATCAGGTTGCTTTTGTTGTTGTTTTGGAGTTGTATGGATTCTTTATAAATTTTGGATATTAACTCCTCTCAGATATATCATTTGCAAATATCTTCTCCCATTCAGTAGGCTATCTTTTTGTTTTGTTGATGGTTTCTTTTGCTGTGCAAAAGCTTTTTAGTTTGGTTAGGTCCCATTTGTTTATTTTTGTTTTTGTCTTCCTTGTCTGAGCAGACATGTCCAAAAAGATACTGCTGAGACTGATGTCAAAGAGTGTACTGCCTGTATTTCCTTCTAGGAGTTTTCTGGTATCGGGTCTTAATATCAAGTCTTTAATTCGTTTTGAGTTGATTTTTGTGTATGGTGTGAGATAGTGTTCTAATTTCCTTCCTTCCTTCCCTCCTCCCTCCCTCCCTCCTTCCTCTACCCAGTTTTCCCAGCGCCACTGACTGAAAGAGACCATTCTTCATTGTATGTTCTTTGCTCCTTTACTATAAATTGTCCGCATATGGGTGGATTTATTTCTGGGGTGTCAATTCTGTTCCATTGATCTATGTATCTGTTTTTGTGTCAGTACCATACTGTTTTCATTACTGTAACCTTGTGGTGTGGTTTGAAGTGAGGGAGTGTGATACTTCCAGCTTTGTTCTTTTCCCTCAGGATTGCTTTGGCTATCACAGATCTTTCATTGTTCAATTTTAGAGGTTTTTGTTCTATTTCTGTGCAAAATGCCCTTGGGATTTTGATAGAGATTGCATTGAATCTGTAGACTGCTTAGGGTAATATGGACATTTTAACAATGTTTATTCTTCTAATCCATGAGCACAGAGTATCATCCCATTTATTTGTCTTCTTCAATTTCCTTCAACAATGTCTTATACATTTTAGTGAAAGGTCTTTTACCTCATTAGTTAAATTTATTCGTATGTATTTTATTCCCCACTTTCATTGTATTCCACAGACTTTTTGGTATGTTATGTTTTCGTTTGTCTTCAGGTATTTTTCGATTTCTCCTTTAATTTCTTCATTGACCAAATAATTGTTCGTAGTATGTTCAGTCTCCACATACTGATTTTTCCAGGCTCCTTATAGTTGATTTCTAGTTTCATACCATTGTAATAAAAAAAAAAGATGCTTGATATGATTTTAATCACCTTAAATTTATTGAGACTTATTTTGTATCTTACCTTCCTTTTTTCCCCTGGCTGCCTTTAAAATGCTTTCTTTGTGATTGACTGTGGACAGTTTTAATATAATGTGTCTTGGAGAAGATATTTTTGCACTGAGGTGATTAGGTGTTATGTTCTCTTCATGGACTAGATCCTTCCCCAGATCTGGGAAGTTCTCAGATATTATTTCTTTAAATAAACTTTCCACTCCCTTCTCACTCTCTTCTCATTCTGGGATACCCTAGTGTTGCCCTTCCTAAAAGAATCAGATAGTTATTAAAGAACTTCCTCACATTTTTAGATCGTAATTCTCTTTTCCCTTCTACCTGTATCGTTTCTAGATTTGTTTCAAGCTCACTCTTCCTCTCTTACAAATGGTCTGCTCTGTTTCTAGTGTTTTCTAATGCATTCTCATCTCACTTACTGACTTCTTTAGTTCCAGAATTTGTTTGGTCTTTTTTAGAGTTTCCGTTTCCTTGATAAAGTATTATTCTCTTCATTAATTTTATTCCTGAGCTCATTAAACTGCCTTTCTGTGTTTTCTTGTGGCTTATTGAGTTTCTTCATGACAGCTATTTTGAATTCTCTTAACAGATTGCAATATTTTGTGACTTTAAATTTGGTTTCTGAAGAACTGTCACTTTCTTTCTGTGATACAGTTACTGTGGTTCTTCATGGTACTTAACGAGTTGTTCCTTTGTTAATGCATTTAAAGTAGTGAACACCTTCCTTCTTCAAAGTTTCTTTTCCCTTTAATTTGATTCTAAGGATTCAACAGGTTACAAATTAGAAGTCTTTCTTTTATTTCCCAGTAAGTGGCATTATAGCACAATGTTTTGGTTTCTCTAATCTGAGCTGCCTCTGGTTAAATTTGAGATCCTGCACTTTCCAGCCTCCACCACCTGTCGGAGGTTTCACATCAGCTCTTACTGCTGCTTTTGTCACTGGGGTTGTCGGTGCCTCGCCACTGCTGCTGTCCTGGCATTGCTGTCTGGGGCACTGGGATGGTGGCACTTCTGCAGCATGCAAGATCTCCTGAGCTGCAGGCTCTGCTGCAACAGGGGAAGGGAGAAGAGGAGAGGGGAGCCAAGGTCACGGGTGCCCCCACTGCAGGCAACCGTCTCGGGGGCTGGAGTCGTTGTGCACCACCTTTCCTGCTGATGCCAGGTTCTGTGGTGCCGCAGGCTCAGCTGCCATGGCCG
Organism: Vicugna pacos; assembly: GCF_048564905.1. NCBI lineage: Eukaryota > Metazoa > Chordata > Mammalia > Artiodactyla > Camelidae > Vicugna > Vicugna pacos. The sequence goes on along the minus strand of NC_132987.1, from coordinate 58,523,271 downwards.
GGGGAGGGGACCAGGGTTGCAGGCACCGCCTCCACTGTTGCCCTGGTTTGAGATCTTCTATCTGTTCCACTCACCTTTAGATGTACAGATGTGTGGAATTCTCTGGCATCCTGGTGTGTTGGGCCGAGGCATCTTTGCCGAGTTGTGGATGTTTTACTGGCTGTAGATTGAAACGGAGGGACAAAGGAAATATCTCACTCTACCAGGAGGTCGGTATCACTCGCCCTGTGTTAATTTTATTCTGTGTCCTGTAAAAGCCTTCCACCCCATTTTGCAGTTTGCCAGAAGACTCCACTTCATACTTTGTCCACTTAAATAGTTTGCATCACCTAAGTTGTCTTGTTTTTTAACACTCTGCGTAGTAAATGGGGATCCTAAGAATGTCAAGGTCAGAAAGCCCTTCTTTCCATTCATCAGTTTATTCAACACTGAAACTCCCACACTGAGCTCCTACTATGTGTGAGATACTGTGCTCGGCAATAAGATGTAATCCTAACCAAGGTTGTATTTAGTGAGAAGTTAGTTTCCCGGCGTAGCCCACTTCACCTTGAGAAATTTTTCATATTGGATTCTGTTTACATCTAAAGTGAAATTACTAGAGTCTCCATGTTTGGAGAAGGCGCGTTTAGAGTGGCCGGAGCACAGTTTGATGGGCAGCTTGCTACCTCCTGAGGCAGCCCCCCAAGGCAGCTTTGACTGTTAGAGGAGTTCATTTGTGCACTTTGTCAAAACCATCCTGGTTAGGTGGAGTCTGCACATTTACGAAACGTTCCTTTTTACTCTAGGGGCATTTCTACTAGTGTTTGCCATGTCGGATATCTATCACAGCTTTCTTTCGGTTAGTGTTTTCGTGGGACTTTTTTTTTTTTTTACTTTTAATCTTTCTGTATCATATATTTTAAATATTTCTTATAAGCAGCATATAATTTGGTTTTCTCCATCGGATAGTCTATGTCTTTCAATTGGATCACTTAGTTCACAGTTAATATGACTAAGGTATTCAGGTTTGAATTTGCCATCTGCTTTATACTTGTTTCATTTTTTTGTTTCTTTCAGATTGATTATATTTTGTTATTCCATTTCCCTCACTATTATCTTAGTCATTTTACGTTCTTTTACCACTTTTTGATGTTATAATTAAGATGACAGCAAGCACACTTGACATATCAAAGTCTAACAGAAGTGTTTTTACCTCTTCCACAACATTGCAGCAACTTCAGCTTGCTGCTCAGTGTGTTCTTAGACCGGCAGCATAAAAATCACCTAGGGGCTTGTTAAAATGCAAAATCTCCTGTCCCAGTCCAGACGTTTTGATCAAAATCTACAATTTAACAAGATCCCTAGATAATTCGTATATTAAAAGTTTGAGAAATACTGCTTTCCGGTACTTTAACTCCATTTACTCTCATGATTCATATACCACTTTGCGTATTTTACTTAATACTTTAAACCCACAAGGTTACCTTATCATTGTTTTAGACAGTTGATACTCATTTATATTTACCAACAAATATGTACTTTTCACTTATACTTCTTTCTTTCTGTATTTTCTTTCATCTCAGATCTTTTTTCTTTTGCCTGAAGAACACATACATACTTACTTTACTGTGGCTTTTTGTAGTTCTTGCTTGAAAATTTAGTTCCGTGTTACTTTTAAAAATTTACTGTGGACATTTTCAAACATATACAAAAGTAGAGAGAATAGTATAGTAAATCTGGCTTACCCATCCCCAGCTATTGATACATAGCCAATCTTTTCTTTTTTATACCCCAGGTATGCCCTATCCCCTGACACTGTATCATTTCATTGATAAATATTTCAGTATGGATTTCTGAAATATAAGAATCCTTTTTGTTTACAACACAACCCCAGTGTCATTATCATACCAAAGAAATTAACACTAAGTTCTTAGTATCATCAAATATTGTCAGTATTCACATTTCCCCAATCACCTTATAGATTTGTCTATTTTCAACTAGTTAAAGTATCACTTGTATCTTTTATCTTTCCTTTTCTTCACTTTCTTTAAAATTAAATTTATTTTGGAGAACTTTTGTTATTTGTTTTATAAAGTTTCTCACGTTTACTATTAACATCCATTTTCAAAATCCACAGAGTGTCGTGTGGTGTAGACTCAGTTGCTGCCCTCATGGAGTCTTTAATCATTCAGATGATTGTGGGAATATCCAGCTGCCCGATTTTCCCTTAAATACATCAACCAAGCCACCAACCACCACGCACAAAACAAAGCCACTTTTCTAACCAATTTAGACTTGGGAGTATTTGTTGAGAATTTTAATGTACTAGACATTAAGTTACAGTAAGCAGACGGAACTGGAGTAAGAGAAAATGCTACTGTTGTTAAGTAAAGATATATTAGGGCTAACTCTGTAAAGAAGAAAAAACAAATTAATATTCCCAGAACGTCCCATCCTTGAATGCAGTAAAGAAAACAAGAGGCAGAGACCCCTGACTTAACAAATGGATGACTTTATTGAGAGAAGGACAAGACTGGTGTTTGCCTCAAACCACTCAGGAAAACAAGCACACAGACTTATACAGTACTTTGGTTTAAAAATTACTTGTAGTATCAATGTTGAAGCTGATGTTAAAAGAATCAAATGGGACACAAGGCGTAAAAAACGAACAGCTGAAGCACAAGTCTGCATAGATGAATTAATGGAGAGGTGTAACCGGCACTGGAGCCTGAACGACGTTACCACCTCACCCTCCCGAGACACGTGACAAAGCCTCCAGCACCATTTTCTCATTTTCCCCAGTGAGGGCCCGAGCAGGACCTGCGCCGTGTGAAGGCGACCAGCCTAGCCCACAAGGGTGCATACACACCCACCGGTACCCAACACCAGTCACCTTTAAGGCATCCACAGTGTCCCTCACAGTTTCACTTAATCTCTTCACAGGCATGTGGCTTGAGGTGGCCTCTGTTTTCTGTCCTCAGCCGGGCAACTCTGTTCCATTAAGGTTCTGCTCAGGTCCATGAAGTAACTGTATCAAAGCTGCCTTTCCCTTGGGGCTCGGCTACAAGCTGATGAGCAGCTGGGATAACATCTCACTTGTATTTAAACATCTACATTCCAAATGTCAAAGGAGTTCTGACCAAAGGGTCCAAAACCACCTGGGCACCGTGTAGGATCTCTCCAAAGGCGGTACTTTTCCTAATTGTAAGACGAATGTCAGCACCACCTCAAATTTCCTGAGCAACTCGATTTCCATGAGCAAACTCTTGTACTTTGTAATTCAGCACGTTTTCAAAATACAATAGCGTGCTGGGATGGGTTCTTCTTAAGGAAAACCGCATTACAGAGAATTCTCGCTCTGGAACGTCATTTTTCTATCCTACCTTCCCATAGTACTTTATGGACTAAATACCAGGCAGTTGCCTTTAAGAGGCAGGTGAACAATACAGCCGTATCCGAGAAAGGGCGTTCGGCTTTCAGTTCATGGGAAAAGCTGAAGTTACAGCCTACAAGAATCTCAGAGGCTGATTCAGTAAGCAATTTAAAAAATTCTGACATGAAGAACCCTCTCACTAAATTTAACAGCAAGAAACCATTGTAGCAATTAGAGTCTGAAACTCAGTGCGACAGAGACATATCCTCAGTATATGCTGGGCAACAGTATATTCTCTCAACCATCTGCTCTTTGCTGTTCTTTAATCCTTGCTCTTTTGTGAATGAAATGTCGCTCAAACCCCGCCTTTCAATTCCTCCATTCTTTCTATCGGAACCTCAGCAACGAATCATGGGGCACTAAGCTACACAATTAATTCTGTCCTTATCTGAAATGCTGAAACCAGCACAGTGCTGGCTCCCTATACTATGAAAATTTACTCAAAAAGAGAAGAACATTTTCTAGTTTGCTAAGAATACACACAAACATTTAAGTCTATTAGGAACATATTTCTAGGCAGTGTTCACAAAGATTTAAGGGCAAAGAGAATGGTTTTTGGGACCAGGTTATTTCCAGAAATCAACATGATTTCTTAGCTGATTGTGTTAGTTTGTGGCATCAAATACAACCTTAAAAAACACTCTGGGGTCTTCCCTCCCGTAGCAAAAGTTTTCCTGGTGGATGTTCTCTTACAAGTAATAAAATAGAAACACTCTTCACATCAACAGATCTCCCATTGGAGCAAACGTCTCTGTTTTGTTTGGTTTTCTCCTTTTTCTTTTTTGTTAATGTATGCATTTCAATACACAAGAGTGTTGGTGAAATTCTTACAACAGTAACGAGTGACTTCACTGCGTGACAGAACCTTTGGAAATATCTTCTACACAGTCCTGCAGGAAAGGAGGACAGCCAGCTCTCCACTAGTCAGGAAGTGATCACCTGGAGGGCCTGGGCGGGAAGGTCTCTCTCCTACCACCAGCCTTTATGATCACTGCTCATTCATTAGAGAGGCCACTTGAAATGAAATGATGTACCTAGCAGTGTGCATGTCACCCCCAGCTCAGGGGGAGGACGTCCACAGCTACTGAGGACAGGATGTTTGGGGCTCACCTGTGAATCTGGCATCTCAATGGAGAGCTGGCAGTCATTCATTCACACACAGAAATACAGTACCCCGACCTTGGTCGGAATCAAACTAATTTAAGGCAACCCTGCTCCTCACAGACATTGCTGGCAAAAAGTGCAGGTCTCATGAGAAAAGTGACTCTGTAGAAGTGACTGTTTCCTACTTTACCCCTTCCTTGACTTCTCCAGAAGTAAAGTTCAGCATTTCTAGCCAGAGTTCAACAGCAGGAGCAACAACAGCCTCAACTCCTCGCGTTGACAATCGCGTCTATCATCAGGTGGAAAAGAGATTCTTCCAGGAGAATGTGGGCGACACTGTGCCCCATGCGGAATGACTAGGACCATCTCCAGTCTGCGCTCCCTGCCCGGATGACCTATGATGGACTAGGGAGGAAAAAGGAGTCTATCAACAGGAAGAGAAGCAGTTATGGCTTTAAGACTCCCAGGCACCACCAGATAGAAGGAAAAAAATGGGACCATTTTTATCTACTCACTTCTCTGACTCTGAGCAGTAAGCAACGGGCAAAGTACTTTAAGTCTGTTTTTCTCTTTTTGCTGAAAGAGCAGGTTTTGATTTTTTTTTTTTTTAATGCTTGTTTCTAAAAAGCCGATGTTATCAGAACACGGCGCACTGTGGAACAGGAACATTCACCTGAAGTCTTGCCTTTCTGTATTAACGCTGCCCAAACAGCGCTTTCCCCAAAGGGGAAAAAGCCTTTGAGGGCAAGTCCTTTTGTTCTCAGTCCTTCAGAAAACTGCTTACACAGGCATCTCCCTCCTTTATTAGGCTGAAGATATTACAGCCAGTCACTCCAGTTTTCCTTCAAGAAAACTGTCATTGAAGAAACGAATAATCTTGGTATTCCCCAAAGTGAATTTCATACAAAGACAAACACTCATTAAAAATCAAGGCCCTAAAATGTAAACCACTTTACATGGTAAACTGAACGCACCCTATGATACCAGGTGTTTCCAAAGAGCAACTTGGCACAAGACAAAATTCAGAGAATATCTGACAGGATTAAAGAAAAATAATTATCAGTTAAAAGTCAGTTATGTTTATACTGAAAAGTCCTGCCACGGTGGCAAAGGTATGGACAAACTCAGCAGCGGATCTAGCATCACCCGGTCCAGCTGCAGGCCACAGCAGAGAAGGAGAAGGGGCAGACAGGTCCGGTTCATGATTTTCTCAAGTGAATTCAGTGAAACACAGGGCCCAAAGTCACACATTTTAGAATATGCTGATCTAGATCCCAATGGCCACTGCCCTTCTAAAAAGGTTTTCCTCTCGGGAGCATCTACCCGTATCTTTTCTAGTCGAGACGTTCCTCTGTGATCAAAAACCATGTGGTCTTTTCTGCAGTTCACTGGCCTGTTGCTGGTTGCTGTAAAGTCATTTGAGAAACAGTAATTCAGTGGTACGCGAAGTCACCTTCTAAAAAGCTCAAATGTTATTTTAACAAAACTGTCGAGTCTCCCAATAAAATTATACATAACAGTGGTTTGACACTAGAGACAAATTTGTTTTAACTCAGAACATTTAACTTAACCTGACCCTTATCTAACCTTGCTTCCAGGCGATGATTTACAAAAAGTTCGGATGGGGGGCGGGGGTACCATGTCCAATAGCCTGAGGATGAGGCGCCAAAACACACTGTGCTCATTCAGCAACACTGATGTTAACAGGGCCTGGCCTCCAGAGAACAGAGGTACAGGAACAGAAAGATCTTCCAAGGCCACAAGTGTTAGTTTACATCACAACATTGAAGCATAATACATCGTGGACCTGGACGCTAGATCGCGTGTGTTCCAGCAGTAGGAATGGGAACCAAATGAATGCTTCTGTATTTATATAAAACTGACAAAGTGAAAAGCAGAGAACGCAGTGAAGAATGTTTGGCAGTTCCTTAAATACAGTTGGCAGTTGCTTCCACAGTCTCAAAGGTAACAGGTTATCTGAATGAGGATAAGAGGATTCAACTGCTTGAGTTCACTTAGTCTCCTTATTCACAGGGAAAGAATTACTCTGATGCTCCTTAAAAAGTGTTTGCTTCACAAAAACATTGCATTAAATTAAAATATTTTAAAACTCTAATCTTTTACAAACCTTAAAAAAAATAACAAATTTTCAATACAGATGCTGAATTGCGTATCACAAGGGAAACACCACCTCTGGTCACTCACTAAGACAGCTGAAACACGAACATCTGGTTAAGTGCTAAGTGACCTAACATTTTTTGAGTGAAATATATCCAGTTAGCATTTTCAGTAATAAATACGACTGGATGAAGTAGTACATGAGAGGCAAGAGAAATATAGAATTTTAAAAGCAGAACTGATCATTGTATGAGATAGAAAAATAAACATTTATAAAATAAAAATACGGCAAACGATGTTGCCCATTTGCCTGATTTTCAAATAAAAATACAGTTTTTTTTTTCTTTAAAGCTACCATAAAAAAACTTTTTAAAAATATGAAGCAAAATCACAGGGCAGACAAAGAAAAATATAGCATTCCTATAAATCAACAATGTCTAACCTTTGGATATTGAAGCCACCCTCTGGAATTTAAGGCTACGACCTCCATTTGGTCTGCCCTTGAGGATTTGTCCTCATTCATTTCATCACGGCCATTCAAAATCCTGTTATTTCCCTCTTCCTTATTTCTCCAAAGTGACTACATCCCTAAAGTTTGTTTCTTTGCAGATGATCATTTTCCCGAAACTTAATTCTTAGGGTTTTTTTATACAAGTTCATACAATCCAAAAACTTTATGGAACTAAAGATCTTTCTTGAAAGGAAAAACCCAAATCCACTCTGAGAAACTATTCTAAAAGCTTCCTGAATACTGTCCTACTCTGAAGACTATCTGGAAAGATAAGGCAAACAGAAGGCAGCTCCCAGTGGGGGGAATGGATTCTCCATCTTTTCCTCAAGTCACCTGTAGATTTCTTTCCTAAACAAACACCACACTAAAGTGCCAAAAATGTCAGACTCACACAATGAAAAATAATAGGCTGTTCAGCTGAAAGGGTATTTGTATCTACAGCATGGCTGACATTTATGCTAACTAACTAGTCTGGGGGAATACGTGTTTCCATGAGGTTAGAAGCTGGACAGAAATTCCAGACTTCTTGAAGAGGGGCTTAAAGGCCCGGCACAAAGGAATCCAGTGCCCACGTACTACCACTAACAAATGAGCAGAAACAAACCCTTGGATGAAGAAGCACTTTATCAGCTTCAACTTCAAGTCCAGTGAAATCTACTTACTGACAGATACACAAAATATGTTGAGAGGTTGCCGAGCAATACTATGTTTTCCAAGCGAGAGAAAAATTCTGATCTAGAGCCAGAGGAAACGATGGCACCATCGCTTACATAAACACCTCCCCAGTTCACTCCGTTTCCCCAGGCTTTGTAAGTGAGTGTAAACTGAGAGAAGGGATACCAGGTTTTTCATTTTCAGCTGCTTTTACATAGACCTGGGATTTCATAGAAGTAAATTTTTGCCAGTAAATACTAATAAATGATCCAATGCCCAGAGGCTTCAGAAAGCCTTGCTCCGAGGAAGCAAGAGCAGAGACAGTGCTGGAGAATGATCAGTTTTCCCAGGAGAGTGTGTAAGGATATGTAAAATCTCTGCAGTCCTGGTGGTCAGAATTACGTAATCCAACTCTCCTAGGTTTTTTGTGTTTTAAATACTTTATGGCTGTGATTTTTTTTTCTTTTCCTGAAGGGTTAAAAAAGGAAAAGTCTCTGTCTTTCAATATATCATACACTAATGCACCAAAAAAGGCTATTTCTTACATTCTTTTATTCTGCGTTGCATCCAAACAGTATGTTTTACTTTACTCTCTCCACAAAATTCTAGTTGCTAAAGTCTACTCCCTAGATATCAACACTCCATACCTAATGAAAACGACATTTTATACAGCTCTCAGATACTATCCCAGGAAGCATATGCAGCATAGAGGTGGCCAATATTCAGAAGCTAGACTTCCTTGTACTGCCCAAGTGATCAGGAATAACCAAAAAGTTTTAAATGAATGAAAATTATTTATGGTCAAAAAAAACACTTGAGGATAAATCCCAGGAATACAAAATACAGGAGGAAAAATATAAGCGTGGAATGCGTTCTGTATCATCCAGTAATTTTGCTACAGTGAGTCCGTTTTCAAGGCAGATTCCTAGGTTTTTACGGCTTATAATGGTAACCTGGGGAGAGGAGGAAAAAGAAGAAAAATGATTAAGGAAAAAATATCTTTCAAACTGTTTTTCTCCCTGCTCAGACAAAATACTTTATCTTTATTTCTATGCCATTTCATGTGGTTCATCTTTTGTTTGTTCTTAGTTCTAAGAATATAGTCAGCTCTCTATATCTGCAGGTTCCACACCCACAGATTCAACCAAACATGGATCAAAAATATTCGGAAAAAAAAAGAAAAAACTTCCAGGAAGTTCCAAGAAGCAAAACTTGAATTGTCCATGTGTTGGCAACTATTTACATAGCAATTTTACATTGTATTAGGCACTATAATAAGTCTAGAGATGATTTTAAGTATAGGGGAGGATGTGTGCAGGTCATATGCAAATACCATGCTATTTTATGTAAGGGGCTTGCATATCCAGGATTTGAGACCCTCAGGGTTCCTGGATCCAATCCCCTGCAGATAACTATGGACAATTGATTTATACTCAGAATCAATGTATTATTTTAATATTATGTATCCACTGTGTCAAGGACAGGAAGGCACCACTTAAAAAGTAATGCGTGTATGTAATTTGAGACAAAAAATCAGGAGCTACCTCCAGTTAAACAAGGGATGGTGAAAAGGCCACCAGATGATAAAAATCGTAGCATATAGATTGTTTTGATAATGTCCAACTAACCTCATCTTTTAAATGATGTCTTTTTGTCTTATTGTCAACATTGGGTGAATATCAGAACGACAGGGGAGCAGGAGGAGAGCTTTTAAAAAAGTACAAATGCCTGGCAAACCCTGCTCCCAGAAATTCTAATTTAATTATGACCTCATTTTATGAGTGTCATAAAAATACACATAAGTGAATACATATGCTTGGTAGAGGGACTAGACCCAATTACTCCTTTCACTTTAAAGACGTGGTCCTAATTAGATCTCATTTTTTTTCTCATTTTCTTTGTCTTATTTTTCTTTTGCAGAAGAGTTTTGTGTGATGTGTGTATGTGTGTATTTTAATCTAATTAATAAGAGTCATGGGCAGATGGGAAACGAGCCAGAATAGAAAGAGCCAAGTAGATCTAAATGGGGAACAGAGTCACCCTTTACAAATGTGATAAAAACGTATGAACTCTCCCAGGAGAAAACGCAAGTACAACTGACCTTTGAACAACGCGGGGGTTAGGGAGCTAGCTGCACAGTTGAAAGTCCACGTACAATTTCCAGTTGGCCATCTATATACACATCTGCAGCTTCGACCAACGTGGGATGGTGCAGTACTGTGGTACTTATTACTGAAAAAAATCTGAGTATACATGGACCCCGGTGCAGTTCAAACTTGTGTTGCTCAAGGGTCAACTAACCACACACAGAAAATCCTGCATTCAATTTAAGATGTCTGCTTTCTGTTTTTTATTCTTTTTTGTTTGTTTTTAATAAATGAAGAATACTATAATGATCTGCTGAGAAGGATAACTTATTTTTCCACTCTAGTGATTTGTAAGACAGCATCTGATTTCTCCACCATAGCGTGAGGATTATGAAAAAAGATCTTAAGCCTGACCATAGATTTTTCTTACCTTTATGAGAAGACTCTGACTTTGAGAAATGACGTGTAGAATTATGCTGGTTTGTAAAATGAGTGTAAGCCAAATCCTCAGCATCTGTCACGGGAGGTGGTGGTGGCCTGAGGGAGGTCAGAATTTAAAGAGATATTCTAAGCAGTGATGACCACAGTTCCACCTCTCACTGGGTCACTTGGTAAAAATATTTTTGGTAGAAACACAAAGCCAGAATATTGTATAATACTCCTGTTGATTCCTGACCAGTTGCATGACTGTGAATAAATTATTTAATCTTACTGTTCCTTTGTTTTGATACACAGAATTCAGTAAAAAGAAATACTTGCTGAACACCTAACGTGTGTGGCATTTGTGCTAAGGGCTACAGAGCAAAGATGGATGAGATGTGATCACTGCCGTTAATGATAAATTTATTTTGTTTTGGTGGTTTTTATGAAGAAAAAGAGAAAGAAAGGAAAGGACAGAAAGGAAGAAAGTAATTAGGGGAGAGAGGGCGGCAGGTAAGAGAGGATGGAGGGGAAATAGGTCAACATAGAAAAGTTAGAGCAAAGTTCCTTACACCACTAGGTGGCAGAGTAGAGCTTAGAGAAGGAAAGGTTAGAAAGACATCTGCAACTTTTCATGTCAAAACAAGAACAGTAAAAAAAAAATTAGGAAATTTTTAATACTCCAAACTTTTTATTATATTAATTATTAACACAGATTTTTGCAAATATTTGGCATTGGTAAAGATGTAGAACAAAATCTCTCCTGTTTGCACTTGTTTCCCAAAAATGTGCTCAGACAGCATTAAAGCGTGGGACAAGATGAAGTTAAGATTCGTCAGATATACAACCATGCTGTGGAATGTGCTGTATAGTTCTATATACCATCTGGAAGGCATAAGTATTCTGAAATTTGGGAAGTTATGGTCAGTTTGGTACAGTGGGTTCTGTCATATAAGAATAAAGACAAATGTTTTCAAATTTCTCACCCTACCCAAAGCAGGAGGTCTCTCCCTGGGTTCTCAGTGTCTGGAAGAGGTGAGCATGGGATGCAAACTTGTGTACATACTGTGGACCATACTGTGGGCTCTACACAGAGGACCTCAATCAACTTTCAGGACAAGTTTGCATGGGAGCCATCGCACACACATCTTAGAGTCAATCAGTGAAGTGACCTGTCCAAGTTTACGCAGTCAAGTGGCAGAGAGGGCGCAAACTCAACTGGGCTTCAAAACCAGCGCTCTTACCTACTATCTGTGCTCTGCTCGTCAGGTGTGCATTTTTGTCAGCAGCATTATCTGCATTCAAGATTACACACATACACACACACACACACACACACCCCTTATACTTTCAAATGGTACATGGCATATATTTTTATACTTTCATACATTTTTATGCACATATGATTAATATGACCCTAACATTTAATATGGCACTTTTCTTGTTTTTCTTTTTGAACCATTTGTTTACAAATATTAGGAATTAAGTAAGTGTTTTCCTTTCATTATCCACTGGCATTTAGAACATTTACCTTTAAAAAGCAACATAAGACTTGGCAGGAGGAGTGAAAACAAAGCAATCTGACTCCAGGATTAAGAAAGTTAACTAAAGAAGTCACTTAGGCCCATGAAAACAGAATTGGGTAATCAGGATGGCAGGGTTTATTTTTTACTCTTTTATTGTCCTCATTAGGTGACCGGACACCAAAGACACAAGCCAAGTGGTACTGTCAAAAACAACTCACCAACAATTCATCTTCAGGGAGAAGGATGCTGAAGTGAAACAGCACAGGACACAAACAAACTGTGTCGGACCCCCACAGGTAAGCAAATCAATCTAGAAGGCCCTGTGCTCCCTTGGTGCGCTCTGTTTCCTTTTTGGTTACGTGGGGAACAAACGCTGGCTTACTGGGTGCAGGGTTCCTACCACATTACTTGTTGCACTAGAGAGAGTTGTTTCAAAATTAAGAGTATTCACATCCAAAGTCAGAAAAAGCTTTTTAACCAGTATTTGTTTTATAGTTTTTGATGTATTGGGATTACCTGTTTTCCAACCGTTCTTATGAAATTACTTGTATTTGTGATAAAGCCAAAGATGCTTCAGAATTCACTCAAAATCACTTCTTCAGGAAACCCTCCCAGATACCCAGAAGAGGTTAAGTGTCTCCTTCTACTCTTACAACAGCCTCTACTTTTCACCCACAGCATTTCACACAATCGTAATGGTTATTTGCATAATTATCTGTTTAGATGATACATTTCGTAAGAGCAGGAAACAGTTCTTGTTGACTGCTGCTTACTTCAGTTCTGAGCAGTTACTAGGGTGCGCAATAAATACTTCGCAAATGAGTAAGTGGAGACTAATATATTTCATATTCATAAGAATACTGTAGGAACAAAGTGAGATTTATAAAATCTTCAAGTTTTTCTAAGGAAAAAAAGCAAACAAGATACCAAGTAGTAGTATTAATATACTATCCTGTAGTTAAAACAACTGGGAACTTGGGTTGAAACTTTTTCCAGTTACAAAGAATTAATTTAGTTTGCCAACTAGCTCTCTGTTCCCTTAGAGAGAGTAGAAATCTTACACTTTTAACCATGACGACTACAAGCTCCACACGAGCGTCTGTTCCCCTCTGCTTCAGTTATCACTGCACTGAAGTCATCATCTTAATCCTCCTAGGAGGCTCCACGTTTGTCAGTCCTTGAAACCACCTCTTTCTGAACAAATGGCTAAGGAAACGTCCACCATGATGAAGTGTGAAAGAGGATACCATGGACCCTAACCCGGAAGCGCACATTCTAGTATTAGCTGCACAGGATATTTATAATAAGGTGGTGCGGCTTTCAGTTTTAACTATGAAAATACACGTTTCATAAAATTCTTATTCGTTTATATTTTGTCATACAGATAATCTTACTGTAAATGACACGTAAATACAAATATTCCTCTCAAGTCAAAAAAGACTTCAAGTCATAGGCCATTTTTCATATACAAAAGCCATTTTTAACACAGGATCATTTGATTATTCATTCTTTCAATATATCGAATAATTTTTAGAGTACTTCTTACATTACAAAAACTTGTTTTCAACTGTAATAAATCTTTTAAATAGACATTTCAGACTGTTCTACTGCATCTGCTGTCAAAGTTATTAGTGTTCTAAAAAGCCCAAGGACTTTGAAAACTGCAAAATAACTCTTAAGATGATTTTAAATCCCTTGATTAAAAAAAGCATAATAAGCCACACCACTTGCCTACTGAGAACAGACGAGTTACTTACTTACTTTGATATTGTAGGGATATAAACAAAGCTAAACTATGTAGTTCTAAATCTGCTTTAGAAGACATTTGGTACATGCTTAACTAAAAGCCATAAGAACCAATTTTACGCAATTAGACAGATTACACTCCTGTTGCCCTAAAAGCTTTACAACCTGATATAATTTTCTGAAAGGTATTTATCTTCTGAAAGCACGTGGGTTTAAAAATAGAGTATGGTTTTTAAGGACACTAAATATATTCACTTTTAAGGAAACAAGTCCAGCAGATTGAGTGTGAGCAATGAGTGGCAAGGACAGTGTATATTTTTCAGTGTGATAAAAGTTATATTTTAACAATTAATTAATATATTATTAATAATCATGTCCAAAATACAAGGTTTTAATAATTTAGAGTTTTCAAAATGTTAGATTTAGTGTCATTTTTGTCTTTTTCTATTTAATGTTTTATCTTCCTATTCCAATCATATTTTCCTTCGAAAAGCAACAGAAAGCAAAAAAGAAAAAATAAAGGTTGTTTCCCCAGAGACTTAAACGTTGACTATTTGAGGTGGAAAAATAGCAGTTGCTCCATAACCGTGACCCAAGACTGCCTGAGGGAAGTCAGAAAGCACACGCAGCACAGCCACAGCTGTTAGATCTAGTGGGGCGCTGAATGGTCTGCAAGACTCAAATGACAATTTGCCTAGGACGCTGAGACTCACACAGGAGTGAATTTAGGCATGTGTAATGTCATGCACACACCAATATGACCATGGAACTCAGTAACTATTTAAAACCTGAGATTCTACATAGGAAAATGGTTAATCCCGTCCCTTCTTAGCTGAGGGCAGTCAACTGAGTGAATCCAGAGACAAGAACTGGTCCTAACAAAAAGGACATCTTTCCTTTTACAGCCCAGCTTCTGTAAAATTCCCCATCTTCCTGATTTGACCTGTTCAACCCAATCTAAAGCTGGAAGCCAAGTTTAAAAATAAGCCTGCAAGACTTGATACCACCTCACGATGCAGATTTCTGGATCGCCTCTCCAAAGCACACACACGCTTCTCGGAACCAACAGCCCCTTACTCACCCCAAAAGCAAGTCCCTCACTCTCCTTTTCAGGTGTCATCTTACCGTGCTGGCCTGTCATTCTTAGAACGGTGAGGTTCATCGCTCTCTTTTGACTTCGAGTGTGCTGATTTAGCTGTTTTGGGCTATGGAAGGAAGGAAGGAAAAAAAGAAAAGAAAAACACACACACATACAGAAAATAACAAAGAGAAAGATTAGATTTAGAAATTATCTTAATGATGCCAAATTCTCCTTTAGTAATTTCAAGTTACTGACATCCAGTTGAGCACCATATAATAATTTTAAATACAGTCACTCAGAGACAAAAAAAAAATTACAGCCACGAAGGTGTGTTGCAGGCTGTCAGTGCAGCCAGACGAGTGGGCTAAACACACAGGAACATGCTCCCCACAGAGATGCGCGTGGCCGCCCATTATTAACGCAGCAGCTCCGCAGCCGCTGCCAGGGCCTGGTGGCCTCCCAGAGTCTACGGAGTCTAGCGTCATGTTCTTAAACTTGTTTCTGAACACCTGACTTAGGGATGATGATTTTCAAGCCCAGAAACTAAGACATATTCAAGCCAACTTTTCTAGGAGAGAAACTATTCCAGAACCAGTTAGAGCATCTAAAAATTACAGAAATCCTGATACTTGCTAGAAATGTGGCCTTCCTCCCTTCCTTTCCAGGTTCGTAATCCTTAAAAACACCTACTCCATCACAGCTGAGTTAACAAAGAACTAGGCAGCCCCTGGGCAGTCACTTGTGGCTTAATTTACGTAACAGAAGCATTTGGGACCCTTCTACTAAAATGAAGTATGTTTGTTAGGAAAAATCCTGAATAACTAGAGGGTGAAAGAGAGAAAAATAACTGATAAATAATAATTAACATGGAAATAATACCTTAATTTGCTTTTAGACTGACAACTGGGTAAGTGAGAAACCGTAAACAGTGGAGCAGTACTATCACCAGGATTTCAGTGTCTTCATTTGCCTCACAACATATGCTGAGCCTGTGACAGGACCAGAGGCCCAAAGGGCAGAGGGAGGGGGGAGAGGGAGGGGAGGCGGGGAGGAGAACAGAGCTAAACATCGATAATACCGTGGACCCACACCCTGGTTGCATCCTTCCAGGCCTAACGTAAGTTCCCTCCCTAAGAGCCTTTACTGTGTGAATTCCCACTCCTCCTCTGTTGTTCTTCCATGGGGCATTTTTCAGCCGGCCTGACCTTAGCTGCCAACAGCCTGTCTTCCTCTCTACATTATACATTATTATAGGGAAAATCTATCTTTGTCTTTCCCTAAGTTCAGAGTGCTGCTCTGCAAACAGTGACTGATACGTAGGATCTGTTACACTGAACTTGCACATGACCACATACAACAGCTAGTTACAGCAGAACGAACTGCAGTCACTGACTATTTTGTCCACTATTTCTAATCGACAAGGGGAAGGTGACATTTCAAGCTCATGCCAGACGGCTTCGTAAGCAACGGCTGCTGGTGGCAAGAACAGCTGTCAGTCTGCCGTGGATCAAGAGATGTCAGAGGAGAGACAGCTGGTCCCGACCCAGGAGGAGGGGCCACCAGCAAACAGGGAGAGTGGAGAGAAGGCCACCGCGGAGACCTACGAGCACGCGCAAGCACGGTGTTCTCCTGCAGGGAGAGCACGCTACAGCCAAGACGGCTCGTGGCCAGAGGCGCCCGCCTCTCGGTTGGCCTTACAATGGAGGGAGGGGAGTTTCCAACCTTAGCAGTAACTTTTCACATAGTTACTTTCAAGAATTCGGTATGATTTTTCACAGTGGAACAACTTTTACAAGTCAGATTCACCTCGGCAACACAGATCATTTGTGAGCTTGCCCTAAAAGAGGACTCCCCATTTCAGGTCTAATTTTATTTGTAGCTAAAAACAAACAGACCCTACCTTCCACTCGGGGTCATGCTTCCTTTTGTCCAGTGATGATTTCTCCCGCTCTCTGGCTTTCTTGTAAGCTTTCTTTTCTTCAGCCATTAGAAGTCTAGCGATTTCCTAAGCAAAACCCAGTCAGTGTCACCAACTGCAGGCTTACAGGTGGAAAATTACTGGGATGCTTTGAAAGAATACCGGCTGAACAAGTGAACAAACGTGAACTCACCTCATCCTGAGCCACCTGAGCTGCTCTCATGTCCACCTGGGTAGCCTATGGTACAGAAAATCCAAAAAAAAGTGTAATTTAGTTGGACTCTACGTTGTCCATTAAAAAAAATCTTACATAAAAATAAACTGGTATTTGAAACTAGTTGTGATTAACATCCCTGAAGTTGATAATCGGTGGGTATACTTTCATTAGCCAGAGCGGGGTCTCTTTTTATCAAATCCAGCAGCAGACTCTCAGAGAATTATCAGAACTCAATAATGGAGAACCAGGGATATGGAGTTCTGTGGTTAATGTTGACTCAGTAACTAAAACTGGACCCTCGATTCCTGGTATTTTGATTTTTTCATCATAAAAAAAAGGTATCAGTTTCTCAACAAGACAGAGAACTGTAAAGCTCAGTAAATAATGCAAGATTGATTCAATTCACAAAAAACCTATTGATTCACCTAAAATTTTGCATTAAAGTTTGCTCACCAAAATTTCTTCTTCTTGCAGTTTTCTGGCAATTTCAGCATCATACCATTCCTGATCCCTGTGGCTCACCCGTGATGGAGTAGAGACAGCGTCTTTCATCACTCTGGGCTTCATTCCTAGGAAAAACTCAGTGTAATAAGGCAACTGAGTTGTGTTTTCTGAAAAGCTGCAAAATTTAAGATAAAGAAGTATTTAACAGTGAAAAACTGTCTGCAGTTCAAAATTCAGTGTAGGGTGCGCTGGAAATAATTTTCCCCCTAGCCATGTGAGTAGTGATGCAGATAATCCAGACATTTACACAAAGTTACCCATCCAAATCTGCCTGGTAATAACTTCCCCTCACACAGCTTCTCCAAGAGGAGAAAATCATATAAGGAACTGTAAGAAAGGCTTTTGCAGAAGAGGAAGTGAAAAAGATTAAGTCACTGAAATAAAAAGGATTTAGAGAAAAGAAAGTTAGATGGCGTCTTAAAGATACTGTCAAGGCTGGAGGAGATGAGAGGCTTCCCTCTCTCTGCCTCAGCCCTGCACACCTTGCTTCAGAGGCAACACACACAGCACCACTGGGGAGCTCTTGACGGTACTTATTAACCACCCAGGGGCCCTGGTTTCGTAGTTTGTTTTAAATCTTATTAGTTGACTCTTAATTGCAATAACGATTGGTACTACCAGTTTCATGTATTATGTCCATCAAAATAACTGTATGTGAAAACATTTTTCATCAGAATGTTTCATGACACGATTCACTTGCTTTAAACAGAAGAGGAAAAAGGAGAGAAAAGAAAATACAACTAAATTCTGAGCAAATGAAGAGTTTAGGTTATCTGGTGAAGCCTCCCTTTGTAGAGCTTTAAACCCAGTTGTGTGGTTAAATCCAAAAGCCACAGACTCATCTGCTTTACCCACAAATGTAGACTATTAAACCTGACTTTCTTAGCTGCAGGCCTATTAGTACCTGATCACCCAGAATACGGAATCCACTTCACACCATCTCTAAAGCCACTGAATATTAACGCTGGGCAGGGCTGGTTTTAACCCAGCTTTCTGAGTGGTCTGGGACAGTCACGAAACAGTGGCGTACTCCCAAGAGTGGATAAACTGCCTTGGGTTATGATTAGCTTGGTCACAATTAGAAAGGAAGATTTCAGGGAAAAACACATGAAATTACGTAGGAAAGCTGGCACTGGGCGAAGTCAGTGGACAAGACAGGTTGCTATACCACATGCCTATCTACAGAAAAATGACAATTCCATGAGCAGCCAGAGCGTAACTGAGGACTATAGGAGAGATCACAATTTTGCCTTGCTCCTTCAATTCTGCCATCTGGTGAAAGAAACAGAGTGGAATGTGCCCAGATTTCAAGAACTAAACTTTTCCCACTATTATGCCTCCTCTCCACACCACAGAATTAACTGAGAAAACGCTTTGTTCTAATATCTATCAAAGATGCTTGGAAGGCATTCAAATGAAACGGTCAAATGAAGAGACTTAATTGGTTTGACAGGGTGATAAGATTGTGAACTCTTGGCAGCTAAAAAGAGAATGACACATGGATCAATAGAACAAAACAGCGAGCCCAGAAATAAGCCCGTGCATATATGGTCAATTAATTTCTGGCAAAGAAGACAAGAATATACAATGAAGAAAGGATAGTCTCTTCAATAAATGGTACTGGGACAATTGGACAGCCACATACAAAAGAATGAAATTTGATCACTAATTTATATCATATGCAACAATGAACTCAAAGTGGATTAAAGACTTGAAACAATAAAACAGCTAAAAGAAAACAAAGGCACTAAGCTCCTTGATACTGGTTCTGGAGATAATTTTTTTGGACTTGACATCTAAAGCAAAGGCAACAAAAACAAAAAGAAGCAAGTGGGACAATATCAAACTAAAAAGCTTATGCAC
This sequence comes from Vicugna pacos, assembly GCF_048564905.1. Lineage (NCBI taxonomy): Eukaryota > Metazoa > Chordata > Mammalia > Artiodactyla > Camelidae > Vicugna > Vicugna pacos. Next base: position 58,504,110 of record NC_132987.1, on the reverse strand, counting down.
AGCAAAGGAAACCATCAACAAAATAAAAAGGCAACTTACAGAATGGGAGAAAATATTTGCTCATTATTTATCTGATAAGGGGTTAACATCAGAAATATTTAAAGAACTCATACAATTCACCAGCCAAAAAAAAAAAAAACCCACCAAATAATCTGATTGAAAAATGGGCAGAGAATTTCAATTGACATTTTTCCAAAGAGGACATACAGCTCGCCAACAGGGATATGAAATGGTGCTCAACATCACTAATCATCAGGGAAATGCAAATCAAAACCACAATGAGGTATCTTGGTTCACACCTGCTACAATAACTATTTTTAAAAAGACCAAAAATAATAAGTGTTGGCAAGGACGTGAAGAAAAGGAAACCCCTCTACACTGCTGGTGGGAATGTAAATTGATGCAGCCACTATGAAAGTTCCTCAAAAAATTTAAAAAATATAATTACCATAAGATCCAGTCATTTCACTTCTGGGTATTTATCTGAAGAAAATGAAAACACCAACTCAAAATTATATATGCGCCCTGTGTTCACTGCATCATTATTTATAATAGCCAAAACATGGAAACAACCTAAGTGTCCACTGATGGATGAATGAATAAAGAAAATGTAGCGTAAAATATATATATAAATGTAGCATAAAAAATAAACACACACACACACACACACACACACACACACAATGGAATGTTATTCAGCCATAAAAAAGAATTAAAACTTGCCATGTGTGACAACAGGGATGGACTTGGAAGGCATCATGCTAAGTGAAATAAGTCAGACAGAGAAAGGCAAATACCATTTGATTTCACTTATATGTAGAATTTAAAACAAAACAAAATGAAAAAACCAGAAACACCCTGAGCTCAGAGATACAGAGAACAGATTTATGGTGGTTAGAGGAGGGGGTGGGGGCGGGCAAAATGGGTAAAGGGAGTCATAAGGTACAAACTTCCAGTTAAAAAATAAGTAAGTCATGAGGATATATTGCATTATAAGACTAAGTATTGCACTGTGTATCTGAAAGTTGCTAAGAGACTAGATCGTAAAAGTTCTCATCACAAGAAAAAAAATGTGTAACTATGTGTGGTGATGGATGTTAACTAGACTTACTGTAGTGATCATTTTGCAATATACACCAATATCGAATTAATATGTTACATATTTGAAACTAATATGTTATAGTCAACTGTAACCCAATATAAATTAACAGTTAAAATTAGAGTAATATCTGCCTACGTCCCAAATATTTAGAAGGAAAAAGAAGAGTTTATCTGAAATCTGGACATAGCTTTGAAACTTGCATGTCTCGTAAGCCAAGAATCTCTATAGCCTGGAATATCACATTTCTGGACTGACAGGGCTGCCCACTAAACGCACTATCCTTCGTACCACAGGTGAAAAGAGCTTTCAGAAGTGTCTAAGAAGGAACTTCAGATAGTGCAGTGTAGGGCTGTCATTACAGAAAAGAGATGCTTTAAAATGGTACTAAATATAGTTAACTGAAAGAAATTCATGAAAGTGGCTGTCTTCATTTTGGTGGCCTAAACATAATCTGGAAACTAGCTTTCAGAGAGACAGGTGAGCCGTATTTTCAACAGTTCCACGTTCATTTCTTAAAAGAATTCTTGCTTGTATTTTTCTGTTCATCATTCTTCAGTTTGAGGACACAAGAATCCAACCCCCACCAATAAACACAAAGGAAAGCTTACCTTTAAAGAAATTCTGATAAAGTAACATAAAGGTGTTGAAAGTACTGATATTCAAGATAAACTTATTCCAAGCTTGGAACAGGGTAAAATGACACATGGATCCTTTAATAATCATAAAAGAGTATTTCGTGAAAAGCCAGCCTGACACGAGGGGAATGTCATAGCAGAATAGTGTTTTATGGTTCTGAGAGGCTGGAAGTTAACCTACAGAAAGTTAATAAGCTTGTTACAATTTAATAGTTCAATAGAGATGTTACCCTCAAAGGTGGCATGGTATTATACTGCCCTTTAGAAAATGAATCAATCTTACATTTAATTTAGCAATTTCATTTTGTATCCCTTTTTCAAATGATTATAAAACCCTGTCCTGAAAAATCAATGCTCTTAGAACTAGCTCTTTCCTTATTAATAAGTTAAATAAAACTTTGGCTTATGCTAACAACTTTAAGAACTGTGCATTTACAACAGCAAGGACAGGCCCTGAGTAACTATATTTTAATGTAATCCCCTTACCTATGGGGGTGGAGGTAACAAAATCAGATGCCTACAGGCCTACGTGGGTAAAATTTGCAAAGTAAGTTGGATATAAAATTACAGACACCAGCAGCTCTGTTGTAACCATTTTAGTACCTACCTAGTCACATTGGTTTTTAAACCTTATGCTATTAAAATAAAAGAAGCAAAACATTTGCCTACAACTCCAGTAGTAGGGTCTGTGAGTCAGTGTTTGTTTCATAAGTTTTTCTAAGCCTGTTTAAGATACTCTCAAGCATAACTAAAAGCCATAAAGGTTACCCAGCCCTCAGAGCACACGTATGAGGTCAGATTCACAGAATCCGAAATGCAATGGTAGATGTAATCACCACTCCTCCCCCATGCCTTTTAGACTTCAACAAGTCTTTCTAAATCTGGATATGGTGTAATTTACACACAAGGTCAATTCCAGGTAGATTGTATCACTTCCTCCTCTGTTGCTTCTTTGTTCAAAGTGTATCTAATTTGCAATTGCTTGTTTACATATTCATCTTTCTGGCTTGACTTACAAAGCTTCTGAGGCTCAGATCCAAGCAAAAATCCCCAAACATGAAGCCTGTGAGGCAAGTGTATTTGTGGCAGAAACCTGGTACGGCCTGCTGAACTGAACTTCCTTGTTCTTTGCCACCAAGTCCTTTATAAGCCTTTAAGGACTAACAGGATAGGGAGAGACAGCTTGACAGGAAGAACCGACTGAATCAACCTGAACCTGCAACCAGAACCCACTTTCCAGACCAGAGTCGAGGCTGGCTGGGCAAAAGCATGGGGGAAACAAGAACAGGAGCCTCCTCGGTGCTCCTTCCCAGTGACCCCTGCGTCTCTGTAAAACTCCAGGAAGAGTGAGACAGAACCAGGGAGACGAGCATGGTCCAACTAGAGCACCGGAAGTGCAGCGCTCCGACCCGAGTGGTGCAGCCACATGGAGACCGTCACAGCGGCGGTTCCCAGATGAGGACAGCGAGAACCATCCCTGGGTCGGTTCTGGACTTCAGAGCCCAGAAACTTGATGCTTACATCTAACATTTACCTCATTCCTGCACAAATACCAAGAACTCACCTGATACCGGCACTCCAGAACACCAACTGTCGATGAAGAGCTGAAGAAGATTAAAGCCCAGGAAGTCACTCAGGGCAACCGTTCTCAAACTTTAAGTCCCTAAGAACCATCTCCAGGTCTAAAACGAGCCCGAACGCCAGGCACTCCAGAGGCGGCAATGTATGTAAGGCTCAGAAATCTGCATTTTTAGGAAACAGCCCAGCTAATTCTGATGAAGACAAGCTGAGGCTCACAAATGGAAGACACACTGTCTGAAGAGGTGCCTAGCCAACCTCTCACGTTACAGATGGGAAAGATGAGGTCAAGAGCACGCAGTCCTTCCGGACCTGCTGGTCTTTTAGTTAGGTAAATACTACGAAGGCCATGTCACCAGGCTTCCGGGTTCACAGAATTAAAACCAGAAATTCAAGAGCATTGATTGGGTATCAGAATCACCGAGGTATGGTCTTGGCACATTAAGAACTGTATCTGGGACGGGCACCTCCACTGCAATCCGGGGCTGGAGGAACCTTGTCAGGAATCAAGAGTACTCTCTCAGAAGGCAGGAGGGAAAAGGTACGAATACTTTCCTCCTTGAGATCTGAAATTAAGTAAATACCGTTTGTAGTATTTGGCTCTAGGGTTTATTTCAAAGCCATGAGCACAAACCAGAGCGAAAGAACAGGCTGCTTAAGATGCTTAGTAAATACACTTGTTTGTAAGTATATACAGGATACCGGGACTTGCAGCGAGACTGTCCTTCATTACCTGTGTCGTGGAGCGGGAGCCGCTCCTCACTCGGCGAGAAGGGAGGAGTCCTGGGCCTGCGCTTCCTTCCTCTGTGCTCACCTCGCCCCCGCTCCCTCCCACATACGGCTTCCTTGCAGTGAAGCCCTGCTTTCTGTGAGGACTTGGGAGAAAGGCGGTCCTGGTGGCGGGACTTCTTTTCCCAATTCCGAGTCTGACGGCTGTGGTTAGCCTCCCAGTCGTCCTGCTCGGTGCTCAGAAACACCTCACCACTGACTCTGGGAAGAGGGGGTCTCCGCTGCCTCTCGTGGCCGGGCCGGCTCTTATCGCGCTGCTCAGGGTTCAATTGGGGATCGTCCCTCGCTCTACCCGAGCTAGAGGACAACAGAGATCTCTCCGATGAACAAGGCTCTTCTGGTTCTTCCAAGTTCTCCTGGGGGTGTCTGGACTCCTCCTTCCGCTGCTTCGCAGTCTTTGCATCACTTTGGAGTCTACAAGGCCTTGAGGCTCCAGAACCCAACTCCCTTGCCCTCCTTGACCGTGGCTGGTCTGAGTGGAGGTGGAGGAATGTGAAAAATAGAAATGCAGGTTAACTTAATGAGAGTGCGAACTCTCTACGTGAGAGAGACAGGGCCCAAGACTACCATGTGACAACGGAGAGGACTACTTTTCCCAGTTAACAAACTGAAAAGAAGGGGCGAGCATTTACTGGAGTGGTCCAGGCACACATGAGCGATTCTGAGCACACAGCCAGACAGGGAGAAAACTAAAACGAAATCGAGTGAAGTAAATCTGAAAGAAAAGCTTGATCATGATTAGGGAGAAGCCAACATGGTACTTTGATATTTGCCAATAACAAAAGTTCCAGTCATTAAAATGTTAAATTCTATTTCTAAAACTATTTTGGAACTAGTGTCTTAGTATTTGGAGGGGAAGTGAGAGCTAAGGGAGTCTTAGAAAACAGAAAAAGAAGTAAGCTTTGTGACTTCAAAGGCTTTAGAATATCCTTATCGGAAATAATTGATCTGTATCAGAACGTTGCTAGTGTCTACTTAGTTCCAGAGATGATCTGCCGATTTTCGTTTTCCTCCATCCTCTCCCTTTAAGTGGCCAAAGCAAACACTCCCAGGCATACTTCAGTTCAACGTGGAAGAGGATGGAGTAAAGGAGAATTTTAGTGAGTAAATGACCCTATTGTCTTTGGATAACTCTGCTCCTAATCTTAATTGAAGTTTGGTGGAGGGAAAAATTAAGAAGAGATGCCCAAATGGAATACATAAAAAGGAGTCACTTCCTAATTAAACATATTTCAAAAAAAAACTTTATATTGTATTCTATGTATAAAAATACAATATATTCTAAATATAGAAGTCCTTAAGTTTAACATAAACTTTAGGAACAGCACGTAAATGGGTGCTTTTCTGTCAGGTCCCATTTAGGAACAAGCAAACTGTGAAAACAAAGGAAGTAAATTAACAATGCACACTGCAAGGGCATATGTCTTTTAACATTTTCTAAGACTTTTACTACCATTGGGAAATAACAAAAAGAAATCCAAATTCCATGGAAAATTGCTAAGACAGCCAAGATTCCCTGCTAGAATTAGCCATTTGCTGAACTGCATTTGAAACAGCTACCCTAATTTGATAGGATGTACAAAAAATAAACGACTGTAGATTTTCTTAGTTATTAGGGTTTGTGTTTTTTTTTTTTTGGAGGGGGCTGTTTTGGTTTGGGTTTTCTGTTTTTGTTAAAGACTGTTATTGTGAATCTGACAGAGGAACAGAGGAAGGGGAGATATGTGCTAAACGCATCACTGATGCCGTAAGCTTCCACTCAAAACTGCAAGTTGCTTCTTCTTGAGCTTTCCGAAGAACATTTGCCTCAAAGGTGACATCAAAATTAAAAGCTGTCCTCTAAAAAGTCTGTAAAGGCATTTATTTTGATAATTTATAGTAAAAATTATTTTTACTTAAAGCAAAAATGAAACAGAACAATTACTCTCTGGAATAAAAAAGTATCTACTCTTTTAACCAAACTATTATTTTAAGTGTATACTGACAACTGAGAAAGAATCAATTCACTACTGCCGTGAATTAACAGAATACCGACCAGCTACTTAAATGATGACCACAACCAGGAAACAGTGGTTCAGTGTTAACACCAATGTTCCCACAGTGAGCTGTATCCATGAAGTCTGCCTTTAGGCCCAAAGAGAAACATGAAAGGTTTTGTTTTCGACATGGATTTATGAAGTTATGATTGTTTTGTTGTTGTTATTTTTAAGTCTTTCTAAAAAGTTAACAGATATTCCTAGTTTTATTTTAGCAAAGTGTGTTGCAAGAATTAGAACAGAACTGTCACTACATTTTCACACAGTTTACAGGAAAAAAATATTTATTGTCTACACCACTTGTTATATCTTTAAACTTGGGAAAGAAAAAAAAAAAAAAGACAGGGGTGGAGGAATCTGTTTGAATCCTTTAAAACCCTGTCCAGTTAAGGGCTGAGACTTTCATGTTTTTTGAGACCAAGTTATTTGGCAAATATACTTAATTTCCTTATACCAATACATATATATACATGCACACATACACGTATATATATGTAAACGTTTTATTTGTGTTCGTCCATGTTTATCTTCCAAAATAAATTGATTTTTGTTTAGGTAGACAAAATACTATGTTGTACACATATTACATTGATATACGTATAAATAATAGTACTTTAGAGTTTATCGAATCTTCAGAAAAATTATATTGTTCAATCTTCTCACCATTCACCTGAAGGATGTATTTGTAGGATCTCCATTTTATAGATGAGAAAGAGACTTAGAGTGTTTGTAGTAGATAACTTCCCTAACATCACAATTTTTCTAAGGAAGGGACAGAACTTGAATCAAGATCTTATGACTCCAAGGACCATGACTTTAAAAAAACCCACTAATATGCTTGTGATACAGGTAAGAGGCTTTGAAAGAAAAACATGGATTCATAAATGAATAAGATTCACCATTTCAGTTGATATAAATCTGATAGATCCTTTGGATAATTTCAAATTTGTAGAAAATCTATAAATGATCATTTTAAAGATTAATTTATTAAAGTTTAAGTAAAATAAAAGCTACAATAATCACATCTGTAATTATTTGCTGGGATTATTATGTAAGACAGACAAAAATCATATTACACATTAAGATAGAGAAGTACAATGAAAGAATGTCTGCTAATAGCGTGTTGGGAAAGGACCACTGCAAAGAAGACAGGATGCTTTGTGAGTACGAGCTGGACTGCAGTGTGACTTCGCGGGAACTCAACTTGGTCGAACTCAGAGGCATATAAATGAAGATCACATGCTCAGCAATATATAATCTCCACAAACTGCAACTGAAGAGAAATTCCAATAGTACTCTACACGCACAAGCTCAGGAAGGCACCGTTTTCTATTCCCAGTCCCTTCCAACTCCACAAAAGTAGCACATATGCCATTCTCTACAAGTTCACAAAAGCAATTAAACATAGATTTAAAAAATTTTTACGTTTCCCTGAAAATCCACTGAATTCTTAATGTGGTCTAGAGAGATGAATCAGGATGACAGCACTCTAGTCAAAACAACCAGGTTTGAGTCCCAGTTCAAGTTAGTAAAAAGTCTTAACAGAGGAATGCTAAAATCAGTGCTTTACTGTACTGAATTTACTTACCACCCTAATGGTTTTAGACTCAAAAGTTTAAAACGGTTATTTTTATTTGTAACGAACATGTCTTTAAGGCAGAATTACAAATACAAACAAACAAAAAACCCCACCAGACCACATTTCCAGTTTTAATTAAAAGCTAAAGAGAAACTCGTTACCTTCTGACCTCTATGGCAATATTTTTCTTCTTAAACGATGTAACATATGACTTGATTAGAAAAACCAGCATAAGGAAAATGGCTATCAAAAAAGAGCTGAGCATTTTAAATACGGGACAACACAGCAAGCAATAAATAGACAATCAACCTGCTTACTAATTGTGTCACAGGGCTGAGCTCTGCTGGTAACAATAGCTTTAGAACAATGTGACTGCACGATTGTACTCGAACTATAATTATTCTATCGTCTACATATAGAGATCTTTCATTCTATTCATCTAAGACAAACACCTACTTACCTTTTATAATGAAATTATAGAAAAGCCATTGATAATGAATTTTCAGGGAGCTTTGGGATTACTGACCTTAAAATCTTTACTCTCCAGAAGCTGCTTTTAGATTTTATTTAGCTGGTATCCTAAGTATGTATGGTCTATAAGTTGAATTACAATAAATACTGACACTAAAAACTATAGGAAATGTGCTTCCTTTGACAGATCTTTAAAAAGGACTGAACAATATTTGCAAATACTCATTTCCCAACACACTGTTAAGATAAAGAATCGCCACCATGAGTGCCACCACTACACCATCACCACCACCATCACACGGCAAAAGCAGGCACTAGAGAAGGGACTTTTCTCTCTCAGAAATTTTTCAATAGATAATCAAACAGCAAAGAAAGCACCAAGAGCAAAAAACGAACAGAGAATCTTAAAATTTAACTTTGTCATCAGCAGGCTAACCCATCGGCTGAGGTTTAAAAGGTAAGAAGTGTGAAAAAAAAGCTGTGTGACCCAGTAACTGATAAATGGTGTATCTCCTTTATTATCTGTGCCACTTTGCTGCTTTAAACAGTACTGCCCAGATTTCCTTGAGAAAGATCAAGCCCAGAGACTCATGTGCCATTTTTCACACCCCTTTTTATGTGCTTAGAATGTAATCCAGCATTCCAAGTAGCAATAGTGCAAAAGAATGCACACCAAACCTTGCTAAACCATACTTAAGTTTTAACAGCCATAAAAATAGCCCTGGTCAACCAACTGCAGAACAGATGAATTCATTGGATAAGATAAAATTCCACCACAAATCTAAATATCTCTAGTTTAGAGACAAACTTAAAGGGGTGTCTTGCAACTGAGTCTAAGGACAGAGGAAGTCATGAGTCATGATGCAGGAATCGTTACCTCCGTCTTCATAATAGTAACTGTCACCATAAGCTTTGCCTCCAGAGGACTCTGGAAAGTGCTTCTTTCGCTTTTTCTCCTCCTGTAACTCCTTTTCTTGCAAGAGGCGTGCTATGTCCTGCAAATACAGAGAGAACGGAAATAAATATTACCGGAGAAGGAACACAGTCCATACAGTGGCCCCACATACAGGTCAATGGTTTGACGTTCCACTGCCAGACTTTTGTGGGCTCTGCCTATGGCTCTCTAGACTTTCTGGCATTAAGCTCATACTATCCAAATGCCAACGATGACTGCTCAACAGGAGTGGCACACGATCCAGATGACGGGTAAAAGTGTTGGTTTTTTTTAATTGAAATTTCAATCTAACTCAACCTGAAGATGTTCAAATGTAGTATTCCTAAAGCTGGCTATAGGACAGAATTTTAAAAATATGTATTTGTGGGTCCTTTTTCCAAGATGATGATTCACTAAGTCTGAATGAGAAAGAATGCTGTAATCTATGGAACTTGATAAACTGTATTTACAACTTAATTTAAAAACTTTTCTAAAGCGTCTTTCAATTGACCCTGTTTTAGCTGCACATTAGAGTTCCACCGTCTTAACTGAAAACGAGAAAACCGTCTTCCTCCTGCCTCCCCTCTGCTTCATCTCCAGGCAAGTTTTTAGGAGTCACTAAGTGATGACTAGCGTTCTGACCCTGTCCCCAGAGAGATTACCATCCCCTCTATGAAAACAAAGGTATACACAAATAACCACAACACAAATCAACTATAAATGCCTCAAAAAAGAGGCTAAAGATGTCTATGAGAGCACAAAAGAGGGAATATTATTTCTCCTTAAATGCATTAGTTCAAGGCTTTGCATTTATGTTAGGTTTTGAGCAAAGTAACTACAGTCCAATAGGCAAAAGGAGAGAGAGAACATGAGCAAAGTTACAAACACTTCAGTGGGCATCAATCTAGAGAACAACCCATAGCCCCACGAGAACAGAGGACGTGGGGGGTTACAGAGAAAGCTGAAGCTAGAAAAAGTCAGAGGCTGCATCGTAGGCACCCCTTACGGACAATCTTAAGAAGTCTGAAGTCTATAAATAAGGAATAAAGGACTACTAACGGTTTTGAGCTGGAATGTGACAGCGTTTTGAATCTTAAAGAGTATTTCTGTGAAAGGTCCAATGAAACAGTACATAAACTTTGTGCAGGTATACTTTTTTAGAGCGAAGATCCCTAGCTGTCACCAGACTCTTAAAGATCATACAAACACAGCAATACTCTCTGGTGCAAGTGAACGGTAACAATAGTCGCAGGTGTCTGAGATGCTTACTTCATCATATTGACAATGAGGAATACAGGAAGTGCTTAGATGTTAATGATGCATATTTTGAAGCAAGAGTTAATCACCACTCTTCTTTTTGCAATTTTCTGAATAAGTCAAAATGAAGAATATCCTAAGGCTGCAAGACGGATTAAAAAAATTCATTTAAATAAGTCAATTTCTCTCATGTCAGGATAGAAATAAATAGGGTGCTGAGGCTAGGTTAATTAGCAACAACTACCCACATACTCGGCTTTTAATGTTCACGAAACAGTCTTACAAATCTGCCTTTATGTTAAGTAAATGCCTAAATTCAAACTTATAAATATATTATTACTGTATAATACTTTAACTGATTTCTATGCTGTAAATTTCTCATAAAACTATGTAAAAAACTATATATATATATAAAATAAGTAATCTTTGTAAAAGCACTTACACTATGTTGCAGTTCAGAATGAAAGGTAAAGAACACAATCCTACTTAAAACACAAGTATCATTTTCATGCAAAGAAATCTGAATTTCTAATACTTTCATGGGGAAAAAAAAAAACCCCAAATCTGAACGGTTAAGATGATCTTCTTTTCCCTTCCAGTTCAAGTCAGATGCTTCAGAGACACTGGAGGAGACATACTAACTAATATAATGGATTTCTTTGGGCTTGAATTCTTTATCTGTAAAATGAAGGGTTTGAACCACTCAATCTTAAAGTCGAAAGTCTTGACTCCTAATGCACCATTTTAATAAATCTGAGTGTTACCAGCTGCCAGCCCCTTTGCCAGGTACTGCACTTGACGTCTTACAAAGCAATACGGCCATGAGGAAGAGAGACGGGTGTGACAAGGTAAGTTGTTCTCCCCAAACTAGTATCTGTTAACAGAATTTCCCAAACCCTTATACTTTTTACTGTGGAAGTAGGTAGAAAATGTAAATACTTCCCTGAATGGTCACGTTTACTAAGCACCCAACACTACATTTTCCTAAGTGGTTTCTTTTACTGAAAACAAAAAATTTCCCTTGATGTAACAGTAAAAATATAACAGAAAATTATCGGGTCCAACTGCCAGTGGAAATTATTAAATTGTACTGCAGGGACTTTATAATCGCTTTCCTGCTATTGAATTTAGTCGTAATGAATGCGGAGTGAATATATATATAAATGAATAAGCCACTTGCTCAGTGTGAAGAACCAAAGATGAACCAAAGAGAAACAAAGATGATGCCCCTTTTTTGTACAAGGCGGCAGCTAGTCAAAAGGAGTGCTTTTATCCAAGTAGAAAAATAACAATCATAATGCGTCATGTACCTTAGCATCCAAACCTCTTGCTTTTTTAACTCAGCTCTTTTTTGAGTAAGCTTCTACGGTGTGAGAACGGCTAGCTGGACTTGAGGAGGGAAAGGATAAAGGATTCAATGGAAAACTGCTGCCGTATTGTAACTGTGGTTTAGCCCAAGTCAGTTCTCCTCCCTGCTTTCTGACATTACTGCCCAATGGGCTTAGTTAGGCGATTTCAGTACAAAGAATTTCCCCTGCAACAAGCTAAAGATGGGAATTGATAGTCACAACGCTTGGATGCAGATTAGTCAACCCTGACACAAACAACCTCCTTGGTCCTCAGCTTCCTTCCTATAAAAGGTTAGTCGAGAACAGTACTTCCCAAAGCTGTTTTTGAGAACACTGGTATTAAAAGGTTCTCCAAGAAAAAAACAAAAAAAAACCCCAAAAAAACCCAGAAAGCATTCAACAGAAAACATGTGTTATATCTAACTCTTTCAACCATTTCAAAATGTGCTAATATATTTTGAAATTTTGATAAAAGAAATCTGTTATCTTCCTGTAACCCAGGAATTTCCAAATTCATTTTGTGACAGAAGGCTTTTTGTTACATAAAAAATACAAACCTTATGAAATTAGTGTTTGATAAAATGTAACCTGGGGAAAAAAATCTAAAAGAACTCATAAGCCTTTTTGAAGTTATGTTCATTATTTTTTTCATTAATCATATTAATCAGGTAGACTTACTTTCAGCTAATATGCAGAAATAACTCTGTGGCATAGAAGACTTTCTAGTAAGCACATGTATTGAAATAAGAGTTTATCATTACATCCCATCTCTCCCTTTTCTGTTATCCAAGCTCACTCAGCTCTGGAAAATTTGAAGCTGTGAGCTTAAGCGCACTGGTAAGGATGGGTAGAATGCTAGAGGAAAGTCATTTTAAGAAAAACACAGATTCACTGATTCCCTTCAATGGGTCAAACATTCTGCTAGACACCTCCTGTAGCAAAGAAGATGTGTGGTCAATATCATTAAAGCTCTTATCTATGAAGTGTTAGAAGCAAAATGACCAAGACGAAAAGATGAGTCCTGTAAGAGAGGCATTAATACAAACCAGGTGGGAAGGAGGCAGAGGAGCCCCACTGAAGCAGGTGACAAATTGCTGAACCACCGTGTTGGGTTCCTTAGGGTATTTTTATGATTTACATAATTTTATATCAGGGTTACTTCTCCCTTGAAGGTTCCATCTCTATCGTACAACAGTAGTGGGATTCAAAATGAGGAAACCTTGGCTATAAAGACAATCTAAAGGAGGTCTGAAAATGTGATTGTCAAATCACTATCAGAAGAATTTAAAAAGGGAAAGCCATTCCGTTAGATTACTAAACTTATTTTATTAACTAGCAATTAGTATATTAGCATCTAACTCAGTAGGGAACTCAAAGCAGGTATAATCCCCAAAGGGTTACTCTACAAGACCAGAAAAACAGGGTAACACCAATTATATGGATATAAAAACCTCACTATAACTAGGGTAAGACGAGAGAAGAATTTTCTCAGCCAGAGGCCTCCCACTCACTTCCCTTGTCTGGCTATATTTGTATAAACTTATTTTCTAAGTGCCAAAACATAGGAAAAAATTTTAGCAGCAAAAATTATTCCTATCTGAACTATTCTCCAGATTTTATCAACTTAATATAAATATTCTTTTAGAACATGAAATTCTGATCACCTTAAGAGTGCTATGAAAAAGCACCATGGCTCACACCAGATTAATTTTTAATGTAAATTGGTTACTAAGTTTATCCCAGAACAGCTCACATTACAAAATGGCTTCAAACTGTTGGACTAATGCCACAGATGTCTCATGACATGGTTGGCCACGCTACTGCTGTTTACTTTAGGGGAAAAAAAAAGGTTTTCCCTAAAATAGTTTCATGTTCACATATATTTGGACCTAGGTTCCAAAACACACACATGTATGTCTACATTCACTCACACAGTTAAGAGTTTTATTTAAGAATAACTAAGTTAAATGAACTAAACACACATTTCTTGGCTTTGTAAATAACACTGGCAAATGCTTACACTGTGACCAAAGAGAAAGATCCCAATAAAATTAGTCCACCTGTATTAGCCACATACTCATACAGTCCAGTGTTCCAAAGACTGCAAGCCCCTGCCTTGAACAGGGCACCCAGAGAGAAATGCAACTATTACTGTATTCAAGACGCTGGTGTAAAAGAGTTAAAAAAAAAAAAAAAAAGCCAGGAAGAAAGGAAGGGAGGACGAGGGAGGGAAAAGAGGGAGGGAAGGGGAAGGCCACAATGCTAGTAAGAGTACAAGAGATCTTTTTCTTTTTTTTTAACTTTTCTACATCTGTCTCCCCAATGGAAATGCTACTTTCCTTACATCTGGGCTCTGTTAAAAAAACACAAAAAAGACAAAAGCTAGACAAGCTAATTCACCCAAAATTGTATAATTCTCTTCTCATGAACAATGTTGTTCAGAAAAAAAAAAAACCTGTCCCAAGAGAAAAGGGGCCTTGAATTCCACATCTGGTTGTTGTGGGTGATTATAAACTCCCCAAGAGAGTTGATTCCAAAAATCTCTAAAAAGAGATTTGGGTGAAAATCCAGAGAGGAATTTGCCACAGCCCTGCTGCTGAGTAAGAATTTAGCAGCTAAGCGGCCTCTACAAGGAAGCGGAAGAGCAGAGGGAGGAACAAAGCAGAACCAGGCCAGCTGACAAGGAACAGGCCATGCTCTCCCAGGAGCTGGCCAGGAAGATGAGCGCTGCCTTCGCAGTCTCAGTCTTCCCTGTGAAGCATCCTGGACTGAAACAAACTAATATGCACTGTCATGCATCCTTCAACGTCAAACTTACGCAAATCTTGTTTATTCAATATTACAACATACTAGTCAGCGGGGAGTCACATTTTTCTACGATAAAAGAACATTTTGGCAGGACAGCCATCTTCTAATCTCAGGCATCAGTGAAAAGTCCAAAATGTCTGCAAGGAGTTTTTTAAAGGCTAGTCTCACTGAACCTCCACGACTGGACTTCTCATTTAATCTTCCCACGGCACCGGGGGCGGGGGGCCGTTTCACTAAGTCAGAAGTGGAAGTGGGCGAGGAGGTGGGGGGCCTGTGAAGGGAAGGAGGCTCCTGAAGATGCCTCAAATTACACCATACTGGAATATACTTAGGCCCGTTTAACTTTCCCCCTCTCTAACTTAGCACTTCTCTCTGTGAGAGAAATCTGAGCTGTTATAAAAGTCAGAATGGTGGGGAAAACACCTGGCAAGAAAGCCAAAAGGGAAAGGCAACCATTAACTTAGTGTGCAGCAGAGACCTTATCCACATGATCTTACTTAAACCTCACAACAGCCCTTTAGGGTGGCGTACAGTTATCTTGACTTCTTGGATTTGGAACCTGAGGTTCCACGTGGCTAAGCAAGATGCTGAAAGTCGCAGCTAAGAATTAAACAGTTTAGATTCAAACCCAGGACAGCCTAACTCCAAAGTCTATGTGTTCCATTTTGTATCACAGTTTAAGTCAGAAGCAGTCAGTCAGGAGACTGAATTGTACAGACATTCCTCTGGCATCTTACTATAGCTTGGGACCAGTCATTTACTTCTTCAACACTTAATTTCTTCATCTGAAAAATGCAGTCATTCACTACACTGCCTACTTTATACAGTACTACAGTGAGATGTATTGTGATAGCTGTTTAGTTTTTACATGAGTAAAATAAAGTGTTTTGGTTTCTCTAATACTGTTTTTCCCTGAATGGGGGGAAGAGGGGATCACAGGACACCAGAAGCATTTAGAAGAAGCCAACTTCATTACTCTGTTATTTTTAAAATAGAAGCTTTCCTGTCTACAAAACATAATTACTTCTTTCAGTTCCTAGTTTCATCCCCAAAGCAGTCTCGACTACAGAGAGGCAACACATCCAGCAGTAAGAAAGGGCTCCTGTGTTGGTAACAGGAAGGATGACAAGGAATCCCTAATTCCTACTTGCAATTCTGATTATCATAGTCATGACTTGTTTCTTAAAGAAACAGCTAAATACACTCACACCAGGTGTCTCACACTCACCTGGCACTGAACAAGGAGTTCTAGAGGAACCAGGATGGCTCAGCAGGAGGAGCAGAAGATGTGGGCTGGTTCACTGATGACCCTGACCGTACCTACTTAATAGGGTGACTGTAAGTGCCAGTTTGCCCAGGAGAGTCCCAGTTTATGTAAGTATTAATAGTGTCCCTTTAACCCTGAAAAGTATCATATAGTCATTCTACTACTAAAAGTGATAAATCACTTTTCCTTATTATAAATCAAGACAAAGGCCAAGAATAGCATAATACATGTGAAAGAGACAGACACAGAATCAATGCATATTTAAAAAGAACTGTTAGTAAGAAATGCTGAAGACACAAAAGTAAGTGATCACTGAGTACAAATCAAGTCTTCTTACAAACCATATCCTACTGCTAATTTTAGTCATTTTCGGCTTTAAACACAATACAATTTAAAAATACACACAGACTCAAACAGACCACTGCTTTGAGGCAGCTTATCATAAGAGAGTGAAACCATTAACAAAAGAGAGCGAGAGCCATGCCAGTCCCTGACTCCTGTTCAGGCTAAACTCAAGGTCTGCTCTTCCTAAAGCTGTGGGAGTAGCCCACAGCCAGCCAGCCTGTATTGGGTTGAAGTGTCCCTTAAAATTCATTTATACCAAGAACCTCAAAACATGACCTTATTAGGAAATAGGGTCTTTGCAGATGTAATTGGCTAAGAGGCGATCTTAACAGTGGGTTACAGTGGGTCCCCCATCCAGTGACTGGTGTCCTTGTAAGAAAACAAGAGAACAGGGAAGAAAGCCACGTGACAATAAAGATTGAGACCAAAGTGACGATTACAAGCCAAGGCATGCAAAGACTGTCGGGAGCCACCAGAAGCTAGGAAGAGGCGAAGAAGGGTCTCTCCTAATAGGTGGCACGGTGCTGCCAACACCTTCATTTCAATTTGCAGCCTGCAGAACTGTGAGAGGATACATTTCTGCTGTTTTAAGCCACCAAGTTTGTGGTAATTTGTTACAGCAGCCCTAAGGAACCTAATCCACGCTTTATGTCAAATTATCCTTTATCATCATCTTTTAAGATTTCACCACTTACACAACTGATCAAAGCAATTGAAGGTGGTCCACGGAGAGTGGTACTTGAACTATGCACCCCAAAAGGGGAGCGTTCTGCTGCACATCCAGCAACCCTCATCTGAGGCTATGAACACAGAGAGTCTCTGCTCCGGAGCTGAGCAGCCCTTCCTCCTGGGGGGGCGGGGCATTAACTAGGTGGTACCTCATCCTTCTTCTCCTGAATGCGTCGCTTCTCTGCTTCAATAGCCAGCTTCTCCTGAATCTCCTGAGCAATTTCACAGTCTTGTTGTTCACTAAAAAACAAAGGTGAAAACAACATGGATAAAGAAAACAAAGAATGATTTTTCCTAAACAGAACACAATTTCCTGAACACTATGAGCCAGTATATATTTTTATCTCACTTAATCCTCACAATAATGATGCAAAGAGGCTGATACTGTCACATCTTACGGATGAAAAACTTGAGGCCCAGAATAGTGAAATCATTTCCCTAAGATCACACAGCAAGTAAGTGGTAGAACCAGAATTTGACACCCAGACACTTCAATGGAA
This sequence comes from Vicugna pacos, assembly GCF_048564905.1. Taxonomy (NCBI): domain Eukaryota; kingdom Metazoa; phylum Chordata; class Mammalia; order Artiodactyla; family Camelidae; genus Vicugna; species Vicugna pacos. The sequence continues at coordinate 58,486,731 of NC_132987.1, read as the reverse complement.
AGCTCCATGCTTTCTCTATACCACCATATCACCTTGTCCTACTGGAGCCGCTCTACAGAGACACAGGAATGTTTCCTCAAGACTCTGCAAAGGAGCTCAACACTATGGGAATGATGTCCACAAATATCCAAACAAGCATAGAGTACACAGACAAAAACTGGGAGCGAGCTCACTAAAATGTCAGTAATACTGTGGCCACCTAGAGGTGGTTTTCTAAATTTTTTAATTACATGAATTTTTTTTTTCAGTTTCCATAAAACTTTAAACAAAAGAAAAAAAATGTATATTCCCCAGCTTCAGTTCTAAGTAGAAACCTCTCTTGTTGATGCCAGTGTTCTTAATACTCTGGCCACTAAGAAAACCAAATGTAGTAAAATACTGCTGCTGCCACAGTTTTGTTTCGTTTTCGCATTCACGCACTCAAAAAAAGATTTAAACAGCATCTGCTATCATCCAGGCACCATGCTCAACAATGAGGATACAAAAATAAATAAAGGATGAAGATCCTGAACTCAGGAGTTCACAGTACATCCTGGTGGGAGAAAGGAGACAAATCATTGTGTTGGGAGAAAAAGATCCTTTAAAACAGCGGTTCCAACAGAAAATGGGGTTTGGACCTCTCAGAGATGGCTGTAAGGACACAAGTCTTCTGTCTCAGGTTTCAAGAAGTCAGTGGGCAGCTTAAAACTCCAGAGTGTGGTACTGCCAGGGAGCCCACCTTTACACAGAACTGTTAGCTAGGAAACAGACATAAACAAGTTTAGAGTTTACTATCTAAAAAGATGCTGGGATAAAATTACCATTGTGGTTTATATATGTAGTTCATTTGCTAAACAAATATTGCCTCTTATTGACCTGCTGCCAGTTGAACTTAAACTACTCAGTGACTCCAGGCTTGCATATGCCAAGTTTAATGGCAGTCTTTTGTAACCGAAAAGTGTTGGAGGGTGAGGGGGCGATATCCCAACTTTTCTGGAGGAACCAGACTCCCCATAGTCTATTCTGACAAAAGTGAGCGGATGAACACTGTTCTCATTTGTATAAGGAAATGGTCACTTTCAACATGTCTGGAAATAGATACAGATGTTGGTAAACTTGTACACACGGGTGTGTATGTATGTGTGTGCGCACACAGGACAGAAAGGGAGGAAGAGAACACAAGACGGAGAGCACAGGCCGGAACTGGAAATGACAAGCTATTTTAGAATCGGTAAGAAAATCACCGGAAAAGTTGCCTGCAGACCTAACTTCTGGTCCTGCTGCCGTTAACCGGTGAATCATGTCCTTTCATGTCATCTTATCAGTGATAAAAGTTTCTGGACTTAATGACTTCATACTAAGGTCTAACACTCTAGGATTCTTAACCATTCAAACCACAGAACTAAAAATAAGTATCTACTCAGAACAATTTTCATTTCTATATCCTCCTTCCATTCACTCACTTCAAATAGTTAAGAATCATACACAGAATCATACATCTTAGTTTTTGAAGATTTGTCTACCTGGATCTCCCAAACTAACATAAATCCGCACTGGAGTAAGCAACTACTAACTACATGCAAGGTGCTAACAGCTGGGAAGAAAGCAGAGGAGCACAAATCCAAACAAAATGCTGAGGGTCACAAGTGACACAGAAGATGCATCTCCCAGATGGAAAATAAAGAAGTAAAGTTTAGGCTGAGCCTAATTATTTCAAACCATATTTCCAAGAAGGACCAGTTCTAGTTCCCTCAGCTATTGGTACAGAATCCTCAGGAAGCAAAATCAAGTGAGAAAGGAGTCGTCAACCGTCGGTCAGCCTGACTTTGGACCAGGGCCCCAGGATCCAGACAGACCAGGTGAAAGGTTCCAGTTTGTTAATATCTATAGCATTTCATCCTTCCTTTGATGTTCAGATGGCAAGACTGCCAGGCTGTAAAAACTGAAAAACTTCCTTGTTTCAGCCAGGAATACCTCCAAAATCTTGAAGTCCCAGGCAGAAATATAATACCTAGTTCTCTCACTTAGGACCTATAAACCATCACTCTCTAAATTCTGACGTATAATCACAGTGCTTCATTTCGATAATCTCTGAACTTAAACTCATTATCACTGCCCTACTTCTTAAACTTCTGCATCACCCGGAGAACTGGCCTTGATAAAAGAGCACTGAGAAAAATGTAAAAGGCAGCAGTTTAGAACTCTGGACTATTCTAGCTCTAGCTCTCATCTTCACTATGTTTGACACTGAGCCTCCCATACAAATCAAATCTGCCTCTTCTAACTCCACTAACACTCCCCTGAACTCGAGCCCCATCCCCTCCCTCCTCTCTCTCTGTCTACCACCCCCTGTCCCCAGTTCAAGCCTCCTCATCTCTTAATTTAACCACTGTTCCCTTCAATCTTGCCCCCTCTGATCCTTTGCCCCAGAGGTCCCAAAATGAAAATCTAAAACTCCTTTGATAGCCCTCTATCACTTACAAAATCTACAAAACCTAAATTCTTTAACATAACCATGTGACCTTCTGGTCCAACTTTTGACTGCTTTTCTGGCCTCATCTCCTGTCTATGCCTCTAATTATATTCTCCACTCTAGCAATACTGTACACCTTACAGCTACTGTGAGATTCCAGGTCCTTTCACCTCTTACCTTGATGACTGCTATGCTCTTTGGCTAGAACAGTTTTTCCCAGTTATCACTATAAACTCCCAGTTGGCCATCAGGGTTTGGATTAAATACACAACCTGCATTGGGATAGTTTTCCTAGTCTCTAATCTTCATAGGCATGGAACCTACCATTTAATCTCCTGTGCCTTGTGCACCTGTCTCTAGATACAGAATGCTCAGAGTTTTTTCCAGAGGCCTTTAAGGGCAATGGCTAAGTTTTACTCATATCTACGCTCTCTGGTGCCTTTCATGGTGTCATGGTTAACACGTGTCAATAAGGATGTTTATGTACAAAATAAGGAAGCTCAATAAAATCATGAATAGAGTCCTCTCTGCAAATAATAAAACAGAAAGATAAATCTTTCCTCCAAGTCAGCAAAAGTGATGGGCTTTCCTGTTTATCCAAACACGACCACGGAAGTAAATCGAGGGGTCCCTTCACGTCTTCCTTCACCCCTCCCTCTTCAAAGCAGTATCTTGTGGTTATGTCCACCATTAGAGATTTTAGGTATAAAAGCCACTCTCAAAGAAGAAATATACCCTGTAAGCTTTTAAAACACTGAAAAAGAATAAAAAGTCATTGTGCTGGAAGAGACCTTAGGTAGGATCTTTCCGTTTAGGAGGAGACTGAGAAATAACTAGTCAGAGACTGAAGTTATGAAGAGAGCTGAGGGGACAATTCAGAGCTTTCTAAAAGACTCTGCCTCTGTTTAAAAAGAAAGGGGTTCAAAGAAAAAAAAAAAGCAAACTGCTAGGAAATAGCAAAGGAACTCAATACAACTCATAGGCTTCTTTGATATCCAGTATTCCGCTGGATTCCCCGAAACCACCCGTGAGGCAGAGGGGCCAGCGATCACTTCCTCATGTGCAGGGAAGGAAAACTGACTCAGAGAGGCCGACCAAATGGCTCTGAGTCATCCAGCGAGACGTGTGAATGGTTCACACCAGAATCCACATTTCCCGAAACCTAGTATTCCAACAACAAAGAAAAATTTTCAAATGGAAGAAAACTATGGGACAGCCACTCTAGGACTTGTAATCTAATAGTAAAAGGAATCAGAGGGACAGATGGAGAGCCCTCTTCCCCGCCCTGGTTGCTGTCTCCAGAGAAAGCCCGTCCTGGCATGACCCCCCCCCCCTCCGCCGCCCACCGGTCCCCGGGCCTCACAGGTCCTTGTAGCGCTTCTGCAGCTGGGCCTGTGCCTTCAGATCTTCCTCTTGAAGCTGCTTGGCCACCTGGAGGTCATGCTGGACCAGACGGTTCCGCTGAACATTTGATGCCAAATGATGCTCAACTGGAAATAAGGATGGGAGAGAGGAATTACAATGCTTTTCCTTGTTGAAAATAAACCTAAGAATAAACCCGAGACGAGCCTTTCCATTAAAAAGAGCCTCACATCCATCATTTCATCTTATGCTCTCAACAACCTGTATAATAGGCAGCATGGCAGTTTTTATTCTCATCTTTCCATTAAGTAAAAAGAGGATCAGAGAGGTTAAGTAATCTGTTTTTAGTCACGTGGCAAAACAGTGGCAGTGCCAGGACTTTTACTCAAGTAATCTGAAGCCAGGGCTGGCGCTCTTTCTGTTCCACAAGTTGACACTTTACTTATAAACGGCATTTTTCAACGCTGAATTTTTATACTGACACACGAATTTAATGATTCACAGGTTAGGTATTCACAAAGACGTACCTTTGTATAACACGTATAACTTCGATTCACTTTCCATAATCACATATATAAATATTCAGAAAAAATCTACTATCTAAATACTTCATTGTCTGGGAAAAGGTGTCCAGGCCCCTAGCAGGGGAAGGAATATGTCTCTCTGCCAGCCCTCTCCACACCCCAGATACATGTATGACCAGTGTCTCCCTCCTACTACACTAAAGCAAAAGAAATGGCTCAAATCCCTCTTTTCCTCTGATAGGCCCAACAGTCCTCTTGTTGCTGGCAGCTGTACAACTTCAAAACACCTTCATTCTTCACTGAGGTCTCATTTACCTAGACAGATCCCTCAGGGAGGATGGGTGGTGCAACCCGATGGCTGTTTTCTCCAGGCCTCACCCTAAGAAATCTGCCTCGAGCTACCACTAAAAAAGGCGCGCATATGCATGAGGCTATGATTACTCACTCTCTTGTTCCTGCAGGCTGTGGGCCAGGGTGTGGTCCTCCAGGACAGCAAAATCTCGGCACACTGCAGAGGATGAGGGAAAAGGGCAGACAGGAAGGCTCATTAATAGCGCTTTAACATACAAAGAAAAGGATTCTGTTCGGGACTTCAAAAAACCAATTCTGATATTTCAGGATGATCACCTTTATAACCAGCAATGCACAAAATAGTGACTAGTCAGTATAAAGTCTTCATTCACAAAAACCCACATAGTACCTGCTCAGTGCCAAGCATGAGGTATTACAAACTAATGGCTGGCTCTGGCCCCTGGCCTAAGGCTATGAGCCACAGACTCAGAACCCAGAGGTCCAGAAGTTTTAACCCACTACTACGAAGGGAGGGCAAGCACTGCTGTAATAATAAAAGACACAAGAATGTTTTGCAGACTGCAGCTGAGAAAAACCTGAGCTTTTGCATGGTCAGAGGAGTTAAAAGAAATCTAGCCTCTGCCTCAGCCATCTGGGGTTCCTCCCAGAGGCTTAACGTCTGTCTATCCTGGTGCTCTTAAGGAAAAACACATCTTCCTTATTAGTCCCTTAGGCGGGAACAGGATAATCACATTCTTCCATGGGTCCACACCCTCAGACAGGAGTTAGAACTGGTTCTCTAGGTCTCTCTAAATGCAGAGCTGCCTAAAAAGAATCCACAAACCAAAAAGACAGTGGGAACCTTGGAGGATACCAGGCATCTGCCTTAACTCTGCCCCAACTCTACCTCTACCTGGAGATGCAGGCAAGCGCATTTTCTGGTCTATTCTCTGACACAAATAGGAAGATGGCCACAAAGGTCCATTCTACTACCCGAAACTGCAATTTAAACTCCTCCTTAAAACAAACAAAGGCATGAAGGACTCCTATCATGAAAGATGCTGTTTCGTTTGTTTTAAGGACATGTAGTTTAGGTGATGTGTTCTTATTCTATTCCAAACCTGCAACTCACATTAAAGAGGAAAGTTCCCAAAGCCTCAGACTACTGCCATGTGCAGGACTCGTGAAACTATTTTCTGGTGCTTACTGGAGTTTCTGGATTTCTTTCTGCAGCTCTGCCTTTGTCTGTGAGGACATTTAAGTAAAGCGGACTAAAGAAACACCCCTTTGCCATTCTTAGCTCTTAGATCTGTTCACATACACACAAACAGCCCCATCCCTGAGAGAGAGTACAACACAAAGGCAGTCAGAGCTTGGCGTCGTCAGGATTGCTATGGAAAGGTCTTATGATGGAAAAATCATTTATGCCTAAGAACTATATTCAACTAAATATGACCTGCTTACCCCTTGTTCAAATGCAACTACAAAACCAGTGATTCCATTACAAAGTCCCGTTCTTTTACATCAGATATATTCTCAGCAGATTCTAGCAACTTGAGGCCTGGGTCAAAGTTCCCCAACATCTCACAAAATGAAAGTGCTTTCAAGAAGAGCTAGTTAAACCTCTTATTTAATAGGGGAGGAAAATGAGGGCCAAAAGGAAGAAAGGACTTATCAAGTCTACAAACATAGTTTGTTGGTGGCAGGACTGGGAGTCAGCTTCTGAGCAAGCAAGAGTTTTTTCTTTTTTTTTTTGACACCATGACAGCCCTCCTCGACTCCTGTTAAACCACAGACAGAACAGACTGACGGGAGACATTTTACACTGACCAGCATGCATTCTCTAAAACACTTCGCTAATTAATTAAATGGCTAAGACATAGGAGGACTTAATTCATAGAAAACAAATATTCAGAATGAATTAGCCAAAATGAATGTAATGAAACTTTGTACAAAAGAATGCTAATACCCTACCTTGTTATTTGAAGCATTTTTATTTTACTACAAAAGCTTATATTTGTATACTAAAGTCAGTATTAATTTTAGACCAAGATTCAATTTTTTAGATTAACCTATTATTAGCTCATAAAATCAATTTACTGAGTCTGGGACAAGCATCTCAGAATGAATAGGCTAGAAAATACAGAGTATATCACACACAGGGTATATGTACTATATCACACAGTGTAAACTATGGTTTGGAGAAATTTTTTTCAGTTTTACATATACATACCTGTGCATATGATACATACAACTGTATGTGTATATGATACATATAATACATGCGTATATGACACATACACATACGTGTGTATATGATACGTATTACGTCACAATGTAAAACATTATCATTTGGCAGATTACATTCAAAAAAGTTTAAGTCACTTCAATTTATGTTATTAGGGCAGAAAATTATGCCAAAATAATGGATTTTATATTCATTTAATATCATGCTGAATAAAACAAAAATAATAAAATGTCTTTATGTGGGTAACCATGTGAAAAACTGCAGTAATGTTATTTTATTTTAGCATGACATTAAAAATATCATGTTTACGGATACATACACCTGTAGTAAAAACATGTTTTTAATATTTGGCACTGACACAAACCTAACTGAGAACAGTGGTTACCTGAGAGAGAGGAGCAAAGGGCAGAAGATCCTTCACCACATATGCTGCTCCCGCTGCTTCACAAACAAAGCAGAGAAGACTGATGCAAATGAGGCAAAATATTAACATTGATTAAACTGGGTGGTAGGTTCCTCGGTTTCTGTGTTTTCTGTAATGCTCTCTATATATTACATTTAAATTCTATAATTAAATACAAAACTTTTTAATTCACAGCTTTTATTTCATCAACAGCATATATTTCTAAACCCTAAAGATGAAGACACATTTGACATACCACAACAAGCCAAGGAATTTATGAATTACTGATAGACATAATAATGACTCATCTCAATGCTTTCTTAATGTTTAAAAAGCAAGACTAAGGTGCATTCAGTTATTGTGATTTGACTCTGGATTACAACAGTTTACAAGAGCAAAAGTTTCTTTAAAATCCTTGAGCCACAAGTGAAATGATCAGGCAGGAGGAAAACTTTGGATGGGAGTCTTGTCATCAAAAATAAATAATTTCATGAAGCTGCTTGAGATCTGAACCAAACTAAAAACAAGAAGGTGGGGGGCTTGAAACATTTGAAGAACCCCCTGCCCACAACTCTGTAGCACCGTGGGCCGAGGGAGGGAGGGCAGGAGACCTTGGCCACACCATCTCGGAGCAGGAAGTCGTGGCTGGATAGGAAAAGATCTGGTTCTGATGATGCAGAACTGCACTTGTGACACCAGAGCTGGGTCCGAGGAGCAGGGCAGGAGGATGGTGGTGGCAGAGCAGAACCTTACTTAAGGCAGAGGCTGAATTGGTACCCACAAAATAAGGGCAGGGCCTGAGCTACAAAAGATCCTAGAAGATCTTCCAGGACTACAAGGAGGTACACGCACTCATACACACGCGGAGCTATACTGTTAATAGACTGAGCACTTCAAAGTTTACTAAGAACTTCCATATATATTACCTCATTTACACCAAAATATTATTTGCCTATTAATCCATAATTCCTTATGTATCCACTCTAGTTCCTTCCATAATCTGCCTCTGTAGTCCCTGCCTTGCTACTCTAACCCACGCTGGAAAAGTCACACATGCAGCCACCTCTGTAAATCAGTAACCAGGCTGGCAATGACAGAAAACATTTTTCAGCCAGGACAAGTTCAGAGCGTGGATTTTGCTCCTCCTCTAATCTACTCCACTCTGAAGTAAGCAGCTGTAAACAGCACTGAGGATAAATGGGCATACTCATCTCACTACGTTTGCCTGCAGGCACATTTAAGAGGAACCATTGGACACTGGGCTTTTATGATCACACTTCTCAAACTTTTTGCCTCCTATGTTGACTTTCATTGACCCCAATCTCAGGCTGATCTTTTTCCCATTAAGCCAACCCCATCAGTCTCCTTCATTCCCATCCAGACCTCAAGGGCCCTATAATCTCTGTACCTTCCACACAATTAGCACTGGATATAGTATATAGTAAGACGTCAGAAGATGCTCCTTAATAGAAAAAAATGAAGAAAAACTGGTTAATAAAGACAAAAAACAGTTTAAGAGTTCCACAAAGGAGGAAAACAATGTTAAGAACAGAATTAAGTTCTGCTGTTAATGATAGCATCACAGAGACTTGTAAAAACTTTTTAGACAATTAAATAAAAACTAGAAGCCTCTTCCATTCCCATTAAAAGAAAGCTATATTCGACATCTTACAGTAACCTATAGTGAAAAAGAATATGAAAAAGAATGTATGTATGCCTGAAACATTATGCTGTACACCAGAAATTGATACAGCATTGTTAACTGACTATACTTCAATAAAAAAATAAACAGACCTTTAGTGATTTTTTAAAATCCAGATATGTACATGTATATGGTGAATTAGTTTACATTAAGCCAAGCAGGTCTCAGAAATGGGAAGTAAGATTCACTTAGGCAAACACACACACACCCCCATCAATTTTCCTTGAAAAGAAAGATCATTTTCATTCCTCTGTGGATCCCCCTAAATAAACAAACGGCATAGTCTGCACGTAGTAAACACGTTTATCCAACAAACATTTGCTGAATTCTATTATTAGGATGAATAAGTCATTTACAAGCCATCAAGGAGGTAGAAATGACAGAAAGGTAAATAAGCATAATATAAAACTTGATAAAGGTTATAAAGATCTGTAGAAAATTCTCTGAAGGCATAAACATGGAGCAGTTCTACCTGTTATAAGCTGGGGCAGCTGTAAGCAGTGGAGGTGACTTGGCAGGGTGGTATCAGGAAGCCTTAAAGTAGTTAACATACAAAACCAATCTCAGAGAAAGATGGTACCCATGGGCACCAGTGGTAAGCATTCTTAGAAGGACCAGCTGACCTTCTACAAGCTAGAAGAGGAGAGAAGCCATTCTCTTTTTGTCATTTTTTTACCTACATCTCAAAACTTGCTGAAAATACAGTTTTTGTGACTCAATCTTAACAAGCTTCCACTCGCGTAAGAATGCCTGGATTAGTAATACATCCACTAGAAACTACTTTTTTCAACTGTGTATTTGCCTTTTATGTTCTGGTATAATTTGGTGAATTATTCTGTTTTTGTGTAAATGCTACGAGTAGCAGATAGAACACATACTCATTGCTTTGAGGGCTGTGTTTACTTTTGCTTTCCTTCTGTTCACATGGAAACACCCTCTATGAATGAGGAAGATGTTCCAGACACACACTTTGTCTTGAAAAGTTTGGGAATGATGGGCAACCACACCTGACACTGATACACTGCTCTGTAGATTACCATGCACTTTCACACTTACCCTTCCTAACCATGTGAAGATACAGGTTTTATCAATATCCTTGTTTTATTTCTGAGGAAATTTAAGGCTCAGAGAAATAAAGTGACTTTACCAAGATAACCCAACAAATGAATTGGAACAAACTGAGCTCTTCTAGCCCCAAATACTTCAGCTCAAAAAACTAGACAAAATGGGCCTATGTTAAAGCTTGTCAGAAAAGAGTGGTAATATTAAATACTAATTAAGCCAAATATGCATTAGATTCTTTGAAACTGAGAATGAAATAGAATTCAGGTAAGGGTGGTACATGTGTTCAGAAGGTGGGTTCCAGGTCCTAAAATAGAGTGATAAATATGGGACACAGTTTACTCAGTCTATCTTCCAAGAATAAACCTCTAGCAATAACTGTTGGCCTGTGTTCCCTTCTGAAAGACAAGGGCAATAAAAAGTTCCTGTCATTTGCACTGTGTTTCATAGGTGACCTATAAGAAAAACCCTAGGCAGTGACTGCAGTGGGAAATTCCAAGGAAAATCTCCCTGTGGAATCTAACCACTTCCCCCATCTGCCCCACTGTCCATCCAAAGTCAACGACTTTCCTTCCCTTTGGTAAGAGAGTATTGATGAAATTCAGACTAGTATGTCTAAGAGTTGTTAAAGACAATTTTAGCTAAGAAATGATAACATCTGTAAACCCTGAAGCCTTTTGCTCCCTGCCCTACAAAAGAAATGTCTCTAATATATTAAAGAAAAGTCTCTTCCCTTTATTTAAAGTTTTAATAAAACTGTCTCAGTAGAAGAGAAATGGGATGCAGGGAAATTGTGAACAGATCTCATCCTAATGTGAAATCTTCCACATTCTCAGCCCCACTAAAGCTATTGTACACAGGGGCTGAGATGACATCAACTTCGCCACCCATAATACCAGCACCCAAACCAACCCCTGACCCCATCACCCGATCAGTGTCTACACCAGCAGCTCAGGAGCTTCTTGGAGATGCTCAGCTATAGAGCAGAGACACTCTCCTAACCATTGGCCCCAATTATGAGCCCTGAAATAACAAACACAGCTTTGAGTCACTGGTTACTCTGACAACTGGAATTTCCCACTTTCAGGCAGAAAATTGAAGACAATGAGAATAATATGTAAGTAACGTTTGAGCAATTAATTTATTAGGGCTAAAAGGTAATGCAAATCCTTGATTCCTCTCTGACTTTTTGGTATCTATAATTTCCGTCTTGTTGAAATTAACAAAATCCAAGTGCAGTATGACAGAGGGAGCAGGGTGGCACCTAATCTGGGCTGATGCCAAGGTTGTAAACAACACAGGAGTTCCATCCTCATTTACTTTGTCCTAGTCAAATTAGCCAACGGCAGGGCTACTTTTCTGATTAAGTGTCCAGATCGCCTGTTCTTTCCAGTAAACTATGGTTACTCCGTCTGTCTGGGAGATAGAAGATCCTTCTGAGCAGAGACCTATAACATAATTAAATCAGACCCACCCTTTGTACTTTTTATCCTTAGAATAATTATCCCCCCTTACTACACTACCCACAGAGCACATAATTGATTTCTGCAGTTCCTTTATGAAAAACGACGACTTTCATTCCACAGATTGTACAAATGATTGGGGCATCGAGTATCATTAACGAATGTTTCAATTGTTTGGGGATTTTTATGTTTATTGGTTTTGGTTTATGTTTTTTTTTTTTTTGGTCGGCTGGTGTGGGTGTGAAACAGAATGGGAGAGCCTTGCAAGGCTGAAGGAAGCAGTCACCATGACAAAGATGGTGGCGGGAAGAACTCTGTTCTATCAGTTCTGTCTGTGGCACCACTCCACTGTCTAAAAAATTCTTAACCTTCAAAAACCTCATTCAAATGTCACCTATTAATCCAATCCTATAGCACATAACAACCAAAATCATCACAACTAGTGAATTTACTTATTTTTTTCCTCCAGTGATTTCACAACATGTAGTAACATAGCACTGGAGGATTAATCATACTATAAATACTTTTACTCATTTGCTTTCCCAGCTTATATTCAAGATCCTGAAAGGCAGGAAAAAAAAATCTTACGGATCATTTTCTCTCTAATTTCTCTCTAACTTATCCTAGGCCCTGGGATAATGATTTTCAAATAAATCCTTGTGAAAAGGAGGGCTCCTGAGAAAAATGATGACTGGTATAAATGATGTTCAGTGGAATCTTGCATTTTCTGCAGGTGTGATTCATCCACATTCTCCAGCTCACATAAACAAAGCTAAGGAGCTGCACGTCTATCCACACAGCCTTGGGTTTCTGCTCCCATCACTGCAAATTTCAGGTGTATTATAATGGGAAAGCTACCTACCTGATAGACTCCTAGAATACCCAGAAAGGCTGTACATCCAGGTAGGTGGTCAACTGTTGGTCCCTTCAGATGACAATTAAACACACCATTCAAAATGGCTCTGAGAGTTGGAATAACATGCCAAAGGTCACAGGTAAATAAGTGGCACTTCCAAAATGAGACACAGGTCTATCAGACTCGTGTGTGTGCATGAGGACATGGTTGTTAAGCTAAACAACCTGACAGTGTACATAGGATGTATGTGGCATTTCGAAGCAGAATGCATTGTGTGCTGAGGTGCTGGCATGAATCTTCAGAATCTGGAGTTAGTCCTCTGAGTTATTTGTTTAAAAAAAAAACTGTCCCATGTCCTCAGAAGTCCTCTATAGCTGCAGGCTGCCACACAGTCTTGCAAAGCATATAATGTTAATAAATTGATTGTAACGTGTAAAAAATGTCAAGGTTGACAGAACCAAAAAAAAAAAAAGTGGGTGGAAAGAAAAAATTTGAGAAATACGGTAAACAGAAAGATGCTTTCAGGGTTAATTATCCCTCCAAAAACATTACAGAAAGATAGAAAGCTATCTTCTTCATCAAAAGCTCCACAAAGAACAGAAAAGTATAACTGAAGATTTTCTGCAAAGTTCTACCAAATATCTGATTCTGCTAAAGTCACTACTTTGGTTAGAATTCCAAAGTGTTTTAAGAGTATCAAGAGGTTTTTAATCTCCTCAAAGTATCTCTGAAAATAATAAAGGCCTTGGATGACAGATTGAGTTCCCAAGTTTCCTCAGGTATTTCTAAATTTCAGTCACTGTTCATGAAAAGGTGCTAAATGATTCATCACTTTCTTAAAATTAAAGAAACTGATTATCAGAAGGAGCTTGAATAGATGTCAAGCCCAGCCTTATCCTGTCCAAATAACCATCCAGATTCCTCTCAAATATTTCAGCCACAGGCAGCCCACTTCCTTTCAGCACAGCCCCCCAGATAACTATAAAATGGTCTGCAGGTGGACAAGACCTGTCACTCTGCAGGCAGGACCCACTGGTCCTAGTTCCAGCCCCGGAGCACTCACGTTCCCTAGATTGTATGTGGGTCTTTTCTATAAACCACCGGCACTCCAAGTCTGGTGTTTTACGCACACTGCAGACGGCCAGCCGCGTGGTACTTCATATGAGCCACACACAGATGATATCCTAAAGGTGCTCTCCATGATGTGGGCAGGGCCCAGGGCTGGTGTGAGCCTCTCTATAGCATCCTCTGAAAAACCTCACTTTTCAAGTTAGATTTTATTTAGAAAATACTAGAAAGGATAAACATCAAAACCCTAACATTGACTACGTACTATGAATTACCATGTAGCTTATTTTTCTTTAAAAACACTTCTATATTTTCCAATTTATCTACCGTGAAAAGAAATCTTATTATTTTAGTGGACCCATCAATATTAGTTAAAGTATGAGTTTTAAACATGTGCCTACACACACACACACACACACACACATACACACACCTTGAACAAAAGCACAAGACTGTGCTCAGTGAAGAGACATTTTTAAAAACCGAAACAAGTGATTTAATCCCACCATTTAATTTCGATGCAATTTATCAAAATAAGTCCCTGAGCATTTTTTTTTCTCCTAATTCACCCAATTTAAAGTTAAATGAAAACCCCAGTAACCCAAACCACTTGCTTGGCAAGGAGATGTATTACAGCTAACCACAGACAGACTAGCATTGCAGGCAAGTGGGTTTTGAAAACGCTGAATTAATGTAAGTCCTCAAATCAGAAGTACTTCAATATCATAGACCACTACATCATTATCGGAGACCACAGAGTAACTGGGTCACTCATTGGAAAAGTGAAAATGGCTGAGTCAGAAATTTCCATCTGACAGGGTAGAAGATTGGGGGGTAAAGAAACAGTGAAAAAAGGAAGGAGGGTAGCAGGGTGGAAACAGAGCCATTTTCTCACTCAATCTGGTAGAACTGTTGAATAGAGGTAAGATTCTGCATCAGGAAATATCTGACTCAAGTTCTCTTAAATGATCAAAAAACACCCACCAATATAAACGCCCTACAAACTTCCCTGTGCTTCAGGCATAAACTTTATGGTATGGTGCTTTGAGGCCAAACCTTTTTTGCTGGCAGTAATAAGACAAAAAAGCTACCCAAGAAAAGTTATAACTCTCCAAAACCCCAAGTGAGGTGCATTCACATGGTCCAATGTTAGATGGAACAGGTATCAGAAAGGCCTTCCTTAAGCTGAGCCAAATCTGTATGTTCTACACATCCATCATTATTCTATCCACTAGGGTCACAAAAATTTTTTTCTCACAGTATATGGTAGTCACTAGTCACATATAACTATTTCTTTATAATTAACCAAAATTAAATTATAAAAATCCAGTTCCCTAGTCTCACCAGCCACACTTCCAGCACTAAATAGCTGTATGGGGCTGGTGGGGAACACAGAACATCTTCCACCGTCACAGAAGTTCTGTTGGACAACAGTGCTCTAAACAATAATCACAGTATGACAGAAAGGACAGTGCCAACTGGATCACTTAGTAGCATTTAAAACCATTTTAACCATTCATATGTGTGTGCGTGAGAGAGAGAGACAGAGAGAGAGCGTGGGGGAGGGGGGAATGCATGCTTATGTTTTAACCGACAGATACAACTCACTTTGCCAGTATGCACAACCAAGGGTCTTGAATCTACTTTCGGTCTTGTGGTAGCTACTGATTTATCTTTAAAGTGCTTGTATATCATTTCTCCCATTTTTTTTTCCCTCAGACATTAAGGTGATGGTAGTTTTGCTAACCTCAGCAGGGTGAAAAGAACAAGAGTTGGTCTACATTTATCAAGCAACCACTGTACAGATACAGTCACAGAAACAAAGTGAACAAATACCCTCTTGGAAAGGAAAGTGAATTGTTAATTCAGCATAGTTAAGGGAATTCAATTCTGTGAACTACTACTGCTACCAAGTAAACTCACCAGAGCTTTAAGATCTTGCCAATCACTTCCTGAAGAACTCTGGATCCTGACTAGCTGATGCATGCAATTGTGAATTTCAAGTGGCCTGGAAAATTAAACTGATCATAATCAGAGAAACATTCTAAAACTTACTGGTTTGGTGCCTTCCTTAAAGAGCAATTGCAGGAATATACAAATTTATACAGCAGCTAAATAAGTAATTACTATCATAAAAATGACTTAAAAAGAAGCACTGTTGCTTTATAGTGATTCAGTTGATTTTTAAATAGATTTATAAGATTCCACAACTAAACATAAAAAGATGACTACCAAAATTACACTTAGAAAAAAAGAAGACTCTTAAACAGTGTTTACTATCGTACACTGTACAGAGCACTGGTAACATGAGATATTCTGGGAGTCCTTACTGCACACAGATGTACTCAAGAGTATTCTTACTTGATTCCAATCCTGGCTCTAACACTCACTAAATGAATAATCTTTAACAAGTGAATAACTTATGTTTGCTCACCTGTAATATCAGAGTAATATTAACCATTCTAAGTATTTAAGCACTGCAGGAAATTTGTATTTTTTTTAAAGTACCCACAAATTATCCTGATGGAGATAAACCTTCTGTGTAGAAAACAACAGGCCATTGATTAAAAACACGGGTCCTCAAAAGGGTAAATACCCTCAGATAAGCAGTAGTAGATAGAATTTTTTTCAAAGCAATTTTCCACTAAGAATAGCCAGACAGTAAGAGTTTATTTCTTTCATTGTGATTCCACGCATCCCTAAAGAAACTCCGACCTTCTGTTCCTTTATTTGAATGGCACTTTTCCTGGCACTTAAGCCCTCAAATGGTTTGGCAGCCCTCGAATGGTTTGGTTTCTCTGTTTGCCTTAGCCTAGAAAGAAAAGCCACCCATCCCCTTAAACCTCTTAGGATAAACCCAGCCATGCCCATTAAAACCCAAATGATCACATCCAACCCAACTTAAGTACAAGTTTACACCGAGGGAAGAAAAACCATTTTGGTTTATTGGCTTCATATGACATGAGAGTTTCCCTAAGTACCAGCTACTGCAAGTTCTATTTATCGTTGAGTCAGATTATTTCCACTTTCAACCTTTCTTCTGCCAGTAGATACTTCAGCTAGCACTTTCTCTCCTATTAAGATTAGTAAATTCATTTCAACTTCAAAAAACTGAGAGTAATACTCAAAACTAAAAACCAAACAAACTTTTAAAGTGGTCATAGGATACGCAGACATGGGAAAATTATTCTCTTAGAATCTTATTCCTATAAAGCAAATTCCAACACTCACAGTTCTGCTCTGGTAACCGTCTGTCAGAACTCTACACACATTTCTAGTAATCTTGGATTAAGTAAATCTGGAAGTCCAGACATTAAACGAATGGGTAAATCTTGAGATTTCTGGACTTCTACTCTGATATGCTGCCACATGCTCAATAATTGGCCATGTTTACTGACTAGAAATGTGTTTTTCTAAAAGGTTTCTTGAGATCATGGGTACATTCCGAAGCTCAACTCTGTTTTCACACTTACAAGGGGAACGAATGCCTCCCCAGAAGACCAGGAGATTTATCTTCCTAAATATAGTACAAATAGGCTTACATTAAAATCAGCTTTCCTGTCCTAGAAAAGCAGACTCTGTAGAAGAAAGTGAAGGTAACGTCCCAACAGTAAACTGGAAGCAGCTAGCCTGTGTTTCAAAGTATCCCCAGAAATTTCCCACACAGATAGCAGGCGGTTGTGCGTAGACTCTGTCCATCACCTTTGCTCTCTGTGTAAGTTCATCAGAGGGGATATTTTAACTTTCTTTTTGAGAAAGAAATTTGTATTCACTTTAGTGGTATTTGAGTTAGATACGAACTTTTGATGGTTCCCTACTCCCAAAGAAAGCTGGAAACTCAGCTAGAGCGATGGAAAGAGAGAAGCAAAAACTGAAGCTAATAAGGAGGAAGCTGAGATTCCTTCAGTGCAAAAGTAAACGGAGTACATAAAATGGCATCACGGTTCTGATTTGAATTTTACCTAATGTCTGAAGACTATTTCAGAGAAGGAAAGACAAAACAAAAAACCTTTGGAGCTATGCAGAGCAGGATTCAAATACTGCTTTCTTACTGGCTAAAAGACCTTAGGCAAGCTATTTGATCTCTTCGAGCCTCAGGTTCCTGATCTGTAAAACGAGGATAAATGTTGTGAGGACTAAATTAGGTAAGTGAAGGGCCACAGAAAACATCTGTCACTTAATAAGAGGAAGTTCAATAAATGGACCGACTATTATTGGCATCATCAGAGATGAATGAATTCTTGATGAAA
The DNA here is from genome assembly GCF_048564905.1 of Vicugna pacos. NCBI lineage: Eukaryota > Metazoa > Chordata > Mammalia > Artiodactyla > Camelidae > Vicugna > Vicugna pacos. Next base: position 58,469,050 of record NC_132987.1, on the reverse strand, counting down.
GAATTAATGAATTCTTATGATTATTTTCTATTAAGTATTTCTGCTAGCCAAGTCCCACTAAGTCACTGATTCACACAGACCTATCACTTCTCTGGTATGGCCTCTATAATGGAATAGGCAATCACTGCTTCCTCTTATGAATATATGGAGATGTTTCCCGACAAAGAATTACAATGTAATCAACAGTCTACCACATCTCAATAGCTCCTTCTAACCTCATACGGCCAATTGAGGGAGAACATGTTTCCTATACAAACATACTGTGGGCTTGAATTAAAAGGAAATCAATATGTCTAGAATGTTTAATAAGTTCCACCACTCCACATTTTTTTCAGATGAACATCCAGGATTAGAAAGCAAAGTGGAATTCCATCAGAAAGTCATGTAATTACAGTTTACTAAAATAGAAGAACTATCAAAGTATCATCATTGAGGATAACAGGAGGGTAGACTGTTGAGTAGAAGCATAGCCAGTCAAAATCTAAACAATACACTTACATGTAGATTTAAAATACTGCATGCTTAAAACTAGCTGGATTTTCCTAATTCCAGTTTCTTGAATTGCTCTAGTAAAAGCTTCCTGTCAAATCCACAAGGCATTTTGGTATCTTTACTATAAGAAATGTAAGCATCCCCAATCTATAGAAATATAATGGCTTTACTGTAGCATGTAAGGAACAAAGTGCAAAGTACAAACAGCCTAGTTCTTCATTCCAGATACCTGTCAGAATTTTAGTTCTGGCTCTGTCACCAGCTCATCAAGTGACCTCTGACAAGTTACTTTCCAAATCAGAACCTCAATGTCTGACCTATTAGGAAACAGTCCAAACTATCTTTAAGAACTCATCCAACTTAGAGATAGGGTAGTGTGAAACGTAGATGGTCCAGTGTAAATGATGTACACTTGTATCCTGGATGCAAGGATGTCATCTAAAACATCACAATCTTAGCCTATGTGAAGGACTATCCACACAGGATGACTGCTATGCTTTCTTCTGCAACAAAGACTGCTTTCTTCATTGCTGCTGTTGGTTTTACCATTTCTACCAGTGAAAACTGCAAACATCTGTTTTTATCCTTCAGTATAGTAGCTCTCACCACCAGTAAGTTTTAAAATAACCTTTCACTCAATCTAGTGTCCTATAAAAAGGTAGCCTTATCCTGTCTCACCAGCAGTTCTCACACAGCCTTTAGTATCAGGATAAAGTGAGACCATACGATCATTCATTTACTGTCCAGGAAATACAATTGTGGACTATGCCGTTCCCTAAAAGGTTAACTTGGGGCCAGATGATCAAATTACAGCCTAGGAAAGCTGTTCACCTTCCATATTCAGAAGTCTTCTTGAAGATCACCAAATTTAAGTTCAACTAGACTGTGTTCTAAATGTCCTGGATTTCTCTACATATTGTTACTGAAACTGGCTTCAGTACATCCTACGGCATATTTGGTTATCATGTAATTCCCCTGCAGAGGAAGTGAAAGAAAATCAGAGGCAGCCTGCATCTGTGAACAGGAAGACAAGCTGTCCAAATACCTTTCTGCTCTAAGGGAGTCATCTGTCTCACTTTTTTTTTTTTTTTAAGAATTCAGTCATTTTGATGATTTTTTAAAACCTGCTAAAAAATCTACCTAGAAACATAAATTTGTTTTTTGTAGCATTGCATGTTTTTAAAAGTGTTAACTTCTAATACACCATACGAAGCTAAAGAAACTGAACAGTATGCTGTAATTTAGAAAACCATCCTAAAATAAGTATGCATTAAACATATCCATCCCCAAAGCAAAAACTCTCGAGAGCTTTCACTCATGCTTTCGCACCCTCTCTTGAACATAAACCATCCCAAGTTTGCAATCTGTACACTCACCTTTTTAGTTTCCAACCCCAAACTTTCAGATTCTTCACAATTATCTTTCTTCTCAATCAAGAACTTAAAAAACACGTTATATGTGATCTATTTCATTAAAACTTTATAAGAACTTTGACCCCTTTATCTAAAAATATATCTAAAGGAGAAAATAGTAAATACAAAAATTCTGAATAGAACCCAATATCATCTAAGAAACTAACTGGACCCTCTAGTAACAGCAACAAAATGACACCATTATCACATTCCTGGAAAACGTACACACATTACCAGGGTCTTGCATAACTAAAATCAATCCATAAACAGGTAAGATTATTGCCTCCAAAGGAGCCTACTATGTGTTTAGACCTTGAGTTAACCTTAATACCAATCAGTCTCCTACAGAAAGGCGATAGATGGGGAAAATTCATGCAACAAATATAAAAGTGGTAAGCTCCAAGGCCTCTATTCCTACCCCAGTGAATTCATGCAAATTACCAGGGCTCTTATTCTAGTGCCATTCGTCCAGTTATCTCAGGTCAGTTTGCCCACAGAACATAGGTCATCAGATAGTCCAAAAAGTTTTCTGGAGTATCTTCTATGTGTAAGGATACCCAAGAAATGCTGAGATCAGTCGGCGACCATTCTTGTCCCGACAGAGAGCTAGCAGACCAATACAGGAATGAGACATGTTCCTTAAGGAAGAAAGTACCTCAAAAGTAGGTTAAAGAGACATACAGGAAAGAAGCAGAGTAGACTTAACAGAGAATCAGCATTTGAGCTAGGTCTGGGGAGGTCAGGGAAGGATAGGGGGGTAGAAAAAGGGTATATCTGGATAGCATAGAAAAAGATACCATGTTAGAGGGTTAGGGTTCAAAGAAACAATGGTCTGGGGAAAGGAAAGTAGGAAAGCAACTTGAACAATAATATCACTGACACTGTATGTGGAACACTACATTTTACAAAATATTTTCAAATCCATTTCTTCAATTAACTCTCATCACAAGTCCATATATTAGGCATAGTAAATATTATCTCCAAAAGATAAAACTGAATCTGAGAGATTCTGAGGGTTTTCTCTGAGTCCTTACACCAAATGAGTGGTAAAGATGAGATGTGGAAGCCAAGTTTTGTAAATCTAGGTTCAAAGTACTTCCCTTTACAAAGACTATGTCTGCTTAAGTTTTATACAAGCTTGACTTCAATCTGGACAAAGTAATTTGTAAGCTAGAGCAAATACCACAATATAATTCTAAGAGGAGCTCAATTACTAAAAAGATACACAGGAGAAATATAAAGAGTAAAAAGGTAGCCTCCTACCCTATTTAAAATGAAGAACAATGGTAGTTATATTGCATATCGCGAGGTAAGTAGGAATCAGAAATGTGTGCATTTCCTACCTCCCTTCAACAGCACAGATCTTTTCAACATCCATTCGCCACATCTGGGGGGAATATATGCAGAGAATTCATAAATAGGAAATGGAAAGAAAATTGGCTAGATGAAAGAATTTTGAGAAACCTAAATATGAATAGCTACATGAAACCCTAATATTTTTACTACATCCTGCAGGACTTGTTTCATTTAGTAACCCATTATGAAATAGAAAACACATTAAGAACCTCAAGACAGTCTCTGGGAGAGAGGCAGGTGCCCTTCAGGTTTTAAATGGCAATGAAAATTTTATATATTCAGAAAGGGTTTTTTAACAAGGACCTCACGGTCAACATATCCAACTGCCTGTGATATTTCAGCAATGTCTCCTTCAGTTGTGTGGTCACGAGTACACACCTCTTTCGGTAAAATTATTAGAATCCCCCTTTATACTCACAATGTGTCCAGGTTTGGCCTAAAAACTATTTGGCGGCCCTGGCCCTGCCTTTAAGCCTCAGTAGTTATCCTAGTTTGGAGAGCCTGAGTGACATTGCATCCTGGAATTCAGGGATGTTAAAGCAGGGTAAAGGAGTCCATCAATAGCTCCCTAACCATTTTCTAAACCTCCAGCTTTTCTCCTCCAACATACACACATGGCCAAAATGATCTTTCAAAGATTCGCTCTGTGGAGATTTAATGGGGTAACTATAAAGAGAAAAGAAAAGAAATGGTTCATGGGTACGCCAAAGCCCCATTTAAAATAATGAGGTATGACCATGGAAAACAACAGAAGCAGACACAGCAAGTTAGAGTCCAGCCATCACTGACACAATGAGAAACTGTTGGAAAGCAAAACCAGAAAGCGATCTGGAAATGCAGACACTGAGAAGGCACAGTCCTTTCTAACACAGCTGTTGGCAGATGTTAGGCCAAACTCAAGATGTGCAGGTGGGAGGATTTGAATCTTAATCGAACCCCTTGTTTCTCTTTCTCTACTTCTGGTTTCCCATCTAGGCACTAAAACCATTTTGACAGTATTTGCCAACCCTAACATTTTATATTTTACAGAATTTTATGATATAAAAGAAAAAGCTAATACTTAGAAGCATTTGATGGAAAGGTACTACTCAAAAATTAGTGAATGTAATAAAGTAAATCATGGACTCCTCTATACAGACAAAAAAGGAAAAAAAAATTGTTGTTGAAGGGGAGACAGTGAAGAGGGAAAGATATCCTTATAAGTCATTCATGCCTTACTATATGCAGTTAAAAGTCCTGGAGTCAAGTCAATGGAAAGTGACTCAGCCTTTATGACTCATTACAAAAATAAAAGCCAAAAAAGTCCAGGGGAGACTCCCCTGATATTTGGTCATTGAGAAGCTATATCAGGACTGGAAATGCTTATCACACACTAAGCCTTCAAAGTTTAGTGGCAAATCAACCTAGGTACCTCTGATACAAGTTTCCAAGAAGACAAAGTGACACTTCATTCATGCAAATGTTGGTAACACATTTTGAAGAGAGCCAGTGAAAAGTAACAAGCGAAGGTATAAGAATCATAAGCAAACTTTTTAAAAAGCTGAGTTCATTTACTCCTGCACTTCACTCATCAAAGTCCCACAGACCCTTACTCGGAGCTGGTATACAGAATATTCCTACTTCACAAAAGATTTCTACCTTGATAATCAGTTGTGAAACCCCTAGAAATTTATGTGGAGAGCAAATTTTCTTCTTAAAAAAAAAAAAAAAGAAAGAAAAAATCAGGATGTTAAGTCTATATTTTTAAAAGTCACTACAGAAATAAAACATGCTATCATATGAGTTCAACCGACAACAGTCTCCAACAGCACACCACTGAATTAAAGAAAAGTTCTGGTAACTGATGTTCATGGTAATAACAGAAATATCCAAAGATATTAAATAGGGAAGTTTGTTTTAAAAGGTTTCATTGAAATGGCCTCAATTATTTTTTTTCCATAAAGTACCATAGAGTCAAGAATTTAATCTCTGCTGATCAGTCTCTTCTTCCACAATTACTCAGCTTTAGCAGCATGAAGACGGCCACAGACAATCCGTAAACAAATGAGCAAAGTTATGTTCGAATAAAACTTTAGACACTGAAATGTGAATTTCGTATCATTTTTATCTGTCACAAAGCATTCTTCTTCCTCTTTTTTTTTTTCAATCATTAAAAAATGTAAGAACTACCTTCAGCTCACTAGTGTAAAAACAAGCAGCGGGTGTGCTGGACTGGCCCACGGGCTGTTAGTCTGCAAACCCCTACCTTAGAGGAACTAATTTCAATTACTGAAAGGAAAGAAAACACTGCTGCTCATTTTTAACACTGATAGAAAAATGAGCTGGCGCTGGAAAACATGTAAGAAATTAGAGTAGGGTAGAATCGACCCCTGCATTAGGGTGGCCACAATGTTCTTAGTATATTCCAAATGCCCACGGTCTAAGTCCAAGTGCATAATCTAGTATAAAAAGTACAAATTCCTGGGACCACCTCGAAGAGATTCAGCAGATATCAAGTGGGGCTATGAATGTGTTCATAGTAAAGCTTGCCACATCATTCTAATGTTGTAACAAGGTTTAAAAACCACTCACATTCGCAAAATACATACCTGATTAAAGACTTGAATTCAGAACATGTAAAGAACTCTCAAAATACAATGAAGTTTATATTTTTTTTTTTACAAAAGGCAAGTTTGGAACATACACTTCAACAAATGATATAAGAATAGGAAATAGGCACAAAGAAAAGAGGCTCAAATCATTAGTCATTGGAGAAATGCAAATTAAAGCAACATGAGATTATATTACATACCTACTAAAATATTTAAAATTAAAATATATATATGTTGACAACATAAAGTGGAGAAAAGGATGCAGAGCAACTGGAGCTCACATACATCACTTGTGGGAATGTAAAATGGTATAGCCACTTGGAAAAACACCTTGGCAGCTTCTTATAAAGCTAAATATACATTCACTATGTGACCCAGTAACCCCACCCCAGATGCTTACCTAAGAAAAACGAAAACATGTTCACTACCCCCTACCCCCCAAAAAAACTGTATGCAAATATTTACAGACGATTTATAGCCACCAAAAGTGAAAACAACCCAATGTTTGTCAGCCAGTAAGTGGATAAGCAAATGGTGGTACAGTCATACACTGGGACTCAGCAAGAAAATGGAACAAAACTACGGATACACACAAGATGGTATCAGATGGATTATGCTAAGTGAAAGAAACCAGACTCAAAAAGCAACCTATTGTATGATCCCATTTATAGGACATTTTTATAGAGGCAAAACCATACGGCCAGAAAACAAATCAGTGGTTGACGGAGGTGGGGGAAAAAGGGTGCAGCAGTGTGGGGGGTTATGTAACTGGTCTGTGTCTTGTGGTGGTGGTTACAAGACTACACATTTGCCAAAACCCAGAACTGCATACCAAGAAGGATGAATTTTTATTGCATGTGAATTATACCTCAATGAATCTGACTAAAAAAGAAAAATATTAAAAAAAACTGATATAAAGCAAGACTGGTTACACACTGCTTCTAGTTTAATAGAAAGTTTTCACTGTTTTTATGTCAGTGTATGGTTACCAACTATCATATGAATACCTATGTATCTTAGCACATGTGTGTGTTTTAATGAAATAACGGCAAAAAAAAGCCTAAGTTCTTTTGTGTGTGCATGTTTGTCACGTCCCTTTTTTAAAAGTAATATCTGGGAACTTTTTTGTACCAGTTTCTAAATTCAAACATCTGGACATAAATGGTCTAAATAATTCCCAAGGTATATAAAACCAATTCTCCTTTGTAGGTCTTACCCAAGATCTGGGGTATCCTAATTTTACAGTTTTGAAGCACAGAATGTCTTTAAATAGGTCATCAGTTAAAAGCAATCCAACAGCCATTCCAGTGGCTACGTCTGAAACTGCAAAAATAGCGGAGATAAGGTTTATTTTCTCCCCGATAGGTCAGGGTAGTTAATTTTAAAATACACTCCTGTCCTTAGAAAACTGGGATTTTAAACAGAGTTTACTTACGTTTTGTGATATCATACTGCTTTTTGATACTGAAGCAAAATTTTTATCAGTCAAAACTCCTATGTCCCCGGAAAGAACTAAGGAAAAACCACGGCCTGTGGCTTTCTTTATGCCCCTTATACTTTTAATCTTAAACTGTCCAAGCCTCTAAACACTAGCCACTTAAGGCTGAGTGTACCAGAGAGGAAATGTAATTTTCAGACAGAAAAAACATGGAGGCAGGAGTGTGACCTCCTGTAGTTTACCCAGTAATTCATTTGCTGAATCAAAATAAAACCTAAAAAAAGAAGCTTTTAATTAAAAAATAAAATGAAATCTATGTTAACTCTTTAACATTCACATCAAACATTATCCCTAAAATAACTTCAGAAAAATCTCTGAAATTGCTTTTCATTATTTTTATTTCACTGTTTTAAACATGACAGTATTAATGAAACACATCAGGAGTTACTCATGTATCTACAGAATAATTTAAAAGAAAGAGAAGAAGAGGGAGAGGGGTAGAGGATGGGAGGAAGTGGGAAGGGAGAAAGAAAAGAAGACTGAGCTATGTGGATATGCAGTTTTAAACTTTTCTAATTCTAAGCCCCAATGTGCTGCTAATTTTTAGCCTCAGCAGTTTGGTACAACTCACTTCCTCAACCTGGCTCTCAGATTTTCATCTGGAAAATCTGCTTGGCCTAGATCAGTGGTTTTTAATGCTTTCTACTCTGAGATCCTTTTTAAAAATAGCAATTAACTTCACAGTTTCCCACAATGGAGAAGTTGTCCTTTAACTACTTGTTTAAAAAAAAAAAAAAAAAAGAAAAGCACTTTTCAAATAAATTATTAAAAGAATCTTTATTTGACAAACAATAGCTATTTCATTTATTAAAAAGCATTGATTCATTTAAGAAGGCACTGCATACCTGCATATAGCAATAAACTGAAAGATGTTTCTTCCCTTTTGTGAGAGGCATCTTGGGTACACGGATGGAACATCAAGGGTTCTCCACAACTCCTTGAACTCTTCAGGACCGCCTCTCCACCACAGTGACGATCAGGTCCCTGCACACAGGGCACTCTTAATTGGGAAACTACCTTCATGCCCTAGGTAGCACACTGCACATGAACTTTTTAAAGATATGTTTCTAAATTTCTTTCCAGCTTCCACATTATGCGATGTTGCTTTGCACTTCAAGAAAAAATTAAATCTATTACTCAAAAAAAATCAAAACCACAACACAGAATTTTTAAAAATGTTTTTACTAAAATTTTATTCTTAACAATGACTACCTCCAAACCAGAAGAAAGGCGTGCATTACCTTTTTTTCACTTTCTATATAACTATGTTGGATGGATTCTATTTATAAGATGCATCTATGAGAAAACAATAGAAAAAAATAGATTAGAAGTTTTTATAAATTTACTACTGGCATGATGAAATGTAATACCCATGGTTAAAAGGCATTATCTCTGCCCTTTGAGAGCTTACACTCTGAGAAGGAATATGAAGTAATTATGCCAGAGACAGGACTCCTAAACCAACAGGGAATGTCTAGTATTCAGGATTTACTCATTCATTCATTCACTTTCAAATATGTGCTGAATTATTTGCTGGCTATGTAAAAGACCTGAAGCCAGATGACAATAAAGAAAAAAGTCACAAACCTCCTAACTCAAGATCTAGCCATGGTCTCATTAAAAAACAGGCCCCCCCTCCCCCTGCTCAAAAGACTGCTGTGGAATTTTGAAGAAAAGAGAAAGTGAGTTTGCCCTGGAGCCAGATAATGTATCTCTCACAAACTGCCATCACATTAAATGTCCTGTGTGTGTGTGATATGCTTTAGATCTCTGGGACTACTTGATCAATTTATTGCCCAGACAATTTTGTATCTTTCCCCTTAAACTTCTGGATTTATGCCATTAATTTAATTTACCCCATTATGCCACTGGAGTATCCTGGACCTAAAATGAATAGATGCTTTCTAGGCATATTTCTGAAAATGTGTTAACTTTTATCTTTCTAGAAAGAAGGCTTGCTCTCAGAATAGCTAGCTATCTTTATTTCAAGAAATATCTCTACCAAGTGCACCAATTTCAAATGCTAATTGTGATTGCGTGTGGGCGCGCACGAAGTGTAAACCAAATGTGGAGATGGAACCTTCCATCTGAAGGACAGTAAGAATACGTAATACATAATAAAATTCCTTACTGCTATAAGGAAAGAAAAAAAAAGGCTGGCCTTGGGAGAAGATGGGAGGGTTGGTATATAAATGCTAAATGGTTAAAAGTGGGAAAACTCTAATGACTAAAAAACTGCAAAGGAGCTAATAAAGTTTCAAAGGGTCTAGGAATGACTTTGATGGACAGGTCAAGTCTCTCAGAGCAAAACTTTAAAGATAATGCAAAACCTTTGTTAGATGGGGTAAAGGGCGAGATTATAGCGACTGGTGAGCAATTCAAACCAAGTAGAGAATGGAATCAGCCTGGAGAGAGCACAAAGAAAAGTAGGGGGTCTGGATTGTTGTTTCAGAAAGAAAATTCAGCAAAGAAGCTAAAATTGACCAAAAATCTAAATTTGTTAACTAATGAAAAGTGCTCCCTTTTTAGGGAAAAAAGAGCTCTGATCTAAGCTAAAAAACTTTCAGAACATTGGAATGTTTGTCTATTTGCGAATACCTTGTCTAACATTCACAAACTGCATGATGCATTTGAGTTATACATCTACTGATTAAAAAAATGGCTAAGAATTATTTCAAATCTTGTTGCAGAGAACCTCAGAAGAAACAATGAAACAGAAACAAAAAGAAATAAACAATTCTTAAACAATGACAATGGTAACTTCCAGTACAAAAAGTATGCAGATGTTCCAAATATGCTTTTAAGCCAAAAATAATGGTGTGTGTTGACATTTAGTTAGACCTCATTCTTTTCACTACATATGAACTCAAACATGTCCCTCCGTCTCCTATGTTAAGAGAGATATCCTAAGGTAATAATATTGCTGGAGTTATTTTTTTCAAAGGTGTGTGCAAATGATGAACATCTTTGACCAGTTTAAAACTAAATAAGCAAGCAACCTAGAAAAAAACAAAAAGCTTTCAAATATTCCCTTTCCCTGCTGTCAGCTGCTACCATGACCTCCATTGAGATGTTCACAACAAAGGTCCCAGGGCTCTCCACCCCCTCCTAAAGAAAAGGTCAGTGGTAACGGGCAGACATCCATTGCACTATTCTTCTCAATCTCTACTGGAATCTACCCCATGATCTCAAATTTTAATTGTCTAGGAGAGAAAGATTTGTGCCAGAATACTAAGCAAATCATTACTAAATTTCCTTTTCAAACTGAGTTGGAGTTTCAGTATTAAGAACAGTCTCAATGTTTGTGCGTGCTTTACTCAATCATGGGCACCAACTTTATTTTCTTTAATTAGGGTCCATAAATATTGTTAGGGAGTAACTGGGCCATAATTAAGAGTTATACTACCTAAAGATACACTTTATTAGATGTGACTACTTCCCAGATCAAAAAACAAACTACCATTAGGACGTTTCTAGTATAGTACATTACTTCCTTTGATGATCTTTGAATCAGAAAAATCAGATGCTTACAGAGACAGTGATGTTCTCAACAATTTCAGACCACCTTCAAAGCAAATCAATATTTAATTCTAACTTAATGAAACAGCCACATAAATTTCTTTACCACTTTACCAATACTGTGGAAACTGGACTGCCTGACACCATGTTGCACAAAATGAAAGCCAATTCAAATGTGTTAAACTCGAGTTTAGCAATGGAAAAATCCTGCAGTTACAGGTGAAATCCTTCAGAAAGAATATACTAGAATAAACCATTCATGTCTTGGTTAGAAACCAGAAGACCTAAGAGTCATACAAATGCATACACAGAAAGTGAGTTTCAAGTTTGTTTCAGGTAACTGACATGTATAGGGAGCTAGATAAAATCAAAACATTACATGACTAATACTTTACATATTAAAGTTGTTTGAACTCCAGTTCTCATCCTACTCATCACTCACCCCCAAGGAAGCACTACACACTTTTTCTCTAGAGACATCCCCTCCACCACACACATACAGACGCACACCTCTCCTACCAGAAAGGTTAAGGAGAGTCTCAAAGACTGCGACTTTGCCTTTCCTATAACTCAGGCTCCAGTCCTGACAGTGCTAAGAAGAGTACATTTACATGTGAATGCCAGAATCTTCACCAAAGCCAGGCTGGCTGGGAACTAAAAGGTTGAAAAACACCACTTGCTAAAATCTCAGGCCTAAACTCTATTATCCTTCAGGAACAATAGGACAAGCCCATAGCCCCATTAAAAATTCTACATAAAACCAGAGATTCTGTCTCCTAGTGCTTGGAACTCTGGGAAATAAAACAGAGAAACTTTCTTCATATTTCTAGGGTCAGCCTGAGCGCCCACAAGCCCATTTGAGTCAAATCAGGTTGGCAGTAAGACACACAGTTCCAAGAAAGCAAAAGATTCTTACTTTCAATTCCACATTCCCAAGACAACTAAGACCACTAAGACCACAGGAGTCAGCTGAAACAAATGACATCCACAAGAGAGACAACCTTAGCAAGCCCGGATAGCACCCTGAGGCTTCCATGCTCTCTAGGGCTAAACAACAGCCAAAGAAAACTAAATACTAAGGCGGTCCAGTACCCAAGACCTCAAGAAAACAAAAACAAAACAAAACAAATAACTAGGTCTTGAGGATGGAAGGGAAGTCAACGGGCTCTTGCTAGTAGCCAAGCAAGACCTGCAGTAATTAATCTTGATTTTCCTGCTCATTAGTGTAGCGAGGCAGTGAAAATGAAGGTCACAGTCAGTCCCCTGTCCCCCCTCGCTCACTGCTTTTTGTGAAGAGAATGCTTAGAACAGCTTCCCGTCCGCCTGCCCGTGCTGGGCAGTGCCCAGACTAAACTTTTAAACCTGGAGAAAGGTGGGAAAGTCAGCCAGCCAGACGCAGGGCTAGGAAAAGTAGACAGAAGGAGGGAAAGAGTCAAGTTTCAAAACAAAGGCTCCACACGGAACTGAACGTCAACCCCTCCCCACTTCCCAGCCTTCAAGCCAGCTAGGCTGGGCCTTAATTTTTCAGAACACAAGTAAGTCAGATGTACCCAGTTGTGGGGCGTTCACTACGGGCACTGCTAGTCCCTAGGACATTTGCACAACCACTTGATGCGAGTGGTGCTTGCCTCTCTCCCCACCATCTCCTCATATAGGAAAAACCCGAGGCTCAGAACGTAAGTGACTGGCCCAAGGTCCCACAGCAGACCGTGAATTCGATTCCCTTCGCGGCCAGGGAAGCCCGGACCAGGTGGGCGCCAGCGAGGGCGGCGGAGCACGCCGAGACGAGGCCCCCGCCCGGAGCAACGCCGGGCTGGGAACCGGAGGGGCCGACTCGTACCTTCTTTGACTCCCGGCAGCTTGGACTGGTCGATGCCGACTTCAGCCATGTTGGCCCGGGGTCCAGGCTGCCGTTGGCCTCCCGCTTCCCGGCCGCCGCCGGCACCGAGCGCGGCCCCGCGCCCAAGAGCAGCAGCAGCGCCCGACGCGGCGCAAAGTCGGGCCGGCAGCTCGCGCGGGTCCGGGGAACTGAGCGGCCCGCCGGGCAAGGGCTGGCGACAAAGGCGGCGCGAGACGGGCCCGGCGCACCAGGCGGGAAGCCCAGCTGCCCGGCCGCAGCCACCTGCTCCCGCGCCCCCGGCCTTGATCGATACCAAATACCCGGAGCCCGGAAATGGACTCGGGCCGGCCAGTACGGAGGCGGAGAGGAGACAGAAAGGCTGGCGGGCGGGCCTGGGTGGGGAGGGGGAGGGAAGCTGCAGGTCTGTAACCGCAATCGCGAGTGGCTGGCGAGAGAGGATCGGCTCCCGCGGCCGCCTCCCTGCTGTCTCCTTTGTGCCGAGTGACGCGCCCGAGGCTGGGGCCCCGCTGTGCCCCCGCCCCCGCGCCCGGCCTCCCTCCCAGCCGGGGGTCGCGTCTTTCCGTGGGGGATTTGTGTCCTGAAGGCCTCCGCAGAAAGGCCGCAGGGGTCACCCCGAACCCAGTCGTTACTGTCTCCTCTGTAGTCACCATTCTGTCGGCATCCACAGGATGCTTCCTGTGTGCCTGGCTCTCTCAGGCACACTTTGCTTCCCGGGATTAGAAGAAAGATAGTATACGGGCATAAAACAAAAACAAAAACAAAAACAAAAACCCTCTACTACAACGTCCAGGACTAAAGAGTAGCTGGTAAAAACCTGGGCCAGTTTAGAGAAGAGTGTTCACGACCAGCTGGGGGAACTGAGTCATTCATTCATCAGAAATGCGTGAATGTCTAGCAAGTGTGATGTTCGGTACTGAGGGTGGTAACAATATTTCTCAGACATCTCTCTCTTCTGGCATGTCACACATTGGACTAGAATTGTGACATGTTTATCTCCCCGAAATAGACAGCATCTCCTGGCAACAGAATTCTCCCACCCTTTGGGAAGCCCTCCTCGGGCTCTTCTCCCAAGCTTGTGCAATCAAAATCTCACCACTACCAGCACCCTGCCTCCCTCACCCACATGCATTCATCTAAGGATGAGTGTGTGACCAAAACAGGTCAGGCAGACTACTCTCTGGGATTATTACATGAAGAAGGACAGAAAAGCATTCTATTTCTTGTGGAGAAGGTTTGCTCTTTCTAGTAGGCAATGAAGCCATCCTGAAGACAGAAGCCAAGATAAGAAGAGAGAGGAAGAAGGTGTGTTCTGATGTTACCACAATAGCGAACCCGCAGGTCCCTGGAGCAGCTGGGATTCTGCTCTGGGTTCTGGGGTCTACCCCTCACCGTCCTCTCAATTCAAGCTAGTAAAATTACTATATTAAACTTGTAAAAGTTGATTTTGTCCCTCAGAGCTCACAGTCACAGTATGAGAGGCCACGTGGAGGGGACTTTATTTGGACTTGACACTGAAAAAATGGGCAGACTTTAAGCTAGCAAAAAATTAAGAGCAGGCCAGAGGGTGGCAAACCCTGGCCCACAGGCCTAATCCAGCCCACTGGATTTGAATGACTGCTTTTTAATGTGTTTAAATGATTACATTTTAAGTGGTTCTGTAAATACAACATAATATTTTCAATTTTGCCTCTTAGGTCTCAAAATACAAAATGTTTACTATTGGACCCTTTTCAGAAAAAAGTTTGCCAACCACTGTGGTAGGCAGACAGAACACCCAGTAAATTAAATGTGTAAATAAGAAGGCAATAATATTAGAAAAACAGTTTTTCATGGGGATTTTGAAGTTCCCTGCCTTCTGTGATTTTTTTTTCAAACTTCCTGTGGTCACAGAGAATATTTAGAAGCATTTTTGTCTGTTTCCCTCCCCAAATCTATTGTCTTCACTTCTCTGTCATGCTCTGCCCTGGGAGGTTGACGTTTACGAACAGATCACCAGGGCCTTCTGGCCCTGTGGCTTCCTTTTGAGTTCAACCAATGTGTAGCACTGGCAGAAGATCAAAAGAAAGGAGGCGAAAAATATCAGGGTGTGTATTTTTTTTCATATTTCAAATAGTTTAATTTTTAATATATTCTATTCAGTGCTAAAAAATCTCTTCCCTCCCTGTTGCCCATTTCCATTTTCTTAAACATTTTTGAAACAAAAAATAAAATCACGAAGTTCAATGGAACATGCAGATTTAAAAAAAAGAGAACTTTCTAGAAAATCTGAGCTGAAGGATTACTTTGGGGATGGATACTGTTGTCAGAACCTCCGATTCTTACTGGGGCAAAGTTTGTGGCAGCAGTGCTGGGGACTGTGGTGAGGGGCAGGGAATACTGGAATGAAATGTTCAGGTGGAAATAGGAAAGCTGTGTGTGTGTGTGTGTGTGTGTGCGTGTGTGTGTGTTGGGGGATGGACATGGTTGTAGTGGGAGACAACCGTAACTTTTATGCTAGGCTAAAATTTTGGTCCCGTACTGCGTCTCTTTGACTACAATGCCTATCTAGAGCCTCATTCCCACAGTGCCAGCTCTAGTGGGTCGCTAATGATACCATTTCCTTCAGGCCTATGATGGTTATGGCTTCATGTTGCTAGTTCCCTTCACTGTACCCACACCTTTGGAAGTAGTCCCTTCATTTTAGCTTTTCCAGTTAAACCATTTTGAGTGTGCCTTCTGTTTCCTGCCTAGACTCTGACAGATATAGTAAGATATGCCAAAGATTCATTGTTTTGTGTTTCTTAAAAATACCTACGTTTCTTATGATCGATCTCTTAAAATCATAAGACATATTAATCTGTTCGTATGATCGCCATGTCCTATTCTCCCATCCCTTCTTGAACCTGTTCCAACCATACTTCTTAGTCCCACCACTCCAAAAAAAAAAAAAAAAAGTTATTTTCATTAGAATTAACAATGACCTCCACATTGCCAAATCCAGAGGTCAGCTCTCAACCATCCTCTTATTGGGTAACTATTACCATGTAGTAGACTTGATTCTACCCGTTTTCTTGAAATATCTTTTTTGTTTCAGTTTTGTTTTGTTTTGTTTTTTCTTTTTGCTAATCTCATTTATCTCCCAAGACATTTCTACACCACTAGCCACATTGTTGAAAATGACCTACACTGATGAAAGCTCCATTTGGGGGTTCTTCTGGATAGTGGTATCTGCCAATTATTGGAGATAATTATAGACTAACAGTTCTGCCCAAATTGTTTCTACCAGGTTACAAAAAGTATGTCTAAAACCAAATTCTTAGATGTATATACACACAAGTTTATTAACAAGTAGGTACAAAAAGTCAGAAAATATGCTCTGAAAACTTGATAAAGTCCCAATTTCTTGTCCTTTTATGAGCTCTAACTACACAGTTCATAAAAGATTTGTACAAACACAGACATTATTTTGGAATCATGCCTTGGGCACTGCTGCATAGAGTACAGGCTGAAAGGCTTCCTTGGTTCTTATACCCTATTCAAACAAGAATGGAGAATTTCTTTTGAATATTCTTTTGAATCTGCATGTCTCTACATATTTCAAATACCCACAATTTTAAACTCATTTCTAATATTCATTAAATTATGCTATAAAAGCTCTGCTGTTAATCTAATATTTAAAAAAAAATTACCTTAAGCTCTTATAATTCCCTTTAGAGTGTAGCCTTCTGATAATATCCCAGGTTACAACATCTGCAGTTTACACTCCTAGATAGAAAAATCACCCACCCCTAGAATGTACACCGAAACCAAACACACACACACACACACACACACACGCACGCACATTCACACTCCTGTATCACATTCTTTAGGGGTTCCTCCCAATTTCCTGGACCTTTAATGTTGGAGTGTTTCAGACAGCCCTTTAGTTCTCAAACTATCCTTTCCCAACTATTCTTTTTACTTTGGGTGAGTCGTTGTCTCTTTGCTTTAATTGCTTACTCTCACGGTAAATGAAATTTCCAATATGGCACCATTTTGACTGAAAAAATTAACAACGTGGTTCAACCTAATATTCTGACAACTCCTAAATTTATATTTTCAACCCAAACTCTCCCATGAGTTCCATATTCATGTATCCAACTGCCTAGTTTTCATATTCATTTGAATATTTAATTGATTGTTAGGGGCTGAATATCTATGTCCTCCTAAAAGGGTCTTTGGCCCAATTCCAATGTGTGTGTGGAGGCTATCCCACACCAACATGCAGTTCCTGGACACCAGCAGGGTGTCTGAGAATTTTACTCAGTCCTGACACTATCTACCTGGAGATATAATCAGATTCTACAGGTAAAGAACTCAGTCACACAAAACCACCCTCCACTTTAGACTTTAATCACAAGCCCAGGTTGTTATCTGTGCTTCTGACCAAATTAGAGATTCCAATGATCCCCACCTTGCATTCGATTAATTTCCTAGAAGTTCTCACAGAATTCAAGAAAACCATTTATGTCCTAGAATGCCAATTTAAGGATACAAAGCAACAGCCAAATAAAAATATACTTAGGGTTAGGTCCTTCAAACAAAGGAGCTTCTGTTCTCATAGAGCTCGTGGCCCCATAGCATGACACGCAGAAGTGCTTGGTTTCCCAGTGTGGACGCTCTCAAAACCTCGTCCTTTTCAGCTTTTATGGAAACTTCACTACATTGTCGTGGTTGATTAAATCATTGATCATTGGCAATTTATTTAACCTTCGGTCCTTCACCCCTCTCTGGAGATCAGAGTGGAGTTTAAAGTTCCAGCCCATGAATCACAGGACTGGCAATGAGCCTCCATATTTAGGTGAGGTCCAAAAGTCACCTCAGTAACATAATGCAACACCTTTGTTGATCTCATCAATCAGGAAATTTCAAAGGTTTTGGGAGCTGTGAGCCAGGAACTGTCATCTGAATGACCAAATATATATTTTCTTATAAATCATCATATCACAACCCCCAAGATTCATATGTTGAGGTCCTAATCTCCTGTGTGATGGTATTTGGAGGTGGGGTCTTTGGGAGGTGATTACGTTCAAGTGATGTCATGAGAATGGCGTGCCCTGATGGAATTAGTGTTTTTATAAAAGAAGAAAGACCAGAGCTCACTCTCTCTGTCATGTTAAGTCACAGACTGAAAGCAGTTATCTGCAATCCAGGAAGAGGGCTTGCACCAGGAACTGAATCCCCTGGCACCTTGATCTTGAACTCAGATTCCAGAACTATAAGAAATATCTGCTGCTTAAGCCACCCAATTCATGTTATTTCATTATAGCGCACAAGCAGACTGATACATTGGCATTTAAACATGAATGACTAACACTGATCCCTTCATTTCTTCAATACTTCCTGCTCCTGCTATGTACTTCATCCCTTTAGAGAACACCTGAGAACACGGTTGCTGGGGTCTGAGATGTTGGCCATCTATTGGCTCCTTTCATTCTTTTGTACCCCACATCTATCCATTAGCAGATGCAACCAACTCAATCTTGAAAATATAACTACGGTTTGACTACATCTCATTACCTGACTGCTACCACCATAGTCTGAATTCTCATTATGTCTCACTTGGATATTTGTTAGTCTCCTTTCCAGACTTCTTGTTTCTGCCCTTTCTCCTCTAGAGTTTATAATCTATGTAGCAGCCAGAATCACTCACATATTTTTTATTGAAATACAGTTGCTGTACAATATTATGTAAGTGATGGGTGTACAATAGAGTGATTCACAATTTTAAAGTTATACTCCATTGTTAGTTATTATATAATATCATTTATTTTCCCCATGTTGTAGCTCATTTTATATATGCGTATATCCTTATAGCTTATCTTATACCTAATAGTTTGTAACTCTTGCTCCCCTACCCCTATAATGCTCTTCCCCCTTCTCTCTCCCCACTGGTAACCACTAGTTTGTTCTCTATATCTGTAGAATCACTTACACTTTAAAATATAAGTTAGAGAATATCACTCCTTTGCACTTAAGCCTCCAGTGCCATCTCTTCTTTAGAAAACATACAAAGTGCTTACCATAATTTACTAGAATCACCCCTACTGCTCTGATTTCATTTCCTTCTTCTTGTCCCCTCACTCACTGCCCTTCTCTTACCCTGACATCCTGATGTTCCTCCTAGGCCGTGTTTAGTCTTGCATCAGGGCCTTTTCACTTAATTGGTTCCTCTTCCTAGAAAGCCTTCAGCCAACCCCATCCCTTGCCCAATAACTGCGTGATATGCTCCCTCAATTTCATTAAATCTACCCAAGCACCACCTTCTCAAAGAGACTTTCCTTGACTTTCTCTAAAATAGTAATACAATCTCTGTCATTCCATATATTGTCCACTCTTTATTTCTCTTCAAGTCACTTATCACTGCAGATATTATATGGTCATATGTTTATTTATTATGTCCTTCCAATCTAGTAAGAGGATTGGAACTTGTCCATGTGGATTATTACTGTATCCTCAGTACATAGAATAGTGTTGGCACATAATAGCTGCTCATTAAACATGTATTGAATAAATTCTTGGCTAAAGTACTTGGTAAAGAAGTATTAAAGCATATCATGACCAAGCTGATCAAACAGTATTTTTTAAAAGTAAAGTTTTCAGGAAAACGTGTTTTGCAAAAAGGAATTTTAGGGAAAAAAAAGCTAGACCTTACTAGATAGTAGCATAATTAAAAAGATTTAGAAAAACACCTAGATTAAAATACAGAGAAATCTTGATTTTCCAAGAGGAAATTTTAGCTTACACCGCTACGCCCTGAAGCCTGACTCTTGTTTAAGGAGCATTTATTTATTACATATAAATCATTTCTAGTGTGAAAAATAAGAAACAAAATTATGGACACCACTGTCATTTGGGAGATTTTTTCATGTCTGCCATGAGATTGCATACAAGAGACAATTATGAAGAAAGTGAGTCCATACGGAGTGAGGACAAGAAACTCTTATCCAAGAGACTTGGCAGGGACTAGGATAGGATGTCAATAGGTTTCATATCCAGAGATATTAAACATACTGGCACAGGTTATGATTAGTGCAAGGAGGACCATGATCTAACACAGAGCTAAAGCAAGATTCAGCAGTGTGAGCTATGGTAAAAGGTTCTTAATCTCTGGGGTGCAAATATCCGGTATGCTGGAATTATCACAACGAATTTCACCAATTTATATACATATCAAGAATTACCTGTAGACTACATGAGTTATAACTCTCATTAAGCATATTTCTATTTTTGAATGAACTCAAGTACTTTTGTGATTAATATATAAACATTTATTTACACGTATTACTAAGATCAGTGTAGCTTTTTGTGATATGTACTTTTTTTTCAACCAACAGTTACTTAAAAAAAAGGTATGGAGGGAGGTCTTAATTAAAAGGAAATCTTTAGCCTAGAAGACATTGGAATCCACTCTGAAAGGTGAACTGCGTGGTCAGGTTTTCTGCAAGAGACCCATTATTTAGGAATCTTCTTTCTGCATGTTATTTTCCTCATCATAGCGGTAACTAGAAGGGCAGGACTATAAATTCACATTGAGAGAGGGAAAGAGGGTGAATCTGTGTAACTCAAGCTGTCAGCAGTGTAATGGTAGATTAGCTGATTCTTAGGTAAACACATCTAGGGAATCCCTGTCCTATAACACATTTGTGAGACTCCTTCAATATTTTGCTTGGCTCTATATGGAGAATGCTGGAAGTATGAAAGGCATTCAGTGCTAGAGAGAGCTGTACTAATGGTATAAAAATATGAATGAGAAGTTTACACATTGATGACAGTGGCTACCTCTGAGCAGGGGGAGGGGGAGGAATAGAGGATGTGGAAAACTGAGTCTTAGATTACATTTGAAAAACTGGCCACAATATTGGTTCCTATCACACATGCCCTCTTGCAGTATGACAATGTAGCCTTCCATCAAAACGTGGAGTCTAATTCCCCTCCCACTGAATCTAGGCTGAATCTGTGACTACACTGGCCAAGAAAATGCAGCAGAAGTAGCATTCTGCGACCCCAAAGCCCTGGTGTTAAGAAGGCTTGGTGACTTCTGTTTCGATGCTTTGAAAGAAGTCAGTTGCCTTGTAAGAAATCTGACTATCCTCTTATCTCTATGCAGTGAGAGACTCAACTAGCCATGTGGAGAGGCTGTCGGGAGGGGAACAAAGCTCCCCAGCCAGAAGCCCTCATGGAGCTTCCAACTGACAGCTAATACCAAGAGGTCTGCCAAGCATTTTGGAGATAGAGCTTCAAAAGCCAGCTGAGACATTCCAAATAAAGCCATGTGGGACAAAGATGAGCTGTCCTCACTGACCTGGTCCAATTTCTTGAATATTAAACAAATACATGAATGTTATTGTCTGAAGCTAAGGAGGTGTAGAGTGGTCTATTACATAGCAATAGATAGCTAAAAGAGTATGTTTCTATTATATCTGTAAAGTTTCCATTCTTTGAGAAAAGGCCACGTATTTGAGACAAACATGGAAAAATGTTGACCTTGGTCTGGATGTGATGAGTTGGTGACTATTACATTTTCCATTTTTTTCTTTACATACAAAATACTACATACTTTATCATTCACAATTTATAAACATATTTAGACTTGCACTTCTTGCTAGGATAGAGTGAATAGTTCCAAACATGTCCTCCCCCACTAAGCAACTACAAAACTGGAGAAAATGGATGTGGCCACAGTTTAAAAGTCCTGGGCTTTAGGTAGTATGACCCCTGAGAGAAGAGAAATACATGGAGTGAGCCTCCTGTGCTCTTGCCAACTCTGCAGCTTAGCACAATTTTCCAGCTTTCATAAAGGGAGAGGGAGCCCAAGCAGTGTCTCTCTGAGAGGCATAAAACAGAGTGTAGGGATGCTGACACAATCAGACCTTGTGGGTTAGGGGACTGGAGAAGCAGGAGCTGCACACAGGAGTTCCCAGGTGCTTGGTCAAAGTCCGCACTGCGTATCTGCAAGGTGAAACTCTGTGAAGCCTAACAGAAAGCAGAATCCACAGAACAGAGGATAGGATGGCAATCCTAGAGGGTTCTAGGTGCTGGGAAGGTTTGATTAAAGATCCACTGCACAGTATTATATGTAAAATAGAAAAACGACTATTTTTAAAATGACCTACTATACAGCACAGGGAACCATATTCAATATCTTGTAATAACCTATAATGGAAAAGAATCTGAAAAAAAGTAAGTTTTCATACATGTATAACTGAATCACTTTGCTGCACACTTGAAACTAACAATGTTGTAGATTAACTATGTTTCAATTTTTAAAAATGGTTTAAAAATTTTAAAAAAAGACCCACTCAGAGTGGAGAGACCTCATTAACACATCTGGTATTCAGGTAAGCTGCCAAAAAGGCCATAAGTTAGAGGGATAGTCTACTTGCAAAGGATGCTCTGTAGGTAAACTAATAGAGCCTAAACTAAGCTTTCACAGAAGGAAGGAGAGTTTCTAGCAAACAACGGCCTGCAGAACAAAATTCAACAATCATTTAAAAAGAGGGGGGACGGATTTAATCTAGACTCCTTACAATGTATCATGCAAAATCTCCAGCAAAAAAACACAAAAAACAAAACACACACACACACGCAAACACCCACCCCCAAATCCCAGTTTGCCCAACAAAAATTACTGGACATGTAAAGGAGCAGGAAAATGTGGCAAATAATCAAGAAAAAGGGGACAATCAGAGGGGACAAACACCAAGGACCAAGATGTTGGAATTAGCAGCCAAGGACATAAAGAGGATATTATTAGCAATTATTATAAATGTTTTTAAGGACTTAAAGCAAAATATATGGTCATAATGGATAAGAAGCTAGAACTCTGAGTAGAGAAATAGAAACTACACAAAAATCAGTGAACAGACATAGAATTTTAGCAAATAAAAACCAACAATGTAAGTGGAAATTCTACAAAAACAAAAAGTACAATATTTGAAGTGGAAAAAAAAAAAAACACTGGATGGGCTTAACGATAGCTTGGAGGTGGCAGAATCAGACTCAGAGAACTTGAGAGCAGATGAATAGAAACTATTCAGTCTGAAAAAAAAAACCCAAAACATAAAACAGATGAGTTTTTTTTTTTAAAAAAGACCTTCAAGTTCCAGTGGAATAATATCATACTGTTTATAACACATGTGCTTAAGAACACAGAAGAGAGAAGGAGAATGAGGTGCAAAAAAATAAAAAAACAACAACAACCAAAAAATGAAAACTAAACTTGAGAAAATAACGGTTGAAAGTTTCCCAGGTTTTATTTCGAAGCACCAATCTACAGATCGAATAAGCTCAAAAAACCCCAAGAAGGAGAAATACGAAGGAAAAGCATCGAGGCCACTCTAGTCAGACTCTATGACAACCACAGGTGAACAGAAAACCTTCAAAGCACCCAAAGAAAAATGGCATACAGGGGAACATTATATAAATTATGTCTGGCTTCTAATCAGAAACAACACAGGCCAGAAAAGAGTAAAATTACAATTTTAAAGTGATGACAACAGCAAATACCTGTCAAATCAGTGTTCAATATATAACAAAATTGTCCTTAAAAAATCAAAATAAATATATTTTCTGATAAACAAAAGCCCAGAAAATTTGTAAGCACCTTATCTACACTACAAGAAATACTAAAAGGAGTTCAAGAGGCTGAAGGAAAGGATAACAAATGAATTTCAGATTAAAAGGAAAGAAAGAAGATCTGAATGTGTAAACTTTTGACAGGCTAGCTTCTTCTCTTTTTTCTCTTTATTTCCCTAAAAGATAGTTTATTGTTTAAAGCAAAAAAAAAAAAATCGTTATAAGCTAGAGTTTATAAAGTGTGTAAAAGCAAAATTCGTGACAACAAAAGCACGAAGTAATGTGTGGATAAATGGAATTAAATTGCTATGAGGTTGAAGTGAAAAAGACTTGCATGAGTCAGGAGGAGGAAACATGACCCAATTTATTTTATGTCCCTAGTGTAACTCTGAATACAAAACCTGACAGAGATATTATATGAAAAGAGCAATATAGACCAATATCCCTTATGAAGGTAGATACAAAATTTCTCGACAAAATATTAATAAATCAACAGGAATACACAAAAGGAATAACATATCAACACCAATTGAAATTACTCCCAGGAATGCAAAATTGATTTAATATTCAAAAATCAGTCACTGTAATTCAACGTCTTGATCATTTTAATAGAAATTATCAAAAAACAATTCTGACAAAATGGAACACCAATTCATAATTTTAAGAAAAGCAACTCTCAGCAGAGTAGGAATAGAAGGAAGCCTCCTCAGCATTGTAAAAGGTATCTAAGAAAATTAAAAAGCTTGGTGAATTATTGTAGTATTTCCTCCTAGGTTGGAAACAATGGAAGGATATCAATTCTAATTTTATTCAACATTTTTCTGTGCTTTTCACAGTACAATAAGAAGGATAAAAAATAAAGTCCACTCAGATTGGAAAAGAAGTAAATTTTACTTATATATGATATGATTATTTACATAGAAACTATTTAAAAACAAATCAACTATTAGAAGAAATAAGTTTAACAAAGGCACAGAGCACAAGGTCAGTATACAAAAATCAGTTGTATTTCTGTAATCTAGCAACAATTAGATAATAAACATTTAAAAAGTCAGTTTCCTATAGCATCAAAACACATAAAATTCTTAGGAATAAATTTCACAAACACATGCAAGATTTCTAGACTGAACACTACAAAATATTGCTCATAGAATTTGAGGATCTAAGCAAAGACTCATTCAGTGTTCATATATTGGAAGGATTAATATTTTTCAGGGGCCAATTCTCTTAAGACTGATCTATAGATGTAATGCAATTCTTTTTAAAATGACAACATGCTTTTTTGGATAGAAATTGACAAGCTGATTCTAAATATAAAGAGATTAGGAGTTCGGGATTAGCAGACACAAACTACTATATATAAAACATATAAACAACAAGGGCTTACTGTGTAGCACAAGGAACTATATTCAATATCTTGTAATAACCTATAATGAAAAAGAATATGAAAAAGAATATATATATGTATAACTGAATCGCCATGCTGTGCATCAGAAACTAACATAACATTGTAAATCAAGTATACTTCAATAAAAATAAATAAATAAATACAACAGAGGAATGCAAATGATTAAGATGGTGAAAACAATTTTGTAAAAGTATAAAGTTGGTGGATTCACAGCACCTGTTCTCAAGGCTTAGTATAGAACTGCAGTAATCAAGACGGTGTACTATTGGCAGAGGGAAATAATTTAGTGGAATAGAATAGAGAATCCAGAAAGAAACTTACATATATACTTTAACTGATTTTTTCTTAAGAATGTCAAGATAATTCAATGGGGAAAAGTTAGTCTTTTCAATAACTGAAGGAACTGGAACTCATACATTACCTCTGTGAGTGTGAAGTATTACAACCCACTTTGGAGAACCGTTTGATATTATTAATGTTAAATACACACTTACCCTTTGACCCTTCACTTTCTGTAAAAAATATGTTCACCTTGTATTTATTTTCCCTTCTTTTTGCCTCATTCTCCTTTCCTCTGTATTCCTGTTGCCTCATACCTCCCAGCAAAGTGTTAGCTTATAGTAGGTTTTGCCACGAGTTCTGCTTTCAAATGGCCCCAGGGAAAGATAATTAATAGAAAAAGTAGCCCTCTTTGTATCAATTATCTTTGATCTTCTAAGTTCTAGAACATAGGCTTCACTCATGTTCTGGAAGCCAAAGCAATTCACTCCATTGCTATTGCAAAGTGAAGTCACAAAAATTCCCAGCCTGTAATGGAATCACAATTAATAAAGCCTTTGGTTAAGTGAAATGAAGTGTAGGTGGAAGAAAACATTAGGGCTTCAAGTGGCTGTTACCCCTGGTGGGTGTAGAGGCATTTATAATTACAAAGTGCAGATTTGATGGGATTCCTAAGACAAAGGAAAGAAATGAATCCCTGAGGCCAGAGATGAAGATATTTGGGACTTTGAACCTCCTAAATTTCCCGATCTCACATGGCCAGGAGAATCAGCTCTTTCCACTTGCCAGAGGGAAACGGCCTAGCCTGAAGACCATGTGGTAACCTCACTAAAAGTACATGACTTGTAATATGACCATTGATGTCCTCAAGATCTGTGACTATCGTTCCTCATGCCTTCCAGAGCTGGTAGCCAGAATCAGGGAGACAACTGTAACCTTAACCAGATTATAACTACAATCACTGCTGCTCTACCAGGCATCAAGAACTGGGAGGGGTCCGAGATTTTACTCCATCTGCAAGCTGGTAAGTTAGCCCGTCACAGTTTCCTGGACACTGGCACCAAAGACAAGATTCCTGGGTTAGAGACAAAAGTCATTAATTATTCAGAGAAAAAGCAGTAGACAAAACATCGACATTTGCCCCCGTTCCTCAAGCCCCAGTGCACACACGATGATGCAAAGAGAAGCAGGTGACTCTTTCCAGCTCAATGGGGTGTATTATGGGAGAGGAACCCCAAGCTTAAGGATCCTGACCCTTTTACAACAGAAAGTAAGCCTGCTAGACCTTTGTCTTGATGGGAGATATTATCTTTCTTATCCTGGGCTGTAAATGAACCTACCATTTGCTCTAAAAGGAGATCCTTTCACTGTCTTCCTTGGCTGTTCACTACATAAACATCCTCTGAAAGAGCCTAGAGCAGAGTAAGTCAGTGCCTTTGCTCACAAGATATACAGATGTGTCTGATACCCTTTGGGAAATGACTCCTGATAGCAGGTATATTATTTTTATTGAGGCGTATTAACAGTCTCTGGCATTTGGTATGCTATTATCAAATTAGTATGGAAGATTGAATGAAGTTTGCTTCACACGGCTATGTTAATTGTACCACTTTCTTTTGGAATATAGTCCTCAGGTGTCTTGACCACGATGATCACTCTCAGATTCTGCAGAATATTCCAATGGTCTACTCTACAGATGATCATCATTCTGATTGGCCCGGTAAGTAAGAGGTAACAAGTATTCTCAATACTTTAGTAAGATACATAGATGCCAGACAGTGGGAATAAAGCCTACAAAGACCCAGAAGTAATGTTTTTAGTGTCTGGTGACCTGGGACACACTGAGTCATTTAGTCTAAAGCAATGATTATCAGCCAGGGATAATTTTTGTCCCCATGAGACATTTGGTGCTGTCTGGGGACATTTTTTGGTTTTCAAAAATCAGGGTGAGTAGGTGGCATCCAGTGGGCATCAGGGGTAGAGGTCAGGGAAATAACTAAAGTGGGTGGAAGGCACGGAAGCAACTAACCATCATGCAGTGCACAAGAAAGTCCCCTCACAACAAAGAATTATTCAACCCTAATTCTCAGTGATGCCGAGACTGAGACTGCTTTAAAGTGACGTATATGATATTGCCCCTTGCAACTTCTACAGGACAAAAACAGATAGAGTACATGTAAGCACCTTTAAATTTTGCAGGTAAATTTACAGCAGTTGATAATATATTACTGTGACCTTGAATTGAGTGACTTAGAGGCTATACTTAAGCATGTGACCCTGTACAAGAGAGTGTTCTGTTGCAATGCAAGCTGCCCTGTCACTTGGAACCTAGTTATGTGACTCTTCTCTACATTTACTCCTGGCCCGAGCATTTGCCTTTCTTCCAGGCTACAGAGGTTTTAGCAATAGCTCTTGCTATTCCTGTGATGATAAATTTACAACTCTTTCTACTTCTCCCACCAACACTAAGAAAAGACCCCCTGCATAAGGCGCTGACTGACAAGGAGAAATCACTGCCGTGGCTTACTGGCGGAATGAAGTTGAAGAGGCTCTGACTTCCTTAGCGGAAACCTTGGGGGCAAAGAGGGAAAATAATACAGCCTGAAAGTTCAGGGGAGATAGCACTGCATGGAGTAGACCAGTAAGGCACGAGAGATGAGATGGAGGTAACAGAGAATCCCTTGCGTTTCCAGTCCACCATGGACTCTTGAAGTCAGTCCAGATTTATCTCGCAGGACTCAGGTGACTCAGGGAGACTGTGGCCAGCACAGCAACACATCACTCTGTATTCAGTTTCCCTCCTTCCATGCCTGACTTTTCCATTTTGTCTCATGCCCCGTGGTACCATATGAGAGTCAGAATTGTACCTCTAATCCTCTTCCGGGTTTTGGTTGGGACTGAGAATTAAATTGGCATAGACAGATTAAAAGGAGAAAAGCATAAGTATGAATTTAATCTAAGTTTGATATGACAGAGAGCCCTCCTAAGTAAATGAAGACCCAATGAAGCAGTTAGATTTGAACGCATATATATTCTGAATTGGACCAAGAGTAGTAAATTGTGAAAATGTAACAAGGTAGAGGGGCCAGGGTGGGTAATTGGTAGAGCAGTGA
This sequence comes from Vicugna pacos, assembly GCF_048564905.1. Lineage (NCBI taxonomy): Eukaryota > Metazoa > Chordata > Mammalia > Artiodactyla > Camelidae > Vicugna > Vicugna pacos. The sequence goes on along the minus strand of NC_132987.1, from coordinate 58,440,922 downwards.
CTAGAAAGATAAGTGTTAGTTTAACAAGATTTATTTTTGTAGATTTCTCAGTGATAAGAATGTGACTTTCCTCTTGGTGTAAGAAGGGCATGTTCCAAATGGGGATTTTATCTCCTGCTTTCAGGAGGAAACAGGGGAGGTCACAGTGCCCTTCTTTCACCTGCTTTATTTCAAGAGTCTTCATCTCAAAATAATCCTTATGTCAAAGTGGCCTATTTTAAGGTGGCATATTCTGTCACTCTTTAGTACCCTCCAATAAAACATCAGCATGTAACTCTGCCTCAGGTTTTCTTTTCCAAAGGATTGAGGCTGAAGCACAGTGTACTAGAATACGGAGGGCGTGTGGAAGTGTGGTCAGCACGGAGACTGCAGGGACAGGTCGAGGCCAGATCACAGAGAGCCTTCAATGTCAAGCTTAGGATTCAATGTCAGCTCGGGTTCCAAGAATCTGTGATTCTGTATTCACACAGAGCAGTTGGAACAGAATTCTGCATCAGTAAAGTGAGTGAGTGCCTGTCCAGGCATTCATTAGCTAATTAAACTGGGGAGCAAAGATTGCTGATTCTTTCCCTTCGCGTAATTCCTATGAATCTCTCTTTCACTTAATTATGTGGGTTGCACTCCCGTTCCTGTCAGTAGCCCATCTCTCATGTGCTGGGGAAGAAAGGTCTGCCAGAGGTGAATCAAAGCTTCTTCAGGGAATTAGTTAATGAGAAATCTGCTGCAACCTCAAGCATGAAATTTCCCCTCCTTACTGGAGGGGACTATTTAGTGCCCAAACAGTTGAAGAACCCCAAAGCAGGTCATTTGTGCAAATATCAATATCTCTATGATGCTTTAGGCGATTTCTGAAACTAATGTGGAGTCTGGTGACTTAAATTTTGGGGGGAGGTGGTAAAACAAGAATGTAAACTAACAAAAATATATGACAAATGGATCCTTGCAGGACATTTGGTCCTGTCCAAAGCATCCATAATACATTTGGTCCATGCAAAAGAGTCCTTGGCATTTGGTCCTGTCCAAAATGTCCATAAGACATTTGGTCCGTAAGACATTTGGTTCATGACAAAATGTTCTTATATTCGCAGAACCATTTGGTCTTGCCCAAAACTATTTGGCATGGACCAAATATGCTCATGGACATTTTGAATAGGACCAAATGTCTACTAACCCCAGTAGATTATTTGAAAATTGTAAGATGTGCTAGAGTTAAATCATCATTATACCTAATTCATAGATGACAAAATCAGTGAGCAGTAATCTCTGAAGTTAATTTGTGCTCTTTATGTTTTTACAGCAATGTAGTCTTTATCTTACAGGGTAAGTGAGGGAAGAGATAAGCAACACACACATATCTTGTGTTTGCTGAGTTTCTGTACAATGGAGTTTTGATGTTAAAAGCAAGATTGAATATCATATTCACATTGTATTAAATGTGTTTTCATACACTTTCTGCAGAAGCACACCTTGAGACAAGGATTACAGCACAAATAGTTTATTTGGCAGGAAATAGCAGAAGAGTTTGATGGGGAAGTGGAGGTGACCCTCGGAAAGGAAGGAAGCCAACTGAGTGTTTATCAAGCGAGTTACCACAGTGGGTACCTGGAGCATAATCCATAAGGGAACTTGGGGTGACAGTGAAGAACATACTTCAGAGTTGTCCCAATCAAGGTCAAGGAAATCAACATAACTATTTTTCAAATCTCTTTCACTGGTCAAAGGCTGCTTCAGGAGTTCTCTTAGATATGTTTTAAAGCCATCTGCCAAATCTGTCATCGGCAATATAGCCTTCACCAAGTTGGACCTAAACAAGCATCCTCCATCTTATTCTGTGTCTGGCTACACAGAACGCTGTACCCCAGATGGCTGGGTATGGATCAATATCATGTGTATAATACTCCACAGATAATAAGCAGTTGTTCATTGTCATCAGCCTGAAATACTGGGAAGAACAATGGATGAGGGAGAAAATAAAGGAATCAGGACTCACCCATTGTCATGACATTCACGAGGAGTGCATCACAGATTGAATTTAGGCATTCTGAATCTTAGTGATGGGTTCTTACCATTATAGAACCCAGCCTCTTTAATGATTTTATCCCTCACTACTTGACTCACTGATGGTTACATGGTTGGTGATAAATAGGTACTTGTGAATTAACTGTGAGGTTTTTTTTTTTTCCGAAAGAGGATGTGCTCCTAGATACCACTGTCAAATTCTTGTCTTAAATTCTCCCTTCCCAGAGGAAATATCTGTTCAAGGGATGTAAGGGGTGCCTGATGGAGATGTCTCACACCAAAGCTATGTAAGGAGCTGAATCTCAGCAGTTAACAAAATTGATTGTTTCTACATCCTTCATTTTCCAGGGAGTCTTCTCCTCTCAACTGACACTTCTTAGCAAAGCTCCCAGGAGTGGCAATAAATCTGAGCTCATCCTGTAATAGTACTTAATGGACTTATGAGCAGCTGAGCCGAAAAGTCATACCCAGGCAGGAGTTACAAATTATACAAGTCAGGATAAAAGCGTCATAAATATTGACTGCACCTAATGGTTTGTGTCAGAGGAAGAAATCTCATTATGATAATGGCATCTCCTCCCTAAAGCGCTGCTCTTTGCTGAGCTTCTCTAGGTGTGTTAATGTTGTCAAGAATTTAGTTAATAAAACAGATTTGTTCAATATCTAACTTCATCCATTACTTAATGCATTGATAACCTAGATGATTTCTCACAGTAAAATCATGATAAAGATTGTGGTGAGAAATGAAAGGAAATTTGTGGATGGCAAAGTAGCATCACGAGTCAACCAGGACCAAGCACCATGGGGTATGTGAAGCCAAGGATTTTGAATGACTTTGCTTTCCAGTCAAATCTTCAGTCTACCAGCTAGAATGAGACACATTCTTTTGCTGGTTTGACTAAAGCTTATATACATTCTTAAATCTGTTTAGCCACTCAAAAAAAAACTTCCTGGAATCCACTAAAATGAAAGGCGATGGCTCAGTCAAGGAGAGGAAGGTGACATACTGTGGGTGAGCAGTAAACAGAGTATACTATAAATGAAAGAAAAGGAAGTAATAACTAGAATGCACACACAAAAATAGATTTTTCCTCAAAAAAGGGTAGCCATTTTTAAGTGAAACAAAGCAGTGATGTGCTCATAATTTAAATCAATGAGCTTTTGGGAAGCTACGTGTGGATCTATTATTGTGTTAGGTACTACGTTGGGTGTGAAAATGTATGACAAGAACCTTGAATTACCTTTTTAAGATGATTTTGCATGCTGCAAAAAGCCTATGAGAAGGCATTCAGCAGAATATTGCCACAGAATGTTTAAGAGGAAAGGATTTCAGATATAATTCAGCATCTTACATGAGGAGAGTGGAGCCCAGAGCTTAGAAGTCCCAATGCAACATGGTAGAGCAAAAGATATTAATTTTCCTCCTAAGATAAGTGACCAAAGAACATTTAACCTGGCTGGACAACAATGTGAATATTTCTTTACTACATTTTATGATGAATAATGTTTTCTTAAAATTAGTTTTCTTTGTAAATAGAGATCATTTGAATGAAGATAATGAATGGTAGAATAATTATTCATTTTAACCAACATTGATATCACAAACTACGTGGCATGCACTATGCTTAATTTCTTGTGTCTCATGTTTTCTCATTTAATTCCCACCACGCACTGAAAGATATCTATTACAATGAGAAATAAGGAATTACTATCCTTGTCTTGAAGAAACTCAGATTTAGAGGGAGACTCAGACACTGACTTAACCAGTAACAAATACAATGCAACAAGTGCAGTAACATATAGAGTTATTTTATACTATAAGTATATAAAAGAAGAAGCAATTTATTTTGCCCTAAGGAGACCTTGGAAATCTTGATTGGAAAATATTATCTTGGACCTCCGAATTTTAAAAAAACGGGTTCCCCAGTAGGTTAAATGGAGGATAAGGATCTTCTAGACAATGGGAACTTTATGAACAAAAGCATGAGCTCTCGAAAGTATTCTCCAGTCTCCACTGTACAGTGAGGCAACCTGTAAACCAACTCTCAGAGTAAGAGAAAGGAAAAAGCTGAAATCCGAGTCAGAGAAGAGCAACCAGGACTCCCAAGATTAGTTCCTAACCAGAGTCAAGTCAGGACAATGGCCAGACGCAGATGTATGACTCCATGCGTCAGACACACAAAGGACAAAACTTTTAGTTTAATCCATGGTCCAAAGCCAAAAGTGGAGATTGGAGAGACTCTCAGACAAAAATACTTTTTGCTCCTGACCTCCTGGAGAAAGAGGCTTGATTCCAGCCCTGTGGGACCTGCAGGATGCCTGCCAGTTTCCTTTTCCGACATCACTTGGCTCCCAGTACTGTTCTTCTTCACAGATAATGGCATTCTTTCTCAAGCATAGCAAGCATCATTGTAGTTTATTGCCTGGTCTATATCCACATTAAGGTGTTAATGTATTATTAGCTAATTTGCCTATGAATTCAAAGACATGTTTGGTTCCCCTTCACCAGCTAATTCTTCACTTAGAAGGAAAAAATGAACATATGCCAGTCTCTGCCTTTTCTTTTCCTCCTTTTCTCTGGGCACTGAGTTTCTGAATCCGGAACCTCAGCCCTGCCGAGTTTTGGAGACCCCTGTCCTCCCACTCTCCCTGAGACAGCCCTATTCCACGTCCGGAGCAGCCAGGAAACTTCTTCTCTCTAGCAGATGGGGTTTCAATTAGTCACACTAATGGAAGGCACCCAAGCACACAGAGAATTACAAATGGACTCATATTCTACTTATTTATTCAATTTTTAATTATTAGATATTCTGTGGGAGACCATCGTGGGCCAGGACTTCTTCTGGTGGCTGGGGATATAGTTAGAAACAAGGCAAACATAAACCTTACAGGCATATTGGATCTTACAGTGCAATGGAGACAGACAATGCACAAAAATGTATGTAAGCAATTCATTTAGAGTTAAGATATAAGCTATCCAGAAAGATACAGCACAGTGAGAGGTTATGACAGAAGGGCCCACTCAGTCTGGAAAAATCAGAGATTTTGTTGAGGAAGTGACAATTTTAACTGAGGCTTAAAAGGGAACATGCGTGTGTGTGTGCACGCCTGCACGCAATTGGGGAGAGGAGAGCGTGCTTCTCTGCAGGTACAAAGTCCTTGTGGCAGACAGTAATGACATATTTGAAGAACTGAAAGAAGATCATTGTGGCTGAACTGCGGCGAGGGAGAGATGGGTCTGGACAAGACTGAAGATGGAGGTAGAGGCAGATAATGCAGGGCTTTATAGACCATATTACGACTTTTGATCTTTACCCTAAGTGTAATGGAAGAGAATCAAAAGATTTTAAGTAAGAGTATTACAGACTGGTATTTGCAGTTTCAAAAGGTTACTCTAAAAGCTTTTTGGAAAATTGCTTGAACGGGATGAAAGTGGGTGTGAGGAGAGTTGGCGATAAAGGTACTTCAGTAACATAGGTTTGAGATAATAGCTTCTTAGTCTAGGATGGTGGCAAGAAAGAAGTGGAAAGATTTGAAAGATACTTAGGAAATTTAGAGAGAAATTTGCAGTTGGCTAGAAAAGATGGACGGTAAGGGGGAAGAAGGGATTTCTTGAATGAATAACTTGGTAAATGACCCTACTTCCTCAGGTAGGAAACATTGGGAGACAAGTGAAACATTAGAGTAAAAATGAATGTTCACTGTTGGATGTGGTTGAGGAGCTTATAAGAAGTCCAGGTATGGTAGTTAAGAGAGGTGAAGTGAGAGGTAGAAACTTTGGAGTCACTGGTATGTAGATAGTGATTAAAGTCATGCATTTCCCAGAACAGACTGAAGCATGATAAGAAAAGAGAATCTAAAATCAAACCCAGAGAAAGTTCATCTTTTAAAGGTCAGAGGAGGAGGAAATGGTAAAAGAAACTGATGAAGAATGACTAGCAAAGTAGGAGAACACCAGGGAGTTTTTTAAGAAAAAAGGGTGTGGTCAACCAAGGAGGTTCTGAAAAGATATCCAGGAAAAGGAGGAACTAAGTGTTCATTGCATTTTGCAGCAATGAGATTATTGGAAAGGACCATTTCAGTGTCGTTGGAAAGGAGACGGTGAAAGCCAGGTTTAAGTAGACTGAAGCAACTATATAGGAAAGAACTGGAGGCAGGAAATGATTTCAGGAAGTTTGGCCTTGGTGGGATGGAGAAACTAGGGACAGTAGGGGAGAGACTACGTGAGTAATCTCATGAAGTTTATTTATTGTCTTAAAATGGGAAAGAAAAAAGGTTTGATTAAATGATAGTGACATATGGAGGTCCTGATACTTGGTAGGAGGATAGACCGTCTTTACAACTTCATCTGCGTGATAGCTGAAGGAAGAAGGTGAATTTAGAGACATTTTTCATAACTCAGGACCCCTGTTGGCTGAGGAGTCTATGCTTTAAAATAAAGCCCAAACCATTTTCTTGACGGTTTCTTCCTCTGTTCTCAATTCTAAGAGTCTGGTTTCCTGCCGCTTAGAACATTTTTAGGATTAGAGAATCTTTTTTTCTTATACAGACACTGTTTATTTAATTTTGTATCCTCTAACAGAGCCTGGATTTTGAACCCAGTTTTTCTTCTCTTTCTGTTCCCATAGATTTGTGTTTCATATAACTTCTTGCTCAGAGATTTCATCTGCATTATAATTCTGAACGATGTTCCATTTTGCATCACGTACAACAAGTGGAGAACCATATATTTGATCCTTGACTTTAAACCTCTAGTCTGACCAGAATCTAAGCCCCTACTTAATTTCTACTCAGGTACTTACTATGCTCTCAATCATTATCAGAAATGTTACTTGAAAGCAGACTAAATTCCCACATTACATTGTGTCCATGCCCAAAAATTCCTGCTGCCATGCCCATCCATTGGAGTAAAGCCCCTTCAGGATGTCAATTCTTGTTGGTGCTCAACAGTAAGTGTATACATTATCATTACCATTACTCTGCCCTGGGTTCTGCCAGAGAGGTCTCTGTATCTCTTGGCTCTTCTTTATAAATAAGTGACAAATATCTTAGGGTTTCATTTCTAGATTTAAAACATACATAATCAAATTCCAAATTACTGCTAATCTTACAGAAATAAGAAGGCACATAAAGGAACACTATGAAAAATTTTTATTTCTTACAGAAATAAAAAGGCACATAAAGGAACACTATGAAACACTAAAATGGTTGGTTTTCTAGGTTACCAACCATTAGATAACCTAGATGAAACAGACACATTCCAAGAAAAACACAAACTGCTAAAACCAAATCAAGACATATCATAGACCTATAATAAACAATGAGATTGAATTAATATTTCAAAAAAAATTCCCATGAAGGAAAGTCCAGGATGAGATGACTTCACTGTTGAATTCTACCAATTATTTAAAGAAGAAAGAACACCAATCCTTAGAAACTCTTTAAAAATGAAAAGAGGAGAGAAGGCTTCTCAGTTAATTCCATGATGCTAGTGTTATCTGATACCCAAACTACACAATGACATAACAAGAAAAGAAAACTACATAACAATATCTCTTATAAATATAGGTGTAAAGAATCTCAGTAAAATACTAGCAAACTGAATCTAGCAGCATATTCATAAGAAAAATACACTATGACCAAATGGAATTTATTCCAAGAATACAAAGTTTATTTAACATACAAAAAACTGATCAGTGGAATACACCACATTAGCAGAATAAAGAATAAAACCACATGACTGTCTTAATAAATGAGAAACAACATCTGACAAAATCCAACACTTGTATAATAAAAGCACTCAACAAACTAGGAGTTGAAGGGAATTTCCTCAGTCTGGTAAAGGGCATCTACAAAAAATCCAAAACTAATATTGTCCTTAAAGGTGAAATTTTGAAAACTTTTCCACACAAGATCGAGGAACAAGGTAAGTAGATCTACTCTTAACCATTTCTGTTCAATATTGTACTGAAGGTTACAGCCAGACAATCAGTAGGAAAAAGAAACAAAAGTCACCTAGATTTTAAGGAAGGAGTAAAAGTATATTTGTGGATGGCATGATCTTCGAAATGGAAACTCTGAAGAAATCAGCAAAAACAAAGAAAAATGTTAGAGCTCATAAATGAGGTCAGCAAGTTTGGAAGAAACAAGATCATTATACAGAATTAATTGTTTTTTGTACTGCAGCAATGAACAATGCAAATATTAAGAAAATAATTCCATTTTTATGACATCAGAAAGATAAACTATTCAGAACAAAATTGGGCAAAATTAGTGTAAGACTTGTTCGTTGAAAACTACAAAACAGCTTTAAAAGTAATTGAAGACCTAAATAGTTAAAAAGATACCCTGTGTGAATGGATTGAAAGATGTAATATTTTTTAAGATGGTGATATTTCCCAAACTGATCTACAAATTCAAGGCAATTCCTATTAAAATCCGGTTGTCCTTTTTTCATAGAATTTGACAAGTTAATCCTAAAATTTATATAGAAATACAAGAGATCTGGAAAAAGAAGGACGAAACTGGAAGTCTCAGACTTCCTAATTTCAAAACTTACTACAAATCTACATTCATTGAGACAACGTGGTACTGGCATAAGGATAAACAAATTGATCAATGAAATAGGACTAAGAATCCAGAAATAAAACCATACATCTATTGTCAATTGATTTAGACAAGATGCTGAGACCATTCAACGGAGAAAAGAATGATCTTTTCAACGGATGCTGCTGGGCCAACCAGATGTCTGCCTGCAAAAGAAGAAAGCTGGACCCTTTCCTCACATTATATGCAAATATTAATGCAAAATGGGACAGACGCCTACACTTAAGAGCTAAAACTATAAAACTCCAAAAAAAACCCCCAAAACAAAAAACCCATAGGCATAAAATCTGCATGATTTTGGATTAAGCAATAGTTTCTTAGATATAATACTAAAAACACAAAAGGACAAAAGAAAAAATAGATAAGTTGGGGACTTTATCCAAATAAAAACCTTTATGCTTCGAAGGACACTACTGAGAAAGTGAAAAGACAATCAACAGAATATAAAATATGTTTGCAAATTATACATCTGGTAAGGGACTAGTATCCCGAATTCTAAGAAGTCTTATAACTTAATAATAAAATAACAACCCAATCTAAAAAATTGCCAAAGTATTTGAATAGACATTTCTACTTTATTTCGACAAATAAAGGCCATTCAGAGCTCTTAAGAGAAATCCAGGTCCTGGTTTGCCAGAACGCCCGAGCCTCTGCCTTTCCTTCTTCCCTCTGCCGGCTGTTTTCACTCTCTTATTTAACTTTTTGTTAGGAATTTTACCAAGAACTAACAGGGTCAGGGAGAGGTCCAAACGAAATGGTTCCATTTTCCTACTTACTGGGAAAAAAAAGCCCAAGAGCTTTATAGAGTCAGAAAGTAACTATTCAAATGTGTTTGAGTCACCACACGGGCTGTATCTGCTCTTTTGGTGTCACTCATTATGAGAAATTGTTCGGGTATATATGAATCTTAGAGCTTTCTGTAAATTATAACTTGACAACGTCTTTATTGAAAACATAGAAATGCTATTGACATGCTACAATTGAAATACAGACTAAGTGATCAAAAAAATTGCTCTTGAAAATGCAAAGTGTAAGTTTCTTAAAATCAGGGTCTCTGTTATTGGAACAATTGATCATTTTTCATTCCTGTTTTTCCCGTTAAGGGTGTGGCTTTGCAGTTGGATAGAGCTAGTTTTCCTTTGCTGGAAAAGGTGAAATATTACAACAATTTTATAATTATTGAGGGACTGTGATAGGAATTAAGGAGATACTAAATGTGGAGTGTTTAGAACATGGTCTGGTATGGGATGATTGCTCCCTGAATGACAACAATAACCTTGCTCTGTATTACTACTGTGTATACTAATGGCTACAGAAACAAATATTTTAATTTCATTTATCTGGTCAATACAATCAGTAGTGAAAATTTGTTTTTATTTCAACAATTAATTTGGTTATACACTCATGAGAGAAATTTAGCAAAATAATTTAGTTATCAAGGAGAGAGGGATGAAAGATTTAATGAAAGGTCTTTGTAAGCTTTTTTCCAAAGTGGATGGATGGATATGAATAAGGAATCTATTTTTCATCACTTTGCTGACATCAAATAAAATACCACAGAAGAGAAGATTCAGAAGATTGTATCAGATTTCCTGAAACAAGCATTTGTGAAACCATACATATATATACATAATTTTGTTTAAAAATGAGTCACCTTATCAGAGAAGGCAGATCAATTATTTCGCCCCTTTTAAGAAAGCAACCCCTCACACTCAGTTCACATTTAGAATAAGGCAAGGTATTATTTTAGTGAAAAATAATAATGCCACCTGATTCTGTTAATGCATTAGTAGTTACTAGAAATCAACAGAAATTGAAAAAAAAAGAAAACTAAAAAAAAAAAAGACTAAAGCAAACAAACTAAAATATTTAATAAATGTGTTGAGATTGGTATTAACAACATTTACCAAACACTGAATGCTGAATATTTTGCATAAACTCAACGTTTAGTCCTAACTATAGGAAACATAATTTTCAGTATATGAGCCTAATATGTTTGATAAATTTAATGTTAATTTCTATCATGTTTTTATAGTACTGTAAATGTTAATTTTAATTCCAATTTCCAATTGTTCATTGCTGTATCACAGAAATATGTTTTTCAAAGTACTGATTTGTATTGTGTAATACTCTAAACACTTACTTGTTCTATCTGCTTTTTATGAATTCTTTATGTTTTTCATATTCATGATCAAGTCATAATAAAAGCAAAAAAAAAAAAAAAAAAAAAAGAAAGCAACCCCCATGAGAATTGGGGTTCCTTGCTCTTATAACAAAATTTTAAAAAATCTGAACAATCTTATTTACATATATAATCTTTTTTTTTTAAATTAAGGAACCATGAGCTGAACATAATACTGGCTCATATTTAACTTTCTCATTTCATCTGGTAATTTATTCTTGGGTCTTCATTTTGAATTATTAGATTTACTGTCAGTATATTTTATATATGATTGATCAGATTTTTATCTGTATATTACATACATGATCTTTACTTTTTTCTTTAATGTTTAACTTGCAATTATACTATTTTTAATCATATTTGTATATTGTTTGTCCATCAAATGATCTTGATACCAATTTTCCATGTTGGTATAGTTGTTAAAAAATAGAGTTTAAAAAGCTAACCTAAATAATTCATTGAATAAATTATGATAGGTAGCAACAAGGTGTATGAATGACAGAAGCATGATAAACTTTCAAAATCAAGTTTCAAAGACAGTGTTTATTCTTGAATTTTTAGACTCATGATAAAACAATTCATTGAATAAATTATGATAGGTAGCAACAAGGTGTATGAATGACAGAAGCATGATAAACTTTCAAAATCAAGTTTCAAAGACAGTGTTTATTCTTGAATTTTTAGACTCATGATAAAACAGACACATAAAGGATTGCAATTATTCTTTTCACTTATTTTGCCTTGTAACTAGATATAATGCTGGAGAGCATTACCCCATTTGCTTTTAAATTACCAAACAGTTCACTCACACAACATTGTAAATGAGTTATTCTTCAATAAAAAAATGTTACCAGACATTTCAGTTATTCTTTATTCACACATCAACTACGTTTTCACTTATTTTTCCTTTAAATCATTCTGATTCTTGCAGATAGGATAGAAATGACTTTAGCAATAACTGCTTTCAAAGTATCTACTATTTAATAGTGGAGGCGGACACACTGTAATGAAAAGAAGAGTGGGTTTTGAGCTATGATAGATTTATAAACAAAGTGTTGTGGCAGTGCAAAGGAGGCAAAAAATCAAAGTTATAATTATAAGGAAAAAAGAGAGAGATTCAAAAGAGTAAACAGAGCTGGTGGCATTTGATCAGAGGCTGTGGACTGAGTAGGTGAAATGGTGGTGGAACTGATGCAGGAAGAGCGGATGTGGGGCCTGAGGAGGGCCCGTGTCCCAGGCTTCAGTTGAGTCCCTGGGACGTGCCCCACCAAGTGTGGGTCCTTGGCTTTGTGCAGGGAAGAATTCAAGAGCGAGGCACAGTTGAGTAAAGGTGGATTTATTTAGAGATACATCAAAAGGCAAGAGAAGGGCCATGAGCTGTGGGGGTTGGGTGCTCAGATTAAAGTAAAAGTAGGTACACACTCCATAGACAGACTGTGGGCCATCTCAGAAGACAGAGAGAGAGGGGTCGGCCACAAGGCTCTGTGTTGCCAGTTTTTATGGGCTCAGTGGCTTCATATTCTAATAAGTGGAAGGACCAGTCTAACTAGCCCGGGGAAGGGGCTGGGATTCCCAGGAAGATGGCCATTTCCCACTCTTTGACCTTTTGTGGCTAGCCTTGGGATTGTCATGGTGCCTGTGGGCATGTTATTCACAATGTTAATATATTATATTATAATGAAGCTCAAGGAAGTTAAATCTCCCACCATCTTGAGCCTCAAGGCCTACTGGGGGTTGAATCTTTTGCCATTCTGGTGTTAATTGCTGTGTTGTTCCTTGAATGGCTGTGCCCTGCCCTCTTCCTGTCTCAGAATGAAGGGTCCAGGCAGATAGAAGTGTGTCAGCAAAGCCCTGGAGTGAAGGGAGTGCAGGGTATGTTCAGGAATTGGAAGTCTGCGGTGGCTTTTACATGTAGTGGAAAATGACTCTGTGAAGAAAAAACAAGCCTGAATATCAAACTAAGCAGTTTAGACTTTATTCAGAAAATGTATTAAAGCAGTAGGTTAGTGAAAAGTTTGATCATTCCGCGTCCTTAACATTGCCATGTGCTGCAGTTTATGCCTGTGGAACTGAGTCAGTTTTAGAGCTAATGCCTCGTAAGTCTCTTGGGAGAAGGAGTAGTGGCCAAGGCCAAAGGTCATTCTTGTATCTTCAGAGCCATAAAATTGGAATTGTAGATATACTAAAAGACTTCGACTTAAAAATAAAACCACCACAATTAAAGCAAGTATTAAAGAGAGTAATTGGTGGGACATTTGCCAACTTTGAATTAATTAGATTCAGTCTTAATTTTTAAGAGTGCTGGCTGCAGCAAAATGAAACCATCCTTCTCCAATAGAGTGAGACTTTAATGTTCCCATTATGATTCATTTTCATTTGAGGTCTTCCCAGCTCAAATCTATTTGGTAGGTTAAAAATGAAGTGATGGTTGCAAATAACATAACTATCAAGAAGACCACATCTGGCTGTAAATTAGCCAAATGAAAAGTATTGTTCCCTTTTCATTGTTATGACAATCTAACCCGCAGGGTTCTACAGTCCCAGCTTTTGCTTTATGCTGTGCATGTGTCTCAGTGCACAGGCATGTCTGCTTTTAGTGAAATGGGCAGGTATGAGAAGTATTGATCGGGTTCTTCTGTCATTAACTGAGTAGCAAACCTGTCACTTCTCCAAGTAGTGAATCATGTTGACAGGGTGCATTACATTTTATAAGTTGCATTTTTTTTTCCCCTTCGTCCAGATCATTTGTAGTTGAAGCACACTTGCCGCCTTTTAAAAGTGATTTCTGCAGCATTCCAGAGCCATTGAAATATTCGTCTCGATCTGGATAGTCAGTTTCTCCACTAGTGCAGAAGAAGAATTTTAACATGAACAAGATCCTCTCAACCATCATTTGTTTTGGACTCCTGACTTCGTTATCTGTAACGATCTTTTTAGAATCCGTGCAGGGACTGCCATATTTTATCCAAGGTATGTACATACGACTCTAAAATCCTACATGTGGGGTAAATAACCTGTATCTTCCTGTCTGCATTGCTTTGACTTTTCTACCATTGTGACAATAATGTTTTAAACATCAATATAATTAATCAGCACAGAACTCTACAGTAGTTACTGTTTAAAATTAAACATAATCGGTGATGTTGTTCTCAAGTAAACTAATTTTAACCAAAATTATACTAAGTTTGTTTCAACTACACTTTTTTTTTTTCTAATCATGGGGCACAGCTTTCTTATTTCTAGTCCATGACCAAAGATGGGAATGTATAAACAGTAATACAGTGCTGTGCATATTTCAAAAGTACATCTTAGGGAAAGAAAAATGAGATTTTCAGTAAGTTAGTTTTTAAAGGAGAGTGGCTCAGAGAAGAGCACAGCAAGATAGAAACTTGTGCTTGCAGAGATTTGGGGGGAGAAATGCATGGGGAAATTTATATAGTATTTTTAGGAGGATGATGCTAATGCCAACATTATGCATTGACTGTATTTATCAAATTTCTAACATATTATGTTAAGTAAAATAATTTAGCTTATGACATCTACAGATATGATAAAGGTAGAGAAAATAATTTTTTGCTCTTACAATATTGTAACTTGTATTGATCTTTAACATGTTCAATACATTCTGTCATGGAAACAGCTGTTAATCTGGGAATCAGTCGAGCTAGATTTATTAGGCAAACAACCTCACCTCATTGAAACTTTTATGTATTTCTTTACATTTTAAAATCAGTAACTTAAAAATAACACTCTTTAATATCCCTTCCAGTTTGAAATTCTGAGGTTATCTACCATTTAACTGACCTCTTTGTCAGGAAGAGGGTGATAGCCTTTTATTTTTGTCTTAGGGGAACCAAGACAGAATGTAATAAATTTTGTTTACGTGACACTGGGTTGAGAAAAGGGATCAAGTTTCTCTTTTCGGATCTAATTCAACTTTACTAGACCATGTTGCCTCAAATGTGGTTTTAAAAGTCAGTGAAAACTAGAGCAGTTCTTTTGGCAGTGGAAATAAAATTCCATAAACCCTTATTATCTATTTATGGGGATTTTCCCTATGAAAAACAAATTGTCTCAGAGACCTAAATACAAGCCTGGGAATGAGATTCTGGATTTTACCCACGGCACTCACATTTTGTCCTTGGCCAGCCAAAATCATTGTACTTGGTAGGCCTTCATTGTTTTTCCTGTAAACTAATGGGATTTTCAGTGTTCTTAACACTGTAAATGTGTGAGGAAACCTCTGGCCATTCATTGAAGACTTTGCAAAATTAGGGTATTAGTGATGACTGTAACTTCTGATGTCATGTGTGTTGACTGAAATAAATGCATAACCTAAAAGCTGAGGGTTATGTTTTATTCGGTGAACAATTCTGAGGACTCTGCCCAGGATGACAGCCTTTCAGATGGCTCTGAGGGACTGCTACGAAGAGGTAGGGGAGGAGCTAGGATATATAGGAGCTTTACAACAAAGACCAGGTAGTTGGAACATTAAAAGATTGCTTGTTGACTAAAGAAAACCGGACACCTCAAGTTAAACAATTTAGCGTTTTTCTATGTATGGGAGGAAGCAAACATGTGGGCTCATTGAATTCATTCCTTTGGCAAGCACCTAGCTCTCTAGGGCCAGTATCCTATCCTTTCTTATTCCGAGTCCCCTCAGAGGGCACCATTGTGAGTGGCTGCAGAGGCTGGTCTGCAGGCTTGTCTTCACTGGGGGATGGCAGCAGCCGCTGATGACTTGATGGCTTTAGCATTCTTTGTTTACTGATAAGGCTTGCAGTATTTTTTGTTCACATGTGTATATGAAAAACAGAAAAATCCAGCTCAAACATTTTGCTAGATTACAGCTGAGTAACACTTCTGACCCCAGAACATCACCCAGTGAAATGCATGTGTCACTGGCAACATACAGGAACGTTTTCTCTCTGGGCCCCTCTTTGATCTCAGTTCATTAGCTGTAAATGGAGAAGAGGAGTTACTGGTAAGATTATTTTCTAATCTAAATTGTCCGTGATTAGACAGCCTCTCTCCATGCACATTTTTCAAAGCAACTAAGTGTTTGACTTATTTCAGTCTTTTAACACATTGTTTACAAATAAAGCATTTGTCTATTGACAGACTAATAAGATGAGGTTGCCATTCTTCTCTCTGTGTGAGACACTATCCAAGACTAGAGGCACAATCTGCCATATTTCATTCAGTCGGGGTCTCAGAAAAGCATGCCTCAGTGGATGGACCATGAAACTGGGCAAACTGCCTACCGCAAAAGGTGGAGAATTAAATAGCATGACCAGAAAGACCATAGAAATTTAATTTTTTGGATATATTATCATTTTGGGGGAGTGGTTTCCAGATTTTTTTTCTGGCAAAATTTTCTCTATCTCCAGTAAAAAAAACTTCACATTTGAATGACAAGCAAGGAGACGACTTATGTCTTTTAAGGGTCACCATCCCAAGTATTAATGAATCAGTTTTTTTTCAGTCTGCAAAAGCAGTCACTCCCTCATGTCTGAATAACTTTGCCATCACTATGATAAAAGTTTGATCTTTTTTAGGCCACCTAACAAAGTTCATTTTGTTTGTAACACACGAGTTATTATTTTAATTGCTTTATTTGTTAATAGATATCTTGTTGCATCTTCATGTTTTATAGCTTGAATAAAGTCTTTTTTCCTGATCCTACTCTGGAATGAAAATATCTAAGAAAATTTGGATGATTTTTCTGTTTTTAGAGTGCTAAGAGAGTTGCGCACCTGACCAATGAATGGTCTGGGAGGTAAACGAACAAAGATGGAAAGATATCAATATGGAAAAAGAAGGCACCAACCTGCCTCTTCCACAAGATTTTCTTGAATGTTTCAAAGGCAATTCTCAGAACACAAAATGGCTCATATTTAAATGGGTCTATCAAATAAATCTTAACATCAAGTGTTATTTTTCTTTTAAAAGCTGATTTTAATTGATATTTCTTATGTTAAACACAGTAGAAGAAAAAAAAAATACACAGATTGAAAAAAAAACCCAAAAAAACCCCAAAAGTAAAATTTACCTGCAATTCTACTGCCCAGAAATGATTATAGGTAAAATTTAAGCTATAACCTTCCAGGCATATTCTCTGTCTCTGCCTCCCTCTCTCTCTCACAATTTCTCTTGGAGTGTTCAGAGACACACTCAGTGATTTTTTTAAAACAGCCCATCTTCTTGGATTACACGTCTCTCCACACCCCTTTTAATGATGAGAATACATATTGACAGTTACCTACAGAACCTATTTAATTAGAAACACTTCCAGTGACACAGATTGAAAATTGAGCTTTCATTACATGAGGGTGATTATTTACGGGGAATAAATTGTTTCCAGATAAAGAAGACACAAATCATGAAGATCTCTTGCTGGCTCTACTAACTAACAATTTTGATTTCCAAAGAGCTTCCAACATTGGTGAGTTAAGAATAAAGTCAAACTTTATTTATTTTATCTTCTGACCTGTTCTTTCTACACTTTACCTTAGCCAAAAGGCCGAGAAACAATGACCTGTCCTTTGTTAAATTACATTAAATAAAATAATGACTACTAATTTTAATGCTGCATTGAAGGCATCAGTGTTTTTCTTATTTTATATTCATGCTAAAATCAATGGCGTTATTAAAAAATATTGAAATGCTATTTTGTTCAATTAGAGGGCCCTAAAGAGATAGCTAACCATCTAGTTATAAAATGGTTATCTTTACTTATATTTTCCTCTCATCTGTCCAACTCCCCACTGGGACAGTTAATGTTTTCTTTTACTAAATGCTTTAAGAGTACTACTCAAAGCTTCAAATCTGCTCACAGGTTTCCACTAAAAACTTCTCAAACTTACTGTGGTTTTGTGGCAGTCAAGTTAGCACTTTTTGCAATCAAGTCTTCTAAATTTGGGAAACGGTTGGAGTAGAAACCATTGGGAAATGTAGGCTACACCAACTGAGCTTTTTTTTGCTTCTTCTTTGAAGAACAGAAAAAACTGATTTACAGTTAGGCATCAGACTGGCCTCTAAGAAGTGACAAATATTGTCAGAAAGTTAGCAACTCTAACCTAACAGAAAATATGACAATGTGGTACCCTCTCAGAAGACATCTGTTCTAAAAAAATTGTCTATTCACAGGACAGTGTACCAGTTAAAACAATGCTTTACTAAATACTGTAAAATACAGGATTTGAAAGTTAGAAATAAGATATTTTCATTGAAAAAAATAAACAAAATTATAAAAAGAAAAATTTTTACTCAAATTGTAAAACCTAGAATGGGTTATTGTTAATATTTTGGGGAATTTCCTTCTTGATTGAATTATATAGATAAAATTTATGGCCTGCTTTTTTTTCACTTAATATTGTTTCATGAGAATTTCCACATGTCAGTAAAATAGTTTATTTCTGAATAGTAGTCTTTGTTAGAACTACGGTCTCTTTTAGAAAACTTTGTGCTTATGGACAGAAATGAATTATTTTGTCATTATATTACTGATTACATTTCAATATTAGAGGCATTGAACAAATGTTTGGGGCTTTATGTTAGAGACAGGTGGGTGATCTCAAATTATATTAAAAAGACCTTTATCTTTCTGAATGTGTGACGTGAAGTGAATTAAATATTACTTGCAATGTACCTTTTTTATATGACAAATGTATCTTGCAGATGCAGAACTGGCTAACAAATTGGAAGAACTCAACCAGGTGAGAATGTGAAATACTTAAAATTTCAATTTTAATAATAACTATGTGGCAATTTCTTTTAATGCAATAGTTTAAAAAATTACTAGTACTGTATTGTACAGCTTTATTCCTGCTAGAGAAAAAGTGAAATAATTCACTAGGAAAAAAGTAATCAAATTCCATTAAAAAAAAGAAAAACAGAAAAAGAAAAAAAACTATAGCTGACGTGATCGTAGGATAAAATGTCTAGAAATTTGGATTCCAGGCTCAGTTCTCCAATTGCTTAACTATGAGACCATGGTTAGCATTAAAATTAGAATGAAAATTCTCTAGACCTAAACCTCTTTTGTCTGTAAAATGGAAGACTGTAGCTAGATTGATGATTTTTCAAAAGCTATTATTATTTTTTAAAAGTGGAAGTACTTTTTTCCAAACAAAATTCTATGGGGGTCCCAGTAAATAAAACCCAAAAGTGGAGCTGTTCTGCTTGAAGCAGCTAGTTTGGGGAGGCCAGGAGTGCCTTCTTGACCTGCAGTTGGTTTCTGTGCAGGGAGTCCCCTCGCAACCTTATCCCCCGACACCCTGCTATGAAGAAAATTGGAAAATCATTGGATTAGATTTCTTAACTCTTTCAAACACAATTGCATGCGCATCCATTATTACACAAACTGTGTGGCGGTTTGTGAGAGGGAATTATGCCCCGTCACTCCCAGCAGCTAGGACACAGACACCTGCCGTAGCTCAGGATGAATTCTATTTTGGTAGAGTTCAACTTTCAGGGTTTTGGCACTCAGAGAGCTGGTTAAAAATTAACATGGCTTAAACTCTGCGTAGAAACCCTAAGGCTTCAAAATACTTCTCCTTTCCTGCTAGAAAGGACAAATATTTCAGGAAATCCAAACACTCACGTAACTCCTTGGAGCTCCTTGGAAAAGACCGCTCACCATAGCTTGGCTACACAGGCTGTGTTTAGGCTTCCTGTTCATGAACACCCAGACCTGACCAGACTTGACATACACCTGTTTGTTTCTGATCTCCTGTTGAGTCATTGACCTTTTCCAACCAGTCTCTAAGTGCAAATTTCCCTTTATTTTTAAAATTTAATTCTTTTTGTTTATTTTTTATTACTCTTTGTTTTCTGTTCATTTTCTCTCTTTCCTCTTTTCTTCTCTTTTCCTTTATTTGATCCATCTTTCTTCTCCTTCGATAGAAAACAACATTGCTACCATTAAAGACTAATTTTCATATTTGATTTTTAACAGCTGGAAAAGCTAAAACAGCAGCTCATGGAAGTAAAAGATGCTGAGCTATCCTATGCTATAGATGATCTGTCTTCTCATTCTAATAAACGAGGTAAACTTTCACTTCAAAGATTTAAAATTGACTTCTAAAATATAACTTTTGCAATTATTTCTGAAAGGGAAGAGATTAAGTTGACATTTCTTAATCCTATGGTGATGATCAAGATCAAGGTTCATATTTTTTAAGAAGATTCCAATGAAAATGTTCTCATTTGAATGTATCTGAGTTCCGTGAATTTGACAACACTGGGTAGCAAGGTCATACCTTCCAGAGTTAAGTAAGGTAGGCCCTTACTATTTTAAAACCTATGTCCTACTCTTGCTATTTTGTTTAAACGCTGGGGCTGAGAGGGTCACAAATAGAAATAACCAAGGTTTAAGTCCATTCAGAATTTCAGAGCATCTTCATTGAAGTAAGGAGTACCCTCATTGCAATCACACTTAATCCAAATTTTGATTTATAATATTTAATTTTAGAAAGATTCATCTTTTGGATTCCTCTAGCTTTTTATAACATTTCCTGGAAAATTCTTGTTTCTTGCTGAATTAGTTCTTATAGTTGAAAAAAAAGGTATGTATGTTTCTCCATTCCTGGGGTGATATGAGATTCCCTAAGGTACTTTTAATTCATTCTTGCTTGCTTGTCCTCTTCCTCCCAGATTTGTCTTTCACTTCGGTAAAAACCAATCTTTATAATGGAAGAGGATGAACTGGCATTATTTAGACACTTAGCATATACCTGACTTTTTATATTTCAGTATCTCGAAATGTCACGGTCGCACATGTAGACTCTATGGCTGGACTGCCTGGGTTTAAATCCTAACACGGACCCGTCCTACCTGTGGGAACTTGGACAATTATCTGACTTCCTGTGCCTCATTTTCTTTGCCCCCCAATGCAAATAATAATAATTATCTTTATGAGATTGCTGGGGGGTATTTTATGTTAAAGGCATTCAGAATCATGTCTGGCATATAGCAAGTACTATGTGAACCTAACTTTTTTTTTTGTAATTGTTTTGGTTATTATTCCAATAATTATTATTTTACTCTCATCAGAAACACCATAAGATAGCTATTACTATGCCTGTTTTATAGATGAGAAAATTACTTCTCAGAGGGGTTAAACTGTATGCTGAAAATAACCCAGCTGCTAAGGGACTTCAGTAGTGAGCCCAAAGGAGAGATTGGTAGACAATGAATTGGAAGGCGGAAGGGAGAGAACCTGCAGCCTTTTTAAGGACTTTCACTCTTACTAGCTACCTTATGGGAAGTCATCAGAAAGCTTTGAGCAAATGAGAAATATGAAATGAGTTTTAACAGAACCATGCTTTGTGGCAAATATACTTTAAGAGAGGGGCAATGATGAAAGCAGAGAGACTGTTAATGAGGCTAATTTAATGGTCCAGATAATAAATTGTGGTAGCTTGAATTAGAGCGGCAGTAGAGAATTGTTAAAAAAGGGATCTGATTCTGGATATATTTTGAACAAAAGCCAACAAAATTTGTTGTAGGGTTATATGTGGGCTGTTAAAAAAAAAAAAGGGAAAAAGAGAAAGGTGTCAAAAATGACCCCAAGTTTTTTTCCACAGCAGCCAGGCAAAAAAGGGTAGTATCTGTTTATTGAGCCACAGAAAGATGGAGAAGAAAGGTCATGGTGGAAGAGTTTGGTGGTGGGAAAGAGCTGAAGCAGAGACTTGTTCAACCTTTCCATAGTTAGTATTGTGTAGGCCATGATGTGTTACCAATTTTAATTCAAATCTCAGAGGCCTAGTATAATAAAACCCAAACGTAAAGTGCAGTGCATCTAGTACAACCCTCTTCTATTTTGTGGCTCTATTATCTAGATCGTTGCTATACTTGACTGCCTCCAAGGTGACCAAGACCCAGGAGAGGAGTAGAGATGCATCCTATCTTGCAATTGCCTCAGTTCAGGACTCCATATGATGACAGGCATCACTTATACTGAAGTCTGTTGCCTGCAATTAATATCTTGGGCTGCCACCAATATATTAGCCAGACAGGCTAATAAACGTTGGAAAGTACTTATAGTACTTGAGGAGTACTGCTTCAACCACAGCCAATCCTTTGATCGTTTCTTAACCACATAGGCTGTACTCAACCAATGATTCCCATTAGAGACAACCCCAGACCCTCTTCATTGCTGCACCCAGAAAAAAGAACAGGCTCTCCATGAGACACTTACTAATCTTTACCAAGCACAACATGGCTCCTCTTCAGACTTGTTAACTAGAAGGACAAATTCAATAATTGGCCAAGGAATAAGGGCAGGCTAACCACAATCATTAATTTGTTTCTCCAAAATCTTATTCATAAAGGACAAGAACAAGAGCCATGAATGCTGATCTCCAGCCATTCTGAAATCCCACTGGGAAAATACCATAAATGTCTCCTACCCAGGAGATGGAGAAAGATTTCTTGATTAGAACCTACTAGTGTGTAGGAGGAGTCCTCTGCCCATTGTACTGTTTCCTCTAGCTCCACCCTGTCTGAGGTTTTTGCTTTTTTGGCCTTTTCGTTTTCATCTCTGGATACATCTTATGTGGTTCTTGAGGAATATTCCCTTCTGGAGGATTGTGCAGTTTTCTCAGATCTCCTCTTCACTCCCTCAAAGTTGGAGGCCCAACGTTTATTTTGTCTTAAATTGTCAGACATCTTTTATTTCAGGGTTTATGGTTTCTTTGGCAATGATGCACTTGTAAAAATTTAGTAAGCTTCTCAAGTATTTGCTAAACATGCTTTTTTTTAAAAAAAAAATCCAAGTTTAACTATTTTGCATTCTCACTTCCATCTTAGTTGCCTTGAAGATGTCTGGAATGCATCTTGAAAACTACACACAATCTGATTTTGCCCTGAGTTCCTTATTCTTGGTATTTACCTGGCCTCTGTCACTGAGAGTCATTTTAAATCCCATTTTATAGTTTTGGGATCTAGAAACAGCTCTCTCAATATTTCAAGATCTTGTATTTCTGAAGTATATTCCCTTTTTATTTGTTTGCAAAGACACCACTTTCTTCCTAAGCTCATTGATTTATTGCAATGCATTGCTGAAAGTATTTAAGAGCAACCTTAAAATATGTCCAATATTCTATTTTCTCACTTCTCCTTCTAGAAGTTCAAGAGGAACACAGTCTGAATCTGAACTGTTGCAGATGTCAGTTTACCAACTACTTTGCTGCTTCATAAAATGGCTCTTTGTTTTTCCAGCCTGTGATACCAATTTCCTTGTCTGCCATTGACCAGTTGCTGAGACTGGGTCATAACTTAGGTTCTTCTTAGAGTAACACCCTGCTTCAAGTTATCCATGTGAATTTTGGAATACATAGGTAAACTACATTAACAAAACAACCTTCCAATCTCAGTGATGTAGGTTGCTTTGTGATTTATTTTGTGTTTACATGAAGCCTATGTACTTGATTATTTTCCTTCACTATGTGTCTGCACCCTGTGTCCTTGTAGCAGGATAGGAGAGACATGGAGGTAAATATACACAACTGCCAAAATTAGGCACATAATCTCAATGTGACTTTTGGGGAAGCACCTGGGAAACATTGAGGAACACAAGGAACCACTGGAGAGTCCTACCTCAACCACAGATATTTTGAACTTGTTACGTCAGGTACAGCAAAATCTTCCCAGTAGTGATTTGAGTAAACCATTGAATATATAGATTTGGAGTTTAGGGAAGCAGTCCAGATTGGAGAACTAAATTTGACAGTTATCTGCATATCAGTGTTCCTTGGTATCGTGATGACAGTATCTAGGGAATCACTCTAGATATAAAACAGAAGACATCCAAGGCCAAGTTCCAGGTCACTCCAAGGGTAGAGATTGGGCAGATGAGACAGAATCAGCAAAGGAGTTTGAGTGGACCAGCTACCAAGGAAAAAGATGACAAAGAAAAAAGTGCTTCAGAAATCAAATTAAAAATCGGTTTCCAGGAAGACAGTTCAGCTGTTCCTGAAGCTGTGATAGGTCCAATAAGATCAGAACAGAGACTTTTCATGTGAACAGCAATAGAAAGGGTTTTGATGGCCTTGATACAAATTATTTGATAGACTTTTGGTTAAAGGGAACATGATAAAACAACAGGAATGACTAACAACAGACAACTCTTTTGAGGAATTTTGTGCTAAAGGGTAGTAACAATTGGGATATTAGCTAGAGTAGCTTGAGGGAGTCAAGGAAGCTTTGTGTTTGTTTTTAAGCAAGGAGATATTAAAACATATACGTATGTAGTAGGAACAAAGTATTTATGGTGATAAACATGAATTAGAACCCTAGGTTAGGTCATGAAAACAAGCCACATCATATCTGAAGTGGGGTTTTTATTGCTATAACTAGAAGCAATCTACCATGAATAACAATGTATGAAGGTGCAAAAGACCCAGAGACTCAGCATAAAGCAATAGTGTCTTACACGTGCTGTGAAGTATTATAACTTGTTTAATCATTTAATGTATAGTTGATAGGCACCTGATAAATTCTTCCATCCTTTAAAAATGTAGCTGTCTGACACCTAGCATCATGCTAAAAACAGGGATTACAAGAGTGAATCAGATAGACATTCTGGGACAACAGAATGCTGGTTAGGGTTTTCCCTCACATAAATGACAAACGGTAGATAAGTCTTGAGGAGTTGGCCCTATTGGTGATACCGTTCATGACAGTTCCACTCAGCTGGTCCAGAAAATTTTCTGAACTATATTTTCGTGCATACTTAATTGACCTGCTTTTGTGGTGTAAACCTTGGATTTGTGTAGATTTATATTTTCCTTCAGATTGAGATACTCAAAGATATCCAAATGGATAGAAAGGGACTTTCCAAAATATACTAAAAAAAAGAAGACTGGATTAGAGGGCTAAGCTCTTAATGTTTGAAAATAAACTTCTGCTTTCATAGGATTTGAATGTGGTTTTGTTTAAAGAAACCTCTGTCTCTTTTAGAAATGAAAAGTAGACTCTGAGTGCTGTCCTAACACTGTGTGTATATGTGGTGATAAGCACTAGGGTCACAGTTTGCAGAATGGCAGAGTGAGTAGAGTTAGAAGCTTGGGCAGGAAGCCATATATATATATATATATATATATATATATATATATATATGAAAGCCTATCATTTATCATTTATATATCACAGAAGGTCTTAACTGTACTATGAGTTTTCCACTTCATTTTTATTGTGCATCTCATTGATCAGCAGTGAATTGAAGACCCATATCCCCAAGGTCTTAATTTTATAAACCATTTAGATTGGAGAAAATTAGAGAATTTTGTAATTAATTGGATGAAGCTACTGAAATTCAGACAATTGATTGGGAACAAGCTACAGAAGATTTAAAACAACTCATGCATGCATTTGAAGATTAAAATGCTATTAGAATTGGTTTGATTTTTCTGAAGCATCACTTTATGATCAGAATTTGAAGACTCAGTGTGACAATCAGATTACATAACTATCATTTGGTGGTTTGCAAGTGAACTTTAAATTCCTTCCTTCTTTTTTTCTCCAATACATAAAAACATATTTATCACTGATTTTGCTTATGTGACACCCTCTTTGGGACTTTAGTTACCCCAACTATAAAGTAGAGGGGCGCATCTAATAAGGTGCTATATTCTCTGAGCTGTAATGCAGAATAGTGCTGTCCAACAGAACTTTCTCTAATGATGTGACCATTCTCTAAACTGCACTGTCCGTTATGGTAGTCATTGGCTACTAGTCAGCACTGAGCCCTTGAAAGCTGGCTAGTATGATGGAAAGGCTGTATTTTCAATTTTTATTTAATTTTAATGAATTTAAAAATCCACATGAAGTGGATAACTCTCATATTGAACGTGCTTTAGAAAATTCTCTCTCTTGTACTTAGACATACATAAGCTATTTTATTGAAATGTAATGTTTCATCAAATATATTTCTAATAAAGAATTTGTTTTATTTCTTTTTTAGCTTGCTTTTGGAAATACTGTGTCTAAAATTTTTTCTCTGGATGCAAAAAAGACAGGAACATTAGAGAAAGATGTATATCTATTCACTCTACTACTTAAAGATTATAACTATTTCAAGCATGAAGAAACTGTGGCAGAATTTCTCCTGCATAGTATATGCTTAAAGTTTATGCTGTGAATAATAATGACAAATCAGTTGCACTTTTGAATGGCGTGGGACTATCAGAATGGCTTTGTAGAGTTAATGTTGAGAGCTCTGTATCTATTGTATGCTTTTCATTAATTCATTGTCTACATATAGTTTTGTCTGGTGATGACAAGGCTGTTGGGTTACCAATTAAAATATTTTAAAAAGCATCTTGGAAAATTAAAATAAATTCTGTCGTCTCAATTTATGTGGCAAATATGCATCATTATCCTTTCTCTTTTTTATGATTATGCTGGCTACTATCTCTTTTCTGTTAATTAGGACAAGTGTCACTGAGATGACAACAACCAAATGAATACATTACTAGGGAGCAGAAAATACATTGTGTATTGGACTCTAGGAGAAAGTAGTATTAGATGTCTCAGAATAGAAAAACTTTCTTACAGAACAATTTGCCTTTGGGTTCCTTAATTCTCATCTCTGCCTCTTCCACGACATCAAAAATTATTTGAGACTCTCAGCATTGTCTTTGAGAG
Organism: Vicugna pacos; assembly: GCF_048564905.1. Taxonomy (NCBI): domain Eukaryota; kingdom Metazoa; phylum Chordata; class Mammalia; order Artiodactyla; family Camelidae; genus Vicugna; species Vicugna pacos. The sequence continues at coordinate 58,414,464 of NC_132987.1, read as the reverse complement.
ACTAGACTCAGTGTGCTAAAACACATCAAACAAAACAAAACAAAAACCCACTGGATTTTTCTTGATTCTTTTTTTTTTTATTTTTCAGATCTATGCATCAAACCACCCTTGCTTACATCTGAACAAACTTTATTCAGTCAATTCAAGGCTGGGAATCCAAATTCACTTTTGTTTGCTACCTGTGCTGCCACAGAAACATTGTTGAAGTAACTTTATAATGAAAGAATGTCCATGATTAGAAAAGCTGGCCAGATGAGTCTGCAGGTATTCCCTTCCGTTGCAGTATGGGGAAAACACAGTTTATCTCCTTGATGTTAGTTGTGTAGTGCTTAAAGGTAAAATTATCTCATGAGACAGAATGGACAATATTGCTTAAACTAAAAAAAAAATATTAAAAATATATAAAACAGACCAAGTTGAGTAGTATGCCTGTAGTGATTTAAATATACTTATTAGGAGCTGCTTAAGTGTACGTAAATATTAGTCTCTCAGTAACCCCTGAATATTCCCGTGTATTTACATCTGTTGTGAACACAAACATATTATGATAAAGAAAGACAAAACCCCTGCTTTCAACATCTCGTGTTTATTAACTTTGGAGCAGTTGAACAACATTCAAGCATTTTTAAACTTTAGGGGTAATGCCATTCAAAGAAGCGTTTGATACTTCTACCTTTTAGAAGAACCCATTCAGTTATCTTTTAACAATTTGCTTTAAAAAGTTTAATTCCCTAAGGATATCTGTCAATGAAATGTAGAAATTGCTAGATATTTTTTGTGTGTATAGCCAGGAATTAACATCCCCTGTTAAAAAACTGGTTATATAATTAATGCCAGAACTCAGAAATCTATCTTCACAGTTTGCCCACAGAAGGTTCACACAGGAACAAAGAGAAATAAAAGGTGATATATTTCTTTGAAACTAAATGAAAAGTCCCTTCAAGCTGCTGACTTCTCAATAAAGTATAGCTGGATTTAGCAATGTACATCGGACAAATAGATGACATGACTCATCATGTTCTTAACAGAAATTATGCCTTCATTTGCTGCTACGTTAAAAGAATGCCCTATTTTAAACTAGCATACCACTGACTTATTTTCTGCTCTGTATAAAGTAGTGGTAAAAGTTACAATGTGAAATAAAATAGTTGTAGGTGGAGAAACCACTTTTCTTCTTTTCTTCATGGATGTCTTGTTTCGATGTGATGAGACAAATGCATTACACATTAGAATAGAGTATACATGAATATATTGAGAGTTCTTTAATTACACTGGATGCCATAGGTGTAGTTTTGAATTTAAGAATGTAAAGAAGATGGGAAATCAATTTGTTTCATTTAACTTTAAATCTCTACCATGAGAACTTTTGAAGCTAAAGTAGGTTTTAATACCTCTTGTCAGAGCATGAAGCAGCAGCATCCAGTTGGATTAGCAGCTAAGAAGTATCCAAAGGGGAGAGAAAGCAAAGGAAGAGCTTCCAAAGAAGAGGACATATTTCTATAATTCATCAGAAAGTTTGGAAAGCTGGACAAGAAAATGGTGACTTACATAATTCTTCCAAATAGTGGGCCCTGCAGAATATTTGTCTATGTGCCACTGCTAACTTTCGAATGCAAGTTTATGAAAAACAGAATCGGCTAGCTTTCTCAAAATTCATTTCTCTTTGCTGTGGCCTCTTAATCATTCACTTTCTGTTTCTTCCTAAACTTAAATTTAAAGATTTTCAGCAGCAACTTCCCCCAAATGAAGAAGTTATGTCACAAAACCTCTCTGTATTCTAAGTATACATATTCATTTCTATGTCTGAGTTAATTTATTCTTTGGATCTTATATGAATTCATTTTTAATTAAGGTCAACAGCTACCCATTTCTCTCCTCTTCTTCTAGTATGAATATAACCTCTCATTAACACTCTTACCTTTTAGGCTAAAGTAAACCTACTGGCCAAACTTCTTACTCCCAAAATATCAGGTCCATTTGACAGTGATTACTGGGGTTTAAAGAAGTATTTCCAAAGGATTTTTAAACTTCTGCTAACTTCTGCTAAATCTCTGGTCCAAGGAATAAGTTGTCTTTATGTTTTGAAAGCACATCCAACACACAATGGGCTTATGCTCCTAAATTACAACAACAGCACAGCTTTTACCAAGAACAGAGCTTTCCAGAATATCAAACCTTATGCTTTGATAGGCCAATTAAAAACAATTTGAATCATTTTAAAGAAATCATTCTTAAATATATTATATTCTTCACTGCTTTATTAAACACAGTATATGAAACAGATTAAATGGATTCTTGGCTGAGTGATTAACATCAAAAGGACTGCTTATTGCAATGCGCTAAAACATACGGTGCTACAGTTGGGTGAACCTAACTGGCCCCAGCTGCTCTGGTGGTTTCCCACTTGGTGATTCTTTGACTTCCTCTACACTTTCATCTGTTACTTCTGTGTGTAGTTGTTCTCCTCACAATCAGCCATTGCTGCTCATAATTAACTATAAGTTATAATTTAGAGAAATGGAAAGCTGTTATGAGATGCGAGATAGCCAAGCTTGGCAAGTGAGTAATATCCTTCACTTCCTAATTCCAAGTCTGTGTGTTCTCACCTGCAATGTTTCTCAGTTCATTTGCAGAGTAAAGTTTATGGGCTTCATTACCGCTATTTTTGTCTTGCTCAGAGACCTGTTTTCTCTTATTTCTGGAACTGGGACTGTGTTTCATTTGGTTCAACCTGATTGAAATTTGAATATAAGAGAAGCCTAATTTCACAATCATTACCCAAGAGGCTCACAGACAAAGGATAAGAGAGAAGTGAAGGTATTCAAGAGAGAATATGCAACATTGTCTTTCCTCGTTTCCCAATAATAAACAAATGGATTATGCCTAAATTTTACAGAAGGAAATCACTCTTCAGCTACTATTCTTCAACTGTATATATGTAAATGGTAAATGAATATAGAAAGCATTTCACTGTATTGTGTTTTTTGATTGTTTCTTAGAAAAGTTAAGTTTTGGGGCCAAGCAATCATTTATGAATGATTAAAATATATATTTTTAAAATATCTATGCACTGAAATTATCTGCATAATTTAATTGAAACTATAACAATACTGTGATATGATAAACTGAAGTTCAAGCTCTGGAAAGGATTACAGAAGTTTTCTTAAAAATTTAATCAATAAGGAGTACGAAGACCTTCACTGAAGCATCTTCCTTGTTTCTGTGACATTTCCCCCAAGGAAGTTGAGTCTGCAAAAATGAAAGTTGAAATTGTTAAAGCTACTGAGAACTCTGTAAATAAGGGGAAATCCATCAACTTCAGGAGAGAAGAGCTAAAACTCTAATTACATGAGGTTTCATTGTAGCTTTTATGTAGGTGGTATTTTTTTATTGTAGAGACAATAATGCAATATGATAATTTTGGATCAAAATTCATTAAAAAAGGGTATTTTTAATGTAACAGCTAGGTGCTTATGCTGAACCCACACTTCCTTTCTTCAGGTATCTCTATTTCTTTTGAGTTTTCAATCTTAGAACTGAAGCTTATTAAAAATTCAAAACTTTGGCTCAATATATGAATGGTTGGAGGAGGACACTGTATTAAAATCAGTTTATCTTTCTTCTCAAAATACCTATGGGGAAAAGAGATCAGTATTTGTTCTGGAAACTCAGTAAGACACAGCAGCTGCATCTAGACTTGACCTCAAACCAAGAAAAACTTCCATAATTAGTGCCAGTTTCACTTTTAGTGTGAAGACTTACAGTGAAACCCAGAAGGTGAAAACCCACAAATAAAACTGCTCCAAAAGGGTATTTATTACCTCCCACAGAAGTGAAATAAAGATCTTCATAAAATCTGAGATACTGTTTCTGTTTGTTTTAGAAATCGATTAGCAGTGAAGTCAGCATCCAGCAATGACAATTTAGCACCTAACCTTACGAACGGTCAGGAAGAAAATGCTGGCCTAGAAGTCCAGAGAGAGTGGGTCCTAGATCTTGCTCTGTCCGAGAGTTCACAAAATTGGGGACAAATCAGTGTTCTTTCATAGCCCCAGTGTCCTCACTTTGTTTTTAAAGAAAGATTTAGATTAAATGAGACTTTACATTCTTGAATCTCTAATGATTTAGCTGCATGATTATGTGAAAGTTATTTAATGACTCAAGTTATCTATTAAATGATGGACATATTATGCCTCCTGTTTAATTCAAAGGAATATTGTGATAACAAGAAATAATATACCAAAAAAGAATTTTGAAAAGTTGAAAGGAAGTTAAGAATATGTTTTTATGGCCTTTATAGTTTATTTAATATAAAACATGAAATTTCACATGAAGAAGTCAGAAAGTGTCTGAGAAATCTTGGTGATGGTGGCAGGAAATAGTGAAAAGAAACAATAGTTGAGCAAGTGAGCCCACAATGACTGACAAAAGGGAATTAGAAAGCACATGATGTGAAGTTCTTTTCTAAGCCTATTCTTTCGTGATATTACTAGCTTGAGATTTTAATAGTAAGGACAGTGACTGTCATGACACTTTTAAAAGTCTGTTAGGGAACTGCATTCACTATCTTGTAATAACTTTTCATGAAAAAGAATATGAATATGAGTATGTGTGTGTATATATGCCTGACAGGGACATTGTGCTATACACCAGAAATTTACACATTGTAACTGACTATACTTCAAAAGAAAAAAAAATCTGTTAAGTGAAGGAGATAATATCCTAACTTGGATTTCACTCAACAGTGATTCAGGAAACATTAAATTCAGCTCCTTTTTCATAATTTAGTAGCTTTCTGGAGTTTTTACTCTCTAAAACTTCACATAAAAGTTTATAGGAAAAATGAATTTCTTGTATGATTTTTTAAAAATCATAACCTGTTTTGGTTGAATTCAGAAATACTAAAATGGTAATAAATACTAGGGTTACAAAGGTGGAAGGATACATGTGGAAACCAATTGAACTTAATTATTTTAACTTAGTGTCATGATGTTATTAATACAGAAAGAAACTACAGGACAGTGGCCCTGATGTCAAGGAGAGATTTGATTTTTAACAGCGCTTAGTTCCTATTCAGATACAATGTGGTGATCTTTAACAACCCTGAAGAGGGACCATACTTGGTATAGCTCTAGATATAAGGAGTTCAAGGAGTGTTTTGAAGATGGTGCTATTCAAAAGGCAGTGTTATTGGCTAAGTTCAGTAAGTCCTCCTGTATTTATGGACATTCAGTAACTTCATCACCTCATTGATCAAAGACTCTACAGAGGAAAAAAAAGACAATTATTTTAACCAAGTCAGTCTGAGAATGAGAAAGCTGACAAAAATGCTGACTTTTCACTGTGGTTTAGAGTATTCGATAAGGAGAAAAAAGTGGCATGATTTAAATTCAAAGAGGGACAAGGCTCATGTAACGCTTCTGGGACCTCTGTATCGTCAGTGTCTGAGGATTATCCTGAGAAAACCAGAAAGCAGAGTTTTCTCTCTGTAGCCTGAAGTTGTTAAAGCAGTTACGGGTTGTCTTATCTGTCTGGGAGGAAGGTTACATCTTCCATAAGCCCTACCGGGAGAAAATACATTGCCTAGATTTTACACCCAACAAATATTTAGTGTTTAGAACATAAAATATTTGTGATTACATATATTGTTTAAAATATAGGCTAAGGATTTAAGCCTTCTGGAGTTGAATGCTACCTGTATCACTTACTGGCTATGTGACACTGTGAGATAATTATCTAAGCTTTCCACTTATTTGCATAATAAGAATAATAGTTATTGAGTACTTAACACATGTCAGGCACTATTCTAAGTGATTAATGTATATGAACTCATTGGTCCTCAGGACAATGCAATGTGGTAGAAATTATTACTATCCTCATTTTATGAAAGGGGTTTTCAGAATTTAAACAAGTTGCCACAGCTGACAGATAGATGACCTGGAATTTGACCCACAAAGCCTGATCTACTTACACCCTTATACTGTACTACTTCTCAAGATACTGAAATAGTAATAGTTTTTACTTTATGGAACACGAGGACTAAATGAAACAATGTATGTATAGCACTAAGTTTTGGGGTCAGCACAGAGTGAATTTTCAGGACTGTAATATAAGGTATTACCACTTGTGTGTCCAATACATCCTAGGACTAGTACAAGCATCTAGTTTAATCCTCACAAAATCTTTATGTTATCATCTAAATGTACAAGCTGTAAAGAAATAAGGTGCCTTGATGGGAACAAGATAATGAATGTCAGAACCAGGATTCGGATTACGTGTCCTGATTCCATGGCGAATACTCTTTCTTCTACATCATTCTCTCTCCTATGTTCCATGGTACTATATTCTAGTAATGTAGTTATTGGCAACAAAATGATATGTGTCACTAGGATGTGTCTTCTTCATGACAGAGGTATGGTTACATGTGAATATATATTTATGAAGGTGATTTATTGTTAATTAGAATTGCAATCTTTTTTGGGTATTAATATTCAATAATTATATAGGAGTCTGTGAGAATTCTTAAGTCTTTTTATTAGGGTGAAGTAGATCTAAGATATTGTTTTTTTTAATATCATTTAAATTATTTAGCATCAGTATACTGATTGAATACAGTAATGTTTGAAATAGAGAATTCATAAGCTAAGAAATCAAAAGGGGGACTTACAAACCAAGATGGGTCAATCGGCCCATTGTGAGATGTTAATCAAAGCCTGCATGGATTGTCACTTCAAATTGTACTCACAATTGCAATCTGTTAGCCTCTGGAATTTGAAAGTCGGTTTCTGCCAATCCGATCCACGGGGATACCAAATCGCCTTTTTGGATTATCTACTACTTTCCTAAAAACGAGCCAAAAATAACATTTTTAAGCTAAATTCCAAGTCATCAATCATTACTTTCACACTTTTATTTCATATATATCTAGTGGCTTTCTACCAGGGTTGAAATAACTGTGAGAGCTTTCATTCATCAGCACCCGCTCTGTGTCAGACACTAGCTCATATCTTTTCAACGTCTGTTGAAGTAGGTCTGACTACCTCTGTTTTACTTCTGAGGATACCAAAGCTTAGAGAAATTAAATAACTTATCCAAAATCAAGTTGCCCAGATGAAAAGCCAGGTCTTACCGGCATACCAACTTGCCGAGTGTTTAGTTTGGGTAAGTCCTTTTCTCTTTTTAAGATTTTGGTGTTTTCCTCTGTTAACTGAGGAAGGTTATACTAGGTCAGTGGTTTTCCCAACCCCTTTCTCAGAATGGTTCTTCTTTGGAAGGGTGGTGGTGGGGGAGGAAAGTACTGATGCCAAGACTGAATGTGGAGTAAGTGGGCCTCTCATGTCTTCACTCAGATTTTACCTAGAGGAGCTTTGTCTGTCTGTGATGGTCTACGTTTGTTATACATGCTCTGCGTCAAATATTGCTTGGGAAAAAATATTTCATTATTAAAATAAAGTTTAAAAAATTCCTTCAGGAGGCCTTACGGTTTGTATATTCCATAAATTATTTCTTTCAAAAGAAACATTTTAGCTTGATTTGTTGTTGTCATCACTTGGTGCTAAGAAATTTAGCAGGAAAGGTCCCAGAACTTTGAGTGCATAATGTTCACTGACCTTGGAATTAAAAGAAGTTTTCAGTCGTCTAAGTGAAGATAGAAACTGAGAGAAGCTAAAAGAGCCTGTGTTAGTGACTTGTCTCACAGCTGATGGCAGTTGACTTACAGATTTGTTAGGCTTTTTATTGGTATAATATACATGTAAAAAGAGGACAAATATTTTATAAGTGAATATTATTATATATGTACAGATTATAAGCACAATAAGGACCCAAAATCAAGCACAGAACACTACCAGCAGTTAAATACTTCTGGAATAGGAAAGAGTCTTAAAGGTTATTCTCCCACAAAATATTAGAATTTCTGCTTCAATTTTTGACCAGCACATCATTTGAAAATCTCAGTGACGAAAGGCTAATCACCTTATAAGACACCTTAGTCAATATTCAACATTTTAAAAGATTAAACAAGGTTTGTTTCAGAACATTTTCAGCAGCTTCTTTAGTTTTTTCTACTTACTTGTTTTATATTGTCAATATATACTACATGATTTAAACACTAAAAATGAATGAAAACTACAATATCTATGATTTTTTTATAGTATCATTTACTATGTAACTGCTATGTATAAATTTCCTTTTGTGGTCGTCTTGGGATCAATACGTCAGAAATAGTCTTTGCTTTCAAAAGCCTGTAAGTAAGTACTGTAATATTGGCAATGATTTTATAAAAATAGTAGAAGAAAAAATCCTCTCATTTTTCTTGATGCCTGGTTTTTAACTTAAGGCAAAATTTTTCAATTTTTCTCATATCACTATTAGGTAAATAATTTATTTTAAAAACTCTGAAGGGGATAAAGAACAATGAAAATGAGAGGTTTTTATTACTGTATCTTGCACATAGAAAATTTTGTAAATGTTGTTTAATTCTAATTAAAACAGTTAATTTGAAAGCAATTAATATTTATGTAATGCTTTCAATATGCTAAGTACTGTACTTAGTGCTGTGTATAGAAGGATGATAAAAAATAGGCATTGAACCTGATGGGGAGCTTACCCTCAAGTGATATTATAGAAATAGAGTCATATTATTTGTTTTTAATCTAATGTAGCCTTCTTTTCTGCTGATTCACATCTATCTTCCTTTCTAGGCTGGCCCTTAGTTTTGCTAGTCAGTGCAGACAGCATCGGATGCGTGATCTTATAAGACTGTCTCTTAGACAGCAGTTTGATCAACAGGGGAAAATCTGGGGAAAAAATACTTAGTACTTATCTTTAACCCATCCATATTCTACTCTTCAAATTTCTGAAAAACACACCCTCTTAAGTGGTGCCTATTGTTTGCACTTCTGGATTTCTTGATAAAGTAACTACATATTTTTTCAATTTGATAATCAACTGGGAAATATCTGTAAAATTAGCCCAAAATTAATTGTCAAGAGAAATAGGAAACCATGCATGTGAGTTGTGCTGTAGGTCTTCTGATGTAATTATAAATAACGACTGTTGAAAAAATGTCTTCTTTATATTTTTAAATTATTTTTATTCACATAAGTAAATTTATAGACTCTTTACTTAAGCAGTTGTTTTCCTGTGGTCACAGTAATGGTCCCCCCCACCTCTGCTGCTGTAAAGGATGTCTGTGTCACAATCCACAGAATCTGCAAATATGTCACCTTGCTTAGCAAAAGGGACTTTGCAGATGGGATTAATAAAAACCTTGAGATGAGAAGATTATCCAAGATTATCTGGAAGGCCCTGTCTAGTCCTTAGAAGTGGAGGACAACTGAAGAAGAGTCTGTCAGAGAGCTGCAGTCTGAGACCTTAACCCACCAGGTTGCTGGTCTGGAAGGCGCAGGAGAGAGCCACAAACCAAAGAACTCTGTGGCCCCTGGTTGTTCTCAAAAGAAAATGGGGACCTCTGTCCTATAACCAAAAGGAACGGAATTCTGCCAACTTAAATGAGCAGGAAATAAATTCTCTCCTAGAGCCTCCAAGAAGGGGCACAGCCCACCTACCCCCTGACTTCCTCTGTGCCTTGCTGGTAGACCAGCTGAAAGAGACAGCCCAGAGCAGCACACAGAGGAGCCTTAGGGGCCACCCACTGGTTGGCAATCAGTCACGTCGAGGTTGGACAGAATGATACGTGGTGACCGGTGAAGATACACTGGACTTCTGACCTACACAACTGTAAGATAACCAGTTTGTGTTGTTTCCAGTCCAGAAGTTTGTGGTAATTTATTACCATAGCAATAAAAAATATATATAGTTGTATGATTTAGGGCTGATGTTTAAGTGTTATGTAGCTAATAACCCCCCCCTCAAATTAAACTGATGGGATTTTTATTCCTTGAAACCTTAAATTCCTTCACGGACTACTCCCATTATAAGTCTAGGGAAGGGGTAAGGCAGAAGCTGCCTGAGGTTGGAGAATAGTGCTCAAGGAAAGTCCCAGACAAACAGGAAGAGGAAGTGAGAAACCAGCCCTTCCAGATGTTTAAAGGACTGGTGAGAAGAGGACTTGGCAGCTGGGAAAAAAGTAGTGCCCCACGTGTGAGCTGACCTCCCAAAGCATCTGCAGAATGAAGGGCGCCACAAAAAATAATCCTTTCACTTTTTTAAAGAGGAGTCTGATAGTCCCATACATCATTATAAATTAGAACAGAACATTTATTAGTCCATACTACCAATGTATTTTTTTCAAAAGTGACTTTAAAATAAATGAAAATAACATTTTTTTTCATTACTACAATTAATCTACTTTTCCTGCTCAAGTAAAGGAGAGGGAGCTGTGGTATGGTGAAAAACAAAACTAACCCCTTCTTTTTTCTTCCTTCTTCCCTGATTCCCTGTTCTTTCCTTTCCTTTTTTCCCCCAGATTTGATAAAAAAAAGTATTAGAAACCAGGAGATGGTTGACTTTGATTCTATTTATTTCTCCTACTTACCAAAAAACAACAATAGCTCAGTAAGTTAAATAGTTTTTATATAGTTTCCACCTATTCAGAAGCCAAATGGCAAAACAGTATTTAACATTTCTTGCTGATACGAAATGTATGTAACACATACACTGACACAGTATGTAAAATATAAATGTTAACATAGGAAAATACTCTTAAGACCAAGAGGGAAAACTGTACTTTCTGACTATCTAGTCCCTCTTGTGACAAAATAACGGTATAACACGGCTTACATAATGCATCCATTTAAAACAATCCACCTTTTCCTTTCTACAATATTCTGAAAGTAGTTTAAGGATACAGAATGTCTATCAAAGTAGTGTAAGGAAGATGGATTATTGTAAATATAACTTTGAACTTCACGCTAAAATACAGACTTCTTGAGCCAAATAAGATTTTCTTTCAAATTTATATTCTTTGATAATTCAGTTTCTAAAGGTGTTTGACATTCTAAAAAACTATCAGAAAACTTGGATTTAAACTTTTTGTATAGAATCACCTCACACAGACAAGAGCCTATAAATTTATCTGTGTGCAGTTGAAAAAATAAAATGAACATCCCTATTGGTAGCACCAAGTTAAGAAATAAATATCACCAGTGCTTTAGAAGTCCTCAGTGTTCCTCCTCCCAGATTGACTCCCTCTCATGGCTTAGTCCCAGATGTAATCTGTAAGATGAATTTTGATTTAATATCTCCCTTGGTTTTTCTTTATAATCCTTCATGGCTTAGTCCCAGATGTAATCTGTAAGATGAATTTTGATTCAATATCTCCCTTGGTTTTTCTTTATAATCCTTACGTATTCTTGGTTAGTTTAGATGATCTTAGAATTTTATTTGGAAGAAGTTATGTGTGAATTCTTTGACTTTTTTCAGCAAATATTATGTGTTTTGAGATTTGTCCATGTTGACATGTGTAGATGCAGTTCTTTTATTTTACTTATGTTGTAAAGTAATTCACTGTGTGAACATACAAAGGCTCATTACTGTGTTTTACTGTGAAAGGGAATTTGAGGCATTTCCTTATTGTTATTATTCTTACGTACTGTTCAACTAAAACATTTCTTACACGTGTCTGTAATGCACGTTTAAGGATTCCTCTCTGGTATACTTTTAGAAGTAAGTTGCTCACTCTGCCTATAGTTCATTTTATTACCTAGTGCCAGACTGTTTTCCAAAGTTGTTATATCCATTTACACATCCAGAGCAGTGTACGACAGTTCTTACTGTTTCAAATCTATGCTAACCCGTGCATTGTGAACCTTTAATTTTGCCAGACTAATGCATTTGTTATTGTATCTCATTGTGGTCTTAGTTTGCTCTCTACAAATACTAATGAAGTTGCACATCTTTTCCTTCAATTATTGGCCACTTAGGTTTCTTCTTTTGGAAGTACCTGTTTAAGTCTGTTGTCTGTTTTTCTATTGGTTTGTTTTTCTTTTAAATATTGATTTGTAGGAGTGTTTCTTATACTCTGAGTATTAGACTTTGTCAGTTATAAGCAAATATATTTTTCCATTTATGGTTAATCTTTTTTATTGTGTCTTTTATGAAAATCTTTAATGTTGTCTTAAAATTTATCAACATTTTTACATTTTGTTTATTAAATCATCTCTATAATGTTATGAAAATACTCTTTCATGTTGTCCTAAAATCTTTTTGAAGTTTTGCCTTTCACATTTGCATTTTTAATCCTTTTGAAATTATTTTTTATTTATGGGGTGACATAGTGGTCATGTTCCTTTCTTCCGTTTTTCTCTGTATCTGTAGCTAATTATTCATAAATTTTAGATTCAGCTTGTCAAGTTTCATGGAAAATCCTTTTGCAATTTTACCTGGAATTGTATTGAAGTTAAGGTATAAATAAATTTGGAGAAAATTGAAATCTTTATAATACTGAACCCTGCCATCCATGATCAGTTATTTAAGTTATCTTTAATGTTTCCTTATATTTTTTATAATTTTCTCCATAAAGATCTATAATTTTTTGGATTTGTTGCTTTTTTAAGTGATATCACACGCATTCAGAAATAAACCAGGAGCACTGAAATCAAATAATGAGATTGAAAGGATTTACTGTAAAGTACCCAGGCATGCTTGATTTGGAAACTACTGTAGGGCTGTTGGATTAGCCAGAAAGGATTTTCACTTGCTTGGCTCATGAACCTCTTTGAGAGGCTAATGACACTTGAAAGTTCTATCCAGAAAATGAATTTACACAAAAAATGTCTTCTAGAATTTTCTTTTGGGGGGGGAGTGGGTAATGTACATTTCAAAGTCCATATAAAGAATCAAGTATTACCTCTTTTGGGAGAAAGTTTTAAACCTTCATATACGAGTTAGGGTAGAGGGGAAAAGGTAAAGCAACTGTGTCTTTCTGTGAAGTTGAGATGGGGTGGAAAGAGGCAAGCAGTAGAGAGTAGTTATTGGGAGAAATGGCCCGAGATCAATGCTCAAGGCATTTCCTAGAGCATAGCCAGGCTTTTCAAATATGAGGAAGAAAACATGGAAATAGGGCACCACACTCTGAATCCTTGTTCTGTGGTTTCCACTCTGAAATGAAACCCATTTTTGAACTACTTCCTTTGGGAGTTAACAGTTAAGAACTGGAAAAGAAATAGCAATCGTGAGATACCTAGGATGGCCTTGGTCTGGGGCACGGCTTCCTGATGAATTAGAGAGGTGAAGTGCTAGGATTTTTAACCTTTAATCTTTGGCCCTGTCATCGAGAAGGGCAATCGTATCTGACAAATTAAAGCTGGAATTGTCACTCTCAACTTTAGCCTGAACTTTTGTGTCTGGCTTTGGATAGAAACACATACATCATTTGTATGGTTTTTCCAAAACGATTTCTTTAATGCATGCATTCTAAGTGAATCTCACTGTTACTGACCTTGGACAAGTGCCTTCTTCACACATAACTTTAATTTCTTTACATAAGCAGCTTATTTAAGTGGAAAGTCGTTGGTGTTCAAGCTAGGTTATCTCAGGGTTATTATTTTATATCTGTGAAAGTATACCAATAAAATGAGGATAATATTTTCTTAGGACATTATAGGGATTAAAAAAACTGTACCAGAATGTTAAAATGGGGTTCTTTCTATCTCAGCTTTTGGCTGTGGCCCAGAAAAGCTGAGGGACAAAAAGAAAAAAAAAAAAAAAAGAGAGAGTAGTCGTTCCTCTTGGATTCCAAAGTGAGGTGCTAGACTTTTGCAGTATTTGTAAAGGAGTTTGCTACAAATCGTTTTTCCCAACTTTAATCCACTAAAAAATGATATTGAATAGATAAAGAAGGAGGATTTCTCTGGAGCAAGTTATTGAAGAACAATGACAGTTCCGCTCTTCTTTTGATAGAGAAAGAGTTTCAAGAAAAGCTCGACATATACCCACTGAAGCAGAGTAGACCCCATAGAACAGACTGTGAAATCTAAAGCACAGAGTGAGGAGATGGGTTACACAAGAACAACTTTCCTTTCAGTGACCAGAGTCAAGGATGTGGGTTTTCTGGGGAGCAGATAAAGAGCAAGCATGTGGGTAGAGTTGGTCTAGGTTAATTATAAAAAGCAGCTTCCCCGAAGGGCTGCCTGCCTGGGGTTATGGGTGAGGTGACCTCAGCAGGATGCTGGTAGTGGTGTCAGATGAAGAAGCTGAGAGGGTAGGGTGACAATGAGGAGGAACACTGACCTGCACGAAGAGAAGCATTGCTGGAGGCAAGGGTATTTATGGCAGTGTTCTCAGCAGGGGGTTATACAATGACCCCACAAAAACAGCCCATGGTAAGTTGTCAGCTTTGAGCATTTCCTGAGGCCAGAGAGCATACAAATCAGGTCATGGTGGTATCAGTCATGCACAACTTTTCTTTACCTCTCTGCACCTCCATCCCCAGTGCCTGGGGAGACAGAAGGCAGCTTACTGCGGCTGGGAAGGGGTGAGGAGAACCTGACTGCAAACCGCTTTCCACTGCAGCTTTCCAGCTTGAAAAGGAGAAACTTTAATAATACTCAGAGTTTAGTCTAGGACTATGAATGGTTATTTTAATTACTTAAATACAGTTATTTTTCTAATAAAAATGAGGGGCCAGATATTTCTTATTTCAATGTGACCTGCAGAGCCATAGTACCTGCCTTTGTTTTTACCCAAGAGATAGGAAACAGCTAGCACTGAATGTGTTTGAATGCATGTGGGTGGGAGATAAAACTGCTTTTCTGATTATGTCCTATGGAGTCCTCCTCTTTCAATTAAGTAGTTATCACAACAATGATATGGATACAAGTGTTTATTGACCTGATTCTGTAGAATGTGTGTAACTGTGCTGAGTATCTTCTGTCTGCTCACCAGATATATTCTCTGCCCTTTCTCACTCTACTTTCAGTCCAGAAAACTAACCTGTCTGAATCCCAGAAAAGTTCCTGCGCTCCCTGTCTTTGGTTTGGGGCAGGCAGTGAGCAGCTTTGGCAGGAGAGACCGGAAGGAGAGAGGAAGTGAAAATCAGAATAATTCTCCCCTCACTCCTTCCTTGCAAGATCACTTCCTCTTTAACCAAAGGTCAGGGCTTCTTCAAGGCATCTGACTCTTCAGTCCAGAGTCCTGGGTTGCTGCTCCATCCGTTGTGATTTGTCTCTACTCAGCCTTTTGAAAATAGTCTTGCTGTGTCTAAACCATCCTTGTATTTTCCTGTTTCAGATATGCTACCTGTTTCCTGCAGGAACCCAGACTGACACAATAGTACTACTGTTTTGCTGACCTCAAGATATTAATGGCAGAATTAAAACAACAGGAGTTGTGAAAATGTTTCTAGCAATTAAATTCAAATATAAAGTATTATACTATTGTTAATGTTTTACGAGGCATTTTCAGTATTGTGTGAAGTGAGGGAAACCATCCTTTAGAAGAATTCCACGCAAATCATCAACATTTTCTAATTAAAAGGTTTTTTCAAAGAGTAGATAATATTTTGCCAGGAATATTGTCATAGCTGCTTCTTTTTATTTGCATAAACTGAATGTTCACTAACTTCAGGCTTTCAGCAAGTGAACTGAATGAAGAAAATATTTTGGATTTCAAAGAATGATTGAGCTAACTTTGTGTTGAGAGTTAAAGTAATTCTCACATCCAATTGAAAATGAAGCTAGGGTCATGTTTAGATGAAAAAAATGTTGACTATCATATAAAATGGGAAATAATAGATGGCTCTCTGTTTCATTTCAATATGATCTGATACTGACTTTGCCCTGTTTAACTT
Organism: Vicugna pacos; assembly: GCF_048564905.1. NCBI lineage: Eukaryota > Metazoa > Chordata > Mammalia > Artiodactyla > Camelidae > Vicugna > Vicugna pacos. The sequence goes on along the minus strand of NC_132987.1, from coordinate 58,398,713 downwards.
TTTAAATATTTCTTTTCTTTTTTTCTTTTTCCCCTAGCTGTTCTTTCATTCTTATATTTCTATGTCTTATAGACCTTTTTAAAAGCAGAGTTTAAAATTTTTCTTTTCTGAAAACTTTATAGTATGTTAAACTAAAACAATTCATTTCTTATGGTTGAGACAGAGTTTTAAAACCCAGGACCATGTCCCAATGTAATTCAGAGATCCATAAACATGGATGGGAAATGTTATATCTTTAGTTTCATTATCCTCTATTGAAATATAGCATTTTCTTCAGTTATGAATGTAGAAAACAAGTCACAATAGTATTGGCAGTAAGTAGACCCATGCCACAATTAGAAATCACAGATACATTCAGATCACATTTTTGTCATTATGGATACTTTGAAATTGTTTTTATGTTCCGCATTATTTGAAATTATTGTTCTTTTTTAGAAACATCTCAGATCTTATTTTATGCCTGAATAAAGAAGCATATATGTTGTTGTATTACAAAGTGATTTTTTTAAGTCTTTTGATAATTCTGTTTCTATATATTGGTAACCTTGAAATTTACGACTTTTGTTCATTTAAAAACAACATTCTGAGAAGGGGTTCATGGGTTTCACCAAAGTGCCAAAGTGGCATGACACAAATAAAGCTTAAGAATTCCTGGATTAAGAGATGGGTGAGATCTTTGAGCTACAGTGTAGAAAATGAATCTTGGATCTATAACCTTGTCTTGGTGAGTATAAGAAAATAGAAAATGCATGTCTGAGAAGCAGAAAAATTGATGACATATACTTGAACAGCACAGTTGTTTATACGCAACAAAGAAAGTGTTTCGTATACATTCATGCTAGTAAGGTAACAAGATAATTCCCAGCCTTGTGAAGAATTCAAAAACAAGTAAGGAAGAAATAAAGCTGTCTGGACTAAAGGACCAAAGCTATTATCTCATGTAATGTAATCAAAGAACAGCCAATAACTTTATGTACAGCTCTCCTAAGCAAAATTATTATAATTTTTATGAACCTTTTTAATAAAATAGTTGCAAAACTCTAAACTGTGTATTCTTGCTACAAAATATGCAAAAACATTCATTTTAATCCTGTGACTTTATTATATATATTTAAATGATGCTCAAATAATCTTTGTAACAGATGACAGGAAAATTTAACATTTAATTTTGTTTGAGTTAGCATTATACTTTGAAAGAAATCTAAAATTATTATTCAGTTAAAACTCAAGAACGTGTATAGAAATCCATTATGCAGTAGCTATTACTTACCTCCCATTGTTTTCCAACTCTTTAATATACAAATTTAATATTTACTTTAAGACCAAGAACAAGAATTTTTGTAAAAAAAAGTGAATCCTGAGGAAAATTTCACAGGAAGTATCCTTGGAATCTAGTTTGAAGGAGTAAAACATCAACTATGGAAAATAAAAATATAAAAAACTTGTACGTAAATTATAAGTAAAAAAAGAAAATTATTAATTTGTATATGTCACTCTAAATAAATTCTAAATAAAACAATCCTGACATTGAAGGTCACCTCTGTTGTTAAGCCATAGAGTACAAAGGAGCAGTCTGTATTCTGATCTGATCGCACTCATGAAGCAAAATATAGAGTAGAGATTAGGGGAAATCCTCAATTTTTCAAGCCCCTGGGCAAACATCTATGCAAAGGAAAAATAAAAAAATAAGGTCTCTTTAATACTTCCAACCTTCTGGAAGTAGTTGAAGGTAAAGGAAAAGAGAGAAAAAGGGAAAAGAAAACTGATACTTTTTGACCTCTGAAGATCATCAATTACTCTACTTAAATTCTTTCTTTCTTTATACGACACTGGATGGGACCATCACAGTTTGGTTCCAGAGACAATGACTAGGGTTATAGAGGCTTTGTACTGCATAGTCCAGAGGTGACAACCTGAATGATCGCTGAATACAGCATCCCTGTGTGGTCCCAACTGTCCTCCCCAATGTCACTTCTTGTCCTGCTTCATCACACCTGATACTGAGCCCACATCCTGCTATTTAGTCCTCCCAAGAACATGCCCTGAATATTTGAGCCTCTAAGCCATCACTTACATGACTGCCTTTTAACAGAATAATTGTTCTTAATCCAATTAACTTTTCAAACATGGTACTAGTTATTTGGGCCAAAAAATGTTGTTATTGCTGAATTTGACAATCAACTTTTTTCACCAATTCTGGAACATTATTGAAAAAATGCCTGGGGGTGGGTATAGCTCAGTGGAACAGTGGGTCCTTAGTATGCACAAGGTCCTGGGTTCAACCCCCAGTACCTCCACTAAAAAATCTGCATAATTAAAAAAATAGTGATTCTGTTCTTTTTGTCCCCACTAAACTCTAATTAGATTAAATTGTATGTTATAATTTCCCATTCTATTATCCATATTTTTGTGATATATTCTGAGTCATTTTCTCAGAGTTATCATATGATAAATGTATTTACTCTTCTGCCAGATCTGCTTTGTGGTTTATCTCACTGTTTAATTTTATTTCTTTAATTTGTTATGAAGCATTTCAGACACGGACCAAAATAGGATAGAATAACTGACTCTTATGTGTGCATCATTCTAAATTAACAATTACTGATTATGGCAGGTCTTGCTTAATTTATTCCATTCCCACTCCTGCGTTATTTTGAAGCAAATCCTAGAAAAATACCTTCAACTAAACATTTAAATGACAATAAATCTAACTTCAATGTAACTCATCCACAGAATGAGTGGATGAGGTAGAAATTCCCCTTTATAGAATTATTCTAAGCTAACAAATGAAGAAAGAATGATAGAATGTCTCTATTTTGTAAACCCTAATGAAATGATGGCTCTATACAATGATCATTAATTTCAGGTGATCATATTTAAAAGTAAACAATATTTTAAAATTAAACATATTTATTTACTAAGTATAGTTGATTTTTAATATTGTGTTAGTTTCAGGTGTATAGCTTAAGATTCTTTTCCATTATTACAAAATATTGAATATAGTTCCATGTGCTGTACAGTAAATCCTTGTTGTTTATCTATTTTATATATAGAAGTGAGTATCTATTAATTCCATACTCCTAATTTATCCCTCCACCCACCTTGGTAACTATAACTTTGTTTTCTATGTCTGTGAGTCTGTTTCTGTTTTGCAAATAAGCTCAGTTGTATTTTTAAAAAAATTTTTTGTTTTTAATGTTGTTTGTATTTTTTTTTGGAGTGGGGAGGTAATTTATGTGTTTATTTTTAGAGGAGGTACAGGGGCTCAAACCCAGGACCTTGTGGAATGCTAAGTTTGCACTCTATCACTTGAGCTATACCCGTTTATATTTTTTTTGATTCCACATATAATGATATGTAGTATTTGTCTTTCTCTGCCTGACCTACTTCAAAAAGTAAACATATTTAAAAGTAAACAATCGTTACTTAAAATCATCAAGTAGCCACAGTTCACCATTGCCTCATATATGTTAATTTTAAAACATATCATTGTTTGAACTAGGACCTCCCCCCCAAAGTATGATTGGTTAATAAATCCCTTAAAACTATTTAATCTTTTGGATCCCCTTACCCCTCCATCTCCTCTTGGACTTTTTTTTTTTTTTTTGCAATTCTGTTTTATAGGTAGTATTGAGTTCTTCCATCAGGGGGCATGTAATGACTTGCTATTTTTCCTCTTGTGATGCTAGCAGAAATTGATGATCACTGTCTAGAGCCATCATTTCATTAGAGATTGCCAAATAGACATTCTAATACTATCGTTCCTTCTTCATTTACTAGCTGAAATAATTCTTTAAAGAGGAATTTCTACCTCATCTACTAATTCTATCATTTCTCTCTTTTTTATTGAAGTATAGTCAGTTTACAATGTTGTGTCAATTCCTGGTGTACAGCATAATGTTTCAGTCATACCTATATACACATACTCATTTTCATATTCTTTTTCATTATAGGTTACTACAAGATATTGAATGTAGTTCTCTGCGTTTTCCTTTGATATATATTGTTGCTCTCTTTCATTTTTAATTTATATGTTTTTCTTATATAATTAGTCCATTCTTTTGTTGTCAATCTTTCTAAATCTCTTTGTTTTTAGTTGTGTCACTTAAATGCATAAAAGTTGAATTTTTCTTTATCAGCCAATTTGAAAATAAGTGTTAATTCCATTTACATTTATTGATATGATCAATATTTTTTGAATTTATCGTATTTTAAAGGTTATATTTATACATGATTCTTTCACATATAGTTTTTCACTGTCTTATTTTATGTTGCTCTCTTTTTTATAGGAAAATTTTAATTTTTATTCTTACAGTTATTTTTTGTATTCATATTTTATATAAAAAACTTGGTCATCTTTCTTTTCAGTTTTTGTCTTTTATTCTTTTAGTAAAAGATTCACTAAACTTAGTTTGCAATCTTTTCTTTTCTTTCTTCTCAATGTTCCCAAGCAACTATCTGTGGTAATAATATCCCTTTATTCCCAGTTAATAGCCATGAAACAATCAAAAACTCATTCAAATTTTTATAAGCTCTCACTATTGTCCCTGAATTGTTTGATAATTTGCTGTATCTATATTGTCAGACTGTATACCTATAACACTGGGAGCTCTTGTTTTTTTTTTGCAACTATCATTTGAATTTAATTCTAAAGTTATGCTCAAACCAATTCTTATGATAATATTTCTCCAGTCATTTTGATTGTCTGAAGAAATTAATCTAAGTAGCTTTCTCAGGAAGTGCTCATGAGAACAATATTCTCTAATTTTTGCTTGCTTATAATAGTTTATTTTTAGCCTTTATATGGAAAATCTATTCAAGTGCATATTAAATGCTTGCCAATTTCCCTTTATTTCTTGAAAGCTGAACTATTTTCGAACTATATCTTCTAATGTAGTCTCTCTTTATAACACTTCCTAATGAAACTATGATGAAACTTCAATGTAGTTTATATATATTTATGATATTTATGCAATACAATTTGGTGTATATGCTTATATGCTATTATAAATTCATGTATACATATTTACATAAACATTTATATGTTGATTTTCAAATTATTTAGTAGACTATGTTGCAAGGCTCAAGTTTAGTAGACTATGTTGCAAGTAATACTTATTAGAAGGCATAATATTTTCTTCACTTATATTTGGGATTTCCATGGACTACTTTATAAATTGCCTTTAAACATATCTCTTCTTGCTTTATGTTATAATTCATTATAAATATTTCCATGTTTTTTATTGGTATATGATTTCTTTGAGGGGCAAAGACTATTTTTCGACTCTGTACAACATAACCCACCACAGTGCCTAAAACATAAGTGGAACACGTTTGAATTTGTTCAAATAAACGAGGGTCTGAATTTCAAGATACAGATGTGGGATTTGTTTCAAGTACAGGTAGGATAAATTACAGTCCCAAAGTGATGATTTTATTTCCTGTTGTAGCTTTGAGACCCTTTCAGAACAGAAGTCTAGCAAATTGCATCCTGTATACTAAGAAACATGGAACAGAGTAAAGTCATGGGCCAGGGATAAGCACGGCAAGTTCTGGAGCTACCTGTAACAAGGTGCAACTCAAGCAGTGATGTGGAGACGAGTGCATGAAGTAATGAAGTGCTGGATTATGAAATTCTTCACAGAATTTCCTTAAGGAGTTTGCTTTTGTCTTGTAAGTAATGGGAACATTTCATGAACAGATTTTTGTGTGAGATGATCCCCTGGCAGCAGAGTAAAGGATACACTGGTGATAAAGGGGTGGGCAGGGTGGTAGAAGCGGAGATGAGCAAAGACTGGAGAAAGAAGACATGTGGAAAGGATGATTTAGCCCAGAATTCGGACAGCCTTAAAGTGAAAGATATTTCACATATAAAACAAATAAGAATAAGAGAATTTTGTGAACACTGGAATGTTTAAGGTGAGCTAAAGGAATCCCAGTAAATTCCCCAAATTCCAGACTATGGTCAGTGGGTGGTCTTTTGTGCTCGTGCTGATATGAAATGTACAGCACGAGGAACAGATATTGAGGGGATAGGAAATGAATTCAGCTTGAATGACTGCTTTAAAGATCTGACAGTCAATGATTAAAGTAATTAGAGTTAAAGACTCTAACACAGTTATAATGGTTAACAGTTTACAACACACTCATTTGATTTTTTTATGGAGGAAAGTAATTATCCCCATTTTACACATAAATAAGCTGAGGATCACAGAAGATAGCATTCTTATACAAATCACATGGCTAGAAATGATCAGAAATTTGACTTAAACACATGTGTTCTGACTCCAGGTTCTGAGAGTTCTTCACTACTTCTTAGTATAGGAGAGTGGACTTATTCACATCATTTGGAAAGCTTTGTATCACGGGTAAAAATAAAAATGGTATTCTGGTTATTTCTATTAATTAAAAAACTCAGTTGACCAGAACATTTATGTCAGAGCACACATGTTCCCCCCCGCCAAATGCTGTTATGTCTTATAGCAATTATTTCATATCTGCACGCAGCAGAATCTCCCTCAGAAAACATTAGGACAAAAATATTAACACATACCGTGGCAGTCATTTTGACCCCTAAACAGCTATTTCCAAGATATGATGCCATGAAACTCAGAATTAGCTAACACACTTTTAAATCTGTTTACCTACCAGGGTTTCATTGTATTTTCTTTTTTTTTACCTTTATTTTTTATTGAAGTATAGTCAATTTACAATGTTGTGTCAATTTCTTGTGTATAGCATAATGTTTCAGTCATATGTATGCATACATGTATTCCTTTTCATATGCTTTTTCATTACAGATTACTACAAGATATTGAATTTAGTTCCCTGTGCTATACAGAAGAAACTTGTTGTTTATCTGTTTTATATATAGTAGTTAGTAACATTTCTGAACCCAGAGTGGAAGAGTTAGAAAATGTTCCTTCTCCAGGAGGTCTCTTACCTCTGTTTACCTTTGTGATCCACAGAGCCAGCTGAGAGTCTGTCCAGGGGAGAACCAAAACCAGAGAAGCTTCTTTTCTTCTTTGTTTCAATCACATCATTCTCCAGAGACACAAGTTCATCAAGAAGTAAGAGTTTTGCTGCCAGATCAGTGGCTGATTTCTCTTCCCTGACTGTGGGTGGCGACTGAACACCCGTGAGTCCAGAATCAAAGGCCTAGCGGGCGGGAAGGGTGATCCCGTTCATTAAGAGAGAAAATCTGTACGATCAACTACATTTGGCTTTTGCTATTTTTGGCTGACATGCCTGTCATGACACTTGACTTCTCATGGAGTTATGCTCCAGAGTGAAAAACTTTGGGAGACAAAAACACATAGAGATGAAGTATATCCAGAAGAAATTAAAAGAAAATAAAACACACACACACGCACACACACACACACACACAAAGCATGTACTCCAGGCCTGCCTCTCCAATTTAGTACATTAACTAATCCGTCTTGCAGATTCTTTCTCAGTAACAGCTGCCTCCTTCGTTATCACTCCCGTAGCACTGTACCTACACTTCTTGCATCACTGCATTCATTACATTTTCCCTTGTATTAGATCAGCTGCAATGTAATTGTATTGCGTATCAGATTGTGACTAACTTGAGGGCAAAGACTATGTCTAATTAGTCTCTATCCAATGCCTCTCCCAGTATTTCGCTCATAGTTAGCACTTGTAAATTCCTGATGAATATTTATTGAATAAATTCTGAAAAATGTCTAAACCTATGCTATTTTCTTTTTGCCACTCATTCATTCCTTAGTGGCTGGATTGAGCCATTAAATCCAGCGAGGAGACTCTGCATTAGACCCAAGAGATAATAATGAGCAAAATCCAGTCTCTGCCCTGAGGGAGCTTACCATCTCTACCCAAGTGATTTATTCTTATTTTTTTTATTGAAGTGTAGTCGATTTACAGTGCTAGTTTCAACAATTCAGTTATACACATACATATATACATATATTTTCAGTAACTTTTCTTTTATGGCTCATTACAAAAAATTAAATACAGTTCCCTGTGCTATACAGTAGATCGTCGTGGTTTATCTATTTTGTATATAGTAATGTGTATCTGTTAATCCCAAACTCCTAATCTATCACTATGCCCCCTGTCTCCCTTAGTAGCCACACTTTGTTTTCTATGTCTGTGAGTCTAATTTTGGTTTGTAAATAAAATTTGGGTTTTGGGGTCTTTTTTTTTTTTGGATAACTACATATAAGTGACATCATATGATATTTGTCTTTCTCTGTCTGACTTAGTTCGTTTACTATTATACTCTCTAGGTCCATCCATGCTGCTGCAAATGACATTATTTTATTCTTTTTTATGACTGAGTAGTGTTCCATTGTATAAATATACCACATCTTCTTTAGCCATCATCTTGTCAATGGACATTTAAGTTGTTTCCACATCTTGGCTATTGTAAATTATGCTGTTGTGAACATTAGGGTGCATGTGTCTTTTTGAATCATACTTTTTCTCAGGATATATGCCCAGCAGTGGGATTGCTGGAGCATATGGAAAGTCTACTTTAAGATTTTTAAGGAATCTCCATATTGTCCTTCCTAGTGGCCACACCAGTTTACATTCCCACCAACAGTGTAGGAGCATTCCTTTTTCTCCACACCATCTGCAATATTTATTATTTGTAAACTTTTTAATGATGGCCATTCTGTCCACCCACATGATTTATTAACAACTATTTGTGAGTGTCTGTGATAAGGCAAAGCTAGCCCAATGATTTTATTGTTCCATGTCAAATTTCTTGTTTATTTATTTATTTACACATATTGCCACTTGACATGTCATTCAAGTCATAAAAATGTAGGTGTCCAGTTTGTGAGCCTGTCTTTTCCTTTCTTAGGACCAATCAGAGCATTTTAAAAAATGCTCCTATTAACGATCTGGAGTTATTCTATAGTCCAGGAGATGTGACGTCTTTCCCAGGAGCCTGTGAATGTTCCTCTGTGGGTAGAAACATTAATCACAGGGTTCTTTTCTTCCCTTTTCCTCTTTGGTCACATTCTTGTCAGACTCGGTTTTGGCAAGAGTCTTCACTTCCTTTTTTCTGTTTAAATTATTTATTTCATTCTCTTTCTATTCTCTTCCTTTTTTTCCCCCCAATAAAATGAAAGACTAGCACTTTCGAAGCCTTTTCATCATCTGCTCAGACAGTTCTTGTCTGAAACACTTAGAGTCGGCCTCAAAGCTCTTGAGACTTAAAGCTAGTGAGCTTCCTCTTTCCTAAGCTAACCAAATCTGTACCAAGTCTGGCCAGTTCTTCCTGGAAAACCCCTCTTGGCCTGCTCTTTCTGATTCACATCGATAATGATTTATATCAGACCCTCTTAACTGATTAGTGCACACTCGTCATCACCTTATAACTTATTTATCTCCTCTCTCACTGTCTTTTCTAATCTATCCTGAATGCTGCCATGAAGTTATCCCCAACCATTACTTTCATCAGATATAGAGAAAATTAAAAATCTCTATCCAATTTGTTATTTACAGTGCAAAGTCCACAATATGGTTCCAAACTCCTCTGAAAATCTCAGCTTCTGTCACTTCCCCATATAAGGTTGGCAACAAGAAACTGAAGAGGGGAAGGATGCTATGATCACGAAAAAGAAACTCTAAAGAGCAGCAGACAAAACTTCAAAGGGCAAAGGTACAAGATCTTTTCTTATCTCTCAGAGTTTCCTCCAAAAAAATGTGTTCATTCTTCCAACTGACATACATACAAAGTAGATTTTTTTTCTTTTTAAAGATATTCTTAATCCTCAGCAAAAAAACACCACAAAACTTGTATAAAATTCATCCTTCAGTAAAATAAATTTCAGACTCCCACTTTATGTTACTTAAGAAGTACAAAGAATGTATGTTTCTATTGAGATGCAATGAGCCAAGTTAACTTTTCTCTGGGTAGAGATGTCCTCACATTTCATTTCCTTTGTAGTTTAGTCTTGGCAGCAAGAAAACATTTGTACAGTGATAATATTTTGGCCAAACTACTCAAATTTTGACATATAAACAAATTCAAACTTTACGGAAAAGCACTTCATCTTTAAGCAACTAACTTAATTATAAATATGGCTGAGATGATAATGAATTTTCTCTTACAGGTTTTGGTTTATGGAATACAAATCTTTGTTATTACTTCTAGTTTTTTTTTTTATCTTAACATTCAGATATCTGGCTTTTTCTGAATCCACAGTGAGAACAAGACATAGAAAGAAATGTCTATTTTCTTTACTTTGTATTATCAAGGCATCTCCCTAGTTGTAAATGGCACCTGTTTCTGACAGTGATAAAAATGGCTAATGTTTATAAGAAATATATGGTCCCTTAAGCTAGTTTCCATTACCTTTGTCGTGACATCCACTGAGAGCACTTTTCCTGAGCTCCAGAGAATCAACGTCAAAGCCAGGATAGAATGTGCACTTGCCAATCTCCAGTCCAGCATCTAAGGGGCACATGCATCAGGGTTCACATTTACTAGTTTGGCATACATACAAAGGTAGAAAACAAAAACTATAAAGCTTGCTATAGGCAGGTGATAAACTAAATTATTCAGCTTCTATGTGCTGGAGTGCACCTTGGGAAAACTTAAATTACGTTTAATAGAAGATGTCAATCTTCCAGAATGAATTCTATCAAGGCTTCATTTTCATGGAAACCTAGACTCAGGTTGTAAAGCCAAAATCATAATTTAATTCAAAGTAATCCACAGCCGAGAAATCTAGTTTGTGTAACTTTATTTTTTGACTGTCTAATCCACAGATCACAAAGTCATATACCTAAGGGAAATGTGTTAGATTGGCTAGGTATGAGAGTCTGAGGCCTGGTAGGGTCTATGGCGAACAAGAGAAAATGTGCCATGTTTAAAAGTAATTAAATTCAAAATTTCAAAAAACACCACAGATCCAGTAGGATAACATCTTTATGTCCTTGCGGTATGTTAGGATTTCTTGAGCAAGACTCAAAAGGTAGATCTCATAGAAAACATTTAAAAATTTCATTATATCAAAATCAAAAAATTCTGCATGATAAGATATAATAAATTACAACAAAAACAAGTTACAGGTGGAATATATTTTCAACAGATATAGAAAAGAAAGATTAGCATTTGGAACATCTAAGTAACTCTGATAAGTAAAATTTTAAAAAGAGACACACAAGTAAGCAAAAATGGGCCAAAATTTATAAGAAGACATGTATCTGAAAGTTCAGTCTCATTGCTTATAGTAGTAAAAACTGAATCAGTCCAACCAACCCAATCAATCCATTACCTTGCTCAAGAAGAAATGGATTTATCAACTGACGTATATTCATACTGTGGACTTAGAGCAAGCAATTTAAATTTATGTGTATCTACTCCAAACAAATGACCTAAACATTATGTGTACTTATATGAATGGATTTTTAAGAAAACGGATTTGAGGGGAAATAAGAAGTTCCAGAAAAATCCATATGGCATGCTACCATTTACCTAAATTGGAAATAACACAAAGCAATTTCATTTATTTTGAAATCTATGCATATAATTAAAATATAAACCAACGGAACTTGATTCATGACTATGATTGCTTCTGGGGAGAGTGGGAAGTAAATAAGATTATGGAAGAAACATAAGGGACTCAGGTTTTATCTATGCACATATTTTAAAGCCAACATGTCAAAAGATTACATTTGTCAATTCTGTGTAGTAAGTACAAAGGTGTCTCATTTCTGCACTTAGGAATTTTTGTACTAATAAAACACTGCATATCCAACTAAAGCTTATCTACGATCTGAACCAGGCCTGCTGGCGGCCAGTCTGGCCACTAGTTACAGTGGGAAGCCTCGCTCTGCTGGGAGGAGATCACGGGCTGTCCACCACAACAGAGCGGGCTTGACTTCCCCATTTAGTACGCGACACTTAGCACTCCCTCAAGCCATCCTTTTTGAATGAGAAGTCTCAGTAAACTTTTATTTCCTTAAAAAAAAAAGTATTTGGAAATCTGCAGAGCGTGAAAAGAAAGGAATGCCAAGAGCAAACTGAAAAACTGGATCTGAGACTCATTTTTGCTTCAGTAATTGTATGACCTTGGGTGTGGGTCATTTAACATGAACTTCATTTTCCGTGTTAGTAAAGTGAGGAGTAATTCTCACCTCAGAAGAGCTTTAAGAGGATTGACTTGATTCATGTATAACCTTTTCATCCTGTTTAGTATTTATAATAATGTGTAAGTGAAAGAACATTTATGAGATGTTACTGAATATTTCTTTAGTAACTACATTTTCTTTGGTGTGACCCAAGGTTTTCTTTTATGACATTTCCTTAAAATATTGTTACTGTGAAATCTCAGTGTAGATTTTAGTAATAAATGTATCCTCTGTAATACAGACAAATAAGTGTTCTATGTCGATAGAGTAGCATCTTATTAACCATGCATACTAAGACTTAAAATGGCAATAAAATATTTTAGCATTATCTATATTATTTATTTATCAAATAAAATCTTAATTTTCATGTAATGTAGTCTAAACTAGCTCTTCATTATGTCACCAATTATTCTATTTTGGAATCTAGTCACATAATGTTGGTCACTAGCTGCTTCTCTGTATTCAACACTTTCTGGAAGGGAGCAGGAAATTCTTTGTGTTCTCTTTCTGACAAGTTGATATTTGATATTTGATATTTGAGTTTTTTGGTGAGTATCAAAAAACAATTAATCATGATTATTTCCCTAAATTGAGACAGTAGAAAAATAACAAGAGCAAATGTATCAGTTATCTGGTAAAAATACCAACCCTAAACTGCATTATTTATTCCTTTAAAAAAATCAGCCTTGGAACATATTTTTTTCCTTCTGATTTTGCTGATGTCTCTGACTTTTCTCCACAAAAGGGAAGATATATTAAAAAAAATAACTGTGTTTTTAAAATGATCTCATATTTCTGGCATATCTTTTTTTAAAAAATAGCTCTCTCATTCAATCAAAGATAAACTGCAATTTGCCATGTTTTCCTTCCTTATTTTTTATCATGTTAAAAACAGGTTACAAAGTGTGAAATTGCTCAATTTTATAAGCCTTTCCATGTGGATTTCCTTCAACTATTTTTATGCACATTTTACTAACCAGGTTTCCCTTCATCTCTGCAGTCTTATAAATGGTACAGGATGATGGGTGTTTATAATATTGATGATTATGTCTGAGGCATATATTTTTGTGCTTGGGTGTATATAGGAAAAAAGTCATAATGCATCGTCTTACAGATAACCACATCCTGATTATTTGGATAGGGAGATGTAAAAATAAATGCTGAGTTTAAATACACACATTTAATGGTTTAAAGCCATGCTTGTAGCCAGTTAACCAAAAGGCCAAGTTCCTAAATATGGCAGTTGGTACACTAATGAAAACAAACACCCTGGCACCTGCCACACAAAAGACATTTGATTAACTAGTTGAAACTTGATTGCTACAAAATTAGAAACAGAGGAAATTATAGGGAGGGAAGGAAAAGACTGCGTTCAGCTCTGTTTCCCTATTTTGTTGATAGTGGGTAAATATAGCCAGTGACTTAAAAATCTACTCGGCCCCATGCACGCTCCAGATCGCAGAAATGACACTCAAAGGATATTCACTGTGTGACTACACCATAGTGAAGGTGTTTGCAATTTTTTCAGTACAATGATAATTTTTATTGAGTAATTTCTGAATAATATTCCTCTGATGTGAGGAAGTTTAAAAGGGACAGTGGGCATGGCATCCACCTTATAAGAAGATTAGGTGTGTAACTCATTCATTTTCAGCCAGTTGGTCTACCAAGTGAAACTGTTTCAAAGACTTTTCACATGTAATTCATTATATCCCGAAGGGGTCCTCCAATCTCTGGCGGGAGAGGTGGTGGAGGGAGCAAGGTGGGGAGGTGTGAAGTTTGTCACTGAAGTGTGGGATGCAGCTCTACATATTGTATGTTCCTTTAGAACATCGACAGTGCATACCGACGTTTTAAATGCTCTAAAAGTCCAGTAGTAAAATAACTGGTTTAATTATATTTAAACTAGGATTAAATGAGAAGCCTGTTAAAATGAAGAAAGACATTTGCATTATTGAGAATCAGTGCTGCAATGAGTCATTGTTACTGTGGGAAAAAAAAATCTCTTAAGTGGGCTGAGGCAGAAAAAGAAGAGATTGGCAATCACTGATCCAAGCTCTCTGCCTTTGAGGGCTGATGTTGAAGAGAAATAAATCACTCAGGTGACTAAGGAAACTGCTCTTCAACAACGTCTGACTTAGGGATAGTAGATCTAACCACTAGAAACTCACAAGAGGACTGAGTTTTGGAAGTGAATCTTGATGATTTTTGGGAATTTCTTATTTATCCTAAGTTCTTGACTGGAATTATTCAAAATAGACTCTATTCACCTTATTTTCAAAAGAAATTAAAAATAAAGACTTAATTAAAGGTAAGTGACTTAAAAAGTAATTAAACTTAAAAAAAAACTTTCTCCTTCTACTTTGACATTGCAGACATTTAAGTGAGATTTAACAGGACGTGATATGAAGGGTCCCTAGTTCTGACATGGGGAAATGACTGCGTGTGCCTGCACACAACCCTCCCACAATCTCCTTTCTCTGAAGGTGGAGGTGGTCTCCTAGGCAAGTGGTGAGTCAGCTGGGCCCCCCAGTTAATTTGTTAAGAAGGAGTGAGTTCTTCAATGTACCTTTACCTGCCCCGTAAAGTTGTGATCACTCAGGTCATTTTGATAACAGAGAAAAGCTTCCAGGATAGTAGATAACAGAGTATCTGTCATTTTTTATTTTAAAATTAGACTTGAAGGATAGGGCTAATGACTTTGCTGTGCTAGATGACCTTAAGCAAGAGGCTTAAATGGTCAAAATTGTCTAAGGAAACTCATTTTATGAATTAACAACATTCTAACTAATTAATTTGAATTGAAAACTATTTAATTAATTCACAAAAAAGGTACGATGGTTAACACACCATCTGTGTGGCTTGTTGTGGTAGAGAGGGACCTGATCCAGGGGTTCTGAGACTCAGGCCCTGCCTTGGCTCCACTGCTCTTTCACTGAATGATTTGGGGCAAACCCTTTCCTCTCCAGGCTGAGGACAATGAGCTTAGTCTCCCTGCCCTCTAAAGTTGCTTTGAGCTTCCATTAAGTCTGAATCTGGCTCTTTTCTGATGAAAGCACAGATTCTATATATAGGTCATGACAATAGTTGGTATAGGTTTGGCTGGGAAAATCTTTCTGCTGTCCCTCAGATTTGCTGAGTATATGCATAGGAGTTTGCACCTAGGTATTCACATAAATATGCTCCTCTTGAATTTTTAGTATTTCTAGCTGAAAAGAGGAGCCTTTAAATCTTTGATTTTCAGATGTCATTTATGGTAAGAGATCCCATTTTAAAAATGTATTTTAAGAAAGAAAAAGGGCTACCAGTTAAATTATGATGTGCTATCAAGTGTAAGACTCATTCTAATTTCAGAGATGTTAAATGTCACACCAGAATGGATGAAATATGGTATATCTATTGACTTTCAAGCGTTCACTTGATTTTTTTTTCAGCATGCTTAAGTCACTATACTCAATTCCTCCACACTTTCAAAACAAGAATTGTTAGAAGTGGGGATTGGAATTTTTGATAATAAGAATTTTCAGATATCTGAAACACCACCAATTTCACTTATACAGATACATATGTACATATATTTTTCACATGCTGTTTCTTCAAAAATCTTTAGATATACTAATTTAAAAAATGAAACTCTTTTAGTCAATAAATAGATATTCAGCATCAGAAAAATATTTCTGTGATGGTGAGGAAAAACTCAGAATTAGACTTCAAGGTTAAGAATGTGTCCTTGCTGTGCCAGGTGACCTTGAGCAAGATACTTTAACTGTCAAAATTGTCTAATAAAACTCATTTTATGAGTTCACAACATTTTAATTAATTAATTTTAGTTAATTTAAAACTAATTAATTTACAATGAGAACAAATCATTATGGATTTGCCTTATTGCCAAGTAAGAGCAAAGAAACATTTAATTTTATATTTAATATTATTAGCAAATAAAGATGTACATTTATCTGTGAAAAAATACTGCATCTTTTTTAATCTTATTTGATCATAGGTGAAACTTTTCAATGGGAACTTGCATGAAAACAGTTTGTAAACTATAAAGGTAATGTGGAAAGATTAACTACATGATATAAAAGTGATTACTACTGAGCTGAAGGCAGGTGTTAGAAGTCAAGTCCGGGGAAAGTAAAGCTCATACTCAGCAACTACCTAAGGGACTGGAAGCCATTCACAGAGACAATCAGCAAAGCTCATGTTACAGATCAAGAGGATACATCACAGTTTGACATTATACAGATAATCTTGATACTTCAATGAGTGACATTTGAACATGGTGTTGATGAAAGAAGCAACCAGGTGCTTGAGACACTTTCTTGCTGAAGTCCCTTCTTTACTGGCACTGCAGCTCCACAGTCTTTAGTGCCATCGGCTCCACAAACAAGAGGACCAAGTGTGGCTGTGGCACTTAGAACTTCGGAAGTGGGGGTTAGTTTCTGATCCTCATGAACTCAGATGTAAAATTTAAAATCGTTGAGAGATTTTCACCCAAGAGCAACTGAATTACAATTTGTGGCTTCTGTCATCGACATGCGTATCATCTATGCCATTCTCACAAAGACACATCTGAGAAACACTCCTGGTGTTGAGCCATTTACTTAAAAGTCTCTCTGTGAAATTTGCTATTTTCAGTAGATTGTGCGATAGGCATTTGCTTTGTATTTTGAGTATGATTTTGCAGGGAAGGTGCAAACTGAGACCGAGACATTTAACATTTCCGTTTTTTAAACATTTAAAATGTCAGGAATGTGTTATTTCTCCTTTCTCATTGCTCTTCAATCATAGTAGTAAATTTTCCAAAGTCACAAAGCCAGTTAGAGGAAGAGCCGGAGCAACAGTGTACACTGTAAGACTCTCAGTTTCATGCTCCTTCAAGTATAACCTATTTGTAGAAGTAGAAAACATTTTCCCATCTCCAAAACAAATTTGCTTATAAAGTAAAATGTTTATGGATGAGATGTTCTTAATGTGGCAGACACTTGCATTTTAAAATGAGTTTCCCTGAATGCTACAAATCAGGAAGAATGATAATTTACTAGTATACATGTGTTAACTGATTTTTATTCTATCTAGTATCATTTTCATTTTTTTTTTCAGACACAATTGCCTTCCAAAATCATAAAATTCTGTGGTTAAATATCTCCATTTTTTTTTCTATTTGGAATTTTCAATCATACTACTAATATTTTTCTTGTAAACATTTAAGAAGGCAGAAACCTACCATGATACTTTAAAGGAAGATCTCATTATTAAAAAGTCCATGTATGTGTGTTTAACAAAGTGTTTAGTTGTTACTGTAAACTCCTTGAGGGTCAGAACCATGTCATCACCATTGTATCTCAGCACCCAACAGAATGCTTGGCATAGAGTCAACATCATTTGTTGAATGAATGAATGAAACAGCTTTATGTGGTAGGTAAACAGAAATGTGGTGGGACAGTTATTCATGTCTCAGTTTTATTGATATAGAAACTGAGGCTTAGAGATGTGAAGAGATTTGTCCAGGTTTTAAAGCCACGGTAATATGTGTTGAAGTTCATGCCAGAATCCTGGTATGTCCATTAATGTTTCACATCACAGATTCTCATTCTAATGAAAGGAACATGCATCAATATTCCCTAATAATTATCCCAGTATAGTTTAAGATTTCTCCTTGTCAAATATTAATTTGCACTTAGATCCCTGAATTATTATGTTTTGTCATATGAAACTATGTCTTCTAAGAATAGAAGAGAACTTTGTGTATGATTCTGTACAGTTCTGATAAGCAAATTTATTGTTTAATTCGAATAATTAGTAATGGTGGAAACAAGAATCTTGAAGACCATAGATAAGGAAAAGCTGGTAGAGTTGCACATAAACAAGCTACTTGGGCATTTGACACCTAAGCCATTTTTATGTGGTATAAAAAAGCTTTCAAAGGGCAAAGTTGATACCCTTTGATATCCAAATGATAGACGCAGTTACCTATGGCATATATAGGAATCAGGATAATGTGGAATATTGACACCTCCTTCACCATTTACCCCACATATAATATTAATAATTATTAGATTACATTTTAATTACATTAAACTAGCCAATATAATCAACAAAAAGTAATCTAAAATATAAGTGAAGAGCGCAAAATATAAATTTTATAATCCTCAACAACAAGATGTTGAGTGCAAGGTATGCACTGTATATCAGGCACTAGGAATATAAACATGAAAACACACGCTCCTGGTCAGCTAGTTGCTCACAGCCTGATGGAGGTGGAAGCTTTTCAACCGCTTGCCCTGCCCAGCCAAGGATCTCCTCCTGCAAGAGCGGACTCTTCCTTCAAGTACAATTGTTCAAATATATTTCCTTCAAGTACAATTGTTATAAATACCTTTTTTTGAAAAACATTTGCGTAGTACTTTATTATTTTGAAATCCATCTATCTCCTTTCATCTTCACAACAGTCATGTTCAATCTGTATGGAAAATCTTATAATCTATTTTTTTTAATAGATGAACTGACACAACCCGGGCTACTTTAGAACGCTCGTCCCCTGACTCCTGGTCTTGCATGCATACTTCCTAGGACAACAAAAGCAGTGAGTGGAAAGAGACTGGTTTGTCTTCAGTTACACAGACCTGGATATGTCTCCTGACTGGAAATGTTACTTAGCCCCTTTGTCTTTGTGTCTTCATCAGGAAAATGGGGCAAAGACTTACTTTGTAGATTTATCGTAAGGATTAGAAATAATACGGATAAAGGGACTAGCACCAAGTGGTTACTCAAAAAACAATAGTTATTATCCTGATATTGTCTTCTAAAAATGGCAAATTTTCAAAATATGTCTTTCTGCTTTTTAATTTTTATGAAAAAAATTTTATCCTTGTTCTTTTAAGGAATAAAATTAGTCCTTGGAATCTAGAATTATAGCAGAGTGATAGGAAATATAATAAAGAAGGTAATACTGATTGGGTGAAAGGAAATATTGTTAAAAAGAGTTATAAGTGGCAATCATTCTGACATTTAACGTTACATTATCATTAATACATACAACTCTAAAGGATACCATAATGAGAAGAGAACAAAGGGAAGATATCTCAGTTATACTTAAAATGTAATTATTTTCAAGCTCTAATTAAATCAACAAAAGTAAATTTTTAGATGAATTTTAATATAATTTTATATGATATATATTTTGTTTTATAGTTCACAAGGTATCTCTATTAATTTCATTTAAAAAAATCACTGTGTTGTTAGAGTCATGGCCTTCACAGGGTTTTTCAATATTGGCAGTATAGCATCGTCAGGCTGTGTCATGGAAGAAGAGGCACCATAGGCGTTATGGGAATTAAGGACCTTGTTATAGGAACTAGACTTTATATAAGCATGGGAGCAGCTGGAGACGATTGGGCAGTGGAGGAGGTAGAGGAAGAGAAAATGTCACTTTCCAATCCTCTTGGAGCCCTGGAGTGAATGGACAAGTCAAGAGTTTGCAAGGAAATGCAACCACCAAAGTGGGACCACCGGGAAGCCACGGGGAGGTCCATGGAAAGCCATCACTTGGTGGGTCAGTAGTCAAATTAGCAGGAGGAGCCCAAGTGATATTTTGAAAGTGCATTTTTCACGTGTATAAACTCTTCTGTGTTATAGAATTTTAGAAAGAAAGGGGACGCTCATTAGAAATTGGGGAATTTACCCATTGTCAGTAGATGGAGAAAGTCAGACTCAGAGGTAACTAACTTGCCCAGGGGAGAGGAGATGAAGGGGAGATATAACATGGATGGAGAGGAGGAGGGGGCAGGAGGAGGCATGGCAGAGGAGTTGTTCCTGGACGGAGAGGGTGCTTTGTTCTGAGGCTTGAGTACTGAGGCATTGATAAGGGAGAGCGGCAACAGCCAGTACAAGCCAACCAAGGCACCAGCAGTTACTGGCAGGTGATGCTAACCGTTGCTCCAGAGAGGTGCTGAGAATTATTTGGAGAAAGGAGAAGGAGGGCTCAGCTAAAAATAGCTCTAATCTTCAGACACATGGGAGTTGGCCTGTGTAGAGAGGTGCCCAGGGCTGGGAGGGAACTTGTGGCTCACCTTTTGTATCCACATGGACCCCAGATTTACTGAGGGGAGAGGAAGCCCTTAGGAGGCTGAGCAAACGCTACTGAAGTCAAGACTGGGATTAGAAGTCTGACTCCAAAGCTGTGTTCCTCCAATGACAGCATTGAACCTAAGCAAAACTTGTCTGGTGGGTAGAGGTCACAGTGGATGAAACATTGGCAAGGAGATTAAACTAGATGATGTTTGAAGATTAGCCTCAAGATTCCGTGATACTCAGTCTTCATTCTCTAATTCAGGGAACACTGACGTGGGAGCTGCCAGGTCACCAGGTCAGTGCTGCATTCGGCATCCCTGGCACTTTAAAGTTCTTTCATCTTTTTCAATAACAGCAAAATATTGTTGAGTCCTACTCTATGCTTAAGCCTGCCTGAAGCTGCACGACTACTTAGTGATGGAGTTGGGGTAATATTTTGGGACTGCTTACTTTAAGTTCTGTTCCTTGGAGACAAACTCAATTAATCTAATTTTATTAAACAGATGTTCAAATCATTTACAGTATTTGAATAAGAGGTTAAAATTATAGCCCTGAGATCTCCAAACCTAATTTGCTGAACATATCTGCTTCTTTATTGCCCATGATTCATTGTGCAAAAATCAGTTTAAAACCCTGAAAAATAACAGGGAGAAGGCAAATGTCCACCTTAAATATCTTATTGAATGAAGCCACAGTGCAATTCACTTAGAAAGAGAAGATGAATTCATATCTACAGGAGGCTCTCCCTAGAAAAATTCTACAGGGGTTCTGAAGCGTAGTACCAAAGAGAAGACACAAGACGTGCCTGAGGTTTGTGGGGAGACCATTAAACACAGTCCTGTCAATTCTATAGCTTATGTGGGCATTAACATCATCATAAGTCACTGTTAAAATTATCTAATTTCTAGGAAGGTAACTTATAAACAAACAGTATTCACATTCCTGTCCTAGAGATTCTGATTCAAAGGAGCAATATTTGGTATTGCTAGACTGAATTTATTGAGTATACACAGCTTCTGCCTATCAAAACCTAAAACAAAATTTTAAATTTCTTCTTAAACAGAACTCAGATGTGTATTTGAGATTAACTCTTAATTCACTAACTTAATAGCAAGAACACTTTAAATACTGAAGAAGAGACATGATCTGAGTCTAACCTATGTTAGCAATATCACACTTGCCTATTTGAGTTTTATATGAAGAAAAACAGAGTGTGGGTTTGAAGAAGGTAGAAGATGGAATTTAGAATTTGATTAATTTAAGGATGTTTCTTAAGTTCCAATATTGACAGAAATCAAGATAAGAGAAAACCTTTCTTTTCTACCTGCATTTAAAAAATTAGACCACTTTGTACATTTAAGAATTTCCTAACACTGGACATATTTGATGAAAGCAAAATTAATACATCTAACATACATATAGAATCATTATCCTGCGTTCCCTTTCTCTTTGTTTTGAAACAGAAAATAAAACAAAAATAATGTAATAAATATAAAATGCCTGAGCAAGCAATTATCTCCACTCTGCATTACAAATATATCTTAGAGTTTTTACTCATTTTCAGAGAGGAAAATAGTACCAAAAAAGACTCTAATTTTAACAAAATCAAGGTATAATCAAGACATCTAACAAGTATGTGAAAAAATTTTTTTTCAAAAATTAAAAGGAAAATAAAAAAGCCTAAATCTTTATCAGCTTTTAAATAACTTACCTTGTGAAAAGTCAGGAGATTCTAACTTTAGAGTCCTCTCTGTGCAGTTTCTCCCAAACTCAGCTCTGATGGTGAGTTTTCTCTCTGAGTTTTTATAGTCTCAGTTATACACCCCTTACTCCAATCCCTGCCTCTGCTTTCTCTTACATCATTTCTACAGATTTTCCACTGAATATTTTCCCAAGCTTCTCGTCAATCTCTCTCTCTCATTCTTTTTTTCTCTCTTTCATTCTTTTTTTCTCTCTCTCCCAGTCCCTGTCTCTCTCTTGTCCTCTCTATCTATTGCTTTGGATCATGGCATTTAAGTATCAATGGGAGAATGAGCTGTGGAAAATTTAAGTACACATTTATTATAGTGTTCAGCCTTAGACCTATCACCCCTTCCTGAGGTTTTAGTCCAACTTTGATAATTACAAATCACATTTGGGAAATAGGATGCACTAAGATTTGTTTTAAAAATAAGTCACTAGGGTATTTCAAAGTAAGATTTAGGAAGACAAAATCAGAAACCCAAACTGATTTATTGGTGGATACTTTCGACCTTTAAATTAAATGATCATGTATGGAAACGGTGAATAGTTTCACCCTAAGTCAGGTGCACAAGCTTGTCGGTGAAACTGACAGCTACTTTGCAATTAACGTTGCTATACTGGGAAGGCTGTCACTAAGAAACCTATAAATACTGAACTGCGGCATGTGGACTACAAATGCAGACGTTGTAATCATTTTTATCTTGCTCTTGTTCTCTGGTACTTTAATTTCCTTTTAACCAAAATATTCCTGCCTCTGTCTGAAAGTTTCTTTCATTCCCATTTCCTACTAATCACATTTGCAACATTACAGACATGAATTTTAAAAAATAAGTTATTAAGTCCAAAAGGTCGTTATATTGTCAGGTCATTTTTAGCTCATTTAATTCACCGTTGGATCCCCATTTGATAGATAAGGAAACTGAGGCTAGATAAGTTAGGTAACTTTGTAAGATCACACAGCTAGGAAGTAGCAGCAGAGCCAGATTTCAAATACAGACCTTCCTAATTCCATATCCAGTCTTTTTCCCACGACTTCATTCTGTCTCACTATTTAAAAAGCTGGAAAAGAGAACCCAAGTCAGATTATGTTTTTACATGAATAGAAATACATTTTCTCTTTTTGGTTTTGCTTTAAAAGCCATTTAAAATACTGCTCACTACTGTAGGAACTATTACATGGTTAATTTAGATCTAGATGGAGAACTGACGAGAGCACACTGAATTGGTGGGACAGTAAAATGCTTCATTTTTATGAAGAGTTTCCAGGGATAACATATGTCTCAACAAGCTTGAAATTTGAGTAGTTGGCAGTGACAGTTCACAAGTCAAGATAAAAATACAGCCTAATTGTGGATCCTTGTTTAGACATTACTGCCATAAAATGATTATGTTAGCTTGAATCCACATGATGGAAAACTCTCAATATAGACTTAGTGGACACATTATAATGCTACTAGAAGCCAATCTTCTTGACGTACCTTCTACTCTTATTTGAAACGCAACCCTTAGCATGCTGGCAAGTGATATCTGTGGCTGATTTATTCCAGATCTGTCCCTGCTTAGACAGTCCAAAGATTCCACCCTATTTGTGGATTTTGTTGACCTAATTCAAAGGTTTGACTTAACTGTTCTGTAGCAGTAGAAATAGCAACAGTTTATTCTAGGAATAAAACCATGGTACATTTAAGCCATTTTACAGGCTTCTGCACATTATATACCCCTACGTAAATTACTTATGCATTGACACATGATAGAGAAATTCTGTTACTTTAAAGTAGAGGTAAAAGCATATGAAGAAATAGGAAGAGAAGAGGAACACCCAGTGATAGATGGAGAATCTAAAATGAGAAAGGGAGAAAATATGACTGAAAATTTGTATCATTATTTAATTCTCATAACAATCTTGCTAAGGGGTATTATTATTTACATATAACAGGGTAGAAAACTGAAGCTCAAATACGTGAAGGGGATAGCCCAAGTGCTCACAGCTTAAGAGGAATGAGACCAGGAGTTGAGCCTCACTCTCAGTATCAGGATTCTGGCAGGAAAAAGATGGCACATTCAAATTGAGTACTTTGAGAAGAATTTAATGTGGGCAGGGTATAGAGGAATCAGGAAGGATAATGCAGAACACTGAATCCCCAAGAATAGCCAGGCATTCTTAAGCCTGAAGGGTTAAAGGTGATTACGGGGACCTGGATCTGGGTGGAGAAAGTTCCCTGGCAGAGGTGTGACCTTTCATCAAGGGACACAGCTAGGCAAGAGTGACCTAATTTATGAAATAAACAGAGATCTCACTCTGCTTCCCGGATACAATCTCCTGTTGTGTTTATCTTTGGTCAAACCCAAGTGATAAAGGACCCAGCTCATTGTTTAACCTCAAAACTGTGCTAAGAGACATATAAATGAGATTCTTTGTTATCAAGTCAGGTTTATTGAGGTGTAATTTATATACAAAAAAACACCCTTTTAAAGTGCACAGTTTGATGAGTTTTGACAAATGTGGACAGTATGTAGCCTCCACTGCCATCACGATAAAGACCATGTCTACAATCCTCACTCCCAAATTTCCCTCCTGCCCTTTACAGTCAATCCTCTACCCTACCCTCAGGTCCTGGTAACCACCAATCTGATTTCTGTCCCTATAATTTTGCCTTTTCCAGAAGGCTGTAGGAAATTATACAGTATGTACTCTTTGGTGTCTGGCTTCTTTCACTTAGAGTAATGCTTCTGAGATTTAACCATGTTGCTAAATGTATCAGTACTTGGTTTCTTGTTGATAATAAGAGTGTTCTATTGGATAGATGTGCCACAAATTGCTTATTCACTCAACAGTTGGTGAAAATTTGAATTGTTCCCAGTTTTTAGTGATTGTGAATAAAGCGTCCATAAACATTAATATAGGGGTCTTTGAGTGGATATGTGTTTTCCTGTCACCTGGGCAAATACATAGAAGTGGAATTCCTAGATCACGTGGTAAGTGCATGTTTCACTTAGTAGGAAATAGCCAAACTGATTTCTAAAGTGGCTCTCCCGTTTTGCAGTCCCACCAGAAATGAATGAGATTTCTAGATGTTCAGAATCTTTGTTAGCATTTGACATTCATTGCCATTTCCAAAAATTCAGCAATTCTAATAAATGTGTACTGGTATCTCACTGTGTTTAATTTGTATCTCCCTAATGACTAATGATGCTGAGAATCTTTTCATTACTGCTCCTTTGTATGTCTTCTTTGGTGATGGGTCTGTTCAAATCTTTTGCTCAGTATTCAGTCATGAGAATTCTTTATATACTCTAGATACAAGACTTTTTATTGGATTTGTGTTTTGCATTTTTTCCCATTCTGTAGCTTGTCTTTTTGTTCTCATAGCAGTTTGTTTCACAGAGCAGGCATTTATAATTTTGATGAAGTACAATTAGCCAAAAAACAGAGCATGCTTTATGTGCCCTAGGAAGTCATTTCCTCACTCGGGTTTGCAAAAATTTTTCTTCTGTTTCCTTCTGTAGAGGTTTTCAAAATTCTTTCGGCTATTCTTGGTCCTTTACTTTTCCCTACAAATTATAAGATCAGCTTATCAATGTATACAAAAGAGCTTAGCTGGGATGTTATTAGGAAAACTGACATTTTAAAGTACTCTGATATGTGAACACAGTATGTTTCTCTTTTATTTAGGTCTTCCACTTCTCTTTACAATGTTTTTAAATTTCAAAAGCATACCAATTTTGTACACATTTTGTTAATGTATCACTAATTATTTAATTTTTTGATGCTGTTATAAATGTAGTTTTTAAAATTTCAATTTTCAGGTGAACATTCCTAGTTTACAAAAATACAATTCATTATTGTGTCTTGATCTTTCATTCTGTGATCTTGGTAAGCTTATTTATTGGTTCTAGTGGTTTTTTTGTAGATTAAACAGGATTTTCTATGTGTATAAAATCCTTTTGTTTGTTTGGGAAGAAAAACTGCTTTGCATCTTCTGTTTCATTCTGTATGTCTCTTATATCTTTATAATTGTCTAGTCTCAGCCAGCTCCTTCAGTGCAATATTGAATAGAAGTGGAGAGTGAATATCCCTGACTTGTTCCTGATTTTGGGGTGAAAAAGTCATTCATTTTTTCACCATTACGCATGTTGATGTAAGGTTTTTTTTAGTTGCCCTTTATCAGGTTGAAGAAGTTTCCTCTGTTATTAGTTTTCTGAAAATCAATTATAACCATGTTTTCTGAGATAAACTCCACTCGATCATGATGTATTGTCCTTTTTCTACATCGCTGGATTTGGAGTACTAATATTTTTTATGGATCTTTATTCATGAAGGATATAGGCCTTTCACTTCCTTAAAATATATTTGTCAGCTTTTGGATCAGGGTTGTGGTGGCTCATAGACTGATTGAGAAGAGTCACACCCCCGTCTTAGTCCTTTCAGGCTGCTGTAACAAAAATACCATCGACTGGGAGGCTTAACCAGCATTGTTTTCTCATGCTCTGGAAGCTGGGAAGTGGAGGTCAAAGCATCTGCAGATTTGGTGTCTAACGGGGGCTCCCCGGTTCATAGATGATGAACTTCTCAATGTGTCCTCACATGACAGGGAGTGTGGCAGAGTTCCCTGGGGTCTCTTTTAAAAGGGCAGTGATTCCATCCCTGAGGGTTCCACTTTCATTATCTAATCACCTCTCAAAGCCCCCGCCTCCTGATGCTATCACATTGGGAGTTAGGATATCAACATGTGAATTTGGGGGGACAAACATTCAGCCCACAACAATCCTTATCTATGTTCTGGAGGAGTTTGTATGGAATTTGAGTTATTTTCCCCTGAAATGTTTGGTAGAATTTGAGTGAAGTCATCTGTGGCATTAGTTGCCTTTTGTGGGCAGGTTTTTAACTAAAATGTCAAATTCTTTAATAGACGTAGGGCTAATCATTTTATATAGTTTTCCTGAGTGTAGTCTCACAGTTTACATCTTTCACATCAAAAGTCCATTGCATTAAATTATTAAATTAAAGTTATTCATATTATTGTATTTTTGTTATTTGTACGGTCTGTGGTGATGTCCTCTATTTTATTCTCAATTCTGGTATTCTTTTTCTTCAGTCTTTTTTCTTGATCAGTCATTCTAGAATTTTATCCATTTTATTTATCTTCTTTAAGAGGCATTTTTATCCTTTTATTTCACTGATTTTGGCTATTTTTTTCTTTCTGTTTTTCTGATTTGGGTTTAATTTGCTCATCTTTTAAAATTTTCTTAATGTGGATGCTTAGATTATTGGTTATATTCACTTCTTTTCTCCTAATACAGACATTTAGTACTATAAATTTTCCTCTGAGCACTGCTCTAGCTGTATTTTATACATTTTAATATGCTCTGTTTTCATGTTTTATTTAATTAGGGTTGCTTTCTAATTTTCTTTAAAATTGTGACTATTGGTTATTTAGATATTTGTCATTTAACTTCCAAATACTGGTGATTTTCCATATATTTTTCTGTTACTGATTCCTAATTTAATTGTTTCATATTCAGGACACATACTCTGTGTTATTTCAATTCTTTGAAATTTGTCAAGATTTATTTTATGGCCAAGAATGTAGTTGTCTACTTTGGTGAAGTTTCATGTGGACTTTACAAAGAATGTGCATTCTATTATTATTGAGTGGAGTGTTCTTTAAATCTCAGCTAAGTTAAGTTGACTGATAATGTTCGAGTCTATATTTTTAATGATTTTTGTCTGCTTGTTATTTCAATTACTGCAAAAGGCATTCTGATGTCTTTAAGTACATTTTGAAATTTCTTTACTTCTGTTTTCAGTCCTTTTGGCT
Source organism: Vicugna pacos (assembly GCF_048564905.1). Taxonomy (NCBI): domain Eukaryota; kingdom Metazoa; phylum Chordata; class Mammalia; order Artiodactyla; family Camelidae; genus Vicugna; species Vicugna pacos. Next base: position 58,370,943 of record NC_132987.1, on the reverse strand, counting down.
TTTGCTTTATGAATGCTTGAGCACTTTATTAGGTGCATAGCTTCTTTATCATTATGTAATTTACCTTTTTACCCCTAAAATTCTTTGTTTTGAAGTTTACCTTGTCTGATATTAATATGTTCATATAGCTTTCTTTTGATTATTGTTGGCATGGTGTATCTTTCCCCACATCCTTTTTCTTTTAGTCAATCTATACCATTATATTTAAAATGTGTTCTTATAGAGAAGGTAGAATGGGTTTCTGTTTTTTTTTTCCCAATCTGACAATCTCTAAATTGTAATTGGTGTGTTTTGACCATTTGCATGTAGTATAATCATTCATAAATTTATTTTTTAAGTGATCATCTTAAAAATTGTCTTTTTTTTTTTAGGCTGGAGGGTATAGCTCAGTAGTAGAGTGCATGCTTAGCATGCACAAGATCCTGGTTTCAATCCCCAGTACTTCCATTAAAATAAATTAATAAACCTAATTACTACCCTCCCAAAAATATCTTAAGCAAAAAGAAATAAATAAAAAATTCTTAAAAAAATTTTTAAAATTTCATCTGTTCTTTGTTCCCTATTTCCTCTCATTCTGCTTTATTTTAGATTATTATTTATACCTCTGTTTTATTTTTAAGTTTTTGCTATAGGCTTACAGAATGCATCATTATATTGTCACAGCCTTCCTTCAAATCATTTTTCTGCTTCACATAGAATGTAACAGTCTTTCAATAGTATAGTTCCATTTTATACCTCTTATCCTTTGGAGTATTATTGTCACAAATTTTAATTTTCCCTGTTATAAATCCAATTCATTTTTCTAGTTTTGCTTTACACTGTTAATAATCTTTAGTGATTAAATCCCTAAAACACTTATATTTACCTACATGTACTGTGGCTGATATTGCTCTTTGTGTGTGTGTGTGCGTGTGTGTGTGTGTGTACATTCATATTTCCAAGTAGCACTGTTTTCCTTTTGTTTGGAGAACTTTAACATTTCTTACAATGTTTTTGTAAAAGAAACTGCTTAATTCATCTTCATTTAAAAATTTTATTATTGCTCATGATAGAATAACGCGGTGATAGCTTTTCTTCTTTTGATGTTTTAAAGTTAATGTTCTATTTTCTTTTGCATTGCGTAGTGTCTGATGGGACATCTGCTATCACCTGTTTGTCTGAGATGTACTTAGCTGTATTTTTTCTTTATATTTATCTTGAGGGTTTCTGAGTTTCTTGGTTGTTTTCTTTCATTAATTTCAGGAAAAAATGGCTATTATCTCTTCCAATTTTTTTGTCTTATTCTCTTTTTTTTCCTTCTGTTATTCTAACTACATAATCATTTGATATTGTCCCACACCTCTTGGAAGGTCTGATTTTTTAAAATATCTTTTCTTCCTGTAATTCAGTTGAAATAGTTTCTATTGATCTAGCTGCAAATTCGTTTACTGTTTCCATTCTTATTCCAGTCTCTCATATTGTGTGTTTGTGTGTGTGTGTGTTTAATTTTAGCATACTGCCAGGGGTTTCTGTGTAGCTTAGTGGTAGAGCATATGCTTAGCATGCATGAGGTCCTGGGTTCAATCCCCAGTACCTCCATTGAAAAAAAGGAGCTTAATTTTAGCATACTAAAGGCCTAGCATATGAATGACGATTTCACTTACATCTTGGGCTTCTGGGAACTCTAAACTCTCATGCAGCCTACACACCTATTTTAAAAATTTGTTAAAATGTCACCTGTTGTTTAGTTCTTAACCACTTTTATGTTGGCTTCCTCGTCTTAAAGTGCCCTACCAAAGGTGAAACAATTTGTGTGCCCTCTCTCCCCTCAAAGAAACTGCGACCATTTGAAATTTATTATCCTTGGTTGTCTATTGACCTCAGCTCCCAGAAGGGATCAAAAAAGGTTCAAAGTTTTGCATAATTTTGTCAAAGTGACATTGTCTTTAACCTTCCTATATACTAAACAGAAGCACAAGTCTTCTTCCTTATATATTTTTCTGCTTGTTTTGCAGTATGACAACATTTCAATGACTCCTTTCCATTTATTTTTTCTGGCAACATTGTTTTTATTATCATCCCAATTTTGTAGATGTGAGAACGGATTTTAAAGTACTCACCCTACAGAAATAAGATGCAAGCATGTCTCTTGGCTAAGCCCTACCTTTTCCACTGCATTTTTCATCTGTATAAATCATCCCTGCAATGATGGAATTCAGAGAAATGAGACCTGTGCCCACAAGCCTCCTCCTATTTTCCCTGGTATTTATCCTGAAGTGAACCCCTGAAGGTTATATTTCCATATTCTAATCTCCCAATCAGAAGACTGATTTCTGCTTCTGGATTCCATAGGACTCCTCATGTTACTCCGATTTGCATTGATTTCTGATATATTCCACATACAGGGCAAGTTGCCTTTATGTAGTTGCTGTGGTAGGGGATTTTACAACAGACTGGAGGTTTACAGAGGAACTTGGAGCCAAAGAGCTTAGTTTTCACCTTTATTTTATAGGGCTAGAGCCTCAACTAGGCTTGTTGGCCTTATTTCAAGAACTTTTACAGCCACAGCATTTGCTGACCCTGATGGAATGCCCTGGCCATTTGATACCTCCACCCTTTACAATCTTCCCTTATTAAGATCATACCCTGCTGGTTCCATTAACTACAGCATTCTATCTGCTGAATTCTAACAGTTCAAATCACAGACTTGATCAGTTTAAGAACATGAAAAAGCAGGGAACGCTGGAAGCCACAGCAGAAGACCAATTGCCATGTATTTCCTCAGTTTCATCACACACACACTTATACACACACACAGATTCCGGGACCTCCTGGAGAAAATCACTTGCCTACAGTGGTGTACTAATATGGTAATTACAGCCTATCAACAAATAGCACTTCAAAATTTACAAATCTGTTTATAATTTATATTACTGCTGTAATAATTGTTTTCTTGTTGATACTGGAGTATTCTTAGGTAATGGGGCAACTGTTATTAACACCATTATACACCACCAGCTACAATTAACACCAAATGCAGAATTGTATTTACTTTTCCCCTTTGATGTGCAAAGAATTCTGCTGTGTCTGGAAGTCGTGGTCCTGCTCTCTAAGAACCTTTATTCTAATAGGGAAGGCAAAATTGAAATGCAAATAACTCCATACTATTCTCTGAGGAACTCAACCCTTGTTTAGCTCTTGTTTGAATCATTTTTGTAGTGTTTCTTTTCCTAATGGAGCCCATGATACTCTGGAAACTTTTCTACCAATTATCATATCAAGTATGTTTGTCTCTCATGTTGATCAGAAACTATTTGTTTTATGGTACAGTTATAGGAAAATAGGGGTGGACACTGTGTATTAAGAATAACCATTTTTGATTACCTTCTATGAGACAGGTACTTACTATAGGTTTTTTTTTAACAGTCATTGTAATAATCAACATAATTAATTGAGAACTTACCATGTGACAGCATTATTGTTAAATCTTCAATTCTATACAGTGAAGGAGAAATGATTATTACCCTTCTTTACCAAAGGAGAAATCAAAATTTAGCTAAAATCAATAAACTAGTTAGTGGTAACGCCAAGATTTAAACCAATTTTTTCTGATCTTAAAGCTCATATTTTTAACAATTACACTGTATGGTCACTCCATCTAATCCTAGAAACATTTTACAAAGTTAAGAATTATCCAAAATTAAATCATGGGGAAACTAGGTTTAGAATATGTTTAAAGCCATGGAGGTCTAAATACAAAAGCTGGAATTTGTGTTCATGAAGGGCCACTCCAAAACCTTGTATTTACAACTTTCTCAACACCGCTTTCCACTCTACTACACCAGTGACACTGAAAGGTCAATGTGACAGCGCCAGCATCCCTGACATTCCTGGAATGCATCTATTTAGGCCATCAACTTCCATCATTGTGGAGAAGTAGTGTCTCTGTGAATTATATATCCCTGAAATTCATCTCTATGAATTTGCACTGGGACGGAGCCTCCGGCATCGCAAAATAAATAAACTTTGTTCAATATGCCATAACTAAGGTAAGAAAGCTGGAACTTCTTAAGTAAGTAGGAAATGCCACTGACAAGGTTATTAAATTCTCTTAAGCATCTAATAAAGCAAAGCATGACTCTAAGTAAAACACCGAGTACAAATCAACAATGGAATTGATGCCTAAAAACTTTTGACACAGACATGATATCCAAGGATGAAGATAATAGTCTATGCTTGTCAGATTGCATCATACTTTGAGAGAGACACAGACAAACCAGAGTTTCCAGAAATGGGGACCCAGCACAGGGTGGGATCTGGAAGTCAGTTACCCTAAAAATCACTTTGAAGTATGGATATGTTTAGTTTGAAGGGGAGAAAGAAAACCTAGAGTCCTAATACTTATCTGGAGTTGTAAAATACAGGAAGGGAGATCTGAAATCAATAGAAACCAAAAGATTCATAAATAACATTTTTATTTAGGTGTTTTGACAACAGAATTCTTTCTCTCAAAGAACAATTAGCTCTCCCGGAATAACAGCAACTTAGGAAAAGGGATTTCTTGGAGTGTTGAAGAAAAGACTGACACTTCAAAAGGGAGGTTAGATTAAAGAATTGGTAAGGTTCTTCTAAGCTCTGTGATGGTATTAACAATCGTGAAAAGTAGAGGCAAACTTATATTCAAATAGACAAAGAGTGGCTTGTTTAGATAATCTGTCATATATATTGATCAAAGTTATTACCATGTAAAAGTATGAAAATATAAAACACATATCCTGGTGTGGCTGCCAGATATGTTGGGCAAATCAAAATAAATTTTCATGTGATAATGCTCTTCTTTGCCATAAAGTCAATTTACATCTTGCCACCTAAACAAGTACACTGGTTGAATAAAACATCCATGTAGTATGAAGCTAGAACACACCCTTACACCATATACAAAAATCAACTCAAAATGGATTAAAGACTTAAACATAAGACAAGATACAATAAACCTCCTAGAGGAAAACATAGGCAAAACATTATCTGACATACATTTCAAAAATTTTCTCCTAGAAGAAATAAAAGCAAGAATAAACAAATGGGGCCTAATAAAACTTACAAGCTTCTGCAGAGCAAAGGAAACCAGAAATAAAACAAGAAGAAAACCTACGGAATGGGAGAAAATTTTTGCAAGTGAAACCGACAAAGGCTTGATCTCCAAAATATATAAGCAGCTCATACGACTCAATAAGAAAAAAATAAACAACCCAATCCAAAAATGGGCAGAAGACCTAAACAAGCAACTCTCCAAGGAAGACATACAAATGATCAAAAAGCACATGAAAAAATGCTCAATATCACTAATTATCAGAGAAATGCAAATCCAAACTACAATGAGGTATCACCTCACACCAGTCAGAATGGTCGTCATTCAAAAATCCAAAAATGACAAATGCTGGAGAGGCTGTGGAGAAAGGGGAACCCTCCTACACTGCTGGTGGGAATGCAGTTTGGTGCAGCCACTATGGAAAACAGTGTGGAGATTCCTCAAAAGACTAGGAATAGACTTACCATATGACCCAGGAATCCCACTCCTGGGCTTGTACCCAGAAGGAAATCTACTTCAGGATGACACCTGCACCCCAATGTTCATAGCAGCACTATTTACAATAGCCAAAACATGGAAACAGCCTAAATGTCCATCAACAGGTGACTGGATAAAGAAGAGGTGGTATATTTATACAATGGAATACTACTCAGCCATAAAAGCCGACAACATAATGCCATTTGCAGCAACATGGATGCTCCTAGAGAATGTCATTCTAAGTGAAGTAAGCCAGAAAGAGAAAGAAAAATACCATATGAGATCGCTCATATGTGGAATCTAAAGACTCATGGACAGAGAATACAGACTTGTGGTTACCAGGGGGGTAGAGGATGGGAAGGGATAGACTGGGATTTCAAAATTGTAGAATAGATAAACAAGAGTACACTGTATAGCACAGGGAAATAACACAAAATGTTATGATAAATCACAGAGAAAAAAATGTGACAATGAGTGTGTATATGTCCATGAATGACTGAAAAATTGTGCTGAACACTGGAATTTGACACAACATTGTAAAATGATTATAAATCAATAAAAAATGTTAAAAAAACATCCATGTAGTATGTGACACAATCATTAATCTATTTTGTTTCAGAATTAATTATCTTATTACACTATATTTGCTCACAAAATTAAACAATTATCCAATCCCAATTGAAATAGACAGGTAGTAGGTATGAACGTAAGTCCTAGTCAGGAGTATTCGTTGTCAGATTTCGCTCCTCCTTCTGATTATTACTTCCACATATTAAATAATACTGATTTACTCAAACCACAGGCAACCAGTTCTGGAGGGGTAAACTTGTTTTCTCAAGCAAAAAAAACGTAGTTTTCTCTGTCTGTCTTTTTAGTAATGAACTCAAACTGAGGAAGGAAAGATGAGAGAATGAATTATAAGTGATTTGGAAGTTCTTTAAATTCCAAATTTCTTTTCAAGTTTCAGGTTAGGAGGCATATTGAAGGATTTATAATTCAATGTTTAGGCATTGGAAATACATTTTAAAATAAATATTTAATATTTATTGATTACTCATCCTGAACCATATGCTGCTCTAAGGTGTTTTACATGCACCAGTTTATTTAAAATCATCACAATACTCCTATGAAGTTAATTTTAAAATTATATTTATTTTGAAAATAGGGAAACTGAGGTATACTCAGGCTAATCAACAGATTCAGTTTGGTCCAGAGGCCAGATTCCTGGCCATTATTCCCTATGTCCTCAAGTAAATTAAGGTCTTGCAGAGAAGAGGGCTAATTTGATATCTTAAAATTAAAGCTTTATATATTAATTGATTTAATTCAGTAAGCAAAATTGATTTATTTAATTTAATTTAACTTTTTTAGTTGATTTAAAAATACTGATTCTGGGTTCAAAATATAACATTTTACGCTTAAATTCAAAAGCACTAAAAGTGAGTTTAAAGATGAAAAGCAGTGCAATCTTTTTGTTATCACCTCATCCGATTTAGACCATCTTAAACAGCTTTTACTATCTCAAAAGTCTTGTTTTCTTTCCTATATTTCCTATATTTCTTTCCTATATATACTCTTATTGAGGCAGAGGAAAACTTTGGTTCTCCAAAAGTTTCTTTTCAGATAAGTTTACATCTGCTTTAAGAAGAGATTTGCTTCCAAGGACCCTGTAAGACAGACCAAGTAGACTGAATAATACATGGAAACAGAAATTTAAAAGGTGGCTTTATTTCTGGTATCCACTATTCATATCTTCTGATATGAAGGACCAGCACCTTTTCTGTTCTTCTCAGGCTCTATCAGATGCTCCTGACCCACAAAAGCCTGTCTTGAGTTTGGCTACTGAAGTCATCCTTGATCCACTTCGGGGAACACTTCCAGATCACTTCCTTTTGGTCCACTCTACAACTTTTTATCCTTAGTTTTTCTGGTTTCTCATCTCACCAGTTGGTTTTGTTACTGGCTCCCACTGGTCACCTTAATATTTGGTTTGACTATTTGATTTTTTTAATTGCCATTGGATTTTAATCTTTGGTGCATGACTTCTGGGATCTTTCCTCTCTCTATTTTCAAGTTATCAAAGTAAAAGTTTCCCATTCTAAGCTATATTTCAGTTGTAAGAAACATGTCCTACTTGGAATCACCTTTCACTCATATTCCATCTGACAAGGGAATAGAAATTATTTTTCCTTTACCACCATGGAGTGAGAAATGTGAAGAAAGTAGGGGGATAGTGCTTGGAAAGAGAAATATCCATAGAACTGGTGTGAAAAACTAAATTTATTCACTAAATATTAAATTAGAATGATGGAACTTAGTTAGAATTACGGAATTTCATTTAATTCCATAATTAATGTATCTTCAAAGACAGTATTCTTATTTCCCATTTCATAGATCTTATTAAAAAAGAAACTAAATCTGATTGTTTTGCACTCCAAATTTGGCTGAATTTCTGGAAGAAATGCAAAACATGAGCTAACTTTGTATCTTTACAGGTTTTGGTGCTGTCTGGGAATATACTTTTTAGATAAATTGTGAAACTGTGTTTTATTTTATGGTTTAAATTCTGATGATTAATATATTTTGGTCATATGATAACAATTCCTTACATCTGACCAGAATTTAGATTTCATTCTGGGGACACATGTCTTTTGGATACACATTAACTAGAATATAGCACCTCAATAATTTCCAAATAGACTAGATCCTCAAGAAGATATATCTAAATAGTACATAATAACCTTATGTTTAATATCCCTTATTCCCCATTTATCAAGTACTACTCAGTTCCCAAAGATCACATGAATGTTATCTCTTCTGTAAGACCTTCCTAATCTTTCCTTCCAGTTGGATTAGTTCTTTCTTTCTCTGACATTCCACAATACAAATATTTTTACTTCTCTTTGCTATTAGCTTAAATCTTTTACTACATCTCGGATTCCTCTGCTAGATTATGTAAGATCCTCTACCATATCAGCAGCATCAAACCTTCTTCATTTTCATCTTAGCAGTCCAGCTTGTTACCTGACATGTGTTAGGGAGAGATAAGCTTTCCCATAACCAAGGGACAATCACTTTTAGTTTTGCCAGGATCATACAGCTTCTTCTGAGGTTCCATCTCATGATCACTTTTTTGATTATTTGCTAAAATATTCTTAGATTTTAAGTTATTTTGTTAAAAATAAAACAGCTCTTGTTTGAAAGCTGATTGCTGGTTTATTGTCTTAGCAACTTTATTTTTACACTTGATAAAAATCCATATTAACTGAGTGGTCTTCTCTCCCTGTTCATTTGTCATATTTCAACTATGGCTGGATTCCTATACTAGATATATTCTCCTATACACACATGTGCACGTGCACACACACACATATATTTCTGTAGAGAGTGGATGCTGACACTTATTCCTTAATACTATAGGGATGATTAAATTTAATAATATATGTAAAGCAGGTGTAAACGCTTAATATGTATTCGATAAATGGTGACGATCATCACAGTTTCATATTGAATCAAATTTTATAAAATAGTGATTATCATTATCATATTTTTTTGGTTGAGGACTTGAGACAAATTGAAGTGGCCAGCTCCAAATCACATATCCAATAAAGTGCAGAGATTGTCTTGAACCTTGGTCAAATTGTTCTCTCATTCTCAGATAATGTGCACACTGGAAAGTATCAGCACACTAACATGCAGGGAAATGAATGGTTGATCTTTCCCAGCAGTATTTGCAAGTTCACATAGAGCTGGGCAGTGATGTAGATGAAGACACTCTGATGGCAGAAGGTCTGGCAACTGAGGCAGCTTTCTATAGTTTCTAAAAAGACAACAGAGAACAGGTCTCCTATACTGTCTATCAATGAATGTCTTCTGCCTCAGCCACGCAGACGGGAACCACTCTTTGAACCAAATGATTGTAACAAAAAGTGTGAAATGGTAAATATCCTTCCATGTCTGAAGTCTAATAAAATGCATATGTGATAAGGGGTGAGATGCTATGGGAGAGAAGATCCAAAAGGCAGTTTGGCTCTTTTACCAAATCATTATTTTTCTCAACTATGTTCCAGAACTAGGCTCAAGAAGCCACTTCTGTCCCCAGGAAACTCATTCTGAGTGAAAAGGTAGACAAATAAGCATGCTATGGTAACAAGTGCAATGGCTGCTGTAAATTCAGTGGGAACGTGAAGGAAGTAGCCTAACTGCCTCTGCCTGGGGGAGTGGAGGACGGTTTCATAAAGTAGGAGATATTTGCATTAAGATTTGAAGGATGTTTAAAAACACTAAGTGATGAGGAACACTTATGTATTTGTGGATTAAAGTGCACATTCTAGGAAAAGAAGGTATTCAATTTGGGCTGGAATATACAATAATTGGGGGCAAAATCTCTTAATATTAGACATAAAATATTTAAAAATTTTAAATAAGTAACAAGATGCTTGTCTCATATTTAAGAGAAATTTAATGCAGCTCTCCTACCAAGTCCAGATTTTTATGCACACTCCCCTCATGCCTGTGATTAGAGCATTTTGTCACAGACCTGGATTTTCAAACCAACATATGAACTAGGTAATAATCACAACTTGCTTATTTTCATCGAGCTATTCAATACACTCCATTTTGAAGTAAGGAGATTAGAGAAGTATGAGCTCTGTATAGTCAGAAAGACTTAAAACCTCAGTAACTAGACCAGACCTTTGCTTATTGGCATAGGTACACAGAAGGATGTCCTCTCCTCACATTACCAACATGTCAGGATTTTTAACAGATGTTATTAAGAGGCCACAGTAATGCAGGGACATATGTAAGCTGAGAGCATAATCACTATGAGGACTGAAGGCTGATGATTTGACTGTGTTGAAATTACTCCGGTGTCCCTCTAATTTGTCACATGACTTAATGTTTGACTCTGGTACATGGTTTTAAAGTCTGGATTCTTGATGATTTCTTTTGCTTCTTCTTTTCATGAAATGGATGATGATTTGTAAACTGACTCTGCATGTTCCTAAACCACTGAGCACTCTAAAAATTAGTTTCCATGAAACAGAAGTGGTTTCAAAGGAAGTCTTGGCTCAAGTAGCTTCTGTTTGTGGACTTTGACTACCAGGGTATGTATTCAAAGAAAGATGGTGATTTCTAAATTATTCTATTTTTACTTTGATACCTTCCCTGTAACTCTACAGTCCTCTCCATGCTACTTACCAGGATCTCCCTCCTGTTTGTCCTCAGGGTATGTTACCACTAGCAACTGTTGTTACCAACCCCCCTTCTTCCATCAACTACCAAGTCTTCGGGTAAAAGTGGAAAAACCTTGCAAATATAATTGCTGAACGAAATATTTCCACACGTACTTGGGGTGATCTTAGCATTCCTTTTTACCATGTTGATACGTGAAAAGCAGGTGAGAATCAAGAAAATAATCTTGATTATTTAGCATAAACTAAGCCAAAAAATTAAGCTTAATATAAAGACACAACAGTTGATTTTCCTCTTGTTCTTTTGAGTTGACTTAATTCTTTTTATTTCTGTGTAAACTTGAACAAAAAACATGAACAGAATGCTTAAGCTTGTATATAAACTATCCACATATACCCATTCTATTCCCCAAATCAATATTATTTCCCATAAGTGCAGTTTTCATGTCTAAATTTCCTTTTATTTTTGACTCAAGTAAGTCACGTAGGTGTATTATGAGGTCTACTATTTTAGCACTGGTTAAATATTATAGTCTTTATATATTTGTTCAATATTAATTTAGAGGAGATGCTGACTACTGTGTCAGGGAAGGGATCTGGGCCAAAGAAGAGAGGACAGCTGATGCTATATCCAGTCTAACACCCCAAAATAGACTATTTTAAAAAAGAAGAGACTGAGACACCTTTATTTGTCAAGGTCAAGTGCTGTCCATTATCAGTTGTTATAGGGGCTTGATAGTATGTTGATTTCAATAAGAGAAATACTCCATATTCTGATTATGTGTATATGTATATTCATATGTATTTTTATTTATATATACATATATAGTTATATATTCCAATATATAATTCTAATGTATAACACATATATGAAACAGATTGTAGAGAAAACATATTTGCACAGTTCAATTAACTATCACGGAGAGAACATCTATGTAATTGTCACCCAGTTGAAGAAATGGAATATTGCCAACACCCATTCTCCCTCCATTCACTATTTCTTCCCTCTGAATAAACATAATGCTAATACTAACTGCTAATATTACTCTTAGGTTTTGCTTATTATCCTTTCATTCTTGAATTATATATAAATGGAAAATACAACATATATTATCCTTTACTGAGTTCTTTAGACAAGCATTTGGTTAATAATGTTCAAATATGTTGTTGCCTTTGACTATAGTTTATTTTCATACTATTCCAGTGTATAAATGTGCTCTCAGTTAAATATCCATCCTTCTGCTATTGGTTTTTTTCCTAATTCTTGACCATTATGAATACTGCTCCTATGAAGAATTTTGTATGTGTCTTTTGATGCCTCTATGTATGATTTTTAAAAATACGATATTGAGCAGAATTCCTCCATCATAAGGCAAGACGTATTATTTCAACTTGAGTAGAAAATGCCAAGATCCTATGCTCTAAATTACTTTGTTTAGTCATTTCCTATGGGTATTCCAAGTGTTTTTGAAAGAATGTGTATTCTGCAAGTGTTGGGTGAGGTGTTCTACATATTTCAACTGAGTCAAGCTTGCTAATCCTATTGTTCAAATTTTCTCTACATTTACTGATTTCCTTTTTTCTGTTTGTTCTATCAGCTAGTGACTAACTTGCATTAAAATATCCCCCATCAAGTATTTGTCTATTTCTTTTCATAAATGTGTTATTTTTTTGTCTCACATATTTTGAGACAAAGATATTGTGTACAAATTTACATTTTATGTCTTTATTTTATATAACCCTAGTGGGTACTCTTTTACCATTTGATGTGTCTGGCTTTATTTCTAACAACAATGTTTTGTACTAAAGTTTGCTTTGTCTGACACTGATAGAACTTAAAAGCTTTCTTTTGGTTAATGTTTATATTCTATATATTTTTCCAAATTTTTAACTTCAACCCAGCAATACTCATATATTTTAGAAAATGTTTCTTGTAGGGAGTATATTATTATTTATGAGACCTATAGCTTTCCTTTAATTAAGGAAATTAGAGCACTTAGTCCACTTACAGTAATGTAACTATTGATATGGTTGTATTAAAATCTGTCATCTTTCTATTTAATTTGTATTTCTCTCTCTTCTCTCTTGTCTTATTTCTACCTTCTGCTAATTTTGGGTAGATTATATATTTATATGGCTCCATTTTTTTCTCTGCTAGGTGAAAGTTTTTTTTTATTATTCTTTTTCTGAATATTTTAGGAATGTAATATTCTTGACTTAGTCAAAATTGATTGGCACTTTTACCTTTAAAAAAATCCAAGAGACTTAAAACATCTTAATTCCTTTAACCACTACATCTTATCTATGTGCAATTGTTATATATTTTAATTCCCTCTCCCCTCTTTCTACATTTATTTCAGACATTATTAATATTTGATATAGTAATTATTATTTAATATAGTATATATTTATTTAGATTCACCCTGATATATACCATTTTTATTGTTCTTCATTCCTTTCTGTACCTCTCATCTTCCATGTGAGATTATTTCCCTTCTGCTTGAAAAATACTTCTTATAATTCACTTTGTTGGGAAAGATTCTCAATATCTTATTTATATGAAGGTAATTTTATTTCCCATTAATTTTCAAAGCTGCTTGTTTTATTTTTTTTTCTGGGTATAGCAATCTAGATTTGTATTTATTTTATTTTAGCACTGTAAAAATAGTACTTCACTATATTTATCTTATTTTATTTTATTACTTCTGTTGATGATTCAGCTCTCAGTCCACATATTGCTCCTTTGAAAAAAAATTTTTTTAGCTTCTTTTACATAGTAGTTTTGTTTCAAGTTTTCAAGAGTATGAGTAAAATGTAGTTGGTTAAGAATTGCTTGGATCTCATATACCTTCATAGGTATATGTTTTGTTTTTATCATTGGATAATTCTCATCTATTATGTCTTCATATATGGCTGCTAATTTCTGCTTGAGAGTTTGCTTCCCAGGGAAACCAATCTATGGCAATTGGTTACGAGGCTGAGGTTCTGTTTTGAAAACTGGGTAATAGGTTATTTAATGAGCTAGGGAATCACAGAAAAATAGGCTTATCTTAAGAAGTAAGAAGTTCTAGGTGCCAATGTGACAGTCTAGGTGGAGCTATTCAGACATCTCTTAACTCTTCAGATCTGCATTCTGGAAGATAAGCCATGGAGGTTGAGAATAAAGGAGGCAGGTAACGGAATTAGAGAATTGACTAGAATGTTTGAAATCATGATTGGGTGCATGGGAAAATAATTGAGTAGAATATGAAAACACAGCATAAGCTCTGAACTCTACTGTGAAGAACTATACTTTGGCACATGTTTTACATGAATTCTTATAAAAATGAGAGGGACTCAGAAAAAATATCATGGCAAAGCTACCTTTTTTTAACATGAGACCTAAAGTTCAGTTCTTAGGTGACCATATCTTCTATTGAGCCTGGTTGAAATGTTTCTGTAGTGCTCAAATTTAACCAGCTAAGAGGGACCAAGAAACTATTTCAATTCATTTGACAGAAATCTTCTGACACAAAGAATGCATCCCAAAATAAATGTCTCTGGATGAAAAAAAGCATTACAGTAGAGAGGAAGTTTGATCCTGTCTTTTAAGGTCAACAGCATATTTTGGCTTTGGTGTGATTCTCAAGATTCAAAACATCTGTCCTTATTAATGATGTGGTAAAAAGGGTCATGTAAGATATGGCACCAAAGGATTGGTTACCCTAAAAACCAACAGAGAAGATACTGTTTAGGTGCTTCTTTGGATCTGCTTTGCAGAGGAAAAAAAAGAAAACTTTGTCGTACTGAGAATTGCCTGGTCAGACAATTTTTTGCTGAGTAGAAAACTATCTCAGTCACTCATAACTTACTTTTTATTGACCAGAAACCAGATCATAGACCCAATTTTTCCATTTTATTTGAAAAGATATTAGATACACAGAAGAAAGAGATTGCAAGTATGTGTCAAATAGAAGCTCAGAACCAACACATGATATTTATTAATACAGAATATATTTATTTCCCTACCATGGGAAAAAACTGCTCACTTCACTTCTCTCCCACATGACTTGGGATGTTACTCTCGAGTAACTCCACTGTTATTAGTCCTAGGTTCTTGCTCTATTTCTCATACTTTCCCTCTTTTAGACCCATAGCTTTGACAATAATCTGTTTTGAAACCCTCCTCCAATTATTTAGTTTGAGTGTGCCATTTTTTTCCTGCTAAGAATCTAGATTGAACTACTTAGATAAGGGTTAATATGTTATTCCAAATTGGTCTTCAAATCTCCTTAAAATATTGGCATCAGAAGTAGGAATTAATCAACCTTAAATGCTATTTTAAAAGTATTTGCAACCCTTTAACTAAGCTTCTAAATACAGCTGACCCTTGAACAACAAGGGTTTAAACTGCTTGGGTCCACTTTTATATGGATTTTTTTTCAATAGTGGTTGCTGCAACACTACAGCGTCATCTGCACCTATAGTTGTTCGAATAGTGGATGTGGAACAGTGAATAAGAAGGAACTGCAGATGTGAAGGAACCACTGAGGAAGACTGACTATAAATTACATGTGGATTTTTGACTATGCGGAGGGGCACCCCTAATCCTATCATTGTTAAAGGGTGAACTGTGTATACATTCATTATAAATGGACGATTTTTTTTATTACTTACTGTGTGCGTGGAACTGGGAATGGAAATGAATCAACTATCAAGCCAGCTCTCAAGATGCTGACTATAGGGTAAGAAACATGGAGCATATTAAAAAATGTAGATGATCGCTTTGGAAATTTAGCACATGTTCCATATTTTGGATTACTAGTTTTATATTTGATTTTGTTTTCAGTTTTCTTTTGATCTCCTTTACTTTTAGTCTGTGTTTGCTTTGTTTCAATGTGCTTTTGCTTTTGTATTTTTCTGGTAATTTGGGCAGCTATATTCTGATTGCTATTTTTTCTTTACTTAAAACTGTTTTCCTAATTTATAAACTTTGAACATTATCTACTATTTCACCATTGTTTCTCTGCTTTAAAAGGATGAGGAATTCGTGTACATATTTCTTCCTACCTCCTATACTTGCTTCCATCATCTAAATTTTTATCGAGTGGTATTTTTACAGTGTGATGATTTACAACTTTACATCATCTTCTATGACCATAATTTTCAAAGCTGTTTAATATTATTTATATTTAAAAGAATTCAGTGCTTATGGAATTTTCTTTCATAGCACAACTTCATCCATTTAGAATTATTTTGGATCATTGTTTATTTTGGTGGGTTTTGATATTAATAATTTTTATGTGCTCTTTTTATAGTTAAGAGATATTTATTAGCATTACATGTTGCAGATATCTCCTCCCAGTCCTTTACCCTTCCATTAACATTGTCTATATCTGTCATGAACACAAATTGTGAATTTTAAGGTAATCAAGTTCCTTAAGTGCATATCTTATGATTTATATTCTCAGAATTTAAAAAGAAATTATCTTTATTAGATTTATAATTTAATCTTTCATACTTAATTTTACAAAATTCATCTGGAGTTCTTAGTGTCTTTTTTTTTACCAGATAGTGCACCAGTATCTGCAATTTTGTCTACTAAAGCATGCACATTTTCCTTTCTTTTTTTTCCTTTTTAAAAATTTTCTATTTTATTTATTTAAAAAATTTTATTGTGACATAGTTGACACATTTTCCTTTCTGATATGAATTAATAATAACTAATCTTTATTGAGCACTTACGCTCCACCCACTAGTGGTCTAAGTGCATTACTCAACTAATCCTTATAAAAAACCCTATGAGGAAGGCATTATTTTGTTTATAGTATATATATTTGAAATATCAGCTTTATTATGGTATTATTGACATAGGAAATCGTGAAATATTGAAAAGATACACCATATCATTTGCTATATTTTTATTTTATTTTTAATTTATTTTATTTTTTAAATAGTTAAATTTTTTTCTCCATAAATTTCTTGTCCAGGGTTAATTCTTTGTTGGATGAATTTCTGTCTTTTTTTTCCTATTATGAATGGTATCTAATATATACTCTATACTAATCTAGTTAGATATTACCAATATAAATACATGTTTTTAATTAAAAGCATGCTCTTACATTTTTAAAGTTCATTTTGTGTTTAGAAGCTCACCTAAACTCTCTAATTCTAAAGTAATTTTCACTCTACTGACTTTTCAATGTAGTTAATTCTATCATCTATAGATAATAACAGTTTTGTCTCTTCCCTTCTTATCATTTTATCCTCTAATTTTTTTTTTGTGCCAACCATTAGCCTGTGCTTCCCGAGCTTTTCATCTTGTTTCTGAGCTTAAAGATAATATAGACACCTAAAGTTTTACCTGGAATCATGAGCTTTCCTATGAGTTTTTGATCTAATTAAGAAAGTTTCAGATATTCCTAGCTTTAGATTCTTTTTCTAAACATAAATTCTTGTTAATACTTTTCAAATGCTTTTTCTGTGTCTATTGAACAGTCCTTTGATTTTCTCCTTTACTTCACTAATGTGATAGATAATCTGAAGCTCTGAGTTAAATCTACTGAATTAAATATATTATTTTAAAGTACTTTTGAGTCTGACTATCAGACATTTTGGCTTGGATTTTCACAGTTATTTTCATTGGTGGACTAGAGCTATGACTTTTGTGCTGTACTCACTCCACTCTCAGGCGTGGGTTCCTTATAAAGTGGATTGCACAGCATCCCCCTCCCCCCCTTTTTTCATAACAATGAGCTTAAAGCAAGTTTGTGAGAATTGGTCATACAACTGTTTTGATTTGGAGATTTTTTTTTCAGAATGAGGAGGAGTTGTTCTTTGATTGCCCTTTCAATTTTTAAGAATGATTATGGGACATGTCAATGTTCCTTTTTTCGTGTGTCCAGTTTTCCATTTGATAGCTTTCTATCCTGTCCATGTAGGTTTTCAAATCTTGCAAATTTCCATTGAATCCTATTTATCATATTATTGATGACATTCTTTTACTACCTTATATAAAATGATAAAATTATAAGAAATGTTTTACCTTTATGTTTGCATTATTATCAAAATATTTATGTAATTTTCATGGATATGATTTGATTTAGAGGCATTCTGTTTATTAATTGATAAAAATCTTTTATAATTTGTAAACCTTTGTTATATTATATTGCATTTATTATCCTTTTTTAATGCTTTATTTTATTTTATCATTTGGGATTTATAAATTTCCTCATCCACTTCTCTGGTATCCACAGGTTTAGTGTGATAGACGGAGCCAGGGTGGCTTGTTATTTTGCCGTATTATCCTTCACTAAGCAGCATATCTCTTAATATATATATTTTCCATTCCATTTATGTATTTTTCTCTTCTTTGGAAATACTATTTATTTAATATCTAGATTGGGTCTCTTTTGCTTGCTTTCCATAGTTGCTGTCTTTCAGCATTTTTGTCTCAATTTTTTCCACTTGGTTTTTCCATGTTTACTCCATCCTCTACCTCATTGCTTCTCTTTCAATGCTCTCTATTTTATACCTTGCAAACCTTAATGTATTTTCAAATTTTAATATTTTTCTTGTTATTTTCAGTGTTTTTCCTTATCTTTTCTAGTTTACCTTTCATTTCTTCTGTCTTATCACTTTTTTCTATTTCTTGTACTTATTCTTTGAAGTTTCTTAGCAAATAATTCACATTCTCTTTTTTTATAATAATTAAGAAATTTTACTTAAGAAAATTCCATTTTCTAGGTATGTTGTTTATTTTCACATTGTTTACTTGTTTTATTGCTTTCTTTATCTTTTGCTTAAGAGTAAAAGTATCCGTTGCAGGTTGCATATTTCCTTCTCATCATCTCTGAATATTCACCATCTGCACCACCGTGCAGACTGCTCATTTGCTCAGTGGTGTAGTGAAGGGTGTAAGTGGGCACTGTAAGCCGTGGCAGCTAGTGCTCATTTTCAGAGTATGTTTCACATAATTTGTGGTGTTCTCTGCTGCAGTTTGTTTAATCTGAGTCCTCTGGAGGTGTGCAGATTACACGAATGAGGGTCGTTATTTCTCACAGTGAAGCCTCATAGATCAGAATTCCCTTGCTTTACTTAATGATTACTTGAATCTTCTCAGCCATTTTAGAGCAGAGCAACAAAGTTGATTTTAGCTGGTGACCACATTTGTGCTGTCCCTCTCACAGGTTCCCCTTCCCTAATACTCCTTGGAGTGGAAATAATGACTAAGGACCCGTGAGGAGTTACTTCTCTTCTCAGTGGCTCACTGATACCTGTTTTTCTTTTAAATTATTCCTCTCTGTCTCACTGATATCTCTGTTTTCTTTTTCTAATTATTCCAACAGAAGAATCCTGATTATGTAATTGAGGAGCTTCTCACAAACTTTTAGTAAAATACGTACACAGCTTACTTCCAAAAGTGAGTATTGTTCTTGTGTTCTCCTATGATTTACTTCAAATATTGAAACATTTGCCAACTATTCTTATTATGGGGTTTGGCAGAGGTCACTGCCTAGTTTTATTAAAGAAGAGATATATACACTTTTTGTTGTTATAATTGTTGAATTCCTCTGTTTATATTTCTTATAACATATTCCAAATCTCAAAAAGCAGTGCTAATATATTTGCATAACTGATTGAAGGTAAAATAGGTAATCATGATAATATCTTTTGTCTGAAATGAATGGATTCAGAATTCATGTTAATTAAATCGAGTCTGTGTTTAAGTTTGCTTTTGAAGTATCTGCCCCATCCCCACTCCTGTTTAAAAAAAAAAAAAGTGTGGAGGTTGATCAGTATTCTTAAGATTTGATAGGACGTTTCACTTTAACTTATTCTTAAAATCTTGAATTCATTAATTATGTTTACATTTATTAGCCAACAGTTATTTAGCACTTACAATATGCTGCATACTACATCAATCGTGGGCTACACATTGACCCATTTCATTCTAATAACTACCTCATAAGGTGCATGTTATAATTATTTCCACTTTGCAGATGATAGAATTGAGGCATAGAAAGATGAAAGTGCTCCTTAATGTCCCACATAGTTAAATGGAGGATCTGGTTGGTCGTGTTTGCTAATCAGAATGGATTTTTGTGAGTTATTGTCATTTATAATTATAATTTATGAAATTTATGAATTTTATATGTTTATTTTTTATATTTTAGAGTTACAGATGAGGCTTTTTTTAAATTACAATAATCAATTTGCAGGACAATCAACTAGAATAGGTCTTAGAGGCTACTTGGTCCAGTTTCTTGATTTTGCAAATGAGGGAAACAGGTCAGAGATCCCTGTCTTCACTGCTGAGTCATCTATCCTCATTATCCCATTTGCTGGTCTTTGAAATAATCAGAGGTCCAGCTATTTATGAATCACTTTGAAATATATAAGGACTGAGGAATAAAATCTATCTGTCATCACTTTTCCTTTATACACAATAATAAAGCAAAAATATAAGCTAGAATATATAAAAACTAGAAGACAATTTGGACCTAATGAGTAGTCTAAATGTGCTTTCATAAAATTATTTGCTGTCTCCTAAACATTGTTCTACTCCAAAATTGCATTCACTGTGATTTAGGGGAAAGAGAAATAGCTCAGTGGTAGAGCGCATGCTTAGCATGCAAAAGTCCTGGGTTCAATCCTCAGTACCTCCATTAAAAATAAATAAGTAAATAAAAAAGGAGTCATTTAAAAAAACAAAATAAAAAATAAAGTGAACAAGCGTGCCTACCTAGACCTAAGAAATAAGTTTTTGATAATTCAGGATTATAAAATATATTTTCTAATGTATATCTAGTGAATGCTTATTAAGTGCCATGCATTGTCAGAACAATGAACATACAGCAGTGAAGAGCTGCTGCTCTTAATTCTCTGCCACCATGGAATTCATAGATACAAAAGTAAACAAACTGTCATTTAGTATAAACATGTAGTGAAGGCCACAAAGGGAATGGAGTGATGAGGTTGGGGGTGGCTTTTAAATAAGTTAGTGAGGGAGGACCTCTCTAAGGAGATATCATATGTGGAGACCTGAAGGAAAAGGTGAATTGAACCATGTAATAATCTGAGAGAAAAGCTTTTCACGGAGAGCATGAGCTGGGTGTATCTGAGGAAGAGCGATGATTCTAGTGGTGGAGGGTAAGGTGACCAAGGAGGAAAACGGAAGGAGATGCTGCCTTACAGGTAGGCAAGAGCTAGCCCGTTTAGGGCCTTGTAGAACCCATAAAGAGTCGGAGTTATTCTAGATGTGTCTGTAGCCACTAGAGGATTTAAATCTTGAAATGAGATGATTTGATTTATGTTTTAGAAAGACAATTCTATTACTGTTTGAAAAAGAGGCTACAAAGGCAAGAAAGGAAATCAAAATCAGACAGAACACTTTGTGGATTGTAAACTCACAAATTGTGAACTGATAAAATCAAGCAGATTGCTTTCCAATTATCTTTAAGTTGTTACTGGAATACAGTTTGGTATATTCCACAGGTATCTTTTAACCCTACATAAGAGAGCTCAAATGTTTACGTAAAGGGCATTTACCTCAAGTGGCCATGGTCCCCTTCACTGTTCCTAAATAGGTTGGTTCCTCTGACCTAAAAAACAGTCTGGTATTATCTAGCCTAGGGCATTGGAATCATATCATTTAAGTTTAAATTCCGGATTTGCTACTAAACAGCTATGCCTCTTGCCAACTCTGTAACGTCAATCAAGTTTCTTAAGATCTGTTTCATTATGGATGTATTTTATAGCACCCACTTACTAAGGTCATTTTGATGATTCCATAAAACAATCTATGAAAGGATTTTAACCAAGAATTTGATGCAGAAAAGATGTACAGTGAACACTGGTTGCTGTGCTGTTATCCACTCCGACCCTCATAAATGTTTTTCACATGTTGGTGTTCTCCAGCTCTAACTATCCATGACTTGTAGTTGTTTGTAGGAATTTGGGTCTAAAAGAATTAATTGTAAGGAATGAATTGAAAGTATAAATTAGAGGTGACAATAATCAAAGTACTATTAATGATAATTTTATCAAACATTTTCTCAAGATTAAGCTTAAATATACATGGGTCCCTTCATTCATTCATTCAAAAAACCAAAAACACTTATCTAGGCAACAGTAATATTCCACATTCTACATGAATTGCATGGGCTGGAGAAAAGATTCAGAGAACAGAAAGAAAAGGAGGAATATCTTTAAAATTGTTTCCTGACCTTTGTAAGTTAATATCCAAATAGGACATAAATATCTTAAAATTTAGGTATACTTCTTTTTATAAAAGAGAATGTTTGATATATTAGATAAAGCTGTATAATTTAGAATATGAATGACCTTCAATGAGTAGAAAAGTTCAAAATGAATGAATAGAAATGAATCTGAAACACTCTGGGTATATTTACTTAATTTTACCCTTTAATATTATCTATTGCAGAAAACGGAGCTATAATATTTACACCTAAATCTAAGTCTGCAGACCCATGGGTCAGACACCTCCACATTCTTTAAGAAATCCCCTCCCTGTAGTGTCACTGCCCTGAAACAATATTTTCTTAAACAGTCACAATTTTTTTCTGAAAATTTCCGTAAAACCTTGTGTTTTCAGTCTCATTATCTT
Organism: Vicugna pacos; assembly: GCF_048564905.1. Lineage (NCBI taxonomy): Eukaryota > Metazoa > Chordata > Mammalia > Artiodactyla > Camelidae > Vicugna > Vicugna pacos. Next base: position 58,348,595 of record NC_132987.1, on the reverse strand, counting down.
TAAAAACATGAGTCTAAAAAAGGTAGGGGAAATGTTAAATTTGTAACGAGTATTTGCTCTTTTAAATGAGCAGTTTTCCATTTCATTGAATAATAAAAGAGAGCAAAAAATATATAGGTTTATACTCTAGGTGGTAAAAAAATAACCTCCTCTGTGGTATTTATTGTTGCTTCCACCCCACCCATGCCCTTATAGAAGGAACTGATTTGAATTTGAGTGAGTCTGAATACAAATCAAGCAGGATGATGTATGTTTGAATTTAAAAAATCTACAGTTTAATTTATTTGACTATAAACTGTCCAAAAATTACTAGCCTCATATTATTTCTCGGCATGGTATTTTAAACCACAGTGCAACACAGTATGACCCAGTAAACTGGAAAACTCAGTGAGGAAGCCATTTTCTTCCAAGTTCTTTTTTCCCCCTGTTATTTCTTCTAGCTTCACAGATACGGCGTATTAAAAGGATATCTATTTACATTTGACTAAACATCCCTAGAAGGCTTCCTGTTTCCTCTCTTTTTAGGTTATTTTCCTTCCACTCTTGAAATTCATTATTTAAAAAAATCTGATTTTATTAGAATTCAAAGATAAATTGGTTGTTTTTTTTTCCTAACCAGTGAGATAATTAATGATGAAAAATAGGTTGAAAATTGTTTTCTTTCAAAACTATTTACTTTACCATATTTGAGTGAGAGAAAGAAGAATTTGTGTCAATTTAGTAGTTGATAGACTAGAACTAGAGGCTGAAACTTCACATTCATGGACATAACTATGTTTTTGTATAGTTAGCTTATCATGATCTGGGGTACAGTTAAAACAAGACTAGGTGTGGGAAGTTGTGTTGTATTCCTAGCTCTGCAGTAAATGTTCTGTAGCCATATTAGCCTTTTTCCCCTTCTAGGCCTCTGTTTTCTTATATGAAAAATAGAGAGTGGGTCAGATGGTACCTGAGTCCATTCTTATTCTTAATTCTTTGGATCTATGAATTTAGAGGATAAATACAATGTGGAATTGCAAACAGAAAATTAAATTAAAAATTTTTTTTCTTGACAATTCAGCGGCCATAATTTTTATACTGAGTGTACAAGACTTCAACTTAGCAGCAGGCTAAGTGACTGGAACATTTAGCATACTGTTTTAGCTATCAAACTTACATGATGAGATTTTCCTGGAATAAATTCTACCTAAATAAATTTCCAAAGCAGACTATGGGATTTTAATTTGATGTCCATAAATTATTATACAGACCTAAGTGTTTAAGAGTCCAAGTTATTTTTACAAGTTGAGTTGATATTCTAAAGTATGCCATGCTTACAAGCCATCAGCTCAATGGACATTGCATGCACCTGATTGCTATTAACCCTTTTTAGTCACTGTTCAGACCACCAAAACACTTGCATCCTAAATGTGATGCTTGACATTGTAAGCCAATTTAGAAATCTTTTGCTCGTAGAAATAATGACTACCCAGGTGAAGACATAAAGTTAAATGGACTTCTTCATAAAATCACATTCCAGGGTTGACATGTTTTTCTGGCACCCGGAGACCTATCATAGAAACTGACAAGCAAGACTAACTAGGCATGAGGGACTGTTCCAAAAAGATTTACAACCCTAAACATTCTAGCTAATTGAAGAACAAGAACAGGGTCACTTCTTGGCTGTTTCTAAAATTACAGCTTTATTGTTTGAAAGCTTAAGCAGGATCTGTAATTTGTGCCTGGTGCAATCATTTCAAAGTCACCTGAGGGGAACAGGAAAGACAGGACTATACCAGGTACTTTTCTGGCGTCTCAAATACGGGACAAAATGATAACAAGGTGAAACAAACCTAGAATAGCCTAAAACTGGCCTCTTTTCCTTGGGGATTTCCAGTTCATGCTGTCCTAAGTGACCACAAAAGCAGTCTGAGAAAAGCAGCTTTGTTAAGAATTTGAGGTTTTCACAGACATAAAAGATAAACTTGTAGTTACCAAAGGGGAAAGTAGGGGAGAGATAAATTAGGAGTTTGGGATTAACAGATACACACTACTAAATATAAGACAGATAAACAACAAGGACCCATTGTATGGCACAGGGAAACTATATTCAATACTGTGTAATGACCTATAATAGAAACGAATCTGAAAAACAATAGAGATATACATACATTATGTATAACTGAATCACTTTGCTGTATACCTGAAACTATCACAATATTGTAAATCAAATATACTTCAATAAAAAGTTATTTGTTTTGAAAAACAAAAAAGAATATGAGTCTTGTAGAGGTTCTAGTTAATTATAAAATCAAGATTGTCACTTTAGTAGATGTTAAAAGGATAAAGGGGCTTACTCGAGGTCAAACACTAAGTTGAATAATCAGAGTTGCAGCTATAATTTTATCTTGCCTTAACAAGACAGCCTTAGGCCCCTGCACTGAAATCACTGATCGATACCTGCATGGGTCTGGGCAGTTGTGTACTGTCCGTTTTTCCTTCCAGCCCCTTGTCCTGGTGCTTGCAGGCTGATCTCTGAGTTGCTCTTTAGATGGGACTCAGGTGTCCAAATTTGGGACCTAGCACTATTTATCTACGTTCTTCCCCCAGCCTCTTCCAGGTCCACCCTTCTCCTTTAGGTCCTTACAGACAAAAGAGATCTTTCAGCTTAGTTTCTGCCATTAGGAAGGGGCTCAGCTCTTAACACCTCATAAAAACTATTTACTTTCACACTAAAGTAGGGAGGTCCCAGGCCTTAGAAAAACAACAACACAACTATTCTCTACAGAGAAGAGGAAAGTAATTTTTTCCCTGAGCTTCTCCTCTACAAATATAAAGTTGGGCTGAGATATAATGGTGAGAAGAAATTAGAAGAAATTAGCAAATGAGAGCAAACAGAGAATGGCTTTCCAAGCACAGCGATGGTATAAGGAAAGACTCTAAGACAAGTGTTCAGAATGTGTGAGAAACAAAAAGAAATCTACAATGGCTGGAACAGGGAAAGTGAAGGAAAAATTGGAAGAAAGTAAACAGAAGTGGCTGGATTGAAAAAATATATGAATGTATATGAAAAAATACACACTTATGTTTCTATATGTGGATAACATCTCATTGCAATACTAGAAAATAGGAAACATATATAATAGTTAGAAGAATTATGGAAAGAAAAAACAGATGCAATTGAAATAAGACTGCAGAAAATCATAACTCAAAAAACACATAAGATACTTTTGAGGCAGTTGGGTACACTCTAGTGAATAAGACACTCAATAATCTTATAGAGTGTTCACTTCAATGTACACTTACCAAAAATTGAAGCATTACAAAATAGTGTCCCTACTTCATACAAGCATAGTTTACTTCACACAGTAGCAAAACTTGTTGGAAAAACTCCACTCATAAGAAAATATATTCATAAAATAATGTATATTTATATGGTAGAATACCATATTAATATTTAAAACAACTGAACTGTATAAAATAGCTAGAAGTTAAAATGCAATATTGAATGAAAAAGCAAGATACAAACAATATCTGTTGTAGAATGGTAGTTGTATTGCTTAAAACACAGACTGCATATTATTAAGGATACCTTCCTAGGTAACAGTTATAAAATGTGACTTGAGATATGCACCTCTCATGATAGTAGTTATCTCAGCAAATGAAGGAAGAGAACTGAGAAGGTGGTGATTAGAAGAGACTTCAGATACACCTATAAAATACAACTGCAACAAAATATGACAAAATATTCAGCATTTGCTGTGAATACTAGTATTAGTTATTTCCTTTGACCGTTTATATATTTGTGTTAAAAAAGACCTCAAAAATAAGGTTTAATTTTAGAATAAAGACAGATTAAGAACAAATAAACGACCACAAGATTGCCCTTTGATGCTAAAAGCCAAAGACGCAGGAGGCATGAGAGAAAAATATGAGACAGGTAGCATGGATCCTGAAATTCCAACATCAGTGAAATGGAGTTACAAAAGGAGAGTGTAAAGATAACGTAGGAGAGAAATCATTAGTATTGAGAAAAAGGAAAAAAAAAACAAACCCAGCAAAACAGCTGATAATATAAGATGGCAAGTGCCACGCCTAATAAATGAACATAAGAGTGAGAATGGTGAAGTTGCCGTGAAAGCTCAGGAAGTTAGAAACACAACAATAATGAAGATGAGGATAACAACAGGTTACCTACAAAAGGAGCAGCTTGGCATTAGGGTTCTTACCGGCAACAATAATTGCTTAGAGAACACAGAATAGTCTTGTCTACTTTATAAGGAAATGATTTTGAAATTGAAATCATTTATAGTCAGCTAGCATCCTAGAGGAAAGGTAAAACAAAGACATTTTCAAATAATCAAGGGTTCAGATCATTTTGAAGGACCTGATTTAAATTATATTTTAATGAAATTTAAAAAAGAATACAATAACCGGAAGATGTAGAATACAATACACTGGTGAAGAACTCAGTAGAGCCAAAGTTTATATAATTACTGATGAAAAATTTTTAAAATGATATAAATAGCAATCTGTAATTAAATTTCTGGTTTCTGTACAGTGAGAGATATCTGAGATGGGGTGGAGGGAAGAAAGAAAGTAAAAATTGAGCTAAGGTTTCTTTAGCTCATCCAGTGGATATAGATACTAAGTAAACCTAGATGGCAATAGAAAAAAAAACTTAAATTCAATTATAATGACTGGAAATTACAAGATATGTCAATATATGACAATGATATAATGTATCACCAGAGGTACAAATGTTGAAGAGACAATTCTATAAATTTCAACAAAATATGTGAAAGGAAAAAAACAAAAAACACAACTGCTTTTCCAAATTTCTATTTACTTAGAGAAAAAAATGGATGAGAGAAATAGAACTGACAGATAAGGATCACAGTAAATATAAAAGGGTTGCTTCTCCCCTTCTAAAGACAGACAATTTTCAGTTGGGTAAAATCGAGCTAGCAAGTTAACAGAAAACAAACAAAAATAACCAGTTCAATGCTATTCTGAAGAGACAATTGTAACTTTTAAAATGTTTGAAAGTGAAGTGAACATTTCATATGTTGAATTTCTATATTAACAAGTTCTAACAAATTACAGAAACATCAAATGAGGGAAAGAAGATATCCTCGTTGTGTTCTTGGGTAATTTTTAATTTTTTCAGAATATATTACTCTTTCAGTTCACTACTTGTCAGATTTTTAGAAATACATTGTTCAGGAGATTTTGAATCTAAGTATACAAATGGGACTTTGTTTAGAGGGTGTGTGTGTGTTGGGGGTTTGGTATCTAACATCTTACAGTGAGTTGAGGAGTTTTCTATCTACAATTTATGATTTAGAAGAGTTCATATAACAGGAAATGTTTGTTCCTCTGGGTCAAAATACACCTTTAAATATACTTCTTTATTCCTTAGGTGGTATTGAATTTTCAGTTTTATAGCTTTTTTTGAGTATAAACTTGCTCATTTATATTTATATATCTATATATATATTTAAATATACATTATATATAGACCTAGTAACATGTATTTAAATATATAGATATAAATGAGCAATGTTTATATATTTTAAACATCTATTTTGCTAGATTTTTAAATATATTAGAATAGAATTTAAGGGACCAATGCCTCATTTGTCCATTTGTAATTTCATAAAGAACCAATATTGTAAAGAATAAATAGTACCTCTCTCTTCTGTAGAAATATTAAAGGATGATAATTTATAGCTTTTCATTTGTATTTTCACCTGCTAGGCTTGAGATTCGGAACTTTATATAAATTAATTCATGACTTCTTTTATTCAGGAAGCATCTGATCTCTGCAGCTCAATGTTTGCCTTGCAGAAATAAGGTGTTACTTTTTTTTTTTGCTGCTTCTCTCATAAATGAATAAATGCAAATGTAATTTTCTGTTTTAGTCTTCTAAGTACTCTGGAATTGCTGACGTGCAAATCCGTCAAAGAAAATAACTTTTTTTCATTTTTATATCCTGAGAGCCTAGGATGGTTCTTGGCATATATTAGATGATCAATATATGTTTACTGTTTGAACTGTAAGCTGTGTAAGATTCAAGTCTGATTCCATATTTTTGAATAGTGAATATAAGTGATAATAATGCTATCTACTAAAATTATAAAATCGGAGAATGAAAGGATCATTGTAGAGGAGATGAGAAGCCAATTTACTGAAATACTAATCTCTGCACTTGAAGGCTTCATATGTTGCTGCCATTATTATTACCTTAAATTGTTATATCCTTGACTGTTGCCAACCTCGATGTTTGCTTAAATTTGCCAGTTTACTGAAGGATTATGTATTGGAGCCAGTCACCTTCAGGGGAAGTCAGGAAATCAAACAATCACTTGGGAGCTATTTATAAGTTTAGGCTGAAGAATGTTTCAGAACTCAACAACACCCTGAATGTATCACACCATGGCTTCCAGGATGTAAAAAGGCTTAGCCATCTACAGATACTTGGGTGCTGTTTAAGGGTCCTAATTTCCTGCCACGTCCTATAAACTCTTTACATTTTTCAGGAAAGGAAACAATTCTTTTGTCCTTCTTTTCAGAGCTCTTTACTAATTACAACCTTAAAAGGAATTTATCATCACTGTAGAGAGGAGATTTATGAGATGGTGGTAGGATCTTGGCCCAGGAAACTGCAACTATTGGCAGTGCTACTAACACTTGCAGGTGGAAAGGGAGCAACTTTGGTTTTAGAAACAGAACACCTGGATTTCCAACCTTAGGTATATGCTGGGTGATCTTATATAATTTTCTTTTTTTTTTCACTTTTTTGAACTTTAGTTGTTGTTGGTCTACATGATCTGTAAGATAATATATATATATATATACACACACACACATATACATATATATATATGGACATTTTAGGCTATTGTATTAATTTCTATCCTAGGTCACTACTTGATTCCAAGTGACTTGACAACCTATTTTGAAAACTTTACTCATGTCAAGTGAACAGTAAAATTGATCTCGTTACTCTTCTCTGGTTGAATAATTAATGAGAAGGAATTAGAAAACTCAGGGTGTTTAGATACTACAAGAACAAAAATCACTTACGGCACAATAGGAGAGGACCTGTGAAACTCAAGTGCTAGCTTAGATCGGCTACTTCAGATCTTGAAACCATTTAAAGACATTAGAGATAGTGCTGCTCCCTCCCATATTCCTGGATCCATGAAGAAAGCACCAGTGTAGACGACAGATTGTCGCATTCAGGGAACATTTCTCACATCTTAGAATTTTTAATAGTTAGCTCCCCCAATGTTCAACATGGAATTACATTGTTCATAAACTGGATGTCCATGAGCTGGGACGTGCCCTCCTCCAGTTATGATAAATATTCTTTGCGTTATAGATAATTAAAGCTGTAGAAATTTAGAGGAATTATAAACCTCCAATAAACCTTATAACTCTACCAAGTCTTTATATATATATATCTTTATATAAGATAATACAATAAAAATACCTCTGAGACATATTTTCCCATTTATGAAATATGGGGATGATCTCTAATGAAAGAATGGAGTTTTCATGACAAGTGCTGTTTCATAAATGATTTTGAGCTGGACCATCAGTGAGAAGCAGTGATGAAGGTGAAGAAGGAAAAAGAGGAAAGGAGTCTCACTGGGGGATAGAAAGAAGCAGATTATTACAGTGGATATGAATATGGCATTTGTGGAGCAGTGGCAATACCTCTACATGGTTAATTATCAGGCTCCGTGAGTTTGGACAACAATTAGCAGTTTCCTTTGAAATCTACGCTGCAAATATTTCACCCAAATCCCTTGATGATTTTATTCTTTGGGGGTCTTGGATTAAATCCTAATTTCCAATGAAGACATATTTCATTCAGACCTTTGCTGATCCTTGAAACAGCATTTTGGTGCTTTGCAGAGATGGAGACACTGAACGGTGGTTTTGTTTTGGTTTTGTAATATGACATTTGGTCACTTCACCAGTCCTCACATCTGCTTCCAGTTTGAGGTGAAACCACTTAAACCTCATGCATCCACTGAAAGCTGTGGTTTTGTCACAAAATTTTGTCACAAAAATTGCATAAACATATAAACACAGGAAAAAGTTGCTGGCTTTGTTCTAAAGTTTTGGTTTATTCCTCTGAATTCAAATGAAACAAATTCAGTAAAAACTGAATATCAACAAAATTATGCTAACCAAACCAGCCAGCAACGTTGCATATGATCCTTGAAAATCAGTATAGATGTCTAGCATTGAATTTAATTGTTTACCTATTCAATGTTGGCCGAATAGTATATGGGATCAACTTCTATCTTAGACAACTATATTTTACATTTTATTCCTGATTTGGGGAAAGAGGATAGCTACTTTTATTTGTTTTTGATATGCGGCTGTTCATAGTAAAATTTTAGTTATAGTTGGCCTGTTTTCTGTCTTAGGGTAGAATCATCACACTTTTAGACATGGAACAAATCTTAGCGTTATCAAATATGTCCACTTCCCACTTGCCACTATACAGATGTGGGCTGGATTCAAAGAGAAACTAACTCCCAGGTGATATTGGCCAGGCTCTGGTTTTACTCCTATCACATAACTGTTCATCAGTTTCTTTTGTTAAAGGGCAATAGTGATGAGGTCAGTGTTTCCATTCGGATTACTAGAAAGGAAGGCTAATTTTACACTCTAATGGGAAGATATTGTAATCACAATTCAGGTTTAGGTTGTCACTCATTTCATGGGAGATCAAAGTGTGACCAAATAAGGTCAGACTTATTCGTTATGCACTTAGACCCATGCATGTGCTCACTGTACACAAATACACACACGGACAGAACCTCCAAAAGTGCACAAACAATCATGGTTACCAGGGGAAAGGGGGTGGGAAGGGATAAATTTTGGGAGTTTGAGGTTTGCAAATGTTAGCCACTATATATAAAAACAGATTTAAAAACCCCCCAAATTTCTTCTGTATAGCACAGGAAACTATATTCAATATCTTGTAATAACCTATAATGAAAAAGAACATGAAAGTGAATGTATGTATGTGTATGCATGACTGGGATGTTATGCTGTTTACAGAAATTGACACTGTACAATTGTAACTCACTGTACTTCAATTAAAAAAAAAAACCTAATGAATCCTCAGTAGCTACAAGAAAAAAAGCCCAAATGCCTGAAGTTGGCATTCAAAGTCAATCAGAACTAGCTTCAGGTTCGAAGTCTAGCTTTATTTCGCACTACGTCCCCTCCAGCACCCATGTTCAAGCTAGTCAGAAACAGCACTGTATTCTCAACATGTCATGTTCTTTACGCTCCTTAGACATTAAGCTTCCCCTTCTATTTAGCACACCCAGTTCTTCCTACTCTACCTGGGAAATTACCACTCAGCTTTCAGGCTAGAATTTATGTCTTCAGTTAAGCTTTTCCTTTATTCCTCTTTTTTGCTCACAGCAGAATCATCAGAATTCTTCAATTTCTTCCCAGTGTTTACACACCATCTTGTGCAAACCTGTGGCATAGTATTTATTACTTCTGGTCAAATTTATTTATTTATATGTCTATCTACCTGGTTTGAATGTCAAGTTCTTGGGACAATGCATCCAGTCGACGTTTCTTCTGAAAGCAGACTACAACCCAACCTCTCCTCAGTTTTTGCCTTCGTCTTTTTGCTCTTTACTATGCCATCAGATTGCTAATTTTTCCCCCTGCCTTCAATCTTTACCTACTTCTATTCCCCTTCCATGCTCCTTTCTGATGACCTGTTTCGGAGTATTGATCATGTCACTTCCCTTCTTAAAATTTTCAGAGCATTTCACTTAGTGTAAGATTGTTTGTGATCCTTATTCCTTATACTGACAACTCATCAACTAACCCTGAATTCTTTACCTCCTCATAAGTGATCTTGTCTTTCATCCGACTTTGACTATTCACTTTGATGGAAACAACTAGATTGTATTAAATATAAGTAATTGTAATCTTCACACCCCCAGGCTCTAAATCCATCTCTATTGCATCTAAACTCCAATACTCCAGGAACTATGCTTTTTAGACCTTATCTTTCCGCTGTACTTATATCCCCATGTCCGCGTATAGCTTAGGATCCATCCATGCATCATACTGCCCCTCACATCATCCTAATTTTACAAAATTAAAGTTGATTAAATTCAACACTGACCCTGCAATCATAATAGAGCAAAACCTACATGCTTTACTTAATGTCACTTTTAAATGCATGTCCGCTAATCTCAAACAGGCATTGTATCCTGACCTCTACTCCATTTAGGGAAAGGTACTTTTCCCCTCTTACTTCTTTAGGGGATTCCTTTAACTCTTCTCTCTCCTCTAACCCCTATAACCACCTCCTTCCTGGCCTCACTCACAGCTGATGCAACTGCCTTCTATTTCATTGAGCAGAACAAAACAATTAGAATAGAAAATTTCTACAAACTTTTGCCACCCCATATACTTACCTGTAAACATTAGTACCAATACACTCTGCCAGACATGAGTACGGATAAACTATCGGCGCCCTAGAAAATAGCCCTCCTGACTTCTCAGATGCATCATGTCTGCGCTTCTCCTTCTCTGTCTCATTAATTTCTCTCTCGCTCAGCTGGCCCACTCCAGCAGAATTCAGTTAAACGAACCTCTCTCCCATCTCAGGCAGACATTATTTTGACTGTATCTCTTCCACCAGCTACTGTCCCATTTCGTTGCCACCAAAATTTTGCAACAGAACTTCTCAGAAGAGTTAACTTTCATGAATTCTTCTCTGCCTTTTCTCTCTTAATCCTACTTTGGTAAGGTTTTAATTATTACCAGTCCACCCTTAGTGCTCTTGTCAAGGTCACTGATTGCTTCCCCAATACCAGATCCAATGGTCACTCTTCAGTTCTCAAAATACTGTAAAGTATTTGTCACTGTTGATCACTCTCTTTTTCTTCATTAAGTTATTGGAACACAGATTCCTTTGGACTGTCCTATTATCTCTTTCCCCATTAGCACTTATCTCCTTTGCTGGTTCTTTCTCCTCTCCCTGGCCTCTAAATCTGTAGGACTCAATCTTAAGTCTTCTTTTTTCGATATAGATTTACCTCATAGTTCATGTAATCCAGTCACAATGTGTTACATATCATAAATCTCCTGATGACTCTTAAATTTTTATTTCTAGCCCAGTCATTTTCCCTGAACTTTAAAACCATACATTCAGCTGCCTATCAAAATCTCCACTTAGTTGCAAACAGGCTTCTCAGACTATGTCTACAACTGACTTGTAGGTTGCCTAACAAGTCCCTGTTCTTCTGGAGTTTTCCTCACCTGAGTGAATATCAACTCTATTCTTCCAGTTGCTTGGACTAAAAAAAGCTTGGCATTTGTCTGACTCCTCTCTTATCAATATTTGCCCCATTATCAAGTTTTGTCAGTTCAAAGTGTTTCCATGATTTGACCATTCTCATCACTTTCTCCATGAAGACCCAGCTCCAGGCCACTGTCATCTCTCACCTGGATAACTTCATAGCCTACTGCTCAGTTCCATCCTCTTTGGCTCTTTTCAACATGGCAGTCATAGTGTCCCTTGACAGTGGAAAGTCAGAGTATGCTACCATGCTGTTCATTGTCCTCCAGTGGCCTCCCAACTTGATGTCACCTACGAAGTGCTTCATGTCTATATCCCCTGGTTCCCAAAGCACTTCTGCAATCTCGTTTCCTATCACTTTCCAGCTCACCACCAATATTGCAATTATACCTGTATCTACACTTTATCCTGAACATTCCACACATGATCCCCCTTCAGGGCGTTTCCACCTATTGCTTCTGCTTTGATAACTCTTTCCCACATGTTTGCATAAAGTCAGTCTCTCATGTCCTTCAGGTCTCAGCTATAATGTCACTCATTAAAGAAGCCTTCCTTGATCAACCTTTGTAAAAGTTTAACTGCCTACTAACAGCCTTCCCTTACACTCTGCTTAATTTCCTCCATGGCACTTGCTCTAGCACCTTGTGCTGTGTTTACTTGTTTATTGTTTGTCTCCCCCTACTGGACTGCTCCGTAAGAGCAAGGACTTTATCTCACTGCTGTTCACTAGTAACTAGTATGGTATCTCCTATACAGTACTTGCTCAATAAATATTCACTGAATAAATAAGTGAATCAATGAATTTCCCTTCATCACCTCACATATATGACCAGTATCAGTAACACGTAGCTAAGTGCTGTTGCCTGCATGCCATAAAATGTCTTGTATTTTTCTTTCTTGTCTTAATCCATTTTCCAGAACCTCCCCATGCCCCCATTTCCACACACTCAATTCATATCTGTATGTCAAGACTCAACTTACATGCTATATTATAAGCAAAGATCTTACCAACTGGAAGTTATATTAGTCCTTAGAATAGCCAAAATACTTTATAAATATAATATGGTATACTTGAGACTTTCAGCACTTTTTCTTCTATCTTCTATAAATGTTTAGAGAATAAGTACCAAGTCTCTCCTCTTGTCTACTTTCTATACCGGTTCCAGACTCTAGCACATAGGAGTTCCTCAATAATTGCTTTTTGAATCAAAGTTTCATTTTACTAATGAATGCAAAAGTATACAGAAATTCTTACCATGGCTTTAAGAAATAAAATCCAGGGCTTTAAGAAATAAAATCCAAATTGCTTATATATACTACACAAACTTAAAAGACCTTTCTTACCTGATCTTACATGATCTTGCCAAATCCTACAATTTCACTTTGAAGTATCCCCGCCATCAGTCACCATGCTTTTGTTATACTAGCTTTTTTTTAAAAATTTTTCTGGAATCTTCCAAGCTGTGTTCCACCTTAGGACCTTTGCCCTTACTGCTTCTGTGCTTAGATTTTCATGCATTTTATCTCCTTTCCTCTCCAACCTCCTACCTCCCTCTTCCCATAACCCATGGCTCATAAAACTACAGCACGTCTTGCAGGAAGGGCATGGACCGTCTGCCTTTTTCACTGCTGTGTCCCCCGTGCCTAAAATTGTGGCACCTTATAGGAACTAAGTAACCATTTGTTGTTGTTTTTTTTTTTAAATCCATCTCTTTGCTTCACTTTTCAAATAACTACTATAGTGCCTTCATTAATGGCAATGTTCCCACATGTATTAATTGAGCAGGATTTCTTGGTTGCGCTCCTGTCATCCCAGGAACTCATATTTATGTAAAGAAGGGAAGCACATCTCGAGTATGTCTTTTCAGTGATACACTAAAGGCAAGAGAAATCCTGAAATGAACTGTAATTGATTCACAAAGTCACCTCTAGCTGTCCACATCTGTGAAAGACAAAACTTAGATCCTAAAGTAAGCACTTACCTTTCTACTTAAGGAACTATTTTGTGCTGATGGAGTCATACAGCATCAATAGTTTCTGAGAACAGATAGTCTGAAAATAATTCCCCAAATCTCAAAAGGAGAACTAATCCAGGATGCGAATTATACACAATAATATTCCAAATCACTAATACTTAAGAACTATGGTATCTTGGGGGCAAATGTGGCTTCCCATGCTTTTGTGTGCATAGATGAGACCAAGAAAAAAGTCTGTATAAACATGTAGAATTGACACCATGTTGAAGATTCATGTTGAAGGGTTTTACAGTTAGCTGTCTTAATGTTTTTCCATTGTGGTTGACATTTGCTGAAGACAAATGGAAAGATCTTGTTTTCACATGCAGCTTTCTGGGATTCTCCCAAGCAGGCACAATGTCTCTTCTTCCTTTTAAATCCAAAGCTGTCTCTTCGTCTTTCTTTTTACAGTATATCACATTCTACCCTGTATTCTAATTATGTCTCATTATTCGAAAGAATGAAATTTGTACTAACCTCTGTATTTTCCCATCATTTTACATTGCCTTCATAATTTGAAATACAATGGAAGGTATGCAGTAAATGTTTATGGAATATACAAATGTAATATCTGCATACATAGGTTCTTTTGACTCTTTGAGGGTCAAAATTTCCAAAGGAACAAATTGACAATGATTGTATTTTTTCATTAAACTTACTTCTAGAAAGAGAAACTTACATAGAATCATGTAGGACATAGCTTTCCAGATTCCTAGGAAGCTGAAATGTCTAACTCTGTTTGTAAGCTTTTAAAAAGTATCGCGGGGTACTTAGAATTAATCTATAAACCAATGGAGGAAAAGTCATCAGTATGTATACAGCTTCCTAAACTTTAGTACAATGCTAAGCAAGATGATTATAATGCATTTAGATGTGGAAAAGTGGAATTTAGACACCCAGAGCTGCATTACAGTCAGGCCGAATGAATAGGTCTAGGAATTGGAAATTTTAAGTTTGCTCAGGAATGGCAGTTGCCTGTCTTATATAGAGAGGAGGATGAATAAAGAAAAGTAGTGCAGGGCACTTTGAGAAGGAAGCTGCAGACTGATACAGGTGCCAGACTATTTGAATGAGGGTTTGAGCTTCATTTCTTCACTTGGCAGGCAGCGTTTTCTGTGCAGGGCAGTGATGTGATCAAAGAATGTACAGGAAGTACATGCTTGATAAATTGACTAGGGACAACTGAGGACAAACCTTTTCAGGAGCTTTTTTGTGGACATTCTGGGTAATTTTTTTTCCTACGGGAAAGTAGACAAACTAAAATTTTCTTGCTTCTTGATGTGTAAAGGCAAAAAGAACAGTAACCAACGTATCATATATATGTGATTTTTCTTTTTAGATATTCATGTATATATATTTATTTTTTGTTAGAAATATTGCTGACTGCTTCAATTTATAGACTTAGGCATTTGACAGTGTGTGAGATTTAGAGCCCAGGTATAAATATCAGAATGTTCTTGTTTTATTAAATTGTGTAACTCAGAGCCCTGGTCACAAAAATCGATGTTCAATTTCATAGATTTTGTTTTAGAAATTTCCATTATAAAGGTGCTAATGGCAATTGATCTAGAATAAATCTTAACTTAACATTATGTGGCTATGTCAGATGTCATGTCCACCCTCATAATAAAGGATTTTCATATGCTTTTTGGAGAATCTACTGTCAAAAGAAAACAGGCAACAGGCAAGAAGATTCAGTGAAGGATTCAATAACAGGATAGTAATATTTAAATATTGTCTGGAAGGATGAACACATTAAGACAGTCGATTTTAGTTATTTTATAGCACAAAGCACAGACCCAGGCACACAGAGTCTTTCTTACTAAACTCTTACTGAATCGCCAATACAGTCTGACCCCTTGTTGGTTATGAAGTACAATAGATCTCTTGCCAATAGGAATATTTAAAGGACTAGGAGACATGTCACAGGTTTCTGATTAGGTTTAGTAGCTTAAATTATTTTTTCCCCACCAATGCTTGTATCAACCATTATTAGCTTTCTTTTTTTTTGCTTTTTAAAAAATTAATTTATTAATTAATTTGTCTGGGAAGGTTATACCATAAAAATTGGTCTTAGTTCTCTGATCCTGACTTAGAAAACTTTTAAAGCATATTTAATGGTGGTAAATAGGTATAATATAAAATTAACCATTCTTAAATGTACATTTTGTGGCATTAAATACATTCATAATATTGGGCAATCATCACCACCATCCCTCTCCAGAACTTTGTTGTCTTCCCAAACTGAGACTCTGTCCCCATTAAACGCTAACTCCCCAGTGCCTCCTTCACCAGCCCCTGGCAACCACCATTCTACTTTCTGTTTATGGGAAGCTGACTACTCTGGGCACCTCATACAAGCGGAATCAGACAGTATTTGTCTTTCTGCGACTAGTTATTTCACTTGGCATAATAACTTCAAGGTTCATCTACGTTATAGCATGTGCCAGAATTTCCACCCTTTTTATAAGGCTGAATAATATTCCATTGTATGCATATATAACACATTTCATTTATCCATTGCATTGCTTCCACATTTTAGCTATTGTGAACAGTGCTACTATGCATGAGTGAACGAATATCTGTGGAATTCTTATTTTCAATTCTTTTGAGTGTATATCCAGAAGTAGACTTTCTGGCTGAGATGGAAATTCAGTGTTTAATTTTTTGAGGAACTGCCACACTGTTTCCCACAGTAGTTGTGTGTATTTACATTCTCACCGGCAATGGATGAGGATTCCAATTTCTTCACATCTTGATCAACACTTTACGTTCCGCTTTTGTTTGTTTACTTTTGTAACAGCCATCCTAATAGCTGGGAAACTGTGTCTCGCTGTGGCTTTGACTCGTATTTCCCCAGTGATTAGTGATGCTGAGCATTTTTTCACATGCTTATCGGCCATTTGCAATCTTCTTTGGACAAATGTCTATTCGAGTTCTTTACTCATTTTTAAATTTGAGATGTCTTATTTTTGTTACTAAGTTGTGGGAGTTTTAAAAATACATATTCTGGATATTGAACCCATATCAGATATGCGATTTGTAACTAATTCCCCCCATTTTTGGGTTGCCTTTTCACTCTGTTGTTACTGCCCTTTGATACAGTAAAGGTTTTTATTTTGATGCAGCTGAATAGATCTATTTTTTTCTTTTGTTGCCTGTGTGATCCTGGCTTTTTTTCTTCTTTTGTTTTATGATTTATTTCTTTATAAATGTTTCACTGAAGTAATATGACAACAAGTATGTAAACTGTTAGATAATGTAAAGGGAGAGTGGTTACTGTAAATGGACTAGTGATATTTTATGTAAAGGGTGTTGGGGTGGGCCTGGGCTTTTAAGTGACTGGATCCTGCAGAATGGGCCAGACAGAATGAGAGCATTTAATGAGGTGACCGTAATCTAGATGCGGTCCTCTGCTCTGCTGTTTCAAAATTCATACACAAGGAACTAGAATCCGGAAGGCTGAATCAGACTGAACCAGCTTCCTCAGGAATGGCTGATAAATTAGATGCCAATTAATTATGAACAATGAGGGAAAAATGCCTCCAGTGCCTGGACAAACACTCATCTGTTACCCAAGAAATAACCTTCTCACTTTCAACGAATGTGGAATAGAATCAATAACCAGAATTTTGCTTTGTGAGCACAAACTTAGGCCACAGAGAACTGCATATGCTCATAGACTGTTTCACTTAGACTATGGAGAAACTTGATGAATTACTTTTACCCCATGGTAGACATTGGACAAATAGATTTTTCTCACTTAGATCATTCTTTCGAAGGAGAATCTTGCCTGTATGCCACTTGTACACTTTGTGAGCTGTGCTCTAAGCTGAAGGAAGTTCAGTGTAGTGTTTTTGTAGGATATTATTTCTACTGTACACATAAAAATGTGAATAAAATCAATTGCATCATTTTTATGTGTGTATTATAAAATTATCAGTTTAATGTTAATCATGACTAATATGTGTTGAGCACTTACTACATACCAGAGACTCTTCTATTTGTGCTGTGTAATAAATTCACTTAACTTTCATACAACTCTATGAGGTAAGTACTAGTTTTGTCCCCATTTTCATCTAGGAAATGGATTCCCAGGTAAGTGAAGTAAATTGCCCAAAGTTGTGCTGTTTGATGTGTGGATTCTGGGAAGCTGTGCTCTAAAGAACACATTCATGCATTGTTTTGTCATGCTGCCTTTTAATTTGCTGCAGAGAATTTAGGATGCATCTTTTCCAATCTATCGTTTCCTTTTTGAGGAAATAAGTCCAGGATGTGCAGTGACTTTCCTAAGGTCATGTAGCTAATGATTGCATTTTTGAAATGCCTTTTTTTCTTTTTCCTTCCTTATACCACATAAACCACTGCCCCTGGATTTGGGAAAGCTAGTTCATATCCTGTTTCTGTCATTTCTTTAATGATAGTTTTTAGGTTAAGTCACAGAACATTGTTTTTCCATATACATATTAATTAAGCAAATTAATTCTGCATTAATATATTATTATGAAGCAAAATCCACTTCATACAGGTCATTTTGATGCCAGTGAATTTTGTGAGGGCAAATATCCACTAGGTCTAAGAGTATAACTGCAATTCAAGGTAATTTGAAATTTTAAAATATCTTAGAAATAATTCACTGCCTTATTTTTCTTGTTAGCATTATGTTAACAACTATAATTTTAATTTAATGTAATTTGAATGCCATTATGCTTATGCCCTGAATCAGAAACACAAAGAGATACATGTCACAGTACTTGCCATCAAGAAAATCATAGTCTAGTCCAGGAAAATGTACACTTTAAATAAAGAAGGCAAAATGACTGTGGATAAGAATGATTGGAGTGGCACTGACAGTGTTCTGGTTCAAGCACTTGAAAATAATGATTAGGTCATACACATACACCAAATGTTCATCTGTGTCACTAAGATTTCAAGAAAGACGCCAATAGCACTGTAGGAAAAGAAAGTCTTCAATGACGTTTCTGAGAGCAAACAATTTAAAACTAGTGAAAAATGTGGATGTGTGGGCTTCCTCTTGCCTTCTTTTGTTAGAGCTGCCGATTTTTATTATATGAAATGTTACGCTAATGGAAATGGAGGAACTGAACTTCAGTGTAGAAGAATATCAATATTTACTTCATCAACATTAATGCTTAATTAAAAATAAAAGTTAATACTATAATCAAAAACGTATTTTAACTTACGTTGATTGGTATAGCTTGTTAATAGTCACTGATGAATTTGTTCTTAACTTAGTAATTCCATTTTCAGGAACTTATCACGTAAATACATTCACACACGAAAACATTTATAAAAACGTTCATTGCAGCAATGTTGTATTAGGAAAAAAAACTGAAAGTAGCATAAGTCCGTTTCAATAGAAACTCATTGATTTAAGTATGTCATTGGTCATCTGTCCATGAGATGTCCTATCATCATGGACTGGGTTGGCCTTCAACACTGTGGTCAATTTATATGTGCTGAATTGGAAAAATGTTCAACACAGATTTTAAATGAATAAAACATGTTTTAAAATTGCATGGTTAACCTCCTTTTGTGTATATTTCTATATTTTTCATACGTATGAATAGACAAAGTGGGAGCAAGCAAGAACATCTCAAATAAAACAATGACCTCAAAGAAATGAGGTAACAGGTCCAACCAGCGACACTGTTACTTTTCACTTGAGCACTTTTCGAACTGTTGTAAAATGTGTAATAGGTACAGCTCTTTGAAAAATCAGAATTAAAATGACAAACGACTGCTTTAATCTGTTTGCTATATTATTAATTCCCTCCTTTTGTACATTAACCTCAGGACCAGGAGAGTACAAGCTATTCAAATTGTTGAACAGAAGTCCTGCAAGTGATATTCTAGCAGCTGCAGCAGTGATCCCTGAAGACAAGGTGGTTTAGGAGTAAATGCCTGACCACTGAGATTTACTTTTATTGGTAGTATCTGATTTTGGCTCTGCCACCATCGATGATCCTTCAGAATTGTGCCAAAGATTTGCCTTTTTTTCACATAGCTTCCTAGAGGTTATTGCTATAGAAGGAAATGTGCTTAATTTTCCCTGTAAGGTAAGCTTTTAAAAACCGAAGCAATCCTTTATACATCGCCAAATCTCACCCTTTTGTGAGGACATTGTTTTGTCAAATGAAGTGATACGAACTTGCCTTATAAACTCATAAAAAATGCTATAACCATGACTGCCACACTGCTCAAAAATGTCGTTATAATAATAATAATTATTATGAATAATAGTTCATTATTATGAATTATTCAGTTAGGAAAACTGAGCTTCTGAGAGGGAAAAACCTCAAACCTGGACTACTACCCAGCTACAAAAAAGAATGAAATGATGCTATTTGCAGCAACATGGGTGGGCCTAGAGATGATCATACTAAATGAAATAAGTCAGACAGAGAAAGACAAATATCATATGATATCGCTTATTTGTGGAGTAACTGTTATTCTGGCTTCTAGCATTACAGATTAGTTTTGCTTGTCCTTGAACCTTCTGTAAATGAAATCATACAGTGTGTCCTGTGCATGTCTGGCTTCCTTCACTCACTGTGATAGGCAGAATAATGAACCTCCAAAGGTATCATCAATCACTTCAGCTAAAGTCAAGGACACACTTCTTACCACCTTTTCTTGTTGAAGTTAAGGTGCTTGTAACAGTTTGGAAAAGCTATATCAGGGCATTTTCCTGCATGAGGAAGATATCAGTGTTGAATCTTAAAGAAAAAAAGGTCATTAATGTATCTCTTTCTACTATATCTCTGGAGGTTTATATTGTTTCTTCCACAAGTGCCTGGATTATTATTTTACTTCTATTGCCACAGAGTTGGTATACCCCTTAGCTGTATCTAAAACATTTCTTTCAGCAATCCCCGACTCAAGCCAGATCATTATCCAGAAGGTTCAAATGTGAAAGGGAAAAAGACATTCTCATAAAACTCAACAGAGATTCATTAATTACACAGCAAAGCGGTTCAATTATGCATGTACGTATATCTGTCTTTTCAGATTCTTTTCCATTATGTATTATTACAAGAAATTGAATATAGTTCCCTTTTCTATACAGTGGGTCCTTGTTGTTTATCTGGAATAGCTATTTTGCAGATACACTCTTGTATTCTCATCCTGCAGTCCAGAAGCAAATCCAGTATTCACAACTGGGTGCTACTCTCCTGTGACAAAACTATGAACGGATTTATTCATTCACTGAAACTTGAATCCGGTGAGTACGGCTTTGTATTCTTTCTCTCACCAACTCAGATGTATAATTCTACTTAAGAAGTAATCACAACAAGTAGTCACAGTGCTTTAGACTTTTCTTGCAGGTTGGAGCAGCCCATCTGGTTTCTGATTTAATATAGTAAACATGGCTTGTGCCACCTGACATACATACATACCCTGTAGTAGGTGAAATTGATTGCCTCAGTCTGTTTCTGGCATCAGAGTGTAGAAAAAACATTGGCTGAAGTCCACAATTATCCCTGCAAGTTTTTTGTTTAGGGCAAACACGAATTTGTTTCTATTTTCAATTTGATTTTTAGAAGTGTATTTTATCAGGCATTGTGATATTTGGAGAGCAGGGAGCAATGGAAAGTATTACCGGGTAGTGTGACATTAGAATTAAAATGCCTGCCTCTGGATTCTTGTAGCGGCTGATCCCTCTACAAGAAATACATAGTAAACCAACACTTGGTCTTCAACACTCAGACCAATTGAAGGCTTTCTCCTCTCCTTTTCACAGGAAGATTGAATAAGCCTTTACCTTAAGTCTTCAGCGCATTTTGTTTTTAATTTAAATATAGTCAGTTACAATGTTGTATCAATTTCTGGTGTACAGCATAATGTCCCAGTTATGCACAAGTATACGTTTTCATATTCTTTTTCATTAAAGGTTATTATGAACTTATTTATAAAACAGAAATAGACTCACAGACAGAAAACAAACTTATGGTTACTGGGGTTGGGGGGTAGGGGATGGGAAGGGATACATTGGGAGTTCGAGATTTGCAGATACTGACTGGTATATATAAAATAGATAAACAAGTTTATACTGTATAGCACAGGGAAGTATATTCGATATCTTGTAGTAGCTTATGGTGAAAAAGAATATGAAAACGAATATATATATATATATATATATATTCATGTGTGACTGAAGCATTGTGCTGTACACCAGAAACTGACTATACTTCAATAAAAAATTTAAAAAATTACAAAAACAAGATATTGAATATAGTTTCCTTTGCTACTCACTGCATTTTAAGCATATCTTTTTTTTCTGTAGCTCTTATAATACTGTATTGCCATGTTCTCATGCATCTTTTCCCTATGAATTCTGGGCTCCTTGAGAGGAGGTATCATATCATGTTCAAATCTCAATCATCAATACATAGCAATGTGCCTTCTAAATTAAGTACTCAATGAATCATTAGAATTAATTAACAAATTAATCAATTAAACACCTCAATTTAATTTCCAGGACTGTATAATCTGACTCCATACAAGTTCTGCTTATTTTTCCTGCTGTTTTTTAACAGCTGCCCACTGCACCAGCTAAGGTTATTGCCTCATGTTTCCCAGACATGCTGTGACATGCTTATTCTTTTCTTTGGGCTTTTCTCTTACTTGGAATATCATCTCCCTGCTTTGAAAATTGGTGGTGCATATGTGGTATATTTAGCAACTCTCTATTTACAGCAGTATTTTTAAATCATGAAATGCAATGGCCAATGCATATATTTTTAAAAGACATATAAATGAAAAGCCTCAGAGAAATTGTAGGGAAAGTAGGGGAAGTGATTCAAACCTAGGTGACATTAAACACAAGTTCAAGTTTCATTCTGACTGCATTGGTCTGAATTTCACTGAACCGTCTAATACGTGCCAGGGTTTTAATGGACAACAGAGAAATATAATGTCTGATGTGCATCATGGTGCAGTTTGCTTTCCAGAGGTTAGAGGGCTAAGGAGCTTATTTGGACTTTGCTGTTGCAAAACCACACAAATATCATGCTGACGTTAGAGCCTACAATTTGACTAAAATGTGTATTTGAAAAACCATGTGTATGCTCCATTCAAACATGACATTGGATAAAACAAGTAGCACCAGAGCAACTTCGCGTGTGTTTAAAGAGGATACCAATGTAGTATCTGGATTCATCCCACACGGTTTTCAATTCACATTTTTACAGTGTAGCAAGATACAACCAAAAGTGGAGTTTTCAAAGCTGAATCTGTTACTGGCATGTATTTCTGGGAGCGACAGTTTTCACATAAAGGAGGAATGTTCTCCTTTAAAAAAAAGTCCATCTGGTAGGAAATTCCAAGAGATTGATCAAATTTATTTTTCTTTTTAAAATTTTAGCTGCTAAATTTATGAAAGCCATGCAAGAAATGAGATAATTTCTTTTAATTTAAGCTTGGTAAGATATATCTCAAAACACAGGAAAATATATAAATTAGATGTTTAGTTAAATGTATATTAACTATATTAACTATAGATGCTTAATAAATATTTATTAGTTTACTGTTAACTAATCTGACTAAAAAAGTGTCTATGGATATATATAGCATAGAAGTTTAAGCCTACAGATTTTGAGTATGTCTGCCTGGATTTAAATCCCAGACTTGTCACTCTTGGCCAAGTTATTTAAGTACTCTCTACTTAAGATACATCTTGCATAAAATCAATATCTACCACATAGTATATTTTTAAGTGAATATAGTATAGAATAGTATACTATGTAGTATAGTATAGTATAAGTGAATTTCACTTACACATATATTTTTTCTAATCCAGTATATGTACGTAAAAATGCATATATTTATATAAATATTTAGTATTGTTAGAAATTGAAATTAGTGTACTTATATACATATATCTATTTACTTTTTAATAATGACCATTCTGACTGGTGTGAAGTGATACCTCACAGTAGTTTTGATTTACATTTCTCTGATTATTAATGATGTTGCACATCTTTTCATGTGCCTATTGGCCATTGATATAAAACATAACATTTTTAATCTTTCAACTCTTTAAAGTAACTCTGAATTATAATTTTATTTCTATGGCACCTCAGTGATGTGAAGTGGACAGTGAGATTTGTTTTTTATCATTTAATCCAACTGTGAACTAGGTAATTGATTCTGGAGAAATCTAAAACTGAATGGGTTAACATTGTTATGAGATGTCACTGGGCAGGTTGATCCATTGATCGATTTAATTTTGCAGTCTCAGAGAGAAGATGCTAAAACTGTAGAAGGAGAGATTTATATCAGAAATCAGAAAGTCCTAAAGCGATTAAGTCCTAAGGTAGACTTTTGTTATGGGTATGAAAATTTCCCTGAGAGTGTTTTGGAAAACAACAAGCAACAAATATTTGTAGAACAGCTGCCATGTAGATAAATTACAGTTTAAGCTCCCCCCTCTCCAAGTTTGGGGTTAGAATATATGAATTTTGGAATGTCTTTGGTTTAGATTTCTATGATTTGATACCTGACATAGCACCCAATCCTTTATACAGGTTGAATGAGAAATTTATCTGAATTTTCATGAACTATCACAAATAATTTTTTTAAGTATTTGAAATTATCCAAATGCAAGTGTTTAGCATAGCTTAATTATGAATTTAATTTTGATGTATAATTGCATATATTTTTAAGATGTAATTACGTTCTATAATTTGCTAGCCCTAATTTTAGTGAAGTGTTTACCAGCTTTGTGAAGTAGATGGTAATCAATAGACAAATATACTTATTACTGAGAGACATTATGAGGTTATTTATAGGTCTCTGAAGCATTAATTTCAGGATCTAGATAATGTGAGAAATGGCAGTGACTCTCTTATAGTGTAGTTTTGATGATTCTGTAAGATCTTGTTGGTACAGCATTTAGTGCTAGGCCTGGTGCATGGCAGCATACAATAGGTGTTAGTTATTATTATTAATGCAAATACTCATAGTTACTATTTTAAACACTTTTTAGTGACCAGGGCAATACTTTACTGTGCATATAACTGCCAATGCTTTTGCAAGGAAAAAAAAAAAAGAAAAAATCTCAAAAAGAATAAAATGAAATGTCACATTTTAAGAGGTTTTTACTGACTACTCTAAGTATACCAAAAATATAGGTATGTAAAAAAAAAAAGTGTTCCCCTGCCCCAGGGAGAATATTTGGTTCTGAGATATAAAGATTTTAAAAATATTTGCCTAAAAAATTGTTGCCAGTGTACTAGGCTGAATTAATTAGATATTAAATTGAACCCACACACTAGGAAAATATTCATTTTCTTAAGAGAATAGTTAATATGATATATATTTTAAGGTCAAATTTTGAAAACAATAAAAATCTCAAGAACACTGTAGATATAAATTTCAAAACTGGTTTTTGCTTAACAAATGTACCTATATTTATGGCAAAATTTGATCATATGTTATATAATAACCAAAACAACTTCAGAATTACTGTATTCTTGGTTTAATTTGTTCATGAATTGCTTTCACATTAGCTGCAGTATATTAAACTAATTTGACATGAAAAACAAGTAAGCGTAATAGAGTGACGTGAAAACAGTACTTGATCTCTTGATTTGAAAGCGAAGTTCCTTTCACTCTTACTTCTACAAATTTGCATTATTCAGCTTGGAGAGAAGACAGTTACAATGAGATTCAGTGTCATCTGCTCTATAGTAGGCTTTCCATTTCCCAGGGAGTGAGATATGAGCCTGTCATACATAAAACTGATGGACACGGTTGCAGTTCCTTAGCAATTAGTGGGGATGGGCACCAGGAGGGGAATTATTTGCACAGAAATCAAATTTAGTTTTCAAACCTGTATTTATGATTTTGAAAGGAGCCAAGAACAGGAAAAATTTAAATAGTTATTAGGGGTTTTATGGAAACTGAATAAATGAATGGTTTCAATGGGAAGCCAAATGTAAGTCTAAAAAAAGATAACTTAGCACTGGCAGGAAACCCTCAGGTCTTAAAATAATACATTTCAAAAATGAAGACAATCATTCTTGAAAAACAATGACAAAGCCAATCAAAAATAATTTTCCCATTTTAAGACCTCTCTAGAGTTTTAAGGCATTGTTTCTCTATTGACTTTTGTTTTTGAATTTTTAGTTTGACCTCAACTTTATAGGCGGTATAGAAGAAATGTTGTTACTTCTTAGAGACCTTTCTATATTCTACTTTCATTATTGAAGTATGGGTTAAAATCTTAAATATCCAGGCAGCTCCTTCTCTCTGTAAACTATTCAAATTCTAATAGTACATAACAAATTCTAATAGTATATATCAAATTCTAATAGCATATAACAATTTTATTTTGTTTGATTTATGTAAATAACATCAATTATTTATTCAGTGTCTGTGTGACAGTCACTATATTAGGTGCTGTGAAAAAATAGAATAATTAGATATAATCATTGGCCTGAAAGAAACTCACAACCAAAGGGGGAAGAAATGAATATAAAGATAAATTACATACATATAAATAGCTGAATGTATACATACTTGAGACAGAGGTGAAAAGAAAAAGAACAGTAAAATTGTAAAGAAAGTTATTAAAAAGTAAAATTTTGAACAGTGGCCTATAAAACATAGAAGGAAACTGAAGGAAGCAGTCAGAATTCTGGGGGATTTGGCCAGTTCTGGGGATGAGAAGTCTTATTGCAAAGCTGGGACAGTAAAAGGTGTGAGAGGTGAGAGGAAGGTCAGTACTGGCTGAAAACCACTTAAAGG
The DNA here is from genome assembly GCF_048564905.1 of Vicugna pacos. Lineage (NCBI taxonomy): Eukaryota > Metazoa > Chordata > Mammalia > Artiodactyla > Camelidae > Vicugna > Vicugna pacos. The sequence continues at coordinate 58,322,462 of NC_132987.1, read as the reverse complement.
ATGCATATGATTCACTAGAAAGGGACAGAGGAGAAGAAATTTGTGGTAAATATAATAGCATGAGAAAAATGTGATCCCCTTACATAAAATGAAGGCATATAAAAAACCTAGTACTACACATATTTTTTACATTTTAAAAACTTCAAAAAATGTAAGCAAACACTATTAGAAGAGTGGGGGTTGAATATTATAAGAAGTTGCAAGTTAAAAAAAAAATTCCCCTTGATTTTTTTTTTCGAAGTGATACCCATAGACTGGAAGGAGGCTTTTCCTAACATTTGCAGAGCCTGGAGCAAGAGTACAAATAGAGGTCTATCACATGGGAAAATGTTCTACGCTGAACTAGGAGACCAGGTAGAAACTTAGAATTATCTATTTGCTTGGCAAGGTGGCAGTGCATGAAGAGCTGGCCCTGGTCCCTGAAGAGAAGACCACTCCCTTGATCCCCACCCTATTCCTATTCTATCCCCCACCCAATCCCATTGACCTGTACTGTGGGGGGCTGTGCACAAGGTGGCCATTCCATCCCACATGGCAAGCCTCTCTTTAGGTAGATACAAAGACACCCAGTGGTGTGATTCATCTTTGGGAGAAAGGACAGTTGGAGGACACTAAGTAAGCTTGGATAGTTCAGACAAAGAATTCCAAGGTCTTGTGTGTCCAAATCACGGTCTCGAAGTTGGGAAACGTTTCTGGTTAGGCATATCTCCTAGGTCCCTCCTATTTCCCACCCTGTGGGAGAAGCATGGCTGGAGGAGGGCCAGAATGCAGGATCCCAAAAGCAGTGCTACCCATAGAGCAGTACTCCAACTGACACCATCAACTTCTTGTTACTGGTCCATGATGAGATAAGATGCTTCACCAGGATCTAAATAAACTACATCACTAGGCTTGTTATTTACTTTTACTGACATTTTCCCTTTTCCTTTAGGATGACTTGCCTAGGAAACCAATATTAGTTTACATTCTGATACAAGTTCCTTATCTTGTGATGGATCCACTCATGAGGTGGTACTGCTCTAAAGGATGAGGCCAAAATTGGGGCCACTCTTGACCAAGTCTAGAAGTTAGAGTTACAAGAGACCAACACAAGCAAACAAAATGATTTTTTTTTTGATGCACAACATATTCCCAATAGGCATTTCCAATAGAGGATTAAATATCTGCCCTCTTTAAGACAGTCCTGTCAGAGACAAAGTCACCAATGAACTCACATTATAGTCTTCCCAGTAATAGCATCAGTTTAATTGGATTTAAAATATAAAACGTAACTAATTGGGATGTTAATTTGGTCTTATTCCATGAAGTCAGTCCTAACCTTATATTCTGTTTTCTTCCCAGATTAGTGTGACTAGTCACCGTTAAATACAATGATTTTATGAAAAGGATTTTGGTAATCTAATGTAAAACCATAGGTGTGAAAAAATTAATTAAAGTTTTCAACTCAATTAATTAACTTCTCAAGTTCAACTAATTAACTTCTAGGCAAATGACAATTGATGAATTATTAGGATACTGTGGACACTGCTTGAATTCTGTAACTAGAAGTTTTTATTTCGGTAGCATAGAGAAGATCAAGCTGGAGTTGTAACAGATGGTCCAATATCTTCTACTTTAAAGAGATCAGAAGTATTATCATTCAAATTTATAGAGTTGATTAATTAGAAGTGATGTCCCAGTAACTAGAGTTTTCCTCTTGGGAATCACTCTAAGGGAAGACATTTAATATGTTCGCCTCTTTGTCTTAACAGATGTACTATTTCACAGACAGGCTGGCTATCAAAGAAACTTTAACCTCAAAAATAGTTCCCTTGACAATTAATCAGCAATAAAATTTAATCTCAGAAATTGCAAGGTAGTTCCATTAGAAAATAGATTTAATTTACATACATTTATTTTGCACATTTTTTAGAACACAGTGTTCTACAACAAAAAAACCACTGAAATGTTAGATTTAATAGACTACTTTAAAAAGAGAATTCCATCAGCAGAGTGAATGTAAGGAGATAATTTTGAAAGAAGCTAATTTGAGCTCAACAGCTTTAGAGTACAATTCACCCTTACATGGGTTCAAGTGTATGGATCCAGGAGAGAACAATTGGGACCTCTTTGAATCTGCTTTCTAGCTCCTGGCCCTGAAACTCATTTGGCTCCAGGGAGAATCCAGGTGTTCAGGTTCATTTTAGGTCAAGACTGAATGAAATCTCAGAGTAGAATTCAAGGATGCCCCAACAAGACGAAATGATGATTGACTTGTTGATCACTTTCTTTTCATAGACATGGAAACTTGAGTTCTGGGGACGATAGGTCACTTTTTCAAGACTCACTGAAAAACAAGATCATGATTTTCTTTCCTAAATCAGGATACACGTTCTACCACTGCTGCCTCAAAAACTGTTAATTGCCCTCCTTTAGCCACATGAGCTTAGTGAGAATAACTTGTGATTTAGTAAGAAGTGCATTCTGTGGATGGGCCATCTAAGCTTTGATACATGGCTACATCATTTATTCATTCATTTAGCCAAATATATGCTGAATAACTTCTATGTGCAAAGCACAGCTGGGCATGATGAATCACAGAGAGAGAATAAAAGTACGTTCAGTACCCCTACTATCATCAAAAGTAGCAGTGACTGCTTCTAGCTAGAGCTTTTGATGACAGTAAGGGTACTGAACATGTTTTAATCCTCTCTTGGCTATTTGCAACAGCATGGATGAACATAGAGGGTGTTATACTAAGTGAAATGAGTTAGATAAAGTAAAACAAATACTCTATGTTATCACTTACATGTGGAATCTAAAAAATAAAGCAAACAAATGTATATAACAAAACAGAAGCAGATTCACAGATACAGAGGACAAGCTAGTGGTTACCAGCAGGGAGAAGGATGAGGGGAAGAGCCAAATAAGGGTCTGGGATTAAAAGATATAAACTACTAGGTATAAAATAAATAAGCCACAAGGATAATTGTACAGCACAGGGAAATATAGCCATGATCATGTAATAACTTTAAAGGGAGTATAATCTATAAAAATATTGAATCACTATGTTGTATACCTGAAACTAATATAGTATTGTAAATCAACTATACTTAAATTATAAAAAAGAAATAGATACACATATCCAATGTGATATTTATTCTAATACAAAAAAATGCTATAGTCTTTGAAGGGTCAGTTTATGGGTTATTGGAGGAAGTAAAGAGCATATCTCATGGGGGTGCAGGAATGGGGATCAAAGCTACAAAGATGAATTTATAACTGGGACTCAAAGGGTTTTCCCAGGAAAGAGTGGAGATAGTGGCAAGTTGCCCAGGAAAGCTGGCAGCTGAAGGATGGAGCAGAACTGATTATAGGATGCAGATACCAGATCCTGGCTAAGAAGGAAAGTTCATAAAAAAACTTAACCAAGAGAAGGAAAAGGAAAGGAACCAGCTCACCACAGCTACAACCCAGGAGTGTCAGAGCTGAAATAATGTCAGAGTGAAAGGACGTCTTGGTCCAAACCATGTTTATTTGGAAATGACTGGCAGGCTCAATATTCTATTCTCGGTATATATGTTTGGTGTGGGGAGGCAGCATGCAGGGATTGCTGTAAAAACCTATACTTCTATTTTCTATCCAACAAAGGTCACTCTGTTTGGTGCCTATCAAGTCCAACTAATAATGAATATAGATAGGTCCCACTTGAGTACTATTTATTGAGATTTTTTATGAAGTTCTCAAATAATTTCATCATAATATGAGCTCGAAGAATGAACTCTAGAGATAGCAACACTCTATTGTACGGTTTTATATGTTCATCTGAATCATAGTGAATTCTTGAAAATATATTGAAAAAGAAGTAACAATCACCCATAATTCAAAACAAGGACCCAAATCAACTAGTGCTAAAATTTTGGGTTTATGTATAAATGTTTGTGTATATAGACATACATATGTCATATACATATATATATATATATATATGAGGTGATTAAATGATCACTTTTAGAAATGATATTATTATATTGTATGCCTTGGGAATGCAAGAAGACAAACTTCATAGTAATCAAAGAAATACACTTAAAAGAATAAAAAACTATATTTCATTTAATAAATTAGAAGTGATTAACAATTAATGGCACTGTCCAGTGTGAGCAAAGGTTTTTTTTTTATGGTACCAATTTTAAATACAGTCTTATTTAAGGCATTGTATTTTCCACTTACAATTCAGGGCTTATAAAGTGCAATGTTACAATATGTCCCTGTGCACATATTCCATATTCAAATATCAAGAATGCCCAGTTATCTATTATAGCAGCTCAACTTTAAAACTGCCATGGAATTTGCTACAAATTTGAGTCCTTCAGTGTTTTGTGTGGAACAATGCTAAACCTGTGCTAGGCTGGTTTAATCAGCCTCTTCAATGGTAAGCCCAGAGGAGGCACCACCAGATGGAGAAGCGCCCCCACCAGGGAAGCTCCCAGGCGTCCCTCCTGGCATGGCTCCTGCGCTCTGGGACAGCTTGGTGATGACTGGACGTGTGGGCAAAGGTTTGGGAATATGGGCAAGTGTTGACAGAAGTGTAATCGTTTTTAACGTTTTGTAGAGCAATCAGTCTATATACATCAAAGGCTTTTGAGATTGTTTTTACTGTGACCTAAGAATGTATAAAAAGAAAGTGACATGAATATATACAAAGCTTCATGAATAAGTATATTAGCTAAAATAGCATTTCAAATACTAAATGATTTTAAACAACATAATTTTCAATGCTAATTAAATAAATGATGATATGGCTACATGATGTAATAAGATACAGCTATGGACCATATGGGGTAAAGTGTGATGTGATTATGGAGTAAAATGTTGATGAAATGTGATGAATTTTAAAGGTGGTAAAACTGGTATATGTGTGCTTGTGTTACCTCAAATCTTTTAGGAATGTATATGTATGATTTGGTCATGAAACAATATTGTTAAAATGGTAAAAATTAAAATGCTATCTCAGAGAGAGAAAGTGCAACCTTTAGTAATGTGGGTAAACTACGGTTTGATGTAAAACTACTTTTTAAGGATAATAAGAGAAACCACATGCACAATACTCTAGTCCTGCATCTTTGTCTACTATTTTTTCATGTGTGTGTATTTATACTAGTTTCTGTATAGGCTGTTGACTTTTTTAAAGAATATTTTTATCTTAGTGGCAGAATCAAAGCTGAACTTAGCTTCTCTTTTGTCAACTACAAAGCAAATAGAAAACAGATTTGCTGTATGGGGTTTCCATCCCTGTTCACATAAACGATACCTTCCATTGAAAGGTAGGTTCTGTTTCCCGACACTTAGAATCTGGGTTGGACTTGACACTTGCATTGAACAATAGAACACAATGGAATTGACCCTTTGGGACTTCTGAGCCCAGGCCTTAAGTAAGAGTTGCCAGATCTTCTGCTTTTGCTCAGGGAGAATGCAGACACAGCATAACACATCCAGGTTCACATGTGAAATGAGAGAGAGGCCACATGTAGAAGGACTGAGGGCTCAGACATATGTGGGAATCCAGCCGACATCACGTGAAAAAAGAGGCCCAGTCCTCGATCCATCCCAGCTGAGGAGTTAGCCATTTGAGTGAGACAATCTTGAACTTTCTGGCTGGGCGGATGTTCTAGCTGAATGCAACTGAAGAAGGACCATCTGTCACCACGTGGAAGAGGTGAGGATGCCCGGATATCTGACCCACAGAGAAAAATGATTGTCATTTGAAGCCACTAAGCTTCAAGTTGTTAATTATGCAGCATAGTTAACTGAAACAATTAACTATGCATCAGTAAGTAAACTAGTGTGTAGTAAGAAACTAAGTAGTACCTGGTAAACTAGCTGTTAACTAGGTAACTAGCATCCAGAAACGTAATTCAGTACCTAGATCTGGCCACTGAAGAGCCCCTTCAAAGGCAGATTCTCTTGACATGGAAATGAAATCAACATTTTCTTTGTGTGTTATTTCTGCATATGCTACTTCTTATAATAGGATTTAGCCCATAAACTAATGTCTTGTATGCTATTTCTTATAACATCTTGCTTATATGGTTTCGCCATGTTTATTAATAACATAATAAAATGTTTGTTACCTTCTATTTTCTGCATAGGATATAAGGTAAGTCATTTAACAGACTAGGGTGATATTTGGATCTAATTGCAATTTATGGCAGGTTGAACATATAGAAATCATGAGAAAAAAGTTTGGACTGGAGAAAGAATCTTGGTTCTTCTAGTGATTTGAGGGTGTGTAAGCAAGGGCTTGGGCAAGCTCCTTACTCCTCCCAGTCTCTGATTCCTCATCTCTAAGCAGAGAGGGAGAAACCTGTTGACATCCGAATTTCCATCTAATCAGCCATGAAGAGTCTGGATTTAGTTAAAGTACTAAGGAACACATTTTACCTTGAGCATTTATTTCAACCTCTCTCTTAAACATGTTCCATGATATAATGGAGGATTACAAATACAATTTTTAGACTTTTAAAAGCTAATTTGTGTCATTATACCTGATAGCAACTGGGGAGAAGACTGTCATGGCTGAGATTTGGTGATTAATATTCTTATTATCTAGAAATTATCTCTAAAACCTAGACATGAGCCAGAGTTAAGTGAGTAAACCTACTTTATAAGGGTTTTTATGAAACCCCAACAAAACATTTTTTAAATTACTGTAAGTGCTTTTAAAAGATGAAAATTAAGCTGGGCACATGTGGGAAAGAATGATCAGAATGGTAAAGGACCTGAAACCATGATGTTAGGTGAAAGAATTGGAATATTTAGTCTAGAAAAGAGAATGGAGGAGCATAGATTGCTCTTTGTGGCCCTTAGAGGAAGGAAGAATGAGGAGTGGAATTAAAGGGAGTTAAATTTGACTCTGTTATGTGGAAGAACTTCTTAAGAATTCTCTCATAATGGAGTCCATCAAGCCAAGATTATACAATCATTTGAGAGAAAGTCTTCCAAGTACATTCAAGAACTAGTTTCTGGTTATTCTAAGACTCTAGGTGACTACTTTAATGCATAAAGATATTCTGACTTTAAAAAGAAGTTTAGATAGAGATTTCTCCTCCTGGGCCTTGGGACAGTGAAAGGGCAAAGGTTGAAGGCCGCACTTTGGGGATGGTTAATATAGCAAAGCTTTTCAGGGACAGTAGCATCAACTCCTAGGCAAATAGTCTGGTTACAGGTCTGAAACATTCACAAGGTTAGCCAACCTTCAAAGACAAACACACATTTCTCTGAATGTTCCTTCACCAGAATTACATCAATGTGTTCTTTAATTCTTGTATTTTAAAACCCATGATTTTCTTGTGGTGAGTGTCTCCAAGCCATTGGAGACCTTGAGGATAAGGACTTGCCAAAGCCAGTTGTGGCCTGGGCACATGTGCCAGCTGGATGATCATGCTTAACTTTGGGTTTTTTATTTTCCTTCTTCTTGCAGCTTTGAGTAAAGAACTTTCTTGGTTTTCTTGGGTCCCAAATTCAGGACTCTGCACTGAAGTCATCTATAGAGCTAGACTGTCATAGGGTACCCTTGAGGGAAAGTGAAATGTGTTTTCCTTTCTAAGGGACTTGACCAAAATCATTTTCCATCTCAGAGCCTCTGTTAAGGAATTCAGAGCTGCCTTTCTGATCCTTCCCAGTTCTGAAAAAGAACAAAAGCTTTTTCCTTGCATCATAGTTTGGATGTAAATTCTTATTAATGCCTTGGACTCCTGCCATGTCCATGTACTTTCAGATTCCTGGATAAACTTCTGATGTACTGAATCACAAACTACAATTACACACATAATAAATGACCGGTTTCAATGTTTTATTAACATTCTGGCTTTTCAGACTAGAATTTTTGTCCTTTTGATTTTCCTATATTCCTTGTCAAACAATGGTGGAAACAAGAGCTGAAGAATTTAGCTTTGTAAAAATTTCCCCACTTGACCTAGAATCATAGAACCTGAGATGGGAAGGACTAACATTTGAAATCATTGTTAGAAGTCCCCCAATTGATAACTGAGAAGGTATTTGCCTTTAGGTGTTGAATGATTGCACATAGAAGGCAACTATCTTCATTCCTTTTCCACCCCTCTTCCAACCACACCCTGCTTATTCTTAAAACATGTTCTTGGCCTCCACAGAACTCCTAAGGCTGTGACTAGGTGCTTGGCTACTATGCTAAGAAAGTCTTTTACAGCAAAAAGAGCCCAGAGATCAGACTTACTGGCTGAATCAGATACCAAATATGTTATATAAAATACCCAAATTTAAGCTTCTTTCCCTTCCAAAATTCCAAACAGGAAAAATATTTTTAAAAAATTATGATGTATCCATTACATGTAAGACAGGAGGACTAATTGTTAATAGCATCTTTAAACAAAGGAAAAAATACAAGAAATAAAAATACAGAATACAAAAAAATACAATATTTTGTTATACATATCATGAATAAGGGCAGTGTGATAACTATGATTAAAAGACATGAGGTTCATTTTTCTGTGTGGATTTATGAAATCAGTTTTGCATGCAAAGATATTAATTATAATTATCGGTTTCATTTTTTATTTTCTGAATATTCTACATAATATAAATTGCTTTCTGATACTAATCTTTATTCAATAATATATTTGTAGTTTTCTTTCTACTGATTGAGATACAGATCATTGTTCTGATCCAATTTTGTGGCAAAAGTTGAAGCATTGATGGGGATTTTCAGTTGTTTACTTTAGGACACAAGTGTGTGCATTAACTGGAATTTGTATTTCTTATCTTTGGACGACCAATTCAGTTCAACACACATTTATTTAGTGCCAATTTATGATGTGTTATCTATGTTAAAGGGATGTATTGGAAGAAAATAAGAGTAGGTGATGGAAACCCTCGGAGAGTTTATTACAGATGAAAAATAAGAACACCTTAGTTTAAGGTGTGAGCACAAGCAATGGAATCAGATGCGCAGATTGAGATCTATCTTGGTGATAACATTAATTGGTGAAGCTGTTTTGGGAGGAAAGGGAATGAGAGGAGTCAAAGCTGACAAGCAGGTTTTGCTTTGAGCATCTGGGTACAAGGTGTCATTGACTGGGCAGCATTGAGTGGCACCAAATAAAGAACAAACAGTATTGGAGGAAGAGAAGATTATGAGTTAGTTTTGAATATCTGTTGAGTTTCAGGTGTCTGTGAAGCACCTGAATACAGATGTGAAGTAGACAGTTGGATAAATAGCCTGGATCTTAAAAGAGAGGTGTGGACTAGTAGACAGATTGGGTATCCATTAGAATATAGGTGCTCACTGAAGTCAAAGGCGTAGGAGAGATGACATAGTCCTGGATGGAGAATGCAGAGTGGAGGACAAGAAGGCCTAAGACAGTTCCCTGAGAAAAATTTGATAGCTCAATAAGGGAAGATGAACCTTCAAGTAAGACTAAGGTAAATAGCTAGAAAAAGGGAAATTAAAAGTTTCTAAGGTTGAGAAGCTAGAGGAACGGAATATTTTAAGGAGGAGAAAGTGATTGTTTTGGAGATGACTAAGTGGTCTAACAAGCTAAGGAACAAAAAGTTTCCTCTTGGACTTGGTGAAACAGATGACACTGCTAGTAAGGATGAGAGCAGTCTGGGTGGAATGTAAGGGGAAAATCGGGCAGCAGAGGGGTGAGTAATTGTCTTGTGGGGTTAAGACTGATGATTGTGAGTTTATAAGGAAATCAATCAGTGCAGCGGTGGGTTCCCCCTCCGCCAATAGTGCTTAGTGCCTTGGGTACAGGCACAGAAAAGTCAAAAGTCACATGAGTGTGGAGAATGTGGTTTGTTGGAAAGGCGAAATGAAAGGGGAAAGGGGACAGGGATTTTAGGGAAGAAAGTGGACACTCACCTGGATAGGAGAAGAGTAAAGAGCTGAAAGATGGGGGAAACCAGAGGGCTTAATAAACCAGTGATTCCATTGAGGTTGAAGGTCAGCTGGACTGAGGGCAAATGATCCAATCAGCTGGAATTTATAGACGATTGTGGTCAGAACCTGAGATTTCTTTATGATTGTTCCAAAAGGTAGACTAGCTTACGTGCTGACAGGAGAAGTTTACACTTTGGGAACTAGGTGTTCATTTTCCTTGTTATCAAAAGCGGGCTTGAGGCCTTGATGTCAAGCACTCATTGTATTCCTCCGAAAGTAGGGTCGTATTATAGTTGGTTGAGAGCTAACGGCCCAAAGGAGACTCTGTAACTAGAGAGCAGTGGGGCCCCAAACTGCACATAGAAAATTCGGTTAAATGTGTCTGGGGCTTAAAAGAGAAGTCTGAGTTAATGGTGTAGGTTTGAGATTCCTCAGAATATACGTAGTCAAAAGGTCACAAGAAATCAATGCAGGGTTTTAAAACCTAATTTTTTAGATTTTGATGTATTATGCATTTTAGGACACAGAATGTAGTAGTTTTCTAGTATAAGCAAAATACATGCTCACTATATTAGGAATCACTAACAAGCCAAACACTAAAGTGAAAATAACACATAATTCAGCCATAGAAAGAAATAACTACTTGGCAGTAGGTCTTCCTCCTGGAGGCGTACGCGTGTGTATTTACTTTGATTAGAATCAGGCCTGCAGCACACGTACTGTGGTGAAGTATTTTTCATTACGGTAAATGTCATTAATATTTTTCAGGTCACTAAATATCTGTCTACATCAAAATTTTTAACCTTCCACAAAGCAATACCTATTTATCGTGCCTCAGATACAATACAATATTCAAAGTACATATTCTGGTCTTTATTTCCAAGCTGAAAAAGAGAAACTTTCAAGGCTCTAACTAGATGTGTGTTCTGGGGCTGTGTCTCTTCTCTCTAAGCCATGGTGTTGGAAGGATTGGATTAATGGACCCGTAACATCTCTTGTAAGTTCTGTAATTTCTGTTCTGTTCTATTTTATTCTCTTCTGTTTTAAAACACGAACTGGTAACATCCTAGTAAATTCAGCATGCGGTCAATGCATACATCTGATTATACTCAGAAGAAAACTGGGGCAGAGAATGTTCAGTGGCTAATACTGACTTCTTGGGAGCATGAGAGCCAGGGCTGGGAATGGAACCCCAGAGGCCTCGCTCCAGCAGACTGTGTTCTCATTTACTCAGCAGAACCAGGCTGGCCACCCCGCCCTGCCACTCTGAAATACTGGCTTACCCAATTTGAACCTCGGAGGTTTTGAGGTTTCAGCATCACTAGCCTTTATGGGCAAAAGCTTGCTTTCCAATCCCAGTGTGGCTTCATTCTGGACATCCTCCCTTTCTAGGCCAAGATCCCCGCTCAGCATTTGCAATAAACCTCTGCCCTCCGGATCCAGGAGTCGTATCTCGCCTTGTTGTCAGATCCCATTTCAATCTTTAGTGACCATTCCGTTGGATCAGTCCATTGAAGCTGATTCCCATAGTATATTCATTTTGACTTTTCTTTTGCAGACAGTTTTTGCCACAGTGTAATTTGCTTGGGGGCAGATTGGAGTCTGTGATTACAGACTACCATTACATTAGTCAGTGCAAACCTTGGCATGTCTCTTTTGCGGTACATTTTAAAAGTTAAGTTTCATTAAATTTTTATGACTATCCAATATTTATGTATGGTCAATGGTAAAGGAAGGAAAAATGCTTTATGGAATTCATGAGCAAAATTTGAACTCAAGTTAGGAAAGACTGTCAATTTGACCGATTAGCATTTAAGCCAATATTAAGAATGAAGAATATCAAGTGTGTACAATGAATGAATCTAATTGGTAAGATTTTCTTTTTATATACGGCTCCACTTGCTGTTAACAAATCCTTATTTCATGAAATGCATCAAGGTAGTTATTCCATAATCTTCCTAGGTTATGGAGGAAATATAAATACATTTGAAAAAATATCATATTCTTAGAATATGTTCTCTTATTTGTATGCAGGTAATATATGCTCTTAAATAAGCTGGCAGTTTTGTATAGAGTTGTCAACAAATTTTTAAAGTCTTACTTAAAAGTTGGGTGATCAAAAATACCCTCCATAAGCAATTGCTCTTAGATTGTTTGATGATAGATATTCATGAAGCCTTGAAAGAGTGGTAAACATTTCTCCCTTTAAAAATATGAAGGCAGAAAAGTTACAAATCACTATTTTTCTGGGAAAATTTCTTGTCAAATTTTTTCTGAAATAATAAAAATATTCTAATGTTCTGATTTCTAAGCTGACCTCCAATCTAATGTTCAAACCTAAACTTTTTGAATTTTTTGTAATGGAGGTACTGGGGATTGAAATCAGGACCTTGTGCATGCTAAGCACCCACTCTACCACTGAGCTGTACCCCCATCCCTGGGCATTTTCATCTGGAGTTCACTAGTCACTTCATACCAAGTATATATTGAATCAAAATTTGATTTCATCCCATCATAAAATTGCTACTTCTCAGCTTCCAGTCACGGTCAATGACATCTCCGTTATTTTGTATAATTGTAAAATTTTACACCATTTTGATTTTTTTCTGTTAAAAATTACATCTAATAAAGTAAAAATCTGGTGATGCCTCTCTTCTGCCCTGATCCACTCCATAATTTTGCATACGTTGAAATACATACATAAGACACTTAAGATATTTGACATACCATAACTTTAAATGAGTTAGTCACACTTATTTCTTCTTAGGAAGAGAGAGGCAGAGAGAGACAGAACCATAAAGAGAGTTTGAGCTTTTTTCCTCAAAATTTATACTACGCGCTTAGAATTTTGAATGCCTCTAGACCAGCATCTGGTAATTTTCAAATATTGTTGCTTTTTTATAACATTTATAACATAATGAGGTATTTTGCTCATTATTCATCCTTTCAGGAATTTTGGTCTATTTATTATTATACTGAAAAACTTATGCCATACTTTTTTTTTCAAAACCCTTTTGTAAATCTCTTTTAAGTCTAACATTTTGTTAAAAAGGATACAGAGAGATGACCTTAGACCAAATATACAAAAATAATTTTTAAATAATATTATGTTCAACAATAAAGGGAACTTTTAGTAGTGTGTGTCTGTATTTTAACATACAGAAAAAGGAATGTGCAAAAATACTCAGAAGCATTGCTTCTATCCAATCAGGATTGATTAAACAGATAGGCATTATGTCGAGAAGAACTAAAATTATGTTATAGATGGATCCATAATGGTATGAAAAAATGTTCATGACATAAAATTTAATAGAAATATTATAAAACAGCATGTACAAAGCACACCCATTTTAGTTAAAGATGTTTGTGACTCTAAAAAAAAAAAGACCCGAGAGATGTATGTCAAACAACTTTACTAGAGAAAAGGCTAAAATTTGTATCTCTATTTTTGTCTGTGCTCATATGTAATATTATTTCCAAGTGAAGTTTACTGATTTTGGTACCAGGGTTATGTTGGTTCATATAAAGATATGTGGACTACATACTATTTCTCTACTTTCTGAAAGAATTTGTATACTCTTGGATTTTTTTCATTAAATGTTAGATAGACTTCACCAGTGAAGTCAGCTGAGCCTGGAATTCTCTAAGTGAGAAAGCTTATCATTATAAATTTAATTTATTTAACATGCATAGGGCTGTTCAGGTTTTTTGATTCTTTTTGTATTAGTTTCGGTTATTTGCAGAGTGAAATAAATCACATATTGAACAAGAGAGGGAGGGAGAAAAAGAAAGACATGAAAAACACAGGTACTCCGGTGATCATTGAGAGGAAGGAGTGAGATGTAAGAAGAGCGGCTGCAAGTGTGAATTTGCCATCAATTTAGTTCCATGCATGTGGCATGTATTCCTTGTATGTTCAGAAAAGACGTGAAAAATGCCTAATGTACTCCCAATGATGTAAGAGTTTAATAACTTCTGCATCTCTCATTCCCAAGACTGAACTCAATACTTCCAGGCCTTAAAAATAAAAATAGAGTTTAATCTATAAATACAAGATTCATATTACTTGCAACAAAGCGTAATGAATATATAAGCCATCTGTCTTAGTAAAACTGTCAAGAAAGGTAATTAATTTGCAATGTCCACTTCTACTAAATTAAGTTGTATTTTAAAATTTTATATGCCCTTCATAAGAGTGAAGTTTATCTTTAAAACACTGACCAAAAAACCAAACCAAAACAAAAATGAAACAAGTACATCTATTTTTTAAGAGGCTTTGTCATATCTTCGAGTTCACCTGAGTCCTACTAAGGAGTATGGTAGAGGTGGGGTCGGGAGGGGTGGCGATTTAGAAATCTGAATGATTACATCAAAGAGAAGATACTAGATTATATGTTAGTCCTGAAATTTAGGTATAAACTTATGCAAAGGAAAAGTCACATACAAACATTTTTCATTAAAAAAAATTTATGGGCTGTGCAATGCTATAAGTGTTACAGGCATGTTTATAACCACAACACAAAATCTTTATAATAATCAAATGTAAAATACAAGTCTGGGTCAATATACAACCTAATAGAAATCATAAAGTTTTAGAGATTGCATTTACGATTGTCACGGTTTATTCAAACAGCATGAGTCTTGGCTCGGAGAGAACCTAGCTCAAAAATCAGAATTCTCATTTGAATAAAAGTTTGACAATTTTGTATTTATCAAGAGGCATGAAATCTAAAGCAACTATAAAACTACGGTTTGCATGTTCTCATTGAACATTTATCGATCTCTGCTATATGCAAATTACCAAGTTGGGGTGGTAATAGGTTGGAAAACTTTTATGCCAATTATAAATTCCCACCACCTTTTGGCTCTGGCTATTGCTATGGCAACCAGCAGTCTTCAGATATACCTTAACGATTCCTCATTTCTTACTTTTTTGCCCTTGGGCTTCTTTTTTTGCCTCAATATAGGATGCTGTGGGAGCTGACACAGCCTTTCTGGAATAGCTAAAGGTAGGATCCTACTTGACTTGTGGACAGGATTCAGGGGCTAAAAATCCCTCTGTTGAGTGTCCTAGTCTGACAGTTCTGAGACATACTCTTCGTCTTCTTCAGAAGCGTGGCAGGGGAATTTACTTCTGGTTGTCCACAGCAGAACCAAGTCAGTAATGCATTTGTATTAGTCTGCCTTTCTTCCTTACTTCACTCTTGCAATTCCATGCCTCCGATTCCCCGGGAGAATCTTCATAAGTGTAAGACTTTGTCTCAAACTTTGCTTTTTTGGAGAACCAAAACTAAACGTTATGTAAACATGTGGAAGTTACCCTTCCTACCATGAGAAACTCATATACTATATATATCTTTAGTTTAGCTCAAGTACAAGAAATATTGTTAGAACTATATCATGCAAAACAGTTTTGTGCAAAAAATCCATTAGTTGTGTCACAAAACTTGTCCTTAAAGCATGTGGCAGAGTTGGGATTCAAAGTCAGATTTGGTTACATCATCATTTATGACTTAATAAGACTAAGAGATCATGCTCAAGTCAGGCAATAGAGGAGAGCTGAATGAATGACATGCACACCAAGGTGTGGGTAGGGTTAAGGAAATCTAAAGGGGGATGGTAAACTGTCCCAGGGGTCAGGAACAGCAGGGTGCCTCACTACCCCTTAACTGAAGAGGAGGGAGAGAGAGTAATTAGCAGAATCTGGAGACAGTAGCTCCATGGAGAGGGCTACCTTTCAAGATCTGTGGCTTTGAGGACACGAAAGCAGTTGAACGCCTGCAGCCTAGCAAGGGGGGATCTAGGGAAGTAAGTACCACACAACCCACCACACGCTGGAGGGAGAAGTCTGCTGCGAAGTAAGTAATGGTCTGACCTATCCACAATCTAGAGCTCCACTGGGATGAGAGATTGTGGTTCAAAACAGACTGATTAGTGGAGAACAAATTCTGACAACGATTGGCTCACTAACCCGGAGCAGGGTTGGGTTACAAAGGGCAGAGGAGCATCGTGGAGATTCGCAGCAGCTGCACGAGTCAGGGAGGACTTTATTACCTCATCCTTAGTGACACTGATGATGATACAGGAAAAACTGAGGTGAGAGGATGGCTATGTCCTAGGTCTCCTTGCCTTTGCGCAGGAAAGAATTTAAGAGCGGGCCACAGTTGAGTAAAGGTATATTTATTCAGAGAGATACATACTCCATAGACAGAGTGCAGGCTGTCTCAGAAGGCAAAAGAAAGGCCATGAGATGTGAAAGTTGGGTGCTCAGTTTAAAGTAAAAGTAGACACACACTCCATAGACAGAGTGTGGGCCATCATGGAAGGTGAGGGAGCGAGGGACCATGAGGCATGGTGTTGCTACTTTTTATGTGCTTGGTAACTTCATATGCTAACAAGTGGGAGAATTATTCCAACTACTTCGGGGAAGGGGCTGGGATTTGCAGGAACTGGGCCATCGCCTATCCTTTGACCATTCTTTTATGATCAGCCTTGAAACTGTCCTGGCACCTGTGGGAGTGCCATTTAGCAGGCTATTGTATTTCAATGAGCAGATAATGAAGCTCAAGGTCTACTGGGAGTTGAATCGTCCACCATCTTGGTGCTAATTGCTGTGTCATTCTTTTAATGGTTGTGCCCTGCTCCCTTCCCTCCTGTCTCAAAAGCACAAAACCAGGGCAGCTCCAGTGGTCTAGGTAGTAGGTAGTAGGTCTAGTTTTGTAGAAAGCATAGACCAGTAATGCAATTCCAAACTTTTCAGACTCTTAAGCACTCTTCTCAAGAGAGAAGTTCCAGAAAGAATATTAAACCTCACCTGGGTCTCATGCCTATATCCTGGTTGGGTAATAATGGGGCACTTCAACTAATATTATCACCAGACTCAACTCTGTGAGGAAACAGTTCTTTCACCAAGGCAAAATCAGACTGCTGTTATCAGAAAAACAAAAAGACAGATGCTAGGCAGAAAAAAAAAGTCCTATTATGCTTATAGCTTACACTTTATATTCCCAGGAATACTAAGAACAGAATAGATCAACAGCAGCCTTATAACCTGAAACCAATTATTCAGAAGAGGTATATTAGTACAATGAAATATGTGTTATTTTTAAATCTCTAACATCTAACCACAGCTGTATTCAGCTGAATGCATGCATGCATGAATAAACAAATGAACTAATGAATTTAGGTCATTAGTAGGTGCAGCCTACCACAAAATTTTGAGGGCTCTGGATAGTCACAGAGTGCAAACTCAATTTCTGTGGTAGTTAAATTCAATGTTTGAATCCTTTTGAAGAAATAAATTTTTTAATAGAACTTCACAGTTTAGTGTAGAGGAGAAGTATCAAATATCATTAATATTTATATTTTTAAATCAGAGGTTGTTTAGCACAAGAATATTTGATAAGCAGATAGAGGAAAGCTATTCTTTCTTAAATTTAGGTGCAAGCTGTGACTTTTGTTGCTGTCGTGATTATCTCCAAATCTTGGAGTTGTGCATTTCAACTTCCTCTTCTCCATTGTTGCATGAGGTTAATTGTCAAGTCCAATTTCAATTGCGTATTCCTATATGCACCATCTCCATTTCCTTTCCAGAGAGTCCATGCTATTTCTATATTGGGGATTATACACGTTTGTTAAGAAAAAAATTGAAATCTGCCCCATATGGCCAGACTTCATGTCTTTCTAAATTATTATTTCCAGCTTCCTTATACGAACCTCATATGCAAGTAAAACTAATCTTCTTGTAAATAATCAACTATCTAGATTTTTTTAGGATATGCCTTCTTAACAGAAAACTTTATTCTGTTATAAATCATTGTCTATCAAGTGCCTATATATCTGTATGTCATGCATCCCTTACATTCTAGGACAACTCCGCTAAACAGAACACTTACACTTTACCAATTATTTATCCTTGTGGCCTGAAGCTTATCATTTAGCCCTTTACACTTATTATTTGATCTCCAAAATGAGGTTAGGACAATGGGACTTTAAGCTCTTTAGCTACAAGTGCCAAAAGGGAGTAGATCTGAGGATGTATTTTCTGTGCATCACTCCATACAACTGTTCACCAGATTCTCCAAAAAATATTATTCATTTGTTTGTGAAAACCTTCAGAAATCCTCTTAGGGTACTGGAATTAAATAATTACAGAATATAAGACATAAAGAATTCAGAGATCTAATGTTTCCTAAAATTGGAGAGATGCTCTAAAAAATAAATACATTTAAGGTAGAAATCACTCTTCATTTTTATTCACTCCATTTCTCTCACACTGATAATTTATTTCAGCTAATATTTGAATGTCATTTCATTGAATGACATTTGAATATTTGAATATCATCTTATTGGCATACATTATAAAGTTATACTGTTATACTATAGGGACATTATCTGTTACATGCCCCCAGTACTTGCCAAACACTGTTTATACCAACAAAAATGTATGGAATTGATCAGGTTATTATTTTTCTCTCTAAAGTTTACATTCTCCCAACTAGGATAGAAAATCTAACCTCAAGGACTATACACAAGGTTTCCTAAAGGGAGGGAAACTTTAAAATAGACACAATTTTAAAACTATACTCCCCTTCATACTGGGGCAGAGGAAGTGGATTGTATATCATCAACTGTGAATTCTGGGTTAAATCTCCTTCTATCTTAATCTTTGTAAAAGAAACGTTAAAAACCCATTTGGGACTTGATACTATAACATGTGATTCTTTAAGGATTAGAAAATTTGCTTCATATCTACTATCTTTTTCTTTTTGTCTTAATTATTTTAAAGCAACAGCCAGACTTTATTTATGTTATTTCACCTCTGTATCGGTCAGTGTATATGTACATATCCTTAAAAAATAATCTGGATATTTTCCTATATAACCAAATTTCTCCAGCTGTCTCAAAATATGTTTTTACAATTGGTTTTTTTCAGATAGGAACCAAGTAAGATCCACACTTTCCAGTTGGTTATGTTGCTTGCATCTCTTTTCATCTAGAGCAGCCACCCATCCCTTTTGTTTAGTTGTTCCTACTGATGATCTACTAAAGATAACAGATCACTTGCCCTTTAATATTTCTGCCATTCTAAATTTGCTCTGCTGTTTGTTTTATGATGTTGGTTAATTTATTTCTCATCCCTAGTATTCTTAATATACTAATTATTGGCCCTAGACATATGGTAAAATTTGGGATTAGGAGTTTTGTTTGTTTATTTCTGAAAGAACTTCTTAAGTGGTACCATTTATTTTATCTTGCATCATATTGAGAGACATGCAGTGTCTGATTGTCAGTTCTTAATGACATGATGATTGATTGTGCAGTTAATTCAGGTCATCAGAATTTTGATTTAACACAACTCTCTGTTTTTTGGCTACAAATAGTCTAAATCCTTCCAGCTAGTGACATCAAGGTATGGATTAAATGACTGTGCACAATCCCCTTCTTGGATTCTCAGCTAGGAGACTAAAGATCTGGGAAATTAATTTAGATGTGCATGTGTCTTCTAACCCAGGCATATTAACCAAATTTCAAAAGAACTGACTCAAACGGCTTATAAAGAGTAACAGAATCTGGAAACCCTCCCTCCTCTCCCAAATATCCATGAAAATACCCTGAAAAGATACACATGGGAAGGAAAAAGCAACCATGATTCCAGAAACTAAGCATAAAAAGGGTAGAAATAGCAAAATTCTAGAGGAATATTTTTTAACTTTGATGACATTACATAAATGTCATTGAGAGCTAATGTATCATTTAACCCCTAAACCAAAAGAGCACTGGGACAATTTTGGGCAAAACTCACTCATATTCCCTAAATAGGGATAATTTTATATAGATCTGAGTTTAGTTCTTGGGTTCTTGCCTCTTACCTGCTCTGTAATTCTAGGGAAGTTACTCCATCTCTATAAGCTTCTATTTCTTTATCTATGAAATATGGGAGGGTTCCATTACTTTCCCTCAGAGTCTTGTATAAGGATTAAGACAGAGAATGCAGGTATGAATAACAGTATTATGTTGTTTTAAAATAGGTTTTTATTATTATTCAGATATGGTAAGACTAACAGAAACAACAGCCCTTGAAAATAAAGTTTGTTTTACTTACAGATGCCAAGAGAAAAGACACCCCAAGCCGTGGGTCAGTCAGGAGGGAGAGAGAGGAAATTGTGAAGAGTCTTTTTTGTGGTTTCTATGGGAAGGAAAAGGCAAGGCAAGTAAACATGTGTAGGATTGACCAGTTCGAATAGGTTCTCTGGGCTCTGGGATATAGGGGTTGTCTCTAGTTGTCTGACACCTGACCTGGGGTGATGAAGGCAGGTGAATGGTAGCCCAGAATATGAGAATCCAATAGAGAAATTAGTTGGGCTGTGGGCTCTGGATTGTATTTAAAAGGCATCTGGGCAAATTATTTATTGAATTTTTCATCCCTTCCCCACTGATCTAAAATAACAGTGTTTTTGTGTATCAATTTCTGCTTTATTCTTAGATCTGTTTTCCATCTGTGTATTCTTCCCCCTGGACTTCAGAGACCTCCACGGGATCTTTGTATCACTCACTGCATACTGGTCAAATCTTCAGGTGATTTGCTGTCCTCTTCTTCACATCCAAACATGATTCCTGTTCCAATAACCTATTAAGTAATAAAACTAGTTATTTGTTCCCCTTCATACATGCTGCACAATGTTAAACCAGGGACAGAGAAACCACTTCACAAGCTCTGATTCAGAAAGGGGAAGAATACTAGACATACAATAATCATTATTCTGTTTTAATTCAGAAATCCTCCTGAGCAGTCTTATCATGGACAATACCTTCCTACCCCTATTTTCGAGGTGTCAGAAGTTATTTGCATTCTTGGAATCAAATAGGCTTTGATTTTACTCTGGAGGGGAGTCTTTTTCTGTCCGCCATTCTCTGGGACCCCAGACTCTAATCACTGTTAAATTTTTCGTTTGTCTGTTATTAGCTCCACTTTTTTTTCTATGCCATTGAGACAGGAGGGAAGGGGACAAGGGACAGTCATTAAAAGAAAATGACACAGCAATTAGCACCAAGATGGTGGAAGATTCAACTCTCAGCAGAACGTGAGCTTCATTATTTGCTCATTGAAATACAATAGCCTGCTAAATGGCACTCCCACAGGAGCCAGGACAGTTTCAAGGCTGATCATAAAAGAATGGTCAAAGGATAGGCGATGGCCCAGTTCCTGCAAATCCCAGCCCCTTCCCCGAAGTAGTTGGAATAATTCTCCCACTTGTTAGCATATGAAGTTACCAAGCACATAAAAACTAACAACCCCTACACCTTGGGCTGATCTAATTTTTCCCAGCCAACCCCATGCTCTGAGGCCACTGCTCTCACTTCTGAGTAAGATGGCCCATGTTCTGCTTATGGAATGAGTATCTCCAAGGCCCCTTGGCCTTTCTCTTGCCTTTTGAGATGGACTGTACTCTGTCTATGGAGTATGTATCTCTCTGAATAAATCTACCTCCACTCTGCCTTATGGCTTATTCTTGAATTTCTTCCCGTGCAAAGCCAAGGACCCTCAGCTAGTGGAGTGCATGCATCCCAGGGATTCAACAGAGACCTGGGACATGGCCATCCTCTTGTGTCCCTCATTTTTCCAGTATCACTTTTGAGTTTAATTCTTAAGTTTTCTCTTTAGTTCATCTGCACATAAATTCCCCTTCTGCTTCAGATAACCAGAGTCAGTTTCTATCTTATAATGAAAAAAGTTTAATAAATTCAGTGTGATGGTGACTTTTCCACCAAACTACCTCAATAGCAATTCAGTTTAGATTGAGAAATGTCCTTTAATAAAGAACTTTTAAAATTGCCCATTCCTTTGATGAGTAATTTCTTTTGTTGTCTTTCTCTTCTTCAATCACAGAACTTAAATGTCAAGATATCTTCCTCTCTCCAGGAATGAATGAATATTTGCTCCAATATTTCTTCAGCCCATCCATACTGCTGTTTTCTATTGTAGGTGCTCAGTTTCCTGCTTGACTCCATGACTGATGTGAAATCTAGCAGGTAACAGACATATAGGGGAAGGGAAAGAAAAAAATGCAATTCATGTTTTCTTGATGTCTGTCTTATTTCTTGGCTTTGTTATATCAGATTTTTTTCCAAATAATTTTTAAAGGAATATGTGAAAATCTTGGAATAGCACCTATCCAGCTTGGGTGCAGAGAGTAAGAGAGGATAGTTTTATTTCTTCCAATATGACAAAAACAACACTAAATATGATGTATATTTCTGTCTTTCATCCAGTATAAGTCTTTAACAAAACTACTTAAAAATCTGTAACCGGAGTAGGTGCAACCTTCCAACCTCCAGGAGATACTGTGGTAATGATAGAAGTGAGGACGTTGTAACAGGGAGGTCGATGTGAGAAAAGGTAAATGAAGTCAAAGACAGGCAATCGAACTTTTCCTTTAGAAACCAAGAGTAAGAGTGAGACAGCTTTCGTACTGATAATCAAGAAAGTTTTGTTGGACACTCTCCTTTTTTAGGAATAGAAATAAAATAATTTTTAAGAGCTTGAGGGACAGAAATACAATTCACTAAATGAGAAGTAGCATCAGTATAATGAACTGGAAAAGAGAGAGAAAGCGAAATGGAGAAGGACAATGGGGTGTCAGCCAGGGGAATAGGGTGACAAGAATTATTTTACAAAGTTCTCTAAGAAGGCCAGGAACTCCACATTCAATACATCCATCTGTAAATTTTATTCCCTTTCCCTAGAAGAGCAAAGTTGGATGAGAAGAAAAAAACCTTAAAATAACAGAAATCTGTAAAACTCTTAATGTGAGTTTTCCATTACAGATTTCCTGAAATTTCACCTGCTTGTCAACGTGGACATCAGTGCCTTTCCAAAAAAGAAAGACCAGAGACTAAACTCATTTGTAATGTATTCTGGGTTTTCCATTGACTATTGAGAACTGTCACTAAAGAAAACAAACTTGACACTCAACGAAAATGAAGCCAGTGATTGTTCTTCAGTATGTGTTTCAGGAGACATGATCTCAGCTAACCCAAGGTCTTTCTTCTGAATCTTCTTTCCAGTGGAAAAGGCAGTTCACTCACACTGCAAACCTGAATAATCTATCTGTTTAAAAACACCTGGAGCCTCAAGTGTCATAGCTAATACAATTTTAAATGGCAAGCCAGAGTTCTTTTCAAATTAAAATATCAGAAGGGTACAACACATTTGGGCTAATAATTTGGAGACCTTTTGGCCATGCATTTATATGAGCATCTAAACAATGATTGCTCAATTATCACAAATTTTTATTGATTGCTGAGAAATGATTTTAGAATACAGATGAGTAATACTCACACGTTTAGTAGTTGTATCATGTTAGGGAGTGATTTAACCTCTTAGGGCTTTAATTGAAGTATCTTTAAAATGAAGACAAATAATTTATGTGGTTAAACTTTAATTCAAGAGTTACAAACTAAATTCCTTCCATATCTATCTGTTATATTTGGATTCAGATACTACTATTCACTTTGTTCAGAGGAGAAATATGAAAGAAAATTGCTTGCATTAATGATAATATTATGGAATATAAATTGTTTGGAGTTGGAGCTGGAAGATACTGTGTCAGAAAGCTAAAAATGTTGGTCAGAAGTGATTTTGCTCACTCTCTTTGTCTTTTTGAGAGGGTTAATGAGAGACATTAACTTGCTGCAGGCCACATAGCTGATATCAGAGATCAGGGATTCAGACTTAGAATCCAGTAGTCTTCCCACCTCTGAATCAAGTTGGGTTGCATAATTTTAACTTGGCCTTTCATCCAATCAGGTAAGATGGTGCCTTTGATCTGTAGCATCTCTGGTAGGGGCTACTATGTTTGTTCTTAATTATTAACAGAACTCTTGGGTCTGCTGCTTAAATATCATCTTTGGCTTCCTAATTTTCTCTCTGATACCTGTGAAAATAAAAATACTGCCAAAATTTATTTAGAAAGTATTTTAAATTCATAATTAAATGCCCCACATAATTGCCCTATGAAGAAGGAAAGGAAGTTATCATCACTCCTGTTTTACTGAGGTTAAATAACTTTTCCCCGTGTTGCAGAGAAACCAAGTTCCCTGTCTCTAATTCTGGAGTGCTTTCCAATGCCCCGAACAGCTGCAGGGACACCAAGATGGATGACCTGCTGCCACCAACCTGACACATAGCTTATCTACCCCCACAAACTGGCACAGATTACAGAAAAGTTGGCAGCCTGAAATATGCGGTCCTTCTCTAAAGAAGATAAACATAATTATACAATAAATTACACACTCATTTAAAATCTCATTAAAGTGTTTTGAAACAATTTTACTGTTTCTAAATAATGTCAGTTACAGCAGAGGAGTGGGAAGGAGAGAGGTGATAAACTCCTGGGTTCTCAGTCAAGCAAATCCATAAGAGAGGAGTCAAATATATCTCTTCCCCTTCTTGGAGTTCCTTATCCATCAAATGATGCTAATCAAACTTAAGTAATAACTTCATTTGCAAAGTATATTAGTGAAGAATGATAGTCCTCAGGAACGAGTCAGCGTTTACAGGCTGCCGCTTTGTACCTGCTCAGTATGTTGCTTAACTCTGGAAAGGATATTCAAGTTCACTCACATCTCAGAACTCCTCTAATTTTATTTTCTAAATGCATGAAGATTCATGATAGGCTTTACTTTATTTTGAAAAACTACTGAAAGTATATTTCTAATAAATTAAAACTTGAAAATACATGTTGTCTTGTAAAAGAATTTTACTTTTCTATTAATTTTTATTATTATTCCAGAAAGACCGTATCTGCATTTATTGTGGCACTAAAATGGTCAGGGGTTTCTTGTTCATGTATTTTAATCTCTCCTCATTCCCTTATGAACTAAATGGTTACCCCTACACAAACATTGAAATAAAGTAAAAGGTAGTCTTGGTAAAGAAAAAAAACATGTGATTCTGCACACAATCTGCCAGGTCTTGATTTTTTAAAAAAACTGCAAATAGCTTAATCAGACATGATTTTATTTATTATTTAATTTTATTTAGATTTATTTATAATTTTTTAGTGGTGATATTGGGGATTGTGCCCAGGACCTCATGCATGCTAAGCATGTGCTCCACCACTGAGCTCTATCCTCCCCCAGAGATCTCGATTTTTAATGTGAGAGTGAACATGGATTAGTTTTTCTAAAACAGTGCTTTCTGAAATAGTTTACTGGCTGCAGAATTTGTAAGAAACAAAACTAGATAGGTTTCCTTGAAGATGCTGTTGATGATGGATATGAGACTGCTTGACACTTGGTCATCCTGTTTTTATCTCAATGTACTTTTGATCTTTATTGTATTAACTTGGAAATATCATGATATTAGAGCTGTTCAACAGATTCCTGACCCTTCTTGGTGAATATTTGACAAATGCCCATTAGAGGGATAAATGAATAAATGAATAAATCAATAGATGAATAAAATCCTTTCAACTGCTTTTCCTTGAGGAAAGAAGCAACTTCTTCTGAGGAAAACAAGATTCAAACAATAATAATTTTTTTTTTAAACTTTTGCTTCTTCAAATAAATGAGAATACAAGTTATGTCATAGGTTCAGATATCTGAATTTATTCTAGGAATATACTCTAGAAATGTTTTAGTTTTTCTGTTTTCTATTTCTCAACTTAGTAAAACTTATGATATTCTGTTTAAAGTCAATGAGATACATTTAGTGTCATCCAGAACAAAGGCCCAAAAGGCATGTAGAACTACGTAGTCCATCTCGAGGCTCTATGGCAACGTGGAAAAACATCGTTGAAAACAGTGCCACATTTAACAATATCCTCAGATATGAATCAACCTGAGTTTTAAGATATGACATTTTAAAAAAGAACCTGGTTTATTTCACATCTCTCTTGATTTAAAGGCAGATCTCTGAAAGCAGATGTTGGCCCTCAGCATTGCCTTTGATAACCCTTTAACTCCTTAAGACCCGGTGCAGGGGATACATTATACTACCAGTAAGTTAAAGTAGCTCAAAGATCACATATTGAGGCCAGAGACTAAAACAAGTAAGAAGAGGGAGCAACACAGCATCTAATGCCTGCCTCTAAGGCTGATCAGGTATGTACTCATCAACAAATACTTTAGACATTCTAGCCGTTTTTTGTATCTGTAAAAACAAGGCAGACATATGCTCTCTGAACTCTTTGTTCTATTTGAAGAAATCTTTCTGGCCAGCCAAAGACCTGGGTTCAAGTCAAAGCCATGACTAAGTTGTGGGATCCTGGACAAATTATTTTTCAATGTAGAGATACATAGCCCTAAACTGTAAAAGGCCAAGATTGGATTAGGTCTTTTTTTAAGTCAATTTTATGAGTTGATGAGTTAAAATTTAAATAATTCAAAGATCTGCTAAAAAACACTTAAAGAACCACAGCTTAAAACTTAAAAAAAAAATCTGCTGGGCTCTCAAGATCTTGGACAGTCTTAAAACTACTATAGAATCTATGTAATAAGATTTGACATTTGTCTTCTATGACTATTTTATACATATCATCTTTCCTATGCGGAATGGTCTTTTTATGAGGAAAGGTAAGAATCTTGTATTTTCAACAACTTTTTCAACAAAACTGGGTTTATGATGTACTCTTAATCAGGCACAGTAGTTGGTAAACACTCACTTTTTAACAGTAATAAAAAGTTAAAACTTGGATTCTGCTCAACATCTAGCAATAAATATATCTTTGGCAGGTCACTCCTCAACTCTGGAGGTTAGCAATAGTTTATAATCTATAAAATAAGTTCTACTAAGATTATCTTAAGGATACACTGAACTCTAATATCTATGAAATATCTTATGTCATTAAGATCATATAGATAGGCTCATACCCTAAATGTAATGCATTGCCAACTAAAAATTGGCATTTGCCATCTTCTGTAGAAGATAAAAGCATGAGCTGCTGCAGCCACTGACCTTCAACACACCCTGAAAGGAGTTCAAGGTGGAGATTCAAGAATGGAGGAGTTCAAGGAGTTCAAGAATGAGGCACTCTGCTCTGGGAAAAACTGGCAGAATAGGCCTTCAGATAGTTAGATACTCTCAGAAGATTTTATGAGCCCAGATTCTTGCATCTTCTCATATCTAGAAAAGCACTAAAATTATTCACGGTGACTTCTGTTCCTCGTGACTAGCAGCAACCCTCTGCCAAAACGTGAGCTTGACTGCACGTGCCCCCTTCACTAAAATCACGTATAAAAACCTCTGCAGAGAGGCTCCTCAGAGCTGTCTGAAATGCTGTCTTCTGGGCTCTAGTCCTCATTTTGTCCCTTCCAAAAATTTAACTCGTAACTCTCACATTGTGTATTTTTTTCCGTTGACAAAATAAATATAAGTAACATGTATTTATATGTATATGTAATTATTTTAACATAATTAATGTAATATTTATTGCATACCAAGCAAATGCATTCATCATCCTTAGTACTGTGAGAATTTGTGACTTTATCTTTTACAATCACTTTTACAGTGGTAAGAGAACTTCGCAAAAAGTGATACTTACCATGCTAAGGATCATGACCCAGTGTGAACTGCGTTTTAGAAAGCATAGATCAAATTATGTTACTTTCCTGCTGAAAAGTCCCACTGATTTCCTATCTCAGGTTAAAATTCAAACAGCTTTTTGGGACTATAGGTGGAGCCCTTGCACGTAGTTGTTTGTTTACACTGTGTCGCTAGCTCAGGGCCCAGCGCATACTATATGCTCATAAGTGCCAACCAAAAATTGACACTTGCCGTCTGCCTCTACAAGGACTGAATCACACTGGCACTTGCCATCTACCTCTGCTGGATTAAATCACAAGTCCCTGCAGCCGCTGGCCTCCAACAATCCCCGAAAGGTGTTCAGGGTGGAGATCAGGAATGAGGTGCTCTGTGCTCCGGGAAAAACTGGCAGAACAGGCCTTCAGATTGTCAGATATTTTTAGGAGAAGATTTTATGAGCTCAAATTCTTATGTCTCCTCATATCTAGGAAAGCACTAAAATCATTAACAGTGACACGTGTTCCTCTTGACTAGCAGCAAACCTTTCCCCAAATGTGTGCTTGACTGCACATGCCCCCCTTCACTGAAACCATATATGAATCATATATGGATGGATAAAAAGCTATGTGTGTGTGTGTGTATATATATATATTAAAAGTGAGGAAATACTGTCATACAGCAACTATTGAATGCATTTGCTCAAAAGGAACCAATTTCCTATCTGTTCATGTTTATGAGTTAGAACAATAAAAAAAAACGCAACAGCTTTAGAGAATCTTTGGACAATTTTATCCCTTGCCATCCTCTCCTCAATTTCATAGTTGGTCAACTTTCTGAATATGTTGAAAAATTGAGCTTAGCATGCTATCACGGATTCCCTTCTAGGAGGAAATGCACTGAAGTTTAACATGTGTTTCAGACTCTTCTCTAGTCTAGTAATGAAACAGATATCCAACATGGAGGCTTGGAAATGTGTACCACATAAAATGGCTGGAAAAATGTTTCAATGAAATAAGAGCTAGAGAGCTCCCTATACAGAGAGACAGTTGTGTGGCTGGCATATCCCCATATTCTTTTCCTTCTGTCATGAGTACTTTCCTTCAGTGCAACTCTGCCGTTTGCTGAGTTGAACTGAATCATGTAATTTACATTGAATCTCCTGATCTCTTCCATGGCTAATTCTGTCTGATAGAGAAATGTGACCTTTTTTCAGAGCAGCAAAAAGTAGCCTAGAAGTTTCCCTCTTAACTTCCACAGTTCGTCTTCTCAGGTTCTCAAATGTATTTTGCATGCAAGAAAGATTACACTGTGTTAGAGTTGGCTGCTTTGACTATTTTCTTAAAAACAAAAGAACACTTGAATGTTCCATACCCTTCCAACTTTCCAGCTGTTTGACTACTGTCTTCCTTCCTCTCCTCTTTCATGTTGCTTCTTGTGAACTCATCAAAACAGTAAATAGGAACTTACCAAAAATGACCTTTCTTATGTACTTTTAGACTATCAATTAACATTTGTTGCTGTTATTTTTAATCTACTATGTGTCTGAAGGTTGTGCAGTTGGGGGCTATCTAGATGGATTATTATTTCTTAAATCTGGCTGCACTGATCTAAGGGTGAAGCCGAAAATGTTTTAAGCTCCCAAAGTGATTTCGATGTGGAGGAAGTCATAGGAACCAACAGACCAGAAGACTTTAAGGTTCCTTTCCAGCTCGGAGATTTTATGATCCTAAACTCTAAGCCTAAGGGAGGGTTCATTTTAAAATGTAAAATTACTCTTTTTTGTGATATACCAGCTTATGAATTCTCTTTCTATGGGGAATTGTATAGTTTCTTAAGCATCAAAATGTAATGAAGTGGGTACCTCATAGTGCTTATGTTGTATGCATTTTATAATACTAACTGGAACACAGTTCTGAGTTTAATAGTCACTGTATCTTGTTCATACTGTGATGGTTTATTTTAGCAAATACTTTCAAGGTTCAGGCTCCTTGTATTCACGGAGTTACAAGTTAGGGATAAAGATGGGGATAACTTTAAAAGAGAGAAAAATCATAAAGTGATTTTCACAATTTTAAGGTAATTTTATGTTTCTAAGAATACTCAGATGTCTTTATCTAGCTACTGCCAGTCAGTCTTTGCCTAAATTTAATTTGTCTCTTGACAATAGTTATTTATTTCATCCCCACCAAAACTTGTGTAATTAGACATTTGAAAAGTTTTTCAAAGGAAAATTCAGTTCTGTATGGAAACCACCCCTAATCTCTTCTGGGATGTGATTTCTCACTCAAAACTTCAGCATGAAAGCTGCCATAGTCCATGTTCTGTTTTGACACCTCACTGCCTTGCTCTACTGGTGCTGGTGTGCGTGACTTGCCTTCCTTCTACAGAATCTGTTTTTTTAAAAAAGGCACAATCTCAATATTTAATCTCTGGGCTCAGTGAAACTAAAGCAGGAGTCAAGTTCTCATCCGAGTATCTGAATTTTGTGAATAATTTCCTGTGAGGCTCTCAGAAGTTCACTTAATACATTAGTCAAGGCTCTTTTTGCAAGCAACAGAAATTAAATACGACTAATTTAAAATGGAAAAGGAAATGACAAAATGATACTTTATAGCTCCAGGAAGACTGGAGACCTAGTGTTAGAGACTGAAACCAAAACAAGTCTGAAGTCATGTCACAGAATGATTCTCATGAATATACTGTGAAAAACTACAGATTTTAACATTAACACCATCAATACTGGATTTACAGGCACCAGAACACCTCCCTTGGAAAAATAGATTTTTTAAAATCTTTTTCATTATTTTCAGAGTCCAGATTGGGATCAAGACACAAGGCCATCTGCTCATACTGTAATCTCTTTAATAAGGAAGCCTGAGGAAATCACTCTTTGGGACTTTTTTGGCTTCCACAGCAGAAGTTCTCTGCTTTGTAAGAGGAAGGCGTCCCCAGGCATAGGAGAGAAGATATGATTTGGGGTGACAAAACCCCCCACAAATATCTACTTTAGACATCCTCTTTAATTGTCCAAATTTAACATACATCCTTTTTTTTATAGCAATAAAAATACCCCACCCAATGCATCTATGCTTTATGCAACAATGAACTTCTGCTCTATCATCTAAACTCCATTTTCAGTTAGGATACTTCTGGCTCTGAGTAGCAATGAACTCACTTGGCACAACCATAGGTGTTTATAAACTTGTAGAACAATAACTTTGGAGACTAAACTGCTTGTTAATTCAGTAAGACAATGATGCCAGGTAGAGGAGAAAGAAAGGGAGTAAGGGAGGGGGGAGAACAGTTTCATCGCCTTTATCTCTTCACCTCTTATTATTGGGAGAAAATCATTTTTGCAGAACATTCCAGCAGACTCTCTTTTATAAATCCTTGACCAAGACTGTGTTTTCTGCACCTCTCTAAATTAATCACTGGGCAAAGGAAATGGGTTGCAATGATCGATTTAGACCCTTGGGGCAGAAGAGGGTTCATCTTTCCTGAGCATATTGCTGTCTGGTAAATACAAAAAAAAAAAAAAAAAAAGTCAGAGTTCTGAAAGGCAGAACTGCCCCTTTGTAGGCAGTTTCTGCCACATTAGACTTTTTTTTTAAGCTTCTTAACTTAGAAATATCTGGCTTAACTATCTTTAATTTTTCTTAAACGCTAAATTACGTAGGCTCTTTAAATGTCATTAATACATAATGAGGGAGAATACGTAACTCCAGTTCAAGGCAGAATGAATTACATACTTGATAGACACTAAGAGTAACAGGGTCACACTGAAATGATACACTAATTGCTGGCATGTGGCAATTACTCAATATATATGGAAGACAGTGGAAACTTATAGACAGTATATTTCCGTTAAGGATATAGTACGAAAATCTAATAAAACACTAAAATTTACTGACTTGATTGGAATTCAGAGAATATTTTTATGCCTTCCATATTTTGAATGTATAGAATAACATGACAAAAAGGATTCTTTTTTTTGCCACAAGTCTTTTTCTTAAAGTTTATATTCACACTTAAGAAAATTTAACCCATGTTGCAGACTGTTTAAAATAAATTTGCATTTATGGAGGCCTATTATATTTTATATGTAAGTGTCAAATACTTTAGGAATTTGTTTTAATTTCAGAATAATAACTTTATTCCTAAGAAACTTGTAAAAAACTTCAGAGTTTACAAACTGCTTTCCCAGTCACTACTTCATGAACTCTTGAAACTGTATTGTAAGATCGATAAGCTAACCTCTTATTATTATAATTATTATTATTAGAGAGGACACAAATAAATAAAACCTAAGATCAAATAACTAGTAACTCACAGAGTTCAGTGATTAGAGCCCAGGTCTACTGACTCCAAGTTCAGTGCTCACTGTGCCAACTAATTTGTATTTTTCCAAAAGAAAACAATAGATTTGATGAAAAATTCACAAACAGCTGCAGTTGGATGGGACTTTGTCTTTCCTAGCACAGTGTCCAAAAAAAATCAATTTTCTAAATTTCACTTAAAAAAAAAGGTAACTAAATAGAATAATTTTCCTTAAAGGAAATGTGAAGTCAGTTAAAATTATGTTTAACAAAATATAATCTCTAAAACTCACCAAGGTGATTACTGGGTTGATGCTGCAGTATGAAGGGAGATACCTTGGACTGTTTGGTCAAAGAATGGGGTTCACACCAGAGCCCTTCCACTGACTTTGTGACCCCCAGGGAAGTCAGTTTCTTTCCTGGTGTTAGACAAGGAAGGTAGTGTTAGACCCAGGTTGTTGGAGTGCTAGACAAGATCACCGTAAGCTCTCTTCTAGCTCTCATAGCTGTTTCCATAGACATAAACTGAATAAAAGAAGTCAAAGATTCATGGAATATTAAAACCAAAAGAGACCTTCCAGATAATTCATTCCAACCATTTATTTTACAGATAAAGATACTTTTGTCTAGAGAGGGAAAGCAGCCGACCCATAGTCACAAAATTAGCAAGCTTTGTTCATCTGTTTATAGCCAGGAGAGGTAGCTTAGTTTCATACAAGGTATTACTGGTTCTTCTTTCTAGACGAGGCACCAAAAATACCAAAACTTATCTAAGATAAACAAAAGTTATTAGCCTAGAAATAAGTGTTTATTACTAGGAATAGAGCCATAAATTCTACTTCAAAGCAACTAACCAACTGTACGGCCTTGGATGAATCACTTACTTGTCTTGACTGTAAGAGGAAAGATTGGAGTAGATGAGGCACACGTATGACAAGAATTTTTATGACAATTCATTTATCCATCTATTTATTTACAAAGTATTTATTGAGTGTCCAATACACACCTGGATTGTTCTGTTACAGGTATTGGGTTTGCAAAAGCAAGTAAAATACATACATTCTCTGTCCTGAGAAGATACAATCTCCTCTGAAAAAAAGATTTTTTTTTCTAAAAAATGCAAAGAAATAAAAAGATAAGTTCAGACCTTAATGCTAGACATTTTAAAGGGCATCAAAATGCATAGATCAAAGATCTGTAACTCATGAAGATTTAAAATCTACCAGAGAAGAGATGCTCAAAGCAGGTTCTGCACAGCTTTTATAGAACAGTGTATTGCGGGAACCTAGCATATGCTTGCAAACAGTAAGCACCAAACAAAAGATTAACAAATGAATAAATGGAAGAGAGACAATAACATTTAAAGTGTTTATGATCACAGTTGTTCTTCCTGTATTTATAATTCCTTTTATAAAGGAAGTAAGCTGTTGAATTTGTGGTTTGAAAGCATTAATAAAAGTTTAAAAAGGATCACTTAAGTGCTTGAGAAGTTGATAAGCAGAAGTAAAGGACAGTTTTTTTTAATGTTTTTATTTTAGATCCATATCTATCTCTACATTTTATTCATCTCTTTCATCAGAAATATTGATGTTTTAGGAGAGGTCATTTGCATTGAATTTGTTCTGTGCCACTCTGTTTTGTCTTCGCAGAGGGGTGAGTACCTTCTGATGATAAAAATATTAACTCAAAGCAAGAATAAATCTTTCACTCAAAGACCATGATGTTAACACTTTAGAAAATTTGTCATGCATATTTGCAAGGTAAACATATTTTACTTCCTTTGTGGTAACTGAGACTGCTATAAATAGAGGAAACATGCTTCACTGTGATATTATAAAAGCTTCGTATATTTGAAAAGTTTAAAGTAGAGGAATAAAGAATAATGAAATGGAAAAAGTAAGCACATAACTGTACTCATTCCTGTGCAAATTACAAACCACAAAAGCAGAGATCAAGTAGCTCATAAATAGGGGAAATCTCAGAGATTTCTCATGGATCTTTATTTTTTATTATTTAATTAATACTTTGGAACATGTAAAATAAGAAATACACATATGTGTGTATCTATCTATACTCTTAAAGTGCTACACGTCTTATGTTTTTGTTAAGATGCAAATTTTTCTTAAGTCATGAATTTGGAGGAACTTAAGTTTCAGAATTAGAATTTCTCAAAACATACCTTGTTGGTTCAAAAACTTAAGAGTTCCCAGGTGAAATCTGAAATGCCTCCCTATTCTTCATATGTGGAGGGAAAACGGAGTACTCCAAATCGGTAGGTGACAGGTTTAATCAGCAAGGGAACTTCCATTTGAGGCTTGTCTTGAATGACGCAAAATAAGCAGATCTCTGCACCAGCCCAGCAAACTTCAAGTTTTCATAAAGAGGCCTTAACTGGGATCAGTCATTCAATGTCCAAATGGTCTCAACAGCACATTGTTCTCTCAAGGCTGTGTCCTTGTAAACTGCTCCCATTACAGAAACCGTGGGTGGAATGTACATTGCAAGGACAGGGGAGGACTGAGGAACTTCTGATTGCCAGGGTCCAGCTCTCTAATCAATCAGAGGTCATGACCTCTTGATGGCCTCCGTCAACACACACTTCAGATCAAGTGCAAGTACAGCATTTCAAAGCATATTGTAATTGTGATTAACCCTATTTCATTTCTAATTTTACATTTATAATAATACATTATACAATACACATCTAATAATACTATTATCATCTTCAAATTTCAAAGCATTTATTAAAATCAAGGGTACATGGAGCTCTTGCCCCAAATCTCACAAGATCATAAATAAATAATTTTTTCCATATTTTCAATTCAATTTAACCAACTGTTATACATATGTCATGTGATTGACAATGTAAAGGATATAGAATTAGTCCTCATCTTTTCATGAGCTCACAGTGTATTAGTTTTTAGTGTTTACCTACATCTCTACCTCTTAAACTGTATCTCTTCTTTTTCCCTTTCACCAGTTAAATTTATTGTATATTCCCACCCTTCAAAGTAGCAAAATACAATTGAGTGTTACTTAAACCCAGGCAACCTTAAGCAGAAAGTTCTACAGTCTCTGGACTTCATGTCCTGTGTTGTGTTGTTCCATTTTTATAGCAAAAAAAAAACCCAAAATGAAACCAAAAAACTCTAATATTTGATACAGGGAGTGATAGTGCACCCTTATAAAATTAACAAAAATATAAACACAGTGTGGAGCAAACTATGTGAATTAACGTACTACATGGGGAAATCCATAAATACAACAATATTAAAACTGCAAATATTCTTTTAAAAGCTCATAAAATACTAATATAAACTTCCACTTGAGCTAAGATGAAGTAACAGAGAGGGCATTTATCTTTATATTTAAATAACTCAACAAAGAGACAAAACATATGAAGCCATGTAGAACCATAAACCCTGAGAGAAGGGAAACAGGTAAACTGTAAAATTTCATCAGCTTCATGTCTAGAGTGTGTGTCTAGGCTACACTCAGGAAAAAGAAACCAAACAGAACTTGATGTTCTTAATGAATTAAGGACAGAATAGAGTCATCTAAACAGATATCAAAAGATCAAAGTGGTTAGAGTTGGGGGGCAGGATACGAGAGAAGAAGAAACTGCACAGATGGAAGTCACAGGAGATCTTCAGAGCAGTCCACTTGGGTCTTCAGCTGAGAGTTATCTGTACACACATCAGAGGACACAACCAGAGGCTAGGAGAGAATCAACATAAAGGGGAAGGCAGAGCAATAGCAAGATCCCAAAATGGCCTGGGAATAATTCTTGCTCCCACCAAACTGACTGGAAAAACCTTATACATAGAAATAGATGCCACTTCAGTGTATTGCTCAATTACTCTTAGATCAAAACCTCGGGATCTACCCTAAGAAATCTCACACCTGTGACAATGGCTATCATTGAAAGGCTACGAATAACAAATGTTGGTGAGAATATGGAGGAAACACAACCCTTGTACACTCTTGATGGGAATGCAAATTGGTGCAGCCACTATGGAAAACAGTATAGGGGTTCCTCAAAAAATTAAAAATTGAACTACCATATGATCCAGCAATTCTAATCCTGGATATGTGTCTGAAAAAAATGAAAACATTAACTTGAAAAGCTATACAGTCATAGCAGCATTATTTACAATAACCAAGATATGGAAGCAATCTAAATGTGTATCTACAAATGAATGGATAAATAAGAAGTTATATAGCTAGCTAGCTAGCTAGCACAATGGAATATTACTCAGCCGTAAAAAGAATAAAATTTTGTCATTTTCAACAACATTGATGGACTTGGAATATATTATGCTTTGTGAAATAAGTCAGAAAAAGAAAGACAAATACTGTATGTTATCACTTACATGTGAAATCTAAAATTTAATAATAAATAAATATAACAAAACAGAAACAGATTCACAGATAGAAAAAACAAACTAATGTTTACCAGTAGGGAGAGGGAAAGAGGGAGAGGCAAGATAGGTGCAGGGGACTGAGAGGTACAAACTACTATGTATGTAATAAATTATCTACAAGGCATATTGTATAGCATGGGGAATGTAGCCAATATTTTGTAATAACCTTAAATGGAGTATAGCCTATAAAATACTGAATCACTAAGTTGTACGTCTAAAACTAACATAATATTGTAAATAAGCCATACTTCAATAAAAAATGAGGAAAGTCTGACAATTTTCACAGCAAATTTGAGCCAAAGGAGACATGATTATTATATGTGATTTGGTATCTGGATGGGGTTTTGGAATAGAAAGAAGATAAGAGTAAAAATGAAGAAAATATGAATAAAATATTGTCTTCACTTTGAGAATACAAATATATCAATACTGGTTTATTAATTTTAACAAATGTACATATTAATGTAAGATATTAATAGTCAGTGAAATGTGGCATATATGGGAACTCTGTACAATGTTTGCCATCATAGTAAATCTAAAACAGTCCTACAATAAAGTTTATTTTAAAAAAGTGCTATGTGAAAGAACCCAAACATAAAATACTATGCACTATATGATTCCATTTATATGAAATTCCAGAACACTCAGAGCTACAGCGGCTGAAAATAGATCAGTGGTTGCCATAAGCCAGGTAAGAAGGAAGGGGATTGGCTGGAAAAGACAGGGAAACTTTTGGGAGGATCGACTCTGTATGGTGGTTTTGGTGGTGTTTATATGATCAATGAAAATTTATCAAAATTCACTGTAAGTAAATTATACCCGGATAAAGCCAATTTAAAATTATAAGCATCAATCCCAGCAAAGTAAGAAAGCTGTTTTAGATTCTTCCCAGGAGGCAAGAACCATTTTAAAAAGTATACAAGAGCATCTTCTCTTTCAGTAAAAGTCTTCTGTAATTCTGAAAAGTGCAAAATATATTCAAAATGTTTACTTTTCAGTGAGTTGCCATTGGTAGTGTAGACTGCTGGGAAAATGTGTGACTTGCTTAATTTGCTCAAAAGTTACCACTGAAAAGTCTGTATCATAGGGAGTATAGATGGAGATGCTTCCTGCTGGTGCTTTTTAGTTGACTTTCGTGATCTAAATATGCTAACCAATTTTATTAGCTTAATTGAATTACCTTAGAAACAGGTATAATATTTCTTTATGCATAATATCCTGCATTATATATTGGACCCCAAGGATTTATTAAGGCTAAATTAAAATTTGAAAATAAAGATACACATAATCAGCATTACTTACTAATAGCTGGATTTCTTTATTTAAATATTGTAAGGGTATTCTATAAAGGAGAAACAAAGGAGGAATTATACAAGTTGGAAAACTTGGAAAAGTCAAGTCTTCTTTAAGAAGTATAGTCTTTGAAATTGGAATACATGGTTTCAGGAGAGCTGACTTCAAATTTTAGCTCCATTTCTTTACCACCTAAGTGATACTGAACAAGTCAATGAATATTCCTGAGCCTCCATTCCAGCTATTTCACAGGTCATTAGGACCACCTAATGAAATATTTGTGAAAATACCTGTATACTATAAATTAATACACTGAACCTTAATAACTTGCCAGTATTTAAATTTTTATTTCTAATGTGACGTCACACAGTTCAACTTGATCCTCAGATATTGCGCTTTTATTATTATTATTTTTTCTCTTTTTTATTATTAAAGCTGCTCCACCCTGCATAGGAAAAGCTGGAAAACGGATGTCAACAAGTACATTTCAGATAAAAGAAGTGGCAGGAATGAAGACGAAAGAGTAGAGGAAGAAAATGTGGACGTGTGATCAGAGAGAGTGAAATAAAAGCTGGCTGGGATGTAAAGGAGGGAGAGGGAAGGTGGGAGAACCACCCCTGGGAGAGAGGAACCCGTCTTGCTGAGAAAACCATTAGATGCTAGGCTGAATAGTTTTAGCCTAGTTCAAAGGCAGTGGGATTTTTGAGGAGGGTGTAACGTGCTCAGGGTTTGCATGAGAAAGTTTACTCTGGCATTGCAGAAAGGAAAGCGTAGAGAAAGGAGGATGAAAAACCACTTGGGAGGGCGCTGTTCGCGCCCAGCGCGACATACGGCGATTATCCCCGGATGTTTTCCTAACACACCTGCAGCTGTGCAGAGTCAGGGAAGGCCCGACACTTTGAAAAGTCGAGAGAGGGGGGAAAAAAAAAACCCACAGTGAAACTCTGTATTTATATAATGACCAACCTCTATAGAGAAGATCTTCACCCGCACTTTCCTGCCCCAGCTGCCCCGCCATATTTCAGCCCTATTTCAGCCTAACTAACAAGACATTTCGCAGCACACAATTTTCACAGGGTGGTTTTGAAACCATTTGTCACCCATCTGCAGCTCTTTTTGTTATCTTTTCTTAATGGGTTTATAGGACTTTGCAACCTTTGAAAGTCAATATATGGTCTTCTCTGGAAATTGTCAGTTTGAAGGATGCAGTTGTCCAATTGGACACACCCCAGGAAGGAAAGAAAGTCATGTGAAGAACTCACACATTTAGAGCAATCAAGTCAGCTTCGCTGTGTCTCCCAAATCTGACTGCATTTGAATTTAGAAACTTTCCTTTTGAAGGCAGACTTTTTTTTTTTTTTTTCCTCAGCTATTTCCATGTTCTTGCCCAGGAAACATCCACAAATCCTTCATTAAGTCAGTACGAGGCCCTGCTGACATGCTGGATATTTGAATGACATGGTTGAAAAGTACTTTCCTCTTGTGTAGGCAGCGCCTTTGAGATTACACTGTGAGAAACACAGCAGAGAGAGTAAAAATTCAATCTTTTGTTTCAGATGTTCACAATTTAATTGCCACAGTGATAGTGTATGTGAAAATTGTCTTTATGACTAATTATATATAAATAGTTTCAGAGAGGGCGAAAAAAAAAAAAAAACCATGCTCCAAAACATGCACAAAACTAACAAATTGTAGAGCCTGTGTTCCACCCGGGCTGTCTTATTCTGGAGCCCACATGTTCAACTGCCACGGTATCCTGCTCTGAGAAACACAAACACAGCTCTGACTTCTGAGTCTGACTGCTCTGCAGTTTGAATTACAGTTAAATGTGTCTGTGTTTCTCTTTCTGACATGCTGAGAGATAATGGCATTCAAAGAGCTTATTTAGAAAAGTACCTGACACTTCATGTGAGCTTAATAGATAGTAGCTAATATTATTATAAATTAAAACAGAGAAGGAAAAACATTTCTGTAGGATGTTAACTAGAAGGGCCTGAACAGAGGCTTACAATGTGAGAAGGACTCTGATACATAAAATTTAGGAGGAACAATACCAAAGGTGGGTACCAGGGCATGGGGGTAGAAGCTAGGGGCTGGGTTTGGAAGAGCTGTAGCCAAATGGAAGGTGAGTGTTGGGAGGACTGATACGGAGGAATGTTTTGAAATATAGCCAGAGTCCAGATTAAAGAGAATTTGTGT
Source organism: Vicugna pacos (assembly GCF_048564905.1). Lineage (NCBI taxonomy): Eukaryota > Metazoa > Chordata > Mammalia > Artiodactyla > Camelidae > Vicugna > Vicugna pacos. Next base: position 58,282,805 of record NC_132987.1, on the reverse strand, counting down.
GTTCTGTGTGCAATGGAAAACCCATGAATAGGTTTATCAGGAGTGAAAGGAACAGAATATTTGTACTTTACAAAAATGCTTTTGGAAACATAGTGAAAAGGTAAATAGAAGAGAGAAAATGGCAGGGAAACCAGTAGAGATTCTGCTAGTTGCCCATGATTACTGGTTAAGGACTAAGATTTACAGGGTTCTTACTGTATGTCAACCACTATCCTATTCTGAGCTCATTTAATGCATTAACTATTTTAATTTTTATAATCAACTTATGAGGTGAATATTTGTTGATGCAACTTTCCTTCCATTTCACTCTCAAAATTGTCCTGGTTTGGAGAATACATGGGGTGGTCACCTCACTCATGCAAAACTTCATCCCTGAGGGTAGCAAGTTACAAGAAGGAGAAACAGTGCCATGAAGCGGCACTTATAACATTCAGTGGATGGACTGGGAGGGCTTGGAAGGTAGGAGCTTTGAATATAAATTCCAGCTTTACCCTGGGATTGGTTCTTTTATCATTTATTCCTGATCATAAGGACCAAATTATTGTTATAGCTAGAAGGGATACTAGAAATCACCTAATCCAATAGACCTTAACTTTATGTGCAGGTGAATCTTCAGAGACCATAGATAATATTCAGGGAGGTTATAAACCTCCTAACCTTGTAGGCAAACTTTGAAACATGTTAATGTCTGTCTTTCTTTTCCCCCCTTGGGAAAACTTCCTCATTGTTTTCTTGTATTATCAGTTAGGAGCCATTTATCTGAGACAATCTATAAAAAGCTGAGTCCCATAAGGAAAAAGTGAATATTTTTACATGGCTAGTCAGTGACAAAGACAGAACTAAAACCCATTTTGTCTTCTTTTTCTTATACCAGTAAAACAATCGAAGAGATGTGCTTTTGTATTTTAATGCTTGATGCAGTTTGTTTAATCAAAGAAAGCATGAACAGTGAAATGTGAGATTTAAGTTTTGTTTACAGTGTTCCGAGGACAAAGAACATAGATCAATACAAGGTAGGTGCTCAGAAAATATTTATTGGATGAATTAATAAGTGGCAGTAACTGGTCTGATTCACTGTTTTTTTCAGTGTGGGATTTCTGAGAAAAATGTTTATTTCAACCACACGGTGGTGCCATTTTACAGTATATTTGAAAAATAACGCTAAGGCAAAAACCAAGTAACCCAACATATTATCTTTCCTTTGATAAAGCGATTTAAATCTAGACTGTGAAATAAAATATTGAGATAACTTACCTAGCACATCTATTTACTTAGAAACTCGTAATGTAAAGAGGTCTTAAAATTTGAATTACTGATAGACAATGCTAACGTTGCATGTGAGCAGTTTTTGCTTATTCTGGTTTAGCATCGAGAGTGCTTAATCCAAATGACATCTGCTTGGTAGCTGGGAGGCGTCACTCTACAGCACTCTTTTGGTCACTAAGCACCCCTGGGACTGACAGAAACTCTGGTGTCAGCTCCTACTAGCTCACAAGAGCTGATTGTTAACTTTTTAGGAATTAAATCATATAAATTTATAATCAAATAAATTAAATCTAAAACTAGAGACAATGAATACTTCAAACTTATTACGTCTTAGTTATTTTACCATGGTAATTGATTTATTATTATTAATATTCTTAATTATAATAAATACAGTTATTTATTGCTACCTCTGCTCTTGAGGTTATTTACATGTTATATCTCTATGGGTAGAAATATTAGATATTTCTAGTAAACTACAGCTTATCTCCTTCCAACTATGCATTCAGTAACTTCATGTTGGCAGTTTGAAATTAGCCATAGAGGGAGTATTTACATCATGGAAGTTGACAAATATTAAAAACAGGGGCTCAATCCACCATCACAGAGCTGGTTGCTAAATACTTAGCACACCACTGGTTGCAGGTAGAAATTTTACATTTTGAGGCACTATGCCCTACAGCAAAGCAGCATGAGTTGGATCTTTATAGCTATGAAATTTGAATATTAAGATGATGGTACAAGGCCTTGAGAATTTGAAAATGGAGAAAAAATATTCAGAGGGTAGGACAAGGGATTCAATTATACATATCATATAGGACTCCAGCTCCATATGCCAACCTAAATCTGCCATTCCAACTCCTTTTGGAGTGAGAATTTCTTAATACCTTTGGTAAAGACTATTTCTCATTATAATCTCCAGCTCTGAAGGACTATGAATCCCTAGATGGGTCATATACTAAATGCTTTTCTCTTGATGATCCTCTGAAGTAACAGGGAGAATAAAGATTAGCTGGGCCAGATGGAGAACAAATTTATGATATTATTAGTCCAGAGAATATCATATACCTGTAATCTTCACCTTTACTGAAGTGTAAGATTATTGTGGGCAAAGGGTCAACCCTGCCTGAAAATTTTAGATCAAGCATAGGGCTTTCACAGAATAGATGCTCAGTAAATACTGCATGTAGGTGTCACATTAAGTTGAACTGAGCTGAGCCACCTGGAATAGAATTAAAGCTTATGTCTAGTACTTTACACTAAAAATGATTTAAGGACCATAAAGAAAGTGTACATAGAACAAATGCTTACGAACAGAAGTAATTTGATGGTCTCTAATGTATTCATAAGCATTCTATCTAGAAATGTTACATGTAAAGTGAGTCCCAGAAGGATATGTCTGATCTATTTACACTTAAAAAACAGTTTTATTAATTTTCTGAAAAACAATTAAATTAGAAAGTTCCAACTAAAAATTAAGAACACAACCCTTCTCAAATGTAAAATTTCTCTTCTTTATGTGCCTTTTGAGTTTTTAATCTTTTGACTTAGAATGCCAGGGAAGCACCTAGTTATCAGTTTGACTTCTGTTTTAGAGGACACTTTTTTTTTTTTAATTCAGGAAACATTAAAATACTAAAGTACTTTCCTCATGCAGAAGGAGGGTGGGAGTAACCAAAATATTTTTAAAATGTTTCATTCTTTTGTTAATTTCTCAATGAGTACTTGAATCCAGTGTTTTATTAGTAGATATGCTCATGATTCTAATTTGTCAGTTTTCATTGTACAGTGTGAAGTTTCTGATGTAGTTCTGGGAAGTGGCTTCCTTGCTCAAGCCTCCAATTTGCAACATCTCCAGTTTTGTCCTCTCCACTGGTTACAATTCAGTGCTGAGTTTTGAGCTTGGCAATACACAAGAATTCTACATCTGGTATTTGATTTAATGTCATTCGACATTTGATAAATGTCAAGTACTGTACTACACTTACCTTGGTTCTTCCACCACGTCATGACCTCTGCTCTTTAATGCCTTCATATTTTCATTATCCACAAGTTCCATTCAATCTTCGTTTTCCCTCCTGACCAGCTCAGACTCCATATTTCACTATTGCTATCATTCCATTACTTTGAAAACACCCAGGATTCCATTTCCCTTCCTGCCTCCATCATCACTGTAAAAATAACTCAACCGTCCATCATTCCTGCGACAATACCAGAGCAGCAGAAAGAGTCACGCAACTGCGTAAAATACTATCTTGGTTTCCTAAGACTGCTGTAACAAATCACTACGAATTAGTTGGCTTAAAGCAACAGGAAATTATTCCCTCACAGTTCTGGAGGCCAAAAGTCTGAAATCATTGTCATTGGACTGAAATCAACTGTTGTTAAGACCACTCTCCCTTTAGAGGCTGTTGTGGAGAATACACTCCTTGACTTTTCCAGCTTCTGGTGACTGCTAGCATTACTTGCCATGAGGCTACATCATTTCAGTTTCTGCTTTGTGGTCACACTGCCTTTTCTTCTGTGTGTATAAGGATATTTATGATGGCATTTAGAGTCTACCTGGATAATCCTGGATAATTCCCTCATTAATCACATCTTGTAAAAACATTAGGATGTAAGTTAACATTCACAGGTTCCAATACCTTTTGGGAGACCATTTATCAATCTAACACAAATAGTTTCACTCTAAATTCACCATCTCAAAGTAAGTAGATTCTCAGCATAGCCTAGCAATCTTACTATGTCTACTGACTCTCCAAGATGACTGTACATCTGCTCTGTCAAATATTTCACATTATGTCTTCCAAACTTCTCTTAGTTAAAGACTGACTGTGAATCTTCACATGATGTTTTCATTTCCCATCTCTCTAACCTCATTCCATGCTATTGTTCAATTGCTCACTCTGCACCAGCCACATATAACTCTTTCTTAATTCAGAGATTTTCATACATATGTTCTTGCTCTCTGATACGCTGCATTCTCCTACTATTCCTTCTCTCATCCCTTTTCCAAATCAAAACCAAGACTCTTCTTGCTTAATCCTCTGGTGCCACAAAATGTCCCTTAACATTTGTCTTTCCAGACAACATTATCTTGTTTCCTGTTTCCACTGTCTCCACACTTTGTCTATTTAATGTAACTAAGGAACATGATTGTTTATTCACCATTAGTTAGTATTTTGTCCAATGTGTAGAACTTAAAAGGTACTCAGTTATTTCCTAAATGAACTAATTGCTGAGATTCAAGTGGCAAAACTTCACAATTTTAGGTTGGAATAGCCTTATGGCTGGAAGTTTGAACTTGGGGATCAAGACATATTTGAATTCTGGCTTCCTCGTGTTTTAACTGGAAGAACTTGGGCAAATTAAATAATATCTTGATATTCTACCTACCATTAATGAAAAAACTGAAAGAATCAAGTCATGACTCTACCTCTTACCAGTTGTTCTATGATTGTGAACCTTGTCAGACCCCAGTTTTTTCAGCTTTAAAATGGTGTTCTCTAACATTCTAATCATGTCTAATATTCTATAATTCCCTTTTTGTGTAAGATTCTAAATGGGAAAATTCAATAAGAAAAATTTTTTTTTTAATTTAAGAAAAGTGACATAACTGAATATTTGCTGAGTATTTTAAACTATTTACACTTGTCAATGTTTGTTTATAAGTGAAATATAGTACAAAAAAAGGTTGGCCATCACAACATCTATCTTTCCAGATTTTACTGTGCTTTATTGAAAAGTTAACAAGCCACACTGTATGCCAATGATCTCTCATCCTCAGCACTTGACAGGCTGGAAAGCTGTGACAAAGAACTAATTTCAGTTCAGCTTGGGTTATTCTTTGAAACTTTCATGGAACTAGATGGATGTGCTCAATGTGAAACAGATGATAGTTTTGGACAACACATCTGGGAGATGGATGGCTAAAAAACAGTGTGAGTTCACTCAAGAATTTCTATTTTATAGAATGTCAGGATATGGAGGAAAAAACTAATTTCTTTGGTATAATAGGACAATGTCATATCTAGAAACCACTAGTTACCAATTAGAAAAATATTTTTAAAATGATTTCATGCTGTCTTACAGGTAAGAACAGAAGACAAACACATATGGATAATAGACTCTTGATATCAAAACAATGACGAATATTCTGGATATTCATGAACTGAGTAATGCAGAAGAAAGAACAATAAACTTAAAATTATTTGGATTCTAATTCTGGCACTGCCACAGTTTCATAACAATTTATCAAATGAATTTATATGATGCCAAAATGTTTTCTCCTGCACTAAAATGTATTGACTCAAATATTTTCTGTCAACTGTCTATAATACGTGTATCAGTTAAAATAATCTAATGCAAGTAACAAGACTCAACTCAAAGGTGTTTACACCATAAGAATATTTGTCATTTCATATAATATGAAATCAGTGACTGGACATTTGATGGTTATTTGGTTCATTTAATCAACCATGTCATTAAGGGTCCAGGTTCTTTCCACCTGTGAAGTCTTATCCCCTCTTAGTTCCACGATGGCTGTAACAGTTTCAAAAATAACTTTCTCACACACAGTGCTCACCAAAGACATTTCCTTATGTCCTTAAAAAGATGAAATTGAAAACATTTCTTTTTATTGAAGTTTCATATGTATGTATAGAGAAAGAGGGGAAATGTGAATGTGTGTACACATAATTGTAGGAATATAGTATATTTGATATTTAGAACTTTTTTTTTTGCCAAACTAATGGGTATAATGAGATTGGTTGGTTACTCCTATTGTGTTGGACACAGTAGGGAAAGAAAAGGATAAGCTCAGGATTCAAATGATCAGCTTGAGCACATCATAAATGACCTGAAAGTTTCTACACTTGCCCTGAAAGAAACCCTTATCTCCTTTAGTGACAGAGCTGAAACGGTTGAAAACCAAACCCAGAGCCTCATCCTGAGAGTGGCTGAATTATAATGCAAATTGAATTCTCCACTTCACAGAGCTCTGCTGTTAAAATAAGGGTATTGATTGGAATAAAATGGGATCCTAAAAATGGGAGTGCAGACATGTGGGAAGTTCCCGATGAAGCTGGAAACAATAACCTATACGTTCTGATGAGCCCTCTTTGCCAGTAGATGTTTCCATTACATCCATGTCTAAGAAGATTAAACTGATTTGCCTAAAGAAGCCCCAATGGCTTTCCCTAAATTGCAAGGCTCTGTTGATTCTTTTCAGAATCCCCACCTCTGTTTGCTTCTAGACCTACCGCTAAACTCAAGTTCCAGCAGGCTCTGAAAGTTAAGGTATGTACATTATGCATCTATAAGTTGACTGAGTTCTTGTAAGTCTAAGTTTATACATTCTATTAGGAAGGAACTTTGTTGTTCTCATTGCTGTATCTCTAATTTGGCTCATTATATAAATTCAAAATAAATATTTGTGAATGAAAGGAAAGGAAGATGGGAGAGAAGGAGGGAGATTAAGCCAGCAGCATCAATTTGAAATAAAGGACACAGGTGAGTGAGTGTAGTTCCCCGATGTGTCTCGTGTTCCTTCTTGAGTAGCATCCAAAGTTAAACTGCTGATATAATCTGATAAGAGTGAGGTGCCAGTGGGATTAGAGCCAGCTCTATGTATTAAAAAGATGAGGCAGAAGTAAGACAATCTAATTTTGAGGCCTTACTCAGTAGGTTGTTATCAGATCATAGGACCTAGAAGAAGAAAGAACACTGTATCCATTAGTGTTCTCATCAACAATTATTATCTGTTCTTCCTACTCCAGAAAGTGTCGTGAGAAACAGTGAAGACCCTGCGTGTGAAAAAAGCATATCACATTGTATTGTTGTATGTAAATTTATGTGGTTGATTCAGCCATAAAAATGAATGAAATAATGCCGTTTGCAGCAGCATGGATGGACCTAGAGATTATCACACTAAGTGAGGTAAGTCAGACAGAGAAAGACATAATATTATTTATACGTGGAATCTAAAAAAAAATGATACAAATGAACTTATTTATAGAAAGGAAAGAGACTCATAGATGTAGAAAATAAATTTATGGTTATCAAAGGGGAAAGAGGGGGAAGGATAAATTAGAAGTTTGGGATTAATAGATATACACTACTATATATAAAATAGATAAACAACAAGAACCTACTGTATCGCACAGGGAGCTATAGTCAGTATCTTATAATAACCTATAATGGAAAAGAATCTGATAAAGGAATATATATATGTATAACTGAATCACTTTGCTGCACACCTAAAGCTAACACAATACTATGAATGAACTATACTTCAAATAAAAAAATTAAAAAATAATTTTAAAAATTTATGTGGTTGATAATAGTTCAGATTTCACAGTTAGAATATTAATGAAAATATTACACAAGGAAATAAAGAATAGACTGTTCCTCCCATTTGTTTATCATATGAAATCTGCCTAAAATAATCCATACAGTATAATATCATTTACCCCCATACAATCTCAATTGGAAATAGTAGTTAATATGTATATATTTAAACTTAAGAAAGGTAACTATAATGAACTATAGAAATGATCCCTGAAAGTATAGTCTTAAGAAAGGCAACTATAAAACAATTATAATATAAAAACATTTACATAGCTGTACTTTCTGGGTTCAGGGATCTTGTGTTAAACACAGTGATTTCCCAAGAATAATTTCCAGTAAACATTGGTTGAAATGATATATATTTTTTTAGTTCCTGTCAATAGCCAAGAGACATCAAGGATTCACAATGGCCTTTATTATGTATTTTTTTCACTTTGTTTATATATATAATTATACATATTATTATTATTAAATATATATATATATATAAAATAAAGTTAATACTAGATTCAGTGTTTGGGTGTTTTCTTTAAAGTTTCTCAGGAAACAACAAGGGTGTTTGGAAAAGATCTGTTGCTTTGGGAGGCCTGACATTGCATAACTGTGATTTAAATGCTTTTCTGGACACAGCTCACACTTGAGGGGAGCACACTGAGAAGCACTTTTTCTTTAAAGACTAGTGGGGTTGGTCGGGACCTTCCTCTGCCTGTTCTGAAAGATACTATTGAGCACGTCTCTTCGTCTTACCCTCAGTAGGGCTTCAGCCTTTTCAGTTGTGCCTTAGGAACTCTTTTTCTTTACTTCTTTTATTTTTTAAAAACTCTTTCCATTTTGTTTAACATGGAATTCTTTGGCCTAATGAACGCCAAGAATATAAACCATGGATTCACTCTTGAGGCCAAACTTTGCCTTGAACCCCTCCCACTTTTTTTTTTTTTTAAACATTACCCATTGCATTCACCCTTCCTTGAATAGAAATTTCTGACCCCCTACCCAGCCACTGGCAATGCCGCCTCTGCCTACCTCAGCTTCTGAGACTCAAATTCATTTCAAATTAGTTCCTTGGAAAAAAAAAATACTGAGAAAGCCGAAGGGATTCGAGATCCTGATTTAAATATGACCTATCAGATTATATTTTTAGGTTTGTATTCTGGAGAGATGTCTGTATACTGGACAAGTAGCGGAAGAAGAGTAGGGAGGGTGATGCTGTCCTCCAAGGATGGAGTGATGGTGGTGGCTTCCCTTGTCTCTCAGGAACGGAGCTGCAGGCTGAGACATCACCATGCTGCAGGCACAACACTGAAATTGCCTTACTCCTGCCCAGTCTTTCTAATTCCACTTTCTTAAGTATTAATTAGCAAATGAACCAATCCAAAACCACTTATATGTTGGCTATTTTACACACTCATTCCCATTTTGTGAAGAAAAAGGGTAGGTTAAATTACTTTAAAAAGAGTGCTGTGGTGCCAATATTCTTAGTTGCTTAATTTATGTTTAATAAGGAAAAAAACCCTAATTGCCCCTATATTCCTCCTCCCTCCATACACTCCACGCTGCCGACTTTTTCCTGACTTTGGATGGGCTTATTAAATGAGAAAGAATTCTCGTGGAAAAGCTATTGCTATAATGTGCTGATTGTTACATTAATTTCCTGCCCAGCTCTATTGCTTTGCTGAAATTTTGGACTTTACTCAGGAACTGCTTAGTGAGCTTGTCGGGGGATGGGATTAGTTTAATCTCCTCTCACAAGCCTCTAAGCACTGCGAAAGGTTGGGGCAGAGGAGAAACAGTGGTAAAGCAGGGAGGGCAGGGAAAGAAAGGTTGCTGATGACCAATGCCAAGGTTTATTTTGTCTTAGAACTAAATTTAAATAGTGAGGAGAAAGGGGGAAGGGAGGGGAGACAGGGAAGGGAAAGGGAGGGAGAGGAGTGGAGGGGAGGAGATGGCAGTGGTGGTCAATACGAGTGTTAAGCTGGGATGGTAGTGATGATGTCTTCATGGTTTCACTGTGCTTGGAGTGCCTCCAAGCCCTGGGGGCAGTGCACACATAAGAGGGAAAGAAAACAGGGGAGAGTAGAATGATGATTAGCATCCACAAATAAAGAACATTGAGACAAGGGGGAAAAAAGGAGGAATTTCTGGATATAAAGGGAGTAAATGGGGAGACTTGAGATTTGGCTCACTTATTTTGGTGGACCTTATCCATCAAGAGGATGGCCTAGGTGGGGACCAGAGTACATTTTTAACAGAGAGAGTTCCTAACTTCTTGTTCCCACAGATCAAGATTAAATAAATTGAACTAGATGAGTTTTATGACCAAATTTTGTAAAATGTTTTATGAACTCTACTGTGCCGGAGAGACAGAAGGAGTTATCATTGCCACTGGCTGTATCTGGAGAGCACTCTATGGGAAAGATTTGGTTTATATGTTGAGACACCATAAATTCATTTATTTGATTTAAAAATTCAGTGTATACTGCTTCCTATTCCACATGATAGATAATGACATTTTACTGGTGAAAGAAATATGCTTCCTCTTATAGACAACAGGGCTTGGTAATTTTAAAATACTCTCTTCTGTAGTTTTGAACCTGAGTAACAGTCAATGTGTTAAACAATACTGCAAGTTTTATTCTTTGTCTAAAAAAACAAATTAGATGCTCTCCCAATATTATCTAAAATTGAAGAGGATAAAAAATTGAGATGTTGATTAAGTAATTTTTGTCTTCTAAATTTTTCTATCAGTTGTAAGTTATATATTTATACTTTGTATATGTGTCCAATTACTGAGGATTTAGATCTAAATTTGTAAATTGAGAGGTACTTTGCATATTTTTCATGCATATTTCTGGTTTCTTTGTTAATAATAGATCAGCGCATTAGAAAAATTTAATTTATATGTATAAGAGACCAATTAATGTCCTTAAAAGGGATGAACAATTAGAATATTGAGACTGTGCTTGTGTACACTGTTCTTAAAGCTAAATATTTTCACTTTTGAGGACTTATTCCCTGTGCAATGCAAGAGATAAAGCAACAAACTGTTGGCCAAATGTGATTTTTTCTTTATGTATATTTTCTGAGATTGGTCAATTGTATTAGTTTTTCCCAAGAAATCACTCTTGAGTTATTTACCTTCTTAAATGTAGATTAACTCTATAATTCATTACTTTCTCCTCTTACTTTTGTCATTTTGGGATTTATTCTATTGCTCTTTTTTCAGTCTATTTACCTTCAATACATAGCTCATGAATTTTTAGCCTTCTTTTTCCAAATCTAATTATTTAAAACTTACATTTCTTCTTTACATTTCTCCTTCTACATTACTGCTTTGATTGTTTCTCAGAGGTTTCACTATATAGTCTTTTAATTACCATTCAGTTCTAAGCACTCTTTAATCTTAATGATACATTAATTGATTCATTAGTTACTTAACTTTTTTAAAAGTTCCAACTGTGTTTTTTTGGTTGATGAATTTGTCTTCAATTTTTATGTTTCTAACTTAATTTCATAGAATGTGGTCTCCAAGATATTCTTACAATAAAGCAAGTTGCTTTATGGTCTATTAGGTCATCAGCTTTTATGAATGTTCTACATTTGCCTGAAATTAATGTGCACTCACCAATTGGTCAGCATAGAGAATGTATGTGAATAATAGATCATGTTTATTGAATTTTGAATCTTTAATATTCTTAATGATTTTTTAAATCTGCATAACCTATCCATTTCTGTGAGATGTGTGATAAAATCTTCAGTCTTCAATATCACTCTCCCCTTGCTCACTCGGCCAAACTGCACCCTGTGCATTTCTGAAACACTCCAAATATATTCAAAAGTCAAGGTCCTTGTTTCTGAGGTATCTTGGAGTGCTTTTGTCCCCCAGTTCTATATGGCTTGCTCCCTCACTTGCTTCGGGCTCCTTGACCTGTTTAGTATAAGAACCATTATGACAGAAAGGTCCAAGTGAAAGACTGAAACCCTAACCCCCTAAGCTTTGGTTTCTATCCAAGAGACTAAAACAAAGCAGTATATCCTAGGAATAACCGAAGAGATTATTTCCACAAACAAAGACTTAAAGGACACAGGTTTTGGAGTCATCATTATTCCCTATTCAGTTATCTGTTTGGCTCCTTCACAAACCAGATAAATGGTAGCAGATCATCATAAACTACCATACATGTGAGCAACCTCAGTCTCAAATGTGGCTGCTCCAGTAGGCGTGGTGGCTTTACTGAAAGAGGTCTATAGGATATTTGGCATTTGGTCTGTGACTACTGGTCATTATTTTCAATCCCCATCAGTAAAGAAACTCAAAGACAGTTCATGTTTATGTGGAAAGAAAGAAATATACATTCACTGTCTTGCCTAATGGCGATGTTAATCCCATTTTTGGTCACACCATAGTGTGCGGAGAGTTTGGTCATGTTGGCTTTCCATAGAATATTGTGCTGTACAATCACAGTAATGGTATCTTCATCAGACTTCACATGAAATACTCTGGAAGGCTCAGTAGGACACACAGGGGTAGGAGATAATCTCCATGAAGATTCAGAGTCTACCATATCAGGAAGGACTTAGGGGTCCTATGACTTGGAGTCAGATGGGACATCTCCATTGGGATAAATTTATCTGGATTCTGGAGGAAGTGTATATTGCATCTGGACATGTTGCAGTAGTTACTGAGTGACATGGAAGGCATACTGTTTTGAGTAGGGTGAAGAACACGTTTCACCAGACTGTAGTGAAAGCTGCTCTTTCTATCGGGCCATATGACCCAGCATATCTTGTCATACTAAATAAGGATGATTTGTGGAGCCTCTAAAAAGCAATAGGAGATTACAGTACAGACCCTGGGTTTCTGGGGCAAGCCATGCCCTATGCATCAGAGAACTACCTGTTATTTGAAGACTGGCTCTAGGCATGTGAAGGATAGTTGCTCATCACAAGCAGTTTATTATCAGATCCATCACGTCATAAGGTCAGGTGAGTGTCACAATAGTGCATTGCTGAGTGGAAATAACGAATTTAAAATTAGGCCTGAGTATGTCTAGAGGGTCCAGACTCCCATATTACCTACTTCTGTTGCCTGATGCTCTTCCTTCAATTTATCCCTATGACCTCATTGGTCCCTATATACAAGTAACAGAGAATGTTTATGCCTGGGTCACAGATGGATTGCTTTTATAATGTTGGCCTTGAAGGAAAATCTCTGTAGACAAAGCTATAAGTTGTGGACTTATTCATCTTTGAAGATTCTGCTCGTTTGGAAGTGTTCCTTCCTAGGAAATTAAGTAGAGGCAGTGCTTCTACCAGAGGATATAACAAGGTTCCTCTGATCTTAAAAACATGCCTATTGTTTGTTGGACATTTGTAGTTTCTTATGCCTGTAGAATAGCAGGTTAAAAAGGAGATACCACTTTCAGGATGATTGGCCTAGATTATACAAAGGAGTTGCATTGCGGCTACACAAGGAGGGAAGAAAGGAGTGAGCCTTGAAGATTCACCAGAGCATCTCTTGGTGCCTCCCTGGCAATTATGACAACCAAGGTCCAACAAGAGTAAAGCCTCTGATCGCCTGAGGATAGAGGTCTCTCTGTTATGCCTACAACCTATAGGGAGGCACTTACTGAGCATGAGGGAAATCTAGAATAAGTGAAAGAAGGGAATGATAAACATAAATAATAGTCTCAGGAACACCTGCAGCAGGGGGGATTGTAACACTTAATCTTTTCCAGCCATCTATTAATGATTATTGACCATTACCCTTGAGGACTAACATATCAGACTTTCTACAGAAATGAGCAGTCCTGAGTGGTATAGGGATGGGAGCTAGGCTGGACCGCCTTGGGCTCTAGCCATTTCTGTGGCAATCAGCTGCACACAGGTCTCACCCGACATCACCTCAGCTGAACTGTACCTTATATTTTTTGTCTCTGACCCAAAGATTCTTGGTATGCCAACGCTTGAGAGCCCTTTGGCTCTGCTGCTGCATGTGTGCAAGTCTGGATTAAGAGGGAGTTAATGCATCAGAGCCACTTCTTAAGTACTGGGAGACTCAATCCAAAGAACATAGATACTGCTGCAAAACCATTTTATAAAGTGTTTTTTATTAATTAACAAATTCATACCCCTACCATCAGAGTCTAGAAATTACCATTTCTACACATGTTTGCTAAAAGTTAGTATTATCTGTCCTTTTTATTTGGTAAATGTGTGTGCATCACATTTTGTTTTAATTTATATTTTCCTGATCACTTATAAAGCTGAGAATCTTTTCTCTTGTTTATTGCCCAATAACTTTTTGATATTTGGGTATTATCTTTTGTAATGTGACTGCTAAAGCCTTCTATTCATTTTTCTATTGAGTTGTCTACTTTTTATATTGATTTGTTGAAGATCTTTATACATTCTCTATGGTAGCCTTTGGTTCTTATTTGTATTAAGATCTGTTACTTTTCCTTACTATTATCTTTTGATGGATTGGATGTCTTGATTTTAACACGTCTGAAGCATCAAGCTTTTTCAGTGTAATTAGGATTTTCCTATTTCAAGGGCATAAATATATTCCCTTATGCCTTTTTAAGAAACATCATTATTTTGTTTTTTATATTTAGATCTACAATCCAATGGGAATTGATTTAGGGGTAAGATGTAAGGTAAGGGTCAGATTCCTTTTTTGTTTCCTTCTGTATGGATACATGATTGCTACAACATTATTTATGAAGAAGGCTGTCCTCATCCCATTGTTCTTCAGTGTCATTTTTTAAAATTATAAGTCAAGTATTCATATATAGTGCATCCATTTCTGGACTTTCTTTTGTTCTACTGTATTTTTTCTATCCTTACATAAACACCATACAGTCTAAATCACTGTTAATTTTCTAATAAGTCTTAATACCTGGGAATATAAATCTTTCACCTTTGCTCCTTGAGATCATCTTGAATTACTTGCATCTTTGGATTTTTACATAAGTTTTGAATCAATTTGCCAACTTAAAAAAAAACCCTCTGTTGGAAGATCAATTGGGATAGCAATGAATATATAAAACGTTTTGGAAGAAATGACACCTTTACAATTCTGAACATGGACTATCCCTCTATTAACTTTTAAAAATTTCTGTAATTTTTTATAGTTTTCTGTGGGAAGCATTTTTACATCTTTTAAAAAACATTTGTTCATAGTTATGTGAAGTTTGTTGATGTTACTTTAAACAGCAGTGTATAAAGTTTTCTGGTTGCTGCTATAGAAAAATATCATTGATTTTATACATTAATATGTATATTTTATTATAATTTTTTCTGTATACATAGAAAACTCAAAAGTATCTACAATCTGTTGCCTAAGATTTGTTCTCAGTTTTATTTTTTCCTTTCCAATCATTATACTTATTTTTTCCTTTGTGTGTTCTGTGTTGGCCAGGACATACTATACATAGTTGGATAGAAGTGTTGATAACAACATCTTTGCTTTGTTTTCAATTTCAAGGGAAAAACTTACAGTATTTTGTGATTACATATGATGTCTACTGAAGTTTTTTTTTAAATGAATACACTATATAAATTAAGCAGTTAAGGAAGTTCTTATCCATTCCTAGCTTCATATGTCTGTCTTCTTTTAAAATCACAAATAGGTTTCAGTTAAATCATTTTTCCATATATACTGAGATGGTATTTTCTCCTTTTCACCTGTTAATGTAGTGAATAACATTGACGGATTTTCAAACTTAAGCCAATCTTGCACTGAAATACAAACCCTTCCTGGTTAAGCTCTTACTTTCTATATATACATGGATTCAATATTTTAATGTTTTAAATATATTCTATCAATTTTTTTGCTTACTTTGATCCTTTGCATTTCCATACAAATTTTAGAATCACTTTTCAAAATCTAGAAGAAACACCAGAAGGAAAGACATTTTTCTGGCATTTTGATTGGGACTATATTGAGTCTATAGATGAATTTAGACAGAAATGTTATCTTTGTGATATTGAATCTTTCAATCCATGGATATGGCATATCCCATCTATCATTTAAATCTTCCTGATCTATCTCAAAAATAAATCCTAGAACAGAATGTTAAATATTGTCTTATTATCTTAAACCTTTCTTCTTTGCCTGTCACTGCAGCCCACTTTTATATTTCAGTTCTCCTTTCTAATAGTTTCATTCAACGTTTTACTAAAAATGTTGAAGGGGCAGAAGCACACATAGGTCACTAGGGATATCACTAGGGAAGCGCCCTTCAAGCTGATGTAAAGATTCAATAGCCACTTCCTGGATGTGTTTTACTCAGGAAATTATGGATTCACCTATGCGGATTTTCATGCAGCCCTTACTTCTCCATCTTGTCTCAGGTATAGCATGAAATACTTTTTAAATTTTGGATGGATTATGATTGTATCATTCCTTGACCAGCAGGTATGGTCAGAGCTTTTAAAACATTTGCACATTGAACATTCAGGGAAAAGGAGAGGCAATGCCAGACTTTCTGGAAGAATTCTTTTAGCAGCCTTGTGCTTGGCCAGCCTTCTTTCTTTATGTCCACTCTGCTCCCGTTAGCTTTAACTTTTACTCTTGCATTTTTCTTTGGGAATACATTTATTCATTTCAATCTGACATATTTTTACTGCCTGGCTGGAACATCTTTGATCATTTGATATTGTTTGGACCTACAGTTTGGCTGGAGTTTTTGCTTCCAGTCATAACACCTGCTTGTTCAACAGCTCAAATGATGAAACATCTGGATTCCTGATTAGACCAAATATTCTTTGTATGTTTCCATTTTGTCTCTGGTAATTGTTTGTGAAACTCCATATGTACAAAGTGAGTAATTCTATAAAAATTTGATATTCAGCTGGAACAATGAATTCATCCCATATCAACTCTACATTATCACCATTTCCCACTTTTGGGAAACCTCACACTATACTGTTACTAACTTTCCCTCTGTAATCTTACCAAAGATTGATTTCAAGTTCCCATTGGTAGTTTGTGGGATCTATATATTTTGTCTATGCACAATCATAAAGTATCCTGTCTTCTGTAACCTGCTTTTTTTCACTTAAAAATATATCATGAAAATCATTAAGTTATATATCTGATGATCACCGATCTTTCTTTCCTGATTATTTCTTCTCATGATTCTGAATTGAGATGATTTGATAAACCACAGGACAAAGAGAGCAACTACATACTACAGAGATTCAAGGAATTTGGAGACATCCAATAGAGATAAAGACCAGTTCAAATATAGCAAGTAGAATGGTGGTTACCAGGTGCTGAGGGGGTGGGGAAATGGGGAGATGCTAGTGAGAGGGTCAAAACTTCCAGCTATAAGACAAATGAGTTCGGGGTCTGACGTACAGCATGGACATCGCAGTTAATTAAACTGTGATATACTTGAAAATTGTTAAGAGAGTAAACCCTCAATATTCTCGTCACACACACACAAAGAGAAATGGTAATCATGTCACAAGGTGGAGGAGTTAATAATGCTGTGGTGGTAATCATTTTGTGATACATAAGTGTATCAAATTGACAGATTGTAAACCTTAAACTCACACAATGTGATATGTCATTTATGTAAAGTTGAGGGGAGGAGTTGTTAGGATGATCCCCCAATTTCCTAGAGCTATTCTTGGACACAAAAAGCTGGTGAACCAGATCTGATACCCTGACTCAGAGGCAAAGCATCAGCTGAAAAATAATTCTAATTTCCCAGGTATCTCAACCTGCTGCACAAATTTGTGATAACTTATTCCTTGGAGCAATTTAGAATTTAGGGTGAGTTTTTAAAGAAATCCTGACACTGCCTTGGTTTCTTTCTGTGACAAAGGGCAGAGAACAGGTCCTCTCCTTTACTAGGGCAGTCACTCTCTTACCTCCATTAACCATTGATATTTTTATTTATATATTTGTTACTACTGGATAGACAAAATTTCTGAAAGCTTAATCTCATAAAAGTCTACTTGCAAGTATTGCATTGTCTCTAACACAGTCTATTTGCCCTTCAATATACTGCTTGAGTTCTTCTTCCATAAAGATTTTTGCAACCATGCCACCCTATGTCAGCTTCTTCCCTTGAATGTCTATGTCTATGGAACTTCAAATCCTCAAAGCTTGCAGATTCATGACAAAGCTATAAAGAAAGCTTGGCGATCCTCAGCTTGCCAATCCTATTTTATAGAAGGGAGTCTAAGACATAGAGAAGTGAGATAAATGAAAATGGTATGTCATTTCACATTGCATGTATTATTTAAATATGCACATTAACACACATGCATATGTTTGTGATACATGTATGCACATATGCATGCTTGCATGCACATAACATATACATATGTAATACATTGTCTTAATTGGTCACCTTCTTGAGTGTTTCTTCTTTATCTGCCTTGGCCCTAAAATACAGTGTTATTTATTTACCTAATATATTGAATTAATTTGGAGATGACCTTTACAAAATCATTTTACAAAGAACCCCAATCTATAAATAGATAATATCTACCAATCATTCTTGGATAATAGAACAGTATTTAAATGTACTCCTTCAAACTCTTAATCCTCTCTCTGGCTCACTTGCTCGCTTGCTCTTTTGAATCAGGCTAGAAAGTGAGAAATGCCAACCAAACAAGTGGAGGTTTAATAGTACTGATCTTGTTCAGAGTTGTGCAGAGCAGTATAAGGATACAAGGAAAAGAAAAGGCATTCCAGCTGTAAGCACAATGAAACTTCTAGGTGGTTTGTCAAAGTGAGGTCAAATCCCCTTCTGAGGGGAAGCATTAAAAATCCTCTCCACTGTGCCTTTAAACAGCTTCTTGTGTGTCGGTTCAGATTCTGCTGCCAGGCTGAGCTGGGACATTCCTCATCTCTCTACCACTGAGATGTTTTAACTATCTGTCAGCCAGCAGCAGCACTTGCTGAATAGGACAGCATTGGGTCATGCCCTCAGTAAAGGTGGCAAAAGAAGCCGGTTTGTCTGTTCCCTCTGCTTATTATTTATTTTAGGCAAATGTGAGTCCTTAGGTTGGAGACCCGGCGCTGGTGGTACTAGAGCGCACAATAATGGCCTAAAGAAGGTGACAGGGAGGGGTTAGCAGCCAGCTCCCACTGGGGACAGCTGCAGGAGCAGGGTGTGGGGTGAATAGGGGGAAAAATGTGAGTTAAAAAAAGTGTGCATCTGGGTTCCTTTAATGGAGGCAGAATACTGACTAGTTGGGCAAATTAAGTCCTTTCAGGGACGTCCAGATAAATGATTGGTTTGCATTCAAGCAGAAAATACCATTATTTCTGGCTTCATGGAGTGTGAATTAGAGAGCAGAGATGACAGTTCCTCCTCTGTAACCTGAATATATGAAAGCGCTAGGAGACCTGCAGGGAAGTGAGGGAGAAAAGCACTGCTTTTTCTTTTCCCTTAAAGAAATTTGTTGAGGAAGACTTTTAAAAAATATCCAGTTAATGAAAGAAATATATGTTCACTCGCTCTGCAAAACCTCCATCCTGGATTGTGTGAAAGGTGTGATGAAGAGCGATGAGGTCCTGAAAGGATGGATCAGGCTCTTCAGATGCTCAGTCATGGTCCCAGCTGCACGTGAGCAGCTGGTGGAGGCTGCTGGAGTTCAGGACCAGATAGTGTCAGGGTTATGATTCAGTAACCTGAATCAGAATGATCTGAATAAAAATGCTCTTTAATAATCTGAATCTTTGAAGTAAGAACAAAATGTTGAAAGGGAACATTTATATATTAGTGAAAAAACTCACTTTTCATTAAGCTAGAATAGGGAGATGATGGAAATGCAAAGAAATTCATTGACCCCTAATGGAAAAATTTGAAGAAAAAGGCAATGCCACATATTAATGTATATAAATTTAGTATGTTTAATTTTTCAGTGTTAGTTTTAAAATACAATGTCTAATGGCTATTAGATTCTAAATTAAGAAAAATATTATTTAGTTTTGAGATTTTGGTTTATGTTATTAAAGTTTATAATAACAGGGCTTTTTTTTATCCTTAGAAACTAAAAAGTAATCTATGAAATTTAGAGAGTGACTTAACCACAGATGTACATATTGAAGCTGAAGAGTCATTTGTATGAATAAAAACAGGTTTAAAAGGATGTAATGGACAGCATAGTGACTATAGTTAATAATTCTGTATTGCTATATTTGAAAGTTGTTAAGAGCGTAACTCTTAAAAGTTGTCATCACCAGAAAAAATTTTTGTGTGGTGATGGATATTAACTAGATTTAATGTGGTCATCATTTTGCAATAATGTACAAATATCTAATCTTTATGTTATACACCTGGAACTAATGTAATGTTACATCTCAGTTATACCACAACTGAAAAAAAAAGTTTTGATACAAAAGTGGAAATAAAAAAAGGAGAAGGGAGAGAAATATTCATATTCATTTAATAGATGTAAGATGTAGAATGCACACATATATATTTAAATGTAGAAACTCAGTATTCTATGGACCTGGATTTTAACCTTTGTTTTGTTGTATGTAGTTGTATGATCTTGGATTATCTACCTAAACTACAATCTTCTCTGTAAAATGTGTGTAATTCCTACGTTACAGAGTTTAAAGAATTAAGTGATATCACATACACAGGGATTTAGTATTGCATCATGTGCATGGTAAACGCTCAACTGTTTTTCTATTTTCTTATTGTCCCCACATAGCTTGGTTCACTGTCATTTTGGTTGTGTTAATTAAGAACCCTCTATTAAGAACAAAAAGAGTCAATGAGAAAGACAAAAAGGTCTTCACCAGTACAGTCAGGAAGAAAGACTGAAGAGATCATTCAAACAGGCTCTGAATATTTAATAGATGTTAGTGCATGGGAATAAATATGTGAAGGTAGGGATGGGGGTGTCTGTATAATGTCTGTTTTGATGGCTACAAGGAGATTGGATTGGTTAAGTGTTCAGAAGTACAAGCACCTTTTCATTCCTGCCTCCCTGCGCCCTGTTTGTTTATTCCAGTACAGTTTTGGACCAGGCTAATGTTTTCGTTGTCAGATGATACTTTACTCATCATGTACACAGGAAGACCTAGGTATTGCCATGGCAATGAGAAAGGCTGGCCTGGATTCCTTACAGCATTGAATGCTTCAAAACAAACAAACTTGCACCACTGGCCCGCACAGTCTATTTCAGTCAGCATTAATGGCTCTGACAACCAGAGGCTCTTTTATCTGCTCTGTTCACAACAATTTGCTAATGATAATTAAAAATGCTTGGTGTTTGCCAACAATTCCAGAGCCACTGTCTTCAACTTACAAATAGAGAAAGGAGAAGTCTTAGTACCCACACAAGCAATTTTTGACTAGAAAGTTCAAAGAAGTTGAAAAATATAAAACACGGCAGAAGGATAAAACAGTTTTGATTTTGAGGAAAGAGGTTGTATTACATTAACTTCAAAGCCCAAACTATTGCTCGGATAGAAAAGACACTAACAAATAAAAATAAGAGTTGGCATGAAATTTTCTTAAAATTCAGCATATCCAAGTATTAGATGAAATAACTGATATGGAAGTATTTTACATCATTTAAAGTTCTGTATCAGGGATGCTTAACTCACAATTCACAGACAATGAACTGGCTCCCGGAGGCAAATGTGTGCCTGACATTTTAGACAGTTTCGTGAATTCAGTCTCATCTGTGATGTTTTTCCTGGATGGAAGATCAATAGCTTAACCGTTTTTCACACAGTTTGCTACCCACAAAGATTATTATTAGGGTCATTATTTTTTATAGTCTTTGCATTTTCCTAGGTAGTCAAATTTTAAAGTTATATTGGGAAGTAATTTGAAAATATATTCTAAGAGCATCAAGAGTAATCTCTCTACTGTTGGGAATTTATCCTAGGTAGACAATCCAGAAGAAAAATAAGTCAACAAACAACTATGTATCAGTTAGGAAGTTTTTCGTTATCTCAATGAAAAAATATGGCTCAAAGCGTAAGAATATTTGACACCTCACATTACAAGAAGTGTAAAGACAAGCGTTACATGGTTAGTTAATTCAGTGATTAAGTAACTCCTTTCCCCATCTTTCTACTTTGCCTTCTCCATATGTTCACTAGCCATGAGGCTGGGGTCCCAAGGTATCAGGATGACAGCAGAGTTTCCAAAAGTAGGAAAGAGAGAACGCTTTTCATGTGTCTCCATTTAAAATCTCAAAAACTTTCCCAGAATTCCCTCTGCTGCCCCTCCCCTCTCATTGGCCCAAAGTGCATTGCATGCCTTTGCCTAAAGCAATCATTAGCAAGAAGATGATCAGTTTCATTTTCTACAGATAAGGAGAGTCTCAGACCATCTGAATGACAAGGTTGCTCAAAGGAGGGTGAAAAAAATTAAGGGCTTTGTTAGGTAGAAAGAAGTCGATTCAATGGCCATGGCATAGACAAGTATCAGTACTGGTTATAGTACACTGTCTAGGGGATTTCTTTTATTAAAAACTTTATTCTTTATGGTTAAATATTTTACACACAGGCAATAATTGATAGTAGTATAGCCATATCTGCGACCCGATCACTTAGGTTTACTAAGTACTAACATTTGCTCAGATCTTTATTAAAGGAAGAAAATTACAAACTTGTACTCAACTTTGATTATACTTCCCTCTTTTCTTCGCCAGCTGTGACTATTAACTTGAATTCTGTATTCCCCTCCCCAGGCTGAATTTTCTATTTGTGCTCTAAATTGGTATATTGTAGGGAACTTTTAAAAAATCATTTGTGATTTTCCATTTTGGGTAAAGGAAATAGAACAAATATCAAGTTTATGGGGGAAAACATATAATAATACATTCCTAAGAATTTCTGACTGCGGGACGGTTTTAATTCCTTTCTTCCTTAAGTTTGTTAGGCAAGGGTCAATAAAAATTAGGACCATATTTTACAAGAAATACTCTTTCAAACAAAAAGCCAGAGATTAAAAAAAAAATCCCCTACCTGTGACCTAAAAATTTGAAGAAATACTTCAGTGCAAATCATGTCCTTACAGCATACAAGAGTAGCAGGAAGAAGAGGGAAATGAACTCCAGTTTTCCTACGTAGGACACTGTCATAAGGATGATGCTTTGAAAGGCAACCGAATTCCTAAGCTCTCCATTTTACATATACAACTGGGGATGAGGACCCAGGAGCACACACTCCAGGAGAACTGTACTCATCACCAGCTATATTCATTCTGCAGGGCAGCTTCCAGACTACAAGTGTCCTGCCTGAAGGGCCAGGGAGTTGCTGTCCCTATTTGCTGGGCTGTCTGCACCATCCAAAAAAGAGAGGTCTCTTTCCTTCTTTAAGACCTTGGAGTTAACAGCACTCAATTCAATGGACTCATGTGGATAGATTAGGGAGTTTGGGACTAAACCTAATTCCCACTGCCCATGATTGATCTAACTTGCTCAGGTACCAAGGTGGAGCATGTCTTACTTATCTACTAAGTATAAGGTGTGTGGTAGTCAACAAACAATCCAAGATAAATTTAAAAAAAACAAACCCAAAAAACTAACAGCTCACATATTAAGAAAGTCACTCTCTTTAGGTATAAACTATGGCAGTGAGATGTGATAAATGCTCTCTCAAGTGAATATTACAGGGTAGTCACATACTAGTCAGAAATTAGTTTACTGCATGGGTCTGGGAATATTTCATGGAGGAATATTCCAGCTGGTTCTTGAAGGATAAGAAAGAGTTCACAGGTAAAGAAGAGAGGAAGAGAATGTCAGATAAGCAGGATACACTGTGTTTCAAACAGGAAAAGCAGTTCCAGTTGGCTCCTGGCCTCTTGAACGTCATCTCTTACAGCGCTCTTGTATTAGATCCACTTTTTTGGCTCTTAATGGACTGCAAATCTCTCATTTTGAGCAAATTTTTCTCAGTTCAGCTCCTGAGCCGAGGCTCCCCTTTAGTAACACTTTTTATTTAATTCTTCATTCCATCTTCTGACCTCCTTTGCATTCCTCAGAGGTAATTCCTTTCTCAAACCCAATACTCTCATTACTCTTTCACAATAAACCTTGGCAATCCACTGGGACCGGAGCATTACTTTATAGCAACTGAAACTTGTTTCCTTGTCTTCCAGCACAGGGTGAGTTTAATCCTCAACCCTTCATCAAAGCTTGGGAAAAAATATTGTCTCCCAAAGAATGAAAAAATAGCAAAATAATTATACAGAGTAAACCATCTGAATGTGCATGTCACGTGCTACCCCAATCTCTCTCTCTCTCTCTGTTTTTATACTTTAAAAAATTTATTGCATCTCAAGGAGCCTTTTAAGATAGCTTTTCTGAATTATCCTTTGATAAAAATTTAAATACCATAGATATACTGTATATCTGTTCATATACTGTACCTATATCTGAATTCATGCATTAAAAAATAAGATTGTTTTGTCCCCTCAAGAATCAAATTTTACCTGCTGAGGGCGATATTGCCCTGTTGAGAATGCATGAGTGACCCATCTATCCAAACCTCTTCCACCTTCTAAAAAGGAAAAAAAAAATCACTAAATTTCTGTGAGCTTCAATCAGCAAGTTTATACAAAGTGAAACTTACTCTAATTCACAAGGAGAGTATAATATATTATGTCTTATACAAGGGTCCTAGTATCAGAGTTATTATACAGATTGAATTTTGGACAAAACTGGGCAGAATGAACAGAAATTTTAGCCAACATCTGGACAGTTTTAGACCTCTAACTTCTGCTGTATGACCCCTGAATAATCTGTTTAATTTCCGTACTAGTCTTTTATGGAAAGACTGTACGTATGTGTATAGCTAAGTGCATTTTGCTTATGTTTTGTACAAATATATCAGCTATGAAGTAATCTGTAGTCACCTAAATGGATGGTATAAGAATGCATTGATTGTTGGTATAAACCTAACTCAACCGTTGAGAAGCAGACTCTTTTTGGGTAAAAGCTCTAGAATTCTCAAGGAAAGAGCACCTCCTCAATGCTGTGTAAGTGAGGGGGTTTCTGACGAGTGTCCTTATGTTATACGGTCTTTTAGAAACTTCTGATTTGATTATTTCCGGAATGCTAAAAAAAGCTGTGTTTTACTGAACACATGCTAAGTAATCAGGTTCCACAAAATAGTGTTATTTTGTCGAATAAATGTTAAAAAGAAATTGTTTCATAAAAAGGTAAGGTAGATTTTATTCACGTAATTAAATTCTAAGCAATTAAATGTGTAAAATTTGATTCCCACTCTAATGCAGGTTTGGGATTCAAATTAAAAAGAATGCTGCTGATATGGAAATAATTCAGGCAAGATTCCTAGTCAGTGTAAATTCACTTGCATATAATTTTCTCTCAAAGTGGACTGATTATGATGCTTATCTGTCAATGACCAAACAAGTTTTTCCACTTCCACATTATGTTTAGTAGATAAATCATATGCTTTAGAGTCAGGTACCTACGCTTGAATCCCACATCGCATAAAATAGTTGCATATTTGGGTCAAGTGATTTTGCACCTTTGAACTTTAGCTTGCTCTCTTAAAACAATGGAAGTATATTATATATCTAGAAGATTTGGGGGAAGATTAAATGAAATAATGAGCCTGGCACTAAGTAGATGCTCAAAAATGTCAGTGTTTGCCTTTCTCCGGCCACATTTTGCTCCAAGTACAGAGATCACACCAGCTTATAGATTTGTGAATGGACATTACTTATGAACCACCTTCTCCACTCTAACCACCAGGTGGGTCATAGGTGATTTATAAATAGGAGGAAAGGGAAAACAGTCATTTTCATTCATTATGAAATATTTCCAGAGCAGAAACTGTAGGCCAAGCCCCCTGGTAAGCTCTGTGAGGGTTTTAGGGATTAATAAAACCAAGAGTTCTCGGAAAAGTGGATGAGACAGACCTAAAAAGCAATCAACCTTACAAGGCAGGACTTTGATAATCTACAGCTATAAGGGTTCAAGAAAAATGCTGTGGGGGCACACAGGAGGGTGTGTAAAATTCTATCTTCAGAAAATCGACCCTATCACCAAGAGAAGAGGCAAAGAATGAAAAGATAGTGACCCTTTTAGGAACAGGTCTGTGTCGGAAAGGCTACCTTCGCCTGAGTGCTGACCCACAGACGCTTTGCATTTGAAAATCTTTCTATTCCCCATTTCCTGTACTACTACTACGGACGGACAGCTTCCTTTGACTTTCACCCTACACTGCATGGGCATCCAGGAACTATAAAATAAAATTTTGCCAAATGTCCAGTGGGGCAGATTAGCTATGGTTGTTAACAAGGAGCAACTGACACAGCATTCCTCAAAAATGCCTTGCACTTGGGTCTGGAGAACATGATTTGCCAAAAGGGAAATTTGTGGATGCTAAATTTAGAAGTGAATAGAAAACTTTTGGGCTTCAAAATCCCATTTGGCTCCTGAGCCAGACACAACTTCAGGGCTGTGCGGGGCTTTTTTTCTCCTCCCCTCCCAACCCTTTTTTCAATTTTATTCCCATGGCAGTCTTAGAAGAAGGAGCAAGAATTCCTTTCAAGCAAGAATGTTTATTGCCTGCATGATGCAGGCTTCCATTTAGTTAGAAAAGCATGTTTTTCAATTAACTTTCCCTTGATAAACAATGATTTAATTTAAAGCGATGGCTGTTTTGCAAATTACAATAAAACACATTTTATGTAGGAAAAAACAGGGGAAAACCCTACTTTTCAAAAGAAGGGGTGATTAGTTGCCAAAGTTTCTAGAAGCAGAGTCTAATTTTTGAGTTCTTGCTTCTCGTGCCACAATATTTTTAGGAGTGTACCTGAAATGCAAAAGCCTGAATAACTTCACTTGAAGTGTTGAAGTGAAGATGGCGTTCATCCAGTCTAATCCTTTTGGTTTTCATTGGTTTGGCTTGGGTGAACAAATTCTTTTAGCTGATAGCTATTTGATTTAAAACTGATACAAGACCTTGGCTTTATTAAGGGTGAATGCCTCATCATTTCATGTCAAATCTTGGCATTTGATTCTCTCTCTCTGTCTCTTTTTGTCTCTTACTCTCTCAGTCTCCCTCATCACCATATTTGATGCCTATGTTCATGGGGGTTATTAGAATATTTATTCCTTCTTTGTCATGCCAAGTCAAGTAATTAGAGTATAAATCTCTTGAATCCCACTCAGTTAACACCATATACAGATTTCTAAGCATATTCATATGTATGAAATACATAAAGGGGGGAAAATACAAGAATGAAGTGTTAACCTGAATATAAATTATTACATAAAAATTTTATAGTATGGAAAGTGTATTGGTTTTACAATAAATCATGATGACAACTATGATGAAAAATTACAGCAATAACAGTAATAGCAATTAACTAAAGAACATACCTTTCCCTCCCCAAACATTCCTCTCTTCCCCACCACCAGCAGAAACTATGAGAATAAGTCTTACCTAATAATTTAAGCTCTTAATCAGTGGCATTTAAAAATCTTTAGCTTGGTGTATTCACAGCTAAAGTAGAAATCCTCACGTAGTATTTGGCCCAGGAAAAAGGCTTATTTCTTAATTCTGGCACAAATGTGCAATCTGAGAATGGGAGTAGGAGTGAGGGAAATGCAAAATGCTAATAATCTAAATAACTTTATGAAATACCAACTACATTGTATTGCAGATGATCTCACACATTTGTTAGGCACTTAGGAAAATGTTTTGCACAAAACCTGTTTATATGATTTTCCTATACGTGTCTTTGAGAGGTGATGTGCACTTATGTAAGTATATGTATGTTTGGAAGAGATCAAATGGTTTACCAACTGAACATGAAGAAAACCAAAATTGTGGGCAGCTCATACTTCCAAAAAAGCGGACTTGGCATGTTCGTGCCTGCTCTGAAATGCTCTCCAAGTCTTGCGGTATCTAAGCAACCTTACAACCCTGGACTATCCTGTGGGTCTTGGGATGCCAAAGGCACTGTTCACTGTCTTGGTGACACCCGTGGAGTGTGTGCTTTAATGAATAACTAAGATTTTCAAGAAATAAGAATCGATCCAGAGGGAAACCAATTCTAATGGGTACCTAGTAGGCTTACTTACAAAGATAAAGTAGGACTCACAGAATGGAAGTTCAACGTTGTGTGTGTGGTTTTTTTCCAACTAGTAAGTATCTGAAGACAGACGATCCAGATGGGGACTGGAAACCTCCGTGAGATGCCCTCAGTGAAAAGCACAACCCTCCGATACTTCACATTCTGATCATGGGAAAGTCAAATATAGTGCAGTTATGATCGTTAATCTCCTTATGTTATTTAGCTATCCCAACCCCTCAGCAAGCTGTGATATGCCTGTAAGCATTATGTGACTTTTTTTAAGGTTTTTTAAAAAATTATGTAAGTTTCAGGTATTCAGCATTATAATTCCATATCTGTATACACTACAAAGCGATCACCACCACAAGTCTAGTTACTATTCACCACCATACAATTGATCCCTTTCACCCATTTTTCCCACCCCCAAGCCCCTTCCCTTCTGGTGACCATTAATCTCATCCCTGTATCTATGAATTTGTTTATATCTTATTTCTGTTTTTTGATTCCACGTATAAGTGAAATCATAATGTGTTTGTCTTTGATTTATTTCACTTAGCATAATACCTTCAAGGTCCATGCATGTCATTCCAAATGACAGGATTTCATTGTTTTTATGACTGAGAAATAATGTGCATTGTGTATGTATAACACATCTCCTCCATCCATTCATCCATCAATGGACACAGGTTGTTTCCGTATCTTGGATTTTTTTCCCTATCTTTACATTGTAAATAATGCTGCAGTGCACATAGGGGTGCATATATCTTGTCAAATTACTGTTTTCGTGTTCTTTAGATAAGTACCCAGAAGTGGAATAGTTGGGTCATAAGGTAGTTTCATTTTTCATTTTTTGAGGAACTTCTGGTCTGTTTTCCATAGCAGCTGTACCAACTTAACAGTCCAGCAGTGTTCAAGGGTTCCGTTTTCTACACATTCTCTCCAACTTTTGTTATTTCTTGTCTTTTCATTAGTAGCTATTGTAACAGGTGTGAGGTGATATATCATTGTGGATTTGATTTGCA
Organism: Vicugna pacos; assembly: GCF_048564905.1. NCBI lineage: Eukaryota > Metazoa > Chordata > Mammalia > Artiodactyla > Camelidae > Vicugna > Vicugna pacos. The sequence continues at coordinate 58,254,121 of NC_132987.1, read as the reverse complement.
TTCCCCTAATAATTAGAGATAATAAAAATATTTTCATGTGCCTGTTGTCCATCTTTACGTCATTTCTGAAAATGTTTATTCAGATTCTCTGCTCAGTTTTTAAGCAGGTTGTTTGTTGTTGAGTTTTATGAGTTCCTTATGTATTTTGGATACTAACTCTTTATTGAATATAAGAGTTGCAAATATCTTCTCCCATTCAGTAGGTTGCCTTTTCATTTTGATGATGGTTTCCTTCACTGTGCAGAAGCTTTTTAGTTTGATGTAGTCTCACTTGTTTATTTTTGTTTTTATTTTCTTTGCCTTTGGAGTCAGATCCCAAAATTTTGCTAAGACTGATGTCAGTGAAGTTACTACCTATGTTTTCTTCTAGGAATTTTCTGGTTTTTGGTCTTATATTCAAGTCTTTAATCCATCTTGAGTTAATTTTCATGTAGTATAAAAAAGTAGCCCAGTTTTATTCTTTTGCAATGTGGCTGTCCAGTTTTCCCAATACCACTTACTGAAGAAACTATCTTTTCTCCATTGTATGTTCTTTGCTCCCTTATCATAAATTAATTGTCCATATATGTGTGGGTTTGTTTCTGGGCTCTCAGTTCTGTTCCACTGATCTGTGTGTCTGTTTTTATGCCCATATCATACTGTTTTGATTACTATAGCTTTGTAGTATAGTTTGAAATCAAAAAGTGTGATACCTCTAGCTTTGTTCTTTCTCAAGATTCTTTTAGCTATTTGGGATCTGTTGTGGATCCATAAAAATTTAAAATTATTCATTCTAGTTCTGTGAAGTATGTCATTAGAAGATTGACAAGGATTATATTGAATTTGTAGATTGCTTTGGCCATTTTAATGATATTTATTATCCCAGTTCATGAACATGGAATAGCTTTCCATTTATTTGTATCTTTTCAATTTCTTCTATCAATGCCTTATAGTTTTCAGTGTAGAGGTCTTTCATCTCCTTGGTTAAAAATATTCCTAGGTATTTTATACTTTTTGATACAATTAAAAATGGGATTGGTTTCATAATTTACTTTTCTGATAGTTGGTTATTAATCTATAGAAATGCCACAGATTTCTGTATATATTGGTATTGTATCCTACAACTTTACTAAATTCATATATTAGTTCTAACAGTTTTTTGATGGAATCCTTAGGGTTTTCTACATATATTATCATGTCATCTGCAAAGAGTACAGCTTTACTTCTTTCTTTCCAATTTGGATGCCTTTTATTTATTTTTCTTGACTAATTGCAGTGGCTAGCACTTCTGATACTATATTGACAAAAGTGGGCATCATTGTCTTGTCTCTGATCTTAAAGGAAAACTTTTCACCTTTTCACTATTGGATATGTTAGTTGAGGGTTTGTCACATATGATCTTTATTATGTTGAGGTATATTCCCTCTATACCTAGTTTATTGAGAGTTTTATCATAATTGGATGTTGAATTTTGTCAAATGCTTTTTTTGTCTCTATTGAGATGATCATTTGATTTTTATCCATTATTTTGTTAATATGATGTATCACATTGATTTGTAGATCTTGAACCATTCTGGCATCCCTGGAACAAATCCTATTTGATCATGTGTATGATTCTCTTAATGTATTGTTGAACTTAGTTTGCTAATTTTTTTTGAGGATTCTTGCATTTGTGTTCATCAATATGCATATTGGTTTGCAGGTAGTATTTATTTATTTATTTTTGTGATGTCCATGTCTGGGTTTGGTATCAGGTTAATACTGAGTTCATAAAATGTTTTTGAAGACTTCCCTCTTCTTCAAATTTTGGGAGGATTTTGAGAAGGATAGTTATTAAATCTTCTTTGAACATTTTGTAGGATTCACTAGTGAAGCCATCTGGTTATGGGCTTTCATTGGTTGGGAGGTTTTTGATGACTGTTTCAATCTCCTTACTAGTAATCAGTCTATTCAGATATTCTCCTTCTTTATAATTCAATCTTGGAATATTGAATGTTTCTAGGAATTTATTTATTTATTCTAGGTTGTCCACTTTGTTGGCATATAAGTGTTCATAGTAGTCTCATGATCCTTTGTATTTCTGTGGTATCAGTTGTAACTTCTTCTCTCTCATTTTTGATTTTATATGAGTCTTTTCTCATTTTTTCTTGGTTGATCTACATAAAGGTTTATTGATTTTGTTTGTCTTTTCAAAGAACCAGCTCTTAATTTCATTCATCTTTTCTATTTATGTTTTTAGTCTCTATTTCATTTTTTTCTCTCTTTATTAATTCCTTCCATCTACTAATTTTGTGCTTTGTTTGTTCATCTTTTTCTAGTCTCTTTAGGTGTAAAGTTAGATTATTTATTAGACATTTTTTCTTGTTTCTTGAGATAAGCCTGTATTTCTGTGATTTTCCCTCTTAGAAATGTTTTTGCTACATCCCATATAATTTTTTAAATGTTGTATTCTGTTTTCATCTGTCTCTAGATATTTTTGATCATCTTTTGATTTTTCAATGACCCTTTGGTTGTTTGGTAGCAAGTTATTTAGTTTCCATATTTTTGTGGATTTTCTTTTTTTTTTCTTGTGACTGATTTTCTAGTTTTATACCACTGTGGCTGGAGAAGAAGCTTAATATGATTTCATGTTTTTTTTCAATTTATTGAGACTTGTTTCATGACCTAACATGTGATTAATCTTGGAGAATGTTCCATGTGTACTTGAGAAGTATCTACTGCTTTTTAGATAGAATGTTCTGTAAATACTTGTTAAGTCTATTTGACCTAAAGTATCATTTAAATCCAATGTTTTCTTATTAATGTGTTGACTGGATGATCTATTGATGTAAATGGGGCATTAAAATCCTATACTATTATTGTATTGCTTTCAATTTCTCCCTTTAAGTCTGTTAATATTGCTTTATATATCTAGTTGCTTCTTTGTTGGGTGCATATACAATTATATATGCTATATCTTCTTGCTGAATATAACTCTATCATAATGTAATGCCCTTCTTTGTCTTTTATTAGAGTCTTTGTTTGAAGTCTATTTTGTCTTATATGAGTGTAGCTGCTCCAGCCCATTTCCATTTGTATATAATTATCTTTTTCCATGCCCTCACTTTCAGTCAATCCTGCCTGGCCACCAGAACCAGGCATTCTAGTGGTGCCCCCTATGTGGACTGCATGCACCCTTCTGTCATGGCAGAAACTTATAACAACCTATTGAGTTAAATCTTACCACATTTTATAGAAGTGAAAAATAAAGTTAAATGACTGAAAAGATTACAGATTTGAACTCAAGTTTTTCTGTTAAATCAAAATTTTCCTACCCCCATGAGACAATTAGTCAATTTTGTTTGTGCATTTGCATGCAGTGATATTTCTATTAATGAGAGAAAGTCAATCCATGGTTGCATTTCTCTATTAACAAAACCAGATAAAGAAATAAGAAAAATGTAAGTTAAGAATAATGTTAGGAAAAAACCCTAACATTTGTATAACATTTGGTAGATTACAGTGAGCTTTTGTATGACTACTCCACGTTGGTGTGCTTTCACCAACTCTGTGTGACTGGTACCCTATTTCACAAGAGAGGAAGTGAGGGAATAGAGACTCAGGGCCGTGAAATAACTTGACCAGATCATGCAACTGCTAAGCAGAAGAGCTTCTGTGACAACCCAGGTCTCTTAACACTAGATATTGCCTCCTTTCCACTGTATCTCACCATGTGATTTCCTTCTTTGATATAACTTGACTAGCTTTCCATGTCTTCCCCTTAAGTTGGGAAATTGCAAAGATTTTTCAGGATACTGAGTAAAATTTCAAAGAATATTTAAAATGTTAGGTGTCTATGATACAATCACAGTGCATACTTGAAGTATATTTATAATATATAATAACTTACAGTTGAGCTGCTGCAGAGGTGTAAGTGAGAAACTGAGACAAAAGACATTTTCTTGAGGCTGCCTATGAAGCTTACGCTTGATAAAATGGTTAGTTACACAAGATCTTAAGCACACAGCTCCCACTTTTAAATGTTTCTTTCCTTTGAAATCTTCCATCCTTTCTCTGTGAATCAAATGCTCAGTATCTTCATGGTATTTCTCCAGCCTTCTTTAAAGTTTTCCAGTGTTTAGAACCCTCCCACCCCACCCCCATACACAGAGATTCTCAGAATAAAGAAGCACCCTAGAAATAACAAGGGGTCCTATTTTAGAGTGGGCTATCTTAGTGGAGGGGAGTCTCCTTTCTAGTCAATAGAGGTGTTTAAACAGAAGGGGGTAAAATTATTCTTTCTACCCCCACCAGTTTAAAAAACCTTTTTGAAAAGATTAGGCCATAGAAATAAAGCAGATTGTCCCCACCTGGTGAAGACTTAGGGTGGCTACTGGGCTGACTGTATCACGCATACAACTTTCCTGGACTCCATTTCCTGGAGGTTTTGGTGATCTTATACCTCTACTCCAGGCTTTTCAGTATATGCTTAAGTCCTGCCAAATACAGGCTGATTTCTCTTCATTCTATCATTCTGAGGTTCTAGACAAAGCAGCAAATAGTTTTCTGCTCTTGAAAAGGGTCATGATGACCCATATATGAGTTCTTGAATCCTAGAGGGGGCTCCCTAGATTGGATGCTGCTGGTGTTTTATGTCTTTGGACGTATTTTATCTTCTTAAAATGAAGGCTCTACAAGATGAAGTTGAAGGGGAGCATAACTCTGACTTTGGGTTTATGAAGGTGTCCCTGCTCTGTTTAATTAAAACTGCCTTAAGGCCTTCTAATCCAATTTTTCTTTCGGATTCACAATATATTACTAAAATCTGCTGACTGTTTATATTTCAGTAAAGAACTTCTTTTGCCCTAAGGAAATAACTTAAGCACCAAAGCATTTGAACAAGCAGAGGTTTCTTTTCTTTTAAATTTCAATTGAGAGTAATTGTTTCATATAGACAACTGCCTAATAAAACAATGACAAATAAACTTTTACTTCAAGAAAATTAAATTTATTGTCCTCAAACTCTGTAAAATAGAAGTCAGTAAGTAAATTGCTATTTTATTTTAAGGGGTAAAATTAAATTTTATATTTCACACAAATATTATCAGAAGCTTTGATCCTGATGTGAATGTGGAAACCAAGACAAAGTTACTGATAAGACTTGGTCGAGTTGACATGACTTAAAAGTGGGATGGTGATCACTTAAATCAAATTTTAATGGTTTGAAGATTCAGGCGTTTTTCATTGTACGATTCTACCTTACCTACTGTGATACTGTCAGAGTGCTTTTGTTTTACTCTTAGGCAGAAAACTAACCACTCTTTCCCAATGTAATATATGAAATGTATTACAAATGCTTAGGAAACTAGAGGTATTAGCACAAGATGAGGCATAGTCAGTGTGGAGCAGCCGTTCACTGTGCCCAGTCTCCAGCTATGTATTTATTCCGCATAAGGTCCCAGACAAGACCTAAAGCTCAGTCTTCGATTTTGTTGTGTTTTGCTTTCCTAACCAACTTCATGTGCAAATTTAGCTACTATTAAATCTAGGCTTTTAAAACAAAAGTGCAAAATGTATGTTTGAAAATAATCTAAATAAATTTGCCATGGTCAAACAGTACTTAAAATAAAATATAATCATGGGCATGGCTAAGTACAACTTAGACATAAAAATTGTATGTGTGTATGTATCTGTTGTTTTTTTAAAAGTAGACGCAAACTGGGCATACTCTTTTTTGCTTATTGTGAATATCTCCCCAGATTCATCTGTTTTTAAATAATAAAGGAAAATGATATAAGATTGTTACAGTAAAATGTATAATACATAGTACAAAAAGTATGCAATATGATGTAATGAATAAAAGCATGGATTAAAGAGGCAGAAAGGCTGGCTCTGTCTCTCACCAGCTGTGTGAACTTGGATAAGTTACTTAACCTCCATGCGCTTATTTCCTCATAGATAAAAATGCAGATAATAATATCTTTTCCATAGGAATGTTGTAAGCATAAAATACATAAATGCACATAAAACTATTAGAAATGTATCTGACATATAAAAAGCATTTAATAGCTAGTGACTCTTGGGTATTATGACTATGCCTGTATGTTTGTAAGGGTGTACTTCAGAAGACTCCCCCAGAATCTCTAACAGTTCAAAGTTTCTTCTAAACTGTTATTGGACGACCTACTTGTTCCCATGGGCTGTCAGTCATGAGGGCCAGGGAAGGAATGTGTGTTTATTTCCATGTATAGTTAGCCATTCTTCACAGTTTTCTTTTTCCTAAATCTATACTCTGGATTGAATAACTACAAGGGGGAAATTATATTCTGGGTTTTAGCTTAAAAGATGGAATAATACGTTAGCTGGATATGGAATACAGACACACACCCATGCACACACACAAACACAGGTCAGTTTAAAAATACGTTTAAAAATAACTTCTGTAGTCTAAACTAAGTTAAAAAACGATTGTGGCATCACTGAGTAATGGACAGCAAGAGAACATTGTACATCTGTGTGAAAATACAAAGCCGGCTCTTAAGAAAGAGAGTGATCATTTTACTTCCCTCAGATTCATAGACTCACACTTCCACATAAGCCAGCCACATAGACTATTATTAGCACAACACTCCCGTAAGAGGTAATTCTGCTGTGAACTGATCACCAATGTAGCACTTGCAGGGATAAGATGCCTGATATTTCAGACAGATGAGCAAATAGCTATGCTAATGTATCGGTAGACTCTGAGTTTCATTCCTATACTGTAAAATGATTAAAATTGGAACTGAACTGCCTGGGCCTCTTGATCTCAGTCCCCAGAAAAAAATGCCTCCCCTAATTTATCACGTAACATAACTCCCTCAGCCTATACAGATAATCTGTAGAAGAATTATGCTTTTGATCCACATGTTACATAACACAAAGAAGACATTATTCACTCTGTCACATATGCAAGAAATCTTTAGATACATTTTGTTTGTGTTTGGTTCCAGGAAAAGTGTATCTCTGAAGATAAATGTCTTGCTCCTCTGATATCTAACAAGAAGAATATTTAAATTTTTTTTCTCTTTTGCTCTCAATAATTAAAGATTGTTCATAAAAAGGCCATTTTATGTGCTTTTTAATTTTGTAAAAAATGTTGTTACTTTCTTTTTCCTATATCATCATTCTGTTTCACAATGTATTATCTTATTTTTCATGATTTTTAATTGGGTAAATTTTTTGCATGTTGGTGGTACATACATTCTAAGGAAAGTCATAGATTTCAACAATTTGCTTTAATTTATTGCACTTCAGAGTCAAGCTGAAAAGAATCCATTTGAAATGGATAGTAATATAGTAATTGAAAATGTACAATATACCATTTGATTTAATTGGATGTGTTGAAGATAAATTATCTGCCAAAAAATTATCTTTAAAACTTGTGGCTTTTTTTATTAATTTGTTAATTGGATATATGATACCTGACTTTAAACCTTTGCCTTTCTATGATTGTATTTAAGAAGTTCAAACAATTTTGAGTGCCTAGATGGATATGAATTCAGTAATAACGACTACCTGTTTGCTGACAGATTTTTACTTGTGTTGACCTAAAATAGACTGTCAGATATTTCTCCAAGAAAGATGGGATTATTCAGGATCAGCAGACAATTGCAATTCAGGGTCTGCAACCATGATGACCCACGTGCAAGTCCCCAACGAAACAAGGGAAGGAGGATGCTTTTATATGGAGGTAAGGGATGTTGGGCGGGCTGTAGTAATCGAAGACTCCTTGGTTTTTCATTGGCTGAATGTTTGCCAGGAAAGAAGAGGAGTCTTTTTTCTTCCTTTTTGGCTCTGCCATTGTTGCAGGGCATGAAAGCTCCTTCTGTCTCCCCATCCTATTTACCTGAGGTGACTTTTTATTACTTTTTTACTCTTATTATGCATTAAAGCCGGACACTGAAAGAATATTCTTTCTCCCTGCTTCCTCTTGTCAAATATAAAGTCCTCAAACTTTGAGCACTACTAAATTAAAACATCACCTTCATAGGCTATGAGTGATCCTGCATAACAATGGCACCCAAACTTAATGGATTAAATCAACAAATAGTTACTGCCTCATAGTTTCTGTAAGTCAAGAATTTAGAAAGTTTCTTTTGGCTGGAGGTCACTCATAAGGTTGCCAGCAAGATGTTAGCCACTGTTGCAATTATCTGAAATCTTGATTAGGGCTACCATTAAGCCTTGACTCATGAGGCTATGGGAAATAAGTCTGTTTATTGCTAGCTCTTGCCCAAAGGTGACTAAATTTCTACAGACTCTTATCAAAGAAGGCAAAGGCTTAAATCTGCATAACAACCTTACCCTTGTTTACTGTGCTTTTCCTGGGAACCTCCCAAAACTAGCTTCCCCCTCCCCTCAACATATTCTTTTGTTTTAAACTGAATATGTCATTTAAGGTGGTGCCTTGGGTCATTTCATGGAGTTACTCAGTGTTCCTGGTTATCTCCTATGTATACTTGAGGTATACATGTATTAAACTTCTTTTTGTTTTTCTCCAGTTAATCTGTCTTTTAGGATAGTGTGGAGTCTCAGCCAAAGAACCTAGAAGAGTAGAGGGAAAACTGTTTTTTCTTCCCCACAAAACCCAAGTTTGTCTTACCATAAAGTGCTTGTCTTTCTACTACACCAAGTCTGACATAGCCCAGATGACCACTTCTTAGTGTAACCATTCTCACTTGAACACTGGTGTTTTACAAAAAAATCCTTTTTTTCCCCTTGGCCACTATCCTTTGCAAATTGATTTAAAGAGAGCTGAATAAAAGTGATACTAAAATAGGGCACCAGGTCTCCCTCCAATTTGCTTTTTTTTTTTTTCATCTCTTAGGAGTCTCATTTGTCCATTTACTACTCTTTGGCCACACAGTGTTCCAGGCTTAATAAAGTTTGTTAGATATTGAATGAACTAATTCATTAACCTAGCTACTTTCCCGCCCTACCAGCCTATAAACATATCATCATACTGAGAAGGATTAAATACAAAACAAAACCTCCAAATAGGGGGGAAAAAAAGAGGAATGTCTGAACAGGGAAGGGACTGCCCAAAAAATGTTTCCTGTGAATTTACATCCTTAAGAGGATTATCTCTGGAGGAGTATTGGTGCCTTTTTTTCCAGACTAAGCAGTTGTGGGGCAGTTTGGGCTCACCTTTTAGCCTCTGGTTTCATTAAGAGCTCAGCACCCTGAGTGGAGAACTGACTGGGCTGTTTGGCACCTGAATGAGGAGAGCTTTATTATCCTGTGGAAAGGCAGAATCCATGTACAGCCTTGACCGTGCAGCTTTGGTAACTGAGTGCCCTCAAGAACTTTCTAGTTGTGGCTACTCTTTACAATCAACTTTATTAAGATAAAATTTGCATGAAATACACTAGTACCATTTTAAGTGATGAGTTTTGGCAAATATAAACATCTTTGGTGTAAATGCTATCACAATCAAGATATGTTATATTTCCAACATCCTAAACAGTTTCTTCATGCTGCTTTGCAGACAATCCATCCCCCATTTCAAGCAAAAACAATCATTGATCTGCTTTTGATAACAATAGATTAGTTTTGCCTTTCCTAGAATTACATGTAAATGGAATCGTCCACTACATACTCTTTGTGTCTGGCTATTACTTTGTGTTGGGGCTATTATGAATAAAGCTGTTATGCGCATTTGCGTATAGGTCTTTGAAGGGACATATGTTTTCATTTTTCTTGGGCAAAAATATAAGAATGGAATTGCCAGATCATATAGAAGGTGTATTTCCAGCTTTATAAGTAATTGCCAAGCTGTTTCCCAAAGTAACTGTATAATTTTACATTTGAACTAGAAATGTGTGAGAGTACACATGCAGATGTTGAGATAATCATATGGTTTTCCCCCTCTATTCTGTCAATATTACCAATTCTGATAAATAACTGACTTATTTTTGGGAGAGGGGAGCAGGTAATTAGGTTTGTTTCTTTGTTTTATTTAATGGAGGTACGTGCGATTGAACCCAACACTTTGTGTACGCTAGGCATGCACTCTGCCACTGAGCTATATCCTGCCCTTACACTGATTGATTTTTGAATGTTAAACTAAATCTTGCATTTTGGGGTTAAACCTCATGTATACTATTTGTTTATTCCAGAATATTAGTTTACAGTCTATTTTTCTAGTAATGTCTTTGTCTTAATTTGATGTCATAAGATGACTTGAGAAGTTTCCACTCCATTTTCTGGACGAATTTGCGAAGGATTTTATTATTTCCATTCTAAAAGGTTAATAAAATTCACCAATAATGCCTTTGGGCCTGAACTATTTTTTGTTATGAACCCAATTTCTTTAATTGAATTGGATTATATAGGTTTTCTCACCCTTTTTAAGTTTTATATATCTTTATGTATCTATCTTCAAGTAATTTGTCCATTTCATTTAAGTTGTCTTAGTCCTTTAAGGATGCTATAACAAAGCACCATAGACTGGGTGGTTTATGAACAACATAAAGCTACTTCTTATAGTTCTAGACGCTGGAAGTCTGAGATCAGAGTGCCAGCATGGCTGAGCTCTGGTGAGGACCTCTTCAGGGCTGCAGACTGTAGTCTTCCTGTTATAGCCTCATGTGGTAGAAAAAGAGGGTGAGAGAACTCTCTGGGGTCCCTCTTATAAAAGCAATAATCCATTCATGAAGGCTCCACCCTCATGACCTAATTACAGGGCCCACTTCCCAGTATCATCACATTTGGAGTGAGGATTTCAATATGTAAATTTGGAGGGACACAAACACTCAGCCCATTGCAGTTGTCGAATCTATTGGCATAAATATGTTCATAATATTATCTTCTCATTCTTTTCATGTCTGAGGATCTATGGTGATATCCCTCTGTCATTGCTTGTATTTTGAGCTTTCTATTTTCCATATCAATCTCCCTAAGAAGTAAGTCAATTTTTTCTCTCTTTTTTAAAAATTCAGCTTTTGTTTGATTAATTTTCTTCCAGATTCTGTTTTAATAATTTCTGCTCTTATCTTTACTATTTATTTTCTTCTACTTATTTTGAGTTTAGTTAGTGCTTCATCTAATTGCTTAAAGTGGAAGCTTAGACTATTATTAGGCCAAGCCAGCAGCCCTGCCTGTCTCTTAAATATAGCCTCTGGCTCTGCATAGCCAGGGAGATTGAACAGTGACCCTGGGTGGCCTCACAGATGACTACGGTACTGTCTTGTAGAACTCAGCCTATGACCTTGACTGGTTGCTGAACATAGCCTGTGACCTCTGCTAGACATGAAGCCCAGCCATAAATCCTGTCAATCATGAAGCATAACATGAGGCTCTACCTCCAGAGAGAACCTGGGTAGTAAATGTGGGAGCACAGAGCAGCCTCCAGCTCCACCCTGCTGTGGAATACAGCTACAGACCAGTCTCTACCAGAGCCCAGCCAGTGACCTTGCCCAACAATGGAACACAGCCAGAGGTCTACTATAATGAAAAAGCCCAGTCTGTGACCCCACTCAACTTCAGGGCAGAGCCTGTGTCCCCACCTGATCGCAGAGCACAGCCTGAGGCCTCAGGAAGCTCTGCCTTCAGTCCCACCTGAACACAGATCCCACCTAGCAGCACTACCTGGTCACAGAGCACAACCTGCAGTCACATTGGACCAGGAGCAATTGTGGAACCTAGATCACAGCCCTGCCCAATAGTAGAGTCCAATCAGTAGTACCACCCTGTGAGGGAACACAGCCTGTGAGCTTGACTGACCGGAAATAATTGCAGAACCCAGCGAATGGCTCCATCTGACCATGGAGCACAGCCAACCGCTCCATCAGATCAGGGAGCAACACAGCAGCTTCGCTTGAACGCAGAGCCTAGTCAGTGGCATCCCTCCCGACTTCAGAACACAGCCTCGCCTAACTAGAGACCCGATGGCAAGCCCCCCGACCATGGACAGTACCAGCTGACTTGTCTGGTATCCCAAGCTGAGCTGACTAGTAAAGGTCTTTCATTGAAGTGTTTTCTTGGCTGTTGACTTCATATAACAATGTTTCATAATACAAGGTTATAAAATTTGATGAGAGATTTATATTTCACAGTTCTGTTGTATCTAATTATTGTTAATCTGAGCAGCCGTCTCCTCTTTAAAATGTTATAGGACTTCAATACCTTAACACCATGTTCTTTAAATCATGAAAGTCTTGTGTTATGGATTTTATGTGGTCTGTCTTCCATCCTTAGATCCATATATATGTGTAAAATCTATATAAATGTGTAAAATTCCAATTAAGTTATTTACTTCAGAGTTATTCTATCACAACAAAAATAGGCTGAAATAGATCATGTATTTTAGCCAAATAAAAGCATTTAGGTTTCTTATTACTTTATTCAGACGCTGCTATTGAATCTTTTTGAATACTTAAAGAGCAAAAACTCAAATATTCTACTCTTGTTATTGAAAGAGTAGAAAACTAACAAGATGGCGACGGAGTTGTTCAGGCCTGTACTTCTAGCTAAACTGATCTTATGACTAACACACTCCCCTCCCTGTGCATTCTTTTCTTGGAATAACTTATCCTTTTACCCTTGAAGGAAGCTCATGGACTGAATCACAAGAAAATGGGCAGATCCTCCTAAATTCCTCTACAACAACAGCAAGCTCCTACCAAGATGAAAGGGATGTAGCTCCTGCTCATACCTTGCTTGTTATCACCCTCCTGATCCCATTTTTCTATAAAAACCCAGGACCCTTATCCCAAGTGGGCTCACAGTCTCTAGGGCATTAGCCTGCTGTGACTCCCTTTGCCTGGCAAAGCAATAAAGCTGTTTTTTCCTATCCTCCCAAAATGTTGCCCCCAACTTTCAATTTGGCTGTTGGGATATAGAGGCTGGTTTTGTGGCAACATTATCTAGCTTGTCCCTTCAGCACACAAGAATGGTGGCTAGTCTTGGGCTGCCACAAAGATCTTGCAACCTAATTTCAGGAAGGTCCCTGCACAGAAGAGTTACAGAAGGCCCAGGTGAGACAGCTTGTGAGGTGAACAATAGTGTGCTCCAGGGTAAGCTGTTAGGGTAATCAGCTCTTCAGCAAGCTGTTTTCAAGAGTGAGATGCTGATGACCTCCCTAAGGGAAATCTGCTGGAGAGTGATAAAAGGTTTCCAAAGAGTAAGTGATCTGAGCTTCTCATTTAAATCAGAAAATGCAGTTTTTTTTTAACCTAAAGAATTAAACAAGAAACCAAAGTGAAAATGCCTTGAGAGCCAATAGACAACTGGCCAAGTTCAAGTGGTATGTTCATGTTAATTTATAAACATGAAACAAAAACTGAATTCCTAATAAGTTCACTTGGTTTTTCTTAGAATTAACTATTATGTGGATGTTTTATTCCAGCTGCTGGGTACTCATAAGCTTGTATTAGTCAGAATTCTCCAGGGAAACAGAACCAGTAGGATATATATGGAGAGACAGAGAAGAGAGAGAGAGAAAGAGAGAGAGAGGTCTTTTATAGCAATTGGCTCACGTGGTAATGGATGCTGAGAAGTCCCATGATTTGCCATCTGCAGGATAGAGAACCTGGAAAGCTGGTAGTATAATTTAGTTTGAGTCTGAAGGCCTGAGAATGAGTCAGGGCTGGGGAAAGGTGATTGTTGGTGCTTGGATCTGAGTCCAAAAGCTTGTCTGAAGCACAATGTCTGAAGGCAGGAGAAGATGGATGTCTAGGCTCACACAGAAAGAATGAATTCCTCCTTTCTCCGCCTTTTTGTTTTATTCAGGCCCTAAATGGACTGGGGGATGCCCACCCACACTGGTGGGGGCAGATCTTCTTTTCTCAGTCTGTTGATTCAAATCCCAATCTCTTTGGAAGACAGCTGCACAGACATACTCAGAAATAATGTTTTACAAGCTGCCTGGGCCTCTCCTTAGATCAGTCAAGTTGACATATAAAATGATTTATTACAAAACCCAAAAAGTATGACAGGGTGATAGCCATGTTTGTTTTAGATGTGCTTTCTTACCAAACAAATAAATAAATAAATAAATAAGCCTGTTTAGAAGATAGTATGCTCAGTAAGTACGTGAACACTAGAATTCAACTGATTTAAAATAAATCATTCTTCTAGCTAATAGTTGTATAGCTATGGGCAAGTGAATTCTAAATGCTTCCACTTGTTAGCTGTAAAATGGGGATAAATATAACTGTCTTATGGGATTATTGGTTGAATTAAGTAAACTAATTCATGATGAAAACGATTTAATTTTGTGTGTGATTTCTGGACAATAGTATTAGCTATTTTTTTATTTCTACAGATACGTGATATCTAACTCCTGAGAGAAAATGTATTACAGAGAAAAAGAGCACAGCTCTGGAGCTACTTTCCTAGGTCCAAATCCCAACTCAACCAATTTTAGCTGGATTTTTTTCCATCTACATGTGATAGCATTTCTTCCTTTGCTGAAATTTTCTGTTTTTTCATTTTTTTCAAGAGAATGTGTAATGATTATTGTTCCAAGCATTTTTATGACAAATGCTCGAAAATTCTTGTCATAGATTTCCAACACCTGACTTACCTTGGTGTTGGTGTCAGTTGATTTTTTTACATTCAAGTTGAGATTTTCTTGGTTCTTAATATGAATGGATGCCTTACAGCTGTATCCTTTATATTTTGTCTGTTATGTTCGCAGACTCTAAGTTTTCTAAAATCTTTTAATCTAACAGATAGTCACTCTGTTTAGATTTAACAGCCATGTCCTGGAACTCTTCTGTGGGCTGTTGTTTCTCTGATGGTTTAAATTTTGGAGCCTTTGCAGTGCTATTTTGATCTGCTAGGCTTATCTGGTACTGCTGGGGCTCCCACAGGTTCCTGTGGTTGTTGCCCTAGGAAGGCAGAAGATGTTTCCCCACCAGAACTAAGTGTCTCTCAGTGAGGAAGGGAAGTCTTAAGCCTTCCTGGAGTGAAGAGGTTTTTGCAATCAGGAGTTTGTTGTAGTGGGATTTCCTGTGTGTGTTGGGGGTGGTGGGGGACAAAAACACTGTTGTGGTGGGACTTCCCCCATCCTGCTCTCCTCTTCTCCTACCCCGTTGTCTCTGAGCAAGGGAGTGACTCTCAGGAACAAAGAAGCTTTCTGGGTTTGGGTGCTTACTGGCTACTTAGACTGTCAGGGTTCCATTTGCTGGTGCTGCCCAACTGACCACATCACTCTTATTTTAAAAAGAGGGTCTTGAGCCCACAGGACTAAAAGGGCTTCCCTGGTTGTGTTGTTTATGGTGTCAGCATCCCTTTTGCTATTGCTGCCCAGCTGTTCAGTATGTCCTGTTTGAGGAGAGTCTCAGACTTGTCTTAGGAGGAGAATGATTCCCCTTGCTGCTTATTGTTACCGGGGATCCCATGCTAAGGCAGTGATGTCATTGAACTCCTGTTCAATCAGGGAAAGGAATGAGCTGACTTGGGCTGCATTCTATTGCACCATTAGGGGTTGGGAAACTCCTAGGTCCACTTATGAGTGTGTGTCTGAGTGTGTGTCTGTCTGAGTGTGTGTCTGTGTCAAGTTGCTCCACTCATTCTGTGGTATCAAGTTATTTGGCTTTCCTGTTTCATCTTTCAGCACTCCCCTTTGGTTGCATTTTATATAATTTGCAAGGTTTATAGTTGGACTTATTAGGGAGAAGCAGAGAGAAAAGGGTACATTCAATCTTGTCCAACAAGAAGTTGTGGACTATTTTTGAACATTAATATTACTTGAAAACAACATATAGTCAATGGCCAATTTCAAATTTTAACCAAAATCTTCTTGCAATTTAGTAGAAATACATATAGTTTAAAATAAATACTGGACCCAATAAATTTTAGCTGGGGTGACTGGTCATAGTATTAGCTATGGTTTGTCCCTCATAGGCATTTACAGTTCATTTATTCTCTCACTAGTTTATACACTTGCTCTAATTTGTAATGTTCCAAGCAAGTTTAATAACTCTTCATATTATAATAGGAAGAGGACACAAAAGTCTCCTTTGTTCTTGGTTGTTCCCATTCACTCGTTCAACAACTAAAGATTTATATTATAAATAATAATATGAAAATCTGATAGATAGTGGTATACAAAGTTAATTAAGATGGTGCTCTCCATCTTTATTAAATATTTAAAAATAAACAGCATGAAAAATAGCAAAATACATTCCCATTAGAAAGAATGCATGATTTACTTTACGTACATACCAGTTTTTTAAAGTGCTGTGCAACTGGCCAAAAATATATTATTAAAGGCACACACACATGTGTACACATACATGCATACAGTCAAATAAACATCACACAACACATAATATAGAAAAATTACATATAACAAATAAAATGATAATGTTTTAATATTATAGTATTGCCTTTGCTTACAGAAATGAATCTCAAATTAACATTAATGTTACTTCCACAAAGCCTTAATAACCAGCAAATTCAAGGAAAACAATAAAATAAAACATGAAAAAAATAATTTAAAACACAGTTTTACATATCATATTTCCATGCAAAAGTATTCAAGCTGATATTTTATTTTAGTAATAGAACAGAATTTTTATTTAGAATTCCTTCAGGGGATTCTAAGCTTAAGAAATCAGAGATTTAATGAGGGAAAGACAACTATTAAAAATAATTAATTATTTATATTCCAAATGATCTCCTTACAAAATGACTAAATATTAAATGTCTTGGTTTATAGTACATTACATTATCAAAAGGTTGAGAAAGTTACACCTCTAGAGTGGAAAGAATTTTTCATAAAATAAAACATTTTAAGTTGGTTATTAATTCAGAAGCCAATTATTTGATTTCCATTATTCTGTCTGTAAAATCAGTAAAGGCTATTTTGGGAGGAACAGGTATCGAGATGAGTTGAAGAATGATGCTAAACACCTGGATTTGTCAACATTATGATCATATTATTGATCCCTTGCTAATGAAAATTACTTTCAATATTTAAAATAAAGATTCCCTGATAGCCTCTGCTTTTGAATTCCAAAAAGCCAATATTTAACAACAATATTTTATGATTAAACAAAAGTACCTTATAATCGTACTTTGGTATAGTTTACAACATATTTTGACAAATTTAGATATTTCAGAGGGAATTGAAGCACAGAGAGGGAGCTAAGTCACAATGAACTGAAACCAGGAAACTTAGAGACTATGATCTTTCAGCTTCACTACATTGTCTGTTAGAGCATTTATTTACTATGCTTAAAAATAAGCATAGGTGTTTGAATACACTTGCAAAAATAGATCAAAATAACATATATTTTTAAACTCTAGAAACATTTTGAGACCCTCTTTAACCATGGATGCATTCAGTAATCATTGTAGGTAATACAAATATGAATTAGGTGTTTACTCATTTGACTTCCTAATTGAGGCAAATGGTGGTGGCTGACACGCAGGAGCAGCCCCAAAGGCAGTAATCCATGCCCTTCATACAAATAGCTGCCGAAAGGCAGATGGAGGTGCCAGTTGTGTCCGATGCAAGTGATTACTGCCCAGCCTGCACACCACCAGCTTGTTTTTCTCTCCATCAGAAAACTACCCATTAACTTTCCTAAGAGCCAAAAGCAAAAGGAGAGGAATTTATGAAGTCCCAAGCCCATATGGCTGGTAGTGAGTTAATCTGTGTCTGAGCAGCAGGCAGCACGAGCCAGTCTGTCTGTTGGGGCTGTTAGTAACCCAGGGGCAGATCAGAGAACAGCAGGGAAGGGGATCAACGCGGGCTGCAAATACAGTCAGGAATGTGGCAGGAAATTATTTCTGAAAGCACCCTTTGCAGCATAAGGGCAGCCATCAGATGCTACATGATAAACCATCTAAACTTTGTACACTTTGGTGATTATAGAGAGTTGTTCATGCAGGAGTAAATTTAACATATAGTTATTTATATAATATACATAGTTATTATGAGATATTCCTTTATATAGCTTCTTTTATATACATATATATATATTCTTTTACATATTCTCTTTCATTATAGGTTACTACAAGATATTGAATATAGACTCTTGTGTTAAAACAATTATTCAAGTGTTCCTTAAAAATGTGATATGTAGGCAGTGAGATTTTAAAATTATGCAGAGAGAAATTTCTCTAGATTAGCTGTGTTAGAAAAGGGTATGGACCGATTCCAAAGGTAGGACTGTGAAAGTGAGTGCTCTGATATACAGTCAGAAGAAGAGTGGGGTTAGATAGTAGGCCTGTGGATAAAATAGCAAAATTAGGAGAAAATGGGAAATAACTTGATGCTTGAGAATACTAAGACGTGGGGACAATTAGGTACTAAAATTTAAATAAGAAATCTTGGTCGAGTGATTGAGTGATGGGTGTTAGTATCTTCTGCTCTCCCCTCCTCCTTTCTTCTTCCTTCCTCCTTCGTACTTCCTTCCTTCCCATGTCTATCTTTCTATCTATCAACTATTTAATCTGTCATCTGTCCATCAATGGTAATGTAAAGGTTTGGTAATTTTTTTGTATTCACAGGTTTAAAATTAAGGCATTTACAAAGATAAACTAGACCAAAGGATCTGCTTATATATAGTCTTTTGTTTCTTAATCATGAAAATAAAGCAATTAATTTATTTACACTTATTCATTAAAAAGCCAGAACATTGCTGTGATTCTTTAAATATTGAAGAGAAAGGTCAAAGACATAAAATGTTCAAAGAGGAAAGAGAGGGGAAAGGGGGAATGGATGAAGACATTAAAAAAGTACAAACGTCTAGGTATAACACAAATAAGTACTAGGAAGGTAATGTACCAACATGATAAATATAATAAATACTGCTCTATGTTATATATGAACATTTTGAGAATAAATCTCATCACAAGGAAATTTTTCTATTTCTTTAATTATGTATCTACATGAGTTGATGAATGTCCACTGGTTTTTTTAGGGAGTAATTAGGCTTATTGATTTATTTTTTATAGGAAGTACTGGGGATTGAATTCAGGGACTCATGCATGCTAAACGTGCACTCTACCACTTGAGCTCTACCCTCCTCTAATGGATGTCCACTATTATGATAATCATTTCATGATGTATGTGAGTCAAATCATTATTTGTACACCTTAAACATTTATGCTGAATGTCAGTTATATCTCAATAAAAATTGAAGAGAAACAAAAAAAAGAGAGAGAGAGAAAGCTGAATTAAAATGACCATGCCCCTCCACAAAACAGATATCTCTTAATTAGATTATTTAAAATTATTTATAGCAACTTCAAATCTTCACCAGTATCCCTGTTTCAATGGATTATTATAGGAAATAAAACCAGATTTGGAATGTACACTTCAAGACACAGAAAAGGAATATTTTATTTATCTTTTTTCCTTCCATTGAGGAAAGAATTAATTGAGGACCTAATACATACAGTGTAACATTCCCAACAAATATTGTAAGAAACAGATAAACAAGATAGTACTAGCTATTGTGTAATTCATAGATGAAGTGAATGTATCTTCCTATGATATTCACAACTAATACTGAATGTGATTACTCAGAAGGAACATTCCCAGAAAACTGCTATTTTTGTTTTAATACTTAACCTTTTTGATGCCACCAACTTGCCCTTGAGCTCAAAGATCTTCAAGAACTTGAACATATTCCACAGGTATCCATTTTCAGTTAAGCAAGATGATTAAAATTGTTGAGTTCTGCTGTACAACATTATGCCTAGAGTTAACAATACTGTATTGTACACTTAAAATTTTGTTAAGAGGATAATTTTCCTGCTAAGTATTTTTGCCCACAATTGAAAAATATCTCCAGAGAGGAAAAAAATTGATCAGGAAGGTCAAGTCTGTGCCCCACGGTCAAAGTACAGCACAATCTTCCTTTTTCTGAGACTTGTGGCCTTTAGTGTCAATGCACTCCATCTCATCTTCTGACAGAGCGTAGCTGAATTTTAGAACTAAAGTATTTACCATTTTTATGGCTCTGTGATCTGACCCTAGGAATTGGCTGTTTCCACAGTGAGGTGTATTCTATTTTCTTTATGGAAACATGGGAAGTGAGATATTGTTACTCCTGGTCCTTAGCAGTTGCTCTGAGATATTTGTTGCCTGAATGACTGACTGAATGAATGAGTGAGCCAATAAGTGACACCACATAACTATCCTCTAACACCTACTTAATTGTGGATACTTTTGGGCGTGGACCTCAGAGACCAGCTCCGGTTTTCTTCTCTCTGTTTCATATTGGAACAAACGTCCAAAAAATGTCTTAGAGTGATCAAGCAAGACATTTGAGCTGGGCCTCAGACTTTTTGGATAAGAAGAAATGGAGGGAAATAGAGTGAGCCCAGGTCAATGACATATGAAGCACTGAGGCATAAAGGAGAAAAATACTGGGATGTGCCGAGGGGGACAATGAAGAATGGTATGTATGATACCTAATTTTGTATATAACTTTCTTTTGAAATTATAACACAGAGGGTCCCTGAAATATAAAGTTCAAATGAATGATAACTCTGCTAAAGATTTTATGAATGAGAAGGCAGTAAACCTGGAAGTGATGATTTGGAAGAAGTTGAAAAGGATAGCAACAATGACAAGAGTTAGAAAGATGTATCCAGCACCAAAAGGCTCTGTGGTAATGTTTGGTAATATCTATATGTATTTTTAGTAAAATTTAGTGGTAACTGGGATTATATAAATTTCATAGAATATATCAAAGAGTGTTTCTACATCAAAGGAACTTACGTTTTAGTAAGTGGGAGGAATTTGCATTTTATTTGCAAATACCCTATTTTCTAGAATATATATTTATATATATACATATATAATGATTTATAGGTTATGTGGTAATTTCTCATTCACTACCTCATTTTATTCTTATAGTAATATTTTTTCTTAAATCGCAGTAACTCTCTAATAGACTCCATTTTATTGTATTAGAGCAGAAACTGTGCGTTATAAAAACTGATGTTATTCATCCATGCAATTGCTTTAAAATGAATCAGTGTTCACTGATTCTTAAAGTAACACACAGACATGTTTAAAAGCTACAGTACTCTGTCCCAGTCCCACTCCAGATACCTAAAGGCAATGACTTCTAGCTTATTTTAGTTGTTTATTATATTAATATTAATTAATTAATTATTAATAAAAGTATATGAATTACCTCACTATCTCTAAATAATGTGCATGTCCAATGGCTCTTTGATTTATGAAAGTGTTTTCATTGTTGATCATCTTCCTGCTAGGACCGAAAAAGATTCACTACATTTAAACTGCCTTCTTATTCCCTTTCCATGCACTTCCAATATGGCTATATCATTATATTAATTTCTCTTTTGGCTTTTTTTTATCTTTATGAACTATTAAAGATATGGAAAAGAGAGAATAAATTAGTATAACAAATACATCTTTGACTACTCCCTAGCTTAATAAATAAAATATTGACAATACAGCAAGGTCTTCTGTATAAACCTTCTAATCACATTCTCTTTATTTTCCCCCCAAACGTAATCACCTCTTATATTTGGCATTTGTTATTACCATATATATCTTTACTTTTTAAACACCTGTATATCCTCTTATTCAAAACCCTTGGGATCATAAGCCTTTTGGAACTCAGAATTTTTCAGTTTCAAGACAATTATTACTTTATTGCTATTATATATTATATGATGCTCCTTGCAGAGTCTAGAGCAGATTCTACAATTAAAATCTTCTAATATTTCTATAGCAAAAAGTATAGTTATCCACAACAAATGTGGTAAACAAAAGCTATAATAGCTTTGTGATATTTTGTTCACATTTTGTCACCAAGTGAGTTAAGATCAGGTAAAATTTTGCAACCAATTGATTTAGAGGAAAACAAACTTCTGATTTGCAGAGCTCTTAGTGTTTTGGAATTAATAGATATGGCGTTGTGGAATTGTATTAAAGACTGTATTTCTTATTAAGTCCCACACTCATTTATTCTTTTCTGTCAACACAGATGGAGTGTCCCCACTCTGTGAACTGAGGTTACCAGCATCCCTCTACTTCTGGTGCTCTGCCCAATTTTCCACTCCTGAAGTCCTGCCCTCTCTGGTTTGGTAACCCTTGCATCCTGTGTAATATAGAACGTTTTCACCTTCATGTCTGTAGGTTAATTTTACAAGTGGTATGTCAATAGAATGCTCACATTACTTTGATTATATGAGTACAAATCATGCAGAGCGCTAGTCACAGCCTTGATGCTAGTATTTTAAATTCTATTTGGTTTGTTTCATTGCATTATATCCAAGATATATATCCTTAACTTCATCCAAACTTTCCATCCAAATGTGTTTCCCATCAGCTCCCTGTGAATCCCGAAACTATCAGATTCTGCATTAAAAAGTGATCTTCTTGCTGCCGTTGCCTTCTGTGTGTGAGGCAAACTCTTCTGTGCAATTTAACCTTTTGTTCCCAATTTCCCATGACATCTATGACTACTCCTCTGTCTGCTTTTTATTATTCAGAAATCTCTTAAAATATATCATTTGCTAATGACCCTAACTTTTCTATTATGTTGGGGAGCTAGCTAGCTACTTATCTATCTATCTATCTATCTATCTATCTATCTATCTATCTATCTATCTATCTATCTATCCATCTATCTATCTATCAACACATACTGTTTCTATATACATAAAACACACTGTTATTTTAAAATAGTCTCAAGGAGAGTAAATACATTTATATTGCTAACTTAACATTTCTTCCCGGGAATTTTAAAAATAAAAATTGGCAAACATCCATAGTTATAAAAGATCGTATTACCCGGGAGCAAGAAGCTGAGGTACAGGGCTCAAAACGATAGTTTTGATCCTTAAAATGTTGGGAAATTCAATATAGAAAGCAATAAAATTACAATAAAAATTAAGATGCACTTTGAAAATATGGGTAAATAAAAACAATTTCCAACTTCCTTGTAAAGAAATCAAAATTTGAAACTGATTCTAGATTCTAGGAACCATGCTTATCTCATTTTGATACCATAGGAAGAAAGCACAAGTAAAGAAAAAATAAAATTATAAAATAAACTAATTCAGTATAAAGTGATCCTTGATACACATTTCCACTGGTGATTTGAAATGAAGGCAGAATTTCTGAGTTCCCAGTTGCATAACTAAGTTCATTTAAATAGGCAATTTATAGGAGGCTATTCAGAAAGTATGAATTAAAGAGGTAAAGCGATTGCTGTTGACATCTCGCTCATGTTCCCTTATCTTTACCACTTCAGTGCACACCTGCCCCACCTTTAGAATGTGCACACCTCTGTCAGAGGACTAAATTCTTTGTTCACCCGTGTGGTCGTCCAGAAGTGCCAGATGTGATGGGAATTTCGTGGATGAATACTTCACATCCTCATATGGGTTGCATGTTTGTATCCTTTCAAAATTCTTATGGTGAATCCTTAACTGCCATTGTGATGGTTTTTTGAAAATGGGACCTGTGAGGAGGGGATAGAAGTTAAATGAGGTCACAAGTGTGGGGACCGAGTCTGACAGAACAGCGCTCTTACAAAAAGAGGAAGAGACACCAGAAATCTCTCTCAGCTTGTGCTCAGAGGAAAAGCCATGTGAAGACACACTGACCATCCACAAACCAGGAAGAGAGCTCTCACCTGAAACTGAACCCTGCCTGAACCTTGACCTTGGACTCCCCAGCCTCCAAAACTGCAAAAAATAGACGTGTGATGTTTAAGCCACCAGTCTTGTTATTACATCAGTTTGAGCCCGTCTCTTGAGAGGGATAACTGAGGTATGTGTTCTATGCTGATTCTGTTTCCCCACTGGGACTGCCTACATCAAGCTTGGAGATCTATGCTTTGTTGGCTGCTGTCTGTTGCCTGTCTCACTTCTATATCAATGTTTCCTTCACCTCCCCTTTTCACTTAAATCTTTATCTGAGATTTTGCTTTGTAGTAACTCAAACTAGGACGAGAAGCATACTCCTGGCCCAGGGCTTTTGAATTTGTTGGTACTTGTGCAGGAGTAGGGAACTGGGGGCTGGGCAAGGAGAGTGAAGGGAGGGAAAAAGACTTTGGTTCTAGCTTACTTTATGTATTTGCCTTACTTTCAAAGGACTCACAAGTAAATAGGATTTTTAAAACATACCCAATTACTCCTGAAAGTGCAATTCTTAAGGAGTGAATTGTTTTTTTTTTAGTGCTTTGGAATGGGAAATTCAACAATAAGTCCAACGTAAATTATTATTTAACAGGAAGTATGGGAAATAAATATCTTTAATTGTCTAACTGATAATTAAGATATTGTCCAACTGAACAATATGCCTGCTACATTTGTTAACTGATACATTTGGTAACTGATTTCACAGAGAAAAACAGTTTTGGGGATAAGAAAAAAATATAATTTTATTAATGCCAGAAATACTGAGAATGCTGGGGCTTTTATAAAGGCAGAATTTTGCTGGAATTTATGTCAAATAATTGCTTGGATTAATTCCATCAAAAAATAAATCACTGAGTGGAACCTCTCAATGCATCAACCAGTTTATTTCTATATTGATAAGAAACGACCCAGGTAAAGAAGTAACCAACACATTATGTCTGCCTTTCCAACTGAAATTCAGTCTTTATTTCTGGTGCTCTGAACACCTCTCTATCTCTGTATCTTCTTAGTCTTCCTGAAGACAAGCATCTTCTACCCTGACTCTCGGTTGCCTTTTCCACCATCCTTTCCTTCGTATGACTTACTTCAGAATTAGTACTTGCATTACTCATATTTGAGGGTTAAATGGAAACTTTAATCTGTGGGATTCCAAGTGCTTTTTTTTCTTTATTTTCCATTAAAATTATCCAAGTCCTTCATAATTACATTGGTTACAGGGTTTTATTTGATAAAATACCACTATTCAAAAGCAGCAAACAGAAAGTAGGCTGCTTTGCTAGTTTTTGACAGCAAGAGCCTGTTGTCTGGGTTCAAGATTGAGTAATAATCTATTGTCATAGAGTTTATTAATTCCACTAAAGCCTTTAATATAAGCTCATATTAATTGTATCTTTAAGCTTCATTCCTCAGCTTAGGAATGCTGAAATTTCCTAATTGGAATCTGGACTGTAATTATAATTTACTTAGCTGGAATTTAGAAAGTATGTTGCCTCTTATAACTCTTAAAGTTGAATCCCAACTCAAAACTTTTGCAAGAGAGGCATGCGGGAATCTGACCTATACTTGGAGAATGTTGTCATTTTATACATAGTAACCCCTCAGAAAGTATGGGCATTTGGGGCATTTATATTCCTATGATGCTGTCTGTGTGGGTAAAGGTTTCTTTTCAACATTTTTAAAAAAAAAAAAAAGCTTATGAATTCAGTAACTAAAAGTTGGGATGATTCTTAAAAATGTTCAAAATGTAAAATTTTCTGGAGGAGAGCTCCTTTTGCTTGTATTACACTTCTTCACAACCATCTTATGTGTTATAGCTTTTCAGATGAGGAAAATACAAGCAAAGACTAAGACTCAAATATTTAAGTCAAGTTGACACATACGTTTTACCATCAGCCTGTGGAAGTTGAAGTCAAGAGTGCAAACTTTCTAGAAAGTATAATTATCACTGACAGAATGGATTTAGACATATCATGGTACTGAAAATTCCATATTACAGATTTGACCTCTATAAAGGTGACTGCTGGCTTCTCCCAAATCTTACAATCCAAAATGTAAGCTAGTTAAGACAGTGATGTTTTTGTGGCAAAAAACCATGGCAATAATTCAAAGTCCAAGCACTTCTGATAGTAGATTAGAAATACTGTCTTCATCAAAGGACAATTAATTTAATTAATTATTATTCTAAAGGAAATTTATTTTGTATCCCAATGTGTTAGATGACAAATACACGTCGAAGATACCATAAGTACGTTCAGAGCTGTACATTTTAAAGCAAATGGCAAATTTGAACAGGATGGAGGTACTGGTTCGTATGTTTCACTTTCTCTTGCTGTAGAATTATGGAATGAAGGGAAGAAAACGCTGGGTGCTGGATTAAAGGGTACTGACAATTCAAGCTTGATATACTTATCAGTTATTGTTATTGTCATTGATAATAATAACTGTAGTTTACTGAGTACAACTAGAGACCAAGCATTAAGCAAAACCCAATATATTATTTCATTCTAATGTTCTTGAGCAACCAGTAAAAAAGGTAAGATTCAGAGAGACTAGGTAGCTTCTCTGTGTGGATACTTTGCCAGGTAATGGTGTATCTAGGTTTGGAAACAGCCTTTCTGAATGACAAAGAATTTTGAATACGATCTTCAGAGGGAGATAATAAAATTTTGGCCATTTGAGTCATCGTTGATTCGCAGTGATTTATATGACTTCCATGTGACAGCATACAGCTTCCATATAGTCTGAGAACCTTATGACAGCATACTTCCTTTTCTCCTGTTGAGGCTTTTGTGCCATTTTAAAATTAATTTTGTCAATTACCTTTTAAGAGATTTTAATTAAAATATTACATTTAGCTAAGTAGTTATCATCTGGGGGGTGTGCCATTCCACATATAGATCTAGATCCCCACCTGGGACACTTTTCTTTCTGGTGTGAAGCACTCCCCTCACAGTTTTGTTTTGTGTGTCTGCTGGTCATATATTCTTTCAGTTTTTTTTATGGCTAAAATAAGTTATGAATGGAGCTTAAGTAATTGGAGAGATATATTGAGTTCATGGATTGGAAGACCAAAATGCCAGCAGGCTTTTTTTGGTGGAAAGCGACAATCTGATTTTAAAATTCATATGGAAATGCAAAGGACTTAGAATAGCCAAAAATCAACTTTAAAAAATAACAATAAAGTGGAGGACTTACACTACTAGACTTTATGACATCATAAAGATACAAAAATCAAGATAGTGTAAAGGTGACACCAAGACAGACAGATGGGTCAATGGGACGGAATAGAGTCCCAAAGTAAACCTACATATAGATATATAGGTGACTGATAACTCACAAAATTGCAAAGACTATTCAATGGTGAAATGACAATCTTTTTAGCAATGGCTTTGGAACAACTGGATATTCATATGCAAAACAATAAAGATAAACCCATATCTAATGACGTGTATAAAACTTATCACAAAGTGGGTCATAGACCTAAAGTATAACTTAAAATTATAAAATTTCTAGAAGAAAAATTATGAGAAAATCTTTGTGACCTGGGATGTTTTCTTCGATATAGCACCAAGGGCATCATCCATAAAAGGCAAAAAAAAAAAAAAAAGTAATGAGAGATTTCTTCAAATTGAGAACTTAGGTTCTCCAAAAGAGACTGTTAAGAAAATTAAAAGACAATCCACCGACAGTGAGAAAATGTTTGGAAGTCACATATTTGATGAAAGATTTGTATACTGAATACATAAAGAATCCTCTAAATTCAAAAATGAGGAAAGAAACATCCAGTTAAAAAAGGGGCAATACATTTGAACAAGCAGTTCATCATAAGATGTATGACTGGTAAATAAGCACTTGAGAAGATGTTCAGCATTGTTAGCCATTAAGGAAATGCAAATTAAAACCACAATGAGATACATCGCACACCTATTAAAATATCTACCATACTGTTTGACAGCAAAGGTATATAGTAACTGGAGCTCCAATACATTCTGGTGGGAAGATAAAGTGCTGAAATCACTTTATAAAGCACCATGGCATTTTCTTGAAATGTTAAACAGACACCTAACAAGCCATTCTGCTTGTATCAATATTCCACAAGACAACTAAATATCCAACAACAGATGCATGTATAAACAAATTGTAATATGTAGATTTGGAATATTACTTAGTGGAATATTACATAATAATAAAAATGACATTAACATAGAAGAAAGAAGTCAGATCAAAAAAGAATATATACTCTATTATCTCATTAATACAAAAATTCTAGAAAATGCAAATGCATCTGTAGAGACAATGAGTTGTTGCTTAGGGAATGCACGGGCAGAAGTGACAGGGGATTACAATGAGGGGGTGACAAATGCGGAAGCTTCCGAGGGTGATGCAAATGTCCACACACTTGGCTGTGGTGATGGTTTCATAGGTTTTACAAATGTCAAAACTTATCAAATTGTATACCTTATGTCCAGTTATTGTATGTCAATTATACCTCAATAAACCTCAATACAGTTTTTCTTTTAGGAGGGACGGTATAAAGATAGATGGAATCTCCTTCAAATATTAATTGAATGCTGCCATGCTTGCAAAGCGCAGTCTAGGCACTGAAACTGTAAACCTGAAAACCACATGCTCTCTGCCTTTGAAGAAAAAGAAATTCTTGAATAAAGAAAACATATGCTTTTACTACAGTGCAGTAAGGTTTTCATAAGAATTATGAGAGCTAAAGTGAGATGCCTTCGTTCAGTTTGGGATTTGTGGGAAATAGAAAGGGAGGTCGGAAAAAAGATGGTGAATGCAATGCAGAGAGAAAAGCCTTTTATAAAGCAAAACAAGAAGAATTAGAGGAAGGCGTCTGAGAAAGTCAAGTCAGTAAGGTGAATTGAAAGAAGGCTTCATGGTAGACAGATGACTGGTTTTTTTATTGATGCTAAACAAACAACCCCCCCATACAAAATGATTTTATTACACTTACAGATTCTGTGGATAAGAAATTAAGGCAGGGCTTAGAATGCATGGCTTGTCTTTGTGTTCCACAATGCCTGGTGCCTCAGCTGGGAAGGTTTGAACAGCTGAGGTGTGGAATCACCTGGAAGCTTTTTCACTCACATGTCTGGTGCCTGGACAGAATTGACTCAAATGGCTTCCTCCCTCCATACAGTCTGAGTCTCTCCATGTGGCCTCTCTATACGACCTGTCCAGGATGGTGGCCTCATTGTAGTTGGATTTCCTACATAGCAGCTCAGGTCCAAGAGGGAGTGTTTCAGTGAACAACACGGAATTTTCGTGGCTTTTTAAAATTCATAGCACCACTCTACATAGTACCACTTCCTCCAGTTTGTCAAAGCAGTCACAAGGCCATCCCGATTTAAGGGGAGGAAACATAGATCCCTAGCTGGCTATAAGAAGAGAGAGCATTTGAGGCCATGTTTTAAAGCCACAGAATAGATTAATTTTAGAGAGATCTCAGATCTATGGAAGTGATGGATAATTAAATCTCCGTAATTTTCTCAGCAAAACACATGACACATTTAACTGTTGAAACATGTATGGTGTTGGGGGTAGAATGAAGATGAGAGAAAGAAAACTTGATGATTTGATAGGAGGGGGAACATTCTGGAAAAGCCACTTAGGCTGAGAAGTCAATTACAGTGGAGATTTTGAGATTCTTCTGGGAATGAGAAAAGCAGTAAAATGAGAAAAAATGTTTAAAATAAAATTTATTAATCAAACTCATGGCAAAGATACCATGAGTAAAAGAAAAATATAGAAATGTCAAAGATACATAAAAATAGATTAACATTTTTAATAGTGAATGATCTCACAAATCAATAAGAGCAATGCCCAAGGTAGAAGAACATTATGTTCTACTAATGAACTAATACCAGGTATGTGCCTGCAGCATTATGTGAAAACCTAGCATACCTTTTTATGAGAATATTGGGATTAATTAGAAAATAAGGAATCAGAAAGGAAAGGTTTTTTTAACTTTTTTTTATTGAGTTATAGTCATTTTACAATATTGTGTCAAATTCCAGTGTAGAGCACAATTTTTCTGGTTACACATGAACATACATATATTCATTGTCACATTTTTTTTCACTGTGAGCTGCCACAAGATCTTGTGTATACTTCCCTGTGCTATACAGTATAATATTGTTTATCTATCCTATATTTTATATTAAAAACATAGTTTCTTTAAAAAGTTTTAAAATATCTGATGACTATGAAACACAACACACATTTGACATCTTTCTGCACCTTTTGCTGTTGGCATCAGGAACATATTAGAGTTTCAATACAAGCATCGATCAGCATACGCTTTGTTTTAGAAGATTTTTGTGTGGGAAGCGAGAAGAAGACTTATGTTTTGAGCAAAAGAAAAGAAAAACTTCATACGTTTTATACAAAAATATGTTTTGAATAATTTCAATTTATTTTACTCACAATAAGCATGAGTGTGCGCACTGGTAATTGCTGCATGTATAAGTTCATAAACTCAGGTTTCCCTTTGAATAGCAGAATATAGGGAAACCACCCGTTCCCAAATGCTGCTCTCCCTTTATCCCAACAGGTGGGCTTCGAGCTTTTCTATACATGTAGTTATTGCTGGACAAATCTTTCTCCCTTTCTCTAAGCCATTCGCCCCTCCCTTGAGCTCTGGTTCTTTATGATGAGATGACTCATTAAGCCTTCTTCCCGGCAGGGAGCTGACACCCAATTAATGAGCTGACACTGTTCTGTGTCCGCTCTCACTAGTGCAATAAGGCTCTGTTTACAAACACAGGCTGTTGTGCCTGTTAGGGAGGGCAGGTTAAAATCTCCCTGCTGGGACAGTTTGTTCCAAATCAGAAGGCTTCTCTAAACAATGCCTTTGTGCCTTCGACATCAGGCATTCTGCTTTCAGCAGGATGCAAGTCATCCTAATGGCAATGTCCTCTTTGGTGGGAAAGGGAAAAATGGGACAAGTTTTTGGATTATAAAGAACAAAAATGGTAATATTTTATTGCAAAGTTATTCTCAGTACTATCTAATGATAGATGATTGTTTACTTTTAAGGTAAAATTTTAGGTTTGCAGAATTTTTTTTCCAACTGAAGGTGTTAAATCTACACTCCATCTGTGTTTTTCTCTCTCCACCAGAATTCCATCTGCCCTTCTCCATTTGGCAAACTCCTTCTTAACCTCAGGCTCCAGATAAAATATCATCTCTTCCATGAACACTTTCTTGAATTTTTCAGGAAGGGGTAACTCTCTATGCAGTTACTTGTAGGAATTTTTAAATGCTACTATAGTAGCATTCATCACATTAGTTTGCTTTTAATTTTTCCCCTTCATTTTAAAAAGAAATGACCAAGATTGGAGGAAGGGCTACAAGGATATTGGGAAGACCAGTTTTGAATCTACAAGCAGCTAAGAGATTATCATAGTTTGGGAAAGCTTGGTGGTGGTGGTGGTGAGTGTGATGGTTGTGATAGAGGTGAAAACATGTGATAAATCTGAGGTGAGATTTAGGAGATAAAAGTACAAGGAGTTGGTGGTCGATATTATATGGGAAACAAGATTGAGATGAGAGACAGGTCAAGAGTTTTTAGCTTTCATACTTTGCTGGATGACGGACTCATTGACTGAGTGAGAACACACTGGTGCTGTGTGGATTTCTGAGTTCACAGTTTTATATGTTGGGCTTGAAGTGTCTTGAGGATACCTAGTTGAGGATGCAAGGAAGCAGTAGATTTTTGTGTCTATAACTAAGGAAAATGTCCATACATACAGATATATATTTATACTCACCTGCATATAGTTAGTAGTTGAAGACATGAACATTGATGATAAAACTTAGGAAAAGGGTAGAAAATAAAGATTAAGAAAATCTAGGATTGAATTTTAAGAAACCTCAACATATAATAGGCAGATACAAGAGAAAAAGAGCTTGTAAGGGAGAGAAGGAATGGCTGAGATGGAGAAAAATGACTAACAACGTGAAGTCAAGAAACCAAGGGATGAGGAAATTTCAACAAGAAGAAAAGAGATAACAAATGTTGCTGAGAGGTCAATTAAGATAAAGATTGAAAATAGTTCATTGAATTTAGTGACATGGAACTTGCTCATTACATAGGCAGGAGCTGTTCCAGTAGACTGACAGATGCAAAAGCCATACTAGAGAGGGTTAAGAGTTAGTGCAAGATGAAGATATAGAAACACTGAACGTAAGCAACTTTTTAAAAAAATTGCGGTAAAATCTACATAACACAAAATTTACGATTGTAATCATTTTAAGTGCACAGTTTCATGTCATTAAATACATTCACATTTTTATACAACTATCATCACCATCCACCTCCAGACCTTTTTTCATCTTCCCAAACTGAAACTCCATATACATTGAGCACTAACTCCCCATTCACCACTCATCCCAGCAATTTAAAGCAATGGGAGGATATAGAGAATAATTAGAGAAGAATGTGGATTTGAGAGCCCTCCCCAATATTTTTTTTTCTGAATGAAAGAGACAGCATTCTTAAAAGTTCTTAAGAAGAATCCAAAGTTTCCGAAGAAGAAATAATGCAATGAGATCTAACTGTGGGCCTGAGCCTTAAATAGGAAAAGAGACAGTCTCTATGAAAGCAAGAAAAGGGAAAACAGGGAAGCTATAAATGCAAGTAAATTAATGTTTAGCATTAAGGAAACTGGGAATATCCACTGTGATTATTTATACTCTTTCTGTGACTGTCAAGGTGGAGTGCATTAGCCAATGGTGTAGGGGTGGGGAGTGCTGGAGATGTGAAGATAGTGGAGATGGTTTGATAAGGTTGCTGTAGACAGGAACAAAATGGTTTGATCAGAATAGGGAAAATGCCGAGTTGACAATAGTATTCCAGAACAGAGGCCCTATTATGTGTTAGATACATGTTCAAACACAAATATAGTCAACTTTTTTTTACACAGCATGTGTTTTTTTATACAGCATAACACCAGACACTGCACTAATCATAAACAATCACAAGGTGAACAGGAAAGGGCCCTTTCCCTCAAGGACTCCATAATCTCATATAAGAGTAACTGTTTTTTACCTACTGTCTCTGAGTATTAGGGCCTGTGTCCCTCAGATGCTTCTTTGGAGACCGAGGTAAATAGGGTAGGAAGAGAAATAATTAATCATGATCTTTCTGTTGGCTAAGAAGTAAAAGCCCAAAGAGGCTCTAGATATTAAAACGATATTACTGCAACCAAAGACAAGACAATGTCTTTCCTTTTCAAAAATTCTGATATTGACCCAAGTCCAAACAGAAGTTCCATGTATTCAGTAAGTAGTCTCCCAGTGCATGCTGACTCAGTGCCCAAATTCCCATTTAGGAACTCATCCTGATTTAACAAGAAAGCGTAGGAATAGTGAAAGAACCCAAAGTTATAAAATTAGAAACCTGCACTTACTTGCTAATCACAGGCTAAAGAAAAATGAATAGAGAGCCCTGAAAGCACAAGATGGCATGTTTGCTATTTGGGAAATGTACATGGAAATGCTGGAAATCAGTATTTTGACAACATATATATATATGTATAGTATTTTAAAAAGGCATTTTTAGTCCACTGCCTTCCCTAGAAACTCGGAGAAAACAAGAAGAATTTAAAACTTGAAATAAAAACTCCTTATTCAACAAAGTTAACTGTGAATTCAAACTAAAACCATAATGTGTGCTGAATTTATACCGTGAACTAGGAATTAGCCTAAGCATCTTATGTGAATGAATTCATTAATTCTCAGAACAAACCTATGATTTAGATGTTATTCTTATTCTCACATCACAAATGAAAAAACTGACACAAAGAAAAGCTAAGAAATAAATCCAGGGATTTGTAGTCAGTGAGTGGTAGAGACAGACTTCAGTTGGGGGGGGGTCTGGCTCTAGAGTTTGGGCACTTTACACAGTCTCTCCCCATTCCTCCATACAGGGTAAATACTGAGAAATCTGAGAGCCAACATGTACTTTTCAAACTGAGAACAGATACAGACCTCCCAAAAGAAGTGTTCCAACTTACTCACCCAGAATAGACCCATCCAGTGATCCTCTGATCAGGGCGACCCAAGAATCCTCTATAGACTTGCTACACTCGGAAGTATTAGGATGCAAGATAAATGAGAACAAGAGACCTAGTCTCTTTATTGAAGAAGAGCCCTGGAGGTAAATGGAGAGAAGGAAGAAGAGAAATCAGGAAATCCCCGATCTTAATTAAAAGAATCCATCATATGGGTTATAAGTGGCTGAGCCTTACATCTTAGTTTGCTGTGAAGCACAGCTACCATATTGCTGCCATTCTTCATCTTCAGTCTGGCCTGAATATCTTCCTACTTTGAAAAGCATTCTGTGCACAAAACAATCAGGAAATCTGGATT
This sequence comes from Vicugna pacos, assembly GCF_048564905.1. Classification (NCBI taxonomy): domain Eukaryota; kingdom Metazoa; phylum Chordata; class Mammalia; order Artiodactyla; family Camelidae; genus Vicugna; species Vicugna pacos. Next base: position 58,220,134 of record NC_132987.1, on the reverse strand, counting down.
TGGACACAAAATTTGATGTAGTGACCTGAGTCACTTGATTCTCTGATGTTCCTTCCAACACTGAATTTCTATAATTTATTAATTGTATTCTTCAGTTTCCAGAGTGGCTGACAATATATTGCTAGACTTATCATTTTCAATTTGATCTTGCAAGAATCCATTATGGTCATGTTGTATAGCTTATTTGTGGATAATGGTAACACAGATACACAAGCATTTATTTTTTCATATAATCCTGAAAAAAGTTATTCAGCATGTTTTAGGCTTCAAATACCAGTATTAATGACTGAAATACAAATATATATATATATATATCCTTATTGTCATCGTATTATAAAATTCAGAGTGCCTATAAATGCATAGCATTCTGCATGTCTTCCTTGCAAGAATCCTGTAAGATTATTAATACCTTTGTTTTATGCAGAAGGATATTGAGACTGAAAAGTTAAACAACTTTACCAAGATCCTATAATCAGTGACAGAGTCAGAATTTGAATCTAATCTAAGTTTAAGCATCACATTCTCATCAACTATAGAATATGTCTACCCCTACCTGAGTGATGGGACATACATGTGGAAGCACTTGCCACTAACACAAAGCATCGCTTCAAATTCACAGGAAGAGATCAGAGAGGAAGGAATGATTGCTCTCTACCCAAGAAGAGAAAAACAGATCTAGATTTTAAAGAATGAGTATAAGATTTTTCAGGCAAGGAAGCAAAACTAAAACAAACAAACAAACAAAACCCTCGAAACTGAAAAAACCCTGCATTTGCAAAGGCAAAGAAGAGGAGAACATGGGTAGGCTGGGGGAGTGTGGGTAGGTAATAGCTAAGGCCTGTGAATAATGGAAATCAAAACTGAGGCTTGAAAAGGAAATTAGAGCCAGATTATAAAGAGTCATGAACCCATTACAAAGGAATCAAGGTTTCAGTTTTCCCTGAGCATAACTATCAAAGTTGTTTAGTGTAAACTTTAGTAAATATCAAAGCAGTTTTTGGAGTCTTTTTGCATATAATTTTTCTACCGCCCACCATCACAGCATAGCAGCCAACTTACTTAGATTTGCTAGACATTTGTGTCTCCTCAAGACATAATTTCTACTTTTAAATTAGTCTATAATGTAGTTAAAAAGTGATACATTAATATACATAATACTTAAATATATAGACATATATTTCTGTACATAACTGCTTAAAAAGAAACTATATATATGCATATACATATACATATACATATACATATACATATACATATAATTTTCCATGCAAAAAACGGGACACAAGTGACAATAAATAAAAGATGGTCTATTTGCTAGGTCCCTACAAATGTTACAGAAAGTATATGAGCTATATTAATTCAGATGCAGAAGCAAGCACTTTGAATGAAACAGGTCATGGAAATATGCATAGTGGTGAAGAGTGTGGACACAAGAGTAAGATCTAAGTTCTAATCCCAATAACTTCAAAATTTGTGTGACCTTGAAGAAATTACTTCTCTCTCAGTTTCTTCATGTATAAATTGGCAATTATAATGAACAGAGTGCTTAAAATGTATTAAATAATCAATAAATACTGGTTAGAAAAATTCTTGAAACATGGAAAATTGTTGACTATCATTGAAAAAGGTAGAAGAAAGAATAGGAGATTAGACACAGGAGACAGGTCTGTCCAAGGCTATGAGTATCTGGAGAAAGGAGAGAAGCTGAGAAATCCAGATAGAGTTGGGTACACCAGGATCATATTGGAGGCAGCATGGCATAGTGGAAAGAACGCTGGATTCCCCACTGCGCCATATTGATAGTTTTCTACCTTGAGCAATTAACTGCCCTTCTGGAACTCAGTTTGTTGATTGCAAAATAGATTTTATTACTTGGAAACATTTAAGGGTGTTAGTATAGGGGAAAAAAAAACCACTCAAGTATTACTAAAACATTCATCTTACAATGAGCAGCTATATCTAGTACTTGCACACATGCAATCCATTCCTACCTTGGAAGGCCGATTTGGCTCAAACATTTAACCTTTGGTAATAATGTCTTGCCACTTAATTAGTGATACAGAGCTCTTTCCTAATAAACAGGTCTACAAATTTTAGACTTGAATAGGAAAGCCTGCTACCAAGATTTGGGGTCTAATGAGAACAGTCAAGTTTCTGTTTGCTCCTCTTAGGTCTTGAATCACGCGGAGCCACAGTATATACGTTACATTGAAGACTTTTTTGAAATTCTGCAGGAAACATGCTTCCCTAACTCTGTTTGTTATTCTAACTTCCCCATGCTTATTTGAGCTCTGAGGCATTTTTGCCATGAAATACTAATATTCAATAGAACCACGGCACCTGGAGCCCTACTTTGGTTAAATTCAAGGGACAGCTGCAGTCACTGAGGGCTTGGCTGGGGCTGGTCCATCTGCTTCCACGGGGCTGCTGACACAGACCTCAGTTCTTCATCACACGAGCCTCTCCACTAGGTTGCCTGTATCCTCACGGTGTGGTGGCTGGCTTCTGCCACGAGAGAGCTCAGTGAGAGAGCAAAGCAGAAGGCACATAGTTTTCCACCATGTAGCCTCAAAGTGACCCGCCTAGTCACTTTCAGCATAGTCTAGTTGTCCCAAGCAAGTCACTGAGTCCAGGCCACACTCCAGGGGAGAGACATCGAGCTTCCCCTCTTGAAGGGAGGAGTGTCAGAGAAGTTGTGGACACATTTTTAAATCACCACACAGCCTTTTTGAGAGTGGATGGAGACGCTCAGAGCTCCGCACCTCGGTCACCCCCCTGTTCCTCCCTACATCTTTACGGTTTCATTATGGAAATCCCAATCTCCCTCACAAAGGAGTTTAAAACCGTTGCTAGCCTAGAAAATTCTTAAAGTGAAAAATGTTGCCGTTTTGAGTAAATATGATATTCATCATCAGCTTTAATATATATAATGATTTTTTGTGAGTTTTAATGACATTTTGTTGAGAAAAACTTTATTCATTTAAACATCCTATGAAATATGACTTGAGGGTTCTAGTTCTGTTTAATAAAAAAAATTCTACTAGCCATGAACTCTTGTAATTCTGAAACAATTGATAAATACAGGAAGTTTGATTTAAGAATAGCTCTTCATGCTAAGCATTAAAACAATAAAACATTCCTTATATAAGGGCAAAGTTAGGCTCATATATTTGTAGATAAAACTGCAATAATAACTTGATTTTTTAATTTTCATAAGAATATTGCACTATTTCTAAGCAATCCTTATAAAAATGTAAACATATAAATAGAATTTTTCATATGAGAACTATGTGACAGGTAGACATTCTGGGTTTTGGTCTCAGTTGTATAAACTTGAATATTGCTCTTATCAGCCTGATTTTCTTCCGTAATCATGAAATAATTAAAATACGTTGTTGAATTAGATGGTCTCAGTGCCCTTTGATATAAACAGTCTTCGGTCCTAAAATTTCCATTTCTAGTTTAAAGTAAATCCTGGTAAAATCTTAAAGCTACAAGCTGTTCCTAACTCTAAGGTTCCAAATAAAAGATAGATGTCTAAATGAATAAAAATCCATGAAACAAAATACTCAGGAAAGGTCATTTTTAACTTGTCTGTTACAAGCAAAATATATAAACCAAGTATTACACATGATTCCATGGAAAACACACAGACATTCTTAATACGGTAGAAAGCTTTTCCTTCATACAAGTTTCAAATGGTATTTCCCCTTTAAAAAAAAGTATCTTAATTATTGAAATGGCTTAATCTAAAAGATTAAACAATGAAGCAGACTACCAGGACGCAGGCAAGTGAGGGATGTTTATGAAAATAAGAGAAAGTGAACCAAAGTATGCATCCAGGGCTTAAAATTATACATTGCAGCCACTTTAAGCTCACAATTCATAACAAAATAAAACAAAAAATATGTGGATACAGTGGTAGTTCAATACTAAGGAATTAGAACTCTTTTCGGTCTGATCTTAATACTAATTTGCTCAATAAACATCCATCCGCTGAAATGAAGGGTCTGGAAAATAGGATTATTTGTACACAGCAAATCCATAACATCCTCTGTGTGCAGGGCACCAGGAGCGAGTGGTACCAGTCAGCTAATCAGACCTGGAACACAGGTTGCCTCTGATGGAGAACCATCCTGTTTTGGCCACATTGCAGAAGTTTTTCAAATACTTGAAGCTCTGGGAAGAGAAAGCGCCAACATGTGAGCTCCCAGTGTCACCTCTCAGTGTGGGGCAGGCAGGTTCTCACTGAGCAGACCCTATGGAACTCTTTTGCTGTGTGTGGTTTCTTTAACTAATGACTGAAATAAGTTTTTAGACTTGATAGATCCACACCTTCTTGATTTAGATTCACTGTTTCTATGAAATTTATCCTGAGGTGTCAGACCCCCTAAAGGCAACTAGAACTATATGAGAGCAATATAGGTCTCTTTCTGTCTCATTTTTAGCAAACATATTTAGCACATAAATTGTGCCAGGTCCGATGCTAAAAAACTTTCTGTATGTTAATGCGATTCATTCTTTCACTAACCCCGTGTAGTAGATCTGGTAGGTCAGGTGCGATCTGTGGATGAGGAAACTGTAAATTAACGAAATTAGTCATTTTCCCAAAGTCATTGCTGTTAAGTGTCAGAGTCTTGCCCAAAACTAACCACAGATTCCATCATCTACACTGTCCCAATTCTTGTCTTTCTTATTCCAAGGTTCCTCTAGATGTATTTTTAGCAATTTGTAGTTTGGGGTGTTTAAAAATATGTTGTAGCTAACTTAAAAGAGAAAATCTGTGTGATCCATTCTTGGAAAAATGAGCAAAAGCAACCATATTAACTCACACATTCATTCACACACAGCACGGCTCATGCGTATTTGGTGTAATGGCAGAACATAGAGGTGAGTCCGCTTGGTCGTATCTATAACTTTTCTTCCATCTGAACTGAACAGCAAACATTATAAAGTTGTTGGTGACCATCTAGTGAGAGAGGCTACATAATCACTTTTATATTTTTACCAATGCTAGTTTAAAGGATATATAAAATGTCCATGGTGTCTGTAATTAACATGAGAAAATCAGTAACTGATAAAGAATTGAAACTGTTTAGCAAATCTTTCAAGAGGAAATTTTTCTGGGTAGGGAAACGAGTCCTCCACAGATAGGAAGTATTTATTTTTGGTATCCAGAAAATTCAGCTTTAGATTAAGCTGATAAAACTTAGACAGTAGGTCTTAAAGCCAATGAACAAAACCCAATGATATCTCTATTGATTGTGGCTGATTTTGAGTGGAAGATTTTATGGTACAGAGACCACAGCATCGTAAACATTTGGGTACAAGTGGTGGGCACCAAGTACAAGCCCTGTACACAAATTTATAAATGATGGGAAAATATTTATTTGGTAAAGCTATGCAGCTGAATACGAGGAGCATGTGTGTGTGTGATTTTCCAATTTATCTGACAGAAATAAAATTCAAAGAGTATTTCAAACTATCCACTATTAATTTCCCAAGAAACCTTCCTTCCTATTAAATAGAATGCCACTTTATTCTTCATCAGATCCAATAGCAACCCAGTCTAATATTTTTCCTCCCTTTTATACATCTACCTTTTCCTCTAGGTCATTTGAATAATATACTTGCAGGGTTCTTACTAAAGGCTTTCCTGCAGCCTTTTTCTCAAGGCTTCTCTTTTTCCTCTGATGGCAATCACCCAATGAAAGATGACATCTGTGCCTCTGATCATTGTGAACCACTTCAGGTAGGCCATGTGTTGTACCTTGACCTAACATCTCATTTCTGTTCCTACCATTGTGGCCAATTAAATGGGGGCCTTGTGAGGAGCCAGTTGACTGGTCGTGTGCTGGCTATCACCACAAGAGCTTAGGAGCCACAAATCTCTGTTATTACCAAGCTGTTGCTGCCAGAAGCATGCTGATCTCTGACAAAAAGAATAGATTAGGATCAATCAAATCTCCCCCAGGCTTGTCAGTGGGACTTTTAACCACACCTTCCACCTCAAACTTTCCCCTTCACCTCCTTCCAAACACCTACGCAGCAGCAAGCTAACAAGGTGTCTGCCAAACCATATGTTCATAATTAGTTAACTTCTTGCCTGTCGCTAGAGGCACCACTGATTCAGCAACAGCCCTCAAGGGTGCTGGGCATCCAATGAGACACCACCAACCAGCACGGCCCCTCCCCTCAGCGGTAGGAGAAGAGGCATACTCAATTCCAGCTGTGGCATTGTTGAGTGAATTAACTTTATCCTCAATTTAAAAAGCCAGCATGAAATCAAAGGAGACCTCAGAAAAGAAAAATAGAGAAAATGAAAAAAAAAAAAAAGCTTGTAGGTTAACTCAACGAGTCTGATGAATGAAACTCAACTGGTTGGCCTCACTTAGCCAATCACTGCAAAGCAGGTTTCTGGCACCGTTGTTGCTTCTGGCATAATTCTTCCTTTTATTTCCCAGTTCTGTGGTTAAGGTCTCTCGTTACACACAGAGGGGATTGATGATATAATTGTTTATGAGCCAGTGGAACAGAGTTTTAAGTAGTAGTGAGGTTACTGAGCAATGAGAAGTTAATGTCCGAAACAGCAGTGTACGATGCTGGGTAAGAAATCTCACCTCAAGGTAAGGATGCTACGTATGAAATTAAATTCGCAATCTCCTCTCTGAGCCTGTAAATGTGTGAGTGTGTGATTTTCTTTATGGGAAAGAGTTGATTGAAAAAAATCAAATTTTTCAAAAGTTCTAGGGCAATGAGAATTCTGAAATCTTTTTGTTCCCATTACCTAAGGAAGAAATGTCTAATATTCTGAAAAAAAATGTGCATTTTTGTTAAGTTTATATACATGAGAAATCACTGATGAATTACACTGTTTTCAACAAAATCCTTTATACAGATATCCCAATAAATTGATCAATATTACTTTGCTTGAAGAATTAAAAATGAGTACTAAATGCATATATGATCCTGAATTTTAGTCGGCAAAACTGGACAATATCATATTTTAGTTTTAAGCTTTCAAGACCTGTGGTGAATAAATTTCTAAACCTGAAAGAAAAAAACAAAGGATACTTTTTCTGTAGCATAAATATTGTAAACTTTATTTTAAATATACATAAATTAATGCAATTATTTAAATTAGACTGGAAAACAAGAGTTAGGCATAGATATGCATTCTTAATGTATATTCTTAAAATAAAAATTGCCATAAAATTCAATGACTATGCAATTGTGTAAATAAAAAGTATTTATATTTTTATAAATGATGCTCATGAGACCAAAAATGTGGTTATAAATGTGCAAAAGGATAGAAAGCTTAAATTTTAAATAATAAAATTAAATAATTTATGTTAAAAATAGTTATAAATGAGAAACCAGTTTATTATTTTAAACCATGCTAATCTTAGAATATTATGGCTATGATGTTGTAGTTGATATTATCAGGAAAATCCTCTTATGAAGCAATCTAAGAATTTTGGATAATGTAAAGAACAGGAGCAGAACAAACCCAAAAGCTAGATATCTACCAAGGACAGGTCACTGTTTTAAGTATCAGCTTGAGATCGAATTTCATTGTCAATCACATAATCTCTGCTATTATATTAAAAAGCCATTGAGGTTGGCAAGGGACTCAGGGGTTTTGAGTAACAGACATTGTCATGATGATATGTGGCTTAAAGTGAATTAAGAGACAACTGATGTGGTTTGGGACCAGGGTATTAGAAAACATAAGCCAAAGGGAAAATGCAGAAACCACAGATTGGTACAAGTTACAGGCAATTTTCTTAATAAACCCCTTTATGATAATGTCAGACAAGATAAGTCAAGCATCTTCCCTACCCTCTATGGAACAAACACATTTACAGTTAGAGCCAAATATTTGCTTTCACAGATGAGTTGCCATCCTAAAAAAAAAAGAATCCTAAAAAATATTTTTTGCAACTTTATTGTCATTAAGCAGGTAACACTTTTTCATTAAAAAAAAATTGTGCTAAAATGCCCATAGATTAATAAACACTCTTTTCAGTTTAGTGTCTCCAAATTTAAACTTTGATATATTTTAAATAAAATAAATCATGATTCAACTCAAAAATATAATATTGAGTCCATAGCCAAGTATATTATTTATAATTTCATAGCAGGGGTCTTTATTTTAGCTTTCAGTGTGATTACCTTATAATGAGATTAAATTTATAATGAGTATTATACTCTGGAGCATGAAGATACACATACTAGAAATAGGAAATAATGTTGATTAGATTTTAATAATTGATTTCGAGAAATCTTAAAAATCTTGCAACTGTGTTGCAATAAGAAATGGTGGACCACTAGAACGGAAGATAGTGATCTAATATGATGAACAGGATGTTTAACAAGACACTGGCAGTAGTGGTCAGTGCAGATTGGACAAAAACAAAAGGCTTATTGAAGATGCTGTGTTCCATATTAATAATAAGCACTTGGCCAAGGACAGTGAAACAGGACAGGATGCAATGAGACAAATATAAAATACATTGAAGACTGAATCAGATGGCTATAGCTAATGAACAAAGGAGAGATTCAAGATGATTGTGTCAAACTGGCGAGCTTAGGTACCGAAAAATATGACCATGACAAAAGTGATGTGAAAGAAGACAAGGAGATTGGAAGTCCATTTTTTTTGGCAGAAAAAACACTGAGTTTAGTTTTAGTCAAATTAAATTTGAGGAGTGATATGCATACTAGGAATAAGAATCTGACAGATCTAGCAGATCTGAGCAGACTGGAAACATTTTGGTTTGGGAGATACCAAGATGGTGAGGATTACCAGACACGTGAATGGGCATGCTCCTCAAGGCAGTGAATATAAATCAAGAGGAGCAATAAATGTTAACTCCCAGAGCAAAGGGGCAGAGGGGAAAGGAGTGAGGAATGAGGACACAGGAAGAGTGTGAAGAAAAGAGTCAGTAACAGATTCTACTAGATGTAATGAAATTAAAAAACAAAGAAAAGTAAAAATATCCTGTGGAGCATAAAGGTCAAGTATAAAGAAAATGGCTTAAAAATCTAGTTAAACCCAGTTAAACGTCACTTACATTTTTCAAATTCCATTTGTAAAGTATGGGAACCAAAGTGGCCAAACAACATGAAGGCAGTGATAAACAAAGGTAATGTTTTATGATGTATTATTTAGTAGTTTACAACTATGCTTTTAAGGGGAATTGGTCAATCATTCTTCTTTCTTATGCTATTTTTGTTCAGATTTTTATATGGAAATCATACTAGCTTCATGAAATGAATTGGGGTGTACTTTTTTCTTTTTCTTCTCTGCAACTATTTGCAATAAATTGGGATTATCGGTTTTTGGAAAGTTTGATTAAAAACTCACTTATAAAACCATTTGAGCCCAGTGTATATGTTGGAGGGAGATTTTTGACTATACATTTAGCTTCTTTAAAAGTCATCATGATATTTTGCGTTATTATCCTCCCTTGAGGATTGAGTCATTTTGTTAATTCATATTTCTCAGGGTAACCATTTCTTCTAAGTTTACAAAAATATTTGCATTAACAAATTCATAATGTTATAATTTTAAAAAACTCAACCAAAGCTAATGTTACAGTTTCCTTCTTATTTCTAACATTTATTTTTTTTTCATCATTAGGGAACTGTGTATGTTTATTGGATTAGTTTCTTTCAAAAAATTACTATTGAGTATACTCATTTACACAACATTTTTTTTTCAGTTCTTTGTTGCAGTTCCTCCTATTTTTTAATCATTTTATCTCTTCTACTTTTAAAATTCTGTTTTATCCTAGTTTAGATTAACCTTAGATTAAAAAGTTAGCTAATATTTGATTTTTCTGGTTTCCCAGTAATTTTATTTGAGTTTGTGAATCATCTCCTAAATTTCTATTTATAACAAATTTTTATACAAAATTATTTTATTCTATATAGTTCTTATAATTTCATGATATTGAGATTTTTTCTTTATCTTATTTATTATTTATTCATGTAGATGTGCAGTTTGAATTTTTTCAGTTGTATTGGCTTTGGTTTATATTATTGATTTATGATTTTACTTAAGGGCTAGCAAATTACTGGAAACTACTCACTAATCCCAAAGTTCAGCAAAGCTAAAGAGTGACTTTACTGTCATAATAGCCCAAGACAAAAAAATCATAGAAACTTGGACTATGATGATGAACTGGGAAGGGAAGTAACTGGACTATTAGAAAAGGCCTTTACGATCGAGATTCCATGACTGATGGATTATAGAAGGTGAGGGTGAGGGAGGAGTCAGATAAGACTTCCCTGACCAATTCTGGCTTGAGTGACAGGATGGTTGGTGTCACCATTTACTGAGATGGAGAAGGTTGAGATTGATAGCAAAGATTTTGTTCAGTTTTGGACAGGTTGCGCCTGTATTTCCTGTGAGATATCAAACAGGAGATAAGAAAGTAATAAATACACAAATCTTGAAATCAAAAGAAAATGTCATGCTAAATATTAAAATTTTCAAGTCATCAAGGTGTAGAAAGTTATTGAAACATGGCAGTGGAAAAGTTTGCTCAGGAAAAATTTACAGAATAGGAAAATAGGCAAGACTGAAATCTTGAGCAATTCCAATTGTCTGCTAGAGGAGGGGGAGTTGGCAATGGGGACTCTGAATTCACAGAGAGTGAAGAGGACTAGTATCTGGTGTCATGGTGAACAAGAGAATGGAGTATTTTGAGAAAAAGGGAATAACAAGCAAAGAGATGTCATTAACAATAAAGTTAAGAAGGATGATTGCAAACTATACAGATACTTAATATATTACAAGAATTGAATTATAAACTTATGATTTCCAAACTGAAGTCCTCATTAGTATTATGATTAATAATACTAATGGGGATTTCAATATTTCAGGAAGTCATATGAATTGTACGTATTTTATTGATAGTCTTAATGAGCTGTCAGATCATTCAGTCTAATGAAAATTATCATAACAAACTACTATGCAGTGAGAACCTACCATGTTTCAACAAGAGTGATATGTACTTTATCCATAGCAACTCTGAAAAAAAATGTGCAGTTTCTATCTGGAGCACAAAATGGTTTAAACAAATAAGTGCCTCCTTCAATAAAGCTATTAAAACTTTCAATTTTGTTTTGTGATGTATAGTTTGCCAAGCACCTTTCACTTTGTTTCACTGAATTGTCACTGTTGTGGAAGGGAAAAAAAAACCGACTCTACTCTTCTCTTCATATATCTGCCTAAACCCATAGAAGAGGACACTGTATACAGTTCTGACTTCTTTCTTTCTGCTCTTCTGGTTACTGCCCATAGGAAGAGGTGTTGTTATTGACTCTTCATACCATCAGGAATTGGCTTATATTTTGCAAGTGCCCTGCGTTCTCTTTTACTTCTCGAACCCCCATGCTTTCTACTTCCATATGTAAAGCACACCTAGTCACACAGCTGAGGGGTCTATCCTTGCAAAGCGGCCCCTACATTCACTCTTTCTGTTCTGTCTGTGTTATAAAGTGAGATGGAACAGCTATAAACATTTATGTACCTAGTTGAGTGAATGGAGCTTGTACCACAAACTAGCCATTCTACATTCAAAAGTATTTCACTTAGATATCCAAGCTTAGGTGCACTCCTGCATCATATTTCACCAGAGGAACCCTGTACTGGGGATTGTCAGGTGGATACTCACACTGGCCCACACACAACACACACACATGCATGCACATTTTCCTCACTGGCATATTCTTTTTGTATGTTTGTACACTGTTTTAACAAGTAAACTCAAATGAGAAGTAATGAGTTATTATTCATATACTATACATTTAAAAACTGAAGTTCTAAGGTCTTGGAACTTAACAAAATTCAAACTGTTAATTAAAAGCAGATGGAAGTTTTAAATCTAGATCTTTTCAGTTTATTTTTAGTACTCTTGTGCCCAGTCTAAATTTTTTTCACACAGACATTATGTAATAAGTTAACTTTGATTAGTCAAAATGTATATAGCACTTTTCGTTCCATAAAATCTTTGTCATTTTTGTTTTCGTCATTAACTGCATTAAATACATCTCATCTATTTCACTAGCACCCAGTAATATATGGGCTTCATGGACTTTGGAAAAGACAAAAAAAGTGTTCCAAACTAGAATATTACATTTTGAGAACGGGCACAAGAATGAGAGAGAAGGAGAGAAAAAATATTAAATGATAATGTAATTTCTATACCTGAATAAGAAATGAAATACTATCAAATAAGTCAATTGACTTGTCATCCTTATACAAGCATTATCAAAATGTGGGTTTCTGGTTTAGGTTCCCGTATCAAAACTTTTATAGATCAGAAAAGAAAGAGAAAGAGAACAAATGCAGAGATACCCTCAATAAATGGAGCCAAGCTATAGCTATCTCAAACTTGAAATATTATAGTCGCAAAATGCCGCTGATAGTCTCACGTGCATGATGGTGAGTTCACAGTAACGAACCATGCACCTTCTGAGGAGTATAAACATTCTAAGAGATAACAAATGGAGTAGCTGATACTAGACAGCAGAAAACAAGTATTTAAAACATGGATATAAATATTCTTAGAAATATAAGGGAGGAAGTTGGAAAACAAGAGGCAATAATCAGTTAAAGATGTTGATTGTCAAGAATATATTAGCGGAAATAAAAAACTACAAGGATTCAATGAGGAAGAGCATGCTTTCTACTTCCTAGTAAAGCCTAGTAAAGAAATGGAAATGAAAGTTAGAGACTTTAATACTTCCATAGTGGGGATACCAGCAAGGAAGGAAAAGAATGCAGAGGAAGCAATAACTGAAAAGAATAACTGAGTTTCTCCTAACGCAACCATAAGATCTTAGATTGAAAAGCTGTGTAGAATTTCATGTTACAAGGAGAAAAATAGAAAACACCAACACCTCAAGTCATACTGATAGATAAGAATATCGTAGATAAAATCTAACAGATTTCAAGAGAATAAGGACACAGTTTACAAAAGAAGAAAAGAATCAGATTAATGTCAGCTCTTCTTGATCTAAAGATATTTTGGACTGTTTCTTAATTCAAAAAACAACAATATAAATGCAAATTAATATCTCATCTCAGCCTATATTCTCCTTAGAATTATGGGTAGATCTTTATTTGTTCGTCACAAACTTCACCAACCTGCTTTCTTTGGAATTTAAGAAATGACTTCATAACATTTTAATTTTTAAATGAATCTTTATCAAACTGCATTTTTAAATTTTATTCAGCATGCTCTTCAAAAATTATACAGGGCCATCATAAGTCTCCTTTTACAATATCATCAAGCAAAACGGTGTCTTAGTTATGAAAAATGGCTGTCAGAATCATACGCATGATTGTACTTTTCCTACATTGGTTAAATTTTTATAAACTTAAAAATAGAGGATGGAGAAGTTTAGACTTGGTTGGTTTTTGAAGCAAATTAAATTAGACACATGCTAGAAAGTCATACTAATACAAATGTTATCATTGCCGCAACATATACCTCTTTCATATTTACTTTAAATTAAAAAGTGAAATCACATTTCTCAGTCAGAACGTGGATTGCCATTAAGAGGCACTCATCCCTTGCTTAAATCTGGATATATTGGAAAAGTCTTCAGGAAGCTCCCTCTAGTGTCTAAAGGATGCAACAGCTCACTGGCGAAGGATTTGAGAGCGACACAAAGATGTGAGAATTTTAGTGGCTCCTCCTAAATGGTTCAAAGGGACCATGGAGATCACCAACCCCAATATCCATGCTGTTTACACACAGGAAAACTAAAAATCCAGAGAGGAAATATTTTGTCTAAAGTTACACTGAAAGTCAGCGGTAGTAGAACTCCGATCTCCTGACCCCCCAGTTCACAGAACAATCTACTCTAACCTGTTGACTTGGATTTGGGCCAAGCAGGCCCAGAGTACCATAAAGCAAGGAATTAGGAGGATGTGGGGTTTTTAAATGAAAGGGATATCCTCAGGGTAGCCAGAGATTTTGTTTTTTAAAAGCACACACACAGAAAGGAATTACCATAAAAGAAATATTAATCAATTATTTTAAAATTCAGAATTCCTGGACATTAAAAGATACCAATAGGAGTGTAAAGGCAGCACACAGAGGAGATGAAGATATTTTGTTTATCATGAAAAAATGATACATTTTGATAGGATTAATGTATGATGAATTTTTGATTCTCATTAAATATTTAATTATTTTGAAAACTATGTATTAAGTGCCTACTAAATGCCAGGGACTGTGCCCTGGGATCTTTAAAGACATTATTTCATTTATTCTTCATTACAGTCATGCAAAGAACATGGTAATATATTTATAAAGAAACTGAAGCTCACTTCTAGTAGGAGAGAGAAATAGAATTTAAAGAATTCAGAAGCCAAATTCTCTCTATCTTGGTTGACTAAATTCAATATCTGAATACATGCATATTTTATGTGATCTACTATACAGATACTGTGTATCTGAAATTTTGAATAGAAAGAGATTTGAGCATCACTTTTATACCATAGAACCCCTCAGTGGGTTCTTGAATTCAGACAATCTAACAGCTAAGCAAGCTTGAGGCAATGCTGAAAGGAAAGCAGAAGAGGAAAGAAAATCTTCAGTGGAAAAGAAGAAAAGGGAATCCAGAAGAAGTCAGATGTAAGGAGCCATAGAAAAGAACAGGCAGACATTATATAGTCTAGAAACAGAGAAGAGGTATTTCTGTGTAATAAAAAAAATGTACTGGCCCAGAAATATGAAGAAAAGTGCCTAAGAAAGAGCTCTGCCATGGTCTCCAGTGTGAGCCTGGAGAAGTCCCTTGATCTCTCTGTTGCTAGGCTTCTCTGGCTATGAAATGAAAGAAATGGACCAAAGTGTCAAATGTCCCCTCCATCTCTGGTACTAAGTGAATGTCTCTGTGTATCTACGAAACATTGCACGTAGAGCACAGAACACACACAGCCTTTACAAAGTGAATACCGAATTGTCTACAGCTAATACTTTTCTTTTCCATTAATTTTCAGAATTATTGATTGTTCACATTTAAATCGATGCTTTAAAGAATTGCATTTGTTTAAATCACATGCCTTTTTTTTTCCCTGTAAACTTCAGGCTTTACTTCTACCAGGCATATACTCTGTATTACATTGTAATGCGTTCAATCTTATAGGCCAGTGACACTGATTTAGTTTCCCACGTGACTATGTTGGTCATTTAAACATATATTTCTTTCACACATAGACTTCCACATAGTTTTCTTTTATGTAAATAAGTACAACTGTGCAAATCTCTGGGCCACAATAAGTAAGTAAGTAAGTAAATAAATAAATAAAACACACAGTTGTTGTGGATCAGCCAAAATCCCATAGAGGGCAGTGTGGTTTTAGCTGAATCAGAATTAAATCCTATTTTGTTGTAAAGAATGTAATAACTCTTTAAAAGAATAAAAGAGCAAGGGAGAGAGAACTTCTGATTATAAAGTAATATATAATCATTGTAAAATTTTTGGCATATACTGAAGTAAAAATACTTTTTAAATAATCAATTATCCCTTTTCAATGTTTATGTATACTGCATAATTTTTACCAGATTATGTAGTTTTATATTCATATTTATAATGTCATATTTTAAAATTTTCTTGTGTGGTTGAATTCTTTATGTTATTTTTAATGGATGGGCAAAATCCCTTTATATGGATACATATTATTTAAACCATTCAGCTCTTGATGAAATTTTAGATGAATTTCACATTTTCACAATTAGTGTTGTGATAAATGTATTTTCCTTTAAATTCATGTCTTAATTTCTGAATATTTCTTTACAGTATATTCCTAAAGCATAATTAATGAGTAAGTAGATATTAATTTTTTTATATCTATCACCAAATTGCTTTACAGAAATGTTATGCCAAGTTACACTTGGGTAACTCGAGCTTAGACAACATTTCATTTTATTTTTTACTAGCGAAAATAGAACCTCATTTTATTTGTGATGGAGAAAAGTGTTGACATGAATAATAGCTCTGAACTAAATGTTCTAAATTATCTCAGCAAAATCTAGGAATAAATGGTAGGCAAATAGAGTCTAAAAGCATTTTCAAGGTCTCCTGAGAGGGGCAGATGAGACTAAAGTTGAGGGAAGTGAAAATATGTTTTAAATGTTATCTTTTTGAAATGGAAAGAAGGAATGAGGAAATAGAATGCTTTCCTGAGGTGTATCATTGAGTCAGTGAGAGTCAGTGTATCATTTAGAGTTTCACAGCTTTGGCTAGCCTCAAGACTGATCAGACCTGGTTTCAAAAATCTTGTTCCACCTTTTACCTGTGTAACATTGGATTAGTGGCTCAATTCTTTAGTAGTTAGATATAATAATTATGTCTACCTTATAGAGTTGTCATGAGGACTGATTAGATAATATAGATTATTATAGATAAATTATCATCTATTGGTAATATAGACTGTTAACACTCAGAACAGGCACAGAGTATACTCTCAAAAGTATTATTATTATTTTCTTTTAGTCAAAATGTCTTTTAGACAGTAGAGAAATGTGTCTCAAATGATCACCCAGAAAGGAAAGGCAACCGTTAAATAATAAAAAAAAAATGGTACAATTTCCAAATTAACAGAGTGATTAATGAAGCGAATACTGACTTGGTCAAACAAACAAAAATGAGGAATGGAAAGAAAAGACAGAAAAGTTAAAAGTATTGTATTTTTGAAAGTTGCTTAGAGAGTAGACCTTAAAAATTCTCATCACAAGAAAAAAATATTTTTTGTAACTACGTATGATAATGGATGTTTACGAGAGTTATTATGGTGATCATTTTGCAATATACACTGATATCAAATCATAAAGTTGTATACCTGAAACTAATATAATGATATGTATTTATTATAACTCAATTAAAAAGTTAAAAATAGTAAACCTATTTTTAAATGAATAAAAACAAAATAAAATGAAATATGTAAAATACGGAGCAAGGGAATTTTTAGAACAGTGAAACTATTCTGTACGATACAGTTATGGTGGATATATGCCATTATTTATCTGTCAATACCCACAGAATGTACAACACAAAGAGTGAACCCTAATGTAAGCTATGGGACTCGGTTAATAATAATGTGTCAACACTGGCTTATCAGTTGTAGCAAACGTATCACCCTAATGGAAGATGCAAATAATAGGGGTAATTTGGGTGAGGGGGTAAGATGAAGGGAATATATAGGAACTCTGTACTTTCCACTCAATTTTTTGTAAAGTTAAAGCTCTCCCCAAAATAAAGTCTATTAACTTTAAAAATAGTATAGAAACCTCTGCTGGTTTATATACATTATTTAGTAAAAGAAGTTTTTTTGTCAGTTGTACAACAAAATAAATTTATGTAAGCTTTTAGTATGCTAATTGCTTTTATAGTAATATTTCCTTAAGGTATTACTAACACCTTAAAAATGTATGTTTTTCAAAAAATAGATAGGTTATTTCATCATTTCAGTAATCCCAAGAGCTAAGCAAAGGCAGGTACTATTTATGCTTTATGGATTTTTAAAAAATAGTTAACTTCACAGAACAAACACGTTGTTTAGTGAAAATAAAGACTAATTCTTCTGATTTCTTAGCTCTTGAAAAGATCCATGTTCATCAGTACAAAAATAAACATTATTCTGCAAAAAATGCTAAAAATAGTAAATCAAATAAATAAAAACACAAAACAAAATGAAAGCTATAAAATGTCTTATCAGTCATTGCTGAAGTTGGAAATGGACTAATTAGCTCCCATAAAAAGACTCATGTTTTTAAAATGGATTTTTAAAAATCCAGCTCTATGCTATTTACAAGAATCAGAGTGAAAAGAAAATGATGAAAATCTGAAAGTAAATGTAATGAGAGAGGGAGAGAAGAAATAATATTAATGTCAGAAAGTGGACTTTATAGTTGAAAGCACTAAACAAGGCATGAAGTGGGCTGACACGTATTAATAAAAGATGCATTTTGTGAAGAAGATAATGCACTCATAGACCTTCATAGCACAAACAACACAGCAGCTAAATATATGAAGAACTCCATATTAGAATATTGGCAACTTGATGAAAATATAATTACGCTAAGAACCTTTAATGCATTTCTTTTGAAATTTGAGTAAATCTAAGCATTTCCTGAACATTAACTCATTTAATCTTCACCGTAATAACCCTGTGAAGTGAACGCAATTATAATCTCGATGGCAACTGAGGAAAAGTACAAGAGATAAACAAATCAAACTTTTTTTGAAGTCCAAGAAAAAAATGATAAATCCCTCATAAACTTGATTAAGGACAAAAGAATGGGAGTAAAATACACAAGATTAGAGATGATAAGATCTAACTGTGTAAAACAATATTATATTCAATTCTGTGGCAACACATTTGAGAACCAAAAAAGACAGATGATTTTTTGGCAAAGTATATAATTACCACAACTAAATGAAAAATAAGTGGAAAATTTGTAAATGACTACTTAAAGTTGAAAAAAGTTGAAGGGTCAGGTAGGTTAACAAGTGATTTTTATCAAATATTTAAATTATAGGTACTTAGGTATATTAAAACAAAACAGAACATATCAAAAAAACTACAGATAGAGATACTGAAAATAAATTTGATGAAATTTAGTGATTGTTCTAATAACACCAAATAAAATTAGAATGAAAAGAAACCACTAAATTTAATACTTGACTATGCAAATAAAACAACACATACTGTTATAAATAGCAAAGCTTTAAAGGTATTTTATTTAATGCCACAGACTGGATAGGGAGGCCTGCTTTTGACATTAGTTTTTAATATTGGCTGGTGGTATAATGAAAGCAAGAGGGTAAGGAAAACAAGATAGATTAATATTGGAAAAGAAAGAGTTTCACTCCCTGCAGTTCATATGATTGTCCCCATCCTAAGAGATTCTAGAAAAATCTATTAAAATTAATATCAGAGTTTGTACAGGGCCTGGATATAAGATATACATTAAAAAACAATAGCTTTCTCTTTAGTTCTGAAGCATATTGAGATGGAAAGAGGAAAAAAGTCATATTCATAATAGCATACATATACAACTGAAAATACTTAGAAATTAAAGAGTGGAATAGGACCTATATAAAAATACATGTATATTTGAAGTATATATGAAATTATATATGAAGTATATATGTGATCTTATGAGGGACATAACATAGTCTGAACAAATAAAAATAGTTATACGCTGCTAGTTGAAATGTGAAATATTGCAGTCAGATTAAAAAGAGACATCTAGCAGCATCTCTTGAAATCATAAAACCTTTGACCCAGCAAATATTCTCCCGGAAATTTATCCCTAAGAAGTAAATTGCCACTACATAGGGATATATGCATGGGAAAAGTTTATTATGTAATGTTTATGGAAATGAAAATAATCTAAAGCTATGTTAAGAGAGAAATTATTAAATATATTATGTAATATTAGATAGCCAGTGTATTATTTTATAGCAAATAAAAGAAAATCTATTAAAATTGTTCCAGTTTACTTGATTTCTACAATGTATCAGTGAATGAGAAAATAAACATTATATAGACAAATCTATCTTTCCATTCTTTTTTGTAAAATGATGTTAGAAGGTAAAATAATGTTAAAGACAGCCCTGCATGGTATGTGTACATGTATTATAAATAGACGTATTATGTATGATTATACGGGCATGAATAGGTTACCTAAGTGGGAGATGTTGATGGGGGACAATGTCCAAGTCAGGGAGAAACAAGTGATCACTATGGCTGCATAACAACCCCAAAACTTAGTGGCTTAAAGTAATGACTGTCAACTGGGGGCGGTTTTGCTCTCCAAGGGACATTTTTTTGATTGGCATGACTTAAGAAGGAGTTGCTACTGGCAGGAGGCCAGGGATGCTGTTAAGCATAGTTTTTACTCACAGGACAGCTCTCACAACAAAGAACTGTCCTGTCCAACACAGCAATCAGGCAAAGCTGAGAAATCCTGGCTTAAAAAAGAAAGATGATATTTATTTGGCTCATGAATCTGCAGTTTGGTCCAGGCAGAGCTGAGTGAGAATAGCTCGTTTGTGTTCTACCCAGTGTCAGGCTAGCAGGCCAGGCTAAGATTGCATGAAAGCTCTCTCATCCACATGGTTTGGTTTTGATCCTGACTGTAGGCTGAGACCTGAGGTTGTCAGCAGGAATGCCCATTTCATGTACCCTCTCAGTGTGGCCTGGTCTTTCTTATAACAGTGTGGTTAGGTTCCACGAGGGAAGAGAGAGAGGGAGGGAGGGAGGGAGAGAGAGAAGCCATGTCACCTCATGATGTTAATTGGGTTGAGGCAGTCACAAAGTCCCATGTCGTTTCAGGAGGAAGGCAGACGGGAAAGGTAATAGCTCAATGGTGGAGCACATGCTGAGCATGCACAAGGCCCTGGGTTCAATCCCCAATAATTGCCCCCCACCAAAAAAAAAAAAAAAAGTTTAAAAAAACAAAAAAGAAGAAGGGAAACAGACTCCAGACTCCACCTTTCAATGGGAGTGGCAGGGTTCTAAAAGCACATGCGGGAATGGAAATACTGTTCTATCAATTTTTTTTTTGAAAAATATAATTTGCCACACAGCAACAATGAAAGATACACATTAGAAATTACTTCCATAAAATTATCTCTAAGTGTATGTGGACATTTTAGCATTCCTGGTAAGGTTAACAATTCTGCACGTCAGTAACCATCTGTTATTTTCTTCTGTGAATAACGCCCATTGTACATATTTTCTATTGTTAAGTTTAGAGTTTCCTTATTTATTTGTGTATGTTCCTTACTGTTAACTATTCTCCACCTCTTTCCAGAAAACATTTAAACTTCTTAAAGGAAAAGGAATGTATATGAAGTTGGCATAGAAAAAATAGGAGAGACAGAAGAAACTAAAGATATGCAAAAACATTGAACAAGACCAGAATGAGGGTAAAAATTGATGCCATAAAAAACTTAACCTTCCTATAAACTCTACTTTTGCACGGCCAAAGGAAAGAGTGAAATCTGGGCCAAATTCTCAAGGTTTTTTTTATTTTGACATGTTTATTTTGACATAACAGAATTGGTCAGAGGACCGTTGGGGAAACATGAGAAAATAATACAATATTTAATAAAATACAACAATTTCAATGATGTGACAAACTTCACAGGTGCAGATGGTCCCAGACTTAACGATGGTTTGGTTCACTTATAGTGGTGTGAAAGTGATACACACTAGTAGAAGCCAGACTTTGAATTTTGAATTTCAGTCTTTTTCCAGGCTAGCAATACAGGGTACAGCGCTCTCCTGTGATGCTGGGCAGTGGCAGTGGGCTGCCGCTCCCAGTCATTCACAATCACAGGGGTAAACTACTATTCTGTTCCCATACAATCATTTTGTTTTTCACTTTCAATACAGGATTCAATAACTTACATGAGCTACTCAACACTTTATTATAAAATAGGCTTTGAGTTAGATGATTTTTCCCAACTGTAGTCTAATGTAAGTGTGGTGAGCACATTTAAGGTAGGCTAGGCTAAGCTGTGATGTGCGGTAGGTTTGATGTATTAAATGCATTTTCAACTTAACAATATTTTCAACTTAGGATGGATTTATCAGGGTGTAACCCCATTGTAATTTGAGGAACTTCATTTCTGTTTTGGCTTCTGACTTTATGTAGAATAAGTGATTCTTGAGAATCATCAAATATGTAGGGCTTTCTCTGTTTCATTCATACATTTCCAGCTAGAACATAGTCACACTTCCAACACAAAATGAATGGTAAAACCTGATGTCTGCAGGGAAATGACTAATTAAGGGACAGCAAAAGATCAGGGGTCAACCTTTGCTCCACAAAGAGCAAAAGTAAAATATTTTAACTTGTGGGGTTTTTTTTTAACCTCGATAAAGCAAAGGATTCAGTGAACCTATTTTCACATTCGTCTTCTCTTCTGATTGCCCACCTTTTGGCCCATTTTCTCCCTGTATTTTATTTATTTATTTATTTATTTATTTATTTATTTATTTAATTTTCCAATTTATTCAAGATACTGTCATCTGCTTTAACTGTATATTTTTTCAATTTTCTCGACATCCATCTGCTCACAATCTGAAGTTCCCACAGGCATGACCAAAGCATCAATGTTGCAGGAAAGTTACACTTGTTGATCTTTCATTTTCCTTTCAACCTTGATAAGGTATGACTTAGTGTAACCTAACCCATGAAAGTCCTTCACCTCCAAATGCTCATTTTTCTCTAAAACTTAAGCCCTTAAAACCTGGGATGGGTTCAATATACACGCTCACTAAATATGCTCCTTCTCTTTGCCGTGGCTAATTCTAACGACCTGGTGACCCTGAGAATGGAGGAAAAGATGCTAAAGGAATGGGGATTAATGGTGATCCTACCCCACCACCAACATTTCCACCCACTGCTGTCTCTTCCTATCTTCCAAGTCACGCTTGGTCCCAGTAGAAGTTCTACTAATTCTCAGCAAAACTCTAAATCTTTATCCTCATACAAAAAAGGGCAAGGAATTCTCTGTCCCTTTAAAGTTATGCATGGAAATTAATTATAAAAACAGAGTTCCAATCTCAAAATTCTTTAGGATTGTGAGTTCTCATCACTGGAAAGAAGGAGCAGATCTTCTTGGTATTACCAGTGTATGAATGAAACATAAAACATCTGATGTTACTAGTAATCTGGCCTTTTGTGACTCTCTAGTGACCAAGAGCTCATTACTAACAGAGTATCAAGTTCTATCTTTACGTAGTACTTCATGTTAGAGTATATTTCTTTTTTAAACTGAAATCTGGCAACTTATTAATTCTACCTATTGGCACTAGTTGTATTTAATCTCTTCAATACTTTGTTTTAATTAAAGATAATAATCATAACCTATTTTATTTTCTTCTATATATTTTAAAAAGACCCAAACTTTCTTGTATTTTATGATATTTTTGGCTTCATATCAAAGCCCAGCTAAGTCTTTGTAGTTTTCGGCATTTTGGAGCAACGCAGTATTTTTAAAAAGTGGCTATTTTGTTGTAAAGTGTTTTTTCTCTTCTCTGTATATTTGTAGAATTTTTAAAACAGTTTTGAGTTTGTGGGGAAAAAGCATTTTTCTATTTCTGCCCCCACTTCATCCATCACACTGCAAATTTGGGTAAAAGTAGAAACATGTGGAGTACTTATTTTAATCAGTATACGAAAGACGTTCTCTATCACTACAATTCAAGTAGCTTTAGTTTTAAATATAATGTTATTCTACAAACATGTATCACTAATGACTTTTCCCTTGCTTTTTCAGTTGTGTGAATATACTTGTATATATCTTAATGTAGTTAACATAATGTTGTTTGTTCATGTCTTTGACTTTTTCCAAAAACTTTTTGTATGAATACACAACCATGCTATGAACACACTACAGTTTATTGAAAGAGTCTCTAACTGGACATTTAGAAAGTTTGCTTTTACAAACGTTTGTTATACTGATATGATAAAAGAAATTTTTAATCATTTTTGTTCAAATTTATTATTTTCAGAAATTGATTATTTTGTGTTTGTTGACTTAAAGGATATGGATATTTTAAAATTCTTGAAATATATTCACATATGGTTGAATTTCACATAATTTTTTTCTCCTGATTACTTATGTTTTATTACAAAGCATACAATGTGTGTGTATATAGCAACAAATAACACTCCTTTCTTTTTCTCTTGAGCTAAGAAACAAGCAATAGATAGACACACAAGGCAGGTAGATGGAAATCTTTATCCTTGAAAAATAGAAGCTTGATTGTCAAGGATGCTTTATATTTGAAGAGGCTTCTTAATATTTCTTTCTGAATAATATAGATTTCTTGCCCTATCACAGGTGACACTGGCCAGACACACACAATTCCAGTTTGGACAGAGTCTTCCTTGGTTCTTTTCAGATGTTGACATGAATGTGGGTAACACATTTACTTTCCTTCTTTCAATCTCACCAATCAAATAAATCCATTCTTATGGGAACAGTTGCCCCTTTATAGAAAAGTGAGGAGCGGAGAATAAGTCTTTATTTCCCAGCATCTTTGTACTTCACTCTGTAAGCATTTCAAGGCGATGGGCTTCACTGTTTCCTCCAGGTACATGCATATGTATGTAAGCAAATACATAAGCATGCACATTTATACACATAAAAGCAGATACTAAGGAATACAAAAGAATAATTGCTAATAAACTTTTTTAAAAGATGAAAGTTCTGCGACTTGGAATTTGAGTTTTTGCCAGTTTTGTTCTAGGACAATAAACCATTTTTTAAAAGAGCTAGGTCAATTTTCTTGCTTGTTTTTTTGGTGACTTCTTGCCTATAAATGAAGCTATGGAAGTTGACTCTAAGTTTATTGGCTATGATTTGGTCAGGCAGTGCTAATATCTACCTGTTCCAGAGGTGGCAGGCAGCAGGAAAGCTGGTTGGATGAAGCAAAAACAGATTATCAGCACTGTCTTCATCACGGTCCTCTTTTTCTACAGTCATGGAGGATTTTGTAGTTTTACTTTATTGCTGGCATGGTCCTTTACTCATATTCCAATGTTTCTGTTCATTCATTCAAATGCCACTAGCAGTGCTAATTTCATAGCAATTATAATTCCATTTTTCTCAGATTGGTTTTGAATGTATAAATGCTTCCACTAGCTAGAGGTTGACATTATGTGTTCACTTTGTGAAAAAGAAATGTGGAAAGCAGAGCGTGACTAAAGCCACCCACATTATTACAAAGTTCAAGTACGTTTCTTCAATTTGATTGTAAATAAGATGATTTTGACACAAATTATTAAGTCAGTAAGAATTCAGTTCACATTTTATGGATTTTTATGGGTAACAAAAATATGG
The DNA here is from genome assembly GCF_048564905.1 of Vicugna pacos. Classification (NCBI taxonomy): domain Eukaryota; kingdom Metazoa; phylum Chordata; class Mammalia; order Artiodactyla; family Camelidae; genus Vicugna; species Vicugna pacos. The sequence goes on along the minus strand of NC_132987.1, from coordinate 58,195,240 downwards.
AATTATAACTTCACTGTGGCTTAACGTTTTTATCTAAATATATTTCTTTATCTTCTTTTCATGAAAGATGTCACATTATTTTAGATTCTCTATTTCGAGGGCTAGAAGGAATCCAGTCCTGGTTGTCCTGTTTTGCTATTACGCCCTAAACTAAGCTTTTTGAAGAAACCAGGTAGTGGTGTCCTTATTTCTGTTATATCTGGGATAAAATTAGATGCCGTGGTCCATACCAATGCACTTTTCAGGTCGTTAACGCCTAGTCAGCAATTCATCCACTAACTTCTAGATCAAAAATCCTTAAGAGAGATTTCAGGAGCAATGAAGGCACTGAAGCCTAGTTTATGAAAATACTAGTGCTCCTGAGGCAGAAATTCATTTTATTTCAAATTAGAGTTGGACTAGCATACTTCCAATGCATAGTAATCATAATAACTCACTATCCATTATTTTCTAATATTGGAGGAAAGAGGAGTGGGGTTGTGTTTGTTTGTGTTGTTTGGGAGTTTTCATTTATAATCTTTCTGTTAATGCAAATAACTTCCACTGTTTATCTGATTTTACAGTAGCACTGAGATTATTTTATTCCAGTTTGGCCAGAGAGATTATCACAGAGCAGAGCTTACCAGCCAGTGCACCAAAGCACAATGAATTAAATCCCTGGGAGACAGTGATGTCCCCTGTCCTCATGGGGGCCTGACAGGGCCTGGGAGAAATGGGAACTCCCTTGCCTACCAACAACCAAGATAAGTGTCAACTCTTTATTCCGGCTTGCCCACAAGTATTATTGTCTTAAGCACCATATTATTGGAAAAGTCAGAAAAAGCAATGCCACAGAGGATGAAAGAGGTTTGCTTCACTTTAGACAGTGAATACTTTTAGACAGTGAATTTAGAGAAAAAATGTCATCCATTTTTTAGTTATCCTTTAAATATGAAATAAATTGTTGATAATCAAAAGATCTGTGAATATCATTATAGCATATGATGCTTCTTAATATAATACAATCCAATACAACTGAAAAAATAAGCAATCACTTATGAGTCAATACATAAAGGTCTAAAGCTGGCTATAAAGCTACTGGAATAAACTCTGACCGAAACATCCAATAAAATAATATCATAAATCTCCATCCCCCTGCCCACTCAGTTCCGCATAGCACTAATTTGAGTCAGGCTTGCATCAAACATTTCACTCTATAATTTGTCCAAGGCCTTTCTCTTTTCTGGCTAATAACCTGATATTAACAGTTGACTTTCTTTTGTATACCTTGTGTTCATGTAGAAATAGTTTTTACCAGGGCACAACTTCCTGCATATGTGATGGTTATTAGAAGCTATGCTGACATGTAGGTGGTGGGTATTAGGCAAGACTGTCCACAGCAACATGATTGATTTCTGCACTTCATTCTAGAGAAGTGATGTTCAAAACTAAGACTATATATGCCATGGTTCTCCACGTATGCTGAAATAAAATATGCAAATGTTAAATCTCGCACTGTAAATCATCTACTGCATTGAATTTTCTCTTAAGGTTTTACTTTCTTTTTTTCTGTTTTAACCTACCTGTAAAAGCAGACATAGTATCTTTTTTATTCTCTGGAGACTTAGCTGTAGAAGCTATAAGGAGAGGCTATGCTTGTAATGAGAATTTTTAATTGTTCTTTTATTATATATGCTACTGAATTCACTAATGAGGTAATCAAATAAAGTGTCCTCCCGGGGTGAAATAAAAGAACATTCCATATGCCAATCTATTTATCACCTTGGCCCACCTCTGCTCGCACTCTCCACTTTTCTGTCTGCAGACTCGGTTTGTGTGCAGCTCAAATTACCTCCTATTTTGTTATATCTTTGCCCTGGCAGGAGGCAGTGCCCTGATTCAACAATTGGGCTGTTATTAGCCACCTTCCTTTTAACACCATCCCTTCAGCCACAATATAAAAGGCAGTTTTTTGCTGATCTTATTGTCTATAGAAGAAGAAAACATCTACATGGGTTGTGATCACTAAAGAAGTTTCGCCTTCTTTCATACGTGTCAATAAAAAACAGCCAAAGGAGTTTAAATTATTGCTTAATTGACTGATGCACTTTTCAAAAAAAATTATCATCAAACGAACAAACAAAAAATAAGACTTATACCTAAGCAGTATATCTTAAATAAAAATATAAGCTTAAGTCAGACCATACGAATTTAGAAATCTTTCTAATAGTTTCTGATTTCAGGAAAGCTTTATCTTCCGATTTATGTTAAATTGTCAAGAGCTCTTCACTGTTTAAAGATTCTCTGTCACCATATACATTCCCTCTCTTACTAAGTTAAAATAATTAATGATTTATGATATATTTGTATGCTGAAAGTCCATCAAAAACTTTAAAAATTCTTTTCTAGCCCTCAGAGAAAACCTCTGGAGTTTTACAGATGTAGCCTGTATTTTCAATTATTTTTAACAATCAAGTCACAGCAGCAAAGAAAGAGTCCTCTACGCTAACAATCCTATCAGCCACTCGTCATGACTTAGGCAGTGAACTAGGAATTTTCAAGCATTAGTGGTCAGCTCATTAAAACTTCTCAAGTAGGTATTTCTTTCTTCATTTACGAGAGGAGCTAACTGAGGATTTGGAGACCATGATACAGCCTCAGGTGACTCAGTCTTAGAAGGCAGAGCATGAATTTGTACCCAGTATTTTTGAATCCAAAGCCCTTGCCCTTTATTGTCATCCCGTACTTGCTCAGCTGCCCATTTTGTGGTATTATTAGAGTCGAGAAATTGTATCTTCGAGAGACTTATATGTCTCATTTATGACTGTTTCTAAAAACAAAACATCATCCTCTTCCTTTTTCTTGCCTCTCGTGCCCACTGTAAAACTGTTTAGGATATTCTTTGCCCAGAACAAAATCGTTGATTCTTAAGACCTAAATGGGTTTTGATCTGTTTCCCTATCATCTCAGGGTCGTCCTGCCAGGGCATCCTTGCTCCTTGAGCAGCGAGAGCAGAGAGGGGACCACTCTCACGTTACTGACAGAAATCAGTCCTGTGGAGTGACCCAGACAGTGTCTTCCGAGGAGTGATCCCCATACCTGGTACTGTTCACTTACAAATGCTTGTGAACAAACAGTATCCGAACAGAAGGAAAGGACTTTACTGAGTCTGGCACCTTCCTTCTCTTCCTCTTCCACTTCTTTCTTAATTTTGGACACAGAACTTAATGAACATCTGCTGTGTGTTAGTCACTGTGGATGGTAAATACAATACAAAGTAGAATGAATAAAGGTCAAATCAGGTTTGGAGAAACAACTATGCAAACCAAAATCAGTTTTCTTAATTCTTTTACAATGCCTGTATTGATTTGCTAGAGCTTAAGACTAAATGGTTTAAACAACAGAAATCTATTTTTTCACAATTCTAAAGGCTGGAAGTCCAAGATCAGGGCATCAGTAGAGTTATTGGCTTCTCCTGGGACCTTTCTCCTTGACTGGCAAACGGCTGCCTTCTCCCTGTGTCCTCATGTAGCCATTTCTCTGTGCATACCATCCCTGGTGTCTCTGCCTCTTCTTATGAGGATACTGCTCATAAGATTAGAGCACCACCCTTCTGAACTCTTAACCTTCATTACCTCCTTAGAGGCTCTATCTTCAAAAGCAGTCACACCGAAGGTTAGAGATTTAACATATTTAAAACTGGGGGAATATAGTTCCCGTAAAATGCCCATTACTTAAATGGCTATAATGTGCAATGGAAAGAAGAGTACTCTTCAAAGAGAGTAGTCAAAACTGTAATTTTGGTAGGTAGTATGGATGCTGGAGCCAGAGGTTCAAATCTCAAGTCTGCCACTTCCTGACTGTGAATATTGGTCATTTCTTAACTTCAGTGCTTCATTCACCACCTTTTAAAACAGGGGCAACAAGAGTACAGACCTCCTGGGTTATTGCCAGTTGAAATCAGAGTTGGCTGCTAGTGGTAGATGAATGGTTTTAAAGATGGTATTGCTCCTTTATTTCCCTCTGGATATAACACCATAGAAACCATGAGAATAAAATGCAAGGAGAAAGATGACAGATATAAAACACCTTGAGAAGTATTAACACACTAAATTTTCTTAATTATGTCGATTTATTCTGTATAATAGTAGCTGTGAAGATAGGATGCACACAGGACAGACACGTGAGATTCTTAAATTTGCAGCTTAATTCATTCTTTATTGAACACCCACTGTATGTTAGAAATTGTTTCAGGCACTTTGGAGACAGCAGTGAACAAAACGGACAGAAACCGCTATTCTCCTGAAGCTTACATTCTAGAATGGATGTAGATCACCTCCACACTCAACACCCACTTCAGAAGTTGGAGAAAATGAGACATATCCAATAGAAGGCGGTGGGGGGACCAGTCAATCAGCAACATCACACAGCCAGATGAGATCTATTAAGTGGCCAGAGAACACACAGGAGGAGTGTTAACTCTGGGGTTGCACGGGCTCCCCAAGTGCCGCTCTGATTCCTGAGAGGCAGATTTGGGCTTCTCCGGTCCCAGTGCCTCGGAGCCGACCTGTGCGCCCCGCCCTGCCCGGCGGCTGCGCGCCTCGCGGCGGCGGGGGCCGGGTGCGCCCCGTCGGGCCGGGACCCGCGGTCACTGCGGGACCCGACGCGCGGCGCCCCGGGGACGCGCGGCGAGCCGACGCCGGCGCGGGTTTTGAAGCAGCGCTGCGCACCCGGAGGCGGAGCGCCGCGAGCCCCGAGCCACCGCCCGGGAACCCGACCCGCTGGTCCTAGGTCCCGGGCGGCGGTCGCCGTGTGTGCCAGTGACTTTGGCTTTGGCTTTGGCTTTGGCTGGGTGTCTCCTGACCCACGTCACCGGCTTGACATCCTCGCACCAAATCAGAGGGCGGCGCTCGCCGGGAGCCCCGGGCGTCACCGGGAGCTCCCGCAGATTAGAACTCGCCTCTCCTAGCTCCTCCCCTCAGTCCCATTTAAAGCTCCCACCCGCTTTCCGGGAAAATTAAGAGTGGGCTCAGGTTCTGCAGCGCCTTCTTCCACTGCAAGATGGTAAGTGGGAGCTGGCGTTAGCTAGTCCGCTGGCGAAACCGAGGGGCTCTGAGAGCTAGTCAGCTTTGCCTTTAGAATTTCTTCTACCTTGGAAACAAAATTTCTCTGCTACCTGCCAATTAAAACCGGTCTTCTTTGCTGCCCCACCTCCCTTTTCTTCTCCCCTATCTTCTGGCTTTCTCTCTGTCTCTCTCTCTTTCTCTATCTCCCTCTCATCCTTTTGCCCTCTCTGTAATTTCTACTCCCTGCACTCTCTCCCAGCTTTCCCTTTCCACCTGCACTCACAATTTTCATTCCACCTCTTCCTCTAGATTATGCACATATTTGCAAACACTTGAACTTGAGCCTAGGGGTATTTGGGGTTTGTTTTCGTCTCAGGTGTCAATTGCATAATAGCTCAACTCTGATTCCAATAATAACCTCAGGGAAAGAGCCTACAAACATGCTTTTAGAATAAAAGAAAATGCACTTGATAAACTTTTGGCTGAGTTTCTCTGGTCTGCACTGCCCACGCTGGACTTGCTTCAAGACAGGACTTTTTCAAAACTTAACTTACCGGGAACGTTAACAAAGTGTGACTTAATTGACTTAACATTTTTCCCCTCTTATTTGTTTTCTGTTTATGTTATGCCCAAGAAAGTTCTCAAGTCAACAAAAGACTTGCTGTGGTCAAAGAGGGTTTGTCCAAAGCTGGGCTCTGCTGAAATGAATGGCTTTTACCTGATTAAACATTGACAAATAATTAGGAATGGGCTGTTGTACAAATTAACTCAGGGAGGCTGCATACCTGCCCCTGACTGGACATTTGGAAAGACTGTGTGTTTGAGGTTTGAGGAGTCAGGGGCAGGAGGGTGTTCACTGGCTCAGAACACAGCAGGGAATGCATGCCAGGCAGTTAGTACTGGCAAGATAACTTTGGAAGGGCATTGAGACCTGGCGATGGAGAGATCTAGATAGAGCTTGCTGTCTCTGCTAACTGACCTATTTCAGCTCTTTGATTGATTATATGTTTAGTTGGAGTGACTTTACACTCCTGTGATTAGAGTTAGGAGCAAAATATATTTAGTTATCTCATATATGTATATGTGTGTGCATATATATGTGTATGTGTGTATATATATATATATATATATATATATATATATACCTCAAACTATTCAGATCACCATAAGATCGAACAGCACTGAAAACCAGAGGAAAAGAGAAATAAGGAAGGGAGGAATGGGACAGGTTTATAGCTCAGACACTTAGAAACTAAAATGAGGAGTTTAGATTATATGTCATCTTCTGTCCGTTTCAGCCTTAGCATCCTGCATTCTTTGTCTTTCAAGGTTATTTGAAATATAATTAAGACATTTGATAGAAAGAGTCAAATAGTTCTTACGTGTTTCATTCATTAAGTAGAATTCCTTTTACTTAGATCTTGGGTAGCCTGTTAGATGACTCAGACATGGCAACAGAAAATACTCCTGGATATTTACAAATTTGGCCCAGCTAATACTAGCCTTTTCTTTGCTGAGTGGACCCAAGGGAAGTACTGGGTAAACCAAGGAACTGATTCTCTTTCAGTAATTATATTTGGACCACTCAACATTAATCTGGGATCTATACTTAACACCTTTATTGTTTTTATATATTTTCTGCTTCTTTCTCCCACTCTTTCTCCCCTCCAAATCCCCATCACCCCATCTCTTGGGACCCCCCCCCCATCCTGCATACTGAATTTCACAGAACACCGTCCTGCCTTGCCAAGACCAGTACTTTGTAGGAGGCCAGAGCTATAATTGCCCGTATTCTGCTACAACGTCAGAATCTAGTGTTGACGTTTCCACGGAGACTTGGGTCTCTTTCTGGGCTGCTGGTCTCCTGGACAACAGAGAGCCCCAACAAGCACTACAGGCACAGGGTAAGTTCTGCTCTTCTGCTTTTATGGTGGATCTGAAGCCCTTTTCCAGTACTCATAGTTGCAAAGCATCATGGGCTGAAACTCTGTAGAAGAAGGGATGATAAGAAAGCCCCAAGCTCCTGTATGTTGTAACTTAAATAACCTGCTTTTTTGTAATTGCCATATAGTGACCATAGGATTCTTCCCCTTAACCACTAGACAATACGTATTTCTTCCTCTACTTTATAGTTCTTGGAGATTTCCAACTCACTGAGAAAGTTTGGGTCTGGGTCAAAGTTTTATAAACAATGCTAGTGGGATGCTTTTGGAGTTAAGATACCAGTTGGAGCTTTTCTTTTGGAATTTAGGGAAGTTTCTCTGGGAATGAGAGAAAAAAGCAAGGAGAAATACTAACTTAATCTTTTATTTCATAAAGGAAATTCTATGAATAATTTCTTATAAGTGGAAAAAATGATTTCGTTTTTGCCTAAAGAAGACTTCAGCAACTTTGGAGGGAAGTGTAACTTTGATGGGAAATTGCACATTAATTTTGCCCTGGGGCTTAGTAAACAGGGTTTATAAATAGTAAAGGAGTTTTTGTCTTATCACTCAAGTTTCTAGAAAAACTCTAAGACATTTCAGAATTCAGTATCTGTGCTGTCAGTTCTGCAATATGATTTTATTGAATTGAAGAAAAGACAAAAACAAAAAGCCCCCAAATATTGAAACACACTTATATGTCACGAGGGAAGTTGTTCAATTGTAGCTTCCTACCACAAGTAACAGAACAAGCAGAATACCCAAAATTATAAAACCAAAGAGTATATAAAATTGTCTTCCTGTTTTCCTTGCCCATCATTCCACTTTAATCAAAAATATGTCGGTCATATTTCAGTTTAGATAGAGGAGGGCAAGAGTTAGAACTGTACTAGATGAAGAAAGGAAAGATTAGAAAATGAGGTAGAAACCTGAAAAACATAGTAGAATTGCAATGTAAGCCCAGCTAGGGGCGGGGCCAGTAAACAATTGCTTGACTGATAATGCACATGGGACAGGGACAGTCTTTATAAATTTAGCAAGCGGGAATACATACATTAGGAAGGAACGTGACCTCTTGGCTTCTAAAAATTCACCTCTGTAGCCCCTTTGGCATATACTATATAAATATTTGTCTTTCGTAGCATGCTTGTCCCTTCTGAAAGCTTTAAATATGTTATTTTCCCATGTGGAGGCAATGGCTAATTTTGGAAAGGTAATTGATCCGATTACCTTTCTGAAATTCTTCACTGAGTTTTTTATTACACAGACACTGCACATTTGTTTTCTCAGTTATCCATTTGGTGTTTTCACATAGAATCATCCAGTGACTCGAATTTCCCTGTTCCTAATTCATGTTCATGGGAAGAGGCTCAGCTTTCCTCTCAGCTCTACAGAAACAAGCAGGTATGTGTAGATAATCAGAACATGGAGACCAGCCATGTGCCAGGCAGTTCATTCTCAACATCATCCCTGAATGTTACATCGCTTCTTTCCCCATGTTCAATGCATTAACTTTCAGCTGAGAACCAAAAAGGATATTTGTCCACAGAGAAATCAAAGTTAGGTCATCAATGTGACAGCAAATAACAGCAACCAAGCCAACAACAACCAAAACCCCTGAGGAAGACCTGCAGTCAAGCCCTGACCTTACACACGTTAGTGGTATGACCTCGTAAGTCCTCCTTTTCCTCATATAAGAGATGGAGATATTTGTGCTGCCCACCTCAGAGGGCTGGTGAAAAGATCAAATGATACAATGAGTGTGACAGTATTTTTCAACTATAAGCAGCTCATCACTTGGAGAAGGGATGGTGATTATAAAAGTTCTTGCAGAGGTTGCTTCATTTTCCAGATTTTGTTTGTTGTTACTTCCGAGAGAGTGATTTAATCCAGTGGACGTACAAACAGATTGATCGGTGGCTAAGGGAGGCCAACCCACATCTTTTTTTCTTTCTCTCTCTCTTTTTTTTAACATGCAAGGAAGGGGTTCAACGAAACCTGTCTAAACACCGTGTTCTATATTTAAACAGTTGCACGCAACTCATTTTCCTACATACCTTCCCAATTCCCTTGCGGTTACAATTTTAAAAGTCATATAATATCTGCAAATACTTTACAATGAATAAAACTGAACAATCAGGTGGTAGGTGGGTGTAGATTGAATTTAGGCCTCTGAGGACCAGGGCTACCTGAGATTGAGTTCATAAAACAAACAGAATAATAATCAAGTTTAAGCAGTTATGGATCAGTGGCATTATTATAAGGTTACAGAGTCAACATAGTGGAGCAGCCTTCACCATTGTCTGCTTTTTGCAGCTCCAAGATACTCTGGTGCAGAAAGAAGAAGAACTTGCTAGGTTACATGAAGAGAATAATCATCTCAGACAATACCTGAATTCTGCTTTAGTTAAATGTCTTGAGGAAAAGGCCAAGGTATGTGACTATCCCCTTTGCAAGGACAGAGCAGTGATTTGCAAAAGAAGACCATTTGGGTAAAACTCCTTGATTAAGCGTAAGAGGTGTATTAAACAATGTTCCTTGAAATGCATGACTAGGCGGATGAATTTTTTTGAAGGAAATATAGCACTTTCACGAGAATTTCTATGTATCATTTCTCTGAAGTATCTAGATGGTAGCTTTCAGCCATATATTACAAAAGAAGTTGCTTAAGAATCAAATACCAATCAAGGCGATTGCTGAGACAACAGAGGTTAATCAGAAGGTAGAGTTAGATGGATGGAACCTTGACGTGGGAATTAGATCTGAGACACGCTGTGTTCTTCTAATTACCTGTTTGACTTTGGGTAAGTCACTCTCTCACTTGGGGCCTCAGTTACTTCATTTGTAAATGAATGAGCTAAAAGATCTTTTAAGAATCTTTCGAGCTCTAAAATGTTATCAATATGGCTGAAGCCCAGATCTCTTGACTAGCAATTAGATCTAGCCAAATATTTATCTTTTAATGAACATTTTTTTCTTACTCTTTTAAAATGAACTGTTCCTAACTCAAGGATAAATACTGGGAGTTTGAGATTTGTAGATACTAACTAATATATATAAAATAGATAAATAAGTTTGTACTGTATAGCACAGGGAACTATATTCAATATCTTGTAGTAGCTTATGGTGAAAATGAATATGAAAATGAGTGTATGTATATTCATGTATGACTGAAACATTTTGCCGTACAACAGAAATTGACACAAAGTTATAAACCGACTATACCTCAATTAAAAAACAAAAGGATAAATACCTTGCTCACAGTCTTTTTTTTTTTTTCCTTTTTAGTTCTTCCTCTCTTTGGGTTTTATATTGTGTTGTCTGTTTGCTATTCTGTTATCATTATTGTTTCTATTATCAATCTCTACCTTACTTCTAGGCAGGCTACTCATTTATCTAAATCAATCATGTTTCCTACGGCTTTTACCATATATAACAATTCCTTCAGAATTCAGTCAGCTTTGTTTAAAAAGGAGCACATCTTATAATCATTAGCCTGGGTTCCTATCTCCAGCCACCATTCTATTAAAAAAAAGAAAAAAGACAGTTATTAAATTAGTAAGTGATATTAATTAGGCAAATTTGTCTCTCTTGTTCTCAATTTTGCAAGCTTTAGAATGATATGATACATATAACATGGGAATGCTAAGATAGTTAATAAAATTAGAGGAAGTGGTGATGCATGGCATTTCAATTAGTGGTTCTATCTGGATTCAGATGGCTTAGTTTTAAACCTAGGCTGCGTGATCCTTAGCAAGTTGCTAATATTCCTGTGTCTCAGTTTCCTCATTAAACTGGATTTTAATAGTATCTACATAAAATGAGATCATGCATTCAACCAGTCCTCAATAAATGATAGTTGCTATTATTGCCATTATAATGATCATCATCATTACTTCCCTGAATTGAAATTTTATAGACATCATTCAATCCTTTCAACTTTTACATGACTAGCAAACTAATATGAATTGGAATTTCTAGGTGATAACTTGTCATCATAGATTTTAATTTAGAAACAAGTTAATCCAGTCGCTTTTGCATCTTTGTGGAAAAAAATAGAAATTTAATCAAATTGTCTGAGGAATGAAGGTGATTAGTCACTATCCGACAACAGTAAAGAAAATGATGTAGGTTGATTATCTGACTGTGTATTTTCAAATATTACCTCTCCAGAAATTGCTGTCATCAGAAGAGTTCTCCAGAGCACGTGGAAACTTCAGAAAGGGGAAGAGGAAACCCAGGGAGCAAAGATATTTTCCTCCTGAGATTCCCCATCATAAAAATGCCAAGAGAAACCTCTCTAGTGAATTTGCTAATTGTGAAGAACAGCCGGGGCCCCCTGTGGATCCCTGGGTTCTTCAAACTCTGGGGTTAAAAGATCTCAACACCATTGATGACACCTCATCAGCTAACTACAGTGCCCTCTCGTCCCATCCAGCACGGACCACCAGTGTGTTCCCCCAGTTTCTGGATGATGCGGTTGGTTATCACAATGCCCCCGGGCAAGATCTGCCCATTGACTGTGGAGGTGACAGAACGGCCCCTTCACACAGCACTTCCAGCCATAGGGAAGAGTTTCATTTCCCTTCTCAGCTTTCCAGTACCCCAGGAGGGCTGCAGACTCCTCCTTACTATGCTTCTGATGTGTCGCCCAATAAGACGGAGGTGGCCTTTTCCACATCCCTGAGCCCTCACTGTAATGTGAAAACTCACTCCTTCCACCAGGGACAAGCCTTTGTTCGTCGAGATGAAGAGGGAGGCTGGAAGTTTACCTGGGTCCCTAAGCAGTCTTAATGACCCCTCTTCTATCACAAAGGACTGCCATGAACTCTGTTTACAAAGACCTCTCTTGCACTTGAACCCGACTCTGTGGAAAATGCAAGCTCTTGCCCAGACTGTCTCCTGCCACTTGAAATGTCACCCTCAATTACCCACTTCCATCTGCAGGGAATGGCTTCCAAGAATCCATAGTGAAGCATGCCCGCTCTTCTTTCACCTAAATTTGACTTGTTTACACACCCACACCTGCTGTTGACGTCCTCCCTCGGCCCTATACTTGAAAAGGCATTTTTCCAATTGCCTGAATATTCCTCTGAGACTTACATATGCTGTTCCAATTATAACACGCCTAACAGCTTTTCTCCTCTCATCAAGCAGTTTCAATGTTCACAGCCTTCACCTTTTCACTTTTATTCCTCTCCTGCTCCTCTTCATTTCTAAAAACTGCCTTTGAAATGAGCATTATAATTGCTCCAAGGACCTGTTATTGAGTGTTCAAATAACCGAGGGTGGGGTGGAAGCAAGTGTCTCTGCTTCCCAGTCGCATTCCTGAAGACACAGTGCAGCTGTGAGTAATGCTTTGTGTAGGGCAGTTCGGTAAGTTGAGTGTCCCATGGTGGAGTTGACAAAAAAATCTCTTCAAGCAGCTGTAACTCTACTGATAAGCAACACCACTGATAAACTGAAAGATAAAAGAAAATTAAAATTACTCCAAAATGCCTGCATAGTGTATCAGCTTCTCTAGGCACTTGGCACTGTGTCGGCAACCAACATGGATCTAACAAAAACATTTCTGAGATGTTTGTGGTAACAGGATAAGTCACGATCCTAAACTACTTAGATGCTGATAACCTTCTACTTCTCCAAGTATAATCTAGCCTAGCTCTGACACTGTCTCATTCATTCAGTCATTCATGTCTTCATTTATCAACCCACCCAAAATATTTGTGGAACATCAATGGTGTACCAGGCATTGTGCTATGGGGTGGTAATAAAAAGTGAACAAGTCAGACACTGTGGCCACACTCATGGGAGACCCACTCATCTGCCTTGACCTTGAGAAAGATGGTGTGAAGTTTCAGTTTTCCCAGCTACGGAGTACAGATGGTGGACTAGGTAATCACTAACAGTCTATAAATTGAGACAGGGCCCCAACAGCTTTGTTCCAATGCTGCCACCCTAGGTCACTATTCTCTACTTTTGATTGGCATTGCAGATATGTTGGGTGTAACTTATGTACAGTTTTTGAAATGTGTGAGCCATGTGCCATTACTCTGATCACAGTATTCTTTTTCTGGTATGAGCCTATTTTGTGGGTTAATTCAGTCTTTGTGAGAACATGCACCTAAAAAATAGAGACCTTAATTTTTAAATAAGAGGGCATAGATTTATTGGAAATATTGATGTCAAAGATTTCTGTTCCTAAATTTTTTAAAGAAGTATTCTTTTTGCTCATTCTAATTCTCCCTCTTTCCAATTCCCCAAGCTCTCTAACCTTCCCAGAATAATTTACATATCAAAGATGTGCACCTGTTTTTTATTTTTTTGGACCAAACTTCAGTTGATAAATCCACTGTGTTGAACCCCTTCCCCACTTTTCCGTTTTTCACCTTTCAGTAAGTCATCTTGTACAATCAATGCCTCAGAGCATGAGTGTGCTATTTGGAATTCTTTGTAACTAAGACATGTCTTTTGTTGCTGTTTGGTGTTTGCTTTCTTCTGGTGATGTGAGTAAATAATCTATTTTATAAAGTTTTGTTATCACTCAGATTTCTTTGTAATCCGTGAAGGGCAATTAAATATGTTAATTATTTTCATGTCTTAGAAAGAGCTAGAACACTTTCTATTTTCTAAAAACAAAATTTTTAAAAAGTGTCTGTATTCTAGTCTCTGTTCCCCTGGTAGAGGTGAAATGTATCTCTCTTTAATAACACATTTAAAAACTAAAACTGACTATACTTCAATATTAAGAATCAAAAAAGCAACATAAATATTTTGAAAGCCTAAATGATCATGCTGTAACACAAAATTGATTAGTCAACAAATAATTATTTTGCATTTTTATGTGCTTCACTGGGGGTTAGGTACTATGAGGAAATACCTGGGCTTAACAGAATGCATTTGGTACATAAAACAAAGCCACATTAAATGTAATAACTTTTAAATGAAACCTCGTCTTAGCCTGGTTTAAAGAAATTACAGCACATTTGTGGTAAATTATGATAACTTGCTCTGGCCTATATGGGAGAAAACTACACCAGATTATCACAATCTCATCTACCAGGCATTCGATTTTCTCTTGAATTATGTATAGAAAATTATTTTGTTGATGTTTGAAAAATTAGAACTTTCTCTCACCTGAGTATATGTTCTAACTTTTATGGTTTTACTATGCCCCTCTAGTAAACCACTGTTAATATTTTACTAATATAAAGTGAAAAATAAAAGTTAAACAGCTCTTTTGTGATTTCAATGAATATTTTTATATTGTGCATAACATTTTCCAATAATGGATTTTCCTCTCCTAGGTTTTAACCATAATCTTTTGATTTGCACCTCTTTTGTATGATATATATGGCCAGACGAATATTTTCAGCATTTAGGACTCAATGGTTCTTTCCTTTACCCAGGATATATTAACGAGGCTTTCAGATGTTAAGTGGCCTAAGAGGTCAGGTGCTTTGTGTGAACAGCACTCTCTTACCTAACCTCCCATAAAAATTAGAACTCAGTATCAATTTTTAAAACTTGATGACATTTCTTATGCCCTTTGATCATTTGAAAAAGAATCATACTTGTGTCTCACTAGTATCTGGAAAATAAGGGCAATTGGAAAACCTTATGCAAGTGACATTTAATGAATGGGGTTGTTTAATACTGCAGTGATGCTAAACTACGATTTTGAAAATTTTGAAGAAAAGAAACTATGTGAATCAATGGAAAGAATTGCTCTGCTTGATCTAATTCAAGAAAACAATTAAAAAAAAACTGTGACAAAGTGAACAACCAATCTACGAAAGTATAGCGTTAATACATCAGTGATAATTTTTAGATAAATTTGCGTCTTGCCTGTAAAGTTAAGATACACAATTTACATTTGTTTCAGTTTACCAAAAGATTCACATAAGGTAAATATTAAATGCACCATTAAATTTTTTTACTAAACCAAATAAAATTGATTTATAAGCTGCAAATGTATATTTCTTAACATATTTGTCATATTTTATCTACATTTTTGTTACATGAACATAACTAGACATCCAGTTATAATTCTTACATTGGATATTCTATAAATGTAAGATATAATTTAACACTTAATATTTTAAATGATTATGATTTGTCTATGATTTAAAATATTTCTAATTGTATATGAGTCAATTTTGTAATGAATTTATATCTAATAAATAAATAAATGACAAAAACAGTTAATCCTACTTGTTTATGGCCTTCTTTTAGAAACCTTTTCAGTGAATGGAGCAATAGATTAAGAAAAGGCATTCTCTACTCTTTTCTGCCATGAATATTAAGTCTCAATTTTAAGTGAGACATTTATTCAATAGATATATTCTGTGCCACACTCTGCAGAAGATATAAAGATGAAATATGTTCTTAAAGTAACTTGGCTATAAATCAAAGAAATTAACTTAAATGTGCTTAGTCAAAGCAAGGGAATAATTAGCACACATAATTGAAAAGTTTGTACTTCAGATATGGCTGGATCTAGGTGCTCAAGCAAAATTGTCAGGAATGTGACTTGGGATCTCAAGGAAAGCTAATTATTAGGAGTGAATTCTGGAAAGGTGTTAAGATAGTACTCACCACACAAAAGTGTGACAGCAGCCAGGATGACACAGGCAATATGAGCTTGCAGAGCAGCAAGCTATATCCCATGAGATACTGTCTAGTTTTGTGACATTCTCCTTATCCTTCACCTTGTAACACCACCGTCCCAAATGAATAAAGCCTCAGTTATATGTTCCAGACTGGTCTCAGTTATACCATGGGAGATTATGAAAATATTTAGGTGCCTGCACATGAAAATTGTGAGCAGATTTTCCCTGAAGCCACTATACAAGCCATGCACTTATCCCTAAGGGGAAGATTAATATCAAGAGAAATGGCTTGAGACTTGCATATCAGGCCAATAATAACAATAATAATTGTTACATGGGTTACCAGTAATGGATAATCTGGATTTTATTTAGTCTCCTTACAGGGATTTTCTTTTTTCTTGGCGAGAAATACCCCTAAACCTCACTCACTCTAAGTAACCCTTGAAGATGGATGTTGTAAGTACAGGTTATTAGAAATGTCTTGATATCCATTTTACAGATGAGAAAACTGGTTCTAAATGTTTTCTAGATCACATTGCAGTAAGTAGTTGAGACCCAAGGCACTGACTTTACACCTAGTTCTTTTTTTTGTTATAAAACACAATGATGATTTTTGGGACCAGTAAACGTATTTGCAGTCTGAAGTCTGTTACAGACTCTTACAAGCCTCAGAGCTAGAGGGGGTTTTAAATCTTTGCTTACATTCATCAGATGGCTATTCTGGGGTTCACACGCTCTTAATCCCATCATTGCTAAAAGGGATTGTTCAAAAAAGACCTAATTCATCCTCCATCATTTCAAAAAAAGGAAGTATATGAATTGAAAACTACTGTGGAAATTTGGGATAAAGAGACTAGGGTGGAAAAGTTAGCCAACTCACAGTGGAAAATATTAATATGCTTAAACAAAAGAAAGCTAAATTAAAAGGGAAATAAATCTCTCTTCGGCTGCTAATTCAAAAGCCTGAAGTAGCAGTTTATAAACAATGCTTATGAAGCCTCTTTCTCCCTCTCTTTGTACAGGAAATCAACAGATTGCATACCTGCTGAAGTGATGTCATTATTTCCGTTCCTGTCAATCATTTTAAGTATAATTCTAAGGGACAGTAAAATAGTTGAGGAATTATATTTATAACACTGAGCACACTTCTTCTAACTCACAGAAAGCATTCTGCTCCCTCACTTTGGAAATCAGGGGTTAAATGATACTTTTTCAAAGGCACAGTGGATATTTTTTTCTCATCTCTTTTCCACATTTATAATCTGAAATAATAAAGCATAAAAAAGGGTGTTTCAAGGTAATTTCTTATTTCAAGTCCTTAGTACTCAGTGGGTGGTCCCTCTGGGATGAGGCCCACGATCTCAGATCCACAATCAGGAGAATTCTAAAGGTAATGTTCCCTCAGGGTCTTCTGGTTACTCTGAAGCTGAGAGCAGGAGCAGCCCTTTAATGAGCCTGCAGTAAGAAGTCAGAACCCCTTGTTACAATCAGGCAAAGGCCAAGACACACCCTCCTTTCATTTTGGTCTCCTGAGATTTGCCACCTCACAGGAGCCAGAGAGTCATTCTTCGTCCATCCCTAACCCACAGGGGAATCAATACGGGTGGAAACTGCAAGTGGCATCTGCACAGTGCAGCCCACGGCCCCATCCAGCAGTAGAGCTGTATGTGCAACCCGGGACTCCCAGCCTTCTTTGGGAGTGGAGCACCGTGTTGCCAGAGGCTTGGCCTTTCCTTCTTTTGATTTTAAGGATCGTAAGTAGTCATCCTAGCCCATCCTCTTGTCCTCACACAAAATTTCTACAATAGTTTTAATTAATATGCTTTCTTTTGAAATGATCAAGAATGGATTAGGTTTCTTATGAGCTATCCGGTTACCAAAAAAGGAAGGAAAAAGGCTGGACACCCAGAGTAGCCCTCTGATCGATGTAAATGCAATCCTTCCGATGGCCTTGAAATGGGCTTCTAGAAGAAGACTGGAATGGGCAATTATTAGCATTTATTCACGTCAGTAGATCAGAATACTGACAAAAGAATCACATCCCCCTTCCCTACAGGTCAGTGGCATTACGGAAGAAGAAAGGACTCTCGTCAGCAAATTGAGCTTCTTCACTTTTAACTGTAATACCTCGGGAATTAATTGAGCCTTCCTCAACCTTGGAGTGTTCACCTGTAAAATGGAGGTAATATTTGCTCTATCTCATAATTTGTGAGATAATCTCCTAATTTTTAAGGACCATGTGTAAGTTAAGAGTCTCGTTTATCACAATCTTCACACAGAGTAAACGTCCATTTAATTTAATTCTTGAGTGAAAAATCACTTCTTAAAACTAGTGATTCATATTTCTGTTGACTCAAACCAATAAATGCTCTTTGTTTTCCTACCATGCTCAAAGTATAATTTTATGTTCTAGGGACTGTGGCCCATGTCTTAAAAGAGTTTACAAGTTGGTGAGTGGAGAGAAACTAGGAAAGGATTCATTGAAGACCCGATGAGACATTCGTTAGACAAAATGTTAGAATTGCCTCCATAGACGCAGAGGTGGGAGGGACGGAAGAGAGAAGAAAAACCCAACAGGGCGAAGGGTGAGGCTTGTTCAGGGAATGTTTATTGGTCCAGGTAGTTTTAGGACAGATTTTTTTTAAATAAAATAATCCATTCTTGAAATCCAGCAGAAATTTTTGTGCAGTGAGACATACTACAGACTCTGCAAATGTATTATTAGTTATAGAAAAGAGTTACCAAATATAGAACCCCCCCAAAAGTGAAGGCGATAACTTAGAAATGTTTTTTGCATCCTTAAAACAATTCAGTCATCATCTTCCATGACTAGTTACATCGGTACTTATACAGTAACCCTTAAAAGGAGTCCAACTTTTGTAGATTTCTTGTAATGCTCTCACTTCCCCAAGACAGTCGGGCAGACCCTTTGAAGACAAAAGTATGGGGATTTAGATAGTGTAAATTACCAGTTCTTCTCATTTCATATCCATCAGCTTTTGTTTTAAAATCTTAGGGTTTTTTTTTAAAAAATGCTATTCTAATGTTTCTTTGAAGATCTTAAATGTACTGTACAGATAGCGCGAGGAGTAAGGAGAGTATATGGTAGTCGTTATCATTTAAACAAAATATCAAATAGCCCATGAGAAGAGTGATTACCCCAATGACTATCCTATTAGAAGAAGAGTGAGAAAATTTCCCCCTTGGAGCCCAATGGAGTTATGCAAGAGAATCGTGTAATCAGGAGAGATGGCAAGAAAGGTAATGTTAAATTTTGTTCCTCTGATAGACACTAGTTGTGTCAGTATGACATTGGATGTCAGGGCAGCCAAAGAGGAGGCATCAGAGTGACTTGGACTCCCAATTTTGTTCATGGAAAGGAGATTCCTGTAGTTGATCAAACCCTGCAGAAGTTGCTGGGTTTGAGACATTTTCACTTTACCATAGGGTAGACATCTGGGGGTGTGAGCTGAAGTTAGGGGAAGGGGACTGTTACAAGTAGTTGAGCCAAAGCTGCTTAGAAGTTCTTCTATCCTAGAAAGACCCTACAAATATAACCCATAGGAACATGGTCATACAATATATTGTCTAGGCTGTGACTTTTTTAGAGTGACAAATACTAAACTGGAAGAAATAATGGGACACTAGGTGTAACTGTAGCCTGTGGCAACCTAGCTAGACTTATGTCCAAAATATACAGAAAAATCAGTATTTGGCTGTCTGCCATGTACAGGACAACAACAGCCAGCCACATTATCCAAGAAAGCACCAACTATGAATAATATTAGGCTAAACCTCTGCTAGTTAAGTAGGTATGTACGCAAATTAAGGAGAGTGAAGCCGGAGGTAGGTCAAGAGTAGAACTCCTTTCTAAAGTGCCCTGAACCATGAGGTTAACCTGCACTGGGGGAGAAGGACCAGATATAAGATTATCAATTCATTCAATTGTAAGATTAAAGTTTAAAACTCATCTGGACCAGGCTTCATGACAGAAATGACTAAAAATTTATGAGATTTACCCCAAAATGGGAAAGGTAATTCAGCATAGCATGGCTGAAATCAGCAAACAAACAAACAAAAAAATAAACCCAGTTCATCTTAATACTTCAATGAGATGATATCTCTTAATAAATCATTTGCAAGTGGTTGTAAAGAGTGAAAAACAAGTTGAACAGAGAAATAGAATATATTTCTTTGAAATGAGAGTTCATTTGTAGCTGGTAATCAAAATGTGTAGTAAAATGAATTTAAGTTACTATATATCTTGTTATATATAAGTTTTATATATAATGTATTTGTAGCATCATAACCTCTTTCTTCATGAAACACTAACATATTTCAAGTTATTTAATTTTTTGTACAATATGACCTTCAATTAAAGTAAAAAGCAGCCCATTTCTATAATATACAATGATCAAAAATCCATGTTCGCATGTGTGTAGATAAGCAAAATGTTGTCTGGACACAACTTTTTCAAGGGAAGGAGTCAAGTTTACTTTGCTGCGGAGGAGGGAGCTTGGGACACAATTTCCTTCCTGAATTGGAAGAAAAAAACAGGTCAGAAACCTTTGTTATTTATGTCTTAGCCATTCATCTTACTCTTTTAACATGCATCTGCTCTCTGAGGTCACATATTGTAACAAATACCTGATCATCTGCTTTGCCTCTTTTCCCCCTTCTCCTTTCTGTTCCAGCTTGCCTGTGATCAGTCTTACCACCCTGCCTAGGAAGTAATTTTCTCTCCATGTCAATCTTACTATCTTTTTGTGATATTATTTTCAATGTCAAAGTTGAATTTTAACACCTTTTCCCCTTTGCATTACTACTGTGATAATTTTAACCCTCTACCAAGTCAGAGACAGATGGTGTAAAATAAGAAAGAAAGAGCATATTGTTCTCTATAAATAATATTAATTTTGTTAAATATGAAAAAACCAAGAAAGTATTCCTCTTCTCGCTGTCTGGCCCATTGATTTTTATAATCTGATCAATAGGCTTTGAAATCTACTACAATCAAGACTGCAGAATATTGAAATATTTGATGACTTTTTAACATTGAGTCTCTAATTCTACAAAGGCCAGTTAAAGCAATCTTCACATTGTGTCTAGATTCATTTAAAACTTAAGAATATCAATTAAGTTTAAAAAAAAACCTTATTTTTCCACAATTTTGAATAGATTACCACCTTTCATTTAACAGCTGTGTGGATTTAGGCATATTACTTAACCTCTGTAGGATTTTGCCTGATTTGTAATGCTGGCAAAATAATAGTGCCTAACTCAAGTTTTGAGGCAGAGATTGAGTGATACTCAGATACTTAGACTTGTTTCTGACTGTACAGTCAGGCCACTCACAACGGCGGTTCTCTTGCTCTTTCTACATCCTCTGCTCGACTAGTGTCTGTTTCACCTACAGCCTACTCTCGTGACGACCTTCCTGCATACTTGCCCCAGCCCCAGCTAGTGATTGTTCTTATCAAAGGGATGAGGAAGAGCGTGCCTCTCTGTTGGTTTCCCTGGTAACCAATGAGCCAACCTGACCTTGGTTCCCCCTTTAACTGCTAACCTCCTCCTGCTCCTGGGAGTGAAGGCTGCTGCTGTGTCCTGCCCTGGCATCCGCCGCACACGGTGGGGTGCTGCTCCAGGACCTTGCTTCAGATACGGAAACTTCCCCATCCACTAAACCACTGTTGTCTCTGTTGCTGACTTTGGGCTCTCTTTTTGGTCTTGAAGCTGGGCAAGCACAGGGCTTGCAGGTCTGCGTGGTGCAGCCCAACACTGACACATAGTAAGCACACATATATAAATAATAATTACGTTATTACCATTATCACTATCGTCATAAAGAAAAGCATCAACATAGAATATGAAACCTTGGAAGTACAATTTATGAGATCTAGAAGAGATTTCTAAAACCATCTCTAACAATTGTACATAGCTCCTGTAACAAGTACAAACAGAAAGTAGACAGCTTAGAAGGGAACAAAGACTCTGAGTGGGAAGAATGGTCAATTAACCTTGAGTCTCCCTCACAGTATTATTATGCTCTCAGGTTGGCTTCTATCTCTGTTTTACTTCTGCCATCAATATATGTTGAACCCATAAGGAATGTTATGTATTCAAATCCATGGTCTCTGTCAAGGCTCCTGCTTCATTGTGAGGGCAAACTAATGATGTATTTTTACAAAACATTTGTGTATTTTTTTAATCACCCATGCTTATGGGAGAAATATTAGAAAACAAAGATAAGCAAAAGGAACAATCATAACTCTGCAACCACTGCATATATGTCTGCATACACACTTCTCATCTTCTACAACAAATGTGTACTTTTACAAAAAATCAAACTATTGCATTTTTTCTTTTTATTATGTAAATTTTTATTCTTAAAGAATAACTTAAGTAGAGGTCTTTGTCTATATATAAAAGGAGGTAGGAATTTTGAATGAGATGATTTTTATGTTTTTGTCAGCTCGAGGGTGATATGATTTTTTTAAACGATGTTTATTAAGGTAAAAATTGTCGGAGACTTTAATGGATACTTACAAAATGATTATAGTTGGCTATTGCACCCCTTTGCCAATTACTGTTGATATATATTTGTTGGTACAGAAAAACAATGATTATCCTGTTGTATCCAAGTTGTGCAGATATACAAAAATGTTCTTCATCTCATTGCTCTGACCAAGGTGCTGAAATTGGCCCCTGAAACTCCATTCCCAACCATCACAAATCATAAGAAAGTGATAATTGTTTTCCATTGTATTTCTAATCACATCCAAATGAACTATATATCAAGGTACTTTAATTCTTAACATCACCTACCCCTTTCCAAAGAACATCAGGCCACTTTAACCAAAGTTATAGTTGGAGATTAAAATAAAAGCCATGCTGCAGCTCATTTAAAATATTAAATGTCAGGAAAACAAGTAAACTCTTATGACATATTTAAGAGGCCATAACACAAACACACTCAACAGAAATTACAGAAAGATATTTTCAGACTATAAATTAGAATTATTCTAATCAATGTCATTATTAAATAAGGCAGTGAATTTATGAAAACATGTTGTAATTTCTCATTTTCATCACTGAATTTAGGTATAAAATTTTGGCAAGAGGCAAGAATCCACTTCTGTGCCAATGTTTTTCCTCTCCCTGGAATTTCCTTTCTCTCAGTTTCCATTGAAAACTTCTATTTCTAAAGTCTCCCCTCATTATTTATGTGGTTTACCATATAAGTGTCATTACATTTGACATATATATCTTAAGGGAGATAAATCAGTTCCATGGCTAGTTATTCAGTTATTATATTGTCAACAACGATCTGTATTTCATTCACTCAGTAAAAATCACTTAGTAACCACCATGTACCAGTCTATGCTTTGAGGAGAAAAGTAAGAACAATGATCATAGAGAATAAGACAAATACAAATATGTATGATACACATGTTTCTGAATGGTACATTTCAGAAGAAAATAAAAACAAAAATAATGATGTGTGAGGGAGTGTTCTAAATTCACACATCACTGATGGACCTGGAGATCATCATGCTAAGTGAAGTAAGCCAGAAAGAGAAAGAAAAATACCATATGGTATCACTTATATGTGGAATCTAAAAATTCCCACAAGTGAATTTATTTACAAAACAGAAACAGACTCACAGACATAGAAAATAAACTTGTGGTTACCAGAGTGAGTGGGGAGGGATAAATTGGGAGGTTGGGATTTGCAGATACTAACTACTATATATAAAATAGATAAACAACAAGGTCCTGCTGTATGGCACAGGGAACTACATTTAATACCTTGTAATGGCCTATAATGAAAAATAATATGAAAAGGAATATATATATATATAGTATAAATAAGTCACTCTGCTATACACCAGAAACCAACACAACATTGTAAATTGACTACTCCTCAATTAAAAAATTAAAAACTTTTGATGTGGAAACTAAATGTAGAAAGATTAATTCCAGCTTGGAAGAGGCAGTTATTGAAAGAGTATGAATTAGGACTGAGGACTGAGGAAGTGACCTTTGACTAATGGAAGCTGGAAGAAGATCCGACAGAAGCTCTGTATTGGTCTCCATTGATGGAACATTGATATTAAGCAACAGCTAGAGCTAGATTAGATTTGTGTTGTTGAAGACCGTGTTGGTGGGTCTGTGTATGCATTGCCCCCATCTCCACCATCAAGGCTGCTCTGCTTGTCAGTCCATTGTGCTGCATTGAAGTGTCATTTGAACCTCTCTTATGGTTAGATTTTTCTCTGGTGGGCACTGATTTGTAATGAAGAGATCTTCACATTCATGTCTACTCCTATAAAGAGTTTTTTGGTGAGTCATCTTGACCAGGAGTAGGGCTGGGGGACAGATTTAGAAATTTCTACTTTACCTTCCCCGTTTCAACAGCTCTGGTCCCACAAGCCAAGAAGCCAATATGGGGTCTTTTCAACAACCAAATACGTCCATTTCAATTTACATTCAAGGACCAGAAAAATAACTTCTGGGATGTTTGCAGACCCAGTGGGTCCAATGTCAGCTGCACCTGGGCCAGAATTCCATTTATTATCAGGTCCTCATATGCACCCACTATAGCATCAAGATCATAATAATGGCTCGGACCCTCAAGTGTTAATATCAACTTAAATTCTGTTGCACAGCCCTCAAAATGTCAAAGCATTCGCATTTTCACAGTGTATGGTTATCTGATTAAATAGCCAAAAGTCATTTGGGAAATTAGAGAAATCATCTCTCTATGTACATGCCATTATGTCCAAAGTTATTCCTCATGGGGAACTTAGACTCTCTATTAATCAATGGATTAATTAATAGAGTTTGAGAACTGGCTCAAAGACGGAAACTAGACAATGGAATGGAATATTTTATTGTTGTGGTTGCTTGTATTCTAACTGGCTGATGATCTATCTTTCCCAACTGTGTCTTTTGAATCATCTCCATAGTTCTTGGGCTGCACAATGACATTAACACTCATTACCATAATGACTTCAAACTTGCCGTCATATGGCCTCTCTTAGTTTAGGATCTGATTATGCCCCAAGTAGCAGTAAGCCCAGTTCTTAGCATTGCCTATCATCTGCTTTGGACTCGAGAGGATAGCCATCATTGAGTTTTCAAACATGCTAATTCCTCTCTCGTCAGTGCATTGCTAATCACTTTGGTAAACAGAGTCATGGGGGCTCTCTTTTTAACATGATCAGCTACTGTGTTTTCTGGCCTCACTTAGTAAATCCACTCTAGCAACCCACTCCAGCATGCCCACTTCTCTAAGCATTCCTCTGACTTCTGCTTTAGTATTTCTGGCATTTCTACTTCTCTTAGGTATGGGCCATTATTTTCCTCTAGCTTCCAATAGCCATTTTAACAGTGTGTCAGTGCCATAATTCAGGGTTCTTCCTAAGTCTTATATCACCTATTCTTGTAAAATTTCTGCCCTTCTGTGATCCAACACTTTTAGGACCTATTTGACTACGTTTACCCAGGGTATTTCCTTATGCATATTTTAAGAGAAGAAGTGAGGCAACCAAGGCATAGAAAGGGGGTTTAAAAATGATAATTATCTGTTAAGAATTAATGCATTCTTACTGGAATACTAAGTTAACTTGATGTTTCCTATTTACATATGTCCTTATCCTTATTGGATGTGGATAAAAGAAACTTGGCCTCATTTTTTTCAATGGATCATCACTTCCAATGCACATTCACACATATGTATATACTCACACCTTCTCTCTCATGCTGGACCAAGGAGTTTAGACAACAGACTTAAACTAGGTCAGAGGATAAGAGGGAGAAGAGTTCCAGTCTTTTAATGTTTGAGTGGCCCCAGTTATGCATGAACAAGAAGACTGAACTCAACTTGCCAAGTAGGTCAGCAGACAGTACTGTGAAAGATCAGGACAATCTGGTCATGGATCACCTTTTCCAACACTGGTTCATTAACTTCCATTTTAGTTCATGAACATTACCCATTATATCAAGTCTGGGTTATCTAAGATGAAACAGTCCCATGCTGCCTGAAATAAAGTGGGTGGAGGATGACAGAGAAATTGATATTTCAGGACTGGAACTCTTTGGGACCTAATTTACGAAGGCCAAGTTAGAGCATCGGAAAGTCATATAGTCACAAAAGAAAAACAATAATTATTGCAGAGATGAGAAACATTGACGATTTGAAAACAACTTTTAAATATGAAATAAGCAAAATTGATTGTGACTAGGTATTTTAAAAGAGAATACTAAAAGAATGACTACTAATTCATAATCTCTTCTGAGATAATCTAAGCTTACTTTTTATGATTATCAGAGTTCGGGAGTTTCACATTACTGCTGACACCATGGACAAAATACTGTATTTTAATGAAATCTAAGTATGTAAGTGTATATTTTTCTTTCATAACTGGACATTTTATCCATTGTATTTATTTATGTAGGTGAAGTCTTCTCCCTATGTCTTCCTCATCTCCACATTTTGAGGAAAAAGATATCTCCTCAGCATAAACCTCTCTCCAAAAATATTTTTCTTCACATGTTTAGCTGAAAGAATTAGTCCTTATAAAGGTTTGATAAGGACACTTGAAAGTAGAACATTTGTTTCATTAAATGAAGAAAAGGGAAGAGTGCTTTGGAAACCTCTTAATTAATTTCATTTAAATGGATCCATTAAGGGAAAAATAATCATGAAAAATATGGGGAGGCTGGCATAACTAAGATTGCTCCCTTAAGCGGGACCATATATTAGGTTGACCCATTTGAAATTTCCATTTTTATAGGACAAATATGATCTAATATTGGCAATTTTATATAATTTAATCTACCTAAATAGGCATCAGTAATGCATTTTAGAGGAAAAAACTTTGTGAAAATGCTCAGTAAATTAAGCTGATAAACAAAGTACATAAAAAAAAGAGCCAAAAGTGGCTACTTCACATATAATTGAAATTAATATTTCTTTTCTGAGAATGCTTGCCTTGACTGTAAAATAATGTTATTTAATTTCAAAATTGACAGCTAATTTAGACCATTTGTAACTATTAAAGACAGTTTGGAGTTTAGTCCAAATGTAAGACTAGTAGTTATCATTACAAAATGTCAACCAACTAACAATGTACTTCTTACTTAAAAACTCTGTCTCAGATTTTATTAGATGAAAAAGCTTTTCTCTCCATATAAAAGTGAATATCTTCACTTGGAGACCTTTAACAGACTCTGCAGGATTCCAAATGTGTTAGACGGTGAAGTTATAGTTACTTACACTGAGCACTAAAGCAAAGCCTCTAACTCAGATAGTCTTCTCATTTTTGTGAGCCACTGCTTCCATTATTGGAACAATACTTTAGAGGAATATAAATATTTGCAGCTTATCTTGAAGTGGCTTCAGTGAAAAAGTTGTCCTTTACGTATATATTTAACTAGGTCAGTGCACACCGGCAGCCAGGGATCTACTTTTATTCTAATGGGGGCAATAAATGTAACAGTGAAACAAGGAGGTACTTCCAAAGTTAATAACTAAGTGACTTCAGTGGCTAAAATTCAGTCTCTGGAATTATTTATGTCCTTCTGTGTGGTAGCAAGTTATAAAACTAGTTATTCAAAAATGATTTTCTTGCAAATGATTGTTTTCTCAATCAGTGTTCTAATATAAAATAAAGTGTATGTCAAATATATCTCTAGATCTAGATAGCAAAGTAATACCTCATATTTCCTTAGTGCTTAAGGAAGTGATGAAAGCATCTGACAGGTGTTCAGAGATTTGTTAAAAGAATGAAAGAATAAATGTATTACTCAGTTAATTAATGATCACATAGCACCTCATATGTATGCAACACCTTACCATTTATCAAACACCTTCAAATACATACAATATAATTTGATACTCAGAGGATGTACAACATAGTGAAATGTGTGTACAATTTGGAGTGAGAGGATAAAGGCTTGAGTTCATTTTCTGTGATTTTTTTCTGTTCAGACAACTTTGAACAAGTAAACACTCTGAATCTTAATTTCTACATCTGTAAATAGGATCGAAAAAACCTATGTCATAAGCATTGCTGCAAGAATTAAATGAGAGGTTGCATATAAAAAAGATCTGTAAAAACAATTCACGTGTTAGAATATCTAATTGGAGATGAACAAGCCTCAGCTCTGGAAAGTAAGTTATTGGATCAAGGTCACAGCTACATATCGAGTTTCCCAGGTGTGGGTTACAGCAACACCATGATTTATTATTTGTATCATTCTTATGAACCCCTTATAAGAACACATATAGTGTTCTTACATAGTTAAGTTCATTATCCCTTAGTGAGAATATTTTATTGTAAGCATTATATTTTAACACTTCATTCAAGCTCTCAAGTTCCTCTCTTTTAATGATCCTTACGGACCTCTGTGAATGACTCATATTCATGAAAGGAACAAGGACCAGATAGCCCGACTTTCCTTCCCTGGCAAGGGAGTATATTATTAATACAGGCAAGTGTGAATGGTCAGATTCAGGAATTATTTCCCAAGAAAACTTCCTTTCCAAACCCGATCATCAATCTACAGACCAAATTTAGACCAATTCTTTTCCATCTGAACCAGCATATATCTGTTTCTACTCTTTAATTATATTTCCTAACTTTGTACAAGACTTTCTAATTGGTTCTTACAATCATTCTGATATTTGCTAGTACCCATTCTGTATAGAAATCTATGCTAAATTCAGTGAAGAACACCAGGAGTTTTAATATAAAACTTTGGCCTCCAGAGACTTAAAGAGAATAGGTAGCAGTTGTTCTTTGATAGTTCAATAAATAGCAAGAAGTGCCTCTGATCTTTGAGAGGATTAAATCCTAAACACCGTTAATCTACTTCCTCTTTTCAGCTAGATTTATTTGAAGACAATTGGATGTCATCTTCATTGATAAATTTATTAATAATTCCACAGGGCAGTTTCAGTTTTTAGACTTTCTTTTATTTTTCTACAGATTGCAGCCAAATGCAGACTTGCCATCAGAGAAACATTTTCCTATGCCTCTTAACCTAGATTCTCTTGATTTTCTTTCCTAGAGAACGCTGAACATTTTCTTTACGGCAATTCCTACAGTTTGAGTCTTTGAGGGCTTGTAAGTTCCCAACATTATTCAGCTTCTTTCAGGGATGTAGTATTGTTCCACAGCTGTGTTAAATGACTGCATGGACCATCCAAAGTGTTTGTGTCAGTGGTCCCCCTTTCCATTAACTTTCCTTGCCTTATCCTGCTAAGAAGGGCTTCAACAAGTATCTGGTATTTTAGTCCAGGAAATAAACACCTAACCTTGTGCTCATCAGAGCTAGCTACAGAATAGGAAAATAGGTTTTCCTATAAATATAATAATGCATATAATTAAATATTAATACAGATAATAAAACATATGCCAATTTTCCACAAAAATCATGAGGAAAAAAGTTAAAGCCTTTGAAACAAAACAAACTCTACCTTTCTTTGCATATTATACCATGTAGCCATCTTCCCAGTCTGACTCCATCCTGGGTCTGAGCTATAACTAAATCTACATACACATATGGCATGCTGCTTTCTCTTTTGGTGTTGCTGGCAGAAACTTCAAAGATTTTAGAGACTTGTCGCCTCAGGAGGACATATGTGACTCCTTTTGTGAGGATAAGGTCTGATGGAGACAGTTGGGAAAGACATCGCAAAACCAGGTACTGGAGTAGGAATAGCCAGGGAGTCTACGGTAGAAGTCACCCTGGTTTTCAGTGCAGGGAAGATAAATATGTAAGTCTGGTGGCCTAGAGGATTACTCTCTTCTCTAAGTGATTCTGTATTCTTACTTTGTTTTTTCTTCTCATTCTGTGGATCTCTCTGGAATGTGCTGTTCATTTCAGCATGGATGCACTCAGCAGTCTGTGGCCCGCTGGGCTGTTTTACTTCGGTGCTGGGTCGTGCTTGCCAGCTTTTGTTGAGAAATAACAGGAGGTCAAACACGGTGTCAAGAAAATGTTGGCATAGTTAGAGAAACAGGTATTGTATTAGTTGCAATGAATTCAGACCTACTGATGGTAGGATTAATGAAATCCGTGTCTGGCACTCTCGGCAGCTCGATGGAGCTTACAATGGGCTATAACTTGGACAACCAGAGAGGCTCAGCCAGACCCCTGGCCCCTGGCCTGCTTGATCAAGCCGGTTGGCCCAAGGTATTCGGGAACAAGTACAAACCTCCTAAAACACTTACCTAGGGAGGGAGGAGCAGACAGAGGTGAGAAGAGAGAGAGACAGACAGACAGACAGACAGAAGGGAGGGAGAGAGAAAGTGGGGGGAGAGAAGGAAAGAAAGGGAGCATACAGACAGAATTACATAAAATATTTATCTTTAGTAATTCCAAGTTCAATTACAGTAAATACTGATAGTAGCAACCCTTTATTAACGTCTTTACTATAGATGAGTCACTGGTCCCAAAGCGTTACATGTATTAATGAAAGTAATCTCACAACCACACGATGATGTTAGTACCACTTATATCCCCGTTTCACCCATAAGAGAGTGAGGCACAGAGAGACTAAGTAAATTGCCCAAGAGTTCACAGGTAGGAAAAGGTGTATCTAGGATTTGAACTCAGAAAATCTGACTGTGGGGTTTGTGTTCTTAAACACTGGGTGTAACTGCTTCTCTCCAGAGGCTGTCTCCCAGACTTTACTGATAACCCGCAAACATGGCTTGGTGGGCAGGGTGGGAAAGAATCCTAGACATGGAATGAGAGATGTAGTAGATCGCAGAACGTTGGTGCTTTTAGAGGAGGAACACTGGAGTGAAGGAATTAAGACATCTCATGCTTTGAAATGGGCAATTGATTTTTTCCCCCTAACTTTTGTGTTGTGCTAGGGAAGCGCGGCTTCAAACCTACCCTCCTGTTCAATGCAGACCCCCTGCCCTTTATCCCTTCCCTTTCCTTGCAGGTGCAGGAGATTTTACTGCTTTTAGATATCATTTACTTAAATTCTTGAATGTATGGGCGGGGAGGGTCAGAGAGGGGAAAGTCACAGTTATACAGAAAGGCAAGGGGATTAGAGAATCCTGGGCTCCTAAATCCTAGGTGAGTGTTCTTTATATTCTACACACAGTGAGACTTAAAGGAATAACAGGTTATCACAAAACCATGAAGAAGTGGAGAGACCAATATGGAAAGATGCTCTGAGAGAGACAGACAGAAACTCTTTCACAAATAATAGTTACAAATAATAATTATAAATAATAATAGTCACAAATAATAGTTATAAAACTCTATGTTGCTTTATTTTGTGTGTAATTTAGCATCACACAGTAGCCATCCCTACCTCATTATCCTCCTTCTCTTCGTGTTCCCAGAACTTCAGAAGAATCCATGTAACATCTGCCTACATCTGCACGTATCTATCCCCGTTGCACTTAGGTTTACCTGTGTAACTTCTATTGGCTACTCCATTTCCCTCTCTGCCAGGACTCCCAGACTGAAACTTGATGTTAGCTGCTTTACAAATCTTCAGAATTGGCTCTGAAGAAGATCATTGAAAAGAGAAAATGGATAAAGACAAACCCTTCAACACATTTAATTATTACGCTAAAGTTCCTGCCCTCTTACGGGGCCAGCAGGATCCAGACACAGAGTAGTTGAACGCCATTTAATTAATGGTTCAATTTCTTTTCCCCCAAACTGTTTGAAAAACACAATGGTAAAAACATGTGAAAAGGTCATTCCATTTCTGAATTGCAACTTGGACAACATGGCTTGTAAAGACAAAATTTTTTAAATATTAGATGATTTTAGTCTTTATTATACACAAACACTGCTAATGTATACACAGAATGAATGAAAAATGTAATGTGGAAATGTTCTTACAAAATTAGATAAAATAATATATACAGAGCTCTGTTTGAGTTGAGCATACATGATGTATACAATATAAAATTACTTGCAAACTGAGGGACTGGAAGACCTCCCTCTAAAGTTTAAAAAGCGGTTTTCATCTCTTTTTCAAATAACCAAGCTCAGTATTCTCAAAATAACACTGACATGTAGTAGCTCTAAAACTTATGAGGGGAGGTGTGAGAGACCATCTTCTGCATATAAAAGGCAGTTTGAAGTATTATTATAAATAATTAATAGCATATTTGAATAAGTATTTGTATGAAAATAAAATGTACAAAATCTAAGAATTATCTTACGTTGATTTTGCTAAAGTCTCTAATAAATAATTCAACATTTGTTCATAGTTTGTATTGCTTCTTTTTCATATATTGTACTCATATTTGCATTATTGCCTCTTCAGGTTTATACAGTCTATTCTGTTAGATTCAGCTTTTTTAATCAACATTGAAATTATTTGCTTTATTTGTTATATCATAAAATATAATATTTCCTAAGGCAAATCCACCTTCATTCCAATTTCTTTTCTAAATATTATTACTCATTTGGCTTATACGTCTTTCTCTGTCTGATTTATTTCACTTAGTATAATACCCCCTAGATCCATCCCTGTTGTCACAAATGACAAAATTTCATTCTTTTCATAGCTGAGTAATATTCCATTATATATATTATATATAATGTGGGTGTGTATATATATGTATATGTGTGTATATATATTACATATATATATTACAAACATATATACACACATACACACATACTATGTTGTCTTTATCCATTAATCTATCATTGGACAATTAAGTTTCTTCCATGTCTCAGCTATTGTAAATAATGCTGCAATGAACATTGGAGAGCATATATCTCTTTGAATCAGTGTTTTTGTTTTATTCACGTAAATATCCAGAAGTGAAATTGCTGGATCACATGACAGTTGTAGTTTTAATTTTTTGAGGAAATTCCATTGTATTTCCCATAGTGACTGCATCACTTTACAATCTCACCAACAGGGCACAGGGGTTCCTTTTTCTCCACATCCTCACCAACACATGTTATTTGCTGTGTTTGTTGACAGCCATTCTGACAGGTATGAGGTGATATCTCATTGTGGCTTTGATTTGCATTTCCTTGATGATGAGTGATGTTGAGCATCTTTTTATGTGTCTGTAGGCCGTCTATATGCCTTCTTTGAAAAAAAATCTATTTAGGTATTCTCCTCTTTTTTAGTTGGGTTTTTCTTTTTTGATGTTGAGTTGTATGAATTCTTTGTATATTTTGGATATTAGCCCCTTATCAGACATATCATTTGCAAATATCTTCTCCCATTCAATAGGCTACTCTTTTGTTGATATTTTCCTTCACTGTGCAAAAGTTTTTAGTTTGACGTAGTCTCATTTGTTTATTTTTGCTTTTGCATACTTTGCCTAAGGAAATATTTCCAAAGCAATATTGCTAAGATCTATGTAAAGGAACATGCTGCCTATGTCTTCTTCAAGGAGTTTTATGGTTTCAAGTGTTACATGTAAAGTATTTAAACTAGTTTTAGTTTATTTTTGTGTATGGTGTGAGAAAGTAGGTCAGTTTGATTCTTTTGCATGTAGCTGTTAGTTTTCTCAACACCATTTATTGAAGAGGATTTTCCCCACTGCATATTATTGCTTCCTTTGTCAAAGATAAATTGTATACTTATTTCTGGGTTATCTATTCTGTTCTATTGATGTAAGTGTCTGTTTTTGTAGCAATACCATACTGTTTTGGTTATGGTAGCCTTGTGGTATAGTTTGAAATAAGGAGCCTGATAACCACCAGCTTTGTTCTTCTTTCTCATGATTGTTTTTTTCTTTTGCACTTCCATACAAATTTTAGAATCATTTGTTCTAGTTCTGTGTAAAATACCACTGGCATTTTAATAGGAATTGCATTGAATCTGTATATTGGTTTGAGTAGTATGGTGATTTTAATAGTATTAATTATTTTAATCCATGAGCATGATGTATCTTTCCATCTGCATTGTCTTCATTCATCAAAGCCTTATAGAGTTCTAAGTACAGGGCTTTTACTTCCTCAATTAAATTTATTCCTAGATATATTCCTTTCTGATGCAATTGTAAATGGAGTTTTCTTAATTTCTCTTTCTGATAGTTCATTTTTATTGTCTAGAAATGCAACAGATTTCTGTATATTAATTTTGCATTTTCAACTTTACTGAATTTATTTATTAGTGCTAATAGATTTCATTGGGTAACATGGATTGTCTTTATATAATATCATGTCAACTGCAAACAGTGAAGGTTTTACTCATTCTTTTCTGATTTGGATTCATTTTACTTCTTTTTCTTGTCTGAATGCTATGGCTAGGTCTTCAATATTATGTTGAATAAAAGTGATGAGAGGAGGCATGCTTGTCTTGTTCCTGATCTTAGAGGACATGCTTTCAGCTTTTCACCTTTGTGTATGTTGGCTCAAGGTTTGTCATATATGGCCTTTATTATGTTGAGGTATGTTTGCTTTATACCCACTTTGCTGAAAGCTTTTATCACATATGGATGAAGAATTTTATCAAAAGCTCTTTCTGCACCTAATGAGTTGATCGTATGATTTTTATTCTTCAATTTGTTAATATAGTGTATCACATTGATTGATTTGTGGATATTTGCATCTTTCGGGTAAATCCCACTTGATCCTGGTGCGTGATCCTCTTAATGGATTGTTCAAATTGATTTGCTCATACTTTGTTGAGGAGTTTTGCATCTATGTTCATCAGTGATACTGGCCTGTAATTTTCATTTTGTTGTGGTGCCTTTGTTTGGTTTTGGTATGAGGGTAACTCTGGCTTCATAAAATAACTTGGTAAGACTTCTTTCCTTTTCATTTTTTTTTTTTTTGAAATAGTTTGAAGAGAGGTGTTAACTCTAAGCATTTGGTAGATTTCACCTGTGAAGCCATCTCTCTTGAACTTTGTTTGTTGGGAGTTTTTAAAATTCTGATCCAATTTCATTTCTCATAGTTGTTCTGTTCATATTTCTATTTCTCACTGATTCAGTCTTGGGAGATTTTACATTTTTAGGAAATTATCCATTTTTTTCTAGGTTGTCAATTTTATTGGCATATAATTGATTGTAGTAATCTCTTATGATCCTTTGTGTATCTGTGGTGTTTATTACTTCTCCTTTTTCATTTCTTCTATATTTTCTTTCTCTGTGTACTTCAAATTGGATAATTTTTTTTGATTCATCTTTAAGTTCACTGATATGTCCTTCTGTTGTTTCCAATTTGTTATTAATCATATTAAATTTTTTTTAGGTACTGTATTAATCATTTCTGGGTTTTCCATTTGTTTCTTTATTATTGCTTTCAAGTCTCTCCTAAAATGTCCTGTTTCTTCACTTATCCTATGTTTCTTTTCTCGTAGATTCTTTAATATATTTATCATGATTATTTCAAAGTCCTTGTCTAATAGTCCAACATATACATTGCTGGTAGGTCTCTTTTAATTTATTGGCTATTTTCTTGTCATGGGTCATATTTTCCTGCTTATTTATATGTTTTATAATTATTATAATGATATTGTGTGTAAAAGGAAAGCCTGAGGTGGAAAAAATACATATATAATCTTCAAGAAGCAATGTACTTCCCTTCCTTAGGTAGTTAGCTCAAGGGACTTACCAATTTATTGCTTCAAGCAAAAGATGAAGTCATTATTGGTTTTGTGACTTTTTCCCTCTAGTAGGGCTTGGAATTAGATCTCCAGGAGTTGAAGAATTTCTCTCTTTTATTTTTGGCTCAGCTTAACTACTTGGGCCACCAAAAGGCTAAAATTTTGATGTTATTAGAACTTTTATTAGTTGCAACCATAGACTCATTTCAACTTTGTCTTTAGTTGCTTTGAAAACTTGCTCAGGGCTGTAAATAAACAATGCAAGATGAGAAGATCTCAAAAATGAAAGTCTTCCATGCCTTGAGATTATGAAATATAATTTTGCCAGCTCTTTAGTCTGCAGTGCCTTGAAGAGACTTTGGAGACTGCAAGACTGCAGCACTATAAAATGCAAGATGTAAAAGCCCTTCACATCACTGAAACACTATCAAATATCCAGACAATCAAGAGTAACAAAAGTTTTTCTTTACATTCTTTGAAAAGCAATGGACACAAATAGTTCAAAGCTACAAATGTAAATTCAAGAATGATGATCATGAGACAGATGATACTTTCATACCTGGAGTTAGGTTGGAGACAGCAGGTTGGGAAAAGAGACTAACCTGCCAGAGAAGGACAGCTTCTCAGATGAAGAGAAGCCAAACTTTTGGCTTACCTGTACTCTAGTGTGCCAGAGTTTATTCTGGAAAACGCCTCAAAGATAACCCCCTCTGGTAAGTGTTTGTCTTACACAGGAAATTTGCTAAGTAAGCAGAGGCTAGAGTAGCCCTGGATAACAGAAAGGATCTTGCAGTCTTGCAGATTGAAAATCTTGTCATCTTGAAAACTTGCAACTTCAGAGCCCGTGCTCAGGGATTCTTAGTTTCACAGTATCCAGTCTATCTACACATGCGCGTGCACACACAGACACACACACACACACAATATG
Source organism: Vicugna pacos (assembly GCF_048564905.1). Classification (NCBI taxonomy): domain Eukaryota; kingdom Metazoa; phylum Chordata; class Mammalia; order Artiodactyla; family Camelidae; genus Vicugna; species Vicugna pacos. The sequence goes on along the minus strand of NC_132987.1, from coordinate 58,159,163 downwards.
TCTGTTTCTTAGGTTTAAAATTTAATATATCTCTTAATATAGTGTTAATAATTGTATTTCTTTATTTTTTAATCCTCATATCCTCCTCTGTACATCATTCCATCATTCTACACATTCCCCCTTGTGATATAATCCACTCCCATGTTTTTAATTACTGAACACGTACCTTTAACTCAAACCCCTTTCTTAAACTTCAGACTTTACTTGATTTCCTTGATATCGTCACTTGAATGTCACACATATTTGTAATATGAAAAATGCAAACTTAATTCTTCATCTACTCCCTCCCAGGTCTACTCCAAACCTGCCATTTCTCTTCCTTATCACAGAGAATCATCCAGTTCCCCAGGTCTAAATCCTGGACATTACCATAATTAATTCTTTTTTCTCTTTGATCAAAATAATTACAGAGAACTGTCATTGCTATCCTGTAAACATGTTTTGATGCCATCTATTTCTCGTTAACCCTTCTACCACTAATAATTCTCAATAGAGCACTGAAGGACCCCTCAATGAAGGCTAATTATTGGGTGTGCTTCTAGACAGGCATTCTTTATGTATTTGTTCAATCATTATTTTGAAAAAAGGAAAGCAGAGAAATATGACCACAAGGGCTATTCCTCTGACTTTCTTTTATTTTTCTGAACTATCATCTCTGATTCCAAACTTGCATCATCTGTCTGCAAAACAAAATCTTTGTAAATAATATAACTTACCATTCTAAAATGTTGCTTTTCACACTTGGAAAGTTTCAGTTTGCTCCTTAAGAATCTCTATCATCCCTTCCAAAGACATACTGCATTCTCCCTGAAAGGAACTTTGATAATTATAAATTTCTCCATGTTCTTACAGTTTCAGTAGTTCTAGCACTCTGATGATTTTTTTTTTACCCTTTTAGGTTGACATCTCTCCATATAATTTTCTTGCTGGCCCATCTCTATCCAGGTCTAACCACTATCCATGTAACAGTCACAGCATTTCACACTTGGAGGTTTGCAACAGCTCCCTAACTAGTCTCTCTGCTTCTAGTATTGCACCACGCTCCTTTGCACCACACCTACACCAAAGACAATTTAGTTTCCACACTTCAACTAGCCTGACCTTTGAAACATATAAACATGGTCGCATCACTTTCATGCGTGAGCTATTATTATAATTTTCTTCTCAGGCAAAATCTCAACACCTACAAGGACCTAAATTTCCCACCTTACCTTCTGAAACTCCCCATCACACTGTATTTTCCAGGTAAGATGGACTTCTTTAAGTTACTCCTGTATCCAGTGACATATTTTCTGACCTCTGGTCTTTTTCAAATGTTTTCTCCTTTTTCTGGACTATTCTTAATAGATAGTAATCCCTTACTCATTATTCAGACACAAAATTAGATTTCATTTCTCATGGAAAGCTTCTCCCAACCCCAATACAAACTTGAAGGAAGGGACTTTCCTCTGTCCTTTCACAGCACCCTAACCTCCCACTCTCATGCACCTGCTATATACTACAGTTTGTTTAATTGCCTCTTATTTCCTCTACTAGATCATATGTTCTGTGACCAAGAGCCTAACATTCATTAAATATATTTTGAAAAGGGTGATTAAATATGTGTACAGAAAACTCTATCACTAGGCCACGGCGTGACTCACTCATCAATTATTCAATGTTAAAAAAAAATATTTATTGAGCAAAAGTCTAATGCTAGGAATGTTGAGATAAAACCAACAGAGTCCTCTGAGTTTCTACTCCTTTCAAAGGTAATTTTAAGAAAATATAAGATAGAGCTGGTTCTTAAATAATGGATAGGAACACAGATTTTAGAAAAGAGCTTTCTAAGCATGAAGAACAGAGTCTAGGAGTGGGGAAGAATGAGGGATAGAAAAGAAAGTTCTCAGACTGGAAAGTAACTGGGCAATTATTTAACACTTATAGAGCCAGGTTGATGTCCACAGGATGCAAACATTTCATCTCTCCATTGGGATGAATAGAGTTTCCATTTGATTTGACTCACAAGCACTATTCTGAGTTAAAAGCTAAATAAATAAAAGCTGTTTCAAATACCTTATTAAAAATTAACTCACATATTTATACCCCTTTTTCTAAATCACACGGATTTGCCTTTTTCTGCATTAACGATTCAACATTTCCCCCTCAGAGTCCCTGTCTCATTCACCTTAAACTCCTCGCCCCTCAATACTTCTCCCAGGCAGGATGTTTGCTAATGCACAGCGCCATCTGCTGGTAGTAATTTGAAACCAACATCGTACTTGCGCAACTAAGGAAGCTTGTTGCTTTTTTAGCCCTCGCGGTGGGTAGATGTTTGCTGACATAATGGTATTAGGAAACTCTTAACAAAAGCCATTGTGAGAAGCCTTCTCGTTTATTAGTTATGAACGGTGGATTACAGAGAGGTAAACCGGGATGATATGCAGAGTGTACTACATTGTATGTATTTATAATATGTGGTCAATTAACTGTAGGCTGATAGCACTTTGGCTTTAGTATTCATTTGAGACTGTGAAGAAAAAGAACTCATCTGGAGTCAGAAAAATCTGGATTTTAGCTGTGTGAACCCGAGTGCGTGCCTTCAGTCTTGTGTCTCAGGGTCCTCATCAGATGAATAATAATCTCTCATTTGCTTTGGAGTGCTATTCTGGAACTAAAGTAAGATAATGGATGTGAAAAGATCAGTGAAAGGTGAAACACACAAAAGTGACAGTGACAGTCATGGTTAGCTAGGGAAATTGGATACTGCCTTTCAGGACACAGTTAAACCTGAGATCCGATACCATTTCAAACAAGAATTATAGCTGTGATGTTTTGTTGACTTGAGAAAAATGGGGTATAAAGATTATTTGTAAGTTCCCCTGTAGTTCCTGGGGAAAATAGAAACTCCATCCCTCCAAGGACAGTATTCGCATTTCCCTGATGGTCACAGTCAACAAGGGCTGTGCGGTGACTCAGAGAGGGAACCTATCCTGCCTGGAAGGAGGTGGCTTCACCACAGGGTGGGCAAAGTCTCCATGTGAGGGTCCACACACGTGGTCAGTATAGCTTCATCGTCTTCCCTCCCCCGAAGTCCATACAGAGAGGAAATACGGAACAGATCGGTAGCAGCTCCTCATCCCATTCCCTGAACCTCAGTCGTACCCTGTGTTCTGATGCCCATCTTCTCATTTAAGACCACCTGCTAATGCACATTTTGCCTTTTTGAAAAGAAAGGTTTTGGGGGGAGTTGTGCTTAAGACTCTGGTGAACGGTGAGTCCAATTGTTTTCTTTTATAGCTGAGAATTCATAACCAGAGTAGAAACAAACATGTCCTTCTGATATCACAGTCATACCAGACAGGGACCCAGATATATGGAACCCCCAACAAGTATTTGGTTTGGTCGGTTTTGTTTTGACAGGAACAGGTGTTGTACTGGCTTCGTAGATCTCCTTGATCCATACTCCAAAGAGTGATTCTGATTATTGAAGGTCAACATCATAAAAAAAAAAAGCATCTAATGGCCAAAGAGCTCCTCCCTGGCTTAGAAACATCAGTCACAAACATAGATCAGAAATTCCATCAGTTGTGAATCAGAGAGGGTATGGAGGGGAGGATGTCCAAGGGGGAAGGGCAGTGGAGAAAGATAAGGTCAGCTGCATGTAAAGAAGAAAGTTCAATAAGGCTGAAAACACGGTCCAGAGACAGGCAAATGCCAGCCATGCACATAGGTGTCTGGTGTCATGGAAGACAAGGAGGAGCTAACGCAGGTGATGACCAAGCATGTGGGCAGGCATTGGCCCAGGGGCCTGGACCCAGGCACGCAGTGGGACTCTCTTAGCTGTCAGGCAGCAAAGTCAGAGCCATGGTCCAGGAGTTAAAACTAGCTACTGCCCTCAGTGAAGGAGTGAAGATCTGAGATGTTTATCAGCGGTGAAGAGAATTCTCCTGTTACTTTCTCGAGACCACACCAGAAAGTCTGCAGGGCCTTTAAATTTGGTTCGGAACCCAGAGTAACTCTTCTAGCCTCTGACTCCAGACAGTGAACACAACAGTGACTGCTGCCTCTGACATTACATGCGAACTCTTTGGAGACAGAGATGGAATTTCATTTAATTTTGAAGACAACTCAAGATCCAAAGGGAAGCTAGACTCCTTAGGGAGCAGGTGTGGAGAAGCCTGCGTCTGATCGGCAGCCTTCCTCAGTCAGGCCTAATTCTGAGCCCTTAGAAGACTTCATGGGGCAAAGACTCATTTTAGCTCCAACTTGAAGAAACACAATTAGAGTGTGATACTTGGAGTATCTCATGTATCTCTGGACTTCTCCTTTTTTTTCCCCTCCATGACCATGACCGTATCTATTTCTGGACCCAAAGGTTATAGAAGACAAGCAACAGGCCAGGGAACGAGCTGGCACCTTATACGTGTGTTCAGGTTTGAGCACTGTGAAACCCTGAGCTTCAAATTCTAGAAGAGAAAACTCCTTCCTGCAGGTCTCCTTAAATTTTTTCCAATAACAAAAAGCAATTCAAACAGGGATGCCTGGATTTTACTCAAGGGAAACAAAAAAAGCAAACCTATTGTTAGATAAGTCTATGTGTCATTATAAAGCATGAGTCTGAGCAGGACCAAACACAGGGAGTCCCGGCCCTTCCTGTCCTAGACAGAACTTGAGACAGTTACTTCTAAAAGGTCTGTAGAGCAACGCTCAGTCTGCACAGTTAGTTATTAACGCTGGCTGCACGCTGCTCTGGGCCCCTCAAAGCACAGTGGATTTCTGCTGCTGTTTAAATTGCAACCTTGGGCCCTGTGTCAGACAGCACGCCAAGGAGGATGGCTTGAAATATGCCACCAAATTCCTCTGCTTCAACTGTTCATTGTGGAGTCTTTAATGTTTAATATTTAATAGATGCAGATAATTGATCATTTTAAGTCTTTGTTTAGTGGCACAGATTTTTAAAAGCAATCAACTCAGCTGCCAGTCTGCTGACCCCGTGGGGTAAGTGTTCCTGGTCAGTGATCTGGGAGCAGCCTAGACGCGTTCACAGTTGGAACCTTCCTCTCCAGATTGTGCAGTGGCTTCTCAGGAAAACACTGAAGTTTGGGCCCTACCTGGACTCAGTCACTGCTGCTGGGGTAGCACTGGACCTGAGGTCACACAGGCATCGCAGGAAGAATTCTAGGAGGAATTTTTAGAGCAATCTCTGGACACTGTTATTTTTGGACTCTATTATATTCAACGCACATTTACAAGAACCTATTATTGAGACGGGCCAGGAGAATTAGATGACAAAACTGATGTATGAAGTGCATGCTCAGAACACAGGGGCTAATGTGTGTCAAAATGCATATTATTAAGTAATACATATTTAAACAGGCATTTTAGAAAATTTGGGTAACATCAAACGTAATAAAATCACTAGTAAGATCATGCCACAAAAATAATCCCTGTTAACATTTCCTAATCATTTCCCTAGGGTAATTATTATTAAAATACCTATATAAGTTATATTTTCCAACTACTTTGTGGATACCAAGGTAGCCATTCCTGAGAAATTTGGTATAAAGTGTAGTGAATTAAAAGTGGAAGATTAAGGTTTTAGTCTAATTCTGGAGCGAATTAGCTTTCTGACCTTGAGAGAGTCTCTCGAGTCTTCATCATTTTCATTTTCACCTCTCTAAATGTGAAAGCAGAGCCAGAAAATGACTGATGACCCTCTCCACTATAAATGAACGTTACAAATAAAGTCCTATTGTCCTGTTTTGTTTTTTTTTAACATGTTCACCCTAGTGTGCAGAGACGTGGAAAGGGTTAAATCAGCTAACGTTGAACAATCTAGTAAGGTTCTCATGAACATTTACAATTTTGATAAATGGTCGTTTATAAACATAAAGTTATAAACGTGTGGACACGTGCATGCACACACACACACTACACACTACACACACATTCTCGGTAGTGCTAATTACCAATGGGTCACATATACGACCCAACATAGTCCAGCAGAAGCTAAATCCACTCGGGCTTTTAACTTGCCGGTGAAAACCTGATGAGCTGTGCCTGCTTAAGCTCTGAGCTAAGGTCAAAGCACTCTTGAGGAGACAAGAAAAAAGAATAACTGATTTACAGATAAGGCCGGTAGCCCTGGCACCGGGAGCTTTTGTTTTCTTAGCCCCAGGCCCCGGGAGAGGAGTGTGTCTCAGCGGGTACAAAGTGTTCCCCAGACAATGTGAGACACACGCCAAACTGGAGCCCAGCCAGCTTCCAGCCACCACGCTGCATTCCTGCTCGCCGCCCATGGACACACACAAAAGGCAGACCCAGGTTATCACAGCCTCCCAGGTGAGGACCAAAGCTGCTATTTGTCATCATGAAAGCGAATGGGCCATTCTTCTGCCTTCTGTGCTCTAATCAATGGCAGTGGAACTTGACTGGAAAAGAGTGGGATAGAAAACAACTCCAAATTCTGGGCTTAGGTGAGGGCGAACTCCCTTCCCTCAACTGCTTCTGCGTCAGGAAACATTGCCAAGTTCTGCTAACTTATTCTCTGTGTCACCTTGAGTTATATATTTTTCTAAAAAGCTATATAAATATCAATATAGTCATTGTTCTCTGAATTTGAAAATGATGCTAATCGATGTAGATAAGTTAGAAAAATCAAAAGAGTCCCAAGAAAGAAACTAAGAAGCTTTCATAATCCCTAACCCAGGTATGGCCACAGTGACCATGTTCCTGTGTGTTGTTCACATCATTTTTATCTGCGTGTGGTGCACGTGTGTTTACATATGTATAGTTTTACACACAAGTGAGTAGATGTGGAGAATCACTGTTTTCCATGATGGTAACACACTATACATAACATTTTGTATTTTTTTTTATTAACAGTATATCATGGACATTTTTTCAGTCACTGAGCAATTACAAAATTGTGAAGATAATATCTCTCAGGGTTGTTATAAATATCATACAAATAAATGTAAAGGTCCCTACACTGACACCTGACAGGCAGTAATCACCGATATAGTGCTAATTTCATTAGACTCTGTTCAACATGAAGTGATTTTTCTGTTTAAAACACTCAAAACTGTGTAACACAGCTGTATCTGCGAAGAGGAGAATGGAGGGTGCAGATCACAGGACTAAAAACCAGCAGCCTGAGAGTTAGCTGTCATTTCCTCCAGTCCCTTCCTAAAGAGTGGGCCAGATTGTACTTAAGCAGAGTCCGCTGGCACAGAAATCATTCCACACTAACACAGCCCATCCTACTGACTAGCACCTTTAGTCATTAGAAAATGCTATCTAATGTCAAGACCAGATTGTGTCTTTGTATCAACCCAGCTATCCTAGCTCAAGGTGTTTAATGATACCAAAAAAAAAAATCTAAGTTTTGTTTTGTTTTGTTTTTGCTCAAGACAGCTGTGCAGACAATGTAGGACGGTAATGCTCAGGACTGAAGGCATACCCCTCTTCTGTCTAATAGAGAGCTCTTTTATCTAATGCTCTGGGTGCTTCGCTTCTGCTTATGCAGTCTGATCGCTGCAAGTTGTCGAATCAAATTAGAGCTTATTGTTAACTTACTGTTATTTGCTAAGAGATCAAAGTTTTCTAGAAGTGCTATCAAACTGTGAACAATATTGTGCAAAGTATGTGTAACACGATTAGCTCTGTGGTACCAGAAGACGAAAGAACCCATCTTGAAAGCCCATGATTAAAATGAGATGGAACACTGCCTGCATGTGTGAGTACCTGAGTCACAAGAAGGATGTTCTAACATGCTCAACTCTAACCCATGGCCAAGTGGATAGGATAGGCTGCTGTTACTTGACAGCACAAAGTTCTGGAAAGGTTTTAAGCCAATGGGAAAATATGGATGCTGCTTTCCAGTCTTTCTTTCTACTGTTCAGCAACAATTACTGTCTATGTGCCCTAAACACTGCAGTCAGGGCTTCTATGTATGCAATGCTGTTTAATTATTAATTTCATTTAATTCACACAATCATGAATTTTAAAAATGAAGTAAGATGAGAAAATTGCTGTCCAGTTATTTAATCTTTAAAATAAAACTTTCCCATGACTACATAGCTAAAAAGTGGCAGTTCTGAGTTTTCAAAAGTTACTTGTACTATACCATAGCTAGAAAAATTCTGCACATTTAAAACCAATGTTCACACACACCACACACACACCTTTATGAGATGCTCAAAACATCATAAAGACAAAGCATACTTTCTCCTCATCTTGACTGTTCCCTTCACTTTTTAAGTGAACGTCTTGCCTGCTGTAGCTCCTTCTTTTAATATATTCTATCTTTCTAATGCATAGATTTCAATTTTCTTTTTTTTTATTGAAGGATAAACAATTTACAATCATGTTGTGTTAACTTCTGGTGTATAGCATAGTGATTCATTTATACATATACATATATATAAATTCTTTTTCATAGTCTTTTTCATTATAGGCCTTTAGAAGGTATTGAATATAGTCCCCTGTGCTACACAGTGGGACCTTGTTGCTATTCTATTTAAATATTGTAATTAGTATCTATAAATTCCAAACTCCTAATTTATCCCTCACCACGCCCTTCCTCTTCTGGTAACCATAAGTTTGTTTTCTACGTCTTTGAGTCTATCTCTGTTTGGTAAATAAGTTTATTTATGTCCTTTTTTTTTTTTCTTGATTGGAAGCTACATCTTGTACTCTTCTTGTTTTAAGGTTTTTCCTAGAGGATATAGAATACATTCTTAACAAAATCTGGCATTAACAGATGCTTTTAACTTTTTTCCACTTATAGTAAGGACCTTAAGAAGCTTTTATTCCCATTTCCCCCAAACACATTATATGCCATCATTTTAATTCTCCATATATTTAAATCTAACCAAACATGACATTTACAGTTTTAAATAGGTACTATTATGTTCACTGTTTTAAATAGTTCAATACTAATAGGCTTACAGTAAATATTGTGTTTACTGATTTGAATAACTAAACATTTTCTAGAATTAGTTTAAATGGGTTCAATTAAAGCTCTTCCATCAATTAAAGCTCTTCCATCTTAAATAATTCTAAATCTGTGCTTTATTTTTTTTTTCCACTATAGGCACTGGAATATGACCACCAATTTCCTGGGCCTATATTTAGAACTAAGCCCCTCATGGGTCACTATTATGTAAGCTCATATTTGCCTATCTGGCTTTAAGGGTTTTTTTCCTTCAATTCCTGATTCTGGAGATTTCATGTTTTATGAGTGAGCTCAACTTTATATCATAAGGATTTGTAAGCTAGATGTGATGAGAAGGAGAAAATGTGTCACATCAGCATATTTGCCATGTGACTCCAACTTCTGTTTATAATTATTTATAAGACTTTTATGAACTTACATTTTTTTAAACAAAAAATATGAAAAACACATGTTTTTTACATTATTTTAGTAAAACAAATGTGAAACACTCTCACTGCTGCCTATTGTCATCTTGTGCACATGGAAATTAGGGAAGTGAATTTGAGAAGATTTATAATATTTTCCATCTAAATGAATAATGAATGAAGTGTACTTAGCATTTCAGAATGCTACTTTTTTTTTTTTTGAGGGAAAAATTGTCCTATAAAATGCTCAGAACTGAAAGTAACTTACAACATAGAGACAACCAGGGTGAAATCTCAAAGATACACAAAAGACTACAAACAAACCAGGAAAAAGCAAACAGAAGTTTCTCTTCATTAGTGATTATTTTAGGCAGGTCTAAATAAATTCATTTGGCATTTACTGCTACAGCCTTGGATTAAGTATCCTGGTGCATAAGTTTGCACGGAGTGATGTGGGAAAACACGTACATTTCACATGGATCAGGTGAGCCCAAGACTCTCAAACTGAAGTAGCTGAAAAAAGAAATGAAAACAGAAATGTAAGAAAAATGTTGCGCCATACACTGTGCCTCTCTGGGGAGAAATCCATGTTAAACTAAATTTTAGGGATTCTTTATCTGTTCGCACGTATTTAAAGGGCTGGTTTGGGAAGGATCATATTCTCTATAACAATGTCAGCGAACTGGTAACTAATGGATCATATGCTTTATTTAGCCCCTATTTTCTTTTAAATTGGATTATTTGATCTTACTGAAAAACATATAAGATCCATGTAAAATAAATATTTATGATTTTTCTTTAAAAATTAGGAAATCTGGCAACACTAAGCCAGCATTCCTCTAGGGCAACCGTTTTTTAGAGCTGAGTATATTCCAACCCTTTCAGAAAAGACACGTGCTCTCTAATGGACCCTGTTCCACCACATCCTGTTATAGCATTTGAGGTTATAATCCCTTGTAAAATGGGGCAAAATCAGGACCAATGTCTGAATGGTTTAGTATACCCCTCAGCACGGGAAATTCCTATATCAGAGGGAGCTGTTGTGGAAGACAAATATTTTCACTACTAAAAAGCCATAAAAAGGGAAGGGATGGGAAGGGATAAATTCTAGTTTGAGATTTGCAGAGACTAGCTAGTATACATAAAATAGATAAACAGCAAGTTTCTACTGTACAGCACAGGGAACAGTATTCAATACCTTGTAATAGCCTGTCATGAAAAAGTATATGAACATGAATATATGTATGTGTATGTATGACTGAAACATTACGCTGTACACCAGAAATTGACACAACTTTGTAAACTAACTATATCTCAATAAACAAACCAAACCAAACCAAAACAAAAGGTTACATTCCCTAGTCCTTTCTCCAAGTTGTCATCTACTGGCCCACTGGCCTTTTCAGTAACTTTGCATCCTCTCCCCAGGTCATGTGGAAACTTTCACACCCTCACTTGCTTTGTGCAGGGAACGCTCCTGAAACACCAGGGTCCTACCTCAGGCTCATCTAATAGTCCTCCTCTTACTCACATCTCCATGTTTTTCCTCTCCTCCAGGGTCAAGAGGATTTAGATTCTTCCATACCTTTCTGTATATTTTTTGATTTAACTGCTATGTAACTTCAAGGGAAGTAGTTTGGGGAAGTAATAATCCTGGCATTTGACCTCTTCAGTTTACCTCTGTCTCAATTTTTTCTTTTCATAATCCATGAAGGTGGAAATGACAGGCTGTCTACCTTGCCTTTCTTCCAAAATAAATTTTCCATTTCTTCATATCTTTCTTTTTCCCAAAACACCAAGTCTCCAGGTTCGGCATGAATTGTTTAATAGGTACTGTATTATTGAGACCCTCAAGTAGTGGTGACTTTAGAAATAGGATTATATGGGACGAAAGCATTGCTCTAGTAGCCAAAAGGGGAAAAAAATAGCCTTAATTATAGTGCCTCTATTTAAATTATTCCAAAGAAGGAATGAATAGAAACTTCATGTGGGTATTCAGGTCAATAGTCTTATAAAGAAATGAATAGGGAACTTGGGTTATGTATTATTATGTGCTCAACATTCAAAACTCTCTTGAAGACTTTCAGAATTACTTGAATTTGAATTTTGATATCTGAAATTGCTTCCAATTTCAAGTGGGAGTCGAATATCTCAGAAATGTTATAAAAATTCATGATGTATTTAAAGTCACATTAACTACTGAATGCATTCCCTACTTACTGTTTTCTTTCTTATATGATCTATTCAACCACAGGCTATCAGCACACTTATGTCCTATATAAACTGTTTATTTTAAGTTTTTTAAAAGGAAGTTCATCTAGCAAAATAATAAAAATCCCATGAAATGTCAGACTTCAAGCTTAATACATAAAATCTAAACACTGCCTTAAATTCAGTTCTTGATGCCATCTAATGCCCAAAGAATGCATTAAACATTCAAGCATATTTAAAGAATTTGGCATGTTCATAAAGTTTTAGTTATTCATTATTAAATTTAGCCTCAAAATTCTGACAGGTGTCCACAGTTTCTAAATTTATCACATCTCAAAACTACTAAAGCCAACTCCAGGAGTTGATTAAATGTCCATCATGGACAAGTTTCTGTCAATATCTTCTATGTCAGGAAATCTGGTTATTCAATGAAATGGAGGAAATAGGAACGGGAAGGCTGCCTGCTGGAGTGTAGCACAATACTCTGATAAGAACACAAAAAATAAAAACCCCAACAAATAGACAGTTTTTACCACAACAATTATTATGTGAAATCAACAAGATTTTACGTGATGGTATAAGACAATCATAGGATACAAGACCTTTACATAATGGTGAAGATTTATTTCAGAACACAAACTAGAGGTTTTCTTGCCAACAAAAGCAATATAGCATTTCGTAACCTTTCCTATCTTGCACTAAAACAGCTAACTTACAAATAGCATAATAGTAAATTTAGAGACAATTTCCACTAGCATTTAGTGGAAATATATTTTAAGATTATAAAATATTGATGTTTCATGTTTATTCACACTCAATAGTCATTTTCAATCGACTTCCTCTATTCTAAATTTTCGAAAATAAAAATATGCCATTTCCTTTGCTTCCTTGCAGTTAGGCATGACCATGTAACACTTTTCTGAATGATAAGATGCAAAAGGAATTTTCTGGGCTAGTTTCTAAGGAAGTTATTTTTAAATTTACACTAAACTGTTAGGATGTATTTGTCATTTTATCTCTCAACTATTCTGTTTGTTTGTTTGTTTGTTTTCCTTCTTGGATAGCAGGTGTGACGCTGGGAGTGAAGCAATCATATTGTGATCATGATAATGAAAGCCACATCCTACTGATAGCCGATCAGGACAGCCTTCATCTCTGATAACATCTTGAGCAGCTGTCTCAGTCTTATCAGCCTCATACTCTGAACTTCTTGAGTCTTGAAAGAAACAGCTCCTGCCTGTTATAGACAGTGCTAGCTGTTGCTGTTGTTTTTAACCAATATAATTGTGCCTAATATGCCTCCCCCACCATTCAGGCATCAGTAGCACTTCACAGTGAAATGAATGTCAGAAGTTTCCAAATTTTCTTAGTTCAAAGAACTAACTGATGTATCAGTAATTCCTTCATAATGCCTCAGACCAAAGATACACCTAGTAGTTCAGTTTATTAACTAGTTAGATTTAAATAAGTTAACAGTTGTAATTTATGTGGTATCTGTGTTTTATTCAAATATTTAAAATATTCCGATGCACCCCTGTGAGTGGGATGCAGTGTCCCAGAGAACTTAGGTATAAAATTTGCGAATCATATTCTGTTCTGCTTTCCTAGAACAGAAAAGTGAATTTGACCATTTTAAGTCTGGTTGTCTAGTGTGGGGCAGGGGCAAAGGGTCTCAAAGAAACATTTTAGGGTGAGGAAGTGACCTATATTCTGATTATGGTGGTACTTATACAAGTTTTTAGAAGTAATAAAATTCATAGTATTGTGAAAACGAGTTACTGAAATATAGTTAATGTAAATGAACTAATGGTGCTAGTTAGGTAGGACTGATCACTGAGGAAGATGATAGCAACTAAAAGGACAACGTGTAGAAGCCTAAGAATATAAAAATGAATATATGTAAGCATATGCATGGCTGGGACATTGTGCTGTACACCAGAAATTGACACATTTAACTGACTGTACTTCAATTAAAAAAAAAAGTCTACAGTTTACTCAAAGAGAAGGGTACAATGGAGAAACAGCATTAAAGTCAGGGTGTGCATCACAGCCAAAGACCTCACAGCCTGAGTCCGGGCAAGAGCTCTGATTGTGTGTAAGGGCTGCCTACGTGCGGGTGCTTTCTTTCTTGGATGGGAAACGATCCAAGCACAGCACATTTTGGAACCATGGAGTTTATAATGGGGTCTTGACTGAGGTATCCTGCATTCTGCCTGACCACATAGGCGTGTTCTTGATATGTAAACAGCCCCAATGGCAAAACTTTCTGAGAGGGGGTCTCACTAAGACCGGATACAAGCCATCAATCTCACGGTTGTCGATTAAATGATGTTGATAGACTTGTGCAAACCATCTTCAAACTCCTTGGGACATGTGGTTACAAAGTGATACTGTTAACAATTCTATTTCGTGTCTTGACCGAGCATCAGTGCTGTACAGGTACCCCGGTAACACACCTGAGGCCAGTCCTAGGTCTGCTGGAAGTAACCCTCACTGCACAGTAAATAACATCTTAATAAACCAAAAGCAAACAAACAAAAAATTATAAGCTGTAAATTGCTATCCAAACACATTAACTCAGATGGCAGTACTTGCTTTGCACCATTCCATGGAAGTAGAGAATGGTGACACCATATTAACGTTCACAAGTGTCAGTTAACATAGTACCATGCAAAGCAAGGACTGCCTATAGTATAATTTTAAAATAATAAGACTGATTTCTCTAAGTCATGCAATAGAATCAATTCCGTTTATTTTGATCATATGTTATAGTAAGGTTAAAGGGTTGCTTAAAGTTGCCAAGTTCAAATATTATTGCAGCTTTACCTTTCACTAAGTCTTGAACTGTATCTGTTGATAGAGTAGGGGACATAAAGAGTAAGTGGATCAATTATGGGGTTTTTATGATAACCTTTAAGATCTACTCTCTTAGCAACTTTCAAATATACAATACAGTATTATTAACTATAGTCACCATGCTGTGCATTACATCCCCATGACTTATTTATCTTATAATTAGACATTTGTAGGTTTTGACCATCTTTCCTCATTTGGCCCAGTCCTCACCTTTGCCTCTGGCAACCATCAATCTGTTCTCTGTATCTATGTATCTACATATCTATGTGTTCTATCTCCATATCGACATCTCAAATATTCATTTTATCCTCTAAAATTCAGGATAACAGTTTTGTCATGAGGGAGAAAGAAAATGCATGTAAAGCACTGGGCATACGGAGGCATTTCATAATGGTAATTACGAGGGTGGCTTCATGAGCATGCAACCTAGGCCGTTCACAGGGCCCCAAGCTCAGAAGGGCCCAATGTTCTGCTGTCACTACCTTGAAAGTCTTAATAAGATGTATGAATTTTGAACCTGTGTTTTGTAAGTGATGTCCTAGTGGAAAAATGCAGTATGTGTGTCCTTTTTTTCCATTGACACATAGTGTTGGTGATGCTCTGTAAGCACAGAATTCTGGTGGGCCAAGATACATGGGAATTCAGCAAGCTGAAGTGCATACAAGACAAGCATGCTATGTTTACAACAGAGAGTGGCACTGACAGTCCCGAGAAGTCACGCTTTCTAATTGAATCAAAGCTTTTTGAATGAAGGAAGAAGGAAGTTGTGTCCTAAGAAACATGAATGGCCAAGGAACTCCACCATATCCTTTTGTCACTCATATTACTTCCTTGCATTAGTCAATCACTTGTGCCAAAAATAGTGACATGGAAGGAAAGGGAACAATAGGACAACCCACAATTCCTTTGGCTTTCAATCCTTCCTTACTCACAGCACCTGGAAGTAGAGCACATTGACAGAATAGGCAATGTCAAGAAGTGAAATAAAATCAATCAAGTAAGCTTTGTACATTTCCATTAAAATTGGTATTGCATAATATAAAGATGTAAAGCAAAATGCATACTAATGATTTAAAATGTAAAATTTTCTTTACTTAGAGTGACATCAAAGCGAAAACACCATGACAAGAGAAAACCAGCGGAAGAAAGGAAGTCAGTTGCTGGTACTTTTAATGACACATTTCCCTTGTTTTTTGAAAACACATTTTCATTTTGCACTTTGCACCAAAAATTATGTAGCAGGTGTTGGGTAATTAATATTATTGCAGCAAGTGTTCTTAAAATAATAGCAACCTCATACTGTAGATGAATAAATACTTGGCTTCTTACAAGTACACAAATTCAATCCACATATCTTTTATTTATTTCTTAAGGGGAATTGAAAAATGAAATATAAAAAGAAATAGTGAATATTGACCCAGCTAAATGTCTGAAAGAAAAACTGCATAAGTAAATGTCAATAGTTTATTTTGTAATGAAACCTGAAAGGTGGGTACTAGCTTGCAGGTATGTTCTGGGAAATGGAAATCTTGATGATATGATGTTTCCTTAGTGATAGGTCTTTCTTTTCAGACATACTGTCTTTGTAAAGGCAGAGTTGAAAGATTTGGGTGATGACTATTTCCTCATTCTTCTGGCTTCAACTTTTTCACAGTGCTAATAATTTGGAGGTTGAATATGAAACGGTAGTAAAGCAACATTAAAAGGAGTTTGAGAAAAACTTATACGAAAGCATGGTTGAAGACAACATTCAATAAATGTCTTTTTTATATTGGAGGACACAGATTCTATATTTCTACTTCAAGTCCCTTTTTTTAAAGAACAAAATTAAGAATATTCTGGATATGTTTTTCACTTTTATAAAACACAAATTAATGATCTAGCATGGATAAATTTTTTCCCTTATGTGGCAAAAATCTTAGATGTATTAAGTATTGTAACTTCAATATAGGTGTTAGAATCATCAACTTTTTTCTAATAGAAAATTTATTATATATATATATTTTAATTTTGAATAATCACTGAGGTTTAATCCCTATGTTACTTTTAAAGTATATATATATATATATATATATATATATACTTTACATATATATATATACACATATATGTATATATATATATATATATATATATATATATGTAAACTAGGCATTGAGCCAAGAAACTAGACGTGGGCATAGTCTAGGGAGAACCTTGGAGACACAGCAGTTCAGCCTTAGAAGGACCATGCAAGATCTTGAAACAGGAGGGTGGGTCCAGAGAAAGAGATAGCTTAACATGATATCTTATGACCAAATCAAAGGAGCTTTTAGAAGGTGCTCCTCTGAAAATGTAGAATATACAGGTTTCTGAAAGCTTGCTGAAGTGATCAATTCAAAAGCAAAAGTAACTCAAGGTCCAAGAAATTAAAATTTCATAAATCCCTAAAAAGAGATTGAAAATATGAAGGATTTTTAACTCAGAATTAAGTTCTTTAACGTCATGAAGTCCTTTTTGTGATAGCACTAATTTTCCTTTCAACTGTGAAGAGAGCAATGGTAAACTCCTCTAAAAGATGAGGAAATTTTATATTATACTTTCTTACTTTTCTCAAAATATTTTCAGAGGAAAAATTACTTAAAGCTTATGATGTCCTTTTTTGGAGTTACCTTAAACTATTATAAAAATAACGTCTATTAAAAATAATAATACTCAATATAAAAACAAGTTAATCTCATCCAAAAGCACCCTCAGAGAAACAGCCACAGTAATGTTTGACCACATGTCTGTGCGCTAGTCCAGGTAAGTTAACATGTAATTTTGACCATCACAAACGCAAATACCAGAAAAGTACAGTAGTACCACTGATTTGAGAATATATAGGTCTGAAGTCAGTAAATCTGAATTAACTGGAATTTTCAGGACAGCATTATAGAAATACTCAGAAAGAGTTTTAAAAGTCTAATTGGGTTCTCTTTTCTTATTAAGTTATACATGCCTTTCTTGAGTAAATCTCTATAATGCTGGGGACTAGAGGGCTGGGAAACTGTGAGTAAATGGTTCCAAGAGCTTTCAGGGGGCTGGAAATTATTCAGATCTCCACCATCCTGAGTGAAGCGTCTTTGTTGATTAGTTGAGGGATTCAGTAAAGACCCCAGATGGGTAAAGACTTCTGAATTATTAGTGTAGTGTAGCAAAATTATTCTTTTGGAAGAGGCTACTCTATAACTGCCATGATAAAATTTAAGACTGCAACTCAAAGGTCTCAAACTTAATCTCAAGTAATTTAACTTACTATCAGAACTATTTTTAGGAAAAATAACAAAATTCTGACACTCAACAACGTGAAATACTAAACGTCCAGAATCTAATGAAAAATTACTAGATATGCCAAGAAGCAGAGAAATGTGACTCATGGTCAGAAAAAAATGACTCAATTGAAACAACACCCCCAGAATAGTAGAAATGATAGAATTAGCAGGCAAGGACTTAATCAGTTACTTTAATTATATTCATACATTACAAGAAAATTATGATGATAATAAGGAAAGAGAAAAAAAGTTGCACAAAAAAAAGAACAAAATTCTAGATCTGAAAAATATGATACCTGAAACCAAAATTCACTGGATTAAATTACTGGTAAATTAGAACTACCAAATAAATTTAATGAACTTGAAGGCAGTACAATAGAAGCAAAAATGAAGCACAGAAATAATAAAGACTGATAAAGTGGATATTTTAGGAAATAGTGGAATGTATTGATAACTGTATTGCTGTAAATTGCATAAGCATTGAATTAAAAAGCCGAAAAAGTTAAAATATATTTAAAAACATATCTATATGCTTGTTACAAAAATATTTAAATCCATAGATGTAGAGTTAAAGAAAAAAGACTGAAAAAGATAGATTATGCAAAAAAAAAAAAAAAAAGGCAGCTACTATGGTAGATGGTCTGGTGGTATCTCAAAAATTAAACGTAGAATTACCATATGATGCAACGGTTCTACTCCAAGGTATATACTAAAACCAACTGAAAACATGTACTCAAATAATTATACATGAATGTTTACAGTAGCATTATTCACAATAGTCAAAAAGTGGAGACAACCCAAATTTCCATTAATCATTGAGACAATGATTTATATATACAAAGACAATGTATTATATACATACGATGGAATATGGTTTAGTCATTAAAAAGGGACAGAGTACTGATAGTGTCTACAATGTGAATGAACATCAATAACATTATGCTTAGTGGAAGAAGTCATACTGAAGGTATATTGTATTTTTTATGTAATCCCATTTATATGAAATATCCAGAATAGGTATATCCTTAGAGACAGAAAGTAGATTGATGGTTTCCAGGGGCTAAGGCAAAGTGGAGCGATGGCTTATTGGGCATAAGCTTCTATTTCAGGGTGATTAAAATGATTTTAAACTACGTAGAGGTGGTAGTTGTACATTGTTGGAAATGTACTGAAGGACACTGAATTGTATACTTTAAAACAGTTAATTTCATATGTGAATTTAGCCTCAATAAAACAGAAGTAAAAAACAAATTAAGAAGGAGGCTGTCACATTATTATCAGATAAAGTGGCCTTCAAATCAGGGAAAATTACAATGGATAAAAGAGTCATCTCATAATGATAAATGGATTAATTCATCAAGAAGATATAACAAGGACTATTATAGGAATGAACAATAAGATACATTATGTTTTACTCTGGAAAACAGGCCCAGGATTAATGGATGGTAGTTACGGGAAGGCAGCTCAATGTGAAGAAGAACATTAATGGAAAATAGTTTCAACCAATGAATTAAATGCAATATGGCTAAAAGAAAGAATATAGTCTCAGGATTGAGTTCAAATCTCAGTTCTGCTATTTGGTAGTATGATGACCTTGTACAATTTACTTAACTGCTCTAATCGTCAATTTCTCACCTGTGAAACATCAATAATGACTTACTTTCCAGTGATGTAAGAATTACATTAAATTACATATGTAAAGCAGATATAGTAGTTCAATCAATGTAATTATAAGCAACTACTGAGAGGTACTGGTGTGAGTGAAATGTACAATACATTTCGTTGGAGGGAGCGTAAGTAATAGGCTTTTTATACTCAAAGCAAAGTTGGAGCTGAAGCTTACAGGTCATTCAGGAATTTCTTTCTTTTAGAATAACAGTGCATAGTATGTTCCATAGTATCTTTCCTACTCAATGAAACCAACAGATCTGAGATCTAAATCTAAAAAAAAAAAAATCAAAATTAAAAGTTTTAAATGAAATTAAAAGTTAGTTTTGTTTCTCTTTTCTTGGTGGGAATTTGCCATTTCATGAACGGTGTTAAAAGATATAAGAAACTGCTCTTTCAACCATAAGCAATCTTTTCCAAGAAGTAAAAAGGAATGAGATTAATTAATATAGACATAATAAGACACAATTTCTAGCTTTTTCTTGTGAAGTTGCTCTTCACTTTTGGATAACTTGGATTCTCCTCATATAAGACTATCCTTATTTTGAATAAAATTGAAATGGGGGACCATCGCAGGAAACAGACAAGTGGGAAGTCCCCACAACATTTGATTATGATCACTCTGGCTATTATGTTGAGAATGGGCTATATTTGAACAAAAATAGATACAGGAAAAATAGTTAATGGCCATTGCAGTAATCTAGGCAAGAGGTAATGTTCACTACAATGAGGCTGATACTAGTGCATGTGGAAAGAAGTGGTCAGCTGCAAGGCATATTTTGAAGGCAATGACATTTCCTTACAGAATGAATATAGGGCATGAAATAAGCAATCAATGACATCTCTGATTTTTTTTTTTTTGGCCTGACCAAATGGAGAGATGGAGTTGTTATCAATTAAGTGGAGAACACTAAAGGTAGAGCAAGTTCAGGGCACAGAACCAGCAGTTAACTTGAACAGGTCAAGAGTGAGACACTGTTAATTATCCAAGTGGAGTTGTTGAGGACAGAGTTGGATACACAGTCTGGGCTTGGGAAACAAATTTGGTAATCATCAGCATAAAGTTGGTATTCCAACCCACAAGACTAGATGAGACCATTAAGGGAGTAAGTGAAGACAGAAGCTCAAGGACTGAGCCCTGGGTTTGTCCACATTAAACAATCTGGAAAAGAGGAAGCACCAGCTAAGGACACAGAAAGAATAACCTATGAGCTAGGAAAAAAAACCAAAATAGAGAAATATAAGCATAATCAGGAAATGCATTGTTAATATTCTCTTTGGGAACCTTAACAAACTTTTTTGCCATTTTGTAAATATTTTCATTATGAGCAGAGACAAGTATTTTTTGTTTTACAAGACAGAGCATGAACTATGGAAGCCAAGACCTTGATTAAAATTGAAAAATCTTACCTATAACCAAATTATGTGATGCTATCAAATTCTTTATATGTCTTTAACCCTCCATTTTCATCTGCAAAGTATAAATAATGGGTATGTAAGATGTGCATAAATAAGAAATTTTATTTTTATTATTTGACATAAAATATCCTCTCTCTTTCAATTTTCCTATATGCTGTGAATAATTCTAAGGATTCCTCATATTTCAGCTTGTTTGCTGTAGTAGGAAAAATCATGTGGTTAACATGTTCTATAATTTTTAACACATGTTTAACTTCTAGAGGAACTTTGATTTCTCTTTTCATATTTATCAGAAGAAAATATTTTCATTCTTTCACCCAAAGGCTTGCATTTTTATTTCTTGCCTGTTCTGGTATATTATAATTTGTACAGTTTGTAACAGGTCTTTCTCTTTTGTTTCAAATGGAAATCAATTATTGTTGTGAAACATTCACAGACCTAGATTTCTAAATTTTCCAAAGGCTAATTTTACATTAACATTCTGTAAATCATTGACTTTTAATAGCCTTAAAAGACAGCTTCCCTAGAAAGAAAAAAAAAAAATACCAGAGGCAGGAAATCTGAAATCTTCCTTTTAAATCAATGCCCAGTGTTTTGTTTAACAAAAGATGAGTAGAAACCTATATCCTAGAAGAGTAGGTAGTCAAACTCCTTCCCTTCTCCTCTCTCCACCTCCATGTCTTACATGAACAAAACCAGTATATCTTTCCTTCAAATGTCATATATTAGAGCTTTACCCATCTTTAATGTCTGATAAAAATACCACTCTTTCTATAAAACTTTCTCATCTCAATCAACTGGAAATCTCTGATTATCACCATTTTATAATTATTTTTATAAGCAGACTTTCTTGGGCAATTATATTAGCTACTCAAGGATAGAGACTAAGCCTTATGCATACATTTGCCTAATATCATTTAAGCTTAGCTGTTACTCAGATATATGTGTTGATACAACAATAACCAAATACACATTTTTTCCCAAGCACTATGGAATATTCACTGAGATAGACCATATCCCGGGCCACAAAACAAACCTCAACAAATGTAAAATACTTATGATTTTTATAGTATGTTCTCTGAAGATAATGGAATCAAAGTAGAAATTGATAACAGAAAGACAACTAGAAAATCCCCATACTTGGAAATAGCCTAAATAATCCATCATTCAAGGAAGAAATCTCAAAGGAAATTTAAAAATACATAAAACTAAATAAAAGTGAAAATACAGCATATTAAAATATGTGAAATTCAGCTGAAGCCTTCAATCAATAATGTAAGTTCCTACTTCAAAAAATAGAAAAAGAATAACAAAATATACCCAAAGCAAAAACAAGGAAGAAATAATAAAGACACAAACAAAGATCAATGCAATGGAAAACAAGAAAACAATGGAGAAAAATCAATGAAAAAGAAGCTGGTTCTTTGGGGAAAATATAAAATTGATGAAACTCTACTAAGATTGACAAAGAAAAAATTGGCAAAGACATAATTACTAATATCAAAAATGAAACAAAAAACATCTCTACAAATCTTGTGATCATTAAAAGGATAATAAAAAAATCCTACAAATAATTTTGCATTCACAAATTCAATTTAGAAGAAATGGACACAGTCCTCAAAATCCATAAATTACTAAGGCTCAATAAAGATGAAATAGTCAACATAAATAATCTTATTACCCTTAAAGAAGCTGAATTTGTGATTTAAAAGCTCTCCAAAAAGAAACCAGACCCATGTATTTCATTGAAGAATTTTACCAAACATTTAAAGAATTGACACCAATTTTATACATTTCTTTTAGAATATGAAAGAGTAGAGTAGAGAATATTTTCCAACACTTTCTACAAAGCTAGTATTAACATGATACCAAAACCAGACGAGGCCAGTACAAAATAAAAGGAAAGAAAGAAGAAAAAAAACTATAGACCAATATCTTCCTTGAGTTTAGACATAAAAGCTGTCAACAAAATATTAGAAAATTGAAACCAGAAATGTATAAAAAGAAATACACATTCTTACCAAGTGAAATCTATTCCAGGTATGGAAGACTTCTTCAACATTT
Source organism: Vicugna pacos (assembly GCF_048564905.1). Taxonomy (NCBI): domain Eukaryota; kingdom Metazoa; phylum Chordata; class Mammalia; order Artiodactyla; family Camelidae; genus Vicugna; species Vicugna pacos. Next base: position 58,136,307 of record NC_132987.1, on the reverse strand, counting down.
GAAAATAAATCAATTTATTTCACCATCTCACCAAGCTGAAAAAGAAAAATCAAGTGACGTATCAGTTGACAAAGAAGAAGCATTTTACAAAATCCAACATTACTTCATGATAAAAACTCTAAGCATGTTAATAATAGAGTGCAATCACCTCAACGTGAAGAAGAGCATCTACCAAAATTCCCAGCTAGCATTATGCATCAAATCTCAAGGAATACTCCCCCCAAAATTCTTTAGAACTATCACATGACTTCAACACAGGTGTAGGATTCATGAGGAACACATAAAAAGCAATTATATTTTATACACTAAAAATAAACACGTGGCAATCAAATTTTTAAAAAAATACCATTTACAATTAGTCCCCAAAATAAAATTCTTAGGTATAAATGTAATAAAACATGTAAAGAACTTATAGCATAAAAATCACAAAATGTTGATGAAAGAAATCAAAGAAGACTTTCATGGAGTCATGATTTATGGATTCATGTTCATGGATTGTAACTAAATATTATAATATCAATCCTCTTTAAATTGTTCCTTAGGTTGAATGCAATTCTGCAAAAAAAAAAATGTGTCAAAGACATATCCCATGGTTAGTCAATTAATATACCATATACAGAGATGAACATTTTATATGTATTTACAGGTATACGTGTTTCACAATTCAACTCTCTTAATGTCATTAAATTTCTTCTCCTATTTCACATTGGTTTGTCCTAAAAATTATGTAGTTAATTTTTTGCTGGGTTGAAAGTATTAAACATCATTTGAGATTAAGTAGCCTGTAGATTTTGACTGATTGCCAATTTATGGCATTAAAAAAATGTTATAGTATTTTCAATGCACAGATTCTGACACTTATTTCTTCAGCTTTTTATTTAACAATAGTATGATTAACAGAAATGAGAGCGTTGTGAGCACTGAGAAGTCCTTGATTTTATTCTCGGCATCAGATAGCAAATCTTGAGGTCTTTTCCACAGATGTTAAAACCATTTATTTTTGAATGTTGAGAATCACGTCTTCTTCTTCTGATCTTTAACTCATAATGACTAAGTAATCTAGATCTTTGAAATAAAGTAAGTCCAAAAATCTGCCAATAACATTAAATAAAATTTGAATCTGGGTTTTTTAGGACTACATCTCTTTACTCAGATAAAGATTTACTCCAGTTTTTTTTTCCCTTCTGTATTTGGTAGCATTGAAAGTATTATTGATACTTGGCTTGAATGAGAGAATTGCTCACATTTATCTAATTCAATTTATTCTTACAAATGGCCACAAAAGTGAGGCACAATGTCTGATTAGACATTGAGGCAACATGGAAAAGTTATTGTCATAATGAATTTATAAATTTATGTGCATTCTTTATCTTCTGTGTAATTCTGTGAGGTCCTTGATGCCACGCCTTACATGTGCGACCTCTCTGTATCTAGATCAATGTTTTATTTTGTTCCTCATCATATCAGAGGATACTCTCATACTCAAAATGGTTGAAGCAGGTAAGATAATTTGTTGTTTCACATAACTAAAAAGTCCAGGGATCAGTTTGGCTTTAAGGAAGACTGAATCAAAGATGTCATCAGAATTCTGTCTCTGCCCCTCAATTCTGCTTTCCTGCCTTAGGGCTTCATCCTCAAGGAGATTCTCTCCACAGAGCAGTCTTTGGAAGCTTCACTCATCTTTTCTACAACACTGTAAGCCCGACAGAAAGAATGCTCCTCCTTCTAATAAGTCCAGTTAAGTTCCTAAGTTTGAATGATAAGTCTGGTGTGAGTCATATGTTGATCCCTTAGTCATTTACTGCAGACAACATATATGGTGCTCTGACAGCACATGCACGCATCAAACCCACCTACATTTACACATGGCGTAGGGCACTGGGGTGTTTTCTTGACGGAAATTGAGAATCTTTTCGTAGAAAATAGTAAATAGGTGCTGGGCTGGCATAAATAAGATATCCAAACAATACGCATCCAACACAAATATCTTAAATGAAGTAATTACAGCAATTAAATAATGAAAGTAAAACATGAATTAAAGAATGTCCTTGGGTTTACATTTGGTGTTGGAGTTATGCTTCTGGTCCTTTCAAGCCCTGTGTACTTGAGTAAATGACATAAACTCTGTGAACTTTACTTTCTTTGTATTTTTTAAAAATTATTTTAAGTAATAAACAAAATATTTAGAATCTACTAGTGAGAAAATTGTGTACAGAAGAAAATCTAAAAGCATTTTAAAGATAGAATAATGTAACAGTTTAGCAGGTTTGTTGGAACTTAACAAATATCATGAAAATTAACCATAACTTTATGCTTTAATAAGTGGTGCAAACCTGAATTTAAAAAATTATACCATCTACAATTCCATTGGAAATATAAAGCATTTAAGAAAAATATCCTCCCAAATACGTATGAGACCTACATACAGAAAAAAGTTTAAAAATTAAAGTCAGGTTTATTAGGCTATAATTTATATACAATCAATTTTTCTTTTTTCCAAGTACAGTTCTATGATTTTTAACAAATGCACACAATTTGGCAACCACTAGCACACTAAAGATAATGAACATTTGCATCACCCTCAATCGTTCCCAAAGGCTCTTTTGGCTAGCTACATCCAGCCCCTGGCTCCACTGATCCTTTTTTTTTTTTTTTCCCTTGTCCTTACAGTTTTGTCTTTTCCAGAACATCATATTAATAGAATAATGCAGTATGTGTCTTTTTGAATCTGGCTTCTTTCACTTAGCATCATGTATTCACTATTCATCATGTGTTGCATGCATCAGAAGTCCTTCCATTTAATTGCCGAATAGAATTACATTCTATGCGGCTCTCCACATCTTGTTCATCCTTTTAACAGTTGATTGACATTTGAGTTGTTTCTAGTTTTTGGCCGTTATCAACATTGCAGTAAACTTTCTCATACAGATTATTTTGTGAACGTGTATTTTGTTTCTCTTGAGTAAATACCTAGGAGTGGGATTTCTGGGTTAAACAGTAAGTATTTAACTTTGTGAGAAATTACCAAACTGATTTCTAACATGTCTATACCATGTTGCATTCCCACCAACAATGTATAAATGTTCCAGTTGCTCCACATTCTTGTCAGTACCTTGTATTGTCTGAGAAATAGTCAGATTAGCTTAAGAAATACAGAAAAAAATTACTCATTACAATTAAAGTCATTGATAATTAAAAACAATATTATTATTGATAATAACAATAATATTTTAGCAAAGCAGGAATAGAGAGAATTCCCTTAACCTGATCATGAGATAACTACTAAAGTTCAACCATAAGCATCTTATTCTATGGTGAAACTTTAGGTACATTTTAATTAATATAAGAATTAAGATCAAGTGCTCACTATTGTCAATGACAGCCATTGTTTTACTATTTCAAACCCATGAAATAAGATAAAAAGATAAAGTAGAATTAAAAAGTAAATATCATTTAGTTAGAAAACCAAAGACAATATGTAGATAAGATATAAAAACTAATTTGAAAATGTAAGTAAGATTTTCATGATACCTAGTCAACTCACAAAAATTAAACAAAATTTAAATATGTCAGCAACACCCAAATAGAAAATGTAATAGAATAATATAAAACACCTACAATAACACAAAAAGTATAAATCATGCAGGGATGTGTGAAACAAAGTTGAAGGATGTAAAAATAGACTAGAATAAATAGAGGGAAATAGAATATTCTCAGATGAAAAGTAATATTAAAAGGTCAGTTCTTCCAAAGGAACTTACTAACCTAATGCAATTCTGATTGAAATTACTAGAGAAAAAGAGGTAGAGATGAGGTAGGAAGAGCAAGGGAACTAGAAAATTGAGAAATAAAAGTAGACAGTAAGGTTTGGAAAACTGTATGAGGAGAGAACCCTTCTGATACAATGCTTCATTATTAAAGTATTAATAATCATAACTCTGTGGTACTGGTACAGGAAAAGAGAAATAATACAATGTAACAGATAAGACTTTTCCAAAACAAATCTAATTATGTTAAGAAGAAAAAAAAAACAAGCTCCTTAGTATATGATAGAAATGACGTTACAGATCAATGAGGAATGAAGAGGAGCTTCGGGACGTGGTTTGCTGGGACAACTGGCTATCTACATAGAAAAAGATTAAATTCAATTCTTTTTCAAACCATAAAAAGTAAATTACACAAGGATTAATTATTTCAATGTGAGAAAACAGTACTTTAAAACTAGTGGAGGACAACAGCAAGATAACTTTGAGTTCTCAGATTTAAAATGTATTAGTTCAACAAAACACAATTAACAAATTTCATTAAAAATTTGGCTAGAAAAGGAACTACATTGACTTTTAAAGTTATTATGACCAATGACAACATAATAAAGTGAATGATAAGCTGGAGTGTGGAAGTAGATATTACAAAGTATGTAACAAACAAAATTATGGTTGAAGATACACTGAAGCTTCTACCAGTCATTATCTTGACTGTGCTGAAAGTTCCACAGACATACACTTACATTAAAACTTATCAAGTTGTATACTTGACATTTTACTGTATGTCAGTTAAATCTCAACAAAGTAGTTGTTAAAAAGTTAAGAGAAAAACAACTAAACAGGAAAATAGGCAAAATATAAGAACAGGCAATTTACCAACAAGGAAAACTGAATGGTCCATAAGTATATAAAAATATTCACTCTCATTTGCAACCAGTGAAACACACATCAGAGTAATGATCTTCTATTCCACAATCATAAGATTATCAAAATAAAAAAGGTAGCAATACCAAATCTTGGTGTTATGCTGTGGAAAATTAAAAAAAAAACAACTACTACTAGAAGTGTGAAATAGCACAATCATATTACAGAGTATTTTTGCAATGTTGGATAAATTTAAAATGTGAATATGCATGAATATCCAAAGGCTCACAATCTGAATTTCAATTGCTAGAGAAAACCCTTGTATATGTGCCACATGGCATACATACAAAGATTTCCACTGAAATTATATATGCAATAGTAAAGATAAGAATCAGTCAAAATGTCTACAAATAGGAGAATTAATAAGTTATAATTTATTCCTAAATTGAGATTTAATACTAAGCAATAGTTAAGATTAATTATAGAAAACATGAATAAAATGTCAAATGAACAGTTTTTAGAATTAAAAGAATAGGATAAAATAATTCAGTTAAAACTTTAAAGTACACAAAACTGTACTATATGTTCTATAAAAATGTACATATAGGCAATAAAGTACAACAATATTGGCCGGAAGGATGTCAAATGTATCAAATTTATCATGGTGATTACTTCTGGGAATGATAAAAAGAGAGGTAATTAGTACTGGTGTGGAGAACAAAAGAGATTTTGAATTTATCAGCAATGTTTTTTTTTAATTAAAAAATACATGTGTGTGTATGTGAAGTAGTAAAATTTTGTAATACTACTCCATGTATTTTTCTGTGACTTTAAGTATTTTGAAACAAAATAGTAACATTCTATATTTTCCAAGATCCAAATGAGCTAATAAATGCAAAACTTTTTACAAAATTGCAAAGCACTAAATGCAGGTAAGGCAACCCTTATTTAAACCAAGTGTTAGGCAGTATCATGTACCCATTTCCTATGAATTATTGATTGATAAATGAATGCACTTTCAAAAGCACTCAGTCTTTTCACCATCATGTAATTGGTAAATATTAAGTGAATAACAAATCAGTGACCAACTTATAAGTGCCCAGAAAATACGACAATAAAAAATGAAGGGACCAGATGGAGGTGGGAGTAAAAATGTGGAGCGATGGATGCCTTTCCAATGTTCCACACCGGGCTTAGCTTGCTGCCGACACTCAGTAAATGTTAAACAATAATAATAATAATGGGTACCATCTGCATGCCAAATTTAGACTGGTAGCAACATGCAGGATTGACAGCCCTAAAGGCCAGACTTCCCTTACTGCTTATTCCCAACATGTACAGCATTTTTTTTTCTCAGTTAATAGGATAAATATTCTTTCAGTCACTCAGTTTAAAAGCCACCATTGTCTCTAACTCTCCCTGATCCACCATCACTCACCAAACCCCTTCAGAAATCTGCCTGTCTTCAGTCTCTGTCCTTTCTAAACCAGGCATAGCATTCCTCTCATTGTTTCCATAAAAAAATGGGAGTCTACATTAGTTACTTGCTCAGAGAACCTCTGATCATGTTTTGTTATCTCAGAGGATAAAATCATAGTACTTTAATTTGGTGCAAAAGACTTTTTAATATATTGCCGCAACTCGTATTTCCGACATAATATCATGCTACATCACTTGAAAGCTTTCCCTTGCGTCCTATTTGCCTCACATATGAAGCTAATGGACATTTTTCAAAAAAGAAAAAAAGAACCTTATGACTTTCTAAGTACTCATACTCTTTTCTCATCATGGAATGATCTTATTTCTACCTGCTGGATCCCTACCCACTTTTCAAATCTCAACTTAAAGTCATTTCCTCTGCGAGAATGTCACTGATCCTCCCAAGAGAATCTAATTTCTCTTTCATTTTCCTTTTAACACATCATTTGTGTCTTTTCCACCATAATATAGTCTGCTTTATCTTAATAATCATAGCTAAAATGTATTAAACACATTTGCATGATATATTCTTCTAAGTTCATTTTATTATATTAATATTATTATAACATATATAATATTGTATATTAAAGTATAATCTTCTTCACAAAAGCCTTAGGAGGGCATTATCAGCCATTTTACAGATGAGAAAACTAAGGTATAGAGAAATCAATGAATCTGACCAGAGATAGTAAGGAACAGAGCCAGGATTTGAGTAGAGTGTCTCCTCTTAACCACTAGACTAGTGATGAGCTACCTGTCTTGCTACTAGAGTCTGAGCTACTTGAGAGCAAGTGATTCCCTTATCACTCGTTCCATCAAGTTCTATCTTGGTTCCATCCCCCATCCCACAAAAATATCAGATTCTTCACAGCACCTAGTAGAGCTTCACATAGCTGGCAAATAAATTATCCTATGGAAGGGAAAGGGGAAAAAAGATTCAACTGGTAATATTTAAAGACTATTATTATTATTATTATTATTATTATTATTATTAATTATCATTATTATTATTAAACTAATATTATCTCAGCAAAGAAAAATTAAAACATCTCTCATTTACTCTACACTTCACCCTTCAGGAATAGAGATTGTAGCTTTTGGAGTTATTTAGTTCTAGGCTATCTTCCCCAACAGAAGTAATTAATAGCATTTTGTGTTTTATGTACTCCAACCGGAGGTGGAGCTGTTCTGAAGACCTTAACATGCTCAGGCCATGTTTTGGAAGGATTAGGCCCTTGAGGGAATTAGGTTAGATGATCCACAAGGGAGCCCTGGGAACTGTACAAGAGGAGTGTTATGGACTAAAGGTTTGTGTCTCCCCAAAATCCATCTGTTCAAATCCTAACCCCAATGCGATGGTATTGGGAGGTAGGGCCTTTGGGATGTAATTGGTCATTAGGGTGGAGACTGCATGAATGGGATGAGTGCTTTAAAGGAAGAGATAGAAGAGCTTGCCCCCTTTCTCTCTGCTCGCTACCGATATGAGGAGACAGCCATCTGCAAACCAGGAAGCGGGCTTTCGCTGGGCATTGGAGCTGCCAGCCCCTTGCTCTCAGACTTCCCAGCCTCCAGAACTTTGAGAAATAAATGTTTGTTGTTTAAGCTGCCAAGTCTATGGTGATTCGTTACAGCAGCCAGAGCTGACTGAAACAGAGTAACACTGGAAACTGGCTAGGTGTGCTCTCCTGAAGACTGGGTAGAAAATAGTCATGTGGGTTCTTTTAGAGCTTATGCTCAAATGACTTCACCTCTAGGGAAAAGTTGAGGATCCTTGTGTTCCATGAAGACACCAACCATGAAGATCACAGCTCACAACACAATGCCTAAGGTGCCAAAGGAAACAATGGTACTGACGGAAATAACTAGACTCCTAAGATTTCTCCACATGTGCCTATTCATTAGAACCATGTAAGTGGCAGAGAAGGAAAGGAAACCTTTAAAAACTGATAGTCAACTTCTTGACCATCCTACTGATTTGAGAGTATATAGGAAATTTTAATTTGCTTTATGAAAATAAGGAAATGTGAAATAATTAGTACCTACTAGAGTTCATGAGTGAAGTGATCAACCAAACCACAGTTTGGAAGACTCTTGTTAAATAAAGGTTTATAGAGAATAGACAACATTTTTGTCTTTGTTTTTGAAAGATCCTAAAACCCACTAGTAGAGAAATAACAGTGTAATACAGTTAAATCCATCTGAACTTTGAGGAAATTACATATTTTTATAAAATAAGAAATTATAAAAAATGAATAGAGTATCATTTTTCTTTCTTAAGAGAATCGTGCAAAAGTGAAAGCATTTACAATTTATTTTGAAATATCCCTACTTGACTAAATCCTCATCTTGTCAACTCCTCTGACTGGAATAATACAGAGGAGTAAAAGCTGTATATGAAAAGATGACCATCAGAGTGTTATTTATCAAATTAAAAAGTTAACCAAAATTATATACTTTATTATATTTAGAGAGAAAGGTAGCACTAAAAATCAACAGGCATTTATTGATCTGTAACAGTCATAAGTTAGGACTATCTCTTTAAAACTGAAAACTACGGTTACAACAACAATGAATTTAGTTAGGTAAATTATAGTCCACTCATTAAAAATAATGGTTATGGAAAATATGCTTAAAATGCATACTCATTTCAACTCAGTAAATATGTATTACCAAATGGGTCTATAGCAGTGAATATGTTCCCTGTCCTTAGGGAACTGAAATTTTATTGGCTTATGAAACTGTATCTATAGGGTAATTTTACCATGTAAATATTGTTAGCATATATACTAATAATTAAGAAAATAAGCTTTTGTGCCTGACTTTTAAGGTGGGGTGGTGAATGAAATTTTGGGTGATTTTTTTCACTTTTCATTTGTGTTATTTCTGCAATATTGTTTAGACAATACATTTAGACATTTAGACAGTTGATTGTTTATTCAGTCGACTGGAGTTAAAAGTTAGAGTTAATTAGTAAATATTTATTGAGCTCTATTAGATAATAGATACTGTGATAAGTGTTTCACTTTTCTTTCTTTCTTACAATAACTGCATATGATGCCCTTGCGGTTTAGGGAGATAAAATAATTTGCCGAAGTTCAAGCACGTGATAAATAACCATATCTAGCCTCAAATGCCTGATCCTGAAAGCTGTGCTCTTAACCACTATGGATTCCCCACTGGAGGAGGCCCTGTCCTGGGGATGTTCCACACGCCACCTAGCTTCCTGTTGGTCTCAGGCTAACATTAAGTACCCAAAGTAACAACACTAAATCTGGCTGTGGCCCAGTGCAAGGTCTCCCAGGAGACTGCTGGCCCGGTATCAGAGATCCCAGATGGGAACCCATATAAGCCACCTTCCTAGGCTTACTTTGGCAGCATATATTTCAATCCCAGATGGAAACTTCAAGTGAACAAAACCAAGTTGTACAGCTCAAATATGCAGGATGGATTCAAGTTAAGTTACATTTTTTAAAAGTTAAAATCATCAGATGGAAAATTATTTAATTAGAATTGTTTTTCATGTTGTCTTTTGACTATAAAATGTAGCCCTCTAAATTGTAGTGATGAATTGGGGAAAAAATGTCTTTTTTCAATATATCTTACCCTTTTGATAAGTAACTTTCATGGTTTTATTCTTAAGTCTTCGTGTTTTCCTCACATTTTTTCCCCTTCTTTCTCTTAGCCGTATTTGATATACTAGGCACTCACCATCTGATAAGAAACTTTCTTCCCTCTCAATAATGTGGTAAGCCCAGATGCCATTGGAAATAAGATTATTTATAATTTAACCTTAGCTGTAAAGGTTACGTTCCCCCTCACCCTGCCCTGCTGTTCAAACTCAAACATTCCTAAGTTAGGGTATTAATATCAGTACTAAGGAAATGTCCCCTCGTCCCCAAATGGAAAGGACATACTTTTTACGGTAAAAATATTCTAGGCTAAATTCTTATTCCATCAGTCAAGAACTGTGCAGCCTTGGACAGTTTATGTAATCTCTCTGACTTTCAGTATTAGTGAGTAAGGGAACTAAAGGTAAAGATGGTTTAGTGGGTAGAGGTCTGCTTATAAATTAATTTGTCTATGAAGGCAATATCTCAGATTTTATTCTGCAGGAGAAATGTAATTTCTGTGGGAGGCTTTGCTTTTCTTCTGTAAGCCCTGGCTTTAATAGCTGTGTGTGCATGACGTGTTGTGTCTGTGACAACCGTGCGAAACCATGCATTGTTTTTCGATCATGAATTTTCTGTGTCCCTGTCTATGGTCAGTATTCTCTTTGGTGATTGCCCACTTTTTTAATACTGAATGATCTTCCTTTGGCTCAAAAACACCTCTCTTTGCGGTTTAAATTTTATCAAATGAGAAGTGCAATTCTATCGAACAAAAATTTGAATATAACATATTAAATAAACTAAAAATCCCCCCCCATGTCATGTAGCTCCACCTCAAAGTGCAGGATGTCCTCTAGTTTTAATGCAGTTCCATGAAATTATTTCACGTTCATGTTAGAGATTGTGTGAATGATTGCGAGCGTAGAAAACAAAAATTACCAAGTAGAAAATGAAAGAGTTTATCATTCAAATTTTAAGAGAATTCACCAAAGGCTACCTTTAAAAGAAATTTTTCAAAATACGTAAATGGTATACTATTGTTTTTAAAATATTTTAAGCCATCTTTCCTCCTCTGCACTCCATACGTTTACAGAAAATATTAGAAACAAAATGAAGGACACATTATGCTGTAAAGCTAAATATTAAAAGAATTTGGGGAAAGGGACTTAGGCTAGAGGAAAAATTAAGTTATGGAAAAACTAAATTAACAATAGTTACTGTAACTGAGCATTAAATATAGCTCACAAACATTTTATGGGGAAGATATAGAAACTTTTTTGTCAAGACTTCCATTGAAATTATATTGTCAGACTCTTTTCTACTATTTAGGGAAAATTAATAACTTCTCTGGATTTTAATTGTTGAAGAATTCCCCCAAAAGGGAAGAAAGGAAAGAGACAGGTATTTGGTCAGTGAGAAAGATGTAGCCAGACCTGGAGGGAGAGCTGGATCCTCTGTGAGTAGAGTTATGGAGGTGTCAGAGGACTTGTGGGTGACGGCGACGTGTACTCTACCCCACACAGAGAACTGGCTGGATACCTGAAAGAGGATCAGACCAATGTGCAGGATGGCTTTTCAGTACCACTCCTTGTGAATACCAGTAGTTGTGCCAGTGGGCACAGCCTTTGAGCCAAAAAGGGTATGGGTTAGAATTCAAAGGTGGTGTCTTTTAGCAGAGGGAGCAGAGCTAACCACGTGACCACAGCAAAAGGCTCACGCATTTTCCAATTATTCTGACACCAGTTATGCTTGAAGAGCACCATCATGAGGAACACTGGATATTCTGCTAGCTTGGACGATATGGTTTCAGAGCTAGCTTTAAGTCAATCTAGGCGGAACAAAGTAAATGTGGTTTTCGATTGCACAGTTTGTATGGAATAAATTCATATGTGCTACATGTAAAATGGGTTATATCAACATAAGATTTTCCTACTGAAAAAAAAACCACGTGTCATCTATGAAAATGTTAAATCTCAGCCATCTGCAGATCTGTTGAAGCAGTTTTGAAAACAAGCTTCTTTGAGAGATTTACAAAGTAAAAGCTTTAAGTTGAAACCTTGTTTCCAAAGATGAAGTATTTTCTGTTTTGAATATTTGGCAAAATGCATGTAATGCCTTGCAAGGAAAAGACTGAGGAGAATGTGGACATTATTTTAAATTCAACGTTTTTTTCAGGCGAGTGTATGGATACCTTTGCTGCATGGCAAAGCATTTGCAGAACTGCCCACCCACACAACTGCTGGAACTAAATCCCATCATGCTTTCAGTTAAACAAATCCTCAGACCATTTTTCCTCAAATCTTTATGCAGATGTCAAGACAGCTTGGTGCTAGACATCTAAATGGGAAAGATATAAATTCCAAAAATCTGTCAACTAATAATTTTGTATAATTTATCTTGAATATTATTTATCTCTTTTCAGCAGCAAAAGCGGTAGTAAAAAGATTAATGATTTTTTTTTTTTGGACAAACCAAATGTCTCCTGGATTTTTTTTTTAATATAAGAGTGAAGATGTGTAAGTATTTAAGTTGATGTATTTTGAGTGTGCTGCATAGGAAATGTCACCAAAAATTATTTATGCATTTTAATCTATGTATAATTAGAAATAAACCCCACAATCAATATTTGCAAAATCAGATTCTTCAGAGCCGTAAAAGATACCTCTTAATATGCTACTTCAAAGCTTATTGGCCTAATTTTTTCTTGTTTGTACCCCTTGTTGTGGGTACCAGCTTCACATGGATTATGATAGCACTGTTCGGGGTACCCATGCCACATATCTCGTTTCCTGCTCCCAGGACTCCTGTATTGATTGAAAGGCTTCGGTAGCAGTGGGACCCAGCTAAGTATCTATGATGCACAACTGAGAATTGTCCATTCTTAGGTGAAACATTGAAAAATGGGAAACAAACTAATGAGTAGTTCTCCTCCCTGACCATCACCAAGATTGGCTGTCCTGGGATGAAATTTATACAGCTCTTGGTGGCCGGGATATTAGCAACCCATTGCACTTTGTAGCAGCCAAATCAATAGCATGTTGTAGTAATTGGCTTTTTGTTTTCATCTGCATCGCTCACTTTTTTCTCCACTCCTGATCCCTGGTATGTACTTCCCAATAACATAGTTTCACATCAGCACTTTACCTCAGGTTCTGCTTTCCAGCGAAAACAAGAGTTCTATATATTACTCTGTCAGTTTGTAATACAATTAGTATATATTATTAAAATATAAAATATATCTTAATCTATCTTTAATTTTACAAGTGCTGTATATTTACTTTGTAAAATAAAGGATGAATTATTTAACTAAAAATAAATTTGTCATACTTTTCTATTACCAATTTATTTATATATAATGTGAGTTTTTATAAATGAGGATTCTGTTTTAAAAAGTATATAATTTTAGAAAAAAAATATTCAGTGAAAAAAAACCCTAGAAAAACTTAGATAAATGCATTACAAAATGGAAAATGGGTAGTTAACTACTTGTATTAAGTATTATTGGACATTCTAAAATTGTAAAATAGGAGGCTTCTGAACTCACCTATTCCCATGAACACACCAAATCTACAGCTACACATGGAACAGTTCCCTCTGAAATAAGTCCAGAAACTAGCTCAACAACTTCTACACATTGAGCAAACAAGAAAATACTCAAAATGAAATTCAAGGAAAGGCTGAGACACATTCTGGCCACCAGTCCCAACCTCACCACAGCAACATACAGTTGGGAAGGAATTCACAACTCCTGGCTTCTCCCTGAGGGGCAATTGGTTTGGACTAAAACCAAGTGCCCTAATTTTTAAGAATTCTATTTGAAAGACAGAACTCCAAAACACTAGCTATGAAAGCCATTGGGGTTTGAGTCCCACAAGACCCACAAGACTACAGCAAACACAGAAAGAATTCTTAACAGGTTCAAGTGGACTCGCTGTAGCTGTCTCCCCAGGGCTCAGTCCAGAGGCCACAGACAGAAACTCCAACTCCCCTTTCCCTGAAAGAGGCCTCTTTGCATACTTTGTAAGCAGTTGCCTTTAGGTCAGGCTTCTAATTTAACACACACTTAAAGGCTCTAATGGAGAAAGTAGATAACATGCAAGAACAGATGGATATTGTAAACAAAGACATAAAAATTCTAAGAAAGTATCAAAAAGAAATGTCAGAGATCAAAAATGTTCTTTATTTAGAAGTAAAGAAGGTGTTTGATGGGCTCAGTGGTACACTGGACACGGTTGAGGAAAGAATCTCTGAGCTGGAGAATATATCAATAGAATCTTCAAAAGCATAGAATTTCTTTACAACCTTTTTAATTTTCATGGAATCTGTAGTGATGTCCCTCCTTTCTTCCTAATGTTAGTAATTTGTAGTCTATCTGGTTTTTTTTTAGCTTAACTACAGACTTATTAATTTTATTAATCTTGTTTAAAGAATTAGCTTTTGGTTTCATTGATTTTCTCTATTGATAGAACATTTAATAGAATTCCACTTTCTTTCCTTTCTTAGTGTATCAGTTACTTTTTATTTATTTTCTTTAGTGATTACCTTTGAGTTTTCAATATACATTTATAGTAAATCCAAGTCCACTTTCAAATAATATTATATCACTTCATGTGTATTGCAAGTACATTATTATGACAAATAATTCTAATTCCTTCTTCCTATCCCTTATATCATTGCCATCATTCATTTCAGTTACACATAAGCCATAATTACTGAATACATTGTTGCTATTATTATTTTGAACAGTCTCTTATTCCTTGATCATTTAAAAATGAAAAATGAAAGTTTTTATTTTACTTTCACTGTTTCCTTTTTTGAGGCTCTTCTTTTCTTTATGTAGATCTGAGTTCATGATCTATATTATTTCCCTTCCTTCTTAAAGAACTTCTTTTAACATTATTACAAAACAAAAAAATCCCCTTAATTTTTATTTGTCTGAGAAAATCTTAATTTCTCCTTCACTTCTAAAGTATACTTTTGCAGGGTACAGAATTCTAGGTTGGTGGCTTTATTTCTTAACACTTTAAATATTTCATTCTACTCCCTTCTTGCTTACATGGTTTCTGAGAAGTTGGATATAATTCTTATCTTTGATCTTCTATTGATAAGATGTTTGTTTCCTCTGGCTTCTTTCGGAATTTTTTTTATTTTAGATCTTTTGTAATTTGAAAGTAATACGCCTATGTGCAGGGTTTTGCTGTTGTTTCACCCTGCTTGTGTTCTCTGAGGTTCCTGCATCTGCGGTTGAGTGGTCTGACATTTATTTGGGGGAAATAGTCAATCTTGTTGCTTCAGGTATTTCTTTTGCTCCTTTCTCTCTTTTTCTTCCACTTTTCCCATTAAATGCATGTTGTACTTTTTGTAGTTGTCCACAGTTCTTGAATATTCTGTCCTTTTTCCTTTTTCAGTCTTCATTCTTTGGTTTGGTTTGGTTTGGTTTGGTTTCTGGTTTTTGAGGATTCTATTGATATGTTCTCTAGCACAGAGATCCTTTCCTGAGCTATGTCCAGTTTACTGATAAAGCAATCAAAAGCATTCTTCATTTCAGTTACAGTGTTTTTGATCCCTGGTATTTCTTTTTGATGCTTTCTTAGTATTTCTATCTCTTTATCTACATGTCCCATATGTTCCTTCATGTTATCTTCTTTATCCATTAGAGCCCTTAGCACATTAATGATAGTTATTTTCAATTCCCAGTCTGATAATCCCAACATCTCTGCCTTGTCTGCTTCTGATGCCTGTTCTATTCAATTTTTTTTTGCCTTTTGTTATGCTTTGTGATTTTTTTCTTAATAGCCAGACACAATGTACTTAAGAAAAGGAACTGCTGTAAATAGACCCTTAGTAATATAATGGTGAGTTGTGGGGATAAGGGAAATGTTTTATAGTCTTATTATTAGTTCTCAGTCTTTTAGTAAGCCTATGCCTCTGGACTGTGAAGTTAGCAAGTGTTTCTCAGTTTTTTGCTCCTCACCTACGTGGTACGTGATGGCCAGGTGGGCTGGAGCTGAGTAGTTCCCTTCTCCCACGTGGAAAAAAAAAAACAACAAAAAAGGAGGGTGAAATCAAGAGCCACAGAAGCTTATTTCCAGGTCTTGAATTCTAATGGAATTAACCTGCTTGGTTTCAAAATTTCTTGGGACCAGTTTCCCTTTCTTCCTTCCATTTTCTTCCTTTTGGAATGGAAAAGTCTGTAACTGTTGTCCTACGCCTGTCCCTCAGTTGCATTTTGGGAGCCGATAACTTCTCTTGATAACTTCTTTTCTTGTTTCACACGTCCACAAATGGTGTGGAATTTTGTCTCAGGATGGACAGGTCATACCCAGAGTCTCATGCCTGATTTAGATTAATGTATTTTGCATGTAGGATGCACATGAATCTTGGGCGGCCACAAGGCAGACAGTGATACCCTGAATAATGCTTCCTTCTAAGATGTCCACACCCGAATCCTTAGAACCTGTGAATGTTATCTCATATAGTAAAAGAGACTTTGCAGATATAATGTAGTTAAGGATTTTGAAATTAAGACAATATCCTGGATTATCTGGATGGGCCTGATGTGATCAGTAGGATGTTTATGAGAGGAATGCAGAAAGAACCAAACTACAGAGAGGGTCATAAGGTGCTAGACACAGAGACTGGAGTGATGTAACTTGACAAGGGGCCTGGGGGTGGCAGGGAACTGTGATGGTTAATTTTCTATGTCGGCTTGCCCAGGCTGTGGTTGCCAGTGAATAGCTGTGAAGCTATTCTTTAGATGTGATTAACATTTAAATAAATTGACTTTGATCACCCTCCATAACTTAAGTAGGCCTCATCCAACCAGTTGAAGGTTTTCAGGGAAAAAACTGAAGTTCCAAAGGGAAAAAAAAACTTCTGCCTCTAGACTGCTTTCAGACTCAGGAATGCAGTATCAGCTCTTCCCTGGGACTCCAGCCTCTGACCTGTTCTGAAAATTTTGTATTTGTTAGCATCCACCATGGCATGAGTTAATTCCTTGAAATAAATCTCAATCTCAACCTCTCTCTTTTTGTCTCTCTCTCTCCCTCTCAAGCCTATTGGATCTTTTTCTCTGGAAAATCCTAGTACAGGGACATAAACTAAAACAAACAAACAAACAAAAATACAGATGGCCTCTGGAAATTGGAAAAGAAAAGTACACATACTCTCCTCTAGAGCCTCCAGAAGGAACCAGCTGTGCTGACACATTGAATTTAGCCCAGTGAATCTAACTTTGAACTTCTGCTCACCAGAACTGTGAAAGAATACATTTGTGTTGTTATAAGCCAACAAGTTTGTGGTAGTTTTTACAGCTGCCCTAGGAAACTAATGCAGGACCTCACCTTCACTTAATTAGTTAAAGACTCCTGTTCTAAAATATGTTCTTTTAGCTAATAGTATCTCTCCTCTTATTTAAATGACAAGTTCACTGACTCATCCCGTGTCTCACTTTGCGTCATTTCAAACTTCCTTTTTGCTTCAGTTTTTGCCGTGTCAGCCTGCTGTGTGCAAGTGTAACCCAGGTGTGACCCACTCCGCCTGAGCCATAAGGAATAGCTCCACTTACCTTCTCGAGCTTCTCTCCCACAACCTTGTGGAACAGTGTCCAGAAAGTGATCAGCCACTCTGACATGGAGAAAAGTCTCAGATTTTGAGGGAGTTAACCCCACATGGCTGCTTTTAACTAGTGAGAGGCGAAAACAAGTGAATAAATAACTTCTTCTTTTGAAATTCAGGAGAAATAAACAAGTGCTTTCTACCTGGTCCTCTGAAGAACCAGATCTCAAGTAAGATAGATGTCTAGTGTCCCACTAGACATGGTAATTTATTCTGAGATTGGCTCTCCTTCTTCCCTTTTATACCCTTCTCACTCCCACTCCTATTCCTTGGGATCACTCTCAAAAATAAACTATCTGCAAGGAGGACTATATTTCATGCCTACTTTTTTAGGGAAACTGGTTTAAGTTGATTGGCAACAGAAAAGACCCTGGAAAGCACATCACCAGGTTGGGATTCTAAAACTAGAACACTCACCAGTCAGGTGGCAGTGAGGACTATGGTACTGCTGGTAAATGGAGCGATGATAACTCTTGTATGCCGTAGGCTTATAGTCTCTAAGAATTTTACCAATGATAGGTTGAAACTTTAGCTTCTGAGGTAGTTTTAAAGGGTTGATATTTAAATATCTTATAGGGGCAGAAGTCATTCTAAAGATTGTCATTTGGCTGGTTCTTATTTGCAGCTTCAAAACCTTTAGAACATAAAGTGATTGACTTAGGTAGTTAAGCTCTGAAAATTAAAAAAAAAAAATGCTTCCACGGCAACATTTATTTAAAGACCCTCAGCTCCGGCAGCTACAATGCAGAGGTCCAACTGTTAATTATAAACGTAGCCCAGTTACAGCTAATTCTGTAACCTTGATAGCTCTCTCATGTCAAAGACAAGATGCCAGTAGAAAAAGAATGAGCCTTGAGGCCTACAGTGGGAATATTTGATTGAGTGAGCTTCGAACGTCTAACCTCTGCATTGTCTCGAGTGTTCTGACCCAGCAGGGGCCCTTTCCTTTCCTTTGTAACAAAAGGAATGCCTCTTGTTTCCTGGAGTTCCTACAGACACCTGAGGACTTTGCCTTGCAAGATCATATTTGTTTTCATCAAAAAATATCCCTGCTTCTTTTTATTTCCTCCATAATAATAAATACAGTCAGCTTGAGTAAGAAAATAAAGCCCTTATTTCAGGAAGAAGTAGGCAGAAAAAGGATATATATATATATACACACACATACATATATATATACATAGAGAGAGAGACACTCATCAAGCAAATGGGATAAAATGCTAACAATAGATTAATTGGAGTTAAATTCATATGGATGTTCTTTGCACTATTTTTATTTTTGTAACTTTTTATAAGTTTGAAATTATTTCCAAATAAAATTGTTTAAAGTACATATTTTCAGAACTGCACTTTAAAGAAATGAGAAAAAAAAATAAGACTTTTCCTCTGGACTCCTATATTCTACATTCCTAAGGAGAGCAAAAATTAGACAAATATTCTTTGTTTTTAACATTTTAAAGGAGGCTAAAATCTCTTAAAGTTCACACTCAACATCGCCAAACACATTTCAGGAATCAGTCCTGGATGATTGGTTGGATGATATAAAAAGTAATAAAATCACTTTCCTCAGACATGCCAGAGCAGAAGGTTGTGAAATTGGTACGAGCTGGTTCAAAAGTAATCCGAGTCCTTGCTTGCATTCCAAACAAGCAAGATCAAAAAGTAAGCCCAAGGAGCAAGCTGTTCCTTAAGTATTTGACTTCTTTGACCCTAAGAAATACCTGAATTTTAAGAGACAAAATAGTACCCATGAAATTGAATTTTCTAACACCTTAAAATGTAAGACACTATGTAAATGTCCAAAATGAATCATCTTCCTAGCTTTAGCCAAAAGTTATTAGAAAAGTGTTTTGCATTTTTTTTTAGTTTATGATATATGACAGGGAAAGCGATTTAAAAAAATCTATCTGAGATTGTTTTATTGTTCCACCTGATGAAATATTTTCACCCACTTCTATAATTTAATGTCCAAATTACAAATGGTGAAGTGCTTCAACTAATACATAATGTCATCCTATCGGAATTACTTAGGATGGATGGTCCTTTATTTCTCTAATCTGACCACTGCTTTTTTGTCTCTTCACTGCAAAACTGGCATTCTACTTATATTGTGAAACAAAAGGGACATTTTAAACCTCTTTTTGTGGCATAAGTCTCATCAGGTTTGGCATGCAGAGATGAAAACACAGCTCTCATTACAGAGATGATAATTCCTAGGGAAAGTCAGCAGTTCTTTCTCCTTTCTCTCACTGTCCAGAAGCAGCAGTTTAGGGCTTAAATGCTTAATCACCTCCATATTAGGTGAGTTATAATAGCGAGTGAAGACTTCTAAGTTGTGCTAAAGATATTAAGTGATTCTCTACCCTGGGATAGGCACACTATATTTGTCCTACAGTTCATATTTTCAATACTTAAATTTTATTTTAACCCACTAATTTTATATAGAAATAAACTGTGGCCTGGACAGAGGTGGTAACTTGTTCAAAGCAGAGTTGTAATAGCATCCAGGCATTCTGTCTCAGCCTAACATTATAGGCATCACACACTAGAAACCTGTTTTTGTTTACTCTGGATTTACCCTGCTGGTGCCCTCCGCTTGTATGCAAGGAGGGAGCTCTGATTCCTTGCATTGATGATGATCCTTGGACGACCACCTACATATTAGTTTTAATGTGAATTAAGACTGTTCCTATGTAAAATCTAAATGAGACTGCAGAGATTAAATAGGTTGTAACTATTTGCATGGTTGATGCTTGACTTTAGTTATTAAAGTTTGCAACATATATTGTTTTTACTTTTAAAAGTGGATTTGTGTTGTTTTGAGATAGAGACTAGAAAAACAATGGAAAATATTAACAAAGCTAAGTGTTGTTTTTTTTTGAAAAGATGAAGAATAGTGACAAGACTTCAGTTAGTCTAGCCAAAAAAAAAAAAAAAAAAGAGAGAGAGAGAGAGAGAAAGACTCAAATAAGTAAGATTGTGAATAAAAGAAGAGGCATTACAACTGATACTACAGAAATTCTAAGACTCATAAGAGACTAATATGAACAATTATCCACCCCAAACTTGGATAATCCAGAAGAAATGGATGAATTCTTAGAAATATACAATCTACCAAGATTGAATCATGAAGAAACAGAAAATCTGAACAGACTAATAGCAAGTAATGAGGTTGAAGCAGTAATCATAAACCTCCCACTTGTTAATCATAACATCCTACTTGTGAATTCTACTAAACCTTTAGAAAAGAATTAACACCAATCTTCTTCAAACTCTTCCAGAAAGGCTGAAAGGGAGGAAACACTCTGAGGATTGCAAACTCATGTTCTGAGAAATAGTCGTGGAAATTTTTGAGGCTTACATTGATGTTGCATTCTTTTAAAGTGAATTTGTGTTTTCTTCTGCCACATGACTGGGTATACTATCAACTTGGGATCTTTTAAAATGAAATTCTGAGCTTATGTTTTGTTGGATCATATAGGTAGGTAACCCTGAATGACATGACCATGTAAGAATCAGCATATGTTTGCAGGCAATTATGGAATCTGAACTGAGACTGGATCTCAAACATGGGCTCTGAAATGCATTGTAAACCTCTTATTAGAATGAGGACTTATGGAACACACGTGATAAATGGAATTATGGTCCAACTACATCTTACTATATACGTAATGGGTCCTTGGACACATCCTTAGGTCAGTTGCCTGATCTCCAGTACATAAGTGAAATGCACATATTTAGAAGCTGGTAAAATCGTCATATAGATTATCTTGACTGCAGAGTAAATGTTATAATGGAAGAAATGTCAAGTGAAAGCTGAAACTGTCACCTCACACTGCCAGGATTGTTAATCAGCTGTATTACCATATACCAGGAGGAACTGCAGAGGTAAATGTAATCATCAAAGATATAAAGTATGCTGAGGTGGTGACCCGCCCCCCTACCCCCATTTAAATCAGCAGTACAATTCCTGAAAACGCAGATGGATGATGACAGATAACAGAGAAATATGGTCACCCTTACCAAATGGCAGGATCCATTGCAACTGTGTAAGCTGTGGATCCTAACTGGAATAGGTCAAGATAGTCCCTGACACTGGGTACACAGCTATTGAGCTGGAGAATGTATTTTTCTCAATCCTCATCAGTAAAGGAAAAAAGAGTTTGTTTTACATGAGACGGACAGCAGTACACACTTCACTGTTTTAACCCTGAGCTATGTTAATTCTCTTGATCTATATCCAATAGTTGGCAAGTCCTCTGATTATCTTAAAATTCTACATAATATAATGCTATTCTGCTACACTGATCTGCCATGTTCATTGGACTTGGTAAGAGAGAAATTTCAAGTACTTTTGTCATTTGTCTATGATGCCAAAATTACAAAATATTATGGCTTTCGAAAACAAATTGCATTTCTTTTTATTCACCTAACATTTTATATAATTTTGGTGTATCTTGAGAAGTTAAAATTTTTTCTAAGTTTCTAAAGGCTTATTCTAGACCTATTATGGAATAAGCTCCAAGTTCCTTATTGATTTGCAAATATTTTCAAAATATGTTAAATTCATTGGCAATTTATTCTATTACATATTTCCTATTTTGCACATTTACTTTATCCAGTACAATAGTTTTTAATTTATAGAAACATATTTAAATTTATGCCTATTTTTTACTTTTTTAGTACTCTTTGATAGTCTTATCTGTTCATATTTCCAGATAGCATCTATTGTCTCATTACAGAATTCCAAGGAAAAACATGATAGGTTTAGTAGTGAAATTACGTTAATTCTACTAATAATTTGGGAAAACTTAAGTCTTTATAACTATTGAAATATTTATTTATAATAGAAGTTTCTGCACATATTTTATACATTCAATAAATTGTTACTGTTTCATATAAAATATGCATATTTTTCATTGGGTTAATCACTAAAGGGAAATTTTGTATTATTCTTTTTGTGAATGCAATCTACGTTAAATAATAACATATTTTATTAAGAAACATTGGTGAATAAAGCAAATTAGGAAATAAATCCTAAAGAAAATGTGTTTTACTTTCTATGTAAATCTAGACCTTATAAATGTAGATACACTTAAGTGTGTGGAAAAGAAGAGAACAGTCATAGTGAAGGGTCCTTGGCATTACACACAGAAGCAATTGAAAAGTAACAGTGTTTAGCTGACATAGGTGAGAAGCTGTAAGTTTCATCCATTGAAAAGTTTTGCATGTGGGCAGAATAGATATATTTGTGGTCATAAGAAATACAATTGTACCATGAACAGACATATCAAGGTAACAGATTTTGACAAAGTATTTTAATAAATTCAGTTATAGACAGCATAGGCTACCCCAGAACGCAATGAGTTAGTTCCCAGCCCTTGCAGAAACTGATAACCACTTGGAAGGGTATTTGTCAAACAGATAAGATATTGAATAGTGATATTTTGAATTCCTTTCAATGGCAAGTCTTTGATAACATGGAACTTATGGTAGAGTTTATTTTCCACTCTGATGTTCTTCTAACCCCACACACAGAATTTATGATCTTAAAAAAAAAAATATGGTTGATCATCATTCCCATGACTGTGTTGCTTCAGTTCCTAGTTCAGGAGGCATTTTGTTGGCGGATGTAAAATTGCACCTGTAATATAGGATATTATTTGAGGACACAGCCCTTATTTAAATTCCTTCAGGGTTCATTTTAAAGTTAATGGTTTCAGCTGATTTGTTGGATTTGATTCACATTGTTAAATGCTTTAGTACAAGTTGGAAAAGCCAACTTTACATTCATTTGCTTGCAAGCAGAATAAATCCCCTACGACAAAAACCAAGAAGGGTGATTGACCTAACTCAGCTTTTGTGCCTTTATTTGTTAAGGAAGTCGAAAGAGCCATGAGATTGATTAAATCAAATAAATAGGTTGGAGTTGACACTTTGGGTAATTTGGACAATTCTCTTTGTTTGATACCCCTCTAAGTATTGCCAAGCCTGTTGCCATGCACACAAACACGACCGTTTGCTGGTAAATTATCACTTTTTGGAAACTGAGCTAACACTGGTTCCTCATTTAAAAAAAAAAAAAAAGATTGTTAAGTCTAATGTAAATACCTAACAGCCCACTCCTGTTTGGGTTTCGGTTGGATGGTTTAAATGGTTTGTGAATTTTGTTTTCCTCACATACAAAATCAGCTGACTTTCTTAGCTTCCAACTCGAAACTGATAACTTTGATTCCTTCGAACACAAATAGAACAATTTTAATCTCTTGGCACAGATTTCAAGAAAACTTTATTTATTTTTTTAATTAATACCTTTAACCCATACATTTTCAAGCATTTCTCTGAGACGCAGAGTGAGCAAAACAAAGCACCTGGCTTTGCTGGGTGAGATTTAGGCATCTGTTGAATCCTACGACATCTCCTCAGGACTTATGTTGGCTTCTATGGAAAGAGAATGAACCCAGTTTCTTGCAGAATGTTGCTTTACAAAGTAATGGGAAAGGAAAGAAAGAAGCACAATTCATTGTCACTCAAAACAAAAACTAAGTGGCACAAGAAAGGGATTAAGTGCTATAAGGTTTCCTGCATGAGAATGAGCAGCTTCTCTTGGGAAAGATTTTGTGATCTCAGAAGGTGAAGAGTTTGAACCAGAAAAAAAATGAAGACAAGGAATTGAGGTCCAATAATAGGTAAGTAATCTGCTTACTGATAAACAGATAAGTAATCTGATTAGTGAATCAAATAATTCACTAATAAATTTTAAAAGGCATATGATTTAGTCTTGTGAAAGGTGAATATTGCCCTGTATAGCAATTATTTTTGTAACTAAATTAGGTCATCCAAAAAGGCTTGATTTTCCAGGGACACTGGAAGCATATATCACTATAAAATCTCTAGAGAAGCCTGACCTGATATTGCATATAATTGAGACATTCCTGCTTCCTTCAGGGAGTAAATCAGTTGATTTTCAACTCTTCTATTCACCTCTAATTTAGGTGTCCTCTTTCTAAACTGTAATTTGACCCAGAACATCTCTGAAATGTCTGAGACATTTAGTAATTCCTCAAGGGGCTGTTACACCTGTGACTCATGATGAATTCAGAAGGTAGAACAAGTTAATGACTTAAAAAAAAACATATTTGATGTGGTAGGATTCACTTCCAGGAAATCACTTAGCATAAAATCTAAAGGTCAGGAGGATGGAAAGTAGCAACATGATTGCCTAACACCATTTCCTTTAGTGATAAATAAGGGAAGATCACTGAGTTCTTATCAGAAGAGGTGCTTTTATAAACTAACATCAGAAGGGCAGCATGATGTTGTTGAAAGAGGGCCAGTGTAGGAATTGAAGACCTGGAATCAGTTCTGACTTTGATACAAATTTTTTGCCTGACTCTACTTACATACGTCTCCTCCTGGGGCCCCAGTGCCCCCCTGCACCTGTCTGATAGAAGAGCTGGAGAAGATCAATTCTAAGGTCACTTCCAGTTCCGACAGCGCTATCTCACCTTGCCATGCATTTGATCCTTTTAAGACAGGATGGGAGGGGGCAGGGCCCAGCCATTCAAGGAATGCTACAGCAATTAACACCAAAATGGTGAAAGATTCAAGCCCCAGGAGGCCTTGAGGCTCAGGATGATGAGAGATTTAACTTCTAGTAGATCTTGAGCTTCATTATATGATCATTGTAATACATTAACATGGTGAGTAACACGCCCACAGGCACCATGGCAGTCCCAAGGCTAGCCACAAAAGGTCAAAGAGTGGGAAATGGCCAGCTTCCTGGGAATCCCAGCCCCTTCCCCAGGCTACTTAGACTGGTCCTTCCGCTTACTAGCATATGAAGACACCAAGCCCATAAAACCTTAGGCCACCTCTCTCTCTCTCTCTCTCCATTCAGAGACAACCCACACTCTGTCTAGAGGGTGTGTACCTACTTTTAATTTGAGCACTCAATCCCCACAGCTCGTGGCCTTTCTCTTGCCTTTCAATATATCTCTCTGAATAAATCTACCTTTACTCAACTGTGGCTCGCTCTGCTCTTAAATTCTTTCCTGAGCGAAGCCAAGGACCCACACTTGGCGGGGCACATCCAACCGAAGCCTGGGACACGGCCCTTCTCACGCCCCACATCTGTTTTCCTGCATCACTTTCGTACTTTTAAGAGTGAATTGAGATGGAGGCCTGACTTGAGTTTATAGGCTTGAAAACTTTGGAAGCTACTCTGTGGTGAATCATGCAAAGCCAAGTCACAGCTAGAATTACATTAGAAATGAAGCTGAGAAGATTAGGAATAGATCACTTGGCCACAAACCAGTGTTGAAGAATCTAGTGTTGAAAAGAAACAGAATGTATTAATAAGTAACATAGTTTGAAGTTTTGCATTACATTTGATGCTCAGTTTGAAAGTCTGCAAATAGCGACTGTATGCAAAATCATAGGCTAGCAGCGACTACTAGGACACTAATTGAACAAAAGACTATAAAGTTTAAAGAGATTAGAATGATTAATCTTTCTGATGCTAGTGATAAAAAATAGATTGACTATATTTAAATGACAGCCTAGAAAATTGATTCAGAAACTGGAAACAGGGTTGGATGAAGGCTCTTAAAAATATCTGGGTGACACACTCATTTTATAGATGGAGAAACTGAGGCTCCAGAGAGATTTGTCTAAGAGAGAGAGCAAAAGAGAAAATGGAAAATAGAAACACAATTGACTAATATACATATATATATATTGCATATTTTGTATATTAAAATCATGTAGAACTCTGTGGAGACTTTCTAGGGGCCAGCACCCCCAATGTCTTTTGCTTTTTGTTTGTAGAATAGCTTTAGCCTCCTAGGCCTTATCCACGTTCCAAAGAGCAGATTTAATCAGAGAAGTGAAAAAATGCAGAATCAAAGGGAAAAATTCAAGCAAGACAAAATAATAACAGTTTAGCCATAAAACAAAGTCAGGGACCTCTAGTTCCTCCTCAAGAGCTATAGATGATATTCTAAGCCATATCCTTGAGTTGTTTGACAGATACTTGAACCCCCTACCCCACAAGGTGGAAGAAGTTAACTGCATGCTGACTCTGAGCACGTAGACCCCAGACCAGTTGGGACCAGCAGGCTGATGATGTTAACTCCCAAAGCATCACCCTGTTACCTTACCACCAGCCAGTTAGAAGGATGTCCATGAGCTGATTCCACGCCCCTCGAGACCCTCTCCCTCACCCGGCCTTTAAAACACTTCCCTGACAGAAAGCCCTTGGGGTGTTCGGGTCTTCTGAGCACGAGCTGCCTGTCCTTGCTTGGCCCCATGTTAGGCATCTTGTAATAATCACTGCACTCTCCTTCACCACAGCCCTGTGTCAGTAGATTGGCTTTACTTCTCGAAGACAAGCAGGCTCAAGTCCGGTTCAGTTTTACATCTATTGGGAGGGGTGGGCAGAGAGACAGAGAGGGAGAGAGAGAGAGAGAGAGGGAACTTGTACACAGGAAAGTAGAGCTGAGAAATTTAGCAGGTCTAGGAAAACATTTAACTGCAGAAAAAAAATCAGAGACTAGTGCTCTGGTTTGAATATTATTGAGTAGAAATGTTTGTCTTCCTGGTTTCAAATTGAATAAATGTAAATTTATTGTAAACTGTGAAGTGTTAAGTAAATTCCATGGATGCTGTTAATGTGTTAGCTCTTCTGAAGTTATCTGTGTCTTAGAAAGAAATCCCTGCTGTTGTAATGACCTTATTTTAAAGGACTGTGTATTGCCCTGGCGAGGAAGCCTGAGTGACTCCATTTTCCCTACAGACTGATAGATTTCAGAAATATAGGCTTAGTGGTAAGAATGGGACTTTGAGTCATACTCCGAAGTTTTAGAGGGATAATTCAGGGAAGTTTCACAAACGTGATATTGAGGATTGGTTTGCATCCTGATTAGGACTTGACCAGGCGTAAAAATAAGGAAGGACCTCCCCAGAGAAATGTGCGGGAAGATACAGGCTGTTTAAGGAATCTGATGTATTTGAAAGACAGTGGGTGGCTGCAGATGGGCCTGGGGATATAAGTTGAGGCCAAAAGAAGAAAAAGGTTCATTTGCTGAAGTGTTTGGATTTTGCCTTATAAGCAATGAAGAGTCAAAAGAGGTTTTTAAGCATACAGAATGCAGATCAAATCTACTTGTTAGTAAGATAGCTCTGGAGAAAAAACAGAAGACAGAGTAAGCGATAAAATATCTGAAATTCAATATAGTGTTCTTTGGCAGAAGTACAGGTGAGAAACGATGATTTTTTTTAAGTAAATCAATGAAAGTGAGAACAGAGAAGAAAAGAATCCCTGAAATATATTGTCAGATTCTGTGCCCTTTGTCACAAATCTCTTTGGATTGGGATATAGAGCAAATGACTTTGAATTTTCTAGTTTGGAAACCAAGTGGGTTGTACACCATTATTCAAAATTGAGACAATTTGATTGATGATTGTGAACAATCAAATTTACACAGACAGTTACATTTCTTGTTTTCTCTTATCAGTTTTACTTTATGTATCCCTGTTTTATGCCAACGGGTACCTGTAGAGCTGCAGATATTTCTTTACCCTTTGGAAGCTTTCAGTCTACTTAGGGTGATGGACATGGATACAATGACAAAAGAAAGAACGTAATGAGAATTATGAGATCAATATAAAGTACTAGCTAGTACCAGGTCGTGTCAAGGGAGAAAGACACCAATCTGACTATTCCTGCTCTGGGTCTGTGTCTTTGCAGTTAAACTGTGAGCTCTTCGAGGTCAGGAGCTGAGTATTATTCATCTTCGAATTTGTGAACCTAGCACAGTGTCTGACCCCTAGTTAACATTCAGAAAATGCTTATTGATTGGAATTGGTGATAAATACATTAACAGTGACTCCAGGAAAGAGTACTTGTTTATTTCTCATTCTCTTATAGTCTAATAGAGAAATAAGGTAAGTGAAAAGAAATTCAGTTTTGAAAGAATTTGGCTATAGAAGTTAATGCAGAGAAAAACAAGGTCCTACTGTATAGCACAGGAAACTATATTCAGTAGCTTGTAATAATCTATACTGAAAAGGAAAATGAAACAGATATATATATATCTGAATCACTGTGCTGTATACCAGAAACTAACACAACATTATTAATCAACTATACTTCAATTAAAAACAAGAAGTTAATGTATGGAGGAAAATAACTCAGAAGAAATGTATTTTTGCATAGATACATCTTCTGTGAAATATAGAGTTGGTTTAACCAGGCAAGTTTCTGGATCCTGACCTCAAATGTTTAAGTCAGAGTTTTTAAGGGCAAGGACTTCCCTCCCACCACCACTTTATTTTTTGCTATTATCTAGGGTATGTCTTTCTAAGTTCTGATGATTCTGCATCTCATTAACTTTGGATAAGCAATCACATACTTGGAGTTTTCCATATAAAGGCAAATCCCTACCTTATCATGACGTTTATGTATTTTATACGATTTAGTTAGCTCATAGAAAAAAAGACTCCAAGCATGCAACCAGAGCATTTCATTCTTTAAAGTGAGATGCTCTTGGATACTTTTTCTTACCAGTCTTTAGCCGATTTTTCTTCTTTTATGTCTTTAAGCTGTCAGTAAATTTTTCTCTGCCTCTACGTTTTGAGCTGAATCATAGTGCATAAACACATACCACCGATCCCAGTGTGTGTGCCTGTCAGCTTTGCTCAATCCTGTTAAAGTGCCTTTCCTGCTCTAACCACAAACCTTGAAGTAGCCAAACAGCAGTTGCTGCCTCCCATGCCTTCCGAAGAAAATTGCAAAGAAGTAGTTCTTTAATTAATGTCTTCAATCTCCCTAGTCACTTTTGCATGATTGGCTCCTCCAGGGTCTTGAACATGAAGTCACACCTCTCAGTTGTGATGGTGGCTTACGAGGACAGGCTGCCAGATCCTGGATTGTGATGATGCGATTGCTGGGCTACCAGGCAAGCAACGGACTCAAGCTCCCTCTGGCTGTACACGATACAGAAGCGTCGGGATTTGAGCAAATTGGGCTATGAAAATACCAGCCCTGGAGTTCGAAGGGCTCTAAGTCTTGAAATAATGGGATTTCTAAGCAGGTGTTGAAAAATATGGTAAAACACTTTAGACTTCCGAGGTGAGTTCCTGTTAGGGGTCATGCTTTCAGGGGGCTAGATTCTCCTTTTGAAGCTAAAGCAGTTTCCGTCGAAACAAGAAAGGGAATTATTTCCCTGTAGATACCTAATTTCTTCCCTGCTTCTTCCAGCCCAGGGGGTATACATCTGTTCTGAGTCCCTTGTGATTTCCTTTGCACGGAAAGAATAACTGTTCTACTCTACTTCACAACATCCCCAAGAAAAGATGCAGATAAAAAAAAAATATATATATATATACACACACATTTCTTACTAGGTAATAAGCCACACTCTTAGGAAACAAATACGTTTTGTAAGGTTTAAAACTTTTTTGGAAAGTAACCTTCTTGAGATACCGTGATATCAACATTATCAAAATGACTATCACTGTCATTGTAACGATCATGTCACAGTTGAGGCGGTATTCCTAACTTTCTCACAAAGTGAATAAGTTGTGTTCAGGTGAATGGTTCTGTCTTATTAAGGCGAATCTTGGTTGATGTTTCAAGTTTAAGAGTAAGTCAATAAAATTTTGAAACTACTTTACTTCAGAACTAGTGGTATTTTACTTAGGACACTGTATAATCATCTTTTTGAGGACAAACACCTGAAAGAATTACTGTATATCCCACAAATCTTTATTTTCTGAAAAGTGTCATTACCATCATCATCCCTTGAACATGATTAATTTTAGTAGTTTATAAATATTTTAGATAAACGTTCATTCAGCAGTCCTGAAAATTCTGTTCAGCAGATGTTCCTGTCCTTATTTTACACATGGGAGCTAAAGCCAAAGAAAGATGACACGTGACTTGCCCTGTATAACAAAGTATTAAGCAGTGAAGGCAGAACTAGGACATTCGATTTCTGACTTGAGTGCATTTATTAAGAAGAACTTATCCAAAGCAAGTAAAATTGTGCAATGGGGAAACAGGTGAGCAGCATCACATAAAGCCGCCCACTTTGACCTGGGCAGCCACCCAAGCGGCCAAGACTGTTTATCGCGTGGTTACTATATGTCTCGAGATTCTGCCACTCTTTATAGCGCAAAAGTCTGTTTCAATCATAGTTTTTTTTTTTTTAACAAACTGGACTTTTTCACTCCAGGGTGGGAGACTCTCAGGTAGTGATGTAGTGTCCTGGGATGAAAGAGAATTAGCAGACTCAGGACCAAAGGTGGAAGCATGCAAAGCTTGTTTCTTGAGGAATCATGGTATGTTACGGCGGGAAGAGACTGCTGTAGAGATGTTCTTTACTCTTTATTCAAGGTCACACGGAAAACTGTCAACAGTGCCAGGAGCTCTAATCAGATCCAAATGTCCTGACTCGGTAGAGTGCTCTTTCTGCTGTCCTCCTCTATGGCATTGTATTCCTTTCCGCTGTCCTCGTGTACAACTGAGCTGTCTGTATTACACAGATCGATAGCCCCCTGAATTCTGAGAGTAAGACTGAAAATTCCCCTTTTCAGTTCAAGCTGAAATGAGAAAGTGAACCCCGCCCCACCAGAAACACTATTGGGGTTACAATTTATTTTTGGCCATACGAGTCTAGTTTCTACCTTCACTTTTGTGAGAAGACATCCAACAAATACCAGTTCTTCACCATATGATGCTGGTATAAATACATCACTTACTGAAAATGCTGAAGCTCAAAAACACGGTCTCTTAGAGAAAGGACTACTTGTGATTCTGCAGATAATAAGCTTGTGTTAGCCAGCAATAGTTTCAGTGATTGTATCCATCATCATATTTACATTTCTATAATTAGTTGCAACTATTTGTGTGAAGTTAAGTCTCTAGTTTAATGCAGTCATTATTAATAGTCAGTAAATAATAAACTTGAATTCCACTGATGATGTTTGGAAAGTATTAAGTTTAAAAGAATACCTTTCTAATGGAGCTCTAATCTCAATCTACCAACAACTAGTGAACCCACTTTTGGCAAGGAACTGGAACTGTAAAGAGGTAGAATTCATAGACCTCACCATTAAAAAGCCTACAGTAAAGTTGAATCAAATGACATAATAATATTGAGCCCAGTGTTTAACAATATGACAGTAATATATGGTGATCCAGGTAGGGAACTGTAGGAGCTCAGAGAAGGAAGAGATTGCTATTAACCCAGGGAAGAAAGACTGTGAGAACATGTCACTTTCTTTAATAAAAATAAAGTCCATGACATATAGCAATATTTTATCTGTGAGAATGAATCCTAGAATTTAAGTGGATTTAAACTTGAACATCTTGCTTCTAGTTTAGTCTCATTTCCCACGACATGTAAGGTCTTATTAGTCATAAATTTAGCAAAACCTTTAGAATCTTTTTCTCTCAAAAATCTATCTTCCTCTCTGCTTTTCTCTCAATATTATCTTATGTTTCCAGAAAGAAATTATATTCCCTTCCTGTTTTTCAGAGAATATTTGAGAATCATAAAATATTTGTATTAAAGTTTGGACTCATTGTCATTAATACCTTCATGTACCATCATCATTTTGTTGCCTAGAAAAACAAGCAGCTGAGCACTGTAAAGCTGGTATGACTTCCCACAGGAGGTTTGTTCTTTTCATTGTCCAGCCATCCATTCAGCCATTTGCGTCTTCTTAGAGAAGAACGTCTTTAGCAATAGCCTACTTCTTACTAATGATAGCAGTTCTTTTAGGAAAGAAACTCCATGGATGTATTGAGTGGGAGACCCCTTGGCTCACTGAATAGTTGAAGTTGCAGGAGTCATAACGCAGAGGTCCTTAATGAGTCCAGACTGATTCGTGGAGATGTTATTATGGTGTTAATGGGATTGGAAGGCCCTTTAAAAAGGGAGTAAGCAGCTTCACTACCAAAAAGGGCAATTTTTACGGGCAGAGATTGTTTCTGTACACTCTGTTACCACCTGCTTGTGCAGGTGTGTGTAGTCAACGAGAGACAGGAGCATAAAATATGGCAAGTGAGAGCACAGACTGAAATCAAGGCCCATCGCTGCTATAAATCACAGAGTAATGAACTTGGTAGAGAAGCAGAGTCAGTGCAATGCAGTGATAAGAGGATGACCTGGGTTTTATTACAGATTAGATGAGTTAATATGATTGTGTTCTTAAAACCAGAGCCTGACAAACAATAAGCACTGGAAAAGCATTAATTATTATTACTAATTTATTTGACACCCACCTTCCTCATCTGTAAAAAGGAAAGACAGATAATAAATACACTTACCTCATATTATTGATTTGTAATTAAAGGAAATGGTATTGGTAGAGTGCCTAATACAGAGACAGCACATAGTGGGTCCACATTTATTATTATTATTATTGTTATATGGAGCATTGATTTTATTAAAATTTAATAGTTTAAAATATGGCTGGTTGCCTGATGTATTTGAGTGTCTTGTTAAATAACATACAGGCCAATGAGCTCATGGTTCTCTAAAGGCCAGCAGCCTCTTTCTGTATCTAAATCTGGATGTGGTCATCAGAGCTCCTTCTGGTAATTCTCTCTTCTGAATAGCAAAGGAGCCTGGAGTGTCATTTAGGAGATTAAATGTTCTTTAGCAGTACAACTGGGCAAGGAAAAAAAAAAGTTTATATTAGTTTCAAAAGGTTATCCTCCAATGTGTTGCTTCTCTTTTTGACAAAAACGACTCTCCTGGGTGACAAATGCATCAAGGAAAGTTCATTGAAACCATTACTTTGTCGTGGAAATAAGTAAGGAAGTAATCCAGTAGGAAGGGAAATATA
This sequence comes from Vicugna pacos, assembly GCF_048564905.1. NCBI lineage: Eukaryota > Metazoa > Chordata > Mammalia > Artiodactyla > Camelidae > Vicugna > Vicugna pacos. Next base: position 58,103,117 of record NC_132987.1, on the reverse strand, counting down.
GCAACTTGTTTCATAGGAAATTCTTTTTGGAAAAATCCACAGGGAAATCTCTATTTTCCCTTCAAAGGGTCTTCTGGCTGTGGTAAAAAATAATTCTAGGAGTAGTCTCTGTTGTCTGGGAGACTGTTACTTTTCCTCACCAGCCTTTAGCAGTAGACTTGGTCTGTACAGAAACAAAATGGGACCAGAGATAAAGACAAAGCACAATCTCATGGGCTCCTTTCTGATATGAAGGCTATTCTAGGTACTGCCCGTCTTGGACTGAAAATACTCAAACTCAGCTTCATAGAAAGAAAGAACCAGGTATTACAAAGTTGGTCATCTCATATAAAGAGATGGCTTGTGCATGCAACAAGTAGCAGAGCAAGAAGTAAGCAATGTATTTGCTCTCGAAGGATTCTGTCACTTCACTGGCGTAATACACTTGAAACCAGATAGCCATCATGACTTTCCAACAGATGAGGTCAGACAAAGAAACACAAACTGTGGATTGAGGATGGTCTAATGGATGTTCCTTTTATAGGGTTAAATGGGTGTCTCAGTCATTCAGAAATTCTTAAAACAATAATAAATATTCACAGGTGCTCTACTTTTTAAGTCCTGTAAATGGATTAATTGCTCTAATGTGATTTACTGACTGAAGAAGTCGGTAAGACATTCTTAGGAATATAGATTAGACTCTGACCTTTTTCATAGAAACTCCCCCTCATGTGAGTTCCATTGACACTTAACCAGTAGACTCTAAATCTAGAGATTAACTATTTTCTCCAGCTTAAGAAAAATGTGATGACATTTTCAGTGAACCATCAGGGCCGAGGTTAACTGGAAGTTCATATGTGAGCAAATATCAAACGTGACTTTTCCAGGTAATTGATTCATACCAGTTCATTGACTAGTAGTAGCTTAAAAGATGGACAGTTTCTCTGCATAATATTAATAATGTCTTGAGTTTGGCCAAAACGTTGAGTTTCATTTAATATACTCTGTTGGGTTGAAAAAAACAACAAATATTAATCTTTTGGACTAATTTAACTGGGACTGTGGATTCAGTTAGTGACCAAAGCATACTTAGGTCCAATCTCCCTTCCACTTCATGGCAGACGTCAGAAGGAGACAAACTTCTCAGTGAAGGAATCAAACTGTGACATCCCTGCAGCAATATTTAGAGGGCTTTTCTTAGGAAGTCGAACACATTCCAACATCAAACCCTCAGATGAAGGAATTAAGTTGCTTCAACCCCGTAATTTTTATACATATCACAAGCAGAATGGAAACTTATCTTTTTTCCCCGAGGAGACTCTGGGAAATTAAGGCACCTACATACGAATCACAAACTGCCACAGTCAGAGGTCCCCTGTGTATCCCAAGATGACACATTAAAAGAGGAATTATTTGCTCTTTATTGACATCTCTTGGTTATGTGGCTAATATTAACTTATTCAAATGACTATTTCCACATAATCTTGCAAACTGACTATAGAGGTCTCAGTTTTTTCTCCCTCCTTCCTAACCTCTAACTTTTCAGATCTGTGATGAAAATTCGACATAAATAATGCAGGAATGTTTACTGCATCTCATAACAAAGGGACTCAGATGACCAAACATTATTAAAAGAAATGTATTAACTCTCCCAAACGACACATGTGGTTCTTTCAACCACAACCATGTATGCAAACACAGAGTTATAACTTGTGACAGGGAGATAAATAAACCTGAGATCAAAGAAATTATTTTTGTAAATCTTTAAGTGTTCAGCCAAAAAGTCACAAATCTATAGCATGCTGAGATTCTTCAGTGTGAATGTTCACTTACCTACCCTTACGGTGTCTTTCTAGAAGGAACATTCTGAGGGAAGGAATTATACAGTCTTGTTTGAACTCACAATAGACCTGGTACATGGTTAGTGTTCAGCAAATATCTTGGATTAAGTAATGTTATTTATCTTGGTGTTCTATCTTTTGATACAGTATCTAACCACAGCAGGTGCTCATTGGCTTAGGGTTTTTATAGTGAATAAGTGATGACAACATAAATAACTTCTGCTTTCCAATTCCATATTGCAGTTCTGTCCCCAGCATTATGATTGTCCTTGGGTACAGGTAAGATGAAACCAATTCCAAAGATAGACTAGAACCTCCTTGATCGTCAAAGCCTGCTGCATACTTTGTTCCTGATACACGGCTGTTTCAGTGTAACCCTTTGCAGTCATTGAGATATGACAGAACTCCGTCAGAAAAAAGCTTCAGCCACTTAAGGGGGAAAAAAAGCAGTAAATAATGGAGAGTAATTCTGCTTTTCCATCTTATACACAGGTTAAGTAAAAGAAATGGAAGACAATACACGAGGACCGAGGGTCTACAAACACTCTAAGATAAGTGAAATAGCACACTTGACTCACTCTGGGAGGAGAGCAAACATAATAGCTCACGCTTGGCTTCTCAAGTATGACCGGGTGTTCTTTTACGGGTTTGTTGTCCTTCTGGTTTTATAGCAAAAGAGCAGAAGCTTCAGGTGACAACATGACTTCCTTGCTAGAGGCCCCTTTAGCAAAGCCCTCTTTGCTGAGGGAGGCCAAGAGGACAGCCTTGGGAAAGACCTTGTTGGTGAGCATTTTAACCTTAGTACAATAGGATATCTCAGTTATAAAAATGTTTCAATGAGAAACGACCAGAATATTTCACTGAGACATATTCGTGACTATGATGTATCTTAATTGGCCTAATATGTAATGAACACTTACTGGGCACCTATTATGCACTTGACATAGTGCTTTTGCTTGTATATCCAATCTCTTTCTTAATCTTAGCAATGATTCTATAGGGTACAGTGAAAGATAATGAGGCTTAGAATAGAGAAGTAACTTGTCCTGTATTATATATCTAGTCAGTGGTAAATATGCTTTTCATTTTAACACAGCTGTTGAAATGGTCTCTTTTAGATGGCAATCCTCCACACTTCTTTGTCTAGTCCTCTCTTCTAACACACACACACACACACCCCACATTTCATTACCACCAGACTTGGCTTTGCCCTCATGATTGTTAAAAAACAAAACAAAAAAACCAAACCAAAACAAAACAAAAAAACAGAACCTGCCGAATAACCACCAACAGCTCCTTAATGCTCATGAAAAACATTGCTCTGTTAGCCTTCAAGGTGCTTCATAATTTAACCCCAACTGCAAACCTTTCTATCCCATGAATTCTACGTCTCTGCCAAGCCCATTTCCCTAATATATCTTCAGCAGTTTGCTCACATGGCTTCCTCAATTTGAAGTCCTCCTCACCCAATTCTACAGGTGACATACAAACCCATTTATCATTTAAGACAATTCAAATTTCCCTTTATTTAGGACATAACATGACTGAGGAAAGATTCAAATACCTCTGTCTTAAGCATTAAATGGCAAAGATAAAATCTCAAGAAGGAACACTATAAAGAAATGAGCAGATAAATCCTGGTTTGAGGCTTCTGAGGCTGTTCTCTCTCCATGTAAAAAATGTGTGTCGTCTGTTCATTTTACTATGTATCATAGCACTTTTCAAATAAAGTTATGAGTTCTTTGACGAGTTCCATCTCTACAAACATTTATTGATTATTTCTCTTCCTTTACCCTCCTCAGGAGTTCATCTATAGTTCACTAAAGGCCAAACATCAGAGGATTTAGATCGCGCCTTTTTCCTTGCATCAACTAGGTAAGGTACCTGTTTCTAGATGTGTAAGATTGTACAATACTATTTGCCTACGTGCCTCACATAGTTGTTTGTGTGAATCAAACTGTTTAATTTATTCAAATGCCTTTACAGCGTATTTACATATGTCAAGCATTATTCTATGAGAAAAATTGATTGGAACATTTTGTACATGATTTAGTCCCTCGTAATATAGTCAACAGTGGGTGTAAAAGCCTTTTGAAAACTCTAAATTGCTTCACATGGGTAAGGAATTATCATCAATAAAGGTGCATAAGGAATACATACAATACATATACTAACCGTTGAGGATCAATGCCTAACAATTCCATATGTTTTCCAACAACTTGTCCTTGTTTTTATATATATGTACATATATATTAATATACATATATTTTTCAGATCTTTTTTATTTTAGGTTATTATAAGATATTGAATATAGTTTCCTGTGCTACACAGTAAATCCGCTTTGCTTATATATTTTGTATATACTAGTGTGTATCTGCTAATCCCAAACTCCCAATTCATCCGTCTCCCACTCCCCTTTGGTAACCGTAAGTTGGTTTTCTATATTTGTGAGTCTGCTTCTGTTTCGTAAATAAGTTCATTTGTATCATTTTTTAGATTCCACATATATGTGACATCATATAATATTTGTCTTTCTCTGCCTGACTTCATTTAGCATGATAATCTCCGGGTCCACCCATGTTGCTGCAAATGCCATTATTTCATTCTTTTTGTGGCTATTCCCTTGTATATATATATACATCACATATTCTTTATCCACTCATCTGTCAATAGACATCATACTGCTTCCATGTCTTGGCTATTGTAAATAGTGCTGCTATGAACAGTAGGGTGCTTGTATCTTTTTGAATTAAAAAGTATTCATCTTTTCTGGATATGTGCCCAGGAATGGGATTGCTAGGTCATATGGTAATTACATTGTTTAGTTTTTTAAGGCACTTCTGTATCGTTTTCCACAGTGGCTGCACCAGTTTACATTCCCACCAGCAGTGCAGGAGGGCTCCCTTTTGTCCACAGCCTCTCCAGCACTTAGTATCTGTAGGCTTTTTAATGGTGCTTATTCTGCCGGTGTGAGGTGATAGCTCATTGTAGCTTTGATTTGCAATTCTCTAATAATTAGTGATATTGAGCATCTTTTCACGTGCCTGTTGGCTGTCTGTATGTCATCTCTGGAGAAATGTCTGGTTAGGTCTTGGGCCCATTTTTTGATTGGGTTGTTTGTTTGTTTCATGTTGAGCTGTATAAGCGCCAACTACTTGACCTTTAGAGAGGCTTTTGTAATTATAAAAAAAAAAGTCTGCAGAATAAGACCCATTGTTTATTGGTGTCTATTTCTTAAGTTCTTATAAATGTGCTTAGTCCTAGTTTCAATAGTGAGATTTCTACAAAAGATATAATTAGTAGCTATCACTAGTAGTCAACATCTAGGTATTTTTGGTTTTGTGGAATACTAAAATTAATATGATTATTTTCTATAGTTTCCTAAAGAACTCTCTGGAGTCATAGTTCACATGTGATGGATCTGGATCCACTCATGATTTTCTTTTAGGACAGCTTCCTATGATGGTATTAGAAGAAGAAAAAAATCTTTAGCAGATTAGAATGATCAGACTCTGCCATTTGACTGCCCGTACACTTTCTTCAGTAGCGTCTTCGTTCTGATTTAAATGTCAACAGCACAAGGGGGCAACAGGCTAATCAGTATTTCCCCTCCAGTCATTAGTCTGTGGCCATCTTGGAGTCTGCCCCTAGACACATCTACTTGCAACTGCGTGCTTAGAAAGCACATAACTCTTCTCAGTTTTGGGGATGTTTCATTTTCGAGTCCTTTCACGGTAATCACTATATAGCTCATACAACAGACATTTAATTCACATATTTTCATTTTCTGTTCTTTGCTTCCTGTGGTACATGTAGACCACTGTTTGCCTCACAACAGCTGGTATTTACGCAGGAAAAATAGTTTAACTTCAATTTAAAAAAAAATCTTATGAAAGTAAATCTGATCCTACTCAAGGACATTCATCTTATCAAAAATAAAAATAAAAATTACATGTCTTAAGGTTTACATTTTTGAAAAAATTTGCAGAGCTTTTGAGAATGTTTGAAAATTATTTGAAACCCAAGTTTTAGAACAGAGGACCATAGAATATTAAGCCCGAAAGATCTATAGAAATTGTTCCATTTCAATCTCTGCACTGCAGAAATAGTGAAAGTCCTTTCTTTTTCTATTTGACTTGACTAAGGTGATTCATAAACTTGGTGGCAAAGCGCAAGCATCCTGATAATGTCGCAGTTCACTTTACTGTCTCACATCGACTGGGTTCTTAAAATCTCATTTTGTTAATTCAGAAGAACACATTCTCATCTCTGTAATATGCTTCTAAAATTTGCAGTTGGAATTAGACGCAAATATACATGGAAAGGTATGACTTTTCGAGTTCTTTAGGTTGTTTTTCTGATTACCTAGATATTATGTGTAGGAAATCTGAAACATTGCAGGAAGTACAAGGCACTTCATTGACATGAGGAGTATAGATTTTACGAGACCTCTTGAGGAAGTGATTTATTTGATGAGTTAGAAGGATGATAATGTGGTAGCCACAAATTGGTGGTCATGGAAAAAGTATTCCAGGCAGACAAAATAGCATAAGCAAAATACCTAAAGCAGGAAATATCTCTGGACTTCCAAGGATTGGAAATAGAGCCATTATGGCTGGAGCATAATGAATGAAATAAAAACAAAGGTTGAAAAAATAGGTAGAAATCACCCTATGCAGGTCTTGTGGACAATGTTAAAGATTCATATCCTATTTTTTTGTTGTTATGAAAAACCTTTATGACATTTTAAGCAGAAAAGGACATGGTACATTAAAAAAATTCTTTCTGTGTTCTACATGCATTATGTTTATAAAATGAATGAGAAGGATGGGAGGTCATCAGGTAGAAAGCTACTCATTAACCTAGGAGAACATAAGAACCTAGGTACTTATAGAGTATAAAGGTGGTAAGGAATTGGAAAGAAATGCACAAACCTGAATTTCAGTTTGGATGCAGAACAGATGTAGAATGCACTTCCCTTGTTAACAGGATTGGAACTGTTCAGTTAAAGTTATATAATCCAGTAATATTGTTTTTAATGCTAAATTATCTTTGATTCTTTATTCATCCATATATACAGGAAACTGTCAGATCCTCATAAACTATCTGAGAAGCTGTTTTCTATGCATGCGTCTGCTCTCTGGGCCACACATCTTTAGTACAGTCTTTGAGATCAGCCTCCTCTGTGTTCAAATCCTGACTTATCCACTCCGTAGTTATGAGAACATGGACAACTCATAAAACCCCTTAAATGTCACTTTTATGAGGATAAGATGAATGCACTACACTCACTTAACCCCATTTTAGTTTGCTGTAAAGTTTAGTAAGGTAACGGAGGCATCCCATTTCAAAAAAAAAAAAGCATTTTGATTACACATCTTACACTTAAAATACACTAAAAAGATGTCTTAAGGCATTACACACAGAATGACAATATTGAAAGTGTCTTTTTTTACAATCTGACCAGCCTAAGGAGAAAGGCTAACACCATGCCAAGAGTCCAGACAGACTCACTTTACAGATAATAAGCTCCACCCGAGCACTCAGAGCATCCAATCCACATTAGTCTCCACTTTTAAATGTAAACAGACAACTGTCAGGGGTGGACATACAGCTAAGAAAATACTCTAATATAACAGAAACAAAAATGATCAGAAAAAGCAGCAAACTGAAAGGAATAGATCTTATGTGAAGAGAAGTAACTTCAGGAAAAACTATTAATTTTTATCTTCACAGCAATAAGAAAAAGAGTTATCAGAGATTAAAAACATAAAACAGTAGAAATGAGGAGCTTAAAAAGTTGAGGAAAAACAGTTTTAGGAAATGACAAAGAAGGAGAAAAGCAAGATAAAGAAATGGAAAATGAAGAAGAAAATTTTTTTTTGAAATTAGAGAATGAGTTCAGGAAGTGCAAATGAGAAAGAGAGAACAGGGAAAAGAGAAGAGAGGATAGTACTTACATGTTGCAGAGAAGGAGGGGATAGCTCAGTGCTAAAGCACATGCTTAGCATGCATGAGGTCCTGGGTTCAATCCCCAGTACCTCCATTTATATAAATAAATAAATAAATAAATAAATAAATAAATAAATAAATAACCTAGTTGCCCCTTCCTCCCCCAAAAATATGTTGGGAAACTTGTCCAGAAATTAAGACTATGAGTTGATATAAAATGGAAGAAAATAAGTCCAAATTGAAAAAATAAAAGAACTCGTCACACAAAAAGAAAAATCTTACAAGTTTCTAGAGAAGAGAGAAGTAAAACTAGACATTGTATGTAAGATTGGGATTCAGTGACTTTGGACTTAACAAACAACACTGGCAGCAAGAAGAAAATTGAACAATGCCTTCAGAATTCTTAGTTAAGTAATAAAAAAATTAAGATTTTAATCTAGCCTAATTGGAAAATTAAATCTGAAAATAAGATACAAATATTTTAGTTCACAAAAAATTTTCATGAACCGTTCTCAGAGAGCTTTTGATTTTGTTTTTCACTTCAACACAGGATTGAGGTGATCCAACACAGGAGACACGTAAGGGCAATCCCAAGGTGACAGCTGAACAAGAGAGATAAAGAGCAACCAGCCCGGATTTAAGCCATAAAACAGACATGCTAATGGTGATCATCACTAAGATGCCTTCTCTGGTGAGCCTGGTTTAGGCTCATGCGCTGATAAAGTTCCCACTCTCACTCCCCCTCACTGTTCTCTACTGAGCAATTCACCCCACTGTAAATCTCCTGAGAACTGGAGTTGGCTACGGTGACTCTAGAATTCTAAGGGATAAAAATCAAACTATCCCACTCCCCCAACATGACGAGTGTTCATGTCATTTTACAGGTTTGACAGATGCCAAACTAGAAAACTTTTACTATTTCCCAAGGCTCATTCACTGCCTTTACCACGAAATTCCCCCAAAGAAACTCTTACAACCTCAGAGGGAACCTGAAAATCAAACTATGACCCAAACTCCAGCTAAGTTATCTTCTGCTGTGATTCTTGTTCTTATGATAACATGGCTTTTCTTACAGTGTTGTTTGTGTTTCCTAATCAATTTCTATATGTATAAAGCTTCGTATTTGTATGAAACAAACTTAAATATGGAAAAAGACATGAGATGTGAAGTGTTTATCATAGTGACTGATACACAGTAAACTCTCAATAAATCACAAGTACAGTTGGTATAGTTTTATGTAGTCCTTCCATCCCTTGGTAGTAATTATTTTTCCAAAACACAGTTTGGGTGAAAAATCTTTCAGATAGTCATATGATGACTCGATTATGTAGTACATGTGCCTAAAATGCCCTTTCCTTACCACTGAGAAACACTAGCAGATGTAAACATCCTTGAAATGTTAACAACAATAAAAACCCTTAATTGTATTACTGTCTGTACATAAATTATATATTCATTTTAATAAAAATATTTGATGAATGACCTGTATGAAGACTTTAGTCCACATTCAAATAATCGTGTAGCAGACATGCAGATATGACCTAGATAAATGATGTAATAGGAAAAAAAACTACTGTAGCAATCAAAAGAACTTAAATCTTGTTCTGAATATGTCACTACCTAATTAGTCAAGCTTGGTAGCGTCCCCTCCCTCAAGGCAGCAGGTTTCTTGTCTGCAAAATTAGAACATTGGACATTATGCTGGATTGTGCCTTGTCAAGTTGACTAAGGCTGGGAAGTAAATTTCCCAGAATCCCTTTTCTGTATGGTTTTAGGCTAGAGTTGCTGCATGGGTTTTGGAAGGTCAGAGTATAGCAAGTGCCACTGCTTTTGGAAGACTGTCTCAGTCTGGCATGGGGTTGAAATGATGCAGAGGTGCCCAGTAGACCTTAGTTTATGTGCACTTTCTTCCACTTTGCTTAAAATTCACCTTCCCCACTGTCGGGCCCACCAGCAGGGACTTGGCTGCAGAGTCACAAAGGTAACAACTACACAGAGGCTTAGCTTCCTGAGAGGTGGAGATTTCCATTCCGCTCCCCTCCAGCTTCCCCCTTTATGGCCCTAATTCACAGACTGAAAGCGTTTTTATCCTGGATTTCCATGAAAGCTTCTGTTTGTTCACTCACATCAGTGATTAAGGTGGACTGGTCAATGACCTTTTCTCAGATCTTCCAACTCCCCTCTAGACTGTCCCTCCTTCAGCTCTTCCCATGATTGAACACATTCTAATTCCTATAGTAAATCCTTTGTTCACATAATATCTACAGTGGCTCTCGTTCCCCTGGCTTATGAAATGTGATGATGAGCTCAAAAGCCCTCACCAAGTCTGATATTTAAGATTCTCAGAGCCCATTCAGTATGATACTGTCTGGTTTATACATATCTCAGTAAACAGCAGGAGCGGGTTCAAGTCCATTCCCTATTTCTAGCAGACAACAGGGAAGTTAAACCACATTGTAAGTTTTCATGTGACTTCTCAGAACACCAGGAGAGCACTGAGTTCTCTGATTTCAAATATATGACCAATAAAAGGGTTTACAGTGACTGCATATGGATTAAGTAGACAAACAGGCTCACCTGCATAATAGTATATATTTAGTGCACAAGTGCTTAAATAAGAAAGTAAATAAGAAATAACAAACAGTTCTATTCATGCTTCTTGAGTATACAAACATAAAGTGGAGAGTAAAGATTTGTTCAGTGGCCAACGAAGGCTACAGCTGAGCCCCCAGCCCCACCCAGCACCCTCCCAGGAGTCCTCAATTGTTGCCAAATCATTTCACTTGTACCTAAAGGAGAACAATATCTCAGAAACGATTCCAAGACAATAAATCAAGAAAGCTGGTTTGTTCACATTTTTTTCTTTTCTTTCCATTCTTGAGGTCAGCCTCCCACAGAGAAAGTTATACTGTGCAAAGGATTCAGCAGAATGAATGAAAATATATTTATATCACTCATGGATTACTTTTCTGTGGCACAGTTTCAGTCAGCAGCCCTGGAGAAGAAAATGTGTGTGTGTGCATGCGTGTATGTATATGTGTGTGTGTGTTGTATGGTTCCTTAACTTCATAATTGCAGCTGTTCAAACATTTATCATTTCATGTTACAAAATAAGGAATTCACCGAAGCACAGAGAAGCAGCATATTCTTCCATTAGTTTAGCATTTGTTCCAGGATTTAAACAAAATAAATTAAGAATGCATATGGCTTTCACATAAACTAGCTTGGCTTCTTCAGATCAATTCCAAAATTATCCTTTTTTTCCACCACTTCTTTGGCTGAAAGCATTACCATTCATCTTTGCATGCCACATTCATTAGAAAAGTTAATATCAGCATATTATTTTATAGTTTAGAAAACGCTTTTATGTACATAAAATAGATCAGCGAAGAATAGTAGAAAAAAACACTGGCTTTGGAGTCCAAAGATCCTTACCACTTGTGCAACAGAGGGTGGGGGCTGACATGGGGGATCACCTCTTTTCTGAGCCTCAGGTTTCTAATAGAATTTCCGTAAACTTAGATGAGATAAGGTACATGAGGGTGATTTGTGAAAGGTCTGTAATGAGACAACTAAAGGACATTAAATCAATTTGCATGTTACAGATGAGGAGTAGCCATTCAATGATTCACTCAAAATTAAATAGAGGCATTATTGGGAAGAGAATTCCAAAGTCTTGACTCTGAGGGCAATATTCTTTCCACTCCATCTCACTGCCTCTCATTCATTAATTCTGTTTAAAAACAAAAGCTTTTTTTTTAGTATGGACCCCATCATTTTATGTAGAAATTTGAAAAGAAACAAACTATCTTAGATATGAAGGATGAACAGCAGGAGACTAGAACTCAAAATTTCTGAGTTTAAATATGCACTCTCTTCCTCACTAACTTTGGGACTGAGTACACTTAATTTTAAGTTTTCTGTGCCTAATTTCATTATTCTTAAAATCATGATACAAGTGCAATTCTGGAGATGTCCTATCTATGGACTTTTAAAAGAGTTGATATATTTTTAAACTTTTGTATCCATTATGGGTTAAGTTTTCTGTAATTAGAGCCACAATTAACAAGCATCCAAACTGATGTATCACTTCCTACGATCCATTTTCCAAAATTTAATCCCAGCAGTCTTTTAAAAGTATACTTCACATCATGCTACTCACCTGCCTACAATTCTCCAATTGGCTTTTCATCCTATTTAGATTAAAATTCAAAGTCCTCCCTAGTTTACAAAAACTTACCTGATCTGACCTCTGCTTCTGTCTATGACTCACTCTCTTAACTATCACCCACTTGCCTTCTTCCAGACCCTCAAGCATTCTAAGATTGTTCACACCTCAGGGTCTTTGCGCTAGCTCGTCTGTTCTCTAGGAAAACTTCCCCCCAGATCTTTAAGCAGTTGGTTCCGACTTGGTCAGCTCTCAACTAAAACATCCGCGTCTCAAAGAGGTCTTCCATAACGATCCACGTTAGAACAACTGCCCAGTAATTTTTCTTTCACATTACTTATCTTAATAATTTGCATTGCATTTATCACAATGTGATATACATATGTATGCATATAATGTAATAATAAATACATATATATGTATTTAAATGCGATATCCCTTTCAACAGTATAAGCTCCATGAGAACAAAGACATTTAACCTCTTGTTCCCTGCAATATTTCCATCACCTAGAAGAGAGCCTGTCATATGCCTTTAATAGATAGTTATTGAAAAAGTGAATGAATCTACTCTTTATAATCCAGAAACTCTTCACTGCTCTGGTCAGCTGGTGGTATTTTTCGCCAATTACTCATACTGCTATGAATCTATTTTTATATCGGTTACATCATTTTCAGTAGGATTTGGAAGGAAGCATAAATAAATTCATACGCTCAGCAGCATTTTTACAGGAATCAGCAATAACTTTTCTAAGTGAAACCATCATTGCCTTTGAACTTTATAGTGATGCGAATACCAACTTCATTTTAACAAAATAATATGGATTTTCTTGCACTTGCAAAGTTATTATCATTACAATGCCTGAATATAAACAGAGAGCCAGAATGGAGCATCATACATGAGGCACACTTACAGAAGATGCCCATGTAGCTCTTTCCACTTTAGACTTGTTAATTTGCTTTAAATAAACATAACAATAAGCGGTATCTAAAGTCAGGTACAGACCAGGAGAAAAACAAGTTAGTGAGAATGCAACCCGGTCCTCAAGTTTTCTTACCTGAGATGTAAGAATACAGATCAGTGATTTCCAGATTTTGCATATTATAGATCATGGTAGTTTTCAAATAGGAATTAACTTTTTATTTTACCCACTTAAGACACTTACGAATACTATCTCTGTTGCTATAAAATGAAGGACATTATGACATCAAATATTGCAAAGAATACACCTAAGAATAAAAAACACTTCTTTAAATGAAAATCTTTTAACTTTGTGAAACATTTACTTCATTGTTCTTTTCTCATTTTGCAGCAGATCAGTGGAAAATTTTCAGTGTTCAGTACTAGTTCTACGAGTATTTAAAAACTCCTGGGACTTAAAAATCTGAAGATGTATGTTTAAAATTCAGAATAAATCACCTAACCTTCTAGAGATCCAGTCTCTTAACCTTATTTTTACCTATCTAGGGGAAGAAGGTTGAGAACCAGATGAAATAATGATCCTCGAAGATATTTGTAAGCTATAAATCTCTTTATACATATAAATTACTGATTTGATACAAGGTATGATAGAGAAGGACGAGGTGACTCTTGTCTTTTTCACCTGAGGAACTGGAAGTTGCTTTAAACTGAGATGGGAAAAATAAATTTTGGAGAGATCAGCAGTCTAGTTCCGGGCATGTTAAGCTTGAGGTAGCTATTAGACATTTGAGTGGACATGTCACGTAGGCATTTGGTTATAGGAATTTGGAGTTTATGCTGGAGATACAGCCTGAAGGTATAAATTTAGCCATTGTTAGCCTACAGGTGGTTTTAAAAGTCATAAAGCTAGAGAAGATCACCAAGGAAATGAGGCAGACTTAGAAGGAAGTGGGGACAATGTCTGTCCCCTGGGCATGCGGCTGTTCTGACATCAGAGAGGAGAGGAGAGTAAAGGACATTGAGGAGGAGCAGTCTTTGATACCAGAGACAATCCAGGAAAGCAGAGCAGTGAAAGCCAAATGAAATTTTCCCCAGAAACACGAGGTTTGAACATCTCCTTGATGCCCTTGTAATTCAGGCAAATGAACGCAATACCCATTTGGCCACGCTCAATGTGAAACCAATACCTGCCACTGAGCTGTAATCCACACACATGCACACTAACATAAATTCAAAAATACCACCCCCAGACCTGAAATCTGAGCACTCCAATGCATATAACAAATGGATAGAATTGAAAATTAATACAGTGCAAGCTTTCACAGAGGCACAGCTCCAAGGTGCTCGGAGGAAGCACCAGTGACCCACCCATGAGTAGAATCTATGGATGCTGAATGACTGCTTGGAAATTTGGAAATTTAACTTACACTTTGCCATGGTCTAATAGGGCAGTATGTCAGTCTTGTGAATCGAGTCTCAAGTAACTTAGCAATATGTCACTCTTCAAATCAATGTAATGAGACATTTGTAGGTGTGTTCATATATAAAAATAAAATTTTGCTTTCCTAAAGGAACATTTCCCATTTTGGAAAAAACCTGCTATGCCATCTTTTAATGGTGAAATCACCTATCATCAAACTAGATTTTGATTTTCAGAAGCTCAATTTATATTAAACCATTAGGTAACATCCTGATGACATGATAGGCGTCACATGCAGCCATAACGCCATGGTCAATGACAACCTCTATGTTAACAGTGAGAGGGCCGAGAATAAAATCCAGGGCAAACACCCACCACCCACCACATTTTAACAGCTCTTTTTAAAACTTCAGTCTTAGTTCCAGCAAAATCTTGCCTTGAGACACGTAGTTATGGCTTAGTTTGCCCTGGTGATGTCTGACCCCATTGCCACATCTCACCTTTGTTCCTTAACTTTCCCCAAGGCAAGGGTTTGCTAGTTACCTCCTCCACTGCTGACTGGCAATGCCCTCCAGTGGCCACTGTGAGAAAAAGAGCCTCAGCTAGCCAATGGACTGTGAGAATAAGAGCTAAGTGGTACGAGGAAACCACTGCCAGGGTATTTTAGCTTTCACCAGTTATTTTTCCTTTCTTTTTAAATTTGATTCTCCCGGCAAGCTATTTTTCTTGATTTTTTTTCAAACATTCTTTCTTCCTTGACATTATTTCTAAACATTTAAATTGGTATCATATATCAATGTGATCTAGATACAGATTTAGAGGCTTAGGAAGAATTTATGGCATATCGGGCAAACCAAGGCAGACAGTGCAAATGCTATTTTAAGCTTGTATGGATCCTAGAACAAAGAGGAAGATTATTTGAAGAAAATTTTATTCCTGGAGAATAAATGCAAACATAGTATTCACCACATTCTTTTCCTAAAATATGTTGCCTAGTGACCAAGTTGAATCAATTGTCAATTGATCTGGCGGGAATCTCAATAGATGGTCTGTTTGACTACCCTTTATGGGGAAGAATAAGGATTAGCTTGTGAAGCTCTGTCTACCCCATGGGAAAGGGGTCTGTGGCAAGAAGAAACTGGGGAGGGGGAGTGGGACTAAGGCCAGGGAAGAATGGAAAAGAACTAGAGCTCAACAAAAGGTTCAATTTAATTTTCTAAAAGAGATGATTGTTTTTACTTAAAAGACAAGAATAAATAAGGTAGAGAAAGTGTAACAATAATCAAGGAATGTAAGGAATGCATGTATATTGCCAGATTTTATACATATATATATATATATGTGTGTATATACACACACACACACACACACACTTTTGATCACACCAATCTTATAAGGAAAGAAGATATAGAAATTTGGAAATAAGCAATAAGGATATTTTTTAAAATTTAATGTACTCACATACATTAGTTAGCTCAGGCTGCCACAACAAAATATCACAGACTGGGTGGCTTAAACAACAGGAATTTATTTTCTCACAGTCTGGGGGAAGGCTAGAAGTCCCAGATCAAGGTGCTGACTGGTTCCGTCTCCTGGCTTGTAGACTGCCACTTTCTCCCTGTGTGCTCAGGTGACCTCTCTTCTCTGAGCATGTGGAGAGAGAGGAGGACAGAGAAGTATCCAGTGAGACTCCTCCTTTTCTTAAAAGAATAGCATCCTCTGGGATGAGGGCCTCACTCTATGACCTCACTTATCCCTAATTACTTCCCTGAAGGTTCTTTCTCCAAATATAGTCACACTGGAAGGTAAGGCTTCAATATATGAATTATATATTCAGTCCATTGCAACATATTTTATCCTATAGAAATGAAATACAAAAGTAAAAGAGATATCAAAAATATTCTTTTCTGGATATGTACAAGAACATTTTTTGTAGCATAAGTTATAGTTGTCAAACAAAACAAGAGAACACTGAAAAACCAAGAGAATGCTCCTTGATAGGGCAATGGGTGGGCAAGTCATGCTTGTATTCATGTCATGGAATATTACACAACTATTAAAAATGTTGACTTGGAGCTAGCTCATGTAAAGGGTTACATAAGCAAGAAAAAGAGATGTGTATATAAGATGCTCGTATTTTATACACAGTAACAAAATAATTCTATATATGTTTCAGTGTTTTTTTTTTAAATTGAGCCATAATTAACATAAAACACTACATTAGTTTCAGGTATATAACACAATGATTAGATATATGTATATATCATAAAATGATCACCACAATACATCTAGTTAACTTCCATTCACTAAAGAAGGTATTCTTTAATGCAATTTATACAATCCAATTAAATTTCATCCAGAATAGGTAACATAATCCAGAACTGATCCAGGATACAATGAAAGAATGGAATAGATTTCTAAAAACAGCAATTAGCAAAGAAAATGACCAGATCTTAAATCAAAGCCTCAGAAACTGGGATTCTGAGAACAGGCTTGTGGTATGACCCTAGGAAAGCCCTAAGAGCTCGATTAAACTAGAACTGAATTTGAATTGAGTATCTTAGACTCACATTTCCCAAAATTTGAACTATTCATTTCCATCCTAATATAAATCACTTTCCAGTGAAAGGTGAACTTTGTATTTCCCCTAAAACAGACGCAGAGAGGCAAACATTCAAGTGACCCCGGGAAACGCAGAGATGTGGGGAAGTAAAACAGGAAATGGAAGGATGCCAACTAAAGGTGCATTATGAAGCCACTTACCGTTGTGGACAACTGGAGCTAAATCCCAGAAACTCTAGAACCCTAGTAGAACAGAGTTCATGGGCACATTTCTGAGCGAGAGGAAACTGGAATATTGAGATGTCATTTCCCCATACGTCATGGGTTGAGGGCAACTGTCACTGTTTCTAGGATAATAACTGTGACAGGTCCAGTTTCCTCTGAGTGTTGAGCCAGGTGTGTTCCCACAGTCAGGGAAAAAAAAGAAAAGAAAAAAAAAAAAAAGATCCTCAGGCAAGCAGTAGCCTGTGTTCCCAATAAATTTTGAGGCAAGACAATCTTCTCTAAACCTTTGTTCATCCCACAGATATCGCCAATCTATTTCCAAGTTTTGTTGCTCCTATGTCCTTAAATCTCTTGAATCCAGCCACATCTCAACATCCACGGTCTTACCAGGCTAGACTGATCACCATCTCTTGCCTAGATGGTTGCACACACTTCTAACATGCCTTCTTCTCTTCGGTATACTTCTCCCAGATTATGCTACACGTTAGAGCTTGCTGATGTTTCTATAATATAACCATGCTATTTCTCTGCTTAAAACACTGTGATGTCCCTCAGTGCCACCTGAATAAATTTTGAACGTGTTAGCACACTTTGGACTTCTTAGCATGGTCAAGCAGGTGTATTTCACGTACCTGCCTCCTCTACACATGTACTTACAGATTCACATCACTTGGCATTATTTCCCTTAAATGTCCATCTTGGTTGGCAAATCTGTTCTTGGCTTAGAAAGTGGATCTCTGTAATCCTTTCCATGCTTCTCATCCCTCAGGTAAAGTATCCCAAACGAGATAGGTGATACAGAGGCATTATTCCCCTAGATGATCTTTTCCCTAAAATTCTATTATTTGTATATCATTTATCTCAGCCTCCAAATCCCTTTGCATAGTATCATTATTTTTTTGTGATGGTGGTAATCTATTCCACACTGTTTCTGTTTCTTGAACACCAGCCCAAAGATGACTTTGTAATCCATCACTTATTTTAGGTTTAATAGAAGCTTTTGCAGAACTTTCCCAGGCAAGCTTAAGTTGGGAAGCTACATTTTGAGAGGCAGTCCTTGGCTTGGAAAAATATTTAAAACTAATTTGCAGGAAACACACTAGTTGAAATTGAGAAGGCTGTGGATTAGTCACACCTCAAAAACAAAATACCGTCCTGTGATTCTCTTTTCTGGCAGGACCTGCAATGCCTCCTAGAAGACTACATGCATACTGGGGGCTTATGCATGGCTAAAGCAGAACATAATCCTGTTGTAGCAAAATATCCTCTTCCATAAGGGACACATTGCTGAGGTTGAAGCTTTTGGTTTGAGGAAACCCAAAAGGTGAAAATTGACCCACATAAGCCAGCAAGAAGGTAGTTATTTAAATGCTAAGACCCATGTCTTACCCCTTAACAATAAGCCAGGGGTTAGGAGTGGAGGAACACCCTTTCTCCTTTATGAACTCAGAATAAATGTGTATTGGACATGATCTAGCCTCTGTTTATTTCTGAAAGTTTATATCTTTCCATGCTCCTTTCTCCAAATATACTTTTCTTTTTTCTTTTCTTTTTTTTTAATGTTTAGGCATAATTAGCTACTCATAACTCTCTGGGTCTCCTTCACCTAAGTTATTCTCATTTACTATTACCATCAGGGTTACTTACTCATTCTCAAAGTTTTACTTTAGATACAACCATTATTAGGGAGGCTTCCTGAACTTTTCAAGTCTGTGCTTTGCCTCCTCCTTCGTCCTCTTATGACACCATGAATAACCTCTTCCATTTTATAAAACTTACACTTATCCCTCTGTCTTAGAATCACCTGCTTACTTGCCTATTTCAGCACCAGATAGTAAAATTACTGACAGCAAAGATTTCCTCTTAATTTTACTTAAATTTCAAGTGTCTCACATAGTGACTGGTACAGAAGATGCTGTATAAACTATAATGCTATGAATAGATAAAGATGCTGTATGTAAGTAAATTAGAGTAGACTTGGCCACTCCTATTTTCTCACAGCCCTGGTTTTATAGCCTGTCTTAACATTTGATTTAAGTCACTCTAAATGTCCTGGTTTCTTAGGTTAAATGATTATGCAGAATCATCCATAAACCTCACCTTCTTTCATTCTGACCCAAATGAGATATGAACTTCATGATGGTTTCAACGAAGAAAGATACTGTGATGGACAACTGAGGGAATGTAGTGGCATGGTTTGAAATTTAGTGGAAAATCCCATGGGTCCAAGGACCTGAAGCTTGTGTCCTTAGCTGTCCCCACTCTTTGCCATTTACATGAACTCAATGATCAAATCCTGTTAGTTCTATTTTGGAAACATCGCTAGAATCTGAATTCTCTCCATCTTTACTGATACAGCCTTAGCTTAAGTTTTTTTCTTATAGTCTTTTACCTAAAATTCTTCAGTCACAAATTCCTCCTGTCATCCAGTTCCATATACCTCCTCACCCCTCATCCCACTTCATTGTCTACACTGCAGCAAAATTTTTCAATTATAAACAAAACTATCAAGTCATTCCCTTTTTAAAATGTGTATGTCATCTTTTTTGCTTACAGAAAAAAATCATATAAGGCATTTCAAAATTTATCTCATGAATAAAAGAGTATTAATTAATGACTAACATTTATTGTTTCAGATTACTTCTGTAGAGGCAACTGCTCTTCATGCTTTAAAAATGTTTGTTATGCATATCAAGAATGTCCTGAGAAATGTTTTTCAAACTTTATTTTTTTTGTTGTGATATGTTTTATTGTTACAATGAGCACTTGTAATGTCTGACATTTTTGTAGGAGTATTCACTTGCAAAAGAATTGCAATTCAACTTTGGAGTTAATTTTCACTTAGGGCATGCAAGGAGGTCCACAGCAATGTGACAAAGTTGATGTGGAGCTACTAAGTGGTCTTATGTTTCAGATATCTACCACCAGGTGGAGCTAGATAAAACTGTTTCAAGGTGTTTTTCACACGACTTGTGTCAGAAAGAAATAGGGTAACACATATGATGCAATTTTCCTGTTCTGAATTCTTCATTTTGGCTGTTTTTTGATAATTCTAGTAGATTCATCTCAGTGAAGGTGGAAGCCTGCCAGATTTTGGAGGTTACTCAATTTCCCTCAAATCCTCCTACAACCCTGAAATGCTACAATTTGTCACACACAAGTATACTGTGTATGTCGGAAATTAAGCTGAGACTTTCTTCCTTGTTATAATAAAACAAACAAACAAATAAAAAAAACCCAAAAAGCATGCTTAAGAGAGGTAATTTTTTTGTCAAAGAATTTAGTCTAAATTTTCTTTGCCAGAGAGCTAGGGCCAGCCCTGCCTTTAACTGGCTATGTAAGGCAGTGGTGAGATGGGTCCCCAAGGAAAAAGTTAGCGGGGTTTTCTAGCCCGGTCTGGTATCCAGGACCAGAGGAAGAGTCTAAGCCCAAGTCCTGGGAGAAATCTGGGGCTTAAGGTTCATTATTCCTCCTGCAATTCCCACTTAAGAAAGCTGAAACAGCCTTTTGTGCAGGGTTTCAGTAGGGGACACGAGAACCGGTGGACTAGGTTGGACGTCCCATGAAGAGGTTCCAGGGGACTGGAAAATTTGGCATGTGTACCACACCCTATAAGCCTGACCAGCTTAAAGATACAAGATCAGACAGACATTAGTCTCAGACTCATGAATACCAAAAATTGAAGTGATCTTAGAGATCATGTAATGCAGTCATTTCAAAATAGATTCTGAGGTTATGACTTCAAAGAGTTTATTCAAAAAGGTGAGGATAGTGGAGTGAGGGCTGAGTGACTCGGGCTCTGGTAACTTTCTCTAATTCAACCAAGGTGAATTTTCTTTTATTTGTTTAATTTACTGTGTTTTCCTGAAAGATTTCCCTGAGCTTTTAGTGTCACATCAAATATATATATACATATATCATTGCCAAGATCAGTATCAGGGAGCTTTTTCCCTATAGTTTTATAGTTTCGGGTGTTATGTTTAAGTGTTTAACCCATTTTAAGTCAAGTTCATGTGTGGTGGAAGATAAGGATCCGATTTCATTCTTTTAAATGTGGATACCCAGTTTTCACAAAACCATTTATTAAAGAGACTGCCCTATTCCTATTGTATATTATTGGCTCCCTTGTCAAATAATAGTTGATCACATATGCATAGATTTAATTTTAGGCTCTCTATTCTGTCCCACTGGTTGATTTGTTTTATGTAAGACCCACACTGTTCTGATTACTATAGTTTTATATATAATTTGAAATCAGAAAGGGTGATGTCTCCAGATTCATTCTTCTTGCTGAAGGTTGGTTTCCTATAGGAACTCTTTAGTGGTTCCATATTATTTTTTCATTTGTTTCTGTAAAAAATAGCTTTGAAATTCTGATAGGAATTGCATTCAATCTTAAAATTATTTTGGGTAGTTATAGACATTTCAACAATATTAACTCTTCTAATGTGTGCATATGTAATATCTATGCATTTATTTGTTTTGTCTTCTTTTTCTTTCATTGATATCTTTCTTATAGATTTCAGTGTACAGATCTTTTATTTCCTTGGTTAAATTTATTCCTAAGTATTTTCCTCTTTCTGATACTATTGTAAACGGGATTTTTAGAATTTCCTTTTTGGATAGTTAATATATAACATTTTTATGTTGAGTACATTCCTTCTACACTCAATTTGTTGTGAGTTTTTAATCAAAAAATGATACTGAATTTTGTCAAATGCTTTTTTCTCTCTCTGTTGAGATGATAATATGATTTTCATCCTTTGTTTTAATGTACTCTGTCACATTTATTGATTTGCAGATGTTGAACCATCCTTGCATCCCAGAGATAAGTCCCAATTAGTCATGGTTAATGTGCTGTTGAATTCAGTTTGCTAGAATTTTGCTGAGGATTTTTATTTCCATGTTCATCAGGAGTATGGGCCTGTAATTTTGTTTTCTTGTAATATCCTTGTCTGGCTTTTGTATAAAGTAATGCACGCCTCATAAATGTGTTTGTAAGTGTTTTGACCTCTTCTATTTTTTCTTCTGGAAGGGCTTGAGAAAGGATTGATATTAATTCTTCTGTAAGTTTAATTCTTCATTCTACCAATGAAAACATCTGGTCCTGGTCTTTTCTCTGTTAGGAGATCTTCTGATTCCTGATTCAATCTTTTTAC
The DNA here is from genome assembly GCF_048564905.1 of Vicugna pacos. NCBI lineage: Eukaryota > Metazoa > Chordata > Mammalia > Artiodactyla > Camelidae > Vicugna > Vicugna pacos. The sequence goes on along the minus strand of NC_132987.1, from coordinate 58,080,892 downwards.
TTGTTATTGGTCTGCTTTTACTTTTTTTTTTTTTTTATGATTCAGGCTCAATGGGTATGTTTCTGGGAATTGATCCATTACTTCTATGTTATCTAATTTGTTGATGGATAACTGTTTATAGTAATCTCTTATGACCCTTTGTATTCTTGTGATATCAGTTGTAATGTCTCATCTTTCATTTCTTATTTAATTTCATTATTCTCTCATTTTTTCTTGGTTCGTCTACCTAATGGTTTGTCAATTTTGTTTATCTTTTTAAAAACCAACTCTTAGTTCCATTAATCTTTTCTATTGTTATTTTAATTTATATCTCATTTCTTTTGGATCTGACCTTTGTTATTTCCTTCCTTTTGCTGACTTTAGCTTTATGTTTTTCCTATTTTTCTAGTTCCTTGATGTGTAAAGTTAGGTTGTTTATTTGAAATTTTTCTTTTTTCTTTGCTTACAGCTATAAAAGTCCCTCTTAGAACTACTTTTGCTGCGCATCATAAGTTTTGGTGCATTGTGTTTCCATTCACTTTGTTTCAAGACAGTTTCTGATTTCTTTGCTGATTTTTTCTTTCACAAAATGGTTGTTCAGGAATGCATTGGTCATTTCCACATATTTGTGAACTTTCCTGGTTTCCTTCTGTTACTAATTTCTAGTTTCATACCATTGTGGTTGTAAAAGATACTTGATATGATTTCAGCATTCTTAAATTTTAAAAGACTTGTTTCATAGTCCAACACATGATCTATCCTGGAGAATGTTCCATGAACACTTGAGAAAAATGTATATTCTGCTATTGTTGGAAGGAATGTCCTGTATATGGCTGTTAGCTAGTTCAAGTCCAGTGTTTTTTTAAATTGATTTTCTGTATGGATAGGTACATTCATTGTTGAAATTGTGGTATTAAACTCTCCTACTATTATTGTACTGCTATCTATTTCTACCTTCAGTTCTGTTAATATTTGCTTTATATATTATGTGCTTCAATGTTGGGTGCATTTATATTTATAATTGTTGTATCATTCTGTTAAATTGACTTTTATCATTTTATAATGACTTTCTTTGTCTGTTGTGACAATTTTTAACTTGAAGTTCATTTTGTCTCATATAAGTATATCCATTTCTGCTCTTTTTTGGTTATTGTTTCCATGGAATACCTTTTTCTATCTCTTTACTTTCAGCCTATGTGTATTAAAGCAGAAGTGAGTCAAATAATCACAATAATTGATGATAGAGTAAGGAGTGGTGATTTTAGCAAGATGGTGGTGTAAGCGATACCAACCTTCAGCCCTTCACACACACAAAGACAATTAGATAGTTATTCACATGAAAAAAACCTTGGGAAGTTTCAAGAGTTCAGTTAAGAATGTTCAGCAACACAGCAGCACATAAAACAGAACAGTCACATAGAAAGGATCACTGGCGAAATCACAATAGCTAAGGTATCTGAGATGGTTACAAACAAAGAAGAGTGGAAGCTATCAGTATCAGCCATACAGAGGGTGTCACTGTGATCCTCTCCTCTATAGAGGACCCCAGCAGACTTTGCCACAGAGGACCTCAACAGTCCCTCTGATAGCCACGGACTCCCTGCAGCTTTCACAATGGAGAATCCAGTAGTGTTTTTCAGCACTGATCCAAGTAACCTGTCCCACAGAGGACACTGACAGCTTTCACCACTGAAGTAACCAACAGCTATCAGAGCTGACCCCCTGAGAAAGGGGCATTACCGCAGTCCCTCCCAGGATGGAGCCATTGATTCCCACCATGGGACTGAGCTGCTCTCAACCCCAAAACCAACACATCCTGAACTCCAGAGCTGTGGCCCCTCCATGCACACTTGCTCTCCAGATCGTGGCTTCAGAAACACGCTCACTCTCACACATCTGTGCTCCAGACCCTGATTTCAGAGTTGCTCCACAAAGTACCCACGCCCAGGACACTGAAGGCACCACCACAGTGGTAGTTTCCATATACCAGTCCCTGGAGCACTGGTAGCTCCACAAATGCCCACTCTCCAGGCCCTTGGGTCCACAGGTGCCTGCATTAAGGGACTGTGGCCATTGCTGCAGGAGTGCCTGTGCCCCAGCCCCTAGATCTGCTGTAGCTCTGTGCGCACTCTCACTGCAGACCCTGGCCTCAAGTGGCCACTCCACAAGGGCCTGTGCCTCTCGCATCATTATCAGTGCTAAGGTGGGGCACTTCACCTTTCTGTGTGGCTATTCTGTTTTTAGCACTACTGTGTTGCTGAACGTTCTTATTTCAACTTTTGAAACTTCCCAAGGTTTTTTTCATGTGAATAACTATCTAATTGTTTTTGTGTGTGTGAAGGGATGAAGGTTGGTATCACTTACTCCACCATCTTGCTAAAATCACCTTTCCTACTCTATCATCAATTATTGTGATTGTTAGACTTGTTTTATTATCCTTACTAGCTTATTTGTTCATTGTTATTTGTGTATTTTCTGCTTATCCTTGGCACAGTTCTTGGCTCATGGTAGACCTCGTGAGCATTTGCAGAATATGAAATATTCAGTGCCCGGCATACAGTCATCACTCAAAACTGCTTGTATATAATTGGTTTGGATGAAGCATTATAATGTACAGCAAAGCATGTCCTTCAGCCTTCAGCAGTAAGAGTCATTTCTTTTAATCTCCTAAAACTGACTTAGCTAATATACCTACTCCAAATATTCACTTGCATATAGAAATAGGGAATCTATTCCTGGAACAAACTAAATTCATAGGTTCCTTGAGGGCAATAGCCTTGCCTAGAGCACCTCACTGACATTTATTCACAGAAGGAAACCACCCTAGCATTAGAATGAGATGAGCAAACTGTAGGTGTTGCAAATTAGGGCTCCAGTTGGGAAACCCACACAGCACATACCAACAGCAACAACAACAAAAAACCCACAGCTAGTCTTCAGCTAAATGCACAGATATGTGTGGGGAATTCCTTAAAATAGCAGGGGTGGGTTGTAAGTTTAGACTGTGATATCTCAACTGTGTGCTATGGGGGTGTGGCTATAGAAAGAAAACTGAAGCATAAATGCAGGACATTTTAAGTTGGAATATGATAGTAGGAAGAACTGGATACCCAACATTTAAAGACTATCATACTTCCCTTGACATAACATTTAAACAGATAGAAAGACAGATGAGTGTGCATGCACACGCACACACACACGCACTCTACCTAAATTATGTTAAGCTCCCTCCCTTGTGGAGAAAAACAAGCTGGGTTTATTTGGATTTCCAATTCAAAAGAAAAGGCAAGAAACCACAGAAGCACATACAAATAGAAATTAAAACAATGTACTCTTGTTTTCTTTCGGAGGAAAATTTGATACAGAGTGCTCTACTGAGAATCAAGATATGTATGGACATGGGAACCAAGGGAAGGAAATAAGATCCTCACTTCTCACCATTCCTCCCTGTATCCCAGTTGCACAGTTGGTCCTGCATGTCCTTGCACTCTTAGACATTACCAAATTAGAGTTCCTGGTTCCCAGAAAAGTAAACACTTTTACCAGAGGCCACAGCAAGATTTCTCATGAATTTGAAACTGAACCTACCACTGTTTTCTTCTGGCTCCTCATGCCAGTAGATCAGTAGACAAAGTAAGGAACTGATTTAATAAGAGTGCAATCAGCCCATATTCTCAGAAGCGATGCTTTCTGCTACCTAATCTAGCCAAGGAGGAGTGTGTTTGGAACTGCCATGTTGCTTTCGTACTCAGTAATAATAGTTATTAGACAACAGCAGCAACCACAGCCTAGGAAAGCAACTATGGGATTAGACCTCACTGGGTGAGCAGCTCAGACCAGCCAGCACAACATGCCGGCTGAGGACGAGGAAAAACTACAATGGGTCGTTGGAGACAAGGGAAATGATGAAAAACATCAATCACAGCCTCACTACTGAAGCAAGGACTAGCGTATACTTCAATAACTAACTTGCCTTAAACCTTAACATCAAAGAGGCATTATGTGGTCAACATCTACAATGATGCTTAGTGACAGACTGGAAAAACGTGAAAGCATCTTGTTCTAACGAACATGGAGACTCCATATTGGGGAATGGCAGCCAGATATATTACTTGAGAGACCTGAGTGTTGTGCGAGGTGGTCTCTGTCGGATTTCACTTATGGACCATTTCAGAACCTCTCAGCCTCACCACCTTCTTGCTATGGTCATAGCTGTGTAGCTTTACAACTTCACATATGTGAAATTTAACAGTATCTTGTCTCATAACCACACTATACACTTGCTACCTCCACCTTGGAGCTTTTTTATCATGTTGGAAATTAGAAGCTGTGGGACTCCATTTAGGCTCACAAATGTGCACACCAGTGGTCTGGGAAATTTGACAACTTATGGAGGAAATAGTTTCCCAAAGGAAAAAGAGAGTTGGGGTATAAATTATTTCCTTTTTCTCCATGAAGAGGCTGTTTTGACATGTGGTTTATATGGCTTCTCAGAGGATAGTCCCTTGGGATTAACCAAGCAGTCACACTTAGTGGTGGACCAATCAGTAATCTCTCCTTACATCAACTCTCCCTGTTTGCTGCCTAGTTGCCCCTTGTCCCTCATTCTTACTGAATAGGAGTCCTCTCCTTAATAAAGCAATAGCATACATCCTTGTTTTATATGTAACTCAGGTTCCTGGGGAATCCAGGCTAAGACACCTGGAGAGCGCTGCTAGTCAATTTCCACAAAGAGTAGTTGGAAGACATCCCCATCTCACCTGGAGACAGAGATCTTTGGAGCCTTTCAAAAGTCTGTCCTTATTTTAAAGATTTTCACTTTTGGTAATCTGAAGACCATGCCCATATTAACCAATGAAAAGCTTTTTCTTCAAATCATTTTAGGAAAATCTGCACTGAAATTTTACCTGATACAGAACCCAAAACAAGTTCCTAATGTGGCCCTGCCACTTATTTTAGTTCTAAGGCTGTTCTTTGCCCTTATATGAAAGAGGAAGTAAGAGAGAGGAGCAGAGGCAGATTCAGAAAAAGGATAAAAATGAGAAAGAGGCCATTTCATTGAATAGTCCAAAGAAACTGTACAGGTAGAGGCAGTATATGAAACAGAGTCATCCCTTCCGGTCTAAGTTGTGTGGTTATGGGGAAAAGTGAACTAACTCAGGCAAGTCTCAGACTAGACCACTATCATCATCATCATCATCATCATCATCATCATCATCATCATCATCACAACAATAAAGCCTCAATAGGTTAATGTAAGTAACAAAAGAGATTTGGTGAGAGGAAGGGCTTAATGAAATGTAAATCTCTGTGCAGATTACAGTCACTTCTGTTATAACTATTTTCAGCCTAGAGATTCTTAGTCTCTCTCTGTGGGCTCTCCAGGGAGGCAGTATGAGATTATGGGGGAGATGTGAATTTTGAAAAGACTTCTGGCTTGTCCTGTCTCCATTACTTCCTGCTTGGTCTACGTACATGTCCCTGCATTGACCAGAGCCTCAGAGTCTTCATGAGTAGAATGAGAAGAATAATAAAGAATACAGTGCATACTCCCTACAGAGATGTTGTGAAAATCAGTAAGATAATGTTTGTGAAAGCACTTTATTAACTATCAAGAGCAAGATAAACATTAGTTACTATTAATATTCTCCCCTATCATCCTATTAAGGCATTTTCCTGGTTGAAGAGGCGATTATTCGACATTATACTTGGCTAAGCAAATTGCAAATATCTAATTGCCTCCTTGAGCTATCAATACTAGCTGAAGTAGAAAGTTCAACCTCTTTAGGTTGTCACACTAAAAAATCTCTCTACCTTACCACGATGGAAACTTAAGATCACCAAACCTTGTGGGACATCTCTAGCTCATTGAGAACACACATACACAGATAATTATGCACTATTTCTTCAAATACTAGATTATTTAATAATAACCTTTTTAAAAACCTTTAGTCTGGAGATGGAGTACAGCTGATTTTGAGCTGAGGAAAATGTAAAATTAACTTTTGAGCAATTAATTTTAGTTTCTCTGTATTTCAGAAATAAAAACTCAATACCATTGACATTAGCAGTAAAAAAGTGAAGTACTTAAGATATAAATATAACACAATATATGCCAGGTCTATGTAAGGAAAACCACAAAACTCTGACAAATAAAATGAAAAACAACTAAATAAATGGAGTGATATTTCAAGTACATAAATAGGATGACTCTATATTATGCTGCATTTCTTTACAGTTAGATTTATAGATTCAATGCAATCCCAATAAAAATACAAGCAACGTACAATGAGGTATTAACTCACACTGGTCAGAATGGCCATCATTAAAAAGTCCACAAATGATAAATGCTGGAGAGGGTGTGGAGAAAAAGAAACCCTCCTACACCGCTGGTGGGAATGTGGTTTGGCACAGCCATCATGGAAAACAGTATGGAGAGTCCTTAAAACACTAAAAATAGACTTGGCCTCTGATCCAGCAATTTCTGGGCATATATCTGAAGAAAACTCTAATTCTAAGATACACGCACCCCAATGTTTATAGCAGCACTGTTTATAATAGCCAAGACATGAAAGCAATCTAAATGTCCATTGGCAGATGACTGGATAAAGATGTGGTAAATATATACAATGGAATATTACTCAGAATAAAAAAGAATGAAATAATGCTATTTGCAGCAACATTGATGGACCTAGAGATTATCATACTAAGTGAAGTAAGTCAGACACAGAAAGACATATCACTTATATGTGGGATATAAAAAGTAATACAAATGAAATTATTTACAAAAAATAAATAGACTCACAGACATAAAAAACAAAGTTATGATTATCAAAGTTTAAAGGCAGAAGGGGGGATAAATTAAGAGTTTGGGATTAACAGATACATACTACTATATATAAAATAAACAACAAGGTTCTACTGCATAGCACAGGAAACTATATTTGATATCTTATAATAACCTATAATGGAAAAGACTGTATATATATATATTCAGATACATGTATATCTGAATCTTTGCTGTACACCGGAAACTAATACAACATTGTAAATCAACTATATTTCCATTTAAAAGAATTAAAAACTAAAAAAAATACAAGCAAGTTATTTTTTAGATTTTTTGACAAACTTACTCTGAAGTTTACATGGAGAGTCAAAAGACTCAGAATAGCCAACACAATATTAATCTTCCTGATTCTTTCCTTATTTGTGTAACATGTAAAAGGTAGATTAATGACCTAGTTTGAAGTATTCTTTTATATCTTCCAACTCCAAACTTTCTTTTTAAGTAATCTCATTCTATCCATGGATTCAGTTACCACCAAATAAAATGATTCTTAGTACATTAGCCCAGAGATTTTGTCTGTAGTCTAGAATCTTAAAACTAGCTGCCAACTTGACATTTCTACTTGAATATATCGAGGCTACCCCAAACTCAACATGCCTAACACTAAACTAATGATTCTTCCAACCAAATCAAAATAAAACTACAATGACTCAAAGAAAACCAAAAATCCCCCAAGTCTCAGATCTCTGCTTTATCAGTGTTTAACAGTGTGCCTTATCTTAATGAAAGTCAGCATCACTCATCGTGCAAGAGAAATAGGATTTATCCTTTCATTCATTAATTAGATTTCTTGTGTAACAGACACAATCCTATATGTTTAGAATAACATCATTAAATGAAATAGACACAAGTCCTTGCCTCCTTGAGGAGAAGAAATTTTATCTTCTCTACACTTGTAACTATCAAGCTGTAATTTTGGGGGGCCACCTGACAGTCCATTAAATCTGTGCGCTCTGTTTCAACGTGAGCATGAGCTAGTCTAACTACCATCAATTTTCATTCGTACGATTACTAAAATAGCCTCCTGACTGGTCTCTCTTCTCTACTCTTGCTCCTTTCCATATCTACTCTTCTTTCTATAATCAGAATGATCTTTACAAAATAGTAATCTCATTGTGTCCTTGTTCAAAAGTTCTTTCATGGTTCTGCATTACTCTCAAGCTGAAGACTAAAATATATAGCAGTCTATAGGGTTCTGCAAAATCTGGCCACTGTTTGTATCTCCAGCCTAAGTTTTTTTATTTTGCTTTGCTTTACTCTTTCTGCTCTTACTACACTGACTTTTCTTCATATGTCCCCGAGAACACAAAAAGCCCTCCCACCAAAGCTTCTGCCTGTTGTTCCTCCTGATGGGAATGCAGGTCAACTCCATTCCTACTCGTCCTCCATAAGTTGACTTATCATAATTCATAATTGAAGTTAATTGTTGCACAGTTAGGGAAGTGGTCTCAGAGTCCCTGCACTAGTGATAGCTAATTTCATAGAGCTACACACTTCCTCTTATGAGCACTTGAAACAACTGTAATCATATAACAAATCAAAATAAAGATGAAGGGAACTCTGCTTTCGGTAATGATAAAATAGATCGTATTAGTTCACTTTTCTTACAGATAGCAATTATGAACATTGGACAAAATTAAGAAGAAACAATAGAAGGCACTGAGGAGTGACAAAAAAGAGACAAACTGGAGGTGAGTCTGTCCTTGAAAGAGGGAAACATACTGGGTGAACTTTGTATTAATGCAGCCCTCTGCCTGAGGGAAGGCTCCAATTTGATCATGAGTGTGGTTAGAATCCAGGTACAAAGACACAATTTGAAGAGAAATGGGCAGAGTTTGAGGCTGCTGCAGTGGCTGAAAAGTGATTCTGAGAAAAAGGGAGTCACACAGGGAGAACTATAAAGGTCTGTATATTACAGCACCCAAACTAGTGACTGACACTTGAACTACATAAATGCAGGATGTAAGCCAGATAGCCCAAAGAAAAGCAACAGATAGAAGGATGAAAGGACTAAGTCAAGGTCTCCACTGCTGTCAAACACAGGGGAAAAGAGTTTGAACATTGACTCCAGACAAGCTAACTGACTGCTACAACAAAAATCATGTTTCATCGGAAGATAAGAGTATTCAATGTCTTTACAACATATTCGGAAAATGTCCAGTATAATATAAAATGTGATGAAACATTAAAAACGAGAAAATATGATCGGTAGTTTAAAAATATCAATACAAACAAACTCTAAGATGAGCTAGAAGTTGGAATTAGCAGGCAGGAACTTTAAAGCAGATATGTAATAAATATGTTCAAGTACTTAAAAGAAAATACAGTTATAATGAATAGAGAGATGGTGACTAAGATATGGAAGCTTAAAAGAAAAAACTTTATGGAAATCGTAGACCTAACATTTACGATATCTGAAATAAAATATTCACTGTATGAACTTAACAGTAGATTGGAGGTGGCAGAATAAAATGTAGGTGAACTTGAAGATAGGTCAAGAGGAAATTCCAAGTCTGAAGGGCAATGAGAAGAAAGCAATGGAAATAAGAGGAACAGAATCACAGTTATCTTTAAGACAGTATCAGAGAATTTAACATACATGTAATTGAAATCTCATAAAGACAGGTAAAGGAGAATTGGATACAAAAAATTTTTTAAATAATGATGGCTGACATTTTTATAAATTTGCTAAAAAAATACAACTTATAAGTCCAAGATAAAAAAATCTAAAGAATTCAGCAAACCTCAATAATGATAGATTACAAGGAAAGCATACATAGATATCTCATAGTCAAACAACTGTAAACCAAAGATAAAGAGACAGCCCTGAATGTAGACAGAGAAAAACAAACCCACTACATACAGCAGAACAATCCAAATGTTGTCTCTCTTTGGTTAATGCCACTAGTATAATTAATTATAATACACACCACATGCTGAGGACTCTTCAAGGGCTAATAATTCATTTACAGTGAGGAGATGTTTAACATGAGTGGTCTACCATTGTAATTTAAAAAACTCTTTGGGAGCATTCCTTCTAGATCTGACCTACTACTGAACCCAGCCCTGCGAGTGTCCTAACCTAACTTACTGTCCGCAAAGTGCCACTGCCCTGTCCCAGGTGCCCAAAGGAGCAGAAAGACTCTGGCTAAACATGAGAATTAAAAACTGAAGATGTGTTTTGAAATTCATAATATCTTCCTTATGGGAGGTTCATGTTATATTCACTGGCTTTAATCTTCTTTCTTCTGAATTCTTATCAGAAACAGGGGACACTGGAAGCTGATGGAAATAGCATTTCTTAAAAATCTGTTAACAAAATTTTATATCCACAGATTTTATATGTATGAATATCTTTCAAAAATGAAACAAAATAAATAATTTTAGGTAAGCAAGACTAAGAGGATCTGCTTCCCATAAATATGCACTACAATAAATGTAGAAGAAGTTTTTTCAGGCTAAAGATAATAGACATCAAGTTGCAATGTGGATCTAGTGCAAGAAATGGAGCATTTGTATATGATAAACGTGTGCATAAATATAAAAGACTCTATTTTTCTTCTATAACTTCTTTAAAAGACATGGCTGTTTAGAGCAAAACGTTATAACACTATCTTGGAGTTTGTACAGTAGGCATGTACAATAAGTAAGACAAATAGCACAGAGTATGGGAGATGATACTAGAACTATACAGTTCAAAGTTACAATGCCTTTGAAGTATTCAGTGTTAGCTCTAAGTACATGGTGATAAGTTAGAAATATATATTCATTTTCTTAGAGCAACCACTAAAATATAATACAAAAAAACAAACAAAGGAGGATTAAAATAAGATGCTAAAATTCATCTGATTAACTCAAAAGAAATCAAACATAAAAAAAGACACAGATTAAAAAAATAGAAAATGAGTAGATCTAAATACAACCACAGAATTGCATTAAAATAAATGAATGAAGTCAGACTACACATAAAGGCAACACCTAGCTATATGTTATCTGTAAGAGATTCATTTAAACATAAAGATACATTTGGGCTAAAAGTAAAAGGATGACAAAAATATATAACATTCAAATAGTAATAATTAAAACACTGGAGTGGCTGTTTTAATATCAGACAAAATCGATTTCAAGAAAAAAAGTATCTCCACGAATAAGAGAGGGATGTCATCATTACAAAAGGTCAATTTGTCAAGACGACATAACAACCCTGAATGACTAAGTATCTAATAATAGAGCTTCAAAATACAGGCATAAAAAACTGACAGAGCTAAGGAAATATAGGGAAATCCATAAACATTGCTGGAGATTTTAAGAACACTCTTTCAACAACTGATAGAAAACTTAGATTAAAAAAATAGTATATACATAGAATTTTGAAAACATTATCAATCATATTAGCTCATTGACATTTATGGAACATTTAACCCATTAAGTACTGAATAAATATTATTATTAAATGCACACAGAACAAATGCCAAACAGACCATACTTTGGATCATAAAACAATACTCAATATAATTAAAATGTGAAATATTTTAGAGCATGTTCTGTGACTACAAATATTAGAAAGCAGTAACAAGGTATCTAAAAGTACTGAAAAAATTTGAAAACTCACTCCTAAATGACCCACACATCAAAGAATAAATCACATGGGAAATTGGAAAACATTTTGAACTGAATTACAATCAAATACTTCGTGAGATACACTAAAACATCTAGAGGGTCATTTTCAATTTTAGACACTTGTATTAGAAAAAAAAAAAGGTAACAAATTAGTGGCTTAAATTTCCATCTTATGAAGACAGTGAAAATAAACAAATAAACCTAGAATGCAGAAGGAACTAATAAAGATAAGAACAACAATAAATCATATAAAAATATAAGCAATTAACATAAGAATAGTTGGTTGTTTGCAAAAAATAGTATAATAAACTCCTAAAAGAAATAAATAATAAAAGAGAGAACACACAAATTACTAACATCAACACCAATCCTAAGATACTAAAAACTAACAATGAAATATTATGAATCACTTTATACCAACACAGTTAATAACTTAGATTAAATCGACAAATTCCCTAGTAAACTTCCTTTACCACAAGTGGAACAAAATAAAACAAAAAATCTACAAAACACCAAGTCTATTGAATATGTTGAATTCATTACCAAAAGCTTTCACACAAAGGAAATTTAGGCCCATACGGTTTCCAAGGGTTTATGTGAAATTAAAAAAAAAGACAAGTGAACTTACTTACAAAACAGAAACAGACTCACAGATGTAACTTATGGTTACTATGGGGAAAATGGGTGGAAAGGGATAAATTGGAAGTTCAAGATTTGTAGATACTAACTAATATATATATATATAATATATGTATTTTTATATATATAAAGTAGATAAACAAGTTCATACTGTATAGCACAGAGAACTATATTCAATATCTTATAGTAACTTATGATGAAAAAGAATATGAAAATGAATATATGTATGTTTATGTATGATTGAAGCATTATGCTGTACACCAGCAATTGACACAACATTGTAAACTGACTATACCTCGATAAAATATATATATAAAAGTAACATAATAACAATAGGCAATGCACATACTGGCAGGAAATCTATATACATACATATGGATGTGTGTGTGTATATTATAAGTATATATGCATACATATATTATCAGGAACTTGTATCTAGACTATCTCAAGAGCTCCTATAATTCAATAATAAAAAGATTCTAAAAACTGCAGTGGAGTAAGGGAGGCAAAAATCTTGAACAGACATATGCAAATAGCCAATGCCAATAAACATATGAAAAAGTTTTAACATCATTATGCATCAAGGAAACACAGATTAAATTCATAATGTAATACCACTGCCCACCTGCTTGAATGGCCAAAAATTAACAAGCATGACAACACCAAATATTGTATGTGAAGCAATAAGAACTCTCATACATTGGTTGTGGAGATATAAAATACCACAATCACTTTGGGAAAATGTTTAGCAGTTTCTTACATAATTTCAAACATATAACCACCTAAAACCAAGTAATTACACTCAGGTATTTATGCAACAGAAATGAGGGCATATTTTCTCAGAGGCCTGTACAGAATATTCATAGATTTATTCTTAAAAACCTCAAACTGGAAACAATGATTTTTTAAAATTGTGGTACATTTTCAAAATAGAATACTGTTCCGTAACTAAAAAGGAACAAACTACTGACGTATGCCACAGAATGGATAAAGCTCACAGATACTATACTGAGTGAAAGAGACAGACACAAAATCATATACCGTAAGATTATTTATATGAAAGTTTTTTTCATTTATTTTTTAAAATTTTATTTTATTGAGTTAGTCAGTTTACAATGTTGTGTCAATTTCCAGTGTAGAGCACAATTTTTCAGTCATCCATAAACATGTATATATTCATTGTCACATTCTTTTTCACTGTGAGCTACCACAAGATCTTGTATATTTTTCTGTGTGCTATAGTATAAACTTGTTTATCTGTTCTATATATATCTGTCAGTATCTACAAATTTCGAATTCCCAGTCTGTCCCTTCCCACCCTATATGGAGTTTTAGAGAAGGGAAATTTTATAATTAAAAAAAAAGGTTGCCTCTGGCAAAGGACGAAGAGAAGGGAATGAGAATTGACTGTTAAGGGGCCCAAGGAAAGTTTCTGGAATGGTGGAAGTATTCTATATGTTGATTAGGGTGGTGATTATATAGGTGTACATATATATATGTACATGTATATGCAAATACACACACATATACAATGTTATCAATACATTTAACATGGAAAATTTAGTTGATGTAAATTACATCAAAATAAATTTATTTTTAATACACACAATATTTTAAAATTACTTTTTACACATACAACACACATTGCATAGAAGATCACAGCAGTACAAATGACTGTTGACTTCTCACTGGAAGTCTTTCAGGTGTTAAAGATGAACAAAACAAAACTGTCTATCTTGAATTCCATATTCAGCAAAATTATCCCTCAAAATACTTTTTCAGAACGACAAAAATCAGAGAATTTGTTTCCAGCTGACCTACACTATTGAAAACTTTTCAAAATGCTAACTGAAATTATCCAGGCTGAAAAAAAAAAAGACCAGATGGAACTCTGGATCAGCAGGAAGAAACGCAGAACATCAGAATAGATACATATCTGGGCAAATATAAAAATACTTCTCAGAAAGTATCTTATTTTTATTCGTAGTTTTAAATTTAAAATGCAGTTGTCCCTCATCACCAGAAGGGGATTGGTTCCAATACCCACCTCAGTTTCCCAAATCTGAGGATGCTTAAATCCCATAGTTCGCCCTCCTCCCCATAGACGAGGTTCCACGTTCGTGGATTCAACAAGCTGGGGATCGTGCACTACTGTACTATTTACGGAAGAAAATCCACTGCTAAACAGACCCACACAGTTCAACCTGTACTGTTCAAGGGTCAACTATACTATTAACTATTTAAAATAATAACAAAATATTATGATGTATAATGTATGTATATGATGTATAATCCCAAGTATGCATTGGACGTTAAGGTGACTAGAGGCAATGCTGGAAACTTCTGTAACTGTAATCAGTCATGTGGGACTCCAGCATCAGGTTGAAGAGCGAAGACTCATGATAGCAGAGAGAAGGGGCAGGGGGAACTTATACATCTACACCTTTGCTTACACCATTTGAACCATTAGTCAAATCTCAGTGGGTCCTGTCTTACCTCTAAACTTCCAGTTATAAGTAAGTCAGTGTTTGTAGTCCAAAGTATCCTATCCAAAACAGTGAAAAATAAATATACAATTACTAAGTTAAATAAGTAAACACAACACTGCAAATGAATTAGAAAATGAGTCCCTATCAGCAGACACTGAGGAATCTGAGTGTCTCAGTCACCTCCTGCAGCAAAGCTAATATTGAGGAAGCATTCAGCTTTCTCTGGACCCTCAGGGGAGAATGTCGACTTTATGATCATCAAAGATGAAATTTTAGATTTTTGCCTTTTGAATTTTTTAATTGTAGCTAAACTAGTCTCAGTTGTGTCTTGAGTCAAACAGAGGTACTTTATTAAACTCCAGTTTATTCTTTCGGTCGCCACTCTGGTATCCTCACCTCTGGGTAAAGCTGTTTACCATGTCCAGTCGGAATAAACTCTCTCACATACACCTCCTCCTCCTCTTCGACCCTTCCTTGTATCTGTTACTTTGTATTGTAATTAATTTTTTTCTTCATTTATTAACTCAACCAATTGACATGCTGCTCGAAGATAAGGTTCATGCTTTACACATCTTCATATTCATCATGTCTGGTTTAGTGCCTGCTTGAGTGAATGTTGAAATAAATTGAATTGAATCAAATCAGATGAAATCTAATCAAAGAAAATTTATGTGTTTGTGACAATATTGATCTTTTTAAAAATCTACCATTAGGGTTTCTTGGACCCACAATGCATGGGTATGGTTAAGTTTTTCAAATGAAAAGCAATAGAGACTCTGTTTAGTTACTTGAAGTAAAGTGAGTTTATTTTAAGGACTTGTGTGTCAGTAAATGATGAAAGTGTTCAGATGAACCTGGAATATTGGTTGCTCAGTTTTTTGCAAACTCTAGGTATGGAGTTATTTGCTGACATCTAGCCGAAGCAAGAGTTCACAACCTTCACTTCAGTGATCTATTGCTGGTATGAATTTACTATTTCTGATGAAAAATAGAGACATTTAAAAAATTAAAGTACTAACATGATTAAAAATACTTATGTACTCATCACTCAGACTTGGCAACTGATAACATAGTCATATTTGATTCAAGTCTCTTTTTTCCTAATAGAAACAAACCACTGTAGGCAAAATTGAGCACATTTCCAAGCATTTTCATTCCCAGTTTTCTTGCTCTTTTCTACAAGCAACCACTGATAAGAATTTAGAGTGAACCATTTTCTTTGTTTTTACTTACACATATATAAATATATATCCATAATCCATATATAGTGACTGCATTTTGAATTTTTGAAGAGATTATACTTTATTACTCACTAATGTATTTGAACTTATTTTTATGATCTTAATTTGTATTATCTCTTTACCATGCTTTTTTCCCCCTCCATTCCTTGCCTTCTATCGGACTGATAAAACTGCTTTTTTATTATGTACAACTAAACATTATGCTGCACACCAGAAATTGACACATTGTAAACTGACTATACTTCAATAACAAAAAAACAGAAAAAAAGAATTGCCTTTTTATCTGTACTATCAGTATTTTCCCTCTGTATCAATCTACTACTTTTACAGTTATATATTTACATTCTTCTGAGTGGCTTCTATTATATTTTAATATACCTAAAATATTGCTCAATGTGTCTTTCTTCTAAACAAGAAAAAAAATGTGTCCCCTTTAGCAACCATCTTAATTACTCCTCTCCAATCTTTCACGTTATTATTTAGTATTTTAATTCCACCTCATTCTTTACACATGCAAAAAAATTGTTATTTTAAAGTTGTATTTAACACTTGTGCTTATTTATTAACGTATTTATTCAATCATTTGCTCACACTTGCTTCTTGGATTTTACCACTTCCTTCTGGGTTTACTTATTTTCCTGCTTAAATATATTTCCTACTTATCAATTCCATGGACAGTGCTTTCGCTTAGCTTTTGTTGTTGTTGTTGTTTTTTGTAATGTCTTTATTTCATCCACAGATTTGAATTATGGTTAGCAGGGTATATAATTTTAGGGCGACAGGTTTATTTTTTCCTCAGTGCTTTGATAATATTATTCCAAAAGTCAGCTAGCCTCAACTTGGCTGATAAGAAATTCACTGACGGTCAAAAATTACTCATTTTTGTATCACTATCTTCTGTTCTTTTTCATTTTTATAGGTTAGTTTTGACCATTTTCAGCACTTAGAACACATAAACACACTAATTTTAAAGTTTCTTATTTTCTCTTTCCTGTGATCCCATACATATATAAGTTCCCATTTGTGAGTTTGCCGTCTGCCTTTCTACTTTTCAGGTTCGTAAGAACATCTTCAGTGGTCAGCTTTGGGGAGTCGTGTGCAAATTCTGAGAACTGGGATTTCCTCTGTGGGACGCTTTGATAGTTACCTCTGCTCAGGCCTTACAGGTGGAATGGCTCCAAATTTTATACCAGATTTTTTTACTTTGGGTTCTTTCGAATAGTTCTGGTGATATAAATTTGGGCTGCACACATGCATAGGACTAAGATCTCAATCTCTTGCTGGTGACTTGATTCATGTCTGTGATCTCAGGAGCCATTGCTCAGTGGGCAGAAATTTCAGAGATTTTAGGACCCTACACATATACAGTACAGCATTTATTTGGTTTCTGATTTATACTAAGAGCCCAGATACATTTCTTACTATATGAGGAGACTAAAGTCTTGACCAATTTTTGCAGGTAGCATTAAAAATTCAGGTCACTAATGCATACAGTTTTACTCTCCCAGAGACAGCACGGCTCAGTCCTTGCTCAGAGCTGTGGCTCTGGGATTAGTTTTCATTTGCAGCATCTGTCTGTTTCTCTTCCTTGCTTTAAAGCCTAGCTGCTTTTGATTTATTTGAAGCACATTAGCCAGCATTACTATGTACTCACAGTAAGAGCAAGAGCCTCTGCTCTGTTAAGTCTGTCTTTTAGCCCAGAAGTCTAGCTCTTCTATTCCCTCAGTCTGCTTCTTTCTGAATGTCTACCTCATCGTGGCCGTTGCCTCTGTGAGCAGATTTTTCATGCTAGACCACATCGTACGTTAGCAGCCAGTGTATAAATTTGCTGCTTTCTGGCCAGTCTGAATCAGTGAGCTGACTCAAACAGCAACCTAAGTGAGCTTCATTTAGTAGAGGTAATAGGTTGGGGCTGGGAAAGGTATGGGGCCTGGTAGGCACGATTATTAACATATGTAGTATAGTCTGTAATATAAAGCTCAGATTTACGAAATGAGTAATAGATTGGATGTCTCTTTAGAAATAAGAGTAATTGTCCCATAATAGATATGCAAATTTCTTTTTGAAAGAGTGAGTAAATCAGTGAATGAATGGTCCGTGTTTTTACATAGGCTCTGCAGTCATTTGATCTGAGCAAATACTTCTCTGTTCCTCAATTTCCTCAACTTCAAAATAGTGAGAATAAATTTAGCTCTGCCTACTTCACAGGTTGTCGTGAGAACAGACTCATAAGGAGGCAGAGTACGTGGAAATATTTTGAAACTGTAAAATGCTACATGAATGTGATTTATTGCTGTTGCCATTGCCATCACACAGCAGGAAGTTACGTTTGGATTCACAAGACCAATTACGTCGTCTTATTATAATCTGTGAACTGTAATGACAAAATAATAAAGCTTATTAATCATCAGGCCATTCTCAGTTGTATTTCATTATCCTAATAAGTCATTGGCACCAAAAATATAAGCAGCCACTTAAGAATCATGTTGATTTGAAGTGTTAGGAGACAGTCTAACTGGTGAAGAAAACTAGGTCTTTGGAACCTGATTTCTTTGGTTTTTCAAATACTCGTTCTGCCACTTGATGGCTGTTTAAGCTTGGGGAAATTTTTCTGAATCTTGGTTATCTAATTTTTGAAATGAGGATAATTTCCCAGCTTCTTTGTCATCATATGGTGACTGAATGACATAATGCATGTCAGTGAGGGTGGGTAGATCCCGCTACCCTTCATCTCCTCCCTCCAACCAGTACCCTGCTACCTCCCAAGGTAATGCTCTACGGCGAGCTTTAAAGTCAGAGAGATTGAAAAGGGCTACAAAGTTGGAAGAAAATATTTTACCCTTTTAAAGAAAAACACTGTCCATATGCACAACAATTTATAAAGTACACAGCTGTTGCTTTTTTTGGTACAGCTTTATCAGCGTAAGCCATCAGAAACATGCTTAAAAAGATGGTCGCTATCTGTGGTTAATTGAACTTCATGGCCAATCACTATGGCCTGTTTCATGCAATTAATGTAATTCCCTGAATAATTCTGAATGCAGACACGCAGCCTAGGATTTTCCAGATGAAGCTGTGTGCAGCAAAATAATGCAGTGTGTTACAGACAGGCTGTTGAAAGTTGTGGTATTTTAATTTTATCTCTTTTAACTCTTCAAAAGTTAATTGTTTCACAAAAATAACTAACATGATATGTCTTTGATCTGTTCTTTAAAATATATAAGTATGCAATGTATTTGGAGAAGTTCTGTCTGTGCCTTTCATGTGTAACCTTTCTCTGTTCTGTTCTGGGTTGTTGCTGAATTAACAATAATTGAGTAATTAATTGACTTATAACTCTGAATAAAGATTTGAAAATTCTGGATAAAATATGTTGAAAACTGTTCCTAAGGGTAAGCAGTTTGATGAAATGTAATAGGAAGCAGACTTCTTTGAAATATTTTGACTTTAAACTTTTCTTTGTTTTTCTCAAGGGCAGGTTTTGTCTTCAGACTATGTGACTCGTGTTGAATATGGGCACTGTCATGATTGAACGAACCTTTAATTGTAGACTTTGGGTGGCTTTCACGAGGAAGAAGAATTTCCCCTTAATTAAATATCTTTGTCTAATTATCTCTGCGTTAATGACTTGACTGCTGCTATTCATCATGAGGGAATCATAAGTAAAGGATTAGAGCTGAGGAGATCAGTCCTAGACGAGCTAGGTCTTTTCTCCTCACTAGGAAACTCCCTGTTTCTTCTCTGGGTCCTAGAAGGCCCAGTAATTCTCAGGGGCTTAGGTTTTGATTACTGGACGTGGGACTTCTGACTCTCCTTTATTTGAAGTAATTATATTAGTCATGGTTCTTTTATTTATAAATGGAAGATACCCACTCCAACTGTCTTAAGGGGGTAAAAAAGGACATTTATTGGTTCACATGATTTAAAAGTCTAGGGATAAAAAGTGCTTTAGATATTGTATTGCTGGATCTAAAGACTCAAAATAGGTCTTCAGGAGTCCTTCCCTCTTCCATCTCTTGGCTCCTCTGTTGGCTTTATTTAGGTGATCTCTTCCCACAAAGCAGGGAAGTTCATAGCAGCTCCTGTTCTCTCAGGAACCCCATCAGAAGATCAGTTTTCTTTCTGAAAATCCTAATAGTAATCTCATATCAAGTTCTTTGGGCTGATTTGGACCATGTGGCTTTTATAAACTAATTACCGAGGCCAGGAAAACACCACCAGTGGGCTTAAATCATATATATACACTCTTCTGGATCTAATTATAACTATAAAACAAGGACTGAGAGAAGGAAAGCGTTGGATACCCTAGAAATTAGAATATTATTACTGTGAAAAGGAAGAATGGCTATTGAGATGTAAAAAAAAAAAGTCATCATCATGCATTCACCAAGAGCATAATATTTGAGTTGAGCCTAAAATAATAAATAAACAAATGTTCCAAAAGGTGAATAAGTAGTTGCAGGAGATAGAGCAGTGGGCATCTCGGCCAAAGAGGACAGGAAGACATAGGGATTTAAAGAGCATCATAGTTTGGAGAAATGGGTGTAGGTTGCTTTTGTGGCTAAATCTCCTAGTAACCACCTCCACGCAATATCACTTTTGGCAGGGGCAGGGCACTCGAGACACTAGGTATTCCAAGGACAAAGGATTTAAAAATTATACTGCACAAAGCTAGGCTGGAATAGAAAAAGTAATGCTCAGCAGTAACTGAGGGTAGCTTGATCATTACTTGACAATGGCTTATAAAGCACCTACCGTGTGTTGAGTCCTTGGAGAGTGTGGAGAAACTATGCAAACCACAATAATCATGCTTTCAAGGAACTATTATGAGGGCACTATTAAACACATAAAAAAGAGACATTATATACGGGTCAGGAAGCAAAGAGCCTAGTTCTTATCTCTCACGCTTCCATGAATGTGGGTCAAGAGAAAGCCCCAGAATTGTTTGTGCTCCTGGCAGGAACTCTGAATCCTTCTAAGCCCAGCACTCACAGTCTCACTGCTTTTTGTTCCTGGAGAATATTGGGACCAACTCTTTTATGCTGCAGTTGTGCTTGCATCGGCTATGACCACAGAAGACTCTCTGATCATCTCAACGTCATTAGACTCCCTTCCTCATAGGTCTTTTTGTATTCCTCTCCCCACCGAACCCCCTACACAGCCTGACCCAGTCTCCCATCCATTTCTCTGCCGGGATCCATCAGACCAGTTTTATCATACGTGACACATAAACCCAAGTCTCCCAGAACGCCTTCATCTTCCGCATTATCGTCCACACATGGTTCTGCTCTTCCGCACTTCTGACCGCATCCCTTTCCCTTCTCCAAGCACTACACCACCGTCCCCAGGCCCTCTGGGACTCATGGTTGGTAACTGACAGAATTTCTGATATCTTTTATCTCTTCTCTGTAAATTACTTACTCTTTTTACTCTAAGAGAAGCTGATTTGCCCCATTGTTTTTCATCGGGCCCTCTCAGGTAGGGGCTGTTTGCTTCCCAGGCCCCTTATACAACTAGCCTGGCAGTAAAATGTGTCCTTGCTCTTTGCTGCTGCTGCTTCTAGCCAAATAGGGTATCTTTTCAATACTTTAGCCTCTCAATTCTTAATCTCCTCTCTACCAGAGGTCTTATCTTCAATCTACCTCACTCCCTCACTGCCACTATATTACCTTTAATGTGACGAAGCCGAATCATTTCAATTTCTCCATAATCTCTGTTGCAAGCACCCATTGTCTGACATCTCCTATCCTTCTAGCTCACTTGACCTAGTATTCTTATTCCAGCAATCTTTTGACCTTATCAAGACCTTCAGTCAATTTATCTCGCCACTTTTCAGTATACCTAAGCTCTCTCATGCCTCACTTTAATCCTTAATTGGCTTAAATTCCACAGTCAAACATAATCAGGCCTTTGCAGGCGTTACCCATCCCCATTCTAGTCAAACTCAACTCCACCTACTAACCACCTGCACGCATGTAGACAGATGTAGTAGAGAAGAATGCACAGCCATGATGACTGATTGCATGTCAATTTCATGACCACCATACTCAAGTAGACTCTTACTGATCCCCAGAAATAATACCACGTTGCGCAGGACTATTCACTTGCTTATTTTCCTAGGTGACTGTTTCATTTCTGGCCAACTTGTCTCAAATACCTGACACTCAGCACCTCTTCTCTCATTCTCAATGTAGGCTGATTATCTTGATTACTTTTTCACTTAGAAAGCAAAAGCAGAAAACCAAAGAAGACAGTCCTCACATCCCCAGCACTGTATCTACTTACCTACCAACGATCCCCTGTTGCTCTGACCTTTGTGTTATTTAAGGAAGCCCTTACAATGCAATTCATACCGGGTTATTCTTCCAACAATTGTCTCCTCTCGCTCCTGAATCTTTATTTTTTTTTCCCTCTCAACTTATCTACCTGTCCATGTGCAGCTAAACATGGGTGATGAAAAACACACAAGCATGCTGACTGGTCTCACACCAGAATCCGAACTACCATTCTGAAGTGAAGCTTTATCCTTATTATCTCCATCAGCATGGGACAAACACTGACAAAGCACTTCTTAATGCTACTTATACCTCAGAAGAATGCACTTCTCTGTCCCCATTTGAAGCCAGTTTCCTTTGAGAATTCTTTTACTTTCTGCACCCAATTCTCTTTCCCTTCTCTTCTGAACCTGTTCAGAGCAGAATTTTGCTCCCACTACTCCACAAACTCTTCTTGTCAAGCTCTCCAGTACTCTCTTTGTTGCTGAATCTGACAGTCAATTCTCATTCTCATCTCACTTGATCCAGCCCCGGTGTTTGACTCACTGATTGTTTTCTTCATTGTGAAGCACTGTCTTCGCTTGACTTCCAGAGATCTACATCCTCCATTATTTTTTTCTTTACAGATTTCTAGTTGGTTCTTTATCATCATTTTGATGTTGCATCACTGGGGTGCCTCAGGGGTACCCCTTGGATGTTTTCTTTTCCCAGTACAATCACTTTTTTCTAATACCTTCATATTGAAATTATACGATTTAAATATGGATATACCCTGTCCAGTCCTTTCTCTTGAATGGCAATTTCCCAGCACTAAGCTGGCTCCGAAACATTATCACTTTGAAGTCTAAAGCATCTTTAAATTAAAAGATAAAACTGAATCTCTAATCTTCCCTGTCTTTCAAAACTGCCACTCCAGTTTTTCCAGTTACATGAGCCAAAACTAAGAATTTAACTCCATTCATACTTTAATATCCCTCTTTTAATATGTCAGAAAATTCTGTCAGCTTAACTTTCAAATGCATAGTTTGCAACCACTTCTCATTGCTCCCTGGCTAACAGGCTGATCCAGAGTCCCATTATCTATAATTTAGTGTATTGCAGTAGCTTCTCACCTCCATTCTTGTTCTCCTATAGTTTATTCTTCACAAAGCCGAGTGTTCTGATAAGATAAAAGTGTATCATGTCACTTTCATGTTCAGAGCCCTCCATGAGATCCCCAATCTGAATATCTTTGTGTGCTCCCTAGACGCCTTCTGTCCTTCCCCACCCAGGTTTATGCTCAAAGGAGCCGAACTTGTTAGATTTCATCTACAAGAATCCTTGATCTCTAGATTCTGGTTGGGTCCACCAATGAGAGGAACTAGCCAGAAATTGGTGGGCAGGAGAGTGAGGTCAAGGTCTTTACCTACTCCTGTATGGTCAGTCTGTTGGCTGGTTCCCTCCACTGAAAGCCATAGCTGCTGTGCGGCTGCCCACCCCATACAGAGACCCCTGGTGTCTTAGACTCACTCTTTCTTTGCCAGTTTAGGTCCAGGGTGGTAATGCTGCACATTGTTACTAGTGCTGGGTGCTATACTGTCTTGTATTAAGTTTCCTAAACCTTGTGCACACATTTTAAAATTAAAAATTTATTAAAATGTTCTTAAGTTTCTCAGTTTATGGATGCCATCTGTTTCCTGCTGGATGAAACTTTTGCTGTTCCACTCTAGCAGAAAAGAGCAAACTGGAAGGATCTTAACAATGGTCTACAAGGACACACACTATTGTCACCTTGCTCTAGTGCCTCTGACTTCATTTCCTATTCTCCTGCATGCTCCTTGTACTCCATACTCCAACCAAACGCTCTTTGCTCTTTTTTTTCTTTTGACATATTATGAACTTTACACTTGCTGTTAAGTCTGTTCACTCCTCTTCCACCACCTCATTTATGTCTTCATTCAAAAGCTGCCTTCCCCTTGAGACTTTCTATGAATACTATTTAAAACTGAAAGTCCTCTCACAACACTCCTTATCTCATGTCTCTGCTTTATCAACAAATTTGTAGAATTTATAACCATATAACATACTCTATATTTTACTTATTTATTTTATTTATTTCTTGTTTTCTGCCACCAGAATGTAAGCACAAGGAGAGAAAGAAATTTGATCTGTTTTGTTCACTGATGTGTTTTGAGGTTTTACAAAAGTGTTAGGTACAAAGTAGATGCTCAATTAATGTTGTTGAATGAGTGAATGAGTGAAAAAAACAGGAAAATGCAATGAGAGATTTAATAGGAAAGAAAACGTTTTCTGCTGATCGTGTCTGGATAAATGGTATTTGAACTGCACCTTGAGAGTGGACGTGTGAGATGTGTAGAGGGGTTTTCCAGGCAGTGACAATCTGAACAAAGTCACACTGATGGAAAAATATTTAAGAAACAGTAGGTCTCTCCCTGCATTGTAGTGTTGACTGCATATACAGAAGCAGAAAATAAGTAAGTTGCTGAAGATTGGCTCAGGATAGAGAATAGAGTATCCCAAGTGCAGGGTGAGGCAAACCAAATCAAACTTTATTTTTTGGGAAGTGAGGTGCAAATTCTCAGAGACTTGAAGTGTCATGGTCCACGTCATGTCCTAGAAAGACTGATTTGGTGATGATGTACACAAGAGTTTAGAGAAGGGAGACTAGAGTCATTGAGAGAAACCAGAAGGCTATTAGAAGATTCAGGAAGAGTTCTGAACCACGGCAGTGGTGATGACCGTGGAGAGAGTGCTGGAAGATGTACTGTCTTATAAGAGTCTATAGACCCCTAGAGTGAAAAACATATATATATATACACACACACACACACATATTATGCAGGGAATTCAGAAGAACTGATCTCTCAATTACCAACTAACCCTGAATTAACACAGTACTTTATTCATTTCTCCAGTATCATCTAGATTTGAAAACAATAAACAGATTTAATGTTTT
Organism: Vicugna pacos; assembly: GCF_048564905.1. Lineage (NCBI taxonomy): Eukaryota > Metazoa > Chordata > Mammalia > Artiodactyla > Camelidae > Vicugna > Vicugna pacos. The sequence goes on along the minus strand of NC_132987.1, from coordinate 58,055,846 downwards.
TCTGCTTGAATTCATTAGCCAGAAATTCTCTACAGTACACTGTAGGTAGAGATTGTTTAGCACATCTTAGTGTCGTGTCATTTTGAGCCTATCTAATAGCAAGATCACAAATAGAACATCTGCCAACGAGCATGATGCTGACTCCAGCATCAGCTGTTATAGCAGATAGTGAGGAGCGAAGACAGAAGTCCTCAGTGTGAGGGTGGCAACCAGGACAGGCACGGCACTGCTGGGGCCCTTCCACCCCTACTTGGTCATGGATCATCTGTCCTCAAGAAATGCCAAGGGCAAACCCCAGGGGTGCTGGGTGTGGTGTTGGGAGCCCCAGAATTCCAATATTGAAATTCACTTTACACAGTAATGAACAGAGTCCTAAAATGGTACCTTTTGTAGAACACTGCACCTATAACGGAGTAGAGATGGAAGAAAGATAGAGGCATTCTATGACTCTGTTCCCAGTGATATTGGCCATAATTAATTAATTTATTTAACAAAACATTAGTGGAAAAATATTATGTGCTCATCTTAGTGCTAAGTGCTTAGAAATTCAGTATATATTATCTGTTCATGGACACTTACAGAATAGTAGGTGAAAAAGAAATAAAGAAATTTAGAATTCAATAACAGAAATCTAATGAACAATACAAATACAGAGAAAGGAGTATCCAACTATACCTGGAAAATTTCATAGGTTTGAAAATATTTGAAATGAACTTGAGGCATTGTCAGAGCTTTTACACGGAGAGGGGAAGAGTGGGCATTCCAAGAAGTAACATTAGCGAAGGCACATAGAGCATAAAAGTTCATGGTGTGTTTAGAAAATAGAGTGCTTAGGGCGTATTTGGCTCAAATTCTCACAATTCCTGGGGAGAAGAGAAGAGTTTTGAAAGACTCTTGGAAAACAGGTGCACAAGAGTTGATGAGCAATTGACTTAGGATGAGTGGGGAGGAAAGATCTCTGAGATCTGGTTTCATTTTGTGCGACTCAGATCCCATTTATGTCCTTATAAAGAACAAATTCCTTAGACATCTGACTTTGGATTACTCGGAAGGAATCATGAATCGTACCTTGAGACACAGAGTGCTTCTTTATTATTACATCAACTCCTAGAATATCAAAGATGGAAAGGTACACAGTGATCCTTGAATTGTATTGATGTAGGAACTACGGCACAGTTAGTGCTTTGCTCAGGGTCTAATAGTAAAAGAATTATAGTTTGAATTAGAACACAGATCTCCTAACTCCAGGGATGTTGCTGTTTATACAATATATGATTTCAAAAGCAAGCCTCCCTTTATTTTTTGGCATGGTGAAATATAGGGACATACATCACAATAAGAACGTGGCTTGGCATTTGTTTGGATAAAAGATAAAGGCATAAAGCTGCTCAGAAGACAGAAGGTAACATTTTTCAATCTAATTTATAAAGTAGTAACCTTAGAATTTGAGATTAAAATTGGTTTGAAAAAATTGGAGGCAACAGAGTTGAACTATGAACAGGCTCCGTGTAAACTTAATGTTATCTTCTCACAGCTACTGGCACCGGACAGTGACAGAAAACACTAAGGGAGCAGAAAAGAAGTTAGCTGTTTAGCTTTACAAGTGAGAAATGCATGTTAAAGGAACTAGATCTAAGCAGACAGAAGCGCTGCTTGTGAGTCCTAGAGAAGAAGGATTGCACGTTTTAAATATGCTTCCAGCCATCCCTGGACCCTGGGTGCGGGTGTGTGTGGATGTGGAAGGGGGGAGTGGCTATTTAAGTACTACTCATTGAACCAAAGAAGCATAACATTGTAACACCCTACAGAATTTCTAGTCCAACGCCATCCATTTTGGGGGCTCAGAAGTCTGAGATACAGGGGAGAAATGATTATTAATAAATAACCATTTCAGTTCAGAGCTAAGACAAAAATCGGGGTTACTTCAGAGAAAGCAATTACCTGCCTCCTCGTGCAGCAGCTGCTTTTTGGAATAAACAGTCACTTCCAATCTCTTTAGAGGCGAGCCCAGAATAAAAGTTCTATTTCAGTCCTCAACCCCAGACCAAGAATATGGCTAACCAGCTCCATTTATCTCATCCATCTGCAGCTTTCAGAGACTGCCTCCCTCTTTGTCGAGTAGAATAGAGAAGGGGAGGGGAGGAAAAGGAAGGGAGAAAGAAGAGATAGAGAGACAGAGACAGAGGTACCAGGACTGCAGATAATGTAATTCTTCCCCATTCTATAATCTTTTGCCAGATGGAAGAAATGTTCCGGCCAGAACAAGATAATCAGCTTTCATTTGAAGTTGTGGCACCACTGCAGCTAGTTGGCCCATCAGATTAGGGATGAAGTTAGGATGGCTAAGGACCAGTTACTTTCCTTTTTTGGACTTCAGTTTATTCAAATGAAAAACAAATGGTTTCCTGTGTTATAGCACTGGCTTCAAAATATGTTCACAAATTCTTTGATAGTCCTCCCTTCAGGAGCAGAATTCCCCTCTTCCTGAGTTTGGACTTAGGGACGCATTTCTAACCAATAGACTATTACAGAAGTCATGATATATCATTTTGGAGACTGGGTCATAGATGGCACTGAGGCACTGAAGCTTTGTCTCTCTCTCTCTGAACAAGATCTCTTGCTCTGGTGTAAGCCAACTAATGTGTCATGAAGATACTCAAAGAACCCTGCGAGGAGGTCCATATGGCAAGGGACTCAGGTTTCCTACCGACACCCATGTGCCTGCACCTAGCCCCACCCTAGCCTTCAAATGACTTAGCTCTGGCCAACACTTTGCCAGTAATTTTATGAGTAACTCTGAGCGAGAGCCACCTGGCTAATCCTCTCTGAAATCCCTGACCCACGGAAAATGAGATGCAACTAATATTTGTTGTTCTAAGCTGCTATGGGGTAATTTGTTGTATGGCAATACAGAACAAATAGAGTTATTTTTCTACTTCTTAATTTTTCAGAGACTATGATTTTTTTTGTGGCATTCAGCATCGAGTCGTACGAAATTGTATTGCCTGTTCTTTAATGTTTAAGTGTGAAAGATTACAGTTAGACCGTGTCCTGTGGGAAGTACCCCAGGATTCAGCAGGTTAAGGAGCTTCTTTTGGACCTCTTCTTTTCCCTCAGCTTTCTTTTACAATATCATCCTCTTACTACCAAGCATGTAGTTTACTGATTTTGTAGGCTCACATTTATCATATAATTTAACCCTTACAACAATCCAATGAGGTAGATACTACATTATCCCCATTTTATATATAAGGACATTGAGAACAAAAGGGTCTGATTGAAAGTCACACAGTTTATAGAAGAATTTTTACTCCAATTCAGGTCTTCTGACTCAACTGAATATTTTCCCCACTATATCAAGAGCCCATGTAACAGAAGTGACCATGCAGCTTTATTCTCCAGTCCCTGACGTCCGTTCCACATTTCAGCTGTCCAGTCTGATATTTGGGAATTTTTACATATCACACTACTCTTTTACATTACTGAAGTCTGTGAATAAGTAAAAGGGTTTACTTATTCTCCCTTTTTTCTTCTGGTATTTCTTAAAAGTTATCTAATCGTTTCGCCTATAGCCAGGTTGTTATGCCTTAAACACTGTCCTGTTCTGGATGACCGATCACATGGATGTAATAAGTATCAGCATTCTGGCCTTCTTTGGATATGCAGTAGAGTAACCACATTGGTGATATCTATAATTTTATTATCTCCATTTGATTTTTCTCATATTTTATATAAATCCTAATAGGATATGAAAGTAAAAGACTCAAATTTCATATTTAGCAATGAGTTTTAAGTTTTGCACTTTAAGGAAAAATATTGTCTGGAATATTAATTTCTTTTAACTTCCTTCCTCCATATTTTTATCACTATTGGTTTCTCATTGAAACATTTATAAATATTAGAAGGATAACCTGAAGCAGTTGTCCTTTGCAAGATTTGTGCCTAAATCATTCTGGGAGATTTAGCAGTCTGGAGTAAGTCCAGTTTGTAAAAAGATGATGTCCATTTCTGATTAAGAACTACTTGCCCGAGGTGTGTTTCAAAACGTGATAATAAATAACAAGTTAATTTCAAGCATATGACAGTTTTTGATAATAGAAAAGTAGAAATTGTTATGCATGCCTATGTGTCTTAAATGAAAAATATGTACATACATGTCAGATTGTATCTTATTTGAAGTTTTTTTTTCACTATAGCATTATAGTATTAATAGTTCCGTCACCTAGAGTAGGACAAAAATAGCTCATGATCTGAATTCAGAGTTTATTTGGAATCTTTGTGTTTTCTTCCCATGAACCCATTTCAGAGAGCATTCTTTCTATTTAAATATTTTAAGTGCTTTGAATTATCTAAAAAAACAAAAACTTTGAAAATTATTCTATGAAGACTTTGGAGTGGATCAATAATCTCCTCACTACACTAGGACATAAAATCTCTTCTTTGTTCAACATTATAACTTATTAACATAGATCAAAACTCCTTAAGCCCCAGTCTTCACCACCCCGGAGAGGGATTTTCTTCCTGATCAAATGACAGTTCACACTAGAAGATTCACATAAAAATTCAAATTTTATTACAGAGAATCCAAATCGCAGAGCAGATGTATAGAGAGCCGCAGACTTCATGACAGCCCCACCAGCAACTGGCTCTTCCTTCATCTGAGCTTTAGTATGTTCAGCTTGAATTCCCTATTTAGCTCTCCAGATAAATGGATTAAGTGATACTTTCTAATGACCACGTTACACGCTCTGCTGTGTTCTAAATGTCTTCAGTTCTTCTGAGGCTCCCTGAATATTCAAAAATGAAATGGCTCATTGGCAGATAGTTTGAGCATCAAATTCTTAGAGAACAGATTGAAGCCACTGAATGGAAATTAACCAAATACAGAAACTTTCCAAATTCTAAGAATGCTTCTTAACCAGAAGCCACAATTATTATGCATTCCTTCAATGATTTTTTTCCTTTGGGGAATGTTTAAACACAAGGTCTATATTTTTCTGTACACTTTTTTTTCACAAGTATCTGACTCAATACTTTGGCAACCTGAGGTGGGGTGTTAGCAGTAAAGTCCTTCTTTTCCTTCATTATCAAAGTATGTGACATATTTCAATTCAAATGTCTCTTGCCTCTTCAGGCAATCTCAGTATCTCATCCTCAGGCACATGCTATGTGTTTACCAATTTCTCTTTCATTCTTTCCTGGAACACAGGAAGATGGCATTTTCCAGCCTTCTTATGACTAGATCAGTACTTGTAGCTAGTCCTGACCAATAAATTGTGAGAATAATAAGTGTCATAGTTAGTCTCAAGTATAGAACAGGAGGAAGCCACACACATCAGATGGCAATGCTGCAAAAAATTAAGAGCCTATACTGGACATCTAGCATATACAAGAAATTAGTCTTATCATATGAATCTATTGAAATATTGAGGTTATTTGTTAGTGCAACATAGTTTATGTAATTCTGATTAATACATATGATAGACTATAGCAACTCTACCAGATTCCAAGTGTCAGTGTTTGATGTTTCATATATTAGAAATACACTCCACTAACTGTTCATCTGTTCAACTGTCCCCTTGTGCTGAGGCAACTCCAAGGGTTAAACTTGCCCTACAGTTTCATCTGTTGCCTGTAAACACCTTGTTAAAAGGATGAGTTGTAGTCCTCTTCGGCTGGAGAAAATCAGAGCCTACAAGGGTAAAAGAGGAGTTAAAGAGAGATAAAAATTAATGATTCTTAAACTTCTCGTACATCTGAATCACCTGGGAGGTTTATTCCAAGTGCAAATCTGCTCCACTCAAGAGATCCTCATTTAGTTAATATTGCATGGGCTCAAGAAATATGCATGTTAATATGAAAGCAAAATGGTTCTGATGTGGATCATCAAGGAATACACTTTAAGAAGACTCTGATAAAGGCTCTCTCCTCTTACACTCTGAATAGTATAAAAAATGTAAAAAGGATTTGAAAGAATTCTCATAAGTAGTTGTTTGACCCATGGAATACCTTATCTGAATTATCAAGGACATGATGTTAAAAGGCAGACTCCTGGACAATGTCCAGTACCTAATAAGTCAGTCTTTCTGGGGGAGGGGCTTCACTTGAGATCCTCACTTGTAAGATGCACCCCAAACAATTTTTAGACACACAAAAGTTTGAAATCATTGCCATAGGGCTTCTGTCCTTCTGCACACATCTTTAAGATTAGTTCAATTTATTATTCATGACTTTTTCACGAACATTAGTTCAGGAACATTAGTTTTACCAACCACCTCAATTCTTCACACTGCAAGGGAATATACTATTATAGGATGTTGACTAGTTATAACAGGAAGTTATTGGAACCCGAAGTGTAAATCATAGCTCTTGAAAGATTAAATTTGACTTTCAGGATAAAGGGTGAACATATTTTTATTTTCCATTAAGGAAATGGAAAATTATTTATTTTGGGAGAAAAATTATTATGTGATCATAGAGTCTAGAAGACAAAAAATGATTCTATTTTTTAAATGCTTTAACAAGTGTAAAATTTTAACTGAAATTATATAAAAGCATAATATGACAAGGTCATATGACACATCAGACACTTGATATGACATTTAATTAGCTGTGTGTGGGTTACATTAACTGCCTTTTTGATATGAATGTATAATGGTTCAAATTAAATAGTTCCGAGTAGGTGGCTTTGTAATAGAAATACTTCCACTTGCATCTTACAAGAGCAATTCCAGAATTGGCACTGGATCAGGTGTCAGAAGCCTAGTGTAGAGGCCCAACCCTATCGCTAATTGGTTGAGTGTCGTTAGGAAAGTCAATCTGGATAATATGTTCCTGTTTTGTACTGCTTTTATGCTAAAAGAAAAATGATGTAACGAAATCAGTTTGTAAGCCACAAAGCATTATGCATATAAAAGTTTATGCAATCACAAGAGTGATCTCACTATGGGTATAAAACTGACCAACAATTATTGAGCACTTACAATGTGCCAGGCACTGTGCTATGAACTTCCATGCATTATTATCATTTAGTGCTCACAAAGTGTGATGAGGTTAATAGTATTATCTCCATTTTAGCTAACAGGAGATCAAGACCCAGAAAGCCCACAGTCGAACAGACAGAAGAGAAGCAGATCTCACGTTCGTCTCTACTTGACTTGAAACTTACTCCTAAATAGGCAATATTCCTGTGAATGATGTCCTTTTAACCTACAATCATTATCATTTCAGTTATAAATATGCATGGCGCATGAGGAAATTTTCTTATTGTCAGCCTCAACGAAATATATAGCACTGAATGCTACATTCAGCTGTAGCACGTTGGGTCAGGGAATAATAACATAAGCTCCTTGCTTTTCTCCACACGGTACAAGAGTGGTCTAATACCTTTCTGACCCTTATATAGCTAACCAAAAGCTATGACTTTATACTGCTTACACTGTACTTATGTTGTCAATGTAAATTGATACTTACCAAAATTCAGCTTTTGAGAGCTCCACAATTATCTAGCTACACATTCATAACAAGAGCTCATGTTTAATTTTCCATGCCTCTGCCACTGGTCTTTTCATTTATTTCCTTCACTAAGAAAATAATTTATAAATGACAAAAGTAATTTCTCGATTTTTCCAAAGACATTTTATGGTTTGGGACACTGTGCTAATAAGGAATAAGACTGATTATGGGGAACAGCTTTCTCTCCCTTCTTGGGATTTGTGGCAACATACATTAACCACTATTTAACCGTTTTAGAGAGGAAACCCTACAATCTGTCTTCCAGGGAAGATCCTTAAACATACACCAGGAATGGATTAATCTCTTCAAGAAGGAACGCTGTGTAGAACATGAGTTGTGCTCGGTCATTTTCTGGTGGATATTCAGGTAGGGTAGCCTGCCATTTCTTAATTACAAGTTTCCTGATTGGTCACATTTACTCTGGATGGCTCAATTCTCCTGTCTTATTTTGACAGGAAAAGAATCTAATTGTAATGTAATCTAACCTGCATTTTTCTCCAAGAGGAGGAGTGGTATGAAAATTCTGGCTCCTCTCTCCATCCCTCATTCACTTTTACTGACTGAAAAAGGATGGCATTCATTGGGCCATTACTCAGTAGCACCAGGGCTCATGTACTGAAGATGAGTGCTCATGTCTTGTAGGAAATTTTGCTCTTTTTGCTCTGTTACTGTTCAGGAGTAGCAGATTGTGCTTCTGATTTTCTCACGGTAAACTCACCAGGCAAAGACCTTTTGCAGAGTAGATGTAAGACACACTATTTTCCAGCTTTTTCCCCTTAATGGAATTTTGGGTCAGATCAGCCCCATTCTAAGGGTCCAGATGTCTTCAATTTGGTAAAATAATAAATGTCTTCCATTATTTCCTTAGGACCAGCCTGTGTTTTCCAGTCTCAATATTACCAGGGTTATTGGGATTCCCATTTGGACATAGGTTCTTCGAGTAAATACTTCAGTTCTGAAATTACAAATATGTGTTTGTGTGTTTTGGGTGGTTCTTTCCTTTCTTCTTTTTTTTTTTAATGTTTAAGTCATCCCATAATTGACAAATTACATAACGTTCTGGATTTTTAGATTCTTTTAAAACACTGGACAATCTTTCGACACTGGAGCTATTCAGTGACAACAATCAAGATGGAGCTGAGTAGAGGATGCTGCCTTTTATTTTATTTATTTATTTATTTATTTTTTTGATGCTGCCTTTTAAAGAAATACATATTCTTTAATTACCTGCAGGCTCAACCATCTCTATGCTCTCCTTGACTTGGAAATCAAATGTCACGTTCCTTTTATGATTGTGTTAAAATGTTTAGGGTAAAGAAATACTTATCTGTACCTATGCTCTTGTACACGTGGGTAATAGATGGAGAGAATGTATATTATGATTATATTTGCCCCTGTTTTCTCTTTTTTTTTATTATTTTTTGATCCTTGTAAGCCCTTGAATTAACTATCCATTCTCAGAACCCTGAATGAGAAGAAGGAGTTGATGGACCAAACTCTACCCTAAACCTCTAACCGTACTGAATTTTTCAGCTGTCATTTCTAAAAATTTCATAATAAAATTTTTGTGTAAACTGCCATTTCATTTGAAGCATTTTCTCAATCTCTTTTGGTCCTTTCCTAGATCACGCCTAATACACATTAGAATGAAACTAAAAAGACATTTCATCTTTCCTAGTACCTAAACCAAACCTCAATTTCGTGAAAGGTCATAAAATGTAGAAGGGAGAGAGAGAAGTAAAAATTTTTTTAGTTCAAATGAAATCACATAAAAATATAACTTTATTGATGCTAACAACTTTAGGCAGTTTAGAGAACACTAGCTTACAGTGAGACAGAGAACGCTATGTAGCCCTGTGTGGGTGTATTTGGTTCTTCCTGGGAAAACGTGCTGCAGGCTTCCTGTTGCACTTAGTCCTACGTCTTCCACCGGAACCAACTCCATGATGCTCCCTCGGGACACACATACCCTGTAAATGTCATAGACCAAGTACACCTGACTGATTCATAACATAAGGTTGGTCAACAAACTCAAAGGAAACACACTGAAATTCTTTGCTCAGTTTAAAACCATTGGGCGAGAGAGAGGATCAGACTTTAGGCAACTTGCACATCCTGACCTTCTAGGGCCCAAGAAGAGTGTGCTCTTCCTGAGGCCATTAGAGGCAATAAATAGGGATTCAGGTCCTTTGGGTCTTTTTTCTCCTAGAAATAAATAGGTTTTAAAAATCAATAAAGGGGGCACAATCTGATAGTCCATTAGATGATAAAAATGTCAGTTATTCCCATAGGTTCATGACACAAAATGGGCTGGTTGAGATAGGAGCCACCACCCACCACACCGTAATTATAGGATATAAAAGTCATTGTTATTGGATAAATCCGTGAAATGGTGGAGAGCAAGGGCTGAGATCTGGGGAACAGGGGGTTCCAATCTGGTGCCATTTTGTATCCATTGAGTTTCTGACTCTTGGGGAACAGGCTTACAGAGGTGTGTCTCCCACTGGGGCTGGGTGTGAATCTCTGCCCGGCTCTTGCTCCTAAGGTGACTCTCTCCTTCACAGTAGGTGACGCAGCAGCGACAGGCTGCAGAAGGCTTCCCTTTGTGCTTGGACATTGTGTCCGGGGCTGGAGAGGCAACTGCGGCCCTCCCTGAGCCCTGGAGTTCTGGGGGCTCTTTCAAACGGCTTCTCCTCCTTTGAACATGGTCCATACTGATGTCAGACTGGGAAGAGCAGCTCTCATTCCAGCCAGAGCTGGCACTCAGACTTCTCAGGGGAAGAGCCAACCGCAAGGCCTTCCAGAATTTAGAGCCAGAATGTTTGGATTTTTCTCCCTTCCAGCTCACAAAAGAAACAGACTCCTTCAGCTGCAGGATGCCTGGGTGCGGATGCTCAAGGGGTCGGTACTCAACCACAATGAGCTTCGTTGCGATGGAGTTCTGGCACATGACACCCAGTTTGAACTCCAGCATGCTGATGCTCTTTTCTGTCACATAGTCTGGGCTCAGAACAACAATCATCCTCCGGCTCCTCTGAATGAAGTCAAAAACTGCTTCCACTGTATCTACAGGAAAATGGAAAGATAGGACAATGCCTAGTGAAAACTTATATTATAAGTTTCAGTTCATCATTGTCCATCCTACAAAGGACAGGCAATGAATAATACTTGGGGATATAGGATCTACATTCGAAATAATCCACCCAGTTAAGGAGTATCACCTACACCACTTTTTCCAATGGTTGCTAAGTATTCGCTGCCTTCAAGGGTGAGGAACTAACCACCTCTAAAAGCAGCTCATTTCAGCTCAGTTGGTAAATAATTTCTTGTTTTCAAATGTTCTTTACTTCCACTTTTATTTGGTGATCTTATATGTAACATCTTTAAATATCTGAACTATTTCACAATTATTGTGATCTCGTATGTTTTTCTCATCACCAGATTAAAGAACTTCAGGATTTTTATCTTATTCTCCACATGACCTGGTGTGAAGTCTCTTCTCCACTTTTGTGTTTTTTTCTGAATTTTATATTATAAAATCATAAATTTTCAGTTTATATATGTGTCTCCTAAGAGTGGTATCCTGAACAGGACTGAACAGGATGCTCCAGACAGTCTAATCAGCAAAGATCAATAGGGAATTGCTACTTCCTAAGAGTCACATAATTACATCTCTTGGTATTTGAAATTTTTGGACTCATCAGGCAGTTCATAGTATCGATCATGTTGTCAACCAAAATTCTTTATTCATGTATGTGCATGTTGTGTGTGTGTGTGAAGAATTGGTCTGAAAATCAATTAAAATCAACAGAAATGACAGTGGGTAAGAATCAGTCAATTATTTAAGACTTTTCACCAAGCATTCAATTCTAATGATTACTGAGGTAAATTTGGACAGAACCCAGTGGAAAGTTCTTGAGATAAACGCAGTGCTTAATTCACTGTGATATTTAGAGCTTAAATGATGCGATTTTTCTGAAGAAAAGGAATTCCAAATGTATAAATAGCCATCACTGACAACAGGGAAAACATGCTGCAGACAGACCATGAAGTTGAGTACCTAAGCTTTTGAGGCCAGGGGCGAAACACTGACTGAGAAGCTTCGCAGCCTGTGAAGACAAGCTGAAAGTCTGCAGGGAACTGGATCATGAATTTGACAGGCAATGAAGGAGATGTGCTCCTTACCAGATTCGTTCTTTCCAGTTTTTGAATTTCACATGAATTTGAAGGTAGTCAAAAGAGACACGTTAATGCTTAAGAAATTTTGACTGGGTCTATCAAGAGCACAAAGTATTTTAGATAATTTTTGTTTCAATCTTAAAAGATACATCTAAATTTTCACTCATCTTCAAAGTCTGTGTGTGCCTACGTGCGTGTGTGTTTTGGTAACTCCTTTGTCCTTTCTGGTTCTACTCAGAATCTTATGTAGATGCCTTTCATAAATCTGAGAATGTGAGAGTAGAATTTTACTGTTTCTCATCTCAGGATAAATACAATGTAACCTTAAAATAAAATGGATAGTTTTCAGGAACAACAAAATACTTGTGCACTTACATTGTGCGTGTGGCATGTGTGTGTATGTCTCACTTCAAAATGGTCACTTTGGGAAAATGTCTGTTCTGTCCAATGGGGATACCATTGTTGAAAATAAAACATTGTCCCAGATTTTCTAAAGAAAATTGTCTTTAGAGCCTGGTGCTTTTAAAAAGATTTTTAAATTTTGGTACCCCACCCTGAAAGCGTAGGATTTGCATTTGAAAGAGGGTAATAAAAAAAAAAAAAAAAGCAAACATGAGGAGTGGAATTCCAGACACTGAGGAATGGAATACAGGAGATGCTTCTCAGGTGAGGTTGGGCTATACCTAGGGATTTCGCATAATACTCCGAAGGAAGCTGTTTCTTTGTGGCACATTTTAGTATCTTCCATATTGTCAAAACTTTATATTTGAAGATGTGAATTATTGTTCTTAATCTGAAGATTATTTGGAGAGGAAGTTGTAAACTAGGTTGTTTATTCTATTTGGCTTAAAAAATCAAGTGTGGTTATAGATCGATAAGGCCAGTTTTCTTGTGTGGTATGAAATTGGTTTTGAAGTTAAATTTTCTGATCAAGAACTCTTCAATACTCCATAATACACCTGCCTGTAGAAGTCATAATCACCCTGGTATTCACTAGGGAGTAGAAAGAAAACCAGAAGAAAGCTAAAGCTGTACTTTTGTTCTTTGGCTGGGTTATTGGTATATGAAGGAGGAGCAAGCCTCTCTCTCTCAGCCTCTCTCAAAACTTGAAGTGCAGTTTAAAAAAAATGGGGGCACCTAATTTGGAAGATGAATCTGAATTCAAATATTGGTTTCTCCATTTATCTTATTTAATACAATCATTTATTTTAATATTTTTAAAAGTCTGAGTTCATTTACCTATAAAATACATATGAGGAGAGCAAACTTGTAGGATTGTTAGACACTTAAGCGATAACTATATGTAAATGTCTAGCACATGGTACACATTGGAACTGATCACTTTGATTAAATTATTATTCAATGTTTAGCGAACACAACATTAAAATAATGCATGGACTAATGTTGATTGAATCAATTCCTAACAGTAACATTAGAGAATCACCTTAAAATGTGGGTTTATAAGAGAACAGTAAGTTTTCAAATTCTGCCTATTCAGCTTAAAAGAAATATGGATAAAATACTACTGGAATATTTAGTCGATTAGCCCATTGCTAAAGATACGCCATCTCCATTGGGTAGAAACAGAAATAACCCAGTTGCTGAATGTATCTCTTCTTTCATACTATAAATTTACTTGTGTCAAAAATCTGGTGACCTCAGTAAATGACTAAAAAAATATATTGCGAGTTTTAAAAAGGTCAGTAATAGCTAGGTGGCCATGATACCCAAACTACTGATATTGAAACCTGCTGATACTGAAAATAGTCACCACTATATGCTAGGAGATCATTTAATATTTTCAAAGCTGGAAGCAACTTCAAGCTCAGTGTCATTTATCCAAAATGCAAAACACCCTTTAACAAAACCTCAGTAAGATCCAGCAGGTCTCTGCTTGTATACCTCTAGTATCGGGGTGCCTAATATCTCCAAAGATAGTGAAATAAATTATTGTTCAACTCTAAAGTTGTTTCCTGAATGAGTAGAAATTTTCTTATAACTTTCATCCATTGATCCTAAGCCTCCTCTTTGGAGACTGATTTAAAACAGGATAATTCTTCAGTAGGAAAATTTTTACTAAGCTAACCAGCCCAGTTACAGGGATCCAATAAATATTCTTGGAATAAATGAATACTTGAGATTTTTTTTTTAAAGTAAGACTTTCCTATTACTATGGGCTTAATATTAACTCAAAAGAAAATGCCTTTCCAAATATTTATCACTGCTTTGTTTGAAATTTCTGAAAGAAATGTATCTTTGATTCAAATGATCATCTGTTAACTAAAGGCAAGACATTAGTTAATCTCATTCCGAAGCAATTGCCTTAGGGTTGCATTAAAACCTATATATGGTAAACGATTCCTGTAATCTACTTAAGTTCCAAGTTGAACAAAACAGAATAGGCTTGTGTCTTTATTTTAAAACTCTCTCTCTCCTCTCTCTCCCTCTCTCCTCTCTCTCATTCTTCCTCTCTGCCTCTTTGTTATTCTTTCTCTCTTTCTCTTTCTCTACACACACACACACACACACACACTTGGTATACTAGATCAATCCATTTTACTTAACTCTTTAACTCACATGTAAAGAAAATGTTCTGGAGATGAAGTTGCCAGCTTTCTAAGAATTTTCTCAGAAAGAGAACATGAATGTCCCTTATAACATTTCTTTTTCTAAGTGTATCATTAATTCTTTTTATTATCATTTCCTATGCCCAAACATGAAAATAAAGACAAAAAACATGCACAAAATAAAATTCAAAGCTGAAAATAAATGATTTATTTTCAAAATAAACAAATTTACAAATTAAAGGGAAAATGGAAAATACAAAAGTTTATGAATAAAATTAAAAAAGATAATCTTAAAATATTAAACCTATGGAAAGAAAATTGATAATTAACAATGGAGTGATGCTTTTGTTTCCCAATACAGTGGAGTGTTTGTTTATTAGAATCCTATGGAATCATCTAAATTACAATGCAGAAAAGAATTAAATAATTTTATATGATTGTGTAATTAGACACTCTACAGATCATGTTTTTTTTTTGTTGTTGTTGTTGTTGTTAATTTGGGTGCAGAAGGTCTTCATATCATATACCTAAAACCATTAAGGTTTTTTTTTTCACATTAGATACTTCTTTTTTAACATCAGAGAGCAATTTCTTCTTGCTCTCCATATTATCTTTCTCCATTTCCCTCAAATATTCTGTATTAGGCATCTTCTGAGACATAAACAAAAAATCTTGAAGCAAAATTCTCTTAGGATAAGACATCATTTAGATTTGAGTTGCTTTAGATTTAAGCATTTGGAAACGTTCAGTACCAAAGACAGGAATATAAATAGACCAGAAGCATCAAGAAATTTCTAGGGAAACCAAACGGCACTTGGGGTAAATAGGAAATTCAAAAGTGCAAAAAGAATGCAGCATTGGCAATAGAATGGCTGGCCCCTTCCTGATGGGACTGTCCCCCAGTTACCTGAAGTTCACGCTAGAATTGATATTCAAAGCTTATCTGGAGTCAGCTCTCCTCTGGTCTTGTGAGTCAAAGGTTAAAAGGAGGAGTAATTGTGGTTTGTAATAACAAAAAGCATTAATAAGGCTAAAAAATTTGGATTCAAGAGTACCTTTATACCATAGTTTATGGTCAACGATTCATGAAGTTTTTTTAAATTTAAAATAATCAATAACTCCTCTAAGAAAAGTGATTTATTATATAGACGTTAATACCTCCAAAGGACACTGAAATATAGGAGGTAGTTTTAGAATTGCTTATCAACATTCGTATTACTAATTTAAGGGTTTCCTTAAATTATGAATCATTGTGTTTCATAGGATATCAAGGCTGATTAATAGGTATTTTTATTTTCTTTTCCTTTATTGCTTGTCAATCCAAATAGAGATTTACCTCTCTAGTAGCTGAGTACAAACATTAACATAGCTTAGTTTCTAAGTGTATGTGTTTGTTACATAGTAGACGATGAGTTAATGCCAGAGGACTGGCTATTGCGTAGCAGTGACCTTGGAAGTGCTGTGTGCAACGGATTCCTATGCACCCAGATCAACTGTGGCAGTAGTAAGTTATTTATACTAATTTAGGGAAGGCGAGAACTAACAACAACTAACACTTTGTTAGCTGTAAATTCACAATTATTAATGTGCAGAAAACACTGACACGAAAGTGTTACAGTAAAGAACATAATTTAAAAACTGGATAAGAGTTCCATTACTTTGTGATATTGTGCCAATGACTATTTGAAGTCATATGTATATATGTGTATGTATATGTGTGTGTATATATATTTATATATACAATTCAAGTATATATGTATATATATGTAATTCATGTGTATATGCAATATATATACATATATATAATTCTTGTGTGTATATACATATATATTTAAAAATCTATATTTAACATATAGATAATCACCACTCTGTAAACTCTAGACTTAGTTTTCACTTTTCCAAGTCTTAAGAACAGTAACAGTTTACTTAAAACAAACTAAAACAAATTTCATTGACAATGACTTTTCACACTGACTTTGTTTGGAGTGAGTCTATTAACTGTACCAGTGAATAACATATGAAAAATACTTGGGGGTCCAGTTAATGCTCTTAAAATAGTAATGCTAAAAGCAACTCTCAAGGTCACTGAGTCTGTCACACTTTACAATTGGGAAAGAGAAAAAAGTGAGGAGAAATTACCTTCCTAATATTCACATTAGCAAGGCTGAGATTAAAAGACAAATTGACAAACACTCTGTTCTGTGCTGTTTTCACAAGCCAGAAAATACCCTAAAAGCATTTTGCTGTTATTCTACTTGCTTTTAGCACCATTAAGAGAAGCTTCCTATCAGACTTAACCAAGTGTGGAGCCACCTGCAGACTCTGAATGACTGACACAAGGTGCAGTAGACAGGGAGATGGAGTGATCAATATGGGTCAACCTATGGACTATCAGGAGTTTACTGTAATAAAAAACTGGGATATATTTTTCAAGTTGACAGATATGACATCAATTACCTGAGATAAGAGGGCACCCAGCGGGGGAGCATAGTAGGAGACAATACAGGCAAGCCCTTTAAACCAATTATAAGGAACATTTTCAGTTCCAGTGCTTTGTATTGCTCCAAGTGGGTGTCAGTCTTGCTGTGATGCTGCCATGCACAGCAGAGTGAGCAAAAGAGCTCATTATCCTTAGCTAAAATACATTTAGGCCTGGATTATCTTTTTAGTGGATGAGTAAAAATAAAAGAGAAAGAAAACTCTACCTGGAAGCTCATGGTGACCCTGTTAACGACTTATCTTTAAGAGGTCTTTAAATCCACAGCAGAAGGCTGCCTCGTAATGTTAAGATTGTTAAAAGAGAGAGAGGGAATAGAGACACGCAGGACCGGGAATGGAGGATGCCGGGGAAATTCACATCAACCAAGTCTTTGTTTGCAAAGAACGTAGTGAACCTAGTGACATCAGATGCTGGTGACGGAAGGCGGCACTGTCATTCTAAACCTTGGTATTGCCTGAGGAAGTGCAACAGCCAGTCACACAGTCACCCTGAACTTATCTCCATGGGGAGGCGTCCATAGATTGTTTTTCTGTCCATGAAACAATGAATTGGGGAATAAAGAAAGGTGAACTCTTCCTTCCTGGAGTACCCTTAGATCTTTTTACTCCTTTCATTGGCCCTTTCATACATTTTTCAAGGATGAATAGGAGAGACCCTGCTCGCCACTTCTAGACCACCTGGAGCTTTTCTTCACTGGCATGGCCACCTGCAGCTGCTTCCAGAACCTGCCCTGCGGATACTTGGATTTCTCCCCTTTCCATTTAATGACCGTGAGCACCGTCTTAGCCCTCTTCAGCTCCTTCACCTTCATCTCCTTGACAGCCTTGTACTGTACTAAAATGACGTTGATGTTGCCCCGAGAGGCCATGTTTTCTAGGCCAGCCTTGAGCTCCAGGAGGGCTTGGGTTCCCTGGAGCATGTAGTTGGGGCTTAGGACAACCAGGAGGCGTCTGCTTTTCTGAATGAAGCTCAAGGTCTCATCTGTGACAACTGGGAAAGAAAACACCATGGGGATTAATGTCGGCCAGGAACTCCCCAAAAGTATGTGGCTTGAGCAGCAAGTGAAAGGAAATTAGGGTAGCAGCCTGAGGATGGAGGTGAAAGTTTTCACCAAGAACACTTAACCCTTAGACCCGATCACTCTGTTCACAAAATGTCACTCTCTTCAGGGAGAAGAGAAACTATATGCACATATTCCAACCTGCAAAGAATTCCAAACAGCCATAAAGCCAAAATGTATTTCTATGACCTTGATCTTCAAAAGCATTATTTGGGACACGAAGAATAAATGGGTTGTACTGAAATCAATTTCTTCAAACTATGTGGCATGTTGTGACCCAGCAAAATCAGCTCCTGGGCCCTTTCTCCCCCAAAATACCCATATATCAACTCTCTATAGCCAGTGAACATTCAAAAATATAAACATTATAGAGTCAAAGTCATAGAAATTCATTCTCCATTAACACAGAACCACAAGAGTAAGACCCTTCATTTTCCGAAAGTCCCCCTGTATTGCCAGACACTCCCTCGACCCAGACTAGTATCACTATTTCATTGGAACAGGAACTTTAGAAAATTTAGCCAATTGAATGGCATTTTGGCTGGCATCACATTCGCAGCTCAGCTTTCTATTCTGCTCTCTCCTCTGGAGCCTAAATTAGTCCCTGGATCTTTCTCCTTAAACTCCTACCATTACTGTGAAGCCATGTGTTTCGGCAGCTGCTAGCTGATGTGTGTGCCTTCGCTAACAAGCAAATGCTTTCTTCAGGTCAAAAATAAGAAGAAAAAAAACAAGGAAAGTGGAAATGCAGTGTAATTTCATGCTGTTTTCAAGGGCTCTGATTAGTTCCTGTCAGTAAACTCTTGGGGATAATCCATCTCCTCGAGGTTGCTCATCAAGGACTGTATAACCCTTCACCTGGGGGTCAGAGAGAAGCCAGCTCCAGGGAAGGCACTAGCATTGTGGAAAGCTACTTCATGGCCTACCCCTAGGTGGTCATTTTGCATCTTAATCTTCACAGGTGTAGAGGCAGTGGGGAAAGACTTGCAATTAAAACAGCATGTGCAGTCTGGAGTTGAATCCAGGAATAAGTAATTATCTACTCCAAGCAGTGTTGCTGGAGGTTGATCATGTGTAAGCAGGGAAAGAGACCCAGAGGCAAAGAGGACTGAGTGAGAGCAGTAGGGAGAATCGAAAAGATCACGAGGATCAACCATCAGAAGCAAGATGCAAGAGTGATTATGTAGAACTTTAAATCTTCAAAGAGCTATCAACCTCTACTGCTGTTATACTGTGTATCTTTATGTAACTTTTCACATGGTAGATCAATATTTGTTGAATGGCTGAATGAATGACTAAATGGATGAATAAATCATTTAGGATATTAAGTCATAAAATGAATTTAGCCTTCAACTGTATAGTCAAGTCATCATTTTTCTGGCAAAATTATCCTGAAGATTTCCTTTGTAGAACATAAACATGATGGATTTTTGGTGATGCATGGGGACATAAAGTGATCCAGTTAATTCAAAGAATCGACATTAACTATCTCAATTGTCAATATAACATTCAAAAAAAAATTAAGCGATTAATTTAAACAGGATTTTAGAGGAAGAAAGTAAATTAGTTCCTTGTGAATATTAGAGACATTACATGTATTTTAACTATTTAAAAGTGCTATTATGTGTTTATAAAACAGATTCAACATTCGCGATCATTTTAGGTGTCACTGTGTGGACCTGAAAAATAGAGGTGTACTTTTATTTTAAAACATTCAGCAATTCAACATTCATTTTAAACTATTAGAGTATACTGGCCTTTGTAAAATTTTAAACTCATCTCAAATGTATAAGCTGATAGAAAGGAAGGATATATTCAAGCAAAGAGGGAATTTGAGTAGCACTGGTTTGCTAGAAAACAAAAGTGAAGAAAAGGAAATTAGGAAATGCCAAAGGGAAATGTTCTAATTATTACCAGTAAGTAATATTAAAAAAGGATTCCGTGCATTCTCTTCTAAACCTCATTTTCAGTAAAATTGAGTAAACCTGATTCTTTATAAAAAGTGTTTTGTTTCAACTCAGTCTTTGTAAAATATTGTAGGCAAATTAATGCAGATAAGCTAAACGTTCTAAAAATCTAAATGTGAGTCAAAAAGGATGCTTAAAGCGATGGCATTTAACAGAGCTCTAATCCACTGTGAATCTACAGTTTTATAACATCGAGTTTCTAAAAGCTTACAAGGGAAAATATTTTAATACCATAAACTGCAGTTGAATAGTCTGCATCTTATAATGTAGATTTATTCCTAGAGAGTCTCTGTCTGTTGCATCAAAGAACTGGACAAATGTCCAAAGATGCCAACATAAAGCAGAGCCGTGACTCTCATATGTGACCCAAAGCTAAGAATCTCCTCTGCCTTTCAGGGTAGCATCACTTGTCCTCATCTGATAATACCTACTTCCCCCAGGCAGACTGTCCCGGTCAAAGATGCACAGCTTGTATCCAAATTCATTCTCCAAAACTCCACGGAGGGTCAGTAATACAAATTCTTCTTCTTCAGCATTCCTTGCATAGGACACATAAATATCATATTCCTTCCCATCTAGCAAAACAAAAACAAAAACCACAAAACACAGACCCAATATAAATTAGGAATGTTTCTCAATAGTATTGCATTTTCCCTTAAATCTAACTTTTGAATATTAGACATTTTCATTTTTTACATATATGAATTAGCTGACAGATTTCAGTGTGATTTCCCACTTGTGACAGGTCTCCAGGCAAAATGACTATTTTAAGGTGTAATCGCAATGTTTATCTGAGGTGTTTTTGTTCTCATCTCACCGAGCTCAGATTTTGTAGTGGAGGATGAGTGAGGTCTGGCTCATTCAACTATGAATTAATACAATCGGGAAGAAAATAGTTAGTCAATCATAGTCATAATATCTTGCAGAAAATTTCTAGTTCCTGTCCTCGTGTGTAGATATTAGAATTATAAATTGAGCAAAACTTTGAGAAACTGTCTAAATTATTTATACTTAAGAACATCTACAATATAAAATACACTTAGATTCAATAAACCAATCTTTCCCAAAGTTGTCTAACTATAAAAATCACCTCTCATTAAGAATACAGGTTCTGTGTCTCTTCCACAAACCTGCTCAGTGAGAATCATTATGGGATGCATGTAAGAAACTGTATGTTTCAATGTTTCATTCTTGTCACCAGGCACATATACACTAGAATACTGCTACTTAAAGTTCAATGTGCACATGGATCACTTGGGAATATTGTTAAAATGTAGCTTCTGATAGGAGTTAGGGTTCAGATTCTCCTTTAATAAGCTCCCATATGATGTTTCTGGTACATGGACCACACGTGAGTACAGGGTGTGGCTCTGCACCGGCCAGTACATTAGCTACAGACCACGAGCGGCTACTGAACACTTGAAATGCAGCTGGTCTGAACTGAGATACACCATAAGTATGAAATGTAATAATATACTGAATTTTGAATAATTTTTAGTACCAACAATAAGCCTAAAATATCTCTATTAAATTATTAATTACAAGCTAAAATGATAGTATTTTTATATATTGAATTAAATAAGATATATTATTAAAATGATCTTCACTTCCTTTTTGCTTTTCTTTATGTAACCACTAGAAAATTTAAAATTACATATGCAGCTTGCATTATATTTCTATATGAATAGTTCCTATCTAGACTAAATCACATATTGACCCAAGAAAGCAGAATAATATGCATTAGAATGCTTTTCAATAGTAATGGCTAAAACCAAAGGTCATCTAATTAAATCTTCCAGTTAATCTAGGTTTCATTAAGCCAATGTGTTTTCTAAAGATGACAGGAGAAGAGATTTACATCAAACTTCCATTACTCACCTAAAATAGTTTCATCCGTTCCAAAATGAGCCCGGTAAAACAGGACCATCTCCAGCCAGTACACATGGTAAACCACAATGAGAATCACCACCAACAGGACCGTGGCTCCAAAACCACACGCCAGTTCCACTGTGTATCTTGGAGCTATCGTTGGAGTAAACAACAAAGAAACAACTGATTTCCACGCAGTGATCACGGTGACCCATTACCCTGCAAATAGCCGTGAACCTGACTTACATGTGTGAACAAGCAGAGATAACATAGTAGGGGTTAAGCACTACATTTTAATGCTAGACTGTGGCAAATTTATCTTTTTGTTTCCAGAAACTAGCACAGAAGGTATTTTTAACTATTAGATGATTTGAATAGACTTTGATGATATACAAATTAAAACAAAATATTAGCATGGTAAAGGATTTAAAAGGTCATCCTTTGCAGCAACATGGATGCTCCTGGAGAATGTCATTCTAAGTGAAGTAAGCCAGAAAGAGAAAGAAAAATACTATATGAGATCGCTCGTATGTGGAATCTAAACAAACAAACAAACAAACAAGGCATAAATACAAAACAGAAATAGACTCATAGACATAGAATACAAACTTGTGGTTGCCAAGGGGGCAGAGGGTGGGAAGGGATAGACTGGGATTTCAAAATTGTAGAATAGATAAACAAGATTATACTGTATAGCACAGGGAAATATATACAAGATCTTATGGTAGCTCACAGAGAAAAAAATGTGACAATGAATATATATATGTTCATGTATAACTGAAAAATTGTGCTCTACACTGGAATTTGACACAACATTGTAAAATGATTATAAATCATTAAAAAAGTTAAAAAAAAAGGTCATCCAATTCAACTTACAGTCTGATACCTGAATCCCTTCAAAAATATTTTTGAAATGTGTTAACTCCATTTGTCTATCTCTTACCTGGACCAGCTTATGCTATTGGTAGAATTTTAATTGTTGGAGAAGTTAAGATGGAGCCAAAATTTTAATGTGATTCCATCAGTCTTAATTTCTTCCTCTTGTCCAGCACCATATGGAGAAATTTAATTCCCTTTTCTTTATATTTGTCAATAGGCCTCAAAAATATTATTATTGAGCAGAAAATGAGGATATCCACCAAATGTTGAGTATTGTTTGAAGAATCTCTAAGGTCTACAAATTCTAAAGGTTGACTTGTAATAGCCAGATATGGACAGATTTTCACATTATCTGCTTATTTTGTATGTGGTAAGCCCCTTATCCATTTATTTGAAATTATCAAGTCAAGTGAGGTAATTATCAATTATGTAAAAACTAGATATTAACTCTGTAAACTAGGTCTGTCACAATCAAACCACCAACGACCTGCCTCATTGGCCACTGTCCTTTCCTCAGAAACATCATGAGGATTTAACTTTGTGCCTTTGCTCATGCTGCGACTTCTGGCTGGTATAGTCCCTGCTCATTCTTCAGTTTTTAAGATCGTGATCAAATGTTATTATTTTTATGACCTTTCTTGGAATACACCTTCCCTGCAACATGACATCTGACTGACAGAAATTCCCACTTTCTTTTGTTTATAATTCTTCTACAACATTCTTATCATATTGTAGTTTGTCTGTAAGCCTGCTTCTCCACTCTCACTCCCCATTCAACTGTGCATTTAGTCTTCCAGGTAGAGACTGCTTTGTCCATCCTATCCTTAGAACTTCTAGGATCTGAATGGGCATTTCTGGATATAACCCTGGACACTTCAGGGATATTTAAAATAAATCTAGTAATACTAATGTATTAGTAACTTCATTTGGCTGATTTATCAGCTTGTGATACTGAAACTTAAGAGTTTGAAAAAGGAACAAAATATTTACTGGATCTGAAGCAAGAGTGGCTAAAACTATCAGTTGATTGGACAATTACTCATTGACATCTACTACTTGCTAGAAGCTGTCGAGGTTATAATGGTAGGTAAGACAGAAATGGTCTCTTCCCCCTTAGAGCTAATATTCTAATGAAAGGAAGTGAATAAGGAAGTGTAAATAAGTTAACTTTAGAGAGTGATCAGTGCTATAAAGAAAATAATGTGATGGAGGCGACCGAGGGGAGGGGTTGAGGGAGGAGAGTTGTATCAGGTAGGGTGGTGAGAAAAGGCCTCTTTGAACACTTGAACATTGCAAGGGGTAAGTGTTTGCCGAGATAAACCATAGAATAATTTC
Source organism: Vicugna pacos (assembly GCF_048564905.1). Lineage (NCBI taxonomy): Eukaryota > Metazoa > Chordata > Mammalia > Artiodactyla > Camelidae > Vicugna > Vicugna pacos. The sequence continues at coordinate 58,031,975 of NC_132987.1, read as the reverse complement.
CTTCAAAGACGAGATTGTTATCGAGGCTCCCTGACTCCAAAGTTCAGAGATCTTTGCACAATACTACCATGAAGTTCAATTATTGATCCTATACGAGTGGAGAAATTCCTTTAAAACAGATAGATATCCTAAGGGGAAAATGGTAAGCAGCCTGGAGCAGACCCTGAAGTTCTCTAATTAAAGACAAAATCATTGTGCTTCAAGTTCATTATCCTACACTGCTGCAGAGGTAGACTGGGACTCAGCAGCGCAGAATTATTACCAGGTACTCTTTTACTTGTCCTGTGAACAGTGGGTTTTTGAAAATAAGAAAACTCCCATCATAAGATGCCAGAAGCTATGTAAGTGCAGTTGATGAGAATTTACTGAGATCAATGTGAGTAGCTGGCATGAAAATTGCTGTGTCCTTGGTATTTCCGAGTACATGCTATGTTAACAACACAGTGGGGTAATTCCTACTGTCATCTTCATGATTCACTCAGTTATGTTGGTCTCTTTGGGGAAACATTTTGTAACAGGGAGGAAAAAAAAAAGAGATCAGTGGATGCACTTACCTGAAATGGATTTTTTTAAAATATCAATAGTTAACTTTGCTTAATGATCAAGAGATCAATTGCACTCGTAACTTTCCCTCTGCCACATTCATGTTACTACTGGCTATTTTATTTCTAGTGGGGCTTTATAATTTTGTTTGTGTCATACACTTACTTGTGTCATATACAGATTGTATTTTGTTGGGCCATCTTCATAATGATAGCAAGAAGTTCCTAATGCTATTTAACTAACTGAACTCTTAAGATTAATAATCCACAAGCCTGAATTTCTAAATAGATTGAATCATATGCAGGAGGTGCTCTCACATTCAGCTTTGCTGGCTTGCAGGGGAAGCGTGACCCTCAGCCCACACTTTCTGTCTGCCCTACCTTGAACCTCTGATATTTTGGCATAAAGATTGTACTCTGATGCAATCCCAGACCAAAGGGCTTCCGATCAGAAAGGGGTGATGTAGTTTGACAAAACTGGACTCCTAAACTGCTTCTATCTTGGATCTCACTGATAATCTGATTCAGGATGGAGTTAAATTTAGCCACTTGCTCTGGTGTTACTCCCTGAATTAGAATTCCCTCCAGCCCTTTTGAAATTCTACAGTAATGACTGGCTTCAAAGCCCCAAAATTCCAGCTAACCACCCGTGGTTAAACCAGTCCAAGACCTTAGCTCTAGGCTTTTTCCCTGTGTTAAGTTACTGGTCTACAACTGTGTTTCTCCTTGAAAACTTAAGTTATGCTCTTCATCTTCATCACTGTAGTGGGAGCCTTGCTATCCACTGACTCTCTCAGCCAAATACCAGCTGCTTTAATTTCCAAGTATTCTCTGCCACAGAACCTATGATTATTTTTTGTTAAATTGTTGGGACTTCTTGACAATTTTCACTACTGTGATATTGACCATTTTCCTGAATCGCAGACAAAGAGGATGCTTTGTTTAAATCCTATGATAGAATTGACCTGCAGACGTGATTTGTTTGGCTATCATACTGTGTTAAAGCGTGTGCATTTTGGGCTTCAGCGTCTGGCCTTAGTGCAGTAATTGAACTGGGCAGCCTTTTCTCCAGAATATCTAAAATAATAGTTTTTCAAGTTTGGACAACTGGTCGTGCAGGAATGTGATCTATGAGAGGAAGAACACAAAAAAGGTAATCTCACAATTACCCTGGCTTTTTGCCTAAGGCACTTTTGGAACGATGGCACAGGAAGGGGAAAACCGGACGAAGCGCAGTACTCACACTGAGAGGAGGAGACTGAAAATAGAGTTCAGGACTATTGAATTTATAGGCCTGGGTATTGGAGAGAAGAAAACTGTATAGACAAAGAGTGCTAGAAATTCACAAGTCTTTGGAAAAATACAAAGCTTTGCACATAAGCGTGACACTTCACAAGGGCAGGCAAGGAGTAGGTACCAGTGAAAGAAAAACTGCCAGGAAAGAAACTAGAGTGCTGGAAACTGAACAATTCTAGAAGCACACACAGGGCTGAGAGACATCTGAGTTAAGACTACTCAAACTGAAGAAATTGTATTCATCTTCTCAAGTATTAAGTAGAGAGCCTGGAGAGGACATGTCTTAAAAATAGATCCACTCTAGCCTTAGAGTAAAGGCTGCTTCGGACCCACTCTAGAAAGGTGAGCAAGATGCTTCAAGAAAAGGTAAGCTGTTATGCAAGTATATTAACTACCTGCTAGAAAAAAAATTAACAGGTACTCATAAAATTCAGACACTCAATAGTGTAATATCCGCAAGTCTAGAATAGGACTAAAAAAATTTAGACAGAAAAAAAGCAAAAACAAGTGACCCATAATGAGAAGAAAATTCAGCCAATAAAAACAGAACCAGAATTGACAAAGATGATGGAATTAGGAGGAAAATATTTTAAAATGAGCATTATAAATATACCTGTTGAATTTTAAAAAAAAGACCATGAACATTATAAAAGCAAATAAGAAATATCAATACAGATATTTTGGTGGAGAATTACAAATTCAAAAACTGAAAAATAAAATCCTAATATTAAAAATGCTGTAACTACTTTAAAGGTATCAAAAAATAAGATGCATTAATGTATGCATAGAGGAATGAATAGATGGATAGGTACTGGACAAAGCAAAGATAGCAAAATGATGGAATCTAGGCGAGGTATATGATTATTCACTATATAATTCTTTCAAATACTCCATGCATGTGAAAACTTTCTTAATAAAATGCTGAAATATAAACATTACGATAAAATAAGACATTTTCAAATCAAGATAAAGTTGAGAGAATTTGCAACCAGCAGATGTGCACCATCAGAAACGTTAAATAGTTCTTTAGACTAAAGTGTTACCAAGAATGAATAGTGCCAGAAATGGAAAATATGCAAATAAATAGACAAACCTTTTTTTCTCAGGTCTTAATGTATTTAAAAGATACTTACTTAAAGCAAAAATAATACCAATGTATTGTAAATATTTATACTAAATGCAAAATTGAAATGTATCATAACAATAAGACAAAAAAAGGAAAAAAAGAAATGGAAATATGCCATTTTAAGGTTCTCATAAAATATGTACAGTGATTAGTTCAAGACAAATGATGGCAAGTTCAGCATTAATATTGTAAATTCTGTAGAAGAAAAAATTGAAAACCAAAGAGACAAAGCAGAGATATAAAAAGGATAGTAAATCATGATGATGTGGGGGTTTACCCCAGAAATTAAAGATTGGATCAACATTTTGAAATCAATCAATGGAAAGCATTACATTGACAGAGTATGAGAAAGATCGTTATGATCTTCCAATGGATAAGAATTTGATGCACTTCAACAGATATTCACTATAAAAACAAAACAAAATAAAACAAAACTCTTAGCAACCCAAAAACAAAAGACTAATCACTCATGCAGATAAAGGTCATCTACAAAAACCTACAAAACCCATCATATTTAATATGTGAAAACTGAATGATTGCCATGTAAGACAGGAAACAACGCAAAGACGGCTGTTCTCATAATTTCTGCTGATCATGCTACTGGAGGTTCAAAAGAATGCAATAAGCAGAAAAATAAATCAGAAGTATGAAGTTTGGAAAGGAAGGAGTAAAAGTCAGTTTATCTATGGGTGACATGATCAAATGTATAGAAAATGCTAAAACAAGGAAAAAACAAAAAAACTCATTTAATTTGTGAATTTGAAAAAGTCAAAGGATCGAGATAAAAACATATAAACTAATTAATTTCATGTTTCTTTTCTATCAATGAGCAGTTGGAAAAATGAAAATTTAAAAATACCATTATAATAACAGCAACAACAAAATATTTATGGATGAATTTAACAATATGTGTGCAAGACCTGTATACCCAAAACTAAAAGAAGCATTGCTGAGAATATTCAATTAGTCTTAAATAAGTTGAGAGCTATATCATGTAAATGGATTTAAAAACTCAATATTGCTAAAATTTCAGTCAAATCCCAGCAAGGCTTTGATGTTAGAAATTGACAAGCTAATACTAAAATCACATGAAAAAAATATATGGTTCCTAAAAGAGTCAAATCAATCTTGGAAAAGAAAAAAAAGAGGGCAGACATAAAGTATCTGATTTTATGACTTGCTTTATGTGTGTTTTTTTTTAACCTTTTTATAGGGGGAGGTAATTCAGTTTATTTATTTGTTTGTTTAATGGAAGTACTGGGAATTGAATCCAGGTCCTCATGCATGCTAGGCATTCACTCTACCACTGAACTATCCCCTACCCCCTGATTTCATGACTTACGTTAGAGCTGTTAATCAAGACAAAGTAGTATTGGAGTAAAGATAGACAAACAGATGAATAGAACAGAAAAGGGAATGCAGAAACAGACCTACATTCATAGTCTTTTTTTGGGGGGGGGCCATGTTGTCAAAACAATTCAATAAAAAAAGGAGAAAATTTTCAATATGAGGTTAGAACAACTGGTTTCTGTATGGAAAACCATTTTTTTTGAAATGGATCATAAGCCTAAGTATAAAAGAAGAATCTTTATAAATGAAAGAATGTTAATATAAAATCTAGAAAGTTCTAGCTATAATAGAAGAAACTTACTAAATGGATTTCATGAAACTTTAAAAAATTACGCTCATCAAAACAAACATTCACAAACTGTGTGAAAATGTTTACAAGTCATATCTGACAAAAGATGTTTGAGATATAATATACCACTAACAAGTAACCCAATAGCAAAATAGGTCAAAAATTCTAACGGGCATCTCAGAAAAAGAACCATTACTTAGTGGTCAGTAAGTCCATGAAAAAGTGCTCAACATCATTAGCATCTGAGTAATGCACATTAAAAACAATGTGATACTAGAGCCCATTTACTAGCATGGCTAAATTTTAAGTGTGATAACTCCAAAGCTTGGTGAGGACGTAGAGCACTTGGAACTTACATACACTGCTAGTGAAAGTGTAAAATGGTGTGACTTCTTTGGAAATAAGTTTGGCAGGTGCCCATAAAGTTTGGCCTACACCTTGCCTTAGTCCCTACCACTCTCCTTTTGTAAAACTGCATGTCTTTCATGTTCACATTAACTGCCTCTCCTTTAATACGTTGCTTTAACTGACTAGATGAAATTGTGCTGCTGTCAAAAGGTCTGTCCCAGTGAGCTCTTCTCATTGAGGCTAGGGCCTCTTTCTTTCATCTTCTTGATGAAGTACATAGAACGCTTTGTCAACAGATGCAGAATTCAGAGAAGGACCCCTACATATAATGTTTGAAGGCGGACGCGTATCACCTATGATCTCAGCATTAACTAGCCCAGAATAGAATCCAAATAAACAAACCCACAACAGCGCTGGTACCACTGGATGTACAGAGACCCAACTGGGTCCTATGTAATATTCATGTAATTTCAGCACAGATCACCTGGTCTAGTGGGTGCACTTATCACTCCACATTCCTGCTGCCACGCGAGTTAAACCATTCAGAACACAGCCTTCTGTGAAAGGAAAGCGACACAAGCAGCTCTGGTGGACAGACTTCCACATCTCTCCTAGATTAAACATTATTTTAGTTGTATATTTTGATTCTATCCATCTGACAATAAGGTATTAATTTATGCCATCCTCCATAGTTGTTTCCCAAAACACATGCCTCAGAAGATGAATTGCACAAAACACTACGTGTAAAGCATATGGCGCTAAATATATTTGAAAAAATCCTGCCTACTATATTAAAACTCCCTGCAGATACTCATATCAAATATTAACATATTAAAGACTCTAAGGGGTTGTGAACTAAAGTAACTTGATTGACTTTTATTTACCCTAGATGTCAATGATAGTTGAGTATAAAAGCCTTTTGTCATCTAACATCTATGAAAATCTTGTGGAGATAATAATTAAAAGAGCTAATATGTATTGAGCATTTAATATGTACATATGTATATATGCCAGGAACTGTGCTGAGTACTTTAAAACAACCCTGTGAGGTAATGGTATGATTTTGCCTACTTTAAATAGAAAGAATTGAAGCTCAGCGAGGTTAAGTGATTTTTCCAAGGTCACACAGTTAGGATGCATAGAAAACAGGATTCCAACACAGACTATCTGAGTCCATAGCACAAATAATGAATTGCAGTACTATAAAGGGTCTTAGCCGTGTTCTTAGGAACTAACTTTGGGAAATACTGCCTTATATCACATAGTTCAGTCTCTTCTCTTTGCACTGACTTCTGAGGAGCAGAAGCAATTAACTATTCAGAACCAATCCATTAAGCCTTCTTAAGATGCATACACACTTCAGGTCTTTGCTCTTTACTTTCTAAAGTGTAATGAAATGTTGACGAGAAGCCCGTTTTTCCATCAACTTTAATAAAGGTTTAAATCCCACTGCAAAATGCAACAGTTATGAACTAACTGTTTTTTTTGTGTGTGTGTTTGTTTTGTTTGTTTTTTTGCTTTTGATATAACCATCATAAGCTCTGACATTGGGATTCAGAATGATTCTGAATGGCCTGACTTCATGTATAATGCATCCTCATTATTATCCAGATCACTGAAAAACATTCTTGAAAAGATTAATTGGCTGGGGTTCTTTGTCAGGGGTGAGACCCAAAGAGAATTTCAGACACAGTATGCTTTAGGAGCAACAGCTCATACTAGAAAGCTTTATAATTTTTATTTATTATAGGAAAATCTGGTAATATCAACATAGAAATCATTTTACATCATTTTAAGTCATAGTTTAAGTAACCTTCATTTTAGCAGTTCTGGCTAGTGGTGTATTATAAACCTGCTTGAATATTGATACATAGTGTTTAAAATCAACATTTTAAAATTATGTTTTTGAGAATAAATATTTTCTATCTTACTTAACTACTTGCACAAAATTAGATGACTGCTATTTATAGTGTTTCATTATTAGAGATAATGCTTCTAAGTACATCGATGGGGACGTAATTCCCTTTCTGTTAGGTTATTTGTTCAGCAAAAATTCCAAAAGTATTAAGTCATGTGGTATGATCATTTTTATGACTCTTGAACTCTGTCATCAATGATTTCTAAAAGGGTCTTTACAATTCACCAACAATATGTGACTCTTATCAGTTTTATTATATCTTTGGTAGCTTTAAATATTTTATTTTTCATTACTGTATAGATATAAAACTATACTTCATTATCGTAATCATACAGAATTTTAAACTCACATTTGGGCAGTAAGTTACTAAAATTGTGAGAAATTATGTTTTGAGTATCTTTACATAGATGGAAACTTTCTCTCAAGATGTTTCATTCAACTTTAATTCATTGTTATGTGTCAGATGTGCTAAGTGCTGGAACTCTCTCCTCAATTTCTCCTTTTTCCTTATTCACCACAATGTTACATTTGGAGTTCACGGATTCATCCGCTGAATGCATCCATTACCTTTCTGTTTCACCTTGGCTGATTTGTCAACCTCCCCTTTGGCATTTCTGGCATGACAGACATAGTTGCGCTTGAGATCCTCAGCAGTAACTTTCTTGATGCTCAAAAGCTGAGTCCTTGTCTCGTCTTCTATTTTACTCAGACTTACGCTAGAAATAGGAGAAAAGAAATCAAAGCATTAGTGAGACCGAAGCCCATGGTCGTGTGGGAACCAGACAAGTAGACACCCACAGAACCCCTATATGAGGGCGATGCTGATAAACTGTGTTGCCTATAATCCAGTAGTTACAAAAGAAGACCAGCATCTCGATTCCAATACCACTCTTTACCATCTACACTACACCCAATTTCAATACCTCGATCAGCTCCCAGTGTTAGCATCATACTACAGATCTCTCTTCAAAGCGAAACGTCTCCCTTCCACAAACATCTGAGGCAGAATGCTGTATCAGTTTAGAGATAAGCTTCTGAGGTCGGATCCCTTTGGATTTTGATCTACGCTTTGTCACTTCCTGGTTATATACTTTGGGTGAGGTAACTAACCTTTCCATGTCTGAGTTCCTCCTTTGAAAAGGAGGAAAGTGGCAATGCCAACATAGTGCATTACATGTATTAACTTACTCAAGAATCCTGAGGATTAAATATGTTGATGTATAAGAATTAGAACAATGCTTAATACATATTTATATAAGCTATTATTATTATTACCCTACAGTAATAGGTAATGCATTTCAGGGATTCCCAAAACTTGGATTTTGAACATTGACCATTTTGGTCAAAATGCTGAAAACTCACGGTTATATTCTGAAAATAAGAAACTTCTCAGGGAAAGTAAACAAATCCTCAGCAAATCAGAGATCAACTGCTTTGAGTCCAAGATGAAGATTTAAAATCCTTTTGAACTACTTTGCTCAAAAGGGGAAAAACATTCTCTCTCCTACAGTTGACTGACATCCGGGTTCTTCTGATCAGGCTTACCATCAGTCGTGAAAACTTGGTAAAGGGCTATGATGGATTTAACCTAAGTAATTGCACTGCTCAACTATGAGCAGAGAAATGTGTTTCAATAACAGCAAGGAGAAACAATGTAACTTTGGTCACTATTCATTTATTATTATTAGGAAGATAGGAAGCAGAATGCTCAGAATTCCTGAAATGATCAATAAATTTCTGCATAAAGTCTGAGTTTACTACTAGGGAATAAATACCTTTTAAAAACTGGAAGTTCAAGTAGCCTCAGATCTATTTACACATGGTGATAAGGCTTAAGTTCTCCGAACTACTTTGTCATGTAGTTAGTCAGCTGCTCATTTTTATTAATTGTTGCAGTTACCCAGCTGCTCTCCTGCAGCTGCATGCTTAATTTACAGGGGACTCTTTTGTCTTCAAAGACCCATATTTCCTCCTTGCCAACTCAAGCCACTTCAAAAAATGTCACGTTTTTAGAAATAAAATGACCCAGCTTGTTATTTTAAGAGTGAGCTATATTACTACCCCATCTACTTTAAAAGTAAAGTTTAAAGAACATGAATGTGTTTAGTCAATATCAAAAATTATTATCAATTATAAATGCAATATATATGTTATGATAATTAAGAAAGAGGAGGAGGAAGATAGGAAATATATGCTTGCTGCAAGACAAGAAACTAACACAATTATCTGAAGCACAAATACATAGACCCAGACTCCAGATTTGAGAAAAACAGGACCATGCTGGCAAGCTTTCATCTATCCACAACCCCATAATTGTGGCCTTTTCATTCATGTAGGATATGCACCCCCCCCCCAATCTACCTTCAGGTGGGTATCATACAGATGTGGTCATTAGGTGGAGTCTGGGGTGAGGACTGCCAAGTCCAATAATCCTGCTTTGGGATGTGGCCAATAAAGACTTGAAATTCATGCTGATTTTTGTTAATGATAGGCAAAAATTAGAATTTTAATCTTCATTGATTAGTATACATGAGAAGGCATTAAGTTGAGGGACAAGGGTTAGTCACCCGCTTGCCTGTGTCAAGGATACCTTTCATTAACAGTTATGTCAAAGGTGGTGTCGTCTGGCTTTTTTCCATCAATGGTCCACCAAACCTCATTGCGAGAGTCCTTCAGGAAAGTAAAATGGACTTTACAGGGGATGAGTAGCTCCTCTCCTAAAAAAAGCAAGTTAACTCATCAGTGTGTACCTTTACAAGGTTCCACTCTGTGATCAATCAGAAGCCATGAAAGTTACATACCCCTGCAACCCTACTTCTGACTAATTTTCAAGTGGGCTACCATAAGGTAATGTACTATTCTTATTGCAAAACAAACCAGGAACATAAGGGCAGCAACTTTATATAACAGTATCAGAATGTCCATCTTTTAATATCATTTATATATGCTCTAAAGTGACAGTGTTTGTTCGAAAAGGCTCTGACAATTTTTTAGCTCTGAACCTCCATGGACAGCTCTTCTCCTTTGTTATTTCCCTCCCAAACAAAGGGTGACTGAGGAAAGGGTCTTCAGATCTTTGGTCCTTGGCCAGAGAAGACAGGACAATGCCATAGATGAGAGGACTGGTCAGGCAGGCTGAATCTGGAAATGCTCCAGCTATTAGGGTGCAGTCAATGAGATTAAAGACAATTTACAAATAGAAATTCTACCCTATCCTTCTGAGCTGGCATATGAGGATAGGGGGATCTCTAGGCAGCAAATGGTAATGATCGTAATCATCATAACAACAGCAGCAGCAGCTCACTCACTGAGACCTTTGAATAATTCACTGTGCTAAATATTTATTATATTTGGCTATTAATTGGTGGCCTTATTTGATTTTAACAAAAAATATAAAATATTTTTTAAATTCATGTTTTACAGATGCTGGAAAAAACTGAAGCTTAAATATTCTTTGGATTCTGACATTCCAAGTTGACACTGCTAAGTGGGAGACCAGGATTTGACCTAGACTGTTTCAGTTTGCCCAGGACAGTTCTGTTCTATGCTTGCTTTCCTACTTAGTTATTAAAATTGACTGTTTTCATTCTCAAAAGGTGTCCAGGTTGAGATGATAAATTTTATTGTCATCTCAACTTGAACTTAGGTGTGTCCCACTGAGTGGACATACTCTAATCCTCTTTTCCAGCACATGGTTCTTATGTCTTCCTCTCCAGTTGCCTATGTCAATATGTAGAAAGATCAAGTGAACACGGACTCAGGCATACTTTTGCAACCATCATATGATAGGTGGAGGAAAGATATTTAGATGATGAATAAGGGTTTACCCTGATTGTAGGAAGAATGCTCATCTTGATATATAAAGCCACTATTAATTCTAGGAAATTTGGGTTTGGCAGACCCCCTTAGTATGTTTCTTGTTTTTTTTTTTTTTACAAGACAGGTCATTATTTGAGACCTTACCTTAATTCTGGGCTGGCCAGTGGGGCGGGGAGCGTTACTCTCCACCTATGTTGAACACTGCCTCTATTATCTTTAGCACATTTTAAACAATTTTTCTTTTATATCTTTCATTGGGTTTGGAGTCAATTTATTGGAAAGGATACAATACAGAGAATGTTAACATTTCATATGGCTTTCAACTTAGCTGTGAGAGGCTTTGAGTCAGAAGAGTAACAAATTATGCCTTATTGGTCAGTTACAAATGATTTTTGTCAAGAATGAAAAGATATGAAAACTAAAAAGAGAGCCACATAACCAGAGTAAACGTTTGATAGTGTTCTGAATCACATCGTGCAAGTCCTATCAGCTGTCATTTATTGAATTCATGGTTCTGCCTCCAGTTCCACCCCCTGCCCCTTTGTAGTGGGGCAGAAGTTTAGAAGACGTCTTGTGCCCATGGTGAAGTCTTGGTAAACCAAAGCCTTGAGCAAGCTAAAGTTTACATCAAACAGAAATCGCTAATCAGGAGAGGAACCCTGCTTGCAGAGGAAGAAGCAAGGAGCTGTCGGGAGAGAAGCAGAGAATCCCTGAGCTGCCCACCGGATGGATGAAGCAGCTAATCCCCAGAGCTGACTTGGTTTCTGACAACACTTCAGTTTCAATTCATGTGTTTCTTTACAACAGTCCTCTATTCTCTTGCATTAGCTTAAGTGACACTTCATTTCTTGTAATTAAGAGAATCTAACTGATATTCAGAGGCACAGCTATAATTACCAGGTTCTTTCTCGTAGACCACAAAATCATTGGGTGAATAGATCTGGGGAGGCAATGCATCTTTTGGAGAGCCTGTGATAGAGAGAAAAGAACAAAGGAAGATGACGTTAAATCGCGTAAACTTTATTTCGCAGACAAATTCAGAACACTATCAAAAATCTGCTCTTCTTTGACGCATTACCCAACCTCCTGGCACAGTTTGTCAATTCTTGAGGGGGCCCAAAGTTCAATATGTAGTCAATTACAACACCTCTTTCATTTAAAACAAACAAACGAAGAAACAAATATATCTAGTATCCTTGCTGTTTAAGGATAGAACGTTTATCCAAACTGGTTTTGCTTTCCAAAGCTTACATGAGACAGACTTCTTTCTCATTCTGTGTAATAATTTACTCAGTTATTTCTTTTCTACACAGTTCTCCTCAGCATGCCCAGAGTGTCTATTGGCACCTGGTTAAATAAGTAAGCATTAAATTAAAGAACAAGTAAATGGAAAATTCAAAATCACAATTGTGAGGTCAGCGCCCAAGTCTATCTGGTGTCCAGTTATCAGCTGAATGGTCATTCATAGGACTGCTGCTTTTTATAACATTCTATATTCCTAAACTGAAAGAAAGATGCCCCTGAAGGAGCTTCATGTGCAGTGTTTAAGAGCACAAGTTTCAAAGATTTAATGACGGGGGCTCTAATCTTGACTTGGCCATATACTAACCATTTGACTCTGTTTTTTTTTAACTTAATCTTTGAAAAGCTCATTTTCCTCAACTCTAAAATGAGAGTAATTACACTCACCTCACAGGTTCATTATGTGGATTAAATTAAGTAATGCACATTAAGTAATGCATATTAAAGCATCCTATTGGTATATAAGTACTCAATACTTCACAGTTTTAAAAGCAAACTTGTATTGCTTGAAAGTTGGATGAGAAATACATCCTTCACATCTGTGTCTATCAACTTCTAGATCTATAAATCAAGATGACCATGTGTGTCTCTTCCCAACTTTCCAAAAAAGAATGCATTAAAGCGTGTGTGTGTATATATTTATTTCATATATATATATATATGAAAAAATTTCCAAGAGGAATATATGTTTAGATTATTCATTTGATTTTTAAAGTCCTCTCATGTTAGATTCTAATTTAGTCTGATTTTTCTTCTGAATTAGTTCCCAACTCAGCATTATTCCAAAAGTAAGTAGAGAAAGAGAAGCAGTGATTACAAAATTATACGATTTGAATTTTACTTGCACTATATTGAACCCTTTAAAAAAATTATGCTGAATCTGTTTTCAGACCAGTATAAAAAACTCGAAGCAAAGAGTCAGAAACCTGGAACTTAGAATCACTCTTTCTACTAACTCAGGGAGCTTCTCTAAATAGATTATTTTCTGTTGCTGGACCTTAATGCTTCCATCTACTAAGTAAGATAGGGTATGAAAAAAATCTCACTCTGATATGCTATCATTTTTAATACAGTGGGCACAGCGGTATTTAGGGCTCTCCTCTAAATGCCACCTAGGGCCATGGTTCTCTTGATTTCTAGGTTTGATAGGAGTCTATTGACTCTGCCTAGATGCCGTCCTTTCCACTTCTCTAGTTTCTCACTCCCAAAACAAAGCACTGGTTGAACACTGCCAGCAAACAGTTTCAGCATTAGCTATAAGTATTCCAATACATACAAAGACACAGCTTACTTAATTCAAGTAAAATGCTTTGACAGTAATATTAACGACTATTCATTGAGTTTCTACTGCTTGCCAGGAACTGAATTAGCATAATATGTATATTATTTCTAATACTCTCAACTGTATTAAATGCTAGGTAGTCATTGTCCCAGAGTACAGATAAATATTAATAGTACTAATAAATGGCAGTGGTTTAATTTGAACACAGATATGTCTGGCACTCTTTCACTCCCCGAGCTGCCTTTATTCATTCACATATTCGTGCAGTAGAACTACAGGTACTGAATGCCTACCATGTAGGTAGAATTGCTGAAGCTCTGCAAATAGTGCAGTGAACATAAAAGATTAAGTTGCTTTTCTTTTAGAATTTACACACTTAATTGTAATACACTATTAAGAGCTTAAAACAAAATTATTGCATTTTTTGTTGTGTGCACTTAATGTAAATCATGCTTACCTACCACCTTTACAGTCTGAGTCCTGGTGAGATGGAAGGTACGTCCATTTTCTGGATATGTAACAACACATGTATAATTTCCATTATTTGAAACCAAGGCTATGAGAAAACTCAAGTTCATGCCTTCAGGAATTACATTATTAAAGTTGTGTACTTTATGACAGCCCTAAGAAGTAAAGGAAAAAAATGTTTACCGTTTACATACATGCATAGACAATATACAAACACATAAACTCACAGACATTCAAGTTTGCACAGAACATACAAATATCTAAGCCGGCTGTACTTTTTACAAAACTATTTTGGTCAAGTATTTGATGATGTGTCTCCAGAGAATTAATGCAATAAACTTCATTATCTTTTCTGCAAGACGAAAAGGAAAATTCTGAACTGAAATATGAATTCAAAACCACAAGGTTCCTGTCTCAAGTCCTAGTTTTCGAATTCTGAGATTTCCATGCTAATAGAAAAGCAAGGCTAAAACTTCAAAAAATGATTAAAGTCACTTAAGCAAATGCATGCTCTGCTATTTAAAAAGCAATTATTTTTCATTTTCCCACATTTCTTCACTGATTATGTTAATTCAGGAATACAGTCACTTTGATAAACTAGGCCCCGTTTTAGATGTCTGTTTTGATACTCTTTTTTTAATTCTTTTTTTGGGGGTTGGGGGAGGGGAGGCAATTAGGTGTATTCATTTACTTATTTATTTTAATAGAGGTACCAGGGATTCAACCCAGGACCTCATGCTTGCTAGGCATGCACTCTACCACTGAGCTCTACCCTCCCCCTTGATTTTGGCATTCTTAATCACTCTGCTGAATCACTGCATCAGTTATTTCCAAATGCTTTTTGTGTTTTTTTGTCTACTTTTCTTATTTTTTATAATTGAATAGTACAGAGTCTGGAATTTAAAAATAAAAGATATTTTGAGTTTTACCAAAAGTCTAAAGAGTTTAAAAAAAAACAGTTGAGTTTATTTCTTCTCCAGCTCATATTTTCATATAACTCTTGACTTTCAAAATTTTGACGTTGAAATATTTCATTCAACACTAGAATCCTGTTTCTGATCTCTCCTCCCCTAATTGGCTTATTAATTTTTCTTTTAAATAAAAAAAAGCAATATATCATATGTGACAAAAATATGTGCTGAACATTAACTTTTAGAAAAACTTGCGTTTTTCTTTTAAAAATCAATACTATCTGTCAAAAAGAATTGGCTTATCTCTAAAGTCCTTTAGATCTTAAAATTCTGGGAGTCTATTACCAGCTTGTACTTTCAATTTCCTGTGTTCATATATTTAACTTTAATTCTTGTATACTCAAGGTTGTCTTTCTTCAATTCCTGGAGCATGTGTTTTGAAATATGACAGTTACACTAAGTGGAACATTTTGTAATTCTTCGTCACAGGAAATATGCCTTTTAAGAGTAGCACTAAACTTCTGATTCATGGAGACGATCAAGAGGAAGCCGATATATACTCAGTTAACGTATTTTTCTGAATACAGTTTATCCTGTTTTGATAAGCAGTGCTTCTAGACACTAGTCAAATCAGCAAAATATTCCAATACTCTCAGGTTATCACATAGTATAAGGCCACAAAACCCTGTAGTCTTATAATAAATTTATATCAGATTTGGTTTAAATTGAGTTTAGATTATCTGTTGAACTCTTTTTCATTGTTCTGGCACCTTCCTTTTAAACAGGTCAAAGCTATTTTTTTCCTCTCACTTGTTAGCTTAGCTATTCATAAGTTCCTGTGAAGTGGACAGATCAGACTAAATATGTTCTAGTTTTACAAGTGAAAAAAATGAGATAGATCAAGAGATCTTCTAAATAATACAGCGTGGAGCTAAAACAGTTTTTTTTTTAGACAGCTGAGTAAAGGTCTTTCATTAGCTTTTTAATGAAGAATGAACACCAATCTTCGGCCATCAGTTGAGGCTGAAACAATTATACTGAGACATGAACTTAAATTCCTATATTACTCCACTGTCTCATTCAATCTGTATTCCAAATTTAACAAGTTTGGAATGCTCTTATGCACGTTTTATAGATGAAAATACAAAGCCCTAGAAAGATTAACTAATTTCCAATGTCACAGAGTGTGGCAGTGTCACAGCTGGAATTTGAATGGAGACCTACGTGTTTTGAGACCCTTGCTCCTACTCTCACCTGACACTGTCTTCCCACATTATGCTGTGGTTCTGCAAATATGCCCCACTGGCGGGCCAGCCCCAGTGTTAATAGTGTGATATGGCTCTATCACTTCCATGAGGCTGATTCCTACAATTAGTGGTAAACTGGAAGAGCATAATTTTCAGAATAGGAAGTAAGCTGTTAGTACTAAACTTGTCAATTTCTTAAGAAAAGGCTAAAAAATCTATTTGACTCATCAAGTACCACTATGTAAAAACTATTTAAATCACATTGTTTTAGAAGTCATAGTATATGCTAAAAATATAAAGAAACACTTTTGACTCAAAATCTTCTCATTCATTCATTCATTCATTCACTCTTGGGTATTGATCGATAAACTACATGCCAGGCACTGTTTCATGTTCTGAGAATACAGCATTAGACAGAACAAAAGGTCAGCCCTCATGGACTTACCATTAAGAGAGAAGTGGAATCTGACATATCTAAATAGCAAGGAAGACGACACAAAACAGGTATGTGTTGTCTTCTTGCTAATTCTCCTTTTCTCTTCATTTTATTCCAAACTCATGGGGATAAACTTGAAATTTGAGCTGGATGTGCTTAAGACTCTCATTGGGCCTGTATGTCAGTGGTGTAAGTCAAGTTTCTCTGGGATTTTTCTCTCCTTTCCATAAGATAAACCTGTAGGTCTGGGACAGGTTTTCCTTGGAAGTTATTGCTCTAGACAAATATTTCAAATTAAGGACTACTCCATAAAAAGTAATGAAAAAGCTTGGGGTCTAATCTACTACTCAGAAAAAAAGCTGATCATTCAAAATTGTTAAATTAACTAGTTTAACCAAAAAAGAAACAAAAAGAAAAAGAAAAAGAAAAAGAAAATTAAAAAAAAATCAAAGCTATTAGACCTATAGCATGCTATAAAAGCAAATAAAGAAAGTCTTTTACGTTCTAAGTGTACATGTGTGTGGTGAGGGTAGTCTCAGGGCATTGTTGAACTGTTCACGTCAGCCTTCAGTTTGATGAGCTTTCTCTATTTCTTACAAGTTGCTGCCTCTCTATACCCTTCATGCATCTGAGACACTCAAAGTATTTTTAAACATAATAAACTCTTCCTGAAAATAAACCCTGCAAATTTGATGATGATTTCAAAATTATTCATTTGGAATTCAGGAAAAAAAGATATGAACAAAGATCTAGATACCCAAAGAATTTTAAAAATACACGTTTCCAAATACAAGAGATGGGTTAACAGTAAGTGGATTCCACTATGAAGCAAACACTATCTGACTAGAAGACGAGTCATTCATTTAGTTGACCCATCAGTTCCTCATTCTGAATTCAAAAGAGAGAAGTTAAACAGGGGAGCAATTTTTCAACCACATAACGGTAGTCATAGCAACCTACCACAGCACATAGGTAAAGAACAGCACAAGAAATGACTCTGAGATCCGAGAGGAAATAAATCACGTGGTGACATGTGGGATGTGGGTGAGGCGGATGTCATGACTAAATAAGAACAAATGTTTCCATTCAACAAACCTACCGTTTTTAAAAAACTGTGTTAAGGCACAAGAATGGAAAAGACACAGTTCCTAACCTATAGATACGTAGTCTAGTGGAGGATTACAATGAATACTAATGAAAGGCATATTGGGGTGGGGAAGTGGGGGAAGAAGAGCAAACAGAAAACGTTTAGAAAATCTTCATGGACAAAGAGTTGAACTGGATCTTAAAGGATGAGTATTAACAGCCATTCAGGAGGAGGAAAGACATGGAGAGAGACACTCCAGGGACAGAAAAAAGTGTAAACAACTTCCCTGCACTTTTATAGCATTTTGCGCTCCATGCTAGTACTTAACTAACTTAAATGATCTCTTGTCATGTTTATCTCTTCCTCTAGAAAATTTACTTCGATGGGGGAAATTGGAGGTGGATGAGTACTGTATCTGCATTGCCAGTAACTTGTCCAATACTGGGCACATGGTAAATGCTCAACACATTGGTGTTGCATGATCAAAAATATGAATGACAGGAGCAAAGACACAGACACAAAGACACGGAACTGCAAGCTCTTGCAATATGTGAATACTAATAAGAAGGTGAGTACGTGAAACTATAGCATATGGGATGGGTGAGTTGTAAGATGGGTGGGGAAAGTGGGAGTAAAGAGTTTAACTGAAATATGAGGTTAGAACAATTAGAAATATCTATTGACATTTTTGCTTCCAGAATTAAATTGTTATAAAATACCCCACACTTGTTCACAAAGACTCACAAGACTTCTACATACCAGCTACTTTCAATGAGCAGAAATACATCATCTATTGTTTATATATTAATACTTACAAAATTCCTCCTATGTGTCAGACATTGTGTTAGAAGCTGGACATACAGTGTCCAGTAAAAACAGAAATGGTCCTTATTTCCACAGAATTATCTAGTCCACTCTAATTTATTCAATTATTTAATCAATTCCTGAACACAAAGTTTATTGGCTCAGTTTCAGGATATATGCTTGATACTCAAGGGAAAACAAAAGAGAGAGGTCACTTTTAGTACAGAAGAGAGAAATGCAATCACTATGGTAACAAAGTTGAGATATAAGTTAATAGAGTGGGTGATTCATTCAGCCTAATTGAACCACAAGGCTTCAGAGATATTTGAACTGACTTTGAGTTAAAAAGATGAATCCCGGGTCCTCAGAAGCCCTGAAACTATATGTGAAATGCTGTGTGTATGTAAGCATGTATGGAATTAAATATGTATAGTTTGGAAAGAAAATATGATACACAACTTTGTTCATGCCAAAGGTTAAAAATCACTATATAGACACTATGGAAAAAGGAAAGAGATAAAGAACCAACCAAACTAAGCTGTCAGATCAAATTGAGAAAAAAGCACTTTAAAAATAAAGTCTATTCCATGGACCTTGGACTAACTTCCCAACAATACGTGCTATGCTAACAAGAAGGCCAAGCCTGGCGCCTTTTCAGAAATGTGCTTTCCTCAAGGCCCCATTTCTCTAAGATTCTGAAATAGAAACTTTAGATTTTCTGTTCCCTCCAAATCTCAGCATTTCTGAGTTCCCTCTGATTTCCTAGGAACTTCTCCTCATAGGTGTCCTTATGTCCCACAGTCCAGTCTAGAGCCCAATCTGTGTTCAAATATTACTTTGCCCTTTAAACTGCCCTAAGAGGGGAGGGTGTAGCTCAAATGATACAGCGCATGCCTAGTGTGCGTGAGGTCCTGGGTTCAATCCTCAGTACCTCCATTAAAAAAAAAAAGAATAATAAATAAATGAATAGGCCTAATGACCTCCTCCTACAAAAAATACTAAAAATTAAAAAAAAATTTTTTAATTAGCAAAGTGCCCTAAAGCCCAGAAGTAAAGACTGGACATGTTCTGTGTGCCATTTCTGGAGAGCAAAGGCTTTTGAGCCACATAGAACTAGCCTGAGACCCCAGATTCTCCTATTATCAGCTGGATTGTTTTGAGTACATTATGTAAGACAATGTAAAAGTCTGGGCTCTTGATACAGATTGCATAGTGTTGAATCTTGAACAAATCAATGTCACCTTGGACAAATCACTCAACCATTCAACACCTCGGTTTCCTTAACTATAAAATGGAGAAAACAGAGTCCACTTTGTGTTGAGATAATTGAGTAAATTTATTAAAACATTTGGAAGAATTCCTGTGCTCAGTAAATGTTAACTACTATTGTCTTACCTCTCTCAACATCCGTTTCCTAATCTATAAAAGGATGCTATCTACCTTGACTGATCATGGTATTACATACGATAGCATTTAAAGACCTTTAAAGTACCTAGCCCAATATACTGCGCTAGTGAAATGCAAAAGTCAGTTTCCTATTCCTTTTTTCAATTCATGAGTTTTCACCCTGCTGCCGGCAGGAAAGCAAATTTGCTGGAACTGATTAGTATGTCCTTTAACTCTCATAGTTATTTGTATTAATGGAAGAGCCTGTTTCTCCAGTGTCATAGTAGGAAGTTCAGTTGATAGCAACTGCAAGAGGACTACTGTAGGAGGGCAAAGATACCTCAGTGGACGCAGGAGTGACTGCAGAAGGTAGAAAGCAGAAAACAACAGCAGCGTTACTACACAGTGATAGGAGACCTCAGCTACCAACAACCCTGATTTTGTTCCCAAGACGGCAGCACTCCCAGGAGTAAAGGTGTCCATTAGGCAAACGCAGAGAAACAAAAAGCAGCATACCACATGTCACTAGCAGCTTTTTTCATAGTCAGAGAATAGAAGGGATGGCAGTTCACTGCTTGTCCCTTTTGGTCGCCTGCACGTCGTTGGGTACCTGCCCGGGGATTGTTTCACCACCGTGACCTTTTCTTCTCATTCTTCTTTCTAGGCTTTCTGCTTTCATTCACCTCACAAACATTCTCTCCACATTTCAATCTTAGCCTCTTTCTCTTCTCACTTTATTTTGGCTTTTTAAGGGCTTCACCTCTCACATGGATGCATTTAATTCTCTGTCTCTAGTTGATTTTTCTTCTAAGCTCTAAGCTCCAGACCCATACACAAGTAGCCACTAACTATTGGTCACTGCCACCTAGATGGCTCACAGACAAATCTAACTCAATATGACACATGATCAAAATTCCTAACTTGCTCCCCAAACCTGCTCCTCCTCTGCTATTTCATACCTTGGTTAATACGACTGACATTAGACCAATCAGGAAACCAGAAATCTGGGAGTCACAGAGATACATATGGGATAACTTTACCCACACAAAATAGTCAACCTCATGAAGTGCATGCATATAAATCTGTTTCTTTTCTTAAAACCAATAGTACCTTCTCTTTGACACTCTTGTAGAATTTCTAATCCTACTATTTGATAAGAATAGGAATTCTTATTCATAAACTTTTTGAATTAAACTGTGAGATTCTTTGGGTTTAGGCATAGATCTAATTCATTACTGTCTTCCCCCAAACCTCTGACATATTTCATTGAATACAGTTGATCTTAAACAAGTATGTATTGAATATACACATAAACAAATGAAGTGAAAAGTGCATTGAAACAGGCATAGATAAATAGCTATGGGAGTATATGGGGGAAAATATACTTTCTGCTGGAGAGAACAGGGACCATTTTATGAAGCTGTAGAATTTGATCTGTTCTAAAGGAGGAAAAGAGGATGTTCCAGGCAGAGGGCATGCATGAGAAAAAAAGAAGAGAAAATGATAGAATTTATATAAAAATAAAATGACCACAGAATATTCAAAATGTAAATGGGATTTAATTAGAAATGAGAGACTTCATTGCAGATATATAGATGGACACTTTTTTTAACCTGGAAGATATATTACACTTATTGGTGTAAAATTGTTAAAATAATAATTTTAATCCCTTTTATGCATTTTACTATGGAAAATTACAATCATAGAATATACGGTGAGCCCTGTATCCATACCTAGCCTCAAAAGTACCAATTCAGGCTGTCTTATTTCATCTACACCCACTCACTGCATCCCACTATTATTTCAAAGCAAATTACAGACATTATACAATTTTATTTATAACTATTTCTGTGTTCTCTAAATGTCAAGACCCCTTCTGCAAGCTAACTACATTGCCATTTTCATAATTTAAAATTCATCAATGTCCTCAATATTGTCTTGCTCCTATTTCCATACCTTTCTCATAATTGGTTTTATAGTTTGTTTGAATAAAGCGTGATCCAATTAAGGTCCATACACTGAAATTGGCTGTTACGTATCTTAAATCAGTCTCCCCCAGCTCCCTTTCTTTTCCTATGTTCTTTCTTCTTAATCATTTCATTGTAGAATAAAGCACACATGAAAAACACTGAAAACATATTTATGAGCTAATAAATTAGTATAAAGCAAATAGCTTTGTAACCACCACTCAGGTCTAGGAATAAAACATTCCCAGTCACCCTTGAAAGCCTTCCACATGCCCCATGTCAATCACACCTTCTTTACTACACACCAAAGTGGAAACTATCTACACTTTCATAGTAAAATCACTTTCTTGTTTTCATTTACAATTGTGCTCATATGTGCATCTTTAGATACTACAGTTTCACCCACTATAGTGTTTTCAGTGTGTTTTATGTTCCTTTTTATCTATATATTCCCACTCTATATCTTTCTTTTTCTTACAATCTATCTGTTGAATAACTCAAGACATTTGGCCAATAGAGTTTCTCACTTGCTGACTGCAAACTCATGGTGCAGATCTATACATTCCTCTATTTTCCATATTTCCTGCAAAATGACTGCAGGATCCAAAGGTTTTATCAGACTCAGATGTCCTCCATTTGGCAAACTTATAAGCAATATGTGTTTTTTGATCAGAAGGAATATGTCTGTTTGTTTCCCTTCTTATGAAGTTAGCAGTCATTGATGAATAATGCCTACATTTAGTAATGCATTGGGTTTGCAAAGTGATTATATACTTTTATAAAAACACACTTCCTTGAACAATTTGATTAGTCAATGTACATTTCTTATAGAAAAGGTAGAATAAAAACTTGATCCCCCCCTTTATTAGCCAGTTTTCAAGATAACATATTTATTTTCTATCATCATCCAGATATGGCCAATTAAATATTATGAAATATCATGAACTTATGGATTTAAACTCAATTCATGAGATTTGACCTACTGTAATTAATGTCCTTAGTAAAGCTCAAACTGTTCCGTCTTTGGCCAACAGAAAACTCTTAAAGTTGGCTACTAAGTCACTCCATTAATGACTTAAATAGATAGATACTAAAACTTTCAACTAGAATTATGGAACTGTCTATCTCTTCCTTTAATTTTGTCAACTTTTCCTTCATGTATTTTGAAACACTATTAATAAGTATATATACTTTTAATCATTTTATGCCTTCTTAATGAATTGACCCTATTGTTATTCTGAAAAGTCCTTTCTATCTCTGATAATATTAATCATCCTGAGAGTCTACTTTATCTGATATTGGTAGATCCATTCTAACCTTTTTATTTTTATTCGTCATTTTTCTTTTTTGAGTTTTTTTAAAATTATAGTCAATTTACAATGTTTTATTAATTTCTGGTGTACAGCATAGTGTATAAATGTGTGTGTGTGTGTGTGTGTGTATTGTACTGAATATAGTTTCCTGTGCTATACAGTATGATCCTGTTGTTTATCTATTTTATATATAGTAGTAACTACAAATCCCAAACTCCCAATCTGTCACTCTCCACCTCCTTTCCCTCCAGTAACCATAAGTTTGTTTTCTATATCTATGAGTCTGTCTCTGTTTTGTAAGTTCATTTGTGTCCTTTTTTTTTTTTTTCTAGATTCCACATATAAGTGATACCATATGGTATTTTTCTTTCTCTTTTTGGCTTACTTCACTTAGCATGACAATCTCCAGGCCCATCCATGTTGCTGCAAATGACATTATTTTATTCTTTTTTTACAGCTGAGAAGTAGTGCATTGTGTGTGTGTCTAATATATATATCTATATATCTCACAACTTCTTTATCCAGTCATCTTTTAATGGACATTTATGCTGCTTCCATGTCTTGGCTATTATTGTAAATAGTGCTGCTATGAACATTGGAGTGCATGTATCTTTTCAAATTAGAGTTTCCTGTGGATATGTGGTCAGGAGTGGGATTGCTGGATCATATGGTAAGTCTATTTTCAGTTTTTTGAAGAATTTCCATACTGTTTTCCACAGTGGCTGCATCAATTTACATTCCCACCAACAGTGTAGGAAGGTTCCCTTTTCTCCACACCCTCTCCAGCATTTACCATGTGTGGACTTTTGAATGATGGCCATTCTGACTGGTGTGATGTGATACCTCACTGTGGTTTTGGTTTATTTTTGATTAATTTTTTTCTTCCTTCCACCTTCTTTTAATCTTAAAGAATTATTTATTGGGTTCATTTGCTGTTATGTTGCTCTTAGTTTAACTTTACTTCTGAAGAACAATTTATTATCTTTTAATTTTTTACCAAGTTGTATAATTTCTGGACTTTACTAATTCTTATTTTTTTGTTATTCATCCTCATCTTGCATTACTTGGTAATGTTTTTGTTTCCATTTTTGAAATTGTAGGTTACAATGTGTCCATCTGGCATGCTTTTATTTATTTTTTTCTACAGAAATGTTCTGCTTCTTATTCTCCTTTTTTCTTGTAATTTTGAATAGGAATTTACCTTGATTTTTTTTTTATTTTTTTGGTTGCTCATTAATATGTGAAACTAGTTTTTTCTGAGCTTTAGAAATTGGCAGGATTTTCTAACTCCACAGAGATCCTTCTTCAAAACTGTGGTCTTGAGATTTCCTGACTCTGGCTCCTCCATTTTTAGCCAATTCTCCTTCCTTCTCATATATTGTCCTGATCCTGTTTGTTTTGATTCCACTCCCAATTGATTCACCATACTTTCAGATGATTACCTGCTGGCTTTTTGAGGTTCTGTTCTCAAGGCTGCCAGATGCCACATGATTTCCATCTGATTCCTTCCCTATATATGCTGATTCTTTACAGGTCGTGTTGGTGATTTACCTCATTTGCTTTATTGAAAGTGATTCTTGTGGATAGCTTGTCACTGAGTTTTGTTTTAAATGTTGTCCAGGAGTTTTTGGCTTTGGCTCAGGCAGATATTTGAAGACATTAAGAATAAGGCTGCTGCCACAAGTACCAACCTTCCAACACTTTCATTTTGATTTCGCTTTCCAAATTTCTTGGATGTGAAAGAGACCACAGATGAACCGTGCCCACAAATGAGGGTAAATATGAAAATACATACAAGTAATATAATATACTACTGACTAACCAAAGAGTTGAAATTTGCCAGATTAATTAGCAGCTTCTGACCTCACTCAGCAGTGAGTAGAAGTGGGCAGCATTTCTCAAACTGTATTTCATAAGAAGTTAACAGAAATAAGGTAGTTCTGGTAGTCCAGTGAATGTACTTTAAGACATGGTGAGCTGAGGAAAAGTGTCTCCACCACTTCCTTTAAAATGGTACAAAGTGAGAAAGATGCAATATATCTGTATACAGTGATTATGAAATAAATTAAAAGTGTGATGAGAAAAATCTATTTCTACACTGAGTCAACAAATAATCGTTGCTTTTTTAGAGAGGGTAAATTTCTTCTAATTTGCTTACCATATACCAAGTGACAGTTGGTTTGACACTGGAGGGAAAAAATCCATCTACATTTGGACAAGTGATCTTCTGAACACCATATTCTAAATACAGTCTTTGCACTGGGATTTTCATGGGAGAATTGAAGCAGCTATCTTTCTGAACAACTTCCAGAGGAAATGCAACTTTGCTGCAATATGTAGTGTTCCTGGAAAGAGAAACATGCAATGAATGGGAAGTCTCATTTGCATTTTTCATACAGTTAAACACATTAAAATGAGCGAAGTGAAGTACTGCTATGTATTGAGACTTGATATCTTAAGTTTGTGTAACAAATGTGTTATGGAGATATTTCCTATACCAATTAACATCACAGAATAAAAACAGACATAATTAACTATGATCGATATACTAAAATGTGTACGTTTTTAGACATGTTCCTAAACATATATATGTGATATGTATGTGAGTGTGTGTGTGTGTATAATGTTTTAAGGGTGAAATTACATATATATATATTTATATACAAATACATGTATTTAATTTTACCCTTAAAATATTCTCAATGATACTCAGTGCTGGAAAGGCAAAGGTGAGAACAGCATATTAACTCATGTTTGATAATGGTATAAATAACTTTTAGAAAACAAGTATGTCTCCAAAGCCTTTTAAAAAAGCCTTAGCTTTTGCCCTAGTAATCCTATTTCTGGAGATTTTTTTCACAAAACAGAAGAAAGGAAAAGTGAAAATAGAGAGAGCACATGATCAAAAATGTCCATCCAGTGCTCTACTAGCAAGGAAAATGTTGGAATCAGTAGAAAAACCTATGTAAAGGACGATCATAAAGGAAATCATGGTACAATCACTCAAAGTTATTGTACACATCTATTAAAAAACTCAAACATGAAGGGGGAAAGAAAAACCTAACAAACACATAAAACATGTTAACATGGCTAGGGAACTGTATTTATATTTGTAATGTTTGTAGACAATGACGTTTTATCTGCCTGGAAGGTTCTTCTCCCATCGCCCACCCCACCCTTCACACAGAGGTCTATGCCATTCTCTATGCACCCCCCACATCTAAATCAGGTCTCTCATTCTCTCAGCACCTTGGACAATTCCTTAATTGACTGTATCATAATTCGAACAAAGGTATGACCATGTCTGTTTTCTTTTTATTTCTTATATCTAGCACAGTGTTCAAGTTTTCAGTAGGCACTGAATAAATATTTGTTAGATAAATGGAATGTATGTAAAACTGTGTCTATATATAGGAAACAATAAAGGGAACATAGATAATAAAAGATAAGTGATTTTTTAGGGTGATGTGTGATTGGGTCATTCACTGTCCACTTTTTTGTGTGATTTCTATTTAAGACATATTACATAATTAATAACTCATGAATTAAGATTAAATACAATGGGAGGTTTGGGGAATGCATTCCTCTCCCCAAGATGGGAGGGGAGGATGATTAAAAATGTCTCATGACAGTGGTAATAAGATGGAAAAGGAGAGTGGGAGGCACAATCTTTACCTACAAATAACAAAAGGTCTACTTTTGAGGAAGTATTCTAAAGGTAGAAGTTACAGAAGGTACATTTCAGCTTAACAAAGTCATGATCAATGGTTAGACTGACTTTTCCAGCTCCCTAATCCAATAAAACTGATGTTCTCACAAGGAGGAGGAGATTAGGACACTGAAGAAGAGAGGAGATGAGGTGAAGACATGGAGAGAAGGTGTCCACCTACAAACCAAGGAGAGATAAATGAAACCAACCCTGCTGACACCTTGCTCTTTGAATTCTAGCCTCCAGGACTGTGACAAAACATATTAAACACATTTCCACTGTTTAAGCCACCCAATAGGTGGTATTTAGTGAAGGCAGTCCTAGTAAAGCCATTGAACTTATTAAATAGCAGGAAAAAAAATCCATAAACCAGATGAGAGTTTAAAAAACAAGTTAAGTTTGGAAGCTAAAAAGGGACCTTGGGAAAAAAGTGGTCAAAGAATTAAACTTTAAAATGGCTACTCTTCAGAGGAGCCTCAGTTTTTAAAAGATTTTTCTCAGAGCAAAAGCAACATTAATATTTTGCAAAAGAAATGCAGATACATTGTGAAGTGAAATGAAATATCTACATGAACTTTCAGGGAAAAAACATGGATTTGAAAGGACTTTTGCAGTAATGATGGGGGCTTTGGAGTATATTCTTAGATTCCCAGAGATCTGGTATTCATTTGCTCGTTAGAGGAATACTGATGGAAAAGTTTGAAAAGCATCATTCTAAGTACATTTGATGCCTCTCAAGTATTCTTTCCTCTCGGTGGCATCCTGAGCTTTTATTCTGTGCCTGGCACTTTAAAAGCTGCCAAGAATAACAGAAATGAATGGGTTCTGCCACCTGTCCTGCTCACTGTCTGGGTGAGGCTGAAACGTAGGCAGGTTCCAGTGTCAGAGAAAGAGTACAAATGAATGAGGCTCCACCTCTAAACAACCCTTATATACATCAGGTTTGGAAAGGAACCACCTACGGAGAATGTTCTCAGAGGTACAACCATTTTCTCTGCACGTATCTTTCAGCCAAACTCAGCTAAACCAACGAGGTGCATAACTCTTCCTAGATGCTTCCTTCCTGCCCTCCCCAGCTCCACAGCACATGCATTATCTGAATAAAGGCTCAGGAATGAAAAGGCAAAGACAAAGTCACCAGCAAGAGTCAGGCTACCTTAGCATGCAGGTGTAGTTGCCAGTGTCGTTGAGGAGGGTGGGCCGGAACCAGAGCACATCCTTCTCCTTACTAATGCGATTCTCAGGGAGGCGGAAGTTAATTGGCTCCTCAAGGTCCCGGTCCTGCCGCGTCCAATACCAGATCAGAGTAAGGCCTGCCGAGTGGGCTGTGCTGTAGTTGTACTTCAAGAAGTGTTCAAAGAGTGGGCACTTGATGCGAGCCGGCTCATCTTCAAACACTTGGATCTGCCTCATGGTATCTAGTCCCCAGTCATCGCAGCGTTCTGGAACAATCAGAAAGGAAGAAAAGGCAGTTGAGTCATCTCACCTCCAGAGAACACACCTTCTCCTCAAGATACCTCAGTTTTTTCCAGGACCCTCTTCTCTGGTCATGGCCATTAGCATCTCTCTCATAAATGCATGTAATAGGCAGCTGTGGTGTGAAGAGATGACTTCCTCTCATTCCTTTATCATCTTTGGACAATCTCTTGGGTAATAATATGATCTGATAGCTTGATCCTGCCGAATTCTAGAAGATGTGCAGGAGAATCTCACCTGCAAAAGAAGCCACGTGCTCTTTCACTTCTCTGGGGACAAGGGAGGTTCTCAGGAGAAAATTATAACCGAAAAGACAACCCTCTAAGACTCCAAGTTCTTCCCTGGCCTCCTGATTTGGGGGCTACATCTGCACTGCCAAATAGCAATAAAATACGAGCCACACAGTTAATTTTAGATGCCCTAGTTGCCACATTAAAGAAGTAAAAAGAAGCAGGTGAAATTATTGTTTATAAAGTATTTTGTTAAACTGGAAATACCCAAAACATCACAAAATATTAATAAGCTATTTTATATTTACATTCTTTTTTTGGGGTAATAAGTCTTCAAAATTCAATATATTTTACCCTTACAGCACATCTCAATTTGGGCTAGTCATGCATGTCTATCGGTACTAGATTAGACAGCCCAAACTGACTAAAAATACCCAGGGAATCTGATTAGTAAATAAGAGACCACATGGAGTAGAGCTGAGGTACTCCAGCTGGCAGCTGCCCCCTCCAGAAGCACAGCTGGCAGGCCTTTCCACAGCTGACCAAAGACACAAGAGCAAGTCCAGCCTACATCGACGGAGCCAAGTTTATGTCAGCAGAGCTATAGACTTACGAGCAAAAATGCATGTGTAATAAATTAAATGAAGTGTGTGGTTGTTAGGCAACATTTTGGGGGCAGCGGATAACTGACAGAATAACTAAATTAGTGGCTGCTTTAGTTTCGATAAAAACTAAAGAATTTGAAGCTTTAGGACATGCAAAAGGCTTGTAAGTGGGCAATAAATTCCTAAGTAAATAAATGGATCTCTGGGAAATTTAACAAACTGACTTTTCCAAGACTCAACAAATTACTATTAGTTACAACTGCTATGTTTTCATTTAGAAACATCTTTTAAAATCCAACACACAGAGAAAAGAACTGGAAAGATCAAAATGTTCACATTCATATAAATGGTAATAAAATATTTTTTATCAAACATCTATCTTTTAACATTCATTAAATATATTTTCATTAAAACCGCAACATTGCAGAATTGGCTCATTTAGTTTATAGGAATTTATAACCACCATTTTTCAGATAAATATATCAGATTAAATATATGCATCCAATTTCACTCCTTTATGAAACTCCACTAAGACTAAAATAATTTTTCAGGACATAACCCCAAGTAATAGCAAGAACAGAGGATGAGAGCAACATCAAAATGGACAAGTGGTGACCAGCCTGGCCCATTTAAAATGAAAAATCCTAAGTGAGGAAGGGAAAGCTAGAGAACAAACCAATGTGTAATGCAGAAAGCAGAAAAGACCCAGGAGGAGAAACCATCACACTAAGATAAGTAATCACTAGTGCCGTACACCCAGAATTTCCGGGTTTTCTTCCTAGGTATTTTGTAAGATTTTACTTTTATGCTTTTCTGAAATAAGGAGATGCCATGTGACTCACTTTGGCTAATGCAATGTAGTGAGCGTCACCTGTGGTGGGTGTTTTAAGGGCCAAAGCATCATGCTTCCTTTTCTTCTGCACTGGCAAATACGAAAGCAGAGAGATTGAGACTCCTTTAGCTTGGTTCCCTTGATATGCAAGTCATAGAGCAGAGCTTTGCTATGTTAAGTCATAGAGAAACGAAATTTACTGGTTACAAATATGAATAATCCGTCCTATCTTGGCAAATGTAACCAGTTACCTTAAAAATGGGCACATGGGGAGAGTGGTAAATAAGGAGAATTGGATGATTCTCTTATGTCAAAAAGGGATGTCGTTTGTTCCAATCCTACTTTCCTAGCACTCGGTAACCTTTCCTGCTGAGCTCCAAGGATAGGAGCAGCCAGGCCCTCCAGGCAGGAGAATGAGTGAATCTTCTGTAGGCAATACGACTACCTTAGGGAGAAAGATTCAACAGTCTTGGTCCCCGAGGTTCCTTGACAAATTGTGTAGGTACATCATCCAGCAGAAAAGCTCAAGGTTAACAAGCCTCACGCTCACATTCAGAATTTTTAATCAGCTTCTTAATCACTTCTTCTTAAATATGAACAGATAGCCTTGGAGACATCTGAGAAAAATCTCTACTATAAAAGGTAACACCCAAAGAAACTTTGTAAAAGCAAATTTGAGAAAACCAAGATCATTCAAGAAAAAGAAATCTTGAGGAAAAAAATATCATTAACATCCTCAGAGAAATAAGGAAACTTTTACATTTATGAAGCAAGAATGGGATGATACAACAAAGGAATAGTCAGAGAAAAAGCTCATTAAAATTAAAAACATGGTTAAAGAATGGTTTATTTGGAATTCAAACTTGATAATTTCTTAAAAGTACAGTAAAAAGAAAAATAAATAGAAAATAAACAAGGAAGTTAGAAGACCAGTCCAGGCGTCTCTACATTCCGATAAGAAGAGTACCAAAAAATTAAGAAAAAAAAATTAAAAAAAAGAAGAAGAAAGAAAATTCCCAATTAAGTAATTCAAAGCAAAAACAAATTCCAGAACTGAAGTACCTAAATTAAAAGGACCTGTCAATTGCTCTGGAAGAGTTGATGAAGATAGACTTACACTACAAAAATACTTTTAAAACCTGTGGGTGGAAAAAGAAAAGATTCTATAAACTAGCAGCGAGTAGGAAAGAGGGAAAAAAAAAACAGTCACGTACAAAAGAGTAGGAATCAGAGTAGCTTTGAAACTCTCAAAAATAAGACTGGAAACTGGAAGATAGTAAAGCAATACATCGACAGGAAAATTATTTCCAATCTTGAATGTAATCCCAATGAAACAATTAAGTGTGACAGTAATTTTATCTCTTATATGCTCTTTATCAAGAAGCTTCTGGGGGATTTGTGTTAACAAAATGAGAGAAAGAGCAAGAAAGATGAAAACATGAGATCAAGGAATAGGGGATCCAATTAAAGAGAGAGGGGAACGGATTCCCAGAATACCCATGAAGGCGATCCTAGGATAGCAACTTCGCAGTAGGGCTTGGTGGCAAATCAGTGTACGTAGAAAAAAGTAGAAATCCCCAATAAAGAAAAAAATTTGTAATTGATTATCTATAACTAGATTGTAAGTGGATGGTCTGATTAGATCAGCACTATGAAAAATTATGCTGAAAGGCGATTGAAAAGTATGAAAAAAATGGTTACCAAAAGATGCAATTTATTAAAGTG
This sequence comes from Vicugna pacos, assembly GCF_048564905.1. Classification (NCBI taxonomy): domain Eukaryota; kingdom Metazoa; phylum Chordata; class Mammalia; order Artiodactyla; family Camelidae; genus Vicugna; species Vicugna pacos. The sequence continues at coordinate 58,000,507 of NC_132987.1, read as the reverse complement.
AGCATATGAAAGCAAGGCAATTAATAACTTCAAAAGATGAAAAGTGGAATAATCAAAGTTCATTAATATTTGAAGACATATTAATTAAATTATTATTGATTCAACCACATATTGCAGTAGTATTACGTAGAGAGGAATGAGTAAGGGAAGCAAAGTGGATAGCAGGTTCAGGGAGACAATCCTTATTTACTATATTTTAAAAAATGAAAAGATAATGCATAGGGTTGACTAAATGAAAAGTAATCATATACACAAATTGGTTATCAAACGAAATGCTAGAAGAAATAAATACAATACTGAAAAATGATCTCTGAAGAAGAGAACTAGTGGGAATGAGGAAAATTAAGACAAAAAGGATACAATTATTTTGTTATGCCTTTTAATATACTGGCCTTAAAAACCTCTGTGTAAGATTTGCTTTGAAAATAATTAAAATATTAATTGGGGGAGAAAAAAGAAAGAAAGGGAGGATGGAAGGCAATATCCACCATGCGATACGATTGGCAAAGTCATTCTCAGTGTCAAATCATCTTAATTATGCCTACTTTCTGTGAGTAAAAGGTATTGATTTCATTTCTTTTCATTCCAAAAATTGTATTAATATGGATTGGCATGGCGGTCATTCACTTTTGAATTATAAAGTATAGTTTAAAAGAGAAAGAGGGAGACAGTTGGCAGCTGATGAAGTCTGGAATTGTACTACACTAAGTTTGTTGTCTGGATGAAATAGGATGCTATTGCCTTCTGTATTTCATAAAAAATAACTCTTTATGCTGTTCCTAAAGACATTTCTCTCAAGAGCTCAAGACTATTCAAACTTGGATGATTTTAGATGCAAGGTTATGAAATGAAAAATAGCATCCTTCCTACAACCCCACTCTACAGTATATCTGAATTCAGATCACCCCAACTTGGGTCAGTAGACCACAGTTCTGATATCATGGCTCATTCTCAACAGGAACACTGGTAAATTGGAGAGCATGAGGAAGCCCTTCTGGTGGGTAATGGTACTTGGATTAAAGGAGACTCTCTGACATCAACGATACAAATTGTCACTTTGGCCCTGGGAAGTCTTTATGGCCCTAAGCAATGATTAATAGTAGGACAGATGATAAGTGACAGGTGGATCTTCCTTTTGTAAAGTAGGAGAATGCTAATTGTGAAAAAGGAGATGGAAAAAGCGCGCTAGTGTAACATCTCAACCAAAAGCATGGACTCGGGCAGATCAATTTAGGAAGAAGTAGGAAATGGAATTTTGGTAATCCCTGGGGCAGACTGTGGCAGAGCCTGGCTAACTATTCATTAATCTTGTTTCCTTGACCCATAAGCAAACTACATATCCGTAGAAATTGATTTGGGACCATACGATTTGGTTCTGACCAATGAACGTGGCCACAAATGCCAAATAACTTGAAACTCCCAGAACAATCTTTGGTGCTTTCTCTTTCCCTTCCATGGGGTCCTTGAAGGCCAGAAATTTTTGAAAAACTCAGCATCGCAAGATGGAAGGAGCTTGGATTCCTGTCGTTGGTCAGAACAGAGCTTCTCAGGAAAGCCATCTCACTCTCAAGGAGTTGTAATTGAGCAAAAAATAAACCTCTACTGTGTCAAGCCACTGAGATTTGGGGAACATATTTATTATGGCAACCAGTATTGACTAACAAAAAAAGGCAGACTTATCCGTTCATAACATAACTTAATAAATCAAGAGCAGACAGAGTTAGTTTTAAAATAGCACTTGTTAAGAGCCCTTACATACTAAAATTTAAATACAGATCAATCACCAAGATTTTTGACTGATTCCATAGACTTAATATCTTTTAACATCAACCAAATTAGACGCAATACAGTGTCAAGGGGAAAAGACATCGTTATACCTGCTATGTATCTCCCTTGAAAAATATTTCATAGGCCAAATGAATATAAAGAATCAGACTCTTTTATAATAGGGATCAAATACACACATATTAGAATTCATAAACATTAGCAAAAAGGATACTGAGTTTTTTCTTTGCAGTATTTGCCCATTTGAAATTAGTGCTGTGGGTTTTTTGAGTTTCTCGAGCCAGCCACCTGAGGGCATTTTGTCAGAGCTTTTTAAACTATTCAATGAACAAATAAAAATAAAATCTATGGCAACGGGCTGGAGTGTCATGTAATACCAAATTAATTATATGATTCACTGCAGGCACCAGCCGAAGAAAAGACTAGGGGAAAGGCTGTTATGCAAATAGATTGTCTCTAACAACAGCAAAGGGAATTTAGTGAATTACTGGCATGGTGAATTACTTTTTTGTTTAAAACGTCCCTTCTTATCCAGTTTACTCCATAGTGGAAGTCTTCTCTACATCGGGAACATGGGGAAACCACAAAGTCATCATTCCCCTCGGCCAAAGGATTTCTTAAGGCTGCTGTTGGTGGCACAGAGGACTAATGGAAATGCGCAAAGCCGCCACAAAGCCAAGTCACTGGAAAACCCAACCTACGCTCCTGACAGCGATTAGCATTTATATAGCAGGGTATACATTTTAGCTAATTAACCTCACAACACCCTCGTGGGCTTTCGTGCCCATTCCCACATTACATGCCAGGAAACCAAGACAGAGAGATTAATTGACTTACTTTTGCCTGAGTGGTAACACAAGTAAAAGCTGCCTGAACGTGGATCTGGGAGGCTTGTCCCAAAGCTATGTTCCCATATTCAAAGCAAGATATTTCCCATAGGAAAGCTACTCATATATTTGTATTTATTAAATATTTACGGAAAGCCTGCTGTGAGCAAGGCACTGTGCTGGGTGCTATGGTAGACATGTAGATGTAAGAACTCAAGTTCAGCTATAGTGGCAAAAAAAGAGGAAAAGTTTTAAATATTAGAAGACTTAAAGTGGAATTAGTTTTTATATGGAATTATTTTCCCTGTGCCACTTGCTTGCCAGATGACCCTGGGCAAAATGCTTCCCCCTTAAATTCACATTCTCCGTGTGTAGGATGCGCATCTTGCAGTGCTGCATGGGAATCAAAGGGCCAGACGTATGAAAGTAGCTCGTGCATAACTGGCTGGAGCCGCATGATAAACCTGAATGAGTCCTTGTCCGCCAAGAAGTTAACAATCTTAGAAAACAAAGACATAGACACAAAATTAATTAAAGAAAAGTACTTGGTAGAAGGAATGAACCAACTTAAAACAGGCTTCCCTGCCTACACTACAGTCGTATTAACATACTATAATATAGTATAGCATAGTGTATGTAGAGTGTGGGTGGAGGTGGTAGTCCTGAGATTGGATTGAGATAAGAACCAGGACCTTTTAATATCCCAGCCTGGAACCCAGTGTGGACAAAGCCACTTTAAAAACTACCATCAACATGATCTAGTGTTCCTATCTAAGCGTGAGGGCAAGGACTAAGTCTACTGGAAGGGCTGGTTTTACAACCATTCTGGTAGTTTTGATTAACTTTGTTTTTCTGGCCATATATATGGTACTCCTCAGGCAACATTAGCCTGGGATTATGATCTGGAGAAAATCCACGATGTGAGCAAACTGGTGAGGCTGGGTAGCAACATTGAGTAGCATGAAGACAAAAATCAACAAAGTAAGTGTGGGCAAGTTTCTGAAGCAAGACAAGAGTGTCCAACACAGAAACATTAGCAGGGGTCCTAATAGAGAAGGCATGTGGCACAGACCACAGAGAATCAGAGTTGGGGATATCAGACATGATTCAAAGGTAGGCTTTGACACCTATTAGCTTTATTAATTCGTTTAAAACCTATATACTGAGCACCCCATCATGTGCCAAGTACTAAAGCAGGTGCTCAGGGTGCATGCGTGAATGAAACAAAGGTCTTACGGAGCTCACCTTCTAACGCAGGGATGAACATGCTAAATAAGAAAAGTATAGAGTACATTGTAAAGTGATAAGCCAATGGAACAAAGAAAAGCATTGAACGTGGTAAAAGGGATCAGGAATGAGGAGGTGGGGGAAGTCAGGAGTGTGTAATGTTAAAGAAGATACTCAGGGCAAGTCCCTCAACCATTACAAACCTCAGTTTCCACATTCAAAAATAAAGATTATAATAGGACAGAGTAGCTGTGAGAACAGGATGAGCCTAGGATATAAAGTATCATAGAAACTATGAAGTTCTAGGCACGTACCATTTACAGTTAATCTGCGTGACCTTTGGAAAATGATTTCCTCTCTCTCCAGGTCTACGGCAGAGACTGTTAAACATGTCCCATTTTCCATGTCCCCACACTCTTCTTCTAGGCAGCATGGGAATTTTCAGTTGGGCACATAACCATTCAGAATAAAGGCTGTATTTCCCAGCTTCCCTTTCACCTGGACACAATCAGGTGGCTAAGCTCTGGCCAATGGAATATGTTTGAAATCCTCACATAGTAGATTGCAGAAACTTTCCTTGAGAAACACTGGCATACCCCTCTATTTCCTGTGATCTTGCTAGCACCCCATTTCTTCCCCCTTGCTGCTGGGAACATGCCTGACAGCTGGAGCTACCTTATGGACCATGAGAATGAAGCCACACCCTAAAGATTGTGGAAAGGGAAAGTGAAAGGCGAGGGGACCCTGAATGAGGTATGGAGCTGCCTTAGCAGCCCTGAACTTTCTGCCTCTGGATTTTACATGAGAAATATGTTATCTTCTAATGTCCTTGCTTCTGACAGTGTGGCTCACAACCCGCTATCATCAGCAGCATCCCTTGGGAGCTTGTCAGACCTGCAGACTTCCAGGCACCACCAGACCTACTGAATCAGAATCTGCAGTTTAACAAGATCCCCAGGCGATTCATATGCATATTAACAATGGGGAAATTAATTTAAACCCCTATGGAGCCTCTTTATTCACAGCTGATCATCATCCTAATTGATAACAATGTCGTATTTCATCTGTTATAATAAGTGGACTGTTGAACTATTTCTGAGGTTTTATCCACCGCATGAGTTTAGGTCTCTGATTACTACTTACAGTTAAAAATATATTCCTTTTTGTTCCTTCGTGGAAAAAATACTAAAACTATCTGGGTTTTTTTTTCAGTAGTGTCCTATTAGTAAGCCACCAGTTTTCAAAAAAAATCTGCAAACTGTGTTTCCTGGAGTATGATTTAAGTGGAATATATTATTAAAACTTAGTTTTTATTCCGAGGAAAGCTACTCAAGCAAAAGTCTAGAAAATGTTACTGAAATTTAATAGTTGTCAACTAAAGCCATCAAAAGAGAGAGAGAAGTTCCTGGTGGGGGAGGAAAGCTGAGGCGGCTGTGGGCACCCACCAGACATCCCCAGGCTGCCTGTACTGTTCAAAAGTACTGAGCTAATAACTGGCAGATGGCTTTCCTGGACCAGATCATTAGACATACCTTACTCCCACCAAAGAAGGGAGTTTTACTGATTGAATAATATGGAAAAAAAAATAAGAAAGAGCTCTGAGCAAATGATAAGATTTGCCAGACAAGGAAAGAATGCCAAATTCAGAAAGCTGCTTGGGGGAGGGTGAGGATCCACAAGTCAGAGATTCAGTTTTGCAAGTGTTGTTAGAATTTGTTGCTAGAACAAGTTTTATTCCAGATTGTGTTCTAATCCTTCCTGTGACACTGGGCATTTATCTTTCCACAGACCTAAAGACTTGCTATTTTATATCAATTAGAAGCGGTAGGACTTGCTATTAAAAAAAAAAAGTAGAGAAAGTCATTATCAGGGAAGCACAAAAGAAAAAAAAAGGAGTGAAAAAGGAAAATAAACCCTCACAGACAAAAGCAATCAAACCTATGAAGTTTAAATCCAGACTACACACCATCGTAGGTGATACTTGAAGTGTTACAAATTCAAATCATCTGAAGGAGGACGTAGAGTTGAGATCTTTCCAAGTCTAATTATTGTTACAGGATCAACACTCTAGGATCTCTACACTGTTTCGTTTTCATTCAGTACCAGTAGGGCCCTCTCTTAGCTTGTGAACATGAGCATCACTTTCTACAAAGTTTTCCTAGCGGCAGAGGACTTGGAGAAAAAAATCCTGGGTTCTCTAGGAAAATTTTACAGCTCTCAGGTCTAGAGGAGCTGCTGCAGGTCTCCGGGCTCTTTTTCGGTCTCCATCAAGTCATTTCCCAACAGGCTTTTGGAGCACCAACAAAGAGAGCCATGATCATCATGAGTTAATGTCTGAGAAAGGCCCAACAGCCACCCTTCCTGCGCTGTGTGTGAATAATAAGGCGGAACACGGAATGGCATCATCTAATAGCCACCCAGAAAAGGCTTCTCTCATCAAAGTGGCAGCAGGGGTTAGCAGGCTAAAGAATGGATTATGGGTGTACTGCCCTGTACCATGGTTCCATTATTTTCTTCTAAAAAAAAAAATCACTGTAATGAACATCCTTATGTGGCTGAAGGGAATGATTTTCTTTGCAGGGCTGTTGTGACAATAAATAAACTGGCTTATGTCAAGTGTGACACAGTACTGCTCTAAGTAGTCATTAGCTGGTTTTTATGTTCTTTTTCCCCAAGCAATTTTTTCTAATCCATGATTAAGATGTAAATACCCAATTACTATTCTCATATAATAATCAAGCAGCCTTTGCTCTCTTTTATTTTCATTATTACACAGTATTTACTCAGGGCCCTATGAGTGCGAGGGTCTATAAACAAAATGCAGCAAAAAGCATGGTCTCTGCCTTCGAATTTCCATTCAAGAAACAGATCATCAGCAATGGAAGTAAAAGAATTTTGCACATCATCATCCAATCCCAGATGTGGCTGCAGCCTTCAGTTCCAGTAAGATAGCTGGTAACGTCCCCATTGCACAGATGAAGTGAAAGAAGCTAAGAGAAGATGAGAGACAGGTTGGAGAGATGGGCTAACAATATATGGTAGAGGTGGGGAGGGACCAAACCAGGTCTCATACCCCCAAAACTACTTTCCCTATGGAGTCTCTGGAACCCAGCAATCCCAGTTCGAAGTCTTATTCTGCTTCTTCCTAGCCACGTGAGTGTGTGCAAGTGAAGTAAATACTCCTATGAGTCCAAGAAGGCTTGTTTTAAAGACTGAAGGGACAATGCTTTTAATGTGTTTAACAGAGTCCTCACTATTATTAGTATTACATTCCTCTCTTTCTTGATTCCAAACTGACGGTGGATAATTACAAACTAAGTATGGTGCAAAGAATGTTGTTAACATGTAACCTATGGGGACTCACCTCTCACACAGCGTTTGAGGGTTTTAGACGACAAGGGAGTCTTAAAAACGTTTAGAACAATCGTCTCATTTTGCATATGGGGTAACTAAGCCCAGAGAGCTAACTTGATGAATGGCATAGAGCTCATGAGTGGCAAGCACAGAATCACTTCTTTTCAACCCACATGTTGAATGTTCTTTCTACTACATCATACCAGTAAAATACATATCAGCACAAACATTTCCAGTTAGTATTGGGAGTGTAAACAGTACAACAGTATATTCGTCTTCAAAACAGGGGTTGAAATAGGCAAAAAAAAGCAAATCCAGAAAGACTGGACCAGATAACAGTAACTGGGGACCATAGAAGGTAACTTTTCCTGTGTTCTACGTGATCAAGCCACCCAGTGCGCCTTCCTCTCATTTTACAGGTGAAGAAGCTGATATATGGGTCTTATCCTTGAGGCTGAAATCAAAGTAGGTAGCAATGCTGCCCACAGGTGTGGCACCTGGAAAGAAAGACCTGTTACCCCAGGATCTTGTAATAATACATGAAGCAAAATACAAAGCTAATAAAAGAACTACTGACAGAGGTTAAAAAGATCGTATATGAAAATACCACATGCTTGGGTTCATAGTACAAACTTAATAAATTTTAGCTACAATTATTATGTTGATTTTTACAGATGAGGGAATTAAGATCTGGAAAGAGAGCAGGGGAAGTGACTTATTGTGTGCATTTGTTTTTGAGTTTTTATTGCATTTTACCAGAGCCAGGACAGAAAATCCAAAATTCAGGACTTGAGTCCTAATATGCAGAACGCATATTTTAATTTATAAAGATGGCCAAGCAATCACTCTTCCCCATGATGGAAATTAAAAGCCTTCCACATACCCCATGGGTCTCTATCCCCATATCTCACGTCCCAATTGGAGGGTCAGGGAGACTTGTTCAGTGAAAATGCATTAGGGGCCTTCAATTCAATTAAAAGCTATAGATTCCCATGCCTCGAGATTTGCAACTATATTCTATACACAACTACAAAGTAAAAAAAGAAAAAAGGAGAAAAAAAAAAAGGCATCTTGTAAGCCTTGACAGCAACTTCCCCAGAAATTCTCAAGAAGTTGCCTGGAGTAAAAGGGTATTTGAGATCTTCATCACCTGCCAGAAGAAGAGACACAGGCTACAATCCTGCCAGTGCATTTAAGAGAAGCGTCACCTGCGAAATGCCAGCGCAGTCTCATTCAATTTTAATAATGTGTCAAGCATGCAGATTTTTCTTGAAGGCTGGTAGTGACAAGCAGAAAACAAAAGATTCTGAGAGAAAAATCAGGTGAAACAAGCATCAAAAGCAGAAAGCATTAGAAATAGAGGTGTGGGCAATGTCGGGAAGTGAATGGTGATGGGGTGGTAGGAAGAATTCGTGAGGCTGGGGCTCCGAGGGGCTGGGGTCTCAGCGGTCCTTCATCTAGAGAAGAGTGTCAGATCCCAAGGGGAGGAGCAATGAATTGGGAAGATAAATGCCAAGATCATTCATGGTCCACGTTTCTGAATGTTTAAGTCACCTATAATCCACTGTGCACCTGAGAAAACCACTACATGTTGGAGCTGGAAGGGGGCCTCACAAATCATCCAGTTCCAGGACACATTATACAGGGTAGGCTCTGAGACCAGCAGGGTGAAGGAACGCCTGAGTGAAATACTGGGTTAGTAGCAGAGGTGAGACGAAACCTTGTAGAATTGTAGTTATTTGCCTCAGATCACACACGACTTCTGCCTGTAAAACCAACTAAAAAGGGAGTGTTCACTACATTTATGGCAGTCTGTGTATTTCCTTTCTCCTGGTATGTCAGAGGTTGAATTTTTATGCTTTGTTCATATTATTTATATTCAGCTTCCTGACTCAGTATTAAGGTTGAAGACATTTGCCTCTTACATATTTATTGCTGAAGAGAAAGCAGAAAAAACAAACCCAGTTTTCTGAAATCCAAAGCTCTTAAAACATAGAAAACAAAAGAGAATAAACTTTGAATATACGAAGCAAGAGCAAACACTCCAAAGAAATCAAATGTAGAATCTCTCATCTCATATCCCTATTGTGGTCAGCCTTCTTCCACATGGTGCCAACATTCTTTCTCCACTGATACTCACAAGAGGCTATAAGTCAATGCTCTGCCACAGAAAAAAAGCAAATAGTTACCATAAAGTAGAAAAATGAAAATAAGAGAAATAGGTGCTAGATCTGGAAAGGGGTTTGCAGTCACACCAAGAGGGCTTCTAGGCGCTTCATGGTACAACTCTAACCGTCCATGTATATATACGCTTTGTGTGTGTGGTATGTGTGTCAATCCAAGGCATATATCCCATGGGAAAAGTGACACTCCTCTCTGGGTACTCTCAGCCCCTTAATGCTGTGGTTCCCTGCCTCATGGAGAAAGTGATAATGAAGGTGGTTTGTTAGAAACACAGCTTTCTATTTTCATACCCTTCAAGTCAGGAAAATGTTCCAAATTCATTACTTAGGACTCATTGCCTTCTTCTCACTGCCGCATCCCATCAGAGATTACAAATCTGTGATTGTTAACAGAATCTACATTAATGTATACATTACATGGCAACTTCAGACACATTATACTCTTTGATCATAGGGTAGGGGTTTTTGCCCCATTGTAGGATTTGGAAAGAGAGGCTCAGCGAGTGGCGTGGCTCCCTGAGATACATACAGTGCTATTCCCTGTGGAGAATAACAACGTTGGGTCAGGAGCCCGGATTTCTTGCACCAGTTCTGCCAGTGAGACCACTGTTACTATAATAACTACTACTACCGTCACCTGATGTGAAATGCTTTCCATATGCCAAGTATTAAAGTGCTTCACATTTATTATCTCTTTTAATTCTCATAACAACTCTTTCAGATGGTTTTATTATTTTCCCCATTTAACAAATGAGGAACCGGAGTCTTAGATAAATAAAGAGAGTGTCTGCAGGATTACACAGTGTTCAATTAATTAAACAAGGAGGCCATTAGACTGCAGTGGTTGTAACGTCTTGGAAGCCTACAGAAGCAAACCAAAGCCCAAGGATAGAATGCCTCAAGGTCAAGAAAATCAAACGCTAAGGACAGCCAGTTGCAAACAGCCAACTAGACATTCTCAACTAATGCAACCACTTAAGCGATAGCCAATCAAATAACTCCCTGTCTGGCTTCCCACCTCTTCTCTGTAGAAGTCTTGTCCCCGCCCCGGCTCACCTCTGCGGAGTGCTCTAAGCAGTTCCAGTTTGGTGCTGACCAATCTGAATCCATTCTTGCTCAAATAAACTCTTAAAATATTTAATATGCTTTAGCTTATCTTTTTAACAACAGCAAGTAAGTGAGAAAGATTCTAACACAGATCTGCCTCATTCCAGGGTCTAAAATTTAACCCTGACTGTGGCCAAGTAACTTCCCTTTTCATGGGTTTGGTTTTCTCATGTGTAATACCAGAAGAAGGTGAATTCAGATGATCTCTACCCCTTTCCATCTCTATTATATGATGGATTTATAAACAAGGTTAACTTCAAGAGTTTTCTAGCCTGAATCTTAAAAATGTAAAATCAAGCCAGTTTTTCAAGGACAGGAGTGGGAGTGGGTGGGCACTCATTAATAGAAAGTGGAACAAACTGAATGAGTTTCTTTAATGAGGAGCATAAAATCCTTGATTAGCAGTTTCTGACATCAGAAGGCACATGCCATAGCCAAGAGGCAGTGGGGCAGATTACATCTGTCTGAATTAGAGATTGTCATCATGTAGTCTTGCTTCCAATGGAGACTCTGAAGCTATATTCATGCTCAACTTTCTCTCCCTACAACCGCTTTTAAAAAGCAGAGGAGTCAGAAAAGTCAGCTTGTCTTCGAAGGCAGCTCCCTGGGGCATTAGCTGCCTCTGTCTTATTAAGTATATCAGGCATGACTCAGCTCCTCCATCAACTGTCTGGGAAGGAGAACATTTCATGCTGGTAGAAAATCACCTTAAGCAGAACAATGGAAGGCATTTAAGGTACACGATTAGAACACGCTTATTACTCAAAATCAAATCACCCTTCTCCTATTCTAGACAGGGGAACATAATCACAGCCAATAGGGAAACAAGACTGCATTTGCTTAGAACACATCCGATCACCCTGTCACCTCCAGTTACAACTATCAGCCACTCAGACACTTCTGTCTGGGTCACAAAACAAGAGGAACTGTGGATTATGCCATGTCTTTCAATCAATAAACCGTCAGTGAGAACTTGCTACATGCAACAGTTTATAATCGGCTCCAATGGGGGGATAAAGACACAGGGAAGATATGGTTTCTGCCCTCAAAGGTCTCACTATCTAGAGAGTGTAGACAGGCAAATAATAATCTCAATGCAAAGCAAAATAAAGTAAATGCTAAAAAGAAAAAGATGTAATATGTCATAAGAGGGCAGAAGGAGCCCTTAATTCTGACTGTAGGGGAGGATGGGAAGTTCAATAGAGCCTTCACAGAAGAGCTAGCACCCGATTTAAGCCTGAAAAATGAACAGAATGTGCACTGACAGATACAGAGGGAGGAGTCCAGGCTGATGGAACATTGTAAGTAAAGGCAGAGGGCACGGGAGCTATAACTGGTCTGTAAATCAGCTGGGGTTGGATTACAGGATGTGGGATGGTTTAGCACAGCATGAGAATGGGAGGCTAGGGTTATACAGGGTAAGAAACGCTGACATATGAAGTGACACATATTAATAATAACCACGGCAGAGATGAAGGCTGGGTTAGGGAAGACGTTTGTGCTCCCTGCGGCTGTCTGATGGGTTCACACATGCATGCAACTCCATATGTGTCAAGAAATGGGGTTTCTTTGTCCATTTGTTATCTCTGCTTTTATACATGTGGACCACAAATGAAAACAAAAGAGACAATTACAGCAACCTGGGCTCAGGGGAGGGGGAAGCAAGGAAGCCAATTGCTTCTGAGGTGGTCCTTTTGCTCCACAATTGTTGGATTAGAGGGCTGTGATTTACCAAAATGAGAAGGACATTGTCCGGCGCCTGTTCCTTTTCCATCCCCCAAGCTCTATCGCCATCACTGATAACACACAGGGCTGTAGAGGGGGCAGCCACTTTATTACAGTTTCTGGAACTTAATTACCCAAAACCTTTACTGCTTCTCTCTTTTGGAGTCTTCTGTTTTAATAACAAGAAACCTCAATGAATAGCAATCCTCTGCAGTACAGTACACTACCCACACATCCCATGTGGTTGGTGCTCAAACGTCAGCCCGGGGGTCATAGACGATTAGCTACTTGGATTCCCTTTCCAACTACCTGAAGGCTCCTTGTTAATAGGACAATTGTCCCTTTCATCTTCATACCCCCCACTTTGCCTAAAAAAGCCAAGAAGCCCTGTAAATACACTGAGTGAAGTAGAGAATGATGGTAGATTCGATGAAGGGCCAAGGCACAGGACTTGAAAATAACTGGAAAAATTAAAGGTTAGCAAAATACAAGCCACAGATGAAGGGAAAAACAAAACCATCTAAAAGCTCACATATCTGATAAAGGATAGATCCAGGATATATAAAGAACCCTCCAAATTTAATAAGAAAATAAATAACTTACAAAGGGAGAGAAGATTTCATCAAACATTTTGCCAAAGAGGATATACAAATAAATGAGCATATGAAAAAATGCCGCAAATCATTCATCATTAGATAAACGCAAATTGAAAATCACACAAGATACTACTACATACCTATTAGAATGGGTAAAATTAAAAAAAATGGAGAATAGCAAGTGTTAGCAAGGATATGCAGCAGCTAGAACGCTCATTCATTGTTGAGGGAAATGCAAAATGAAGCATAACGGCGCTGGAAAACAGTTTGAGGTTTTCCTATTAAGTTAAATATACACTTACAAAACAACCTAGCAATATTAGTTCCAGGTATTTACCAAAGACAAATGAAAACTCATGTTCAAACAAAAGGCTATCCACAGATGTTTACAGCCGCCTTAATCATAACTGCCAAGAACTTCAAGCAGCCAAGTGAACTTCAGCTTGTTGATGAGTAAACAGACTGTGGCAGATCTTTATAATGGAATATTACTCAGCAATAAGGAAAGGCCTTCTGATACGCTTGACGATGTGGATATATCTCAAATGCATTATGCTATGTAAAAGAAGCCCAGTTCCTTATGATTCCATCTATATAACATTTTGGAAAAGGCTGAATTACAGAAACAGAAAACTGATGGGAGATTGGCTCGGGGCTTGTGGTGGGGGAAGCTGATTGTACAGTGGCAGCATGAGAGAAATTTTGGAGGGTAGTGAAACTTTTCCTGATCTCAACTGTTGTGATTGTTACATGGCTGGATGTATAAGCCAAAATTCATGGATTTTGCACAAGAACTGAATTTTATTATATGTAATTGTGCGAATCAAAAAATAGAATACATTTTAAAAGGTCAAGAGCTGTGTCGGGTAACAATCAATAATTCTAGCCTCTTGATTATAGATTTGACTCCACTTGTCATAATTGACAAGGGGCAAGCATTCAGTCGTGGACCCACTCTGTAGTGCCTTTTCTTACCCACCTGCAAAGTAGCCAAATCGCAGAAATCCTCCGAGACCTAACCTTGACACTACCCGTCTAGATGTAACTGACTATTCTCATCCTGAAGTAAATTCTCTCACTTCTGAACCACACTAGCAGTTTCTCTTGCGACATTAACCAACGTAGAATTATTATTGAAGGTTCTGACTGATCTCCTGCTAAACTGCGAGCCCAAAGTCAGGGCTTCGGTCCTTATCACCCAGCACAGTGCCCAGACCACAAAGTTTGGTAGATATTTGTTTCTAAAAGAGATGGGATAAGGAAGCTTAGTATAAAAACAGAGATCAATAACTGCATGGAGCTAAGAGCCTATGCTTCCTTAGAACTCCCTCATATACATGCCATGCTCCCTCATACAAAATAATCTCGGAGCTGATGTCAAGACTGAAACTTTAGGCATTTACTGTATCCATTCATTCATTCACTGAGTATTTACTAAACACCTAATAAGCTCACAGCCTTCTTCTAGGCACTGAAGATACAGTGGCAAATAAAATTGTGCCTGTCTCCATGGAAATCTCCTTTCAGAGAAGGCGACAGATATTAAATAACTAATTAGCTAGATAATTAAGTAAATAATTACACAAGTAATGACTTAGTTGCTTTGGAATGGGTACCATGAAAAAGAAGTACAGGGTAATATTAAAGAAAGAGTATGTGACAGGGATCTTAACTCAGTCTGTTTGGAGGGAGGGGGAACAGGCTCCCTGAAGAACTGACTTTTGAGCTAACTGCTGTAGAATGAAGGCGTGAGGGGTAAAGTTGAACGGAGAGTATGTGAAGGCTTTAGAATAGAAAGGAAATGCTCTATGAGAATGTCTGAAAGAAACTTGGAAAATTTCATTGCCAGGATCAAGCAAATGGAACATGATAAGGTTAAAAGCAACAAGCAGACAGCCAAACATATAGGAACTGAAATTTTATTCTAATAATAATGGGAGACACTTCCAGGATTTCCACCAGAGGAGATACATGATTTAATTTACCATTTTAAATAGATAGCACTGGTTGCCAAGTGAAGAATGGGTTGCAGGGAGTGAGTGGAGAAGGAACAGCCAGTTAGGAAGCTACTGCAGAAAAGTCCAAAAGTGAGATGGTGGGACTTGGACTAAGACGATAGTTAAGAGAAGTGGACAGCGTCTCATGAAAGAACTGAGATGGAATGATGAAAAGTGCAAAGAAAAAGAAAGACAACTTAGTTCAAGGGCTCTTGGACCTCAAACTTAAAACTTCAATTATGGAACCCTGAAGGGCTAGATTCAGAGGCAACTCAAACAATTTTACAGATGAGGAAACACAGACTCAGAAAGGTTAAGTAACTTGCCCAAGGTCACCTAGAAAAGTAGCAACAGAGCTGAATCAGTATCAAAATCTTTCTTGGTCCTTGTGTTATTTCCCATTTATATATTTTAGTGTCTAAATTCAACCTCTTACTTTATTTTACATTTTTAAAGCAAATACAGTAATGCCATCCACGGATCATGGTGAGTAACAGAGACCCCCAAGACACTTAGACATAAAACACAGGAGATTGTAAAATAGCATTAAGACAGAAATGGGACCGATTTGTTCAGCATTGTATCCTAATGCTTACCAAATGTCAGGCTCATCAAAATGTCTCAATAAATCACTACTCAGTGAATGGATACATTTACTTTTGCCACTGTATTGAAAAATACAATTGAAAAATAATACAAATCTCAACTAATTTATAGTCATCAAAGCCAAAATGAGTGGCAGAGGACCACAGACTGGTTTTCAAGCAACTGGTCTGGAAGAGTAGTAGGCTACTGCCTGCCTTTGAATTCTCACACAATTGGTAAATAAATAAACATCTGTAGCAAATGAAGTTCTTTCTGGGCAAGGGTTTAACTGCATTTGGAAATGTGGACTCTTGTAGGCAAACACCCACCTCCAAACATAAAAATCTCAATCCTAATTTCATAAATAGGGAATCAGTTGGTGTATATCCACATGCCAAGTGTGTGGTGTCATTTTTCAGGCTCATTCAGCTGAACTTCTGCGTACTTACTTGCTTTCTCTGGTTACAAAAAATTTTAAAATATATTATCTTTTTGGATCTCCTAGGGTCAATATTATCATCTTCATTTTGTAGATAAAGACAGAGTCACATGGAGCCAAGGTTTGACTTGAGTCCAGGATTTTTTTTCTCTACGTTACATATTGTGAATTATGCAGGGCATTTTCTGTCCCAGGATATTTTCTGAGCTCCCACAGCACTGAGATTTAAATTTGCCACACTAACAAAAAAGGAAATGTTCAAATATTCCTCTCCTAGATCACAGATTAGGGGGTTGAGTCCTGGGAGGACCTCTGAATTCACCATGATCTCTTTCTTCTTTTTTGATGCAATGTCTCTTACCTCAATGAACCATTCTGGAAAGCAGCTGTGGTATCTATTCATACCCAGCCTGAGAAGCATCTGCTGGTCAGTACTTCAAAAGACATTTATAAGGGCACAGTCACTTTGGAAAACACTTTGATAGTTCTTCAAAATATTAAACGCAGAGTTATTATATGTTGCCCAGAGATTCCACCTCTAGGTATATACCCAAGAGAAATGAAAACATGTCCACACAAACACTTGTACACAGATGTTCACAGCAGCATTATTCATAATAGAGAAAAAGTAAAAATGATCCAAATGCCCATCAATGATGAATGGATAAACAATAGGAGGTAGTGAAGTACTGACACATGCTACAATATGGATGTACCTTGAAAAGATTAAGTGAAAATGTTATGCTAAGCCAGTTGCAAAAAGCCACATATAATATGATTCTGGAGGGGCAGGGGTAGAGCACGCACAAGATCCTGGGTTCAATCCGCAGTGCCTCCATTTAATAAAAAAATAAATAATTACCTGACCCCCCCCAAATTCAAAAAAAAAGATTCAATTTCTAGGAAATGTTCAGAACAGGTCAACCTATAGAGAAAGAAAGTAGATTAGTGGCTGCCTAGGGCTTAGGGAAGGGGGAAGATGGAATGTGGATAGGCAGCTAATGGATACAGAGTTCCTTTTTTGACTGATGAATATGTCCTTAACTTAGATTGTAGTGATGACTGCAAGGCTAACATAACTAGTTGCTACTGCTTCCAACACATGAAGTCCTTAGAAAAAATATATATAAATTATGTCCTTAGCCAGGAAAGGGTTGGAATCCCCCAGGTATACCAGGAAAAAGAATAGGTTGGGAGCAGAAGACAAGAGTGTGGCTAAGGCACCTAACCTCTCCAAGTTTCTGTTTCCTTATCTGTAAAACAGGAATAATGATATACTTAATTGTTATTCTGATGATCAAATAATTCAAGCATTTTAAAACTACGAAACACCATGTGATACCGTTCACCACTGTAGCGATTAGTTGATACAATCATAACTGGGACTCTGTGTGGCATATACTAGAAGCCCAGTAGCACAGGTGTTTATTGCATTAGTAAATGAAGGAATACTTACAGATGAAGGAAGCAGTACTCATTTGTTTAACACATGTGTAACTATGTCTACAGATATTGGAATATTGGCAGTTGTCTGCGTATACTTTGCAGTACCTATCTCTTAGAAAAAAAAAAAAGGAAAAGGAAATTGCCTGGAATCAATAGAAATGTTTAAATGAGCAGATAAAATAGGCACAAATTAGGGTACATAGCCGAGTATCCAGTAATTAGATTGTAATATATTTAGATGATACCTGAAATTATTTTAAAAGGGGGGAAATAAACAAACACAATTCCAGGATTATGTTTGGGGTATTCTAGCAAAGGTTTTCTACGTATATGTGCTTACACACATGCGCACAGTGGTGTGTGGTAAACCAGGGTTGGGGTGGGGCGGGGACTGATTTGTAGTGTCTGTTTACTAATTTCCAGGGGGTAAATACTCTCACCATGGCCAGTTTCAAACTACCAGTGATTTACTAGCTGGCTCACATAATTCCCTAAAAGTGAACAAATGGGTGTCATGAATTAGGGTGATCTAGCTTCAGCAAACGGCTCCTGCTGTTTAAAAGTTTCAGACTAGCCCTGCTGTATGGTACCTGTTTTTAAATAGATATAGCTATCACAAACTCACTTCTTTATCAACAAATACAAATTTATATTATGCCTTTAAAAGCTCAATAGTATTCCCCTTTTTTTGAATCCTCTATCAATGGATATTTACATCTTTTCCAATGTTACTTATTTTAACAATTGTATGAAAAATAAAATTGAGACTACATCTTAATTCATTTCTCTATTTCCTTAGGATATATGTGTGCAAGGTTCATTACACACATAAAAGGGAGGAATTTTGGTGTCTTTGAAACCAATAGTCAAGGTGCCCTCCACAAAGCCTCTTCCGGGTTCACTCTCACCCACGGGGTGTGAGAACATCACACCTGGTCATCAGATCGCCGTGTCCTGTCCAGTGCCAGGTAGGACTGTCCTCTTTAATCTCTGTTAATCTGATGGGTGAAAAAGACATTTCATGGCTGGTTTAATTTGTATCTATCCTTGTATATGAACTTGAGCTTCTTTTTTGTATGATCGATTTGTTTTTTAGCTTTTTGAACTGCCTGAACTTCCAGTTAAAAATCTTTGCTCATTATTCCAGAGTATACTTTATATTGAAAAGATTTCTGTTATGTGCAAGAGTTCCTTACATTGTGATGACATTAATCCTTTGTCATATACCTATATTTTCCCAATTTTTCATTCAGCCTTCAACTTTCAATATTTTGATGCTCCACTAATTTTGTCAATTTTTATGTACTCAAATATATAAATTTTCTTTTCATGGCCCCTAGCTTTGAGGATATAGCTAGAAAGGCCTTCTCCATCTCAACAGTATATAAACATTTGCATATATTTTCTTCTAGTACTTTTAGTGTTTAATTTATTTTTTACATTTAAATATTTAATTCAACTGAGATTTGTTTGGGGGTAAGGCATAAGGTAAGAATTTAACTTTATTTTTGAAGAAATTACCCAAATGTCCTAGCACTTAAATACATCTTTTCCCACTGACTCTGGATGCTACCTTGGGCCCCCGCCAGCTGCAGAGCTGGCTTCTTTTCTTTTCTGGATTCCTGTTTTCACTTCAATTTTGTCCTCTGAGAATTTCTTACCAACTCAGCAACTCATTTTAAAAAGACATTTATTTTTAAATGCAGCATTTCTAGCTACTTTACAGCAAAAGTGTTGTTTAGGGGACCTTGTCCACCATACAGAAAGAAACCAAAACCTTCCCCAATCTATTTCTGACACGGTAGGTAGCATGAACATTCAGTAACTAGATAATGCCAGGGATCTGCTCAAGTCCTTCCAATGACCTTTTGTGGCAGTGAAGGTAAATGCAACAACGTCCTTCATAGGCCCTGGACCCTGACTCCCTCTTCTTCCTCACCTCAGGCTGCTTCCCCCAGACTTCTTTTCTTTTTTACATTTTTGCGAATTTTAAAAATATTTTTATTGAGGTGCAATAGACATACAACATTATGTTAGTTTCAGGCATACAGTATAATGATCTGATATTTTGTATACTGTGAAATGATCACCACAGTAAGCCTAGTTAACACCGATCACCGTGCATAGTTATAATTTTTTCTTCTTGTGATGAGGACTTTCACAATTTACTCACTTAGCAATGATGGATGCATGGATAAAGAAGGTCTAAGCCTATTCCTGTATTATTCAGCCATAAGAAAAGAATGAAATTTTGCCATTTGGGACAACACGCATGAACATAAAACTGAGCTCAGAGATACAGAGAACAGATTGGTGGTTGCCAGAGGTGAGAGGATGCAGGGTGGGTGAAATGGGTACAGGAGTCAAAAGGTACAAACTTCTTGTTACAAAATACGTAAGTCAGGGGGATGTAATGTACACCATGGGACTATAGTTAATAACATTGTATTGCGTATTTGAAAGATCCCCCCGGCTGTGGAAGCTCCAGCAAACTGGCAGGATGATCCCTGCAGCTCAGGGCCTTCACACATGCCATCCTCTGCCTTCTCTCTGCTTTGCATGGGTGGTTCTTTCTTTCCAGCAGCTCTCAATAAAACATGTCCTTTTCTCAAGTAGATCTTCCCTAACCACCCGACAATGGGAGCACTGTCCTATTATTTTCCATCAATATAGTCCCCTACGGATAATCTTCACAGAACTTTTTTCAAGTGTCTGTTTACCTATTTCCTTCCATCCCACACCCTCCCCAAGGGTGTAAGCTCCATGAGGGCAGAGACCATTTCTGTCTTGTTTACCAATAAATACAGGCAAGCACAGTGTCTAGCACAGACCGATACACTATGAATGAATGCAAAATGTCTTTGTCTTCTTTCCACTCTCTGTGCTACGAAGATTTGCATATAGTAGGTGCCCAGGAAACATCTGCTGAGCTGGGCTTCACATCTAGTCACGAAGGACCGTCTCCCTAAATATGGAGGTCATATAGATCTTGGATTTATTTTCCTTACTTCACAAAGGTACATTTTCAAAATAAGAATACTTGATCTTCTGTGATAAAACTACGGCATACTTTAAAATGGATGGATAACCAGCCTACAAATACACAGATTTCTCTGGGGCTGAAGAGGACTTGTGCTCTAAACCTGAACAAATTTTCAGGTTTGTGATTCTGGAGAGCTCGCAGTGGGTGAAATAACACACCTACATATGGATCAGTGATGACGGCCCCACTCCAACCTTTTGTAACACTTGCTGAATCCAGATACCAGTTTTCTAGCAGTTTTATGGCCATGGTGCGTGGCTGTTGCATAACCGACATCATCTTGGGCCCTTAACAATTTCTCCTGTTCTTTCGCTGACCCCACCCAGAACTGTACTGTGCAGTGAATCACTTCTATGTCTTCAAGGGCTTTGAAGTTAATAATATTGCTTAATAACCATTGGGGCCAGGTGGCCGCTATGCTCTGTTATTCCCTATACAGCGATGAAAACCTTTGCTGACATATTATTGGCGCTCACGAGCCTAGTTACCTATTCACGAACTTTGACTTAGGAATGAATGTCCTGGTACTAAGCACCTACCTGCATACTCTAGGTTAACTATAAAATTGTCCCCATGGTCTCTCCGCAATCCAGAGTGCAGATGTGATGTGAACACTTCCAGATCCTAATCCGCCCCATCTCGATCCCACCCTTTGAGTAAGTTACCCTTTAAGAAATACTGATTACATGGAGCTGCATGCCTTGTTTTTCAGTCTCAAGATGCCTTCTCAATTGGGTGGGTACTTTTGTTCCCTCCATCCTCCCACACACACACACACACATACAAAAACACACACAGTGATAGTTTCTGAGAAGGATAAAACATTCCAGCCCCACCAGGAATAAAGTGAAACACGGAATGAATCCACCATCAAATTTCAAAATTCACACCCGATCACCGTCAAAGGCTAGCCAGAAAACAAAACAAAACAAAACAAAACAAAACAAAACAAAACACTGGTATTTGTAGACTAAAAAGAATTGTCTAAAGCTCTTCACTGCTGTGTACCAAAAACATTTCTGAGCCAAATGTTAAAATCATTTATCAAGTCCCTACACACCTACGGGGAGGGACAGAGCTAGTAAGCTGGGTATGAAGGGAAAGACAGGGAGTTACAATTAGTATCCCTGGGTTAGCCACAAGGGAAGTCAAATGAATGATGCCAAGGCAACCCTGCTGCATGCTGAAGTTAACAGTTTCCACTCCACTCAAACCCACTACATCTGCACTGAACCACCACTGTTCCTTCATCCACCTGTGATCTGGTTTAGAACTGCTCTCCTTTAGGAAATTTCTCATAACCTTGGAAAAACGCATCATATCTGAAGATACGCAATTTAAAGGCACTGTACGTATTTCAGGAAACTTAGAACAAATCAACATGAAACATACTCACAACATGAAAAATCACACCCTATATTCTTTTTTTTAATTGAATGAATGTTTCCTTTCAAATGTGTATGCTCTCTATCATCAACTGCTGACAGACAACTTTGGCTGGCATATTCAGAAAGGGAGAGGCTTAATCATAAAGAATTCAGTGGCAGCACGGAATTAAGCAAATAGCATGCATTTTAAAGTCAAACAGGTATACAAGTTTTACCATGTAATAACAGTTATATAAGCTGTTAATGTAACTTTTTACTTCACGTTTCTGAATCTGGAGTTCCTACGTGGTAAGGACAGATGAAAACATCTATCTCTATCTTATGAAGCCGTTCAGAAATTTATATTTTATGTTACTACACACACACACTACTCCCTGGTTCAATTAATGTTATTTCCCTTTCCTTCCTTCTTTCCTATTACACATTACACACACATTCGACTACATAGTTATTACCAATTTACGGAGAAATAGAATAAAAGGTATTCAAAGCCATGCTTAGCTTAACATGATCTTCCTTTAGTGATTAAAAAAATCAATACTGTACGACATTTCATGGCTATTTTTGCAGTCACCGTTCATCACTACATTGTAGATGACAGGAAGAACATTTTTAACAACAGGACATTTAGAGTAACAAAGGTGAGATTACTAAATGTTCGCTTTAATAGAGCAACCGGAAACAAAGACCCTGCCCTCACTTTCTTTCTGAAATCTTCCTCAGCATCTCACTAAGGACACTGCACGCAGAGGGAGAGAGGGACTCCTCCAACACTTCCATTTACTAATTGCCCTATTCACAATTTCCATTATTTTGATTATCCTTCAGACAAAGCTACACACTCCTCCTAGACCTAAATACGAGCTGGGTTTTTACTGAGCCTCAAGCAACACACTGCTACTAGGAAAGACATTTTACAGCTCGGTGTCGACTGCAAACAGCAGATTGTTTCTGCCCAGACCTTATGTATGCAGAGTGCGTAAGGGATCCAGAGTGCTACACTCTTGCCTGACATCCCCTCTTCCTTCATTATGGTGAAGGACACGCACAGCTCTGTGCCTTCGTCTCTGCTCTATGCTTCCTTCAGAATGCACACATCCTGAAGATGCTGATGGATCTCACAGTGGGAGGTACACGAGATGAAAGAAAACTCCTGTAACATTTAAGTCTTCATTTCATCTCAGCATTTTAATATGCTAGGGAGGAGGGAAAGGGTCAGAATGTTAAAACACACACACACACACACACAAATAAAAACTACTGAACTGTCTTAAAAAGATACCATCCAATCCAAAGTTAAGAGGGAAAAAAGGGGGAGTATTTAAGTGTTGTACTTACAAAAAAATTTTTTTTAATGATCTCAAAAAGTATATACCTGGGTTTGCATCTAGCAAGTCCCTCTGTGGAAAGACTCTGTATCTCTGTCTTTCTCTTTGTATCTCTCTCTCTATCACTATCTCTTTTCTCTCTTCGCCTCTCTATTTTCCTTCCTCTTCTCTCCTCATCCCATTCCTCCTCTTTATTTTCCTTTACCTTGAGTGGACAATGATAAAATGCTGAAGAGACATTTAGAATCAAGTCATGGATGTCAAAAAGTTTTGCATAAGAGAAGTTTAATTTTCCCCAGGGAACCAAGTAGATCAAAAGGTCCAAAGCAAATTAGAAAATAGGAGGATAAAATTCATGCTCTGTCTGAAAAGCAAAAATTAGTTCATTAAGAGACTTTTGGGGCAGTCTGAAGTTTCAAAGGACCTAGGGAAGGACAAAAGAAACTTGGGTACAATGATTTAAGCTGTTAGATGTAATGTGTTTAAAGAGCAAACAAGTCCATGGTGAACTATTAAAGGTTTCTCCCTAAAGGAAAAAAAAAAAAAAAAAAGGGCAAACAAAGCTACAGGAAATAATGGTTAATAATGGTTGAGATCTACTTTGAGAGAACAATTTGTAGCTCTGTGTTTGCTTTAACAATAACGGAGTCTTATATTTGAACTATAGTTGTACTTGTACGCAAGTAATTAAGAATTAGATAAAAACCCACGATATTGTATTAACAAAGAAATATATTTATGTAGAAAAGCTACCAGTGACTGATGGATGCCCTCTCTTTCTGTGTCTTTCTTCTTGAGTATCACACAGGTTCCACTGTGGAAGCAGAGTTGGCAAATACTCTTCAGTTGGTCCCTCTCGCAGGCATGGAAAGCTCAAACTTTAAAGGGGATGTGATATTCTGTTACAAAAGTTAAGGGGAAAACGCAACCATCTGTACCTTGGTGTACGTATCAAAATGCACACCCCTGCCTCCCTCATGGAGTGCTTCAAAAAAATATGAAAGTATCTCTGGAGCAAGAGAACAATGGCGATGATGGGCAAAGAGCCTTAAGCAGTTACTCCAGGCCCTACGAACACTGTAGGGCAGTGGAATTTATTTCCCAATCATGTACAGCTATACCAGGAATTCTGATGCCGATGGCAGAAGGAGAAATAAAATTCATAAAACTAACAAAACTCAGCCAAGTCTAGATCATTGAAGGTTATTTGGTCTCTTTCCTCTCATTTTCCCAGCCATCTTGAATTTTCATCATTCCTTCTGCCTCTAAAACAGAGAAAGACAAAAGAAGGCAATTCTGTACAACTTTTTTTGTAGGTTTAGATGGCAGGTACTTGAAGGAGTTGACTGAGGATCTCATATTATTTGTAAAATGTGTCCCTTTCCTCTCTGTTCCTCAAAAATTAATGAGCGATAGCAGCACCCAGTGGATTTTAGAGTAAAACAATCACTGTATTGTCATCTTGAGGGTGGATGTGTATTTTATTTTCTAAAGAACTTAATCAACTAAATAGAAAAGAAATTTTTTAAATAGTGAAATAAAATGGGGGAGAACTGTTCCAGGAGTGAGTCGCTAATAATCAGATGGTGATGTGGCTCTATAAAGCTCAACTCAAGAGGGCAGAAACAAACGTTCTGGGGGAAAAAACTGCAGAAACAGAGGTGATTCAAAGGCAGAAAAAAGTCTTATAAGCCAGACATTGTCACTTATAACCATGTACATGTCCCCTGCAAAAATAGTGGCTTCTCTCAACTAACACATGTGAAGGAAGAATCAGGTCATTTTTCTAAACATAGAATTAGCGCTGTGACACAAGAAGCCTTTCTAGAGAATTTATATCTGCAGAGTCAGAATTAGGCCAATAAACTGCAGTACTCAAATCTCTTCAATACCCACTCCTGGGAAGTGTAAGTAACAAACGTCAGTCTCTTTCAAAATACAAATGCAGCTCAAAAAAAAAAAAAAAAAAAAAAAAAAGAAGAGTGAAGATATCTGCTCCCAAGAAGAAGCATTTAAAGGACAACAGGGTGAATGTTATAATTCCAATGACCTTTAGGTCTAAGAATAAAATGGAACTGTATTCTTCACACATTCTCCAAATGTTTGAACTAAATTGCATAGAAACAAAGTGTGTTCAGGATGACCAGCCATGAGCAACAGACACAAGGACTGAATGTCACAAGTACATCCAAGTATGGAGTTTTTCAAAAAGCACATTCAAATAATATGAGGCCACTGGAGCCGGCAACAAATTGAATCTTTACCAGAAGCTGAAAGAACCACTGCATAACATTAAAAATATTATACGTCCTTGTAGAAGACAGACAGAATTTTAAAAAAAAGAAAAAAGAATTAGCCATCTATCGCTAAAACACAATAAGCAGAAATAGCCTCTTTACCTGCCGGGATTCCTGTCCTCCACAATCTTTTCCCAATCTCCCTTTCCAGTTTGGCTTCTAAACACCTTCACACTATCCCTTCAGCTGAACTGCATTATTCTGTGCCCAAATAAGAAATGTATTTTCTCCTAGAAAAGAGCAGTTGTTTTTTGATTGGGAAGTCTTCCTCAATACCTCCCTACAGGACTAGTAACTTCCTCTGCTATCGCATAGCATTTTGTTTGGTATTTATTTTCTATTCTCTCTCTCTCAGACTTTACTGTAAGATGTTTGCAAAACGAACCTTCCCTTCTTTACCCTGGATTCTGTAATATAAAATAGTGAAACACATAATCTCTAGAATGAAGTGAAGTCATTGTGAGATAAACACTTGCCATTGGAAATAATTTAATTAAATAATTGAAGAGTGCACTTTGTACATGTCCATGATAGTAAGACCCATGATGCTTTTTAATAAATAAGCAAGAAGGAAGAATTGGTTGAGGTTTGCTGTTGTTGGTTAGTTGGCTGGATGGTTGTTATGTTGATGGTGATAGGTTGGTTGTTTTGGTTTATATGTAAGGACACAGTGACACAGAGTGATTAAAGAACTTTAATGTCATTAAACAGCTCATAAAGTGAAATGGTCATAACCTGAACCACTGTCTCTTGATTCCTGGTAAGCCACATGCTTTTACTCATTTATTTTACATAGTGTAATTCACTCTCAATAAGCCACAAGATTATGTCCACCCTCTGCAAATTTTCTAAAAGCAATGATAAAGAAATCAGGAGAGCTTCGCTCCCTTGCAGAAGAAAGCCCCAAAGGCAGGCAATGTGGTATAAAGGAAAGAGCTCTGCTTTTGGAATAAAGACAGCCTTCAAAACTCAGCTCTATCAGGCAAGCCATCATGAGTACTGGTAACTGAAGCCACTCCCTGGCTCTTCGCTTCCTAAATTATAAAAAGGGATGTAAGAGTCTCTACCCTCCACTCCCATCACAGTGTTTTCTGTGACGTTAATAATAATGTGCGTGAAATCTAGCCTTGCGCCTGGCACATAGTTAACTGTTTGTTGACCTTGAAATAAAAAAGCTGTCTTCTAAAGATCTGTGTGTGTGTATGTGTGTGTGTGTGAGAAAGGGTGCACGTGTGTGTGCATTTGGAGAAGAGAGTTCATTGCTATCATTTTCAATGTGGCCTGTGCAGAAAATAATTTTGATATGGCAATATTTTAAAATTCATCATATTATATGTGGCACCATTCTAACCACCTCCCCAACTTGGAATCACAAGTTCCAAATATTTATTTCTACTCTAAAGGCAGCTTTCTCAGTTCAGCTTCTTAGCATGCTGCCAACAAAACACACCGGAAGAGAAATGTGTGACAAGTTGAAGTTTGCTTTTGGGATTCTTGCAGAGAAGAAGGGCTTTGAGTTTAGTACTGGAAACGTTTATTTCTGTAAGAAGCAAAAATGGGAATATTGAGTTTTGAGCTTACATTACAGTGATTTTCCTCCTGGAAAAAAAAAAATCTTTGGGAGGGAGGGGGTAGTGGTAAAAAGAATAAAAATACTTCTTATCTAGAAAATATAGAAATCTATTACTGAGTGAGTCTTTAACAGTTAGCTAAACCCATGCCTCCTTGGATATCAATTTTTTTTCTTAATTATTATATGCTGGTAGAGTCCATGGGGAATGTATTTGGTAAAAAAAAATGCATCTTGGGAACTGGGGAACTAAGAACCAGGTTGAAGTCACAGTTATGTTACATATTAGCTGTATGACTTTGGGTAACTCACTTAACCACTTTGATCTTAATTTCCTTATCCAAAAAAAGGAATTATAACAGCTTGACTGCTCCACAGTTTGGTAGTGAGAATTTAATGCCATAGAATATGTAAAATGCAAAGGGAACTTTATTTCAGCAAAGGAAACTTTATCATCACCACTATAACTACCGTATTATGATTATATTATCATGTTATACTTATCTAAGCTTTAAGTCCTTAAAAGAAAGCAAATGCTGGCTTTGGATTATTCGCTTGTATCACCACCAGGGATGGAATGCTGCTCTCACGTTCCAGAGTGAAGAAGGAAATCACGGTACTGCTACAGAAAGATTATATTCTCAAGTCAGAATTGTGTGACTTGAAGTCCAGTCACTGCCTCTGAGATGCACTGCATGGAACTAAAGCTCTTATGTTGTTATAATTCCTTTTTGAAAATCTGGGACTTTCCTTAAGAGAAGAGTCCACATGGAGGAGCCCAGACAACAAGACAAGACTCTTACTAATAGCACAGGCATGTACAGAGCTGTAGGGTTTTCAGGCTATTTCTCCTTTGCTCCTCACATCAGTCTTGCGATTTCACTAGCATGGGTACCTGAAGTGCAGGAAGAGCCCCACAAAAGAATAACGAGTCCACTGTTGTCTGCACTATTGCAAGAGGCACGATGCATGAGAGGTTGGTTGATCCCCAGCATGTGCGTTGATCCCTTTTTTCCTCTCCTCCTGTAGCCCAGAGCCAGTTGCTCCTTTTATTTTTGTCAACAACGCTTCCTTTTTGTTCCTCTCCCTCCAACTAGGAAGTGTATCACTGACATAGACACAATATACCTTTTCATAAGGAAGGCAAATGAATATGGGCCAGATGGGCTGAGGGCATTACAACATGTTTCCTGCTCCCATGGTGACTCAATGGGGCTGGTATGAGAACTTATCTTATTCAAGAAGGCAGCTTCCCCATCAGAATTATGAGTCAGTTCCTGGGTAGAAAGCTTACTTTCCAGCAGCATTTGTGGGGAGTCGGGGGGAGGGGGGTAATCCTTGGCTGGATTACAGTAAAGTTCATTCAGAAAAGCAATGTTACCAGGACAGATGGGGAGGCATCGGCACCCACTAACTTGTGAGACTCCACTGAGCTCTAACAAGAGTGACAAGGGAACTTCTCCCTTTTCCTTCAAGGTGAGGACATAAAACCACAGTGATGAATTACTGGTATAAATCCAAACGAGTTCCATTATAAAACTGGCCAATCTGAGCAACAAAGGATGTGAAGAGACATTTTTTTCATTCTCTCTCTCTCTCTGTCAATCTTTACTCCAAGTGTCCAAGTATTTGGGTCACAAAAAAAATGGACAAGTCCCTGTCCTCAGGCAGCTTAAAAGCAGAGAAATAGAGAGGGATGAAAGAAGGGACAAAGGGAAAGAGAAGAAAGGAAAAAAGGGATAGGACAGGGGGTCAGGGAGGATAAAGAGGAAGAAGGAGAAGGAGAGGAGGAGGAGAGAAAAGAAAGAGTTAACATAAGGTCAAGAAATAAATGAATGTTATGAAGAAAACTAAAGCAGGATAGAGGAATAGAGGGTGACTGGCAGGGCTCTTTTAGCTAAGATGGTTAAGAAAGGCCTCTGTAAGCTGATAACATTCAAGCATGGAACTAAGCCAACTAAGAACAAATTATAATCAGGGGTTACATTCAGCATATTTTAAAGTCAGGGCATCGGGGCACTGACCAATCAAACGGGACACTCAGTTAAGCAGGACAGATGCTGGTCCAAACAGCCAGGAGAGCCATACACCAGTGCATCCCAGCTGAGTATCAGCCCTGCTTGTGATACACCCTTTCCTCCGTGAAGCCTCCAAGGGCCGCCAAGGTGGGACGTTATCTCCCCTTCCCTCAGCTTTGAGCTACTCTGACCCAGTTTTACCTCCTTTAGTGCTATTTTGGGTTTCCAATAAAATGCCTTAAGTGGCAGAGCGAAGCTGAAACACACCCAGCAAAGATAATCAGGATGGTGGGAGGGCTCAGATCCACACCACGTGAAGAAGAGTTGAAGGCATACATTGGAGAACATGGTCATGGTTATGACCACAGTTTTAACATCTCTGAAGGGCTCTCACATAGAAGAGGAATTAAAGCAAAGGTAATCAAAGTATGGCCCATAGTCTTCAGGAAAATTATCCATGGGAACCTTTTTAAAATAAAGATGCCTAAGTTTCCTGCATTAAAATTAGAGAATCATTGGATTCAGTATTTTCTATTTAATCAAGCAGTTGAACCAAAGACATGTATGGCTATGACAAAGAGACACATTTAAGGTATATGTACTAAAACCTTTCTAAGAATTTGATTAGTCCAAAGACATAATGGGCTGCAATTAGATGATCACTAGTTAGAGGCACCGAAGAATGGCCCTGAGCAGCACTTCTAGAGATGAGACAAGACCTGCAAAGATGGGCTTTCAAGTCCCCTGTAACTCTGATTTCATATAATCCGGGTCCATGATAATTGAGTTTGGTTATTTAAACTCAGTAAAGGGTTTGGCTAGTTCCTTTTACGCTAATGAAGCAGTATCCGAAATAAAAATGAGCCTAAAGCCAGGTTCTTTCTTTCCCATATAGAAGTGGGATAACAAAAACCCTCCATTATCTATTTGTTCTTATAAGGAAGGTATCAAAGCACTGGTACCACCGAGGTACCGCTGGCTCTATCACTGGCTTGAGTTTGGCAAACGGAGTTGTGCTACCATCATGGATATTTCTTTTCCCATAGAACCTGAGTAAGGGAAAGAAACAGGATTCTAGCTGGCTTGGATGTACAAGTGGGAGAAAATTCCGATAACTGAACACACCCACCACTGAGCCCAGTGCACTGTGTGCCATGACGACTAGCGATGTCAGTGCTACCTCCCACTACCAAAACTCTACGATTCTGTCAAATCTGTGATTCTGTGCTACCGCAGAAGACAGTGGAAATAAACAACATTATGTCCTCTTACCTCCTTTTCAGAAAGAGTTGAGATATCACCCTAGACGTGTCTTGCATTTTAATAGATTGTCAAAAGCCATTCACTTACCTGAGGCATCGCTTTGCAGGATCCCATAGAAATAGAGGCTCATTACACACCACAGAAGTCCCATCCTGTCAAGATAAATGCAAAGGTAAGAGAAAGTACGGATTACTCTCAAGTGCTTAAATATATTAGTGCACATGCGTGCCGGCTGTTGACTGGGAACCGTTCTAAGAATTTCACAATATTAAATTTAATTGCCCTAACGAAGCAGTAAGATAGGCTTTAAAAAAATTCCCCATATTACAGATTAGAAAACTGAGACAAGGGTAAGTAATATACCCAAGATCCTTTGCCTGGAAGTGGTAGAGTAATAACGATCATATTCCAGGAGCCTAGCTCTAGAGCTACCTCTTAGTCACTCAACTACAACTGCCTACTTAAAAACTATTCTTTGGATTTTTGGTTCATCAAAGTCGCATTTCTGGAAGATAAGTTTGTTCTTCTTACCCTTCATCACATTCCCTTGGTCTAGTCTCAACTGGAAACATTTTATAATCCAGGCACTCTTCCTTCTTAGTGACCAATAGGAAGTCCAGGAATCCTGAATGCAGGCTTGGCTGGCAGTCCACCACACTGTGAATTAACAGCAAGGGGAAATACACAAGCCTCACGCCCCGCTGTGCCCACTCGCCTCTTCTCACTAGACGAGATGAACGATGAGTCCAGTTCCGTGATCTTTAGCCTGGCTGTTGATAAACCAGCTGAAACAGCCAACTAACAAGAATGGTACCCTTATAGCTGGCTGTGTGATCTTTAATGCAGAAGGCCTGGAGATTTAACAACTCTGTGAAATATTTATTTCCCTACTACTCTATACATATCTGGCCTTTGATAAAACCTCTGTAGGGTTATAAATACTGAAACCCGAACATGACTGAGAAATTTCGTACTCAGCACCCCCACAATCTGTCTTGAACACAACCACCACACAAGGGTGCTTAGAGAGGTCCTGGTAACTTGTCCAGACCGCATTTCTAACAAGTGACAGAGATGGGATTTATATCCGCATCTGGCTAACTAGTAGTCTATTATCCCAAACACATATACTTTCACAACCACAAGGACCCATTATTCTAAAATGTTCAAAGAGTATTTAATAAATAGGGAGACCCATTAGTAGCATTTGTAATAGGACGTTTTTAAGAGCACTAAACTGAAACAAAAGGTATAAACTGGTATTGTCCAAGCAATCCATAGCGTGTGGTCACTTTAAAGGACAACGCAAGTTTCCAACACCGTCATCTCTCTTGACCCCATGTCACCGAAAACCTCCTGTTCATACTGCACTTCTTCTTTAGCATGATTGTACACAATTCACAGGAGAGTTTATTACCTCTTAAACAATCATTTTATTTCAGAAATGAAATGTCTCTTTCTTAACACCACCATTCCCTTCCAATTCTTATACCATTACCTTAGGGAGTTGTTCTCTTGACTATTCATTCATTAATTCAATAAAACTTGCATTCAATGCTTTCTGTTTACAAGTCATTATGAAATAATTGCAAGGGCCTCTGGCAGCAAGATTTAGGGCCCTCTCTAAAGGCACTTCTCCCAGTAGAGGAGATAAACCACATGCAAACCACTTCAGCACCATCAGCCTTGAACAATACACATGCAGAGGCATTATAGGATATGCAGAGATTTATCAGACAGAAGTTCTAGCACCAAACAGAACCTAGCAGAGACTTAAAATGTGTACAAGAAATAACTGCAATACAACCTGAAGTGATAAAAATAGTCAAAGAAGACCTGATAAGTGTTATTGAAGATTAGCAAAAGAAAGAGATCACTCCAGCTAAGGCAATCAAAGAGGACTGAACCCAAGAAAGTAGCTTTTAAATTGAGTAAGAAGTGGTTTGG
The DNA here is from genome assembly GCF_048564905.1 of Vicugna pacos. NCBI lineage: Eukaryota > Metazoa > Chordata > Mammalia > Artiodactyla > Camelidae > Vicugna > Vicugna pacos. The sequence goes on along the minus strand of NC_132987.1, from coordinate 57,968,382 downwards.
AAATTTAGAATTGAGGCAGAAGGAAAGGTGTAGGGAAAAGAAAGTAGGTGGAAAATAATGCTCAAAGATAGGGAAGCGTAGAACGTAAATAAGAAATAGTCTATAAATAATTCAGTTTGACTCAAGCACAGGGCATTAGAAAAAGAACCACAGGAGATTTTGCTGGAAAGCAGGGGGTGTTAGGATCAGAATATGGCAAGGCCTTGAACAGTAGGCTAAGGACTTGGGATTTAATTTAAACAGCAAATAGGGAATTGCTGAAAGCTTCTGGTTAGAAGAATGATATGATCACTGAGTTGTGCCTTATGGAGATCTTTCTTCCAGGCACGTATTGGATGGATTGCCACTATATTCTGCCTTGAAATCATTTTGGCTCCTGAGTCTGTCATCACAATAATTGTTATCCTCCCAGTTTTGTGTCATCTTAAATTTGATCAACATGCCACCTATGTCTGCATCCAAGTCATTAATAAAGGTAATTAATAATTCTGTGTAATCCTTGTCAACAGAGAGCGACTAGACATTTAATTACAAATTCAGGGCACAGACATTTCAGCCCCAGTACTCAGCTATGCTAAAGCACTCTAGCCTCCCAAATTGCTTTTGGCTATTAAAAAATAAAAAAAAAAGCCTCACACCTCTAGATTTTCCCAATTTGCCTGTTTATAAGCTGCTGAATTCCTAAGGCAACACTTAGAAGACATTCTAATTAGTGTGATTGAGAGCCTTAATTGATAATTCCATGAGTGACTGGATTATGCTGGAGGCAGCAAGGAGTCGGGTCACCAAGGTAAAGCTAATCTAATGATAACTTGTGTACAAACACAAGTCTAGGATCAATCTTGCAATGTGATGAATTAGAATAAAGCCGACTGAAAACAAAACGTGATTGTGCAGGCTGGTTTTGACAGACTGAAGGTACCAATAATAGTGGCTGGTCTGCAGTCTCTCCCAGAAGACTGGTTCATTTAACATTGCCTTGCATTCAGCCTCAGAATTCTCCTATTGTTACTAGTAATACATTTTGGTTCTTATTTCTTGCAAGGGGAGGGGCGCTAGGTATTTTCAGAGATGGAGAAACTGTCAGAAGAGCAAAAGAATCTGCCTAATAATGCATGGTTTCTCATGGTCTGAATTACAAGCTCGCTTTAGATTATTGTGATGGGGTTTAACAGCCCCGCCCTTGCTTCAAATGACTGGAATCTACATATAATAAATTTCCAGTCAGCCTTCCCTGCATTATCCATTTTATTTACTATATGATCATTGTCACACTTCTCCCCTTAGACATTAGTACTTCTCTCATATTTAATGCCAGTTTCCTAGTATAATGCCTATATCATCTAGCAAGAAGTTTCAAACACATACTTAGTTCTACGTAATCAACATAATGTTAATAATGATTGTTATACACCCAGCACTTTAACATCTTCCCAGTGTCTGCATTCTCTCGGCTTATTAAGGTTCAAGATTTCCTTACTTCTGAGTCAGTCTTAATCACTAGATTCTTTCACTAGGCCAGCAGATAACAGGCTGAAACTAGATTTGTTGCCCCAAGGCTGGTATTATTTCTGAATCATCTTTTGCTCAGCCTGCCTTTGGTACAACAGCATTTCACAAGGCCACCAGACTGTTTTCCCCTATCAGTTTCCTAATTCCATGTCCAGCTCCACAATCAGATCACAGCCACTCTTTGAATCCCACCAGCTTGGTGGGGCTTGACCCTTCAACCTGATGTATATCAACACTGTGTTCCAGGAGCCTGCATTTTGTCCCCTGTAAGGTTTTGCTCCAAGATAGATAAACTTCCTGCAACCATGAAATTGTTACCTGTTTCATTCTTGGCTGACAGATAGCCTTTGCGTTGACCTGCCCACTGAAAATCTGGACATTAACTTGAAGGCACAGACTCGAGATGGTCATCCCATGCAGGGTCAGCCCCGCAGCCAGAGCACTTCCTTGAATCCTGATCCCACCTACATATTTCCTTTCCCTTCTCTAACTCATGGATAAAGTCTGAGCAGGTCTTGCATGTATGCCCACCCAAGATAAAGCAAACAAGCCTTTGAAGGACATAGGAGAAGTTATAAATCATTCCATTTTACAGAAAATGACATAGCACTCATTAATAAATCAGTTATTTTCATTATCAAACTTTTATCTAGTTTATAGTCTTTTGAACCATAAAAGGATATTTGTGTGGAATATTTCAGAATCCAATATTTACTAATAAACAAAAGTTTCAGCAAAATGACATACAAGGCTCTGAATCTGGGTGAAATGAAATAAGTAAACTCGACCTTATCTTTCTCAATGAATGTAGCTAAAAACCTGGACAGATGTATGGGGCAACTTTTTGAGAACCCTAAAAAGTAAACAATAGCACATTCTTTTCAAATATACCCAAGACATTTGCCACGAAAAGTTATGTCATTCAGTATCAATCAACCTTAACAAATTTAAAAGCATTGAAAGTATATTCTCTAACCATAGAATTAAACTAGAAATCAGTTAAGTAAATAAATAACAGGAAAGTCTCCAGACACTTAGAAATTAAGGAATATGCTTCTAAATAATCCAGGGGTCAAAAAGAAAGTCTCAAGGGAAATTAGAAAATATTTTGAACTTAATAAAATTGAAAATCCAACATACCAAAAGGTGTGGGATGCAGTTAAAGCAGTGCTTAGAGGATAGTTTGTTGTACGAAAGGCTTACGATAAAAAAGATGAAAGATCTCAAGAAAATAGTCTAATCTTTCACCTTAAGAACCTACAAAAAGAAAACTAAACTAAGCAAGCAAAATGAAGGAAATAATGAAGAGTAGAGATCAAATTTTAAATCAGAAATACATATATAGATTAAAAATATAATAAAACCAAAATTAGTTCTTTGAAAAGAACACTAAAATTGCTAAACCTCTAGCTAGGAGAACTAACAAGGAAAGAAAAACACGTATCACTAATATCAGGAATAAAATAGGGCACATCACTAACGATCACACAAGCACTAAAATGGTAATAAAGGGATATTAAAAACTCTAGGCACATAAATTCCACAATTTAGGTGGAATGGATCAATATTTCAAAAACCTCAATCTACCAAGGTCCACCCAAACTTAAATGGACAATCTGAATGATCTTATAGTATTAAAAGAAATTGTATTTGCAGTTAGAAATCTCAAAAAAAAATGCAGATGGTTTCACTGGTCAACTCTACCAAATATTTAAATTAATAACATCAGTTCTACATAATTCCTTCCAGAAAAAAGAAGAGGACAAAATAGTTTTCACCTCATTTAATGAGATCAATATTACTCTGATTTCAAATCTACCACAGATAGCACAGGAAAATAAATGTACAGATATCCCACAACCAAACACAGTTTATCCCAGGAATTTAAGGCTAATTTCAGTATTTTTAAAGTCCAAAGAGGAAAAAACAAACAAACAAACAAAAATGATCATATCAATTGACACAGGAAGAGTACTTGACAAAATTCAATATTCACTTGTGACATAAAATCTCAGCAAACTAAAAGTAGAAGGGAACTTTCTCAAAGATCATCTACCAAAAACCTAGAGCTAACACCACATCTAATGTTGAAAGACTGAATGCTTTTCCACTAAGATCATGAGCAAGGCAAGAATATTCATTCTCAGTACTATTCAACATCATTCTAGAAGTCTTACCCAGAGCAATAAGGCTATTCACAGATGACATGATTCTCAACATGGAAAATCCTAAGGAATATATATATATATATATATCTTTAAATAGAGCTAAATAAGTATGGTTAGCAAGGTCACAGTGCATACAGACAACACATAAAAATTAACCATTGCTACTACAGACTAGCAACGAGCAATGGGAAACAATCTTCTTTTTAAAATATTGGTAACAATAACTAGAAGAGGAAATAAAATGCCTAGCTAAAAAGCCTAACCAAACATGTGTAAAATCTGTATGCTAAAATTTATAAAACGTCGATAAAGAAGTCAGAGAACCTAAATAAGTGGAAATATGTGGTTGGCAGGGTAGCCGCCAGTGCTAGCCATGCCCTAATCCCTGGAACCCATGTTCCCTTACTTGGCAAAGGTAATTCACAAGTGTAATTGAGGTGATGGGCCTTAAAATAGGGAGATTATACTGGATTATCCAGATGGACCTCATCTAACCACATGAGTTTGTAAAAGCAGAGAACTTTCTCTGGCTACAGTCAGAGAGATGCAGCAGAAGGATGAGTCAAAGAAATGAGGAGCAATAGGCCTTTGATGCTTAAAGATAAATGGAGCATAGCAACATGTCTGGAATGCAGGTGGCCTGAGAGAATTGAAGACACCAGCAGCTGACAATCAGCCAGGAAACGGGAACCTCAAGCCTACAGCCACAGGGCATGAAATTCTGTCAACAACTTTGGAAGAGGGTTCTTCCCCAGAGCCTTCAGAAAGGAACGGAAACTTGCTGTTATTCTGATCACTTTGATTTTAGTCCTGTAAGGCCCTAAGCAGAGAATTAACTAAACCACATGGTACCTGGACTTCTGAAGATTCACAGAAACTCTGATGTAATAAGTGGATGTTGTTTTCAGCCATTAAGTTTCTGGTTTTCATTACACTGGCAACCGAAAATTATACAATAGACATACCATACTCATGGACTGCAAGGCTCCACATAGAAAAGATATCAATTCTTCCTCCAGATTACTTGACAGATTTAAAGAAATTTCAATCAAAAATCCTAGCAAGTTCTGTTTATAGACATAGACAAGTCAATTCTAAAATTTATATGGAAAGGAAAATGTCTTAAATATTGAAAACCATTTTGAAAAAGAATAAAGTTGAAGGAATCTCACTACAAATAACCCAGTTTTAAAATGTCATAAGTCTTAAAGAGACACTTTACCAAAAAGGATATTCAGAAGGCTAAGTAACACATGAAAGGATACACCTTTCAGAATAACTAAAGTAAGAAATGCTGGCAATACCAAGTGTGGAAGAGAATACAGAACAACTGGAAATGTCCTACTGCTGAGACTGCAAAAGGGTACAGCCTTTCTGGAAAATCATTTGCCAGTTTCTTAGTAAGTTAAACACACCCAACACAGGATCTAGCAATCCCACTTCTAGCTATTTACCCAAGAGAAATGGGAAGTGTTCACACAAAAAGCCTATATGTGAATGTGTATAGCAGTTCCATTATTAACTGCCAAAAACTAGAAACAATTCAAATGTCCTTCAACAGGGAAATCAATAAACAGACCCTGGTATATCCAAAAAAAACCAGACCGCTGGTCAGCGATACACAGCCATGGGCTGTTAGGAACAACTGGGCAAAGGCATTATGCTGAGTGAAGAAAAAGCCAGCCTCAGTGGGTTACCTGCCATCCAAATCCATTTAAATAACATTTCCAAAACGTCAAAACTAATGTGACAGAGAACAGACCAAGGGCTAGAGGTAATATGAGGGTAACCACAAAGGGACAGTACAAGGGAGTCCCCTGGGAGGCAGAACAGTTCTGTGTCGTGATTGGGGCAGGGACTAAATGAGTCTATCCACGAGTTAAAATTCATAGAGTTATATTTCCCCCAAATTCACTCCTATTGTATATTAATTTAAAAATATTTTTAAGTAGCATGGTTTTTCTTTTTACAAAGTTCCACAGATGATTTGTGAACCCCTTTAGACAGTTTAAATAAATGAAATCTGTTTTAACCCAAATTTGGTTTCTATTTTCAAATTTCTCTTTGAAAAGAACACAGTCGCATCGTCAAGTACGGAATGTTCCAAAAAAGTCTAGCTGTAGAGGCACATGGAGAGATCAATGAAACTGTTCCAACTTGCCGCACATCAAGCCGGTGTTGCTAACCTCGATACAACAGCAGAGTCAAAGTTCAGACAACATGTGCACACTTCTCTTAGATATTTCCTTCCCCTTTCTTACTGAAGAGCTTCAAAGTGTTTGGAACTCTGAGAGGACATGTACAACACAATATACCACCTGCCACCTTTGGAAACTTGGAATAGAATGTGAGCAGATTGATTTCCTTTTGTTCTTTAATATTTTGAATAGCAAGATGCTCAGCGGGGTGAGTGGGGTGAGGGAGAACTGGAACTAGGTTTTCAGTGAGAAGAAGGTAAAAGTGCATTGAACTTGGGGCTCTAAGTTTGACTGGATGATCCCGGACAGCTTGAGTGAAGAGGGGAGATATTCACTGACAACACTTAGAGCTATAGCCTGGTCACCATCTTGATGATTAATTTAAAACTGGTGTGATAGGCATTTGTTCAAACTCCTTAATTAGGGCAGGAAGAGTGGCAAGGTACCCCCTCTTCAGTGGGTGGACAATTTGATGACTAGCTGCTCTGTACTTATGGATACTGAGGCTGGAGTCTTGCAGAGGGTGAAAGATACTCATCAGTTTGTTGGGACGCATGCACTTGATAATTCCTGTAGAGTACTCAGCACTGTCCGGGAACATAAACAGCTCTCAGCAAATTCTAATTATCATTTAGTTCTGATTAAATGAGATAATATATGAGAAACACTTCAGAAATTGTGGAGCAGTACACAAATACAATCTACCATTAATATCATTTACAAACAAGAGCTCAGGTTACTTGGTTCAAGTTGACCACTGACCATTGTGCAAAACTTGCCATGCCCTACTTTTCTCACATACTAGGTCCAAGTTTAGTGTTCTGTTCCCAAAATATTTCTGAAAAGATAGTCACAGCTGTAAGTCTGGCCTCTGGAACTTACAGAAAAGCCAAGATTGTTATGATACACTCTACGAAGCAACTTGAACTTGGAGAAATCATGGTCCAGAAGGTTTCCCTTCTCTAATTCTCAAATCCCTCATTTTAAAAATGGAAGTAAAAGCCTCTGGGGCAGTTGTACACGAGCAAATGATGTGACACGTGGAAGTCCCAAATTGCAATGTGCTATGCTAATATAAATTGTCATGACATTGGGTTTTATTGTGAAATAAGATGGGCTTTTATTGTTTTGTTTGTTTAGATTTTAAAGATTTGAAGGGGTGGAGATCTTAGAGTCAAAAAGTTGTCATGTTATAAATTGCTTAATTCAAACCACAGCATGGATGACCTTTGGTAACATCGACAGGGAGGAGCAAGAGTGTGGTTTCTAAGGTCTGGTGATGCTCTATTCGTTACTCAGGTGAGTGTTACCTGATGATGCATTTATAAAAATTCGGCAATTTGTACCTTTAATATTTATGTAATTTAGTGTTAACATGTTTCAGTTCTGTAAAAAACATATGGACAAACTTTTGCTTGATTGAAGTTAAAGGGTGATTTAAAACAACGGGGAGAGGTTAGAGAAAGGTATAGGATAACAATATAACTTTTTAAATCAAGACAGAACCAACACAGAATGTGACAAGGAGGCATCTCAAGGAGCTTTAGGTTGGGGGAAAATATTTATGATGAATATATCTAACATTCCTTCTAATTCACTCAGCAAATATCCGTCAAGCTCCGGACACAGTCCGGAGGGGAAGGAGGGCTGGAAACCACTGCTGTTCTCATGGAGCTTGTGGTCCTGAGACATAAATTCCTCAGTCTGGGGAGCAGGGCTGCAGAAGCACTTCACAGCAGTGAGGGTGTGCAGGAGGGAGCGGCTCACTGGGGAAACGGGATGTTATCTGAAGTTCAAGTAGAGAATTAGGTGAAATTTAAACTGCCACCAACACAAAACAGTCAAATCACCTTACAGACTAAGACTGAGTCACCTCCAGGTTAGGAAATTCATGACTTTTCTCAGCATAGAAAAGCTTCTTAGCCATCTGAGGTTTTCTCCCCTTAAATTTCACGTAACGACATTGCCACTAATAACCTCTCTAATTCAAAGCGATGGTCTGAAGATCACGATCCTGTCTGGGAGGCTCTCTAGAGAAAGACACCATCTACACACTGTCAGAGAGGCCACAAGGAACAAAACCACAGTTTTCATAGATTTCTCCATAAAGACTGCACGCTCTAGCTTCTGAGGACGCCGAATTGAATTTTGTTCAAATCAAGAAGTATTTATTGAGCCCCTATTTCATACACTTTAATAGAAACTGTGCAGTATACAAAAATAAACTCACAGTTCTTATAATCATGGGTCTCAGTTTGGGAGCAAAGTCAGACTTATAAAAACAAAATAAATAGAAAGAAAAGTATAGAAAAAAGAACAAGCGAATGGTCAGGGGCAGTACAATTATATCAAAGCGCATGATGAAAACTATCATATCCCACGGTGAGCATTCTGCCAAAGGACCATGTGACTAGAGGATTTTAAAACACAATGTGTCACATATCTCTTTCTTGAAGACTCCCAATATGCCTTCACGTTTTAAAGGCTCAGGCAGTCTACCAAGCAAATACTGTGGTTGACTTGTTTTAACCCAGCATTAACCAGTTATCTGGCTTAACCCTTTCTGATGCATTGTACCTCTTAGGGTTCCACTGGAAATACTGAAATAAACAGTGAGAGCTCTAATGAGGGAAGGGACAGCCTCCAGTCCTAATTCCCAGATCAATCCTCAATCCATCAGATACTGATGCTTTTCAAAATCACCCAGCTCTACTTGAGACAGAACCAGGGAAAGCAATGAATCCCAGCCTTCCTCCAGCTTCACCTCCCTCTGCAGCCTTGCCTGGTTCTCTCTTAGCTCAGTACTGGCTGGAAGTAAACTATGTTTTCTCCGAAAACGCTAGACGGGTATCTGTACCTTCTTTAGAGTCCAGAGATAATTTTGTCCTGATCTGTTTTAGTTAGGCTTTTTCCTTTCCCTTTTTTAGGCTAGAACTCCAAGTCTGTGTCCACAGTAGAAAGTCTGAAGCTATTACACAACAAACACGTGTAATTATAGGGCAACTGCTGGGGGTAGACAGAACATCTCCCTAGGATACAGTCAACCTCTGTTCTAGTTTGCTGTTGGTCACTTTTTAACTGGGAGCCCTTGGATAATTTACTTAACCCCTGTGAACTCTGGTATCGTTATCAGTAAAATGGAATATCAAATGTTACTTCATGGGCTGCGGTGAGGATCTCATTAGGTATTTATGGAAGAGCTTCATAAATGGTGAAGTGTGATGCAAATATGAAGTGCTGATACTTCTATTTTGCACACATGTTTACATGAGCCCTTGAGTTTTTAGCAAAGCTAAAAGAGCCAAGTCTCTTCCAGGGGTGGGTCTTAAGTGATATTACTGTGGGTTCTGCGACCCTCACCAAGATCCACTGCCCCAAAGTGGATCTGCCTTCAGAAATCAGACTTGAATGGGTCTAAGCCATCCCCGGTCTCACACACCTTCAGTTGTCCTTTCACACAAGCACTTCCCTTTGCTTGTTAGAGGAAAAAGAACAAAGCTTGCTAGAGATCATCCATCAGACTAGAGCTTCACCTGCTCCCGTGTTCAGGGACCTGAAAGTTTCAGTAGCTTCAGCTACTTGAACAGACCCTGAAGTACGCGGGGGTTCCTCATTCCCAATTACACAGAGAGACAGGAGGGCTGAGTCCCGGGTCCTAGCCCCGCCTCTTACATGAATTAGCTGTGTGACTTTGCCAATGCACTTTGCTGTCCTGGTGCCTCAGTTTCCACAACTAGCTTTGCTAAGAAGGGTTAAATGCAAAAGCTAAATCAGAACTTTCACAGAAGCCTTACCATGGACCAGACCGGCACTGTGCCAATCGTGGGATGCCAATCGTGAGGTGCCAATCATGAGAAAGCACAGGGCTTCAGGACAGCCTCTGGCTTCAGGCATTCTGTCTACTGGAGAACACAGTCCAGTAGGCATTCTCCTCATCCCCACCCCCAATCTTGTCCCTGAAACACAAAGGTAACATTCCAAATCTTCCTGGGAACCCACATAAGCCAAAACTAGAAAGCCTTAAAGAAAATATTATCTCTCTGTATCTAAAGTGTTAAAGAAAATCCCCTTCTGAACTAACACTGAGGAGGTCTGTGTGAGTCTGTGTCCCTGTTGAGAAAATTCTATGGCTTCTTTCACTGATTTTTGGACACGGGGATCATCCTGACAGATGGCAATGTGCACCCACCAGTCCCGTAGTCTGGGATGTGACCTCAGTCAACCAGATCACTCTGGATGGAGAGAAGGGGTGGGAGCGGTTCTGGCCACAGTTCTTTACATAAGAATTTGACATTTGGTGACTTTATTGCCAATAAAGTAAGACCACACCATCCCCCTTCATCGGAATGAGAATGAGCTGGAATTTTATAGTGTTATTATCTACTGATTCATAAACCACTGAAGACTCAAGTGACCCTAATTTCAACAAGTATGCCTTATCTTCAGTATACAGTGACTTAGGAAAACAAAACAAAACAAAACACTGCCTCCACAGGGAGGTGTTCAAACCGTGTTTAATATGAGGGATGGGAAGGGACAGACTGGGATTTCAAATTTTGTAGATACTGACAGGCATATGCAGAATAAGATAAACAAGATTATACTGTATAGCACAGGGAAATATATACAAGATCTGGTGGTAGCTCACAGCAAAAAAAAATGTGACAATGAATATATGTATGTTCTTGTATAACTGAAAAATTGTGCTCTACACTGGAATTTGACATAACATTGTAAAATGACTATAACGCAAAAAAAATGTTAAAAGAAAAAGAAGAAAGAAAATTGGGCAGGATGGCAGAACACATACTAAAAAATGTATATATATACATATATATGTGTATACACACACACACACACACACACACACACACATAGACAGAGTACAAGGTGGGTGTTTTGTGGCTGCACCATGTTTTTTAGGGGCATCTTTTCCAATGCAAGGCTAATAAACAGTAACTGAGCACCCACTATGTGGACCCTCTGTGCTAAATGCTAAAGGAGGAGACAGATTTTTAACATGCCCCTGGCATCCAGGAACTCACAACGTAGCAGGGGTCTCCAGCACGCACTTTGTTAATTTAGCCTTGTGGATAAAAGCCTGTTCTTTTAGTTCAATGTTCCAGTCCCTAGCTCTGCCACTTAATACCAATGGAATATCGGTCAAGTTACTTAGTCTGTCTGAGACTTAGTTTTCTCATCTGTAAAAAGGGGAGAGTAACGGTATATAATTCATATGTTTGTTGACAGAGTTATATGAGTGAACATATATAAAATACCTAAAATAATATTTGCTATGATTATTTATTTAACTGTGCAAAACAGTTTAGCTGTGTTTATTCATGTGTTGTTAAGCACACAGTCCAAGGAGCGTGCTCTAAGAAAGGAATTACTTGTGTCTTAATGTGGGGGGATGGGTCGGGCACGGGTATTCCTTGAACTAGATCACCTTACAGCTGGATTCTGAAGACAGGTTAACACTCTGAAATACAGCCATGCACAGAAAGAAAGGCATTTAGAGCAAAAGTCCAATGAAACAAGCCTTACTTTTTACCACTAAGCGTAGAACAGGACGGAAAACTTGTTGAAAAACTCTAATTAGATGAATATTATCTTGCAGTTATGACGTCCCTAGAAGCGCATACCAGGAACAGTGACTCAGAATACAAATTTTACTCTGCACGTCATTTCAAGGGCAGACACTCCTTGGAGCCACGAATCATATCAACGCGTGGTTACCACGTTCTGCTCTACGCAACAGTACTCGTGATTACAGGAGTTAATAGGACATTAGCCAAGCAATGGGGCCACGAAAAGCATGTTTGATTATGCTGACACTGCCAGCTCAAGAATGGAAGCCTTTCTTATTAGCACACAAAAATATTTTTTTGAAAACCCTTTGCCATTCACAAAGATCCCCCCCTACACACACGCACACATACATATTCATTTAAACCTCTGGAGACTGCCTGGAGTTTGCTGTTTAACATCGATCTCATTTTACAGAGGAAGTAGTGATTCTCCAAAGTTCCACAGATGCCTGGTGAAGCCGTGTTTCAACTCAGATACCATGACACCAGATCTCACGATCTTTCCACTACATGTTCCCTCTCTGCTCTTGTCATTACTTTAAAAGTCTGTTAGAGACACGGGGCCACAGAAACACCATTTTGTACTGGAGTCTGAATGTCTACCTTCTCGCTAGCGAACAATCTCAGCATTCATCATGTCCTAAAGAAAATCCCATGTTGCTTCACATCATTGATCTGTGGCTGTCTCCAACAAAAGGACCTGAACGCCTGTCGTGGCCCTGGGAATTTTAAATAAGAAGTCAATGAGAGATGCTGGTAAGTGGTTCTGTAATTGTCTAGGGGTGGATAAAGCCTTGGTGGAATAATAATCGTATCAATATGCTGGCTACGTGAATGATCCTGCAGTGAATTACAACAGGGTACTTCAACTCCAAAGCCGAGGGTGGCACATTTGCATAATTAATCTCGCTCTGCAATAACCCCGCAGGGTCAGCAACACTGGCATTCTGCAGCCGAAATTAATGTCTTATTATTTTAGTCCCCTTTGGTGTTTCTTTGGATTCAGGAAAATAATATCAGATGCAGCAGCTCTGTTGACACAGACAGGGTTTTAAAGGATCGCTAAGTTATTAAGAAAAAAAAAAAAACCTCACATAAATCCTAGGAGATAGACAGAGGATGAATTGGACACTCGGTCCTAATACACCTACTAAATTCAAGGCTCTTGATATACATATTTTTTATTTTATCCTTGGATTAACTTAGACCCTCCAAAGACGACATATTGATCCATATTGTCCAGCTTGGGCTTCTACAAAATGATTTTAAGAAATTGCATTTTGGCATTATGCCCTCATTTTAGAGAAACATTATGTTGTTAATATTAGGTGAAATATTAGGCTAAAAAGTTATCTTTTTCTGCATGACTTCTCAGGGCCTTTAGAATGCTAATGCACACTGTGAAAGCAAATTACTTAAGAATCATTAACAGCGCTCCTCAAACTCAATTGGCTTTAGGAATCTTTGTTTAAAATATCTCCAAGCATTAGAATTCTCCCCACAGTTCATAAATGCTGACTGAAGTTCTTTCAGGGAAAAGACAAAAAGAAAAAGGGTTTCATCTGTATAAGGCGACCCAGCAATAGACCAAGCTTTGAAAAGTTCCTGTCAGCTCTCTCAGGAGGTGTGCTAGAGAAAGCTCTTAGTGAGGTAAGGGGTCATGAATTCTTCACTGGAGGAAAAAAGTGGGAAATTTCAAATCAATTTTCTAATTTGCGAAACCATCCCTGTGGCAAGTTGATGGAGAAACAGGAGCATAATGACTAGCTAAAGTGAGACCCAGGACGTGCTGGTGGACGTAGGTACAGTAATGCTACGCTCGGCCAGTATAGCTAATTGGAGTTGATAATGACTTCACGTCTTCCGGCATTTCTGATGCTTAACGACTGTTGCTGAATCAGAACATAGGACACCACAGAGGAGTCAGAAAACAGAGGGGAGCTCTTATCTCTCCAATTATAAAAGGAGTCAGCATACATGAGGAGACCTGGCAAATAACCCTTTCACCTCTATGACCTGAGTATATGCTAGAGGAATTAAAGTGCTATTATTTTTAATTGGTCTGCCCTACTCTGAAAAAGAGAAAGATGAGAAAATGTGTATTCATTAGGCTGACCTAAAAACCGGTGAGTGCCTTTTTGCATATAAATATTCTTTCTATCCACTGACACTTGAAAAGCAGACTGAAATCTTGCTCTCCAAAGCCAAATGAAGAGATGCTTAGCACATCACAAACAAGAAGGCTGCAAAAGCCTTTGGTAAGTTTTGGGTGCCATGAGGACACCTGTAAAGGCTGACTAATGACCAGGACCAAATCAATTTTCCCACACAGCCCATCTTAATTCTATTTCCCTGCTGTCCTTCCTACGACATTCTGGCTCCTCCAGGATCAGGCGGTACAATCCTCTGGACAATGCTTTTCCACATCACTCTTCATATAAGCTGGGCTGCGGCCACAGGTACACGCACAGATGGTGCTATAAATCACCACCACACCTCCCTTCCCTTTTAATCATCCCTTCTGCCTGAGATGCCCTGCATCCCCTCTTCACATGTACAAACACTGCCCTTCTTTCAAGATCTATTTCCAAAAACATTTCCTTCATGAAACCTCCCTGCTTCCTTTAGGCAGATGTAATTTATTCCTTCTCCCTACAACTTTGCCTTCTAGTTGCAGTAATGTGGTCCTTTACCCTGCACTACAGTTAAGTGTGTATGCCGTCTCTCTTGAGACCCTTGAGAACAGAGGTCTACCTCTGATGAACGTCTATCTCTCAGGGCCTCACACGGAGCCTGGCGCACGGAAGTGCTCCATACCGTGGGCTGAAGGAGTGTGGTCTTCTGCACGGAGTGATCCTACAGGCTGTTTCTCAATCCAGGAAAACACGATAATGCTTTCATTTGTTTTCCACACCTCTGGCCTCTCAACATTCATTTCTGTCTCCAGACTCTCTTTAAGGAGCTGTCTCCTCACTAAAATCTGTCAGATGATTTCCAAGAATACCCTGGGATTGTCAACGGCCTCATCAGTGTAAGACTCGGTTACGCCTTATAACACACACATTTGTGTGTATCCTGTGTGTGATGACAGTGAGAGAGACCCTCACTCCTGTCCACGTATCCACATGGGGGAGCTTCTGGGACTAACCCCAGAATAATGTTTCATTTGGATTCATAGTGTCTGACTCAACATTACTGCAGCTCATTAGTTTTTGGCTAAGGTGAAACCCCCTGAGTGCGCTGGTGCTGAGCAAGAAAACTCCCCTTTTCCTAACTGCATATGTTCCAGTGGATGACTGGATTTCTGCCTGCCACTGCTAGCACCTCAAATGCTCTAAGGCAGCATCTAGGCTTAGAAAGGAAGAGCTGATGGGAAGATGTAGCAGACTTTCCTTTGACCACTTCATATCACTCCCCAAACCCTGCACTCTGGAACTTTTCACCTGAAGCACGATTTGGGTCAAGAGAGAGGAGTGTGGTCAGGAACCAGAAGAAAGCAGGAAGTGAAGAGGTTATAAGCCAAGCCAGGAGTACATGTGGAGAGAAGCGACTCCTAGGATATTTGACTCTGAGAACACTATCCGTTCACTCATTCAACAAATATTTTCCAAATCCTTACTGCATACGAGGTGCCTTACTCAACTGCAATAATTCATGCTCTGAAAGTATACACAGTGCACTTTCCATGTCTTTCTTACTTTATTTGATATTCACAACCCTTATTCAGAAAGGAACAGAATTTTTTTGTTTTACAGATGAAGAAATTAGGTGCAAAAAAGTGAAGTGTCTTACTCAAGATATCACAGCAATCAAATAGCGGTGCTTGGTTTTAAATAAGATGCTCTGGTTGCAGCAGTGTCTATTTCAACTCTTTTACATCAACCCCCTCCCCTACCCAACGCCCATGGCAGGAGATAAACTAAACATATGAAGGATGTGTTCAATATTTAGTTTGCTGCGTTTCACAAAATAACCCAAAAGATCATTCAAAAGGACAGAGATACGCTGGAGCAAGGGTCGTGGAAAATGTTGATCTACGTTAGTAAAATCCCTGAATTATAAGCAAAAAATATGTTCACTGGGAAAGCGGTTTTTATCGCTTTGAAAGTAATGGAGTGGCACAAATGAGACTTCTCTGGGAACTGCACAGATTTAGATTATTTGTAATTAGTGTAGCATCACTTGTATAAATGAGGGCATCGCATTCAAAGGTTTTAAAGTTGTTCATCCCAGTCGGTTTCCCAAGGAAACACCTTTGTGTTTCCAATCCTGGGCAAACAGAACTCCACTTATCGCCTATAGGCAGGATATTGAAATTTCACGGGTAGTTTTTAGTAGGTAGGTTAAAATGCTAATGATGGTGGTTGCCAGGGGCTGGGAGAGGAAGGAATAGGGAGTCAGTGTTTAAAGGGTACAATTTCTGTTGAGGAAGATTAAACAGTTCAGGAGAGGGATGATGGTGATGGCTGCACAACAAAGTGAATGTACTTAATGCCACAGAACTCTACACTTTCAAAATGGTTAAAATGGTAAATTTGATGTCTATTTTACCATAATAGGAAATAAAAATGTTTTAAATGCTAATGGACTTTCAAATCAGATTCCATTATGAAGGTATATAACTTATTAAGCAAGGTTAAAGACAAACCTCAGCTGAATCTCTAGTTGATCACGAACTCAGAAAAAAATAACACTTTCGTTCTAAACTGAATTAGCTTAACATACTAAAATATGTCGTAGCCTCTATTCAAGAACAAATACAAATTAAAAATAAGAGGCTTTATTTCTCTTTTTTGAACAGAAGGGAGGAGAATGAATTCCTTCTCTCTCCTTTTTTTTTTTTTTTTTTTTTGGTCAGAGCATTACTTTAGGAAACCAGTAATTGTTACTAGGAAGTTCTTTCTCAAAGGCCTGGGGAGGCAAACATCAAGAAAGGGAGGGGTGTTAACCTCCATTTGTCATGAGAGAGCAGAAGCATCAGTGAAACCTTGTTCAGTCGTAAAACCACTCCACATCAGACCCAGCAATCCCTCTTCTGGGTATTGATCCAAAAAAAAAAAAAAAATTGAGATACATTTGAAATCAAGATACCTTAAGTCCCCTTATTCACAATAGCCAAGATGTGGAAAAAAACTAAATGTCCATCTACAGATGAATGGATAAAGAAAATGTTGTAGAAACATACAATGTAATCCCATTCAGCTTTAAAAAGGAAGGCAGTTCTGCAAAAGGTGACAACGTGGGTGAACTTGGAGGATATTGTGCTAAGTGAAAGAATCTGGTCATAGAAAGACAAATACTGCATGATTCCACATAAATGAGTTATCTAAAATAGTGAAATTCATAGAACCAAAGAGTGGCATAGTGGTTGTCATGGCCTTGGGGGAAGGGGAAACAGGAGTTCGTAATCAATGGGAATAAAGCCTTTTGGTTGAAAGAGGTGCATCAGCCCTGGAGATCTGCTGTACAATATCGCATCTACAGTGAACAACACTGCACTGCAGGCATCAATTGTTGTCAAGAGTGCAGATCTTACGTTAAGTATTCTTACTACAATAAATCATAATTTTAAAAATGAAAGATATGAGAAGTTTTCCTTTTGGTTAAAGCCAATTTACTAACACAGGTGATCACCTCCATTACCAAGTAATGTCAGGATGAACTACGTTGGAAATGATGCTACCAAGTCCTCTTACTTGAAAACAAGTTACCGTTTGTCTTGAAAACATGTATGCAGTGGACCGCTTGAGATTTCTTTGTTTCTGCAGCCTCTTGGTGGATTGCCTGTGATTCTCATCGTATTCTATTTTAATGCTTATTCAATAATAAAAGTGTTTTCCTTCTCTCTTACCTTTGTGAAGAGGATTTCTACACTGAGAGGTTTTGTTTTTAATTATATTCCCCCAACACCTCCTAAACCCTGTTGACTGAAATAAATGCACAGCCTGAAAGCTGGCGGGAGGACTCGAGCCAGGATGACAGCCTCTCAGATGGCTCTGAGGGACGGCTCCCAAGAGGTAGGGGAGGAGCTAGGATATATAGGAGCTTTATAACAAAGACCAGGTAGTTGGAACATTAAAAGATTACTTGTTAACTAAAGAAAACCTGGCATCTCGAGTTAAAGAACTGAGTGCTTTTCTATGTATGGGAGGAAGCAAACACTTGGGCTCATTGAATTCATTCCTTTGACAAGCACCTAGCTATCTAGGGCCAGTATCTTGTCCTCTATTATTCTGAGTCCCCTCAGGGTGCACCATTGTGAGTGGCTGCAGAGGCCGGACTGCAGGCTTGTCTTCACTGGGGAGGGTGACGGCAGTTGATGACTTGATGGTTTCAGCATTCTTAGCTTACTGATATGGTTTGCAGTATTTTTCGTTCACAACCCATAATGTATAATTTTCACTAAAATAAGGGGGGAAACCTAAAGCGCAGACACACATGAGAAAGACTAATTTTTTGTTATTACAAACTGGCAGGAAAACCAGAAGAAAGGGCCAAATGAACTTCTGGAAGAAAAAGCAAAAGAAATTTTAAAATAACAAGTGAGTATTGATATCTATGAAAACGAATAAATGGTTAATTGTACATCCAAGACAGGTAGAAATTTCCCTGTAGACAGGCTCATGAAAGGAGGTCACAGAATGACTTCTAAAAAAAGAACTTTGTGCCTTTTGAGGATGTCAGCTTCATAATGGACATCATGAAAATACTGGTCCACCAAAGATAAAAATTGAAGGACAAAAGGGATGAAAGTTAAACAGAAGCCTTAAGGAAGGGGGAGGAAATGAGAGGGATGGAAGGAGACAGTGAGATAAAAAGAAAAGAGAGAGACAGAATGAGAATACGAATGTGGATAACAGTAATCATAATTCATAGAGACTAGTCCCTCAATGGTCTAATCAACTTTCTGCTCTTTCTGCATATCCAGTACCTCCAGGATTTCTCTAAACAAAAATTCTATGACAATTTTGTTAAGCATTTGTTAGTATTTACCCTCTTCTACGTTGTATTATGGTTATTCCTAAACATTTCTTATCTCTTATTTATTGTGAGCACTTTAAAGTCTTGAAGGAAAAACAGGTTTTATTTTGTCTTTTATAATTCATTTTTGTACTCATTACAATGCCACAAGGAGAGAACAGCCTTAGAAAATATCCCCTAAATAAATTACTGAATATAAGTAAAAAGAAGTATTCAAACAATTTTAGTTTTTTAATCTAAACGAAATGGATTTAACAGGCATGACATACTCAAGATGTGGTTTTTTTTTTACATTTTTATTGATTCATAATCATTTTACAGTGTTGTGTCAAATTCCAGTGTTCAGTACAATTTTTCAGTCATACATGGACATATAGGATGTGTTTTTAATAACAAGAAAAAAAAGCAAGTATCCACTGGGCTTATTCTTATGTAGGTCAAAAACATCTACTGTTTGGTTATTTATTTATTTTATTTTTACTTTATTTTATTTAATTTATAGTCGTATTATCTATATTTACTTTATTATAATTATTTGTATTTATTTTATTATGTTTATTTTAATTATGCTATTATTTGCACATTTATTGTTTTACTTGATTTACTTATTCTATTTTATTTACTTATTTTATTAATTTATGTTAATTGTAATTTTATTAATTACACTCAGCATTTTTGCGAAGGATCAGCGGCATCATCAGAGTTACACAATTCGGAGGTTTTGAGGATGGGAATGACTAGGAAAACTACAAAACAAACCTGTTGTGGCCAGAAGAGATGACAGAAGGAACAGACAATACGAAAAATAATAACCCCAGGGAAAGTATGAAAGATGGAGATGGTGGGAGGAAGAATCTGAAAAGAATCTGCAACAGGAGATAGAAAAAGCTCTCTAAAATTATAAAGCTTCTCCCTTTTCAAATTTTCAAAAAGCAAATATAATCAGCTAAACCATCATTTTCCTGAGATCAGATGCACCAAAATCCGATGCTGGAGCTTACTCTGATTTGTGATCAGCCTTCCAATTCTTGAAACAAATATACAATTATGTCAGCTGTACAGATGCAACTCAATTAATGAAATATGGATACAAAGTGTTTCTCTGTGCCTTAAATGCAATCCCCTGGACAGTGAATTCACATGAGCTTCTGCAAGCTCCAATGCCCCAAGTCATTGTGACACTTCTCAAAGAAGCGGGAGGAGAAAACAGATTTGATAATGGGGTAAGCTCTTTTGGACCAGGGACTGTAAAACTCAACCTAGCCATAGCAATGACAGGAGTGAGACAGTCTGAAAGATAGTTTGCTGACAAGAATCATGAAAATACCCTGCATCCACGTATTTCCCTCATATAACCTCCTCATTGAAAGTACAGGCTTTTTTTCAACCACACGCACTGGAAGGCCTCTGCTGAGCGCAAAGCCGTGCACTGTGCCCCTTAGGTGAAAGAGGAAAAGACA
This sequence comes from Vicugna pacos, assembly GCF_048564905.1. Classification (NCBI taxonomy): domain Eukaryota; kingdom Metazoa; phylum Chordata; class Mammalia; order Artiodactyla; family Camelidae; genus Vicugna; species Vicugna pacos. Next base: position 57,948,472 of record NC_132987.1, on the reverse strand, counting down.
CAGGCCCTGATCGCAAGACACGGTCTGTCAGGATCCATGACCCAAAAGCATCAAGTGAAAGGCAAAGCTGGATTATCTGTCCTAAGGTGCTGTTTCTCGAATAGTAATGTGTCAGGATGACCTGGAGATCTATGGAAAACGGAGATGCTCCTTCATCCAGTCTAGGACAGGACTCAAGATTCTCTTTCTGGTCCACCCCCAGAGGCTGCTCTAGCTGCTGCTTCACAGATCATAAACTGAGAAGCAATAGCCTAAATGATAAAGTGTAAATAAAGGGCTATGGAAATGTGAAGTTTAGAAGTGATTCCCTCTAGCCCACAGGAGTGGAGAAGCTTCAGAAAGAAGATCCTGCATTTAAACAGGTAGCGATGCAGAGATAATAGTTGTGTATGTCTGTGTAGATGGTGAGGACCAGGGAGATCACACAGAGAAGAGTGGGTGAGTAAAGAGGAAGGAAAGGAAGGAAAAATAAGAAGGAATTGCAAAAATAATAATATTAAAGTAAGTTGAGTAACGTTGTGAAAGCAGAAAAGTGCATGAACTACTTAGAAAAATGCAAAATAAATCTGCTAAGACCAGAATGTAGTCTGCAGGGGAGCAGACAAGGAATTATGGGAAACAGGCCTAGAATGGCAAGCCAGAGAGAAATGATGGAGATCTTATATGAATGTGACTCCCTTTTTGTCAGGGGGGAAGTACATCTGCTCACCAACAAGGTAGGCAAATCGCAGCTGTCAAAATAAAGTATGCAGAATGAAACATCCAAGAAATTAGGTCTGGTCCAGAGTTATTCATAGTCCACATTTTTGTATTTATAACTAAGTACCCAAATCATTATTGTTCTTTAAAATCACTGCCTCTCTGCAAATCACAGCCCATTCTCAGCTGAATTTATTTGAAAACATTCTTCAAATGAATCTGTGTAGGACCAAAACAAAATATGGTCTGTCCCAAGCTTCTTACAGGGTCTGGCATTCAGAACCACAAAATCAAGCAGTGGCTCAGGCGAATCACAAATTATTTGCATTTATTCTCAAAACCTGGTAATTTCCAGAAATATTTCAAAATGTGATATATTGGAAAAGAGAGCCAAATGAGGCTACCAGAGGGTACAGGGTTTGCACAGCTGTCTACGTGGAAAGGCACAACACAGCGTCAACGTGTGGTAACGGAGGATGGGGGAGCTCAAAGGACGCCTAGGAAATTCAAGTAAGTGGCCAGACCCTAATGGAAAATCTCATTGCCTCCTCTGCCAACATCATTAATAATAAACGAAGAAGACAAAAGGTGTGTAAGGTAATTAAGGTAAGGAGGTCTAATAAATCCTCTACCAGTGTTTGTTTCAGTGTCTGTCCAAACCAGCAAAATCTGTGAATATGGCATTCTAACTCTTTGGGATAAGCTATGAGTTTCATTTAGCAGGAGGCTCCAGGTGAATTCTTTAAATAAGTCTGAAAATATTGAAAAATATAAATATCACCTATAGGTACAAACATGGATAGATAAGTGATAAAGCAGGCATACGATGCTAAGGGTGGAATCTAGGCAGTGCTTATATGAGTGTTTCCTTTAGCACATTTTCAACTTTGCTGTATGCTGTTAAATTTTCATAATAAAACACTAGGGTGATTACCTACAATCCTATCATACCCCTTTAAAAAAGTTATATTAGGTAGGAAGTAAAAAGATTATGTCCCCTTCTCCTCTCTTTTCAGCCTTCATTAACCCCACTGCCAACATAACCAAATGTAACTATTAATGCAGATTTTTCCATGTTGTCATGTATAATTGTTTTCTTTTTCTTTTTTATAAAAATTGAATCATGTGTTGGTCTACAAATTGCTTCTTTTATTTAACAATATGTCATGCACATTTTGCCAGATCAGTTCATAAAATTATACTTCATTCCTTTTAATGGCTAAATACAATTCCATTGTCCAGCTATACCACAGTGTGTTTAACCATTTCCCTATTGATGACATTTTCATTATTTTTGAAAATGTGCTCTTTTCATACTGCACTTAGGCTTATAGTGATTCTAGTATTAATTTAAAAATCCACAGGGTCCATAGCATCAACTGAGAAGACCACAGTAAAATCTGAAGTGATTCTAGTGGTTAAGAAGTGTAACATTTAAAAGAGAAGGAAAACAAAAAACACACAGAATCAAAGGCATATAGTTACACCTCAGCAGTTGGTAATGCAATTACTAGACTATGTCAATCATCAAGCAAATACCCAGTAGCCAAAAATCAGCGCTCTAAGTAGCAACCAGAGTGAGTTCTGCATCAACCTAAATAAAATTAATCAACTTTGCTTATAGTATACCCCTCAGCTCCTCATTCTAGCAACTTGGTTATCTGAGTCTTCATGCCAAAGCACAGAGAGTAGCAAATCGGGATGAAAGGCAAGGCTTTTATGAGTAGGCATGCTGATGGCAGTGGGAAAGCTGAGCTATTAAAAGCAAACAAGAAAACTAAAGAGCAAAAAGAAAAATAAAAAACAGTGATATGGAGGTCTGGGACTCTGTAGTGTTGGAGTCTTACATATTTCAGTAGGTCCTGGGGACATCATTATGCACAGTAAAAAATAATTGATGCTCACAATGATGGCTCTGCATTATTAATTAAAGGTATAATTTCTCAGGATTCTCACTACAAGATAGCTGTGTGGTATGGAATACACTTTAGGAAGACACACTATTAAACCAGTTACAAGATCCTTGATCACAGAAGACCTGCCGAAGGCCTTGGGCCAACCTCCTCACTCAGAAAAATAAAAGCACAGGATTGATCCAAGGTCAGTTGGTTGTTGGAAACAATCAGAGCCATAGTCCAGGACAGGGTGAATCTTATCCTGTGTTTGTGGCTACGCCATGAGTACAAAATTGTAAGGAATTGAAATCTTAACTTTTCCTAACGCTCTACATCCCTGAAAGAACTGAGGTTTTACCTTAGGAAACGCTGTAATCAGAATTGTGAAGGTGTGCGGCCCTGGCGGGGAACTGAGAATGAGTTATAAGGCATGGTTTTCCTTGGAAAAGAGACCTTCTCAACCTAAGAGAAAGAAGGGTGTTATATGTTGGCCAAAAAGATAGCTACACGAGAGGGCACTTACGTCCAAAACATTTATCGCGGAGAAAATAATGCATACACATAAGTCAGATCTTGCTAGTATGTTCTTCTGGTCACCAACCTATTGTTTAGAGGAAATCAGCTTGGAGAATCTGGCCTGATTCTTCCTCTAAAGACTCATCATTGCTAAATAAACTGAATAGGTAATGCCTTTGAAAGAGAATTGCCCAAGAAGGCAGGAGATCTGAGTTCAAGGCTCTGTGTAACTCTGGATAAGGGCCTTAGGGTTGTTACGTGTAGAATGAATGAATTAAACTTGGTAATTTCTAAACTTCCTCATGGCTGTGATTCATGTTCCTAGTCAGGTCTTAGCAAAGAGAAATAAGACACATAGGGGAAATCCGAATACCCTGTATTAGACGACACAGACAGAATTTCATATATTTGCAGGAAAAGCTTGTTGCAACAAAGCCTTCCTCTGTTTAAAACAGAGGACATAGTTTCCTAAGACTTAATCTCCACTTGGCTGGTTTTTTTTTTTTTTCAATTCTCTCCCCTCTTTATCTATCTTCTCATCAAGATGACCTCTAGAAAATCAGCAAAGGCTCAGAAGTCAAATAATGTTATTTGGGATACTGCTCAGAAAGCAGGAGCCTCGGAGGGAGAGGTGACGTTCATGAGGTCAATGGCTTCCTGGCAAAAATGTGAAACGGGGGCTTTTGATTCCCAGGTCAAGCTTTTCTCTGGTGAAGCCAGGCTGGTTCCCAACTCTGAAAAGCTACTAAGAAATATAACTGTCCCCTAAAAATAACACGCCATTTACAGTCCAGGAAAGAGCCACGTTTAAATAAGCAATGGTCCTGAGTCAAGGGAAGACGGCTACTTGGGCGTGGGAGCCCTGAGCCAGCCGCCAGGACAGCGAAAGCCGCTGTTCTCTTCCCAGGACCTCGTGAAGACGTATGGTGGGTATGCGAAATCTTGGCCAAAGTACCCCCAGGCAGTGTTGGGCCAGACCCCTAAAGGAATCCTTGAAGCTATGACAATTTAAACATGTTGATTTCTGGGGACAGTGGGGCTGACCTGACACGCGGCAGCTGTGAGTTCCTGAAGTGTCCCTGTAAGGGATAGGACTTCCCAGGTTGAGCTATCCAATGTGACAGATTTGAGCAAAGCATATTCATTTAAACACACAAACAAACAAACAAACAAACAAATAAATGAAATGAGTTGGAGATGGGTAAAATCTTTATAAGTCCTGCAGGGAAAGATCACCATACCTCATTCAAAGGCATCATCCGTTCTTACATGCAGTACCGCCAGTTTGGGTAACACTTATTCTTTGAAACCAAAGCTGTTAATCAATTGCCGGACATTTTCTATCATTTTAGCACTCCTTCCTTCAAGAACTGAGGAAATGTCTCAATTCTGACATCACATCAAGGGATTATCATTCTTGAACAGCACAGCTTTCAGATTAGTAGTAAGCCAATTAAAAAAAAAAAAACAGGGAAGGAAAAAACAAGGGAAAAAAAAGGAGCTTTGCCCTCCTGACATCCTGTCTTGCGAGCGGCTCTCCTTTGATCTGGCGAGAAGAGACTGCTCTCAAAGACACTCCTCACATGCTGCCAAGTGCAGAGGGAGTATTTTGTAGGGGATGCGAGTCTGGTCTGACCCGGGCTTGTTTCAGGGCGTGTCTTCATTCCTCCAAGAGGTCTGCCCTGGGCAAGACTCCATTCATTAGTAATTAAAAAAAAAAAAAAACAAATTCAGAGCTGGCAGCCAGAGGGAGGTTTTTCTACACGGATGTGCACCTCCCACGTGCTCTGGTCACAGACACGACCGGGCTGGTAAGAGGGCCCGACGGAACCGTGCCAGGCCCAGACACAAGTCTTCCATTCTGACCCGGAGTGCTGCCAAGCGGGAAGAAACCACATCCTTCCTCATCCTGAGTCCCCTTCTTAAATCGAGTAGTTGTTCAGACGGGGGAAGCACAGTGGGGAGGGAGGAGGCGATATCACTAGTTGGTGTCAATTATAACAAGGGGAAACCTTTATTCCCAAGATATAGTTTCTTCTGTGAATTCAAGACAGAACCTTGAGGCCGGAAAGGCCCTCAAATGTCATTTTTATTCAAACTTCTTTTTTCCGATACTCACTTCTCTCTGGAACATCCTTACCAGGTGGGTGGGGGGAGGGGGCTCTCTAAATATCTCTAGGAATGGTGACATCACTATCAGTTTAGTTTCCATATGACTGAAGTGTAACAAGTATCTCATTATGTCAAGTAGGATTTGGATCCCCTGGAATTTCTACCTACTTGTCCTGGTTGAGGTCTCTGGAGCCACGTCTCTTCTACGGACACCTCTGGACGTTTAACCCAGTGGTTCCAGTATTTAAAAGCATCATTTCCATGTCTCCCTAGAGCTCACTGTCAAAAACAGGAGACTAGGGTGTTTGGAAGGTTGCTTGGTCCCCTACCTGCCTCTCCAAACCCCAAAGCATACTGAGGAAATGAAAATGCCATTACAACAGGAAGAACTGACATCAGTTGGTTACGGCACCTCCTCTGCTGTCTGGGCCTTAAGCCTTAAGCCTCCTAGACTGAAAAAGGAGAGTAGGAAGCCATTAGTGACCAGTGAGCTAGCTCACCCAAGCTGGGTTTCTAGGGAGCCATCAGGCAGAGCAGAGCATTGTTTACAAGATGCTCATACGTGTGTAAGCAGGGGGGTGGGGCCTTGGGACAGATGGTACCCCACAGCACACTGAAGCAAAGCACAGGGTCTCAGCACGGGCTTTGCATCACACAGGCCTGGACTCGAATCCTCTGTAGCTGTGCAAGCTTCTTAACCGTGCTGAGTCTCGGTTTCCACGTTGGTGAACGGGGTGAGGGAAACACCTCAAGGAATGAGGTCTGAGGATCATGCGAGAGAATTTTATGACACCTAGCCCATAGTAAGAACTTCAATTTCTTAGCTATTATTTGTTTATTACTAGAAGACTAGCTTTCAGTTCTCCCAAACTTCCCCTTACATACTGTAGCAAATTCAGGAAGCAGAAAACTCACATGTTGGTAGAAAGAAATTAGGGCAGTTCTCACGTGGAAGAAGCAAAGCTGGAGAAGCTGCATGTTACAGAAGAAAGTACACTGTACTAGAATTTGGAAGGCCAGGTGGAGACAGGTTTGGCAGACTCTAAACCAGAACATCCTTTCCTAGCCTATTTGCAAAGCCAGCGGTTTATTCTTAGACCCCACGATGCAGGATTCTCAGAGAACCATTACAAGTACTCCATTTAACGGCAGCTAGGAAACCTTGATTTCTATATGCCTCCTCCTGCCTCCCAGAGCCATGAGCTGCGTTAATAACAGCAATGATCCTCGACTCCCCAACGTACAGGACCTGAGGTTGTCATCCTAACGGGATATGCCGGAGGGGTTCTTCTGGGAGGAAAAACCACTGCAGGGGCACTGAGTGGAGGTTCTAAGTTTTGCATTCACATGCTGTTTGCTGTTGATAACCTCAGTGATACAGCACTGGGTGTAAGTGTGTGTTTTCAATAAGTTGAGACAAGCAAGTGAGTTCTGCTGTGTTTTGACAAGTAGAAAGCCAGGAGTTAGGATTTTTAAACATTCAGGAGTATGTGCTTGGAAGTGCTGTCAGGGGAGACTTAATGGAATGCCTTATTCAAAGATGTGTGGATCTCCCAGGGATGTTAAGGTACCTGCTCAGGTGTGCTCTTGGACAGAAGGCTTTCCTCTTTACCGTGTGTTTAGTGTTCTGTGCTCCGATGGAAGGCAGTTAAAATCCTGCAAGAGGGTGAGGAATCAGACAGCTGGAACTGTAACACCTGGGTTACCAGGAGCCTGCTTTCTGGGAGGAAACAGACCTTAAAAGTAATGAAGTCCAAAAGCTATGGACAGATTTAGAACAGGGACACAGCAGAGCCAGAGACGTGTCCCAAGAAGGCAGTGGTGCACAGAGTGAAATGAAAAGTGCGCACTGAATCCATGAATCTGCAGCGAGAGCTCTTGAATCATCGAGGGTGAAGTGGACCCTTGATGGTTGTCACAACCTCCCAGCTTCAGTTTTCTCACTTACACTAATTCAGACCAAATTGACCTTGCAGAGTTGTTGTCAAATCAAATGAGATAATGGACTTGTAATTTGCAGACTGATAGGCATTGAACTGACACATGGGAATACTCCTATTACCACCAAGTAAAACCAAAAAGCATTATTTTACTAAGCAAAATAAGGAATATTTATTTTTATAAGATCTTCCTCTTAAGACGATACTGATGTGGTTGCCTACGCCAATTTCATCTCAGTCAGTGCTCCAATTACATACGCAGTTTCCCGTGCTCTTCACACACCAAAGGCAGAAGCATCAGGGGATTTTAAAGAACAGTGATCTAGGCATGCTATAAGGACGTTACAGTTGACAATATTAGCCGTAGGTCGAATCACTTTGCCTTGCAATGTACATCAGCATTTTTTAATTCCCAGGATGGTCCTGAGCAACCTCTTGTGATGCCTCTGAGTCACCTCCCTCGGTGAGAGCAGAAGAGAGCTCTGGGAATTCAAATGTTCTTGCTTGGACAATTATAATAGAAAGGTCATTAATTGCCCCACCTATTCCCTTTCTACGCTACAGTGCCTTGACACCCACTGCCAGACCTGTCTAAAACACAGATCTGATAATGTCCCTCCCTTCTTCAAGAACATTCAATGCTTCTCCTTGCCTAACAGGATTAAGCAAAAAATTCCTCAGCAGGGTAGGTAAAGTCCTCAAAATACAGCCTCTGCTCACCTCTTTAAAGTCTGATCTTCAATGACCCCAGTGCTCATACACCATCTCCTGCTCCAAGTGGGCTCTCTCCAAGCAAGGCGTCTCCTTTCCTCCCCTCATTTATGTTTTCATCCTGTCCCCTTTATCTGTTATATCACTTGTGGTTTTTAACTGTATTGTCTTAGTTTAACTGGAATGATGGTTTCCAGAATCCCCTTCTCTAAATGGTTCTGAGTTAGGGCTGGTCCCAGGGATATCTGTATGAGGTCTGGGTGGGAGAAGTGAAGCAGCAGTAATCACTTTGGGAGGGTCTGTCTAGGCACTGGGTACCACTGCATCTCATGCACGCTGATCTGCTGGCTCACCTCTGAGGTGGGGGCAGCAGCCAGGACTTCTGCTCCTTCAGTTCCTGCCAGATCTTCTCCTTCAACTTCTCCATGTCCGAGGCCAGGCAGACATGAAGCTCCGTGGCTAAGAGCACCAGCTCCTTCCGCAGGCCACCCACATGGTCAGGGTCAGATGCAGTGCGAGATAGTTAAGGGTGGCAGTTTGTCCCCATGGGTTGCAAATTGTTCTCTTCCACTTCACAATCAGCTTATCTTCCTGCCTGCCTGCCCACCACGAGCAGAGGCAACAGACTTCTTCACCAGTTCCTTCTCAGGGTCCTCAATGACTTTTTTTGTTGATCTCCCAACTGTCCCCTTATGAGGCTTTAACTGACCAGCTTCATCCGCTATTGTAAGACTAATGCCTACGATAAATTCCATATTCTATACCATTCATCCATATCATTTCTGTTCTCCTGGTTGGACCCTAACTCATATGCCTCTCCTCCCCACCAATTTCTCTGTGTCCAAAATCTGTCTGTCCCTCACTTCAAGATTCACTTCAAACACCACTTCCTCAAAAACCCCTTCCTGAGTGACACAGTTGCCTCTTCCTTTGAAACATCAAAATATTTTACCACGTATCTAAAAGTTATGTTCCATGCTCTTAGACTAATCCAAATACCATACAAGTTGTCTTACAAACCCCTGCGCATCTCATCTTTCATAACGATCTAGACATTCTTACTCTTCAGGGGCTGGGTTTGTGTGATTGAATTTTAATTTCCCAGTCTCACCAGTGTCTTGCCTACAGAAGACTCCCTGAAAATGCTTAGTGTCCAAAAGAGTAAATGACTTACCCACGCCACCACTCCGTTTTTCATAACACAGGTAAAGGCAACCCAATGCGACTGCGTGCGGCGTAGCCTCATTTACGTGGAAACTATTTCTATTGTTACTTTACCCTTCCATTCTCTTCCCTTAGAAAAGAGCCTCTCCAGTCTGAATCCAATGCTGTTTATTCTTACCATATATCTGGTTCTAATAAAACCTGTTAGCTGGCTCCCTGGTCTATAATAAAGCAGAAACAGCTAATTACAAGGGGACAAGAGAGAAAAACTGCTCGAACAAGACACGCTGAAAGCTAGAAGTAATAGCAAACAACGAAAAGAGAAAGAAGACAAAAAATTTATGAAAATCAGATTACACAAATTTAAAAGCATACCAGTCTGAGCCACTGGGTATATGGGTAAATGATTTCACCTTAATAAATTCTAAAGGAGTTACAGTTCATTCTAATGAACTGTCCTGAATCACCAAGTTAAGTAATGCTACCTAATTTAGAATAATCTCCTGAAAGTATTTTAAAACAAAAGTCTTAAAGAAAGTTGCATATTTAAAAAAAAGTTACATATTGAAATTTCACCATTAAAAAAAAAAAATCCCAAGGGGCACCCATTCTTAAAAAGAAAAAGAGAAGTTTTTTTTTTTATCATGCATTTATTCAACAAATATGTAGTGAGTGTCAGCTATGACTCAGGCACTGTAGTTGGGCATGTGTGTGTGTGTGTGTGTGTGTGTGTGTGTGTTTGTACATGTATATGTACCTTTTCTCCAAGGAAATCATCAAACTTGGGAGATGTGGGATAATAAAAATTAAAAATTACACCTTTTAAATATTGGTTTCTCACAAAGAAACAAGTAAATGCAACCAACAAAATAAGACTGAGTTCATTGTTACTAGAGTCTTCCAGGGCAAAATAAACTGTCTACTAGAATGAAGCTACTTGCCTTCCCCACACAACCTTTGCCTGATTTCTCTGCCAAACATCTCTTCACAGCAGGGAAGGTCCCTGGAGACGCTAAAGGTGTTACAACTATGCACAATTTGCTTGGGAAGAAAAATGTGACAAAACACACATAAGAAATATTTGTTTCTATCATCACAGTCCCCAACACACACAGGGAGGCAACTGTGGCAGGTTTTTTTTTTTTATTTTTCCCCCCTGATTTACAACTAAAATTTAAAATTCACATAGTTTTGAAATAGGGTTAAATGAGATAATGAAAATAAAGCGCTCAGCACAGATCCTGGCACATAAGGCGCACTGAATTAATATTAGTGATTATGATTAGCAAGAGGTCCTAAACTTCCGGCAAGCTCTGAAAATTAGCCTCATTAAGTGTTATGGGGCGGGAGGGGGGGCAAAATTTAAGTCTTCTGCTATTTTTCCTTTGTCTGGGGCCATCACTGGAATACAAAAGAATTTTTTCAGCAAGCCAGGCCTGGCTGGGGAGAATGATGGACAGGGTCAGAAGTGCTGCCTGCAGGTATGTCAGACGTTTGGAGGAGAGAAACAGGGCAGTCCTACGGCACCTTTGCCCCCATGTCCTTCCCCAGGACTGGCCCTTCTACTTACAGGAGTGTCTGCTGAGGGCAAGGTAGCAGAATGGGTCCTGGAGCAAAATTAACATCGCTGATTATATGATTGGATCTTTGGCTTTGATTTTTTAAAGGATGTCAATAAAATTTGCACAATTGAAAAACTGGGGCACGTGTAAGAGGAAGCAAGTTCGGAGAGATTATTTTAGTTCAAAAAATAAAAAAAACAGCTTAAATGGACTCATGAACTATTACAATTTGAAAGAATAGGTCACCCATTCATTCACTGATTCAGTACCCTTACTGAACTATTCCTTCATAGGAGGCGCCATGAAGCCGGACAAGGAGAGACACATAAAATATTCAGGGTCACTTTTTACAATCAAAGGGCAGAATGGTATAGTGGTGAAGCTCGCCCAAGCTCAAACGGTAACTCTACTGCTGACTAACTCTGCGACCTCGGTCTTGGTTTTCTCCTCTGTAACATGGTGATTATAAAGCTATTCTGAGGTTTCTATAAGCTACTGTTTGTAAGGCTTCTATTATTTCGAGGCATGTATGAGATTGCACATTGCATGTGTCGGTAGAGATTTCAGGGAGGAGTTCCACTCCTTGAGAGAAGAGTTAGGGACCCTTTAGACTTGTAGAGCCAGAAAGAATAAACTGATCTTATCTGGAATTAAATTTGCCTTTCACATGCTTACTCTTCAGGACAGCATATTTCAGAAACTAGTACCTAAAATCTTGTAAGGAAATAGCTCTAGATCCAACCTTTTGGGGGATGGATTACATAAAACACCTACACGAAAACTGTAAATTTTCCAGCTGAAATGAACTGAACAACAGTGCATACGTTTCCATCCGTTACTTAGTGCATCTGGAAAATAGAGAATATCGTTGGAGAAAAAGAAAAGGAATCTGGGTTTGCCTGTTTAACCTGTTTTGTTTCGTTTTGTAGGATAAGCTAACGGGAAAGGAAGGCTACGAGTGGCGCATCCGTGAAACCAAACTGTCTTCTCATCTGCTCCCAGGTGCCTACATGAGGTCAGAACAGTTTACCCCTTCATCTTATAAATAAATTCCTCCATTTCCTTCACTGTCTGTTCAAGGTTCCAAATATGTCAAACCTGGTCACCATCCTACACCAGTCCTTTCAGCGACTTCCTGCTGCATTTTGTATAAAGTCCCAGCTCCTTACCTTGGCTCGTAAGGCCAGTCTAATCTAGCCCCTGCTTATCTCAGCACCTGATTTCCAGCCCTTCTCTCCCCCTGACATGGCCCCTGTCACCTCAACCAAGAGCAAATCGATCCTGGCTCCTTCTCAGGCTTTTTTCTTAGCTCAGACATCACCTTCTCAGAGGCACCACCCCTGAACACCCTATTTAAAATTGCTCCTCCTCCACTTCCCTCCATCATTGCTGTGGCTGTCATTGTTTTCATCTCAGCCCCTTACATCTTATCCTGAAGTCACTTGCATTTCTTCTGTTTACTTGTCTGTTGTCTGTTTACTCATATGTAAATGAGTAATCTCATGTAGAAATATAAAAACAGATTTAAGAAAAAGTTTCTGCTGTATAGCACAGGGAACTATGTTCAATATTTTATAATAACTTCTGACGAAAAAAATGTGAAAACAAATATATGTATGTCTATGCATGACTGGGACATTGTGCTGTGCACCAGAAATTGACACATCATAATTGATGGCACTTCATAAATAAATAAGTAAAAAAATAAATTGAGTAACCTCAACACCTCTGTTTTCCAAGGCAATTTTGGACAACTTCTAAATATATGTATATACACACACACGTATACCTACATATAAATTTGTATTTCAATATTCTAAAAATATATTCAAAATTCTAAAGACATATGCACACATATGTATACATGTATGTGTATACGTGTATATATGTGTGCATGTGCCTATATATAAAACCAATTTTGTATTCCAATGTTATATACATAGACTTCATTTCTTTGTTCATTTCCATCTATTTCTTTCTACTCCTTGGGGACAAATAATACTAACATCTATACATTTATTTATTCAACATTTACTCAGAATTAGGCAGATGTTATTTGCTGGACATTATTTTAGTCACCTGGAATAGTGGTCAGCTAAACCAAGGTCCCTTCCCTTGTAGATTTGACACTCTTGCGGGAGCAAACTAAACACTAAACAATAGACAGGCTAAACTTATTAATTAAATAGTCTGTGGAAGCTAACAAGGTGACAACTGCTAAGGGGAAACACATCACTATATGTGAAGTGGATAAGCAGCAAGGACTTACTGTACAGCACAGGGAACTCTATTCAACTTCTCATAGTGGGCCATAATGGAAAAGAAACTGAAAAAAATACATATGTACGTGCAGAGCTGAATTGCTTTGCTGTACACCTGAAACTAACATTGTCAATCGACTACACTTCAATAAAAAATAAGAATAAGATTTTCTCAGACCAGATAAAGCGTCTATTTGACGTACCCCCTCTCTCCATCTGAGTTTTATCTGAGTCTCAACAAAGGGGCAAGGTTATGGAGTAAACAGCAGCGCTGAATGAAGAGGGAGGACTGAATATTTATTTAGGGCCTTTCTGGTGGGCCCTTACGTGTAGGGACTTACTATACTTAACCTCACTTTAACCTCTCTAATATAAGTAAATGTACCGCTATCAGCATAGATAAAGATGTACATATCCGTCTAACTAGGAGACAGCCAGAGTGTGCATCTGACCATTTCACAGATGAGGAAACTAAGCAGGCCATATTTAAGGTTCAAACCCAACTCTGACTCCAAAGTCAACCCACTTTTCACTTCATACCCACTTTATCCATTCAGCCCCCAGCCCCTGCCATTGTCGCTCATTGTAATTGGAAAACTGAAGTTTAATTTTCCAGAAAAGTGCTATTTAGTGTGTATTACCACTCTCGTGTCCATCGTTTCTCTAGGTTGAAAGAACTCCTATTTCAGTGAGAGCTAAACTTCTTCCACGGGCACTAAATTAGCTCAAAAGAAGAAAGTAGAAAATATGCACTCATAATGCTCAAATCCAAATTAAAGCCAAATATTGTATCCCTTTATTTCTCTGTAGAAGATTATGGTGATTAATGAGGATACAGAGCTTGCTTTATAGAAAAAAAAAAGCTCTCTTTTCATTGCCCAAACAATAAGTGTCAGTGTGCCTAACTCAGCTGCCTGTTAACTCCTCCCACCCCCAAACCTGAATCCCAAGGGGGAGAACAGTGTGCAGGTTGCGGGAATGTGTCTGAACCACATCCTTAAGGACACAGAAGGTGTCTTGACAGATCTGACTCCTAGTGCAGTGCTCACTTGTGATTCTCATGGAGGCCAGGAGGCTACGTGGTACCTGGGTTTTATGATGCTCCACGTGCCAGGACATGTGGATGACTCTGTGGAAAGAAGAATCCAGATCTACTTGGTTTTACGTGGCATCTGGACAGGCACAGATTCATAGAACACTGTGCCTTAGAGAGTACATTGTCCAAATTCCTCCTCCTAGAGGTGAGGAAAAGGACTTTTAGAGAAGGAAAAAAAGACACTAACCAGTACCAGGGCTGTTGGGCTGAATGACTGAAGGAAAAAAACATAACCTTGGAGTTAGAAAGCTAGGCTCCAAGTCCCAGCTCCATTATTTGCTGGCTGTGTGGCCTTAGCAAATATCTCACCTTTTAGACTCAGGATGTAAAATGTTGTTGACAATATTTGCCATGATTACTTCAGATTATTGTAAGAAAGAAAAAATGCTTGTGTGCATGTGTATATAGAGTATAACGAGCCTTTTGAGGGCTTCAAGTTCTGTATAAACAAAAACTGTTACCTTGAACCTAGGTCTTCCGCTTTCTAATCCGCTATTGATTTGGGCATGCAGTTGAATATCACTGCAGTTGTTATTCACAATGAAAGTTAAAATCCCCATGTGCCAGACTTGTGACAAATGTATGGGCATCTGATACCTACCAAATGCCGGATGACATGTGTTTTATTATACTCTTTTTACAGATGATGGGAATACAGTAGAGATAGACCAAGAAACTTGTCCAATGTCAAACCCAGGGATGTTGGTCTGATGCTAAAGCCCATGATGTCACACAGCCACAGCTTCAGGTCACCATGGCATCTAACCACAACTGGCTTAAGGAGCCATGTTATCTATGAAAGGAACATTTCCAGATATCAGAGAACTGACTGGCTCTCTTTTCTGTTGTCTTTAGCATTGATTGGGAAAAGAAGCAGCCAGTGTAATCACATGAACTTATGTGCCAGACAGGAAGAAACCACAGGCATCTCCTAGATATAAACTAGACATAAAAGGTCACCTGTCCTTATGTCCAATTATGTTAAATAATAGCTAGCCTGGTATGAATTCTTCACTGCCTTTAGAAGTCGAGATCGAAGCTCATAGCAGCTGCCCACTTCCCTGGCAACTTCCTATTTTCTTTCAGGTAATTTATTTATGACACTTGACACTGACTGTACTGTCAATATATGCAAGCATGAACTTCAGTGTCATTCTTCACTGTGTTTGCTGCAAACTGCCCTGTATTATTAGGATAAAACTGTCTTTTTCCATCATTGAGCCAGTGATGTCTAACCTCCGTAGAGTCTGTGACTCCTTATCATTTGTCTGATTTTGTGACTACAAAGTTAAAAAAAAAATTATAAAGTTATCTTATTATTCTGTAGTGATGGCCTCTAAGATAATTCATGAAATGATAAAGTATGAGAAAACTGGAAAGCCAGTGCTGGGTGTCCCTGACACAGCATGAATCCCTCATCCGTTTAAGTCTGCATCTCTTATGTATAGGGCACCGGGCCCTCAGGTGTTTAGGTGCTAATTCGGGACATGGACAAGAACACAAAGGGGCAAATTATTGGTCCACAGTTTAAAATATATACATACATGTATATATTTAAAAATCACAGTAGAGATAGAAAGATGTTATAAGCATTTAAAGGGATCCCAAAGATTGGGAAGAATCAAGAAAGGATTTGAGTAGCAGGTTTGGGAGGGAAAGAGGGGGAAAGGAGACAGCAGCTGAGGTGGTATGGTGTGAGGATACAGGGAGGGGACAGTCATGAATCTAGTTATTCTCGTCCTCAGGTCTGACAGTGTGGTGTCTAGTGAAACGTGGTCCAGTAGACCAAACACCTTTGTGCTCAGGCACACACTCATTCTAATTCTCACTAATTGGATAACTGTGGGCAATTCTCTAAGTCTCTTGGAGCCTCAGTTCTTTCATCTGTAAAAGGCAGGCAATAATATGTATCTGAGAGTTATTTTTATGCTAAAATGAAATGACAGAAGTACATGCACCGGTGAATGCTGATTTCCCTTGTCCTCCTCTGTTTGACCAGAAAATAGATTTCTTGGCATGAAACAATCAGGGTATTTTCTTTTTATTCTCCTTTCCCTTTTTAGCCTTGACTTTTACAAAGAGATGTGGTGATGGGATTTCAGAGTTGAAAGGAATCTTAAACAAAAATAACAATGTATTGTAGTGGAGGAAGCTTCGAGATCAACTAGAGAAGCCCCTTCACATTCAGGCCCCAAAGCAGAAAGACCCTCCACTGACAAGGCAGGGTGATGCCAGAATCAGAGCGGCAGGACCTGCACAAGGTCGGGTCCCTCCTAGCTCTGAAATGACAGGCAGAGAGGCGTCCCAGCATCAGTGCTTGCTTTGTGCTACGTGACAAGGTCCTGCTATCCAACCTCGCTGAGCCTCAGTTGCCTCAAAAAAAAAAAAACAAAAAAAAAAAAACAGGATGACTGCAAGGACTGAATGAGATGCTCTAAGCACTCAGTAGGAGCCACAATGGAGATCAGCAAAAGGGTCACTATTAAATTTTGATTTTTACAACTGAACAAAACCCATAAATCGAAAGAACCGATGGCAGAAGAAAGAATTCCTGTTTCTGAAATGCCTCCTGTGAGTAAGGGGCTGAGAAGGAGACAGGAGCTTCTAGGTAGGTGCCAGTGTCCCTGTTTCCCAGTCAAGGAGACTGAGGCCCATGTCCGGGTGACACCCTGCCTCAGGTACCGCCAGACGCTGAGACTCCACACCGGCACAGCTGTGAGAGCTAGTCGGAACACAGTCAGGCCACAAGGTCCCCTACCAACCCCGGCAGGGTAAACCATGCCTTCTCACTTTCAAAGAAGGAGAGAAAAAAAGGAAATGAGTAGCTAACCTGACTTAATCCCCCAAAATATCAGATACCAAATGTTCTGTAGCCTTCCTGTTCTTTGGGGTTTTTATTTCTCCCACAGAACAATTTCCAAAATGGGCAAAGATCACGGTAGGTGGCTCTCTTTCATATTTCACGGGCAAGGTGCAAGTGCCTCACCAGATCCTACATCTGCGTCACCAGCAAAAGCCTGACAAAGTTGAGCAACAAATGAAACTGCGTGTATGTTGGAGGTAATCTTTTTTTTTTCCTACCTCTCCCTCTGATTTTCTCCAGCTACATTCTGCTTTTCTAACTGCGCCAGGTAAGGTGATGCTGACTGCCTACTTTTTGGCAAAAGAAAACACATGCTTTCAAGTGCCAAAAGCAAGGAGCAAAACGTTTCTCCCCAAACTGTATCTGCCAGCCTGTCTGCTTGCTGCGAAGCAGAGAAATCTGATGGCTTGTGGGGAGCCTCAACAGATAAATGGCCCCATTGCCTGGGCTGGAAACAGATCTGTTCATTTTCCTACATAAGCCTGCAGCCACCAGTTTCCACAGAGAGGACTGAAACTCCAGACCAGTGATCAGCCTTGCCAGTGAGCAGTGGTCTTTTCTGCAAATGCTGTATCTGCATACTGCTCTCGATATTCCATCCTTTACGCTCGGAATTGGTAAAAGAAGAGAAAAATACTGTGGTCACTCATGACATTTATTCCTCAATCATCTTAATACCCTGAGTATTAGCATGAGGATGGCAGAGGGAAGGAACCAGTCAGAACAGGAAGAAAAATATGACATAATTCTGAACTTTATGTCTTCATCATACGCCTCCTCCTAGGAATTGAAGGTGCATTACCTCAAACGCAGGAGAGTGGGAAGGCTGCCCTGGGAGATCATTGCTTTGAAACTCCCTCCCCTGAGGGCTGGCCCCACTGAACTCTACAGAGCATAGTTTGCTACCAAAGAAATACCCTCTTTGGGACAGAAAGGATGCCCTGTAATCACCAAACAGATAAAATCAGCCTAACAACTGAAGTACATTGTTAAAGATCTCATTGGAGAGATGACCGGGTGTGACGGGAAAAGCCCTTAACTAGAAGTCAAAATGTGTGAACCGTATTCCCAAGGGTGAAACTTACTAACCACATGACCCTTGGCACCCTCTCATTTCTCTGACTCTCATTCAATTTTCTTCTCAATAAACTGAGATCAGCTAAGGAAGAGCTATCGACCTACTCACTACATGCATTTTACATTATTCCACTTAATTTAATCCTCACATGAATCCTCAGGGTAAGTATCTTTTTCACTTTAGAATTGGATCAAACAGAAACTCTAAGTGGTGAAATAAATTGCTTAGTATTACCCGTCTACATAGGAAACAGAGCTGGAATTTGAATTTGACCACAAAACAACTTTTTTCCATACTTCATCATATCATTATATTATCCTTCCACTATTAATATGCCCACCATGTCCTTCTTTCAAGGCTATTGCAGGTAACAAGGAAAATAATATATATTAAATACACTGTGGACATTTTAAAGTTCTCTCTCACTCTTTCTCTCTCTCTATATGTAATATATAATCTCAATAAGGAAGAAAGGTATAACTGAATAGCCTTTCCTTAAAGAATCAGAACTAAAAGGAATTAGCTTTCATTTTCCCATTCTCTTGTTCCGACCTTATTTTGAACAATTTCCTTTTCCCCACAGTCTCTCAGGCATGCGTTCAGATGTATCCTGGCCAGCTCATCACAATGCATGCACACGGAACAGGCTGACGGAAGCAAATGATCCCATCCTCTGCAAATGCCTGGTGCAGGAGGGACCTAAGAGGGTACCACCAAACACCTCTCTTTCCTCAAGATGTATCACACCTCCGTCCTGCATACATCAGCATCACAGGCATATGGGATGGACTGCGAAGCAGGCAGCCAACTATAAACACTGGATGCTCAGTTCAGGGACTTATGGCATAGCCAGGAGATAATAATAAATAATAGTATGAAGTCAATCAGAATAAAATCAATTGTTACAAGCTGGATGGAGGAATATAAGGGACACTAGTGCATTTTAAAATACCAATAATACCAATAATAAAGGAAGACTAGTGTGGCCACATGTGAATGTTAATGTTTAAAAAAGGTAAGTTTGTATCCAGAAAGGACTGAATTTAGCAGCATCACTGTATAAAACAAAAAAATACATAGGGATCTTATTGTTTTCCTATACTAGCTGAAAAATATAAATCTGCTTGTCTAAACTGAGACAGCAGGAATAAAAGGCTTCGAACAGTCTGCAACATAGATGGAACTTCCAACTTCTCCTCCTGCCTTACTACCTACTACCGCTCATCAAATTCAAGACCCTTTTTGCCAACAAAGGATGCCTCAGATCAAAGTTGCACAGACCTGAGGCTTCCTGAGGCTTGGCAGGGACTAGCATCACTGAGAAACATTTTATATTCCAAGTCAAGCATCTATGATCAAAGTCACATGTAGAGGGCATTCAGAAAACACTATAAAAGAGCTGTGCAAACTCCAAAGAAGGAAACACCACAACACTCAGATTAAAAAAAATAAAAAGTCACTCTATCTGAAAAATCAGCCTTCTAAGAACCCACTGTCTCCAGGGTTACTGCGTAATAATGTTTACAATTGTTGCCATCAGTGTCAAACTGGCCATGTGTCAGAACAGGCACTGTGCTAACCGTGTTATTTGAGTTACCCATTTCATCCTCCCTAGTGCCTTAAGGACTTGTGACCATTAGAATCTCCATTGTACTGCTGGGGGAAAAAAAAAAACACCGAAGTATCAGAAAAAATGGATAACTTGCCCAAGTTCACATAGATAATGTGCAGAAGAGCTGGAGTCAAAGCCAGGTAAATCCTCCTCCTCAGCCGGGAGCTAACCTGAGCTCTTCGGAGCAGCGCCCTGTTTCACAATTTCACAACTAGGGGGTGGAGGCAAGGAAGGCTGGGGACTGGCTCTTAAAGGAAACGACAGAAGTTTGCTTTTATGTTTGTGATTTTTCTCTTTAACTCAGCTTCCTTGTTCTCTCCCAGGACTTAGAAGCGAGAGGAGCTATGGCTGCGGGAGGTCAGCCAGTCCTGTATGAGAAGCATCCTGTCTCCCACAGGACCGCCAGGGCTGGCGGACCTGTGGGAGATACACTGGATGCTTCTCCGGGGCTAGAAAGATCACTGTACCGCACGAGATGACTGGCGCCCACGCGTCCCTCACCTCTCCAGCGACTCCACCAAGAGTCTGATGGACACCCTCGGAGGGGCATCTTTCTGAGAAAACAGGTCAGGGGAAGAGAGAGAGAAGCTGCAAGCAGTCTGTACCCAGGCTGCCACAGGTCCAGGCCGGAATGGACGTGATACCCAGTGGGCACGCTGGGACACACTGCCCCCTTCTATCCTCACCGTTCACAGCAGCACTCTGGAGAAACCAAGGCGCGGGTCTAGCAGGGTAAATCCTTTAAAGAGCTGGGAGAGGGGTACAGCTACGCCCAGCCATCCCACGACCGCGCTACTTAAATGCCTACAAAGATGGGGCTCTGGACAGTGGGTTCGAGTCCTGGCCACAGCACAAACTAGCTGATGTATCCCAGCCGCTGCCTCTCTCTGTGCCTCAGTTTGCCCTTCTGGAAAACAGGGTTGAAGGAGACGATTTGTAAGAATCTTTCCACCCTGAGATTCTGTAGGTCGGTGATCCCCCGAGCCCTCATCGCCGTGAGAGACTCACCTTTCTTGGGAAGCAGCGCGGGCGCAGCGAAGGCAGTGGGGATGGGTGCCGGATCGCCCAGCACTGCTTCTTTCGGTGCGCCTGGCCAAAGCGGAGCTCCGGGGACCCCGATCCGGCCAGTCTTCCCGCAGTGAGCCTCTTACTTTCCGCCGCACTTTCTTTTTTCCCCCTTTGGGGCTCCTCCCCCGGCGCGGCGCGATTGGCCGCCGTCGCGCGGCTCCGGCTCCTCCCGCCGCCTCGGCCCTCGCCAGCCGCCCGCGCTCAGGGCTTCCCAGAGCCGAGGCCTCGGGGCGGCACCGACAGCGGCCCCGCCCGCGGCGAGGAGGAGCCGCGCCGGGCCCGCCGCCCGCCGCCCGCCGCCCCGAGGCCGCGCTAGGCCCTTCGGCGCCCGGCCTCCGCCTGGGCCGGCCGGGGCGCGCAGCGAGGGAGGGCGCGGGACCGGCAGCTCGGCGCGCTGCCGGGCGCTCCGGGCACATGCGCCCCGGCTGTGCACACTTGGCGCTCATGGCCGAATCCTGCGCTGACAGTTGAGATCGCTACCACCCTTGCCTTTTCTTCCCGGCTCTGTGTATTTAGCTCACTGCACCAAGGCCGTGAAGCAATTCAGGCCGCAGGATTTGCGCCCCGACCTTGTGCCGAGCCCAGAGCGCGACAGGAAGAAACAGACTCGGTCTCGGTGGTCCGGAACTCCTGCTCCGCTACAAGTGGGAACACACAACTGTTCATGACGGCGAGACAGAATCTGTATTTTCCCTGGGGTACACCCAGTGTGCCTAGCACAGCGCCGGGCACAAAGGAGGTGCTCAGTACATGTATACTGAATGCGTGAATGAATGAAATAGTTGTTACAGAAGCAAACAATCTCAAAAGAATCAGTCCCTTTCACAAACTCCCGTTTCTCCAGATTTCCACAAGAACCCTCAGACACCCTCTCCCACTCTAGATGACAGTCTGCCTAGTCATCGTGAGAAGCTTTATAATGGCTTTCAACTCCTTTGCTCAAGAACCTCCTGTTGTTCTCTGTTGGTAATTCAGCACGATTTCTTCCTGGTTGTCAAAGGTCTTCATTGTCCCCCTTTCTGAGACTCTCTGACAAAGGCCGTCTACCAAGTTCACTTGTCTCTTTCCACGTGCTTTACTCACCACCACCTCCTTGACTTTTCTTCTGCTTTTAGAGTTGAATCTTATTTATTTATTTATTTATTCAAGAAATTGCGATCCAAAGAAAGCAATTAAAGAGAAGGAAAAAAAAAAAGACATAAAAGAAGGTCCTGGTGAATTAGCATGTGGAGCTAGGAGGCACCACTCTCTTAAGTATTAAGGACTAAAGATGGACATCAGAGCAAAACTCAGACACTGTCCCTGCCCTCACAGGGTTTAACTCCCCAAGCTAAAACAACAGTATAATTGAAGCTGTAGCAATGTTCATGTTGTTGCATTTACTGATATCACTTATGGAAATTAATCCTGAGAAATTTATTGTCTCAAGATAGTCGGCACACAGTACATACACACACCATTGTTACCAAAACAAAAAAGAAACAACCCCAAATTTTAAAAGTTTACTGCATGAAGCAGAAGTAAAACTGTCCTTTGATTTCTTATTCACTCATTAAATATATTTCAGGGCATCGATTTTTGTTTTCCTTACATAATACACTTATCAAGCACTTATGCAATGTGCTCACAATGTAGCAGGCACTTTGCATATATTAGGTAATTTAATTCTTACAATAATCTAGAAGGTACTATTATTATCTCCAATTTATAGATAAGACATAGAGAAGCTGTGTCTTGCCCAATGTCACAAGCTTACAAGATGAGAATGCAAAATGAGAACTGGGGCAGTCTTCTTGCTCTTAACCACTTCACTAGATTGTCCATGCGCTTCCTAGAAGTCCCGACTCTGTGCCAGACACATGCTGGTGATTCAGAATTGAACCAAATGTAATCTTGGACTTTCAGGAGCTACTCATAGTTTAAGCATGATGACAGGCATATAGACAAGTAATCACACTATTATATATCGTAATTTGCAGATAACATAAGTGACTGGGAATGAAAATGATTGCATAACTGATGCTGTATATTCACAGAATAAAGCATTTGCTGTCATAATGAACATATTATGAAAAATGTCTACAAAGGAAAAGGCTGACAATGTAAAATTGTGTAAAAGGTATAAAACATATAGATGGTAGTTGAAAGGAATGTAGAAAATGTTACTGTGTCACAATTATCAGAGTATTTTTCCTTTTTAAATTTGCTTAATGGTAAATGTTACTGTAACAATTGAGAAAAAATATTTTAAAACTAACAAACTAGGCCTTCAATGAACAATTTTGGCCCAAATGAATGAGTGAATGAGGCTGCAAACTCATTGGTATCAGTCAGTGCCTACCAGTTCTGTGTGCACAAGAGAAGCTCAAAAATTGATTAGATATTTGGAAAAGCATTATTACTCTCTTCTTCCCTCTGCTACTACCTTCTACCTCTTTTTTCAGGTTATCTTGAATCAGTTTGCAATAGTTGTAAAGGGGGCCTCAGAGTTTTGCTTTTCCCTTGAACCCAGTCCAAGCAGACTTTTGTCCCTAACCTCCATAGTCAAGGTTATCTAGTGACCTTCACTCTGCCCAAGGCAGTGGCCAGTTCTTGGTCTTCATCTTATTTGAACCTACTTAGCAGCATCAGACACAGTTGTTCAGTTCCTCCTTCAAACTCCTTTTTACTTGACCCCTTGTTTTCCATCGATTTCATCTGCTGCTCCTTTCTAGACTTTTTCATTAGGTCCTTTGCCTCTTCTGATCTTTGCAAATTAGAATGTCCCAGAGCTCAATCCTTGGTGTACTTACATTCCCTCCCTAGGGGATCTCATCTCAGACATCTGTATGATAAAAGCTTGCAAATTGAAATCTAGAGTAGGAACCCCTGACTCTGTTTATCTTATTGCTTCCTTCCTAGTTCTTCTTAGATGTTTCATACACATTTCAAACTTCACACTTTCAAAACAAACACTTTATGTTTACCCCTCACCAAACCACCTCCTCCCTCAGTTTTCTCAGCTTTGTAAGAAATATTACCTTTTACCCAGTTGCTCTGATCCTTCTCTTTCTCTCAGAGCTTATATGCAATCCATCAGCATATCTGTTTCCTTCACATTCAAAACACAACTCAAATCTGACCACTATTTCTTTCCTCACCACAACCAGCAGAGTCCAAGTCACTATCCTCTCCCCCATCACTGGCCCCCTGTGCTTAAATTCGTGCCCCCCCAGAGTCTTTCCCCACACTTAGAGTGATTCTTACAAACGGAAATCAGAATAAATACAGGCTAGTGGTTGCGGTCAAGCATCTTTGAGCTAGACTACTTGGGTTCAAGTTCACCTTCTATAACATATTAATATAACATTCATGCTACTTAACTTCTTTGTAGTTCAGTTCTCAATTTCATCGTCTATAAAATAACACTGAAGATAGTATCTACACCATAGGGTTGTAAAATAAAATGAGTGAATATAAGAAAAACACTTGGAAAAGAGACTGGCACATATGCAGTCCTATGTAAGTATTAATTATTATTTCCA
This sequence comes from Vicugna pacos, assembly GCF_048564905.1. NCBI lineage: Eukaryota > Metazoa > Chordata > Mammalia > Artiodactyla > Camelidae > Vicugna > Vicugna pacos. The sequence continues at coordinate 57,924,371 of NC_132987.1, read as the reverse complement.
CTAGTAATCGTATGACATATTCCACTCTCAGATAATTAGTGATTAGTCATCATGATTAAAAATATTTCTAGGCAAGGTCTTGACTTCACACTGACTTGACACTGGATTACTTCCTCAAATCTCTCACCGTGTGCTCCTTGCAGTTTCCCCAGCGCACTAACATGGTCCCAGGCAGAGGCCTTTGCACCTGCTGTTCCCTGTGCCTGGATGCTCTTCCTCATGGCTTGCTCCCTAACTTCATTTACATCCCTGCTCAACTGCCGCCTTCTCATCGAAGCCTATCCTGACAACTGTATCAAATCCCACTCCTTTCATTCCCTATTATGTCACATTTCAACGGATTTGTTTATTGACTGTTTCTTCCACTAGAATGTAAGCTCCAGGGGGGGGTAATATGTTGTCTCCCTAGCAAATAGGCAGTATTTGCAATTGTTCTCATTTAATAAACATTTGTTGAAGTAGGGATCTGGTTGAAGTAGGGATCTCTCATTGTTAAACTGAGACCCAAATATATTAAGTAACTAATTTCTTGCCCCACCATTGCTTTACCCTTTTTGCCAGGCCAGAATAATTGGAAGAGGAGAAATAAAACAATAAATAGCTTTTCTTGGCTGGGAGCAAGGTAAAGAAAGTACAGTACAGAGACATTTTACTTTAAATTTTTGGAAGGAAGGCAAACAGCAGGACTGAGCCAAAAGGAAAAATGTGAGAAAGGGAAAAAATAATTATGTCACCCTCCATTCCCTTACATGTTCCCACCTTTTATACTTCTCTGCCCTTTTTGCTTCCATCCCCACCCAAGCCACGAGGTGCTCTCAGCTGTCCACAGCCCCCTGTAGGACTCAATCAGGCATTTCCTCACTCCCCGACAGTGCCCCATGTTTCCAAGTCATCTCTCCCTCTTCCTCCTTTCTGCCTCTGTCCCCTCAGTTTGGTTCGCCAGGAAAACAAGCAGATCGAGCCAAGTCATGTTAAGGTGAAGATTCCTAAGAACTCAGTCCTGTCTTGTGAGAGGTGGACGCTCATGTGCTCAGACACATATATCTAACAAGTGAAACCGGAGCGTTTTCGAAGAGGACATTTGACTATGCAGTGGGAGGCTTTCTTCATTCATATCCTCAGCCTAGCAGGCTATGTTAAGTGCCGCCCTGAGAGATGAAAAGTGAAAAGGGATCCTGCGCATCCTGTCCGGAACTCTCTTTGCGCAGGAGTGGAGGTGAACGCCAGCCATGGGGGCTTCTCCCACACGGAGGTGTCAAAGACAGACATTAGTTAAAGCAGTGAAAACAGATTTTATTCAGTAACTCCTGACAGTCCAGGAAAGACCTGAGCCTCATTCCAATCTGTATAGAGGAGATTTGGGCATTTTAAAGGGAGAATGAAGGAGGCGAGAAGGTAGGGGTTCAGCGGAGTCAGAGAAGTGAAAAACTACAAGGGGTCAGTCAATGTAAATCCGATTGGGCCAACTGTAACTGCTGGTCGGCAGTGACTGAAGTTAGGACTCTGTCTTCCCACAGAGGCTGGGAGTCAGAGGCCCTAGCCTTCCAGAGGATAACATTTCAAAGAAGTGGCTCTCCGGTCCTCAAGAAAGACACTTCTGACTTGTAATAGATACATATTTACAAGTGTAAGCCCTTTTCCTTAAGTGCTTTAAGAAAGGGAAGTCAGATCATCAGTTGTTGGCCAGAAGAAACAGTAAATTTTCCTGGCAGCCTTGAGCTTGTTCAGGCAGGCATTTTAATGAGAGGTGGGGGTCATCACAGGGAGACAACCTTACACAGATAGAAGCCGGGCTAGAGTTTGGTCCAGTCCCTTGGTGAGGGGTTTGGATCGAGTTGTTAATGTGTTAAGAGCTCTGCAGTTCTTAGAGGTCACTAGTTCCCTCCGAGGTTAGCCGCAGTGAGAGAATCAGCGCCCCACACTCCCCGTTGTTTCTCCTTTAGGACTGGCTTCTCCCCCTTGGAATGCTTGTCTGCACCGTAATGCTCCTCCAGCACCTCTACGGGAGCGGATCTAGATGAGTGACAGGGTGACGGGCAAAGACATGTTTTCCGAAAGACAGCCTGAGTCTTCCTGGACTATGGCCTAAAGCTCCCGGAGACGGTTAGAAAAGACCTAATTTTCTCTCCTTGCTTTTCTCCTTCCAAACAGAAGCTTTGAAGCAAAGGTCAGGATTTTAATAAAGTCTTGGAAGCTGGTGATTATGCAATGTTGACACTTCACTACAGCAAGAAATTTAAAGACAAGAACTTCGCATGCAGAAAGGGGGAACTTACCTTTATGGCTCTAACGTAGCCTTGTAAGAAGTTAACAACACATTTACCAGCTTCCAGCCTCCAAAATCTAATCAAATAGAAGGCAGGCTGTTCACACAGATACCATCACCTGTATTATCCCATAAGCCAGACCCTTCCCAATATGCTTTAGGGGAGACTCAGTCTGAACTGGTCACCATCTGGTGACTAACAATCAATCAGGGGCAGTTAAAATCATGCTAATATTTGCTTGTTCCTACAGCAATCTGAGAGAACTGTGCCTTTCAGCCTTTTTTTTTTTTTTTTCCTGTGCAGCAACAGGAAGCCTGCATGATCCCCTAGCAGGCAGGCACTTGTCATATTATTCATCTCCAGAGAGGGATTTTCAACTAGTCATCTGGGACTCAGAGACTGTGGATGGGATTCTTTCTCTGCCACCAGCGTTGGGAAATTTGTTTTATCTCTTATTCATTCATTTATTCAAACATGTGTTGAATATTTGCTCTCTATGAGCACTGTGAGCAATGCTGAAATAGGGTTGATGTGGCTCTTTTTCTATAGAAAAAGACACAGTGCCTACATAGATGATACAATACAAGGCTGAACTAGTATTTCCTCTTCAATGAACAAGTCCTATGTGGTATACCCTTCGAACATGCATTATTTCTAAACTTTGCCATAGCCTGAAGAGGAAGACATAGTTTTCCCTACTCTTAGTGATGAAATATTGGAGTCAGAGACGCTTACTCACCTAAGAACACGCAGAGTCAAGGTTGAACACAACAGCTAACTCCAGGTTTTACAGATTCTGAAAGCCACGGTTTCCCATGCCACACTGAGGTCCACAAAAATGTTCATACGGCGTGCTCTCGGAGTATTGAGGAGAGAAAACTGTCTCTGTGGAGAGGATCAAGGAAAGAAACAGAAGGGGTGTCAGAGCAGGGACTGGAAGGAGAGGTGAAATTGAGGTGTATGATGACAAAGGCAGAAGAAAGACTCCACAGGACACAGGAAAAATATGCATTCATTCATTCAACAATGTGTCAATACATAAATAAAATAACTGCAAGTGATGTGGTAAATGCCTTTGGAAAGAGAGCACGGTATTGTGTGTGAGCCCAGCGGAAGGGGTTTGCACATGGTCCAGAGAGATGGGAAAGGGCGACGGTCAGACTCCCCGGACCCCAGCTGGAGAACATGTGGACGGTAGTGGGAGAAAAGGGTGGTGGAATGGACTTTAACTGGATACTGGCATAAAAATGGGGAAAATGCTATTGAGATGACTCATTAGAGAGCAAGAACTGTGACTTTCTGGCTTTTATATACCAAAATGGTGCTTGACATAAAAGATATTTGAACAAATGAAAGAGTTACTGACGCCTGCTGAGGGCCAGGTGCTCTCTAAGCCTGGTGCTTCTTACAAATATTATGTTATCATCACAGCATCTCCATGAGGTAGGTATTTATTGTTCTTATTTAAAAGAGATGAGAAGAGGTCCCTGGGAGGTAAGGACTTGCCCAACATCACAGAGCTAGGAGGCCACAAAGCTGGGTTGTGAAGCTTGACTCTAGAACTTGTGGTTTACCCTCACTCTCTACCCTGCTCTAAATGTCAGGCTCAGGCACTGCTGTTTTCTTAGGACTGTTGTTATTATTAACAATAATCATTTTATGGAAGTGTAACATAAAGACATTGAATTACAGAAATCACACGTGATTACTGCATGATCGATTTTCACAAAGTAAACACAACCAAGAAAATCACATCACCATGGCAACAGAGTTTGACTTAATATGGTGTCAATATCTTCATTTCTGTTGGGGTAAAATAGTCCGCCTGTAGTTTTCATTCACGTACGTGCTATTCATGAGAACTCGGGAGCTCTAGAGTCATAACGTGCCTGGAGAACGAATTAGTTGGTAAGCGACAGCTTCCCTTTGGGGAACGTGTTTGTTTTCTCGGGTCAGAGGTGATCTCCGTGAAGCAATACCACTAGAGACATGACTGAACCTGGGCAAATCTGGCTGCCTCTGAATCCCGAGCAGTAGAACAAGAAGAGACAGTGAGACTTCTGCATCTAATTTTGAAAATGGTCAATAATTAACATGCTGGCTTGTTGTGTTTCTACAGTTGCAACCTGTAACATTTAACGTGGTCAGAGAGTCAGCTTAGACACAAGAAAACCCTGATAATGATAAGGAAGAGCGAAGATGTCAGAGAGTAAAGAGGCAAAGGGGACACTTGATGGATGCTAGGTGACCTGAGCTTGCTCTGGGTTTGGCTTCTCATCCTCTGTGTGATCTGCACACAGCCACGTCTGCTTCCTGAGCTTCCAGTTCCTTTCCTTTAAGATGATCATGGACTTGGCAATATTGTTCTAGAACAGTCATCATTCGCCCTTACAACTAAGCGTGTAAATCACCTGTGGCTTTTTATTTTGTTTTTATTATTTTTTGAATGGTTTTGTATTTAATAGTTAGAGGTGCCCGGTTTTCATGCTAATGTGTGGGTTGTGACAGTGAGAGAGATGGATCACCTCGCTCCAGAAGGGATTCTAGAAAGTGAAATTTGACATAGACAGCTGGACTTGCCGATTCTTCAGTTGTCTTCCAGGGTTGCGTTTCTAAGAATATATGTCAGCTTAAATATAAATGCAGAAAAGTTCATAAACGGCCACTGAACCTGACTCTGAAAGAAACTGCATTTAAAAACTATGTATTTACACATTATTATATATCAAGTACATAAACAACAAGGACCTACTGTATAGCACAGGGAACTACATTTAATTTCTTATAATAAGCTACAAGGGAAAAGAATCTGAAAAAATATGCGTATGTATATGGATAACTGAGTTGCTTTGCTGTACACCTGAAACTAACATTATAAATCAACTACACTTCAATAAAAAAAAAATTAAAAAAAAGAAAAAGAAAAGAAAAACTATGTATTTAAATTGCATTTATCTGACAGAACTACTCCACACTTCTTCCCTTAAGAAGTAATTGAATTTAAAATACATTTGGTAAAGTTTACACATTTCTAGTAATTGAATATCACATAAAGTCCACAGGAAGGAAGAATAATTAAGAGTTTTTTCAAACTGTGGTTGTGTCTGCTTATTAACCTCAAATGAACTATAAAGTTGTTTGCTTATTTGAGATCTGCTTTTCTATTTAGAAAGGTTACTACATGAAAATAAAGATCAAAACAGTTTAGAGATTTTAAACAACTAGTAAATAAATGTAAAATCCAGTATTTCTTACGAAAGCTATGGCAACTCTGCACACTCATGTTCATGCTATGGAATGCAAGATGACTTCCAGCTGGGAAATCAGGCAAGGTTTTATGGAGATGGTATTTGAGATTCATCTTGAGAGATGGATAGGATTTGCCAAGAAGAGAGGGAGGGAGGAGGCACTTAGGCAAGAGAAGCAGCAAGGACAGATGCATAGTGGCATGTACGTGCACAGCAAGGTCCCAGTTTTCTTGTCTATAATCTCTACCCCTGGGAGTAGGTAGAGATAAGATAGGAAGCTGGTCTGGCCATGTTGAGGCACTGTTGTCTGCAACCGTAGGAAACCTTTGAAAAAGGATAAGTAAGGGTGTGGGTTGCCTAAGGTCACACATGTAATAAGAGAGCAGTTAGACTAGAATTCAGACTGTCAGATCCAAAGTCTAAAGATCTTTTTTACTGTCCCCATCTTCTGATATGGGGTTGGTAGGGTCATGGGATTATACCCGAGTCAAATATGCCACACTTACTGACCCCTAGACTTTTCCATATAACTGTCTACGTGTTTGAAAGTGGAATTCCTAAAAGTAATAGATCAAATAACATGTATAATGACTTCCCCCGGTGGCTTCAAGGTCTTCTCCAGGGTAGAAGGTACCAGTTACTTATCAATGCAGAGCAACGGCATACGGGGCGCTGGCATCAGGAAGCCCTGAAGGGCAGTGCATTAGAAACTATGAAGGGAATTTTAAATTGACCGAATGCAATTACCCAAGTTGGAATTTGGCCAAGGTCTCAAGATTTAATATCATCACTCATCCTGGATCCTTGTAAAGACCCTCTGTGGTCAGAGACTTTTAATTTTATTGTCCCTGTAAAATTCATGGGACAGCATTTCTCAGCGTTTTCCCCCTAAACTGGGACTCCTCACCTTTTTTTCTTGGCCACGGTGCTTCTGATATGGCTTTGATTGCTGCTGCTGACACCAAGACACTTTCATTGCCCCTGAAGGCCACTTTATTTATTGGTGCTATGTTTCCAAAAGATGTATTTTCTTCCACAAATATGTTTAGCTGGCCACGTAATAGCATAGGCTGACATTTTGGTCACTACTCAGGAGGGCAGCAGGTTGTGTAAATTCCACAGCTCCGGCGTGTCGATTGTGAGGTACCTTGAAAAAATTTGTACAAGTTGACCTTGCTTTAAAGAAAGAATCATAGAAAACATACAATTGAAAATACAGCAGGAAGTAGAATCTAGTATCACATTTTAAAACTCAGTAAGATTTAATCAACTATTATGCATACACACACAACTTTTTTTATAGTGAAAACTAAAACATGGCTAAAATAAAAATATGTGTAGAGATAATACTGCAGAATATTTGAAAAATCATGAGATAAACATCCAAATTAGGCAAACATGTGATCAAATAGGCAAATGTGTGATCAAACTATTAATAAATAAGGGAATGTAAATTATGGAATAGTACTCAACTGTACCAGTAATCAAAGAAATGCAAACACAGACAATGATGGACATTTTTATAGTCATTATTGAAAAAAAGTTAAAACTAATTTTGCTAGTGAAATTTTGGCATCATTAGTATCCTGTTTCATTGCCATGATGAGGTTAAGTAAGACTCTTTGAAGAAGCAGTTTGGCAATGAAAGTCAAGATTTTTTAAAACGTTATATTCCTCAAGCCAAATTTTCAATCCTGAAAATTTACCTAAAGGAATAATTCAAGCAAAGAGAAAAATATATCCACATAGACATTCATTGCAAAACTGAATGATAACCTGAGGTTCATATCCAAAATATATAAAGAACTTCTCTGACTCAAAGACAAAAGCAAATCACCCAACTAAGAAATAGGCAAAGAACTTGAATAGACATTTTTCTAAAGTAGATATACAAGGGGCCAAATACACACATTGAGAGATGCTATGTAGGACTAACCGTCAGAGATGTGCCAATCAAAGCCACTACGAGATACCACCTCATACCCGTTAGGATGGCTACTATAAAAACAAACAAAACAAAGCCCTTCCCACAAAACCCAGAAAATAACAGGTGTTGGTGAGTATGTGGAGAATTTGCAACTCTTGTGCATTGTTGGTGGAACGTAAAATGGTGTCGCATCTATGGAAAAAGGTATAATTCCTTTAAAAAATTAGAAATAGAGTTGCCATATGATCTCACAATTCCATTTTGGGTATATACTCAAACGAATTGAATGCACAGTCTTAACAGACATTTGTACACCCACGTTCACAGCGGCATTATCCACAATAGCCAAAAGGTGGAAGCAACCAAAGTGTTCATTGACTGACGAAAGGAAAACAAAAGTTGTATATAGGTACAACGGAATATTTTTCAGCCTTACACACTAAGAGCATTCTGATACCTACTACAATGTGAATGAACCTTTAAGACATTTTGCTAAGTGAATAAGCTCGTCACAAAAAGCCAAATGCTGTGACTTCACTTACATGCGGTACCTAGAGTAGTCAAATTCATAGCGACAAAAAGGAGAATGGTGGTTGCCAGGGGCTGCAGGTGAGGGAGAAAGAATAGTTGTTGTTTAATGGATATGGGATTTCAGTTTTACAAGAGAGAACAGAGTTCTGGAGATTGGTTGCATAAGAACGTGATATACTTAACCCTTCCAAACTGTACACTTAGGATTGGTTAAGATGATAAATTTTGTGTGATGTGTATTTAACCACAAGTTTAAAAATGACAACCTGGTTTGGTTAAAAAGTAGGAAAATGATTTAGACAATTTTGAAATGTCATGTGACAGAGTATTACATAGCCATTAGATATTATAATTACACACAGTATAAAAATTCTTATGATACTTAGATTTGAAGACACAGAATTCAAAACTCGTATTTATAGGCCTACACCCTAATATAAAAATGAAAAGAATTAAAGTGTTAAGATGATAAGGCTGTATGTGAACTTTGTGATGTTCTATCTAAATTATTCTATAATAATGCATTTGTGAAAGAAATAAAATTGGTACTATTCCTCTAAAAATACGGGTGTCTATATTTTGTTTTATGGGGAAGGATTAAAAAGAAATGCTCTTTCTCTCCATGGAGAAATGAGCAAGTAAGTAACTTGTACATAGAGGAAACCCCTTTGGAAATACAAATCAAAACTCAGTTTTTAGTTTGGAATAAAAGCAAAAAAAACAAAACAAAACAAAAGAAAAAGAATCCTGAAATTTAAATCATGAACTATAGAAAATTCCAAGGAGACAAATAGACTGAGAATACTGTTTAATATTTTATGTTTTAGCATATCTGATTTTTAATTCATTTTTAATATTACTAATAATGTTTTATTGAAAAGTTTTTTTTTTAACTTTTAGATGTATGGTTTCATGAAGTTAGTAATCTTCCTTTTATAAGTTCATACTTAATGTTGCAAAAACAATTTTCTATTGGATTATATCTCCAATTTTGTAATGGTCATTAACAGAAAAATATTATTTGGTATACATTCTTTGTAATAAATAATTTTAGAGGTACCAATGCTAACTTTCAGTGTTTATTCATTCAATAAATGTGCAGTTGTATTTTCTTTCTGATTTTTAAATCAGATATTCACAAACATGTCAGATGTTTCTGAGATGTTATTTAGCATGTCGCAAACTACCTGTAAAGACAAGGTAAGAACCCTCATCACCTTTGTGATAAGCAAGCATTTGGAGAAGATAAATGAAATCATATGAAACTACCATATATGAAACAACATTTAAATGAAGAATTCATTATAAAGCAGACCATTGGAGAGAGAGAGAGAGAGAAAGAAATATGTTTCCCCAAAGTGTGGACACATGAAACTGGAACCACAGCAACACCATCAGGTGTCCCACTAAAGTTGGCCAGGATTTCCTAGTATTCGCCCAGAGCCCAGCTTGGGTTGAATTTCCAACTTTCTGACTGATTGGTGATGGATTCTTGAATAAGTTATCTAACTTTATGCTGTAGTATCGACACATGTAAAATGAGGATTAAAAAAATCTATCTCAAAAGGTAAATTAGTACGAGGATAAAGTGGAGTAATGCATTTCAAGTGCCCACCACACTGGCTAGTGCATTATGTGAGAAAATGCAAGTTCCTGCCCCGCCGCTTGACTTAAAAAGAATCTCTAACTTGTCTCGTTTCTAGGAACCACAGGTATCTTAAGGGAACCGTAGCTGATACTAATTCTTATTCTCCCCAAAGTCTAGCGCAACTCCTTACATGTGATAGGTACTTGATATATATTTATTGATCAACACACGCATTCAATAAACACTTTTTGCTGGATCAACACTGCAGCAGGAGATGTATGTTTTTAAAATGCTTTCCTGATTTACTGTGAGAAGTCAGAGGTACCAAACAGAGAGTAGCTGGAGGGTCAGCTCCTATGTCACTACGTAAGAAGAGGGAAAGGTCCTCCTTGGATACGTTGAAATGATTGTAATTGTCTATGCTTATGCATTTTAATATACCTTACAAGGCATTATCACCTATGACTTGATCCTCAAAACAATTATGTAAGAAAGCGAAGAAGCAGGAAATATCCTTCCCAGCTTAACAGGAGGCTCAAATTGATTGATGTGATTTTAAGTATCTAGTAAATATCAGCAAAGGGACCAGCATCCAGGTCTGCCACATCATGTTCTCTTTATGATGCTGCTTTGGTGTAGTCTGTTCAGTCACAAGACCCAACACTGCCTTGCAGCCCTGGCTTTATTATTTGCCTACGTCCATGGAACACAGGGGTAGTCAGTCTCTCCATCACTAGGATTCAGTATTTAGTTCTGAGCTCCACCTGGCATTGCATTGCAGTTTAATGAGACAGTTGACTCCTCATGAGAAAGATGTCAGAAGACAATTTTATTAAAATTACTGTAATCATCATTATTATTTCATATGGACTACTCCACTAATGCTTTTCATACTCTATTCATATTAAATAGTTATAACTCTTTGGAAATCTCTACCTTTGAAAACTCAAAACTCAGAGCTGAGGTTTTGAAAAGAACTCAGTGTAAAAAGAGTGGGTGAAATTGCATAGTCTGCAAACTAATTAAATGAAGTTGGCATCTCAAGAGGGAGATTGCTAGCATCTTTCCCAGGCATCTTTGATGGCAGCTGCCTGAGATGAGCACAAATGCCATGTGATTTGGTTTCATCAAGTTAGCCCCTGCTGATATAACAAGATGATGTCTTATCACCTATGAAGCCCTGATGTATTAGGCAACATTAAATCATGTGGCTGTCTTTCTCAACCCACTGGCATGTCTTACTCTAAGGTATAGTGAGCAAAAATTACTCTCTGGAACTGACAACACAACGCAGGGATACAGAAACCACAGACTACAATTCACATGCCCTTAATATTATCTTTGCATCCCTTTTTATGCCTGGAACCAATCAATCATTGTTTACCATGCACCTACTGTGTACAAAGTACTGTGCAAGGCATTATGGAGAAGGATGTTCTGAGTCAGGCCCATCCTCTGCCATCAACAAAACTTTGGAATCTCAAAGGAGGCAAGAGCACACAAATATATATGACAGAAGGGAGACGGGACGAGAGCTGTAGATGGTTACAGAGGGCAAAGGAGTTCAGAGAAATTTTTAAAATCCCTCCAATCGATTCCGTCTGGCAAATTGTCTCCGTCATGTATATTCCTTGGTTTTAAGCAACTCTGTTAAAACCTAACACCCCACACTCTCACTTTGTATCCTATGTTGGCTCTTCCTGAATTAATCACCATAAAAAATTAGAAGTCTCTTTTTGAGTCTCCTATTCCCACTCCTAGTTTGAGAGTTAGTTCTGCTCATTAAGTGGTTTTAAATATTATGTTTTATTTTCTGCTAATGGAAATCTTGGCATCCACATAGTTAAAATCTCAAAGGAGACAGAGAAAGAGGTATTTTTCCCAATTGTCTGGACTCAAGCTCATGACTCCTGACTTAGGACCATCTCTTCCAAAGGACGATGGAGGAGAGACATCTGACAGTCAAAACGTGCAGCCCATTACTGAGAGTCTTAAAGGTCAGACTGCAAGTGACCTGCTCTTATATGTGAGTTTCACAATGACTAAAGAACAAATGTTCTGAAGAGGTTAGCTGGATAAAATGACTATTATAAACTCACCGTTTATGTATGTCAGGACAAATGGAGCAGCATAAGAGTGTTTTTTTTTCTGAATTTCTTTGAAGTATGACAGAGAAAATTAATTTGAGATGAGAGAATAGAAAAGGAGAGCTATAAATTTGGAATTTGACAAATAAGGCCTGCTGATACAACATGCCACGTCTGAGATAAAAAACGAACTTATTAGGAAAGCCGAAGTCCTTGTGAAGAAGTTTCTTTTCTTAAAATTTTTTTGCCAGTCAGGCTTTTTAAATTTTTTTTCTTTTGTGTTATTATTCTTCTTTCTGTGCTTCCAAAATCTTGAGCTATGGTCAGATCATCAGCACTATCATCATCATGGGAAAAAAGATACATAAAAAGTGGGTGTGAACTTTCTCTGGGTTATGTACAAGCTAGCAAATTAACACCTTAAACTGCACCTTTAAGCTTTCAGCCCTGGGGGTGGAAATAAGGAACCTACTAAAACTAGACAGGAGCGTTCATATACATCTATTTACATATATGCAATATGTATATAGGGCAAGGATAAATTTATGGTGCTGCTTTCTCATATGCATACATACACGGGTGCACACACACATCCCACACACACCAGGCAGTGCTCTTGCTATATATGTATATGTACACACAAACACCCATGTGCCATGCTTTATTTAGCACTTTGTCCATCTGTTTAAGAAGTTTCCATCTATTCCCTTCAATTCCCATTAAGTGTGAGCAAGTGTTTCCCATTTAGGATCAGGTGCCTCCATCTTTTTATTTGCTGTGCACATGGTATACAGTGCTCAAAGCACAGAAGGCACTTAGTAAATATTGTTTGAACTAAATTGGATTGCGTGGTGAAGACTTTAGGTGATCAATTAAATCAATACAACCTTGATATAATATGTAACATAGGCACAATAAGACTTGGTTTAAATCTATAATCAGAATAGTTCAAGTCCTGGAGTTTTGAAGTATTAAGATGCAGAAAAAGGATGTATCCAGACATAGAAGTCACAGAACCCAGGTGTGAATTTCAGCTCTGTTATTAATAGCTGTGTTGTCGGAGCCAGCCGACAATCGATCAGGTCCAGAAATCTGTGCTGCAGGACTGAGAAAAGAAAGACAAGACTAAAAGGAAGACAAGACTAAAAGGTGGGGGAGAGGGTCTCACTCTAGCCCACAAGACGCTAGGTCAAGAGTGGACCTCGTGTTTATTTCCAGCAGTTAATTTATATGCTTTTAACCCATAGGCAACAGTATTGTAGGTAACGGTATTGTTTTTATGATCTCTTAACAATGTGTACTAAAATCAGTAACTTGTGCATAGTTACATACATCATTATTGTTTATATTTCTCATCAATCAAGACTAACCGTTCCCCATGAGCTAACATCATTGATAACTGTTATTGTTCCTCTAGGCTAACATCGTGATTTGTGTATTGGTAACTCAGGTGATTGTCACTAAGATCACTAACTTATGTAACTTGTGTATTGGTAACTCAGGTGATTGTTACTAAGATCACTAACTTGTGTGACCTGTATCTCTCTTTCCAGAAGCCCCTGTTCTTAATAACTCAATGGCATCAAGATGTTTTTCCGACTCCAAATGCACCTGCTGTTTTTCTAACAAAGGGGTGGCGGGACAGAGATTGTCTTTGCTCAGTCAGCCTTAGAGCCTGACGCCCCGCACTCTGGGAGTTTAGGCCCAGTTTCTGTGCTCGGCAGCCCTCAGGTCATGAGTGGCCCCCTGCACTGTGTGACTGGGGGGGGGTGATTTATTTAACATCTGGTTGTTTGAAACATCAAATCAAATAACCTGTACAGGCGACTTGTACATGATAAGTACTCGATAGATGCTGCGTTCCTTTTCCTTTTCTGTTTTGACCAAATTCTAGCTCTTTAACATTTGGAAATAATAACTTTGTCTTTTGTGGATTTTGAATATGCACTCTTTCTCCCACTTCAAAGAATATTAAATGCTTAAAAATATTAGAACTTTGAATTAGTTCAGTTACGCTATCCATTGTTTTATTCAGCAGACGTGCATTTTCCACTGTAGTAAGTAACTGTGAAGTACACATGTATACGTAAGGATGCTAATATAGATGGAGACCTCCCAGTGGAGCACCAATAAGGCTAACACGGCCGTTTGGAGACTGAGATCTATACGTCAGACCTATGTGACAGTGGAAAAATCGTTTCTCCATTTTCTGGGTCGCAGTTCCTCTACTTTTCAAATGAGGAAGTTATATCGTATCTGAGGGTTATCTTAAGAGTTTTGAGATTTGTTTGCTAGAATTTGTGGGAAGCAACAGAGGCAGAAGGGGGAAGAGACAGTTATTTAGCCTAGTTGAAGAATGGGTTCATTCTTTTGAATTTCCTCTATCCCTTAAGTGTTCAGAATTGAAGTGCACCCTTTTTCAAACAATTGTTCCTAAAAATACTTAGATCTTTGATTACGCTTGCTTTGTAATTTGAATTATTATTGTTTCCAACAATGACAGTTAATCTTATCCTCATATTCTCTCTTTGTGCAGCCCGTCCATTTCAACCACTTGCTGAGAGCATCCTGTGTGTCAGCTGCCTTGGTGCTCTGGGCCCCGCACAGACTGAGACACAGTCCCTGTTGTCGAGCTGTTCACAGCCTAGTGAGAGACTGCAAGAGAGACTAGGCAACTGGGGATGAACAAAATAAGTTCTCTAATTAGGGCATGAGAAGGTGGGGAGCATCAAGGGTGGAGAATTTAATTCTGACTGAAGGAAGCAATGCTTATTAATTTAAAATAAATGAATTTTATGTTCCCATACACTTTTTCAGAATGACTGTTTCCTTAAAAAAATAAAATAAAATTTGAGAATAAACCAAATTTAGGTCCTGTGATTCTACCGATAAAAGGTTTTGCTCCTAAGTGTCAGATCCCTCTGGCCTTGATGAGATAAGAATCCGATAAGCAGAGGGGATTTTCACCATCACTGCCCTATCCCTTAATCCTGATTTCAGGTCACTCATTCATTCAACAAATATTTGTGGGGCAACTTCTCTGTGCCAGGTACTGTTCTGTATTCTTGGGATATAGAAATAATTGAACTGACAAAGATTCACCTTTGTTCCTTGGAAAAATGGCAGATTCTAAGACAGGGACAGGAAATATACAGGATAATCCTGGATCATCTCGTAATGCTGGAAATTAAGAAAGTGCTGAAAACAATTGATGGAAATATGTCAAGTGGGTACAGGAATAACAGGAAGCACTCCTAGTGGCCAAAGGTGGAACAACCTGAGCAACAAAATTAAGTAGTGTTGGATTATAAACCAAAGCACTAAAGAAAATACCCTTGAGTTTGTACTGATAAAAGTTAAATGACTGAATTCCAAATAATTTACATATATACTCCGCCCTGGAGGAGTTGGAGCGTAACTCCTCCCTCACTAAGTGTGGACTGTTCAAAGTGACTTCCTTCCAAAAACTACAGTATGAAAAGATAGGGGGAGGGAGGTAACAGTACAGGAGAGAAATTGGATAAACACTACGTCAGCTAGCCGATCAAGGTCAACATCATCAGCTATAATTCTTGTTGATAGTATGCACTCTTGATATGATGTGATAAAAATGGCAATTTGCCTCTATGATCGCCCTCTCTGGAACCCTATAACCTTAGTCTTATCATGAGAAAAACATCAGAAAGTTTCCAAGACAGGGATATTCTGCAATATATCAGCCCATTACTCTTCAAAACTGTCAAAAACATCAAAAACAAGGAAAGTCTGAATAACTTTCCTAGCCAAGAAGTGCCCAAGGAGACTTGACAGCTTAATGTAACATAGTCTGCAGAAGGGATTCTGGATCAGAAGGAGGACATTAAAGAAAAATTAAGGAAATCTGAATAAACTATGGACTTTGGTAAATAATGTTTCAATATTAGTTCAATAATTGTGTCAAATGTACCATACTAAAGTAAGATGTCAGTAATAAGAGAAACTAGGCACCAGATATATGGGAACTCTCTGTGCTAAATTCTCAATTTTTCTGAAAATATAAAGCTGTTCCAAAAAGTAAAGTCTATTTAAAAAATTCACACTGAACAGAGCTAAATAATTTATGTAAAAGAAGTTGTAAAATCCATAGTATCAGATGAAACAAATCTTATGGAAAAAAAAATTAAGCTAAAAAAAAAAAAAAGAATAGAGCTTGCTGGGTATAATAGCATTTTACCTAGAGTGACGAGAGAAAGTCTACTTGAGAAGATGACATTTGAACAAAGATTTATAAGGTGAGACAGGGAATCGCACAGCTAAAGAGAAAGAGATTTCAAGGAGCTGGAATAGCAAGTGCAAAGGCCCTGAGGTAGGAGCAAACTTGTCATGTTTAAGGAATAGCAAAGACACCAGTTTGGTCGTAATGGAGTAAAAGGTAAAGTAAGAGATACAATGTATGACTTGATTACGTAGAGCCTTTTAACCACTGTAAGATATTTATCTCTTATTTAAGGTGAGATGAACTGTTGTAAATATTGAACAGAGAAATTTACATGATCTGATCTAATTTTTAATGGGATCGCTCTGAGTGCATATCATAGACTGCAGGGGAGGCTATTGCAATAATCTACATGAGAGATGATGGTGGATTCGACCCGGGATTTGGAGGTAGAGTTGGTGAGAGGTGTTTGATTCTGGATAAATTTTTAATGTAGAGCCAACAGATTGCTGAATATTTGAATGGAGGGTGTGAGAAACAACAAAGAGGATGGAGAGGCCACCAACTAAATTTGGAAAATTGTAAAAGGAGCAGGTTTATGGTAGAGGATCAGGAGTTCATCACCAAGTTTCTTTTATTCTCCGTCCTAAATATGTTTCAGATTTTCTTTTTTGCTATTTCCACTGCCACTGCTTGTGGGAGCCCATGATTGGGTTAACACACTGTAACAGATCCCAGCCACTTATCTTCTTAAAGATGTGCTTAGTAACTGCCTTGAGGTTTTAGCAATTACCCATGCCCCCAGCTATAAATGCTGGGCTGCCTGCTGTTAGTCTTCTAACCCCAAAACAGCCTTGGGCTGGAATGGTAAACAACTTATAGAAAGCTGCAGACTCAGAGGTGAGAAGGCTGGTTAGCCAATGACGGGTAAGACCCCCTGAGGGGGCAACCTAAGACAGGCACAGTAGCCTGAGTCCAAGTTGTCAAGCAGCTGTTTCTCATACTTTCCACCCTGATAAGCTGAGAGGCTCAACATGAACATGATTCACCAAAAAGGGTCTTCTGACCTTGAGCCAAACACCAACAACAGACAAAGCCCTTGTACTCATTGTGATCCCACCCTGTCCTTCCCTAAATTTCTGCATTCCTCCTTTGACTGTACTCAATAAATATGGGAGATCTGAGAGGCTCGTGGAGTTGGCTCCCAACTCCCTCTCACTCTCTTGACTTTTCCATAGAGTCTTGAGTAATTCATTCCGTCTCATTGGGACTTCTGCTGGCCAGAACCCACAACTGGTGACGAACCCACAACTGCTGTCATCAAATATCTATCATTCTTTCTCCTGGTCCTTTGCCATAGCCTCCTAAATGGACTTTCTGCTTCATTCTTGTCCTCCTACTACTGGTTTCCCTCCAGAAAATGAATAGAATCTTGTAAAAATGTAAATGAATTAAATCATTCACTGCATAAAGTCCTCCCAATGATTTCCATTCACTTCTTGCAGCTAAATCCAGATCCTGTCTGTACCATCAACCTCATGTCCTTACTTACTAAACTCCAGTTACTCTGGTCTTTTCTCTGTTCTTCACTGCAAGCTCTTTCCTTCCCTGCCCCACTCTCTACTTCTTACCCCACTTCCCGCACTGTCACTACCTCACCCAGGGCATTTGCACAGACTGTTCCTTCTGCCTGGAATACATTTCTCATGATTGGTGCTTTCTTGGTCTTTGCACCTCAATCTCAGAAAGCCTTCTTCTTTGTTCTCTGTTTGAAACAAACTCCCTCTCTCCTTGTTATTCTGCCTCAGCCAAGTGTTTATTTCTTATCACAATTTGTCATTTGGTGCTTTTGTTTGTCTCTCTTTCCATTTAACTTCTAAACTCTATGAAATCAGGGGCCAAATCTGTTTGGTTTCATAATTTTCCCAAGTACCTAATATAGAACGATAAACAGCATTAGGAGCTCAATAAATACTTGATGTATTAACACATTTTGAGTTTTTCCAATTATTTTATTAATACATTTCCTTGAGCAGGTCCTTGCCTCAGTTTTACACCCTCATCTCGGATGCGAAACCATGGAGTTCATAGTTTCACAGAGAAACACTGATAAATACTTAACCTATAAAAGCTGCTCAGTAGCTAGCCTCAGTGATAAAATCTCATTGAGTGGGCCTCTTTTCTGCTCAAGTGGAGTAAAAATAGGCACTGCTTAGCAACCAGCATTTTGTACTGAGCTCTCTCCTCCAAGGAAGGCAGAGTGATGCTAGGGCTCAAACAGTGAAGAGATTTAGGAACTGGTACGAATATTAAACAATTAGGGAGAAATGCTTTAGAGAAAAGGCTCCAAACAGTTGCTCCAAAAAGAACATGAGCAGGACCTGCTAGTGGTGAAAGGATCTCTTTTTACAGGAAACCTTTGCATCTCCTAAATTAAGGAGCATACGCTGGTCAGATTACAGAAGATTCTTCCTGTGCACCACAATAGGCTGACTGCACACAGCTCTTCCTTACCCTCCTGCTTAACAGGACTCCTTGCTTTTATTACCACATCACCAATCATGGAAATAAAGTTAAAACCAAATTAAAAACTGAGTTCTGTTTGTTAGCTTTGAGCTTTGGTTTGGGTTTTGATTATTAACCCCAAAGTGTATGCCAATGGGTACATTACAAGTGTCTCAGTTCTATTTCTGCCACTTCACCTTTGTACAAACGTAGGCAAGTCACTTTTGCTCCCTGAGACCCATTTTCCTCAACTGTCAAAGGAGATGATTCAGTGATCTCCAAAGCCTCTTTTAGATCTAAAAATAAGTTGTGGAATCATCTTATTTTTGTCAACAATCTAGTTTCCAGACACAACTATTAGCTTGCAATTTATAAACAATGTAATGATTTCAGAAGTTTGACTAAATAAAATATACTTACATTTTCAGTACCGGGCATTCTCATTTATATATCTCATTTAATTCTCCCAAAAATCTTCTGAGGAAGGTCATGTGAGTATTTCACAGACAAGAAAACTAAAGCTCAGAAAAGCAGTGTAAAGCCCCAAATCACATAGAGGTACTAAGTAATATTAGTAAATAACATGAATATTTTAATCCTGATTATCTGATTCTTAAGGGTAAAGAATTTTCCAACACGTCAGAGCTGAGTTCCCATAAAATTACACAAGTATATTAACAATAACTTGTCTTTCTGCTCCAAATGCATCCTTCAGTACATCCTCGATGATCAACAATGGGATTCCTACCATCATTTCTCCTTATAAATGGACACCAAGCTTTCTCATTAGAGGGCGCTGGGGGTACACTGCAGAAGGCAAAGGCTTCCTCCACAGACTAGCAGCCAACAACGCGGGTGTGAGAACGTATGGTGAGCCTGCCCCAGCCACGGGCTCAGAACACCGTCTCTCTAGGACCTTTCAGCCTCCGCCGGGTGATAGTCTTCCCACAGCCACCTGTCTAGCCTCTCTGGGTGAGCCCCAACTCCCTGTGGCTCAGAGGGTCACGCACCCTGCAGTGCCTTCATCGGCAAGCCTCTCCCAACTCCAGCAGGGTCTGCCTCCCTCTGCAGCCCTTCTGCCCTGTGGGGGCGGGGTTTCCCGCTGCCCTCCCGCACCAGTTTGCTGACTCCCTGCAGCTCATCTGCAAACAGAGGTTTTGGCAATGGCTGTTTGTCTTGCAACTCCAGACCAGTCCCAGCCATCTCTGCTATCCGGTGGCTGAACCACACCTTCTTCAGTGAGATCCAAACCCCTTCCAAGTTTGTGGTTTCTTGGGCCCTCTGTCAGCCCCAGGGTATCATAGAGCTTCCTTATATCGTGGTTTTTTTTTTTTTTTAATCATGGCTAATAGTTCTTATAGTTAACTTCCTCTGTTAAATCTAAGCAGTTTCCATTTACTTCCTGCCTGGACTCCGACTGTTACATCAATGGAATTAAATTTGTGATACATTTCAACAGAGTGTTGTATTTATTAGGGGGCGGGTGAAGCTCTCAATCATTAGAGAATATCGTATTTTGGAGAGGATAACTTTCAATAAACATTGATATCAGGTTCATTCTAATTGATTTAATGGAGCAGGGAGGGAAGATTGTCAAAGACAGGTCTAGCAACCAGCCCCAAGGGAGTACTGAGAAGAAATTTGGGTCATCAAAAAATGCATATTCAATTTTGGTTCCAAATATCTCTTATTTTTAATACTGTGAAACCATTTTGAAATTAAAAAACAATATCAATACAATTGGGAGTGAAACTGGCCTCTCATGATAGCTGGGAAGTTTTTGTCTGGACACTTCTGCCCTTTAGGAACTTAGAGAGAAGACTCTAATGGGATGACACAGGAATCTATCTTGTGTCTAATTTGCTTCAATGTTTCTGCCACTGGATAAAAACAAAATAGGGAGATTTGTTAAACTTTCAAATAACAGATGCTAGGAGGAAAAACAAACAAACAGGTATAGAATAAAGAACCACAAAGATGCATATAGAGCTGAGGCTAAACACTCTATACCTGAACAGAGCTGAGTTTTCAGTAGATTTATATTTCAAGGCAGTTCTTAAAATTGTACAGCTCTTCCCAAAGGAGAGAAAGTTTACTATTTTCTCAGTAAGAAATTGTGTGCATTGCCTGTCTCTGCTGATTTCTCTTGGTGAAAGTGAAACCCTTGATGAACTTTCAGGAAGATTCCTAAGTACAAAGCATTCGCTCTTTTGATCTTGATTTCTCTTAACAGTGTGTAAGGATCAGACATGGGCTATGCCTACACGAAACCATAAATCTGGTCAATTCAAGTTAAAAAGGAAAGCAAGTCAAATGAGTGAGCAATACATCAAGAGGATGTCAGCTCAAACGACTCCTTGCATGACTCAGTTTCCAGTTTCCATGCCATATGGGGGTTTATGAAGCATACATAACCAGTGATAATTTGAGGTGGATTTGTGGTAACTATAGGCAGAAATTATCAGTCCATAATTAAAAATGAGTTACCATATATATATGTGGCTTAGGTAAAGTCACCCTAGAGGATTTATAATGATCAAGAATAGTATAATATTAAAAATACCTAATATTTCTTGAGAGCATCCTATTTTCCAGGCACTGTAGTAAGCACTTTGCTTGTCTTAGAGATTAAGTAACTTGATAAATTCAAACGGCTGGAAAATTAGTGATGTTGGATTTGAATTCTGCTATGTCTGACTTCAAAGCCACTTTCCTGCACTGCCAGAGTTGAAAGGAGCCTAGAGATCATTTAGTGTGCCCTGTTTTATGGGCCAAAGAGGCCTGAGAAGAGAAAGGCCATGAACATACAATGAACTCACAGAATTAGAACTCAAACCTACACTTCCTGACTCCTTGTCTGCTATGTTTTCCATCACATACAGCTTGTAAGGGATATTAGATTCTCTCTGGTGCTGCAGAGAATGTTTCTGGGCCTGTCTATAAAGAGACAGAGTATGGTGGAGGTGGAGTGGGGAGAGGGTAAGGCAACAGTTGAATGTAGTTGAATCAGAGTGTATGGAGGAATAGTGGCCAGCTATGGATAGCTCAATACACCATTTTTGAAGCTTACAAAGGGACAGTTACTGTGCCAGGTGCTATAGCAGAGCAATAAATCAATCATATATAAATCTTCCATTCAAAAGAACAGTAGTATAGTAGAGGAAAAGTATAATTTGATACAAAGCAGCCTTGTTTAAATTCACAGGGTTTTTGTTTTTTTTTTTTTCAGATTATTGGCTTGCGTAATTTACTAATGTCTTCACTATATTGTAAGTTCCATAGCATAGTGTTTAAAAGCTCAGTCATCAGATTACACTGAGCCCTGGGTTTGAATCTCAGATACAAAACTAATCAGAAGAAAGCAAGAAGGAAGAAAGGAAGGAGGGAGGGAAAAAAGGAGGATGGGAGGGGTGGAGGAGATACCAATTAACTTCATTGCATAAAATAGTCCTTGTTGTCTTCAGGAAAGTCACAGAAGGTATCTGAGCTGAGCTTAGAAGACTTCATGGGGTTTCAATACGTGGAACAAAATAATCTATTCAACTTCTAATGCTGTGTTATTCTCAGAGTTGTAAGAAATTTATAGAAATGAGAAGCCAATTTAAAATTTCTCTCTTTTTGCCGTTCTAAGTGGATGGGTAAGAATTTGTGTCCTAAGTGTAAGACAAAGGCGACCAGTCCGCAGTCACAGGTATCTTTTGACTGGTCCGTGAAGGTGTATTAGACATGTAACATTATTTGCTAACCTTTAAAAATCAAGAAATGTTCATACAAATGGCATTTTCTATATATTCATTCCTGGTGAAAACAGACATGAGTGACAAAGGTCCAGGAACTATTTTTCCAAATTTTCTGAACTCCACATGCCGTCCAGACTCATGCAAGATTCTGAGGGAGAGAGGAGACCCCTCTGCCCTTCTAAAAATAATGACTAAGATAAATTTACTGCCGATCCTTCTGGGCAGAGGCAAATCCAGATATATTTGATTTAGGATAATAAATAAATGTGAGGTTTGGGGCATACGAACAAAAATTTATCTTTTCCCAAGTGTAGATGGAAGTAGAACAGAGCATTTAGGTTGAGAGAAAAAGCAGCTCAAAGGGTGTTCAGGGAAGATAAACAGGTGAAGGAGTAATTACGTGGGGTGGGATAAGGTGATGGTAAAGGGAGGAATAATGTGAGAAATGTGGGAAGGTGGGTACCTTGTGTCACATCTTAGAAGTTCTTGAATGAACACCACACTGAAGTGTGTCAACTAAGCCCTTTCCTCCTCCTATTCTTTTTTTTTTCAAGAAAAAAATTTCAAAAACTTTTAAAATATGCATGACAATCTAAACAAAAATTAAAGAAAAATATTTTTTCCTAATCCCATTCAATTAAAGTGGCCTCTTTCCCCCCATATTTCCCCTTAAGTTCTTATTTATCATTTATCATAGTCCGTAAATATTTTCTAAAATATGTCTATAAGAGGGCTGTAGTGTGGAACAGTGATTTGGTCCCATAATGACTGCTCGTTCCAACAGCACTGTAGTGCTTGACTTTACCAAGTGCTTCCGTACCTATTATTACTCAAATCTTACAACAGTCTCTGAGAGAGGGGAGATTATATTTTGCACCAGATGGAGGTAAATCGCACATCTTGTGCCTCTGGGCCCACACCGTTTGCAACAGCCCCCAGTCATCACTGTAGTTCATTTGGTCTCGATGCTCTTTAGGGCTAAAGAGGGCAGGCTGACCAAGAACCAGGTCTTGGGTATTGAGCAGAATCGTGAGGCTGGGAAGTGACCAGCCTACAGGTGCAAACCTGTGTTCTAGGAAGGGACAACGGAGCATGTGTGAGAGATGCAGGCGTCCCCATGGGCAGGCAGAGAGGCAGCTCTGCCCTGGGTTTCATGGTACTGAGTAGAAACACAATCTATGGAGGGCAAGTCTGCAGAGCGTGAGGAAGAGTCTGTATCCACGGCCTCCTGAGCATCTTAGGAAGACAGAACTGAGGAATGATACTGAAGATTCCAGGAGAAAGCCAGTGTCAGAGCATTATGAACAGTCATGTTTCCCAAACCTTCAGGTGCATTTGAGTCACCTGGGGGTCTTTTCAAAAATGCACATTTTGATTGAGTAGGTCTAGGGTAGGACCTGAGATTCTGCATCTCTAACAAACTCTGAGGTATTGAAGATGCTGATGGTCCTCTCCTGAGTAGCAAAGCTCTACAGCAAAACAAACAAGTCAGGGCACATTAGCTGCCAGGAGCCCTAGGGCTGCCTTAGGGGAGGATCCACCCTGAAGACTCGAAGGCTGAACTTACAAGCGGGGATCTCTCAATCTTTGCAGTGCAGAATGAGAGGGTGAAAGAGTTCAGCACAAGATAAGCATGACCCACTTCCTCAGGCACTGTGTGATGACAGTTGTGATGGAGAAGACTCTCAATTCGGCACGTAGGAACTCCTCCAAGACCCACAGGTCATACAGGGCCATTCTGAACCAATCAAATATACAAACACTTTTAAAACAGACTTTCAAATTTTTGCAGAAGACTCAGAGTCAGTCCTTTTAGACCCTGCCCTAAGTTAGTGGGAAATCATAAGTACTAGATTTTTATTGTTTTAAAACTGGCAGTAAATTTGGGAGCACGGCTCAGCTTCTGTAGCTTGCCCAAGGGAGCTGAAAATAGGACTCATTGGCAGAGAATGTCATCTGCTGTGTTTGAGATTAAAACAAAAGCCAGATGGGCCCCAAAGACAGAAGAAGAGGTGGGGCAGATGGGAAATGCCCACCATGGGTTATATAAAACGCAGGATGAGAAACTTGCTTGTATTTTACCCTTTTAACCAAAAGCACGTTAGGGAAGTGTTCACCTTAAAATGAGGAGGGCAGCTGTCTAATGGCAAAGATAAGGCTGGACACGAGCTAAAGTGGTCAGGACAGATTTTAATCAGTAATAGACTATTGCAATGGGGAAGAAGAGTAAAGCATGGATGGAATTCAATTTAGATCTGTACAGAGGTGAACTGGGCACTTAAAGGGAGAATGGGAAAATAGAAGGGAGTGAGGGAGGGCTCAGAAGAGTCAGGGAGGTGAAAGAGTACAAAAAGCAGGAAGGGAGGGTTCCTTGTGAAACCCATCTGCGTTTGTTAACTGGTGTTTGTCAAAGTTAGGCTCCTGGTCTCCCACAGAGGCTGAGAGACAGATATGCTATCTTTAGCGAACCAAAAACTCTTTTGGCAGCCTTGAGTTTTCTCAGGCAGGTGGTTTAAGAATCATCCTAAGAATGAGCCTTGAGCTGTTGAAAATGATGTTAGTGTTTTGTTCAAGTCTTCATAGGCCAAGGGTAAGGCCTAGCCAAGAAGCTCAGCAAGGATAATCTTTGTCACTAAGTAACATGACATTGAAGGTGCTTGGAAGTTCCTAGATTTCTCCTGCTTTGGGAAATTCTGGAGGCTGAAAAGTATGCCCACAGACTCAGCCCTTTGATATGACGCAACCTAAGCACTAAGGCTATCGTTTAAAAAAAATTATCAGCTCTCTTAATAATAAAAAAGCAAATCCATTAAAGATAAGTTCGAAAAGAGCTTAAGGAGTTCGTCTAGTCAGCCCTATCCCCACCACCCCCATCTCTGGTCCATTTCATGGATGTGGACAGAGTAGTTCAGGAAAAGGCAAGTATCTTTCCCAAGATCATGGGAGGGAAAGTTAGGGAAATAGTCAGTTATATGTCAGCTATATGTTTTAGGAAAGCGAAAAAACAAACCCAAAAACCAAAAAAGAAGTTGCCGAAGCAATGCGGGGAATTCAATTCCACAAATACTGGGATTTCCCCTCCTACGTGGGGTTTACGATGCTTTCCCGACTCTCCCCACACCCACATCCATGCCCGATTTTCTGCAGCATGCATCGCCTCAGGTGTGGTGGGCGGCAGTGAGACCAGATGCCATCTGTGCTGCTAGGGTGCCCTGGTATTTCCACCCTCCGCCCCCTATGTCTCATCTCCACCCCTGCATTGTTTTCTTTAGAAAAATCTGCACTAGAAGCAAAGAACTGTTTGATCCCATTCCTCTCCCCCTTACCACTCCCCACCCCTCAAACATAAACATACATTTCTTTCTTGACTCAGTTTGTCAAACCTTTTGTTATTTACCCTTTAGCATCACAAGTAAGTCTGGTCTTGCCAACATGATCCACACTGCAGCTTTATTTATACAGCAGCAATTGCTTCCTGCATCTGTGATTATAACCTAAGGGAAAGAGCGAGAGCGCTGGCTGGTCTTTCAAGTGTTTCCTTTTTGCTTAAGTCATTAATGTTCCAACATTTAGTGCAGGTTTTCTGCCATGGCTTCTAGCTGCTAAACTAATGTTACATTAAAGTGATAAATGATGCTATAAAAACGAGGAAACCCAGCTGAGGGATTAACGTGAGGCGCCCTTTAAAAAGGATTTAGATTGTGTGTTCTGAATGTATTTGGTATGAGATTCTTCGAACATTTTAGTAATACACTGGCTTTAAACTCTTGCATTCTAATGTCGTCTGTTTAAACAATGTCAGATCAACTCTCGCTTCATAGACGCCAAAGCTAAATCTTCTCATTAAATGAAGCCCTTTTAGTTCCTATCCAGATGGAAGCCCATGGTAGAAAAATGATTAAGGGGCTCCTGTGAACTCATTACCATTCATTCAGTGGACGCCTTCCTCTTCCTGATCTCTTCCTTTCTCTTTCCCTCCACAAGAGCCATTCTGCGTTTCCCACCAAATGGGTGAAGCCCTGCTCTGACATCCTCCCACACAAAGGTGGTTTGGCAGAGGATAAAATCTTCATTGCTAAGAACTCTGCTATTGAGTCTTTCTCCTAAAACAAGCCCCTCTTACACGAGCACTAAGTTGTCCCAGGCCACTTAGGGGTTAGTTAAAGAAAAGCTCTGACATTTCCCTCTTTTTATCATAGGTATATTTATTTTATTTTACTTTTTACATTTGTGTCAAACTTTTAAACTAGAACTCTTTCCCAATCGGTTCCCCAAGTACCAGCTCTTTAAAGTCATCGCATTGTAAGACATATGTGCTAATATTTGCTATGAAGATAATTATGTTTCCATTAGATAGAATACTGACATTAAATTACTTCTTAATGTCACCGTTAGTGAGTAGATCTTTTTTCTCTCATGCCTTTAATCTTATGTCACTATCCTATCTTCTTTTCCTAACACTCAAAGAAAGGCACTTATGATAAAGGATGACGTCGGTATAAGAGCTGTCATAGCAACCAGAAGAAGCTGTAATTATTTTGCAGTGCTATCAATTTGGTTTTGCAGGGAGTTACGTTCTTTCAAAAAACTGTGGTTCCTTTTCAAGTTAAGGCAATTAGAAGTCTGTGCAGACTGGCTATTACATGGAGCCTTCAAAAGCACATCTGACCCCAGTGACTCAGCTTCTTATTGGGAACACAGATAATGTAGACTGACGGAAAGAAAAGTGGGAAACTCAGGAAATTATATTCTAATTTAAGCCAAAAATGCTTGGGGGGATTCCTCTCTACCTTCTATTTTATCATTAAAGTCCTAATTGAAGAACTAAAAATCTGCCCCAACTTATCAAGTCGTCTTACTTCTCTAGTTCCCTTTCTTCCCTTTTGGGATTCGTAGCATTGATCGTCACCCAGATAGTTCAAGTGTCTTTGGGCACATTTAGAGTCAGAGAAGAATTGTTGAGTTCTTAAAAATTAAATTTCAAAAGTAAATCATAATGACCATTCAAGATCACTTTCTGTCAGTTGCTCATCAGTAAAGTCGGTTTCCTATATTAAAGACCTTAACTTGAAAAACCAATTTAATAAGTAGGAACGCAGCAGAAATACTGGAGTCTGAGCATTGCTCTATGCGGATGACCATTTTCAACTCTCTGTTACTGATCAATCAGCAAAATCACGTTTTAGTTACCTAAAACCAAAAAGATCTCTCTTTACTCTAAGTAAAGCTTCATTACACAATTATCTGTGCCCAGATTTTATTTCTCCTATTTTTAAAAAAGCATTTTTGTTACCACCTAGACTTTTCCCTCCTTTTCCATTCCCTACCTTAAAGATTTTCAAGAGTCCCTGAATTATATAAATGGTTTTTCAGCATTAAGATGTAGCCTTTTATACTATGAGATCTTATTCATCCTGGCTAAACCTCCTTGAGGAGTTTTCTTAGCAATCTGCTGAGCTCCTTTTGGGTAGAGCACTAACCCTCACATCCATCTGTAGAATTATGCTCAATTCTCCTGGAATAGATAAGACATAGAAAATAATGGCGGGAGGTAAAGGGAACATATGAGAAACTGAGATAATATATATAGTTCTAAATTCGAACAGAAAAAAAGCTTAGGAAAAATTATCAAGTGCCACATTTTCCCCCCACAATTGTTTATTTCCCATCTAGAATATTTAATAGCTCACTTCCTGGTCTCACTCTTTTCCATGTGTCCCACAAAATAAAATGTAAATTATTATGGGAATTCTATACTTCAGAAAAATCTACATCAAAGTTTTTCAAGGTATGGTGCATAAACACTGATTCAGAATCCCTAGGGGAACTTGCAAAAAAGGTAGAATCCTAGTGGCCTCCCCAACCTAGTGAGTCAGAACCTGTGTACGTTTCTAACAAATCTTCTTGATAATTCTTCAACCATCAGCTATTAATTTGTATACTACAGTCTGAAATACCCAGCTTGCCGCCAAAGGTACTCTAAAACATGGCCCAATTCCTCACCAGTTTTCTTAGTTTCTGGTTTAGCCAAGTCCTTTAGGTTTGAGAAACAGAGACTCCTTCCAGGTTTGGTTTCTAAGAAGGACTCATCAAAGATGAAGTAATTCTTATGAGAGTCAGAGTGAGTTGTCCCCGGAATTACTTTAATTAATATGTGCTGCTTCAAAAAAAAAAAAAAAAACCATGGAGATTCCAAAAGGTATGTATTTTAATGTTTATCTGATGATAAATAAATTTAACCATTATAAAAACCAAACCTTTTTACTTTATTTACTCCATTTAAGAAGTAAAGGGGTTGGGTTGGTCTGAGTGGTCTGGATGGTCTCTCAAATACCTTCCAGTTCTGACGTCCTGTAATCTTAGAGCATCATGTGTCATTACCAATATCCCTCAAATTTCCTGTCATTCTTCTCACTTTATTTCCTCATCTACTAAACTTTGGGAACTAATTTTTTTTTGCACTATTTCTTCTACTTCTTCGCTGTGTATATAATTTATGTCTCCAAATTCACTGCATATGCATTAGTCAGATTCTACTTGCTCTCCACCTTCCTTGGGTTTATAACAGGATTTTCACCCTTACTCCATCCGCTTCCATTTCAAGCTACATTGGAAGAAATGCTCCACACTTTGGATCTGTTTTAGTTTAATTTCCTTTAAACTAACTTAAGTAAGATGATTAGCATATCTTATGTGAGTGCACAGTCTAATTGTCATGACAAAATACGCAGGGACTTCCAGGAGGTTTGTTGGAGCACATGCACTGGGAATTCTCTCCTTTCCTGCCTCTGCTCGGGGAGCCCCAGAGGGTGAGTCAGGGCTGTGCTGGCAGAATCCTTGAAAGATCCTGGAAAATAAAATTCCTGAGAAGGGCAGATTATTCTTCTTGGTGGAAAATGCCAGGTTGTAAAAACAGAGGCTAAATGACTGAATTTACAGCAGTAATTATCTCAGAATGATAATTAACTATCTTCTTCAAGTTTTCAAAGATTTAAATGCCTCCTACTTTGCTGTAACTCTGTTTTAGTATGAGTGTGTTTGAGTCTTCTGTTTAGATTCCAGAGACTGACTTTTTTTTACATTTTTAAATAGTGGGTGATGAGGGGGGTCTGCTTGAGGTACAGGCAATAAGAAGGTGCATTGTTGGTAGAGAATTTATAAACCAAAATAAAACTGGCTAAAAGTTAGTCTGATTTTTATTATCATCATGTGCAGGCACTTCTAAGAAATGTCAGTAACAAAATAATACTCCTTGAAAACATTCTCTTTTGGTCTAAGTTCTAAACCGATGGTTCTCAAAGTAGACTTTGACCTAAGACCACTGGGAGTACTACACACCCTTTCGGGAGGCTGTGAGGTCAAAAGTATTCTCAGAATAAAACTAAAATGCTACTTGCTTTATTTTTCTCATATTTTTTCAAGTGTGCAATGAAGTTTCCAGAAGCTGTAATGATAATACAACATATTAGTTGCTGAAGCAAAAAGGAGTGTTATTATTTTAGCTAAAATGTAAAGCAATGGGGTGCATGTATCTTTTTGAATTAATTTCCTCTGGATATGTACCAAGGAATGGGATTGCTGGATCATGTGATAAGTCTATTTTTAGGTTTTTAAGGAATCTCCATACTGTTCTCCATAAGCTGCACCAAACTGCATTCCCACCAACAATGTAGGAGGGTTCCCTTTTCTCCACATCCTCTCCAGCAATGTTTATAACAGTACTATTTACAATAGCCAAGACATGGAAACAACCTAAATGTCCATTGACACATGACTAGATAAAGAAGGTGTGGCATGTTTATACAATGGAATACTACTCAGCCATAAAAAAGAATAAAATAATGCCATTTGCAGCAACATGGATGGACATGGAGATCATCATTCTAAGTGAAGTAAGCTAGAAAGAGAAAGAAAAATACTATATGATATCACTTATATGTGAAATCTAAAAAGAAAAAAAAAGACACAAATGAACTTATTTACAAAACAGAATCAAACTCACAGACATAAAAAACAAACATGATTATTGAGTGGGAAGGGATAAATTGGGAGTTTGATATTTTCAGATACTAACTACTATATATAAAATAGATAAACAAGTTTCTATTGTATAGCACAGGGAACTATATTCAATATTTTGTAGCAACCTATAATGAAAATGAATATATGTGTACATATGTATGACTGAAACATTATGCTGTATGCCAGAAATTGACACATTGTAAACTGACTACACTTCAATTAAAAAAATTTGGACTTTTAAGAGCTGATATTTTCAGTTATTTCAGTCAGTTTATTATCAAAAGAATATAAAATTATCTTTAAACCTGAATTATTAAGTACACACATTTATTCAACAACAAAAAATGTAAAGCAATGTACTTTACTGCTAAGTTTAATGTAGCTTTTTAGTGAAAAATAAGTTAAAATGGAGTATATCATTGTTATTTTTAAGTAATCTTTAAGGCATATTTAAAAATTTTCCCATTCTAATTTCTAATATGGTAAATATCACTAGCAATAGCCCACAAAAATTGAAAAGAAAAGTTTGAGATTGTCAACGAATCTTAATAGTGTAAGGAATTGTGAGACCAAAAAGTTTAAAAAGCACTGTTCTTAAAATAATTTAATTTTTTATTAAAAAATACTAATAATTTAATTGCTGGAGTTAATTTTCTCTTTGATAAACACAGAGTATCTCTCTCAAAAGATGGACTATGTATTTAATACATAATATAAATATACATATTTAACAAGTAATCAATTGATGGACATTATTTCTAATCTTTGTTATTATAATAGATCTATAATTAATATCCTTATATAATTATATAATTACTTTCATACTTAACTATAAGGTGTGTATGTAATATATCATCCAGATGAGAACATCGTTGAGACTAAATGGGCAAGGGTGTTACTAATTACACTGGGACAGGACAAGTGTAAACCAGGACTACATCCCAGGCAAATGAGATGCATAATCACACCACTTATACTGCACCTATTATGTGCCAACCAT
This sequence comes from Vicugna pacos, assembly GCF_048564905.1. Classification (NCBI taxonomy): domain Eukaryota; kingdom Metazoa; phylum Chordata; class Mammalia; order Artiodactyla; family Camelidae; genus Vicugna; species Vicugna pacos. The sequence continues at coordinate 57,893,261 of NC_132987.1, read as the reverse complement.
TTTACATATATTACCATATTTAATAACCATGGCAACCCTATGAGGTACTTGCTATTATTATTCCCATTCTACAAATCAGAAAACTCTGACATAAGAGATACGAAATAATTTGCCCAAAGCCACACATAGTAAATGCAAAATTAGGATTCAAACCCAAACAGCGTGGCTCCATCATCTATGCTCTTAACCATCACATTATATTGTCTTTCTTTGAGAGTTGTGGGGTATTATTAAAGGATAAATTCCTAAAATTATAATTCGGACTAAAAAGGTATGTGAATTTCTATGTTGATAAATATTGACAAATATGTTTCTTTGAGGCTGAACCAATATTCTCTATTGCATAAGATTATCTATTTCCTCATATTCTCAACTGTGTTGTATATTATCAGTCTTTTTAAAAAATTGCCATTCTGACAGGTGAAAAGTGGTTTTTCAGCGTATTGATATTGCTCCGATTCTGATGGTAGTTGAGCATATTTTCATCTGTTTAAGAGTCGTATGTTGTGAATTTTGTGTGTCCACTTGACTGGGCTAAGAGCTGCCCAGATAGTTGGTAAAACATTATTACTGAGTGTGTCTGTGACAGTGTCTCTGTGAGCGATTAGCATTTGAGTCAGCAGACCACACAGAAAGACGATCACCCTTACAGTGTTGGCCAGCATTGTCTAATCCACTAAGGACCGGAGTAGGACAAAAGGTGGGGGAAGGGTAAATTGGCTCTCCCCTTGAGCTGAGACATTCATCTTCTGCCCTCAGACATCAGTGCTGCTGATTCTCAGGCTTTCAAATTCATACCAGAACTCACACCACTGGCCCAATGATTCTCAGAGCTTCAGATTCAGATTAAATTACACCACAAGCTTTCTTGGTTCTCCAGTGTGTGGATAGCCAATTGTGGGCCTTTTTGGCCTCCAAAACTGTGTGAGCCAATTTCTGTAATGTCTCCTATTATCTATATTTTCTATTTTTCTCTCTCCCTCTCCTACTGGTTCTTTCTCTGGAGAACCTTGACTAATGCAAATGTACTAACCCTTCTGTTTACAACTGTTGCTCTTTTTCAGTTGCATTGTTCCTCTTTTAATTACTGATTTGTGGGAGCCCTATAATAAGGACATTGGATTAATTATCTGCCATATATGTTCCAAATACCTTCTCTCTTCACTGTTTCTACTCCTTTTCCATATAGATTATAAAATATTTGTATAATTAAATTCAACAATCTTTTCTTTCATGGCTTTTGAACTTTCACACTCAGAAAGGACAGCCTCGTGTCATTTATGCATGTGTCCTTGTGCATGTGTGTGTGTGTTTAATTTTCAGAGTGTTTTCTTAGTTCGTTTATGACTTAATTTTCACATTTCAATGTGTGAATTGCCTGTCATTTAATTTAATGTAGAAGGTTAAGCAGGTAGTCACCTTTATTTTTACATCTTAATATACATTTTAAATCATTATGTTCTCAGTACACTTTTTATATGGTAGTGTTACTTCTCATTTCTTTACTCTTTCAAAAATATCCTAGATATTTTGCTTGTCTAGCTTTCCATGTATATATTAGAAACAGCTAATCTAATTATAAAACCAAAATTGCATTCATATTATTAATTAACTTCTCTATTATTATAATTTATATAGATATAAATTTTTATAATTGTTCCCTTGGAGAACTGGCATTTCTTTTTATTCTTTCAAGTCTTATTTGAGTTGCTGGATAGTTTTAAAATTGTATTCATATGAAACTTATTTGAATAGAGAAGAAATATTTATTTTATATAACAATTTTGTAATAGGAAACGTGTTGAATTCTAGTATCACAGTCTTATATATAAATACACAAACAATGATCAAAGGTAAATTAAATCTTTCAAAATGAAAGGATAGAGCAAACTAAATAAGCGGAGAAAATATACCACTGGGGCTAACACAGATAATTCCAATAAATTAAAGAAAACATCACATAAAAATGTGTGGCTGTTAGCATAACTGATGCCATCATGTGCTCTTACAGTTCCTCCTACCTTTTTGCTGACCTTACCTAGAATCAGTACTAGGGTATGTACTGTGTAGTAAATAACTTCTCAGTCATCAAGAATTTTGCCATTAATAGATACTGTTTAATAATCATTGGGTTCAAGTGGCCTTGCTGCTCTGTTAGTCCTCAAACAATGATGAAAAACCTTCTGTGACATATTTCAGGCTCCCATGAGATTAGTTACCCATTCATGAGTATTGACTTATGAATGCATGTCCAGGTTTTAAGCATCTACCTCGATACCCTAGGTTAATTATAAAATTGTCCCAGTGGCCCCTTGGTCTTCCCAAGAGAGTGCAGATGCGAATGCTTCCAGATCACTGTCCGCCTGACCTCCATCTCACCCTGTGAGTAAGTGACTCTAATAAACTGATCCATTGATTAGATGGAGCCACCTGCCTCATTTTTCAGTCTCAAGATGCCTTCTCAGTTTGGTGGACACTTTTGGTTCCCTCCAACCTCCAGCAAAAAGCAACACTATAATCAGAGGCCTTAGAAAAAATATAACAAAAATAAATAAAACATAAAAAAAAAATAAATAAGTAAATAAGTAAATAAATAAATACATAAACAAACCCCCAAAACAGAATGCTATGGAAAAGATAAAAATATGTACAAGGAAGGGTTCTTGGATTTAAAATAATTGCTCAGACAAGCAATCTGAGAGATGTGTCGAAAGGTGAGTCCCAGGAAATCTCTCACTTTCATGCAAATTTAAAATTCTCCATTTTGGGAGGAAAGAGTTTTGTTAGGGTTATAACTTCCATTTTGTTTCCCAATTCTAGTTTACCTAACTAAAGTCTAAGGTGATTTCCTGTTTTACCATTCTATGACTTTTTAAAACAATTACTTCATCCATGTTTAAAATTAAATTTGTTATCAAAGTGCTAGAATAGAATCATTTACTCACTTACCCACCACAAGTTGTGACATCCATTTCTCTATTGTTTCTTTTTTAAGTTCTTTTCCTTCCAACTCCACCTCACTGCTCTTTCTAACCAAAACCTCCCTGAAGCAGAATTAGCCTGAGCTTATTTTGGTTTGTCACTGCATCAGTTTCCCTCATATTTTTGTTTAAGTACATAGTGTATTATTGTATTATAAAAGAACAATTTCTACATCCCGTTCACTATTAAGTTAGGAATTCCTGGAGGAGGAAGACTACCTACTTAAATCTTTCATGTAATTCTGAAGCGAGCACCCAAGACATAATTTATGGACACTAAGGATTGCTGTTGAATAAAAATTCAATTTAACACATGTTGATTTAAACTATGTAGCAGACACAAAAACTACAAGTTATATGGACTCCAAGTGAGTAAGACCCCGTCTGTGTTACTTATAATGTAACTGAAAGTAGAGATGATGAAAAATCAAATTAATATACTACAAACTAAAACTGGGTCTCATTCTCACCCTCAGCACTGTTGACATCTTGGGCCAAATAATTCCTTGTTATGGGGGACACTTCTGTATACTGTGTAACGTTTAGCATCTTCTCTGGCCTCTATCCACCAGGACACCACCTCAGCTGTGACAACCAAAAATGTCTTCAGACACTACCATATGTCCCCTGGTGGGCAGAGTTGCCCCTGGTCGAGGACAACCAAGTTAAAGTAAGACAAGTGCCATAAAGTAATACAAACTTAGTGCTTTGGAGATTCAAAGTAGGGAGAGTTACACCTAGTAGGAAAAATCAGAGAAGTTTTCATGGAAAAGTTATTTAAGATGAACCATTATTAGCACCATATCCAAAGCATGTTTAAAATTTTGCCTAAAACATTCATTTCCTGAACTCTCAACAAGTTTGGTTGGCTTTGAGCATGAGTGTTAGCAAAGGGCATTGATAATATTAGAGAAAAATTATACTGTGAATATTTTCCAATATACAGATATCAAGAAGAGAATACTATTCTCTAGCTGATTCTTCATGTATTCCTTCCAAATCTTTAGATTTGCAATTTTTTTTTTGCTTTCATCATGAAAATGCAATTTAGTAGTATTGTCTATTTTCCTGATGAATTTTTCCTGTTTCATCATATACTTACCTTCTTAATCCCTAACAGGACATTTTTGCCTTAATGTCTATTTTGACTGTTAGTAACATAGATGAACTAAGGATTCCTTTGTTTGGCATTTTTCTCCCCCTTATACTTTCATTATTTTATTTTTTAATATGTCAAATTCTTCTCTTATGAATAACATACTTTGTTGTTGCTGTTCTTTTAATCCATTCTGAGAGTGCCTTAATAGACAATATTATATCACTTGTATTTAACTGGCAAGTATAGATTCCTTACATTTACTATAATTACTGATAAATTTAGATTTATTTCACCATCTTAATTTTGTATATAGAAAAATTACAGTGGTAAAAGAATGGACTCTAAAGCTAGACTCTCTGAGTTCTACTACTGACTAGCTGTGTGAGTTTGAACAAAGTATTTAAATCAAGTGCATGTCAATTCCACAATCTTTAAAATTGCATGACTATTACATTTATTGCCTGACATCATTGTAAGTATTAAATGAGAAAATACATCTAATATACTTATGATACTACTTAATTTTATGATATGCCCTCAAAATTTTACTTGTATAATTTAACTTTAGGCATTCTATACCATGCTTTCTTCTTTAGTTGTCTTCTCTTTTCTGCTCTTCCATTAGATTAGTCTTAGTGTAACATAATTTATTTCCTTTTCTTTTTGTCACTACTAGCTTCAAGGTTTTGCATCTTCATTTGTATCCTTTTTGTGGTTACTTTTTATTTCTAAATTTGACTTAAAGTTTAATTAATAGTATTACCTTCCACACAAACAATACAAAGATTGTAAGAATAATTTATGTGTGCTCACACATTTTCTAATATTTTGTTCACCATTACTTCTTGTATCCTAATTCTTCCAGGATTTAAAATCCTTCTTCCTGAAGGAGGAGTCTGTCAGGGGCTCTCAGTCTTCGTTTATTTGAAATTTTCTTCATATGACTCTCATTTTTGATAGCTTAGCTGGGCAGAGAATTATAGGTTGATGGTTATTTTTGTTCTACATTGTGAAGGTATTATCCCATAATTGTGATTACTGCTGTTTTTTGTTGAGCAATCTTTACTCATTCTAATTATAGTAATTTTGTATGTAGTGTGTCTTTTCTATTTAGTGGGATTTTTACATATTCTTTTTGATTTGTGTTCTGAAGTTTCACTAAAATGTGTCTAGGTGTGGAATTATTTACTCTTTATAGAACTTACGCTTCTTGAAAGTAAAGAATTTTAACTCTGAAAATTCTCAACCATGTTGTCTTCAAGTGTAGATGCCTGTATCGTCTTCTTCTGAAACTCCTGTCAAGCATACCTGGACTTTCTTAATCTATTCTTCTTGTCTCTGACCCTGTCTTCCATGTTTCTGTCTTGTTGTCTGTGCTGCGTTACAGATGGCATTCTCGAATTCATCTTTCAATGCTCTAATTCACTTACCAGTTCTTATAACCTCCTTGAACTTCTTCTGTGATATTTTCTTGTGACCTGAATTGTGGAATGTCTCTTTAGAGAAGTTTTGTGTTTGCCTTTGCTAGGAACATACTTATTGGGATGAACATTTATCTTAATTAGTGAGATGGAGATTCCTGTATCTTGCAGTCTGATAATTTAGACGTCAGTATTCAAAGACTTGAGTCTAGGTTTACAAGTTTCCCCTTTTATTCCATCCAGGATCTAGACAGAGAGGATTCATTGTTGTTTATCTGCTTCCTATGTCAGTGAATAGATTTTATTCCATCCTTTCACTGAAGTTTCAATTCTCTCAGGGTTCCAGCTCTCTGCATTAATCTGTTTCCAACTTTTTACCAAAGTGAGGTTATTAAAATCCAAGTGCTGGACAACTAAGTCTGATACACCGTGCCTCTAACTTCTGTGCCCTATGGTTTTCAGAGATCCAACTGATGAATTTTTCAGCTCTAATTTCTGTCACCTGAGGATTCTCATTTCATCTTGTCAGTTCAACTACATATTTTGTATATTGATCAGTTATATCCAGTGTCTCAAATTGTTCATAATGGAAGGGATTTTACACTATTTTACTCCACCATTTTGCTAGAATCAGATGGCCTAGCACTGTCTATCAATATCAATACTTACGTATTGAAAGCTTACCATGCATGGAACACCTTAGGAGAACAAGACAGTATTTTTCAAAGAGCTTTTAATTCAAATCTCTGTTATGGAAATGGAGCAACAGGATTTCTCCATTTGCAAGTGGTAGGAAGCCAGAGTTTAGCTGGTTTATCAAAAATCACTTAGCAAAACTCAGAACAGACACACAGAAACTTCTGATTTCACTTCCAGGATCTTTCTATATGTCACACAATTTCAAAGAGCAGACATGAATATCTAGGTCATAATTATACAAAACACGTGCACTATGCTTCCAGAGATGTTACTAATAAAAGAATTACTAGTGAAAAATAAAGAGGGTGGAATTATATTAAAGTGAGAATGTTGGACAAGTTCTTTGAAACTCTGAAATAAATAATTAAATAAATACTCACAGCCATTGAAATTCAGAGGTTCTCAAAAATCACTTTTGGTATTTATGATGCTGCATTCATATATACCACCCAGATGTGAAATTGCAAATACAGTATGCATGAATTAGCTGGTAAAATACCTTAAAGTGGAAAATATTTCAGTATTCATTGCCAAATGGTTTTGCCAAGGAAATTGACTTGATAATGCTTCGTGAAAAGTGTTCGCTTTCATCGTGTAATTTCAAAGTCCAGTCTAAAATGGTATCAGGATTTCAAAAATGGAGTAAAAAAATATAGCTTTCATATTTTTAAAAGTCAGTTTCTGTTCTGTCCTTTTCTTCCCAGGATTAAGTAAATTTCAGGCTTAAAATCCCAAATAGATTATTTTTGTCATATAGCTTTATATCTACATTCTGGTTGTAAATAATATCTGGACACAAATTCTAATGAACAAATGGGTATATTGTGAGCAGTGAGAAGTAAAAGTAACTGCATAGAGTACCAGATGTAATTTAAAAATTAGTCCTCATTCATTTACTGGAGTAAAAAGCTTATTAAAATAAAAAAAAAAATTATAGTCACAGTGGTTTGTCCTAAATCCATAAATTTCAAATGTATTTTATAGCATAGCTATTCTTCTAAGTGATGAGGACCATAAAGAGCTTTCAGACAGCCTCTCTTACTGTGGGTTCATCATATTCTTAATTGCTTTCTTTTAAAAAAAAAATGAAGCCGATCTATAAGTTAATAAGCAGACAGGATAATTTCTAATTTAGATCCCTAATTCCAAGCCCGCCTGAAAACAGGGCAAAGAAAAATATGCTTAGGGTCGGCAAATGATTATTTCAGCCTCAGCTAACACGGGTGGCAACGATGCAGTTTAAGTCACAGATCAAGACCCAGTCTCTGCATGCTTCCTAGGGTTCTCTTTTACTTTGACAAAATGGGTGCATTAATGCTAAAATGCTTCTTAATAACTAAAAGTGGTAAACAAAGTTATCTACTAGAATAGCTACATCAGAATGTCAGAATTTCCTATTTTCGGTAGAAATACGGAGTTCATAAAGAATTTCTACAACGAGGTCTGGTAGTATATTCCTGAGAAAACTGAGGCTCTGAGAAGAAAAGTGATTCTCTAAGCATGGACAACTAATTCATTTCAAATAGGAATAAAACTCCGATGTTCCTTCCTCTATAGCACGAGCCTTATCATACACTGAAGATACAGGATAAATAACTGAATACTGCTTCTTTTGTCTCACCCCTTTCTCCTCCCCCATGATCTAAAGTGTAATTCCCTCTGAAATGTATGACAAAAAATGGAAGAGAGCGCTTTGTAAAGAAAACAGTGTGAGTTCCAGTTCTTGTATGGTTATGTGAGCCCCCAATAACGCAATCCTCCTGCTGGCAACAGCCAAGAACTCTACACAAAATACAAAAAACAAAAACAGAAACAGAAACAGAAAACCCCACAACCATGTATGTTTTAACTACGGAGAGTAAGCAAATGTAAATAGCTATGAAGAGGAGTCAAAATACGGAGAAGCGGCAGCATGAGGGTGAGTTCTCGGGGCTTCTCCCCCTATGGCAGTATTGGAAGGTGAACCATGGCTACAGAGTGATGCAGTGTGGGCAGCTGAAATTCCAACAGCTCAACCTTTTTTTCTGGGCACAGGAAACAAGGGAAGGAACCTAAGTGGGCTGGGGGCTCTTAGAAGATGGAAGAGAGCTAGGGAGAGAATCCTTAATTTGGGGAATGAACTCACACGTATCTCAGCTTAACTGCATGTACAGGGCTGACTCAAACAATGGAGTGAAGTTTTAAAACTGCGACTTGAGTCACCACCCTCAGAAGGTAAGACAGAACTTACAATCGAAACATAACTGGATCGATTGATTGCTGAAAGATAAAAGAATGTTTTCAGAGAATTATAGAAGAATTCGTAGCATAAGCAATAAAGCATTCACGATTTTCATGGCATGATCCAAAATTAACTAACATACAAAGAATTAGGAGAGGAAATCCATTCTAAGAGTAAAGACGATCAAAAGATGCCAAACCAAGATCATGTAGATGTGTAAGTGATCAGATAGGACTTTAAAGCAGCTATTGTGCTGTGCTTTCCCAGCTTTCCAAGACGCTAACCCAGAAGGCTAACCCCACCAGAGGACTGGCATGGCTGTAGTTTGGAGACAGGTAAGAGCCAAAAAAACAAAAAGGACATAGCAAGAGACATGCAGATCTCTTCCGGACACAGATCCTGCCGACTGCCTCACGGACTCCACCAAAAGCTCAGCCCACAGACCCTGTGGGACACCCCATTTGCAGACCCACCCAGCTTGCAGACACGTGCCCCCAGCACTCTGTACCCTTTTCCCCTTTTGGCTCATTCCTCACACCCTCTACAGACAGAATGCATGAGCCCCCACAGATGGCATACATATATTTTATGGGCTTTGTAATAGATCTTTGTCTACCTTGATTTCACAAAGATATATTCTTGTCTTTTATTCTAGACATTTTATACTTTGGGTTCTTTTATTTTTGTTCATAATCCACTTTGAACAATTTCTGTGTATGAGGTAAGGTAAACATTGATGTTTATTCTTTTCTATAAAGATATTTGGTATTTCAGCACAATTTGTTGAAAAGATTTTCCTTCCCCCATTGAGTTGTAGTAATACTTTTGTTGAGAATCAGTATTAAATTTTGCCAAGTTTCTTCTACATCTATCGAAATTGTCACATGATTTTCTCCTTTATTCTGTTTATATGGTAAATTATGCTTGTTTTTAAAGCCCCTTTACTGAGGTAGGATTAACATGCAAAAAAGCTGTATATAGTTAATGTATACAACTCAAAGAGTTTGAGAGTAAGTATACACTCATGGAATCATCACCACCATTAAAGCCAAAGACACATCCATTGTCTCTTAAAGTTGCCCTACATCTCCACTATTATTATTATTGCTACTTACATGTGGTAAGAATACTTAACATAAGATCCACCCTCTTAATAAATTTTAAGTAGATCACATAATATTGTTAGCTATATAGGAACTATGTTGTATAATAGATCTTCAGAATTTATTCATCTTGCATATTATGAAGTATGCAATTAAATATATAGGTATATATACATTAGACTTTATCAAAATAAAAATCTTTGCTCATAAGAAAATAAATATTCAGGTGACCAACTGAGAGGAAATATTTGCAACACATATATAAGACAAAGAACTTGTATCCAGAATATATTAAAAATTCTTACAACTCAATTACAAGGCATACAACTCAGTTAAAAACATTGACAAGATCTGAACACACATTTCATCAAAGATAGATAAAAATGGCCAATAACATGAAAATATGCTTAACATCTTTAGTCATCAGAGGAATTCAAACCAAAGAAATTATGATTTACCACTACATACCCCTTAGACCATTTGAAATAAAACTACTATACAAAATGTTGACCAAAAATGTGGAGCAACTGTAACAATCATGTGCTTTTCATGGAAATGTAACATGTTACAACTGCATTGAAAAACAGTTAGAAAATTTCCTAAAAATTTTAACACACATTTATCTCCTAGATAATTCACCCATTCAATTCCTAAGCATTTGTCCAAGAAGAAGGAAGACACGTGTCCCCACAAAAACTTGTATATGAATGTTCATGGACGCTTTTCTTGTAATTGATGAAGCCTACAAACAAACGTTCATTAACAAGTTAATCAATAAACAAATTTTGACAAAAGGAATATTACTCAGCAATATAAATAAATGGACATGCAGCAACATAGATGAATTTGGATGGGAGAAACCAGACATAAAAGAGCTCATACCTTATGATTCCATTTATATAAAATTCTAAAGACAGCTAGTAATCTGTAGTATCAAATCAGATGGTGATTGGTTGGGGACTGGTTGGAGGGAGGGAAGGATTTTAAAGAGGCTTAAGGAAAATTTGGGATTGGTGAAACTGTTCAGTATCTCAATTACAGTGACTTATGGCGACAGGTTAATGGGTGTGTACATATGTCAAATTCACTGAAGTATAAATTTAAAATAATTTGTAGTTTACTTCACATTTATTATATCAGAAAAATGTATAAAGTAGAACAAAAAATAAAAGTGAAGTGAGGTAAATTTTTCATTAAGGAGTAGGTTCTTTCCAGTTTACCTATTTAATTTTCAGACAGCTTTGTATAACTGTTAGATCTGACAATACTATAGTCTCAGTGAATTTTAGATAAGATAGGAAAATGCAAACAGGTGGATTCATTAAATAGAGGATGGATAATATATCACTTGTCTAATTTTATAAGAAAATGATGAATTGAAAGAAACAGTTAAAAGGAGGGAAAAGTTTACCCCCTCCATCTAGCAAATACTTTGTCCCTTTATCCTTATCCAGGCAAAATGGAAATCTATTCAGATGGGTCAGATTTCAGGGCAATGAGGGTCCTATGGGAAGGAGATTGCTGGACAGGTTAAGAGTGAAAAAAAGCCATTTACCTCCATCACTATAATTTTTTCTAAGTATTTGTATAGGTGGGTTGACTCAGGCCACCGCTCCTATTGGGACCCAGGTGTGCTGAGCTCTCTCTTCTACCTCCCACTTCCAGGTAGCTTAGGTAGTAAGCTCACTTGGTTATATTTCTAACTTTGGCCCATCTTTTCTTTTCTTCTCTTCTCCTCCCCTTTTCCCTCCCCCTCCTTCTCCTCTTTCTTCTTTTCTTCCTCTTCCTCCTCTTCTTTTTTCCCTCCTTTCCTCTCTCCTTGTCTTCCTCTTTTCCTAATACGCTCTCTCCACATCCACACTGGAGAACAATTAAGTTGACCCCTTAAGATGTTGAAATGCTTCATCTCCCTCCTCTTACTTCTCTCTCTCTCTCTCACTCTTTTTTTTTTTGTACTAAATTGGAGCTTAAACTTTATCCTGAAAGCTGTTAGAAGCCAACAGCTTCTAACATATTTGAGCTTCTATATATTTGAGAAACAGAATTACTTGATCAATTTTACAGCTTTGAAAGATCAGTCTACCTAGAAAATTACACTGGGAGAGGTTGAGAGAGGTGAGAGGGTGCTGGGAGTAGTAAAAACAACGCAAAGTACAAAAGAACATATTACAGAGATTCAGTCCTGAACTAGCACAAAAACGAAGGGATGGTTTTGGGAGCCATTAAGGAGATAGAATTTGCACTCATTATCGATTAAGTACTTTTCTGTGTGTGGGGTGGGGATGGGCAGGGAATGAGAATGATGTTGGAGGGTGTCTGTGTTTCTGCCTTGAGTGATGGGGTGAGTAGAAAAATAACACACAAAGAATACCGATCAATTGATTAATATAAGATCACGTACTGCATATACATGAGCTGTGGATATGCTTAGTATGAGTGAAACTTCCAAGTAGAGATATCTATAGGGCAGTTGAACACATAGGTCTATGGTTCAGAGAGTTTTCATCTAGAGCTGGAAACATTTAGCACGTGGATGAAAGCTGAAGCCAAGGCTCAGGATGAGGTCATCCAGGGTTCCTTTTGTGAACAAGGCAAACAGCTAAGGATGAGCTACTGCTAACAATGATATTGAAGCATGAGTATAAGAAAAATAGTCCAGAGAAAATGAAGGAGAATCTGAGAGGCAGGAAGAAAGCCAGAAGAGAGATACTACAGAAGCTCAGAGATGTGAAATAACAGGAAGATACAGTGGCCAACATTTTCCAATGCCACTTTGAAATTACCATATTTCAGGTGACGCAACTACAATGTTTAATCCAAGGAGGATAAACTCACAGAAGACGTGCAAAAGTAAGTGCAGTTGACTTTCTGATATTCAGAGACTAATCACATATAAACATGGAGTAGATTTGGTTATTTTTGTGGCTTCAAAAGCCAGAACTAGAACCAGTATGTAGAAGGTCCAGAAAGCAAGACTTAGCTCAACTTAAGGAAGAAAAGCTGTGCGTTTTATGCAAATCATCCAAAGATAAAAAGGGCTGTCTCAGTGGAAGTTGTTCACGTTAGAATGATGGGTAACACGTCAGAGGTCAGAACAGAGATACCATATATCTATCACCATCATCTAGAAGAGTTTAATGAATAGTGGATTGAATAATATGTAATTGCCAGTATTTAGCCATTTTAAATTAACCAATAAAAAATAACAATTTTATATGGCTCAACCTAATATTTACTGGATGGAAAAACAAATGACTAAATAAATAATGAATGAAAGAATTTTGGACTAGGAAGTCCTTTTGATTTTCAGTGAGTAAATATATAATTACTTTTAAAAAGTAAGTTCTAAAAGCACTAAGGCAAATAACAAAACAAATGACTATGAAGTTTGCCAGATGGAAAAATGCTTCCTTCTACCTTCAGGTAGAAATTTTTGAAGGGGTCCAAAAGCAGTATCTCAGTTAAATACTATGTATATATTTCTTTATTTGAGTGAATTTAGTCAGAGATAGTGAATTGAAAATCCATTGTAAGTTTTATAAGCTGAAAAGAAAATTATTAACTTACTATTATTATTAATAACACCAAAAAGGAAAAAAGTGTTATACAATAAATTTACTTTTGAGTCAGGAAATGCAATAGCAGAAGATACACATACACACACATATTTTATTTAAAAGGAAAAAAAATTGTATTTACCAATTCATGTTATGTGATTAAGTTTCCATTGGCTTTTATCATCCATTTATAAGAATGGATGAGATTTAAGCTACTCAGAAGGAGAGAAATTGCTAGTTGTTGATTTCTTTAATGATTCTGGGCTTCCGTGAGTATAATTTCCTAATGCTGTTGCCTGGGAGTAATAAATGTCACCACAAGTGCAATTTTTTGTTCTTATTTTGATTTCTATTGACTAAGCCTTTCCCTTTTCAGCCACTTAGTGTCACCCTATCACAACCCAAATTATAGTCTAAATTACAAAGACAAAGTGCTCCTTTCCTCGGCTGCAGTGGAATGCAGACTCCATGGAGCATAAATTGTTCCCTAGGGCATGCAGGAGTCAATCTTTTATTCTCTCTCACATTCCTCATTTAAGAGAATTTCTGACAAATCCATGTGATAGGAACATGAATATTTTGTTTCTTTGACATTGTGGTACATTTATAGTCTAAATTATTTTCATCATTCTGTTAGAAATCAGGTTAATTATTAGTATGTGAAACATCTGAGTAAAAATTATGTAAACACATGATTAATTATTAATAATATGCTGAAGTACATGTAGTTATTTTCTGGATTTAGGTGTTAATAATTGCAAATACTTCACCTGACATTTTCTCCAGCCAGGGTCATCTCTAGATGAGATGCTGATCATTGTGTCATCTTACCCCAAAATCGTTTAAGCAGTTTTATTTCCTGGAGGGAAAGACTTGTCCAGTCTCTTTATTCTGATATCGAAGGCCTCCATAGTCTGGTCCTATATTCCTGATTCTAGCTCCATTGGAGTCCCTGGTTGCCATTCCCCGTCTGTACCTTTGTTTACTCTATTTCCACCTGAGATGCCCTTGCACTTCAATTTACCTCTTTGCATCCTTTATAATGCATTTCGGATCTAGCTTCAATATCATCTCCTCCACGAAAACTGCTATGAAATAGACATAATATTTTAAACACAAAACATCCAAATTCAGAAAGTTTTTTGTTTGTTTGTTTTTATCATTCTCAGGTTAACATTTCATTCCCGTGGAGAAGTTTTTCCTATAACCCATGTCCCTGACAGCATATTTCCTCTCACATCTCATTGTCTATAACTGGGTCACATACTGTGATCAAACTAATTATTAACAAGGTGAATGAATGGACAGCACCAATGGTTGAGCTACCCATGAGGTTAAGAGAGGAATAAATGGTTAAATAAAACCGGCATTATAAGAAAGGCAGAGTAGATTTGGAGTAGATAGACATCATTGTTTTCAGCTCTCTCCAGTGCAAAAATAATTGCTATCTCTATAAATTCCAATTTTCTTTACACAGTTATCAAAGAAAACTTATTCCAGTCAGCCTGTGATAGACATGAGGAACAGACTTGAGAGTCTATCTCTTTATCCCTGTATCTGGCACACGTTGAGTACCGACAAAGATCTGTGGAAGAAAATCTTGTGAGGTAACCATCACTGACATTCTTCAATAACAGAATGGTGACTGCACCATGTCTAAAAGGCAAAAAGTGGAAGTTAAAGGGAGAAGAAGAGCATTGTGTCTACATGGGGCTGTTGGTCACAGTCATCAGTTTCAGTTCCACCTCTGTTACTTCCTAGCTGTGTGAATTTGGCAAGTAACCTAAGTTCCATAGTTTTACTTTTTCCATCTGTAAAGTGGAATGGCTTTACAAGAAAATGAAGTAGGGCAAGGTTTAAGTGGCGCAATGTTTGTAAATTGCTTCGCCTGGTGTCAGAGACTCAGTAATTAGTAGCTACAGTGAGTACAACTTCTTTGGACAAGAAAGCCATGGTTATTTTGTCAATGCAAGATATGGAAATAAAATAAATCTCCCAAAGGGTATATTCTTTCTATAAACCAAACTGAGCCAATTTCCATATGGATAATTGGTCCAAACAAGACACATTTGCCTTTTACTGTCATGGCAACATTGATAAACTCTGAATTCTCCCATTACCTCCTCTGGATTTAAAACAACCAAACAGTTCAAATGTATTTTTTCTATTATTCTTTTTGAAGAAACTTTGACTCTTATTTTTTTGTGACAAGGAGAAAAAAAATCAGGCACCTCAGAATGAAAGTAGGGAGGGAAATGATGTGAGATACGAAAGAAAACTAAGAATATTTATGTCTCACATTCACAAAGGTTTGAGTAATGTTTTGTAAAATCAACTTTGGAACTTAGAATCCCAAACTTTTAATATTTGATAAGAAAAAAATTCCACTGAAATTTGTGAAAGGAACTAAGAATTAGAGTTTAATATCTGTCACACTATAGTTAACAGAGCAACAAACTCAGCTATTTAGCAAATGCAATGTTAAACCAATGGTTTTTAAAACACAACCAGAATCTGCAATTTTCAGGAATTCAATAATGTTACCAGTTAATAAAACAACTCTTAGTCTTACTGACATCTAACCTAAGCATGGTTTGTCAATTATTACCGTAAACAGTGGCATTTACAGCAAATGTTTAACTTTAAGTTATGTCAAAGCACTCTTCAGAGTGATATAATTTGTGTTAAATCTGCAAAGGACTACATTTAATGGCCCATTTCAGACATGGCCTCTTAGTTGCTGGTACAATCTAGTAATGAGTGTAGAACAAACCAATGTCAAGTTTTTCCATCCAAAAAGCTGTAGAGATTCTATCTCCCTGAGCTGATCTTAGGTTTATCCAACTATTAAATCTTTTTTATTAATTCCAGTTCTCTTCTTTCCTCTGGGTTTTTCTGGGTTGATACCTTCTTATGTTGATGTAACAGTAGCATGGTCAGAAAATCCCAGCAAAAGGGACCCTCCACTTGTGCTTACTTTTCCTCTCTCATACAATCTGGAAGATGCCTTCACTGTAGAAGAATGGCTGGTCCCCTGCTCTCACAAGCAGCTTGTTGTCCGTAGAGTAAGCCAGCCGTATGAAATGCTCTTTAGCCAGTCTCTAAGCCAGCTCATACACTCGTACCTTAACTGATCAATTAGTTCATGTATTCAACAAATCTTTAGTGAGTGCTTAGTATGTGAAAGGCACTGTTCTGGGACTGCAGATACACAGTGAAAAAAATACATAACACTGCCTGTCCTCATAATGTTTTTATTACAGAGGAGGGATAAAATAAGAAATAGATGTCATAAATGTAGTATGACAAATAGGTATTTTCCAATTTTTTTTTTTTTGGAAAAACATAAACCACACAAAGAGGATAGGGAGTGCTGGCCAGGAAGGAGGTTGTTGTCATACTAAATGTAGTGATCAGGGAAATCGTCACTGAGAATGTGGCCTTTGAGCAAAGAGCTTTAAAAGGTGAGGAGTAAGTCATAAGAATAAAAGAGGGAGGTGCCTTGCAGACTGAGGGAAGAGTAAATGCAAAGGCCCTGAGGCAGGAGAATGCCTGGGAAGGTCAAGGAAAAGCAAGGACTTCAGGGTACTGGGAACAGAGTGAGTGAGTCAAGAGACCAGCAGAATATGAAGACAGAAAGGGAAGAAAGAACAGGCATTGTGAGGCTTTGTAACCCATTGCAAGGACTTCCTTTCTCCACTTTGAGGGCAATTAGAAGACACTTGAGAGTTCTGTGCAGTTAAGTGACAGGATCCGACTTAGAGTTAAGAGCATCATCACTGTGGTGGTTGTACTGAGAGATGAATGTGGGCAGGCAAGTGTGAAAACAGAGGGACCTGCCAGGAGGCTATTGAAATAATTCAGGTGACAGGTGATGATGATTGGTGAGTAATTCAGGTGAAAAGTTGCTGGTGGAGGGAATGAAAAGTGGGGGGTTCTGTATATACCTTGAAATTAGAGATGACAGGATTTGCTGATTGATTGGGGATTGTATATGAAAGAGAGAACTTAAAACTGTCTGTGCTTCTCTTCGGACTGAATAACCAAAAGGAAAGAGTTGTAGTGTACTGATATAGGGAAGAACTTTGAGAATAAGAAGGTAGAGGGCAGATGGGGAAAACCAGAACTGGATTTGCTGCAAGTTTGTTTGCAGAAGTCTAGAAAACATCCAAACGGTAGTGTCTGCATGGCAGTTGGTTATGAATTCAAGGAAGAGAGCTCAACTGGAGAGGTGAGTTTTGGAGCTGTCAGTTTATGGATGATAATCTATGAGGTTGAATGAAATTCCCAAAAGTGTGAATGTGTATAGAAAAGAAAGAGTTCTGAGGCTTAGGCTGAGAGCACCCCTAACATGTCAAGTCTGGGAAAATCAGCAAATAAGATGGAGAGAAGCAATCAATAAAGTAGGAGGCCAATCAGGAAATGTATTGTTCTGAAAGCAAGAAGAAAGCCATTTAAGAAGGAGGAAGACGTGATTACCCAACTGAAATGCTACCAATTAGACCAAGTAAGATGAGGACTAAAAACTGCCCACTGGTTTAGCAAAGTGATCAATATTTCTTCTCCCTGGGGAGAAGAAGTTAAGGATGAAACTGAACAACCAGACATGCTTCCTCATTTAAAGTCCTCCTTGCATAAGCCTATCCCCCCATAGTTTCCATGAGCGGAACTAATTTTGGAGTTTATTTTATTTTATTTTATTATGCCTCACTAATCAATCCTTTGTGTCTATGCCTTATCTGATTTCATGTTGATATTTTCAAGCTGATCTTTTTAAAAAATTATGTGAAGGAGATAAGTCAATATATTATCATTTTGCAGAAAACACAGCTTTTAGAGAAGATGAATGTTTCCTTGCCATGCTTGTGGTTAGCTGTGAAGGGGTGACTCAGCCTGGGGCTTTCTGATCTTGTGCCTTAAATTTCCATACAGAGAATGGCTGATGCCTTTTTGCTTATTCTTTGGACCTTCCTTTATGAATTGCCCACTTCTATTCATACCTTCTATTTATTCTTACTTAATCCCTTGAATTTTGGTCCTTAGATTTTTTTGGAACAGCTGCATGTCATGACCTTTAAGGACAAATAGCAACTTGTCTTTAGAGCTTCAGGGAATTTGAACTTCTGCCAGGCTCCGAATCCAGAGAATAGTTTCATATGCCCTCATGTCCATCCTTTCCTGTAGGATTTACTTCCTCTTAGCATAGAAGACAGGCTGAGTAAATGACCAGCACTGTACCATTGACCATATATCTGCCCATTTTCTTGTTACCAAGATAAGAATTATAGATCCAACATCTAAGTACTCAGTGAATTTTGTAAGTGTAATCTCTTATATCATCACAGTACACACCCCTCCTCCTCTTCCTCCTTCTTCTTCTCCTCCTTCTCCTTGATTCTTCCTGAGATTCTTACTTCTTTCCACCCTTAAATTCAAACATAACGAGTCTATAGAGTAATAGCAACATAAAAGATCACAGTGCTATGAATAGGCGTCACCCTCACCCATCTTCAGCCAGAATTCCTAATGATGGTCACTCACTACAACAAGTTCATGCACTTAAGCATGCAACTGAACAAAATTATTAGATTAATTACAACTTTTAAGTGGTAAAACATAAGTTACAAAAATCATGCAGGCAGTGGAGCATATCAGTACCAATGTCCTGGTTGTGACATTGTACAATAGTTAGGCAGATGTTACCATTGGGGCAAGCAGGATGAAGGGTACGTAGGACCTCTGTATTGTTTCTTAAAACTGTATATGAATCTATAATTATCTCAAAATAAAATGCTTTAAAAATTATGCATGTAAAGGGACATTCATGGGCAGACTTCCTTCTCCAAGATCAAACGGTCATGAAGTTGGGAAGGGAATGCACTAGGAAAAGTGCAAAAATCTTAAGCAAAATCTACTGTACTGGCCTTTGGGAGTGCTGTGAGAAAGTCACAGAGGTAAACAGATAAACAGCAACCTGTGAAGAGAAAGGTGGTGATGAATATGCATTTTATTTTAGCATCAAATACAGTAACGGCACTTGCAGTGCTCTTGTGATGCTAGACTCCACTCCTATCAGCTGCCGAAATCCCCGTCAGCCACCTGCTGCCGGATCCTGCATGTGTTTTTCACCAGAATTACTGAATCTATGTATCTGGTTGGCCATAGTTCCAGTTTCTAAAGCTAAACCAGACATGCTGCCCTTGTTCCCGTTCCATCTCTTTTCTACTTAGCTGCCTTGACTTCCTCTTCCAGGAATTCTTAAGATCATTGACTCCACTGACGGAAGTCAGGCTTCTGCCTGCCTAATACATAAGTTCACCAGTGAAAAGCTTATTTTTCATCTTGTTTAATTACAGCCTTCGGAGACACGCAAAACAGAGGGTGTCTTAGGGACAAAGAGTACTGTGGGCTTGCTTACCTTATCCCTTATTGGCCTTGGCACCAAGCCCTTCCTCTGCTGTGAAATTCATGCTGTGTCTGTGGCTGCATACTAAACAGACCGAGGTCCCCACACAGCCAGCTCTGCCCTTCCAGAGGCAGCGCAACGAATCCATATACCTTAATGGCCAGTTCAGAACAGTAGTTTAGGTAGCTAACACGGCTGGTTTGTTCCTAGTGCCATCTATGTATATCTGATCATAAACGCACCCACATATCATTTGAATTGGATTTGGTGACCCATGCTGGGGCTTGAACTACACCACGCTTGTTCGGAACTCTAGAGGACTGGCTTCAAAAGTGGCCCTTCGAAATGTATGTGTGTATAAAATATTTAGCTGATAGAATTAAAAATAAAATCAAAGATACAAGAAATTTGTAGTGCATGGTTAATTTCCCTCCTACTCTCGTTTCCTCAGACTCCTGTTTCCCTTATACAGATATACAAGTGTTAATAGTTTTAAGCAGAGACATTCTATTTATACATAAGCACATATATGCAGATTCTATGTAGAGAGAAAACACTGTAAGCTATACTTCCCTGTTTGTTGTGTAAGACGCAGCATGGTGTACGCGGCACTCTAGAGTTGGTTCCTCTTACTTAGTGATAACTCTTAGATGCCTTTCTCTATCAGCATCTGTGATCTGCCCCCAGTTTTCTAAACAACGGCCTAGTATTCTGTTGAGTGGATGTAATCATTTTGTACTTAACCAGTCACATTTTCATGGACATTTGCTGTTTCCAGTATTTTATTATCAACAATGCTTCAGCGAACATCATCTCATGGAATCACTTGTGCCATGTGCAGTAGTGTCTGCAGGGGACTTTCTTGAAGGGGAAATTCTTGGCCAAAGGATATATTCAGTTTTTAGGTTAATAGATATTGCCTAATTATCTTCCAAAGAGGCTGTACAGTTTTCTCAACCATGCAGGACTAGATTTGATTAGCCATCTCTCTCTCTCCTCACTTTGTTACTGATTTTTTGAACTTGCCAGTCTGATTATAATGGTACCTGATAGCTATCTAATTATGAATGTGGTTAAGCACCTCAGAAGTCATTTGTTACATTCTTTCCACCTAAGCTCTCAGTTCTTCATCGTTCCCTGAATAGCATCCATCCCTCACTGGTTTGAAATGGCAGCTGAAATAAATCTCTATGTTTATTTTCATCTATTTCTGAACTCTCTATTCTGTTATGTTTATCTTATTATTTACTTGCATCAGTAAGGATGTTTATAATTTTTTATACTTTTATGATGTTTTAGTCTTAATACATAGTAGTTTAGTGCCTCTTTTTTGTTGTTTTTCAGGATTTCCCTAGATATTTTTGTAAACATTTTTGTTGGTGGTTGTGTTGGAGTTGTTTCATTTAAAAAAATCTTGACATATAGGCTGTTTAAAAGTAAGGTGCAATCATTATGAGACAGAGAAAACTTTATGCCCAAGGTTGGGTTAGACCTGGAACTGAAAATGATGCGTAGGAAAAGAAGAGCGAAGAGGACCAACAAAGGGAAGAAAACCAAATGAATTCTCCAGATAAAGATTCTACAAAATCAACGAACAAGCCAACAGAAATACTCTGGAATAAACCATGCACTTGAGCATTGTTATTTCAGCAGCCAGCTAGTTTTGCAGGTCAGCATGGATAACCCTGGCTTTTCAGGGCTTGACGAACATTATTAAGGTTCTGACCTTAAACTGAAATTCCTTGAACTCTCAGTACCTGTGAGCTTGCACCCCAAATTCCTGCCCCTGGCACGCACATTACCAGTCACAAGGAACCAGCATTAATGAGTGCTCTGGCAGGAAGCATAACTTATAGAGAAGTTAACAGGTTCTGAGAAAGACGGAGATAAACACAGGCGGCAAACCACTGTCTTTGAGCTGCTTGTCCTTTAAGTATGTCGAGATCCAGACCTTTAAGTGTCACTTCAGTGATCTCAAAACCAGGAATCTTATGTTTGCCACTATTCCAGGTAACCATCTCTCTTTCGGGGAAAAGACTTTCAAAGGCACTACTCTAAGGATCTGATTTGTTATGGATTTGTGGTTTGGGTAACAACTACTCCAACATTTAGATGATTTCTTTAAGGAAGTGTTATCAGCCTCTTATGATTTATAATAGTTATTTCTTAAAGATACAGAAAAACAAAATGGCTAATGACATTACTCCTAATGTCTTCTTTATTTAGTTCTATTGCTATTGAAGTAATAGGATGCAATTTAATCTTTAACTTTGCTATGCTATAAAATTTTTAAAAATCAGAAGTGCTGTTGACATAAAATGCTATGTCAGGATTAATTGAAGACATGTTTACTGTTGCCGGAAGCCATATTTAAGGCTCAACATTTTTTCAGTGCTGAACAATACAGACAGAACTAACTTGAGAGTTTATTTTGATTTCTCTGCTCCAGCATCTCATCCTAATATCTGCACCTCTGTATCTGTGTTACTTGAGTACAATGTATCTGAAAGACTTAGGTCTGAAATATATTAAGACTTCATTCCCCATTTCATGGTAACTCCGAAGTCTGACATTGGCAGTGAAGTAGTAATAATGTAATGCTGTGTTTTGCTTGCTAGCTTACAGCACAAAAGACTGGGAAGTAACTTTACTTGTTTATCTGTTAAGCTCCTAAATGACTTCATCTACTCGTAAATAAACTTTCTTTATGGACAAAATTTGAATGTTCATTTCCCTCTCAGTTAGTATGCACATCTATTTACAGCATTCTAGCAAAAGAGAGTGCATCTCATTTTCTGTGCTTATAAATCGCTCATTACCATGCTCTCTGATGGCCAATTCATGGCTCCATCTGCAACTCCACAAATCTCTTTGCCCAGATAAACTTGGTAGAGTAAATATAAGGTGCTGAAGAAGATGAGTTTGGGATTAAGGGAAAAAAAAAGATATATCTCACAGAAAATTCCCAAGTCTATCATTTTAAATTTCATAACTTCTTACTTGTATTTCTATTTGTATGTTAGGGTCCAGGAAAATAAATACTTCACTGACCTCATCAACTGAATTTTCAAATGTTATATAAATGACATTTAACAGTTTTCTCATTGTGCTTGAAAAGGGTCTGAGTTCAAGAGAAAAACAATCAAATCCTCTAGATTGGAGTACTCTCTTTCCTCTGTGATGTGACTTATTGTAACTTATGAGGCTCGACACAGAGAACTAAGATAATTGCATTATAATGCTTATGACTTGGGTCTTCTAAAACAAAGCAATCAAAGTTATTACTGTATCCCTCTTCTTTGATAAAGAGATAAAGTTAAATCTCAGCAGCAATGTCAATGGATCTTAGATCAACCTTAGCCTCAGAGCAGGTTAAAATCACCCCTTCTTGCGTATATTTACCATCAACTAACGCTGATGGGATGGACGTCAGTTTTCATGTAGGGACTTGATTCCTTTGCTTGAAAATAATATGCATGAGCAATGAAGCTCCTTCCTGTAGTTAAAATGTGAAAACACAGAAAAAAATGCGAGGTGCACAAAAGCTGCTTAGAGAAAGCAAAATTTGCCCACAGGAAAAACAAAATGTTTTCACATCCACCTATGGTGGTGTGTAGGTGAGGAATCTGGCTCACAGTATATATCTCCTGTCACTGCTGACTTAGAGAATCTACCCAGAGATTTTTTTTTTTCCAATTAAAATTCTGTGTACCAACAATAGACTCTGCTGCAGAGCTTTTAATTAAAAAAGCAAACGACATGATATAAATCCACATTGTCTCTAGGCCTTGTTTGTATTAAAGGATTAGACTGATGAGATGTTTGGATTTTATTGTTCTAAACATGTGTTTCAGTTGGTGCTATCGGACTCGCCATGTGAAGAAAATGAAGTGTAAGTAAACAGCACAAGGCTGTATATTATTTTATTCAGCATTTTCACAATTCGGAGAATGAAAAAAAGGCTTGAATCATTTGAGAGCCCCAAATGAGTTTCAAAGATCATTATAATCATGCAAGAAAAAAAAATAGTAAATTGTTTTCAAATGCAAATGGCTCAGTTTTTCTAAAAGCAGAAAAGATGCACTTTCATTATGATCAGGTTTGTTAAATAAATAAAGGGCCTGGTTGATTTCTATGTATTTTTCTCACTGCATCCTCCACCTTTGAGATTTTAAGGGCCCTTTAACTTCCTGAAAGAATCATGATGTTCTCTGTAACCGCATCCACATGCATTAGTCACAGGGACGATGGGAGGCAGTTTTCTGGATAATTCGATTTCAAATATAAGCAAACTAACAAAGATCTAACGTGTTTTACGTGTACATTTCAAAGTGCTTTTGATATAAGTTATGTGAATAATTGATTCAACTTTCTCACCTTTTGTGCTGGAGGCTTAAAGCTTCTCAGAATTCTATTCAGGAGATGGGGAGAAGGTGCCATTAATAATGCTGCTGCTGATTAATGATAACTGTAATGCACTGTGACTTAGTGCAAGTGTCAGAAAGCACTTCTGCCAAGCACTGTCTTCTCCTGGGTGTAGCCCTCAGTGCCAGCTAGCAGTTTTCAATGGTCATTGGCTGTTACCCTCAAGGCCAGGGTCTCCGGGGGCCGTCTCCAGATTAAAAGGCCATGCTGAGTGGGGTGCTTTCCTTGGTCCTGGAATCCTTCACCTGCTTCTGGTGAATCATCCCATTATTGACCATCTGCTTATGAAATGTGTGCCGCTCTTCAGCTTTCACGTGGCTCTCCCCTGCTATTTCTTTGCATTGATTTTGTTGTTTAAGGTCTCAAGGTCTCTGGCTGGTCTGCCTTTTTTTCTTTCCTTCTTTCTTTCCCTCCTTCCTTCCTTTTTCTCTTTCTCTCTCTCTCTCTCTCTCTCTCTCTCTCTCTCTCTCTCTCTCTCTTTCTTTCTCTCTTTCTTTCATGATGGGGGGAGATAGTTTTGCTTGTCCATTTATTTATTTATTTAAATGGAGGTATTGAGGATTGAACCCAGGACCTCAAGCATGCTGAGCACACACTTTACCACTGAGCTATTCCCTCCCCGCCTCTTTGCATTGATTTTGCCCTTGCTTTTTGTCTCTGTCTTCTGGTGTTGGTGACATAATGGACTTTTGGCTATTAGTGTTCTTACCTAACTGTGGACCTCGTGGCTGCCTCATCTTGTCTCTTCATCTTCTGCCTTTGACCCAGAATACTAGAATAAAGAAATTCATAACTGATAAGGATAATACGTTTTGAATTTAAATCCTCAATCAACATGACAGGAGAATATGGTATTGAGGAACTTTGTAAGCTAACTTTAGAGTCACTGAAGCTACTGGCCTTTTATGCAGGTGAAAAAAATTAAGACCCAAAGCAAGATATTAACAAATTAATTGCAGGACTTAACCTAGTATTAGGTAGATCTTTTTGACTGTATTGTTTTGTGTGTAAATATCTGTTATTTTATCATTATTTAATATCATTGTTTTTGAGTAAAAACAAGAAACTGTCTAAATTAAAATGCAGATTAGAGGAAAATAAAGACAGAGAAGGCAAGAAAGTGGCAGATTTTGTAGGGATCTGGCGTAAGGTAAGTAACTATACAGAAGACAGTATCTCAGACTTTTTGCCGCCACGAGAAGATGGTTGTGGACTCTGTTATTAGCTCTATTTAAATTTATTTTCAAACCCCAGACTATTTTTTTCTGATCTAACATACTCTATTTTTAACAGCATTTTTAGTATTAAAAATACATTACTAGGCTTTTTGTATATAATTTAAATACTGTAATTTAGTGAATGAAATAAAATATGACAGAGCCCCTCGCCTGCATAATTGCACCCCTAATCTTTTCCCCTCCCCAGTGCACTGATGTGCACGTATGAACACAAATAGGGTAATTAACAAAACATAAATATGATCATACATATACAGGATCCTGTCCATTAATTGTACTAACACGTCGCCAATGATAGCCCACTATCTTACCTGGCTTGGGAAAGTGAGTATTTTGCTCGAGTATGCAAGCAAAAGGCAGAGCTTGGATTTGGACCCAAGACTGACTCTTGAGCCCAGGATTCTTACTACAAAACCATATTCTATGTTCAATGTTTAAAAACATATTACACCTGGTGAAATGCCTGAGGGATGCACAATCCATCCATTCTTCTAGATACTATACAGTTGACCCAGCCCAGTTTATTTAGATCAGGCCACCACTCTCAGGGTGATATGATTTGGCTCCCATCCCCCTGCCCCCAAATTATTGTAGCTGAATTGCACTCTGGTCTATATTAAGGGTGATCTTTATGAAACGGACTCATGAAATTTGTTATTCATTTATTCTAAGAGTATTTTGAGAAACATTGTTCCTGTTGTTAGAATCACCCTCTTTATGAAGCCCCATAGTTTGAATTTGTCTCTCATTTCTATACCAGGAATAGCTGTGCATCTGATGAGTAATGCTGCCTGTTTTTGTTAATTTTAGAGGACACTATATAACCAATTCTCTTTCATCCTGTTAATTGCTAAAAAGCTTAAGCCAGATCTGGAATCCAGTTCTAACTTTATATATGGGATTTGCTACATTCCGTTTACAAACTGATCTCACTCTTGGCTTGTTCTCTTTGTCTGATATTCTCCATGCTCTCATTTCTAATATTTTTTTGTGTTTTTAATATTTCCTTAAAGCATTTTGGAACACAGGATATTGAATGCATTCAGGCAGCGCTCCATACAGTAATATGAGGCTAGGGTTGACTTCTACTGTTCCCAGTTGCAGTGTTTCATGGTGGTAAGAGACATGGACTCTTTAAACTCAAATGGTTTGAGTTTAAAGCCTGCCTGTGTCACTTCCAGCTATGTTGTCTTGGGCAAGTTATGTAACCTCTTTATGACTGCAATTTCCCAATTGTAAAATGAGGATCATAATAGTGTGAACTTACTTCATAGCATTTTAAGTTTGAAAGTGAGTTAGTTCATATGAAGTTATCCAACTGACTTAGAAGAATGCCTGGCACAAGAAATTATGTGTATTTCTTGTAAAGAAGCCAATGAGGGGAAAAAACAACTCTGTAGTTTTCTTCGATTTGTCAAATTAATGAATTTACAGTTAATCTTAGGTCCACTGACGCTCAGTACCGAGAAGAATAATAAAGATCAACTAGTCTAACCATCCTTGTAGAGCAGAATTCATCCCTGCAGCATCCAAGTCAAGCAGGGCACTAGTCCTTGCGGAAGGGAGAGAAGTGATATCCGCCAGCGCCTACTGCCAGAGAGCCCTCATTCTTGGAAATGTCTTCCTTAAACGTTATAGTCCATCCTCACTTCTCTCAGGCTTTTTTTCCTCTCTGGCATTCTCATTCCAATTTGACCATGAATGTATCAATCTCTGAGTAATAACTTTATTTTTAAAATGTACCTTTTTCTGCACTGAAAGTCTTTCATCTACAATTTGAGTATTTAGAATATTGTTATTGTTCAGAGACTATTTTGATTCTTTTTAAGGACTTGAAAAATTGCTATTTGAAAATCGATCTTTAAAGTGGGATACTACATTTAAAAGATTTTTTATATTTTTAATATACTATTTAAAAATCTTACGACTACAAAAGTAATGCATGCACATTATAAAAATTCAAACAATATCAAAATATTGAAAAGATAAAAAGCCTCAGAATGCCATCTTCAAGAGAAGAAAGCATTGCTAGTAATTTGGTGCATGCGTGTACATACTAACTATATAACATCTATTTGGTGAACTTGTATTTGTGTAAAAGAAAATACATGAAATAGAATTGATCTCTCTGTATTATTTTACTTAACAAGGCTTTAATTGTAAATATAAACCTACCTTCTCTTTGATTCATGAATAAAATATTTCTTTATAAAAATTTGCCATTAATTACTTTGCAAATCCTTTATTAATAATCATTTGTCTTAGGATGCTTTTTAAGCTCATCCTTCAGCTGTCATTTCCCCCCAGGCATTTATTTGTGCTTACGTACTTAGCTAAACCCTCTAGGTGCATAGTAAAAGCAAAAAAACCTACGCATACACACACAAAAAGCTTGTAGTCTGGGTGATTGAATTTTGTCTTTAGCGTTTGAGGTAAAATTTTTAAGTTGACACTTCACATATGTTAAAAAGTCACTTCTGACTAGTATAATGATAAACATGACACACTGCCTCCTTAGAGATGCTGGGAGCAATAAATTAGTTGACATTTATAAATGCTTTCAAGCTGAAAAGTACTGAGTGTTATTTTAACAATGGCTGAAGAAGACATGATTAAGTACAGTCCCATCTCAAAACCTTGTCAGGCTGTGATGAACAGTTTTCCTCTGCTTAATCCCAGTCTATTTTATTGGCAGCCCATACACCAAGGTGTGGGAAAAGTGCATCTGCAAATGTACACTTAGTGCGTGTGTCTGCCATAGTGAAGGGGCTCTGGAGTGAGTAGCACTTAAATTTCTACCTCTGGGTAGTTAAATCTCCTGAAAATTACACTGTGAATTTTCTGTGTCATCTTTTTAAACTAAACTCAGGAATGATTGAGTTGTGCTTAGATACACAAATGGTTTGGCCACCCTAATGGAAGATCAACTTCTAACTCCTTGGTGAATGATACGTGTGACCACACACGCTCATTTTCCTTTTATTTTAATTTATTTTTCCAACCAGATTACAGGCCTTCTCTTTCTTACCAAGGTAATAACAGGTAATAGAGATTATGAACTTTCCCTTGAGAGATTGCATAAACAGAATTCTGGGATGGTTACCTGCCTAATATATGATACCTATGACATGTTAGCCCTGCAAAGTTAGTCACCACCTCCTCAATGCACAACAGTATTCATAACTCTAGAATCAAATCTATGATGGTGCAATTATCTGTTTATGTATCTGACATTTTCACATTTACCTGTATTCTTGGTACCTTGAATGAAGTAGACACACAGTAAATATTTGCTTAATTGTCTTGAGGGGATGCAGGGAGTAGGTGACTGTCGGGGAAACAAGTGTGGTCAGAACAAATATTATGGTCCTGAAGAAAAGGCCTTGTCCATCCAGAGGTCCAGCACTAACTGTGTTTCCTTTATCAACAGGTGCACAAGCTACAAAGATCAATACACAAATGGCTGGTATATCTGGTAAGGACATCCTCAGTTTGTGTTATAAAATTTTTGGTGGTACAGACACACACTTTTCCCTAAACAATTGAGGTAGCATATGAAATGATACAGCTGAAGAAATTTTTAAGGATCATGTGTATCAACATACGTAAAATCGTCACTTTCAGATGGTTGGCCAGTGTTTACTTAAACACTTCCTGGACAGGGAACTTCCTGTTTTTAAGAATAATAGTTAATTCCCAAGTCAGAGATTTTTGAAGGTAAAATAACTGCACTTTTCCTTGAAATCTCCCCAAACAACTCCTCCACTGGTTTAAGTTCTGGCTTTAAAAGCCATTCAAATTAACACAAAGAAAAAAGTTGTCATAACTTCTTAAATCTTGGCTTCTGTATTTTGCAAACTAAACATGACAAGTTTTCTCAGTTAGATGGTTAACTCCTCGAAGACAGAGAAGGGTCTTGTCAACCTTCGAATCCCCAGTCCAACATTTAAATCTATTTAGTCACTTAAATACTAGCTGAATGAATGAATAGAAGGCTGAATGAAAGGAATAATGGATAAATGAGTTAAGGAACCGAGCTGCTGCTCCTTTGAACAACTCTTCAATTTCTAAAGAGGAAAGAAGATTGCCTGGCAAGATTGACCCACTCCGAGCCCAGTGAACATTCCAGAGTCAGTGAAAATGTATGAGTAGTGGCGGGGGATTGCTTAAGGAATTCGACCTCCCAGACTGCTTTTAGCCAGGCTTGCTGACTTTTTGCCCTTTCCAGGAAGTAGCATGAGCTCTTGACTTTCCAGCATGCTCCACCTCTCTCCTCCCTGCTTCTTCTGGCATCAGGTTTTTGCTGCTGGTTTTCCTGGTCACCCTTTTCTGTGGAGTCGTGTTCTTCTGCCTCCAGTGCTGGCTGAGGCCACCCCAAAATGGTTCCGCAAGACGCACCATGGCTGTTTTTGCTGTTGGAGACTTGGACCCTGTGAACGGTAAGCTGTCTGCACATTTCTGGACTTCCTCTTTGGAAACCTTAGAGTTTTGGGTGAACTGAAAAGCTAACCTATGAAAAGCAGATGTGTGAACATAAACTAAGACATAGTTTATTAAAGACTCAAAGGCATTCATTAGGAAGAGAGTCTACGTGAGAAAGCTTCAGAAGACAGAAGACCCCAAAAGAAGAAAAGGTGTCCTGGGGAAGTGACTCATAGTTGAGTGTGGGGATACAACCTAAACATGTTGCTCAGTCAATAACAGAAGAGAAGAGATACGCAGGGCTGGCCACTGCAAGTGAATGGTAATATTTAAGGTACAAAAGAGCATCTTTAGGCTTTTGATATCTGCCTAACCTACCCTGTGTTCATAGTCTCATTTACTAAGCTGTCCATGTTTCACTTACCTGCAGTAATATTGGACAACATTTTCCCGATTGTCCGCTGCCAGTGCAGAGCCTGAAATACTGGGGATCGGGCAGGAGGGTATCAGTACTCATGTCCTTTCTCCCGAGACACATTGGCAGCATCCTGATTCTGCCTGCTCCCGACCCCCATCCCCCAAACCATGCCTCTCCTATTATTTTCCAGTCCGCATTAAGAGGTAAGAAATGGAGGAAATCGTGATCTTGAGTTATTTGTAATTGCCAGCCTCAGCTGTGAGTAGAAAAATGATCATTTATTGATTTCTGGGAGGTGATAATTGATAGTTTATTTCTTTGTGTTAAGCAGTGCCCTCATCCAGAGACCATTTACTGTAAGACTTTTCCTCTAAGGCACTGGGTTGTAAACCACAGTCCCCCCGAGAGAACTTGGTAGAGATTAACAGCTGCCCTTCAGAGACTTGGATCAGCACAAGATTTTCAACAGATAGAGCAGGATATATCCTGGAAAAACTAACAGCTAAATGAGAAGCAGGGTAAAAATAAACTAAAATGCATTAGGGTCAAAATTAAGTACTAAGATTTAGTGATTATATTCCTTATTGGCTTTTTAAAATGACTATTGAAAAAGGGAAACACATTATCAATTTAAGAAATGGTTGTTTTGAGAAGGATAATTAAATTCTCCAATAAAAATAGCTTTTTCTCCTAAAATCTAAAACACTTTCCATTGCGTGTACAGGGAGATAGGCTGACTGACCTTCTAACAAAATATGTTAGTCAAAGGGCTCACCATAGTCATATTGGTCTGTTCTTCTTTATTTAACAAGAAGTATTTAATAAATAAATGCAATTTTGTTTCTTCCGACTGAACTTGAGTTTCTAAAGAGAAGAATCCACACCAGTCTTCCTAGCCCATCTCTCACTCTGAGGAAGACTTTATTTTTAACTAGACGACCTCAAATCTTAGAAAATTTGCATATTTACTTTTAGGTAAATAAGCTAACTAGTAATATTATTCTAACTTTTAAGGCAATTAATGTGCCACAGTTAAATCCCCATTTTTCTAATGTTGTGAGTATTTCCTGGGCGGTGGTTTACATAGATGCTTTTGAATTCGTCTGAACTTTGCTGAACAGGTGTGAGTGTGAAAAAAGGGGGTCAAAACTGACATAGTACTTCAATAATCTACACCTAAAAGCACTGAGTGAAGGGCATTAGAATCACATTCCCTACATTACTCCAGAGTCATTATGGGCAGGAAAAGACAACACATGGAGAGAAACTTTTATATATATATATATATATATATATATATATATATATATATATATATATATATATAGTTACAATTTAATTCACATCTACCAAGTACTAGGCAGTAGGTCAGAAGCTTCTCAGATATTGTCTCTAATTCCTAAATACCAATTCAGAAAAGTGACTGTTACTTCCCTTTGAGGAAGTTATATACTGTTCTCATTCTACCGGGTAAATATACCCCGTAAGTCTTTGCTGCAGGTCAACTAATAGACTACAAGTTGCCCAGAATTGAGGGTAGGGAACAATGAAAATTCAGTCAGGTCACACACACGGCTTAGCCACCTCATCCCTGGACGCTAAGTACAGCCTTATATCCTAAACCTCCAGACATTTCCATTGGGTGATTCCTCAGTGGTAGGGACTGCGCTCCAGAATCCTCATTCCTCCCCTCATTTCCTTTCTCATGCTATCCTTTCCTTCCTAATCCCACCAGTATAGCTCTGACTTTTATTTTGCTCCAGGAACATTCCTAGCTCAAATTCTATATGAAGATCACTTCTGTTGATGTCCATCTTAGAGATCGCCAGCTCAGTTGCCACTTCCCCTTGATTTTTATCCTCACCCACCCTGGGTCACATGTTAGGTAATTCCATTGCCTGCCCACCTCCCATTCTGTCCTACAGGTACTCAGGGTGGCTGTCCAGACGGTGAACAGCTATTCACATCATCTTTGATGTAGGTGTGGCTCCCAGAGTTGTGCCTCTTGCCATTCCTGCTTCTCCTCTCCAGAATAAAACACGGAAGAGCAATTTAGGAAGTGGTATCTCTATGATCTCTGGTTACCTTTCTTAACTAGTAATTCCTGGAAGTGAACTCCAGGGAACCAATGATTTAAGGGAGTCTGAAACCCAGACCCACACTGAATTTCCTTTTCCCACTGGATTTTCATTACACCTTCCCTTCTCCAGACAAATGATCCTCCCTACTTAATATTTTCATAAAGGAGGTACTCTCCAAAAGGAAGGAACTACTGTGGGGTCTTTTTATGGCTGCAGAGAGAGGTAAGGGTCAAAACCACAGCTTCTACCTCCACAGCCTGCGAAGTCTGGGTTCATCCGTCCACCCTGCAGGTTATGCGGGGTTGCACTTCTAAGTCTTCCTTTCAGCCACTGTACAGAAGCAGGAGAGGAAAATGGGAGCGCCTTTGAAAAATACTAGTGACAAAGTAGGATGTGAAATAGAGTTTCTGGACTCCCTGCCACCCCTTGGGCACAAAGGGGAAGATAGGACATTTCCTCTTTATAGGATCTAAGTCTCCATATCATAGCACGTCATGATGAAGCTCTTTATGCCTCAGAAAAAGGAGAATTCATCCCTCTGATACCCCCATGGGACTATTACAGGCTCAATAGGTAGAAACTACAAGTGATTTTTAAAAAATAAAACAAGTTTACTGTACAGGAACCATACCACAATAAAGTTGTTCAAAATAAAAGTATAACAAAAAGTTTGAGATTTGTTAGGTTAATGGCTTTATTTTTTTTAAAATTTGCATTAAAAATAAGTAGTGACAATGGAGTTTTAAAGTTTATTAAAAACAAGTTTTTTCCAAATTCACTGAAAATATGGATGAAGATAGGTTTTCATTGGAAATAAGGTTGTGAAGCTGAATAAAAGCCCTTATTTATGAAGAAGTAAAAGGTTTAAAGATAATGAAGAGGAAAGTTTGGTGTTTGGCAGGTGAGAGAAGAAAGAAGGGCTGAAGCAGAAAAACAACCTAGTGTTCATTAGAAAAGAGGATTTAAGGGCTCAGATGAGGGATTCCTACTATTATCTGCTTATATTTTAAAACAAAATATACTAAGCTGTTATAAAATCGACATTGAATCCTTCCCATTCTACCTCGCGTGTATCAGAGCTGGGTCTCTGACAAGGCAGCGCAGGTGCCATGCCGTTCCTGAGAGGACGGTGAGGTGGGAGCTGCAGACACACCCCTCCTGGGACTCTCATCTGTGCTTAGCTTCTCCTCCGGCTCGTCTCCCTGATAATGCTGCCTTTCAACTATCCAATCTCCCTGACCCCATTTCTTCTGCAATTTCAGAAATAATCTTACCTTCTTCTTATTTCAGGGCAAATGGAAATACTAGTCTTCCAGCAATGATTAAATGGGAGTGCTCTGACCTGGGGAGGGGCAGGAGGACTAGACAGAGACAGACTAGAAGCTGACCCTTACACTCTCTGCTCCCATCTCCCCTCCCCTTTCCCAGGATCCTGTCTCATTTCAGCATCCTTTTGGAAACTTCATTTTCCCATGCTTCATGTCTTACATGTAAATATGCTGGGACGCATTTGAGAGAAGGAATGAGGGAGTATTTCCTTCACACACGGTCATGGAAGGGCATGATAACAATAACGGGTCACATGGGCTGAGCATTTCCCATGCGTCGTGCTCTGTGCTAACACTTGGCATCTCTAATCTCACTTATTCTTCCCTACAACTCCATGAGGGGCTCAGTATCATTCTGAGCATTAAAGGTAAGGGAACAAAGGCACACAGGGATTGAGCAACAGAGTAGGCGGTAGAATGGTGACTCAAATTCAGGCAGTCTAAGCCACCCCCACATAAGAGAAAGAGAGAACGTGATAGAGAAGGGAAATGAGCAGAAAGAGGGGAAAAGGGCTAAGTCCACTGGAGTGATTCTTCATGACCTCGGGGATCTGAATGCTGACTATAAACGCTCAGCAGTAAGTGTATTGGTTTTACAGAATTAAACAACACACTAATAATATCTTCACCAACAGCTCTGCCAAAACCACAGGCTTGGTGCAGCTGTATGTAACTGAGTTCTCTCAGCTTCTTAATCTGTCAAAAGACCAAAATAATGCCCGTTCCCCTCCCAGTCACATGATATTGGACGTAAACACGCCTTGAAAAAAATTGAAAGGTGACATATGTTTGATTTTACAAAAGCTCTCTGAGCTTAGTTCTGTTTCTCAAATGAGTGCCTGTGGGCTTCATAACAAGTTTAAGAGCAATGAGCAAATTTGTAGTCAGGAGATAACAATAAAACTTTCCTACCGCAAAGAGCATGTGTCAGTACCATGTGGCCTGGAGCACGGTGTTACTAATGGTGATGGTGGAAATAAATTTGAGCTAATAATTGTGTCAAGTCCACCTGGTGGACCACTCCAAGTAGAATGATAGCCGAGTTACCTCTGACTTTGTGTTAGTGCGCCCGGGGCAGTTCACCTGGAAAATGGGCAGTGCTCACTAACAGTATCCACAAGGGAGGGAAGTACTGAGACAAGTCCTCTTGGCTGATAGGACTCTGTTTAATGAAGTCCCTCCAGGTCGGCCTGGGTCATCCTAACTTTTCTAACTGTACAAGGCTCTAACTTCAAGAAACTTTTCATTCAGTAATCTCTGTGCAGTAGCATTAATAATGATAATGTTTAAATCATTACTGAAGCATTAAAATAGGATAGTTTGAGAAATAATACTGTACATGCAAGAAAATGCATGCATAGTCCTAGCATAGTACCTTCATGATACATAATAATGATGCTAATACTAATGTCACTACTAATAATAGTGATAATCCACTTTAATGGGTAACTATTGTGTGCCATAATTTTGTTTTCAGCACCTTA
Source organism: Vicugna pacos (assembly GCF_048564905.1). Lineage (NCBI taxonomy): Eukaryota > Metazoa > Chordata > Mammalia > Artiodactyla > Camelidae > Vicugna > Vicugna pacos. The sequence continues at coordinate 57,858,378 of NC_132987.1, read as the reverse complement.
CATTCATTTAGCCTTGCTTTATGAATGTAGGTACTAATACTATCCTTTTTATTGCACAAGAGCAAACTGAGGTATAAAAAATTTGTGTAATCACCTAGGAGTAGATTATTCAGTTAAATAAATAACCCCTTAAGAAAAGTGTTGAACCAGGAAGTGAGATTTGTATTCTAAATTTAGCTCTATCCCTAATGTTATATTTTGTCCTGTGAACTAGTGAGATACAAAATAAAACAAATACGAATATATGGAAGTCCATGATCCTAAATAAATATTTCCTACTCCAAAGTAATAATTTTGAGTAATCTCTACATGAATTCCAGAAATACAGCTATTGCCTAATGTATAAATACTCTTGGATTGTTTTGATAGTTGTGGCATGTTCTTTGGAATCTCATTGATGGTATCAAATCTTAATCCTTTAAGCAAGAGGTCAGTGAACTTTTTCTATTAAAATAGGGCAAGATAAGAAATATGTTTGTCTTTGCAGGTGTATGATCTTTGTGGGGACTACTCACCTCTGCAATTATAGTACAAAAAGCAGCCAGAGACAATAGTAAATGAACAGGCGTGACTGCGTTACAGTTAAACTTAATACACAAAAACAGTCAAAGGGCCAGATGTAGTTTAAGGACCTAGTTTTTTCTTTAAATGTGAATTTATGGGTGTTATTATTGTTTTGGCAAGAAACAGTCAAAATATTCCCAGGAAGATAAAGACCCATGTGAATAAAAGGAGAACATATAGTAGATAAATGGCTGTAAAATATTACTATTGATTTCCTGTGTGACTCAAAATCATTCTTTCAAGCCAATACTAATAGGAGATTTCCAAAGGAACTATTGGACTGCGATCAATTTGAGGGAGAAAAAGCTTGATTTCGATATTTAATGGCTTACAGTGTATAATCTAAAGTCAAGACCTTTGATTTCAAAATTTAAGATTTGAGAATGCCTTTTGTTTAATGTATGTGTATACTTCAATGGTAAGCTTTTCACAACTTGATATTTTTACTATTTGTCGTAGAGAAGTGTTGAAATTAATTAACTGCATTAGTTGCAGTCTACAGAACATAAATATAAAATAATAAAGTTCAGATGTAGTATTTGAATGTTTCTAGTGAGACTTGCATTTCTCATGATGGGAGCATTAGTTAAAAGCCATTAGTGTTTACCGGAATCTTGTCTTCTGATCTACCAAAAGGGATATTTCTTCTAGTTTCAGCTGTTAAATTGTAAATGCTTCTTGATGGGTTAGTCAATGATGATCTAATCGGTTCATGAGAGCAAATTTTCTTGCTATGGCGGCTAAACTATCACTGCAGAGAGTGAGATAGTTGTAATTTTTTTCTCAAGGCTACAAATAATTTTCTGTTGCTCCAGTGATCCAAGAAATGCCAGATTTTATTAGACAGTTCATGTGCTTCTGTTTAATGCTGACTGAATAATCGTAGGTCTCTGTCTTTCTCTTTCCAGGGACAGAAGCAGCTGTGAATCCAAATGCTGGAATTCACGTTCGAATCCAAAACCCCGAACTGTACCCTGTTCCATGTTTTGGCACTTTAGGGCCCCCACCTCCATATGAAGAAACCCTAAAATCAACCCCATTTTAGATCTGGATCATTAATTGAAAATATTATAAATATTTTTAATCCCAAAACATTAAATTTATGAACAATTCCTTCATTTAGTGAAAACTCCTGGAGATTGATTAATACGGTCTTAAAAATAGGACAAATAGACAAAAGAATGAATGTAGAAAAAGAATTTTGGTCATGAAGATGTTTCCACAGTAAATTTGTGGACTCTTGGTATATCATTGCTGCCTTATACTTTAATGCTTATAGTGAAGTTCATCCATGTACTCAAATAGGCAGTAAATAACACATGGGGTGGCGTTCGTCAAGTTTAGGATTCCACTCTAGTACCCATCACAGCTTTTTCTGCCTCAATCTCTTTTTTGATCTGATCTCTTCCTAGTATGGAGTTAATAAAAATGATTATAATTTAACCATGAACCAAGCAGAGATTTAGGCATGCCTAGACCCAGAACCAGAATGAGAGTACTTGAATTAGGATGACGGGAGACAGTAGGAAGAAGGATTATTTTGAGTTGAAGGGTGAAGGTAGAATGAAGAGGAAGATTAAAAGTTCAAGGAGTTGCACGTCTCCTTGAGGAGTATTGACAGATGTTGAAGGAGATTACCTAAGCTATGAAGCACACGTAATTCCGCAACGTGAAGACGAAGGAGAGGCTCCCATTTCCCATGCGTGAGTGCAGACTCCGGAGCCCGCGGACCTTCTCTGCTTCCTCAAGACTTGGCATTTCTTGGCAAGCCATGATAAGAACCCTTGGCATAGATCTCAGTATTCTCACTGAAGATTCTGACTACAGAAGCAGCAGTGAGGTATCAAGTGACGTTTCTGCAGTGGCCGCGAGCAAGGGAGCCAGGAAAAGAAATCCATGGCAAATGCTATATGATCTTCTACTGACAAATTTGTCGAACAGAACTGTTGACTCTCTACTTGTTTTCCTAATATACCTTTCAAATTTAACTTGACCAAATATCTCTCTTACTCTTTTCCAAGCTTGTTTATCCAAACCTTCCCCATCTCAACTGATGGTAACAGCAACCTTCCAGGTGCTTGAACCAAAGACCCTGGAGTCAGCCTTGAGTCCTCCTTTTATGTGACTTCTTACCTCGGAAATGACTTGGCTTAGCTCTTAGCTCTTTCAAAATAGGTCTATATTCACATAGTTCTTAACTCCGTCTCTGGTGTGAGCCACTCACTGCCAGTTCTTGCCCGAATTACTGCAACAGTATCTAAACTGGTGTTTGCTCCCAGTTTTGCTTGCTTATATTCCATATCTAATGGTGTCTAAAGTAATATTCTTCAAGCGTAAGGAGGACCATGTCCCTTAACTAAAGTCCAGTGACAATCCACCTCACTCAGAGAAAATGACTAAAGTCCTTGGCACGTGGCTCTGTAGATACCACTCTTAAGTCTCTCTTTATAACTCTCGCCCTTGTTCATTTGCTCCAGGAACACTGTCCTCAAACCTACAGATATTATCCCACCTCCCCCTATTCTTTTGGGCTTTGCACACACTGTTCCCTCTGCCTCCCTCTGCCTCCTCCTAGCTCTCCTCCTAGATAGCGTCATTGTGTCACCCCTTCGCCTCCTGCAAGTCGTTATTCGAAAGTCACTTTCACAACAAACCCATCCTGCTCTTCCTACTTTAAATTGCAGCCTCTCCCAACCCTAGCACTTCCGCCTCCTTGTCTTGGGCAATTTTCCTTCGCCCATAGCACCTATTGTCTCCTACGTAGCATCTTCTACTGTACTACATGGCAAAATTCTATTTATATTCTGCTATGTGTCTTCTCTTGCTAGGGCGTAAGTCCACGAAGGAAGGGATCTTTGTGTTAGCCACTGATTTATAACTCAGGCTTCTAAAGCAGCCTCGCACTTACCATATATTCAAATAAATTTTATAAGTTCCCTGGTTCTGGAAATTTCCAAAAATAGCTGGATGGGAATTTGACGGCGATGAAGCCTTACAAAAGTGAATGTGGGTAAGAGCCGGGGAAAGCTGACAGTGCTGGTAAAATCATCTCACTAGTAACCACTGATGAAAGGTGCCCAGCGAAACTTGTGTTAATTATACCCTAATAATCCCTGATACGTGTGGAGGCTTTAGGGTGCACAAACCGCTTTCAGACTTCATTCTCCCAATAACTTTTTAGCCTTGCTATTCTTAACGTCAAGTTACACATAGTGAGTTGAACATAGCCATTCCCTTCTTAAACCTGCTAAGGTTATAGTAAAGGAGTAAACATGTTTTTAATTCACAAGAATAAAGAGAGTGGCAAGAAGATGATGAAGAAAATTAGCAGTGAGTTTTAGTACATGGAAATGTGTATGTGATGGATACAGATAGATAAATCAAAATTGACTGGGGTTTCAAGTTTCTCCACTTTGCTAAGTGTCTTAAGGAAAGAAACAGAATAATCAAGCAAGTTCGTGCTCTACCAACGCAGAACCGCTCAAGAATTAGAGGCAAGAGAGGTGAAGAGGATTTTGGAAATGATGATGAACTTGACCTACAGAAAGACAGCACTGAAGCAGCCCAGAGAAGAGCCAGTTCCAACTGGACCATCACAGCAAACAGCTGTTGGAGAACAAGAGGTAGGATTAAGGAAGAATATGTAATGAAAATGTGGTGATAAATTAACTATCGGTAAATGGAAAGCAAAGGAACTGAAAACATAAGGTGATTATAAATCTGTGAAAAGTAAAAGTTGAATTAAGCCCCCAAATTTTTGTTATGAATAATGTAAGTAATTAACGTTGAATTATAAAATGGATGTTATTCATATTGACAAGGTAGGCAGAGGAGGGAAGTGTGTATGAGGGAAGGTGGCAGGCTATAATAAAAGAGTAAATCCTAATCTCAGATTGTGTGGAGCCAATGAATAATATCTAATTTTTTTTAGATCAGAAAATAATGGTAAAGTACATCATCTGGAAATTAGGTCATAAATATCTGAAACAAAATGCTAAAAGAGTTGAAAGTCATTTCCTCGAAGAAATGGGACTTGGAGATAATGCTAATGTGGAAAGAAGTGCTGATTTTCATCATGAGCCTACAGTACTATTTGACTTTTAAAAACAAATGCAAGTGTTACTTTAATACAAAAAAATACATAAAGTGAAATAAATAAATGTTTGGCAACTTTGTACTTTGCAATTGCAAACAAAGGAAATTATACCATAAGGAAAAATGTTAAACGTAAAGGTCTTTAGGTGGTGGGGCTACCGGTAATTTCATTTTTTTAATTCATGTTTTTGGATTTTCTAGTTGTTCAATATTGTTTGTACATTACTCTTATAGTTGAAGACCTCAGCAAAATTCTATTTAAAAAACACAAAAGAAATACATATATATACAAATATATAACTGCTTTCACTTAACAAATGAGAAAAATGGGCTTTGGAAAGATAATTGACTAGTTCAAGATGCATAGCTAATTAGTGTGAGACAAAACTAGACTATGTGTTTTGATCTTTCAATTCCTATTCCAGGTATTTTTCCACTATGATCTTTTATCTTCAAAAGTGGCTATAAAAATAAACATCAGAGAATGTGGGTTATAATTACGTTTATTTCAAATAAATGACTCTAAGGAAAGTGTTTTTGTTCATATCCTATAAGCTACGTATGTTAAAATCCATTCCAATTATAGAACAGGCAGCGGTTATAATTAATACCTAGAAAAGTGTAAGCACATCTGGAAACAGGGTTAATGATTCAGCAGCTGGAGTTTGATGAAGACATTAGTGAAAATCAGGGTTGAAGCAATTGGAATTTCTTTTTAAGTGACTTGCTTTATGTGTCAGTGTGAGTCTAACCGAAGCACATGCTTGGTGCGTGGGTAGGACTGGTGAAAAATGTTTGTTTTCATAGAGACTTTTCTGACAAAGATTTCTTATCAAGTATCACAGAGCACATTTTCATTTAATGCCTAAAAGTACTTTATATGTCAAATATTGTACAAGGTTCTGGGTATATTTCTCCAACCAACTTTTTGATAATACTAGAGTTTCCACCACTTTACTCTAGAGAACAGACAGACACTTGAAAGCTCTGTAGCATATGCTCTATATGGGCCACTGAAAACTACTGTAAATAATTAAATAGTAAAACTAATTTGGGTTGTATGATTTTCATGACATTTAAAGCAGACATTTAAAAAATAAACCTGTGTTCCTTTTCTGTTATCTCATTTCTGAAAATCTGTGCCAGTATCTTAGTTCATAGAAAGTCATTAAAATTCATTTTAACCTGGCTTCTCAGATTTTAATTCTGATAGGAATGGATTTTTTTTTCTTCCGTTGTCAAAGAGCATTCATTTTTTAAATGAGGTTTTCCTTACTGTTACAAAGTATAGCTTTTTCTTTGAACATCCAGCAGAGGGCATGAAAGCCTGTCTATGATTCTAGCCCAATAGCTAGATTTGATTTGATGGCTAAAGGAAACCACGAAGCTAGATTTTTGACAGACCCTAGCAGAATGGAATAATAGTGAGTTTCAGATTTGCAAAGAGGAATCTACTATTGTAGGTCATATAGCTCACAATGCAGCTGAGCATCAGGTGAGATGTCTGCCATCAGAGAGTCTAGGAAATTTGAAATATACTCACGCTTCTGAGGGTGACACCTGTGAGTTTGTGCTGCCTGCAAAGGCAGGGTAATTTGTGTATGGGATGCTCACGTGGTCCGTAACACATACAGCATTGACCCTAAGGGTCTAACCTATTTCTTTTTTACCTGACCATGAGGTCCCTTTTAATTTTCAGTTTTGTGGTTCCAAATCTGTTTCATTTGTGTCAGGAGCACAACTTTTATAAAAGACAACTTTAAAATTCAATATCTTTCACGGAAATGAAATAGAGCTGGGATAGGACTAAAAAGCATTCATGTGGACTATGAAATGAAACTCAACCAGAATATTATATTTAAGGTAAAATGTGGATTTCTTATATACAAAAAGGATTGTATATAAGAAAATGAGACAACGAAAATATGTTGGCTGTGAGTCCACTTCCAGTAGAGAATGACTTTTTTTTTTCAGATCAGAACAAAGGAGGAAAATAGAACATACATTCCAAAGGAATCTTTTACTTTTAAATTTATTTTGCTTTGTGATTTTGTATAAAATAACAATACAGGGTTTTTTTTTCATGTTCAATACTAGATCCTGGAAAATAGCATTTTTTTGTTATTTTACTAAATATAGCTCTGGGAAAATGAAATAAAAGTAATATCCTTTTACAAAATAGAATAATTTGGTGATAAACAAAATGTAATTTACATTTGTGCTTTTGGAAATATTTATTTTTTCCTTCTAATATTATGCGAGTCTAGACCAACTCTATGATTCATGAAGCAAGTAATGTGTATCAGTCAAGATGTCAGATTTTTATATTAGTAAGATGAAAAGCGGTATTCCCCAGAAACACTGAAGTTATTAACGAATGCAGGCATGTTAAGTTTCATTATCATGTTTATCAAGGAAAGATTTCCTCTTAGGAAAAATCTGTTTATGGATGCAGTAAGCAAAACTAAGAGAATTTCCCTTTCTCTAGTAATTAACATAACTATATCTCTCTTTATATTAAGTAATTCATCAGTTTTTATTTTTTCCATCCGATATAAAAACTGAATTCATGTATCAATTCAGGTTATTCTCTCTATGATGCATCTAAATCTGGGTAAGTTTATAATGTTAAAAAGTCTTAGGTAACACTGGCTAATTGCTTTCTAGATTTAGAAGCCCTAGAGCTATTTTTTTTTTCTTGAAGAATATTGAGAGACAAAATAAAACCTAGGAATTTGTTTCGAATAATCAGTGGACAACTGCATGCTTACATGATATGATACCATGTGGAATGCTTGTCACCTGCCAACAAAATAGATCAATGCTATACAAGGAGAACTGAACGAAGAGATGGGATGTTAGTCTCTTAAGGATGCCAAAACATTACTGGGGTGCTAAGGTCTTACTGGAGACGTGAAAGATTTTTTAAAATAATTTTTATTGAAGTATAGTCAGTTTACAATGTTGTGTCAATTTCTCAATCATATAAGAACATACATAGTTTGCTTTCATATTCTTTTTCACCATAAGTTACTACATTATATTAAGTTTAGTTTTCTGTGCTATACAGTATTAACTTGTTGTTTATCTATTTTATATGTATTAGTGTCTGCAGATCTCCAACTCCCAATTTATCCCTTCCAACCCTTTTCCCCCCACCGGTAACCATAAGTTTGTTTTCTATGTCTGTGAGTCTGTTTCTGTTTTGTAAATAAGTTTGCCTTTTTCTTAGATACCACATATAAGTGATATCATATGGTATTTTTCTTTCTCTTTCTGGCTTACTTCACTTAGAAAGACAGTCTTTAGGTCCATCCATGTTGCTGCAAATGGCATTATTTTATTATTTTTTATGACTGAGTAGTAGTTCATTGTATAAATATACCACAACTTCTTTATCCAGTCATCTGTTGATAGACATTTAGGTTGTTTCCGTAACTTGGCTATTGTAAATAGTGCTGCTGTGAACACTGGAGTGCATGTATCTTTTTGAATTATGGTTCCCTCTGGATATATGTCCAGGAATGGGATTGCTGGATCATATGGTAAGTCTATTTTTAGTCTTTTGAGGAATCTCCATACTGTTTTCCATAATGGCTGCACCAAACTATATTCCCACCAGCAGTGTAGGAGGGTTCTCTTTTCTCCACAGTCTCTCCAGCATTTACTGTTTGTGGACTTTTGAATGATGGCCCTTCTGACTGGAGTGAGGTGAAACCTCATTGTAGTTTTAATTTGCATTTCTGTGATAGAGAATAATATTGAGAATTTTTTCACGTGCCTATTGGCCATTTGTATGTCTTCATTGGAGAATTGCTTATTTAGGTCTTCTGCTCATTTTTGGATTTTTTTTTTTCTTATTAAGTTGTATGAGCTGTTTATATATTCTGGAGATTAAGCCCTTGTCAGTCTCATCTTTTGCAAATATTTTCTCCTATTCTGTAGGTTGTCCTTTTGTTTTGCCTACGGTTTCCTTTGCTATGCAAAAGTATGTAAGTTTAATTAAGTTCCTTTTGTTTATTTTTGCTTTTATTTCTATTGCTTGGGTAGACTGCCCTAGGAGAGCATTGGTGAGATTTATGTCAGATAATGATTTGCCTATGTTTTCTTCTAAGAGGTTTATAGTGTCTTATGCTTAAGTCTGTAACCATTTTGAGTTTATTTTTGTGTATGGTGTGAGGAAGTGTTCTAACTTCGTTGATTTACAAGCAGCTGTCCAATTTTCCCAACACCATTTGCTGACGAGACTGTCTTTACTCTACTGTATGTTCTTGCTCCTTAGTCAAAGATTGTTTGTCCAAAAATTTGAGCTTATTTCTGGGCTCTCTATTCTGTTCCATTGATCCATATGTCTATTTTTGTACCAATATCATGCTGTTTTGTTAAAAGGTTTTTCTTTTAAAGAGAGTTTGCAGTTGAAAGGAACTCTCTGATAAGCTGCTAAATGTAATGAATGGACAATCAAGAGACATACTCAGCTAACAATAGATGGTCACCGAAAAGGGTAAGTCTGTGTGACTGCAGAACTTCTGTTTTTCTGTTTGAGGTTTACAGGATGTTTGTGACCAAAACTAAACTGTGTAAGGCTGTAGAGGAGAGTTTATACACTTTATAAATACATTTTATATATTTATTTATTTATTTATTACTTATTTTTATTATTTTTTAATGGAGGTGCTGGGGAATTGAACCCAGTACCTTGTGCATGCTAAGCATGTGGTCTACCACTGAGCTATTTCCACCCACCACATGTTTTTAATTTAATATAATTTTAGTAGCAAAAAGAGAGGATTCCATTGAGAAGGCAGCAAGAATTGGCATATTCTCTGAATAACCAATACTAGAACATTAACTCCATGTGATTAAGCCTTAGCTCTCCAGTTTTTATTCTCCAATAATGCATTTTTTCTTAGTTTTCTTCACTTTTATTTTGTCTGCTTATGACAAGGTTTTCTGACTGCTTCAATTTCTGTTATATTAACCAAATCAGCTTATTTTGTTTTTATTTACTGAACTTGAAGCTTTTCCCTTTAACAATAAAATGAACCCCCCTTTGATTTTCTCCTGTAATTAATACTTTCTGTGCAATAACTTTAGAAAACAAAGGCACTGTATAATGTTTGTTTAAATTTTATAAAAGGAAAACTATGATTTGCAACTAGAGTATCTCTCAAATCCTTCCTCTAATTCGCTGGGCTACATGGACTTAGCTTTGCATACAAAAACTTGATTTAGAAAATAGAAACATTTGATGATTTCCATAACCCTTCCCAATTTTCCTCCTATACCCAGCACCTCCTCCAGCAAACTCAGGAAGATGGTAAAGGGCCAGGTCTATCTGGCTTCATTTTCCTTTCCTCTACCAAAGCTGTATCACAAAAGCATCCCCTTAACTTCTTTTAAATTTCTATTTTTAACTACAATTTCTCCATCACCACCATCCCTGCCACCTCCAAACATTATCAACAAAACGTTTAACCCATCAGTTTTGTGGAAGAAGTTGAGTTTTGCAAAGGAGACCTTATAGTACTTTGCATTTTTCAAGTCTTCTGAATCCTCATTCAAATACAGATTGTAGAAATTAAAATGATAGCATTTTATTTGAGTTATAGCAAATGCAAAGTGTGGGCAATTTGGGATCTTTGATTTTAGATTCAGTTGAAAAGGACATTTTCAGACAGCTGAAACAAAATAGACTTTGGGAAAACTGATATTAAGGAGTTGTTGATTGTTCATATTGTTGACTGTAAGGATGGTATTGTGGTTACATTGTTAAAAAGTCTTTACCTGTTATACATATATAGTAAAATATTTATGAGTGAAATGTAATTTCTGAGATCTATTTTAAATAACTAAAAAATACTCTGTTTTCTTACTTTTTGGCTCTGGAGAAAGCCTATAGGTTGAATTTGAGCATGTGTCCATTTTTTACTTGCTAACTCTAATTCTAACTTGTGGCTCTACTTTGCCTGAGCAATGAAATTTAATAAACTTTTGAACCTTTTGCTTGGAGTATATTTTAAGAATAGTATATTAATTAACCCGTTATATACTCTATTCAATCACTCAAATATGGGCGTTCTCATTTTGGATATACCTAAAAAGCATTTTTACTTATTTTCATTTAATGTATTTTTAAATCAACTCCATTTCAAACTTAAATATATTTGAATGAAAACTTCAAATTGTATTGTAAGTGGATAACATGCTTATTCAAATCCACATAAAAAATAGATGACAGTAAAAGAAAAATATTCAATGCACCACCTAAAAATATTTTCGAACACCGTTGGTAGTAAGTATAACACAATTTCAGAAGCTCAACATGTGTTTTGAAATTGGAGATACACCATAGTATGAGACTAAAAACAAAAAACATAATTTTCACCTTTGGAAATAAATATTCAAATAATTAGCGACTATAATAAAAGTTTATCAGCTATGCTCAATTTAGTTAAATAAGTATAAATTAAAACAACAATAAATCACTTTTTACCCATAAAAGTGGTAATAATATTAAATGTTGCTAATACCTTGTGTTGGCAAGGGTGTGGGGAAACAAGTATTTGTATACACTCCTGATAAATTAGCACATCTTTCGAAGGCCAATTTGGCCATATATATATCAAAAATGTTAATACATCTTCACAAGGATTCAGCCATTTCTACTTTTAGACAAAGAAAGTAATACTATAGTTATTATTCTATAAGAAAACAAAGATGCTTTTAAAACAATGTTCTTTGCCACATCTCGTGTAATAGCAAAAATAGTGGTACATATGAACAAAGAACTATGCAGCATTGAAAAGAATGAAGCGATATGGAACAATGCCAATAAATATAGTTAATTATTAATTTCATTTTTAAAAGGTAGATGAAGAGTATACATTTTCAGAAGATCTATGTGTGCTATAAAGTTCCATTTTTCCCTGTGAAAGGATAGCAGAGATATTTGAAGGGTACACCTCCTGGGAGAGAGATGAGGGTGGACCATTGAGGTGAATAAGAGAGATGCTGTTAAATATTTACATGTCTGTACTCTTAACTTTTGAGAAACCTTATGCATGCATTTTTTTCCCTCTGTTAACAAAGATTCTCTGGGTGCTGGGATGTTTTTGTTTGTTTTATTCTTCATTCTTTTTTTTTTAAACAAATAAAGATTTCAATAAAATTTTTAAATGACAAATCACTAGCCTTTTTGAATGGAAGCAGGGTAACCAATGTTAGATTGTGCATTATATTATCTTCTAGTTAATTATTGCATATCAGGGGCTGACATTGTTCATTTTCGAACGATTGCTTCATAGCTCAAAAACTGTAGAATCTGCTCCGGGAATGCTTTTCCCACGTAGTTCCCAGTTTATCTCCTTAAAATGAAATTGGAACTGTTTTCTCCCACATGAGAATATTGAGATGAAGAAAAAAAAAAAGGTAGAAGATTTGATCTGAAAGAAGATAAGGTGTAAAAGAGAGGATACGGTAGGAAGATGAATTTGGGAATCAAACGTGTCTCTGTGACGGTGAAGTCTGTCTTAATAAGACGTCCCTACATAGATGATGCCTCAAAGAGGCTGACTGTAGGAGGGAAACCAGAAACCAAGATAGTTGCCCCACAGAATAAAACTAGCACCTTATGACCTTAGATAGTATTTCTAATGGTGGTCAAGGGCTTTTTAGCAAACACCTTCACCTCAATTTTCCTACACTGGAAAGAAAGAAAATGTCATCTTTCTAGGGTTTTCATTTTAAAGTAATTTGTGAATATCTAAACTTCCTTATTCCAATTACGCTCTGAGGACATGGAACTGCTTGTAATTTTTAGTACATTAGTTGTCCTGTCTTCATTCTTTGTGCACGTTTTTCTCTTTGCAGAGAACTCTTTCCCCTAATTTGTTCTCTTTGAAAATGCTTACATCTTTCTTTTCTCAGCTGGAATTTCCCTCCTCTATGAAGCCTTCCCTGACTCCACAGGCAGAGGCGGCGATTGCTTTTCCCGTGACGTTTTGTTCACACCCACATTACAGCAATTATTTTATTGCACTCTAAGCTTCCTGTTTTTATGCCTCTGTCCCCTCTATGCCTTAGGTTGCTTGAAAATAAAGAGACAGCCTTTCAGTTAAACTGAACAAATGTATGCATGAATAATGGAAGGAATAATCCAATGAGAAAGTAATTACATGCAATGGATGCAAATAAAATGCTTAGCTTTTCCGGTTAAGGTATTATCATCATTTATTCAAAAATATGTATTAAAGGTCTACTATGCATCAGGCACTCTGCCAGGTACCAGGAACAGAGCAGTGCACAAAGGAGAACGTGTTTTGCTCTCTTAGGGCTTGCAAACTTGCAGGAGATCGAGATATGGATCTGGAAACCATACTCCTAAGTGAAGTGTAATGGGGGAATGAAAGCAGAGCCCTCAGGTATTAGGGACTTCCACTGGCTTCACCCCAGTCTAGTGGAAGTCAGGGAGGTCTCCCTGAAGAAGTGATGATGTGTTACTGAGAGAGGAAGGATGCTAGGGGTAAGAATTGGAAAGCAGAGAAGTTGTTGCAGGGCTACTGGCAAGAGAAACATGGGGCTTTTGAGGCAAAGAAAGAAATGCAGTTGGTTGGAGGGTGGTAAGCAAGGAAGAGAGTGTTAAAGAATGTATAATATCAGAATATCTGAAAATTTTGCAGTTTACAGTATTATGAACAAGAAAACTATATGGTGAAGGACATAATTGTATTATCCGATCCCCTTGTATGGAAATCATCTTTACCCAGATAATTTTCTAAAAGTGATTTTTACACTTGGGTCAGTTAACTGGGGCTATGCATGTTCAGAAGAACCCCCTGGAAAGTGTGTTAAAAATAACTGAGTTGAATCTGAAGACATAATGTCGAGTGAAAGAAGTTAGACATAAAGAGTTAAATACACTGTAGTTCAAAAACAGACAGAACTAATCTATGGTTTTAGAAGTCAGGATAGGTGGTTACCCACAGAACGGGGAGGGTAATGACTATAAGGTAAGTCAGAGGGAACTTCTGAGAAAGGATAATCTTTCATTTATTGACATGAATACAGATTATACAGGTATATTCACTTTGTGAAAATTCATCTAGCTATAAACATGTACTTTTCTGTATGTACTTCAACATTACAATTACTGAAAAAAATTTTTTTTTAAAAGAACTGTGTCAAGAAAACACAGGAGCCAGCTTTAAAAGGCCCACACAAGACCAAAGGTGAACCAATGTAAGTATCATAATAATAGGTATTGCGGATTAAAACACATTAAATCAATGAAACTCTGCAAGTTATAATGACACTCAAATACAAAGAAATAATTGCAAATTATTCATCATCCTTTGAGCTAAAAGAAGAACCATACCTCCTTGCTTTCCCAGGAGAGTTCTGACTTAATTATTAATAGCACCCACTTTTATTCTCAGATTGTCCCTGTTTGGCTGATAAATTATATATTATCTCACTAATAAACCAGCTCCTTATTTTGTATGAGTAAATTGGCAAATGAAGGGAAAGAATTAACCATTTATCCTGTCTTCTCAGGGTAACTAAACAGACTCAAACGAAGAGACTAAGGCTTATTTTACAGAAGTTTTCAGCGGATGGACCTAAAATAGAATTAAAAAGTTATCTTTCTTCAAACTGTAACCGATGTATTTACTTATTCAGATAAAGATTATCAATTGTTAAAAATATTATTTTAAATTTATTATTATGGTTAATAGAGAATGAGATATTCCTAGTTTCCAAAATAACACCACAATAATCACTCGTTTTTGTCACTAAAGGAAAAATATGTGTTAGCGAAGAACGGAAGCATTGGATTGGCATCGCCCTAATCCAGTGAACAACCTTAGTACAACTGAGGCTAAATCAACCAGATATTAGGTCTCCAGATAAACTTCACGTATGGTGTATGTAAGGAACTATTTAACTTGATTCCATCAAAGCCCTTTGATTTAAATTCCAGTTTACTGGAAATACAAGGTATAGGGAAACAATCTAAATGACACCACCAGGCAAATCCAGAAGATGGAACAAACTGTACGAAAACCAGTTCAGTTTCTTCGAAGAAAAAAAGTCAGGGATTTAAAAAAAAAAATGTAGCTTGGTTAAAAGAGACATAAAGGGCATAAGAACCAGAGGAAATGCAAATATTGGTTTGAAGTAAACAGTAGCATAGTGCATTTTGAGAAACTCACGGAAATTTAAACATGGATCAGGTATTAGATAAGATGCAAATGTATTGCTATGGAAAGATAATGGTAATTAATGGAGGAAAAAAGTAGATTACAAAGCCAACACGTGATCTCTTAAAGTGACCTCTTAAAAATGATCTCTTAAAAAAGAAATATATTGTCTGTGTGTATGTGTGTAAACACAAAATATCTGGAAGAATGTACAGATGTTCAGGAAGGTTTTAGGAGCAGTGATACAGGTGGAGAGAATATAGTCAGTCCCATGGTATTTAAATATCATACACTTTTGGTTATGTTTTCCAACTTTCTATAATGCACCTATATAGCTTTTATAATAACAAATAGCTAGTTTCAATTAAAATGTGATATTAGAAAGTAATAGTTAATAAAGGGATAGGTAATAAGATTGCTCCATTTTATAAATGTTTATTTTTCTTACCACAATTAACATGATATAAGTAAATTGTAATACTCAGAGTTTGGTGGGCTGTTTTAATGCTTCAACATAATAATCACAAATGTGTATACCTTGGGCTTATATTTTCTTTCTGGGCATGCTAAGCACCACTTTGTTAATTATTACTGCTTCATAATTTATTATTTGTTCTGAGTTCTCTAGTTGCTGTACAAAATATATTATTTGTTATACTTTATTTTGGGGGTGTTTCATTAAATCACAGTGGATTAGGAATAAATGTTCCCAAAGAATTTTTAAAAATATGAATATTCCTTCTAGGATATACAAAATATTTTTATTGCAAACAAAATTTTAAACATTCATAGATTTCAATTATCACCATAATTGTCTGAGATATACCCTCATACAAATGAAACCTTTGAGGGGGGGAAGATCTGTATCTCTAAAATCTAACTAGTTATTTAACTAACTTTATCCTGCCTTTCCCCAGGAGTATTTCAGGAGACTTATTAGAATGCATAAAACATAATATATCATAAAATAAATGTGGGAATAGAAATTTTAAAAGCCAAGGTTGAGAATAAAGAACAACAGAAAACAAATTTTGAAATGCGTAGATGAATACCCATAGAACTAGTAAACATAATCTACAAATAATTTTGTTAAATGTCAATTACACAAGTTAATAATATCCATGAAATAAAAGTGAATCAACTGTTCTTAATTCTAAGATTAGATTAGACATTCTCCTGAGATACTGGTAAAAAGACACCATGTGAATTCATGAACATCATTCTCCACAGTTCACATACCAGCTTCCATCGTCTCAATTTCACAGTATGTTTATCTTTCTTAACTGGAAACATTTCTTTTGGGAGCTTCAGAAATTCACAACTAAATTTCCTTTTTTCCAAAGAACTAATTTTTAGTTCAGCTGACAGTCTGTTAAGATACCACAAAGGTATTAATGCTATTCATGTGAGTAATAGGGAATTAGAAAACCTGAGGTTAAATTTTATAACTTGAAAAACAAACTCTACAATTTAAAAAAAAAAAGAAGGTTATATTATACGAATAAAATCCCATTAGCAATCATCTACTGATTTTTTTAAGTGCATATCTAATTCTGTTTTTTCTAAAAAGCACATATTTTCTGAGGGAAAATGATTATTTTCAGTCGAGAGTTGTGAGCCTTTATTTCTTTCAGGCAACAGACATTTGGCACAGTTTATCGCATGCCAGAGATTTTGCTGGGTGCTGAAGATCCAGCGGTGAGAGGACACCTGAAGTGGTGAATTCTATTATGGGACATTCTAGAACACATTTGGATGTCCATTCAATACTGAGTGAACTCCCTTGTTTAGCTATCACTGCTGTAGTTTAACATTTGACAGTACACAGGCAAATTTGGAGTGGCGATAACATGATACACAGGTCTCCTATGCTGTTAATGAGGAAGAAATTCAGCACTGACTCCGGTATTAACTTAGCATTTGCTTTTGACATTTAGAGTGTGGAGGGGAGCCTTTTTAACTTTGACTCCCACCCGTAACTGGTACACCAAGCTGTTATTTTCTTTTCCTATTTTAATAGAATCAGAGCAATGGTAAGCTTTGATATACTGGCTTGAATTTGGAAGAGCCATCTTTTTCAAAGTTATCAAATAACTTGCTCAGTTGAGAATACAAGAAGTGAAGCAAAAGCCAGGGAAGGAGCTAAGAGCCTGTCAACCTCTTCAAAGATTAGCATCTCTGGCCTCTTTTGAAAGTTGCTTTCTATTCTTAAAGCATCGTTTTGCTTTAACATCACCATGTCACAATCTCTAACAGCAACGTGGAAATCACAGATAAACATTTTTATATCCTGGCAACCTTATCGTTAAATACAAGGGAAGTGTGTGTGTGAGAGAGGAGGGGTAAAAAAAAATGTGGAAGAATGTAAGAATGGAAAAGGAGAAGTAATAGGAGAATCAAACTTTTTGATTAAGGTGAGCAATTAATTTAATTGAACACAAAGTCTAAATAACTGTTCCTGGATCGGCTTGTTATTTTATTAGCCTGAACACATTGATTGATTACATAACATACACACACAGACTGACACGTGGCACTTTATACCCTAGTGTCTAGAGCATACATTTTGGCAGTCTGTGTCCGGGGGGCTGTGTACGACTTGGCCATGGAAATAGCTGTAGTTGAATAGGCCTTCCTCATGGAATAAGGATAGTTCCTCTCAGGTCCAACATCTGTTTGAAAGTGATAAAGATAGTGACATAAAAATAATTATGCCTCGGTAAACTCTGACAAAAAAATGTCATTTTATATATTCTTCCTCCAAAGAGGCAAGAATATAAATATTCCAAGAAGGAATCATCTAAGAAGAACCCTAGAAGAAAAATCAAAGATTCTCAACCTAAAAGCTTATTTAGATTTAAAATTCAGCCAAGTAATTTCCTTTTTTTTTTTTTCCTTACAAGGAGAGGGATTTCCTTAGTTTTTTTCAGTGACATTTTTAGGAAACTCAATACATTACATTCTTTAACAACAGATAGGTATCTGACTTGGCTCTCAGCCTACTTCTTTGTTTAACTTTAGATATACATCTTTTAATTTTATTTTTTTTCCTTTAGCTGATGAGATTTATTTCGTTTTTTTTTCTTTTTCAGTTTTATTAGGTAGAATTATTACAGTTCGACTATACATACACATTATGTTGCATGTAAATACATAGACAGTATACTGCATTTTTTTTAGTTTACATATACGTACTAATTATTGTTTCTAAGAACAGATTATATCTTTAGCTTTTAAAACTTACATAATTATCAAAGGGATAAAGCCAAGTACAAAATAAGAATCAACAGAATGTGGTTATACATTTAGTAGATTGAGTAAAGTGAGACATATAAGATTATGACACATCAAAATAATCATTATATTTTTGGATATTGGACATAGTTGTAGTTACAGGGTTTTTTTTTTTTTTCCAACAAATACACCACGAACCAGATACTAAGGTTCTAGTGTTGTCAATCAGTTGTCCTCGAACAACTGAAATTTCTAATGGAGTAGGCAGGGAGCAAGCAAGCAAGACTCCTTGGGCTGGTGAGATGTGTTTCCTCTGGGTTGGGAGAATGCTACCGCAGGCGAGGAAGTGTGCTATTTTATTTTGTTCCTACCTTTCAAGAGGTATAAGCAGCATGTGAGGACAGCGCCGGCCAAAAAGCAACCCAGAGACCCAGCCATTCCGAGCCAACAGGACCAACCAAATTTATACTGGATGCCAAGAAATATATTGTGGAAAATCAGAGAAGAACGTTCCACATAAACGTCAACAGCGTACCACACAGAACCAATGATTCCTGGGGCACCTGAAAGAAAAGAAAATCGCTAAACATAATGCAGGCCTGTTTTCCATTTAAATCCAAGGAGATTTAAGACCCACCACCCAGACCCACGACTGAAGTTACATCAGCTACATAGTCAGCACCCATACGGAAACTGCTTTTAAAGTCATTCATGTTAGTGTGTTGGCGTTAAAAATAAGTGAAGCGAAAGTTGTCTTTATGTTAAAATAAGTCTTTATCTACTACTCCCACACCATATAAGACTAGACTAAGAAATTGTGCTCATTTTAAATAAAATTTAATCCTCCCAGATTAGTCTTTCTGAAAATTGATTAGCTTGACATGATGCCTCTTGCTTTTGCATGCAACTTGCATGTCAGGGCTCAGATGTAAGAAAAATGGGTGGGGAGTTGTGGGACAAAGGTTATGTGAAAACAGTGTTTCTGAAATCTGTGACCCCCAAGAAACTCTCACATTTCTTTGTAGTGAGTCTGTGATATCCACTGAAATCACAATTTCATTGTATTCTTTTCCCAATTGTTTAATGCAAGAAGTAAAAGAAGGACCAGATCATGAAGACATAGTAACCTTTAGAATACAGAATATAAATTACCATGCCTTTTCTATAATACTATAACCTATAGGTTTAGGCTGAAAAGTTCTTTTCTTGAAACTTAGAAATGGATTTTTGTGTATATACATATACACACACGCACGTATACACACATTTATATATGGCATACTAATATCAAATGAGGACCCTGAGGCTTTGGCCATCTCTGGCAATTTATTTTAGTCATCTCTCCAGCCAGTCCTGCAGGGATTTTCTTCATTGACTCAGTTTTCTTTATATTTAGCTTGTTATAGTATTTTATAAAAAAAATAGAGTACCTAGTGATGTCTCAAAAAACATTCTAGAATAAAATTTCATAGCATTAAATGATGTTTAAATTTGTTAAATAAAACAAGTGTTTTATACAAAAGCTTTATGTTATCACGAGACTGGATATGGGAATGAATATCTTAAAAAGGAAAAATTACTAAATTCTTGTGACTTTTTAATACAGTTAAGGATCATTAGGGTCTTGACTCAATGCTTGTGTGTGAAAATATTAGGGAGGCCCCATTTTTTGACTGTGGGATGGGTAAGACTCTGCTATGGGCTTACTCTGCCCACACTGGACCTTTACCCCAGCAATTAAGAGGACATATTTCTGCTGGGGCTTAACCTTATTTTTCAGCTCAAACAAAGGAGATAGATTAAGTAACTGGCCTAAGGTCACACATTACACTTATGTATCTCCAAGTATCTTTAACTTCAAGGTTCCTATATAGTCACGCTACACTTCCTGGTCAGGTACTTATATTTGTTTTGTTAACTTTTCTGCTGCTACCGTAAAAGAAGACGATTTTCTCTCTGGAGGGTGGGCTCACCCTCCAGAGAGAGGGTTTTACTCTTTCTGTACTTTGATTTCTTCCATAGTGTACGTCTTCCCAACTTGCATTACAATCCAAAGAAGGCATTGTGCTGTAATAAAAGAAGACTAAATTGAATTTGATGACAGAGCTCAGTAAAATACCAATTTTGTTGTTTCACTAATAAACACTGTGTGAAGTGCTTCTTGATTTATTGTTTATTAGTCATGCTTGATTTATTAGTCTTCAGAACTCCATTTATTCACCTGCTTAAGTGGAGATAATAGCATAATCTGCTTATTGTTACAGTTATGACCCTACAGGTTGGCCCATGAGAGAAGTCTAACACAGCACTTGGTACAATTTAGTTAATTGGTGGCAGTGTGTACAGGTGGTGGCTTAGGGTGTATTTTAGGATTTGACTTCAGGAATAATCACAAAAATTTTTAGAAATTTAAAGTGTTATATAACCTTTGAAATGGTTAAAAACAGTTTGAGGACTTCGATAAACCTTGATCAGGGATAGTAACAAAAAATTAATTATCTAATTCCAAAACTAAAGAAAGCAGGGTTGGTGGATGTGCTCTTTGTCCCTTTAATCTAGAAAAGCAAGTTGCATACGATCCTAAAATGAACTACTTCAGAACAGCACCCTTCTTCATCTCAGGACCTTAGGTTGGTCTCTGTCGCCCCATCACTGAGTCCAGACCAGTACCTGCTATCAGTAATGTAGTTCCAGCAACAAAGCACATGCGGACTTTGATGTACGGCTCATCAGGGAGGAATTTCACACAGTCAAGACCAAGGAGCAGGGTGATAAATCCAAATCCAGCTAGAATATCTGCAGTAATCATCAACGCCCGAGTTACCACCAGCTTCACTGAAGATCGGAGCATGTGGCCAGAGCATAGTCAGAGGAGGGAAACAGGTTAACACACAGGAGCACATCAAAAAGCAGACAACCACGTACGCTAACCTACGTTAACACATGCCCACTAAAAAAACAAAAAAATCAGACTTTAAATTTGCATGAACTTAAAAATAAATACCCTTAATTTTTTCATAAACTCCAAAAATGTCATGAGACAATTGCCGTTATTATTTGTTTAAGCCCTGCTTATTGCAGTCTTGTTGGCCTCCCAGCAAAATGCCTGGCATATGGTAGGGACTAAGTAATCGTTTCCCTTTTGCCTCCTGTTGTGGAATGAGTCTTGTTCATAAGTATTATAGCTAAATGCCAGATTGAAAGCAGAGGATCTCTTCTTCAGAAGATAATAAATGTTCAATTAATCAAACATTATTACATTTGTTTGAAGTTTTACTGAAAAAATGTAAATAATTGGTTAAGGTTTGGCATAAGGGAACAGAATAAAACACTTCAAGACGTCTCTTGCCAGTTCAGACTGGTGGGAGCAATCAGCAGATCTTCAGAAGGAGAGGGAGCGTCTGCTTTTTAGAAGAAGACGATTTTTGGAAGCCAGGTCATATTCTTTTTCATTCCTTCTGGTTGTGACCCTTCTTGGCCAACACTCCGCAATAATGCTTCAGCCTTGCACTGTCAACTGAGCGTATTTTAAAGCTGTAGCCAATGAGAATATAAGGTAGAAAATTTAGGGAAGAGAAGATCAGGTAAACAGAAGTGGAATAGTAGCAGTCATCTTCTGCAATGGAAGTGTCACCAACTGTGAAAGCTTCCTGAACTCGAGTCCCAGTTATACTAAACTAAAAATAGGAAAATTGTGTCACATATGGAGGCTTAATCACCTGAAGTCAGAGCTACTGTTATTTTAGCTGGCTACTGGAAAGGAGTAATAACATTTATTCTTTTGATGATACAGTAATTATTTTTATTTTTCAGAGTGATTTGGGGTTTCCTTGTGTCTGAATTTTTCCTCAGTGGTGAGATAAGTTTAGGGTTTATTTGGTTATAGATTGCTTACAAAAATGTGGCCAATTTTCCTCATTTAAAATATAAAATATTTTTATAATCTATCTAAGAGAGGAAATCAATGCATAAAATCAGTTTCTACCTTACTTATAGGTGACTAAGATCTCAAAATATGGCATTATTTTTAAAAATTTTGGCTCAAATTTCAAATGCAGGCCAAATTGAAGGCTCTCTTTTTTTTTTTTTCCAAAATTGAGGAAAGAGAACAATATGTAATTTATTCGATGACATTAGTTTATATATTTCAACACATCTCCTTCATCCTCAAGTGGTAAATACCAGCGGGCCTCCTACTCAGCACCCCAAGACAAGTAGTCCCACACTTTGGACTGCCTCCCTTGGAATCTTCTCAGTCGCATTCTGGAAACTGGGACCAACAGGGCCAGGACTGCCATTTGGATGGGTGCCTTGAAGTCACTGTGGGCCCTGGTCTTTCCTTCTCTGACCCTTGCTCCATACAAAGTGTGATTCGGGTGCTCTGTGGAACGCCAGGACTCATTCCTACGGTGCCATCCAGAGGCCCCCATGGCTAGCCCAGTTCTGAAAGGAAAACTCCGCAAGAAGGTTGCCAGTGCTGGCCAGCCAGGAATTTCCTTTTTGTTAAATACTCTGATTTGGGGGGTGGGGAAGGACTCAAATTAACTGTATCAATATGAGCCCTAAAAAAATGTACCTGGGCCCACATATCTTAGGTATACAAGGCCATGAGAAAGGTTAACTAATTGTGATTGTATAAAATAGATCAAAGACTGAAAATAAAATCCTTCTCTCTTATAGGTGACATCCTAACTCAGAGGGTACATTATTTTCTTAGCCTACATTTTCATCTCTCTTTTCTTTAAGCATATGATAGAATTTTGTAAAGAAAATTAATAGATCTTTGGGATGTTATTTGAAAGCAATAGGTAAGACTATATCAAAAGAAAAATGTGAGACAGTACAGGCAAAAGATAAAGGAACATTTTAAAAGACAAACAGTGGTTTTCTCCGTGTAGCAGGCTTGTGAGTGACTTTATTTCCTTTTTGCATAAATGTAGATAACAATATTTAAATTTTGAGCTACTTCATCTTTCTATCTTCTTCTCAACTCTAACCTTAATGCTGCATTTCTGGACTAGCCCAGTGTCCCCATGAACATCCATTTCCATTGATCAAATCGTGCTTCTTTGTAGGCGGAACTAGGTTAGTGCAAGAAGTGAAAAAGAAAAAAAAAAAGAGACCTTTTGCTAAAAAGTGAAATAAAGGCCTGATGAATTTGTTAAAAATGTTCCAGGCACTCAAATCCTAAATGGCAGAAGAGATTTTAGATTTAGAGCATGGCCCCTTTTTAAGTGCTTTTCCTGGACTGAAATAGCTGTTCACAGGAAAAGTCACATTCTAAGGGTTTACTTTTCATTTATCTTGAGAAAAGAAGTTGCCATGTTGTCCCATTAGCCATCATTTGCTTTGAGAGAGACTAACACCACTTTGCTTTAATAACAGCTCCAGTAATTCTCAGCATGATTTGATTAAATAAATAAATAGTATTGAACAAGAGTTGAGAGAATCAGTAATAAGATTTTCAATCTATAAAATTTCTTTATTCATAGAAACATGGGTCTTGTTAACACCTAATTATAATTTAAAGCCAAAAGATAAGGAGGATGAAGGAGCTGGCTTTTTGATTTCTGCTAATACTGTTTTGTGTATATTAACTTTTTCATTCCCTGGCCCCACAGTCTGTGTGTCTCTTTGCCTGTCTGTCTCCCTGCCTGTTTTTCTGTCTCTGACTCTGTTCCTCTAGCTCCACCTTCTCCCTTAGCAAATCTTCCATAGAAATATTGTAAACTTTCCATTTGACCTAAGTCATAGCTAAAATGCTTTCATCTAACCTGTCAATTTGAATCATAAAATCACAGTACCCTGAAGAATTCATGTCAATTTAAAGTGCCTACCATAGGCCTACTGTGTATAAGGCGCTGTACCCAACACTTTGGGGGATAGCAGAGCTGAGTAAGGTAACGTTTTTACCCTTAAAGGTATTTATAAATACATAAGAAAAGATAAAATACGCTAAAAATGTTTCAATTCACATTTCAGAAATCAACTAAGTTTCTAATCAAAACATTTAAAACTTGATAGAACCTTAATATAGTACAGTAGAAAAAAAAAAAGCACGCAGTAGAAACCTGAGTTCAGTTTTCTATAGTATTCCCTCCCAGACAAGGGGAAATGTCTAAGGAATACATACAGGAATGTTCAGCATATATAGAATCGTACTCATCACAGGTGCGAATTCCATCAAAGGCATTTGTGACACACTCCCACCAGAGGCCTCGGCATTTTGTGCTCACCTAGACGTTGGAGAAGACACCGTGTGAAACGACTCATGCGGACACACCCGAATTCACCATGATCAAAGGAAGAGCTTGGTTGTGGTGAACTTGATAGCAAAGTTAACAGTGGTTGAGAGCATGATCAGAATTTCATTGACAGAAAACAATGCATGTTAGAGCATTTTCCCTTAAGCACTAACAATTAAAGGCTTTCCCCACCAGGAAGTGAATTCACTTCCTGATTTGGGGGGTGAGGGGAACAAGTCATGCCTAAAATGGATAAAATCAGAATTAAACATATGCAAATACCTATGGCTGGTTCCATCATCAAGTTAGTTTAATATGGAAATAAGTCATTTCACAATTCAATAAGTCCCTGTGCTGACATTTACTCATCAAAAAAAAAAAAAATCCATGTGAAAATAGATAATAAATGCTGACATTTTGAGTCTATTAGGAATGTACATTATTTTTTCTTCGTCATGAACAATGAGTTCCGTGAAGACATGTTACTATATACAAGGCTCCTAAATTGGAAATGATAGCCAAAAAAAGTTACACATAAAGACAGCAACACATGAAATATAAAGATCACTTCTTTATATTTCTTCTTCTTTGCTCCACTGACAGACCACAAATGCTTGAGCTGTGGTATGGATGTAAACAAACTAAACACTAATTTCATACAACCTGACAGCTGTAACCACTTATACTTAGAAATGTTGTACAGATGATTCTAAGTATCCACTTAGAGCTAAAAGGTACCAGTGTCCTGAGCTTTCTCATATTTTATCTATAAGCTGCAAGTCACAATAGATTTCTTAGAATTGTAAACATGCCAACAGAAAACATTTTCTAGTGTTCTTGATAGAGCTCATGCATATGGAACAGATCTAATATGATTGTTTATTTTGATTCAATTATAGATTCACATTGCCTGGAAATCTGGGAATTTAGTAAGATTTAACCAAAAATTATCTTAGAAAATGAAAGCTTCAAGTTTTCCTTAAGGAAAGAATAAATAAAAGAGCAGAGTGGGAAGAGAAATGCAAAGGCAAGGAGATTATAACTAGTGTGGAGAAGAAAGGTAGGAACACAGAACGTTTTGATTTGCCAAATAAAATTATATCAGAGAGTATTTGTGCTATGAAACTCTCTGCCCCATGTTCTACTTTGAGCTATATTGTACGTCAGATAACACTCTACTGCTGGCCACTCCACAATTTTGAATGTTGTACTTCTGTGATCACTTTGTATGTAAAATGCTTATAATTGGTAATAATTCATAATTCTATATTGAGTCTATACTATGAAGCAGTTATAGTTGAAGAATGATATTATCTCACTTACTAATTAAAGGATTCGGTGAGATATCATTATCATTGTCTATTTTACAGATAAGCAAAATGATGCACAGCAAAGTTAAATAAGAACCCCAAGAAAGCATGGTTAAATGGAGGAGATGGAACTCAAACACAGCAGCCTGTGTGAATGCTCTCAAGCATAGTGGTATAACTAAAATCCATTTTATTTTAAATTCCAAATCTATTTCAGGCTACAGTACTCCAGAATTGGAAACTGGGGGATAGCTTTGGGTGAAATAGTAAGCCCCAACTTTAATCTCATCCTATGGCCATGAGTCTACAAAACTTCACTTTGACCTGTTCTTCCTAAGGTTAAATCTGGGAGAGATGCTTTGAAATTTCAGAATACTATCTGACCTGAGGCACAACAGAGACCAAAATTTAAATAAAGAAAACCCATCTTGTGAAATTTAATGTATCAATTTCTAAAGAAGGATGTGGATATGTAAATTCATACACTCATAAAATTTAAGCTGTAGCTGAAAGATCACAAGACTTGAAATCTAAATTGGCACTCATAAGAATGCTGCATTCAAAGTCTTACCTTTTTTGAGCCTCAATCCCCTTCACTTTATCAAAGAGATAATCTTAGGGTGGTTATAAGAATTAAAAATTACAGACACATACAATTTAAGTGATTTGCTTGATAAATAATATTAGTAAAATACTTAAACATCAGAATAACCTGAGTAGTGACTATGTTCAGGATTACTAACTAACCGTGATGAAAGTGGAGGAAGGTAGCTGCCATGGATTGAATGGTGGCCCCCGCAAAAGACACGTCCACGCCCTAATCTCTAGAATCTGTGAACGCGACATTTGGAAAAAGGGGCTTTGCCTATGTAGTTGAATTAAGTTATCTTGAGATAAGTTGGTCATCTTGGATTACTAGGGTGGGCTCTAAATCCAATGACAAGTGTCCTTGTAAGAGACACACAGAGGGGTGACACAGGCAGAAGTGAAAGAGGCAATGTGACTGTAGAGACGGACATTGGCTGATGTGGCCACAAGTCAAGGAGTGCCTGCAGCCACCAGAAGCTGCAAGGGGCAAGGAATGCATTCTCCCCCAAGACCTTCAGAGGCATTGTAGCTTCTTTTAGCTAACACTTTGATTTCAAACTTCTGGCCTCCAGAGTATTAAGCCACCAAATTGTGGTAATGTGTTATGGCAGCCCTGGGAAGCGGATACAGTAGAGATGATCTGTGCTGAATTATTTTTTTTTAATTGAAGTATAGTCAGTTTATAATGTTGTGTTAGTTTCTGGTGTACAACATAATGCTTCAGTCATACATGAACCATGAACATACATATATTTGTTTCATGTTCTTTTTCACCATAAGTTACTATAAGATGTGAAATAGAATTCCCTGTGCTATACAGTATGAACTTGTTTATCTATTTTATATATATATATATTAGTATATATAATATATATATTAGTATCTGCCAATCTCAAACTCCCAGTTTATCCCTTCTCACCCTCCTTCCCTCCTGGTAACCATAAGTTTTTGTTTTCTATGTCTGTAAGTCTGTTTTTGTTTTGTAAATAAGTTCATTTGTCTTTTTTTTTTTTCAGATTCCACACATAAGTGATATCGTGTGGTATTTTTCTTTCTCTTTCTGGCTTACTTCACTTAGAATGACTATCTGGGTATAGCTCACTGGTAGAACCTGTGCTTAGCATGTGCTGAACTCTTACACCACAACAAAAAGCAAGCCTTCTCATAGCCTGTTGCCCTTCAGTCTCTCAATTAACAGGAACACACTGGATCCAGTTCATTCCAACTTGAGCTAGGTTATATGGATTTGAAGTCACTACTCCATAATCAGAGAGTGACCGTCCACAATTTCTTAACTCAGCCACTAAAACAAACTAACAGACCTACTATAGTCATTCTTGTTATATGTGAGGTTATTTAGAAAGTGGACTGAGATCTGTATGTGAGGATACTTATTTTAAGCTAAAAAGAGTATTTTTTTCTTGCCAAAATAATCCAGTAGTAGTGTCATTTTCAAGGCTATTGATCATTTACTTGCAATGACCATATTTAGAAAAGCAATGAGCTCATTAGAGGAAACAAGGAATCCAATTTCATTAGGTATTAATGCTCAGGGGCACACTGTTAGATTGCTTGGTATTCACACTCAGTTAAGGTACGTGAGAATAGTGGCTGTAATTAACTAAACTTCTGTGTTAATATAGCACTTACTGGAGACACCGTTAAAGGTGCCTTTGTGCACAAAAGACAAGGTTAAAAGACTGTATGTTATTTATCACATTTAGGAAAGCTCTTCTTCCCTATAATTTAAAGCCTTCACTTACTTATCCCTCTGTTGTACAGTGACTTATTAAGAATGCTCAAAGAGGCAAGTAAATTTACATTCTTTAAAGTCTTAAGACAAGGTTCTTAAAAAGTAGACTGATGCTTAAAATATTATGGTTAATCTTCCTTAAAAGGCAAAAATGTGAAATGTTAAGTAATAATTTTATCTCACAGGGTTGTCCAAAATAGATGATTCCATACTTAAGCTTTCTCCTCTTAACATGTGATCTGTATATTAATAAATAACATATAAAATAATACTAGAGGAACTTTTATATTATTTCAATGACCATCTGATGACCCTAAAGTGAAGATTATTTCCTAAGTGGGGAGAAGTCAGTTTATCTAAGGTGTGGCAATAAAAGCATACGTCACAAACATAGTAAGGCCAGCATAAATTTCTTAATATTCATTAGTTGCCAACAGTAAAGCAGATTTTACAGAGAATTCCAGATTTCTGGCTCTCCTTGGAAACTTGGTCAACGTGGCCGCCGGAACTCCCTGGTCCTATGTAGCAACAATTACTGCGAGCTGAGTGGCCTCTCCTGTGTAGGTGGAGCTTGTGCTCATGGATTGCTCACCATCGCCACCCAATCTGCCTCTCTCATGGATGCTGGCTACCTTGTTCTTATAGTTGTTTGAGTCTTCCCCTCCTGATACATAATAATGACAGTAACTCCCCTAGCTCTTAATTTGTCAAATTTCTACCTATCATTCAAATTTTACTTCTCTTTTTCTGCGAGGTTCCCCCAGTCTTTCCAGTTGGAATTAATGTCTTCTTGGATCCCACAGTAATTTGTCCATTCTTATATAACATTTATAATATTGCATTGTCTTTTTTATGTGCACTTATATGCATCTGTCTCCCAAGTCTGTTTGTTATCTTTCAAACTATATTCATTGGACGTTTGTCATGTGTCAGTCAACAGGGTAACTAAATGCTGGGGCTACAGCAACCACCAAGACTAGCTTGGTACCTGCTTCAAGGAGCTGACAGACCCTCCTTCTCAGCATATAACAGATGCTCAATAGATGTTTATTTAGGAAAGATATCTATTGCTTTTTCTAATCCATATACATTTACTCTCATTTGAACTTTGACATAGAAAATGTTTACTGATATACTGTACACACAGTTGATGGTTTGTGTGTTTTCTACTTTGACTGAACAGACTGGAAGAGCTAAATCCAGGCGTCAAAGGACTATTATTTAGAACACAGAGTTTATGCTGATGTGGTGTCAGTAACTACTCGACTGGCTCTGGAAGGTGTTTACTATGGTACTGAAGACGAACAGGGTGACACTCAGAAAAAGCTTTAGGAAACCAGACTGATAATGACTCTTCCCAGTTGAGTTTATAGTGGCATGAATTAGTCCCTTGATCCTGGGATTTCTTATTCTAAATTCTAGCAGGCTCCCATTAAGGCTTCTCTGTCTTATTCTTTGTCAATTTCCCTTTTCTTACCACTTTCAAAATATTTACAAGCAGGAACACACAATTTTGCCTGCTCTGTCTTCTTTACTGTAGTTTTCGATGTGTCTGTCTTGCCTCCAGATATTTCATATATCTTTTGAGAATGAAAGAAATTTCAAAATATTTCAGCTGGCATTTTCTCCTCCAGTTACATAAGACAAAAAATATGTATATAATAATTACACACAACAAGCTTAGTAAATATTTTTTTGTTGGTTGACCACTATCAAACAAGATTTTTCTTTGTCAATATGCATCAGGTTATAAACGCATATGCACTGGGATTTGTGTGTAAATATAGTATATATAGGAAGAATAACGCATTAGCCAAAAGAAAAATGGAACAAGTCATGAAGATATATTCTCTTAAAAACCACTTGTATATGCATAAAACGGAAATTTATGGTTTTCATACGACATTACCAACCCTGTGCTAGCTTGAACACTGAAGATGCAACTTACTTGTTTTCAGTACTTACTTAAATATATTTATTAGGATTCAAAAGTGTTAATAATACTATAACAAATAACATGTTACTACTGAAACTTGAAACATTTTCTATTTGAACCCAAAAGACATTTAAAAATTTTAACACTAGAATTCTGAACTTTTAGATTTTATATTTTATTTTCTTTTTCTAACTACCCCAGGGTCTAAAAGAACTCGAGAAGCATTTACACTAACAAGAAAGCAAGATTAAAATAAACACAATAGATGCCACCTTTCCTTTCCACTCTACTTATGTGCCATGAGTTGATGTGCTAAAGTATATTTGGTTTAGCTCTGCTTGCTTAGTCATGGAGCACCGGCTAAAGGTATAAGTGGTAAGAGTTGGGTAATGCAAACTTACTAGGTAATACAAGATTTGTGTGGCTTTCATGGTTATATTACTTAATTTACATATCTGAACTATATAAATATTTCAATTTGAATATCTGTTGTTTAACTTAAATAATACATTTAATCATTTTTGAATGTTTTCCTTATGAAAATATGGTATCTCAACTTTGCAATGATGACTGCCTTGTGACAGATCAAGATTTCTGTTGAGCGAATGATTACAAAATACTAATTTCCTTGTTTTACTCTCTTTTTCTTCATTTCTTTCTCTCTTTGCAGCACCAAGCAGAAAAGCTGTACTTTCTAGGTGAGAATACACTCTTCACCAACTTAATTATACACCTCAGGGGACTGGATCTTTATTCCGATCTTATCAAAAAGAGGGACTAAATCCATACCTTGAGAAAAATTTAAATTGTAGTAAGGTGAAAGATACTGCCTAAGACAATGTGATGGTCTTTCTACAGAGATGCTTATCATTTAGGGCTCAATGTGAGATTTGTAAACATCGCTTCACATTGTATTTCATGCATGTATTCATTCTTTTAATAGGGATGCCAGGTATCTAACAGGTACCCAATTAGCTCATATTAAGAAATGCATTATGAGTCCCCACTGTGTGAAAGGGCGTAATAGGCGTTGTAGGAGATCATGAGATGAGTGAAGGAGTATTTACAGCTGAAGGAGTTTGAACTCAGTTGGAAAGTAAAACTAGTGTATAAATAATCAGAATACATGCTAGATATAATAATTTCAATATTTACTTTATGTCAGAAAGGACCGTAGCATCATTAATGCAAATGGAAATCCCAGCGGAGAACCTGGTTATCAAGATAAAATAAATCCAAATGTGGGAAATTTTCATTTGAGGTAACAAAATTTTAATCATAACTATGCTTGATGTTTAGCAGATTCTCAGTAAATAATTAACAGAAGTTGAACTGAAAATGAAATAAGCTTGTGAAAACATTTTGTTCATTCTGATAATTGAGAGACCATAACTGTGAAGAAGGTACCATTCTATTTCAGTGTGGATAATGAACAATTATCTATTTTATGATATGGTTAACACATTAATAATGTTATTAATTCATAATTAATTTTCTTTTTAAATGTATTTAGTAGATAACTTACGCTATTTTGTCTCCACTCTCTGCCTTATTCCCTTGGTTAGACAAAAAGGGAACAGTCATAAGTATAAAGAGGGAAAAACCAACAGCTCAGAGAAGTAAACAGAATTTGTCCAAGAGAATCAATAGAGAAAATAGGAATAGAACTTAAATCTCATATTTCTCCCTTCAGTGAACATTACACAAAATGTCATCTCCGCCTCCAGAACAAAAACAAAACAATAAAGTGCAAATAGATGATAATACATCTCGCATTTATTGACTAGTTTGTATTCGCCTGGTACTGCGGTAAATACTTTAGATACACAAGCTCATTTAATTCTCACAAGACACTTATGATGTGCATGTTGTTATTCTCCCTTTACAGAAGAGGAAATGTGGTTTTATAGCAATTTAAGCATCTGTCTAGATTCATGCAGCTACTTCCTGACAGGGTGGGATTTAATCTCAGATCCCTGTATCGTTAAGTCCAACCTGGAAACATTCACACTAAAAAGTGTTACTCTCCTGGCCCCTTCAAGGTGCTGTGTAACTATCTAAGTAAGAAAAAAAAACAGTGTCATGGTCCACAAGATATTGCTGCTTAATGACTTCTGTATAGAGACGAAGTTTCCTCTATTTAAGCTCCAGGTAAATGACTCCATCCTTCCTTCAGTTACCCCAACACAATACAGTGGATTTCAAACTTGACTTCTCCTTAGTCCTCCGCCTTCTTTCCCCACATGCAGTCAGTTATTAATCCCATCAATCCGAGTTTTTTAGTTTCCCATGTCTTCTCGTCTTTTTATGCTTGCTGCCACACTAGTTCAGACCATCAACACCTTCATCCTGTTCTATGGCAAAAGCTTCCTAATTGGTCTCCCTATAATTCATTTTACCCTTTCTAATCATTCCTTACAAGTAGGCAGAACGATGGATCTTTCCAAAATACACATATGTGTTTGCTTATAGTGAAGCACCCTTGTCTATGGCATAAGCTGTATATTTCACATGAACACAAAGCCCCTGTGACCTCCTCCCTACATCGGAAACTCTTTCCATGCTTTGATACGTCCAAAGCCATAACCATACAGCACCTCTCCCATATCTAGATCTCTGCCCATATCATATCCTGTGCTTGTAATACTCTACTTATCCTGCCCCCGTCACCTGCTCAAGTCTAGTTTAGATACTTCTTCTAGGTAGCCTTCACTGATTATCTGAGATTGGGTGAGCTGGCTGCTCGGAGTTATCTGTAGTCACTGCACTAGTCACATCATACTGTGTCTATCAGTTCACCTGTCTGTCTCCCCCAATACACTGCAGGCAACCTAAGGAAGATCCAAGTCTCACCCTCCTTCATAACCTGTACCCAGCACAGTACCAGGTAGACAGCAGGTGTCAAAGAGCATTTGTGGAATGAAAGAAGGTGGAAAGAAAAGAAAAAAGGGAGTGCAAAAGGGAGGGATAAAGAGATAAAGGAGTGGGGTGGGGGGAAGAAAAAGAAGAAGAAAACAGAAGAAGAGCTTAGGGATTTTAAAAAGGGAGGAAAAAAGAGAAAGGGGACTAAAGGGAGAAGAAGAAGGAAAAAAGAGGAAGAAGAGAGGGAGGATAGAAGAAAGGAAGGGAGGAAAAAAAGGAGGGAAGGAGAGTGGGAGAAAGGATGAAAGAACATATGAAGTTACAGATAAATGAAGACTATTGACACTTGATTTCCTAATGGAAATTTCTGGGGAGGCTTTAGACACCATCGGCTCTCCCGCGACTGGCCATCTCTCTGGAATTGCAGACACTGTCTAGTCAAGGAGTCTGATGTTAAAGAATCTGAAGACTAAAGTGGCCTTTAAAACCACTGAGTTCAACTTTGTTTTATAATTGAGGAATCTGAGCTCAAGACATGAACTGTGACTTGCTCAGTAGAAGATGGTTAAGATGCCACCAGAGGCTGGGATAATCCCCAAACCCAAGTTCTCTTCACCACATCAGTCTTCCCGCAAGACACACGTGACTCAGTAATGATAGGAGCAGGATGGGAGCTTAGGATCTCTGGTCCCTGATTTTGAGGCTGTGCACTCTACAGTGCCATGTGCTGTTTCTTTTTCTTAGTGTTTTTACTTAATGCAAAGAACTTTCCTCTTCAGGCCAAGTATAAGTAAGGAGAAACAATATTTTGTAGTATTTTGAGTATTCTCTAGTAAGGCAAAAGGGTAGTTGAACATTTCTTGCCTCGTGCTCCCTGTTACTCACCTTTTTTCTGTACTTCTGCGGTTTGTCCTCTTGTTGGGAAGGCCCCTGCTGCCATTTCTACCTTTTGAAATCCTTTGCATCTTTCTGAGGCTTTGTTCAAATGTCTTTTCCTCCCGGAAGCCTATTTCAATGTCCCTGGTGGGAAATAATCATTCTATCTTCTTTGCTCCAATGATTCCTTGTTCATTTCTTTCCCAAGTGTGAATGGGCCATGCCTTTTATTAGAGTCTCACATGCATCTTTGTTCCTCACTAAATGCTCACTCCTAGAAGGCAGGACCCACTCTTGCTTTATCTTGGCCTCCCCTCGTAGGATTAGCACAGCACCTTTCATGTGACATACATTTCATGCTTGTTACGTTGAACTGAACTATAGGCTCCATTTTCCAACTCTGATGCCCACATCACTGTAAAAGACTAACAGATCTAAAAATTCATTATACTCCTTTTTGTTTAAATTTTCCATGAGTATGCTTTCTTTTTTAAGGCACTTTTATTGTGTCAACATTTGTCCAATAGTTATTTAAGGTGAGCTGTTAATATGGACCAAAGAAGATATATACATGAGCATGGAGAACAGTATAATTAAGCCAATGAATCTCAGAAACTTGAAATTTATGGGTAATTTTATAACTTTATATGCTGGCCAATTGAAAGAGCAATTATTATGAGAGATTCCTGTCTCTTTAAAAATATTGACAAATAAAGAGATTATTAAAGAGAAGGGGGCCTAATTTGTTGAAGGTTTCTTCTTTCAACATGGGGGCTTCTTGGAGATTCTATAGTAATACATTTCAAGCATGGGAAGTATGAAAGACGCCAAAAACTATTAAGTGCAGTCCAGGCTTAGCAAGGATTTACTCGTGGTGAATAACCTGAACTGTTCCTTCCATTCATTTTAACTGGAAGTGTTCTTGCACAGGACAGATGGTAAGTTGGCTGGATGAACTGATATGAAAAGCAGGAAGGCACTTTCCATGCTGGGAGTCCCAGTCTCTCTCTACAAGGTCTGACACTTTCTAAACCTTCGTTTCTTCTCAGGGGATGTTAGCAGCTCCATCAGCTTAAGCAGAAAGATTTTCAAATTGTTTGGGAAAATATTTTAATAATGCTTTTAGAGAAGATTTTGCATATTTTTAAAAACATAATTTTAAGCGTGCCCAAACAGTATATTTCTGTATTCATCACCTACTATATTTGAGCAAGCAGAACGTTTGCATCTTTACTTTTTTCTGAGTACTGGTCAAAGGATAGTTCTGTGTGTGTTTTTTTTAAATTCACCACTTATATTCATGGATCGATAAAATGCACCATCAGACTCACATATATCAGATATCCTTTATGGTATTTCAATCGTATCATAATTTTCAGAAATATAATTTTCTAGCACTAAGGAAGTACTTATAATCCCATTGGTTTTGAAATGCCATGTAGAAGTCAGAGAAGAAGTAAAAGCAAGAAAAGAGTAAATCAGAAAAATAATACACAGGAAAATAGAAAGATGATTGCTTTCTATTTCAAACTCTCAGACTTAAGAATTTAATAAATGACATTAGGAGAAAAATATAAAAACTTGGCCCCGAGGTGTCTTTCTTAAACTTCATAAAAGTATAGCATTTGTTAGAGTAAACTTTTCCCTAAGAGAACATACTCTCTATTTGAGTTCCTGACATATTGTTCCTTTTTCTTACCTACATTTTCAGAAACCTTACTGATGAATAGCTGCTGATTCTGAAGATTTGCTTTTTACTTAGCTTTACCTCTCTTAGATTCCTAGAGCTACAGAAAAATGATTCTACATTTCAAAATTACTTCTTTCTGAGCTTCTCCAGTGAGAAAAATTAAAGTTTCACATGTGAAACACTCACTCATTCTTGCATGAAGAGTAGGCTCCCAAGTGCAACTCATTTTTGAAAGAGAGTTTCTTAAATCCACGTCTGTCCCCAGTACCTCGAGACACACTGGCAAGACTTGTTTTCCCATGGACTGTTTTCATCTACTTAAAATAACATCTTTCTATTGCATAGTAATTGGGTAGGTTTTTTTATGCCTTGCGTGATCACTCAACTTTTAGATTATCACTCCTTAAGAAAGTCTACCATGCTACTGTTAATGCTGTAGTCCAGATGAGTAAATTTCTGTTTGTGAGGGAGGGTGTTACTGGAATGTTATTCAATTTGGTATATGCAGCAATGGAAGAGGTGAATTCTGGAGGGATCAGTGGCAGGGATCATATAACTATGCTTGTGTAAATCTATCCTTATGAAAAAGAGGGGTTACTCACTTACCTCATCTGTAAAATGGGATAACAGCAATACCTACCTCAGAGAGTAGCTGTGAGGAGTAAATGAGCAAATAATGACTCAATAAGTAGTAAGCAAGGAGCAAGGCCACCCACGTTGGCTAGTACTACTGTCATTAGTCCTGGTGAACACAGTGCGGCACTGGGGCTCAGGGACAAGTTGGGTCAGTAAAAGAAGCTGCTGACTTCTTACCTCCAGCGAGTCATCTGCATTCACCATCCAGCAGTCTGTCCAGGTGGCCACAACCAAGAACCCAGCAGAGAAAAATGCAAAGAAGCAGGCGACATACTGAAGACGGTCCCTCATCTTAGCAAGCAGCCTGTGGGCAAGGGACACATGGGCAGCTGGCAGCCCTGGGGCCACGCAGGTAGCCGGAATGCTGCTGGTCTTCTGTGCCTCTGGTATCCGGGGATCTTGAAAATCCTGGTCTTTTCCCTCTCTTTCCTCCCCAACTGCAGGCGTCTTAAGTTGCGGTGAGAGTAACAGAAACAGGCTGTAACCCACAGAGGGGTCCCGGACGTCATTATCTGGAGCAACCAGCCTCCAATCAGAAGGCAGGTCAGTGAAAGGGCTCAGTGTGTTTGGGGTGGGGGAGAAAGGCGCCCTGGTAGTGCGTTCTGCCCAGACTCTGGGCTGACGTGAGGTGATGGTCACCTGAGGCACGTGCCAGCACCAAGATGGAGAGCAGGAAGGGTCAGACCCCAGGCTGACGCTTGTAAACTGCTCTTTCTCAGCCCCTCCAGGGCAAGTGAGCTGCTCTCCTCCCCCCAGTGAGGGGGCTACACGGTTGACTGAGCGCTACTTTATTATTAGGACGATTTTAATACTCGCTGACTACCTTAGACAGACAGGCCACCGGTGAAACTATGCCAACAAGTGCTTGCTCAAGGGAGTTTGCATTCCAAAGTGTGGGGCAGAACAGCCCAGGAAGGGTTTCCAGGACCTGGGCCTCAGGTAGAGCCATGACTCCTAACCTTTCGACATCACTGAGTGAGAAAGAGTGTGCATTTTAATCCAGACGGCTCTGGGTATAAATCCTGGCTCTGAAACTTATAGGCTAAAGGCACTTGGATTATGGATTCTGTAAAATGGGGCTAGTGATAGAAAAAAACATCAAAAATGTTTGTGAGAATTAAACGGTATTGCGCATGTAAATCATTTAGAATACCATCTGACAAAAATAGCTAAATGGTAAATATTAACATGACCAAGAATTTCCTATATGATTACTTTTACCTCATGAACCAATGTTTGAAAATATCTCTGAAGGAAAAAAAAACTGTTCATACTAGGATAAAAGAATTTTTTTTTAAGTTTGTGATATAGCAGGGGCAACTTGAGTTTTACTTACATCTGGATGGCATAGCCTTATTGAATATAAATATTCCATAATCAGAAGTATTCTAAAAAATACTCAAAAGAGCATACATATCCACATTCAATCATCATCAGATAGACTTCTCTATACTAAAATTCAAATTTTAAGTGCTAATAATAAAAAAAAAAACATTTTACATGGTTCTTAATGCAAGAGAGAGAATGAGAAAGGCGGGGAGAGAGAGAGAGAGAGAAAAGAACAGGGAAATGGATTAGAAACAGGTCATTACCCTGGGAAGAATCAGCTGCTAAGATGGTTATTTTAGTGACAGCTCAGAAAGGGATTACTTTTTTCCACTTAACAATGAATCAGTCATAGTATTTAGGGTAAAAGGCCTAAAATCAGCATTGATAAAACAGCCTTGAAGTATATATTAAAATAACAAACTTTTGTAACTAAAATTTGTAGTTTTCTAATTTTAATTGATTTGTATTCAAAAGTATAAAATGTGAATCTAAATGTAAAAGCTTTTATAAAACCTTATGTGAAATATAATTCTAATTATTGTTCTAAATAAGGATAGATATGTTAGCAATAATGTGAGGTGCATTACAAAGGCTTTTAATTTTATTATTTGACTTATTTTACTTAACATTTGGGGAAAAGAATACTTATTCTTTAAAGTGCTGATTCAAAGAACGGAATTATTTATGGTGTGAAAAGGCGGCTACAACACACACATGCTGCTTTGGTGAGTCACAAGTGAATCAGTCCCTGTGCCCTAAAATCTAAACTGCTCACGCTCTGTTGATCTGGGAGAGGAAGCCAGTTCCAAAAGCACATGCCCATTACAGGAAAAGTCCTGGACTTGGCTGCCAGCTTCCCACCCAGGGACCTTCCACAATGTACTTTTCCTGCTAACGGTGCACCCCAGGGCAACGGTTCTTAAACTTGAGTGCACACGGGAATCTCCAAAGCCCCTTGTTACAAATGCAGACCTGGGAGCTCCATCCTCAGAGATTTGGATTCAGGAAATTGGAATTGGAAGCCAGTTCACATTCTATAAATGTATACAATTCTGATGCTCAGCCAGATGACCATGTTTTGAGGGACTAAGAAGAAGAGAAGAAAACAGCATTGAAATCAGCATGCTACTCCTCAGAGTCATATTCTCTACATCACAGACAAAGCTGTGGGAAAGGAGATATCAGAATCACATCTTTGGCAACAGATCTGCCCTAACTAGTACCACAGCAGGCCCCAAATCTAAATATCAGAACTTAATGGAAAAGATGAAGGAAGAGAAAAAAACATTGAACCCATGCATGCACTGTGCATGCAAATAAACATGTACCCACAGGTCTCTGGAAATCAGAGACTCTTCCAGAAGAAAGATATAGGCTGTACCTTAAATTATTTTCTTCCCCAAATTGCACTGGACCTTGTATGTGGTTAAGGATGGGGAGACCATTCATGAGACTATAGAACTGTTCCTGAATCAAAGGTGACTACTTTCAGAGAATAACAAAAGACGAGCACATTGAAATGTTCATTTTTGTGGGTGAGGGCATGATATGACAGAAGATTCGAGAAACGAGAGCCATGCAGACTAACTGATGAGCAGGAAAGACTTCTGGGTGGGGCGTGAGTGCACGTCCAAGGAAGAGACAAATGTGCTGGGAGCTGCGAAGACGGTGGGTGCAGATGCAGAACAAACCATCCGCAAGGCTACATAATCACATTGTTTTCTCTTTCGTCTTCTGCTCTAGATTCCAATATTTAGCTCTATCCACTCAATCCTAGTTTCGTTCCGTCCCACACAGCACACATGTACAGACAG
This sequence comes from Vicugna pacos, assembly GCF_048564905.1. NCBI lineage: Eukaryota > Metazoa > Chordata > Mammalia > Artiodactyla > Camelidae > Vicugna > Vicugna pacos. The sequence continues at coordinate 57,819,244 of NC_132987.1, read as the reverse complement.
CTTACTCTGACGCTCTGCTAGGTCCTGGAGACCCAAAGAAAATGGACTATGGAAGACCTGGTCCCTGTCCTTGAGAAGCGGCAGTGAGTGGACCAGAGCCCGGCACGAAGCAGCAGCAAAAAGCTCTGTTCAGGCAACTCTGAGTACAATCTTACGTTAGAGTCCCACGTCTGATACAGCGCACAGGCACACTGGTTAGAAACACGCAGCGTTTCCCAGCGTGGTATAAACACCAAGGACAGTCATCAACACACGTGTCACTCAGTAGTGTTAACAAAATATTTCCAAATACATTCTCTCATCTAAGCTCCACGAAGACAGACTGCTTTGTTTTGTGCTTGAAATTCTACCTGGCCTGTGGTAGGCTCTCCACAAAAAGATGTTGAATTTAATTTAATCCTCACAGCCTAGCTTTCAGCCTAGCACCTCTGCTGTGGATCTGTGAAAGGAGGAGATTGTCCAGCTGGAAATACCGCAGTTCTCCCTTTGGCCTGCAGGTGGAAGCAGCTCTACGTTTGCAGTCCGGAAAAACAGCAAGTCGTGTTTGTGCTAACATGTTGTCTCTGTGAATGTCACAAACAGTTCCGTCTACATCCATTATAATAATACGAGCCCTTGGAAGGAACAAGCTGATTTATACCACATCTTACGAATAATCTTCTCACTCCTTTTTAATTGCCCAGTGCTCACTGTTAAAACGTACACAATAAATAAAATCAGTCGCTGTTGTCAAAGGCCATACTGGCTGTAACTAAGGACAAACAAAATAAATCAGTTGTTCAAAGCCTGAACCTCAGTCAGGCAGACTCAAGTTCAGGCTAAGCCACTTAACATACATAAGCTTTTGGGCACACTCCTTGCTACTTAATTAATAGCTGGCTCAATAAAATGAGGATGACAAACTCGAAGATGACTGTGAAAAATAAATAACATGTATAAAGGTCTTAATGCAGTGCCTGGAACACAATAAACAATCAACAAATTATAGCTACTATTTTTTTATGTTACAGTCTTGCTCTTCTACACATGTGCCATACATATATATACACATGTGCATATATGTGCATGTATATGTATGTATGTACATATATACATACACATATATACATACACGTGGACATGATAGATAAAACAGCTTAGCTGAGCACAGAGGAAACAAAAAAGGTGTAATCATGAAGCAATTTTATTTTTCTCTCTGATGGTCCTTTCAAATCCGTTCATTTTGGGTCAGTTCTTCCCCTGCCTCTTGGATGAAATCTAGGAAAGGCTCCATGGCATTTCTCTCATTCTTAGGTAATATAAGTTCTTCTGGTCATTTCAAGGCACAAAGACACAGCCTCGTTCCGGTTATGTCAGCATCTGTACTGTTGTGCGTCGGCCAAGCCTGGGTAGCCAGTCGTCCCAATGCCCCTAACACAGTCTCCTTTAGATCTCTTGGACCCGAGATGGACAGCAGTCCATTATGTCTCTCCAGGTCCAGGAGGGAACAAATAACAGGTTTTCAGAGTAGGTGAGTTGAAACTCCTTTCTCTGGGCTTAAAGTGAGGTACAAGAACTCTCTCCTCCATGGTGAAAGGGAAGCGGGACTCCATACATAGCAATAGTCCTCCAGAAACCTCTCTTTATATTCATCTCTTTTCTTGGTGATCACCTTGTCTTTTTTAGTTGGGGGGCGGGTAGGAGTGGGCAGGGTAGAGATAGCTGATCCACTAAGGGTTGCAAAACTGGTTCTAAGACGTCTGTTTTGCAACTCTTGCCTGGGGTCCCTCATCTCACTTTGGAATGTGGTATTTACTGTCCAGTGACCTCAGTCGAAACTGAAATGGTTCTAATTGAAAAACCTATTTACACAGGCTCATGTTGTGTTAAACTGAAATTCCAGTGTTCATCCTGGCCAGACCACTCCTGGATTCACCATGTTTACTCCTGAGTACCATCACTTAAGATCAGCTGTAGCCACCTAGATGAGAAGGTTCCAGTTGGTGAAGTTAGTGAGGAGATTGACAACCATCTCATACTAGGTAAAACTGAAGAATGTTGGGGTGAAGAGAGTATTTTAAATCTAAAAAAAGGAGATAGTAAACATGACAGTGGGTTTTGAACAAAAGGAGGGTTGTCAAATGGGAAAGGAATAATTATCTTTCTAGGAGGCTTCAGAGAGCAGAACTAGGAAATACTGTAAAAGCACAGAAAAGTAGAGTTGTGCTCAATTCAGGAAGAATTTCCAACAATCAGAACTGACTGAAAGGGAAATGGACTGGTCTGCTGGGTTTCTTGACATTGGAGATGTTCAAACAGAGGAAGAATTACCATTAGTAAAGGGTTCACGAATCAGTTCCTGATCAATCATCAGGAACTGGTTGATTTGAACTCTCTGATTTGGAGGATACTAGGGGAGCATGGGGCCCTAGGAAATTTATGCTCTTAATTTGTTTCTTACTTAAGTCAAACCTCAGAGATAATTCATCAAAAAATCACACCTCAAATCCAGTAGTAATGCATATATTATTACTCATTCTTTAACTTATCTCACCTTGAAAAACAAGATTTTCATCATGGTACAGTAAGATTAAGCTATCAAGGGTGCTTTGGGGTTAACCACAATGTAATAAACCTGGTGTCAAAGGTGAGCATTTTACTCCCTTTGAGTTAACAGGTAACTAACATGAAGCTTTTCTCTTGAATGGCCTGCACCCTTCTGCGTGTATCCAAGGGATTATTAAACTGGTATTAAACAAGTCTATCAGAATCAGGCTTTACCTCACAAGCTGAATTTTTCTCAGGTGACTCAAGTACGCTCACTTCACCATTATGAATTTTTTTCCTCACCATTTTGCATTTCCTTCTTCTTTTCTCTCCACAAATTTATGCATTCACTTATGGAGTCAGTTTCAGCTCTTCTGTTTAAATTATGAAGGCTGTGTGAATGAAGAATGTTCAGTGTATGCATATTCTACAACCTATTAGCTCTGTTTCTCTGGAGACCCCTAAGTAATGCACATCTCACAAGATGATTGTATATCACCCCTCTTTGCTCAGTCTGTCCTACTCAACGGAGTTTCCATTCTGGACATCTGAGCAATTTCTTAACTTCTGGTTACTTCTATCTCTGAACATGTGTTTATGTTACTTCTTCTGAATGGAATGCATTTTATTTTTCTGGCCATTTATTATAATCTTAATCCTCAACCGAGGGAAGGCTATTAACTTCACGAAGCCTGATGTGATCTTTCACTCACTCTTTCCTCTGTCTGTTTGACATGTCATCAGTAACCACAGAGTTTAGCATGTCATCATTTCAAGTTTCCTATACATTAGTCTGATATCTCCAGATGATTTTTAACAAACAAACAAACAAACAATTCAGCAAGTAGAAAGTATATGTCAGGCACAGGGTTAGGTGCTTCATATCCAAATATTAATAAAAGTCCATTCAAGAAGTTTGCAGTCAAATATTGAGAATAGATAAATAGATCAATCTTGTGTTGAAATACGTATTTCTGAAAACTGTTTTAGGAGTATAAATGATGGGGCAACTGACATCTCTAGGCAATCATTACAAAAAGGCTTCATGGCAGTGATGATGGTTGATTTGGTTCTTAAATAGTAAGAATTCACTAAACATAAAAGAAGGGAACAGACAAGGGAAACATCTCGGGCAAAGAAAGAAGGGTGTGAATGGGTATCACATTATTGAGAAGCTGTGTGAGAAGCACCAACAAGCAAGCAATGATCCTGTTTTTCTTTTTTGCTTGTGCTTCAAATGCTCAATGGTATTGAGTACGGTGGTTGCATCATGGTAGGAGCTCACATGCTGGGAATGTTTGTCTGTTTGTTAAGAATTTAAGCCCCACAGAAATAGGAACTGTGTGACTAGCTTTACTGAATGCTGGGTTTCAGTAATGTACATTGAGTGAATGAATGAGTTCCATGTGCCAGGCATCATGCTAGTCATTAGAAACTCACCAAAGAACAAAATATTCTACTGGGGGAAGGATATTCAATAACATTTCAGCTCTTAATAGATATATGCTATCTCTCTGTGGGATAAAGATATAAATTTACTATGAGTACTCTGAAGAGGTCCTTCTAAGTGGTCTGGTTATAGTATAGCTTATTTGGAATGTATTTTACATTCAAGATGCAGGGCATTTTAATAGGAAATACTGGTCTAGAATTTCATACACTTAGTTTCAGCCCAAGGTACACTTTAGATTTTCTTAGCTTAGCTTCTTAGCATTATATGATAATAAAGAACATTAACAATTGTCCAGTAATTTGGTCATTCTAGACAACCAATCTATATAACTTAATTTTAAAACAAAAAATTCAAGTGTATTTCTTTCTTTATGCCTCAAATAGGGCAAAAAGTTCTATATACCAGTGCTTAAAGAGCTAGCGGAAAAAATTCTGTATCAACATTACTCATTTTGTCATACTTAATTGGTGTTTATAGATGTTTTCATTTATATTATTTCATTTTGCATTAAAGACAATTGAAGAGACATCATATCACCATTTTACAGATGCAAAAAATAAGGGCCATTTGTTTAAGGACTTATGTAACCTGATCAAGCTAGAAAGTGGCAGAATCTGGATTTGGATTCAAGACAATCAAAGTGGAACACAGGCAAGCATCCAGTGGAAACTGCAAAGGCCAACAGAGATGAGTCAGGGAAACGGAAGTCCTTCCAAGGAGAGCCGGCTCACTCGAACCTGGCAGAGGTTCAGGGACAGTCCCACTCCACCTGTCACCTGTTCAACATTCTGACTCCTTAATCCTCGGTCAGGATTCAGATGAAAGATTGACCCTAACCACCAGTTAACAGGAAAGAATCAGGACCTGACACTCATGACATCTGGATTATCATCCTGGTAAGATAAAAGCTCTCTGTTGAAACTGTGAAGCAAGTTGCTTTACTCATTTGAATTTATCAGTGAAACAGCTTCAACCAATCTGCCCTCAGGGAGGCAGTGAAAATGTGTGACATCACTCATGAAAGGTGGAAGGCTCTATTGTACTTCATATCCCATTCTGTGCACATGTAGAAACACTGTGAGGTCCTCCCCTCCTTCAGAAAAACCTCCTCCCACTCTTACCTCTTCTCTCTCTTACCTTCCAAACTTACCTGCTGAGAGTCTCTTCAATCTTCAAGGACCTTCTCAAATCTGATCCCATCATTTGAGTGCATTGAGAGGCTCCCATTTGTAAGTCATCTGTCCCTTGAATCGATATTAACTCTTTGCTTGTTAGAATAATAATCATAATAATACTTAATTATAATTATTAATAATTAGGACCTCAACATTTATCGAAGGTTACTACATACTATGGACTAAGCCAACTGATTTTCAAGTGTTATCTTTTTACGTTCTTCCGACAGGCCTAAGAAGCAGTTCTATTATAAACATACATTTTATGGAAGAAGAAATAGATGATTAGAATGATATTTTAACTTATCCCAGTTTTCACAACTAGCAAATAATGGAGCCAGGATCTAAACACAGGTCTGACTGTCCCAGGAGAAGGCGGTCCTGATACCACCAGGCACTACAGACTTCTACCTGGCATTATGACCATAGCTTTTCCTACTAGGTCACTGGGAATCCATGGTTAAAACCGGAAGGCTACCCTGGATTAACAGATGAAGAAACTGAGGCTCTGGGAAAATATCTTACCCAAGGTGACTCAATTGTTAATGAGACAGAAGAGCTAAACCTGCTCCACTTGACCCCTTCCACACTGCCTGCCGGATCCATAAGGGCACGGAGGGCACCTCCTCATCCTCTTCTCAGCCTCAGCATTGCACACACATCTTGCTTATGGCAAGTGCTTAAGAATTCAGTTTACTGGAATTTTTTGTGATCAGAGACCATGAATTAGAACAAGCTGAGATATGATAGCATATCATGATTACTAATGACCCACATAGAATACAAATGAGAAACTATAATTTACTTGCCTAACTAAAGAGACTTTAAACAGAGGATCAAAATATTGGTTTTGGTTTTTTAACCAGGGACCAACTAAGTTCAGCTAAGCTAAACGGATTTCCAGAGATGAAACTAACTAAAAGTGATAAAGCCCAAAAGGGAGACGAAGAATGAAAACGCATGACAGAAGGAGACTGATCATGGGACCCCTCCATTTTAGTGAAATGATCCAACCACACAATTCAAATATTTGTGAAAAAAAACTTCTTTGGGGATCGAATGCATTAGTGGTAATTCCTTAGTGCCACCTTTGCCACATTGCTTTCCACTACCCTTTTAAAATTTCCACCATTATCAGGCTAAAATACAAAGTGTTTCGAGTGGCATGCACGATCTTTCTCAATCTGATACTTCTCTGCTTCTCCAGACTCGCCTGCTATGATTTCAAACACGCATGCATGTACCTTTGAACCAATAACTCTCTCTCCAGCATCTGGAAAAGCCTCCCCCCTCTGCCTGGAAGATCCTTGTCCTCCCCCTTTCCTCACCACCTAACTAACTCCTCTGCCACTTTCTAGACTCAGGTTTCATTACCTTCTAGACTCTAAAAACTGATCATCAGAATCACCTGGGGAGTTGTTACCAAAGAGCAGATACCTACAGAGACTATGATTTCCAGGCATCATAATTTCCAAAAATCGCTGCCATTGATAACTCCTCTGAGCCTACCCTTCCCCTCACATCGGACTGTTACTGTCTATGTCTCTCCTCCCTACCAGGTTGAGAGCTCCTTGTGAACAGAGACGTGACTTCCAGTTCTCTAACACCAGCCAGCTTTAGATCAGTAATAAACGTTGGATGAAAAAATGAATAAATGAAATTAGCAAGTCATAAGGTTCTTTGCTCAAACTGTTTCCTCTGCCTACAACAGGAGCATATCTTCGCCTTTATTTTCTGCTGACCTTTTCAGCCTCTCAGTTAAAGTTACTCCTTCCTTGCTATAACAGATATTTTTGTTTATTTTTCTCTTGTAACACTTTATAACCTGACTTACGTTTATGTATTTGTGCATCTCTCCCACTGAGTTCTAAGCTCCCGATGTCAGAGACTGTCTTTTTCAAATTTTTAATTCTTTCAGCCGTCATCAACATACCCTATCCATACTTGTTGAATTAAACCAACATTTGCATCTCTTTAGTTTTCTAATCTTTCATATTCCCAGAATAAATACAATCCTTATGAGCACGTAACAAAATGTCATTCAGAAATACATCCAATAATCTTACATTAATCACAGATGTAAACGCTGTTGATTTGCAATGAAAATTTAGGATCATACTCATATAAATGTATATGGGTGCATATGTATATACTTATATGGATATATCTCTCCAACAGGAAAGGAGGTGAGGTTTCAGACCTTTGGAGCAGGACGTGATCAGTTCAAGGAGACGAGATTCTTAATAGTAAATAAAAATGTAATTGATGATTTCAGCAAAATTTATTTTGAAAGCAGTGATTTGGATTATTTTGCAAACTGAACTCCAACCATCCAGCCCTAACGTTCCTTCAGTTGCAAGCTATGCCAGGAAGGATCTGTCAGTAAGAACAGTAAGTGAGAATGGTTGTGGGGCTTAGCAAAGTGAAGGAGGTGGTTACTGGACGCATTGTTGCAGCTGTGAAAATCTGAAGTCAAGGTATGGAAACAGCAGAGGCATAAACTTGGAGCTAGGTAACTAATCACAATTTTTTTTTAATGGGGGAGCTAAGTTAGGGCAAGGGTAAAGAAATGGACAAGGTTTAGAGATGGAACATGAATGGAGGAGAGTAACATCTGAGTTGGAGAAAAGGAATGTTCTAAAAATAGAAAACCTATGAGGCATTTATTTTAGATTAACTCACAGATACCTTGTTGGGTAGAAGGAAGACTCTTGAAGGGAGTCAACTGTAAATGCTGAATAAACAGATAAATGGTGAATGGATAAATTCATGAAAGAATTTCTGGTTCAATTTATGCCCATAATTTCAAGCAGAACCATTATACTCTGTTCTTTAAACTATCTGCTTTCCTCTTTAAGCAGAAATGTCTAAATCTCCCACCTGTAACTGGGCACCAACACAAAACAAACTGGTTTCCTCTTTCATGAGCCACGCTCATGTCCGAAGCATTTTCTCTTACTCCCATTATGTGGGTCACCTTTCAGCTGAGGTCCAGCATGGCCCAGGGCTTTTCCCAGTATGAACTGGCTCAGATGTATGAGGCTACACTTATAACCCTGACACTCCAAAGAGCCCAAGGGTTGAAGCAAAATTAAATGCCAGGTCTGTAGAGCAGCCTAAATCCCCTTGGTCAGTTAATACTTGCAAAATACTGTCAGTAAGCTTTTAAGCAAACACTATTTATTTGACCTTCAGAAATTATATGTGAAAAGCAAAGGTAGGACTGCTTTCCGTTTATCCTAAAATGTACTTCACTAACTGGAGTTTGAATATTCCTACTGAATATATAAAAATGACAGGGGTAGGTGTAGGAAGGAAAGAAACAGAAATATAGTAATTTACAGTCTATCTTTGAAAGTTTTGTAAACATATGCACCCATTCATAAAGAAACAGAGCTTAGATATAAATCCAAAGACCTATAAATCTAATGTCACTTAAACTTATTTAACTGTTCCCTACTTTGCTACCTTTAATTTGGAGATGCCAAAAACAATGATAGACCTAATTACTCTTTGGTTATATTCTTATTAATGATGCTTAAAATTGACACAGATATAATACTAAAATTCAATATATAGTATACATAAAATTTAAAAAATCTTTTTAGGTACTGTAGCCTTCAGTCTTTTTTTTTCAAACAGCAGCAAAAAAGGTAGGTAGACTTTCTGTCTAACTGGTATTGTATTTTTTAAGAAATAAGTGTCAATTGAAAAACCAATTCTAACAAGTGATGTGTCTAGATCTAGCTAGATAAACTGGTGTCTAGATGAGGGAGCGAACTCACGAAGCTTCTTACATGCTAAACTCCGTGTGCTGCACGTATTAGTTCAACCACAAGAGGATTGCTTTGTGAAGAGATGGCCAACAGCGAGTCCAGTCCTGCAGAGTGATAAGGAGGGGAGTGATTCAGAGCGTTAGAAGGGCAGGAGGAAAGAAAAGTAAACAGTCAGTGTGCCGCTCCTCTCGACGGCATCCTTCAGAAGCCTTGAACTTTTTCAGGTCTAAAGCAACTCATGGAACTTGCTGATCACTTACATGTTTGATCCTGTACAAGTTAAAGATTTCTGACTCTGCCTCCGGGGAAATTAGTCCCCTCTCCCCCAAAAAAGCTATTTTCAGTGTTGGAGGGAAAATGGTGAAACTCCTATTGTTGCTTCCAGTGATTGATGGTCCCACCTCTCACGTGGTAGATCAGTATAGACTCTCGGTATCTGGAGTTTTTCTTCCTTTCGCTTGCATTTTGATCTCTCTAGAACCTTTCTGCGTCAAAACTCTAGGATTCATAAGATGTAAACAAGCTCAAATTCTGCTGCCTAAAACGCCTACTCTTACTGTCATCATCCATAAGGGAAGATAAACACATGAGATGACCTCTGGGAAGTTTTTCCTCACAAAAGTGGAAGAAAAGGAGAGTCAAGAGTTTTCTAACAAATAAGATGATTTTTTTTTCGTTGGGACAATATGTATAAGGATCTCTCATATCCTTAACCAGACTATCAAAGCAATACTGTGCCTGTCTGATACTTTTAGACGTATGGGTGCATTCTGAATTGTTATATATTTACCATGTTATTGGTTGGTTCTGAAGTATCAGCCATAGATTTTCTACATCATTGACTGGTTCTAAGGAATTCATTTATAAAGAAAAAATGTTGCCTGAGTCCTACACTAGATATTGGATAACCAAAGATGACTAAGAGAATATTTCTAGGCACTCACAATCTACCTTGAGCACAACAGCATTCCTTGGGGCAATGTAAATTAGTTAAATGCCATGTGTTATAGTGATATTTGAGGCATATACACCCCTTACACTTAAGAAGTTCAAAAAAGGACAGTCTCTTTTAAAACTTTTGCTGTTAAAAAACAACGAAGTCAAAGTTTCTCTCCATAAGCTTGTCAAGCAGGCTAGAAATCAGGGAACATATTTCTTTTTCATAAATGAGTCACTCCTAAAAATACAGCATATTCTTAGTCTGTACGCTTTATGGAATCATTAATAAAATGTTTCTACTGTCATAGATGTGAAGTAAGAATCTGCTAGCATCTCAGGGACACCCTGGAGATGGAGGTAAGTTATGGATGAGGAACAAGGAGCAAGATGTATGAATCAATGGACAAAGGCTCTGGAAGACCCAGGTTTCAGCTCCAACTCGGACTTATATTCATTACTTTAAGAACAAAATATTCACTGCTTTGAGCCTCATTTTCAAAGCAACGGGAGGAAGGGAAGGGAGTTCTCAAGAAAAGTCTTATTTTACAGGGGGCTTCCGAAACCCTGCATATGTTGAACAAGGACACAGAGACAGAGTCGGGGGTTCTGTCAGGGACTGGAGGTAGAATACACAAAGGGCTGCATTTTGAGAATTGAGCAGATATCAGCATGACCAATAAGGAATGAGGGGCAAGGGGAAAGATCAGAGATGAGCAGTCAAAGGCTAATAATGCCAACAGTCAGGAAAAAGGAGCTGGAGAAGCCGGCTCCAGCTTGTAGATCAGATACACAGATCAGAAACAGGCCACTTGCATTAGGAAGACCTTGACACCTAAGGTAGGCCTTTGCCAGATTCCAAGCTTTTATGCTTCTCTTTAAGAAAAAGAATGGAGGGCTAATTTGCATGTAATTGTTAGGTGCCAAGGGCCATGTTATGCACTTCCCAAATGCTCACTCCTTAATTCCATTTGCTTTTGAGGAAACTGAGGTTCAGAGAATGTTAGTAACTTTCTCAAGGTTCTGGGAACATGAAAGAGCTGGATGTCCATTCTGAAAGGATCTGCTGATGAGCCCTTTGGCTGAAAGTGAGCCCTGGTTCTTTTTGCAAAACTTTTCAATTTGTGTTGGAAAAAAATCTTCAGATGTCCAATTTAAAGATCTATCACTAACCAGACTTCAAGTACAGTCAGTCCTGAGAAGATGTGAGCTAAGTAGGAACTGAAGGAGCCTAGGAGGTAAGTCCTAGCACCCAGACACTGGATCAGGTGCTCAGAGCCAGACTAAGCCCTCTGAGATATGTCAGTAAACAGCTCAGGGGGTAACATACAGAAACAAAAACCAAATTTATCGTTGCCAGTGGGGGAAAGAGAGATGGGTAGGAAGATAAAGTGGGAGTATGGGATTTGCAGATACACACTACTACACATAAAATAGATAAACAAGGTCCTACTGTATAGCATAGGGAACTATATTCAATACCTTGTAATAGCCTATAATGAAAAAGATTATGAAAAGGAATATATATACATGTAATATTATATGTATATAAAACTGAATCACTATGCTGTACACCAGAAACTAACACAACATTGCAAACCGACTATACTTTAATTTAAAAAAAAAGATTACGGTGGCCGTGGACAGGGAGCAACCCAGCCAGGCAAATGTTCAACCACCTGGGGCAGCAGGCACATAGATGCCAGTGTCAGAGAGTCTAGGGGCTGACAACATGTTGACCAAGAAGAATGGCAGAAGGTGTGAGGGCAGATGTCTGGGTGCCTCGCTTGGAACTGGGGTTCAGGAGTGAGCAAAAGCCCAGCTGCCAGGTGAACTGGAGAGAACAGGCTAGTGTTCTGTCCATTAATGAACAAATCGACAATTTATTTTGTACATACTGAGTTCAAAGCTTTGTTCTAGCCTGAGGTTACATGAGCGAACAAAGCAGACAAAGATGCCTACCTTCATAGAACTTACTTTCTATTGGAAAAAAGAAACTAGCAAGTAATTCAGGTACCAAAGAACAAGGCAAGAGTGTAATTTTAAGAGCAGAGATTAGTGGGCAAACTGAGAATATCAGACAGCCTGACTCAGTTCTCTCCACCTGAACTATTATCCTATGACTTAAAAAGTTGCTTCTTAATAGAAACATCCTTGGTCTCAAAGCCTAGAGTGACACTGGACCTGCACGGTGTAGAGGTTGGAGGGGTAGAACATCAGGAAAGGCACTGCTGGTCTCAGAGGATATATTTAAAAGAAAAATTATCATGAATAAATGGAATTCTCACATGCATATGACTTATTCATATCACTTGATTGCTTATATGAGAAGTTTAATGCTCACGAGAACACCCATGGGCACGGTAGAAATGTATACAGGTTGCACATTACAGAAGTCTCGTTCATTGTTCAGATCACAGTCTATGTGATTTCCATCCCTGCAGATATGCAGTGCACAACCTGAATGGCCATACCCAGCAGCCCTCAACTTTTACCAAGAGCTGTAATGACTGATGTTAACCAAGATATATGACACTATAATCATTTACTAAAATTAGTCTGCAAAATATAAAGTTAAATTAACCTATTTAAATTAACTAGAGCATTCAAAAGGAGATAGCTAAAGATATAGCATAAATTGAGGAAGTTTTATATTTTTCCTGTCTTTTTTGCAAGTGAAAGGAGGAACTTTCAAATTAAATAAAAATAACTGAAGCAAGAACTCTCCACATGTTTAAAAAAAAATCTTTCAACCTAATCTTAAAAAGTCATAACATAGCAGAGTTCGACTACCTCTAAGAGATATCTGAAATGGAAAGAGACACTTCCAAAGTCATAAAAGTGCAAGTGGCAGTCCTGATTTAGAAAATCCAGATTTCTAAAGGCCTGCTGAATGTTCTGTCCACCATACTACTATGACCTTCGTATAGAGAATGTCGTCTGTTTAGGGTGAAAGGAAATGTTCTCTCTCTGCCTCAGGTTTCCTCAGAGTATAAAATTTGCCTTGAAACTTTGTGCTAATTCTGACTCAGTTCACAGAAGCTTCACAGGTTTCACCTACCCACACCTACTTTTATTTGAGCAAGGGAAACTAACAGTTAGTCCTTCCCGCTAACAAACAAGTCTCGACAAAGCCAAGGCTTGTGAAGTCATTTTTACAGCCATTCTTTCATAAGGTTTTGTTTATCATAAGGAGCCTGAGTCACTGTTCTCCCTAAAGTAGGCAGGAAGAATAAAGGATAGAATGATTTTTAAGACATAAAACTCAATAAACAAATTAGCATATTTATATTTGTTGACATGGAAAGACACGATAAATTTGTAAATGATTAAGAGCTAATTAATAAATAGTAAGGGTTCATGTTTGTAAAGTAGATGTATAGTTTTTGTTAGCAAAATGCTAGGATAATTTACTTCAAAGTTTATAAAAAGGCTAGGATAATTCACTTCAAAATTCAAACAGTCATGACTTCCCTTTTAGCATTATACCCTCTAAGTCCATTCATGGCAAGATTTCATTCTTTTTTATGGCTAATATTCCAATATATATATTTATATTCATATATATTTTCATATATATTTATGAAATATTCCACTATATATATTCATATATATATGAAATAATTCAGACAGAGAAAGACAAATGCTGTATGATCTCATTTATATAGGGACTCCAAAAAACAAAATACGTGAATAAAAATAACAAAATGGAAACAGAATTATAGGTACAGAGAGCAAACAGGTGGTTACCAGAGGAAAGAGGCTTTGAGGGGAAAGAAATAGGTGAGGAAAATTAAAAGGTACAAACTTCCAGTTGAAACATAAATGAGTCACAGATATGAAATGCACAATGTGGGGAATACAGTCAATAACTAAGTAATATCTTTGGTGACATATAACTAGGCTTATTGTGGTGATCACTTTGAAATGTATAGAAAAAAATCACTATGTTGTATAACAGGAACTAACATAGTTTTGTAGGTCACTTATGCTTCAAAAACAAACAAACAATCATAAAAGGAACTCATAGAAAAGGAGGTCAGATTTGTGGTTACCAGAGGTGGAGGAGGGGAGAAGAACAAATTGGATGAATGCAGCAAAAGGTACTACAAACTTCCAGTTATAAGATAAATAAATACTAGGGATGTAATGATAACATCATGATAAATATAATTAACACTGTTGTATGCTGTAACTTGTTAAGAGAGTAAATGCTAATATTTTCATCATCAAATTTTTTTTATATTTCTTTAATTTTATATCTATACGAGAGGATAAATGTCAACTAAACTTACTGTGACTTACATAGATGTATATAAGTCAGATCATTATGCTGTACACTACAAACTTTTATGTAGTGCTGTACATCAACTATACCTCAATAAAACTGGAAGAAAAAATATATCAAATATAATATATAGCTGATGGATGCATTTTAGATTATTTTAATTAAGACAGTAGTTTACTTATCTAGATTTCCTAATTTTTCTACAATGAATATTCACTGCATAATAAAAATGACAGAATAATCAAATTACACTAGTTTTCCACTTCATGTTCCTTTTTGAACATTTATAAATGAAGTTTAAGAGATCGTTCATGCATCCAATATACCTTTACTGAGCAACTACTATACAAATCAGACCTAGACACAATTTCATTTGAACCTCATTATGCTCCTGAGTGAGTCAGTTAAAAGACATGTTGGACCTGAAACGTTAGTGGTAATAACCAGAGAGAAAAGAAAAGGTACAAAATCAGGTGGAACAGACTTGTAAAATGGACTTAACTGTAGGACTGGCCTCTCAAAGGTAGTTCCTATCCGGGGATGGCACCTGAATTAGAGCGTGGCATATGGCCGCAGGATCTGCTACTCAGTAAAGATGACTTACATGGAGTGAACAACAATGTTATATGGAGGGAATTCATCTGTCAAGAAACAATACTTAAGACAGTAAAATCCAGAGAAAGGCAAAGGAGAGCTCATCAGGTTGTCACGCTCCATGACTAGGTGTTTGAGATCCAGAGAATCAGGATATTTTATATTTTATAAGACTACTCTTTGTCCTCTAATAAAACGTCATAAGCTAAGATGCTGGTTAAGGTTTAAAGACATGGTCTTTGCCTATGTATACACTAAGAGACTTTTTTGGTAGCAAGTTGACAGAAAACCCAAATCAAATTAGTTTAAATAACTAAGGGGTTTGGTTGGCTTTCCTAAGTGAAAAGAATTCGAGGAAAATGGAAATGCAAGCTGCTGCTTCTTTCTTTTTTTAATTAGAGTTCCAGGTGTGGTTGCATAATTCTTTACGTTCTATCTTCTTCAGAATGACAGCTTTGTTCTCCAGGTGGCTTTTCTCATCTTGACAGAATGACTCCAACATTTACATACACACATTTTACCATCTAGGAGATAGGAGACTCTCCATAATCTAGAATCCCCACTAAAAGTCCTGAAACCCAACCCAAATGCACCATCTCGGGTCCAATGCCCACCTCTATTCCTATTACTGTGGTGAGAGGAATGAAATGCACTGACTGGATTAACTGATTGCATTAGATATCTGATGCTGTGTAACAAACTGTCCCCAAGTGTAGCAGCTTAAAACAAACGTGTTTCTGTGGGTCAGGAACACAGGGTCGGCTTAGCTGGGTGATTCTGAGTCAGGACTGGTCAGGGCTGCAGCCTCATCTGGAGGCACAACTTGGGGCTGGTGCTTCCACTCCACTACTGTTGACCTAAGCTCCTCACTGCTTATTGGCTGATCATTTCACATCTTCATTATATGGGCCCATCCATTGGCTGCCTAGTGTCCTCACAACACGGCAGCTGACTTCCCACAGGGTGAGGGGTCAGAGAGAGAAAATGAGGGAGAGTGTTCCTAAGAAGGAAGCTGCCATCTTTTCCATAATCTAATCTCAAACATACCATAAATTCTGCCAAACGTTATCAGTCACACAGACCTATAAAATGTGGGAGGGGGTTACACAGGGTATGAATACCAGGAGCAGGGAGAGTATTGGGGACCATTTTGGAGGCTGGCTGCCACAGCCATGTGCACCACCCTGTAGCCAGGAATAGTATCAGATTCTGTCACATCACCTGGGAGCCTGACATGAATGAACTCCCACTGTGTTCCCATGGAACCCTAATTCTAATGAATTATAAGGAGCTCCACAATAAAGAGGGCTCTGTAACCAAAAAATTCAAGCAATAAAGCAAAACTAATAGATTTCTTTTTGGATAATATAACTTTAAAAAAAATATTCTGTAGGTCCTGTTTTCTATGGAATCCTCTTTGGCAAAAATTAGTTGGACACTTGTTGGAGGAATTCTTCACCTTAATTTTCCCCTGTCCTGATATATTACATACCCCTTGATTAGCCAGCAAGTATTTATTGAATATCCCCACTGAGAAATTCATACCAGAATAATAGTTTTGAGTCTCTAGTTCACAGGCCAAATTTCACTATTTGATAGGTTTCATCTGGTGTGTGAGTAAATTCTTGGGGGAAGATAATTTATGCCTATAATTTCAAATCGTAGGCATCATCAATTTTCCAAAAGGTCACAGGATAGAAAGATCATTTCATGGAAGTAATAATGATATATATTCTCTTGTCTTCTATCACACTGTACAGGTTCACAATGCACTTTTACATCCACTGTCAAATACAAACGTTTGTAGTTATCAGGACAGAATGAATTATCCTATCATAAAAGAAAGAAGAAAAAAAACCTTTTCTTTCAGAATGAAAAATTAATCTCCCTACTCAAAATGAAGCGGGATATGAAAGATAGTCTTCACTTACTATAAGAAGGGTTTAAAAATAACTCATGGTTTCAAATTTTGTGTTGAAATGAACATTTTGAATGTTTGCATTTATCTTGTTCCTTGAACAAATCCCACATCCTGCTCTGGAGCAATTTTAATGTTTTTGCAATCCTCAGACATTCTTATTTTTGGAGGACCGAGCTCACATCATATCAAATATAGTGGAAGCTTCCTAAAACCTTCCTAAAAAATAAACCACTCACTCCCCCAAGATTCTGGAAATGTTGGATTCTGGTGGATCATAGCTAAGCTGCTCTTCAGGTATTGATCTCAGTTATAGGGAGCTTCTCACCCAAGCACACATCCCCTCCTAAGAAGGAGCTCACATCTTAGTATGTAGGGAAACAAAAAGTATGTTCTCTTTCCCCAGTTTGGGACAACTCTGGTCATCCCAAGTCAAGAGTTCCCTATGGGATTAACTAAATCCTTGTTACAACTGCATCACAGTTCAACTTTTCCCTCTGTCCAGTCTTCTCCCCTAACCTATTTATGTGTATGTTTCAGAAAATTTGCTTCCTTAGTCTCCATCTCAGAATTGTTGTTCCCAGGGAATTTGACTTAAGACCATTAGTATCCAGAGTGGGGATAAGAAATGGGATGTTAGAAGCCAGATCACCTGCTGGTGGCTTACTATGTTAGTGAAATTGTTAAAAACTTCACTGGTGATTAACTTGGATGGCATAACATTGGAAGAGAATACCCTGATGGTACAGTATGCCATAAATTTGGAGAACGGCAACAAAAAAGCCAACAGTGACAAATTACCCACTTACATTACTAACTTAAAGTACAAGTCAGAGGCAATATATACAAAGGTTCTCATCTCTCTTAGATGGAAGGCCAAGAAGAGCAACTTAGGACTCAAGAGCTCCAAAGAGTGTTGAATTGCTGCCTAGAAAGTCTGCTGTGCCACAATCAGGGCCCTGATTGGGATGAAGCAGGATCCTTAGATGTGGAGCTGGAATAACTGAGTTGATGCACTTGAAAACCTCAATTCTCCAGCCCATATCCACTGGACCTATAAGAGTGATCCACTCTTCTAAGTTAAAGACTAGGTTTTCTCCCTACTTGAGAACTATGTAGAGGTTTCTGCTCTGCAAGGCAACACACACCCTCCCCACCTTTGAATATACCAACACTTCTCCACTAGACCAGTAATTAGGATTAAGTAACAACATAACTTGGCTGAGAAGAACTGGGCCTCATAGGGAGGAATGGGACACAAGGCTGAAGAAATTGTTGGATCTAGTCAAGATACAGTGACAGCAGCTAGAAGAGAATATAGAGGGTGAGGCCCCCAGAGTGCAAACTGAAAGAGCGTGGGCAGAACACACAGCTCAGTAAGGAAGAACTGACTGATGTGGCATCACCCTTCTGCGAACAAGCTCCTAGGATGGCTCTGGGAAGCTAAACAATGGCTCCTATCAGGTGAAGCAAAACTACTAGAACTCTCATGGAGGATGGCGGCAGGAGATATCAAAAGGCTCAAAGACAAGAGCAGGTCAGAAAGATTATACTATCTAAGGCTGGAAGCCCACCAGCCAACTATCTTCTATGGAAAAGCCCAGGAGATGCTCCACTTTCCAACACCATGAAGAGGAAGCAGGGCAGCAGCGTGGTTGGAAAGAGCAGCCGTGGCCTTCATCAGCAGGTCAAAACGGATGGCAGAGAGGCAGCCACAGAAGAATGAGGGCTCCCGAAAGAACACAGGCCAGTGGTAGCGATTAACTGCCTAAAGCAAAGACGTATAATTATTGTGATGGTCAGAGTGGCAGGCAGGGGTCATGAGAGGTGTGCGTAGGTAGCCTGTGGAGATGGTTAGTAGATCACAGCGTTCTTAGGCACAAGATGGCTGGACAGCCAAAACAGCATTGCTTAATTCACACAACCAAACAAATCAAGGATAGATAAATGGGAGGCTGGGGGCAACTGTCCCAGTAAAAGTCCTAGTTTCCAGATCTGAACCAGTTCTCAAGACCAGAATCCATTGGCTAAAGGAGAGAAATGAAAGACAGAGTTCCACTGAGAAGAAAATCTAAGGAAGCGCCTAGGGGCCTGCTGTACTGGTGAGATTGTGAGGGACTCTGTGGTGTGTGACATGCTAAGATTCCTCTCAAAAAACAAAACAAAATAAAACAAAGCTTCAGGCAGCCCTCTTTGAAGGCAACATATTCTGCATTTGACTCATTTACCAGATGACGTGCAAGGTTGCCAGCTTTGAGGGGGCCCAGAGCTCAGCTGTTGATTCAGACTGCAGTGAGGGCAGCCTCATCACTTGAGCCACGTGAACAAGCAAACCCTAATGTTACTAGAAGTATGGCAAGTCCCAGGAGGACTTAGAATAACAATATAAATCCCTAGCTTTATGGAGCAAGTTCTGGTACAAGGCTGTGAAAGTAAACACCATTTGAAAACCAATCCCTGGTACGCTGCTGGGCCTGGGAGAGATGCGGTATCTATTCATGAAACAACAACAAAAACCGGCCAGAGATACCCAGCATGAACTATGTCCTATCAGAACCACAAAGCCGTAAGATCAGGGATGTCCACTGCAATTTATTGTTAGACAGAAGAGGCACATCCAGAACGGCGTGCACAGGGCTGGAACTACACGAACAGGGGGTCTGGATTCCCAAGCCATACATCACTGCAATACTGTGTATCAACTGTGTATCACCTGTCTCTGAGCCAAAACTATGTTCACATGGGGACTTCCTTATATCTGGCTGGATGAAGGAAGAGGGGAAAAAGGACAAGCTTTGTTCACAGATAGTTTGGCTCAGCATATGGTGAGAACCAAATATGGACCACTTTGCATTACAGCCTCCCTCAGGACAGCACTAGAAGACAGCAGTGAGGAGAAGTCCTCCCAGTAGGCAGAACTTCAGGTAAAACTATTCACCACGTGTGATCAGAGAAATGTTTCGTAGTAAGAATACATACAAACTCAAGGACAAGGGCAAATAGATGGACAGGACACTGGAAGAAATATTAGATTTTGCAAAAGGAGGTCTAGGGAAGAGACATGTGGGTGTATCTATAGGGCTGGGCACAAAGTGGATCACATGTTAATGCCCACCAGAGAGTATCTATTATGAAATAGACAATAAACAAACAGGCAGTTGACATCAGCCAGTAAGTACAACTTATTTGAAGGTATAGCCTCAGCCCAACTCTTGGAGAAATCTGACCGATAGCACATGACCCTAACTGCCAGACAGAGGAAAGAAACAAAAACAAACCAAATTATACCCTGGTCTTCACTGTCTTTTTATTCACAACATCTGAAATGTAAATAAAAAGTATAATTAAAAAGTATAAAACAGTCAACGAAGCAGAAACTTGTGACCAATAACCAAAAGAAAACACAGTTAATGACAGCAGGGTCACGAATGACCCAGACCTACCTATTGGAATTATCAAAGACTTTAAAAATAATAATTATACATGTGATAAAACACTTCTAAGCAAAGATGAATACAATGAGAAAGAGAAATAGAAACTCTAAAAACAGCCGAGAGGAAAGTTGATAACTGAAAAATTCAGTATCTGAAACTACAATATTAGTATGAGTGGACTCAATAGCAAACTGGACAGTAAAAGAAAAAAAAGATCAGCGAACTTAAAGATAAACCAATACAAATCACCTAAACTGAAACAAAGAGAAAAAGGTGGGGTGGGGGCAGGAATTAGTGGCTTGGGAATTGGTAAGAAGTGTATCAGATGATAGTAACTGAAGTCTCGGAAGGAAAGGAAAAATACATTGGAATAGCAAAATATGTTTAAAAAATTTTTGCTCAAAAGATAAACAAGATTATACTGTATAGCACAGGGAAATACATACAAGATCTTGTGGTAGCTCACAGCGAAAAAAAATGTGTCAATGAATATATGTATGTTCATGTAGAACTGAAAAATTGGGCTCTACACTGGAATTTGACACAACATTGTAAAATGACTATTACTTAATAAAAAATGTTAAAAAATTATTGCTCAAATGTTTTCGTTTCATGAAATAAAATCAATATGTATATCTCAAAAGTTCAATAAACTCAAACAGGAAAAATACAAAGAGAAGCAAAGAGGTGAAAACTCAAAATAAAGGGAAAATTTTGAAAGAAGCCAAAGGCAAAGAAAAAAATAAACAAAGAGAAAAATATATATAATGTATAGGGAAACAGAAGTATGAGAATGATTAATTTCTCATTAGAAAAAATGCAAGTGAGAAAAAATCGAAGGGCACTTAAAAGAGTTAAAGCAAAGCAAACCAAAACAAAAAGTCAATCTATAATTTTAATCCAATAAAAATATCCTTTCAATGTGAAGTTAAAAGGACTAATTGGGGTAATGGGCTGACACACTCAATTAATAATTGTAACTATGAAATAATGGGCACTTCATAAATAGTGTGAAGACTGAGCTGTCAGTGCCTTTGAAGTGACTCACACAGTTGACACTCAATAAATGTGGGCTGAATAAAAGAATTAAACAATCACAGTGCATATAAGAGCTTAATGTCTGTGTGATAATAATAGATGTTTGTTCTTTATCAGAAAAAATAATAATAAGGTGAAAAATGACATTTTCATATAAACAAAAATTTAGTATAGTATAGAAAAACTATACTAAACATAATTCCTTAATTTCTACACTAAACGTAATTAAACTAATTTGTTTAAAAATGATGGTTTAAAGCAAGAATAGTAACAATATTTTATGGGATTTGTCACATTGAAAATAGCACAGAGGAGGGTTAAATCTCTCTCTATATATTTTGTAAGGGTCTTACTTTTACAAGTGAAATGTTACAATAGTACTTCAAGGTAGACTATGATAATTTAAGAATGTATAATTTAATTTTTAGAGTAACCACCAGAAAAAAGTAAAAATAAAGCAAAAGGACATAGTTAAAATAGCAACAGAGAAAATTAAGTTCAACTCTAAGAAAAAATAAAGTTTAAAGAAAGCAGCAAAGGAGGAACAAAGGAATAAAAAAAACAGTGGGAAAAATAAAAAATGAGGTGGTAGGCTTACGTTCAACCAAATCAATAATTACATTAAATGTAACTGACCTGAAAGCTCTAGCTGCACATTGTTCTTACCTCACCCATCCACCCCATTTTTACTCTTATTATAACAGTTCAGTTTCTTATCATCTGTGTTAACTACTGAGAGGACTTCCTAAAATGGTCTTCCTGCCTCAATTTCCTCCCGTGCCACAATACCAGGAAAATCTTTCTGAAACTCAAACCTTGCCATGGAACTCAGCTCACACAATCCTGTCTATTGCCTGGCCAGTTCCACTCCCACCTAGATGTGAGGTTACAGGTCTCTTATCTGTAAAAGAGGCTCTGTAGCTGAATGTTGGAACCTGAGGAAATGTCCCTATTGCCCTCCCTGGAAACAGTCTACACTGTTTCAGAGAGTTTTGTAGACCCTTTATCTTGGACTGGATTTCTGACTCTCAGCTCTAATTCTTTGGGCATCTCTGCTTAGTTTGTAAGGTTTCTTTGTCTTGTTTACTTTGCCCTAAACACTGCAGTCAGCCTCTTGGCTCCACAATTAGCGGCTAAAGGTCAACCAAGCCTCAATTCCAGCTCAACCCAACCTAGGCAGTTCAGCCCAATTTAGAATCCCAGTCCTTGTCAGAATATCACCAGCTTGGCCAGCAGGAGAATTTCAATACTTTGCACTGTCAAAACTCCAGCATGTTTTATTTATTTTAAACAACAGTTTTGTATTGTATAGCACAAAGACCTATATTCAATATCTTGTGATATTGAAAAATATAATGAAAACCTATAATGAAAAAGAATATGAAAATGAATATATATATATGTATGACTGAAACATTATGCTGTACACCAGAAATTGACACAACACTGTAAACTGATTCTCCTTCAATTAAAAAACATTTTTTATTTAAAAAAATTTTTAAAAAAACCTCCAGCACACAGTTTCCTTCACATCAAGCCCCATGGCTTTTTTAAGCCATAACTTTCAGTGACATTTAAATTTCAGAAATTCCCTGGACACATCGTTTCATGTCATTAGTTTGCATCGTTATGCTCCCTCTTTCTTCTTTGTGAAATACCCTAACCATCTTCTCTGCTTTGGGAACTCTTACCCATCCTCTAAGACTTGGTTCCAATCTCACACATACTGTGAGGAGCAGAGTTAGTCTGCCTCCACTTCCTCAGTATCCCAAGTTACTCTGAACCTGCACTGATCACATTAGTTGTTAAGTAGTGTCTGCCTGCTCTAACCATTAATCTGTGAGGAACAAGATTTTATCATTGCGTCCTCTTTGCACTTACAACTAAACTAGAACAAGAAGCCTAGCAATAAAAGAATAAAGAGTATACCCATTAACTTGTTAGAAGCAATTATGGGATTACAATAAAGTCACACAAAATTCACTCATTTAATTCAATTAAAATTCCCTAAGAACTTATATAGAGTTAGAGTTCAGGAGTATGTGGAAGGAATTTATGGTTAATAATACCTAGTAAGTAGGGAGAGATCAAATTTAGAAGTCCTTCATGTAACATGTGTGAAGTCTAAACTTAATTTAAATGTTAAGGTTATTTGTTCAGAAGCAAAGTTGATGATAATCTTTATTCAGCAACATTTTTTGCATAGACAGGGCAAGTTATAGCGCAAACAAGATTGAGGAAAGTGCTTAAAACACTTCAATTACCTAGTTCTAGCACTTTACAAGTACTCAATTATATGCAGAAAATTGATAGCCTGATTACAAATCCTACTTACTGTGCTATTAGGAAAGTTCCAAAGGCTTCTATTCAATAGCAGTTTATTAATTAGCTTGAGTAAATATATATATCAAAACAACAGAATATTAGAAAGTTATTCCAGAATGAGACCTCTGCAATTTGTGAACCTGCATCCTTTAAAAATAATAACAATAAATTAGGTTTCAGTAATGTCCTGGATCATCAATATTTTCCAAAGGAAGGGCCGTACTATCTTGTTTAGGTAAATTTACCAACTAAATTGAACCAAAAATTTCAGTAAGTATTGAAGACCTTCCAAGAATGACAACTGAGAAAAACAAAGATGATCTGCAGCAGAATTTGATTTAATTAAAAGATTATGTTCATTGAATTTCAATTTAGACAGGCCCATACAATAGGTCAGGCCATCATCTGTTTTCTAATATAATCTTGGCTTGTTGAAGCTTTGAGCAATGGACTTATGCTTGAATTTTCCAGGAAAAAAATTCACTCTAGAAACTAATTAAGACACCCTGGGAATAAGCATCAAGCTGTCATCTCAAAATCCCACACAATTTACGATTATCTTGCAAGTGGTGTTGTCTCTGGAGATGTTTTTACCTTCCAGCCCACATTTTTTTATGTGGTAGAGAATTTACAGAGTGAGTTTCTCTATCTGACTGATTCATTTTTTTGTACCGATGAGGGATTTGCTGGTTTTTATTCTACTCTACATACTCAGTCCTGAGTACTGAGTCCTGAGTACATACTATGTGGCACTGCTACTTTGAAAATTGCTGAATTGGAGAAATGAGTGCATTAAAGGTTAGATATTCTTCTTACATTGTGAGAAGAGCCATGCTTTATAACTCATACTTTGTTTCTAGTTTGTCTTCACAGTATTTCTTAGTGGCCCTTATCATGATGTAAAATTCACAAAGTCACATTCTGGCCTTATGAAACAGGAATTTGAAGCCAGAAGAAAGTAATTTTCCCCATATCACAAGGAAAATTATATTCAATCTCATTTGTGAAAGAAATGTAAAAATGAGAAAACCCAGCGAACAAAGATCAAAATCTCAAATCCCTGCTATATTATAATACATCTTATTCCTCAGTATGTACAAGCCTCTTGTTTAGAATCCCAGTCTACACTATGTATTGAACATTTACTACTAATAGGCCTCTGTGCTACTCCCTATGACCTGGAGAAGATGCAAACATAAAAGTAAAATAAATGATCCCTACCCTCAAGGAATTTACAAATTGTGGCAGAGAGATAAACTAATGCTACTATGAATTAAAGTGTAATAAGGGCCATAAGACTAGTATAAAGTGATGTGGGATAATTCAGAAAGAAATGTGACAGCGAGACTCAAAGATGGCTTTAGACAGGTTGAGGTGTTGAATTGAGTTTTAAAGGAAGAAAAGATTTATGATGGTAAGAAAGAAGAAGACTAGAAAGCAATCTAGGCTAATGAGTAAAGCACCAAAGTGAGAAAATAAAAAATGTAGTCTTTGTATGGAGAGTGCAGGGTGTGATGTAGGAGTCAGAAAAGTAAGTTCAGATCATATTTGTGAAGAATTGTGCAGTGCTAAGAAATTGGATTTAAGCTTCTGGCAAATCAAAGGCCCTTAAACATCACGTTTAGAGTTTAGAAAGATTCCCTTAGAACTGAGTAAAGTGTAGAAGAATAACTGGAATGAGGAAAAAAAAAAAGGCAAGAAAAAAACTTAGGGCTTGTTGTTTTAGTCCAGGCAAAGATAAAGAGCACTTGCATCATAATGGAAGTCCTAGCCAGAGAAATTAGGCAAGAAAAAGAAATAAAGGGCAACCAGATTGGATAGTAAGAAGTAGAATCATCTCTGTTTGTAGATAATATGATCTTACATGTAGAAAACAATTCCATACACATATATACACACAAAACCTATTAGAACTAAAATGACTTCAGCAGAGTAGTAGGACACAAAGTCAACACACACACAAAAAAATCAGTTGCATTTCTATAAATCAACAACGAGCAATCTGAAAAGTAAATTACAAAAACAATTCAATTTACAATAGCAGCAGAAAGAATAGAAGATTTAGAAATTCATTTAATCAAGGAAGCTGAAAGACGTGTATAATGACAATTATAAAACATTGCTGAAATAAATTAAGAAGACATAATATTAATATTAAAAAGACATAAATAAATGGAAATATATTGCATGTTTATGGATTGGAAGATTTAATATTGTTAAAATGTCAACACTACCCAAAGCAATCAACAGATTCAATAAAATCCCTATAAAATCCTAATGATGGTTTTTGCAAAAATAGAAAACTGCATTCTAAAATTCATATGGAATATCAAGGGAGCTTGAATAGCCAAGACAATTATGAAAAAGAAGACCAAAACTAGAAGACTCACAATTCTGATTTCAAAACGTACACAAAGCTACAGTAATGAAAACAGTGGGGTATTGACATAAAGACAGACACATAACTCAATGGAATAGAATAGAGAGTCCAGAAATAAACCCTTATGTGTACATACAGTTAAATGATTTTAACAAAGGTGCCTAGACCATTCAATGGGGAAATGACAGTCTTTTTGACAAATGGTGCTGAGAAAACTGGATATCCACATGCAGAAGAGTGGAGTTGGACCCTTACTAGCACCATAAAAAAGAAAGTAACTCAAAATGATTCAGTCTTAAACACAAGACCTAAAACAATAAAACTGTTAGCAGAAAACCTAAAACAAAAAACTTCACAGCATTAGATCCAACATTACTTTTTGGATATGGCCAAAGACATAGGTAACAAAGAAAAAAAATGGACAGATTGGACTTCCTGAATATTTAAAAATTTGTGCATCAAGAGGTAATACTGAAAAAATAAAAAAGGCAATCCACATAATGAGAGAATATATTTGATAAGAGATTAACAACCAGAATATATAGATAACTCCTAAAACTCAACAACAACAACAGCAGTACCCAGAAATAACCCAGTTCAAAAATGGGCAAAGAACTTGAATAGACACTTCTCCAAAAAAGATACACAAATAGTCAATAAGTGCATGAAAATATGATCAATGTCACTAACAATTAGTGAGATGCAGATCAAAACTACAGTGAGATACTACCTCATAACCATTTAAATAGCTACTATAAAAAAAGGAAGGAAGAAGGAAGGAAGGAAGGAAGGAAGGAAGGAAGGAAGGAAGGAAGGAAGGAAGAAAGAAAGAAAGAAAGAAAGAAAGAAAGAAAGAAAGAAAGAAAGAAAGAAAGAAAGAAAGGGAGAAAGAAAGAGAGAAAGAAAGAGAGAAAGAAAGAAAGAAAGAAAGAAAGAAAGAAAGAAAGAAAGAAAGAAAGAAAGAAAGAAAGAAAGAAAGAAAGAAAGAGAGAAAGAAAGAAAGAAAGAAAGAAAGAAAGAAGGAAGGAAAGAAGGAAAGGAAATAGGTGTTGGCCAGGATGTAGAGAAACTGGAACTAGGGTTTCTATAGCCTTAATGCACTACTGTTAGGGATGTAAAATGGTACAGCCATTATGGAAAACAGTATGGAAGTTCCTCAAAAAATTTAAAGTGGAATTATCATATAATACAGCAATTCAACTCTGAATATACACCCCAAAGTATTAAAAACAAGGTCTTGAAGAATATTTGTACATCCATGCTCATAGCAGCATTATTCACAATAGCTAAAACATGGAAGCAATCCAAGTGCCCATCAAAAGATAAATGGGTAAGTATATACAGTACATACACACAATGGAGCATTATTCAGCCTTAAAAAGGAAGTAAATTTTGACATATACTACAACATGGATGAACCTTAAGAACATTATGCTAAGTGAAACAAGTCAGTCAAAAAAGACAAATACTGTATTTGAGATAATAGAGAAAAAAGAGACATGTGTATGAATGTGTGTGTTTGTGTGTGTGTGTATATATATTTATATATAACTCTACATATGTCTTTGGCCCGGTTCCTGGCATAGGGCTCCTAAAATCCTTGTAATTTCCTAGATGATGAAAGTACTAGGAGCATTCTTGTTCTAAGATTTGTCTTTGACTCCATCCCTCACGGGGGCTTCAGAAACCCTTGTAAATCTCTAAGTGATAAAAGCACTAGGAGTACTTTTTGATCTAATGAGATGACTTAGGTGGGCTCCTGGGTGACTCCCGGATGGGGCTGTCACCAGAAACACCAAGCCATGATTAGAAGCTTGGAATTTTCAGCTCCACCCAACCCCATCCTACAGAGAAGGGAGAGGGACTGGAAATGACATTAATGTTTGATCATATCTATATGAGGAAACCTCCATAAAATTCTAACAGTACAGGGTTCAGGAGCTTCCAGGTGTGCAAACATATCCACAACGGGAGGGTGATGCACCCTCACTCCACAGGGATAGAAGTTCCAGCATGAGACCATCCCAGAACTTGCTCTAAGGTACCTCTTCACCTGACTGTTTCCTTTATCATATCCTTTAATAAACTGGCAAGCCTAAGTGTTTCCCTGGGTTTTGTGAGCTGCTCTAGCAAATTAATTGAACCCAAATAAGGGGTAGTTGGAACCTCTGATCTATAGCCTGTTGGTCAGAAGTACAAGTGATTACCCGGGCTTGCCACTGGCTTCTGGTGTTTCTGGTGGCAGAAGGGCAGTCTGGTGGGACTAAGCCTGTGGGATCTGACACTATTTCCAAGTAGATAGTGTCAGAATTGAGTTAAATTGTAGTACATCCAGCTAGAGTCACAGAAAATTCCTCACTGGATATGTAGGTGAACCCCACTCCCAACACTGTAATAGGATCTTAGAATCTTTACGTTGTATACATGATTCCACTTTCATTAGGTATTTAGAGTAATCAAAATCACAGAGACAGAAAGGAGAATGGTAGGTGCTAGAGGCTGGAGGGAGGGGAAAATGGAGAGTTGTTGTTTAATGGGTACAAAGTTTCAATTTTACAAGATGAAAAGAGTTATGGAGTTGGATGGTGGTCATGATTACAAAAGATTGTGAATTTATTTATTACCACTGCACTCTATACTTAAAAACAGTTAAGGTGGCAAATTTTATTACATTTATTTTACCTCAATAAATTTTTTTTTTTAAAGATAGAGAGCATCTGAACCAATGTTGGCTGTAAGGATAAAGAGGAGACAAAGAATGTGAGAAATTTTTCAGAGACAAAATTCAAAGTTCTCAGAGAAGAGTATGCCTTAATGAGTAAGTAGAGCTAAGGTTATCTTGGTGCTAATGCTAGCTCTGTTGTTTACTAGTTACATAGTCTTGGAGAAATTTCACGTTTTAGAAGCACATCTCCAGAATTCTGCCAAATTTAGGATTAGGACACACTCCACAGGATAGTCACTCCATATGAACATCTTCTGTAAAAATGGAGGCAACTCCTTAAGTTAAAAAAAAAAGGATTATGATTAAATTGAATTTCTTTCAAGTGGGTATACTGAAAAGAATTTTGTATATATTGGGTAATAATCAGAAAGCATTTTCATAATATACAGTATTTTTATCTTTTTTAAAAATTTTTATCTTTTGAGAATATAAAATGGAAGACTGTATAATAGAGGACAGAGAATCATATACCTACTGTATTAATATCCTTATTTATTAATTCACAAAGGGTAACTTCTAAATTTAAATACAATATTGTATAATATGCTTAATAATCAAATAAAATATTTTAAACCTAAATTATGAGTGATATCTGTAATCATCAAAATTCAAAATTATATACATGATTCAAACTTATAATGATAATTCTTGCTTTCTTTTGTAACATTGAATATTTATTTCAGCAAGACTTTATGGTATAAGGAAAAGATTAATATTTTCTTCAAAATAGGAGCTATCTCAATATCTCTACTGCTCTTATGTTTTATTTATTTAATTTTTTAACTTTTTAGTGAGATAGAGTTGATTTACAATGTTGTGTTAATTTCTGGTGTACAGCATAATGATTCAGTTGTACATTTTTTTTTTCATTTGTCTTCATTACAGGCTATTACAAGGTATTAAATATAGTTCCCTGTGCTATACAATAGGACGTTGTTGTTGATGTATTTTCTATACAGTAGTTAGTATCTGTAATGCTAGCTTTGTTGCAAAATTAATTATTTTGTATGTTTGAATATGAATAACGTTTGGTTTTAGATGAGACTGGGGGAGGATTATATAATCATTACAGATAAACATGTCTTTGGTTCCACAGATAGGTAATTTACTACGGTATTATTTGTGCCTGGCAGATTAAAAACTTTCCATTAGTCTGAAAATCTACAGATTCATCCAGACATGATGTATCTATGCTTCATATATACAAACATTGTTACAAAAAAAATCTAACTTTGAAAATTATGATGCTCTACGATCATATTATGCTTACTATAGCAGTATTTTATCAGCCATTAAAGTACAATCTGAAAAAAAAGAAATATACTCAAGCTTGTCTGTTAATCTCATAAAATGCACTTATAAAAATAACCTAAAAATGTAGTTATTAATTAGTGTTCACACTTGTTTGATGTAAGAAACTGAAAAGAAAAAAGATTTCACATGCCTAATCTATCAAGATGACGGTTTTTACTATTTTCTGCAGAAATCATTTTGGTTTACCTCTTGACTTCTTTTAGGCTCAGTTCAATTTTTAATGACTGAAGATCTCCATGTGAAATATCCTGAAAGGTAAAAATGGAAGACTTCAGATGTCTGTCAAATAGAAAAGTTAAAAAAAATCCACAAGTTAAAAATCTAATTATGGACCTGGATACAGCTTCACTCTTTTTGTTTGCATACTTCAGCTCCAGTAATAATTAACTATATTGCAGTGTTCTTTCTACATGAGCCATCTCCTGGCATTGACTATGAGCATGCCACTGGGATGTCCGTGAATGTGAACACTCCATTAAAATGCCCTATATTGGTTTTCACAGGATTATGAGGAAACTTAAAAAAAATCATAGCAACCTTAATGTTTATTATTAGAATTACTAGAGAGTGATATTCAAAGCCCATAAATTACACGTTTCTAATAATCTGAGACATGACGTTTTCTTTTAAATTCTCATTACTTTTAAATCTTCCTAGAGAAAAGGTGAAGCTTTTTAAAAAAATTATTTCTCAATTAGTTCTTACTAGAAAGTTATCCAAAAAGCAATAAATAAACAGAAGTGCACAGCACATTGTCCTTGTAGTCCCAAATCAAAAATTTAAAGAGAAAGGAGTAGGACTTGGGGATTTTCAACAAGTCAGTAAACTGTTCTAAGAATTCGGCTGAAGTGGTGTAAAGAAAGGTCACGGAAATCAATACGTGGGTAGAAATGAAAATAGGGAAACAACAAAGTTAAAGTTGTCAACAAGTCAAAAGCAAATGAGTCTAAGTCTAGCCACGGTAATCCCTACTCATCATAGACATTTAATTATCTCTGAAAGTGTGTAATGGTGGTGTGAGAAACAGAGGCCAGATAACTAGGAGGATTTGTTGTGTGTAAGAGTCAGGCCCACACAAGGGAGTTCTAACAATAACTTTGTAATATTTTATATATGTTTGAGATTCTTTTAGTTTATTTTGTGCAGGTAAATATAACAGTGCCCCACCCCAACCAGAAAAATCTCTAGAATAATGTTTATCTATTGAACAACTACTGTGAACACGATCTGTGAGCCAGCCCACTTGTTAAGTGCTTTAGAAGTGTTAAGAAGAACTCTGTAAATATACAGAAACCCAGTTACCCTGAGCAAAAGAGATTTTATGAGCTGACATGGAAAGGTAGGGAATCACAAAAGGCAAGGATAGATCTAGTCTCGGGAATATTCAAATACAGGATGCTAAGCCCTTTAGGATTCCCCGTCTCGTCTCCCTACATCTCCTATCTATTGGCTTTACTCTCTAATGACAAAAACTCCACAAAATCTGACTCAGGGTTTCAGGCAGTTCTGGACTTACATTATCCACAACCTTATAACAAAAGAGGACAAAATTCTTCCCTATAGGCATCATTTTTTAGAAAGTAGAAAGGACTTGTATTAGCCAGTTTAGGTCATGTGCCATCCCGGTCTGTGATGATTTATTCACCCGTCTAGCCATCATGGGGACAAAAAAGATGGTGATGGTCAACAAAAACCACATAAAGAATAGTTTCTCGAGAAAAAGGATGTGCTATTATCAGAGAGAAGGATGCCCACCACAAAGAGAAATGAGATATCGTTTGAATGAAGTTCTTGGCCTCAAGACATTCACAATTTATCAACAAATGCAATAAAAACGAACTATAATACTGTGATATGAACGCTGTACCAAAGGTATGTGTGAAATACCTTAATGTACAAAGATAAGACAAATGACAAATTTGAGATGTACCAAAGATGATAGTCGTCTGAAAAGGATCCCCAAAGAGGTCCTACTTGAGCTGGGACTATGCTGATTCCATTTCACAAAATCATTTATTCAACAAATATTATTCAACATTTACTACGGGCTTAGTAGTTTATTAGGAATTGAGGGGAAATTAAGATTAAGTTGGGATCAAGGTCCTTTCCCAAGAAAACACAACTTCTGTATACTGAGCTGGTGTCACATTTAGGTCTGTCTGACACCTGTTTCTGACTGACAGAATGAAGGATAGAAAATAGAGGAGAGAAAACTATGAAATAATTTAGCACAGTCATGGCTGCTTAAAGCCAGTGATGTTCTCATTGCCTGGGAGGAGTTACTATGAGGAAAGCAAGAGAGCCCTAATAAATGCTAAAAGATGCTCACTGGGGGGTCCCAAACTCTTCTAAAAGCAACAATAACATTTCAAGGTCCTTTTGATGTCCTAGAATTATAGCTTTAGTTTACACTAATGAGCCACAGGGAGAAAAGAAAGAAAGAAAGCCATCACATTCAAATACCAGCAGTTTTCTGTGCAACTTTTCCCAACCATAGCTAATTTGATTTCTAATTACATGATTAGAAGTTAACCTGATTAGCTCTGTCTGAAATACGTAATTCAAACAGCACTTTGCTACAGAAAGTGGAATTTACAGCTGGATTAAACATTCCAAAATAGTATCATAAATATTCCTAAAGCTGGAAATGACCTTGGATGATCATCTTGTTCATCCTTCTACTTTCATCTTTTTGTTTAGATCTGTAGGGCAGATCTACATGAAGATGATTCCAATCCTGTATCTAGCTTCTGAAATATTCCAGTATAATTAAACACAACATATTTATTGAGAATTTATGTGTTATGCATAATATTGAGAAAAAAAGGTAAATTCCCTCCATAATCCTTCAAAAAATTTGAATTATGTTTGACATTAGAAAGACACAATGTAGAACTCCCTTCCCCTTTTAAGTTTTATTAAGTTATTTTCCTTTTCTTTCAAACAAACTCACTCCTCCAGTTGCCCTCCAGTTTCAGTTTCAGTCAAATAATGTTGAGTAAAGCATGACCCAAATTGAAATCACTTTCAAATTAAGACCATTAATTACCTGTGTGCCCTCAACCTAAGCAAAATGTAGGATGTACATAATTACTTGGATAATTTAAGCCAGGAAAAACATTTTGCTGCCCTTGCTAGACCTCTCTCTGACATTCTGATTTATACTGGGAGATGTTGGCCTGATTTAACCTGAACACTCTCGCGGTTTTTCCATAATCAAAAGAAAACTTAGTCCCCAGTGCCCCTGAAAATACCAAAGCCAGGTTACTTCACCCTGGGATCAAACACCACCTTTCACTTTGGATGGCTAATGGGTGAATAACCTTAGGTCTATGTGATTTCTTTGAATACTTATATTTGCATTAATTGTACATATAGTATTTTTCTTGGTTATTATTTCAACTTCAATTTATTTTACACCTATTTTCCCTTAGCAACAGATGGGCCTCAGCCCTGGACCTGTTAATGCACTTAATATTTTTCACTTAAAAATAAGTAAAAAAAATCAGATTATGTAACTTCCAAAGACACACACACACACACACACACACACACACACACACACACACACACACACACATACAAATGTTCAAGGCTTCCTACGGACGTTGGCATCTCAGCCTCATGCTTTACTACCTGCCCCCTCCCCTAGGTTCCCTATGTCCATCTACACTGGCCTTTTTTCTGTTCCTCACTAAGTACAAGGGCATTTCTGCCTCTGGGCTTTTGTGCACTGAGCTCCATGAAGCCAGCTCCTCATATCAGGCAGGTCTCAGTTCAAGTGCCATCCCGTCGGAGAAACTTCCTCACACCATCCAAACTGAAGAAGGTACTGTCTACCAATCATTCATAATCACATCCACCAAGTTTTATTGCCTACATAGAACTTTTCTCTATTTGAAACTGTGTTTTTTATTGTTATTGTTTAGCATCTATGTCCCCTATTAAGAACAGGATTTTTAGTATAACGGAGAAAAGACAGTCCGTTTTTAATAAGTGTTGCTGGGAATACTAAACAGCAATGTGTAAAACAATTAGATTAGAACACTCCCTTACATCATATATAAAAATAAACTCAAAATGATTTAAAGACCTAAAACTATGAAACTCCCAGAAAAGAACATAGGCAAAACGATCTTTGACATAAATTATAGCAATATTTTCTTAGATCAAGCTCCTAAAGTAAAATAAATAAAAGCAAAAATAAACAGATGGGACCTAAAAGCTTTTGCACAGCAAAGGAAACCATCAACAAAACGAAAAGACAACCCATGGAATGTGAAAAAAATGTTTGCAAATGATGAAACTGACAAGGAGTTAATATCCAAAATATACAAGCAGCTCATATACAACTTGATATTAAAAAAACAGAATCCAATTAAAAAAATGGGCAGAAAACTTGAACAGACATTTTTCCAAAGAAGACATATGGATGACTAAGATGAAAAGATGTTCAACATCACTATTAGGAAATGCAAATCAAAAACACAATGAGGTATCACCGCACACCAGTCAGAATGAGTATCATCCAAAAATCTACAAATAACAAATGTTGGAAAAGATGTGGAAAAAAGGGAACCCTTGTACACTGTTGGTGGGAATGTAAATTTGTGCAGCCACTATATAAAACAGTATGGAGGTTCCTCAAAAAACTAAAAATAGAACTACCAGATGATCTAGTAATTCCACTCCTGGGTGTTTATGCAGGAAAAAATAAGAACACTAATTCGAAAAGCTACATGTACTCAAATGTTCATAGCTGCACTATTTACAATAGCCAAGACATATGATAACCCAAGTACCTTTAACAGACAATTGGGTTAAGGTCGGATTAAGAATATGTGATATATATACATACACACAATGAAATATTACTCTTCCATAAAAATGAATGGAATATTGCCATTTACAGCAACATGGATGGACCTAGAGAATATTATGCTTAGTAAAATAAGTCAGACAAGACAAATACTATATGATACCATGTGTGGAATCTAAAAAAATGAATGTATATGCAAAACAGAAAGAGACTCAATATTGTATAGAAAACAACACTGTGGTTACCAAAGGGGAGAGGAAAAGGTGGAGAGACAAATTAGGTGTATGGAATTAATGTATACAAATTACTATATATAAAATAGATAAGCAATGAGCATATATTGTATAGCACAGGAAATTACACTCATTACCTTGTAATAACCTATAATGGAGAATAATCTTCGAAAGTACTGAATCACAATGCTGTATACCTGATACTAACATAATATTATAAATCAACTATGCTTCAACTTATAAAATGGCATTTATTATGGGAGCAGGAAATTTGCCTCTCTTTTTATAGCTATGTCTGTAGTAGGCAATCATAAATAAATTATGAATTCCTAATTCAGTTTTCTGATGGTCCAACCCAAACCTTTCTTTTGAGTGCTACACTATCCTATCCATTTCCAATTAGATGTTCCATTGGGTACCCCAAACTCAACATTGACAATCTAGAATGTATCCCCTTTCTCTCCTAAGCTGCTGTTTGGCCAGCGTTCTTTATTGCTATAAATGGTAGAACCTACACCAGTTGCTCCAGTTAGAAACCTGGGAGTTTTTCTTGATTCCTCTCTCTCATTTATGCTTCACATCAAAATTATTAACAAAATTATCCATTTTACTTTTTAAATTTATCAGAACCAGCCACATTTTCCATCCCCACTGCCACCGCCATCATTGCTGTGCAATGGTTTCCTAACTGGTCTCCTGGCCAACCCACCTTGACCACATATTAGTTTTGTAAACTTAGACATATTTCTTAACTTCACAATGCCACGGTTCACCTCCCTACTTGGGTTAACCTCTTAAGGTTATTGTGGTAGGTTAGTCTCCCCTCAGAATTCATGTCTATCTATAACCTTAGAATGTGATCATTTGGAAAAATTCTTCACAGATGTAATCAAGTTAAAATTTAGCTAGACTGGATTAACATGAGCCTTAAGCCAATGACTGGAATCCTTATAAGAAGAGGGACACAGAGGCACAGACAGAGGGAAGAAAATGTGAGACTTGGGGCAGAATGCCACATAAAAACAAAGATAGAGATTGGAATGATGAATCCATAAGTCAAGAAATGCCAGGGATTGCTGACAAGCACCAGAAGTTAGAAGAAACAAGGAAGAATTCTCTCCCAGAGCCTTCAGAGAGAACATGGCATTGCAGACATCTTGAGTTCAGATTTCTGGCCTGCAGAACTGTAAAAAAAAACAAAAAACAAAAAAACTTCTGTTATTCTAAGCCACCCAGTTCCCTGCAAATTGTTGTAGCAGTCCTAGGAGCCCCAGAAAGCTAACACAGTCATCATGAGGGTTATGTAGGACAGCTTACATAAAGAATTTATAGCTGTGCCTATAGTTAGCATGTCATAAAACTTAGATATGATTTTATTTTCATTATCATTATGAAATTATCCAGACTGAAATTCTTAAAATGTAAGTTGATCAGGGCATATTTCCTACTTAAAACTTTTCAGAGGCTTTCTCTTGCCCACAGGATAGAGAATAAACCTTAAGTTAGCTCAAAATGCCCTGAACAAAATCTGACCACACAACCACCTCTGGATACTTCTTTTTCCTTCATTCTATCTTCTCCAGCTATATGATCTTACTTCAAATCCTTGTGCTCTTCCTCCCCTCTCCAGGCATTCTAACATGCTATTCCCCATGTCTGGAGTTTCCTTTCCTTTCCTTTCCTTTCTCTTCC
Organism: Vicugna pacos; assembly: GCF_048564905.1. NCBI lineage: Eukaryota > Metazoa > Chordata > Mammalia > Artiodactyla > Camelidae > Vicugna > Vicugna pacos. The sequence goes on along the minus strand of NC_132987.1, from coordinate 57,782,618 downwards.
TTTAGGTCTCTGGGCAAAGTCTTCTAATGGAAACTTTCCTGACGAGGAGACACCCCTCTGTCTTGCATCTCTTAGTACTTTCTACTTTTCTCTTCTGCTGCTTTCATCATACTTGTGAATGTCCATTTTTATCCCTAGTTATCCTGTAAGTTCTAAAAGGACTGGTCATAATTGTTGTGGTCTTTGCATTTAGCTGGTACCTAGCATATAGTTACTAGTAACTCAATAAATAGAAATGACATAAATAAATGAGTAAGTGACATAAATACAGTAATAAATATACAATCATGACCCATAAAAGGAGAACAGATGGGTAGGTTCTCAGGCCATCTAAGATGAACTACAAGTCATAGAATTTTATGGATAAGAAGTTTCTAAGGTGTATTTATTTTAGCCTCTTCCTGTATTTTATGAATGAGTAACTGGAAGCTGAGTGAGGTAAAGTGCTTGCCTAAAGCTGAACAACCATTGATGGCAAAACTGGAACCAGAATTCCTTTTTCCTCTCCAGAAAGTTCTTCCATAGCAGTATGCTGCTTACACTAAAGAGAAATGGAGCTGGGACCTTTAAAAAAATAAATGAATAAGAGATAATGCAGCTGAAGGAATGAGCCTGGGAAAAACACTAGACTTGTTTACAGAGGATTGAAACCACAGCAATGAGACGAGAGTATGTTCAGATGACTCTAGGACTGCCAAATGGGATGATTCAAAACTGATAGGAAGTAACTTAAATTCCTAAGTGCAATGTGTAACTAAGGGAGGATAAATTAAATTCCTGAAGTGCAGTGAGTGTGTGATTTGAGGAGGAGGAGAAGAGAAATTCCCCACATTGAGATATAACAGAGAAGAAAAAGAAAATTTATGAAAGTCCCATTATCTAATAGTATCCATCCACACCAAAGTCCTGAGTGCCTACCTGCCCCTCTGAGCTCCTGCCAGCTCTCTGTCTCCTTGGATGCCATCAAGGTTGATAAGAGAAGAAGAACCAGGAACTAACAATGCAGTTTACCACAGATAACACAGCAGCCCGATGTGTGCCAGGGCAGGGACGGGTGTCTTTAGTCAGATCCCTTTCTACTTTAACTTCACAAATTCCAGTGCCAACACTAGTGTTAGGTTAACTCCTTCTCTAGGCCAGAATTTTGCCTATTTTTCCTATACTTCTTTCTGAGTAAAAGCCCAGTCTTCTTATTCACTCTACTTAAACTTCTGGGTAAATAGAATTACATCTCCTTAATCAACCAATCTGGAAAACTCAGTTACCTGACCCTCTTCTGCCAATATCCAATCAGTTCCTAAATACCAACCAAATTCCTACCATGGACAAAAAGGTTTTTTTTTTTCAGAGCTTGGCCTCGGTGAACTTTTACTACCTTTTCTCCAGATATTTATCCTCATATACCCTATACTCTGGCCATACCATTCTCTGAAATCTTTAGGTGCTTTTTTACACTTTCACACGTTATTCATTACTAGAGGAGCAATGGATAACTTAATCACTTGATTCTGAAGGTTTTGCCAAAATAAAAATGCAGACTAAATTATATATTCATTTATAATTTTAATGTATTATATAAATTTAATATTTTCGCATGTATATTTTATATGATATAAAGTATACAGCATGTATAATCATGGAGTCTATATACATAGCATATATATTATTCATTACTCCACTATACTCATATGAAAATTTAGAGTTAGCAATTTATATGTATATTAAGCCTATCTAATTCTAAAGATGCTTTAAATAATATTTAGTAATTAAACATTGTCCTTGGGAGAGGAATGTCGAAAAATCCACAAATGGGTTTTTTTGGGGAATTTAAGAAAGTAATCAGGGATAGTTTAGTAATGTAACCATTTCTTTAAAGACATATGTTTAGTTAAAAAAATCAGGTAATTCTGTACTTTATAACCTTAGAGTGATGGCTGTTCTTAATTATGTGTTTTCACAGTCTTTTGCTTACAACTCTAGCATAGCATTTACTTTGTCTTACCTTTTATAATAACTATCAAAATAGGAATGATTCTCCACTAAGACTGTAGTAGTGAATAACCTTTGTTTTGTTGGAGGTTTACAGGGACACCATGACCTGGCCCTACGGGGATGGCTGCAAGAACAAAGAATGCCTGCAGCAAGATTACAATTCAACCACACCCCCTCCCTTATTTTTTGTGTAAAAGGAGCCTGTATCCTGACTAGAGCAGGATGGTTCTCCAAGACATTAGTCTGCCAGCCTCTTGGTCTGCTGGCTTTCGGAATGAAGTCGCTATTCCCTGCCCCAACACCTCGTCTTCCGATTTATTGGCCTGTTGTGCGGCGAGCAGAACAAGTTTGGGCTCAGCAAAAAGACCACAGGTTCCTAGAGGGTAAGAGTAAATGTATTTGATGAAGTAACACAACCATTGTTTAATGAAGACACCATATGTGACTTTAGCTCTCTCAGGAAGTTAGGACATTCCAATCCTTAAACCAATTTCACTGCCTACCTGTCTCTCAAATTTCCCCTGCAATGTGCTATCTTCATGGATATTGAAGTTTAAATTTTTTCAACTATTTTCCAGATTATTACAATAGCCTATTAAGTAACTTTTCTGCAGTCAGATTTGCCTGTCTTAAAATCTCTGCTCTACACTGCTGCCCAATTGATCTTTCTAAACATTAATCTGATCGGATCATTCCTTGCTTGTCCCTACCCTATTATATTAGTCAGGACTGTGGCAGGAAATCAGTGTCACACACAAATGGGGTAGTGGAGAAGAGTTAAATGAAGGGACTGTTTTCAAAGATGTGAGCAAGATTAGAGAAATGGTGAAGACCTCAGGACTCTCAACTGGAGAAAGCCGCTACCACAAGGCACCCTAAAAGGGAAAGGGGCAGGAGCTTTACCAGAATCAGGCAGAAGCACGGTAGCTATAAGAAGCAGTGCCAGATGAGACTGTGGTCCTAGGTGGGGGAACACAGCCATTGCCACGCCCAGCTGATTCGGATCAGGTAACCCAGAAGTAGAGCATAAGACAGGTAGCCTTGTGCAAGCGACCTATGAATAGATACTCGGCCAACACCTGTGAGGGAGCAACGAGAATGAGAAAAGGCAGAGGATGAAGTTAGGCAAAAATGTGATTTCAGGAGAGGTTTAAGCTCAGTCTAGCCCCATAGAACACTCTGGAACATAGATTGCACCTAAACGTTTTCCTGCCCAGAAAAAGGAGGACTGTGCTATCTAATCTGTGCACTAGTTAGTCATTGGCAGCTTCCTGACCCCTGGGGGAGGAGACAGTTTAACTTCTCAGAAATCTCTGGGTGTGACAGCTTCAAACAGCTGAGGGCAATCCTCCAGAGAAGCACGCCAGCTTGAGCAGTTAGCAGCCAAGACCTGCAGCCACTGCGGGGTGGGTGCACCAGCCCAGCCTAAGCTCTACCCATCTGTTCTCAGCTTCTTCTGCTCTTGGGTTGGTCTACACTTCTGGAAAAAACTTGTAAGGGGAGCATTATTAGGATGAATTACAGCCTTCTTTGCTGCAGTTGGTTTTAAATTTGTAAATGATACTCATCATCTCCTTCTCCCACCCTTCTAAATTCCTCTTATTCTCCCCTAGAACTCCAGATGGTCTGTGGCTTCTTTGATGAGATGATTCAAACTCTCATGGCTGAGAGGTTTGATACCCTTGCTCCCATACCCTTGCCAGGCAGCGATGGCTGTACTTGTTCAGTTACAGTTAAGTTAGGCATGGAAGTACCACGAGATATCCTGTAGTTCAGCTAAGTACCAAACATATTCTTCCATGTCCCTATTAAGTGACAGCAACCCTTGGGGACAATCAGGTTAAAATACCCTAGTGTACACAATTGTGCCAGTACAGCAACTCCTTTCTTTGCTTGCTGGTCTTTTTGAAGAATTCTATGTGATCAGCTGTAAGCCATGGTTTAAGTTCTGTGGGACTTTTGCAATGTCTCTGAGTGGAAGTATCTCTGCTCCAGGAAATAGGACCTCTAGGTCCACAGGGTCTAAAGTTGAGAAAACAGGAAACACAGATTCTCCCAGTTGGGTCCTGGAGTGATTGTGTAATAGAGCCACTCCTTCCTCCATCTCTTGGTTTCTGAACTCATTTTCTACCTATTCGAAACACAGCACCATACATGGCCATTGGTTTAGGATAAAGGTATTGCTTCCTGAAGGATAGTGTCCGCATTTACAGGGTCTTATCTCCAAACCGGTTTTGCATATGTGCCTTGAATGAGTGTTTCCATGCTCTATGCAGGTCAGCAGCCACCAAATGGCTCACTATTTGGTAACACCAGAGGATTTACTTGTCATGTTCCCACCACCATGCTTCTTTTACCATTAAAAGGGTCTCTTGGTCTGAAGTGATATTATGTGGGATCCCAGTCTATAGATCACTCATTAATTCTTTACATGACATGCTGAGATACTGCTGATAAAAAGGTAAACACACACTTGGAATATGTTTCACTGTACTCAGGACAAAGAATTGCCCTTCTCAGGATAAGAGAGGCTCAGTGTTATTAACTTACTGTCAAATGTTTGGTTGGTTTCCTCAAAGCATGTTATCATATCAGGGGCTCAGTATCAGACTTTGGTTCTGGGTAGGTTGGACATTTAGCTGGGGCATTATCTGAATCAACTTCAGTGAGACGGGAGCCCATGCCACTGGGTCCATAGATAGTCTCCCTCTCTGTTACCACGGACACTCCATTTATGAGTCTATTTGGCAAGCACAGAAGTTGGTTTATAGTCTGTTGCACCAGTCATCCTCCATACCTGATTGTTTTGTGTCTCTTTGACAGTGGATGCCCTCTGATGGGTGTTAACATATGATAGTAAATTCCTCTCATTTTGTGTCCATTTCCATATGTCCATCCACATTCTTCCTCCTTGGACCTCCTTGTCCCTAAACTGCCAATTTTCCTCCTTACATGCCTCCAACCAATTAGCCAAGCCTTTCACCATTGTCCATGCATTTGTGTTTATCTTTATTTTGAACCACATATCTCTCAACAAAATTGGATGATGAATAATGCTGTCCAAAGCACTCTCTACTATTCAAATTTTCTCATCATTACTGTCTTTCAAGGTTGCCTCTGAGTGAGGCTGTATTGTAACAGTAGCCCATTTGGGGCCCAAACTAAAACACCAAGATGAACCATCCATGGACCAATTCTGGGTTGTTTTCTTCTTCTACTAAACTGATCATAAAGAATCATCCAACGAGGCCACAACTGTGAGCTATGTGGGTGGTATGTTTTGAGACTGCTGGGTAACATGGAAGTCTGAGGTACTTGTTTATCCAGCTTACTTATGCCCTTTAGACCTACTTAAGGTGACATTTAAAAATATAACCCTTCCATTTTTATAAGTAATTGCTGCTGAGGCTGCTAAGGTTCTGATTTGGTGAGTCTGACAGTTACCAACTCACAATGAGCAGCTCTGGTGTTAGTTACTTGATGTCCCTTGGCCAGATATTTACTCTCCTTGTGATCCTGACTATGAAGGGAAAGTTGGACTACTTACTCCACAGTGGAGGTACGATAGAGTATGTCTGGAATACAGGAGAGCCTGTAGGGCATCTCTTAGTAATGCCATACCCTGTGACTAAGGTCAATGGAAAAGCATAACCACCTAATCTAGGCAGGACCACTAATGGCCCAGACCCTTTGGAAATGAAGGTTTGAGTCACCCTGCTACATGAAGAACCATGGCCAGCTGACGTACTTGCTGAAGGCAAAGGAAATACAGAATGGGTAGTAGAAGAGGGTAGTTATGAATATCAGCTATGATCATGTGACTAGCATTAAAAACAAGGAGTCATGAGTATTTTCTCCTAATTTTGTTATAAGTTTTGTGTGTATTTATACATATATTTAAGTAAATAGCTTTATTTTGTTTCCTCCTCCTGAGACGAGACTAGTAAATTTTCAGTTGTATGCAGGACAGTTGTTATCATGTAAGGTGAAATTATAACTTTGTTTTTGTTTTTATTTGGAGATTTAAGTACGGTTTAGGAAGATACATAAAGGGAGGAGGCCGGATGGTGTAGTAGGGGACACACAGCCAACCTCCCCCAAGGAACACATCAAAACATATTTACATGCAGAGCAATTCTCACTGAAGACAAACTGAGGACTGTCAGAAAAACTCTTACATGACTGGATAAAGAAGATGTGGTATATTTATACAATGGAATACTACTCAGCCATAAAAACTGACAACATAATGCCATTTGCAGCAACATGGATGCTCCTGGAGAATGTCATTCTAAGTGAAGTAAGCCAGAAAGAGAAAGAAAAATACCATATGAGATCGCTTATATGTGGAATCTAAAAAACAAAAACAAAAACAAACAAACAAAAACAAAGCATAAATACAGGACAGAAATAGACTCATAGACAGAGAATACAGACTTGTGGTTGCCAGGGGGGTGGAGGGTGGGAAGGGATAGACTGGGATTTCAAAATTGTAGAATAGATAAACAAGATTATACTGTATAGCACAGGGAAATATACACAAAATGTTATGATAACTCACAGAGAAAAAAATGTGACAATGAGTGTGTATATGTCCATGAATGACTGAAAAGTTGTGCTGAACACTGGAATTTGACACAACATTGTAAAATGATTATAAATCAATAAAAAATGTTAAAAAAAAAGACTCTTACATGATAAGGCTGTAAGAAAGATTCACACAGAGTTGAGTAGGAAGGGAAGAGAAGTGATTATGTTGGGACCTGTGCCTGTCGGAGGGGACACAGAAGATAATAGGAATTACATGGGAGCAGAGATCTTCCCTGGGGAGTGAGCAGTTTGAACTATATATGTTGTCCCTGAGGTCTGGGACCCAAAGCCCCTTTATTTGATCACAAACTGGTGGACTGACAGTGGGATAGCAAGAAGCCTAGACTCGACTTGTGAGGAGCACACACACCCACACTAGCTTATTCCTGAAACGGGCCAGAGGAAGCAGATTGAAACTGCCCTGGGCTAGCTGGTTTCCTGCAACCATCCCAGCACATGCCCCAGCCAGAGACAAGTGCCCTTGTGCTCCAGCAGCTTGGGAACTGATCCCATCCCCAATAAGGCAGTACTGATCACTGAGCAGGGAAGAAGCCCCAGCTCCCACCTGGCTCTCGCTCTAGCCCCTCCATTGCCAACTTCACCTCCCACCAAGGTGATAGCTGGTAGTGCAGCTTGAGGGAAGGCATGACTTATGTTCACTTCAGACCCAGCTCTCCCACCGAAGTCTGTACATGCAGACCCTATGGAGATGATCCCACACAAAGATGCCACTTCCAGACTGGGATGGGTAACTTATTCACCTAATTTCAAGAGATAAATAAAGTCAAGCAAAATGAGAAGATGGAGGAATTTGTTTCAAATGAAATAACAAGAAAAAAACCTGAAAAAATAACTAATAAAAGAGAGAGAAATAATTTACCAGATAGAGTTCAAAGCCTCAGTACTAAGAATGCTTACTGAACTTGGGGGAAAGAACAGATGAGCCCAGTGAGAATTTTAACAAGGAGCTAGAAAATATTAAAAGGAAGTGGTCAAAATTGAAGAATACAATAACTAAAATGAAAAACACACTAGAAGGAGTTAACAGCAGACTAGATGATGCAGAAGAATGCATAAGTGATCTGAAAAATAGAATAATGGAAATCACACAATCAGAACAACAAAAAGAAAAACAAATTTAAAAAGGGGGCAACAGTTTAAGGAACCCCTGGGACAACATTAAGCATCAGTATTTGCAATATGGGGGTCCCAGAAGGAGAAGAAAGAGAAAGATGGATCAAAAATATATTTAATGAAATTATGGCTAAAGACTTCCTGAGGAAGGAAATAGATATTCAGGTACAGAAAGAACAGAGAGTCCCAAATGAGAGGAACCCAAAGAGACCTGCATCAAGACTTATCATAATTAAAATGGCAAAAGTTAAAGATAAAGAGAGAATTCTAAAGGTAGCAAGAGAAAAGAGAAAAACAAAGAATGGCATACAGTGGAAACCCCATAAGGTTATGAGCTGAATTTCTACAGAAACTTTGCAGGCCAGAAGGGAGTGGCATGATGTATTTAAAGTGCTAGAAGGTTTAAAACCTACAATCTAGGATACCATGCCCAGCAAGATTATCATTCAGAATTGAAGGAGAAGGAAAACAAAAACAAAAACAAAAAACTCTTGCCACTTCTATTTAACATAGTATTGTGTGTTCTAGCCACAGCAATCAGACAAAAAAAAAAAAAAAGAAAAGAAAAAGAAAGAAATGTCATCCAAAATGGGAAGGAAGAGGTAAAACTGTCACTATTTACAGATGGCATGATACTATATATAGAAAACCCTAAAATCTCTACCAAAAACTATTAGAAATAAACAAATTCAGTAAAGTTGCTAAATATAAGATTAATATATACAAACCTTTGCTTTTCTATACACTAATAATGAACTACCAGAAAGAGAAAGGAAGAAAATAATCCTGTTTAAAATTGTATCAAAAAGGATAAAATACCTAGAAATAAACTTAACCAAGGAGGTGAAAGGCCTACACTCTGAAAATTATAAAATGTTGATGAAGGAAACTGAAGATGATACAAATGGAAAGATATCTTGTGCTCTTAGATTGGAAGAATATTGGTAAAATGTCCATATTACCCTAAGCAATCTAAATATTTAAGGCAATCCCAACCTGTAATATTTTTCACAGACCTAGAACGAATAATCCTAAAATTTATCTGGAACCACAAAAGAGCTAGGATAGTCAAACCAATCTTGAGTAAAAAGAACAAAGCTGAAGGTATCATGCTCCTTGACTTTAGACTACATTGCAAAGCTAAATAATCAAAACAGTATAGTACTGACCCAAAAATAGACACTCTGATCAATGGAACAGAATGGAGGTCCCAAAAATAAACACATGCACTCTTGGTCAATTAATCTATGACAAAGGAAGTAAGAATATACAATAGAGAAAAGATAGCCTCTTCAATAAGTTGTGCTGGGAAAACAGGACAGCTATGTATAAAAAAAGGCAATTAGAATATTCTCTCACACGTTGCACAAAAGTAAACTCAAAATGGGCTGAAAACCTAAATGTAAGACTGAAAGCCATAAAACTCCTAGAAGAACACTCTTTGACATAAATTGTAGCAATATTTTTGTATGTCTCCCCAAGCAAAAGGAAAAAAAAGAAAAAAATAAACAAATGGGACCCCAATTAAACTTAAGTTTTTGCACAGCAAAGAAAACCATCAGCAAAAAGAAAAGACAACCTACTGAATGGGAGAAAATATTTGCAAATGATATAACCAAAACAATATCCAAAATACATGAACAGCTCATATAACTCAAGATCAGAAAAAAAAATTTTTAAATGGGGAAAATACCTGAATAGACATTTTTTTCCAAAGAAGCCATACAGATGGTCAACAGGCACATGAAAAAATGCTCCACATCGGTAATAATCAGAGAAATGCAAATCAAAGCCACAATAAGATATCACACCACACCTTTCAGAATGACTATCATCAAAAACACTACCAATAAGAAAACGTTGGTGAAGATATGGAGAAAAGGGAACTCTAGTACACCATTGGTAGGAATGTAAATTGGTATAGCCACTATGGAAAACAGTAAGGAGGCTCCTCAAAAAATTAAAAATAGAACTGCCATGTCATCCAGCAATTCCATTCCATTCTTGTATCCCAAGAAAACAAAAATACTAATTCAAAAAGACACATGCACCCCAGTGTTCATAACAGAACTATTTACAATAGCAAAGATATGGAAGTGTCCTAAGTGTCCATCAACAGATGAATGGATAAAGAAGTTGTGATACACACATAGGCACACATACACACACACACACACACACACAGAGACAGAGTGGAAGATTACTCAGCCATACAAAAAGAATACATTTTGCAATTTGCAACAACATGCATGGATTGGAGGGTATTATGCTTAGTGAAATAAGTCAGACAGAGAAATACAAATATGGTATGTGAAATCTAAAGAAGTAAAATGAACGACTATGACAAGAGAGAAACAGACTCACATATATAGAGAACAATCTAGTGGCTATCATGGGGAGAGGGAAGGTGGGAGGGGCAAGATATGGGTAGGGATTAACAGGTAGAAACTATGTATAAAATAAATAAGCTACCAGGATATATTGTACAGAACAGACTCTACAGCCAAAATTTTATAATAATCTTAAATGGAGTATAAACTATAAAAATACTGAATCACTATGTTGTACACCTAAAACTAATATAATATTTTAAATCAACTATACTTCAATAAAAATACAAAATAAAATTTAAAACTAAAAAAAAATGTGTTTAAATGACAAGTAGACAAGAGTGGACTTGTGATGGTTAACTTTATGTGTCAAGTTGACTGGGCTAAGAGATGCCCAAATACTTGTAAAATAACATTCATGGATGTGTCTGTGAGGTTGTCTCTGAAGCAATTAGCATTTGAATCCATAGGTTGAGTAAAGGAGATCTCCCTCACACATGCAGGCCATCATCATTCTATATACACAGGGCCCAAGAAGAACAGAAGGGCCTTCAAGGAAGGGTGAATTTGCTCTTTGCCTGAGACAGGAAACCCATCTCCTCCTGCTCTCAGACACTGGTGCTCCTGGTTTTTTGGTCTTTAGATGTGGACTGAATGACACTGTCAGCTTTTCTGCGTCTCCATCTTGCAGATGGCAGATTGTAGGACATCTTAACCTCCATAATCATGTGAGCCAAGTCCCATCATAAATATATATATAATTTTATTTATATTTACAAAATATAAATGTATTTTATATATTATTGGTTCTGCTTCTCCAAGGAATACTAATACAGCAGGCCCAGAAGCATTCCAGCATCTGCCCCATCTTGAATGGTGTTCTCTACTGCCGATGGTTATGCCCTTGTTTCAAAATCTCAGGTGCCTGTTTGAAACTCTTCTGTTGGAGCTTGCCAGGGGCTCCATACACATCTTTTTCTCCTACAAATAATTCATGCACCATTATGGGCTCTTCTGAATCACACGACCCAAGTGGTAGGACTGCTTATACCATATCTTCTACATGCCCTTCCTTGCCCACGGCCCCTACTGAAACCTGGCAGCTTTCCACATCACTTGCTAAATCATTCAGTGCTGTTTTCCCAAGTGTGGTATTTGCTGCACATTGCTTCTTCTTTAATGGTAGGATGCGCAAGGTACAATAATTTCTGCTTTACCAGTGCCCCAACATTGGCTCCCTAAAAAGGTCACAGATATGACAAGCTGCTGGATCTTTTTATGGCTTATCTCTCGCACTCTCTGAAGCGCACGTGTCTTATCATGGTATCCAGAGTCACCTAAGCTATGAATTCAACCTTCTCTGAAGTTCTGCTGTTCTTACTATTAAGTCCTGTGTCTGGTCACCAGCTCAGTATGTCCTCCAGCTATAGGTGATAAGGATCTCTCTAAAGACCACCAAGGAGGACCTCTGACTTTCACACTTAGTTTTAAATAGATGATTAGTTAGTTTTCTCTCCTGAATGCACCAGCAGGCACTCACCAGTAGCCACCCAACTTCATGTTCCTTAATTTTATTATTTTCCCTGTATCTCTCAAATGCCAGAGATCCTGCAAAAGCTAATGCATCACCATCATCTTAGCAATGGTGCTGCTACAACATCCAAGGAACTATCCAACATCACTTATAGGGTCCGCATTGCCATCCGGCTGATGTCTGATCCAACTCTAAACTTAAATCTTTAGAGTTTGCTTTTGGGGACGATTTCTGGCACCAATTATCTTAAATCAGGTTCCCTAGAAGCAGAGTCTGAGGCAGAGAATCTTATGCAAGTGATTTATTCAGGGAATGCTCTCAGGATAAACCTTTGAAGGGGTGAAGAAAACAGGATAGGGCAAGAGACAAAGCTAAACAAAGATGTGATTTCAGGAAAAACTCACCCTCAGCCTGAACCCATTTAGGGTTCTGGAGTCTCAGCTGTTCACAGAGGTGGCACTATCTGTATCCAAGGGTGCTGGGCTGTTACATACTTGTATTAGTCAACCACTGATTACTGACCCCTGGTAAAGTGGAGGGTTGCATAATTTCCTAGACATCTTCTGATAAGACAGCACTGACATGCTAAGGGCTCTCCCCATTATTGCTAAAATTAAAGTTGTCAGTAGCCAATACCTGAAGCATCTGGGAGATGAGTGTATCATCCTGGCAAACAAAATAGGGTGGGACACCAATAAGATCTGACATGCCAGTCCCACTCCCCTCCAGCTCTCTGATTTGTTAAAGGTGTTTCTCTTTGATCAAAGTCAGAGGGCAACAGAGACCAGGGAGGCAATTGCAAAGACTCACCTCCTAGGGCACAGAGCAGGGTGGAAACGGTTGCAGAATGGATGGAGAGGAGCACCTAGAAAAGTTCCTGTGCTTCTACATAAAATCACTCAGGGTTTCCATATAACCTAAAAGATTAAGCCAAAGTCCTCAGCATAGCAGGTTCTTCATAGTCTCTCCTCCTGGCCTTCCTTGAATCTTTATACTTCATGGCTATTTACTTGATGCAGCATATGCTCTGGCCACAATGTCTCAGACTTTTACTTCTGAAATACTTTTCTTCTTGCCTGGTATTCCCCTTCCCAATATCATTACAGCTTCCTCCCACCCTACCAAAGCTTCCTCCTACTGTGCCAAACACACACACACAGCTTTATCCTAACAACAATCATTCAACTCTATTTCTTTATAAGTCCATCTCTCAAATAGATCTTGAATTCCTTGAGAAGAGGAATAGCTTTGCTCTTGCATTGCTTTGGCACAGAGTAGCAATGAGTGAATGAATGGAAGAAATAATGAATGACTCAGTCATATCCCTCAAAGTTCAGTTTTAAGTACATCTTTCTAATGCCAACTCTGTCCTCTCCTTCCTGTCTCCAGTTTTAGATGTCCCTTCACTCTTTACCTACATTTTTCATAGAGCTTACCAAAGGGCATCACAATGGTTTGGTCAGATGCCTGTCACCAGCACTAAAAAATGAGCTTTTCACCATTATATTTCCAGTGCCTGGCAAATAATAGCTCCATGAAGAATGTGACAGATAGATAAATGACTGAAAGAGTGAATGAGTGTAATAGACAGTGACAAACCATATCATTTCCAGGAGAGGGAGCATATTTTCCTTTTTTCAGAATCAGAGGAAGGATTGTAAATTACAATGGGATTTTAATAAGTGTGGCATGTTCAATAGGCTGCACAGTATTTGACAGAATATTATAGACAGATGATAGATTTATAGAGAGAGAGTATTATACTTAGAGTAGTTCTATCTGATTAGTTCTCACTTCCAATAAGGGAACATTTCCAATGTACGGTATAAGCAATTTTATCTATAGTTTTTGAGTAAGGATACATTTAAGCGACAGTGTTTTAAGGTATCCAACACTGCTAACTTGTTAATATATTTAGAGTTTCACCCCCCCAAAGATTTCTAAGACTCTGTTTAATGTTTAGAACAACACCATTTAGACAAAATAGTTGTAAAGCACCTTGATCTGAAAGTTGTGGCTCTTCAGCTACAGTTCTGAAACCCAAGATTTATTTCATTCAAAAAGCTTCTCTCGCAGAATCTTTTAGGAGAAGAAGCCTTTATCTCATTCTTTGGGGTGCTCTTTTAGTGAGCTGCTGCTTACCACACACGTTGAGTCTACAGCACGGAGTCTCAGCTGTTTATGAACTCTGTTGAGTGCAAAGGTTTATTTGCACAAAGTCTGATAGCTTTTGACAGAACTATAGCTATTCTAATAGTGAAAATAGTCATCTGTTTTTCTAGACACCTGATTAAAATAAAGCAAAGAGATGAAAAGATGTTTAAACATGTTTCAGACTAATAATGTCAAGTCAAATCCAGCTGGAAATACAAGTGTTCTCTTGGTGTTCCACCTTCTAATCTTGGTCCTTAGTAAAGCAAACTGTACATATCCACAATTCACAGGCTCATTTTCACTATTTTTACCCAGCTTCTTCTTCAGTCATAGGATATTTTATCAATAATAAAGATAAAAGCGTGTTCTGTTATCTCCGATTAAATCGTCTGTGTTCAATTTTCTTGTACCTACTGTTTTGTTTTATTCTGAAGACTAGGGAGCAAATTTACATGACTCAATATTGTGCTTTTTTTTGATCTTTTCATTCCTTCTACCTTAACACATAAAGGAAAATTTTAGGAGTTGGAAGTAACCATAGAGATAGTTGTATCTGGTCTTTTTTTATCCATGTGAAAAACTTCAGTCCAGAGACACTGCACAGGTGGGTAGGTGGCTATGCTAGGACAAGAAACCCATTTTCCTGATTAATATTCTCTGCATCTCCATTCATCCCAAACTACTATTAAGGTGCTATTAATGCCTCTATTCACTCACTCATTCATGAGTTCATACACGTAAGCTCTTAGAATCTCAGACCTTAGTGTCTGGTGCATATAACATCTATTAATATCTTATTTTTCTTATAATTAACTACTATTTAATTAAATTATTTCATTACATGTAATTAGAATTTTCATTAAATTATCTGTAATATATTTACGTTGCCTCTCTTCAAGGAAAATCACTGTACTTTATAAAACACTTACTCACCAAGGTAGGTAGAACAATAGTCCCTCCCAAAGATGTCTGTGCCTTCATGCCCCAAATCTGGGAACATGTCACATTATATGGCAAAGGTAGAATCGTGGTTGCAGATGGAATTAAGTTTGCTAATCAACTGACCTTGAGTTGTGGAGATTATTTTGGATTATCCTGATGAGACCAATGTTATCATAAAGTCCTTATAAGTACAAGAGAGAGGTTAAAAAAAAAAGAGAGAGAGAGAGAGAAGAGAGTTAGCAGTGAGGAAAGTACTTAGCCAAAGTTACTGACTTTGAAGATGGAGGGAGACAGCCAAAAGCCAAGGATGTGTCTGAATGCAGCCAAGAATGCAGATGGCGTCTAGAATCTGGGAAGAAAAGGAATGAAGCCTTCAGAAAGGTAGGAAGCCCTGAGAGCAACCTAATTTGAGCCCAGTGAGACCCATTTCAGTCCTCTGAACTACAGAGCTGCAGGATAATAAAGGTATTGTTGTAAGTCATTAAATTAGTGGTAATTTGTTACCAGACCTCTAAGCCCCAAATATACTCATTTTAGAGGAATATGAAAAGAAAAAAAATTAATGTAGAACTTGTGCATTTGGCCAAATCAATGGTAGGACTGCAACCAGAACACACCAGCACAGTGCCAAACAATAGTAGAGTCTAAGATGATGGAACGTCCTACAGCTGTATTGTCCAGAGGGTCACCATTCACTACACTGAGCTCTTGAAATGTGGCAAGTACACCAGAGAAACTGAATTTTTCATTTTATTTAAAATTTAAATAGCCACGTGTGGCTGGTGGCTAACAAACTGGCCAGCACAGTTAGTGTCTGGATTATGATTAAACGCTTCTCCCTTATCCTGCCAAGGGACTGAAAGACAGTTCTCAAAGAATAATAATGTAACAAGTCAGAAACAAGTCTTTGCCTGCTCTAAGTACTGGAGCTGCTGTGTTTAGTAAATTATATACTCAGTAAATATTTAATGAAGCTCGTGGGAATGTGGTGGCCGCTGCCATGACTATCAGGAGGAAGAGGAAGACAGTTACTGGGAGGAAGATAACAACTTTCTGCAGCCAAATTCCAGCAGGCTTGGCCTCTGCTGCAGTAAGACCAGAGGTTTCCAACCAGCAAACTGCTCACATTCAGTGGCCCTGACCCCGCACGCATCTGATATTACAGGGCAGAGTAACAGAAATTCAGTTTCAAATTCATTCCTAACTGTAGGACTTTTGCAATGTCCTGTTCTTTGTCCTCTTTGAATTTCTCCTGTTTACTCACTGATCCTGGTTCCACCTGGTTTAACCTCTACCTTATGCAACTTTCATAGAATAAGTTTGTCTTTTCTAAGGTTTTCTCAAGTGGTGCAAAAAAAGGGGGGGGGAGAGGACCTAAACAGTGGCAAGTTTTATTTTGAGACTAGTTTTTAATTTGAAGGTAAAAGTGCATACACATACATGTCTTTGGAAAAGTTATTTCATTTGGTCTTGATTATTTTTCAGTGGGTTATGGAATTTTAGTTATGAACTTATACTTCATTTTATGACATAATAAGGCATATTCTCTCGTTGCAAAATTTTCTCACCTCCACCCAACTCTCCGTTCTGACTGTTAAGCACTGGCTCAGATCCTGATTATCTCCCTATAGTACCAGCTATTATAAGAGATAAGACTTACTGAGCAGTTAATACGTGCCAGACCCTTTTTTAATAACCCTCTCCTTACCACACCACTCAGTGATGATGATGACGCTGGTATCCTTATTCTGCAGATGCAGAAATGAGCATCCAAAGGATAATAACTAACTAGCTTATGTTTCCCAGCTGCAACTGGCAAAGGAAACGCAGCAAATCTGGAAGGAGAACCCCTGCTCTTAGCCATTTTTTGCCACATTGACTTCAACAACTTCACAGGACACCGCCAGTGAGCATCAGTCTGAAGACAAATCATAATTAGTATCTTAGTATTATAAAAATAGTGTAGTTAATCTAATAATTTAACGGCTAGTTAGCTTATACCTTAGAGTAAACATTTGGCAATGAGATAATATTTTTCCAGCAGGCTAGAGGTAATTCAAATTTATGTTTCTAAAAGTCTCAGGCAGAGGACCTAGAATAGTGAGCATACATTCAGACTCAATGAATGTCAGGTGCTGTATTCTTGAATTGGGACATATTTATGGCCAGTGCACCTGGGATGGCACATAACACATAGTCTCACATCCTGCCGTGTATATGATTAAAGCGGGAGGGCAGGGAGTTGAAGTCTCTGGCTTACAGTATTTCAATATTCCCTTAATACTATTTCTACAGTCCCTTAATTTGACAGCTAACTGGTCTCCAACATACCAGTGAGCTAACCTCTTCATAATTCTTCCCATTTTTCTCTCAGTTTGGACCCTCCAGTCCTGGCCTCCAGCATTTGCCCAGATCACAGTCACATTCTTCTAACTGGAATGCAGCGTGGTACCCTATCCACAATTCATCTCCACCATCCATTCTTCACTCTTCAGAGTAATGTTGTTAAAAACATGATCAAACAAGCCTGACTAGGTCTTGCTCCTCCTTAAAACCTTTTTCATGTCTTTCTATTGCCCTCAAGAAAAAAAAAAATCCAAATTCCCAGGTAGAGCTAATCATTCATAGCTACATATTAATTGGAAGAAAAAATCTTTAATACCCACTCTTCTTCACCAGTCCTCCCTTTCTCAAATCTTATTATTTCTCCATAATAAGCAGAGTTGCAATTTATAGTTCACAATCATGGATAATACAACTGTCCTCAAAAATCTCTTAGGAAAGAGCCATAGTAAATACTAACATACTGTGTGAATCCACGAGACCCAGCTTCATTTCCGTCTTTGAAATGGTTAAACAGAGAGAGGGAATCAGAGTCCTGTTTCCCATCACGTGCTCTCCTTCAGGGACACAAATAATGTCTCTGTCCTGTGTTGATGGACAAAACTACCCAGCATTTTCAAAGATTTGATCACTCTTGGCCCAGCATAAATACTTTAAATCACATAAAGGCGTGCAAGATTCATCTCCACTCATCACTGGCAGGTGCACTCTTCTCTGTCTCTAATGCTGCTGCCTTTGACATTGGTCAGACCCTCTCCCCAGCCCATTTCTATGCTAGTTCCACAGCCTTTCATTAACTGACTTCTATCTCTGCCTCCTGCAACCCAGAAAACTCTTTCTAAAACACACAAATCTGCTCAAGTTCTTGCCTAAAATTCTGGGACCACTTCTTATTGCTTAGGACATGATAAAGCACATGCTCCTTAGCAGAGCAAGCAAGTTCTGTCAATTCAACTACTCACTACACGCACTTCCTATGTGCACATTAACACCAAGAATCTACAGCATCCAGAGAAGTAACATAAGAGGATGAAGCAAGAATAGCAGACACTGTGGAGAAATGGGAAACCAGAGAGCCCATGGAGAGCCGCACAGTATGGCCATCTCTTTTTGATCTGACTCTAGACTTTTTAGAAGGACTCATTCAATTTTTTAAAGTTAAGGCTAATTTAATTTTTGGATAATTACTGGGCAAAATGCGTGTTCAAGCCAAATTTGAGAGGCAGCACACCAGTTTGTAACTCTGCTCTATGTTTCAGTGTAAATCCTTTCCTTTGCCTAAAATGTTCTCTCCCTTATGTAGCTGGGAATTTAGTTCAGATATTGAGTTCAACATGATGGAATGACAGCCTGCCTACCACCCTCTAATCTGTGGCCATGGAATGCTCACCCGGTACAGCTGACAGTGATCACAGACTGTCCATGTTCTGGACTCAGCATTCCACAGATACAATCTCAGTTTTGTTTCCTTCTCACAACACTGTGAGTTGGATATATTCATTTTACAGATGGGGAAGAAGAGGCACAGAGAGGTTAACTAACTTGGCTAGCATCATGTCTAATGCAGGGAGAAAGCAGTCTCATAACCCCAATTTGGTCTCATCCCAAAGACCAATGTATTAAAAACTATGATCTTTATCACATTGCCACTTGTTTTTGTTTTGATCTCACCACCACCACTATCACCACAGAAACCAGGATCTCCTCGAGAGTCAAAACTGATTTTATTCACCATTGTGTCACAGTGTCTCGGACCCCTCATCATGAAGGTTAGAGATTCCTCCTCCATCAGTGCACCTATATGCTCACTCAGCCACTAAATTACCCAACACTCACTGAGCACCCAGTATTCACTCTGACATAACTGATCTGGGAACTTGTTGTGGGCTCAGGCTGTGGATGTCCCTGTATGGGTGGTTTGGAGAGTCACCACGGAGGCAGAAGGCAAGCACATGCTCCAGGCTTGTGGAGGCCACTGCATAAGCTCTCTGCCACAGGAGCCAGATCTACTGCCCTTTACCAGCTGTGTCATTTGGGGAAAACTGCTTATCTGGGCCCCAGTTTCCTCATCTGCTGTGACTGATCCCTAACTCACTGGCTTTTCTGAGTACTGAGTTCACACAAATAAAGCTCTTAGGATCTAAATGATCAGTAAGTCTTAGTTAGCGTGATGATTAATTTTACGTCTCCACATGGCTAGGCTACAGTGGCCAATTGTTTGGTCAAGCACCAGTCTAGATGTTGCTGTTAAGGTATTCGTTGGATGTGATTAACAGTTAAATCACAAACTTTGAAAAGCAGATTGCATGCCATAATGTGGGTGGGCCTCACCCAATCAGTTGAAGGCCTTAAGAAAAAAGATCGAAGTTTCAGGGGACAAAAAAAAAAAAAAAAAAGAAATTCTCCTCAAGACTGCAAGATTTTGGACTCAAGATTGCAACATCAACTTTTACCTCAGTCTCGTCTGCTGGCCTGCACTACAAATTTTGGTCTTGGCAGTTTTCACAATTTCATTAGCCAGTCATTTAAAATAAATCTCTCTCTCTATAGATAGATAGATAGATAGATAGATAGTCAAACTCTCCCCCAAATAAAATAAATCTTAGAGGTACAGTCTAATTTTAAGTAGCAGTGCAGCTTTTTGTGGGAAATAACAATAGTTGGTGCTATTCTCATAGCTAAATTTGTTAATGGGCCAAATTCTACCCCTAAGATTTTTGAAATTATCCTTCTACAGCCTGACCTTTGGTATTTGTTTTATAACATAAAGGATTTTTTAAAATATTGTAAATATGTTTATTTATATATACACAAAAATTAATAATACATAATATAATTAATAACATATATGCTATATATATAAATATAAATAACTTGCCTAACATCATTCTAATGCAGGGAGCTATCTATCTACCTATCTCTCCTATTGGTTCTGTTTCTCTGGAGAAACCTGCCTAATACACTTAGTGTTACATTAAGGAGATTAAAAGTAAAATATCATCATTTGACCTTGATTCATGATGATCAAGTTCGTGGGGTGTTTCTAGCAACTCTAATGTTTAAAACGAAACCTGTCCCCACACAGGACAAAAGCAAAGGGAATAAAGTAATTGAACAGTCCTTTACCAACTTGCTTCAAAGTAAATCTTTATGATTCAAAGAGCAGATTTTATGGCAAAATTCCATCTTTTTTTTTTTCTTCCTCTTTTCTGAAGAGATAGATCTGTTAGGCAGGGAGCTGAGGGGAGGGCCTAAGGGGGAAATTTATGTCCACATGATAAGACAGAGACTTAATACAAGCCTTGAACTAAGGATTTTCCCACCTAACCCTCTGAAGAGCCATGTGATTGCAGTCGTTTGGTACCACATCTCCATCCTCTGTCTGCTCTTGGTTCACCCCTTCTCAGAAAGAGCCCTTCAGCCTTCAGCCCCAGCCAAGGACGCTACGCAGGGCTCGAGAGCAAAACTCTCCAGGGCTGGGAGGTGGAGCCTAGAAATCTCATCTGACGCTCCCATCCCTTCCATTGCTGCCTTTTCGATTTCTGAACCCAAGATTGTATCTGCCTGCTAGAAACAGTTCATACCCTGTCATTGTGCTTAAGCTAGGACCCTAAGTGGGATTCTGAAAGAATCAAGGCAAGACAAAGAGTATTTCTGAACAAATGTGAGAGTCATTTGTAAATGGCAGGGTTAGCAAATTAAATGTATCTGTTCTGCTTGAAATAATAATAATACCATTTCATGTACTTACTGTACACTAATTACGTTCTAAGTAATGCACACATGTTAACTTGCTTAATCATCACAATACGATGAAGTAAGTGTTTACTTTTTCATCTGAAAGAGGGAAAATCTCAAGTTCAAATATGTTGTATACATTTTCCAAAGTTACTCTACTAGTAAGTGACAAAATCAAGATTCAGAAGGTTCATGCTTTTAACCACTTGCACCTCATGGCTTTCTCAAAACCTCCAGAGAGCTTCAAAGGACTATTGTAAGCAGTAGTTATGACAGGCAAGCACCAATGGCTTTTTAGTGACTTTCATGATCTAATACTAGAATTCATGTTCCGTTTTCCCATTTGCACTCCAATCCCTCTCTCAAGCCCTCAGTAATGATACAGCTGATTGTTCACTTAGAGGTGTGTTCGTCCATTCTGTTTTTACGACCCGAGAAGCCCTGGAGAGTCAGCATTAACATGCATCGTCACTCAGTGAAACATTTACCTCTGCCAGCCCTCCATCCTCTCATCATTTACCGTTTCTGAGAATTTGCCACGCTGCCCCTTGGAACGCCGTTTCTTTGTCTATACTCTCTTCTACTGCTCTTATTCTCACCTTTGCTTTCATCTCTCTGTGTATCTCTTGTACTTATTCCTGGTTCTCAGGATCGTGGCTGAGCCCAAGCATCAGTCACATAGGAGGGAGCCAGCAGGCTGCTTGCTCTTTTCACCCGTACTTGCTTCCTAGGCAGCAACGCCTCCCCTGCATGACTCTGCAGCCCCCAGGAGACTGAGACGGGACACGAAGGAGCGGAAGGGCAGTCACTGTGCGGAACATCTCCCTGGAGGGAGAAACACATGAATAGGGTGCCTAATCCCTAAAAGCCAAAGATTCTCAGAAGATTTGGTTCACAAGCGCACTCCCGTAGGACAGCGCTTAAAGGCACGCGCTCCGGGGTCAAAGTGGATCGCCTGGAATCCCAGCGCTGCTGTTTACCGAATTCGATCCTGGGTAGGTGATCTGACATCTGTGTCTCTGTCGCCTTCACCCAGGAGATGGTGCATGTAAACCTCAGGGTTCCGCACCTGGCGATGACAGCACGTCCCCACCAGCGTCAGTTATCACTACTCAGCATCACAAAGCGTTAGACTAGGGTGACCTTTTAGAGGTCGACTCCTCACTTTCATTGATAGGGAAGCTGAGAGAAGAAAGGAAGAGATCTGGCTGAGTTACATAGCTGATGTTCCTCCTCACCAGGCCAGGACATGTGATGCACTATCATGGCCTTTCTAGAAACTTCTTGTTGCCTCTCTTATTTATGCTTCATATATTAAAGGCCGGTGTCTGTAAGTTGTTTTTCCTTTTGAGCTGATGGATTTCTGCTAAGCCATTATCTCACCTCTCTGCTCTGAGAGAAGGACAGAAAACCAGACAGGATTTGGGATGTCAGAGATCACCGCGGCGTAAACAACATGTACAAAGGTGCTGTGGGCGGTGAGGTAATCAACCTCACACAGACCTGGAAGGAAAAAAACAAAAACACGGGGCCAGACTCACCACAGAGTTCATCCCTCTAACTCCCTGACAACTGTAGGTTGATAAAAACAGGTCGTAATGTAGCTTAAAAGGGCCTGTGCCCAAAAGTATTCACTGAACTCAAATCTTTTCTTCATTAAACCAGTCTGAACAACAAAGAAACATCTAAAAATATTTATAATTTGGAACTGACTGGAACAAAAAAGATAAGACTGTTTGCTTCACATGGTAGTGGTCTAGTCCCACAGCAGATTCTGGGCACCTTCTCTGAGCTGAGCTCAACAGTCACATCTGATTTATTTACACACCCACAGCTCTTCATCTTCATGTGTGGACGGAGATGTATCCAGAGCCACAGAACATCCATCTGGACTTAGAAAGGATTACTAACTGCGGGTCCAGACTCTGAGGACTCATCCTGGATGTGGTCCTGCCCCCCAGAGCTGCCTGAGAGCCTTCCTGGGGTCTGGGGAGGCTTCCAGATAAGGGATGGCACCCCCTTGTTTTAACCTTGCTTACACCAAAGTAAATCTCATCAACCAGTTCATGTATGACCCTCTTCATTGCTCATCTCCAAATCTCCATGCAGACCTATCGTTTGGATTTAAACTTTCAAAAGGTATCTGGAGATAGCCAGGCGGAAGAGAGGGTGGTGGGATTGGGGGGGGGGTTGCTTCTTTGTAACTTTATTCAGGCAGTTTTAAGTTCACAGCAAAACTGAACAGAAGGTACAGAGACTCCCTTACACACTCTGCCCCATCAGGTGCAGGGCCTCCTCCTTTACCAACATCCCTTTAATGGTAGAGTTCTTTCACTCCACTCACTCACACCCTGAACTTTTTTTCTTTTCTTTTTTTTTTTTTTTTTTTTTTACTGTTCTCTCCTTGTTACAAACTGGCAGCTGCCATAGTAAACATTGGAACATATCTTGGTTTTTCCTTCGCATGTTTACTTCTGCCCCTGAGGTGGTCCTTTTTTAACTAAAACCATAGAAGCCTCTCCTTCCACCACACTCACACCACACACACAAAGCAGTTGGGAAAACATTTTAATTATTCCAAACCGCAATCCCTAAGGTAAATTTCTGAGTAACTACAAAGAAGGAAGCTCTAGAGACCCATAGAGGGAAACTAAAAAGTGAACTAGACCAAAACCTGGCCAAAGCCAGACACTGCAAAAACAGCCAGAAACTGGACTTCCTAAATCTGGCCCAGGCCCCTTTCTACTTGGTGAGGGGGTAGGGAGTAGCGGTGCTTTTTAGATGTTGTCACATTTCATGAATAGCTTCTAATAATTCGCTTGCAACACCCTTTTAGGGGTGTGTGGGGCCCACTGGCCAGGTCTCTCTGAGAATGAATCACTGCTTTAAGACAAACTGCTGTGGGAAAGAGGCTGGGATGTGTGTGTGTGTGTCTGTGTGTGTGCAGGGGTGGGTGAGGGTAGGCTGCATTTTCATAAGGATGATAATAGATTAAAGGAAATAGATTTCAGTCAAGCTGAGATGTAGTAGGAAGCAAAGTAGACTGAGAACCAAATACTGGACATGCTACTAACAAGCTGTGTGATCTTATGAAAATCGTGTTTACTCTCTGGGTCTCAGTTCCCTTAATCTATAAAGTGTAAAGATTTTTTACAGCCCTGGCAAAAATGTATGATTCTACCAGAGACCCTGAAGGGAAGAAGGGGACAGAGGGAGGAAAAAGGAGAAACGGGGCGGGAAACCGGGAGGGAAGTATGTGTGAGGGAGGGAAGAAGAGTGGACAGAGATAGGAAATACCTTTTAATCAGATGGTGAAAAAAAGTTGAAAATGAAACCGTGCGTCTCTTGAGGGCTCGAGTTTTCATCTTTAGGCATTTTTAGTGTTTAGCCATACACAATAATTTGGGGATCAATGTAGACTGAATGA
Organism: Vicugna pacos; assembly: GCF_048564905.1. Lineage (NCBI taxonomy): Eukaryota > Metazoa > Chordata > Mammalia > Artiodactyla > Camelidae > Vicugna > Vicugna pacos. Next base: position 57,758,434 of record NC_132987.1, on the reverse strand, counting down.
ACGGAAAGCCTGGGAAGGTTCACGGAGGAAAGAGCGAAGGGAGGAGAGAGAGGAAGCGAGCACTAGGGTACTCTGCAGACCTGATCCTCCCCCGGCTGTTCCCCCGCGGCGCGTGGACCGGAGCGGGCTCCCGCGCTCGCTCTCGCTTCCCGGTGAGCCGCCCCGAGGCCGCCAGGGGGCGCTGCTCTGAGGCAGCAGGGCCGTGCCCGGCGAGGGGGTGGAGCTGCTTTAAATCGCGGCGCCCAGCGGGTCCGCATCTCAGTCCCGGCCCGGGAGCAGCTAAAGCTTCTTGACTCTCGACTCTGGCGCCGACCCGGACCCGGACCCGGACCCAGAGTTTCTCCAGCGGCGGCGCAGGGAGCAGGGCTCCGCGCTGTAACTTCCTCGGCGCGGCTCCGCTATCCCCGGGAGTCCTCCGTGCGCACCTGCCAACTCCGCCTTGTGCACCTGCCGCCCCTGAGCCTGCGCGGGCGCCAAGCGAACCATGGCCAACGCGGGGCTGCAGCTGCTGGGCTTCATCCTGGCCTTCCTGGGCTGGATCGGCACCATCGTCAGCACGGCGCTGCCCCAGTGGAAGATTTACTCCTACGCCAGCGACAACATCGTAACAGCCCAGGCCATCTACGAGGGGCTGTGGATGTCCTGTGTGTCGCAGAGCACCGGGCAGATCCAGTGCAAAGTCTTCGACTCCTTGCTGAATCTACACAGTAAGTGCATTCCCCACTCCCACGGCTGTGACCCAGGGGCCCCAACCCCTCAGTGGCTTCACTTTGGGACTAGTGGCTAACAGCCAATTCGTTGTGTGATGACATGGCTGTAAACCTTACGTGGATCAAGTCTTTTGATCGTGTGCTCTGTCCCGTGGAAGCGGAGGGGACCGTGGTTTGGGGAAAGGGCAGCCCAGTCCTAAGGTTTTCTCGAGCTCCCTGGGTGACACTCGGCTCCTCGGTGTGTGGTTTCATCTGACATGTCCATGGAGGTGGGGTGACGATTGAGCAAGTGAAGGCCAAACTTGAACTTGAGCTCTTAGTCCTCCCTTGGACATTCCAAGATTCTGTGTCAATTGTAGTGTTGGGATGAGAATATGCTATGCCTTGAAAAGTCCGGAGCTTGGTAGCTTGTCAAGTTTGTAAAATTAAACAGATAATCCCAAAGTTATTAGATACGTTTTTTACTCTATCTTTACTATCAGTTTTCATAGGGAAAATTCACCTTCCTACATGGAATTTCCCAACCTAGTGTCTTCAACTCACACTTGAGTCTGAATCTTTTGATTCTCTTGACTTTTAAGATCCAGTAAGTGTGGGGGAGGCCCCTATACATCTCCTTTTGTGACTCCTTGAAGAAGCCTCTTAAGATTCCCCAGAAGAGTTTAGCTTTAAAGCCAGGGGTCTTCAGAAGAGACAGACCATGTACTGTTATTTTAGAAAGTGAAGATTGGTGGCAGGTAAAAAAAGGATGACAAGAAAGAAAATTTCTAAATAACCTCCCTTCATAATATGAAGAAGTGAGTGAAAGCACTGGAGACAAATGCCTCAGCTGATGAGTGCAGAGGTCAGGAGAGAGAGGGCAGGTCTTAAGTCTCTTTCTTCTGGAAAGGAGTTTCTGTGCGGCAGGTGCTGGCTTACCTCTGTCACGTTGGAAAGGATTATATAGAAAGAAATAGTCCTAAGGATGGAAGGGGGAAGAAGGATGACAGGATGGCATTTTTCTTTTTATTATTTTTTTTTTAATAAAAGCTTTTGAGTGTCTTGTCAAAAACTCATTAAATTCCCACTTACTTGAGTCATAACAATTCGTGGCTAGAGTATCTTCCTTGAGATACTACGTTAGTTGTCCTGAACCTTGTGTCTGTCATGCCCTTGAACTAACTTGAAGAAAAGCTTCCTAAGGAGGAAGGTATAGCTCAGTGGTAGAGTGCCTGCCTAACATGCGCAAAGTCCTGGGTTCAATCCCCAGTACCTCCACCAATAACCAAAAAAAAAGGAAAAAATAAATAAAATAAAATACTTATAAATAAACCTAATTACCTCCTCACTTCAACAACAACAACAAAACTTCCTTAGTCTTCACCTAGATGAACAAGCCTGCCCAGCAGCCCCTTTATGTGCTGACGGTGAGCAGTGTTGTCACCCCTCAGGTATATTATACTTCAGTTGCTTGTCCGTTTCCTGCATGTGGTTTTGTCAAAAGCCACACACTTTAGTTATTAAATCTGTTGCAATCTGTTGAACCCTCTTGAGTATCTGTGGAATTTGGTTAGTCAATGTACACATGGTGGTTTTTAGTGTTGTCATTCCAGCTTTTCGAAGTTCCCATGTTAGGATTCCTTGATGCCAAATATAAGGAGTATATTAGGCATTCTCCTTTATATAATCATTGAATCCCCCTGTGGAAAGATAAATAGATGTAGAAATTATGTCAGGCGTTTGGGGTGTCATATTGAGGGGCTGGCAGATGGAAATGGTTCTAAGGGCAATTACAGAGAGGTCTCTGATTTCTCTGAGCTAAATAGTTCATCTTCAACATGTTTAAATAGGTGTCCTTTTGACTTCCTTAAATGACCAAATGAAATCAGATTGATCCATGTAGTAAATACTCAGACAGGTCATCCCTACTCATGATGTGTTAAATGTTTTATTTTCACTTAATTTTAGTTAATATAGCTCTTACAGTTTTTAAAGCTGTGGTGGAATAACTAAATAATACCTCCCTTTTCCCCCCGTACACATTTTGGAGATTTATTCTTGATGAATTTTTTTAACTCCAAATCAAATTCTCCTTTTCTTTTTGGCTAAAGCCAGGGTTCATCCAAGGTGGGGCTGAGGCTCTCCTCTCAAAACTGATTCCCAAAAGAGGAAGCCTTGACTCACATGTACCCTCCCCAACCTGCCAGTGACTCACTAGATGCCTTTGGATGGAGCCCAGAGAACCTACCTGTCTCCCTTTCTCCACCTGGACAGTTGTGCTCACGCCCACCTGATGCAGAGACCCAGAGAGGTGAATCATTGGTTGGTTTTGGTTTAGTTCTGTGACATCTAGAGGTGAATAGGATTAGCTGTACATATAAGTACTGTTCCTTGTAAAAGGCTGCGTTCTACAAAGTACTTTTAGGTGAATAGCTTAGTTAGAAGTTTCTTGAAATTGTGTCTTGTTCTCTTTGCCAGTGGAGCCCACTTGACAACTTAGGGCCGAGCTTCCAAGATTTGTCCAGGTTGTAGCACTAGCCATGTTAAAAGCCCTCGTTCCCCTGCTCTAACTAATGTCAGCTAAAAAAAAAAAAGCACATGACGGGCGTCTAAAGGGATGCAGCGTACTGACACCAATATAAACTTCTCTTAGGTGGTTCTTGCAAAGCAGTTTTTGAAAATACAAGTGAGGAACTGCCTGGGGAAACTGTCTATTGTGGTTTTACTACTGCTGAGACAATAAAGACACTTCTATCCAAGTATGTGATGTTTATTGACATTGATGACTCCTGCAGCTGCTGGTTGGAATATCCAAAAAAGAATGCCAGACTGAGTTGCAGTAGGCTTTTCTTGATTAAACTGTACGTCTTGCCTTGTTTTGATCCAGTTCTCAAACTTTTGGCAAGCTAGAGCCTATTTTATGTGCTTAGTTAATTGCTTCTTCTGGCTTGACTTTAATGGCTAGAGCTGTCCAAACATTGGGTTGCATGGTGGGAGGTGTACAAGCAGAGAAATAAGTAAGCATTCTGAAGGAATGTTGTAGGGAAAATCCAAGCTCCAGACAAATGGGAGGTTAAGCCAGAGTCTCTTTGAGTCTCATCTAACCTTAGGATTCTGTAATTTGTTTGTAAGCTCCTCTAGCCTGTTCAACTCGCTTTGCATGAATCCACATGTGTGTAGGTGTGCTTTAATGAGTACTGGTTGTCAGTGAAGTTTCCCAGCACTCTCACCATGATGTCAGCTCACTCAAAGAGACAAAAATCACTGCCTTGTACAGTCTTTGAAGCATAGGCAGAGAGGAGGGCACCCACTTACACTTCCCTGTTAAACCAAGGGTGTTCAAGGGGCCACTGGTGTTCAGAACTGTTTTAAGCATTAGTTCTGACTCTGGGAAAGATGAAAGTCAAAACCCAAACCCAGGCTTGAGATCAGAAGTTCTCAGTTCTTACTCTGGTTTTGCACTAACTAGCCATGTGTGTCATGGTGAGCCACTCAGTCTCTCTGGGCTGTAGTTTCCCCACTTACAAAATAGGGCCGAGTGGGAGGACTCGGGAGGCAAATCCATGATTCATTCATCCATTCAACAAGCATGAGCCAGGCCCTGTCCTTGCTTCTCGGGATGCAGCTAAGATGATTGGTAAGGTGCCAAGGTTGGTTCCTTCCAGTGCCAACATTCTTTGTTACTAACTCCAGTGATGGAAGGAAAACAGGCAAGTGGCATAGTTTAGGTTTCCTTGATTAGAGTGATAAGTTAAGTGGCATAGAAGGAACAAAGAAGAATACATTTAATCATGAGACAGTTCCTCTAAGAAACAAAAGACGAGAGCAAGACCGCTCAGGACATCCAGAAAAGTGCTAAGTCCTGCCTCATCCCCGACCACTTCAGTTACCGACTATGCTGGGTGTCCTGAGGTCACACCCAGTGGCCACCAGTTCATGCATCCATAAAATGGAAATACTAACAATGAGGACTCTTGAGAAGCTTTGAACTTGAGTAAAAGTGAAATATTTAATAAGTGAAAAAGCTGAGAGTATAGTTCTGACACTCTGTGATGAGCTCATTTAAGTGCAGACGAGAAAAAGAGAGTTTTTGCTCTAGTCACGCAGTGAGTAGTTCATTTATTTGCCTAATACTTACTAAGCAACTACTGATGCAAAGAGGGACTATGTGAAGATGCAGATATAATTAAAATCGACCTTGATTGTGATACAGAGCCCAGAAGGTAATGATGGAGTAGTATGGCTAGTAAATGGCTTGAACAATATCAGGTATTTAAAGGCGATTCTGCTGCTTGTATAGTAAGACTTCAGAAAAAGAAAAAAAACTTCAGAAAAAACAATCCACTGACTTGTCTATGCTTGTCTTTCTACTCTTATGTTGATTACCCTCACTGGAGTAGGTCAGTAACTTCTAACTCATTTCTTGTCTTATAAGTAGAGATCTTTGTAAGAATGTTTTCAAATGGTACTTTCAAGTTGCAAGTGGCAAGAACTCCTTAGGGAGTCTTTAATCTCAAGATTATCAGTCTAGCTAAGTATAATTAAAAGACTGCCTTCTCTCTGTACTGCTGAGTAATGATGAGAAACAGTAGTGTAACTTTCTGAATGTTTGCTAACCATGTTCTCCACGGACAATTTTAGTCAGTGGTAATAATATTGTAGAGGTATCTGCAAATTTAATGGGCCAGAAAGGAGCATATTTGCTTCTAGATTTGATCCAATCAGACCAGCTCAGAGTTAACAGCTGAAGGCTGTATCTCTCTGGTCTAAAATATTTTGTAGTTTTCAAACATTTCTCAATTTATCTGCCCTGACAATTACTGTTCTACCTGGAAAATTTCATCTTATAAAATTAGATGCATAATTTAAGATTTTAGAAAAAAATGAAAAAAAAAAGATTGGGTTCAACTAAAAGTCTGAACTTTTTTTCTCCCCAGGTGAATTTCTAGCTTTTAATGATCTAAACTAAGTCTGGTTTTAGGTAGCAAATTTTTATTACTCTTAGGCTCCCTAGGCAGGTGTTTCTCAGTATTATTTCAAAGATTAAGCTTAACACAAGAGAGTATTTTTACCTATCGTATTAGAATTTTTTAAAGGAAAAAACCTGCTCGGATTTAAATTCGTGGAACACAGATCAAATAATCCAGGAAGCTTGCCAGGCACGGTTCTTAGTGCTGTGGCTGGAAACATGAACAAATACTTGGCCCACGTCATCAAGGAGCTCACAATTACATATTTTAGCTCTCTGACTTAAAAGCCTTCCATAAGACCTTAATGTGAAGGATTCATCTGGTTCCAGCTTAAGACTGTGCAATTTATATTCTATCCACACATTAAATTCTCATTACTGTAGCACAACACTTGCTTACTTGGAGTTGTAATCCACCGTTACATATATGCCCAACTAGTGAGTTTTCATACCGTTCGGATTCTCAGCCTGTTTTTTTTTTTTTTTGTATTTTTACATTTTCCCTCCCCATATCACTATAGTTAAGAATTCACCCAAATATTTCCAGTGATGCAAGATGAGACTTTGTGTTTGATCCCCATCTAGTATTGTAAACTTGTAAGACATTTCCTAAGCCGATGGATGCCAGGATATAAATGAAAAAAATATCGCTTTGCAGAATAGAATTATTGCTTTATCAGATTTTAAAAAAATGAAACATGATCCCCTTGCTCTATATGGTTTGTATAATTCCTAAGCATAGGGTTTTTCCCCCATTTTCCCCATTATTTTGTGCATACTATGCAAATTATACATTATCCCATAAAGAAAGGAAACATACTATAGTTTGTAGCCAACAGATCAAATTATCTGTTCCGTCCTCCTTAGAAACTTTGTAGAAATCGTGGGAAGAGTAAAATGGGTATGGCATGGAACTCAATGTGTTTCCTTTGAGCACTGGAAGAGGAACACACTTAGAGATCGGGACTGTGGGGGTGAGCTCACTCCAGGCGAGTGCAGGTGGAGCCCTAGAGGGGTGGATCCGCGTGTGCTCCCTGCCCGGGTGGTTTTACACACAGCTGACTCAGGAGGTTGAGGCCAGCAGACTCCTTGTGATCCGAGTGCTCAGACCTGCTGGGCTGGTGGCCTGGTGTTCTTACGTGAAGTACAGATCAGAAAGATTATTATCGAAGCTGAGTCTGGTTTGGGGCCCTCCAACTCCAACAAAGTGGAAAACTTAGAGGGAGGTCAACGGAGAAAGCAACAAAAAGTGATGAATAAAGGGTTGGAAAAGTGAGCTTTATGGGTAAACAAAGCAGAAGGTGGTTGAGAGATGTAAGAGGCTATACATATTTAAAGGGCTGTCATAGAAGACAGCATAAAAATCCTCTCACCCCTTCTTTAAGAGTCTCCAATGACTTCTATTACATTTAGAATAAATTCCAAACCCCTACCCCCAGCTTGCAAGGCCCTACATGATAGATGCCTTCTGCCTACCTTGCTAAACCCACCTCTTCTTACTTTCCACATCCTATCGTCCTCTAGTAGAGTGATTAGTGACCCCAGTTTGTCCAGGATTGAAGGCCTTCTCAGGAGGCAGGACTCATAGTTTTAATACTGATAGAGTCCCAGGCAAACGGACAAGCGATCACCCTAACCTCCAGTCACATGGATTATCTTTGTTACCTTCAGCATCTCCTCTTCAGTGTTCCTTTGCCTGAAATGCTTTCCTTCTGAGTGGAACTTAGGACCAATCTGCAACCTGCATTATGTCTAAGAGCTAAATTATTTCATTTTTCATTTTCCTTCTAAGTAATGATTGTCTTTGCAAAAACTGCTGGTTAATCGGAACGCAGGAGGCACCACAGCAACGGAGTCCGTGGAGCTTTCCTCTGGATGTCCCGATGTGGTTTATGATTCCAAGGAAGAAGTTTCACAATAATCTTATTTGCAGCTGTATTATCTGGTAACCCCACGGTCCATGACACCGTGTTTTGATTCAGGAGTTCTTGTACCACCCTGGGATCTTACGATTAGTGTATGGGTAGGTGCCCATTTGCCCACGCACATTTATGGGAAAGTGGATCTGTAAGGGGAGCAGGGGAGTGTCTGTGGTTTGCCTTTTAATTAAATCAAGTAAAAATTTATTGTGGCTTTCAAAATATCTCTCAAATTACTGTAAAAGAAGCCTTGGATACTTCTCAGAAAGTGTTATCACAGATTGTCTGGCAATGGCAAGGGTGGCAATATTAACAAATTCAAATTGATTGATGTTCTAAAAATCTTTAGTGTTAGTTATGATTTGTAACCTAAGTTTTCAACCTTAGAAAATACTGAAGCTGAGCCTAGGTCTACATTAGATAGTGAGACATAGAAGCTCCATCTTGTCCGCCACTTTTGAAAACCATCAGGAAGTCAATTGTTCAAACTTCCTGGTTAGAGATATCATCATTCACACTTTACATAATAAAAGCATGGCCCCAAAGAATAATAAGTAGCTTGCCCAAGATAGCATGTTTGCTTGCAGTGTAAATAATATTTATACATGCAAAAATGCTTGTCACGTGTTCGCACTGTCAATGAAATAATGATCTTTATTTGGAGAAGGAAATAAATCTGGACATCATCAAACTCATCCAACTATTATTTCTCATTTTTCTTTGAAAGTCTGTGCCTTTATGCCACAGGGATGGTATCAGGTTTTCACTCTTTTAAGAACTTTACTGGCATAGGCTCTCAAACCTGACCCTATTTATTTGATAATGACTTAGTACACCAATGACAACAGCAGGGAATTTGAAAATTAGTGGAATCCTGAGAAATACTACATTGAATTATTTTCTGCTGTTTTACAACATGACAGTTTGAATAGTTCTAGAAACTGGTGATCTCTCTGAACATAAATCTACTATGTTCCAAAATAATGTCTCAAAGTGTATTCTGTTTTGTTCTGAGGAAATAGTACGCACATCCCCCAACCCACACTCGTCACTGGAGATACAAGTGGTCCTTATCCAGCCATGATAATGTATTAGAAATTCATTTCTTGTCTTCCGTATTCGCCCACCCAGATTCTCTGCAGCTTGATGACTGGAGTATAAAGCTATTGACTATTACCAAGATATATTGTAAACTGTTTTAATTATGAATGTTTTAACATTGAAGAGGGCACATATGATTGTTATTTCAAATTTAAAATACTCCATTGTTAAGGATTAAAAATGTATTAATTCAGCTAAACCTATTGAACTAGATCAGTGATCATTTAGTCAGAGGGTTTTGAACTGAATGTTGAAAACACAAAGTGCTAGAGCTGCAAGGATTCTTACTCATCATTCAGGCGTTTGTTTTTCTGGAGAAGAAACTATGTTGATTACCTGCAAAAAAAAAAAGATCACTAGAACTGGGCTCTCTTGATTCCTAGTTATGTTGTCTCTCTTCCATACAACACTGAAATATACTTGGCCCTCTACAACTCTTCTCTTGTTGGTCTAGACATGATTTTTACACGTTCTGAAATGTTTTCTGCCAGGTACTTTGCAAGCAACCCGCGCCTTGATGGTGATTGGCATCCTGCTGGGACTGATAGCCATTTGTGTGGCCACTGTTGGCATGAAGTGTATGAAGTGCCTGGAAGATGATGAGGTGCAGAAGATGCGGATGGCTGTCATTGGGGGCGTGATATTTCTTATTTCAGGTAAGAGCCGTCCTGTCCCCCGTTGGCCTTATTAAACTCTCTCTGGCATGGTTTAAGATCTAGTTTTTGGTTTCCTTAATTACATTGGTTTTGTTGCACTTGGATCGATTTAATTCAGTTCCTTTAAAATCTGAAGACAGAAAACCATAAGTCCAGTTGACCTTTACATGAAAATTTGAGATTGCTGCCCATAATGGACAGGTCTATTCCCTGAAGTTTCAGGTACCAACTGGTTTGTTCGAACCGGTTTCTCCAGGCAAAGAGTGAGATTTCTTACCTAGCACACACTAAGGAGCAATTCTATATAATGTAGAGACTTTCCATAGTGTCCCTGCAGACACCGTGTGGAAAAGATGGGGGATACTGAAAGAGAACGTGAAGAACATGTCAGCCATGCAGGTGTGTGGAGAATGGATGGGGCTGGGGTTATTGGAGGAAGATGAGGACATCATTCCACGTGGGCAGGTCTGATTTCAGAACAAACACGCCGCCATCTATCCATCAGTGGAGAGAAATGCCAATTGGAGTGGAGGTGGAACATTGGAATCCTAGGAAATGAGAGTAAATGAGTTTGGAAAGAAAATAATACAACGAGGTCTTGAGAAAAACCTTGATAAAAGAATGAGGTTGTCTTTTCCATAGAAAATCATTATGTATTTATTGTTTTATTCACATGTTGATTAAAGAGTTAAGATCCTGTGACCTTCGAGAAAATGAGAGCCGGAGGAAGACATCGACACTTTGTAAAGCCTTATAATGAGGTTTATATTAAATGAGATAGTGTGGGTATAAAATTGTGTGTGTATAAAGCAGTAGGCTATATTACTATGTATTATCTATAGTATATGTGTCATATACTATATGTAGTGGTCTATTGTTTTGAAATAGACTATTATGTATACTATATAAAGTGTATATAGTAGTCTATTATTTTTGAAAATGACACCAATGATATAATCTACCACTAGAAAATTCTACCACTAGAATTAGACTTCCTTCTCTCATTTTGTTTTTAACAAGAGGAGGGGTCCTGCCCCCAGCATGTATGTGGATTTCATCAGTAATGTAGGAGTACGTGTGGGTTTGCTAAAGGCTTAATTAGTTTAACATGACTGGGCATTTAGTTTATTCAAATTGCTCCTATCAGGAAAAGCATGGATAGCATTTTATTCCCAGAAGTTTGATTTTACATCAAAGGCTATGAATAAAAGTTACTGTGTAGACCCTTCCTTTTGCTTGTCTCTTGTAAGTCTCACCCATCACTCCCACTTCAGTTTCTGGGACTTCCTAGGGAGGGAGGGTTACAAGTTCCAGAGCATTCTCAAGATCTATTTGAGCAGCCCAAAGCAGGAGTGTTTTCTCCTGAGTATTTAGAGGCAATTAGATTGCACCACTTTTCTGTGGGAGGAAGGAGGAAGGGGGGTAGCATAGAAACATTTAATCTGTCTAAATTGATGAATTTTTAGAATTACTGTAAAAAGAATTATTTAGTTTCTTTGGATAAGAAAAATTGAGGTGTTGTATGCTTCTTATAAGTGATAGACTGGATTACTTTGACTATACAGTTTCTCTATTACTGAAATATGAAAGGCAGGAGAAATTGGGAGTGTACTGTCCGTGTCGATCTGATGTGGTCAGCGAATCTCAAGGCAACCCCTAGCACGTCTGGCCAGTGGGCTGTAGGAGTTTAGGCGATCTGGCCCACTCTGAGACAGGTCCTGCTCCTTCCTGCTACCTAGGAATCTTTACTTTGATTTGATCCTTCAGAAGTGTAAATTTTGAATCTTGGCCAAGAAGAATGTAGAAGGGTTTTCATCCTCCCTTTTCTATGGGACTGGCTATACTAATAAGGACTTCGACTTTATCCAAAGTAGTCAAGTGCACTAACGTATAGCGCTGTATTTGAGAGAGATCTTAAATGACATGAACCTGCTGAACTGTTCCCCAAAAAGTGTTACTTATGCCGATGACCTTGAACTATAAGTGAATAAGATGACGTGAAGAGTATAAGCTATGCCTAACTCCAACCTAATATTTTGTCTGTCTTAAGAGAATATTTAGGATAAATCATGCCTGAACCACTAATCTCCCTAAAGTCATCTGAATTAAAATGGACTAAATTAAAAATGTCAGGACTGTTGATGAGAGTTAATTCTAGTAAAATACTTATACATGTAATGAGCCGTATATTTATGCTCCACGTTCCATGGTGATTAACAGTCTTTTGTTTTGAATTTCTGTAGGTCTGGCCGTTTTAGTCGCCACAGCGTGGTATGGCAATAGAATTGTTCAGGAATTCTATGACCCCATGACCCCGGTCAATGCCAGGTAATGCTGTTCACGCGTATAGTTTGCTCTCTGAGAAAATACCCTTGTTATGTTCTGCATAGTCTGGGTCGTGCTATAGCTTCCAGATTTGCCATCCAGAATTTTATGCAATTTTCTGTCAAACTTGAAATAATTTGAATGGCCTGTAACTCATGTTAAACTAAGTTTGGTACTTGCTTTAACAGCCTATATTAATGACAAAATGAACTTCAAGGTAGAAAAGTTCCAAGGTGTGTGCTTTTCAAATGTATGCCAAAATGTATGTTTTTCCATATTTAAAAAAATATTATTAATAAAGATACCAATATATTTGAAATTTCATTTTGAAGTGTATTCTGATACTTATAATACTTAATTGTGACTATTTGTAACTGAACACAGCTTATGATTGATCGAAAAAATAGTATCTCCTGTAGAGGTTAATAAATAACACTTCATTTCTAACAGTTTATTAATCTTATTTATGGAAAACAATCTATTTATGAAAATGATAAGTTACCGCTTTGAAATTCTGTGTCTCATCTCAACCATAAAATTAACTTTACAAAAGTCTTCCTTCTTAATACTGCAAGTTGTGGAAGTTAAAGAGCTGACTCCGGGCTCTCACTTAATGACACTGTTTGATCAGAACAAGGCTCCTTGTCTCATTGTATTCACATCTTTAGAGGCTAATAACTACATTTAGGATCAGGATGTTAGGCTGTAATTATTGTTTGTTAAGTGCTAAGATGAATGGATGAAAACTCTAGTGGTTGGAGAGAGAAGGTGTGTTTCTCTTTGTGATGATCACCCATGCATAGGAGGACACGTACCGCGATGATTGTGTTGGAACCCATCCCATAAGATTTACCACATAGGGGCAGAAACTGCTGGAGGTCAATAGGCTAAAATTTTACCAGTAATGGATATGAAAGCACAGTACAAATTGCTAGGCGCTGTACACTTGTTTGCATTGTCTCACATGATCCCCAAAGCCGTTCTGTGACACGGATGGGATCAACCTGCTTTACGAGAAGCAGTAACTGAGGCTGAGCGGTGGAGTTCCCAGCCCAGTGTTGCAGCACTTGAGAATTTGCTTTAAGATTTAAACCCAGGCCTTTTCACTCCAGATGCAGCCCTTCTCTATTCTTATTGTCCACCATCAATCGCAGGTCTTCTCCCCAGAAGTATGGCTTCATACATCCGCCTGGGTCAACTTAATCTAGAACAACCTGTGGGCTGCTGAGAAGTCTTCTGCACAAAACCACAAATTTCAGATTTTAGTGTTTATAGGTACCTGGGATTAACTATGCCAAACGTTAGCAGTCTCCACCACACTGTAGCAGTTTCTTTAAAAAGTATGGCTGCTGCTTCGTGCTACCACGCCTTGTTAAGTGTCAGCCTAGGATCCGAGGACCAAGCTGACTTCTGAAACATGTGAACATGCTTTACAAGTCTCCTACACGTGGGAGAGTCTTTCATTTTAGTTGTGTAATAGTTGTGAAATTAACCTGCTATTGCATGTTGTGTTGCCTGATCTACTATTGCAAATTGTCAACGACGGCATTGTCAACATTCTTGTGTGTGTGTTCACAAACCTCAAAGTACTTCATAAAACTTAAAGAGATGATGAGGAGTTATTTCAGTGGGAAAACGTAGTAAGTATGATACTGATTTCTTTCCTTAATTACGTTAGAAACACTTCCAGTGATTCATTGATTAAACAGGTGCGCATGATCTTTTCTTTCTAGGTATGAATTTGGACATGCTCTCTTCACTGGCTGGGCTGCTGCTTCTCTCACCCTCCTGGGAGGTGCCCTGCTTTGCTGCTCGTGTCCCCGGAAAACAACATCTTACCCAACGCCACGGCCCTACCCGAAACCTGCGCCTTCCAGTGGGAAAGACTATGTGTGACACAGAAGCAAGCGGAGACAACTCTGTGGGGGAGAAAACAGGAAATGGACATGGAAATACTGTCACTGACATTAAGAGCTTAGACTTTTGGCTCTTGTAGTCTGAACTATGGTGTTACTAAAAAACCGTATTTTTTTAAATACCCATTACTAAAAATGGCTTTTTCTTATTTTAGCTCCTTTCCTCAATACAGGAGGGAAGTATTTTCCATTTGTATCACTGCTTCCCATTGAGTAATCATCTCAGTTGTGGGAGGAGGGCGCTCCTTAAATATATATAGATATGTACATATACATGTTTTTCTATAAAAAAAATTAGATGGTGAAAAATCTTATTTTCCTTATGTGGGTACCAGCATACTTAAAATATATCTAAAAAAGAAAAATATATTTAATTCTATATTGATTAAATAGGTAGTTTATATGATATTTTCCTCTTCTTTGTTTATGTACACATAGATAATAAGTCAAATATCATTTACCGTCCTTCACCAGCTTATAGTGTCTTTCACAGAAGACCTGACCTACTTTACCAAGTATGAATTATTTCAATTCTTCCCATGTGCCCTTTACGTATACTTACATATACTTTTTACTATGATCTTACAGTATTTGCTTTGTCATCGGTCATTCTTCATGCCTTTGCTTTTTGTGAGGTTGGGCTTAACTCTTGAATCTGACAACACATTTTATATGCCTATAATTTAATTCTTAAAGTCTATAAGAATCTCTTACAAATCAGAGCGTTGGGAGCAAATCATTCTGTGCGACTAGATGGTATATTCCTGTTGACCTTCCCACACGCTCCCTGTACTCTGACCTAGAACATGCCTGTTTGCTTTGAAAATATTTGTTACATTGAGGAGCTGTGTGCTGCTTTCCCAGGTGTTGTAACACAGTTTCATTGATTGAATTTTTTGAGCTACTTTTTCCCAGTTGTATATCCTCCCAAACTACCTTTTTCTTCCCCTCCTTCCTCAACTGTACTGCTTTCCCATACACTTTACCTCTTGTCAGAGACGGGTAGCCTGCTTGTCTGCATGGAGTGTTGGACTATCTGCAGTGACAATCTGATGACAGATATTCCCTCTGTTTCTGTAAGGGAGTCATTTACTCTTTCTCCTCTTTTCCCATCTGTCAAATTGAAATAATGATACTTAACCAGCTGGTAAAGTGGTGTAAGTATTAATTAGCTGATATTATGCTCATTCTTTGAACATGAAATATGCCTAAGTAGTATTTGTATTTGCTAAATTGGCTGTTAAGAAGTCATTGAACCAGACCTACATGCAGGCATTCACGTTGTTCAGCACCTTCTTTTCTCCACAGGTCCATGTCCTTCCTCTCAGCTGCGGCCACCATGTTGTTGGTGCTCTGTCCCATTTTAACAATTGCTCTTAGTTTTCTGGTCTGTGGAAAATGCTCCTTCACTTGAACAAGATGATGTAATGGAAAGGGTGTTGACTTCAGTGTCTGGAGACCTAATTTGAGTCTTGGTGCTATCAATTACTGTGTGAGTTTGGGCAAGGCACTTGGTTGCCCTAGATTTATTGCTTCATTTATAAAAAGAGGATTGTATTCCTGACCTGCCTACCTCACAGGGCTGTTGTGGGGATCCCAGGAGATGGGATGTATGTGAATGTGATTTTGTAGGATGAGAAATATTGGACTAGGGGAAAGAATTAAGGAATTCAAGTGCATGGGTTTGGGATTACTTTTCAAATGACTGAAAAGAGAGAAATTTTAAGACATGGGTTTCTTGCCTTAACCATTCTTTCCAGTGATGAGACACTAAAGTGGAATTCAGCTTTTAAGTGAAAAGGATTCTAAGAAAGTGTTAGTTTTCTTCAGTCAGAATGGCCTGATGCTTTTTGTGGGTAAGCTTTTCTCCTATTAGGAATGCAGACTTGACCTAGGACAATTTTGCAGATGTGATGGATAAAACAGAAGTGTCAGTGTTGGCAAACCAAAGAATGGAAGATTTTTTTGAATTATAATGACTTACAAGGGTAAACAAGGTGGATATCTCTCAAGTGATGTCACTGGAGGTGTTGCTATCAGCTGGCAGCTAGCACTGCTAGAAAAGGGAGTTGGGGACTGTAAGTCATAGTGAAACCACATGGGGAAATTATCCAAAGGACTGCATCATAGAATCTGAACCTCATAAATTTCAGTGTATCTTCCAAAAGTCTGTGCTCCTAGAATGTGTAGTTCAAAGAACCTCTGCTACATGCATAGAGCCTAATGATGGGTAGATATAAATACATGGGGTTACTAGTTGCTAAACTCTAAAAAGAAATCTATAGTCCAAAGTGGCCAACAGGATTGTTACACCAGAATTTATCTAATTTTGATATTTTTGTACTCTGCTACATACCTGGAAACAGACAAATAGATACTTGGGGTTTTGTAATGGGAATTTGTATAAAGCATTACTCTTTTTTCAATAAATTGGTTTTTTTTGTAATATAAAACAAATCCTTGGTTTGTTTTTTTAATCATTTATTTCAAGATTGCCATGCTTGGAAAAGAAGATGGCTTGGGACAGCACCTGACTCACTGTGTGTCCCTGGGAAAGAGCTGTGGTGCCTCTGGGCCATCTGTCAGCTATTTGAGTGACTCCACCCACCGGGATGCCCTATTTCTCACACACTGTGCTTCTTCTTCATCAAGGGCGGTGATAGAAGAGAATGTCAGGAGAAGTTACTTAATTTTCCTCACCCATAGAAAAGGGACATGCTATGGTAAGTAATTAAGTGAAAAAACAGCCAACTGTAAAGTACTGTGAAAACTTAAGGTGGTTGTGTTCCTCACAGGTTGGAAGAGAGGAAGATAGCCAGAAATCCATTATTGTTTTTGTAATGATTATTATTAAAACTAAGTTTTAGGTTGGCAAATGATAAAACTCATCCACTCATTATCTGAAAATGTCAATAATTGATAAAGCCTTAATTGAAACCTCTCCCTAAGCAATTTTCATAATAAAGAGACAGCCTTGTAAGCAAAGGATTGCTGCTCTATGTGGAGTCTCAGACATTAGCACTAAGGGTAAGAGACTAAGATTATTGTCAGGCAGTTTGATCTGAACTCCCCTTAAATTGTTGTTTGTTTTATTTGTTTTAGACTATTTTTTCTTTTTTTTTTTTAAACTGAGGGAGTGGGGATTGAACCCAGGACCTCGTGCATGCTAAGCAAGCACTCTACTCCTGAGCTACACCCTCCCCATGAATTCCCCTTAAATTAAGCAGATGCATCAGAATCCCCATTCTTTCTACTGAATTTAAATCTCTGGGGTGGGTTCCAGGCTCATGAAGTTTGAGAGAAAATAAAATTCCTCAGTGCTTCTGACGAAAACTCTTCAAAGGAAAACCTGGATTGTCAATCATACCAAGTAGACATTCATCTCTATGTAAGCTCATCCTTATCAGACGCCATTGTCCTGAAAGCCATGTCATTTCTCACCCCCATCATTTAGTACTTTCTATGTGGACCTGTGCCCTGGTCCAAGGAAATCTTTGTACCATTCCCATTTTCCCACATTTTAAAGCCTATTGTTAATTCTAGTAAAATCTGGTAGTGGATTTTTTTCCCTTCTCTTTGTGTGTGGCTCGGGTATAAGATTTCCACAGCCTCCTCCTCCACCACCCCAGACATACCTCGTGTACCTCCAGCCTGCCCTAAAATCTCTACAAATAGGTGGTACCATGGAAACTGGCAGAAGTCACTGCAGGTTCTAGGGTTATGTGGGGACAGCTTGTTGAGTTTAAAAACACAGTGAGAAACGTTCTCAAGGCTCTGAAACACTGCAGACCTCATGGCATTTTGTATACCCATCTTCCATTGACAGGTTTTTCCCCACATGGCCAGTATCAGCAATTAGACAGGAGATATGAATTTATGTAATTAATGTTTACTGAACTCATATGTGGAATCTAAAAAAAAAAAAAAAGAAAAAAGAGGACACTAATGAACTCACCTACAAAACAGGAATAGACTCATAGACATAGTAAACAATCTTATGGTTACTGGTGGGGGGAAGAGAGTGGGAAGGGAAAAATTGAGAGTTCAAGATTTACAAATATTAACTACTATATATAAAAACAGATAAAAAACAAATTTCTTCTCTATAGCCCAGGGTACTACATTCAATATCTTGTAGTCACCTATAATGAAAAAGAATATGAAAACAAATAAATGTATGTATGTGTATGAATGAAACATTATGCTGTATGCCAGAAATTGATACTTCTATACTTAAATAAAAATTAAAAAAAAAAAGAGAAGTGAGCTCTAATACAGTAAGGACAAAAGACTTTATTTTTGATGATTATTTTTACCATAATATTTATTTTTCTGATAATAAAATCAAAACTTATTAATCATTAAAGTAGAAAAGTAAAGTAGAGATAATTATTTTAAAGACTATAATAACCATATTACTCAAAAGCAAAACTATTAACAATTTGATGTGATCGTCTTAGTCTTTCTTCTTTCCTAAAGATAAGCTTTGGAGCTTGTTGTTATTTTTTACTTTTTAATCACATGGAAAAAATAATTTTGATTTCTGTCCTGTTTTCTATTCATGTATATAGTAATATACTGCTACCATGCAGACTTCATAAACAGTCATTCATTCATTCAGGTAATATTTTTAAGAAGTTAATATTTGTTAAATATTTTCTACCACAACGGAAATGGTGCCCTGGATTTGTGCAACATAGAAACCATGAATAAAATAGACAAAGCACTTTCCACTCCAGGAATTTATATTCTAGATGGGAAACATAGACAATAAAATATATATGCTAAATATGTAGCATATTAAATAGTGGTAAGCCATATAGATAAAAACTAAAGTAGGCAAGGACTGAGAGGGTGTGGGGAGGGTAGCAATTAAAAATAATGAGGTCTTGGAAGTCCTCAATGAGAAGATGATGTTTAAGAAACAGCCTAAAGGAGATGAAGCAGAAAATCAAGTGGTTATCTAGAGGAAAGAACATTCCAGAAAAAGCAGGTCTAAATGCTCTACAGGGTATGAAATGTATAAATGTAAAAAATGTTCAAGAAAGAGTAAGGAGGCTGGAACGCTTTAAGCTAGGAAGAGAGTGGTAAGAGAGGAAGGCATGATGGGAAAGGGCACCTAAACTGTACAGGACGTGGTGGACCACTGTAAGCACTTCATCTTTCATTTCAGTAAAAGAGTGTTCATTTTTGAGAAAAGAAACCACAAGAGCTAAATTAAGGGGTAATTTTCCCTGTTGTGTTGAGAATAGTCTATAGGAGAGCAAGGAGAAAAGGCGATGAGTTCAGATGGAAAGTTACCACAATAAGCCTGGCCAGAGATGGCTTGGTGATAGCATGTGCAGTAAGAAGTGCTTAGAATCTGGATCTCATTCTAAAGTAGAGCCCGCCAGTTTTGCTGATTGACTGGAAATGAGATTTCAGATTAAAAGAGGGGTCAAAGATGACTCCAAGACTTTGGGCCTGCCTGAGCAATTAATAGTCTGGAGCTGCCAGAAACCAGGGAGGGAAAAGTATGGAAGGGTAGATTTGGAAGAGAAAATTAGGTTTATCATCACTAGACTAAAAAGTCAGTAAAAGTAGAAATTAAATCTATTTTACCCATTATTGAATCTTTTATTATCTTCCAAACTTTTTATTCCAGTATTGTCAAGAGTATCCCCAAAGAAGTGCGGTGTATTAGAGTCTTAGGCCTGCCCTAGATTTTGGTCCTGATTCTGCCCTTCACTAAGAGTATCTTTTAATGATTACATTTTAGTAATTTAATGTAGTAGTCAAGACCAAATGTGCCAGGTTAGGTATTCTTGGAAGCAGGATGTCAAGACAGAATTGCAAGAGATGGAATGTTAATGCTTGTGGAAGAGAAAGGGGAAAGAAAGCAGGAGTGGACAAGAAAGGCTTTACCAGGGATTGGCAAACTTTCTGTGAAGGGCCAGATGGTAAATATTTTAGGCTCTGTGGAATGCATATAGTCTCTGTCACATATTCTTCTTTGCTTTTTGTTAGAAAAATTCTGTTTATGGGATGTCCAAAAAGAAGCTGTGGTCCAGATTTGGCTCATTGGCCATAGTTTGTCAACACAATCTGGTCTGACAACTGTGAAAGGAGAGAGGAAGGGAGCCCTGGTTTAAAGGATGTCCATAAAAGAAACCTTCACTGGGCAGAAATGGCCAGACTCTCGTACCCCTGCTGTGCTTAGTCATCATCTGAGAGCTGTCCAGCAAGAGAGTGGTTTCAACCAGAAGGCTGCAGCAGACCCTAATGGCACTGCAACTAAAAGCTGTTGGCAAACTGTCCCCAACATGGCAGACTCTGTTAAAAGAGGGGTGTAAATAGTGCACTTCCTGCATGCCACATGAAAGTACAGAGAATTAACCACATAGAGGTTTGTCTCATATAACAAGTCATCCAGAGGTAGGTAAACCAGGGATGGCATGAAGAATCTGTAACATCATCAATAACCAGGTATATCCCATCTTCTTACTCTATCATCCTCAGTGTGTGGCTCCATTCTCATGGCTACTTTATGGCCTCAAGAATACTACTCAGCCTTCACCCTTATTACCTTATTCAATGGAAAAAGGAAAACATAGGAATGATAAATACAAAATTCACTGTAATATTTCTTCTGGAAGAAGACAGTGGTGGGATGGATGGAGAACTTACAGGCATATTGATGTTGGTTATGTTCTAGTCCTTGGGTTAGGTAGTGAGTAGGGACATTCATTATACAATTATTCTTCTTTAAAACTTACATACATTACATAATATTCCTTGGTTTGTATCAAACAGTGTTAGAGAAGACAATAAAGAAATATGTCATAAAACAAGGAAATTCTCAGCCGACTTCCATTTTAATGTCTCATTGAATAAAATGGTGCTTCTACAGTCATATCCAGCAACAAGTGAAACTGGAACATTTGGTTTCACAGATGGGCACATCACTGTCCATGAAATCAGAGTTTGCCTGCCTCATTAGCTACATCACCTCGACCAACTTACTAGTATCCCTTAGCCTCAGTAATAACATATGTCCAACTTAACCCACAGAATTTTAGTGGACGTCAAATGACATGAAACTCATGAATGCCCTTTGTAAACTGAAAATATTGAACAAATAAAAGGGATTATGGTTCTTAGGCACAATTCTTTTGAGGAAATGAAAGCCTTTATTTTGATTATTTCAAGTACACAGTTGACTGGGTAACGTTTTTTTCTCTGATTTCATATATTAACCTATTTCAGTGTCTGTCTTCCAGAATGATATATAGACTCAGCACTGAGAGCCCCTGTTACAGACTTAAGAAGCCAGGTTATCATAGTACATCAATATAGACGAGCCTTTTTTTTTAAAAAAAGGATAAAACAGAAAATGTAGACACCATAAAAATAACATCTAGATGCAGCAATGTTACTACATATTTTACTTCTTTCTAAGATGCTGGAAACAAAGCAATTTTGCTGAAATGTTCAGTAAAACTATTCTCTATTCAATTCAACATTTATTTAGTGCTTACTGTGTGCCAAATCCTGACCCAAACAGAATTGATATAGAGAGATGAGTAAAATGTAATCTTTGCTTCAGGACCACCTTTTTGCAGAAACTCAGATGGGCACCATTCTCATCGTAATCTCCATGAATGATGCGTCCTAGAAGCTGTGCAGTGTATAGAGCCCAGAAGGCCACATGCAGGAGTCTTAAAAACAGAAATTATGGTGAATAAAACCATAAAAATAAATCAGATAAGACACAAGCCAGTTTTGTGAGAAGAACCTTGAATGACTGCTGATAATCAGGGGGAAATGACTAATTTCATATTTTTCAGATTGGTAAAAATCTTAAAATCTAAATGTACCAAGGGTTGACTTGGATTTGAAGAAAGAAGTTCTCACCTGCATTTATAAGTGTAAATTGGTAAACCGCTATCGAGAGCCAATCTTAAAATGTCTCGTAAAGTTGAACCCTTCACTGCGATTCAGCAATGCTAACTTGAGATACACCCTGCTTCCATTTCTGTGTCCTGTAGTCTACTGTCCAAATAGTAACAGCAGGGAGCCTTTGAAGACATAAGTTAGGTAATTCTCCTTCTCTCTACAATTCACAGTCCTCCAAAATTTCCAGCTAACTTAAAATAAAACCTGGCACTACCTTCCTACATTCATACCTTACCATTTTCCTCCTAAATCATCTTGCTCCAACCACTCTGGTCTCTTTGCTATTTCTGTGACACAATAGGTAAGTTTCTTGAATTTATGGTTTTTTCTTCCAGCATCACTTTTCTCCCAGAAGAATCACAAATACCACCATATCAGAAAAGACTTGTCTGATAACCCTATCACCCTGTTCTTTTGTTCTGCTTTATTTTTCCTTATAACGCAATGAGAATGTCAGAATATTATATATTGAGACATGTGTTAGAGTATTGCCTAACCATCCCACTGGTAAATACTCCATGAAAGCAGGGGGTTTATGTAGTTATGTATTCTCTATGTTTGTTCCTTACTGTGTCACAGATATATAGGACCACGATGCCTACTCCATGGTAGAGCTCAAATAATAATTAGTAGATACATTAAGTAGAATAATAAATAGTGATTAGTTTAAGGTAGAACAAGGTGGATTCAAGAGACTCCATTCTTTTTGTTATAATTATTACTAGGAAGGAAAACTTTCTTTTTCTAGAAATGCTAGATGGAAAGAGAAAAGCCTAGAGCCAAATATAAATGAGTAAATAAAGCCAGCTCTGTGAGGAAAGCAGGGCTGCAAGATGGAGAGAAATGGAGTCTGACAACATAATTCCAGCCCCTAGTTCCAGCCATACCTCGAGTTAGTTATAACTGGACTTTTCAGTTATGTGCACCAATAAATTTCTTGTTTTCTTAATGCATTTCAACCTGAATTTCTGACATTTGCTTCTGAAAGAGTCTGGACTTGCATAATCATCAATCTTCTTATATACAAACAGCTCAATTGAGATCTGGAAAAAAAGGAAGAGTTTTGACCAATCTCACAAAATTAAGGATGGAGCCAAGACTTTATTTTGGATCTCTGAGTCCAAATCCCAGTCTTTTTTCACTCTGTTTCTTAGCTGGCTGTGCAAATACATTCAAACCCTCCCATGGTCTCAGGTGGTTGTTGTACATTTACAAAACAGCCGAGTATTCAGGCCAGGAATCCTAGGAAATTAAGTAGGTTGAGATGAACTTCCTGGGTTATTTAATCTTTTAAAATTTAAACTGCTACCTCACCGTAGGGGAGTCCAGCTCAGAAACAAGAAAAAAACATCCCTGTAAGGAAAATGTCAGGATTAATCCTCTAAATCTAACGTAAGTTTATAAGTTTGCTAGAGAAAGAAAATCGCTTTTATAAAGACTTGTTTTTCCTCATAAAACTTGTAACATTCATGCTTTTTCCCCACAGTTTATTGCAAGTCATAAATCCTTTAATTCCCTGCAACCCGGTGAATGTAACCCGATCATTGTTTCTGTGCACTGCTGTGAACCTGACAGACCCCACGAGTTCAGTCTTGGGACTGTCAGAGAATTATAAGAAAATGTCTAGCTCAGTACCTGGAACATAGTAGGCATTTTTAAAAAATTGAAGTATAGTCAGTTACAATGTGTCAGTTTCTGGTATGCAGCATCGTAGTAGGCATTCTGATACCTTCTATTCCTGACATATGAACACAGATGTGCCTTGTCTACAGTACTGCAAAAGTTTGCAGAGGAGTTCTCTTAATTTTTATAATTTTCGCAGTCTGAGGCGACCACCTTTACTGGATTCCCATGTTTTTAATACATATTAGAAGAAAATTAAAATTAATCTAGAAAAGAACAGCCTCCACATTAAATTTTAATGTTATTGGAGAAGAAAAACATGAAATTTTGTGATAGAATTTATCTTTAAATTCTCGTATTTATGACTTTTTATTGCAGTTTTAGAGACATTTTCAAAAACTCTAGTTAATCTAATTTTCACAAGCAATGTGGTTTATGGTTTATATTAAACTATTTATTATGGTGGGAACAATGTAAGTAAAGCCTGAATCGGTAAGAAACAATTACTTGGTTGTTGGGACAAAATTAGATTAAAAAACGTTCTTCAAATGGATGTTAGAGATTTTTTTAATTAAAAGATAAAAGTAATATTTATTGAAAAATCATTTGCATGAATATGGCATTATTTAACTCTTGAAGGAGTTTATCTATTCAGCCAATTTCAACAGGGTGTGTTGAAACTTGTTTTTGCTATTAATGGCTTTTGAACTCTCTTTTATTTAAAAAAAAAGTAAGTTAAAAGCATGCATTGTTCAGAAAAATCAAAAATGTTAAATTCATATATATCTATACTGAAATTTTAAAGCACATGTTTCACTTTAACTATTAATACATTGTCCTTTGATGCCAATCAACCTTTCATTCAGCCAAAATTACAAATGCAGTACGCACAGCAAACTGTATATAGTATGCTCTGAACACTTACCTAATCCTATCAATTTTATTTTTCTTTAAATTGAACTGAGCGTCTACCCTGACACAGTCATAAGGCCAGCACTTAGCTTTGTAAAGCTGATAAGACATGGTTTGAAACTTCAAGTATCTTAGAGGGTAGTGTTTTCGGTTGAAAAACTGCCCTCGCTGAAAAATCCTCCAGACTGAGGTAAAACTTTCACAGGAAACAACTCTCAAAACAAGATGCAGCATCCTTTGGTTTCTCCTTCATGATTTGTCATCAATTCCCTTTCAACCAAAACCCATCTAAAACCATATCAAATATAAAACTCCAGACTCAACGTATTTCATGTACTCCAGGCTTGATACACAGCTTGATACCCCTAACATCTCTAAAGGGACGTTTAATAAGAATCTCAAACTACACAAGAGCAAAAATAAACCCCTGATATCAAAGCAAACAAAACAAAAACCTGAGAAGGCTCCGCTCTGCTCAGTTTGACTGCAACCCTGTTTCATCAGTGCTCTGGGCCAAAGCCTTGACAATATCCTTGACTTTTTACTCTTTATCTCTCACACTACATCCAATCCATTATCAGAGCCTGTTAGCTATAGTCCAAAAGTTATCTCAAACCGAATCACTTCTCACCACCTTACTCCAAGTCACATAGCCTCTCATTTGGATTAGTCATATTTCATTGGATCTTTTTATTGGTCACCGGGCTTCAATCCTCGTTCACGCACGGTCTGATTTTCAGACAGCAGCATGATTATGCTAAAACCCAATTCATATCATGTCATTCTTCTGTTTAAACCCATCCAAAGCTTTTACATCTCACTAGGAATAAAACTCAAATCCCGTACCTTGACCCCTTACCTGTAAGTCTCTATATATTATATGGCCTTCAGTTATATCTCTGATATCGTCTCCTCTCCCTGCCTCATTCTTTGTCAACCACAAAGATCTCCTTGCTATTCCTCACATACATAAAGCATATTCCCAACATAGGATATTTGGATTTACCATACCATCTGAGCAGACAGTTCCTCCCCCAGATATCCACATGGTTTATTTCCTCATTGCACTCAAGTTTTTACTCAAATGTCACCTTGTTGAAGAACCCTTCCTGACCAACTTAAAAATATAACCCAGTCCTTCATCACTCTCTAACATCTTACCTGCTTTTTATTCATAATTTTTATCACCAACATATATATACATTTATCTATATATCTAAATATATAATATGGATATTATATATTTCTATAAATATAAAATCTACTATATATATTATATATATATATATATTTGTTTGTGTGCATATCTTTTATCTCCCTAACAAAATGCAAGCTCCATGAAACTAGAGAATTTTTCAGTTTTGTTTACTGCTGTACCTCTGGTTTCCACAACTGTGCCTGTCCCAGAGCAGGTAACTAACAACTTCTTAATTAATTAGTAATTAACTTTTCTTCTTTTCCTTTAACACTGTCTTATACTGTGCTTCAATGATTCCTAAAAAAAACTGTAACAATTCTTTATTTCTGATTTTTCCACTTGCATCCTCTGTGTAAGATAGAAGTGACATCACATCTCTACCCCTTGTGAAGTGGCCAAGGTGTAGAATGAATAAAAGATTAAATATCATCCTTTGTTACACCTTTGTAGAATTCCAGGGATGAACTGACCACCAGGAAGGGAGCTATAGAAATGAAAATAGTGAAGACAAAGACAATTTCTTCTTTGCTCAAAATTCTCTTCCACTTTGGACTGAATGAGAAGCTTGAGGTCAAATGGTACGAGCTAGCCTAGCTGAATCCTCTTTCCAGCATCCTGGACATGTGGTCATCCCTTCTACCTCCAAAGACAAGAAACTCACTGCAACGCAGGGCTGCAGACAGTATACGTCAGAAACTTCTCCCAGGTAAGCTCCATCCTCTGGAGCATCTTTCAGAGGCCATATTCCACGTATCACTAGAGAGTTTTTACTGTCATGTTCCCAAAGAACTAGCTTCCAGGCCCTCTTTCAGTTTTGATCCTAACCAGGTACAAAAATCTGTCATAATTTCTGAAGCTCAACATTAAGTTCTACTTTCTCTGCCAAACTTCAAGGCCTTGGGGCAACATTGTCAGTCTTTCTATAATCATGACTCAGCTCCCAGATCACAGAAAAGAGACACTGAGAACCTCCCAAGAGAAACTCTTTTGTCGTGAACCTACACCAGGGCTAGATTATGTGAGAGGCTTGCCAGTGCTGATGAACAGTAAAGTCACTCACAGTTCTAAGAATGAGGCGCCACCTGGGTTGACATGAGCTTTCTCACTCTCTAATCAGTCAGGAATTCACAATGACACTTAAATAGCTTTGTGATTAAGTTCATTTCCTCTTACTTAATTTTGTGACCTTGATGAGGTCATTAATCCTCTCTAAGACTCAAATTTCCTCAGCTTTACTTGAGAATAATAACTACCTAAATCATTGGATTGTTGTTAGCATTAAACAAATAGTCATACTTCCTGGTCCTCGTAGTCACTCAGTAACATTACCCACTAATATAGGACATAGGAAAAATCAGATATAGGTTTATTTTCTAGAATTCTTTGCTATATCTCCAGTGAAAGTTCTCACTTAGAAGTAAAAATAACTAAAAGGTAAGGCTTCTCAGAATCGGAGAAAAACTTTGAATTATTGATCATTCAAAGGAAATTTTTATAAATCATTTTGCACATATATGTTTCTAGTAAAAGTTAATCATGCACTTGAAGACATTCCACTTAATAATAATACCATAATCAGGAAACTTTTTTTTCTATTATCTAGACAATTTGATAACTTCAATATTAATACAAACAGTTATTCTTGGTAACACTGGGTATGTCAGATATGAGATTGGATTTTGGGAAAAATGGGTTGGTTCTTATCAATGTGATAAAGGGAATCATAAAATTAGTCTTTATCAGTTCTTCAGCACAATCATTCCAGTGTAGTGGTTTTCAAAGTTTAATGCTCAATCTTCTGGGGAACCCTGAGACATATTCAGGGGTTTTCTGAAGTCAAAACTATTTTTGGAGTTCTACTCAGATGTTATGTGTCATTTACACTGATGGTACAAAAGCACTGGGTGGTGAAATTTCTGGTATCTAAACGTGAATTAAGGCTCTGACACCAAAATATATTTGTTGTCACAGTATTCTTCTCTGCCGCATCAGTGTAGTTTATTTTTCAAAGAATGTCCCTTTATGAACCACTAAGAATTATTAATTTTATTAAATCTCAACCCTTGACTGTATGCTTTGTTAATATCCTGTGTGAAGAATGAGAAGCGCGGGCCAAGCACGTCTCTGGCACACCGAGGTACGGCAGCTGTCTCAATGCAAAGTGCTCGTGTGACTATTTGAGTTGCAAACTGAACCAGCTGCTTTTTCCACGGAACACCATTTTTACTTGAAAGACTGATTGAAAGACAAACTATGGTTAATAAATCTCAGGTATTATGCAAACATTTCTTTGAAAATAAAAGAAATGAGAAAAAATGGAATATCTTGCTTATCTGTCATTTTAAGGAAAACAACTGAGAACATTTGTTGCCTGCGGTAAAATCTGCACTTTCGAATGAAAGTGTACATCTACTTGCAGCTTGGAAAATGTGTATCTGCCATCATGAACTTGACAGCTTTCCTGTGTTTAAAGATGTTTTAAAATGAGATTGGTGATATTAATAAAGGTGATTTGTTAATATTGTGGAATGAAATATACCATCCACTTGTAATACTATATAAACTAGTAAACTAATATTTTACAAATATCCAATGCATAGTGTTACAAAATCATGCATGGATAAAATATTGATGCCAAATGCAAGATATTCCATTTTTTTCTATATACCATATGTTCTTTATCCATTCCCCTAAGGGTAGACATTTGGTCATTTCTGTATTTTGGATGTTGTGAATAATCCTACAATAAACATGGGAGTGCAGCTATCTTTCTGAGGTCCTGATTTCAGTTCCTTGGTTAACCACCGAAGGGTGGAGTTGCTGGACCCATCTCAATAGTTGGGTCAACTTACTCCTCATGCATTTTCTATCAAATTATTTGCACCTGCTCTTCAGATTCCTGGCTCTGCCAAGTCCCCTGACTATTCCCTACCTGGTTTTCAGTGATTCCCTATGTAGAATATCCAGTTATTTTCTTACTCCTGGTGCAGGAGTGTACCTCGTAATAGCTTTCTTGTCAGTTTTCAGAGATTGTATACAGGTGAAGATGATGCTTTGGGGCTTCTCTGATACAACGTAACTGTTTAATAACTCTTTAGCTCATATCAAACTCTCATTCTATTCTAGTTTGGTAATATTCACATTACAATTATCTATTCAAATCCTGGAACTTATGTACTTACATATTAACTTTTTCTGATTCATTAAATACACTTTTTCCCCACAAATCTGATGGAGGTTTTAGTGTATGTGAAATGTCAATATGTACCAGGAAGGTGAATTTGCTTGGAATTCAGTGTTGCTAGAGCTAATTAATTGTTACTAAAATTAAAAAATGAAAGGACCTTATAACTGTGCTGAAGTGTGCCCTATATTCTCGGTAGTCCTTTCAGGAACTAGCACAAAGCCATATCTATGATAAGCACTTAAATAATGTCTGTTTACTGGTCCATAGAGATACTTTAATCATTAGATGGTTGGATTATTTATTAATAAAATTGATTTTGCTATCTTTTTCTCACATTGATACTAAAGTTAAAATTTTATTAAACAATGGTAACAGAAGCATCGGTGGCAAGGTTCTGGCTCTTGGCTGATGATGATCAGGCAACAGCTGAGAAGAGCAGGTCTAGTGAGCTGAGCCCTCTTGTCCTCTCCACTTCATCTCTCCTTAAATGCAGCGGCAGCTGCATGGGACAAGCCTGCAGCCATTTGTGTCTTGGCTCATGAATCACACCACATCTTAATCTCCCCCTTTGTTCAGATATGTTGAATTTAAAGGCATATTTTTTGACTGGCTAATTGATTGTAGAAATTCACAAAGTATTTTTTCAAGTAATTAACGCACACTCACACGCACGCACGCACACACACACCCAGTAGCTGCTTGCTATATTAGCTCTCTTATTTCCCTAGTGAGTTGGTCTTTGTAACTCAATACTGTAAAACAATACTCCTTTTCAGACTAAAGAGATATCCAGAAGCCGTCTTATTTCATAAATCCTCTGTTCCTTGGTTACATAACTTTCTGTTTTCTCCTTGCCTCCTGATGACAGTAACCAACAACAATTACCATGGCAACCCGTGTCAGCAGCCAATCCCCTTCCTTCTCCGCTGTTTGACTTCTAGTCAACCGCTGACTACCCTTTCCTACTTATTAATAATTGGAGGAACGGTTTGGTTAAACACCCAGGGATTATTCTGAGTGGCAGCCTTATGGTTCTGCAGAAACTGCAAAATTAACTCAACCAATAAAAAACGTTGAAGTTGTTTCCAATACTTTCTTTTCTCTTAATTCTTAAACCTAACCTCTCACTAAGTCATGCTGTTTTTTCCTCCAAAATATACCTCAAATCATCTGTTTCTCTCCATTTTCTCTGCCACTACTTTGGTTTAAGATACTGAACTGCTTCAATGCTTCCACACAGGCCCCTCCCTTCGTCATCTATTCCCACTTCCTTTGCCAGCCCTGGGCCTATTACCCTCAGATGCGTCTTTCCGTCTTCCCATGTGCTGCATGACATTGTAAGGAGGTGGCCCTTGCAGATTAGGATAGCCAGACTATATGTCAGCTGACTTGCTGGTTTTGCTAATGAGAGATAGTGGCAAGAGATGGGTGGATACAGAAAGGGAGAAGCCAGTTACTTCCCTACCCTGGGAATCACCTCTGGCGCTCTCTGCATCTCTTCTGCGATCCAGCTCCCATCCCTCATAGTTCCAGCTTCTGCTAGGAGACCCTGGACTCCAGGCACCAGTTTACCACCTCCCTCCTTGGTCGCTCCAGCCTTGGTGTGTTAGAGAATTCCAGCTGTGTCTCTGGGTTACCCTGGTCTTACCTGTTGCATTTCAATCCTCTTCAGCAACTGTTCAACTGTCAACTGACTCTTCCTAGACTGAAATTGTCAGGGAGAGAAAAATCACACAATTATAAACAAGGAATTTTAGGGTCCAACTCTGCTCTCCGACTTCTCAAGACCAGGACTAAATCCAGTAGCACAAAATAACAAAGCTGTTATCATGGGTTCATTGATGAATGTTCTTTGCAAAAGCTAAGAATCCAAGCACACCACTGAAACTAAAGAAGGACACTGTTTAGAAGGAAAAATCAGCAATATACCTCCAAAACAAACAAACAAAAACCCTGACTATGAATTGTCTCCTCCCCACATAGACCACTAATGATTGATGTTCATGTGGATTCCCTCTGGTCGTTTAACTCTTTCTTTCTGAATATGGTAACTGGTGGGACCATCTGCATGTGGCCAGACGGATTACATCAGGGTAGGTGCAGGTGCCGCAACAGACAAGTGGCATTAAGATGAAAGTCTTCAAAGAGGAAACTCTTTTTTGTTCTGTGCTAGTACAATTACTGAGCAAAGTGGACCAGTATGTGCTTCACCTTTAATTGCCAGATTTCTCTGTAGGACACCCAATTCCCTTTCTGCAGTCTTAGCGGTTTCTTAACAATGCTGGTGGCCAAAAATTCCTGTATAGTCCAAATGCTTTAAACCACAGCATAATTTTAAAATATACAGGCTTTTCTGTTATATCCTATAGAAATCCTACTATGGATCTGGCTAGGTCTCCTTTTCTTACAGACTTAATTTGCTGTAAGCTCGTGACAACAAATTGGAAAGGAGCAAAAAGGTCTCAAATTGTGTTCGATTAGATTCACTGTAATATTTACAATCTGATACTTGGGAGGGGAAGACACGGTGGTTTTAAATTGAGGCTCTGACTCTCCTACTACCAATTCATTTCAAGCCGGGTTTTTCAGAGAAAGAAGTGATTTTTCCAAGAGGTACTTTCACCATAACTTTTCTAGGAAAAGTAAATTCATCTCAGCGTTTGCCCCTAGTGTGGTAATGCAGCTCCGTGGTTAAGAGCATGGACTCAGAGTTTGCCAAATCTGGATGCAAATCCTGGCTCCAACACTTGGGTGAATTGAATTCCCAGGGCCTCCGTTTCCTCACCTCTCCAACAGGAGTAATAATAGAATCATTGTGAAGAGCAATGGCATATTTGTGTGAAGTGGTTACCGCCATGCTCGACAGCTAGGGAGTTTCACAGATGCTAGTGTTTCTCTTCTCATTATTATTTTTATTCATAACATGTCTACTTATTTTATATGAATTTTATTAGAAAATGTCTCCCCCCGTATCAAATAAATTCCTCCTTCAAGTACTAGGAATGAAATTAAAATCAAGCTATCTATATTGAATAACTGAACATCTTTATGTAATTATTTCATTAAGGTCATATACACAGAATCTCATAAGGAAGAAATTACTACTCCCCTTTTACAAATATAGAAACGAAGTTTTCAGGAAGGCATGTTGTTCAAATTAAAGTTTCTGCCTCCAAAGTTCACGTTCTTTCAATTCCCCAATGTAATTTGATATACATGGGAGCAGCCAAAAAACAACCAAACTGTTCTTTCTCACTCTTTCCCCTCCATGCTAGGCAAGCTCCACCCTCCTCTCAACCAGCCACGTGTTTTTATCCAATGCCTTTCTTCCTCATCATCTCCCGTTTTCTCACTCCTCATTTAATATCTCTTTAGTTCCAAACATCTTGATTCAATTCAAGTTAGGATAAGAAAGATATAAATATCTTGAAGATACAATCTAGCTTTTAAGAAATTTAAAATTAGAAAAGTTCTCCAATGATGATGTCCAGTGGTTAAAAAACAAAACAAGCCAACAGTTAGACAAGACATACAAGAAAAGTATTATGAAATTGCAAAGGATTGAAAGATCACATCTTGTTAGGGAATTAAGACACGCTTTTATGGAGAAGCCTTGAAAGATGGTTTTATCATGAAGTGACTGAGCAGAGACATCCCAGGAATGGCAGAGATACTTTTGGGGAACAAGGAATAGTCTGATTTTTCTTAGGATTCTTAATAAGTAGAGGTAGTAGAGTGAGAAAGGGGTTGGGGACATTTTATGGAATGTTTAGAATATCAGCATAAACAATGTACAGCTGATTTGATGGCCAATAAAGAACTCTTTAAGGTGCAGTAGCAGTGTTTATGACTGTATTTTTATGTATTTCCATATATTTTGCTGCCCAGTTTAAGATTCTACGATATTTAAATGTAAAGTATAACAACATTCACAATCTAATCAGAAGATCTAGCCAATTCCTCTACTTAAAATATAAATATTTGGGTTATGACTTAAAAGATTTCAGAAATCATTGTTTTTAATGCTTTAAATTATTTGGGGACAAAAGTAAACATATTCATACCAGTGTGTTTGCATATTTATTGGTCTCATTACAAGCCATAACACATGTCAGAGGAATAATTCCAATCACATTCTTTTACCTATTGTAAACATAGAGAAAAATTCAAGTGTTTTGGTACAATTCACTTGATACAGAGTCGAAGAAATTTCTCTTTTTATCGAACTTCAAAGAGGAAAAGAAGCTATGTTCTGAATTGTGTTACTACCCAAAGGGAAGATAAAATACCATTTTTTTTTAAATCAGCAACAGAGAGTTTTATTAGTCTCATAGAGAAAATCCAGCCATTATAATAAATTCCTGTGGGAAAAAAGTGGATCATTCATAAAACAACTGCTTTGCAGAGTGTATACGTTTGCTAATCCACATTTGCAGAGATGCTGACCATGCTAGCAATCTGTTCTTCGTTCTATCTACACCCATCTTTCCAATCACTAAAGTAAAACAAATCTATCTTCCCTCTGTCTTTTCTCTTCCCTTGATAATCTCACCAAGGATCAGCAATTTTACCAGTTTCTTCCATCAATCAACATTTGACTTTTGGAGGGATCTCCACACTGCATTCGTTTATTTGATATTTATATCTAAATTCTCTCCATCTTTCGTTTGATTTTATTTGGATTTAACTTACTATTATTTTTTTAAAAGTTTCTTGAGATGGATGAGCTAAGGGTCATTTGTTTTCTGCCTCATTTCTTTTCTCCTACATGAATTCAAAGGTAAAAATTTCCCCCTAAGCATAGTTTTCCCTGAATTCTCTATGCTTCAAAATGTAGTATTTATGTTATCATTCAGTTAAATGTATGTTCTACATTTCATTTTTATTTCATTGATCCATGGGCTATTTTAAAGCTCATTTCTTAATTTAAAAAAGTGACAATTTTTTGTTCTAGCTATCTTTTTAAAATCATTATTTTCTATTTTAGTTTCATTTTAGTTAAAAGTCATTGTGATGTCAGTCCATTGGAATGGACTAAGATTTACCTTATGATATAAAATTGGTCAATTATTATCAATATTCCTTCAGTAATTGAAAAAATACATATTCTGAAGTTTGGGGTGTAGTATTTTATGTATATCAATTAGATCAGTTTTTATTGATATTTTTCAAATATTCATTGAAGGATTAATTTCTATTGTTTTGTTAAGTAACTTTTATCTTATATAGTTTGAGTCTATTATTATTTGAGTCTGCATTATTAGTTGCAAACTTAGAATTATGTCTTCTTTATAAATTAAATCTTCAATCATTTTGAAGTTACTTTTTCATCGCTAGAAATGCTTTTGGCTTTGAAACTCTTCTTGTCTGATTTTACAATAGCTATTCTGGCTTTCTTTCGATTAGTATTTGCATAGTACATTTATTTCCATTCTTCCACTTTCATTTTTTTGATATCCTTATGTTTGAAATGTGTTTCTTGTAAACAGTATGAAACTTTAATTTATCCATATGATAGTCTTTATCTTTCAGTTGAAATATTTAGACTCCAATTAGATTTAAATGCAAAAGTTAAATTCAATGTAATTACTGATATATTTTGCTTAACTCTACATTTTTCAATTTACCCTCTTCTTTTATATCTATTTTTCCTTCCTTTATTTCACTTACATTTATTATTTTTTACTATATTTTCCCGACTATATTAACTTGAAAGTTATATGCTCTCTTACTCTTATTTGAGATGTTTACAATATTATTTTACAGGTTAAAACGTGAGTTGTTGATTTGTTAATTCTAATATTCATCAAATTTTTAATCTTTGTCTTATATAAGGGCCAAAGAATTCTTTAATTCCATTTATCCCCTTCATGACCAAGATGTCATTATTGTAATGTATTTTAGTCCTATCTGTTTAGTAAACTTAGGAAAACATTAATGTTAATGAATTGATTGATGTTTATTTCTATTGATCCTCATCATTTTCAGATTCATTTGTAATTTTCTACTTGTGTCTACAACCTTCATTTTGGGATAATTTTATTTCTGTCTAAAGAGCATCCTTTCATATTTCCCCTAATATGGATCTGCTGGCTTTAAATTCTCTAATTTTGTTTCTGTTAAAATATTTTAATTTTAATCTTTATTTTTAAAGGACAGGTATAGAATTCTACATTACTAGATGTTTTCTTATAAAACACTGGATTTAAACTCTAATGATTACTGAAAAGTCAGCTGTTAATTTCTTTGAAGATAATCCCTTTCTGTCTGCTTTTTCATTAAGTTTATCAATTGTTTGTTCTTTTCCTGAAATAGATTTATTTGTCAGTAACTTCTGCTTTCAAATTAAAGTGATTTTTTAGTTAAACTTTAGAAACTGATATCTCATGTTAGCATATTGTGAATAAATATTATAGCTGTCCAATTTTGACTTTGCATTATATTGCTTTAGTGGTCTTATATATGATTAATTTTTATACATGTTGCATGATTATTTAAAAATAATGTATATTATCCAGTGGTACAAATATCAGTATGCATCTGTTCAAGTATTTTAAAGTAATTAAATTATTTTTATTGTTGTTTGCTTTTGCTTATTATATTTGCCAAAGGCTGTGAGTCTTCCAATATGATTGTCATTTTGTGTACTTCTAAAAGTTTTTGCTTATGTATTATTCCATCCACAAAAGTTCTGTCTAGCCATTGTGAATTAAATGTTTTTAAGTATAAAATGATCATTTTGATTTAATGTAACTCTTTTTGCCTTGAATTATCTTTATTTTTATTACTATTGATGCCACAGCCTTCTTCTTGTTTGCATTTGGCTGATTTATTTTTGTTATCATCCTTTTATTTTAACCTTTGTATAACATTTTGCTTTAAAGTAGTCTCTTGTATAGTTAAACTTAATTTTCGAGTCTTTGTTTCTTCATAGGGAATGTATCCGATTTGTATTTTTTTCTTCTTGCAAAGGCACGTTATGTCTGCATAATATTAAGTATGTGTTCTCAAATGTCACCTGCTCCTTTCAAAATGAGAAATGCCACATCATTTGACATACAAGTATAGGAACTATCCTATATATAATAATATTTCTATACAGTTACATAGAATTCACAATTTACAATGTATTTGTGTAAACATCATTGTAACCATTGTATAGAAAGCATCCAGCAAAATGTTAGCTCCATACTTCGCATTCACCAAAGTTCTACATATTGAATTGAATTGTAAGTTCTCCCTAAAATCTTGTGAAAGAGGCAGAACAGATCTTATCTCATTAACATAGAAGAAGAAACTGGTCCCAGAAGTGGCCTGGTTTGTACAGGGTCATGCACCTTTTAATAAGAAGGACATCAGGACTCAAACCCAATTCTAAAAATTTCAGGTACATTGTTTTTCCCTTGAACTCGAAGTTTCAGTTTTACTTTTTAAGCTCGCAAAAGTGCATTCTTTCTCCTTTGATGCATAACAATACACTAACAAAGTCCCATCATTCAAATTTTTAAAAAATTTCAACAACACTGTCTGCCGCAAATAGGCTGAGATAAGACTCATATTGTTTCTTAAACATTTATGGAGCCCGATAAAATTAAGGTATATTATTTTCTAGCATCGATTCCTCTCAGTTGAATGATTCTACTCCGCACTAACATATATGGAATGAGTTACAAATCTCACTTGATTAGGACTTACAGAAGGGGGTCATTTTAAAAGAAAAGACCTTTCTGAGCTTCACACTTTGCTAGACTTTTTAGGGAAGTGACTGGAATGAGTCAGCCTGATTCTGTGGGGTTGGACAGGAGCCAGCCTAGACTTTTCTGAAAGGATGGTAGCAAGGTAGAAAGTTTTACCAAGCTATAGTAAAGATCTCACAGTTCCATGCCTCATAACTTCCGTGGATTAGACACGCACACAATCATTTTCTCAAAGTGAAGGGAGAGAAAACCCTCCATGATGAGAGTATCAGCTCATGTCATCACTACTGCGTGCTGAATGTATAAACAAGCAGATGTTCCCAGTTGTAATATTTAAAACCATTGAATGTCTTTTTCTTTATAGTTTAATGCTATTTAAAAGATCCAACTTCTCTGTGACAACTGGTCAGGTAAGTGGAGAGAGAAATCTTAGCTGTAAAAAGTGTGACAAACTTAGAAAACTTCAATGCACTCTAATTGTCCCTTAGGCTGAGCGCTTAGTCCCTGTGGCTTTATTATAATGTCATTTCCTAAAAGGTCCTTAAGGAAAGGCTAATAGGAGTTTTTATGAAAAATAACGAAAGAAAAATGTTCCTTTCATAATTTAATTTTAATATCATATTAAGAAATATTAAACATATTTTGTATCCTTTTATTATTTAAAAAATGCAATATCTTGCATGTTTCTCTTGAACAAGTTATACAAAAACAGATTCTGTGGCTAAGGAGAGAAAACAAAACAAAACAAAATCTTGAGGTTCTCAAACTATGACTGAATTAAATAAGCAAAAAGTCAGATTTTCTCAAAGTAAATTAAACAACCACAGCCTTTGCTTTAAAAAAGCGATAATCTTTCCAAGATGTAAGCATAATGATGTTTGGAATAGCTTAATTTAAAACTATCAGCTTACTACTGTGTCATTCATTTTCTTCTCTTTAGTACAATGGATTTTCATATTCAGTAGTACTCAGAATAAAATATGAAATATAAAATAATTTGAATTTTCTACTTTCATCTGTTATAAAGTGAAAAACAACTCATTAGAAAACAAATTTTTATCATTGCTGGTGACAATTCAGTTGTGAAATAATTTTCAGTTCTCTACTGTATTCAAATTGTTCATTATAGTTCATGGTTCTCTGTTAGGTTTCTATCAATAATACATTATAACCTTGCAAGTATTCCTGTGGTCTGAGGAGGTAGGAAAATCTATCTAAAATATTGGGAGACACTTATATATAGGAAAGAAAAAAATTGTGTATATACTTTGGAATCAGAATTAGATTTAAATTTTAATTCATCAGCTAATAGCTGTATGGCCTTGAGCAAATACATTAGCTTCCCGAGGACCTTTATTCTTGCAAGGAACACAAAGATACGACAACTGGGAGCACTTCCACGGATGCTCAGAATGGGAAAGAGCATCAACTATTCCAATACTTTGATGTTTGAACTCTTTTAATAACATCTACACTTCAAGCTTGAAGTTCACTGATAGATACCGTCAAGCATCTATCAAGTTGAAAGAGATGTCAAAAAGACAGAATAATTTATGTGCCGAAGAGTGAAGTAGCTATTCAACATATTATTGAAGTTAAATAAAAATATAAAATGTATTTTTGTTGCTATGCCCTGAATCTCAAGAAAACTCAGTGACTTGACAGATAGCCACCAAAGTGAGAAACTGGATATACAGATGGACAATGGTCAGACTATACATAGAAACAGATCTCTGACCCACAACCTGCAATGACCTGCCTAGAAAATTAACTTCTTATCTAAAAGAAACAGCCCAGGAAGCCAGCCTGCTATAATTGACTAGGAAGACAGATTTTTACCTCTAGTAATAATCCAGGAAGCTAACCAGTAACTCCTGTAATAATTGACCCCAAATGATCAGGACTTGATTATTAATGGTCAGCTTCCCTAATACTCTTCACTTCCAACTTAGGACCAAGCTGAGAAAGTCAAATATGTGCCACTATAGGTTCCCCACATCAACAGCCTGTAATCATGGTACCTTCAGTAGCCTTCCGTTTCTTCTACTGTAAAGCTTTCCCACTCCTCTGCCTTCCTTTGAGTCTTAACAAAAATGCAAGTGACAATGGCTGACTCCTTTGCTGTGGCACGTTCTTGGTAAATGGGTTTTGCTTTTCTCCGAGTGCTGTGTGCCCGGGTTCATTCCAAGCCATTGCAAGAGCAGCGTGGAATGGATATCACCATCAGGCTCACCTCCTGCTTCCTGTGTTTCCTCCTGCCGTCAGGTCGGGTCCTGTGTCACCTGAACAGCTACAAGAAAGGGGAGTGAAGGGACCTGTCTCCCTCACCCTGTGATCTGACCACTCCTGGCTTGTCACATCTGCTGCATTCCTGGCCGGCCTCCCCTGGATCATGCCCTTCAGTTACAGTGACCTCTTCCACAATCATGACCTATCGATTTCTCCATGGTGACATCCTAGGGGTCACATGTCGGTTTATAAGGTCCCGTTTGGTAGAGTCCCCCCTTATAACAATGAAGTTTATTCGAACCCTGAAAAGAAAATATTTAATGGTCTTTAAATAAAAACCATTTTGGTCTTCATTTATTTCCACAAAAACAACTGGGATTTAAGAAATTATTACATGTGTGCAATAGGCTCCATGTATAAGAATATTCATTGTGACACAGTTTATGATAGACCAGTGTCCATCAATAAAGGAAAAATAGATTGTGGTATGGTTATACAATGGAGAACCTTACAGCAGTGAACGTGAACACATTACAGCTATAGAGAGTAATGTGGATGAACTTCCTTTCAGGGAAGGGATATCTGTGTTTATTAGAAAGGACCATACAGGGGGACGTTAACATGCCAGCATCCGGTATTTACTGACCTGGCTGAAGGTTACATAGGTCTTTCTTGATTTTCAATCCAGACTCCTTTGCTGTAATTTATTCCTTTCCCAGGACAAATGTCACAATTATTTATTGAACTTGAAGTCTGAGTGCAAGAGTTTTGGAACACTTTCAATTTCTGTGCAATTGGTTCTTGTTTTATGCTGAGAAAAATAAAATCTTTCCTGGGAGCAGGAGCTGCCTGTAAAATCCCCTCCTAAATTCCTTCCCCGAGCCACATTTGTGCACATCCTACAGCTAAACCAGGCTTTTCTCCTCCATGGGTGCTGGGAAAGACTGACCACTTAGCATGTCGGCTCTGCAACGCAACCAGAGTCCTAATGGGATTCTTGCCCCTGAACGCAGCAGGGGAAGAAGAAGAGTCATTTCTTAGAGTGTGACCAGGTTTCTCCTTCATAGCTAGCCCCTTTCTTAACTTATCCCATGAGGAATCAGAAAAATCTCTCTCAAATCTCGGATATAATTTTTCCCATAAAGACTTACAAGGAAAGAGATTTCTGGTGGGGGTTAGGGGAGGTTTCATGGAGAGGTCACACTGACATAGACTTTGAAGTCATAGCAAGTTCTTTAGTTTGTTTAGACATTTTAACATGCCATATGGACTCTTACAGCATTTCTTTTTTCCTTTCTGTTTCCTTTTGCAGTCATTTTAAACTTACAGGAAAGTTGCAAAAATAGTAAAGACGTTTCCCACTTATCTCCATCCAGCACCCACTGACGGTAACACCTTAGAAATATATGTATATATATATATATATAGACTAAGCGTATACATAGACCTATATTTGCACTTCTCTATCTATCTGTGTGTATCTATGACAACCAGGAGTTTATATTGATATATCTGATTCTAATCCACCACCACAAGGTTCATTCTACTTTTCCTCAAAAAAACGGTAAGATACTGATGGCAGAGGAGCTCTTTATATTTTTTTTAATTTTTATTTATTTTGGGAGGGAGGTAATTAGATATTTGTTTGTTTGTTTGTTTGTTTGTTTGTTTGTTTAAATGGAGGTACTGGGGACTGACCCCAGGACCTTGTGCATGCTAAGCACACGCTCTGTCACTGAGCTTTACCTTGCCCTCCCCATATATTAATGTCAACAGAAACACAGATGTTCAACAGTGTTAGCTCTCCTGAAGGAAATGGTTGGGTTTTGCATGGCTTAGGTAGGCAAAGCAGAGCTATGCTGTGAAAAATGCTGCCAGACAAAAGGGAAAGAAAAAGCTAAGGCTGATAAATGTACTGATGTATACGATGGAACCACACAATTAAACCGCTATAAAAGCATTTGATTTATCATTGACCATAGGACTCTAACTTAAAGCTACATTCTGAGAATGAGTGCTTATTAGGAACTTAGTCTCAATCATAAAGAAATTTTCTTCTCCTCATCCATTATTCTCACTTTCCTATTCTACATTTGCTGAGCACTCAGAAACGTACAATCTTGCTTCCTAAAAGTTGGAAAAGCTAGGTTAAGATTCATATCCTCTCTCATAATCTTGGCAGCATCTGGGGTGTTCTCTGCCAAAATTCCAGGCAGCTGTGTAAAATCTGGTGCTTGGGAATTAAGTGTGTGGGTGCTATTGTTGAGTGAAAATTTATAGGTTTCCCTTTTAAGTTTCAGATTTATAAGCAGCATGAATAATAACATGCTTGGTATAAGGTGATAATTTTATTCAAGAAAGCACACCTAACACTGCAAAACATGCTTATGCATTTGTATTGTACAATTCTCTTCCATGATTTATACAATTATTACACTTATGAATATTCACTGACTCTGTTGATGAATTCATGTGTACCAATTTTCTGTTGTGTAAGATGGTTTGTCCCTTTCTGTGGACTCAACACTATTACTTTACAATTTGTTGAGCTT
Source organism: Vicugna pacos (assembly GCF_048564905.1). Classification (NCBI taxonomy): domain Eukaryota; kingdom Metazoa; phylum Chordata; class Mammalia; order Artiodactyla; family Camelidae; genus Vicugna; species Vicugna pacos. Next base: position 57,717,526 of record NC_132987.1, on the reverse strand, counting down.
CCTACTCTATTTTACTGGGCATAATAAAACTTAAGACAAAGGTGAATATGGTGCAGCACACATACGTCTCTTTCTTCCACCAGTTCACAGCCAACTTCTGGCTGCAGTTCGAACAGTGTAAAGAGCTTAGAAGTCATCACTCCTGTCAGAAACAAAAAAGCAAACAAATTGAAAATCGATGACTTCTTTGACCCATCAGAGAAGTGAGATCGCAGGGCAAACCACCACCCTAGAGGGATAGATGAATTCAGAGAGATACAGCTGAGAGTTACTTATCTTGAGCAGAAGATACTAAAGTTATAAATTGATAGGAACACTTGAATGATGAATTTCTAGAGGCTGAGTATAGACTACCATGAGAATGTGAAAATCCTAGGGCCTGCAGCCTTAGAAAGATTCCCACATTTTTGTGGGTTTTACCTCCAGGAACCCCATTAGATTCTTAAATTGAAGATCCAAGAAAAGGGTTTCACGAATCTTGTGGGGGTGTGAGGGTGGGTTACCCATTGTGAAATATACAAGCATTATCCATGACAAAGGCCAGCTGTCAAGAGAAAAAGACTACCAGAGCTTTATTCCAATTGAGAGAAAGGCATTTCTCCAATTTCAGTTACCTCTAGCCTTCCTGCATCCCCTGAGGTGGTGTGGCTATATCACTGAAGAAAATCTTGTGAAGGTTGTAACCAGAGACAAAGACCTACTAAAAGACTGAGATTTAATCATAGAATGATAGAATGCATCCTGTCACCCACACTTTACCCCCATACCAACCGGTCCGAGCATTGTAACAGAGGAGTACAGCTGAAAGAGCTACAAGACACAGACTTTCTCTGAGAAGGAGTATGAAGGGAGCTCCAAAGTCAAGACAGGAGACAAACCCAAGAACAGAACAGGAATTAGAAGCCTCTGACACCCACAACTGCAGAAAACATTAAAAAGAGCCCAACTCTTAGACAGATTAACATGAATTCTTACAATAAAGTCCTATATACCTTGGTTCCTATTATGTGATATATCACATCCAGTTTTTAAAAAATACGACATGCTAAAATGAGAAAATGCACAGGCTGAAAAAGCAAGTATCAGAAACTGACTCATATTATAACACAGATGTAAAAAGTATCAGAGAATTTAAAATAACTATGATTAATATGTTAGAACTTTAATGGAAAAAGTAGACAACATGGAAGGACAGATGGGTAATATAAACAGAAATATGGAAATTCTAAGGAAGTATCAAAAGTAAATACAGTCAGTATTCATGGGGGACTGGTCTCAGAACTTCTCATGGGACTAAAATCTGCAGATGCTTGAACCCTTATATAAAATGGCATAGCACAGCCAGCTCTCCATAACCATGGGTGTGTAGCCACAGGTTGCATCTGTGAATTAAACCAACTGCTGATCAACCCATGACTGGTTGAATTCACAGGCACAGAACCACAGATGTGGAGGACTCACTGTACTAGAAATCTAAAATGCTGCAGTGGAAATGAAGAATGCCTGTAACGGGCATATCAGTAGACTGGGCATGACTAAGGGAAGGGTCAGTGAGCGGGAATATGGGCCAACAAACGGAAACGTCCCAAACTGAAAAGAACAAAAATAAAACAGCAACAACCATAACAGCAACAACCCCAGCACATCCAAGAGCCGTGGAAAATTTTCAAAAGGTTTGATGTGCAATTTTAATACCAGAAGGAGACGTAAGAGAAAATAGAGGTGAGGGATTCAAACTATGTTCTTGTAGGGAAGGTACAAGTCGTCTGTGTCTGAGGAAGTATGTGAATCTCCACTCTGGGGCCAGGGAGGAAGGCACAGAGCCTTAATGAAACAGAAATAAGACTTAGCAGATCAGAAATGAGATCAAGAGGCTTGATCAGATTTCTTCATTTTTCAAGCCGGTCCAAAATCTGAATATCCCCGCAGAGCTAGGTAGCTAAAGGGACTTCCTGCAGTAAGAGTGAGTGGCTCTCATCATGACGTTGAAAGGTCAGCCCAGGCAGGTTTGGACCACAGCTTCGCAGCTCTGTGTATGCTGCCACCCTGCTGTCTACAGCATCGTCCTCTGTTACCCTTGGCTTCTCTCTACCAAGCCAAGCTTCTCCAGAGACGGAACAATAGAAGAAATGTGGAATGAAAGAAGCTATAGTAACAAAAGCTTTGTTTGGTCCTTTCTCAAACACCTGTCATATCCTCTGCCTGGTTTACAATATAATCCTGAACCACACAGTCCAGAAGAAAGCACACATTTTTTTCCCCAGTATTATTGTATTCTATACACAAATGTTCTGTATCCAATTCCCAGCCTGGATTTCAAGGCCTACTAGGCTATTATTTTTTAATCTAGAAAGTCAGCATAATTAATTTTTTTCCAGCAGAATTATGGGGAGTGGCTTTTAGGGGGACAAGACTGACAGCAGGACAATCAGGAAATATAGAAATAATTCATTTGATGGTGATGAGGGTGTGAACTAAGATGGCGGTGATGTCAAGTAGAAGAGGAGGTTGATGAAAGAGTTAGGACATGGGATCAAAATGAATTGCGGGAAGAAATACAAGAAGCAGCTAATGTTTTAACTATGTAAACTGAATTATGTTCCCCAGTAAGAACATATTAGTAATATTGCTTCTAGGAAACGAGGCTCACAAATATGAGTGGAACAATTACGATATATACCTAATAGGAATAGAGTCTGTATTTAAAGGAGTCAGAGGTAAGATGGCAATAGGTGAGGGAGGCAGGTCAAGAAGCGGCACACAAGCTTGACATATTTGAACATGATGCCACAGACAAGAAGGAGCCAATGGAGCTTCTTGAATGACGCCATGCAGCAATTTAAAGGGCGAGTGGGAGTGGGAAGAGGTGGCAGGTAGAGATAAAAAAAAAAAGCCTTTGCAGGATCTCAGGCATGGAGTGAGCAGCCCTAGAACCAGGTAGGGGCAACAGGGAAGTTGGAGAGGACTCCATCCTGATCAAAGGCACACGTCATGTATGTTACACCTCAGTCTCTTATCGCTAAAGGAAATGTAGCAATCCTATTGTCACATAGTAGTGGTGAAGCTCAAAGTAGCAGTGTAGTATCATGGCTGAGAGTCCAGGGTCAACAACCTGACTCTGCATTAAAATCCCAGCTCTTACTAGCTAATACCCTTGGGCAGGCTGCTGAACCACGTGTGCATCAGTTTCCTCATCTGTGGAATGAAACTTAGAACAGTATCTACTTCATAGGCGTGGCGAGGGTGTATGGAATACACAGACACAAAGACCTCTATTCAGCACACAGCAAATGCTATGCAAGTGCTGGCTATAATTATACGTGTATAAAGAGTACCTCGCTCAGTATGTAACACAATGCTCAATAAATGATACAGCTCATATTTTAAAAATATAACAGTTGGAAAAAAGTTTAATAGGTGAAGACATTTCATGGAATGTGCCAGGACTCCTGGTTAAAATCTGTCCTCTGCTTCAACCTCTCTCTGGCATCTGGCAAATAACCATGAGTCATTGCCCAGTTATTCTCAGTAAAGGGTGTAAAACCAAAGCAGATAGCAAAGAGAGCCTTGCCCTTCATCGTGGTCACAGCCCTATTTTCTGGAGTCTGTGCCTCTCCTAGAAGCTGAGCAGGACCTGCTTCTTTTCTTTTCCTTGTGCGGGTCTCAGGGACACTTGATCTTCTAGTCCTATTATAACCCATTGGGAAGTATGAACTTCCATATTCTTCTCTAGATTAAGCAACTTTCTGCTATATTCATTGGGGACAATAAATATAGAGAGCCTAAAACTTGAGACCTGAAATAATTCCACACACATACTTTTTGAGCACACACCAAATTTCAGACACTGAGTTAGAAGACTAAAAATAAACTAAATGTCAATCTTTTTCCCTAGGACTTCAAATTTAGTTGGAAGAACAGACTTGTATGAATGAATAAAATGTAGGGCAGATAAATACAAAATATTGAGAGAGAACACAAGAGAAGGGGCCTGATTGCTTGAAGGTTTGTCAACAGAAATGATACCTTCCTTAGAGTAGCTCCCAGCCCTGGGCCTCTTGACCCCTCCTTCTTCCCCTTTCCTATCCTCATGAAGCCGTATTACTTTGTGGGTCACATGTGTTGTTCCCGCACAGGTGGAAAGACATCATTTTAGGACTGTGTCCTGAGTCTCTTGACTTGCCAGTTAATACACTGTCTGACTCACGGTGCCACAGGCATTTTATTGCTCAACAAGCCAGGTGTGATAGCTCTGCAAGATCCAAATCCCACAACCATAATGAAGGCTAGAATTTTCATTTCGTAAACAGCTTGGTCTGTAATTTGGTTTTGTTTTCTTACTTGATTGAGCTATTGCTTGGAACCTACAGGCTTTTAAAAGTGCATATTTTACTTTATTATTTTTTCTAGAAAGCCTGCCAACTTAACTGCAAAATTTGGAATAAATTTCCCTCCTCTATTTTCTTGAGTGTCTAATTAGACGTGGTATTGCTGAGAATCTTCCACTACCTGCAGACAAGCGACTCTTCAAAGTGACTTGATCTGGGCCTCCTATCTGATTCTTGAATCAGCTCGTCATCATTCTTGCCGTGTGGATACCTAGCCTTCTGGTGACTCAACAGTGGCATGTGATTATACTCATGATCAACCCATAATACTGGGTTTTCTTTATGAAATAGCCTATGTCTTATTTTGTGTGTTATCTTCTCTGGTTTTTAGAGCAGAGGCCTCATCAGAATAATGCTATCATCTTAGTGTTGCACAATTGTCAAATTATTTTCACTGGCATTTCTATGATTCCTACATTCCTCTGAAGAAGACAAACTGGCATTATCACCACATCCGCAGGAGAACAGCCATCCAGATCCCCCGTGCGAGGTTACGTTGGTTACGCAGGTTATCTCAGACAGTGATGACTATCAGAATCTTTTTTAATATCCCTGCATGACTGTCTCAAGGACCTCTTTCAGCATTCGACTTACAATGTTACAGTTTCCGCCAGGACAAACATATCCTGTCCTGATGTCCAAAATGACTTCTTATTCTTCAATGTGTTTGCTTGGAGTTGACTGGAAAAAATAATAAACTTATTGTACCACAGTGCTTCACCGTCATTGTGAGAGAAATAATGCTATTATTTTTTCCACTCAAGAACAAATTCGGATCTTTCAAGATGTCAGATCTCTCAAAGAGTTGCCAGAGTTTAGGTTTAGAGTCACATCAAATAATAGTCGCAACTGATTTAACACTACTCTGTGGCAACTCTTGTACACATCACCTTCCTTAAGTGTCCTTATTCCCATTTTTCAGTTGAGAAACTAAAGCTTTACCTTGTGAACAACTCACCCAACAGCAAACAGTGAGAAACTTCAGCCTCTGGGATTCAAACCTAGAGTTTCTGACTTGAAATCTTGAGCTCTTAGATCTTACGTTAGTATTTCTTAAAGTGTGGTGTCCGGACCACCTGCATTAGATTACCTGAAGTTTTTATCATTAAGTCAGCCTTTTGGACCTTTTCCTGAGGCTACTGAATGGGAATTTCTGGAGATATGACCAGGCATCTTCCTTTGGAACAAAGTTTTCTTGAACACTAAGGTTTGAGAACCGCTACGCTCTGTCATCCTCCCCTCAGATACTTGTATAAAGCAGAGGGAAGGGTGTGCAAAAGCGTTAACTTCATTACACACCCTGGCTGCTGCCACGTAGTAACAACCAGAGTTTACTGGGGCCTACAGCCACCAAAGGGCTTGTACTTGGCTGCTTTGACATTGCACAGGATGGCTTGAATCAAGTTTTGGGCATAATTGAAACATGGAGCATTTCTGCTATTTTCCACATGTATGTTTTAGAGATAGTGAGGAGAACTTCCTGTTTTGTAAAAAGGCTGCACAGATTTCTAAACAGCATCTCTTCTTCCTGCTGCAAAGTCTCTGCAGGTGTCTTGTTACCACCCTCCCGGGCTGCTCCTGCCACAGTGCTGTCGCCAAAACTGGAGCCAGGGAACTAGTCTACCTCACGAAGCCACCAAGGAGTGTTGACTGAACAGAACAGTGCCAACAGGAGAAACGTCACCTTGATCAATGAGGAAGATCGTGCAGTGCAGAGGCCACAAAGCCTCAAAAACTCCCTGAAAAGTACAAGAGATGTCTATGGAGTAAGACAGGACATCATCGTGTCTTCAGGGATTAGAAATGAGTCCAATATCATACATGGAAAACCTTCAGAATTAAAATATTAGTAGGAGCTTACACATTAACATTGCTCCTTCCTGCTTGACTCATGTGAGGGTCCTGCCTCTCCAGCCAGCCCATCTCACCATTACTTCTTTGTTAATTCCCCCAAGCTCCAGTGTGGTGAAACACACCCAACTGGTTGCTCTGTTAATGCTGATCATGAAAATCCAATTGCATTGTGGGTAAAGGGTACTTTAAAGTGGAAAGTCTTTAATTTTCAGAAGTTGAATCAGAAGTGGATTAGTACTCCTGTTTTTTCAGAAATTCTTCATGACTGTTATAAAATAAGCATAGTGACAGTTGCGAGTACAATTTAATTTTTTTCCAATTTTTTAGTTTATTTTGTATATATGATTAGCCAGTCATGAGGACTGCCTTGTGTAGGCATTATCTGCCTCGTTTTTACTGATGAGACAATATGGCTCAGATAAATAAAGGTAATTGCACAAAGTGATAAAGCTAATGCCAGTCAAAACAGTAATCTAAGTCACTCCAAACCAAGGGCATTTGCTTCTTCAAGGAATCTCCATGGGAAAACAAGTCTTCAAAGAACAATGAAAAGTATGAATTACCATTGTCATTGCTACACACTATTGATATCACTATGCCTCCTGATAGCTGAGCTTCGCTCCTTCTAAAATGCTGATGCCTGTTCCAGAGACTTCCTGGTAATAAACTTAAACGATTTCTTGCTTCTGAATGTTTTCAGATTAAAAGTGTTTCTGAATGTTTTGAGATTAAAAGTGTAAAACTTGCTCAAGGGGCTAGATGGTGTTTTCATTCTGTTTCTGTGTGGGTGGTCTACTGCGATTCCCAAGACCACCACCACTGTGGGGCTGGAGCACTAGGGTGGATGGCGCACTAGGGAATTGGGAGCTGTTGTTTTACCTTCCAAAACAACAGCTGAGCTAGCCAAGCCCAGGGCAGTGTGTGCACGCACACACACTCACACACACACACATACACACACACCCCTGCACAGCTGCATTAGCCTCTGGCTTCAACTCCACCCACTCAATCCCTTCATCAAAAAGAGCTTTCCTTGCCTTTCCAAAGCTCCCACTCCCTCGACAGACATCTAGAGATGTAGACATGCAGATGTCAAGACCCCAGGGACCGGTTTACAAAAGGGACTCCCAATCCAGCGACCTAGGTTTCTCAAACAGCAGCCTGAGCATGGCGTTCGGGGACTTACATTTCTCAACGTGTGTCTCTTATCTTGAAAGCATCTACCCCAGAGTCAACCTCTGCCTCTCTGTCCTGGGGCAGCTGGTGTGCACTAAGTTCCAAAAAACAATTCCGTCACTCATAATGATGTGCTTCTGTCTGGCTATTTGACGTGTGTCAGGTGTATACAGCAAAGCAGGCAGGCCTGGGACCTGCCCAAGTGTCTGGACTCTAATTTTCATATTTTAATGTATAGTCGGTGCAGTAATTTTGAGAGAAGTTCTACCTCTAAGTACCCACAGAGCTTCTAGAGCATGTTGCTTTAAAGCAATCCTCTTGGTAAATAGTGTTTCTCAACCCCAGAGGGTATGTCAGGTGGGGGAGTTGGCCATATTCCAACATTCCAAGTGGGAAATAACTAGCGAAAGACCGGCCAAGGTACTTTCTGACATGTTGGTTTTAGACAAACTTGAAATGAAAAAAAGATGCAGTTGTGCTTTCCCTTCTTTGTGTGCCCCAGTGAACTTTTGTTCCATCAGAACTGTTCTTTCTTCGGAATCTGGCATCTGCTGCTCAAACCACCCCCTCATGCTCAGACACGTTATGAACTTTTCTCAGAAATTTCTGATGGTACCTCTCTGGGACATTTTGTCAAGAGCTTTTTCTTGTGCCCAAATCTTAATGAATTCACAACGACTCTTTATGCCGTCAGGGCCTCCCTCAGACCCTCCAGTGGCTGGGGTCAAGGTGGTCAATCTCCACTTTTTAAAAAGAACTGCAGGAACTAGAATGAGCTCAAAAAATGAGTCTGGTGCTCATTCCTAGGATACCCTCCCATACAAGGTGCAGCCTGCAGCCGGCATAACTTCCTCCCAGGTTTCAGAAACTCCCCTAGGAATGAGCAGAAGAGGTGATTCATCACAACAGGTCATAGAAGGGGGCTAAGGGAAAGGGTCAAGATAGAGAGGGTCACAGCAAAGAGGAGCAGAAGGGAGTGCCTGGGGGGAAAATTAGCAAGAAGCGTTTCATCGTACTAAACGAAGGAAACCATGCCTGTCAAATAGCTATTATATCCTAGGTCCTCGGCAAAGCACTTTAGCATAGAGTCTCATCTCATTCTCCTCTTGGAGAGCAGGTTGAATTATTTCCCCACAAAACTCACATGCTGACGTCCGAAGCCCCCAGTACCTCAGAATGTAATCTTAGTTGGAAATAGGACTCTTGCAAATGTAATTAGTTAAGATGAGGTCATTTGGGCAGACCCTAATCCGTTATGACCTGTGTCCTTATAAAAAGGAGAAATTTGGACTCCAACAGACACTCTTAGAGGGAAGACAGTACGAAGAGACATAAGCTAAATAAGGCTGCACGTAAGCTGAGGAGACAGATCCTTCTCTCACAGCTCTTAGAGGAAACCGACACTGCTGACACCTTGGTTTGAGACTTCTAACCTCCAGAACTGTGAGGTGGTAGATCTTTGTTGTGTAAACCACCCACTTATGGTACTTTGTTACTGCAGCCCTAGCAGATTAATAAGGAAGGCACTGTCAGCATCATTTCATATAAGAGGAAACCGAAGCTTGAAGAGGTTACTCGGGCTCACTCATAGCAAGTGAGTTAGAACTTGAGCACAGGTCTGCCTGATGCCAAAGTCCAGTGTTTTTTTTTTTTCCTGCTACCCGATTAGAATTTGTTGCTAGAATAAAATATGATCCCCTTTGAAAAGAACACGATCCCTCTGTGGTTTTCAAACATTTGGCTTAGAGATTCTTTTGTTCACAATGTAATGAAGAAGTTCACTAAGTAAATCAGAAGAAAGCAGACATGTTCCAGCTGGAGCAGGGATGGAGCCTGTAGTCGGACATATTTATCCCTCTCCTCATCACCACCCTGGGATGGTCCTCAAGGGGCCTCTGCAATCCACTGTTGTACAGAGCGCAACCTGAAAACCACTGTGTTTAAGAGGACGCTAGACAGGCACTAACATAGTACCCACTCTCAGTGTAACACAGGGAGTAAGAAATGCTCATCGTTCAATGTTATGAAATGCATCACATAGAAGCAGAAATTACAACCCTTCCTCCAGAGTGCATAAAAGATACAAAGTCTTGAAAGCATCTCTGCTATCAGGTTGACAGGTTACGACAGAGAAGAAACAGCACTGACTGGACAGGGGTAAACGTGCTACTTACTAGCCGTGTGGTTCGGGGCAAGTTCTCCCCTGTCTGACTCTGTTTCCGCATCTCTGAGGTCCAGGTAGTCGTGTGTGCCCTGCATCCCTCACAGACTCAGTGAGATGACAAACGAAGTAATGGATGTGAAAAGGGCTTTGCAAAGCATGGAGCGGTGCCCCAACAGGATGAGAATTACTCTCTTGCCGAGCTCTCTAAACACGCACACAAAAATTACATAAAGGAAGATACTTAGTGAAACATACAGAGGAATCAGGGAGGGACCTTGGGGTGAGAGCTTCTGATTCCCAAGCCAAACCAGTAGGATTTAGGCTGAGCACCACGTCCAGGAGAATCGGCACACCGTGAAATTATGAAGTGTGATCATTAACTGGGCCATTCTGCACAGGCCTTCACCTCCGCATTCAGCATTCCCTTTGAAGTCCATGACCTTCTATGTGTCACTGAACTGCTGAATGACTACTCTGAACTGAATCGAGCATCCCAGCCCACCCTGCTGATGGAATCAGACAAGGTTCACCCCGCACAGCCGGGGTCCCTGGTTGGCATTCAGTGCAGCGGTTCAAGCTGAGCACTCAGGGGCTGGTAAAACACATAGCCCTGCAGTCAGCCATCAGCCACTGACTTCAGGGAAAAGACCATGTCACCTGTGGTTTGTTTTTGTTCTTCTAGTCCAGCTAGAAACTCTTAGAGGCTCATTTATTTTTAATGGGGAGTTCAACTCATACTCTGCTAATAACAATGAAAAGACACTCTTTCACTTTATACCTATATTTCAGAAGTTCCAGAATGTCAGAGGAGGAAGGGAGGTCATGTGGTCGAACTCTTCTTTGACTAGATGGACTAACTAAGACCCCAGGAGGGGTATTGACTTTTCAAAGTTCACTCAGTTGGTTAGCAGGAGAGCAGGTTTTAGAACTTGGATCAATTATCTCTCAACCTTGTGCTCTGTTTATACACTGCTGGAAGAATGGACATATCAGCATTAAAGGGATGCTGGAGGTTAAGGAGATGAGCCCTCCTTTCTACAACATATGTCAGTTCTCAATCACAACAGAGACGCATAAAGTGCCTAACTACGTGGCTTGGTGCTGCACATAGAAATTGGAGGTCACATTATTTAAAGATATGTGTGAAATAATAATGGGATACACATTTCAAGTGGATGCATGTATTAACAAGATAGTAAACAACTCGATATCAGTACTTGCATTTTCATAGATTGTCTAACGTGGTGACTTACTTTGTCATTTTCAAACTTTGACAAATCACACGGGTACAGCCTCTAAGGCATTTCTACATGAGTTATATAAAAACACAGTTCCTTATGATACTTAATAATAGCTTCCGTATAGCTGTACAGCAGTTTAGAAAAATCTTTATAAAATAATGTTTCATTTTTTCACATTTTATTCCAGAACACCGAGATATGAAATGACTAATCCAGTTTCCACACTTGCTGGCTGAGTAAATGGGGGTAGATTACTCAACGAGTCTGTGCCTCCATTTCCTCATCTATGAAATGGGGATGGTGGCACAGTCTACTTCATAGGATAGTTGCGCTAAGTGAAATAATGTACACAAGGCGTGTATTCATTATTAATCCTTTTATCACCATGTGTTAAGTTCTCACAAGGGAGAAGTAATGGGCCTGGGACGTGAATTACAGTTTCTGACTTCAGCTTCTCTGCTCTCCCATTCTCCCATTTCCCCTTTAATCTTTTTCCCACTCAATTTTTTTTTTCATCTGAAACATAGTTGATTTACAATGTTGTGTTAGTTTTCTGGCATACGACATAGTGATTCAGTTGTACATATATACATTCTTTTTCATTATAGGTTATTACAAACTATTGAATATAGTCCCTTGAGCTCTGCAGTAAGACCTTGTTGTTTATCTATTCTGTATACAGCAGTTTGTATCTGCTAATCCCAAACTCCTGATTTACCTATTCCCCTCACTTTCCCCTTTGCTAACTGTAAGTTTGTTTTCTATGTCTGTGAGTCTGTTTCTGTTTTGTAACTAAGCTCATTCGTGCCATTTTTTTGGATTCCACATATAAGTGATACACATAGGGCAGGACACCATAAATCTCCTAGAAGAGAACATAGGCAAAACATTCTCTGACATAAATTGTCACAATGTTTTCCTAGGGGAGTCTACAAGATAATACAAAAAAAGGCAAAGATAAATAAATGGGACCTAATTAAACTTATAAGCTTTTCTACAGCAAAGGAAACCATAGACAAAACAAAAAGATAACCTACAGACTGGGAGAAAATATTTGCAAATGGTGTGACTGACAAGGGCTTAACTTCTAGAATATATAAACAGCTTTTATGGTTTAATAACAAAACAACAACAACAACAACAACAACAAAAAACCAATCAGAAACTGGGCAGAAGCCCTAAACCGACATCTCTCCGATGAAGACATACAGATGGCCAATGCACATGAAGACAGACTCAATATCACTAACTATCAGAAAAACACAAATCAAAACTACAATGAGGTGTCACCTCACACCAGTCGGAATGGCCATCATTGAAAAATCCACAGACAATGCTGGAGAGGGTGTGGAGAAAAGGAAACCCCCCTACACTGCTGGTGGGAATGTAATTTGATGTAGCTATGGAGGTTCCTTAAAAAACTAAAAATAGACTTACCATATGATCCAGCAATCCCACTCCTGGGCATGTACCCAGAGAAAACTCCAATTCAAAAAGACACATGCACCCCAGTGTTCACAGCAGCACTACTTACAGTAGCCAAAACATGGAAGCAACCTAGATGTACATGGACAAATGATTGGGTAAAGAAACTTCCTGCTCAAATGTTTTGAATTTTCGATATTTTGTGGGTGTGTCTTCTCTCAAAGAATTTCTTCTCCTCAATTTGGCACCAATTCCTTCCCATTTCCATTTTATTTTAAATTAGATGATATTTTAGGAGAAATTTGATCTTTCCCAAATACCTAAATAATTAAGTTTAGATATTTCCAACTCTCATTGTGCGCAGTTATAAACTGATAATCTGAACTCTTGCTTTTTCAAGGGAATAATAGTTTACAGCGTTAGAGCACATGATCAAGGCAAGATGCTTTCATATCCATTGTTTAATGTGATTTTCAGAAGAGCCTGTGAGCTGGTCACGGCACACATTTTATGGTTGAGGATCTAACGCTCAGAAGTTAAATGACTGCAAAATATCAAACAATCATAAGTGGCAGAGTGAAGACCAGAATCTGGTTCCAGTGATGTCAACTCAAAACATGATAAAGCTTGGACAGGAGCAATACCACAGGGAACAGCCTGTGGAAAAGGGAAGAGCTCCAAACGTGGAAGCATTGGCCCAATGTTCCTATTGGGGCTTCTTATTTTTTTAAGAGAAGCTAGGATTATTTTTATGTGAAATAGCCCAATTTTTAAAACATTTTGAATTCCAAACCAAACATATCCTTGGGCCACTTGTTTGCAACTTTTGATCTAGACTCACATTCTTGGCCACATATGCCTCTTTTTACTGCCCAGACTGAATTTATTTCAGGAGAAATTATTCTTATCAAAATGTTTTTTTCTCTGGCTAGAATAAACCAAGTTTACTTTTTCTAAACTCAAAAGCTAGACTCTGATGTCTACCAACCAACACACACTCAACATAGCTAAAATAGAACTCCTGACTTCTTTCTTCTCCCCCGTCCCCTAATGCTACTTCTTCCCAAGTCCCCTTAACCTCAGTAAATTATACCACCATCCACCTGGTGGCTCAGACCACAATCCTAGGACTCACCCTTGATTCATCTTCCACCCTCATATCCGGCACCCAACACGTCAGAAAGTTCTGTTGTCTCTCTCTAAAACTCAACCTCCAGTTGCATCTCATCATGACACCCAGCGCTACAACGCTAACTCAAGCTCCAGTCAGTCCTTGCTTGTTCAGACTGATCTCTCTGCCTCACTTTTGCCCCCCTAGCATCCATCCTCTGCACAGCAGTCAGAGTGATCGTTTAAAAATGAAAGCCAGATAATATCACTCCTTCGCTCCAAGCCCCTTCAAGACTCCCTGTTGTCATCAGATTAAAATTCATATACAGCTCTGCACAATCAGGGTCCAGCCTTCCCCTTCAGCCTCTCCTCTCCTATTTGGTGACCAGGCATCTGCCAGACTGGCCTTCTTTTGGTCAGACACACCAAGCTCATTCTCTGCTAAGACCTTTGCAATTTCTATTTCTTCTTCTTGGACTATACTGCTAACCCAGTTTTGGTGTTGTTTTTAATTGAAGTGTAGTTGACGTACAATGTTACTTTCAGATGTACAGCAAAGTGATTCAAGTACACATATACATACATATATATTTTTTTCTTTTCCATTATATGCTGAACTAAATTCAATTTCTTGTAATAACATATAATGGAAACCTGCTGCCCCAGCTTTGAGTGGTGGGTGATGAGACCAAAGAGTGCAGGTTCTGGAGAGAGGCTTCTGGGTTCAAATCCCAGGTTGGTCATATCAGGCGAGTGGTTTAATGTGTACTTCAGCATCCTCTTCTGCAATATGGAGATAAAAAAAAAGGCACCCCCCTCACAGGGTTGCAGTAAAGCTTAAATTTGGTGATTGCTGTAGAGAGCTCACAGGCCTTGCACACAGTGAGCTCTCAGACTCTCCTGATGTTATGTGTGCATCAATAATTTGCTTCCTCTTATTCAGGTCCCATTAAAGAGCACCTTCTAAAGATGCCTTCATGGATTGCCCCCTAAAAGGGCTCCCCCTCAGTCTCTTTCATGTTACTCTGTTTTTACTAGCACTTCTCAGTAGCTGACTTTTCTTACTTACTTATTTTCTTACTTACTTATTTATCTTCATGTTTATAGAACATGTCTCCCCATTATCATGTAAGTTCCAAAGAGGACAAGGATTCTATTGTGATCAGCACCTGAAATGCTGAGTCTGAAACACCCCCATTCAGACAACGGGCTGACCCCATAAATACTTGTTTTGAATGTCCCTCCATAGGGTTGACCCTCAGGAAGTGCCCAGTGAGGATTTGCTCAAATGAATGGCATTGAAATCTTTTGTTTTACTTTTCCACTTTACAAGAAGCTCATACCCTGAGAACTTCTTTAGAACAGCCAGTTCTTGATTCCCTAATAGAGCACACTGGCCCCTTTAGAATTTTATTCTCCTTTCCGTGGTCAAATCTGGAATAAAACAAAACGCTGAGGGTTTTTTTTTCTGCTCACTTTAGACATAATTGCATCCTGACTGTTTTTTGTTACGAGGAATTCCCCATGAGAAATTTGATCTGAGGATTTCATACTTTAGGTTACAGGGCTTGAGTTTCTCATAAACTTCAAAGAGAAATGGTAAATTATTCATGATTAAAATACTAGCAACAGAAAAATCTTTGCAAAACCCAAACAAAACAAAAAAAAAACCTCTCCATCCATAATTGCTGTTACCCAGAGAGGTTTTAAGTCATATTTAGGGGCAATACTTTGCTTCTAGAAATGCCAGTTACTGTATCAATGATATGAGGACTTTTGCCCCAGGATTACAGCAGGAAGGACCATGGTCTAACCCCTTATTCAGCCCAGGAGCAACTGAGGCCCACAGAGGGCACTCCTCAGTCAAGACCAGACTCCGGTCGTTTTATTCCCAAACCAGAATTTTCTCCACTATCTAAACTGCTTTAATATACTTTCTTTCTTTTTTTTCTTTGCCACCCTATTTTTTATTATGAAAAATTTCAAGAAATGAAAAAAAGAGAGAAAAAACTATAATGTACACTCATGTCTATAATCTAGAATGAATTGGATAATTGCTAATATTTTACTATATTTGTATCATCTTTCTTTTTTACGAAAGTAATTTGAAGTAAATTACAGATAGGGTGGCATTTTATCCCTGTTATGCATTTCTAAGAAAATAAGGCTATTTCTCTCTGTAAGCACAGTACCATCATACCTACCAAAATTAGGAATAATTCCTTAACATCATCTAATACCCAAATCATATTCAGATTCTTCTAAGTACTGCTGTAATTTCACTTATAGTTATCTCATCTGTGATCCAATCAGGACTCATGCTTTGCCTTTGATAGTTATGTCTCTTAAGTCTCTTTCAATTTAAAATATTCTCTTTTAATGCCATGCCATGTTGTATAATTTTTTTATTATTTTGTGGTTTTTTTCATAATATTGATTTTTTGAAGAGATGGGAAAAGTCTTCTATAAAATGTTCCCCTTCTGGGTTGGTCTAAATCCTTCCTGATGGATGTTTGTTTTGTTCCTCTCTCTCCCCCACCCCCTGTGAAATGGAAGTGAGATCTAAAGGCTTGATTACATTAACATCAAAGTGCCTCTGTTTTTGAAGATAGAAATTTGCAGCCATTTCTCTAGTATAATTAACTGAACAAAACCCCGAAAATTGAAAATTGACTTCCGAGGACTGTAAGGGAGACTGCAGGTAGAGCCAGCAGGTGGTGTGGAAAGGAGACCGTCCCAATTACATGACCGCATGCCAAGATCTGTTACTTAGCTGTGGTCCTCAGAACCTGAATGGATTTAAACAGACATGAAAAGAGCAAAGAAATACAAACCAGAATATTACTTTCATAATCTGTAACAAGATATGCAAGCATTAAACTAAGTAAACTGTTCTCCCCCAGAGGCCAGTGGGTTCCAAGCCTAGATGCATTTTAGAATCATCTGGGACTCAAAAAAAAAAAAAAAATACCACCCTCAGAGACTCTGATTTAATCGGTCTTGGGTGGGGACTGGGCATTGGTGTTTTTTAAAAGCCCCCCAGGTGTTTCAAAAATGCAACCAGGGCTGAGAAACACTGCTGTAGGCTTCAATTTGTCATCAGAAAGTTGTTTTGGAAACACGAAACCAGAACTTGTGATGCCAACGATATGAATAAAGAAAGTGTGGAGGGTCGGTGGTGTTCAAACGTCTGCATACGTAAGAGACATTGGGGTATGCTTACTTAAAAAAAATAAAGGAAAATACTGGATTCCTGCTTTCTGCTTGACTCTCTCAGTCCCCATCCCCTATGGAACTCAGATGAAAGAACTCTAGGGTAAGCCCCAAGGTGCTACTTTATGCAACAACAAAAGCAAGTCTGATGCAGATAATCCACAGCCCCCGCGCTGAGGAATACTGGTCCATATCCTCCGGGATACACCTGCTTTGAGAAGGAGGCAAGACTCTCAAGAATAAACCGCAAGGCAGGCATGCTGCAACTCAAAGTGACTGCTAGGCTTCACCCCCAGAGTTTCTCATTCAGCAATTTTGGGGTGGAGCCCAGAGTTTATATTTTCACTAAAGCAGCGGTTCTCAGCCAGGGAGATTTTGCCTGCTCGAGGACGTTTGGCAGTATCTGGAGACTTATTTGAAGACTTTATCTCTGTGGAGCAGTTTTAGGCTCACAGCAAAATTGAGAGGAAGGTACGGAGATTTCCCAGATAGATTCCCCTATTCCCACACCTGCATAGCATCTCCCCCTGTCAGTGTTCTCCCACCAGCAGTACTGTGTCATCTCAAACTCCTCCTTCCAATGTATTTTCATCTACCTTTCAGATCTTCAAAGATCACTCCTCAAGTTCTTTCTCACTAGAATCTTTACATATTTTTTACATGTTTAAGAGTTTTGCTTTTTAGGTAACTATCCTTGCAACCCACCTTCCTTGTAAGTATCCATCATGGAGTAATTACCTGGTGTGTGTGTGTGGTTTTTTTTTTTCAGAACTGTTTGAAATGCTTTCATCTATATAGCAATATAAAAAAATTAAAATATATTTAGAGACAATAATGGAATTTATAATACACTTATTCTTTTAATGTCCATGATTATTTTTTCTTATGTTACTTGTACCGTAGCACTAATTTCTTAAAAATTTAAAAAAAAATCTTCCTAAAGTCAAGTGCACACATCTATGTTATGTTAGAACAGGATTTAGGTTTTATGAAATGAGAAAGGGTGGAACCTCTTTTTGAAGCGAAGAGCTCTTTTCATCCAGGCTGGAGATCAAGTCCTGCAGGTTTGGATACAGCCCCGGGGGTGCACAGGTGACCTCAAATGCCCACAGGGTTTGAGGGTGATACACATGACATACTTACTCCAGACTGCAGGAGCAAGGCCTGACATTTCTTTCTTAACCTTGAGAGACACGTTTCCATTCAAATGGTGCATTGTTGTTGCACTCAGTGTTTCAGAGTAAGTCAGAAATAGGTATCATAAAACCACACAAGCAAGAAAAACACAATCTAGTAAAACAGACTGAGATGTGCCTCGGAGAGGGGACTGACAATTAGACAAACAACTCAAAAGCATGCAGAAAACCTAATTGCTCTGGTAGAGACGCACCTTGCCAACTGTGATCGTGTTTGATTTGAGTAATAGGAGGCTTCAGAGCAGAGTAGCATTGAGAGATGCTTGGGGTTTGAAATAGCTGAGTGGGTGAGGAACAGTTCAGGCTGAAAGACAGCCTTAGCAAAGCCCTTTGGGCATCTGTAGGTAAGTGTAGCAATAGTGCAGGTGCTCAAGGCACACCTCCTAGGGCCGCTGGGGCTCCGGTGCTGAACAGAAAGCCTTAGTGGGAAATAAAGGGGGAATAAAAAGCTCATTGACTTGCACTAGACAAGAACAGCCATTCGGGCATTAGCTCTCACGTTGAGAATGGCTGTGTCTTCAAACTCTAGACTGTGTTGCTGTCATCTGAGCTGCATCCTGAGGGTGGACAGGAGGGAGGTGACGTGTTGTACGCCCAGCTCTCTCCACCCTGGAACGCCAGCTGAGCTCACCTTCGGAAAGACAGTAAGAGCCACCTCTCTGGACAGGACCACAGTTGTCACACTTGGTTTTAGGAAGCTTCGAAAGGATAATCTTAATGTCTTTGTTATTCCTTGGATTTTTTTTTGGTTTTGATTTGTTTTTGTTCTTTCTTTTTTTTTTAATTTTTTGCCCATATCCATGTATCATATTTTGTGGGGTGTAGTTAATTCCTCAGTTCTCAGCTGTAAATAAATCCCTGCTGATGACACTTTCAGACCACTGCCTGTTGACCGCTATGCCTGTGACTGTGCTATTCCCAAGACTGGGAATCTGTTAAGAAAGAGAAAGCTCGCAGACAATCAGCAGCATAATTCAAGCACTCCTATTAAGCGAGGGAATCAGGCCTTCATCCTACAATGTAGGCAGACCCTGGACTCCAAAGAGCCACCTTGAGGCCCTGAAAGAAGCCCAGTCAGCTCCGGGGTTTGAGCAACGCCAGGGGTGGCACCTGTAATAGTGGTATTCTGATCATGGGATCAGCCAAGAATGAACTCCCAGAAAGATCGCAGGAAGTCTGATGTCACTGAAGACCTCAGTTATCCAAGTAAATGAAGAAGAATGTGAAATGGGAATTTCCCCGTCATCAGCCTGGCACTGACCCAAAGGGTCTGGCTGTGCCACAGAAGGAAGGAGCTCTTCCTCTCCTTGTGTGAGTTTCCCTGTATCACGAGGTGGGGTTTCGTGAGTTGGGTACCTTAAATAAACTAGAAGATTTTTAAGTCAGAAAGGATTCCTAGAGGTCATATCTGGTTTCAAGGTAGGTCCTCATATAAAGTATCAGAGAGAGAGATGCAACAAAAGAGGCCTGTGGTGGAAGAAGCATAGGCATTCAAACCAGAAAGTTGATGTTAAAACCCCTCAGCTAAGGGGGGGAGGGTATAGCTCTGTGGTATAGTGTGTGCCTAGCATGCATGAGGTCCTAGGTTCAATCCCCAGTACCTCCACCAAAAGAATAAATAAGCCTAATCATTTCCCCTCCAAAAATATTTTTTTAAATAAATAAATCCTTCAGCTAAGACACCTAGGCATGTCACTCTGGCTTAACTTCTCTGAGTTTCACTGGAATATGGGGTTGAGGAAGACAAAGTATTGATACTGTTTTTAACACAATAATCCCAAGAATCAAATGATACAATTTTTCTGAAAGTGCCTCTTAGGCCAGTGAGTCTCAAATTTCAATATGCATACAAGTCACTGGTTTGTTAAGATGCAGAATCTGATTCAGTAGATCTGGGGCAGGACTGGAGAGTCTGCATTTCTACCAGACTCCCGGGTCATACGCCCTTGTGTCTGATCCATCAAGCCCGGTGGTAGAGAGTGAAGTGTCACATAGTGATTGGTTGTTAGTAGCTATTTCAGCAAGCTTTCAGGTAAGGATATTCTTTAGTCTTTATATTTTAATTTTTTAAAATTAACCAACTTCTCCACATTGGCCCATACATCTAATAATTCTATAAAACTCACTTAGTATAGTGACTCTTGCTCAAAATGACATAAGTTTCACTGAAGAGTAGGCTTCTGGGAAAATGACTTTTCACTAAATTTATGTACAATGATTTCACAGTTATCTCTGTGTACATCACATACTTGGGAGCTGTGATGAAGCAAAAAGAAAAAATTTTTAAGTGCTGGCAAAGTTACAAAAGAAAATTGAAGGGGGTTTTATAAAAGGATCCTTGGAAATCATTATATAATACTTGCATATAGCATATATTGGTGTATAATTATACTTTTGTGTAGTATTTTATATAATTTTCAGGATGCTTTGACATATGTCTCTCCATTAATCCTTTGCAAAAAGGTAGGCTATGCAGGTAGCATTTGGGTCAATTTACAGATGATGAAACTGGAACACGGGAGGTGAAGTGAGCTGCTGAAGGTCACACTCACACGGCGGCTGCAACGCGAAGACAAAGCCCAGTTCTTCTGATTCCTAACCAGCGTTCTTTCCTTTGTCTCCCTGTTCGCAGAGCTTACCACACTGCCGAAAAAATGTTATGGCTTGGTTTGTTGAAGCCTGGTTTTGAGTGAAGCTGGGTAGCAGCAAGTTAACAGGTGCCAGACATCACCTATTTGGTTACTGTGGGTACACCGTCAGCAGGGAGCCCTTCGCGTGGACATCTCTCATACTGATCAGATGAAAACCTACTCCAAGCCTGAATTTTCAGATGATTCACTTGCTTGTTTAATTTCCAGCCAAGAATGCAATGTGCTATTCCTTTTGGAATGTTTGCAGACGAGAGTTAGAGCCTGGGGGAGGAGGACAGCTTGATTACCACAATCACCCACATGGGTGCTTGGCTTTCTACTCTCAGAAAAACTCTTGTTACCTTTCTTCCTACTTCCTCTACAGCACGTCCCTGACCAAGGTGATCTCAAGCGCGCTCCTTCCCTGCTCACGTTAACAACCCTGGGGGGAACATTTGTAAGGCGTTTGACATCGTATACTGATGTTTCGCCTGTAGTGATGTTTCACTCAGGTGTGTGTGTTTGTGTGTGTGTGTGTGTTTCTTGCCAAATAAAATTGGGAAGTCTTTAAGGGCAGGGACAAACATGTTTCATGTTTCATTTTATACTGAATGATGAAAATAAGAAGTGGAGATATAGAGTGAAAACTCTATTGAATTTGGAGTCGGATGATCTGAATCAACTCCTCTTCAGCCACATGACCCTGAACAAGACACTGATACTTTGAGCTTTTGCTGCTTCATCTAGAAAATGAGAATATTAATCATTATACTATTGTCATGAAAAGCAAATGAAATAATGTGTGTGAAATTACTTTGCAAACTCATTAAGAGCTGTATAAACATAAAGAATGAATTTGTATTTACTTTAAGAATAATGTGGATTAAGTAGGAGGAGTCTGCTGGTGACATCGGTCACATACAAAAGTATTTGCTTCCCCCTGAAAAGCATTTTCCATTTCTATGTCCTGCTCATGCAAAGAAATACAGTCACATGGAAACTATATTATTAATTTGCTTTTGTAAAAGTGGGAATGATAAAATATTCATGATCCAAGGAAAGTTGATATAACCCAGATGCTAAAAATGTTCATTAAGAGCTGTCAACATTGTAGTTTCATGGAATCCAGATAGTAGGAGTTGAGTTTTGGCTGAGGAAATTCCCTTTTAAATTCTTGGTATTTTTGCAGAAATATTAAGTGAAACAGTGTAACTACCAAAACCTCTGAGGTTAGGAAAATGATTCACTGTCTAGAATGAGCCCGCTAACATAAACAGAACACACATACCTACCAGCGCTTCTGAAAGTGATTGTAAAACCCAAACCCACTCTCTCTTCCTACTTATTCATTTTCTGTTGGTATCACATCAAAATGCTTCCTGTTTCTGGCTCTGAGACCACTCCTTTGCAGTCTGGCTCCTCTTTCTTACCCCGACACACACAGAACAATTGTTGCCACATACTTGATACCTACTAGGTGTCAGGAGCTGCCCTGGGGTTCTCTACTATCAGTAACCTTCAAATACATCTTGCAAGAAGGTCTTTATTTTTCCCGTGTTACAGAAACCCAGATACCAGGAATCTTAAGTACACTGCTTATAGTCCGTCTGTGGCTCAAGGGGCCAGAATTCCAACTGGGTCCCTGGGCCCCTTTTCCCCTGCTCTTACCAGGCAGCAGCCCTTGTCCAGGTCTTGCCATTTTTCTTTCAAAAATATTTTACTTTAATTACCCAAACTATTTAAAAAATGTTTTCAATCACTTGAATCGACCCGTAGACATCTTTCAAATGAAATCACGAAGACATTGAACATCCTCCCGACAAATACCTCTTGAATTACATTGGAAACACCAGATAATATAAACTCATGGATATGAGCAAGAACGTACATGTTGACCATGATGAACTGAATAGTGACATTATTCATATATGACCAAAATATTTATTTTTTCAAAGGGACTGGCTTCGTCAAAATAATTACTCAGTTATGAAGCAAAACCCCGAGTTCCAGTGGTTGCTGTGTAACTGACTTCCTGTGAGATAGTTGGTAATTGTGTTTCCCTCCAGACCTCAGATTTCCCATTTGTGACATGAGGAAGTTCTATGAAGTGCGTCACTCACACATGGCCATGGTCCTGTGGCATCAGCGTGTCTAGGTTTACCCCCACCTTTCTGCACACGCACCTCCACCAGGCCTTTCCTCTTTTTCCAATCTCTCCTTACTGGCCATTAGTATCTTGTTCAGACATGCTTTATATTAATCTACCAGCATAATGCCCACGCTATTTTACCTTAATATTAGTCTCTAAATTAATTTGCAAAACTTAAGCTTTTTCTGACTAATCATGTCTATGAATTCACCAAATTAGAAAAAAAATTTTTCTGATACCCATGAAACAATGTATAACTTAAAAATATTTTTCATCCCTGAACCCCAGATCTTGGATATCATCCACTGTAAACAAGTCACACTGGAAAACTCAGATTTCCCTTTGGGACTCCACAAAGAAAGACATGCACAAAGGCAAGCTATGAGTGGAGGGGAAGTCCAGCCGGGAGTGGAGCCAGCACCCTTGACCGCCATCACGCGCCACCTCCTGGGTGCTTCCTCAGCCCCTGTGCATCTCACCAGGTCTATCCCTCTACTCCATCTTGAAAATCTTCTACCTGCACCCAGCCTTGTCTTTCTGAGTCCTTTTCTATGTCCTATGTGAGGATGAAATTCCTTTTACCACCAAACATATAAAAGAAAAACAACATACTAAGTAGTAATGTAAAAAAGCATAGTTTTACTTGTGTCCAATCCATGGTCTCGTTGACAAAGTAGATATTTTCTTATCCGAACTGCATATTCTTGTGTGTATGTGTGTGTGATATTTTATTTCATTTTACTGATGTATAGTCTATTTACAGTGTTGTGTTATGAACTCTATATTCTTTTTCTGGGTATCAGAGCACCCTGAACTGCTCAGCCTGGTCCATCTCACCCTCTTAGAGACCATTCTCACTTTGGGTCCCTGAGCAGCATGACACTGAGCTCAAGACCTCGAGGTCTTTGTTTCTTGGGTTTTTGGTTTTTATTTGTTTGTTTGCTTGTTTTGGTTTTTTCCTCTCTGGTTTCTTAGTTATAAAAAGCAAACACAATTGCAAGTTAGACTAAACCAGGTGGCAGTTTAGATCTACCACTCTGGTCGTGTGTCATGAATCAGTGACTAAAGAGCTCTATGCCCCAGTTAATTTACATGTAAAATAGGAAAACAGGTTTTAAAAGTGGGTTTTGTGAGATTTAAATGAGATAACATGGGGGAAATACCCAGTCTAGCATTTGGCAGCGTTCTTATCAAAATCCTTTCCACTTTCGGTATCTGAAACATGGTAATTACCTGGTTGTTACTGTTGATTCTAGTCTGCAAGAATACTTGGCTTCTTTAGTTACATTTAAACTATGTTTCTCTCTGTGCCCAGTGAGATGCACTGTCTCCCTAAAGGCCTTTCTGCTTCATCTCAGCTCCCTTGGCAAGACCTTCACATCAGAGACCTGACTTCTGAGGGACTTCACACTTTGTTCCTGTGTCTGGCCTGTGGGAAGCTGATTTTAAGGCAGAACTGATTTGACTTATCTTGAATGTGTAAACTCTTTCTGGCTTGAAAGTCCATGATTTTTTTCTGATAACCTATGTAAATATACACCACCACCCACAAGAGGCTAAATAACTTACATGTTCACTCATTCAAATATTTGACAGAACGTTGACATTTATCAGCAGATACGTAATAGGCACAGAGAGGGTTATGATCCCACTCTACTTGGATGTAGATTTGAAAATTTCCCTAGAAAAATGTAAAAGATTTTCTTTTATAGTTTTCCAAATTACCACCTGAATCACTTTACAACTGTAATTCTCTCTCCTTATCTCTTACCTCCTACTATCTCCACATTATCTTACTTCGCCCCAACTTGTATTTTCTATCTTGACGAGAAAAATAACTGACCTTTCTATGTAAATGAAGCAGTTGACTTGTCCACAGAGCTCACACGTGCTCCCTTCCATTTGTGTGCCCTGCTGCCCACATTGCTGGCCAATGAACAGAACCGCTTTTCTCCTGATCACCACGAATGGCTTTTTCCTCCACAAAGGGTTTTAAGTGGATCCCATGGACCGAGTCTACCTCTGCAACCACAACGGTGTAAGGATGTGTACAGTGTTTCTCTAATAGCCTTTGAGTGTCTTGTTTTTCCAATGGGCTCTGTTGCACCCTCACTTTAGTTTTAAGTTCCTCAAGAATGAAGATGATCTTTCTACTCCCTTAATCATTCGTCACAAAATCAAATGCAGTGTCTTTTGCAATGTAAGCCTTCAAGTCATCTGAATTAGAAGATACTTTGTCTATTGAAAGATTTGAAAAATTGTAAGACTTCTCTGGGCGACCAAAGTGACCAATTTCATATAATGAAGACCAGGGTATGAGTGATGTTGGGGGTCTGATGTCCAGGCGGCTTAGGTGAGAGAGGACATTTTTTAACCTCACCCTGCCTTTTCCTTTAAGTGTAGGTGTTTGTTTTCCATCCTTTCTTACTACTCCAGTCACCCCTTGTTCCTTCCCTTTGCCTCCCACTTATGCTGCAGCTGTTAGCAAAGGAAAGGAAAAAACTACGTAACATAAATTGCTAACAACTTGACTGTGCTTAAGAAGTATTGGTTGAGCCAAGAACTGAATTACCATCACCACTGCTTCAGTCAAAAATTATCTTTTTCTTCGAGGAAAGGTGAGTCTTGGGAAATGACGTTGAGAAGTAAAAGGATACTTTGTGTGTTGATTATAGAGAGAAAAACACTCTCCTGTGGAGGCGGGAAGCAGTAGGCATATTTTTTAAAAAGGAAAGAAAGAGAACTGCCCTTTCTCAAGGCTCCTGCTGCATACCTAGTCAACGGGGAAAGCAAGGCTTCTGAGGGACCTTGCAGTCCCTAAAATGTGGTCCCGGAAGCCCAGGCAGAAGGGACTAGACTAGGACACCACCAAGGGCCTCTTCAAGTAGAAAAACTCCAACTCTAACATGTTGGTATAAAAGATGTATATAGCTCCATAATTTTTCGTTTAAATAAGAAGAAAAGAGAGAGAAAGAAGAAGGAAGGAACAGATGGAGAAACAAGAAGTGGAAAAAAATGAAAGAGAAATAAATAGCCAAAGAATGGTCGAGGAAAACTGACTTGTCTGTGACAGGAAGGCAGGAGGAAGAAAGAAAGAAAGAGAGAAAGAGGGAGGGAGGGAGAAAGAGGGAGGGAGGGAGAAAGAGAAAGAAAGAGGAGGAAAAGGTGTCTGCTTGAGTGATGATTGATTGATTGATTATTTATTTACTTATTTTTAATTAATTCATTTATGTAACTTGTGTTCCTCTGGCTCCCTCTATGGGCATAAAGATTGTTTTTCAGGTCCTCAGACACTGAAGGCTTTAAAGCGGCAGCTGGTTTCGGGAGCAGAGCTGAAAGGGTTATATTCTTCCAGGAAAATGTGTTCTCGACCATGAATAATGAGATGAGCTACTTAGCTTATAAATATTGGAGATCTGTAAAATCACTACTGATTTTATTTTTAAGAGCTACATTAAAAGATCTTGTATTATTGAAACACGTAATAAAACTTTAACGAGACCACACACTCTAGAGGCCATATTAAAACACAATTTCTGTTATGATTTCTTTGGAGTCCATTTTCAGCTGTGCTGAAAATAACCAATAATCGTAAATATTTACAACAAAATAATGTCTTCTATAGAATGAAGCTCTTATGAAGCAATTTTTTATTAGTTAGTCCTTCAAATAGGGCAGAATTAAAACATCACCATCCTTCCAAATGAAGAAACGTCAAAACTAAGGCACAAAAAAGACCAATGTACTAATCTGAATGCAAATTAATGGCTGAGGTTCAGGTAACACATTGACACAGAGCTGAAGAATTTGCAGGTCAGGAATCAGTTTCCTTAGAGTTGCATGAGAATGCCTGAAATGTTTTCTCTCTGAAAAATTATGATGATGCTTCAAGGCTCAAATAAATTACATCCCATCCATCATGTTTCCTTGATTTTCAGACTCAGGAAGTAACATTTTCAATTCTATACTCCGATCACATTCTACATATGACTTTTTATGAGCCTTTTAATATTTATGTGTGATTTATGTGTGATAATGATTAAATTTACATCTATACTGTGATCTCCTTGTGGATAAAAGCCACTCTTCTTATTTCTTTGCTGTCCCAAATTTTCCCTGGGATGGAGACGGGTATAATCAACTAACTATATATGTAAAAATATACAGTGCCTAACATTGCATGGTAAAATCCCCAATAATATTTTAGATAAATGAATAACTGCTGATGAATGAGTAAATAAATCCATGAGAGAGTAGTTTCAGCAGAGTTCAAACATGAAGTAATTTAAGACTCCTACTAGGAGTCTTAGCAACATAGCAACGTAAAGCAATACTGTAAAAACTGAGTAGAACTCAGTGCTAAAGGAACAGTGTGAAGGTGCGACAGAAATGGGTGCAGGATTATTCAGAGATCTGAGCCAGGATGTGAAGGATCTGGACCAGTGGGCACATTCATTTGTGCAAACACTACACACCGTGACCCTGTTATTTTGTCGTCAAGCAAAAATCGCACTGAAGAATAAAGTCTTTAAAAAAATCCACCCTCTACCACTGAGTGAGTCAGTAGGGTGGTAGCAGTCTGCTTTAGTCTTGGATTGACAAAATGAGACAAAATATTTCCTTTTGGTACCCAGTAAATACCTCCATATTAATAGGTCCCAAATTGAACTTCTGGTTTCCCATGCCCCTAACTTACTTTTCTTCTATACTTGCTATCACAGTAAGCTATGTGACTTCAGACTCAGTTGCTCAAAACTAAAATCTATAGATCCTCTCTTCCTCTTTTTTGATTAGTCTTCAAGTCCTGCTAGTTCTTAACTCCAAATCCATCTGCTTAGATTTCTCCTAGGATCATCTCAGTACAGGCTACGACTACCTTATGCCTGGACATGTTCACCTACCTAGCCTCCCATCTTTCAGTTTGTCCATCTCCAATGCATTTATTGTTAAAAAATAAATCAACTATCTTTTAAAAATTAAATACAGGTTTTTAATTCAACTGTGGAAAACTTTTCTGTTTTCCAACGGTGCCAAAATAAAATGCAAACTCCTTGAGATGAGGCCCACGGCTCCTGCAGAATCTGACTCGCCTGTCTCTCCAAAGGCACCTCAGACTTCTTTATCACAGAACTCCTACACTCTTCACAGTGGCCATATTTCTGTCCTTTGAACTTTCCCAAGCGTAAGTGTCTTCATTTTCCTAGAGTACTTCCTCCACAGCCTTGTGTATCTGTCTCTCATCATTTTCATCTTTCAAGTCTTGAGTGACATGGTTAGCCAACTTGACAACAAATTCATGTTTTGCATTCTTCTCCATCCTTGTTATCCTCACTGGTCCCTCAAACTCCCTGGGATCAAACATGAATTTAATTACTTACTATACCAGTCAGGGTTCTTGAGGGAGCGCAAACTTGGGTTAACCAATTTTGATATTGTAATGATTGCTTTTACCAAATCATGTTCTCATTTTTATGTAGTCTCACCTTTATGTAAGCACATAAGAAATGTATAATCAAAACCAATGCATTCTGTATTTGTCTTTATACTTCTACTTCAAAGCAAAAATCTGATCTCTCAATACCAGTCACACCTTATCAATGGAACTTAGCTTAGCTGCCTTAAAGTTGCTTCTCCTCGCCGTAAAAAGCAAAGACATGCTTTGCTTGCTTTGCTTGCTTTGCTTAGTTCAAGGTCATAGATTCAGGGCTGCTTGTGCTTATGGAAAACCATAACTTGTCCCTTTCCCTAAATGGTAGGACATGCTTCCCTCATCAGGCGTAGGTGGATGGTGTGGGCTGCTCTTGCTCACAGAAGACTGTGACTTAGCCCTCAGCTGGGGACAGCTGGGCTGCTTCGCATGCTTAGACAATTTCTGATCATCGTATGGAGACTGTGGTGGTCTGGTTTTCATTATCAATTGTTGGGAACACTATAACATTGCTCATGATTGTTGGAGGTTTAAATCAACCATTTGTGCTATCAACTGTATACTTCCTGTAAGAGTATAATGTTTCTATTTTTCAAGAACTGAAACTACTGATCTACATCTCTGTACGTACACCATGCCCCTTACTAGTTCTTATGATGTCTTTTACTTTGATTCTTTGTTTAACCATCCTCAATAAATACAGGAGCTTTGGAGGAGCTCAGGGAGTTGATCTCCAGCTCCCTCTCACTCTCTTGACTTGATAAAGTCTTGAGTAATTTTGTTCTTCAGCAGTGGGACTTTTGCGGGACAAAACCCACAATGAACAGAACCTGCAACTGGTGATCCCGATGTGATCACCGCTCACAGCTATGAGAACCCACAGTTTCTCTAGAGACACAACTGATGGGAACCATCTCTATCTCTATCTATCTATTGGTTGATCTAACTATCAATTGATCTAAGACAGCAAGAAAGAGAGGAGGGGGGAGGGGAGAGAAGGAAGGAGCAGAGATAGAGGAAGAGAGAGAGGGATTTAAAGAAATTAGCTTGTGAGATTGTGAGGGCTGGCAATTCTGAATTATATAGGAAAGGCCAGAAGCCTGGAAAATCAGGCCAGGTTTTTGTGTTACAGTCTTATGATGAAATTCTTTCTTCTTCAGGAAATCTCAGTTTTTCTCTCCTAAGACCTCCAACTAATTGGATGTGTCCTATTCACATTATCAAAGGTAATCTCCTTTAAACTCAACTGATGGTAAAAGTTAATCAAATTTCTACCAAATACCCTCAAAGCAACATCTAGACTAGTGTTTGACAACATACCTGAGCTACGTACAATTAGCTATCATATCTACCTTTTCTCAGACTGTGGTTTTAGAAGAACCCAGGCTCAGACTGCGGTTACTAAATTATCCTGCGGTATGTGATTTTTCTCTAGCAACAGGAGGTCAAGGAACTGGCAGGAAAGAGTGTTGAATGTCTACTCAGATATTAAAAGAATCAAGGATACATCAACTACACTGAGAGACAGGAGAAACATTAGTTTACAGAACACGCTCTGGAGCTAGACCCCTCGTTGGGTTTTGAGGGGACCACATTACACGATTTAAAATGCTTGCATGAGTATTTGTTACATACTAAGTACTACATGTGTTTTCTGTGACAATAATTATGAAAATGAGGATGATGGTGATGATGATGATGATAAGACTTCAGTAAAGATGGAAAGCGAGTGATTCAAAAGAGAAAGTTTTCAATGAATAAGGCCACAGGATGATAGTCTTGTGGGAGCCACATGAATTATGCAGCCAGATAGTATGAGCCTGAGAGGAGCTGGAACTTATGAAGAAGGAAGGAGAAATTTTAGGTTATGATTTCCAAGGGGAGGCACCTGAATTTCCTAGAAAACAGATCTTAAGAAAGTGCTTTAGTGTTGAGATACATAGGAATGTGAGATATGCTAAAATTAGTCCTGATTATTTGTCAGAAAGAAAGATATTAGATTAAATGCTTAGCACAATGACTTCAGAATCATTGCTCTTATTCAAAGCTTTCTCTGTAGCAATTAGAGGAGGTACATATATGAATAGGATGGAATAGAACAGGAAGTCAGTGTTGGGTGTGTATATGGGTGTGTACGTAGTTGTGTGTGGAGAGATTCACATATACAGAAACAGCATAAAGGAATGGCTCTTTCCACATCTGTCTCAAGTAATTAGTTGCTGTCATTACTATATTTTAAAAATAAAATTAAAATAATATTATTTTCAATTTACATCTTGCTCTTGCATTTAATAGTATGTCTTGATAATTTCACTATGTCATTAAATGTTCTTCAAATTTACTATTTTGTTGCGAATGCAATGTATTATACCACTATTTCACAATATCATTAAACAATTTTGTTCTTTCCCATACAGAATCTTATAACTGATGATAAATAAATGCCATTATTTAAATTCTGATCATATCTGCAGGATAACTTTTTCAGTAGTTTAAATTGTTTCCAATGTTTTTGGTTAAAAATTATTTTATTTTTATGTAATTTTGACCACTAGGGAGGTTGAAATTTTTTTGAAATTTTATTTCATATGTTTAATAATTTATATTTCTTTTTTTGAATTTATATCTTTTGGTTGGTTATTATCCACCTGGAGAGTTAGGGTATTTTTTATTGATGTAAAAGAGATATTTGCATATTGATTATAGTAACGTTATCACCTGTATATGCATTGCAAATATATATTTTAGGCTGTGTTTTTCTTTTGAATATCATCTATGAATTTTTGATTATCCAGTCAAAGTTAGTGATGTTTTTACTTACTTGCATACTTAGTAGATACTTTCTATCCTATAAGATAAAGGCAGAAGTAATTTAGAAAGATGACTAAAGATAATTTTTGAGACATATTTTTAAATTATATTTATTAGATTAGTGTAATATTTTTACAAGAAAAAAACAAGTAGATCAATGAAATGCAACAGTGAGGTCAGAAAAAAGACCCACATATTAGCATTTTACATTAGTGGAGAAAGTGTAGACTATTCAAAAATACTGATTACCTATGTGGAAAAATAGATTCATACTTAATTTTGTATTCAAAAATAAATTCCAGATAGAACTAATATCCAAATGGCAATAACAAAAAAAATCCAAATTATTAGACGAAATTACAGTGAAATTTATCATCATCCTGGGATAGAGAAATCTTCCTAAATATGCACAAAAATAAATTTATTAAAGAAAAGACTGATGTTTACATCAAAATTTAAAACTTGGATATAGGGGAAAAAACCCTATGAATTGCCGTGTTTTCTCTCCTAGCTTATATTTCTTTCTCTGTAGGTTTCTACTGTATTAATCTAATGACCCTTTTCATTTTTCATTAAGTTTTGAAAGATGAATGTTTTCTATCTTCATTCATTTTTTACAAAAATTTTATGTTCTTTATTTTGGGGGAGGGGGAAGTAATTAGGTTTACTTATTTATTTATTTTTGGAGGAGGTACTGGGAGTTGAACCCAGGACCTCATGCATGCAAAGCATGCACTCTACCACTTGAACTATACCCTTCCCCCTGTTCATTCATTTTTAATCGTAATTAATATTTCTTAACATGTAAATTAAAAAAAAAACTTTAAGTATACAACATTAGCTGAGCAAAATGTGAATCTCGTATTCCATGGCCCCAAGCCACCACTTGTCTATCCTTCCTCAGAGGTACATGTCCAGCACAAATAGCTTTGTATGGATTCTTGTGGCACCCTTCTATGAGTTGATATTTGTATACAAGTAAATTAAATACATATTTTTTTAAAAACTGGAAACATGCAACTTTCTTTTTAGATTAAAATTTTTAAAAAATTTTCTGCATCATTTCATACAGATGTACCTCTTTTTAATTATTATTGCATAGAATTCCATGGTATAATCCATCTTTAGTATAAAGTTTGAGTGAATACCCAGGGTTGCTCATAGACTTTCCAGGAACATGTTGGAATGGAGAAAGAAACTGATTTCCAGATTCTTCAGCTTTCAAGTGTACTTTTCCCTAAAACTGATTTGCCCGAGAATGCTCCTGTGATCGAACTGGTCTTCTTTCCTCTCTCTTTCACAATCAATCACCATTCCCCTATTTAACAGCTGAAAATCATTATTATTTACTATAATGTAACTGCCTCCAGATATAAAACATCTTGGAATGCAAACCAAAAGACAGCTGGAGAATGCTTAGCTTCTGGGGGAAAGGGCGAGGAAGAGCAAGGGACAGAAAGTTTCAGTGCTGAGAAGTTAACATTGATTTTCACCCAGACAACTGGAGTAGCTTAGAATTGGTATTCAGAAGTGAGATGGTTGTCCCCGGAGCAGGCGTTTATATGACTGTTTGAACTGAAAATGGAGTCAACTATTTTTGACACAAAT
Source organism: Vicugna pacos (assembly GCF_048564905.1). NCBI lineage: Eukaryota > Metazoa > Chordata > Mammalia > Artiodactyla > Camelidae > Vicugna > Vicugna pacos. The sequence continues at coordinate 57,685,133 of NC_132987.1, read as the reverse complement.
ATGAGAGCTAGCTTTGCTATTTGGATTATAAGACAGATGTTTTCCATAAATTGAATGTGAGAATTGATCGCACTTAGACTTGGATGAAAATATATTTAAAGCATGTGCACACTATTAAGAACATCAGAAATCATGTCTTTTGCAATGAAACTTTATGATTAAAATAAAGTCAATGTCATAGTTTCTCAAATTCTCTTAAGATACACTCATACAAAAATTGTAAAAATCATTGTCTCGTGATGCTCTCCTATTGATGGGCTTCCATCATTCCTTCCCTCCGCTGATGCTTACTGAGCACCTACTGGCTGCCAAATAACTTTTAAAATCTGGAGGCACATCAGTGAATAACAATATACAAATCATCCAAGTAATCGAACCAAAGCTCAGTCAAACAACAATCCAGTTGAAGGAGACAGAAAATAAATACACAACTTCATAAAGCATAAAATATACACCTTGTTGGATGGTAATGATGCTGCTCAGAAAAGGCTCAATGAAAAGCCTATATTTGAGTAAAGGTTTGAAAAAGCTGAGGGGATATATGATGAAGCACAGGCAGAGGGGACAGTAAGTGCCTGGACCCCATGCCAAGTTCATGTTTGGGGGTCTGGAAGATTTAAAAGGAGGGTACATAGTCTTGAGAAGTGTGAGCCAGGAGAGCTTTGATAGGTGAGGTGAGAAAGGTAAGGGGAGAGCGCATTAGGAGGAAAGAAATGAGGGCTAAAACTTAGGTTGATTTAAGGTTTATAAGTTATTGTAGAAGTCCTGGCTTTAACCATGAGCGAGATGGGAAGCCAGTGGAAAATTCTAAGCAGGAAAGAGACAAGATCTGACTTTCATTTCAAAAGAATCGTCTTACTTGCTCTATTGAAAGCAGACCATGGGAGATGAGTAAAAGTCAGGAGACCAGTTAAGAGACTGTGTCATCCATTCAGGTAAGAGATGATGGAGGCTCAGACCAGAGGAGGAAGAATGGAGAAGGTGAGAGATGATTGGGTTCTTCATCCATCTTTAAAGTACAGCTGTAATAGGACTATATGAATTGCTGACAAATAGGATGGAGGGGATGTGAGAAAGTGGTTTCACATAATGACTTCTAGGATTTTGGTTTGAGCCACTGGAATAATAGTCATTGAGCTCTAGAAGATTAAAGTGAGAACAGGCTTGGAAGATGAGATCAAGGATTGGTTTTTCAAGTTATGTGTGAGGTGTATGTTAGATATGGAAAAAGAGGTGTCAACAGGCAGATGGATATATAAGTCTGGAAGTCAGAGGAGGAATCTGAGCTAGAAATAGAAATTGTCAAGTGGAGAGTAGTGGATGTTGAGTCAGGGAACCAAGAGACCAGAGGAGGTCACCAAGTGTGAGAATAGACAGAGAAGAGACCTTAGAACCAAGAAATGAGATCAGTCTGTGTGTCATCGAGGAAGAGAGAAAGTGTGACGTCTAGGAAAGCAAGAGAAGAAAGTTCTTTCACTTTGACATGTCTCTCATTTTTCACCCATTTTTTTTAATGAAGCAATGAATATATATTTTTGTGCACATATGTGACTATTTCCTGAAGATTGAGTCCAAGAGTAGAATTAGTATGTCAAAAATATGTGCATTTAAAATGTTTTTAGATTCTGCCAAACTGCCTTCCAAAACTGCTTCACCAATTTATCACTCTACGAGAGTGTTTGAGAGTGCCTCTTTCCCCACGAGACTACACATTCTTGCTACTATCAAACTTTACAAATAAATAAAAATTATCTTGTTTTGATTGTAATTTGTATGTTTCCTTATCAGTGTTAAGTCTGAGCATCTTTTTTTAAATCACTTTATTGGCCATTTATATTTCCTAAATGAATCTGATACAGATCATTTGCCCATTTTCTGCTGACTTGTTTTCTTAATGATGTGAAGATGTAAAAGCATTTGTATATTCAGAATGTACTTTCTAGTCTATCACTTGTTGTTTAATCTTGTTATGGTGTCATTCATCACAGAAAAATTGGAAATTTTCACGTAGTCAACTGTGTCAAACCTTTTCTTTATGACTCTGGGATTGTGTTTTGCTTAGATTTTCTACAACATATGGTTATAAAAACTATCCTGCATTTTCTCCTTAACGCTTTTATAGTTTGCTTTTTATACTTACCTCTGAGGGCCATAAGGAGTTTATACTGGTAGATAGCTTGAGGTTGAAAAATACCTATGTTTTCCAAACGCATAACATATCTTGGCAACAGCATTGAATACTTGCTCTCTTTTTTCCCCACTGATTTGAAATGTCACTTTAATCATCAGCTGAATTTCAATATTTTTTCACCATTCAGTTGCTGGACTCTGTGTGCTGTTCAATCTGTCTACTCATTTATTTCTGCATAATTTTATATATTTAATGACTATTATTTTATGATTTTTTAAACATATCTGAAGCAAGTCCTTTATCTTATTTTTGTGTGTTGTTTGCCTTTAGTTTATGAAGAGGTGGTTGGTTTCACATTTTCTTTTTCATATAAACATTAGAGCCTATTTATAAGATTTAAATATAAAACAAACAAAAATCTTCGGGGATTTTGCCTGCGATTTTGTTGAATTTATAGCCAAACTTGGGAACAGTGTGCACATTTATAATAATGAATCTTCCTTTAACAAGCACAGTATATCTCTTCCTTCTTCTGTATTACTTCATAGGGTTCTATAATTTTCTTCAGGTTAAACTTATTCCTAGTTAATTTATGGGTTTTCCTAGAACTTTATGAGGAAAAATATTTTGAAAGGGTGCTCAAGAGGAGGGCCTACCTCAGACTTTAATATTTCTAGTTCTGTTGACTGGCCTCCAATATTCACATAACATACACCATAATTAAAATATGTCTTTGGGTTAATTTTAGTTTTATTTTTCCTAGGTCAGTACTTCTCAAATTAGAGCTGATAGCATAATAAAATGGACCACTAGATGGCAGAATAAACCGTCTTTTCTAGACTGGTGTAACCATTTTTAGAAAAGGAATTCTTGATTTACAACCCCAATGAGAAGAATAAATTATTTTGTAGTCCACAACACACCAGCACACACTGGCAATAATATTGTTCTAAAAAGATCGACGTTAAACAGATCAATGACCCCTACTTCAAAACAATTGCCATAAACTATACTTTATTAAATTCCTCATATAAACGTATGTTTTTTTATTATTTTCTAATTCCTCTTCCTTATTCCACTGCAGAACTGTGGGTATTCTATAGAGTTCACTTTTTGATCTTCTGCTTTGATTTATTCCTCTTGTTTTTCTTCATCTAAGTAATTTATCTACTGCAGAGTTTTAACCATCAACTCTGTGTCCCGAACCCCTGAACTTCATTTATGACTTTGAACTCAATTTCATCCTCAAATATGACATCTTTAATAATGGACTGACATGTCCCATAGGCTATCTGAGTCCTATTCCTGCAGGATACATAGGTTGCTACATTTACCTCCCTCAGTGACTTCTTGACCAATTTATCTCCAGCAACAAATTGTATCCAATTAGTGGACTGTGAAATCAGTTTAATTATTTGCATCCAGCAATATAAAAAAATTAATGTAGTAGAAAAATGACAAGAGTGCAAAGCCCACAGTGTCAGCTAAATATAGGCATATATAGGAATAAGTGCGCTGCATTGTGATAAAAATGTAATTTTTTACTATGGGTTGCAATCAAAAAAGCTTGAAAAAGAAAAAAAAAATGCCCCTGTTAGAACCTCTCAGACTTCATCTTACCTAATATACTGGAGGATCCTTAGGTTCCCCTTTCTGAAATACACCGTGTCACTTTATAGACTAGCCTTCGGTCTTTGCACAAATACTAGGTGTATTTGCACAGATGTCCTACTCTATGCTTCTGGGTGCAGGGGACCATGATATTTACTTAGACTTCACCTTAAACTCTTAGAAGTTCTAGCCTCTCTATAGACGCTTACGTGTATCTAGCTCTCCCATCTGTTCCACCATAATGAGCTTCAGAGTCCAGCTTGCTGCCCTGCAAGCCCAGCTGTATGCAGTGTCTTTGCCTGACTCTTTTGCAAGAGCAGGTTTAAACCTTATTCATGCTGAAATTCCATTGGAAGTCTACACGTAAGTCTCACTGTCACTTAAAGGTGAACACATTTGTAACTTAGCTCATCTTCTTTGTCCCAAATCAGCTCATAGCTTAATTTTTACGGTATTAATAATTGTATCTATCCTTTAATTACTTAGGCTTCAGATCTTAAAATGAGTATGAGATTACATGCTAAGAGCATTAACTTTCAACTCAAAGTAATCTGGCTTTGAATATTAACTTTTTCTCTGTGTCTTTATCCAAATTACTTAGCATTTCTAATTCTCAGACTTCCTCATCTACAAAATGGAAATAATAGTAATACTATCTATGTTAATAATATCTATGTTAAAGAGTCATTGAGAAGATTAATGGTGTAGCACTTTCAAAGCACTTAACACAGTGGCTTTGTCTGCCTCCAGGACACTTGTGACCCCAGAATGTGTTGTTTGTTATCAGTCTGGAGGTTCCTACTTTTCTTTGTCTACCTTCGGACCCCCGTTGTTCACAAGATGTGTGGTTTCCTGCCATTTGGCCCATGGCCCCCCTTTCTCTGCTCATATTAGCTTATCTGCCTGCTCTAACAGATCCGCTTTTCCTCATTATGAATTTCATGTTTTAAATGGAAAATGGAAAAAATCAGAGCCTAAATGTTGGAAAACTACTCTTCAGTGACTCAAGGATCTCTTTTCCCAAATAGTTGATGTATTTTGGAAAATTTAAATTATCTGGTTCCTTGACTGCAATATTGTGATTTATAAGAAATGTATTTGATCATTTAGATAACTAAAATATATTTCTCATATATATGTCATCTTTGTCCACAGTTCCTAACTCACAGCTCCTAATACTCTGGGCATTTCCTAAGTGTTGGAGTGATAAAGCTGTCTTTGTTATATGAACGAGGTGACTTTTGGAACACAGGGTCGGAACTTTCAGTAGCACCTTTTGTCTCCCAGGAGGTGAGAGAAGCTGGAGGTTGAATCAATTCCCAGTGACCCATGATTTAATCAATCGTGACTATTAATAAGGCCTCTGTAAAAACCCAAGAGGACAGGACGTTGAAAGTTTCTGGTTTGCGAACACCTAAAGATTAGAGAGAATGGTGTCCATGAGAGGGCACGGAAGCTCCATGCTCTTTCCCCATTCCTCACTCTACGCATCTCCTTCAGGGTGTTCCTCAATCATCTAGTAAGTAACACGTTTCTCTGAGTTCTGCAAGCCACTATAGCAAATTAATCCAACATGAGGAGGTGGGGTCATGATGTGAACAAAAAATACTGCAAACCATATCAGTAAACAAAGAATGCTGAAGCCATCGAGTCATCTACGGCTGCCGCCACCCCCCAGTGAAAACAAGCCTGCAGCCCAGCCTTTGCAGCCACTCACAATGGTGCACCCTGAGGGGACTCAGAATAATAAAGGACAAGATACTGGCCCTAGGCAGCTAGGTGCTTGCCAAATGAATGAATTCAATGAGCCTGAATGTTTGCTTCCTCTCATACATAGAAAAGCGCTCAATTCTTTAACTTGAGACGCCTGATTCTTAGTTAACAAGCAATCTTCTAATGTTCCAACTACCTGGTCTTTGTTGTAAAGCTCCTGTGTATCCTAGCTCCTCCCCTACCTCTTGGAAGCAGTCCCTTAGCGTATCTGAGAGGCTGTCATCCCGGGCTCGAAGGGGTTCAAGTCCTCAGAAACGTCCGCCAAATAAAACGTAACTCTCAGCTTTCAGGCTGCGCATTTATTTCAGTCGACAATGGGAACCACTGATTTATAGCCAGTAGGTCAGCAGCACAGGTAAGAAGCCTGGAGCTCTTGACTGGCCTTTGAAGTGAGAAGGGAGTGGGTGCGCAGTTCTGCAGGGCTGAGCCCTCAACCTGTGGAATCTGATGCTATCTCTGAGTCAAGAGTGTCAGAATTGAATTCCGGGATACCCAGCTGGTGTTCTGAGAGTTGCTTGTTGGAGGTGTGGGGATCCCCCCCCCGCTCCCCCTGCCCCATTATTACCCATGCTGAAAACGGCCTCAGAACACCAAAGATCGACATTCTCATGATATTCTGGCAAGAGCATACCTTCACTGTAGTAGAAAAAGAAGCTTGAGCTATGGAGGCGCTGTCCCCTGTTTTAATCCTATATCTAATGCAGGGCCTTGTGTGGTGCTCAACAATATTTATTGCGGGAATGAGTAAATAAATGCAAGGAATCAAGTCCTAACTTTGCTAATTAATATCCTGAACTTAATCAAGTTATTTAACGCTAGAACTTAATTTTACTCTTCTCTAAAATGGGGAAAGACTACTTACATTTTTGTCATCATGTAAAATTGTGAAGGAAAAGCCAGGCTGGGCTAACAAGATAACTCGCAAATCTAAGTTTTGGAATACTGATCTGAGTTCTGCTAGACTAACTTGTAAATCTAGGTTAATTAGTGTTGGTTTGCTGTTCATGTTTTTTGCTAGCCAGCTGGGTTTTCAATGATACATATCTGGCTTTGGAATGTTGGTTTGCTGCCTCCCTGCCTCCACTTTTGTGATGATAATGCTGCTAAAGCTGTTCCATGCCTATTGGCTGAATACCCCAAGCTTGTACTTTATCCTATAAAACCTCATGTGCATGTCTTGGAGGTGCTCAGAGCTTCGGAGCAGAAGCCTCTCTGAGCCCACCGGCGTAATACATCTGAGTACTCCAACCCTCCGAGTGGTGCTTGTTTCTTGACTGGCCTGTCATTTCCATAACAAAATGAGAACTTTATGAAAGCGTATGACACATAGGAAGCATGCTGTGTACTGGCCTCCTCCTTCCTTTTCTTAGTGGAGTAATAAAACTTATTTATCCAAATGCCCAGGTTATCCAGTTTTACAGATTTTATTGTTTTGGTAAGGCTAGAGTTGTATAGGATAGATGGTAATTTAAATCTGTAATTTAAGCTGTGACTACTACTGCTAGCTCTAGAAGGGATTTTAGTCCATCTTATCTTATTGCTTCATTTTATAGATGAGGAAACTGAGGCACAGAAAAGGGAAGTATCTTTCCCAAGTTCTCGCAGCAAGTTAATGACTGCAGTGGAACTACATTCCAGATTTCTTAGTTTCCCAGCACAACACAAGATATTTTTCTTTCTTTCTCCCTTGCTTCTGCTTCTTTATCTCTCTTTCTCTCTCTCTCCTCTCCCACTTCCTCTTTGCCTCCCTTTACTCTAACAGGCAGCTTTCCAAGGCTACAGTCAGATGATCATTGGCCAAGAGGAATTCATTGGAGAAGACGGACAGCAGGCAAAGTTAAGACACAGCATCTGTTAATGTTTTATTTTCATGTTAAACATCAGCTAGAGATTTAGGGCGAGCCCTCTGGGGTGGCCAGAGTCGTGCAGCTCACATGCAATGCATGCCATCCACTCTGGCCTTTGAGACACTGGAGCACAGATGGGCAGCTGCGGGGAGTGCAATAGTCAATCAAATAGCAAATCTCTGGTGTGGTTCAGGATCTGGATCCCTGTTCTGAGCAATCAGATTGTGGAATCTGACTGCTCCATTTCTCCAGATGTCACCGGCACCTGTGTTTAATAAATATTTACCCTTGCATTGGTTAAGTATTTGGATATTTCATTAGCTGATTTTTCAAAGTATTTCATATTTACTGGTATTTATCTCCATTGTTTGAACTATGTGTCCCCAGGTAATATGTTAAAAAAAAAGTTTTATATATAAAATAGTTTACCAATAAGTATTTCTCTCCATTAAAAAATTCATTTTCTTGTAATTGTATTGCTCTTTTAACTGAAATATGTTTTGTTTATTTAACCAATTCCCCACTTCAGATTTTTCCAGAAAATCTTGGAATCTGGTAAAAAGGTGTTTGTAAAAAAAAGAAGTAAAGTTGACTTCACCTTTAAATTTTAACTTTTCAATTTTAAAATAGTTTATTTTGAATGTGTAGATACAATCAGTATTATCTTTTTGAGAATTTATAATTTCACTGGGAAGTGAAATTTGTTGGACCCAAGGAAGTGGAATTCATTACGTTTTAAAATGTCAGTCAGTCATTCATTTGATTGTTTATGGGGCGTTTCTTATTTTCCAGCCCTATGTTTGCGCATTTTTTACTGTCTTATAAAAAGGCTTCATAATAGATACTATTAGCCCCATATTCCAAATGAATTAACTGACATTTAAAGGGGCCCAGGTCACATAATGAATTAAAGTCAAGGCTGAGATTCAATCCGGAGTATTTGGGCTTCTCTCATTGTCCCATGAAGTCTCGATAAACTAATGACAGTTAGTAGTAACACAGCTAAATAGCACTGATGTAGCTGTGGCCACCTGTTAGACACCATCACAGACAGTGTCGGATTTTTTTTCACATCACACACAGTTAAGTATTATAACAATCAGAAGTCTCAGCTCATATTTATTTAGTGTAGAGAGATGTTAATATTTTTAATCTCAGTCTGTTTGATTCTAAATTCCATACTTTCTAGGGGTTCTTAATCAGGAATGTGTGGATAGACTTCAAGGGGTCCATTGACCTGGAACCGAAAAAAAACGGTCATTTTCATTCTAATCTTTAACTAAAATTTAACATTTTCTTCAACTATGAAATGATGACAAGAAAGAAAGAAAGGAAAGAAGGAATCACAGTAGTATTGAAGGCCCAAGGCACCAAAGGTGTCTAGTGTATAAACACGGTTAAGATTCAAAACTTCCGTACTGTCTCTCAAAAGAGTTATTAAATCCCTACCATAGCACTGGGTTTCATCATACATCAAAAGAAAAAATTACTCCAAGGGAGCTCAGAGATTTGTGAAGGAAATGGACGTGAACATAAATATATGTATAGCAGTTAAAGGTCATACAAGGTGGTGAGAGAAGAGAGAAAAACACCAGCGTTACCCAGACAGCCTCTCAGGAATAGAAGCCCCCAGAAGACGTTTCTTAAAAGAAAAGCTACATGAACTGCATCATCAAGAATAGGAACTCATCTTTCAACAACAGTTCAGGCAATGAGTAAGAATTCTTGGTAAAAAGAATAACTTGTGCGAAAGCACTAAAATTTGAGAGGCAGGCTGCATTTGGAGAACTCAAAACATCTCAGGACGAGTGGGATGCACGGAGAATGTCAGGGAGTGTCAGAGGCGGAGGCGACAAACCTGTAAGGGACCGCGGTGGGCGGACCGTGGTGAGGGGACCGTGGTGAGGATCACGCTGCCGCAACAAGGTGCTGAGTCCATGGAAGAGGGGGAAAGACTTGGGAAGGATCTACATGCTCTGAGAATGAGCAGCGTGTTTAACCATTAAGTGATTGGGACTGAACTCTATACACCGTCAGTATTCCCTGACTACAAGGGCTGCTTTGCCTCAGACCCGCCTTAAACATCAGGTACTTCATTTCTTAGAGATGCTGCGGAGAGAGGCGAGGTCGACGAGATGCCCAGTAACATGAGCCGCAGCTGCTTTGTGTGGGGTCTGGGGCTCTGGAATTTTAACCAGATGTTATGACACAGCCTCAGATTGTTTTTCTTCTGAGTGTAGTTCTCACTTTATTCCGTTCACCCAGACCTGCAGCTGGGAACAGAGGTTGGAAACGAGAGGGCTCGTATGGGTTCGAAGGGACGTAAAAGGAAGGAGACGAAAGCGGCGGCGCTCGGAATCCTGACTTCTGCTGCAGAGACTAACGTAGCTCTTCGCGCACTGCTCGGAGGAGAGGAGTCCACAGCTTCAGCTGCAAAAAAAAACAAGCGACATTTGCCAAAACTGTTGAGCAGCACTGGTGAGACTAAAGTTGGGATGGGAGGGGCTTGTGTGTTAATGGTGGCCAGTGATAAAATTTATTACAATAACAGTCACTGGGCCCTTTCTGCGTGTCAAACACTATGCTAAACATTTTGCAAACATGAGCTCATTTTTTCCTTACAGGAATCCCATGAGGTAGGAATTACTTTTCTCATTTTACCGATCAGAAAGCTGTGCTTAGCGAGCTTAAGTAGTTTCTCAGACTTCACCCTACAGTCCACCTGTGCAGGAGCCAAGATTTATATGCAGGTCTGGTTGCCTCCAAGCCCCTGCTCTGTAAAAAGGCACTTTCATTTAGTGGAAGGAGCACTTTTTAAGGAGTCGGTCTAGATCTAACTTCTCACTCTGCCACTTGATTCGCTGTGAAATCTGGGGTAAGTGATTTACTCTGTTTCTTGGCTTCTTTATATGCAAAATGGGATTAATAATTTTACTTACTGCAGATATTGTTGTGGAAACCAAATGAATTCCTGTACATAAAAAGGGTTTTCGATGTGATCAAATTCTATGTCAAAGAATTTCCATTATTTTTATTTACCTATCTCCAAGCCTCAGTTTTCATTCCTCTTTAAATTTGGGATAATAGTGGTCCTGCATAGCGCACGTGGATGTTGGAAGAAACAACCAAGATGATCTATGAGGAAGTACTTTATAAACTGCAAAGCATTGAACAAATGAGGTAATGTGCAAGCAATCACCTTATAATTCTAATGGGCTGTAAAGGATTACAGTGATTACTGTCAGTTCCTCGGAGACTAATAACATGTATCACTAGTTAATATTCTTTCGCTTTTATTAGGTTCTTTAGATTGCTGTGGCATATATTTTCCAAGTCACTTGGCATAGAACTTCCTCCCAGCCAGCTCTCCCACTCCCAGACCCTCTGCCGCTATAAAACAAGATGACGCCAGCGTGAAAGTAGCAGCGTGTTCTTTGAATGACCTGCCAAAGTCAGAGCCTCATGTCTTACATATCCTAAGATCTGCACATGCATTAATACTGTAAAAGAGGTTTTGTGAAAGAGACAAATACAAACACCATGAGGTCACTTCTTCCAGAGAATAACAGGATGCAGACTCTTGGAAGGAAATAGTATAAATGTCCTTTTGGAAAATTTTGTCTCTGAGTACAGAACACATTATAAATTTTTCCAGAACCCTCCAACATACAGTACATCAAACAGTGTGCCTTTTCTTTTCTTTCCTTTATTTCTCTCTCTCTCTCTTTAAGGAGTTCTATTTTCAGAGAAAGGAGGAAAAGCTGGGAGGAGTTTCTAGTTACTAAGGATTTCCAACATCACTTTCTGTTCTTCAGGCTCCAGTCTGTTTGCAGAGAGAGCAGTCTGATCAGTCCAGGATCAAGGTCCCAGTCCCACTTTGTCAGCTGGGTGAGTAGTTCAGTTTTTCAACCCTCTTCATCTGCCAAGGAGGGCAGTGGGACATGCAGTTAAATAAACACTGACGTGGAAATCAGGAGATTTGCAAGTAATTGCAGGATGACAAAATAACTTCAAATGATGTCTACTAAATTTCTAACACCACTTGGCAGAGGCTCACTAAACAGTTGTTGAATTATAAAATGTATATATATGTATATATGTATGTATATACATAAAATACTCAGCAGTCAGCAAAATTTCAATGGCGGCATCATTGTACCGATCTGATTGTTGTACTTCTAGACTGCTGGTGGTGCTAGCCATGGTGTAGCCGCTTGTTCTGGGAACAAAAGAATGACTCCAGAGGAGGTATAAGAACTGTGAGCTGAACTCAGGTCTGTTGCCTCCACTAGACTATGTGAGTGAATTGGCCTGTCTCAGCCTCAGTTTCCCTATCTATACATGAAGCAGTTAGACTAGATAATCCCTAATAAACCTTCCAGCTCTGTGAGTCTACTCTATATAACACAGCACGTAACAATTTAGGAATTCTGGACTTGGAAAGAATTTTCTGTAAAAATTCAATGCTAAGTCCCCAATCCAGAAAAAAAAAAAAATCAAACACATAAAAAGTCATATGATCTCTTATTACAGCCAGTAGTGCCATAATTTCCTTTGGTGTCTTATCTGAGAGCTTGGCTGCTTGGTTAACTTTTGACTATATATCCAAAAACACTAAGTGGCTAATTGACATCTTTTACTCTTACCTCATACCCTGGGTAATTAATTTTCTTTTTTCTAAAGCCTCATAGACTGCAACTGTCGATCTTCAGTCTTTTATTTAGACCAATGATTTTCATTCATGACTGCACATTAATGTCATCTGCATAGCACTTAGAACATAAAGATGTCCAGTCCCCATTCTTAGTGATTCTGATTTAATCGGTCTGGCTTGATTGAGGTGGAGTCCAGTTATCTTTTTTTTTTTTTTTTGAAGCTATCCAAGTGATTCTACTAAGTAGTCAGGGTTGAGAACAACTAACCTAGAGTAGTGTCACTTAAATTTTAAAGTGCAAACAAATCACCTGGGGACCTTGTTTAAATGCAGATTCTGATTCTACAGGTTTGAGGCAGGATCTGAGATTTTATATTTCCAATAAACTACCAGGTGATGATACTTTGACCTTTGCCATTAGAAGTGTGGTCCAAGGACCAGCAACATTAGAATCTCTGAGGAGGATGTTAGAATGCAGAATCTCAGGCCCCATCCCAGACCTATTGTATTAGATTTCTCTAGAGAAACAGAATCAATAGGAGATATATAGGTATAAAGAAATTTAAAGAAAAAAAAAAAGAAGAAGACAAATGAACTTAAATATAAAACAGAAACAGACTGACAGACAAAGAATACAGACTTGTGGTTGCCGGGGGGGAGGTGGGTGGGAAGAGAAAGATTGGGAGTTAGAGATTGGTAGATACTGACAGGTATATATAGAATAGATAAACAAGCTTAAACTGTATAGCACAGGGAAATATATACAAGATCTTGTGGTAGCTCATGGGGAGGAAGAATATGGGAATGAATATGTGTATGTTCATGTAAGACTAAAAAGTTGTGTTGTGCACCAGAAATTGACACAGCATTGTAAACTGACTATAACTCAAATAAATAAATAAACGAATACATAAATAGATAAATAAATAAATATTAATTATGAGGTATTGGCTCATGTGATTATGGAAGGTCACAATCTCAAGGTGTACAATGGGCAAGCTAGAGACCTAGGAGAGCCGATAGTGTAGTTCCACTCTGATTCTGAAGCCCTGAGAACCAGGATTGCAGAGGGTGTAGTTCTAGTCTAAATGACACGCTTGACACTCAGGAAGAGCTGATGTTTCAGTTTGAGTCAGCAGGTAGGGGAAAAGCAAATGTCCCAGCTCAAGGCAGTCAAGGCTGGAGGAGTTCCCTCTTACTCTAGGTGGGTCAGCCTTTTTGTTCTATTCAGGCCTTCAAGTGATTAGATGGGGCCCACCCACAGTAAGGAGGGCAGTCTGCTTTACTCAGTCTACTAATTCAAGTGTTATTCACATCCAGAAACACCCTGACATGACCAGAATAATATTTGAACAAATGCCTGGACACCACATGGCCCAGTCAGGTTGACATATAAAATTAATTATCATACCTACTGAATCAGAATATGTGCATTAAATACATAAAGTATGAAAAACACTGCACTACAATAACACTTCTCAAACTTTTTGAACTGTTGACCCCTTTTAAACTTAAACATTACTGAGGATGCCAAAGTAGTTGTTTATATGGGTTATACCTAATGATATTTCCTATGTTAGAAATAAAAACTGAGGACTTTCAAGATATTTATTTATTAATTAGTTTCAAAAACAATAATAAACCCATTATATGTTAACATGAATAAAATTTTCATGAAAAATAACCATATATTTTAAAAGCAAAAATTATGAGAAGAAAGCATTATTATATGACTTTCCAAATCTCTTAAATGTCTGGTTTAATATAAAGCAGCTGGATACTCATACTTGCTTTTTAATTTAATGTTTGGCAATGTTGTATGTCATGTAGATTCTGGAAAACTCCACTCTCAGAAGATAAAGAGTGTAAAGGGCAAATAACATCTTAATATTATTGTAAAAATCTAACTTTGAACACTCTCTAAAAATGTCTCCTGGGCCTCCAGAGTTTCCAGGACTACCCTTTGAGACTGCTGTTCAAAAGAAACTCTAGAGAATCTATATAACTCCTTATAAAACAGTCAACCTCGGATCTCACCAGCAAACTGGCCACAATTCTACTGGAATGTAGGGTAATTACAGCACTTTCTGGAAGAAGTCAGCCCTTTTTTTTTTTTCAACAGCAAATTATGCAGTACTGCCAGCAGTTTCAAGGACCAATTATTAGAATGCTGTTCTGAAAGTTTACTAACTCCTCGCTCTACAGCAAGTTTTTCTCAACCTCAGCACCACTCATATGTTGAGCGGCATAATTTGTTGCTGAAGTGGGCTGTCCTGTGCAGTGTAGGAGGTCTCACAGCATCTTTGGCCTCTACCCACTAGATACTATCACCTTTTCCCCATTGTGGCTACCGAAAATGTCTCCAGACAGCATCAAATAGCCCCTGGAAGGCAAAATGATGCCTAGCTGAGAAGCACTGCTATAGACTAAGAGAAACAATGAGGGTGGTAACGGTAGGAGACAAGGTTTCTATTTCTGAGTTTGTGTTTTTGTGGATGATGGTGCCTTTAACAGGAATTGGAAATAAAGGAAGGAGAAGAGTCTTGAGAAAAGAGACAGTGAATTCAAGTTTGTGATGTTGACTTTGAAATATCCAAGGGCTCTCTGCATGGTTAGAACGTGGAGTGTTATCAAAGGAAATGCTCCCAAAACACTGGAAACACAGTTTCTCCAGAGTCCCAGAATAACTCCAAGACAATACCACATAATCAGATATGAAAAAGAAATTTTTAAGATTTTTTTACTGTGTTCAGGGCACCTCATAAGACCTCTTAAAAATAGTTGTTATTCTAGCAAATATGACCTTTTTCTGATGAGAAACTGTAGATTGAGAGGAGCTGAGCAACTGTTCAAAGTAAAAAACTCATAAATGGCTAAGTTTGGTTCGACTCTAGAGTCTAAGGGCTTTCTGCCACCCCCTTCTCTCCCTTCCTCAGTCTCTCAGTCTCTTTATTTCACTCATCAAATATAAATGGTTCCCATGTTCCAGAAAATACATATGGTGCCGGTATACATTAAAGAATAGATACCATCATTGTCCCTTACAGAGCTCTCAATCTAACAGCAAAGATAGGAAACTAAACAAGGAATAATGCTGTGTCAACTGCTATGATCAAGAAATCCGAGCCACAGGATCCCAAGGCAGGACCATTTATTCCAGTTTCTAAAGGGGCGGTCAGGAAAGGTCCCTAATAGAAAGTGGCATTTAAGAGCTTACTGATGAGCAAGTATTAGAAAAAGAGGAGGGGAATGTACTACTCTGAAGAAATACTGTGTGTTTGAAGGATGATTCTCTATTTGTTGCTGTTTATAGGTCTAAATTCTTTTGTTTTCTTTACTCTTTTATCCCAACAACACTTACAGCAGTTTGTTAATATGTAATTTCATTAAACCACATCATAAACATGTGGCTGTATTTTTGGAAAGTACCTTTCTCTGAATGTCAATTAAATTGTACCAGCAGAGGCGTTATGGCATGGTGAAATACTGAAGCCTAAATCCAAATCCCAAGTTTGTTCATTCCAGGAGTGAGACATTCAGTAAGGTGGTTCCCTCCTGAATTTTTATTTTCTTCACTTGTAAAATGGCGACGGGCTATTGTAAAGGCCAGAAAACATAATACATACAGAGATGCTTGTCCAAATGTAGGCTTTCATTAATAACTAGACTTTTATTCTTCCAGGTCAAAGGATCAGCCTGAAAAAGTCATGAAATGTGAACACAAAGGCATGTTCAAGTAAAAGCAAGTAACCCATATTAGGTGAAGCCTTGAGATCTGATGCTAGAAGAGACTGAAAAGCAAGTTTAAACAGCATACTTGTGGGTCTTAAATACAGAGGGAAGAGCTTACTGAGTTCAATAGGCAGTTCTTTCCATGTAGAGGATCACTGTTTATTGACACCAGAGCAAAAGCCAATATTCTTTGAGGCAACTCTCCAGCATCTGTCAGTATCTATAAAGGTTTTATAAAGGACACTAGATTATATGCTCTTGTTTTCACAACTGATTCAGAAGTAGTTTAAACATTTTTTTCATTTTTCCAAGTATATCTGATTTGAAATTGGGCTCCAGAAAGCTGTTTAATAGATGCAGTAACATTTTGGGGGTACACAAAGAGAAACATAAATATTAAGATACATTTAGAAATATCTTAAGAACTTCCAGACTATATATGTAGCTGTTCAGCCAAACAGCTCGTGTATGCAGGGGGTGGGAGGGTGAGGTGATCACCACAGCAAGAGTCTGCAGGACCAAGAATGTGGTCTTGGTGAGGTTGCACCGATGTCACATAGGACCTTGAGCTGAATGCAAGGGATGCTCTTGAGAAAGCAACTGTGAACTAATTGTCTGGAGAGAGGACCCCTTGAGGCCATTGAGTAGTCTGGTCTCAGGTACAGCCAGGAGATCCTATTGAGAAGACCTCTTGAAAAAAATGCACAGTCCAAGAGGGGGACATCGCCAAAGATGCTGGGGCACTTCTGAGAGGTCTTCTTGAGGAGACCAGAACGGCATCTGGTATGATATACAGAGCTCAAGTCCAGGAGGCAGAAGACTCGAATCTGAGTTACTCAGCTAGTAACTATTAGCTGAATCTTCCACAAGTCACTTTACCACCCTAAGACTCATTTTCATGATCTTCAAAATTAAATAAATCTTATTTATAAGGTTGTTGTGAGAAAGAAATAATATCACATCTCATAAAACTCTTGTACAATTTAAGATATTGTACAAAACATAACACATAAAATGTAAGTTGCAGACCAGAGAACTCAATAAAAATGTTATTAAACACAGGAAATGATTAACTTTGTTTTAATTTTTAACAGTATGTATGTATTTGGAACACAATGCTTTTCTAGGCTCTACACTACCCTAATTTTATCTTAAACATGTTTAACTCCTTCCCAGTAAAATTAAAAGAAAATTCCCAATTGAAAAGCAAGATAAATCTCAAATAAAGACATAAGTTAATACTTAAGAAAAAAGAAAAGGGCATGAGTTGTTGGCATCGTGCAAGAAATTGAACTAAACACGGTTAGAAGTGCCCAATGTATAGTTCTTGCACAATGTGAGACTTAGTATTTAGGACTTTCTGACTAATGAGAGAAGGAAAGAGCCTAGAGTCCAGAAGTATTTAAAATTAGCATTAGAAGCCTTTCTTTTCCAGGGGTGTACATTCATTGCTGCACTTCTTCACTGTGAAATGAGTTTCTGTGACAGTCAGAATGTGGGGACATAATGTTCTCCAACTAGAAGCTAAATGTCTGGAAGTGGACTTCTGAGACAAATGGTATGAGACATTTATTAATGTTTTACGTCCGTAGTTAAACTGCTCACTAGAAAGCTCTGACTATTTTTAATTCTCATTAGTAGTCCTAGAGGATGTCTGTTTTCTCACTATGTTACCAACATGGGATATTCAAAAACTTTCTATTAAGAGTTATAAAATCTACTAGACTATAAACTGTATCAACTATTATATTTTATATTTCTTTGAACATAGATAAATGAAGTATTGGTCCTCAAAATTTTGCTCAGTGGTGTAAATAAAACTATTTGATCAGTGGGCAGTCACCCCATCATTTATAAGATATTCGCAAATTTTCTCACTCCCGTGCGAATGATGTGAAAGTGTCTGTTTCCCTACATCCTGAGTATTATATTTTCCAACCCTCCCCTCAAATCTTAAAAACTTATAAGAAGAAAATAGTTCACTCTCTTTCATTAGTAAGTATTTGAATACAATTTGGATACATTTTTCTAAACATTAACTTTTATAATAAATAAAAAAGGGAGAGAATTAGAGTATCTGTAGAATGAATTAATGTCTGGGGTAAATAGGGCAATGGTAAAGATAGATGGGAAGATCAAGCTGGATTTAAACGCCAGAACTCTTTTTAAACCAAGATACAGATCATATAGGTAATACAAGAAGTGGAACTAAGGAAATGCAAAAAGAGAGCTAGGAAAAAAATAAATAAAATTGACCATACACAACTCATTCCATGTGCTCGATGACCAGTAAAAAAAAAAAGGTTACCACATTCCAGTACTAGATTCCAGGACCTTTCCTCCTTTCATGAGCTGGTGCCATGCCACTTTCCATCCTGTCCTTAACCCTTGATTTCATTTCCATCTTGTGGTCTCCCTTCTGCCCTTTGGACTTGGCATGGATGCTTGGATTCCTTGGCTTTGAACTTTGTTGAACGCTTAAGACTTTGACTCATACTCACCTTTTCAATTCATTGCTCTTGGATCCCTTGGGTAATATCCTTTGGGCCATAACCTTTCCGGTATTTCAGACCACAAAGTTTGTGTACAGCACTCATTCTGGGGTGTTTCAGGGTATATTTGCGTAGTTTGGTTAAAGAGGTAATAATGATGGGTAAAGGTATGGGCCTTGTAGATGGAAAAGATTACCTGAGACTTGCATCCTTTTTTGAGTAGTACTGATATATATACATGATTCTTAATAGTAACAATTATCTCTTATAATCTGCAAGCATGACCCTGTGTCTTTATTATATGCTATTCAGAATGCAAAGACCTTCAACTACCCATTTATTCATCCAGATCCTTCAAGATTTTGGCACAAATAGTATCTCCTTCCTTGATTTGCCCAGGCTGTTAGTTGTTCTGTTCTTGGTCCTTCTATATTTGTTTGAACGATCACTGCCGTGTTGTTTTGTAATGTTTCCAGTTAAATATGCGTCTCCACAACCATACCATCGATTCCCCCTGCTTCACCAAATCTAGCAAGCTGCGCTGCATATAGGAAGCCCTAAGTAAACCCGTCCTAAGTAAATGTCAAGCGATGCCAGTGAGGAGAGCAAAACAAGAACTATTACCTTCATTCCATAGTACGGATGAAGTCACTGAGGAGTAAGAGACAGAGAGGCCTGCCTGAGGGCCACCCAGATAGGCACTACCAAATCTGGGACTCAAGTTCAAATTCTCTGAAACTAATCAAACAATTTTTCCCTTCAAAATATCACCTTCTAAAAAAAAATCACCTTTTAATCAAAATGGGATAATAGAACATGAAGCAGCAGTGCATGAAAAGTGTTCTGGGTTTCTAATCCCAAAGCAAACGTTTCTAAGGTTAAGATTTTACTTGCTTTAATTACATAAGAGGAAATATTATATTCTCCCTGAGCTTATACTGAGGGACAGGGTAGTAAATACTCAGTTTATAAAACTCAGAGCTTGTGGCTTCAAAAAAGTTCCAGACTGGTGAAAAAATTCACAGATTAGGAATCTTTTTTTTTTTTAAGTTTTGCAAGTCTGTTATTATGCATTTATGATCATATTCAATTTATACAATGTTCTATATGTACTTTAAGTGGAAATTCCTTAGGGAAGCTATGCAAAGTAGGTTAATATAATATTTTTTTCCCACTTCTCAAATGAAAGAAAAAATACAGAGGATATGAGCAACTTAGGGGCAGAGTCTTCAGTCTTCAGACTTTCCTTGGTTCACTGAACTGAGTAATGGAACAAAGAGCTGTTTTATGGCCACACCGCCTCCTCAATCCAGAGTGCTCTGCAGATTCTTGGTTTGTGCAGTGGAGTGCACTTACTCAGAAATATCTGTGGAACATCCAGAGCAGAGCTGGTGGTGTCACAGTGTGCCTTTGAAGAGCAACAGACTTCCAGCTTTCAAAAAATATCCCCTCTTTGAGGTTAAATCGTCCTCATTGCTCTCTCAACTACTGCTGTCCACTCCCTGACTCCCTCATCCCACTGCAACTCTTAAATTCCCTAGCTCCGTTGTCCCAAGACCCAACCTAGGTTCCATCTTAGACTTGTTTTCCATCACACATCCATCATGACATCAAGCCTGTTGCTTCTTGGCATTTAACCTCTTGCAGCCACCCTTTCTCCCTTCATCACTGGGACTTAGTTCAAATCATAAAACTTCTACTGGGTCTCCCTGCATCCAGTCTTGTCCCATTCCAATTGGTTGTATACAGTCCAGCCAGACTATTTTTCCAAAACAGAAGTTAAACTATGGCGATTTCGACGCTTTAAATCTTTTCAGTTCATTCTGGCCAAACTTGCCTCCTGCCCTCCTGCCCCTCACCCTAATTCCTTTCACCCCTTCTCAAGGATGAAGTTCAAACACCTTAATATGTCTTAAGAGGAATTCATGAGGGTGTTCTAAGGCCGATGTAAATGCAGTTTCCTCCACTGGAATGTCCTTTTGCCCTATTGTCTGCTCCTTCCCTTCTCCTTGCATCCTCAGCCTGAATAACTCTCATTTGTGCATCTGAACTCAGCCCACATACCAGTTCCTTCAGAAAGCCTTCCAAGGCCTGGAAGCTGAGTTAGGGCTCATGTGCTGGGCTGGCTGACAACTGGTGTTTCTCTTTGTTAACACATATGGCATCACTTTTAAAACTGCACATTTATTGTGTACTTCCTCTATTATAGCCAGCAATTTGAGCGCAAAGCCTATGCCTTTGAATTATTTGTGTAACTCTGCAATGGTTGACATAATAGTTACACACATAGTAGGCCTTCAATAAGTATTAGTGGAAAGAGTAAAGGATCTAATTAGTGAATAAAGGATTAATGTCATGGAGAGCTCTGTAAATTCAAGTTATATTATCAAGGAGAATTGACATATCAACACCTCCCTAGCCCTTGCCTAACACCCATCACTTCTGTAGTGTAGGGGAGTTTGATCACACTGTATAACTTTGCAAGTGTTTATTTTTGCTGTTTTTCATTGGGAGACTATGATAGAGCTGTGATAAGCAAAGCAACTTAAAAAAAGTCTTGGCATTTGTCTGGACTTTGCCACTGCTCAGGCTTTATGCTGGCTTTGTTTTTAGATTTTAATCAACCAGCAGAACCCCTGGCCAAAGTGTTTTGGCACTGGTTGAATAACCACATTTTTATCAAATGAAAAATGAGTCAGAGTCTATAAATTCATTTCTGGTAATGTTTTAGGAGCATGCTGCTCAGACTTTAGCAGGCATAAGAATTCTGGAGAGGCCTAGAGTTACTAGTTCCCACCTTCAAAGATAGTTGGGACATGTCTCAAGAATTTGCATTTCTTAAGCTCCCAGGTGGAGTTGATGCTCGGAATTCACAGACCATTGCCTAGTGCTGGTGAGGCAACAATCAAGTTATTTATTAAGAACTTGCAGACACAATGGGTAGGGAAATATCCTGCCAAGAGGGTATCCGATCAATTCCACAAATATTTATTGAGCACCTACTGGGCCACCGAGTGCCAGTTTACGCATCGGGATTCAGACATAAATATCTACCCCTTACTCTGCTTCAAGGGCTCCTGGCATAGAGACAGAAACTAACACTGGGAAGTGAGATTGCAATACATTGTGTGGCTGTCGAGATTAATCGTTCAGCTGTACGAGAGTATAGGTGGGCGTGTGAGGTGGGCAAAAATAGGAAAGGAAGTTTCAGACAAGAGCATCAAAAGCTTTGGATCTCATCTTAGGGAATTTGTGCATGCTTGTGTTTGCCAAGGGAAGACAGGATGTTTTGAAAAGGGAATGATACTGTTTCCTGCAACACTGATAACTTCTGATAGGAATCTGTATGGCTGCGTGGAGGGACTGAGGATGGAAACAGAGACTAGTGAAGAGGTGGTTGCAATGGCTCCAGGAAAAGTAACGAGAGGATTAAGTGGGGGAGTTGCAGTAAAATGTTAATAAAAATATATATCCCCCCTCAGGCACAGCAGTAGAACTCCTGGGGCTTCCTTACTTCTCAGGAATACTTTAAGGCCCTGTAAAGTCCTTATCAATCTGCTGTATTGACTCTTTTGAGAAACATCAGTTGAGATGTTGAGGTTTCTCAGTTGATAAAAGACCAATTCTCAGTTGAGAAACATCAAGTCTATTTTGTGTATTAATGCATTCTCAGCACATAATAATGTTTCTGGCACATATAGGTGGTAAATAAATATATATTGACTAATTGTAAAACTGGAAAAGTCCCTACATATCATCTAAACTTATCTCTTCATTATTTGTTCACAAACAGTGAAACAGAGGCCAAAAAAGAGGAACTGACTAAAATCATACATCTGGTTACCAGTCAAACGAGGACTAGGACCCACATGTCTTGACTTCCAGTCCAGTGCTTTTTAACATCACACCAAGCACCAATCAGGCTTCTATTAAAATCGATATTGCGTTAGGGATAATGAGCTACTCCCATGACCTCACTGTTTTCCGTGCTTATGCCACATGCTGTGGCCTGGCAGGCAGCAACTCATTTAAGTCATCTTCTTTGATTGAGACAATAAAATGCGTTTTTCTCCAATCTCTATATCCCACTTCAAGTGGTTTGTTTTTCTCTATTCCATATTTCCTACAACTTACCACAGCTTAATTTCACCTTTCAAATGAAGAAAGTAAAGTGGTTTAGCAAGCAGTGACTGCTGAGAGAGATTCAATCCTCAAACAAGATCTTCAGTTAAAAAATGTGTCACATGGAAAATGTACAAGTGTCTCTTGACCAAACCTTGTAAATGTCTCTGTTATGAATGTTCCTGGTCATGTCCCCAGTTAAGCCCCTCAATAAAGGCATTGTCTTGGCCTCAGAATGTACATTCTGGAGAGTAATAGAATTCCCACAGGGAAATTGGTCGGGTTCCTACCATTTACATTTCTCCATCTGTGCAATGCCTTGATGTTATCTGTGCTTCATGGTCATATAAAGCTTCTTCTGTCTAAGATAAGAAAAAAAAAAAAAACACTGGGTTATAATTCCAAAGTCATAGATGTTGGTTGCTACTCATAGGGTATGTGGCCTCAAATCCACTTTAACTCTCTGACTGAACTTCCTCATTTGTTAAAGGAAACAGGAATATCTTACTGATTCTTGAAGAACATTTAGGGAGAAAGTGTATATGAAGGTACTTGGAAAGTTCTGATATAGTCATGTTTTTAAACATTTACTAAGAAAAATTAGTGTCCACCTGGATCAATTCTGTATGATCTTATAACCATACTGCAGGGTATGAAGGTAGAAGATCTTTGCTAGTAACATGCCCAAGGCTTTCTAGTGTCATCAGTTCATACGTTTATATCTCCTTCTGGTAAAGGTGTTCAGTGCTATAAATTTCCTTTAAATATTACTTTAGTGGCAATCCTGCAAATTTTGAGGATGGCTTCATTTTCATTCAATTCAAAATCCTTCTTCATTTCCTTTTTGATTCACATAGGACATATGTTCTTTGACATACTAGAAGTGCGTTATTTAATTTCCAAATATAAGGGTTATCCAGATATCTTTCACTGCTTAATATCTAATTTTATTCCATTATTGACAGAGAACATACACTGAAGGCTTTGAATTCCTTTAAATTTATTGATGCTCAGTTTATGACCCAGGATATAGTGTATCTTGCTAAGCTTTCTGTGTACCTTAAAAATAACAGGCATTCTGTCCTTGTTGGGTAGAGGGCTCTATACATGTCAGATCCAGTTGGTTGATAGTGTTGGTGTTGTTTTCTATATATTTGCTCATTTTTTATCTGCTTTTTTTCCCTATTGATTATTGGAAGAGGAGTGTTAAAATTCAACTAAATGTGAATTTGTCTATTTCTCTTTGCATTTCCACCAGTATTTTTTCTTCTTTCATTTTGAAGCTCTGTAATTAAGTACATAAATGTACAGAGATGTTGTGTTGTCTTGATTAACTGAACCCTTTATCATTATAAAATGGCCTTTATTCTCCCTGATAATATTTTTTGTTCCGAAAAACTTACTTTGCCTGATATTAATATAGCCATTAAAACTTTCTTCAGATTTAGTATTAGCTTATTATATCTTTTCTTATCATCTTAGTTTTAAACTGTGTTTTTTTTTTTCATTTAAAGTGGGTTTCTTTTAAGCAGCATATAGTTGGCACTTGCTTTTCATCCAGTTTGATGGTCTCTAACTTTTAATTGGCTGTTGAGACTATTCACATTTAATGTGATTATTGAGGTGTTTAGGTTTAAATTTCCCATCTTGCGTTTTGTTCCCTCTTTGTCTCATCTGTTCTTTGTTCCCTTCCCCTCTTTTCTGCCTTCTTTTGGTATTTATTATGATTCCATATTATCTCCTTTATTGGCTTGTTAGCTACAATTTTTTGTATTTTTATTCCAGGAGCTTATTTATCTTATTACAATTTATACTCTCTAGTGATATTGTACTACTTTATATATAATAATTCTATAAGAATATACCCCCATTTCTCTTCTGCTGACCTTTATGTTATTGCTGTCATAAACATTGCTTACACATTTATTATAAACACCAGTTACATCGGTACTATGTTGGTTTAAATAGCTAATTATTTTTTACATAGATTTAAAAGATAATTTTACAAAGTCATACATAGATAATTCATATAGTTATCATTTCTGGGCTTCTTAATTCCTTTATTTCTATATGCTATTATTTTTTTCTTTCTTCCTAAATGACTTTCTATAACATTCTTTTTGCTGGTCTCCTGGTGATTACTATTTTAGGCTTTTGTGTATTTCAAAAAAGCCTTTATTTTGCTTTCATTTTGAATTATCTTTTCACTAAATATAATTTTAGGTTGACAATTTTTTTTTCTAAATATTTTCAAAAAGTGCCATCACTGTCTTCTTTGTATTGTTCCCCACAAGCAATTTTCTGTTACCCATCTTTGCTCCTCTGTAGATACTGCCTCTGGGTTTTAAAAACATCTTCTTTTTTATGATTGGTTTTGAGCAACTCAATTATTATGTCCCTTGTGTTAGTTCTTTTCATGATTTTTATGTTTGAAGTTTCTTGGGCTTATAGAATCTTTAAGTATATAGTTTTCATCAAATTTGAAAAAGTTTGGTTATTATTTCTGTGAATATGCTTCTTTATTCTGTCTGTACTTTCCTTCAGGGACTTGAATTACTTGCAGGTAACTTGGCATCCTAGAACTCACTGAGGCTAAGTCTTTTTTTTTAAATCTTTTTGTGTTTTGCATTTCATTTTGATAGTTTCTCCATTCTTATGCCTTCAATTCACTAATCTTTCCTTCTGTTGTTTCTAATCTGTCATTAAGCCAGAGAATACATTTTTTATCTCAGATATTTTAATTCTCATTTGTAGAAATTCGATTTGGGTCTTTAAAAAAGATCTTCAATGTCTCTACCTAATATAACCAACATTTCTTCTAGCTTTTTGAACATATAAATAGAATTATGATAACTATTTTAATGTCCTCGCTGATAATTCTTACACCTGTGACAGTTCTGGGTTGGTTATGACTGATGGATTTTTCTCTTTATTGTATATCATATTTTTTGTTTTTTGCATGCCAGGTAATTTTGGCTAGATTCCAGGCATTGTGAAGTTTACGTTGCTGAGTGCCTGTTATGAGTTGAATCATGTTCCTCAAAAAAGAAATGTTAAAGTCTAATCCCAGAATGTGCCCTTTTTTTGGAAAAAAAAAAAAGTCTTTACAGAGGTAATCAAGTTAAGGTGAAGTCAGTAGGACGGGCCTTAATGCAATGTGACTAGTGTCCCTACAAAAAGAAGAAATTTGGACACAGAAACAGATGTGCACAGAGGGAAGACAATGTGAAGACACACAGGGAGAACAGTAAATGAAGAGAACTGGAAAGATGCATCTACAGAACAAGGAACATCTGAGGCCACCAGAGGTGAAGAAAGAAGCTTGAAATCATTCCTTCTCTAGTATCTTCAGAGGGAGCATGATTCTGATGATACTTTGATTTCAGACGTGTAGCCTCCAGAACAAGGAGACAATAAATTCCTGTTGTTTTAATTTGCATTTCTCTGATAATTAGTGATATTGAGCATCTTTTCATGCGCCTATTGGCTCTTTATATGTCTTCATTGGAGAATTGCTTATTTAGGTCTTCTGCCCATTTTTGGATTGGGCTGTTTTGGGTTTTTTTATTAAGTTGTATTAGCTGTTTATATATTCTGGAAATTAAACCTCTGTTAGTCTCATCTTTTGCAAATATTTTCTCCCATTCTGTAGGTTGTCTTTTTGCTTTGCTTGTGGTTTCCTTTGCTGAACAAATATCGCTAATTATCAGAAAAATGCAAATCAAAACTACAATGAAGTATCACCTCACACCAGTCAGAATGGTCATCATTGAAAAGTCCACATATGATAAATGCTGGAGAGGGTGTAGAGAAAAGGAAACACTCCTACACTGTCGGTGGGAATGTAGTTTGGTGCAGCCATTATGGAAAACAGTATGGAGATTCCTCAAAAAACTAAAAATAGACTTACCATATGATCCAGCAATCCTGCTCCTGGGCATATATCTGGAGGGAACTTTAATTCAAAAAGATACATGCATGCCAATGTTCATAGCAGTGCTATTTACAATAGCCAAGACATGGAAACAACCATCGACAGATGACTGGATAAAGAAGTTGTGGTATATTTATATAATGGAATACTATTCAGCTATAGAAAAGAATAAAATAATGCCATTTGCAGCAATATGGATGGAGCTGGAGATTGTCATTCTGAGTGAAGTAAGCCAGAAAGAGAAAGAAAAATATGATATATCACGTATATGTGGAATCTAAAAAAAAAAAAGACAAAATGAACTTATTTACAAAACATAAACAGACTCACAGACATAGAAAACAAACTTATGGTTACCAGTGGGGGAGGGGAGTGGGAAGAGATAAATTGGGAGTCTGAGATTTGCAGAAACTACTACATATAAAATAGATAAACAACAATTTTATACTGTATAGCACAGGGAACTATATTTAATGTCTTGTAGTAACCTATAATGAAAAAGAATGCGAAAATGATTATATGTATGTATATGTATGACTGGGACACTTTGATGTACACCAGAAATTGACACAACATTGTAAACTGACTACACTTCAATTTTAAAAAAATCCTGTTGTATTAAGCTACACAGTTTTTGGTACTTTGTATGGCAGCTAGGGAATCAATACACTACTGGATATTTTTGTATTCTTATAAAGATTTTTTATCTTTTCTCTGGCATGATGTTAAGATACTTGGAAACCATCTGATCCTCTTAAGTCTTGCTTTTAAGCTTTTCTAAGATTGTACAGAATAGTATTTATCCTAGGGCTAATTTTATCCTACTACTAAGACAACACCCTTGTTCTGAGTTCTCTATCCAAATGCTCCATAAATTAGGAGTTTTTCTTGTCTGGTTGTGTGGGAAGAGGCATTCTTCTTGGCCATCTGTGAGCTCCAAGCACTGTTGCTGCTAATCATTTCATACCTGAGGAAGACTGCAGATTTCGGGAGCTATCTCTGTGTATGGCAGCCGGCTCTCCGCACTCTGCCACGTGAACACTGGTGCCTACATCTTCCCAGGCTTTCAGACTGGCCTCCACAGTCATTGAGTCTGTGAGCTTCTCCTGTGTCTCAGCCTAGGAACTCTCTTAAGGCAGTAAGACAGGGCAACTGCAGTGCTCATTGGCTTCTCAGTGATTTCTTCTCTTTGTTACTTGATGTTCAGTGTGTGGAAAACTACTGTTTCACTTTTTTTGTCATTTTGTCCAAATGTCAGTTTATAGTTTACACATCTGATGTCTGGAAGAATTTCCTTCTCATTGTGTCCTGGATCAATGCATCCTGAAGACTGCTCTGCCTTCTGCTGCTCTGTACTTCATCTGTTGGGTGCTCCGGGATGCATTTTCCCGACAATATAACCTCTGGGCCTGCATCTTCATGTCACGCTGCTGGATGGGTGGGCTCGGTGCTTGTAGGACTGCTCTGAAAATTATTCTAGGGGAGTGTTAGCATTAGCCTACTTTTTAGAAAAGCTTTTAATTTTGAAATGGCTTTAAATCTACAAGAAAGTTTCAAAAATAAAAGTGGTAAAAGAGCAACTGTAACTCCCCAATTGCTGATATTTTACTCTATTTTTTAATTTTTTTCATATTTTTTCTTTTTTCCTCTGATTGCTTATGTGTTTATTTATTATGTGGACTCATGAATTCACAGTTATTCAATGGTTTATAATTAATTCCTGTATTTAATTATTTTGGTCATCACATTGCCCAGTAAGTGGTCCCTGGGAGCCCCTTCAAGCTATTTCCTATGTCCCCTATACTTTTTTGAGCACTGTTACTCTCTGGACTCACAAGTTCTTCAGCAGGATCACTCTGACATGCCCCGACACTGGTACCATCCATAACTTCCACAGCCCCAACTCCTGTTAGTGGATATGGTATTTGAGACCAAGATCTATGTGCTAGGTGTGCTCATTGCTACTGGTCGGTAGAACTGAAATCTCTTAACTAAGTATTTCCGTACCATGTATATATATTCCACTGAGCTCAAAATAAATGTGTCTCCAACTCAACTTTCCTGTGGCCCCTCCAAGGCCACACTTCATGAATGGAAGTGTGACAGAAGGAAGTTGGAGTGAAAGGAGAAATTTGTAAACTTTATAACAATATAAGACCACAGAGTTACAATGCAAGGGCTCCTCCCAGGCCTCAGGAAGAGTCTGCAGACATTTTCCCCTCATTAGCTCCATGGTAAATCTGCTTCAGTCTATGGAAAAGTTGATTTCATCCCTTATTATGGGGAAGGAGGACGGCAGTAACAAGAAGTTCCTGCAAAACCAACAAAGCTAGGTTAATCAACTGGGATTTTGTGAAAGATTTTTATTCTATCTGTGAATTTCGCTAAGCTCTTCAGCAGCTTTTTACTGTCCACCATTTTCCAGACTTTTCCCTGTGGGCCACTTTTCCTCCCAGTGTTTTACTGACTCTTGTGTATTCGAAATTACTAAGAGATAGATGACTTGAAATTATTTCATGTCAATCCCATTATGTCCAAGTATGCTTTTATAATGTTTCTGAGCACAGCTTTTGGGACTAAACAGGCCTCTGAACAATTGTTGAATAACCACAGCTAATTGGAAGTAACTAGTTCAAGCCCCTGGGTGCCTGGCTAAGCTGTCTGTCTCTTTGCCCTCGACAGCCTTCAAGATGGATAAGTGGAACTGGAGGAGAATCCACCCTTCTTTAATGGGAAGGTATTGGCTGTTAGAGTGAAGTGGTCCGTGGTATAATTAAGGATGAGTCAGGTTTAATCTTGCTTCCCTGGGATTCTGTACACTTTAAAAAATTAACACATAGCTAAACATAACTGTAAGTTTCTATCATTCTATTAGGAAAGTATTGTAATCCAGGAACATTATATACAAAGTAAATCTACTTAAATGCTGGAGCACTTTGAAATCACTTATATATTTTTTTCCCTCTGGGAAATTAAAAGTTATAAATTAATTAATTTATAACTATTAAATTAAAAAGTCCTATCTAGAAATCAACATTTGGATCATGAATATACTGACCAGTTGAGGTTAGAAGCTGACTGAATATTTATACTATGTGTAATTTTATGAACATATACTAAAATCTCTGTAATATTATTAACTTCTTAATTGTGCTCATCTAACAATCAATGACATGTAGACTAAAATAAAACTTAAGAACTAGGAAATTTTCTAGGTAGTCTCAGAGTTTATACATTTTCAGCAGGCAGATTTATCTGTGGAGTTTTTCTTTTTTGTTTTGGGGGTTTTTTAAAAATCTTTTTCTATGAGTCCTTTATGACACTTATAAAGACTATCAAGGTCAGTTAGACAGTCTATTCCTCAGAAAGGATTTAATTCAGAAGGCAAAAATAAGAGTCATCAGTTTGAATATCACTCTGCATCCAGAAAAAAGAAATGCATAAATCACATGAACTTGCTATGCTTTGAACTCCTGTGTAAAGTCAAATATTAAAATAGTTACATTCAATTTAATTATTTGACAGAGCTAATACTCTTATTTTGAAAAATAAAGACATATAAGCTTAGTCTTTCTCATCTATGAGGGAAATGTCAAAGAACCCAACTCCTAAGTGTTTTAGAATTTATATAAAAGTGAATTTTTTAAAAAAAAAATCAGTTTGAAATCTGATAGTGACCTGCACAGAGCCTGAATTGCACAGGCATCTTTGAAGATTTCCTGATGTCCTCATTAAGAGTTACTAGGGTACTGTGTAGCACAGGGAAATATATACAGGATCTTGTGGTTTCTCACAGCGAAAGAGAATGTGACAGTGAATGTATGAATGTTCATGTATAACTGAAAAATGACTATAACTCAATTAAAAAGATGTTAAAAAAAAAAAGAGTTACTAGGTAAGGCAGTGCACTATTACCAAGAGCATTGGTTTACTCATCGAAGATCATGGGATCAGACCCTTTCTCTGGTACCGATTATCTCTATGATCTTAAGTAAGTCAGTTCTCCTCCAGGAGTCTCAGGGATGCTGTGTATAAAGTGAAGATGAATGGTTTTAGCGCAGGACCTTTAGACTAGCACCAGTTCTCAAATTTTTTATTACTGTTCTGAGATGAGAAGAATACAGAAATTGAGAGCAAATATTTAAAACCATTGCATAGCATCCCAACAGTCACTTTACTTCTTTTATAAATCTGTTAAAACATGGGCCTCTGTTTTGTACATCTTTTTTCTATTAGCTCCTTTTAATTTTCTTTTTCTAAAAATATCAATATTTGACTGATGGGTGGTGGGGTGAAACAGCCAACCAAACACTTGGTCCTTTCTGCAGAAAGGCAAATCATCCCCCAAAAGCCTTTTTTGTTCTAATAAATTCTACCACTGTATTATTCTAAGAAGTTTCGTTAGAAAAACAGCAATTATCTAACTCTCACTTTCCTCTAAAGTAAGCAATTTATAAGAGCACAGGGAAACACAGCTTTTGCCAAAGTTCTTGCCATTTGCCAGCCCATTTTGATTATGAAAGGGTGCCTGGGTTAGTCATGTAGTAGCTAATTTGGGCTTGTCCAGACAAAATCAGAAAATGAATTATGAGGCTGGCTTCAGGGCAAAGCAATGAATAGAACACGTGCTATGTTTCCAGTTGTTTCAGGAGAAAACTTTCTTTAATTCTAGTTCAGGAAGCAATGCCAAATTTCCAAAGGAATCTACTTGTTAGCATTTAATGCGCAAATAGTGGAAAGATATTCTCGACTAAGTGTGAGACCAAGATGCTCACGTGCTTTAGCATTCAACAAATTAAAAACAAATATACAGATATTTATATGTTTATGATGCCTGCTCTGAAATCCATATAAAATAATCTTATGCCTAGAAAAAGTGTGTAGACTTCTCATTGACATAGATATTATTTAACAAAAATAATCACCAGACTGGAATTTGAAGACAAATTCTAGCTCCATTTCTGCCAATGACCCTTGATCACTTAACTCTCCAGGACATAGGGAAAACACATGTTAAATGAGGAAAGCAAACAGATAAATCTAAAATACCTCCTTTTCTGGTGATCTGTGTTCCAAAATGATGTGATTTTCTGCTTCTAAAAGAGAACAGTGTATCTTCATTTTTATTAGGCATTAACAAGAGATTGACCTATAAGCCATGAGAAAACCAGAAAGTGTTTAATATGACAATAAAAAATAGTCCAATGATTTTATTATCAATTCTTTCCAAACTTTGAGGCCTAAAATAAAAATATCTATAATTGGTCCATTTTTGTGAGTGACGATGATGTTAGTAACCATTGCTCACAGATTGCATGCTCTTTCTCATAGTAAAACTGGGTTCAGGCTGATCCATTTATGTGTCCTTACCTCTTTCTTTTTTTCCTTTTTGTCATCAACATTTTGGACTGACTCTAACGTGGGGTGAAACTGGAGCAAAACCACTTAAGCTTCCAAAAAAGGATTTGCTCCAAACTTAGACCTATTAAGTGAGGTACTTAATACCACTGCACAGGGGCTCTGGATTTGGTCTAGGAGGTGCTGGAGTGTGTTGTTTCCTACCATTCTGATTACTACTATTACTCTCTGAATGATGATATTCTCTTTAGAAAATTCTGAGGTGGACCTATATCACCATCCTCAAATGTCCAAATTACAAAAGCAATAATGATAACATACGTTTTATATATGATTGTCCTTTTAAATGGTTGATTATATTTTATATTGGAAAGAACTAAGAAGTCTTTTTAATACATTTTCAAATTGGTCAATGTCTGTGGACTGTCAGCATTAGAATTTTGGTAGGGAACTTTTTGCTTCCTTCTCTCGTCAATCTCTCTTCCTTACTTTCTAGATTCTTATTGTGTAGAACCAAGAACTGCAGGCTAGAAATCTGTATTTTTTTTAAAAAAACTATCCAGTTTATGTTGAGATCACTACCTGGTGGACTCTCTAATCTAGTTCACCCAGTCATCTGAAGATTGAATTTCCTATGTGACCCAATGGACGTTCAGTATGAAGTGGGCCTTTACCTCTGCTTGAATACCTCCACTGACAGAGAATGCTTTTCTAAATGGCACTGGCCTTTTAGAGAGTAGATACTCAGCAAATGTGTGGTAAATGAATATATCAAGGAAGGAAGGATTACTGGAATGCAATCAAACAATCTCAAACCAGATTGTACCATCTTTGGATCTGAACTGTTCTTTGTGTTAGGGGATTCTTTTTTTTTTCTATAATTTTCACCCATTATTCCTACTCAATGCCATAAATACTTTAAAAATAAATGTAAAATTTTGGTTTTATATATATGCTTTTACATTCATTATCTTGGTAAAACATCATAAAGAAATATTCACATTTTACAGAATAGAAAAGAGGTTGCTCCAAGAGATTAAAATACATTGCCCAGCATCATACACACCATACAGTAGTAGGTAATCACATACTCAGCACAGCTAAGATCAGAAGACTGTGATCTCTCCACTAATAATTAGAACCAATGCATAGGTAGCGTTTACTGCATACCGGGCAGTTGTTTTTTTAAAAGATTTTTATTCATATTAACTCCATGAATCTTCACAATAACCCTATGAAGTAGAGGCATTATTATTATTTCTCCCTTTACCTATGGGGAAACTAGGACACAATGATGTTTAAATTAACTTTCCAGATAACTCAAATGTGAGACCAACTGTATGTTATTAACTTCTAAGCATGCTATATTGTTTCCCAAGCTACACATATATTGCCTGAGGCGTACAGATAAGGATGTGTTGGCAAGACAGCCAACTAAACTATAAATAGTAATAAAATCAAGTATTGCATTAGCACTTGTTATCTCTTTCTTAACTGTTTTCAGCTCTTTTAAGACTATTTTGCTGTTCCCCATCGCCTGATACTCTGCCCAAGGACAATTAATGCATAAAGATACTTCTGTCAAGTACTTGACGATATGGGAAATTCGACATTTAGTCCTAGCTGATAAAGATAGCGCTGCTCTCTAGAAACCAGGGATCTACTGTGCCTGTTACCCATTGATGCATAACAAACTACCACCAAACACAGTGACTTAAAACAATGATGACATTAGTTTTCAAGATTCTGTAGATTGCACGGGTGCTTATTGTGTCCATCTCATCTGGGCTCACTTGCGTGGTTATATGCAGCTGGCAGGAGGGTTGGGGGATAGGCTTAGCTGTGATAACTGCAATGCCTGACCTCTCTCTCCACATGGTATTCCTCGCGGGTTTCTTTACAGCATGGTAAAGGATTACAAGAAGTGAGCCCCAGTGCGTGAGCCCTTTCAAGTCTCTGCTTTGTCATATTTGCTTTTTCTCATTGGCCCGAGAAAGGCATGTGGAGTCCAGAGTTAATACAATAGGGGAAAACACAAGGGCAAGATACGTGGAGACAGTCCTCGTGGGAACCTGTTATTGTAGTAATCCCTGTAAAATTTCTGTCCCTCTCACATGCAAATTACACTCAACCATCCCTGGATCATACCTCAGCTATCACCCTGTCCTTCTTAGACTCCAATTGCTAAACCTTGTGATCTGCACTAGTTTGGAATATGGATGAAGCTTGTCAGCAGGGGATAAAGCTCCAGTCCAGGAAGTAATCTAAAACAGAAGTTATCCAACAGTATAGTTACAAAGCCACGAAAATGGCTACAGATGCGCTCAGTCAACACGGGCCTGGGCAGGGAGGCGCATGGCAATCACCGACTCTAAGCAGTTCTGAACTACAGCTGGCGCATGACGTCAGAACCTCCTGTTCTGGGAGCAGAGATTTTTTTTTTAATTAAACTTCCTAATCCAATGTTTCCAGGCCAATTAGAGTTGTTCTTCGATCCAATGTTTTTCTTTCTCAGTTCTGCTTCTAAGGTATCTTCCCTTTTCATCAAAAAATGGGCCATGTTTGTAGCACAGAATTTTTCTCAGCCTACTGCCTGCCCGTAGAAATTTAGGGATCCAAAGGCATTTTCCTTTTCCTTTTAGACTCTCTGAGACTCTTCAAAAAAAAATGTTAGGGGTAATTAAGCTTATTTATTTACTTTATTTATCTTTTTAATGTCGGTACTGGGGGTTGAACTCAGGACCTCATGCATGCTAAGTACATTCTCTGCCACTAAGCGATACCCACGCACCCTCTCTCAGTCTCTTTTTATCAAAGCTAATGGTACTTTTCTTAGCTCATCTCTCTTAAACTTTACACATTTCCCATCGGGAAACTGATTGGCTGGCCTACCCAAAAAGCCACATCCGCAAATTTTTTGGAAAAAAGTCTCTCTTTCTTTTTGTTTACATGTGACTGCTGTGGGACAATGCCCTTCATGAACTTAGAACACCTTTGTCTAACTGAGAAGGTACTCAAAACCAAAAGAAGTGTTCAGTAAGGAACAATAACTCTGCAAAGGCTGCTTCTAAGTTAAACGATATAAAGACAGAGAATTGATGACTGGATTTGGTTTATGAGCCTTGTTGGTGGCAGAGGAATGGGTTCTTGTTTAAAGTGTGTTTAGGAACAAACGGGAGGGAAGAGGTTAGGGCTCATGTACAGACTAATTTCTAAAGAAGAGAAAACATAAGGATCTATAAAGGTTTGTTATTGTTGTTTTAAGATAAAATATAGCAGGTTTACATTGACAGGAATACTCTGGTAGAAAGTGTAAAATTTATGATGTAGGAGTAACGTCCTTGACAGGATACAGGAGTCAGTATACAAGAAAGAATTCTGACTTCAAATAGAAATGGAGACAGCTCCATTAACAGAAAGGATGGCACAAAATACGGATTCTAATGAAGCTCAGCTTAAGTTTGTTGGAGGGAGAATGTGGAAGCTCTATTTTGATGGCTTTTATTGATTTTCAGGTGAATATGAAAAGGAAAGTCCTACGAATTAGGAAGGATGTAAGAGAGGTTCTCAGATAAGGGAAAAGGCGTAAACTCGGTGTCTAAAGAGAGGAGAAGGGTATATGGATTCACGTGGGGTTGCTGGATTGCTTGGTAGCCCGGAGGTCACATCTGAGGTCTGTGTTGTAAATCTAAAGTGAGCTGTAAATCTAAAGTCAGCCCACAGCATACTTAGCTGTTTTTCTCCAGCTGTGTTTCAGAAAGTTGGCTTTTACCCAGAAAGAGCTATGGAAAGAGAAGTATAAAGAAGTCCCAGAGAAAGGCTTTGGTTTCTGAGGCATGACAGCAGTCAGCAGAGGTGGCGCCACTGTTGTGAAGATCAGCACATGAGAAAGGAGAATCGCCAGCCCGCCTCCCACTTCTACCACATTCTCACCGCTGTAACCTACTTACAGGAACATTATTTTTAATCTTAAAAATGAGACTGAAAAACTGACCTACATGCATGCAATTTTGGTTTTGTTTTTAAACTGAAGTCTAGTCAGTTACAATGTGTCAATTTCTGGTGTACAGCATAATGTCCCAGTCAAGCATATTCACACATACATTCATTTTCATATTCTTTTTCATTGGAGGTTATTACAAGATATTGAATATAGTTCCCTGTGCTATACAGAAGAAATTCATTTTTTTAAATCTATTTTTATATATAGTGGTTATCATCTATAAATCTCAAATTCTCAAATTTATCCCTTCCCACCCCCTTCTCCCCAGTAACCATAAGAATGTTTACTATGTCTGCAAGTCTGTTCCTGTTCTGTAGATGAATTCATTAGTGTCCTCTTTTTTCTTTTCTTTTCTTTTCTTTTTTTTTAAGATTCCACATATGAGTGATATCATATGGTATTTTTCTTTCTCTTTCTCACTTACTTCACTTAGAATGATGATCTCCAGGTCCATCCATATTTCTACAAATGGCATTATTTTATTCTTTTTATGGCTGAGTAGTATTCCATTATATAAATATACTACAACTTATTTATCCAGCCATCTGTAGATGAACATTTTGGTTGTTTCTTATGTCTTGGCTATTGTAAGCAATGCTGCTGTGAATATTGGGGTACATGTGTCTTTTCAAATTAAAGTTCCCTCTGGACATATGCCCAGGAGTGGGATTGCTGGGTCATATGGTAAGTCTATTTTTAGTTTTTTGAGGAATCTCCATGCTGTTTTCCATAATGGCTGCACCAAACTACATTCCCACCAGCAGTGTAGGAGGGTTCCCTTTTCTCCTCACCCTTTCCAACATTTATCATTTGAAATTCAAGTTTGCTACTAGGAAGCAACAGAATTTTTTTGTTGGTTGATTATGCTGAGTAGAAGAGTAACTTGAACTAATCTGTGCTGAACACCTCCTTTCCCCTAAGATCTCCTAAGAGAATCTTCTTCTTCAAGTGACCACTGTAACAATTTGTATAAGTGGGCATTGTGTTTCTGATTTTAATTATAAAAAAAATGAAGATCCTAGAAGGTAAATAATTTGCCCAAAGTTTCACAGCTAGTAAAATAATTTTATCAAAGCTTCTTCAAACAGCCCTCTACCTCCCAAGCCCAGAGCTGAAAGCTTTTGGCAAGAATAAGAATATTGGTTTTGAAATGATCTTTAGATTACCTGTTCCAAATTCCTTCTTTACAAGAACAGCTCAAACCTTGCTTTGAATTCACTATCAGGACTCTGAGGTGTACAATGGGTAAGGGCTTCAACCTCATCATGAGAGCAAAAGACTCTGATTGGGCCAAATATTAAAAACAGAAGCAAGAACCATAAAAGTGGTCTAAGGTGGAGCCAAGCACGTAATTCATTCCCAAAGGAGTTCTCCAGAATGTCTGAAAAGGCCAGAGAGTCCACCCACACACTGATAGGAGAGCCACCTGGTGCCAAGTTCTGAGACCCTCTGGGATCAGCTGAATTACACTCATCTTCATCTGGTTGGGCCTTGAACTATTCCTCTGGGCTAAGTCCTCCAGAGCTCAGGAACCATGTTTGGATCATAATTCCCCTCAAAGGGTAGAAGACACACAGGAATGCTTTTGAGACACCTCAAAAACATTCCACTCCCTTCGCTTTTATTAGTGTTAGGGATTTGAAGAAGGATACTGAATGAGCAAGTTGAGCCAAGCTACTGAGTAATATGGTTATCATATTCTGTGTTCCCAGACCAAGATGTAATTAGTGGAGAGAAATGAAATTTACTTTCAGATGAGGGCCCTGGAATCCAGAGAGGTGAAGCAACCTTATAAATAACTCATGAGATGAAAGGGGTTTGGAAAGGCGAGCT
This sequence comes from Vicugna pacos, assembly GCF_048564905.1. Lineage (NCBI taxonomy): Eukaryota > Metazoa > Chordata > Mammalia > Artiodactyla > Camelidae > Vicugna > Vicugna pacos. The sequence goes on along the minus strand of NC_132987.1, from coordinate 57,647,643 downwards.
CAAAGTCCTTTGACATACAGAACAGAGCTTTTTATAAGGTGTGGGGAGAGTAGGGTGGGGGGTCAATGAGAAAATTCTGTCTCAGCCAGAATGTCACCCCAACAAGACCCAATATCACTCAAACAAGTGTTTTTCAGGTTCCTTGATGGTTTATTGCAAATCCTCAATTTTCCTGTGAAGGAGCCAATCTGTGTCACTACTCCAGCCAAGGGAACCCACCCTTTGGCAGGTTCACCAGAATCTTAAGGGTGCAGTTACAAAGGGCTCCTGTTTACAGTAGAACCGTTCAAGAAAACTGGTTTTGCTTCGCAAAACATATTTATTTATTCTTTATAATAAGAAATAGTCAACAGAAAGCTTTCTCCACTGGGTGAAGAGTAACTCTGTGCTCTAATTTTTTGGCTATTTTGAGTCTCAATACTGGCTTCTCTGTGGGGTTGCCACGAGCAGGCTGATCCTTCCAGCTCTGACCTTCTGCTCACCTCTGAAGTCTGGAGGCTATATTTGCAGTGACTGGTGTAGAAGTGGACTCCATCTAAACATTGTCCATCCTCTAGTAATGCACGATGGGTAGGTAGCTGGTACTTGTATTCTTACCAGCCTCCCTCCAGATTAACATCAATTCAACCTATTTTCCATATCGCCAACAATTATTTTACTGAAATGCACCCAGGGACCCCAAACTTCTTAATATGGCATTCTAGGCTCCTTACTAACTAGCCCCAGTTTCTAGGTCCATTATCAGCTCTTTATTTCTACAATCCATATGACCCAATCACACAGTACTAAGTAAGTGTTGTTATTAAAAATATCTTCATGTTGTATCTCTCCACCTTTTCATTCATGCTGTTCCACCCTCCTGAACATCATTTCCTCCAGTATTTGCTGTAAAAACTACTTTTCCTAGTGGCCAATCTCAAATATTCTATCTACACTGTAGGTTTTTTTACTCCCCTTTCTTATCAAAAATTAATGTCTTTTTTCTGTGTGTTTTCATAAAAGTTTATAATTGCCTTTATACATTTTTGTCGTTGTTTGTTGTTGCTTTTTGGGGGGATGGGGGAAGTAATTAGGTTTATTTACTTATTTTTTTGATGGGGGTACTGGGGATTGAACCCAGGATCTCATGCATGCTAAGCATGTGCTCTACCACTGAGCTATACCCTGCCCCTCCTTATACTTACCTTTATAATTGTGTGTGTTTGTCTTTAGATATTGTGAATGTCTTGGGAGCATGGACTAAATCTTATTGTCCTTGCATCCTCAATGCCTTATATGGTATTTGATAAGTTGAATTAATAAAATTCAACAAATATTGCAAAAAGCACCTTGTGATTGAGCTTTTTGTTGTCTGTATATTTATTTTTGGTTAGTTTATTTTAAGATCAGTAAAGCCAAAAGAAAATATAAACAACATCCATGAGCCTACCAAACTGACAATATGTGTATGTTCCAGACTTTTACGAATCAGTTATTACACAGCAAGTAGCGATACCATTCCAGACCTCAAGTCCTTCTCCAGAGGCAGTTGTTCTTGCGGCTCTGGTGTATATGCAATCTGTATTTTTATATCTTTCCTAAATACATGTATGTATCAATAAATGAAATATATTACACTTCTATATATTTTAAAAATATTTAAATACTACTGTACCACTTGTTTTTTCACTTATTATCGGTAAATGTCAATGCTTGTAGTCAAAGTCATTTATTTTAATTTACATATGGCATTTCCAGATATTAATATATCATAATTAATTTAGTTAGTCTTTGGCCATTGGGATGACTTATTTTTTAATTTTATTTTTTATTCAAGTGTAGTTGATTACAATGTTAGTTTCAGGTGTACAGCAGAGATTCAGTTATACATATACATACATGTATATATTTCAGTCTTTTCCATGATATGTTATTATAAGAAATTGAATAGAGTTCTCTGTGCTATACAGTAGGTCCTTGTTGTTTATCTATTTTGTACATAGTAACATGTATCTGTTGGGACTATTTCTAGTTTGGGGCTTTACAATCAACATTTTATGAGCATCCTTGTAAATATCTTGTGCACAGATGCAAGAATTCCCCTAAGAGTCATAACTGAAAGCGGTATTGTTAGGTCACTTTCTGAGGCCAAGCTGCTCTTATAAGGGGATTTTATAACTAATAGTATATGACACAGTTGTGTTTCTATAATGTTGCCAAACTAGTATTTGCTTTATTATTAATAGAAGTATTATGGCTGCTTTTCTTCCCTTCTGGTTTTCCTGCTCCATCAGTAGTCACCCCATGGATCTCATGCCATCAGATCCCTCCCTGAGAACAATAATGAGTTTTATTTTTGTCTTTTGGCTCAGTAACATTGGAGAAAACACTGCAATATTGTCCCTTCCCATTTTCTGCTGCTAACACTCTATTCCCTGCTAGCTGTGGTTGGTCATCGTGTATAATCCTTACAACTCTACCTTTGTCAAGTAGCCTGAGATCAAAACAGCACCAGCAACTACCCCTAGACTGACTCCTTTTCCTTCTTTGCTTCTCTGTGGCCAGATTCTTTCCGATGCTCTCCCTAGTGCCTGCTTTGGCTCCTGCTTTGGTTACCTCCTCCGCCAAGAGTACCGTGGGACACTAGTTTAAATTCCTCCCAAACCCCTTTTCTGCCCTAACAGCCCTCTAGCCATTCCCCCACTTCCTCATCTCCCTGCTGTTTCCCACAGACTTTTCCTGATCATAATCTGGTACTTGCACACTGACTAGCTGATTCGTCATCTTTCCTGTGTCTGTTCTTTGGAGCAAAACAAGGTTCTCTCTGCAACCTCCACCCACCTCTAGTCATCAACAGCAACCATAGTGCCTGGTGTATCCAGCCTACACAGGCTCCTGACACACTCATGTCCTGGCAATTTAAATCTCTATGACTTCCAGGGGTGTTGGTCTTTTAACACCTGGATGAAAAATGTGGGTGGGGCGCACATACTGTGGTTCATCTCAGATCAGGCACTCCCTAAGAATGATAAATACCCTAGTAGACAAGTTTCCAGTTACCTGTGACACTCACTGTCCCTAGAAGGAGCAATCTTACATTTCACATGTTTCAGCTTCCCCCATCCCTTCTGCCTCACCACTGCTGATGGACAGCTGATTAAATATGGCAAAACCACTGGGTGGCTAGCAGAGTGGCCAGCTAGCATGCACAAGGTCCTGGGTTTGATCCCTAGTACCCTCATTAAAGATAAATGAAAACTTAATTATATCCCCCCAATAAAAATAAATGAAAGTTTTAAAATGTGAAAATACTTTTTTAAATGCTCAAAAATAGAATAAATGAAAAAACAAACAAACGAACAAACACTAAGTGGCCAGATACATGGCCAAGCTTCAATGGATGATCTACATCATTGATTCACTACAAGCTTTAACATTAGAATCACTCAGGAAATTTTAAAAAACTCTGCCAATGCCCAAACACCTCTCTTAAAGATATACATTTAAATGTCCCAATTTGTGATGATGTATATTTTTTTAATGCCCTCCCTCAAAACAAGTGATTCTGATAACAGCCAGCACTAAGAATTGAGAACAGAAAACTAAAACACAGAGCTTACTGTCTAAAGCATGACTTTGGGAAACTCTAGACCATAAAGATAAAGTTTTTAGTGTTTATTTGATTAACTATCCCTCGAATCCATTTAACTGAACAACTGACTGTTCAACTACTTGTGTTCCTTCTTAGAATACTAGGCTCATCAGAAGACTGTTCATTCAACACTCTAAGAAACCCTTGCTTCTCTGTGTCCATCACCCTAAACTATTATGTCACACACACTTGTTCAGTCTCAAGTTGGCTCCAGCACTGAATGACTTACCTCAGTCTGGACCTTCAAATCCTCATTTATACCCCAACCTTGACATTCCTCTCTTCTGAGATCAATTAAGACTATCAAAATATTGCTCTCATATTGTGTTCAGCAATTAACTCTGCTTTCCTTTATTGAAAGTTTACTTTGGTAGTCAGCAGGTTATCTTGCTGGTGCTTTCAGGGACGTCGATAACTAATCTTGGCTAATCCAACTGTCTCTGTGATCTAAGAGACACAGAGACTGTTGCCAGCTGAAGGCAGGTGCCAGACCTAAGAAGTCATAATGTATAGTCAAGAATAATGTTCATATTGGATTATGATACATGCAAGATGAATATATCAAAGAATCTGGATAATAAATAGGGACATGGAGCAAAAATATGCAGAGAGAAAGAACAGTGGGAAAAATGGTGTGGCCTCTGAGAGACAGTCTTCTCAGTTCCTGGCCTTCTACTGAAGGAGCAGGAAACAGCCTAACAAGCTGGCTTCCCTGATGCTAAAACTGTTTGTTGTTAAAACTCCCTTACTGCTTTTGTACTGAACAACACCCAAACTTTTCCATTATGTTCTCCACTCCCTATACATTCTTTACCAAGAATAGCTTTAACCCAGGCTATGCTCCAGGAAGGAGTTAACAGGCTGATAATCTCAGAAGAATGGACAGACCCTCCGGAGATCCTCTGTGATGCCAGAAGGATTCATTGAGGTTAAGAGGAATGTAGCATCCTGTAAAACACCCTGGCTGTTATCACCGTTTCTGTTCCATCCAGTTTTTCTATAAAACCTCAAGGCCCCCAACCCCAAAATGGATTCACAATCCCTAAGGCACTAGCCTGCTGGGACTCCGCCTTGCCTGACAAAGCAACTAAGTTGTTCTTTTCTGATTCTCGCGAAGTTCTGCCTCTGAGTCTCAATCTGGCTCTCAGGGTGCAGAGGCTGGTTTGGCTGCAACATCACTGCCTGTAAAGCCTGAATGTAGTGCTTTGTTCCCTCACTTGAAAATCTGGTTGAAGCTGTGATGTTGTGACAGGGCAGGGAAACTGCTTGTGTTTTGGACTTTTATGTATTTACCTAATTTGCTGCTTTATCAAGAAGTCCCAGTTATCAACTGTTGATGTATCAAAGAAGGAAATGAATCACTCTTTTTGTCTTCACAGATGGCAAAGAGGAGCAGCTGTGTTTCTAATGATTTGACCCCATGGATTCAATGAGGGTATAAATTGTGTTTTGTGTTGCTAGGTCATAAGGCTCTATCTGATTGGCCATTAAGCTCTTTCTGATTAGCTATTAAGCTCAGGCAGGACAAGAAACTGGCGAACTTCTGAAGGAGAGAGCCTGTGGAGGAGGGGTCATGAGAGCAGAAAGGGGACTAGGATGCTTTGCCGGCCCCATCCTTTAGAGTGGTCCCTAGATGGCCTGTGGCTCATAAACCAGCAGAGCTTAATGATCGGGGGAAGGACCATTCAAGGGTTCAGAACCGCTTTCAACAGACCTGACTCTGCATCTTGGCCAGCTGATGATCACTTAGGAAGAGCTGCCCTAGTGTAAGGAGGAACTTCATTCTGCCCGTACTTCTGATTTAAACATCCAGTCAAAACTGTGAGTGCATGAAATACCCTCCTTGTGCTTCTCAAGTTTTCACACACCAAATAAGTGTGTCTAAACCTGCTGAGTCAAGCGGTGAGTCCCCCTGAGCTGGACTGAATATACAAGTATATCTCAAGCTGAGAACAGAGAAAAGTGGGCACACCCCACTCCCATCATGAAGAGTATTGCTCACCCATCCCTCCTTTATTTGAACTAGGTTCTGTTCCTTGGAATCAAAATCTATTACTAGCATAATAATCTTATTGTTACAGGGTATCTAGGAATTTCTAAGACACTGAATAAAGATTGACCCTCAGCTTTAAAATAACCCTGGGAAGTACACATATTCATCTTCAATTTACCGATAATTAAACAAATGTCCCATTTTATAACTATGGCTGAACTTGAATACCTTGCTCCAAAGTCAAATAGCAAGGCAAAGGCAGAATGAGTCTGACCTGTTTCCCATCCCCCGTATTGCCATCCAGACATTTCCAGGGACTTAGAGGACCTACCAGGACCGAAGCAGACAGAAAACAGTTCCACAGGAGGGCATGTGCAAAGTTCCAGCACAGCTCCCACGGTATTTCTTAAAGCCGTCCTATGGAGAAGAATTCAGAGAGAATTATGAAGGTTAATATAACTTTATTCTTTTATGGCTCAAAACATTCCCAAGTTTCAGATCTGATGAAACTAAATAAGTGGAATACTTTGGCTTAAAACGAAAAAACATATAAAAAAGCAAAACACTTCTTCTTCACTGTTATTTTGTCTTAATAATTGCTAATGTGTTTAGCAGCTGCCTTCTACAATTGCAGAAAGTATCCATTTGAAAATTGAAAAATATTGAAAAATGATTCAATTGTTTTTGAATGTCAAGGAAATCAATTTTCTTTCTGTTTGGGTGCCTTTCAGTCCCATTGACCTTATAATATTTTTAAATAATTACTTCAATACTAAAATTTAGGAATCAAAAGCAGAATAATGTAATTGTACTGTATGTAACTCTGTATTGGTTGTAGTCTCTTATCCACAGTCGTTATAAGTACAAGATAATTTAAAGATTATTTCTAATTTTATCAAATCTTTCTGTGTTAATACTCAACAGCTTCATCATTTAGCTACTTTGCTCAGCTGTGAATTTCCATTTTCTCTATTTGAGGTTTAGAGAGTAATGATCAGCTAGAATTACCCAATAGCAATGGGGAATAAAGGCTGTCTCCATTTTTTCAACTGGTATTTTTTCAACAAATTACCAGATGGAATGATTATAAAGTATTTGCTTTCCTTTCTGAACACAGCCTGGTATCATTAAATATCCAGTAGGATCCAATGCTTCCTTAGCCTGTGTTTGTTACAAATTCTTATGGCTTTAATAGGAAAATATTGGGGCCATCATGTGTAAACTGTGCATATTTCTGTGCCCTTTTAGAGCCTTCAGAGGCTTGTGTGCTGTTTAGGCTTTATAAATTTATTCATCTACCTCAGCAAAGTTGATTATCTACTGAAACTATTGAGCAAATTGATCTATTTATTTTTGAGTGCCTGGTCATCTTATATCCATGTGTTTTTCCATCCAGCATGCTTGGGAAACAAAAGTGAATTGATCAAAATCCCTGGCTTGAGCAGTTAAAGGGAAAGCCATAGATATAAACATCTGTTTATAGGAACACAATACATGAATTTGAAAACAGAAAGAGAAAGAGCTCACCTAGGTTGTTCTGGGAACATGGAAGAAGGCATGCAACACTGACAGAATAAATTAAGAAAAGCTTATTAGGGAAATGTCCATTGAATTAATTTTTTTCTTTTTTTTCTATTTCAGGTATAATTGACATATAACATTATATTTAGCTTTAGGCATACAACAAGATGATTCCATATTTGAAAATATTTCAAAATGATCACCACAATAGGTCAGTTAACATCCATCACCATATACAGTTACAAAACTTTTTTCTTGTGATGAGAATTTTTAAGATCTACTCTCTTAACAACTTTCAAATATGCAATAGAGGATTATTAACTATAGTCGCCATGCTGTGCATTACATCCCCATGACTTATTTAGTTTATCACGGGAAGTTTGAAAGATAAATAACAGCAACTAACATTTACTGAGTTCCTATGACAAATTAGACATATTTTAAGACTTTACATGTATTAAGTCATTTAATCATCATAATAACCCCATGAATTAAGCACTATTATTATCCCATTACTTCATTTACTCTGCATTTTAAGTAAGGGGAACTCACAGAGCAGTTAAATAATTAGCCCTGTGTCACTTGGTCAGGTAACACAGGAAATTAGAATGAAATCTCCTATCTTCATTTTGACTGACAGGCCAATAAGATAAATATTGGTTACCAAAGTGTAAAACAAACCCCTTTCTATCAATACATTCTTTTTTACATGAAACGATATGGAGACTATGGAATCTTTCAGACAGATCAAGAACAGAAGCAAAGACTGGAAGAGAAAGTGTGATGGGGGAATTGCAGCACTTTACTTTGGAAACATGCTATGCTCTAAATCTTCACCCATCTTGGGGGAGGGACATCAGTAACGTCTTACCCCAAACATAGGGAGAGGGTCTTCAAGCCAATATCTGAAAGAGCTTCGAAATGTGTTCTCAAAAATTGGGTTATACAAAGCACTGCACCTGCCTCACTCCTGAGAAAGCTTTATCAGATTGCAAACTAGGAATTCAAAAGGAAAAATAGACCTGGTTTGAGGAGGTAGAGCCTAAAAAGGGCTTCTCCATTGGGATCCATCACTCCCCAGTGGCTAAAGGATGCTTGAACATTTTCAAGGTAAAGGTCATACAAGAGAATGCCAGCAAAGCATCTTCCTGATCTTCTCTAAAAGAGTTGCCTGGAGAATGGAGAGGCAAGAAGATCTCAGAGAAGAGACTGTATATGTAACCCGGAAAACCAGATGCTGAAGAAAGAATTACAAAGAGCTACCTGGAATAGAGTTATCCAGGTAATTTAAATGAACGATCTAGCAAAGACGTCCATGAAACTCATAAAGACATCACCAAGGGAAATACTTGGCTCTTACCATTCACCCCATGAATGATAACCAGCCCCTGCACTACAAAGTGTGATACCCTTGATCTTCCCTTGTCTTCCTGCTGACACTCCGGTAGAAGGGAATCTGAAAAGAGCTGGTGGATGGGAACCACTATTTCATGCATACTTCTGTACTTTTCTCTTAACTCAGCTCTGGTACTTGCCATCCAATTTCCTTGAATGTATGCTTTTACTGTGGTATTCCAACATTCCCCATTGTTTATCTTACATTCTCCTATTGATGAACATAAAGGTTATTTTCTGTTTCTTAATATTAGATATAACACTCCTATGAATATTCTTACTTACACATATTTCTGTATGTTACTACTTTTCTCTAGAATAAGTTCCTAAATGTATTATTACTAGGTCAAAGGAAGAGCCTTTCCAGAGTTGAAACATTCAGCATTTTGATTTACAAGTATTCTTTATATAAATGATAATAACCCTTTGTATATAATATACATTGAATTTTTTTCACAGTTGATAATTTATATTTAATTTTAATACTTTAAAAATATATATGTAGTTAAATCTATCAAGCTCTTACTTTGTAACTTAGTTACTTGTTTTTATGTTTCAGAAATTCCACCCTCAATTATACATCAAATGTTGACTTTTATTTTTTCCCTTATAACCACAGATTTTATATTTAACTTTGATTCTGTTGGGAGTTTTATTTGATATATGTTTAATAAAAGGAAGGAATTTTATTTTCCTGTTTTCTCTATTAAAAATGGAGCCATTTAAGAGGATATTTGGAACTCAAGCTTGGGCTATTTGGTGTATGTGTAAATCATAGCTTTGATTCTTAATCAGTTTGCTGGAAAAAATGTTCAATAACAAAACTGAAATACACAAATGTAAAATATTTGCAGATATAAAAGTCTCACAATTTGTTATCATTTACAAATATTTGCTTATTTTACCAATTCAAATTAGACTTTGTTTTGCATGGATTTGATTCAGCTAATAATACAAATTCCAACTTCAGTCAAAATGTCAAAATGAATGTTGACCCTTTCCTTCCAACCTCTACACTCAACTTGCCCTAATTTGGTGTTTTCTATTACTATTAATATCATCTGACTTAGGTTGAGTTTTCCCAGAAACAGACTCTGAATCAAGAATGTGAGTGCAAGGAGCATATTGGGGAGGTGATTCCAGGAAGAACTGGAAAGGAAGTGGAGAAGTGAACCAGAAAAGAGAAGGAAGCCAGTGAGGGTGTGTTATGGACATTTTACTGCTATGTGCACCCGAGGCTCAGTTCCACTGGAGAAAGCTCACAGAGCGTAGAACCTGCCTGAGTTTTAACACAATCAATGACTAACATTGCTCTTCTTTCCATTCCCTCTACCACATCCTACTTTTGGCCTGTAGTATCATTTTCTAAGTGATTGCAGCAACCATCTCATTAATATGTCCTCAACCAGGGGTCCAGAGTCTCCCTACTTAATATAATTATTTCTCATGCCTCAGTCTAATCTTTTAAATGTATAATTGCTTCAATAATGGTAATTCTCTATAAACAGAATCTAAATCCAAGGAATCAATGGCCTCCAAAACTTGCTGTCATCCCTCCTTTCCAGCTGTATCTTTTGCTTTTTTTTAATTAAATGGAAGATTTAAAAATTCTAGTGTTTTAGAATTTTCAAAAAAGTTTTACACATGTGGTTTCACATAGCCCCATAATAAACCTTTTTCCCCCTACCCCTAGATAGGACCCCTCTTCCGTCTCCCCACTGGTAACTGCTAGTTATCTGTATCTGTCAGTCTGCTTCTTCTCGGTTTTATTCACTAGTTTGTTGTATTTTTTAGATTCTACATGTAAGTGATACCATATAGTATTTGTCTTTCTTGGTCTGATTTATTTCACTTAGCATAATGCCCTCCAAGTCCATCCATACTGCTGCAAATAGCAAATTTTCATTCTTTTTTTACAGCTGAGTACTATTCTGTTACACACACACTTACACACACACACACTTACACACACACACACACACACACTACATCTTCTTTATCTATTCAACTGTTGATGGACACTTAGGTTTCTTCCATACCTTGATAATTATAAACATTGCTGCTATGAACACTGGGGTGCATGTATCGTTTCGAATTAGTGTTTTATTTTTATTTTTTTTGGCTGTATACTCAGGAGTGGAATATCTGAGTCATACAGTAGCTGCTTCTAATAACATATGCTCCAAGAAAACTGGGCTCCTTTCTCTTTCCAAAACATGCTCTGTGTTTTCTAAAAGTAGGCACCTTTCATACTTTTTTTTCTCCCTAGAATGCCATTGTATCTCCCCCATATCACTCTATCGAAATCCTATCTGTCCTACAAAGTTCAGGTCAACCTCTACCTCTTCCATGAAGTTCTCAGAAGCTAGAAGTAATAAAGTCTTTTAAAGTATCTTAAAACGTGTTATCTTTTACTTTGAATTGTATTTGTTTCATGTCCCCCTCAATTGTCTTTTTTGAGGGCAGATCTTTTCTCTACGCTTACATTCTCCATTAAATCAAGCTAGTCCCTTAAACATAAGAGATACGTAAGAGGTACGTATTACATTTATGCAATTATTATGCATCTTACTAAAGATAAAATATTTCAAAAACAAGAGTTGTTTTCAAATATCTGAGATGCTGTCAAGTGAATGGACTTAACCGTTTTCTACTGCCCTCACAGAGGATGATGAAAAGAAATTGATAGCAGTTACAGAGGCCATAAGGATTGAAAAAGGAGGCTTTCCCTGGGTTTTTCAGGGTGTATACCAGCTAAATATTTTCAGGGTGTATGCCAGCTAAATATACCAGCTTCCTATTCACTTCATTCAGCCATGCACTGGTTCTTTCAGTTAATTAGTTGATTGACAATATTGATATATATCAGGCACTATCCTAATTGCTGGGTACACAATAGTGAACAAAATATTCCTGCCTTCATAAAGCTTGTGATTTATTAAAGGAGAAAGACAAAAAACCAAACACAAATATATAGATTGTGGTCAGTGCCATGAAGAAAAATGACAGCGTACTCTGCAATAGATCATGACAGGGGTTTTGTATTACAAGCACACACACAAAAAATCCCTCTGAGAAAGTAACATTTAGGTTGGTAACTGAAGAATGGGGGTTGGGGGGAATTCTACAGAGAGAGTAACATGTGAAAAGGATCTGAGGTATGAAAGCTCAGGATAAATTTAAGAAAATAAAAGAGTACAGTATAAACAGAGAGTAGGAAGTAGAAGAAATTTCCAAGAGCTAAGACTGAGTTTGTCATTGGCTAGATCATCTATTAACTTGTAGAAAAATTAAGGATTTTGCATTTTATCTCAACTGCAGTGGGAAATCATTGAAGAATACTAAGATGGGGAATAACATGATCATATTTGTGAATTTAATAGATCTTGGCTGTCGTATGGAGAATAAATTGGAGGAAGACAATCATGGAAGCTGGGAGACCAGAAAGAGGGCATTTTTGGTCTACCAAGTGAGGAATTATAGTGTTTTACTCTAGAGCAGTGGCCTGGATTGGAGACAAAGGGAATGGATTAAAGATACATTTTTAAATTTAAATGGACAAGGCTGAGTGATTAGCTACTGAGTAGGAGCAAAACTAGGGCTCAAGAATAATTTTAGATATTTTGGTTTGAGCAACCAGGTGGCTATTAGTGAATTTAATGATATGAGGAAGACTAGAAAAGAACAAATGAAATCGAGGAGAGATGCTCAATATAGAGATACTTCCTCCTGTCTCTGCTGTTCTCAGAGGAATCTGGTTGGATTTACCCAGTAGCTCTGTCTCTGTTTTCCCAAGTTTCTCCAGTTTGCTTTTTGGATGTAAAATTATTGTTCAGAGTCCTTTTTTGATCCCTCGCTGTGTTTAGATCCATCTTCAGACTGGAGATCTGCTGGATTCAGATTCAGAACTGCTGGTTACAGCATGCTCTGTTTCCTTAGACATCTTGACCTGCAGCCTAGAAGTAAAAAATATAAATATGCTTTTCCATGGAAATCTGAGCACATCACAAATGCAATCGAAAGTAAAAGCGAAAGCAATGTATAAAGTCTAGTGCAGTTGAACAACATTGAAGTTTTTTATTTGGGACTCTTTAGAAATTTTATACATGTTTTCTTTGTCCCCAGGAAGTTCTCCCCAGATCCTGTCTGGACTTTCATGAGGCTGTGTTGGTTGGAAGTGTGGCATATTTGAAATGAGGATTTTTCAAAGTTTTAAAGCCCCTGTATCTTTTTTTTTTTTTCCCCTAATGCATTATATGCAAATAAAATCCAAGAGCTCTGGCTGAAGTGGGAGTAGGTGCTTCAAAACATCTCAAGGACTCTAAGTACCTCTAAGCGTCTCACAGATCACAGTCTAATGATAATTTTAAAAATTTAGCAAGGAAGATTTCAAAATTCAATCCTGATAAGGTCTTTCTGCCAAGAAAAAAGCTTCGTCTACAAAAGTATGATTGCCTTGCTAGTTTAGCCACCAGATCACTGTATGTTTGTGTGTTAACTTTCCAGTCTAAGCCTGGAGGTCTTCAGCCCAATCCGGGTCTGGATTAGATGATCTTAAAAGCTGCTCTCATCCTGGAACATCGATGAGTTTAATTATTTGAGCTTGGCTCTGTTGAGACTGATGCTCTTGATAACTTCTTCAACTTTCCCTTTGAACTGTAGGTCAGTGTGTGCTTGTGGGAAAAGGGAAGGCGGTAGCAGGTCTGGACGAGCATGGCACATGGTGGTAGGAAGGAGGCTGTGTGGTTTGTCTTCCCACCAACAGAAAGCTAGTTACCGAATTTCATTTATGGGCTTAGTTCCAGACTCAACTGTGGGACTGAGAATGAGAGGAAGCCTCAGATCACGATCTGTTTTGTTATCAGGAAAATTTGTGAAGTTATGATTTATGCTCATGGGAAAAAGACATTGTGAATAAATACATTACTTGGCCTTATTGTTCTGTTCGTAAAATATCAGATGAGAGACCCTCTTAAAAGGAATGTCACTGAGGAAAAACATGAATAAATGAAAAAGTTTTATCTCTGGCTTTTAATGTCCTTAAGGCTTGTCTGAAAGCCCTAGTCAATCATGGCATAATCTTCCAAGGAAAGGGTTACAAGTTTTGCCAACTAAAATGAGTCCATGAATGTAATACAAGGAGAAGTCCCTATTTTCATCTGTTCTTTTCTGTTATCCTGCAATAATACAGAAGCAGATCCCTAGAGAATTTGAAATTTCATGCGATAGAATCTGAGGTCTGGCAGTCTTTCAGAAGCAGAGTGTGCAAGTCAGTCTTGTTTTCTTGTGGGTATATCAGGAATGAAGCAGGGGAAAAAAATAGAGGAAAGGGATCTTCAACAGTAACTCTCACATATGCCAAAACTTGAGAACCATTTTGGTTAAATTTATCTCTCAAAGTGCAGTGATGCCTCCAGAAAGGTATATTGCTTTAATAAAACAGTTTCCTCCCCTGAAGTTTGCAGTGAGGGAGATCAACGGGGGTTGTGGATAAAGAGGAGGGATGGATTCGTTTGGAGTACCCCGTCCCTGGATGTGGGAAAGCAGATTGCCTTTGGTTCACTAAAAGCAATCTTAGTAGCTGAGTGAGATTTTGAATTTCCCTTGCTTTGCAATATAACCTAAAGCCCTAGTATAGGAAATGCCCAGGAGACCAGACCAGATGGGGAGACAGAATCTATCATTTCACATGTGTAGAAGGGCTTTGAAAATGATCAAATACTGCAAAAATTAAAGTGATGTCATTTAAAAACAGTAATATTAGTATATATGAAATAATTATTCACGAATCAAAAGTAAAGCCTCTGACTTCTTAGGAGACTGGCTTCAGTCACTGCAATATTTTTAACGAGAGTGATTCTTTATCTTTTGAAAGTGCACTTGACTCCAGGAAACATCTAAGCATCATTTGAAGTTGGTTCTGGAAAATAAGTTAAGGAAGGCCCCTTTTGGAGTAAAAATTCAGTTTTAATTTAAAACAATATCCAGATTTTCTCTACAAATCCTTCTCAAAACATTGAAACATTGGGATCAGCATATGGCATCCAGGGTATCTACTTTGAAGGCAATCAACCAGAAAATTTCTTCTATGTTTATTTTAACAAATAAGCATATGGTTAGATTTTGTGTAGTAGAATCCAGGGTTTGGCAGTCTTTGAGATACAGACTGTCAAGTTAGTGACCCATGTTTTCTTGTAGGTGTATTAGAAATGAGGTGGGAAAAAAAATGAAGATTTTATTTATTTAACTTACATCATTGAAACGAAAAGGAAAGAGTCCTCTAAAAAGTTTTTAAGCACATATATATATATATATATACAGTTCCTTAAAAGTTCTGATTAAAAATTTGCAAGTGGTCTGGAGATAATAAATGAAATCGTAGGTATAAATTGCTCCTTCCTTGAGAAGTAAATTGGTCCAAGTCAGTGTACTATTTACATTCTGACCTTTTCCAAGGGTAGGGTGATAAGGGGATAAGATTCAATGGAAGAGAGAGAGTTAAGAGAGTTAAGATACTGACTTGACCAATTATTTATTATGGTTTCCTCAGTTGAGCCACTTCAACACTGCATTTGGGTCTTACCGTCTCCATTTATCAAGTGGGATGGGAGACCGGAGTAGCTGTACCAATGCACATTATTTCCCCTTGATCCCGGATTCTCTTCATGATTCTTCCCTGTGGGGAGAGGCAGAGAGAAGGAGAATGCGTATGCTGGGAAGACGGAAGCGGGGAGGTTCCCCAAGGGGTGGGGGCATCTGGATCGACTCTGCGGTGCCTGGGACTGTTACCACGCTATGGGTTGCCTCAGAACAATAGTGCCAGGTTCCTGCTCTACTGGCTAGGGCTGGCCGATATTTCAAGGCAAAATCAACAAGCCTTGAGTAAGATGAGACTTTTAATGACCTCACAGGGAGCTAGAAGATTTGCTTGAGAATCAAAGTTTAACTTTATCCCAGAGCTAAATATAGGAAGATGGGAGTAATTCTTTGGGAAACCACCCAGAATGTGATAACATTACATTTTTGAAATAAAAGAACCAGAAATTGCTTAGAGTTGGAATGGACCTCAGAAGGCTGGCTCGACAGCTTCCTTTACTGATGGGGGTAAAGGTGGCTGTGGGAGGGGCGTCTTGCTTAGTGCAACACACTGGCTTTTGGTAGAGCCAGAGGCAGATTCAGGGCATTCTGGTTTCCGGTGCTGCTTATTTTATGTGCCTATCTCTTTCGAAATACATTCATTCCATTCACTCGTCCAAATAGCATTTTCTAGAACATGAACAGTGTTTAGATCCAGTTTGTCTTTTTCTTTCCAAGAAATTAAGAGGATGATGATCTCTCTGAATAAATTTCCATTTGGATAATCTGCACACGGTCAGATCCTGCTCATGAAAGGTAATTTGGAAGAGAACCAGCAGGAGTGGGCTGATATATGGAGCCCTATGGTTAAAGAAACCACAAGCAGGCACCCAGCCAGGCTGGTGAGGAGGAACAGGTGGTCAGGTAATCAGGAAGCTGGAGTCTATTTTCAGGGGAGCCAAAATGAGTAGTGACGTCAGAACCTGAAGTATTCAGGTATGATGAATGACAAGTTCTCCAGCAGAGCCACATTGGTGAGTTTTATGGGTTCTACCAATATTTTTGTTTGAATGAATTCCTTAAAATCACTGTGATAAGCAAAGTAATTTTTAAAAGATTTACTTTTGGTATTTCAGCTCTGTTAATTTTACTTGGACCACAAAGTTTTATTGAACAGGTGGAAAAATTCTTCAGAGGACACTTTCCTTTATTTAAAAGGAAATCAAAATTGTTTCTCTTTCCTTTCAAGTTTTTTTTTCCATATGTGTATATATGTGAACATATATATAGTATATGTTGCCTCTTTCCTAATTTTCTTTTACTCTATTACTCTATAGTTGGTAGTAAATCATATGGGTTATTAATCTTTGGGTCTACAAATCAAATTTTGGTAAAAGATTGGGCATGGATTTTTATATATACTTAAATAAATACATATTTAAGTTATATATTATACGTTTATTATCTCAGAATGAATTTTTCCTAGATTTGCCACAGACAAAGCTGTTAATAAGATGCTGAGATTTCTGGGGTTAGGGTGGGAAAAACTGTACATCTCCTTGAGACTTGGAGCGACCTCGTCCTCCAGCAGGTTGGGAAGGCTGTTGTTTACCTATCAGACTCTAGAGAACAGAACAGCAGAGAAGGCTGAGCAGTCCCAGCAGAGGCACTTCTAGATGCTATGTGGAGAAGCAGGGATGCCAGCCTGAAGGGTACCACAGGCTGGACTAGTTATGATGTGGACCTTGTTGGAGATGGTCCCAAAAGAGGGAAATGGTGATAAGTGTGGGCACAGCAGACTACAATAATGAGAGAGGGAGACACCCAACTCTAGAATTCAAGGGGTCTTAGTAGCTGAGGTTTTATTGCCCAAATAGTTGGCTTTTTCTATTTCTCTGTGATCCCACCAGAAGCTGAGTCTGTAGGTTACCAGAATAAGGCTGGACAGCACTATTCACAATAGTCAAGACACGGAAACAACCCAAATGTCTGGATAAAGAAGTTGTGGTACATTTATACAATGGAATACTGCTCAGCCATAACAAAGAATAAAACAATGCCATTTGCAGGGACACGGATAGACCTGGAGATGATTGTCATTCTAACTGAAGTAAGCTAGAAAGAGAAAGAAAAATACCATATGATTTTTTGTGTCCTAAAGAAAAGGTCACAAGTGAACTTACCTACAAAATAAAAACAGACTCACAGACATAGAGAATAAACTTATGGTTACCAGGGGGTAGAGGGGGTGTGAAGGGATAAATTGGGAATCTGAAAATTGTACCTCCTGGGGAGTGATGGACATGTTAGCTATCTTGATTGTGGTGGTGGTTTCATTGGTGTAAACATCTATCACAATTAATCAAATTGTACATCTGAAATATGAGTAGTTTACTGTACAGGAACCATACCACAATAAAGGTGTTTTTTGTTTGTTTGTTTGTTTTTTAAAGAGGAAGGCTGGAGAAGTTGGCTACAACAGAGTCTCTCTCAGCAGGTACTAACAGAAATTCCTGTCTAGAGACCCTAACAGGAGGAGGAAGAGAGCTTCAGTGAAGTGGGCTCTGGACTCAGGTTCAAGTCCTGACACCCTGGCTTATTTCTTCTGCGAATTTCTAACTTTTTCTGCCCAAATTTCATTTTTGGTAAACTTTGTATAATCATACATCCTTAGTTTCCCCCCAACTCCCAACTCCAAGGATGAAATAAAATCACAAAATGTTTCCAACTCAGAATCCTCAATGATGGAAACTGAACAAAGATGAAAATTTAACACTATGAGAGACGTTAATGTATATTCTCTACCAAAAAATTGATTTCTTTATATTTCTTCCTATGTTCTCTACACTTAGCTCTCTAGCAAGGTCCCCAACAAAATGTGGAAACTGCAACAGCCTATGATTTTGCTGGAAATGGATATGTTTCATTTTGAAGTGGTCTTCTCCATCCTTTTCCCATGAAGCTGAGGCCAGCGAGATGAGAACACCTACAGCTGTGCTAGAGCCAGGACACGCCCCAGCATCAGCCTGGGAGCCAGTCACAAGTAAGCTAGACCACATACAGAAGGGAACTAGTCATAAGCAAGGTAGACCAGATGCAGAAGGGATGTCTGCAGATCGGAAACACTTTGGTGGGCCAGGCTTAGAAATACAGAATCAGCAAGCAATAGGATGAAATTCAGCCAGGTGTCCAATAGCAAAGCAGTCAGCCTCTGGGGTGGCTGTGAGAGGAGAAACGGGGTGCCACATCAGACAGCTAAAGCTCACTCCCAAGGCTGCTGTCAGCAAGAACTGGGTGCTGGTCCAGGCAGCTAACTGGTGTTCATGATATCAGAAAGCTGGAAACAGGGGCTTGGTTTAATAACAGTCTCAGAGCAAGCAGGAGCAAGTGGGGCCCCATTTCCGAAAAAGTGGGGTGAACATTTATATAAGGAGAATGTTTGAAGTGGAGCTTCAATTCTCGTTATTTGTCCTGATGAGAAAATTTCTAGATTAATAGTACAGAATTTCTCCAGCTTGGCCTGAACGTAGGCAGATAAGCTTGATTTGACAGTGTGGGTGACAGAAGGAATAGAAAGACCATTTACTGCATATTAAAACCCATAACCTCTAAACCTGCTTTTCAGCAATAAAGATAATATTTGGGTACTTATTGCTTCTATTTCTGGGTCTACTCAAGTGGCTGCAAAGTTGAAGCTGGAAAAAGAGAAGTGATTAATTATCAACTCTCATATCTTCAAACAGGAGGAGACATGGGTTCAGTTTCTAAACCAGAGTTCAAGGGCAGAGCAGGCCAGTAGAACAACAGTGGAGCTGATGTGGCCATGGGAGAAAGCCTCCTCCAGTTACTGCAGCAGGGCCGAGCCTGCAACGTGGGGTCTCACGTGAAGCACTCAGGGATGGAGGTGGGAAGGGAGCCGCAAAGATAAGCTGGGCACAAGAGTAATCTCAGAATAATAGCTCACTCGTGTATACAGAGTCATCTGTCTGAGAATTTCTGATGGGTAAGGTTTTTCTTTGCATCCATGCACAGTGGTCTGGCATCTCTAATGTAGGAATGAATTAAATTTATTTTCTCTCATGGTCATGACTGCTTCTACAGGCATTGCATCACTCATCAAGATGAGTTCACAGTCGTATTTAGCCTCTGTCCGATACACATGGTTTTACACACACATACACACACCCTGTCTATATTTATTCTGCAGAAAAATTTTATGAGTCTGTGACTCTAGGTGAATGAGGAACATAAAACCAAGTTGCTAACTAAAGAAAAAATTAACCAAAGCAGAATTTTGACAGGAGCTATGAGATATTTTAGGCCTAGAAAGAGGTAGTGTAGAGCAGTGGGAGAAAGACTAAATAGCCTTCAGTCCTGGTCCTGTAACTTGCAAACTAACTTTTGGCAAAGTCATCCCTCTTTTATAAGCTTCACCTTTCTCATCGGTAAAATTAGAATGCAAATACCTTACTCAGAGAGATTCTTGCAAGTTACATGACTAAAAAGTTGGTAAAAGGAACTGGCCAGATACCCCACCCTTAGGATTTGGATAGGCCCACTGATCTCGGGATTTCAATCTAAATTGTGTTTTTAGCTTAAATGATGTGGGGAATAATGACCATTCATTATCTCACTTTTTTTTTCTTTTTCAACTAAGATCTGAGTCTCTGAGGGATGAAGTTGGAATGCCTCCATGACAGGAGTGTGGGGCCAGAGTGCTTGCAAATGTTTTATTTGATTTGGAATTTTAAAGCTCCATCAGGAATTAAGGTAAGCCCAGGGACAGAGCTATTAAGGAAATTGGAAAGGAACAGACAGTTCTGGAATGTGGTAGCTCCTGTTTGATTTTAAATGTAAGTCAAATATTAATTTTTCTAAAAAAAAAAAAAAACAAAAGCAAACAAACAAAAAAGCCCTCTTCCTCCAGGGAGGCCTTTTTCTCCCTCTCTCTTCTGTTGACAGATTGCTGGTGGCTTGCCTTTCACACTAATTTATTTGGAGGAAAAAAAAAGTCTTCAGATGATCTATTCGAATAGGAAAAAAAAGTCTTCGAAATAGCTCCCCTGTCGCCAGCATCAACAGCAGCTGAACAGGCCTGGGGTTGTTGCATAGTGAGAATCATTCCTTTCATTTCAAGAGAATCAAAGCCGTTTGGGGCAAACGAGAGCCCTGGTTACACATGATCAAAATAAACTAATGTTAGATTTGCTTACGGAAAGTGTCCATGGAGTCTCCTGCCGAAGTCTGAGCATGCTTTTTATTGTTCCATCGGGATTTTGCAGGGAAGACAGAAGTCAGTTTTGAAAACCTAGGCTGATTTGGGGAAAATAACGAAGGATTTGAAGATCTTGTCTTCCGAATTCCTTCCTGCTAGAGGTTCCCTAAAGCAAGGGGTGCGATGGTGCTGTTGACATGTAAACAGAAGTCAAAAGGAAATTCAAGCTCCTGTCAAGATTCATTCCAAATATAATAAAAAAGGAAGTGATTGGATCTCTTTTAAAGCTTTTGGATGGATTCTCCTGTGCTTTGGCTGGTCTCTGAATTTGCAAGGAATGGGGAATAAAAGCGAAATTGCAGGCTCCCAGTTAATATCCATCTTAACAACAATTTCAACATCTTATACTTCCAATGGCCCCTTTTCTCAAATCATCATTTTTTTCTTTCTTACTTTTATGTATTTTTGTTTTCTTGCTCTTTAAATTTTTTTTTCTTTTTTTGCAAAGCCAGTGCTCCATGGCATTTAGCATACATGTTTTCTATTTTGGCATATAAAATTCAGCATACTGCTCCTGCCACTGCCCATCTGTGTGGCCTGTGGGCCTCTGTTTCCTCCTTTGTAAAATAAGAGAATTGAGTGAGACTTGTAGTGCTCAAACTATGCTCTTCCCAGGGTTCTTCAGCTTGTGCACTGTTGATGCTTTAGGATGGCAGTTGCTGTGGGAGGCTGTCCTGGTCGTCAAGGGATGGTTGGCACCATCACTGGCCTCTACCTGTTAGATGCCTGTAGTTCAACTGTACTCTCTCCCCTGGTTGTGGAAAACCAACAACACCTCCAGACATCGTCAAATGTCCCCTGGGATGAAAAAGTCACTACCTAAAGCAGTAGTTCTCCAACTTTGGTGGGTAGCAAAACCCCTGGGGAACTTGGTAAAAACATAAAGGCCCAGACTTGATTCAATTACAAGGCCAGAGCCTCTGTGGTTTTTATTATTATTATTATTATTATTATTATTATTATTATTATTATTATTATTATTATTATGTTTTTAAATACACAACAAACTTAAGAACCACTGTTCATAAAGAATTGTACTGATGAAGTGGTTCTCAAAGTATGATTCTTGTTCCAAGAGCCTCAGCATCACCAAGGAACCTGTTAGAAAGGCACATTTTGGGGCTCCACCCTAGACTTGGTGCATCAGAAACTCTGAGATGGAACCCAGTTGTCTAGGAAATGGCCCAGGCAAATAAGTGGATTTTGGCACACCCAGAAAGACATTCAGGAATGAGAAAGACCCAGGAAGACTAATTTCGCAACACAGAGTTGATACCATCGGGCAGAGTATTGCCTGGAATCAACTTCTCTGTCTGCATGGCTCTTATCATCATATGGTCCTGAACTCTTGCTCTGATTCAGCCTGAAAAGGCAGATCAGATTGTCCTTCTTGGGGAGGGGAGGTCTGAAGGATGGCACATCTCAGACTCATGAATCCTCCATGGCACCTTGAGTCCTAACTCATAGACTTACTCTTTGGGCAATGACATTGACTCAAGACCAATGGTTCTCAATCTTGGCTTCATATCAGAATCACTTAAAGGACATTTAAAAATCTCAATGCTCAGGCCATACCCCAGGCCAATTAAATCAGAATCTCTCTGAGTGGGAAGCAGATATCAGTATTTTTGCCTTCTTAGATGAGTCCAATGTTCAAGCAAACTTGAGATGGCAATTGAATACTTTCTATAAAGTCACACAGGTTTTGTGCAGAGGGAGATAAGGTACTAGGACATGCAGAAGGTTTGAAAGCACATGGCAGTTTGGGGATTAGCAGAAAGTTTGGTATGGCTACAACCTGTAAGCTTTTGATTCGATGCTAATGCCACTTCTTCTCCTAAGTTTTCTTAGATCCTTCTACCAGAAGCCAGCTTTGCAGGCTCTGCATTTTTACAGCACTTCGAATTCAGTGTAACAGGTACAGCTTCTACTTTGTATTACAGTCCTGTGCGTCATGTTTGTCTCCTATACAACATTGTGCGTTCCCAGGGATAAGGATTCTGGCTTATTCATCTCCCCTTTCCCCTGGAATACCTAATTTGACAGTAGATATACACAGATATAAATTTAATTGACATATATTAAATGATGTGGAAATGTCATAAAGTATCCTGGCACTTTGCCCTCAGACTCACAGCAGGACTCCCTAGCCAGCATGCTTCAAAACCTTCCACAAGTAGATTAATAACTCTGGACTCCAAAGTCTTTATCTGAAAATACAGACAAAACTTATAGCAAAAGTCTGGGCAGATGACCCAAGTGCAAATTCTGGAATACTGAACATCCCAAGTGTTCAGTACATACTCAGCTCCAAAGTGGAGCTGTGCCATCAGTGAGATAAACCAAATGAGTGAGTTTTGGTGGAGAAAAGTAATACAAGCATGATTCTTTGGGGGCCCTTGGAGTTACAGAGCCAAGGTGTTTATAGCCAGATTGGTCAAACCCAACAAAATGAATAAAGGAACGAGCATGAAACTCTGACAGCCTCCTGGGCGGAGTGGTGATTGCACACAAAAGCCTTCTTTGGGGAAGTCCTACCAACTACATGATAGGTGTTCTTTCCTGTTGGCCTTCCCTCTCGCTCACCATCTTAGCGGCCAGGGAGACCCTGGTGGAATTGCCGCAAGCAGTAGGAGACCACAGGAATGCTTCCAGCAGGCAGGCTGCAGAATAAGGGTCCAGTGCATAAGCTCTCAGGAATCCTTGTGAGTGCGAAGCCAAGGAACAGGAAAGAAGGGAACACCTTGGCTCAGAAGGTACTCCTGACAGAGGAACAG
Organism: Vicugna pacos; assembly: GCF_048564905.1. NCBI lineage: Eukaryota > Metazoa > Chordata > Mammalia > Artiodactyla > Camelidae > Vicugna > Vicugna pacos. Next base: position 57,624,475 of record NC_132987.1, on the reverse strand, counting down.
GAAAGCCTCCAGCTAGTCCTGTGGAGTCTGGCAGCCATTTCTGTCAGCTTTCCCATTCCTAGATTGGTACTCATTGCTTCAATCCTGGGGGTGCTGGATTTCTTAAACTGCCTCTTTGTTCAACTTTTACCATAGGAATTTATATCTGAAAACTGTCTGAGTTGTTGGGACATTTGTACGAGATAAGGAAACTGGGGCTCATCACACGGTTGGTAAACTGACAGAGGCAGGACGGAAGTCAAGCTACTCCTTCCTCCAACAATTCTCTGGGTCCTGTGAGACCCTCGTCTGCACAGAAAGGTGGGCTATTCATTGTTTCCTTGCCCCTACCCGCTGCCGCCATGCACAGACACACACTCACACAAAGTGGGATGAAAAGGCAAGGGAGGGACCTTCCTTAAGGGAAGGGGCGGCAAACTTTGACTCCCCAGGCCCAGGGCTGAGTCCATCCTTTGCCTTTTCACAGCTCTGTACACTTGGACTCATCACTTTTCTCCTCAAGCCTCCCAGCTGGCCCAGTCGGCCCTCTGGGGCTTTCACCACAGCCCGCGAAGGAGCTTCCGTGCTTCCTGGAAAGGTGAAAAACTCCGCAAACTGCGAGGTCACGTGCGAATTCCAGAAAATGATGAGGGCCCTAACCTCACCAAGCCGGATGTTCTTCCTCTCTGAAAAGGGAGTCGTCGTATCCATCCTGCCACCTCCAAGGGACCCCACGCGTCAGGCGCTCCGCCCCAGGCTGGCCCCCAGCGGCGCTGGCTCCCCGGCACGGGCCGGGGCGTGCAGCCCCAGGCTTCCCAGCGGCCGAGCCCGGAGGCTGCAGGGCGCGCGCTGAGCGCCGGCGAGCGGCCCGCGGACGCTCGGGCAGCAGGAGGAGCGTGTGAGCTGTGGGCGTCGCTTTAAGAGCGGCCGGCCGAGCCGACCTCCGCCTCTCAGTCTGCCGAGCGCCGCCGGTCACCTGAGCCTCACAGGGCAGCCGGCTGGCGGCGGGGCCGGTGCTGTCGCCCACGGAGCCGGGAGACGGGGCCCGGACGCCAGGTGCCCCGAGCCGACTGCGAGCGTGGCCGGCCGGCGCCTCTCCGCGGCGGAGGATGCGGGAGCGCATCTGGGCGCCGCTGCCGCTGCCGCTGCTGCTGCCCTGGCTACTGCTGCCGCCGCCGCTGTGGGGCGGCCCCCCGGACAGCCGGCGCCCGGAGCGGGAGCCTGAGCCCGGGCCTCTGCAGCCCTTCGACCTGCTCTACGCCAGCGGCGTGGCCGCCTACTACGGCGGGGACTACGAGCTGGCCGTGCGCGACCTGGAGGCGGCTCTGCGCAGCCACCGGCGCCTGAGGGAGATCTGCGCGCGCTGCGCCCGCCACTGCACCGCGCGCCGCCCGCTCGCGCCCCCGGGCGCCGGCCCCGGGGCCGAGCTGCCCTTCTTCCGCGCGCTGCTCGAGCGCGCGCGCTGCTACCGCAGCTGCCAGAGCCAGCGCCTCGGGGGCCCCGCGTCCCGCCACCGCGCCAGTGAGGATGTGCGCAGCGACTTCCAGCGCAGAGTGCCCTACAACTACCTGCAGCGGGCCTACATCAAGGTACCCAGAGCGCACACCGCACGCCCCCGCGGCTCCGCGATGCTCTCGAGCCCTCCCTGCCGCTCCCGTCTCCTGGCCGTGGCTTTGCTTCCTAGCCGGTCAGAGTGGGTGTCCTTTAACGATTCTGTCTCGTGTGCGTGAATCTAGGCATCTGGTGGTCCGAGCTCTGTAACCAACACTGGATAAACGTGGGCAAGCTATTAGCTTTTCGGCAACCACTTCTCTTTCAAAAAGAGGACTGCGCTGATAAGATGATGTTTAAAGTACCCGTTCAGTGCTCATGTCTGAACGGTGGCATAGCCGGGTCTGGTGTAAGATCTCTCGCTCCATGCCTTGGTCTAACTTCACCCCCGTTTCTCTTCCATCTCCCCTCCCTTATCTCTCCTACTTCTACTCCGCACCTTGTCTTTGAAGTTTAAAAGAAAGCGTCCTCAGAACAGCCGACTTAAAAGTAGACTTGTTCTGAAACAAATTCCTCTACCTTTTCCCACCTGCACTTACAAAAAAAGGGGGTGGGGTGGGGAGGAGATCAAAGGTTAAAGAGAAGGTATGCTTGGAAGAGGTGACTCTGTGAGGCAATCTCACTAAAAGTATCTTCCCAAAGTGCTGACTCTTTCTCCTTTGATAGAGGGCTTCCAGTTTCTGAAGGTAAGTATTGGACTGAGTTATTTCCACATCAGGTATCCTCTCCTTCTGTGTGTGTGTGTGTGTGTGTGTGTGTGTGTGTGTGTGTGTGTGTGTGTTCAACTTGCCTGAAATTAGTGGCCAGAGGTAGACAGTGCATATTGACATTTTCCCCACATTTACAACTTTGAAGATCTTTGTAGGTGCTTCAGCAGAGAGAATTTAGCCTGTATTCCTCAACCTCCCACTCTCACTCCATCCATGTTGCTTTGAACTTAACCCTTTCTCCTTCTTTGGCCTTTCGATGTCAATATATCAATGTCTCTTCTACAGCTGTCAAGAAGTGGCAGCTTTGGGTTGGTTGGTCATGCCAAACAACGGACCAGGCTGTATTTCTGGGGTGGCGAAAATACATACCATGTTCAGATCATTCAAATGCCTTTTGCAGCTCATTCCGCACATTCTCTGCCCTCATATTTGGTAGGTCTCTGGAGATTTGCAGTTGTCGGTGGCATTCAGGAAATCACAGCTGGAACTAACTTCACTCCCAGTGCCCTGGCTAAGGTACTGGAGTTCACTAAACATAGTATCTTGGGCAAGAAGTAAAGGGGAAAGTCTGAACCCTTTCCAGGCTTTGTCTTCTACTTGCTTATGCCTTCTGATGGATTTGCTGAGGCATGTATTAGATACAAATCTGATTTCTTTTAAATGAGTGGCACAGTTTTTGGTGGCCTTACAGAAATCAGTCAATAGTAGGCAGAGAGGGGACCCTGAGTACCTGACAGCTGAAGATACACTAAAGCTAGTTCCCAGAGCAGAACGTGGGTGGTCGATTTTGGTCCCTGTAACACTGTCTTCCCAGGAGGCTCAGATGTGAGGCTGGCAGTCCTGCTGATTGTTCTGTGACACAGTTTGGGTGCATTTTCCTTTCTCAGGCCTGGAAAAGGAATGCATATTTATTTTCAGTCCTATACAAATAAATAACTGTGAGGTAACCCTCAAAATGTGAGTTTCTTTGGTTCTGTAATTAAGCTTGCTTCACGGCTAATGCTAACATTTATCATTCCCCTGCTTCCAGCTCCTGGTTGGAGGTCAAAGAAGATGAAGCTATAGTTAACATGCCCCAGTTTTTTTGCAGTGAGTTAATTACCGGAGTTAGTCACTCGTGGGCAGCTCTGTGGGTGAACTACTGGGTGTGGTCGGATGAGCCAATGAAGTTGAAGAAGTCCTTTCAAAGATATATGAGTTCATGTGCTAATTTCTGTTTTACCAGCAGTGTTTCTGAGAGCAGAACAAATCATGCATCTCCTCCCTGTTCACTTCCATTCTGATAGACAGTTTCTTGGATCTACATAATTGATAATCTCTGGAGGAGGAAATATTTTTAACCCTTTGGAGATTCTTTTTTTTTTTTTTTTTTGGTGGGTTGTGGGGAGGTAATTAGATTTATTTATTTACTTACTTATTTTAAGGTACTGGGTTCAATCCCCAGTACCTTGTGCATGCTAAGCACAGACTCTACCACTGAGCTATACCCTTCCCCTGGAAATTCATTTTTGATGGTAGGCATTTGGAGGGAAATCTTTATAAAACACTGAATAAAGTCATGGTTCTCCCTCCCTCCTTCCAAGAATGCCACAGTTTGAAACTTTGCTTGGCTTCTTGGGGATTTCACTCATAAACACACATACACAGTCTTTTGAGAGTGAAACAAAACTCTCAACTGATAATATCTTTGGGGCTTTGACAAGTTAGGATCCTAAAGTGGTTACTCCCTGATGATAAAGGCGTTCCTAGCATGTGCCTGCATATATGATCATGGTATCTTCTGTTGCTGAATTACTTTGGACATCAGTGATCCAGTTTGCACTTGAAAAGGATAATTCTGGACCAGATTAAATTCATTGAGGACTTTGCAGCCAGGATTTGAGAACCGTGAATCCTGTAACACAGTCAGAACTAGTGGGCTTCCTAGAGATAACGAAGTACATTTATTCTCAGCTAAGGATTTATAAACTGTAAAAGCTCTCGGGAGAGAGTGCTCCTTTCCTAAATCCAAGTTAGTGAGCCACTGATGGAAACAAATTCTTTATGCTGGAGTGTTGGAAGGGAAAGATTGAGAATTGTGAAGTCTGAGGCCCTGCTGAGGTCAATTTCTCATTTCACAGATGGGAAAAGGAGATGGAGAGAGGGATAGGGGCTCACTCAGTGTCACATATGATTTGATTTGATGAAATGAGCACAGACTAGGAATCAGGGCTCTGGACTCTGCCAATAACAGATCATCTCCATGCACACCCACTGCCCCATGGGGTCACCTCAGGTCCCAGGGAATGCTGAGTCCCCAGGGCTATCCTTGTGCCAGATTTGGACAGCTCCAGGGATGAGTCAGTTCTTGCCTGTGGGTAACAGACACTCAGGGCATTTATCTTAAGGGATGTTCTGCAAAATCTTCCTTAAGGCCTGGCATGTTGGGAATCCATCTGGACAGCTCTGTGGTGGTAGCTCACTGAGCTCTTAGTCACACCTTTTTGTTTAAAGGCAGGACAAGATGCTTTAAACTTTTGAATTTCATTATTTCAGATTGTAAGATATAACTCAGGATTCATAGTCCAAGACCTATGATAAAGCTTTTATCAGAGTAGCGTCTGCTTGCAAACCATCACTCCTTCACTGGTTCCCCCTTGCTACTGTATATAGCCCGTAGTGTTTAATACAGCGCCCACAGCCTGGCTGCCTGTAACCTTACCAGCCCAGTCTGCCCCCGACTCTGCCTTCCTTCAGCCAGAGGGAACAATGGACGCTTATCCCATGTGTCTGACACTTTTGCCCATCTGGGCTCTGTTTATTCTTCTGCAGGAGGCGTGTAGGCTCTGGAATGGGCTAGATCTGGGATTGAACTTTAACCCTTCAATCTCTAGCTCTGTGAGCAAATCATAGGGACTTTCTAAGCTGTGGTTTCCTCATCGGCAAAATGGGGAGATAACAGGAGCTACTGATTTGTTTAGGTTTAAGAGAGGATTTGTATCAAGCACCCAAGACAGGGCCTATTTCTTTTCCAGAAACACTGGAGATGTGTCTCTTCTTCTTATTAGTTATAATAGTAGATTTTCCCACCTCCTTCTCCACATGTTCAAATGGTAACTATGCCAACACAAATATACCTATTTCTGTGAGGCCCTCTTTCACTCGCTCTGCAAACCCCAACAATCCATCATTTCTCCCTCCTCTGAGTGTCCACAGTAAAGAATATGTTCCTCTCGTATCATGGTTCATTTTTAACTTTGTTTTGGAGAAATTCATATATTTGTTCATCACTTATGTGGGCTCCTTGAGTTAAAAGAACGATCATAGTCATTTTTGCATCTCTTAAAGCACATGTTTTCAGGTCTGGAAGAGTACTATTAGATGGATGATTATTATTAATCACCTGGGTGTTAAAAACATGATTTAAAATTAGAGATTTAGGTTCAGTAGGTCTGAGTTGGGTCTCAGCATCTCTCTTCCCCCCAAATACCTAACACAGGGGAAGTAGCTGTAAATGCTCAGTGTATGTTTGCTGAATGAATAATAGTTTGGTTGCTTGTGTATGAAATATTATTGAGAAGGATTTCTGCGTGGCGGCAGGAGGTATTCCCAAATTAGTTACCTGGTTTCCTAGCTGGTCAGTTGGGGGAGAAAGTTACAGAAAGACTGTAGATTGTTTGACTTTTCACTCTATTCTACTTGCAACTACTGGCTAATGTTGCAAACCTCACCTCCCCCCATCTTTTCCCCTAATTTAATCCTTATTTCCTAAAACTATGCTTTGGAAAATTCTTGATGCATTAAGCCTGCTTTATGTACATTTGTGGAATTTAAATAAATGTAAGAGAGAGAGAGATCCTTTTCTTTTTTTCTTATCTGTGTGCTTTATAATCAGGAATACTTTGACAGTATCTGTTTTTCTTTCAGTGTTCCCAGCCATTTAGTAAAAAGAAAACAATTAAAAAAAGACAACTACTGCTGTTTACTTATTTAGATTTTTTTTTACTTAAAACAAGCTTGCCCCTCTGTGTTTTGTTTCTCAGTTGGTACTTTGTGCCATTTGGCCTTTGTTTTTCTTCTTAGGATTAGAGGAAGGAAAAAAAGGAGATGCAATTAAGTTAGGCAATTCTGTCTCCCTCCTAGAGTCCTCTCCCTCAACTTCCTTTTTCTTGACCACAATTTATTTTATTAGTGTTTTCTACTAACGAAAAAGGTTGACTTAAAGATTTTTTTCACTTTTACTCTGCTTTGTCAACTTCTTTCTCTTTCTAGATGAATGCCTTAAAAGAAAATGAGTTTGAAACCTAGGCCACGTGATATGTGCATAATATATATTCTATTAATTCTGAATAAAACCCTTTTCCTAATCCCATATTTAAATCTTTTTTTTCCTATATGTAGACTAGGTACATTTTGTCCTCAAATTATTTCAAATAGGAAGTTGGTTTTATGTCTTCTTGAAATAGTTGATCTGAAATTTCCTAGTGGTTATTTCCTCAAAGGATGAGGCTTTTGTGTTTCTTTTCTTTCTTCCTTTTTTTTTTTTTTTTGGTGCTTGAGTCATCAAAACCCACTAGTCACCATCTTTCTGTCCCACATCTTAGGAAGGAAACCTGGGAGCATCTATGTGTAGCCAGCTCTTCAGTCCTGTGTTCTAAGGAGCTAGAATTTCAACTGATTCCTGCTAGGAGGTTGACCATTTGAAGGCTCAGTCAGCAGTTTATCCATCATCCAGTGTGACTGCCAACAGCAAGTGCCACAGCAGCTTCAGATTCCATGAGACGACGGGAGCGATTGCTCACAGGCTTTCTCCTGTGAGCAGTGAAGCAGGGGTGAGAGAGGGAGGGATAAATAGTCCGCCTATGAAATGTGGTCTGGCGAAGGTGAGGAGTGGTAATTATTAAAACTGTAAAAATGCTACAGCTTGGAGGAGCCTCGGAGATCATGAAGACGTCTATCACTTACTAACTGATGACACCGGCCTCAGCGATTCCGTGACAAATCAAGGAGGGTCACCACGTGGAGCTGGCTCCAGAACATGATATTTTAATTTATAGTCCAATACTCTTTCCAGACTCTATGTAATGGGCATGGCTACCTCTTGGAGGGGCAGTCTGGTGAATCAGTGGTGCCACTGAGACCCGCAGTCCACCCGGTGCCTCTAGAGACAGAGCAGACTCAAGGCCCAGCTTCCTGGATGGCCTCGCCCACCCTGCATTTCATTCCCATGCTCTGTGAGCCACTTAGCCAAGAGTCACAGTTGTCTGGTGGAAAATTTTGCATTTCTCATTAGGAAAAGTAATTTCTCCTGCCTTTTTTTTTTTCCATTCAGCTTTTCTCCTATAATTCTTTTTCTGTCCTTTTATTCATCTCGCCTTTCCTGCTGTCTGACTTCCTAGCTATGTAACTTCCATGAGAGCTGGCCCTCATTTGCCAAATGGCCCAAACACATCTTTCAAAAAAATGATTTGGAGTCAGCTGTCTGCGTGGTATGCCTCAGTCCGGGTTTCAGTGCTGGAGAGGGCTGCAGACGGTCATCAGGAGAGGCTGATTGCACTTGACCGTGCCCCTCTCTGCTTTCCTTTGTTTTCTGTATTTATTTTTCTCTTTCTCTCTCTCATTTTCCATTCCTTGTCCGATCGGTGATCTCCACAGTGGAATTACATCCACAGTGGAGAAGGCTGCAGGGGTCGGTCTAGGGAAGAGGAAAGCAGGTAGCGGCAGAGCCAACGTCGGGGTCTGGTTCTGATTGAACGGAGGCCACAGAGCTGCTTATTTAATTTGATGGCTGGACATAGGCATCTCCTTCTGTGACATTACTTCTATATCCCTTTCCCCCATATGACTTGTGCAGGATTTGGGCGTGTTTCGGAAAGATACTCATTTTCCCTTTCCTCTCAGCCCCCCATATTTCTGCAACTGCTTCCTGCCACAGTCATAGAACATTTGTGTTCCGATCCTCCCATTTCAGAGATGGGAAAATAAAGTCTGGAAAAGACTCAAGTTGTCCTAATGTATCCAGCCATTTAATGGAAGAGCCGCGATCAGAATCCAAGAACCCTGAGTCAAAACTCTGTGACATTTTTATGACCACTATTTGTAAAACACACACTGGAAACACAAACTCCACAATATCGATACAAAACACAGAGCATACCACTTCCTTTATTTGCCAAATGGGGTAGACCCTGAAAATAAAAGCTACCTGATACAGTGTTATTCCTTGCACGACTCTTCTTCCCTCTTTTGGGGAAAACTCAGAAACAGGAACCTGGATTGTCGCTGTTCCCCAGTAAGCCTAATGAAAATGAATGAGGCAAAGGATCGTCTTTGGAAGGGAAATGAAGACATCAGAGCCAGCAAGACAGAGATCCAAGATGTCAGATTTTCCAGAAGTTCAGTGCGATCAGCATGATCCTGCTGGAATTCATTATCTGCAAAGAATGGATTCAGTTTTTGGGCAAGTAATGGGACACTGCTGAAGACTGCAGTGTCATTATACTGGAACTCAGGAAAGAGATGGATAAAAGCAAAAGACATAATAAAATAAATACATCTGGAACAAAGCAGAGAAACTGTTAACAAACCCTGAATCACAGGAAAGTTAATTGAGGCAATTACGATTTATTCTTCCTGCCTGAATGCGAAATTTTTAGCCTTCACGCTGCCAAGATCAGTAGGCTTGCATGAAGAAATCAACACGTAATTGGGACACCAGACACAGTGAATTAGCTTAGAATCAGATTTGGCTGTTTTCAAAAATGATCTCAAATTATAGTATCAAAAACTAATCCAGAAGACCATACAAATGGTTTCCCTGCTGAGTGGAACAATTTCTTCCTAAGATTTTTCAGATTGCATGCAGGATCAACAGTCAGCATTTGGCTGTGGCACATGGCATTTAGAGACGCCCCCAGGGACGGAGGCTTTCCCAGTCCATCGCTGTTTCTATAGGGTGACCAAGGGCTCGGTTATACAGTGGAGTCTGCAGGTTTTCAGGTCAGTAGGCATTTAAGCTGAAGTTTCTCAGCTCTGGCTTATTGATATTTGGGATGAATAATTCTTTGTTGTGATGGGCTGTCCTGGGCATTTTAGGATGGTTAGCAGCATCTCTGGCCTCTACCTACCAGACAGCAGTAGCAACACACTTCGTTTCTCTTCTAAGCTGTGACAATCAAAAATGTCTCCATATATTGCAAGATGTCTCTCTGGGTCAAGAGCACCTCACACTGAGAACCACCGATTTAAACATGTAGCCGTATTTAAGATAAATAGACATTTAGACTAGTACAAATCAAGTTTTTAACAGTATATACTAGGTGGCAATGTGCCCACTGATGAATCATGATATTTATGAAAATTTTGGCTATAGTTTGAAATCTTTTATGAAGGGAAATCCATTGGAAATAGAGCCTGTCTCTCCAAGATGCAAATCACTAAGCTTATATCCCATAGCTGGTTCTCTTCCACGGCTTCACTGATTCAGCTTGTAGGAAAGACCAGAGGACCTGCTTCTCTGTACTTATTATTCGAACATGACAGGACAGGTTGCTTTAGCAAAAATTTAGCAATACACACTAACACCTTTCAGTTGTCAACTCCAAGCTCCAGAACGAATGTGTTTCTCCTTCAACTTGGAAAGTACCCAAACCCAATCATTTAAAAGTAATCTACTGCAACTCTTAGTTTTCTTGGGGTTAGCTCTTTATCAGATATGCTCTTGGGAAGCAGCTTGACTCAAACACAAGATCCCACAAAATGCCATCTTACAGAAGGCTAGAAAGTAGGGAAAATGAGAGCGAGTCAGAGGAAAGAAGAAAGGAGTGTAAGAGAGTCAGAGCATGTCAGGCCTTGCGGGCTGGTATAATAGGATAGCATAGGCTGGTGGTTTATAAACAACAAACATTTAATTCTCAGAGTTCCAGAGGCTAGGAGTCCAGGATCAGGGTACCTGCAGAATCAGTGTCTGGTGAGAGTCCTGCTTTGCTATAATGTCACATTGCAGGAAGCTTTCTGTAGCTTCTCTTCCACCCCATTTTAAAAAATTGAAATATAGTTGATTGACAATGTCGTATTAGTTTCTGATGTACAGCATAGTGATTCAGTTATACATATAAATATATACATTTTTTTCGTTACAGGTTACTACAAGCCATTGAATATAGTTCCCTGGGCTACAGCGTAGGACCTTGTTGTTTATCTATTCCATACATAGTCATTTGTATCTGCTAATCCCAAACTCCCAATATATCCCTCTCTTCTCCCTTCCCCTTCTGGTACCCTTAAGTTTATTTCCTGTCCTGTGGGACTTCTCTTTTATAAGGGTGTGAGTTCCATTCATGAGGGCTCTGCCTTCATGATCTAATCAGTGCTTGCCTTCTAATACCTTGGGGGTTAGGTGTAAACATAAGAATTTTGGGGGGACACAAACATTCAGGGCATAGCAGAGGGAGATGCAGAAATAGAAGGAGAAAGATGGAGAGAAGATAGCAAAAATTAAGCAAAGGAAGGCAAGAGCGATAAATTAATGTCCAAGCAGGGCTCCACTCCTGAGTGGAGTTTGCAGGAGACAAACGTGGGTGTTGCACCCTCTGATAGCCATGTCTCTGTAATAAAACCAATCACTAGGAAGCAGATGTTGGTCTGCGATGCCATAGGGCCCACGCTTGGCCGAGACATTTCTGCTTTGATAAAGCCCAGGGGAGCAGACCACTCAGCTTGCTCGGTAAAACAGAGAAGGCAGGAATGGCTTTGAGGGGGATTCCACATGCACAGCACTGCATATTTACTGAGTGTTAAGGGAAATGCCATTTTGCCATTTCAGGTTTCTTTGAACCCAGATGTAGCTGAACCTTTTTCTTTTGTTCCTTTTGCAATAGGGACACTGAAGCTTGACCGGTTAAATGGTTATGTCTGAGATCACACAGCAAGTAAATAATAGAATCAGAATTTGAATCTAGGTTTTTCTGATGACAAAACCTGAGTTCTCATTTACTTCTCGCAGCCTTGGGTTTGCAAGAGACCTAGATTCAAAAAAGTCCTGCCTTTTCTTAGTGGTGTGACACTGGGAAAGTTCACGTATATGAACCTGAGTTTCTTATCTGGAAGATGAGGATAATCATACCTATATCACTGGGTTTTTGTGGGAAGTTACTTAAAAAAAAAGATTGTGGGCTCACCTAGGTCAGCATTGACTCAGAAGTACAGTTGACCATTGAACAACATGAGTTTGCACCCCAGGGGTTCACTTATACATGGATTTTTTTTTTTAATGAGTGCTACAGCACTCCATGATCCCTGTTTATGAAACCCACATTTGTGGGACAGTGGATAAAGACAACCAACTATAAATTGCATGCTCATTTTTGACTGTGCAGAGGTCAGTTCCCCTAACCCCCACTAGTTGTTCGAGGGTCAGCTGTACTTATCCCTTTCTTAATTGCTGCTGTGCAGAGAGCAAATTTGTAAGGAACTATGAAAGGCAAAAAAACAGGCAAATATATCGTGATAAACCGAGCGATAATTTCACGTACAGTAGGTAGGGAAACCTTGGGGACATGCAGAACAAGAGCTTGACCTGCTCAGTTGGAGTGGCTGACTTCAGGTTCAATTCTCTGTACATTGGCACATAGACTTACCAGCCTCCTTTCACCGTCAGACTAAAACAAAAATCATCTTCCTAATGAGAATTTGGGACTGTTTCTTTGCAATGTTGAGAAAAGTCCTTTTTCTCTCTTCCCCATTACATACTCCAAACCAGTTGATTTCACAGTTTCCATGAGATCGTGGCCTCTACTTTGTATTTTTCAAAAAAATGGACTCTTTTCAAACACGTGCCAAACCTTCTCTGTTTCCTATTAACAGATAAAATCTCTTCCCACAGACCAACACATCTTGGGAATTTTAAACCCCTTTAAGCCTCTTCGCCACCCTGGCCTCGAGTACTCTTGGGAGATGGCCTAGGTTTGGGAATCAACAAACATCTCTTCATCACAGACACCAAAAACAAGATTGCTTCTTGTATGACAGGCAAATGAGAGAGTAGCTCAAAAATACTGAGGGTTATGAGTCCAGGAATCAAGCAGTTTAGGCTTTGTCCCGTTTCATCACTAAAGTCTTGACTCCATTTGGACAAGGTGGAATTGGGCCAAATGATTCATAAGAAATCTCCCTCTGCCAGCCTGAGATTCTACAGTACCTTAGTGGACTGGTGGAGTGAGCCAACGGTCTACCCTTGGAAAAGAAAAATGATGAGATAATATGATGGAATACACAGTGGTAGAATGGAGATAAAAGGAGTTTAAAAGGTCCAAGGAAAGGAGGTACTTTCAGTGTATCTGATGCTAGCCCTCTTCTTTTGCACAGTCAATTAATTTAAATTAAAACATACAGAAGGACACAGTAATATTTAACTTAATCATACTTTAAGTGGTACAAGAGAAACCAGGGCATGTTCAGGAAGGATAAAAAGATAGATGCAAGACTCAGAACTAAGTTTTATGAAACAGTTGAAATATGAATGAGTAGACTAAACCAAAAAAAAAAAAAGAGGTTTTGAAAAGATTACTATCTGAGACAATTATTCTTGATCTTTATGGCACCTGGGAATTGAACAAGTAGGACCAAGTAACAGAAGTCATGGGGGAACAAGATCTTGGCTCAAATATGGAAGACTTTCCTAATACCAGCAGCTGTTCAGTGTAAGTAGCTTAAGAAGGTGTTTGAACATGAGTCAGACAAATGCTTAAACAGGGAGATTGCATTTAAGGTTCAACCATTAAAGAGATTGTTGAAGTAAATAAGATTTTAACATGTTTTCCAATCCAGAGTTAATAAGACTCAATGATCTTATGAAATGAAAATTTGTCTTATATCCACAGATGGTGAATCATTAAACCTTTTTCATTGGAAAAACCTTACACCTTTCTTTCTATCCTGCTTCTTAATTCCGGCTAATGTAATCTCAGACCAGGGTCACCAGCACAACCCCTATAAATAACTTACAGAAGGCACAAAAGGAAAGAGAACAAAACATTGCTACGGCCTTAAAACACACATGGGAACACACACACATGCATGGAATATTTAGCAGTAACAACATCCATGTGTGTGAACTGCTTTAGTCCTCTGATTTCTGGCTCAAGCATCTCTGAGATAACATCTGAAAAGGATTTAGTTGCGGTTACTTTGTACCAATGAGAGTTTTAAGTTAAATGGATAAAAACTGATCAGAACATCCATGCTTAATAAGAATTAAGAGTGGGTTTGCCTCTCTTAGTAAGTGTATCACGATATACTCAGAAAACCCGCTTTCATTTACAGAGCCCAGGTGGTGCTATTCTAATTTGCTTCGTTGTGTGTATCCAGAGGCCAAACTGGAAGCCTGGCCATATTCCACACTGTAGGTCGGTTACCAGACCTTCTGCCAGTGTCAGTTCTGGTCGTTTCCCATCTGAGTTGCTAGTGGGTCTGCCTAGAGCATCATATTTAAGAATATTTAGAGGATATTAAGTATTCCTAAAGAATATTTAAGGAATTCCTTTATCTAGCTCCCTCCCTCTGGATTTTTTTTTTTAACTACTCTAATTGGGTGGGGAAGAAGTGCCTGCTGCCCCTGGAGAGAAGGGGAGTGGACGCCCAGGCTCCTTGCCCTGGGAGCTGACCAAGGGCGAGGTGCAGCCAGGTTTCTTCCCCTGCTGTTTGGCTGCAGTTGTGTGAGTATTACCACAGAGGTTTCTGTTCTGTTGTGCCTAATTATTCCATTCCTCTAACAAAGGAGAACATGCTTTTGGGGGGCCTTTGCTCCCACTGGCATGTTGGGGTTGCAGGTTTCTTGAGTGTCCAGTCTGGGATGTATGGGAGACACAAAGAAAACCCCGGAAATTCACCACTGTGTTCAATGGCCAGGCCCTCAGCCCATTCACCTCTTCACACCACCTTCCAGAGTTTTCCTGTGTTTGTCTGTCAGGAATGTTTAGGTGTTCCTTAAGAGGAGGTCTAGGGAGAGACGCGTTTACTCCATCTTGTTCAGAACCAGCATGCTGACTCTTTAAATGATCTTTAGATTATAATGACGATGATGAATACAGTTTGAGTAGACTTGATTTCAAACTCTGAGTAAGCCTTATTACCAATACTTCACTGCAGGAAGCTACAGAAAAGCCTTTCTGATCTCTAATAAAAATCTCTGGTCAAATCTCACCACTGCTAAATCAGACCTCAGTAGATCGGTTGGGCTGTGCTGTGATTCATGTCAAATTATTGAAAGTCTTTCCGACTTCTGCTTTAGAGGTATAAAAAATCCCAGCCCTTAAGCTGGGTTGCCACCTTCCTGCCCTTTCACTTATTTATAGGTCCATAGAGGGGACCCCTCTGGAATACTGTGATTTAACCTTTCATAAACAAATAAGTATTTGATCATTCTGGTTCATTTCCCCTACAGGATATTTAAGCAAGATTTACTTGCTATGTTGTACACGGGAAACAAATTTATTACGATTTAAAATAAGAAAAAAATGCCTTTTCTCTTTCTCACTGTCTCAGAATCAATAGGACATTTCCATAATCAGTACCTCCTATGTTCTAGATTATTACGTGCCAGTCTTTGACCTGAACATTCACACATGGCTAATATTATGTTTAATCATTTTGCCCTTGGTAGGAACTTGATACTTGTTTATTGAATTTGAACTGTCAATTCTCCTGGGACATGAATTTGTCCCTATAATAATTAAACATTTAAAAATGCCATTCTGTGCACTTGGTCATAATTTTTAAAGAGAGCTCTTTCACGGCAGTGCCAACTTGATAAGTCAATTAACGATTATTAACGTGAAGTTGGGTGGAAATGTCGGAAACAATGTTAGAGCAAGGAGTTAGGAACCTGTGGCTCTAATTATGGTGATATGATGATGTATTTCCCCTTTCTTGGCTTTAGTTTCTTCATTTAATATATTTCAGTTCACAGTATTTCTTCTGATAAAACAAAGTCACTAAATGTTAGGGAACTGTGTAACAGAATTGTTGGCTCCTCAGCATGGACTTACTAAGTCTGACTGAGTATCTTACCCTTGCCATTAAAAATTTTGATATTAAGACATTAAAATGGTAAGCTTGGGCAATATAAAATACTGGATATACTGGAGAGGAAAGCCAAGTATGCAAGCTTTTTGCAATCATAGACATAGTCTTCTGAAGCAGTATCAATGTCCTGAAGAAATATTTCAATCTCATCACTCAGTTCAAAAAAAGTAACTCTCTTCTCTAAATTCAGTGTTAGAAAAACTGTTGTATTTACTACACAGTGCTGCAGGCTCCCTTCTGAAAACCTGTAAGTGGATAATTAAGATTCAGTTTTATTCAACATTTTCATCATTTCCTGTGTGGACAAGGACAAGGGCAATGTCAAGATCAGGATATAAAATGTTAATACCAACTGTTCTCTGTAGATAAAGCAATTTATGTATCGGCATTCAGATGAGACCTCTTATTTAAAATGCACTATTTTTCTTCTTCTTCTTCTTCTTTTTTTTTTTTTGCTGCATAAAACCCAAAAAAATCAGTGCTCTGTCACCCATTTTGATTTCAACACATCTTGTTCCAACACACCCATGTTTTGATTCACACAATATTGTGAATTAAACCAGAACCGTGAAGTCTTTTCCATGGTGCATGAGCTTTTAGTGATAAACAAACAAGTTATTCCTGAGTTTTCCCTTGCATAGGTGCTAGTTGTCCAGATAGGATTCTCTGCTAACGTGTTATCCAGTGATACAGCAAAGTACAGTTATATCAAAACATACGATAGTAATTGTCCTTCCTCATTGTGTGTATTGAATTATGTGACATCTTGCAGTCATTTGAAAATGGAGTTTTTCCAGAAGCTCGTTCTTCCTAGTCATAATATGTGTTATTAATTTTAGACTCTTTTTTGAAGCTTCTAAGCAATAACATTGAGTGTAATTATTTTTGCTACACGGGGTGTAACTTTACAAAAAGTGTCTTATTTTTTTTACCAGTTATATTACTTCTAGTTCTAGTGTTTGTTACTGTTGTTATTTCTATTATTAGGCTTCAGTGAATCACTAAAGAACGATGTTTCTTTTTTTCATAAAATGGTGCTGTCTCAAAACATAGCAATGATAATACAATTGCAAATTTAATAATAATACACCACATGTAAATGTTACAAAGTCAGCAAGATTAAATGCACCTTGGTAGCTGAGTGGTAGCTGACTGGGCCATGCAGCAAAGAGCTTGTGTGACCTTAAGAATGTCATGATTATTAAGACCATGGTGGGATTTCTGTGAAAATCATAATTAAACCTACATTTCTGATTAGTGAAAGAGACCTTAACAAAATCACTTTTAAGCCTGAAACTATTCGTAGCCCATTTAATAAGCCACGGACAATGATACCTTTTAAGAAACATTGATCTAAAAAGTAAATGACCTTCAGCAAGTTACCTGAAGTCTCTGTCTTTAAAACAGGGTTAAGTCATAGGGGGGTTGTGAGGATTTCATGGATGAATACCCGTCAGGCACCTGGCACAGCAGCTGCGCTTGCCTCGCAGCAGCAGCAGCAGCAGCACTCAGTAAACAGTCATTGTTGCTGATGCTGCATTGTCGCTGTTATTTTTCTCGTGGGCTATCTGTCATCTGTTATTCCACCTCACATCTTGCTTAGGTGACCTAAGAATTGTGACTGATTTTCAGACCTCACCTCTTAATTTTCAATTGCATAGCATGAGATTAACTCTATTCTAGTGTCGTTTAAATCATAAATGGTACACGGTCTGATTACAAGACAATAGACTGATGCCACAAATCCCTGGAAAAGTGTTTAACTTCTTTAAAACTGTTGTTCCCTTTCTCTGAAGTGGGGGATACTGCTAATATTTACCCCATCTATGGAACAAGTAAACTATAAGGATCAAGGAAGGTATCTGAAAATGTTCAAGTTCTGTACAAATGTAATGTCAAAGCAAGTAACTTCTTATTCCTAAAGGAATATGTATGCTTTATAAAATTGTTTCACCTCATAAAATTACTTTTACTGTATTAATAAAAACCTCTTTTATTTTTTCCCACCCTTAGGGTGGGGGCAGTGACAATATCCATACTGGCCATCAAGTTTAGTAATATGACCTGAAAGTATTTTTCCAAATGCTTTTGAGCTTACATAAATCAAATCAGTGCAGACATAAGAGGGCGTATGTGGAAGTTTCTTTTTGTCCTGGCCATTTTTAAGATCTCTGACTTCCTTTAATCCGTTCCAGACCCATGCATGCTTTTACTCTGGGGGGCAGGGAGTAGGGAGTAGGGAGTGGAAGCTGTTGCTTAAAACAACACTTGAAGCAGCAATTGTTTGATAAGGCCAATGGTTAGAATATTTGCAGCTTCTTGTTTTGAATTCCTATGATAACAGAAGCTCCCAAAGATGATCTGGCCATTTGTGGGAAATTTAGGAGCAAGAAAATTTGGGCCCTCAAGGAAGACTTTCTAGATGTGACTCATGATGCAGAAAAGAGGTGAAGGAATGTGAACACACGAGGAGGATCTGAGTGGGCCCCGTAGTGTCATAAGTGGGAGTCTCATTACTTTGCAAGTCACAACTGGCGTGGTCATAGGGCTGCATTGTATCAGGGCTATGCCTTCTTAGGGTTTAATTTTTTTTTCTTTTTATCAATAGCATGTTTGTTTTATGAGTCAGTCTCTTACTGAGTTCTTTACTGAATTCTCTGTGAGAAGCCAGCATCATTATTTCTGATATTCAAATGCAGGGAAAGAATCAGTGTTGGAAAAATCAGAGCAATTCCTTCCTTTAAGTCATGCAGCACATCAGTGACAGGGTCAGGACATGCATAATATATCCCAGCACTCAGCTTCCTGAACTGGGTTCTCTTTGTTTCTGAGTGGTGAAAATTACAGTGGGAATGAGGAGAATCGACTCTCACGTTTGCATCATGCTGGGAAATTCATCAACTCCGTTTGTTACTGAAGGCAAGTTCATGTGTTTGCCTCACCATGAGGCCAAACAGACCAAAATGTTGGAGTTTGGAGCCGAGAAAGGTTTATTGCAGGACTGAGCAAGGAGGATGGGGTGGCTCATGCCCAAGAAAACCCCGAACTCCCAGAAGGGTTTCAGCAAAGCATATTTAAAGGCCAGGTGAGGGAGGGGGTTGCGGGGTACACAATCAGCTTGTGGACAATCTCTGATTGGTTGATATTGAGGTAATGGAGGCCAACACTGTCAACTCCCAGGCGCCAGGAGGTCTGGGTGCTATGAGCTCTCTATCATCAAGTAGTTAATTTCTTCCCTTTGATGGTGGGTTTTAGCATCTGAAAAACTCAGGAAATATACTTGAGACACTATTACCTGGGTCCTTCAGAGAGGTGCTGCAGCAGAGGAAATGGGGGAGGGGTCTGACCCTGGAAGGCCCCACAGGTCCTGCTGGGTTACATGTTCATACCCCAGTCCTTACGTCCTCACGAGAGCCCTGTGGGGAGAACTGAGGTTCCATGGTTTGTCCAGTCAGATACTGAGGAAAACGGCAGAGCTGTGACAGTGTGGAGCTTTTCTGGTGCCAAGGCCAGTGTTCTTGCCAACATGTCACAGCTGCTCCCTGTTCAGATTTGAAGAGTTCTTTATAGCCACAAAGCTATAAATTCCAGTGTTTCCTTTTCAAGGCCCTCATGATGTCACTCTTCTGTGTCTTTATCTTTTCTGATACACGGTATTTCCAAGCTAAAGTGATTATAATTCAGCCCTTTGTCACCCTTCTTTAATAGGTGGGAGCTTTTGACCCCGTTGAGTGGCTGGCTCACTGATCTGTGACAGCATGGGAGGGGCTGGGTGTGAGAATACGGTTTCCAGCCAACAGCTAGTACAGTGGCACAGCTGACCGTGGGATCACCCAAAAGCTGTTCCCATCTGAGGTGGAATCCACACTCCTTCACGTTCTTCCTTGAGCCATCAGGGTAATTCTCACAATTGTCCGTTTCACATCAGAGAGATGACAGTTGTATGAACCTTGACTGTATTTGTCCAGTTCTTGGTGTATGTTTGCATTTAATTTGTAAACATTCTACTTATGCTCAGTGTAAACATGGATATACAGTGCTGGCTTTCATTCTCTGACCAGCTACAGGACTACGTAATTTTCAGAATCTGAGCTAGTACTTTGAAAGAGATAGTCTACCATTACACACATTTTTGTTGTTGTTTTGATTTTTGCCTTTCATGATATATTTACATGTCTTTCCCTTGAGTGGTGTTAAGTTACAACTTGTTTTTGATGTTGAGTTTCCCCTAAGTTGTCACATCTTCATGGACTTAGCCGTCTCTTGTCCATTCTCACTATGTGGTCCAAGAGACATTTCAGCTTAAATCTCTGCTCTGAAACTTTTGGGTGGGGTTTGTTGTTGGGAATTATAAGCAAAATGGTGAACTTTTTGTATCATTCTGAGGAGTATTTCTTTATATTTTGTAGACTCTGAACGAGTTTGGATTTGAGACACGGGTCACTTCAAGTTCCTCTGTATGTATAGCTTTGTAACTTTGGGCAAGTTATTTAATGTCTCTAGAATTGATCAGTCAGTTTTATCATCTGGAAAATGAGCATGGTAAGAAGTCTCAGTTTTCCTGTCTGTAAGATGAGCAACTTCTAGAAATATTATGGTGATTAAATAAGCTAATTCATGTAAAGGGCTTAGATATGCCTGGCAAGTCATTAGCATGAAACATACATTAACTTTGCTGTTGAAACGAATGGATCACACTCTGGGAAATACTGACTCTATTCTTTTAACCAGTTTTCAGACTTGTGATATTGATTAGCGTTGGTGTGGCTATAGCAACATTGTCCTGATAGAACCAAACAATTGTGGATGCTCAGTCAGGAACTCTGGGTAATTGTCCTGGTTGCTCATTTTCTTTCTGCATGACTTTGGACCAGCAGTTTTGCATCTTTAATCTAAGGTTTTCCTGATGGTGACGAAAAGTGGTATATTTATAGTTGGTCTCCTTACTTTGTAGATTTATTGGACAGTTATTTCTTTCTTGTGTCTTTAGAAGTACTTTGTATATTACAGAATACTACAGAGATGTGGCTTCATATTATCCCAGCTTTATCAGTTCCTATTTTGGGCTGGGCAAAGCATCAAAGAACCCAGTACCCTCCTGTTGGTATATTGTACTCAAGCATGACCAAATTGTTACATCAGGACTGTTGACCTTGAGTCAGCCTTTCCGAGGCCACCATTGTCCCCGTGCTTCTGGCTCTGGGCCTGGGTTCTGAGGAAATTGCAGGGAAAGTGTGAATCAGTGGACTGTTTTACTTGACTGCTAAATTTGGTTCACTGTTTCATAAATTAGGACAGATCTGTCTAGAATTGTTCTTGTTGCCATCAACAACCGGGGTCATAGAACTGAAGGACACCAGATACACAAAGGAAATGGAAAATAACTTCCCAAAGTAGTGCCTTCTGCAAGAAGCCCGAGGCTAGGATGGAAGTGCTGAAGAAAGCTCTGCAGGAGATGTAGCTCGAGGCTTGGATTTCCCGCTTGTAACTCAAAACGGATGTGGACGTCAGTGTGAGGATGTGGACGTCAGTGTGAGGATGTGGTCCACGATTTGGCTTTTCTGGGTGGGAGGAATAGCATCAGTACTAGACTGCTGTTCAGTGTTTTCCGCAATGTGTGTAGCCCCACAGGTGCAGCCAGTGGAGGGTTAATCTGCCAAATCAGCACATTCGCAGTTCTTAAACAGAATGTCAGATTGTTAGCCATTGCTCTGTACCGATGTTTGTGAAATTCTTAGAATTACTCTAAATTATTTTGGTTTATGCACCGTTTTTCTGCTTGGAAACAGAGGTGATAATGGGGAAAGGATGTGATTTTTTCATCATGTGAAAGGAAACCCGCATAACTTCAATGGAATCTTCCAGTGAACAATATAAACTTACAGCATTTAATCTTCAGTTTTCATGGAATAAGATTCACATGGTGCGTTTAGCAACACTTACAAAAAAGCCACCAAGCTTTCAATTCTTTCCAACGTATCTACTGCTAATCCTGGTGACAGTGATTTTAAACCAAAACGAAACAAAGGACATAAACACTCCTTGCTGTGCAGCCACTTGTTTTGATGCCCACATCCTGCCGCATTCTCACCAGCGCCTTCTACTGATCCAGCCCCTCCCCCGGTCCTGGATACCTTTCTTGATGACTTCAGCTTCTGGTTTGTAGTTTGATCACTGTCCTTGCTTTTGTCAACTACCAACCTCTGTGAATTCAACCATCTCCAGGCCATTGTTTTAACAGTTTTCCCTTTAATCTTCTTACATGTCTTGACTTGATTCTGCCCTTACTGGCTCTCTGGTACTTCAGGACTTCTCTTGGTGGCCTTTCCTCCTCTCTTTATTTACCTCTTTGTCCAAACCAGCCCCAGGGGCAGCATCTCTAACTATTCCCTTATTCGAGGGCTTATGGGCATTTGCAATGCACGAAAGACCGCAGTCTTTCTTCCTTCACTCTCTGTCTTGACACTGTGCAGGACTCAACTCCTGTCCGCTGAACACTGTAGACTAATGTCACATGGCCATGCCTTTGAGGTCTGCCACTTACTGTCACTGCGTGCTCACAGCTAGGGTTTTAGTGTTGTTTAGCAGTTTTCTACTTTTTTTGCTGAATATTTTTTCTCAGAGTTAATGTCCAGATCATTTATAGTCCCCAGATATGTAATCCTTCATTCTCTGCAGAACTTTATCTCCCACATTGCTAAGGCAAGTTTTGATAAGGGACAGAATTTAGGATGGTGTGTCGGGACAGAAGAAAGGGCACATGTTGAGATAGGAAGAAAGTGAGGTTAATAGGCATTTGTATTGTTTTTGTAGATAGGAAGGTAAAGGTGAAAGAAGGAGCTAAGTCTTGACGCCAAGATCTGGAGCCTGGGGAACTGATGGATTGTGATTCTGTGAACAAAAACACAAGCTATAGGAGAGAAAGTAGGGTAGGGAGAGAGGATGTGACTTTCCCTTGTCACTTCTGTTCCTCTTTGCCCTTTTAAAGTCTAGTTATTTGTACTTAATTAACTTAAATAAAATAGAATGATTTATTGCTTCAAATAAATGAGCTTCCAAAACAGAAGGGCACATACCAGAAAGACTAAAAAGCATTCAGATCCCAGCTTCCAGAAAGAATAATCCTCTTAATAAATCAAGTTTAAGCTCTGTAATGTTAGATAACCAGAACAGCATTCTGTCTTTGGAAAAATGCCCGAAGTCCTTTGCCCTTCTTCTTATTTTTAAAAATAGCCATGTAAGTGAGATGCAGCTCTTGGTGGGAATACCTTCTCGATTTTTATGTCTTTCTTAAGCACCAGCAGTTTTGGTGAGTCAGCTCTCTCGTCAGAGGGTTCTGCTTTTTAGCAAGTCAAAGATTGACAGAGTTGGTGCCAAGTGACACATGGCACAGGGATTACTGTAGTAGCAATTTGCCCTGAATATCTATGCGATCCTTGTAGTCTATTCCAGTGGACGCATTTCCTCTTTGATAGGAATATAGTCTGGCTGAGACCCAGTGGGAAACATGGCTGCAAGTCCTCAATGTCACATAAAACTCAGGTCAGCTTGTCTCTTCCTTTTCTACAGCGTTTTCTTTAATGTTCCAGTCTCTTTGTGTCTCACCTTCCCCACTTCACAGAGAATGTCAAAACGCCAGTAACAGACACTGAATTTCCAACATCCTTTTGCTCTAATCACATGAGGATGCTCTTTTCCTCTGCTGATCTGTGTCTTCTTTAAAAACTTCACTCAGCATCATTCTTTTCACAATTATCCAAGTTGCCTATTTGTCGGGGGTCTGGCTTCTGCCATATTTCCTTTTAAACTTTTATATAAAAAAGTTCTCTGACACAAGTATATACGATAGGGCCAAACACTTGCTGACAGACATTGAGGTGTACCTTTTTCTAAATTGTCAGTGGTGCTGTTCACCTGTTGTAATAACGCTGTCTTTCTTTTCCTGAACTGGGGAACAGCCTATAATATTATCTCATTAACTGTGAATTAGGGAGAAGCATGAGATTGAGAGTTTGTATTCATTGAGTTACTGTTAAGGTAACAAAGCTGTTGGCTTTGTGTTTCCACATTGTGGATGCGACTCTTAGAATCCCCTCCCTCCATCTGAAAGCTTTACCTCACACTGGAAGGCATTCAGCAAACTTAAGCTTAAGGTTGTCCCTCGGTAAATACGACCTGGAAGGTAGATTTGTCTCTTCAAATCAGAATTAGTATGAAGGCCAACACATACTGTTTTTGGATTACCAGCTTTTTGATTTAATTGTGGCCAATACGCCTTTTCATTTGCACAATAAATAAAAGCTTCAATATTTAATTCATTTATAGAGCAAACATCATATACTAAACGTGACAGGATGTCTGTTTAAGACAGACCCTGTCTTAGAGGGTTACAGCCTGGGAGGAGGTGCACAGACACACAGCTCAGTGGTAAATATAGAAGTTGGGAAGGGCTATGAGAGTACTTCTCAGGGAGTGGGTAACTGGGTGAGTCGAGGAGAACTGCTCTGGGAAGTCAACGCTGAAGTTACGCCTTTCAGATGAGTGAGAGGTCCTCAGACAGAGGAAACAGGGTCAAGCCCTCCAAATAAGACGGGGCTCCTGTAGAAAGCCCTGGAGGTGTCTCAGTGCTCCGTGAGGGACTCCACTGCGTGCACAGTCCGTTTTCTAAGGTGGCAAAGAGTTTTCAAGTCTACCATCTGCCGAGTGAAACCTGTTCAAATTAGATCTGTAAAATGTTTGTCTCTTTACCAGATTAATATTTGGTTCTCAGTAAGCATTCAACCTGACATATTTCCAGAAGGAAAAAAAGGGAAAAGAAACACGTGCTGTCTTCTGAAGGAATTGCCAGTTATTTGAGGACACAGCCATGTTGGAGGGAAGAAACGTGTGTGACCTGATGCCTAAGGAGAAAGGGAGCGATGCTGCTGGGGCACAAAGAAGGAGCCATTCCGAGGGCTCCCCCAGCCGGCCCTCGATGCTCCAGGGCAGAGAGAGTCATCGACTGGACATTCTTTCCCCTTGATGGCACGGACACCGACCACAAGTCCTTTACCTCACCAACCACTGAGACTGTGCCAGGCCCGGAACGCCTTCCCCACAAAGGCCCATTCATCATTTCCTCACCCTGTGACTGAAATGCGATGTGGGAGCAGGCAATAGTAGTGCTAAATACGGGATTGAAAGCCCAAACTGCGCTAGGGTGGTAGCTCTGTGGTTTCCAAGTCTTCTTGAACAGACCTCACAAACTGGACACCCATCTTGGCCTGCCCAGATTATTATGACTCCACGGGGCTGGGAAGCCCCAGTGTGACAACCAAGCACTTGTCTCCCAGTTTCTGACGTGAGTCCCTCCCATGTCTCCAAGGCTTATTCCTGTAAATACTACGTCCCTGCACTGACGAGGTACAGGAGAGGGGAGGCAGAGGATGGGGAAGAAGTTAAGCATTCGTGATCTCCCTCTAGAGCCAGGAGGGATCATCCACCCGGTGCTGCCTCTGGTTAGGAGGGCAGGGGTGGGGGCGGGGGTGGGGTTGGGGTGGGTGGGGAGAAGGTTAAGGGGAAGGAAAGATTAAGCAGTTCTTAATTATCTGGCCTCAGGACATGGGGGTCCATCCTATATGGCTCTTGTTTCAAACTACTACTTCGAATTTTTTTTTCCTTTCTTCTTTTTTCCTTTTTTTGAGTAAAGTAAATTTATTGAGAGAGATACCTACTCCATAGACAGAGAGCAGGCTGTTTCAGAAGGCAAGAGAAAGGCCACCAGTTGTGGGGGTTGGGTGCTCAGTTTAAGGTAAAAGTGGATACACACTCCACAGACAGAGTGCAGCCCGTCTCACTCAGCGGCGAGAGCGGCCACGAGGTGTGGGGGATGTTAGTTTTTATGGGCTCCGTAACTTCACATGCTAACAAGTGGGAGGGTTATTCCAACTACTTTGGGGAAGGGGCACAGGAACTGGGCATCACTCACCCTATGACCTTTTATGGTCAGCCTTAAAACTGTCCTGGCACCTGTGGGAGTGCCATTTAACAGCTATTGTATTTCAATCAGCATATATTGAAGTTCAAGGTCTACCGGGAGTTGAAACTTCACCATCTTGGTGATAATTACTGTGTCATTTTTTTAATGGTTGTATTACCCCGAAAGGTAAAGATGCTGATTCTGGTTATACCCGAAAGGCAAGTCTGCAGTCCCGGGGCAGTGCGTTGTGCAGCAAAAGATTTTAAAAGGTTTATATAAAAAGAAAGGAAAAGTACACCCCCAAGAATGGGAGGAAGGCTGATCGAAGGGAGGAAAACCCCGTTTTTTAACTGAAAATAGTCAGTTACAATGTGTACAGCATGTCCCAGTCACAGGTGTACATATACAAATTCATTTTCATTAAGGTTACCACAAGACATTGAGTATAGTTCCCTGTGCTATACAGAAGAAATTTGTTTTTTATCTATTTTTATATCTAGTGGTTAACATTTGCAAATCTCAGACTCCCAAATGTACCTCTTCCCACCTGCTTTCCCCTAGTAACCATAAGATTAACTTCAACACCTAATTCACTAAGTTGGAAGCTTCCTTGACCATTGCGTGTGAATGGTGGTGGTAGGGGTCCTGGGAGATAAAGGGCTGGAGCACGTGGTGTGGCTGTGGCGCCCCCAGCATCTGCCCGGGGACCCCGGAGGTGCGGGGAAGACTTGTAACAAGGCTAGGGCTGGTTCCCGTTCCCTGTGGCTCTCACGCACTCTGGGTGCTGGGGAAGGTGCACAGGTAGGAAGGCTGGAGGGGGGTACAGGTGAGTCAAATGATCCACGTTCCACGGTGGGAGGGGGTTCATTCCTGAACACCCCGCAGTGTTACAGGGACTCTTTTCTTGGCAATCGTATATGTAAAAATGCCGTTCATTTTAATAAAAATGAGTCTCATTAACAACAACAAAAAAATTCTTATTTTTTTTTAAAGTGAGAAGGTATCCTAGCCCCGGGATCTCTCTTTAGATCAGTCTTTGGCGTTCTCACAGATCCAAAGCTGTTACTCAGGGGAGAAAAAAAACTTATTTCCCTTTACCCTTCTTCTGACCTGGTTTCCTATGTTAATTTTCACCCCAATATTGCAGTTATCAAGTATAAGCTAAGAGAAGGGTATGATACTAGACGCAATTTTTAGCCTTTTATCCCCAGTTCTGGCTCATTTTGTTGACAATCCAGACATTAGAGAGACCCACACGTTTTCTTTACCCACCAGCAGTGTAGAAAGAAGCGAGGGTTTAGTTCACACATAGCGCTTTTCAGTTCAGCAAAGAAATATGAAACTTTTGAGCTTATTGAAGAATCTGCCTTCTCTCCCTTCCACCCAAGACATCTCACATTTCTAACGTGGTCCAATACAGTTATGTCACTCAGTATTGCCCAAGGATTCTCCCCCCAGCATGATTATCCAGATGCAATATTAAGTATATTAATATTCTGAGGAAATAACATTTTTTATTCCAAAAATGTTTAAAGGAGATATTCATTTCAAAGACCCAAGAAAGTACTCCTTTAAAAATAGCTTTAACTTTTATGCTTATCAGCAACTGAGACTAGATCTGTTGAAATAAAGATTGTTTCCATGTGTTTCATATGGAATTTTATGTTTGGTCTCTGTTAAATTTACCTTGAATAAAATCAGATTGAAAATCTAGCACATAAGCTTTGATAAAATAAACTTTCACAGTGTAATTCATGTGTTGAGGAGTCAGAAGACAGTCACTTGAAGACTTTGTTAAACATCTGGACCAAATGTCTTTATTTCTAATATTTATTAATGAAATATAATTTGGTGTCTTTCAGATTAGTTATCTGTGACACTGTGAGGTGGTCCTCTCTCCGTTTAATCTACAGAAATCCAGAAAATTTTTGTCATTCTATTCTTTTTCCACTTCCCTGCCCTTTCTTCCCACTCATTTTCTACCCAAGAATCATCTTCAAAAACAAAACTGGCAGAAGCCCACAATATTGGGAGCATTATAGAATTTTATAGATATGAATTTAAAATTACTAATCTATTATTCACCAAATATTGAGTTCCTGCAGCGTTCTAAGATGTTTAATTTATATTGCAGAACAGTGCAGACTGATGACATTGACTTTGCATTGAAGAATCTATATTAAAGCAGGTGATAAACGTTTTTAAAGAATAGTGATACAATTTGAATAATATTTTTATAGAGGTACTTGCAGACTGCTGCAGAAAATGCATAGAAAGGGAATTTGTTCTTTCTTCTGGTGGCATTTATATGACTGTGACCTTATAAGAAGAGGTGACCTTAACTGGGTCTGGGTAGATGGATTAGAGTCTGCAAAGTTCAAGAAAGAGTGGATTATCATGTAGGGGTTTCACATTTACTTTCTGTTCATATGTGCAAATAAGTTAAAGCTTATGTTCCATAACAGGTCTAACCTTCCTCATTAACTTCTATCTAGGGACTGGGACATGGAGAGGGACTTTTACTTGCCAATTAATGACATCTCATACCTTTCTGGTCTTCTCTGTTTAAAACAGTTCAGTATTTTGGAGAAAATTGTCAATCTGTCAGATCTTCTCTTTCTTCCCCATGCTTCTTTCCAGGATAATAGAAATTATTTCTGGTTATTTGAGAGGGTGTATGTGACTTCCTGGTAGCAGGGGAGGAGATTTGTCCTTATCCTCATGAAGTCCTGTGACTCTGGACCCTGGACTGGCATTTAATGAGGTACAGTTGGTCCCACTTGACCTAGAGGCGAAGAGTTCAGATCTATGATTTCCTTAGTTCTAACCATTTGTGAAACTGAAATCTTTGTGTACTGCAGTCTCATTGCTTGACCTCAGGCCTCTGCACAGCCATGGGTGTATCAACTCTGAGGTTTCTCCTGTATAAGCTGGAGTACTGGATCCCCTCCAGGCTGTATGCAAGCTGAGGAAACCCGGAAGGCTGCTGCAGGTTGGGAGATAGTAAGAGCTGGGCATCTGGAGGCCAGCAGTGCCCCCAGGTGTAAGAGCTGGGCATCTGGAGGCCAGCAGTGACCCAGGGAAGCCGACACCTCATGCTGTGGTGCTTAGGTCTTTAGTAGATGCTTGGCTCTTTCTCCAGAGGTTCCTCTTTGAGCTGTACATCCATCCATCCAGGGAGAGACTCTCCAGTGACACCATTTAGGAGACTCTATGTGAGGAAAAGGAGGAGGCAATGGGGACAAGACATGTCAGGAATGTTAGAGTCAAACAGATTCAGTTTGAATTTGGGGAATGAGTAGTTGACGATGATGTTAGTGTTTGTTCCTTGGGTGATGATGTAGTTAGTGGTGTCATTGGTCAGAGTAAACAGTATAATAAGTTTGGAAGTAAATTTAGGGAGGCTAGCTTTGGTAATTGTCTTAGTCCCTTTGGGCAGCTATAACAGATCATCATAGACTGACTGGTTTATAAACAACAGAAATTTATTTCTCACAGTTTTGGAAGCTGGAGAGTCCAAGATCAAGGCACTGGCAGGTTCTGAGTCTGACGAGAACCCACTTCCCGGTTCTCAGAGCCTGTCTTCCTGCTGTCCTTACATGGTGGAAAAGCAAGGGAGCTCCCCAGGGTCTCTTTTAAAAGGGCACTAATCTCATTTATGAGGGCTCCATCCTCATGACCTAATCACTTCCCAAAGGCACCACCTCCAAATAACATAGCACTGAGGACTTAGTTTCAACATATGAATTTGGGGGAGGGGACACAAACATTCAGTGTTCAGCAGTAATGAACAATGAACTTTTTAAAAATGTTTTCAGTATGCTTTGCTGTACTCAATAGAATGTTTTCATCTCTATTTGCCTGTCCAGGGAAAAGTATTACTCTAGAAATGTAAGAATCAGAGCATTACATGTTATTAATTTTATAAAATTACTGAGAACATATAAAAATGTGGATTTTAAAATCTGAGATCTAAGTAAGGTAAGGAGGAAGTGTTCAACAAAGTAAAAACACAGCACATTTTTGTAATCCATGTTAATGAATGGAGGAGGGCATTCACAAACATGTTAAATATGTCAGTAATTCAGAAGTCAATTTTGTACATTAGTATTTTCTCCCTCTAGATTTTTTGATCTGTTTTCAAACAAGGGGTTAAAAGTAATTGTTGTTGGACAATGAACAGGGAAATATGCAGTCAGCTCCAATAAGAGAAGTAGTTCTGAAGAGTCATTCATTTACAAAAAGCATGTTTACTCTATTAGACGGTGTAGAGCTGCACATGATTAGATAATTTGTGCCGGCACTTGCCTAGCAATTGAGAAATCAATCATTTTGCTACTATGGCAACACTTCTGTTCTCCATTTGAAAGCTTGTATGTTTAACCGCATATATGCAGACTTGTAGCATCTCGGGGGTTAGCTGTCTTTAAATATGTGTGCACTGACCAATATAGGTATGTCATCATTTTGGCCCTTGTGGTGACACTAAAACTCTCCATAAAAACAGCAGACATCACAAATGACTGCATCATTAGGCAATGCTGTGCAGCAGAAAGAGCACCAGGTTCTAGCTCCTTCTCCTCCTCAGTTAACTGTGACCCTGAAAATGTCATGATTCTTTTTGGAGCCTCAGTTGTTACATCTGTGAAATGAGAGCGTTTCACCAAGAGCAACATAAGAAAAATCCATATCGAAGTTCTTTAAGCCACAAATAAAGTTCCCTAAGCCAAGACTGCATATGCTCTCCAATTCAACATTTGGGATTCACATAATCCTATGTCTTTTTCTCCAAAAAAGCATCATTAAAAAAAAACCTGAATGAAAAGCAGTGAGGTAGATACTAATTCTCTCTAGGATTGAGGAAACTGCAGCTCAGAAACTTCAATTGAGAAAAATTTGAAGAAGTCTGACTCCAAAGCTTGTGTGTTTTGTGTTGTGTCATGTTGTTGTCTTAAAGGGAAAATAAAGAAATGGAATAAAGACATTTTATAGAGTTGGCATATTTTTATATATTAATATTTTTAACATTTACTAAGATTCTAAAACTGTAAGACCATTGGTTAGAATAACAGTTTTACTTTTAGCATCCATAATTATTCGTTTTTTCAATTGGTCTTTGGCTTTTACAGAGTCTTCACAGTTGAGTTTCCCTCGTTTTACAATAAGCTTTTAAGACTTGTAAGTAAATAATACGACCTAAGACTAAGGGTATATCTTCCAGCCAAAATATGGAGCAAATTAAGACAACTTTCTGAATAACTTAGACTCAAAATAGTGCTATTTATATGTTTTGGATGATGGAGAACGCTATTTGAATACTGTTTTTAAACCATTGCAAAGTTTACTTAAAAGAAAAAAAGAAAACTCACTGGATTGTCACCCACATTCCCTTTGTTGGTAGAGATCTCTTATTTATGAAATCTTCCGTGTCTGAAGCTTGTTTGCTGCAGACACGTTGAGGAGATTTTGCTGGAAGTGAATGATGAGGAATTATTCAGGAATTCTAGCTATCTACACAGTATACACAATCAGCTCATTTGAGTCCGAACTTCATGGGTTGATTGAGATCCTGATCTGCCCTTTCATAGCTGCTTGACCCGAGCTAAGTCACTCAGGGATCACACCACTCTTCAAACCATCTTCTCACTAACAACTCAAGTTGTTTTAACAAGTATCTTTTGAATTTGAGACAATTTTTTTTCAAAATAATGCGCATGGAGCATATTAAAAGGCTTTTAAACCTATTAATTGTTATTATAATGAAAACATTTGAAATCCCATTTCAAAATTCCAATCAAGTTTGTGGTTATTGTTTACTTCATTTTTAAACAAGCTGGTTACTTTGTCTGAACACAAATACAAGTCCAGTGGGAGCCGCAAGGGAAGGCAGGATTCTCTTATATGGAGCCCAGCATTGCTCTTGAGTGCAATTGACAAAAGGGGAAGAAAAATGTTTGATGTTAATCCGAAATGTTTCTGAAAGGCTATACATGATTTGAGGACGGACTAGGTCTCTATGGGTGCCTAGGGAATTTTTATACACAGTTGATTTTAGAAAGAACTTCTACTTTTTTAAAAATTTCTTTTTGGGGGGGGCGGGGTGGGTGGAGGCAATTAAGTTTTTTAATTTATTTATAACAGAGTTACTGGGGATTGAACCCAGGATCTCGTGCATGCTGAGCCTACACTCTACCAGTGAGCTATACCCACCCTTGTAAGAACTTTTATTTAGAGCTGCTTTTTATGCCTGTGTTGGGACGGGCCACACCACAATTACACATTTTTAGAAGGGAGGATCCCTTGATGACAGATATAATTGCTACTCCCTTATTTCCCCCCGTTTGAAAGATTAACATTTAAAAACCCTTTGAAAATGGTTTGGTCCTTTTTGCACATGTGGATTTTTTTTTTTTTGAACCTTGGGGAAATTTATGCAGGCTGTAGTTTTTAGTGGAAAAGAACACATCAGGGAGTGGATTCCTTTTCCTTATCCAAAATAGAAAGGGTGTGGGTTTTCTTCCTTTGATGTGGATGCACGAGGCACACCTCCTCCCTAACACATCTGATGACTTTAGTGTTTCCTGCTGTTCAGACTGCTCCCTGAGCATCCCACCTCTTCTCCTTGTCTTTCCTTTAAAATGCGTAAGATATTTTGCATTTGTGATCTTGGCTGAATTATGCTGAAGAAGGAACGCTGCAAATTATTTTCATAATTGGGTTTTCAAGACTTTAGAAAATCAATTTTATCATAAGAGAAAGTCACTGGGCACCCTTATTAGTTGCTCAGTTTTGATGACTTTAGGTGAATACTGCTAAGTTCCATGATTCTCTTAAACTTGGAGTATTATGTTCTTTAACCAAAATATGAATACAATGAAATTTCAGTTTTTGTTAAAAAATGTGTGTGTGTATAGTCTCTTCCTGAAAGTAATTCTTCATTTTCCCTTATGGATATTAGTAGTGATAAATCATCCATCTTGAGCATTTACTCTATGCAAGGCATCTGCTAAGCACATCACTTTCATAAACTCATTCATTCCTTGTAAGAATCTTGAGGAAGGCATTCTTCTTCTCTTTTCACAAATGGGGAAACCAAGGCTGCTTTCTGCACATTCATACAGTTAGGAGAAGGCGTAATCGACGTGCAGCCAAGATTCATCTCACAACAAGGCGGCCAATGTTTTAGCCATTAATTTATTTAGCCTTTTTAGCTGAGTGCCTTGAGTCTCTTGTCTCAGAATGCCTTAGCAATTCAGAACAGTTTTGAACCCCGTGACTTGGAATCGTGTTAGAACGAGTAGGTGGATGGTGTCATGTGCTTCCTACCACCCCACTGACTCTGAATCACTTCCGTTTTACTGCGTTTCATATTGTAACTTAGTTGATGTTCTTCTAAAGTAGAGTTGGTTTAAAGTGAAGTTGTCATTTCAAGATTTTGAGGAAAATGATGCAATGCAAAATGATGATGCCCAAGGCAGGCATGGACAGTGCTGGCAGGGGAGTCACGGTGCTTCTCCTCCGGACTGCAATGATGGGCTTAGAAAGCGTTTCTTGTCCTCTTAGGCCTGAAGAGGAGAAAGTGGTCAAACTGAATGGTAGTTCACTTTAGGAACCAGACCCATTTCCCTGAGAAAAATTTGAAGGCCCTTTCCTCTTTTCAAATCACTCTTTTTCTTTCCATTTATACTCATTTTCAGCTTTGTAAGCATATACAAGTCGATGTCAGAAGCCCTTCTATTATAGCCACTTATTTTGGGGTCAGTGGTAACGTGAAGCTATATTTTTATATATAAACTAATACCAAAGTAAGAAAAATAAATCAGATAAAAAGACGTAAAGACTTCAGTTGAAATGCACAAGGCTATAATCTCATCTTTGATAATTGCTACAGCCCTCTGAACAGACAGGAACATACATGCTTTTCCTGTTATGCAGGAGACTCAGAACCTGAGGCGCGGGAGTGCCATTTGTTTGCTTGGTGTCACCGTCAGAAGCACTGGATAGTCTAACTGGGTATGAATGCCAACTACAGCTGCTCACACAAGCATGGTGATCAAAACAATGACTTCTTTTGAAGTAAATTATTGCCTGCGCAGGAATGAAACATCAGAATACTTCTTTTCTTTGATGAAGAGGTTCTGGAAGGTGTCCGTGAATCCAGTCAATGGGAAGGCCGTTGTTTTAACTTTGTTCTCCCGTATTTCTCCCTCACAGACATTTTTTCATGTTTTAAATGATTTCCCCCTCAAGTTTTACAGTGGCCACCAATAATGGGGGTTATAAAGATTGCTCAAATTGCGTTCTGTTCCAGGTTTGTCATCAAGATCATCTGGAGACAATGAGATAAAGACTGAAAACTCTCATCATGACCCCTGAGGTTCTTCACGCAGTGTTGCCCTGCTTCCTTTGCAGCCTCACTGCCCGCTGTTTATGCCTACATCTTCTTCCTGGAATTCTTCACGCTCAGTTATGTGTCTGTGGTTTTAACCATACTCTCCTTTTTCCTGGTCAGGCCTTAGCGCCACTCTCTGAACTGATTTTCAGGACTGTATGGCCAGTTACCTCACCCGTCCATTCTCCATTCACTTTTTCTTCCTTTACTGTAAGTGTAATATGTAACCTGCCTTCTCTACTATGTTATACTAGCAGTGAAGTTATTTATTGAATAGTTTTATAGTCTAAGCACTATCCTAATCACGCTTCATACGTTACTTAAATAGCCTATCATAAATAGCTGATATTGCTCTTAACACCCTCCCTGCCCACTGTAAATGAGAAAACTAGGTACGCATTTAGTCAGTGATGGGCAGTATCCTAAAATCAGATCTATCTGCCTTAAAGCCGACATTTTTTGCCATTAAGCATACTACCTCGTCTATGAATTAAGAAAGAGGAAGTTCAATGTCTTGCTTATTTCTGTATGCCAGTTCCTAGCCCCATGTCTGTTGGTGGATACTCAGTTAAGAAAGTGGAAAGTGAGATGCCAACTGGGCAGTGTCTTTCTGTGTCTTTGGGACATCAGTGAACTCTCAGTCCCAGGAAGACCAGTTGTTAAGGAAGTAAGGTGTTACGAGCTATGGACGTGTGTCTCAAGGGATGCTGCCAAGTCATATCCTAATAAAAATAAAATTTAAATTGACTTATTGCTCACTTGTGCTTATGTGTATTAACTTGATTCTCACAATAATCCTTTATGGTAGGTGCTGTCATGTCCCCACTTTACACAGTGGATTGCTGAGGCACAGAGAGGTTAAGCTGATGTCCCTTGTCACACAGCTAGTGAGTGGCTGAGCCAGGACTGGAGTCTGCTGTGCATTTGGGCTCCAGAGCCCACACCTCCAACCGCTGCACATTCGGCCTCCATGCAAACAGTCCTCTCACCCTCCTGCAACTTCTAATGAAAAGTCCAAGAGAGCTGTCTGACCATTCTTGCACCCTTTGACTAAGAATATCCGGGCATACACCTTGCTTTCTTTGCTGCTTCTCTGAAAGTACGAAGTCTTGGTTTGTAGGAAGTAAATGAAGCTCTTGTAAAGAATAAATAAAAAAACAAACAAATATAAAGCCTGGATATGCAGTCAGATCTGAGGAGACTGAGCCTTCTCTATGAAATTAAGAGTGAGGGTGGGAATACTTGAAATTGCTGTCTGTAGCCCTTCCCATTTTGTTGACATGTTTGCTTGTTAGTCTTGGTATATAATCTCCTGTCTCCTGGGGCTGTTACTGCTTGTCAGTCTCCTTTGCTAGATCATAAAGCTCCTTGTGCGTAGCTCCCTCTAATCACTTGCCTTTGGCCGGTGGTAATGAATGACGCTTGATTTGGACGAAACAATGGCAGCTCCCGTTTATTCAGATCTTATGAAGTGCCAAATGGTGGACACGCATTTTCTTGCTTAATAGCAGTAATCATATCAGTTTTAAACAAATTCATCATAAATGCAAGCAAAACACAGCCCAGACTACTGAATTCTTCCATTTTTCAACAAATGCTTATCAAAGGTTACCAAAGATTAGGTCCTGTTGTAAGCAATGAAAACACAACGATAATTTAAAAATAAAACAAATAAATGAACAAACAAACAAAACACACTTGATCTCTGGATTTGTGAAGTTTATAGTCCAGGAATTTTGAGGATGGACCAAGTTCTTCTCTCCTTTGGGTATTTCTCCACCCAGCCTACTTCCAATCTCATTATAGGGTATTGCCTCTTGAGGAAGGGGTTAGAGAAGGTTCAGGGTAGCTACTCATCAGTACCTCCATGGTAGCATGAGCTACGTTGGAGGCAAATGGAAGGGCCCTCTATTGATTCATCTTGGACCAACAGGGGCATTTGGGAACCATATGAAAATTGTTATATTTGATGACATTTTGCTTTCCCTGGTCTCATGTTCCCATCAGTTTCAATCAGTACTTGCTGAAGGCCCCTGGGAGGCTCTGGTTAAACTTGGAATTTGGATGAAGAAGAGGGGATACATTTCAGTCATGTCATGATATCAAGGAACTTTGATCTTGAGTGAATAATGACTAGTTTTCACAACTTGTTCCTTTGTTTTTCTTCGTAAATATGTATCTAAAAATATGCCTTTGCTTATTGTTAAAATTAGTTCAGTGAATATAATAACTGATATCTGTGCAGTCTTTTTTGTTTCAGAACCCTTTATTATTCATTATATCTTTTGAGTCTCACAAAAACTCTGTGAGGGGGATATTTACCACCCCCCTTTTACCTGATGGGGCCATTAAGGAGGTGAAGAGACATTCCTAGGTTTACCACTAGGTAAGGAGCATTCCATGTTTTTTGTACTGGACAATACTGCCATTACTTGCAATAGACATCAAGACCACTCTGTTTGCTGATGTGTGTGTGTACTTGAGCGCGAGACAGAAAAGAGATTAGAGAAAAGGAGAGAGGGACACTTAGCAAAGGAAAGAAAAAAATTCAACGTCAGCTGATTTTCCAACTCTGATTCCAGACCTCCATTCCCTTTGATGGGATAGAAGGTTTTTGGTTTGTCTGGATTGAGAACGAGAGAAGGAGAACCATGAAAAAGAGCCAATTGCTACAGATGACTAGGCAGAGAAAATGTGCAGTGTTGCTAGGAGACCAGCGCTGCTGTCAGGCTCAGGAATGAGAACACGTCGTCGGATGGAGGGCACTGGGCTGGAATTTGTGTTTGACACAAACCGTTGACTCACGCATGCCAGTGGGGCTGAGTCAGAATCAACCAGAGCTGAAAACAGTCAGGAAAGTTTTCCTACCTTTTTTGTTTTTCTCTTTTTTTATTTTTATTTTTTTCAGGTAGCAACCCCTAACGAAAGATTCAGTGGTGAATATGGGATATACTTAGACATTTTTAGTACCACCTTGAGGCAGAGGGTTTTAAAATTGTATTTTAAACCACCATTTAGGATGAGAAACCCTTTCTCCAAAAACAGTGAGCTCGAGGGGAGTTTTAACCTTCTTGTCTTCAGAGTTCCTTTGAGGTAGTCGGAATTATTGATCAAATGAATCATCTTTGCTGAGTTAGAGTCAAGATTCCTTTGTACAGTTTCTAGGAGAAGACATCATGGTGTGTCCTTACCTCAACTCAAAGACCTTGTTTCTCATCTCTGTGCCCATCCAAGCAGCCAGTGCAGCCTTAGGCATGTCATCTTTTCTCTGTAGGTTTCCTTTTCCTCAGATCAATGAGACCAGAATTGTGGATTACAATGCCTTTGGAAATATACAGCTTTATTTGATTCTGGGACCATAGACAGGTGTCAGCAACAACTTAACGTTCATCCTCCTTGGGTCACAAGGTGAACCTGGAGAGGGAGCTGATGTGGGTTAGTAAGCAGGTGCTCTGATTCTGCAGAGTCATGATAGTAACTCCCTCGTCTTTGCAGGGTTAAGGTAGCACTTCACTGTGTTTAAGAACTACCCAGCATTCCACTTCTCAGAACCGGGAAAGAACTTCAGGGAATGTTTTGGCTTTTGATAGTTTAAACACATTCTCTTTCTTGTCAAGATTCCAGGAAGCAGGAAGCTCTTGGCTCTCAAAATCCAGAGTGTTCTCCTGCCAAAGCACACGAGTAGCTCAAGATTAAGGACAGTTGTCTTTAACTGCTTCAATTTGAATATATATATATATATATATATATATATATATATATATATATATATATATATATATATATTATATTTATATTTATATTTATATTTATATTTATAATTTCACATCCTAAAATGGCTGGAATCCACCACTGCTGGCAGGGATGGTTGAGCCCAGGAAGAAACAAACCCAAAGTGGTCCAAGAAATATGAACTGAATGGATGAAATAAAATCTCCTCAATTCCCATCTAATACCTCACAGAGCAACAGTTTATGTTACCCTGAGCAGTACAAGACAAGGCTGTGCTTAAATTTCCCTGGAGGATTTCCTCTGAAAGGTAGCTGATGCATCTTCAGAAGAAATACTTTATTTTAGGGGAAGTTTAACTATGAATCATTCTAAAGTTCCGATTTAGTCATATTTCTCCAGTGTAAAATCTGTGATGATTCCTAGGACGGTGTAGAGTCTGACTGCCTTCGCCTGGAATTCCAAGTCTCTTATCCTTCAGTTTGATCTTCCATGAATCCTTTTCAAGTACCTCAAGCAACAACCAAAACTCTCTCCTACTTGTCTTTTCCTTGGTACCTCTACATTTCCGTATGTCTGAATCTTCCCCTTTCTTCAAGCCCCTTCTCCAGTCTTTCAGGAAGATTTGTCTGACCCCGGTGGTTTGGAAGAATGTTTTCTCATCTCAGAAATCCCATAAAGTTTTGCATGTACCCCTCTCAATACATTTATTCTTTTCTATTATTATTAAAACTATTATTTTCTTCGTGTTCTGGTTTTTTTTTTTTCTTTACTACTAAGCTCTGAGCTCCTTGAGAACAGAGTCCCTCTCTGTTTTACCTTTGTGATGGTCAAAGCATCACCCATATTACATACTAACAAGTGACAGTGGGGTGAGTGCGTGAGGTCTGGAGGAAGTGCTGTAGGTTGAGTGTCCTCTTTCAGGGTGCATGGAGAGCAGCAGTGTACAAAGAAAACTCCGCTCTAACCAAGAGGAGAGATTTTACAAGGAAGTCACTGTATGTGGAGCTGTTTTAATTCTCCAAGAGTTTGACTCTCTGTGTATTCCTCTCTTTTGCACTTTCAATCTTTTCTTTCTTAATTCCAGTTTTGTAATGTATTAAAGGGAACTAAGAGGATGCATAAGGGAATGAGAGAAAAAGACACAAAACAAATAGTTGACAATGATTTGGGGACCGAGGCGATGGGCTTGCGTTCACTTGTGCACACACCCTCTCTCTCTTTATCTTTCCCCTTGTGGCTGTGATGAGATGGGATTAATTCTATGAGATTCATACAAGTACAGCATTTATAAACTGGAAACTACATTGTGCTTGGAAAACTTAGATCACTTTCCCTTCACAGAGAAGCTTTTGCTGCAAGATTATAAATCATGATGTTCTAGATTAGGTTCAGCCTTACTGGGATAAATGAGATTTTAAGATTAAGTGGTTCAGTAATACTTCGCTAATGAATAAGTTGAAATAGTATAAGATTGAGTAAATTATTAACCACATAGCTTTCTTAGGAAGACTGAAGAGTAAAATCCGAGTGTCCTGACTTGCAGGTTAAGTATAACCAGTTTTTTGTTGATATGGGAATGCTTTTTAATCTAATGACAAGTCAGTCATTGTGTGATCTGCATCAAATAGCTGATCCTTCCGCAAAAGAAGTGCACTACCCTCAAAAGCTTTCTTTGTAAGCCCTCTTTATCATATAAAAAATTCAGGGAAGTCTGTAGTACTATAGACATGATTCACCAAATGGTCTTATTTGTAGCTCATTTGAAGTATGGCCTTAGTTCAAAGAGAGCAAAAGTCTCTGGTTGCACTTGAAATGTCTGTTTCTGTTATTGCAAGCAGCTCTTCCTCCAGCTCACAATCAGGGGCGTCCATACCCCACTGTACCGCTGGCTTTAGGAAAGGAAATTCAGTTTGCCATCAGCCAAGCCTTAGAAACGCTGGCCTTGCGGTTTGCACTTGTCCTACTTTTGTTGGCTGAGCTGTAGTTTCTGGGTACGTGGCTGTTGTCATCCCTCAGTCATGCCCACCAGAGCTGCAGTGACAGCCAGGGTTCCCAGGCCACGTGACAGGATGCACTCTAGGCCCCGGTGGTGGATGATCCTGCTATGACACGCAAGCCTGCATGTAGCTGATTAGTGCAGACTCGCCTGGAAATTGAAACGAGGCAGATGGTTTGTGGTTCATTGTGAGGAATAAGGTTGTATCAGGGCTGTCTAACAGTGGAAGGGCACCCAAACCATTGCGGCGTTTCTTATGGGTGAGAGTTAGAGACAGTAACCTCTCAGGTTTCCCTCTAGGTCTGCTGTGAGTCTGTGGGAGCAAGCCAGGAGTCAGTGGCTGGATTCACGTTTAATCTTTTTCACTGAAGTGTGACATGCACACAGAAAATCGCACAGGTTGTTAAGTCACAAACTGCACCATCTATTTAATGAAGACTGTTTACTGTCATCTGCAGTCCACTCAAAACTCCAAATTAGATACATCTGTTTCATTAGTGCCAACTTCTGATAATCAACATTTTCACAGCTGCATGCTACTGTTTATATTATCTCTTTGTATATCATGTAATTTTGGTTTTGCTATGTGCAGTGATGTAAATGCAGTTTTAAAATAGTACAGGAAGATAGTAACTGACATGAGGTTGTTACAATAGTGGTTTAAGAATAATATGTATTCTAAAGTGGTTTAAGAATAATATTTATTTTTCTGGAACAATATATGTTCACCGTAGATAATTTGCAAAATACAGGGAGGCAAAGTACTAATAAGAAATGTAAGTGATCAGTACTCCTTCAATGTCACCACCTAAGCCTAACCATTCATAACACTTTCATGTATATACCATTTCAGCCACACACACCACATGTGCATATTATTTAAACAAAATTTGAATCATATTGTGCATGTTCTTCTGTAACTTCTATTAATTAATCAATGTAAAATAAAACCTCTTAAATTTTTAAATGACTGTAATGTAACTATTACACGAACATACTGTAATCTGTTTACAAATTCCTGCCTAGTTATCTGAGCTGTGTACAGTTTTGCACTCTCATAAATACTGCTGGATGCTCATTTTAAATTTAAATATTAATTTCTCCTCATTTTCTTAAAATGCATTCCTAAGAGTAGACTTGCTGGATCAAATAGGATGCATACTTTAAGACATTTGATATAAATTGCCAAATTGTCCTTGAGAAAGTTGGTACTACTTAATACTCTAAATGTCAGCGGCTGAGAATCTATTTCCTGGAACCTCTGCCAACATTCTAAATTATACTTAAATAAAGGAAATTATGACCATTTGATGGATAGAAAATTCATCTCAATAGGCATTTTTTCATAGACATCCAGTATGAAACATCTTAAAAAATATGTTTATTGATCACTGTTTATGTCTTTTGTGCATTTTATTGAGGTATTGATTACTTTTCTTATTGGCATATAGGATTTTAATTTTTTGCTAAGGATGTTCATCTTGCACATACTTTTCTTAGTTTGTCACTGTTTCTTGAATTGTTTATCACCCCAATTCAGATCTGAGATAGAAGACTTACCAAGAACTAATTTGAAATAAATCCTAAATACTAGAAAAATAAATTCCCTTTTTAATCACTCTCAGAAGACTGACACATTTACGACTTTTTCTTTTTGATTTCAACATGTGTGTACCTAGAAAGACCCATGAATAGTACACAAAGATAGTGACTATGATCTTTTCTGGAATGGAAAGTAGTGAAATAGTCCAATAGTGCTTTTAAAATTCTTATTGGAATAATTTTAAATACACATAATTATCCTATTTTAAACTTTTCTAATAAAAATTTATAGTGGCTATAAACCAGTAGTTGCTCATTGATTTGTGCAGTGCAGGATTAATTAGGAATATAGAAGTAGACTGGACTTACATGTCTTTAGAACTGTGAGCAGATTGAACTGATTTGCCAGGAAAAATTTACTGAATATTTTAGGTTTAGTTCAATGTTTCTTCTAGGTGACAGATTCCTTTTAGGGGCTGGTACTAAAAAGCCTGTATACTATGGTTTGTAATAGAAGATTTCAAAATTAATGGAAGCCCTGTGAAGGATACTTATTTTAGCATTTACCTAGTAAACATTTGCTTGCTGTCTAGAACAAATCATGACAGCTAAAGCCAAGGTCATGGTCCTTTGCTTAGTTCGTCAATTTCAGCGTAAAGATGTCATCCAGGAACATGTTGATATTTATTGAGGAAATTAGGTACTTAGAGTGGATATATCTCTTGGAAGCTGTTGGAAAAAATGTCCTGGAATCCAGATTTAGAGCCAAGGTTATCTTACTTTAACAAATTGATCTACTAAATTATTTTTCTTGATTTAATTTGTTCTGCTTTTAAATCATTTCAAAGTCCTTGTGCAGTCTATGTGTAATATGATTATGATGTTTTGCTCTGGTCAGCTGAAAGATGAATGTTTTGGACTCAATTAACAGAAGTTAATGAAGTGAGGACAACACATAAGCATGAAACATGAAGCTGCCGCAAAAGTCTGGAATCTGAGGCAGGTCTGAGGTAATGGAAATTCCCACTTCAGGCAGGCAGACAATGTGTTTTTACTAAAGATAACTTTTTGAGAAGCCTGGCTGTGAGTATGGCTTGTTGGAAATGAGTGCTTAATGTGGGAAGGAGAAATGGCTGTGCAGATAGTCAAGATTTATTGTCCTATAAACTCTTGCCTCCTTGCTGTGAGCATTCCCTTCTTGGATGGGGTGCTCTTGATTACAGCTCCTGATTATGCTGGAGAAGAAAAGGAGAGGCAACATGACTAAGAGAAATCCCTGAATACTCTTGCAGAGGACACGTCGATTTTGTACCTTTAGAAACTCACTAGATAGTCCTAGAACTAGTTACCCCAAATGCAAGACAAGAAAGTTGAACCAGATAGTTTTGGAACCCCTTCTGTGTCTGCTAATGTACTGTAACTTCTAAGAGAATGAGATAGATGTCATTAGATGAGAACAGTCTCTTCTTGTCACCGTCAAGTCCCCCAATCCACAGCCTCTGTACGTGGTGAGATACTGCACTTTCCCTCCTATCTCAGTACTAATGATGATGATAATAATAATATGAAAAAAAAGAGAATAAATCTCTAGATAAAATCAATATGAGATCAAGATTTTTGACTAGTACTCTGGATCTAGCCTATTTCCTCTAGCCTTCCAAAGGATTTCCTGCTTATAATTAGCCTTCAATTTCCTCTCTCCTACATCATCAGTTTCTCTGTAGCCACTGGATGATAACCATCAGCTCACAAATCTACATTAATGCACCCATCTTAAAATAAATAAATCACCTTTGATCTCACTTTTCCTACATTATCACAACTTTAAAACCTTGTCTGGACTTCCGGTCTCTACTTCCTCTTCTCCCACTGTCTTCACTACTCATACTAATGAGATTTCCTTCTATACCACTGCACTGAAATGCACTCGTACATGTCCCCAGTGGTCAACACCTTCCTAAAGCCAGTGGTCAGTTATCTGCCTTCAGCTTTCTTGACCTCTCAGTAAGAGGTTCACTCTCACAACATGGTATCTTGAAACCCTTCTTTCTCTAGGATTCCTTTCCTTCACTCTTGCTAGATTACTTTCTGTGTAACTGGCTGCTTCCTATCTCCTTTCCTGGCTCTTCTGTTTTTACTAGACCTCTGCATGTTGGAGTGCTTGGACATTTCAGTCATTGATGAGATAGGTAAGAATTTTAATATGTAGGAATGAAGACTGTGAGGAGGGATAGGAAAGGAAGAATGCTGAATGTGTTATTAATTTTACAGGGAAGTTCTCTTTGGCTAGAACTTAGGGTAGATGAAGAGGAGATTTATAATATCTACTTTGAAACTAGGAAAATATTTCTAACGTTTCTGAACCCTCAATTTTTCCTTGTCCTAAAATCAGTGAAAAGTCAAAGGATGCTAACCCAGTGAGATTGGTGAGCTAAGGAAGCCCCATGTTGAAGGTAACAATTTCCTTTTATTGGAAACCAGAATCTTAGCAATGTCCTAGAGAAAAACAAAAAACAGAAGTGTGTCACCATAGACTTTCTTGTTCTTCTTGGTGTACTCTCTCCAAAGGGTACTTCTCTAGGGTCTGGGGCCAAACCACATGGAGGCCGACATTCATTCCTTAATTCCCTGAATATTTATTGAGCTTCTACTGTGTGGAAGACGCTGATGGGTGAGGCTGTCTTGGACAAATATACCAGAGAATAGAATTTTTGTTGGAACTATTTAAAGTGTCACCTATGAAAATACTGACCTCATTAATATGAAGTAGTTTTTCCATGGTTTCTCAGGATACCACAGGGCATGGAATGGTATACATAGCAAGAGTTTAGAGAGTCATAATAGGGAATTAAATCTGGTCTTTAAAAAAAATGCAACCTTTTTTAAAAAATAAAAGTCTTAGAAATTATACTTAAAATTTTTTGGATGTTAAAGAATTAATATATAGGAGAACTGAAAATTATTGCCAAAGAAAAAAATTATACATTATGTAGATCAGCAAACATGAGTCT
Organism: Vicugna pacos; assembly: GCF_048564905.1. Taxonomy (NCBI): domain Eukaryota; kingdom Metazoa; phylum Chordata; class Mammalia; order Artiodactyla; family Camelidae; genus Vicugna; species Vicugna pacos. The sequence continues at coordinate 57,580,542 of NC_132987.1, read as the reverse complement.
TTCCACTGAGCAAAACAGGTGACCCTTTTGAGTGACAAGCTGAAGATGCCATGTTAATGTAGGGAAGATTTACAAAATGATACGGAATGCCTCAAATTTTATCTTTTTAAAATGTGGGTATCTTCAGTCTTTAAACTCTATGCCTTTAGATGTCATTGCAACCTGGGGCTGTACCAGTTATTGCTCTGCACCTACTCCTGGTGACAGAGTGCTTGCACACTGATGGAGTCGCAATAAAAATAGGTTAAATCAATAAATACGTACGTGAATTCGCAAAGACCGGAAATGCATGTGAAACATTAATTGTGTTGTGTCAGGTTACAAAATACACCCCAGCTTGAACCTGTCAGCTCCAACCTCTCAGTATTCCTGATGTGATTCACTTGTCCAGTCATCATGACCCTGTCTCCTGACTCACTCCTTGGAAGAGAACAGAAACAAAATGACCTAATTATGTCTGAGAATTTTGTTATTGAGAATGCTTCTGCTCAAAGTATTTTGTTTTACTTTTTATTTAGGGTTGATTTAAATGTGACTGTTTCTATAGATACGTGGTTGAATATAAACAGTCTCACACGCAACTCATCACAAAAAGAGAATGGAGAACTTCTTCCCTTCGGGAAAAAAAGTGAAGAAATTAGCTGCTCCTTTCAAGGCCTCTGCCTCTCTCTTTTCCAGTCCTTTCCCCGCAGATCCTGGTGACATCTTGAGTTCTGGAGACAGCTCAGAGGGTCTCTGCTGGTCACCACAAGCTTCACTCAGTCCAAGAATAATATTAACTATAATCACAACAACCATGACAATGAATAGAAGGAGACTTGGACACATTCACAGGTCTCTGAGCATCAGGAGGGGAAGCTTTGTTGAAGCACTATCATTTGACTCTCTGACAAAGCACATGCCTGGTATTTAATGGGACATTAAAAATGCAAACAGAGCCTTCCAAACCAAATAAAATGCAAAACAAAAGTCTGGAAGCAACTGCAGATATAATTAAAAATATATATATATATATGTGTATATATTTTTAGCCAAGCTAGGGTCTGGTGCTGTTCTCCTATTTAAAGAGAACCATTGGTACTGCAGCCAGTCCCTGATATAATAGCCCAAGTTTTTTTGTTTTTTTTTTTTTAAGCATTGCTGATTCCTTGAATGCATTGACCAGAGCAAGAGTTTTGCAAAATGTCTTTGCCCCAAGAACATTCCTTTTGCCTTTGGTATCCTGGGAAGTAGAATTTTGTGCTCAGGCCTGGAAATGATTAATTCTGAGTCTCCCCATGGCAAAATGACTGTTTACATTGTAATAACCCACAGCACGCTGTCCGCAGACTATTGGACACTGACTAACTAGAAGCAACCTGTCCTTTACCAGTAGCTGCATTCCACACATGGAGCATTTTTCATAGATATGAAGCAATTTATAAAGGTAGAACTCTTAGCTTTGAAGTAAAACATCTCAGAAGCCATTTATTGGAGAATTCAGCTTGGGCCTAATGCACTGGCTTAATAGAAGAATAGCTTGACATAACTTATTTAAACAAATAAAGACCTTGGTGACAGAAACTTAGAACTAAACAGAATCAAAAATGTCCAATAGGATTTGTCCATGGTTCTCAACTACTCCCTGTTACCTCCCGAACACTGCCTGTCTTCACACTTACTCTTGCTCCCAGGTCTAGCATTATCCCACTCTGCTATTCTCTTCTCGGGAACTTGTTCCATATTGAAATTTTTGGTGATGGTTGGGGTAAGGGGTGGGTTTGCAGATATAAGAGATATTTGTGTTGATGGAGGGAAAAAGCATTCACTTTGTAGCAAGATATTAGCCCCATTTTACAGCTGATAAATCGGAGGCACAGAATGCTTAAGTCTCTTGCCTAAGCTAGTAGGTAGAAGAGCTGGGATTTCAACATGGCCAGTGTGGCTTTGCTTTTAAAATGCAATACTCACACATGATAACAGTACCAGGGCTATTATTAATTTATAGGTATTCACTGGACACCCATTAAGCCTAAGAAATACTAACGTTTCAACATTCAATGATAGAGCAATGGGTAATGTATGACGTATGGGGTTTCAGTTATTAGAACTATTAACTATTAGTTCTTGAGAATAAGCAGTTACTTTATTCATTTACTGAACTTAAATTTGTGAAGTGAGGCCATTATTTGCAAGGCACTTGGGTCTAGAGAGTTAAATAAAATGACGTTTGCATGTAGGACTGTGGTTTGGAGGAGACATGGTACGTCATATCTATCTGTTTATGGTATAAGAAACAGACCTAGAAGTGCCCAAAGACAGGTAAACGTAGAGAACTACAAGATTCACAGGGAAATACGAGGGTTGAAGGGAGTAGGGAAGTATCTGAAAACAAAAAGATGGTATTCCAGTTGAATTTTGAACACAGTGATGCAGGGTGACTGTGATGAGGGCTGAAAGACATTCCAGGAAGCTGGGGGAGAATTTAGGGGGATAGAATATCATTCTCTTTGACTGTTGCACATCAAGCAGAGGTATCCTGAGATTGGAAGACTAAGTTTGTATTATCGTGTAAGACTTTGATGAGGGAGAAAGCTCATCAGTCATTTATTGAGTACTTAATATATGCCAGGCATTTTATATGCTTTCTTCATGTAATTCTCACAGCCACAGGTCACTGTTGTTTTCTTTATTCTACCAATGGGTAATTGGAGGCCTAGACAGATGAAGGAACTTGCCCAGGGTCAACTGGAAATATACGAGGATTGGGACCCAGGCTTGCATGGCTCCTAACATATGTTCTTTTAATTCCGTCATACCTTGTTTCTTTCTGAAGGCAATGAGGAACTCTGAAAGGCTTCTTAGGAGAAGAATACATGAGTATATTTACTCACTAGGCACAAACGTGCTTAATGAGCATGAAGGAGGGAAGGCTAAGAGGTACTGGTGGCCTTAAGAAGGGCATTGGTAGAAGAATGGAGACTAAGAAATGATCTGTAAGACATGGTGGACTTAAAATCTGCAAGGCTTACTATTGTTTAGACATGGTAGGAGGGGCTAGTGAACCCAAACTGGGTGGCCTATTTCTATCTCTGAATTTTGTGGTTAAACCCACATTCCATCATCCTGCTGCTGCTTTTTGTAAGTCCTAACCTTTCCTTGAGCCGTTGTCCTTATTTGTACCTTATCACCAGAGTTTTCATTAAACATGTTGAACCACCTAGCAGTAAATGAAGTCTACTCGTAAGCTCCTGATAGCAGCCTTTCAATGGAATGTGTGATCTTATGGGCCCTCAGTTCTCCTGCAGTTGAGATTCATCCACGGTGAATTCCCAAGGACAGCATCTGTTGTGAATGCTGTCCTGAGGCCCAGGGAAAATGAACTGGAGGAGGGATTCTCAGGCAGTTGTGGCGGAAGGAAGAAGAAAGGAAAGCAAGGAAAGAAGATGTCTTAGTTTTATTTTTGACTCAGCTCAGTCTCACTTTATAAATGCTCTATGACCTGAAACAACAGCCTTGGCTATGCTAAGAGCCCCGCAGTCTGGAATGAAAGTCTCTTGGTGTTCCATAAGGGTAATCAAGAGAAAGCCAGCCGTGCAGTCATTTCTGCCACCCCCACCACTGCTTCCTATATGTCTAGCATGTTAATAGGTGGACTTTTGGCTTACAATCCCCTCTTATTTCTCTGAGGATTTATAATCAGATTCACCCATTTATGAGATAGTGGAACAAAATAGCACCAAATTATACTTTGATGTGAAATCTTTGCTTCACCCCTTAGGAATATATTGCATCTCAGGAAAAGTAGAGATCATAGTCAAAATTAGGCTCGTGTGACTAAGATACAGTATATTATTCAGTTACTTAAAACCAGAGAAATGATGACTTGACCAAAAACACGAATGACTACTTAAAAAAAATAGAAGAAAGTTGGAATTAGAGCAACTAAGAGGGAAATACTTCCATGAATCACTGACTGTAAAACATCCAGGATTTTTTTTTTTTGGCATTAATGGTCCCTCTAATTCCCACAAAATTAATATGTGAGCTTGAATAGGTTTTGTGTTCACTTGCACCTTTCAGAAACTTGGCAGTTTTGGCTGTTGAATGAGTTACAAGTTATCCATGAACTTCTTTACAAATCTTAAACCTAATTTAAAGATAGATACCCAGATTAGGAGTTAGCTATATGCTTTTCTTAGTAGTGGCAGATATTTTGTTTTTCTGATGGCTGCCTCCTTCCCTTAACCTCCAAGCATTTTAGAAACTTCTATAGCAGTGAGTTTCAGTAAACTGGGGGCCTCCCTACAAAGACTGCTTAGAGGTAAACATTCCTAGCTATTTGTTGCAAAACCTAGGTATTTCTCAGGCATTGTATTACATTTAAATAAAATGTTCTCATCAGAATGTTCGAAATGATTAAGTTAAGTGACATATAAAGCCGATTCAAATAAATTCTTGATTTTGGCCAAAACCTTAATTAATATCTCCGAAGTCTGAAGTTACTCCTTTTTATTTCTTCATTAACTTGCCATACTTGGTAAAAAATTCTTATCTTTTATCTTACAAGTGGAACCATAACTCAGGTGAAGTACGGTTTCCTATTGTTAGGGTTTCCCAGTGTAACTTACTAGAGTCATGATGGTAGTCCTCGGCCTCACAAAATCTCAGAAATTGGGCAGAAACCCTCACTTCCACAGTGTGAAAAATTAGAAGTCAGTCAGGCTTACGAACATGTGTGTGCTCTGAAGAGAGCATGGTTAGGGTTCTTGCAGGATATAAAAGAAAACTCAAGAATGGGTTTGTCCTGGTCCCTTATTTGGCATTCAGGGTTTTTTCCTTCTCTTTTCTTTTTCTTAATTCCTGGAAAGCTGTCCGAGCCAGGAGGCTTGCATCAGTGGAAAGAGGCCAGACTTGTTGGAGGGTGTGCGTGGCAGACACAGTGGAAGTGAGTCGTCCTGGAGGTGGAGTAGAGCAGGGCAATGAGGGTATGATGATGACAGTTCAGTTTTCTCCTTCCCTTGGTCTTTGTCTCCTTCAAGATGCCACTGTAGCTGGAGACGCGGGAGTGGGAAGGGCCTCCACAGCGGGTACCAGCCATCTTTCTAATCTCCGCCCTCCGGTGCTGGGTGACAGTTTAGTGCTTCTGTTGCTGCCTGGTGCAGCCGTGCTGGGAGCCCCTTGCTCATGGAGACTGTCTTTCTGTGATACATTTGCCAAACACCTCCTGAACACCTACTGTGTGCATCAGCTTCACAAAGGTGGGGAGTACACAGGGCTGCCGCTCAAGGAACAGTGGGGAAGACAGACGGGAAGACAGATCATCACGTTGTTGCGGCACAGGTCAGGGGATGATAGAGGCATGTGTACAGAAGCACAGGGTACAGAAGCCACTGCAGCCTGTGCTGCCTGTCTGGGCCTGCTTCCTCTCTGGCCCAGCCTTGTCCAAAGGACGTCCCGGGTACCAGGAGGCAACCCAGGAAGGTGGTTATCGAAGCGGAGCTTCCACAGCTGTATGTGCCTTGTGGTAGCTAATAGTCCCCCTTCCCCAGTCCGTTCAGCAGCAGAACGCCAGGGGCGAAGGAAGCCGCCAGTGCATCACCACAAAGACTCCCCCGCCAGTTGATGTCTCCCTGAATGGAATCTGGCCTTTGTTTGGCGAGTTTCCATTTTGTATGCGCCTTCTTTTCTCAACATCCTTTATTATCTGGGACGGAACACTGTGACCCTCTGCAACAGGGTTAAAATAACAGCAGTAGCTCAAATGAAGGTTGCCCTCTGCTGACCTTTTCACATCATCCCTGTGACTTGCTGTCTGTATCAGCAAATCAGTGGGCCCCTCTCCCCGCAGCTTCCAGCGTGTTGTTGAGCCTGTCAGGGCAATTACATCTCTGTTGCTCTTTTAAGTTGATGTAAACATGTCATCCTTTCCGTTCCCAGTCGGTCATTACCCATCTTCCCCTCACTCCCACTCTGTCCCCAAGTTGTTTTTAGCGTTCTTAGCTGACTCCCCATTCCATCTCCGAACTTTGACCATGTCTGAAACAATGAGAGTTTTTCTCTTGCAGTTCCTGTTGATCTCAGCCGTTTTTGCCTTGGTTCAGTCATGCGTTTATTTCCTGGGGCGGGGGGGGGGGGAGTCATCAGGGCCCCTTCTCTTCACTGTGAATTTTAAAAATTGATTCATGAGAAATTTGATGAACTCCTCTTACTTGGGCACAGGAGAGTATAGCATTTCACCATCTTATTGGAAAGGGACTGGGTCTTCAATGAGCCAATTAACAGCTATGGACTAAAATCTTCTATGCAGAAGTGTACGTCCTGCTGAAGAAGACACATCCCATCGGTTTCATTCAGTCAGGAACTGCTGCGGTGATCTTGGGAGTTTCCACGCCCTCCTTTGTACTCCATTTCTTTTTGGTGGGGGAAATTGAGGGGAGACTTCATCCCATTTTTGATCTGCCCCAGCTGCTTTTCTATCTCTACTATCCTCATTTTCAACAGCCAGATCCCAAGGTTTTTTTTGTTTGTTTGTTTGTTTTGTTTTTTCCCCCCTCATTTCTGAGTATTACAGGTTGAAGGTCAACTGTGCATTAGTGCTGGGAGTGTCAGGGAAAGAGAAGGGAGAGGGGAGAGGAGCTTCTAATTTAGGTGACCCCTGCCTCCATCTTCCTTATGCTCTGAAAGTAGGTTTTTTCCTATCCTTTCGTCTTTCTCTTCACTCCCATGTTTTTATGGAAAGATATTCTCGATAGCCAACATTGTTGTTTTTTACTGAAATGTAGATGAATTTAAAATTCTGCCTAAAATGAAGGCCTCGCCCCGTGCCATCTCTCTTTGCCCCACTCTTGAGCATCTCTGTTTGACTTGTCTCTTGCAGGAGGATCCTGTCAGGTGAAGTATAGCAGCTTCTTTCCTTCTCAGCACCCACGTCATCAGCCTAGACAGACACCTCCAGGAAACCCCCAAAGGACCAAGTGCTTGCTTCAGATGGAGCAGTGATGCAGGAGTCTGTTCCCAGGGGACAAGAGAAGGGATAGCCCTGATGGAGGGAGGCCTCAGGAGAGAGCTATGTGGGAGCAAAGACTTCATCCAGGGCCTGACTGAAAATAGCTTTCAGATGTTTCCCTGGGGACTTAGCCTCCTCTAACTTTTACTCCTAGTCCTGGAAACCAGTGCTGCTCAAACTTTCATGTACATACAAATCACTTGGTCAATTTTATTAAAATGCGGTATTGTCAGAGCAGGCAGATAGCTAGATATGAGCAGAGAAAGGGGGATGCGGGCCGAATGGCAGGAATTGGGCAAAAGGAGGGGCATGCGCCAAATGCAGGAAACCATACATCATGCAAACAACAGGGGTCCTTGGGCAGACAAAGAAAAGCAGGAACCTCTGGAATGATAAGAAGTCACACATTTTGGAGTGACAAGTGTCTTGGAGGCCAACAAAGAAAGGTGAGAAAAGGCAGGAATCTCTGTTGCATAAATGTAACCTTTTGCTCATTCTGCTCTCATTTCAATAAAATTAGCCTTACAGATTAGAAGTACCCATCATGCACTGATGCCACTGATGCCTTGACACTTCCCATCCAGACTAAATAAGGAAAAAAATCCCTCCTCCTTTTGGGAAGGTGGAGCTGGGAAGAAAATCAGGCATATGACCCCAAACCTTTCCCTCCCCAGTGAATACTCTGCCCATTCACTTTCACAATTTATGTAACCAACTTGCCAAAGAAACTCAGGGCAGCTGCTCACCTGAGCTTGCCTGCTCTCCCCTTGAGAGTGTACTATCTATTCCTTAATAAATCCTCACTTTACTTTCTTGATCTCCATGTCTCATCTCTGAATTCTTTCTGCGATGAGACAAGAACCTAATCAGGGGGCAGGAGGTGGGAAGGGACAGACTGGGATTTCAAAATTTGTAGATACTGACAGGCATGTGCAGAAAAGATAAACAAGATTATACTGTATAGCACAGGGAAATGTATACAAGATCTTGTGGTAGCTCACAGCAAAAAAAAATGTGACAATGAATATATGTATATTCATATATAACTGAAAAATTATGCTCTACACTGGAATTTGACACAACATTGTAAAATGACTATAACTCAATAAAAAAATGTTAAAAAAAAAAAAGAACGTAGTCGCTGGCAGCAGTTTCCATTCAGTCTGGCGGGGGATGAAGCCTGAGTTTAGCATTTCGAACAAGTTCCCAAGTGATGTCTTTGCTTCTGGTCTGAGGAAGCACACCTTGAGTGTCAAGACTTTCAACCACCCATCCCTATATAAAAGGAAGCAGGATAAGAAATTTAAAGTCAGACCTTCCAGACGTTTCAAAATTGATTCCTAGGTAGTTCTGAGTTCCACCTCTTTCTGCTCTACTCAGATTCCTCTCTCCTCTCTCCTCCCTTGGCTGAAGGTTGGCAGCCACTTCATCACGTCTCTCCACTGTAAATGAACCCAAGTTACCCTGAATGAGGTCACATTTTCCAAAGACATGTCTCTAGCCTGTGGCGAGGGGGGAGGTTCTGTCTGAGCTCTTGAGGCCTGGGAAGTGTAGCCTGTGTGAGATGGAGCAGTGTGTGGGCAGATTGTGGCTCTGAGGACCTTCCCCAGGCAGAGGAAGTGTGGGGCCTGAGCAGCTGCATGTGCTTTTCTAATCCAGTCTCCTGGACTCAGGAAAACAGACTGCACCGGTAGGTTTAAGGCATCCAGTGGCCTGCAGCTAGGAAAAAAGTCTCCATCATTTCTGTTAGTGACTAGAAGCTTAATTACAGTTTAAAGTTCTTAAAGAGGGATGAATTAACCCAGATTATCACCCACACCTTCTTGAAATTTGTTTCCTACAGATACAGCCTTTCAGAGTGTAATATTATGACTTATTAGATGACCAAATAAGTCTTTTTCATGTATATTTGGTGTTTTCCCAGTTCCTGGCTCACAGCTCCAAAATCTCCTGGAATTTCCCGTGATAAAAGGTGTCTTTTGTTATGTGAATGAGATGACTCTTAGAAAGCCTGAGGATAAACTAAGGATGCGAGCTGGTTGCCAGGAGAACCAAGCAGGTGATTAGAGAGTTGAAACTTTCAGCCCCAGCTCCCACCCCTCCTGCAGGGTGGGGAGAGGGGCTGGAGACTGAGCAATCGCCAGTGGCCAATGATTTGATCAATCACGCTTATGGACTGAAGCCTCCATAAAACCCTAAAAGGACAGGGTTCCAAGAACTTCCCGGTAGGTGAACACGTGGAGATGCAGAGAGAGCGTGACTGGAGAGGGCATGGAAGCTCTGCCCCTTTCCTCATACCTTGCCCTCTGCCTCTCTTCCTGAGTCACATCCTTTTATAATAAATTAGTAATCTAGTGAGTAAAGGGGTTTCCTGAGTTCTGTGAGCTACTCTAGCAAGTTAGTCAGATTCAAGGAATACTGCCGAAAGATGGGTCCCTTTCCCTGGCAAGCCAGATAACTCAGCGACAGAGCCTTGGAGCTTTGAAGAAAACAGGCAGATTTATTGATTTGCCGGGCAAAGGGGTCTCCAAGCAGGCTAGTGCCTTCAAAACTGTGAACCCACCTTAGGGATGGGGCAGGGTGATTCTATAGCCATAGCTTAAACAATAAACAAAGATAACAACCAGCAGAATCATTTTCTCATCATAAGTTATAGAATGGCGTCATGGTGTTTCAGGCGACCGATTCTGTAGAGGCTAGTAATTGTCACTTATTCAATCCTTTCATCTCAGTTCTTTTTGATAATTTAGCCTATTTTGTAGGGCTACAGCTCTGTGACCTTCTTCCTGGAGAACAACTTAGAAGCCAAGCATGACTATAACTTTTGATGACTGGAATAAAGTAGAAACAGTAAGAGCAATAGCTTTAGTTTGAACAGTTGTCCTGGAGCTGTGCGTAGTGACCAGTCGGTCAGGTTTGTTGACCGTTGTAAGGTCAAGCATAAAGGTAGAAATCTGTTAGCTTAAGTGCAGCCATTTCACTATTCCTCCTTCAGGAGGGGTTGTGAGAACCTCTGATTTATAGCCAGATCCATAGGACACCAATCTGGTGGGTCAGGGTCCCACCCTCTTGACCTCATTTAACCTTAATGACTTTCTTAGAGGCCCTATCTCCAAATACAGCCACACTGGGGTTACAGCTTCAACATATGAATTTTGGGGAGAACACATACATTTCATCCACAGCACAACTAAACACACACATTACAAATGACAAAGTATGATATATGCCAAGAAGGAAAAAAAGATATAGGCTCTTTTTAGAGCTATATTCCATGAATTTTCTTTATGAAGATTATTTTTATTGTCCACCAAAAATATCCATCAGTAAAGCCAGAAGGGTAAAATTCAGAATGATATTGTATTCTGTATTCCCTTTTTGGAAACCAGAGTCTATTTAATTCATACTTGCCTCAGTGCCCACATGATAATCTTTGACTTCCTTCAAGAGATTGTAATAGTTTTGTGAAATATAACTATGACCATTGCCTGACTCTTGCAATGTAATTAGCAGATGCCTTATGTATCTAAGTACCGGGCCTTCGGATATTTAGTGAAGCTAGAGAAAGAGAAAAATAACACTGTATTTGGCAAGAGTTCCTATCCTAGAATTTTGCTTACATTTTGTTTAGCATCTAAGGTCCTTGTTACATGAATTGGGAAAAAAAAATTTGTTATCATGGTTGTTATTCAAGTAAAAAGGGTGTAATTAAAAGCACATTAATGTAACTTTCAATTTTTCAAACTTAGTTTTACAAAAATTAAATATAACATCACTCTTTGGCAGAAGAAGAATCAACTTGAAAAATGTTCAGCTTTTATCCAAACTGAAACAAACTTGGATAAGTAGGGAGATGACTGAACACAAGACCATATATTATGTGCATCTTGTGATTATTCCTAACTCTAAAATGTCCTATTGAAGCTTGTTTATGGGCACAGAGGTCAGTGTTCTTACCACGTGATGCCCGTGTAGAACTGTGCTCAGTTTTGAGCTAACCATTTAGAAAGGATATTGTAAAAGGAGAGCTATTCAAGATGGAGAACAAGATGATAAGGGGTGTGCAACTCTGTAAAGTGAAGAAGGGGGAATATTAAGGTTAATTTCCTTAGTTCCAACCTGTGACACTGGGTGGGGTGGGGAGATTAGGGCAGATTAGACCTGCTTGTGTCTTCATATGTCTGCTAGCCAAGCAGGTAGTATCCATGTGGGATACAAAAGTTGAATTCATAGGTGAAACTTTCAGGATCATAGAAACTGCACAGTGTGAGAAAGAGTATTGTCCATAGTAAAAGGGCACCCTTGGGGAGGGGAAGGAGAGGTGTTGGCCTTTCTATAGGAGTCCACGAAAGCTTGATAACTTACTGAAGATGTCATATATTATAATGGTGATCCAAGTGTCAAGCTGCAAGCACAGGAGTATTTCTTTAGTTCTGAGACTCTATGATCTTCTCCACACCCTCTCCCACACCCTCCCCACACCCTAAAACCACAACAGAGCTAGATATCTCTTCTGATAAGAGCTGTCAGGTCAGTCTGAGTAGCAAGTGATGACTCTACTAGATCTTCAGAGACCAGGCCAGTCCACCTGCAGATTATTCAAAATATAGGTTCTTCAGGCTATGATCTTCTTTTAACACCATAATTATATACACTAGATGCTGTCATTGCCTAAACTGTAAATTAGGCATTTAGAAATCACAGTATTGGTGGGAGTGGCGGGAGCTCTGATTAGGCATTATTTCAGTGACCTCACTGTTCTGCTAGAGGGCCCAGAGTGTAATGCTGAGTAGTGGTTAAGAGCATTAACATAATAGGATCCAGATATAAATGCCTATATATATGGTCAGTTGATTTTTAACTAAGAGCCCATGCTGATTAAATGGGAAAACACTAATTTTTTTCAGCAAATGGTGATGGAAAAATTGGACAACCATGTGCAAAAAAAAAGAACCTCAGTCCTTATCTCACACCATATACAAAAATTAACTCTAATGGATTATAGACTAAGTATAAGAATTACAAATATAAAACTTCTATAAGAAAATATAGAGAGAAATCATAGTAAAAACTTTGAATTTGGTGATTATTTCTTAAATAGGGAATGAAATGCACAAACTGTACAAGAAAAAGAAATTGGACCTCATCAAAATTTAACAGGACTGCTCTTCAAAAGACACTGTAATTAAAATGAGAAGACAGCCATGGCCTGGGGGAAATTATTTGCAAAATATGTATCTGACAAAGGACATGTATCTGAAATATATACAAAACCTTTATAACTCAATAATAAGGATACAATCCAATTAAAAAAAAAGCACAGGAAAGATGATATATAGATGGCAAATAAGTATTTGAAAAGATGCTCAACATCCTTAGAGAAATTAGAGACTTGTACCTGAATGTTTTTTAGCAGCTCTGTTTGTATTGTTAATGACTGGAATGAAATGTCCATCAACAATTATGCAGTAAAACAAACGGCGGTATGCCATACAATGGACTACTACTTAGCAATGAAAAGAAATAAACCATTGATTCGGTTGCACCTCAAACTGTGTCTGCTGAGTAAAATAAGCCAGGTAAAAAACTATGTGCTGCATAACTCCTTTTTTATAAAATTATTTAAAAATGCAAACTAACCCATAGGATAGAAAGCAGATCAGTGGTGGCCTCAGAATGAACAGAGGGAAAGAGATGGATTACAAAGAGATTCAGGGAAACTTTTAGGGATGATGGACATATTCATTATTTTGATTATAATGTGCTTTCATAGGTGAATATATGTTATAATTCACATTGTGTTCTTTAACAGGTGCAATTTATTGGTCACCAATTATACCTCAGTAGAGATTATGTATATGCATGAATATGCACACATGCACACACATATGTATACACACGTATGTATACTCACACACACTTACATACACATGTTCTTAATCAAATTAATAAGCTCTCTGATTTCAGTTTATATTTGTGCAGAACGGTGTATAATACTACTTCCTTCAAGAACAATAATGCTAAGTACAAAACCAGATCTCAATAAATGTTAGCTAAAATGATTACCCTGTGGTAATGGTTCACCTGGTTTTAAACTTTATTGATTTGCTGCTTCTGCCTGTCTGTTTTTCCTTTAATTTTGAGACTGTTACTAGGAGCACAAGTGTGTTCCCCCTAGAACTGAGGCTTTTTTGTTTGCTTGTTTTTTGTTTTGTTTTGTTTTGTTTTGCAAGATCTGACTCTTGTGGAAGCATGAATGGAACAAATGGAGAAGCTTTGCAAGATGGCATTCCCGGGCCTGAAAGGGGAAAACCTTGTGCTTAGAAACTTTCCATTCTCCTCCGCAGCTGAAATGCCTCCCTTGGTTGAAATGCCTCCCTCAGCATTTCTGTTTTAAACGCCCTTTCTTGGGGGATCCTAACCCAGCTGCAAGAATTCACTGTGGGCTGAAACCTGGCAAAGTAAATCCCAGGGAGAAAAAGTGATTTGAAAGTAATATTCGTTCTTAAAATGACAAACATGTATTGCAGATATTTATCATTTTCTGTGTTGCAATTAAATCACTGGGGATTTTGCAGATCAGCAACAATAAGACACTTGACTTTGCCAAATGGCAATTTTCCTTTGCATCTTTTAATTTTTTAAGAGAAAGTAGACTAAGCTATAGCTCGGCAGAATCAACTCTTCGTAAACTTGTTATTGCCTCTACTAAATACCCAGGATTTTTATCTATTTGTTTTTATTTTTTTAACTGAGAAGTCTGGTGGTAGAGAAGATTAGGCAAATTATTTAACCCTTTTCATCTTAAAAGTGTGCTGTTTGAGCAAAGAGTGAAATGACATGGCTTATTTTTTTAATATTTCTTACTTGTATTTTTATTTTTGTTAATGGAGGTACTGGGGATTGAACCCAGGACCTCAAGCATACTAAGGACATGCTCTACCACTGAGCTATACACCTCCACCCCTGACATTTTTTTTTAATGCTATGAAATTCTGTATTACCTCATTTCCCATTTCCATTTTTTATTGAGAAAAAACAGAAACAAAAGCCTTGCTGTGTACTGGTTGCTCCTCATCATGACTATGTTGATGTTTTTTCTTCATTTTCCTTATTCTCTCGTCATTCAAAGAGACTTGTCAGTTATTAACAGCCTACTTCCTTCAGATCCTAACCTGCACCTACATCAATTGCAATTAACAATGTCCTATTCTCACAACATTCATAACATAGCAAATTATATGGCTGTAAATTATTGATGCCATAGATGGTGAATTAATAACTGCATGATCTACAAGTAGGAGACTGGCTACTTGGGGTTGCAGGCCAGGAAATGGCTACAAATTAATATCTTAATTTCAGAAGACGTTTGACAGTGTCTTTTAATATATTCTAATATTCATGACCAGCTAGAGAAATGTTTTCCGATTGGCATTATGTGGGTTTATAATAACTTGAAAGGATTTCTATGGTGTCAAATAGTAAGTTAGTATTATATTGGAAGGTGGACCCTAGTAGTAAATGCCAGCAAACCCCATTCTCTTAAAATGATAAAGTATGCATGAACCTGGGATAAGATAACTGAGAAAAGAGAACCATTTTATTGTACAGAAGAGTTTCTGTGACGGAGGGCAAATGAAATCTAGCAGACTTGTGTTTCCCCAGCATTCCTCAAAAAAACTCATGCATACATACACATGTTGCCACCAAATTTATGAGAAGGACTCAAAAGTTTGAGTAAATTAATGGGAATCAATAAGACATGTCTGCCAGACAAAAACTAATGAGATCTAGGACTTCATCGATGGAAACATGTCTGAATTTGTGTTCATTTCTGGCTGCCTTCTCTTGAAGAAGACACTCAGAGAGGATTAGAGCAGGTAATCTGACACAGCCATTGAAAAACTGGAGGTTTTTTTTTCCTGCATAATAGAAGATCATGTGGGAATGTAATTGTTGCCTTCAAATATCTGAAAATCTATCACGGAAAGAAGGGATTACATTACTCCTGTTTTTGTTCATCCAAAGTACAAAACCAGGAGCAGTGGTGGAAGTTATAGGGAAGTAGATTATGGTTCCATGTTAGAAAAGTTATGTTTGACTTAGATCTTTTGTAGGGCAGAATGGACTTTTTTGGAAAGCAGTGATTTTCTTCACACAGGAAACATTCAGCCAGAGACTGGACAAATATCTTGGGTTAATTTAGATTAGCATTTCTCACAGCATGCCCTGGAGAGCACTACCCTCACAAGATAGTCCACAAGACTCCAAGCCAACTAGCTTTGAGAGAGAGTATATACGATTCGTCTTATTTGAAGATTCACGATGTGCATCTCTGAAAGTCCCACACTAAAGAAACCCATTTAACTTAGCGTAACCCTGCCTTTCTCAAATGTATTTAAATCCTACAAAATCTTTCATGTTTTGTGGAACAGGTATGCTTCAGAACACATACTGAGCAATGCATTACAGGAGGTAGACCTAATGACTTTGATTCCATGAAACCATTCTGTCCATATTTATTAACACATTCAAGTGTCAAGCAACGTGTATTTGTGTATGTGTATTTCCTGTGCTCATGTGTGAGAGAGTGAGGTTTAAGGCATGCTTCTCTGTAACTGAGAACACGGTTGTCTTGATGGTTGATAAATTGATAGCATAATGAACAAATAATCCTTTTAGGGTCCCAACTGCCTCAAAAAAACTACAAAGAGGTCATGAAAGCCAGTTGTAGTCACCACACATCATCAATTGCTCATCAAGAGAAAAGTAAGCCCACAACCCCAGAAATATTTTTTTTTTAAATTCTCTCCTCTTGCCTGCCATTAAGGCAAAAAGCCAATTTCTTGAGAGTAGTGAGGGAGGGCAGGCGTGATGTGAAAGAGTGAATACAGAGGTTGAACCACATCTTAAACATCTGGCTTTATTTATGTACAAGCACCATGCACAGAGTGTAATTATTGTGATTGAAAATAACTGTGTAGACACACAGACATGCTAGGTCAGGATGTATATTTCTCTGTCCTAAATGCTGATTCTACGCACCGGATGGCACTGCCAAGATTTAGTTATAAGCATGAGTTCTGAATGTGCAGAGCAGTTTTTTTTCCTCTTCTCTTTTCTGACTTTCTGGGTTTTCTTTCCCCAATGTGGTTTTCTTTCTAGAAAACTACTACTTTGGCAAGGGTTGAGGACTGAGTCACGGACGTGCCCTTACTCACGTCTTCTGTAATTTGAAGCCAGAGTCTGAGGCAAATTCCATTACTGCTGTGACAGGCGATGGTTTAGCTCTTGAAATGCTATCCACACACAAGCCATGCACACACCTGCAAAGCTATTTTTTGTTGTTGTTGTTCCTCTGGAAAGTCTTAGGGGCAGGAGAACATGTAGATAGGAAGCAACAAGGAGAATCCCTTTCCTGTCTCTCGTAAGACTTTTTTGTTTTTTTTAACTTGTGAACGATATGATACTGATCCAGAAAAAAACAGTGCTTCCGAAATATGTTGCAGCTGATCTTCAGCTGTTGTCCCTGTAGTCCAATCAGACCCTAAGTCTTCAAACACAATAAGCTGCTCCAGGAGAACATTTGTGTGAATATTTGATGTGAATATTACATGCCTCAATACAGTTAGCCAAAGAGATGGAAAATAATAGCTTTGAAATAGGCCAGAAGAGGTAATATCAAGCTTAAGCTTTACTTTCTCTGTCTGTCTCTGTCTCTCTCTTTTTTAATGTACTTAGTTATTAATGTCAGAGCCCATCAATGATTAGCAGGTAAAAAGATCTCTAATAAAATGGAGCAAAATCTCAGGTCCTTATTTTCAAAACATTTTTCTTAAAATTAACAGAAACAAGTTTTTAAACAAAAACTCTTGAATCATTGTGGTTTAAAAAAAAGAAGAACAAATATGACAAATGAAGAGAGCTGCATTGGTGAAACTTGACCTCTTCTGTGTCATACAGTCTTCAAGGCACCTCCAGGTTGGTGAATATGGGGAATCAGAAGACCTATATGCACCAGGAAGGATGAAATAAGCAATCTGTGATAAGTACAAGGCAAATCTAGATCAATAACAAAAAAATTACCTCTTGTTTTTGAATAATATGGCTTAGCTTATGTATTTCTTTTCTTAGTGTCATTGAATCCCAAACCAGGGAAGCATAAAGACACATTCTTAGGTCAGATGTCCCAGGCATCTCTATGCCTCAAGATCATCCCAAGGTTTTTAAAGCCTAGGATTTTGGCTCACAGCCTGGGAAGGTCTGAATTGGTAGATCTTATTTTGGGCTCTAGCATCTGTTTCCAAAAAATTAAAATAAATAAATTAATAAAATCTACCTAGGTGAGTCTGTTGTGCCCCCGGGTTTAGGAACTACTGCTCTAGCTTCCTTTTTCCTCCTCCCCACAAAAAGGTAGAACCTTACAGTC
Source organism: Vicugna pacos (assembly GCF_048564905.1). Lineage (NCBI taxonomy): Eukaryota > Metazoa > Chordata > Mammalia > Artiodactyla > Camelidae > Vicugna > Vicugna pacos. The sequence goes on along the minus strand of NC_132987.1, from coordinate 57,563,125 downwards.
ATTGGATTTTCAGTCCCATAAAGTCAGTACTTTTGATTGCCAGTTGGATGAGAACGAAGATGGAAGGTCTACTCTATCCTTTTATTTGTAATGTCTATGATGTTTTTCTTTCACATTCTGGATCATTTCAATTCTGTCCACTATTATTTGAGTGTCTACTATAAGAAAAATACTTATGAGACTAAAAAATGAATAAGGCAAAACCGTGCTCTAAAGAGGAAAATGGGTTCAACTATCTACAATAAAAAGCAAGTGGTCTTAAGTCCCAGCGTGGAGTAAAAACACAGTTCTAGAGAGCGCAATGGAATTGACCGTGGTTAGAAGCAGTAGAGGGATGTGGAGTAAGTGATGACTGAATTCTTACTTGGAATGTTTGTAGATTTCTGTGTCATGTCAAAGGGGTTTAAAGAAGACAGGGGTTTAAATCAGAGGAACCCTAATGGGTTTGGATGGAAGTTCATAGCATGTTAAAGAAGTAATGAGTCAGCTGATGTAGCTGCTTGTCAGAGAAGAGCAGAGAAGACCCTTAAGAGTGACTGCAGTCAGATTTGGGCTCCTCCTGAAGATTTCAGGCAGATGCACCACTTTGGAAGTGATGAACATTTAGGAGAGCATATGGATGCCTGAGGAACATGAATGAGATGTGACCATGTTAGACATGGTAGAAGGAAGGTTTGTGTTCAGACTCAAGGAGTCTGGGGATCTTAAGAATAGACGTAGTTGGGATGTGGGTACTTAACTGACATTGAGCTGGTAACGCGGTGGCAGGTTGGGAGGACGGAAGTTGCTGTGGGTGTGAGGAAGTGTATGGTAGGCACAGCCTTAGCCTGCTGGTTCTGATGGGTTGAAACAAGTCTGGTTGAGTGACAGGGACACCAATACTCTTAGCCACAGTGATTTTTAACTTCAAACAATGCATATTTGTTTCAAGATGAAAAACAAACCTTGACTATTCAGTTCTTGAAATAACTCGAATAGTTTCTGCTCTTCTAATAATATGCATTCACTGCCTTCCAAAAAGATTAAAGGATAGAGATTAAGTAAAAAGAAGGAAGTGAAAATTATTAGATAATTTCAATGCCCAATGATAATCGTTGATAACATGATGAGATATCTTTCCAAATCTTTTTTTTTAACCTATGCTTGTGAGCATTTGTTTCAAAAATGTTATCACTTTGCTAATATTGTACATAACCTGTATTTTATGCCCCTAATGTATCATAAAGTTTTTCAGTATTCTTAAATCTTCTTCTACAACACTAATTAGAATGGCCTCATAGTGTTTCATGCTATAAATTAGCACAACTTTCCTTAATTTACACTAATGGGCATTTGATTAGTTTTACCCTCTTTTTTTTTAAACATTTTTTATTGATTTATAATCATTTTACAATGTTGTGTCAAATTCCAGTGTAGAGCACAATTTTTCAGTTATACATGAACATATATATATTCATTGTCACATTTTTTTCTCTGTGAGCTACCAAAGATCTTGTGTATATTTCCCTGTGCTTTACAGTATAATCTTGTTTATCTATTCTACAATTTTGAAATCCCGTCTATCCCTTCCCACCCTCCGCCCCCTTGGCAACCACAAGTTTGTATTCTATGTCTATGAGTCTATTTCTGTTTTGTATTTACACTTTGTTTCTTTTTGTTGTTGTTAACCCTCTTTTTATTTAGCTGTAAAGTTTATTGAGAAAAATCCCTTTATACAATCTTTGTCTTCACATCTCGTTATTTCTGTAAAGGAAATTCTCATCTGTGCAGTTATTGTGTTGAAATATTTATTTTTAATTACTTGCCATTACTGGTCCCTGTGACAAGCTACTCCAGGGACAGCATCAAGGACTAGAGTGGCCCCCACATCCAACATGAGTGAGAGTCCTAGGGTTCTACTCTGTTTCCATCATCATCTACCAGGGGCTCATTTGTCCAGAACAATAGGATTTGTCCTCTTTACATGAGTCGACTGTGCTTCCTTTCCTCATCTTCCACGTAATTAAATCCATATTCTATGGTCATAGAAGTGAAGGGATATGCTTATCTTTACTCTTCTGGTGTTTGGCACAGATTATCTTTAAGACAGTACTTCAGAATAAGTGTGACATGGTATCAGTCAGGTTTAACCAGAAAAATACAACCATATACATATTAAGAGATTGACTGTACGGAAATGGCTTAATACTGATTGGGGGAATAGCTAGGTGAGTGTGCAATCCACAGGACAGGCCATCAGGAGGAGCTGACTTGAGTCCTTGGTCATGAGCTGAAGCTGCTATCTGCAGAAGAAAGTTAACTTTACTTAGGGAAGGAGAAATTTTCATTTTAAGTCCTTTCAACTGATTGAATCAGATCCACTCAGCAAATCTAGGATAATCTTTCCTTAAATAGACTGATTATAGACATTAATCACATCTACAAAAATACTTTGACAGCAACATCTAAATCAATGTTTGGTTGGGGACTATTAGCCTAGCTAAGGATACCGTAAAACTGACCATCACACTTCCGTAATTAGCCTTCATTCTCTCTCTCTGTCTCTCTCTCTCTGTCTCTATTTGTCTCTCTTTTTCTCTCAGCTATAATTGGAATCAGGATCTATGAAAGAATTTGGGGGTAGGGGGATGGGCAAGAATAAAGTCTAGTAAACAGGAAGGCAAGTTTGTGGAAAAAACAATATTTTCACTGATTTTTTTTTTCAAATGCCTTTTCTTACAATGAAAGCTCTTTTCTTCCATGCTGAAGGAAAAGCAAGTGTAAAGAACTTAGCTGCCAGAAAGCTCAGATCTAAGTGTAAACCTCAATTGTATTAACTTTCTCATCATTTAGAAATAAATCTAAGCCCCTTATCTTGGCCTACAGTGTCTTAGATGATCTGAGCCTTGCTTGCTTATCCAGTCTGCCATATGTTATTAGATTCCAGACAAACCAGCATATATATATGCTGGCTTAAAAAAATATATATATGTATTTTTTTCCCTTAAAGATACCAAAGATCTTCTTCCAAGAGCCTTTGCACTTTTCTCTTTGCCTTGAATCGCTTCCTCTAAGTCCTCCCTCTCTTGGCCTTGTTATTGAGTTCTGAGCTCAAATATTACATCATCAGAGAAACTTCCCTGGCCACCCTAGCTAGAGGAGCCCCCTCATCCCCAAATTACTTCACTCCACTATCCAAGTTTAATTTTTATAGTGAAAAGCTCTACCTATAATAATCTTAGTGATTTAACTTTTTTCTTGTCTCCACTTTATCTGCACCTTTTTGAGAACACAGACGGCCTTTGTTTCCCCCCAAATCACACTGACAAGAGCCTTACCTGACATCTGGCAGAGTTGACTCCATGCTTGTGGAATGACTAGATGATTCCCAACTTCCCTTCCAGATACAATTAATCACTCCTGTCTGCATTTTTTTTCTCAGTCCTTCCTTCTAACACTGTATTTTCCTGTTATATACATTTTTACTATAAGCTACCTGATGATAAATATTGTTTTTGGAAGTGGTACATATATCCTCTGTTGATAAACGTGTGCTTTTGCAGAATTAATCAAGTGTCCCTGGCGAGGTGTCTCATGCCCCAGTCCTGAGTGGACTATAATATGTAAACCTCTTAGAGTTCTTGTTGGGACCACAGGGAGACAAATGGCAGATCTGTCGGTTGTGTGTGATGGGGTCCAGGAAGCGGTGTGGCAGCTGTAAGGGAACTGAGAGCCGAAGGAATGTGCCTTGGCCGAAAGTTTCTGTATCATTCCACCACGCTGACTTCTCTGTGCTGTACAGTTTCTCCCATTTGGCATCTGGTTCAGCCGAAACTAATATGCCATGTGTTGGGATTATGAAGTGTGGTGAGAAGGTGGTGAGTATCTGGGGAATAATTTCTCCTTCTAACTATGCTGAAGAAGGACTGGCTGATGATTTTCAAAATCTCTTGGGAATGGAGTTGGACACTTATTCATTTCCTTGTTTGTGCTTTTGTTTTGTTCATATTTTAAAAACACTTGTTTGAGCCTGCATATACTTGAACAGATGTGCAAAATGCTAACCAAAAATAAAATTAAATGTAAACAGCTTCCTCTTTGATTTTATATGTTTCACAAAGTGTTTATTATTATCTGGAAGGCTTGTAAAGTGAGATATTTCTGTTGTTTTGATTTGATTTCTCCCTGGAATTCATCCAGATAACATTCCAAAACTCCTATTTTAGTAACAAAGACCCGATTTGAAGGCGGATTTGCTAGGAGAAAAAAAAATTAAGATATATTTTTTACTCCACTGTGTGTGTGTTCAAAACATAGCACCATTTTATGGGCAGATTATAATTTAAAAGTTTGAATATATTGTATTTTATAATATTTTATGAAGATATTTTATGAAATATGTTATACTTTCTCCACTGTCTACATTGTAAGAGGAGCATGAATTTATGTCTGTTATCAGGATATCATTAGGGCAGTTTCTGGTAATGGATTAATGATTACATCTGCTCGAAGAATTTCTGAATTAGAAATGTGCTGTGTAGAATTTCACCAACTCCTAATCTGGAAGTCATAAAATGGTGTACAACAGGGCAGGCAACAGATACCAAGCACAGTTATATTTTTCATGATTATCAGAAGATACTTGTGATTTGTGATCGCGCTTCTGCAGATGTGCACGTTCTAGTTTCAGAAGGAGAGTTTCCCCGAATGTCATTTGCTTTTATGAAGTCGCTCTTGCAAGAATGTAATTTTCTTTTTGTGTTTCAAGGCTCTAAGGCCACCTACATTGTCAGTATTATTATGAAATAACTCAATTGACTGGATTTTATTTCTTCCTGGAAAATTTCACCAGCATAGATAAAGGCAGGCGGTTCCTGTTTAAGTGATTGACCTTGACCCATAGTCCAGCTTTGCTAATCTTCATAAATTATGAAAGGGATGATTCTCTAGCTGAAGGTGGTTAGCAATTGTAAACCTAAAATAGTAAATGAGAGGAACGCTGCAAACAGAGGTGGAACTGTCAGCATTTTATTTATATAAATTTTTGGATCACCTTTGGGCAGGATGGAAAATTGTAGCCCTCCAAGTCTCCTGAGGTTAGATGGGCTCCTGAAGTGGCTTCGTGTTATCAGTAGCATGTCCTGTCCTACAGTGTCCATAAAACACAGGTCAGGATAATTGCCGATGAAAAAAGACAGTAAATTCGTTTAGCTCTAAGAAATGGGGAACTTCAACTTGGAGGAAAGATAACAAGGGAATTTAAGAATTTTGTTCAAGTTTCGGAATGACTGTAAGGAAGAAATAAGGTGGGACTTCTTAGAAATGGCTGGAAAAGTCAGGACCAGTACGAATGAGAGGATTTTGATAGAGTTACAGTGCAGCATAGTCAAATCTAACCCCAAATGCTCCTCATCCCTGAAAGGGTTCCCGCCGAGCCTTGGCAGTCCAGGGGCACTGTGGATGTAGATTGACAGGAGAAAACTGATTAGAGTATTTATAAAGCCAGAGATATGTTTTAAGGCATCATGCCTCCCTCAGGTACCACCGCTTACTGAGTATTTACTAATGTAAAATATTGTTCTAGAAACTAGGGACAGGATCTAAGCATATATTATCTCCTAAACTTTAAATCAGCAAGTAAGACTCATAGAGGCTAAGTATTTTGTCCAGTAATTGATGAAATTGAGATTCAAAGCTAGGGTTTGTTAACCCCAGGGCTTATTTTGTTTTTGTTTTTTTGTTTTTTCCTTTTCCATCCAAAATGAACTTGCTGACTTAGCAGTCAAATTAATTAGATTTCCTTATCTCCTTCCTCTGCCTGCCGTCCCTGGAAAACTAAAAGAGAGACCTTGAGTACAGTGGAAAAAATCGTTTACTGAAGGTCAGAAAACCTGCATTTTAACTCTGATTCTGCTTCAATCCTCAGGACCCTTATATGAACCTTCCACCCTCACCCCATCTACCCCTGATCTCTAGTGTCCCCTTCAGAAGATCAGAGGGGTGGTCTCTGGCCTTCCTTTCAGCTGAGACGCTGGCTCGCTCTGTGACTCCCGCCTCCTCCAGGGAGCTCGGGGGGCATTGTCGAGGGTATGTGGAATGTGGCTTGGGACTGGTCGTCATCATCTTTTATTATCGTTTCTAATCATGATGTATAAGCACTTGGCTGATGACAAGAACAGTACAAGGGCTCAACAGGGTAGAAGATTCTCCTAATAAAGATCAATTCCTACATAATGCAGTCGCGCCAAGCTCTGCTAGGCTACTTGCGTTCTGCCATTCTCCCACCAGCGTAAAGTACTAGTTAGAGGAGAATCAGAAGTTGCTGAAAGCTGTGAATTACCCACAGCAGACCAGCACTCTTTCCACTCATCACCGTGTGGCCTCATCATCTCCGTTTGTCCATGGGATCTACGTGACCTCCTGGATGTTACAGACACTGGTTCCTCACTTTTGATTTATTCCCCTGGTTCTCAGAGGGTGAAAACTGCCTGCATTTCCATGAAAGCATATGATAAGCCTCACTTGAGATCTTACTATAGTTAACCAGAAACGGGATCAATGTAAAACTCCATCTTCCAACACACATTTACACACACACACACACACACATACACATATACACCCTTCTATTCTTTTATAATAGTGATATTTCAAAGGCGATTTTATTTATTTATTTTTTATTGAAGTCTAATTGATTTACAATGTTGTGTTAGTTTCTGGTGTACAGCGAAGTGAGTGATTCAATTATATATATATATATATATATATATACATATCCTTTCTCATATTCTTTTCCACTATGGTGTAAAAGTGCTTTTGGAATTCTGTTTCATTCCATATGCATCTCCAAGTGCTTTCTTACATTTACTCTCTCACAATCCTTTACCAATGGGCTATGTGTCTGGCTCTGTTTTATTTCTGAAGATTATATAACACCCATCTCTAGTGGTTACACTTCAAGTGAAAATCTCTACCTGCCTTCATTTTCAGTCTTTGAATTGATCACCCTTCTTTCCTACTCTGGCTTTCTACCAGAATGTTCAGTGAAAAGCAAACATAAGGGCTCACCAGTTTGCTCCAGAATGTGGGGCTCTGGGGACACATTTTCACTGCCTCTTGTTATTGAGAATAGTCAGCATGCTGGAATCCCGCTTACCCTTAAAAGGTAACAGTAACTATGCCAGTGTCAAATAGAAACCATTCCTTTGAATCCAGGCCAGAAGTTTCAGTGTGGGACTGGAAATGATGTGAAATAAAAAAATATGATATTTTTATTCATAGGGTGTTCTGAAGGAAGATGCTATATTAATTTTTACAATTATTTCTCACAAATACAATAATCTCTTACATTGTTCCATAGCTTTAGAGTTTGTAATCTGCTTTGTTATACTTTGATGTATCCCACAATACTCCTGTGAGACAGATGGCCAGGATACTTATAAATATATATTATATATTTATACATACATTATATATATATATATATGTGTGTGTGTGTTTATTTTGAAAACAGTGACATTCATAGGATGTCCTAACCAAGGATACACATAGTAAACAAGTCAAATTTTTCTCAAACCACATTATCTAGTGCCTAATAGTGTACTCTTTCTGCTGGCTACACTGCAATTTCATGGACACTTGCAACAAACTTTATGAACTAGATCTTTTCCTTTATTTAAAGCATCAAATATCCAGTGAGCCCCAGCCCCGAACACAGTGCAGAATCTGAGATTCCTATGCATGTGTATTAAGTTAGTGACACATCAGGGGAGCCTACTACAGAGAGGTCTTCAGCAAAATAAATACAACTCTTCCTTCTGGTCTCCCCACTCTCCTACCCTTGCATTCAACAACGAGGGCCAGTGTAGGGTATGTAAAGCAGCTAATTGCCAGGTGACATCGCGGCACTTAGAGACTTTAATCATTAAGCTATTTCCCTTGGAGGAATGTGTTTTGTTGTATGGCTCTGATCCTAAATTGTGAAAAGTTAGGTAAGAAACTTACGAAACTAATTATGAAATGATTACTTTCTTGTAGGTTGAGAAATTTCAAAAAGCTGAACTGCCCATGACCATGAATTTTTACGTTCTGTCTACGGTATTGCTTTCCACTTAACAATTCAAAATTGTCCTTATGACTAATAGAGGCAGATTGTCTCTCTCTCTCTGTCCTTGGGGACCTATAAAGCCATACAAAAGCAATTGGGAGAAATTACTTAATTGAAGTTTTAAAATGTTAATGATGGGTAAACAGTGACCAGACCAGATGCTGAGCTAGTGACCTGGGTCTGTGGGGCCTTTCAGGTTGCACGATAGCTGTTCCTTCCTTTGAGCATTTGCAAGTCAGGCATGGAAACTTTTAAGCAGGCTCTGACAAAAGTGCTGGGCTTTTATTTTGTAATTGCACTAAGTAGAAGCCCGCTGTGAACCTCTCAGGACCCCTTATTGGACTGAGACGTTGAGCATTTTGCTGAGTAGGCAGTAAAGTTTTCTTCTCTTTATTCCCACCCTCTTGGTGAAAATGCACTCTTAATAAGCGTAAAGGGGAAAGGATATGAAAATAATAAATGAAAAATTTGTGTTGAGCACAGATTTTTGTGCTTACCTATAGGTCACCCGAGCCACCAAATGGAACTTGATGACTATTACATACTAGCTGTGTTGTAGATGCCCAGTAAATATTTGTTGAAAGGATCTCATGTCATTTAATTCAGTTTTTGTATATAGTATGATAGAAGTATATCCAATCTGTCTGCAAGGCCAATCGTTTTCCGGATAATAATTCAGTTTGCTCTGAGTCAGGGCCACTTTGTGTGAGGCCAACAAACTAAAAGATATGCATGACTTAAGTCAAAACCATCACCATTCCTCAAAAAAAAAAGAAGCTATTTTGCATATTCATGAATATAAAGATAAAATCCATTCCCCTTCATAGGGGATGGATATAATTTTTTTATTAGTCCATACATCAGTTGTCCCAGGTGACCATTCAGATCAGATTCATGTCTTATGTAAAGATGGTCCATGTCTTATGTAAAGATCCATGTCGTAAGTCTTGACTTTGATGAAGTGCGCTGATTTTCTTGTTACTTTGCAAGCTGCAGATTCACTAACCATTAGTTGGTACTCTCTCTTGGAAGCCTGAAGTAACCCTTTTTTTTGAGTACAGGTTTGTGGACTAAAGAAGCAACCTAATCATTTGTAGACCCAATCATTTTATAGATCCAATAAAAACGATTTAAATGTTCTGTTTCCAATCCAGATCGTTCCAATCTCTCCTAGAATCTATGCTGCCAGATGTGCAGTTGTCCTGGTGGTCTCCTGCGTGTCTTTTGATAAAGTGTAAGACAAATTTCTGCGGTGGCAGTTACTGTGGGCGTTGATGACACAAATGCTGAATCATTACATGGCAAAGGATTAAAAGGCTGAATATACTTTTAAGAAATATCTCACGGCAACCAGACTTACTGTTCTCATTCCAGTATGTTTTGGTTCTGTTCCTTAATCCTAGAGTGTCTAGTAATCATTTTAGCTGTATTATATAAAGGAATACAGGGAACAGACAACTCAGTGCATTCATTTGATTTATTCCATCCATCCAACACTTACAAGATGTTCTAGGCTCTGTGAGTAAACAAGAATGAATAAGTCTTATTTTCTACCCTTAGCAAATTTATTCTCAGTAGAAAATCAACTTAAATAATCTCTCGGATTGATTCCTCTGTCCTGTGAGTCCCCATGCTATTTTGGAAGCCTTCTTGGGGATTTACTATAGTCTGTCTTTAGAGTCTTCTATATGTTTCTTGTATGCTTCTTGGCAGATTTGGGACTCCTGGAAAGCAAAGACTGTTTTCCTCATTTCTGTGTCCCTGGTTCCCGGTAGAGTTCTTAGTGTGAACTGCAAACTTAACACGTTTTAAAAAGGAGTGAATGATCCAACAGTTTTGCCACTAACAATCTATAAGACTTTAAACTAGTAATCTAGTCTCTCTAAGGACCTGTATCTGCATCTGTGAGTGAGGAAGTGAGGATAATACATGCTACATCTTATAAAGTTATGATATCAAAATGAGATGCATTACATTTTGCAAACTGTGAAACATTCTACCAATGCACAGACTCACTCTTACTAAAAACTTAATATGTTCTTTCATTTAACTGTGAGTTGCCTTTTAACTGCAACTGGCAGTGATGTTTGAAGGGGTCTCAGGGACCTTACTACTAGTGGAAAACTCAACCCTCGTATGTCCCATAAATTTTCCTTCCTTAATGCTCAATTGTTAAATTAAAAAAAAATAGATTCTAATGAAGCATACTAAGTCTAGTTTATTCTTCAAACTTTTAACCTCTGTCTTGTCTATAAAATGTGAATTATTGTGGCATATGGTTCTACTCAGGGCATGATAAATACTGTATATATTGGGAAGGAAACTATAAGGTATCTTTCTGGCTTGTCTTGAGGAAGAAATAAATGGCTTATGCAGTCATTTCCATCTCTGGCTTCCGTGATTAATGCATCCTCCAGGAATGACTTTCTCCAGGCTACAGTGCCATTTTCTATCCCTATTCCATCCCTGGAGTTTTCAATGAAATGTGAACTGAAAAATATTTAGCTTTTATTTTAGATAACTTTTTTTTTCTTTGACTCCGGCTTGTCTCTTTTACATTTTTTTTTTCCATTCTCGAGTAACTCCATTCTCATATTGAGATTTCTAGATTTCTATCTAGGAGGAGACCGGAGGTACTTGAGATAACGTAGGGCTGCTTTTAGGGTTTGGAGGTGGAGTGGATGCTCAGGGAGTGGGAGAGACCTCAGCAGCTCGCGTGCCACCAGGTTCTGTGTGTCTTACTTTGTTACTCACTCACAGGCTCCGGGAGGCTTGGGACCAGTCAGGAGTCCATGTTAGTGCCAGGTCTCGACTTGCTGTGTCATTAGGTGCAGTGGATGAGCATTTTGTGGAACTGTTTGAGCGTGTTTTGCATTCTTTCATGGGATGGATAGTTAGACAGGCGTGGTCACCAGAAGGGATAAGGGAGAGGCTCAGGAAAACAAAGTTTCTTATATTTACAGTTTCTAGAGAGTCCCTGCAAGGCATGAAGGGATCATGTAGTGGGAGCGTCAAGGGGGCCAGCATGACCAAGTAGTTGGGGGAGCAGAGAGAGGGAGTGAGGACCCCAGGGCAAGTGTCTTTGCTAGGGGTCAGGGTGGAGTACATAAACAAAAGTCAAGAGGATTTTTTTGGAGTATTTGAATGTCACTAGATTGCAGTCAGGGGACGGAAAGAAAGGGAACTTGTGGCAAGGACCAGCCTTATCACATTGATGCCCCTTGGGCAGAAGCTCACTGCCTCTACTTATTCACTGCTATGGGAATAATCCGTTGTCTTTTTTTTTAAATTATAATTTCATTTAATAAACTTTGCATGCCTGCAATATGTAACACTAAAAGAAAAGAAAAGAGAAAAAAAAAGAATTAGACACAGCATCCATAGTTAAATTTCTTATGATTTGATTTTATCAAAATGCCTTACCATAGAATCATCAACATTCATATTTCAAGACTGATGTGTGTCAGTGATTTAAAGTAACCTTAAAAAGCATACTGATTAATAACTGTTATGAAGAAAGCAGTATCATGCAAATAGGATGCACAGGTGTGGAAGATTGGGGTATTGAGACTGAGGAAAAGTACTGACTGTAAAAAACTGTCCATTTACTAAAATCTTAGATCACAGTATTTTATTATTTTCTGTAGATTCTATCCAGAGCACTGATTCTTCCTTGGACTCCATACGTTTGTTGAGGTTCAGGAGTCTATGAAACTCATATAAGTGGATGAAAACCTGTGTCTATATGAGCATCTTTCTGGGGAAAAATTTAAATTTACCCTAGATTCTAAAAGTAATAATTCAGTAATATTAAGAATCACTAATGCTGATTAATTTGCTGCTTCTTTTAGGGAAGACAGTATGTTTGGTGGAAGAATCCTAGAATTGGAGTGGAAAGACATAAATTATAGTCTTTAATTTTTGCTTTCCACCAGTCAGACTTCGGAGAAATTATTCAACTACAATGTCTATTTTTAAAATGGGCAGACTTTCCTTTCCCTCCTGAGAGTCAAATGAGATGGGTTATGTGACTGGCTAGAATAAATAATAAAAGATAAGCCACACAGAGATTATTACAATTGCCTTAAATTATTTGTGCTTCTGCATGTGCCAATCTAGGATACATTTTTTGTGAAAATTTTATTTCACTACCAAGGAAACACATCCTTCCTATCTTGCAAATGTTGACAACTTGGTTTTTCAAAGAATGATCATCCAGTTTGTAGATTTTTAATGTTTTTGGAGCCTTTTGTTTTTAAATGAATCAATGTAAGTATCTAACACGCCATGACCACTGCCTGGTCTATGTTCTAACAGGGGCAGAGCAGGGGTTGTCCCTGATCTCTGATGGATTCTAGCAAGGGAACTTGGAAGAACTAGTTTTGCTTTCTTTGATCCAAGGTGAGTGGTAGGTTGAGTGAGTGAGACTGTGGAAAAAATAGGAAGAATGGAAATGAATGTGATTTGACATTAGGTTATGAGTTGAGTTCCCTGCGTTGTCTCCCTGCAATCGTATGTCATATTCTTTCTAAGACTCCATGTTACTGCTTTAAAGATGGAGATAAAAAAGAATGATCTCACAAGATTATGGTAAGCATGACGTAATTGTATGTGTAGGATGCAGCTTGTCAACTATAAAGTGATGTACCACTTTAAATGACATTCGTCATTAAAGAATAATCACTTCAACACAATTCCAAAGTGCAGAATAACTGAATCACTGCCTTGGAGTTTGTTCTGATGGGATTTCGCTAGTGCTTTATTTATTCAAATATATATATATATATATATACATAGGTGTAGAGTATATGTGTTCATTATTTACTATTTGTTTGGGGACATCTAAGAAGGATGCATCATTAGTTGAGAGCATACTTCTCAAATGAAAAATCAGAGATGAAATAAAAAGTGAGAAAGCATTTGGAAGAAAAAGGAGAGTCATGTGGTAAAAAAGACAGAAACTGCCTCTTCATGTTGGAGAAGAACAGAGATAAGGAGGAGGTGGTAACTAGAACTTTCAGAAGTAAATTTAATTATGAATATGGAAAAACAGGAAGCCAAATGACACAGAAGTAGAACAGTAGACAGTGATTGTAACAGAATAAAATTATCAATAGGAAATACTCATCTAACTGGTATATAGTTGTGAGAGACTCTTCACTGCAGTTACCGTGTACGATTTAAACTAAACTCCTTAACACTTGGGCACGTAATCTGCTTACACCTCTTGTTCCCTGCCCCGAATCCAGATCTCACTGCTAATTAGCAGCACATGTTAAGGTAAAAGCCCAGTAAGACATTCCAACATGAGATCTGGGTTTGCTTCAAATCCCCCAGATCCCCTGAAGCTCAACAGATGGTTCTCAGTCATTTGTTTTTCATTTAAATGGGAAGAACTTCAAGTTATCAATAGCACAACACTCCCACCCTGCTGCCTTTAGTGTAAATTAAGCCAAAGGGCATATTAACAGTATCTACAAAATAGCAGAAGTAGAAGGGAAATGGATAGGAGCCCTGATGAGTGGCTAAGAATCGATATATAGATCATAGCTGGTGGGTCGAAGGGAATGACAAAGAGGATGTCCCCCCAAATGGAATGGTTCACAACAGAGAATAACTTATATAAGGATTTAAGACTAATCTCTAGTGAGTTTAAACTTTGTATATCTCTTTAATAAGCATTATATTCATATAAAATGTGATGACGATAATAGGATATTATGGAGACTAGCTCACTCAGTTACCAGATGCAATGGGATGGGTGAGGTATCAATGCTTCCCCTTCCTATTTTATATACAGTGAACCAGAGAAGTTAAAACTTTTTCCTAAAGTCATGCAACCAATAGCACAGGAGGCAAAGCTGAAATGCTGGTTTTCTGATGCCATGTCCTTTGTTTTGCCAAGTGTTCCTACTGGCTAAAGAAGCAAATTAGAAACCAAAGGAAAAAAAAGAAAAAAAAAAGAAGAAGGAGAAGGAAAAAAAATAGTCATTTAGCCAGATATTTTCAAATATTTAAAATGTATTTCATTTTCATTTCCATAAAGTAAAATTCACACTTAGAGTATACTTTTGACACTACATGGACTATTACTTTTGACAAGCCCGTGGAGTCTGGTAACGACTACCACCAAAATTAAGATACAGAACAGTCCCATCACCCCCCAACATTTCCTCATACTGCCCTTTTACGGTCAACCCCTCCCTTGCCCCCAGTCCCTGACAACCATTTATCTCTTCTTTGTTCCTCAAGTTTTGCCAATTCAAGAATGTCTACAAATGAAAGCAAACAGTCTGAAGCTATGCAGCTTAGAGTTTAGCTTCATTTTTTTTTTTGCAGATATTTTATATAAGTGAATGGAATCACCTGGAAAATATGTAGCTATTCCCCTACATTTTATTTGTACCTGAAACTGTGCAATCCTGTAGAAACTGCTGAATTCTCCTGTTTATTATGAAACGTAATGTCCAAATTCCAAGGCAAAACATTGTTCAAGTTATACTACTGAAAGGCTGTACCTAATACAGCTAGAGGGAACACCACCATGGAAGATGGAAGCCTGACTGTCACTGTTCTTGAGTGTCTCCAGCATTACTAAATCTGACTTTTGATTGATATTATGAGGAATTGTTATTGACACGTGATTAGGTGTATCAGCTACCTCTTTAATCAGCCCTCTGCACAACATTAGTACATAGAGATCTATGTCAATTCCTTGACATGTCTTTACATCTGTGCCAGGTCTTATGTGGCCACTTGATAGGGAACAACATTAAATCTTTTCAGAACATTGTGTTCAGTTTGAATATTGCTTTTAAAGGTATTTCATACCATGAGCTAAAAATTGCAGGGAGAACTAAGTTAGGAAATTAAATACATATCCAAAAGCAGAAAATAGGAGCTTCCCTGGTTGCCAAGGGAACTGTTGTATGCAAATGTCTTTTTATCGCATGTTTGACTGTGAAAGAACAAAACTGTTGGAAAGGGGAAAACCTCTTCATCTTGAGTGATAGCATATGAATACTACTCCCTTCTGCTTGAGAACATAAACAAAAACATGGAATTTCAGGCTAGATGGTCTTCTGCAATCTTTTGTAAATTGCTGAAACCGTAGGGTTTGTAATTCTTGTCTGTAATTCCTTGATTCTTATGTAATTGAACTCAATTTTTTCCCCCCAAGAAGAACTTTGCAGTTTATTTTTATTGATAACATATACCAATTTCTTATTATGCTTTCTTTCTTCCCCTTTAGTCACAAGATGATTTAACTTTTTAAACTTTTTTATTTTTAAATAAAATATTAGACTTATAGAAAGCTTGCAAAAATAGGACAGGAATCTTGCAAAAATAAGGTGTCCTTTACCCAGTTTTCCTTCTTTATATTATCATGGTATGTTCAATGGTCAAACCCAGGAAGTTAACATGCGATGCCATCCTATTAAGTAAATTACAGAACTTATTCCAATTTCATCAGTTTTTCCACTCTTGTCATTTTTCTGCTCCAAGATTCAGTCCAAAATCCCAGATTGTATTAGCTGGTGTGTCACCTTAGCTTCCTCCAGTCTGTGATAGTTTCTCAGCCAATATGTCTTTCATTGATCTTGGCACTTTTAGTGAGTACTGGTCAGTAGTATCTTGTTAAACTTTTAAAATATTTGTCACAAATCTTAAGTGAAATTTTAAATGTTATCAATCTTGCATTTGTTTCTTAGTGAGTTATCTGATTATATTTATTAGAGTTTTAGTGATTTTTGCTTAAAAGTTACAAATACTCCATCTATAATAAGATTTTAACATTAATTACATTTGTTCAAAAATATTTCTCCCAACAAGATTGTTATTTGATGTACACAAGGGTTTATTTTGGCTTTATTTTTTCTAGTTTATGTATGTCCACATTGACAAGCTTTTTTCTTTGTGATGTCTTCTAACATAAGAAATTTATTCTAGTTGTTTTATAATTTGATTATTTTAGGGCACTTAATATTTTAGTTGCTTTGTAGTTCACTGTGTCTTTCGTTACTTCTAAGCATAAGAAGATTATCCTTATGCAGATATCAGAGATGTTCACATGTGTTTTATTCTAGATTTTTAAAATATATAATTTGAAATGTCTTTTAGTGCATATACCTCTTTACTCCATCTATAGCTTATTTTGATATCGGGCTGAGATCAAAGTGATGTTTTCTGAATAATAAGCATTTTTCCTAATATCATTAACATCATTAACATCATTAATATCATTCATGTACTATTCTCCTTGATTGATATTGCCTCATTTTTTCTATATTAAGCTTCTTTGTATTCTAAGATCTGTTTGTGGGCTATTTAGTTTATTGCATTCATTTTCTGTCCAATTTTCTCTCACTAATGGATAATTTTCATTACTGTGGCTTTATTATTGCACGTTCACTCATAGTTTTTGATTTTTGACATGTTATCTCTTTGGTCTTTTCCATTTTTCAGGTGAATATCAGAATCATTTGGTCAAGGTTTAAAAGCATCTTATTATTTTTCTAATTATTTAGGTCTTTTCTACCTCTTAGTGAAAGTTTATAGTTTTCTTCATATAGCTGTAATATATAACTTATGAAAGTCATTGTTTTAAAGGTCTGCATATCCAATCTATAGATGTTATCTTTTACTTTTATATATTTAAATTGTTTACTGAAGGAATACAGGAAAGCTAAACATTTTTATATATTACCTATTTTTATACAGCTACTTGATTAACTCATTAAATCTAACAGTTTAGCAAATTGCTTTGGTTTCCTCAAATAATGATAAATTTTGTCTCTTTCTTTTATGTACATTTTTGTCATATCTTGATTTATTGATCAAATTTCCAGAATGGGGTTAAATAGCACTGTGGATAAGGATTTCTCTAATATTTTGTCATTAAATATGATTTTAAGTTTGAATTTAAGTTGAATGCAAGAAACAGATCAGATATTTTCATGAAAAAAGGAAAAAAGAGGGAAAGTCACCAATTTCCTATTGCCTATTGATATTTCTAGAGGATTATTAGTTGTGAGGCACTGGCCGTGTTTGACATGTGAATATACAGTTCTCTCCAAATGAAATTGTCACATTGGGGATATTTAAGAATGAATACAGGTAACACTCTGCAGTTTTCTTTAAAAAACAAAAAATCCCTGGATTTCTCTATCTCCTAAAATTTTCTTCTTAATCATTATCAGCAGGAGATTAAATGACGTCTACCTCTGGTACAAGGACTTCATGGTGAATTGAATCAACAGTCACAGCTGGTGGGATCACCAACTTTTTTATATTCAGATATCAAGAGCTCCATTAAATCAGATAATATATGTGAGGTGCCAGCAAGATAATATTTACTTAAGAAACACAGTCTGGCTTTCTAGGAATTGGCAAGTGCCAAAAAAAAAAAAAATCAAAACAGCCAATAAGTGATATTATGAGTCAGTGGTAATTCTAGGCTTTCTACCTCCATTGTGGCTTCTGGAAATTTCTCCCTTGCGTTCCTCACTGTCCTCCCCCTAGACTTGCTTAGTCCAAGTCCTAACTCATCACCATTTTCTTTTCTTATATCCTCAGAGAATACATTTATGCTTTTAAAGAATGTGAAACATTTGTGCTTTGTAAAGAAACTAAGAAAACCCAAAGAAAATAAAATATAATAATAGCATTGTAACAGAACACAAGGTCTCCATTCTAAGAATCACAGAGTTTCAGTTAATTTTAGGAGCGTTCACTGAGCATCAAGCCCTGTGCAGGGCACCACAAAGACTAAGCCAAGACACTGATGGTCAGACAGACTCTTGGTCTGAGCTGTGGCTGCTGATCTGGGTGCACCACCATGAGAGCATCTTCACATGGAAACATCTAGCAGAGACCATCCCCCTGCAAGTGCATCAACTGAAAAGAAGAGATGGAGGGTTTCTGGACTCCCGGGCTTGCCTGGGATAGCTCTTTAAACACTTTTCCCTGTTCCTCCCAATCCTGACTTTACAGTAGACCCCTGACTTTGCACTCTGTTAAATCAGGACTCAGAGGAATTACCAACCACTTGTTTTCACTTGTGAGGATCCAGGGTGTGAATGGCTTTCCTATTCTCTTGCTAAATAGTCATTTTTCCCTCTAAGGAAAGGACTAACATATATCATTTGTCTCTTATTGGGCATGATACTGTAAATTTATGTTTCAAATCATGGAAATTGTGGGGATTATCAGGTACTCTTCTGGAAATGTGTGGAAATAGAGGACCTTATTGATCAGAATAGACAAAGCACTTTGAATGAAAGGCCAAGGAATGGAGTACTGAGGGCCAGGCAAAAACATGGGCAAAGAAGGTGGGAGAAGCCTAGTTTTAGGACTGGATTCTGTGAAAACAGGAAGGAGGGTGGATGCTCAGACCCAGAACAGAGGATGTCCAGTGTGCAAAACACATGCACCAGCGTCCAGGGGAAAGACAGCTATGAGAAATCCTGAGCAGGGAATGATGAATGGAAATTAATGGTATGTGAGTCCATTGCTCATTTAAGAGTCAGTAATAGTAACAGCATCTACTTCATTTAGAGATCTATTTTACTTTATTTTACTGAAAATATAACAAACATTTACAGTGTAGGTTAACTCATGATCTCCTTCCCTATAACCTGCTGTTTCATTATCAGATCTTAATGTCTCACAGTGAATTCTTTTATTTTAGAACTCCCAGGTACTCAGCCACTCTCCCTCCTATTAGTTAAGAATGGATTACTGTACTTTACATTGGGGTGGAATTAGCTGGCTGTGATACCCTTTCTGGTTGTCCTTATGGATAGAACGCAGAAGTATGGCACCAAAAGGCAAATTTATACCATCTCTATTTCATAGTAAGGTATTATCTGTTTGGGATTTTCTCTCTCCAGATCTAAGTGGCAAGGAATTAATTAGGCATCACATGCCTCAGAGCCAAACTCCTAGGGTTGGAATTATGTTCTCTGTTATTTCCCACCCTACTAGCTTGGGCAAGTGTCTTTTACTTCCAGTGCCTCAATTTCCCCATATATAAATGAGAATGACAATACTGCCTACTCTATAAAGAGTGTTATGTGGATTAAATGAGTTACTGTTTGTAAATCACCTAAAATAGTGCTTGTCTTGTAGAAAATCTGATGTTTTAAATAAAATTTAGAGATTCTCTCCAGCCTGAAATTTTCATTTTATAGCTTTGTACACTCAGTAGCTTTTCATTGAGCTCCTGATAAGTACCATGATTTCACTGATTGAAAAACATATGATATGTTCAGTTTACAAATCTCTCCTCATTTCAGTTTGTTACAATAGTACAATGAGGAATGTATTATAAGAATTCTCAAAAATCTCATTTTTAAGTAAGTAGGGTTAAAGAAAGGAAGTCAATGACTGGATGGATGGATGGATGGATGGATGGTTGGATGGATGGATAGATGGATGGATGGTTGGTTGGATGGATAGATGGATGGATGGATGGATGGTTGGATGGGTGGATGGATGGATGGATGGATGGGCTGGCAGATGACTAGCCAGATGGATAAGTTTCTGTTGGTATAAATATTACAAATCTGTGCAATTTAAGCTTTAAGTATGGACTTTATTTTTAAAAACTGGATGAGAAAGGGTTTACATAATGTAGGAATAAAATATTTGCAGTGAAGAGAACACTACTTTTTAAAAAAAGAAATTATGAAAAAATGTGTTTGTTTTGGATTTATGCATTATGTGTTGAAAATCCACAAAAATCAAAAAAAGAAGACATTAAAAACAAACTTAAATGGGCCAATTGAATTTCACTTTTCCAGAAATGCCAAGAAATGAACAGAGCCAGAGGCAAATAATTATTATTTTAATGAGCCACAATAATGCATAAAAAAAACCACTTTGTACTTTTCTGATGTGTTTACTTCTCCACTAGATTAAAACATTTACATAAATGGTTGGAAATCTCTGAAACCACCCAAATGTTTTTCGCTGTTATATTAATTTTTCAATCCAAATTTTTGATTATTTGGAAACATTTCATATTGGGTGCTTGGTAAGCATAAGTTTCCAGATGTCTGTAGTCTGGCATTATTTAGACTATAAACATCTGGAGGGCTCGCATGGTGTAAGGCAAAGATGCTTAATTAGGGTCTTGGGGATGGAGTTTTCCCAAATGACTTTGGGAAAATAATTTCCCCTTTCTGGATTTCAATTTTTTCCCTTATAAAGTCGAGGGGTTTGGACTAAGGTATGCCTAAAAGTTCCTTGCAACTCCATAGCCAGCCAGTTTTCACACCAGCAGTTTAACTGGGATTTTTGTAGACATTGCTTCCTTTTGTTTTACATTTTTGACTGAGTCCACTCCTCCTTGGAAAATGACTCTTTAGGATGCCTTTCTGAAAGGCCAATTAGGCTCCAAGCACTTGAGTCGGCTTCAAATAATCAACATGTGTCTGTGGCAGCTGCCCAGCCAGACCACGCACAGGAGAAGTCACCCCACCCCTGGGTGGGCTTCACACTAGAGCCCCACACTTAACTGTGACCCAGTTTAACTTCACTGTGTAGCTAGGACTGATCAGACATAGGAGGCTTTCATGAAAGGGGAAAGCTTTGACTTTTAAGATGAGACCTGGAGGTCAGGTCTGTTCAGCCATAAAAAAAAGATGCTTATAAGGGAAAGTCCTTGAAGGACTCATCATGGCTTCTTTGAAGTTATTGCTGACACTATACTTACGGATCCAGCTTAAATTAAAAAAAAAAAGAAAAGAAGGAAAAAAAGGTTGGATTAAGATGGAAAAGAAGAGGCAAACTGGGCTTTTAGGGAAGTTTTCCCAGTATTCCCCAAAAGGAGTGTTTTAATTGATCTTACTTTTTTCCTAAATCTCTTTGATTTTTACACTATCCAGGTGACCCATGTGTGTGCTGATTTCATGTCCAGTGCTGTCGAGACATCTGATACAGGTGTCTTGAATCACTACCTTTGTTTGCACTAGAAATCTAATGTCGAATACCTGAGTCTTTCTGGAGGTGGCAGCCACCACAACTAATGGATGAAACTTTGAACTAATGTGATAGCTTCCTACTTTATTACAGAAGTAGACCGACTGTGAACTTTTCTAATCAAAGTTCTCAGGCTGCTACCCATGATCATGACTGCTGGCGGAATTGTGTCCACTGGGCAAGGCATGTTAATTTCATCCTCATCATTTGTGTGAACATCCACTGAATGCCTACCCTACCTAAACACTCAAGATAACAAGAAAATATGACAAGTTCTTGTCATCAGGATGCAGAGAAGACATACTTAAATAGAAATAATTGCAGCAACATCAGTTGTAGGTTTTCAGGTGTATGTATGTTTGTGTGTGTGTTTTAAGTAGTGTCACATAGATTCTTCCATTTGTTCCTCACAGCAACCCCTCGAGGTAGACCATACAGGAATCATCACTGCTATTTCATTAATGAGGTTTTGAAACTAGCAGAGAAGTATGGTGACTTGGCTGAGGTTCTGCAAATGGAAGACAGACCCAGCTCCTCTGGCTGCTCACTATTGCAAAGTGTCAAATTAACAGTGTAGTTGACCCCCGAACATGTGTTTGAACTGCAAGGGTCCATATATACGCACATTATTTTCAATAGTAAATGCTACAATACCACAGTACCTACAGTACTACAGTATCCCAGGATGTGGAACCACAGATATGGTTGAACTGCAGGTACGGAGGGCTGACTATAAAGCTATACGGGATTGTTGACTATGTGGAGGATGGGCGCCCAAACTCCTGCATTGTTCAAGGGTCAACTGAGTGGGAATGACCATGAGCATCCTGCCATCTATGGTTGTAAGGATAGAGGGATGTTCTCATGTAGACCAAATCAATAAATCACTGAACCCATACCACTGAGAGTTTTGACCATTTCTCAGTTCTGGAAACCAAGCTTAACCTCTCCAGGCATTCTGAATACGAAATGCTCACACTGTACTTCTGGATTGGAAAGAAATACCTTGTATTTTGGCATAAAAAATAGGTGTCTCTTCTAGGGGAGGATGTGGTTAAAAATAACATCAGTATCATTAATCTTCATTGCCTAAGAGAAGTCTGTGTTCACAGACACTGGGAGGGCCAGTTCCCCTTGGGGTTTTTTCTCCTCTGTTTGTCTAAGTAGCCTTTCCTTAAATGCCAGGTCAAAGAAGTGACTGTATTGAATCGTCCTAGTTATTGAATGAATGGTAATTCTCTTGACTTTTTCAAGGGTTGCCTTGGTCAAAGTGTGTTCTAAGTTTCCAATGTGTGTTTTGGATAGAGATGAGTGGTATAGAATCCAGTAGGTTCTTCCTACATTAGTCACAGTGGCATTAAGGTCTCTGCATCTATTTCCATAATAGTCTGGTCCACCACTGCATAAGGAGTATGCAGAGATGTCTCTATTGGAGGAAAAGATAGAAATATTTACTCTGTCCTAAAGTAGTGAACAATTTAAAGGGAGGAGTGTAACAATTCAAGCTGTAACATGTGGAAATATATCCACAACCACATATAGTTAATTCTTTCCTTATGTTTATAGTATAAAAATAAACAGCAGCATAAAGTAGTAGTGTTAGAAAGACTTGAAATATTTAACTTATTTAAGCCTTGGTTTTCTCTTCTTAAAATGAGATTACTACCCCTCACCTTATAGTGATGTTAAGAAGACTAAATATGATAATATATTTAAAGTGTTTAGCACAGTGGTGCAGTACATGGTAACTATGATTATTATTACTATTATCATTATTACTCTGCAGAAATTTGTATCTTGTATGCAAGTGAGATTGAATGGGTAAGAAAATGTGAAAAATCAGCTCAGCAAAACAGACCACAGTGGCTAAGAAAATAACTTAAAATATATGTCCTCTTATTAGAAATTATCTTTGCTGAGTAGAATAACACCTCCTTGTAAAATTTCATATAAGTCTTGAGCAGCTGCATATAAAAGCTTCCATAAGTGGCTATGTTCATAAAAGATTCTAGACTTGACCACTGTGTCTTCAGTCATCTGACAGTTCATGAGAAAGATGAGCTAAACACGTTCATTTTCAGTGACCTGTTCAAATCTGCTGCACATACAGTATACACGGGGTGTATAATCTATGGCATGAGCGAGTCTTCTCAGCCTCCTTGGGATCAATTTTCACCATTCCAATGTCCCAAATAATTCGGCTTTAATCACAAAGACAAGATCGCTCAAGTTGAAGAGAGAAACCTTTCAGGAAATAGACCTTAGGGAGTTACAGTGTTCATCTGTTTATCTGCGGATCCACAAACAAAGACCTGCCTCCTGTTCCAAGACCAACAGGGGCTGCAGCATTAAGGGCACTCCACCTCTCATACCGCGGGCACCATGCACTGCGGCCCAGGGTGTGGCTCCGCCGCAGACACATGACTGTGTACAGCTGGCAGTGAATGTGCTAAGGAGAAATCCAGAGGAGGATTCCTTTTTAAATCCATTTCCCACTGCCCACGCTGTCTTTGGGACTTGTTTGGGTCATGGTCAGGAATCAGAGATATTTACCACGCTATTGCTGTTGCAGTAGAATCAACAGATCTTTTGCATCCCATGTGTTTGCTGTTTAGCCTCTGGAAATAACATCTCATTTGAAATATTTTTGAGGATGATTCCCAAACTTTTGTAAGTGGAGAAGCAACAGAGAAATAGTTTTTTTTTTTTCCCCTTTCTTTCCTGAGGGAGCAGCTGAGGTGGCTTAAGTTTATACTAGTTAGTAGAATTTCACTGCACTGCTTAAGTGATGGCTGCCTGATTTATGGAGGAAAAATAAATGGCATTGCCATATGATATACTGCTTCCTCGAACAAAATTCTTGAGGGTATGGGAGACTACCTCTGACTGACGAGACAGCTGGAAAGGAACTAAAGAACAAATGCAAGGAACGCAGAGAGAGAGGATGAGGCAAGGCCCATGATAGAGAAATGCTGCCTCCTCTCCGGCTTCAGATCAGTAGTCCCTGATAAAAATATTCTTAAAGGAACATTTTCTACTGAAAAGACTCATTGATTCAGTGTACACTCATTTGAAGGGCTACGTTAGACTTATTTGCAGTGGCTGTGACCAGTGGATTGAAGAACGGTTGGTAGAAATTTTAAAGCAGATTCTTGCAAGCAAATGAAAGGACACTGGAATGGTCAGAGCTGTACGGAGCTGGAATGGGCTGCTTTGGAAGACTGTGAAATTCTTGTCCCTGGGGGTATTCCAGACCATGACCATTGACAGAACTTTGCAAAGGATTTACACACCAGAAGAGAAGGTGGAGGTTTGGCCAAGTGACTCTTAAGGTCTTTTTGATCTCAGAAATTCAATGGAAAAAGCAGTGGGAATATAGCAAATTTATGTTAGGTTTGTGACTTACAAATTTGTCATTCTTTCCACAAGTCACATTCCAGATTAAAAAATAAGAACTGGATAAAAATTAAGCATTACTATTATTCCCACTAAACACACCAGGCAAGTAAATTAAGACAGATTACGATTTATCACATACTAAAACCAGCAGAACAGGAAATCCCACCAGTGATCTCTGTTGTGGATTTCTTCTTCCTCAGGATAAGTGAGCTATAGATAGAGTGACAGATGATGGAGGCAGAGGATTGAGAGATAGAACAGCAAACTAAAGAGCAAGTGCATTTAATAGACACCTACTATTATGCCTGAACTCCAAGGGAAAATATTCATTCAAGAAACAGAATGCAAATACCCCTCCAGCACCAGCATACACATACACACAAACTTCTCTGTCCAGATTCTTCTAAGTACTTACTTCCAGTGGACAATTTCTCTCCAGCCCTATCACTGGGGCAGAGTTTAAGGCCAGGCAAGAATGTAGCAATTGTGACCTTGTCCAAAGCAGTTCTCCAAATATACTGGCTCAATCCTAGCTCTTTCTGGTAATATTTAAAAGACTAAAGTAGTCAGGGCCCCAATCTGCTCTCTGTAGGATGATCCCAGGGTGAGTGCAAAGATGTGCAGAATGACAGTTTGGGGAAGATCAGAAATGCTGGCCCCATTATCAAGTAGATCTTATATCTTGAGGAGCAGTTCAAGGTTGGTTGAAAGGGCATGAGTAAGACAGACAAGGGAAGTTCATGTCAGACCACTGGGTAAGTGCTATTTCTACTGTAGAACACAATCTCTTATTGGCATGAAAGGAAGACCTTGGGATAGGAATGAAGTTCTTCAGTGAGTGAGGGGGAGGTAGGACAAGATGAAGGGTCTCTGTGTAAGCCTTGTCAAATACTGAAACACTCTAAAAATCTTCTCACAATTAAGTTTCTGAAAGAGATTAAGTTGATTATACTATTTATGCCCTTCATTCTGGGAATTTATATAATCTAAATCTGTAAATGCAGCAAGCTAGAAGTCATCTTAAAGATCATCTGACCCCACCCCTTCATTTTACAGATGAAGTGGTGGATTCACAGACATTAACTGGCTTGCTTAAGGTTACTCGGCAAGTTGCCAGCAAAGCCAGAACTAGAATCTATGTTCCCTGTGTCCTGGTCTCACATTTTTCTTCATTACCTGAGGGGCTTCGTCGCAAGTCTAGTAAGACTTGTGTCTCTGAAGACGCTGGCTTGAGAGCATGCTGGTGTCTATTGGGAAGAGGGATTAGACCAGAGTGATAGATAAAGAAGGCTCCCATGCTAAGTCCAAGGCACTGGAGAAGCCACAGGACCCCCAGAGATAGCAGAGGAGGCACTGAGACCCTCATTTTGACTCAAGTCACAGAGGATGTTGTGGGCTCAGTGTTGGTGTCTGTGTTCATTCAAGTACATTCACAATGTAAATCTCTCCTCCAGCCTAAGTTCCCACTCTCCACATTACCAACCTCAGTTCCGGGTGGAACTTCTTTCTCAGTACATAGCCTGCTTTTTTCAAATTATAGTTACTTCACCTAGAATACCCTTTTGTATCCATCTTCAGCTGTCAAACCCTATTTGTCTATCAAGTGTGCCCTCCTTCATAGAGTCTTTCTTCTCTTTCCCAGTCATGTGCTTTCTTACATAGCCATACCTCCTGGTCCTCTGTCCTCTCAGAAAGGATACAAATTATTTGGTACAACTGGAGAATGTAATGTCAATGACAAGAAAATTCTAGAAACTCTCCAATTTCATGTAGGCCGGAAGTATTCATCCATCCATCCGTTCATTCTTTTAGTTTAACAAATCTTAGCTGAGTACCCACTGCTCGTATCCAAGTCACATCTTTTCCTCAAAGACCACCACATATACTGTTCTTCATGTGTCTCTCTCTAATGCCTTGCCTGTAAGTAGTAAGTGCTCATGATAAATCAGCTATTTATTGTCTATATTTTGCCACCAAAATATTTTTCTCCCTAGTAGACAATAAATTCCCAAAGAAGTATTTTTCTTGAGGACAAATACAAAGAAAAGATAAATCATCTTTCTATTTTTAAAAAATGGGATCAAATCAGATTTACTGATATCCTACCCACACCAAATTCTTGGCCTCAGTGCAGTATTTCATATGCAAAGATGATGAAGTGATGGTTAAATTGACTCTTAATTTTTCTTTTCTTCTCATAGAGGACTTTGAAGCCATCAGCATCTGGCAGCTAAGGTCATTCCATTTACCCTCTGGTTCTGGAAAAGTTATTTGAAAACCCAGCAGCATATAAAGCCAGGGTTGTTAAAATCATCATTTCCCTAAAGGATGTCAGAAGTCCTAAGGGAAAATATTTACAAGGAAAATCTGTTTTCTTTTTGGAATTTACAGGTTTTATTTGTCTATTTTTCCTCTTCTTACATGTCTCACCTTTGCCCCATCCCACGTGGCAAGAAGACAAATCTGCTTGTCTTTACAAAGATGAATCCACCATCAGATACCTAGCTGAAGTCTAAGTCTATTTAAGTACATGTCTTTCAGTTAATCAGTTTGCTAACAGATCCTCATCATTATCATCACTTTATTTTTATTTTTGTTTCTTAAGAATGACTTAGTAGTTCCAGTTTAACCAAACTCCTTTTGGGAAATAGCTATCAGGAGAGTGATATAATTTTTAACCAGCTACTATAATTTGAAAAACTCGGTAATATAATAGATGCCACCTGTTTTGAGTTAAGTGTTCTTTCTGTGTTCCCACATCACTCTCTGTTGCACTTAACTCACTATCTGATTACTGTCTGTTTATTTGCTTGATGTAGCCCTCACAATGCTAGCATCTCTTACTAAATCAATATTGATGTATATTGGAACACCCATGCCCTGTGTCCCTGTCACATATGATTGGTGACTAACCCCACAGTGACACTTTAAGCAAGAGCCCTCATGTGGTTGATGAGTGGACAACCACATGAACAGCCTTTCATCAGTTATTGAAAAGCCAAGATGTGCCAATGAGGGTTAATCACCAGGAGTGTAACAGCCAGGCAGAGCCACATAGAGACACAGCTTTTTGTGAGTTGAGTATACCTTCAAATTAAAAGAGAGAATATTGTCCTATTTTGGTTTTCTACAAATAAGTTAATTTTTTTAAACTTGCAAAATCTCTTAATCTTCTTCCGTACACTGGTAATCAATAACATCTTCAGAACTCTGCCCATAGAGAACCAGTGGAGAACTCAGGTGTGTCGCTGGACGGCTGGACTACTGTGAGGGAGGCACTGTAGGAGGGAGTTCAGGGGTCTGTCCCGGCATGTGGGACTTGGTTCTTCGTGGCAGACACAGCAGAGAAAATGATGTCTAAGCAAACCACTAAAGATGAGTAAGAAATAATTAGGCAGAGATTCGGAAGGAGAATTTTCTGAAAAAAGGAACATAGGCACTCAGAAGGTAGAGAGTAAATGGATCAAATTCAACAGGACTGTAGTCCAGAAAGCAACAGAGAATAGTGAGGAGTCCGGGCGGGTAAACCAGAACCAGTCAGGCAGGAGCTTGGGAGTCACTTAAGGAATATGGATTTGCCCTCAGATGGGGAGAGCCTTCGAATGTTTGCATCAGAGAGGGATGAGGTCAGATTTGCATTTTAGAAAGATCATTCTGCCTTCAGTGTGGGAAACAGATGAAGGGAACAGGAGTTCACAAGCAAGTTCCCCATAGCTGTTTGCCCGTGTGCATTTAGTTAATTATGACGCCCTTCACGCACGCACGAGCGCTCACGCACACGCATGTGCACACACTCACTCACACACAGCATCTCAGAATTCCACTTGTCTGACTTAAATTAGAGAAATCAAATTCACTGATGGCATTAAAAGACTTTCTTCCAAGATTAAGTCCTTCCTTGTCTAGTATATTTCTTTAGGCAGGAAATCATGATAAACCCTGACTTTTGCCGACTTTCTCATTCTACTTCCACTTCTGTTTCTTCATGACAGGATAAATAATAGATTAGAAAACAGGAAAAAAAAATAGTGGTTGATTAATTAAGTCCTAAAGTTCCCTGCCTCTACTTGAACACAGCTCCTATGAACATTTGGTGAATAACATTTTTCTTATGGATTTATATCCCATCCATGGATTCAAACTATACATAGTTTTATCCAGTCTGCTTTTTTCTTTTAAATACGTCACGAGCATCTTTGCAGGGCTCATTAGTCTCAGTGGGTGGATAATATTCTACCAAAGGATTATGCTGTGCTGGAGTCCAACCCTGTTGTTAAAAACTTCACTTTTAATTTGACCAGATCAGAGTTTGCACGGAGTCTTAGAAATTCTGCTTTACAAAATTAGGATGACATTTCCCGGGCCAACTTCTCTGTCTGATTCTCTGGTATGATGGATTTTCAGTTTTTTTTTTTTTCAGGAACTTTACCAGCTAATTAAAATAATCCCAGGAATGTATCTTTCCTTTGTGAGCTTTCTGCATTAGCTTTCTGCATTATTATAAGCACTTCTTTACTTACAATAAAGTGAAATGATATGCTTAGAGGAAGAGAGTCTTGATCAAACTCCTTTTCAGCATAAACCACAATGGGAGGTTTAAGTACCATGAATAAAAACAGATGTACATTCCAGAATGCCTAGAAGAGAAGATTCATTTGCCTTGATTTTTTTTTTTGCCTTATCCTGGGAAATTATAAAGGAAGCCAGGTATTTTAATTTTCATTTGGAACTCCATGTTTTCCATAATCTTGTTTCCCATGCTGTGTTAATGTTAAAATGGGCCTACCAAGGCAATTTCATGATACTTCGGTGGAGAGAACACTGAATTAAACATTACAGTGCTTTAATATAGTTACTTGAATTGTTTCTCATCAGCTTACCACTTGGGAAAATATAGCAGAGAGGCGAAAGACATCATTGGGTTTAAAGTCAATTACTTATTGTTTTTAGTTTTCTCAACTGTAAGTGAAGCTATTGATTCCTACCTCACTAATAATCTCATTGTTAAAATGTGGTCTGTTGGTTTGCCAGGGCTGCCGTAACAAAACACCCCAGACTGGGTGGCTTAAACAGCAGACACTTATTTTTTCCCAGTTCTGGAGGCTAGAAGTTCAAGATCAAGGTGTCTGTGGGTTTGCTTCCTTCTGAAGCCTCTCTCCTTGACTTGCTGGCCGTCACCTTCTCCCTGTGTCTTCACGTGGTCTTTTCCTCCATGCCCCAGTGCTCCTGATTCTCTCTGTGTCCTAATCTTTTTGTCTTATAGACACCAGTCAAATTGGATTAGGGACTATCCTAAAGGCCTCATTTCAATATAATTACCTCTTTAAAGGCCCTGTCTCCAAATACAGTCACATTCTTAGGTCCTGGGGTTAGGGTTCACCTGAATTCACACATAAGCCTTAGAGGATACGATTCAGCCCATGAACATGGGGTAATATGTATAGAACATTTATTTCATGTCTCTGGCATGTGAAATATGGAATAATAGTAGCCATTTTTATTACTGAGCTTCTATGAGCTTCATTTTTCTCATCGTGAAATCAGGATATTAGTATCTGCCCAGTCTAACATCTGATAACAACTTGTAATTATTTATGTTAAATTTCTTCATAGAGTAAGTGGCAGGAGACTGTTGTTTATCTTCGGTGTACACACAGGTACTTTACTCTTCTCCCTTTAAGAATATGCACATTGCATCCAGGCACTTGCTCTGATACTCCTTTCTGTTAGAGCTGGGAGCAGGAGGAGTAGGATTTAAGCTCCCATCCATCTCCCTTTGACTCTTAGAGTTCTCAGCATCCTCACTGTCTGAACAGGAAGGCGCAAGGTTGATCGTTGTAACTCCTGTAGCCTTTTGCACAGAAACATCCTTTGCTCACATGGGACGTGAGGCAACGATTGATGAAAATGTAACGGAATCTCTGTCTCTATCTCACTGACTCCAAGTAGAGGCAAGTGAGAATTCCTTTAGTGCCCCATGAGAGTGTTTTCAAAGGAAAAGAATGAACCGTGCTTATATTATTTTGTAGTCATACCCCATGTTCTTCTGAAAGAAGAAAGAGTAGAGGTGGCAACTCCCAGATGGAAGGCTATGTTCATTTAATAACTTGGCTGGGATCTCTTTCCGGTTGAAAATCAGACTTTCAATGGAGTCTTAAGAATATATAAGGCTTCAGATTAACAGAAAGTGGGTCTTCCAGCAATGGGATATGTGGCAATTTCGCACTTTATTGGCATGCCCAGTGTTTTCAGAGTGTGATTATGTGGCCTGGTTCCCTAATGCTCAGGATGCAAGGGCAGGTGGAGAGCTGACTGGAGGGAGTTAGGTGTGCTGACCCCTGGAGCTCGGTGGGACTGATCTCAGCTGCCTGTCTCACTACAGACCGTCCTCTGTTTCGAGTAGAACCAATAGCCTAGACTTACTCCTTTCCAGTGAGATGGAGATGTTTCCGGAAGAGAGTTTCAAAGGATTCAAATCGCTCCATTTGCCCTGAACGTTCCCAGTGCTCCTCCAAATATGACACAATATGTGCTTAGCTTCAAGCCCGTCCCACTTTGGCCCTAGCCTACTTTTGAAGTATTCTCATCTACTCTAAACCCTGCTTCCAACACTTGTACTCCCAGCAAACTAATCCTTGCACACAAATAACACTTTTTATTGGTGTCCTTACCGATGGTGACATGCCCTTCCTGGCACCTCTGTCTGTTGATATTCCATCCATCTTTCTGGGTCCGCTAAAATACCATATTCATAGTAAGATCTCCATGAAGATTTTCTAGATCCAAATCTACCTATTTCGTAGTGTGTTTTCCTACTTTCAGTCCTCAGACTATTTGTTTTTACTTCTGTATGGTCCTATACTCAACTCTGACTTAAAGGTATTTGTCTGATTTCCCACTCGATCCCCCAGATTATCTCTAAAAAGCAGAAATTGTCTCACTTTTCTCCCTACCGCCCTCATCAACCCGATACCCAGCATAGGACCTTCATTAAATGTTGGCCAGTTTGAACTGAAAGACAAAATAGAATAGCCTGAACTCCAATATCCCTAGAAATACACAGATTATGCAGTCCTGTGCAGACTAAGCGAGGACATTGTTCTCCATATGTGGAAGATTATAATGGCAATCTTTTCCTGGTATAAACCGAACAGACAGCTGCTAAACTCTGTCCCAACATAACATTTTAAGGGGAAGGAAGCCAGTGTAAACCACAGTATGTGCAAAGTCAAAATCAGAACTCTGAGTTTTTTTAACCGCTGAATATAATTTTATAGTCTATTTGATATGATTTTTTTAGGCAGTGGTTCAGTTCAAACCAGTCTCTTCATTTGAACCTAAGCCTATAGTTCTTGTCTATACTTCTTAGCAGACACTTTGCAACTTTAATTTGGCTTATTTTGGGTGGCATGGAGCAAAGTGTTCTTTTATCTCTTTTGGAGGGATATATTTTGGGTATAACTTTTTTAAATGCACTTTTCCAAAATGGTACACTCTCCATTTTCTTGCTGAATAAAGAGGATTGGTCACTTTGTCTTAGATGCAATGAAGTTTTTCTAGAAACACCAGTAACTTTGGAATTCGAAGATAAAGTTGTGGGAGCTAGCACTTTTAGGATTCATGTGACCTGAGAACAATTTTTTGCTCTGTATTTTAGTTATCGTATTCATGTAAGTACAGTAGAGAAGGGGGTTTTACACCAAATGATGTCTAAGGACCAATCTTTGCTTTTCAGCCTTCCATTTTGGGATTCTGGGATCATCTAGATGATGATTCTACAATTAAAGCCAGTCTTTCATCAAAGTTAATGAAGTTTACTTTCATTCATATTCCTCAATATGATGTCATTTTACCCAGAATGTACATTCCTAGGAGTAATCCCTGTGATCTTTGGGTGGTTATGATGTATTGAGGTAGGTCCCTCAGTTGTAACACATGTACCACTCTGGTTGGGGTTGTTGGTAATGGGGGAGGCAATGCCTATTAGGTGGCACTGGGAATATTGGAAATCCTGGGCTTTTTTTCTTCCTCTCAATCTTGCTGTGACCCTAAAATTGCTCCAAAAAACAGTCATAAGAAAAGATTTTTCATAGCTACCTCAAATAGTGTAGTTTTTATTTTTCAAATTCTTTTTTTTAAATGAAGCAGAGATTTTCACTGACTACATTCACATACATGCACACATAGATACATCTGGGTCTCTTTATCCAAGAATAAAAATCAAAACACCTCAGTGTAGTGTTCAAAGATCCCCAAATTCCAGCCCGTTCAACCTTGTTTTCCATTACTCTGCGATCTCGAGCTTCCACGTAAGCCAGTTCAGCCAAATGACTATTCTCTGAAAACATCTGAGTCACCCCTGTTTCTTTCTGCTCACCTCATTCTGCAGGACAGCCACATGTTTTCTACTCTTCAAGACCCCGTCTCAGTCCCGCTTTCTCAGTGAGGTTGTCCCTGCACCTTCCAGGTTACTGTGGTTTCAATATCTCTGAATTTTGACAGCACTATGTTGCCTGTAGCCCACTTGCTCTGTCCTCTAATCCTGTACAACCTTAGCTCTTGATACGAACAGTGTGGGTATGTCTTCTTGCCCGATTGGGCTGTATTTAATAAAAGGTCAAGGACTATATTGCAAATATTTGATATCTTCAGAGGCCATCTATCATAGTTTTTTCCTATGCCAGAGGTGATCAGCAAATACTTGTTACCTGGACCGGATTTGCATGAACTCACTTCTACTTTGAAATTACAGGGATTAAAATCCCAAGTATGTGTTTGTGAATGTTTTAATAAAAAATGGATATTCTAACCGTAGTCTTGCCACAAATTTTCTATGCAAATATTCTATCCACCTGTAAAATGAAGCCATGGTCCTATGTGAGGCAAAGGGCCTTTCTAGCCCTGGTTATCTGGGATAGAAGTTAGTGCTCATAAGACCACTTCAGGTGCCAAAAAGGTAACAGAAAAATGGATACTATCTGATATGTTCAGTAAGTAAGCAGATTTTCTCCAAGCTTTAACCGCCTCAGGAATTCAGGTGAACTGGAACTTCTTTCCAATACAGTCTATCGACTGAGGTCCAGAGAAAATGTTCAGTTTTATGTTTAACCTGTGTATATGGGATGGATATTTAATCTACAACGCAGCCCAAAGGTGATTGCTGTGGCTAAATGTTTCAAAAAGTGCAGGTGTGATGCCAGAGGAGCTTATGGAACACTGAAATAACTCTGTCATCAAAACCACCTCTTTAATAAGACCCTGTGGCCTATCGGGTTAGGGGTACTCTTTAGTCAGCTTGATGGGTTAAATAAATACCTGAAGGGACCTTCATCTCTTCTTGAAGTCCCCTCTGAGAGGGGTCTTTGGAGCGAAACTCTTTAGTCTGTAGCCATGGTGCTTTCTTTCACATGAGCTTAAGTGAAAGTTTTGAAATATGTTTTGAAGGAAATCTCCCCATCCTGGTAAGAGCAAGAGAGAGTTTGTATTTCATAGAGGAGTGCGGCATATTTATAGCAAAAACGTACAAGTGTGAAAGCTTTTGATTTGCTTGTTTGTTTTCCTTGTAATTCTCAGACTGGAGTGCTTTGGGTGGAATGTTTGATTTGATCATAAACACAAAATGGAAGGGAGACCAAAATGGACAGAGACGTTAGAAACTGTAGTGACAACAGTTCTCTATACGCTCAGTAAACCCGAGAGCCCCTCCCCAAACCATCAGTTTTGGCAAGCTGTGGCCAGTGTTATCCCAGCACTGGTACAATGTTGAACAAGCCACAGCCCAGTGTGTGACTTCTTTTCCCTGATAAATTTTCCTCCATCTGCAATCCACTCAGGGAACAGGCATGCTTATGGGAGAAACAGGAAGTAAACCCAAACTTTGATGCTCACACTCCTCCTCACCTATGACAAGCAATTTGTACCCATCACTTTGTTATTTCATGAAACGATGTTGCAGATACACAAAAGAGTCTTGAAAAAAATTTTTGTATTCTCAAGAACAGAAAAGTCAGTGCCAGATCTCTATTAAGCTACTTCACTGATGATTTTTAAAGGCTGTCTTAGAAGCAGAAAGCCTGAATCCACAGTTACTTGCCATTTGGAAATCATATTTGACAAATACATTCAAGTGACGCCACCTTTGTACAGTCTGGGATAAACAATGTGATCTGGCTGCTGATGGCTGCAGAGACCTAACTCTGGTAGTGAGCAATTAGGCTCTTGGCTCCAGGGAAGTGATGGCCAGCTAGAACTTTTTAAATGGGTCACTAGGGAAAAACAACATCCATCTCCATTTATCATAATAAAAACCAGGCAGAAGCTAAGCATGCGTGAACGGTTAGAACAACAAGCTTTGTTTTCACATGGTCAAGTTCGTTAAGGCCAACTCAGTCTGTGCCAGCCCTAGCTTCCACATGGGATAGCTCATTGTTTGTATCATAATGTGCTCATGTTTGTTTGTTTTTATTTAATGGAGGTACTGGGAATTGAACCTAGGTCCTCGTGCATGCTAAGCATGCGATCTGTCACTGAGCCATTCCCACCCCCTTACAATGTGCTCTTGTAAATTGTGATCAACTACTTTTCTATTGGGCCCGAGGTGAGAGAGGGGCTCATCTTCCAGCTTTTTGAAGAATTTCACAATAAGAATTGAGTATATACTCAATAAATGACCGTCTTTCTTATTTTAATTTTTATGAGTATTATAAAGTGCTTTGCAAAGTATTGGCAAATTCTTCTTAAGAAGCTCATGAATAAAATCATGTGATATAGAGGTCACAAAGAGAGGAAGGTTCTGAGCTCACAAAAAGGGACATGGGGTTTCTATTTTTTTTTTTCCCCACAGACACAAATAAGATTCTTTACAAGTTAAAGTGATGACTACTGCAATAGTCAAGAAATGCTGGCAAAATGGGGGTATGAAATGAGTGACAGCCACCTTCCCAAGAAATTTTTAAAGAGGATTAAAGCTATGTTTCCAAAAACAGTAGCAGGAAGGAAAGGTCAGAGAGGTCTTGGCCCAGACTGTCTTTTCAGTAACGATTAGTCACCCTCTGACACCTCGAGGGAGAATTCTGGACCACAGCGCAGAGTGTTACGAGGACTTCCCAGTCGTTCAGTCTTACCCTGTCCTAATGTTTAAAAGCAAAAATAACAGTAAGCTACCAATAAACCACACAGTAATTTCATTTGATCCATGGCAGATATGACTTGCCCGCATCCCATCACTGAGATAGGACACTCTCCTTTCCCAGCAGGCATCCAAGTCTTGGCTGTCTCTTCTTAGGAAGTTAGACAACACACAGACAGCTTGAGGGGTTTTGTCCAATTAATAAGCATGTGCATATTTTTTGGCTAATACTTTCAGTTCTGTGTGTGTGTGTGTGTGTTTTCTTTTTCCAAAACTCAAGAACTTTCTGTTTTAAATAGTCTCTAATCTGAAATAGCATGATTAGAAGCTTTTCTTCTTTG
Source organism: Vicugna pacos (assembly GCF_048564905.1). Taxonomy (NCBI): domain Eukaryota; kingdom Metazoa; phylum Chordata; class Mammalia; order Artiodactyla; family Camelidae; genus Vicugna; species Vicugna pacos. Next base: position 57,527,187 of record NC_132987.1, on the reverse strand, counting down.
CTTTAGTGTTTTCCTTACCCTGAAAGATGGTTTTTATTTAGGTAAGAAATTTTCTAGCAGACTTAACTGATAGACTCTGTTGTTCCACTGAGCTCATATGGGTAACCTCATTTGACAGTGACTGGTCACCGTCAGTGTTCAACATTCAGCTGTAAACATCAGATTAAAACTTCAGTAGAGTGTTTAGAAAAAACAAGAGTCCATTAATCAGGCTCAGGACAATAAGTAATTGAAAAAAAGGGTATAAGCAGTTTGGCAAAAGTAAGTGCTTTAAAAAGACGAGTTCTTCCTTTCCAACTTACTCCACAGAGAAAAGTTACTCTTTAAATATGTCATTTCTCGTCTAATCCTTACCAAACAACATTTTGAAAGCTGTAAATATTTACTTATAACCATGACTACATTTTAGTCTCACATTCCATAAATGGAAAGATCAATTCATTTTTTACATTAACATGTACACCTAACTTGTGAATTACCATGTGTTCTTTAAAGCTAAAAATGACTAAATTGACATGTAGTAAAAAATTTAATTACCAGAAATTTTCTTTACTAAGGAGAGAGGGGTTATCTTTTGAATAATTTGCACCTTTTCTGTGTCCGAAAAAACTCTGAGTTACCTTGCTAAAGCAATTATGTGTATAATTAAAATTTTGGAACAGAAACAAAAACAAAAACCCAAAGAAAAAACAGAAATATACTAGCTTCAGTTTGATATACTAGAAACCTATCATAATTCAGTTACTGTAAATGAGAATAAAATTTAGTTCTGAGTTTCTTAGTAATTAAGACAAAAAGGGCAACACACTATTTCATGTAGCCCTCAATGTCTGCTAAAAATAATTTAAAAAGTAGTCAGGAAAATCAAATAACTATTTACTGTAAGTGAATTATGTAAACAATTCAATATATGGGGCTTTTTTTTTAACAATGTAAAGGACTGTAATACACCAGAAATTGTGGAATAAGAATGAAAAGTTATTTTTTATATAGCTATTTTTTGGTTCTAAAAATCTGACTCTACTGTATGGAAACGTTTAGGAATTTCCTAAGATTGAATTCTCATTAAGAAATCTGGTCTTTACATTTGGAACCCGGTAATTTGTAGGATTTAGTTTAATTGAGTAGTTCAAACAAACCGCAAATTTTGCTTCAAAATTTGATGGGTCTTTATTTGAACAGCATTCTTTTAATATATTGTTCAGTTATTTAAAGTTGATTTGTTTATTTACTTATTTGGTCCTGTGGAGGAAAATTAACTTTGGGTTGGCAAAAGTTTGAGGTAAGTTTGGAGACATGAGCAAGGGCTGAAATAATTACAAAAATGTCAGGTGTCACCATTATTTCAAAAAAAAAAAAAAAGGCTTCCTGCTTCATAAAAGGAAGACTAAGGTTTTTAGCCCACGGAATTTTAGTGTTTCGTATGATATAGGTGCTCTAACCCGGTGACTTCCCTTCTGCCCAGCTAGTGGGACTGTACTGCTGACTAGAACTTAAACATTCTGCTGGGGCTTAGAAACAGGATGTCTATTTACATGTTTGGCAGTTGGTAAGAAATACCTCCTATGGGCTTAAGAATTCTCTGAAGTTGCTATATTGTGAAATTGAAGTAAAGCACCAAGGCAAAAATACTGCATCAAAATATAATGTGGGATATTGGATGAATTCCCAAAGTTAGGGTGGTGAAAGTAGAGAACGAATCCCCTTTTTTATTGAAAATGCTGGAGGACCAGAATGGAAATTACTTATTTCAGCATTGATGATTTACCCTGATTGTAGAAAAAGGCTTCAGAAGATAGAACGTAATCTTAAATATTCTATTTCAAAAGTATGCAGTGTTCTTCACATGTTTTAATGTGCTTTAGAATTAGCCCCTTTTCTTTCTTGCACATGTCTAAACGAGCTGTTCTAAGCTCATATTTAAAATATTTGAGCCTCATATTTCTGCTAATTCAGAAGAGAGGGAACTTGTATATCTTCCTTAAAATAAGTTTGGAAATTTTAGAATTATTTCCTTTTGTACTATGCGTCCATCATCTGAATTGAGAAACATTGCTATGGCCAGGATAGGCAAAGTGGAAAGGAAGAGAAAGGAATGGAAGAGAGGGGAGAAGAAGAAAAGGGCAGACCTATGCTGTCCTAATTTTTTATTACTGAAGTATAGTCAGTTTACAATGTTGTGACAATTTCTGACCCAGCAATCCCACTCCTGGGCATATATCCAGAGGGAACTTTAATTCAAAAATATACTTGCGCCCCAATGTTCAGAGCAGGACTATTCACAATGTGCTGTTTTTACTTTGCGATGAAACGCATTCTCTCTGACTTGAATTACTATAGTGTTCTCCTGCTTGCTACCAAAGGTCTGTTTTCCACATAGCAGTCTGAATTCTCATTTGAAAATATGGATTAGGTACTGTTTAAAATTCTTTGATGGTTTCCTCTTGCACTTAGAATAACATTCAAACTCTTTACTGTAGCCTGTAAGTGATTTGTCCTCTAACTTCTCAAATCTCTCTTCTTAGTCTCTACTTTGCTTTGAAAACATGTCAAGATTTTTTCCATTTCAGAGCCCTTTCACTTGACTTTCTTTTGCCCGGAACACTCTTCCTCCTGTTCTGCCTATGACCGGCTTCTCAACACTTAAGTCTCAGCTCAAAATTCCCACAGCAGAGACATTCCTTGACTAATTTATCTAAAGGAGTGCTGCTCTGCCTCAGCCCAGCCAACTCTTATCGTGCTGTTTGTTCACTTAATTCTTCATAGCACTTGTGCAATCTAAACTTACCTTCATTAAGATTTATTTACCTGAGCCTTGTCCCCTTGGATGAGGCATCTGGGAAGCAGGGTCTTTGTCTGTTTTGGCCATGGAGGTATTCTCATCCACTATCTCAGTCCCTGGCAGAGATTTAGTGCAAAATAAATATTCGCTGAATAAGTGGATGAGTGAAATAAAGAATCTGAGTATGGCTGGAGTTCTGGGCCTATGTGTGTTGAAAAGAGGAATGGTAAATTATAAAATGTCTAGAAGTTTTTCTAGAACTTTCCTAGGGAAGGTTTGTATAGTGGTAAATCAGAGGAAGTTATGCTAGAAAGATAGGGAGGGGGTGAAATCCTGCAATTTTTTTGAGTTGTCATGGTGCGTAGTTTCTGGAATCTCTTTTGTGGTCAATGGAGAGCCATTCTTTAAACCTTCACTTTTAAGCAGTTAATATGTACTTCTGAGATGCTCCTTTTATTATTAATTACAGAAAATCATCTGTGTGTCCTAAAAGTTTCATTCATTCACCAGTGGACAGAGTAACTTCCAAATGTCTGCAGAGTATTGATTTAATCAGTCTTGGTTTCTTTTCCTGTGCAGCATGGCTGCCACGTACAGATATGCTTCTGGGCTGGCAGGAAAAAATGTTTGCCTTAGTTCTTCACAGCTGGAGATGAAATGGCCCAGAGCTTCCTGAAGGCATTTCTTACCAGTATTTCTCATGTCTCAGCGGAACAGCGGGCTCCCCTAAAAGTATGATACCACCTTGTTGAATCATTCCCCTTTCTCAGTTGTACTATATTTTACAATTTACTTTTCTAATGTGTAGAGTTACCCTCACGTTAGGGTTATCCTTTCCTGTGGTATATTTTATTTTAGTCTTATAGGAAGTCCAGTTTGAAGCCTTTACATGCATGCAGTTAGCTTCTTGTTTATTTCAATAGAGTAGTGGGTAGATCCTTCCTTAGCTGAAACCTAGTACATATAAGACCTTGTAATAATCTCCATCCAATAATAGTGTTGTACTTAGCGCACACATGTTCACCCAGACTTTTCCTACCACTTCAGATGGGTGTATCTAATTTCAAAAAATGGAGTGCAAAGATATCAAACTTCCAGTTGAAATAATGGCCAGTTTTATAGTCTCTGACTGCCAATTCTAGTTTCCTGAATTGGCTCACAATAATTTAAAAGCCAGTACATGAATAAGTTTTATGATTCAACCTTAAGTCATGGAGTATTCTTTATATTCATATTGGGGAAGATAGTACTATGTTTAATACTGGATTATAAATGGGGAGAGTGCCTAATAAGCAAAATACCAATGTGGTCAATTTTAAGAGAAGGAACCAATTCATCAACATTGGCTGACAATTTTCAAGAGCTACTGAAGCACATTCATCAGTGATGATCGGTATTGGAAGCTCTCAGTGTGAATGATGACTTCAGAGATGTTATTTCAAGCTACGTCCCTTCAGTCCATTATAGCTTATGAAGTATACTCACATGTAATACACTTTCTGATTTGTAAGTATTTACTTACAACTTTTTTCTCTTAGACATATCATAGACATCATCTATACGTAAAGTAGGTGGAAAACAACAACAACAACAAAAATGTCATGTGGTCCCTATCCTCAGAGAGCTCGACTAGGAGAGACAAATATACTCAGGTAGATGCCGTGTTCAGCAGAGTATGATAAGTACCAGTAGTGGATAAGGTGATTTTGCAGTGCTAGCCAATAGCTAAGGGGTGGAGAAAGAATCTCTTAGAGAAAGCAGGATTTAAAGTTGGTCTTACAGGATATGTTAGATTTCAATAAGAAAAGAGCAAAGGACAGAGGATCTCTAGGTCAGTGGAACAGCCTGAGCAAAACATGAAGGTAGGAAATTGAAAAATGTATAAAAATGTATCTATGCTCCTTCAAAGTCAACGGCTGATGTTATAAAGCTAGACTGTGGCAATGCTAACCTGTTTTGATCATGACTTATAATTTGACTCAACTGGAGGTAGTTTCCAGCAACTGCAAGTATCTTACTACATCTCCATAAATTATGTCTTTCAGAATTGTAGACTGTACATGCCCATCATTAAGAAGAGTATATTTGCATCTCTGAAATAGATAGATCATATATAAATTGCAGTTTTTAGGGTTTTAGTGATTTCTGAAGCACATTTTTATGTTACACAATTAAATCTTTCCAAAATCTTGTGCAGTAGGTGGTGGTATTGGGGTTTCATGAACATTAAAGCAGAACTTTAGGAGAACTGAAACACAAATGTTTAAATGACTTTTTCCAGGGTCACCTGATCAATAAATGTAGACATATGCCCAATTTAGAACATGTTCTTTTTCCTCCGTATCTATATACTTGGCACTACGTAGATGTCCATACAATTCATATTTATCTATGCTGGTGTATGAGAAATTGAAGAATTTAAATTAGGAAAGAAACCAGGTCCAAAATTAGTGATTTTGAAAGCCAGAATAATTCTGGGACCACAGAACTGAGAACAAAGGTAAAAGTGAAAAGAAAAGCTGATTTCAGGCAAGATTTAATGGAAGAAAATGCCAGTAGCTAAGCTTATGCAAATTAAAAAGAAAAAAAAGGCTTTACCATTATTAGTTAAGGATATGAGATCTTAAAATAAGGCAGTTTATGTTTTCTAGGATGAGAGATAAGATTCTTTATGTTTCATGAGATGGCAGTGACTGGGGGCTTAGAAACTTCCTACTTTTTTCTTTTTCTTACTAATGTTTGAGTGGCCAGACTATCAAAAGCTGATTCAGTTGAATCCTATATGCCTTCTATGATTTTATATTTACTTGCTCAATAACAATGAGTTTCACTCTTCATATTTCAAAATAGACCAAACATAATTTGGATTTCACCATGAAAATGACTAATATTACTGTGAATATTCACTTTTCTGAAATGGGGCGAAAGGCTCTGTCTGTAGACATTCTCCATGACTAAAGCATAGGACAAAATGTCTTAAACTGAGTAAAAATGCATCGTTGCACGTTACATGGAGAGCGGCATATTAAGTGGTTTAAGAGGAGATTTATGGCATCTATGCAGGTTATTAAAACTCTTCCTTTTGTATTAATGAGACTACAATTATAAGTTTGGAATCAGTACCTCAGTCAAAGGAATGTGGTAGAGCATTTTGTGTGCTGCATTTAGTATCTCTTATGGATTGGAATAATTCATTCATTTTAACTTTGTGTTCTTTATATTCTGACAACAAATTTGGAGTGGGAGGTAGGCATATCCAGCATCCCCAGTCTCATCTTTTGGAAAGTCATAATTTGTTTATACTTCTGTTGTCAGGATTAAAGGCAAAACGAACAAAAAGAAAAGAGAAAATAAAAAACAAAAATGTTGAAAATGTGAATTAGAGGTGGCACAGCCTCGGCAGCTTTTTCCTTAATCATAAAACAAACAGAAGCATGTAGGTTCAATTTCCCAGAAAACACAGATGGCTTAGAAAAGAGGGGGAAGAGAAGGAACTTGGAACAAAGCACATGTATCCATTTTCACCAAAGCCGTAATATCTACGTGTCATTTTAGGAACTGTCTATTAACCTCCTGCCCTTTAGCGTGGAGGCTGAGTATAGTGAATGTGAACTTGAACCCAGCCCTGACACTTCGAGTCTGTGAGACCTTGGACTGGTACTGAACCTGGTTTAGAAATATTTGCCTTCATTTGGTCCTTTTTTTTTTTTTTTTAATCTTTATAGCTTAACCAGCTGGATAAGGCAGTGGAAGCAGCCCACACCTTTTTCATGGCCAACCCTGAGCACATGGAAATGCAGCAGAATATTGAGAATTACAGAACCATGGCCGGCGTCGAAGCCCTCCAGCTGGTAGATCGGGAAGCCAAACCACACCTGGTGAGCTCTGGGCACCCTGCCCGTCTCTCACTGGACTCAAAGCAGGTTCCTGTGAATGGATAGCTCAGACTGATTCCCAGTTTCTGATTCTGTACCAGTTTTATACTTTTGGAATTCCCAGACGAAATACCGTAATTCAGGGTTGAAAACATTGAGAGAAAATAAAAATTAACTTAGAAAATCAGTATAATATGGTGAAAAGTAGGATGCGACGTGAACATCTGCAACCCTCTCTGAGCCTCAGCACCCCCTCTAGCACTTTTTAAAAGATTTTGCCACGGGAGTAAAAGCCCATGTGAATTTCCTGGGAGCCGGGAAACATTGTGGTTTCCCAGTTCCCAGTCCCAGTTCTGGTTTTTCCAGTACTTTCCAAATTCTGATTACTTTTTCTTAAGCTACGTAAGTGTGCCTTTAAATGAAATCTTACTTGAAATCACAATATGTGGAAAGGGCTTCTTTTTCAATTGGAGACATCACCATTCTCAGCGTGTGGCCTCCCAGATGATGGAAGACAAAGGTAAGAGGATGATTTTAGATAGGTCTTTTTTTTTTTTTCTTTTCATTTAAAAAAAAAAGATCCACCCACATCACTTTGTTGCATGGCCTTACCTATATTCAAAGAGGTTACAAAATACAGTCTTGAGTGAGCTCAGGAAGAAAATGGAATGGATTGATGTGACAGCAGTCGGCTTGCTCAGTCAGTCCCTCCTCATTTATGAGGAGTTGATGCCAGGGAAGTTACCCTTTACCTCCCAGAGCAACCTTTTTTTATCATCCACCACACAAGATTCCTACCCTCCACCTACCTAAGTGACCTGGAGTCTGCCTGAATCCATTCAAGTGCCCCTTAGGTGCTCTTTGAAAATAAAAGTCTTTTCTGTTTCTTCACAGGAGAGTTACAGTGCAGGAGTAAAACACTATGAGGCTGATGACTTTGAACTAGCTATCAAGTACTTTGAACAAGCTTTAAGAGAATATTTCAACGAAGATAAGGAGTGCAGAGCCCTGTGTGAGGGGCCTCAGAGATTTGAGGAGTATGAGTTCTTAGGGTATAAAGCTGGTCTCTACGAAGCCATTGCAGGTAAAGTTTATTTTTTTCCCTTGACTTCCTGATTATAGAAATATTATATGCCATCTGTGAAACTATTCAACCATACGGAAGCATATATTGTAATAAGTATACATTGTAAAAAGATTTTCATATATGTACCCCATCCTGTCTCCGGTAGATCACTTTACCTAGTTTAAATCTGGTGACTGTGCTCCCAAACTTTTCCAGACACATTTGTAAATATTTACGTATTTATTTGTAAGTATTATCTTACTTTTATAGAAATAAGACAATAATATAAATTACTGATTTTCAGCATATCTTTGCTTTTGTTTTATGCTTAACAATATATTGAGGACATCTTCTCACGTAAGTACATGTGGATCCACCTTATTGTATTTGATGGCTATGTGATGTTGCATTGTATGGGGAAAAATGCAATGTTCCATTATGTATAATACAACCTTCCATTGTAAGGTCTGGTCATAATTTACAGATGAATATTAAGGAAGTTATAATTTTTTCATTACGATAAACAATGTAGTAATGAATAGCTTTGTACAGTCTTCTTCAATTACTTATGAATGTATTATTATATATAGGAATTTAATATATTACAAAGTGGCATTTACAATAGTAGGTGGAGCAAGGAGGGTGTAACTCAGCGGTAGAGTGTGTGTTTAGCATGCACCAGGTCCTGGGTTCAATCTCCAGTCCCTCTATTAAAAAAAAAATAAAATAAAATATAAAAATAAACAAATAAACCTAATTACTCCCCTCCCCCCCAAAAAAAGATGCTGAAATAAAATAAAGTAGTAGATAAAGTGCATTGTATACTAATTGGGGAGATTGGCTAGCTAACCACTTATGGTGGGAAGTGAGTTCTTTGCTGCGTATGAAAAAATATACACAAATTCTATTACGTTAATAATATGTGTAAAAAATAGAACTATTAGAAGAAAATGCAAGAGAATATTTGTGTAAGAATAGGAAAGCCCTTCTTAGCATGACAACAGACAAGAAACTTGAAGAAAAAGACTTTACATAAGATTTATAAATATAAAAGCCGCTATAAATCAAGTTGATTTATAATAGCAAGTGGAAAAATTTGCAAAATGTTTATGGGAAAATAGTAACTTTAATCTTTAAGCAGATTATGTGAATTATTATTACTAGTGGTAATTTATTTCTTATTTATTGGTAATAATAATAAGCAAAATTTATTTAGCAGTTACAGTACACAGAGCATTTTACATAGTTATATTTATTTTAATCCTTGAAACAGTTCCTTGTAGGTAGGTAGTATGGTTATTTACCCTCTTCTCCCCTTTTAAGTGAGGAATTTATACCTCAGAAAAATTAAGTAACATGATTAAGGTGAAGCTGGGCATCAAACCTAGGGTTTTCTCATTCTAGAGCCCATACTTGGAAGGTCTACACAATTGAAAAACGGACATATATGTATATACACACCAGATCTTCTTTATCCGTCCATGGATGGACACTTAGGGTGCTTCCATATCTTGGCTATTGTGAATCTATCAATTTGTCAAATGACCTATTTGCAACACATTAAACTACCCCAAATCGATGCAGTTCACCTAAAATCAATACAAATATTGGAATTATTGGGGACCTTTGCCCCCAAAGGCTTTGTTTTGTTGGGCCTCTGCCAGAGCCATCTACCTGCATTTTTGTCAGCACTGCTCATTGAAACGTCAGTTTCATGTGTGCTTCACATTTAAATTGCTGACTATTTCTTCAACTTCAGCTTTTATTTGGGAATGAGCAGGCTTTTTCTTGATTACAGTTTACTATCTTGTGGGTTTTGAGGATAGGTGCCCTGCCTCCGTGCCCACATCCATCTCTACACCTGCCTCTACCCCTGGCCACTGAACAGCTTTGGCAAATGTCCTAGCTCTGCTTTGAGAAAACTGATCAACAAATTCCCACAGATTAACCTTTAGTGATTTTTCTGAGGTCATCACAGCATGTTGGTTGCTGGAAAAGAAGTCTCCTAACTCAGGCTCCTAAGACTTAACACAGCACCATTACCCTCACTTCCAATAAAGAAAAGTGACGTAAAAAAAAGTTATAGTTTCTCAAATTCAATCAAATATTATATATTACAGAAATATTCTAAGTCTTCTTGAGGATTTGAAGCACATCTGATTTATTATGAGAAAGAAATCTTTAAAAGTATTCCTATACACGTGTCTTGGATCTCAGATATATTAAAACATAGTAATTGCACAGTAACATTTGATACAGGAAAGAGGCAAGCAATATGACTAATAAAAAAGGGCTATCACAGCTCTAACTATGTAAATTCCTGTCTGGCTCAAAACTATCCTAAATTAGGAGTAAAACTGGCTTGTGAAAATACAGAATGCATTTAGAAAGCCAGAATTTGTGGATTTAAGAGTTATAGAAACATTACAAATTGGAGACAAGCACAAATGGCTTCTGAATGTAGTTATTTATCACCAGGCGTGCTTGCCGAAGCCTTAAAGGATAGCATTTTGTCACTCTCACTTTACTGCTGTTTGTGTCTTGCTTTGAAAAATGCTTTCATTCAGATTTTGGATTCTTGGTGGGTGTGCTTCCCACCTTTTCCTTTTGCTTGTCTTTTGGAATTAAAAGGTAAAGAGAGAAGCAAACGGCCAGCTAGACCAGGAGAAAACGGTTGAGGTTTGTTTGTTGTCTTCTTAAGAAATAAAACAGCTAGCTATTTATTTCTAACATGCCAATCAAGGAAACAGAACTTATTCTCCCCCTCATGTCCTCCAAGTGGAATTAAGAACCAATGACCAAAACAAAAAAACAAAAAAAAACAAAAAAACAAACAAAAAAAACACACCAGTGGACCACCATGATCCTATTAGGTGTGCTGTATTGGATTGAGTCGGCCAGGAGAACTGGCACATTTTCCTACACACCAGAGAACATATATTTCCTTTCTGTTGTGTTTTGAGGTCCCTTTTCAAGGTCATCCAGATACAAGCCAAACTCTGCCTAACAGAGAGCCTTTTGAGAGGAGGCAGTCGTGAATTAGACCGTGCAGTCATGAATCGGGTGGTTTTATCATTATTCCCCAGGGAACTTGCTCTGCACAAGCATGAATGGACTGTTCTCTTAACGGAAAAGACTCCCTCCATCTTCATTGTCAAAATCAGAGTCGGGGCAAAATGTAGGAAGGGTTTTCTTCCTGGGACATTAGCCACTTGTGTTTCCTCAGCTCATGTTCGGATAAGATAGAGCCCAGAGCTAAAGGGAACGTGAAAACCCCTACACTTCAAGATCCTTGCCCGTTTGCAGGCGCAAGAATGGAAACAAAGAAAGGGGACCACAGGAAAAGAGGCAAAACGCTTCTTCAAATTCTTCAGCGTTCGTCCTTCTGTTTCACAGGTGCCTACAGTATTAGGGTTTACAACATCCAGGTGATGGACCAATTTGTAACCGGATAGAAGAGGTTCTTGATTAACACATGTAAAGGAATGTTGTTTTCACTCCCCCTATAGGAAAAGTTGCTTGAAAAGTTAACAGGGAAGAAGAGCATTCTGGCTTTACTTTTCTGTGTGAACTCCCCAAGTACAGGCAGATCCTTTCTCTCACCTGGTCCTTAACATATCCTGGATCTGACCTTCCGATCCTGACTCCAGGACACTTCAGACCACCTAAAGGCCAAAGAGAGACCCCAATTTCTTATTGTTAAATAAGAAAGTCATCTGCTCAGCTGGGCAGGGGTGAGATGGCCGATGTCACTTTGAGGAGATGTAGATAAAAGGACACACAGAAGGGTACAGTGCAATATGGAGGCAAGACCAGCAGCCGGAAGATTTGGAATCTGCTAGTCATTGATCTAGTGATCACTGGGACGGGGGGTTTGGCAAGTCACTTTCTTTGTGAAAAGGACTTCCAGTCACAAAGTGAGGATAACAATGACATGCCTCCCAGTGTACTGTGAGGTGAGGAATGCCCTATGTGACCGTGGTTCTCACTCTCAAGTCTGGACTTTGAGCGGCCTGGAGGGACCCACTTCTCAGCTCTTGTCTTCCAGATCACTACATGCAGGTGCTGGTCTGTCAGCATGAATGTGTGAGGGAACTCGCCACGCGCCCTGGCCGCCTCTCACCCATCGAGAACTTTCTTCCCCTGCATTATGACTACCTACAGTTCGCCTACTATCGAGGTAAAGCGTGGATTATCCGTGAAGACCTTTGTGGGGAGGGGTGGCTCATCATAGCAGACGTCTCGTCTTCATCAGTTCGTCCTCTGCCTTCCCAAGTTTATGATCAAGCCGTGGGGGTGTGTGCGTTTTCTCTCTCACCTCACTCACTAGAGCTCAGAGCAAAGAGAGCAAGAGGTGGAGCCACGAGTGGGCCAATGTTGTGACAATGTCCTGAAAGTTATACAACACTGATATTTTATAGGATGTTTAAATTTAATTTTCAACTTCATTTTGAAAGGTAATATACTCACAGTTTCAAAGAACAAATATCATAAAAGCTTCCCTTTCTTTTCCCCACAACTCAACTTTATGCCCTACAACCCAAGATTTATTTACCCTCCCTAAGTTTTATAGAGAAATAAGACACACACACACACACACACACACACTCTCTGACCTGTTTCCTCCTCTTTACACTGTTCTCCACATTGTTTGCTTCAATTAACAACACATTTCAGACTTTTTAGTAGGTTGGACCTACGAAATTACTTTTTGCTTGGTCAAAAGTGGTCTAATTCTGGGAGTTTTAAATGGTTCGATCTAATTGTTTCAGTATACAGATTTCTCTTTACATTCACATATGATCTTGATGTTTCTTTATATCTACATATCATTATACTGTAATTTATTTCATGTGTCTCCTGACTGATAAGCATTGTGTTGTTTGTAATATTTTACTATTACAGTCAATGATCAGATGAATAATATTTTATGTATGTAATTTACAATTGCGCATAAATACCTACAGAGTAAGTTTCTAGATGTACAATTGCTGCATCAAATAGTTTATTCATTTGTAATTTGGACAGATGTTGCCAATTTTTTTATCCACACGGAGTACAATTTTCATTGTTCATCAACAGAATACACTACCAAATTTTTAGATATTCCCTAACCCATTAAGTGGAAATTGGTATTTCAATAATGTTTTAATTTCCATTTATCTCATTGAGAAAGAAAGGGAGCATCTTTTCTTACATTTAAAAGCAATTAATACCATTCGGCTTGCAGAAATTGGTCTTAGATATCACATTTGCGAATTCAGCTCAGAAATCAGAATTCACTCCAAAAATTCTGCTCTGTATTAAATAATATCAATTCTCAACAAACATCTCCGGGTGGAAGCTTTTGATAATTTATTGAAGACATGTAGCAGCGTAGAAGACCAATGTGAGTAGCTTTGGAATACCTGAAACCGTGTCCTTCGTTTTATCTGCAACTATTTCTGCTTCCTCTACTCAACTGTTCCCTTCTTATTGATCATTTAATGCTGACTTCTTGTAGACATGTTGAAGCAGTTCTTAAAAATTCCTGAGACCCACCGAGGCTGACTCTAATGCGGCAGCTCCTTGGTTTTTCAGTGGGCGAATATGTGAAGGCCTTGGAGTGTGCCAAGGCCTATCTTCTGCTCCATCCAGACGACGAGGACGTCCTGGACAACGTGGACTTCTATGAGAGTCTGCTGGATGACGGCACCGACCCAGCGTCTGTTGAGGCCAGGGAGGTGAGACCCATGTTCTGCTAGCAGCTCTGGGGAGAGCTGGTAAAAATATAACCCTTCTCTTAAAGACATGTAACCATTTAGTAAAGGTTCTAGGACTCAGTTCTTTCCAGCTTTAATGATTAATGCCAGAAGTGTATTTTTTCACGTATGTGCTAGCTTGTGAAAATCTATGGAGATAGAGACATTTTTTGCAGCTGTGAATACTTTTTTAGCACATTTGTTAACGTCTAAAGAAAAAATGTTTTCCACTTGAACATTTATTATATCTCAATTGTTATTTAAATATACTTTTTTTTTTTTTCTGTAGGATTTGGCGATGTTTGTGAAGCGTCATAAACTGGAGTCAGAACTAATACGATCAGGGGCAGAGGGCCTGGGCTTTTCATACACTGAGCCGGTAAGAGCAGAGAGGAGAGAGGGGATGTTCTCTGGAAGAACTATTCAGTGGACTTCTTAATTTTGATTTTATTTTCCAGCCCCATTTGTTGAAGATTCTAATCCCCTGCCTCGCATTAATAAAACCTGAAAGGAAGGAGGTGTTTATTCTATATTTGTGATGAACTTTAAAAGACTTTAATAATTTTCCACATCACTGAGGCCCCAAGTCAAAAGCAAGTATCTTCTGTATAGCACAGGGAACTACCTTTAGTATCCTATAGTCACCTATAGTGAAAAAGAATATGAAAATGAATATATGTATGTATATGTATGACTGAAACATTATGCTGTATGCCAGAAATTAACACATTGTAACTGACTATACTTAAAAAAAAAAGCAAATATATTTTGCTAGGAAAGCAGTATTTTGTACATGATGCAATTACCTCAAGATTGTTTTATTTCCTAACTTCTGCATGCAACATTTTGTATTTTCTCTTCAACATTTCAAGCATTAAGACTTTGAAAGAACAAAATCAATCATAATTGTACCACCCATCATGCTGTCTTTTCTCCACTTGTCCACGTTGCCTTTTAAACATTATTCATATGAAGACATACCTTTTGTAGAACCAGTAACACAGTACAAATGGATTTTTATTGTGACTTTTATTTAAGATAGCATAGGCTGTTTTTTATATCTTTACATTTTTTAAAATTACTTTTAGCTACAAATTACTTTTAGCTACATCTATGTAGTTGATGTACAATAAATGAGTTAATTCTCCTGCTGCTGAACATTTGGTTTATTTTGATTCTTATGCCAAAATGAATGCATTAAGCATTTTTCTTTCCTATTGAACTATATCCATAGAATACATTCCCAGGAATGGAATTACTCTGCCATCAAAGGATATAAGAAATTTTAAAATTTTTGAAATTATTTTTCTAAGAGAGTTTTCTGGTATCTTCATTATTCCTAGCAATGCAAAGTTTAAAGTTTAAGGTACAGTTGACCACAAATATCTCAGCAATGAGAAATAACATTTTAAATGTTTTTAAAATCATTAATATTTCTAATATATTATGTACAAAATGGTACATCATTGTCATTTTAGTTTATATTCCTTTGATGACCAGCAAAAATAAACTTTTCACAAATTATTATCGGTTTTTCCTCTCATTTGAATTACCTGGACATATATTTTGTTCATTTATCTGTTGGTTGCTATGTAAGTTCTTTATATACTGTACATGTTAATATGTTTACAGAAAGCACTATTTGTAATATATCTTATTTTTCACTTTTTAAAATTTCTTTCTTAGTTGTGTTTTCATTGGCACACTTAAAAAATCAGGAAAATTTTAATGTACATTTCTAGTGTAAAATTTCTAGTATGTTTATATCTGGTTTTAGTATGTTTTAAAAATTACGTTATCCCAGAGACCCCAGGAAAACAATCACTTACTCACTTTACGATCCTGTGCAGATGATTAACCAAACTGGACTTTTTATTTGTTTGTCTTATTTATAAAAGATAAAGGAGTTGTACTTAATGATCTTTTAAGTGTCTTCCCACCTCTAAATTCTAAATCACTTTCTTGGACAACAGGATGGATGCTCAGGCTAATTCCACGCTATTTTTTTTTTCAGTCCATTTGTGCGTCATTTTGTCTTTGTCAAAGCTGCATCAACCTTAGCCTTCCTTTTTACTAAAATTTTAAATACTATATTGTAGCTTTGTATAACGTGCAAGTTTTCTAATATTTTAGGTCTTTTGAGTGTTTTAAGTATACATTTTATTTTATTTCTGTACATGACATTTTAGTGACAAAATACTGAGGGTTTTTTTTTTTTCAATTTCAAACAGAATTATTGGGCTAGATACGGAGGACGGCAGGATGAGAATCGGTAAGTTCTCCGTTCGGAACACAAAATGCTTATTTTTAATGAGATGAAATACTTAGAGTTATGCTCACTATAGAGAACTTAGGTCTGTGAAATAGTCAGAAGGATATGATTAAAAGGACTCTGAACTGGGGATTAGTTCTGAGCTGGGACTCTGCATTCTGGTCTCAATTTTCCCTTTACTTCTGAGGGTCCTTAAATAATTTATCTTCCTCTGGGGGTCTCATGTTTTTCCTCACAGCAAAAGGTTGAATCAGGTGATCTCTGAGGGCTAAATGTTATGTGATTTTAAATCAGAGGAAGTTGGATCTCTTTTTAATGCTGAATTTTCTTACTGAATTTCTTTGAAAGCATGAAGCTCAGAAAGTTTTATTGCAAGCTAAAATATGAGGTGTCATGAACTCAATCAGATACGAAGAAAACTGACTTTTTAAAATGATGGATGTCAAAAGTCAATTACAAGATTTGCAGATACTAACTACTATATATAAAACAGATAAACAAGTTTATACTATATAGCACAGGGAACTATATTCACTATCTTGTAGTAATCTACAATGAAAAAGAATATGAAAGCAAATATATGGATGTATATGTATGACTGAACTATTATGCTGTACACTAGAAATCGACCCAACATTGTATATTGACTATACTTCAGTAAAAAAATAAGTAAAAATAAAAAGTCAACTACACATTCTGAGCAGTTTAAGGAATCATAGACTGTTGGAGTTACTTGTTTGAGGTCACAAGGTCCAGGCTGTTCATTTTCAAATTCAGAAGCTGAGGCCCGGACAAAGGCAAAAGACTCAAAAGTGTCTCACCACGAAGGACTGACAGACCTAGGTCTTGTTCAAAATCTTGTGGTCTTTCTCTAAGCTCCAAAGGCTCAACACCTGGGTGGCCTCAAACTATTGAAAGAGATCCAAGGATGTATGCACACATTTGGATTTGCTCAGTTTGCATACATGGAAGGGGCATCATGCTATTATGTGTATGTTTGCAAAGTCTGACATAAACTTGTGTCTTCTTTCCTGGAATAGTTGAGAATCACTACACTAGGACATGATTTATTTCAATTCGACCATCGTTTAGTGATGCACTCTATATTCCAGACACCTAATATGACCCTCAGCATTATAAACATGCACATGATCATTCTTCCCTGCGCTGTTGGTACTCAAAGTCTGATCTCAAGGGGGTTATGTTATGGATACAATTAACTATAATAACTTCTTGCTGAGAAGATTTAGAGAAGTGAAATGGAGCACCCTCATTGAAGAAACAGAGAAGAGCTTCATGGAGGCAATGATGTCTGATTTGATCTCGAAAGATAAGTGGCCTTGTGTACAAGAAAATAATCAGTATGAAGTCAGAGACTGTCCTTTGCCTTTGAACATCTTTCTTGAGTGGAAAATTATTTCAACTCTTTGTTATTTTTTGAATGTGCAGGGTTCCTTCAGGAGTGAATGTGGAAGGGGCCGAAGTTCATGGATTGTCAATGGGGAAAAAGTCATCACCCAAGATCGACCGAGACCTAAAAGAGGGTAAGTATCATTGAACCTTTACTCTTAGAAAGAGGAGATGAAGAGGCTGGGGCTTGACGAGTTCTTACCCAGAACAAGACAGAACCCATTTTCACTGAAAAATAAGGAATAGAACTAAATGACTCCAGTTCACAAAATTCTGGAAGCAAGGCTTAAAAACAAGACTGTCTCAGATGTCCATATAATTTCTTTGGTTGTCAACAAAAGTGCTTCCAATTCATTCACAGGAATCCTGTGAGCTAGACAGGGACTCTGTGATCACCGCTGTCCTCAGATGAGTACCTGAGGCTTGAAGAGGTTACATTGCTTACTTCTCTCACATCGTGAGTGAGAGCATGGAATAGACTGTGTATTGGGGGAACTTGAAGAGACAGGTCGCTCAGGTTATTGGATTAGTTAACCTGAGATCCTTGAGGCATATGTATCTGATCAGGGCTTTGAGAAACAAGTAGAATTTAGACTGGATTGACAGAAGTGTGGAGGGAGCCATCAGAGTGGATAAAGCAACCACTGCAAAGGCACAGAGATGGAGACAGCAGAACATTAGATGCCTGCTTACAGAATCTCAAAATTACTGGAGACGTAGTTGGAGTGTTGCCAAAAGCAGCTTTTAAACAGAGCCAAATATTGTTGTAATAATAAATTATTAGCAAGTGTAGTTCTAACAGCAGTAGTTATCCTTAACAATTATTATCATCTCTGTATGTTTTATAATTTTTCAAACAAATTTATACACAATTCATTTTAATACTGGAAGCATCTCCTATGAGGTGTGTCCCCACTTCACAGGCAAGAAAACTGAGGCTCACCAAGATTCATGACTTGTCCAAAGTCTCACAGCTTTTAATAGGTAGAACAGGCTTTTGAACCCAAACCTCATTTCCTCTTTTTCACCTGATGATGGAACATAGAAATGGCTATGCATCCCAAATGTCTCCCCTACTGATTAAATAATTGCAAGATGAGAAGAGGTTTTCAAGAACCTGTACTGAGAAAAAGTACAGTTCTTCTTTCCCCTACAAGAGAGCCGTCAGCACATTCCTCTAGCTGATTTGAAAACTTCTGGCTCTCTACAGCTCTCACATTTCCAGCCCTTTCCTTCCTCGGCTTCCAAGTCAGTTTGAGGCAGTAAACAGGATAATATGCTCATCTAATCTGACCTGGACCTCAGTTTGTAGTCACATAGCCCAAGCTGTTTTACAAGTGCCAGAGGGCTTCATGGTCAGCCAGAGTTCACGTTGCTTTTTAAGCTGAGAAATCACCCAGGAAGTACGTGCCAAGAAGCCAGCACTTTGCTATAAGGGTTTGGGAAACTCTAGGATGGTTGCCAAATTTCAAAGCCTTTTTCTCCCTGGCTACCAGAAGATCTGATGTTCAGCAACCGACTAGGAAGACTGATGGGAAGAGTAGAACAGGAGACGACACAGGATGGAGAAAGGTCGCGATTGACTGGTTACCAAAGTCTGTCATCTCTGCAGCTGAATGGCTAACGGGTCTTAGGATGCTCTCTGGGACCCTACTGGAAAGCCTTCTGTGTAGTCTCTAGAGATCAAAATGAGGTCTAAATTAAGAACAGTGGTAGACAGAGGCAAAGTTCCTGACTAGAAAACACTTCACATCTTAGTCTGCTGAAAGCAGACGTCAAGGAGGCGAGAAGAATGCGTGCTTCACAGAGTAGAATATATGTCAGCTTCTCTCATCGTCCACAAAGAGATCGTCGTCTCCTCTGGTTACCTGCCAGTATTTAGTAGTATTCATACTGGATGGTTCCCAAGCATTAAAATGGGAGTGACCGAAAGCTCCTGCATCCCAGAGTGACTCCGGTCCATGGAAAATGCATGGCAACTTACTAAACCATCTGTCGCTTGCTCATTCTTCTTTCCACCACCCGTTTTCCAAAGGTCCTGTTTGATAATAATCCCAGAGTCCGTGGGGGTGTAGCAGAAACTACTCTGAACTGGGACTCAGGAGGCTTAGTTCCCAGGATTGTCTTAGTCTGATGCTCTCCACAGGGATGGATAACCAGAGAGTCTTTCTCTCTGAGCTCTATACCCTCACCTGTGAAAGGAGGCTAGCAACTCTTTGGAGAGGATGAAAGTGAAAAGTTTTGTAAACTGTAAAGGGCTGTGTTCACAGAAAGGCTTGTTAGCGTACTCCTGTCATGACTTGTATGACATTGTGTTATTTATGGCAAAATGTTTCTTCTTGCCACAAGCCATAAGCAGTGGACACAAAGGAGTATTTTCCTAGATGATTCCTCTCTATTGCAGCTGGAGGGTCAGAGCCAGGCGCATACTTCATGAATGAGAGAAGAATTAAGTTGTTTAACTGAATCTTCTTGGGCTGTGGTTAAGAGTTGGCTGAAGTCATCATCAGCTCAGTCCCCAGGAACCGCAACTTATTGGACTATATTTTTATTTTTGTTTTAATGTTTTTCTCTGTCTGGTGTGCTACTAGTCATTTGTTGGCTGGCAGTCTTTGTTTCTGACTGGCAGGATTTATTTTCCCTTCTGTATTTTTTGTCCTTTTGGTGAGTGGATAGACAGTTGCTTGGTTTTTTGTTAAAAGTCTATGTGGGAAACCTTTGTATAAAACTGTATGCTTAGTGGCGGTTGTGCTAGTTACATGGAAGGCAGATTTCTAGTACAGATTCTGCCTGAACCTGCTGAGGTTTTTTTTAGACTCTGTTAAGCTCTGTTCCTTCACCTGATCTTTCTTTTTTTTTAGTTATTTTTTTCCTTTTTTTTTTTAAATTTTCAGAGGGGAGGTAATTGGGTTTGTTTATTTTTAATGAAGGTATTGGGGATTGAACCCAGGACCTTGTGCATGCTATGCAAGCACTCTACCACTGCGCTACGTCCTCCTCCACTTCACCTGATCTTCGGAAGTTACTTAGGGCGTGATTGAGGAAATTGCCAGCATCCCAGTAGCCCTCTTTTAAATGTACTCCACTATGCCGAATGCTTATTCAGATGTCTCAGTCAGAACTTAACACAAGATGCCAGGCATAGTTTACCAATTCAATAGTAATCATCATAATAAAAGCAAATACATCTACAGAGCTTAAGCATGGTTGGCATTTTTCTGAATGTTTTAGTTTTAAGTGTCTTTTAAATTCATGTCTTGAACATAAGCCAAATATATTTAAATTAGTAATATACTCTCAATGTAGAAAAGGGGAAAAACATGGCCAAGTACAAACCGATCTAGATCACGAAGCCCTTGGTCTGTCTTCCATTTCTGTTTGAATTTTATACTAGAAAATGCTTTTCAGTGAACCTACAAGTATCTTGTCTTTCTTGCTGAAGGAGCATTGCTCTTTATGTTTCTAAATGGAAATGGAATGTGTAGTTTGCTTTTGAATATTTGAGGAACTGCCTCAATTTGGCTCTGAGTCTGAACTATATAGACGAGAGCAACCTTTCCCAAACAAACTGTGTTTTGTGTTGGAAGTTTCGTTCTGTGCTGTGAAAAAAAAATAACATGAAGGCAGCTTACAGTAACACACACTTACTGTCCCACAGTTTCTGTGGGTCAAGAGTCTGGCGGCAGCTTAGCTGGGTTCAGTGCTTCAGGGCCTGTCACAGGCTTCCATCCAGTGTTGATCAGGGCTGAGGAACTGTCTTCTTCTGTGCTCTGATGACTGAATTGGGTTCCTCAAGGCTGTTGGACGAGGAGCCTTAGTTTCTGGTTGGTTGTCGGCTGGAGGATGCCTTCAATTCCTTGCCATGTGAACCTGTCCAATACGTCCACTTGCTTCACCAGACTGTAAGCAGAGAAGGCAACAGATTGAACTGGTCAGCAAGATAGGAGTTGCAATTTTCTGTGATGCACTCCAAGAAGTGATAGCCCATCACCTGTGCCATATCCTATTGGTTAGAAGCAAGCTCCAGGCCCCAGCCACACTTAAGGGAAGCAAAGTACACAAAGCTATGAGTGCCACGAGGCGGTGATCTTTAGGGGCTGTCCTGGAGTCTCTCTCTGCCATGGGAATGAAGAAGGGGGGAAGGAAGCAAGGAAGGAGGAATGGAAGGAGCATGGATACTGTGCTCAACTAAGGGGGAGAACTGTTACCTATTATACCAATACTGAGGGTATTCATAATGCCTGTTCATGTATTAAAAGTTCCAAGAAGTCCTCTTAAATTTTTTGACCTAGTACTTCCCAAACACATTTGATCAAGAAACTCTTTTTTCCATCAAAAACTTTTCTGTAGAGCAAAGTTTGAGAAACATTGAATTGTAGGGGAAAAAAAAATATATATACATATATTTTTCTATTCATCCAAAAGATCAGTATTAAAACTGAGAGCTCGTGGATATATTCCTGGAATCCAAGACATTTTATATTTACAAATTTTGATGGCAGTTTAAAAAATTAAGAGGGGCAACTGTGGGTCCTCTGAATAACCAGCTGATAGCCAAGTACTGCCATGAGGTGGCATACCTCCGTGGGAAGGGATGCAGTGACTGTCACGTTGGCATTGGTTAATAATGCTTCAATGGACAAAGACGAATGACAAATGAAGTAGGACAAGCTTATGAATAGTGTGTTAGGACCAGATGAAGGCCAGAATTCATCATGGTACACTAGGATTTCACAGCAGCTTCAAGAGCGAAGAGCTGTGAAAGACTGAGTCATCACACCCCACGAGCGCGCTAAGGAATGCTGGCTTAGAAGGCCGAGGGCCCGATCGCTGAGTAGAATATTCATGTGGAACGTTGCTTTTCAGTTTCCACAGCATAACGTTAACCATTGTATTCATATTGTTAATTGGAACTTAATTGGTTTTATGGCTTTGCTTTTCTTTAATCTTCTAAATTGGCTTGGCTATTGTGGTTGTATGAAGCTATAAAAATAAATACTGTCCTTATAGTTTTGTGATTGCAAATGTGGAAGGGAAATTGCGGATCAAATGATTTGTCAGCCCTGGAGCTTCTTGGGGGAACTTCTGTTTTAACAGCTAACCGTGCGTTACCCCGGATGAGAAGCATTGCCACATTATCTTAATATTCCGTTGATCATGGGCAGTAGTGACTATTTCATCCCAATTAGGCTGAGAACACTTAGTGCCGGTCCCTAGTTGGACTAACCCTTTTTAAAGCTGAAGAGTAGGCATCAATTCCAATTGTCTCTTTCTCCATCAGCATGTTTTCGACCAGCGTGCTGGTGACCATGGCTCGGCCCGGGGAGGCTGGGAAGATCTGTGCCCTCCCCGCCCCCCACGCCCTCCATGGGGAGCTGTTGTTGATGGGCGCCGGTCAGGCCCCTTCGGAGAATTTTACAGGGAAGAAAACCAGTGTTTTTCTTTCCTGTTTCGTGTTCTGATTCAAGGTGGTTGCACTCTGTTACATCTGAAGATTTCCTCACCATCAGAGGGTTTGTCCCTCAGCGCTGGTCTCTGTGTGGAGGTCTAGATGACGTAATTCCACCACCTAAAACAGCCCCACGGCACCACCCTCTGAGGAATCCGGGGCTAATTTCATAGAGCTGTGGGCTCTGTCCAGCGAGAGAGCCGGGGCATACAGGAAACTCTCCTGTCAGGCATATATATACATAATGAAGATTTTCCCGTAATGCAGAAAAGAATAAATATGCCAAAAGTGAGACCACCTGGAGTCAGTAGGTCATGGAAAGAATTCTAGGAAGGAATCAGGTGACATGGACGTGACTGTCCTGATGTGCATTTAGTCCCGGGATCACCTAGGGAGCAGATACTGCCCCAGATACCAGTGAAACGCAAGTGTGCCCATTGTGTCTGGGGACGCAAACAGGTAAGCAAGTAATTGCATGAGATGTTGTACCAGAGGTAGGAACCAAGGGCTGTGGAGAAGGGGGGAGCCCAGCTGCTGAGAAAATTGTGGAATGTCTTCATGGAGGAGAACCTGCTTTGCAGGATCTTCACTGGAATCAAATGAGAAAATAGTTTCTCACTCCCAAAACACAATACAAATGTGATCTATTATCTTGACATGATGGGGAACCAGGCAGCCAGACACTTGCCTTTTTCTTGAATCCGTATTGTGTTTCTCAAGCTCCCAAATTTGTGATTTGTCTTCGCGTAAGTAAACACTCACAAGGAGACTGAGCCTCCTGAACTGCACATGCAGAGCTGTCGGGCGTTCTGTGCCTCCCACCTCGGGGACAGAGGTAACAGGGAAGACAACGTGCTCTGTCCCTTCAGGTGGCCCCCTGCTCTACGAGAACATCACGTTCGTCTACAACTCGGAGCAGCTCAACGGGACTCAGCGCGTCCTCCTGGATAACGTGCTGTCGGAAGAACAGTGCCGGGAGCTGCACAGCGTGGCCAGTGTGAGGACCCGGGAGCCCCACCGTGCTGGCCCGGCCTGAGCCTGCGAGTGCTTTGGTCCTGGGCTTACATGGAGCCAGGGAACCGGGCTTCAGATCACTTTCTTTAGGAGAAGGGCACTGATTGCTGGAGGCACCTTCATCGCCTTTGGGTTGGGATGATTGTAGTTCTGTCCAGATCAGGACATAGCTATTGGGTCTGGAAGAGCTAGTGGCTTAATTCCTAGGACAACAGTATCCAGCACGTGCCCTGCCTATCATACAAAGTAGCTGGGAAAATCTCTTTTATTTTTATCAATAATTAACCAGCCTATTCATTACTTCTATTCTGCCTATTTCTACAAAAAAGTGGTGGTGGCATTTTCTAATGAAAATGTAAGGTGGAAGTTAAATAAAGACCCCTCTTTGGATTGGAAGGATGAGCGATCCCGGGGTGCTGGGATAAAACGGGGATGGTTCTGAGCCTTCACTGTGGTGCTCAGCTTTCTGGCAGTTGAGGCAGAAAGGGAGACCTGATGAATTCATAAGCAGTTGTCATTAATAAGGCATCTCCTTATTTTGCTTCCAGAGCATCATGCTTGTTGGTGATGGATACAGAGGAAAAACTTCACCCCATACACCCAACGAAAAGTTTGAAGGTGCAACTGTCCTGAAAGCACTCAAAGTAAAGTCTTTACTTCTCTTGGATTTGAATTCCTAAGTGTCCATCCAGGACCTTCTGTGAAGAGCAGATACGGAGACGAGTTTAGGATAGAGGCCTATCAGGTCCCTGAAGGGAGCGAGTATGAAATGGCACCTTCGTTGTTTTTGATCATTCCTTTTTTCCTTCATTCAGTCACCAAATTATCAAACTTTATATTTTCTAAATTTGTATCTGATAAATAATATACAGCCCCTCACCCTGTTCTCAAAGAACTCAAGGTCTAATGGTGCGAACAAATTCAAACGAGTAATTATTCTGCAAGAAGTGTTGTTGGAGAGGAGGAAGGAAAGTGTCCCGACAGAACTGAAGAGGGGGTGGTGAGCTCCTAACCTTCCCTCTGGGATTAGACTTATTTCAGTGGCTCGTTTTCCATTTCCAACATCCCCAGGTACGTAGTAGTATTCTCACTAGCCGGTAAAGAGGTGAGCATCCTGTATTGGCTTAATACAACTTAGCGTTTGTTTTCCTCCAGGCTTCTGATCAACCCGGTGGTTTCTAATGTTCTTCCTTGTCTGCAGTTCGGCTATGAAGGTCGAGTCCCCCTGAAGAGTGCCCGTCTGTTCTATGACATCAGCGAGAAGGCACGGAAGATTGTAGAATCCTATTTCATGCTGAACTCAACCCTGTATTTTTCCTACACACACATGGTCTGCCGAACAGCCCTGTCTGGTGAGATTCCAGAGTTCCTTTCTACCCACAGTGAGATGAGAAAGAAAACAATGCAGAACAAAGCTCTCTTAACATTTCAGGCTAAGGGTTTAGAAGAGTTCTATATTTCTAGGGGGGTGGGGGCATAGCTCAGTAGCAGAGCAAATGCTTAGCATGCATGAGGTCCTGTGTTCAATCCCCAGTACCTCCACTAAAAAAAAAAAAAAAAAAAAAAAAACCCAGAAGAGTTCTGTGTGTCTGAAACAAAAGCTTCCTAGCTCTGATTTCCCTCTTTTCCCCTTTTCTACTTGTCGGCGCCTGATGGATTAGAAGACTGTCACGCTGCCTGTGTTCCTTTGGAAATCCGCTTCTCCTGCTTGCTTAAATCACGCAGAAAAATGCTTTTCTGCTCCAGATTTTGTATTTTGGGGTCCAGGAACCTGGAAATGACAGTCCCCATTATGTCCACAAGCACTGACAGGAAACTTGGAAGAATTGTTGAAGGAAATGTTCTTGAAAGGGCGAAGACCCTCCTCGCCCCCTGCTGTCATTATTTCCTCTTTCCATCTTCTCATCTACACCCTCTTGAGTAGGAGGGAGAGAGAATGTCCCAGGCATAGAATTTCCACTTGTGAACTTTCAGCTCAATCAAATCCTTTTTTTTTTGACACTTGCATTTTATCCTCCTCCTTTTGCTGCCCCATACAAAGCACAATCCATGAGACGCACGGAGTTTCTGTATGTATATTTATATCAGAGAACTTTAAAGCTCAGAGAGGCAGGTGGGACTTGCCTATAGTCTTTTACATCGAGTTCATATCCAAGCAGGACCAGAGTCTCTTGACGACTTGCCCAGTGTTCTTTAACCCACTCTGCCCTCTGGTTCCTGAAATGGGGCCGGGGCACCAGCACTGGGAGTAGACAGCAGACTGTCAGCTTTGCTCTCAGTGGGTACCGCCCTTGATCTTATTCTCCCCTGTTCTCTTTTCTGGCAGGTCAACAGGATAGAAGAAACGACCTCAGTCATCCCATCCACGCTGACAACTGCCTTTTGGATCCAGAGGCCAATGAATGCTGGAAGGAGCCTCCTGCTTACACGTTCCGGGACTATAGGTACAGCCGGCACCCGATTCAAAACCAAGCTTTTGCCCAACAATTATCAAAACCCGTGGCGACTAGAAAGCCGACCTGTTTTGCTTGTCATCACAATCATCTCGATGAAGTGGAGATGCTCTAATAATCTTCTGAAGCTGCTGTCGCAACTGAGAACTGACTCTGTCGTCTTTTCTTTATTATACTTGTTTTTAAGTATTCTTATCTTAAAAATCCCTGTGTGTTTTGTTGCATTCCATCCAGAAAGTGTCCATTTTGTTTTACTATAAAAAGTAAAGTTTATGTCTTTTTTTGATCACTTGGATTTCAATTAAACATATCCTTTGTGGTTTGCGTATCTTAGTCTGAGAACACAGGGTGTGTAACTCGACATGCATGGGGATCTCCTCTCATCGCTTACCTATGTCTGTATTTTATAATAAGAAACTGGAAACTCAGGAGAAAAGAAACATTTTCTCTTATGGAACGATATTTTAGTGTGTAAAGAAAAAGGTCAGAAGTTGTAGTCCCCATGTTGTAATAATGTGTTCATTTAGGACTACACTGTGCTCCATACAAAACCATTTATTGAGCGCCCCCTATCTGCAAGGCTAGGCTACACGCCTTGGAGCAGTCTAGCTAGTTAAGGAAAACTAAATCCTTCAGAGTAATTAGTATAAAAGGAAAGAAGAGAGTTTTAGGTAGTGTGGACAAGTTCAAAGGGCTGGACTAAATCTAGTTAGGTTTTCTTTGGAGGAAGTGAAATGTGAGATGAGGTTTGAAATATATTTAAAATGTTAACATCAATGGAATAAACAAACGCTTCAGGGGTATGACCCAACGTCTGATCTTACTCTTGAGGATTATGAAGGTCAATCACTTGAATGTCTGTCTCAGAGGAAACTCACTCATCAGGCTGGTCAGCTCACCCAAGTCCTCAGTGTTTTGTGGTCGTGTCGTGTAAACACATACGTGTACAAATGATCTCCCTTTCTTCTCACAGCGCTCTCCTGTATATGAATGACGACTTCGAAGGAGGAGAATTCATATTCACGGAGATGGATGCCAAGACTGTGACTGTGAGCAAGCCTATTCTTGCAAACTTATCTAGTCTCAGTTTTGCCGATTTTCAAGGACTGCTGGATTTCAAACATTTCTGAGCTTGAGATTTCAAGAGTTGGAGGGGGACCCAGTAAATTCATACATCATAAAATGTTGGAAATGGAACCATCAATAAAAATCTTCTTGTCCATTTTACAGATGAGTAATTTAAAGAATAGATATTAAGGATTTGCTCATGATCGTATAGCGAGTGAGTGTTAGACTCAGAACCAGAACCTAGGTCTTCTGATTGTTTGTCAAGTAATCTGAAGGAAATATTCTTAAATTACCCAAGACTAGGGCAAGTCAAATGATTCTATAGAATGCTTTCAAGTAGCCTGGTTCTCTACATGCGTAGAGTGAGCATTGGCCTTCACACCTTTAGTTAACTAAGTTATTATATGTGTGTATTATATAACTAAGCTATTATATGTATATTATATGTGTGTTAACTAAGTTATTATATGTATTATAATAACTAAGTTATTATATATATAAGTATATATATATATGGTTCTGATGGTAAGTAAGATCTATACTTGAAAATTGATACACACACACACACACACACACACACACATACGTACACATTATGGATTCACACTTTGGATGAGATTCTAAACACACCTTCACAGGTAGAAACCAAAAGTTGAATTCAGCTACCATCTTCCTAAGCAAGCTAATGCCTTTGGAAAACCAGCCTACTGAGCACTTATAAACCACATAGCAAGAATCTTTTGGTCTTTAAGCCAAAGTTTATATGACATGGTAGAAAAACAGGTTTTCCAATTGAGGAGGTAACTGAATTATAAATAGATTATGAGGTATCTCTTTCTTCCATACAAAATCAAAATAGCTGAGACATGTAAGTGATAAACTTCAAGGATTTTGCATCATATATGCTATTTCCACAACTTTTTCTGAGTTTTACGCCTTTCCCTCATAATTTCATATTCTGTACCCATTTCTCAGTGTCATTCATAGCATTACTATTGGAGTGTAAGCAAACAATATCAAAAACTATATAATTACTGGATTTAAAGGGGAAACCTATGGGAAGTCTGGTTAAAATTACCCAGAAACATTGATATAACTAAGAAAACAATTTCATACAATTTAACATATTGACTATTTAAAAGCTCATGCTGCCTCATGCTTTCTTGTAAAAAGCTTAAATATGAACATGGGAGTATTTTGATACTTCATGATCTGGGAAATTAAATCAAGATTGATGATCTGGTGTGGAGTTTAAAATCCTGATACAAAATTATCATTTTTTTGAAAAGCGTCTATGCAGAGAGGACTTTATTTCTGAGCTCTGCTAACACTGAGACTGGGGTTCAAAAATGTATCTCACACAATTGGAAAGAAAATCAGACAGGTGTTTGAAAAGATTTCTTTGCTTCCACGCCATCTAGTGGCCATATTTGGAACTGCTCAATGTTTAAAACTAAGTAATAACCTAGAATATTATGTATAAATCAGTAATTTATTAATTGTTGAATATGTTAACTGTAACTCTACTTTTTAAAGATATGAGAGCAGATAATACTCCACTTTCAGAGTTTTATAATTTAAAGAGAAAGGTGTAACTATTTTAAAAATTAATGGCTCTAACCACAACCATCCCCCAAAAAAGTGAAAGAAAAAACTGATTTAAAGAATTAAAAATTTCTTTTCCTCCTGCTCTTACAAGGTATTGAATATAGTTCCCTGTACTATACTGTAGAACTTTGTTTTTTTATCCAGTTTATGTAAAGTTTTAGTATCTGCAAATCCCCAAATCCCAATTTATTGCTCCCCACCCCTCCCCCTGTCCCCCCGAGAACCATAGTTTGTTTTCTATGTCTGTGAGTCTGTTTCTGTTTTGTCTAAACAATGTTTTGATGAAAAAGCTCCAAGTTGAGAGATTTTTTTTTCCCCAAAATTAGTTCCACTTCAGATTAATGAACATGGTGGAGCTTTGGGGGTATTTTGTAAATAATTAAAATTCTTAGATAACCAGTGCCAATTAGAAAGAGAAATTGATAGTTCTCCTTTTCAGTTTTCCTTCCTTTGACTCTGGAGGGACAGATGAGCAGGAAAATGCCCCAACTTTGGGCTATGCAAGGAAGAAAAGTCTTCGAAATTCTCTACTTTGGAAAAATCTGGAAATTGTGTAATTACACAATAGTAGCTGAAGGTTTACATTTATTCTGGACAAGCACAGCACAAAGCTTTCTCTGATTTTAATCACGAGTTAGAGGCAAAGCAAAAGGAATTTTCTTTTATCACACTTGGAAGATACACGGATTGTTTTCAACAGCAGCTTATTTGTGAAACATGGGCCTTTTGGAATTTTGGGTTCTCTGTGCCAGTTTGAAAAAGATAAAATTTAATGAGTTCCATTCGCTTCATGAAAAACTAAACTCAGGGAAGCTGTGTTCCAAAAGTATGTTTACAATCATCTATTTAAACTTCAGCATGTATTTTCCCGTAGAAGCCGTGTCGTCAGCGGAGCTTGTTTGTCCCTCCGCACCCCTGGTGGCTAAGAGGTGACGCTCTCCAGTTGATCATATCGGTCCTTTGCGAACCCACGCACCTGTAATCAATCCCAGCTGCTTCAGCCACTTGATCCATTCTTTTCCTAAACTTCCTTAAAGTTCTTCATGTGTAGCATACTTTTCATTCTTCCAGTTCCATCAGAAAGAAAGCGCTACATGGTCCCCACACCCTTTCCTTAGTGTTATAAGATGCTGATGCCAAGACTCCATAATCCCATAGAAGCAATAACAACCATGTGTGGATAAGTGAGTCCTGACCAGTACTGGGGAACGAACTGCTCAGAAACTCGAAATTAGATCCTAAAGCCATGTGTAGAGGAAGGCTTTTATGTCCTACGTCATATGCTCTAAGTATTAGTTATTTTGCTGTTTCTATGTGGAAATGCACAACAATTTCCTCCTCCAGAAACACAAAACCAGATCGATACTGAGGGCACCAGTAACTAGGAAACTCCAGAATCACATCAGAAAGTCACTTAGATAAAGCTGCTTAAGAAAAGCAACTCTCTCTACCAAAGACAAATCACTCCTCAGCTATTACGAATAGAAGAATAACCAGAAACTGACGGCTTTTCTCTGCTCTCCCCTTTAACACACACACACACACACACACACACCCCTTGGTCTCAGGCTTTCTGGCTCCTTCACCTACCTTTAACCTTCCACATGTTGGTCACACAGTCTGGGAGGACCTGTGTTAGGTAGTATCCAAGAACTTAAGGAAATGTTCCAAATATTCCTTCTGAAGCTGGAAGTGAAAAAAAAAAAAACAAAAAAAACTTAGCCATCCCATTTTATGGTGAAGGAAACCAAAGTTTCTTTTAAGGGGCACGTATCAACTCAATTCAGAAAATCATTCGTTAAATTATCAGAGAAATGCAAATCAAAACTACAATGAGGTATCACCTCACACCAGTCAGAATGGCCATCATTAAGAAGTCCACAAACGATAAATGCTGGAGAGGGTGTGGAGAAAAGGGACCCTCCTACACTGCTGGTGGCAATGTAGTTTGGTGCAGCCATTATGGAAAACAGCATGGAGATTCCTCAGAAACTAAAAATAGATTTACCATATGATCCAGCAACCCCACTCCTGGGCATATATCTGGAGGGAACTGTAATTCGAAAAGGTACATGCACCCCAGTGTTCACAGCAGCACTATTTACAATAGCCAAGACATGGAAACAACCTAAATGTCCATCAACAGATGGCTGGATAAAGAAGCTGTGGTATATTTATACAATGGATACTACTCAGACATAAGAAAGAATAAAATAATGCCATTTACAGCAACATGGATGGACCTGGAGATCGTCATGCTAAGTGAAATAAGCCAGAAAGAGAAAGAAAAATACCGTATGATATCACTTATATATGGAATCTAAAAAAAAAAAAAAGATACAAATGAACTTATTTACAAAACAGAAACAGACTCACAGATATAGAAAACAAATTTATAGTTACTAGGAGGAAGGGGATGGGAAGGGATAAACTGGGAGTTTGAGTTTTTCAGATACTAACTGTTATATATAAAACAGATAAACAAGTTTCTTCTGTACAGCACAGGGAACTATTGAAAAAAAGAGAGAGAGAGAAAATGGCTAGTTATAGCAAGCCCATCTTATCCAATAGAATGATTGGTGCCACTTTGCTTAGCTCTGTCGTGGAATGAGTCAGGTTTCTACGCTTCTTAAGAAACAAAAATGGATTCTACTGACATCAAACACTTCTTTAAACATAGAAGCAAGTCCCCTAATGCTCAGTCTGGAGAGCCTGCTTGTTCGATCCAACCCTCTGGCTCAGGGCCGTGCAGCCCCTCTGCCCCTCTCCGCCCGTCCCGCCTGCCCACTGCTGGACAGCTCCACGCCAGCAGCGCCCAAGCCCAGAAGGGCCGTGCCAGTCGTTTTGGAGCCCCAGGGGCCGTGGAATGGGACACTGGAGGGAGTGGATGTGGCTTTACTGGAGATAGTAAAGCCTTTGTGAGGAGCCCTGGGCAGGAATATTGTAACAAGAATTAAAGTATCACATGGGGTTAGAGTTGACTTTTCAAAATCCCTGAATTACATAAATGTATCATTAAGGGATTAGAAAGGGTGCGCCCTGGGAACCACCACCGAGGTCAGTTAGAACAATGTGCCAGCCCTCTCGATGCCCCCTGGATTTTTTGTTGCCATTCCACAAATACTAAATGTCCATCTACTTCTGCCCGATGCTGTGCTGGTGCGCAAATTTAGAGAAGTGGATGGAAATAGAGAGCCTTTGCCTTCACGGAGTTTGCTGGCCATCAACACAGTGTGTTTTAAGCAATTATTGGACTGTGCCAACCGTTTAACCTGAATGCTTTTATTTTCTTAATTCAATATTCTTTTGACCATATCTTTGTTTTACAGATGAAGAAACTCAACAATCTATGTCTTCTCAACCCCAGGCATCCATTATTCTTTGACTCAAAACTTGACCCACGTTGGGTGGAGGGGTATAGCCCAGTAGTAGAGCATGTGCTTGATGTGTGCAAGGTCCTGGGTTCAATCCCCAGTTCCTCCATTAAGGGGAAAAAATTTTAAAAATAATAATAAATGAAATAGGAACAAGTATATGTTAAAAAAAAAGAAAGAAAATTTGACCCAAATAATTTAATAGAAGGATAGAAAAGGGTGGGGAATGTAGAAATGCTCACAGTATCTAGTCTCATTTTCACTTTATTTCTCAGGCCTCTATAAAACCAAAGTGTGGGCGCATGATCAGCTTCTCATCTGGAGGAGAGAACCCACATGGGGTGAAGGCAGTCACCAAGGGCCAGAGGTGTGCGGTGGCTTTGTGGTTTACCTTGGACCCACTTTACAGAGAACTGGTGAGTCTCTGACCCGCCCGGAAAGTCAATGAGACATCCTGTAGACCTGCTTCATGAACTGATTTATTTGAAAATTCCTTTAAGTTGATCCATAACCCTTCAGGGAATTTAGAGACCACGGGGCGGGTAGAAGGCTTTAACGGAATTTTTCTCTCTGATTTCCAGCCCTGGCTGTTTTCTCAGCAAGAACACATTATCTTAATCAGATCCATGACCTAGCAATTACACATCGAATGTTTGCAGGATGAGTTTGGGGGACAGAAGAGGGGCTATGACGGCAATTCTTCATCAGATGGGTTCTAATGAGGGAATGTTTGCCGAAATAGACATTGGTGATATCTCGCAGTCTCTGATTCGTCTTGAGCACATTAACAAGCTGTAGCATCAGGAGAGAGGGACCGCTTTCTACTGGTCACCAGGAAGACTGCTTTGTTTTCTTGACAAATCATTAAAAATTTACTGAATAAATTGTGAAATATATGTAGAAAAGGGCGAGGGAACCTGAAAGCTTATAATTTACTATTATTAAATTAAATATTAAAATACAGCTGTTATTATACTGGAAGCAGCTGAGGACACAGCTCAGATAAGCGGCCAGGAGCTCATCCTTCTGGAGGTCACTGGGCAGAGGTTAGAGCATCTATCTGTGAAGTGCAGAGGGATGAATTAAGACCCGTGGATACAAGCCGCTGGGAGGAAACTCTGGGCTCAATGAAAGGAATAACTTCCAGATTGTCACCGCTGTCGGGGGTGTTGTCTTCTTTGGAAGTACTGAGTTTCTTGTCCCTGGATAGCTCCAGTCAGAGCCTCAGTGACTGCCTGGCCTGGGATGCTGAAGCAAACTGAAACGTCACAGCAAGACCTAAACGGGGTGACTTCAAAGTCGGCTCCACCCCTGAGTCTTAACGAAGCCAGGAAACTCTAGCCTTTAAAATGGCCTTCTATCCAGTTTTCCTCTTTAGGTCCCTCCATTGAATCCAATTTCGTCTGAAACTGTTTAAAATGAATTCCTTTTTCTCATAGACCCTTTGCTGTCAAACCTAACTCAGGCACAGTTTTTAGGCCGCATGCCCTAAGCATTCCCTTTTTTTCAAGTGGTGTCATAAAACTGATTACATTTCTTTTCTTTTCTTTTAATTTCAGAGGGTTTTTTGTTGTTGTTGAAGTATAGTCAGTTTACAGTGTGTCAATTTCTGGTGTACAGCATGTTTCAGTCATACATATATATACACATACGTATTTTCATTTTCACATTCTTTTGTGGTAGGTTACTACAAGATATTGAATGCAGTTCCCTGTGCTGTACAGTATGAACTTGCTGTTCATCTATTTTATATATAGTAGTTAGTGCCTGCAAATCTTGAATCCCCAATTTACCCCTTCCCGCCCCCTTCTCCCCTGGTAACCGGAAGTTTGTTTTTGACGTCTGTGCATCTGTTTCTGTTTTGTAAATAAGTTAATTCTTTCATATAGTTCACAAACGTTTAGGGAAGATCTACTATGTGCCTGGAAAACTCCTCTAGGCAGGCCCGGGGGTACAAAGGTTTTCAAAATGTAGCTTCCAGCCATAAGGCGTTTGGAGAGACAGACAAGGAACTACGGTGGGAAGACAGCAGTACGTGTTGGGATCTGAGATGGAGGAAGGCTGACTTACAAAAGCACAGTCCGAAAGGCGCGTAAGATGACAACCAGGCACAGAAAGAGAAAGGAGTGGTCGTGACAGAGGGAACAGAACGCCAGGGCTCTGAGAACTTCAAGGGGGACTGAGCCATCTCCTTCACCTGTCATTCCCCTCGTTCCTTGTGCGTCTCTACCTCCAAAATGCCAGCGCTTCCCAATAGCGCTCCTTCTGACTCAGGAATCCAGGACGTGAGTACACAGTGGAGATAACACAGTGGTAAAAAGTCGCCTCAGCTTTTCCTCTTTAGTGTCCAGTTCAGCAGGCATTTAGCCGATCTGATTATTCAATATCCTAGTCCTCTCTCCCAAAATACGTATTTTTTCCTATCAAAATAAGCTAACACAAAGTTCCTTTTGCTCTGTCTTAACCTGGAAAATATGCGGAAACTTCTCCAACCGCCCGGCCGTTGGCGCCATCTAGTGGTCACAGGAGAAAATGACCAGAGCCTCAGGCAACCAGTAGAAAATGTTGTCGCTGGGATTCCCACACTTAGCTCAGCGTTGGAATCGCCTGGGGATCTTTACAAACGACTGACCGCTGGCACTCACCCTTGGCAATTCTGGGTTAATTGGTATGGGTGTAACTTGGGTTTGTGCAACAGAATTTGAGAGTCCCAGAGTTAGGATCCTCCTCTCAGATTGAGTCCCTGAGCCAAGAAAGCCTGCTTGTGAAGAGGCCACCATAGCTGGCGGACTTCCATGCTCATTACAGGTTACTTTAAAGGCGCTGAATTCTCCAGGAGTACTTAGCATCGTAAACTCTTAAGGATGCCCGAGGTTAGAAGCTTCAGTTCCTTGTATAGAGAGTTCTTGAACTTCCTTCCTTTCAGGAGAGACGTGACTTCGAACAGTCTCTTGTGCAGTCAGACTGGAACACTGTATATACGTCACATTTGCTCATCAGCAAGGTGTTCTCCCATCTTCACAAAATAGTACTCCAGCATTTCACTCGGGCATCATGGCAACAATTCAGTTTCCTGTTATTTAGTATATTTGGTCGTTTTAGGTACCTTTATGTCAACATCATGTTCAATTACAAAGCTCTTGAATACGAGCTTTTCAAGTCATAAAATAGTTCTTTCTATAACTTACTGTGCTGGGCATTGTTCTAGGGACTGCCTATGGGAGGTACAAACTAGGTGAGACATGACTTTTATTTTCAAGGAGCTTGAAGTCAAAGTGAAGAGCTACTACAAGGGTCTCAGTAGTTAAAACACAAAGCAAAGTTTGGTGAGAATTATTATCAGACGCCAAAACGTGCATGGTGTTTCAAGGATAGAAGGAGGAAACCAGGAAAGTCTTCATTAAGGAGACGGCATCTGACCTGAGCCTTAAAAGGTGAGCATGATTTCTTTAGGGAGAGACATTCTACGAGAGAGAGAGCCTTTATCTAAGTATGTCTTTATTCACCAGCTTCATTCATTGACAGCCTCTGCCAAATGTCGGCAGCTTTTCTGGGCACAGGAAATACAACAGTGACCAAAAATGACAAGATTCCATGCTCTTCTCTCATACTTGGCTCTGCCGGCTAATTATTAGAGAAATGCAAATCAGAACTACAATGACGTATCCCCTCACACCAGTCAGAACGGCCATCATTAAAGTCCACAAATGACAAATACTGGAGAAGGTGTGGCAAAAAGGGAACCCTCCTACACTGCTGGTGGGAATGTAAATTGGTGCAGCCACTATGGAAAACAGTATGGAAGTTCTTTGGAAAACTAAAAATAGAGTTATCCTATGATCCAGCAATCCCATTCCTGGGCTTATATCCAGAGAAAACTCTAATTTGAAAAGATGCATGCACCCCAATGTTCGCAGTGGCAGTATTTACAATAGCCAAGACATGGAAACAACCTAAATGTCCACCAACAGATGACTGGATAAAGAAGTTGTGGTATATTTATACAATGGAATACTACTCAGCCATAAAAAATAAAATAATGCCATTTGCACCAACATGGATGGACCTAGAGGTTATTATAATAAGTGAAGTAAGACAAATATCATAGACTATCACTTATATGTGGAATATAGAAAAAAAGATACAAATGAACTTATTTACAAACCAGAAATATACTAACAGACATAGAAAACAAACTATGGTTACCAAAAGGGAAAAGGTTGGGAGAGATTAATTAGGGGTTGGGGATTAAGAGACATCGATGAGTATATATAAAATAGAAAAACAGCAAGGACCTACTGTTAGCACAGGGAACTATATTCAATAACTAGTAATGACATGTAATGGAAAAGCATCTGAAAAAGAATATATATATGTGCATATGTGTATAATTGACTCACTTTGCTGTACACTCAAAACTAACGCAATGTTATAAATCAACTATACTTCAATAAAAAAAAGAAAAAGAGAGACAACAAATAAGTAAAAGAATAAACATTTGAGGGATTATCAGATAGTGAGAAATGATGTGTGGGAAAGGGAACAAGGCAACTGATTTGAGAGCGGAGAGTGGTCTGAAAAGAGGACATGGAGGAGGCAGCGGTTAGACTTGACAAGCTGGTCAAGAAATAAGAATTCTCTTCTAACTGTAGGAGGAAGCTATGTGCCCTCCCTCCCCAACTTCCCCCAGTCCCGGGAAGGTACAGGATGGGACAGATTGCTGCAGCTAGCAGATCGTAGACTGGAGTCATAACCGAGAAGGTGAAAAGATGCAGGAGGCTGGAGATGCCACGCGGGGGGAGACTGGGCATGTTGAAGGGTTGCTGTAGGGGTGAGAGACGCACAGGATGTAGTGAAACATCCTTTAAATCCTCGGGGCATTTAACCTAGACTAGGTTGGGGAAGTTCTTCTCAGAGTGTCGTGTTCAGAGCCCACGTCAGGCAGGTGGAGTGTGAGGTGAGATGAGGGGACAGGACAAGATGAGGTGAAGAAAAGAAGAAGGTCAAAGTCAGGCAACTCCTCATAAGCACATCAGGAAGGCTGGACCTGGAGTGTGAAGCGCTGGGAACCCATGCCCGGCCATGAGCAGTGAGCAGGAGAGGGAGGCGGTCACGATTCAAGTGCAGAGCGTCCCTCACGAGCACATGGAGGGGGATGTGAAATGGAGAGATGAGTTTGGAAGTTGCTGCAGCAATTGTGTTAAGAGATACTGGAGTGTAAACCTCAAGCAGGAGCAATTTTGCCTCCTAGGGTGCACGTGGCAACATTGAGAGACGCTTTTGATTGTCACGGCTTGTGGGGAGGTGTTTCTGGCTCCCTGTAGTCGAGAGAAGCCAGGGAGGCTGCCGAATGTCTTCTGATGCACGAACAGAGTTGTCTGGTCCCAGATGCCAGCAGTGCCAAGGCTGAGAAACACTGGCCTCAGCTAAGGCAACAGCAGTGTGCACTGAAAAGAAAGGGGCGGGAAAAGGAGGCAGAACAGAGGGTACTCGGTGATTTGTCAGATCCAAGGAGCCATGGTCAGGCTTTGTGGGGCAAGTGGATGAGCCGCGCTGGTCTTTACTAAGAGAGGAAATACATGAAGAGGACAGAGTAAGTCCACGGGGGCGGGGGGGGTGGGAAGATGGTGAATTCAGCGTGAACCCTGAGCTGGAGAACTGGGTTGGAGATGTCCGTGGAACCACAAAGTAGAGAGGACAGTCAGCAGTTGAATATACAAGACTTCTTGGCCAGAGAGAAATCTTGGCAAATCAGGAAGAAAGGAAGCCAAGAGAAGGCGCCTGTGTCAGGATGGAGATGAGGTTCTGTCCTTAGCTGGATTTAGCATCAAGCCATGTACAGATGGGCGCCCAGAAGTGTTTGGGAAGCATCTGGCGCTGGGGCTGGCGGTATCCTTGTACCAGCAATGTGTAAATTGTTCTTTTTGCAGGAGCGAATACAGGCGGATGAAGTGATCGCCATCCTGGATCAAGAACAGCAAGGGAAGCATGAACTGAATATCAACCCCAAAGATGAGCTATAAAAATGAGGGGGGGTAAAGAGTGTTCTATCAGATATTTATTTAAATTGTTAATCTTATGAGAACCTTTTTATTTTTGTACAGAGCCACGATATAAATTAATAGGTTAATATGAGTCACCGGATCTCCCTTCTGTTCCTAAGGATCTTTGCTTGGCTCAGTCAAGTCTGTCTGTCTTGGTTTTTCATCAGTTCATCTCTCAACTCCCAGTCCCCTCTCCCCACCATACACACACACACACACACACACACACACACACACAGTTCTAAACTTAGCATGTGATTTGGACTCAGAAGGCCTTCCTGGCTCGGTGCCTTTTAGCCACAGTCTCTCCCAGGGCTGACGGCCGGCCAGGAGTTGGAATCCAAGGAGTCCGTGGCGAGGTCAGAACTCTTCAGGGATCATGGGCCCGAGGGTCCCCAGGCTCTGCGGAGGAACCGCTCTGATGAGTGCTGCGGGTGACGGCCGGGCTCAGCCTTCTCAGGCCCTGGGGGCAGTTTCTGCCTCCAGTGTTTTCAGCAGAACCTGGCACTGGAAGCTTCGATTCACCCTCCACAGCGCTTCAGAAAGGACTGCCCTAGGAGCTGTGTCTTTAAAACGGCTGTCGAGGGGTTAAAATAGAATGGCCCATCTTCCCAGGGACTTTGGAAGGAAACCTTTAATTCCATCTGCATGGGGGCACCATCACCACGTTGCCTGAGAGCGGGCTCCACTGGTGAGAAGAGGTGTTTCCTTCTGAAGACAGAAAAATGGATTTCTGGTTGATTCCAGTCTTCAGCTGTGTCTGTTGCTGGCCCCTTCTCTTTGCTGCGCTCCAGCTCGTGGATTTTAGTGCTTGTATCTGATTTGTGTAATAAAGGGAGCCTTATTTTGATACCTGGCATTTATTTTTCTTCTCCCAAATGTTTGGTGTATCGTCAGGTGATGGCTTTGTGGTCCCACCGGAGCTTTGGGGACAACCCAGGGGTCGTGCTGGGCTGTGGTTAGTGTTGCTGGCAGGTGCTCAGGGGCGGCAAGGAAGGTGGGGACATCACCTTTGAAAAAACAGAGATGGTTAGCAAGCGGGTGTCGATCCGGGGAACATCTATCTGGTCCTTGGTGCCAGTTCTAAGGGATGTTTGGGGAATGGGGACTGGAGTTGTTTTAGCCCAGGGGAGTCGGCTCCACTCACCCGTGGGAGACCACCTGCCTCTGGGATGGGCAGTGGTGGAAGTCATAGCCCTTGAGAAAATTAACAGATAAAAGCATTTTCTAAAAGTCACATTCACTTTCTGCCATTCGTGATCTTGGGCAGCGGTCAGAACAGTCACCCTCTGAGGCTGAAAAACTGAGTGTTAGTGGTTTTTGTGCTGTCTGTTTTCCACCCCGCCATGGGGCTGCACGTTCACCGTGGGAGTGTGGGAAGAGCGTTAGATTAATAGTTCCAGCCCCATCACATACGCTCTGCTGTGTGACCTGGCGCTACTCTCTTTCCCTCTCTGGGCTTCAGTTTCCTTCTCGGAAAATGATGTAACTGGTTGTGATTGTTTCCAAAAGCCCTCCCTCTTGCCCTAAATACAAAGCAAAGACAAAACAAAGAAAAACACCGGTTTTAGAGACATTCACCAATACGACCAAACTGACCTCGACCAACATTTTGAGAATTTGCAAATGGGTTCATTCAGTACCTGTGGGATTTTACAACTTGAACCCTCATTTTAGGGCTGAAAATCCCTGAGCTTTGAAAAGGGAGGTTGCCATTTGTTTGCTGTCTGACAGACGTGCTTGCTGGCGCTCAGATTTGCTGATAGGAGGTTCTGGCCAAGGATCTAATTTCTGTTTTCTGGCAACAAGGTATCAACAGAGAAACCAGAGCTCTGGCTGCTTGCAGTCCCCGCTTCCTGGGTGCTCTGGGCGCTCAGGGAGAGGCCAGGACTCCGGCACTGGTTCTGCAGTTCAGCCCCACAGACGGTGAGCGGAGACCTCAGTAAATGGCACCGGGGCAGCTCCATCTTGTGCCGCGGCCGACAGCAGAGCGGTCATTCCTGTTGTGCAGGCTCCCCGTGTTGTGTTATACCTGAGACACCATGTATACACGCAAGCCTTGAAGTTTTAATCTGCCCCACATCAGGCCATCCCTAACTTCATTCAAATATTAGGGAGTGTCATCAGATGATTTTAAAAAGATCAAGCTCATAAATCATAGTCTATGTGATGTGTCGTTCCTTGTGTAGAAGGATTGGAAAGCCCATTAGGATTTTTTTCAGTTTTTTGAAGAGCTGAAAGAGAAATCACATAGAAATCACAATGCAATTCCTTCTTTCTGTCTGGGAAGAAACTGAGACTCAGAGGTAGGAAAAATGATGACGTGGTTACAGAACCCGAACAGGCTGCAGAATTGACTTATGGGAGAGTCCTGGCACAGGGCAGCTCTCGCTAGAGGAAGGGGTGCCTTTTTGGTACTTGCTCATCAGTCCATGCACCCGCAGGGATGTGTCTGTCCAGAAACGGTGCCTCCTTCCAATTCATTTAAAAGTGCTGCCTGTGCTTGAGGCAGCTCTGGCTAAGAAGCCCAGTTTTTATGACTCCAAGTCTAGGACCTTCCTCTGTACCACTTGTCATAATGATTTTTTTCCCCTTGTCTAAAAAGCCTGCAGTTTCCCAGAGCTTTTATTTCCACTTGTATTATTGTATTATAGAATGCTTATGTAACACAGAACAGGTTCTCACACGGGGAACCCCAGGAGGTGTTCCAGGCACAGATGATGGTGCCCATTTTACAGATAAGGAAACTGAGAGCAATGAAAAGAGGTCAGAGCCTGTGGTCACTGGGCTCCAAGTGTCCACATCTGAGGCAGAAGCACAGTCTTTTAAAACAAGAGAGAAGAAAAAAAGCACCAGGTTGTTTGCTCCCAGGCATATTTAATATAAAATAGTACATTCATGTAAAGAACAGAATTAGATTTTTATAAAATCAAAACTTTTTCTCCTCTTTTATTTTCCTGCTGATATGTGAAGGCATATTTCCTCTTCTCTCCTCTGAGAGATACTGAATATGGATTGCACAACTCAATTAAGCAAATACCTGGGGTCCGCCCCTGCTTTCATGAAATTCATAAAAGGGAAGAAAGAAGGTTCTAGTCTGGAGTCATTTCCTCTCCCGCCAAGGCAGAAAGAATCTGGAAAATTAAATTAAATTAAATTAAATAATTAAATTTCTTCTTGAGAAAACCCAACATAGGACAGAGTGAGAATCTTGGATGTGTGAGGTGCTTTCTTCAGAGCCCTCCATGTAAATTGCTTGACAAGGAAATTTTAGTTTTCATGCAGTCTTCATCAGGACTTGGTACAGAGCATTTTTTGGCACTTGGTCAGCTGAGGAGAAGCCACGGAATGAGTCAGTACCCTTTAATAATATATACCTATGAATTTTAATTGCAGTACAAATGCTGCATTATTTCACATACGACAGCCACGGGGAACAACTCCCTTACTGACGTCAAGAGGGGAGGTAATGAGGGCCACCTCAGGAGTTCTTTATGCCAGAGAATTAAACCTTCTGAGGTGACTGACAATGGTGTGGCAGAGAAGCAGGGGAAAATTGAACTGTTCCCACATTCAAAGCTCTTCGGGGAAACAGAAGCCATTTGGCAAAAAAAAAACAAACCACAAGTTGGATCGGGCTCCCGGTGATGCACCCTCGCTCCCTCCTGCCAAGGAGCCCGGGATGTGAAGTGACCTCCCCACACGGTCCCAGATCCCACCCGCCAATCTTTACTCCCAGTTCGTTGGCTGCTTCCTACATGAGACATGAGGGCCCGGTCTGTTTTGGACCTGGACGGTTTCTCCAGGCACATTGAGACAAGTCAGGTCCAACACTGGGCTCCCTGTGGGGTGGGAGCTGCAGACTCCTGCCGTCAGAGCTCCCCTCTGCCGGCCTCCCCCTGGGAAATCACGGTGTTTTCTGTGCCCGCTGCTGACCTCTGAGGCCAGACAAATGTCAAGTCTGGAATAATCTGATCATAAATCCTGGCTTGCTCTCTGATGGGTGGTATCAGCCACGTGAAGAATTGCCTTAGTGTATCACCTCTGCTTTCAAAGACCTTATAAAGGGCCCCCAAGGAAATTCACCAAACAAAGTGTTCGTGCCCACGCTCCTCCTGACACCCACTGCTAGGGAGGGCAATGTGAAGGTGCTGTTAGTTCAGGATCTAACCCACCCTTCCTGGCTACTTGGTAGTATTCATCTGGGCGGAGGGGGACAAAGGTGAGCAAGATGAGCCTCGCCCTTTCTTTGCACGTGAGGCCACCGCAGTGGAGGCTGATGCTAGACCAGGATCTGATAGGCTTTCCACTGTGACAGTCCTTCTAAGTCACCTTCTGCTCTGGCAGGGCTGACCCACCGCCTTCTTCACCGAGTCCCCTCTTCCACAGAATTCTACCTGGAAATTCTTGCCCTTGGTCCCTCCTGGCAGATTGAGGTGCGTTCCCCCCCGACGACAGTGTGATGGCAAAGACCCTGGAAATCCTCTTGAGCCTCTAGTGAAACCCTCCTCCCTCTTCCGAGGTTACCATCCGATGGTGGGCGGGGATAAAAGTGGGGACTAGACAAGAAGGATTAGCTGCTCTGTCTCAGCGTTTTCCACTTGTAAATCATACAGCCCATTGTTTCAAAGGGTTGTAATCATGGTTGGCATTTATAAAGCCTTTTTATGGTCTTGAAGCACTTGGCAATCAGATGTAAGTACGTAATTATCTTGAGAGACACATCAGTGCAGTCTTCATCTTGTAAACAGAGAGAAGGAACCGTCACAGAGAAGGGGGTACAGGAGAGCTCTGGGCTCTCATGAATTCAGTCCTCAGTCTGTGAGTGATTCCTTTGTTGCAGGTTTAGGGAGGTGTTAAAAAATGAGTAAGAGTCCATCCCTTCCTTTAGAAATTCAAAGTAAAGTGGAAAAAGATAGATGTAAGCCAACGAAGAAAGGTAAAATGAGGTAAGTGTGGGGCTAGAAGGGTTTTGACGGACACAGGTACAAAAGCGCCCATGTGGGTCCAGAGAAGGGAGTGGCTGGAGGGAGGGGGGCCTTGCAGAGAAGGTGACATTAAAGCTGGGCCTTGAGTGCCTGCCTGCCACCAATCAGCAGAAATGAGCCATGGCGTCCTCAGCTGAAAAAGAGGTTGAATTTGAATTCAGTGGTTTACTGGGTTCTAAAATACGAAGATTTCAGAAAAGTTGGAGACCTGATTGTAAAGTTGGTGTTTTGAAGGAGAGTGCGGGATGGGATCTTTCCTACAAATTGCCCTGGGGAAGCATGTTCATGAATGCTGTGAAAATCCAAATAAATACCAGTTTAAAAGGAGTTTTATTTTATTCCCTTGTGAGGAGGTATATTTAAGCGCTTGGGGTAAAGCCGTCAAGGACCAGGCTTCTTACTAAAAAAGCAGAACCCCATCAGGGGTCAGAAAAAGCTGAAGGGAAGCCCATCATTCAGGTAAAGGTCGATGAGGTCACCCAATGGCATTTCCCTCTGCTCAAGAGGCCAAGAAATTTTTCTCCTGTACACCCTGGAGCTAGTCCACACACTCAGATTCTTCCCCTTTCGTCTCAGAAATGGGAAGAGTGGTGCTATTCCAGCCCATCTGAGGATATTCAGGTGTGTTGTCTGAAAAGCCTAAAGCATCTGGCAAAATCAGTCAAGCTTATGCTGAAGCCAGAGAGCTATGGAACCTGGAATGGTAAGGAGAGCTCTTTCAATGTCAGGCGGGGAACAGAGTTTCGGAAGCTTTGGGAATCCACGGAAGCAAACCAGCTCCAACAGGAGTCAGTGGGGCCTGTTCACCCCACTTAGAACCAAAGGGTTGAATAAGAAGACATTATGCAATAAAGCGTCCAATCACACTTAACTGCGTTCGTTCTCTGTACCGGCTTTTGGTTCGCTAAACTTTGCAAACGCCTTTGAAGGTCTTAAGCAATCATATTGCTTAGACCAAGAATAAATTATAGAGCCCCCGAGGCTTAGAAGCCAACTTCAAGGCTTCTGGTCACCAGACAACTACCCTCGGCTCTCATAATATTCCAACATTGAGCAACGTTTGCTGAACGGACACCAGTATTTTTATTGTAGTTGAAGTTCAGAGTTTCAGGACATGCTTTCCTTACAAGATATTATGAATCAGAATCATACTCATTTGGCATTATTATTGGTAATTAAATAAACGCTGTTTAGTTGTTTTTTTTCTTTTCTTCTCTCTTTCTCAGTATCTGAGATGAAGGTGTTAACAACATTTTTTAGCACAGTTGGGTTATGAGCAGTCCTGGCTCACAATCTAATGCACCTGCAGCTACTTCAAGTGAAGAACAGGCAGGAAGGCATTGTGGGGCCTCCCCTGACTGGGTGGAGTAAGGATTCCTGGAGAACATTCCACTTGTCTTCATTGTGTAGCTTTGTAGTCACTACACATTTCACGATGTCCCAGGAGATGGGGCCATTGTTCACGTGGAAAAAGAAACCCAGAGTAGACGAATGATGTGACTTAAAGTCACAAGTGTCAGTTTCCCAAGTTAAAAATAAGTGGCTGTAGTCTCTAAGGGCATTTTGCAATTCGGATCCATTTTTACGAAGAGCTAACAGAGGGCAGAGGAATTCTGATGTGCTCTTCTGACCCCAGGTCTCAGCACTCCTCCACACCCCAGTGGAAATCCAGAAGGAGCGTGGTGTCTTCGGTAA
Source organism: Vicugna pacos (assembly GCF_048564905.1). Taxonomy (NCBI): domain Eukaryota; kingdom Metazoa; phylum Chordata; class Mammalia; order Artiodactyla; family Camelidae; genus Vicugna; species Vicugna pacos. Next base: position 57,482,348 of record NC_132987.1, on the reverse strand, counting down.
GATGGTTGCTGCCACTGCTCAGAGAGTGCCAGGCCTGGTTACGGCTCTGTTTCAACACGCTCCGGTTTCCTTGAGGGGAGCACTTTGAGCCTCCTCTGAACTTTAGGCCGCAGGGCTGAGCACAGGGTACAGATGTTTCTTCTAGACATTTGGCTTCTGAGCAATGTTTTTTTGGTCTCTAAGAGTAATAAAAGTACATCAGATGTTGCTCCCTGTACCATGAACTTTGCTTTGAAGCACCAGTGAGCCACTTCAAAGGCTCGGCACCACGCGGACAGGAAGATGCTGTTCCTGGGGCCTCCGCTCCGCTGAGGTGAGCCCACCAACCTGGGGCACGATGCCCACGGAGGCCCTTACCAACTAAAGACTGGGTGTCAGAAATGTCACATGTGACAGATGGGCAGACTGAAAACTTCAAACTGCCCTGCCTTTAGAATCAGCAGAGACTGATAGCTATCATGCTTTCAACTCTATGGAGAATATAAACGCATTGTTTTCATGCAGAATGATTTACAGACGAAATAGAAAGATATCCGAATGGCCCTCAAAGCTCAGCCTAGAGAGTTTGTGGTCATTGCTTATCTGCAGTCAGCATTGAACTGTCCAGAGCTGGTTAGACTGAGATCAATCTTGCGGAGGAAACATGTGGAGAATCGAAACCACGATAAGGCTTTGTATTTATAGTTCAGCCAATGACAATCACTGCAAACAACAGACTCCAAGGTGGGAGGGGCCTTAGGGAGCATCCAGTCCTATGCGCTTTATTTTAGAGCTGGGGAAACGGAAGCCCAGACAAGAGGTTCATTCACCCAACTTTACTTTGAAACTTACTGGTAGAGTCTGGACTTAACCCCAGGAGCCCGACTCCCAGGCCAGAGCCCCATCACATGAGTCAGGGGTCAGCAGCAGAGAAGACACAGGTTTTGTGCCTCCTAGACTTGGAGAGCCTGACTGACTTTACTAGCTCTCTGATAATGGACACATCTCCTGCCCTCTCATTTCCAAAGTCTGCGTCTGCAAAGGGCTAGTGATACCTACCTGATGAGCTGTCATGAGCTTTAATTGAGATCATAGAAGGAAAACACTAAGCACATAGCAAGCAATCATTAAAAGGCAATTGCCATTTTTACTATATCAGAGAACCTAAAAAGAAAAGAAAAGGAAAAAAGACTAGAACTATGACTTTTCTAGCAATGCTTTCCTAGCCCCACGACACTTCTTAATAATGCCTTCTCCCAGGAAGCATCTTGGAAACCTCAAAGTTAGTTTTCATACAATTTGATTTAAAATTTCTCTCTGGCCAAGAATAACACACTTATTGCTGGGATAGGAGAACAAGTGAAGAGAAATCTGTTATATAAAATCAAGAGGGTGTTTCCATTCCAAGCTGATTGTCAGTCATCAGTCGAGAAAGGAGATGCCCGCTATTCTGGCAGCCACCTGGTCTGGCCCTTTTAGCTTCCTAGTCTCTGCACCGCAATGTTTCATTGGCTGTTCCTGATGCTCTCTGTCCCAGCACATTGAGAGGCACAACAATTTCTACCTATTCCTTTTATTAAGCATTCTCTCACTTGCTTTTCCACTGTGTAGAAAACGCAGAATCATTGCTTAGCAGTAGAGGGCACTGTCAGCATATTTTGCTCGAAGGGGTAAAAAAAGATACTTCTGTGCATTCATTTGTTCACACATTCATTTTGACAAGTCTTGGTTTAACATCTACTAGGAAGGATGTTAAGCAAACGTAAGAGGGGGGCGTATAGTCTGGGTAGAAAGGCTACACAATAAAAGATGATATACCTGCTATCTGTGCAAACACAAAGAGTGTATGTTTTGGAGTTTTTTGAAGAGAGCAGAGATGAGAGGAGGCTTAGATAGCCCAGGGAGAATTGTTAAGGGAGTTGGTCTCGAGCTGGTCCTTAAAAGATGAGTTGGACATGGAACAGCAAAGATGGAAGAAGCAAAAGGAAAAATGAACAGTAAACGCAGAGCCACGCATTGCCATGAACATCAATTCTGTAACCATGGCAACCGCTACTCCGACAAGTATTACCTCTGCCTCTTATAATAGTTGTCACGGACCACGTGGATGGAGACTTTCACAGCCATGATCTCATTCGGCCCTGACGGCAATCCTGTGACTTCAGTTCTACAGGTATTATTATTATTATTATTATTATTATTATTATTATTATTATTATTATTATTATTATTTGACTAATAAGAATTTTGAGACTCTTAGAGGGAAAGTGACTTGTGTAAGGCCACACAAGCAGTCTCCGGCGGTGTCAGGATCCTCTGACACGTTTTTCTCCCAGTGAGTGCAGTAGGAAGCCCTACTTGTGACACAGACTCACAGCAAAGAGAGTCTGGGATGCAGAATAACAGGGTAAGTTCCAGCTGTCAGGCTGGCTTCGGGTTACCGAGGGCTTGACCGAAAGCTAGACTGCGGTACTGGGGCTTGAGCCTGTAAACCTCAGGAAGGCTTCTGAGGTTTGGGAAAGCCAGAGATGGGTGGTTACTCACCGCAGTGGCAGAGCAAAGCTGGCACGTGAGGTAATGGAAGGGAAAGGAGAGAGATCAGGACACCAATAAAGAAAATATTACAGGATTTGAGGCTGGGGGGGTGGTAGTAAGTGGGAGTGGCCTCCTCCAGTGGGGAGGAGTCTTATCACTGCCATTCATTGCTGGCACTTAGAAATAATGCAAAGCAGATTAACTTTAAATTGACTGGTTTTTAATCCCCTACAGACAACACAACACCTTACTGCCTGCAGCCCAGGGAAGTCTAATGTCACTACCCGCCATCCCCTATCCCTCGACACTTTCCGGTCCCCCATTGCCAAGCGCAATGTGAGGACAGTCTAGATCAGGCTGGCAGTGGCGGGACTCACAGTCGAGAGCTGAGGAGAACTATTCTGAAGAGAAAAGAAATAGGGACTTGATGGCTGACAGAATCACCAAGGAAAGAAGATAAAAACCATGATTCTGAGATTTTGAGTCCAGGGAAATAATAATGTCAATAATGCAAGTAGGGAGAATAAGGGAAAAAAAAATTGGTTTTCAGAGGCAACATGATCTTACTGGGCAGGAGGACTTCCAAGCAGCAACTCAGCGCTCGATGGAACGCTTTGGTGCAACTTATTTCCTTCCCTGCTTATTGATTTCTTGCTTTTCACTGTTCATCTGAAACTTATAAATGATGGGGATTGTTTACAGCTCCCTTACAAGTAAGGAAATTGATGGGAGGGTTAAAACTGCCAAGGTACTGGTGTTACCATTCTTTGTTTAAATCCCTTCCACTGACATCAAAATCAGTTTCATTCTTCTTATGATGACGGAACTGTGAATATTGGAGCCCTTTCTACCGCCTTTCCCTCCTTGACTCCCTAACCCAGACTGCCCGTTCTTGCCTCTCAGATGTTTGCATTCTGTATTCTCTTCCCAGAACACTCTCATGCTCCCCAAACCTCTCCAGATTCACCAGGATGATCAACCGTCTCGGTTTCTCTAGGACTGAACGTCAAAACCAGGGTAGTCCCAGGCAAACCTGGACAGCTGGTCACCTTACGTGCAAGTCAAGTCAGCTTTTGTCTTGCATCCTTCTTCCTCTAGAAAGCCTTCCCTGACCTGCTACAGCCCCAGGCTAAGTTCCATCTCCCTGTTGAGACTACTCACCCACCCTCTTCATTCCCCTGCTGCCACCCTTCTCACTCTCCTAATTACTGAGTTTAGGTCCATCTACACTGAGACCCACAGTAGATATCTTTGTGGCATCTCCACTCTCCCCACCCTGGTCCAAGCAATCGTTGTCTCTCTGTGGTATTGCAGTAGCCTCCTAACTCCTGCCCTGGTTTCCACCCTTGTCTCCTTTACGTGTATTCTCAATCCAAAATCCAGAGTCATTTTTCTGAAACGAAAGTTGGATCCTGTCACTCCTCTGCTCAAAATCTTTCACTGGTTTTCTATTTCACTGGCTAAGCCAATTATTCTCTGCTCTTACCTCTCAATACTCCCCACTTACCTTGTCAGCCCAGTGGCACTGCTCTCCTGACTGTTCCTAGAACACTTACAGCCTGCTCCTGCCTCAGGGCCTTTGCACTGACTGTTGTTGATGCCTTAACATTCTTCCTTCAGATGTCCACATGGCTTATCCCTCATGCCCATCAAATCAAGGTCAAAGTACACTTTCTTAGGGGGTCCTCTGTGACCTGCTTTTACGCTTGAATGCCTGCAGCTGCCATTGCCACTCAGCACATACTTTCTAGGGCAGGAATTTTATTCATGACTGTATTTCCAGGGTTTAGAATAGTACATGGCCCAGAGTAGAAATTCAGAAATACTTACTGAGTGCTTGTTTACATGATTACATGAAGGAGTGGACACGCAGTCGAAGGACTGTTGACTGAGAGTCACAAGTTTTAATTGAGTCACACGGGGTCTGGGAGACTTTGAGGAAACTGCTCTCTCCCTCTAGGTCTTGTTGTCTCCGACTGTGAAATGATGGCCTTGGACCCAGGGCTCTGTAAGGATGCTACAAACAGCTGTATTCTCAAAGTCAACCAGTCAATGATATGTGAGAAGCAGCATTCAAATTCGTATTAAACAGAGCTCAGAGGCAGAGAAACATTAAGAAGGAAAGAGGCATTATGGAAGTTCCAAATGAGAAACAAAATGTGTACAAGAGACATGAGGATTTCATATATGAGGAGAGGTACAGGAGGCAGATGACTGGGCCGGGCTGACACAGACCATTCATTAGAGGACTCAGATTGAACCTCAGCCCAGGGATAAAGTATCCTACCAGCCCAGAAAATGACACCAAAGGTGGGACAAAACCCATCTCATTACAAAGCCCTGCACAGACACAATTTGTGATTAGAACACTGATTGGAAGTCTTTCCTCACGCCAGCCTCATGGCCCCTAGAGTGGGTGGATTCTCAGATTAGTCATAGGAGAACAGACAGTTTAACAGAAGAGAGGCTGTTCTAGGCTGTTCCATTTGGAAAAGAATCATCCCTTCGGAAAAGGGAAGTAATTCAAGATGCACGCAGTTTTCAGTGTATTGCCCACCTGTCTCAGGTGGGAGATACCGATTGGCCACCATCTTAGACAGGGTCCTTGGAGAGAGGGTGGAAGGGGATGGATTAATCAAGTTAAAGGAGACACTTCAGTGCTACAGCTGCCGCACCCTGAGTGTGAGGGACCAGACTGGTTATTCAACTTCTCCTGAGTAGCTACCGTGTGGATACAAATCTGAGCCCAGTAAGGTCAGCGAGTTACTCGGCAGTAACCAAATCCGTGGTGTTGCGGGGATTATCAGGGCGATCTCCCTCTGCAGTCATGGTTGAATAGGATTTTGCTGTTGTCACCTTGTTTGGTAACAGGGCAATAGCAAGTGTTGCAAGTGTAATTGTTGCTGTTGAAATGTCCCCTTGGCAGTTCCTGGTGTGTGTGTGTGTGTGTGTGTGTGTGTGTGTACCATCTTTACAAAGTGGCTCTGGGAACTTGGATTCCACCTCAAGGAAGTAACCATGGGTTGAATTCAGATCCAGCAAATAGATATCAAACCCCTAGTTCTTGCCAGATGTTGTATTGAATGCTTGGCTGTGCTCTAAACTTTGTGAAATCGTACTATTGGCTCCATTTTACAGATCAGGAAACTGAGGCTTAAAGATGTTAAGTAACCCACTCAAGGCCCTAGTGAGAGCAAGTTGCCAAGCGAGCTAGGATTTAAGGATTTTAGAACTTGCCACTCAGACACAGAAATATTTCTTGAATAAAATCTTGGGAAGAATACCACTGTATAAGACAGGAGAGGTCGTGGCTGCGTGCGTTGAAGCAGGAGCCAGGACTTTGGCGCTCTGTCCACCCATCCCTCTTTGTCCACCTCTGTGCTCTCTCTTGAGCTCAGAGGAACACATTCCAAAAAGCCTGCTGGGTGAAGTGAACTTGAATTTGCTCCCAGCTTTAAAGTGCTGTAAATCTACGATTTTGAGAAGTTCCTACTCATACCATACATGGACTGTCAGCTCCTTCCTCTGGATAATACTTGAACTAGCTGGACCTCAGATACAGGAATCTGAACTTCACAGTTTGCAGAATCATAGAATGCTAAGGGTGGAAGAAACCCGAGAAATCAACAAATCCCAAAACTCCATGTATCTGATAAAATGATACTAACTTTAGTTTTTATTGACTGATAGGCCAGAAAGAAGAACGGATTTACTCAAGGATTTACTCAAGTCAGCTGCTCAGTTGCCGTCTTTCTTCCAGAGAGGTGATATTTACAACGTGTGACAATCAGTATGTTCTAACCAATTGGAACAGATAAAGCTCTGGGGTGGGGCCCAGCGGAGACCCTCCACGTGGGCTTTAACTTAGTTGCTGGATTGTCAGGCTGTCCCAGGGGTTCTGGAGGAGGGACTGGGGTGGCTGGGGCAGCAGCGGTTGGGCTGGTCCAGCGGCTGGTCTGGAGGAAGCGGCTATTTATAAGAGCTCAATAATTGGCATAGCCGTCCTGTTGCATAATAGTGCAACAGCGGGCCTGGCCTTTAACACTCATTCATCGGAATACCCAAAGTTGCAGGGTTTCCTCGTAATTGCCGAAACTCTTCGAAGACATCTGGGGCTTTGCCCCACTGCTGTTTCTGCTTCCTTTTCAGGAGGGGAAAAAAGAGGTAGGGAGGGGCAGAGTTTCTGTCAGCCAAGTGTCACATCACAGAATTCCACCCAGAGCCACACAGGTGCAGATACCTGAGGGGCATTACCTGGCAGATGGCGCTGTCTCTGGTAATTGGGTTGACATCATTGAGCAGCCTTAGAGGATTTGAATCCTTTCCACGACTCCTGCCCCCTCCCAACTGGTGGTGAAAACCTCAGGTAGGGAGTTGAGTGATTATGCAAAAGCTAATGCAAGGAAACTCAAAGGTCATGTTCCTAAGGTAGAGACCTTTTCCTAGGTTCTGATCCAGATTCTCAACGGGAAGAAAAGGACCAAGGTTGCAGCTGCTTTCAAGGGCGTACAAAGAGAGAGCTAAGGATGGCCAGAGAACTACGTACTCAGGAGGTTACAAGACTCCTTAATGGTCACTTGGTCCAGGGCCCTGTCAAAGGCTTCAGTCTTCACAATGAACCACCCCGACCCCAACCAGATAAAGATGTTCTGCTCCTAAATGAGTGTTGCTCTCCCTCACTTCCAAATCTTTCTGTGTGTAGTTTCCCCTGTGTATACCCTTCCTCTTTCCCTGCTGCTTCTTGGGTCCATCTTCTACTTGACTTCCAAGTCTCATTTTAGAAAATGCTTAGGCAGTGTATTTAGAAAAAAAGAGGCAGTGTTGGATGTCCTTTAGGAAATTCTCTTAGCCAGTGGAACTTCGCACACGCAGCATTCGGTGGTTCTCCGGTGTTTCCGTCTGTGTTCCCCTCCCTCGGCTGTGAGCCACACTAGGGGAGGCACTGGCTCTGTTGTCTTATCCAGCAGGGCCTAGCACAGGACCTTACTCAACAAATCATTCAGAAATGTGCATGGATGAATGAATGAGTGAATGAATGAATGAATGGCTCTATCTTGGCTGCTGATAAAGTGTTTACATCCGTAACCTCACATTAGCCTTGCACCATGCTTAGGAAGAAGATAAGACTTTAATGCTTCTAAGAAGTAATATTCTCTTTCTTTTTTAAAAAAAATTTATTCTTTATTGAAGTATAGTTGATTTACAATGTTAGTTTCAGGTTTACAGCAAAGCAATTCAATTATACATATATATACACATATATATACATATATTTTCATATTCTTTTCCATTATATCTTATTACAAGAAACTGAATATAGTTCCCTGTGCTCTGCAGTAGGTCCTTGTTGTGTATCTACTTTATATATAGTAATATGTATCTGTTAATTCCAACTCCTAATCTATCCCTCCCCCCTGCTCTCCCCTTTGATAACCTAGTTTATTTTCTATGTCCGTGAGTTTATTTCTGGCTGGTAAATAAAATTCGTATTTTTTTTAAGATTCCACATGTAGATGATATCATATGATATTTGTCTTTCTCTGTCTGACTTATAAGAAGTAATATTTTGTTTATTCCCATTTTATGGATAAAATAAACTCAAAAAGAAAGGAAAAGAAAACCCCTTGACCTATGTTTAAGACATGGATGGGCCATTCTTTGTGCTGTGTTCTTGCAAACTTTTTATCATCTTTACCCTTATAACTGAGCTTTGAAATATTTTAATCACACTTTTAAAATGTATTTATTTTTAAATTTACACAGCCTTTTCAGTGAGCTTTGCCAAATGCATAAAGTCACGACAGTCCTGACACAGAACTGTCCCTTCGCCTACCTGCTGGCCTTTGTAGTCATTCCCTCCCTACCCCGGCTCCCTGCCCATCACTGGTTTGTTCTCCATCCCTAGAGTCTGTACAGTCATAGTTTTAGTAAATAAAAAACCAAAGCACAGAGAATTTGAGCAACTTACTTAAGGTAAGAAGCTCACGTGATTAGGCTTGGCCATTGAACCCATACTTGTGATTCTCCATGAAGGTGGAAGGCGGGAGTGCAGAGCCAAGGAAAACGCTTGTCCCATTGCCTTGCCCCCATTCCTCCTTCCGCAGAGAGGGCCCTGTCCTTAGTCTGGGCTCTGTGAGAGGCAGGGCCAACACAGCCTCATCACTGAAGGCCAGATCTGATGACGCTGCCCCTCTGCTCATTCGCTAGGTGCTGAGGGAGGACTGTGTTCCTACCCGGTGGAAGAATCTGAAACCCGTGTGACCTGCAGGATGCCTAGAAGATGACGGTGCAGCAGACTGGTCTTTTTCCAGGGGTCCCGCTCATCTCCAAGACAAGGGGTTCTGAGAGGAGGTCATTGCTAAATATTCAGCCTCTCCATTCACCAGCTTGCCCTCCAAGGCCCAGGGGCCCTTTTCCAGACAGGGGTAAGACTGCAGGTGAGCCCGCTGGCACAAGGTGGGCGCTGCTGCTAAGTGGCTTGATGTAACTGTCGTGGTTGCTCACCTGGGAAGCCGGCCCTGTTCCCTGTGGGAGCAGCCTCACTGGGCCAGCCTGAGGGCAGCGAGTGCAGATCTTACTGGAGCTCCCAAAGCAAACAGGCTTAGCGGCAGCTTCAAAGTGGAGATTGAGGCCATCTCCCTGAGAGGCGTTGGCTTCCCGGGCTTTTCATCAGGGTGGCAGGATATCGGTGCCACTTTTGTCTAAAGATAATCTCTTTCCTAAATTTAAAAAAAACAGTACTTGCCTGGGGCTGAGGGGAGATGTGAGGGTGTGATCTGCTCTGACAGAGACAGGAAATAGCTCTGGGCCTCCTACAGCCGTCCCAGGCCCCACTGAAGCCCTTCTCCCCATCATCCTCACGTCCTACCCCTCTGCCTTCCTTCCTTCAGGAAATCATTCTTTTCTTACCTTAGGAAATACTGTGAAATTCACGAGGGCTGACCCGCCCCTCCAGGCTGCAGTCTTGGCTGCAAGACTCCATCAGGCCCTACCACCTAAGAAGCTGGATCCACTGCTGAGGGCTTTTGAGATCAGTAGCCCTAACGCTTTAGGTGCAGAAGTTTCCGGAGAACCCAGCCTCGGCTTCCTGCATTCTCTGCTGAGGGGCTGCGGCAGTGATAATGGACCAAACCCAAGGCTCTCCCACAAGACTGGGGCTAGCAAGCAGTGAAGTTCACCGGCTGTGAAAACCCCACCCTCTGGCCCAGTTATTAACTAGCTGGGGGATCTTAAAAGAGTTGTTTACTTTCTGGATGAACATTATCTTTCTCATCTGTGCAGTGGAATAAATAATACCTAACTTACAAGGCTGTAGAGGGATCATGTCACGTGGCACACAGAACACACTGCACAGCAGGAATTACTACCACCCCCACTGTTGTCACCATTACTCACTGGAGTTTAATTTAAGCAACCGTGTTTGGGTATTTCTGTAAATTATATACCTGAGACGTTCTCTGCCTTTTGCTGCCAATCCACCATGTGATACAACACGAGGAACGTTCTAGCCAATGCCTGGTGTTCATTCCTGAATGGGACCTCTGCCCTGAGACCATGTTGTTTTCCACCTGACACTTGGTGTTACAGCAAGTAGCGGATAGAAGGATCCTCCCTCTCCCTGAGCCCAGAGCCCAGGACCAAACCAATGCTGCCAGTGCTGGCCTTTTTCTTCCACATCCTGTCCTGGTCCCTTGGACCCCAGACTCAAAGTTTTCTTTTAAATAAAAGGCAACATCTAATCAAAATAAAGGCATGGTAAAAAAAAAAAATTCAAGAGATTATGGACCAGCAATGTGAAAATGAAAACCCGGAATCCTTTTCTTATCCTGGCCCAGCAGTGTTCCCAGTCTGGCGACGTGTGTACAGAGGGGGGGGGGCCATTTCTGTGACCCAGGGAGGGCAGTTCCCCATCTGCTTCAACCTGTGTCTATCTCAGGTGGAGTTCCTTGTCATGATGTCTGGGCATCGCAGGAGAGAGTGTGAGCCGCACAGAACACCTATGTTTGGCTCATAAGACATGAGATCATTTTGAATGCAGAAACCTGCTTTTTAGGCCACAGCTAATTACTAGTGTAGGGCTGGCTGATGCTATGGTTCGCTCCCTGGTGATTTCCTGCATTGAAATGACAGCTGATTCCCCCCCCCATCTCATTATCTTTTGGGCTGGTTTATCCCCTTCCCTTCTTAGACTTCAGCAACCTGAAAATTTGGACAAAATGAAAAGGATATGGATAAGATAAATAATTAATTGCTAAGACAGTCACTTAATTCATAAGAATCATGGCAGGATGTCTGAAGTTAAGGGTTAATTTAACTCATGTCTTTGCCTATTATATGTACATGAACTTGTCATCACTCTGATGCTTAGAATTTAAAGATCAACTTTCCTCTCAGGTCTTTCAGTTTGTAAGGACATTGGCTCTGAGTTCTCTTTCTCTGAGGGGCGTGGAAATTAAGGATTAGGAGAAATTTTAAGATGTAGCCAAGATTGCATAGTAAATGATCAGACAACTGAGTCTTTCCATTCCTAATCTAGTCTTCCAGCCACTTTGCAATCTTAGTTCCTCATTTGTCAAATGACGATCATAATTATACCTTTCTTATGATATGAGGAACCGTGCTAAAAATCCCTAAAAGTAAAAGAGAAATACCAAAAACTAACAGTAGGATTGTAAGTAAACATATGTTTTTTTCTCTTATATTTTCCCATTTTTAAATACAGAACAATTTATTAATTTTATCTTCAAGAGACGTATTTTTTAAAATTATACATTTCATAAGGCTGTATGCAGCAGTATCCAAGTCTTTCGTGCAGTCACAAGGCATAATACATTTGTGTCCCTGCTGTTCAGTTATTCTCAGTCTCTCAATACTCTGTAAGTTCCTAGGTCTTGCAGCACCTTTCTCCTGAGGCATAGCCTCAAACTAAGGCCCTACATTCAAAGGGTACTCAGTGAGGCATTGTTTCCTCTTGTAGCCATTTAGAGACAAAGTTACTCAAGCCTGCCCTTTCTGGCTTCAGTGCTGAATGTAGTTAGATGCTCAGTTCTAAAATCATATCACTATTTCATACATTTGCGGTCCAGGCCCAGCAAAATGAAGAGAGATGATGGGTGAGGAAGTCTGGGATGGGGAAGAGACCACTGAGTCATTATGTTCTCACCAAATGTTAACTGGAAGGCTTCAACCACCCAAAAGCCTAAAGCAATCTCTTGGCCAGTATTTCCCCATCCATGCGCCCCAATGCTGACCAACCATCCCCTCTGGCACCTTATAAGGGCACGCTAATTAGAAAACTCATCTTGCAAGAATGCGGCAGAGAAACCTTTCACACGGAGTGGAACCTCAGCGCCCAGCGGCACCATGACTCAGTGGTGGAGCTGACTTCCAACACCCAGTCTGATCACTCTCCAGCCAAAAAAGAGATGACCTACATGGCAAAGGCCAGGCAAATTCCCACAGGGCCAGCCACGAGGCTAGTGCATGGGGGTGACAGGTTCCTAAAGTACTAGTTACACCTGCAGTGTCAGGGGGAGAAGGGAAGAGGCCAAAACCAACTCATTTGCCCATTTGTTTATTTTCTTATGGTGTATTGTCTGCTCCTGGATCAAGGGCTGTGTCATCTGCTATGGGGAAAACAAAGATGAATCAGATAGCCCTGGCCCTCAGGTCTAGTTAGAGGGAAGTATAGATTAGAAAATATTAGATGCTTATAACTTTTATACATGAAATATATACAAGAGACTATGGAATTACAAAGTCCAGAGCAGCTTTAGGCTAAGAGGGGAAGTGAAAGCTCCACAAAGGAGTTAAATCTGAGTTGAGTCTTGAAGAATGACAAGGATGCTCTAAGAAGCAGCCAGAGGCCCAGGTGAGGCTGGCTCTGTGTGAGTCCTCCACTCCACTCACCAGCTTAATTATGTGCTATAGTTTTGCACTAGAATGGCTGGGAATGGCCCAACAGCCATCTGTGTGTATATAGTTTTAAATGCTGTCACTCCTTGTGTTTTATCTTTTGTTTTTATTTTTCTTATTTCCCAACTTGCCCTGGCCTTGCGTGTGTAAGGAAATGTAAACTTTCCTGTTTGGCATCTCTGGAGACAGTTATGTGCATGTCATTGCCTTGTCTGTATTGTCTCCATTCCATTGATGTTCCTCACTTCTCTCCCTCTCCTTTGAATTGATAACCATCATGAGTAAAGCTGTGGTGTCTTCTGTTCACTCCTCCTGCTTCTTTCTTATTTTTTCAGCTTAAAGTGATAAGAAATAAGATGCAGGAACACTGCTGAGACAAAAAGGCACTAGATGCTTGGAAGACCAGAATGCCCTTCCTTGAGGAAGGAGGTAGAGTCATCATATTAACACCCTGTTCTAAGCATGGTCACCCATGACTCAGCAGATGATGGGAATGTTAAAATCATACTCCTAAATGTCTATTATATTTTTTCATAGATGAAACAGAATCTTCACAGAAACTTTGTAAATCTCAGTGTAGACATTGAGAGAGCATCTATGCCTTTCTAGAATATTCTGCTCCAATATCTTGGTGATCTTCCCCAAGATCACACACTTGATGCCTAGTTCACAGAGACAAACTTCAGCTTCTGTCTTAGACTAGAACTGGTCCACATGCACATTTATTCACTGTTTTAAACTAACATAGAGATGCCTTTACTTCCAACTCCTTTCTCTAGTCCTCAGTGAATCTACCACATCCATCTTTCTGAAAACATCACTTTGAGAACAACATCTTTCAATTTTAAAATCAATAGTTTTCTTCTGCCTTGAAGACAAAATCTGAGCTACACAGCCATGCACTTAAAGTTCCTAGACTCTCATCTAATTCTCCAACTGTATGTCTTAATATCCCAGCCACACGTTCTACTCACCCAGCACAACAAAGTGCTTGAGTAGCCAGTACACACACACACACACACACACACACACACACACACCTGGCTCACTGGAGACTGTGACTCACCTGCTCTTTTCTGCTTGAACTGCATTTCTTTTGAATCTCCAAAAAAGAAAAGAAAATGAAACAAAATGAGACTATAATTTATGCTCCCTTTCCCTGACTCTCCCCGATCTGATGGAACCACTCTCTCATTCCATAGGATGCTAGTAACTTTTCACCTGGATTGTTCATTAGGGTTCTTGTAGCTTCTCTCTTTCAATACCATTAAATTCTTCTCCTGTTATAATACAAGTAACTTGGAGGCAGGGACTTTAGTCTGTTTGGTTCAGGGCTGTACCCCAAGTACAGAGAATGGTATCTGGCAAGTGATGGATGCTCAACAAATAATTATTGAAAGAGCACCTACATTAAGCTAGACAGTGCTAGACTTATCTATGTGCATACCTTATACCTTATCTTTCTCCATTGACTGAGTGTTCCTTGAAGGCCTGGAGACCACAGTGTATTCATCTCCGATGTACTTAGCATACGGCCCACCGCATAATAAGAACTTGGTAAACATTTGTTCAGTAAATCATGTCATGAATGAAGGAATATCTTTAGAGACAACTAATTCCACCAAATATTCTTTTCTTTCTTAAATACTTTCTTTCTGCCTCTATTCTTCAGATTCCTATGACAAAGTTCTGTGTTGCCCTTGAATAGAAAAGCCAATAAGAGACATGTGTCTTACCTTTGTTACTGCAAACACTTGTACCACTGCTTTACTCATGCTCTAAGTATCCATTTCACTGTTTACTCTGGAGTTCAGATAAGTGTTAGTGGTGAAGGGGAGTGACTGGGAAGGAAAGAATTAAATTAAATTGAGTGATTAAAGGAATAAGGAAATAAGGAAAATCCCACATCCACTGTCCCTACAAACTATATTTTTTAACCCTATTGTTTGCACAGTAGATAGATGTTTTACTTATAATTTGTGCTATTTCAATACCCAGAAAATCTACTGGAAACTTTGCTTTACTATAGAGAAGTAATTTTCAAACACAGGCTTTTATTGTTTGGCCCATTTTTTACATTGAATGGTGCTCTGAATTTGGAGTAGTTATCATGTTTATAACAATTCTAAGTTACTGTGACTCATATAAGGACAGAGTCCAGATTAATTCACCTTTGTGTGCCCATTAACCCAATTCCAGGCAAAGAGTAGGGTCTAAATGTGCTTACTTAATTTTAACATTATTAATCATTCAGTTGATCAATTTAATGAATGAACATTTGTCAGTGTTTTACTGTATGCCACATACTTAGCTGTGTTCTAGGATAATACAAAAACAAATGTGAAAATTAGTGTTCCTGGGTTGTTCACAGGCTAGTGGATAAATATATCCACAATGAGTTGCAAATCACTTGAAATAATTTCATGCTGTGGTTACAACTGCTTTTTCAAATTCATGTATCAAATGGTTGTTATCATTCATGAAAAAAGGTGCAAAAATCAAGAAAATATTAGCAAATCAAATCTAACAATGTATAATGGAAAGTATACACCTTGATCAAGTGGGATGTGTTCTAGGTATGCAAGGCTGGTTCAACATTCAAAATAGTAATTCATATAATCCATCATATCAACCGGCTAAAGAAGAAAAACTATATGATTATATCAATAGATAAAAAAATTGACAAAATCCAATATTCATTCATGATAAAAACTATCAGCAAACTAGGGATGGAAGGGAACTTCCTTAACTTGATAAAGAACATTTATAAGAAACCTGGCGTTAACATTATACTTGATGATGAAAAACTAGATACTTTCTACTAAGATCAGGAATAGGACAAGATTCAATTCCTATTCAACATTGTAGTGTAAATTCTAGTTAATGCACTAAAACAAGAAAAGGAAATAAGAGTTATACAGATAGGGAAGAAAGAAATAAACTATTATTTTTTCATGATGACATGATTATCTATGCAGAAAATCCCTAAGAGTCAAAAAAAAAAAAAAACCCGAAAACCAAAAAACCTATCTATAAGAACAATGAACAATTGGAAATGCAAAAAACACAATACCATTCACATAAGCAGCAAAAATAATATAAACATATACATATATACATATATGTATATATAAAACTACCAAACTCTGATGAAAAGAATTTGAAAAAATACAGAAATGAAGAGATATTCCATGTATGTGAACAGGAAGACTAAATATTGTCAACATGCCACTTCTTTCCAAATTGATCTATAGATTCAATGCAATTCCAACCAAAATCCCAACAAGTTATTTTGTGGATACTGACAAGATGACTCTAAAGTTTACATGGAAAGGCAAAAGACCCAGAGTAACCAACACAATATTTAAGACAAAGTTGGAGGGGACATACAACCTGACTTCAAGACTTACTCTAAAGCTACAGTAGTCAAGACAGTGTGGTATTGGCAAAAGGATGGACAAGTAGATCAGTGTAACAGAATAAAGAGCCCAGAAATGGACCCACACAAATATAGTCAGTACATCTTTGAGAAAGGATTCAGGCACTACAATGTGAAAGACAGTCTTTCCAACAAATGGTGCAAGAGTAATTGTACAACCACATATAAAAAAAAATAATATAGACACAGACCTCACATCTTTCACAAAAACTAATTCAGCAGAGATCATAGACCTCAATGCAAACTCCTGGAAAATAACGTATTTTATTTTATACATATAACGCACAAAAACTATAAAACTCCTAGAAGATAACACAGAAGAAAGCCTCAGTTGCCTTGGTTTTGGCAATTACTTTTTAGATAAACACACACAAAAAAGCACATTCATGAAAGAAAAAGTTGATATGGTAGATTTCACTAAAATTAAAAAACTGCTCTGCAGAACACGCTGTTCAGAAAATAAATCGACAAGCCACACTCTTGAAGAAAATATTTGCAAAAGACATATCTAAAAAATGTCTGATATTCAAAATATACAAAGAATTATTCAAATGAAACAGTAGGAACATAGACAACTCAATTAAATAATGGGCAAAACATATGAACAGTCACCTTACAGATGGCACATACTCATAGGACAAGATTCTAAACATCATATGTCATTAAGGAATTATAAATTAAAACAATGATGAGAAACCACTACGCACCTACTAGAATGGCTAAAATGTGAAACACTGACAACGTTAATGCTGACAAGGTTATGGAGCAACAGGAACTCTCATTCATTACTGTTGGGAATGGAAAATGATACAGCCACTTTGGAATAGTTTGGCAGTCTTACAAAACTAAATATTTAGTTTACCATATGATCTGGCAGTCACACTCTTTGGCATTTACTCAAATAACTGGAAAACTTATATTCACACAAACATTTGCACACAAATGTTTATAGTCGTTTTGTTTATAATTGCCAAGACTTGGAAGCAGCCAAGATGTCTTTCAGTAAAGTGAATGAATCAATATACTGATATATCCAGACAATGGAATATTCCTCAGCGCTAAAAGGAAATGAGCTAGCAAGCCATGAAAAGATGCGGTGGAATCTTAAGCGCACTTGCCAAGGTGGAAGAAGCCAATATGAAAAGGCTGCATATTGTATGATTCTAGTTATGTGACGTTCTGGAAAAGGCAAAAGTATACAGACAGTAGAAGGTCAGGGGTTACTAAGAGCTTGTTGGGGCAGTGGAGGGATGAATAGATGGAGCACAGGGGTGTTTTAGAACAGTGAAACTATTCTGTTTGATACCTTAATGGTGGATACATGTCATTATAACCTGTCAACTCCCACAGAACATACAACACAAAGAGTGGACTATAATGCAAACTCTAATGTAACTATTTAGTTAATAATAATGCAGTGTAGGTACATCAGTTTTAATAAATGTACCACACTAAAGTAAGATGCTAATAATAGAGGACACCCAGGGGTGGGAAGTGAGGGGGCACATGAGGATTCTGTATTTTCCACTCAATGTTTCTGTAAACTTAAAACTACTCAAAAAAATAAAATCTAGTAATTTTTTTAAAAGGCTAACACAGCGCAGGGTAGTAATTTTACTCTGACAAATGCAACAAGAAATGTAAAAGAAAAATAAAAAGTTATAAATCATAAGTTAAAAATTCCTTCTTGGAAATCTTTATGTATAAAATAAAAATTACCCTCAACCATCCAAAAATTATCTATGTTATTTTTGTAACATAAGGGGTTGCATTTTTCTGACTGGAATGAGTGTCTTATGCAGATATTAAAGCTAATGATCAATACCATCATCTTATATTATGGAATCCATGAAAGAGCAGCAGGTTATAGGATGTGGCTTCTGGGTAAACAGTGGAGGTAGATAAAGAGCAATTAGATAAAGAGAATAAAACATGCCGAGAATATCTCTGTGTGCTGGGAATCATGTTACATCAAACTTCACTCAGTTTCCACTGAATTAAGTGTCATCTGGTTAACATTCTGTGGACAACTAAAATGCCAAAGGGAATCAGAGCTGCATAAGACATGATCTTGAGGGCTAAAATATAGTCAAGAAAGCCTAAAATTGGTTAACCCTTGAGAGTTTAATGAGACTAAGATTCTTTTCAAGTAAGAGGAATCTAGAAGGAATCTTGGAGAAGGGAAACAATTCAATTGAGTCTTATTCGAGATAAAAGGCAAGATTTATTTTGCAGCGGTCGAGAGAAGACTTCAAGGTGAGAAGATGGTGAGTAGGGGCTTGGAGATTAGCAAGAGGAAAACGTAACAGGAAATGGATGGAACACATTTATCAGAGGTGAACTTTAAGAACAGTGCTCTGACAGCATCTGAGCAGGATGAATAGGATGAAAAGACTCTGGAACCAAGGAATCATGTTACATGACGAGGACATCCGATGATGTCCTTCTGCAGCAATCTGGGGAAGAGGTGGTGGAGACATGAACTAGGTTTTTTCAGGGACAATGCAGAGGAGAAAAATATTATAATCCTAATAAATGCATGTTAGGCAAAAGTATGAAACTGGATAAATTTCCCTAATAAACAAAATGTGGAAGGAGACAAAAAGAAGGGTTAAAGACAAAACCTTGTGTTAAAAATTACTTTTAGGGAACAAAATTAAAGTCAGGGAAGAAAAGATTAAGAGGGAAGATGGAAAATGATGAATGTTTCTGTGAAGCAAAGGGTGAAGTAGAAACCCAGACCCCTGGGCAGTGACAGGTATGGTTGTGAATCACTATGAAGGTGAGCTTGGAATGACCCAAAGGCCATATCTGGATCCTAAAAGTTCAGTGTAATCACTCATACCCAAATAGGTGAAATGATCATCCCAGAGATTTGTCTGAGTATCTTAACCAGCATCATAATGTTTAAGACCCATTCATTACATTGCATCATAATCTAAGGTATCTATAGTTTAAAATATACATGTATGAGCACTTCTGCATTCATTTTCCCATGTAAGCCCCAAAACAAGCCTTCCAGAGAGAGCCTTTAGTCCCCATTTTCACAGGTGAGAAAATAGGAATTCAGGGAACTTAAATTACTAATAGCAAGGAGAATAAATCACAGATCTTCTGACTTCTGAAGTTCTGGTACCACATCTTACTAACTTCACCTGACACACACACAAAAAGGGTCACAGAGGTCCAAGCACAAGGAGGCATTCTGTTTCAAATCCTGACACTCCTGACCTCTTTAGGACCCAAGATGAGAGGAAGATATTCCAAATGAAGAGAAAAACTCCTTAAGCATCCTGCATTTCTGGATAATAATAATAATAATAATAATAATAATAATAATAATTTCATTTATAATAGTTTTATAGTTTAGAAAGTGTCTTTAATGTGACATTGAGAACTCCCAAGAACTTACTGAATCCGAATTACTCCATTTTACAGATGAGGACAGTGAGACTCAGAAACAATATGTGAACAACTAACAGTTATTTAGCTAAATTTAGGCTACACTCAAATACAGCTCTTCACATTCTTGATATGGAATTATATTTTAAGATAGTATGAAAAAGAAAGCTGCCATTTTGTGATGTTGCAATGAGGATTAATGGTAGCAACATTAGCGTGGTACTGGAGATGATTCCAAGCTGCCAGAATAGTGAAGGCAGTGAAGTATAGGATTGACGCTCTGGTGCAGAGATATATCAAGAAACTTGGAACAGTGCTATGGATGCAAATGTCTTTGAAACTATCAGAAGACTGAGAGTGATAAATAAATTCTCCCACCAGGTCCTTTTGGCTCAACATACTTGCTCAGTTACATGGTGCTTCTTCTTAATTTCAAGGTAGGGTTGGGGTTTACGAGTTGATCTCTATTGGAAACAAACCAGTGCTTCCTTTAAACCTACATGAATGTTTTATGAGGTAAAGGTCCTTATCTAGACTGAGGCCTGAATAATTTAATGGTTTTCTGAACTAATTGTACCCAGAGGCATGCATATTGAATAAATTGAGATAAGCTTTCCTTATCCCTGCCTTGGTAACACATCTCTTCTTTCCACAATCTCCAATTGCTGTCATGGGTCTGGAAAAGTGACTCAGTTTCACCTGGAGGGAAATGGATCTAAGCGGTTGGTAAGACTGATGACATGTGGTTTGTGACTCAGCATTCCCAGAAACGGAGGGTTGATCTCTTCCCTGGGGCAATGCACAGCATGGCAGCTGTTTTCCTGAGACTCCCCTGACTTCGTTGCCAGTTTCCTTAATCCAAGCCAGTCAGTACCTAAAGCTATATTGAAGGACAAGATGGAAATGGCCTGTTTGGCAACTGCTTTTGCCCAAAACATTGCTGATTTATGTCAAGAGTGGAGCTGATCCCAGAGAAACCAACGAATGGACTTTATAGCAGTGATTTATCAGTGTGTATTGATTTCTAATGAGACTGAATCATTCAAGGAAATCAACATGCAAAGATGGGGTTAATCCACTGTTCTTGAACTTGGCTTCATTTTGAAATCACCTGGGAAGTTTTAAAAAGTTCTGGCATCAGAAATTTTACAAGATCTCTTGGGTTCTATTATGAAGCAGAGTTTGAGAACTAATCTAATACTCTAATTGGGGGGATCGGTTGTCAAAGTTTTCTAGCCTCTATCACCCAGTTTCATTGCCATAGCACTGTGTGCACTGATCCAGGCAGATTATCTATGTTATCAAAGGCATCAGGTCACACAGCTTGTCAGCAGCCAATGTCCTGGTTCTAAAGTGACATCTTCTTCTCTTTAATAGCTGAAGTGCTCTTTGGGGTAAATGATGGACAGCAGTTAGGTAAAGTTTCATTACTTAAAGACAAGAGTATAGGAAAGTCAATCTTTGGGGAAGACTACATGGATTCTGAAGACTTTTCACTGTTTTGTCAAACATTCCTTATTAAAAAAAAAATCTACAGGGCTGCAGAGAATTGTTTCTAAAGAGTGTCTGCATTAAATTCACCTAGAGATCTTATTAAAACCAGATTCTGAACTCAAACCTAAGAGAATCTGGTATGCTCAGGCAGAGAGCTTATGTGGGGATCTTCATTTTAAAACTCTCTAAGGTGATTCTTAAGTCCACTGAAGTTAGAGAACCACTGAACCACAGAAATTTCAAGCAAGGCTGCCCATTGCCCCAATGTCAAGCTCGATTCCTTGCACTGGGGTTTAGAATAAAATTTAGCAATCTGTTAATTTTTCTACCAATTCTGTTGTGATGCAAGAACCTAGAACATTAGTCAAAATCTGGTGGTTGAGGCATTAGAAACATTCCTAGAATTTCTGTATGTCTGAGGATCAAACAGGCAAACCTGGTAAAAACTAGAACTCCAGCAAAACCAACTAAATCTTCTTATTGATATGCAGGTACTGGTTACAGATAGTCAAGAGATACCCTGTGCTTCTTACGCAAAGCCATTCTTGGTGTTTTCTATTTATTACAGAACAATATTGTGAAAGAATACAAGATGTAGTAAAAAGAGCACTGAATTTATCATCAGAGAAATTGAGCCATGTTACCACCATTAATTATCCATGTGACTTTAAGTCACTTAGCTTCTCTGATCTCAGTATTTTCATTTCTAAAATGGGATTAATACATGCAATGCCAATGTACCAAGTTTAATTATAAATTTAAAACTATATGCTCAATATGAAAGGGCACTATAAACTGATTAATTCTATTCAGTTATAATCATTTCATAGTAGACCCAGTGGAGTCTCCTTTGGTGGCCTTGGAGAATTAAAGAGTTGCTTCCAAGTGGGCCACCTTCTTTTTATTTTCTTTTTGTAATAGAGATACATGTGTAAATCCTGAGAGAAAATTCCTTTGATGATATTTATCATAGGATACAATGGTACAATGAAATAAATCTGGGGAAAACACTATTTATATTTTTATTCTGGGACCAGCATGATACATTATACTATAGTTAGTCCCAAATTGTTTACTAACATATAATGAAATATTTTACATTTGACATGCTGTTTGTGATAAATGGGGAAAAAGCAGCATATAAATTATATATAGAGTATTATGCCAATATTATGATATATAAAATACAAATTAATTCAACAAATATTTTTAGCACCTACTATAAATTATGGTGGAAATTTCACACAGTCTTGGCTTATAAACATAACTTTTGGGTGAAAAATATTATATAGTCTTACCACAGTTCGTTGGACCAATCTCTCCTTAATGGCTATTTTTATTGTTAGTGTTTATTGCTGTTGTTACTGTAGGGTGAGATCTCAACAAAAATCTTTACCCCTTAGAGAATCTTCTCTGGGTCTTTTGAGCCTATACCTCACATTAAGCAATAATCAATACTGCAAAATGAGTGTGTGTATAAAAAATATTTGGTTTTCTAAAATTATGAAGTTATTTTTAGTTTATAGACTATGCATCTCTGTAAACAATCTGAGATGATGGAAAGAATAGGATTAGTTAAAAATGTAAGCCACACTGTTGAGATTGTGCCTAGAATCTAGAGAAGAGAGGTGGAGTAATTCCAAGAGCATATAGAGAAAAAGGAACCCAAATCTTTAACAGACAGCATCCAGCTGGAAAACCCAAAGGTTCACTTCTGGTTAGCACTTGTCACATCAGTGCCATTGTGAACTGAGTGGATGAAAACTTTGATCAAGCTACTCCAAAATGGGACAGTTTCATAGACGATTATCCTCCTTGGAACTTTTTGCGGAGAGCATAGCTTTTATGTTTGTTTGTTTGTTTCTGTTCATCTGCCTGTGAGCTGTGAGCCTCCCTAGACCATTCTTGTCACCATAGGGTACTCGTTTCTTTGTCACTTTAAAGACAGGTGACAAAAATATTTGAATGCCTTTCCTTTCTCTTTGTGGGAGGAGAAGGGAACTATTGAGTTCCTAAATAGATTTGGAGGTAAAGTGTGTGCTCTAAAAGGAAAGTTAAGGAATTTTAATTACCATCGTTTTAAAGTTCAAGTTTAACATACGGTTCTATGAAAAAAAAATATTCTGTGAACTTTCTTATACATAAATATTTACCTGTGTATTTGATAAGATTCTCTAGTAGATTCTAGAAATTGAAAATTCTAGGCCATAGGCTATGACGGTTTAAAAGCTCCTTGAACATGTTGTGGAGCTGATTTCCTGAAAGATTACACCAATTTATATTCCCATTGAAGTGAACAAAGTGCTCATTTGAACTTAACCTACAACAGAAGTTAATTGTGTCAATTCATAAGCAGGAATCAAAAAATAATTTTCTTGTTTTATTCAAACCCTTTTTTAACCAGTACAGTTTTGTCAGTTTCTGTCTTTAACAGTCAGTATGAAGTTACCTTCTATTTCCATTGGATGTCTTTCATCAAGTTAAAGAAATTGTCTTCTATCCTTAATTTGAGGAGACTTTTTTTTTATCATGAGTGGGTATTGACTTTTGTCAAATTCTATCTCTGCATCTATCTAATAATAATCTTTCTAATAATCTAATAATAATAGAAATATCTATTCTATTTATATTATGAATTCTATTGATTAAATGTCTAGTCTTCAATCTTTTATTCCTGGGAAAAACCTCATTTGTCATGATTTTTATATATTGTTTGTTTCAAATTGCTAATATTTTAATAAGAATTTTTGCATCTGTGTTTCTGAAGAAGACTCATCTTTCAGAATTTTTATTTTGCAACTTTTTAGTCTGGTTTTGGTATCAGTGTAATGCTGACTTCATAAAATGAGTAGGCAAGTCTTTCTACTTATTTTATGAAAAAAGTTTACTTAGGACTATATATATATATATACACAACACACACACACACACACACACACACACATATTTGATGGGATTTACTAGTGAAGCCTAACTTCAACTTTTCTAATAGATACAAGGCTCTTCATATTTCTATTTCTTTTGTGCTGGTCTTGATAATTTGTGTAATTCAGTGAAGCTGTACATGTCATCAGCTGACAGAACAAGGGAATATACTAACCAGTGAATAGATAATATACATAAATATTTTTATTTGTAACCATCTGCATCTATAATTTAAGCTCAACTTGAGTTCATATGATGTCTCCAAATATAATCCACTACAACGTTGATAATTCTAGCCTCCCTACTCTGCTTGTCTGTAAACTCTCATACCAACAGTGAAAAACCCAGCTTCCACCATCGACCATCCATTTACTTAATTGCTCAGTTCCAGTGTACATGTAGCATTATAAGAAATGATAATCCTTATCCCCATTGGGAACAATTTTATTAACTAGAGTATAATGCTTATGTGCAATTTGTTTTGCTTTTAGTTTTAGATACTCAAGTAATTTCTAAAGTTTATCCAGCACCTTTCCCCTCAAACCCCCCAGGGAGGTTGTTACATATATTTGTAATGCAGTCATTCCCTTGCCCCAGTCTGCACTCCTTCCTGGGATCCCCAAATTTCCTAAAAGATTTTTTTTTAAATTGATGTACATTAAGGGTCTTGTTTTGTACTGTAAAGTTCTGTGGGTTTTGATGAATGCCTAATGTTATGTATCTACACATTATCGTAAATGATGGATTCACTGACCTAAAAAATCATGTGTCAGCTATTCAACCATCTTCTTCCCCTGAATCCTTGGCAACCATTGTTATTTTTATTCTTTCTGTAGTTTTGCCTTTTCCAGAATTTCATATAATTGAAATGATATAATATGTAGCCTTTTCAGACTGGCTTCTTTCACATAGCAATCAACATTTAAGGTTCTTAGGTGTCTTCTCATGACTTGATATCCTATTTACTTTGGTCATTGCAGAGTATTCAATTACATGGATGTGCCACAATTTGTTTATCCTTTTACCTATTGAAGAACACCTGAAGAAGATTGCTTCCAGGATGGTGAATATGAATATAGCTGCTATAAACATTTCTGTGCACATATTGGTGTAGGTATAACTCTTCAAATCAGTTAAGTGTAAACCTAGGAGTGCGATCACTGCATCGTGTTATAAGACTAAGTTTAGCCTTGAAGGACTCTAACAAACTGTCTTCCAACACTGATGTACTATTTTGTATTTCCACCAGCACTAAATAAAAATTCCCTATTTCTCTGCATTTGTACCAGCAATTGGTATTGCCAGGTTTTCCTCGCATTCCATTCCAACAGGTGTGTAATGGTATCTCATTGTTTTAATTTGAAATTCTCTGATGACAATTATATTGAGTATTTTTTCGTATGATTAGTTACTATCTATATATCTTGTTTGAGGAGGTGTCTGTTCAGATCATTGGCTAATTTCTATTGGCTTTCTTGTTTTCTTACTGATTTTTATGAGATCTTTGTACATTTTGGATATAAGCCCTTTATCACTCACGTGCTTTGCAAACATTTTATCCAAATCTGTGACTTGTATTTCATTCTCTTAGCATCATCTTCAAAAGAGATATTTTTCATTTTAATAAAGCCCAATTGATCATTTTTTTTAATTTTATTTTATGGATTGTGCCTTTGGTGTTGTATCTAAAAATGCACACACGGAGTGTCTCCTATTTGTTTTACAAAAGTTTTATAGGTTTGCATTTCACATTTTGGTCTATGATTCATTTTGACTTGATTTGTGAAAGGTGTACATTCTATCTAGGTTAATTTTTCTTTTTTCTTTTTCTTTTTTTTTTTTCCATATGGATACCCAGTACTATTTATGGAAAAGCTATCTTTTCACTGTGGAATTGGCTTTATACCTTTGACAGTTGACTTTATTTGTATGGGCCTTTTTTCTGGCCTCTCTTTTTCGTTCTCTCTGTTCTTCCTTGTTCTGCCATCTGCTTTGTCTGAAATTAATAAAACTACTCTAGTTTTGTTTTTTTGATTAGAGTTAGCATAGTATATCTTTACTTTTAAACTGAGTCTTTAAAATGAGTTTCTTGTAGACCACATGCTGTTGCATCCTCTTTGTTTTTATCCACTCGCATTTTATCTTCTTCAGTGTGCTTAGACCATTCACATTTAAAGTGATTATTAATATGGTTGGGCTGAAATCTACCATGTTTTTAACCATTTCCTGTTTATTGCACTTATTCTTTGTTTCTTTTTTCCCTCTTTTTCTAACTTAATTTAAATAAAGTTTTTCCTGGTTAATTATTTTATATGATTGCATTTATCACTGCTCTTAGCAAATCTATTATATTTGTTTAAAGTTATTTAATGATCAACCTATAGTGTCTGCAATATTCATTTCAAGTTAATGGAAGTCCACTGTCTAAACAACACTGCACCACTTACATGTAATGCAGATAGTTTGTAACAGAGGATTCTCAGTTCTTGCCTTCTATTTCTGATGGCATTGCTATCATCCATTTCACTTATCCATATACTGTGTTTACCCAAGAGGCTGTTATTATCTTATGTTAAACAGTTATCTTTCAGATCAATTAAGAGAAAGAAAAAGAAAAGATTTTATTTTGCCATCATTTGTTCCTTCTGTGATGCTCTTCCCTTTACCAATGTTTGGGAAATTTTACTTTTGAAGCCATCTATGCCTGTAAAGTTTTTTGTGAGCTGTTTTAAAATTATAAACTACTTCTTAAAAATCAGATACTGGACTATTCAGATTTACCTTCTTTTTACATCTGTTTTGGTCAGTTGTAATCTCATGAGTTTGTTCGTTTCATTTAATTTGCAAATTTCCTGGTCAAAATTTTTTTTCTTAACATTCTCTTATTATCTGATATCTGTATCAATGATGATGTCCCATTTTTCTTCCTAATACTGGTAATTTGGACTTTTTAATCTTCTTGGATCAGTCTGGCTTAAACGTTTACCATTTCATTAATTTTTTTCAGCTTTTTAATACTCTCTATTGAACTTTTGGGTTTTAGTTGTTAATTTGCACTCAACTTGTCTTCTTTTTGTTCTCTTAGTGCTTCCTTTACTGTTATTTTCCTAATGTCCTAGGATAAAAATGTAAATCATAATATACAACTTTTCTTCTTTTCTAGTACAAGCCTCTAAGGCCAAAAGCTTTTCTTTTATGCCAGTTTTAGATGCATACTGCACATTTTCATAGGCCACATTTTTCTGTATATTATTCAAAATATTTTGTAATTTACATTATAATTTATTCATTGATCCTGGGTTATTTTAAAAGTCTATTGGTTAATATGCAAACATTTGAGATTTGTACACTATTTTTGTAACTATACATGTAGTATATTTTTCTAGTGAACATATTCTGTATTATTTTAATACTTTGAAACATTAAGATCAAGTTTGTTAACTATAAAGTTCAAATCTTTTCTATTTGTACTGACTTGTGCCTGCTTTTTCTATCAGTTACTCTAGAGAAAGTTTTAAATCTCTCAGCTGGACTATTGTTGTGTCATATTTTACTCTATACATTGAGATTGTGTTATTAGGTACAGACAAATTTATAATTGTTACAATTTGTATTTCTTATTATTTCTAGTAATGCTTTTTTTGCCTTAAAGCCTACTTTGCCTTATATTAATAGAGTAACACTAGGTACATTTTGGTTAATGTTTGATAATATCTTTTTTCCACTCCTTTATTTGTAACCTCTCTACTTATTTATGTTTAGTGTGACCCATAAATTAAATGTGCATCTTTATTTTTATCAAATCTGAAGTATGTAGTTTGTTTACAGATAAATTTATCATTGCTATTTTTAAGTTTAAATCTACCATCTTTTTATTCGTTTTTTTGTTTGCCCATTTGTTCCTCATTTTTTTCTTTTGTTGTCTTCTTTTTGATTAATCATTTTTTCAATTATTCCATTTTCCCAGTTATTAGCTTATTAACTATAAGCTATTTTTCTTTTCTTTTAGGGACTGCAATATGAATCCCTGAATTTTGTAGCATTTACTCTAATATTTTGTCCATTTCTCAGAAAATGCAAGGAATTAAGGATAATTAAATTCCATTTTCCCCATTCAGCCTATTCTGGTATTATTGTCAAGTGTTTTAATTATATGTATATTTTAAACCCACATTATATTACCAGTATTGCTTTATACTACCAATGTTCATTTCTATTCACCTACATAGTTACCTTTTCCAGTGACTACTGTTTCCTATTTACATTTCTATAAGATAATTTCCTTCTTGCATTTCTGTTTAGGATCATTTTCCCTCTGCTCAAATTATACCATTTAGTAGATTTTTTTGTACATGTT
The DNA here is from genome assembly GCF_048564905.1 of Vicugna pacos. NCBI lineage: Eukaryota > Metazoa > Chordata > Mammalia > Artiodactyla > Camelidae > Vicugna > Vicugna pacos. Next base: position 57,454,302 of record NC_132987.1, on the reverse strand, counting down.
TTCCAATGACTTTTCTCACTATTTATTTGAAAATGTATCTATTTTATGTTTATTTTTGAAAGATATTTTCACTTGGTATATCATTTTAGACTGTGAGTTTTATTTTTCATTTTTTAATATTAGTTTCTTTTCTTATGGGTTTCATAAGTTCCTTTGAAGAATAATTTTATCAGTCTTTTGATAAAGGAAATGTGTCTTGAAATTCCTTGTAAGAAATGTGTCTGTTTTTCTGAATCCTTTTAAAATATTCTTTCTGCTTTTGGTTTTTTGTTTTTTGTCTTTTGTTTTTTGTTTTAGTATTTTGTCCCCTGATGTGTCTAATGGTGGTTTTGTTTGTACTTACCCTGACTGAGCTAAATAGAGCTTTCTGAATCTGTGGATTAATTTCTTTTGACAGTTTTGGAAAATACATATGTGTTTCACCTGTTGGGCTATTTATAGTTTTTTGTTTGTTAGTTTTCCTCTTCACCATTTTATCTTCCTCTTGGCCTAATTGGTAATTTTGGATTGAATGCTTGACAGTATACATAAAAATGTATGCATCTCTGTATTTTTTTTCTTCTTCTGAAAGGTATTTTATTTCCTTTTAACTCACAAATAGATTACAGGTAGATCATCTCAATTCTATAAAGGGTTGTGAAACTTTGAGATTCAGTTTCAGTCTTTTTGAGAACTTGTCAATTTTGCATTTCCACTTACTCCTAATTGAGTCATGTGAGTAATGTAGTCCTTTAGCTCTCTTTTTCCATTGCTTGCCAGGAGGTTAATGTTAATTTTATTCTCAACTACAGTGACTCCATTGATATTGCTTTATAGTTCTCTTTCTTTCTTCCATAACAGGTATTTCTTTTATTTGTTACTTAATTATCTTACTCTACCTGTATCTATTATTGTAAAGAGCCTCAAATACTTTTTAGAATCCATTCACTCATCATTTATTATCACCAGTCTCCACTATTTGGGGCACAAACTGGGCTCTAAGTAGGACTATGGGTACTAATTCCACAGTTACTGACTTAAAGGGGCTTACAATCTAATAACAGAAAAATAACAGACAACCAGATGACTGGAATAGTAGAGAGTAGAAAAATTATCCAACAGTGCATAAACCACGTGCTGTAGGAACGCAGATAAAGGAATACTATAGTTTGCCTAGAAGGATGAGGGAGATTGTGAGGGTAGCATTTGAGTGGACACTTGAAGAAGGACTGGGATTAACAGGAGAGAGCCATTACTTCAGGCGAAGGTAACAACATGAACACAAGGATAAGAAGAGAAAAAAATGGGTTAAAGGATGGGATGAATAACATGAGGGATACTGTGGAGGCAGTGACTCAGGGATGGGTAAGGCTGATTTAAAAACTAGTTTTTGAGATTCTTAAGGCAGCGATTCTGGTGCTAGAAATAGAACCAATTGTTATTCTTTAGTGATCTTAAGATTTGTGTTGGTTCTTTAATTACCTCCCAAGAGGTACTAAGTGAAAAACGAGAAACAGTTGCTGCCTCAAGGGCTAAGAGTAACCAAGGAAAGAGAAATACATCTGCCTTTTTGGTCACCAATACTAATATTTTATTTTCTTGGGTCTTGAATGGTAAGCTAAAACCTCAAGTTGGAACGGAATGCAGGCTGCTCTAGGGCGGTGATTCAGGCTGACTGTTAGACTTGCAAAACTGAATGTGGGTGGTTTTATTGTGTAATCTTTTGCCTTAATCTTTCTGGCTTTAATGAAGTGCTTTGACTGTCTCTTTATGTGCATGCTTGTTAGAAGTAGGACATGCATGGAGTTTCTTAATGGAACCTCATCACATTTAAAGTCATGTTTGCAAAATTATTTGCCTTAGGTTAAAAAAGTCCTCTGTGGTTATGGAAGAAAAAAATATTTTAAAAGAGAGAGAGAAAGGGAGAAAGAAAGAAAAGAAAGAAAGAAAAGAAAAGAAAAGAAAAGAAAAGAAAAGAAAAGAAAAGAAAAGAAAAGAAAGAAAGAAAGAAAGAAAGAAAGGAAGGAAGGAAGGAAGGAAGGAAGGAAGGAAGGGAGAAAGAAAGAAGAGAGAGAAAGGAAATACTAATAAAGCCAGGCTATGCAGTTGATATTATTTTATTTTGGGAATTTAAAGTCCAGAAAATAAAATAATTTGGTCAAATTTGGTTCCTATTTCAAGTGAATTTCACATCTGGCATTTAACTTACAGAGTTAGTATTCACATACAGTGTTGGAGATAAAATTTGATATAAATGGCCAAAAAAATAAATTAAGTAGTAATTAAATAGTAGATTGAAAATTTTGTTTGCCATTTTGAAAAACAAGAAAAACAAAACATTTTCCCAAGCAGAATGCCATCACCTCCACTGTTTCTCAATGTATCAGTCAACATTTTTCAACAAACATTTGTTGAGCACCCACTATATGTCAGGTTCTCTGCTAGCCTCCAGAGACAGTGATGAGCAAAATACAGGCACAACTCCTGGTCTTTCAGAGATCAGAGTCTAGTGAGGATCATCAGACAATTGTCAAATCATCACACATATGAAAGAATAATTCCAAATATAAGAAAACTGCTCTTAAAAAAGAAGCAAAATTCTGCGAGAATAAATAATAAAGAGATTGCAAATAAATACCTATACTCTTTGTGGACCTCAGGAGTAGATGGCCCACAGGGAATTAGTACCATTATTACAGGGTCCAAACTTGTTCTGCTCGTCATGCGGTAAGCCAGGAAATCAGGGGATGAGGTGTTGGAACAAGGAATAACAGCTTTATTCAGAAAGCCAAGCAGACCAAGGAGTTGGGGGACTAAGTCCTAGAGAGCAATTTTACCCAAGTCAGAATTCAGGTTCCTTTTATAAGGGGGAGAGTGTGTGGTTGGTTGTTGCAAACTCCTTGATTTGTAAGAATCCTTTGTTCTTGCAGCTGTCCACGAAGGTCAGGTCATGATGTCCCTGTAAACCTCCAATGAGACAAATGTTATTTTCTATTCTGCAACTTTTTATCTTCATGTGAACGGGAAAGTGTTACACCCTTAAAGGTGGGAGCCTTGAGAATGGGCTACCCTGTATATTTCAGGGTATAGGCAACATTCTTCTATAAATGGTGCAAAACCAGCATGACTAAGCACTGGAAACAGAGCACAGGGTTAGAGCTAAATGGACAGATCTAATGTGGAATCAGATTTGCTCTCACCTATGACACCATGAGCTGCTTGGTGCTGGGAATAGAATAAGTATCACAGTCACTTTCTTGTTCTTAAGACAATTAGGCCTTTTCCATCGTGTCCTGCAATGCCAGAGGTTCCTAATACTAGTAAACCTCAGTAGTCCTTTGCTTCCCTTCAGTCCATCTCAAGGTTACTGCCAGACATTTCTAAAACTCAGCTTCTAAAGTGCCTCACCCTTTGCAATAGCTTCTGAAGTTTCTTTTTTTACAGGGTTGCAATTTGCTCCATATTTACATAAATTCAAAGATCTGGCAGACAGGGCCCTCCGTGATCTTAGCAGCCTTCAACCAGCTTTACCAGATTCATCTTTCATCACTCTTCTCCACACCCCTTGTACCCTGAGGTCCAATCTCAGTAATATTTTGTAGCAGAATCACTTACTTCCCTGAAACAGGTATGTGCTGTTTCCTTTTTCTGGGAAGCATCCCCTCCCTTTTCTACCTGGGAAGTCCCCACTAATTCCACAATATTCAGGTCAAATGTGACTTCCTCACTGAAGCTTTCTCCTACCCCCTAAGGCAGAGTTAACTTATTTCTTTCTTAGTGCTTCCTCAACACTTCATACTAGTTAATACCGTTCATCATATTGTACCCCAACTGTTCGTCTTTGTGTTATTTCATAAATGAGACTGAGCTTCCTGAGATGATGACTAAGTCTGATACGTTTCTATAATCTTACTTACAGAGGTCTCTGCTGTCCGTTGTTGCTGTTTTTTAACTACATGGTGGTCCTTGGTGTATTCCCAAAGCCTGCTGGTGTGAATGAAATCAAGGGTTCAGGTGTTTTTTTTTTTTTTAAAAGGAAACCTTTAAGGAGAAAATTAGAGAGATTTTGATATTTAGGACTAAGAGGGGCCTGTAACCCATATGACAACTGTGTAAATTGTAAAATTCTGCCCTTTTCTCAAAACTCTTTACTTCTTTCTGTTGGGAAGTTGTCTTTGCATGCTGGTTTTGTTAGAACAAAACACTTTTTTCCCCAGCTCTCTACAGTCCTCATCACACATATACAAGCATATGTTATCTATAATAAAGGTCACAACTCTAGATGTGCCCATGTTCACTGCATAACTATATGCGATGCGCTTTTGGAAAGACAAAATGCTCTCTATTACAAAACATCAAATTACTGTTTTAAGAAAATAAAGAAAATTATAGTTGATCTTCAGATAGAGATCATGATCATTATCATCATTAACCACAGAGGCCCACTGAATATCTCATATATGTAGTCAGTTGGGTGAACCTTATGGAAGATAAGAGACTAATTAGTGGAATTGATTTCTTCTTCTGAACATCTAGAATTGTCTCTTCTTTGTGTATAGTTTACCCCTATCTACTTTAAATATTTTTATCTTGTTTATCCATTCTATTTTTTTCCAAGCAGAATCTTCTGAGTCTGGTTATTATTGGACCCAATTTTAGGCCAAGAAGTTATCTTTGGTATTGGTTTCATGTACAAAAAGACCAATGGATGGGTAAGAGGAAAGATTCTAAATTGTCACCCTAGCTGATGAATTAGGTGGAAAAGAAGTTTGTGCTTCTTTAAAATAATTATGATAGGATAACATTTGATACCCATGATCATTATTTTTCCTGGCAATTTATTAACATCCACACACCTGCTCAATCAATACAAAGTTGTTCTGTTGCCTTAAGATAGAGAAGTTTAAAGGTAGAATTAGAAAATGATCTGCTAGTGTTTTCCTCGATTTCAGTTATTTATATATTGCTAAGGGTAACTTAGAGGATTCCGGCAGAGACAACAACATTAGAAAGAAGATGGGACTTGGCTTCTTCCAGACCAAAGAAGTTTTTCCTCACAGAGAGAAAGAATATATTCTCATCCAGGACCTTTGCTCTTACTGTAGCCTCTTCCTGGATCTTTTCGTGACTCACCCCTTCAGCTTACTCAGGTCTCTTTTCAATTGTCCTTCCCTGAGAGACCTTCCTTGACCATTGCATCTAATGATATGAAAGAGATGAGAATGTAGGCATTGGTGGGCACTGGAGAGAATAGCCATGTTTCCTGCTGTAAGAACTGAGCCCTGGTAGGATCTAAACAAAAGACACCAATGAACTTATTTACAAAACAGAAACAGACTCCCAGACATAGGAAACAAACATGGTTAGCTGGGGGGAAAGGGAGTGGGAAGGGATAAATTGGGAGTTCGAGATTTGCAGATACTAACTACTGTATAAAAAATAGATAAACAAAAGGTCCTACTGTAGAGCACAGGGAACTGTATTCACTATCTTGTAGTGACCTGTAATGAAAAAGAATATGAAAGGAACATATGTATGTATACGTATGACTGAAACATTATGCTTACACCAGAAATTGACACAATATTGTAAACTGACTATACTTCAACTTAAAAAAAAAGAACAGAGCCCTGCATAAGATTTCAGTATGGACTTTGTGTGTGTGTCTAGGCAGCTGGAATCCTAAACAGCATCAGAGAAATTACCACGCTTCTAAGCCTGGCAGGGAGAGAGCTGCAGGCCTGGGGTGGGAATTGGCAGGGCAGAAAGCAACCTCTCAGAAATGACACCCCATCTAAGAATCAGATGGGATCATGGAATTCTTAGTGGATATGTGGGTGGGCCAATGACTGAATGTACTTGAGCCTCCCTCCCCACTGAATACAACCGAAACTAAACTTCAGGCAAAGAAAGGAAAAAGCCTGAACTGACTGAGACTTCTTTCGCTGTGGCAAAAGCAGAGCTTGAAATAGAAATTAAGTTTTCATAAAAATAAAGATAAATAAATTTATTGCACATTCCAATTTGTCGACTGACATTCATACATGCTACAAAAGTGAACAAAAAAAGGATAAAAGTAGGAGTACTGGGGGCAGACAGATGTGTGAATTTAGCAGGACTGAAGAAGGATGAGTTTGATGGGAAAGTCAAGTGCAATAAGCAGAGTGCCTGGAGTACAAAGACAGGTAAGATGTCATTCCAACCTCCAATAAGTCTGTAGATGGCCTGGAGGGATCAATGTGTTCTTTATCAGTCAAAATCCAAGTGTAAAAGATCAGTACACTTAGCATATGATCAACTGCAGAAGCAGTTCAGAATGAGGAATAATCAGTGAAGATTTCGTTGTCAGGGAAGTCCCACACAGAGGTGGGACCAAAACTCGGCCTCGAGAGAAACATAACATGTAGGCAAAGGAGAAAAACAAACAATGATGCACAGTGCAACTGTGCATGCTGTCTTTGAGAGACAGCGGAGAAGAGCTGTATTATGGTAGGTGATTCCCTTGCGTAAGAAGGTGGTTAGCTAAGGCACGCTGGGGAGGTCTGCCCACTCGAGGAAGAGAAGCAGTGATACACTCAGCTAAGGACTGAACTTCAATCTGCAGTCAGTGAAGAGCCATCAGAAGTGTATAAATGGAGGAATTTTGTGTGAAATGGGATACATCAAAACATTAATTTCCAATGGTGTGCAATTTTCATTCTAGCAAACCAGGCTAGCTTGTTACATAAACTCAACCTAAAGCAGTTAGTTTAATGGGACAGACCACACTCCAAAAAGGCAGAAAAACTAAGGATATAAACCAGAAACCTGCAAAATAGGAGGAACTAAAGATTAAAGATACTTGAATGGTGATTTTGCAGTCATTTTTTTTAATATTTTAAAATTTTTATTGAAGTGTAGTTGATTTCCAATGTTGTGCTAGCTTCTGGCATACAGCATAGTGATTCAGTTATACACATATATGTATATATATTATTTTTCAGATTCTTTTCCATTATAAGTTATAATAAGATATTGAATATAGTTCCCTGTGCTATATAATAGGTCCTTGCTCTCCATCTATTTTATATACGGTAGTGTGTCTATGTTAATACCAAACTCCTAATTTATTCCTCCCCCTCCCCCTTCCCTCTTTGGTAACCATAGTTTGTTTTTTATGTTTGTGAGTCTATTTCTGTTTTGCAAATAAGTCCATTTACATCATGTTTTTAGAGTCCACATATAAGTGATATCATATGATATTTGTCTTTGTCTGACTTACTTCACTTAATATGATAATCTCTAGGTCCATCCATATTGTTGCAAATGGCATATTTCATTCTTTTTTTTATAGCTGAAATGTATTACATTGTTTATATGCACAACAACTTCTTTACCCATCCATCTGTTGATGCAGCCATATTTTTATATTGGAGATTAGTTATGGAGACTTTCTTTGTAAATATTAGAGATCATTATTATTATTGTCTGAAAGACAACGTAAGGACATAAATACATTGGTAGCTCATGTTTGCTACAAAGATTAGTTTGCTCATTGAGCTTGCGGAGTGTGAGATCCAGGGCTGTTACTAGGAAGTGATTTGCATAGATGCTCTTGAGCCTTTTGGCCTTATATAGGAAAGAAAGTTATCTTTTAAAAGCATAACTCACATCTGTCACGGTCTGTGTCACTGTCTGTGACTGTGATTTCCTGTCACAGTCAGATTAAGTAAAAGTCACCCTCCTTACCATGGGTGACTTGACTTCATGGGATCTGGTCTGGTCCTTGTCACTGTCTCTGATTTTATTTCCTAGTACTCTTGGCTTGCTTCATTCTCTTGGATTCTTCGTATGTCCTTAACATGCCGAGTATATTCCCATCCAGGAGCTTTGCTCTTACTATGACCTCTTCCCACAACACTGCTCCTCAGGTCTTTCCATGGCTCACCCTTCAACTGATTCAGGTCTCTGCTCAATTATTCTTCCCAGAGGGGTGTTCCTTGACCATCGTATTTAATGATACTCTCCATCTCCTGCCCTACGAGTCTTCTGTACTTTTGCCTTGCTTCAGTTTTCTTTTATTTTTTTTTTAATATTAAAGTATAGTCAATTATAATGTTGTGTCAGTTTCTGGTGTACAGCATAATGTTTCAGCCATACATATACGTACATATATTTGTTTTCATATTCTTTTTCATTATAGATTACTACAAGATATTAAAGACAGCTCCCTGTGCTATACAGAAGAAATTTGTTTTTCATCTATTTTATATAGTAGTTAATGTTTGCAAATCTCAAACTACCAAGAGTAAAACAAAGACAGTTATTGTTTTCTTTATTGTGTTTGTCAGTAACTGATACTGTGTTAGTTACTTGCTTGTGTGCTTATTATTTGTTTCTCATCAGAATGTAAGTTCTGCCAGGGCATAATCTTTGTCTAGCACCTTCGTAATTCTTGGCCTAGAAGAGGCTCTGATACCTCGTAGGTGCTGGATAAATATTTGCTGCATAAATGAACAAATAAATGAAGTACAATATTATTATTGCTACCATCAACATTGTTAATAACCAATATTTACTGAGACTTTGCCCACATGCCACATGGGCTATTGAATATCTACTTGGTTATTCTCTTTATTCCTCACAGCCACTTCCCTGAGTCACACAGAGGTGGAGTAACTTTCACAAAATTACTCAGTAGATAAATGAATAAATTAAGATTTAAACCTGAGACAACTAAGCTCCAATGGCCTTGCTCTACCACGTAGTATATGTAGGAAACACCATGGCACAATGGCGTTTACATAAACGCATTAGCACGGTGACTACAAGTTAATAAATGAAGGTAAACCTCTTAAACACAGATCTCCAAGCCAAAAGAAAACTTTTGGGAATGTAGCTGATAGGATTCCATTGGGTTAAGGCCTAGATACCTTCAAGGCAATGTTTGTTGTTGTTGTTTTTTTCTTTGCAGATTAAACATTTTTTTCTTAAATATGTGTTCTGATCTTTGATATGTTTCAGTTCCAACAACCTGAAATTGTGGCTGGGGTTAGAGGACTGCTCCTGAGTTACCGGAGCCTTCTATTGGGAAACAGATAGCTGGAAGTGCCTGGAAGTTTGTATACTCCTAGGAGAGCCCGTTGCCAATGACTGATAGGTACAGGATTGTGAAGTTCAAGTTCCCTGGCCTCAGGTTGGCACCACTTTGAGCCAAGTAGACTTTCTAGAGTTCACCTCCAAGTTCAAGCTGAAGCTGCTCTGTCCAGGACTTTGCCTGACATGGTACCCTTGCCTGGTTGGCGTTCTCTTCTTCCCTGTCCTGCCTTCTCCGACTCTCTTACTATTTTTCCCTTAGAGCACTTTGTCAAAAAATCACTGGTCCATTATGAATTTTTGTTTCTGGGTCTGATGGTAGGGAGTCTAACCTAACATAGTGAATCACTCAGTTCCTTTTAGTGCAAAAGCGACTGCTTTGATCACATCTCAGTGGCCTTTTGATAGGCATCTCTGCCTTCCTCTCCATGTACGTTTCTTCCCAGACTTGTAAACATGAGATTCCTACTTCTTGGAGCCAAATGATAAGGAAGACTTATTGTAAAGAAACAGTATTTTGTAACAAAATCACCTTGGGTGTGGATAGATCCTAGTTTTTTGCTTCATAGAGCTCAAACACAGATTTGACCTAACTCATTTCCGCCCCACATTCCTGGCTCATAAACAAGGGCAAGGAGGAAAGAGGAGCTGAGTCATTAAGGCTTAATTCACTTGTCTATTTCTCAGCCCCTAGAGCTTGCTTTAATTGAAGAAGCTTTCAGTGGGATTAACTTTGTTGCAAAAAAAGCATTCTGGGTCTCCTTCCAAGGCCGGCCTTTGGCAGTACTGAAGCACCATGAATACTAAAGCCTTTGAAGAATGCAGGTATTTTCTAGCTCTGATGGGACTGTCTCTCCAATTAGACCCACAGAAGTCACTTTTCTCTGTGTCATCTCTGTCTCTGCAATAGAAATCTAGGAACAGCAGAACATGGGTGTGGTGGTACAAGCTAACTTCATCAGATAACTGGGACCAGCCCTCTCCCCTGAGGCCCAGGTGGGGCTCCCAACCAGTAGGGAGGTTTAGGGAACAGACTTGACTTTTTTTTTCCCAACTAAGACCTGAGCGCTGAGGGTAGGTTGCCCTCACCTCATATCCTGGGAAGTAATTTTCACCCTCAGGATCTTGCTAGTTTACCATGGCTTAGCTCAAATCAAATGAGAGCATGCTTTGCGCTGGAAAATCAGAGAAGCAATTAGGAATGTTTCTACCATGGAGGGACGGAAACAGTACTGATGTGGATGTGAAGACGACACCTGGGAAATCGCTCCAGATGTTCACTGGCTAGTTGTGTGATCTTAGGAGACTGACTCAAATCACCTGGGCAACAGTATCCCCACCTACAGAATGAGGAGGTCTCACACTTGTCCCTGTGTGGGGATTTATCAGTGAACAACACAAAACCCCTGCTTAATGAAGATTTTGTTCTAGCAGACAATGTTGAGTAGTCCAACTTGGTTGGGTGATGTTAAAGAGTAAACCAGTGACAGACTGTGCGTGGGCTTTATCCTGTTGGCAGTGGCTAGCCGTTCACTGGAGGACTATCCCTCCAGTTGGGGTCTGAGTGCACTGAACGTCATCTGAGGATGATAGATTCTGAAACCACAGGCTTCTGCTGCCGGGATGTGTATGCGTTCAGCCCAAGGGAAGTGATCCATTGAAAAATTATTTGCAAATTTGGAAATTTAGAACAGAGCTTTGAACTAGAATGGACAGACTTGGGGTGGCTCCTGATTCTACCACTAAAAAGCTTTGTGAACCTGGCCATGCATATAACTTCTCAGAGGCTCAGCTTTCTCAACTGTAAACTATGGCTGATAATATTTGCTCTGCTTATTTCATGAGGTTGCGGAAGTCAAAGGAGATAAATTATATGAAATTTCTTAGAAAACTTTGCATTAGTATATATGAAACATAGAAAAATTTAATACTTATGCAATCAATCTAAATCATAAAGTCTTTTACTGGATTTCCTTTAGCTTTATTTTTCTTGGTAGTATAATTTTTTTGTATGAATAATCTGGAGCACTTCTTTTGCCACTTCTTTTCTCATGTTGCATTATCTCTTCTATTTCCTGAGAGATTAGAAGAGGGTATCTCAGCTGATAAAGGCATGGCATGAAGGGAGAGTTTTCATGGAAAATACTTACAGCTTTCACAGAAATCTTGCTTTTATGCCAGCAAGTCCCATTAGCAGCTCCCACAGATTTTCCCTAAACAACATTAACTCTTGTGGCCCCTGAATTTCAGCTAAGTAACGCCAGTAGGTGGTCAAGTCCTCGTTGTCTTCTTCAAATGGCAAGCTGCCTCATGGAGAACTATATGTTTCTGGAATACTAGTGATAGAAGAAAACTTGGAGCTCTTCTAGCTTCTTAGAGATGGGAACAACTGAGACCCACGTGTCCTGTCCAAGGGTTCCTGGGAGTTTGTAGCAGAGAGGCAGTTAGTGCCCAGGCCCTGGACTCTCCTGTGTGTGTCACTCCCCCTCCTTGTAGGACAGCCCCTCTAATTTCTAATCTCTGTAACCTCGTCCTGATCCCAGTATGGGGCTTCCTGATGCTTCTGAACAGGAACGGAGGAAACAACTCCTAGTGTGTTTCTTCCAAAGTGTGGGAGGGTCTTTCTCAGAGAAAGCCTTTCTGTAAAACTTAGAAAAAATACTTGGCAGGTATAAACTCAGCTAGTTGTCACAACAAAGTTATGAGGTGCCACAATTACCCCATTTTACACATGAGGCAAACTAGGCAGAGAAATTAAATGATTTTTCCAAAGTCATCAACTGCTGAGTAGTGAGGTCAAGATGAGAATACAGGGGGGATCAGACTGCAGAACCTAGCTCTCATTCACCCTTTCATTCAACACCTATTTCCTATACACACTCTTCAATGCAGAACACTGGTTTTCCAATACTGTGGGAGATATGGTATAAAATCATTAGGCCCAGGCATTCTCTGGCTTCAGGAGATTGTCCAATTGGGAAGGACACTAGTCCCAGTCCCTCTAAGGGGTGCTAGGCTTAAAGCAGATACAATATCTTTCTTGGGTCAAAGAGAACCTAAGTTGTCCAAAAGGAATTTTTGATAGATAGGCAATGAAACTGGCTATATATTTTTTTTCCTTAAAAAAGAAAACCTGTGTAATCAGACATGTTAATTCTTAATCCAGGCACCACAATGAACATTCCTTTTTGCATTCAATAGTAAATTAAAAAAATATATATATCAAGCCAGGTGGCAGAAGCAGCAAAAGCTGATTTGCATAGCACTAAAAACATAAAAGTCATAACTGGTGCCAGGACCCCTTTACACGAATTCCAGAGAGTGCTCCAGGTCACTGGTGTTTATGGCTAAACAAGAGCATGGGGGTGGAGAAACAGTAAAGCAAGTAGAGAAAGATCCACTTGTAAACAGCACCCAAAAGTATTCATTGTCATGTTCCACTGAGAAAGAGAGAGTGAGGAAAAAAAAATAAGAACAAGAACAAGGGCCTTGCTGTGGTGTGAAACAGAGATTGTGTTGCACCGACAGTGGGATAGGAAGGTTGGGACCAGCTGGTTCTTCCTTGCTGTTGACTAGTTGCTTGCAGCCTAGCTGTGAGATGCTGGGCCATCTTCTTTTCTGCCTGGACTTCAGCTCCCTACTCCATAGATTGAGGAACTTAGGCTAGACGGTTTCCAAGTTTCTCTTGGACTGTGCTTCTAAGATCATAGAACTCTGTCTTTCTCAGCCATGAATTTCCCACCGTGCCTTGCACAGGCCGGAAAGTATCAAGGGGAGCTGAGCAAGCCTGTGGACAGGAAGCACAAAGGGAACCTTCAGAGAGTCAAAGCCCACGTGCCACCCCTGTGCAAGACCTTTGCTGAGCTCTGTTTTCTCCCCGGGAGGGCACTCACCCATTCAACACAAGGAGGAGAGCCTGGTATTACACAAGAGTACTGTGAAAATAATTGGAGAGGAGTTCATAGTTCAAGAAAATAGTCTTTCAGCCAAGAGACAGGGGAGCTCTTTTCCTCAGGGAAGGAAAGAATGCATTACAATCATGAGAGAGAGGCAGACATTTACCCTCCTACCACCCTCATCAAGGGAGGTCAAAGTGTTGCAGAGGCCATGATGATGAGCAGAGACTGTGGGATTGTACCCAGGACAAGAAGTAATGAGGCAAAGGAGATGAAAGATGGAGCAGAGACGCAGCCAAGCTACGTTCTCTTCTCATGAATAGGATATTATAAGAGGGAAGAAGAAAGGCAGTATCTGAGAAGACAGAACTCCCATTGATTGCCGAAACCTGATTGAATACCAGCCAGCCATGGGACAACATGATGCCTTCTGCTGCGCCTGGCTGAGACTACAGTTAGACATGACTTCCTGCCCTGCATGTGACTCTTGAAGGTATCACAGGCCTGAGGGTAGGGGTCAACAAGAATGAAGTGGCCGGCAACTACTACCTCCAAGGAACGGCTTGGAATTCCTGGCAATGGGCAAATAACCTCTGTGCCCTCTCCATCACAGAAGGATTCACCACTCACCTGGGAACATCAAATTTGAGTGGAGACTGGAACACAATGTGGGTGTCTTCAGTAGAAAGGACAAGAGGCAAATAGGCAGGGAAATGGGAATATTCCCCAAACAACTGGCACATCATTTTGCTGAGAATTTATGCTGCTTACAAGTAAACCACTTAGGGTAAAACATCTCTAGTTCTCTGAAAAAGCAAAAGGCAAGGGGAAAGGATACTGAGATGTCCCTATCTTGAAACTGGCTATATATTTTTTTCCTTAAAAAAGAAAATCTGTGTAATTTTCGTAAAAGAAGTAAAAGAGAAAAAAACACAGCTCACATATACACACACCTACATACCCACGTACCTACACACTTATCAGTGGCCCAAGAATCATTTTGAACACCAGGTGTTAGAAATATTTTTCCTAGGGCTTGGCTTCTCCTGCCTGAGTGAGATTCACAAAGGTGAATTTCCTAGAACATTCTTTTATAACCTTTCAGCTGAGTATTTATGAAAACCAAGATTTGTTAAAATATACCGAACATGTTGGTACCTTGATACGACTGTAGTTCCAGAATCCTTGAGAGCAGACATTCTGAACACATCCAAAATGTATTTGGCAGGTGGCCCTGGGGAATGACAAAGCAGAATTTCTATTAATTGCACAGCTCAGAATCAGAAAATAGGTTGATCTTTGTGTTCCTTCTCCGTTCACTCTCATTTAAAATCCCGGTTTTTCTGCACCCCAGGTATTGTGAGTACTTTCGAGTGCCTTCTCTAACTTTGACTCATTAGTGGAGCAGAGTAGTATTAGGAAGGTATTGATAAGTTGAAGAAAAATTGGGTACAGCTAAAGCAAACTTACCTAAAAAATGGCTGAGCCAAATGATCAACGTGTAGAAGATAGTACCTAGAGTTTAGGAACATAATCATCATCATTTCTTATAGATAAATTTGAGTTACTCTCAAAATTATAGAGCAAATGTCAGATGAACTACAGTGCCTGAAAGTTCTTAATTTCCAATATGTTGTTCTCTAAGCCAAGCTCTCTTTGCTAGAAATTTCTTCCTGTCTCTTAGCCCTCCTTATCTAACTTTTACTCGAATTACAAAATGCTGTACCTCCAAGGTCCCAGGCCTAGAATTCTGATCTGAATCACAAAAGAGAAATTCACCTGCTGGTACTTGCCACCTACTTGGCACACAGATTCGGGATTAGTGCGAGGAGTTACAAATCTCATAAAATTTAAGCACACACCCAACATTGACTTTGAAAGCACAACTTTAAATTAATGAACTACTCCTACCTGAAAAAACAAAAAGTATTATACTTACTCACACACACACACATATATACTTTTTTTAGCTTTCAGACTGTAATTTGTCTTAAAACTATAGCCCCACATCTATTTTGGCAGAGCTGTTTTATGCCACCCCTCAGCTCTCTCCTAAAGGATATTTACTGAAATACTGCTAAGTCAGGGGTTCACACTCCTCATTTTACAGATGTGGAAACTGAGGTGCAGAAAATTAAGCATCGGGCCCCAGGCATCAGACTTTTTTCAGCTCAGTAATTCTTTTCACTCTCTTTGTATTCCCATGAAAATCTATACATCTACATAACCATTTTTGGAATGAGTCTGAAGCATCTGGGAAAAAAAAAAGTGTCAGTTGAGTTCAAAAAATAATAATAAACACTAAGGCCTTTATGGTTACAAAGAGATGTCTGTATTCAAGGTTGGAAGTGTCCTATGTTCTAGTTTACCTTGTAAGAGAACTGTGGAATGTGAAAAGAGAAAGAACTGTTGGAAGAAGAATGAATACTGTTTCCATCTGTCTCCTGCTAGCCTGTGAGCGCCCTGAGTCAAGATTAAGGGTATCTTCCCTGTCAGGAAGGCTCTAGCATGTACCCTGCCACACACGTACAACTCTGTGTATACCCCACCACATACATACAACCCTGTGTTTCATACTTTTATTTTGCTGGCAGAAGTGTCTTGTATACTGACAAAATCCCTGGGTTACCTGCTAGATAATTTAGACAGTGCACCAAAAAAACAGAAATATGATCCCTGGCCCTCAGAAATCCTATGCAAATTTTAGATAACTCAAACATGTTTATTCAATACTAAGCCTTTGGTGTTCTGTATTATTAGTTAAGTTATTCTAATAACTAACAGTATAATAGGAAAAAAGTCATTATCTATTATCATCTGTATCTAATTTCTTTTAAAATTATTTTAGTAACTTTATGAAATACAAAAGTAAGAAAAGAGAGAAAAACAGCAGCATCAGAAATTTTAACAACTGTAAAATTTTAGGTAAACCTAAAATGTTCTTGTTTTCATGATTTTAGAGATACATATACACAAAATGAGTGGTCTGAATACAATTAACTGCTCATGAACTATCGTTCTATCTGGGACACAACCATCCTGTATGTATTGATTTCAAATACATCCCTGATATGTTTGCATCCTGTGTTTCATCAACGTTTGCAATACTTTAAAAAAAAAATTGTAACATTTGATGGCTTATGATTTTGTTGAAGAGATAATGGCCATGGTCTTTGCTCCAAAACTGTGAAATAGAGGGGAGGATATAGTTTAGTGGTAGAGTGTGTGCCTAACATGCACAAGGTCCTGGGTTCAATCCCCAGTACCTCCATTAAAAATAAATACATGAACCTAATTACTTCCTCCATAAATTTTAAAAATTTTTTTTTAAAAATTAAAGAATCACCAAAAGTAAAAAATATTTTAATTTTTACATTTATAAACACCAATTAGAATGATCAAGTCCATGAGTTAAATTTCTACATTATCTATTTCCTTCCAATTACCTTTGATACATACCTACCTTCAGTTTTTGCCACTTGTGAAGTATATTGGGTAAATTTTGGTGACGAGAATCATTAGAGCTAAAGAATACTGTCACATGTCGTTTTAGCAAAATAGGATGGTCAGGATGTTTCTCAAATTTACATGGTGAAATTCACCTGTTTAATAATTAACTATAAGTACCATAACTCCTTTTCATCCTTAGAATCATGTTGCTCAACCACTAAGCCTTTTGTTTGAGAAAGTTCATCTAAGATATCATCACAGAAAAACTCAGCCAGAAATTTAACTTACACAATTCATTTCACCATTATCATTTGAATCCAAAGTGACAGTCTCTTTATGGTCATCTTCTGATTTAACAATTTTGAAACAACTTCCTCTGTCAATTTTAATCTTTTTGGCTTTATGAGGAGAAAATTTAAAAAAAAATTCTGAATTCTTATAAAAATCTAAAAGCAGACTATAAAGATAAGTGTCTCTCATTCTATATGTTCTTGAAAGATGATGCAAGAATTTTGGGCAACATAGTCAGAAAACTGGATAATTATACAATAGTAAATTCATTTAATCATCACTCTCCTGTCTTCTTATTGCATCATCTTTCTAAACCAGTTGTCCAATAAAACTGTAATGAAAGCCATTTACATAAATTTAAATTTTCTAGTAGGCAGATACAGTATGAATAGAAAGGTAAAATTTATTTTAGTAACAGATTTATTTAACCTGTAATGTATGTTAACACAATCAACAGAAGAATTATCAATGAGTTATTTTATAGTCTTTTATTCTAAGTCTCTGAAATATAATTTATATTTTGCATTGCTAGCACTTCTTAATTTTGAGTAGCCACATTTCAATTGCTCTGTAGTCATAAATAGCTAAAGGCTACCACGTTAGCACAGTTTTGGACAATTCCACCATTCTTCCTTTTTTAAAATTTTAGTCTTTAGTTTTTTAGATCACTGAATTGATTGATAAATTGGGCTAAAGTAATTCCTATGATGATAAAAAGAGAAAATGTCTCAAGATAAAGAAAAACAGCTAACTTTCCATACTGCACTTTAGATTTATAAAAGGGTATAACAATCCTCTGATGATTACAAGAAATACATATAATCCTTTTTTATTTTTTTAAGGTAGTTTTGGAATTCTTAAGAGTTCAAGCTTAAGAGAACAAACTGATTAAAAAATGGGCCAAAGACCTTAACAGACGCTGCACAAAAGAGATAACGTACACAGATGAAAAATAAACATATGAAAAGATGCTCCACTTGTGTCATTAGGGAAATGCAAATTAAACCATTGAGATGCCAATACACTTCTTTTAGAATGGTCAAATTCCAGAACAGAGAACAACAGGAACCCTCATTCATTGCTGATGGAAAGGCACAGCCACTCTGGAATATAGTTGAGCAGTTTCTTATCAAACTAGACATATTCTTATCATACAATCCAGCCATTGCATTCCTTGGTATTTACCCAAAGGAGCTGGAAATGTATGTTCATGTGAAAACCTGTACACAGATGTTTATAGCAACTTTATTCACAACTGCCAAAACTTGGAAGCAACCGAGAGGTCCTTCAATAGGTAATGAACAAATAAACTGGTATGTCCAGATCATAGAATGTTATTCAATGCTGAAAAGAAAGGACCTAGTAAGCCATGACAAGACACAGAGGAAACTTAAGTGTATATAACTAAGTGAAAGCATTCCACCTGGAAAGAACTCATACTGTATGATTTTAGCTAGCTGACATTCTGGAGAAGGCAAAACTACGGAGACAATTGCGAACAAATGGCCAGACAGTAACAGTTGCTGGCAGGAGTTTTTGGCAGGGAGGGCTAAATAGGTGGAACACAGAAAATTTTTAGGGCAGTGAAACTACGCCTTAGGGCACCATAATGGTGGACACAGGTCGTTATGCTTTTGTCCAGGTCCACAGAATGCACAACACAAGAGTGAACCCTGATGTAAACTATGGACTGGGGGTGATGACGTCATGTCAGTGTAGGGCCATCAGTTGTAACAGCCGTACCACTCTGGTGGGGGAGGTTGATAATGGGGGAGGCTGTGCACGTGTGGAGTCAGAGGGTATCTGGGAAATCTCTGTACTTTTCTCTTAGTGTTTCTATGAACCTAAAACTTCTCTTTAAAAAATCTTAAAGCTGAATTTTTTTTTCTATGCACTTCAGAAGACCTCTAAGAGAGAATGAAAGTCACAAAGCACCCAGCCATACAAATATTTAGAACTGCTGAAACAAAAAGGACCATGGAGTCCAAAGGGCCTTAATATTTCAAAGATTATCTATTTTCATTGCTTTTTATTCTTCTTTTTCCTGGCACCCATTGTATCATTTTGGGGGGATCGAGCACTTAAATTTTAAGAGATAAGAATTGGAATTTTCTGGTACTCCAAGTTTAAGCTGAACCTGCCTTGCCTATGGTAATGGATCTATTCATCATGTGATTACATCTGTAAACAGGAAAACACATTAATATCTTTAAATACTATATATTATATATAATGTTATAATTTAAGTTATTTATAAATCTAAAGTATTCAGTTGTTTTCATGCCATCTAATGTTAGTCTGTAAAAAACAAGTTACTTCTTTGAAAAAAATCACTAAACCATTTTGATAGTAGATATTTTATTGGTTGAATCAATGGATATCATTGAAAGGTGATATTTAACCCTGAGTTTAAAGGGGAACATGCCCACAGCCCACCATCAGCAGTGCTGTTCCCATGTACACCCAGGGTGACTAGCATCCTCCTCGGTGCTGAGGAGGTCATTGCTAAGCATTGTGGGAAGCTCACTAAATTCAACATTAGGAATATCTGCAGTCTAGTCCCTGTTTCCAAGCAAACTCATCCTGACCTCAATTCAACAACATCTTAAATCTGTGAGTATCTTATGTGCCAAATGAGGTATATATTCCTGGCCTTTAGATTGGGCATAATAAGAAAATAATAATTATTTGCTTCATAATTAGAAGCATCAATATTTGAATCTCTCTAATGTTTCTTTCAGTATCTCTTCCTCTACCTCGATAATGAAAATGAGGCCAAAGGCCACAGACACAGACACCCCCCCCACCATATACCAACACCATTTCTCAATGCATTTTTATTTCTTTTTAATTTTATTGCATGTCCTGGCAAACATAAGTGGCTTATAGATTGGCCTCTGGCTCACCAAAAGCCCAGTATACAAAATACCAAAAGACAAGCAACTGAAGCTTAAAAAAAAAAAAAAGTATCATATCTATAAGAAAGAACTTTTCAAAAACATTAATAAAGCATATAAAACATTTGGCATTTACTTAATTTTTTTACAATTATAAAAATAATAAAAAAACACACCCTTTAACATTCAATATCCCGTATACTGTATTTTAGGGGACTATCAAGAAAATAAAAGGTAAACGGATTTAACACAGAAAGTTCTCTCCTCCATTTCCATTTCTAATCAATCACCTCCGAACAAAAGTCTAACCATTCTTCAGCTACCTGTATTGAGCTGAGGCCACAAAAACTCCATTAAGCCCACTCCCACTTGTCTGTGCTCAATATTTTTACACCCTTTATCCTAGCTACTCATGCACTCAAAAAATGGTAAGTGGATGTGAGGCCAGTAGTTGTGCTTAGCCTTGGCTAATGCCAAGCCCATGATACACAGTACAGGAATTTCGGAGTCCCTAGCGCTACCTGAATTAGTGCCGAAATAGCTCAGAAGAAGTCTTAGGTTTATTCAAACACTCAGGACAGTGGAGGAAGCCAATGGCCCTCCTAGCACCGCCAAGACATGGTTTCCATTCTTCCCCTTAATTGGTTTCCAAAGCTGCATGCTTGTTCCACAGTTAACAGTGCTTATTACCATTTAACCACAATACCTCAGAAGTCTTTGGTTTATTCAAACACTTAGGACAGTCGAGGAAGCCACTGGCCCTCCTAGTACTGCCAAGGCATGGTTTTATTCTTCCCCTTAATTGGTTTCCAAAGCTAACAGTGTTCCACAGTTAACAGTGCTTACTGCCATTTATCACAATAAAATTTTGAAATCAAGGACTCACTCTCTTTAACATACAAAACTAAAAAAAAAAAAATAAAAAACAACTTTCCCTTCCCCCCATCTTACATGTACGGCATTTTTTTTTTTTGTATTTGACATTGTAGTCTTACTAAATGATGTTTCCATGAAAATATAAAAACAATAATAATAATAAAAAAGTTTCAACTGTGGTTCTGGAAAACCTGCTATCCCAAGAAGAAAAAAAAATAATCAAAATATAAAGTATGCAATTCAACATGCAAAATATATATACATTTTTCAGGTGAAACTCATATGTATTTTTGAGTCACAGTAGCCCTTTTGCAATTTAAAATAAAAATGGAAGCTTATGTGCAATGATAGCCCTTTACCAGATGGCATGGGAGAGGTTTGAACTCATTAGCATATATACAAAATACTTGTTTTGTAGTTTGAAAAAAAAGTGTTCTGCTACAAAGTATGTTTCTAAAAGATGTACAGGAATATTGCCATTTACATGTTTTTCCAAAGTCTGAAGACAAATCTTGGTTTATGTGCTTCAAGCAACATCTCCAATGGAAGGCTTATTCCCTGATCTGTTGGGACATCTGTATGTGCATGCACAGTCTGAAAGAGAGATGGACGGGAAATTGGGTTCTCACAGTTACTTTCCAACAAAGTGAAACTATCGTTGTTCAAAAAGAAAAGTGATACAGTGATGCGACCAATGCTACAGGAAAACTGACCTCATATGACTGTATTTTCCAGATCACTACTCCTATGTTAAACCTTTAAGAGAGAAAGATAAACAAGCTTCTATATGCAGAATCTCATAGAACAGGAGGGTCATTAAAAGAAACATTTATCAAATATTATTTATGTTTCCAAAAGTCTTCCAAGTATTTTAATTCATGGCTTACTGAGATGTCTAACTGTTTAGTGGAGCTTCAACATCTCTGTGTGATTCCTGTTTTTCCTGGTTATTTTTAACAGACATTACAGCTTTACTCCAAGAACTGGGCAGACGGCATTCATCCCAATCAAATCAACCTTAATTCTAACGAGGGTAACAAATGTGTAATTGAGTTAATCAATCTAGCAGTGAATTTTAGTACTGGCAGCAGATGCTTTCCCAATAAATACTAAGAGTTAAGATGTCTGGTATTAACTCTGAGGAGGTTGCCAGTATACTCAGATACACGATACCAGGTGTTACTGAACTGGCTGCCGTGAACTTTTTAAGAATTTTAGCCATGACTCATATTCCGCAATCCCAATCAAAAGCAAGAGAGGACACTTCCTTTCCTCTGGTGAGCGATAGGGTGAACATGGACTTTTCCTTGTCATTAGACTAAATGACCCCAAAGTCAACTACCATCGGTAGCAGGGATGTCAATAACACAGAACACACCAACACAGAGATTCACGTACATGGGTGTAAGTCTCCCTCACGCAATAAGCAATGGCAAAGAGTACTGGGTCTAATCAAAGGTCTGATGTGGCATGTGTTTAGCATCAAAAGAACCGAAGGGACCTATATAATATATCCTCATCATACACATGGACCATTGAAATCTAGGTACCTATTACCATACACAGCAGGCCTTGAGAGAAGGTTTACAGGTAAGTCATCCAAAACAATTAAAAAAAAAAAGTTGATAAGTGCAACTCCATTTCATCCTTTAAATTACATTTTAAACAATAGTTAATGCCCCCACCCGAAAATATATACTGTATATTTATACATTTATATATATAGTCTTAGACTATAAGGGTGAAAATGCTTTATAAAAGTCAGTGAGAGCTCTCTACAGCTTAAGGAGACACCCACAGCGTTTTTGCTCACTTCTACCTAGCCATGACAATTTCAATCCTGCAAGCAATAGATTTGAAGGCTTAAAGCCAGAATCAGAATCAGATGCCAGGTCGGACATTAGGTAAAACGTTAGCCTCTTACTTCTCCTTCCCTTAGGAAGCCAGATCGAGAAGAGGGAGGAGGGGACCTAGGGAGAGTGCTTGGCAGGTCAAGCAGTAGTGCCTTGTAGGGGGGTGGGTGGGCAGACGGGAAGATGGGAAGTGCTCGCACAGGAATGCTCACTCCCCCTCCTCTTTGATGCGTTGTTGCTTGTTGCGCCGAGCATCCATGTCGAAGTTGAAGTCGTTCCACTCATCGCGGGGTGGGAAGGAGATGGTCTGGCGGAGGGTGAAGCGCACAGCATCAATGACGCGCTCACCCCGGGTCTCACTGGAGCCCACGCTGACAGTAGAGGCACCACTTGGGGTCCGCAGGAGGTGGGGAGGGGAGGAGAAGTCGTGGAGCTGCCGGTGGTCCAGGATGCCCTTCCAGATGGCATGTCGGAACTGCTCAGGGATTTTTAGACTTGCCAAATCCTGTGCAATAGGGAAGGGAATCCAGGAGAATTAGGACAAAGAGACAAATTGACCTTTAATCCACACCATTTTGTCATTCCCCAATGCTCTAACTGACCTGCATTTTATTCAACTCTAAACTGGAAAATAAAACCATCTCTTTAATAATCTTTGGCACTATATGTAACCAAGCACAAGGGTACAGCCTTGGGGTGTCTTCTCTTCTCGTAGATGACATTTTACGTATTCTCTACTGGTCTCAGTTTATTCATTGGTCAAATAGAGATAATATTTAGATCAGAGAACAAAAATCCCAAAACAAAAACATAAGGTAAAGGTGCTTTCCAACTCTCAAATCTACCTGGCTCTAGTCACTAGAAGAAAGATATTAATGGAATGCCACCACTTCTCAAAGGAGGAGATAGGAAAAAAAGATTACTAACAGATACTGAACACATTCTACATGCCAGGCATTGAATTAATTATTTTTTATTCATGATCTCATTTAATGCTAAGATTAGTGGTACATATCACACCTATTTTATAGACAGAGAAGTTGAAGGTCCAAGAGGTTGATAATTCTAAAGTTACACAACTAAGTGAATGAACAGGGGAACTCAGGACAGCCTCTGAGCTTAAAACTTCCCTAATAGCCAAGAAGTTTCTTGGTGTTTGGAAAAATCAGGGTATCAAAATGCAGAGTATGTGTCCATGTTCTGTGGTTGGTGGTAGAAGGCATTACAAAGATGGTTGATCTAACTAACTGTGGTGGCATCTCTGTATCTGTCTGCATTAGCTCTTCACTAGCTTGTTTTGGTGACAGTTCACATTTTTCATGGAGCAACACAGTAAGAACACTAGGCTAGGAGTCAGAGCACCTCGTCAAAAGTTATTGTTTTTTCACTTGAATGATTCTAAACCTTCATCAAAGTCCGTTATTTTCTACTGGCCTCAGTTTCTTCATTGGTAAAATGGGTACAATTTCTTTTTAGGTCAACACATCTCGTGGATTCATATGTAAATATGGATATGAAAGTATTTTGCAAGTTATAAAGCATACTGTAGGAATCTTAACCATTTGTATTATTACTGTGTTATACCATTATTAACCCCTCCTTGCATCTTAGAGGGAGTACTAGTGGGAGCTCCCAAAATTTAATCACATTCCTTTCCCAGAGACGTGTTGAGAGACAAGCTGAAAAGGAGGGGTCTATTTCCAGTGATGAGCAGGAAGAAGCTGAGGTGAGGATGCAGAAATCAGATAGCCTCCCAATACTTCCCAGTCTGGAGACGTGCAGTATGGGTACTCCAATTTCCTATTCTAGCAAAAGAATACATTATAAAGAAAGTAATCTACAAATAGATAAGTGAGCATAGCTCTTTATGCTTCTGAAATTCCCAGTAAGTCCAAAACTCTTTGTAAACTAGGCTCCATTAATCTGCCTGACTCCCTGGGTAGGTTTTAACTTATAATGACAGGTGAGAAAGCTGTGGCCCAGAGCCTGGCACAGGACCCAGCCAGCACCAGTAGAGATGGACTTGTGGAGAGCATCGGCAGAGCCTAACAGCCGAGGGGGCACCCCGACACACCTTCCAGTGGGGACAAGTGAACAAGTGGATGGTAAAACTTAAAAAGCACAGGGAAGGACAAATTCCCTGCTCCATCATGTAGGGCTCTCAAACACAGGGCAACACACTGTCTGGTGTCAAACATACTGTCTTCAGTGGATGGACATCATTGTAAAGTTATCCGAAACCTGGCAGAACCTACTCCTAAAGCTTTCTCTGTAGTTTTCACTAGGAATTTCTTCCACAAGGCCCAGGGGTGATTTAGGGGGTGGAGAGGGGTGGGCATAGGGACAGCACAGCACATATTTGTCACCATGGGGCTGGGGCGTTCTCACATTTGCAGGGATGTCTCTAGCATCGGTGCTCAAGGAGGGGGAGAAAAGGGGTCCCAACTACAGAAGCAGCAGCAGAGGCAGAGAGTGTCTTCTTCCACCAGCCCAAAGGGCCCTCTGGAAGCCGGGAGGGAGGATAGTGAACCCCGAAGAAAGCAGCATGAAGAGCAGCTGGGGAGTGAAACCAGATTGCCATAAACCAGAACAAGACGAGCTCCCACGTGAGCAGTAGTTCCAGTCGCCGTAGGAAGCAAGAAAAAGTGCCCCTCCCCCATCCAGCTTGCTCCAGAGACTAACAAAGCAAGAAAGGAGTGATCTTGAACCCAATTTGATTAACTGAGGCCCAGAGAAGCAAAGTGATAACCTCAGGTTCTCATTACCACTAAAAAGCATGGTTGGGACTTGAATCCATGACCAGAGATCTTTCCCAATGATCAAGAATGGCTGGGCTCCATTCTAGTAGAACTGATCGTGAGTAAACATATGGTGCTAACTGAGAGGCACAGCTCAGTCCCCTGTAATGTTCTACTTTAAGGAAAGGCAGAAAAGGCCAATGAATAGAGTTAAAGACCAGAAGCTTACAGCTTGGGGTTCTATTCCTGGTTCTGTCATCAACTCATTAGCTAATGACCCTCCCTGGGATCTTATACTAATTCATGAGAATATCCAACAAGTCCTCTAAATTCTTTAGAGATGACACATTCCTTGAAGGTGGAATTAGATCTCCTCTTTCCCAGTCTGCATATGGTAGGCATGCAATAAATGACTGCCGATTGATTGGACAAGCCGGGGAAGACTGTGCGCTGGGCACCTCTCTAATACAGCTGTGGGTTCCAACAAAACTGAGGATTGGGAGTAGGAGAAAAACAGAGGGGATTGGACTACCAGGTGGATGTCACCAGAGGGAGGACATTAAGAAATAAAACTCAAGAGAAAAGTCTAACAGTTACTTACATCCATGGAGTAATGCTCAATCTGATAGATGGTGGTCAGCCCCTGGGTCGTGAAATAGTCCAGACATGATGAACAGCCCAACCTCGCTAAGAAACTGCAGAGGGAGGAGGGAGGAGGAAGGAGGAAACAGAAAAAGAAAGTTCACCCCAACTGCATTGGCAAGATAAAGGAAAAACCCAACATTGTACCCTGGGATGCCCTGCAGAAGAGACTCGGGGCAGATAAAATATATGTGGGGCCTTGGATTTGAGGTTTGGGGATGATTAGTGACATGAACTTAAGGTCTATAGAAATTAAAATCAACTGTTTAAGGATGCCTGCAGGGCAGAGATTTTCAAATGGTGATTGATGGAATTCTAGGGGTTCCATAAAAGTGCCTTAGGAGCCATTGCAGGGGGTGAAAGGAAGGCGTCCAGTGCTCCGCTCTCCAGCCCTCTTGCCCCCTGGCTCTGCACTTCAAAAAGAGCAACTCCGTTTTAATCGCGGGTATTTGGCATTTCTGAGGATGGTTTACGTGGCTAAGAAAAAACTGGAGGCCACTAGACTGTGAAGTCATTAACGTCCTCCTCAGAACACAGACCTCTTCCTTTCTGGTTCGGGTCTCAGAGGGATGGCGCCACCACAGAGCCAGACGCTGGGTGGGACACGCCTGGCATTTTGTCACATCTTTCATTGATGCTACTAGTACTGTTGCAGCAATCACACGGCAATCAACACATATTCCAGCAGCCAAACGAAAAAAATCATTCTGCACGTGAAGCAGGAGCAAGATGATGGGCACTAGGTATGAGATTCGGGCACCTACTCTTGCCTCTGTAGGAAACAGAATTTTCCAGGCTTCATGCACTTCTTCCTTCTGGCTGTGCGAACTCCCTTCCCTAGAGTGTACCCATTTCCCATATGACAAAGCAGAAGAGGCCACCAGGTTCTTGAAAGTCCCTGTCACTTTTGCTAACATTAACATTTTTTTATGGACATCCAACTCCAAAATAACGATCCTGTGGTGGCTGAGAGCTATGAGGCCTAGAGAGCAGGAAAGGGAGCGAGATAGCAAGTTTACTGCCCTTTTGGGAACCCCAGCCCTGAGCACCAATTTGAAGGCTACAACTGACTGCAAAAATGTGATGGAGGAGGAGGGGAATCAGTGAAGATGCGGGAAAAAGGCATGACATTTATATGCCCATAAATTCACATTTTCACTTTTTCCCATGCTAATTATAGTTTGTTTTTTTTTTTAAGTAAATACTGCTGATGACTCCATAGATCAGAGATAACAGTGGCTGAACTTCAACCATAGGGCTACTTTCTTGCTTTCCAACTGTGCTGTTAACCTTCACAATGTCCACCCTCCACCACCCAGAGATGCTGAGGACAGGCCCCCAGGGGCACATGCTGTGGACTCACCTGACAAGGCTGCAATCTGTGGGGTACGGAGGTGGGGGGGTGCAGTGGGAGGTGGATGGCATGGAGAGTGGGGGAGGGAGGGCCTGGGTGGGGCTGAGTCCATTCATGTCTCCAGCCATTGGCATGTGGGTGCTCATCATAGGAACTGAACAGAAGCAGGAGGAACAGAGAGGGTTACTGCCGTCATCACGTATCAGCATCCCAGTGGTCCATCTCGCCTGGCTTAAGTCTACCAAGGGCCTAATCTGCCAGCCTTCCTTTTCAGTCTTATCACTCACTACACCCCTTCAAAGCATCCTTCATCTCATGGAGCAGAACAGTCATGAAACTCCAAACTAAATACACACTTGCCTTGACCTTGGTACATTCTCTTAGGACAATCTCTTCCCACTTTGTTCTCCATTTCTTTTTTAATTTTTGATTTTTTTATCTATTTTTGGGAGGGGTAATTAGGTTCATTTATGTATTTATTTATTTTAATGCAGGGACAGGGGAAGGAACCCAGGACCTCATGCATGCTAAGCACACGCTCTGCCACTGGGCTATACCCTCCCCTGTTCTCTACTTCTAATGCTCTGTCCCAGTTGCTCGTTGCTCCTGACGTTAATATAGTCCTCCCTGTATTTGCACCCGTGGGCTATATTCCTATCTCCCTTGCTAGACTAACCTCCTCCAGCATGGAGATTAAGCCTTATGCCCGTCTGGGTCCCCACAAACCCAGCGCAGTGCCTGGCACAGAGCTGATGCTCAGGAGGCTTAGGTTAAGTGGACAAATAAACAAATCTGTGAATGAACGAGGGACCTGTGGCCTATTGGTTTGGGAATGGGAGGAGGTACTGCAACATTTGTAGGGAACCAAATACCTCATAAGGGAGGATGCAATCAAAGACCCCAGCTCTTTCTTATGGTTCATTGCGGGATTGTATTTGGGAATACCACCAACATTGGTGTTTTTACTAAACCGTACACTGTAAACACTCACTTATAGAGAAGAAAACCTCAATACCAATAATTTACCTACAGAAAGATGAAAGTAATTTGCTTCTACTTTAGTGAATAGTATTGTGCCAAAGGGGAAAGGTCTCTGCCCGCCACTAGCCAGCTAGAAAGTACAGGCCTATCGTGTCTCACCACTTTCCCCTATGGCTTTCCTGACACCATCGGAGGGAAGTCATGAAGTATAAATAAGAGAAAGGATGTGAAGGTCTGCTACCACTACCACTATTTTGGCATCTCAAGAAAAAGTTGAGGACTCTAAGATGTCACAAGGAAGAAAGTTAAAAAAAAAAAGGTATATTTTCCTTTTACTGTCAAAGTAGGTGCACCTGTCACTGGTGACAGAGTAGTCTGCCCTAACATCTTTGTTGCCGCACCAGGAACTATACCCTGTATCCCTCTCACCTCATTAAAATCTGCTATCAGAACCAGAGAGAGTCACAATTCCAGCCTCCCTTAACTTCTTTAAGAAAACCCAATCTCTTCAAGGCAACAGTAAAATGCAAGTTTAAAGGCTTGGTCAAAATAATGAAGGATTTCAAAGGACAAGTTCGAGATACTGTTTTATGAGGGTGATTACAGGATACAAAGACGGTAATTTAGGCTTCTGTATCCCTTCTGCATTTTTAGCACCCTTTTATTTTTTCCCTTTCCTTTCCAGTTTAGGTATCCACTTTGCTAGGTAAGTGTCAGTGGACAAGCTAATTATCTTTACAGCAAAGCTATGTACCTTACTGCTCATCATCCATTTGGAGGCCTAGTTCCCACATTGTCTCTTATAGCTACACTTGGTTGATGTGAGGAATCTGTGTGTGAATAAATAAAAGGGAGAATCCTTCCCCTACGTCAATTCTTTAACGGCTGTATCTGGATGGAGTGGATGAGTTGAGAAGGCCAAGATTGCAGGCACACAGAGTCATAAAGGGTTAAATATGCAGAGTGATAATCTGATGAATGGAGAACTGAGCATTAGAGCAGAGAGGTGACTTGTCCAGACCTACGAAGACAATATTGCAATAGACTTCAGGCTACAACCTATTTCTCTAGATTTTAAGTCCACTGCACTGTTCTACTTCCCACAAGTTGGATGTATTTCCTTCTGACTATCTGAGAGAATGCAGGAGTGGATCCCCATCCAGGTGGGCAGGAAGTGGGCTGTTCTTTTCACAGAGATCCTTATCCCTCCTAAAGGAACAGCCTTCTCCATCTCCACCAATGTGCCCTGTGATGAATCACCTATCTTAAAAGTGGGAAAAAAGTTCACCGTGAGAAACTTAAGCCACTTAGCTTTGATCTTTTCTGTCCCACTGTGCCTCTCACTTAGCTTCAGAGCGAGCCTTCCCCCCCTCCCAGAGCAGCCTTCCCCTACACTAGCCCTGCTGGTCCTTCAGCTGCAGCTACAGGGAGATGCTCTTACTGTTGGCTCCCATGCCATCGGGAATGGTGGTGGGAGTGAGGGCGTTGCGCTGCTGAGGGTTGATAAGCTGGCTCACGGAAGGCAGCTTGTTCATGCTGTTCATTTTGTTCAGAGGTGGGGAGCTGTTACCGTAGGAAGACTGAGATTGCATCGAAGTCCTAGGAACACAAACATGGGAATGATGGTGAGCACGGGACACTGAAGAGTGGGGGCTGCTCACTTCTAACAGATCTCAGAGTAAAACATGGCCTTAACTGTACACTGGTGAAAACATTTCTCAAGAACCATATGAAGAAGTTATTTGTGTTCCCATCTAAGAATCTTTTCTGACTTGGGAGGGATCACCAGGCAATTCTCAAACCATATTTTTCCTACATGTGTAGCTGACAAAGCTGAGCATCTTCCTAAAGCACCTCCTTTGTAAGAGGAAAAATCGCTGCTTCGTCTTCTTCCCTCTGTTGTTTTCTCCATCCCTCTCCCCTTGTGTGCCCTTCAACTCAAAACAAATTTGAAAATCAATAAGGGAAAAGAACAGAGTAAAGACCCAAAGGCTTAAGAAAGACATGGAGATGCCAAGGTAAAACTGCAGCTGAGGCATTTCATCTGTAGCTTCCTAAGCCATTTGGGATATGCAGAAAATAGCTGCAAAGCCAATCAAACAGGGCATTCGGCAGCACACCCTGCCGTCACACAGGATGCGTGCTTTCTCAGCCTAGATGCTCGTGGGCCGTGAGGGAACCCATCAGAATGCCAGCCGCCCCTCTACACGAAGGGAGGCCCAGAGCCCAAAGAACTGTTCTTCCGAGTTTCCACAAGTCTCCTGGGAGACAAAGGGAAAAACTAGCCTTCCATTCAGCATAACTTCAATTTGGAAACTTACTAGGGTTGCTTTGTCATATTCTGTGTTATATTACATACAGTATTCTCCAATCGACGTCTGTTCCTGAATTCTGTTTGAATATAGAACTAGTGATGCGTACGAGAATCAGGGAAGGATAGAGAGTCAAAAAAAATCAATGTTTAGGTCTTTCTCAAGGATATATTAGAAAGCCATATATGCAAGCCGGGAAATGTCCATCACCAGAAAACTACATAAACTAAATAGATATACACTTACTGCATGAGTTAGATGCTAGAGGTAAGAAAACTAAGAAGTGGTCCCATTTTTGAGAAGCTCATAAAGTAGGAGTTACACAGGGATAATAACGCAACCTACCTTGCAGGATTATGGTGAGAACTGAAAAAGACAAGAGGAGAAAGAACTACACACACTGTTGGTATTTACAGTAAGTGATTATTATGACCATAGAATGAAGACTGGGCTGAGCATGTAAAAGGGGAAAAGCTCCTCTTTAATACTCCTCAAATAAAATGTATTATTTTGCCCCTGTTTGTCTCTTCTCTGCTGCAGCCAAATTTATATTAGAGTAGAGAGGGGAAAAAAAAATGTTTCGTTGAGTTTTATGTGTGTGTGTGTATGTGTACGAGATTTAGAAGGCTCTGTAAATGAATTCAAGTTCCAAAAAAACATGGTGTAATAATGTTTGAAAAAATAAAGAGTGTCTGACACCTGAGTGTTGCAGTGGTACTAGGCGTGGTCTCTGAAGCTGCCCCTCTGCATTCTCTGTAATTACACAAAACAGGGAAGGCTCCGTTCCGGATCACTGCAGAGCCACAGCCAGAGGCATTCAAACAATATGCTGTATACACATTTGCATAAGTGAACATGACAATTAATGTGCGATTGACAATTCAGCTGCATTTTACAATCACTGTCTTTAAAGCAGGAAGGTGCTGATTTCTTCCTTTAGCCTTTCTCAAGAAGACAGGTTTAGACCGACGTTGCAGAAACAGGTGTTTATATATATATAACAAACTCTTCCAATTCTAAGATTTCAGGTTACCAAGTTCTCCTTAATTCCTTTTCTTGAATGGGTCTCACATCCCTGTGGAGGAGGACATGGGATGGCAGTGTTGGGACGGGCAGAAATTAGTATGTCTATTGTACACATGGGTAAATGTAAGACTAAGAAAAAAATGTGCCCAAGTCACACATTGCTAAATGATGAGTTGATAGGTCTCCTAGCTCCTAGTTCAAGAGTTTTCTCTTTCATTCTGTGCTACCTTCCTAGAAATAAGACCGTGGAGTGTGACAGGTTACATAATCAAAAAATGAGTGAAGTGGTGAGGGAGACATGAGAGACCACGATAGAGCAGGAAGCAAAGGATATAGTAAAGGAGGCCCCTGGTTATCCTCAAACCCATTTCATCCCTTTGTAGAAGCCTCGCATAATGGTTGGCACATTTGAATATATTTAGGGACATCTGTAAGTCCCTATCAAAGCACAGGAACGCACAGCGGGGTTGCCAGGTGTTTCTTCCTCTATCTCTGCCCACCACAAAGTAACTAAGATGCCAGGGTGCGCAGACTCCAGAAGCAGGTAACCTCTGTATCCTACAGAAGTGTCTACCTTTCTCTCCCATGCTCCCAAATCAGTCAAATATACAGCAAGGGCTACCAGAAGCATGGCTTGAACCATTCATATCCACCATTAGGGAAATAAAATTACATTTATAAGCTTTGAATTTCTCCTGGATCCCCAGTTACAGTAAAGGCCTTCTTCCAAATCCTGTTACAATCCCTTTCTCTCATTCCCTCCATGGTCTTTATTTCTGACCATTTTATTAGTTCATTTGTTATAAGCCACCTAAACTATTTTTGAGGAAGGTAGGTCACAAACCACAGATGAACAAAGAAGGGACATGAATTTTGGAGCCAATCAAAACATCTGGGTTCCCATTCTAGCTCTGACACAAATCAATTAAATGACTTTGGGTATTATACAAGTCTGTTGAATCTCATTTTCTTAGTCTGTAGAATGGGCATTACACTCATTCCAGAAGGCCTGAGATGGCAATTAAATTAGATTATGCAAGAGCCCTGGACATTTTCCTGTAATTTGTAGCTGCTCAAGAAACAGTGGTTCCTTTCATTCTTCCCCTCCAGCCCCAAATGTTTACTACTCTAGAGTGTGGTCAAGGGGATAAGAGGCGTCAGTTTAAGAATTAATAGGAGGAAGTGGCAAGGATTCTTAGTTGAGCAAACCTAAATTAGGGTGAGTGGATGAATGGGAATAAGAATCTGAAAAGTTCAGAAATGGCGAATACCTCTCTAACGTAGAAGCTGAGAGTAGAAGCCACAAGGAGGAAGGTTGGGGTAGTCTGTTTATTACAAGAATAAAATGTCTGAAATAGAAGGTGTTCTGATCATCACCATGTGCTGCAGGAAAGGGAGCAAGGCTGAATCAGTTTGTGACCAATTTTAAAGCCTTGAAGAATAAGCATTTTTTGTTCCTTTATGAATACAATGTCACAGTGTTTGAGCAGACACTCTCAAAGATTGCTGGGGATTCTGAAGAGATGGGAAAATGTTCAAGGACAACAGGACCTGTGCCATTATGGTTTTCTCATCTTCCCCCACTAAAAAAATAATAATAATAATAAAAAATATACACACACATACACACCAAAAAAAGTAAGACCATAGTTCTCCCCAGGTAAATGACATGGTGCTAAGTCTCTGGTTGTTTTCTCTAGAGGCATTCTAGATTTTTCTAGGAATCCAATACACAGAGACAGAAGAGGCATGCTTCATGTATTTCTAGTTTTGAGGAGAAATCCTGGTAAAGTCGAGTCCCAGTTCTTAACTCTAATAAGGTAGACTTCTGTACACATTCTTAAGAATAAAATTCAGGATCTCAGAGCTGTAAGAGCTCTTTAGGATCACCCAGGATTGAAAAAGAGGGTTCCTGATTTCGAGGCGAGTGATCACCTACATGGTGGAGAGTCAAAATTCTTGAGAAGATACAAACTCAAAGTTGTCTTTTCCATTTTGCTGGAGAGGCCTAGAATTCCACCAAAGAATTCCTTCTTTTGCCTTAAATCTTCTATTGCTAGTGAAAAAGTAACTCTTTAGTAGAATCTGGCAATAGCTCAGGGTAAATCTATTTTGCCAGACCAATTCTGGAGTGCAGAATCCAAGAGGGGAAAAGGATATTGGAGTAGAGCAAAACATCTCCAGTATGAGGCAAGTCAAAAAAAGAGAAGACATGGAACACCAGAAAAGGAATGTTTCCTCCTCTAAATTCTGCCCAGTACTGCCCCACCTGTAACTTTTCTCTCTAGCTGGTGAATCTTGCTTCCAAAGACAAAAGGTAGCATTTATTCTCTGGATAGATCAACTGTAATTGAAAATATTTTCTATCAGTTGAAATACATGCATTTCCATAAACATCACTAGAATGATGTTAAAAACGTCCATAAGAATAGGGTGAAAGGAAAAAAAAAGAAGAACTTCCAAAAGAAAAAGTACATGTTAAAAAACTAAACATACTCAACTAACCATTTGAGAAATTTGTAAATTTCTTAAACAGGGATTAGAAAGCTATTAGATTATTGAAAACACTGTATCAATGGAACAAGATCATCTAATTTTACTATTATACTTTTATCTCAAACATAAACATGTTTTTTTCTTAAGTATTTTTCTAAGCTACTATAGTATTTCTATTTAGAGAAATTGTTTTAAGTGTTTAAAAACAATTACCCAAAGATCAGAACATACTGCAATTAAAAAAATTAAAAATAAAAGCACTGGATGATAATAGGTCCCACTACAGAATTCCGGATATTTCCTAATGCCTATGTCCCAGAAGCCAAACTATTTGATAAATTTGGATTTGAGTTAAATTTCTATTAGTGGATTTGGCAACTGAAGACATAACTCAAGACTTGTTCAGAGACCTGGACAAACGATACTATAGTGCCTGGCGCTTCCTGATGAAATTAAACAAGCACAGGGCTAGAATATATTTGCAAGTTTGTGTAGGCATTGAAATTTATTTCTAGGACTGATGACCTGGGTATAGAGTATCTTAAATAAAAACCCCAAATACTGACAATAGTGTAGACAGAACCAAAGTGACCTATTATTCTTGTTCTTCAGACTTACACATGGTGTTTCAGGCACCTGCATGAAACTATTCTAACACCTAAGGAATTCTGAAAAGCAAAAGAGACAGAAAAGAGAAACTCCAAGATAAACCAAGATGCAAAAGTTTATTGAAAATTAAAATCACACATCCATAAAGCGACAGCCTTAATAACAAGAAATCATTGCTGTGGGGACACAGAATAACAAGGTGGTGATCTGGTGTGGGGGCTGGGGGCGGGGAGGAGGTGTGTTTTAAGTCTTTATACTATTATTTTAAAATGTGATTTTTAAATGGAAATAAGTAGATTCTCTAAACTCTGAGCCAAAAAAAGTCATCTACTCTTTCTATCATTAAGTTTTAGGCCAGGAGTGTTGATTTGAACACGTATCTGCTTGGACATCACTTAAATAAAATGTAAGTGTCCTGGACAAGGCAGTTAGGGCAGTGTCAGTAACACGGCTGATGGTATGGGAGGACTGGGAGTAGGAGATCCAATCAAACAAGTTAATCATAGATCTGGTAAGAGGACTTCGAGCTCCGTTTTGGGCATTGAAGAATGATGTACAACTGCCTGGAACAGTATCACCGGGGTAGTGCTACCCTCCTATTAAAATGACAAAAATTGCCTTGGGGTCTAAATAGCACTTTTGGGAGGGTCGGTCTCCAGGGTTTCCAGGAGCAAGGAAGACTATCATGTCACATGCTGACATGTGGTGGCAGGGGCATGATCTGAACTTCCTGAACTTCAGCATTACTGAACTTCCTACTACATTTGAGGGGAGGATACTGATAATGCAAGTTCTCAAAATGAAGAAAAACACATCGCCCACAGTGGCTACTCATGGTAATTATCACCTCTCTGCCCAGCAGTACACTTGACACCTTAGTTGATTACTATTTGCAACATCATTGCATGACCAGCATTAAAAGGGTCTGA
This sequence comes from Vicugna pacos, assembly GCF_048564905.1. Lineage (NCBI taxonomy): Eukaryota > Metazoa > Chordata > Mammalia > Artiodactyla > Camelidae > Vicugna > Vicugna pacos. Next base: position 57,418,898 of record NC_132987.1, on the reverse strand, counting down.
CTGAGTCTCTCAGTCCCCTGCAATTTACTTCTGCACAGACAGTAACAACTTTTTTCTCCTTTTCTTAAAAAGGCATCTTAAGTTTGAGACCTGCTCAAAAGCTTCTCTATGAGTTTTAGAAACACGACAGAAGGTAACAGAAAAGGGTTCCAATCAACACCTTAATGCCCCTCTTCCCAACCTGAGCTCCTCCCTCCCGAGAAACAACATAAAAGCTCACAGACAAACAAAAGGGGTTCCTGACTGACCAACGTTAGACCTCAGGACACAGAATCTGCAGAAAATGTCCTTTCTTGTGTAGTTTTGAGTCCCTTCAAAGATTTTCCCACTAGTGGCTGTGTGCCTTTGAGCAGTTGGGTCTCTGAGCCAAAGCGTCTTCAAGTTCTGGTTATGAGGGCTGGATACACGCACGCACTCAGGCGCACGCACGCACGCACGCACACACACACACACACACAGAAACACTACAAGCACACACGCCGGAAACACAGAGACGGAGAGCTGGGGCTCTACGGGCACACCGATCGGTCTGGGGGGCTGGAATGTCTAAAGAAGACGTCGGATTGCTTCGGGGCTCCTCTCCGGGGTGCCACAAGCTCGTTCCTGAAGCAGGCTGAAAGGAGACTGCAGGGGGGGAGGGCCAGAGAAAAGAGAAGATGAAGGCTCAGGGCTTCGCATGTCCAAACCAACTGAAGACAGAAGCGCATCCCCCTACCTTCATGATCACAGTGCAGACAGACCAGAATGCCTGCAGGGCTGTTCGTGTTCTTTCCTCCCTAGCCTCCTTTAAAACTACTCAGAGATGACCTCTCAAGAGCTTTATGAAGAAGAAATGAGATGAGGCAGTGGTGTTCATCCAGAACTATTAGAATCACCTACAGAACTTAAAAAAAAAAAAAAATTTCCCCAGATCCTTTCTGAGACTGGGACCCAGACACGTGTGTGTGTGTGTGTGTGTGTGTGTTTAATTTTTTTTTAACAAGTTCCACACTGATTCAGTTGAGGACTACTGAAATAAGGTAGGTCAAGGTTCTTAGTACAGTGTTTGGCACGTTGGACTTAATTAATTGACTAAAGGAATGCAGAGACAAGAATTAACTTCAATCGTTTGTAAAATGTCATCTGCCCAATTATGATACCTCATTACTGTTCCCGTCTAGCCTAACTCTGCAGGATGAAGAAATATGATCTTATCAGGCTGGGGGCTGCACCATCACGCCTTTGTGAAGAACCATTAACGAACATTTTGAATGTGCCCAGACTGAGATGGGTAAATATCTTAATCCCTTCAGTCACAAACTTGGCCTACAAAGGCACGTATCAAACTCATGACAGCAACGTCTGCATAATTAATAAATCAATTATGCCACAGGGATGCCAGGAACAAATCCTTTTGTTTTGCTAAGGGTTGCACAACCCCACAAACTGTTCGGGAATTGTTTCCCAGGTGGCTTTTGAATCAATTACACTTGGTTACTCCCTGCGAAGGAACAAAGCCATTTTTACTTGGTCGGGGCTGGGATTAAGCAAACCATCTCACCAGCAAGAAGTGGCATCATCTTGAAGAATATGCCAGAATACAAATTAGTAGGGAAGCAATTTATCGTCAACTAAAGAACAATGGCCTTGACTTCTTGTTTGGATATTACATCTTGTGGCGTCTCTCAGAGCAAGGGCTGAATGAGACAAGGTGCAGAAATCACGTTTCAGTTATGATAAAAAGTGTCTGGACCAGGGGGCTTGGGAGACTCAGAACTGAGACAAATTCTGCAGTGAGATGTGAGGACATAGAGGAGTGATTTAATCTATCTGAATTTAATGAATCTGAGTTTTATTTCCTCAATACCAATCCAGAGCTAATAAATCTCTATCCTGACAACTTCCGGCCATCACTGTGAAGTTCAATGCTAACACTGTGTAAACTATAAAAGCCTGTGCAGGGCCATGACCTATAAGGCTGAATCTCATAAAGTTGCTCATATTTACCTGTTTTTTTATCTATGAAACTGGTGATGTCAAACAAATATTCTGGAAGTGTGGAGGATTTTTAAGTCAAACTTAGAAATACAACATTTATTATGTCTATCAATGAGCTAAAGAAAGATTTGTTTTCTGCTTTCTCCTACCTTGATAACCCCTACATATTTCTTGCTTCTCTCTCAGATACATGAATCTGAGGAAAGATTATCAATATTCTTGAAGAAAATGAGCTTAAAAAGACAAGACTTTATACTGAAACTATAAAGGTAGATACCAACTAATTGATACAGATCCCAAAAATGGGAATAAATGCTTGCTTTGGTTTTATTATTATAACTTTCTTAACTAATGAAGCAGACCAGAATATTATAAACAGCTGTGCCTTCCAATTATAATTCTAGTCTTGGCTTTATTATGAACTGGCCATGAAATCACAAGTGTAGTTCATTGGGCCTCCATTTCCCCAGCTGTGGTAGGAAGAGGTTGGAACAAAGGTCTTGAAGACCATGTTCTGTTCCAATATTCTCTGACCTATATTATTAATGAGCCACAATCATCAAGTGATTATAAAGAAGAAGGAAACACTAAAGGTTCCTTAGGATGTCACATATTTGCATTAAAATTAAAATAAATCCATCCCGTAGAAACTCAAAAATAATTCTCCAGAGGAAAGCAAGAGTTAGGGTAAGCAAAATTTTAACAGTTGGCCTGAGATCAGGATGAAAGCCAAGAAGGATAAATTCTAGAAAAAAAATGAAAAAGAGATAGTATTGGTCTAAGGTACACATGTCAAAACATTGCTAAAAAGGTCTCAAGTGGCTTCTGCAAAGCTGTCTTAAGAGCTAATGTCATTTGAAAATATGGCAGTAAGGTGTGTAGTGACAAGAATGGGTCCAATCTGTCCCCAACTAGATTCTGGCTCCCATGGACACAACTCTCTCTGTTTATTCCAATGTGAGCAAATTAAGTAAAATCAAATTTCTTTATAAATGGTATAAAGCCTATTCACATCTATAACAATTTGATTCACAAAAACTCAGTGTAAAATTTAGCCTCCATAAAGCCTATGATCATGAAGGTAATTGTGAAGGAATTTTTAAAAGAGGAAAATCATGCACCAATAAAAAGCAAACAGAGAAAACTCATAGTGGGGAACTAACAGAAGCAACTGAACTTAAAATACTGTATTGCAACTTTGTACAAAGTAGATTCCCTTCCCAATAATTTTCCCTCTTATACTATGAAGAAAAGCACAAAACTGATTCCTCACCAACATAAAATTGGTACTAAGTCTTTGGAAAGGAAATCACAGGCTATCACAGACATTTTCCAAGCTGACGTATTCTTTTCAAATGATGGCCATGGAATTGGGCTTCCATTTTTTTTTTTTTGTCTAGTCATTATGCTTTTTTTTTTTGAGATTTGCATAATGATAAAAGAGCTGAAAAAAGCTCAGCTGAAGAATACAGCAACTGGAGGATTCATATAGATGTATATCAATCATTGGAGACCCATGTATGTATAATGTAACAAAGCCATAATTAGACGAAATGTCTGTATTTTGCAGTCTGTTATATTCCCATGCACGTTATCACAGCTTAAGTTAGCTCTTACACACTGTGAGATAACCACTCAAAACCATGCAATGATACATATAAGTGGACACCACAGAGAACTATGTGGCTACTAATTCCTCTCCGTTTCTCTGTGACTACACATGCAAAAAAGTGAAAATATGTCTCTAAAATCTTTTGAGCATCTTAAAAACAATTTTAAGATCCATCTTCTTCTTCAATGAAATAGATTCTTTTATGATATATGAATTATAAATAAAATAATTTCCCTTTAGAGCAATGCCAGCCGGTTAGGCTAGACAGGTTATAAGCACTGGATGCCACATCATTTAGGAACACAGGACTACATATCCTCAAGAGAAGCATGTAAACAAGCAAATACATATGACCCCAACCAGCAGATGTCTTGGCTTGTTAAGTCTGTAAAACTGTGACACAAAACTATTCCTTTTATTGTACAATCTAGAGAAGCTGTTTAAAATTGTCCTTTTAACTTCCATGATGCTGAGGATAAATTCCCAGAGCCTCCTTAAGATTCAAAATGTGTTCTGGTTACAGATTCACCACCAAATTGTAAACGATGGGAAGGCAGGAACTGCAACTTTTTCATCTCTGTTTTTGATGTTTTCGTGTAGCAGCCCTTCAGTAAAAGTTCGTTACCTGAATCAAGTCAACTACTCCAGTCTTAGCTGATGATTTAACCATACTTTGTGTCTGGATGGGCATGCCTAACTTTCTCAGACAGAAGGGATCTGCTTTTGTTTTGTTAGACCCTGAAGTGCCACTTTAAAAGATTTCTCAAAACCTTTTAATACTTCTCTACTTTAAACAGACTAATTTCCAAATACTCCCATCAAAAAATACGAGCCTCAAGACACATGGAGACACTTGTTAATCTAGAACAAGGATTGGCAAACTACAGTGAACGGACCAAATCTGACCCATACGCTAGGAATGCTTTTTACATTTAGAAAAGGTGGGAAAAAATTCAAAAGAAGAAGAATATTTCATGCCATGTGAAAATTATATGAAATTCAAATTTCAGTGTTCATAAAATAAAACTTTATTGTAACAGCCTCTCTCCTTTGTTTCCATATTGTCTGTGGTTGCTTCTGTGTTTTGGCAGCAGAACTGGGTGGTTGCAAGAGACCATATGGACCAGAAAGCCTAAGACATTTACCACTGGTGCTTCTCAGAAGAAACGGTTGCCAACCCCTGTGCTAGAGGGTCAGACCTTTCAAACCACATCACTTAATACTGACAGCACTTTTCCTGTTAACTGAAGAAAAGACGGAAAATCACGGAGCAACTAGTTTAGTATAAGCTCCTGAGTAGTTCTTCTGAGGTCATTTTGGCCAAGCTGACCATTTCCAGAGTGAACTGGAATTGATCTGGGGGCATGTCTTAATAGCATGATGTGCGTATCTTGGAGAAGGCACTTATCCCCTCTGGGTCTGTAAATGATGTTATAGGTCTGTTTCTTTGTTTCCTGTTATATTAGTTTATAAGACCTAAATCAGTTTGCACAGTTTGCTCTAGAATATATTCATATACCTCTATCTGATATCCTAAAAAATATATAGGATTGACCATGGGAATTCTGTTAACCTTGAATTCTAATTCTCCTTCAGAGTACTCTGTGTCCCCAAGGAACCTGTGTGATTAAACTTTCCACTCAGACTTACTATAAAACCATATAATTATGATTTGCAAAACTTTCCTGCCAGAAGTAAATGGTGAGATCCACTCCAGGCCAAAGGATCTTAACTGCTCAAAGAGCCTAAAGTTCTTTATAGACAGAGCACACTTCTTTTCTATCCCTCTGCTGCCTACCTGACACCCTGTAGTCAGCAGGTGCTCAGAAGATGCCTTCTGACTATCAGAGATGTGGTCCAACCTCAACTGCACTTATTTTGATTTAAAAGAGAGTAGCAAACCTGCTCTATTACACTTTTTATAGCTATCACTCTATAGTAGCTAATAACGTGAGAAAAAAATCCATTATTTATTGTTCATTAACATTTCTATTGTAAAAGACAATCTTGGCCTTAGTCAAGATGGTTTTGGCTTCATTTCTTTTTGCCTAAAGAGTAAAGTCAAATGCTTGAATTACTCAAATGAGCCCCAAATGTATACATTTTATGTTTATCTGTAGAGACTGGGGCAATACTTCCAGTACAGACCCAACAGCTTTTAAGCAAACAACTAAATATTCTTAGCCATAGAAGGGTAAGTATAAATGGAGCCCTGATTGCCCCACTTCTCTTCTTTTCATAAGAGCCATTCTATTCTGGTTAGTCATAAAACAATTAACATCATCAAAGATCTAAGAATGAAGGTACAAATTAACATAAATAGGTTTATGTATATTCTAATATGGTTGCAAAATCTGGCTTTACTTATGTAAACATGCATTGCTAGACAAAGACCTAGAACAGGGATATTAAAACATGGCAGCCTGATGCCACCTTGCCCTTCTGCACCCAGATGTTTTCTCAATAAGCATGAACCAGGACTCTGAATCCTTCTCAACACAGCACTCAAAGAAGTCACTTGGAGTAAAACTTATGTGCTATCCCTAGTCTGTAACAGTTTTCCCCAAAGTGTATTGTGTGCATCCCAGGAGAGGTACAAGAGAATCCATTGGGATGAGAGGAGGGTACATGTTTTTAAACAGACACATTATTACTAGAGTAGAGTGCGCACTCAGAATTCCATTACTGATAGAATTTGCATGAATCAAGGGGAAAGAGAAGAGAACCAATTCTGTTAGTGTGAGTCTTTTTTGTAATTCACTTAAAATGGTTAGGATTCTATACCCTATATTTCAGAATGCAGGTAGAACATCTCAAAGGGAAGGTTCTAAGAAACACAGAAGGTTGTTGAAACTGGAAAAGGTGCCCCACACCAGCTCACCTGAACCTACCCAGTTCTGCCGTCTCACAAGCTCCTCTTCTCCATCACCCATCAATTACCCTGTTGCTGACCTGAATGAACACTCCTCGTTCTCACATCTCCTAAAACGCCACATGGACACACTCACTGTTTCTGAAGTAAATGCTGGTGCTGCTGTTGCTGCTGCTGTCTGTAGGTTTCAATCGTGTGCTGAGGAAGGTACTGCATGAGTTCCAGGGATTCTTTGATCTTCAACAGCATTTCATAAGTCTCACGGCCCCTCACCTACATAAAAAAGCAGAAGGAAAGAGAAGGAAAAAAATGAAGAACCATCAGACGTACAGTCAATCCTCATTATTCATGGATTGTGAGTGGATGAATTCACCTACTTGTTCACATTTATGAGTATCATGAAAACCAATACTGGCCGGCCTTGCAGGCACTCACAGACGTGTGCAGAGTCACAAAAAAAGCTGAGTCACCCAATGTGTGTGTTCCTAGCACGTTCCCGCTCTCCTGCGGGAAACAAGTGTCCTTCTTGTAGTCTACTTAATGCCATACTTGTCACCTTTTTTGTTGGTGAATTTGCTGTTTAACGTAGTTCCCAAGGGTAGCCGAGGTGCTATCTAGTGTTCCTAAGCACAACAAGGCCGTGATGTGCCTTATGGAGAAAATACGTGCTAGATAAGCTCAGTTCAGACATGAGTCACTGGCTTGAGTTCAACGTTAATGAATCCACAGTCTAGATAACACAGCCTACATTAAATAAGGTGTCATTAAACAGAAACACACATGAAACAAGGTAATGTATCGATCAGTTGCTAAAAACATGACCAGAAGCTCACAGCAACCTAATCCGGTCTTTCCCCTAGGAGCAAAGGAGGCTGTACTTGCTAGCACAGGGTTCACTGTGACTTTAAAAAGCATAAGTACCACAGATCATGAGAATAACTGTCTCTGGGAGGACACATGTCTTCAGCAGGGGTTAAATGTGCTTCCCTCTTGAAGACAGTCTCTTAAAAGCTTTAAAAAGTCCAAGCAAGACCAGGACTAGAGAGAGGCAAGTGGAGGAAGGAGGGCACCTGCCTGTGCCTCGAGAGTGAGGGCCTGTTTACACTGCTCACTCTAGCACTGCACCTTCCTCAGCCCTGCCTCCTGCCCGGGTAGGAGAGGCAGAGTTTGTCAGAATCCAGAAATGGAAAAACTTCCTCCAGCTTTTGTTGGGTAAACTCCTTCTCATCCCAGCTCTGGGATCACATTCTCTGAGAAGCTTCTCCTGACCTCAGTCTTTCAGGCCAAGTCTTCCATCCTTCCTAGGTGCTCCTGCAGCATCACGCCCAGCTTTACTGAAGCATTTATTTCATTGTGTTGGTCAAGTCTCCTCACTAGAAGGCACGCTCTTGGAAGGTAGGAATTGTAACCTACTGATCTCTAAGTGCTCAGGGTCTAGCACTTCTGCTGCTCCACAAATACCAACCAAATTCAGGTTAAATTAAGAGGGTTTTTTTTTTTTTTTTTGGTGTGGGGGACAGTATAGCTCAGTGGTAGAGCACATGCTTAGCATGCATGAAGTTCTGGGTTCAATCCCAAGAACTCCACTGAAAAGAAAAAGTTTAAAAAAAAGGAAATAATTTTTTTTAAGATTTTTTTTTCTTTAGACACTTCAGATTGGCTAATTCTTCATTAAACATGAGGTATAACCGATTACAGGCTGTCTCTTCCATTAGTACAGACTGAAATTTAATGAAAAAACAGTTTTTCCAGTGGTTCCTATCTCATCAGCTAAAAATACATTAGGTCTTCTGGAACATCTAGTACAGCAGGGAAATGTTTAGCTTAACGTCCACATGTCACTTTCCATATGTAGCCTGAGGAATAAGACACTGAGAATCTTAGCTGACTCACTGGCTGTTCTACCCGTAAGCAGTCTCATTCCCTGACCTGACCTTCAGGGCCCAGAGAAGGAAGGGCAGTGGGCACGGCACACCCAAACCTGTTTTTCATTTCAATCCCAGTCGGATCTCCTGGCCTTGCTAGCCCGTGTCTCCTGTCCGTGTACATGGCACCAAGGGCTACCCTGGTCACCAAAACTTCACTGCCACTCCGGATGGCAAAGACCTAAGGTGGTAAGAATTCAACGGACTGCAACCATAGTCTAAAAAAGGGATGCCTCAGTGGGCGTGAGAAGGCTTATATTCCCTGTAGGAACGTCCAAGGCTTTTACACAATAATTGGGCCAAGTCTCTGGCCATTCACACGTAACTGAGGATCCTGGCAGGCCTGGCTTGCTTTATAGCACTCCCTAAAATAAATCACAGGCCATTCTTTGTAACTGTTGTATTATCAGCTTTGTGAATGCCTTCTGACAGAATCTGAGTCCTAAATTGACATGGCCATGTTGTCTAGGATAATCTTATCACTCTTAAATCATGAAGTATATACTGATTTAAAAACTTAGGGTAAGAAACATTCTATTAGGAGAGTAGCTTTGATTAGGTGAAGAGGAAGTAAAGAAGGCCACATTATTAACCTGTTCAGAATTGTAGAGGGAAGGAGTAAGTTCCTAATTTTTCAAAAAATGGATTCTCTCTGTTTTATGTCACTAGCTTCCATCACCCTTCTCTCACTGTCACAGATAATCAAAAACATGACCCTAGAGTAAAAGTTGATTCAAAGAACGTGAAAATGCAGCAGTCCTGACTCCCCAGGGGGACTCACTGGTAAGTATAACAGTTCGTCATCTGGAGATCGCCGTTTCTTGATGGACGTCATCTGGATGCCATGCGTGTTCTGACGAAAAGCTGGCGAAGGAAAAAAACGCGAGTTTCATCCTGGGAACATTTCTGAAGCAATAATGCATTTATTGAACAGACAGTAGCACCAGCAATACCTGAGATTAGAATTTCTAGTTCTAGGCAGCCACTCGGTGACGATTGCTTTTACCTTAAGTGTAAACCTAGTAATAATGAGGCGGTGGGAGTGAGGCAGAACAAGTGAAAGAAAAATCTGTGGGGGGAGGCTGGGAAATGGCCTTTGGCTTAAGCAGTGCTGCGGGAATCCCTGTGTCTTCTGGTGTGTGTCTGGGAACAGCTATTAAGGAAAAGAAGATAAACTGCTGTTGTGTTTTATTTTTCAGATCCTTTATCTTCCCAGGAGATACACGCGTGTTGTAGAGGTTGTCTTGCCAATGCATTCAGCCTTGTGAGTTCCCTTCCCGTGTTAGTACAGACATCGCATCACTTCTGGCAAGCAGTCTCTCCTTCCGGGATCTCATCTTTTTCCCTTTGGTAAAATGAGTGAATTAATCTGATAAATCCCTAAGGTTTCCAAAATTCAGAAACTATACCCAGGAGCTGGGGTATAGAGATGATCCTTCTAGCACAGTTCAGATAAGTGGTCTTCTGAAAGTTACTGATTTATAGGTACCAGAATTGCTCAGGGAAGCATATGGAACTGGACCACCAGACACACTCAAGAGGAAAATTATGGTGGGGATATAACTGCTGATATTATATATATTATTTATTATATTTTAATATAAATAGTATATATATGATGTTTTGAGAAGTAATCAGGGAGAAAAATAGACTAACTGGAAAAGCAAATCCCACCGAACAGCCAGAAGTTGATGGAGGCTGGCTGTTAGAATATTCTATTGTTCTGTAAAACACAATACTATTTTTATTTCTTCTGGATAGTAATTAGGAGTAAGATGAAAACCTTTGATCATGATATAATTCATAGTGTGACATACTTTAAAATTCTTGCTTTAGGAATATCAGGCTTATGCCAGCCACCTTCCAGAATTAAATCTCACCTGCGAGTGGCTCACCTGGGTCAGTGGTTTTCAAGCTTTGTTACCAGAAGAACGAGGCCTCTGGGGGTGGGTGCCTCCTGGGCAAGGGGTGGGTGGAGCTTGAAACCACAGCCCACCCCCGACTCCTGCTCCTTCAGCAAGAGCAGCTCTGCTCTTACCTATTTCACATTCCTTGAAATATTTCATTTAAAAAAAGCTTTTACTGATAAAAAACCAAGTTTGAAACAACCGATTTGGATCGTCAGCCTCACAGTAAATGGCATACCTGGGGACCTTGGAGGGTCTTACGTATCTAGTATCAGTGAGCCCAGACCTGCAGATTCCCCAGCCTGGGCTGCATGAAATGCGTTCCTAAATCTCACTCTTCCCCCAGACTCGTGAGGTAGGAAGATGGTAGTTTCAACCCTCATGCTCAATGGCAGAAGGATAAATGGAGACCAACAGGCTGAGACACTGCTTCTCCAACTTGAGCTTGGCACCTGGAGGACTCACAACATAGATTCCAAGCCTAGGAACTAAGACTTTGCATTTCTACCCAGTTTGCAGATGATGCTGGTGCTGCTGGTGTGGGAGTCATATTCTGAGGACGCTGGGCTAAGAAATCCTCATGATGATCATTTGCTTTGAAAAGCAGTGGCGCACACCTGGAGTCCATTTCAGCCATGGCTGCGCCCCCTGGCTCTGGTGGCCTCGGGTCAGGCTGCTTCTAAAGCCCTTAGGTCTTATTCTGCAGCTTCTCAAATATCACTCCCCGGCCCCTACGTCTGGAGAGGACGTCACCCCACCCCATTTGGCCACTACAGCTACTTACGGCGCTTCGTACCGTCACCGTTCTTTGTGCTGTCCGACACCTGCTGCTTTCTGATGCTGTCTTCATCCGCCTTCCTGTCCCTCCCTGGGCAAGCACAGATCCGGGCCTCAAAGCAGCGCCGGCCCAGCACTTGCCCACTAAAAATTAGAGACGAGGAGAAGAAAGGGTTAAGTTAAAAGGATTTGAAAAGGCCCCGGAGTTCTCCTGTTTCTATTCCTTCCTTCCGATGCTGCTAGCCATTGCCGGTACCCAGCACCACCAGAGCGGCTGTGCGGGCTTTGAGGATGGGCCCTGAAGCATTTGGCAGAACACAAAAGTGCTTACTTGCCATAAGCAATATTAGTAAATAGCACCCATTTGTTCTGCAAAGAACCTCCGAGCCATTAGCTGAACAGCTGTATTTAGCTACATATTTTGAAGGAAACTTGAGTTAAGCCAGTGGGTGTCTCCAGATAAAATCCCCCGAGGCAGCTCAGATTTACTCAAAGAAACTGTTAAATGCCTCGGGGACCATGTGAAAACAAACACTGTCTAATCAGAAGCTATTCCCGTCAAATGTCAGGAATTCAGGTATGAAGCGACTTGAACGCCTTCCCAATTCTTTTATTTTTTTTTTCTCTTCTACCTTTACCCACCCAGTTCTGTCTTCACTTTCTTAGATCTTTTATATAAGTGTTTGCAGCAAGGATTTAAAGCACAAAAGGTAAAATCAAGGCTAGCTCTCTGCTGTACGTGCAAAGGTAATGATAAAGCAAACACAATTTCACTTTGCCCTCTGCCCAGAGTTTCTACAGAATGACAATTCTGCATATGCCACTTACTCTCTGGTTTCCAGAGTAACAATGATTAAAATTGGACGGCGGTTCATCCCTCCGACACAACTGCTGTTACACATGAAATTGTACAAGACTGTCGTGAATTCAGTGCCAACCTGAACACAGAGGGGAAAAGATTCTGTATTAACAATGGATTCAGACATTCTTCCTTCTTAGTCCTTCTGTCTTAGTTCTTCTGTTTAAACAACTACACCTCTGATGAAGAGATATGCTTTCTTCTAGGAAGGCAAGCTCTACAACCCAAGGTAGATTCTTCTTTGGGAAATGTCAAGCTAATGTTCGCAACAGTGGGCCCTCCATAAGGTGAGACAGGCTTTTTACAAATAACAATCTTGGACCCTATTCATCTGCAATATCTCCTGATTCAAACAGAGTTCATCACACAGATAAAAAGGAAAAGATAAAAAAAATTACCAACAATAGGAGCAATGCTCCAGGGACATTTTACCAAGGTTGATAAAACATACAACATGTATGTGAAGGTACACTTCTATAAAGAACACTCTGGAGCTTAAAAGGGCCTCAGAATTAAATTATCTAGTCCAAAAAAATTAATAATTATGAGTCAGGCAATCTGAAGCCCAGAGATGGAGAAGTTACAAGCTAAAGGTGCACAGAGCAAGCCAGCAAACTAACAGACTCTGGCCCACTCCTCCAGTGTTCTTTCCGCCACACCACTCTGCTTTTCTAATCTGCCAACCTGATCATTCAAACTTCAGCTAAGAGATCCTTCTTAGGGTCTCCCATTTTCATGCCAGTGTGAGCAAACTTGCATCTAGTATAGGGGCACACTCACTACCAGCTGAACTGCCAGTTAAAAATCTCTGGATAATAATGTCATGTATTAACTATAGATTCAATTATTATCTGCCTGTAAGATGGGAACATGAATGCAGAGCCATGTTACCAAGTATAAATTTAGTACAGATTTAGGAGTTTTAAAGGGGGATAGAAAAGTGGCCTATGGAGAGGAGGGAAAGAAATACAAAAAAAAAAAAAGAAGTTAACCTGTTCAATGACAAGAACTAAGACCAAAGTACATGCCTGAAACACCCTGCTATCAGCAAAACTAATCTCGCTCAGGTCTGCCCAGTCCTTATCTCTTTACCTGAGGTGGCTCATAAGGTACCAGCACACTCTGTCTTCCTGTGATGGGGTCTTCCACGTACTGGGCATGGCTGTTCCCTTCTACTCGAATCAAATGACTAGGAGGGGCAATCTGTCCTGCAGAACAGAGAAAGGAAAGATAGTTCTTCACTCTCAAACCAAAGAGAACAAAATGAAACTGCACAGACAGAAGTGGTGGCCAACGAAATGGTTTGTAATAGAGGAAATACACATACTAGGATAAAGGAATAGATCCTGTTGACAGATATCTCATACACAAAGGTATCACAACCTTTATAGCAACAGAAAGCACAGGAATGCTCATCTATATTTAAGGGAACTGTCCTATGTTTCTGGTGCTCAAGGTCAACAATTCAAGTTGTAGAGAACTCTATGGCTACATCTCTGACCTGATCATACAAGAATTTTGCCATGTTCCCTGGAAAATGGAAGAAAAGGGAGCAAGTTAATTAAAAAAATATATTATCTTGAGAGAAAAACACTGCCCCGAAATTAACCATTAAAAATACTAAATCAGAAGCTACAGATGGCAAGGATATAACTTTCACTTTTCCTATTCTTTTCTTCATGATCAAGTCTCTGTCCTTAGATCTTGCTTTGTTCATAAAGATTCAAAACTTACTGCTTTTGTTGTGCTGAAGGAGCCCCAGGACAGAGGATAAGAGAAAGGAAACAGGTTTTAAAAAGAGCGTAGGCAAAGTTTCACAAAATGTGATACTCGTCAGAATTCTAAAAGAAAGATGCTTCTCCAAGGGTTAAAGCCATAAAGGTGTTTTTCACTTTTGACTGCATATTCTTGCTCTACACAAACTGATATTCAATGAAAGTTAAAGGCTAAGTGTATCAAGAAGCTCTCTGAAGCGCCATCTATTATGGCAAAAACTAAAAACAACTACGATGTCAAACAATAAGTAAAAACGATAAAAAAAAAGTGGGTATGTCACTTTGATGGGTCAAAGGCAGCTATGGAAACCTATAACGAAGCCTAGCTATGAGAAATAACCCTCAGAGCATATTGCTAAGTGAAAAGCAAGATGCAAAGCTATGGATAATGAGGTCACGTCAACAAGGACTAGAGGTGGTAGGATTTTAACTTTATATTCTCTGTCTAAATTTCTACAGTCTCTTTGTCATTACTTTTTTCTCTACCATAATTTATAGTCTCTACATTCACACCCTCTGGCTATTAATCTTTCTATTTTGCATATATTTTTTATAAGAAGTATTGTAACTCCCAACTCTTCTGCTCTCCCATCACTCTGATAAAACTTTATGTTTTCTCCTGTCTTTCCCTTCCACTTTTCTGTGTTCTTGACTTAGCTCCCTTCATAGAACCTTAGAGTAGCAGGTGTAAGGGGACCTTTGGAAATAATAAGCTCTTCTGTAAAACCATTACTGGATCTGAGGCTCACAGCCTGGGGTATGATTTATCCATGGTTACAGAGCTTAACGGTGGCCCCAGTAAACCTGCTCTCTGACTCCCAGTCCTTCATTTTGCTGTCTACCTTGTCCCTCAGCTTATGTTCCAGATCTTCCATTTGCTCCCCTTATCTATTATTTGTCTTCAATTCTCTTTCTTATTTCCCACTTTCCTCTTCCATATTTTTAAAAATATTTCTCAGCTTTTATGTTCCTTTCTCTTATCCATTCAGCTCCCAATTGGTCTAGCCTTGACAGTCACCCTGGGAGAGGCCCTGAAGCTGAAGGACACCCTTGCCTGAACAGACCAGATGCCACATTGTTCTCCTTATATTCTCCCACTAAAAAATTATAATAAAAATAAAAAGAGGAAGCAAAACAAAGAGCCAAGTCCAGGTCGTATAGCAATTACCAATATTAAAATAAACAGTTCAATCATTGTGAAAGTCACAAGTGTATTCATCATTTATTCATCACTATTCTCAGTCACTCTTGTCAACCAACAAGGTAGACTGAGCTGCCATCAGATTGCAGAGGTTGGAACCAGGTAGGTGGACCCCAAATCTCACAGGAGCTCTATCTTCAAGAAGATGACTTGAACAGCCACTGATCCCAGTTCTCCTTACCCTCGTTGAATTCACGGCTTAGCTCGTGGTTGGGGCAGCGTTTCACCACTTCGGTGACATGCTCAGCCTTCTTGTAGACTGGCATGGCACGGATGACAGCACCCTGAGGAGGCGGGGTCATCACCTTGATCTGGATGGGGCATGTCTTCGCTATCTGGCAATACAGTTTCTTCAGTTCTGTAGAATACTGCTTAGACAGGGGCCGATGGTGGAGGGAAGGAAAGAAACAAGCAGAGATACTGTTATATTCAAAATCTGAGCAAGGAAAATATACTCACTTTCTGTTGTATGTTCACCACTGGCTACTATATGCATGACATCCAGCAATCTTCTTAGAGGGAGATACGTTCATTAATCAAATTGATCATTTTCCCTCCTTTAAATAAAGTCTTCTGTTTATAAAGTATTTCACATTTACCAAAACACAGTTATGTCATTATTTCCTGTTATCTTCTCTTTAATATGAAGAAACTGAGTTTTAGAAAGACTTCAATGATTAATACTATGAGCAGCTTTATTGAGGATCAGAAACTAAATGGGAAAACAATGTTCTTTTGTACTGAGTGATATTAAACAGATTATAATTAATCCCATCCTTACAATACTCTAGAGAGACTCATAGGAATTAGGGTTTATGGAAAAAAAATTTTTTTAAGACAAAATCAGGCAGAGAGTGAAGAGATTTTACCCAAAGTCAACCGATTAGAAAACTGCAAAGCAAAATTTTCCCCAAACAACTGTACTTATCTTCTAAGGTCATAGCTTAAAAGAATGAGGAATCTGGAAGGGGCCATTTGGTCCTCTGCTTTCGTGAAAGAAGGACTGCCCTACTGTAACACAGCAAGTCATGGCAGCAAGAGGATCAAAATGCAGATCTTTCCATTTATAAGTGATTGAAACTTTTCCTCCCCCCATCTCCTTCTGCAGGGAGAGGAAGTCCAGGGACTGGTTGGTTGGTTGGTCATAGAACTGGAAAATAGGGTGGAGAAAGCATGAGACCTAGAACAAACTGAAGGAGAAAGGTCCTATTCCGTGTTATTCTTCTTCTTACCTGTGAACCAGTATAGAGAGTCTCGGCTCTAATCCTTATACTACCTTAAACCTTATCATCCCTGTTCTCTGGGTCAGTGCCTCATCACTGCATTCCTCCTCTTTCTGATGTTGAGTGAAACCACCCAGGCAGTGGACCTGCTGGCCAAGAGCAGGGCACCTAGTAACACTTACCAAACAAAGGTGAACACACACACATACACACAGGTTGCTGTCCTAATTTGGCAGCAACATCCCTCCAAGGAAAAGACACTGGGGAGCAGGAGCCAGAGTGGCAAAGGGATTCATTATTGCTATGTTCCCACCCAACTCTGAACAGAGGCAAATGTCCCACTGAAAAGCACATTCAGAAATAATTGCTTTATCTCTTCCTTTTGAAATATAATATTTACTTAAATAATCTATCTTTCTTCTTCTCCCAAGCATTTCAGGATACGAGATTTTCAGTTAAAAATTTCCCAGTACTAGATGTGTATTACACAATCATTTCTCCATGCCCATAGGTCAAGGATTAAACATGGCAAAAGGGTTTTACATAGCTTGAAGAAACAGGAAGCATGCCAAAAATCAACCACAAAAATAAAATTCTACTTGGGAAACACTGAATGAAATCTAGGTGGATATTTTTGCTCTGGTGTTTTTAACCAAGGACTATACAAAGATGTTCGTCTTAAAACATGTTATGAACTCACTTTCATTGAGAACGCTCAGAAAATAAGCATGTCTGCTTGTGTTTTAATTAGGAAATGTATCATCTAAACACGCATTTCGTAAACTGCACCTTAGGAAAGATGACAGCAAAATAAGTTTATCAGTTAACACCTGAAGGCAAATAAGGCTCCCATCCAAGTATGTAAAGACTGCAAAAAAAAAAAAGAAGGATAAGTGTTCAGAGTAGGATGGTGAAGAGGAACATTCCGTTTCAATAACTGATACACCATAAATCACACTTGACAGACTAAAATGTAAAAAATATAAAGAACAATCTTAGGCGTCATCAGGTATTAAATCCTCACTCATTCTCAGAGATGGGAGTGGGGAGTCTAATTTCCGAGTTTAAATAATGATAATCAATAATAGTTTCACCGTTTTCTGAGTTCGGTTGTAAGAAATTTAATCTTCCCAGAAGCCTATGAGGACGGGATTACAGATACACAATCTCTTATCTAAAGCCCCTGTGGCCAGATGTTTCAGAATCCAGAACTGTTCAGATTTTAGAAAGGGAGCAGAGTTCATGCAGCCTCTGTTATAAACCCCTCCAGCGGGATGTAGGGGAGCGCTCCATAATCAAACCTTACTGTTTCTTCAGAATTCATGAATATTCATACCAAGTGGGAAAGGGCTAGAAAGCCTCAGTGTTCAGGCCATGTTTCACCATCACCTGAGTTTGCCACCACTTATGAAATTCAAACAAAACCAAAGCAACTTTCGGTCTTCAGAGTTCTTTGAATTTCAGAATTGCAGATAACAGATAGTGGATCAGTATTATTATCCCCATTTTATAGATAAGAAAAAGTCAGAGAGAGGACTTGCCCAAGGTCACAGAGAAGAGCTGGTTAGCAACAAATATAGTTATTCTCGTCCTGTAACCATAGTCCATCTTCTCCCATTCTCTTGGCTCAGCAGGGCAAATTTGTGTACTTTTTAATTTTTTTCTAACTCCCAGCTGTATGGCTATTTATGAATCAACTAAAAGATATACATACAATCTTCTCTATATGAAAACGGAGCTCAAAAGTGACCTACTTACCATCAACAATTCCTCCGGGGACTTCATTAATGGGGTCCTGCCCTTCCACATGGTTCGTTAAGGCCCTTTGTGTTCTGGCTCCATCTTTGATTCATTCCCTCTCCTCGCTCTCCAAACACACATGCTTCCCAGCCCATGCCAACTTCTTAATGCCTCAAACACACCGTACACTCATCACCCATGATTCAAACATAGTTTTCCTCTGTTCTCTGCACCTTTCCAGGGCAATTTAGCTATCATTCCTCAGCTAGGCGTGCATCTAGGACTGCAGACTGTATTTCCCAATTTTAGTGATGAGGGTTTACTATTGACTAAATCTAAATATCTGTCCAGGGCCAAGATGCATTCCAATTGTTGCTTCTGGTTAAACTGCCAGACAGACCTGCTGTTCAGTGCATTAGGGGGCTGAAGTGGTCTGGCGCGGTTGCTTCTTTACAAAGCCAAGCTTCTGCTATTCTGTTTCCTTCATTGTTTGCAAGCTGTTTCTGTGATGACGTTTAATATTTTCCTAGTGCTAAATTCATTCTTCCTGGCCTACAGCGTATTCATAATTCCTTAGAGACTTGCCCTCTTCCCTTATCCCCCACTAAATAGCCCCTATTATCTTCACCAATTTTCCATGCTTCTGCAAGATCACCAAAAATGGGAATCTGATTTATGCCAAGATTTTAAAATACCCTGGTGACTCAATTCAGCAGAGACTGCAAACTGGAATACACTGGGCTTCTTTTAATGGCTCCCTCTTTCTCTCTGGGATTTCTAAAATTTGTCTCCCAAACACTGACTTGAGATTCTGTAAATCTAAAGACTAATTTCTTCTTTTGGGTATATAGGCTTTGTTTTGCATTAATCAGCTTTGAAGCGTAATTTACTACAAAATACACCAATTTTTAAGTGTACACATTGATGACTTTTGACAAATGTATACTGTTGTCTAACTATTATCATAAGTACGATACATACTATTTCCATCCCCTCCTTGGCCTTCCCTGAGACACCACCACTCTTCAGAAATATCTTTTTCCCCTTTGCGGTTAACCCTCTCCCCAATCCCTTCTCAGGCAGTCATGTACCTGCTTTCTCTCATTACACTTTTGCCTTTATAGAATTTTACAGAAAGGGAATAATACAGTACAGTCATGTGTCTGGATTTTTTCACTTAGCATAACGCTTTTGAGATTCACCTATGTTTCTGCACATGTCAGCATTCCATTTTATTATTTCATGGAATTCCATTATTTATCAATTCATCAATTATTTCCAGGTTATATTTACTTCCTATAAATAAAACTACAGTTGCTTTCCATATCTGTGGGTTCCACATTGACGGATTCAACCAAGCATGGATTGAAAATATATACGGAAAAAATTTTCCAAAAAGTTCCAAAAAGCACAAGGATTTGCCATGCCAGCAACTATTTATATAGCATTTACATTGTATTAAGCATTGTATGTAATCTAGAAGTGATTTAAAGTATAAAAGAGGATGCATGTAGGTTAAATGCGAATACTGTACCATTTTATATAAGGGACTTGAGCATCTATGGATTTTGGTATTCATCAGGGGTCCTGGAACCAGTACCCCATGGATATGGAGGGACAACTGTATTATGAACATTCGTTGAATCTTAGGACATATGTTGGATAAGCACCTGGAAGTGTGATTGCTGAGTAGGGGTATGCTTAACTTCATAAGAAACTACCAAACTGTTTTACAAAGAGGCTGCCCTGCTTTACAGGCCCACCAGCAATATATGAGGGTTTCATATCCTCACTAGCGCTTGGTATTCTCAATTTCAATGACACGGTAGCAGATACATGGTGGTTCTCATTGTGGTTTAAATTAGCATTCCCTGATGATTAATGACGTTGAGTATCTTTTCATATTCATACATTCTTCACTTATATTTTATATAATAAAAAGTTAAAATATAAAGAGATTTATATGCATTTTATATTATTTTTATATGCTTATTTACTATTCTTTTTTGACGTGTCTGTTCAAATCTTTCATACTTTTAAAATTTTCATTTTTTAACTGGGCTGCCTCTGTTCCTAATTTGAGTTAAAAGAGTTCTTTATGTATTTTGGATACAAGTCTTTTATCTAAATTTTAAAAATATATTTCCTCGCAGGCTATAGCTTGCCTTTTTTACCCCACTTTCTGTATTTTTCAAAACAGGTAATTAAAAAAAGTATCAATATTTTGCTTTTAAGACTCATGCTTTTTGTATCTTAAGAAATCTTGGTCTAACCCACTGTTAGAAGGGGCCTGCTATGTTTTCTTGCAGAAGATTTATAATCTTAGCTCTTGCATTCAGTCCTAAATTTACTTTCAGTCACCTTTCTCTTGTTTCTCTCCCTCCTCTTCTTTCTCCTCTTTTTTTTTTTTTTAAACAGATAGTCAATTCTTCCAGCACCATTTGTTGTATCTTTATAATTTCCCTCTATTGAATTGCCTTGGCAACTCTTTTGAAAATTAATTGACTGTATGTGTTCAAGTCTTTTTATCTGGACACTGCCTTCTCTTCTACTGATCCATTTCTACACCAGTATCACGCTGTTTGGATTATTCTAACTTTATAGCAATTCTTAAGATCAAGTAGTCTGAGTCCCCTAATTTTCTTCTTCTTTTTCAAAATTGTTTTAGCTATTCTAGGTCCTTTGACTTTCTATATAATATTTACAAGCAATTTGTCAGTTTCCACAAAAATGCCTGGTAGAATCTCAGATGAGATTTTGTTGAATATATAGGTCATTCTGAAAAGAATTGATATCTTAGTAATGCTGTCTCTTCTAATCCATGAACATGATTTATATCACCACTTAATTAGGTCATCTTTAGCTTTTCTCAGGAATATTTTATAGTTTTCAGTGTGCAAATCTTGTACAAATTTGTTAGATTGCTCCTTCAGTGTTTTTCATCCTTGTAAATGATACTTTAAAATTATACATTTCTAATTGTATTCTTCTCGTACATATAACATGATTGATTTTTATATATTGATCATATCCTATGATCTTGCTAAACTTATTACTTCTGGTAGTTTTTTGTAGATATAATTTGCTATATCGACATAATCATGTCAACTGCAAGTAAAGCCAGTTTTACTTCTTTTCCAATATGCGTGACTTCTAATTTTTATTCTTGCCTAACCACAAGAAGTGAACTATGGTTCAATTTGCTACTGCTTTCTTTTTCTTCTTCACAGTCTTCTTTACATTCGTATCTTAGATCAGGGGATTTTAGACTTAATTTTTCTAATATAGGCATTTAATTCCACAAAGTTCCCTTTAAGCACTCCTTTAGCTACATATGCAACATTTTGATGTATCTAATTCTTAATATTGAGGAACATATGAAGCATTTCTTTGAGGGGGGTGGTTCTATTAGTCTTCAGTGTCCAATATTATGGAAAAAAGAAAATAGATACATATTCCCCCTTCCCAGAGACACAGTTCCATGACGTTTTAAACTTTTTCTTACACACACACGCACATACACACACTTCTACAAACTGGGGCATATCACAAAAAATTTGATATCTTTTTTTTTAACATATGATATGCATCTTCTAATTTAAAAATATAATTTAAATGGTTGCATTTATAGTATTAAAAAGGGATATACCATGATTAATTTAAACGTGCCTTTCTTATATGGTATAAATTTTACTCCAGGGTAAAAATGTTAACACTGCAGAGTACATTTTAGTATACAAATCTTTAGTATATAAATTTGTCTTAGCTGAATCTCTTGAAACTGGATAATTGAGTTAATGCATATATTAGCGTTGTAGAGAAAACTGAGGTTGATTTGAATTTTCTTCCTTTAAATTAAGTAAGCTTCTTATTTATCTCTAGATCCTTGCAGGATTTCATTTCCCTCTTTATTTTTTTTAAGTGAACTGTTTGAAATGTGTCCTCTTTTCTTCTTGAAATAACTTGGAAATTAGTGACCTCTTTCAAATTACATGCTTGACCTCAACTCAAAAAATTTTCTCTTTTCTTTTTTTTTTCTTGTATTTTAGATTCTTATTCTCTTATTAATTTTTAGGAACATGTAAGTCTTGCTTTGGATATCCCTTCTCCATCCACTATACATCTTATATACTCAAACACTAATTGTTAACACCTTTTTCTATTATTTACCTGCTGTGAAAGCTCAGATTTGTTTTCCTTACTATGAATATTGCTTTTTAGTTAATTCTCTGGTCTATTTGATTAAATGACTGAAATTCTTCTATTGCATTTCAAATGACCTTCCTTATCTCATCTCCCTTTTTACCTTATCCAGTCATCTTTTCATCCGAACCTGCTGTTCTAGGTTTACTGTTTTCTTCTCCAACTTTATAGTGCTTATATATATTTTTTTAATTGAAGTGTAGTCAGTTACAATGTGTCCATTTCTGGTTATGTTTTATTGCTCTATACTAAAGCAAACTTTTAGACATTCTTTTCAGTTGTTTGGGATGCTTTTTCTTCCTTTGGTTCTTTAAAATGTTTCCTCCTTCAACACTGTTGGTGGGAACATAGTTTGGGGCAGCCATTATGGAAAACAGTATGGAGAGTCCTTAAAAAGCTAAAAATAGACTTACCATATGATCCAGCAATCCCACTCCTGGGCATCTACCCAGAGGTAACTCTAATTTGAAAAGATATGCACCCCAATGTTCACAGCAGCACTGCATACAATAACCAACACATGGAAGCAACCTAAATGTCCACTGACAGATGACTGAATAAAGCAATTGTGGTATAATTATACAATGGAATACTACTCAACCATAAAAAGATTAAAATAATGTCATTTGTGGCAACATGGATGGACTGAGAGGTTGTCATTCTAAGTGAAGTAAGCTAGAAAGAGAAAGAAAAATACCATATGATATTACTTATATGTGGAATCTGAAAAGAAGAGAAAAAGAAGGCACTAATGAACTCATCTACAAATCAGAAACAGACTCCCCAACATAGTAACCAATCTTATGGTTACTGGGGGAACGGGGATAGGAAGGGATAAATTTGGGAGTTTGAGATTTGCAAATATTAACCACTATATATAAAAAATAGATAAAAAGTAAATTCCTTCAGTATAGCACAGGGAACTATATTCAATATCTTGTAATTACCTTTAGTGAAAAAGAATATGAAAATGAATATATGTGTGTGTGTATATATACATATATATATATATGACTGAGACATTATACTGTACACCAGAAATTGACACATTGTAACTGACTATAATTCAATAAAAATTTTTTAAAAAATCATGTTCCCTTATACTTAGTTTTCCTTTTTTTTTAATAAAAGCCCCTAATTTGCTTTTGTTGTTTTCCACAAATATAGTTAATATATAGCAAGAGCTAATATTTGCATACTTTTGTCTCTTTGACATTTTTCAATTCACTTTCATACCTTTTAGGCAACACATTTGCTACAGGATTTTGTCAATAGCTTGAGTGTCCAATTACTTAAGCACTTTTCTGGAATTCGTAATATTTTAGTGGAAAATAAAAAAAGTTGACTATATTAGAATATGCTAATCAGTTCTCATTGCAAACTAGAAATGAGGTCTATTTATCTCCTCATTTGCACATCATTCAATAATTATCAAACATTTACTGAGTACATACTACATTATGCTAGGTACTCTAGTCTGTACTAAGAACAGAGAGACATAAGATTTAAAAAACCCTCAGATTCAGGAACTTATGTATCCTCACTGCATAGGATAGCTCTTAAAATGTAAAATAAATTGGATGAAAAAATTACTCATTCCTTACCCTCAAGGTGATCACAGTTTAGAGGCAGAGTGAAACACAAACAGCATAAATATACTGGGTATGGCAGAGTATATACAAAGCGTTGGGATTACAGAGGATAGAGCAACTAACTACTAGTTAATAAATATGATATTTGTTCAGAAAATGCTATATTCAAGACTGCTTTTGGTGTGGAAATTCAGCAGTGAACAAAAGCAAAGGCCAAGCTCTAAAGGTGCTAACATTCTGGGATAAACAAGTGAATACTAGGTCAGATACTGAAAAGTGCTATAAAGAAAAGAAAATCAGGGTAAACTGAAAGGAGATAGAGAGTAAGAGCCAGGAGTTGGGGAGTGTTATGTGAGGAGTATATTATTTTATCTAGAGTTTTCAGCAAAGGATATTTTGGTAAGTTGATATTTAAAGAAAGACCTGAAGGAAGCACTGGTGTTAGCCATGCACACCTGGGGAAATAATACTTCAATTATTAGAGATAGTGAGTGCTAAGGTCCTGGGGTGACTATGTTTGTCACGAAGGCCAGTGTCACTGGAGAGCAGTGAACATAAGTTACAGTGGTAGGGGTGAGATTGGAAATTTGAGAGAAGTTGGGGCCCAGATCATGCAAGGTTTTTAGGCCAGAGTAAACACTTCAGTTTTCCTTGATGTGAGGTGAGATAGGAAGCCACTGGAGAGGCCTGAGAAGATGGTGTGATCTGACTGACATTTTAATAAGATACTGGCTGCTCTGTGAAGAATAATCTCTATAGATCAAAGATGGAAGCAGGGAGACCAGCAAGAAAGCTACTGCAACTAATCCATGTAAAAAAAAAAAAAAATACGGGAGTGGCTTAGACCAGCAGGGAACTGGTGAGAAGCAGTAGGTTTCTGGATGTATTTTAACCAGATTTGCTGATGGATTGGTTGGAGACAAAAAAAGAGAAAAGTAAATGTGTTCCATTAAAGGAGAGAAGAAAGGTTTCACAGGGGTCATGACTCTCAGCCTTAAAAAGACAAGTTATTCACCAACTAGATGGTGCCCTCAAGAATAGGAGGAAGGAAGAGCCAAGAAGCAGAGAGCAGGGACTATGAAGAGAGAACACCATGAGTATGAGCAAAGAGATGTTAATATGGTTGAAATAGAGATGGGCTGGGGGGAAGGAGGAGAAGAGGCAGAAAGGAAAGCAATGAGGCCAAGCAAGGGAGGCAGCTCCCAGATTCAGAGGGGTCCTGGGTGCCACAGGAACAGGCAGACTACCAGCAGGCAAAGCAGAGCCACTGAGGACTGTAAAGCAGGGGAAAGACCTAACCAGTTTCTAGGTATTAAGTAAAATGAAGCTGGTAGAAGCAAGGTTGGAGCCAAGTAGGAAGAAGGGAGATCCATCAGGACCTATTCAGGGGAGAAATGAGGAGGGTCTAAACTAGAGCAGTAAGAATGAATGAAAAAAGCTTGAGCTTACTAAAATTCCGTCTTCTAGCTTCATCACGAAAGATACACATGGAAGGACCAAAACTGATCAAGAACTATTCCTCATTAGAACAAAAGATGCTTGCAAAAACAAATATGTGATTTTTCTTACCCCTTTTCTAAAATCAAAGCAGAATGAATAAGAGTTAGTTTTAACACAGGGCTCCCAATATTCAGTAGCCAAATGAGATGTGGCTTAGTCAACCGACTCGTCAACAAGTAGAGAAAAGAAAAAAGTAATTGGTCTTAATTTTGGGCAAAAAATAAATAAAATAATGTGAGGTAACACTGGAATTAATAGGCTTATTTTGTTGTGAGAAAGGAAAGGGCTTAATTCTCAAAGCCAAGAGCTTGGAAAAGGACGTTTATCCAACACCCACAATGGGGAGCAACATTTACTGGACTGGGGGTGTCAAAAGACAAGATTTAAATTCTGCCTCTTCTATTTTTCTCCTGAGTCTTTATGCAGTTACTTCACCCCTCACAAGTAACATACAATATACAGCTCTTCAAATGCAGGAAAAAGTCAGGGCTGTGAGAAGCCTTTATCAGCTGCAAAGACCGATGTAAAAGGCACGTGCTATGATTATTACTAAAGTTGCTCCTATTTCTAAGATTCTCCATATAAAGTGCTTAATGTAGCTTAAGCAATTCCGGGGAACACTGTGAAAACATTTTTATTTCAACCTGCTCAGGAAGTGGTTGTTGCCAGATAATAAAAGTCTGCTAAAAGATTAACCATTTACAATGAATCACACAGTTCATATTTATCTGCTGGTAATCACTAAGTTCTAAACTATGAGTTATTTGTTTAAAAAATAATGGATTTAGTTTACCTGCTTCCACACATTTTTTTGCTTCATTTTTTAAATTGAAGTATAGCCCGTTTACAATGTTGTGTCAATTTCTCGTGTACAGCCTCATGTTTCAGTCATACATGTGCATACATATATCTGTTTTCATGTTCTTTTTTATTGAAGTATGTATTGAAATCTATGTTGCATAATTTTATGGGTCCTTAATATTGACTTAAACTACACTGCTCAAAATTTAATCTCAGTGGTCTGCTATTTCTGCTTCCCATGTTTTCAAGATCTATTCATGTTCTTACATATAGAAATATTTCCTTCATCTTAATAGCTGGAAGGAGAGAAGGGACTGAAATAGAATGCAAGGAGATCTTTTGCTCTACCTGTTATATTTTGTTTTAAAAAAAAGATTTGAGGGAATATGGAAACATTTTTAATATTTTGGTAGAAAGTCAGGTGTCTAAATTTACTTACTTTTTTGTATGCTTGAAATATTTCCTAATTAAAAGTTTTCATAAATAAATTTAGCACTGGCAGCACCAACCTATAAAATTGTTGCAGACAGATGATGTTAGAAGACACAGTATAGAAATAAGATATCAGAACCCAGAAGGAACATTAAGCATGTCTTGTCTAAGCCTTCCTCTCCCTTCAATTTTCAGATACAAAACTTGGGCTTACCGAGGTGAAGTTGGTCCATTAATTCAACAAATATTTATCAAGCACTTGCTTCATGCCAGGTTCAGTCCTAGGTCCCACATCTTTTGAAAGAATTCCTTATCCTAAAGGAGGTGGTTTAAAGGAAGTACTGACATTGAATAAAGTATTTCTAAAATTGTGATATATGGTCTAAAGAAAAGGCAGAGGGAAACAGGGCACATAGGGTTCTATTTAGTTTGGAGGGTCAGGAGGGCATCCCTGAAAAAAACGATTTCTAATGGTTACACAACTAAATCTAGGCAATGTAGGGATAAATTCAGATTTCCTTCCTTCTGAAAAGTGAATATTTTTATCACTTTATTTTACTCCAATGACTGAGTTTCCAAAGAAAACCAAACTGACATTTTAAGCCAAGGACTTGGTTCTACGCTTCTATTATTAAGTCACTTGTTTGAAGGTTTTTTGGTAGAAGATACAAAGCTTTTCTTAGAAAGTTAGATTAAAAAAGCTCGGTTGGTTCAGCCACTTCAGCTAGAGAGGAGGGATCCAAGAGGAACTGATTTCAGAGAGGAAACGAGACTTGTTCAAAAACACTCAACAATAAGGACCATCTTGACCTACAGACCAGTGTTCCTCCCCGTGTAGTGTGTGGTCTTCGTGCTCATTGTGTGGAGCCAAAGGAGAGGCCAGATGCCAGTGTGTATTTGGTAGCAGTACGAATTTATATAAACACAACACAATTAGAAAAATAAGTATAAAGTTTAGAGGTCATTTAAAATATGAAATATGATCACCAATTTCCTACAGAATTATAAGGATATTCTATATTACTTTTTTGACCCAATATCACATCCTTTTTAGTTTAGTAAATACATTTGTCTAGAAATTAAGATTTTTCTTCCCTAATTTGTAACCATATTCTCAGAACAAGATCTTGAACAAAAAACAAACAAGCAAAAAACAAAAACCATGAAATGCCCACCAGTTTTGTTTGTTTGTTTGTTTGTTTTTTGTGCCAATTCTACTCCATTAGGTCCTAGGTTTGATAAGTCAGCAGTGGCCTGTACTAACCTTTTTACATACTTAGGTAAGACTGCAAATGAACTTGTGGCTCTTTAAATTATGCACATCTGAATGTGATATTAGAAAATGAAATACTGTGACAGAGAGAAAAAAAAAAGAAAAGAAAGCAAATGTAAAATAATTTACTCCCAAAGATGGAAGTAACTGACCTCTCAAAAGAAACCATGGACTTCCGACACTCACTGACGGGTTTCAGGCAACTCCTGTGATCTCCCTGAGCCCTGAGACAATCACCCACGGGCGGGAAGTGAGGATGCTCCATTAGATGATCTATGATGCCTCTTCTCTTTTGAGTATTTCCTGATCAGGTCCAAATCTGTTACAGAAACCAATTACCAGGTTCACCTGGTATGTGAATGTGGAAAACAAAAGTGTTGACAAGCTTTCTGATTCCTGATCAGAAATGTATAAAGAGCAGGAGTCAATGTTTGTACTTATATGTATGGATGCACACTCAAGAATGTGTTTATTCCTGGCAAGTACTAGCTTACAAGCAAGAATGGAGAGACACAACTTTTGGTGGGCCCCAGCCAAATTTCCTCTTATGCAGTCTTGATCATCCACACGAACAAACTATGTATGTCTACAGTGGTATGGAACAAAAGCGCCTCAAAACAAACAAATGAACTAAATTCTTTCTTGCCATACAGTGTCCCTAACAAAAATGCAAAAGCAAGCTTTGCCTTAGTTTTGTTTTGTTTTGGAAGGGAGGGGAAGAGGTTTGGCGTATTGAAGAGTGAGCCGCTCAAAGCCAAATATCATGTTCAGATAAAATAACTCCAGGGGATTTTGGAAAACATGAGTAAATTCAGCTCCTTTACTAATAATATGTTGCAAAGAGAAGGGGGAAAAAAGGCATTTCAGGAACTACGACCCACTGTCACCACCTGCCTCAGTTGACATACTATACTACACGCTCTTGGCTGCCAGACTGGTAATTCAGTATCACAATGCGCAGAGATGCCAGTTAATATCAGCCCACACCTGCATAATTTTTTAACAGCTCTCTTTCCTAAAGGTGCAGCAAAGACCCTTCCTCCCACCTCCACCAAACAAAACACAACAAAACAAACGAAAAAAAAACAACCTTCAACCTGCCCCAGAAGAAATGCCTGACTGAGTGAAAAATCCCAGTCGCAAGGCTACTTTAACCCACAATTCTCCAAGAAAATGGACAGAATAAACTTCCATGGACTATAAAACTCAACAATTATATAACCCACAATACGGCTCAATCCGTCATCAAGGGAAGCAACTGTGTAGGGCAGCGTCATGGTCACTGACGCTACAACACCAGCTTCCAGAGAAATCCACATCCGGCATGCTATCATGCTAAAAGGAAATGTGCTCAATTTTTTCTAGTATCATACTATGTACATTATGACCTACTGGCCTTTAGACTACAGAATTAACCTTAGAATATACAACCAGATGCAGCTGAGGCCCACCAAGACTTTGGGAAAATTACCTACTCCGAGGACGGCTGGGTCATAAAAAAAAGAGTTAAAACCTATGCCAATGCTTAAATACATCAATGACACTTCTGGCCTTCTGCATGAATTTGGGTTGATTAAAATAAAAGCAAAAAATAAAGAGATTTATAAATAATCTAAAAGACAACCACTACTTACTATCAGAAAATTCTAGGTGTACTTCTAGTTAATAGTTCTTTTTTTCCAAAGGGTTCAAAGAATACATGAGGTGAAAGCTGAGGTCTGTACTAACTTAAATGACCTAAAATATTAGACAAGAAAAAAAGGGGGCAAGCTCAAAAGCTGTCACAGCTCCACTCACCCACGTTCAGCAAACATCACGTACAAAAAGCCTGTCTTAATTGAGACAAAGCTATTCAGGGACTTGGTTTTTTTTTTTTTTCCCCTATTCTAAACTGTATTCTTGGGAAACGCCTAATTAAAAAGGCCCTTTTCTGAAGGCAAGAAGGGTGATGAAATCAATAATTGGAATCGGTAGGAAAGAAAGTCACACAAAACAGTTGGGGTATTCAAAGAGGGCAAAATTAAGTTCTGGCAACTGACTTGGTTGGGGAAAGATTACTAAGGGGGGTAAATGAGATACCTGAAAATAAAAATAAAAGTGTCAAAACAAAATTTTTGTTCAAGAGGCTTTAGAAAATTAATGAGAAATACCCAGTTCCCTAAAATACAAAAAGAGTCTTAGATGGAAAGAACTAGACACAGCTTTGGTACGAGGAGCTTAACAAAATATATTGAATAATCTTATCACATGTAATTGTACAGGCTGACTACATGCTATATTCCGGATTTGTTCTCTACCAATAAACCCACTCGAGAAACCTCATATACTTCATATCTAGGAAAAAATTCTTCAAATTTTTTTGATCATTAAAAAGGGGTCACTTCAAAGGTTTTAGTGAAGTCAATGTGCTCTAAACAAATATCAGGCTAACAGTCTCTGACAGCTCTGACGTATGGCGTACCAGCACATCAAAAACGAACAGAGGGAGTGAACGCAGGCGTGTGGGGGTGGGATACGGGTGCTCTTGTGAGAAGTCAACTTTAAAAGGTCAGGCAGACGACCAAAAGTTCATTCAACAGCCAACTAATTATCCTTCCTGTGACTGGACCACAGTTTTATCACCCCATTTCTAAATTGCACGTGTATAATGCACCTAGAGAATTGAGGACAAGAAGTCAAGAGGACAGGGCTCTGGTCTTCCACCTGCATAATGACTTCCTGCATCGTCTTAGGCGAATCATTTCCCCTCTTGGGCTCCAACTTCTTCATTCACATCGAAGGCATTCCACCTAGGACTGAATCTGCTTCAAAGGAAGGGAAATCCGCGGAGTGAGTGTGTACACAGGCCCTACTGGATCTCTCCTCTGGATCAGGCAGGAGGATGCCCCAAAAGTGGCCCCACAGTCGTCTGGCCTGGTATTCACTTCTCCTCCCCGTCTCCCTTCCTGCCACAGTCGTCTAGCTGCCAGACATGTATGAATTGTGTTCTTAATAGTTTAAAAAAAAATCCTTCCTCCAAGCACTTTTCTTGATGGCCCCAGCCAAAGGGCCGCCTGTTGCCACCTGTCAGTTGTGGGGATTAATTACCTGAGCCCAGGCTGGGAGCGGCACATTCTTCCTGGGGCCGCGCCCACAGATGTTGACATCCAGCAGGTGGGCTGTCTGCTACCCGCTTACGGTGAAGACCAGCCGGGAGCCCAAGGGGCCTAGCAGGTGGGAGTCAGTGGGGTGCGGCGGGGGCGGGGGGCCCTCAGACTGCACCACAAAGCAGCACGATCTTGGCAGAGAGGAATGTGCCCTGGGACCTCTCCGGGAGGCCACAGGCAGCTCTGTGGCCAGCCCTGCGCATCAGCCTGGCCCAGAGGCAGCTGCAGCCTCCCTGCTGGGGGACAGCACACGGGCACTGACTTTGGGATGGGATGGGGGTGAAGCCTGCCAGCCTCATCCTAGCTGCCTGCGGGTATGGCTTTAGAAAGGCAGTTGAAAAAGATGTGACAGTCCCGATTGGTAATTTTGCAACTTTCTCTCCCCAGGAGGATAAAATGACCTTTCGTTTAGCGTCTTGTGTTGCTGCTATCCCCTGCCAACCCTGCCTGACCAGTAACGGCATTCACGGTTACCTTTGCGAAGCAGACACTGGAAGGCATCTGTCAGAGGGACTGGCACCTAACAGGTACTCAACAAACGTGAGCTAACCTTTCGTGTTTCCTGAATTCACAACCATCATGAGAAGACTCCTGTAGTGAGATGACTCCTGCTGCACATGGGTGGAAACTGGGGCTCAAACGTTTAGAGTGACACGTCAGTAAATGACAGAACCGAGAATGGACTTCAAGGAGTTTCTCTTCTCCGTGCTGCTTAAACACCTGCAAATGAGCCTCCTGACTACCATGTCCCTCAAAAAACCAAACCTGCATGTCCCCCGGGGATACAGGAAGATGGAATTACCTGTGGAGTGAAAATCCTTCTAGCAGGAACCATGGTGGGCAGAGAATTCTTACCCCACTGGACAAACCTAGTTTCAGTCTCCAAGGTACAGATGAGGGAAGAGACTCCGAGAAAAGGTCACACCAGAAGTCAGCAAGGGGACAGAATTAGAGCCTGTGGCTCCTCACTTCTAACCTGGTGATCTTTTTACGGTAAAACCTTCCTACACCTCTTCTCTCCTAAAGGGTGTGAGCCGGGCAGCCAGTTGGTGGGCACGTTGGAGAGCCTCCTGGGCACATACACGCTGCCAGCAAGAGAGGACAGTGCCAGCCACCAGGCTCCCTTCCACAGCAGCAGTGGCATGTCTGGTTGACCACACCACTCTCCGGGGCACAGCTCTGGGTTTCAACCTTCACTTGCCCTTAAGGGAGAGAAAGTGTCTTCCTTCCCGCTCCTGGTGACTCACCGTTCCCAACAGCCTGCAAAGCCCTGGGCTTCTACATCTGTCCTTCTCTCCCCTCGGGGCCCAAACCAGAGGCCTCCCCTTCTCCTTCCTCAGCTCCCACCTTGGCATATCGACAAGGCAGCCTTGGGTCACGAAGGCCCCACTCCTGCCCAGAGCTCAGGTCTCTGCCCACCAGGAAGGTGTCAGAGCTCCTGGGCCAGGACAAAGCCTCACACTGTGGGTCCTGAACTAGTGAGAATCCCCCCCTGGGGTCTGTCCCATCTTCAATCCCTGGATGCCAGAGTTGAAGGTGATTGTCTACACCTCCACACACACTCTTGTGTTCTCTTTTCAAATGACTACAGGTGCACAGTTCTTATACCTCTAGTCCTAGTCCCTGATGAAGGCTGTGTCTTCCCAGTGAACAGAAGCACACTCAGAACCTCCTGACTGGTGGATGCACTTATAGCCCTATCCCCACAGAACAGCCCAGGCACCCTCTGCAAGACAATACCAATCATATTTGTTCTGTTTGTTAGATTCATTGCTCGTTGTGCAGTTTCATTGGCAAATTAACCCTCAAAGTGAACCCTCTATTCCAATCATTTGAATATATTTGGATGTGAGATACTCTTTTTCCTGGAAGGCTGGATAGGCCAGTCTTGTGACAAGAGATGGGAGAATATGTCTAGATAGTACGGAGGGGAACAGCATCTGCTGATCTCCACAGATGACACGGTCACACCTCCATCTGCAGAGTCCTTCAGAGATTATGGAACACTTTCACACACACTCTTTGTTTAATTCTAAGCTAGTATTCTATGAGAAAATCATCTTCATCCCCTTTTCATCAATGAAGAATCAGAGGCTCGAGTGGGTAAACTAGTTTGCTCACAACAACAGCAGGGAAGAAGACAAGGTCAAGCTTCTAACCTAGGTTTTAACTTCAGATCCAGGGCCCCTACTGTACATGTGCACACATCATATGGTGCACTGAATGCTACCTCCCGAAATACAAATGACTTTGCTATATTCAGGTTACTGTATTCCATGCAAGGACAGGAGGGGCGGGGACCAAGCCCCTACCCTCCAGAAACTACCACTTGGGAAAGGTCAATATACATATATATATGTATGTGTGTGTATGTGTATATATATATATATATATATACATATACATATATATATATAAATATTGCTGGCATAAACAGAATATAAAATCGAGACACAAATATAATGAAACAAAAAATACTGAAGTGCTTTCTGGCTTCAAGATCCCAGAAGGTTATTGAGAGGCCTTGAAAAAAAATTTTTTTTCTACTTACAAGGAGGTAGGCTGATAAACATTGCAACAAATGCCCTCTAAACCCTTACTGTGTGTGCTTCCATTCCTCATTTCTCTCTCTCTCTCTCACATACACACAGACACACATACACACACACACACAGAGTTAAACTGTTTTTAGAACATCAAGAGTTTAATGGCTTTTTTCTTTTGGGAATTAAAAACACACACTTCAATTCATTACTAAAATAACTATACAGCTTCCAATTTCAGGTTTTAATTAGTAGGCTGAATTATGACTAGACATCTCCAGTTTTGAGGATTACTGTCCAAAAAAGTAAAATCTAGAACCTGCACCTTTCAATGAATTGCAGCATTTGCCATCCCTAATGCTCAAATATTCTGAGTACTGAGGGCTGGGGATATGGCCTTGGGAAACAGGACCCATGTTTGATATATATATTAAAAAAAAACAAGCTAATACCTACTGAACATGATTTAGTCCAGGCACTTTGCTAACTTCTTGATGTCTGATATTAGCTTCATAGTGACCTGTGAAGTGGACAGAATTACTCTCATTTGCCAGATAAGTGAGCTGAGACTCAGAAAGGTTAAATTGGATGTTAGGGTCTCCTATGATGATTGTGTTCCCATCAATTTCTCTCTTTATGTCTGTTAGCATTTGCTTTATGTATGGTGCTCATTATACCATAGCCAAGAGATGGAAGCAACCTAATGTTCATTAACAGATGACTGGGTAAAGAAGCTGTGGTATATTTATACAATGGAATACTACTCAGCCATTAAAAAGAATAAAATAATGCCATTTGCAACAACATGAATGGATCTGGAGATTGTCATTCAAAGTGAGGTAAGTCAGAAGGAGAAAGGAAAATACCACATGACATCACTCATACGTGGAATCTTAAAAAAAAAAAAAAGAAAGAAAGAAAGAAAGAAAAAGAAGACACTAATTAACTCATCTAGGAAACAGAAACAGACTTGCAGACATAGTAAACAATCTTACGGTTACCAGGGAAAGGGGGTGGAAAGAGATAAATTTGGGAGTTTGAGATTTGCAAATGTTAGCCACTGTATATAAAAGTAAATTAAAAAAAGCAAATTTCTTCTGTATAGCACAGGGAATTATATTCAATATCTTGCAGTAACTTTAATGAAAAAGAATTTGAAAATGAATATATACATACATGCATATGCATGACTGGGACATTGTGCCGTACACCAGAAATGGACACATCGTAACTGACTGTACTTCAACAACAAAAAAAGAAAGGTTAAATATGTTGCCCAGTCTTTCAGAGCTACTGAGTGGAAGGGTCAGGTTCAACTCCAGGACCCCTGACGGCAGCGCCCTTGCTCCTAACCTGCATGGCCATAGCTCAGAGCACTAGGGAAGCACTGATCTGACCTCCTGCAAGCCCTTGTGTAGTTGGCCAAGTGAAGCCCGAGCCTGGGGGAATCCCTGCAGCATCTGCAGCCCAGTGCAGGGTCCCAGGAAGACGCCTGATGAACAGCAGCTCTCATCCTATCACCGAGCTTAGTCTCAGACATTATTTCCACTGCGCAGCTTTACGGCTAGACCAGCGACTGGCAAAAGTATTCTAGTGAAAAGGGTTTTCTAAACAAACTTCTAAAGGTTAATCTTTGACTCAAGTCCGAGATGATGCCTAGGAAGATACCTTTCTGGGGTGAATCCAGAGATGAAGAAAAGAAAGTAGAGGCGGAGAGACAAAGACATTGGAAGGCCGGTTTTATCACTACGACTGAAATCAATGAAGCTGGATTCTTCATTCGACTTCTGAGGCGCCTAATGATGCATCATGTTTGATTACTTTTCCTGTGTGGAGGGAGCAGTTCCTTGTCTCATGCTTCTACCAACAGTATTTAAACTGTAATCCTACTGTCCTGTCCTTCCAACAGGAACTAAGTCAGGTTAGAAAAGGGTTTTAAATCGCTCCAGGGAAGAGCACCAGCAATGACTGCTGGGAGTCGCTGTTACTCTGATATTTTATATCCTTCCTCCCTTTCACCTCAGAGAAGCGGATGCCCAGGTATAAATATAATAGGACTTAAAAATAAGGGAAATGAGTAGCACATGGATTTCAAAGCATAAACAGAGGCTCTGCCTGTTGATCTCCTTGGACTCACTGTATTTTTGTGACACTTTTTAAGGTGCTACAATGAACCTGCAAAAAGTTTGAGACTCTAGGGCCCCTTCAACTACCACTGTCCCAGAGTTTCCAACTGAACAATAATAAGATGAATTTCTCTCAAGGCTACGCCACCTTATAGGCGAATTGCTGTGTTTCTTTTTTCCAGATAAGTACAGGAAGTCAACAGGCTGAAATACTGAGAGCCTAGGAGTATTGTTAAGATACTGCCAAAAAGGAAAGGTGTAACTTAATAAATTAGATCAGATTTGCTCTTTAATACCTTTAATCCAAGTCTTAAATGTTTGCTCTCCTCCCCTTTTTTAAATAAACCCATAAGAACTAAACTAATTTTGAGATGTCTAGTTCTTTTTTTTTTATTCATTAACTTGTATTTTTCTTTCTTTCTTTCTTTCTTTTTTTTTTTGATGGAGGTATTGGGGATTGAACCCAGGACCTCATGGATGCTAAGCATTTGCTCTACCACTGAGCTACACCCTGTGTTTCCATGGCTGATAATGAGGGACTATATAGGCACTAACACACATTTATGTGTCTGTGTTTGCTGGGGGTGG
Organism: Vicugna pacos; assembly: GCF_048564905.1. NCBI lineage: Eukaryota > Metazoa > Chordata > Mammalia > Artiodactyla > Camelidae > Vicugna > Vicugna pacos. Next base: position 57,382,826 of record NC_132987.1, on the reverse strand, counting down.
GGGTAGGAGGTAGTGAGTGGGAAGAGATTTAAACAAACCTTTACCCCTACTTGCAACATCTCTTTAAAAGCTTATCATAATGTTACTTCCTATTTCTTTAGAGTTCACTTGTCTAAGATGGAAACATGCTTCATCTTGCTCCCCTTTTCTGCATTCTTGATAGACTTAATATTCTGATTAGCCCCAGTGGGCTAATATGCGAGAATGCAAAATAACTTGGCTATGTCCTGGATTGGCAGAGTATCTCTATTAAAATGTTGTTTATGTTATTTTAAAGTTATTAAAAAATCAAAAAAATCAAAAATAAAACAATCCTGTTAAGAGCAGCTGCCTTTGCCCAACAAACTGAAACATAATCAGGAAGGAAAAGAGAGGAAGGACACAGACATGACACTTGAAAAAAGAAGGAAGGAAGGAAGGCAGGGAGGGAGGGCAAGGGGGAGGCAGAAAGGGAGGGTGAAGAGAGGGAAGGAGGGAGGAAAGCAGGACAGGAGGCTGTGGAGGACAGTGTGACAGCTTAGCTTGTATTTAAACTCATGTGCAAACTTTCGTCACCTCACTAATGCTGAACTCAGTCTAGTTAAGAGGGATGAAAACTTCACTTCTGCTTAAAGAGCTGTTGTTTGAGCTGGGCATAGGCTTGCCAGATACAATACAGTATATTCAGTAAGAATTTAATATCAAAACCAAGAAATCATTTTTCAGCATAAGTACATCCCCAATATTGCATGAAATGTACTCATGCTACAAAAAAAAACTGTTGTTTATCTGAAATGCATATTTAACTGGACATCTTGGATTTCTGTTTGTTTGCTTTTTGATTTTGTTTTGCTAAGTCTGGCAACCCTAGCTGGGAGTTCTCTTAAATTTTTATTACTTAAGTTTTCAACTTTATTGAACCCCATTACCCATCACCTACCTTCCAGAGTTATTAATATTTTGCCAATCTCATTTCAGGATGGAGGGGATTCTGACAGGCAGGAATGAGGGAAGAGAAAGAGGAAAACCTTGAACAGAAGGGAATAGAAGGAGACCAGGCAGCGGGGGTTGAAAGCCAAAACAAAAACCTGATGCTCCGCTGCAGGGCAGAGTCTACATTTGGAATCACAGCCTGCGGGGAAGGACACAACCCCCCGCAAGGTAGATGGCTGGCTGTCCTGTGTAGCAAAGCAGTGTGTAATCTCAAGAAAAGTTATATAACTCTTTGATTGAGAAGTGAGGGTAATACTCACCAACCCAAATTGACAGGTTTGTTATAAGGATTAAATGTGATAATGTATACATGTGTGTGTTGAAAAATATAAAGCATTTTATAAACACAAAGGGATTACTGTTATTAGTGGGAGAATGGGCCAAAAAGGAACACTTTGATCAGAGCATGACATGCTTAGAGGTCAGTGCGCAGTCACCAACGACGGGCCATCTGCAATCCTTGATCTGCGCTGTGTGTTAGGAAGATCCTTCTGTCTGACTCTGAAGAGGAAGCGTTGGGAGGAGCAGAGATGGGGCCAACTACACTAGCTGAACCAAGGCATGTGGTTTTGCTGTGGGACAGGGGCACTGAGAACAGGCATGAGGGATGTTGCCAAAACCATTATCAGCAAGATGCCATTGCTGATGACTCTGGGGGGAGTGAGAGCAGGGTGGTGATGTCCATAGGCTAACTGATGTCATTTTTACAGGTCACAGGGCGAAAATTGCTCGGTTTCTCCAACCCTAGAAGGAATATACTTTCCAATCGCCGACTAGTCTCAGTACTAGAAGGTATTTTCTAAACAATTCCATTTCTCCTTGTTGAAACTGCTGTTAATAAATGTTGGTGACTCTTGCAAACCTCTGACACTTCAGACACATTCAGTTTCATATTCTACGCCAAAAGAAATATGAGAATCTCCTCTTAAAAGAGGGATCCCTGACACTCTGAGCTGCACATGTACATTTGATTTATCACCTCAGAAGAACAAAGAAAAAAAAAAAAACTCTTCTTCCAAAATTGACATTTTCTTAAATGTGGACAGAACTAAGAGTGAAACCTCTTGAAAACAGCAAATACTCATGGTAATAAAGTGTTATCCAATCAGTCAAAGAAACGTGCATTCTGAGCACCTCCTTCCAAGATACAGCTGCTGACAGTCACATCTGACAAGCAAGCCAAACTCCTCCTCATCCATTTCTATGAAACATCTTAGAATGGTTTGAACCTAGATTTGCTCTGGTTACAAGCAAGCAGCTGCTAACAGAATGGAAAGTAAACATTCAGTATTAATATACTACAACGCTTTCCCTCTGCTCATTGTATCTGAGACACCAGGCGCCTGGTGTACATAACATATCCACTTATTTTATCTTACTGGCCACCTGATTTATTTCCAGTTAGGACTTTGACCAAAAAAAGAAGTTCAAGTTATTCTCAATCGGAGGACTAAGGGGAGAGAGCTGTTAGCATTAGGAGTTGAAATTTATCAAAACTAACCATCCGTCTGTATTCTCTCAAAGTATATACATCACCTGGTATGTAGCTTCCTAAACTATTCAGAATCTGAGAATGCAAAGCTCAAAGCAACTTAACTCATAAACCCTATAACTCTTCATGTGTGGAACCCCAGTCTGGGCACAAGACAGGACCCCACTCAGCTCACAGGGCATCAGGAACGTATCAGATGAAGAACTCGGGTTCTCTGTCTGACAGGACTCCTTTCATGGGACCAGACCACCACCTCTATCCCAATCAAAATTAAAATATTTTAAAATGCAGGATTCAGTTCTCAGAGTTGAAAACTGTGTATCCTTTAACAGGTTCAGCCAAAAAAAAAAAAAAAAAAGAAGAAGAAGAAAACAAAACCAGAAAAACAAATGTATGAATTCAACATCTACTTATTTGTACAAAACATCAAAATATATGTGATTTTCTTCCAAAAAATGATCCATCCGAAGCAGAGGTTCAGGTGCAGAGATTTAAGGATTGTGTTTCCAATGGAAAAAAGGGTGTGCTTGCTCTGTTGGGTGCACCAAACTCTCTCATCAAACCAGTTGGATTATGGTCTTAGTCACTATCATAAACGAAAGCAACCATCAGGTTTAGGAACCCACAGCCCAGGCGCTGGAAGACTCTGTTCTGTGGGAACAGCAGCAGCGCAGTAGGGGAGACCCACGCACAGAAAGGACACAGAAGAAGTGGTCTTTTATTTTTGTTGTTTTTCAGTAGAAGCTCTAATGGAAAATCCCTGATTCAGACTCTTAGGAGCCAGAGCAATCCCATGCATTTGAATGGCACCAAGCCCGCTCCCCTCCCCCGCTGATCTTAGTAGCCAGTGGGTAAGCGTAAAGCTATGTTTTCCAAATAGAATATTAATAAACCCCTCCCCAAGTGTCTCCTCTCCAAAACTTCGAAAAAGAAAAGAAAAAAGAATCTGTCAGACTATCAAAGCATTGTCAGTGCCAGTAAAACACATCATTAAGGTGAGTAATTTTCCTGTTTACTTCAAACACTTTTTTTCCCAAACTCAAACCCGGGCAGGTCTGATCAGGTAAGGCTTTGGAACGAGTAAAGGCGTCCCCAGTTTCTACATAAACGCTGCAGGCCATGGGCAAGAACAAGTCTCAACTGAGCACTCCACAGTAGTCAAGCTTCCCGGCGCCTCCGGTCTTGTCTCCCTCATTCCTTACAAGTATCGTCATGTCTCCCAACCCTCAAAATCTGTTTTATCTGCAACATACGTACACACATGCGCACACACATCCTACTCGTTTTCTTCTTTTTACCTGTAACTAATGTATGTACACATTCTGAACAAAATTCCACAATGATGCTTTAAATCCTCTGTGTCTCTCAGAATAAAATGCTTTCCACATGAATTCATAGGTTCTTCACGTGAAGACAAACGGCAGAGGGCCAAAGAATAATTCTTTTCTAATTGTTAAAATGGCTCTGGTTTTGGAATCAGGTGGAACAGAGAGCTAACTTCATTTCTTTCTTTCTTTTTTTTTTTTTTTAGGGAAACAGGTACTGTTATCTCAAACAAACATTTTCAAGATCTACATTTTATGCAAATATACTACTATGTAGTTAGTGTTTTCCTCTTTAAAAGAAAGAAAGAAAGAAAGAAAAGAAAGAAAGAAAGAAAGAAAGAAAGAAAGAAAGAAAGAAAGAAAGAAAGAAAGAAAGAAAAAGAAAGAAAGCAAGAAAAGAAAGAAATTAGAGAACAATGCTAACTTTGAGGTCAAATTAACCTTCTAGAGTGGTTTATTTCTAAGCAGATAGGAAGCTGGAATTAGAGTTGAGTCCGAGATCTGTTTTGTCTATGTGGACAAATCAGTAAGTAGATCTTGAGTTGACTTCCCAGTCTATAAAATAGAGCATTAAAAAAAAAATGCCCTTAGATCACAGGGGTACCGTGAGTCCCACTATTTGCAAAGCACTTTGCATTCTTTGGGTGAGAGGTGTCGGGCTTGTTATGAAGACACTGCACTTACATAATCCTAAACATGCTCACAAATTGGAAAGGTAGTTTTCAAGCCAAAGGCACAATTTTTTTTCCACACTTAGCGATGAACTTATTTGCATACTTGTCTGAAGCTCTTATTTGCTCCTGTTCGTTCACCCTGGTTTCGTCTTGATGCCATCACTGTCATCACACCTGCTTTCTCCCACCACACTTAACTTTGCTTTATGTAGAACAAGGAAATGGACAGGAAACTAAATAAGGACACAGGGCTTACACTGAGTGGAAGCTCTCATTATTTCCCAACCCCAGGGGCAGGGAGGTGGGAGCAAAGTAAAGGGACCAGGAATGGACGGGGAAGGGCTTTAGGGAATCTAATCCCATTTACAATTTTCCAGTAGAGAATAAGGGGAGGCCTAGTCCACCTCTGCCCTTGCTCTCTGTATCCCATTAGAAGTATTTAAATTTGGGTAGGCGAAAATGACAGCTATGAATCAGTAACAGACAAAATAGTCAAAGCCAAGACAATAACAGGAGGGACCCTTCATTCAAGGGTCACTCCCTCCTGGATTGAGAGCAGAGCATGGCTTTTTATCTGCTAGACGACTTTAGAGAGGTAAGTAAGTAACTGCATCTATAAATGTGAAAATTAATCACCTACATGGCAGAATTCTTCTATAAATCAGTTGCTGTGATGTTAATCGCTTTCTGGAGCTCTTGGATTGATGCTCAATAAACAGTAACTAGCAATTTCATGTCCGCCACCTAAATTTTAGAGTTGGTCATCAGTTGCCAACTCCTGACACCGTAACACCATATTCAGGACAGTAAGCGTAACTGACTACACTGCCAGAGGCAAAATTTTAAGTCAAACATTATGTTTTATTAGAAAAAGATAGAAGCAAATATATTTTTATTCTACCCTTCCTTGCCAGGTCATTATTGTAACATCGAGTTTTAGCTGGTAAACTGCCTTCCTGCTCCAGCCATCTGTACCTGAGTTCTACCAGAGCTCCCGTCCCTGAGTTCTCTACTCAGGGAAGTTGGTCCTGAGCAACCTGCTTGGATTCGGGGCTTTGGCTCTAACAGCTGTCCATCTGACAGTCACTGGGGTTGATTATAAGAATAGTACAGCCCGCTAAGCCCCATGCAGAGAACACAAGGCTAACGTTCATGTTTTCCCTTAGCCAGTCACTTAGTAAAACCCAGAAATGAGAATGATCATACCGTCTGCAGATTCGTTTCTCCTAATGAGAACATGATTGCTTTCATGGTACACCAAGTTCCAAGCCAAAAATTACAACGCAAGCCCTACAGGTTATAAATTAATTTTACTTACTACTTATCAGCCAAATGCCTGCATATTCAATTATAGTGCTCCTATGATAGAAGAACAAAATTAGGAAGAGGGAGAGGGCTCAAAAAATGCTGATTAGGAAAGGACTTGCACCATTATTGCAAAATGAGCACCATGACCAGGAAACAGAGTCCTAAATACACCACCTAGGAGCCTAAAGACCCAGGCTCCTCATTTCACCCATGAGCTTTCGTGTCCTCATGCTACACCGGAAGATGAGAATAACACACTTAACTTGGAGTGTTATTGTGAAGCTCACATCACAGAAGTGAAAAATCACCTGTACATTATAAATGCACAAATAAAGCCATGACTTAAAAAAGTAATTTACAAAATACCCTCAAAGAGAACCGCAGAACTTTCTGCCTACTGAAACTATCCTCGGCGATAGATTAAGATTGTAGCCAATCAACTGGGCAGAAAATTAATAATAAAGATAACTAATCACGTCAAGTAAAGATATTTAATAGGCATAGAAAGACCTCAGGAGCCAAGGAACCTCAAGCGGAAGATTTAAATCACTATCTCACGTCAGAATTACAAGGACTTTTCTTGCTGTTGTCAGAGATAGAACAAGCCTCTTTTCACCTAAGCAGACTCGGAATCCCTATCGGTTTTCATTTCAGGGGAAGTTGGCAGCACTGGCACTGGAAAGAGAAGCCTCACGGGCAACACAGAAAGCCAGGCTGCCCCTCTGAGCTAGCACTACGTGCCTGTCTCACCCAGAAAAAACTTTTACAGGAACCTGCGCTGTTTCCCCCACTTCTCTAGTACTGTAGTCGGACAGTTGCACACAGTGATTTACATCTTGCAGAGTTACACGTGATTGTTTTGTGTTTCAGTTGCTCCAAACCTTACAAGTGATGTTCACTCCACTTTTACACATCCATTCCTTTATTCCAACAGTATTTACTAAATGTGCAGTACTTGCTCACTTACTCCTTCAAAGCCCAGAAAAACTTAATTTTTCTCTTGTGATACATATTAATTCAGTTCTTTTATTATAATTACAGATCTTCAATTGTCTTCCCAATTATTATATAGTCTTTTGGCTGGGAAGAAAATAAAAATTCTAGAGGGAGAACTACCTTATCTATCTTTCACACAAGTGGCAGGCATAACAAAACAAGAACAATCTTGCATGCTTTGTAAAGAGAGATGGCACTTACACAAAAACAGGCAAATGAAAAATACATTTGAGATTAATAAATACATCACCGAGATCTGTGATAGAAACCCACTATTAAGAAAGGAAAAATGTTAGTGATTTCAGCTCCTGTCACTAAACTGGAAGTTTTTCACTCCAATAAAATTAACATTGACATCCAATTTCCAGATGGTTTCAGAATTTTTTTTTTAATTTGATGAAATGAACTTTATCTTTAACCCTTGCCATGAAAGGGGGAGTTACAACAAATCAAATGGATTTAAAAAAAAATTGTTTTGTTTTTTCAAACCCACAAATTATCTATCCTTGGTATCAGGAACTATGACAGACTGAAAAAAGGGTAGCTCTTAACTACAATTTTCAAAGGTCCAGTGTTATTCACTGGCCAGATTCTCTTTGTCAGATCTAAAATCTGAATTCCAGATGTGCTGAAGTGTCTTTGTGTCAACAATACTTTAATACTCTCTCATTCTATTCTAATCCCAGCAAGTGGCCACTAGCCTTTCCTTCCAGAGTCCAGGGAGATGGAGGTTGACTGTGTAGCTAATATTTAATCAGTAGTAATGCATCCCAGATTGCGTACAGAGAGATTATTATACATCAGGTGAGATGTGCCTGTGTAATGAGTACAAATTTATCCCAGAAAAATAGCTTACCTTGGTTGAAAACACTTAAGGCTACATTTTGGTTGGCTAATTAAAGGATTAAAGGGGCAAATATTTGAAGAAAACTATAGAGATCATTGACAGTGAGTTTAGTTAAGAAAGGCAATGAACTAATTTTCAAAGAAGTTATTCCAAACATTGTCTAGTGATAACTTTAAAACAATACATGCAATAATATTCTTCTTTAGCTCTTCCATTCCGTCCCTTAGTATCTGGGTCAAATAATTAGGTGAATGAGAAGGGGAAGAGGATTCTCTAAAAATTAATGGTCGGATTCTAACGTATTTGTATGGATCCAGTTTTCCGAATGAATGCTTAAAGCTTTTAATTATATTCTATTTAGTACCAATTAGAGCACTCACTGTAGTTTACTTCTCAGAAACAGCATGTACCAGGCACTAAAGCAGGAAGAATGATTTAACTGATTTCCCATTTCCTCTTTTGAGATGCTTGGTTCTCTCGGTAGGTAATTTACAAAGTCTCTTTCTTGGTCCAGTTCCTATAGCTAGGTTTAGGAACACAGTGTCTGTTAAGAAAATTTTCAACCTTTCTTTGGGTACTAGTAAAAATAAAAGTAGTTTTCTTTTTTTTTTTTTTTTGAACAGTAAACATCTGTTGTAACAAATCCATCACTAACATTCAGCAAAAAGGAATGGAGAGATTTTATAATTCAATTCACTGAACTCAACTGAGGGCCAGCCCTGGGTCAAAACACAAGTACATTTTTCTAGTTACTGATATTGTAAATTAGCATTGTTGTTTTTTTCACAGCATGCTTGCTTCTTTCTTTTTCATTAGACCCAAAGTAAAGTGAAAGATTCTTCCGTTTTCCGTGAGCTAGTGTTAGAGATATTATTTTTACCCAATAAAAAGCCAAAAGTGCTCATTCTTATATTTAGGACAAGAAGTAGGAAGATAGATTAAAGATTTAGCTCAATATTTTTTTTCATGGATAAGGAAATTGTAGTCCAAAGCAGCAAAAGGATCTGGCCAAAGCCATTAAGTCAGTCACTGGCTCCCTGGCTAGATCTCCTCCTTCTTCCATCAATAAAATTTCTTCCCAGATACTTCCAATGCAAGGCAAAACCAGAGGGAACAGAAGGTGCTTCTTTCTCCGGCCAACTACAAACATGTGGGTCCTCTCACACACAAAGCAGTAGGCTAAACAGCCAAGATGAATCCTAAGAGAAGAAAGTGAAAGCGTAACACCAAAAAGTCCCCAAACACTTGAGGAATATATCCCTTAACTGGTTCATGCCTGCAGTCCTGATAAGAAGCAGTTCTAAAACAATGGTGCAGGAAATGCTACAACGTTAGGAGTCCAAATGGCCCCAAATGTGAGTGGATTTCTGTCTCAGAAAAATACACACTGCCAATCCACTCCAAAGCACCGACACACCTTCATCTCCCCTTGCTTTATCTTTTACCTGAATTATTGCAACAGCCTCCCAATCAGCCTCCCTGCATCCAGTCCTCCCACCTCCATCCTACTGCCAGTTATCTCCCTCTGGTAGAGTATGATGTCATCCCCCTACACAAAGCCCTTCCATGTCTCCTCAATGCCTGTAAGACTGAAGCCAACCTCTTAAGGATGATTCAGAGGCCCTGTACTTCCGGCTCTGTGAACTTCTCTCCAGCCTCATTTTCTGCTCCTCTCCCATTCCTCCAAACACTGCGTGGTCCAGGTGTGTCAGACTCTTTCCTACTTCCAGACTTACACAACACGCTTTTATCTCCATGCCCTTATTTACCTGGATCCTCTACCTGGAATGTCCTTTCTCTTTGTCCCCCTTGCAAGACCCTGCTCCTCTTTGGAGAGCCAACTTTAAATGTCAAGTCCTTGGTGAAGCTGAACAAATCAGCCTGTTTTCCGTGCTGTATCACACTTTGTTCAACAAGGATATTATCTGACAAATATTTGTTGAGACCCATTACATGTGCCAGCACTAAGATACACAGATGAAAAGACAAAGCTACTGCCTCTGAGTTCGCAGGGTAACGGTGAGACAGACATTGTGATTCTGAATACATGTACAAAGTGTAACGAACACAAGAGAAGGAACTCTTGAGTGTGAGTCTTTGTGTGTGTGTGGTGGGTGTGTAGGGGGTGCAGGTGAAGACAGATGGCAAGGGAAGGCTTCACTTACAATTAAGGCTTTCAGTGAGTTTTAAAGGCTGAGTAGGAGTCTGCCTGGCAGACAAGGGAAGGTGGTGGGTAGGGGGACATTCCAGACAGATTATAGCACCTGTCACACTGAATTACAGCTCAGTTTATCAGTTTGCCCTGATAGACTGTGAGCTTTCTGAAGAAGGGCTAACTTACCTACGAACAGGATTACCCTCCAGCATCGAGCTCTAACAGTAACCTGCATGATTTACGAAGGGACTGCTCAGTGGCCTGCACTGGACTGTGGGCTCCCACACTCACTCTCAGTAACCTGCCAGGGAGATTATTTACATCTGAAAGAGGGGGAAATTGAGTCTCAGAGGGGTCTGGTCTCTTGCTTACTCATAAACTGTGGAGTTATGTCTGTTTTGCTTCAAAGTGCCTCTTCCAGTGCTCAAGAAACTCACTTTGAAACTAACGGTATGGTTCAGTGAATTCTAACAACTGAGACGTAATGATATGATGTCTTCAACTTAGCTTCAACAAAGGCACCTGGGGACAAGTGCATATGCAAATGATACACAATATACAAAGCACCGAATGGAAAACCCTGATGACCATGATAAGGGTACACTTGGTCACCCCAGTTTGGTTGGGTAGTAATTCTGAAGCCTCTGAGAAGGTAAAGTTTTAAATATTTCAAGAAAAAAAAATATAACACCATCGTTTTCCCGCAATTACCGAGCTTTCCACATAGCCTGGTATTTTCAGAAACTTACTAATAAAGAGTCCTCTTTATCTTTTTATTGGGGTATTTCACTCAGATCCTTACCTCTGTATAGTTCCTTCATACTGTATTTAATCAATATTTCTCTCGAATAAAAATTGTACATGTCTTGACATGCCAAGAAAAGTTAAAAACAGAAAAACAAAAACTAGTTAAAATGAAAAATGCGTGTAATCTCATTTCCTAGAGAGACCCACTGTTAACACTTTGTGGTCCAGAAAAATCATTTTTTAAAGTATATATGAACAAAAGAGAAATTAAGGTTCTGAATATGAAATAATGCCTCTTAAAAGAAACTGATAGAATATAATCAACCCCGATTCACTTTAAGTGACAAAATGCTTCGGAATTTGCTAAGCCAGAGAACAACACGTATCCTTGTGGCAAATTAATACCTATAGATGCCTCAGAAAATGTGAAAAGATTTGGCTTTATGGGGAAGAAAATTTTCATTACATGCTCTGCCCTTTTAGAAGCTCAAAGGATTCATTTTACTAAAAAGAATCACTAAACTTGAAGTTCTGGAAGTTTCTTTACTATTTTTCTCACCATTCCCTATCCTTTTCTTGCTTTCTGTGCCCTTTTCACCACTGTAGCTCATGTCTTTGCCAGAATGAAAAAGGAAGCAAGAAGGGGGAAGAGGAGGGAAAACAGGAGAGGGTGCAGAAGTAGTGGGGAGGGACAGCCTTGTGGACTCTGAAGACTCATTATAAACTATAGCTCATACCCCCAACCTCCTTCCCAAAAGATGTGTCAGGATGTAGATCACTGTCATAAGACCTATTAAAGCAAGAAAATAAGTAGGCTTCTCACTAACCCATGGAATATTTTTATTATGTTTATTTTATATATATATGCACGCATACATATCATACATATAATATATATGATATATATGTATATGGTATATATGTATATCATATATTTATGATATATATGAGAAAGACAAAGAACAGAGAGCAACAGAAACAACTAAAAATCCTGTTGTTTAATCAATACTGACAGCACTTAGCTTATTCCCCCCTCACTTATTTCTTCCTCCTTTCTGGTACTTTCTTTTTGATCAAATTTTGAGCAATACCTCTGACTGTTTGGCAGAACAAATCCAGGTGCCTCTCATTATTCTTTGCATAAAATCTTTATCATGAACATCAAAAAATTTAGAAAACATAATTTCTTTGTGCCTATTGGATTACGAGGTAGATTTATGAATTATTCCTGGCATTCCTAATATGTTTAATCGACTTCATATTGACAACAATTTTTATAACACTTATAGCTCAATGTTGGGACTGCCCACACAACATGCGGGTAAAACCACCAGGCTATTAACATTTACTTCTGTTATAGGAAGGAATAACGTTTTAAGAGGAATCCTCTAAAAGTTTATACATCTTTTTTTAAAAAAATTGGACATGTTTGAACAGGCAATAAAACACAAACAAGTCTTGGCCCTATCTCATGCAGAATGGGTTGGTTACAGATGCTTTCCTGCAAGCTACATCTTGCCTGTTACAAGAACATTCATCTCCCAAGCACATCATTTCACCTACTTTGCCTGAAGCAAAACAAAGCACACACAAAAAGCATGGGATCTGTAAAAATAGCACTGCTAACTCTTAAAGAAACGTGCACACTTATTCCATACCCTTACAGAGGCGAGCAACCAGACATCTGATTTCCAAACTACCACTTTCTGGCGATGGCTCAGTTTGCCTTTCCCCCACCATGCAGGCCAAAGATGGGAGGGGAGTCTGACCTGTGTCTTCATTTTTCTTACCTGCAGAACTGAGGCTGGGCCAGCACTGACTCACAAAGCTGGAGACATTAGCTCATGGCCATGATTCAGTCATGGGAATCTGAGAGACAAGGGCCCCTCCTGTCCCTGGTGCTTCCAGGGGGAAGTCAGTCCCTGGAAGGGATGGCTTAGGACCTCGGCACTGATGTGACCATGTCTGTTGTCCAGCATGCGGAGAAAGGCGCAGTGCTGCCTGTGTGACAGCAGCCACCCTACTGAGAAAATGACCGTCTGCAGAGGGAAGCCTGCGCACACAGTCAGTGAGAAGAACCTTACAGAAAGGTCCTTATCTCCCGCCCCCAGCTCTTTCCATCAGTCCAGGAGAGGAGTGTGGGTTCTGGTCTCTAGATGACTTGGGTTTCTCCCCAGGGAGAGCAGAGAGGCAGAAGACTCAAGTGTTCAGGAACTAATAGGTCTTCAGTTCTTATTAGGAACTTTTGAAATAAGCTGAATAAGAATCGCCTCATTCAACCAACACCTTCAGCTCTGAGCTCAGATGAAAAAAAAAAAAATGCCAGTGTTCACTCTGCAAGACAGGAGCCGTTCCTGCTGCCCCACCTCCAGGCAGAGGCGGCAGTTTGCTGGAGGATGGACTTCTGAGCTTACAGACCGCTTTCACCTCATTATCTCATCTGATCCTCACAACAACCCTGGAGAGTAGGTGTCATTATCCTGGTTTGACTGATAAGATAACTGAGGCACCAGAGGGGTTAAGCGATCGGCAGAGGTCTCAGCTAGAAAATGGCGGCCTGCACTGACCCCTTAGGGACAGCTCTCCTGGAGTAAGACAGTTCATCGTTTCAGCTCCCTCCCTGGCTCTCCATTCCTCCTCCCTGCTTTCCCACGTAGCCTCTGGAAGTAGTGATGTCAGCAGCTGCCTCTGCCCTCTCTCATTTCTGCCCTTCCCACAGCCAGCGCACCGCCGCATCGCAGAGCGAGCGCTCAGCCCCGCCATCCTGTGTCTGCCCTCCTGTGGCATTTTCCAAACTGCTTCCCTTCCTCCAGGCCCCCTCCAACCAACCTCCGTATATTAGCAGTTGAATGGGTTTTATCTACAGTCCTGAGCATGATAATTCCTGTGCTCAGGAAGTATTCAGGTCAGCACACTGCCCGTGGGATACAGCCCGAATGCCCTAATCTACATAGGCTGGCCCTGTGCCACCTTCTGCTCTTTCCTACCCACGGCCACCGCTTCAGGCACAATGGCAGAGTCCCTTTCTTCAGGAGCCCAGAGCAGGCTGGCCTCTGTGTTTGTTTGTCCCTCAGCGGCTCCCACTGCCTGTCTGGGAAGCCTACTCTCTTCCCCACTTAACCAACCACCTGGCCAGCTGCTGTCCTCCTCTCTCTTTCCAGCCACATTAAGTCTTCTCTTCTGGATGCAAAGAAGTTTTAATTCAAAGAGCACTTCAGAGGCCACTTGGCTCATTCCGTCATCCAAAACATGAGGCAAGGGTCTCATTTCTGTTCTGACACCCTCCAGGGGCTGAGCGCTGGCCACCACTGGAGGCAGTGCATTCCAGCCCCACGGGACCCTGACCATTCTTCCTCCTGAGCTGGAATCTGCCACCCTGTGACTTCCTGTATTCCGTGGTAATTGTGCCCTCTGGGGCCATCCGAACAAGGTAGGATGTGGCTGGTTTCAGAAAGTCTAGCAATAAAAAGGGGAGCTCTGTGTGACTGATTAAGAATACCACCCTTTGAAAAAACGAATCAAACAACAGGCGAGGATACCTGGATGCACACAACACATAGAACAGACACAAGACATACGTATGTACATATATATGCACACACACATACACACATTTGATTGTAAGAGTCCTTCAGAATAGACATGATAGAAAACTGGAAAAACAATGTAAAGTGGGTAACAATTCTACAAATGATTAACAGAAAATGTAAATAGAAAAAAAAAAGAATATCACCCTTTCAGAGCATGGGTCCTCGTTCTTTTTGGGTTGAAGTGGTAAAAATAAATAACCGCCTGGTGCTTTTTCCCAGAGCCAATCACTTTATCTCAAAATTGTGCCCCTTAAATAGTTGTTTATGGTACTTGTACCTCAGAAATATACATGGCAGTGTGCCCGAGTGTAACTCAAAGCCACCAGATAAATGTTACTCATCTTCCTGGAATTTTCACTCTAAACATTTAATGAGGAAAAGAAATATTTCTAGTCAAGTGTATATTTATATTAAAATGAAAAGTTGAAATGTGTTTTACAGAAATTATATTTTTTCTACAGAACCCTTCAGATTTTACCCTCAGGATGTCCAAAGCAGGCATTCATTTTCCCCAGCTCCTAACTGGGGTAAAAGTTTTAAAGTACTGTTCCAATGTATCAATCGTGAAAGGCACCTGAAGCCAGAGTTACTCCACAGACCGGATTCCCTACTGCAGTGCCTGGCAGACCTGTGAGAAGGGCAGGTTTAGTCTAAATTCTAATCCTAAACTTACGATCCATCCTAATAAAAATCACCATCTACCTGGCACTTTTAGGCAGTCTATATTTATTATATCTAACCCTGCCAATAACCCTGCTACTAGAGACACATAATCCCCATAGCAGGGCCGAAGAAGTGCCCTGGGGATAGTCTTGCCCACGGCCACGTAGATACAGGTGGAATTCAACCCCAGGTCTATCAGACCGCCAAGCCTGAATTCTTTCAACTCCCTGCTCCACGTCCTTAGGCACTTCTGCTCATTCTTTAGCAAAAGAGCCACAGTCCCTGCTCTCAGGAAAAGGCAAGGCTGTGCTGGATGGCCAAGCACTGAGATGGGTCACAGTCTGTAACTTTCAGTCTCGCAAGGTACCTAAAACAGATACACTGCTAAGTGCCTCTCATGCTGTACAGGATTATACAGTTTATATCACATCTCAATGTAATTTAGCGGTTGAAAGAATACTGTCATTTTCAATCAGGAATTTATATAAAAAAGGTCATTTCCTATTCTGGTGAAATGTTTCAAAGTATTATTATTATTATTATTATTATTATTATTATTATTATTATTATTATTATTATTATTTTTCTGGTTTCTGAAGCCTGAATTTTGATGTCAAACAAAACATGAAAGCAATGAGTTAGGAGCTAATCCATGCCCCACAACCATATGCCCAAGTGACACCTTCAAAATGAATTTTCATACCATTTTAAAAAAGAAAAACCTGTGAGCTTGGGAATGCTTGTGAGCAACTCTCGGAAGGCTATTACCTTTCCCAACTGTTCACGTAACAGTGTGGGCAGTACCCAGACATAAAATGTTCAAGCTAATTCCTCCTCTTCTAATGAACTTTATCTCGAGGCACTCTCCCCACGGTGAACACGGCAGACGCTCTATGCAGACCAGAGGCAAAAGATACACAAGTAGCTCTGGTCATTTCTGTATCTACATGGATACTCGCTAGGCTCCTCAAAGGCAAACAGTGTGACATCAGAGTCAAACCTAAGCTCTGTGAAGTTAGGCAGAGTTCTGAGTTAGTGGGAACAAAACTTAGATTCAAATGTAATTATAATAGAATATTTCTAACAGGAGGAAAGAACATATAAAATTAAAAAAATGCTTCTACATGAAAATACTATTGTAATTACATTATGCCATTAACTAAAGAGTGACAACTCACATCTTTCAAAATAAAACCATCACGACCACATATGGGAAGAGGGACTTAAAATTTTATTGCCTAACTTGATTTCACTAAAATACAGGCAGATGATTACAGAGAAATTCTTCCCTGCAATGTTAAAGCATTTTAGAAAAGTATATAGAATTATGTATTTACCAGATTCATTGACTAGGATAGTCTAGTATTGTGGGTGTTTTGAAGTAAATGCACAGTTCTCCTAAAGGAATAAGACTTGCAAGGGAGGAAAAAGAAAGAAGTCGCCCGTTTCCCCTCCTTTTCTGAACTAGCTTCGTCAGCTCTCCCAAAAAGACAGCTGAAGGAAAGAAGAGCTATGTTCTCACACATCAAAGCAAAAACATCCAGTAGACTACAGAATGTGGTACTCGAGGAAGTGAAGATTTTAGACTGAATTGGAACATTCCAATTGAATTGGTTTGGCTTCTTTCCTCAAAGTAGAAGTCCAGATCATGAAAATATACTGTCAGAGCTACAAAAGCATTTTAGAAAACATCTCACTCATAAATTTAAGGTGTACACGTTATACTTTGTAGAAGGACCCACTCACTATTTCCATTTCACTTTCCTCTCCCTGCTGATCTTTTGTTTATCGTCTCCCTTGTCCCACTCCTAATTCCAGAGTATCTAAGAGCATGATTACACTTGAATGGAGGAATGAGAGAAGATTCTAGAAAAGCTTAATGGAAAGACTGTTCCCAGCACAACTCTTATACCTTTTAACATCTATGTCTAAAATGTGTATGCAAAGAAGAGCATTATAATTGAAAGCTGTGGAGTGCCAGGCAAGAAATCAATTCTGAAATATGAACATATTATAGAAACATATACAAATAGCTATGTATTTATGTATGCTTTTTGAGTAGGAAACTAGACAGAAAGAAATCTGTATTTCCTTCTGGTTCTGCTGCTGAGTGAGACATCTCTTCTCTTCTCTACATCTCAAGTTCCCCATCACTTGTCATTCCAATTTCTATACCAATAAAATATAAGTATCTGCAAAATATGCCTTTGTTACAATTATACATGAAAGTGTAAGCTACAGTCTTTGAAGACAGATAAACTATAATCCATAACCATATTATGAAAGAAAAATATAAGCTTAAAGAATGAGTTACCCATGATAACTCTTAAGAGGTTGATGATTTTTATTTAAAGACTAATTAAAACAGTTATTTGCCGAGTATCTTCTTAAACTCAAAGGGAATAAAGTTAGACTGAAATGTTTTAAAAGAGTGTGCATTTATTTTTACATACATAACTTCAACACATTCTAGGCATGATAATGAGAAAAGGAAAAAGAGGTTACCGGTCTATGTGGGTTAGTTCAAAAAAGGAATTATTAATTATCACAACAGGATACACTTCCTATGCATCCATTCCAACTGCAGAAGTATAGAAAAAGGTATTCCAAATTTCTTTTATGAAAATACTTCTTATTTTACCTGTTGGCCAATCTGCCTTATCTAATTATCAACTAAACACCATTTCCCAAAAGTCTTTTCCACTAATGCCATTGTTTTGTACAGAAAGGTTGGAAGATGGAGTGCAAGTGATAAACTTGAATAGACGACGTTGAAAGGCAAACACCAAACCCTGGGTCTCATACACAATCTTTGTCCTCAAAGGCCTCCACGATCGACCGCTAAGGCAAAGAACAGACCTCTCTCCATTAACACTCCCCACCCTTCTTGTAACCAGCTGCTCTGGGGGACATTTTTGCCTCTCAAGACTACTCCACTTTGGAGAATATGGTGGCAGACAGGGCTAGTAAACACTCACAAAAACTCTCTTCTCATATTCAAAAAAATCCAGTTTTTCTGTTTTTTTCTTACAAGCAAAATCCATCACAATATCTTTTAAAAATGGATTCAATGTCTTAAAAATGAATAATGGTTTACACTACAGAATTTATTTGGATATAATTCTCAGCAAAAGGAATACATTTTGTAAGTATTAATTCTAATTCCTCTAGAGAAAATTTTGAGAAAATAGACTTCTCAAATTAGCACATATCAAATGCATCAAAATTCTGGTATGTCAAATGTTAAGTTAAATGTTTATTATAAGAGTATGTCAGCTTTAGACAAGTCACACTTATAAAAATAACAAGATTTTTTTAAGTAAATAATATCTACATATCAAGGCATACAAGATATTTAAGCAAATTTTATAGGAATATGGGAATCATTTTGCTATTTTAAACAATAGCTATAGCTTATAGTAGAGCTTTGCTTTTATGACACAGAGTTAATCATATCTATGACTGACTTGATGACAATTCCTTGGTCAGAAATGTAATCCATAATTATAACATTGTTCTTATGGGAAAATGAAATTTGCTTTTCCAATAATACAAAGCAGTAAAAAAAAAAGGTAGAGGTAATTTATATCATTTAACATAACAGCTCTGTACTCATAAATATGAAAATCTCAAATAAACACAAAAGGTAGAAGAAAAAAGTAAAAGGAAATTGAAGTCCAAATTATAATTATTATAAATCAATTCCTTTGTTACTCAACAAGAATAACATATTTGTATTTATATAAATATGTGTATTTACTTTTGCATTTTTAAGAAAAAGATTAAATGCTTCTTTTAATGACCTAATCAAAATGATCACAATTTAAAACTCTCATACTGGTTTGCTGCAATGTTACCAATAAAATACCAAGATCTAAGAAAAAAAGTATCTGATTAATAGTTACAGGATCCAATCAAACCTGTTTTAAGAAGAAATGATTTTACATTAGAAAAAAAAATACACATATGTATGCATATATTTTCATCCCAGATTCCTAGGGACTTACAGATCTGTGATGTTTCATTTTGGGTCTGCTTATAAACAGAAAACTTTGAAAAACTGCCTGAACTGTAGGCATGGATATGATGTAGTATTCACGCAGGGAAATCTAAAAATAAAAATGCAGGATAAGATAATAACACGTGTTTTCAGAGATTCACCTCTCAGGCTCCCAAAGTTCTTTGTGAACTTTAATTAAGCCCCCCAGCAATTCTACCAAGTAAATATTACAATACCCATCTAACAGACGGGCAGAGACAGAGTCACCTGCCCCAGGTCATGTAGCTTGTTAGTACCCATGAGCTGGCCTCCTAAGCTCTGCGTTCTACTTAACCAGCCACCCTCTTCAGGACCCTGTCAGATGACTTCTCAAATTCAAATGCGAATCCCAAGTTAAGCAATCATCCTTCGTCCTATTTAGTACAACTTGGAAACCACTCGAAGAAAGAGGAAAGTCTTTTGAAAAGGTGTCCGCATCTTATTTGTTGTATTTTCCACAAGATTTAGTGCAGATGATACTAGTTAAACAGCATAAAAAGTAAAACAAAAAGTGCAACCTAAATGAAGTACCCCACACAAGCACACCTGTTGGGTGAACTTACAGATTCAGAATTAATACCCCGTAAAAACCACTGGAAATTACATTCCAACTCTTCAGACCTTTCTCATACAGTAACAAGGTGACGGATTGTACTGTTCTGCTGTTTTCACCAAGACATCAAGAGTCTTCATTATTAGATTCAAACCAAAATGAGAAGGCTCATTCTATTCGTAAAGTGAGACTCTCTCCCTAACTTACCTCACAATAAATTAGATCCAGGGCCTCTGGCTACTCTCAGTTTCCCTTAAATTGCAGCTGAGGGGAGCCTCATGATGGGGTCGTAATCTTTATTAAAAGCCACAGGAGAGATGGCTGCTAAGATCACTACCTTTAGGCCTCTGTGTGCCTAATTACAGGACCCGTTGTCCAAAAAAAAAAAAAAAAAAAAGAAAGAAAGAAAGAAAAAATCCCATGTCTACAAAACATCTGCAGGGCTTCAAAGAATCTAAGATTTTCCTTTCTATCCTACAACAAACTTTTCTTTAATCTCAAAAAATTAGAAGTTGTTGGGCAGAAAGCTATGTTACCTCAAGCCTCCTTCTGGCCACAGTGACCTGATAGACATACTAATGGCTGCTGATAGAAAACCATGAGGATTTATTTCATATGCAGTCGCTTTAACTCATGACATGACAGCTGATTGCCAAATATCTTCCCTGAGAAGAATACATCTGTCCTGCTCCACCAGGGGGGGTGGGGACAGTTACTCGGTCACACTATGGAAACGGCTAACAGCAGGGAATGCAAACAGGAGAAGGTGTAAAGCCCACGTATGGGAAGACATGGAGAGCGCACATCCCTCAGGGCTGATGTGAAGAAACCTCTGCTCAATTTCATGACATGCTGTCTTTTTCTCAAGTCATTAGCAAATGCTATGACATTATTCTCCGTTTATATCTCAATTTTCTGGCGATTTTTCTTCTGGCATTCTCTTTATGTGCCAATTAAGATCAGCCATCAGTGAGTGAACTGAGAAAACTGACTGAAAGCCCTTTAATCTCACTGTCCTTTTCTGAGCACAGCTTTGGCCAATTTTAGAGAGGTAGGTTACGTGGCCCCATAAATTCTCTACGGATTAAAACAAAACAAACAAATAAGATTCTTTCTTTACGCGGATCCAACGCTGCGTAGCATTATAGTTTTACTAAATAAAATTGTATGGGGGTGTGAAGGTAGAAAGGTCACTTACTGCAAGAAAACAAATTGAGAAAGATCTACTTTGACAGTATGTTGTTTAGTTCACTGCAGGAGGGGATGACTTTATTAACAGACTTTTGAAAGAAATAGAGAATTATTGTTTTCGAATGAAATATATTTACCAATAACTTTTCCCTCAGATGCCTGCTCTAGTTTCAGTTGTTTTATTTAAACTTTAAGTAATTGTCCCCTGTCACTGGTAAATATATTGCAAGGATGTCATTCAGTCTGGCTACTGTTTTGTTTGGTCTGTGATTTTTACAACTTTAAAAAAAAAAAACTGATACTATCATTTGAAGATCTGGAGATATATTACATGCAAAGCCAGGGTTCCAGATGTTCTTGAAAAATTAATCTTTTAACTCCAGGCCTACCTTCCCCCATGACACCAGGCTGGAGTTGCCGAGTAGTTGCCCCTGTAGATAAGGTATGTAAGTTCATCTTGCCACTGTCCCCATTCTCACCTTTTTTTTTTTTTAACTGAAGCGTAGTTATTTACAATGTTGTGTTAATTTCTGGTGTACAGTATAGTGATTCAGTTATATATACACACACACACACACACATATGTATATACATTTTTTTTCATACTCTTTTACATTATAGGTTATTACAAGCTATTGACTATAGTTCCCAGGGTTCCACAGTAGGGCTTTGTCGTCTATCTACGTTCTGTACAGTAGTTTGTTTCTACTCATGCTAAACTCCTAATTTATCCCTCCCATTCTCAGCATTTGACTCATTTGTGCTACCTCCCTAGTCCCACAGATATTTGGGTCTGCCACCTCCAAGGTAGTCCATTATTGGTCAAAGTGATTTGTGAGAGGAATGGGCCTAACGATCTGATTCCTGTTCTTGATGGAAGTTCCCGTGGTAATTCATGTATATCGCAGTCCTCTTCATAATAACCTGCCATTCTGGGAAACCAAAGCTACAGTGAGGACACAAAATGCTGAGTGGCTGGTAATGCCTACAAAACCAAAGTGACCACTAAGAATGATAACCTAAGGGACAGAGGTGGGCGAGGAGGAGGAAGTGGGGGGAGGAGGGGGAGGAGGGAAGCGGGGACAGAAGAGCAGGACAAAGAATAAACAGAAAAAAAGGGGGCAGTGGTGCTGTTATTTATTTATTTATTTTTTGTAGCAGAAAAAGAAACACAAGCTTACTGAAACGCTGTGCTGTGCACCAGAAATCGGCGACATTGTGAACTGACTATACTTCAATAAACAAATAATAAAGCAGCTTCTCTATAAATACATACATACATTTGAGGAAAAAAAAGGCAAGCTTTATCTAAATCTGCTATTTATTTCTTCTTAATAAATGGTGATTTCTCATAATATTAGATGAAATAAATAAATACTAAATTTTTTTTAAAATAGAAACTACAGTGCATTCAGCAAATCACTGAATAGTGTGGGAGGACCCTAAACATTAGATTAGGCGAAACTGGCTTATCACAAATATTTTAACTGAGAGTTAATTTAAACAAATTAGGGCAAACATGCTGATTGAGTTGATTCTGCTCTGGAATGGGAACAAACCCCTGCAGCAAAGGTTACGATGGAAATTTGCTTTTAAATCCAAAACCTAGAGCTAAGTAAGTAAGAGGAACCATCACCAAACCTCCAAGTCCTTTATTTAGGACATTCATTCTCCATTCTCTGAGAATGAAGAATTAGCTTTAATAACAGGCAAAAATGCTCACTGTTACTATTTTCTTTACCGTGGGAGGGGCAAAAAAGACACTCTCAGATGTACCTCCGGAGATTTATAGGACAGCTATGCCGAAGAGTGAAAATAACCTTGTTATGATTAACAAATGTATCGCTGTCAAGAGCCAAGTCCACTGACTGCTGTCCCTCAGCAATGAAATCTCACAGCCACGCAGTTTGAAGACAAGCCCCAGGGAAGACTCCAACTCTAATGAGAGACGTGTTTCCTTTGTGCAAGGAAGCTGATAAATCATATTCACCGTGGAAAAGTTTGTCTGTACATCATGTCCTTTGATGGGCTATTCTTAAGAGGCCCAAGATTCCAGAGGGCCACGCAATGGGCTGGCTTGCATTAGATTTCTGCAGAGCTGGCAGCCTCATTCTGGAAGTCTTACATTACAGGTAACCTGATGACAGGGAGGGTGGGCCACAGGCATGCATCTCAGCTTGCCTGTGAAGCCAAGGGAAGCAAGCTTGCAAGACCGAGATGCTGGGATCAATGAAACTCTCTGGGGAACTGGCTGTTCCCCTTTCAAATGCCACCTCCCTAATCTCTCCACTTGCTCAAGGCAGATTCTTCAAAGCTCTGAACACAACACGAGGCTGGCATGATTAGGAAAGGCAAAGGAAGAAGGCTCTCTAAATCATGGGTGGAGGCAAAAGCCATCAAGTTCACGGAGAGTTAACAATCAGGGTCAGAATGGAGGGGTACTTGTTTCCTTTAGCCATGAG
Source organism: Vicugna pacos (assembly GCF_048564905.1). Classification (NCBI taxonomy): domain Eukaryota; kingdom Metazoa; phylum Chordata; class Mammalia; order Artiodactyla; family Camelidae; genus Vicugna; species Vicugna pacos. The sequence continues at coordinate 57,359,812 of NC_132987.1, read as the reverse complement.
AAAACACTTTAAAAAAATATATTTTTATGAGCCTACTATATGCTGGACATGGGGCTGAGCACTAGGTCAAGGTGCCTGCCCTAGAAGACCCTGACATCTCTGAAGGGAGAAAGTCACAAGAGCAAAAAGTGATGTCTGTCCAAAGGCCAGGGTCATTATCTCAGGCTGAGCACAACAGAGAAACACTGACCTGAGGATTTTCCCAGTGTTTGCACACAGATAATACTGTGTGTCAGGGGTTGTGGGTAAAACATCTCTCAAACTGACAGAGGTGCGTGAGGCCAATGATCAAGACAGACTGACCAATATTCACAAAAAAAGCCCTGTTCCTGGAGTCCAGCAAGAGAAAGCACTTTGCCCTCCAGAAGTGGTGTCCTTACCCGTCCTCTCAATTCTCAAGCAGGTGTCACAGAAGGCTTAGCTCTTCCTCACCAGCAAGTCCAAAAGCTTTCCAGATCAGTGCGTCTACTGAATAGCCATAGAGTATGTTGTCACGTGGATATGCCCCAATTTACTGAACCACTGGTGAGTGTGGAGGTTGCCTCCAATACTTTGCCACCACAAACCCACTGTTATTCTTTTTTGAGCACAGAGAATAAAAAAAGGCATACCCCTACATGAAGTGACAGATTAAAAGTGAGCAATAAATGCTGGAAGTCAAAGCTGAAAAAGGCCCTGGTGCTGGCAGAGCGGACCCACAACTGCTTGGAAAGGCTCAGGAAAGCAGCAGCGTGGCCAGCCTGCCGAAGGCCGCGTACGGGGGAGCCCGTTACCGCCCTGCGCCATCCGTTCGTATGTTTGAGCAGTGGGTGATATCACAGTTCCCGGGGGCTGGAGCACGCAGGTCAATAGCCCAAAAGCAATAGAAAAAAAAAAAGGAGGAGACATTTTGCTTTGCCATCTCTCAAATTATTACTCGTTGCACCACTGAACTCTCAACAAAACTGAAATAAATTCATGAAGTCAAGGGATTCAAATTCAGACTCAGTAAACATGCATGTGCCCTGATAGCCAGGTACTGATAGGTGCGCTTATACCTCGCATGTGGTCCTCATGAGAAAGAAAGTCTGAACATCCTCATCTGTAGATAGAAAAAGTCAGGTTTAAAGAGAATGTGTTTGGGGGTGGGGGCAGGTCCCAAATGCTGCTAGTAAATTTCAGGGTTGAAATCGGCACCTAAGTTTCCTGCCATTTCTATATTACCATACTGTCAGCTGACCTATGGCTGATGGTTCCCAGCTATAATACTAGACCAGCACTGTATTATATGAAATGGTAGGCCTCTATCAAGAGTACCAATTACACTGTAAAAACAAGAAGAAAGTCTGAAACTAAATCCTAAATTCAGCGTTGGTTTGAGCGTGACTGTGTGCGTGTGTGTGAAACAGAGAATACAGAAAAATGTCATCACTCTTCCCTTTATTTCATTGGAAGATATTTAAAATAAATACCATAATTCTATGGAACTTGAAACACACTAATTGTGAACAAGAAAGAACATTAATGAAATACCATATATTTATAAATATCATGGTATTACAAATACCATGTTACAGTGGGAGGGGATGGACATCTAATTCAGTCATTTCATTCTGTCATTTCTGTAGCGCAGGCTGTGGACCACTACACAGAAATTCAAGAAAGGCAAACCAGCTTAACCGAGGTCACTTATTAATGGCAGGCGAAATACCTGATTAGAATCTAAATTCTTCTAGAAACTTTCTATGTTCATTAATAATACCATCTCACCTTAAGAAAAAGGAGTAGATCTCACCCTGCTCCTCCTCGTTAGAAGCAAAGACTGAATTCCAGAAAGATGAAGTGACTTGGCTAAGGTCGCAAGGATGATTCTGACAAGAACCCAGGTTTCCTGGCTCTCAGCACGTGATCTTTCCCACCACCACGGTGGCTGCCCCTTTCTCAGGGTCCTGATCCCACCGTAGTCCCACATGAGGAAATTTTTACCAGGGTACTCAGCAGAACATTCTCTGGCCTTTTTAACCTACCACTTACATCAATATCCCCAACCATATGTTGTGAGACAACGTACTTCTCTGAGAGAGGGGCTTTGATGGAAGATGGTTCAGAATGGTGCTAACTCTAGGGGGAAAAAAAAAAAGCCTTACAATTTCTGTCTGAGGAAGTGGGGAGGGAGAGAGGAGGAAGAAAGACTGATGGAATGTTGTCCTTGCATCTGCTCCATCCCCACAGTCCTTAAGCCATTTTAGGAGGGAAGTGATTTTACATTTAGTGGCCCCTGTATGCCCATCATCCCTCAGATGGGGTCACTCGTAATACTGTGGTGCTCTGCATCAGCATGCCAGATGAGAAACTGTTAGCTTCAAAGATCAGCGACTGTAAACATCCAACTGGTGACTCCTATTCTAAAACACATCAGTGCTCCAGTTATACAATGGTTATTCTAGTGGTTCTTCAGCAAAATATTACTTTGATCAATCAACCAATATTTATTTAAGGCCTATGGACTCTAAGTGTACTCACCTGTGGTGTCTACCGCCACAATTATTAACATAAAAAAGATTAAAAATGATGACACAATTGATTAAAATTAAAAAAAAAAACACACACATGGAAGAGAGATCAAGTTTTGAGCTACTAATTCTACTATATGGTTGAAATACGAACCATGACAGCACTGCTTCTCAAACTGTGAAAGAAAAGCACTAAAATAATTTTTTAGACAATTTTGGGATATCCTGATATGAAATGGTAGAAAAAGAAAGCAAGCATACAGTCTAATGGTGGGGGAGGGTGGCCGAGTCAGAAACAGGGGCAGCTACACAAAAGTCGCAGTAACTGGAAGGGTGTCACCAAACCCCACATTCCCCAGCCTTTCTCACTAGTAAACTGGGAGTTGTGTAATGTGCCCTCCCCCACGTACAAAGAAGTGACGTCAGAATGAGGAGACACGTGTGAAATTCCGTTGGAACTTCGTGTTACTGATGCAGATTATTTTAGAAACTTGCTTAACAGAGGTAAAGCCTAGATGCTATAACATACAAAGAGAACTGCTTTCCAAGGAAATCTATTTGCCAAAGAGGGGGAAAAAAACTTAAAACAATTCTAAAGCCACTTCTCGGCAAGTTGATGATATCTAGAAGCATTTCTATAATTCACACAAACATTAAATTGTTGGACACATCTATCTGCCACTTTGGTCTTGGGCGTTCTTTGATCAACCACTTAAAACCAGTCTCAGAGGTCTCCTCCCTTATATTTCAGCTTTATCCATGTTATAACACATTACAAAATAAACTCTGAAACAGAATGAACATTCTGGTACCTTTTTCATTTTAAAAAGTATTTCCATGTTTTCTCAGAAAAGCTATATATACTTTTTTTGTTGTCAACATTTTCTCATCAGAATCTCTTTGAACTAATTCAGGGCTCTGATGTGTAGGTTTAGAGGCTTCTTTTGGGGGGAAAAATGCTTGTAAATGTAATAAACATATATGTGTCAATATATTATGATTCATGATATAGAACCTTCATGTATAAACAAATTTAGCCCTTTCTTAATAAACGAGATTTTAATTTCTTTTTACACCTTAATGTGACATATCTTTCTTCAAAATAATGACTCGTTACTATCCTACACTTGCAGACTGCAAACAAAGACTGCAAAATCCTACGATTGTGTGATTTCCCAGCGACGTAATGCTCTGTGTTTTCTGAAAAACGCTCACACGAAGGACCTCCCCACAGCGTGAGGCGGGAAAGGACGCATCAGCGGAAACGGCTGGGAGCCCGCCGGAACGCAGGCCTGTGGTTCCCAGACCAGGCTGTGCCTCCTGAACGGCACTTTTCCTGTCTCTGGTTCGGTGTTAGGTATTCAAAAGCAAAATGCCCTTGGAGGACAGGGAGAAATTTCCCGCCATCAACACGGAGCTCTAAGCTTTGATGAGGGGAGAAAGCCAGAGGGGTGATGGAGAAGACCCCTGTAGGCGGGGGTCGGGTTCAATGGCTCGTGGGCGCCCAGTGCTCTTACCGTCCAGGTGGCTGACTTGGCGGTGCTGGACTGCTGGAAGGACACGTCGAAGCTGTGCGGGCCCGGGTAGTCGGTGTTGGAGGGGATGGCGGGCGACGGCGAGAGGGCGTCGAAGGTGGAGCTGGGCTGCGCGTAGGGCGAGGGCGCCGTGACGCTGTTCTGCGCGTGCTCTGTGTTGTAGGGGCTGGTGGACGAGGAGCCGTTCTGAATCTGCTGGTCCATGCTGTTCAGGAGCCCCAGGTTCGTGTACTGTGGCTGCGGGACACCCAGAAACCCCCACGTTAGCCATTTAAGCTGCAGATCATTGCTCCAAGAGAGGCATCATGGAGTGCATGAGCTCACATTTGCATTTAAGATCAAACAACTGATTTACGGTACATACTTCAAAACACCAAGAGAAGCCCGCGGCGCGTGTGTCTGTTTTGGGATGCCCTGCACACATCACACAGCTTCATATGCAGCTTTTAGAGGCTGTGATCTCCTCCAGAGCATTTGAAAGTAGATTATGTGCATTTTCACAAACTGGGCAGAAAGAGCCAGCGCTCAGTAGCTGCTTATGAATTCTTCCAAATAAACAAATCCCACCTGCTATTCTTTTTTCCTTCTGTCCTGGTATTCAGAATGAGGAAGACCACTGGACAGACATGTTCTAAAGGGGATTTAAGCATCAAATTGTTGTTTACAGAGCAAAATTGGTTGTTCTCCAAATTTCCTTTTAGTCTTGCAATTCTAAATTCTGTCCCAGGCTACCATCTTCCCCTCAAGGACCGGGTTCATGAAGACTGGAGGGGAATGGGTAGCAGGGTTAGGGAGAGGCAGTATATATTTTAAAAGATAACATGCTAATGTATCATCCAGGCACAGCCTAATTTTTCATCTGTTCTATTTTCTTTGGAGCAGTTTATTATTTTCTAAAGTAGAATATGTGTAAGAGAAATTTTGTCTGGTTATGATTAAAATTCTGTATTTGGTATAATTCAGAAATACATTAGTTCATATAAATTCTCTGTCAGATGCTTTTATTTCTTCTAGTAGAAGAGACGCAGAATAGGTTCTCAGTAAGACGTTTATGGAACGAATGATTTAACTCCTAATTTCATCAGCCAAAATCTCTTTACTGTATTACTCTCGGAGAGGGGAAGTGATTCGCTCAAGCATCAGCTAATGAGTAAAGAGTAGGGATTTTGAAACCAAATTTTCTGATTCTGAATCTAGGGCCCTGCCCACACCATCACACCTGTCAGCTTGATCAGATAATTCAAGCCATTCCTGAGTCAAATTGGACACATTGCCAGAAGGGGCCACCTGCCTGGGGTACCGTTTTCCCTTTGTAAAACCTTCTGACACAAGGAAACTTGATTGTTTCTTCAAGTTAGAGATGGGAAAACAAATCAAAAGCAAGAAGAAGAAGGGAGTCCTGTTAGTACATATTTTATAAAGGAAATAAGGAGTCTGGCTCTTCAACTGAAATATAACTCTTGGGGGGAGGGTAGTATAGCTCAGAGGTAGAGCACATGCTCGGTGTGCTCAGGGTCCTGGATTCAATCCCCAGTGCCTCCGTTAAGGGGAAAAGTAAAGATCATAATAAAAAATTTTAAAAAGAAATATAACTCTGAGAGTCCCAGATATAGTCAAACTATGGTGAAGAGCAAACTCACAAAGGAATTGATGCTTGAAAACAATTTTAATTGAACTTTAAGCATAATAAAATTATTTTACTAAACTTTAAGTATTCCACATGGGGAGGAGAAAGGACTCTTCCATTCCATTCAGTCCAGGGAGCATCTGTCTAAATGTTAACAGTCGCATGCCCATTCCATTACATTTATATATTCGAATTCCACTGCTGAATGCCATGTCCCCATTTGCTCTTCAAATAACGATTAATCTCTTCACATTTATCCCCCTGCTGACAAGAGCAGCTGTCAGTCTGGCCTTCTCTCCCCTCTAACTAATACAGCTCCCACTCCTCTCCTCCCCCCTAACTTCAGCTTCCCCTCTTGACAGGTGAGGCAAACTGCAGGTGAGACAACTAGGAGAGAAAAAACTAAAACCCGAGGCCCTGGCTGAATGAAAGCTTTGAGGTGTCCAAGCCTGCGGCAACAGTCCAGGAAGGGGATTGAAAAGAAATTATTATTTGTGTGCAAGTTAAGAGTCAGTCTACCAAGCACTCCTGAGCATCCTGTAGGAATCAGATAATGCTCCCGGAGGCACGTGCTTCCCTACAGCAGTACAATTAGGGAGGCAGCCGGCCCTGACAAAAGGGACAAAGAAAATCACCCAGCACTTTCTCACAGGCAGTAAAAAGCCTGTCTGTCGGGCCATCCCTCTCCTCCTTCTAGCTACACAGAATGGAACTTCAGCTAATTGTAGGCTTGGATGAGAACAAAGAACCATGGCCCTTTGAATCTTTTTTTTTTTTTTTCAATATATGTCAAGAGAAAAGTCTGGGGACACAGCTGTAAAACCCAGTGAGTAAACATTCAGTGCTTCTTGAAGGACTGAAGAGAAATGGGACAAACTATGGTTACCAAAGGGAAACAGGGAGAGGAATAAATTAGGAGTTTGAGATTAATGGATACACGCTACTATAGATAAAACAGATAAACAACAAGCACCTACTGTAGAGCACAGGGAACTATAGTCGATATCTTATAATAACCTGTAATGGAAAAGAATCTGAAATATATATATATATATATATATATATATATATATATATATATATACACGTACACACACACACATATATATGCATGTATATGTATGTATACGTATAACTACTTTGAGCCACTTCACTGAACACCTGAAACTAACATTGTAAATCAAATACACTTCAATAAAATACAAAATTTAAAAAAGAGAGAAATGGGAACTCTATTTACCTCAGAGGTACAAAGATGACCCCTTGGGACAGCAGTAAGACTGGACATATTGAGTGGTACCAAAGAAGTGGAAATTTTATTTCAAGTCATTAATAACATTAATATGGGAGTTGAGGGCTATGCCTTTAAATGCCATAATTTTTAATCTCACATAGTTCGGGTGAAATATTTTACTGGACAACAATGAGGGTTTGCCTCCAATGCTGACATCTCAATTTACATAACGTAAAGCTGGAGCTCTCAGGTTTGGGCAAAAAGCTGCTTGCTCTTCAAGACAAAAATAGGAAAACATATTGCAATTTAAGCTTTTCTCAAATTTTACTTTGAAGAAACAAAATCTAAGCAGTAGACGCAATTGTCTTTGTAAAAGAGAGCATGAAACCAACACCACCTTGCAGTTAACTAACCTAAAACACAGGCAACAATGACCCCACCAAAGGCAGAATCGTGTGACTGGAAATCTACGTGGATACGTTTCATAGCTTGATTCAAAAATCAATGTCAGAAACCTGTCATAGGAAACGGTACTTTTGAAGTCAGTTTAAAAAGCATTTCAGTAACAACAAAGGCAAAAGGTTCTTATTTGCTTATTTCTTTGATTTGAAGAGGGTGGACATGTTGACAAAGTACAATCGGAGGCCGAGGGCGGACCAACCTAGCCAAGAGGAACAAGGGTGAGAGAGGCAGGATGAGCGAAATTATTCACATGGCTCATTGCAAAATGATGCAAACGCAGGGCCTCTTGTTCATAAATTATTAAGAGTTTCAACATGGTGACAGAAGAGCGTTAAACAAAGCACGGGGCCCTTTCCTGACCGCACACTTTGCATGCCTATGAAGCTAGCTCTGTACCAGGTTAATGTGAATAACATTTATTTCTTATTTTCCACCAAAATGAAGCTGGTGAGGTGAAGGAAGCAGTACTTGTGCCCTTTGTTTACGATCAGTAATTAATCCATAAACACAGAAGGGAGAACTTTGTGTTGTGCTGGGATGCTAATGAGATGCCTATTTATAGTGACAGGTAAGATAGGGTCTCAGAAGTTAGAACATACCACTCATAAAAGTAACAAAAAGTACCCTGAGAAGAACTTTTTGGGGTACCAGATGTCCCATGTGTTTCTTATGTCACAAAAGCTATTAGAACATTTGAAATGTAATAGGAAGTAGATAGTCCCTTTCTAACCACAAGGTATCCTGATCCTGGAATAACCTTAACACACTTTATAGACACTCCATGGATGAATAGATGAAAAATGTTTTATACCAACCCTAACGTGTCTGAAAGAGACGGTCTTCTTTCCACAAAATATAAAAGATAAAGATGAACATAATTTGTCTGATAGCTATTATAAGCCTGAGAACGAATATAAGACTGGATTCAGACAAATGCTTCATTTCCTATAAAATAACTTTGAAATAGAAGGCTCATCGCTTGGACCCTGGAAAATTACCAACATCTGTAGCTGGAATGTATTCGCGTTCATCACAGATTTGCTGATCTGACCACAGAAAGGATGAAACACACCTGGGTCACAGAGACTTACCATACTCCAAGTAATCACAGAATCCCCTGAGGGTGTTCTGAAACAAGGAGCTGGTCTGGTGAGTGCGGGGATCCCCCGGGGCTGAACCTCAAATCACTTGCTTTCACCACCATTAGGAAAGAGCAAGGGTATAACTACCATGTCCAAGCACAGAAGGAGTGTTTTCTTGTTTTTGTTTGTTTGTTGTTCTCCTCCCATAAATTCTTTTGCATTCTCATAGGCATCTACAGACCCTGATTTATTTCTTCACTCAACTTCAATTTGCACATTTACAGTTAAAATGGCAGTACAGACGATAGAGTTCTCCTGACTGGTCATCGTTTTAAAAGTGTCCTATAAATGCGACCTCTTTAGTTTTATTATATTTTTCTTTTCTGGATTACATTAGTTGATGATCTTAAATTCTGAATCTATTATGGGCCTGAATCTTCTTCTTGCTCAGCAATAATGTATATCAGTATATAGCACTGTAAACAAAAGTCAATATTGAATACCTGGGTTTATACCCTCTTAAAGTTGGTAATGTAATTACTTTCCTATAAAATAACTAAACATCCAAAAAGAATTCCAATCAAGCTGTATGACCAGTGCAGTGAAACAGGAAAGTAGATATAATTTGCAGTTCTGAAAATCTCTCTCCAATTTTTCTGGCTCAGAGAAATTGTGTAAGTTCTTTTTCCTGGACATTACTATCTGTAATGGCTAATTTATGGCAACAATAGCTAATAATATATGACAAGAGATTAGTATAATATGGGAATGAGGGCCATATTAGGCAGAGAAGAGGTTACTTTTGGGATATATAATCCATTTATTTACCTCAATGTAAATGGACCCGTGTCACAGGAAACAGTAACTTGCCCAGATTTCATTTGAAAGAAATTAAATTGCTAATCCTTGACTGACTGTTAGAGGAGGCTAGGGAACTGAGCAGGCTTCAGCACTCCTTTTCTTCCTGAATGAATTCTAGTAATGCAGAACTCTGAACTTGGACTTTGTGACATGGGGTGTAAGTCCCAAAGCTGCCACTAATGTGCTATATACCCCTGGGCAAGGTACTTAAACAACCTGGACCTTATTCTCCTATAAAGTAAAATCAGTATAAAATTTAAGAGGTTGAATCTGATGATAAAACAGAAATGGTGCATTAGTTCTAACATTCTTAGGGTTGCCCATTCTCATGTACAATACTGTTTAAAAATAATGCCATGAGAGTGCTTTCAAAAAATGAGGCACCTGGTTATTTTTTTCCTTTGTATAGGTTTGCCAGACTGCGCCTACAAATCCAAAATGTTTCAGGCAGAGCATGTAGTTTCCTCAGCCAATATAACCTTTCACCTCAGACTTCATGGAGGAGCTTTCTGAACATTCTAACCACCTCGCCCCGGGAAAAGAAAACAGTTTTCTTCATGACCCTGGCTTTGCAAAGCATTCATTCGATTATGCTCTAGCAGACAGTACTACATTTTTATCCCCAAATATTGGCAGGATAGTGACTTTTCACCAAGCACTGCCTTAGGGAGAAATGCTTGTCATTTTTTAGTCTTCTACCACCTGCCTCACCTCAAAGAATGATTGGTTTGGTTTATGCTCAAATTAAACACAATTGACTTGAAGTGCTCCATTTGAGGTCAAGAAAATATTTGTATTATAATGTCAAGTTAAAGCACCATCTTTCCACCTTAAGAATTTATTGAGCATCACATTTTTTCTCCCAACCAGATTTTGTGAGGTATTTCATTTGTTTTGTCTTCCAAAGGATTCTGGAAATTGAGTGTTTGGAGGTAAAATATATTTGTACCTTATAATGAACAAAATGTAAAACTAAAGCATTTAAATGCACAAACCTAGAAAGACAGCCTGCGAAGAGTTTACTAGAATGTTTTATGTTTTGATACAAAGTGTCAAAATTCCTTTGAGGTCCAAGATTCCATAATTTAGGAGAGATCTCCCTAAAAGCTCCAGTCAACACTGACAAGGGCAGGAGAGACAAATAAATTCAAAGTTGATTAATCAGGTAGACAATAGTGTCAACAAATATTAGGCATAGCACTTGCAAAGCCAGGAAGTGTGAAATGCAGTGAAGCTAAAACTCAAATCCAAATACAGCTATGCTGTGTAGAGCTCAATTAAGGAAAAATAGCTTGGTGGGAGAGTGCTGGCTTAGCATGCACAAAGTCCTGGGTTCAATCTCCAGTACCTCCATTAAAAAATAACAATAATAATTTAAAGGTAAATAATAAGTAAACCTAATTACCTACCCCAAAACAAAAACAAACAAAAAAAGCAAAAAAAAAAGCAAAAAATAAACTTTAACTTCTATGATTTCATTAAGTGCTCTTTTCTAGTAATAGTGACAAATGAACAAAATTATAATCACAAGCATCTCAATTCTAAAAGAAACTGACATCACCATTACACACACCAAGGAAGGACTGGGCTTAGCAGAAAGCAGAAAGGTATAATTTTATATTCAGTAATTCCTGATCCAGATAATAGGAAAAGTATATATAGTTTCAGTTCTTAAATCAAACTAGGAATTATTTATTAAAAGTGGCTCAAAAATATGTTTCAGGAAATTTTTAATCTATAAAAAACAAATCCCTGTTTTAATAGCTTTTTAAGCAGACTTGGTAATGTTAAGAGAATAAAGTACGCAGCAATGAAGCTCTTTAGTGAAGGATATGCCATCTATAAAAGCAGGCAACTGTGATTTTTAGAAACTCACCAATAATGTTTTGTTGGTTTTCAAATTGAGTTTAAAATCTAAAAATAACTTTGATAATGTATCTGTCTAGACCATATCGGAAATTATGAGGTGGTTAAATGTGGATAACATTTTATCATAGGAGATAGCTTTGCTCCCCATGATATGAAACTGAAGACATACTAAAAATAATGGTGACTATCAAGAGTTTAAAAAATCTAAACCATATTTAGCATCCATATTCAATCCTCTCTGAAAAGAATATTAGCTATTATTATTACTACAAAATTCTTTGAGTCTTTACTATGTTCCTTATAGTGTTTAAGTGCTCACTTAATCCTCCTGAACTAGGTGGAATTATTATCCCAGGTTTTATACATATTTTATAGACGAGGAGACTGAAGTTCCACAAGATTAAGTGCTCGTGGTAGTAAGTGACAGAGCTTAAATGGGAAACCAGTAAATCTGGCTCAAGAACCCACTTTCTTAAGAATCCTTCACTCAGAGTCACTCAGACTTCTGCCTGGGATTTTTATCTAAGAGTTACACTCAGTGAAAGTATGCTTCTTTTATATCTAAAGAAAACATTTTCCACTCAATAAAGACAGGATATAAAACTTTAACCATTCTTAGAATGTGTTATTTGCCAAGAGTTAAGAGACTCAGCTCCTTGGAGCTACACCGGCAACTCCCTGAAGATGTGACCACATCACCTTCATGCTTGAACACCTGGACCTGATTCCTAATCTCTTAGAATAAAAGCCCCAAATCTTTAAGTGGCCTCTGTCACACTATTTGAAACCCTCCTCTTTGCTCACTGAAGAACAGCATTGCTTCCGTTTTTCAAAGGCAACCTCCTTCTGTCCTCAAGCCTTTTGCACACGCCAGCTGTTTCCCATCTCATCTTTCAGTTTTAGCTTCAATGCCATGTCCAATAGAAGCCTTCCTTGACTGTCCAGAGGGTTATTCTTCTTTGTTTCACATTGTCATGGCACAGTAATTTTTCCCTTTGCATCACACACATTATCATTGAAACTAATTATCTGTATAAATACTTTGTAATGTTGGTCTTCTCTGCTAGACCAAAAATTTATGAGTGATTATATCTGGCTGGTTTAGTGCTGTTGTCTTGTATCTGAAACAGTATCTAGGACATAGTAGATGTTCAGGAAATATTAAAGAATTAAATGCAAAACACTTCAAAATACAAACACCTTCAGAAAGTCTCTCTTTTATTCTAACACAACTAAGCATTGCTTTTGTATCTGCTGAAGTTAAGTCTGTCTCCAAATCAGAGTCACAATTTTACATACTACTGCCAGGTGAATGTCACAGTGCTTCTCCAACTACTCGCTATGACCTTCACTTTGTGCTTTGATTTGTTTTGGTAGGTGGGAATCGTGCTCTTAGCTTCAGCTTTTATGGGAACCAGTAGCAGCATAGCCAGTCCTGTCACTCACAAGGCAATGAGTAATCCTTGGTAGCTCACACCTAGCTGGGAAGTTTGTTAACGAGCTTCTACTTCCTTAAAACAAACACATACGCATTTTTGTGCCAAGGCAGTGTTTCTTACCTGATGGTCTAGATTTTGTATCTGATGCATCTAGGTCAGCAATAAGAATCCAAATCTTTGTGGTCATATAATTATTTACTTCCTACAGATAGTGCTCATGGCCAAATACAGGTTGCTTTGAAAAAAACAAAACAAAACAAAAAAACACCCAGAAACGAGCTTAGAGGAAGATGTTAGTTTCTGGTACACAGGCCACAAAATCGGGCCCTCCCTCTCTAATTTTCATGATTTTCTGCCCAGTTAGCTAGAACTCAGTTTAGAAAAATGCTGTAATTAAGGGCTTACAAATGCATGTTTTGAGGAACTGAGATGGTAGTTTCAGACTTCCAAATGGTTTCTTGTAAATGGTCTAAATTCATGACTTCATTTCCCAGAGTTTATAACCCCCCACCCCCAAAATACAGGTTGAAACACTAGCCTTTATTTGCAAATGGAAAACTAAAGCATGAAATAAGGGCCACACTGCTCAGTCGTACTATTCCATACATATGCAAATGAGGAACACTGGTTCCTAAATTCTTGCTTTTGCTTGTCAAGTTCTTTGCTGATTGCTACATTTTTCATTATATTTGACTTTTATAACATTTGCTTCATTTTTAACTGCAAGATAAAACCAAAGTTTCCAGCCATGCCAGAGTCATGCCTTACTTTGAAAAGACTCTCATCTATTCATTTCGTTCTATTTACCCCATTAGGAAAGTAACAATCAATCAGTTTAATAATTACAACAGTTCATTAGTGTGTTATTTAAACAGAAAAAAAAATGGTTCACCATTTTTAAGAACAAAACGACTTAAAGTTTTCTCAGACATCTTTTAGAAATAACACTATAGAAAATAAATGTGAAAGTGTTTGCAAATCATCAGGCTTTTCCCCCAGAGCAAACCACTCACATCCCTGGTGATGCTCAAGAGACATCAGGGGACAAAATGAATCCAGGGAACAGTGTGGAAGCAAGTAAACACTTTTACAAAGGGACTGCAATGTGAGATAAAAATCTAATCGGTTCAGTTTTGTAAAAAAAATCAAACACATTCCCTGTCCTCCCAGGTAATCAATTAAGCGAAAGCAGCACCCTCTACACTGTTTACCTCTGTTAAGAGAACAAGTCATTCCTTACTCAGGAAACTGCCCTGTCTTTTAAAAACTTTCTTGCCACTTGAAGTACAATGGAAACAAATACCTGAGCTCATTGAAAAAAAAAAAGAAAAAAAAAGAAAGAAAAAAAAGACTTGCAAGATGTCAGGAAAAACCATATGATTCAGAACATACAGGTGGAGACCAGGCTTGTACAATGTGTGTAATGGCGTTGCTTCCTGCTCAGATCAGTTACCAACAGCCATTTCTGCAGGTATGTACAATATGCCCTATTTTTATCTGAAGATACCCCTTCAAGCAGCAGCAACAGACACATGCCTCCGCTGCATTCAAGAACATTATTTGGTGACCTCAGGGAGGATACAGAGATAAATACCACAGATTGTCTACCCTCCAAGAGTTTCCAGCCTAGAGTCTGAGAGAGCAATGAAGGAAGCAGTGAGAAAGAGTTCAGAGGAAGCAGGAGTTATTCTGAATGGGGGAAGGGGTGGGATCTAAGGCATTCTTAGGGGTGAAGCAGCCCCCCCACCCCAGCAAGGCCTTAAAAACTGGAAGGGATTTGACCTGGAGATACATAGGTTGGGGGAGGGGGGGCAGCATGTTGGGAGCATAGAAGGAAGGCAGGGAAAGTGACTTCTCGGAATTCTCGCTAGTCTGATTTTCAGGCTTCCAAGCACTTTGGGATTCTCTACTGAGATAATTTCCCAGGCCTAAGGCTGATTATGGGCTTTCTGCTTTATCCAGTGTTACCCTTCCTCTCTGTGTAGAGCTTGCGGTGTCCTCAACTTTAGTCTGTGACAGAGTCTCACATGGTCTATTGCAAAGTAATCAAGCCATTCCCAAAACATCTGATGTTGCCCTTTGAGAGGGTAATGGTTTTCCTTTTAATTCTGATTCCATCAAGAGAGTGACACTAATCCAGACTGATTTGAGTAAACAGGGCATAGTCCCCTATTGTCTCTGTGATCTGAGAAAGAATGAACTTGAGAAAGATCACTGCCTGGATTGGAAGTGGCCCCTTTGGGTGTTTTGCGCAAGCTTGAAAGGAAAAAGCAAATGCCTGTGCAGAGTTCTTTCCAAGGCAGGCTCTCTTTGGGGGTGGTAATTCTCGTAGGGGTATTACACTAAACTGCACCTATTAGTGGCTTTAGCACCAATAAGAAAGTAGAGCTATTTCTTTTGTAGTGTTTCCAGAAGAGCTGACGAGAGTGTTTCATAAATTTCCGCCTCTGGCAACACACCACAGCTTGACTCAAAATCCCCTCTTTCAGCTTTTATACAGAAATCTTTTTTTTTTCTCTTCTTTTTCCATTGCAGACAAGATGGACTTCAGATGCCCAGTTTTGCATAAGATACCGGTGTTCACTCTACACACAGGCACTGATATTCCAAAAATGTTTTATTGTTGCCAGTTATTCCCTTCCCTAGAACCCACGCGTGCTACACCTTAACACTAGTTACCGAATTTTAAATTGACAGATAGCTATTATCCGGAGAAGCTCTCACAGAATGTACATGGCAGTGAAATTCTACTTTGTCTTTGGAAAAGAAACGAAAACAGAATGTATAAAGTTAGTCATTATCAAACATGAAATAAACTTAGCAATAAACTTAGCAATAAGAAATTTCTAAGATTTTGAGGGAACAGAAAATGGAAGGGAGTGCTTTGGGGACAGGACAGGTGTGCTCTACTACCAGATCAAATAAAAACACCCAATGCAGGGATGTACGAAGTACTGCTTCTGCAAAGACTCTTCAGACACTTCAGGTAACTACTGTTTTTCTGCAAAGGAGGTTGTACAGCAGTGTGGTAGTTTGTGAAACTTCACTGTTTCCCCTATTTTTGTCAAGTTAAAAGCAGAACAAACCACATTTCAACATTGGATATTTTTAAAATTCACTCTGTTAGTAGAGGGTTAGTGTGGTAGGGACAAGAAAGGAATGAGATACGAGCCTGGATATCCCCCCATTTCTCATAGAAATTCCTTCTCCCTCCTGCCCACCCCCTTTGCCTTTAAATCAACCACTAAGCTTCCTGCCCCCTGAAGCTCCCCTCACCGACCTCGCCATTCTTTCTTCCTGGGTGAGATGGAAGTGATGCAGGAAGTTGTGGAAGGAGACGATGCTAATATTTAAGTAAAGACTTGTCTTCCCCCAATATTTCTGTTCAAATCTTAAATTAAAAGGCAGATCCTTGTCCAAAGTGTAATTTGAAAAAAAGTTATGGTAACGATTCTTTTAATTTGATACCCCAAGATACTGAATTTTTATTGCTGGTGATTTTGGCTAAATTTGGGGGAGGGGGCTGTTTGGTTCTTAAATGATACATTCATATTCACTTCTGCTCTGATATTTCCCAGTTGGGTTCTCATCTTGAACAAATGTCGCACTTGGCATATTGTGTCACATTTAGCTCCAGAATTACTATCTGCTTTTAGAGCAGTGACTGGAGCAGAGTTCTCTCATTCTGAATCTAAGATGACTATTTAATAAATAAAGTTCATCCTCATTAACAGAGAATTTTGTTCCCAGTTTTGTTTAAGAATGTAATTAATTACCAAGTCTTTACAAGAGTGAGACACTGCATCTGTCTCTACAGAGGTCTAAGGAATGGGAACAGGAAACACTTAATTTTCCCCATACCAAGCAAGCATTTGGGTGATTTTTCTCCCTTCCTGCAGGATTGACACGTGTCCCTTCTAGAGCATGAAGATAAAGTTTTGAATCTCAGGTTCTGAACACTGCCCATACGTTCAAAATACGCATGGGTTGTAGCTCGTAGTGAGACAAAAGCCTTTACCATTCTTTTTTTTTTTTTAGCTTTCCACTTTGACATACCTATTAAATATAGATCAGTATTTAAATCAACATTCTCTTTGCAAGTCAATATATCATGTGCTTTCTTTCATTTGGTCCTATGCAGTTGTTCTTTGTATTTTTTAATTAATTTTCTGCCTTCGACCCAGAATGACCTTCCTTCCTTCCCCCTGTGGCTAAATTCTGGTTCTCAAACTATGTGAAATATTACCTTTGTCATGAGCAGTTTGACCCATTTCACGGTCTTGGAGAGCCTTTGGTGCCTCTTACCATATTCTATTTTATACCAGAGTCACTTATGAATACCTCATATACACACTAGGATTGTGAATTCTCAGAGGCCAGTGGCTGCAACTTTGTTATTTTTGCTTTACTTACAGTGCCCAGCACCAGCACCATGACTGCACTTAACTAGCTCTCAGTAAGTGTCGAGCTGTAAGGAAATGCTTTTTTTTGTAAGGGAAATAATCTAAATGATTTGTGGTTGGGATAGGAAAATCACTGTAACTAGTTTACAGCCAAATATACACTACCTTTTTTGGGGCGGAGGGAGGTTGGGGAAAATACTGAAATAAACAGTGGGTCTTTATTTATAGGATGACTATATACTTTATCTTCTAAGCGGAACACTTTTGAAAGAAAAAGGGGTGCTATTAATAATTAGATTTGAACAGCATGTATAAATAAGGACAAAGACCAATGGTTCCCAACTTATCTATGGCAGGAACCACAGCTGTTAAAAAGAGCTATGGGCAGAGAAAACAAAAGTTGCATGAGACTTTGGAAATGATCCATTTCTGCCCCTCCAAAGGCTCCAGAGACTTGGCGGATGTTCTTGCAAAGCAAGCAGCCAATGTGCAATGCAGAGAAATGCATTTTTATACTCGTAGGCAGTCCTGAACAAAGGCAGTTACCTTCGCCAAGTGCTCCAACTACACCATTCCTCCATTTGAAATTCTTCTGGGGTTTATCATTGCCACTATAGAGAACGTGTCATGGCACTCCGTGAGCCACTCTACCTTACATTTCTGCCTTTATTTTCTATTTTCTAATTCTTTCATACTTCCAGTTCCATCAGAACTATTTGGCATTTCTGAGTACACCAGTAGTCACCCCACCTCTGCTGATGCTTGCTGCTTCACCCGAGATCCTCCTTCTCTCTTCTATTTCTAAAGCTTTAGAAAGTCCTACCTGTCCTTCTGAGAGTAGCTGCATCACACAGATACATGTGGACTTTCATGATCCTCCTGCTTCAGGGTTCTTTCTGTTTGCTCACACTTCTCATATGACACTAAAGATCTGTCCTCTATTATAACTGTCCTGTATCTATTCATTCCCCCAGGAACTGTAAACTGTACAACTGTGTCTTACTTGGTTGCATTTATTTAAAAAGAGTAAGTCAGTCCTTTTTCTAACCTAAGTTTCTCCTCCTCAGTACTATTCTTCATGAATATTGATACATTTCGACTTACTTAAAAGGTATAAGTGCAAATTATAAAATGTTTATAGAGTTAACCCACTAATAAGCCACACTTCCCTGTTACTTTCTGCCTCCAAATTGTGTTTTTAGGAGAAGATTTGGAATGAAATTTATCCCTTAACCCTTAGATCAACTGCTGTAACTTGACACTTCAATGCATTCTCTTTCAGAACCCAAATCAACTCTCCTATGGAATATCCTTCATAGGCAACTCATTCCACTAAATTGGCACTGGACAATACTGCTGTATCAGTCATCTAGTCATCTGACTTTTTTCTCATCACGTATTCAAAAGAAAATTCTGAGTCCATTGGCCTTGGAGGAAGTTTCATCTTCAAGATAGTAAGACTTTTACGGAAATAACCAAGTTATTTTCCACTGAGCTGTCTTTTGGGTGTCTGTTTGCTCTTTCTTACTGACTGACATAAAACAATTAGGCATTGAGAATGCAGTCAGTGGAGGAAAAAGTTTAATTTCATACTGTTACTAGGAAGAGGAGGATTTTCACCCATCCCCCCCAACCCCGCCAGCACAGATTCCCTCCCAAAGCAATTAAACGCACCTCAGTGAAAGCTTGGGTACATTTATGGTAACATATTTCTCAATTGTTTGACCCATATCTTTCCTTGATAAACAGAAAATCTCATGACTTCAAATACATACTCTCGTACTAGGGAGAGTACAGACTCTAAATTCCTTGTATGCTATTGTCTAGGAAAGTTTTAGCAAACTTTGTATTCAGGAAATACTAAGTAGTTTGATGAAAGAGCAACCAATATATATTTTTAACCAGCCATTCATTCACCCTTCCTACTGCACTCTCCACACCCCCATAGGGGATCACTGCTCTTCTAGAAAACAAAATAAACCAAACATGCTTTTTTCCTTATCTAGGTAAAGGAAAAGTGATTTATTATCACCACTCATTTTTCCAATAGTAGTGAAGGAAAGTATGATCTGTGATCTGTGATCTAAGATCTCTTTCTCCCAGTCCCCTCTGGGCTTGAGGGCAACCACTCGTAAAACACGTAGTCCATCTGCGGCCGCAGCGCGGAGCGGGGAGCGCAGCCCCGCTGACACCTCGGCTGCGTCTGCAGCTTCTGCTCCTGACCCACAGCGGATTTCACCTACCCTGGTACGCATCTCAGACGCAGCACTGCACGGGAGAGCTAAGCATGCTACGTTTATTCACTACAAAGAGAAAAACCGCTCCCATGGGAGAAACCTGTGATTCAGCCCTTAGGAACGGTACTGGGAGAGGAAAAGACTATTTCCCTTGCCAAGGAGGTCACTTAATTGGCAATGACCAGGACTCCGAGAGCTGGAACTGCTGCCTCAGCGCTTTTCTTCCCCCTCACATCTCGATTTGCACGTCAGTTCCTTCCGGAAACTTCTTTGGAGCACTTACCATGAATCACAATAGCCCTTTTAAGAGTGTCTTACATCCCTTTTAGTATTGAAGAGAAAAAGGTTAAGTAAATGGGACTCATTTTTATAGCTTTAGCTCTCTCAGCTACAGAAAGAGGAATCCTTAACCTCGATGTGTAAAATGAGGCGTTCCAGCACATGAGCCCAGAAGCCCTAGAGCAGCATATCCCATTCACCAAAGTACCTTTCATCTTCATGCAGAAGCCCAGATGGGGATTTTTAATAAAATGTCATCCTTTTAGGGAGGAGTCTGAGACTCTCTCTGTAACACACACACACACACACACACACACACACACAGCCCAGTTTTCTGGCAAGAAAATTGAACCAAAATTTGATCTGTGAAGAATTTCCTTTCTTTGGCGCCTCACTCTCCTCTCCATGTCCGAGACCAGTCCCAGAGGCTGTGTGTGCTTGCTTGAGGCCTCTTCATTGTGACCTAAGGGTGGAACCTTAAGCCGTGCCTGTTACATCCTGCTCGCTCCTTTCTCCTCCCTTCCGGACCCTTTCCTGTTCAGTTAACAGTTTCCTCAATTCCAGCTCTGCTTGGGGGAAAGCTCTGGAAAGTTGTGGAGAAGGAGAAAGAGGAGGAACAGTGTTCTTCTGTTGTTTTTCAGTTATCAGTCCAAGGAAGTTGCTAGCAAAATAAATTTTAAAATTATTTGAAATCAGAGAACAGGTTTTTGTTTCCTGACAGTTTTCACTCTCTCCAGGAGCAACATAACTTTTTATTCTTCATCTGCCCTTTTTTTTTTTTTTAACAATTCTTGGATGTTAATCATAAATGGCTGATTCTGCATTGACAGTTAGTTACCAATAAACGTTATCTGAAGGCGCATGCTAAAACATTGTAATTTTGGCAGGAAATTCCTGGCTTCTTCAGGACCCTGCGGTCCCAGGCATTGCATATACCTAGACATAGACCTGCATTTCTACAAAGGACTAGATTTCAAAACACAATCCCTGCACAAAAGAGAGCCAGTCTTGAGCAACTGAACGGAAATGAAGCCACGAAGATAACTCAGGAGACACACACTAGCGGAAGGGTATAAAAATCATGATGGAGAAAGACGCAGGAGGGTAGAGAAATTCCGCCATATTTTTTCATCGGCATCCTCTGTGTTCATGAGCAGCATTTTAAGAGAACACAGACAGCTGCTACCTCTCGAGCACTGACCACGCGTTACCTGAAGTTCTGGAGAACACAGACTCATGTAAAGCTATTTTCTTTAACCATGAGGAGGCCATACGTCCATGTACAGCATGACTCCTTTGCCTCTGTAAAAGCCACTCACTCCTACAAACACCTTCTAATCACTGCTTTCGTGCGTTGTTTTTTGTTTCATGAGAAATTGCCATTTCTTTCCACTTTATATCAGCTTCATACTTTTCTTACAGATAGCGCTAACCCAACTGTGGCTTCTACCCTTTTATACTTAGACACACACAGATCCCAGCCTGCTTGTAAGTGGCCGTGCCTGAAAGAGCTTCCGAACAAACACAAAGTCACATACACTCTGAGCGACAGAACATTTTTTTAATGCTTAAAACTGGACGACATTGGATTCAAGTTGAAACAAGATAATCATAAAAGTTACCTCCATTTAAAAAAAAAAAAAAACACAACTGCTTGGTAACATTTTAAGCTAACTCACAATATTAAAGCCAAACAAGAAACTCAAGTTTCTCCACTGAGGACAAGCCAGCCTGCTTGAATGTTTTAAAGGAAAATAGGCACTTCCTTTTCCTTCTGTAGATAACTCGATATTTCCCCTGCTATATTTACACAGTTCAGGTGTCTGGGCAATAGCATGGTCAATGGGAGAGCAGGCCCTGCTCTGCAGCCCGCTGGGGACGCTTCCTTGTGCCGTCTGCCTAGAGTCCTACGCACTTTGTTTTGATTTGTAAGGAGCTCGATTTCAGTGCTACAGTCTACTTTCCAAGCGTTCACCTGCTAGCATTTTCAACAGAAACGCTGAACTGCCTCTCTCCACACTGCACACCCCCCCCCTCCATCTGATTAGTGTCAACACAGCTGCCCTATTCTGAGGAATGTAAACTAATATTGTTGTTAGACCTCCCTCAACCTTAGGAAACTTCCTCAAAGCATTACAGTCTCTTCAGGATGTTTTTTTCTTATCCCTCTGCCCAGAGATTTAAATCCCTGAGACAAGCTTGTCGAGGAGGGATCAGGGAGGCGAACACCAATTCCTTAAATAAAATCCTATCTGCTAGGATCCACATTTACATGTACGCATGCATGAATATTTAATAATGCATCACCCTGGAATAACTCTGTCATTATACAGGGAAAGTCAAAATCAATCACCAGATAACAGACACCTTAGTCAAGTCCCCTCAGGATCTCCGTGGGTCTCTGACAGAATTCAAAATGAAGTTGGCTTAAAAATCTTAAAAACCTGGTTATTTTGCAAAAAAAAGCTTCATTTGCTTTTAGGATGAAGTCTGGAGAAAGAACTGAGAGCTTAACTGAGACAAAATCAACTAATTTGTCTTACTGGTACAAGAATACCCAACAGAGGAGTCATTTCAGTGGATCTAACAATGTGATCTGTCTCTCACAATCTGTTCTATACAAAGTGATTTTACAAACTCCTAAATATCAGGCCTCTTCACATACATAACATCACCCAGAAATTTTTCTCCTTCCTTTTCTCCTACTGTTTCATCTTCTACTCATTAAAAACAAACAAACAAAAAAATCTAATAGTCACCACAGAAAACATTAACCAAGAAAAAGAGATTCCTATACACATTTTGCCAAAACATTACATTGGGTGACCGAGAACCACAAATATGTAAGCTTTTATGTAAAAAAATAGAAATGAAATAGCATCTCTAAATGGAGTGCTAAAATCTGAAAGCCTTACCTCACTAAATTGAGTCTGGGCATTGTTTTCCAGGTACAACATGTTAGCTGTAAAATTGATCAATGCCGCTGTCCTCTCTTCTGGCTCCAGGATTTTGCCAACCCCCCCACCCCCTCTGAGACCCTTACAGTAGGAGTCTACTAGGAAGATAACAGAACTCAAGTCCCTCTCTCTTTCTGTCCCTGTACATAATTTTAGGTTCCCTGATATATACCCAACTATAGGCATGAGGGGCGGGACTCTTCTCTTTACCTGTCCAATCCATCAACTTCCACCTGGACTCCTCCACTCCAATGGAGTGAGGCCTCTCCCATCTCATTAAGTAGTTAGAATTCCTTATCACCAATCTTTAAAAGAAAAAGAAAGAAAGAGAGGGGGAAAAAAAAAAGCAGGAGAGAGACAGACAGGTAAAACTTTCCCTTGTCTCTTTCATAGAAAAGTACACTCTCTCCTGAAAACAAAATCTCCCCAAACCAACCACAATCCGTGCCACCACCAGGACTTGCAGAAGGCACTTCAGAAAGTTATTTTACGCTCTGCAACTGAAAAGTAAAACTTTAGAGAAAGCTCTTGGAAACTGTTTTTTTGTTGTCTCGTGTTTAACCTAGCTGTGGAGTTGCCAGAATGATTACACAAAGTCAGAAATTTGGGGAAGATACTCAAATCCATGCTTCTGTGTCCTGAACGTAAAAATTGAAATCCCCTGCCTGATAGGCGAAGCGTTTTCAGCTTATTCTCCCCAGAGAAATGCCAGTGGTTTCATACAAAGCTATGCCAATATAAACTGCTTGATTGTTTAGAGCCTGTTTCAATAACAATTTAAAACATTGGTCCCGTTAACTTGTAAAAACAAACAAACATCCATATTATGTACAGGAAACAGAAATCCTGGGAAAAGTGCCCATTTTTTTTTTTAAAGCCCTTGGAAAAACAAAACAAAAAAAAACTGCTTCTTTCTATCATAATGTCTTGAGACGTGGAATCAATACCATAGCTTATCTATTTGAATATTTATTTCCTCTACCGTATCTAGTTTTTACTAATGTTCAAAGATAATATTTTTTATAAGCAGGTAATAAATTACCAATGGAAAGAATAAATCTTAAAATGTGAGAGACCAAATAGCTTTTGCCTTAAAAATATATTTACATAAATATATAGCAACATTCATATTGAATCTGGCCTTGCTTGCCATGATTTAGAGAAGATGAAGTGTACCCTGATGGTGATTGTGTGATTCACTAAAATATGCTCATTACTCTTGAGTACTCTATGTAATTCAGTTAGATTTATATCTAAACACCACTCCTCGACCCACATTTGGGAAGCCAAATTCCCACTGTCCTGCCTGAAAGTTACAACTGGCCAAGATACCTCTAAGTGAATATTTAGATTTTTTCTAAAGTTTGGAAGATTAGAAGAAAATTCGAAACCAGGATAGATTAGTATATCAACTTTAAAAATAAAGTGTGCAAATACATTCATGACTTGTGGTGTGCCTCCTCTTTACTTCACTTTTTGCATCCATAAATATGCATGCACATAAAGGATGGTATGACTATGGTGTGATATTTATTTTAAAGCCCCTAAGTTACTGGTAGGAATGTTTCTTTTTTTTTTGCAAAAAAAAAA
This sequence comes from Vicugna pacos, assembly GCF_048564905.1. NCBI lineage: Eukaryota > Metazoa > Chordata > Mammalia > Artiodactyla > Camelidae > Vicugna > Vicugna pacos. The sequence continues at coordinate 57,335,745 of NC_132987.1, read as the reverse complement.
TTCGGTAATATCATTTGATCACAAGTGTCCAGGAATATGACAACACTGTAGTGCTACAAATTTATAGCAGATGTGATGTTCATTTCTTCACTGAAATATTGGGAAGATGGCCTCTTACTACCTGTAATTAACCAGATAAACACTGGCTACAAGGCCAAAAAAAAAAAAAAGAAAAAAAAGAAATAACTTGCAAAACGCAATTTAATTACGCTATGTGTTTAAATTCAACACCCACTGACAGCTTCCGAGTCCATAGCAGAAAGCAGATAGCTGTTTCCCTAACGCTGTGCTCTGGCCCAGTGGTTCAAAAATTTGGGTGACCCTGAGAATCATCCAAAGTGCCTGTTTTTTGTTTGTTTGTTTTTTGGGGTATTTTTGGTGGCTGAGTAAGCCTTGGTAATAGCTCATTTATTTTATTTTATCTTTTAATTTTTGTTATTGAAGTATAGTCAGTTTACAATGTTGTGTCAATTTCTGGTGTACAGCATAATGTTTCAGTCATACATACACATACATATATTCCTTTTCATATTCTTTTAAAAACAGACTTCTATACCTGGCCTCAGATCTACTGAATAAGACTTTCCAGGGTAATGGGCCCCACCTCTGCATTTTCGAATGAGTCAGGTTTGGGAGTCTGTCTGGAGTAAATGCTATTAGCACAACTGCCCAGAATGTCACTACTGGATTCTTTTTCACACTAATAAATTAGTGTCACCATTTGAACTAAATCTAGGACTCACAGTTTTAGACGTTGATGATATTCTATCAAAATGTAAGCAAAAGTCTTTCTCAAAGTCAGAAGATTCCCAGCAGGATTTGATGGATTAAAAAAATCAACTTCTTTCTATCTACCTCTTTAGCCTTCAGCATGTGCAAGACTGACTGTGCTCTCTATGTAACATGTCTACCAAGATTCCAGACGAAATGGGAGATGTGTATATCTTACATATAAGATATGCTGTGTCTGCTAAGGCTCCTTGTGTGTTTTGGCAACTTGAGGGGAAGGAGCGCTGGACTGGGGGTTACGGGAGTAACGATGAGATATAGCAACTGTTCCCAACTCTGGGCCCTCAGGGCGAGTAACTTAACCACTCTGAATTCAAGTTCCTCATCTGTGAAATGAGAGGCAGAACTAAATGATTTCTAAAGACCATTACAAAGGTAAGAGTCTCTGCCCAGAATTCGTGAAAGTGATTTAGAGGATTATTCGCATTTCTCTTCTTTTACTTGGATATTTGTACCTCAATCTGCTCATCTCTGAACTGTACAATTAAGCAGTTGAGTTGCACAGATACTAAGATGCTTAAATGACATAAAGAAAAAGGAACAATGCATTGGGAGTAGGGGAAAACCTGTGTTTTTTGCTTTGAGATATCCTCATAATAAATTTACTAATAACTACTAATCCATTTACATTTGAATTCAGCACAAACATTTCCATAAAAGAACTAATTAAAACACATCTGATAATGTTTGATTCGAGAACAGGAGTAAATATCTGGTGTAAATATCATGTATTTATTTAAGCAGGAGGTGACAGAGAAGCAACAGTTCCCTGTACTTGCCACGCAACGATGCTTATCTTGGATCTCAAAGGTTTACTAATGTGCATTAATTTTCCTAACAACCTAGTGATGTACGTAAGTATTATTATCCCCATTTTGCAGATAAAGAAACCAACTTGAAGATCTTACGTGGGTTTCCCAAGTCCTCAGGAGTCAGAACAACTTTATTTAACTTTACTTATAGCTCCTAATGTTTCATTCTCAGCCATTTCCCTCAAATTCCTCAAAGCTTCATGGGCTCAGAATCAGGAGTCAGCCCTGTCTCCTGGATGAAAATGCCACAGTTGTAACTCCAGTGCATTGGAAGCAGAAGCCATTCAGGATGTAAGATTTAACACATATATTTTACTGGAATAATACTGTCAAAATTTTGTTGAATATTCTTCTTAACTGAGATTTGTAGATACTAATATATATAAAACAGATAAACAACAAGTTCATACTGTATAGCACAGGGAACTATATTCAGTATCTTGCAGTAACTTATGGTGAAAAAGAATATGAAAACGAATATATGTATGTTCCTATATGACCAAAGCATTGTGCTATACACCAAAAATTGACACAACATTGTAAACTAACTATACTTCAATAAAAATATATAAAAAATAGTTACATAGAAGCTCTTTATAGATTAGAGATATTAATCCCATATCATAAGTGTTGAAAATATTTTTCTGCTGTGTGTTTGACTGTGTGTGTGTGTATGTGTGTGAATATGTGTTTCTGGTGTTTCAAACTCATATATGGTTTTATGGTTTGCTTTTTGGTGTAGAAGAATTCTAATTTTTTCATAGACAAATTTATCATTTTTCTCTTATGATTTATTACTTTCCAGAGATAGTTTCAAAGGCCTTTGCCAGCCCAACGTTATAAAATCCTTCAGCCATATTATCATTTCATATTATTATGGGGTTTCGAATTTTTTCACATGCAAATCTTTTAACTTTCTGGAATTTATATTACGGTGAGAATCAAATGAAGAGCCACTCCTACCCAAAATATATAATTCATCTTCATCATTTTATTGAATAATTTTTTACTCTCTAATTTAACATGTAATTTATAATATACCAAATATCAATGGCTTGATTTTAAATCTCTATGTGAGAAAGTCAAGCAACTATATACATCTTTGGCACACAGGCAGTATTTGAAGTTCTTAATCCATGCTATGTAAGGTTGGCTAGGGAATAACAGGGTACCTAAAAAAATCTTGAAAGTTAAAAATGGAAGCAATTTTATCTCCCAGATCCATGTCTGCCTCCTGTGGCTGGGGTAAGTATAGAGAATAGGGAAATGTTTGTTTCATGAAGCCATAACATGGAGTTAAGTGTTTTCGTGGGTTCCCTCATGAAGATCCTAGTTCTACTGAGTTGAGAGAATAGTGAAGTTAGAAGAGGCTTGGCTAAATTTGGTAGGATTAGGTAATCATTTATTAAGGTAAACAAAGACTGGTGGCTTGTTTTTATAATGGCAGTTGAGATTCCAAGAGAGAGTATATAGCTTGTTCTAAACGTCTCAACCCTCTATGCTTTAACCAAAAATTTACCTGAATGAGGTAGAAAAATGAGTATCTAGCAATATCTTCACATTATCCACTCCCTCTGCAGACCCTTACCATCAGTTTATCTTTTCTTAAAGAACAGCTATGATCATGTCACTCCTCAGAATGCATCAGTGCCAACGGGACAGAACCAACTATTTCTATAGGCACCCTTCTACACCTCAACACAGGCCGGTCGCAGGCTACCGTCTCAGCCTTATCACCCCTGTAGTCCATGCTGCTTGCTACCTGCTGGCCCCAGCAGATATTTCTGCCCCTCTGCTCAGTCTGGTCCTTCAGGTTGGAAGGTCTTCATTCTCTTTACTTGATAAATGGAAGCATTTTCAGATTCTTTAAATGCCTCCTTCATGAAGAGTTCTCCAATTCCTTACATGTTCAATCTTATCCTACTTTACATGAATGTATATAAAAACAATAATAAAACATTACCTCACAATGCAAAAATTTGTATATTTGTCTGTCTCTGCCACTGGGCTATGAACTTTTGAGGTCAGAATACATTTTTGTTCATCATATCACATCTTATGTCTAAAAGCTTGATGAATGTAAGTTCAATTAAACAATTTAATTCTATAAGAAAAAAACTACAAACTTGAACTATGGACTCTTTACCCAAAGTATTTATTATGACACGGATGCCTTTCCTGTAGGAATCAGTGTACAGCACCTAATTACAACATAAGAGAGAGAAAAATGATACTTTAACCCAAGGACAGTACTTCCAAACTTCAATAATTATTTGTCAAGAAGGAAACTTGTCAGCATGGTAAGCCTGCAATAGTCAAAAGTGGTTGGGGTTTTATAGAGCATGTGTGAAAGTCAAGAAATGTTGGGACTTTCCAAGTTGCTACAGCACAAAATCAATTAGATCATTTTAATATCAGCCACCAAAAAAATCAAAGGATGACCAGACCAGCAGGGCACACTGGTGACTTTCACAGCACTAACCTTTCCCAAGTTAAGTGATTTCCTTCCTTTCTTGCTCCAGATAGGTGAGAAGAATTAGCATTTGTAGAAGTTATTGAAGGTCACTAAATTAATTCACTGAATCAATTCTCTCTTAAGTCTAAAGCTAAATTCTCAAGCAAGATAAAAGGTCACATCCATTTTAGGGTCACTAGCCAGGCTCTAAAAGATGATTAAGCCTTACAGGTACAGAAGGGGAGACAAGTTCTGTCCTAAATCATACAGATGTACTCAAGCTACTCAAAATATATATATATATTTATTCTTGTAAACCTTCAAGTGAAGGTAAAATGGTGGACAGATTCTCTCTTTGTATATTTTACTAGTCAGATACTCTTCAAAGGACTTTATATATATCAAACTCATTTAATTCTCATAAAAATGTATGATGTGTGTACTGTTATTACTCCTGTCTTACAGATGAAGATGAAGACACTGAGATGCTCAATGTTGAAATCAAGATTCAAACCTGTATATTTCTACCCCCCAATCCACACAGACACTGTGCTGTAGGGTTAGACTATGTCTTCATTTTCATCTCCCTCCCTTATATTTATCCCTCCTCCGCTGTCATGTCTGTAGCAGTCCTACAGCTCATTTACCAGACATCCCACTCTATAATTATAATAACAGCATTTTAACCACTTCCCTGGATTTAGATAGTGCCTTACTTATAAAGGGATCCAAAACAGCCCAAAGCAAATATGTATACATATGGAAAAAGATAAGATCATTTCCAATATTGTCTTTAACTTGCATTTTAAAATTTTAGAGTGCAAAAATAGTGTGATATTTAGAGACAAAAACTAAAAAATAAATATCACCTGTAAGCATAACACTCATAGAGCATTATTGTTAAAAGTTTCCATGGTCTTTCTGCTACGGTTATGTATGTATTCTGTAAGCAAAATTGGATTATATCCAATATATAATTTTTTAGTTATCATAGTACTAAGAGCATTTTCCCATGTTAAGTATTCCTACAAGTAAAAGCACTGGGTCAAAGGTTATGAACCAAGTTACTTGACAGGTACAGAATCAAGTTAGTTTCCAAAGGGCTGAATCAAATTGCATTTGTGTGAGGATAAGAACCACAGGGTTAGAATAATGTTTTCCAACTTTACAAGCGAAAAATAATTTTTCTTATTTTAATACGAATCCTCTTGATTGAGAGCATAATTAAACATATTTCAATGTGTTCATTAGCCCTTTGCATTTCTTCTTTGAACCACCTGTTAATGTCTTTTGCTTTCTCCTCCAATCCCTACACTGTTGGAGTAGTAGTATTTTCCTCATTAATAAAGATATTACCCCTTTGACAAATATGTCATATATTTTCCAAGTTTATTTATTTTTTAGTATTATATATATTGAAAGAGAAATTCTGATTAGTTTGTTACATAAAAATGACTTCTTAGCCATTTATCCTCAAACCTAGAGTCAACCACTGTTAAAATATTGGCATATTCTCTTCCAAAGATATGTATTCCATATACATCTGTGTGCTTTAAAACTGAATATATGATAATATATATTAAGGCCACATTTTATTAAATATGTATATATGTAATAAATACATACATATGCTTATTTTTTAAATATAACCTGTTAATATGATTACATACTCAGGTCATTATACTCAGGTATTTTTATTAAACCCTATGTTTTTAAATTGCTATATAGTCCTATTGAATTAAGTTAGCCACTCCCCATTAATTGGCATTCAATTTGTTTCTATTTTTCTTTAACAATATAATTTTAAAGCAAAAAAGTACCATACTTTTTATTAAAATACATTATTAGAAGCTGCATTATTTGATTAAAAGATACTAAAATATTTTAAAGGCCAATAGATGCTACTAAAGTGATTTCCAGATATTATACCAGTTTATGTTTAAACCATCAACGTAAAACAGAGCTCACCCTACCACAACATCATTAGCAGCTACAATTATCTTAAATATTTTAGTATTTTAGAGTAAAAATATACAAACAAAATGAACTTTCTCCTATTGCTATTATACATGATTTATTAAAATGAACATACTCATCTCCATCCCCATTAACTGGTCTACTTTGGAAAGTGCATATTTTAAATCAAACCAACCTACATTTGAATATTGGTGTGCTCACTTAGCTTCTTTGAATCTTCATCTGTAAAAGCAAAGTATCACCCTATGTTATAACATTTAACTTCCTAACCAACCCTATAGCAGTAATTTCAGTACACTTTTATCCTTTTATTTCTCCTATCTGTTGTTCTGGACATGCTACTAGATACCTTCTAAAATTCTTATTTTTTAAACACTCAGTTTTCTAATATTTCAATAGATGGTCTGATTAAAACTATATTTCATTCTTTTTTATGACTGAGTGGTATCCCATTATATATATGTGTGTGTGTGTGTGTGTGTGTGTGTGTGTGTATATACACAACTTCTTTAGCCAATCATCTGTCAGTGGACATTTAGGTCTTGGCAATTGTAGATAATTCTGCTATGAACATTAGGGTGCATGTGTCCTTTCAAACTGCAGTTTTCTTTTTTATGACTGAGTAGTATTCCATTATATATATATATATGTGTGTGTGTGTGTGTGTGTGTGTGTGTGTGTATACACAACTTCTTTAGCCAATCATTTGTCAGTGGACATTTAGGTCTTGGCAATTGTAGATAATTCTGCTATGAACATTAGGGTGCATGTGTCCTTTCAAACTGCAGTTTTCTTTTTTATGACTGAGTAGTATTCCACTATATATATATATGTGTGTGTGTGTGTGTGTGTGTGTGTGTGTGTGTGTGTGTGTGTATACACAACTTCTTTAGCCAATCATTTGTCAGTGGACATTGAGGTCTTGGCAATTGTAGATAATTCTGCTATGAACATTAGGGTGCATGTGTCTTTTCAAATTAGAGTTTTCTCTGGATATATGCCCAGGAGTGGGATTGCTGGATCATATGGTAAGTCTATTATATACTTCAATCAATCAATCATTCAATCAATAAATAGTGAGGTTAAAAAAAAAAACCTATGTTTATTCCTCTCCTTTTTACTTACTTTCATATCCTCCAAACAGCTGCTGCCACAGTAAGTGGTCATAGACCACACAGTCAACTGCCAGCTTGGAGGAGTGAAAGAGCACTAGAATCAACAGTAGAAATCTGGGGTCCAGGTCTCAACTCTAATTTCGAGTTAGTCCTTTTTGTTCAGTGGATGGATAATCAACAAATAATCGCTCAAGCTAATTGCTAACACATCACCTTTCGTTCTGTTTCCATACTGGGACATACTTCAGTATGGTACCAGCTTTTAAATAATTCACCCTGCCTAAAACCATAGGGAAGTCAACCCACCTTGTCTTTAAGGATCATGTATAAATGGTATTGTCCCAAGAGTCATGCACTCTGGGTTACATTCTGGCTCTGCCAGCAAACTGATTGCATTACCTGAAGCATGGCACTTCCCTGTCCATCTTGCAGTTTTCAAATCTGTTAATTGGACTTCATTTTGTTAGATATTTCACATCTTATACTTCTGTGATCCTAGTCTCCTTGGTGTGCATGTTTTTCTGTTTAACTATGGCCTGAATTTTACTATTGTTGATGACAGAAAACTTCCCTATCAACTTTATATCTCACATCTTTTTCCTGTGGTATCTCCTCTCTAAAGAGCCACTAAAGGCAGTTGATTTTCATAGACCAGTTGATTTCTATCAAGCTTTCAATCTCTCTCTCAAGCTGCAGATGTTCAGGCTTCACTTTTAGTTCCTCATTTTTTCTGTCCTCAGCAGGAGTATAGGTTGGGCATGGGATGCCTCATTCTTCCTGGAGGCTGTATTTTGAGGCAACTCAGCTTTATTTCTTACGTAAATCCTCTCCACCCTTTCCAGGAAAAAAAAAAAAAATCCCTAGGCAAAATAAAAAGGAGGTGTATTTACCTTGGAGTCCTGGATGAACTCCAGGGGGAAAAAATCGTGTTTTGTCTCTTTTAATTCAGACTCGGAGAAAGAGAGTTCTAGAGTCCTTTTCTGGTTTCAACCCACTGGTCCGCACTCCGCTTTAGTCATACGGTATGTCTCCCACTGGGAAACACAGTACAGCTTCAGGAAACAGAACGGAGAAGTCACCGGTTTGTTACTTCAGGAAGACTCCAATGATCCTATGTGTGAATCCCTCCTATGCCAGTATGCACCTACCTTTGCATCAGGGACCACTGGGGTTGAACCAAGGCATTCTTAGAGCCCTGTTTATACTCATAGTCTTAGCTGCATGATGCATGCTTGTACTACATCTAGATCCTAAGTATGAAAAAATGACATAGTAAATATGGTTCGTGTGTGTGTGTGTGTATTTTTAAGTTCGGTTTATGCACCTTGTGACTTGCTATGTGACCTCCTAGTAGTTGTCTAGCTTCTCTGTTACTCAGTCCCCTAAAAGTACAGCAAAGGGTTGGCCAGTTCCTGAAGGATTTCTGAAGTCCTGTCTCGGCCTGACATTCTCAAATACTCCATACACATATTCTTCAATTGAATGAAAGGTTTTAAAATTCTATGGTGATTTACAGTTTTCAACAGCTTCACATATATGATTTCATATAACCCTATAATAACCATTTTTCCCCTACCCCTGTATTGCTCCCCCTTCCCTCTCCCCGCTGGTAACCACAAGTTTGTTCTCTATATCTGTGGGGTTGCTTCTTTCCTGTTTCATTCACTAGTTTGTTGTATTTTTTATATTCCACATATAAGTTATATCACATGATATTTTTCTTTCTCGTTCTGACTTATTTCACTTAGCATAATGCCCTCCAAGTCCATCCATGCTGCTGCAAATTGCAAAATTTCATTCTTCTCTGTGGCTGAGTTGCAGTCCATTGTGTGTAAGTACGTATGAATACATATCACATCTTTATCCATTCACCTGTCAATGCAATCGCTATCAAAATATCAATGGAATTTTTCACAGAACTAGAACAAATAATTTTAAAATTTGTATAGAAACACAAAAGACCCCAAATAGCCAAAACAACCTTGAGCAAGAACAGAACGGAAGGAATCATTCTCCCTGACTTCAGGCTACACTACAAAGCTACAGTAATCAAAAGAGCATGGTACTGGCACAAAAACAGGCAAGTAGTCAATGGAACAGGAAAGAGAGTCCAGAAATAAACCCACGCATTTATGGTCTCCATAACTTTTAAAGGAAATTAACTATACTCTTACCACGGAACTGCTGTGACAACGTCTGCTTGGGCAGAAAAACACCACATAAAATGAAGAAAGCTACATTCTAAAAAGAAGTCGAAATGATCAGGGAAGAGAAAGACTGAAGCCCTAGCCGGACCCAGTATAACCGACGTCCCTATCACCTCCAGCAGGGGGGAGGAGGTAATTTAGAAATGACAAGCCATGGTGTTTTTCCAGAACTGGGAAGGCAGCATGTACTGGCTCCTCTCCCGGGCACAGATGTCACCAGGCTGCTGTAATCCTCACTGTGTGGCAAAAGGCCATGGCAGTGAAAGTACAAACAGCTCTAAGCGTAGGGTCCAGGAGTCTTGGTCCGAAAAAATAAAAAAGACATAAAAATAAGTGGCTTCTCGATTGTTATTTTTGTCCCAGGGGCTCTGAGTATAGAAGAAAGTAAAGTGAATGTGGAATGAGAAACCTCATTAAGGAAGGTTTGGAGGTGAACTCTGGGGGTTGCTTATCAGAAAGGAAAACCAAACACACATACATGACAAAGTGGTGGTATTGTTCCCCATGAGCAATTCTAGCTGTGAAGTCGTCTCCGTTTCTGTCTAGGACAGTCTTAGTTGAGTGCTTCTATTTAAAAGAGTCCTATTAATGGGCCAAGACGGATGCAGAGTTTGGGGATTGTATAATAAGAGCATTAGGATGTGTATTACACATTACCACTTAAGAACAAATAGATCTTATATTTCCCAATGTTGCAGCTTTGCACACCCTGGCTCCTCCATTCTCTCAGACAGACAAATACAAATGCATTCTTCCAGTCCCGTATAACTTGTTTCCTCTATTTTACTCATCATCTGCACCCACAGTCTAGCATCCCTGGATCATTTCTTATCTTCGCTAAGCAGCCAGTTACTTTAGCTTCTAAATTCTTTACCCAATTCTAGGGATACCTGTGTTATTACAGCCTCATCTCTTTCCTTTTTAATTCTCTTTTCATGAGTCCCACACTAAAATATGAGGACCAAGGTGATGCCCACCTTAGTTCTATACTTCCTGCAGCTTGGAAAGCGTGCAGAGTAAGCACTCAAATTCTCTTTGCCAGATGATACCTGGTTTGATCCCTAAGACACATTATTCTCAATTCTCAGATAAGGGGGTTAAATGAGGGGTTAAATGTTATATTCAAGTTCACACACAAACTATGCTTAAGGCTGCACACGTGCTCCTGTGCCACACAAGTTGCCTGTCACAGAGGAGATTACCCTCTCGCATGCCGGCGCCAATGGTGAGGGTGAATCCAGCCCCAGAACCCATCAATTTGTTTGCATGCTCAGTGGGAAAAATGAGAGGGCCTGTGGCCACAAATGACTCCCGAAGATATTCTTTCCCTTGGAGGAGTTTTTTCCCCGCTTCGTGTTGATCTCCTGAGCTTCCTACTGTTACAGACGCAATGAACTGACTTACTTCCAGCCTCCCAAGCCTGATTCCCAGCTCGATTAAAAAGTGGTGCAACCAAGTAGGTGTGCCTCTGTGACCCGAGTGGTTAGGCCAGATCTTCTGGCCCGGGGAGGCCAACGGTTTGATTTTGTAAGGAGACATTATCTGCATTGATTGTTAACTGGACAATTCTGCAACTGTTGTCACAAAGAGATTAAAAAATAAGAAAAACACAAGAGGAGAGCTGCATCTAAAAACTCTGGGTAATTTCCAGCAGAGACTGACACTGACTTAAGGATTCAACAACATGTTGCTTAAAAATAAAGAGAAACTAAGTATTACAGCTTCCTAATAATGAGGAAATCATTTCCACCAGTGGAACCCAGTGCAGTTTTTGTGTCCAAGTCATGGAAAGAAATGTGGCAAAATGTCACACATAATCTTAAATCACACAAACACACACATGCACGCGCACATGCACGCACAGAAGCTATGGAGCAGCTGCCCCAACAAAATAAACATAAAACGGAGGCATTCTTTGTAACTCAGTTGCTGAGTGAATGAAGTGGGTGTACACTACTCCCATCTTAAGTACTTATATTCTCTTGTTTAACTGTTCTTTTTTATTCACCAAGTTTTGTCATTCAGATAGATTCTCTCTCAAGGTAATGGGTGAGCATCTAAGTTACAGTGTCAAAGGGCCGAGTCAATGACACTGTCAGTGGCGTGTCCTGAATCTGTGAGTAAGATTATGACAAACCGGGGCACTGAGCCTTCAGTCCGAGCATCTCTTTAAAAGATAACATCCACCTTCTTCTCTCCCAACTCACTCCTCAAATGGTCCGTATTCTTACAATTTTTATTTAGCAACCATGATACGTTTGAATCATGGTCAATAGCTAGAAGACTGCTAAGGCAAATGAAAACTCACGCATGATCCTCAAATATCAGGTCACCTCCCCTTTGATTTCCACTGTGACTCTGAGAGGAGTAGGTCAAATCTGCTTGTTGGCACATCTCACTGCGAAAATTGTCAGATTTGAGTTTTCCCCCCTCTCCTTTCCTAACTAGGGAATCTAGATGGAAAAATGAAAGTCAAGGTTAACATAAATAGTAGCTGCTTACAAATTTGTTAATTTGATTTTAGTTTAAGCTGAAATCATAGATCCATTTGGGGTACATTAATGCTAAAAGGGACATCTGAGACCATCATTTAGAGACCATTTTATTTCTTCTCATGCACACCCCCCTACACCTGCATCATACGCTTCTGATTTTTAACACTAACTGAATATACTTTATCGTACAGTCTTGCAATAAGACTCAAAGAAGAATAAAACTCAGTATCTGTCCTCAGGCTTCCTAATCTAGTGGAAGAGACATATCTAAAAACATGAATATGTTTACAAAGTCAGAACGAAATGTATGTAAAATAGTAATTAAAATATATACTAGGTGCTAAGCTACAAATGGCAGTTCTGAGGAAACACTAGAGGAGTGATTAATTCCCCACGGGAAGATGAGGAGTTGAATGTTTAAGGTTGAAGAAGGATTTGGGAAGAAGAGGAAGGAAACATTCCTGAATGAAAACAATAGCATGGACCAAAAGACAGAGACCTGAAATTATGTATGCAGAGTAGTATGATGGAGTTAGGGGAGCTTGGGAGGATGTGGGAGATGGAAGATGGAGCAGGAAAGATACATTGGAATAAGACTGCGGCAGACTCCAGTTACCCTTATCTTTCTCATACTAAGGTAACTAAGGTAACTGAGCCTTTGTGAGTTATGATTTAAAACTTTGCTGTAGATAAAGATCTAGGCTAGCTTCTCTCTTATTTCCTATGCCTCTCTTTCTAACTCCTTGGATTAAAAATGGAAAATCTTCATGTGCATTAAAAGAACATCAAAAAGACCCTAGAATATGAGGCACTGTCACCAAAGGTCAACATCAACTGCTCGTCTTCCTCTCATCCCATCCAGAGAAGCGTGCCTGCCAGGTCTGCCCAACTGTCACAACAGTGTTTGCCCTCTGACCTTCAGCAAACAATGCATAGCATGCCATTTGAAACTGCTAGAAGCTGCATCCTTATTTCTTTAAAGACTGACCTGCAAGGCTAATTAGAGAGTTCAGTGCTCTGCCTACCTGGGGCTAACACATTTAGAACTGCAAAGCAAACCAGTCCTCTGACAGATCCACAGCCGTGGAGGACTCTAACTCATCAGGGGCTGGCCTGTGTCCTCAAGATGGCCTGGGGATTCAAACACAAGGACCCATTTCTTCATCATTATTGACTGATAAGGCTATGGGTTTCACTAGTTAGCCATCAATTCAGAATCTGCTCATAATTCCTTTTCTCATTATTTCCTAGGATTGTAAGTAGACACTCCCCCAAGAAGGCACTCTCTTCTTGTGCCCCAGCAAGCAGTTCAGGGAGAGGAGAAAGAGCTCCATCGCTTTCCTTGGAAGGAAACATAGTATTCCAAGGATAAGGGATTAAAGAGAATGCCTGACTTATAGTGATGGTAAAAGGAACAGTAATTTTAAGCACTGGTAAAAATAGAACTAGAGACTATCATATCATTGAGAAACTTTAGAAATCATAGAGCCAGAACTTTTCATTTTAGAAACAGACAATGTAAAACTCAAAGATGGAAAATAAGCACCCCAAAGTTTTGCTACTATTTTGTGAATGTGAGGTGGCTCTCTTCATTCTTAGTGTTGCAACCTGATTCTTAGAACTGCATCCTGATTTGAGAGAATTACATTAACCATTTCATTTAACTAAAAGAAATACATGTTTACATAAGCCACCACGGCTTGTATTCTAAAGGTACCAGAATTGCAATGCATGCGCCTCATTCAACTGCTTCAAGTTCTGCTTTGAAATCTGGTAAGTTCTAGTCACTATGATGGATTTTCATAAATACATTAAGGAATCGGTAAATGTTTCTCTGTTTCTCTATGATGAAAAGTTTTCCAGTTTTAAGTTTTGGCCTTCTAAAAGTTAAAAGAAATATGAATTAAGTGATAAAGGAGAAGTTAGACACCTGTAAAAACTGATAACAAGATGCTCCAGATACTCAAAGAAGTATAATGGGTTCCCACTTATACTGAAAATTACAAAATCTTGGAACAAAAGAGTACACTCAAGCTAATACAAAGACAAAACTACGTGGAAACAAGAAGAAAAAAGTGACATTAGAATCCATGTAGTTATGTAGAAGGTTGTTTTTACTTTATAGTGGAAGTAAAGGAAACAGAGCAGGGAGAATAGAATTTGGAGTTGTAAAAAGCTTATCCGCCTATTAAACTAAATCAGGTGAATTCAGCTCATGGCAAATGACTTATTAGCACAGAATTTTTAATTCTCTTTCCTTTCTGTAGAAAAACTTGCACTCAAAATGTCCAGTTGAGGGCATGGGTCTTTGATAACAGTATTTACTAACATTTGCAGAGCTCTCCGTATCAACAGACTGATGTGCTATAGAGTCAGCCTTTGGTATCCTCAGAGTACTGGTTCCAGGAACTCTCATGGATACCGAAATCCATGGATCCTCAAGTCCCTTATGTAAAATGGCATAGTATTTGCATATAACCTTCACACATCCTCTCATATACCTTAAATCATCTCTAGATTTGCAATAATAGCTAATACAAAGTAAATGCTATGTAAATAGTTGCTGGCATGGCAAATTCAAGGTTTGCTTTTGGGAACTTTCTGGATCTTTTTTCCAAATATTTTTGATGCATAGGTGGTTGCATCCCTGGTTGGTCGAATCTGAGGATGTAGAACCTGCAGATAAGGAAAACCAACTGTGGCTGATGGTATATTTGAGAGCATTTGCATTTATTTGGGTGGGAGAGCAGTAGGTCTAAGTCAAAAGGTGTGCCTTAAAGTCCTGGTTCTGATGCTAGCTAAATCTGTAGGTTTGGCAAACATGCGAAACTCCATTTTTACAATTATTAAATGGGGATACCACCACCTACATCACCTCAATTACAAGGTAATGATAAGAACTGTCAAATGAGACCAAGTGGAAGGGGACAAAAGGAGATTAGAATTGCCAGTAGCAGATTGAGATTGCCAGATGACCGAGATGTGTACTACCTGTGGGTTCTCCTTACCACACTCCTTCTCCCAAACATACAGACGAACACAACTTTCCCATTTTATCTTTCATTGTCTCAGCTTGAGAATCATTAGCTGACAGAATTCGGTCACAATGAAAGATGGCTGTCGAGGCATCATTGAATATACATGGTTCTTTTTTATCTTCTGCCACAAATGAAATCTATTTTAAAGGAAATGCTGTTTGTTCAAATAAAGCAAATTTGTCTTCACGATTAATTAAGAGGTTGTTTTGGGTTTTTTTCCGCATAGCCAGTGATAGGATATGGGACATGAGACATCTAGCTATGAATTAAGTGGCTGTTTGGGTTTTTTTCCCCTCATATCCAGTGATTTTTTTCTGATCTTCAGGGATACAGCCTGGATGAACCTGTGTCCTCTTTCCCTTCTAAGATTATGCCAGTTACTTACATAATGTAATTATGGAGCTGAAGGCCAGACAACTTGGGTGGTCGATCTGATAACCTTTGAGATTGCCCCTAACCTTGAGATTTCTATAATTAAATAAAAACAACAACAATAAAAATGCCCTTTCCACACAACATAGTCAACTAGCAAACAAAAGAAAACAGAAACAAAAAAACAAAAAAAAATTAGATGAAAAAGATGATGCAACAACATTTTCAATATCACTTTATTCATATATAGTAGTTTACTGCCTAGAAAATTTTTCTTGTCTCTATTAAATAAGGAACAAAGTTACCTCACCTACAAAAACATATGGCAGCCAGTACTGGTCTCCAACTCTCCTGAGAACAGGCTTCTGAATTTTGAGTCATAGGCTGCTAAAAGGAAACAACTTTGGCTTGGCAGCTTAACTTCTTCGTCTGAATTAACAAGATGTGTACAAAGTTAATGAAGGCAGATTCAAAGAGATCCCTGAGTCCATCAGCCTCCTTAAACACAGCCTCACTTCACAAAGGTTTCTTGGAGGCATAATGGGCTGAAGCTGTCAGAAAGATTTACTCTCTAGGGACTTTGACCTGAAAATAAGATTTACAAGGGACGTTTTTCAGAAGTAAAAGAAATGCAAGAATGAGACTCGGTGGGAGTATAGTCTGACATGATCAGAAAGGATTAAAAAATATAGTAAGTGTCTTAGCTGGTACAGTAGAAGCTTCTTTTTTCAGATCCAAACATTGTAGGGGAGAGTGCGTACAGAACACTGCACCAAGATCAAGATAACTTTTAGAGCGATTGCTTCATATCCTAGTGGCTTCGCTTCCCAAAAAGAAAAAAAAAATATCACTGGTCTTCCTTTGGAAATCTTTTCTCTGATTTATTGATCGTGGAGGTGACCACCGAGTGAAAAGAGAGACCCCATTCTCTCTTTACACCGAGGGGACTTGATGCTTGAGGATACAGCTGCCTTCAGATGCTCGGAGAGAAGACACTAAGTGCAAAGCAATGGTATTATCTACTTATTACCCCACTTATCTGCTTATTCCTTCCTTGAAGTCCTACTTCTGTCTGCAGTATCAATAACTTCTCTGGCAGCTTGTCTTACTACGAAGGGAAGGTCTGATCTCTCGCTTAGCCATCCAGAAGCAGCAGACTCTCACACAAGACCAATTCGCTACACCCTTGAGGCTGCTGGCGAGAGTATCTGCGGAACGGGGGTGGCATGCGCTTACAGCACAATTCCTGAAAACCAGGCGGAAATTCAGTTCCCCCTTCCATCAAACATGATTGTCGAGGCACTGAACTGGGCATTGAGTGAACACCAAACACATTAGAGGAAATATCTCAATACTTTCTCCAGGCAAATATGAGTGGCAGTTAGGCAAAATGACAATGGCAGAACAATTATTTAACATCCAAAAAAAGCCTGATAATCTCCAGCTGGCATACACTGAATGGTGAAATACAGTTTCACGATACATTATGTATCATCAAAAAATTAAACACATCACAGTGTAGCGGAAGTAATCAGAAAACCTGGATTCTAGGCTGACTTCTTCACCAGCTGGCAGTGTAATCTCAGGCTTGTCACTTCACTCCTCTGAGCTTCTGCTTTCTTAATTGGTGAAAAATCATGAACTAGTAGATGACCTCTAAAGCCCGTTCCGGCACTGACGCTCTAAGTGTCAAAGGAGTGTTCAGTTACGAAGAAGAACAAGCTGGCTTTCCATAAATTCAAAACAGGTGTTCAGGGAGTCAGGGTATAGCTCAGGTAGTGGAGCACATGCTGAGTGTGGTACTCAGCAAGGTACTTGGTTCAATTCTCAGTACCTCCATTAAAAATAAATAAATAATAAGGTGTTCCACTTGGGAAGTGATACCCGAAAGTCTGGACCAGGTTCAAGCAGCAAATTAGCAGACTGTGTCTGTATGAACTCCTAGATTCATGAGAAAGGTTTATTTATTTAACTGTCTTCATTAGCTGCTCTTAGTACATCAGAGGAGTGTTTCCAAACCCTTACAATGAGCCATGTAAACAGAAGAACGATTTATCACATCACTGCAGCCAATAAACAAGGTTTTCGATACTCTGTCAAAACCTCCTGAGGATAGTATCCCGTCTAAAACCATTAGATTGGACATACAAATATTAAACAGAGTCTTGCCCAGAGAAAGGTTTCAATGCATTTTAAGAAGCGAATCAATAAATTTGCCGAACATTGGTGAGAACTGACCGGTTGATCGACGTTAGCAGACGCTGCCCAGACGTGTTTTGATTAAGTTGAATGAGAGCCAAGATCTCACTCTCTGATAACTAGCAATCAACCAAACAAACTTTAATTCAAAGTAGTACTGATACAATAGAGTGTGCCCAAATATTCAACTCAGGAGGTCTGAAAGGAGCTTGTTATTGAAAAGAAGGAAATCATGAATAATTAAAAAGTGATGGCTTCTTTAAGGCCAATCAGGTGGTCAGTGTTGAAAATATCTTTCATGGTTATATTATATATAATATTATGACACTATATATATATTATACAAATATAATAAATGTCATCTGGAGGTAGAATATAAAACATTGTTAAAGAAAACATCTTTGAGATACTTTTCTTTTTAACTTGGAGGTCCAAACAAGGTCTATATTTTCAGTTGTTTAACAGTATAAAACACAGCGGATGCTTTTCATTTAGTCATACATACTAACCTGCATACTAATGGAGTTAAATGGTTTTTAATAACATTTAATTATACCCAAATCCAAAGAGCTAATGTACTTAGAATGGCATGAGATACACACTTCACATAGTTGTGAAGATCAGGAGTGATAATGGATGTGAAGTAACTTTTAAAAAATGGCAGGTTATTCAAACATCAGATATTTTAATTATTCATTTGTTTTTAATTAATACATCTCATTTTCTCAATCCGTAGTACAATTACCCTCGATTCATTCAAACTAAAACCTCTGACACAGAACATGATGTGTACGGTGGAAGGGACTGATTCATTTCAAGAGAAAACTTGCCACGTTAAGTGTTTTGTCCTAACAGTCTTCAGAGATGACTTGGAGTAGCCTCTTCATATTTGCATAAAGTCAGAAAAAAATGTTCTTCAAAGCAAAAGAGAACAGCATTCTAGACACAATACGTTTTGATAATTCCCCAAGTGTCCAAACTTCTGTCGCTCAATGCTATTGCAAATTGCTTCACTGATGTCAGAGAAGCATTTTAAATTAATATTTTCACATTCCAGATGAACAAAAAAAGCAGTAGAAAACAGATGGGAATGACAAAAGTCCTACAAGGATGGACAAGAAATAGATGGGGGGAACTGCATCTAGTTTTCAAAAGTTACATCAAGACAGCAAAGAAGTAGGACTGACCTGATTTTAACCTAACAGATTGAAGGCTGCTTGTTAAGGAGTTTCCATCAGGTTCTGTAGGGCACTTAGAAGACTCGGATTGGACCACTGCCTGAAGGAGCTAACAGTTTAAAGAGGTGAGCCCAGCGTATCTCCAAACCATTCAACAAACATTTGTTGAACACGAAACGGTGCCAGACTTTGTAGTGCATTTTATAGAGAAGAAAGTAACAGTTCCTGCTTTCATGGAACTTTGAGCCTGGTGAACAATCTGTTGTAATTTATGAAACAGTTTGTGACTCATTATTGGAATGTAATCAATGGTGACAAATTTCTAGCCTTAAAAGAAAAAAAGTGAACCAAAAATATATTCAGCCAAATTTAGTGTATAAAATGAGTGATCAAATTGGATAAGATGATTCTCATTCAGAAAAAAACTAGCATTAAAATATAGACACATTTTCTTATGCTCCTGATAAGCTTTCACTGAAGCCAAGTGACAAGGAGAAGGTCCAGGAACAGAATTGCCCAAGGTGCCCACTCTGAAGGGTAGCGTGTTTGAGTGTCTAAATGGGCACAGTCATTTAAAGAGTTTTAGTTCTCTTTTGATGCATCCCAGACTAGGTCCCTAAATCATCTACAGTATTTATTTATTATAATCATATTTTTACTCAAAGACCACATTATTTTATTTATTAGATTAATTCTGAACAAATTATTGTGATTCAAAGGAATACCAACCAAGGGGAAGAATCCCAAGAAATAATCAGAACTCCTACATCCACTGGACACACAACCTCTCATCCAAATAGATGGCAGAACTGGTTTCTCAGACGTGAATTGCAACAAAAACACACGCATACGTAACATCTACAATGTTGTTCAATGTCATGTCTTCTCAAAGGGGCTAAATAGAGATGACATTTAATGAAATAAAAATTTACTTTTCTTTTTACCCACTATGCTGTTATTCAACTTGATCATTACATAGGTTCAAAATTTTGGAGAATGGTAGAAATTATAGTACCTTTACTATGAAACATTAAAAAAACATATACACATGCCCAAATAGAGTCAGAAAACAATAGCCAACATTTGTGAAGCACTCCTTAAGGCGAGGCATGATTCTTAGTGCTTTATTTATGTGGTCTGATTTAATACTCACATTAGCCTGTAAAGGAAGTACCATTAAAATCCACATCTATCAAATGAGGGAAGAAGCATAGGGAGATAAAATATCTTGCCCTCCATCACACAACCACTTAAGGAGTAAGCATTGGATCTGAACAGCCAAATTAACTTGCTTGTGTGCTGAACACGGAACGAGGTTTCTCTGGGTATCTCTGTGCACATACCTGTACTTCCTGTAAATGTCGCCGGCTAGGAAGTTGTGCATGTGTGTGTGTGTGTGTGTGTGTGTTCAGGCCTGAACTTGATCCATCAAATGCACTTTATCCATCCTGTGCTCTTGAATCTATACATGAACTCTCACTACGGCATCCATAAACCACTGCCAAATAAATTTTTAGTACGTGTCCTTGTCACAAGCTAATGTTAAATCAACTCTACAATGACAGGTCAATCCTTACTGCACAGTAGGTGCTATTACAGCATGGGTAGTTTCAGTGCATATGGCAAGTTTGGGATTTTTTGGCCAGAATTGCTTATTGCTTATGATAATGAATTAAAGCAACTGTTTGATAATAATGCTTTGACTTCATGCATATACATATAAAACATATATATAGCATATATATTAACTATATAATAGTTGTATATATATAAAGCTATTGATCTTTCAGGATTTTGGAGCAATTTGATGAACAATTATCAGAGATTTTAAAGAGAGTTTAAAAGAATACCTTGCAAATACTTAGAATATTTGTGATTCAATAATTTAAAAAAAGAATTATATAATAATAGAAATAACTCCTCTACCAAAATCTAAAAACTGGATCTTGAGGCTGATAAAACACTGTAACTTCTAGACAAACCACTCCTTAAATGTGCTTATTTACAACAACCCTCTGTGTTCCATGACTGACCTACTAAAAAGTAAATCTTTTAAAAAGCTAACATTTATTGAGCAATACTATTGAGATAATCTTTTAATATTTACTATCTCATTTAGTTTTCACAGTAGTTGTATTAATTCCATATTATAAAAGAAAACAAGTTAGAGAGGGTTAGTTATTCATATGCCAGGGTATTTGAACCTGGAGCCCAAAGTGCTTAGCCCTTGAAATAAGTCTCTAATAATAAAATATTACTTGATTTGTTTTATGTGTTGGCATGAGATTTCACTTTTATGGGTTATTCTAGGAAAACTTTGATATCTAGATTTGAGTATCATTTACCTAGATTATTTGTAAGTGAAGAAACTGCAACTAGAGAGGGTTAGTGACACGTGTGAGGTCACTCAGCAAAATGGTACAGAATCCATGACCAGAACTCAGATTTGCAAACTTCTAAGGTAGCATCCTCCTCTCTGGACAACAGTCTTTTTTATTTTTTTTCACAGTCTAGAGGGATGTTTGAACCAAGAGTCCCTTTCTTCTTATACTTCAGTCATAAGATAATAGCTTGTTTCTATTTCCCATCAGACAATTCATCCTACACTCTACATGATGAAAAATAAGACATATGGCTTTCTAACCATGCGTTACTCTTTAGCTAAACTTCTTGATAAATGATTAAGGATAATTTCATTATATTGTTGCAAAAGGGAAACCAGAAATGAAAAATTACCTCAAATTTGCCAAAACTCAAATGATTCTCAGATTTCCTTCCAAAACAAAATCAGGATTAAAAAAAATGCCTGTTTTATCCTCCACCATTCAGACCAGACACAGTAAGGAATTCAGCTTCTAGGACTCTGTGTAGTATCCCATTTTCACTGCACAAATTGAGAGACTGGCACACTTTTACTCTCCCCCCACCCCCAACTGAATTCAAGTCACAAAATATCCCTATTTAGTTAGGAATTGTACACAATCAGAATAAGAAAATATTATGTGACTCCTTATCACTCAAGGCTGTTGGTAGCACTAGATAAGCAATTGGATCAGAAAAAAAAAAAGGAAAAAGAAAAACCTCATGGACACCTTGGTTATTGCCTAAGAGATGCTATTATACAACGAAGAAAATTTTTAAACTACATACTCAATAATTACTAAGTTTCTCTCATAGATTAAGACCTTTTTATATGTTTGTATGAAGGTGAGATTTGTTACAAGGCAAGATTTGTGTCCCTTGATAGTTTGTAACATTTGCTTCACGTCTTATTGTTTGTTAATTTAAAAATGTCAGCAAAGACAACATACAGTTAATATTTTCATAGAATCACCCCTCAGCTGCAGCATGAGGGATCAGGAGGTATGCATGTGATAAAGACAAAAGCTTGTATCAAAAGAGCTTAATTCCTGTCACCCCCAAAGGACAAATGCAACCCCGAGAAAACTGTCTTACTTAAAAAAAAGCAAGGCAATTAGTGTCCTAATTTCTTTTGTTTTTGCTGTTTCCAGGTAGAGTAAGTAAGTTTGCTTGCATGTTTTTCAAACCAAAGGAGAAGTTTTTGTGCACAACATTTACCACCTTTTTTTTTTTTTTTAAATGTGATTTATGCTTTTAGAGAGGTTCCTTTTCAGAAGAAATCTGAATGAGGAGACAGTCTGTAGAAAGACATTCCAATGAACTGGTTAGGCCGGTAGTTGTTTGGAAGGAACACTGCCTCCGGGACTCACCAGGAAGACAGAGGCAGCACCGAAGGAGGGACTTACTTCTTTCACCAGCTCCAGACAGTATTCACATTTATGCCTAATCTTCGGAGTGCGATCCCTCACCGCCCACCTCGCCTCCACAAAAAGCCATGGTTAGGAAGCATTCATTTTCTCAGATAGAAAAGTGTTGCTTTTGTGTTCTGATTTTTGCAAGTCCCCCCAACCCCCCCCCAACCCCCTTGCCCTTAGAGAACGGAAAGAAAAGAAAGACCGTCACACAGTCTTGAGATTCCAGGCAACAGAGCTGTTATTTAGAACAGGTTTTGTTCTATGTTCCAAACAGAACTCATGAGTTTATATGAGCTTTCACTGATGGTTCTGGAAAATGTGCTTGCCTGTGTTATGTTCCCACATGAAGACACAAGAGGCATCCTAGCAAGGCTGAATTCAGAAGCAGGGGATCGGTGCTTTATCTATTACAGAGGATGAGAAGATTGAGTAATCCCTAGTCCAAATCCACAATTTTACATATAAGAAAACCAAGACCGGGAGGGGGAAGTTATTTGTGCATCAGCAGCAAGCCAGTTAATGACAGCAGAGCAGCGTGGGGACTGGAAACCAAGGCTGCCGATTTCCAAGGCAGGGCTTTTCGCTATAACTCATGACTGCTTTAAGTTTGAGTGCCTTTCAACATACAAGGCAGAGTAAATTTATAAAGCCCCAAATTAGAATTCCACATGTCCTTCCCATGCCGGAGGACCTCCAGAGAGCTTAATTTTACATATAATAATGTGCTAATCCTTGAATCTCAAGAGAAAGAGACAACATACTGGAATACATTTGTTTTCCAGTATCAATTATTCACAAGATAGGACTTTTTTTTAACTTCTTTCATATCCTCCTTAGTTTTCCTTCTATCCAATCAATTCCAAGCAGCTGAGTTGTCTCTTTTTCTAAACAGACTATTTTTCTAAACAGACCAAATAAAATACCTTGGTAAAATGGGAAGCAGGCTACATGTATGTAATTCCATAGAAGAAAGGGTTTGGGCTGCTTGCCTTCACTTAGGGACGCCAACATCACCAAATCCATCCACTAAATAAATCTCAGGTGATAGAAAAGTCATTTTGCTATTCTGCTCAGCCATCTAAGAGAGGGCTATTTTTAATAGCCGTATTTTATAGAGCCAGCTAGCTCCCACTTGAAAGAAAGCAGGTAGTGACATCCATTGGATCAAAACATACCCAACTGCAAGACAAATCATATGGGTTTTATTTCTAAATTAGTTTCTGATTCACTACCCTGTGCGACGGAGGTTACAAAATTGAGATGTTAAAATACCTGCTCTCTTCCTTCCTCTTTAAGAGGGTGTGGTGAGAAATGGCTTGAATAATATCCATTAAGAGCTCTCAGCTTCTTGGGAGGATGATAAGTAAATACAGAGGCCAATGAAGTAAGAACTGTTTTTTTTTTTAATCTATAGGTGAATTATGTGTCTTTTCTAAACACAAAGAGTAACTGAGACAAAAGACCAAGAGTCAGCTCACATCACTGCTGTGTGCCCCTGATAGTGCCGCACTCAGCTAGCCTCCATCCACAAATGGGGCGAGAGGCTCAGACTGCACGAATTGAGAGTTTGTCTATTTCTCTGACACACACACACACAAACACACACACACACAATGCATAAACACATATTTTACATTGTACCAGGTAAGGAGGGCCATAATCCTTCTAATCAAAAATAATCAATTCAGCCACGGTTTTATCAGCCTTGTTCTATATCTCTAACCCAGCATGTCATCAACATGGTTCCTGTCTTTCAAATAGCAGGACAGGCCCCTTTATCTCTCATTAGGTTGTAAAGTGAAGGGACTCTCATTCACATCTCTGTTCCTGCTCCAGGAACTGTCACTTTGTCTATTCTAAAAAAAATGTTGGGGAAGAAAAAGTAAACAACAGACAGGTCCTTATCTGAAAAGAACAGTCCTCCAGAGAGACTTGATCGTAATCCCAACACACCCACTTGTCCTGGCAATAAACACATGACATGGCAGAGTTTGAGATCCCGTGCGAATGCAGACACCACCACACCTCCAGCCACTCATCTTCTAGCCACATACTGCACCCCGCAATCTGTCCAGCAAGCCCCCCGGGTTAGAATGTACTGCTGGTTTCCTTGAAATGACCCCCAACTCAACTATTCGTCTGTTTTTCTACTTCTTCTCTTCATGTTGGGTTTTACCCAAATCAAACTGACCCTCCTCCCATGACACAATGTACCAAATTCATGTCAATACCTAAGGGGTCTCAAACTGATAGCCAGTACATATGTTCTGTGGGCCCAGGGAATTAAAAAAAATTACATTATGCTAGGTGAGGCAAGCATTCTCTCAAAGCATCACATGTTTGTGTTCTCTCATAGTGAATGCTTCACACACTTAAGCCTTTTCCTTAACTAACATAAATGGTTCTTAACATAAAACAAGTTCTTAAGTAATGTTGACGCTGTTGACCACACTTTGAGACCCACTGAATTAAAATGTCTAGGAGTCCACGCAGCTCTGACTTCATTATCATGCTGAGATTCAAACCCAGGTATATCCAAAGTATGTGCTCTTAATTAACAGACTGGAAAAGGGAATATTTTATTACCTTAGGATTACTGGACAGCCAAATAACTAAAATAAAATAACACGTAATAATTAAAATGAAAGTGTTTTCTTTGAATTCTATAAGACCTGAATAAACACAAGGGGGTATTGGCTTTTAAAAGAAATCTGCTTCAAAAATTGGTCTAAAATTGGAGAAAACTCAGCTCCGTCTAGTTTCAAACTGGAAAGGATGGGCTAGACGGATTTTACAGCATGCTAGCACAGCTTCAAATATTATCTTCTTTTTATGGAAACACAAAAATACAAACCTAAGCAAATTTCATTTTTTTCCCTGCATCAGTAATTGCTCTACTTAAGGTGAATAATTTCCTGTTTCCAGATTATCTCATTCTAAAGAGTAACAGCAATAACCATCATCGCTGAGAACTGACCACATGCAAGGTTACGGGGATGACTGCTTAACATGCCCTCCCTCAACCCTCTAAACAGCTTTTCTGTGATACGCCACCAATATCATCATCTTCATTTTGCAGGTGGGGAAACTGAGACTCAGAAACATACCAGAATTTAGCCAAGACCATCCAAATAGTGAATGACAGAACTGGATTCAAATGCAGGCAGCCACCTACGTCCAGAGTGTGAGCTCTTCATACTACTGCAAATAGATGGAGGGGCTGGTGTAGAAAACTAGAAAGCTGCATTAGCCCTGAATCCCCCACAGATTCTATTAGAAATGTTGGAAGAGCCAACAGTAATCAACTTGGATCTTAGTTTTCCCATCTATTAAAGGGAGCCTGGACTAGGACTAGATCATGTCTATAGTTCCTAAGTCTAACATTCTGAATTGTTTCAAGTTCTGTTGATTAAAACTATATTAAGTAAACTGGTTGCCAAAGGAAAAGACAGGTGACTAACAGCACGAGTATTACTTCAAACACATCCCATTCTCTTTAAGCCAGCGTCCTAGGATTTCAACCTGATCGGTTTTTAAGAGGATGCAAGGTCAGAATCAGCTCCTGTGTTTCTGCTGAAATCCCTTTCTGTTTATCTGCCCTCTTCAACTTTGCCATCCTGAATGCACACACACTGAGCACAGTGTCTTAAGTAACATTGCTGAGGCTGCACCAAAGACAGGTGTTGGGGAACTTTTTCCCCCGGGGCTATCATTTCCAACTCTCCCCCCCTCCCAAGCCAAGGGAGGGGATAGCAGGAAAAGGGTTTCTTTTCAGATCAAACACAGGGACTGCAAACACCTTCCCCTAGGCAATAAATTCTCTGCCAGTGCGTGCTGCAGTTTACCCAAACACCAAAGCAAAAAGCAAACAGCCCCTTTTGTAAGGGAGGAGTTGTCAGCTGTCAAGTGATGTTTGTGAATTTCTAGAGAAGAGAGAAAAAGAAAACCCTTTCCCTTATTTTATTAAGCAGACTGTTTGTTCAAGGTTTGAAATGCATACTTGGGTTTAAGGTGAAGTCCCTGGCTTGGCGCTCATGAACAAAGTGGTGCCTTCCGATTGGCTAAGCTGTACAAAGAGCAGAAGGGAGAAACAGTCTGCTCTTCTGGGGACACCTGAACTCTGTCTAAACTGAGTGTACACTGAGCCACCTCGTATGCAACATAAGTAACTACAATCCCATTTTCCAAAAATCAGAGGGTTTTTGCTATACGGAATATATATGTTCTTGTTTCATTTGTGCCTGTGGAACTAATATTATAAAAGCTTATTTGGGGCAAACTATGTTGAATGATTGTTTAAATCATTACTAGCCTAGGAGTGACATTTTAGGAATACTAAAAGCAAGGGTTAAGAAGTGTTGGATGGCAAAGGAGAAAATCTCCCGTTCCCATGTTCAGTGCTAATTCTAGGGGAAAGCTTGGAAATATTCCCTGTGTATCCCTCTTTTACTACCTCTTTCCTCAAAGGTTTCTCATTTCAATTAGGTTTACCCACCCTGTTCACAGATGCTCCATTCTCTAAGCTATCTTACCATCTCCAGGCAAAACTACCGTCTCGTCTACAGATCTCACTTAAAATGTACTGTGAGGGGCAATTTCATCTTGATTTGCAAATGACTAGAAATTCCTTGAGTCACTTAGACATATTTGCATATTTTAAATAAGAGATTGTATAATCAAAATGGATTCTACTTCATAGACATTTTTGCACAGTTGATGTGAGTGTAAATTGGGGGAAAAATTCATGGAAAGAAATTTGGTAATAAGTGTCCATTACACTCGTGTTCATACATTTTACTCAATAATTGTACTTCAAAACAGCTAGTACAAAAAATGTTTTTATGTGAATATTCTTAAAAATCTATGAGTAACAGAACAGTTAAGTAAGTCACTGTATATCTATGTAATAATAATACAGCAATTAACATTGTTTTGAAGATTAGTGAATAGGAGAAAAATGCTTACCACAAAATGCAAAGAAAAAGAAGCAGATTACAAAATTTACATGTGACAAGATCCAAATATGTCTTATAAAATCTATTTCTTCTAGGGAAAAAATGGGGAAAAAACACTAAAATTTTCAAAATTATTATCATTAGGTCAGGACAATATGTGTTTTTGAGACTCACTCTTAAAATTATTTTTAATTAGTATGCATTGATTTTATAATCAGACCAATTTTTAATTTGTATTTTATAATAAAAAGTCATGCATATTCACCTATCTCAGAGTTTTTATGAAAATCAGCATAGACAGACAAGTGACAACAAAAATAATAATTTTTAATTGACTATATATGTATACTTCAGGAACTTTGAATGAAAACAAGTCAGATAATGAAAAAAATCACAATTCTCAAAGCTGATGATAGATATTATGTCCATCCATATGAATAAGGAAGGAGAGATTCACAAATATTATCAAGTTCACACAGCTAAAATTTGTAAAGACAGAATTCCACCTTTAGTGTGTCTGACTAAAAACCTCATGCTGTCAATCTAAAGTAAGTAATACATTGCAAAGCCCTGTATTAAATATTAGGTAGTCATCAAAGTTAAAAAGAAAAGCTGTTAATCAAATCCACCTGCCCTGAACTCTAGTGGTTTTCTGGAAGACCAGAGAAGGGGGAGGTAGAGACAGGAAGAAGCAGGACTCTTGGAAAGGAGCAAGGGGATGTATAGGAGGAACAAAAAGAGGACGGTAGCAGTGGCGAGGGTGGCTCTGGAGGCAAAGCAGAAAGAGCAGGGAAGGGAAATAGAGAGCTTGAAATGAGCTCTTGATATTAGTGTCAGACTTAGACTATCACTGTACATCGCAGGTGCCTGGGAGACCAAGACACAGAAAATGATTGCTGCTTGTACGACATATCAAGAATCATATCCTTTCCACCTTTTGAGCTAGGACAATGCATGCAGGGAGGAAGATTTAGAATGTTTGTGTGACTCATGTAGCAAAGCTGTTAACCAGCCCTTTGCAGCCTGACTGGAGTGACTTACTTAAAAACACTTTGTTCACAGAATATGTGCTTTATATATATGAATAAATTTATTAAGTGAAGATTTTAAACAATTGGTGTATCAAAAACTGTTTTGTAACAACTCTATAATGTTAGAAAATACCAATAGGTATTGTTCAAATTGAGTTATTCATGAGTCAATGTGTGTGTGTGTGTGTGTGTGTATGTGTTTGTAGAGACAGAGAGAGAGAGATGATAAGATGAAGGGGGCAATGGAGGGAATGGTTATAAACTTTTAATCAATAAAAATTCAGCAAATTAGAGCTTTGACATGGTTTATGGCCCTGCTTAGAAAATACAAGCATTTATTTTTTCTTTGAAAACAATTCATTCTGGGGAACAAACGGGTGCGTGGAATCCCCTATTCTTCATGACAATATCTAGTCAGAACTCTAACTTTGTTACAAAGGAAGAACAATATCAATGATAAATATCCTGTTCAATAAAATTGACTATTCTCTTGAGTTCTTTAAAATGCATTTGTCAGTTGAAAGTAAAAAGTATAATACCATCTTATGTAGTGATCAGTGCACATAGATGTAATATAGATGACAACTACAACATCATGGGAAGGAAGGGTTTTGAAATCAATATTGTGGTAAGTTTTCTGCATTCCATTTGAAGTAGTAAAATTAATTTAAAATAGACTGAAAAAATTATAATTACTGCAATCTCTAGAGCAATCACTAAAAACATCCAAAGAGATATAGCCAAAACCAAAACAATTAAAATCAAATACTAAAATTAGGTCAAATAATCTAGATGGCAGCAGAAAAAAAGTAAAAGAGAACAATGGAGGAAACAAAAAAATAGTTGTAGGTCAAAAAAAATCCATGTTGATAACTGCATTAAATGTAAATGATGTAAATAAAACCAATTAAAAGACAGAGATTGTCAGAATGAATAAAAAATACAACAATATGTTGTCTAGAAGAAACTCAGTTCAATTATAATGATAAATATAGATTAAAAATAGAAAGAGAAAAAATTTACCATCCAAATCAAAAGTTAAAATGGCTATATTAATATAAAAATAAAGTGGACTTCAGAGCAAAGTACACTATAAAGAATAAAGAAAAATACTATATAATGATAAAAGGAAGATGTAACAAATATAATGCACCTAAAAACAGAGTTCTCAATATACATAAAGCAAAAAACTGAAGATCTGAAAAGAGAAAGAGACAAATCCAAAATCGGAATTGAAGACTTTAACATTCTTCTCTCAGTAATCAATAGAACTAATAGACAGAAAATAAACTATACAGAAGAACTGCATAATACCAGACACCAACAGGATATAATTGACTTTTATGAAACACTGCACCCAACAAAAACAGAATGCACAGTCTTTTCAAGTGCCTATGGAACAGGTACCAAGATAAACCATTTGACTCATGAAACCAAGCATAACAAATTTAAAAAAATTTGAAGTCAAAATGAAATTAAACTAGAAGTCAGTAATGGAGAGAACAGAAAATATCTAAACACTTGGAAACTAAAGGACATGCTTGTAAATACACATAGGTCAAAGAAAAAGTGTTAAGAGAAATTAGAAAATATTTTAAACTGAATGAAAATGAAAATACAACATATCTAAATTTACAGAATTCAGCTAAAGCAGTGTTCAGTGAAAATTTTATAAAAGTAAATACTAACATTAGAACAGAAGATCTCAGCTTAGTAATACAAACTTCCAATGAAAGAAACTTGATAAAGAAGAGCAAAGTAAGCCCAAAGAAGCAGAAGAAAGGAATCAAGTAAGACCAGAAATAATGAAGTTGAAAACAGAAAGATTGTAAAACCAAAAAGCTGAGCTGGCTCTTTGTAAGAGCAATACAGCTGACAAGTCTCCAGGAAGGCTGACGCAGAAAGAGAGGACACAAGTTGCCAATAATAGAAATGAAACAGGAGGATATTATGGATCCCCCAGACATTAAAAGGGTAATAAGGGAAAACTCCAAACAATTCTACATGCATAAACTTTAAAACTTTGATAAAATTAACCAATTCCTCAAAACCCACAATTTACAAAAACAGATCATCTCAGTTGTCCTGTAACTATTAAACACACTGAACTTGTAATTAAAGAACTCCCCCCCCAAATATTCAGGCCCACGTGATTTCACTAGCAAATTCTACCAAAAATTTAATAAGAAATACTATCAATTCTACATAATCTTTCTTAGAATACAAAGGATGCTTCACACAGAGCACAAATACAGAAATCACGCTGACGTTCATAAACAATAGGATTGCCAAGATGAAAATGACCACACGTCATAATTATTAATACCGTAGTTTGCTTTGACCTGTAGTTTCTTTTCTGTCTATCACAGTCCAAAATTTTAAAGTCTATAGAAGTCTTTCTGGTCTTACCATTTTGGATATTATAAAACAATGCTGCAATGAAACCTTTGTTTCTGTCTATCTGTGTGTGTTTGCGTGTGTACTTATTTACATATTTTTAATTGTTTTGTGGAAAAAAATTCTAGAAGGGACACTTACGGTCAAAAGTGTGTCTTTAAAATTAAATAAATGAGAATGAGCAAATTGCCCTCCAAATTTATCAACTTACACTTCTACCACAAGTGCAAAGATTGTCTGTTTCCCAACAATCTCACCAGCACTGGCTGGATGTTATCAATTATTTAAATCTTTGCTGATCAGATAGATGATATATTATCTCATTGTTTTATTTCACTTTTTTTTTTGGTTATTAGAGACAAACAAACATTTTATATTTGTTAAACGTCTGCAAATCACTTATACTTTCTGACAAAGGGAGAAATTCATCTTTCTCCTATTTAATTTTTAAGTATTTAGTTTATCTGGGCTATTAAATCTTTCTCATGCGTTATAATTTTTTAAATCTATATTTTATCTTTCTTTTCTATATACATTTCCCTTTACCTAATCATTTCAGTCTTATCTTTTCAAACTACTTTTTGCTTTGCCTATTTTGATTGACTCAAATTTCAAAGCTTAAATAAAAATCATCTTCTCTGTAACATATTATCAGTCTTTCTCTGGCACAATAAATCATTCCTTTTCTATGTGCGTTAAAAAAAAGTATGTCTCAGTACTTTTCATAAGTAATTTTATATACACTTGTTTTCTGCTGTATTACGGTCTTCTCAAGGCTGGGGACCATGATTTGTTCATCTGTATCACAAATAACACAGCATACAGTAAGCGCTAAAGAAATGCTTGTGCCTCAATCTAGTCTGTACAGTCTACCTGAAATCTTATATAAATATTGGGTCATAGAAGATGTAGGGTGTTATGCTAGGTGCTGTGGCCCAAGCCTTCCCAAATACAAACACACTATGTGCTCTTTTGATATGTGGAGCTGAGGACTGCATTTATAACTGGATGCTACAATAAAAACTTACAAAAATGGTTGGTTTTAGATAATTACTACTAAAAGCCCCAGGGAAAAACCCAATTCAACTAAACAGGGCTTCCTTCAAAGTATAAAGAATAAAGAAATGCAAAAGTAAGTGTTATGTAGTTTCCATCCATCATTCCAGGAGAACATTTACGTGTTATCATTATCCACTGCTTGAGGACTTGATAGGCATGCTTAGACAGTTTATAAATAAGACAAAGCAGAGATATAAAGTAATATTATAGGCAACATAAGAAGGAGCCAATAAGGATCTTGGAAACAGCCAAAATTATACTTTTTTTTTTGAGAAATCTCATTCACCATTTGCTCATCCAATGTAGTTCATTCTTCAATGACACTAAAATCATTCTAATGAAGAAAACACACACACTGTCTGCAATTCAAATTCCCTTTGTTCATAATCAGAGCAAAACATGATTCCACTTCATGACTAATTATTAAGGTGAAGGTTGTTTCATAAACCAATAAAAATGGGATGCCATTCTCGATTTTAAGATTTTTGTCCTTAATAATCTGACATGTCATTTCTTGTCCACAGATTCACATTTCTTGCATAGTGAGAGAATGTTTGGCAGAGATCCCAATTTTTTAAGTATTATATGTGAGAGGAAAGTGATTTATGGGCAGAGTTTTGGAACTATTTAGTTATTAACCTATGCACAGAAAAGTGAAAGTACTGCTACCGAGTGATGGAAGGAAAGAGCCTCACGCCACTTGCTGCAGCTTTCAGTTTAGAAGGACCAGGAAGCCCAGACGATCCTAGTTCTCACTTGCCAGACCAGAACCCCAGTTATTGCATCCTGAGCCATTCCGCCATTTTGCCATTCCCACTGCTGAGGAATATGATCGTTATTTAGTCCCATCTAAGTGGCCTCTGGTCTCATCTATGTGGCCTCTACACATGGATGTTGACATGGTCCCACGACAAGGGGAAACTCAGGATTCATATAGAACTGCATTTTATTAGCAGTGTTTCAATTCTTTGGAGATAAAAACAGGGCAGCCACAGATAGCCAAGTCTGCTTATTTACTCAAGTTCATTCTCACTCCACTTACATATTCCTTTCAATATAGGTGTTCCCAAGTAACCTATTTTGTCTCCTCATTGGCAAAACCCCTTTTCATTTTTTTTCCAGTTTTCCTAAATCACTTCCATCCATCACTCCTTGCAAATGTTTCTATCCCGGTCTTCTTCCCTGATTTCTCATTACCCTCCATCTGACATACAATTTCAAGTTCCAGGGTGCTAGTAAGTGATGGTAGAATTCCTAGTTACCAGTGGTGCCCTGTGCTTCTTCAGAGGAGGGAAATTGTGGAGACTCAACAGTATGACTATCTCATGAGGGAAGAGTGGAGGTTTTCTCACACAGATAAACCTACATTTCATTAAAAAGAGGTACTGAAAGAAAAAGCACAACATTTTCTATCCTGACACACCATAAGCAAAAGGAAGGAATACAAGAGGAAGTTTTGCTGCTGTGAACAGCAGGACAGGAAGGTTTGTTGCTGTGAATGTTCCGAGAATGGCCCCCTGCCTGGTGAGATTCTAGAACTGTGCCACCTAATACACTACCAACTAGCCACATGTGACAATTGAAACTAACTAAAGTTACAGTTTAGTTCCTCATGGGTACCAGCCACATTTCAGGTGTCCAAAGGATACATGCGGCTGCCGGGTTGGACAGCAGGAATATAGGACATTTTCATCATTGGAAAAAAGTTATTTTGGACAGGGCTGTTTTAAAGAGAACGTTTTGACTTTTTAGATAACTTCCAAGTCTCATTTCTTATGACTTCAAAAATTCCTGAGGGCCTGCTGTGGGCCAAACGTGGTAACAAACACGGGGCTTGACAAAACATGGTGCCTCTTCCGTTTAGAAACAGACAAAGAAACAATTATGATATTGTGTAATAAGCAATGCAACTAGAAATGTGTCTATGTTGCTTCAGAGGAATGGTCTCTAATTCATATTGGTAGAGAATAATGATATGGGATGTTTTCCTGGAGAAGACAGGACAGACTGGCTGTTGAGGGATGGATAGGAATTGGCTAGAGAGGAGAGGAAAAACACGAAATGTCCTCAAGGAGAGCACTTCTAATAAAATGAAGAAGACACATTAAGAGAACGCTTGCTTCCATATGTGAAAATAAAAATCATAACAGAAATTGCAAATGAAAAGGCTTGATTCTCCATCACAAACCATGTAACTTTTGCTCACTTTTATGAATCCAAGAGTCAGATCAGAAAATCTCCAGAGAGAGTATAAAAAAGGTTTTCCTAGGCTGGTGCTACCCATCAATCTAAGAGGTGATATTATTAAATGAGTTGGGGATATCCTAATTTCTACATCACTGTCAAATTCAAATTTATGTAATTATAAATACTTATGTTTAATTGTAGTACATTCCAAGGCCTCGAATTACCTGCCCCTCAGATTCATCTGTCAGTTTCCATTCACTAGTTCGGGATAATTGAGAACTGTATCCATCTTATAATGGAAGGGGCCAGAGAAGAAATGTATTTTTCCCTTATCAATTTGGTGACCAAAATCAGTGTATTTGCAAAGTTACAACTTTCTGTTTTTTTGTTGTTTCCCCTCCTCTCTCCCCACTTCACCTTCTCCCAATTTAGAAAGTACAATTTATAATCAAAAAACATATAGTGAAAATTCCAATAAAATTTTACATCAGACAAAAAAGTCAAGGCATACCAAAACATCTTTCATTTGTACCAGTCCTTCAGATAAAGTAATTTGATACTTTATAGCTCTTTTTGTTTCTATTTTCCTTTAAATTTTTGTTTTCTTGCTTTCTACAAAAAAGCAGTAGGACTTGTGTGGTGAATGAAAGATTAAAAAAAAAAAAAGGAAAGAAAAGAGAACCCACTAGCCAGCATGATACACTGCACAAATACAGGAAATTTCACCTGAACACCTCAGAAAAGCGCTTTGCTATCATTAACCCATCCACCCCTTAGCTACCTGGGAGGTGTGAGCACCTAAATTCTTGCCATTTTACAGATGAAAACCTGAGGTCTAAAGTCATGAGGGACTCAGTGGTAATGCCATACACACACATTCACACCAAATCCCTGTTTTATGTATTATTTAGTTTCTTTCCTCTTACTCTATCACCAAGTACTTAAATCTGAGTGTTTGCATAGATTTTACTTTATCCTCCTTCATTAAAGAAGAATAATTCTATGAGAGAGATAGTCTGCCATAGTGGAAAATGCTTTGGATAGGATTCAGATCTTGACTTTGGTTCTGACTGCCTCCATCAGCTGTAAAGCACTGGGCTGGTACCATTCACTGTGAAGTCGGGATAGACATGAGGGACAATTCAGACAGAGTGTAAGGCATTATTCCCAACTCCCTTCCTCACATGAGTGGAAACATATGCATCCTAAAGGCAGATCCAGAATCCACAGTTCCTAATTTTTTCTCTGCTGACCACATTGACTGGCTTTCCAATGGCCTTGCCCATTCAGAGACACCTGCCTTTTCACATGCCATGGAAGAGACAAGTGTAATAGAGAAGTGGACAGCATGGCCCACAGATTCAAGAGAAAGTCCACGCCACTCACCCACATGGGGTCAGTCAGGTCCGAGTCCTGCATGCGAATACAGTCCATGCTAATCTCGATCTTGTTTGTTGTACCATTTTCTGATGGTTCATCCACAAAGTTCAAGTCAATGGGCTGAACTGAACAAATGGGCCTGCCATAAAGGAAAACAAAGGTGTGTTAGGTGTGGAAAGGGACTAAGACACACTCATCCAGTTGGTAACAATGAGCTCTTTCTACTTCAAAGTTGGCAAAGCTTGTTGGTTGGAGTCAGAAACCCTAGGTTTGAATCCTGGCTCAACCACTTACCAGATGTATAATCTCTGGCATTCCAACTCTAAGCCCTATTTGTAAATGAGAATCACGATCCTTACCCTCATCAAAGAAGTGCTGGGTGGAACCCAGGGTAGAAAAGTATCAGGGATCTTTCACACCCTCTGCCTTTGGGTCCCCAGTGTTCTGACATTGTTTTGCCTTTCGCTTAATTTACTCACTTATCCAAACCTGATCTTAAGAAAGGAGATAATAGTCCTTTTCCTAGTAAGGCATAAAGACCAACAAAATTCAGTGTTCCACTTTCCCAGAGGGTATTTGCAACATAACAGTAAATGAGAGTCTTTAACCCAATGAATTGAGTATCAGCAAGTCCTTGGGGAAGCTATTTCAGGCTAGGCTGGAGAGCACTTCTGATCCTCCAAAATTATACCACCTTGGAATAATAATGATCTTTTGGTGTTGGAAATTTAATAAACCTCCATTGAATTTTGAGCACAGAGATACTGTTGGAGGGAGTAATTTTTTCCCAACAATATAAACTGATTTTTATTGATTCTATAAACATAACCTAGTAAGCAATACTTTGACTATCCACCTTTACCTATTTATACTAATTCAAGTTCAACTTTTTTCTTTCCTTTTTTTGGCTTATTGGATACTTACTGTTCCAGAAAATCCCAGATGTGCTGGAAAACCTCTGGACTGAGGAATTCACTTGTCTGTGTGCTCTGGGACATAGTGGATCGGTAATAACTTTCTTTCCAAGAGAAATGGGCTGGGGTTTCTACGAACCTTAAAAGGACAAAAATGAAACTAGGATTATAGTTTCTGCATTTATGATTCTGAGTATTAAAATTAAAGCATACTTGATCAAAAAATCAAGTGAATCTTCAAAATCCTGCAGGCATACACAGCAAATTTTACAAGTTACACAAATTGTTATTTCTCTGGGCAGTGGTAGGGATCCCATTTTGCCAGAAAGTCAGGCAATCAAGTCTTCTATCAAAGCTCTTTTTTCTTAACTAGTAATTAGCAACTTTGCACCTCCATTATCCGACATCTATGTTCTGCAGTTTTCATAAAGAAAACAAACATTTCCTCATTAGGTCTGACCATGAGTCTGACCTATTATTACACCCATTTTATAAATTTTTCAACTGGTTATCTTCCCATTTAGCCTCCAGCAGGTAAGAAGTAAAATCAGCAAACAGAAATTAGTTCAGAAAACTTAAGTTTCGCCTTCAGCATAATCACCCCACTCGCATAACTACTATCTTAACATCAGGCCCAAGGACAATAAACTCAAAACTCTGGACCCAGAGTTGGTTTTTTGTTTTTTTTTTTAAATCACCAGTTACATACCTTAATGTGTGGGTGGGTGGTTTTTAATTGGAGTATAGGATTCTGTGTTAGGCTAAGGGATAAGCAAACATCTGAATACCCTGCAAATGAATGCTCTTTCTGTTTGCTTCATCTCTTTGGAGGGTCCTCAAGTTTGTCTTTCCTTAAAAAAAAAAATTAACCTTGATCCCTATGCATATGAAGGAAAACATCAGCTTTCTCAGGGGATGCCTTCTCCAAGTCTGCATTTTATCTGCACGTTTCATCTTAGTGTGTGATTCATTGTGATTATCAGCAGACTAATTTTACTCCAAGAAGAAATTAGCTAAGCTCTTAATCATTACTGTTAATATTACAAAGAGTTAAACGAATAGTGTACTAGGATAGTCAATCATCTTAAATTTACAAATGAATGCTCCAGTCTAGGTACATAATAGAAGGTAATACCATTGGATTTATTGTAGTGATTTCCAAGCTATATGGAGATGCACATTCATTTACTCAAGTCAGATATATAGAGAGCATCTAATATTTGTCAGGAAGATAATAGGCACTGGAAATGCAAAGTGAATAAGACTGTCTCACACTCTAGAAAGTCATGGTATAGAAGGTAAAACAGGAAAACAAGTTTTTAATAAATGTAGTAAGAGTGTGTGTGACACTATAATGGCACAACAATGAAATATTATCATCTCATAAGATGGACTAAGGAAAGAGCCTTAAATGATGCGAAGAAAATTAGCCAGTCTAGATAAAGACTAATGGTACAGAGACAGCAGTCATGGCACTGTTAGTACAGTGGAAAAAATTGGGGGCAGAGAATGCTGGGAGATAAAGCTGGAGAAGAAAGTATAAACTTGTGTGATATGTTTTTTATAAAAAGCTTAAATACTTCAATACTTCTAGTGAGTATTGAAGATTTTCTTTTTTGCAAGGCATTTTTAAATGAAGTTTCTCTTTTGAAATAATTATAAATTCACATGTAATAAAAAATAAAGAGTATCGATGTGCTGATTACTCACTTTTCCCCAGTGGGAAGTACCATCTTGTGAAACTATCACAAAATATCATAAGCAGAATATTGACATTGATATAATCTATTGATCTTATTTAGAAATTCCCAGCTTTACTGTACTCACTGTGTGTATATGCGTATGTGTGTGTGTGTTTAGTTCTATACAATTTTTTAGCACATCCATCTCTACAGTGTTAAAGGATCTGAAACATGAGATTGACACAGAATACATTTTACATTGATAAACCCGGAGGTTGTGTGGAGGAAGCATTTAGAGCTTGTTGGTTTGTGGGCGAAGTTATTTAGGAGGTTGTTGCACAAGACCAGGTAAGACAATAGGATGACAGCAGAAGTAGGGATGGAGAAGACGGAGATAGATTTAATTATTAGTGAAAATGTCACATCAGATATCGTTTCTGTTACTGATGGAAGCAGAAGGAAGAAGAGAGTCAAGGAGGACTTCAAGTTTCTACTTCTTGGATGGAGTGGTTGGTGATTCCACTGACTAAGTCAGTAAATACAGTTGGAAGATCCAGCTTAGAAAGAAAGGAGA
Source organism: Vicugna pacos (assembly GCF_048564905.1). NCBI lineage: Eukaryota > Metazoa > Chordata > Mammalia > Artiodactyla > Camelidae > Vicugna > Vicugna pacos. The sequence continues at coordinate 57,297,153 of NC_132987.1, read as the reverse complement.
GATGAGGGGTTCCAACTTAGCACGGTAAGTGTGAAGTACCCACGGGGTATGTAGAAAGTAAAGCGGACAGTTAAATGAACTTTAAACTCTGGGGATAGAAACGGGTATAGAAGTATAGAACGTATAGAAACAGAACGGGTATAGAAGTATAGAAACAGAAATCCTCACCCTAGGATAAAAATAAATCCATGAGAGCAGATACAGTGACCTATGCAGAGGAGGAGCAATGAGGAGTGAGAAAGTTAAGCTGGTGGAGAATGGAAGTAAGAGTGGGCGATGACGTCCCTGATGGGCACATCTACAAAACCTGCCTGTAATTAGAAGAGCATCTGAAAACCCAATATTTTTAAATTGAAAGAGTACATTAATTTTATTCATTTCTTTTTTGGATTTGGATACCAGACTTGGTTTACATACTCCCAACTCGTGAGTAGAAAGGAAATGAGATTTAACGGACCTAGTAATACTGACTGAGAGTTATGAAGAATTTTCCCATGGATGACACTTTTGAGTATGTTTGATTTATATTGCATTTTTTCTTCAAATAAAACAGAAGGGGAAGAAAGTGGGGAAAAGAAAAGTAAAAGCAGTTCCTAGCCAGTGAGAAAAGTGGAGATGAACAAATGTATGAATTGTTCAAACCCCCAAGTGTAAATAAAACCTCGTGTGGATGGTCATGTACACAGAGGCACAAGCACATCCCTAATATCCAAAGACCTAAGCGCTGTGATTGGTACGATGACAGCCAGGCGAGCACTAGAAGATAAACACAGCAACAGGAAGAATATTCTCAGGGATAACGATGCTCAGTGTGTGACTTTCAATACAGAAGCAGCCTTTTTTTAAAAAAAAAAAAGTTGGCAGAAATGTAGATGTAAGAAATAACAGTATGGGGCTGATTCAGAAAGAAGAAAGGAGGGTTAGACAGAAGTTAGATACTCTCATTTTTCTCTAAGGCAGAAGAGAGAAAAATGCCATTGGCTCCACAACCACTTAGTATTTCTACTTCTTTCACTGTTTCTACATGGAAGTTCTAGTTTCTCTTTGTGCTTGCTCTGTAATTCCTTTGTTTCATATTTTCCCTCCAGTCTCACTCTGACTACTATGAGATCTTCCCTGCATCTCTTGTGTCACCACTAACCAGCTGTAACACCCTGGAAACACATCTCAGCTCCGTGAGCTTCGGTTTCCTTGAAGGTGACATAAGGATAATCATCTTTGCTTTGCTGCCTTTCAAGGGCCTACCCAGTCCTCAGTGCCCTCCCTCTCACAAGTATGTCCTGGCTGCTGCTTTAAATTTTCTTGGCCTTTTGTTGTATCTCATCAGCTCTAGCTTGTTGCTGGTGTAACATAAGTGTACTTCAGGTGATTTTAAGTCATTGAGGGCTAACACCATGTCCCTCATCTTTGGATTTCTCGCAGTCTTGATAGTTCCTTGTGGTTAAAGTGAAAGGAACATGGGTTTTGGAGTGAGACAGACTCAGGTTCAAATCTCTGTTTTACTGTTGACATTCTGTAGGGCCATGGCAAAATTACTTAACTTCTTTGTATCTTACTTTTCTCTACTATCCTTCCTCCATAGAGTGGTTGAAAGCCTTACTTGAAGGGCTTGCTTACAGAAAATGTTACACATTTTCACATTTATACAATCAATACTTTGATTCCACTAGAGCAAATCCTATATAATTTGGATCCAGGAAATACTGAATTGAACTAATTAAATAGTGTATTTGAAAGGTTTGTTAAAGCTGCAAAGGTGTCATACAGAAGTACTTACATTAAGCCAGAATTATCTTTCATTTCAATCCAGTTCAAACCATTCATCTCTTATCTGTGTTCTTAGACCAAAACAGTGCCCCCATCACCTCTCACTTTCTTCTAGGTCACCTTTGTCAGGTTTGTTTCATTAAATTGGGCAACTTCTTCCCTCAGGACCTCAGGCACTAGCTTTGTTATAAAAGATGGGATAGGGTTTGGGGTGGATTGGTGGTTTTCTAATTATGTTGCATGAAATTGTAAGTGTCTCAGTGTGTTCGCCACATGTAAAGAAATGACCATACTGGTAACTCTCCAAACATGCCTCTCTCCTTCTTAATACCTTGAAATTTGGCTTTTGTCTGTTTTATGTGTATTAGAGCTCTGACAAGCTTTCACTTGAAGAAAGGTTTCCGTTTGAGAAAAAAAAAAAATCAATGGTATAGGCTTGAGGATCTTCAAGGTGTCTCCTTTGTAAACCCAGTATTGATTTCCATTCTCTGAACAACTATGTAAAACATTATTGAGAGAAAGGGAGGAAAATGATCAGCTGGTGTCACAGAGCAGAAAGAATGAGGTAGATCGTAACTATCTTCCACAGTTTTCCCTTTGGCTGAGTCTCAGGAGCAATTCACTCAAAGAATGATTGCTCGATCAAAACAGTTATACCCAAAGATAGAAAGCTTTATGTCATTTTTTTTTCTTTTCAGCTTGTTTTTTCCTAGAAACTATTCCACACTCTTTGTATTAACTCAGAGGAAGGAAAGAAAAAAGGAAAGAAAGAGGGAAAGAGAGAGAGAGAGAAGGAAAGGAAGGAAGGAAGGAAGAAAAACTTGCTCTTTGTAGAAGTACCCCAAAACACCAAAGGGTATCTGCTAACAGCCTGCATTTCCTCTTGCTTTTCCTGTTCTGCCCCAAAAGTCATCACTCAAGTCAGTCTCATATTTGCATTCTTCCAGCTTTCCTGGAAAATCCCCAAAACTCTAAAATTTTAAAGTTCAAAACAAGTTTTATAGATAGATTTTAGAATTAATAATTTTCAGAGACCACCCAGCTCAATACATATATAACATATTGAATAATACTACATATATATTTATATCACAGAGGGAAAAGCTGAAATCTAAAAAGAATCAGTTCATTCTGCTGTATTGTACTCAACATAGGTCTTCACGCACAGTACAGTAAGAATAAATATGTGCATCAGACACTAATTCTCATCATGAGTTCCCTACCTCTTGGCCTCTTACCTGTAAGTCCCCAATTTTTGTTTTCTGAAAATTTATTCCCACAGTTAAACTCTTCTTACTCCCCTTTAGATCATCCAAACTTAACATTGCAAAACTAGAAAAATAGTTTAAAAAACAACCTAGAAATATATTTGATTCTATACAGACATCCCCTAATACACTTAACAAAATAAAACAGCAGTTAGTAGTAATGCAGACAAGAAGCTCATTGGCTGTTCCTAGATTCCTGACTCAAAATCCCCCTTCATGGGGTGTCAGTTCTGCTAGAGAAAGAATCTGGCACCAGAAATTTCCATGACAGCAGACCTGGAGGGGCCCCCTCACCAACCGTGGGAAGATGGGGTCACACATGAGTGTGAATCTTTGAGGACCTCATACAATGTCAATGTTGGCTGTGATCTTACAGTCTGTTTAGACTTGCTCCCTTATTTCGTGAAGAAACTGAGGTCCAGACCTGAAGAGCTTACCCTAATACATTGTTGTGCTGGAGTATTGACCAATGAAAGCAGACTTAAATTTTCTGGAAATTTCCAAGCACAATAAACACAATAATTGATAATGTATTATAAAACATTAAACTTAAATTATACTATATTTAAAAACACAGATAATAAATACTCAAGACGTCCTATTTCACCATTACCTCGGTTCCTGAAAACAATGTGAAAAAAAGTAGTGAAATTGTTCAGACTTAAAAAAAAATTATAAAATTATCTGTCTATAAATCTATTGCTGCCCTTCTTTAATAATGTATTTCAGTTAAAGGCTATGTGCAAATGACTCAATGATGTATATACTGAGTATTATATGGGGAATTTAGTGATGAATGAGACATGTTCCTTTTTTGAAAGCCTTTCATAATTTACTGCTGGAACTAAAACACCTTCAATGTTTGTCTAATTTTTGCCTTTTGTCAAAGCCTCATGCTCCGACTCCTGGGCCGTGACCTTCTTAGGGACAGGAAAGCCAGCCTGGGTCCTTCGTTTTGGTTCATGCTTGACCTGCCTGGTGATTGGCAGGAAAAGCCTGCCATTGGTTATGCCAGGATTTCACCTCCTAGGCCCTGCCCTTCCAGTTTACAGGTGACAATCTTTAGGTTCAGAAACAATAAGGAAGTTGTTCAAGTTCGCTTAGCTAATAAACGATCCAGATGGCATTTAAATTTAGGACTGCAGAACTTAAATGCTCATGTTCTACTAAATTACATATATGACTTCTAAGTTTCATTCATCATAAAAGTTGGGCAACTATAGAGTATCTGGCCTTTCTGCAGATTTTCAGTCTTACCAGAACTGGTTGACCCGCAAAGGTAGTTAGTGTAAGTAAAGACATCTGAGGTCGCTATTGCCCTCCAAGGGGACTGGAGCACTCAGACTCTGGGGGTGTCCTCAGTTCTCAGACAAATGTGCTTCAAAACTTTGAACGTGGCTTCTCATTCTTTCTTCCTTCCTTCCTTCCATCCATCCATCCATCCAATCTCTCACCTCACACAAGCCTTTATCACCAACCTGTCTGGATCTTTTCCAGAGCAAGTCTCCTGATTGGCCTCAGGAGCATTTCAAATCACACCATTTCTTTTATATTTTTAGTTCAGAAATATCTCCATGCTTTCCATTTATTCTGTTATTATTATGATTAACATTATGACTTGTCATGCCTGATTTTTAAGGATGCCAAAGAGCAGCTTGATGCCTTTTCGTAAACTCGCTCTTTATTGCACCTGACAGTACCCATGAACCTTGGAGGAAAAACTTTACTCAAATGCTTGAGATAAATCCACCTCCAGAAAATCACTCACATGATCTAATAAATCAGGTCCATTAACAACTTTCTTTTGTTAAATGGAGATCTTTCCTTTTCAACTTCATGATTAAAAAATCAACAGTCTGTTCCTGTTCTATTCACCCCAAAGTTGAACCCATATCCCAGCTCCACTTTTGGCAAACAAAACTTAAATGGGTAAAATGCATTTACAGCATATCTTATGCCTTAATACTTTTGATTTATCACAATTTGGACAACAAAGTGACATAATCAAGGAACTCCTTTTTATATAATATCACTGAACTGATTAACTTATTCTTAAGGAACTCTCTTACATCTTTCAACATTCATTTCTCCTCTGTTCTCCCAGAGTTAGTTGACTTCCCTTTAACCTTCAGAAACCTTTTCTCTTCCCATCTCTACCTGTCTTAAGATCTTATTGCCCACAGCTTGATTCTCTTATAACCCTTTACTGTGCACCCAGCTCCCAAGTTCTCTTAAAATCTGTATATATGGGGTCACCCCCCAAGTTGTTAGTTCTGAAGTGATCTTTTCCTCTCTCAACTACTAAATCTCTAAGTCTCATATGTTGTGCCCACTCTTTACCTTAACCGTTTGCTGCCTTAAAGGTAAAGTTTCTCTGACCTATGGACCCTGTCTCTCACACTTCCAGTTCCCACTGACCCTCCTTCCTGCCTTCATTTCTTTTTTCCTAAGCTGTACATGATCAGCAGTCTTCCCCAAACAGAATTTTCATCAGGTTGCTTTTTTCCTGACTCAGCATTTACACTCATCTTTGTGCCTTGGACAAAAACCTAACTGGACCTTGTCCTTCATCCCCTTTATTCCTTTGGGTAGAAACTCTTTTCCAAATTACTCAGCCAGTTGTATCCTACATGTTTGTTTTCAACCAAGAGCCTTTTCAAATTATGACCTTTTTTACCCCACTCTTCCCCCAAGATTTTATTCTTTACATTTACCAATGTCCGGTACAAAATTCAGCACACCTAGGTTACTACAATAGACTGGAAGTCTGTGTCCCTCCCAACATTCATACGTTGCAACTTAATCCCCAACGTGCTAGTATTTGGAAGTAGGGTCTTTGGAAGGTGATTAGGTTAAAGTCCTCATGAAGGGGATTATAAAAGGCACTCCAGAGAGCTCTCTTGCCATTTCACTGTGTGAAGTCACAGAGGGAAGACAGCCATCTATAAACTAGGAAGTCAGACCTCATCAGACACTGAATCTGCGGGTGCCTTGATCTTGCACTTCACAGCTTCCAGAACTGTGAGAAATAAATTTCTGTTGTTTATAAGCCACCCAGTTGGTGGTCTTTGGTTATAGTAGCCCGAATGGATCCAGACAGCTACAATTTTTTTTTTGTTTTTTGTTTGAATTCACATCATCAATCTGGCACATTTTTAGTACTTTTGTCCTTAGTCAATTCTATTATAATTTATTCATGTTGGAATGGTATTGCCCCAGCTCAGTGAAGAGCTAGAAGTCAAGAACCATGTTACTAATTTCCTAGTTCTTTACAACACTGAGTTATAGAACAAAGAATAACCCGAAAGGACTTTATGTCTCAGCATCTATACTTTCTTTCTATAAATGAAGACTTACAGGGATTTTGTTCATAGTCCCACAGGAAGTCCATAAAGCTCTAGTGCCATACCCCAGGCATCCTGGATCCCACTGCAATGCTCTGCAGGAAGAAAATGTACAACTAAAACTTTTCACAAGCTGAGCTGTCTCTCTAAATCCACAAACATTTAAAAAAATGTAATCGTCAAAAAACACTCTCCTATAATAAATTTATCACTTAATACTCTCATCATTTCAACCCAGAATCTGGCATCCGGTAGAAGATAATGATAAGGGTGACTTGAGCCCATCTTATTTACAAAGTCATTTTTTAACATGATAGCATGCAAATATAGACACATGCATGCTTAAACACAGGCATTTACCTATAAACTGCCCCCAAGTTAAAATTTAGGAGATATTTGAATAGCTGTAATCACCGTGACATCAGGTTTTGGATAAGTTAGATTTTGCACTTGTGTGAAGACCTGATGGGAAGTTCATGCAGCATCCGTGGCTCAGATATACGAGCACAGGATTCTGGAAGGACTATGGGGAAAAGGAAATCTACAGAGGAGTTTTGTTAGGATTAAGGAGTGTTCTAGATTGAATTTAGACAAATAAGTACATAAACTCAAGAAAATGGTCCATTCTCTGTGCACCTCTTCTGTACACTTTTTAGATCAGTTATCTGAAATAGTATTATCTATTTTTTGATCTATTGTCATTCCTCCTTCAGAACGTACAGTCAGTGGGAGCAGATTGCCATGTTCACTGCTGCGTCACCAGGGCCTAGAGCAGCACCAGGAAACACAGGTTCCCCCTGCTATCTGAAAGTGCAGCGTCCCTGTGAAAACTTTGGTTAAGTCGAAATGGCATAAAGCTGAGCACATCCCTTGTTTTTGGAATGTTCTTATTTTGCCACGTCACTCCTACTAAAGAACTACTTTAGTATCTGTAATTCATGAACTTAAATAAATCTGAAGACTTTTGCTTTCAAGAAAAATGTCCTTACCCTACTAATGTAGGCATTGTGTATCCCTCCACTACCCACCTCCCCAAAAAATTCATAACGCTTCATTGTTAGCTACTGCCTTAGCTCCACTTGAGAGATGTGAAGAAATTATAGCTTTGAGTGATTAAGAAACTTCCACATTATAGCTTCTTGAGGATAGAAACTTACTCAAATATATCTTTGCCTCCTTATAAATAACAGAATTCCAGACATAATAACAGGGCATTTATAAACATTTGATGAATGAATAAATGGCCTTGGTGCATACAGACTAGCATGGTTAGTATAGAAATTCAGGTTGGGTTGACTCCCAAGTCTTTACTCATTTGAACAGATCACAGTGACCTCTTCATGGAGAGAAGTGGCAGCAATGAAAGACATAGACAACAATTTAAAACAAAGAACAAGAATAAAGGGACCAGTAAATCCCCAAAGCCTCAGAGAATTTGGTGTGATGACATAGACCAGTGAATAAAGTTTCCAGTGGTAATCCTGAGTTGTCAAGAATTTCTGTGGCATACACTATTCTTGGTTTAAAAAGATGGCAAAGTATGACTTATTTTCAGAAATATCTATATACATCCCAATTTAAAATGAAAAATAAAATGCTATTTATAGAGCATATGTTTATCTAGAAAACTCAGCTACACAAACTGACATATTTCCTAAGGGATCCTGGTAGATAAGCTTTCTTTTTCTAAATCATTTTGGCACTTTCTGTTTCCCTTCTGGTCAGAAGCACATCTTGTCTTACAGTACAGTTTCTTATTTACAGTTTCTGAGTGGTTGGTCCTTCGAGATAAGAACCTCATTTATTTCAGTTTCTGGCTTTTGTGACTTCACAGTCTAGCACAGGACCTGGTAGCAAGGACGTATCAGGTAAATGCTTATTGAAGGACGCATTTGGAGAGTTAGAGCAAAAGTAACAATGCCAATATCTATAGCAGAAATAACAGTTGATATTTGATTGTTTCTATGAACAAGGTACTTTGCAAAGTGCCTGGCATGCATTAATTTTCACAACAGCTATGATGTAAATACCAATATCACCCAATTTTACAGACAAGAAAACTGAAGCCTAATGGTAATTTACTTCCTCAAGATCACATGGTAACCGGGAGGATGTTCACTCTGAGGTCTTAAGGATTTGGCTTCAGTCTCTGGTCTGTTATTTACAAAGTTATTTTAGGCAAGTTATTCAGCCTCTCTGAGCCTCTGTTTCCATGTCTGTCACAGTGAGAAGAGGATAGAACCTACCTGTCACAGAGAGGGAAGGCCTTGGATCCTGGCCCCAGAAGGTTATTCCACTTGCCCAGCGAGGGGCAGTAGGTATCGCACTTTAAAGTTCAACAGAATCACCTGGCCCACAATCAGGAAATACAGAGTCTCTACCCCACCTCCAGGAGATTCTGTTTCAGATGCTCTGGAGTGAGGCCCAGGAATCCACACTTTGACAAAACTGCATATGAAAACACACGGCTTTGGGGCTCACCTAAAATCTCATTACTTTGGAGCTTTTTATCAATAACAGAGCACCTTGATAAATCTGCATTTTCTCCAGATATTTATCCTTAAATAGGCAAGGTATTATCACAGTCTTGCTCACTAAGATGTCTTTTTAATTACTTGAGTAAAACAGAATGGTGTGATAATTAGTTACTGTCATAGAACACATACCACACGCTAGCTCGGCCTCGTTCTACATGCTTTATGGATATCAGTTCTTTTTACCCACCCAACAACCCATGAGAAAGTTAGACTATCATTATCCTCATTTTATAGATGAGGAAACTGAGGCACAGAGAGCGTAAGTAACTTCTCCAAAGGGGCCCGCTCAGTAAGTGAGGGCGGCAAACTCAGCGGCTGTGCTGTTAACTGGCCTGCCGTGCCGACTCTCCCAGGACGGACGGAGGCCAGAGCCTGGCCTGACAGGTGAGCTTGGGCAAGTCCCTGCCCTTTTCTCGCAACCAAGTCCCCCTCCGTGCAGTGAGTGGGCTGACTCCGATAATCTCTAAGGCCCTCTGGTCCCACAATTCTATTATTCATTTCACAGGAGTCTTTTGACCTTGTTATCTGATGGACCAAGTCCTTAGGATGGCTGACAGTAAAACGCGCTCGTGTCTAGAAATGCCCCCTTATTACCTTTTCTTTACCTACCAATTCAAAAAACTTCCTTCTGAGTTATCTGTCCTTTGTTGTTTCTTCTTGCTGAGGAAACCAAGCGTACTTGCCCAGAGCTGGTAGGTGTGTCTTCACAGTTTCCTTCCAAGCCCTGACATCTTGGTTTAATCAGGCTTCCAGAGGGCTTCCACCTGAGTCTACTTGAACCTCGTTACTCACCCAAATGGGCCTCCCAGCTGTTGCCCCTCCTTTCTTCCTCTCCTCTCCAGCAATGGCTCTCTTCTGGCCCAATTCACCCTCAGTAATATCCCTCCAAACTGGCCTCCTCCCTCTCCACCCGTGTTCTCTCATCCATCCCAGGCCTAGACTGTCAGGCTTCTTTTAGTCTTGCATTTTCTCCAACCTGATTACACATTAGAAGACATGAGATGCTTAAAATATCAATCGAGGGGCACTACCACAAACCAATTTAACCGGTGTTTTGAGGAGTGGAATCTGGGCAGGAGTATTATTTAAAAAGTCAGAAGTTCCACGAGAGTTGCTCACGTGAGGCATGGTTAAGGAACCACTGGCATCTAGCTCCGGTGAATCTCGATTCTTGAGTGGGGAAAACAAGCAAATGAAAATCACCTGGGCTGCTGGCTAAGCCGGACTCCCAGGGAGGGAAGTCCGGGCGTGTGAAGCAAACAAGGAAGTTTGGAGAAATCTCTTTAGGAACCAGAGTTCTAGCTGAACCTCTAAAGCAGGATGCATCACTCAGCTTTCCTGGTACCCACCTTCGCAGAAGAACCCCAGGCTCCTACTGTATCCCACACCAAGTGGATATTTTTCATTGTGAAGAGCAATCCAGAGGAAAAAGCACTTCAAGGTAAGATGCACATTCTTTTTCTCCGTGGATTAACTGGCTTGGTAACTCTGGGGGGAACCCCTTTTCCTCTCGAGGCTTTATTTTCCCCTCTATGTAAAAGAAGGTTATAGGATTACTAGATAATCACTAAGCTTCCTTCCTTAAGCTTCTTTCCCATTTTATTATTCTACTATTTTAAGGCCCCAAACCTATTGTTCTTCAGCTATTACACAACCAGCCCCAGTTTTTCTACATTCAGCTGACACCAGACAATGCATCTATGCAAACCTATTCCTCAGCCCCGGTGATGAATGCCCATTGCAAGCCAATACCAGGGCTGCAAAGATTTCTTTTTTCAAATTCCCTACCTATACCAACAACGACTGCTGCCCAGACTTCAGCTCAGACCTCTGAATCGCCACAAAGCTCTTCCCTCTCAATGCCCTCTGACAGCAGCCCAATTGCCTTCTTTATCTCTGGGCCTCCCACCTCCTGCAGGCAGCCTGCCTCTTTGAAGGTGGCTCAGAGAGACCAACCTGGTTTATGGACAGAATCTCTTCTCTTACCCTGCCCTGCACCAAGCTGTCCAGTGAGCTGAGAAGGTGGTAACGGAGTGGCGGCAGTATGGGCTCTGGGAGCTTTTTTTTTTCTTTGCCTGCTTTGTCTTAGTGTGAGATAGTCAGCTCTATTAGGAGGTGCTGGCTGATGACTGTGGAGCAGAGACGTGTTTGCCAGGGGTATCCCCATTTCCCCTCTCTGCCAGCTTCCGGTCCATTAACGAAGAGACCACTGTCTAAAGGAGTTGAAGGTAGAATGGCGCCTAAGGCCACTTCCAATGATCTTCATTCTAGGTAGGGTGTGTCTGTGTTTTACAAGTAATTGAAATACACTGAAGCTAATAATGCTGATGAAAATTATAAAGGTAATGTTTGACAGGGTAAAAAAAAATAAAATCAAATCAAGAATGTTCATGAGTTTTGACCTAGACTGCTCTCCTTTGCCCTGGTTCCTTGACTTCCGAATTTGGAAATGAAGGAAGGGGAAAAAGGGAGAACCGGCCAATTTAGCAAGGGTGGGTTAGTCAGTCTGCAGAATAGTGCTCTGAGTCAGAGGCGACAGGGTCAAAATGAAAACTCTGTGGGCTGAGCTAGCTAGGGTGGGGGGATTTGGGACAGGGTTTGGTGGAGGAGAGATTAATAGAGTGTAACGTGTGTGGAAACAAGGGGAAAGAGTAAAGAAAAAAGGAACTTGTCATGCAAGGCTGTGGATTGAGTCTCCTTTAAGATCCTTCCAGAGACAAAGACTAAATAAGAATTTTAAAAACTGAAACTGAAATTAAATGAACACAATGCTTTTAAATCCTATTTGATCTGTGCTGCTTAAATGCCATCCGACTTAGAGAGCAAACCCAGGCTGGTCATAGACTCAAAGGTATACGAAAACTGATCATATTAAAGATATTTACATTTCAGAAAATATTTCAAAAATAGTAAGAAAAGGAGAGGCCATAATTTCACAGAAGAAGACTCGCAAAAGAAATTTTTTTCTCAAGAAAAATGGAAGACTCTTATCTACAGCAGGAGTCTACAAGCTACTCTCCACAAAAACTCCTGTTACCTGTTTCTGTAAATCCAGTTTGGCCCTGCATTGGAACAGTCTACGGAAGCCGTCACGCCACAGAGGCTGAGCTGAGAAGTTGACAGGAGGTATATAACCTGCAAAGCTGGAGACCTTTGCTGTCTGAACTTTCACTAGAAAAGTTTGCTGACCCTGACCTTAAAAAAAGAAATGAAATTTCAACTGCATAATCGTGAATATTTCAAATTATAAAGGAGAGACTGGGTAAATGCGTCAGTTAGGTGGAACATGTATAAAAATGATCCGGGAATACAGCAAGGCTTCTGATAAATTAGCTGTGAGGGAGCACGCGCGAAAGTGTGAAGTTTGGGCACATAATCAAGGGAGAACAGACGGGCCTGAGGGAGGCGCACGAACAGATGGGAAGCGCAGAGCTCAGAACAAGCTAATCTCCCCTTCCAAAAGCTACATATTAGCTTTAAATTAGATGATGTACAAACATGTATAAGAGAAAGGGCAGGGAGAGATACACTAGGGGTTGGGGATTAATAGACACACTACTATATATATAAAATAGATAAGGGCCTACTGTACAGCACAGGGCACTCTATTCAATTTCTTGTAATAACCTATAATGGAAAAGAATCTCAAAAGAAAATATGTATGTATGTATATGTATAACTGAATCACTTTGCTGTACACCTGAAGCTAACATTGTAAATCAACTTCACTTCAATAAATTTTTTTTAGAATGTTGTGATTACCAGGAGTAGCGTGACTTCCCTAGGAAGAAGTCCCCTCCGTGCCACCAAACCAATTCTAAACGCTGTTTTCTACGCACTGGTCTCTCCCTCTTGTGTCTATAGATTCTGTCTTTGCCATATCTTCTCCTGACCATCCTCTTCCATTCTGGCAATGGAGAGATCTTCCCTTCCTCACTCCATCATGTCTGTGGCTGAGAGACATCCAAGTTGCTCACGTTAGAACACTTCCATAAAAGATATTCATTCATCTAAATCCTCTCTATATTCCTATTTATGTTAAATATATCCCTCTCCAAAGGTATCTTTTTTTTTAATGTAAATGATTCAAAGTAAATTTCAGAAGTATTTCCACATTCAGTCTCACGTTCATAGTTTCTCTGTTTCCATGGAAAACCAAATCGCTATTAGTTGGCTACATTCAAAATGTTATGTTTCTTTAGCTATATGGTTATCTTCTCTAGTCACCATAGATTTTATTTTTTGCTTTTAATTTTTTTAAATTAAACTATAATCAGTTTACAATGTTGTATTGGTTTCTGGTGTACAGCATAGTGATTTAGTTATATATATATATATATATATATTATATATATATATATTCCTTTCCATATTCTTTTTCATTAAAGGCTTTCACAAGGTATTTGATATAGTTCCCTGTGCTATGCAGTAGGACCTTGCTTTTCATCTGTTTTATATACTGTAGTTAGTATCTGCAAGATTTCTAAATGATAAGGCATGGGTCTTCATTCTTAGCCTGTTTAATGTTATTGACTCAGTATTCTCAGGTTTATTTTTCCCTGTAAACATTTTATTCTAAAATAAACATAAGATCACTCCCATTCCTGGAGTTTGTGTCCTTTTCTTCAGTCTTGGCTCTCTGGCCACTGCCAGGTTGTTCCTGGAAAGCTCATCCAGATGCTTGGAAATCAGTTTTGAAGTTTATTCGTCTCTAGTAAATGCTTAAGACAGATCCTTGTACTTTATTCTGTTACAGATGAGCACTTCCTGTGTTTCCAACATGCATCCCTGCCCATCAGATGATTCCCTATGTTGTTATCTGCCTTTAACAATTTTTGACATCAGCTTCCTGGAGCCCAGGGCAACAGCAGATCACAAACAGCATTCTCCTTTTCCGCATTAACACATTCTTTAATTCTATCCCTTGCATATAATGTGTTCCCTTTTGCTGCTAACTCTCTGTCTTCCCTTTCTAAGCTATAGAGATTGATTTTTGGAGGCTGGATCCAATCTGTTAGCCAATTTTAGGCTAACAAAAAAAAAAAAAAAAAGAAGAAAGAAGAAAACCGCTGTAAAGCAAGGGGCTGATCCAGTGCAGAGAAGATATCCTCAGGCCTAATTCCCAGATTTTATGGATGCAATAAACAGCTTAGGAATTGGACACGCAGGATTCCTTTTGATTAGTGAGATCAACCTTGTTTAACCAGGATATTTGTGACCCTGGTTTCAGATATTCCCTGTGACCTGCAGGCTTGTGAGGCCATGTTACTAGAGTATTGAGCTTAGAAAAACTTAAATTCAGCACATGTGTATTTAAAAAGCTATAGAAAATGGTATATCTGTTTTCACTTCCCTTCCCATCCAGATCCTTCTGGGAGCAGTCAACTGCTATCTGTAGTTGTGTTCCTTACATCTTGTTATCAAAAAACGATTTATTCTTCAAAGTTATTACCTTTGTCAGAAGTATTACATGGCACCCTGTCTCAGATGAATACAGAATTTGTCCCCTGGGAAAGGTGGTATTTAGTCTATTATTTATTATGATAATCTCCATAATCGATCCAAATAATACTACGTATTTTGTTGTGTTAAGAAGGTTATCAAATAGTTGCAGTAACTATTTAATTTCAGAGATGCCTGAACATGGGAGCAGCTTTAGGGCAGAAAACACTGTGTTTGTGTCCACATTTGTTTAGTTTGTACTTGTGTACAATTATGTTTCAGGGAGTTACTGCAATCCATGGTGTGAATTAGATCTGATGATACTTGGGGATCTGACATTTTCTCAGAGGAGACAAGTGGAATGGTAGATAGAGGGACTGAAGAAAAATTTCAGAAAAATAGATTAGTGCCACAATGGGAAAAAAATGTGAATGACATAACTGTTATTTTATTTTGGGAACATTTTCAAAGGTTTATCTGCAAAATCCAGGCTATCATAAAATTACTCAGTCTGGTCACAAGAAGAGCTATAGATTTCTTGCAACCACTGTATTTAGTGAAAGCCAAAAAGTTCCTTTTCTAATGAGACCATTCCTGTGTAGGTAGGTATTGAGTGAAAAAGAGTGGTAAATTCCATCTCTTAAAAGGGGAAGTTATCAGGAGTTAACATTTCTATGATCTTTCAAAATTCAAATACGTAAAGGAGAACAGAAAATGTGCAAATGATAACAGTGTTTTCATAATGTATTCAAAATGCAGTGACTGAGAATCTGAGAAATCCTTTAAGATGTAAACTCATTATAACAAAATGGCCTTGAACAAATATTCCTTGGGGTTTGACCTCAGGCAAGAAAAGAGGGAATAAAAATATATTCATGAAAAGGAGCATTATACATAAAAGGGAGGTATCCAATACAATTAATGATAAAGAATCTAAAGGTCCATAGGTCTGTAACAGGACACTGGAGCCCTGATCAGGAACAGGAATTTTAGAATCCTGATTTCAGCACACTACAGATGGTTGACCTTGAGCAAGTTACTTAAGCTTTCTAAACCTCAGTTTCCTCATTTGGAGAACAGGGATACAGATACCTAATGTGTTATATTGCTGTCAGAGTAAAACGTCTAGCAGGGTACTGGCTGGTCCTCAATAAAAGGTAGGTGATGGTTATCCCTGATCTAAACTGTGGTCTAACGTTAAATCCTCACCCTCCGGAGAGTGATGAGTCACAGGGGTTATACTGAGAAGCACAGTTCAGTTCCCGGGAGCCTCAGTGTTCACAGAGACACAGAGTTATTTCTCAGACAATTTTATGGTCTCTTGATTTTTTTAACAAAAGGAAAACAAACAAACCCAATCACTGCACAGAAATTTATACAGTGATAAATCTTTGCTATCCCCCATTAAGGCTAATTGTGGTTTAGGTACAGAACCCAAATTCTTCACATGGCTAACTGCTCTAATTTTTAGCACCAGATTTATAGACAGTGGTGGCTGGACCCCAAACCACCACAGGGATGGTGTCAGACTCAGTCCTTGTGGACTTATTAAGGGTGTAGAATCATTTGCCATCAATGGCAGGAGGAAATTATAACCCTCTTTTGCTGACATGTACATACATAGCAGGTCTTTGTATTAATTAAGGCCTATTCCCCAGAAGAACAAAAGTAGCACATTCACAGAGAGACCAAAGGTAACCTCCCTGAGAACTTCATCTTTTAGCTGACCAGAATGTTCCCTACATGGTCTTTGTTCTAAGGTAAAAACTAACTACAGCGAAAAATAAATGCCATAATCTCACAACAAATGCTGCAATCAAACTTTCTCACTACACAGTCTTAGGAGGGAATTTCCTTCCAGGAAACTCTCCTGTGCAGCTTTCCTGCCAGCTCTAGACGGAGATCTAGCATTCTTCCACCTAGTAGCCAGGCTTCCTCTAGGGCTCAAATACTCCCTCTGGGTTCTCCCTAACCAGCCTAGAAGTGAAGAGGGGAGGGGAGGGGAGGGAAGGGGAGGGGAGAAAGCGAGCACAGCATCTTCCTGTCACCTTAGGAAGTGCAGAAGTAACATGCGGCACCCCTGCCCCTGTTGCACTGGTAGAACCAAGTCACGTGGTCACATCTAACTTTAGGAAAAGCTGGAACACACATTCAACTGTGCCCAAAAGGAAAACAGAACAGTTTGGTGAACACACGCCAAACAATCTTTCTTGGATTTTTTTTTTTTTTTTGGTTTTGGTTTTTAGACAGCACTTTCATAAAAATGCTTTTATATAAATTTAGGGGGGTGTGTGGCTGTGTGTAAAGTTGATTCGTTGATTCTGAGAAGCATGCTGAATGAATCTTTGACATTGATTTACCCTTTTCTCTCATGCTCTCTCCTATGAAATGGCCTCTCATTTCTGAGAGTACTTTGGAAAGATACAAGGAGGATCCCCAACCAAGGGGAATCTGTCAAAGATGGTGGTACATCCCAAGGAGAGAGAGAAATCTCAAAACTGAGGTCTCTGAGACACAAGAGAAGTCACTCAACCAGGACTAACGTGTACAGAATCTCCAGGCACTTGACTATAAATGCAAACCTTATCAAACCTCTGACAAAGCAAGATTTTTTTTTTCTGTGCCTATTCTTTGAATGTTGCATTCTTCTCTGGTATATTCTGGGGCTTGAGCAAAAAGCCTACAGTATTTGAAGGGACCAGAGCCGAGTCTTTGCATGTGTCTCTGCAAACTTTCAGGACAAGCAGAGCACCAGGTGTGGGAGAGAACACTGGAAACATGGCCACCTTTCACAATGACACAGCAGGGAAAAGAGGAGACTGAAACTTGAAGGGAGAACACTTACAAATTTTTTAGCAACTTTTCCATATTCCAACTTATGAAGTCATGTCTGTCTGTCTCTCTGTCTCTCTCTCTCTCTCTCATACACACACACACACACACTTCCATTTAAGTGGTATTTTTAATGTGCCTGCAGGTAACAACATTATAACACTGAGCATCAATGAATGCCCCACATAGAGAGTTGGAAACCCAACTTTACCCACGTTGCTTTTTCAGATGTGCTAAGCAAAAATGGGAACTATTAAAAACATAATTTATCTAGAATGAAGCCTAGGCTGTAACTGCTCTTTCCATAGTGGACAAAAATTTTTCACTTGATCAAATATTTCCAGATTTGTTTTCTGTAATATTTCTTAAAAGACTTAGAAATTGATTTGCACTTCTAATATTATTATTGAATTATTTATGAACATAATATGCAAATGTTATGAAAGCATCAATTGCAATTAGGAAAGAGGGTATAAAATTTTTCCAGGTAATATATGCCCAATATAACATTAGGAATTTAATAGTTGCCTCAGACAACTAGGTCTAGCTATGAAATTGTAATTTCTAACTGTTCAAACTTGGTATTTGTAAGAGCATTCTAAAAAAAATATATTGAGTCATTTTATGATAGCCTTCAAACTCTGATCCTTTCAAAAGGGAAACAAATCAGGGAGATGTGGAGCTTGACTTTCTGAAGCTGTAACTGGATCAGTCCACTGAGGGTAAGAATCTTCCCTGGTTATTTTGGATACAAGCAACTTGTTTCCAATGAAGGAGACTCACCCCGGGAAATGAGTGATTTATCTAAGTACTCAAGGCCAAAAGGAGAAGAACCAAAGGCTCGTCTTCTGTTCTCCTCAAAACCAGATGCTCGTGTACAGATTGTTTACTCAAGCTCTGATAACCAGGTTCTTCCTCACTTGTTAAAACAAGTCAGTAGTTTGTTCATTCAGCAAACATTTACTGAGTACCTATTACCAGGCAGTATGTTAAGAGCCAGAAATAGAAGAGAATAAATCAAATGCTATGAGAGCCCACAGAAGCAGGGGTGGTTGGACAGGGAGCAGACATTAAACCTGTATTAACAGCTAGATTTGTGCATCTCGATATATATCTGACCCTCAAGCCAAATAATCAGTCATTCCAATCCTGACCTATCTCCTTATGCTATGGTGGTCTGGGAAATTCTCAGACAAGCCCAGCTCTTACTTGGAGCTATAAGATGTGGCAATAACAGCACCCCAGCACCCCCGAGTTTATACAAAGACCTGCCTGTGTCACGTCCCATCTCAGATATCTTCAATGGCCCCTGATCAATGGAAGTCCAAACTCAGTGGAATGGCTTTGAAGATGCTTGAACATCTGACTCTCTCATCTCATAACAAAGTATAATTCATGTCCTAGTCTTAATTTCTGAAACAGCCCTTGCATTTTGTAGCCTCTCTCTTTGCTTACTCTTTCTTTCAATCAAAAATACTTTCCCCCGTTTGCTTACTAATCAACAACCTAGCAAATCTTTACATCTCACCTCAAATATAATTCTTCGGTAATGTTTCTTGTCCTTCTGTAGTCAAAATAGATCTGTCTCCCTCCATACTTCCATGGCAAACTGCTAGCTCTTAATGAATTCTGTCTTGTGCCATAGTTGCTTACGTATCTCTGCTCCTTGTAGTTGAAGACAGGGGCAATGTATTATTGTGTCTCCATATCCACCACTGTGCTTATTATAGTGTTGGGGCAAGTATGTACTCAGTAAATACAATTACCTTGAATTGTTCTGTTTTCCTTGTCTGGTTGGGGTACTGAACTCACTAGAGAAGGGTAGACTTAAGTTCTTCCTACCGGCTAGCTACTACTTTTCTTCCAGGGGCCTCCAGACCCTCTCCACTTTGATCCTTCATACTCCTTCTCTTCTTCTGTCCATCCACCAACAGCCACAGCAATAACCTCCTATTACTGAAGCTCCATTGAACCACCTCTCTCTCTCGTATTCTTTATTCAAGCCCCAGGGGTCACAAATTCAAATATCCCCATGTGCGAGGCACATAACACCAATGTAAGAATCCAGCTGACGTAAGCTAAGACGTAGGTGGGCCTGACTGGAGACAGTATGCCTGCATGAGGCAACCACGTGATTTGTCATCATCACCAGACCAACAGTCCTGTGTGTATTGCAGTGCAGTTATAATGCTGCCACTTAGACACAAGGCAACACGTGATTCTCGTAATCAACTGAATTCCATTCTCTGTACCTTTGTGTACATTTTTTTTTCTCCTTTGGAAGTGCCTCCATCTTTATCTTTCAAAGCCTGGATGGAGCCAGCGTTACCTCTCCCTGGAAACTTATCCAATCCATGCAGGTGAAATTTGCATTTCTCCCCGAATATGCCCATTGTGTCTTTTTAAAATCTCTAGGATACCACTCATCAGAGCTTACCTTGCACTAGCCCTCTTAGTGTATATTAGCCTTTTCCTGCTTCCACTGTCCTCCTCGACTTCCTATAGCATAGTGCCTTGCACAAGTAACCTCTCAATGTATAGTACTGACTTAAACCCATGTCCCTTTTATCCCTCCTCTGAGCAGTGGCAACTGGGTTCTTGGCACAAAATCCCATAAGGCAGGTTTCTGGAAAACACTACACCCAAACCGTGGATGGGAGAATCTGTTTCAAATGATAAGGCAATGGTCCCTGACTCAACTAGAAGACAAACAGCAACTCAAGGTCAAGAGTCTTATCCCTGACAACATAAGGTCCATACTAGGTTGCCTTAAATGTGGGCACCTTTACTGATGTGTCTACGTAATGTTTCCAGGTCTCCAAGAGAACAGAGAGGCCCTATCATTGATGAATACACTCTTGATATTGAACTTATTTATAGTTTTTGGAGGGGAGGGAGGCAGTCTGAAGTGCTGTTAAAACTCTAGGAACTTGGCAGCATCCAGTGTACAGGAATTCCCCCTGCTCTGCATTTTAACACTGCTGTGATTTGTAGACATCACTATTTAATGAAGCACACAGCTGTGTAAGAAGAGCAGGAGACAGAGTTTGGCAATAGAGGGCCAGCAGGAAATCTGGCAATCTGTGTCATCTGGAATTTCCCTAACTCCGTCAACCTGCCCCTCCTTCCCTCACTCTCCTCTAGCTCAACCTCCCGTCCCTCTCTGAAATGACCATTTTAATGACAGAAATAACCAAGCAGAGAAATCGCAGTAGAAGTCCTGCCCTTTAACTCATGTTTAGCAAGTATATTTTTGTAAGGCCAGGGACAAGAGTTGGGCAAAGCAGCAAGATAAATTAAGACATGATCCACATCTTCAGCTAAAATGGTAATGGAAACATTGAGGGAAGCTAAAAAGGACATATCTTTGGGTAATATTATGAATTTCTTTTAATTAAATTAGCCCTACCCTTTCCTATTTTAGCTGTAAACAGAAGTTTCCAAAGCAATTTGAAAGTTGAGAAATCTTGGGGGGAAGAGTATAGCTCAGTGGCAGAGTGCATGCCTAGCATGCATGAGGTCCTGGATTCAATCCCCAGTACCACCAATAAATAAATAAATAAACAAATAAATAAACAAACCTAATTGCCTCTCCCCTCCTCCAAAATAAAATAAAACTAGACTGTTTCAAAAAAAAAGTCATTAAAAATGCTTTAAAAAGAAAAAGGAAGAAAGAAAAGAAAGTTGAGAAATCTTATATCCTGCAGAGCTGAAGTTTATAGTTGGATTCAAATCCTAGCTTAGGAACTCATCAATTGGGAGACATGAGCATAGGAGCATTTTCATCCTCTACGACATGGGGATAATAGTATATACTCAGCGGGGTGGTTGGGAGAATTATCTGAGAAAGTGTATTTACAAGGTCTGGCACATAGGGAGATTCGGTGCATGTTTTCTCTTTTACTTTCCTCCTGCACCACTTTTCCTCAACACACACACAGATCTCCATGAGGTTAGTACAGTATATAGACACTTTTTAAGACATAGTAGACTCAAGTAAGTACTTGATATCCAAGTGTCATTCAACCCATTCTTCTTGCTGTTACTAAGTTAATGATATGATAAGTGCCTTTATTTCAAGAATTCAAAGCACTTATTGACATATATATTTATTCATTTCCAAAATATTCCTATAAAATATAAGCAAGGTCACATTTTCTTTATCCATCGTGGGGATAAAGAAAATGAGAACAGAGGTTAAGTTGTAAGGCCCAAACCTTTAAAGGAGAACTACAATCCTTGAGTTATGTGACCTCTCACTGTAGCTTTCCCTTTATTATGTGGCCTCAGAGTATCCTCTTTCGAGTTGTAAATCAATGACAAAGTCAGTGATCCACAAAAATATTTACTAAAGACGTCTCAAACAAAAAAGCAACTGTAATTCTTAAATAAAACATCAACAACAATAAAAAAATCAATGTTCTGTTCACTACCTTTTCCATTAAGAATAAATAACATAAAGCTACATTAAGTAAAGAGTGATTTAATATTAAAACAAATTAAAGTTTAAACATTATACTTCAGTTTTAGATTTTGTCCCTATAATGGAAAAAGAAAAAAAAATTAAGACAAATGAATAATGAAAAGCTTAGATAGAAATATAATCTTGATGTTTGCTAAAGTCTTGTAAAGCAAAGCTATAACTAACTTATGAATTCAACTCTTTGGGAATTAAAAAAGGCTACTTTGATTGAAAGTAGGAAAATATCACAATAATTTGTTACAAAAGCACATGTAAATCCTACCAAAAAGAGGAAAGTAGTAGTTTATATAATATTGTTTCTTCCTTGTTTTCAATAAAGCCAAATAATAATTACCGACTTAATCGTGGGGAAAAAAAATCTATATTTCAGCTAAGTTTTAAATTTAAATAATGTACAAGATAAATAATGCACTACACCATCATGGGTTAAAATGGACATAAAGGAAGAAAGGAGAAACAAAGCTGAACAGTAAATAACTACATGGGGACATGTGACTCCACGGGGATATGTGGTAAGACATACTGTAGTAACACATTCTGCATATGTGAGAGATTGCTTTATGTAAGAATACGTGAAAAAGATTGGTTGGCACTCTACAATTTCTTGAGCAATGGAAAGGTTCATAACCACTGTTCTATCGGTATCTCTGAGCCATAGAGCAATTTGTGGGTAAAAAGAAGTCTACAAGTAGTAATTATATTTTTGAATATTTTAATAAGTGACTATTATTTCTTGCATAGTATGCTACTTTCTCGGAGTTTAAGCAATGCTCACGGTAGTCTGCTAAAGTAGTGGTAATGAAGGAGTCAATGACTAAATCTGCATCTCTGAGTGCCAGGTGGTCTAGGGATTGAAGCCTTTCACCAGCCTACTCCAAATATTCTTACTCTTTTTTTTGTGGGTAGGTGAGGTAATTTTGTTTGTTTGTTTGTTTGTTTATGTTTTGAGGGGTAATTAGGCTTATTTATTTATTTATTTATTTTTTTAATGGAGGAACTGGGGATTGAACCCAGGACCTTGTGCATGCTAAGCATGCAATCCACCACTTCACTAAGAAAAAAAATCGTAAGTATTCTTTATGCTCCCCTTTATAATCTGTTCATTTGTGGTCAGCAAACATGCTTTAAATGTCTCCTTTATGTCAGGCATACTAGCTACTTGGGCACAACATACCTTAGTAAGCATATGCCATTGAATGTTTCCTCACAGATTAAATTTATTCAAGCCAGGGAAGAAATTAAGCAGCCACATGGAATGCTGTTATATGCCATGAGTCAGAGTTTAGATTTTGGTATAAAATGTACAGGTGACAGAATCAAAAATCGGATTCCAGCTAAATGAACAAAAAAGGAAACTGAAAGATAGATTGTGGTTAAAACACAGTCCATGTAGTTATATGAATTCAATGTTGGTAGATCATTTTTAAGTTCTACATAATGCATATTGGCAAGGCAGCTTTCAAAGAGTATTTATTGGTCTGCTAATTGAGAGCATGAAACCAATGTAATGGGCTACAGCTGACTTAAGGAAAGAACAAGAGAAGGAGAGAGGGAATGAAAGCACGTGGTAGATGATTCTGGAATGAAATAAATCACAATGGAACAGGTACATCAGATCCCACTGCATGTAGTCTGGGTGAGGATTGTTTCATGAAATTTTGTGGTTCAACTTATGGATATTGATGTGTCTATGTGTGTATGTGTGTGTGTGCACAGTGCAAACACGCTATGTAAACAGCATATTTCTGTTATGGGCTAGTGATAAAAAAGATTGAAAGACTACTCTAAAGAATAGTTAAGGTCCATTTTTAATTAGCAATAAATTTCTACTTATATAAGCACAGTACAACTCATGAAAGTTTTAAATATAGGCTTTAAATTTGCTTTACTTATTTTTAAAAATGTTTTAATGAGGTGTAATTGGCATATATTAATTAGTTTCACCTGTGCAACATAATGATTTGCTATTGGTGTATCCTGCAAAGAGACCACCACAACAGTTATCCATCACCATACATAGTTACAGGATTGTTTTCCCTTGTGATGAAAATTTTAAGGTTTACTCTCTTACCAACTTTCAAATACGTAATGCAGTATTATTAACTGTAGTTGCCATGCAATACATTACATCCCCATAGCTTATTTATTTTATAACTGGAAGTTTGTACCTTTTGAATCCCTTCATCCTTTTCCCCTCTCCTACTCTTCTTCTCTGGTAACCCTAAATCTGTTCTCTGTGTCTGAGAGCTTTTGTTTATTTGTTTTTGTTTTTGTTTTTAGAGCCTACACTATTTGTCTTTCTCAGTCTGACTTATTTCACATAGCATAATGTGCTCAAGGTCTATCCATGTTGTCATGAATAACAAGATTCCATTCTTTTTTATGGCTGAGTAATATTCCATGGTGTGTGTGTTTTCTTTTTCCATTCATCCACCTGTTGATGGACACTTTGGTTGGCTCCATATCTTGGCTATTTTAAAAAATGCTGCAATAAACATGGGAGTGATACATCTTTTCAAGTTAGTGTTTTCATTTTCTTTGGATAAATGTCTAGGAGTAGAATTGCTGGATCATATGGTAATTCTATTTTTAATTTTGGGGGGAACTTCCGTACTGTTTTCCATTGTGGCTGCACCAATTTGCATTCCCACCAACAGTGCACAAGGGTTCCCTTTTCTCCACATCTTTGCCAACACTTACTACATCTTATTGTTTATATAATAGCCATTCTATCAGAGGTGGGGTAATATCTCATGGTTTTGATTTGCATTTCAGATTTTTAATTTTAAGTACTTATAATACTTACGATATTAGTATTTGTATTTAGAACACTATTATGTCTTTTAAAGAGTAATCATTTTCCAGGATAATAATTTAAATTTCAAATTAGTGGCATTTGCCGAACAAGGTTGTACTATGAAAGATGTAAAAGAGCAAAAATTTACATACGCTATAGCATAAATACATCCTTACCCTCTGACACAGCAAACCTACACCTGAGGTTATTTCCAAAGAAAAATTTTCAAAACAAGGAAAATACATGAATGTATGAATGTATATAGATCATGACTACAGAATTGTTAATATTAGCAAAAAGTATGTATCTCACCTAAAATCAACATGTAAGACTGGTATTTAGTGTATATGCTGGCAAATCTACACAGTAAAATTATATTCAGTCCTCAAAATGATCACTGTGGCAAATTCAGGAAAATGCATATATGATACATTTAAGTTATACAGTGTTATCTGTGTTGTGGTTACAGCTATTCAAATATTATGCAAGCATCTAGCTAGATATTGGAAGGGAACTGGAAAATAGAAATGTTTAATTTGCTGCAGTGATAAAACATAGAGGCTTTTTAAAAAATCTGTTTTTAGCTGATATTATAAAACTGTGCTATTAAAAATGATCACAGTATGGTTCTAAAATGTGATCAGTGTTGACAACAATTATCAGCAAAGCTAAAATGCTTCGCCCACTTCTATATCGCTAAAATCTTATGAAAGTGGGCCAGCAAGAGAGTACTTTCAAGGAATCATAAGGAAACAAAATGAAGTGAGACATTATATACAGTTTGTGGATCTTTCTGTGTGTACAAGACATTACGCAGTATGTGGGGAGTGATTCCTTCCGGGGACCTCTTTGGGGTCCCGTTTTAGCAGCAGAGGTCTGGTATCAGGGCTGCTGCTGCTTTAGGCAATGTTTCAAGCCCTCTCTCTGGCCCTATCTTACCGGTTTGATCAAAGCTAGTGGTAGCCTATGTTCCTTGGTCTTAGCTTTACCTTTCACCTGGCTGATGTGTAGGATCTAGGTAATCCTGGATCTGATGTATTGGTGTTGGATGGATGAGAAGTACACCAGCATCAGATGTGTGGCTGGATGTCACAAGAAGCTGAGGGCCCACAGGCAGAAGATAGGAGGGCTAAGGTCACAGTGGCAAATGGGTCTATTTTCTTGCCAGGATAACGTTAGCTACAGCAGACCAATATGTGCTCCCTGATGTGAGCAATTTAAAGTGGCAAATGATCTCCTTTCAGATCTAAACCAGTGTTCCTTTATACCTTTTGGCATACAAAAAATCTTCCACATGCCTGGAGAATCCGAGTGCCCCCAAGAAGATTTTCCTTTACCCACAGTCTTGAAATCAGTAGGCTCCTTTTCAATTTTCCAGACACAAAATTCTGTCTTATATCTGTTTTTATGAACTCAACAAGCTCTCCAAGCCCACTAGAGGTTCTGATTTAACTCAAGGATGGGAGGCATGGCCCCTCTGGGTGCGAAGAGCAGTTCTGTGCTCAGGTGAAGCATCAATTATAGAGGTGACACGTGTTAGGTAACCCCGACAGCAAGGGAAGAATGAAGAAGAGAACACTGAAGTAAATACATACATATTTTTTCTTTTATATATAAATACAGATGTGTGTGTGTGTGTGTGTGTGTGTGGCAGAAGTTTCTAGGAGATTAAGACAGTCACTTGCCCTATAGGAATGTCTTTCAAAAGTATACAAATGTTGAAATGTTTCCAGTCATTTTACTGAAACATGCTAAGTACTTAAATATTTAATCTTCAAAATTCATACGGGGAGATTGTGCAGAACTGGTATGTCTGAGAATTAATATGTTTGTTTAACTCCCTGTATGCATATTAGAATCATTGGGAAAGCTGTGAAAAAATGTGTGTATGTGTATATGTGTCTGTGTGTATATATCTAAATCAAATATATATATCACGCATATATAATGTGTATAAACCAGTGCACAAGCTCCCCCCCAGGTGTATTAAATTATTATATCAGAATCCTTAGAGGTTGGGTCAGGGCATCAGTATTTTTCACAAATTCCCCAGGCAATTCTAATGTGTAGCCAGGATTGGAACCTCCTAGGTTAACAGATTGTAGAATGTTAGAGGGCAAAAGGCCTTAGTAATAATCTTGTCCAGTGCTTTCTCATCTGTGTTTCTCTCCCCCATCTCATCAACAGTAGCGTTTCAGCTTGTTTTTGTTTAAGTTGTCTTTTTGTTTTCCAGTCAAATTTCATTTGAAAAAGAAAAGTTCAGAAGTAAGGAGGAAGGGAGATAAAAAATAGACCAACTAACCCTCTTTTCTTCAGTAACAAAGCTGAGACCCCACAGAGGGACACTTCCTTGCTCAAGGCTGCAGTGATTGAGATCAGAGCAAATTCATGGTTTGTTTATTCTCAAGGCATAGGGTTTTTTTTTAAACTCCCCAGCAGTGCCTTGCAGTTACTTCTTTTCTTCAGTGGAAATATGCAGAAATTCGTAAATCCAACCCCTTAGAAACAGTGATACCACTCCTGTGGTTTTGATATTCCTGTTACAAATTAGAATGTCACTATATGGAATCATTTTACAGAATGATTCATTTTGACTTAATACTGATTATTTGAAGACATATATATTGCACACTAACTAGAACGGAAGTCCTTAACACTTATTGAGACATGTGACCTACATCTGTTTGATTTCATGGTCCCCACTTTTCATGTCTCAAAGTCCTAAAGTATATAGTTACTCCCAACAACTGACCTATGTGACTCTGGATAAGTCATGGTCACTGTGTGACCAAACTAGACAGTGTTGGTTCACTTCCTGACTCTTCCTGGCATCAAGACGTAAGGAACTGGCTTTCTGAAAATGACTTTGGTTTAAAGCCCTTAAACAGCCCGGCCCTCTATTCCTCCTTTCACATCACACACAAACCCTGCTCAGATGGGCAGCCACCCGCCTGTTCTTTTCCTTGTCATAGAGACAGAACTTTGGTTTGAGCCCCAGGCAAGCAGCAGCAGTGAGAGGGGTTTGTGAGTCAGTCCTGTTGCCAGTTCCGGTGGCACCACTCACCAGCCGGTTGGAAAAAAGTTACTTAACCTCACCAATTCTAGTGCTTCTCATCTGCAAAATGAGACACCCACTTTGTAGATTTCAAGAAGCTGAGATGTGAAAATACACATGGAGCACGGCGATGATGCCTGGCACACACTGCCTGAGTCAGTGCTCCGCACCTGGTGGTAATGACGTGACTTGTCCGCTTCCTACTATTCCTTCATACCTGTATTATTTCTGATAATATCAATAACATTTCAAGACAGAAATTCCTCAGCGCACTTTATGGAAGAGGCAAAGGAGCACGAGAGAAGTTTAAGTTTCGCAAGATCACATTTCCAGTGACAGAGTGAAGACTCAAATTCAAGTCTGTGTGTTTCGCCCTCTCCACTCAGTCTTGATTCTGTTCTTAGCTAAAAACAGAGTGGCAGCCACAGCAATGCCCAGCACCACTCAGCCTGGCCTTTTTCCTGTGGCTCTTTCCCTGTGACATCTGCCCTGCTCATTAGACCCTTGGCACGGCACAGGCTGGTTGCCTTGGGATCCACGCAGGGGAGAAGGCTTTGTGGAATGCATCCTGGAGTCCTACTTATCTTCTGAATGGGAGAAGAATTTAAGGCCCTAGGGAAGAGCCGACGACGTACCAATCAAATCTCCCCTCAACAAGTCAAGAAACAATGGAGAGATAATCTACGACAGCAACTAAAAAGCTCCCTAATGCTCTAAAGTCCCCGAGAGGCCCCTGGAGGGTTTCAGATCTGAATCATTTTGACTGAGAAGGAAGTTGGTTTCAAGTGAACTTTCAGAAAGTTGAGATTCATTGTCAATAAATCTTCCCTACAGTTTCTGTCTGATGTTTCACATTCTGTTAAAACCTTTAATTCTTCCAGGGAAGCTACTAAAACAACAAGAAGCCCATTGGAAGCTTAGCAACCAACCCACTAATGCAGCTCCAGTTCCAAGGAACTCCCAAAGGCCACATGGCAAGATTAATCCTCGAGCAAAAGTCCCCAGGGCTAATTTGAGGAGCTTTCTTTAGCCAACCCTAAACTGTTAGGGATGCCCCATAAAACAATGCCCTTGCACTCCGGAATTTCAAACCTGCAAAGAAGGTTTTCATACAGACAGAACTTTGGATTGGGCCCACTTACTCAGATCATTAAGGCTAAATCCTGCATGTGGTGTTGATCTGCATGAGAAAAGAAGAAAAAAATCCTAGCACCAAATCAAGACAGGGAGTTCAGGCTCAAAGAATGCAGGCAACTAACAGGACTGAACAACCGTGTCTGTAGGCCAGGCATTATCACCCCCACTTGGCAGAAGAAGAAAATGAGTGTAGAGACAGTGAGCAGTTCGACCAAGTTCATTATCTAGGAAATGACAACAGAGATTGGGCTCCCTGTAAGTAAGCATAAGTCTAGGCTTTTCCACTGGACAGTATGAATTTGTGATTTTTTTGTTTTGTTTTGTTTTTATTTTTATTCTCCATAGGAGTAAATATTATCTAAATAATTACTGTTTTTATTTCTCCCGCATTCCCTGCTTTGCTTAAAAATTATATATATATATATATGTGTGTGTGTGTGTGTGTGTGTATCCTCATGTTACTACAGATCAGTCTTACACCCTTAGCTCTGGCATCCTGAAAGATGGTTTTCCATAATCAGTTGCCTTCTCCCTGAGCTCTCATTCATGTTGGACATGCCTGACTTAAATTTCTGTTTTATCCCTTTTCTAAAAGACTCGCCATTCATCTATCAAACTTTGTAGAAATCCCGAGAGAGGAATTTTCATAGCTCTCAGATCCTCACAGAAATAGGCAAATTCTTCATTCCCTTTTGACACACATAACTCTTGAGAAGAAACTACTGGAGTCATCTCCCTGTAACACAAAGGCTTCCTTGAAGTACAATACAATACTAATACTAGTAATCGATTGTATTTACTGAGACTTATTCTGTGCTAGACTCTAAACACTTTCATATACATTTGCTCATTTAATCTTCACACTAACCATATAAGACAGGTACAATGTTATCTTTATTTCTTTTTTTTCACAGTTAAAGAAACTGAGTCCTGGAGAGATTGAATAATGTACTCTAGGCAGCTAATAAGCTAACATCAGGAGGGAGCAAGTAGTTTTAAACTAGACTCATCTTTAAAACCTTTGTTATTTAATTCACTTTATCATAAGACATGGGAAGATAACAGCCCCATACTTCATCTTCCCACTATTTGTAAACATAGTTCCAATCTCTAGTTTCAAAGTTTCTCTCTCTTTGTAGAAAACTTGGAAACCAATCTTAACTACCCTTTATGAAATCACAAATCACAGGATTTCTGGTTTGGATGGACCTTGGTAATCTGCTTAAGCACAATTTGGTAACATCACGTTGGTGCTATATTAACTGTCAAAAAGATTTGGAATGCATTCATATGACCCAAGCCTTCTTATGATCCTAGAATGGAATAATGTGATCATTACCATCACCATAATCCTTCCTAAGATGATCCTTGGAAGATTTAGAGGGTGTAAAAGAACTCACTACCTTAACTTTAAGAAGTGGAGAAGTCAGTGCTCCTAGACAGACTTGCTTCCAGTTCTCCGTGGATCAGCTCTTTTCAGTAGAGCACATCAGTATTAGACGAATGTGGAAGATCTACCCTGACCACATCAGGGGCATAAGACACGTTATTGTGTCATGGCTGCCCAGTCAGTAATACCCATGAATCTCTGGTCCTCCATGGTGATACCACATTTGAGCCAGGATATCTATCTGATTACCCCACACTGGCATTCCTGCATTTGCAACTACAAAATCACCATGTCACATATTGGTCTTCACCATGTGGGGCTTCCATTTCTCATCTGTAATTTTGAGATAATAATAGAGCTTAAGTAGCAGTGCTGTTGTGAGAACCAAATGAGACAGAGCACAGGGGAGCACTAAACACTGTGCCCAACCCAGGATGAGGTGTTCAATACATGCTAACTGAAACAGAATCTGTGAAATGACGGCACCTTTATTCATCAAGACCGTATTACTCAAGATGGAGACGTATCAGAAAACCATCCTGCTAGTCTTCGCTCATCACAGTGCTTCTCCTACGGCTGCTGTTTAACAACCTCAATTAGTAGAATCAAAAGAATCATCTTTAGGAGCCTCTGGGCAGGCATTTAACCTCGAGTTACCGCACAACCTGTTGATCCACCTTTTATCAAGTCTCACTCCAGACACTTCAAATGTCCATGCAGATTAAGCAACTAAGACTTCTGAAAGGTACAAGGGGATTTATCTACTCAGCCCTGCAATCAGACAAGTGTTCCCTAGTCACCAAACAGCATCAGCACGCATAACTCTTCTGTTTCTAAAATCAGATACTGTTGAAGCTGGGGTGACTTAAAATACATTCCTTTAGTAGCTAAAATCCACGTTGGTAAATATTTTTGTAAGGTGTCATAACTCAAGCTTAATTAGCCACTTAACATTAAAATTTTAAATAGGTGACTTTCAATACAATCAATGCAGGTATGCATAAAGCTGTGTCAAAATGTCCAGATTTATAGTTTTGCCAACTCTAGAATTTTTTATATATACAACACTACTTTTTTTTTCTTTTTCACTCAAGATTTCACTCAAATCTATATTGATGAAGTATAGCTACTAACATCTAGTCATCCTGGAGTTTTTTACATCATTGTTGTGGAAAAAAAAAAAAACAGACAACTGAGTAATTAATTGAATTTCAACTCAATAGTTCAGAATCATTGGAATGCAGTCTCCAGCCTCCTTTCCTACCCCAATACAAAATGGGAAGGATACTTCCACATTTTCAAAAGTACTTTATATTTGTTGAAGTGAATGTCAAGTCCCTAAGGAAACAACTTAAAAAAAAACCCAAATTCATAGAAAAAGAGATCAGATTTGTGGTTGCCAGAGTCGGGGGTGGGAGGTGGGGAGTTGAGTAAAAGTGGTCAAAAGGAACAAACATCCAGTTACAAAGTAAGTAAGTTCTGGGGATGTAATGAACGACATGATGACTATAGCTAACAAAACTGTTGTGTATATCTGAAAGTGGCCAAGAGAGTAGATCTTAATATTTCTCATCACAAGGAAAAATTTTTTTTCTAATTACGTTACATGATAAATGTTAACTAAACTTATTGTGGTGATCATTTAGCAATAAATACATATATCAAATTATTATATTGTACACCTTAAACATATAAATTATTACATGTCAATTGTATCTTAATAAAACTGGAAAAAAGATAGTACTAGTATATAGAGATGAACTCAGTAAGTTTTTAAATACTGAGTCACCACAGTATCAAATCATAGCTGGTGTTTATCAGTCAAATACTAGTGTTAGAAATACATTCTTATGGTGAAGTGGATAGCTAGTTAAGCTTTTGTGCGTCTGGTAGTTAAGGAGAAGGTTATATGAATTAATATACTGGAAATGATTTAAATCACTTTGTAATTTGCTTGTTATGATGAAGCAGAGACTGAACATTAGTAACACTGTCGACTCCAGTTAACTTTCTATTAAACACCACACTGGGTTCAAGAGTCTGGTCAAGCAAACATCATCGGGACAAACTTAAAGCATGTGGAAATATGTTCCAATTCTAGTTGAAAATAGCAAGGGATCATACAGAATTAACCTCTAAAAATAGTTCTGTAATTATTGGAAACTACACTAATAGAGGGATTCAATAAAAATAGTACAGTGAGTGGATCTGGACACAGGAGAAGGAGGACAGAGCAGAACAGTTAAGCACGCCAGGAACAGGCTTAAGACCTCATTCCTCACTCCCCGTCATTCCAGCCAGGTTTGGGTTCCTTCTTGAGGAACTCAGTTCTTGGGCTGTGAGGGTATCACCCAAGATCAATTCAAAGAAATATGTCTATAGGAAGTTCTTCAAGGTGTGGCTGTGGGGGAATCATGTTGTTCCCCCATGTTGTGGGGGAACAACAATTTTCACAGGTCCAATGAGACTTCACTGACAGCTGGAGAGACCACAGAATGTTAGAGCTAGAAATAAAGGTGAGACTACTTGCTTTAATGGCCCTAACTTTCGGATAAAAAAACAGAGGTCCTGAGATGGGGGATGGAGGAGAGTGACTGGTCCAATGATAAACAACAAGTTATAGCAGAGCCAGAACCCCATTCTCATGGAGAGCCTGACCTTCATTAGACTGATGGCAGATGTGCAGATTAAGTCAACACATACTTTGCCTATTCAGCACCAGCTTTGTTGGATTCTGTATGTATAGTTGATTTTACCTACATAATAGAAAGCATTTTATTTCATTTGACTGAAAGGTTTTCCAGGAGATTGGAAATCTGAAAAGAAAAGGTAGATTTCCCAAGGTCTCAGAAATAGCAAGTGGCAGAGCCTGAATTTAAACCCACGTCATCTCATTCTAAGGGCACTAACTTGTTGGGTTGCTCACTGTGGCAAGGGGAGTGGTGAGATAGAGGAAAGGAGACAAGGATTACCAACACGTTGGAGATGAAAAAGCCAAGGATGAAACCTTGATGAAAACACAAAGACACAATATATAAAAGTTAAGAAAAGAAACCAGCCTCATCTGTTTTTGATATCCACCACTTTCTCCTTTTTCAATTCCCCATCCCATAACGTAGTTGATACTATCTCAAGGGAACCATTCAGTATAAACATTTCTTTAACAAGAAGATGAACTACTGGAAAGAGTTTTCCGAAAATTTGAGACAGAAACTTCTCCTGTGTGTGGCCTGAAGACATAAAAAAAAAATCTTAATTGCCACAAAGAGCAGGTACTCTAGGACCTACTTATCCTTTCTGGGATCATGACCCTTTTGAAAATCTGATGAAACTTACCAATGCTCTCAGAAAAATGCACACATCTGCACACACTTTTGCCACAGTTTCACATGCAAACAATTCATGGAATCTCCAGAAGCTCATCAGTGGACCTCAGATTCCTTAGATAAAGAATTTGTGGTTTAGAAGAAGCTCAGCCACTAAGTTTTGGTGTATGTTCTTGAACAAGTTAAATGTAATACAGTGTCTCAATTCCTCCACCTGTAAGAAGACAGATTTTCACGTTGGTCAATCTGTCATTCTCCGCTGCTGGTGGAAACAGCCGAGTTCGGTGGAAGGGACTCCAGGAGTCAGGAAACTCCATCTGCCGTTGCAGATGCGTGATTCACGGAAGCCTGTTTCCTCTCTCTGAGGCTTCGTCTCTGCCAGCTGTAGGGTGAGGAGTTAAAGACAAGATGACCTGTAAAGTACCTTTCAGTTCTAATGTTTTGAGATTCTTAATTCAGGGAAAAGTAATGTGGGGCAGGAAACAGCTTTGTCTCCCTAATAAGCATTTAGAGCTACATTCACCCTCCTTAAACAGAAACCCTGCCAGACCTCTCAAGCCACTGCTTATACAGACATGGTACTTGCTCCTACTAGGTCCTAGGGTGTCCCGGGGGAGCAGGGTTGCTGAAGCAGTGGGTATCAGCTTTCTGATCAGCTCCCTTGCCAAACTTGGTGGCCATAAACTCCTGGAGGACTGAATCCTATCAGCAGCCACATCTTCGTTTGTTTAACAGCACAGTGATTAGGACTCGGTTGGGTTTGGGGAGGGAATGGATCAGGAAGTAACTTCAGAGCAAGAGGAAACGAAACAGCTGTTTCTTGGACATAGGGGTGTTATAGCCAGTACTTTTAGTGTCAGAAGTGAGTGGAAACTGTATCCTGTTAGGCAACCAAGTGTTTGCAATCAAGAAGCTTCCCGCAGGCACAGAAGAATCAGAACAAACCTTTCATATCTTAGGAAAGTTCACCCCCCTATACTCACGTTCACTGATAACGTTTCTGAATATTTGAGGCCTAGAGATTTGGAGATGAGTTAAATTACGCATTTTTCTAGTTCTCTAGTTGCTCATCCCTACGGTAGCAGGGGGTAGAGGGGTAAGGAACATGGGGAGGGTTAGACAAGATTCCCTCTAAGGCATTTTACAGTTTGAAGATTTTTAGTATATTTCTCTCAGAATGAAAATATTTCTTTAAACTCAATGCTCTCAACCCCCGGTTCTTTGTAAGGGACCAGACACTGCATCTTATTGTGGGACTTTTGGATGTAATCATTGCTTCACTTCGCCTCTAATAAAATTGCAGGGCTGTAATAGATGAAGACCTTGCAACTTTCAGATCACACAGCATCAGAGCTTTCTTTGAAATGAAAAGAATATAAAGAGCAACAACATACGCTAGTCCCTATCGATGTCCTTCCAAAGAGATCTCCAACTGTTTGCTCCACGGGTTACATGCCCACTCAGTTATCTAATGGGCATTTTCTGGACACCTGATACATTCCAGAGCATTGGGAATAAGACACCGTTTCTGCTCTCAGTATGCTCATGGTAGAGGAGAAGCTCCTGGGACAATGACAACACAATGCTCACAGTCCTGCTGATGTAGAGTTTTAGAATTTGAGGCACCTTATGGGGCATTGAGTACAACCACTCATTTGAGGGTTGCTATTTCTTTACAGTGGCCCTGCCACTGTCTTGCTATTCTCTGGTCAATTCAGATCGTTGGTAGTCTTACTGTTTCTTGAAGTAGCCCATTTCATTTTCAGACTAATACCGAATTTCTTTGCAATTGTACAAAAATAACACAAACTAGGCTCCCAATGTACAAAGGAAGCAAATACAATAAGGATGAGAGCGGTAGGAAGGAGGGCCATCAAAGTCCTACACCAGGCTGGCATCCAAGGTCAAGGACAGCAGATTTCTGACACAGAGATGAGCTCCTTCAAACCAGGCAGATGGTTTCCCATTTCTTGTCTTGGTTTTCCCATCTCTAAAATGATGGGACTGGGTTGTGTAGAAGGACAGCTTTGTAGTTACATGAACACTAGGTTTGGAAATATCAAAACAGTTGTGTTTCATCACAACTAATTTGAGCCCAGTGAGCCAGTAATGGACCATGGGCTTTGAGTCATCCTGGTTCTCAAGACTCTGTTAACCTGACTGAAGACTCTTTCCTGACTAATGGATGATGGCTTATTATGCCCAACTGTGTGCAGACCTATAGCCTGCTTCTCCCTTATTCAGAGTACACATTTTCACTCCATGAGCCCAGTTGCCATGAAACATCTCTTTCTAGCACTTAAAACCCCTGAATCCCCTCCTAATAACTTTCCAGTGAACTTTTTCACTGGAGGTGTGCTCCCTTACCTGGCAAGTTAGTGAGCTTTGTAATTAATTTTTTAGTTCTAGTGCGTATGTGTTTTGATTTATTCTTTTTCAATTAGGTGGACCCTAAGATCCTCCCCAGTCCTAGCAATCCATGAATTTGTTTCTCAGGGAGTCACAGTCAAGGGCACCTGCCACTCACTCTTTCAAAGCCAGGATGTGAGGGTCCATGGTCGCAGAACTGAGGAAAGTCCGCTAAGCTGTGTCTCAGTTTCTCTGTCTGGCATTACCACCCGACCTCTGAGACAGTTCCCTTCCCAGCCACTGTTGTTAAGATCACTTCTCACTCACTCATTAGCTTCCATTCCCAGCCTGTGTTGAGAAGAAGCCACAAATACTGGTTCAAGGGATAAACTCAGAAATCAGCGCCCAGGGTGGATCTGGACCTGGCCACTGAGAGCACACATTCCTACTGACTTCCTTTCCTCTCTTGAAACAAGAATGACTCCCAACTTTGCGCCCCCTCTCCCTATCCTTCTACCAAGAAAAGTCTAACAATTTGGAGACTCTATAGTCAAACTCAATTTACAGGGACAAAACTGTGACTCAGAAAGGTGAAGTGCAATATTCTAGGCTGCAAAGCTACCTGGAACCAGGTCAAGACTAGAACATGAAGTTTCTGATTCCCAAAGTAAGGTTCATCTCACTACTCCTTTTATTCTTTTCTCTGGCCATTTGTTTTTTCAGTTAGTCTCATATATATATATTCATATATATATATATATATATATATTTTTCTTTTTTGAGTTCATATTGTCTCAAGGAGATTGTTTTTCTGAAGAAGAAATGTATGACTTCTAATTCACCCCTCAACCCTTTAAAGCTAAGACCACTGGGAAGAGACAAATGCATTAAATAAATACTGTTATCACAATTCTAATAGTATAGAAAAACCAGTTGAGAGAGGGAGGGCTTGCTTTTCTTTCTTTCCTCTTTCCTGTCTTTCCCTCTTTCCTCCACTGAACACACACTGAAGATGAACAATGAACCAGTCCTAGAAATAAATTTCTGAGGAGTATACAGGGAACCAGGCACTACAGAGAAATTCAACAAAAACGCTACAGGAGTTCATATGAAGAAGACCTAAAAGTAGGAAGTGGGTTCTCGAAAGCATCATCTCGACTGGGCTTTAGAGGATGGAAGAAGCCGGGTGAGAAGAACAAAGGCAGGAGAAAGGAAAAGGAAGTAGCCCTGAAGACAAAATGCTAGAAGTATTCGAAACAAAGTGAGACAGAGGCAGAAACACAGGCAGGGGACAAAAGTAGGAAAGCAAACGGAAGAAAAGACAAAAATCAACATCTCAAAAAATTAGTAATAAATGAATAAACATTACACAAGGGAAAAAAAGCAAAAAAAAAAAAAATCTAGTCTATTCGCTTCTTGGTCTTTACAAACTAACTCATCCAAGTCCCTTAACATCCCTTTCCTGCCTTTCCTCCCCCGCCCCCAACTAACCCCGCCCCCCCACCCACACAGACTCCTCCCCTTCCTGAGGTCCCCTCAGTGCTATGGCGGTCTGCTCACTGATTCCTATCCTTGGCTATATTGAAAATAATCTCATAGATTTTTAGGGAGTTCTTAACATTTCCCCTACATTCTGTTTGACTCTCCTCATTTCTAGTTTTCTGAGGGCCTGTCATACTAAGGGTCTTTCTTATTCTCTTCCTTTTTTCCCCCTGTATTTATTGGTTTGTCTTCATTTCATACATAATACATTAGTGCACACCCACCACAGAAATTAAAATAACACAGAGGATTATACAGTAAGATGACAGACTCCACCTTACCCACACTACCATTCCTCTCCTCGGTTAGCTTTGTTAACTAACACTTTCTACTTTTACTTCTACTCTATGTTTCTATATACTTCCATTTCCTGAGAGTAAATAATTATTTCATGCTCTAAGGATGTGCAGATTAAGTCTAAACTCCTTAACATCACCCACAAGGTGGCACATATCCCCTCTGCCCTAGTCTATTCCCATTTCCTGCTGTCAGTCTTGCACATACTAAACTACCCACAGTTTTCAAAATACATCCTTCTTCTTACTTTTATGCCTACTTACATGCACTTCCTGCTTTCTGAAATTCCCTTTTCCACCAGTTTGACTTCCTAAAGTGGAGTTTGTCGCTCTGTCCACGTTACCTTCAAAGCCCCCTGCAGGGCAATTGCTTGATTGACCATCTCTCTTCCCTACAGGATGTTAGGTTTTTGAAGAGAGTGTTTCTTTCTTAGCTTGGTATTCTTGGCATCTAGCAAAGTATCTGGCACACCATAGGTACCAAATAAATGTTGAATTCCTAAATGGAAGGTAAAGAATGAAAGAATCTCTTTGGAGCAATACGGCCCTTTAGTCTTGAGAAGTTCTCCCAGTTCTAGAGGAGGACCACGTCACGCTGTGAGCCCTTTCACCCACCCGCATCCCGTGCTGCAGTCATGATATTTCAACAACTGCTTTCCTGCAGTTGTCTAGGATGTAATGTCTAGGATGTAATCAAATCTTGTTAGTCCCTAAAACCTTGAATGTAAAACCTTAGTGGACCTATTTTTCATCCTAGGTGACATGTCTGAATTCTGCAGATTTCCTTCTGGTGAGAACATTGGGCACTTTAACACTTTGAGAGCAGGTGCTGAGTTGTTGCTATTCCAGGTCATGCAAAACAGAGATTCTATAAATTCAGAAGTAGTGAGCTGGGGCTCTGACTGGCAGGCTACTGCGATGACTTCATGTTCAAGTATAAAGAGGAGACCATGTTCCCAATGAAGGAACAGAGGATGAAGTCATCATTTTTGGCTGTGTTTGGGAGCTGAAGGTGTCCAACTGTATGGTGGGATATTCAATGTGCTAAATACGATAGGGAATGGAACCGATTCACTGGATGCTAAGGAAGGAAGATAGCCCCATGAATGTTTTAGAAATGGCATTTCTCCTGCTTCCCACTGTGTCTGCCGCGCTGGCATCTTGTATTTCAGCAACTGAGTTTTTAGAGACAGATTTGTCTCTAGAGGAAGCCAGTGAGTTGGCTATGTGTTATAAATTGTTATCAAAGCATCACACAAATGGTAAGAACTTTACAAGACAGCCAATGGTAATGGATGTGGCTTCATTCTAGCTCTGCCACTCACTAGCCATCAGGTGTTTGGCAAATTATACAATTGTTCTGTGCCGATTTTTCCATCTGTGAAACGGGGATAATAGTAGTATCTACCTCATGAAGATGTTAAGCTTAAATGAGTAGATACATATAAAGCATTTAATACAATGCCTGGCACATGGTTATCTATTATTATAAGTTAGATATAGTGTTCTTTTAGGTAATGTCTTTATAATCTTTAAGAGTTAGAGCCCTGGGGATTATGATCAATGTAGGCTTGTGTCTCAGCTTTACCATTTACTAGCTACATGGACTTGGCAAGTTAATTAATTGCTAATCCTGTGTTTTCTCATCTGTACAATGGAAATGAGAAAAGCATCTACAAGATAAGATTTTTTGTGAAGATTAAATGAAATAGCATATGGAAGTGCTTGGTATGATCCTGGTGTAACTGAATGTTCATTAGTAACATTAGTACATACTCTCTACACATCATTCAGTAGCTGAGGCTTTACTATGGATCCAAAGATCCACTGTCTCTAAGAATCCCAGTCTAGTGTGGGAAGTGGGTGGATGGTTTTGGTGCAGCGGGGTAAGGGGAACCCTGGAAGTATATAGGAAAGACCATAAGGTCACAGAGGCAGGAGTGATGTCTGTGTTGCTTTTGAGTAGGAGTTTTCAGAGCAGAACAAGGGTGAAGGGCTTCCTAGGCAAAACCAATTAGAGAAAGCCACAGAGGACAGCTCATTGACTTTCTTTGGGTTGTTTTTTGCTATTATAAATAATACTGAAGAGAAAGAAAAATATATGATATCACTTATATGTGGAATCTAAGGAAAAAAAAAACGACACAAATGAACTTATTTACAAAACAGAGACAGACTCACAGAGGGGAAACAGGGTGGGGAGGGATAAACTGAGAGTTTGGGGTTTGGAGATACACACTACTATGCATAAAACAGATAAACAACAAAGTCCTACTGTAGAGCATAGAGAACTATATTCAATACCTTGTAATGGCCTATAATGCAAAAGAATACAAAAAGGAATATATACATATATGAATAAATGAAAAAAATAATAGTTCAATGAACAACTTTGTGTACAGTCTATATCTGATTTTCACTTTATGATCAATTCCCAAAAATGAAACTGCTAGGTCAAATGGTGACCATTCTTAAGGCTTTTACAAATATTGTCCTATTTTCCTTCATAATGATGTAACAACTTTAGCAGTATAGGAAGGTAACCACTTCATAGAAGCCTCTAGGACACTGGGTATTAAATTTAAAAGGAAAAGTGCCAATTTATTCATCAAAGAAAGATGGCTGCTCAACTTTGATTTGCCATTCTTTAGATTCTGGCAAAGTTGAGCATTTTTCACATACATATTGGCCATTTGCCATTTTTCTTTGGGGGATTACCTAGTCATGCCCTGTGCTAATTTTCTTTTGAATTTTCCATTTTGCATTGATATACAAGTATATGTATTAAGAATATCAACACTCGGTCTTCTATGTGATGAAATATTTTCCCTAGTTCCTCTTTTCAATTTATATATGGCAGTATGATTTCCACATAGACAATTAGAATTTCATATAATAAAATAAACTAGTCTTTTCCTTTAGGGTTTCTACCCTTGCTTTTACATTTAGAGAGATCTTCAAATTCTGATAAACACACGATAGGGACTCATTTTTGTTGGTTTGATACTTAACTGTTTGACGTTTCTATTTGTCTCACTTACCTGAGCACTAATCTGATTTATAACATCAAGTAGCAGAATCCCCTCCTTGGATTTCTAATCTGTTTGGTTGATTGTCTACTCTAGCACTCTTACTTACCATACAGGTTTAATATTATAAAGCTGGAATATGTTTTGATATCCAGTAATGAAAATCTGACTTTTTTTCAATTATTTCTTGGCCATTTACTTCTTTGGATCATTTTATCAGATTCTAACCACAAAATAAAAGTCACTAGGATACTGACTGGAACTCTGATGTGTTTGGTGGGAGGGAAGTAACATCTTGACATTATCGAGTATTTCCATCAAGATACTGTTTTTTCTATTTTTATTCAGGCCTTTATTTCTCATTGAAGTTTTGTGGTCTTTCTCATGTATCTGGCACTTTTCTTGTTGTCATCTTCAAGCA
Organism: Vicugna pacos; assembly: GCF_048564905.1. Taxonomy (NCBI): domain Eukaryota; kingdom Metazoa; phylum Chordata; class Mammalia; order Artiodactyla; family Camelidae; genus Vicugna; species Vicugna pacos. The sequence continues at coordinate 57,256,138 of NC_132987.1, read as the reverse complement.
TTTTAAGGTTTTTGCTGTTTTTCTAAAGAAAATATTTGCCATTAAAAGTTTCACATGACTTTCTTGGTATGTGGGAAAACTGTTAATATTTCAACATTTGAATATTACTCTTTAACCTACCTAATTACAAACTTTAAAATTTATACAAATAGTTTTCAAGGTATACAGAGTTCTTTTTGGTGAGTGTGTTAGTGGCCACAGGAAGGTTTCTGGCTCCACTGGAGAGAGGAGGGGTGTGGGAATGCGTACCTATTGTGTTCTTCAGAAGAGCTAATTAATAAACAAGAAGAGCTTTTCGCTCAAAAACTTAAATCTCTGAATTTGGTCCCTTAAGTGAGGCAACACATAGCAAATCAGAAGACAGAGTGAAGCGGCGTTGCATCCCCAGGCTGTAACTGGTTGCCTTTCCTTGAATGCAGCCCAGCAGCCCAATGATGGGAGAAGGGAGAGGAAGGACTCCTTCCATTTAACCTGTTTGCAGGTCAAGATTGATTCAGGTAAACAAAAACAGGCACAAACTCAGAGATGTACAAAACAAACTTATGGTTATGGGGGGAAGAGGTGGGAAGGGATATATTGGGAGTTCAAGATTTGCAGATACTAACTACTACATATAAAATGGATATACAACAAGTTTCTTCTGTACAGCACAGGAAACTCTATTTCAATATCAATACCTATAATGAAAAAGCGTATGAAAACAAATATATGTGTGTATATGTGTGACTAAAACATTATGCTGTATACCAGAAATTGACACAACATTGTAAACTGACTATAATTCAATTCCAAAAAAAAATTGATTCAGGCAACCAGGAGGTGATGTGCATACAGCCTGTGTACTGGAAAAATCTATAGGTCGAGAGTAAGGGCAATGTTTCTATCTCTACATGAGTTACGTAATCTGGGTCAACTAGCACGAGCAGTCTGGACTTTAAAAATAGACGAAGTTAGATTCTATTTCTGATCTCTACATTTTTTTTCAAGCCCCCTATCTTTTTATACACTTTTGAGTAATGAACTATGGACATAGTAATTTTACTATATGGCTTAACAATTAAATATTCTAATTTGATAATTGTCCTTTGATGCAAATCTGTCCTGATGAAAATCTGCGAATACTCTTTCCCAGCATTAGTAGAGTAAACAAAACCTAACCTGTGTTTTCAAGCTGGTGTCATAGATAGGTTCTTCGACTTGACGTCATTATCACCTCAGCTCATCTCTAATTTCAGCCCCAGCGACAGAGGGCAGTTCTGTGCCAGTTCAGATAAACCACACATTACTGGAATCTCTTCTCAAACTCATCTGTCTCTATCTGCATTTGACTTTAAGGCTTTCTCTGATGCTACAAGAGTCTGCTCAGGCTAGTGCAAGCACAGCCTGGCTAAGCAGAGTTTTAGGAGAGTTGGTACCCACCAAATAATCTTCAGTTAATGGAACCTGAATGAATACCCTAGATTTCTGTTCTTTTAGTAGAAAATTCGGGGAGGCATTTTGTTTGTTTCTCACGAGGTATGCTGGAAACAAGCCCTCACTGCTCATAGCAGTAACCTCGATAAATCACTTCATATTGACTTTTCTGTTGCCTGTTTGATTTCCTCTGCTTCTTCATTCTTGCTTCCTGGCATCATCACCCAAATAAACTACCAGCCCTCGAGTCCTCGTCTCAGTCTCTGCTTTTGACAGAACCTGAATGAAAACACTTGAGATCATCATTCCAAACAATAATGGCAATTGTGTCTTTTGGAGATAAGCAGTTTTAGGTGGTGTGGTCCAGGTTCCAGCGAGTCCTGATTAGAAGTCTTGGAGCATGCTTTCTCGTTATCTTAGGAAAAGAATCCGTCATATTGACATACTCAGGTCACTGGCCACTTCTGTACCAATCTGGGATAAAACAGGTACACTAGTGTATTAGCTATCCAAACACGGTTTTATGTCTTCTTTCTTATCTTCAGAATTTATTAGTAAATACATAGATCAAGAAACCTGGTTTTCTCACCATTATGAAAAATTAATGTTCGCTTATGAAATCAATTATACATTGTTGGCTTAATTTACAGTGTTGTCTGTAATTTTTTTACCACTAAAATAATAAACACAAGCATTTCAGTTTGCCTTTGTTTTATCCATAATAATAGCAATACAATTATTTCCATTTGCTGAGCTTCTGTCAGGTACAGGCTGATGGCCAATTACTTTACATATTACGTTTCTAATTCTTTTAACCCATCTTCAAAGGGGATTATAGCAGTAAAGCCGAGTTTAACCTAAGTTAAGAAACTTGGAAGAGTGAAAGAGCTGTAGATGATGAAATTGTGGTGATTTTTTTCTTTTTTTTTCCTCTTTACTCAGGAATGTCAGACAATAAAACACGATTGAATTCCCCTCATCAATGTTTCAATATAGATATCTTGTCCATCTTTTGTTAAATTTATTTCTAAGTATCTTGTGCTTTCGTTTTTATGATATTGTAAATACCATTGTTTTCCAATTGTTTATTAGTGGTATACATAAATAAAATGGATCTTTTTTGGTGTTTACCCTATGAGACTTTGCTAAATTTACTTATTAATTCTAATTAGTTACTTGTTTTTGTAAATTCCTTAGGGATTTCTTTGGTTTACTTTATATGTTTCTAATCTCTAACTTGTTTGCCTGTTAAGATTTATTGCCCTGACTGGAGGCTCCAGAATAATATAATTGAATATAATTGGCGAGAGCAAACTTTCTTTTTTACCACTGGAGAGAAGATGGCTCAATGTTTTATTAAGTAGAATGTTGGCTGAAAGATTTTTGTAGATGCCCTTTATCAGACTGAGGAAGATCTCTTCCTTCTTAGTTCCTTGGGTTGTTATCATAAACCGATGTTAAATTCTGTCAAATACTTTTTCTGCATCAATTTAGATGATGACTTTTTTTTTCTTTTATTTTGATAAGGTGGTGGATTAAATTGATTGACTTTCAAATTCTGGACAAACCTTGAATTTCTAGAATAAAACAACTTAGTCATCATATGTTGTTAGTTTATATATTGAGAGATTTTATTCACTAATATTTTTGTTAGGGTCCATATTCATGAAAGATACAGATATGAAAACTTCTTTCTTCTTTTGTAAGGTTTGCACCGCATTGCTGGCTTCTTATAGTGATTTGAGGAAAGTTCTTTCCTCCTCTGTATTCTGAAATAATTTATATAGAGTGGTATTTTTTTTCTTGCTAAATGTTTATTAGATTCACCACTACCTGGACCTAGAGTTTTCTGTGTGGCTTGAAGTTCTTTGATAATAAATTCAATGTATTTAATAAATTTAAGGCTATTCAAAAATTTTATTTCTCTAGGAGGCAATTTTGGCAAATTATATTTTTCAAAGAATATTTCAATTTCATCTATGTTGAATTTATCAGAATAAGGTGTTTATAATAATTCCATACTATCCTTTTGCTATCTTTAGGTTCTGTTGTGATATCCTTTCTTTTACTTTTGATACTAGCTTTTGTGATTTTTTTTTGATTAGTCTTGCTAATGATTTAACAGTTTTTCTTAACTTTACAAAGAACCAGCTGTTGATTTTATTTAATTTTCTACTGTAGATTTCTGCTTATATCTTAATTCTTTCTTCTTAGGCTTTAATTTGCTCTTTTTTTTTCCTATCATTTTAATGTAAGCACTTAAGTCATTTATTTTAAACCTTTTATGTCATTTATTTTAAATCTATCTTTTTTTGTAATACAGATATTTAAAGATAATTTCTCTGTGAGAGAAATTAAACTACTTTGACTACATTCTGATTATCTGTCATTTCTGGGGTTCTTTGTTATTTCTTATAGATCTGAGTTTCTATCTGGTATAATTTTTTTGGCTTGAAGAATTTTTTTTTAACTGTTTTTTTTTTTTGATAGTTTGGACTTACTAACAACAAATTCCCCACATTTTGTTTTGTTGAAAATATCTTCATTTCACCATTGTTTTTCAAAGATATTTTCAGTAGATACAGAATCCTGGTTTAACAAGGTTTTGTTTTGTTTTTAGTCAGTTTTGTTTTTCCTTTTGCTGTTTACAAGATGCCATTATTCTGTTGTCTTTTGGCTGCCATTTTTCTAATGAGAAACCAGTCATCGTTTGCATTGTTTATTCACTACATACATTTTTTTCCATTTTCTTTGGTAGCTTTTAAGGTTTTTCCCTTTATTTTTGCCTTTTGTAAATGTATTTGTGGTATGTCTAGGTGTAGTTTTCTTTGTAATTGTTCTGTTTGGTGTTTTCTGAGTTTCTTAAGGATTTAAAGTCAATGTTTTCCCCCAAATTTGGGGAAATTTCAGCCATTATTTATTTAAATACGTCTTTCATCCATTATCATTTTCTCTCCCTTTTAGGATTTTAATTAAACATTTGCAATATCCATTGATAATGTCCCATATGCCCATGAGGTGCTCTTAATATTTCTTCATTTTTTTTTCCTTTCTTCATATTAGATAATCTATCTTTGCTTCAAGTTCACTAACACTTTTTTCCTCTCATCTCCAGCCTTCTGTAAAGCTCATATGGTGGGTTTTTAAAAAATTCACTTATTATGTATTTTAATTGTAGATTTTATATATTTTCCCTTGTATAGAAACAGACAGATGCATAGAAAGAATGACCTCCTGCGGTTAGTCTTTTAATACTAGTTGGTCTTACTTTTGTGCAACACTCCTCAGGAGTTTGGGGGTTATAGCAAAGTGTTTGCTTCTTTATTCGACCAAAATGAAATTCCTCTGTTAAAGGGTCACATTTTAGATAGCATAAAATCAGATCACTAGGCATTATTTCTATAACTATTAGAATTTCCAAGGAATTGAAAGAATAATGTTTAATTAGATGTTACTCATCAGTTTATAATTGGGTGAATGCTCACTGATAATACGTTCAACAAGCATGTTATAGCTATAAACAACCTCCAAAAATAAGAAAGGCTTAGTAAATGTTTGAATAACTGGGTTCTGCTGTGACTTTCTTTCCTAAGGAAAATCATATTTATTTTAAGTTAGATATCAGATATTCATCACATCATTAGCACTCATAATTATATGAGTATATATTTGGAGTGTTCACACTTTTAAAAGTTTCTTTCTGGAAGTACTTAGGTTCAAATAACACTTTCATATACTGGAGGCTATAATTAAGTCAAAGTTGTACTTAAAATTAAAAATAAAAAAGACAAGCCCTTAAAACAGAAGTGCTAATAAGACCTTAAGTGAACTTTCCTGTCTTGGCTGTAGAAATTAGCTGACTTTTATCTATAAAAGGGTAATTGATATATTAATTAGATTACATTCTGCTGCAAGTAATAGACACCCCAAGTAACAGTGGCTTTAAAATAATTTTTCACATAACAAGATGGCTGAAGTATGATTCCAGAATTAATTCAGTGGGTCAGTAACATCATCAAGGACTGGTTCCTCCCTCCTTCCTGCTCTGCTGCCCTGCATGTGGTGACTGTGCCCTAGACATGGCCCCTCATAGTTTGCAGTGGCAGCGAGTATCACATTTACCTCATCCTCAAGTTGCTTAGACTCCAATCTGTTTGGAAGTTTTAGACAGAACATACCAAACTGGGAGCTGATCCTGTACCAAAACAGCTGCATAGATATAAATACAAGATGATAATATCAAAGCAGACTTGACTTTGTGGCTAGCAGTGGTTAATCAATATTTGTGATATTCCCCTGTTCCCTGTGGCATGCTGGTGCCTGTGTATCAGCTGGCTCTCTGGGGGAAAATAGCCCTGATTTGTAGCATATGTCAGTTTCCATAGGGTAAATACTCCCACTGTGGCCAATTTTTTAAGCTGTAAAAATGATGCCACTGAATGCAGAGTTGAGAAGAGATGAGTAGCAGCACAGTCTTAAAAAGGAGCAGTTTCGCCACCAAATGCAACTTACGTAAAGCCAAAGGATGTAGATAACAGTAAAATGTAGTGAAATAAGAAGTAATGAGTTTTGATTATTAATTGTCTTTACTTTTAATATGATTTACTTAGGTATAAGTTAATATATTTTATTTTTTAATAATGGCTTTGTTTAACAACTGGTTTGCAAAATTCCTGAACACTTAATAATAACCAGCTTTTCTGAGCAGGTACCAGCAAGCCCTAGCTTACCACTGTCTCCCCATCAGCCATCCCCCTTCCACTTTTATTAAAATATACACACATAGTTGGTACCTATTAATCTCCTTCACCTATTTGCTGATCCCCTGACTCCCCATCCCTCTGGTACCATTAGTTTGCTTTTTATGAGTCTGTTTCTGTTATGTTATATCTGTTTGTTTTGCTTTGTTAGATTCCACATGTAAGTAAAAACATACAGTATTTGTCTTTCTCTGTCTGACTTAACACAATATACCCTCAATCCACCTATGTTGTCACAAATGGCAAGATTTCATTCTTTTTATGGCTGAGTAATATTCCACTGTCTATATCCACCATATCTTCTTTATCCATTCACTGTTGGTATATATTTAGGTTGTGTCAGTATCTTGTCTATTGTAAATAATGCCACAATGAACATTGGGATGCATATACCTTTTCAAACAAGTCTTTTCTTCAGATAAATACCAATCAATATAAAATTTATATTTTTAATTTTAGAGGAAACTCCATACTGTTTTACATAGTAGTTTTAACAACTTACATTCCCATCAGCAATGTACCCTCCACATCCTTACCAACACTTGTTATTTGTCTTTTTGGTGAAAGTCATTCTGACTGGCTTAAAGTGATATTGCATTGCGGTTTTGACTTGCATTTCCCTGCTGGTTAGCAGTAAGCACTTTTTCATGTACCTGTTGGCCATCTGTATTTCTTCTTTGGAAAAATGTCTATTCAGGTCCTTGGCCTGTTAATCAATTGGAATTTTTTTTATTGAGTAGTATGAGTTTTCTAAATATAATTTGAATATTAACCCCTTATCAGACTTATTTGCAAATATCTTCTCCCATTTAGTAGGTTGTCTTTTCATTTTGTTGTTTATGAAATCCAGCTTATCGATTATTTCATGGATCATGCTTTTGGTATGATATTTAAAAAGTCATTGCCATATCCAAGGCCATCTGGATTTCCTCCTGTTATCTTCTAGGAGTGTTATGCTTTTGAGGTTTACATTTAGGTCTATGATGAAGTTTGAGTTAATTTTTATGAAGTGTGTAAGATCTGTGTCTAGATTTTGTTTTCTTGTGCAGGTGAATGTCTGCTTATTTTAGCAGCATTTGTTGAAGGACTGTCTTTGCCCCATTGTATTACCTATTGTAGTACCTTTTCTCCTTTGTCAGAGATCAGTTGACTATATCACCGGGCTCCCTATCCTGTTCCACTGATTTATCTGTTGTTTCACCAAATACCACTGTCTTAGTCACTTTATGTTAAGTTGTGAGCTTGGGTAATGTAAGTCCTCCAACTTTGTTCTTCAATAACTTGTTTACTATTCTGAGTCTTTTGCCTCTGCGTATAATACTGAAAATCAGTTTGTCAATATCAACAAAGTAACTTCCTGGGATTTTGATACAGATTGTGTTCAATGTACAGTTGACTCTGAACAACACAGGTCTGAACTTCCTGGGTCCATTTATATGCAGATTTTTTTCCAATAACTACATACCACAGTACACAATCCACAGTTCATTGAATCTGCAGATTCAAGCCATGGATATGGAGGGCCAACTGCAAAGTTATATGTAGATTTTTGACTGTGTGGAGGGTTGGAGTCCCAGTTGTATATAGATCAGGTTGGGAAGGACACAATATTGAGTCTTTCTATCTGTGAACATAGAATATCTATTTTTTGATTTACTTCATCAGTGTTTGGTAGACTTTGCCATATAGATCTTAGTATTATTTTGTTAGATTTATACCTAACTAGTTCCTTTTTGTGTGTGCTAATGTCAGTAATATTTTTTTTTAATTTTTTTGTATTGAAGTACAGTCAGTTACAATGTGTCAATTTCTGGTATACAGAACAATGTCCCAGTCATGCATATACATACATATATTCACTTTCATGTTCTTTTTCATTAAAGGTTATTATAAGATATCGAACATAGTTCCCTGTGCTATACAGAAAAATACTTTTTAGTATTTTTTTCATTTCAAATTCCACTTGCTCACTGCTGTTATATAAAAAATCAATTTATTTTTGTATGTTAAACTTACGTCTTGCAACATTCCTTATAATTGCTTATTAATTCCAAAGGGTTTTTATTTTTGGTTGATTATTTTGGATTTCCCACATAGATAATCATATCATCTGCACACAGGAGAGTTTTATTTCTTCCTTCCCAATCTATATTTTTCTTTTCTTTTCTTTTCTTTTCTTTTTTTTTTTTTAGGACTGACTGTATTCGTTAGGACTTCAAATGTAATATGGAAAGCAATGTGAAAAGGAACATCCTTGCCTGTTCCTGATCTTAGCAGGAAGGCTTCTAGTTTCTCATCATGAAGTATGATGTTAGCTGTAGGTTGTGTGTGTATGTGTATGTGTGTGTGTGTAATACATATTTAATCAGCTTCGGAAAGTTCCATTAATTCCTCGTTTGCTGAGAGTTTTCATCATGCATCTATTGATATTATCATGTGATTTTTCTTGTTTCGACTGTTGATGTGACAGATAACATTAACTGATTTTTGAATATTGAACTAACCTTGCATATCTGGGATAAATCATAACTTCATAGTATTTTTGAGTTCTATAATTTCCTTTTGATTCTTAAATTTTCCATTTCTCTTTTATTATCCATCTGCTCTTACATGTCTTTTACTTTTTTCCATTAGGGCTTTTAACATACTAATCTCTTCTTGGATAATTTCAACACCTATGTCACATATGAGACTGGTTATGACTGTTTTGTTCTTCAGACTCTGACTTTCCTGCTTCTACATGCTTTGACATTTTTGTCAAAAGCTGCCATGTAAAAGTACCTTTGCCTTTAGTGTAATCATTCATGTTAATATTGCTAGAAATCAGACTGATTACGGTTTCTGTAGTTATAGGTGTCAAAGGCTTCAGATTCCTCCACTGTCCTTATTTTTAGCTCTTCTTTTGATTTTGGGCATTCTTTTGTGAAAATCTGTACCTTGTAGTTCTTTCGTCTGTACTCAACTACTGTTATACTGGAGCCCACTTGGTGGAGTGTTAAGGTGTTGGGGCAGAAAAAGGTTCTATGGGATTCTAATTAAATCTCGGTCTTTTTGTGGTTCTGTATCGCAGGTGTATTATCTCACCAGAGTTTCTTCACTGCAAAGCTTTACTGCTCCTGACCTCTACTCCCTTTTCTGACTCTAGTATTTCAGTCTGTTTCCGTGAAACCCTGACCCCTATCAATTTTTCAATGACATCATTTTTCCTCCTTACTAAGATGTTAAGCCTGAATGGGACCTGAGAGGAAAGGTTACCAACTGATGAGCTGGATACTAGTTTTTTTGTGATATTATAAAGAAAACCATTTATTTCACAATGGTTCCTCTTTTCCTTCCCTTCAATGGGGGATCTCTCACAGATCCTGATGATAAGAACCTGACAGTGTTCCTGGTAGAAGCTCAGGAAAGTATGGGTGTCCTCCAAGACTGCAGTTCAAAGGGTCTCCCTTGTTAAGTTAGTTGACACAGCCTCCAGCCATTGATCAATTAAATGTCCCCACCACTTTATGGCTTCTGCTGCAGCAAAGCAGATCTCTACTGTGTCTCTCTCTGGATGAACTTATCTCTTCAGATTTGGGGGTAGCTATTTATCCTATAACCTCACTTCTTTAATGGGTACAAGAAAAGTTACTGATTTTTCAGTTGGCCCAAGTTTTTCTTGCTGTAAGAGAAGTGACAGTGTCTGAGCTCTTTACACACTGGAGTTAAACCAGAAGTCTCCCTGATTTTTAAATTTTATGGAAACAGATGTCTCAATTTCCATTTAATTGTGCTCCAATAGACTAAAGGGAGCTTTGAAAATTATGACAAATGTTCTTTTTACTTCCACAAATACCATGAGCCCACAAGAAGGTTAGCTATGCATTTCTTCCTAACTGATGATCAAGGCTTGAAATCATTGTAAATTTCATCGGAGGGCACTACATTTCAAGAGCTGTCCTGTGATCTTCCCACTCAGGTGTTCTCAGTGGAATGCAAAAGCAAACTTTTGGCTTCTCTCCACTAACTCAATTAAGATCCCTTCCAGCTCATCAAGCAGAACAAAAAAATTATGTTGAGGACATGTGACAATGGAAAATAAGAGGACATGGCACGAAAGAGTTGGAGGCCGGGACATTTTATGTTGAAATCTGAGTGTGAGGTATTTCAGTGTATGCGATTTCTAAATGCGTAGGTCATTAATGCAAATATGAAAGGGCTTTGTGATTTCTAGATTTTCCAACTTACTCTAGTGATCATTTCTTTAGGACTTTTTTTAGATAGATATTTTTGGAAAAGAGCCATTACAACATTGGCATAGCTGAGAATTCTAGTCTCTTGCAAGGTCATCATTAGTTATATCATCTCTTTCCCACAAAGTTTCAGCTGAAAAGTACTTCTTAAAATTATGTTATTCAAAAGAATAATATATATTTCACAAATGTGTACACTTTTTAACCTTATAATAAATATTCTAAATAGTAACCTCAGGTACTTTTATGTTCTAGTATCAAAGGCAGTAAGCAAAATAATCATGAATTGATTTTAAGATTAAAACGATTTTCTTGTCTTACAGCATGTAGAAAACATAACTTATCTTCTTTCCTATACATTTCCATTTTAATAATCTACATTTTCACTTTGTCATGAAAGATCTCTTGTCATTCATTTCTTTGGGAAAAAAATTTCAAAATCAAAACCTTGTGTTAACGTTCTTTTACTTAAGTAAATATTTCGTATGTTTAATGGGGTGCTTCAACCGGTTTTGTACTTTAAGAAATATTGCTGGCAAATGGGTCCCATGCTTTTCCAGATTTAGGTAATGAGCACAAAGTTGTTTCACAAATAAATGGGAGATTATGCACATATCATTTACTATGAATAACAAACACACATAAAGAAAGTATCTCATCACCATTTCATTCTTTAATCTCTTCAGCCCTAGTGGAGGGTGGGCTGAAATTCAACCATTTCTCCCCCAAGCACAAAGAACCACATGAAAGACTTGAGATGCTTCTCTCTAACACACTCTTTTGGTGTTAAAAAAAACAAAGACTTAAGAATCTGTATAGATTTAATCCCATAAAAAGATAAAGGTTATAGACAACTAGACAAGTATCTTATTATAAATGAAACATGGTTTAGGGCAAAGCTTTAAGAAAATTAAACACTCAAAGAATTTTTACTTAACAATCACAGCTCATAAAAGCTTGCATAGCATACATCCAAAGAGGTCTAGTTTTTGGTAGACTCAACTGAGACATCTAGAAATTAGATTTCTTTAATATTATGATATAAACACCACCACCAGCAGCAGCAGCAAGTACCATGATTTGAAAAGAAAACTATTACTTATTTTGATTCAGTCAGTCTAAATTGAGCAGATAATTACTGAGCAGAGTTTCAGGAGAACTATATAAGTTTATAACAGTGATAATAATGGGGACAATTCAAAAACTTATACTAAGATTAATTGCCTTTTGTGAGTAAAACAAAAATATAATGAATCTCATTGGCAAAGTCATAAAAGAGATAGAAATGATCTCAGGTCAAAACCAGAGTGATATTTGATCAAATGTACTAACATTTCTAAAGAAAAAATGTGCAGTCAAGGTGGGGTAGAGAATTTGCTGGTCTTCAGCCAAGGTTGAGGAACAAGAAAAGAAGAGTATTTTATTGGGTCTCCAGCTCTGTCCTGGCACATGTATATTCTGGCCCAAGGACATGAGTGTCTATAAGGTCCTTTCAGTCTGTATAGATTTTTTGGAGTTAGCTATATGGAGATGGATACATCAGGCCATCAAACTATCCACTGCCCCTCCAGTGCCACATTCAGCCAGCAACATTCTGAATCTCATATGCTATCCCATACAGTATGTCTACAGGAGGACAATATGTTTGTTAACCAACAGCAGCTTATTTAAGATCGTCATATTTCTCATTAAAAGAGATGATATACTGGCTTTCTCATTTTTGTATATCAATCTGAGTGTTAACCAAGAAACTGATCCTGTACTGAAACATCAGGCTTCTAAACTTTCAAGTTTGAGAGCTAGCTTGGAATTAACAAGTATTGTCAAAGGTGATGCCATGCTGTGGAAACCAGATGCCCTCTATGGAAGACACCTAAGCCCAGAGTACAGTCCTTCTCTGTAAACTTCGACAATTCTATCGGCCACCTTTGGAAATATATCCTTGATATTACCACTCTTAACCACTTTAGTACAAAGCATCATCAATTCTCATCTAGAACAGTAGTCCCTAGACGTGGTCCCTATGCTCTGTTCTCCACATGGCACACAGCCAAAGCGATTCCTTAAAATAGAAGATAATAAAATTCTTATGAGAGAAAAGTCAATCCTTTTCTTTACATCTACACTCTGCAGCCCTGCTCCCTAACAAATGATCTCATCTCTTATCTGTTCATTCTTACCCACTCTGTTCCAGCCACTCCTATCTCCTCCCACTCTGGAATTCTTTCTCTCCCCTAGATTTCTTCCTTATTCTCTTCGGATCTCTACTCAAAGTCCTAACCCTAGAGGACTTATTAGATGACCATCTCATTTAATATAGCATTCTTTTCAAACCTGTCATTTTCTTTACATACCCCTTGTCTTGCCTCACTTTTATGCAGAGACTTGCCACAAGCCCAACACATCAAGTACTTGTGGGCTGAAGATACCAGTCCCATGATAGCGGGGATGAGTTTTCACTCACTAGCATCTAGAATAGGGCTTGGCACGTAGGTGGTACCCAGTACATTTTTCAGATCAACAGTTGCAAGAGAATTGTGTAGGAACAGATCCTATTTGATTCGATTATAGGGATTTAATCCTACCTTTGCTCAAGGAAGCATCTGTGTGATGTTCAGCAAGTCACTAGCTCTATACCTTCAGGTTCTTTATCTATAAAAATGGAATTAATAATAGCTCTGGGCCTCAAATACTAGATGTGAAAGGGCTTTACATAATAAAACCTTGAACAATTATGACGGGTTTGGACAAACATATCCAGGCTTACAAACAGGATAGGTGACAAAGTTTAGTGAGAAGAACACTGAATACTGAGTGTCAAATGCTGACTGTAAGTCTTGACTCTCCCCCTGGCAGCCCTGTGACTTTGGGTCAGTTATTTATCCCTAAAAAAAAGCCTCATTTTCCTGATGAAAGAAAAAATAACTTATTTTTCAATAAGATTTAAAAATTATTTTACAGAAGTTGCAGCTTAGTCATCAGGAAAACCAACAGTGACTAAGGAATTTTTATTAATTGTTTCTCCATAATTCATTCAATGAACAGCTATTCACTGAGCACCCACACATACCAGGCTCTGTTCTAAGTGGGATAAATCAGAGCATGGAGTCGACAAATATCCAGCCCTCATGGAGCTTACCTTCCACTGTGGAGAGACAGATAAGAAACAGTAAGCATAAGTAAATGAAATTGTATTTTGGAAGGCGATGTGTATTATATGGACAAAGTAGCATAGTAAGGAGCTGGGGACTTAAAATGTTAGAAGGGAAGGGGTCAAACTGCAATTAAGAGGCCATGACATCTGAGCATACACTGTCATTGAAAGATTTTTTTATCTCCTCCTCCTCTTTCCCTTCTACTTTTTTTGCTCAAAAATTTGATACTATATATTTTATTTAAAATTATAGAAATTGAATTCCTACTAGCGGGTAGCATATTATAATATACCTTTGAAGAGATACTATTGTGAAACCACCTTTAAAATGAGCTTCTTTAATCTTTCCATGTAGAAATCTCTAAGCTTCTTACTTATAAATGCAGTTCATCTCATTGGGTTTCTTAATATTTATTTCTTTAAAAGAAGTGGTATTTACATTGCAAATGAAATAAATAGTAATATTTTTAAAACTCATGCATATTCTTTAGTCCACCTATTTTGAAACTCATGATTTTTAGTGCTAACTTTTCTGTTCTTAGAAACTGCTAAAGCAAGGAGGTGGAGGAAAGGCAGACACTTTGTTTTTTAACAGTGTCCCACCTTTGCCTTCCTAGGAGGGCTGCATGCACAGTAACCAGGCAACTGTCCCAAGCAGAATCAGGAAAATGATAGAAGAGACGTTAGGCTTCCTGAGAACATCCACGTAGAGTTTGAAATGGCTTTCTAAGCAAACACAATCAATTGATCCTCTCCGTCAGCCCTCTGAATCGTAGTGTGACTAAAGAAGTTACCAGAAGACCTGTTGAGTTGGGCCCTCTAAGAGGGAGGTTGTTGAAATTAAATTGTAAGTCATATTTAATGACTTTGGTCAACTGCTCATCACAGAAGTTAGACATACCTATCAGTCATTGTCTTAGCACAGATATTTACATTTTTAGAAATTGTTAATGTCCAGTGAAGACCTAATTTTTAGGGTATGACTAATTAAGAACTAGTCTAGAATGATAAAACAGTAATTTTTAGCCTCAAATCTTAAACTGAAAAATCACATCAGCATTTGGGTTGCTATCTGGTTACAGCGACCCTCTTTCTTGAGTATTAAAAACTATCCACCTGCAAGCTGGCATAGAACATCGGTATCTATTTGTTGGGACTTCTGGAGTTCTTGGAAGTGACAAAATGCTAAAGAAATGCTATTATTTATAGTCTGTCCCTGTTCAACGAAAAGGATCCATGGGCCACTGCTGCCAAGAGCAGCATTCATTATCCAGCCAGACAATTTCATTTCCGGGTTCTCACTGGTTGAGGCTGAACAGAATTCTTTAGGAAATGAAAATTCCCTGTGACTAGGGAAGCCTATTTCAGACCCAAGCTGCCTCTGGTTTCCAGGAGTGTTTGCACTACCCACATTCTCACATGGTTTGACATGACAATCAAAGCCATTCTGTCAGGGAATAGATTATGCGTGTGGTCAGCCACCACCTCTAGTCTCAAGCCTGATTTATTTGTTTTTCTCACTTTTTTCAACTTTTTTTTCTAAGATTTATGTCTGTTGTTATATGGGTATGAATTCTAACAGGTCTGGTTCCTGCCTGCCTTATGTCTTCTATTTGGTCCTTTACTTGATCTGATCTGGGATCTGCATCAGATGAGGGAAAGGTAGATAAGGAGTGAGGGGGAAAGAATAAAAAACATAAAAATGTAGAACAGAAATATTTTAACTAAATTAAACAGTTGTTGAATGCCTATTATGTATAGGACTCAATGTTAGACATAGCATATATTCAGAAATAATTAAAAGCTTGGTTATTTAAGTAATTATAAATACCTTCAGAGAAATATGAATAAAGTTTGATGGCATTATCAGAGAAGAAATGTACGACATTATTTGTGATTAAGCAAAAGCTTTATTCACTCATCCATTCATCTACTCACTCGTTCATTTATTATACATTTGTAAATTACCTACTATATATACTCAAAGAATATCGAAATAAATGACAGTGCCTCCCCTTGAAAGTTGTATAAGTAGGATCTCAAAGTTCAGTGTGCATCGGAATCCCCTGAAGAGTGTGTTAAAATACAGATTGCTGGGCCACAACTCCAGGTTTCTTGACTCAGTAGGGCTCAGATGGGGCCTGGGAATCTGCATTTCTGCCACACTCTTGGGTGCTGCTATGACTCTGTTTCTCAGGAGTATACCTGGAAAACCACCTAGGCTAGAGTGATGCTTCTTAAATTTAGTGTTCATAAATTCACCTGAGTTCTTACTAAAAGGCAAATTTTCATTTAGCAGGACTGACAGAGGACCCCAGATTCTGTATTATTACAAGTACTTCCCTTTGAGTAGTGAAGGGCTAGTAGGTGGACAGAAACTTGTAGTCAAACATGCACAAAAGAAATAAATAGACATTAAGACAAATCTTCAACAAGGAATTGGGTTTTCACAGGGGAGATTGTGAGAGTGTGCTGATGGGAATGGGTTCAGTACAGGCTGGAGGTGTGAAAGGGGTAAAAGGATAGTAGATTTTGACCAGAATGGAAGTGTGAGGTGGTTTGAGTTGGGACTGGAAAAACTTGAGTAATGAGGAAGTCCAGGACAAGGTTAGGTGGGTTGGTAACTGGACTAGAGTAGAAATAGTAGCTCTTTGAGTTAAGGAAGCCAAGGAAATGTGAGGCTACATTATGTTAAGGTCATCAAAGGGATACTGGAGTTCCCAAAGAGCTGGCAGAAGTAAAGAAGAAAATGGAGCTGGGTTATAGAGGAGAAGCTCCTAAAGTCAGCATATTGTCCTGAAGTCAGTATGTCACTTTGATAGAAGAGGACTCAGAAGACATGAAAGTGTTGAGTGGTGGTGGGTAAACAATGACCTGAAAACAGCAGTGTTAAGCGTGAAATACATTAGTTTCTTCTCTTAAATAAAAAGGAGTATACCTACGTAGATGGCTTTTCTTTTGCTGAAGAACCATGGGAAATATGGGTGTTTTCAGAGAAAGAACAGCTTTCTGTTAAGACAAGCCATCAGAGGAGTAAAAGAAAAGAAAAGGTCAAAGATGGAGGGAAAAGTCTGTTCTAAAAGTGTAGCAAGTCAAAATACCACTCTGAAAAAAAATATCACTTTGCTAGAGTGGAAATGGGAAAAAAAAAAAAAGCAGAAGTAATTTAGGTATGTGGAAGGGGATTCTAATTAAGTGAGCAAGTTTCATAACAGAAATTAGGGAATGAGGGCTTTGTTAATTATTAACAGCAGTGGGGGAGCAAAAGCAGTGATTTAAAAACAAACAAACAAACAAACAAAAATTAAAAAAGAGTTTTTGAAGAGGTCTCAAGTTTCCAAATTGGGCCACGCCAAGCTTTCGAAGTTGAATCCTTGTGTGCAAGGTCCTCGTTGCTATCGCTGGAACTCATGTACCTCCAGAGACAGAATAGACTGTTCTCAAAATATTTCCAGGGTTGTTTCAATGTTAAAAAAGATCCTTGGTAACATGTCCCCTCTTTAGATTCAAACTGCTTTTCTAGAATGATAAACAGTCATTTTTTTAGGGTCTCTAAGCATGAAAAAAAAATCTATGACAAAAAATCATCCCTACATAGAATTTACTGAGAGTTAAGGTTAGACCACAAATAAAAAATAATGTAGAAATCAAGATCCTACTCATCTCCACCAATGTCTAACTATTTTAACCTGGTAGGCTACACAGCCTCTCTGTGCCTCAATTTCTTCATCTATAGAATAAGAATAATAAGTGTTATAACATATAAAGTGCTTACTATGTGCCAGTTGCTGTCTTTAAGTCGTTTATACAATTAACTAATTTACTTCTCAGAGCGACCCCGTCAGGTAGGTAAACTATCATGCTCATTTCTGCATGAGAAAACAAACACAGAGATTAAGTTGGGAGAGCTAACCTGGCAGAGAGGATTTGAACCAAGTCACCCTGGTCACAAAATTCAGTCTCAGACATTATACCACTGTCTCTTGGTTGGCAATAGATAATACTAGTAAATACCTCTTAAGGCGATTTGAGTACTAAATATGTAAATTGAATTGAATATGTAAGGTGCACAGAACAGTTTCTAGCACATAGTGAACATTCAATAAATACTAGACATTCAACGGTTTCTGACTCATCCTCATTTTCTAAATATACAAGTTCAAACGCTGAGATCTCAGAAAATTAGTAATTGTGGTTTCTGTAGTTGCTCTAGTTATTAAAAAGTGCTAATTAAAACCACATGTCACTTCACATCTCTTAAATTAGCAAAATTTCAAAATAATATCTAAAGCTGAAACTCTTTGGCAAAAGTCATTGGCATGCTCTTTTAAAGAGTAATATTTTCCAGAAACTTGAAAAGATACATACACTTTTATTCACCAACCCTCTTACTTCTTAGATGGCAGCATATTGTCGGGGAAGCAGCAAAGTTCTTTAGATCGGATAGTCTTGGGTTTAAATTACGACTCTGGTGAAAATGAAAATACCAGGAGTTCCTTCCACGTACTAGGGAAGTCATCTTGGTTAAGCTAGTTATTCCCCTGAGGATCATTTTCTCATCTGCAAACTGGGCATACTGCTTAGGTGGAAAAAATGTATTGCGTGAGTAACACGGGTAAATTACATGGCAGTTTGTATAGATTGAACATGTATTAGTTTGCTTTCCTTAAATATTTGTTCCATGGAATGATCCCAAGAAAATAACTCAAAAGTGGCTATATAATATTTTTAATTTATAATAACCAAACTAAATGTTCAATCAGGGAAATTAATGAATTAAGTTGCATTGCTATGATGAGATTCTCATGCACTTACTTATGATAGTGCAAAATGTGTGACAAATGGAAAGGGCTTGAGTAATTTACATAATAAAACATCGAAATTATTTTATGATTATTATGTATGTATAAAAATTGTAGGCTTAAAAGATGACATGGCAAACAACTGTTCTACTAGATTTGGTTGGTTGGCTTCCACTGTTGTTGAGAACATGTCATTTGTCTAATAGATTTTCATATCATTAATATCAAGTTACAAGTACTTTTATTTGAAGGGTTTCATCTGAGACAACCTACCGTGCTCTGACATTTGTGTTTCTACCTGAGATTTAAAGACGTTCCTTCACCTCACACTTAGTACAGCTGATGCTAGAAGACTTGATATGGTAAAACCAGTACTTGAAAACTTTGAATTTTAAATTTCTTATATATTCACTCAGTAATATTTACCGGACATCACTGAATAATTTTGTAGTTTACAATAAGGTTGGATTATTTAAGCCTCTGTCATTTCCCTTTTTTATTCCTTTGTCACCCCAACTAACAGTATTTATCAATTTATTTAAATATTTGATAATTTACAAAACTCCTTTAAAAATGTGCTTAGCAACTCAGATAAACTAGATACTAAAAAACAATTTTCTGATAAAATGCAAAAGTTATGTATTTTGTCAGTTTTATTTGTATTTTTGTTTTTGATAAATAGCTGTCATAATTTTTTCTCACTTACAAAAATGCCCCAATTTCACTTTTGCAGAGCAAAGGTGGGACTGGTGTTTTTGAAAGTGCTTTGTGATATTTTTAGCTTTTTTGTATATTCTGTCCTTCCAAGAAGCAAAGCTATACAGAGTTTCTATGAAAGACAATAGGAAGGAGAAATGGAGAGAGGAAAAAGATTCCACTTTACTGCTTTGAAGGACTCGAGACTTAACAGGTAAAATTTTATATACCTTTTATATAGGAAGATAAAGCTAGTCCTCAAACGTCAGACAGAAGGGCAAGTCGTGCTTTCATGAACGAGGCTTCCGCTCAGTGAAGACGTGATTCAGCATAAGACTCTATAAATGTGTCATCTAAGATGGCTTGCATTTACACCGGCGTTACCAGGTAGCTGTCACCCACCGAGATCTCTTCACTAACAGTTGAAATGTTCAAGCCATTTGGGCCTCTACCAGACACTCAATGAAACAGCTTGTGTAGGTGCAAAGATTTATCACATTAAATAGTATCAATTGAAATGCTGGAAAAAAATTCATTTTAACTAGAAGTTTGTTAATTGCTCCTAATTTAGTTTGAAAATCACGTCAAATGGAAAATTTTTCATTCATTGCCTGAGGTAAAACTATTAAGAAGAAAAATAAAATGGAAACATACATCTTATTAGCCCTTTTGGTTTAGAGGAGGTTGCAACAAAAAAGTTGGAAGAAAGTGAGTTTTCTCATTGAAAGCTTCAATTCATATAATTATGAAGTTAAATAAATGACACTACTAAGTTCAAACACAAACATGGAGGTTCACCGAGTCAGGAAAAAAAAAAGAGAAAAGAAAAACTAGTGCTGAATTTCAAATAAAATATTTAAAGCTTGGTATTTTTAAGGAAGCTTTAAAAATTGACCACCTTGATGAAATGTCAGAATATGATTGGGGGATAAGTTAAATGCAATCAACAATCGGAAGACATACTTAACTTTCAAAGCAAAAGTCTCTAATACAGGGTTACCCCTATTATGAATTTGTATATATTCTATTATTTATTTCAATCTATAGCACTATCTGTAAAAAGCTTACATTAAAAATCTACTTTAGGGAACCATGTGGCTGATTAAATCACCACACCAGCTTCCCATTTTGTATTTCCTGACTCAAAACGCTTCATCAGTCTTAACATTATGATGACGCTGGTATTGCCCTCAATTATGAAACAGCTGCCTGAGTTAGTGAAAAGTGAGAATGGGTGTTTGCTGTTCAACTTGACAAATTAAGTTTGCTCATTTGAAACGAAAGGAAAAGGTACTGGAGATTTGAAAGGGGCACAGAGATTTTGAGCCCTTATATTTCTTCTAAGTGTAATGATTTCATTCTGAACTTCAAAGAGTCTAATTCGTAATAAAAAGAGGGTCAGATATAAGCGGAGAATGGAGGGCAAACAATAAGAATGGAGTGACAATTCCCTCCATCTAAATTATCCCCCAAATATTATGGCTTAAAGTAAAACAGAAATGTTAATAACTGTCATTTCCCAAACCTTGACTAACCAAAAAGTACACATCACCCCATGTCCATTTCTCATCCTATTTTAAATGGAACAAAGTGACTTTCAGAGGCTGGGAAGTGCATAATTACATAGACTGGAGTCTTTGGACTTTGATCATAATTATAGTGCTTTATCCATCCATCACTTGTTGCTTGAGGACTATTCCTCAGTGAGTTCTTTAAAGGAGATGGAAACCCTGTCAGGACAAATTTGAGCTTCAAAACAGCTAATCAAAAACTTGGCTCTCTTGACTTGAAACAGATTGAAAATTGCCACTTTAATCTCACAATCCATTTGGCTTTTAAGTAAAGTGAGAACATGGAGTCTGTCTTGGGGAAGGCATGTGACTCTGCTGTTAAGACCACTGGGTACCTTTTTATGAGCTTCCACTGGGACATTGGGTCCCAGTTTGCCTCACTGTATATATTGGTTCTCAAAATTGGGTGTGCAAACAAATCATCTGGGGTACTTGATAAAAGTGCTGTGTTTGCGTTCCTTCCCCTCCCCTGCCCCATTTCTCAGAGGGAGGCATCAGTGTAATCCTAAACCTAAAATTAACTGGGAAACTCATAGCACCAAAAGGCCTCCGAGAGCTGTTTTTCAAGGGTGGTATGAGAAGTACATGAATCAAAATGTTCACAATGCAATTCTGAGGCTCCATCTAGACTTACCAAATCATAATCTCAGGGTATTGACGTAACGTCTCTCTGAATTCCTCACATCAGGAATGTGTACATTACTGTGTTTTCCTGAATCTGAATTTGGGTGTCACAGTTTCATTTACCTCCTAAGAGTCAAATATATTTCTGTATAGAGCATTCTGAGGAAACTTAATAGATGCTAGTAACTAGAGTCACCCTTCCAGCTTGCTGCCTCCAAGGCAGTCCCCAGCCTGCGTGTGCAGAGCCCTCCAGCCTTCCCTGCAGCTCACTGTAGTATTTGTATGAGTGTAGTCCTTCTTTGGATTCCCTGAGGTCTAGGACTGCATCTTACTCATGCCTTTGTCTTTCCCACTCAACACCAAAAAGTAAATAAGCTCATGGAATACGTTAAACGAACAAATCAAAACAAGAAAAAAGGTTTTAGGTTCCATATCTACAATTTGAGGATAAAAATCCTTTACCTGGTAAATCAGCTTCCTTTTGCTGCTGTAACAAATTACCCCAAACTTGTGTCTTAAATCAACCTGTTACCAAAGGCAAGTTCATGTGCCTGCCTCACCATGAGGCCAAACAAACTGAAATGTCAGAGTTTGGAGCAGAGAAACTTTTATTGCAGGGCCAAGCAAGGAAGATGGGGTGGCTCATGCCCAGGAAAACCTCGACCTCCCCGGGGTGTTTCAGCAAAGCATATTTAAAGGCCAGCTGAGGGAGGAGGTTGCAGGGTACACGACCAGCTTGTGCACAGTTCTCTGATTGGTTGATGTTGAGTTAACACGGAGGTCAACCCTATCAACCACCAGGTGCTAGAAGGTCAAGTAGTTAATTTCTTCCCTTTGGTGGTGGTTTAAGCATCTGAAAAACTCAGAAAATATACATGAGATACTATTATCTGAGTACTTCAGAGAGGAGCTACAGCAGAGCATATAGGGGAGGGGTCTGACCCTGGAAGTCCCCACAAGTCCTGCTCATTTACAAACCCAGATTATTATCTCACAGTTCTGTAGGTCAGAAGCCTGATACAGATCTCACTGGGCTGAAATCAAGGTGTTAGAAGGACTGCGTTCCTTCCAGAGGCTGGAAAGGAAAATCTGTGTCCTTGCCTTTTCCAGCCTCTAGAGGCTGCCAGCCTTCCCTAGCTCATGATCCCCTTCCATCTTCAAAATCTGTTGAGTCTTTTCTCACATGACATCACTCTGACTCTTTTTCTACCTGCCACTTCCACTTTTAAGGACTCTTGCCATTACGCTGGACCCACATGGATAATCCACAATAATCTACCTATCTCAGGGTCAGCTGATTAGCATCCTTATTTCCATCTGCAACCTAATTCCCCTTTGCTGTGTAAGATACCATTGTCACAAGTTTGGGTCATTAACACACGGCTACCTTTAGAGATCATTATGCTGCCTACCACAGCCTGCCCCAGTGGATCGGCTACGTAATGTGGTGGGTACACTGTAAAGCTCTGTACAGAGCTAACAAAGTGTTACGTTCTGTGGCAGAAATGGCATTGAACAGGGAAGAGACTTGAATTTTAGACCTGGTTCTGCTAATGTGTTTGTGTGTGTGAGATTTGGGGCAAATCGCTTGACCTCTCTGTGATTTAGATTTCTCAATTCTAAAGTAAAAGCACTGAGAGAGACAAGTCAAGATCAGGTCAAGACTCATCACGGCCTTTGTTCTTAATTTAAAGGTGATGTAGAGCAAAATGGAACTTAAGGCATGCCTGTGTGAGGACACAGTGCTGTTGGGAAGGGACCTCCAGGCCTCCGGTGTGCTGTGCACACAATAGTAGAACTGAGCAAAACAATAAGTGGATGGATTTCAGAGTTCAGTTGGGTTAATTTTTAATTCTCAGTGTCAGTTTTGAACGGTAGATCAGAAGCTGTTATCCCTTCTTAGCTTATGAGGAAATTTTGATTTAGATAGCTTAAGTGATTTCATAAAGGTCACATAATCAATGAGAGGTAGCATTAAGACCATTATCTAGACCTTTTGACAAGTCCTATGGGCCCCCGGCTGACACACTCCCTGCCTCTCTGCCACTTAAATGCAGTCACAGCTTAGCAGCAGCACACGGAATTACAGCATGTCATGATTTGGGCTGACTACAGCTGGTCATAAAGGTCTTTCGAAAGGTACTCTTGTAAAAATTACAGGGGCTGGAGGCAGGGTTTTTTTTCTTGACTATAACTGGTGGCCACATTAGTCCCTGTTGATAAATTGTACCTTTATATTTCTTTATGAACCAATTCTTCCAGCCCTCTGCCTTGCTTCATCGCAAGTGCTGATATAAACAACCTACAGGGAATGCAGCGTGTCGGCTCCCTCCTTTCAGCCAGACAAACTTAGTGATTATGGCGCTGGCTCAAGTTCATGGATTAGCCTTATTAAAAACTGGCTTGCTCATTGAAATGGATGGCCACATCCTTTATCTGGCATCAGAAATTTTATTGTTGTGTGTTATAGCACTTTCCAAAGTTGTGATATGCACATAAAGAACACTCTGGGCACCTTTTTCATTTTTATCCTGGGAGGAAAAAGAGCAGTTGGAAAAAGAGGAGCTGGAGTGAAGGGACTATTTGTCAAGGGAGAAGAGACACGGTGTGGCTTTTTGCAGCTAGCTAGCAGTGGCTAGAAATAGTTACAGTTCCTCAACTTGAAGGAGAGGGAGAGTAGAGAGCCGTTACTCGAACACAAGACACCCGGACCTGGGCTAAGGGCCCCTACCGGACCCTTGAGCAGAAAACCGAGCGGAGGAGGCCAGGGAAACATACGCAGTACACCCATGTTCCCTCTTCTCATGCCCTTCGATGTGCTGCTGGAGGTGCCCCCTGGTTAAACCCCAGAGGAAACTGGAGGAGAAAGGAACTGTCAAGGCAATCTTTGGAAATCAGCTTCCTGGAGTCCAGAACTAGAAGGATGAAGGGTGGGTGTGGAGGGGTAAGAGGAGGACACTTGACGCAGAACTACATCTGCCTTTATGTGATTGTATTTGACGAATAAAATCATCTCCTCTGTGCCTTCACTGTCACCATCTCCCTGTCCTTTGGGGATATATTTAGAAAACACAGTTAATAAAGTTGACCTTTAAGTTACTAAAGCATAACATTCACAATCAATATGGAATTTACACAGGAAATACTTCTTACTCATCCATACAGTGCTTTAACAGTTTAAACTTCTGAGTAGAGGGTGACTGAAAAAATAACTCAGAATCATTTTGCAAGTGGTTCAAATTGTCATATGTTTTAGTTTCTCTTACTTTTAGCGTACAGCTATCACAGTGTTTCAAAATTTAATCTTGATTCAACTTGATCATTTTAACTAGTTGATTTGCAAAATGATACTTGGAAGAATTTAATCTTTTAGAATTACTTGGTTAAAGAAATGTATGTTAAAAACTAGGTGGCAATTCTAAAAAATGAAAGGATGCAAGAAGGCCCAATTTATAACCCAAACAATAAATTAATGAAAGTTTAACTTCTCAAATGCCAAAATTCAGATTTATTTTGAGTACTTACTAATAAAAAATACATAGAACTCATTGTATATAGTTTTCATTTATAAGGAAATGATCTTACCCTTGGGCTCTTTATTGATTTTGGATATTTTCATCTATTTTTGTTAAAATTAAGCTAGCAGTAAAATGACAAACCTTGTGATTTTTTTCCCACCTTGTCTTCTTGTAATGGTCAAAAGCATTAAAGAGGAAATCTAAGCTTTATAGTTTAAGGACTGTTGGTTTTCAGAAAAGTTTTTTGCAAATACTAAAGTAAATTAGCATTCATATCAAAGAACCACTAAATGCATAATATGCCAGTATGTTCAGGTGCAAAGGGGAAAAAAAAAAACAGAGGGTGAAATCTCAATTTTAACTGAGAGAGTGATTACCTTCGCACTTTGAAATATGTATTAAAATTGGCTTTTGGGGAACGGCATTAACATTCAGTAATAAATGGTAATAGCATCTCTCATTTATTCTATTCCGTGATATATGGAAATTCATGCATTAAGGTAGCTTAGAGTTAAAAATAATAGGAAATCCTGTTCTTTCTTTTTTTTTTTTTTTGAAAACTCCCTTTCATGACTTCTTTCTAAAGACAAGGTCAGGAAAAAGACAGATTTAACTATGTAGATGACTATGATTATGGAATGATTAAATTTGGTCTTACTTAAAATAGATTTTGTAAACTGAGAACGGCAAGGGTTGTCTGCTTAGAAAAACCAGCTCAAACCCATTCACTCCTTAGGCATACAAGAGAATATCATTCAATTCTTGCTTTGACAAGATACAGTATCTTCGCTTTCTTATCGTGGTGTTTCACTTATTCATTCATTCATTTATTCACTGAGGGGCATAATCGAAAAGCAGCAAGAATTCAGTCCTTGAAATAGCTGACAAAACAGTTAAAGTATATGAGGAAAATATATGTTAGTAAATAGATAAGGACTATTGAGTTATATAAATGAACATTACAGCCACACCTTATTCATTTTTGTATTTCCAGTGCCTCACTCAGAGTAGATGATAAGCAGCAAATATTTTGCTTTAATTTGTTTGCCGGTTCAGTTTTTATGACAAATGAAAAGTGCATAATCTTGCCTAAAACAATTTATTTGGCAAATAAACGTTCCCTAGGACCCCTGCACCACAATCTCACAGCTCCCTGCCTCTCCCCGAAAGTGACACTCACCATGATAAAAGTTCAGGGACTCAGCAAAATTTAAAGTGTTTTGAAAGTACTAGTATGATTTTAAATTTTACCATCTGTTCAAAAACAGATGATATTTGCTCCGTGAATTAACAGGTTGTTGAGACACTATGAAAAGCAATTTACAGGCGTCTCTCATCAATCACTAGAAATACCTCTGGACAGAGGTGTACATGATTGACGTGTGGGTTGCTAGTCAATAGAATAAAGTTTCTCCTGGAGCGGAGGTAGATCCAAGTACCTACTTTTAAAAAGCTGCCCTCCAGAGAAGCATCACACAGCGAACGTTTCCTCAGAACTATCCTCTTAGAAATACTTATTTCCAAGATTTTATTGGAATAGGCAAATTCGAGGCTGGAAAAGATGTTGAGAACTAGAAAATCTGCAGTGTTTCGCTCGTCATCCACCCACTCCCCAACTGCAAGGAAATCTAATTTTTGAGTTATCTAAGGACATCAAGCCCAGAGCCGTTCATTTTTGCTAATATTGCTGTCCGTGGCACACAGCAAGGCAGGAATCAAATCATCGCATTTCAACCTGGAAAACCACAATCATGCTTCCTCTCTCTCTTTCTTTCCTTTTTCTCCCTCTCTTGTCTTACTTTCTCCACCATTCCATTTCCATTTCTACCTCGCTCTTCCTCTTGCGCTCTCTCACACAGCCCCCCCAGAAACCTCCCAGGAAAAGAAGCTAAGTCTCCATAGTTCACATGAATGTTTACATGGTGACAAATCATATTCACTAAAAAAAAAATCACACATCTTCCTTAACTGCCTGGGCAACTCCACAGTGAGCCCTGGCCAGGGAGCCCCCTCCACTGTGGGACTGAGGCTCTACCAAGCACCCGTGGTGAATGACAAGTTAACCCCTTTGGAACCACACCATTTTCAACACTCAGAGGACCTCCCTCATTAGTCTTATAAAATAAAGTATGAAATTCCAACGTCAGATCTCATGCTGTTAAATTAACAACATCACACCGTGACATAACGACCTGAATTTCTCCCATAACTTTATGACTGGAAAACACTCTTCACGTTTCATTTACCAGTTTAAAAATAGCCAACTCTAATTTGAAACACACACACACACACACACATCGTGCACGCTCCCTAATATCCCCTTTTAGTGCTAGGCAAATGTTTCTTCCTATAAACAGAAAGAAAATTCAGTAGCATCGTAAGTTTTTAAAAGTCAGATTTCTCAAAAGATGATGTTTGTTGTGAAACAAATCAAGAAGAAAATATGCCACAGAGCCAAAATGACAAGCCACAATCTGTTTGGTATAACAATGGCTATTTATCTATTTTTTAAGGGATGCATCAAAATTATTGTGTTTATTTTGGCAGGAAGACCCTCCACAGGCTAATCCATCCCCTGTCCAATGAAACGTCTTCTCTTGGGTGGGTGAGGGCTGAGCCAGGCAAGTAACAGATTTTAAACATCTTAAAATGGTATGACAAGTTTTTTAAGAAACCATGGGAAGACTGTCTTCAAACTTTGTCACTTGGTAGATCCAGATAGGAACTAGAAAAGAACATTAGAAAAGATGCCCACAGACCACTTTAAGTCCACAGAAAGTCCAAAATAATATCACCGTGCTCATAAATAAGGAGAGGTTGCTCTTTGTACCAGGCAGAAACACTCATCATACACAAGGCACTCCAATTAAGTTTTGAGAGAAGTTACGTCATGTTTAAACTCACCGCTGGATGTAAGGGTCGGGACAGTACTGTAGGGTGGCACACCGTGAAGTTTCAAAATTCATTGCCTTCAACTCTCTTTGATATCAACAAGTGGAGAACAATTTTATAACATATACACATCTACCTGTGTATATGTAGATATAAAGCCAGGAGGCTAAAAGCAATAGGGTCAAATGCTATCAGACATAGAAGTGTAGACACTTCCCCCCCTTCACACACATTTGCCAAGAGGCGGAGCGTTTCTTGATTTGAGCCAATGAGATTCATCAAGTGACTAAAACATCAGAAACGGTTGAATCTTACCAGCTGGGCATCCTCTCTAACGTTGTTCTTCCCCTTCCACGACGGCTTTAGAGTCCTTGACGTATAGTGGCCACACTTGCTGGCAACTTGGAGTCATCTCTGAGCTTCTGGTCTCTCTGGTGATTGGATGCTGGCATGAATGGCATCAGAGTTTAATTTCAGCAGCCTGGACTTTCAGAACAGAACAGAGCAGATGAGTGTTCACCCTCTCCAGCTAATTAATGTTCCCTTGGATCTGCGTGCTGATTTGATTTGACGACTTCTGTAACTGCTTCTGGAACTAAATATCTCACAGAGCTGCTTAGGAAGTTGTTTTGTTTTGCTGTTTTTTTTTTTTTTCATCTCCACCTTCACCCTCCCCTTTCCCCCCTTCATTCTCCCTTTCAGCCAACCGCCTGTTGTGGTCACAATCTCAAATAGCAAAGACAGGGAAATTCCTTGATTATATTTAACCTAGAACTCACTCTTCATCTCAGCTAAAAGAGATACCCATTCACATCCCCTTAGAAGTTTTGCCTCCCCTAAATTAAAAAACAATAAGAATAACCTTTATGGAGGTTTTAAAATATTCTACCTCAAACACACACACACACACTATTTCTTAAACTAATATTAAAGTGGAAAATATACTATTTTACACTATTTTGAAGCTTACAAAATTATTTCAAATTGTCTGTTACTGAAAACGTTTCATTTTCCTCTCTCTCAGTCCCTCTCACCCTCTTCTTTATGTCGTATTGTTTTTGCTTGTTTTGGTTTTGCTTTGGCTCAAGCTACTCTGGAGTGAAAACTGCTAAGTCTTTCGTATATCTAAAAATTAATATAGTATCAAAAAAGTCTACATACAGAATAATTCACTTCCTTTATGAATACAAGCTGTAAACCTATCCTGGTTTTGTGGATTTGGAAATTGAATGAAATATGATTCAGAAGCTAAATTAAAATAGACTCCAACAGAAAAAAAAAAAACCCAGTAAGTGTGCCCAAGTGTCACTAACATGGCAAGTTCACATCCTCCACTCACCCCTCAATCGCAGGTCACCTGTAACCTGGTGACATCAGAAGTTGTCAAAGTTGTGAGATAATCTAAAGTCCTTTTCAGAGGAATTTGACATTTCCTTTTGAGAAATTTTGGTTCAAAATGCATCTCATAAAAATATTTTATTTGTTGCTTCAGCCAGGATAGAAGAGAGAAGCTATTTAAAACCTGACATTCTCTTCTTTACTTAGCCTGAGAGTGTCTAACATCTGTGAATTGTGAAATTCACAAACACGCCGGCCTGAGCCCCAGCCAATTCAAACAGCTTGTTCTACAAAACGGGAAACTTGAGGGAAGATCATTTTACTAATTAATTATAGATTTGTTAATTGGAGTTAAAGTGTTTGGCTTTATTCCCTGCTATTGGCAAATACGGATGACCGGAGCATACAGCGTTCTTAAATTCAAAGTGCTCCGTTTCCTTCGACCACGGCCAAGTTGCTCCATCACTCAGTGCCTTGCTTTTTCCCATTTGTACCACGAGAGGTGACACGAGAGGTGAGATCATGACCTCTAGTGCGGTGCTTCTCAAATGTGGGTGCACCTGTGAGTCACCTGGAACTCTTGCTAATGCAGGGTCTGGTTCAGTCAGCTGGGGGTGAGCTCCCAGGCGATGCCCGGGCTGCTGGTCTGGCATACCCTTTGAGTAGCAAGGCCTAGTGCTCTGGACAAGCCTGCTGTTTATTTACTGCTAGGAAATAAGCAGAGCTCTTCTAAATATTTCAAATCACCAGCAGGGGCTTTAGACTCTCAAATACAGGATTAATTTGCAAATATTCCTTACATCATTTTCATTTCAAAAGGTTTCTAGCCCCATTTATAAAGAAGACCATTTAAACCGTATGCCCTGACATCAATAGTCATTGTTTTTTAAAAAAAAAAAAAAACCCTAAATTTACTTAGCTAAGGGGGACAGGTATTAAATGGCAAAAATTTATATAAATAATTATGAAAAATACTGATTCCTCTTGCATTGTGGAAATAAATGCAGAGAGCTACCCTAACCAAGGGCAAAAGCAAACTCTTTAGGATTCAACAACCCACCAATAGCACACAACCATCCAGCGCCTGGGAAAGTAAGTGACAACTATCCCATAATCATCATAATTGCCACTTATATTTATATTACATCCCTCTTCACCCGGGGGGCTCAGGTTACTGTAAAAATGTATAAAATATTTCTTTGGTGTGCAAATTAGAGGCTTTTCTAACACCTTCCTTAAGTCTTTTAGGCAGAGATTGTAATAGAATAAGGTACATATTAGCCTGGGAGAAAGCAATTGCCTTTCTGACCATGACTTACAACTTTGAATGGTGTTGTTTGTGAAGATTTTTGATTCGCATGAAGAGGAGGAGAAAATAAAAAGCTTAGGGAAACAGTGGCATTTAAGGCCTGGAACTCTGGACATAATGTGAGATAAAAGGACACTTTCTCCTTCCAGCGCCTAGCAGGTGTACACTTTGCCAAACTGAGGTATTCAAAACACAAAACCCTTCTCATGTATATCCATGTGAATTATTTCTTAACTGCTCCCCTTCATGTGGTCTATTTTCTGGGTTACATAGTTTTCTGGTAGCCCCCCTGCCCTGCGTTGCATTTTGTCCTCCATCCAGAATGTTTTTAAACCCTGTGAGCATACATCTGCATCTCACAAATACGTCAAAGAACAGGAAGCCGTTCTCATCCTTCCAGGTAAAAGGAAGCTGCCCTACCTCTGATGTCTTAAGTCATTTGATTTTCAAGTCTATGAGGGCACCTGCTTCTTTCTTCCTGGATTTGAACTATTTTTGCATTAGACCCATCTCCTGTACTGAATCGTAAACAACTTGAGGGCGGGTGTGCTATCTGATTCATCTCTGTATTTGCAGAGACTAGCAAAATATGGTCCGGTGGACAAATAACATGTGTATTATCTTTGTAAAGATCATCTACTAATTATTATAAGCAGTTAAAAAAGAACTTCCACAAAGCCCTTGACTTCTTAGAACCAACGTCATTAAGATATAATTTGCATGCAATGGAATTCACTAATTCTAACTGTTCCATTTCAGGAATTTTGACATATTATATACTGTGTAGCCCCTACCCCAACCAAGATAGAGAATATTTCATTACCTCCTAAACCCCTCATTTTGATTACCCCCAAATGCTCCCCTTTGTAGTTAGTCCTTCCTCATCACTGGCCCTAGACAGTCTTTTTTTTTCATTATGTGTTAGATGTCTTCCTAGAACAGCATTATCCAATAGAACTTCCTGTGATGAAGGAAATGTTCTCTATTTATACTAACATGGTAGCCACTAGCCACATATGGCTGATGTGTCTGAGAAACTACATTTTAATTTTTATTTAATTTTAGTCAACTTACATTTAAATAGCCCATGTGGCTAGTGGCTACTGTGCTGGACATCACTGTGCTAGAATGTTGCATAAATTGAGCAGGTGTTCTTTTGTGTCTTGTAGGTTTTTTACACTCAACATATTGTTTTTGAGATATACCCATGTTGTTAAGTATGTCAATAACTTGTTCTTTTTTTTTTTATCGCTGTTGAACTTGTGGATTGCTCCTTTTATTTTTTATTATTAAGGAAAAATTATGGTCTCACATCTTCAATTATGGCCAGAAGCAGAAAGCTAACGAGTTCATAAGGGCTCAATCATAACTCATCCCGCGGAGTCCCACAGTGACGTGGGGTAGCTCGTTGCCTCCAAGGCTGCCGTGGTCCTAGACAAGGCAGCGATGTGACAGAAAGAAACTGACTAAGCCGGCTCGAGTCTGCGCCTTGGTCCCAACTTCCTCCCTGACTACAGCAAACAGCCTGTTCTCTTTGGGCCTTACATTGTTCATCTTTAAGAGGAAGGATGTACCAGTGAGAATTCTTCTGTTATTAGCAATAGAAACTAACTCCGGCTAAATAAAGCTAAAAATATGAAAATAGGTTGAAAATAGTTTAAAAATAGGAAAATCTACAGACTGGAAGAGAAAGATGAAAAACAAGATTTGGGAAAGGGCTGGGACCAGAATAGCTACAGGGACCTAAGCAACAGGTGTGGACAGAGTCCCTTCATAGTGCCACCGTAGGGGTGCGTCAGACCCAACGGTTTTTTATTTTTTGTTTTTTTGAACTTGAGTCATTTACCTTAAGAGTCAAATTCTCAGAAAGAAGAGGACAGGTTTGGCCAGCAGAGGTCTGAACACCTTGATTGACAGCTCCACCAAGACTGGGGCAGAGAGAGTTTCCAAAAGAAAACAGTTTCTATTAAGCTAAGGTAAGGGCAGTCGGCTCAGGGCAATTGAAAACAGCATATGCCACCATGCGGGGCTCAAAGCAGACGATCTCGCACATTCCTTAGAGCTCTGGCTGTCGGTGGCTCTGTGATTGGAGAAGCTGAATTTCTTGTCGGGGTAACTGAACCTCAAGTCCTCTCCATCCTGGCCTTCCTCTCTTTTGTAATACAGGGATAAGGAGAGAATCTTCTAGCATCAGAGGTGCTGCAGTAATGAATTCATCCTATGTCACCACAAGTGAAAGGACTGAGGAGTTTGGCGATTTTTAGTTTTAAGACTCTTTTTTGTACATGACTTCAGTTCAACCCCACGATCTCTGATTTATGGAAGTAGAAACCAAGTTCTGTTTTGAAGAGGATCCTGCTAGGCCTTCCAATGTTGTGCACTGTGGATCTAATACTTGCTGAAGAGGGCATCCAGTCAGAGTCAAGCTGGGCCTAGAATTGAAGGTGGTGGGTTAGAGTCAAATGCTTTTTTACATCAGTGGAGAAGCCAACACAATGCAAGCTTGGCCACGTGCTTCTTCTGAGTTGACTTCCACCTCTTTACTGGCCACTGGAATTCATCCAGTAGAAAAAAATGCATAAAGCTAACGGCTCACAGTCCACTGAGAAGAAAGATTCCTCAGGGAAGTGTCTGAGGAAAGGGACACCTCTATTCTCTTCAGAGGGCAGGCGAGGAAACACAGAGGCCGACTGGGGAGGGAGGAGGTTGGCAGTTTCCCTAACAGACAAACCCGATACCCTGCGAGTCACACCCAGTGTCCTAGCGCAATGTGGGTGGGCTTCTTGTCCAGACATCCCTGAACAGCTGTGAGGGGGCTGCTCCTCACTCCCACCCCTCCTTTGCTCCGTGCCCACGTGAATGAGAGATAAATAAGGAGACACAGGAAGTCCTTATTTGGCACCTTCCAGATTTTTTTTTTTCCCCTGAACCATTTGTCAGTTGCAGATCCAGTGTACCCTCACTAAATGTCTGGGTGTGTATGAGACAATCGCTTACATAATCACAGTTTAATAAAGAAATGAAATTAACATTGATAACATATTATCATCATCTCTACATACCTTATTCGGATTTTGCCAATTGTCCCAGTGATGTTTTTTTATAGCAAGAGAAAATCCTGGCTCTTACATCACATTCCACTGTCCCGTTTCTTTACCCTTTTTTATACTGGGAACCGTTCCTCTGTCGTTGTGTTACATGACGGATAGTTTTGAAGCATGCAAGCCAGTTATTTTGTAGAATATACCTTAGTTGAGCTTTGACTGATGTTTCCTCATTCTTAGATTGAGTTATTTACTTCTGGCAGAAACATCACAAAATTGATACTGTGTCCTTCTTGTTAGCAGGCAGGGTTCTTGGACTCCATAATCAATAGAAATTGGTAAGAGGCCAGACGAGAGAAGTCAGGCAAGGCTTTACTGGGACTCGTGCTGCAGCACAAGGGAGTGAAAACAAGTAGCAGGTGCCCTTACTCACTCCCTGTGGGGGGTTGGGGTAGCTGGTCCTGTAAATGGGGTGAGAATAGGAGTGAATCCGTGGGTCGGGCTGGTGGGGTGGCTTGGGTGGTCTGCCCGCCCCCTTGGTGCTGCTCTGGGCAGCATCACGTGCGTCACCCTGCTTCTGTTCCTGACGCTTCAGAAGCCGCGGTTGGGAGTTTGGCCTTTTTGTGTCTTGTTCATAATTTGCCCCAACTGCACATGCACACAGTTATTTTTAGTCCCTTTTAGTTTCTTTGTATTCGGTCCCAGCCTGTCTCCATCTTAGTGCATCATATCAGGAATTACTCAGTTTATAAACCCCACCAAAGGGTTTTCCCCAGGCCTCATCTCAGGAGCAGGATTTACTGTGAATCTAATACAGTTTAAATGTCAAGACCTCTTATTCGCATATACAGTCCCTTCTGAGGTCCTAAGAACCATCTTAGTACTATGTATACATGGTCATTATGTTTCTGTAAAATATACAAACATGAGACATTTTAACTACAATCTTCTAATGTTACCGTTTCTTTCTACTCCAATTTCTCCTTCATCACCATGCATCTCAAATAAAGTGGTGATAGAGAAGCCGTGGGATTTTTAGGATCCAGCCAAGAGCAAGTTGAATAGCGGATCCTTTTAGTTTGAGTTTGGGGGTATACGTTCACGTAGTCATAGTTAGGTTTGTGTAGAGTTACGTTATCGCGACTCATCCCAGTACAAGAATAGCTTCCAAGAATACTCCTCCTGCCTATGGCACTAGGCACGGTGTCACTGGAGACCCAGGCTGGAGGTTCACATCACACTATGGGTATCCCCGACAGTCACTGTCAGGCGAAATGTGTGATGAGTGCAGGAGAAACAGAGTTCAAATTGCACAGAGCCAGAAACCACTCTGCCAACCTCTTCCTCCTGTTACCAGGTGTGCAAACTTGTCAGCAGAGGAGTTAATATCAAAACCAGCTTTTCTCCAGTATTCAGCTCATTCAATGATAAATGCCTCACACAATATTTTATCTTTTATGGTAGAGATGCAGTAAATAGAATTTATCCTTATACTTGTTTTCCTGTGTAGGAACAGGAATGTGTGGCAGTGCTGCAAACAGCAAGTGTGTCTGGTCTGCCTTAGACTGGGGCTGCTGGGGACAGGGCTGTAGTAGACAGGGCTATACACATGACGTGAAGATTCAGCTCTGAGATTCCATGATTCGATGACTACACACTTGTAGGTTACATTTACATCTAATCTAATCTATCTATTTATCTATCTATGTGGTCTCCTTTTTCCAGAATAATTTGCGGTAGCTTATAAAATCCATAGACTTATACGAAGATTTAAAAATACAGATGCAAGGTAACCAGGGGCAGAGAGGAGGAAATGGTGAGTTGTTGTTTAATGGGGACAGGCTTTCAGTTTTGAAAGATGGAAAAATATTCAGGGGAGTCAACAATTTGAATATAATCATTTGAATTTAACACTACTGAACTGTATATTTAGAAATGGTTATGCTGGTAAATTTTATGTTATGTGATTGTTTTTAACCACAATTAAAAGTTTAAAAAAATTAAATATGTAGATAAATGAGAAAATCAGTAACCTGTATCAACATAAAGAGTAAGAAAAATAAGAGGAAACCAAGAACAATATTTGCACACAAAATGTATTTCATGATATTTTACACTGTGCTGAAGGGCCATTTGACCACGAACTTCTAAGCAGCCAATGTAAGGAGGACTTATATGCGATTTTTTAAATCTGCAATAATAGCTTAGACTCTTGCTACAAATAGCACACTGTTGGTAAAAAAAAAAAATGTGTATTTGTTGAAAGAATATAGAAAAAAAGATAATATATAAAATACATTAACCTTCTGGTTTCTAAATTTAATGCATTTGTTTGGTTGCTGATCACAAATAAATGACAACAGCTGATGTTGTAGTGAGACCTGAATTTCTAGTGGTTTCCAGTATAACCCTCTTTCAGGACTCTCTGGTACTAACTGATTTGACGGTCGATTAATGGATTCAACATACATATTCCTTGAGGGCTTCTGCTGTGTGCCTGTCAGCTTGCTGGGTGCTGTGGGCAACAAGTAGATCAATACGATCTAGTCTCTGCCCTCAAATAGCCCCCAGTAGAGCTGAAAATGACATTCTTTTCATTTTTGTATTTTAAGCCTCATGGAGAAAAAAATGACTCTTGCATAGCTGTGTCCCTGAGTTGCTGATGATCAACTTGCCCGCTGGGGTATCTGGTGCCTGGTAGATGCTAATGAGATAAGAATATGTTTGCTAGAATTCATGAAACCCGTGGGTAGGTGAAAGATGATAGAATGTAACGTTCTTTTTTTTTAATTGACGTATAGTCAGTTACAATGTGTCAACTTCTGATGCACAGCATAAAGTCCTAGTCATGCATATATATACACACACACATACACATATTTGTTTTCATATTCTTTTTCATTGAAGGTTATCACCAGATACTGAATATAGTTCCCTGTGCTATACAGAAAAACTTAGTTTTAAAATCCATTTTTGTATATAATGGTTAACATTTGCAACTCTCGAACTCCCAAATGTATCCCTTCCCACCCCTGAATGTAGCACTCTTATTTACTTTCCTGTGGTTTTAGCCCAAGAGGGACAGCTGTGGCTGAACCTTGCCTTGGGCACACATTCACAAATTTGTGCCTTATTGAATACTGATCATCAGGAAGTCATAAAAGTCATCATTTGTGGAAGAAAGTGGGGGAGTGGGTGTGAGCTAAGAAAACAGGCCTGATCTGTGTCCACTAAAGACTACCGAAAACTATGGCACGATGTTTTTCTAAACCACCAACTGCTTTTCTGATGTGCAGCTTCCTGAGCTACCCTGTTTACCTATGCAGCACAGCTCCCGAAAGAGGAACTGAGAGATGCTTATAATTTTTTTTTTTTGAAAATTAGCTATACTCCAAGTTAAAAAGGAATTTAGAGGTCATTTGCCTAGAAATACATCCCAGCAAATAGAATGACTTGGGTACAGTGGTTTACATTTTACAGAACACAGTCACAGGCATTATCTCATGGGAGTCTCCCAAATGGCGTGAAGACATACCCACATGAGTGGTGTCATTTCCTCCACTTTATGCACGAGGAAGCTAAGACTCAGGCAGTGTAGGAAACAAACCCACACTCATCACCATCAGTACAGTGGCCTGTCCTGGACCCAGCTCTTTTTACCCAGACATCAGTCCATTCCCTCAATGAAATAATTAAATGCCTATGGTATTCCTGGTGTGGTGCAGGGCTCTGCGAAAATAAAGGTAAATAAAACACAGTCCCTGTCTTCCTTACATTACAAACACAGACTTTTTTTTTTTATAGCATTTGGCATTTACTAAAAATTTGATGTCCATTATCTATCTAGATCTATCTACCTATCTACCACTAAAAACCCCTAGGAATCCATCAACTTAGGTGTTATTCTCTCCATGGTACAGAGGAAGAGACAGCTGGTGGCCCTGCATTAATCATTCAGCTAGACAGTGATAGAACCCTGATGGGAACTCAGGGAAACAAGTTTCCCTGAAATTATCATTACACTTACGACACGCCCCCTCCCCCAGAAGGATGCGTTGTGCACATTGTTCTGTCTTGAAGTCCTATGACAGTCTC
The DNA here is from genome assembly GCF_048564905.1 of Vicugna pacos. Classification (NCBI taxonomy): domain Eukaryota; kingdom Metazoa; phylum Chordata; class Mammalia; order Artiodactyla; family Camelidae; genus Vicugna; species Vicugna pacos. Next base: position 57,218,690 of record NC_132987.1, on the reverse strand, counting down.
AGCACACGTCTCTCAGTGCCTTTGTCCTGGGCCAGTCAGCCCGTGATAACAGGAGCGCCACAAATGCCAACCCCCAAAGGAAGGCATGAGCTCATGACGAGCACCCACATTCGGGCCGGGAGTCAAGAATGTTAACGCTGCTTATTTTGAAATCTGGATTGTACACACAGAGCATGTGGGAGTGGAGGCACTGATCAAATGCGTCTGTGGGATGGGAGCGATTCTCAGGGCATCCTTACAGGGGAATCCACATGGGATGACCCTTGAATGGATCTTGTTGACAGCAGCATCTCTGTGCCAAGTTTCTAAGGAGGACAGTTAAAGTGCGACCTTGGAGGGGTAACATCAGTCCGAAAACACAGCTGCTCTTGGCAGCCTTTGGGCAGGTAACATACTGTTGTGCCGCTCGGTTACAGATCTGTTTAAACATCTGGATCCCAATTCGGTAGTACTTATGTTACACTTCTGAAGAGAAGAGATCATTTTCCCCATGGACCTGAGCGACCATCTATGTTAGGATAATGAGTTCAAGAAATGTATTTCCAAAGTAAAAATCATCTTTCTTTCTCAGATCATGCGATTCTGACTACACAGTCATAAAAAGAAATATGTGGAGAGAGAAAAGAGAGAGAGAAGCTATAGAGATGATCTATAGATATGTGTATGTGAATATGTACATATATATTTACACACAGATATATGTGCATATTTACAAATACTGCCTATAAAATGTGTATATACTTATCTATAATATATGTATACTTCTATACATATAATATATTTCTAATAAGTATATGTTTGTATGTATACACAATATCTATATACAAAAAATACTTACTAGATAACTTTCTCCTCTAAACTGCTTCGTTTTCTCCTTGTAAACAAGGCAAAAAAATCAAGGCAAAATTATTCTAAAAATAAATTTTTAAAATGTTCTAATGGAAGAAATAAAACAATGTGGACAGTATATTCTCATGGTGTGGGAAGATTCATATGGATACTAGCACAAAAGCAAAACAAGGGAAGGGACGTTAATACACTCTTAACAGTTCTTATTTCTGGGTGGATGGGGTTACGGAGTGGAGAGAACATTTTCTTGCTAAGACCTTTTTGTAATTTTCAAGTTTTATATAGCGAAAATGCTTCCTTTTTATACTTGAAAGTGCCTCACAAGAAATAACCATTAAAAATACTTTCCTGTAGAATTTGTCTCTGGAAGGTGTGCCTAATAATATGCCAGGATGAATGGACGTCAAAGAATGTGTCTTGATTCCCTGACGGGTTTGTTTCTACATGGATAATTTCTACTCAGAAATGGGAAATAAATTCTCACCCTGTTTTGAAATATGGCTGGAAGTGTGGCTTTAGGGGTTGAATGGAACTCAGAGAATTTACGTGGGTTGGTTGGAGGAGGGTAGAATTGTGAGGCCCAGAATCACCAGGTCAGGGTGCAGTGTTTCATACTGAGTTCTCTCCATTACCAAACATTGGCTCAAGAGGGGAAAAAAAATGACTTTTACGAGACATCTGTGATGCAGAGCGTGGCAGCCATAGAAATACACAGCTCAGCTCTTCTAATGCGGAGCACATGACTGACTGACAGTCCCAGCTGCTGCTCCTCCCCTCCACGGTGCCTTCTCCCTGAGGCTGCTGCAGATCCAGGCTCCTCGCAGACAAGGACTGAGCCTGTGGGGCTACTAAACCAGACCCATTCTGACGGCACATGGAACACCTCTGGTGGGTGATTTTGACTCAAGAATAGCTCACTGGCCTGACTAAACCTTTCTTGAAACCGCATTTCAGCCTGAAACTCTTTCTGCTGAATTCTTCTTCTTCTCTTCCTTTCGGTTTCCAGAGAGAGTACTTACTACCCTCTGACATAACCCCTTTCTTCCGTTTTCTTCTTCTTTATGCTCCAGAGGCATTTTCCTAGTACATCTCTTGCACATCTAATTCCATCTTGGGGTCTGTTTCTCAGAGAACCCAGAGTGTGATGCAAGTGGTCCTGAGAGTGGTTCAAGAATGCAGATAGAAGATGAATATTTAGGATCGACTCCCTCTCTACCTGTCAAGCAAGTAGGATGGCATCCAGAGCTATGTGGAGTATGGATGGTTTTCTGGCCCAAGCTAAGGACCCAACTGCTATAGATTTCACCAATGCTGACCCGCGAAAACGTCCACCATGGGGGCAGACTTGCCGGTTCTAAGACTCAGGCTTTTAGGAAGATGAAGGAGGAACGGTGCCTACAAGGAAGTAGCGTTGGCCACTTCTAAGTCGTACTGACCCTCTGCAGAGGGATACTGAGGAACTGAGTGCTCTTAACAAGCAGTTAATGGCTGATTGTGGGAGCCAGATTGCCTCTTTGGTCACTTACAAAAAGATGAGAGCCCCTGTGAAAACAAACACAGCTAAGCAGCAGATCGAGCACCTGATCACGTCACAGGACTCAAGAGACACTCGAATGCTCAGCCAAGGCTGGTTGGAAATCCCTAAGACCCTGAAATGTGGGCTGGGGACGTGAAGAGGATGCCTTTGATGAGTTGGTTCTGTAGACTTTCTGTCTTATTTGAGGCTGTTATAACAAAGTACCACGGACTGGATGGACTATAAACAATAGAAATTTATTTCTCAGAGTTCTAGAGGCTCGAAGTCCGAGATCAGGGTCCCAGCCTGGTTAAGGAAGGGCCCTGGTCTGAGTTACAGACATCATTGTGTCTGCACGTGGTGAAAGAGGCTAGGGAGCTCAGTGGGGTCTTTTTCATAAGAGCACTGCCCCACTAATGAGTACTCCAGCCTTGTGACTTAATCACCTTCTAATACCATCACACGGGACAGTAGGATTTCAACATATGCATTTTGAGGGAACACAAACATTCAGACCACAGCACTCCCCTAAGCCCTCAGAGCCTGCAGAATGGACAGCTCTTTCCTAGCAAGAGCTGCCTTCACACTGGAAGGTGCTACAGAGGCCTTTGCTAGAAAAGCAGTGAGAATCCGACCTCAGGAATGCCTTTACCGTCTCTGTTGGCTGCAAGGGCCCTAAATAGGGCAAAATCCTAGCACAACCCAGCTGGTCATACTACGGGAAAAATTAATATATATCAAAAGAGTTACCAGAATTATCTAGCATGTACTAAAAAATGTCAAGGAAATATCCCTGGCTTTTGAGGATACCTGATTGGGGGGGCTGGAATATATGACCACAGAAGAAAGAATGTATTGACCTCAGTGTACTTTCTCATGGCATGGGATTTAAAATCCTCATAAGGACAAATGTAAATGGGGCAAGATCACTGCTGTAGTGGTTCTTGTAAGTCTGGAAAAAGTGATGATCAATGATGAGTAAAAAGGAACTGCTTGAGTTTTTCTGGCAAATGATAGAGAAGGAATAAAGAGGCTAAGAGAAGTAGACATGCTAGAATGGAGGCCAGAAGCCAATGTGAGGCCAGAAGATTCCCAGGAGAATATATTAGGTGGGCAGACCGAGAGGACGCCTGAGTCTCCAAGGCCATCGGGAATGTGCCAGGGAGAAGAGAAGCAGCATCACTGAGAAGGTCAGTGCGGGCTCTCCTCTGCAGCCCAGGGCTGCGGGTAGTGGAGATGATCACAGGACTGGACTCGGTGATATTCATGGCAATGATGTCCATTTACCACCAGGTAACAGAGACCAGATGGTAACACCTACCTGCCAGATTCCAGGGAATCATAGTTACCATAATCACCAGCAAAGTCAGAGGTGCAGCCAAGTGGGTTTGGTCTTCACGGAGCTTTGGGGATGGTCAGTAGAACACGACACACCTAGTGGGGGAAATAAATGGATTGCCAACAAGGGTTCTGCTTAAATCTACAGCCAGAAAAAGGCAAGAATGGAAGATTTAAAAGTGGTCACTCAACACAAAGTCATAAACTCTTGCTTAATTTGTAGACGTGAGTCAGTTTTTAGACCTATGATCCGTTGACTGAAGAGCTGGCTGGATTTCTGGGAAGCAGAAACCTCTAACATGATGGCAAATACATGCCATGGCAGTGCCTTCAGGATTCCCTTGAGAAACCTATAGTCGGGGCCATTCAGGGATGGTCTCTGTATCCAGAAGGGTTCCTAACTTAATTAATGCTGTGTTGTCATCATCCTGAAATTCTTAATAATTTTAAACATTTTCATTTGTACTGGACCTTGCAAAATCTATGGCCAGTCTTGCCTACAGATATTGACCTGGGTACAGAGGTCTGAGTTGACATTGATACCCAGAGACCTTAAGAGTAAGCATGGTACCCTGTTGAAGGGGGAGCTCATGTTACCAGGTAATAAGTGAAATCTAGTTCAAATCTAGCTCACAATGGGGTCCACTGTGTCTCAAAACCCACCCAGTGGTCCTTTTTCCAATCACGAAGTAACTGGAATTAATATACTTGGCCTGTGGAGTGAGAACTATCAGAGTGGGTTCAAGTGAAAATCTCTGAAACTGCCCTCTACTTCACTTGACTGAAGGTGTAAATAAAACATAATATCACATTCCAGGAAGGATGGTGATTAATGACATCATTAAATAGCTAAAGGAGTGGAAGAGTGATGGAGGGAGTATCCTGATCAAGTCTCTGTTTAATTTCTCAGTATGGCTCCTGCAGAACTCAGGTGGGTCCTGGAGACTAAGCATAGACTCTCAAAAGCTCAGTCAGTTAATATCCCTGATTGCAATGCTACACCAAGGTGGTATGTCTGCTAGGGCAGTTAACAAGATCTCAGGTACTTGATATGCACTTTTTGATTTGGTAAATGCATTCTGGTTTATTCTGTTTATAAAAGAAGATCATAAGCAGGTCACATTCATGTGACATGCCACAATATTCATTTATAGTTTTGCCTCATGGCTATATTAACTCTCCGGCTCTTTGTAATATTGTAGAATGAAGATATCTGGGCTGCTTAGTCAACCCACAGAACATCACACTGATGCATTACATTAATAACATTACACTGATCAGGTAGGAAAAACAAGAGATGGCCTTGCTAGAATCCTTGATGAGGCACATGCACTCCAGGGCTCGAGGGATAAGCTGTACAAAGATTCGGAGTCCTGATACTTCAGTGATGTATTTAGAGATCCAGTGGTCAGGAGTTTGCCAAAACATGCCTTCCAAAATGGAAAAAAAAAAAAGAAAAAAGAAAAAACTCTGCATCTTGCATCCCCTGCCACAAAGAAGGAAGCAGAAGAGCCTGATAGTTCTTTCTGGATTTTGGAGGAAACATACCCCATGCCTAGGAATAGTGCTCTGGCCCATACACAGGGTAACATGAGAGGCTTCAGGTGTCTGATGCAACATGGATTTTATGGCAAACCCCAGTGAGAGAATCACAATGCAAACCCTGACATTCTGGAGTAAGTTTACACCACCTACAGCAGACAAAATAATTTGTCTTTTGGTAAAATAGCTCCTGGTGTGTTACTGGATCTTGATAGCAACAGAATACTTGACCATGGGGCACTAAATGGCCATGTATCTGTAACTTCACATTAGCTGAGTCATTTCTTCTAAACCATAAATTTGGCCCAGCCTTGGTCAAGCAAAAGATGCAAATGGTACACCCAGACTGGGAGGACCAGCGCTTGGTAAGTCAGGCATCGCTGTCACTTACAGTGGTTGTACTAGCAAGCCTCATCTACTTTGCGCCTGAGACCAGATGAAGGAAGTGGAAGAGACTGTCAGTGCCCTCCAGCCACAGACAACCAGCCATGTCCGTAGCTGAACAAGTAGGACGAATTGCCGTAGTAAGGAAGGATGTACATCGTGGGGACCGATGGGACGTCTCAGCCAGAGAGTGTTAGAAAGAACTTGCTAGAGAATTTAGGTTTGTGTTGGCCTACTTGGGGAAGTGTTCAAGGGCACTGGGGCTTTGTATGTACTGGATGCTGTCAGGAAGTGGAGCAATTCTATGAATGGCCTTCTTGAGCAGTCTTATCCCTCAGACCTTTAGTATAATTGGGCAAAGAAGCCAACTCGTTCATATCAGCTGGGATAAGGGGTTGTGTGGTCACGTCCATGGTTTGAACAATGTTCATCATTTTTATTGTGTTTATAAGTGATTTCAGACTGGTCTTACTTTTGTCTTGACCTTTCAAAGTCATGGGCGGCCTTGTCTAATGTTGATGCTTTGTGAAATTGTGTTACCGTTTATTAGGAGGATACCAAGACCCAGGTGGGAGTTTCAGGACGTCTTCTCGCAGTTCCAAGGCTTGACTGCTAATGCCCCATCAGTTCCTGTCAGGGGCTGCTTTTCTCTTTCTTGAGATAATACATGATTTATGAACTGGGTAAGTGGACGAAAGTCACAAATGGACAAGTGGCTGCCTTCCAGCACATTTGACATTGGTTTTGAAAGCCACCAGAGAGAGGAAATCTTCCCAAAGAGTGGAGCTGTGAATAGTGAGGAAGGAAAAATGACGTGAAGTAATAAAATAAATAGATGGGGAAAATGCCTGGGCAGTGAGCAACGGCCTGGCTGTCTTGTTTGGGGTCTGGAAAGAAAAGAGCAGGAAGACTGGAAACAAGGAGGCTGAGAGCAGAGGCATAGGCATGTGGGTTTGGGCACAAGGTGGGAAGTTTTTCCTCAGGTGCCAACTTCAAGAAGAATTCAGGCAAGGAGACCCAACAGGTAAACAAATAAAATTATGTAAATGTGACAAATACCGTTAAAGGAACCAGTGAAGAGGCAGAATTAGGAATAATGGGAGGGAGATGGGGGAGAGATGGTGTGAACCTACTTTAGGTCAGATGATTGGAAGAGGTCTTTTGAAGAACTGATGTTCAAGCTGAGATGTGGGGGACCAAGGGTGAGTCATGTGAAGCGGGGGAGGAGCATACCAGGTGGAGAGAGGAGCATATGTAGGAATTTGAGGCAGGAAAGCGATTGGAGTATTTGAGAGACTGAAAGAACACAGTGCAACTAGGCCAAGGAGATGGCTCAAGAGGAGAGTGAAATATTTAGGAGCCAAATTTGACCAAGGCAGGAAAGGAGTTTGGGTCTTATTCTAAGAAGCAATAAAACCTTTTGAAAGGTTGCACACAGAGATGTGATGTGATCCAATTAAGTTTTTTAAAAAGATTACTCTTTCCTGCCCATGGAGAATGGACTGAAGTTGGGGCAAGAGGAGAACTGGGAGATTAGTTAGGAAAGTACCGGAATCATGTAAATTAATACCAACCCAAACCGAGGCAAGCTTTCACCCTACTTTGTGAATGGCTCACATTGTCTACCCTTGAGTGGGAAGTCGTAGTGTAGGTGGATGACACAGTCTCCCTCTTACAGCTGACATTCCAGTGTCTGGCGTTCTGACCAACTCGGATCCCAAAATACATGTGGTATGTTGTACATATAGTTCAGCAGGGTCAGTACAGGCTTAGTATTAACAGCTTACCCCCCGCTCCATAGCCTCTCAAACATCCCCTCCCTCTGTATCTTGTCTTTTGAAAGCCAACTGCTGTAGTCAATTTCAAATTGAATTTACTCCACGTGAGTCTCTACCCCTAGTCCCATATTGAAATAAAACCAGAAAACCCAAATCATGAAGGGAATTAAATCTCTATGTGTACATATATCTGTATACATAGAATTTCTTACAAGGGGCTGAACGCAGCAAAAAAGAAAGAGTGTTAAGTTCCCATTTCACTTTGTTGAGCCAGTGAGTTTGCCTGGGATGCTAGACATACAGGGCAACCCTTTCCCAAAGAATACAGAGTCCTCAAGAACATTGGCCAACCCTGACTTCAGGCAATTTGATTGCTCTTCTAAACAATCATCAATGGGACATTGAAACAGCCATTTCACTGAAAGTATTATAATTCAAGCTTTATTTACTCTCTGCTAATGGTGTCAACACATTGAATATTACTGTTTTCCAAGAGAAAAAAGGAGAAATGTTCTCTTACATAAACTGGGCTCACAATTTTGTTCTCTGCTAGGTGAAACCTACCTGTCATTCAAATGTAGAAAGAATTTTAAAGAGAGTTTTAAAAAGATAATTAAGATTTATACAAAAATGATTTCTCATTTATGGTTTATAAGTACTTTTCATCAAAAATCTGCACTTAATGCTATGAATTCAGAAAATATAAAAATGCAATGATATGGTCAGGCTGATGGTATCTCAACTAGATGGTAAGAGAAGGGCAAAGAAAAAAATAATCTTCAGAAACTACAGTAATTTTCTCCTGAATCCTAAGATTGAAATTATTCGTACCCATTTATTAAATCCATACTGAATGCTCTAAATATTGGGGGAAAGACTATTAAATCTTACTGAAAGGCAGGAATTGTGTGAAGTTTTTAAAATGCACTCTTTTGACTTTAATATTAAAGTTCTGTGAATGTGGGTTTCTTTGGAAAGATATTAAAATAATTATAATCCTGACAGAATAATCGGGGCTTAGTGTTTAGGTAACAAATGATGACATTGCTGATTGGAGCTCTAGCATCAAGTTGAAGAAAAATAAACGGGATAAAATGCTTTCAGGGACAATTTATGTAAATAACTGATAATGTATTTAAACCACATTCTGCCTTAAATTTGTTTGAAAATGAGCTACAAAATGAATGAGGCCAAGCTGAAAAAACAGCCCAAGAAAATAAAATACATAAACATTTTTTACATCACCTGCACTCTGGGATTTTGACCTGTCATGGTCTAATGCCTTAATCATTGCCTGTCTCCTTGGGTTTCTGACTGTGAAAGACATATGGCCTCAGCCACCCTGGTTTATCACGTGTTCAAGAATTCAGGCCCATGGGCTGAAGGATGAATCACAAGGAAGTTCATTTCTAGAACTCAGATGACAGATGAGTGCTAAGATGAGAATTAATGAACTAAAATTCTTACAAGGGACTCTGCCCACTGCTCTAATTCCTTACAAAAGCTTTTCACTTGGTCTGATGTTGTACTTAAAAAATGTCTTTCTGCAAGATTTTTTAGGGGTTTCAAAAGTATCCACATCATCTACCCCAGCAGACACACACTCACTCACACACACACACTCACTCACGCACACACACACACCTCTTTTTTCTCCGCTTTAACTAGAAACAGGAACTCTATTAGTTATGTAATAATTTTATTTTAAAAAGCCAGGTTCTAGTTATGAGTCAGTTAACTCGTAACCTACAAATTTGTTGTGATCATTGATCTTTATATCTTAAACAATTTAAAACTTTTGCCTACTTTTTATAAGGGCTAAACATCCCGAGTTCATTGTACTTTCTTCAAGTCAAGTGAAGTTTTGAGTTATGTTTCCCAGCCTTTCATTAAAATTTGCCACCAAACAATAGAATATTAGAATCATTAGTTTTAAAAGCCTGTATGTAGTATTCAACAACATTTTATGCTGATCTTATAACTATATAAATACATTAAAGTGAAAAACATTACTATCCTGCTATCCACTATTTTATGTTTTGGCATTTCCTTCTAGACTTTGTCTAAAAGCATACAAATATATGTATATAAGATTTCTGAATATACATATGTATATATATTTATAATGACATGTACATTATTATTATAATATATTCTGTTTTTTCATTTAAGTTTATATTAAAAGAAATTTTTATATACTCACAATAGTCATAATTATCAGCTTAAACTACTTTCTGTCTATTGACTTAACATGCTCCCACTTACTTAGCTACTTCACTCTAACAAAAATTTGAACCTTTCTTCAACTGTTTACAATTGGGAAAAATTATATGTAAAAGAGATAAGACTGCAATGGATACCTTCTCACAAATAACTCTTATCAAGTTAACTTTTTTGAAATCATTTCGAGTTACAGAAAAGTTGCAAAAAGAGGAGACATGTTCCCATACAGCGTTGCACCCGACTTCCCCAGGTTAACCTCTTGCATCACCATGGCATATTTGTCAAGATTAAAGATTTTAACATTAACTAAACTGCAGACTAGATAGATTCCCCAGTTTTTACACTAACGATCTTCTTGAAACTTTTGGTTGATGTTTTTCACTAGCTCTGGAAAATTATCAGCCAGTGTGTTATAAGATATTGAGTGTATTCCATTATCCCTTTCTTTTAACTTATTTTTTATATTTTTATATCTGTCCCTCTATGTTGCGTTTTGGACCATTTCTTCAAGTTTATCTTCTAATTTTTTAATTCTGTCATCTGCTATGTCAGTCTGTGGCAAAGCTCATCTTCTGAGCTTCTGTTTTATTTTTTGTCTCTAGAAAGAATTATTTGGTACTTTTTCAAAATCATTTGTTTTCTCTTTACTTTTTTTTTATTCCTACGTGTATTTTTCACACTTGCCCTCATTTCCTTAAATACAGGAACGTGTTCATTATGTATTGCATAAGAAATTGCGTGAAGATTTCTCAGCTTGAAACAACACGCGTTTATGAGTTCCCGTTTTCTATGGGTCAGGAATCCAAGTACAACCCAGCTGGGTCCCATGCTTCAGGGATTCTCACAATATTGCACTCATGGGATCAGTCAGGGCTGTGTCTCTATCTCAAGCCTTGACTCATGGTTGTTTGCTGGACTTGTTAAGGGCTTCGGTTTCTCCCTGGCAGTAGGCTGGAGGTCATGCTCAGTTGCTTGGCACGTGAGCCTCTTTAACACCACAGCTTGCCTCATTAAAGCAAGCAAGTCAAGGACATGAGACAGACAGGGCTGGCAGGCAGAAGGTACAGCGACATATAATCATGGAAGTGACATTCCATCACTTTTGATGTCTCCCATTCCTCAGAGTAAGGCACTACATCCAGCCCCTCCACTCAAGAGGAGAAAATTATACATGTATGTGAATACTTGGTGGTGGGAATAATTAAGGACCATTTCAGAAACCTGTCTATCATAATTACACAGTTTTTTTTTATAGACTCTACCTAATAATTTCAGTATCTGAAGTCTCTTCAGGGCTAGTTCTGCTCTGTTGTTTTTACTGCTCCTCCACTCGTGGTGCCTTGTCTCCTTGTGCGTTTTGTTATTTTTGACTGTGAGCAGTTCTTTTTAATCAGTTTTATTTGTGGAAAAAAAATGTGAGGTCTGGAATGAAGGTGAGTTTTCTAAGGATGATTTGCATTTACTTCTGTCAGGTGCCTGTGGGAATCACCAATCAATGTGCAATTAAGTTTTCATCTTGATGTGTTGGGATCAATAAGATAGTATGAATCTAGGCTAAAACTGGCCCAAGAGTTAGCTTAAGATTCCAAACTATGAGCTGTGATGTTTTCTTCCTCTATTCTGTGTTGAGGGTTTGTGGCCTTTAATTTCCTTTAATGTCATCTGGGTGAGAGAGGATATATGTTTAGTTTTGGTTCAATATTTTGTATTGGGTGTACTGTCTGGTACCCCAGTTTAATGGCAGGATGACATCATTGTATACTTCTTACATCGGGTAGACATTTTGCCTTTTGTTTTCCATATCCTTTGAAACTGTGAAAAATAAAACTCAAGGTCACGTTGGTCAATAAATACCCTCAGAGTGAAATTTGTCTTTGGAACTCCATCATACCCTTGAGTTCCCACCTTCACTTATTTCTTTATCCAGAGGTATTTTACTTTTTCTCCAGCTTACTGATGCATGTAAGATTAAAAACATTTTTTACTAGAAATAGAAAACTTGAGGGTTTCTCATAGTTCTTCATTTTGTTGAACAGCTATTTATAGATCTGGTATTAAGTCCCAGCACCTATGCTGGACTTTGGGAAATCAGACACTGCTCTGTCTTCAACGAGCTCACTGTTTAACAGGGAGATAATTATGCGAACTGTGACATTACATAATGTAAATTCATAGTTGAGGCAAAGATATTACTACAGGGGCACAGAGGAAGGTACAGATGGTTCAGGCACAGTGAGACGCCATGGTGTGCATCTGGCTTTCGTACTTTGAAGGATAACTCAGATATTCTTGCCTCTTCTCCAAATGGCAGCCACAGATCTTTGACAAAAACATACTTCTGGTAAAATGTTTACTAATTATATGAAACCTCTTGCCAAATTTAAGCATCAGTATATTGACTCATAATGAGCAGAGGTCTAACGTTAATAGCCAGAGTTTCCCTCTTGGCTTTGATATCAGTAGACCAGGAAGCCATCTTTGTTTTCATTTTGTTTGTAAGGAATTGAGCCCCCAGGAGGTCATATGCCTTTCCTTTTCAATTCTGTGTGTTGTCCCAGTGAGGACAAGTGATACCAATAGAAGAGAACCAAGCTTCTAGAAAGCTCTGAATGCCTGAGTGGGAGTCACTGGAGGGAAAATGCAACAGCAGAGCCTGTTCACCGGCATGATTCAATGAAAAGAGAAATAGGATGTTTGTAGGCGTGTGTTTGAGGAAAGCCCTTCTGCTTACATCTTCAGTGGCGTTGGAAGGTGGCATATTCTCTTTGCTTCTCAGGTAAATAAAGCCTGTGGAGTGAACTTCTGACTTATCTGCACCTCAGGGTTTTTAGAGGATCAAATAAGGTGATTAATGGAAAGCTTCACAAACTTTACAAACTGCAAAAGTGGTTTTCTCAGTTTTGTTTTATATTTTGCCTAGGAACTAACATAATAAAGTACAGCTGAATTAAATGGCTCATTTTCCAAACTTAATCCCAACTGTTTCTTCCACACAAGCAATCAAAACCTTGCTAACTCAGGCTTAAATTTTGGATTCTTTTCAGCCTAGAGATCCTGTTCTACCATGCTCTTAACCAGGATCTTGTCTGCATCTCCCTAAATATCTTCAGCTAAATATCAATGAAAGGAAATTTGCAGAGTCTTAGGTTTCTCATTAACCCATCCGAATTTGTGTAGAAAGTTCCCAGCCTTCATTCTACATCTTGATTTTTACCAAGAAGTCTCCCGATTTGGCTAGATGGGTAAAGGATTTGGGTGGGGGAGGGTGGTGAAAAAGAAAGAAAACATTTTTAAAAAGTCTATCAGACAGATGAGAAATAGACAGTAGAGAGAATTTAATGAGTACCTGTTTGCCAAACACATTATATTTACTGGTTCTAATCCTCTCACTTACTTGCAATCTAGGTTTTATTGTTTCTGTTTTATAGATGAAGACACTGAAACTTAGGTGGAAAAAAAAAATAACTTGTCCAAGTTCACACCACAATGAAGTGCCATTTCTAAAGTTCAGACTCAGGACTTGAACTCCATAGATCATGTTCTTTGCAAAATGCTTCCCTAGCATGGTAAAATAATTTTGTTTTTTCTATTCATTCTTTGTGAAGGAAAATAGATTCATTATTTCCCAGGGCTCCATTAACCTGTTCATTCAGTCAGCTGAACATTTAGTTTAAGATAAATTGTCAGTAGGTTCTTAGCTGGAAAATTAACTGTTGGGGCTGATCTTAGAGAAAGAAGGACCTTTGATTATTTGTTTTGTCTCTGGTTTCTTTTCTTTTAGTTTTTCTGATGGGAGAATGAAAAGGAAAACGCTCTTTTCCAGGTAAGGGCTGGAGTCCTGGAACATTGAGTGATGTTGCATTTTGCTTTATTTTTGCTTTGCAAATTGAAGGTTTGTGGCAACCCTGCATGGAATGAGTCTACTGGTGTCATTTTGCCAACAGCATTGCTCATTTTGCATCTCTGTGTCACATTTTGGTAATTCTCACAATACTTCAAACTTTTTCCTTGTTAGTGTATTTGTTATGGTGATCTGTGACCAGCGATCTTTGTTGTCACTACTGCAGTTGTTTGGGGACGCCCATACAAGATGGCGAACTTAACTGATAAATGTGTGTATTCTGACTGCTCCATCTACCGGCCCTCCCTCCACGTCTCTCTCCTGGGGCCTTCCAATTCCCTGAGACACAACACCATTGAAATTAGGCCAATTAACAATCCTACAGTGGCCTCTAAATCTGAAGTGAAAGAGTCACATGTCTCTCGCTTTAAATTAAAAACTAGAAATGGTTATGTTTAGCGAGGAAGGCATATTGAAAGCCAGGACAGGCTGAAAGCTTGGCCTCTTGCACAAGTTAGCCAACTTGTGAACGCAAAGGAGAAGTTCTTGAAGGAAATTAAAAGTGCTCCTCCAGCGAACTCACAAATGATACAGTGCAACAGCCTTACTGCTGATTTGGAGAAAGTTTTAGTAGCTAGAAGATCAAAACAGCCACACCATCCCCTTAAGCCAAAGCCCAATCCAGAGCAAGACGCAAAGTCTCTTCAAGTCTAGGAAGGCTGAGAGAGGTGAGGAAGCTGCAGAAAAAAAGGTTGACGCTAGCAGAGGTTGATTCACGAGGCTTAAAGAAATATACTATTTCTGTAACATAAAAGAACAAGGTGAAGCAGCAAGTGCTGATCTAGAAGTTGCAAGTGATCCAAGAGATCTAGCTAAGACCACTAGTGAAGGCAGCTATGCCAAACAACAGATTTCAATGTAGACAAAACAGCCTTATACTGGAAGAAGCTGCCACCTAGGACTTTCATGGAGAACAGAAGTCAGTGCCTGACTTCAAAGCTTCAAAGGACAGGCTGGCTCACTTCTTGAGGGCTAATGCAGCTGGTGACTTTAAGTCAAAGCCAGTGCTCATGTACCATTCCAAAAGGGCTAGCACCACTCAGAATTACACCAAATCTACTCTGCCTGTGCTCTATAAATGGAAAAATAAAGCCTAGATGACAGCACATCTATTTACAACATGGTTTACTGAGTATTTTAAACCCACTGTTGAGACCTACTGTTCAGAAAAAAGATTCCTTTCAAAATACTGCTGCCCACTGACAGTGCGCCTGGTTACCCCGGAGCGCTGAAGGAGGTGGACAATGAGATTCATGTTGTTTTCATGCCACTTAACACAACATCCATTCTGCAGCCCATGGATCAAGGAGTGATTGAGACTTCTAAGTCTTATTATTTAAGAAATGTATTTTGAAAAGATATAGCTGCCAGAGACAGTGATTCCTCTGATAAATCTGGGAAAAGTCAATTGAAAACCTTCTGGAGAGGATTCATACTACTCTATATGCCATTGAGAACATTTGTGATTCATGGGGAAAGATCAGAATATTAGCATTAACAGGAGTCTGGAAGAGATTGATTCTAACGTGTATGAATGACTTGGAGGGGCTCAAGACTTCAATGAAGGAAGTAACTGCAGATGTGGTAGAAATAGCAAGAGAACTAGAATTAGAAATGGAGTCTGAAAATATGATTAAATTTCTGCAATCTCTTCATAAAACTTGAACAGATAAGGAGTTGTTTCCTATGGATGAGAAAAAAAAAGTGAGATGAAAATTATTCCTGGTGAAGAAGCTGTGAAGATCGTGGAAAAGACAGCAAAGGATTTAGAATATTACATAAACTCAGTTGGTAAAACAGTAGCAGAGTTTGAGAGGACTGACTGGTTTTAAAAGAAGTTCTACTATATAAATAAGGGAAATGCTGTCAAACAACACTGCATGCTACAGAGAAATTAGTCCTAAAAAAAAGAGTTAATCGATGCAGCAGCCTTCATTGGTGTCTTATTTTAGGAAATTGCCACAGCCACCCCAACCACCAGCAACCATCACCCTGATCAGCCAGCAGCCATCAACACTGAAGCAAGAGCCTTCACTAGCAAAAAGATTACAACTTGCTGAAAGCTCAGATGACGGTTAGCATTTTTTAGCAATAAAGTATTTTTTAAATTAAGGTGCATACATTGTTTCCATAGACATAAGGCTATTACACAAAATAGATTACAGTAGAGTGTAAGCATCACTTTTATATGCATTGGGAAACCAAAAAATTTGTGTGATTTTCTTTATTGCAGTATTGGCTTTATTGCAGTGGTCTGGAGCTGAACCTGTAATCTCTCCAAGGTGTGTTTTATACACTGTAGTTATAATAGCAAAAAGGAATTTAATATTTAAAGACAAAGTATGTGGGTGAAATGCCTAATAAGTCCGAGGCCAGAAGGAAGACATCTGGGGCTTTGGGACTGTACCTCTTTTGGTCATGAAGGCAACAGCAACCAGGGTGGAATAAACCCTCCAAAAGTGACCACCTGCTGCTTTCATGGGTTGTCCAGTGACTCCTGGCAAAAGAAAAGCAGAAGTCAGTTTGAGTCACTAATCTCTCACCTCCTTTGGCAAACAAAACCAAATGAAATAAACTCTCAAAGAAGAAACCGTCTCTCAAGAAAAATTAGAATTAGTAATAGTACATTTACTATAAATGAAACAGGCAGGGTGGGGAAAGGAAGAAGAAAACAGAACTTGAAAGGACCACATTAATCATGTAGTCCAACTTCTTCCTCTTGTAGGTGAGCAAAGAGGACAAGAGAGGGGCCGTAACTGGCCTGGAAAGCCCAGGAGTCAGAAACCCAGTTGGGATTAGCACCAGAGCCGTCTATTTCCAGCCCAGGGATGGTTTTCCATTATTGCTTATGTAGAAGGGAGGAGAAATCCACATACAGCATTTTAGGATTTAGCACGTGTGCCTGTCCTCCCACCTTCTTACATGCCTAGCAACTGAGCCCTGGGTGAAAGAGACTATTCTTGTGCATTAGATGTTTACCCTTCAGAGCTAATTTCCTAGTGTGGCTGAAAAGTGTATAAATGAATTCTTAACCCAGGAGCCTGTATCTATTGCAGCACACTAGCTCTGCGCTATTAAAAAGAAGCATGTGCCTCTGTTTTAACCATAGAGTGTTCATCATAAAATAGCAGGCTCTGTGAGCTATATAATTGAATACAGGGCAATCCAGAATTTGCAAATGGAACTTCTGGTACAAAAAGAGTGTGTGAAATCAGTGTCATGATGCAACAGCCATTCCCTGCAGCCCAAGAAGAGGCTTAAAAGCACACATGAAGAGAATCAGTATTTTCTGGCGCAGATGCATCACTGGCTGGCTGCGCAAGGTGGTTTTACTGTGTATTATACTTTAATTATAACTGCGCTGGAGCCATCTGTTCCACTTCATTCCCTAATTATAGATGCAAAAAGCATTTCACAACTCCCACCCGTAAAAAAGATCTGAGGGATTTCATGGCAGGCTTGCTGTGAGCTCCTCCCTCCTTTCTTGGCCCGTGGACTCTCCCTTCAACGGTACATTTGACTAGACCAAGGAAATGTTTGTGGTGCTCTGACCACCTCAGAAGGTCTGGGTTGTCTGAGCTTGTTCCAGCCGTAAATAATTCTCTTCCACTGTTATTATACACACTTTGGCTGGCTAGCTCTTCCAATGCCACGGTCATATGTGACTTCCTGTTCACATGTCCTCTCCTTTCTTTTTTTTTTTTTTAATTTTAACCATTTTAAAAAAAATGAGCTGTAATTGACATACAGCATTATAGTTTCAGGTGTACAACATAATGATCCAATTGCAAAATGATCACAATAACCCTAGTTAACATCCAACGTACCTTTTTCTATATCTACTCTCCTCCCCCACTGAAAATAATTTTTAAGTAGTCATTTTATTTATCTTCAGTGCTATCCTTTCAAGCAATTCTTGAACTCCTTCTGAGAACCCTGCAAGAAAGTTGCTTTTGTCCTCATTTTTCAGTGGAGCGGAGCGATTAGAGAGTTTAAAGATTTTCTTTGAGGTGTTACAGTCAGCAGGAGAGTAAGGCTTGAAGCCACTTCTTGTGATATGGATTCCCACTCTCTCACACTCATTACTGTCATGCATCACTTGAAAGTGCTATGAAATTCTCATTCCAGAGGTGCACTGGGGCAGCTCACACCGCCTCACCAGAGCAAATGGTAGGCAACTCTTTCCAACCTCATGTTCAGTGACTCCTGTTGGTAGCTTGAGGTTGGCCATGGGGGAGTTTGAAATTGACACACCCTGCAAATCAGAGCTCCCCCTGCCTCTCCAAGAACCAAGTATTAATCACTCAATAGACTGTCACTACGTATGGGAAATAGATCTGTGTATTCTCAGAAAAATAACGTAATTTGGATCACAATGCCATCTTCATCTCTGAACTTGAATAATGTGTGTATGAAAACTATTCGTGAATGAGGAAAAGCTTAGCTGTTCATGTAGACTTTCTCTCATTACTCTTTCAATATTCTAAAGATGGGGTAGTCACCTGAGAGAAGGAGGACTTTCACTCAGTGGTAAATTCAGAATTTTTGAACAAATCCTTTAGTTTTCAAAATTTTTATGCATTCAAAGCAACCAGTGAATTAGGAGCTTAGGTGCCCAGGAAGTCTCGAAGTGGTACACAGTCCTAAAACAGGAGGCTCCCAGAAAACAAGTGATTCGTGGCATCTGACACGTGAGGCATGTGAGGGAATGTTTTCTGGAAGCTAGATCTGGACATTTCTGAAAAAAAGTAAATGAGTGCATGTGGCTTTTTTTATAAGTGCTGAAAGGGAAACAGTTTAGAGATTCCCTACTTGCGTCTCACCAAAAATTCCTGGACTTTCACAAAAGAGCAAATTCACGAGATTGCAGTTCAAATCCAAGAGCAAAGTCCAGGGGAAGGAAAAAAAAGAAAAACAAACAAAAAAACCTCATCAAACCTAAACTGAACTGAAGAAGAATTTAAAACATCAACTGTGGGACCAAAAATAAGCACCAACTTTCTCAACAGAAAATGAAGCATAAGCTTTTTACAAACATCTAGTGCAAATCTCAGATCACAAAGTAATAGAAGCACAACAGTAAAATTCAGCACGTGTTCTACTGATTAGAGATTCAATTAGGTTCTCTATATAGCAGAGACAGCTGCATCAGATGGTGTGTATGCTTCCTAATGGACATTTGAATTTATATATGTGCTGATCTTAAAAAATTTATTTGTGATGACCTCAAAAGCTGGTAGGAAGATTAAATACTAATATTTAATTGCCAGATTCTGCAGATGTGCTTTTGCCACCCATATTAAAGCTCACTTTGGAAAGTCCTTAAAAGACAAGCTTATTCAACTAATAGAGTAGTCTTCACAATCAGGAGTTTTAGTCATTTTATATCTGACGTTAATGAGAATAAAGGCTTTAGAGACCATTGAAAACAGTGGGGAGAAGTATAAAGAGGCAGAAGAGCATAATAAGTAAGAGAATGGATTTGGGAGCTGGACTGCCTAATTTGCCCCCTTACGAGCTGTTACACTTTGGGTTAATTACTTAAACTTTATGTCCTTTGGTGTCCTCATCTGCTAAATGGTGCAGTAACAGAACTGTATTCCTCTTAGGATTAAGTAATAATTAAATAACTTTAATATAAGGTGCTTAAAATAGTATCTGACATGTAATGTCTAATAAATGTTAACTGTTAACTTTTAACCGAGTCAGCATTCTCATTTTACAAGAGGAAATACTGAAGCCTACCATAGGGATTAAATACATTGTTCAAAGTCCCAGAGCCAATTAGAGGCAGGCTTAGAATTAGAGTCCACGACCTCTCTTCCATTGTTCCAGCATCTTCTCCAGCCGTGCTGCAGAGGGTATTTGTATACAGTCAATTAAACAAGTATTATCAAACTCTCCTGGGACTGCCAGCCACTAAGCACTTCCTCCAAAGTAAAAATAAAAGACAAATTTGATTCTCAGACATAAGGTCTTATGACTCCAGATGATTCTTTTCACCTCTTCCACATACTGCTCCTCCTCAGCTGTGTGTTTTGGGGATGAGATCTTATCCATTTGTTCCTGATGTTAAAAAAAATTCTTCCTATCTACTTCAGGATGACACCTGCACCCCAATGTTCATAGAAGCACTATTTACAATAGCCAAAACATGGAAACAGCCTAAATGTCCATCAACAGGTGACTGGATAAAGAAGATGTGGTATATTTATACAACGGAATACTACTCAGCCATTAAAAACTGACAACATAATGCCATTTGCAGCAACATGGATGCTCCTGGAGAATGTCATGCTAAGTGAAGTAAGCCAGAAAGAGAAAGAAAAATACCATATGAGATCTGTCATATGTGGTGTCCAAAAACAAAAACAAAAACAAAAACAAAGCATAAATACAGGACAGAAATAAACTCACAGACAGAGAATACAGACTTGTGATTACCAGGGGGGTGGAGGGTGGGAAGGGATAGACTGGGATTTCAAAACTGTAGGATAGATAAACAAGATTACACTGTATAGCACAGGGAAATATACACAAAGTGTTATGATAACTCAGAGAAAAAAATGTGACAATGAGTGTGTATATGTCCATGAATGACTGAAAAATTGTGCTGAACACTGGAATTTGACACAACATTGTAAAATGATTATAAATCAATAAAAAATTCTTCCTTCAACAATAGTCCCAGAAGCTTATGCATATGAATTATATAAAGGTGTTCCAATCATTGTTGAGGGAAATAAATACATTCAAAAATGAGGATTGTGGTTTAAAAAGAACAGAGGGGTCCTCTGAGAAATCAGGCCATGGTGATAAATCCAATGCCCTGGTAAACTATGGGAACTGATGGGTCTACAGAGCTATAGAGTCTGAAATCCAAGATTTTTGACTACATTTTTAGGCCAAGTTGAATACAGGTATGAGGTTGAGACAGTGAAATGCCTGGTAGCAGCAAGGAATTAGTCAAAATTTAGACAGGAGGCAAATTCTAAAAACAAAGACTGGAAAAATAAGAACCAATTAACAAGATAATTAGGCGTGCAAAGATTGAAATACAAGTAGGGAGAGATGGAGATCTGAGGAGGTAAATATAATGTTGAAGCAAGGTCCAAATTTAAAGACTGGACAGTGGAAAGAAGGTCGAGGAGCTGGAGGGACTCAGAGGTACACCTGGGTAATATTTATTTAAATCTGCTTGAACTTTGCTGTGATCTAGATCATGGTACCCCATACAAATCCTTAGCAGTTAATGCACCTAAACCTTGAGAACTTCCTCTAGGATCTGCCTCTACTTGGCACCTCCCAAGAGCTGACTCAATCTGAGACTTCCAAGTACCATCCCATAGGTGCATGGAGATCTAGGAATCTGATTTCTGCCTTTACACAGACTATTCAGATAAATGCCTCACCCCTGAATATGGTCTTCCAGGTTCCTTTGACTTCATATGCCTCAAACAACTGGCCAGGCTGATCAACAACTTCAGAGGCTAGAATTCTAGTTTAGGTCCAGCCCTCCAATTCTCACTAGATAAGATTGTGCTAAACATGGTCGTTTACTAGAGGTATTGCAGCAGCTTTTTAAATCCAGGTTCATATCTGGTCTTAAGGTGCTATGTAATGCTCCAGAGTGTTGAAATAAGCTTACATACCATGAGCCCTGTGCTTCCTCTTGTGAAATTAGATATTCTTCTTTGACTTTATCTGGTTTGAGGTTCATAGAGTTGATTGCATCTGTGGTTTCATGTCTTTCACTTGTTTTGAAAAATAGCCAGAATCACTTGCAATATTGCTGATTTTTTTTCTTTCTTTCGCTCTCTCTCTCCCTCTTTCCCTCCCTCATAAACTCTACTTCTGCATTCCAACTATTTGTTATATATATTTTTTAAATGTTTCTCATATGTTTCTTTTTTATCTTTTTCCTTTTGGTGTGTCAATTGGATATTTTCTACTGATGTGTCATTTAGTTCACTGTCTTCCATTATTTTGGATCTAATCTGCTATCAATCCCATCCATTAATGAATTTGTAAGTTCAGTTTAGTACTTTTTAGGTCTACAATTTTCATTTGACTTTTCTGTAAATTTTAAGTTACTGGTGAAATTATTTATCTATTTCTCTGTTTCCTTATATATTAATTCTAGTTATAAATCTCCATCTGATAATTACATTATGGCTTTGTTTTAATTATCTGCTTTTTTCTCTAAGATTTTGGTCATTTGATTCTGTTTTTACCATGTTTTGTAATTTTTAATTTGATTTCAGATATTTTGGGTTAAGCACTTTAGAGATTCTGAATAATCTTTCTCTAAAGAGGAATAAGATTTCCTCTGGCAGACACTTAGAGCATCTGCACGTCCCCTTGATCCTGTCAAGGACTGGTTTCGGACTTTGTTAGATCAGGTCTATCTCAGCTTTGCCTGTACTATGAAGGCATAGCCCTTGGTCTCCATGCATAGTCCTTTCTTCTAGTCATGGTCCTTTCTGGGCTCTCAACTGAAAGCCTGAGTATTCACCAAGGCTTCTTCACCTGGGTGGGGCTTGAACCTCAGTCTCTGTGTTCCCGACACTTTATGGTTATTTAAATCTCTGACCATGTCTGTAGTCTCCAACCTACTGCTTTCTTCTGCATTTTTTTCTTCTGGACTTCAAGTCATACACATGTCCAGCCTAGGAGATGGCCAAAATTCCAATGACATATTTATATTATATGCTGGAGTTCATTTGTAGAGTTTCCATTTCTCTGTAATTTTTTAACTTTCAATGCTAGCCACTTTGGTAGCCACAGACTCCAACCCCTGGCTCCTCTACCTGGTGAGACTGTTGCTGCCTGCTCAGGCTCTTCATCACCCACCCCCAGCTGCCCTGCTGTGCAAAAGAGAACGTCTTTCCAGGGAAACTACCAGGTGAACTTGAAGCTGAATACTCGTGCTTCTATTCTTTCAGGGTTCATTGCCCTCAGATCATGCCTACATTATTTGTCCTTAAATGCTTCTGAATATTTGTTTTATATATAAATATCAAATATACTTATTTTAATAGTTGCATTTATCTTCAGTGTAATACAAACTATTCTATCATGACTGAAACCCAGAAGTTATTAGACAACTTTAATGTGTAAACACATGCTTATTTTCTAATCTATATTCATTTAATTTATTTTCAATTTTAGTTAGATTTTGAGATGGCTTAGAAAGAAAAAAGGCCATTTGTGAAATTTATTTACTAAATATAAATACAAAATTCAGTGGCAAGTAAAAATAAACAAATGTTTAAAACGGAAGGGTTGATATGTTTCTATGAATAAGCATAGCATCCCATCTGAATCTGTATCCAGGCAGCCAAGGCAAAAAAGGAAACATTATCCAATCATAAATCTCATTATCAAAAAGAAAAAAGCATATATGTTACTTACACAAAAAAATGTTTGATAATATGGAATTTTTCAATAAAATATTTTATTTGAGATTATCTAGAAAGATTTTATCTAAAATGCTGAGATAATTTATTACAACAGACATTAAAAGCCAAGGTGATAGCATTACATGACAATAGAATAAAAATATATTTGTTTGCATTGGCAACAGATGACGAGGACCAAACATTTACCAAACCTTGAAGGATAATATAAATTTCTGCTATCTTTTTCTTTTGTTATGTTTTTTCTTATATCTTACAAAATATCAATAAAATAAAAATAAGGAATGGAAGTCCATATTTACTTCATTATGCATTTAATTTTTAATGATAATATCTAAAGGCATTGAGTACTGAGGAAATGTTACCATAGATGAGCACTAATCTGATAAACTTAGAAACAAGTATGTAGGTAGACTGGCATCAAGAACACACTGCTAACAGAAAGATTATATAGAAGAGGTCTGGTCGAACTTCATACATGCCAACTGACTGGGGGGGGGATGTAGCGAAGTTTCTAATATAAGTACGTTGCACTTATTGATTGAATGGATAGATAAACGAATGGATAAATACACAGAAAAGTGAATGGACTTTGGCCCCAGACTTGGGGACAGTGCTCACCTCGCAGACAGAGTTAAATGACCCCAGCTGTGGGATTTGAAGAGCTTGGTGGGTGATGAAGCAGGCATCTTGGTACTGTACTTTCCAAATTCATCCGCATCTTTTATAAGCCATCTGTAACATTACAGTGATGCCTCAATTAACAAAGCCTTTGGAACAAAGCTCCTTTATAATCAAGTTGGCAGCATTGACAACAGCTCATAAGCATGCAAAGTATTCTACCATGTGTCAGTCAGCTCAGTGACAATGTTCCAATTAGGCTGCATGGACGCACATGGCAAAATACTGCTGTGCACCCCTACCATCGGCACGCACAGTCGAAAGGACTGATCCCTGTGGTATTATTTAGCTTGTCCTTTCCCCTTGGTTTTTTTTTGCTGACCTTTGTTCCACATTTAATGGGAATCTCCTTCCCAATCACGAGTCTCATGTCCTTCTGTTCTTTAGCTACTTAGCCCGACCTTGTCAAAAAAGCCCCCCAAAACAAAACAAAACAAGTCCTGTGGGTAACTATTTACACTCACGGCTTCCCTGACTGCACTCAGTTACTGCGCAAGTGTATACACGAGGTGGTACGCATCCTAAAACCACACCTGCCAGTAGTGCTGAGCATGGATAACAAGCGTTTTAGAGCGAGCCGTGGGAAGAGCATCACGCGATCTGTGTCATAAAGGCTCCTCGGCCGACCCCCGTGCTCCTCAGCAGTCGTCTTTCCTGCTGAGCCTCCGTTTCCGCCCTTACAGAGTGAGATCAATGATCTCTAAGGATCTTTCCAGATCTAACTTTCTAAGATGCAACGTTCCTAACGGAAAACGTATGGAGAAAATGTACAGTCCTCTCCCATCTCCAAGAGTTGGGAGAATGGAAAATGTGAATTCTGGGTGATGCTGTTTTATGGGTCTGAATCACAAGGGAAAAAAAAATTCTTTGATTATATTTCTCTTGAAATATAAAAGATATTCTCTCTGGAATGCTTAATAATCTCTTGGTGGGGGCGGGATGGGAAAGCAGAGAATTACCAGACTAAGTGATGTGACACCACTGCTATCTTCCCAGAATCTGGGCAGAAGTTTCAAGAGTCAGGACATGATTCACCCTGTTCTTCTGTTGTCTGTGCATTCCTGGAAGTATGTATCAAAATGTAGCTTCCATCAGCCTTTGTCCCCAAGTGTCTGTGATGAGCATAGCTCTTTTGTCCACTCACATCATGTGCATAATGAATGAGAGTACAATTCGGTAGTATTAAGCTACTGAAAAACAAACAAGGCAATAATATGAAGAGCTATGAGTTGTCAAACCCAGCTTTCTCTCTTTCTAGTTCTCCTGCCCCCCCCCACTCCAGACATTTGGAAAAGTGGGAAGAGGAAATCCAAGTGCATTATTTGGTATTAACCAGAATGGTCCTGCTACAACAACACAGGGTATCTCACCTGTAACCTTTCAGAGAGGGTATCCCAGGGGCCATTCTTGAGCTTAGAATTTTGCTACCATGTAAGTGAGGGTCTTAAAAGATAGAACATGTATTTTCGCTATGCCACAATACGTGTGTTTTCTTTCTTCTCCTTTCCTGTTTTTCCACCCCTACAGAGTTCCTGAATATTGGAGTGATAAGGACCTCATAGGAAATGTTATCAAATGTTCTTTCTGATACAGAATCTTCCACATAACCTTTGAAATGAAATCCAGCTTCTGCCTGAGCATGTTCTTTGATCGGAAACGCATCTTTCTGCAAGGCAACCAGCAACACTTACACATAGCACTGCCTCTGCTAGAGTTCTTTTCTCTATATTAAAGTGAAATATGGGGCACTGTAATTTCTACCCAATAAAGTTCTTAATCCATTTTGAGGCCACATTTTATTCCTTACTCTTGATAGCTCTGAAAATATTTTTAAACAAATTCCCTGAAATGAGGTTCCTTGAAATTTTCTCCCAAAGAAGGAACTTGATTCACAAAATTGGTTTACAGAGGAGATGGTAATTATGGGGATGAGAAATGATTTCTAGGTGGTCACAACATTATTATTATTATCATTAGCGCAGATGGAGTGAAAATTAGATGGTAGGAGAGAAGTGAAACCTTTAGGCCCTCATATCTTAAATGAGTTGATGAATCAGGTCGAGTCATCAAAAGCAGCAAGAACCAAAAGCGGTTGGCAAGAGCTCTGCTTTGGCAGGAGGAAATCTCAATTTCACATTCCCCTTCTTTACTCCCATCTCCTCTGGCTCTTTGTAGCTAAGTGCCTGAAATCAAAGTTTTGCTTCAGGCTTACAGATAACTAAAAAGAAAAGAGGGAGAGAAACCAGTAAAGTTACAAAGTTACAAAGGATAAGCTCAGAGATAAACAAAGGATGGCATAGAGGGTGACATGCAGTGCCCAAGGAAGCATTTCTCAGGTAGGAAAACAAGTCACATCTGATATTTCAAAACTTAAAGGGGACTATGAAACTGCTCTGCACTTAGATCATAAAAAGAGATGCAGAAGCACAAAGGGAGGTAATGTGATTAGCGGAGGCACAGGTGAAAGATTCAGGGCTTTTTTTTTTTTTTAAACCGCAATGGTGTGGTCACTTGAAAAAAAAATTGTACACATGTAGGCTACATTGATGGTAGGGCGTTCCCAAACAGAGGAAGTATGGCATGTTGTGGTCAGACCATACCAAGGGAATAGTTCTAGCTACAAGGTCTTTCAAGAAAAGCAAACATCCGGGAAAGTTCTAGGAGGAATTTGGTTAGGTAGCTAAGGTGACAAAACCGTGCCTGAAGAAAGAGGAATGAAGGCTTTCAAGGCTGTTCTAGTTGGATGAGAAAGAGCTCATGCAGAAATGTAAATGGCTCTTTGGGAAAAGAGAAATTAGAACTAACACTAACGGGAGAAAGTTTCAGGAAGGCAAGATGAGGTTCAGTATAAAGAAGCACTTTATAAACAATAGAAACCATCTAACAATAGAACAGACTTCTCAGACAGCATCAAAACTGAGGCTGAGCTGCGAGTCCATTGCTGGTAATGCTTTGGGGCAATTCAGGCATTTGGATGAACATTCCAACTCAGTAGATTCTTAAAATATAAAAACTGACCCTGGAACAAAATGGTACCTTGAAATTTGGACTGGCTGTAGACTCAAGACGAGGCTCATTTAAGTAGGAGAAATGGTCCTAGAGCTCTAGTTTGTGCTTTCCAAGAAACTCTTCTGTGACTCTAGGCAAATTACTTTCCCTCTCTGGGCTTGTGCTTCCTCTACGAAAGACTGGGGCTTGTTCTTGGATCAGTGGTTTTCAAACTTAAAATATTACTCCTAAGTATAAATAATTAAAATAAGTTAACTTTTTTAAAGTATGCTTGAATTGCAGTAAGGATGGGATCTCTCTTCTCTTCAAGACTCATCAAGGCAGCCTCTGTAGGGACCTCTCACAATCCTTAAATCGTCTAGGCAGTAAGAATTGCAAGTCATCTTCCCAATGATCCCTGAAAGCCGAGGGTTTCTTGTTCTAAGTGGGATCTGGCATTTTCTATCACAGGGAACCAGGAAAAGGACTCAGGGCTTTACGCATTGTGAAGATGGTTCCTTCAGGACTTGAGATATTTAGCACACATTCGGACACAGTTCCTTGAACAGTATCTAGATCTTATGATTTCTGAGCCCTTGTTTATTCTTTTCCCCAGGTCTGGAATTCAGTCCCACTTTCCTGGACTGGCTCAAATTTTATATACTCTTCAAAATCCACCTCCAATTTCCTCCAGGAAGACTTCTTAAATCAGTGCCCCTCTCCCCTTTGCAATTTCTTGGAACACTGTGTGTTGTATATGTTTGCTCTGTCATCCCAAAGGACCTGTGAACTGCTTAAGACAGCAGAGTAAAAAGGGCTTGGGGCTGGAAATCATAGATTCTCTTGCTAATTGCACAACCTCGGGGAGGTAACTGGACTTCTTTGAGGTTCAGTTGCATCACCTGCAGAATGGAAATGGATATACCCACTCAAAAGTGGTTTTGTAAGGATCACATGAAATAGTGCATGCAAAACACCTCACACACGGAAAAAAATATGAGTTACTAATCCCATTTACCATTTCTTTTGCCCCAGAGGAAAGGAAATTGACGCTTTTATTGGAGGAAGATCCTCTCACTTTTTTATTACTTAGATATCTCTACTCCCTGCCTTCCTTTGACTTAATCATCATTCAGTATTTATAAACACTGAAAATGAGTGAAAAAGAAATTGGCTAAGTTAGGAGGAGAGAGTAATCTCTCTCTCATTAGCAATGCTTTATAGAGTGTGTGTTCACATATCTGGTCTAATTTGACCGTCACATCAACACCCTGTGGTAGACTCAGTCTTTCCTTTGTAGCTGAGAAAATGGAGGCTGAGATTAAGTCACTCGCCTGAAGTCACTTGCTAGTTAGAGAAGAACTGAGATTCAAAACCGGTTTTCCCTTATTCCAAAACTCATGATTTGACTGCTTTGTTTTGCTACATAAGTGGATCCTTCTTTGTTCCTGCCATTGGGAAAGTCTTGATGCTTCCTCTTAGTGTGGGTGCGGGAGAAGAGGAGGTGAGATCTCACTTCAGATAAGATTGGGCAAAGAGCGGCTGAGTCTTCCTCACTCTTACAGGAAACAGTCTGATCCAGCCACGCCTCATCTGTGGGAACCCTTCCTGGTAGAGCTGCTCTGCAACATCAAGGTTTATAGCCGGATCCTGTGCGAATAACCATGTTCTTCCCTCGCCCTCAACGCCCATGTCTGAGGAGTTAAACTCTTCTGCACGGGAGTTCCTTATTTGTTCCAGCCTTGTCCTTGCTTGTCTGTAGATGGATCGATAGCTCCACTCCCTATACCCTGGATTTTGCAATCCCCTTCAGGCCTTTTAAGGAAGACTCCTGTTTCTTCATGGGGTTGTCCCTGAAGTTCATCAAGGGCTGTTTCCCCTGGCACAGAACTTACAATGTCCCCTGAGCCCTTGGCTGAGACCTGCAGATCCAGACTGATCATTGAAATAAACCCGGGCAATTCAGCAACCCAAATTTGGGAGGTCTGGGTATAGGAAAACCCATAAAACTCTTGATGCAACCATTGCTGACAGATTTTACCTACCTCCCTTCTCCACACACCCAGCCACCCATGCCTTACCCTGATATGTAGTCCAGGAGAGTCACGCACGTGCTCTTGAAGGGGGAACTTGGCAGAAGCCCTTCCTTCCCCAGGGCATGGCTGGGGATTGTGTATAACCTGTAACTCACCGCCAAGGGTGAACGCATGAAGACAACCATTCAGGCAAGGGCGGGTTTCTTCACTCCAGCTGAGTTTGTGACATGAGACCAGACTGGCTGGCTCCATCCTGACCTAATAGGAGCACACTGACCTTCCTTCCTCTGTGTGAAAGATAGAAATATGCCCAGGAGCTTTTGACAGTGACGTGCCATTGTCTCCATCCTTGTCTTGATTTAGTTAGGAAAAAATGGCAATCTAAATTAGAATTGAGAAAAACCCATGGGCTTTGCAGGAGCCCCTTCTTCTTAAAAAAAATAAAAAATAAAAAATCAGAGAACTGCATATTGATGAATAATTTCAGACAAAGAATGTGACAAAATAGAAGCGTCATGCTTGGTTCTCTCTACCTGCCCAATATATTTGGCAAAGTTGCAAAGAGCAAAAAACTCACTATGAGTGTTGGGGTCCTTGCCTTCCCATAACAAGGAAGTTGCAAGGCATTTTTACCCGTCTGCTCTGAGGCAATATGGAAAGCGGGCTTTACTGCTTGAGTACCTGCTGTTTGCCAGGCATTGTGCAAATGGCTTATCCGTTCGCCGATTTCATCCTTGCAACAACATATGAAGTAAATATTGTAATGACCATTTTCTGATGATGAAACTGAGGCTCAGAATACCAGTAAATGCAGGAATCTGGATTTAAATCCAGACTATTCCATGCCTAGTATGCAGCCATCACATTCTAGATCTCTAGTCCCTGCTAATCTGTTACATTCCAGGTCTTCCTGGGAGTCATTGCTGTGAGCTGATAGTGAGAGTGTGTTGAGCACTGTTCACATATCAAGCACTTGAGAGGGTAGGATAGGAGTAGAAGACAGCTGAGATCCTCTTTTTGAGACATTTCAAACTAATTATGGAGAACTACATGCAAGGAATATATATGCAGGTTCAGAATTATGAGGTGAGATGCAGACTGCACCTGAGTGCCAAGGGGACAGTCAATGAGGGAAGAATGGCCGTCGGCTTTACTCTTCATGGAAGACTTCATAGACGAACTGGTCTCTGGAAGAGATACCTGCCTTAGGCAAAACCTAGGCCTAAGGAAGATTGTGGGTCACCCTTACGCAACACTCAACTTTTTTTTTCCCCATAGAAAATAAAGAAAACAGATTTCTTTCTAAAGTCTTTATTTTGCAATGTATAGTTATCATTACAATGGTTCTACTGGGCACATCCATGCTCTACAAAACAACAGGATCATTCACTCTTGAGGTCTGGCTCTAGAAACCAGGTTATAGTGGACAGGTTACTAGAGTGTAAACTGGGGCTCTCATCCTAGCTTAGCTGTGTGACCGTGGTTAAGTCTTTTTTCCCTACTGGTCCTCAATTTCCCCAACAATAAAATTGTGGGGTTGGAGGAATAGTCTATGAAGTTGCTATTAATGTTGACAGGACATATATCCTCTTCAGAAAGCCCCTGTTTTAGAGTACAGTGGAATGAGTACTGGAATGAGAGTTAGGAGCCATTGGTCCCAAACTGGACCAGTCCTAACTAGGTGTGTAATCTTGGAGAACTCTATTTCACGCCCTAGGTTTCAGTTTCCCTCTCTATACAGTGTCCAAGCTAAAGGAATTCCATAAATCCTCTTTCCACCATGTCCTTGAATGAATCTAAATATCCTATCTACCATTATTCCTAATAAAAGCATCCGTTTGGATAAAAAAATAAAAGAAACAAAATAGACCTCCTGAAGGCACCAAATTGAGTATTTGATGTTATTCAATTAAATTGGTTTTGACTGGAATATAGCGTCTTTTGCAAAAACAATGACTCAGAAAATTAATTAGACTCCGCTTTAATTAAATAATAATTCTATTTAGTGCCAATTAAAATACCACATCTGAGTCAATTCACTGCAGCAAGGTGTATTTACTGCAGGAAACATGCTCCTTTGCTGTGTGGAGCTGGGTTGATGACTGAGGTGCTGGAGCTCCTGATTTCCAGATAGGCACCCAGGGCTCTGAACCACAGGATGAAAATTCCCAGAGGCCATGGGTGCAGCCTGCTCTGATGAAATCTTGCATACCTTAGCTTTCTTCATCAGATTATTTTGCAGGTCCTAGTATTAGCATTAAAGACACAGAGAAAATCTAATACCTGGACTGAATTGTCCAGATGCATTTCCAGAAGCCAAACCATTTTTGCCCAGTGTAGTATCATTCCAGAAAACTCCACTTATGGCTGGGCTGAAGAGACTTTCTGACTTCTCCGAACCTTAGTATGGTATCACCCATGAGGTTCCTGCATAGCTGAGACAGTGGAATCACTGAATAATAAAAGAGAACGTTCCCCACTGTTGCAACTAGATACAGTCTGTCTCTCCTTTCAAGTGACATGACTTTGGCTTATGCTAGTTTAAGGCAGCTGCTATATCCCATATTAGATATTGTGTGTGTGTGTGTGATTATGTTATCTCGCACTCCAATTGGGTCCTATTTTCTTGACGCAACAGCTACATTGATAAAGGCTGCCTTTTAAAAAGTAGTCTCTAATATTTGCCTGTGCATTAAGAACATGTTTGGAGTTTCATAAGAACTTTTGAAACTTGGGGAGGTATTGTTATCCCTTTGTTACAGGTAAGAAGATTAACACTCAAAGAGTTTAAAAGGTTTGTCCAAGTTCACGGATCTAGCCCTCCCTCTGCCAACTGCCCCTAGACACTACTCTGTACACAGTAGAAACTCAGTAAGTGTCAGAATGAAAAGACGGGAAATGTCTTCTCCCTAAAGACAAACCCTAAGAAACGTCAAATTTTATGGCTATATAAGGAAGGTCTTCTTTGTTAACTCTTTATAGAATAGTCAACAATTGTCTAATGGGAGACCTAAAAGAAGTAGCCAGCAAGGAGGTAAACAAAACTTTTTTCAGATATAAAACTAGTTGATTAAAAATAGCCCCCAAACACTTGCTACTTCTCTCCCTGAAAGAAGGAAACTAATTATTCTTGCCTTGAACCTAAGTTGGTCTCGGTCTCAGTCACTTGCCTAGCCAATGCTTTTGGCAGAAGTGACATTCTGGGACTTGCAAAATTAGGTCATATAAAGTCTTGCAACTAGGCCTCTTGGAATATTTCCTCTGGGAGCCCTGAGTTGCCACGGGGAAGATCAGCTACCCTGAAATCACCAGGCTGGTAAGGCTACATGTAAGTACAATTGTCAATAGTTCTAATTAACCTTGCCAGCCATCACTGCCAAGGCCTAAGACATGTGAACACAGCTGTCTAAGAGCCTCTAAACCGCCCATTTGCCAGTTAAATGCTAGTAAATGACTTCAGTTAATGCCATGCGGAGCAGAAATCTTGCTCAGTTGAGTCGTTCCAGAATTCCTGACCCACAAAATCATGAGATATAATAAATTGGTTGTTAAGTCACTTAGCTTTGGGGTAGTTTGTCACTTGGCAATAGATCACTGGAACACAAAATTATAAATAAATGGGAAAAGGAGTAACCACAATACCGTGAAACCTGCTGTTTGTTTCTTCAGTGACGTTAGAAGCTAAAATTTACAAGTCATGGCACTTTAACTACTCAAAAGCCTCAAAAGCCCCAAAATCCCAGAAATCAATTGCTGTTGCACAAATCCAGGTCCTTTTCCCCTCTCTCTATAAATTCAGTACACCTGCTTGGAATCCCATGTGCTAGAGAATGAGCTTAAAGCCTCCAGTGGTACAAAAATGTACAAATTAATAATCACAGTAGAGATAATTGCCACAACGTTTAAGTACCTGGACTCTGGAGTCAGACTGCTGGAATTCAGATGACTGTTGCGCACTTTCTAATGATCTTGGGAAAATGTTCAGCCGCTTCAAAGCTCAGTTTTCTCAGCTCTAATATAGGGATAGAGTCTTTGCTTATAGTTCATTTTTGAGAATTAAATGACATAAGGTATATGCAGATAACAATCATTAACTATAAGTGATCATCCAAGTAAACAATTTCAACACGCTGAATGAGACTGGGGGTGTGCAAAGGAGAGACCCACCCCATGGAGGGTGTGTGACTTCACAGGGGTGTCAGACATAGTGGAACTAGAGCTGAGGTTTGACATAGAGAAATGCAAATCCACGCCTGAAGTAGATATGTTTCCTTCTAAGACAAACTGCTGGCCCTTCTAATGTGGAAGGGGCCCAATGTAGTCAACCTGCCACCGATGTCCAGTTGGTCTCCTGGAGGAACAGTGCTGTATTAAGAGGTTAGTGTTGGTCTCTTGCTGACACATTGGCTATTTAGAGGCAGCTGTAGCTAAGTCAGCCTTGGTGTGTGGGCATCTGTGTTTGTTGAGCCCATGTGTAAACTTCATCTCTGCCATTCACGTGCCCTTTGTGTCCATTCTGGTGTGGTCAGTGACAAAGGCTGCTTAACTTCCATGGCCAAATTATTTAGGCTGTCTGGTGGGTGTTTAACATGTGATGTCACATGTCCACTCTTAGTGGCCACACCTGTATATCTATCCCCATTCCCCACCAGGTCCATGCTGTAGATCTCTTTTTTCCAGTATTGTTGACCATACAGCTTGGCCATCAGCCACTACCCAGGGATCCACGTATGTTCACTCACTGAGCCACATCGTCTTCCATGTAAAAAGGTATAACCAAGTGCATGCTCAGCTCCATGCAGTGGGAATATTTTCCTTCTCAACTGTCTTTCAGGGCTGCCCCTGAATGTGGTTGTACTACAACATCATCTATTTCTGTTTTATCCCCAAACCAAGCTGATCCATCTATGCTCAAGCTTGGGTTTTTTTCCTCCTCATTTAGGAGCCCTCATATGATCATAAGTGCAAGCCAGAGGAGGGTCACTGGTACAACTGTGGGGAGTGGCAGGAATGGCTGGACTATATGCTCATGAAATGTATCATATCCCCCGTCCTGCTCAGCCTCAATTCCGGATATACCATTTCCAATCTGTAATGACTATTGCTGGGCCATCTGACTTTATTATTTGGTGGGAATCTGAAAACCCAGCTCATGATGGATAGCTCCCGATTTATGCTAACGTGGTGACTCATGGTTAAACTTTCTCTACCAGGGACCAGTAAGGCACCAAGAGCTAATTTTCAAAGGGTCCATAATTATTGCTGATGACATAGCCTGGATTCAGAATCCAAAGAGCTTGTGCTGCAATTCTGTAACTTAAATTTACCCTAAGCTCCAGACTGTATCTTTTGCCACCACTGACATTTCCAACAGCCTAGAGCCTACTGGATCATTTGGCCCAAGTGGCAAAGCTTAGGCTACCATGGTCTGGATCTGCTCTCTGCTCTAGGCCCTACTGAAGGCTGGCAGACTTCCATCTCACACAGCATATGGGTCAGAGTAGTGTTCCTAGGTGCACAATGTCTTGCCTACAGAACCCAAAGATGCCTGCCATCTGCTGTGCTTCCTCCTGTGCAGTATGGGTGATAAGATGCAGCATTTCTTTTTTTTTTACTTGGAGGAATATCCTGCATAATTCTAATCAACCCCAAGTGAAAGAAGAAGAGGTGGAGAAAGGAAGAATGATTAGATGCATTGAGGAGCTAATGTATAACACAATGACTATAATTGATAACACTGTATCATATAATTGAAATTTGTTGAAAGAGTAGACCTTACCTGTTCTCACCAAATATACACAGTGATGAGTATGTTAATTACCTAAATGGGAAGAATTATTTTATCCTGTTTACCTTATATTAAATCATCATGTTATACATGTTAAATATCTTACAATTTTATCAATTACACTTCAATCATAGGAAAATGAATATATGTATGAATATACATGACTGGGCCATTGTGCTATACACTAGAGATTGACACATTGTAATTGACTGTACTTCAATTAAAAAAAAAAGATCTCCTACCACTCTGTGGAAGCCTATTAAAAAGAGCTAAGGTCAGAAGCAGAGTGATGAGCTAGGAAGCTATAGCGGTACCCAAGGGAAGATGAAGGTAGCTTAGACAAGGGTCATGACAGCAGAGATGGAGCGTCATTGAGAGATCTGGGATATATTTTTAATCAACAGGACTTGGTGAATTATTGGAAAAGATGACACACTATCTATTACTGTTAGGTAGTTGGATAAGTGGGAGAACCATGCACAAAGGAAACAAACATGACTAGGCATTCCAGGAGCAAGAGCCATCAATCAATAAGAAGACCACCCCTAAGCGAATGCATAAGAGAAAGAACAGAACAAGGACCACCACTCTTCCTCCCTCGGATCAGCCTGCCTCTCATTCTTGGAGGTGCACTTGTCTTTTCCTAAATAAATCTTTTAAAATCTTTTGCTGCACAACACACTCCACCTCCTGTCTGTAATCTCATCTTTCAGGTAAGACAAGGACTGGGGTCTTTCCTCTTTACCTCTTGGGGTGATGTTACCATATCTATGTAACATGACACAAGGAAAGCAGTTAGTAAAAACTTGACTCAGTGATTAAGACCCAGAAAGGTGAACTGAGGTTATATGGTCAAGAAAGACAGTACCATCTAGAATTTAGGTTTCTTAACTCTCATCCAAGAGCTGTTTTCAGTCTACCTTTCTACACCTCCGCCTTATCAGCAGTAGAATGTTAGCAAGTAGTTCTCCTATGCAAATAAAAATGTGTACACTTTCATATCAGCTAGGCCTAAGTTGGGATTCTGTCGCCTTGACTTGTTACTCAGGTGACCGATGAATACATTTCCTCATATAAAAAGCACTTATTAAACAAAAATTTATTGAATGAGTATTAATTGTCAGATTTGGTTTTAAAACTAGGAAAACAATAGGGAAAAAAAACCTGTCAAAATCATTTCAATCATGGAATTTCCTTTTTTTGTTAGGGAAGAATAAATGTGCAAGTTATTGTCTCTGCTCCTTCCCTGCCCCTCCTGTAACATAGGGGTCGGAAGCCGACATTTTCCCTACTGCCTTGCCAGCTGACCGCTATCTATGGGAGGCATTGGTGAAAAATTGGGAACTATATATATTTCCAACAAAGAAAGTTTATCAGAAGGATTTAGTTGTCTTAAAAAGAAAAGTTGAAATAGCTGGAAGAACCCTGACACGATCATTTTGCCGAAAGATAGGACTACAGAAGAGTTATGGTACAGAGATGAGCACTTCAGCCCATCAGTGTTCAGGGCTGCCTTGCAGATCTCCAGAACTCATGGGGAGATATTTGATGTTGACGTCCCAACACCCAGTACCTCAGAAAGTGTATCTGGAGATAGGGACTTTAAATGGGGTGCAAGGTAAAATGAGGCCATATGTGTGGGCTCTGATCTGATTAGTGTCCGTACAAGAAGAGGAAATCAGGACATAGAAACTCTCAGAGGGAAGGCTATTCGAAGACAGAAGGAAAAGATGGCCACTGACAAACCAAAGAGAGGAGCCTCTGAATGAAGCCAACCCTGCCAACAGCTTTACCTTGGACTTCTAACCTCCTAAGCCACCCAGTCTGACACTTTGTTACGGCAGCTCTAGCAAACTAATATAATCAGAAAATTACCTATCTTGTTCAGAAAGCTCTAGAATTACTTCCTCATCAGAAGCTTAATAAACTATCATCAAGTGTCCCTGAATCCTTTAATAGGCAGGTTTATTCCATTTTTGCCTGAATAGTTAACTGTATCATATAATCCTCTTTTTGAGAGACTCATAGTCTAGAATAGGATTCTATGAAATGAGTCAAGATAGGTTTGGATAAGTGCCATGAGAAGTATGTGTTTAAAGGTGCTGGGGAGCTCCTGAGTAGGAAGGGAGCATTACCAGGTAAAAGTCCTGAACTGGTTCATGAATGATAAGATTTTAACCATGGAGAAGAGGGCAGAAGGTCTCTGAAGTGTGTATGTAATAGTGGTACTGAGGTTGGAAGCATGTGTCATGTCACAGAAGGACAGAGTACCTATGTGACTTATACCCAGCATGCAGGAAGAAAAGGGGAAACTTGATAGCTGAGACTGGAAAGAGAACAGTTCTTAGTTTTCTTCCAGAAAAACAAAAAAGTCTTTAGAAAGTGTGATAGAAAACAAAATTTTTTTTTTAAAAAAAGGGGGAGAGTATAGCTCAGCGATAGAGTGTGTGCC
Organism: Vicugna pacos; assembly: GCF_048564905.1. Classification (NCBI taxonomy): domain Eukaryota; kingdom Metazoa; phylum Chordata; class Mammalia; order Artiodactyla; family Camelidae; genus Vicugna; species Vicugna pacos. The sequence continues at coordinate 57,181,795 of NC_132987.1, read as the reverse complement.
TAGCATGCACAAGGTCCTAGGTTCAATCCCCAGTCCCTCCATTATATATAAATAAATAAATAAATAAATAAATAAATAAATAAATAAATAAATAAATACATACATACATACATACATACATACATACATACATACCCTAATTACCCCCCCCCCAAAAAAAAGGAAAAAAAAAAAGGAAGTGTGGTAGAATCTGGCATACAGAAATCAAGGAAAAGTCAGGTTTTGCCAGGGAGAAGCTCCTGATGAAATGTTAGGAGAGTCAGAGCCTGAAAAATACCAAACTGGAAATCCAGCTGTAGCCGGGGAAAAATCCAACATAGTCTATATGCATATTTACTACAGTTAACACTATTAATGGCCACCTATCAATCTTCTTTTCTCTAAGTTAATGAGAAACACCTGGACATGAGACTCTGCAAACATATAGAGGAAGTGTAGCGGCAAAGAGCAAGGGCTAGGAACCAGATGGACCTAGACTTGAGCCCCATCTTTGCCAGATACAAATGATCTGATCTTGACTTGACTTGATTTCCTTATCTGTAAAATGGGTATAATGATAGAACCTACATTCTAGAATGGTGTAAGACTGAAATTAAATAATGACCATAAATTAATTCACGTGTTTTCTATCACATATTAAGTGAGCATACAAGTCAGCTTGCCTGGCGTACATTCCAGCCTTCATGTTTTAGTCTGTGTGAACACGGGCCAGTTATCTAACTATTCGGCCTCAGATTCCTTCTCTCTGAGATAGACATGATGAAGGTACACAATCCAGAGGATTGTTGTGAAGGTCAGTAGAGTTGCTACATCTAACACTTAGGTACAATGTCTAGGACATAGTATAATAGATCAATAATGTGATAGAGCTGACGGTAGTAGTGGTAATTGTGTCTGATGGAAATGAAGGCAATGCAAATGTGCTTAGCAGAGAGCAGTTTTTAATTTAATCACTGGGATTGTTGCAGAAGTTCTGAAAGTTGTGGGATAATATGCAGAGGCCACCAGTGAAGGCAGTACAGTGAAAGAGTTACAATTCTTCCTAAGAGAATGGCCCAAGAATGATGGATAAGATTATGAAACATTGTGTTTCAGGAGGTTTAGCCTTCTCCCCACTCTCCCAGGCCCAGTCAGCTTTCTCACCCTCCAGGGTAGCCTCTCATTTACCCTGTTAGCATATTATTACATTAGCATATGCCTTGGGGTATGGTCAGGACTCTGAATAAATGCTCGAGGCAGTAATTACTGCATTGTCATGAATGAAAGGGACAATTAGAAAATGACCGAAGACAGTTAACTTATCCAAGAAGCTAAATGTGTAAACACTGGAACTTTAAACCAGCTTTCAACAATATCATAAGAATTAAAGGATTGTTGAGACACTTGCTTTTTATTTTGTGTACGTGTCATTTATTTTATTTATTTATTTTATTTTTAATTGCAGTTTAGTTGACATACTATATTATTTCAGGTGTTCCACAAAATCATTTGACATTTGTATGCGTTATGAGACGATCACCACGATAAGCCTAGCAACCGCTTGTCCCCGTACAAAATTATTCCAATATCGCTGACCATATTTATGCCATGTATTACATCCTCATGACTTTATCATACTACTGGAGGTTTATGCCTTCAGTTTACCTATTTATCATAACAATTATTATTAAAAATCAATCAAAGTAATTGATTAAAATAGGCTTGTCAATGTCAATATTTTAAAAGATTCATTTGTTTTAGGATCCCCGGGGATCCTTACACCTTGGGGTAATGCACCATAGATAGATGGGGGAGAGCTTATCTCTTGTTGTTGTTAGTAAGAGAAAGGTCAGAGTGAAAGGGCCAGAGTCACAGGATAACTACCTGGTGTTCTCAACTCCTGGACTTTTCCTATGGAGAAAGAGGAAGTGTGAATGTTGAGGATCTAGAAATTGACTTGCTAAAAATTCTTCATTCTCTGTGTCCCTTATATTGCTTTCTGTGCCCCTAGGGTTAATTGAACCCCAGATTGCATACTGCTGCTCAAAGAGAATTTTTAGTTTTCACTTTCTACTTCTCACTGAGATGGGACTACATATTATTTTGAAATAAACACCTGTTCTCTCTTCTCTCTCTCTCTTTTTTTTAAATAATAATAGTCACAACTGACATTTGTACTTCACTTTTTAATTTATGTCACTTTAATGTGTAAAAATCAATAAATGAGGAGAAACCTCAATTAAAATGGAGTCAGGAAGACCGAAGGGGGAGCTCTCCTGCCCTGTGATGATAGCAGAGCCCAACAGGAAGAAGAAAGACTTCCTCTTCTTGCCTGGCAAGGCCTCAGCCAATGAGAGAGATGCTGTCACAACTCAGCCAATGAGAAGCCACTATACGTCAAACTCTCAGTTTCTCTAGTGGACTCTGTTTACTATAGCCCCAAGTTCCTTTTTCCCCTTTTAAAACTGTTGCCCTCTCCATTTTTGCTGGGGATTTGCACCTGGCTGGCCATGATTGCAAACCTTGAATCGCAAATCTTTATTGGTCCCAAACAAATCTATTTTTGCTGGAGAAATAACTGGCAGTCTATGTATAACAAATGTATATTGCTTAATTTTCATCCTCACAAACTTGCAGATGTGTAGGTAAGGCAGATATCATTGTGATTATTTCACAAGTAGGGAAATAATTTCCAGGGAAAAAAGTGAATTGCCCCGTGCCACAGAGCTGGTAAGTAATAGAGCCCAGCTTCAAATCACCTTCAACTCGAGTTCTATGAGTTTTACTTGCATTGCCTCAAAGCCAGGTTTTAGTTGACAGACAACGTATTGAATAATGCCAGTTCTCTTCCTACTCAGGCAGAAGGCCTTTAGTGTCAGATAATGAAGAACAGTTAACCCTGAGAAAGTACTGCTGAAACAAAGGCTGGAGAGTAGCCACCAGAAACAGCAGAGTCATGACCTTGCGTTTCTCTGTCATCTCAGGGAAAGAGCTTGTGACCCCATCCTTTGCTGTCAGTCCTTAAAGTGTCACCTTACAAATCTCACTCCTCTCCTTGAAAGCAGTAGTGGGCACAGGGATGATGGGCACCCTGAGCATAGTTTGGAAGGACTGATGGCAAGGCTGTCACAATAGCAATGAGATTTTGACACTAGAATCTTTTAAATTAAAATCCTCTCTCTTCTAAAAAGAAGTATCTTTTATGGACTGAATGTTCGTGTCCCCCAAATTCATTGACTGAAGCCTTAATCCCCAATGTGATGAGATTTGAAGATGGAGCCGTTGGGAGGTACTTAGGGTTAGATAAGTTCATGAGGGTGGGGACCTCCTGAAGAGGTTAGTGCCCTTATAAAAATGGACATCAGAAAATTCAATCTTTCTCTCTCCATGGGCACACACCAAGAAAAGGTTATTTTAGGACACAGCAAGAAGGCAGCAATCTACAAGCCAGGAAAAGAGCTCTTGCCAGAACCCAACCACAACAGCACCCTAATCTCAGGCTTTTAGCCTCCAGAACTGTAAGAAAATAAATTCCTGTTGTTTAAACCACCCAGTGTGTGGCATGTTGTTGTAGGAGTCCCAGCAGACTAAGAAAGTACCTTAGTTTAAATATTGAGTATGGAGTGAGAGCATTGCATTAACACAACCTATTACAATGTAAAATTTTGTAATAGATTTTCAATGTAAAATCTTTGAAGCACTTCCTTAGATCTTATCCAGAAAGATTTAGCCTTGGAACAACTTGTAGCCCTCCTGTAATACTTCTTTGTTACTTTAATCATGTTCTGTAATCAGCTTCTCCAAATAAACAGATTAGCTTCTCCTTCCAGCAAATCTTCAGTGAGCATCTACGATGAGAATCGGAAGACTAATCTAACGGTGATGTGAAGACAGACAGCGGTGTCATTTAAGGTTGACGTAACTGCAAAGTCAAGGAGAGAGATCATAAAGGCTTAGATAATGGAAGATGCTGCCGATGTGGAAAGAAGGAACTGATTAGAGATGACATAGTGCAGCTAGAATTCACAGGCTTTGGTTATTGAAAGAATGTAGGGTGGTTCCATGTGAGTGAGGTGCAGAGATGATGATTGAATTGAATGGAAGTTTGAATTGGACTTGAAGTTGTCATCTTCGCTTGGGGAGCTTTACTTCTTGCCAGAGGAGTGAGGAGTTAGTCTCACATTTTCCATTTCAGATGAGTCTGCTCATTTCTGTCTTCTGTTTCATTCAGGCAGTTTTGTGGGCTCCTTCTGTCCCGGGCTACTGGGAAGAGTAACAAAAGCTTATGCTCCAAGCCTGTAACACTGCTCAGTGGCTAGAAACATACCTGCAGGTAGAAACAGTGTAACACAGCATTGCTCTTGTTTAGACACAGTGTAATGCAGCATTGCTCCTTTTGGAAAACATGGATTTGTGTCAGGATGCCACTGTTTACCAAATGTCATCACCACCAAAGTTCACAAGCTAATAGGTGAGGATGAAATAAGATAATGAAAAATAAACTTTTGGCGAGATGTCATGTAAACAAATATTACTGGTTTTAGAACGCTTATGCTTTATGTTTTTTTAAAGAAAGCAATAAATATGCTTTGATAGAACAGGGGAAGTAACAACAGAAACCTAGGTTTGAATTCACTCGGAAAGGCTGAAATGAAAGAGGCTTTTTATTCTTAAATGAGTCTTGACAGGTCACCCTGGTCAGCTCAATAGACCCTTTCTAGCCAACGACAGTAAACTACAAGTTTTCTGATTTAAGATTCTTCAGGGGAGGTTTACTAAAAATTGTAACATGACAAAATAGCAACATTGCTTTGAAGGAAGCCGACAGCATCGCTGCTGGCTCCAAATGAAAGGCTGCCATGGCCAAGCAGTCCTTGTCATTTCCTTTTCTCGGGGTGCTTTTCTTTGCCTCCCAAGAGTCAAAACAATGGTAACTGAGAAGCTGGCATCAGCGTGAGTGACAGTAAGTGTTCCAAGACAGCTAGCTGATTGATTGATGGAAGATGATGAATGTTGTCTAAAAGAACAGAAAGCTATGTTTCCTTTTTGAAATCATTCAAATTTGGACAACACAGGCCAACAATCAGACATTTCTAAATTTAATGTGCACATCATTTCCAAATATGCAAATGACGTTCAAAACCGCCGCCCACCAGGACTCACATACATTAATAAGTGTCAACAGATTTCAAACATCAGAAAGCTCCTTTTCCACCTGCACAGATACCACAAGTCCCTGTTGATGAAATGACACTGAAGAGAACATGGGTATGCGAGTTCTAGCTAATGATGATCATAGTAAAATTTCACACCTGTACAATAATTTCTTACTCTACTCTATGGTAAACTCTAGAGCTGGCAGCTGGGAGATGTAACTTTAAGATAACATAATCTAAAATTTTCATTTGACTTTATGTAGAGAAGACTGAAGCCTTAAGGAAAGTCCCTTGACAAAGGATTGGCAGAGACATGGCTAATTTTGGTCCCCTCCAGTGTTTTGGTGAGCTAGTGTATCAGTAAAGGTCCCAACAGGACATGGATGTCCCACTCAAAATAGGATAATTCAAAGTGGGTTTACCCTCAAAAAGAATAGATACAAAGCTGTAGGCAGAGTTTAGGGGAAACACAAAGGTTAGTGCAGAAACAGAGCAGCAGCAGTGGCAGGTCCCATCCCAAGACCCAAAGTGTCCCAGGGCGGGAGCAATTCACCTACAAAAACAAACCCTGCAGAGCAGCTGCCTTCAGAAGAGGAGGTGGCCTTCTATGAAGGGGCACAGCCAGCCTGCGTAGATTTCACAGGAAGTGGGGACCAGAGAAATAAAGAGCCTCACTTTACTCTCCTCCCCACTTCTGACTTCCAACTGGAGCTACCTACTGGCTGAACTCAACTGGAAGGTAGAGACATGTTTACATATTCCATGGTGTCAGGCTCCTGGGACAAAGAGTGGATGGAGAGCAGATGTCGGGGGGAAAGGATGATACTTGGCACAAATGCATACATTATGATTTTGCATATATTTGAGAGCAAGGAAAAGGTACACAGGAAGAGACAGCAGAAAAGAAATTGATAGAGCAGAACCTCACTATCGGAGGCAGGCTAAAAATAGCCGTGCAGGGGACTTATGGGAATTTCCCACTGACCACCTGCTTTTGAATGTGTATGGGGGAAATTCTAAGAGGCTTTAGGATGCAGGAGCTAGAATCAAAAACAACCTTTAAAATTGCAGCTGCAGTTTATTTTTATTTGAGCAACTTGATACACATATTTCACCCCACGAAAGGGCTTGCTGGCCGGCAGACAGGGCTGCAGAAGAACTTCTAGAACACACAACATTGTGGTGCTGTCTGAGCACAAGTGGGCATCCACCTTGGAGACTTCCCACATCATAGACAGAAAAGGAATGATTTAGAATAATACTAAGTTTTATCCACATAAAATTATATGATTTCTAAAGTGTTTCTATAGTCATCATCTCCTAAGAGTCCTATGAGACAACTGGACCAGGCATTTTTATTCCCATTTTATAAAGTGGGAAATCCCAGGCAGAGGAAGCAGTAACCGGATGGCGTGCAGGTGGAGAGGGGCCTCGAACCCAAGCCACTGATTAAAGGTTCAGGGTTCTTTGCTCTTTACTCCCCAGTTCCTCACTTGCACGTGTCCACAGCATCAGGAGGTGTAATTTGGCTTGCACAAACTCAGACTCTGACGTAGTCAAGTGTTAGCTGTAGGCAACGCTCCCTACACTTTATCAGTCTCTCACATGATCCTGGCAGGGAGCATGGGACTTCGGGCTAGCAATTTGCAGCTTATGGAGGCACCATTTGGAAATGTGAGAGGAGGTGTTTTGGTTTGTCACAATGACCAGGGCATGTTATTAGCATTTAGTAATCAGAGCCAGGCCATTCTAAACATTTCCCAACGTGTGGGCCAATCGTGTACAAGGAAGGATTGTCCTGTCTAAATAAATACCAAGAGGTCCTTCAATGAGAAATACTTAAATTTAGATTGCCCTTCTAGAGTCAGCCAGGACATATTAAACTTTACTACATATCACGTTCTCCTGAACCATGCATCAAAGATTCAGATTACTTGGCCTCACCTCTAAAGATGATTGTTCAGGATGCGGAGTGTGGCCGGAATCTACATTTTAAAATGTGTACTCTCCTGGTTAGTCTGCAGTTGATGCTTGTGTGAAATGCTGTCCTGAGCTTAACCAGAGGGAGCACATCCCAAAGGTTCTGATCAAAATTGTAGATGTTTCTTTCACAGTCTTCTAACTTCTTATCCATTCATCCACCCATCAGTCTGTCCATCCATCCATTCAATCCACATTTCCATTGATTTCTGACAGTGAGGACCTGTTTCTTGGTGACAAATTTTCCTGATTACCTCTCCTGTCTTCTGTCCTTTGATGTTTGAACCCCACCAATTAAATCAGAGTATCTGCTGGTACGTCCCTGGGATCAGAGATTAGGATTTCTTAAAACTCCCTAGCTAATTCCAGTGCACATCCAAATTAGAGAACCAGCAGCGTAGACCCTTGATATTTAAACTTGAAACATGTGCTCTGTAGACTAGTAGCATATAGTCATCTGAAGATCTTGCCAAAATGCACATTTGCATTCTTTAGGCCTGGGATGTGGCAGAAAATCTGCATTTCTAACAAACTTGCAGGTGATGACAGGTGAGCCTCTGAGATTCCTCCCCAGGATTCTACTCACCCCACCCCCCACCTCCCACCCCTGATGCTGGGGCTTTGATTCTATTCTACTGCATTGTTCCTCATAGACATCGACTGAACAGAGCCCCCAGGAATCAGGCTCAAGAATGTTGGCTCTAGAAATTCTCCTGTCAGACCCCAGCCCAGCAGAGGACTATGCCATGTACTGTGTAAGACTCCGCAGGTGTTTATCATGAATCTGATACGTTGGAAGCCTCTACAGATTATCAGTCAGGCACATCTCTGATCTGCCCTAGTGCTTCCTAAATACAAGCTGCCACCCCTGTTAACTGCCTAGCCCACTCTCTGAACATACATTAAGCATGTTTCCTACCAGCATCCATCTGATGATTGTCAGGCCTCTGGCTGCCAGTGGAAGGTCATGAATGGAAGGAAATGGGCACCATGATCTCTCCAGTTAGTTTTCAATACCCCAGCCCCTCCAACCCCAGTCAACAGTATACTGCATCTTCACTCCTTTGAAAGTTCTTGTGACAATCCTCTACAAGACCAGAGTCTGTTCCTACTTTCAGTGTTATTTCCTTTACATGGAATGACTTTCTCATTACTTTGACCTTATGAACATCTATGCACCCTCTAGAATCCTATTTAATGTTATCTTCTCTCTGTCTCTTTCCCTGACAAGCCTCTACCAGGCAAAATTAATTACTCATTGGAATCTAGAGTCTGACTCACACTGTCACCAAATACTTATCATATTATATTCAATAAGGTGTCTATTAAGTCTGGAGATATAGATAATATTACATCATTGGTTTTATGTATTGGTGAAATTCTTGACATTGTACATATATTATTATACACATCCTATGTTTCCAGACATTATGGACACCCCATATTCATTCTCGCAAAGTCCCCTGTGGCTATGTTACCTGAGTTGACCTCTAGATTTTACCTAATTCTTTTTTTTTTTTAATTCTCAGCATCTAGCATACATCCTGAGCCATTATTTTTGAAATTCAGTATAAGTTGTCAAATTGAAATGTACATTGATTGTTCTTAACGATACCATTGTCAATATATTCAACTGAAGAAATGATGGGAGATTGTTCATAACATAGAACATAGGTCTTATCAAATGAGACTTCACATCCAGATGTAGAAAAAGCCTTCCCAATGTCTTAGGCAGCAAAATCCACATTCTCATTTCCAAAAGCAACCTTTGTGTTGGACCTTTCTCAGTAGATGTATAGAGATCTCTTTAGGATTATCTTAAAGGATAGAAACATAGAGATGGTTTAAATATGTCATTATCCTGCAGTCAAAATTCCAGCTTTGGAGTCAGAAGCCTGAGGCTTTTTACCCAGGGATACCAAAGAAGGGCACAGACCCAGGTCAGATTGTCCCAATCCTTGTAAATGGATATAAGTGAGAGGGTATGGGCTCCCTCCCTGTCATTCACAACCATTCACTTGGGCTGGAAGAGCCTCTGTTAACATGTTTAAAAGAAAGAAAGGAAAAAAAAAAAAAAAAACTACCCCAGGATATTCAATCAGAGCAAGAATGCTGTGGGTAACCAAACCCAGGGTCACATATCCAGTAAAATGATTCAGTAAAATGAGTCAGTCTCTTCACATTTCCACACCAAGACACACAGAGAGCAGCCACTGTGGGCTGCTCAAGTCAGCACAGCATTTGCACAGCCAGAAAAAGTGCAAACACACAGAATTCTCCTCCTTCCAGGAGTGCCCTCTTAGGTCATACTTATGCTACGCAGTTGCTTCCAAACACATCTTAGGCAAAACAGCTGCAATCCCAAAGCACTAACAAGTCCTTGAATCACCTGGTTATGAAACTCATAAAGTGCTAAATAGTGTAGAGATGGTACAAGTGATGCATGCTTAGTGCAGAACAATTAAACACAAATAAGCTAAAAAAATGAAAACGTAAGAAGGAAGTAAAAGACCCGAAATAAAAGCTCTGTTCATAATTTTTAGTGTACATTTCAGTATTTTTTGATTGTGTGTATGTGCATCTGCATGCACACAATAAATATCTCTGTCAAAGATTAGCTGGTAGTGCGTATAGTTTTATAATCTGCTGTTTTTCACACCAAATACATATACAAAGTTATGTATCATTAATCATTCCAAGATAATTATTCATATTTCACTATATAATAGTTATGATTGCTTAGTATTCAGTATGTAGAGAAATAGTTTAACCAATTCATTATTATCAGACTTATAAATTATTTAGAGTATTATAAATAAAATTTGTATTGAATTATTAGATATTAAATATGTATATATTTATAATTATAAAAACAAAGTTGTAACAAACATTGTCTTAGCTACGTTTTTCCACATGTCCTTAACTACTACCTTAATATGAATTACTAGACGTGGAAATGTAAAGTCAAGAGATGCCGAGAACACTGTCAAAGATTCCTACAGAAAATGTGAGCCAATTCACTTCCACTGAAGAATATACATATATATATATATATATATATATATATATATATATATATATGTACATATATATATATGGAGTTACCATGCTGTGCACCAGAAACTAACCCAACATTGTAAATCAACTATACTTCAATTGCAAAACAAGAGTATTTGAGGGTCCTTTTATTTCCCCACATCTCATTCTCCAAGAGTTTCATTTAAAAATCTTCAAATTTAAAAGTGAATATGACATCTTATTTTAGACTTAATTATTACTGGTGAGATTGTTATTGCACTTTATTGGCCATTTGTATTTCTTTGTGAAATTTCTGTTCATGACTTTTGTCTGTTTTTTTTCCCCTATAATGTCATCTTTTTCTTATAGATATGCAACAATTATTTATAGATTAAATCTACTAACTGTGAAATGTTCATTGCATCTACTTTCCTTATTTATCATTAGCTTTTTAAACCGTGAGTGATGTTTCTTGTACTGCAAAAGCATTGTTTTTTTAAAAAACTGTTTTTCATTGAATGATTCTTTAAATTCTATGTTTTACAATTTTCACAAGTTTCACACACATAATTTCATATAATCCCATAATAATCCTTTTACTTTTTTTCACATAGCAAATTTATCTGTCTATTCATATAGTTTCTGCCTTTGGTGTCTAATTTATATAACAGGATACCTGTTGTAGATGAAAAAACAGTACCAGAAAAACTGCCACTTTTAAAGTTAAGATTTGCCTTGTTTTGAGACAATTATTCCACGGGACTGATTAGTTATGTAAATATAAATAAAATATCCTTGTTCGTGGTTCACACTTCATGGACAGGCAACTTCCATTGGAGGGAAGTGAACTGGCACCTAGAACCTCACGACCCGAAGGGGCCAAGACAAAGATGCCCAGAAGGAAAACCTCTGAATAGGATCTGGTTTACGCACTGCAGAAGTAGCCCCGTGATATACCCTTAAATGTTTTGCTGTTGACTTTGAGGAAAAATGAATGCATATTTTCATGTACTTAAGTTTACAGTAAATTTTAGTGATATCATGTTTTTCTTTACCTAGCCCAAATTTACAAATAATAGTAGAATATACAATGGAATACTTCCCTTGGTTTTTGGTAAACTCTTGTATAGCCAACTCATGTTTGCAACTGATGAATGGACATAGTTTCAATATGGATGTTGATTGATATTTTTGCCTCTGTTAATGTGTAGGACAAAATTGAAACAAACAATAAAACATTTCTCACAACTTTGATTTGCCGATTACCAAACCAATTTATTTGCTGAATCAGATAAATAATTTTCAAATACTGGAATATTTCCTCAAATTTATTATGCTATTCACAATATAGTGACTATGGACTTGATAAGTTTTAATTTAATCTGTATCACTGACATTTTCTTCATCATTTTCTTAACCATCAACAGAACAATAAACCAAGCCCTGATTTGTAGTATTTGCTGATTTCAGCGGTAAGTATTTTCACCACGATCAATTTCAAGCTATAAACATGGTGTCACTGCATGCGGAGTTGGGAGAGATGGCAACCTCAACAACACAGACAGCAGTGAAGGCAGCAAACTAGAAAGTGTGGATTTTGAGTGTTTATTATCTCTTGTATTTGTTCGTTTTCTGTGATGTCTTACATGTTGGATAAAATTTGCGGTGAATGCATCTGAAACTAGAATGTAGTTGTGTGTGGGACGGGGCGGGGGGGATGGTTTTCACTAGCAATTCAATCTGTTTTATTGAAAATTCAATAAACATACATTCAATTTATTCTTTTTAAATTCAGGTTAGGTAATATATTAAGGTTTTGCATTTCTCCTTGAGTGAGCTGTGGTAGCTTGTATTTCTCAAGGAATTCGTCCATGCCATCTAAGCTGTTGAATGTACTGGCATAGGTAGTTCATAATAATACATCCTTCTTATCCTCTAAGTATCTGCCAGATCTGTAGTGATGGTATCTCTCACATTCCTGATATTGGTAGTTTGTGTTTTTTCTCCTTTTTTTTTTTCTGGTAAGTCTGGCTAGTTTATATATTGTATTGATTTAAGAATCAATTTTTAAGAGGGGAGGGTATAGCTCAAGTGGTATAGTGCATGCTTAGCATGCACAAGGCCCTGGGTTCAATCCCCAGTACCTCCACTAAAAATAAATAAATAAGTAAAACCTAACCACCTCTCCCCACCAAAAAATATAATTGAAGTAAATTTTAAAAGAATAAAACTTTTTTCAAAAAATCAATTTTTAGTTTCATTAATTTCCCTATTTTATTATTTTTGTTTCATTGATTTCTGCTCTGATCTTGATTATCTCCTTTCTTGTTCTTCCTTTGAGATTCATTTGCTCTTCCTTTTCTGGTTTCTCAAAGCTAACGCTGGGGCCATTGATTTGATATCTTTCTTCTTTTACAATGTAGACGTTTGTGTTATAAAACACCACTACCAAGTATAGTTTAGTGTCATCTCACACATTTTAATATGTTATGATTTCATTTTATTCAGTTGAAAATACTTCCTAATTTCTACTTTTATTTTTCCTTTGACCCACAGTTTATTTAGAAGTTTGACCCACAGTTCATTTAGTTTCTAAACATTTTGGAATTTTCCAGAATTCTTTCTGTTATTGATTTATCATTTAATTTTATGTGATCAGATTGCATACTTGATATGACTTAAATCCTTCAAGGTTATTGACCCTTGTTTTATGGCTAGAGTATGGTCTATCTTGGTAAATGTTCCATTCATACTTGAAAAGAACATGTGTTCTGCTGTTGCTCTATGGAGTGTTCTAGAAATGTTATTTCGGTCAAGTTGGCGGACAGTGTTACTCAAATAGTCTGTGTTCTTATAGACTGCCTGCTTATTTTATCCATTACTGAGGAGTGCAGTGATAACGACTATTTTAGTATTCTGTATATGTGTGATAATTCTATCATCTCAGCCGCTTTTGGTCAGTTTTGATTGATTGATTTTCCTTTCGTTATGAGTTGTATATTCTGGCTTCTTTGCTTGTCTTGAAATTTTTTTATTGAAAAATTTACCTTGTTGGGTACTGGATGATTTTGCATTCTTCAAAATAAACTTTGGCTTTGTTCTGATATGCAGTTAAGTTACGGGGAAACAATTTCATCTTGTTGGGTCTTACTTCTAAGCTTTGTTAAATGGGACCTACACAGCATTCAGTCTGTTAATTTTTCCCCACTACTAAGGCAAGACTCTTCTGAGTAGTCTTATATTCCCCTGAATTATGAGGATTTCCATCCTGCCTGCAGAGAACAGACACTATCTCCCCTTACAAGATTTAATTACTTTCCCCTGTAATACTTTCAGATGTTTTCAACCCCTGGCTTCAAAAAGTTTCCCCATATGCATATGTTAATTGGTGCTCTGGTAAATGCTTGCTGGAAACCATCTGCACATCTTCAAAGCTCTCTTCTCATGTAACCATTTTCACTCTGACATTCTGCCCCATGAACTCTAGCGTCCTCGGTTTCCTCAGACTCCCAGTTCCATCTGCTCAACTCAGGGAGACCTCTGAGCTCTGCTTGGAGCCCCTTTATTGCAGTGTAGCCTGGAAACTCTCAGGGCAGTAAGCTGGGATAATTACAGGGCTCACCCCATCTATTTCCTATCTCTCATCCATCACTGTTCTTCATTTCCTGACGCCCAGTGTCTTGAGTGCCACTGTGTTATGTATTGTGTCTGTTTTATTGTTGTTTCAAGTGGGATGAGAAATTCCAAACTCTGTCACTCTGTTTTGACCAAAGGTAAAAGCCCAGATATATTAATTTTAATGTTATAAAATATATCCATATTTAACAGTTTATATTTTTTGTCTTATTTTTGTATCTTTCTCTATTTTTGTCTACAAGTTTTAAAATGTTACCATTAACATTTAGGTTTTTCATCAACCTAGAAAAGATTTTGTAAATGATTTCAAGTAGAGAATGATTCCTTTATTTATTTCTCCCATAATAAACTTAATAAACTAATTTCCTGACTGGTATGCAAAGACGGTTCTGTCATACACCAAGGTCTGATATATATAAATATCCAGTTTGGGAATTGTTATGTTGCCCCACTGGTTTATTTTTCTATTGTTGGTATTTTTGACATGTAGTAAATATTCAAGTTTAGAATCTTAAAGGAGTATAACGTTCATTTTGATCACATTTCCTGGTCCCTCTGGTAGGTTTTATATAGCCAAACATTTCTAGAATTATTGACACGATTTCCCAATGATGTTCACCCTCTTTGCATATGTGTTCCTGAAGGGCTTGCGTTTACTTCCTCTCCTGTCAAAGCACCTAAGGGAAGTATGGGGAAAAGCATCCGCCCGAGAGAACACCCAGCATCTGCTCAGTTACCAAGGCCTCCCGCACGCCTCCGACTTCCGGAGCTGTCGCTCTCGTCCTGCTCTGTATCTCCACTCTGGTTTTCTGCCATAATCTTTCCTGCCCTTCCTTCTTTTCTCAGTGAGATGATGGTTTATTTTGATTTCTATTTTTATTGGTAGATAATTTCAAGTCCACAGAGAAGTAGGGATGTAATATAATAAATACCCATGTATCTTCCATTCAGAATGAGTAAATGTTAAGGCTTTTTTCATATGCTTCCGATTTGCCTCTCTCTTTCTTACTCTCATTTCTATTTAAAAATGAAGTACTCTGGATCCACTTAAAGCTACCCCCTCCCTCCTTTACTCTGCAGAGGAAGCACTGTCCTGAAGTTAGTATATATCCTGTCTGTCTATACCCTCTCTTTTACTAAATGTGTGTATCCACAGTCATTTTTGCATTGTTTTATGTGCTTAAAATTTTACATAAATGGTATTCTATTTATATGCCTTTATATAGATGAATCATTCTGTAACTCACTTTCACACTAAGCCTTCAGTTTAGAAATTCATCCATGTTGACAGTTTCACAGTTAGTTGTTTTATTTTTAAAAACTATATAATCTTTTATCACACTGCCAGATATTTTGGTAACTCTGTGGTTCAATTCAGTTCTTCCTCCAATTAAAGTAGCCAGTAACTACGTATCTCATCTACAGTAGTCAAAAGGAGGTTTTTGTGGCTCCATGTCCTAGCTACCACACCCCTGGGACATGCTAGGCAATCATGTTGCTTATTATTGAACAATAAATCTATTTCGCCTGTTCTTCTCTCTCTTCTTTCTGTCTTTTCTCCATCCCCCTTCCCTTTCTTTTTTACTACCTTCTATCTCTTCTCCCATTCTTTTATTAGTCATTGATGACATCAATTCCCACTCTCAGTTTATGTTTCCAAATTGTTTCCTCCTACTTTCTTGCGTGCAGACTCCTGGCCTATTCTCGCCTCTCCCCAGCCATGTTCTCAACTGACATATGGAGGGTTTTTCTTACGATCTTCCCTCAACTTAGAATTCTCTTTCTTTGTGTCTTCTTGTCCATGCTGTGTCCATTCTTCAAGGGCCAGATCAAATGTCATTTTCTCCATCAAGTCAACTTGAATTATCTCAACCATAGAAACTCTTTTGTGTACTCCAGACAGTTCTATGTCATGCAGTGTAAATAGCACAATATTTCTGGATTTGAAGTTCAGCTCTGTCTCTAACTCTCTGTGTAATTTCAATCAACTTGATAACTTTGGATTCCAATATCTTACCTATGAATGGGGAAAATAATTCTCATTCCAACAAAGTGTTATATTGGATCAAAATAACAATATGGCGATAAAGAGGCTGAGACACGTAGGAAACACCACACAGTTCTGTAATATGCTCATTTAATTTGTGCATACACAGAGAAAGAGAGCATGAAAAAGTTTATGTGATGAACATGAGCTTGAAGGGGAGATACGCCCTTCCTATTTCTTTGGTCAGACCCGGGTCCTGAGTACCATGGATTCTATAATCATCTCACTGGGCTACATGTGAGATTAATGTTTTAAAGTTTGCATATGCTTAGTGCCTAAATGCAAATTAACTACTTCATCTGCTGTTCGATTAAAGAAACAGCAATCTGTTCCAGCCCTGAATGAAAAATTCAGTGCATTAGACCTATTGAGAGACAGAAAGATAGTCTCCAGTTTTATGGGACTTGAAAGGATTAGTTTTGACTGTGGACAATTTCAGACTTTGAAACATCATCTCTGCCTAAAATGTCCTAGCTCTGCCCTGAGTAAATGGCTGAAGGTGGAGAGAAAGATGAGCACTGAGATTTCCAGCTTCTAGCTTGGGTTTCTGGGTAGATAATGGTACAGTTATTAAATATAAGGAACACGTGCAGAGGCAAAAGTTTCAATGCTGTATTAATAAGAAACAGAAACAAACTCTGGCAGAAACTTGGATACCTCTGAGTTCCTGGCAACAGGAGATTTCCTGGAACTGCCATAAAAGTGATTAAGCTCTAGCCATCTATGTTTCCTAGTTTCTCCACTCAGGTTTCAAGTTTCTGGAAAACAGAATGTGATTGGCCCAACCTACACCTGTCAACTTTATTCACTCATGTGAAAGGAAATGTCATAGGCCAAACAGTGTCTCCAATCTACTTCTACTTCAGGAGAAAGAATAATTCAGTTTTCTGACATGTTAAATTTGAGGTCCTTATGGGAGAGATCACCAGGGTCATTTGGTTATACAGGTCTGCAGTTGTTAAGAAAAAAATCAGTACCAAAAATAGAGACATTGGAATCAACAATACATAGAACTCATGGGAAATTTGAATTTGTGTGCAGACTGAGCAAATGGCTACAGACAGAACATTTGAGAACATTTTAAGAAGCAAGCAGAGAAGGAGGAAGAAGATGCCCAGAGATTGAGAAGAGTCTGAAAGCTAAAGAGCAAGGAATATGCGAGGGCTGGAGGGAGGGCTTATAGAAATGCAGCAGTGACCCAGAAGTTTCTCCACTCCAGAAATGCATCCTTTCTTTGAAGTCTTATAACCAAAGAAATACATTTCAGGTGAGGAAATTACTATTTTCCAAGAGAAAATATTCTCTTGGAAATTCTCCATGTTCTGAGGGTGGAGTTTCCAGCCCTGTGCCGTCAAAAGTCACGCATGCCCAGCCGGAGGGTTGGTGGTCTCAACCAGTCTTACCTGGCTCGAGCTCTAACTAGACAAAGCTGACTCCAAGTCCCTGAAAAGCAACTTGGGCAAACATCCTAATGTTTAGGCTACATGATCCTTGGAGAACATGCAAGTTTTTGTGAAAACATTAAAGTGAGCTTGATTGGTGAAGGCAGGTTACTGTTCATTATCATTAAGTAAGTTATAGTTGAAAGGATCTGACTGGTGACTGTCCTCAACTTCAATAGGAACCCATGGGACTGCAATGTTCTATCTGTAGCATTGGTGGGCATCTCCAGCCAGCAATAGGAATCTGGACAGCAGGAGACTCTCCAGTAAAAAACCTTGAGAATTCATATAGAAATGGAAGAAAATGTCATAAATTAAAATACCATGGGTTTATTTTTGTGTGTGTGGCCCAATAGGTTGAGGGTGACATGTCCTAGCATGTGAGATTCTGTTGATTTTTTACATATAAGGAATGAGGGGTAACAATTCTGACCTAAAATATTGTTTTCTTATAGAAAGTGGTAGGCATTTAAGAACTCAGTCTTTGTTTTTTTTTTTTTTTAATAAACCTGGGAAGAGAGAGAAGTTACATTTGCAAGTTTAATCACTGCATCAGTTTTCACAATAAGCAGCCAGCCAGTTGTGTGATCGAATTGAACCTCCTTTTTGCTTTTGTTCTTCATGCAGCCTTGTATGTGTCAACATCATCATGTCAGGAGAAGATCTGACAGGATCAAATACTTAAATGGGTATAAAAGAAACTACAAAAGCTCATCCAATCCAAACATCTCAAAATACAGTATTTATAGTAGGAATAAAAAGGAGAAATATTAATATTCAGCCCTAAATTCTAGGTGAATGTGGGATGTGTGAAAAACCTGACTACACCTAAAAGTACTCAGATAAACAGCACTTCTTAGTAAAAAACATTTTTCTTTTCAGTTAGCGTAACTTTTTTTAAGAGTTTAAAAATACTTTAAGACATTTCTCATGTTTTTGGATGGGACCAAACTTTGACTAAAGGTTAAATTTTGCCTCAGAATCTGCCACTGGAGTTTATGATTAGAAAGTCTATTTTAATCTATAAAATATGAACAAAATCAGACTGTATAATTTCATAAAGGAGCACTATTGCATTACTTTTGATATAAGCTAAACAAAGTTTGATTGATATTATCCTATTGACACCAAAGGGACTTTAGTAAACATAGGTTTTTAAAGCCCGCTACTAACCAATAGCTAATATTTTCTGTAGATTTTTATGAATTAAGAATTGCGTCCTGTGTCAGTGGTGGGTTTGATTTTGGGGGCTGAATCCCCGAATAGGTCCTTTAACTTATCTTTGTTCTCAGGTACAGACAAACAAAAATATTAACCCTCCCCCACTGTAAGGCAAATGTGTGACCCTGGATGCAGAGCAAGGGCTTATGGGAAGCTCTCTAGATATCCACACCACACTTGGAAAATAGAGTTTGTGTACGTTGGATGGTAGATATCTGACACATTCTGTGCCCAAGATAAACAGCTATGGATGAAGGAAGGTAATCAGAAAAGAACTTTGCTTGTCCAGTGTCACATGATCAGGAAGAGCTGGGACTCAATTTCCTGACCTAGTGACATGTTTCCACTAAATCACATGGCTTTACTCTGATTTGGCATTTGGTATCGGTTTACCTTCTGATTAGTGTGGTATAATGGAGAACAGTAAAACAGCACAGATTCCAAAGTCAGAAGAACCTGGATGCGAATCCTGGCTCTGGCATGTATTAGCTATCTCACTTAATCAGATGATTTATGTTCTCTGCATCTCAGCTTCTCAGCTATAAATTCCTTAATTTTAAATAATAATATTTACCTCATAGCACTGCTATTAGAATTGATTGAGATAATACATATAGTTCATTATACAATGACCAGCACATAGTAGGTCCTCAACAAATAGCAGTCCTCTCTCTTCTTTAGCAAAAGAAAAAATGTATATTGTTTATTAGTCAATAGTTTATTACTGATTGCTAGTAACAGAAACTCAACACAAGTCAAGTAGGATAAAAAGAAGCACGTATTGCTCATATAAACTCTGGGAGAAGCAGACAGCCTGATAGATGTTTGGAACCAAGGATCTGAGTTTCGTCAGTACCCTCTCCACCTCTCCTCTCGGCTTCTTTCTGATTGCTGCCCTGTTCCGGCAGCTCACATCACCCTTTCACTTGGCAAATCCCAGGTCACATCTCCCTGCCTTGCCACCACAGAGGCACCGGGCCAATTTCTCTGGTTTCAGATCGAAACACCTGATTCCAATTGGTCACTGCATTCCTGGACCAGTCAACTGAGGGCAGGATTCCATTATGACTTCCGCTTGGGTATGGTGCGTTCCTCCCAAACCTTGAGAAAAGACTTGGGTCACAATGGAAGCACCCACTGTGAAAACACATCCAGTCATAATGGCGGGCGAAGGAGCAAGCTCCAGACAGACACAATGTCACACCAAGTGTGTCAACTTTAAAGACACCCAAAATGATACTTTCTTATTATTTAAGGGCAGATATATGTAGGATAATATACAAATATGTATAAGAATGATACACACTCAACTTAAACAGTAGTTACCTTTGGGGAGAAAGAGAAAGAGAAGAAAGGAAGGAGAAATTTAAATGTATCTCTAAGTTTTAGATGGAAAGAAAAGAAGAATGGAAATAAGAAAGAGAAAAAAGAGGAAAGAAGTGGGGAGGGGAAGCGGGAGGAGTTAGAAGAAGGAGAGAGCTGAAGAAACTGCAACAATATTTCCTATTAAGCCAAAGCCTTAAACTCACAGCTAGGGGGAAAAAGGAAATATAATTGTATCTCTTAAAAAACAAAAACAAAAACAAAAACCCCATCCAGAAGCACTTTCAGAAGTGGCAGGAGGAGCATGAGTCAAACAGTAGATACCTGCTGTTTTTCCGTTCTCATTTATTTTCTACAAGCTGCCATGATGTCTTAAATTCAGCACAAGCATGGAACAGGATGGTCTTGTCTTACCCACTTTAAACTATTACAGACTCTCATTGGTGCTGTCGGACCGCCTATTCAACAAAGAAGTTCCTTCTTGATTATGATGACGCACAGTATTAGAATAGATACTGAAATAAAGTCTGACTGGTTGAAAAAATGCTACCATAATCAGTAATCTCTTGAGATAACAGAAAATTAGACATTTGGTCATCCATTTCTAAAAATATAGACAGTCTTTCTTGGTGAAAAGATCTAGGGCTGGATAAACATAAGGAAAGATACAGACCTCAGATTAAATGTGAAAAGAAAAAAAAACTGCTATCTGCGGGAAAAAAAAAAAGAGAGAGAGAGAGAGAACAGACAAGGCCCTTGCTTTATCATGAAAGAAAACAAAATGAAGGAGGCTTTTATGTGAGTGAAACTTCGATGTCTTTTACATGATGTAACAAAATGCAGAGGGACAATATGCTGGAGGATAAAATTTTTTGCTTACAATTTGCATGAAGGAATTGGTGCTCCTCATTTTAAGCAAACATGACATAAAATTAAATATTAACTAACGAAAGAGATATCTGGACTTTATTTTATAGAAAGAGCCAAAGTAAGATTATTTCCTAAAAATCTTCCTTAATGCATTGAGAGTTACTTAAGGAACAATTTTTTTTTTGGTCATGTATTATCTGCCTGGCTCCAGGGAACACATGCATCCCTCGCATCCTCATCTTTAAATGAAGAGTCAGAATTAAAATATATGAAACATCAGAGCTGAGTGAAGGATTAAAACTATTGGCGGCTTACTTTGGGAGGGCTCTGGGACTGGCAGAGGAGAAGGTCTGGCGACTACACAGCAGAGAATTCAGCTGGAATAAAGGCATTTATATGGAATAAGTAGGGCAGTTGTTCAAATGCCTATTAAAATATGGCAAATTTACAGGAATTTGACACACATACATTGCTCTAAATATACTGATTTTTGTCTAGTGTATCTTCAAACACAGTGAAAGGATTTAAAAATTGCCTAAAATGCACAACTAATTCCCATCCATATTGTTTACTCCGTGCTTTTGTGTGTGTGTGTGTGTGTGTGTGTGTGTGTGTGTGTGTGTGTGTGTTTGTGCGTGGGGGGTGGGGGGTAGGTAGGTGGGTGATGATTCTTTAGGAAATAAAAAAATCATTTTCTTGCCTCTTTCAAGGAGATAATTGTTGGTCTGGAGTTCCACTTTTGAAGCTATTTTCTCATGAGACTCATGACAGAGCTTTCCCTGCACTGCCCATCATAAACTGTTCTCTCCTTCCGAGCTTCCCTCTGACGGTCAGGATGAACAGTCTCAGACTAGGACTCAAATGTGTATTGCTTTTTGCTCTCTCTCTCTTAAGCCTGGCACAGCACCTGGCTCATGGTAGGTGTTAAATCAAGTTTATCAAATGAATTAACTGATTTATTAATGCATGAAGCAAAAAGAAACAAGAGTGATTTTTCAAATCTCCTATTCAAAGAGATCTTGGCATCTAGCATGCGCCAATTTGAGAAGGATTTCATTAATGGATATTACCACATGGCAAAGCATTTTGTAATGTGATGAGGGGACTTTTGCCTCTAAGACACCTGTTTGGATCTATCCCAAGTAGATAGGAGCTGGACATCACTGCTGCCAATATGCAGGGAGCTTGCAGTGGATTAGAATTTAGATCCCAAGGAACAGGTGTCCTTGCCATAAAATTAGCCATCACTATGAACCAGAGAGGTTAGAGACTGAAAGAGCCTCTAAACAAAGATTTGCATGTAATCTAGGCAAGTCCTGTGGAGGAAGTTTATTGTCACCTTATAGTGGCAGAATATGGTCCATGGAAGATGCTTAGAGAACTGAAGTTATTTGATCCCCGATTTTGACATGGCATAGCTTCTTTGTTATGACAAAACACTCCAAGCGCATCTTCTACATTTCTTGCCCCAGACCTGGAATTACTTATTTTTCCAAAAATCCCTAGTTTCTCTTAGTGGGAAATGGCATTTCAGCATCACAAATGAGTACTAGTACATTTCCATGCTACTTCATTGGACTTTATTTCTAGCCTTCTTTAATGGAAAGAGACTAGGAAGTACACATTTATTTAAAATAAATTACCTCATGAGATCATACTGACCCTTGAAATTCAAATTCAGAATTACGGAGTTTTTCCTTATCCTCTTCTGTATTGATGTGTGTTCTCTCTTTTCTTCCAGAAGGAGAATCCTAGTTCTCAGTGGCATAGGAGCTGATAGAAATGGCATATCGCACAATTAGTTATCTCCTTCTCACTCATTACACATGTAACAGTCTCAGAACAACACTAATGTCATCATCATCAATGTAATTATTGAGGACAAGTCAGCAGATTTTGCAGGTTTTTTCCTGCTTCTCTTCCCATGTCTCATGGCGGTGCCCTGTCTACTCTGTCTGAGCATGTGACTGTGACTTACTGGATGTGCTCCCCTTCAGGCCTCATTTGCTATTCTCCTAGGAACTAGTTCTTTAATACTCAACCCCCCAGACCTTATGATGATGTCTCTTTATTCATCTGGACTTTCTAAAGTTTATTCTTGTAGCAATTTCTCAGAATGGGCTTATGGGGAAAATATTCCTTGAGTTCTTAAATATTGATAACTTTTGCCTTTTCCACTTGAAAGTCAATGGTGCTAGATATAAAATCTTTGGCTTACATTTCCTTGAGTGTCATAAATATTTCCTCCCCCCATTTTCTTTTGGCAGAAAGCATTGCTGTCAAAATGTTTGGTTATTGGTCAGATTCTCTGCTGTTTTCTTGTAGTGTTCAAAAAATGTCACTGGATTTATTTCTAAGACTTCCTGGTTCTGATTCTCTTCCCACATTTATCTGTCTCTTCTCATTCATCTGTCTCTCCTGTAACACCTTGCTCAATTTTGACTGTCAATTCTCCTCTGTGTGAGGCTCTGTTCTGGAAAGGAATCCTGGCTGGCTCATGATTTAACAGGGCCTAGACTGTCCAGCCTTCCCTGGCCTTCCCACAGGCTCCTTGCTCCCACCTGATATTGGAGGAGATAGACCCCTCCCAGTCTCAGGGCTGTTCTCAAATTGGGCTGCTCTGATTTACAGCAAATATCCAGGGTCTATTTTGGGACTTTCCTCTTTTTACATCTCTTTTTACAGGTAGCTTCTATCCGTTTTTACCCTGTCAATGGTTGATATGTTGTCTGGTCATTGGTGTATCTTGGCATTTGTAGAGTAACTTTGTCACCCAGTTTAATTATATATGTTGTTTGTGGGGTTTTGCTTTTAACTGTTTGTTTTGCTTTTGCTCTTTTGTTGCTCTGTTTTTATGTAGAGGAGTGAAAAGATTGAAAAACTATACCATCATCACTATCTTCCCACTGAGGCATCAGTCTTCAGTGGTTTTAAGGGATTTGAAGAATTCTGAAGAGATATTCCTTTCTCTTCCTTCAAGTTATATTGTAGTAGGCAGCTGTCCTGAGTTAGAACCAGGGTAGGACTTGAAAATACCTGGTCACTGGATTACTAACCAAGAAGGAGCCACTGAATCCACTTTGTACATAACAGATGGGTGTCCTATCACTCATGCCCTCACTGGCAACAGAGCAGGTAGAGGAAGATGTTGAGGGATACCACCTAGACCCAGACAATCAGATTCAGAACGAGGAGCATTCTGCTGGAGAACTGAGTGAGGAGGGGCTGCACTAAATGGAAAGAGACCTAAGAGTCTTGGCATAATGTAATAAGATAGCTTTTTACCTCAAAGTACCGTGTAAAGGTATATATTAATGACTTGTTATTCCATCGTGAATGAGAGATGTCAAAGAGAAGAAAAGGGGAAAGGGCCAAGTCCACGATTATTATCTTGAGGAAAAACACTGATTCTCTAGCTTCTATTGATAAAAAGTTGCAAGCAGGGGAACTTGAAGGGCCACCATATATGGTGGGTAACCCTAAAGGGTCTTTTGACATGTCTTTCTCTGTTGTTCGTAGAGACAAGAATTCATTTTTAAAAAGTATTTATTCTTTCTTTTTCTTTTTGTTATCTTTAAAATATAATGTCAAATTTTAAATATGTTGCAAGAATGGTACAGAGTTTTCCCCATTAGAAAAGATGCTGCTCATTAGAATCATTAGAAAGGATGTTGCTTACATGAGGCCACACCACCCTGGAGTATTTTAGAATGTAATTCTGACAAAGACATTCTTCTATGTAGCCATAATACTGTCATTAAAATCAAGAAATGAACATTGATTCACTATGACCATCTAATCCTCAGACCCCATTCACCTTCCACCCAATTGTGATAAAACAATTTCTTTTATTGCAAAAAAGATCCAGTCGAGGATTACATGTTTCCTTTAGTCATCATTTTTCTTTAGTTTCTTTTACTCTAGAACAGTTACTCAGTCTTTCTTTGACCATCCTAACCTTGACACATTTGAAAATACAGGATATTTTCAGTCTATGTCTCTTGGGTTTGCCATTGAATAGCTATGTTGTCTTGGAAAGGTAATTTCTCCATCTGAAATGTCATTTTCTTCATTTACAAGAGGTTGGATATCATCTTTTTTCCAGGGTTAAAATTTCTAGGATTTGTCATAAGCTTACTCTGTCCCACTAGGCTAATTTCATACCTAAATCAAGTTATTCATCTTATAGGAAGAACTGAGAGATGATTAAATGTGCATCTGTTCACACTGCCAGAAGGTACCATCAATGACAGATTGGACACTTCCTATAGGAAGGATAGTGTACACGTAGCTTTGACCATTTCTCAATTAAAAGAAAACAATGTCAAAGGAAGAGGGAGAGAGAGAGTCCAATTTCATAACAAGACTGAGTCAATAAATTTGAGCCCAAGAGACTAAAAGCATTATTGAGAAATCGGAACCTATTAACTACTCCTGGATTCCAGATAAACCTTTTACGTGCCTGCTATACTCTTTCCACCAGAATTGCTTTTAACAGGAAATCTTCATATCCTGGGGCAAACATACAATCTAAAAGAAGTCAGTTCCCTCCTCTTTTCTCACCATTGATCAGTTCAAGGACTCTTCAGATTACATTCAACCTGGATGCCAGAAAGGAAGTTGCCGCCTCTTCAAGTAGAATGCCTTCATGGCCCCTCACCTTGCATGGGCACCAGTTTTATATCAAACAGTGGTGGAAAGCAAACAAAACCATTTCTCAGAGCTGTGAGCTTTATTTTCACAAAGTGAACCTAAAGCATGCTATCCAGTTACAGCTCTCAAAAAAAAAAAAAATCAGGCTAAGTCCATTCAATCCCAACCCACACACACTCCCTCAAACCATAACACAGAGTTAACACAATCCCAAGGTGGTCGAGTGGTTTAACCACAAATATCCTGGCAGCCTTGTGGTCTGACTCTTCGTTTACACAGCTGAAATGGGATGGCTAGGGCCCCTGGTTAGCACAGGGAAGGAAAGATCTTTGATGACCGGGTGCCCACTGTGGTCAAAAGTGGTCAAATCTGCCTTTGGGCAGATACAATGGGGAGGTATCCACTCTTGAGCAAAAAAGAATAGCCAAAGAAAACAAGAGGAAAAACCATTCATTCAGCAAATATCTAGTACATACCGGAAATTTCTGTGTTGGGTGGGGGTAGTAAATGGAAAGAAAAGACAAAGATGAATAAAACATGAATATTATCCTTTAGGCTAAGCATGGCACAAAGTAGAAACTGCTAAGTGTAACAAGAACTAGAGAAAGTCCTGCAGGAAAAGCATGATCCTTGGCGTTAGTAGACTATCGGTAAATGTGTGACAGAAGGAAGGATGGAAAGAAAGGAGGGCAAATACTCGTGCTTAGTTCTGGCTTTGGAAGACAATAGTTCAGGGAATTTGTATTGAGAGATAAAAAGAATACTATGTTAGACACTGCAAACTGATGAAAAGGAAACTAAATGAGCTTGGATGTAGTTCTATAAAAAAAAATGTGTAGAGAGCCACTTGTTTGAAATAAGTTGTCTCAGCTCTGTGTCACATTGGGTAAAATGTCTCACTCTGCTGCGAGAGGAAGACAGAGTCACATATATGGTACCTCTGTGTCGGAAACTAGCAGAACTTGATTTGTCTGGAGGAGCAGAGCTACTAATCCCAAAGGAGAGGTTGGCTCCTAACCTCCTGAAAATCCAGCCCCAAGGTATCAGTGGATACCTTACTTCCTCAGGGAGGCAATCATATCCACCTTTCTGGAGTATGCTCTACATTTGTTTGCTTTGAGACCATTCACCCTACATCATACTTGAGGACTCCATCACTACCAGCTTTGTACATCCAAATCCTACCCATCCTTTAAGCCTTCCTCCATGGTCACATCCTCTTGGAAGCTTCCACGACATTGTGAGAGGAAAAAATTGTTACCTATCCAAAATTTCCTAGCACCTTGTTTCTGCCTTAGGGTCCTGAATACATATTGCTTTTCTTTGTAGCTTTTGGTACCTTCTCTATAAGGGATAAGTTTCTGCCTTCTCTATACGGCCTGGAGGGTAGAGGATCTGTCATTCATTCTTATCAACCCAATGCCAGGTCATGGTTAAAGAGGACTCCATGGAAGTTCAACCAACTTGGTAACACACTTGTGGTGTTACCAAACTATGTTATGTTACCGTAACTATGCTGATGTCATAGAGTGAATAATTTAGATGATTGTATAAGCGGGATAATGTAGGTTGTTCTGCTTTATAAATAATTTTAAATTCCAGTGACTTAAACAGTACAAGGTTATTTCTCATTCATAACACAAATCCACTGTGGAGTTATTGGAGGTTCTTCTCTACATCATTCTGACTCAGACATGCAAGCTGAGAGAGCCTGTGTTGCCTGGATATCAGCAGTTACCACGACAGGCAGAAAGAAACATGATGAGTCAGGTGTCAATTTGTAAAGGCTGTTGCCTGGAAGTGACATATATCATAGGATCATACTCCACTGGCCAAAGCTAGTTAAAAAGCCATGTCTTATTTGAAGAGGATAAGGACATGCAATTATAGTATGTGCCTAGACTATTCAGTGAACAACTCTAGTGGTTAATAAAAAGACCACAAGGAATTTACTTTCAGTCTCCAAGTCTGAGATTCTCATTTAATAGATATGGAAAGACAGCAGCTTCTACCAGAAACAAACTCTAAAATAATTTGCCTGGACCCCTAGCGCAGAAATCATGGGATCTCATCTTAACCACTCTGTTTTTGTATTATAGATAAATAAACAAATAGCTGGCTAGCTAGCTAGAAATGTAATTTTTTTCAATAAAGTGGATCTAGGAATCCTTTAAACTTACTGTGTATGTAAGACAATACACCACCATATTGCTGTTCTTAGGGAGTAAAAACACACAAAATCATAAGAAGGCAGTGTATTTAATAATTAATTAATTAAACATTATTTAATAAGCATTATTTTTTGTGCTTTCTATTGATAGCATAGGCCTCCAGAAAAGGCAAACAATGGTGGTAAAGATTGTCAGTGGTGTTCTTATAAAGCTGGATGATTTAATCTTTGTCAAAGACAAGAGGTCTGTCAAAAGAAATGTCTGTGATAAAAGATATCATTTTGCTATTGACCTCAAAGGTAAATTGTTGAACTCCTCTCAAACAAGTATCCACGAGAATTGAGAGATTTCTTAGATTTTGCTGGTTTATAGATTTATCCCAAAGAAAAATATACACAGAAAAGCATGCATTTCTGCATCCACTGATGGGGAACAAAGTTGGAGGATGGATAAAGAGGAGAAAGGAGAAAAGGGCAGAGCTAGGAGCAAGGCACCAGGCCGGTAAAGGCAATTGGCTCGGGACTTAAGACATCTCATCTCCGGTTACTAGAGCACACCAGACAACTCTTGCAACAGAGGAGAATTTTTACCATGCAGAATCTGGGAAACAGACAGATCCTTAAGGGAGCAAAACAGAACCAGAAAGTCATTTAATGGGGGTGAGTGGAGAAATATCATCCTGGTGATCAAAATGCTTTGTATCATATTGATTTATTAAGTTCATAAAAGGTCCTCAGATCAAGCTGCCATCTAAAGATTCTTGACAACTTCTCAAAATCCCTACAAACAAAATTATCCTTTCCACCGCCCCTGGATGCAAACAATTTAAAAAGAGATAGAGGTGGAATGTCTTCAGAAGTTCCCAGAGTCCCTTTATTTGCTTACAGTCCTTTCAGCTACACCCATAAACCAGCATCTTCATATGTATGTCTCCCTAGAGAAGCCTCAGAGGCTGGTGTAGTTCTGCTCTGATGAACCTAGTCCCCCTCTAAAACTCTTCACCCCCATTTTAACCTTTTGATATTCTGGGATTTCTCTGAAGGTGTATTTCACAAAAAAGGATTTTGTGCCTTGAAATATATTGGTACTGCTGTTCCAAAATGTTCCTTAAGGCAAATCAATTTCTTGACTCAGAAGAATCATAAGGAAGACGTATAATAAGTGTAGACCAGGGAGCTGTTTCTACTTTCTTCTTTTACTTTAGGCTGATTTTCAAGTATAGGCCTTTAGAGACAAATGATAGCATTAAAGTGGGACTCTAGGCATCTGAATGGACCCAGTGACTTTCTGTTCGGATGCAGTGGTTCTAAGACTGTGATTTTTTTGAACCATAACCAATAACGCTCCTCCCTCTCCTCCTCTTTAGCCTCCTCCTGCTAAGACTAAGTCACAGTCTTGGCACACATTTGTCACTTTGGGGGAACAATTATGACCAGAGACATCCCTTGGATATACAAGGCCTTAGTCAAATAATTGTTTGGGTTCTTGTCTATGTAAAACATTTGATTTTAATAATGTGTTACTGAATTCTCTTTTCTTTTTATTGAAGTATAGTCAGTTTCCAATGTTGTGTCAATTTCTGGTGTATAGCGTTGTGTTTCAGTCATACATGAACATACATGTATTTGTTTTCACATTATTTTTTCATTATAAAGTTAGTACTAGATATTGAATACAGTTCCCTGTGCTATACAGAAGAAACTTGTTGTTTATTTTTTATATAGTAGTTAGTATCTGCAAATTCCAAATACTCAGTTTATCCCTCCACCCTCCCCTTTCCTCCCAGTAACCATAGTTTGTTTTCTGTCTGCAAGTCTGTTTCTTCTTCATAAGTAAGTTCATTTGTCTCTTTTTTTTAGATTCCATATGTAAGTGATATCATGTAGTATTTTTCTTTCTCTTTCTGACTTATTTCACTTTGTATGACAATCTCTAGGTCCATCTATGTTGCTGCAAATAGCATTATTTTATTCTTTTTTATGGCTGAGTAGTATTCCAGTGTGTGTGTGTGTGTGTGTGTGTGTGTGTGTGTGTGTTATATACATATATATATAAATTTTTAAGTCCATGTGAGATATAGTTATTTATTAACTATAGAAGATTAGAATATGAATAAAGAAAAATCGCTTACTATATTTGTTTATTGTTCATTATTGTTCAGTCAGTATGTCTGGAGATTCTTACACTAATGTCTGACTTTCCACAGAAAAGTTTCAAACTCCAAAATGAAAACTTTTATAGTTTTGAATATTACAGTCATTGTTAAAAACCTGTGATTTCCTTTCTTTTCACCCAGATCTTGCTGGGAAGAAAAATAAAAAGAAAAAAAAAAAAGACATCACTATTATCCTTTTAGTGGAAAACAAAGTCTTTCTTTTCCTGCAGCTTTATTTTCACCACCTAGGCCACTTCAATCCACTCACATGTGATGAATTATTTGTTTTCCATCTAATCTCCCCTATATCTTATCATTCTGAGCAGGAAGAATCTCCCAGTTGTAAATGGAATGCTTCTGATCAAACTTATCAAAGAGAAAAGAAATGACATCCTTGAGCCTGTATTTTTTTGCCAGGTGTCTTCTGTACATTTCGATCATTTAACTCTCTTGATAACACTTGAGATGGGCATTATGAACCCCAGATTGTAAATGAGGACTGAGTCTAAGAGAACTTGTCAGACCAAGGGAGCTCTGTTCTCCCCGCAAGACTGTTGCATTTCTTCAGGTCTTTATCTGCCGTTTCCTAAAATTTGACGTGAGGGATTACAATCAGTTGTAAGTAAATATAAATGCATATTCAAGATCACCAGCAATTTCTCCACTGTCAGAGAGCACTATTGCCCGATTATTTTGGTTATTTTAATGTGATTCAGCTCTCAAATAGAGGTGAACGTTTCTGTGTGTGTATGTTTCTGGATGACAGTGAAATTCCTCGCATAAACTATATGTAACTCAAGGGCAAGCAAAGCCACAGTCAGAGGTGGGTCATACCTGCGACTGAGGCTGCCTTGAGTCATGAGTTAGAAACCCATGCTTGTTAATGGGAATCAATAACACACATTCTAAGACCCTCCACAGAAGATGCCCCATCACTTAACATGTTAACCTTTACACTTATAAACCTGAATTTGTAGAAAATGGACAAAGGGTCTGAATTTGTGTTATAAGGAGAGGCAACCTCTCTCTGGAGGTATCCACCAGGTCTATTCCACCCCCAAACAGGCCATTCTTTCCTTGCTTTATTTGCAGATAAGTTCCCCACAAATATTTTTATGGCTGGAAATAACTTTTGAACCACACTACACATATACATACACAAACATACACACATGTATGTACACACACAGACATACACACAGATATATATCCATATTGGAGTTCAGTTCACACCTCAGCTGCAATCACCTTTATTCTTTTCAAAAACAGTTTCAGCATGTGGTCATAGGATATTCAAAATGTTAAAATATCAAGTTTTCCATGTAGAAAATGAAGGAAAGTTAAAGAACGTAGAATATTAACAGTAGGAAAACCTTGTATATGGACAACACTTGACAAAGAGCTTGCATTCTCACTGTCTCATCTGATCCTTGTAACAGGCTTATCAGGAGGCAAGAGAGATGTTATTAACCCGTTTTAAAACATGAATAAACTGAAAGTCAGATTCATGCTGAATATTCCACACAAATGAATACAACGAGATCTGAAATCCAGATCATCACAACTTAAATCCTGTATACTTTTTACCATAATTATTTCCTTATTTCTGAAAAGTGATTGTGGTCCTAATACATTATCTACCTATCTAACTATCTATCTATCTATCTATCTATCTATCTATCTATCTATCCATCCATCCATCCATCCTCCTATCATTTAGCTAGCTAGCCTTATATTTTACTACGTTCAGGCTTTTTCCAGGTACCAGTGATGCTTCTGTTTATACCTTTTGGTAGAGAAATGGCTTCACATTTGGTTGGATTCACAGACCCATGACCCACAGAGTTCTACCCATGCCCCACAGGACTCGAAATCTTTCCTACTTTCTTCAGTCACTGTGATGCATTCAGCCCACCAGTGTTATGCAGAAAATTTAAATACAAGTCTTTAATTTAGCAGATCCACCCACAAGGTTCCAGAAGCTTAAGTCAGCATGAGTCTTTGGGAAAATATCACTCTGGAAAAAAATAGTACATGTGAGAAAAATACTGTGAATTTAGAAGCATTTGTTTTACAAACTACAGATGCAGAGTGAAAGAAAATGACATCTCGCTTTGATATTAAGCATTCCTCCATAACACATCCATCTGCAACATGGTTTGCAGTCACTTACGTGCTAAACCTCACAGCACACAGATTTGCACATGAGGTACAATACAGCTGACCCCGTTTTACAGATGGAGAGAATAGAAACATGGGGAGAGTAAATGAATTTCTCAAAGTTTCTAATTCGTTTTCTGACATCTGCCATGGGATAGGAGTAAACCAAGTCACCCTGGCCCTTTATTAAAGCTAAGAGAAGGAAAGACCATTGCTTCCAGGTTTTCTCTTTGGGGAGGGGCTTGTTGGCTGAGATCTGGGGAAGAGGCAGACAGGAAACTTATCTTGAAGCCATTTTTTTGTGTAGTAAAAGCACAGTCTTTAACTGATCGTGTGTCTTTTGGGGAAAGGTTGATGAGGAAGACAGTGCCTTGGTACTGCCTGTGACAAAACTGATAGGAACAGCCTAAACAGAACGGCCACTCAGAATAGGGAAGCAGTTTTATAGTGCAGGAAAACTTGAAATGAGAAATGGAAGACTCAGCTTTGGGTCCTGGCCCTGTCTCCTTAAGCAAGTTTCTTTATCACTCTGAGCTTCACGGGTCTCATCTTTAAAAGACAGGGATGGACTAGATCAATGGTCCTCAAGGCATGGTTCTCAGGTCAGCGGCATTAGCATCACCTGGAAACTATTTAGAAATGTGAATTCTCAGGCCTCACCCTTCACATAATAAATCAGAAATGCTGGGAAGAAGGCCTGAAATCTAGTTTTTGAAGACTTTCAGGCAATTCTGATGAGTGCTAACATTTGAAGATGATCAGACCAAAACTTCTCTAGAAAGGCCTTCCAGCCCTAAGATGCTGAATCCATCCCATTATTGACGTGATGAATTGCATCTTTTCAGATCATTTTAAGGACGTTTTAGGACATTCTTTAGAGCACATACTAGTTCATTTTTAAGCTCTGTGAAGAAGGTAGGTGTTAATCTTCTCTCTTTCTGGTGGCAGAGAAACTGAAGCCCAAGCCTCCAGAAACTATAGAAAGATGTGAGGGAGCAACATGCAATACTTCTCTTCCTCAAAATAAAACACACTTATCCTTTCTACAATTCAGGGTTAGAACTGTAGCTGACCAAAGCAGAGAGTCAGCGGGACACAGGGCTGCTCCCCCATTTATTGTGACTGGGGAGAGACAGCATCTAACTGAATGTTGCAGGCCCTGGGGAAAATATGACATAATATTCATTGCTGTTTTTTACCTCTCTAGAATGTTAGAAAGATACATGAAATAATACAAGTCAAGGTTTTCGTAGTTCCTGAGAATCAAG
This sequence comes from Vicugna pacos, assembly GCF_048564905.1. NCBI lineage: Eukaryota > Metazoa > Chordata > Mammalia > Artiodactyla > Camelidae > Vicugna > Vicugna pacos. The sequence goes on along the minus strand of NC_132987.1, from coordinate 57,148,716 downwards.
ACACAGTTTAGAAACATTTCATTATGTATAGATGCTGCAGTGAGGAGCCTAAGGCAGGGCCTTGGAAATGACTCCTTTGTTTAAGCACATTACCTGACACATATTAAGTGGTGGGTAAATGCTCATTGAATCAGATTGGTCTGTGCAGACTTCTGTGGGAGAATGTAAAGAAACAGAGTGTTATAAGTGCAGATGGCCCCTGACATACGATGGTTTGCCTTACAATTTTTCAGCTTTGCCGTGGTGTGGAAGCAGTACACAGTCAGCAGGGACTGTTGTTTGAATTTTGAATTTTGGTCTTTCCCGGGCCGGCTGTACATGGTCCAGTATTCTTGTGATGCTGGGCAGCGGGCACCCAGCCGCAGCGCCTAGCCAGTCACATGATCCCGAGGGTAAACAACCAATACACTTATAACTATTCTGTACCCATGTTACCCATCTGGTTTTTCACTTGCAGTACAGTATTCAATAAATGATGTATTTGACACTTCACCATCAAATAGATCCCGTGTTAGATGATTTTGCCCAACTGTCAATAATTGCTTGACAGTAATTCCCAAATATGGCCACATATCAGGCGAACATAAGTTTCTGAACATGATTAAGGTAGGCTAAGCTGAGTTCTGATGTTCTGTAGGTTAAATGCATTTTTCACTTAGGATATTTCCAATTCATGATGGGTTCATCCAGATGTAACCTCACTGTAAGTCAAGGAAGATCTGTATAACTGGAGCAGTATGGCAAATCGGGCTGTGAACAGAGTAACTGGACTGGAAGATACTCCAAACCTTAGCAGAAAAGGAACAGTAAAGGAAATAGCAGTTGTTTAACCCACAGAATTAATGATACTGGTGGAGTGAGATGGGCATCTTCATATAGCTGGAGGTCTTCCATATTGTGGAACATGAAACCACAGACACAGATAATAGAAGAAAGACTTTGTTACTCTTCTCCAGCAATAGTCAGTTTCCTGTCTCCAAAGTTTCTGTAGACAAAACAGATTTGGGAGATAGACCCAGTAGAAGTGACTTAAAATGTAGAAAAGGTAATGCCAGCAGTTGAGTTGGAGGAGGAGAGAATCTGAGGGGTTAGGTATGTGCTGGCTACACTTTATTTTCTACTCCTATACCTAATTCATCCTCTGTAGTGCTCTGTCCTGTTCTGCACCCTGGGAAATTGACCCCCCAGCCTTCACCATCTGGGCATGGCTGTCCCTGAACTTCTGGTTGGGTTTGCCAAGTGGAAGACACAGAGAAGAAACTGGAGGGTGAGAGAGGTGGTCACGTTGTGTGTTTATTCCACTCCTACCACTGCCTCTTGACCTCTGTGAGGATCAGGCAGGACAGGTCCCATTACATGAACTCTCCCCCTTACTCCGACACTTGTCAGATCCCTGTAACGTCGTTTCTTCCCTGTGCCCTTTTGGACGTGGGGTGATAACCACGTCAAATGGTGCTAATCCTGGGCTGCTTCATCCTTGTTGGTTCAACTGAAATTGCCCACACCTATGCGAACAGTCCATTCAGTAAACTCTGTACAGCTATGGTGTGGGAATATCATCTGATGAGCGGGATGGCTGCCTCAGAGAAGGGGTTCTGAATCTGTAAACTGCATCAGCATCATCTGAAGGCTTGTTAAACAACAGACTACTGGACCTTGCCCCAGGATTTCTGATCCAGTGAGTCTGGGATGGGGCCCAAGAATTTTCATTCCTAACAAGTTCCCAGGTTATGGTGATGTCGCTGGTCCAGAGAGCACATTTTAAGAATAATTGCTTGACAGTAATTCCCAAGTGTGGCCACACATCAGGATTACTTCCTGAACTACATAAAAATACAGATTCTTATAATCCCCTCTGGATCTACTGAAACAGAAACTGAAAGATCAGAGTTCTGGAATGTGGGTTTCCTCAATTTTCTCAGCTGATTATAATTAAGTTGGATCATTTCTCCAAGATGATTCCAACTCCGAAATAATAAAGGGAGATGTGCTCATTCTATGTCTTTTGGCTTGAAGGTAGTGAGAGGCTCTGACCTTGTTAGAAGAAGGAATGAGAAGCTTATTCTTCCCCTTCCTCCAAGAGACAGTTTACCAGCTTTAACTTTGAAAGGGGTGGCTTCTCTGAATCCCATAAGGAGGTGTGATCAGCTCATTCTTCTTTGTTGCACATCAGCAGCTGGGTCACACCTTTGAGTGAGTGAACCCATCACAGTGTATTCGCATCTTTGGCTCCTGTATCTGACTCACACAGAAGATGGTGAAGTCCTTGAGGACACTGATTGAAACTTACCCATTTTGAATGACCAGTGTTTAGCACTTAGCACATCTTCGTGTCATCAGGACTGAGCACCTGGGCCGGCACAAAGCTAACTGCTATGGGAGGGAAGATTGTGGAGTAAATGAATGAAATGATGGAGTGAATGAATAGATGTTGTTCCTCCTCGTCATCTTTTCTAGTATGTCAGCACAAAATAATCATAAACCTGCCTTGGGCCCGAGATGCTGATTTTACCAAGTAAATTTGCTAATGCTGTGGGCCTTGAAGTGAGTTGAATGGCCCCATAGATCTTTTTTGTCTCTTAACTTCTTGGTTCAACAAGTAATTGAGAGGAATCAATCTCCCACTGACTGACAGCTTTGACAGCTGCTGTTCTCGAGATGTCAAGCATAATCTGTCATTCTCTTACCAACTTAAAACTGAACAGAGACATATGCACTGTCAGTCTCATTTGTCTGATCTTGCTCCTGGTCCCCAGTCCCCTCACTCCTGCCCTGTTTTATACTCCCTCCTCCCACCCCCGCCTCATGTCAGCCAAGTGCCTTCAAATTCTGAGCAATTCCGAAGCTCCTGTGCCCCGAGCTAGGAGCTGGATTAGAGCTCATCTTCTCTGACTATTATTACAGCACGTTTACAGTGGAGCCTCCAGCTTTGCACACTAATAGGGCATCATAAATGTGAATCTGTTCAAATAATAAACGAATCTTCACTCTACACTTAGCCAAGGGAAGTGGATATTAAAATGAATAAGAGTAATAATAAAAAGTGCGCTAGCAGCATGGGTATAATTAAACTGAATAGCTCACACACAAAAAATAAAGCTCAGAACATTGCCTTCCTCTGGGACACACCCCAGTACACCCAGACCTCGCCTCAGAAAGGTATGCACCGCTTGTCATCCTAACATTAAGCAAACACCTACACTCACCTTCCCGTCTACATTAAGGAGATGAATTTGGCTTCCTGAGTCAAAAAGTCTTCCAGGTCTTGGAAGCAGGGAGAAAACCACCAATTTTTTCTATTCTCAGTATTCAGGAAAGCAAAACGCAATTCCTTGAACTGACAGGATCAGTGCTTCTAAAGGTGAGGTGTATCCGACCTGCAGTCGGCGTCTTAAGTGCATTTGCACCTGTGCTGGAAAAAGTAGCCAGCAGCATGGTAGGTGTATTTCAACCTTTCAAGCTGCTCTGCAGATCACCTGAGGAACTCTCCCTTCTAGAAAGTTCACTGGGGAAGTATTAGTTCTGAGGGTGCTCAGGCACTGTGGGTGGGGCTGCTGTCACCTGCACTTTCTCCCCTGCAGCCACTTAAAACCCCGTGAAGGGGGAGGGTATAGAGCTCAGTGGTAGAGCGTGTGCTTAGCACGAAAGAGGTCCTGGGTTCAGCAGCTGGGTCCTAGCACCTCCATTTAAAAAAAAATACATAAACCTAATTACCTCTTCCCCTAAAAAATCTTAAAACAAAACAAAACAAAAAAACCAAACTGCGTGAAGAGCCAGTTACCCCAATTAGGTTACACCTACCTTCCTTTCTCAAGAGCTTTGGGTCCCAGTTACCCCTAGCATGAAAATTAAGAGGTATTTCCTCATTACCCTTAGTCAGGCGAGCTCGTGAGAGCGCAGCCTCTGGGTCATCTTGGCCTTTGGGAACTTTGTGCCTGCATGTGGCCCTTTTCCTCCAAAGAAGCTGCTTACAGAGGCCTCTCCTAGGATTCTCTCCTTTAAAGGAAATGGAATATTCACCATACACTTAATGTGTGTGCGATGTATGTATTTATTTTTAACCACAATAGATCCTCTTGTTCTTCACTTCACTTTCCTGTACTTTTGAGATTCCCGTAACTTTCATCTAGAGAAGCCAAAAGGGAAAGCTCACACATCTCCATGGACCTGAGGGATTAAATCTCTGTTTTTCTTCTTTCATAGTCCTTTTAAACTTGGCAAAAAAACAAAACCCTCCAAGGTGAAGCGTGGCTTGATAAGGGTTTTCCTCCTCCATCCACTCAGTGATCACAGTCAACTGCTGGGTCTTTACCAGTTTCACGGAAAAGGGGGTTCTTCAGGCAAAGGCAGAGCTTGCTCTGATGCCCTGAATGATAGTCGGCAGAGCTGCCAAGCAGAGAAGACCTTTGTCTGACATCACTAAGAACGCTCAAGTCACATTACTGCAGTTTTTGTTGAAAGTTGTCTGTTTCTCTTGTGTTGTACTTAGTATTCACAGTATTAACCATATTTATCATGGAACCCTAAAAACATTAAGCCTAAATAAGTCAGGGTTAATTGCTCATAGTTTTATGCAAACACCCCTTATCACATGAGTGATTTTGAGAATTCACTTGCTTTTTCTAAGTGTGTATACATCCCTGGTGACAGAGGTATTGAGGCACGATGTTAAATGCGCCTTTAAACTTTCATGCTCTCTGAGTTACACTCTCAATGACTGATGATTACCAAAGTGTTTGTTGCCTCTACTCAAATAGATAAGCAAGAGGCAAACAAGGATGTTTATGCACACGGAATTAGTACATGTGTGTTACGCACGGAAGATGATCCCTGAGAGCATATTGGAACTCTTGCCTTAACATTTAATTAACTTTATATTGGGATTTATTTCATTTTCCAGGGTGAAATGAATAGAAGTTGTAGACTTGGAATTTTGAGCCCTAGTTTTTGACCCTAGTTTTCCTATTTAATTTTACTGTATGACTGTGGGCAAGCCATTTAACTTCGACGAGCCTCAGTGACTTCATCTGTGAAACGGGAGCAGATGGCAGGCTAGGGAAAGAGGAGAGATTTGATATTACATTTCTCTGAGTGCTTCTAGGCCTATCCTTCAGTGAGATAGAAATCTGACATAAGTTTTTAAGTACCCATATCTTTGTCTATGGAAATATCTAGATTATTTGGACATAAGTGTCAAAAGAGGCAGGTAAAGAGAGGCAGAGACAATATCAACAATGGTAGAAGCTCCAGGGAGCTCCCTCCTTTGTTGGTGAAGATGGGTGTTTATGGAGATCGGGGAACAGCATGCCTGGAGGCAACAAGATGACAAGTGTTAATGTGAATCTTTTCTTTTGAGGACTTCCTGCTTCACTCTTCTGATACTCTGAATCTGGCATTAAAATCCACAGAAAAGGCAGAAGTCATTACCAAAAATGACTCTCTCTCCTTTTTTTTTTTTTAAATGAGCATCACATAGAAGCAACAACAGAAAATAAAATGTGTCCTGGTTTCTGGTTTCAAATACAAACAGCAAAAAACTGAGCACTCTTGGATATAACGTCCTCATGAGCAGAAAGTACTTTGCTGAGAAAATTGCCAAGGTCTCACCCTTTGTGACCTGCGCACACCACCCTGAGCCATCAAGAAGCAAGGGTAGGAGTACAGACCCCACTAGAGAATTTTCAGCACTGGGCCATCTTAGGCATAAATCCAATAAAACACCCAGAAGTCACCTTTCTGGTGTAGATGACACACGTTGTCAGGAGATGTCCTTGAGGCAGAAGGGTGTGGCAGAACAGTTTGCTTCTCCACTTTTTTTTCCCTCCTCCCTCATCCCAAATCATATCCTTCATGACAAATCAGCACATTCCGGTGTGGTGCAGAGAGAAATGGAAGTCAGCGCCCCGTGTTTGGGTACCCAGCTGCCATAGACTGCCTGCTTTACTGTGTGAATAGCCTGAAAATGATTCAACTAATAGCACGATTAACTACACAGGCATTTTAATCAGCTACCAGACAGCATGTGTGGTCAAGAGACGACCTATGTGCTTCACGACCTTGAGGAGGTTACTCCTCCTCTCAGGGTCTCAAAGGGACTGAACCAGCTCTGTGGTCCTGCATATTGGCCATGCATTAAAATCCCCCAGGGACCTTTGTAAACTATTGTTGCTTAAGCCCTGCCCCCAGACAGCCAGCCGGTCAGAGTCTCTGCTGGTGAGTTCGGGACTTTAGTATTTTTGAAAGCTCCCCAAGGGATTGTGATGTGCGACCATGACTGAGAAGCACAGGTTTCTTCTGGAAGGGAGCAGAGGAGGGCATCAGTGACAGGCAGGAATTGACCTTGGAGTTCAGCTTTGACCTCTAATAGCAAAGGGATGAATATTTGGAAGGGGATGTGCCTACGTGGGGTCCCCCCAGGGGGGCCATGTTCCCACAGTCTTGCCACTGAGCAGAGGGCAAACTGAAAACCCCCCAAACTAAATCAAGTCTCAAAAAAAAAAAAATCACTCAACTGCTTTGAGGAAAACCAAAGTCACTGCTTCCCATGATAATATTTAGACCCTGAATATTACTTTTGAGTGAGGCTGCTTGAGAAATAATACTTCACCCAGCAAAATAGCACCCCAAAAGTGCTGTTGCCTCATCCTGGCAACAAAAGCAGTGTATCCCCTTAGGCCTGTCTTCGTAGGCTGGCGTTGCCATGGGAAGTAAGGCTTTATTGGGATGCCAGAACAAACAGGCTCTGAAACCACCCCGGTGTAACTCAGAGGGCTGCCTATAAATCAAAGAGAGCCCTAGGGTCAAAGCCACTTAGACACACACACACACTCTCGCACATTAACGTACTCCCAGAAAAATATTACAAAGGAGAAGGTGTGTCAGGGAAATCCAACTAAAAATTACTGCACGTAAGTAATAATAACCGAAATTTATGTGTCCCTTTCATCCACAGTTGTTAAAAGACCTGGAATGTGCTAAGATTACTTGCCTTTTGAAAGTTTTCCAATATTCCAAGGGATAAAAGAGGAGGGATTCTGCATATACAATCGGTTAAGCAAGGGGGTCTCCGATTCCATTCTTCAGGTTTCGGGCATAGTTACCGTGAAAGTAAGCCACGTCTCTCCTTCCCATTGGCAGAGGCAGTTGTACACGCATCCCAGGATATCATTATCTATCCACTCTATTTCTCTAGGGGACTTTTAACCAGTGATCACCCCACTGGGACAGGATTTGAACGCAACCTCTCCTGTCATAAAGCTCAAGAGCTAGCATGGGACTTCCGGTAGCCTAACTGCTATCAAGCTAGACACCACTTCTCCCCTCTCTTCCCACCTACTTGGTTCTTTTTTTCACCAAGAATGCCTGTCTGCCACTGAACTGAGCACACTTTGACTCTGGAAAACAGCATCTTAGTCTCCTTAGAAGCCTGGCCATACGCGAATAGCCCTCGTACTTCTACACCTACGTCGGATTTCTGACGCCAGAGTGTAAGCCCACGTGACCCTGCTCTAGCACCTGCAGATGAAGCCGCTTGGCACTGTTCAGTTAGAAGGAGGGCAGCAGATATCGCTTTCCCCCACTTTTTTCCCTCAGGCAGGTCCACTTCTTAAAAAAAAAAAAAACAAAACTTTAATAATGCTAATTGAAATGTAAGATTCAATTTGGAATCCCAATAAGAAAAGTTTTAGGAAAGGATTCCACTTTTGCGTGGCATGGAGGATTATTTCGCTGTTTACAAGCTAAAGACATCTGCAGGAAGGAAGATATCCCCGCGATGTGGAGCCCGCCTGGATGCTATCACCCTCACAGGCTCACCCCTCCTGTCACCAGCTCCTGCAGTCCCCAGCCCTCCGTGCAGTGCACAGACTCAGCTCAGCTCGGAGCTCTGCCATCAGTCCCCACTCTTGCCATGTGGTTGACTTAGGTCTAGTTCGATATCTGGAGCATTTCCTCAAGGGACACTCATTGCACTGACTACCGTGACAGCATGCCCGCGTGTTAATGACTCGCTGTCTGGATCACCCTGACACACCGTCACCACCATAACTGGACTCCCTGTCGGAGTCTTTGTGCCTGATGTTTTCTTGTTGTTCTTGTTGTTTGCTTAGCATGACAGCCTCCCTAGGACTCTGACTTTTGTCATCTCCTAAATTCAACAGCTTCTAAACGATGTGGAGAGCATATAGAGCAAGTGACCACAGAGGGGGGAAGTGAATGGATGGAAAGCCTATGTGGACTCAGTCCTGAGTCAAATTGCAGACTCTTGCAAACGCTATTCTCATTGTGCCTGGCTTTTGATTAAATATTAGTCAATGTGGAGCTTAACAAGAATGGAAACTCTTAGGACCAGTGCACTTTTGTTTTCTTAACTCTTTACTTCCTTCTGATGCCACCCATGTCTGGACCTGTGTCCCCTTTCCCTGACTCAACTTCTCCAACTCAAGAAGAGAGAGAGCTCTGCTGTCGTGGAAAACCGCCTGCACCGCGTGTCCGAGTGGCTTCAGATGTCTCTACCCATTGGCACAGAATCCTCGGGCAAGTCACGTTTCCTCCCTGAGCTTTACATGTACTCCTGCTGTTTTTACGTGAATCAAATGAGTTGTGGAAGCTGCAAAGCACTGCAGATACACAGGCTGTTTTCTCCTCTCTTCCTAATGTTATGAGACCAGAGTGGGAACACATATAAAATCTTCTTTAGTCCTTGCTCAGAAAAAAATTAGAGCAATTTAGGAAGCCCTTTAATGGCCAGCTCTGCTCAGGTCTGTCTTGGGTGCAGTCACCAAGCCACAGTTTTACAATTACTCACCTAATGCAATGGCTTGGTACCTGCATTTATTTCTCTAATATGCATTTTTTTCCCAGGTCTTTGACCCAGCACTTTAGCTAAAACTAAACTTCAAAGAAATCCTGAACTAGTGGGAGAACTTCAAAGTCTTCCTTTAGGGTCAATTAGCACCTATAAAATTTATCTCTGTTGTCACTAATGGCTATTAAACTAAAGTGAGGTGTAATGAGGCCTGATCACTGTCGCCTCTTGGGACTGTTTTTATTTAAGTGGAAAATAACTTTGAATGCTCTGCATTGAATATCCCTTGTGTGATTGGTTTAAGATTCATTAACTATTGTAGATTTGAGGGTTTTTTTTTTTAATGGTTGTTTCAGATAAGGAGGTTTGCTGCATACCTGGTGACATGCATAGTTAGGTGCCTGCCTGGCCACTAAAATAAACTGGCAAGGCTGAGTAATGAAATGAGAACTAACCTCCTAGATGTAGGTGAGTGCTGAAAACTTGCCAAGATCCAGTAGGCACGTCAGCATCAGGCAGAACGGCACACTGTCTGGACCGTGAAGCAAGACTGAGGTCCAGTCTCACCTCCTGCCATTTTGCAGTCTCTTGATCTTGGGCAAGTTAATTAGCCCATCTGTGCCCTTGTTTCTCCACTTGTTAGACGAGACTAATAAAAATACCAACCTTCAGGAGCTGAAGTGAGTGAAAACAATGAATGCAAACTACTCAGGGGACACCAGCATTTGGTGACGATGTGAAAGGATTTCTTATTAAGAAAAGCGAATGATATCTAAAGCCAACAGTGAATTTTTTTAAAGTTTGGATTGCTGTTATGTTTAAAAGCTCTTTAATGTGAATAACTCCCTCAAATGATCGTGCAATTATAGGTATGTATTTCTATATGATGTAGATAAAGTGATTCATTATGCAAATGTTTGCTGTGTGTCCTATTTATATCTTCTGATGAAATTAGCACATTCTAAATCGGTTTTGGAAAAACCAACAAATATAAAGAAACAGAAAAAAACTTCACCTATATACAATTACCCAAAGACATCTGTTATTTTGTCACATTCTCATTTAAACAATTGTTACCATCAGGAATACTACTGAAATAAAAATAAAAACAAGCGTTTTTGGGTTATGTAGGTATTTGGGGTATATATGAAATTTCTGATAAATACCAGAAAATTATTGGTTATTTTGCTCATAAATGTTTAACTCTTTTTCATTATCATCTCCACTTTCTTCTGATGCTTCTAAAGCAGGGTTCTCAGCCCTGACTGCACCTTAGGATAGTTCGGGTGCTTCCGGACAGACTGAAGGCCAGGCTTGACCTCTGCTCAGTTACGGGGGGGCTGGGGCAGGAGTGGGCATTTGCGTTTTTGAAATCTCTCCAGAATTCTAATTTACAGCCTAGATTGAGAAGCACCAATTCAGAGGGCCTGGATTCTTCCCTGGGCTCACAAAGGAGACCTGTCCTTCCCATCTGACAACAGTGGTGACAAACCTTCCTTCAGAGCCGCTGTCCTGCCAAACCAGTGTCTCCTTAGCATCACAACTTCTGGAAAAGCCACCACGACTGTGGTCTTCGGCCCCTTTGCTGGCCTCTGGTTTTACCCTCCCTGATTTCCCCTCCCATTGTTCTTTCAAAAGTCAGAGATTGTCACCAATCCATATATTCCATGGCTTAAAAAGAAAAAAAATCAGTCTTCAATGTTTTTTCTCCCTTTGCAGCATTTTCCTATCAAGTTCTCTGCCCCCTAACTCTCACTCCTCATTTTATGCCTTTTTTAATGCCACCCTCTCCTGATTTACTAGGCAAATTGATGTCATGAGAAAAAAAAAAGTGTTCTGGAAGAAGATGGCAGTGAGTTTGGGTCTCCCTTCCACCTGGCACGTGATGGAGGACTGAATGCGTAACACAGTGTGAACCCCAGGGCCCTGCTGGCCCATCTTAGGAGGCACTTTTGTTCACTCTCCATTTTCCTCTTCTACCTCTCGTTCTGCTCTTTCCTAGAGAAGACGGATACTTTTATTCATCAGAGTACCATGGGGATGTTTCCTGGAGAGAAATCCCTGCTCCAGTCGGGGAAGCTGACTCCACTCTGCTCACTCTTGTGGTGAGGATGAGCCCCATCACAAAAAAGGAAGGAGAAACAGAAGGAAGGGAGCAAGAGTCGGAAATTTTCTGAAAATTTCCATGTGTGACAGGCTCTGGAAATTCCTCTCCGACCTATTCGAGAGAACGTACTTTAAAAATACACTAATTTTTTTTAGGATTTCTCTAGTTGGATCTTTTGTTCGTTTGTTTTGGGGCTTGGGGGTATGTGTTGGTGGGCAGAAGCAGTCCTCAGGGCAGCCAAACTCCATTCCTCTTCTCCCCAAAATAGATCTACTCCATGTGTAGTAATCGAAAGACTTCCTGCGTACTGAGGGCTTACTATACGCTGCTCTAGGTTGGTGAACCTCAGAATAGCACTCTAAGGGAGGATCTATTCTCCAGCAAAAGAAAACCACTTGTCATTTCCCCTCCAAAGTCCTTGCTGATGCTTCTTTGGAAAGACCTCCCATTCGTCATGTCTCCAACACTGAAAGCCAAAAGTGTTTCAAATCTCAGTGGTAGTGTGTGTTTCTCTTCTGAATGCTCAAAACCCTTGACATATAACTCCCTTCTGATCCAATTTCTTTCTTGACTTCCATTTCATGTCCAGTGTCTCATGTCCAATAATGTTTTATAACTTCTATTAGACTGTAAACCTCTTGATGGTAAGGCTTAGCATGGTCCCTGGCACAGAGCAGTCATTCAATGAATGTTTTAAAATTCATGAATGAATTTATTCCCAGGAGTTCGCAGTTGTCTTTCTCTTGTTCCCTCTTTCTCTCTTTCTCTTTGACGAAGATTATAGGTATATGGATGAGGTGCAGCTGCAGACAGTAGCATTTCTCCTGATAATAATGTTTATTATTACTATGATTCTAATTCCTATTATTTATATTGAAAAACAGGTTTATGTATATTTCTTAGAAGTTATAAAAACAAAACTTTTTCTTAACTTTAGTTAAGCCATGTTGAAAAAGAAAAGAACTTGATCAAGGAATCATGAGAGAAAAGATCCTAATAATGCCTAAAGGATTGTCTGTTACCGTTGTGTATATAAATTAAGAATGAATATGCAAAACCACAGCAACCTGGGATTTATTTAGTGAAAATGAAGTTCCGACTTCCATCTCTTTTAGAATTTAGTATTGTTGAGATACATAACTAGAAACAAGAGATTTCATAATTAATAATCATATTTACTAATGGTTCTTAATACTGACAGAGTTATTTATACAAACAAACCCTTTTGTACTTGTGGATTAATATCTCCGATAAGGATGGAGGAAGTGAGAACACAGAGAGGCTGGGTTTCCAGAGCTTATCCAGCATCTGAGCGTTAATACTGAAATAAGAAACCAGCACAGGTATGCTTGAAAGGATATACACTCACGAGCTTTTTTTTTAAATTAATAATAGAGTTGAAAAAAATTATTTCATTGAAGAAATATTGAACAAGAAAGAAAAGCAAGAAGAAAAAGTCATCATTAAACCATTACTCTGTGTTTAAAACTTTTTAAAAATGTGGGTACATCTCCTTCCCTTTTTTCCTATACACATACATTCTATTCATACACTCTTTAATCATTTGTTTAAAACATCCGAATTATTACAAATATACACAGTTTTATATTGTGCCATTGTAATTTTTTAGCATGTATTTTTCTATATCAGGATGTAGCATTTGAAAGCATGATCCTGGCATCTATCACATGAGAATGTTCGGCTGTACCATAAAATTATTTATTCCATTTCCCCACTCTTGATCGTTTAGGTTGTTTCAGTTTATTTTTAAATTTTTGTCATAAATGATAGTAAATATCTGTGTATGCAGACTTGTGGGCACATCTCTGCTTAGTTTCTAAAGTTCTAATTCTAGGTGTGAAATAACTGCTTTTTTTTTTTTTTCAGTTTGGTAATCCTACAAAACTCAGAAAAGATACTGTTTCAAGTTACTTTTAGTATTGCGATTCTTCTCAGGGACTGAGGTTCCGAGCAAGACGTAATGGAAAGTCGTGACTGGGGCCCCAGAGAACTGGTTTCCAATCCTAGATCTACGCCCAGCCCACAGGAGGCCACCAGACTTCCTGCTCTACTACCTCCCCCAGGTGAAGAGTGGGACTCTACTTCAGTCCTCATTTTAGGATCAATTTGAGCAGAGATTTTTGAACTTTCATGTATTTCAGAATCATCTGGAGTGGCTTGTTAAACAGAAATTGCTAGGCCCTACCCCAGGAGTGCCACGTTCAGAAAGCCTGGCTAGGGTCTAAGAATTTGCATTTTCTAAGAATGCCCAGACATTGCTGATCTCCTGGCCTGGGGATCACACTTTTGAAAAACAATGAAATTGAAGCGTCTATGTAGAAGACGGACCAGGATGGTGAGAATGCAAGGGAAATGTCTTCACTTACTGAAAGCAACATACAAGGTGTAAGAATCAAAGCAGAACCTTTACCTGGAAAGGGACAGAGATAAGGATCACCTGATACGCTCACCATTAGTCCAGCCCCATGCCCTTGGGGACGCCTGCTGACTCCTTCCCTCAAAATGCCACATCTCAGAGATGAGATATGTTCTTGTTAATATTCCAGGCCAAAAGTCATTCCATATCCCATCTCTTGGCTCCCTGGTAAATAGCTGAGATAAGAAAGAATTGTTCAAAATTACTTTACTAGTACTAAAGACCAATTGGAAGAGAACAAAGGACAAGAAGCAGAAGAAAATCTACCTTACATTGTATGGATATCTGACGATTCTATTAGTTAATGGGCTTTGAAAAATTGTAGCCCTGAGCCACCACACACCCAGTCTCCCAACACAGCTGTGTTGCAGCTATAGAGTCCTTGCGTTCCAGAGCCCCATCCAACCCCGTATGGCTGGAAACATGCCCCTTTTCATCTAGTACGTGGGGCTTCTGGTCACTCTGTGACTAATGCCAGTTAAGGCCAGTCCACTTGATTTAGCTTGAGGGACATTCTTTCTCTAGCAACTAGCAGCCTAAAGCCACACACCCGGCTCCTTCTCACTGCATATGGATAGGCAAAGCAGCCTAGGAGTTTAATCACAGCACAATCCTAGCCTGTGTGTTAACAGGAATTGCACACTTATGGTAATTAGGATGTGGGGGAGGGGTAATGGCTGTTTTATGACTAAGCCAGCATAAAGTTGCGCACGATTAGACTGATAAAAGGAAACTGAAACGTTCGGTCAGTCTTTGTACACTCAGTGGGTTTTAATCAGGATCTTTGAGTCATCATGTGCGACCACAAAGGATGAATCTAGGACGGATGCATGAAATTACACCTGCTGCGCACTTACTGTCTACTGTGAGTGACTCCAGCGTGGACTTTCTGAGAGATAGTTGTCTCAAAATGGAGTAGGCTGCCTTAAAAGGTAATGGGTTGCCTGTGACTGGATGCATTCAAGCCAGATTCCCATGCAAGTTTTACTTCTTCCAACAAGTCTTCTGGTTCCTCCCGTTCCCTGGATCCTGGATTTCCTGTTACTTATTCTTCTGCTTCTACTCTTGCCCCTTAAAATCCACTGCAGTTAGAGCAGTAACTCAAAAAATGGAAATACATCCTACTGCAAATTAAAAGTGGTTTTTCAAGTATGCTTAGAATAAGAACCAAACTCCTTAACAGGCTCTATATGGCCTGGCTTATGCCCACCTCTCCAAGCTCATTTCTTCCACTCTCCTCCATGTTCACCACACCCCTAACCTTAGACTTTCTTTCTGTTCTCTGAACTGGCCATGCTCATGCCTTCCCCAGCCCCTTTGCACCTGCCATGTCTTCTGTCAGTGATGTTCTCCTCTCAGAAAAATGTTAGCTCCATTTCACCATCCAGAACACCAGTAAAATGTTCCCTTTTCAGAGAAACTCATCCCAAACACCCTCTATAAATACAGAAGTCCCTACTCATAACCAGCACTTTTAAATCCATCTTCCCATTGTATACGCCTCATGGCCCCATTACAACTTTATATTGCTTATTTTGGGTTATATGTTATTGTCTTTTTTACCCCCACCAGAATGTCTGTTCCATGACGGGAGTAGCCTTGTCTCTTTCTTACACAATTGTATCCCTAGCACTGGGGTGGAAAAAAAGAAAAAAAAGGAAAAGAAGAAGGAAGGAAGAAAGGAATAAAAGGAAGAAGGGAAGGGAGGGAGATGCAAAGGGAAGTTAAAGGTTTTAAATCACTTGCTTTACTCATTTCATTAGCTAGTGTACGTTTTACCATGTGGTATACATTTTAAGTTTTAAAGATTTTGTGTGAATGTTAAAGATCAATAAACTGACACATAACCTAATCCTGGTCGTTTCTCTTCCAACTGAATTGCCTTCTTCAACCATTGTTTTAGAGATGGAAATTGAAAGCCTGCGTGGTTGACTTGCCCAAGGTCATGTGGCAGAGCTGAGACAAGTTCTTTCCACTGCATCACCCTGGAATTTCTTAAACACTCCAACCAGACTTACACCTTTTCTCTAAAGAAAGCAAGAGAGAGTTCAGAGCCCTTATTTTTAAACCTGCATTAAATGGAAACCTTTGGAAGAGCAGCTGGTGGTAATGCTATGAATCTGGCTCAGCAAGGGAACACTGAGGTCATGATATTTTTCACATTTAGTAACTTCAAAAATATAGGGATGATGTAAACTTCCTAAGACTTGTTTCCAACCTAGTGATACTGGTAACTCTGGGCAGGAGGGTGTATCATTGGTCAGAGCAGGGACCCATGTGGCCAATGAGCTCTCTCTAGTCAAGAAAGATGCTCTGGTAATGCTTTCAGATGGCTGTCTTGGATTCACATCCTGCTTACAGTAACACTAGCAAGCCTGCTTAAATTTCCTATTAGATACACGACAAAAATATCCTGTGATGTTAAGAAGTCGCTAAGACTTAATAGAGTTGAAAGATTTAATGAGTGAACACATTTAATATGCTTTGCACATACTATGGCACTTAGCAAGTGCTCTCTAAATGTAACTTTTTAAAATAAAAAGCAGGTTTAAATAAGGGTGGATTTGAATGTTTGATTTTCTGAGTGAAATTGGCTACTCATCACTCAGCCTGTCCTGAACTCTGCTTAAAGTAACCCACCCTCAATGGAAGAATGGCACAATTATAAGTCAGACTTGAAAGGGACACTCATAGTGATCACCTGGTTACAAATCAACAAAGAAAAAACACCACCACCACCACCAGACAGAGAGACTTAACCCAGGGCAGTGACAGAAGGGGAATTAGAACCCAGCTCTCTTCCTCCCCAAGTCCATAGCTTTCTTCTCTGCCTCGGACAGCAATGTTTATTGCACTTTGCATTTGGTCCACTTTCAAAACTTTCTTCAACATTAAACACTCTTATCTCGCTGAGGATACAACAGACAGCTCCAACTTTAAACTGGAGACCCCTGGTAGATTAGTGTTAATTCTGCCTTTTCTTCTGGAAGATCTCAGGACCACAACATTGCATTCACCACATAGGGGATCACAAGTAATAGGTCACATCTAAGGACACTTCCAGATCTAAAATTTGGTAATTCCATATTCATAATGATTCCAACCCAGTTATTCTGGAATGGTTCCCAAATATACTGTGTAAGAAATACATAAAATAGCTAATATCTAAAATGCTTGTTTAGATGGCCCTTGAAAAGATAAGTCTCAATAATTTAGAATTATGTTCTATACGGTATTTTGTTCCCAAGCAGAAAGGATAAATGATGAGTTACTGTAAAGGACAGAGAATTTTAACTTCAAATGTGTTTTAATAATAGTTGTGTTGCCAATATACCTCAGATTTGGGGGAATTAATATTTTCTATTCATGGAGAATAATTCTTGAGCTAATTCTAACTGGAACCTGTAGTTCATCATTTTGTAAAAAAAAAAAAAAAAGTCCCCATGAATTTGTAATCAAAACTAAAAATTCTACAAGCCATTTTGCCTGACTTGACTCAGCAATGTGCCCCTGTAGGTTTGCATTTTTTTCATAAATAAACTAATTTTTACTATTAATTTACATTTAAACTACAGGATGTTTTAGCTCCATTTGATTGACCTTCAACAGGCATTTCAGCCTCAAAAGGAAAGCTAAACAATTACTTCTCTGGGTAGTTGGAGGTGGAATAAATTAATTCTCACTCCTGAACTGTTAGAGATGTCTGCCTGCATTCTCAGCAGTTTACCATATCAAGGAAGTAAAAAGAAAAGTCTGAAGGGCTAAGAATGAAAAACCTGACTTTGAGTTTTGGCTCTGGTGCTTTGGATGCTCTGATACTCAGATAGGTCAGTTCTTATTTCTGAGTTCAGTTTCTTGAGCTGTAAAATGAGAGGGGAATTTACTAGACGATTCAACTTCATCTTCCAAGAAGCCAAGGATGGGCCAATAAACACCAAAAGGTTTAGGAGATGGTGCAGTTAAATTCCATCTACCCTCCCACGTGCCTAGGAATGATTTAGCAGTGGAAAATAACCACGTCCCTCTCAGTGTGGATTTAGCTTCTTCCAACTCCAAGCAGCTGGACAAGTAAGTAGATGTATTGGTGCTACTGTAGAAGAAAATTAAAAGTTGCCCGTGCTTCCTAGAGATTCACTGAGAGATAATTTGGGATTTTTCACTTCCACGTTCAGTAGTCTCTAAACCTTGTCAATTCGGTCTCTGCATGTGCATTACAGTTTTTGTGGATCCTTTTCTTCCTTATAGCCCTTGGCCAGTGCAGAGTTTAAATCTCAGCCTCTCTGACCCGGATCACTTCAGTAGCCTTCCAGACTAAGCCTGGCTTCTGTCTCTCTCAATCAATTCTCCTCCCTGCCTCAGCTTGATCTCTGTAGAACAAAAATCTGACCTTGGCCAAGACCTGCTTCAAAAGGAGATGGCTGCTGATTGCCTTCAGAATGAGATCTAAACTACTCAGCTTTACTTTCACATGATTTCGTCCCAACCAGTGTTTCCAGCCTCAGCCCCATCTCCACTCTCATCCACACGCCCTGTACTCTACTCAAGGAAACATGTCCCTCTGGAGTAACATCAGACCACATTTACTGACTATTAGCTCAGTTTTCAAGAGAGGTTGGGTAACTTGCTTAAGGATCCTCAGTTACCAGAGGAGTGAGCAGGGCTCAGACACAAGTCTGTATCTCCCTGTTCTTCCTGCTTGCCCATGCTGCCTTCCTAAAGAAACCTTGCACTTTTATTTCTTCATACTCTTTCTTCATTCTGGAAACTTCTTTCCATTTCTACTTGTTCAAATCAGCCCATTTCTTAGCCCATCTAAAATGGCACATTCTCTGTGAATATTTTTTTCCATTTCTCTAATGGAATAAATATTCTCTTCTCTGTGCTCTAGTTTCTGGAACGTTATACTACTCGTGATAAATTTTGCCCATAGACCCATATAACATTAGGAATTATAGTAGAGACATCGGTGGGCCTGCCTTAGATGCCTAGGAAAATGTTAGCCCTGGAGGGCAAGGGCCATCCATGTTAAGTCCACCCTGGCATTTATTATGATGCCTGAAACTCAGTAGGCAATCATTAAAGGTCTTCTGGAATAAGTAAATACATACGTAAATGAATTATATATGCCTATTTTATTTTTATCATGCTCATTTCTTAATTCAGAGCAGATAGAAATATGGCAAAGTCAATCACTGAACACTACACAGTACTAGCTAGGGGTTGGCACAGAAAGAAAATTTAGCAAAGAGCAAGGCTCAAACTTTGGAAATAATGAATTTGTACTCAGGAATGTTATACTACTTGTGATAAAACTGATTACTCCTAAAATAAGCTGCCACCGTTTCCCTGTAAACGACTTACAGAAAGAAAAAAAAAATGCTTCTATTGGTACTGTGGTTAAAAATAGCCATTTTGTCTGAATTGCTCAAACATTAGTTGGCTTCCAATCTTGGAGCAAAATAAACTTCCAGTCCTTCTGTGGGGCTAGGTGCTGATGTGTTCTCGCATGAGCTCACAACTAGGCAGAGGGCTGGGTGAGTTCCAGAGCGAGTGCCACACTGTGAGTTTATCACAACAACAAGGACAATGACAAAGATACGAGCACGTGGCCCCCTCTCAGGCTTTTGTGGAACGCATTACTGCATTTCAGGCAACAAGACTTTCCAAATTTAGTCAGACGTGCCCATTTACCCACTGAGGGAAGAAAATGGCCCAGCGATCTAACATGCCGAGAAGATATCATCTGTGCGGCACCTGCTAGCGTTTTAGGGAAGGTAAATAAAGGCGAATCAATGCCAGCAAACTGAGTTTTACATCTCTGAGACGGCATTAATGAAAGCGGAAGCTTTCTGCTGGTAGTGTTTGTAAAACACAGGGACTCACAAGCCTCTAAGTGCCCCCTCCACAACGTCGCTCCTCTCCAGGCCCTCCCGTCTCTGCCCTAGCGGGGAGGGATTTATGCCCCACCACCTTCCTGCTCCTTATCTCTCACTTAGGGGCCAAAATAACATTCCCAAAATGCAGGCTGGAACATGCTACCAATTTTCACATGAATCCTAAACACCCTCATCATTTAGAACACTGGAATCAGGCTTTCAAGCTCTACCCCACTTCAAGGTGGAATACTCTCCCGCATCCCATAAAACTCTCGACAATCCTATGCTCTTCAAGGTACAGCTCAATTACCACTTTCCCGAAGAAGCATCCCAGCTTCAGCTCAGATGAAAATATTCTCTGAATAGCCATATCTTTTTTTTTTCTGTGCTTTGTATTAAGTTCCTTGCTCTAAGTTTTGAAAGTCCCAAGAGCAGGAACCATGGCTTGTTTATTTTTTATCTTGCAGAGTATTAATGAAGTGGATAATCAAGCACATTTTTAGGTTTATTGAATGAATGACAATGAGTAAATGGGTTTCTTGCAGTTAAACAAAAGAAAGATTTAGGTATGACTGCCTTTTCCTCATAGAAAACTTTCTGATCTCAAAGTGTAACCTCAATAAAGAAGATCTGGGTCAAGTTATAGAGAAATTTGAAGCTGCAAACATGAAGCGGCAAGAAATCACAGGTATAAATCAACCCCCTTCAAGATTCCAAATGTGCTTTTGTGCTGTGCTGGTTCTTGGTGTCTTGTCCAAAGCTAATTTTATAAATTCAGCAAGCTAGCCTTGTAAAGATTTTTTTTTTTAAAGGCTATGAAGAATAGGTAAATCTCGTGTGTAGTAAATCATTAAAATCATTGCTGGTAAATGTTTTTTAAAATGGTACTTTCCCATCCTTTCTCTCAGTCTTTTGAAAGCAGAGCATCCTCAGTGCTTCATGTTACATTTGAAGAAACAGGTGCGGAGAGATCAGCTCACCCAAGACTATGGGGCAGTAAGTGATGGAGAAACAAAATGAAAGCAGGAGTTTGACTTTGAACTCACGTTACAATGCCTTGATTAAGCTCCTCCTTCAGCTGCTTCCTCTGTGAGTCAAGACTACTCATCTGTATAGTGTGCTCCTCACAGAAATAATCGAAGAAGAAAGTTTAAGATCTTTCCCCAAATGTCCAACTTGTGCAAGGGCCCATAACTCTGGAATGCATCCTTGGGATTTTGAGATATAACCTTCATATATGTGAGATCTGACTTTCCCAAGATATGTTTTAATTTAGGCTAAAATATTTTAAGTTGAAATAACAACATCCCAATTTTCCAAAAGCTCAACATATTTAATCTCCATCAAATGAATTGCATGTGTATAGATTATTTTTTTTTAAGTCACTCATATGGAGAGGAGAAAGGAAAGCCAGGAATTAGGCCTGACTAAGCAGTTTCTCCTGAGACAGTTGTCAGTGGAGCTGGAAGACGAATCCCAGACTGAAGGGACAAAAGTTGTTAGTCTCAAAGGGCAGTGCTCCAGTTCTGTTAATTTATCATCTATTGTTTTTTTTGTTTCCCCATCCAGTGGTATTTGCTTTTGCTTCTATTTAACCCTTCCTACTATTTTTTTCACATTCATTTTCTTGGTGTCTTTGTAACTTAGTATCTTTTGTACTTGCTTACTTTCTTGATTTGTAATGAAAGCATTAAGAAATAGTCTGCCTCTGAGTGTTGTTTTGGCTCTGAATCAATGAATAAATTATTATAGTTATTGTCAGGTATGAATAAATAAATCATGATATATCTCCATGATGTAATATTATACATCACTTGGAACAGTTCTAAATGCTTTTTATCCCAAGCAAAAAAAGTTTGAAACCATTTTACGCAGTATTATCCCAATTTTTAATGTATTTTTATGCTTAAAATATACTTCAATGACACTCATTGTTGTTTATATCTAAATGGTGGTTTCATAGCTGAATTTTATTTTCTTCCTTGTGCCTTTATATTTTTCAAAATGTTTAAACATGATTAACAGTTATAATCACTTAAGAGTATTTTTCTATTCAATTTTTTATCATTTTTTCTAAAAGATGATTAAGACAATAATAAACATGTATGGAAAATGCTTATAATATTAAGTCGAAAAACACTATTACATGTATGTTATGATCTTAACCCTGGAAAATTTAATTATACAGACAAAAAGATTAGAAGTAAGTAGACAAAAATATAAACTACCATGTTCCTGATTGAGAAGTTGTGGATTAACTTTATTTTTCTTCAGTATTTTTCCAACTTTTTGCAATGAGATAAAATTGATTTTATAAGAAGAAAACAAGAAGTAGATGTTATTTGTTACAAAGGCTTACCCCACAAACATTTTTTTTTTCTTTTTGCGCTTGTCCATATGAGAGCTCTAGGCTGTTCAGAGAGGATTCCAACTGCTCTCCTTGACTCTTTCCTTGTCCGTCTCCCATTTTATTCTCCACACTGCCAATAGATTCTTTTAAAAATCACTTTCTAATCACAGGTTTCCCCTGATCGGAACACTTCAAACATTCTTACACTGCTTATGAGACTGAGTTTGAAAATTTTGGCATCAATAACTGAGCTCTCCGCTTCTATCCCCTTAGTGTGTATCTATGCTTATAACACTTTTTTTCTTAAATCTAAATGATTAAAAAAACTGAACACCAAATTCAATTCTCCGCAAGTAAAGACTGGAGTCCTTGCAAGAAGAATACTGCTTTTAAAAATAACACTATTCTCCACTCGTCATGTATCAAAATGTAATGCAAATTTCTCAGATCCTTCATGATCACCTCAGCTGGAATAACCACTTCTTTTATCTTTGAATAGCCTTTACATCATACTGCCTTCAAATTAGCCATTTATGTTATTGATACATATTAAGTATCCATATGAATGATTCTGAACAGAATTCAATACATGTCTATTTCTCCATAAGTACTCTTTGAAGTCCTGGGTCTTATCCAGCTCACTACCACCATTACATGGCGAGAGCTTCCATAGAGAAGGTGCTTAACAAAAGAGGATTGAACAAACTTATTAAATAACACTTTTCTTTTCTAAGTCATGCTGGTTTGATACACCAAAAATCCAGGTTGTTAAATTTTGTTTTCTATTTTTGTTTACAGAGCAGCAAACAGTCATAAACGTGAATATTCAAACACCAGGAGTAGATAATAACCCGTCCCTTGTTTTAGGGCTGTGAGGGGTTGAGTCCATCCCACGAAGCTAACAATCATAGAGAAAGTCTCTAATTCAGCAGGATGGGTGACCACATAGGTAAGAGTTGATCGTGTGTTTGGGGAAACAGTATCTCCATCCAGAGAGTCACCCTGAGCAAGCTGGCATTATAAGGACAGAGGACAGAGCGAGGGGATAGAGAAGAGAGTGAATGAGCAGTAGGGGAGACTGTGGCAGGTCAGACTTCCTGTCCTCAGCAACTATCCGAGAGGACTGCCGTTGCCCACGGCCGCCTAGGCATACTCCCAAGGCACGATGTGTAGAAGAGGTGGTAGCACTTGAGGGGCCAGTAACAACATGGTCCTTTTGCATTTAGTTTCCTCTTTCTTGAACATTAATAATGAGAGGCATGCAGCTCCCTCTAAAGATTAGTGGAATAGTTCTAATTCTTAATAAGCCTTCCCAGTTGAGTTAAATGGGGTCGACTTGGGATTAAGACATGTCCTATAAAATCTTGAAATCTTAGGGGTGGGCACCTGAAATAAACTACAAGGTCATTCATTCAAAGTATCAGACACAAAAATGGAAAGGGGTGGCTGAGTGGCACACAGCCTTGGTCTTGTTCATCCTGACCTGTCTCATAAGCACTGTCTGACTCAGTATTCGGAAACTCAAGGGACAGATTGCTCCAAAATTCTTGGAAACATGGCGGCACTTCCTCAGAGTCCGTGGCAAAGAAATAGTAAGGAGGAAATTGTCTCTACCTTTACAGAGAAACCAAAATGAATTTAGCACAGGAGGACTCCTGACCTCTTGGGCCCCTTGAAACTTGCAGTGTATAGGTGCCAGTAGAGGGAAAGACGGTTTCCAGGGAAACCCCATAGGTCTCCAGAGACCATGAAAAAGGATAAGGTAGCAGCTTCACCAAGAGTAACACCTGCAATGATGCTAGAGGAAGAAAATAAAAGCAGCGACAGGGACGATGTGAGGAAGGCAAGCCAAGTTCATAAACACAGCTGAGAGCTAGTCCTTGGAGGTTCCTAGAAATAATGGGGGAGAACTTTGAAAGAGTTTAGGTCCTATATATTTGAAGAGGGCAAGAGTCAGTGATTAACAGGTGGCATCATTAGGCAGCTGTTAAAAGTTAAGGATTTGGAGCTGAAGAACCCACTTGGAAAACCACTTTTTAGCCCTGTGGTAGTGAACAAGATATTTAACCTGACTAAGTTGAAATTTCCTCCTCTGTAAAATAGGGGAAGGGGACACATGGATGGCTCTGTGTTTTCTGAACTCACTGATTTGCCTTGCTTGACCCATAGTGGGGACAACCCTCCTTCCTCCATATCACAGCCCTCTGTCTGGCCTCCTTGGATTTGTTTTAGGGAGCAGGGATTGCTAATCTGACTGGTCCGAACCTAAGAGGGCCATTGGGCAGAAAAGCAATGTCTTAAATTCAGATTTTATGACCGCTTTTTCCACTCCTGGCATCCGTTCAGGAAGCTGACCACACTCTGTACTTTGTTCTAGTCTTTACTCAGGCTGAAGGCTGGGTGAGTAGACGCTGGGTCTGCATCTCCTAAGCCTCAGGCCTCAGCTGTGTTCTCCAATTCTGTTTCATAAGAGTTTTCCTTTGTGGGCTTTCCCAGACATTATTAATATCAGCACTTTCTTTCCTATTTGGCTGCTGATTCTTTGGTGAATATGCTCTTTGGCTGAGAACTCTGGAGAAGTGGACGGATGAATGGTAGGATTTGGGCACCAAACCAGCCGCGCCCTAAACCACACCCAGAGTGCATCATTGTGCCTTTTTTCATAGGATTTTGGGAGGATTAAATAAGAAAATGCATGTAAAGTGCTAAGCACAGTCCTTGGCATATAGTACCCACTCAATAAATGTTAGTTATTGTTGATAATACACACGAGTCTCAAATATTTGCCAGCGGCGAACTGTACCTGATCAGATAGCTTCCACGTTTTGAGAACAGTGCTCTGGCGCTGGACCTAAATGTTTGACTGATGGACATTGGAACAAAATAGATGTTCTAAGCCTACTGTGAATTTTCTTGTTGTGGTTCAGTAAAGAAGTAAGAATTTTTCTTTGAGGCACACTTTTCTGGGAGGGTTTACCACGTGGAAAGTTTTGGTTACACATGTGAGTACATTCTCTTTTTGGTCTTTGAGCAGCCAGTATTGGTGAAGGGATGCAGATGCAGATTCCTCAGCCCTGTCTTGGCAGATTTTGCTTAACGAATCATGGAAATTGAGCTGCATCTTCTCAAACATTTTTCCTTTCTATGTGAAGAGTTAATGTTAGGTTTCTTCCTGTAGGACTGAAGACCAGAACTAGGGGCAAGGGCCTGATCCTCAGGGAAAGGATGTGGCAGAGGCAGCTCTGAAGGGCAGGTCCTCGCAGGACATTGCTGTCTAACAGCCAACACCCAGCTTGCTCATTCTGGCTGTGCAGTTCCCTTTTGCTGTCTGCATGTCTTTGGTAAATGTTTTGTGCCTCACGCTCAGTGCTTGGGGAATAGGAGAAGAACATGAACGTGATTAGGGGAGCCATTAAGAGGAGGGGGCAAGTAGCCCACAGATGTGGCAGTGAGACTGCAGAGGGTGAACCAAAGAGCTAGATAACCAGGACATGTCAACAGTTCTGAGGGGTGCTCAGAGGCACTTCTGCAAGGGGAGACTTCTCCAGCAATGTAGACTGGGGTATTTTTTATTTTCTTCAAATAAAATCAAACAGGGCGATTCGAAAGGAAAGAACTTGAGTGTTACAGTAGAAATCCAGAATTGAGCAGCACTGACTAGCCTTTAGAGAAGTGGTCCCTGTTCCTGTGTCTTACACTTTCTGACCTTGAATATGTCCTCTGTACCCTCTAAGCTTCACTGTTCCCCTCAGTAAAATGAGGGTCAAGGCACATTACCTTTTAGATACCTCTGGACTCTCAATACTGTTGACTACATGATTCTCTATTCAGTTATTCATTCAGTCAAACATTTGTGTTGACCATGTTCACATGCCAGAAAATAAAGAGATGAATAAGACATGGTCCTTGAATTCAAGGATCTTATATATAAGGGAGAGAGAGAAATGCAGAAGTAGATGACTCAGTTGCAGTGCAAATGTGGGCACAGGGCGCTATGAGAACATAAAGGAGGGAGAGGTGCAGTCCCAGGCTGAGGGTGTTAGATACAGCTTCCTAGAGATGACCCTCAAAACGAACTCTTGTTGTCCGTTTGGCCCACGCACTCCCTTTCCTCAGTCTCATGGAGTATGGCGAGGACAGGAGAGAGCTCTTCTTGCTGGCAGCCCTTCTGGCACAAACATTAGGAAAAAACAGACCGCTAAGCGGTAGGAGCCGTAGAGATGAATCTGTGGACTCGTGAGCCAGCACAGTGTCAGGCAATGGGTTGGTTTTCAGTAGACTCAAGTTCAGATTTTGACAGCCACTTACTTTGCTGCGTAACCTTGGGCAATTCAGGAGACCACTCTGAACCTCACTTTATTCTGCAGTGAGAAGAAAGCAGTTTGGATCATCTCTCCCAAGGGCTGTCCTGAGGAGCAAATGAAGTACACTGTATGAAGATGCTTTATAAAATATATGGGAGCTTCCTCATGGGTAGGAAATACACTTTGAAGAGTCTGGTCCTCCTTTAAAAACATAAGGAGAATGACTGGTGCAGGGCAGGACTCTTACAGAGAAGTTCAGGCAGTGTTTTACCGAAATGAGGGTTCCCATCAATTTCCTGAACAAGTGGGAAATTGCAGTCCTAGGACAAGTATCGTGAGGACTGAGATTTCTCCCTGAGCAGCTCCACAGACGTGCATCAGTGTGTCTGTGGAAAGCAGGGACAGCAGTGGGTGGAAAACAAGAAGGAAAGACAGTGTCAGCAAAGGTCAGGGTGTCATGCATCAGCCACGGTAACAGCTGCCAGGGCTCCAAGGACTACAGAGCATGATGAGGACGGCCGCTGGGCTGGATTCGGACACATTCCCGAGGCTTTGCATCACACACCCAGGATGGTGGTCTTTGCTCATCTAAGCTCCTTTCTCCTGCTCAGCCTCCCCGAACGTGTGCTTTCCAGGCTGCTGTATCTGCTTTCCTCCCAGAAAGGATGACTCATGTGTACTCTCACGGCCGTGCCGTCAACACCAGGGAGAGCCCCTGCCTCCCTGCTGGGCCAGAGGCTCTCCAGACCCACGGGTTATGAAACACAGACGCTCTACAGGCAGATTCCCTGGAAA
Organism: Vicugna pacos; assembly: GCF_048564905.1. Lineage (NCBI taxonomy): Eukaryota > Metazoa > Chordata > Mammalia > Artiodactyla > Camelidae > Vicugna > Vicugna pacos. Next base: position 57,122,041 of record NC_132987.1, on the reverse strand, counting down.
GCGGACAGGGCTGATGTAGCATGTCCTGCACACCCCCAGTGTACCTAACACTCTATGTCTTGTTTGTACCTCTTTAGAGAAGCACGCTAGCGAGGGTGCTGGACGTTGAGTCACTCACCTCGGATCACCTTGAGGGAAGAAAGAGTAAGTCATCTCGGAACTGCTGGTTGCTGGATGGTACGTTAGACATGCTCCCAGGTTTTTAACGTTTACCTTCAAAGCCATGCATTAAGGTGGCTATTTTTAACAGTAGATTTCAGACCAAGGAACTGAGGCAGAAAGAGGGTGGGTAACTTGCCCAGGGTCACCCAGTGATTGTGTGGGAACTAGAAATTTAACCCAAGTCAGGGCCCCTGGAAAGTCATGCCCTTGGCCTCAGCCTCATCCAGAAAAAGAGAGTGATGATGATGTCTGGGGTCCCTTCTATTTCCACAACTTTTTAATCCTTTGTTAGTCAGATACTCTGGGAATAAATTATTTTATTGTTTCTTAACTGTGAAGACTATTTATATCATACTACTTGGTGTGTCTTCTCTTCCTGTCTAGTGACTTTCCTCTTACCCCAAAGACAACCACCATCCTGACAGCAGAGATAAATACTCTCTGCTCTTGTCTCTCCTTAAATTAAATAATGCTTATGCTCTCTCATGTCTGGCTTCTCTCAGTCAAATCTTAATTGTGAGACTCATCTATAATTCTGGTTGTAATTTTAGACCATCCTTTCTCATTGATGTATAGTATTCCACTGTGGGACTACACCACAGTTTATTTATCCCATCTATTGTTAATAGGTATTTTCAGTAATTGACAATTATAAATAGTGTATCTACAAAGTTTCTACTATGTGTCTTTTATAAATATGTGGACACACTTCAATTGAGTATATCCCTAGAAGTATATGTATATGTTTAACTTTAACAGATATTTTACCCAGAAATTAAGATCTGTATGCTGGAGTTACAGCTCTCCAGCTGTAACTGGATGAGGTTAGAATTGTGATGGAGCAGGATGGAGGACTTCAGGCATGTTAGTGCCTTATAGGAGGTTTCCAACTAAGCAAGAACAATGTACACAAATAAGTTTGGACCTTTTTCACAATTTAGGTTCCCCACGAAGTAGAGTCTGACATACAGTTTTTTTAAAAAAAATAGAGATTTCTTTTCTTTTTGCAACTTACACAGAAAGCTAACTAGGGAGTGCTTTTAGGAGGAAAACCTCCAGGGGAGCAAAGAAAACAGGACTGGGCAGAAGGGGAGTTGAACTGCAATCTAGTCGCATCGAAGGCTTCAGGCAGTCCTACAGAAAGAAAGCTTTGGAGCTGGGTTGTCCCTTCAGAGGTGTCTCAATTAGAGTGAGGGAGCTACACATGCGTCCTTCCACTCTGAGCAGTCATTCTGTGAGGGCTCCTTCTAGGAAAGAGGAATGAGGATCTTGGGTGAGACAGCTCTCTTTAGCTAGGGAGCAGTCCCAGGAGAGGGTGTGAGCTGAGAGGACTCCGCTAACACTCTCGGCACCCAGGGGAGTGAATGAGCACCTCAGTTCAGAAAGGTGACCAAAGGTACAGTGAAGTACATCACAGCGTCTGTGACCACCGTTCACTTTGGTATGTGAAGAAATGAAACTTTCCAAGTAGTTGTCACAAATGGTTCCATCACCTGAGATTTCTGAAACTCGATCAGAAATGCATGTTGAACTTGTGCCAGGTCCCTCGCTGCCTGGGACGGGAAAGGTATCTTTGAGGATGAGATCTCCAGCAGGGTCATTTCTTACGTGGTAAATTCAGCACCTGCGTTCTATCTGAGGATGGTTCCGAGGATGATTTGTCTCTCCAGACTGTGTTTTTCCTTACCTTTTGGCATGCTCTAAAAGCTGGATACATTTATTGAGTAATAGCCATTGAGATAAACAGGCCTTTAGTGGGAGGATTTGTGTTAATCTGGTTAGGAGTTGGGCTGGGTTTCATGTTTGCAGTAACTGCAAGTGCCAGGAGATTCAGATTCCTTTAGTGTCCTTGTTTTGTCTCCTCTCTTGACTCTGGGCTTCCTTAAGTGTTCCTCTTAAGAGAGAGTCTGTGCCTTGCAGCTTTTAAAGCTGTAATCCACTGTTATTATACCGAGTGCTACTGGTGTGGTGATAAGGTGTATGGGAGGGAGACTGTTTCTTAATCCTCTGATTAAAATCTTAGTCTTTCTGTAGGCATGTGTCTTGGGACTGTAACCTTCACAAATGTTTCTCCAGTAGTGTAGTTTGTTTGTTTGTTTGTTTTTTTCCCACCTGTCCCCTACTGCCTTTCCTGATAACAACGTCTCCAACCTGTTCTCTTGAAGCCATAATGCCTGCTGAGCATGTTTTATCACTTTTTCTCTTAAGTGAAGCAGAAGGCTGGAAGGCCCTGCAATGGGAGGAGCTCCCTTCCCTCAGATGTGCTAAGGCCCTGGAAAAATCCCTTCTCCTGAATCACAGGCTTTTGCTATGAAGGTCCTGGGTATATTTCATAATGATTACCGTTATGGGTTGAATTTTGTCCTCTCTAAAAGGATATATTGAGTTCCTAACCTCCAGGACCCATAAATATAACCTTATTTGGAAAAAGGGTCTTTGCAGATTTAATCATGTTGAGATGAAATCGTTGGGGTAGGTCTTAACTTACTGCAAGTGGTATCCTCATACCGAGAGAGCACCATGTGATGACAGAGGCATTGATTGGACCGATGCAGACACAAACCAAAGAGCCCCAGGATGAATGGCCCCCACCAGAAGCAGGAAGAGGCAAGGAAGGATTCTTCCCTCTGACACCAGCATGTTTCCTCATTGAAAAAAAAAAAAAAAGCATGACAAGTCATACTTCAATCATCACCAGTCCAAGGAGCAGCACAAACCATCTGACTTCACACACCATATCAGCAAGAATACAGAAGATGCCACTTGAGTTATTACTCTTATAGCCATGAGACTACTTAGCTACTTTTTCTCATTCAAACATCCACGTCACTTTGAAGAGAAGTCAGGGTGAGAATGGCAGACTAGAAGTCTGAAGAACTTAACATGTTCTTTAGACTTTCAGGAAGCAACTGAGTTATCTAGAAAGAATGCCTAAACTATTGTCTGTCTAAAATTATATGATTGGGATGAAAGTAATTTTTATTTTTAAAAATAGTTAAATATAAAAATAGTAAGTATAATATAGTTAATGATATGATAATGTGATAAGACTTTTGGTAACAGTGAAGAATGGGTGCTATCAAAACACAAGAGACATATAAATTAATTCTAGCCAGTATACTTGGAAAAACTCTATGAAGTGGATAGTGTCTAAAATGGGCCTTAAAAAAATTGAAAATTATATGAAGTATAAAAGAGAGTAAATGAAACAGCCACAAATAAAGTCAGAAAGTATGTTTCAGAAAGAGCAAATAATCTAATATGTTTAAAGCTCAGGGTGTTGGAAAATGAATCTATTAAAATTTTTGGAGTTAGGTAGAATAGTCTTAAATGACATAAAAAGAACTTTTAACTTATTTATTGTTAATAATTTTAAAATTATTATTCTTATCACTGATCACAATACCTCCATCAATTAGATATTATTATCCTTATTTTAAGGCTGAGAAAACTTAGATAAAAATAATTTTTGCAAGTTTATTCTGTTAGTAAATGATGAAGTTGGAAGCCAAATCCAAGTCTGTCTATTCTTAACCACTATGCACACTGCATCTTTAAGTGTTATTTATTTTAGTGAGAAAGAATCATGCAAATAATTCTTTAGGATGATTAGTCCTGAAAAGGTGTCAAAAAAGAACTGCAAATACTGAAGATAGGGACTATGAGTTCCACAGGGGCAGAAACCTTGAAGGTTTTGCTTATCACTGATTCCTAGGTTCAATGTGTGTTGTATAACCATGTTCAATAAATACATATTAAAAGAATAAGAAAAGAAAAAAAAATAAGAGGAGAAGGTAGGAGTTATCTGTTGCAACATGAGTTGTTTAATGGGACACGTTGATGTAGCTCTTTTGACCAATCTTGGGAAGCAGAGTTCACCAAGATCTAAAAATCCTAGTTTTGATTACCAAATAATATGCATGACTTCTTACTTTATTCCAGCCCAGTACATACTTTTGCCCAAAACTTCATTCTGTCTCTGATATGTAACCTAAGGATAATGATCAGAAAGGAGTAAATCTGAAATACGGAGTCGATGAGCTAATATGTTTTTAATGTGTAGTATTTTTAAGCCACGTATCTCTGCATCAAAGTAGATAAATCAAAGTGACCACAGAAACATCCCCTTCCTGGCCACAGAGCTAAACCATATTCTTCAGCCTTCCTTGCCGTTAGTGTGGCCAGTGAATGAGTCTGACCAATGGAAAGTGGGCAGAAGTGATGTTTATCACTTCCAGGCTGGGCTATAAACTTCCAACAGGTGATTCCATGCTCCCTCTTTTTTCCTTATTTCAGCTGAAAGGAGAGGACTTTGAGAACATACAGACTGGTAGGGGCACAAGATGAAAGAAGCCGAGGTTCCTGAATGACTACATAGGAGACCACCAGCCCTGACTTTTTATGTAAGGAGAAATAAGCTTCCATTCTGTTACTCGTTGAGATTTAGGAGTTTTAGAGTAGTTTACCTATAAGGACTAATTCAGCCAAATTCCAACCATGGTGTCAGAGTCAAAATAACGTGTACCCATAAGCATATCAAGTGCTATGGTGGGAAGTCTGAGCTCTGAAACCAAAAAACAGTATAAACTAGGAGAGATAATCTTTCTTATCTTAAACTTTACGATTGGCAAAATGGGGGAAGTATCACCTACACTAGAGGGTTATTGAAAAGACTAATTGATATAATTTTTATGCAAACCTTAAGCAATTATAGAAAGATTAGCTACTAAATGTGTAAAAAAGAGGAACTGAGGACCTGAGCAAAATGCAGCAGTCCAGAGAATGGAAAGGAGGTGGTGCACAGAAAGTCCCCTTCAGAGGCAGGTTGGGCTATTTAAACTATCCTGAAATGACTTGCTCAAGGGTTCATTCTGGTTCAATTCTTATTTAAAAAAAAAAAAAAGAAAAAGTGTTCTGGCAGAGAGCTTTTATTTTCTCTTGAAAAAATGTAGGATATAATTATAAATAATCTTACCTGATGTGGCTGTTCCCAGAAATGCTGCAGGTTGCAAGCACCAAGGCATCTTTTGGCATATGCATGCTCAGGTATAGACACTACAGCCTTAGACAGATGGGTACAGGCACCGATTTCCTGGCAACCATGGCAAAGCCAATTCTGTTTGCTAAATATTGGCAATGGCCAGGAAAATGTTGAGAATAGTCGCCAGATCCAGTGTGTCTTCTCTTTGGTGATACCAAGCTGCAAGCAATGTAGCACTGCTCTCAGAATGTGAATGGTAGGTGTGAGATTGTGATTTATAATGAGAAATATAGATTTGATCTTCATCCCAGTTTCTGGTACAGAGCTCCTAAAACCCTGAGAGCAATCAAGTTGTCTTTTTTATGCTAATGAGGTGAATTTTAGAAAGCGTCCAAGCATGGGGGCTGGTTGCCAAGACAATCAAACTGCTGATTAGAAAGCTGAAACTTCCAGTCCCACCCCTGACCTCCGAGGAGGAGGGGAGAGGGGCTGAAGATTGTGTTCAACCACCAATGATGTCACCTGCTGGTGGCTGAGAATTGCTTGGGGTTGTGTGGGAATATCCCCACCCCAACACACACACATACACATACACACACACACCCCAGAAACTGGTTCAGGAACCAAAAAAGTGGCCAAGAGAGACATTTTAAGAAAGGTTTTGCTTGAAACAAAAGGTCTTGAGTAATGAAAGCAACAGTATAGTATATAATTTCCAACGCCATAAAATAGAGAAAGAAAATATTGTTAAGAATTACCAAAATGTGACACAGAGACACAAAGTAAGCAAATACTGTTGGAGAAAAATGGCTTCCATAGACTTGCCTGACATAGTGTTGCTAAAAATTTTCAATTTGTTAAAAATATAATATCTGTGAAACCAATAAAGCAAAGCTCAGTAAAAGGAGGTGTGCCTATCTATATCTATGTCTATATCTATATCTATATCTATATCTATATCTATATCTATATCTATATCTATATCTATGTCTATATAGTTCAGTTCAAGTCTGAAAGCCTGAGAAGCAGGAGAGACAATGGCGTAAGTGAGTCCTAGTCTGGGGTTAAGAGAAGACACATGCCCAGAAGACATATTCTCCCTTTTTCCACCTTTTGTTCTATTCAGGTTCTTAATGAATTAGATGATGCCCACTGACACTGGACAGGACAATCCACTTTACTTAGCCCACAGATTGAAATGCTAATGGCATCTAAAAATACCCAGACATACTTTTTAGCCAAATAACTGGGCACCTTGTGACCCAGGAAAGTTGACACATAATATTAACCATCACAGGAGGCTCAGGACTTCAGATGATAAAGACTTTTATTGTAGTACTAGCTCACTACACATGATCATAGCTGATAAGCCCCAGGGCATTATGACCCTAAACTCTTTCTGGATATTTTATTCTATATTAACATCTTCATACTGAGCTGCGTTATGTTCCATCATGACACAAACTCAATGTATCTAAAAAATGAATTATGTTTCTTCTCTTAGTCAGATTATACACAACAATAACAAAAAATTCACCCCAAACTGACTTGAGACGAGAAGGGAAATAATAGACTTATGTAGTTGGAAAGTCCAAGTAAAACATTAGAAGCAACTTGATTTATGGGCTAATATATTTAGACCTTGCTCTTTTTCTATTTCTCTATTCTATATTGGCTTCATTCTTAGGTAGATTATATCCTTATGGAAAAAATGATAGGCAGCAGCTTCAGGTCCACATACCATTTCTCAGTAATGCCAACCACAGAGAACACTTCTAAAAGTCAAATAAGTAATAGAATGAATGATGTAGCAAAATTATAAATCAATGTCAGAAATATCAAAGTCCTTGTATATTAGTAAACTAAAAAACACACTTCAAAATAAACTATGGATTATAGTAATTTCATAATTAGTGAAAGTGAATGATATACTTCTGCTTCTGGTTAGGATGGATATAGAAATTCAAAACTCGCTAACAAATAGAACAAGCCACGTAAGCTACAAAATCAGTTTTTGAATCCTGCCAGAAGTTTGAAGGTATACAAATACTAAAACTAAAATATCTACTAGAATAAGAAAGCCACCCCTATTTTCATGTCTGGTAGAGCGGTAGGAGTTAGAGGATTCTTCCATAAATGAGAGTAAGCACCCTTTGTGCTTTTTTTGATTTATTCATATAAAAGCTGTGAATACTACAAAATATTATCATTTTTGTCTTACACAGTTAACAGTCCTCTAAACAAGTTTAAAGATAAATATTTCAATGCTTATGTAATAAAACATAATGAAGATCTTTCATATTTTTCCTGGTATTTACCTTTCTGATATTTTTCATTCTTTCCTGAAGATATGGGCTTCCAGCTGGTTTAATTTCCTTTTCTCCCATCAAATTTGTCTTCATCATTTCTTACAGTACCAAAATAATAACAATGTATTTATAGCACATAATTTATTCAGCCAAAAGAAAGCATAAAAGTATTAAGAGGAAATGAAGAACAGATGACCAAGACAGTAGACTTAAACACTACACCAGTAATTATATTAAAGTAAAGGAACGAAACACTTCAAGTAAAAGGCAGAGATTGTTAGATTGAATCTAAAATGTAGGATCCACCGTTTGCTGTTTATAACATTATAAAGTTTTAAATTTCTCTCAAAGGAAAGAACATTGCAATTCTAATAAAAATCCTATAGAATTTTTTAAAATTAAATGTGACTAGTTGATCCTAAAAGTCACAAACAATAGAGATTCTTGAGAAGCTAAGACAGTTTGGGATAAGAAAACAAGTGAGGGACATACTCTTATCTTTTTTCTAGCTTTTTTTAAAGCTGCAAGAACAATGTGTTAGTGCTGGCTAATTAACACAGTTCTGAGCAAAAACTGCATAAGAAAGTCTGCTGAAGTGAGGATTAGTGACCTTTTCTTTGCCCATAAAGGCAACAGATTCAAGAGCAGAGTGTACAAGCCATCCCTCTGCCTCTCCCTTCTTCTATTGAACATTGAAGTGATGTAGTGGCTCTCATTCTGCCACCATAGGATGATAAGCATGAAGAAGAAAAGACAACATACTTAGGATAATGCAACAGAAAGATGGCTGAGCCTGATTTTCTTGATTACATTAATGATCTGCAGACGCAATGCTAGCAACTTCTTATGTGAGAAAAATAAACCTCAATTATGTAATCACTGTTATCATGAATTCTTTTGATTACCATCATACCTATTTCTAGCTATTCTAATTTCTAAAAAGAGAACTGCAAATTAAACAACAGTCACTTTCAAATCCCCTACCATCATACTGGCACAATCAACAAGTTTGATAACGCCAAAGAGTGAAGCAGAGAAGGCAAAGGGGTTCTTATGCTGCGTAAGTGGGCCTGCAAATTGGCACAACCACTCTGGAGAACAATTAGCAGCATTTAACGAAATTTAGAGTCATGGATAAGCTACAACACAGAAGTGAATCTCCACTTCTCTAGGGAGATATTCTCACATCTATGCAAAGAAATATGCAAAATATGTTTATTGCTCTTAAGAATGAATAATTGGAGGGGAGAGGGTATAGCTCAGTGGAAGAGCAACTGCTTAGCATCACGAGATCCTGGTTTCAATCCCTAGTACCTCCATTAAAAAAAAAAAAACAGAAGAAGAAAGAAGAAGAAATAATTGGAAACCTATGTATCAACCAATCAATCAATTTTGAGAAAAATTAATTAAGGCAATGAAAATAAAATACATACACATAAATAAATGCTTGGGAAGTGTTTTACATACAATTATATCTACCTTAAGTTTCTTTAAATAAAAAGCACACTTTCCTAGGGTTGGTGTATTAGCATGCATTTTCATGGTATCACTGCTTTATTTGGATAATAATTTAAATGCAAAGATTTCAAAGTAGTTTATACTTTATAGTAATGATTTACATATTATAGGCATTTACAATGAGGGAATCATGTCAACATCCATTATTTTCTATAATATTAACAATAACCCTGTTAATTAGAAAGGGCAAGAATGATAAATATAATGGGGAAACCGAGACCTTGAAGGAAAAAGTGCTAACCAGAAGGCTACATAGCCAGTTATTTTCTCCACGTTGGTCAAGTGGATTTTTCATGTTAATCTTTTTTTTAACATTTTTTATTGATTTATAATCATTTTACAATGTTGTGTCAAATTCCAGTGTAGAGCAAAATTTTTCAGTTCTACATGAACATATATATATTCATTGTCACATTTTTTTTTCTGTGAGCTACCATAAGATCTTGTATATATTTCCCTGTGCTATACAGTATAATCTTGTTTATCTATTCTACAAGTTTGAAATCCCGTCTATCCCTTCATGTTAATCTTAATTCTCAAACTCCTTCATTTGAAATTTCCAACACATTTTTCCTCACTTACTATTAGCCAGAACAGATTTGCATGCCACTCCAAACCAATCAGTGGCAAAAGGGAAAGACATTGGCAAAAGTGTTAGCCTTAAATAAGGTCCACCCTCTGGGATTACTGAAGGTTGGAGCCATCCTTCCTAAGCATACTGTTAACTCAAACCCCAAGAGAAGTAAATTCTGTTAATAAAAAAAGAGATGGGACACTAGATGGGTAATCTAACAGTGTCTTCCCCAACAAGCATATAGCACTTTCCTTTCCTTTAAACCATTCCTTTGTGCTAGATGACGTCAGGTCGAAAAGAGTCCAGGAGGCAGATACTGCTCTCTAAATATAAACAAATACGAATGAGAGGACATCCACCATTCCCCCAACTGCTCGAATTTTGGTCAACTTTTATTTTTTAGCTCCTTTGAACGCACATACCAGAACATACATGCTAGGTATCTAGAATTTTGCACGAAATGAGAGATATTGCATTCATTCAACTCAGTTAAATTTCATCATCTGGTTGTCAATTCTTTAAAGGCAGGAATATTCTTCATCATTTTGTTCCTGGAGTCGCAGGCGGTGCCTTCCACATAATACGTGCTCAACATGTTCTAAATTGTTAAATCTTGTTATTTCATACCATTTCTCATCATTATCTCGTCTCCACTGAAACTCCTCCACTAGACAGTTTGTTCCTCCATAAAGTGTCAAAGTAATACCAATACTTATCTAGTATTGACTTCGTGCCAAGCACTCTTCTTTTTTTATTTATTCCCCCTTGTTAAATTAATCACCCAGAAAGTCATGAAGTCACATTTTCCATGCCCCCCTTAATCTTAGAGCTAGTGATCACAGACAGAGGAAAACAAAACACCCCACCAAAAAGTGCTACACGTAAGTTACCAGCATAGTGAATAGTGAACAGATAGTTTAGAACAGGGAGATGTGTTATTGAGAGAGATACTCTTAACACCTCAATTCATGAGCCCTGGAACCCCCTCGCCTGGGGCTTTGCATCTAGAGAAGTAAGTGGGCCAGGAAGTTACCTCACACCAGACACAGGACACCCATGGCTGTGGAAAGTCCCCTGAAGTCACTGGAACATACACAGGAGTGTGTGTCTGTGGATATAAATATAAAATGCTTCACTCACCTCGGCCCCTGAAGCTGACCTTATTTGTCAATACTACCTTGACTGGGTCTGGAGGGCAAGGGAAGAACATCTTGACTAGCTGATGGCGTGACAGATGCAGGAGAGGCGTGTGTTCTCGAGATGTGGAGGAAGCTGGCATGGTGCAGCTGCGTCCTCACCTTTGCTGCCCTCAGAGTCCTGTTGGCAGAGGAAGCCATACTGACTCAAGTGACCTCTTTCTCCAGGAAGTTCCAAACACTTTTCTGTTCTTCTCTTTTTTTTCCTTGTACATTTGCTCCACGTAAAAATAACATGATCTCAATTTTTAAAATGGAAATTAGAAAAGAAAAAGGAATTCAGAATCTCCACCCCCTAGCACAATTACTTTAATACTTAAACAGAATTCTTCACAGTCTTTTCCCTATGTTTTTAAAAACAGAACTGTGTTTTCTCGCTAGCCTTTGTTCTGGGTATAAAGCAGCAATGTGGAGAAATCTCTACGATAGCAAAGGCAATCATAAAATATGTTCAATCCAGGGCAATTTTGAGAATAAAAAAGGAGTTAAAATTAATTATAAATATTTTTGAAATCTCCAGTTATTGATCCATAAAATGTTATATGATAGTTATATGATGCTGTATGATACCTGGAAATAGTACTATTCAAAAATCTACATTCAAAGATAAAAGTGAATTTGTTCCACTAAAAAATGGAACACGTATCCACGTACATTAAAGCTGGAAAGAAAAGTTTTCATTTTAATATCTGAACTCAACATCCTGAATGACCATTGTTTGTACATGTTCAAAAACTTCACTGATTTTCTTAGCTACATCTGTTTCTAATACCATGACACTGGTGTTTTTTGAAGAACGGCTTTTTTTCAATATGATACTATTTTTTCTGACACTTAACTGAAATAGTTCTTTAAAGTTGCATTTTACAATTTATAAATTTGAAATTATTGTCATTTTCAACTGAATCTTCTCTACAGACATATTTTTAATTGAGAAAATACTCTTTATAGCAGTTGAAATATTTGATAAATACTGCAAAGTTTGTAAAGTGCAAGGTATTTTCTGTTCTAATATATTTTATATAAAAATATATAAATATTTCAGCCCAAATATCTTTGAAAATATGTATTTACCTCTGTTTAGAATACCTTTCTTCAATAAACATTTTTATGAGTCAAAACTCATTCAATATGTTGTCTTCTTTTTTTCATTTGAAGGTTTCACCAAACTTAGATTCTGTAAAATAAAAGTCCTTCTCTATTATATTTCATTCTAAAACAGAATATAAATTTCTCTAATACGAACAGAAACTTCATTAAAATTATTTTTCTACAAGCTTACATATTCTAAAACAAAATTAAATAATTTCAAAATTAAATTTTTTACAGTATGAACTTCCATCATTCAGTTTATTTTGTTTCTCTTTTGCTTTTATAGGGAAAAATTTCAACATCTTCCTGTTTGTAAACTTTATTTTCAATAATTATATTTATCTAAATTTTCAAAGCTGAAGTTTTTTATTGCTTCATTCACTGAATATTTAGATCAAAAACTTCCGCCTGATTTTGAATGAAGTGCAAATAAAATGTATAGGCCTCATTTACAAAAAGCTCAATGCCATTGCAGAGCACAGGTTTATCTGCAAAATAGATCTTCGATATTCAAAAATTTCAAAAATCAGTGGATGGCCAGCAGTGCAAAAAGAAAAAAGCTCAGATTTCCATGCTCTAGTATTTTTTATATTCCATGTCAGCTTTCTCACAAAACTCTGTCAAAAGAGGGTACCTCAATATATTTAAACATTTCCTTATTATTAGCCACGGAGCCTAGGTGGACCTTTCTGCCATCGTAGGCAGTGTAGTAATGGACATGCATGGCCTTCAGCACGCCGACCTTGCTGGGCCGTCTCATCCTCACTGCTTGCACAATCTTGGAGGTGGCACAAGTTCTACAGAGCTTTAAGCTTCATCATGCTCTGAATATGAAAGCAGGCCGTGATCCCAGTTGTCTCTGGCCTTCCCCCTGTTCAGTTGGGTATTTCTAAGGTAACTCCTACATCTCTGCACACGTCAATATGGTTAGAGGATGGGGAAGAGAAACATGGTACCTGATCTCGGTTTCTCTTCTCTCTCTTACAATCACTAAAACTGGCAGGAATGGGCTATCCCCTTCTTCTTTTCATGATATGACCAGTATCTTCCTTAAAAAGTAAGAATAAGTCTTTCAGGCTTTAAGCTAGAAGATGAGGGAATTCAGGAAAACTTTTTCTCTCTTAACGAACTTTACTTATATCTCATTACCTTTCTGTGGACATTTGATTCCTATTTTGGTTGTTAGAAACTGAACATTAACTTCTTCTCTCTCTGCAGTCCTGTTACACCAACACTAATTACACTCTGAACTTCCCCCTCAGCATCACCGTAAACAGTAAGAAAGTGCTTCAGGCTGATTGGGTTAATGTCAGTTCTATGAAAAGGCAAGAGATAAGCATATTCATATATTTTCAAGGCTATCACCCCTTTTTACAATGCATTACTAAAGAAATAACTAGTAGGTGCAAAATGTATATATATAAGAACACTGTCATCTGATGGATGATATTGACAGGTTGAATCACAAAAGACTTCCTATTGCTGCACCCTATATATGGGAGCACTAGTTTCACTGTCTCCTAGTAAGGATTATCAGTTTGAAAAATTTTGCTAACTGAATAACTGAAGAATAATCAAAGGATGATCTTTAGATTTTCTTAATTTTCTTCTAAGTTCTCTAATTGTGTAGGCAAGGAACTTTGAACTCATGAGAGATTCAATGTAATGACTTGATCTAAGGATGTAAAATGTCAAGGCACGTGGTAAAACCAGGACAGAGAGGTTTCAGTTACTGAGAGATCCACAGCTTTTGAATTTCACCTTCCTTTGAAAGCAGGATTTGGTAACCTGGGCTGTTACACTGACTATTTAATAATGTGATAATCACTTAGATTTGTTTCGCTCTTTCAGGCTTCTAAAGTTGTTGCTGTTTTACATACAGAATCTTAATTTTCTGTGAATGCTATGAAGTATTATTAATTCCATTTTACACCCAAACTGAGACCCAGAGATCTTAAATGAATTGTTCAAAGTGTATGCAAGGAGCAGAGAGGTACAATGGGAGGTCAGTCTGAACTGGGATTCTGATTCCACCACTGACTGCCTCTGTCACAGTGGAGATTTTCTTACCATCCCCAAGCTGCTTCTTTATCTGCCAATCAAAATGAACAAAGTTCACCTCAGGGTTGTAGCAAGGAGTAAATACCTCCATGCTTATAAAGGACTTTTGATAAAGAGGTTGGAATAAGAACGTGTAAATGAATGGTTATTCTTGTTCAATAATAATGCAGTGTCCTTTCCTTTTTACTCCACTCCTTTTTTAAAAATGAATCTTTCTATGTTTAGAACAATATCTGACTAATTTACATCTTGTCATATCAAGGATCAGTAGAGATAAAGAAAGAGAAATTGAATTATATATAAAATAGATAAACAAGGTCCTACTGGATAGCACAGGAAACCATAATCAATATCGTGTAATAAACCATAATGGAAAAGAATACGAAAAAGAATGTGTATATACATGTTTGTATGACTGAGTCACTTTGTTGTAATCAGAAACGAACACAATACTGTGAATCAACTATTCTTTAAGAAACAGAAAGAGAAATTGAACCAAAAGGGATTTTACAGTTGAATTTACCTAACAAAATGATAGAATCACCAAAATCAAGAACTAAAAGAACAGCATCCATTAACCCCTCTAACCACCTACAGAAACACAGGTGTGGCCCAAGGAAGGACTGGCCCGCAGCGCCACAGGGAGTCAACTGCAGATCTGCATTTCCTTACCGCCCTGGTCTCTGAAATCGTCCAAAGCTTTCAACACAAGGTGTGCTTTATCCTTCTCAAACCGGGCAAGACGAGCCAGAGGTTTTACCAATGAAAAATGAAGAGGCCAGCCAAAATTCCAGCCAACCCTGCACACTTACTGGGCATTACCGAGTGCCAGGGCCTGGGCCAAGTGCTCTGGGGGACACAGTGGAGGGCGGCTCGGTCACTGCTCTCGCGTCTAGCGGCGGAAGCAGGCACCCCCGCCAGTAACTTGATTCCAAGCAGACTGTGATAAGTGTTATCTCAGATCAGTGCAGGAGACAGGTCACACGACTGGAATAGCATGAAGCCAGGCCCGAGGCCGAGGCCCTGCTGTCATTTAGGAACCCTATCGGGTTCATCTTGCAGCTTGGCAGTGATCCAAAACCCCTGTAGCTTCTTGTCCTGGGATGCTCCACTGCCTCTCCCGGAGTCTACGGTGAAGGTCCCTGGAGTTTGAGAGTCTCTCAAGACCATTGAGGAGAGAGGTTTGTTCCACTTTGTAAAATAAATGATCCTAGCATGTCTGGGACTGTGGAAAAATGGCCTGCCTATAGGGGACATTTTCTCTCTCCTAGCAAGTCGTAGGAGGTGCCCAACATCAAAACCTCCAGTTTTCTAGCCATTCAGGAAGTGAACTAAACCAAAAATATTAAGTTTGTTTATTTTTCTATGGCAACTCTAATCTCATTCAGCTTTGCCTTAGCTCTTTGCACGTCTGCCTCCGCAGCAGGGACCATGAGGTCCTGGCGTGGAGCCCCTGTGACTCCCCTTGTCCCACAGCACCTAGGAAAAGCGTTATTGGATTAAATCCTCAATCCTCAAAGTCAGCTGAATGAAATTCAGTTTCTGCTATTCCTTCAACTCTTCCCCGTTTTCCAACTTGCAGGGAAATTTTCCAAAATGTTCTCAAACTTAGAATTGAAAATGGAAAGGAAGAAATGACCCACTTGACTACTAAATATTACAATTGTGTTAAATTTGCCAAAAAGTAAGGGTTGGGAGAGGAATTAACTTGGCTGCAAAAAGAGAAGAGGCTCTGAGCAAAAAGCCCAAAGGCTTAAGGTCTGCCCCGGGCTCTGCCGGACCTCAGGCAAGCTGTCCTCTCTCTGGGTCTGATCTTTGTAAGGACACATGAGGGCCCAGCAGGTTTATTGCCAAGAGTAGGTTTCTTTTGAGTGATCTATCATTTTAATTATAGTTCTTCTTTCTACTATCTGCAACCATAATAATAATGGTATAATAATTTATAATCTACAAAGCATTTATAGATGCTTTATTCATATATATATGAATGAAACTGTGCTTTCAACCTTGTAATTTTATAGCCAGGGCTTGATGATATGGAAGAGAAGCAAGGTGAGCTGGGACATATTCCCCTCCATGCCCCCTCTGAAACAGAGTTGACCTCTAGAGCTACTCTGACCGAGATCAGATGCCTGCGGTCACACTCTGATCCAAACCAACTGTTGAGGCTTTGGCATGGACTAGTCACTGTGTGAATGTTTCCAAGAAACCCACAGATCTGTGCTTCTACGTGTGCTGGCCAGACCCACCCACCAGAGCCCAAGGGAAGCTTCAGGCAGAAAAGCCATTTCTCCTCTTTCTTCTTACCTCATTTTCACTGCCTACCTCTCGTGCACACTTATGGCTTCAATCACCACCTAACAATGACGGTGACCACCTCAGGTATTTTAACCTGAACTGGGATTTCAACTCCCAACTCACTTTCCTAAGGAATTAATCAACATCTGCATTGAGTCCTTGAATCTCAAGGTGACCCACTCTGCCTTTATTCCCTTCCATTGTAACAGCGCCTCTTCCTGACCTCCCTGGCTCTTCCAGCATTTGCCTTGTTAACTCGGCTCAAAACTTATACTTCAATTCTGATTTCTTTCCTTGGACTTCTATTGCTAATCACTGGTCGAGTCCAGCAGATTTTCCCCTTGAAATATCTACTCCTATAATACTTAGGCATCAGCATTGTTTACTTAGACAAATATCTAATTCTTAAAGTATTCTTCTAAGCTATTTCACCATGCATTTTTCCCCTAATATTTCCATATTTCTAACCAGGAACACTTAGAAGCTCTCTACTGCCTACCACATAGACCATTTTTTTTTTAAACACCGGTGTCAGAGGTCTTCCATGATCTAGCACAATCAGCTATTTCACTTAAGGCAACCGTGCACCATTCTCCATGCCTGCCTTGCCCATGCATAGACCTTGGTGATGCTGTTAAGTTGTTCAGTATGTCCTGCCCTATTCCTCCACACCAGTCTTACGAAAACACAATTCTATTCTCCAAGGTGTAGCCTGAATGGCCCCTGCCCCATTACAACTTTCTCAAGCCCGATATGTGACCATCTTTTGAACTCCACATTCATTTTGCCTTTTTCCTTGAGAAAGAGGGCACTAATCTTATCCTGCCTAATTATCTGGTCATTTGTGTACATATTTGTCATTGCTCTTCAGCTAGACTCTCAGTAACCAGAAGGCCAGGTCCGTACTCACTCACCAGCGTGCTCCGTGGTGAATGAGAGTGAATTGGGCTGGACCAGAAGCAGACTGACATGAGTAAGCATGTAGTTAAGCAGGAAGAAACCAGACAGAAGACAAATGGGCAGACAGCTCTGTCAAACCAGCTTCGGAGTTCCTGGTTTATATGAGGGAGCACACTTGCAGAATTGTTTTTATTTATTCCAGGTTGCATGCCAGTGGGCATCACTGGGGAATGTGACACGGAAAAGAGTTCAATACAGCTTGATTTGAATGGGGTTACAGGGAGGAATTAAAAAGATAAGGAACAAGAAAGAGAAGAAAGAAATCAAAGACCATCACGGTCTTCTACCTATGATTAATTCTGTGATTTTAGCTGAGAGGATGCAGTTATAACATGGCTACACTTCACTGACTTTCACAGATTTGCTGTTTTTATGGCAATAAGAAAATGTTAGGTCGGGGGAGGGTATAGCTGTGTGGTAGATGCTAAGCATGCATGAGTTCCTGGGCTCAATCCCCAGTACCTCCGTTCAAACAAAAATAAAATAAAATTAAATTAAATTAAATAAAAAACCTAATTACTTCCCCCTTACAAAAAAAGAAAAACAAAAGCTTAAAAAAAAATGTTAGAACTGGGTGGAGCTTAAGAAAAAAAGAAATTCGGTGCAAGGGAGCAGCTCACCCCAAATCACAAAGCAGGAATGAGACCACTTACCCTGGTATCCAGGGCATCCTATACTTGCAATTGCTCTTTTAACTATCCTTTTACTGACTTAACTGCACAAGAATGCAGAAGGCCACAGTATTCACATTTAAGTAGTGTTGATCTTAGAGAAATGGATGACTGATTGCATCTCCAAAGTTCACCCAGGGTCTTCCTTCACCATTGGCAAATCATATGAGTTATTTGTACGTGTGTCTCCCAGGCAGGAACTGGAAGGTCTTAGATGACAGAGTCCCTGTTTATCTCATAACACCTGGAAGGCACGTTGCCGTATTAAATACCCAATCAATGATCAATTGAATTGATGTAACCTTCTGATATTCCATATCTCTTTCCCATACTCCATTACGGTCAGTCACTCAAGAGTCTCTAACTTAAACTTGCCAGGTAGAATTCCTCCTGCAAAATAATTAATTTGCTCCCTGCATTCCTAATAGTCATTCAGCCCCACAGCACAAGAATCTGGCTCCTCAAACCTAAAACTCTGGCTTTTGAACAGGATGTGAGCATGCTGTGCCTAGCCAGCCCTCAGCGCAGGGACAGTGTGTGCCCTGGGCCAGGACCTGGCTCTCTACCCAGCAGCTTCACCCTGAGCCCCAGGACCAAGAGCATGGCCACCTGGTGCTTATCCGCTCGTTCCACCTGACAGGAAGATGGTTTAAGCTTTCTCTTGCACAATGCACTGGAGGCGGAGGAGGCAGGCAGACAAAAAGAACTGGTCAGGTTGATTTCATCAGCCATAGCAGCAGCTCCTCAATATTTCTTTGAGAGAAGATGTTTGGCAGCTTAAGCACGGCATGCTCAGGCAGATTCCACTTGGACACATGAGCGGTCTTGAGCCTCCTCCTCCCTCCTTTTCACTTCTCTCTCCTCCTTCTCCTGGCCCTAGGCAAGGATTTTTTTTTTCTTTCTTTTCTGGGGGTAAATCGGATGTTAACAGAGTCTATGGATTTAATTTCAAGTAACATGCACTTTTCTACAATACTGCGTTCTCCACAGTAGATCTTTAGAAATAAGTATGCAATTCTTACTTGTGTTTCTCTTCATAATTGTATGAAGTTTTCTCCTTCTACTAAAGAAATAAGTATGCAAACAACAGGGTCGTACTGTGTAGCACAGGGAACTGTATTTAATACCTTTTATTTGCCTATAATGAAAAAATACAAAAAGGAATGTGTATACATATATATATAAATGAATCACTCTGCTGTACACTAGAAATTAACACAACACTGTAACTCAACTATACTTCAATAAAGAAAAAGAAAGAAGTATGCAATGTGTTCCTCTCCCTTTTAAGAATTTATTTCCCACCCATGGACACAAAAGTAATATGCTCACTGTAGAAATTTTGGAAATTTTATTATATATACATATATAAATGTAGAAATTTTGGAATTGTATATATGAATATGTGTGTGTGTGTATATATATATATGTGTGTGTGTGTATATATATATATATACCTACATTAAATGGATCATTTGATAGAACCAATGTAAAATTTAAGTTAAATATATATTAAAACTTTTTTCATGCTAGTAAATTTTCTTTCACAGCATAATTATTTGGTCACAGATTACTACATTACAGAGCTAGAACATTTGTGGTTCTACTCGGTTGGACCTTAGGATCTATTTCTTGATTACTACTTACCACACAGGGACAAATATCTAGTGCACACTCTTCTTCTGTTGTGTGTATTTATGTTCATTTTCTTAGAATGAGTCCTCTTTCCACTTTGTGAGATGTGACACTGAATCTGGATTCTCAGACTTAGCCAACAGACCCAAGATTGGACTGTGAGAGGTTTGGGAAACTGAGGAAGATTGAAAAAGTAAAGGACAGAAACTACAGCTGCCAGCTCTCTGGGCTTATTACAGCCCACAATAAACCATTGCCAAAATTCCTGCTTATTAAACAACCTGCCCCAAGACTCTCTCAGACTTTAATTGATCCACAGTTTCACTTATCCCTTTAATTACAGTCCTAAAGCACTCGGAGACCCATGTGGCTCAGTACATAAGCCACGTCAAGGTCAACCAGCATAGTTCAACAGGTGAAAGCAATTAAAGGAATTTCATTCTTTACTTTTATCCATATATGGACTTTAGACGGGGCCCCAATTAACCAATCCAAAGCAACACTCAACACAATTTCAGCCACTTTCCTTAATCTTGCAACTCCTATAATACCGTTCTCTTAGGCCTTTTATTATGTAGATCAACTTAATCTCCTTCTCAGTCAGAACAATCTTTCCTCGTTAGAAGAGAGTAAAATGGAAAGAGGCGTAGAAGGATTTTATCTGGTGGGCCAGGGTGAAGAACTGAATGTTAGTACTTTCTGTCACGCCACATCATCATTCCTCAAATATTTACTGAAACTGGACAAGCCAGGAATGGTGCTAGTTCCTACAGAGAATATGAATTGAAGAAAATTTCTACTGTTAAGAAGAACTAGTGGAGAGAGCTAGCAAAAAGTGAGCTTTGTGACAAGAGGACTGGTCCTCCATCACAGAAAGACAAAGGTTATTGGTTTCTGGCACCATGTCTCTGTTGATTCATATTGGGAGGGGGATGAGTCCCAGATATTTAATGTAATAAACGTTATTTTATTGATTAAATGTGGGCGAGGAAAGCCCTATGGAGGATGCAAACCCTTGACTAACCGCCAGGAATTTATAATCTACTGAGATAAATGCTAGACTTACACATAAAATGGTAAATAAGCAGTTATTTTTAAAAATTATATAAGCAGCAAGTGTCAATATATTTTAAAGTAGAAAAATAGTATTTTTTGTGGGTTTGGTCAGGAAGGGCTTCAGGAAAGGAAATGGAAGGAAACTGGACTTTGAAAAATTTTTCATTCTCTTTAGTTCAAGTAGAGTTGCTAGAGGATATAGATTTGGAGCTGCAAGATGATCTTGAGATGACACTACTTCAGATGAACTTGGACTCCATTTGGTTTTCTTGTTTCATGTATGTTTGGTGAGTATCTACCATGAGTGAAAAAATAGGTCAAATTCTAGTGAGATAACGATTCATAGACATGAAAAGGGAAAGATAATTATTTTTGTATTCTATTTTACAGTTTACAAACCTTAGTCTTATTTCACGCTCAATAAATATCTGTACAATTGGTATCTCTATATCTTGGCCATAAAAACAAAATGTACTCTACCAAAAAACAAAAACAAAAACAAAAACAAAACCAACCAAACAAACAAAAAAACTAAGCCAGGGTTTGTCACTTGCTCTAGATTACACAGGAATCCAAACTATTTTATTTATCCTGTACTACAGCTACTGCTGTTGAATGTTTTTTACCAATTAAATAAACTTTGCTCTTTGATCATCTATGATTAGTTATTCAGCTTAGTAATTGCACTGATCATTTTCATAGTTTATGTCTTAGATATTTGTCTTTTCCTTATTTTAGAAATTCATTATTCCAAAAATTAGGTACCAGAGATCTTAGCATCTGGGAATAAATTGCTTGCTTTCCATGACATTTACTAAAAGCCAAAGAGTTGGCTTAGCTCATTAGTCTTCTTTGCATAATTTTCCATGTATTTTCATTAAATTTTGTACTGAAACATTGATTTTTACTTTATTTTTCAGCATTTAAAACTTTAAGTTTTAATCCCCATTATTTTGATATTAAGATGTATCAATGTATTTTGTGTACTATATAAATATTATATGTTAGATACATCAATAGATTATTAATAATATAATATATAGATTATTATAATATCCTATTGTTTGTTGTAATGTGTTATATGAGTAATTTTCTTTTAAAAATATATTTTATTGATGTCTGATAGAAATAAAGTGACTATAAATATAATTTTTGTATTTATATTAAAAAGTAAACAAGATCTATAATAATCAAAAACCTGGTAATTGCTATAAAATTTAAGGACAGGCAGCTGCTCAACTTTAAGGAAACATTTTTGGAGAAACTACTGTGCACCAGGTATTATGCTGGGCTCTTTTGCATGCCTTGCTGCATTTAATTCTCAAAACAAGCCTTAGAGTTTAAAGTTCTAGCCCCTATTTTTACAAATGAGGATATGTGCTCAGAAATACTTGTAAGCTCAGCCAAGATCACATATCTGGCAAGTGGGGAAACCAGGGTGTGTCCAAATGAACGACTTTTATCCCAGGACTGGGATGTGGGAAAAGGAGGCATCCAGGATATCATTTGCTTGTGTTGCTTAAGCTGGTCGCTGTGACCAGTATAACACTGTGAATGGAAAGTTAGCAAGTCCCGTTGTCCCCTGCGCTCATTTGAGGATAGAGCTCAGTTTTGGAACTGCACTATGGAAAATGCAGTAAGTCCACTGCCACTAAAACAAACTTCATTTTTCTTTTTTATGGATTTGCTTTAACTTTGCAACTGATTTCAGGTTTTCTTATGCAAAAGTGTAACTTCATTATCTGGGCCACCAGTAACCCTCTCCTCTCACCTTCACCAGTTTCCACAATAAAAACAGTTGTCCTAATGGAAGGTACGTGTGAAAATTTCATCGCAAATAATACTGCCATTTGAAAAACGTGACGTCTTTCTTCCGATGAACTTAAGGGATTCTTGCCAACATTATTAGTGACAATACAACCTCACACAATACTTAGGACATAACTAGAGGACATGATATCTCCGTTTATTAAGCATGCACTATACATTTTAGGCAATTCTCTTTCAATCATCACAGTTGTGTATCACCATACAGACAAGGAAAGGAAATTGAGTCTGATCTGAAAAATAACTGCCCCAAAGTCAGACAACTAGTCAGTGGTGGAATCACATGCAATGTCCGATCCTCAGGTTAGAGAACCACTTACTTTTTAGAAGAACTTAAGGTAAGACCATTGCTAAAGTTTTCCAAATTTTAAGCTCCTCCCCTTTTAATGTAGGTTATTAATACTGTTCTGCCTACTCTACAGGCTGTTTGAGGACGTCAAAGGAGTTAACAGATGGAGGTGAGAACACTTTACACAAAGTCTAAAGCAGTACAGAAATATCAGGCCTTGTTGGTCTGTTTAAAGCACCTCTGCATTTTTTTAAAGTGAATATTTATTAAGCACTTCTTTGCCGTAAGAATGTTCTAGACTTTGGGACTATGCTCGAAGATGGACCATATATATATATTTCTTTGTATAACGAAAAAAGAAAATTTGAAAAATTTCAAAGATGAACGTGGAGAAGTAGGAGTAAAGTCTACGCAGTTATGGAAGTTTGGTTTCGAGTATCCGTTCCAGCCGTCCTCCTGTGTGATCTCACTTTCCCCTGGAGAGGCGAAAGCTGCAACAAAATTTCCCAATTCATTTTCAGCTGGTGATCCAGGTGTGATTCAGGTTCCATATAAGATGTAATCACATGGGACCTGAAATTTGAACTGAGAGGAATGGGATAGCGTGTTATCAGTGTGGATTAGAGCAGATGTGGCATGGCTCTGGAGACAAACCGGTGGTGAGGCTTGCTTGATTTGGCAGAAAATGACCTTGTTAGTAGAAGAGGTGGCGTGATGGGGGACCCTGAAACTATAGTGGCAGCTTCCGATTTTGCATGTGAGGTTTCCTGATTGGAGCACAAGGATGCTGTTTGAGAACCAGTATCTGTAGATAACTGAGCAGCTCCCACTGAGGCTTTTTTACCTGTGATAAGGGGCTGCCTCCTGATTTGATGAGCTGCTTCCTGATCACGGCAGGCATAGCCGCTCCTTTGGCAGCCTGGCTCAGCAGTATAGACTTGAGAGTAGATTCTAGCATCTCATCCTACAGATTTTTATTCATGTTAGTACGTCTGTAAGCCGTCCGAACTGCTGTAATAATTCCTTTTATTCAAATTGTCTAGAGTAAAATCTGCTCTCTGTATCAGAATATTGACCAGTATGAAAGACCAAAGAGAATATATGGGACACATAAAAGGGTGATTTTAAGGACTATTTTTTAAAGTAAATCAAGTCATTGAGTTGAGTAACAGTTGATCCTAAGAATAGGTCTCCCATGGAGATTCCTCTCCTTTTTACTACCAGTTATTTCCTGCTTCCTTCTCTCTATCCCTCATCTGTTGACCTGCCATCCGGAGGAAAGGTAAGTTAGACCATATGTACTTTCAGCTGTAACATCTGCAAAGAAATGTTCTTTTGAAATGCAATGTCATATTTCCAGTTTGCATTGTTTGATTCCTTGTCAATATGTTGTGACGATTTTCATTGAAATCAAATTTATTTTCCTCTTTATCCTCAAGTGCACATTCTCTTATTTTTTTCTTTACTGAAAAGAAAGTCCTTATTGCTAGGGTGTCTCTCTTCTAATTGAGGAAAGGCTTTGCTGAATAGAGCTTTATTTTCCTTCGATACGGCCACTGTTCTTTCAAAGCAACACTGGGGCTACAGTTGCGTTTCAATCTCTGTGTAAGAGTAAACAGCTAAGCATAATCAGCTCCCACTCACAGTGGCTAATCTTAAATGAGGTGCTGATATTGTTCCAGACTATGGGTACTCAGTGTTTCCCACACCTTAATTTAATTATGTACTGTTAACTGCATCCTTATAGGAGACACTTCTGATACAATTTGAAAATGGTAAGGTGGCCTGGACTTTGAGAAAGTCAAAAGTTAAATTCTATACATGGTTTTGCTACTAATTAGTTGTATAAACATAGACTTGTCATCTTTCTGGGCCTCATTGTTTTCGTCTGTAAGATGAGAAGATTGGACTGGACAATTCCCGTGTTTTGTTATTCAACCACCATTTGTTGGAACCTATCAAATGCCAAGTCATATGCTTACAGTTGATGTTATAGAGTTGGATGTCACCATGATTCCTGCTTCAAGGATTGTGACACCTGGTATGGGAAGCAGACATAAACCAATAATAACTCAGTATGATGATCTCTAATGACTTTTCCAGTTATGAGTCAAATGAGAGTTTCCCTTTTACTCCCAGCAAGTGGTTGTGTGTGTGTGAGCTCATGCACATCCTCATACAGGAGCAAATTAATTGACAGAAAAGTTCAAGCAGAGGTAGACTTTACAGAGATAATTGTCAGTTAAAGAAGGGTTATCATTGGAAATACAAGAATAATAATATTTACTTACTGGATTTTGTTTACACTTACTTTTCCACATGGAGAGAGGCTAACTGGGGGAGGTTCACAAAAGGCTGGATGAAATTGTGTAACCCAGAGTGAAAAAATGTTTCCACTTAGTTTCATCATTTTTAACTCATTTCTGAAGTCAACTGGATTCTCACACTCTGGAATATCTCCCACCATCACAGCAACCCAGGGAATGACCTTCCTTGATGATTGTTTTCCTGGTTTGCAGGAAGGGAATTTGAGAATTCTCTGGCAACACTCAGGAGGATATCAAGTCCCAGAGTCCAGACTCAACCTCTGAGAACTGCCTCTGCTACCTTCTAAATATATGTCTGCGCTAAAGAAATGACCGTAGACAAGTCACTCGATCCCTCTGCGCAGGGTTTTGTTCGTTTGTTTGTTTCAGTTGACAAATGATGACCACTTTTGTCTACCTGATAGGAAAACTGGGAAATTCAAAATGCTTGCAGTCTTTAAAGACGTTCACAAATGTTAGATGGGGGTAAATATTTTATAAGCTGGGGAGAGAGAGGTAAGTGTTGAGAACGGGAAGTTTCAATAAATAACGTAGCCATATCAGTTCAGAGCTGTAGGAGCCTTGGAGATAACTTAGTCCCATATCCTCATTTTGCAGATGAGGAACAAGGCCCCTTAGAGGAAAGACTAAGTGAGACAAGTGAGACATACCAAGTTCTACTCGCATGTATTCTGGCCAAGTACCAAGAATAAGAAACAGCAGTTAGTCATACAGGTAGTTTACCAGTTCAGAAATGTTGAGGACAGTGACTCGGGCAATACTTTTTGATTCGTTTTCTGTTTTGATATTTCTACAGTGAGTGCTTACTAATTCACTGGGTGATTCCTTTCTAGATTTACTTTTTTACTCCAAAGCCTACTCTCTCAAGACATATCTCCCAGGGCAATGGGGCCTTAAAAAATGCTTCAAACTCTAAATCTGTAAATCTGTGCTTTGGAAATACCTAGGCTTCTGAATTCTCAGGACTGTAGATTTCCTCCATCTTTCTTTAAGCATCTGTCCTTGGAAGAGTGGTATCTTGCCTCTGTTTAGGGAAAGAGCCTGCCTTTACCCCAAATCAGGCATTTCCAGCCGCCCTCGCTCACTCTCCTCATTCACAGACAATCTCAAGATAGAAAAGTTGCAGTGATTGTTAGGAGACAGTCATCCCCGGGTCTCCCACATTTCTGCGCGTCCTTTGAGCGGAGACACTAACTACCCTTGGCTCCAGAATATGTTCTCAAGGATGTTCATGTAGTGAAGAGCCTTGGAAGAAGGGGCTGGTTCTTCCTTTTCAACAAGGGGAAGGAAGCCTCATAGGTCATTATAAAATATACAGGTTCCCTAAACACGGAAGACATACACACAGAAGAAAACATAAAACTTAAAAGTGCAAATTTTTTTTCTTTTGGGGGGAGGTAATTAGAGTATTTATTTATTTTTAATTTTGTTTTAATTTTTTAATTGAGTTATAGTCAGTTTACAATGTGGTGTCAGTTTCTGGTGGATAGCACAGTTTTCCAGTCATACATGAATATACATATATTCGTTTTCATATTCTTTTTCACCGTAAGCTGCTACAAGCTCTTGAATGAATTTCCCTGTGCTACACAGTGTAAACTTGTTCATCTATTCTGTATAGACCTGTCAGTATCTACAATGGAATTTAGGGGAAAATGTAACATGCTACTTCTAGGACTGATCTGTCAAATAATTGCATGCCATCGCTCTTTTTCTCCCTCTCTTTTTCTACTTACTAGCTCTGAGGACCTGCAGGAGAGCAAACTACGAAATGAAAGGAGCCTAGTACCTGAAAGCCGCACAGGTTGCCACTTCATCAGTCATACTCACACTTCACTGTCACACAGTAGAGATCGAATTTTATTAAGTTTCTAGGCCTTTGGATTTTATCTGGTATACCAACAAGAAAGTGTTGCTCTAATTACATACATTGAGCTTAATTAATTTCAATCTTTCTTCCTTTCTAATATATGCAATTCAAGGCTAAACATTTCTTTGTAAATACAGCTTTCACTGCATCCCACAAGTTTTACTATGTAATGTAGCATTTTCATTTGCTTGGTTCAAAATATTTTCTAACTTCCCTTTAATTTCTTCTTTATTGTCTGATATAGAAATGTCTTTTTCATTCTAAACTTGGATTTTTTGAAAAGTTTTCTTTAAAGTATGTATTTCTAGCTTAATTATATTGTCTTCAGATAACATGTTCTGGATGTATTTAATCCTTGAACAATTGTTAAACCTGCTACCCAAATTAAAGTCAACTTTTATAAACAGTTATATTACTGGATACTGAGAAAGAAAGAGTGTTCTTCAGTTATTGGATACAATGTTTTGTATGTTCCTAAGGTCTAGTTTGTGATAGTGCTTAACTATACTCCGTCTTTACTGAATTTAGGTCTGATCTGCTTAATCTACCAATTACTCAGAGAGATTTGTTAAAATACCTCACTGTGATTGTGTACTTATTTATCTTACAACTCTGCTGAGTTTTGCTTTACATATTTTGAAGCTGTGTTATTAGCAGAATATAAATAAAAAATTATTAACTTCCTAGTGGATTAGAATGCCTATCATTATAAAATGATCTTTTTCTTTTACTGTAATAATGGTTTCACCTTATACTTTATTGTTTGATATTAACGATATTATCTTTCAGTGGGTAATTTCACAGTATACCATTTTCCATCTGTTTAGTTTAAAACTTTCTATAACTTTATGTTATATAAATTCTTTTTTAATAGTATTAATTATATCTTTTTCTAATTTAATATGATGGCTT
The DNA here is from genome assembly GCF_048564905.1 of Vicugna pacos. Lineage (NCBI taxonomy): Eukaryota > Metazoa > Chordata > Mammalia > Artiodactyla > Camelidae > Vicugna > Vicugna pacos. The sequence goes on along the minus strand of NC_132987.1, from coordinate 57,094,303 downwards.
TATGTTTAATTATTTAATTTAATTCATTTACATTTCAGTGTTCTAATACATTACTATCATCCTTTCCATTTGCTCCCCTCTTCTATATACTTTCTCTCTCATTTTTGACTTTCCTTTGAAATTTTTTCTAATTATATTTTGCTACTTACTTTTTTGGGAGTAACACATTCTTTTTCTATTCTTTCTGTGGCTATTGAAAAAGTTACAGCAGAATCATCATCTCATAATATATATTTAATTAGTACACTTACCCTTGTTCTGAATAATCTAGGACTTTGAAACTTTTCCTTTACCCTTGACTTATATGCTTCTGTTTTTGTGTATTTTAATTGTCCTTTTTTTTTTTGACTTCATGATAATTTATTTCCCTAGACCTCACTGTTGCAATTCTTCTGCGCCTTAGCAAAGATGAAATGTTTGACTACAGGGCGTCATGTGGTCATGCAGCCAGGGCTGCCCACCATGAGCTGGGTTTCATCAGACTCACAGATTATTTAGTCAGTAGATCTTATAATGGTCCTTCATAACCTGGAGATTTTACACCTGCAATTAAACACAAGCAGGGCTAAAAGACACGAGTGAGCCACATGAGCAAGTAGCTCAGAAGCCCATGCTATTAACCATGGTTGCACCAATACTTCTCCCTCCACTCACACCTTTGGTTTCCTGGGCACTTTTATTGTCACCTGATAGAAAATGGAAGAAGCTGAGCTTACTTTATGAATAGGTTGGTTCTATATGTGGATACAAGGTGAAAATGGAAAGCAGCTGCACTAAAATTCCACTCAAGAGTAATCTTGAGTTTTTCACCGTTGAGAACTATGCTGGCTGTAGGTTCGTCATATATAGCTTTAATTATGTTGAGGTATGTTCCCTCTATACCCACTGTGTGAAAGTTTTTATCATAAATTGGTGTTAAATTTTATCAAATCCTTTTTCTGCATCTATTGAGATGATCATGAGGTTTTTGTCTTTTCTCTTGTTGATGTGATGTATTACAATTGATTTACATATGTTGAACCACCCTTGTGGCCCTGGGGTGAACCCCCACTTGATCATGATGTATAATCTTTTTTTATGTGCTGTTGGATTCTATTTGCTAATATTTTGGTAAGGATTTTTGCATCTATGTTCATCAGTGATATTGGTCTGTAATTCTCTTTTTTGGTAGTGTCTTTGCCTAGTTTTTGTATCAGGGTGATGGTGGCTTCACCACTAAAAGCTGGGACAAGACAAGGCTGACCATTATCACCACTCTTATTCAATATAGTCTTGGAAGTCCTAGCCACAGCAATCAGGCAAGAGAGAGAAATAAAAGGGATCCAAATTGGAAAAGAAGAGGTTAAAGTGTCACTATATGCAGATGACATGATACTATATATAGAAAACCCTAAAAGATCCATACAAAAACTACTAGAATTGATCGAAGAATTCAGCAAGGTAGCAGGTTACAAGATTAACGTTCAAAAATCAGCTGCATTTCTTTACACTAACGATGAATCAACAGAAAAAGAAAGTAAAGAAACAATCCCCTTTAAAATAGTACCCAAAGTAATAAAATACCTAGGAATAAATCTAACCAAGGAGGTGAAAGACTTATACATGGAAAACTATAAACCATTCATGAAGGAAATTAAAGAAGACTTAAAAAAAATAGAAAGATATCCCATGCTCCTGGATTGGAAAAATCAATATTGTTAAAATGGTCACACTGCCCAAGGCAACCTACAGATTTAATGCAATCCCTATCAAATTACCCAGGACATATTTCGCAGAACTAGGACAAATCATAATAAAATTTATATGGAACCACAAAAGACCTAGAATGGCCAAAGCATTACTGAAGAAAAAGAAAGAGGCTGGAGGAATAATTCTCCCAGACTTCAGACAATTCTATGCAGCTACAGTCATCAAGAAAGCAAAGTATTGGTACACAAACAGACATATGGACCAATGGAACAGAATAGAGAGCCCAAAAATGAACCCACAAACTTTTGGTCAACTGATCTTTGACAAAGGAGGCAAGAAATGGAATAAAGACAGTCTCTTCAGCAAATGGTGTTGGGAAAACTGGACAGCAGCATGTAAAGCAATGAAGCTAGAACACTCCCTTACACCACACACAAAAATAAACTCAAAATGGATCAAAGACTTAAACATAAGACAAGATACAATAAACCTTCTAGAAGAAAATATAGGCAAAACATTATCTGACAAACATCTCAAAAATGTTCTCCTAGGGCAGTCTACCCAAGCTATAGAAATAAAAGCGAGAATAAACAAATGGGACCTAATTAAACTTACAAGCTTCTGCACAGCAAAGGAAACTTAAAGTAAAACAAAATGACAACCTACGGAATGGGAGAAATTTTTTGCAAATAATGAAACCGACAAAGGCTTGATCTCTAGAATATATAAGCAGCTCATATGACTTAATAAGAAAAAAAAAAAACCCCAATCCAAAAATGGGCAGAAGATGTAAACAAGCAATTCTCCAAGGAAGAAATACAAATGATCAATAGGCACATGAAAAAATGGTCAATATCACTAATTATCAGAGAAATGCAAATCAAAACTACAATGAGGTATCACCTCACACCAGTCAGAATGACCATCATTCAAAAGCCCACAAATGACAGATGCTGGAGAGGCTGTGGAGAAAAGGGAACCCTCCTACACTGCTGGTGGGAATGCAGTTTGGTGCAGCCACTGTGAAAAACAATATGGAGATTCCTCAAAAGACTAGGAATAGACTTACCATATGACCCAGTAATCCCACTCCCGGGCTTATATCCAGAAGGAACACTACTTCAAAATGACACCTGCACCCCAATGTTCAATAGCAGAACTATTTACAATAGCCAAGACATGGGAACAGCCTAAATGTCCATTGACAGATGACTGGATAAAGAAGAAGTGGCATATTTATACAATGGAATACTACTCAGCCGTAAAAATGACAACATAATGCCATTTGCAGCAACATGGATGTCCCTGGAAAATGTCATTCTAAGAGAAGTAAGCCAGAAAGAGAAAGAAAAATACCATATGAGATCGCTCATATGTGGAATCTAAAAAATAAAAATAAAAAAATAAATACAAAACAGAAACAGACTCATAGACATAGAATACAAACTTGTGGTTGCCAAAGTTGTGGGGGGTGGGAAGGGACAGACTGGGATTTCAAAATTCGTAGATACTGACAGGCATATGCAGAATAGATAAACAAAATAATACTGTGTAGCACAGGGAAATATATACAAGATCTTGTGGTAACTCACAGCGAAAAAAAAATGTGACAATGAATATATGTATGTTCATGTATAACTGAAAAACTGTCCTCTACACTGGAATTTGACACAACATTGTAAAGTGACTGTAACTCAATAAAAAACGTTAAAAAATAAAAGAGTAATCTTGAAAGGTACTTGTAAGTAGAAATCTTTCTAGTGGACAAAGCTTGGAGTTAGTATACCTAGTCATCAATAGAGTGTGGAAAGAAAAGAGTCTGCGGTAAGAATATATACAGATTCATGGTCAGTGTTAAATGGTTTAGCTGACAGGTCAGAGCCCTGAATAGAGGAAGATTGGAAAATCAAGACAAGGAAATCTGGGGAAGAAGTTGTGATGGACATATTGGAAAGACAACAAATGTAGAGAACTTCACATTGCATGTTAATGCCCACCTATCCCAGAAGAATCAGTAAACAACCAAGTAGACAGTCTCCTGGCCAGAGGATATCAGCCAGAATCATTCATTTTACTCTCCTTACCCTGCCTGGTGACACTATGTGTTCATTTGGTAGCGGGGGAAAGGGGAGACCGCAGAAGTAAACCTGGAGGCAATGAGTAGACCAAATAGTCCACTGGCTTTCCCTCACCAAGTCTGATCTAATTACTTCCACTGTCTAGTACCCAACGTTCCAGAAGAGATCAAAGCTGAGCTCCAAATATAACTACATTTCTTGAGACCAAGTCCATATCACTTGGTGATAAGTGATTCCATCTTGGAAAACGTAGAATTTCAAATTGGTTGGAATTGACAAATTTTTCTGCCTGTAGGGTCCTCAACAACATCATGTAAAAGGGTTTATAGAGCATCCTATACACTGATACAGATCCCAGAAAGCATCAAACCAGGAAGGACTAAAAGATTCATATTTGCAGCAAGTGTGTTGCAGTAATGAGTACACAGTCAGTGGTCTTATGGATACAGTGTGGCCCAAACACTGCTGACATGATGAAATAATGATACAGCTGATACACTGGCTTAGAGATGACACCTGTGAGCTTAGGAAGGCATCCTCCAGGAAGCAGTGTACGCTTTAGTGAATGGTCTTTACATGGTACTGTCTCTAGTAGGTAGAATACAGGGGTGTAGGAATGAAGAAGTGGAAGTAAGAGTGTCCTAGCTTACCATCATTACCAGCAACGTGTCTGAGGAATTTGTGCTTTATGTCTCCTTAACATTAATCTTTATAAGTCTAAAGAGCTTCTTTAGTGTCAGACAAGGTGCTATTTGAAAGAATGGTAGACAAGGAAGATACCATCTCTCACAGTTTGCAGTGATTGAGAGAGAGGGGGAAATTGAAATATTGATAATAAGAGTAGTACAAAGTATCGTGAAAACACAAAGAAGAGGGTCCTAAGTGAAATATGTGTATTTTTTTTTAAAGTGGGCAGGGATGAGGTTGGGATTGAAAGAGAATTAGTAAAGGCAGGAAAGACTTCCAGGGAGAGGTAATGACTGAATTGGATTTTGTAGGGGGAAGAAAAGGCAGTTAATCATGAACATGTCAAGATGAAAGTCATACAGGGAAATAACAGAGAAACTTCTGTGAAGACAAGGAGATGTACAGATTTCCATTTCCAGTAAGTGGCATGAAGTTTGAAAGGAAAAGGAATGTGCCAGAAGATTAGGCTGCATAGGAAGACAGAAGACAAAGCAAAAGCCTTTAATGCCAAAGAAGCCGGAGGGTAATAGGAAGTCATCAAAGGGTTTTCATCAGGAGAATGAGGTGGCTCCCTGGGCACTGAGCAAATTGAACTGGAAACGCCCTTCCTTGCATACCTTGTCCTCACCCCACTTCAGAAAAAGAAAACCCTCCCTTTGACAAAGAACTCATATCTTTAAAAGATTCATGGACTTCTGGAGAAACTCCAGTGTAATACTCCAAGTTCAGAACCAACGGTTCTTTTGAGAGACAGAGAGAGAGGGGGAGATAGAGAGAGAGAGGGAGGGAGGGAGAGAGGAGAGAACGGAAAGAGAGAAGAGAGAAAACAGCACTTTTGAGAGAATGAGTGTGTCTTCTACTTTTTTGGAGGGGGAAAGAGATAACTTTAGATTTTTGGATAATCAGGCGCTGATTACAGAGGCAGAGGGTATAATTACTTCAGTAATGAGTTGGTTTAGGAACCAGGGTTTCCATTAAGAGAAGAGGACAAGAAAAGCTACAAGAAAATCTTCCTGAGCTGGAATACTGGGTTTTAGTTCTGCAAAGAATCACAAATGAGTTACATCAAGGGTAACACTTTGTTAAGAGATTAGTCTCAGGAAATAAATGAAAAAATACATTGGCTCACTAACATGAGCTTGCTAATTGGCCTTCAGTTAAAAGTGACTCCATTCTGGAAGCACGAAGGAGCATTTAGCTCATGGAGCACACTTTCTCATTTCCTTTAGGATTTCAGATGTAAAGCCCGAATGCATTAGAAACCTTATTCTATCGAATATATTCTGTGTGTGTGCCAGCTTCCCTTTGGATTTTTTGTATTTATCACTAATTGCTCCTTTCTCAATACTCACGTAGCACCTTTCCACAACCAATTGTCATGTCTGTCTTAACTCACAGGGTTGTGAATGTAGACTTTACTGCAGATTCCAGGAAGCATGGAATTTTAGCTAGAAAGACTCCGAATTCCAGTCCTGCCACTTGCTAGTGGCCCGAGGCAATGGAACCTTTCAAAGGGGCTCAGTTTGCTCACCTGTGACTTGGAGGCACAAAGCCCCTGATGGCATGTTCTTACTGCGTTCCTCTGCGAATGATTCTCAGCCCAAGCCAGACATTAGAATCACTTGAGAAGCTTTCTAAAAAGACCTCTGACAGGGTGACATCTTCAGAGATTCTAATTTAATGGACGAGGGCGTTAGTATTTTTCAAAAGTTCCTCAAGTGATTCAAATGGACAGCAGAGTGCACAACCACTGCCTCCCACTGGGCCATCCCAGCTCCACACAGCGAACGAGTGCAGAACAAAACGGGCCTCAGACCTCATGGCACTGAGCCAGGGAACAGAGCAGAGAGATAGTTTAGAAGCTCTCTGTGATCTGTCTGTTGGTGGTCCAGCAGCAGAAAGGAGACGTTAGCGTGCACCAGATTTACAGAGACTTATACTAAACCGTATACAAAGCCACAAAGATAAGCTCAAGAAGTTTTAAAAGGCAAAAGTCAGAAAGATAATGTTCAACAATAAAATATAAAACGAAAGCATGTAAAAATGCAAATGAAATACAGACTCCTGAGTCTCACCTTAAAATTCCTGATTCAGTAGGTCTTTTGAGAGACACTGTAATTTCTGTTACCAAACTCATTTTGCTCACCTCACGGCAGGCTAATAAATTGGTAGACTAGGTGATGGAGCAAGGACTAACAACTGTATTCGGAAAGCCAGCAGATCAAGAAGATGGGGAACAATTGTCCTAAAGAGCCATCTTACCCAAGTCAGAATTCAGGCAGCTGTCCCAGTAGGTCAGGTCACAATGTTCCTATAAACCTCCAAGAAGACAAATGTTATTTTCTATTCTGCAACTTTTTATCTTTATATGAATGGGACAATGTTATACCCTTAAAGATCAGAGCTTTGAGAATAGGTTGTCTTATATATTTCAGGCTATAGGTAAAATTCTTTTACAAAAGGTGCAGAACCAGCATGACTAAGCACAGGAAACAGAGCACAGGGTTAGAGCCAAAAAAATAAATCTAATATGGAGTCAGATTTGTTCTTCCTTACTATATTTCCATCGCTAACAAATTCCCAGGTAAGGCTGATGCTACTGGTCCAGGGACCACACTTGAGACCCACACCTCGAGGGTATTAGCACAGTGAGCTCCCTTCAGTTGGGTTATCAAGGATCAATACGTTGCTCCCAAATGTGTTTAGGATTCTCTTCTTTTTCGTGTAACTTAATTCAAATTTGGTAACTAGTGAAATACAAATGTCAAGAAAAGAGTTTGTTCTGTTTTTCTCTAAAAGCTAAGTAGCATATTTTGGAATACCCCCAAAGAAATGTTCCTTTTTTAAACAAGTATCACGTTAGTTGCCTGTCAGGTGAGAATGCTGAAAAATTGGGGGTGGCAGGTGGGGAAAGAGAATTATAAAACTCTTTAACATCTGCATTCTTGGTGCTTCACAGGTGTTTTATAATTTCTTTGCTTCATCTTAAAGATATTGAAACTAGAAACGAGCCTTGGCTTGGCACTACATCAGAATATAATGAATACAATGTGTATGTACATATACTTCATTTAAAAAACATGTTTCTGAAAAATCCTTCTAAAAAGGCATGCATGTATTTTTATTCTCCTTAATCCATATATTGTCTTTATTCTTATTACTGTATATTTAATTCAGAAATCAACTGACCAGTTATTGATACCTGTAATGGCTAAACTCAGATCTTAATAATTTTTTGCCTACATAGAAACTATGGAGATTTCTCTTCATTTTAGGGCAAATAGAAAAATAAACTTGGGAAGCACGAATGTATTCTGCAGCGAAAGAGAAAAAGTAGCCTTGTTCTGAGGATTTGGAAGACTTTCATACACACATACACACAAACATGTGGTGTATCTCTTTATCTCTGTCTACATCACAAATATTGTTACCTAGGCATTTTTTATGCACATATAAATTGCTTCTTTTTCCTTTACTCAATATTTATTAGGTGAAATTTTTAAAAAATTCTACATGCTATTGATTATTTTATATTAGTTTAATATAATACAGCTTCTTTAAATATTATTATTATTATTACTACTACTATTATTATGAATGATACTTGGAGTCTTCAGAAAGCATTTTCTTTCTTGTATTCAAAGCTGGATAGATATCTAATAATGCTGCCTAATTAATTGTATTGTATGATTATTTTTGATATCTTTCTATAATTACAAACTTAAAATGTCATGTTAAAGTTTTTCACTATGACTGTGTCCTGTTCTGTCTGAAAAACTCCTGGTAATTCTCAAAGTACCAAGTGACATCTTTCCTCTTCCTTGAGCCCTTCTACTAGAATTTACTTTGGCTTAGTACTTATTTATGCTATATTGCAACTATTTATTTCATGTTTGTTTATAGCTTATGATAAACCTTGCCATATACCTTATTTAGGCAAACTTTTCCCTAATGTTTACCTAGAAGAAAAAAATATCAGGGGTAGTTTTTAAAAACTATGAATAATTAGATTAATATGAGAGGGGAAAAACTCTAACTTGCTATTAGAACATATTATAAAGCCACAATGTGTTATTAGCACAAGAGTATATATTTCAGTGAAACAGACTAAGTTATTCATATATAAACCCCATTATAGGTAGAGAGATTTTATGAGAAAAAAGAGAGAATCAAAAGTAGAGAAGGTATTAATCAATGTACAGAATAGGGAATAATGATTGCCATCTGGATAAAAATAATTTAGATTCTTACTCAGACTGTACATTCTTTACTTCTAGACAAGCAAACCATTAATAATATTTGTAAAGACTAGTATGTAATCATAGTTAAAAATAAGTACATGTATATGTCATGAACTTACATAGACAGGTAATAGGTGGATCTTAGACCATTTTTTTATAGTTAAAGTGAAAAACCAACAACAACAAATAAGAATAAAATAACCTGGGAGAAAGTTTCTGACAATTTGATAGAAATAAATATTTGTTGATAAACATATAAACATTAATATAAAAAATAAAAGTGCCTTAAAATAAATGGAGGGAAAATAAACTTATAACGAAAGAAGAACCAAAGTTAGCTCACAAACATGGGAATATGTTCCTCTCACTAGTAATCAGAAAAGGCAATTTAAAACGAGATGCAATTTTGAACCACCAAACTAGAAAGCACTTTAATGACAGTTCATAATGCCATCCAAGGTGCAGTGAAGTACACATTCCTATCGATCACTGTTTGAACTCTAAGGAAAAAGTAAATTTCAGTGATGCATGAAAATATTCATCCATTGTGCTTTATATTTTGGGAAAAATCATCCTAAATAATTTAGTAGTAAATGTGGATTTATAAAGGAAAACTTAACTGTGCACCAGTATTCATATTCCCTTTCCTTCGGGTGGAGTTGTTACTGGAAGTGAACTCCCAGCCTGTTTTGCATTTAGGTGGAGCCATATGACTAAGTTCCATCAAACAGAATGGGGGTAGATTTAATCTAAGCTGCTCTTTGTACTGTCCAGACTCTCTAGGGTCCAAGCTTAGATAACCTTAAACAAGTTATCCAACACTTTGTTCCTCAGTTCCTCCATCTATAAAATGAGTTTTTATAATACTGTCTACCACATAGGGTTAAGCATTAAAAGTAAGTTAAGACACACTGACTTTTTAGCCCAGTGTCAAGAGACCAGTAGTTCAAAGAAGTATAAGCATTACCTAATGCATCAAGATGCCTATAAAAGAGTTCATCTCAGAGCAGATATTGTCTGTCTTGGTCCATAGGGGATGGGCCATTGGTCTCAAACTGAAGGAGATTCAGACTTCCCAGGGTATACCCTCCCTGTTCCTGCATAGCCAGGAGAGCAGTGTTGAGATCATTAGGCAGTGTGCTCAGTAGTGCGGGACCTGTGCTTTGATCCAGCAGATCCTCTCAAGGCCATTGGTCACCAGCGACGCGGAAGACCAGTCACTCTGACCCCTTCAGTAAACCAAGAGAAGGGTCCTCTGCTTGCAGTTTTCCAGGAAGTTTGCACAGGACTTCATATAAGTTCCCTGGAGGTGGGCTGTTATTCATATAAGCAAAGGCCTGTGGCTAGAAATTGAGGTAGGAAGACAGCAAAAATGAAATCTCAAGAAAACACCCCTTTTGTCCTGAACATATATTTGCCTTGAAGTAACCAATATCTTTAAAAAAAACTTATTTAATAACCACTTAGCATACAAAAGGCATTACTCTAAGAATGGCTCACACATTAACCCATTTAATCCTCATAGTAAACCAGTAGGGGATACTCTGTTATTATCCAAATTTTACTGATGAGCTTAGGTAACTTGCTCAATGTCACAGATTGTAAATAATAAAACTGTAATTCAAACTCAGACAGTACATCTCCCCCGTCTGTTCTCTGAGCTGTTAAGCTCTCCTTCTCTCACCATACCACAGGAGGGATGGTCATTAATGCAATTTTTAATACTACTTTATGTTAGTATAGCATAATTGTAAATTTACAGAAAGCAATCACAACAATTAGCCACAGACTCTCACCATCGTCTCAGGAAGTAGATAAGACTGTTATTAATTCTCATTTTACATAAAGAAAAATTGAGGCTCAGAGAACCAAAGTAACATTCAGAGGAACACATATCTGAAATTCAAAACTTAGTCATTTGACTACTGATCCATTATTCTTTTCTTCACTCCACACTAGTTTTCTTAATCCTCTATTTTCCTTTAGGGAGAATTTAAAATCAGAATTTTTTTTCTATTCTCTCCAATGTTGGCAGAGTGATTAAATCAGAGAGATGAATCTTTTTTTTGTTTGTTTTAGACCCAGAAAGTTAAGCAATTCTCAAAATTACTAGGAATGTTCGATTTCAATCTTTTTCAGGTAACCCATTTACTTATTAAGAATCAGAAGGGCTTTTGAAGCTTGATACAATTGTGCAGGATGACTGGGTAGAACACGGCAGTCCCTTTTTCCCTTCATCTTCAGCCAGCACATTAAATTGCTTTTTTGCCAGCTAGTAAGGCAGGCATGTTGGGACAGTGTAAAGGAAGGAACTGAAAGACTGGGAGAGGAAATCCTGGGGCTGCAAGAAGAGGCCTGGGTTCAAGTCCCATACGAACTCACCATGCTCTAGAGAGCCCCAAAAAGTCATTTACGCCTTTCAGCCTCAGTTCTCTCCTCTGTTGAGTATGGGTGTTGGACTCAGTAACTGCTGAGACCCCTCCCAACTTCCCAATATTTAGTGGTTTTTAGCTCTTCTGTTGTCATTCCATGTGGTTTTGGACACACTGGGCCTCAACTGCCTATTTTGTAAACTAGTGTTGCCAGTGATTGGGTTCTTGTTTCACTGCAGAAAAAAATCAGAGATGAGACATGGAGGTTAAGAAAGTAAAGCAATAATATGCTCTCAAAGGAATTGTGGACAGACTCAGGTGAGCAGCTGCCCTGAGTTTCTCTGGCAAGTTTGTTACACAGAATGTAAAAATGAATGGACAGAATATAAATTGGGGATGGAGGAGTTTGGGGTTATAACTTCTGATTTTCATCCCAGCTCCACCTTCCCAAGGGATGGAGGGATTTTTGTCTTTATTTAATCTGCATCAGAAATGTCATGGTCATTGGTACATGATGGGTACTTCTTACCTGCAAGGGTAATTTTGTTGTTATGAGGCCATAATGAGCAAAAGGTTACATTTGGAAGTTGGAGATTCCTGGCTTTTCCCACCTTTCTTTGTTTCCCTCCAAGATACTTGTCACCCCAAAATGTGTGATTTCTTATCAGTCCAAAGGTTCTTGTCCTCTTTTTCTGCCCAGGGACCCCCATTGTTCACAAGATGTATGGTTTCCTACCATTTGGCCCGTGTCCCCCTTTCTCTGCTCATATCTAGCTATCTGCCTAGAAGTAATAATATTTTATCATGATCATCTCTTTGGATTGATGAACACATCCACGAGATTGCTAAATACAAATGCCTTTAAATATAAAATATGCTTTATAATAGGCAAATACTCACTACCATTAAGGTAGTAGAAAAAAAGTTAATAGTTCAGCAAGTGAAGCATTGCTACTGACCTTCATAAAGCCCTTAATGGGTTAAATGCTCGGACATCTGGTGAAGTACTAGCCTCAGCTGTTCAAGTGACATCTTTCTTGGGTCAAATTTCTCTGCTCTCTCCAGTCCATCTGCTCACAGCTTGTCATGATAAACACTTCTGCATTACAAAGCAAAGAGTACACAGCAACAAGAGAGGGACAGCGTCTTGGATCTTGACTGGACAATGATATCGTAGCAAAACAGTACCCAGTCCTCTACTTTTCATCCCCCCCCTCACCCCACACTCCCCATCTCTGCCCCCACCCTTCTTTGCCTCATGTGTCACAGCCACCTGTCAGGTTGGAAACAAGCTGAAGGTAAGAAATCAAAGCCATCCACAAGTGGCTGAAGAAGAGAGACAGGCCTAATGGGGGAAAACAATGCCAGGTGGAAAATCTAGGTGTCACTTGCCCTTGGTTCAATGAAAGTAGAATGTGTTAAGTGATTGATACTTCTCAGAATAGAATTAGCTCAATACAGTGTCCTAGGGATCAGGGCACTTGGCTTATCAAGTCACAGTGGTGATTTGCCCTGAGAATTCAGCAATGCTGGATGTTCAGCCTCAGTTTCTTCATTTGTAAAGTCAGATGGTGTTTTGGTGGTGATAGCAATAAACAATTTCACCACTGTTATCATTAGGCATAAATTCTAAAAAATCTCTGACAGAGTTTGGCACATAGTGGGTGGTAAATATCTTTTATTGACTGAATCTGGCATACTAGAAAAAACACTATACTAAGAAGTTCTTGCATGTTCAGCTGAGGACATTGACCTTTCTTCAATGCTTTAGGAGCAATCTGAAGTTTCAGAGCAAGGAAATATAATCATTATTGTTGGAATTAATGTTCTTGGCTCTGTTTCCTTTTATGGAAATGAGGGAATTATTTAAATGTTCTGTGATTCTCTCCTTGACGTTCTGAAAGTCCAGGCTACTGCTTTGAATGTCTGATTATTTTTAAAACCCAAAAGTTGTGTCATTCCTTATGGATTCTGTGTGGATAAGGACACTCCCAAAGGCTACTTCCTCTAGCTCTGAAGTCACTAACATCAAAATGACCTCAGTAACAATTAAATAGATTGTGGTGCAGCCATAAGGTGTTAATAGTGGTTATTTCATAATGGTACAATTTCAGATGATAATGTAAAAAAATTTGTCTTAAACTATGGTTTCTTATTCATCTCTCATGAGCATGCATTCCTTATGTTCTAAAAATGATAAAAGAAAGAGGGTGTTGTCCAAGCCAGGAAGAAAGGAAGGAATGATGTCAGCAAGAATCACAGCACAAGCTGGAAACTGACTCAGCATGACTTACCATGGTAGGTACAAAAAATGTAATTTTGCCTACCAATGCATTCTTTATCAGTAAAGTCATCTGTCTCCTCCCATTGGAAGGGAAAAGAAAAGTGTGTTCTATAACAATCCCTGAAAGAATCTGCATCCTCTTTCTCTGGCTTTGCTTAAGCATCAGATCTCCTCATTCATTCACCTGATCAACAAACATCACACCATCCCCACTATTGGCCAAGTGCCACGCTATGGGGTCAGGACACATAATTGAAAAAGATGGCTTCTGCTTTCAAGTGTATGAAGTAATGGGAATGGTCACACACTGCTGGTGGGAGAATAAATTGGCACACCCATTTTGGAAAGGAAGTCTGATCAGTTGTTAAACTTACTGATGTGATTTCATATTTTGGGACCCAGCATTTCCACACCTGAAGTTCTGGAACAAATGCAGGAAGTACTGCAGGTGTGCGACTAGCAGTCACATGCAAGCACATTCATAGCAGCGTTGTTTGTTAAGAGGAAGGAATAAACCAGAAACAATCCAAACATACCTGTGAGCGAACTACAGCTGCGTGGATCAATAGTAATGAATTTCAAAAATCATAACGTCAAATAAAAAATGTCACAGAAGACCATGGATAGTATGGTTTCATTTATATGAAGATCAAAAAACAATATATAATTAGGGACACACATATCTGAGAAAACTACAAGAGAAGCAAGAAAGTAAAGAATAATTAACATTTAGGATAACGGTGACCTCTGAGAGTGATGGAACAAGGTTACTTAATAGAAGAAGAACACTGGGAGAATTTTAAAGGTATGAGTAATAATTGTGTTACTATTCTTTAATCCATATAAATACAATGTACATATTCTTCGTATAAATAATATTTTGATTAAAAAGTAGAACGCACAAAAATGGGATGAAGTACACACCAAAAGAGAAAAATCTTGTCTTCAAAACCAAAATCAAACATTTCCTGCTACATGAAATCTCTCCTTACTTTGCTTATATTTTCCCTCCCTCTTTTGATTGCTTTTCATATTTTTAAAATTACACTTTGTGTTCCTATAGCTTTCAAGTTCTGCTTTATATGAGCAGAGTTTAGGTAAAGATCTTATATCCTAGAGACTGTGAGCATCGTTAGTATAGAATCTGTCTCATTATTTCTGCTTTACCCACAGAAACTTTCTTAGGAATCATTTGTGGTACAGTCCCATGGAAACTGGGATTTCCCTCAAGAGTTTTGAGTTCAAATCTTGGTTTTATGACCTAAAACTTATGAGACGCTGAACATCAGTTTCCACTTCCGTGAAATGCTGAGAACAACCACCTATCAGCACCACAGATTCAGGATTTTGCTGAGAATTTATTGAGATAATGTTTGCTAAACTGCATTATGAAGCATTATATAAAGGTTTATGATGGGCCCCTGAACACAGAAGGTCCTCAAAAAATATTTGTGAAATGATTTTGATACAGTCTTACTTTATTGAGTCCCACATCCCTAATTAATATACAGGGAAGAGACATACCTCATAAGGGGGAAGTGACTTGTTCAAGGAAGGCAGCAAGCCACTCAGGAATGACCCGCTCAGGAATACTGACTTTTTCGCATTGAACCGTCTCTGCTACAAGAGGCTGTTGGTCACTTTGCTTCCCAGTCGTTTATGACGGGAGCTGTCAAAGGCCATTACCCTCTGGCGTCATGTAGCAACGCAAAGTATCCTCTCAGACATGAAGGAGAGCAGCTCGGAAACTGACACGTGACAGCTTTGATAGCAATTAAAATGACAGAACCTGCTTTTTACCTTGAAATGAAGTCACTATGTGCCAACACTGTTCTTGCAATATAGAATTGGAATTTTTTAGACTCACCATTATAGACAGTGTTTAAAAATGCTTCAAAAATTGACTTCCAGTTTGTTAAAAATATTTAAAAATATGTTCTAAATGTGTTTATGAATGTTTTTCTCAACAAAATTGTTTCAAGAAAATAAATAGGGAAAATCAGATTTATTCTATTTTGGATTTATGTGTATTAAAGTGCCTGCTTTGATTAGCATTTTCTTACTTCCAAAATGCTTTAAGACATATTGTTTTACTTAAACACCTGTAAAGTGAGTATTATAAATCCCACTGGACACAAGACAGATCTAAGGACAGAGACAGCAGATAGTAAGTGACAGAGCCAATTTCAAATGTTAGTTTATGGACTCTGGATTCTAGGCATTTCACACATGATTACATTTGTCACCCATTTACCTACCTTAGATAGACCACCTCTCTTCGTTGACACTCCAGTATTTTCTTCAAACGTAAAAGCTAGGCTAGCACATAGTAGGCATGCATTATCTACCTATTGAATAAAATGAACTCATTTTTCCATTTGACATCTTCAAAGACCTACTATACGTGTGATACTGTGCTAGGCACTAAGGATGAATCACAGGCTACTCCTACCTTCACAAACATAGCACACCTTTCATCTTTGTGGGCATCTGCTGTAAGCAAGAAATGACTCGGATAATTCAAAAGTTAAAGGTAAGACATGAGTTTTAGTTGTTCATCTAGAAGGTGGGCCCTTTAATTTACTCCATTCTACAAAGTCAAGGCGATCAGCTTAGCATATATAAATGGGAAATTATACATGGTATTCATGTCTTTCTGAAAATGGAATAATTTATAAATATAAATTGAAACATATTCATCTTTATGTCCTGAAAGTATCTACCACCATGTCTGGTGCATAGTAGGTGCTTCATAAATATTTGTTAAATAAATTTAAATCTCAATAAACCTGATAAAATGGCCCAGGCCAATAAATGAAACATAGGGAATAGAACTCTATATGTGTAAACTTTATTCTGAAGTAATTTTAGATTTAAAGAGAAGTTGAAAATCTAGTGAAGAGTTCCTACACACCTCTTACCCAGTTTCTTCTAATGTTGATATATTGTGTATCTGCCAAAACCAAGAAACCAACATTAATACATTACTATCATTGTTTGGTTTTCACTAGTTTTTACACTGATATCCTTGTTCTGTTTCAAATCTAGGATAGCACATTGCATTTAGGAATTTCTCATATACAGAAATGATTTTTCTGATGCGGATGACAGTTTCCTGTCAGATGAAACCTGCTGATGCGCTGAGCAACGTTCATCAACCCAAACAACCAGTTGAATCCCAAGTAAAACCTTCGTATTTATCTGTGAATAGAAACAAAGTAGCACAAAATCTTAGGAAATACCATCAAATAATAAACAAAGATGAACAAAGAAAAACTGACCCCAAAGACACATAAATGACACAGGAAATAGGAATATGTTTTTATTTTAAGTATATTGTTAGAGAGATTTGAGAAGACAGTTCATCTATTAAATAAAACTGAAGACAAAAAAATAAGCCAACAATCATGGATTACAAAGACCTGTTACAGATTAAAAATTCATGGGCATGAAAGCTTTAAAAAGTATTTGAAGTAGTTTGACAGAAAGAAACTTAGAATGCAGAGGTAAAGAAATAGAAAATATGAAAGAAAATACAAGTACAGGGCAAAGCAGTCAGGAAGCATGGCACCCACCAAAGAAGTTTCAGAAAGAGAAAGTAGAGAAGTGATGCGAACATATTATCAAAGAAATAACAGAGTAATATTTCACAGAATTAAAAGTGGACGCCAGTCTTCATATTTCAAGGGCTCGAAGTGTAGTGAGAGCGAGGATGAATGAAATAATATACCTACTATCTACACCTTCAGAATTGGAGGATATCAAGGGTAAGGGAAAAGCTTAAAATCCTGGACAGAGAGAAAAGAAAGAGAGTATACCTACAGAGAATGAGCATGAGGCTGCCTTCAGGCTTCTCAGCATCCAGCTTTATAAACTATAAGGAGTGGAAAAATAACTTCTAAGGTTTAGGGGAAGATTATGAACATAGAATTCTCTATCCTGGCAAGTTGTTCGTTCAGTGTGGCTGCAAAATAAATTTTCAGACATACAGTAACCCCTAAATTTGTTTCCTATATATCTTACCTAAGCAAGTTAATTAATAGCATACTCCAAGAAAACAAAGAAATAGTGAATGAATAAAAAAATATGGGATCTAAGAAAGAGAGGTTCTGCTCTGGGACCACGGTGAAGGCCCAGGATGACATCTTCACAAGCAGTCATAGAGGACAAGCAGTCCTGATTGTGATGGGCTGTCAGAGGGCCGGGAGAGGGGATTTCAAGGGAAAAAAGAAAGAGAAGGGAATTCTATGTAATTGACTGTATGATCAAGAGACTGAAAAATGTTGGGATATGGTGAAGTCATACTATTGATTTTTAAGAATAAAGGGATGCTAATCTTAAGAACTTATACAGAGTTGTGGTGTAAATGTAAAGTAAATTAAAATGAGCCATTATTTTGAGCAATTGATGGGGTATAAAGTGAATCCAGTTAACACCGATTCTAAGAATATCATACACCATTATTCTCCGGGGGTCATTGCATTAGATTTCTAGAAAAGAAAACGCATCCTAAAACACTTTTGCTTATTTAGCCCTGAAATGACCAAGATTTATAGAAGCGTAATAATGCCATCTGCATATGGTAGTCGATTTTTAGAGTTAATTTATATACAAAGTACAAGACTCATTATCTTTAACTTCAAAAGATAATGCAAATCTTAACTTTGAAAGCTATGGCCGAAAGGAGTTGGGATTTGGAAGGGGAAGGTGGGTAAAACTAAGCACAGGAGGACTGTCTGAGGCTGATGAAAACAGGGACAGAGGTGTAAGTATTACATGTGTAAGATCTTAAGTAATTTAACTTGCATTTAAGATCACAAATATAATCAACAGCAGAACTGAAAAAAACTACTTAATGTTGGGAAAAAATGAGAAATAGTGTAATGATGTTAAATTGTCACCTTGTAAAAATAGAAAGTCAAAAGATGTCATGTAACAAATAAAAATAATGGCGGTACGAGCATATCATTTAGGGCTTTGAATGTAACCGGCAGATGAACAAACTCATGAACGGCTCAGTGTCCTGGACGGTGTGAAAGGCTAAGATGAGGGCTTGTGACTGTCATTGGAAGCCTTTGTGTATTTTATTTTTCTTGACGTGCATATAATCTTTAATTATAAATAGATACTAATTGCAGAAATTTTTAAAATTAAGTCTTTAAAAGTATGTCCATAATGTTTACAAAAGGATATTAATTGCAGTATGTTCATAAAATTTCAAATTAGATTAAAAAAACTTTTAATCAGTTAGAAAATGTATTATGTCCTTCTATGGAATTTAATGCAGCCTTAATAATAATTATGTGGGGACAATTGTACTGACATAGGTGGATTTCCAACAGATGTTTGTGAGGGGAAGGAAGCTACAGAATATGTTCAGCGGGCTAACATGTGAAAGAAGCATACGTTTCCATTTCTACAGGTACAAGTGCGTAAAGGACTTCAGGGAATAGGTCAGAAATTGACAACAGTGTGGTGTTGATTAAAAGGGAAATTCAAGCCGTACCAACTTTTTTTTCTTCTATGACTTTCTTATTTTTCAGACTGAATTTATTTTTCTACTTCTTACTGTGGGAAAGTACAGACTAAAATAATGAACCCCCATGTATGCATCCCCCAATTTTAATAATTATCGACTTCAAGCCAATCTGATTGTATCTCTGCTCTTACCCATTTTCACCCTTTATAGATCATTTTGAGGAACGTCTCAGACATAATATTATCTGTAAATTTTTTTCATATGGTACAAGATAATTATCCAGATTTTTAAAGTTACTCATTTGATGACATCAAATATCCAGTCAGTGTTCAATATTCCAAAAGATTCATAAATGCACTTTCTTACAGTTTGTTAGTTTGTCATTATCCATCATGTCTTGATTTTTTAATGTTTTAATTTGTGTCATGAAATATTTAAAATTCAAAAATATGGAAAATAATTAACAGGCATACATGTGAATACCAACCAGATTTATATGTCGTTATATTTTGCCATATTGGTTTCAGAATTTTAAAGAAATAAATACACATTTTGTGGAGGAAAAGCACAATCATTCTTTAAGAAATACAGCATGTTTTCAAAGACATAAAAATGCTGAAAAACAAAAAGCTCATGAAACAAATTTAGTCTACATTTCCCTAAAATTGTATTCCCCGCTTTTCCTTCCTAGAGATCATATCTGTTCTGCTGTTAATATATATTCTGCCCATCATATGCTTTGTAAGTTTAATACTTACATAAGCACATATAAATAGTAGAATTTACTAGTTTTTAAAAATTTAAATGCTAATAGAGTGTATGTACCCAGTTATGTCTTTTTACCCTCAACATTATGTTTCTGATATTTATCCATCTTAATACATGAAGATTAATTTCATTTATTTTAATCACTGCCTAGAATTTCACTGTGTTTATATATCCACTCTCTAACTGATAGACATTTACGTTATCCCAACTTCAGTCTTACAGATTCTATCATAATGATAATTCTTAAACACATCTCTTTATGTAGATATGTGAACATTTCTCCAAAGAATATTCCTAGAAATGGATTTCTCAGTCATAGAATACAGTATTTCCAATTTATTTGATATTGTCAATTTGTGTTGCTGGTGATTTTCTCAATTTGCTCTCCCACTACCAGGATTTGAGCTTCCTTTTACCACATCCTCATCAATCTTTGCTGTTTTCCAAGTTTTTAATTCACTAGTCTGATGGTTATGAATTTCACTATGATTTTAATTAACATTTCTCTGATTGCTAGAGGAGTTTCAGGTATTTATTGGCCTCTCAGTTTTCTCTTTCTTCAAAATTCCTCTATTTAACATTTGGTCATATTTCTATTGGGTTATCTGACATTTTCTCATTAATTTTAAAAGTTCTTTATGAATTCTGAACATGGTTTTCATCATCCATTATCATTTATTTGAGATGCAAGAATCTTCTTTCAGTCTTCGACTTGGTGTTATTCACACAGTCCAGCCATAAGGAAGCTTTAAATTTTAATGTAGTCAAACTATCGATATTTTTCTTTTATGGTTTGTACTTTCTGGGGCTTGTTTATAAAATCCTTCCTAATTCCAATATCACCAACATATTCTACATGTTCTTTCAAATTTTTTATAGTTCTAAGTTTGATATTTTGATTTTTATAATAAAATATATGCAGCTATTACTTCTATAATAATTAATAAAAAGACAGAAAAGTAAAAGTCATCCATAATTTTAGCCCTCAAACCAAGTACTGTTAACATTCTATTTACTTCCCCTTTCATTTCTGTACATATGTCCTTTGTTATATAAGTAGAATGACACATCACCTATATTTTTATACACTTTTTTTTCATTGAACATCACTTGCTAATATGTTTAAAATTGATAAAAATTCACAGGAAGAGTTATCTAGAGACGCAAGATTTGGAGAGGGAAATTGAATGAAAAATTTCCTTCACAAAATGTATTTGGGATGCATACAACCCAAACCACGTGTGCTAATTAGCTCCTTACACGGCTGCTGTGTGTCCCTCCACTGTAGAAACTGACATAGTCTTCTGATAATTGTTACTGTATTTCTGCCTCCTCTTCCGCTAAGTCAAATGCTCCTTTAGGTCAAAGACAGCTCTCACTCATCTTTGTATCACACCTTAGGAAATAGTAGGTGCTCAAGAAATGTGGAAAGGAAGGTGGTGAAATCAACATTGAATTAGGAGTGAGGAGACCTAGATCCTAGTTCAGTAAGTAGCTGTCAAGTAGGGTCTTTGAACAAATTTCTTCTGAGACCCAGTCCCTTCATCTATAAATTGAGGGGAGGGAATTACATAACCTATAAATTTCCTTCTCCTTTGACATTCCAGACTCTGTTTCTTTAAGGAGAAAAGTATTTACAGGGGCTATAAATATTCTTTAAAATATTTATATTTCATGATACTATTAAGTAGCCTAGGCTTTCGACAACCTATGACATCTAAAAGTAACAGGTGTTTACTTAAACACAGATGGAAATTGTGGTCCCTTAAGACTGCCAGTCTTTCAGTAGAGATGTCCTTGCAGGTTTGGATGGATGAGCTGTTTTCTGGTGAGTAGCCATCAGAATACCAGCAAGTGTGCTTAACATCAGATACCCATTGCAGCTCTGTTCCACCGAGATTTCTGGCAGGATATAGGACCATGTCATTTCCTGGCTCATGTGCCTTTCCATCTGTCCCATGGACTCCAACCTGCTCAAGGGAGTTTGTGATTACATCTCCCTCTAGTGACAAAAACCTTTGTATAGTACAAAGTCTCCTGTGTCACACGAGAAAGAATATTTGGCTAGAAAAACATAAATAAAAAGAGAATATATTGGTCTTTTGATAATCCAAGGAATGTTACATCACTGCTGCTCTGTGGGAGGAGTAAAGTTCATCGTGTATTTCACTTTGCATTGAGAGAACTAATGCTTAGGAAGCTTTTTTTTTTTTCTTTTTTTGGCGTGTCTGAGAACCAGATAGTGAGGAGTCTGCCCCAATAATATCATGCACCAGACCAATCATAACGAAAGTCCCATATAAACGTAAGACAGGATACTCTCCAGTGCAAATATATAAGAAAATCATCTCTCTTCTATTCATTCTGTGTCTAATTGTCCATAAAACTGGTTCTGGTGGAAACAGCCATAGAATAATTTTTTTATAGCAAGGAAATGAAAATATCAGGAATATAAATTTTCAACCCAATGATCTACATCCATCAGAAAAAATAACAATAAGAGTTAGCCAAGGTTAATGCAAATCAATAGTTGGAGAAATAAGGTAGACCAGACAAAAGACAGCTCATCATTTGGGGCTATGATTTCCCATAGGAAAGCTGGTAGCAGTGGCGTGTGTATCTGGACCATCCCTTTTGCAATAGTCCATTGAGGTTCAAGGGAAAACATTAGGCAAACAAACAACTGTTTTGTTTTCTCCGTAGTTTGTTTGTGATAAGAGCTGATGTGATCGTCCAGTACTTATCACAAACCAAAGAAGGAGACAATCTGCCCTGTGTTGGCACAGAAGTTGCTTGAGGTCTCATGAGCAAGGAGCCAACCAGTGATATCACCTCGAGACTCTAAGCTCAGGATGTCTCACCTTTCACATCAAATACCCTCATCCCTCTATTCAGTACAGCCTCGGGTCAAGGGATTAGGATGTCCTGGATCCTAAAGAATTTGCCGTCACAAACAGGTTCATTTCAGGAGCCTTTCTTTCCATTAAAACTGTTACGTCTGAAATGGGAGCTAGAAACCGGGCTCTGGGGAAGAAGGGATTTTCACCAGCTCCCTGGGAAGTCCCTCTGGTTTCTAAGTTCCATTTCTCAGTTCATTTTACGAAGCTCTTAATACAGCTGGCCCTGTCATTTTAGACCAACATGGTCAGTTTTTTTTTTTTTCACCGTTGACCTTGCAGATGGACAACTGAAGAAGTCAACTCTGTGATTTCTATACAGTTGTATTCATTGGAATGGCCCAGACATTAGAGACTAATCTGTCAAACGTCTTCATTTTACAGAACAGAAGGCTAAGGTCTGGAGTGGAAAAGAGTCCCCAAAGAGAAGGACTAAAAGCCAGATCTCAAGATTCCAAGGACAGTGTCTTTTGTACCTTGATATACTGTCATTTTTTTTCAAAACAGACCATAGATCATATTTCGAAGTAAATATGGATTTATTTTTGTCCATTCAAAGTAGTCTTTTTAGCAGTTTATAGATATTTTAATAATGCTACTATTATTCAAAACATATTTAAGATTCCTCTTTGGCATTCCACACAGTCTGTGGCACATTACTAATGATTTCCTTAGCTATCAGGCTGTCAGCTCACTAAGGGCCCAGTCTTCAGTTTTGACCGTAACTTGATACATGCATCACACATATTTTTGAATAAAATTAGCCACTGTTTATTATTTGATGAAAGATTTAATTCTTAGAAATATCTGGTATCACAGCGAAAAAGATCAAGTTTATAAAAATCAGTGGTTGAACTGGATATTCTATCTCATATGATTCAGAGTCCCTGTCCTTCCCCTACAGGGCTAGAGTCATTTGAATGCAGATGAGTGCAGAAATCATACCTTACTCACCTCGGAATCTCACTGCACCCTAGACAAAGAACTCTCACAGGTAATCAATAAATGTTTGATGAATAATGGAGCAGCAGGTGGGAAACTGGATGAAGGTGAAGACCCCTTGTTTGCCGGTTGTTGAGGCAAGAATGTCATGGAAATATTTCTTGGTTGGAACATAAAAGTTAACTGGAGCTATTGCTAATGTTCTAACCATCAACTAGCCACTTTGAATAGTGAACTCAGATGAAAACGCATTGTGTGGATAATAGACTGTACCATGAGCTGACATTCAAATGTCTTAGCTGCCAACATCTTAATCCCAGAGTGTTTCAAAACACATAGATTTTTCTCTTTTGCGAAGACCTCATCTTGCTCCTTCAATACAATATGTACACATCACCAGCAGTACTTTAAATAAAGAGTAATTATGACTATTGTAAGTTCTCTGATCATGGTTACTGTTTGTGCTTGATTTTTTGAATTACATATATTTATGCTTACCTGAGAAGTCAAGTTATTAGCAAATGCCATCTGTGAACAATGCATCATGGGATATTTTCTGGAAAAAACCCACACACACATTTAAGTATTCAAAGACTCTTTAATGAATGCACTTGGGCAAAACCAGTGATACCTAAATATCAAGGGATGTCCCTTTTAAAATTCATAGTTAAATAATGAGACTCCGGCACATATTTTCATCTGATTTTCCATTTTTTTTTCAGAAATGAGAGTTAATGAACCTTACCTTTTACCACACATTGTCCTGGGTAGAAGTGAATTGATATTGGCGGTAAATAAAGTTCAGGGCTTTGAGATCCCATGAAGCTTAATTAAATGTGTAAAAAATAACTTCAATCTTGGATGTAACTACTACGGTAGGCAACAGTGCCTTGGGCGTTTTCCCACCATTCAAAATAATTTTTCTTAATGGAGGAACGTGCTTCAGATATTATGTTTCATTCCTTAAGGGAAAATCTTCTTTATTTTGGATTCTTAATACATTCTAGTTGAACACACAGGACTTAATTTTTACAAGGTGTGTTTAACAGAACCAGTTTGTGGAGCAGACCAAGAGTTGGCTGCCCATGCACAAGTAAGAGCGTCTGACTGGAGAGGGGAGGAGCCTTGTCTGTTATGCTGCTCTGTCCTCCTTCTTCTCTTGACCTAATTCTCTATCCAGAGCGCTTATGAACATTCTGGCACGTTAAATGTCTGGGGACGTTAACATGTCTGTTAATGGGGCAAGTCAGATGGGGAATAAGCAAAGCATCAGGCGGGATGACATTCCTGTTGGGCAGCCAGTGGGGCAGCTTGCTCGCTGCTGTCTTGTTAGCTGGATGCCAGTAAGAAAGCCAGGTAACAAAACTCCTTAACCCAGGCAGCATGCCTTCCTCAATCTAATGAAAACTGAGTGGGTGGCTGTGGCTCTCATTCAATCTCTACGTGATTACCGTGCGTGCATGGATGGGACCTGGAGGTCTTCAGCTACTGATGCTGCTACTCTCTGTGCCACTCGAAATCAGTTTGGACCCTCTGAGGTCCCCACTTACCACATCAGCACACTCTCTCTTTTCCCCTACAACCCAAGGGATCTGCTGAAGTCTCCAGAATGAAAAGCATTTCTCTTCTCCCTCCCACTCCATTGTCTCTGTAATCTGATTTAAGCATGTGATTCTTACTCAGCCCCATGAAATTAAGACTTTCAAAACTCAAAAGCTGAGGGCTAGCTCTATTCTTCTTTTTTATTTCTGCTTTGTCATCTCTTCCTTGAGGCCGTATAAAGAATGCCTACCTGGATGAATGGAGGAAGAGTCAAAAAGAAACACTAGGGGTAAAAGTCACAACATAATGCTGAAAAATATGGTCTCATGATAACTTGCACATGTATGGAGAGAGAAAAAAGGGATACAAGCTCAGAGCATTAATACTTTAATGTTAAGACTATGGAGACAAAAATAGATCACCTGGCTTAATCCTTTCACTTAGGGTGGGTATAACCAAGATCTAGAGGAAGGAAATGCTTTGCTCAATGTGATAGCGTACGTTATTAGAGAAAAATAATGGGATTTCTGACCCGTGTTCTTATCAATTTAGTTTACAGAAAAGAATACATACTTTAATGTCAGCCAAATTCATATGTTAATTCATATCTGAAAGATATTTTTTAAAAATTAGAATATGGAATAATTTCTGTCATTTATTAGCATGTGTGATCTTTTACACCACTAAATATCTCTAAGGGTTATCTGTAACTGAGGATAATATTACACTTTACAAAGGTGTTATAATCAAATTGTATGTGAAGTGTCAAATTCTTGGCATACACTAGATGCTCAATAATTCATAGCTATGGTACAGAGTATGATGCTATATTGTAACATACTTCATATTTTTAATTGTGGGTTATCACATGAATTTGTAGATAAAAGGTGAGAGTTGGATGTTTAAATAAACATTATTTATGTTATTTTAGCAAAATAATATGCTATTTTGAAAGTTATAATATCCCTTAACACGCAAGGCTGAACCAAAATACTTTGGGTCTTACTCGCTTCCAAAAATATGCATTACATTAGAAGCATTGAAACATTTACAGATAGGGTTTTCTGCCATTTTAGTTCAGACAGTTCAGCCAATCTGAATACTTGTCAGCTGAAAAGAAGTAGGATAAGAAAGATAAATTAAAGGACTAGTATTTTTTTTCCCACATAAAAACCTGAGCCCTACAGACAGGAAATGACTTTTCCAAGGTAGCAGAGCTAGTCCTGATAGAGCCAAACTAAAACTCCCCAAATTCAAGTATCTATACCAAGTCCATGACCCCCCTGTCCCATTTGTAATTTAAGAGTTAGGAAACATAAACCTCTAACATAGAAGCAATCCAGACTCTTCCTCTGCCTTCATACTACACCTTACATCAACGATCAGATGCACTGTAATTTGCCTTATGTAACTCTTGAGACTCACTCCACACCAACAAAACACAAGTTACAAAAGACCTGGCTGCCCCAAAGTTCTTGTCAACAGATTTCTTATTTCCATAAGCTGTTTTTTCCTTATTTTAATGCCTTCTAAAACTACCTGGTCATTGACACATTATTTTAAAACCTTTTTAAAGGCTTTTTTTTTTTTTTTTGGCTTTGTTGAATTCCTACCATGCTATCTCTTTGGCATTTTCTCATTTTTATTTGTCCAGATTCTCAATTAAAAGAGAGAGAGGAGAAAAAAAAAGCTAATCACTTTACTAGAGCTTCAACCTAGTCCTAAAATAAAGGAGATAGACTCATTATCTGATTATTCCCTTTATTTAACCAAGTTGAAAAGATAAAAATAAACAAGTGAGGAGTGATTCAGGGATGACAAAGGGATTTTATCTAAACAATCCCAATCACAAAAATACTAGTCAAACACACAAAACAAATGAAGGCTAGTGAGAACTGCCTTTATCATAGACACACCTGAAATATGTTCTCAAGCCGGTCATGTTCAGTGTAATAACAGCTAATGTAAGCTGATGCTAGAGTATTTTTATAACGTTTTTTTAAAAAGAATTAAACCTCACCCATTTATAATCCACATAAATAGACTTATAAACACAAAACACAAAACTCTTAGCATCAGTATCTTGGTAAAAGTACGATAAAAGAGCAATTGAAAATGCCAACAGCGAAACTCAGGAACAGGTTCAAACATCATGAACTCAGTTCCGGAGACTCCCACGGTTAGAAAAAAGAAATGCTTTTTCTAAATAAGAAAATGCCTTCATCAACATAAAGCACAGTCAAACATTATAACAAATATTTTTGAGGTGACACTAGGTAGGATTTGCAGGTCAGGGAGGAATCTGTATGGCTGATTATCTTCCTGTTTACATCTTCTAATATTTCAGAGTACATTTTTGCTATGTGACTTTAGTCTTAGAACGCTCAACCTAGTTGAGTCTCCTCAGTCTCCAAATAGAATTAAAACAATACTATCTACCTCCTCTGTCACTTGGTGTACATTGTGAAGAAAAAGCCAACAGAATTTCTTTACTGATGGCGTGTAATGGTGAGAGAAAGCGAGCTGTCAAGAACAACCTGAAGGTATTCAGTCTGAGGGTCTGGAAGGATGGCTTTGCCATTATTTGAGGAAGCCTGTAGACAGACTAAGTCTGAGATACATGCTCCTCCAACTGACAGTGCCCCAGCTCACTGATCACAGCTAACAGCAAAAGCTGAGGAATTCAAAGGAATCAGAGTTCTGTTCAATCCACTGTTTAACCCAGGTCTAGCACGCATGCTCTGTGCTTTGTTGAATTCTGTGGTAACAGAATGGCTGCTCACATATTTCAGTATGAAAAGAACATGTTTCTAAAAAGGTCTTTATCTCCTGATAAGGTTACCTACAGAAGGGGGCCAGAGTTATCTAAATGATAGACTTTATTTCATAAGATATTTCTGTATTCTAATTATTTTGTTATTTAATACATTTTATATTTGTGGGAAAAACATTTGATATGTACTATATATCATATCTAAAGTACTATTTTTAAAATGCTATATACTTTTATACATAATCAGAAAATAAAATTCCAATTGAAATGAAGGATTTAGAATTGAAAGAACAAGGTCAAAAGCAGTTTTAACATGATTTTTTTTTTTTGTTAACAATTGTAAGAATGCCCAGCTCCTTCCTATCTGACAAATCCCTTCCCTTAAGGACTGTAGGGCTGCTAAATTATTCACCTTTCCTATTGCGGATATCTAAAATGTATAAATAAAGAAAGAGAAATTGCAGTCTATTATTTAGAATTAGAAAGGTATCTAGCAGGGTAACAGGAAATTAAGATCTATAAATTTGTGAGTCAATGGTGAGAGGAAGTGTAATTTTCATAGGAGTCAGTAGATACTGTGTCAGTTGGAGTCTGAGCAGAAAACAGATGGCACACTGTTGTTGAAGAGAGTTTAATGAAAAGCAATTTACAAAACTGTGGGCCATGTTTAGGTAAAACAATAAGGGATGATAAAGTACCCAGATTACATCAAGGGGCAGGTGGAAGAAGCAATTACCAGTACCTGGCGTGACCTATAGCTGTAGGGGAAGGTCACTCAGAGGAGCCATGGCTGACAGGAGGGATAGTCACAGATGGGAAACACTGCCCAACCCTCACCTTATGGAAAACTAGTCAGCAAGACAAACACCTTCCCTTCAATCTCCAATGATGCCTCCCATTGGCTAAATCTATTTGGAAGACTCAGCACATGAGATCCTAGACAGTGACATCTAAAGGTCAGCCTCATAGGTCACAGGGTTGGGTGGAAGATGGTGGAGAATTGATGTGGAGAA
This sequence comes from Vicugna pacos, assembly GCF_048564905.1. Classification (NCBI taxonomy): domain Eukaryota; kingdom Metazoa; phylum Chordata; class Mammalia; order Artiodactyla; family Camelidae; genus Vicugna; species Vicugna pacos. Next base: position 57,065,538 of record NC_132987.1, on the reverse strand, counting down.
GCTCAGAAAATTCCAACTCAGTTACTCCCTAAGGTGGGAAGCTTAAAAATGTTAAAGTTGCCTGGGAAAACACACAGGTGCCTACAAAGGAACATACTTATTTTTTAGTAGAGAAAATTTGAAAGAGTAAAGTTAAAAATAATTCCTATCTCTTAGAGATAACCATTGCTTATATGTTATTTATATGTCATTTAAAATTATATTACATCATAACTTTTTATAAAGTGTATTAAATATAATATTACTTGAATACAATGGAGATTAAATTTAAGATATTTAAAGTATAACCAGAGTGTGAAATCCAAGGATTTACTGTTACATATTTCTTTACCACAAGCTTTGTTAGTATAAGTGCTTTAGCACATTTTGCATTGTTTTAAATTTTATACTTTATATGACATTAAACTTTGCATTTACCATTTATTTACATTTTTCTGGGTTCATAGATTTGTATTTTATTACATGTTTATTAGCCAATCTGATTATTCATTTGGGTGCTTAAATTAACCTAGATTTTGCCAATGGGAACCCCTTTAAGCTACCTCCTCTGGCCTTTTGACATGAACCCATCATTCTAAGAATATTTCTTTACTTTTCAGCATTACAAAATGTTCCAGGCTCACCTTGTGTTTTCCCTGCCCAAGCCATAGAAGCAGCCATTCCTTCAAAGATCCCTGGTTTCTTCTAGTGGAGAATTATATTTCAAAATCAAAATCTAAGTGATGATTGTGCTCATTTATATAAGCCTATCACCATTCCCGAGCCCTCCTAGTGAACAGAGCTAGGGAATGCACGCCCACGCTCACTTACACCTATGTTCATATAGCTATTAATTAATGTGTTTGTCTCTGTATCTATTTATCTATCTACACTGAAAATCATGAGTTCACACTGCTATCTTCAGTTCTAATCTAACACCATAGTTTCATTTTGTCCATATTTGCAACTCCCTTCTCTAACAGTGAAGCACCTGGCTCCCATTATACTTAACAGGTTTGCTTATTTCATTAACCCCTTGTATATCAAAATATTTCTTCCACCGCTGGCACGTGCGCCCACTTTCCCCTGCCAGGACTCCAGTGTTGCATGTTGCGCTGTCCCTCTCTTGACATGCAGAAACACTCCTCATGCCCGTTGGTCTCCAACACCGTGTGCTGAGCTCCCAGACCTGCACTTGGATGCCTCTCACACTAGTTAGGCTCTCACATCTTACTCTGGGGCACTATAGTTTTTCCTCTCTTACCAATACAAACACCAGACTTTCTTTGGACTGGATGGTTCAGGAAGAAAAGGGAATAGAAAGAGGAATAAAAAAATTATTTATTTATTGTTTTAAATAGCCATGTTAGAAAGAAAGAGAGGTGTAAAATCAATGAGCTAACTTTCTACCATAAAAATTCTAGAAAAAGGGCAAACTAAAAAAAATGGAAATACTGAAAAATAAAAATAAAAAATAAATATAGAAATTAATAAAATAGAAACTGGACAAATAAGAAAAAACAACAATGGCAAAAGTTGATTATTTGGTAAGCACTTTAGCAGAACTGCTCAGAAAATGAGATAGAGAAAACGAATTAGCAATATCAATAGCAAAAGAGGGGATAACACTGCAAACAAAAAAAATAATTAGATGACATTATGAAAAACATTATGCCAATAATTTTGACATTGTAATGGGCAAATTCTTTGATAAACACAACTTACTCACATAAACATAAGAAGAAATACAAAATCTGAATGCTCATATACCTATTAAGGAAATTGAATTCTTGATCAAAAACCTTTCCACAAAGAGAAGTTTGGTCACAGATGGCTTCATGGTGAATTCTAGTAAACAACTAAAGGGGTAATAGTATCAGTTTTGCAGAATTAAAGGAGGAAACACTTTCCAAATTATTTTATGAGATAAGCATAATCCTAATGTCAAAATCTTATGAAGATATTACAAGAAAATAAAATTATGGAACAACAAACTTATGACCAAAAATAAAAAATTTTAGCAAAATACTTGCAAATCCAATCCAATAATATTTTTTTAAAGACAATAAATACCTCATGACTAAGTGGCTTTTAACTCAGGAATAAAAACCTGGTTTAATAAGAAAACCAATCAATGCAATTTACCATATAAATAAGACTGTGGAGAATAATCAAAAGATTATCTCCATAGGTTCAGGCAAGCAGTTATGATAAAGCTCTCAACAGCCAGCAATAGAAGAAAACTTCTTCCATCTGACTATGGGCGTCTACAAAATAACATACTGTTAGCATTATTCTTAACTGTGAAGGACTTGAATGTAAGAGGGTCATATTCCTCCTCAACACTTGCCTTCAACTTTTTAGTAAGAATCTTATCCAGTGAAGTAAGGCAAGAAAAATAAAAGAAGAAATAAAGACTGAAAAAAAGAAAATAAAAATATTATTCATAAGTGACATAATTATTAACATTAAAAGCACAAGGAAATGTACAAAAATACTTCTAGAATAAGTGCACTTACCAATTTCACAGGACACAAAGTAACTGATCAAACATTGTCTTCTTATAAAAAAGTGGCAAATAGCTGGAAATTAAATTTCTAAAAATACCATTTAGTATATCGTCAAATCTCTCAAATATAGAGGCATACATCTAACAAGACATCATTGCTAAAAACTAAAAAAAAATTGCTGAAATAAAAATCAATCAATCAATCTAAAAAAAAACAGAGATATATAATATTCATGGATTGGAAAACTCAACATTGTTCATATTTTCCGTCCCCAAATTGATCTCTAAATTTACTGCAATCCCAGTGAAATTCTCAGCAAGCTCTTTTAAAAAATTGAAAGATGATTTCTAAAATTTATTTAAGAATGTAAAGGATCTAGGGTGACCAAAACAATTTCACGTTTGTACCCTGCAGCATTTACAAGATTCCAGGATCGGAAAGTGACAGTTTAGTTTTTACAAGACAGAGTGACCTAAGGTAAGGAAGGCCAAGGAAAGAAATTCAAAATAAAGATCACTTACTGTGTTCCAGACGTTAGCACTTGGTGTGTATTATATCTTTCAATCTTCTCAGTAACCCTGTGAGTCAGGTATAATTTGGACCTCTACTTTACAGATGAGCCAGAATACCAAGTAAAGGCTTTCAGATTACAATACTATCTATAAATGAAAAGGAACAGATAAAAATGGCATTTATATTCCACATCCAATATAAATAAGCTGAAACATGTTTACCCTCCCAATGTATCATCAGTATCTCCAAACAAGAATGATGTTTCATTATAAAATGACAACTTAACTCTTTGTGGTATAAACTAAAATGATTTCTTTTCAAATTTTTCTACAGCGGTTGAATGAACAATGCATTGATGTAAAGACTGAATGACAAGTTAAAAGTAGGAAGAATATTAAGAGACGATACAGCCAGGCTATTATCCCAAGCAATTATTCCCAGAAGTTATATAGTAAAGAGGGTAGACATGGACATTCTCAGACATCCATTTATTCCAGCAGTGTGGACCTCTGAATTAAACAATTTTGAAGGGACAAATCTTTATTACTAAACAAGGGTCATTCTCAGAAAATTTTAAAAAATTAGTATGCTGATACAGGCTTTCCATGTATCATTCAGTAAAGGAAAAAAAAAGAATATGAGTAACTACCCTGTTTGCACTGGGAAGACATTTTAAATGTATTATTAAGTATGTATTCTAATAATCCTTGTTGAGTCTTCCTATAGAGGGGAAAAGATAAAAGCACAGCTATTGTGTTTGAGAAATTCAATTTGATGAGTAAACAAATGTATGTGCCAATAACTGAGATTACAGTGAAATCAGAACTGAGAAGATTGTGTAAATAGCCAAAGGATAAACGGATAGTGGAGGCCTGGGGGAGGGAGCAGTCAGGGATGGATGGGAGCGGTCAGGGAGAAGAAATCTATGAAGTAAGTGTGATGAATCAATAGCGGGGCAAGAATAGTAAATTCATTCTGAATAAGGAATCACGATAATCAGAGACATGGTGGCTTAAAAGAGCATAGTATGTTCCAGGAACTGCAAGAAAGTCAATATGGCTAAATAAATGTGTGGTTGATGGGCAAGCAAAGAGGCGCAGGGGGCGGAATGTGCAGGGTTTGGAATTTTACCCTGAGGTTGCAGAACCATGCAAGATTTTACACATGGAGGTGGTCTATTTGTATAGTATCAGTAATCTGGCCCAGGTTGGTGTCTGGATGATGATTAAAAGACTATTGCACTAGTTGACAGGAATCACAACATGGGACAATTCTAAAGACATAGAAGTGAGATTGAAAGGTGAATCTGAGGACATTTCAGAGGCAGGATCAGTGGAAATGAGCAAATCACTGAATGCACAAGGAAGGCAGAAGGAGAGAGTCAAGGCTGACTCAGGGTCTGGGACACACGTAGCTTCATGAACATACCCAGTGCTGAAGGATGACTTTGATTTGATCGTGCTTGCAATTACAGACTTCTAGAACTAAATTAAGAGGGGCCAAAGCATAAGATAAGTAGATCCCGTAGTTTCTTAATGTGAATTCTACCTACAATTCTTTTGTGAATTAAGCTTTGATAAAATAAGAGCAATCTTGAATGTTCTAAGTTTTGATTTGCACCCAATGATAGGATGATCGCCACCAACTTTGTTTGGCAAGCTTAGTTTTACCTAGGACCTGAGATGTCAAATTTCCTTGTCCTAAGGATTCAGATACATGGTGGATTCCTTTCTAAACATGGTGGATGATTCACCCTATCTGACTAATGACCCGACAATAGGTATAAAAGAAGAGAAATTGCCACTGAACAGCAGATAAGATGAGGCCACACAAACATACTAAGTGTGAACACCTGCTATTCCATCCTAGCAAGTTATTTGAGAAGTTTCAGGTTAAATAGGCACCAAAAGCCCCTGCGGAAACAGAATGTCCCCGCCCAGAACAACCTCTCCTCTTACCACACTCTGGGGCCTTCCTCTGTGCTGCTGAGGTTGGGCAAACGCAGGTCTGACGGCGCACTGTTGGCATTATGTGCATATAGTCCAGGAAACCAGGAGCAAAGTGATTCTCCCCCACTTGTCCTCCCTCTGTCCCTACATTTGTTTATATGCTGACCTCATCCACCATCTCAATCTAAGCTCCGGAAATTCACCATCACACCCTATGTCTGACCTTGAACTAGTTCTCCAGGAAACCCCCTGTCCCTGGGCCCCTCTTCACTTCTGAGGAATCCCAGCAGAGATGGGTGGTTTCCAGAGAAGGCTCAGGAGTGAGGATCAAGGAACCTGAACTATCATCTCCTAACCTCACTCAAATTTCCATTCCTTAAAGTGGAAATTGTCATGACTCAGCCACTACATCGTAGGGAAAACCAAACAGAATGATGTAAAATGGTCTTTGTCAGCTTAAAATGCTATGCAAATGGGAGGGATTATAATTGTCATATAGCCTTTCTCAGCAAGTTTATACATATTGTCTGAATGACATTAACAATGAACTTCAGGTTTCTTCTTTTGTATGAGGGGAATAAAAATATGGCCTTAACAGAGTGGTTATGAGAACAAAATGAATAAACATATGAAGCATACGGCACAAGTCTTGGAAGCACTAAACGCTGAGTAAAAGGTGGTACTCTTGGTAGAAGTGATGCTATTATTAGTATTCCTCCTATTGATCTATTCCAAATAAATCAGAATTTGAGCCTACCCTACCTACAGGGCATAAATGCAGGGCTTGGTGGGGACTCAGCAGATAGACGGTGCAGAGGGGGTGGTGCAGTCACACTTGGTGTGCAGAATGGAGCAGTGAGGTGCTTGTTTAAGTGGCAGATCACACTAGACTATGGCCCAGGCATGGTGATAATACAGCATTACCCACTGCTAATAATTAGGGGCTGTGAGACTAAGCCTTTTTAGAGCAAGCCTCATGGAGGGAGGGCCAAGAGAGTATCTTGCATGCATTTTGAATCATCACTGACTGTGAACTTGAGCTGCCCCTCCTGCCCCTTTCCCTGTGGATAAGGATGCTACAGGAAACTACCACTATCTTTTTAGGTGTGGGAAATCTTCAGTCTGCCCTTTATTTCAGAACCTAGAACTCGAGAATTGGAGAAAACCATAGAGATCATTTAACCCTAACCCACTTCGTTCCCAGTGATGTGACTTGGCCCAGAGGGAGGTGACTTGCCGAAGGTCGCACAGATTACCAGTGAAGGAACTAGACCCAGTCTCCTGGCTCTCGGGTAGGGCTCACTTCCTCTTTTATTCTGCACTCGGTTAACTTGGTCTCTGTTGGCCCAGACCACCTTGTTGCTGGTTTTCTGAGGTTGAGCCCCTGGGTGGTTTCTTATCTAAGTCTTGGACAGCAGCCAGGCGTGCGGATGGGCAGAAGTGGCTGACTCAGACTTCACTTGGGAACACTTTGTGCCTAAGGGGCCAAGGCACAGTCTAAAGGAAGGGCGTGGGCTCTGGGCGCTTCCCGTAGCTCCCGAATTTTGTCAGTGTGGCTGGGTGAATGAGGGGGAAGGAGCATGGTTTCACCCTGCAGGGCTCCCGTTAACGAGTTCTGGGACATGAAGCAGCTTTGATTACTCACCCACCTCGAGATATGCTTGGCCCGGGTAAGCTGAGCAGTGAATTACAGGGGCATCACTCAGTGTAAAAAAAAAAAAAAAGAAAAAGAGAGAGAGAGAGATTTGCTTCTGCAGGAGAAAAATCCTCATTGTTTTTCATGTATTCAGTCATTTATGCAAGAGCTATTTATTGATTACCTGCCATGTGCCAGGAGGTGTGCAAATGTTCAGATATACAAAGGCAGATAACATGACCCCTGTTCTAAAGAAGGGAAAGATGGAAAGTCAAAAGATAAATTTTATGCAGTGAGCTATATGCTGTGACAGTGGTGAGCACAAGGCACGTGGAAGCTCTGGGGGGACTGTGTTGTGTGTGTGTGTGTTGTGCATCTTTAAGGATACAGAGGGAGTATAACATCAGAGGTGTGAGACATCATGGCTGTTCTGGGGAATCAGTAATTCCATATGGCCAGAGTGCAGACTTAAAAATAAAGATTATCAGAAGATGCCTAGTGTGTCACTGTCAGCTCATTGTAGAAATGTTCCATCTCACTTTGCTGTCAAGCAAATGGAAGTTCAAACCATTCTCCCAAAATTCAGGATATCAAGCACCAAACCATGATTAGACTGAACCGTCATTTCTCATGTGCCTCTTCTCCTCAACTTGGAAGAGCATATTTAAAAAAAACAATTATCTTCAACTCTTCCTTAATGTAGAGACCAAGCAGTTGTTTGGAACTGAGATCCAAATTTCTAATAGAAACCATGGCATGAATACTGGTTAGGAATCCAGGTTTACCTCACAAAAAGCTACTTTATCTATAATGCACCTGTAACACTGTACAAAATAGTTACAGTAACTGACTATAAAATACCACCAACTCTGTGTGGGAAAATGGACTTTAATTTGGAGTGCTTGGAAAATCTCCCCCAAACCTTCCTGAGGTGGAAGATGGGGACTTCAGGATCATGCTAACTGGGTCTAGGAGGACAGAGAGTGAGAATGCAAAGGGACTGTATAACCACTGGACACCAGGGATCTGGAAAATATGAGACATAGTGTCTTTTCCAGAACGAACGCCCCATGGACGTCTCTCAGTCATCCTGTCTCCATAATCACCCATCCTGTCCATTTTTCTTGAGGAAACCCTTCCATGATACCACCTGAGGTATAGGACCATGTTTCGCTCCTCTCTGATGTCCTATAGAGCCTCTCCTTATCTCCTGAAATGGGCACCTAAAAATTTGAAAGTTTCATAAAGGGTTTTTGCTGCTAGAAACTAAGGAAAATTAAGAATTAAAAAAAAAAAACTCCAATGCCCTTTATATATTTTTTTCAAGTAGATTCTTTGGAGAAAGTCAAAAGTGTATAATCAGACACACTTACACTATAAAGAGGTTGGGAATTCTTCATTGGCTAGGGATCTTGGGCCAGTCTAAATTTAGTGCCTAGTATGCAAGTCCTTGGTAGGTTATGTTTCATCTTTACTTTGGACTTAACTAAAAACAAACCAACAAATAAACAAACAAACAAAGTAGAGGGAGGGAAAGTCAGCATGTGGATGTTTCTCTGTGTCTGTTTTCCCAAGTCATCTTGTCACCATAGTGCTGGATGCTGAGGAAAAGAAGGGCAGGGTAGAGAAAACATAATAAAAAACATATCAGACCCTGATAATATTATCCTTTTGCCAGTTGTATCTTCTTAGTCTCTACCTATCCCAATGATAAAAACAAATATTTATCTTATGCTTTAGCATTTCCTAAAATGTTTGAACACTTAAAAAATTAAGATGTGATTCTTTAAGTATGAATTATGGACTGAGTTAATAGAAACACTGGAAGTAATTCAGAGATGATCCTATCCAACTTATTTATTCTACGAATGAGAAAACTGAGTCATCCAGAGAGAGAACTCAGTGTGTTCAGGTTCACAAAGGGAACCAAAAGCATATTCAGTCAACAAAGCACTTTCATATCCATTACCTCATTTGGTATTCACAAAACTCTGGGTTTGCCCCGAATCAGTTTGGTTAAAGTGATTTGCCTAAAGCCACACAGTTAATGTGACAGCTATAAACAGACCCCAGATTTCTGAAATTCCAACTCCAGTGCTTCTAAGACTCTATAGAGATGGCCTTGTGGGATTCCCCCCAAAAAACATTTGACCCATGGAATAGGTTAAGAACTTAAAAAAAAAAAAAATGATCGCCTTGGGGTAATCCCAGATAACAACAACAAAAAAATTATCACAAAGTCAAAACTATAAACAGAACTCTTCTTAGAATGAATGTTAAATGAGCCATCTGCTTTTATTTATTTTTTTAGCTGATATGTTACATGGCCCATCGCGTAGCAATTCAGAACATTCTAAATTTTTTAAATAAATTTTTCATTCAAAAAAGTTCTCCTATAGTTTAAAACAAATTGCTGTCATTGTTACTATTATTATCATCATTGTCATTACCACTACTGTCTTCTCTTTGGAGATGAGAAACTGAAGCCCACAGTCTCAAAGGTAATAAATGGAAGCATGTACCTAGGTTTTCTGATTCTAAATCCAATAGGTTAAATATTACTTACAGCGCATTTCAAACCATTTCTTGTTGTATTTGCTTTAGTCTCATGGAGCAACACATTTTGACACTCGCCGTCCTGAATAGTATTTGTGTATTTAAATGTCGATTTGTTTCTAGGTAAATAGTGGCCTGTAGATTTGAGACCATCGGATCATTATGTGAAGGTATTTGCTATAAACACTACCAGTGAAAATTGGCTTTCAAAAATATATTCAGTACTACTTATCTACCAGATGCAAGTTTCCAGTTAAATGTTTTTCAATCTGTTCCTCAGGTTAACATATGAATTAATAAAAATTAAAGTGTATAAATTTGTATATAATTCTTTGAACAATGAAGATAGAAAGGAGAGATGATAAAATTTTTTTCTGTAAAACATTCAGTGTACTTTTGTGTCCTTTTTTTTTTTGAAATTTCCTTTCACTTGGTCAATAAAAAGTTTGGTTCAATCTGATTTGTTTTAAGTAAGTTCATACTAATTTAGTGCAGGAATTTTTTTGTTTGTTTGTTTGTTTTTGTTTTTTGTTACAAGAAAGTAGATTTATTCTGTTTCCAAGCAGATCTATCTCTGGGCCAGTATATGTAATAGATCAAAGCTCACGACCAGAGCAGATTTATCTTCCTGGATCCACATAATGAGTTTGAGAGCAATTCATTATTATGTAGCCTGAAAAAGTAACTTACCAATGCTAAATATTTTAGCTCATTTCAGCCATTGTGGCTGAGAGCTAGGCTGGGTTGTTTCGCGAAGGTTAATATTTAACTCCATTCTGGAACTGCCCTCAGAATCACGTAAGCCAGAATAGCACTCAGAACTCATTTCAACCATTATCAGGCAACAGTAAAAGACAAAATAAATGTTTATGAATAAAATTTATTTTGTATATACAACAAAGTCAACTTATAAGTTAAAAAACTGATCTCCTTAAATGAAAAAGGAAAATAGCATTTTTACCAGTAACTTTAAAAAAAATTAGTTCTTTTTTCTTATTAGGGCGCATTTATTTGCAGTCACAGAAAGCCAGTCAAAAGTAGTTTAAACAGTAAGGGGTTTTCTGTCTCTTACAAGAAGTCCTGAGGTCGGTAGTTCAGAGAAACCTAGCAGGTCTACGAGGTAAAACCGTAGTAATCTCATGCCACTAACAACACTGCCATTAAAGAGAACCAGAAGAGAGGTTAATAAAAGAACGGTTAATGATGCGGTTTATTACAGGTAATATTATATTCTTAATTCTGAAATGTATCTGATGATAAGACATTAAATAGCTTATTTATACCTGTAACAATGTGCATGTCATAAAATATTAATGAAATGCCAGTAACTCATCAGATTTCTGAAACTAAAAATTAGACTTCTAATAAATTAAGTCTAATCTCCAGCATCCTAGTGTTGATAAAAAGGTTATGGGGCGTGGGGTACAACTCAGAATTTTATTTTTCAAATATAAAGAGTAGTAATTAGTGATATTTATTTATTTAAGAATTCTTTTAAATCCTTAACCTACAGGCACATACAAGCTTGACCTGTGCTATTTTGAATTCCTGGAATTTCTTTTACATATAACTTTTTCTTAAAGCAAGAAAATGATTATGCTCTCAACTTAAAGAGATACTGAGTGAAAGTGAAATAAATGGTGAACTGAGTGCATGTACGTATCTCCTTTCCATGTTTTACACCCTTAGCAATCACTAAATGCATGTATGCATGTGTGTATATATATGCAAAACTATAAATATAGAATTATATGTTGTCTTATATCTATTATATATATGAATTTTGAATCAATATAAATGAGTTACAGTGCTGAAAAACAAGGAAGATTTATCTCTGTTTAACAGAAATTATACTAGATTGTTGTCATATACATACACACACACACACACACACACACGGGATTTGATTACTGAGAAAATCACAGTTCAATACACTTAAAAGGGACCACTACTATAAAAGAAAATGCCTCTGGATGTGTGTTTGCCAAGTTTGAAGGGAAATCTTTGCAGCAATCCTCAGGGCAATATGTTAGAGAGCTCTCCTCTCTGCATCTCTCACGTCTCAGGCTATAGACAATAGAAAAAAAAAAAGTGCTTCTGCTCTAAGCAAAAGCAGTAACTATGAATGCTTGGACCTGAGACACAGGGTGGGACCTTGGATGATTGGTTACCTTTAAAAGGAAAAGGAAATCTTCATATTTGCAAAGTCAGCTATTGGTATAACCTAACGGACAGCACATTTCTCCCTCTTTTATAATTTTGAAGACAGGCTGGAAAACACAGAAATCATATTGTCAAAAAAGTTAAACATTAAAATGGAGAGACAAGCCGAATTATCAATATTTGAGTAAAATCAGTAACGTTAGAAAGAGAGAGAGTCACCACTTTCAATAAACGTGAGACAATGGCACTCAAGGAAATAGAGTTCCTAGTGCAAAAAAGACTCTGAAGATCATAATTAGTGTCTTCAGGGTAACGAGGGTTTACCATGTTGATGAATCAATAACTCCCTTGTGAAAAAATATCAATTAGATATCTTGGAGATGAAATGTAATTACCAAAATTAAAATTACAGTAAGTTGATTGAATAGTAGAGCAGCTACAGCTGAAGATGAAGCTAATAAATCTTCCAAAAGACAGGGGAAAGGTCAATGATAAAGTATAGAAGAAAAGTTAATAATTATCTCAAAAATTTAGAAAGAGAAGAGGGACGTAAAACTTGATAACAGTGCTATGATGGCATTCCCAGATCCGAAGACAGGATTCTTCATGTTGAAAAGTCTGCCAGTTATTAAGCAGAATAAAGAAAGAAGTCCCCAGTTTAGTCACATCAAAAGCAAGAGTGGAAAAAAACAATTTTCCAATCTTCCAGAGAGAAGAAGTAGACATCTTAGAAGCAAGAATCAGGCTATCCACCCTGGACACTAGAGTTAAGTAATGTGTTTACAATCTGAGGACAAGTTATTTTGATTTTCTAATTCAGTTACCAGCTAAACTATTATTTAAGTGTAAGGACAAAATAAATTCACTACCAATGTGCGAGCTTGGAGAGTTTATCAATGCAAAACTTCATTAAAAAGAATTGTTGGTTGATGTGCTCCACAAAATAAAAAATGAAACCAAGAAGAAGATGTGAGTTTCAAGGAACATAGATAAACACAGAAATCAGTAAACTTAGAATCTAAATAAGCATTTATTATAATACAACTAATACATATTTGAAAGTAAAACCTAAGATGTTTTTAATATAAGATGTGTCTGAAAGTTGGGTGCAGGGGAATGGAATGAAACTAAGGTTCTTAAGCAGCTTAAGGGGAAGATACTGATCAGGTTTACTTTTTAATAAAAAATGATCTTACTGTTTCTGTAAAACTGGTGCAGTTTTATTTTACTTATTATTCAGGAAAGCAGAATAATAAAATAATTACCTGAGATCCTATAACCACAGATAACATTAGATGAAAATCATCTCAGACATTTTTTTTGTTCATAGATACTGACCAAAGAGAGAGACAAAGGAACACAACTAGAGAAATTGAAAGAATTTTTATGAAAAAAATGCTATTTAATTTTAAGTTATTAATTACTATAATAGTATATAATAAGTGCTAACAATAATTACAAGTGCTTTACTTAACCTGAAGTTGTTGATATTTTTCAATGTTTTTTTGCTACAAGAAATACTATTTTTGTAAAAGATTCCTCTAGATTTAAAAACATTAGTTATGAAAAAATAGGTGAAATTATGCTTTAACTACATACTTTGAATGTAGACACTGTTGTGAATCCCTTGTCTAAAAACATGAGCATATGAAGACTGAAAATTACTGCCTAAAATCCTCCTCTCAGTCTTGTGGTTTCCATTAGTTTTACACTGCTAATGTTTATAAAATATATTTTCTATCCTGTAATCATAATTAGAAAAATTGCTTGGCATTTCTTCTGTTTTTAAGTGAAGTCACTGTTTACTAGTCATCTTTATTATTTTTTTTAATAATGCCTTTTTCATTTTTGTGTTCTTTGAGTCATCCTTTAATTGGCTAGATATCATTGTCAAGAAATGTTTTCCAAAAAGGCTCGTGTATACTTAAATACTCCCTGGATGCTTTCATGGGACAGAATGTCATCCTGTTACCACTGCCTTTATACAATGAATGATGTCTTGGCGAGGAGAATATCCTTTAGTCACAGTTTCTTTCCTTAGAAACCTGAAGACACTGCCCTACCGCAATCCAGAATTGAATGTCATGGAGCTATGTCTGATTTTGGCCTGGATTTTTATATCTTGTAGATTTGCTTTCTCAAACAGGATGCTAAAACAATTCCTTTATTATTTTTCTTCAGATTTTTTCCTGCCTTCTTTCTTTTACTGAGAGAGAAAATGTTACAGATATAATTCAGCTACTTATAATTCTCTTTCTGATTCTAATCCCATGCCCTAGCACCACAGAATCTCTATTTTGACTTTGAGTTTTATCAAATCTCTGTAGGCCACTCTATTTTTACTGTCCAAACTCCACGTTATGCCTTTGAGATGTATCTATATTAAGATACATGGCTTTTGTTTATAAATACCAACTGCACATTTTTTTGATGGATATTGTGTTGTTTCTAACTCTTCACTGATGTAGCACTGCAATGCACATCCTAATACACATCCCAGGGCATGAACACACAGGCATCTCTTGGGGAGAAATTGAGGGGTCAAAGAATATGTTTATCTCAGTTTTACTGGATATCTCTAAAATTGTTATACAATCTTATTTTTCACCAGCAGTGTAGAAGAATTTCTGTCTTACCACTTTTAAAATAGTGCGTGACACACAGGGTTACCAAACCAAACTTGGGTCCACCAGCCCACGCACAGTAAAGATAACCTACTGACACCAGGTTGTGGTGAGGGAAAGTACAGCATTTATTGCAGGGTGCCAGGCAAAGAGTCCAGGCTGCTGATATTCAAAAGACCCAAACTCCCCAGTGACTTTCAGGGAAAAGTTTTTTTAAAGATGCTGAGAGGGAGGGTTTTGGGGTAGGTGATCAACCTACAGGCATTCTTCTGACTGATTGGTAGTGAGGTTTTCAGCTGATCTGGGGTCTACATGCTTGTGGGCAGCATATAGTTAAGTTCTGTATATTCAAAACAAGCTCTGTATATTCTGAAGGGAGTATTTGATAATCAATCCAGTTTTTATAATTGCCATTCAATGCATTTATTATTTTTTCATGAATCAAGTTTATAATTAATATATTTCTAGGAAACAGTCGTCTCCTCTTTTTATTACTAATATTTTTTGACAATTTGAAATGATTTATTAAAATTTAATATTGAATATTGAGTACATTTATCCATTTTCTTTTCTTTTTCTTGATTAGTTTCAATAGAGATTTATGTGATTAAAATTGGTTAATTTTTATTTTTTTAAAGAATTGGTCTTTGATTTTGCTGTTTACTGTTTTGTTTTAAACTATTTTTGGCTCTTGCCATTTGTACTTACTTCCTCCAAATTCTTTAGTTTTACATAGTTCCTCTTTTGTAGTTTCTTAAGTTGAATATGATTTGCCTGTTAAGTTATAATTTATTTTAGAATGCATTTCTTCACTTGCAAACATGCATTACTGTTGAGAGTGGATGTAAGCGTTCTTTTATACAGGTGATTTCTAATTTAAATCCGCTTTGGTTCAAGAGCGTGACATTGACTCTGAAATTTGGTAAAACTGCCTTTGTGACTAATTGCTTGGATCATAGCAAACAACTAGTTTAGATCAACTAGTTAATTTTGTCTTCAAATCTTCTATACTCAGGGCTAAATTTTATCTGACTCGTAAATCAGTTGTTGATACATGGGTGTTAAGAATTGCCCACAGTGATTATGAATTTGCCCAGTTTACTTTGTGAATTATGTATTTTAAGACAATAGTGTTTAGCAACTACAAGTTTATGGTTGTACTCTGCTCTTGGCATGCTGCAGCATTTACCATTAGCATTATCATATGTACTCCATTCTTGGTATGTAGCAGTGGTGCTGGTCATGTGTGCGTACCCATGCATGTGTGTGTAAATATGGTATCACAAAGTGTTTGGGACTAGATAAATAAAATTGTGTGAGCTTTTGAAATATAGTGAGATAACATGCTATACATCATCACCAATTTTTTAATTTGTGATAGTTTTAGGGGGAAATTATGGCATAATTGTTTTCTTACTCAATAAAAATAAAAATGAATTGGCGTTAGTTATAGGATAACATTCTTGAAAAGCCCCTTTTTAATCCGTTATAATTCTGCATGTGCTATTAATTTACATCAATTCTTATTTGTAGACAGTTCGACAAACTCTAGTGATATCTTGGTTGGAATTCTCATGATTTCTAATGGTTTTACTTTTTCTGGTATCAGTAATGTACAGTGCCATCTAATTAATTCACTTGATGACTATACATAGAGTGTTCATTTTGGTCAGGATCCTGCCTAAGGCTCTGGAGAGAGACTAAAGGATGACATTTTGCGGACTCAGGAAGCTCCCACTTTAGTAATGAGACATATGTAAGCATGATCCAATACGAAGAATGTCATGGGAGCACAGGAGAGGTTGTAGTGAATTCTGCTAAGGGTTGCTACTAAAGAGCATGGTGTGAGGAGACCACAACTGTAAGATCACAGGATCTGAATGATAAAGAATGAGAACATTTCATTAAGAGTTTAAGTGAGGGAAGTTCATTTCATCAGAACAAATGATTCAAGTGTAAGTGAAGAGATGGGAACATGCTTGGCTTAACTGGGAAGAGCAGGTAGTCCAGGATAGTTGGGTACAATGGACAGGGTGAGAATAGTGGTTAATGCAAAGAAATAAGTAAGTTAATAAAATGTATTACTGTTATTATACCTAACACTTTTGATACTATCTGCCAAGCGCCATTCTAAGTTCTTTACATAAGAAAACGCATTTAATCCTCAAAACAGCTCCATGAGATAGCTACTTTTATTACAGATGAAGGAACTAAGTAGAGAGAAGTTAAGTTTGCCAGGGTCTCAGGCCAAAAAAGTAGTAGAAGTGGAATTAAAATCCAGATATTGGGCTCCAGAGCCAGAACTCTTAAAGACTTAACACATTTTAAGTAAGTACACGTGGAGGGAATTTTTGCAAGACCAGATGCTATCATAGGAAGCATACAGATTTCATTTATTTTTCTATTTCTAGGTCATAAATGATTCCCCTGGGGACAACAATTATTGGTAAGTTTCATCCGGATATAAAGGCAGAGGCAACACAGATGGACACTGACAAAAACCCTAGAGTCTGGCAAACCTCATATTTTTTAGAATTGATTTTTGGTTTTCATTACCAAAGCTAAACCTTACATGCTGCAAAAGCGAGACTGTTAAAACAAGCCCTTGGGAGGAAAACCAGGGTAGACATTGTCAGCTGCTCCTATCACTGAAAATTCGAACTTGTGAATTATTTCAGCCCAAAGCTCTTATGGGCAAATGGTTTTATGTAGAACTACTTTAACTGCTTTAAGTTAATTTATCATTGTATTTCTGATTTCTGGCCTGAAGCCAGCATCTTCCCAGTCCTAATTGGGTACCTAGCTGAATTCAGATTTTAAACTTAATGTTCCCAAAGAAGCTAACCTCAATTTCATTTACCTCCTTAGGGACTCAGAGAAAGCTTCTCCCTATCACTTTGCCATGCTCAGGTGTACTACTGAAACATGCAAACAACATACCTGTCCAAACAGGGATCTGGTTAACTTTGCCAAAATTGATTCTAGGAGACTCTGTATCCACAGAACTCACACCGTTGTCCATTTCCTTTACTGACCACTCAATGACTCCTTCCATGGTAAAGTCCAAACGCCAGGTCTAATTTGCAGCTTTGCCATGATTCTGGGTACATCAGTATAATAGAAGTTTCCTCCCGATTTTCTACATTCTCTTTCGTTCAGACTTTACTGATGATGTTTTTCCCCCCTGAAGTATCTTTCCTAACCCTTCCCAGCCCAAGTTTCACAAAATTCTACCCAAATTGCAAGAACCAGGTCAAATACTCTTCTCCCAGAACTGTGATTTTTTCAACTTTACCTTCACAACACTTCTTTAAGGCTTCTAAGAAAGCTCTCAACAAAGCCCACTTGGAATTGCATTAGCTGGTGTAATTAACTAACATGGGTGACTCTTCCTCGCAAAGGGAGTGCCACCTCTCCGGCGATAACTCACACAGAAGCTTTCACAGCACTCTGTATACCACAGATGCTCAGTAATGGTATTTGGTATTAAACAACAAAATACTTATGTTGAAATCTACAGCTATATAGTTGAAGCTAGAAGGAACAGTGAAAAGATAACTGAACAATAAACAAAAAAAATCTCATGTTCAAAGTGGGGCTTTACCACAATTGTTTGTAATATCAGATAAGTAACTCTGTCTCTCTGGGTCAAAGAAGAATGCACTAGATAATCTCTAAGATCCCTTCTAGTATTTAGAATTTGTCATTTCATGATTTCTCCAGTAATATTATGCCCATAAAATACTGATTACTTCTAACCCCTAATCGCTTGAGAATTCTATTTTAAAATTTTGTTTTAGACTATGATTCATGAAACCTCATCACAGGAGGTCAACTAGTGAATCTGTATGGCATAGTCTCACATTCCCTGACATTCTTGGCACCCTAGAGGACAAAAACAAAACAAAACTCTAAAAACCCACTCTTAAAGAGAATCCGAATGTAGATTTAGGGTCAAAGCCTCATTTTACTAAAGAAGAGCCTCAGGCCCAGAAAGGAAAATTATTTTCATCTACCAGTCACACAGATAGTTTCTAGCAGAGCACAGGCTCCAACCCAGAGCCCTTATCTCCCAGGGAGAGTTTTTCCTATAGGAATTAAGAATTTAAATATTTAACTGATTTAAAGGGCTGAGATAAAGGTAATGAAGAAAAATAGAGAAACTAGGATCTGTTTCAAGCTTCATCTGGGGTACTTAAACGAGGTGGAAATAATCACTGGGTTTTTGAAAGGCACTATAATTGTAGTGTATATGAATTGTAGTTCAAACATGCAGGTGGGCAAATTTTTCATTTCCTTTATTTTTAGATAATTGAACATACTGTATATGTTGTATTCCCATTCTACCAGGTGGTGGAAATTTAATCTCGATCACTTTAGGGGTTCTCTCCTTGTCCCATGTTTCCAGCTAAGTTCTGAAGGATTTATTTTATGCTAAGACACCAGAAGGCATCTGGTCCTCTAATGACATCTAACCATTCACTGAGCTACCCACCATGAACCTGATTAATGCCCCTAGGTCCACACAGGTCACCACTAGGTCACCCCTCATGCTCATGGCCAAGAGGTCTGGTTCTTTCCCGGTGTTTCCTTGGTCTCCTTCGCTGCTTCGAGCCACACTGAGCCAGAGGGGACTCTGTGAGGCCAGGGCTCTATTCCCGCATACCACGTACTCATTTCCACACTGGGTTTTGCTTCGTGCCCAGGCTTTCCTGGGAAGCAAGGCATAGACCTCTCAGCTCTCTAGTTCTACAAACCTGTATGAGGACTCCATGACCTTTCTCAAGGTTTTAATCTGGGGTAGAAAAAAATGGCAGAAGAACTTTTTCAGGGTCTCATAATATCTACGTATTCATAGTTTTGTAACTTAGTTCTCTCCCCAATTTAGGAAATATTTTCTTTTCTTTTTTAACTTTTTTTAATTATAGAAAGTTTCAAACATATACAAAAGTAAAGAAAATATAACAAACCTCATGTATCCATTACCCAGATCTAGCAATCATCTACCCAAAACCAATCTTGTCCTATCTAGAATCCCACCCATTCCCCACTGGTGTATTTTGAAAGAAAGAAAGAAAGAAAGAAAGAAAGAAAGAAAGAAAGAAAGAAAGAAAGAAAGAAAGAAAGAAAGAAAGAAAGAAAGAAAGAAAGAAAGAAAGAAAGAAAGAAAGAAAGAAAGAAAGGAAGGAAGGAAGAAAGAAAAGAAAGGAAGGAAGGAAGGAAGAAAAGAAAGGAAGGAAGGAAGGAAGGAAGGAAGGAAGGAAGACAACATATTATTTCATTTGTAAACATTTAGACAATCTCTAAATGATAAGAATTCTTTTAAAAAGCAAAATGTACTATTAGAGTGAAAAAAATAATTCCCTTGTATCATCGAATATCTACTTAGCATTCACATATTTCACACCTAAAGTGTCTAACAAATATTTTGTTTTTTAAACAATTTGTCTGAATTTTGATTCAAACAAGAAAGGTTTATTGCTGTTGATCGCTATGTCTTAGAAATCTATTTTTTATCTATAAGCAGGCTCCATCAATCTTCATACACCTTCCTTTCCTCCACTGCCCTTCCCCCCAAACAAACAAACAAACAAACAGAATAACAATCTTTTCTAGAAGAAACCAGGTCATTTATCCTGTATGTTTTCAAGAAATCTTTATCTGGACTCCAAGTGGGGAAACTCTGCTTCCTGCCCCACACTCCCATATAAATATTTATTAAATATCTTCCTAAATCTATTTTTCAAACATTTTTCCCATTTTCATCTATATTAGTGTGTGATACATAAACCCCAAATTGGAGTGGCTTGACACCATAAAAATTTATTTCTTCAAGTAAAGTTTGAAACAGGTGTTGCTGATCCTCCAAACTGTGGCTCTCCTCCATGCAAACATACTGGGCTCCATCACATCTGACAAACACCCTTTGAGTTTGCCAAACAGGTCTCATTCCAGTCAGCCAGCCAGCAGGGAGGGAAAAGGAGCACGGATTATCCCATGTCAAGGTGTTTATTTTTTTAATGCCCCTGTCCTGGATACAGTGAACATCACTTCAACTCATATTCCATAGCAACACCTAACTGCAAAGGAGGCTGGGAATAAGACAAATTGGGATTGGTATCAAATCAGCAGGTCTCTGCCTCTCTCCAAGGGCTACTGTTTCAAAGCTCAGAAGCCAAAATAAATAAGTTTTTTTTCACTCATCTTGCTCTGCTATTTCGTTCCTTAATTAATAAATTTAGATTTACCTAGTTCAGCTGGGTAGCATCATGGCATCAAGGGGAATTCTAGGGTTAAGGAACTAAAATATCAGTTGTAATTTCAATATTTTTCCTGCCGCATAATGTCATGTTTTTAAAGACAGGCTTATAGTATGATTTGATTGAGTTTGAATCCTTGATTCACCATTGTCTAGTTGTGTAAACTTGGTTAATTTAATTTCTCTGAGCTTTGCTTCCTACATTTGTAAAATGACACTAATCATGCCTTATTTCATAGGCTTGTGGCAAAAACGGAAATAACGTAAGTAAAGATTTTAATGCAATCCCTGATGTAAGGTAGAATCTCAGTTAATGGTAGATAGCAATAGTAATGATAAAGCAAATGATGAATTTTTCTGTAACTGTAAGTTATTTCTCATTACTTTAAGCCTGATTCTATAGACTGAGCCTCTACATAGATATGTCTCATTTTCCAAAGGTAGTCATCAAAGACTCCCTGAAAAGTTTTGAATACTTGTCTCTTCCTTGTGAGTATGAACAACTACAAACATCAGAAGCAGCAGAGTTAAACAAGCTATCCAGTGATATACAAATTTGTCATTTTGAAGAGTATAGATTGTGGGATGTGTTTTATTTACACTTTTAGATGGATTATTTCCTTTAAAAAATCATGTTGGAATCATTCTTCTTATTATTATTTTGATTCTGCTTTCTGTTTTTCTTAGTGTTTTTTTGTTGTTGTTGTTTTGTTTTTGCTCTGAGCTTGTCAGCTTTTTGCCTTGAGCAGTCTACACAGCTGAATCTCCAAATGCCTGGAAATGAGAATTTGTCAAGGTAACTATTGCCCTTCCTCCCTGCCAGGCTGAGGGAACCAGCTGGAAATAAGAGCAGCTGCTCTCGGTGCCCTAGTTTAGGACACTTCAAATACAGCTTTAGCCTCATCCCGTTTTAAGTACAGACATTTCAAGATCCCATGGAATGGGACACGACCCATCTACTTTATATTTGGATGCACTTTTACTGAAGATAGACTGCAGAGGTGGGGGGAGGGGGAGGAAGGGATGGAGCGAGAGCCTATTGATGCCAGGTCAATGATATCTGTATTTTTAGAGTACCTTTCACTTCCAAGAATGTGTCCACTACATCTCAGCATTCGCAGTCATATCAGTTCCTCAAAATTTAGGTGGTTTAAAAAAGAAGTCAAGTGAGGGTATTTCACTTGAGTCAAAAAAAGGTAAATCTGTTTGGGAATCAGACCTGTCCAGCTTTGTACGTCACTCACCCAACAGAGACCCTTCCTCCCTAGGGTGGAAGGGAGTCACCATTCCACCGCTCTGCTAACAGCCTATTTTTACGTTCAGGAAATAGAGTTATTGCAGAATCATGAGAATTGGATATGGAAAGAATTTACGAAGCAGTCCATTCCAACTGCAGGCCACTTAAGAGGAATTTTTAGTCTGCTCTCAGTGCTGGTGTAGGCCACCACATTCCTCTCCCTGTGCACTGAGCTGATTTTACCCAAGGCTAAACTTCTGTCAGTTTCATAAACAAAAGCATAGAGGTGTTACTGGTCTATTTACAGTTAGATTTAAGTGGACTGGTTTTCCATGGAAAAGATTACATTTTTCTTTCACAGGACAATTACCTTTGGGTAAACACAATTCAAAATCCCCATACATCGATGAGTATAGATAGAAAGAAATATATATGTATATATACATATATGTATATATGCCTGTTAAAATTTTAAAAAATTCTATATAAAATACTTAAATCAATGAACAATGAGACACCAATTAAAATTCACATGACATGAAATACTCTTTAAGGTAATGAGACTCATATAGTCATTATCATCCTGACTATCTATACAATAGCCAAATTTGAGTTATAGAATCAAAATGTAAGGGAAAAAAAATGAGATCTTTAAACCAGTCTCATAATTTTACTAAAGAAAAATGAAGACCTGCTTAAGGGCTCCCAGAAAATTGTTAGTGGGATTCTTTACTGACGGACAAACCAGGGATCTTTGCCCTATAGAATGCCGCTGTCAATTATATGCTTAGGAGCTCTGTAAATATCTGATTGAGGTTTCTAAGTATCACTGTTCTCAAATAGCTTCAACAGGATTTGGTACAGCATCTGGTGAACTAGAAGTTTCTAAAGAATCTGTGATCAAATTAAATCTGTGTTGAAATTGTGGGACTGGGAAAATTACCTGCTTGAAAATACCATTGACCTTAAGTCAGTTACAGGAAAGTAGCCTCTGAGGATGGAAATCAGCGGTGTCCTATTTTAGAGCTATCTCTGCCTCTGAATTGTTGGGGAAGTTATGGTAATTACTGAACTTCTCTAAAATAAAAGTATTTAATTAAATCATTCCTAAGGTTCCTCTGAGAACTCCACTAGTTCACCCAGCATATCTGTACTTGCTCAATAAGTATTTATTGGAGAAATTTTGCACATATGTTCAGGGAAAGATTCTTTCATCATGTAAAGTTCAGAGCATGTCTTTCATTGGAAGAAAGTAATGAGGAAATGTTAAGCAGGTGTATTGATTTATTTTACAAACAATCATACTCCATATAATCTTTGTAAAGTTATGCCCTAATGCTCTATAAAAATAAATACACATGACTCTGAAAGGAGTCAAAGACTTGAAAAACAATATTAAAAAGACAACTAGCCTGTCTTTTGAAGTGGCCTCTATTCACAGTGGAATTTTTCTGCTAAGAGTTTACCAACAAGGAAGACATAAAATAAAGGGTGATAAACGAAGGCAGGAGAATGATTAACATGTTGGGGAAATACTTAAATTGAAGAGTTTCTGCAATATAGAGGAAGTCCTGTGAAGGAAAGGTGACCTGCTGGCCATAGACCAATAGCTTCACATGGCATAGAATGCCTGGAACTGGCCCTCTCCTTACTCTTTCTTCAGTAAAATATTTTCAAAATCATATTTTGAGATGTTTTTCATCACAGAAATACATTTGATTTATACTTTATGTGACGTGATTGGTTGTATTTATTTTATAGAAATGGGTGTCACAGTCAGTATTTCTAGAGGAAGGCATTTATTCTATATAAATTTTTATTAGTATGGACGCTACATATTGAGTTGTTTGATGTTAAGGAATAGAGATAATAAAATGCAGCCTGAATGTCTGTCAGACAGGAAACTTTCATAACTTAGAGATTAACAGAAAACAGTGTGACTTCCTTTCCTGAAGTTTCCACCTTTGTGCACCTCCTTGACACAGTACTTTCATCACAGCATCTGGAATTCACTGTTAACACCCACTCATTCACACCCCTGACTCTCCTCACTGAACTGCCTTTGAGGACAGAAAACGTATTATCTTCACACACACCGGGAAGTCCTATTTCCAAGAGATATTAAATGTTTTTAAATTAATGAAAATTAAAACCTGTATTTTGGTGACATTATCACACTCACTAACTGTGTGAACAAAGTCCACAATCCTCTCTGATCCCAGATTCTTAATGTGAAGAATGAGAATAATGATTACTTGGCAACCTTGTAGGGTTATTGTCTTAATCAAATGAAAAAGATGGTGTGATTGCGTACTGTAATTGTAATCGGCTCTAAAAAGTAAATTATAGTTTAATGCAATCTTTCATCTGTTTTTGGTGGTCACCACTTACTAGCAAAAAATATTAAGACATTAAGAAGAAAACATAAATAAGATTTACAGAGGATTGCACTTTGGGCATTAAGAAGAATTTTTTTCCCTTGAGCCTTTATGACACTAACCTCTTTCCAGAAAGATTACCTACTAATGTGAGAAATCAGTGCAATTGAATAAAAACATCTTATCAGGCAGTATTCAATATTCAGTTCACCCACTGGGTCTTTTCTGCACTACTATCTGCATGACTGCTTTTCACCCTTCGGGTTGGTTTGGTTCAGAACATGCACATGAAGGACAAAAGACAGGACAAGACTCCCAGAGTCTGGTCACTTTCATTCTGTATCACGATGATTTGTCTTTCATATCCATTACCTTTCCTATGGCTGGTCCAAGTCAGTGCCTTTCCAACCACTAGTGAAATTAGCCTGTCAAGCTGCCTCTCTCAAATCTCCTTTAGACATTTGCTTGCTGAATAAACCCTCATTGGTTGATTTGTTAACTTATATTCTAGCTTTGCAGTTACCTCAGAGAAAGATTGGAAACTCCCTAGACCATGACCTGGGCTCACTATGTACACTATGCGGAACCACCAAATAGAAATCAAACACTCAGTGGAGTCTCCACATTTTTATTGCTTAGACCCATGAGGGTGGGGCTTTGGAAATTATCAAGTCCACTATTTTCAATTTAAGGATGAAAGAGAGAGAAAGGAGAGAGAGAGTGCCTTGCTTCAGGTCACTTAGCTTATTGGTAGCAGAGCCCGAATTAGAACTTTAGTTTCCGGACTCCTAATTTAGAGCTCTTTTTCCTGAACAATTCCATCTCCTTTTCTCGTGCTAAAGTTTTAAATACTCGGAATTGTTCAATACCTTTAAATGGCTGAGTGTAAATTCCTAGGACCATTGGGCTTCATTTCTCCTGGCGTCACCCTGACACGCAGCCCTAAGCCAGCCATTTTCAGGTCCACCTAAGGACCAAGGAAGGTGTCTGTTATTGAGTGTGGGTACATTAGTCACTACGAGCATCTGCAGTTTTAAGGACTCTTCGTGGATCGCATTTCCCTGCAAGTTGCACTGCAGTGACCCAGACACAACACTGACAGCTGTGGAGTAAATAAATAAAAACAGAGTATTTTGATCCAAATTGGGGGAGGGGCCGGTGAGAGGCTGGGGACAAGAGGAGAAAGAGGCAGACAGAAGGAAACAGCCACAGCTGTGAAAAGAACAGATGCTGGCCACGAGAGAGGGAGAGAGGGAGGAGGGAGGATAGAGATTAGGGTTCTGCCAATGTCAGAAATGTTGAAGCTCTTGGAAAGGGATGCACATACTTGGGACAGGTGGGAAGTGTTTACATTAAAACCAGAATATCAGATGCCTTTCTAAATGCTAGCCAGATCATTAAAGACCCAAGTTGACCCAAAGGAAAAAAGCTGAAGTTCTTGCCCAGGGAGCCCATTACAGAGAGAGCCTCCAGAATTCTTTATATTCCATTCAAATTATTGGACATCAGCTGTGTGTGGCAGGATATCAGCTGTGCACATCAACACTACACTGTAGGCCAGTGGATCTCCAAGTGTGGTCCCCAGACCATTAGCATCAGCATCACTACAGAAAGGGATAGAAATGCAATTTTTGGACCCCTTCAGCTCTACTGAATCAGAAAATTTGTGGTAGGGCCCCAAATCTGTGTTTTAACCAGCCTTCTAGGTGATTCTGATTAAGAACCTCTGCTCTGTGTACACAATATTCTTCAGCTTCCTCAGGATTCTCCACAAACCCATCACCCTATTCATCAGGCATCCCCATGACCTCTCACACCTTGTTCTACCTGGGTTCTGCAGGATCCACACCCTGACATTACCAGGCACAAGTCTCCCCACAGGGGCAACAGAGGCAAAAGACTGGATAACCTGTACCTCCAGCAGCAGGGACAGCAAACCAACTAAATCCACAGGACAAAACCCTGAAATCCATGCACTGAGATGCCATTTGGTGAATGGTGTCTGACCAGAGATGGGACCAGTGCAAGGACAGCAGACTCCATCTCCGGGCCATTTTAAACAGCCTTGGCAATGCCTTTCGTTTAAGGAGTACAAAACATTGTCCATTAAGTTACTAAACTTGAGTGTCTGGAGGAGATTTGGAAAATTGGAAAATTTGGTGGAAGGAAGATAAGTTTAACATGAAGGAAAACTTGTTCTCCATCATGTGACATGACTTTAAGGTGCTGGTGCTATAATGGCTGGGAGTCAGGAGATCCAGCCTCATGGCTACCTCTCCTACTGACCTCTGACCCCTGGGCAGTCACTTGTGCTCTCTCATCCTTGGTTTCCCTTCCTATGAAATGAGGAGCTTGATTAGAGAAGATATCTAAGATTCTTTCTCAGCTCTCACAGATACTATCTTTGTAGTGAAGCTGCTGGCTGGTTAGAAGAGCCAATTAGAGCAATTAATTAGGCGAGGCGTCTAAGTTCGATTCTCTGTGTGGTCTGCAGGGCTGGCTCAGTGCAGTCCACCCTCCTTTAAAAACATTGGTTTCCAAAGGACTCTGGTGGATTATTCTGTACGACTGGCCATCAGGATACGGATCACCTCTTTGGGGAGAATGACACAAAGGACGTATGGCTTTGTATCCAAGAGTATCATGGCCTCAACTGGAAAGATATCAGAAAATTATCATGAAAGGAACTGTCTGAGAGGTAGACTAGGAAAGAGTTTCTAAGACCAAGAAACCACCTGTTTTCCTGGGACCTTTTCCACTATGTTCTGCCCTTATGCTAAAACACCTCTACATAGCTAAGACAGAGGGGTCTGACTTTGCCAAAAGACACAATTCTAAAATTACAGAATATGAGAACTAGAAATTCCTGTAAAAGGAAAGAAGGAGAGAATGTGCCAGAAACTTTGCTAGATGCTCCTCCATGACTATTATACCTCACTGAGGAACTCTAATCTTACCCTCCTCATTCCAGCAATGGGAAACTGGAATTCCCAGGAAAGAAACCCAAGGTGACAGGTCACACCACGACTTAGGCGCAGACTTAGGACTAGATCCCCAGTCTGGTGATCTCCCCAGTCTGTTTCGTTCCCTCTCCTCAGATACTCCCACCCCCACCCCGACCCCCGCAAAGTGCATGATCCTCCCAGGAAAAGTTAGAGGTAATACAGAAGTAAGAAAATATATGGAAAAAATTCTATTGATTTTTTTTTTCACTCCGACAGCCCACTATAAAAATAACTGCATCTAAAACCTTAGGAGTAATGAAATTCCCAGGGGTAGTTAGGGTTTAGCTCAAAAGAGCACCCGGGCGATTGCCTCGGTGTAAGGAATTCTAGTGTGGACTTCGAGAAAGGCCTGCTTTTCCAGATTTTTCCAGATTTTGAGAATCACAGCAGTTGGTAGATGTGATGCCACAGTAATGGAAACACGTGCTGATTGCTCACTCTGTGTCGGCCACGGTGGCATTGGCTAACTTAACCCTCAAAGCAATCCATGGAGGGGAGGTAGAAACTATTACTGTTACTGCCATTTCAGAATGAGGAACCTGAGATTTAGCAAAGTCGCACAACGCGCGTCAGTTTCAACAGCTTATAAGTGGCAAAAGCAGCATTCAAGCAAACTTGGTTTAGTTGTAGCTCCTGAGCATCTAACCACTATTCCACACTCCCCTCGGGAAGAGATGGTGTTAATTAGCACCTATGCTGTCCCTCAGGGTTTACAAACCTTAATACCCTCCAACTGATTTAATCCTCATAAAATGTGGGACGGTGTCATGGTAGGAACTGTTTAACCTCGTGTAAGGGATGAAAAGAACTAAGGCCCTGTAAGGTTAAGGAACTAGTCTTGGATTTCACAGGTGGAACGTGGAGAACACACTGCATTTTCCCTCACATCACAGTGACAGACACTAGCTTACCAGGCAGGGGATCGTGGAGATGGATGAGCAAGTTTCAGTGCAAGGAACTGCATGGTGGGCTGTATATAGGTCAATCCCACTTGCCCCTGGGAAAGATGGGAGG
Source organism: Vicugna pacos (assembly GCF_048564905.1). NCBI lineage: Eukaryota > Metazoa > Chordata > Mammalia > Artiodactyla > Camelidae > Vicugna > Vicugna pacos. The sequence goes on along the minus strand of NC_132987.1, from coordinate 57,037,715 downwards.
GGTGGGGAAGATCCCAGAGGCCGCAGGAGTAACATAGCACACACCCAGTTCTTGCTCCTCTCACCACCGGCTCCTACGTTATTCCTCTAAATATGAGGGGGCGGGGGAAGCTGAGGGTGGAAGTCATGGAAAATGGTTATTCTTCCTGATAATCTGCAAGTATCTCTCTTTAGCTTCATATTTTTCTGTCTATAAATGAACCAGGGGATCTTTAAACTCTGACATCTACTGATCCCACTGGCCCTGGACAATCGGCTTAGAGTGGGGAGTTAGAACTCCTCTGTTTTCCCCTTAGTTACAGGGTCGGGGCTGCCATTCCTATTGGCTCCCCAGCACCAAGTGCCACACCCTCCTTCTAGCTGTCTGCTCAATGTGTTCTCATCACACCTTTTCTGGCAAAATGTGCCTGGTGGTCTGGTAAGTCCACATCACACATTAGCGTACATTTCAAAAACAGAATGTAAACAATCATCTTCAGTTTAATCCTTACCTGACTTTGATTTTTATATAAAGAGAAAAATCCCCTTTTATAAGCAAATTTTATAGATGCTGGACTTCTCATCCCTAAAAACAAAACGAATATTAAACATTTTTTAAAGAAGAGAGAAAAGAAGGGTTTATATGACACAGTTTTTGAATTATTCAAATGCTAGTTTAATTAGAAAAGTTTTTATTGATTTTTAATGGAAAGTAAAATTATTTTGCAATTACTTCATTGCTGCTTTAAAAACTTAACATCTCACTTTTCTCCTATATGTCCATATTTATTGGCCATCAAAACTCTGTTATACGTTTGCAAGCACATATAGATTTTGACATGCATACTGTTATAAGATGCTAAGCAATAAATGCATAAAAACTAATGAAAAGCTCCAAGTGCAAGATCTAATTATTAGCCTTTTCTCTTTCCTTTGACCTTAGACAAGACCATTAACATCTCTGGTCCTCAGTTTCCATGTCTGTAACATGGAAATAATAACCTCCACCTTGCCTCCTTCACTACATCACAGAATTTTTGTAAATATTCAAAGAAATCACTTATAGTAATTTCGAAAACTATATGGCATTATACACATGAGGCCTTTTTACTGTGATTATATTTCTTTCTTTTTTTAACCTCCTCCTCAAGCTCTACCCCTTATAATGTGAATCTGCCATCGCATTACAGACGTTGCTCTCTTTAACTGTTTTTATGCCCTAGAAATAAATGACCATTTAGCTTGATAATTGAGTAAATCCTTTCATTATGACTATTTATTTTCTCAGTTGTCTGTAATTTGTTACTATTATGTCATTGTTTCAAAAATTGGGCGTGACAGGTCCCAAGTTTTCTTAAGAAGATGCTGGTTATGGCATTGCATTTATTTGTTAATGATTAAAATAGTCATTTTTCTTTTCAGTCATTTTCTATTATTTTATGATGTTTTGGGTTTTTGGGAAATTTTGCATTCAATTCTTTTTTAATTTTTTTATTGAAGTACAGTCAGTTACAATGTGTCAATTTCTCATGTACAGCACAATGTCCCAGTCATGCATATACATACTTATATTCGTTTTCATATTTTTTTCATTAAAGGTTATTACAAGATACTGAATATAGCTCCTTGTGCTATACAGAAGAAATTTGTTTTTTTAATTTTTTTTTAATAAAGTGACTAACATCTGCAAATCTCAAATTCCCAAATTTATCCCTTCCCACCCTTTTGCCCCCAAAGATGGTTTACTACATCTGCAAGTCTGTTTCTGTTTTATAGCTGAGTTCATTAGTGTCCTCTTTTTTTTTTCTTTAGATTCAACATATGAGTGAAATCGTGTGGTATTTTTCTTTTTCTAGCTTATTTCATTTACAATGATGATCTCTAGTTTCATCCATGTTGCTGCAAATGGCATTATTTTATTCTTTTTTATGGCTGAGTAGTATTCAATTGTATAAATACACCACAGCTTCTTTATCTAGTCATCTGTCGATGGACATTTAAGTTGTTTCCATGCCCTGGCTATTGTAAATAGTGCTGCTATGAACACTGGGGTGCATGTATCTTTTCAAATTAGAGCTCCCTCCAGATACATGCCCAGGAGTGGGATTGCTGGATCATTTGGTAGGTCTATTTTTAGTTTTTTGAGGAAATCTCCATACTGTTTTCCATAATGGCTGCACCAAAGTACATTCCCACCAACACTGTAGGAGGGTTCCCTTTCTTCATACTCTCTCCAGCATTTATCGTTTGTGGATTTTTGAATCATGGCCATTCTGACTGGTGTAAAATGATACCTCATTTTAGTTTTGATTTGAATTTCTCTGATAATTAGTGATATTGAGCATTTTTTCATGTGCCTATTAGCCATTTGTATGTCTTCATTGGAGAATTGCTTGTTTAGGTCTTCTGCCCATTTTTGGATTGGGTTGCTTATTTTGTTGTTGTTGTTATTAAGTTATATGAGCTGTTTATGTATTCTGGAAATTAAACCTTTGTCAGTTGCATCATTTGCAAATATTTTCTCCCATTCTGTAGGTTGTTGTTTTGTTTTACTTATGGTTTCCTTTGCTGTGCAAAAGCTTATAAGTTTAATTAGGTCCCATTTGTTAATTGTTGCCTTTATTTCTGTTGCCTAGGTGGACTGTCCTAGGCGAATATTGTTAAGATTTATGTCAGAGAATGTTTTGCCTATGTTTTCTTCTAGGAGGTTTATAGTGTCTTGTCTTATGTTTAAGTCTTTAAGCCATTTGTTCAAACTATCCCATATTGCAACACCCAGAACCTATTAGTAAAGTTGTTGCTACATCCCCCCAAAATGTTTTTTTTTTCTCTTTATAAAAGAGTAAAGGAGGCAGAAATCCCAGCGGGGCACTTTAGATGTCTGCCTGCCATAACCATCTTAAACCTATTGAATTAGTAGTTATACATACATATACACACACAAAAGGTAAAATAATAACTAATGGCAACAAAAATTAAAATTATTTTACTCATACTCTAAAAATTTTGGAAAAATAGTCATCTGTCTGAGCTTCAGTTTCTTATTATTAAAATGAGGTTGATAATACCCTCTTTATATGCCCTATAGGTGATTGTGGGGAGCAATTATAATAATGGGTCTGAGTACAACTGATTAATTCTAGAAAGTGACCAGAAAGGAGAGAATATGTGGCCCTGAATTTGTTGGCCCCAATGGTGTTTGCAGGTAGAGCTAAGCCAGGGACCAGGGCCGACTTTCACAGTCCATGAATCATCCCTCAAATCCTCAGTCATAAAGCGAAAGGCAAGTCTGAGCTATTCTTTGATTTGTTGCGGTTTTATGGCCTTTAAAGCCACGCCTACTCATATAAGAACCAAGAACTTATGAGAAATTCATTTGAAATGCTTGTTCTATTGGGCACAGCAACCTGGGGCCCAACCCTTTTGTGATGAACCCAGTTTGATTTTGCTAACAGCTTGCATCTGGTTTCCAAATGCGCCCTTACGTAACCCCGGTGAGTCCTAATTCAGCCTCAAACTTTAATGAAGACAGAAACCTCGCACATCAGGGCAAGGAGCCCTTGTTCTAACAAACCTCCAGTCAGTGCAGCTGGGCGTCCAAAGCTACACAAAAGATGCCAGTGTTTCATGGGCTTAACGACCCGGCAGAGGCATCCCCATTTCACCCTGGGCTCGTTACCATAACCCAGTTTAAGAGCACAGAGACCACGGAACTGCTGTGTGTGCTGCAGCTGGTGATGCAGTAATTCTGGGCTCCTGGATTGTCGCAGGGCCCGGGAAACGTTAAAAAGCACAAGGCCTCGGGTAGCCTCTAGGGGAACTACTGGAATGTTGTTTATCTTCAGACCGCAACAACTGGTCCAGTATTTCACAACAGGAAGGTCTGTCCTGGGGCTCAGACGCTGAAGGCTTAGAGAAGCAAGGCCTGAAATAACCCCCCCTTCTCTCCTCTTCTACCTTCTGTCTCTCCACCCTCCCAAACCCCTCTCCCTCCCAACAGTTCAGATTTAAAAAAAAAAAAAAAAAAGGCACAGCCGAGGCTGCGACCTTGAAATAGATACAGCTTCTGGGCTGCCTGCAGTTAATTTAATACTCGGGCTGGGAAGGGACAAAGCCTGGTCCAGCAGGACTTTGGGTGACAGGGGAACTAGAAACTATGCCTATTTTTATTGTCTTAACCTTTTGGTTCATAAAGATGACCCTCTTTTCTACAGTATCTGTGTTTTTAGAAGTTTAGAGTACTCTCTTAGCTCTCCTGTATGAGACAGGAAAATCTGATCATGATTCAAATTCTAGAATAATCGTCAATGCCTGGGAATTTCACATTAGCTCCGTGTGCTTGGGAGGAACTCATTTTTAAAAAGTCATAATAAGTAGCTCTGTGGTCTTTTAATGAATCAATTAACCTCTCTCTAACAGAGTGTGCAAACGTTCAGAGGGCCAGGGATGAGGGTCTATATCTGGGCCTGTGAATCAGAGAGGCTGCATGAGCTTTTCAGGCTCAGGCTCTAGAGATCTCTGAATCTCCCCGGCAAGGGAGCAAACTCAGAAGGATCGTGGTGGTTTTATTATTTAAAGAAATGGGAGAAGATGGTCTTTGAGATGGGAATTTTTTATGCACTAGACCACACGGATGCTCCTGAGCGTCTGTGGAGTTACCACAGGGAACCACGGGCCACTAATATTTATGACCGAGTCTCATCCCTTCAACTGCTTTTGCACAACCTGCTTCAACCCAGCTCTTCTTTCCTGTGAAGGAAAGGGGGAAGACATCTGGATCCAAAATCAATCTCTTTTTGGCCAAGCCAGGGTGGAGAAGCCCTTGATTTGAAGACAGATGACTAAATGATAATTGTTTAAGAAAAATGTAACTGCTTTGTGGTCCAACTCCTTGGACACGATTAATCCTTCGCGTTCTGGCAGGTCACAGTGTTCCTGCTTCTGATGCACCTACCAGGCCTGGGCTTGGGCATGAAAGATGAACAATACTCACATTTTGCGCTCAGGAAAGGCATGCTTGAATAAAATGATGAATGACTGAGTTCGTATATAATAATGGGAGAGGAAGTTTCAGATCTAGACTCTCCTATTACCAGGATCTGACTTTGGCTTATGTCATTGACTTATACAACTAACTGTATAAGTTGCCTTAAAAATTTACTCTTTGTGGATGGTAGTAGACATTCTGGGCCTGGTGACGTGCACTCAGGTGGACAGCGGGAGTGTGCAGATGCCAAGACTGGGCCGGGCATTCCCTGGACCCAGTGCTCTGCCATTGCCTGGTCCTCCTCTCTGGAGGATATCTGTTTGCTTCATGACCACATTCCATCAATTGTAAAATGAGAAAAATTATAGTGAACACTTAACAGGGTAAACTCATTAGATGACTCTGGAAAAAAAAAAAAACGCTTTGAAAAGCATTTGGCTAAAATGCAGCTGAGTAATGAGTGTCCCAGGATGCCAGAGAGAATGGCAAGAAATACTAACATTTTCAACAGGCCCGCTTTAACAAACTCCCTGTGTGATTTCTTACATTCCGGACAAATTCAGAATCCTGGATGAAAAAGCAAACCAAAGTTAGCCGCTATGAAGTAATCAAAACCTCCAGATATTAATGATGTAACTATAAACACACAGAATATATAGATATCTGGTTCTTTTGGATAAGGAAATGGGTACATTAAAAAATGCCTTCCTTTCTAAATCACCATCCAGTTCAGCTAAAAAAGTGCAGCACCAGGAAGGAGTAAAAGGTAAGGATGCAAAAAACAACAAAAACCCTGTGTAGAAAGGATGGAAATTCTAGAGGACTAAATGTAGAAAAAATGTTTAAATGCTTCATACTAATGGCCTACTGACTTGTGTGAATATTTTGTAAAGAGTAGACCTGCTAAATAAAAAATTAAAAATGATGGAAACTTTAAAATTAATAGGTATTACCAAATTCTCCTTTTAAACTACTGTAGTAAGACTGACACTTCGTGCCTGGAAGCCCCATCTCTGTTATCCTGGCAAATAGAATTTACTAAAAAAAGAATAAGCCAAAAATTTGAAACAATCCATCTATCTATCAACAGTTCATGGATCAACAAATTTTGGTACAACCACGAGGTGGACAGCTACGCCACAAAAAAAAGAATAAAATTGCTGATGTTCACAGTACCATGATAAATCTCAAAATAATACACTGAATAAAAGAAGTCATACAAAAAATAATACTTATGATTCCATTTATATGAAATCTTAGACAAAACAAAATTATTCATAGTGTCAGAAATCTGAGGCTGGAAGTGAGAGTGGATTGTGGACAAAATGGCGTGAGGCAACTTTTTAGGTGGATGGAAATGTTCTGTGCCTTAACTGAGGTAGTGGTTACATGGTGAATTTACTTGTCGAAATGCTAATTATATCTCAATACATTCAATTACAATGAAGAAGAATAAGGCAGAAAGGGGGTCACCAGGATTCAAATGTAGTTCAGATTCTATCTGACTCTGGATTCTAGTATTTTTTTTCCTGTCACAATAGTTTCTTCTAGATTATTTTATTTTCATGTTACACTTTTCTAAAAATTGAAATCTCAATCACCAGGGCACGCCTAGACTCTTCCAGGGTTGCCACACAAGAAAGTTAACTTGGTCTATAATCTTTAATGTCCAGTGCAAATTGAAAGGAATCACATTCTGTGCAGATACAGGTGCTTGCTTCTGAGGTGTCCACATCAGACCTGGGCTACTGGACGGCATTAGGGTGTTGTCTTGCCTCACTACTCTGAGCTTACCTTGGCTTTGTCTCTCACTGAGCCCTTTCCTGACGCAGAAATCTTTGCACTTATCTCTTCTTGCAGTCTTTTGATTTGTGTTGTCTTGTGGTCCAACGATCTTCCCCCACAAAATTCAAGCCACCGAAATATAAACAGATTTCTAAATACACATGTTCCTATAAAACATTTTCACACGTATTATCTCATTGCATTTTCAACAACCCTATAAAATGGGAATGACTTCCATTACTTTCAGAATGTAATTCTAGGGGGAGTGGGTATAGCTCAGTGGTAGAGGGTATGCTTAGCGTGCACAAGATCCTGCGTTTGGTCCCCAGTACCTCCGCTAAAGATTCAAGTCGGGATGTAATTCTAACTCTTCCCGTTGGTGCGCAACGTCCTTTAGGATCTGGCCCCATTCTACCCATCTGGCCTCATCTGTCACCCGCTACATCCACCCAACTTTGCCTCTAGCCAGCCTGAGATATCAATCCTTCATACTTTTCTGTGCTTCCAGACCTTAATACGTTTTACTTTTTCTGCCAGACACAATCTTCCATCTTTGCCTTTTTACCTAAAATCTAATAACCTTTAAGTGTTGGCTTGTGTCAACCCCCTGAGGTTGATCACTACCACTAACAGCTCCCAGGACTCCATGGTAACACAGAGCACAGCATTTTTTTTTTTTCTTGTTGGTTTCCTGGATTTTCACTCCCACTGTGAGCTCCCTGAGGCCAGGACATTGCCCACATCGTCTTCTAAGCCCACAGTGATTAACACAACAGCTGCTACATAGGAAGTACTAAAAAATAATTTGCTAAATGAATGGATGAAAAATGTGACATTTCTGGACAAAAAAGCTGACTGGCCAGTGTCTAAACTCTGTGTTCAAAGGAGGATGATTTGCAATGGAGACAAGATTCTAAGTTCTACCCTGAGTTCTACACATGCCTTAGTGACATGATTGTAGCCTTTTTGTTTGTCAAAAAAATGTCGGAGGCCAACTTAAGGACAGAGTCTGTAATTTTGCTGTGTCGACCTCAGCGTTGAAACCAAGGCGCGTTTGCATGAGACAGTAATCACTTAACTGCCTCGCTCCTAAGAACACGAATATTTTGGCCCTTCCAGACAGGCTCGGGAATGTGATTAGGAGCCATTTGAAAAATGACACCCCACAGCCAAATGGAGCTTTGTGGCTGCCTCTTCAATCCCAGCTTCTGATCCTTTAAAACCGCCTTTAGAAACATTTTTTTTCTTTGCTTGTGTATGTTTATAAAAAAGCGAGAATAAGAACTCTCTTCCGAAGCTACACTTGCCTGCCAAATTACCCAATATTTAGGCAATATTCAAGTCTCTGTGTTTAAAATAAACCTAAAATCTTCCTATCAAATCAGCCAGTGAAGGTCTGTGCTAGATTGTGTGGCCAGTCATTATGTGTTGCTCAGTGCACATAGGATGACGACGAGTTTTGTCCTCATTTCCGGTCTTCCCCATGGCTTGCTGATTCTTTAGAGACAGCGTCTGTCTCAGGCGAAGTTTCCACAGCACCATTACTAACTAACAGCATCTCAGGCTAGGAACCTAATGTTGGATCCTTTCTTTACAGTTCTCTGCCAAATGGCTCTGGAATTGGTGCTTGAAAACTCTCTCTACAAAGAACTTACTAACTAGGAGCAGTTCATCCCATCTTTGAACAACACTGGTTAGTTGACCTTATGAAATCACCTTTCCTGGAACTTCCATAAGATCGGCCCTAATCTAACCCTCAGAGCACAGGTATAACCCCCTCCGCGTGCCAGCTCTTCAGATGTGTGAAGACGCTACAGCTGATTCCACTAGATCTGCAGGTGACTCCCTCACAGGAAGTGGGTTCAGTCCTGGTCCCTGGAGATTCCTCTGATTGTTGGTGTCACTTGAAAGTCTGGTCCCTAGATTGATGACCTGCCAGCTGGATATTTTCTGATGAAACACAAAGAGCAGGACCATTGACTGTCTCCCTCATCAGGTGATGCGAGCCCCCCAGCTCATTCCTTGATCTTATATGTTCCATTCTGCTTTCAAAGTTACCTCTCCATTTATTCTTTCATGAAGCTCGTACGCTCATTATATTGTCCGTCCTTCACCCGCGCTATTAAAATGTGTAGCACATACGGTATTTCCAACACAGAAAACATAGATATACAAAGAAAATGGTAATATGTTTGTTTATAATCTTCATTGAAGTCCTAGTTCTGCCTAGTGGCAAAAATAACAATTTTTGCCATTCTGGGTAAACTTAGTTACTTTAAATTTAAACTCTGTTCTTTCATGATTTCCCTTCTGTTCTTTGCAAGGGTGCCTCTGAGCTCTGAAAAGGCTTATGTTACATCATGCAGAAAGCCTCTGGGCCCAGACTTTTATCAGTGCAAGCTGTTATTAGCTAAGCTGTTTGCATTTCTATCTACCACCTTCAATGCCATGTGTTCTATTGTCTTTCTTCCTAACCAACCCATTCACTTATTCACCAGATCCTGCCACCTCCCAACAGCAAAATGGACATCCCACACTTAACACATCCCAGATCAGTTCCTAATACCCTATAGCCCCAAGCCTTCTTCTTTCTCAATCTTCCCAAGCTCTGGAAATGGCAATTCTATTCGTCTAGTTGCTCAAGCCAAAACGTATGGCCTTGTCTTTGACTTTGTCTCTTTCTAAGAGTCCATATTTATCCTATAGTAAAGAGCTGGTGCTCCAACTTCCAAACATATCCAGAGTCCAACCACTCATATTAATCTACACTGTGGCACCCTGATCCAAGCCACCATCATAGCTCACCTGGGCTGTTGCCTTAGCTTCATTCCTGCTGCCTCTGTTTCCTCCTTGACGTCTAGAAACTATTTTCATTCAGAGCAACTAAAGTGATCCTGTTAAAAATTAAGTCAGATCATGTCACCCCTCTGTACAAAACCGTGGAAGACTTCCCATCTCATTGAGAGTAAGAGCCAAAGTTTACAGTCACCCACATGGCTCAGTGGGAATTAGATGCAAGTGGCCTGCCCAACCTCGACTTCTCCTATTTTCTCGTTAACTCATTACCTGCAGGTATGCTGGCCAACTTGGTTCCTTAAATGCATTAAACACATTCCTGCCTCAGGGCCTTTGCACTGGGTGTTCTCAGGATCCCCATGATTCTCTTTATCATTCTCTTCAAGTCTGTGCTAAATGAGACCTTCCTTGATTACTGTATCCAGAATCAACCCCCTCCCTCCAGCCCTCTCCACCCAACTTTATTTTTCCATAGCTCTCTTCAACTTCTTCCGTGTTCCTCTGTTGTGTGTATTTCCCCTTCTCTCCCCTCACTCCCATCACCAAAATGCTTCATAAAGGTAGAGGTTTTCATCTGGTTTTTTTTTTTCATTATTTTATCCAAAATGGCTAGAACAGTATCTGGCACTTTGTCAGCACTCAATAAACATTCACTAACTGAAATCCCACAATTGCCTATGTTCCATGTCACATTCTGCTTTGACACTGCTTTCTCCTGACCATGAGGTTTTTCCAAATTCACAGGCTGCCATCTCTGAACCCTCCAAAGAGAATGCACGGATCATTTTCAACACCTTCTATACCACTCTGAGGCTGCAGACACTTCTGAGGTATATCTTTGGTCTTTTCCACCCAGACATGATACAGCCCTAATCCTTGTTCATTGTTGCTCCCCTGTGCTGGACAAAGTACCCTAGAATCTGCCAGAATCAATTCAGTGTGTAGGCTCCTGGCCAGCTGTTGATCTCAGATCACCTCATCTGGGGGAAGTGCAATCCTTAACCACTCACCTCCTAAGTCTCACTGAGATAACCATTGAGGAACGGAAGTCACTTTCTCAGAAACTCACTAGCTTGTTACCTCTTGTCTCTATTTCCAGGTTTTTATCTAACCATGGTCAGTAGGTTAATATGGAAACCATTCTAGGCTTATTGCTTCTATGGCAAAGGCAATCTATGTCAGAACCTTCACTATACATTTCTAAAAGACCCAGGCTCTTTTTTTTTAACTTTTTTTTATTGAATTATAGACATTTTACAATGCTGTGCCAAATTCAAGTGTAGAGCACAATTTTTCAGTTATACATGAACATACAGACATTAATTGTCACATTCTCTTTCACTGTGTGCCACCACAAGATCCTGTGTATATTTCCCTGTCCTACACAGTACAAGCTTGCTTTTCTATTCTACATTTTGAAATCCCAGTCTGTCCCTTCCCACCCACTGTCCCCCGGGCAACCACAAGTTTGTATTCTATGTCTATGAATCTGTTTCTGTTTTGTATTTGTTTTTTTTTTTATTCTGCATATGAGTGATCTCATATGGTATTTTTCTCTCTCTTTCTGGCTTACTTCACTTAGAATGACATTCTCCAGGAACATCCATGTTGCTGCAAATGGCATTATATTGTCAGTTTTTATGGCTGAATAGTATTCCATTGTATAAATATACCACTTCTTCTTTATCCAGTCATCTGTTGTTGGACATTTAGGCTGTTTCCATGTCTTGGCTATTGTAGAAGGTGCTGCTATGAATACGGAGGTGCAGGTGTCATTTTGAAGTAGGGTTCCTTCTGGGTAGATGCCCAGGAGTGGGGTTCCTGTAAAATACTCAAGTTCTTATAAGTCCCACAGCATTTTCTCTGAAGGCTTTCATCTCCATCATAAGCTTTGAAAAGCCTATTTTGAAGCTAAAATATTGGGCCTTTCCTCCTTTGTTTCTGAACCTTGGTAGTAACAACTCACTGAGACTATGAGGCTAAAGAGACTAGTCCCATGATCCAAGAAATCGGAAGGATGCAAACACATTAATTAATATTTTAAAGTCTTATTCAGCTTTCCAGAAGATAGAATGGTTTGAATTCCTTACCAGGAAGGAGCGGTTGAAAAGCATTTCTATTGTATAAATATACCACAACTTCTTTGTCCACTCATCTGTCAGTGGACATTTAGGTTGCTTCCATGTCTTGGCTATTGTATATAGTGCTGCTATGAACATTGGAATATTACTCAGCAACAAAAAAGAAAAATGTCATTTGTAGCAACATGGATGGACCTGGAGAATGTCATTCTAAGTGAAGTAAGCCGGAAAGAGAAAGAAAAATATCATATGATATCACTCATATGTGGAATATTAAAATGAAAGAAAAAAGGAAAAAGAAGACACTAATGAACTCATCTGCAAAACAGAAACCGGCTTGCAGACATAGTAAACAATTTTATGGTTACCAGGGGAAGGGGGGCAGGAAGGGATAAATTTGGGAGTTTGAGATTTGCAAAGGTTAACCACTATATATAAAAATAGATAAAAACCAAATTCCTTCTATATAGCACAGGAAAATATATTCAGTATCTCGTAATTACCTTTAATGAAAAAGAATATGAAAATGAATATATATATATATATATATATGTATATGCATGACTGGGACATTATGTAGTACATCAGAAACTGGCACATTGTAACTGGCTATACTTCAATTTAAAAAAAAGCATTTCTAACCCAAAATTCTCATATCTCCAACCTTTAAATCATCCAGGTGCTCCTGCTACAGGGTCTAAGACACGTGCTCAGAAGACCCCGTAAGATGCCTTATTCCCACTTTATCAATCTCCCATCTGGGTGAAATCATAGAGCTTATTTCTATCTGACTTATCTCTGTCTAGGTGAGTTGAAATACTCACGTGTAAGCCGCAAGAATTCCTTTTGGCCCTTAGACTGTCAGGTAGTTATTAGAAGCCCAGTGCAGAATCACATCACTATAGAGACAGGAGGCCATCCTAGGGGTGCATACTAGGAGGGAATACTGGCAGGCCCAGGATGGAGAGAAAGGAAGCAGTGAGGCCTGTTCAGATTGCATTCATACATCATTGTGGCATGCCAAACTGGCAAGTAGTGACATCCTTCTGGGTGAAAAAGGAGGATGCTATGAAAAAATGTGCCTAAAAATAAAGGGCTAGTCCACTTCTACTCACATGTAAGCCAAGGCAGATCTCCACCCTAAGAGTGCCTTCACAAAATTTAAAAATTGAAATTGATACATCATTATTAATCGGTTCCTTATTCAAATTGTGCAGTGTTTTTTAGGTTCTGGCCTCTATGCCAGGTGAGTGAGGGGCTGTGCTGGCACATGGGGAACGCCAGGGAAGTCCCAGGACTGAGGTCAGGCTAAGGTGAATGGTCAGAAGAAGAAAGATAATATTATGGCTCCAATGAGAGGGAATAATGAAAGAACTGGTGAAGAAGAGAAATCTCAGTGGTTGGAAGAGTCAAGAGACTTTGAGGAGGAAGACTGAACCTGGGATGTCATTTTTATTGCATTCCTAGAACATCTCTCTTCTGCATCCCAATTCAGCCATAATCCACTGTGAGCTCAGGTAATGCAAACTCATTTTCATATCAGCAAAAGGGATTAAGAAGGTAAATCTTCAGAGGGAAAATAATATCTGTGATGTATTTTAAAGCCGAATGCACTATAAATGATTTTTTATCCACTCTTGTATTATTCATGCCTCAGCTCCCTGTCATGGCCATGAATAAATGAAATTTAACAAATGTTGTTTGGTCCACAGTGGCCCAGAATCACCCTAGAAGCTGAAGATCAGGTGCAACCCATTCGAGGGGCAGCTAGAGTATGAATGTGAAGGCCTTGGAAAGAATCAAATTCAAAATTAAAAGACTACCTCAATCTTTTCCAATTCCCTTTGGTAAACAAACAAACAAAAATCACACACTCACATTAATTGCATTTGGAATTCAAAGCAAATTAAAGATGGTAACAAAAAGGCAAACCAGATCAATGGAACAGAGTGCACTGCTGTGTCTTCATGTCACTGGGTTCCCTCGAACTTTTATAGACCCTCCTTGGAGAACTAAGATATAGATCAGTGACTGGTAAACCACGGCCTGCAGCCTGCTTTTATATGGCCCGTGAGTGAAGAATGGTTTTTACATTTTTAAATGGTGCTGAAAAAAAAATCAAAAGAAGAATGATAGTTCATGTCATGTAAAAATTATATGGAATTCAGGTTTCAGTGTCCTCAGGTGAAGTTTGATTGGAGCCCAACACTCACCTTATGGGCCGTGGCCTGTTTTGTGCTGCAGCAGCAGAGTGGTGTGTGTGCAACAAAATCATGTGGTCCCCCAGTCCTGAGGTATCCACCATCAGACCCTGTATAGAAAAAAAAAAATGTCCATCCTTCATGTAAACTAATGCTTTCTTTTAAAGATGAGGAAATTAAAACCCAAGGAGAAGAAAGATCTCAAGTTCAACCCACTGGCATCCGGCAGAGAAATCTCTAGAACTCAATCATCTGAACCCCATCTACAGTCTTTTCTCATTATGTAAACATGGCCTGACTCCAGGGGACAGGATGGGGGGCCACAGGGAATACAGAGAGCAAGCCAGTGACTGAATAGATTGTAGAAACCAGAGCCACCATTTCAGGATTTCAGGAGCATAAATGAGGAACGTGTTTCCTAAGGAGAGGAGAAGGAAAAACAAATAAACAAACAAAAAAACAACACTGAAACTAATTACAAAGGTGTGCGGCAAAGTCATTCCGGTCCAGCCCACGTCCTGCTGTGAGATGTGGCCATCCAACCTTCTGGTCTGAGCTGAACGCTGCATATCTTTTGGTCCCGGTACCCAGCAGCTGCTCCTTCTTATTGCTACCTTGCTGCTGCAGTTTCAGAGCCCACAGAAATAGGAGTGCAGGACCCTTCATGTGAGGGAGGGAGGGCAATGGGAGAAAACAAAAAAGAAGACTCTGGGAATGGGGAGCGAGCTGAGCTTGGTTTTCTGCTGGAGGCTACATTTTTAGTTTTATTTTTTTCTGACTGGCACGTGTCTTCTTTGTTTTGAATAATGGAGATAATTACACATTCAAGGGATCACACTCTAAACCCACCAAACGATTAAGAAATCTTATTGCAGGCAATCATGAGAAAATGTAGGGGAGGATTACCCAGAGAGACAATGCAAAGCATACATCTTCGAGTCCCTCGCTTAGCACCGAGACCTAATCACCATCCTCTTCGCTTTCCCATGGCCTAATTGTTGATCTCCCAGTCCTCTCCCCGGGCAAGGCGATGTTCCCTCCTAAACCCTGTTCATGTGAAGTCGAGGGTTTGGATGGGTCTCTCTTGGGAAACTGCTACCTCAGTGATTTTGATACTGACCTGTAAGCTCCCGTTTACCAGCAACTTGGAGTAGAACAAAAGCTTTCATTATGTTCAGGCTGCAAGATTCTTTGTGTAAGGAGAAAAGAAACCTGTATATCATTTGCTCAATTCAACAAATAGTCATTGAGCAGCTACCGCAAGGCAGACATTCCTCTAAAAGCTGGGATAAAACAGTGAAAAAAATACTGTCCCTGACCTCACGGATCTATGTCTAGTCAAGCCAGATAGATAGACAAAGGAATAGGAAATTTAAACGTGTGTCGAGGATGCAATAAAAGTAAGTACAGACTGTTCAACGGGGTGGGGAGGCTGCCTAGGTGGAGGAAAGCAATTGGAAGGGTAAGTGGAATTAGCCAGGAAAAGAGCTTAGAGGAGGCATTTGTCAGGTCGAGGGGACAAGTGTGAAGCCTTGCAGATGAGAGACGTCATGGATTGTTGAGAACACTAGAGTGAGACTGATCAAAGCTTGGGGAGGGGAGCAGTAGGCAGGGGGATAGTGAGCGAAGCTGACCAAGGAAGTGGCTGTGAACATGAGCCAGCGCCAACCAGGAAGGGTCTTGTGAGCCTTCTCCTGAGGATAAGGAAGTCAGGCACAATCCGAAGGCGGTGCAGAGGCTCAAAATTTCTCAATGACAGTGGGTGATGGGATCAGATTTGCCACTTGCTTTTTACCATAAAACAACACCTCCCTGTCCAAGGATTACACATTTGACTCACGATGCCCTCAGCTGCATGGTGTAACAGTAACAATAATGATAATAATAGCTAGTACTTATTGTGTTAACATACGTCTGGAGTTGCATTAAGCACTTTACTTGAATTATATAATTGAATCCTTACAATAACCCTACAAACTAGATATTATTATTATTTGTAGCTGACAGATGAGAAAACTGAGGCACAGAGATTGAGTAGCATGCCCAATAGGGTATAATTCTTAAGGAGAGGAGCTGGAATTTAAATCCAGTGCAGCCTGCCTCCAAAGTTCAGGTGAAACATGGGCTTGGGAGGGAAAAAAAAGTCAAATACAATTTCCAACTCTGATTCTCAGTGACTGTGTGATTGTGGACTTTCAGTCTCCAGTTTCCTTGTCTTTAAATAAGAAGAATGAGCTACATAATCCTGAATCCTCTTTCTCTGCTCTAACGTTAAGAGACTGTATTTCTCATAGATGTCAGTAGAAAAACAGTAGTTCAGGGTAGCCATTTGACTCGTACTGTTCCTAAGGCAAGAAATAGTTATAAGACATCAACCCTTGAGTTGACTTATGATCTCTTGTAGGGACAATTCCAAATCTTCCTTTCTCTCCCCTCACTCTCTCAGTCTTCTTTCCCAAGGTTTGGAAATCCAGTGACATGGTGATTTGCATAAACGCATGTTGATTGTCAGTGGATCAGAAAATACAATATCAGTGGAACTTCTCCCCCAACATGTCACCGTCATCAGGTTTTGTCCTCTGTATGGTCTGTCGACAGAGGCAATAATCCAGGCTCTGTTTTCTCTCTGTCAGTTACACTTTAAGCTGATCAGGGTGAGACTTTTCATTAAAGAAAAATCAACAGCTCTGAAAAGGCAGGTGTTAAAAACTAACAAAGGATTCAGTGTTAATACTGGCTAAGTTGTGTTTGTTGGATTTGGAGTGGCCAACAGGGAATTTTTCCTGAATTTACACCATCATCTGTAATACAGAATGGAAGTCTTGATCGGCAAAAAGCAAAACAAAAACAAAAACCAGCTAGAGAAGGGCAGAGGACCATTCCATTTTAGTGTTCTCAGGATGCCAGGATGCCAAGGTTCAGTTGGCTTTTGGGAAACATAACTCAGTGGTCTCAGCTTCAGAATTCTTAGACTTCATGGAACCACAGGTTTAAAATCCTGGCAAGCCTGAGTCATGGCTTCAGTCTCTGTTGCCTTAGAAAAAAACAATCTGAAGAGCAAGTGATTTATGGTATGTTCTTTTTGTAGAACTCTCCAACCCCTGGCCACTGAGTGGACTTTAAAATATGCCCACGGGGACCCTTTATCCATGGACAATCTCTGAGTGCTTATTATTCACTTTACTAGTGCAGAAGCTCTTTAATCATTGTCTCTGCATTTGCTTTAATCTAGGAACTGTCAATTTATTAGCTCATAATGAGCCTGAAGCTTTTCACCATCTCACTGGAGAAAGACTTGTATACATTCAGGAGATAATTCCAAAAAAGTCAGATTGATGTGAGATTAGGATTTGAAGAGACAAAACAGTATAGCAATTAGAGGGCCGAACTAAAGTTTATTTCTGAGAAGAAGCATTCTATATTTTAAGTGGCATTAAACCATTTTTAACTCCACCCAATATTAACAACTGATGAGTGAGTAAAGGGATTATTTATTATAAGGAAGAAGTTATCCATTCCAAAGGATTTTCAGCACCAAAGTTTTGGAAAGTTACTCAGAGTGCACATTTGAGGGATAGTCCTGAAAAAGAAAGTGGTTAAGAAACCAGACAAAGACCATGAGCTATAAAAAAATATTTTTTTCTGGGGTTGAGAAATCTCAAATACACACACACACACACACACACACACACACACACATATATATATATATATATATATATATATATATATATATACATGCACACACATATATATGTTTTTCATGGAGAATAATCAGAGCATCAAGAAGAATAACGTTCAGGATACAAGGATACAGGAGCCCAGGATAGCACAAGAGCAAAGCAGCACATGGTGGACATACTAAAGAGAAGATGACATTAAAAAGTCCAGAGAGAAGGAACTGAAAGAATGACTCCACCCTGAAATAAAACCATGGAATTCTTGGCTTCTGGATGACCTGAAGACTGGTGACAGCTGGCCTAACCACTATAATCACTGGGAGCTCTACCTATGGTGTTCCTGATCTGTCGTCTTCCACCTTTCTCTTAGAGTTGTTTATTATCAAGTAAAATGTTTGTTTCTTCTTCTTCTTTTTTTTCTTATATAAGAGACTTTAAAGATTACCTAGTCCAACTCATTCACTTTACAAAAGAGGAAACCGGGGGCCCGAGAGGTTAAAATGAATTGCTCAGTGTCACCCAAGTAGAGAGTACCCAAGATAGGACTAAAATCCTGGACCTTCTAAAATTCCCAAACCACACTTCATTCCAAGAGCTCATTCTTCCTCTCAAATAATCACCACTCTCCCCTTAATTATAGTGGTAATTTCTGCAAAGGCAGAAAAACACTGGAGGCAATTCTTAAATGTTAGATGTTTAAATTTGCATTTGGGAACTACATATCTATATAGAATTACTGGAAATTGAAAGAAAGACAAAATCATCATCTTTCTTTTCAAGAAGACCCCAACACAATCTTCCAGCATGTGTGCTTAAAATTGGTTCTTCCTGCAGTGTTAATCACCCATCTTGTTTTTATTTTCTTACCAGAAATAGAAGCTAAGGATTCAAAGGATCGTAGAGATCACCTAGACCTACTTTCTTATCTTATGAATGAGAAAGCTGAGGTTCAAAGAGGAAATATTACAAAATTACAAAGTACTGGAATTCAAAGACGCAACAAATACTTAGTCAACTTTTTTTAATTGAGAAAAATAAGAGAAGTACAGAAAGTACTTAACTATAATAACCTCTGTATTTCCCACTACCTATAATTGATAATTTATATTTTTCATATTTCTTTCAAATATTTTATATAAGAAATCAAACTATGTAGATACAGTTGAAATACTTTTTCCCCAACCCCTAATCTTACTTCCCTCCCTATCAACACAAGGACAGCCAATATTATAAATGTATTGTGAATCCTTGCAATCTACTTTGTATAATGTCACATACACGTATAGGTATCAAAGGACAGTATATTTTCAGCTTGTGCCAGGGGTGCAGGAATATTACATCAAAACTATTCTGATTTTGTTTCATTGTTTATTATTCTTCCTAGAAATATTTAACAGAAAGCTCCTGTAAGACAATAAAATTGGAAACAATTTCAATCTAACACACCTGTTTAACAGACAGGTCAGAGAAGTTAAGTGACTTGCCTCAAGTGATATAGTGTCACCATCCAATGGGAACCCAGGTGTCCTCCCCACTACACCCATCTCCACATTATCTTTTCACTAGGAAAACCCCACCTAGTTGTCCTTTTCCTCTTAAGTCCTCTGGATGTTTTTCTTCATCATTTTTGGAAAGCCACGCTTCTCTCCCCCACCTCCATTCAGAAAAGAAACAATTCTGGGGTTGAGAAACTCATATGAGAAACAATACACTCTTTAACTTCACACTTTGTTCTGAACAGCAGGGCAGCCAGGCAGACACCAGGCTCACAAACCATTATGAATCTGTCAGCAATTAGAATTCTAAACCCTATTTGGTTTTTACTTGCTTCAATCAACTTGTCACTGCAGTGAGGATTATCTGCTTTCTCAATATAAACATCAACAGAAGTGAGGGTGATGGCTTGCGTCCTTGGCCAAGGCACCACCACGGACAAAGTTAAATAGCACATTCTGCAGACAGGAGGGATCCAGGGCCTTAATGGGCCATAATTAGAGGGGCCAGAGCCTACTCTAGCTTTTGTGTGAGGCTTCAGAATTCCTCTCCTGGGGACAAGAGACATTTTGGGAGATGCCAGGAGACTGCTGTTGTCTGCTTCTCTGTTTCCTGTGCTGGAGAAAAGAAGGGAAAAAAAGAAAATGCATCCATGCAGTGTCTTTACTCGAAACCAAAGAACCTTGGGGATCATGCCCCTATACCCCTTATTTAAAGAATTAGAAAACTGAGATCCAGAGAGGGAAGGCTGTGGCCAAGGTCAAACCTGTGACAAGCCCAGTGTCCTGACTCCTAGCCCTGAGCACTTCTCACTTCATTATGCCACCCACTTCAGAGTGAGGAGAAGAGACCTGAGTCATAAACCACATTCTCCCCACAAACACTCTCATAGTTTTCCATTTGCACCCAATGGTGCAAAAGGCCAAGTAACTCGGTGCAGTGAATGAGGACAGGGCATGCCCAGGGTGCCAGGAACACTGAGAGAAGAAACTCATTTCACCTCCAATCCACTGAGAAGACAGGTAGTGTGTAAATCTACAAGTAGAAATTAATTTGATTCCTCTCAACAAGTGATTTTTTTAAAAAATATCATCTAAGGTATTTAGAGTTAGGCAGGTAAATACAAAGAAAGTTTGGTATCTTCTAGTACAAATCAGAGCTAACATAATGTATATTAACTTACTTAATCTTCGTAACAACTTAAACTTCGTAACAACAAGCATTATTATTTCAGTCTTTATTTTACAGATGAAGAAACTGAGGCACAGAGTATTGGGTACCGTGCCCAAGGCTATGCCTGTGATGATGGCAAAGCTAAGACTTGAACCTAAATGGTCTGGCTCTAGAGCCTCCAATCTCAACCACAACGGCAGGGTGACCGTGCGTCCTGATTTACCTGGGATGGTCCCAGTTTTAGTAATCGGAGTTCCATGTTCCAGGAAACTCCCCAGTCCTGGACAAACCAGGACAGTTGGTTACCCTACACATAACTATACTGACTCTTGTTTGTTAACAATTAAACCCAAGCCTCAAGAAACGATCCAGCTAGTCTGGTCACTATACTTCATACTTTGGGAGACTCAGCTCACAGGGAAGAACTTAAATATTAACCTGTCCCAAGTACTATTCTGAGCAATTTTCAGGCTTTATGTTATTTTAATTCTCACATGCACCCTGGACGAGGTATATGGATAAGAAAACAGAGGCTCTAAGAAGATTGGGTCAGTTGCCTAAGATCTCTGGGTTAGCGAGTATAAAGCCAGGATTTGAACCCAGGCAAGCAGGAAGATCTTGAGACTTCTTTATGAGGAAATAGCTAAAATGAGGGAGTCTCAAAATCTGAAAATTCTACCTACTTGGTGTTTCTTCGGGATAGAAGAATTCACAGAAAGTTAGGTATAAATGTGAGAATTTCCTCCATCTGAATAGAGCTTTGTGCTTCCTCCTCCTTCCCACTTAGCCAGGAGATGTAGCATCATTTGGCCACAAACTGAGACCAACACTCTCAACACTCTTCCTCCCTCCGTGCTGTGTCCACATTATCTCCCGCTCTTAGATTGTCACTGCCCTACCATTGTATGCATGTAAAATTCCTACCCGTCCTTTTAGAGTAGTTCATATACAACCTTCCCTAAAAGCCTTCCAGGGGCATCTAGTTTAAATTAATCCTTCCCTCCTTTCTCCTCGCAAGCTTATACCTTTAAAAAATAGATATCCCAATCTGCTTTATTCTATAGTCACAGCGTGCAAGGACTGGGGCGGGGGGGGGGTCGTACCTGGCTCGCCTCCTGTGCTGGGAACTCCATCTCAGCTACATCATATTTCCTCTGTCAGTACTCCACAGGACCAGAGACAGCACCTGCACACAGTCTGTAGTTTGAAGGCCTCTTGAAGGAACATGTGAATCCATCAATGCTCCTAGCTATGAACTATGATGTTTGTATATGGAGATTTGGATAATGAAAACAAATATCCAGGATGTTTGTGGATTTCTGGGGATAATTTCTTTGACACATTTAGGCTTTATTCTAAAACTAAAGCAAACAAGGCAATTGACTAGATGATTGTGGTAGATGTTACCTACTTCTTTTTTTTGATTATTTATTTTTATTGAGCAGAAAATACAGAGTTCACACATAACCCTCCCCATCCATACATATATACTTCCCTACCCTCAACATCCTTCATCAGTGTGGCGTATTTGGGTACCTACTTTTAATAAAACTTAAAAGTACCTTCACAAAATTATTTGGTGTTAAGAATAATGATTTTCAAATGGTCTAATAGAAATACGTACAGGGCAAGGAGTCAGTTTCCACTTTGTTGGTAATGACCCAAACTCACTGTGTACACTTTGGTCCTCTTTTTGCCCAAAGTGTAGGGTGATGGTGGTAGAAATAAATGACCTCTAGGCTCTCCTCCAGCTCTGCATTCCTCTAACCCAATAATTCTAATAATTAGATCAATTCTTCCTTCCACAGGGACGTTCTGTTTCCTAGGACATTCTGCCTCGGCATTCAGAAAATTCCAGATGAATAGTAGTATCAGTAACAAAAGACCAGTAAAAGCCACCTGAAGGAGAAAAGGGTGTGATGTTTGAAGGAAGGAAGCCAGAAATACCGGAGGGACATGATGTGTGAAATGCAGGCTGGGGGTTTAATGAGTTTGAGGCGTGAAAAACTCAAGCTTCAGGGCTGCATTCCCTGGCAGTGTTGAGCACAGCGTGTTTCCATGCCCTCTGTGGCCGAGTTCTATTTTAGAATGTGCTCCAGCCTGAGTCCTCTAACACAGCTGTGACCGTCTGTTAACTTGTAGGCATGGTTCTCCACTCAGGCAAATGGCTCTTGATCTTTAATTGACGGACCTGGGGAAAAGGCAGCTAAAAGAGGACAGACCTGGAAACTGTCAAAGAATTGATTGGTGGTGAAAGATGTGGACTTTACTGAGCCTGAGATGTGTCCTATGGACCAGAGAAGATAGAAGACTGCTCTACAAAGGTCAGAAGCAAATGGTATGGGGAAGTCTTGCTGGACAACTGCACCCACCAAGAAATGTTTCCTTCAGCATTTGAGGGCCCCTCAAGACTCCTTGGCCATTAACGTTCCTTTCTAGCTAGGACATAACCTCTTGAGACCTTAACCCATGGAAAAAATGAGACCACAGATGAGTGGTTTCACCATGCCCCCACCCTTCTCCCTTCTGGAATCCCTTCCAAGGCCCGAAGTGCAGAGCTGTCAAGTCCTGCCCTGAATGCTTTGGTTAAGTGGATGCCCAGCCCAGCTGAGGAAGCTGTGTCAGGGCTGGGTTAAGCCCTCCAGCTGCTGGGAAGAGCAGAAGTGGTCACCATGGAAACAGCCCCTCATCAGTCAAGTAGTGACTCACAAGGAGGTCACTGGGATGCAAAGGGGACTAGAATCCTTGGAAAGACTACACCTTTTTCCTTGAAAAGAGATGACTGCACTCTTGAAAAACAAGGCAACTGCTTCCAAGATGGAGCGAAAATAGTTAGGTGTGCTTCTGTCTCCTGAGTTTAGTGCCCTGAGACTGTGAAGGCAGAAAGGTCCCCATTTCTGTGAATTTTGCCACTGCAGCCAGTTCCACTGATGCAACTCAATGTCAGACGGTGAAGAGAACTTCGAGTGCTATCTAGTCAAGTTTCATTTTTTACGGAAATAGCTGAGGGTTCAGCGGTGAAGAACTTGTCCAAGGCCCATATGGTGAAGCAGTGGGAAAGCCAGGACTATAATCAAGATTTCGTACTCCAGACCTGTTGTTTCTTTCACGATCCTGGGTCACTGGATTTTATATAAAGCTAATAAAAGTTAAATTTCAAAATACCTCCTTTAATGTGTCCTTTCTGAGGCGGTAAGAGGGACCCTAGCAATATATTCCCATGGCCATTTTCCTTTTCTTTTCTTCCCTTAATTTTCAAAAGTAAATTTTATTTAACTGAAATTGGTTAAAAATGCTGTCCCTCTCCATTCTGTCTCCCCTTTTATCACTCTTCCCCTCAAGCTGGATGTCAGAATGACCGTGGGCATTTGTGAGATATGGTTAAAGGGAAGTTGAGGTAAGTTAGCATTTAGTTGGGGACAGTAGGATACAATTAAATGGTCCCTAGGCACTTTCTTGAAGAGTTAAGTTATTCTTTATCTTGATGTAGGACTGGCTTCTACTTCTATAACAAACTAGCACCAAGATTCAAAGGAAGAATAAGGCCAAAGTTCAGCTCCTATGAAGATGCTAATAACCCCTAAAGCTTCTGGCACAGGAAAGATGAAGATAGTGGAGAACAATGATTAAACTACACAGAGCCAGGAGGTTAGTCTGTGAAAACGCTTCCAAATTTCACGTTACACGTGTGGGAGAAACTTGGTATTTTCCGTTATCAATAATGACTTGTAGGGCTGAATAAAACTTTTCTCAACTGTCATAATAACTTTATTAAAATACATTTCAATAAACAGAAGAAAAATTGAATTATCTATTCTTGTAGAAAAACTTTTTAAAATGTATTGTCATAGAAGTTGTCAACCAATATGCAGTCAACAATGGGTATAAATAAAGTATTATTAATTAATAAAGGCATTATGTTACTTTCTGAATTTTTAATTTTTGTAGTAAATTTCAGGTTTGTCATATCTGTATTTTTAATTGATTGAGATGTATTTTATCATTCAAAAATGTTCACTTTTGTGCCTAATTTTGTATTTATAAATTTATATTCTTTTTTCTGAAGGAGAACCCCCTCCATCATACAAGCTGCATGGAATCTGGATCTGTCTCCTGCCTGAAATACCTCTTTAATGAGTTTTCATTAATCACAGGATTACTGGAAATAATAGGAAATGTCCTAGGTGTGTTGTGTGGATCAGGAATCCATTATTACTGTACAGTCACGCTAGCACAATCTTCATTGGAATTTAGCAATTTAGAAGAAAGGTGTTCAGAGTCATTTGCATCACGCACAGGAACAATTCCTGACGCCAGATTCATCTGGGTCAGTTTCATTACCGGTAACAGGAGAAAAGCCTTATAATACTTTACTATTACTCATCAGTGTTGTGTTTGTATACTGCCTTATCTCCCAAGCAACCAAAACACTTCACCTCATTTCATTTCACCGAATTCAAATCACCTTCCAAATATGCACATTTGCAAGATATGTCTGGGGGACAGGTTATTTTAGCTGTTTTACAGAAGGAGCGGGCTCAATGACAGGGATGAGTTATTGAAATTCAAATTACTCAATTCCATGTCTAATATGTTCTCTACTTAAAAATTGCTGTGAGTGGTAAATAAATAATGAGTATGAAATATCTTAACCCAGAAACTAGCATATGAGTGCTTGGTAAATGTTAGTTTAATTTGGGTGATTCTTTACTGATAGGTAAGCATTTGCCAACTTGGGTTCATGAAGCACCCAGATGCCCGGAGGCAGTTCTCCAGTTCCTTGAAAGAAAATGTGGTCACAGTACATAAACTTCAAATTTCTCTTTTCCAACATGAACCATAGGTTTTTAAACCTGAAACAAGAAAACCAACCCATTACTTTTTTGCAAACTTGAGTATTTAGGAAATTTTACCATGAACAGATCGGTGAGGTGATTTGTCATCAGAAAACCTACCTTGACTGTCAACTTCCCTACTTTGCAGGTGCATGACCTTGGTCAAGTCATTCTATCTATTATGATTTTGATTTCTTTACCTGCAAAAGAAGGATATTAATAATTTATAGGCCTGTAAGAAAAATCACAAAATAATATGTGATAAATTTGGAGACATATAGACAATGAGTTGTTATTTTTGCACCAGCAAAGTAAGATGGAGAATGAAAGGAAAGTAGCAGATAGTTTGTCTCATATTCCTCTTTCTGCAAGCCCCATCACTTCTTTCCTCAGAAATGCTAAGTGCAGACAAGTGTGACACGCTTAATGATTCCAGAACAGAATGCAAATATTTATAACCTGGGTAATCTAGAAGTAATCGCTCATTTGAAAAAAGGTAAGAGAAAAAATAAGAGTTGCTCCAGAAAGCTAGAGTTGTCTTGCTAACGTCTTTACGCTCATAGAGGGGAGATGAGATAGAAACTAAAGTTGATAGGGGAACAGAAGTAACAAATGTTATCCACAGAAAAGTGAAAATAAATATTTAAGGAGCAAAGAGAAGTGTGAAGTATAGTGTATGTGAAGTGGGTCTGGTTCTTTCATAGAAGGGAAGTCAATAGATAATATCTGACACTGATAAATCAATAAAGAGACATAGAAACATATTTTTCAGTTATGAAGGTAACTATCAGCAGAATCAGAAGGAAAATTCTTAAAATCAGTTACCACTCAGCTGGAAAAGGGAAGAGATGCATAGGGAAGCTGCTGGTTTCCAACACAACTCGTCTGCATCATTTGATTTTCTTTCCCATTTGGTAAAATATGGTAGGAATAAAAAAACTGAAAAAGGCAAGTGTTCTTTTTTATATTTGTTGGCATCAATATAATCTCAAATACTCAATGTTGTATCATTAAGTATTCCATTTTCAGCATCTTTTTCTTCACTCTATACCTGTGCTGTTTAACAGGAGAGCCACAAGACACATGTGGCTATATGAGATTAAATTAAAGTAATAAAATGTAAATTAATTAAAATCAAATAAAATTTCAGTTCCTAAGTCTTATCTGCCATATTTCATGACTAATGGCTACCATGTGGTACAACACAGAATTATGGAATTTTCCATTATTGCAGAAAGTTCTATATCCTCACTCTAAGCAATTTCATGTGCACTTGAGCTTTCAACTACCACTCATTCTTGGATCACTCCCTGACCTTTATCTCTGGCCAAAGATCTTATCTCCTGAGCAACGTGCCTTCACATGTGCTTGTTGATTAGACAGAAATATTTTCATTTGAGGTCCCACAGCCCTTCATACTGAAATTATCCAAATTCAAATGCATTGTATTTCCTGTGGAAGTCATGTTTACTTCCTATATTTCCTACCTCTACTGTTGGAACCATCATCTGAAAAGTCAGTAGAATCCGATGGCTGATCTCTACCGCTTGCAGCTTACACTCCCTGAAACTGAAGGGAGTACGGGAGAGCCTCAGCTCATCTCTTCTTCCTTACATACTTCTTCTGGCCAGAATATCTGCTAGGTCATCATGTTCTACTTATTCTAGGCATGGCTTACACTTCTGCTAACCTAGCTCTGTTCTAAAACCGACAAACTCCTGACTGGTGCTCTGGGCATCACTCAGCTAGTTTTGTTTATGATATAAATTTTTTTTTACCCCAGGAAAATGCCATTCCTCACTTTCTGTAATTATGACACGTACTGAGTGTTGCTATGTGTTTTTGATATAACCACAGAGAAGTCTGGGGAATAAAACGACCTTTGGTAAAATCCAAATACTATTTCTTCCTGAGGTCAGGGAAAAGACCTAAGTTGGTCTGCTGCTCTGTAAAATCAGACCACAAAAAGACTGTGGTTTCATGGAAGCTTAGACATGTGCTGCTGACCTGGGTTGAAACCAAAATGTCTATGGCATCAGCATCATAAAAGACATTTTCTGATCACCTAATATAGGTAAAAGTCTCTAGTAGAGGAGAAATTTGGATACCTTGAGTTTACAATCAAGGGGGGAAACAGTTTAACAGTCACTATTTTAAATGTAAGTTAGGTTGTGGATTCAGTAAAATGGCCAGCTCAACACCTCTCTTGACCTTATTCTAGTAGGCATTTTTTTTTTTTACCACAGAGGTTATAAAGCTAAACATTACAATTTTCAGATCCCTTTGTAGCTAGATTCTGGATATGATTAAGTTCTGAGTTAATCCAGGATCCCTATCAATTAGTACAAAATCTTGGCCAAGTTTCATAGCCTCTTTGTCCTTCACATTCCTCATTTCAAAATGGAGGTTGTGACTTTGATATTATATTGAGAGATTTATTTGAGGATTCATTGATATAATGAATGTGTAGACCTTAGCACACTGCCTGGGACCTATAGGCACTCAATAAATTCTTACAATTACTATTAAGGGGAAGAAATGGAATGTCCTTCTCTTGTCCTGCTTCAGAATAAGTAAGGAGGAAGAGGGCAGAATGTGTCACATTCATTTTGCTGGTACAGATCTAGCAGATGCAACATGGCTCTGGAACAGTTCCAGTAAAAGCTCCTGATCACTGAGTGGTAGCTACGGTGGTGTGATCCTGGTACCTGCTGTTGTGATAGCAACTTCCTGATTGCCTAGCTTCTTGTGTGTGACAAGAACATGTGGCAAGAGATAACCAATCCTTGGGTGGGCCAATTTTGCAGTGTCATAATGGGAATCACTTCCCATATATTAAATTCCATATATTAAAACACCTTGAGTTTAAAATGATGAAATGGTTTATATCGTGTGGAAAATGAACCCAACCTGATATAGGCAAAATGGAAGAAACAGCATCATGTCTCTACTTTTAAGACACTGCCGTGGCTTTGTGAGGTATGTGTGACAGTAACTGGATCACATCCCTACTCCAGATCTGTTTTCTCAGTTATAAAATGGGAAGTAGTCTTGAAGCAGAACATGGAAATGGAATTCCATTTATTCTGGCCACTAGGAGGAATTTCCTTCACAATCTTTTTTCAGTGCCACCATGGAGTAGATGCCACGGTGGTCCACTTCCAGATGATGGAGCATATCGTGCAGAAACATCTGTAAATTAAGCTTGTTTCTCTTCTCTCAATCTGTTGGTTATAGAGAACTCTCCATGAAACCCTAAGTGTGGGTTCAGCAAGAGAAGATGTAGTGGGAATAGGTACCCTAGTTCTCTGGGACACTTACTTGCAACTTGCTTGACATTCAGGACCTGCTTGAGCCTTGTCAGGTACATATCAGCTCCAACTGACAATAGAGTGCTACTGTGCATGCCCAAGTATATGACTTTGTGAGTCAGATAACATCCAGTTCGTTATGCACAGCGTAAGTTGCATTGCAACTTGGTGGTATACGGTCAAGTGCTGGATCTCTGCTAGGACCCAGTAGCAATCCAAAGGGAAAATTGATATCTCAGAGAATGGAATATCTTTGCCTAAAACCCTCAGGGCTATCCAGTGACTTACCCAGAGGGGCTGGCCAAAGGTTCACTGTAGCATCTCTAAATGCCACAAATACTTCAAGCACCATTGGATCTACTGGGTATATAGCTCAAATGACAAAGTAGCTTCCACAGCAGCCTGGAGCTATTCCAGACCCTTATCCTGTTCTGTCCCCCACTAAAAGCTAGCAAGCTTTTGGGTTACTTGGTTAATGGGTTCAAATAGCAAACCCAAATGAGATATACGTTGCCTCCAAAATCTGAAGAACCCTATTAGGCATGCTGACTCTTCCTTAGTAATAGTAGGGCAGAAATTTTCCATTTGCCTTAGGAGGTATATCTTGACATGTCTCAGACCACTGATGCCCTAGAATAGTCACTAGTGTGACTTTTGTTGACAATA
This sequence comes from Vicugna pacos, assembly GCF_048564905.1. NCBI lineage: Eukaryota > Metazoa > Chordata > Mammalia > Artiodactyla > Camelidae > Vicugna > Vicugna pacos. The sequence goes on along the minus strand of NC_132987.1, from coordinate 57,008,728 downwards.
GCCTTGGAATTTGGGAGAGATATATTTCCATGTATGTGTCACACAAGTATTGGAATCGTTGCTACTTCCTGTTCACCTGGTTGTATCAACACATGATATCATCAGTAAAACAGACCAGCGTGATGACTTACAGAACACAGAGGTGATCCAGTTTCCTGTTGGTTAGAATGTGACACAGGTTTGGAAGGTTGATGTACATTGCTGAGTACACTGCTGGTCCTAACATCTGAAAGTAAACTGCCCCTAATGGTTTTTTAACAACAGGTAAAAAGAAAAAAAAAATTGCCAGATCAATAACTGCATACCAGGTACCAGGGAACTTATTATTTTACTCAAGCAAAGACAAACCAACAAATCAACCAACCAACCAACAAAAAGCCACATCTGGATCAAAGAGTGTAAGAGTCAGTACCTGATTAAATGTACGATAATCCATTCTCATTCTGCATTGTTTCTAGACTTATAACCAAATTCAACTTCTAATAAATAAGTAAAATAGTGTTATTCATGAGAAGGTGTAATATGACCCTAAATAATTACAGATAACTGGAGAACATACATGGGAGCTGATCCTAAGGGTGTTAGATCAAGTTGGAAGCAATATAATGTTGGAGCAAACAAAAATTATTGTTTAGAGTGCACCAGAATAGATTTTGAATTCAGTGTGTTTGAGTCACTAAAAATGGCTCCAAGAGTTTGCTTGGTTAATTGACTGAAACATGGACCCAAAGGAAGTATATACTGAATGAAGCTGAAATGCTAGAAGAAGGCAGACAAAGGTTAGGGAGATTGTGATGCTCAAGCAGATTTATTATATAAGAACTCCTCAGTTACCCCCTAACAATACCCCCTCAGAAGTTCCAGAGACACTTCTTCACTGAGACCATGAGAAGTATGTTTGTGAGGGGAAACTCAACATTCTTAAACAGTTTCATTGTGGCTATTCCCTGTAGGCCAAAAATGACAGTGATAACTGTTGCCATTGAATTGGGCAATCTGAATGCAGTAAGGATAAGGGTATCATGGGGTGGTAGACGCTGATTCAAATCAGACTTCGGTTTACTTTAGCTTATACACACTGAATAAGACTTGAGCGGACTGCCCATCCATTTTTGCTCTGGGGACAAAATGCTCAGCCAACCAAGACCAAAGATCTCTGTGGATGAAATCATTCTGATTACTGCTTTGGCTCAGCTGTCAATCATGGTAACCATTCCCACTTTGTCCTCTAGATTGAAGATGGAAAAAATCCCACTTAAAAGGAATGTTGGTTGCCAAATACTACAGAAAAATAAGTTTGACACTGACTTGGGATAAAATATTAAACAGATACTTTAGGGAAAACTTAACAAGTAAATTTAAAATTCAACAAAGAAAAGGAGTGATTACTATGAGCTAATATAAGTTCATTACAAATAATCCATACGAAAGTGGCCTCCTTTGTTCCTTAAGTGAGATTACTAAATCAGAAAAGAAGATGTTATATATTATAGATAGCATGAATGAATTTGCTCATAAGCTTCATGTGGGAAAAAAAATGGTATGATAAAGAAAACCTAGATTTCATTAATAACAATTTATTGGCAAATAAAAAGCAACTACGTTCTAACCTGCACTGGTCAGATTATATTTGAACTGCCATGCCAGAGTTGAATATAATATTTTAAATGCTAACCAAACAGAATAGTCCACAAACAAGAGATAAGTTAAGTAAGGGCTCTGGATAATCCATCATATGAAGAATGGTTGTGGTAACTAGGATTTTTCTGTCAAAAAGAACACAAAAAATAAACAAACAAAAATAAAACTGCTTTGTTGGACGAGCACCAGTCAGTCTGCCTTTATTTGAAGTGCGGCCACATGAAATAGGGAACTGATTTACTTGGAGTAACTTCAAAGGAAGATCAAGGACCAAACAGATATATTTTCAGGGAGGAAGATTTGGATATAATATCTAGAAAAACCTTCTACTCACTGTCATTGCTTAGCAGTAGAAAGAACTGTTGTAGCAAGCAAGGGATTCTCTGCCCTGACAATGTATTTTTACAGAAACTGAGTCTGCATCTGCTGTGTGTGTTTTGGTTGAGGGCATTCCTGCAGTAGGTAGGAAGCTAAACTACATGACCTTTAAGGTCCCCTCCAATCTCAGTTTCAATAATTCCAAGAAGAGTGAGCAGGAATATAACAGGAAGGGAAGGTGATTCCTGAGATGCATGGGGTAGGCACTGTGGACAGGATGTGAGAGACAAGGTGGCAGTTCTGAGAAATTTATCTCAATATGGAGCATCTCATTATCTCATTTCTACCTGAAAACACAAGAGTGAATTAAACTGGACCTACTGTCTTCTCACCTCAAATTAGCTTATGACACATGATTTAGATGAAATGCCTTTCCCGGGGAATAGGGGTGTACGGAAAGGGCAATGGCCAGGAACGGAAAGATGGAAGCTTTAGCATTTTCTCCCAGTATCGCCCAATATCCACCACCTGCTTTTTGACTAATTTCTGGCAAATTCCATTTGGCTTCACTGAAAAGGAGACTTGTGAGCTGTTTACTAGGAACCTTTTAAAACTGAGTGTAAAATAATTCCTCAGATACAAGATCTAGGCTCAGGAGCAGCCTCGTGACTTTGCCTCTCGTATTTCACACTGTAGCCCTGAAAGGACTTAGATTTTTGAGGCCAGTGAGAGGATTCAGCAGAGGATATCATAATTCCTCCTTGTGGCTCCAAAATTGTCCTGAGGCATTGCTACCATCGAGTGGAATAAGGCAAGTCTCAGTCCCTCCCAGGGCCTCACACTGGGTTCTTCCTGGGCCTCTGAGGACCTGCTATCTGCTAGGAAATCAGGAGGCCTGGTCCCTCAGTGCCTGCGGAGCACGTTGTGGGAGGTGCAGACCAAAGGTGAGTTTACACACCAGTGACTAAAGTTTCCTGCCACTAAGCATAAGAAGTCACTCATGAGCAGCGTCCCTAAACCACAGCTACAGGATGTGGGCACCAGCCCTTGTATAATTGTTGGCCAAGAGCCAATGAGCATTCATCCCTGTGCAAATACTTGGGGGTTTTTTTGTTGTTAACCTTTGAAAACCACAGGCATTAGTCTCTCTCTTTCTTCCCTTTGGCACGAGTCATCTTCTTTTCTCCAGCTTGGGTCTCTTGTGTGTAAAGAATTTCTGAGGAGCTTTTAAGCCTTAATTTAATACCTTTGCCCTCCCCTCCCCTGCCCCACAAAATGCCAGGCAGGGGTCAAAGTGCCTTACAAAATCTTCGCTGGCTCTGCTGGCTTCCGCAGCTTTGTTTGGGCTTTTTGATCAGATAGGAAATCAGAGAGCTCTATGAGTGACCTTAGCCTTTAAGAAAATACAGGCAATTTCTGGAAATTCCCTCTAAACAACGGTGACCTATTGTTTTCTCGCCTCAGAATTAACCCAGAAATTATGACACCCTGATTGAGATGAAGTGTCTTTTCCTGGGATTGGAGACACATGGAAAGAGTATGGGTCAGGAATAGGAGATTGGAAGCATTGAGAGTTTAATCCTAGTAGTGCCAACAATTCACCACCTGCTTTTTGAGCGATTTCTCTCCAGTTCCTAGGCCCTGACTTCCTGTTCTGTGAATGAAAGTGTTGGATTAGATGGCTTCTGTGCTTTCTTGGCCCCAGGGCTCCAAGCGTCAGCTTCCTGAGTCATGCCTCAGCAAAGGGACGATGAGACTGGGACTCTGGCTTCTCTTTCCTGCCTTAGAAGATGGCCAAAGGGCAGGCTCCTAAAGAAGTCCAGTGGCACACTCGGGGGTCAGGCATGGTGATTCTTGACTGCTCCTCTTTCTGTAAATGTTAGAGAATCCACCAGCCTAGCTTCTGTAACCCAGATGTCCCACATCTAGGTATGGAAACCCAGGCTGAACCTATTCTAGCAGAGGAATTTTATTTTTAAATGAAAGAGATTGAAGCTGGACACTACAGAATCTCAATCACCAGAAAGAGAACTCTCTAACCGTCAGAACTGCCCAAAATGGATCAGAAGACTGTGAGCAATCTGTCAACAGAGTTGTTCAAACAGTTTCTGAAAGGAGACTTTTTGGGGATTTTCTGGTAAGATTTCCTGAATGGACGAATATCAGATAGAGAAGATGGCCAACCACGACATTTTTATGATGACATGCTCTGTGTTTAAGGCCTCTGTGTCGTATCTAATCTTATTCCCAATCAGACTCATGATGCCTCTCTGGGAAGCTTTCTTGGTACAGTTCAGATGACAGCCTGAAGGAGAAGCCCAGGCATACCTGTGAGTCTCCAGGTTTGTGCTTTGTGGCTGCCTGTTGACCTCACGGACAAGGAGCCCTCGTGAAAACACCGCGTGCCAAATGGGGAAAGGATGGTCAGTAGCCCATAGTGATCAAGAAACAATTCCCAGAAGAACTGAATTTAGTTCCCTTGGATGTCGTTCCAGTTTCTGCTGCCAAAATGACATCACCCTGAAGGCAGATATTCAGTGATTTTTATTTCATAAAATAATTTAACCTCATTTCCTTGAGTCCTCACAGGATCTTCATGAAGTAGGCAGAAGAGATAGTGTCTCTATTTTACAGATGAAGAAATTAAAACTTAGAAAATTAAGGTAATTTTCCAGGGTCTCACATGACTGATTCAACTTTTTCCAAAGAAAAAAGTGTCTATTATCTAGTCATTAGCAACAATTATTTGGAGAATCATGCGGTCTCTGGCTTTAAAGGATCTTATCTATCATCTCCTCAGCAATCCCTTTCACAATACCCACTATATCTAGTCCCTACTTGTGCACATCAAGTGATGGAGGACTCCCTATTTCAAGGAGCAACCCACCCCATCTTTGGACATTTCTAACTCTAAGGACCTCTTTCTTTCTTATCTTAAACTGCAATCCAAATTCCTGAATCCTCTTATTCTCTGGTCATAGTCCAGCTTTCTAGATCCCATTTATCAGCTTCTGGAATATCCCACAGGATGGTCTGTGTGAAATGTGAAGATGGTTCTCATGTCATCTCTGGGATCACTCTTCTCCGCACTTAACAGCTGTGGTACCCTGACCATCAGGGCTAGGAGACATCTCCCTCCTCTCATCTTTTCTGATTTGCTTCCACTGATGATGTTGCCCTGTATCCTTTCGAAGGTCCGTTGGGAATAGTCCACTAGCTTACAGAGGGAAAATATATGCAGAAAGAAGCCAATTGTCAGACTGATCCTTAAATGGTAACGAGAGAGAGAATGTGCTGGACATTTCAGAGGCTGCTGCCAACAAATGCCACTATCTTGAGGCAAATGGGGATTTTCGGGCAGCAGTGTTACAATAATTTGCCAATTGTACCTGCTTCAGAACCACTGCCAAAATAACCCAATGACTTTTCATTCCACTACTGTTGACAGGACAGCTAAAGATTTCAACATTTCCTTTTACAGTCTGAATAGAAGTTCCCTGCCTTGGGGACTGTAACAATATTTGCCATTGGGGGGAAGGAGGAGAATTAGATGCTGGGAAGTGGAAAGAGAGGGAGGGAGAAAAATATTAATGGAAGTAAATAAAGACAAAGGCAAAACAAAATGAGGGTTATCCAAAGATTTGAATACCTCCATCAACTTGATGTTTGTAAAATATCAGAGAACAAATCTTTGAAACTGAGGAAGTAAGCATTTTGAAGAAAAGACTTTAAAAATAGACTTCACATAAGCTCCCCCCAGCAAGAAAAAAAAAAAATCAGCTGGAATGTTTTAACTTGAATTCCAGCCAAGGTGTCTCAACTTTGGGTCTAGGGACAGGCAAAACCTTGATTATAATCATGTTTATGGTGTTCAACATTAAAAGCTTCTTTTCAAAATAAATTAAAAATAGATGAAATTGAAAAAGAAAAACTTGAAGAGATGAAAACAGGTGAAGTAATCTCCTGAGTTGTTCAATATTAGACAAAGTCAAGGAGAGACAAAGAGGAAATGCGAGAGAAAGGAAAATGGAAACAGTGAGTTAGGACAGTGTTTTTGGAAACATCTCCTTAAAACCTTCTGGATCCAGAGACATCCCACAGGGGACACTTCTGAGACCCCAAAAAAGAGGAAGTCAATGGCATTTACAACTCTGTTTCAATCATAGTGGCCCTACTTCTGTTTTTCATATCGGGCATATGAAACATTTTATTAGAAGGAAAATCTGCTATTGACAAAGCAAAATGTGTGAGATTAAAAAAAAATCTGTAGCAGGCAATGAGCCATCAAAGGTTCTTGAGAAGGGAATGAGACAATCAAATTGTGCTTTAGGAATCTGGCAACCAAGTGCAAAATGGATTATAAAAGGGTCAGCTTTAGAGCAAAGATGCCAATTAAAAATCTACAACAATTATCCAAGTAAATAGAATTTGAAACATGATCTAATAGTATACCTGTGAGAATGGAAAGGAGAAGAAATATGTGAACAATTTTGAAAGAAAAATGAACTTTTAAGTTTGACATCTGGGCATTGGGTACAATGCTAAGTCACAGACAGTGGTACTTCTATGGTCTGAATGTTTGTGTCCCCTCAAAACTTACATGTTGAAATCCTAAAACCCAATATGATGGTATTAAGAGTTGGGGGGCCTTTGGGTAATTTGGTTATGAAGGCCATCGCGTCTATGGCATTTTGTTATAGCAACCCAAAGAGACTAAACAGCTACTGTATCAAACGCATTTGGCAAGGAATTTAAAGACATCAAAACTGATGGATTTTAGAGATGATGACGGACCATAAAAACACTACAGAGAGAACTAGGATTTTAAAGATATTGAATGTAACTGGTCATCAGAACACTGATATAGATATATGATCAACAGACAAATGCAAAACTGAATCTTGAAGAAATAGTGGGGATGGGAATATGGATTTGGAAGTCACCTTCATAAAAAAGATAGCTAAAATAATACAGATTGAGACCCTAATGAGAGAGAAGATTGGAATCAGAGGGCTGAAGATCAAAACCCAGAATATGCCTACATTTAGAAGACAGAGGAACAAAAACCCAGAGGGTCTGCCCTAAGTTTATGATCAGATATTAATTTGATATTATTTGATGGGCTTAGAACTTATTTTCTGGTTTTAGGAAATTTCATTATTCTTAATGAGATCTGAAGCATGCATCTATCAGTCTAATCAAGCTTTTAGATTTCCCAAGGTTCTAAATATTCAATATCATGTAATACTATTTAAAAGTAATTAATTGTTTCGGTCCAAAAATATGATGGACTGAAACAGAATCTTCAATAATGGCATGTCTGTGGGTGATGTACTTATCCACCAAAAAAAGTGTCAAAAACCAATACTCCCACGGGCAAGGGAATAGCCAAGCTTGTTGCGGTTTCCAATGAATGACATCAGTCCCGTGTAGGTCTCAATCAAAATGGGTTCAGTTATCACCATCAATCCCTTTCCTCTTCCAGATCCAGTGGAATCCTTGTGCGCATTCTGGATAGCTGGAACAAGCTTAGACGTGAAACCAGACAACTGAAGAGGAAAAGAAGGCAAAGTTAGTGAGTGCAGGGTAGGTCCAGACACAGCCCCTCCCCAGCCGGTCCCCACGAAAGTTGACTGCTCTCCTGGTGCTGTGGTTATTCTTACTTCTTAAATAGAAATCACTTCTCAGAATTGTTAACATCGCTTCTGTTAGTCTTTTAATAAATTAATCAGTAAATAAATTATGTACATAATAAAATTAGCTGTGGCATCTTGTTTATTTTTCATTATTCATAATTTGTACAATGTTAAGTCAGTTTAGAAAATATTTGCTGGTAGTCTACTATGAATCAGACACCTGTCAGGCATTGTTGAAGATTTAAAGACGATTGAGATGAAGTCTCCGCCCTCAGAGAAGCTGTGCTGCAATAATACAAAAGACAAACTTGTAATGATTGTACAAAGCCCACAAAACTAAACAGCAAAAAGAGGTGCAAAATGCTGAAGAAACACAAAAGCGGGAGCAACTACACATGGTCAGAGGATCAGGAATGACTTCAAAAGGAGACTCTTGAGACAGTCCTTGAAGGGATAATAGGATTTCAACAAATGAGATGAGGTTCGAAAGAGCCTAGTTGGCAGCTGTTGTTCTTTCCAACCCAGCATCCTTTCCTCCATTTGAATTTTCTCTTCCAAGAGAAGAGTACCTTGACTTTCTTTTGGAGAACCACACTCTTCCATTTAATCCAAATAGTTTAAGTGAAGCTGACATAATCACATGACTCAGGCCTAACCAATCAGAGGAATCCATTCCTCTGGTCACAGAGACTCGTTCAGGTATGGGCACTTGGCCAGTGTGGTGTGAAACTGATACAATCCAAGCCTGGAGGTATTTATGGTCATTTGTGCCACACACACACACAGTGAGAACCTGACTGAGATTGAAACCAACAAACGTGAAAGGCCTAAGACGTGAGGAGAGAGAAATTCTCCACAAAGTCATCTGAATTGCAAGGTTCTATTTTAAACATGTTTTTTGAGGTGTCTAACCAGTCGTCTAACGTCTACAGATAGTCCAGGAGAAAGGTTAAAAAAAAAAAAAGGCAGGTGCAAGAGGACATTATTACTTATTTCCTTATTTCTATATCAAAACTACACAAGCATTAGTGAATTTTCATGAAGATTGTGTTTTCTGACATGAATTACACTGAGACAATTGAATTCATTGAATACTTTTCCATCTGAAAGAAACAGTTAAAGAATTTTTTATTTTTTCCATTTAGATAAATTTATTTTCTGAAGGTTTTCCACTGGATGGATTCTTGTCTCTGCAACTTTTACAACAAATATTTGATTTTTATCCATTTCAAATTTAGCCATTATACGTTTCCTTCTCCCAGTTATAATTTTCAATATTACCATTTTCCTGAGTTTGATTTTAGTTGTTAATGTAACCTCATGTTTAACAAAACTGACTTGGCTCAGGCCAAATTTTGCTTTTCAATGTCACAAATAATATGTAATTTTTTCAGTTTGTTTATCAGCTATTTAAGTTTACCACGTGTCATTTTTGTTTTAGCTGCTTTAATTTTCTGTGTGTATATGGGTTATTTCAGTCAGTACTGTAAACTAACTCTCTGTGTCATTAGCAGATGAAAGGGCATCTAAAATCCTTCAAGAAACATTCACTTAGTCTATACTCCAGAAATGTTCTCAGTGCTGTGACTAGAATGGCAAGAACCCTGTTCTCATGAAGCTTACACTCTTACGCTGTGAGACAAAAAGCGAAAGTAGATACGTATTTTGATGGTGATGGATTCTAGGAGGAAAATAAAATGTGGTAAAGGGATAGGGGATTGAAGGTTACTTTATGACTGTGTTCAGGACAAGTCTTCCTGTGGAAGTAAAACTTGAGCTGAGGTCCAAGTGTTGAAAAAGAGGCAATCACATGAAGAAGTTATTTCAGGAAGACAACAACCACACCTGCAAAGGCTCTGAGGTAGGGATGAGTTTAGTTTATTCAAGGAACACAGAAAAGGCCCGTAAGACTGGATTACAGTGACCAGAAGAAAGAGGTTGGAGCACTAGGCATGAAAAATCTTGTAAGCCATGTTAAGGAGTATGTATTGAAGTGATTTTAGGGAAAAGTTCAACATTGCATGATTTTTTACTTTTAAAAAATAATTCTAGCTACTGCATGAAGAATTTACTGTTAGGGCCAAGAATAGAAGCAGGAAGATAGGGTGAGCTTGAGGTCACTTCATTAGTCCAGGCAAGACATGACAGTGGCTTAGACCAGGTTAGCAGTGGAGAGCATGAGAACTGCTGAACTGGGGATAGTTTTCAGAGGTAGAGTCACAGAACCTGCTGGTATGATTGAACACAGGGGGATGAAGAAAACAGAGAAAGCAATGATGACACCTAGATTTTTGTTCTGAGCAATTAGCTAGATAGTGACATCATTACTGAGCTGGGAAGGCTGGGGGTTGGAGGAGTTGGAGGTGTTGAGGTGCAGGAATCAAGGGTTTTATTTTAGACATGTTTGAGGTGTCTAGCATCCTACAGATTCCCAATAGTCAGCTGGATACATGAGCCTGGAGAACGAAGAAATAAGCAGATCAAAAGTCTATGTCTATAATTAATATCTGTAATGATAAAGATCCAGAAGTCAAAAACAATATTCATAAAGGGAAGTTAACAGCTTAAACAAAATAGGATAGAGGGCAAGGGTTGAAATCAACAAACTTAGAAAACTTTTGCTGTACAAAATCCTAGGCATTAGAGGCAACTGAGGGTCCAAGTGTTCCGAAGATTGGTCCAACACCAAATAGCTAGTAAGCAACTGAGCAAGGTCTTGGATCCATGTCTCCTGACTTAAGTCCTAAGATCTTTTCTATATAATACTACTCAGCCATGAAAAAGAATAAAATAATGCCATTTTCAGTAACATGGATGGACCTGGAGATCATCATTCTAAGTGAAGTAAGCCAGAAAGAGAAAGATAAATGCCATATGATATCACTTATATGTGGAATCTAAAAAAAAAGGACACAAACGAACTTATCTACAAAACAGAAACAGACTCACAGACATAGAGAACAAACTTACGGTTACCAGGTGGTAAAGGAGGTGGGAAGGGATAAATTGGGAATCTGAAAATTGTGCTTCTTGGGGAGTGATGGACATGTTAGCTATCTTGATTATGGTGGCGGTTTCATGGGTGTGTACATCTATCAAAATTCATCAAATTGTTCATCTGAAATATGTGTAGTTTACTGTACAGGAACCATACCACAATAAAGCTGTTAAAATTTTTGTTTGAGAAACCCACTGTATTAAGCTTGCCTAAGAACCTCTAGCTCTGACAGTCTACTCGATCCACAAAGCTGTATAGTGCCCACACTCTAACTCAACCTGCAAAACCAAGCTCCAATCCTCTCTCTTCCACAACGCCTTCCCAAATACTCAAGGCAAAAAATAATTTTTATTCTATTGCACTTTGTGTATGTGTTCACTCAAATATTTCACCCAGTTTTCTAAGAATTAGAGTCACTAGTATGGCTGTCTGTCTATACAACTAATCCAAGCTTTCTCTGCCATGGAACTATTGCTATTTTGGACCAGATACTTCTTTGCTGCAGGGGATTATGTCTTCTGCATTTCAGGAAGTTAAGCAGCATCCCTGGCTTTACCCACCAGGTACAATAGCACCACAACCCCAGGCAGGGCAATCAAAAGTGTTCTCCAGATATTGCCAATGTCCGCCAGGGGCAAAATCATCTCCTGTTGAGAACTACTGAACTAAAGGAAGTATATAGTATGCTGTAACAGGAGTATTAAGAGGAACCAGATCTTACACTGCAAATAAGGCATTCACTAGCTGTGTGACCTTGGGCAAGTAATCTAACCTCTCTGAATTTTATAGTTCCTCTTCTACCAAATAAGGATATTAATAGCATCAAATTCATAGATTGGCTGTAAAGATTAAAATAACTTTAATAAATTAGGGGTTTATAATAAAGTCGGTGTGTGTGTGTGTGTGTCCAAGTGCTTGTGTATTTCAGAAGGCTTGGGAAGGGGAATATGATGAGACTGGAATTTGGAGTCTTACTGCAAAAGCATTAAAGGAAGCCTATTGCCAATAACCAGTGTTGTCACTAAATCATTAACTACATCATCATTGTCATCACTGAAGTCATTCCTAAATTCCAAAGTGCAACAATTCACCTCAATAGTTCCATGGTCAACACTCTCTGGACAGTCATGATAGCTTTTCGTAGATCAATATATATTTGTTAATTTGGGTTACTGAGTGCCTTCCCAGTCCTCATCATAAGTTTATTTCATGAATATTCTCAGAATCAAAGTGCTGGAAAGGAAAAGGTGGCACTATTTCATACTCCGTGAACTTGGCATTTCATTAGCGTCTGGTGCACTTCATTTCTAGTCATTTCTGTGAGCCTCTTAAAAAGAGGAGGGGCCATGGGGACAGAGAGAGCAACAAGCTGTGCGTTGAAGGAGAGGCAGACAAAAGGCCAGGTCCCCGAGCTGGCTCTTGAGCATTTCAAACACCTGAACTCAATCTGTGTGACAGGAACGCGGTGTCATCTGATATGAATGCCAACAGCCACATACTTCTCTCTAAAAGCTTTTATATATCCACCCCGAGCTCCCTCTTTTATTCCAGTCTCAAAAACAGAGGGTCAAGTTTTAACAACTCCAGTTACATAGGGCCTGTGTGCCGGTTCGGGTAAAGTGTGTGTGTGTGTGTGTGTGTGTGTGTGTGTGTTTGGTGAATGTTCTTCTAGACTTTACAGCGATTATTTACCAGCTGAGTGACTGGGCCCCAGGTTTGCTTCAGGTGCTGTCTGCCAGCAGCTCACTGCCTCGAGTCTCAGTTTTCCTTATTACAGCCATCACTTGCTTCCTGTTTACACTGGGTAAAGAGACCGGCTTTCACGCCTGCAGGCCCACATTCCTTAGCTGAGCAGGTTTTCCAAGCCTTCAGGCTACAGGTTTCAGCCTCCCTATGCGGTAAGTGAAGCATGTTGGAATAAAGGGTAAGTCCATCCAACATCCAGCAATGAAAACCACTTGGGAAGTCCCACAGCTGAACAGAATGTTTACACCAACCTTGAGCGTTTTACCTGGAACTATCTTTATGGAGACATCGTGACTGTGGGTACATTCAGGTGTACAGAGGGAAGAAAGAGGAGGCAGAAGCTTTCTTCCTACAGAAGGGACGTTTCAAAACATCCTAATTTCCAGCCTCTATTTCGTTCCCTCACCTGTCCCGTCAATACATGCATGCCCATGTGCAAGCATACACACACACACACACACACACACACACACACACACACACACATTAAACTCTAGCGTAACTACTCTTTGTCCAAGAACATCTTATATTTCTTTGCCACTTGCAGCTTCTAACCATGTTTCTTTTACTGAAACTGTCTTTTCCCACCTGCTTTGATGCTTAAATCACTTATCCCTGGAGTTTCACATCAAATGTCACCTCATTTGTTAACTTTTGGACATACCTGTTCTCTCTTCTGAGTTCCAATAAAACCTTTGAATCTCTCTAACAATAGTATTTCCGCATTAAATTCCGATTTGTTAATGACCTTTTTTGCCTTCTCCCTCTATACTAAAACACTGCTCACCATGTAGTATCCAACGCCCGGTAGGTACTCAATAAATATTTGTTGAATTGATGTGAAGGGAAACCAAGGGGTTAAGGACAGAAAGTTACATTTGATTGCTGAGACATTGGTTCACTTTCATAATTCCTTTGAAAATAAGGATAAAGATGCCAGGCAAGAGTAAAAAGTGTAGACCACTTCGATTTGTCTGTAGAACATCCACAATTCATTCTACAGCTCTGGGCACAATCACCAGGCCCTCTCAACCAGACTCTCCACGCAATCCAAGAGCCCATTAAGACAACTGAGGGCATCATCAGTTAGATCCCCTGAACTATAACTTTCTTAATAAATAACAGCCTGTAACTGCCTTCACTGACGAAACTCACTTTAATTGTTCCTGCGAATTGCATGCCCTCCAAGCTTCCTGTAGGTCATAGAATATATCACAAGGTTCCTGTAATAACCCTCTGTAGATAACACCTCTAACATATGGGTCACTCTAGAAACGGTTGCTTAAGTTATTTTTCGGGAACATGGAGCTAATCTTGCCCAGTTCGAACTGGTCGAGAACACCAACCATTCAACTGGGCCTGTGTAAGTGTCCAAAGGATGACCTTTTAATGGCAGAGGACCAGAAACTCATATCATGCTAACTCTGCTGTCTTCTGAGCATGCATCCTAAGAAAAAGCATGTAACTCAGATACACCTGCACAGAATATAGATTACTTCAGATTTTTCTTGCCTCCAATCACCTTCTCCATGTCTTGGTCCACTCTGCATCTTTATCTCGTAAATATTCTAAGCCCCTTGCATTTGGAAAGGCAGATTTGAGATCTGTTCCCCCATTTTCCTGGCTTGGATCCCTTGTGAGTAAACCCTTTCTCTGCTGGGAACCTTGGCATTTAAGCATTTGGCTTGCTGCACATTGGACAAATGAACCTGGTTCAGTGAAAAAAAGAAAACGGTTAAAAGAAGAAAGGCTAAAAGTTGGAGATATTAAGTGAATTAAACAATTAAGGATAACTAACCTTGGTTACAAAGTATCATATCATTTTATATCACAGCAGTAACTATGAATACACACACACACACAGAGTTCTTTCTGGGTTTTACCCTTTCCCCTGATTATTGGCAAATTGTTTGGGTGTGGAAATAGTTATTATGATACCTCAGCCTAATTCACTTAATCACTAAGTATCTTCATTTTTAAAGTGGAGACAGCATTCTGACCTCAAAGAGTTTTTGTTACTTGAATTACATGAAAACATGTAAACTGTAATCAATAACTATAAAATATAATTACATAATTCACATGATATTATTATGTCTTATAATAATAAAATCAATGCCAAAAATGTTACTTTCTATTTTTCACAACCTTTTATATGAGTAATGCAAAGTATGTGCATGCACAGATCGAAAAGTGCTGGTAAGAAGACTTAGAGATAAGCAAGAATGCCTGGGAAGAGTCCATTTGACCATCATACTTACCAGATGTACAGGTGGTGTAGAGTTAGTGGGATGGGTAAAAGAAGTAATGTATTTTGACACAGCATTGCATGCATTTGACAGTGATTTTATTAGATCAGTGCTAAATGACTTAGAGATAGTATAAATTTGAATTTGAATGCAATTCTGCCCATTAATGCTACTTCCTCGGCTACCTTCCTGAGCAATCAACCCCAAGACTCAGCTTTGACCCCACATAGTATGACCTGAAACTTACATTATCAGTTCAGCTTTCCCTTCTGAGCTTCAGACAGACCTAAATTTCTAACTGCCTGGCAACCAACTCAACCCCACATGCCACAGGAATTTCTAATTCAACATGTCCTAAACTAAACCCCTTCACCTACTCTTCTTTCAGATTTCCCCATTCAAATGAATGGAATCGCCATCTACCCAAGCCAGAACATGCCGTCTTTGGCTTCTTCCTCTCCTCCACCTACCATATCCTGCCAGTTACCTTCTTCCATTGATATCCTGAATATCTCAAAATTTCTTCATCTACTCTCCATTCCTACCACCCTTATCTTAATTTAGGCCCTTATACCTATCATCTGAGCCATTATAATTATGATGGGAAATATACAAGATTAAAGTCCATCTAAACTGTGTCTAAGAGACTCCATATACCTCCAAGTGCCTACACTTCTTTTCATTTGATTCAGAATTCTGTCTCAGTCCATTAGTACTTATTTAAAAATATTTGCATTTTTTTTCTGCCCCCTGTCTTACACAATGCCTTCCAGAAAGCATGAATCTTGCCACATTTATGTTTGTATCCTTAACAACAATCATAGCACCTGCACTTTGTCGGTGCCAGAAAACATTTTATTGAATAGAGAGATTCCAGGTGCTGCAGAAGAAAAGATGCTGAGTAAAAACAAACAAACAAAAAATAATTTTATAAACATGCTTTTAAAAATAAGTTGTTCTATTAGATTATAAATGATTTGAAACGTTTGATTGTAGGTAACTCGGCTACATGATCCCCTTTCCTCTGCCATAATAGGTTTGCTAAACTGAATTAAATGGCTTTAAGTATGTCATTTAGTTACGCATTTCCCCCGTATCTTACTTTTTCCTATTTCATTCATAAGGTAAATGGAAACACCAGTTTATATCACCTTTAAAAATCTTATTATGCTGAAGTATTCATATCAAAAGGATTCTACATTCCCAAAATTATCATTCTTCTCATTTATACTTTTATATTAATATAACTGAGTATTAATCAAAGCCAATTTTGGACAATGTCCAAAACACAAATAATTTTGTGACATAAAAACCAACAGCAAAAAAGAAACTAAGACTCAAAGAACTGGATCAAAGTACTCATCATCTCATGTCCCAGACTGAGATCACTTGTTTTCCTAGAGAGCCAGGACTTAGAGTGGACTTTGACTAAGAAATGGCTTATCAAATGCAAGTTGCAGATTGTTGCCAGGAAGAAAAAACAAGACTTTGAAAGAATGATTTAATGAGAAGAGTGTTAAAGGAAATACACTTAACAGATTCACAAAGTAGTCTGACTGAAAGCCAACCAACTAGGCAACCAACCACTCATCATGCTCATACCCACACATGTGTGCACACAAGCATGGACACACACACACACACACACTGCTCTAACTTCCATCCAACAAGAGCTATATGAACATCAAGTTCCCCTTTTAGCCTTGGGTAATAGGTGGTCTTGGGCAAAACTTAATGCTCCAGTCTCTTAACTGCATTCACAGGTATTTGGGAAATAGTTATTCTATCCCCCTTTTGATATTTTATCTTTCATCTTCCTTTTAAATTATTTGTTCTTATTTTTATTTATGACAGAATAAATAAAGCACTATCAAGTATTAAAGGAATGCAGTTAATAGAATTTGTTTTTCAATCCTTCACCTGATACTTCTTCCAGCAAAGGGCACTTAGAGAATAGTTGCTAAAAACGCACCAGGTAAGAGGAATTAAGAGAAGACTTGGCCCAGGAAGTGATAGTTGGTATTTATTTACCAAGGCAGTTTGTATTCATTTCTGACTTACAATAAAAAATAATTACTGGTACTTCAAAATACGTATTATATTCACTGTTAGAACCAGATTTCCTTTAAAAGCAGGGAGTAGTTTTGGAAACATACATGGTTAAACTCTTTCAGTTGGGTTAAAAAAAAAAGAAGCAGATAAACAACTCTTCACTGTTAATAAAAATAGAGAAAAGGAACAGGAGTTTGGGAAGAAGCAAGAGCAGGATGGAGAGGAGAGGAGAGAAGATTATGAAGCAATGCATCAGAGCATTATCATTAATAAAGTCTTTTTAGAAATAGGGTGATCCCATATTCCATTCAGGGTTTGGGGCATTATTGTGAGATAAACGCTCACTCTATCTCCCTGAAGTCCTCAGTGAGTCTACCCTCACATCAATGCCTTTGTGTCAGTGTTATGTTGTTCTTACTGGTTTTCTTTCTTTTGTGTGTGTGTGTGTGTGTCATTGTTGACTTTGGGTGGTAAAGAGGCAGGCTCAGGGCTGATGTCGATGCTTGGGTTCAAGTATTGTGAAATAGGAGTATCACATAGAGAAAGTAGCAATGCGATCCATATAATGAACTAATTTAGTGCCTGCAATAGCTGGGAATCAGAGGCAACCCTTGAGACCATCAGCCCCTGAGGACATCTGCATAAATCTTGAGAGGACCACTGACCTTTGCTGAGAGCAGAACAAGATTCAAACCAACTTTACCTGCAGGTTAGGGGGAATGAAGAGCCCATCTAGCTTCTAATTACATATATTTCCCCTCAGATCCTTTTTTAAAATTGGGGACTTATCAAGTAAAACTATTCATGTATGCATATATATCTTCATGTGTATGAATAAGTGTGTTTAATGTGAGAAATACAATATATGCCATCCAACCACAGGAGGATTTTAGATGTAGATTGCCATGTTTTGAATTTATAGCAAATAAAGAGTTATGATATTCTGAAATGAATGGCAGTGTATAAAGATAAACAGAGAGAGGACAGAGAAGGCAAGAATTTCTAGACTTTTAGGAACACTCATATGTGTATATCTGGTTTTGTTGAAAATATCAAGTTTGATCTTTCACCGCATGTATAGCTCCAACTGTTTTACTTCTGGATCTTAGTACTGCTTAAGTCTCCCTGGGGAAGATGAAACAATAGTAGAAGGGGGCCTCTCTGCCACTGATGAGTTTAAAATCTACTTGGGGAGATGAGATTTAAAGACATGTAAGTATTAATTGCTTTATAGTTTATGGATCATTTATATATACTGTATCCCACCTAACCTTACAATGGCCCAAAGAGGTGGAGAAGGACCATTGTTATGTCCATTTTAGAGATGAGACTACCAAAGCCCAGAGGAAAAAAGTGACTTAAACACGACCACAGAGCCATATCTGACTTCATACTTCACACTTTTCCACATTCTTTCCCTGAATAAAAGAATTTAATGATACTCAGAAAATTATATGTACTCTGTAAGCAATAAACACAGATAAACATAAGTACTGCAACTTTTAAACAATATTACACCATAATTGCTTTGCTAAGAAATTAGCGAAGCAGAAACAGCATGATATGTTTAATAGAAGTATTATATATTTTTTATCTATAAAACAGCTCCACTGTTTGCTAAAAAACATCCTATAAACCTATTACAGTTTTTATCTCTATAAACCCCAGGTTGTAGCTTATCTTTTTGTTTTTTTTTTAAACAGTACACATTTTAAAAGCACTTAGCATCACCAAAGAATGATGCCCAAGCTGCCTCCTACCTTGCAAATTTCAAGAAGCCTTTCACTGGTGTATTTCATAGGGTGCTCAGTGAAGGTAGCATAAGGCACCTCAGTGGACCATGGGTTCCAGCGGGATAATAGCGACTGCTGCTCAGGTCTCCCCCAGTAGATCCTAAGTCCTTCTCCTGGTCTCCTGCGAGAAACAAGTTTTCCTTTAGATTAGCAATTTTCATTAGATTAATTGTTGAGATAAGCGGCTGACCTACCAGCAAGTTGAACTGCGCCATGGAATTTAAGAGGTAAGAAGAAAAGATGGTTTCAAATATGTGAGTTCAAGGTGTTGTTAAGATTTCTGTGTGTAAACACCTAGTTGGAAATGTGACTCTGGTGCTCTGGATAGAGGTCACGGCTGGAAATGTGAATAGTGAATTCATGCAAATATTCTGATGGTCAAAATTAAAAGAGAAAAGAAGAAGGAACAGTCAAGGAGGTGGGGCAAGAACTGAAACATGAAGACAGTCAACCTGGAAGATGGTTTTGAGGAGAAGGAAGATGACAACAACTACAATATCCACTAAGCAGTCAACACAAGCAAGAAATGACTGAGAAAAGACATTGGGGCTTCCCAGATAGGAGGGTGTGTATGACCAATTCAAAATGCTCTGTGACCCCAGCTTCCATATCTCATGGTTCTCTATTCTCTGCACTCATTCCAGCTACCGAAATTGCAGCAACAAACATGTCAGAGTTCATAGGAATATTATGCCTGGTCACAGTCCTGACCCACTATCCTGATCTCCAGTATGTGGGAGGCAGCTGCTATCTGATAGAGCCCAAGCCTGGTCATCTGGTAAACCCAAGTGCAGAGCAAGAGAAAGTCAACTTGGGAGTAATGATGGCAGGGGAATGTGGCCACACTGAATAACAAGTTTGTAATTTCTGTGGCCTCTTCTTTTGCATGTACGCATCAGAGTTTATGGTTTGTGGTTTTAGACATCTCTGAATGCAAAGAGCTCCCTGGAAGCCAAGCTCAGGTGCTTTGCATTTGACAAGCTTTAAAACTAAGCAGCCCCATGGAACATCACAGAGCTTTCGTTTCTTCTAGAAACTAAATCCTGGGATGTAGAATGAAAAACCAGAGCTCAATTGTGGTGCCTTCACAAAGCTGTCACTTCCTGTATTAAGAAAGGATTCCTTTGGGAATGCCATTGTGGTTTCTGAATGTTTATCCACATAGAAATATATATAAACACAACCTCACACATATACATGTAACACCCGAACTGGCTGATCTCTGAGCTGCTTCTTACAAAAGGAAAGTAAGAAAAGAGCCTGGCACATTCTGTTGCCCAGTTCTCAGATTTTTGATGATTGTATTTAAAGGCTGACACCCAGCCTTTTTTGTACTTAATCCTTTGCCTAGGAAGGAAAAAAAATTTTTTTAATTAAAAAAAAGAAAGACAAAAGAAGAGAGAGAAAAACTAAAAATATTGTAAATATCTCTAAAGTTCCCTTTGTAACCTCTCACTTCCTCAGCGGCTATGCCGACATTCATCACACTCCTATACTTTCCTTCATTCTTTTCTTTTCCCCCTAGCCTCACAATAAGCCCTAAGCTCAACGAATATTGATGAATGAATACTGGTTAATGGAACACTCTGGCTTGAGTCCATTAAAACAACTTGCATCATACAATTATTTACCGCTTCATATGTCAATTTATGTGCTGGGTACAATTTTGCTTTTATCCAAAGGGCATGAAAATCTGCCAAGCTAGCTTTCCTAGTAAATACAGTTTATATACTTTCACCTTAGGGAAATGCCAAATGAAGTTTAAGTATGAAATTCAAGAGGGGCCCTATTTCTAAATAGCCCATCAATATGAGCATGGCAATGCCCTTTCTCAGAGATCTAGTGAGCTTCTAAGGATACAAATTCCGCCAGTCTCCTCTCCTGAGCTCCAAAGGCGATAGCTGGGAAGATAAATCTACGACTAAGTCATCTCTTGAAAGGTAAAACAAGCAAGTAAATCTCAGTAAGTACTAGAGTGCTAAAAAAATCTATCATATTTTGTCGAATGTCATTAGGGCAATTGTGGAGAATACAGATGACTTTATGACCAGGAACATTTTATTTAACAGTTACTCGTGCTTACTGTGAAAGTTGTCATCCAACGTGACAGAACGGGGTATAAAATGCAATGAACAGGATGTCAAGGAGCCCTGTGTGAAAGTCTGGGCTTTGACACTGAATGCTACGTGACTATAGGCAAGCTCATTTCTTTTCCTGAATCTCAGTTTTCCCATATGTCCTTCAGGATGTCTCCATGTGGTGACGTCCCATGACCTCGATAACTCTGTGTGAATGTTGTAGACAGCTATAGTCATGACGCTACTAGCATTCACCCAGTGCAGGATATAAGGGACCCGTAAGAAGCCTCTGGGTTGTGACTTCTTTAGTTTAGGGGGCATCGAATTAGCTTCCCTGAGCAGAACACATCTGCTACAAAGCCCACACCAAGTATCGTCCCATCATTCCTTGGGAATCTTAGCACTCACTAAGCTATTTCACAAACATGGAAAGGCACAAATTAGCCACCATCTGGTGGAGTAGTAGTTTAAAGTTTATGTACTGTTGAATGTCAGAACTAGAAAGGCTTTTGGAAGTGATAGCCCAGAGCCTTCTTTCTGGAAATGAGAAAACAGAAACTCAGAAAGAACTAGGGCTTCCCGAAAGTGTCACTGCAGACAGTGCTGAGCTGGTGAGTGCCCTGGCCTCTCAAGACTTCATGTAGGGGGTCTTTTCACCATTCTGGGCTATTGTTACAAAATACATTCCAAGCTAAGCTCCTGCCATTACACAATGCAGTCTTATTTCCAATAGGCACAGAGTTAAAAGAACTGCCCTAAGGAACTTGCCATAATCTGTGGGCAAAAAGCCTGCCCAGGGATCCTAGCTAAAGGTTGAAAGGAAATCTCTGTTTCAAAAGGAACTGTACATTTTATATATATATATCTCAATATCAGCAATTATGAGATGATAGGAAAATAAGTGAGCATTAGTAGCGTAAAGGGAAATTACAAAAATGTCGTGTCATCAGAGTAAGAAGATCAGGTCTTTCTTACTGAGCTGCTATGGTCAAATTAATCAAAGTGGGAGTGTAGTCTCAGGTAAAGAATGCCAAAATCAAATTATTTAACAAAGAAAGACTTGGTAACTTTCTTCTCAGTATCATACTCTCGGTGTAAACACTGGCTTTCACTAGCTGTATCTCTGGGGCATTCCCCACCATCTTTCTGACCTTTAGGTAACAACACTTTCACGAGGGACAAGAGGATAATGGATGGGAAAATGTTTTATGCGCTGGAAGGCACTATCCGAGCACATAGTAAGTCCCTTTGGTGTACTAGAATGCTTATTGTGTGCTGTTAGAGATGTTATATTTTTAACTTTATTTAACCCTTACAAGCAATTTTAAAAACTACTTCTTTGATAGAAATAGATGAAGTTAGCAGGAAATTAGATAAAGAACGTGATCAGATTACCAAGTCAAGAACTACCAGCAGAAGGGGATTAAAAAGGGGGAGGAGAAACACCATGATCCCAGAACATGGACAAAACCAGGGAAGCAAATCTTTAGCACGGAGGAGGTGCTGGAATCTTCTGTGTTTTGCTTCATCTATCAGTCCTTTTTCCTCCACCTGATGCTGTGTCCCAGGATATTTCTTCTGTGTTCAATTTCTGCCTCCCATCAAAGCTTTGATGTATATAATTAACTCCATCAGAGACTTTCATTCAGCTTAGAGCACTCCCTCAATTCTCCTTCTTCAGACTGAATAAGCATAGCTCTGTAAAATTTTTCTAATAGGTTAAAAGTAATCTTTGAAATCACATTAGAGGTGTTTCTCTGAAACATTCCTAGGTTGTCTATCTTGGATTTCACCATTCAGTTGCCCGTTCTCTGTGTGATGCGTTATCGCAAACTGAGAAATGAATAAGGCTCAATCCCTGAAGCCCAGAACCTGATCGTCTCTGGGCCTGTTTTACTAACCTCCGCTTCCCAGATCAAAACATGTACAAATAGAAACCTGAAATTCTCCTTAGAGAAGTAGTTCACCAATTACAGCTTACTTTGTTGTCACTTCCCACCCTCCAGGAACCAGCTCCACTCCCACAGTAGTGGAAGCAAGGAGGTTAGCGTACCCTTCACTTCTGGCAAAGTTCAAAACCTCACAGAAAGGCATAGAAGAAGAAGGAAGGAATCATTAAGACTCATAAGGACTCGGCGGAGGAAGAGGGTTAACAGCTCAAGATTTTTAAGATCTTACACTGAGTTGGACGGCCCCTTAGAGGTGTGTTTCTCATTCTTTCATTTTATAGATATATAAACTGAGGACCAGAATTTTCAAAGACCAGAGTTCTTCCTTTAGTCATGTTAATTATACCTTCTACACGGTGACTCAGACTCGGAATTCTACTCAAATACAGTAGTTGGCAAGTTGGAAGGCCCGAGCAATTACTGCTTTAAACCATCACGGCAACCCAAGAGAAGATCTGCCTTCTACACTAAAATAGTGAAGGCGTGTGAAAGAGATGAGGCTTATCTAGAAGAAGCTATCATGCAAGTGCCACAGGACCAATCATGGAAAATAAAGACAGTTTAACAACACAAAAAGGAGCTCAAATTGCGTGGAGGGAAAACTTTCTTCAATAACAAGCTTTGTAAGACAAGAATTATTTTCATCAGAAAGACTCCTCTCTTTGAAGTCCTTTTTAGCTGAACTAGAAAAATAGGCCAGCCAGTCACCAGTCTGGGTTAATTGGCTCATTCCACACATTTTTCTCTCTTCGGAGAGAAGCCATGCATCCTTTCACACAGGGCAACAGAGCCAACATCCTTTCCCTCCTCTCCCTGTCTCCTTCCATCCTGGCCTTTCCAGACGCTAAGGCATAAACTACCTGTTCAAAGAACAGAATGAGGAGGATGGCTTCCCAGGAGAAGTGGCAGCTTCCATGATCACCTCCATCAGCTGCCCCTCCTTTCTACTCATCTCAAATCTCAAAGCTCCACCATGGAATTAAAAACATAGCTCCAGGCAGCAAACTGAGATTTACGAGGAAGCACAGACATTAACTCTTGCTCTAAACACAGGGCGTGTGCTTGTAAGTCCGGGTGAGCAAACAGAGGGAGGCGCGCAGGAGGAGGGAGGAGGGTGGAGGGCGGAGGACGGGCAGCCAGGGGGAGAGAGGAGCTCAGAACAACACGATGTATTTTCTAAGTGTCTCCTTTTCCCTCCCTTCCGGCCTGTACTGTGAAAGGTGGGCCTTCTTGGGCAGTGAAATGTTCGCCCCTTGCTGATTTCATCTGGACAAAAGGGGGACTGGGTTGGCACCCTGGAGGGGATTCAACGCTCCTCTGCTCAATGAATGACCTCAGACGAAATATTTTCCATGACAAGAACCCAAAAGACGCTGGCACGGAGTCAGACAATCAGATTTGCAGAACGTGTTTACATTCTCTCCGTGTCCCCAGGCTGTTCCAAACCCATCGGCAGGTGCTGCCTTTATCTGCTCTCTTTGCTCACCTGGCTCCCTCCCAGGAGTTTCCAGGGCCTTGGGCTCAGTGAGATTAACCGTTTATTGGCACATGGGGAGTGAAGGCTTTGGGAGGTGATTAGCTCATGAGGGCAGAGTCCTCATGAATGGGATGAGCGCCTTTATAAAAGAGACCCCAGGGAGATCCCTAATCCCCTCCACTATGTGAGGACAGAGAGAAAAGGCACCATATATGAGCCAGAAAGCAGACACTCACTAGACACCGAATCTGCCAGCACCTTGACCTTGACCTTGGGCTTTTCAGGCTCCAAAACTGTAAGAAATAAATTTTGGTTGTTTACAAGCTACTCAGTCTCTGGTGTTTTGTTACAGTAGCCCAAAAGGACTAAGACTCCCCCCCTTCATAAAATAATAAATGCATCAGATTAGCTACTCTCTGGACGACATTCCAACTCTTCATGCATCTAACATTTCTGACCACAAAGAGCCAAGGATTACCGACTTCGGGGTTTCCCTTAAATGAAATCTAAAAACATTTTATTCTCCAAAACAGGTATGAATGGATTGTTAGGATGGAAATTGTTGAAACTTACATTCTTATTTTCTTAAACAGTTTGTATCAAAAATAGCTAGTTATGTCATTGCTTTGTAAAAGTCATTACAAATCCCAGATTTTAAGACATGGAAAGGATTTATTATTTATGTATGTTCTATAGCCTTCACCCCTTAATTTTGACAAAACAAGGCCTGAAATTTAGGAGGCTACCTAGATTAATACACAAACACCCATAATACTTTCCTATCCTCCAGTGTTTTCCTGTATGAAAGCCAGCTGTTGTATATGAAGAGTAAGTCTATTACCCAACTTCTAAAAGATTCTTGACTGCCAAGTTTATTAGTTCTATGTCCGCTCTCTCTTCCCTCCCCATCAGGCTGTCATTTCTTGTTGCCACCAACATCCCTGACTCCAGCAGCTCTTCTTCTAATTGGTCATTTCCAAACTTCTATTGACAGGTAAAGGAAGGATGCATTAGTAGAAGAGCTATGGGCAAGTAATTGAAAAAAAAAAAAAAAGAACCTTTCCTCAAGCCCTTTCCTAAAGAGAAATGTATGTGTTTTATAGCAAAACTTTGGTTTCACAGATGCCATTTAAGTGAAAGGCCAATCCCATAAGCTTGAGGGTAAGTGGGTTTTAGATAAAGGAGAAGAATCTGCATGGTTCTTTTAGTCATGGGAAACTAAATGCTTGTGTTTTAGAAGGTACTTTTGGAGCTCCATGCTTGTCAGAATGAAACAAATGTGATCTCATGATTAAAAATGATAACCTTCTTTCCACTGATTATTTTTCGAGACAAACTCTGGTAGACTAGCATTGTCATATTCTGCACAAGGAGCCTCATATTCCAATCCTTCCTTCAAACTTTTCAGAGTGTAACTTCCACAATATTTAACAATGGCTCTGAGTGTCAAAATTATCAGCAAATCCCCATTAACACTCCTTTATAAAGCCCAGAGAAAGTGCTCTGGGTGAAATTGTCATTAGGACCCAGAGGCAGGAAGGTATCAAAAAGGTTTCATTTATTTAATCCATGATTACTGATCTTCAGCCTTGTACCAAGTACCATGCAAAGAGCTTGAAGAACACACAAGTCTTCAAGAAACTCAGAGCAGTCTAATGGCTTTGTAAAGTAGATGATCTTTTAGCAAGAGTCTGATGGATGTGAGGGCATTGATAAGCCAAGAAGGTGACTGACAAAGAATAGTGTTAAGTGCATTGAAGACAGAGGAAATCATGAGAGCAAAGACAAGTTGGGTTGGGGTTGGGGGAAAAACAGAAAATTCAGTGTATGCGCCTTGATTTGTATTTTTATGATGCTTATTTGTTTCCAGTTGGGCTACACGTATCTTCAATGGACTGATATTGTGGTTTCTACTTAACTGAATGAGAGGTTTCACAATCTTTATGCACCTCAATTTTCTCTTCTGTTAAATGGAAATAGTAATATTTTCTCTAAAAGGTACTTTAAGGGTTAAATTGAATTAAAAATATGAAGTCTTTAATAGTGAATAATAGGCACTTGATATTTGCTGGTTGGACAGTGCCTTTCAGCACACAAAACATTCCATTATTCCATTGTTCCACATGAAACTGTTGTTTCCATGAAAACTAGAAAGGTGATATAAAATGCCCAAAAACATAGAACATAGGAAGACATGGCCTTTCAGTCGAAAGCCATGGTTTACATCCAGATATTTCTGGTCCAGAGGTAGGACTCTGACCTAGATCTCACAGTCCAGATTCCTGAGCTCTATTCAAAAGATATAAACGTAGAAGAGATCTGAGGCTTGGTTAACAAAGAGGACATTTAGTGGTCCAAAGCCACTATGTAGTAAGTGGTGGAGCTGGGATTAGAATTTAGGTTTCTCTGGTTCCTCAGCCCCTCACATTCCCATGGTACCCTGTGAATGTGCAGGACAAGGGAGAAAAGAGGCATTTATACCAATCAGTTGTTCATTTGCCCAGTGAGCCAATGTCCAGACAGTCAATTTAGAGCTCACATTGTCATTTGTACTCTCTCTTCATCTGAATTTGTGAGAGAAGTTTCCTTCTATTCCACCATCTTGAAGCCCCTCCTCTACTCTCTCTTCATCTAAATGAATCCACCCTCTGCCTTTCTCCACACTGCTGATCCAACCCAGAAACTTCAGAAACTTCAAGGGACTTCCAGTTGCATCAAACTCAGAAACACTTTCCCAGCCTGACATTCAGGGCCTCAAACAGTACAGTTCTAGGCTTCATTTCCAACTCCTCAAGTCTCCAACCAAACAATTCAACTTGCTGGGCCTCTCTTACAGCATTTACAATAATTTCACCAACATGAAATTATTCTGTAAACTTGTTCATCAAGTGAACTGGGAGCTGTTCAAGAATGAGGTCTATATCCAAACCCTGCCCATTGCCTTCACCATATCCACCTTGTACTACGTGGCCAGTTTTTAAAAGAGTAGACCTATGGTCTTTACTGTTAAAAAAAAAATACAAATTACAACAAAACAAAAATTCTCATTTTTCAGACCAGAAGGGATCTGGCTGCTGTTTTTGCCTTTCATTATTTTACATTTTTTCAATTTCTTAGTTTTAAAATGAGCTCTTAGATTGTTTTCTGTTTGTTTAAGGGAGATGGGAGAGTCCATCCATTTGGAGGTATACATAAAATGAGATTTTTAGAGAAACGCCCAGGGCAGCAGGGTTGGTACTCTGCACACAGGTAGTCTATGCCTCTGCTCTGAAAGTGCTGTGCTGCAGATGCTGGCATGCCAGTTCCATCTGGAGGGGCCCTTCTGTGCCAAGGGGCTGCCATATGTCCAGAGAAGAGGGTGATTCTTGCACAGCTACCAAGAAAAATGCCACATAATACAGGAAATGATTCTGAGGCAACTCCCTCTATTATAAATTGAGATATTTGGCAAATGGCATTGGCCTCAGGTTTGCTAAGTTTTTGTCTCCTTTCTTAAAAGGAAGTTACTTTTGAGCACCCCAAGTAACCAAGTTCCAACAGGCACAGAGTAAGTAGCTAAGTTTAAAAAAAAAAAAAGCTCCTTTTGAGAAAAATATTTTCTGAATCTTATCTGTTTCCATTTCCTCTCAAGAGAGATTGCAAGTCGATGGTTTGGAATACATGAAAAGGCAATCAGAGAGACGACTCATTACAAACTCCTGGCCCCACTCTCCAGGGCCTTTCGGGAAACAACCGGGGCTGCCCAGGAAGGCAGTGGGCACAGAGGGCTCTGACGGGCGGAGCAGGGACCAGGCTCTTCCCTCCTAACACGGCCCCTTGGGTCATGCGCCAATGGCTGCGAATGTGTTTCCTCTCCCACTTCGGAGGAATTGAAACAGAATACATTTCAAGAGGTTATATGCC
Source organism: Vicugna pacos (assembly GCF_048564905.1). Lineage (NCBI taxonomy): Eukaryota > Metazoa > Chordata > Mammalia > Artiodactyla > Camelidae > Vicugna > Vicugna pacos. The sequence goes on along the minus strand of NC_132987.1, from coordinate 56,980,888 downwards.
CTACATTTATTTAATTTTCCCTTCCAGTTTATGAAACACTTCTTGGGGAAGTTTGTTTATGGTATTTAAAAACACAGCACATTATTTAGGCAAAGCAATAATGTCCATCTCTAACTTCCATGTACAGAGGTTGTCCACGATTCACAACATTTTTTTCCTCTTGGTCATGGTCAATGTGAACCATTCAAACTGTCCAGCAAGAATTGGGTGCTCAGTGGCCCTTCCGTCCCTGTCCAAAGTGAGTCTATTCTACCTACCACCAGTGAAACTCAGACAACAACAAAACTGTTATTTAATGAGGTACGTGGATGTAGTAGAAGAAGTCATAAAGTTTAGAGGATGCAGACCGGGGTTCAAATTTCAGTGTCTTCATTTACCACATGATCTGGAAAAGTCACTTTAACCCTTATTCTGTTACCTTGTTTGCAAAAAGGAGCTAGGAATGCCTGCTTTGCAGAACGATATAGGGCTATATGTGCAGTACCTGGGACCTGTCAACACAGGTTTAAAGCACTCCTTCAGTAGAGCTCTACAAAGTAAATCAAAAGAAAAGAAATTTCTGAATTCTCTTGCATTCCTGCTAGTTTCTTTTGCATCCACCAAAATCTGCCAAATCATAAATTTGATGGGGTTTGGGGTATGTGTCAAAGAAAGGACATGGTGTATAATACTAAGCTTTGCACAAAGTTAAGAAATTCCAGCCATTTCCTGAAATAGAGCTGATTTACCTACATTCCACAGGGTGTATTTGCTTTGAGGTAAGTGAGGCAGGGTTTACTTGGGGGTTTTGATTTATCTTCATGTTGCAATAGTATTGCTTTGCATTCATATGAGCTTGGGGTTTTGCAATTTTGCTTTACTTAAGATTTACCTCTACCACAGAGCTTTATGCTTCCACCTGGGCCCAGAGCAACAACACAGAATGGCACCCAGGATTCTCTCTCTTATTTTTCAGTCCTGGTGTCCTGTCCCTCAGTGTGGCAGCTTTGCATACGTGAGAACCATCAGCCCATGTCTCCCAGGTCCGTCCACAGGTCTGCTCCCCAAACGGCCACCTCTTAGTCACTCCTTTAGGCCTAAGTGCATGCCCGTTGGCAGCCTGCTCTTGAACAGACAAACCAAATGAAGGGCCCACACAGGCTCTAAAAGCCGCTGTGGGGCCATTTGGGTCAACAATTCTAGGGTCTCAGGTACCCAGAGCATGGCCCAGAGCAAAGCTTGACAAACTTTAATGTGTATTTGAATCACCTGGGGACCCTGTTAAAAATACAGATCCTGATTTAGTTGGTGGCGTGGGTCTTCAGGCTCTGGACCGTACTTCCAACAAGCTCCCAGGTGACCCTGGTGCCACGGGTCCTAGTAACAAGCAGCTGGGAGGGAAGGACACAGGCTATGGGTAGCATATCCCTGTGGCCCTAAGGGCTTCTCAGCCTGTGGGGATGGGCACAGCTAGGTAAGGGTCAAAGAAGGGCTGCCTACAGTGAGGGTCTCAGCGCGGGTCTTGGTTGGCTGGTGGGAGGCCCAAAGGTTTGTACATAATTGCATCCAGGCATGAGAGGAGGGGTCTATTGGTATACTATAGTTACAGGAAAAATCCAAAGGCTACAATTTAGATAGTTTTTCTATCATATTGTGGAATTGCCAATTAGAGGTCCCCAAGAAAATTCATTTTTCATCAAGAAAATAGACTTGTATTAGGTTTGCTTGAACATTAGTCAAATGTTTACAGCGATTAAACCTTCTGTCATAGAATCTTTCTCCCTCTCTCTCTCCGTATATACACATAAAAGCAACATCAGTGGCAACAAATATCTAGTTCCTTCAAGCATTCCTCAATTGATAAGGTCAAAAATCCCTGACCAGCCAAATACTCTCTTCTGAATATGTTCCAGTTTTACAATATCCTTATTAAAGTATGTGGCCAAGAAAGGAAAACAAGACTTTGACAGTGATCCAGTCACTATGGAATATACCATGACAACCCCCTCCTTTTTTCTAGAAGTTGTACATCTGCTAATTTAACCAACAACATTAGCTGTGTCAGTGACTTACCATACTGCTGACTCACTTGGAGTTCACCGTCAAGTAGTTTCTAATTTCTGAGTCTTTTTCACACCTGCCGCTGCTGAAATACTTTGTGAAGAGTCAAGTTTTTAAAATTGACTTTTGGATAAAGTAGACATGGAAAATACAGCTCATAGTTAAATTCCACCTTTGGCACCTGATCTTTCATAAAGAAGCTTTGATCAGAAAATGTAAGGCAGAACAAACAAACCCTTCTGATGACTTATTTAGGCTAAAAGCTCAAGGCAAAAGCAAAAGGAATTCAGTGTGTTATATCTTGGTAAGACAGGCATTGAATTACCACCTCCTCATAAAATGTACCTCCATTTTAGAAATAACTCCTGAATAAGGGGGGATAGAGCCCAGACGGATGAGAGAAGGAGATGGACAGATAGATCACCTATCCTGGCCGAAGCTTAAGAAGCGGCTTAAGTGTTAAAAAAAAAAAAGAGAGAGAGAGAGAAACAGTTTAAAAATGAACCCAATTATGCTGTATACCAGAAATTGACACATTATAACTGACTATACTTCAATTTTAAAAAATAATGAAAATAAATAAAATAAACAACAAGGACATACTGCACAGCACAGGGAACTATATTCAATTTCTTTAATAACATAATGGAAAATAATCTGAAAAAAATATATATGTATAACTGAATTGCTTTGCTGTGTACCTGACACTAACATTGTAAATCAACTACACTTCAATAAAAAGCAAAATTTAAAAAAAAATGAACCCAGCTAAATCATCTTTCCACAGCATAATTAAGAGGCGGCAGAACATTTCGGTGTCTGACAAAATTAATTCTATTTGTATTATGAGTATTATCCAAAAGTCTGTAAGAGCCACAAAGACAAAGTTTGAGCACGGTCTTTAATTAATCCTGTATCACACCTAATACAGCAGCATGCATCCTTGGGAATTTCTAATCTTTGAAATTAAAATTTGCACATACATACAATCCCCTAAAGACGCTTTGCATCCAACCACAGCCTTCTACCATATCCTCACATATTTCTGCAGAGAAGAAATGAGTCTCAGAATATCAAGGTAGTTTCTTCATAATAATTTAAAGGTCAAAGAGACCAAGGCCCTTTTTGCAATCTGAGTGATGCCCAATGGAGTTTATGTTAACCAAGTACGGAATACTAAACAAACATGAATTGCCATTTAAAGCCACAGAGAATGGAGTTTTAAAGATGTAAAGGGTTGAACTCTGTCTTAGCAACAATATTATCCACTCAGTAAATGTGAGCTCTGTGGGACTGTGCTTCAAACACTACCGCGGCAGCATTACTGGAGATAAACCAGGCAAGTCCTCTGAATTCGGTTGCTCACAGTCTGCTAGGAAAGACATAGATGTTCTAAGGAAGAAAAGTGGAGAAAACCATGAAAAGAGAAGCAGAAAGGGAGATTCCACCACTTCCTAGAGGATCAGTGAATCCTGAAAGAAGCAGCAATTGGAACATGAATGTGTAATCAAGAGTGGGTACCCAAGGATGGGAAAGGTTAATCCAAGTAGAAGGACAGATTACAAAGGCATGGATGTGGGAAACTGTCAGAGTTTCCTGCTTCTCAGCATAGGTGGGGTGAATGCTGAGAACTGTCTTCGAGCTGAAGTCTCTAACCAGTTGCTCCCTGCTCTAAAATAAGAGAAATTTTCTCTGCCCACACCCCGCATTGTGTGTGTGTGTGTGTGTGTGTGTGTGGTGGGGGTGAGTGACTGGGAGTGGCACAGGAAGAGGGAGCAGTCACGCTGTGTCCAGAAGCACGCAGTGTACACATGGCAAGCTCTGTCCGGTAAGTCATGGCCTGGTATGAGAAGAAACATTGCTGCTAGCAACGCGGATGGACCTGGACATTTCTTTGCTCCCTTTCCGATCACATCTTTCCCCATCTTCCCTCAGCCAAGCCCTCTCCAGGAGTGAAAAAGCTCTTGAATTATCCATGCCCCAGATCAGAAGGCCCTCAGTTTGAAGTGCAGAAGGAAAAAAGAAAACAGCTGTTCTCTGCAGGCACGTTGCCACCCTTCCCAGTCCGCGAAGGTGGAGGCAGAAGGTGAGCGCCCCCCATCCAAACAGCCCCGGCCTCCAACTCTGTGGAAACTGGGAGCCAAGCTAGGGACACTGCCAGAGGAGCCCCCACAGTACCTCACTGCTAACTCCGAGGAACATCAAAACAGATATGGGTGGGATGGAATCTCTTCTCACAATCTGACTTCAAGTCGCCAACTTTAAAGAAAAGAAATTCCTAATGAATGACATAAACCAATTAGGAGAGCTGCCTGAACCGAGCCCAAGCGCTGAAACAGAGGCTACAGGTTCCCATTAGGTGGGAAGATCTGAACAAGGGCCAAAACAAGCAGACGTGGGACACTGGGATGCTTGGATTCCAGCCCGTCCCAGAAGACAGCCTGACACTGTACGCGGCGGAGGCCACGCTCATCCATGTCCTCGCCGCTGGGGATGTCTCTGTGAACACTGCTTCCCGACATCCCTTCAGCGATAACTTGGCAGGCGGGCTTCTCCACTCCTTGGGATGCCGTGTTTAATAAGACTGTCTTGTAAGAGCCTGTCGCCAAAGGACACATGGGAAAGAACTGAGATTCAGGATAATTAGTCACCTTAAAGCATTCACTTAAGGTTTTGTAAACGTGTGTTTTCTATTCCATATAGACTTCGTTTCTAGCGTAAAGCCATTGTTAAGTTTGAAGAGTCCAGAAGAAGTTAGGATAGCGGTGGATATATATTAATTGATCACCTATCATATGCTATGATCTTTATATTAAGTTATTTCTTTTCATTCGTTCACAACTCTATGAGCTATATAAGATTATTATTATCATATTTCATAGATGAGGACATTGAGAATTAGGGAGGAGAAGGCAGTTTTCCAAGGTCACCTGGGTAGCATGTGGAGGAGACATACACCAGCTCCAAAGTGTGGTACTGCTGCCAACCTAATATAATTGCTATTTTTACATAAAATGTACTGGAGTGGTAAAAAACAAGTAGCAAGTACAGAGAAGCAAAAAAAATGCAAAAAAAAACGGGGAAATTACATCTAATCCCACCACCCAGAGGTGATCCCTTTTAATATTCTGTTGTAAATCCTGCAACTGCAGAAGTTTTAACTCCCTTTTGGGAGCTCCTGCACTGATGCTGCAGAAAGTTTTCAAGCAAATCACATCTTGTTATATTCCAAATCACTGAGAAAAACCAGGAAGGATAGCTTTACATATTTCAAAAAGTGAACTTGAGAAGTAGTCATCAGGTCCTACTATGGGCTGAAACACTGCTTGATGTCTGGAGAATTAAAAGGCTTCGGTGCTCTCTTAGTACTTGTTTCCCAGAAGTTGCCCTGCAGTGGCAGCTGTGGATCAGTAGAGGCATAACCAGAGCTCTGGGAGGTCTCTGAGGAGACAGCAGAGGGATTCACGTATCTACCCCAAGCTTGTTTTGTGACCATGGCCAAAAAACAATGCCCCTGGCTACAATGTGTCCATCTCCCAACTGGTGTTTATCACTCTCACCCTGCTTAATGATCAGGGTTGTTTCCAGGAGTTAATGAGATAAATATTTATGAGAGCCCTTTGAAATAAACAAAGCACTATGCAAAAGAAAGATAGCTGTCAAAATCTCTAATAATTAAGAACTTGACTTCAGAGATGAAGATTTTGCCAAGGTGTTCAGGGAGTCATGATAGCACCCCTTGGAAATCCTAAACTGTAAAATAGTGGCAAAGCCATAATTGAAATGCTACCATAATAAAATCAGACCTTTTCATACGTGTAGACTGTGAATAGTAATAAAAATGATGATGAAAATAATGATGACTAATACCTATTCCCTTTGGCATCACATTTTCAAACACTTTATAAATGATTTGCATAGCTTTCTCATTTAATCCTCTAAATAAGCTATGTGAAGATATATTATTATCTCTATTTCACAGATAAAGAAATGCCATTAAAATTTATAAAGTGTTTTAAAACATAAACAGATCATCTCATTTGACTCTTATACCCTCATTACTATTTCTATTTGTTGGATGATGAAACTATGACCCAGAAAGTCAATTTACCTAAAGTCACAAAATTTGTAGAAGTCAGACCAAAATCAGGTAAAATTCAGTCTATATAACTCCAAAGATATCTGCAAATGTTCTCCAAAATGGCCTCAACCCAACCTCTTCTCTACCTAAAACAGTCTGCAATCAAACACGGCAACTGTCTGCCCCAGAATCATTCAGAGATTTCTCCTTCACAAAACCGTATTCCTTCCAAAGAGATTCAACCTCTCTTTAATCAGTACCCGCCCCTGAATTGCTGATTCCACTGATGACAAGCAATACATTTATCTGTTTATTTAGCCCTAACAGAGCTTAAGACATAGCTTTCTCTGTTAAGATGCTCAATGATCAGAACTTTCAAGTCACCTTTCATACCTCTCTTTAGCAATTCATCAAGTCTTGGGCTGTAAGACATGAGTGAATTTAGACCAAAGGAAAGTACACGCGATGTGTGTGAGTGTTGGGGGGGTGGTGAACTGGTTTAGAGCAGTTCACAAGGAAGGAACCAGGCGAGTTCATTATTTGGCAGAGGAATGATGGGACATGTATAGGAAACACCAATATGTCTGATTTGACGAGGTTTTAAATTACATGAAGGGGATCTAGGAACAGACAGACCAGTAAATTAGATTGAGACCATACTGCAAAGGTCTTGTGAATCAAGCTATGAAGTTGGATGTTACTGCTTCTCACAATTTTCCAGCGGAAGTTCACCAGTGCTGTAGGGCAGGGCCACTGGCTATAAACAGAAAATGTATTTGCAATCTCTTGTTTTGTTGTATCATCAAAATCATATAATGATGTTTCCTACTGCATTTAACTTGCAGAGTTGATTTTAACAAAAAATAATAATCTAAAATTGAAACCGTTTAACATTGGTCACAACTGAGACTTCAGGCAGACGGGCCATGTTTATCCTGTGGCTTCTCGTGGCCCCTAGCCTAACTCTGTTACCTGAGATCGTCTATAATCCAGTTTGTAAAGCATAATGAGGAATTGGGGCATCACTGGTGGAATTTTGAGTGGAGTGATGAATTGATCAGAGTGGTATTTTAAGAAGATAATCGGATAGTGTTAAATTGCATGACTTTGAGGACTGGTGGACCCTGGAGGCAGGAAGATCTAATAATCTCATAGTCCTTAATATTTATTTAGTGTTGTATTTTGTATTAGACTCTTTAAATAGTCTCCCACTATCCTATGAAATACAAAATATCATCATTCCCGATTTACAGATGAAGAAATCAAAGGAAAGAGAATATAAAAGACATTCTGAAGACTCTAGAGTCAGTAAGTCACTGAACCTGAACTTAAAGCAGCACAAAAGGCTGGGGAAAGTCTAGGCTCTTAACCACCACATTGAAACACAGTCAGGAAGCAGACATAATCATTAAAGTGAGATGTATGTATATGTATGATTGAAACATTATGCTGTACACCAGAAACTGACACATTGTAACTGACTATACTTCTATTAAAAAAAAAAAAAAGACCCAAAGGAAGAGCCCCACAGTGGACATGGACAGGGTTAGGTTCAAGAAATACAGCAAAGATAAACTTGACAAAATTGAACAACCTGATTAGGTTGGGGGAAATAAGAAGAAGTCAAAGATGACTGATTTTTTCCAAGCTGGGATAATTGGGAAGATAATGAGTCCATCTTCATAAATAAAGGCCTGCAGAAGAGAAGCAGGTTTGCTGGGGAAGCAAGAGATGGGGGAAGATGATGTGCTGAGTCTGGGATGTCCACAGGGCACACAGGTGGAGACAGACAAGGGGAAGAAACGCAGGTGTGGAGTGAGAGTTTCCCATCCCTGGGCCCCCACACTTGCTGAAAGTCCAATCAGCTATTTTCAGCCTAGGTGTTCAGTCTAAGGCTTACCATGCACATTGGTGAGTGACACAGGACAAAATTTTCCCTAAATGCTTGGAACTGGAAAAAGAAAAAAGTCTCATAGACAGACACAGGCACCCAGAAACTCAGCCACCTCATAATAAGCTGGAATCTCTTTCAAAACCATCTTCAGCTGCTTATTTTCCAAACTCAGAGTCTTAGGCACGTGAATCAGTGGCTTGAGGATCCATGCAGTGATGTCTGAGTAATTCCCTTGCTTCCCTGCAGCAAGCTGCTCTTTTAAAGGTGACTTTGCTCCTGCATGATAATGAAGTCTATTTAGGACTTTTGAATGGGCAGATTGGCTCAAAATGATTTCCTCTGCCTAGGGTTGGGCCTAAGAGGGCCCCTGACCTGGCTGAGATGGGAAGAGAAAAGGAAGTCAAAAGAGGACAATATAGCTCAGTGGTAGAGTGTGAGCTTAGCATGTACGAGGTCCTGGGTTCAATCCCCAGTCCCTCCATTAAATAAATAAATAACCTAATTACCCTGCCCTGCTCCCTGAAAAAGAAGACATTGGGAAGGGGCCCAAGGTTGGCAGAAGAAAAGAAGAGGTGGAATACACACCCCCAGGGTCCTTTACACAGCTGGCTCTGGGTGTTAGTAGGGATTGGTGATCGTGGGCTGACCGGCTTGCCCTTCCTAAAAATGAGCATGAATCCAGAATTACATGGAGAATAGTGTAGCTTTTCATAGTAGTTCTTTCTGCTTTACTAATCTTTCCTTTCCTCCTGCAATATATGCTGACCTGTGGAGCTCTGTTCTTACTTCCCACTGCAATCTCATTTCAGATTTCAGAAAGAGCTAAATAGAGTATAAAACTCTGCTACCTCAGCTTTTCCCAAATGGCAGCATCTGCCTGTGACACACAATACATCACTCATTTAAAAAAAAGAAAAAGTGAAGTAGCTACATTATTGGTCCAAATTGAAAAAAAAAAAACTGAAAGCTAATTTTATTATTTAGCTGAAATTTGGAGGTGTACACACACACCTTGTACACATCATTCTCTCTTTCTCTCTCTTCTCTGTCACTGTTTCTGATATAAACTTTCTGATATAAACTCTCTGTCCAAAAATCAAAATGCCAACTTCCCCAAATACAGACTTAGGTGATACAGTCCTACTTCATCACTGTGAACTCAGTTGTCTTAATCTTTCCCCATACTCCCACCTAATTTTTTTTTCTTTTAAAAATCATACCTTAAGTTGGGGGAAGATATACAAAGATGAATGCATTTGAGTCATGCTTTCAAGATTTGACTCCACGTTGAAAAGGCTAAAATCTTAAACACTCATTGCAAAACTCCGGTGATTTTTCTAGGCAACATTAGCTCAGCATCTTCAACCAAACCGACATTCATACTGACAGATACTGTGATGCCCACAGCACCTGGAACAGTACAGCAACACCAGCAGTTCGGGCTACTTCCCCTCTGAAATCATCAGGACCCAGAGCACAAGGCTCAGGTATTAAAAACGCTTTCCTGGAGGAATCACAATGCCCTTTGAACTGCCTGGGGGCTCTAAGGTAGTTCTTGTTTCTTTTCTCATCGTATCTGTTGGCTTCCACTTCCCCTCTCCTCTGTGCTCATATCCAAGGTCTGTCATCACAATGTTGGCAAATGACCACTTAAAATAAGATATGTTAATACCTTTCAGCAAAGTTGATAGTCTTGTTCTTTTTAGAGACTCTTAAGCATTTGGTGGTATTTATAGGAAAATTATATGCCTTACTTTTATCTGAATTCTAGAAAAATATACAAACAAATTAAACTTTACTAATAAAGTAAAGTAAGTAACTGGCCCTCTGGCACAGAGAGGTCTGAGGTCTGGTGCTCAGTGACATATATATTCACTTATTAAGAATCCATTGAGCACTGACTATGAAGAATGGCCTTGTGTTAGACATGTGTAAAAGAAAGTTAAGGCCCAGGGCAACCAGTAAGTACTTACAATGGAGCTGTAGAAGAATCAAGGCACGAAGTTAGCCACGGAACGCTGCTGGAGTCAGAGACAATGGCAATTGACATGGTTAAAGCTGAACCTTCCTTTGTGAAAAATAAGATTCTCAGACCAAGTGAAAATCCATAATCACATTTGCATATAGATACATGTTCTATGTCCAGTACTGTACTGTGTGCTCTGAAGGCCACAGAAGAAGCATTAGATATGTTTTTTTTTTCTCTCCAATGCCCTGCATTCAAATTGGAAAGAGAAAATAATTGAGGGCAGTTGAGGCTGAACACTGCAGTACAAAACAGGCTTCTGGGGGCTGTTATTTGTGTCAAACTCTGTTGACTAGCAAACCAAAAGTCATTTACAACCTCCTTTTCCTTAGCCAAACTCATACAGAAATCTAAAAAGTTAAAATACTTGATTTCTTTGTTTAGGAATGAGACAATCTTGCGGACAATGAGATAAAGGTCGAATTCCCCGAGGAAGACTTTCTTCCCAGAATGAAAAGGAAAAGCCTCAAAGGGAGAAACATTCTTTGCCTCTTCCTCCTTCTCCTGTCTTCCTGTCTGAAGTGAGGCCAGGAGGTGCAGCGCCATCCTTCCCATGAGGTGACAAGCAGAATGCTGTGGTCTTCAAGTGAAGTACCATAGAATGAGAAGACGAAAGGAGGCTGAATGCCTGATGGCCTCAGGAGCCACCATAGATGCCAGCCCTGAACTTTTCAGTGTTAAAGCCACTGATAATCTTCGCTACAAAAATCCCTACAATGAAGCCACTCAAGCTCACCTGAATAAAAAGAGCTTATTATAAGGATACAGAGATCTCTGCCGAAACTTGGTAGAGAAACGCAGCCTGGCTTCCTAAGAAATAGACAACAGGAAGTAGAAAGCTACCCAGGAACCCAGACACCTGTCCCATCTCCCTCTGTCCCAGGCCACATGGTCTGTTATGACTAAACTCTCTGCACAGCCTCATCATTATTCTCTCTTTGGAAAGAGGCCAGAGACCTTCCTGCCTCCGTGCACATGGCTGGCCTCCAAGTCTGAGGTGCCATGTATTTTCTCACTCTACTACCAATCCCGATTCTCAGTTCCCACCTAGTGTCTCTCAGTCCCAATTCCTAATGCCTGGATGGGAGAATAAGATTGGTCCTGCCTGGAAGAGATATCTGCTCCCATGACCCGGGTATGGGGCTAATGCAGAGTAAACATTTACTCACTTAGTTGTAGTCAACTACTATTTATTGAGCTCTTACTCCAGGCTGGCACTTTCTAGACACCGGGGACACAACAGTGAACTGAAACAAGTCCCAGCTCTTGTGGAACTCACCTCCCGGCTTATAAAGTCAGGCAAGAAACAAACAAATATATAATCTGTGGTGGAAATGTATGGTATTAAAAAAAGGGTAATACAACAGGGAGAATTATTTTTTTTTCCATAAGGTGATCTGGGTTCTGGGAAAGTGATATTTAAACAGAAATTGGAAGAAAATGAGGGATTGATCCATAAGCTATCTGAGGAATGGCATTCAAGGCAGAAAGGACAGTAAATTCAGAGACCCTGAAATGAGAGTGTTTGCTTGGCATTTTTTAAGAAACACCAAAGAAGCTAGCATATCTTCAGCAGGGTGAGTTAGGGGGCAAGTTATAGCAGATAAGTCAAGTTAGGGGTCAGACTGTGCCCTCTGAAGCTCCACCTTTGAAAGCAGAGCCCTTACACAAGCAAGACTGAAATGGGCAGGACAACAACTAATACAGAAAACAAAATATGGTTACCAAAGAGGAAAGGTGGGGAGGGATAAATTAGGAGTTTGGTATTAACAGATACACATTACTAGACATAAAATAGATAAACAACAAGGATCTACTGCATAGCACAAGGAACTATATTCAATTTCTTACAATAAACTATAATGGAAAAAGAATCTGAAAATATATGAATTATATATGTATGTATGTGTATAACTGAATCAGTTTGCTGTACACCTGAAACTAACATTGTAAATCAACTACATTTCAATAAAAAAAATTTTTAAAAAGCTAATACAAACTGATAAAACTAGACTAAAGTACTTAGAAAAAATAGATCACCGTATGTGGAGTGTTAGAGAACTCTTCTACAGAGAAAGTACAAGGCAGAATTAAATACAAGGTAGGCCATGGGCTTTAGGGTCATGAGTTTAAAGACCTGAGTTTAAATCCTACCTGGACCACTAGAACCACAGGACCTTGAACAAGTGCATTACCCTCTTTGACTTTCAGGTATAACAGAGTTAACACCCACCTTAAAAGATTACTGTTTGAGTGACATAAATTAAATTATGCACAGTGCCTGTGGTATTTGCACACAGAAAGTCTCTATAAAGAAAGTGTTCTATGATCAGAGGACTCTGGGAAAGCTTTCTCTCTTTTAGACATTCTCAACGCACATTAGTCCAATGACATTCTGGATGGGTATCAGGAAGAGATCTAACCGACTTTATGCAGTCTAATGTTTCTTCATTGACTTGGAGAACCAGACACCTCTTTTAGGTGTGTGATTCTGTGGAACACATGGGTTTGGACATTCTGGAAGAGCTCTTCCCTCTCTGACACAGAAAAGCTGCAGTGGACTCACCAAATGGAGCCCTGCAGCACCACAGATCCACCGTCCAAAGATCTGGGTCCTGGCAGGTCTTGGAGAGAAAGATTGACAAGTCAAATCCATCTACATTTTTCAAACTTCTTGTAACACCCTTCTTCTCCCAACAACATGACAACTGGTATTATAGAAGAATAACCAAGTTTGTACTTAAGAAAAAGTGGGGAATTTGAAAGGGAAAGAAAAAAATGAGGGGAGAAGACATGGAAAGTTTTCTTCCTGAAGTTAACAGAACAACATTGATCAAGAACTAAGGAACATGAGTTGGACCACATCGGATACCTGCCCTCGTAATACCTGTGCATCCATCTTTTGTTGAATGTCCTTGATCTGCCCTGCTTTCAATACGCTTCTGGTCATAGGAGAATGAAGGATGTCTCCAGTAATCTCATCTGTTGCAAAAAAACCGGCAGAGTCTAAAGCATTAATCCCTCTTTCCAGATCTTTGATTTATTTCACACACAAGTTGGGTTTGGATCCTGGCTCTGCTAGTTTCTAGCTCTGTGAACTAAGCAAGTTACTTAATCTCCCCATGCGTTACTTTTCTTGTTTCTAGTAAGAAGAGAATAATTTTTAGCTCCCAGGGTTGTCATGAGGATTAAATGAAACAGTGGGTGTGACTACTATGCTCAGTTTTAACAGATGTTCATGGAATGACGGACTGGCCACTGCCAACCATTCTCCATCATGAAAATATCTTCTCTCTTGACTTCCATGACTGTATTCAATATTGTTTTTAAGGAAATTGTTGAAAACATAAATTTCATAATCAGGAAACTCTAACTGCATTCACTTACTCTCTATATAGTAGAATAGTAAAGCATATTTGTTAAAAAATAGAGCACTCTAGCAGGGAACTATATTCAATATCTTATAGTGACCTTTAATAAAAAAGAATATGAAAAGGAATACATGTATATATACACACATGACTGGGACGTTTGCTGTGCACCAGAAATAGACACATTTTAACTGACTATACTTCAATAAAAAATTAATTAAAAAAATAAAGCATTCTAATTCATAGCATTGAAATTTCCAAAAAAAAATCATATTACAACAAAATCATATTTTGTTCATTTATTTTCATTATTGATATAAAAGAAAAGATTCATTGGCTTTTTGAAAGAAAATCCAGAATAAAACCTAAGAGTCACATAAGAGGCATTCCAAGTACTAAACTCTGAAAGAAGCTGAATACCTATTTAACGGAACTGAAAATTATTAGCAGTCTGTCGGGTCTAAGATGTCCCACTACTTCAAAAAATAGGCACAAACATGAGGCACAAATAATTGAGGTTTGATATAAAAATGAAAGTGAATGATTGAGGAACTCCAAAGCCTTTAATAATTAAGACATAGACCTTCTGGTAATTTAAATTATGGGCGAGGTAACTCAGACTGAATACATTAATTCACCTTGAGAGTGGGTTGACTTAAAGTTTCCTTTTTAGATATGCATGGTTTACTCAGTAATAATAATAAAAGACAACCACAAAATTCCACGTATACAGCATCACTCCCTCTAAACCAGCCCCAGCATGCCAGGTTGCAAAGCTCTTAAACCCACACACCAAGAGTTTAACTTGGGCTTGGCTGGGGGACTTGGACGGGACTTTCACTATTCAGACACAGAAAATATTAATTAACATGAAATCTGTCATTATCTTCCCATCGCCCTTCCACATCCTCATCTCACCTATCTGATCCTTTCTCTCTCCAGCCAGCAAAACGAAAGGCAGTGATTTGCTGAGTGGGTTGTGGTTTCACTGGAAAAGAAAAGGGGCCAGCTGTGTATACCTATTTGCAGTAATCAAAACAAGGAGATGGGAAAGATAGTCCTTGAAGTGCCCGCAAGATAGTTTGGTAGAAAATCTAGAAATTATGATTTCTTTAGAGCAGCTACAAAAGAAAGGCAGAAAAGAAGACAGATTGAAACAGAGAGAGATGAAGAGAGAACGAGGGAGAGAGAGAGAGAGTGAGAGGATGACTGAGAGAGGGGGAGAGAGAAGTAACTGCCAAAAGAGGCTTAGAGACAAAGAATAAGATAGAGGAAAGAGATCCAAGGAGAAATGAGACAAAAACAAAATAAGGCTGAAAACCACGTGTCTAATGCCCTCTCCCCCACACTCTCTGTTTTTGGAACTGCGTGTCCAGGCAGATTAAGGTGTGCAGAAGCAGCAACCAGAGTTGGCCTGGCATCCTGAAAGAGCACACAAACCGCCTACAAGATTTGACTTCAGGAGCGCCTGGATGACCCGCTGCCCAAAATAATACCATTCATCCACTGGCTGATGCTTAAAGTTCCGCTGTCTGTGCTTCATTTATTTTGGAAAGCACTGTGATGCCTACTGACATGGCTCTGGGTTAGGGACTCTTCTAGCCTGTTTGCAACCATTGATAATTTCCTTGTGGGTGACTTTCAAGGTCTTTCCTGGCTGCTGGCTTGGACCCAGGGGAAAGAAGATAAAATATAAAGCTAGTAGACACCTGAGCAGGAAAAAGAATCAAATCAGAAAGCTGAAGTTATTGAGGACAAAATTGGCCTACTCAACTAGTGCTCCATCCTTGTGAAACCCAGGCTTACAATGAATATTTGATCTATATTTAGAAAGGACTGAAGATGAAAAAAAATTACATTTTGATTTTATATTTATAAAATTATATATGGTCCTCCCAGACTTCCACATATGTGAGAAGCAGTATTGTTTGGTATTTAGGAGAACAGAATTTGGGGCCAGACTCCTGGGTTTAAACCCAGATCTACCACTTACTTATTAACTGTGTTTCTTCAGATCAGTTACTTAACCTCTCTGTTCATCAGTTTCCTCATTCACAAAATGAGGTTAATTAATAGTATTTACCTCGTAGGATGTATGTAAATGTATGTAAAGCCTCCTAACAGCATCTGGTCCACAGCAAGTCCTACCATGTGTTAGCTGTTGGGCCTGAATTGGGTCATACATTCGTGCCTCAAGCCTTCATTACCAAGAGAGGACGTTTGCCAGTCATTCCTCTCAAGGGCTAGAGATCACCTGCTCTGAATCACACAACTTCTCAGAAGAACATCAATAGTAAATAAAGTTGGTTCCACCTAGAATAGATGAAGAGGGTAAGTGGTGGCTGGGCAGGCAGTTGACAGTGGTTGCTACCGGAATCACACCCATCAGTCCTTATTACGGCCCCATAACGCAGATCTCAGCATCCCCATGCTACAGAGACTCTAAGGTTCAGAGCGGTTGACGTGCCTAAGGTAATGGAAGTAGCAATGGTAGGGCTGGTACTCTAGACCAGGCTGCTTGCAAGTCCCGTGTTCTCGCCATTATGCCCGTCAGCTCCACTTTAGTGGACCGTCCAAGGCTTCTCCAAGTCTCCATTTGCACAGCTTTCCTTTAGCCCTAGGCAGGCCTGTGTGGAAAGGATGTACGTCCTTGTCTCTATGCTACAACTTAGGATAGTAGGAAGATGGGAGAAGTGGGTGAGAAGGACATAAAAAAGAGCCGCAAGTTCTTCAGTTCTTATTATTAATACATCTATAAAACGAACTAGGTTTGAGCCTCATTTCACTCACAACACTCACATTTTTTTTCCCTAAAAGCTGAAAAGGCATCAGAAGTATCTTAGGTGCTTACAAATAAGAAAGAAATGATACGAATTTTGATGCACTTTTGATAGACCTTGACTTATTTTTCTAATATATTCCATGATGATAAGTCTTACCAAGTTCTCCTCTTCCTGACTTAGTGTGTGCATTTTATATGTTAGCAAGAAATCACCTGTTCCTTTCAGATGTCAAGTATTTTCCCATGGAATCGTTTGTGCTGTTTTCTTATGATTATTTTAACCTCTTCTCCAACAGTGGTCCTGTCTCTTCTTCATTCCTAATTTTAGCAATTTTTGCCTCACATTAGTGATTTTTGCGCCTAATATTCTGCTTTCATATTAGTGATAGCTTTGTCTTCCTTTTTTTCCCTTAAAATGAATCAAGTTTTAGATGATTTGTTTGTTTATTGCACTTACTTCTACTGTTATTTTTATTAATTTTTATTTTCTCTCCTTTTCTTTTTTACTTTAATGTTGTTTCTCTGTTTTACAAATATGAGAACTAGGTAATTTTTAAATAGTTTCTTTTTTGTAATGAACATATGAAAAGCTTTGCTGACTAGGCCACATGTCCTTCTAAAATTTACTGCATCCCATGGGCTATGATATATATTTTTTCCTAACTATTATTTCAAGTACATTTTTCCCCCTATACTTTGAAAGGCTCGATGGGCCCAAAGCTATGTAGAACTCACTCCATCATCTGAAATATCTTTTGGTCTAACATGGTGAGAGTTCCGTAAACAGCTGGCACTGATATAGGATTTATAGTAACAGCAAAATCCCCAAGTAGCAGAAAAGAAAGTGTATTCATACGACTAATCCTTCCTGTCCTCTGCAATAGGAATCCCACCCAACCACTGAGATCACAGGAAGCTGCAGATCCAGCTCAGAGACCTTCTGGATGAAGACATGTGGTTAAATAGAATATTCAGAATATTCTAACTCCTTCTTTAGAGATCTCTTCTTCTAATTGCTTTGCCTATCTGAAGGACTACACACAGTTTATCCTTTCATTCATGCATTCCTTCTCCGTAACTTTCCTTAAACACCTCGCTAAGAAGGAAATCACCTCTCCGTTCCATTCAAAGTTACAATCTACAGGTTGATGTCTCTAGACACAGTGTGGAGTAAGCAGTCGGGATTCTGCCGCTGTGTGATGAATCAGCTTACGTCATTTCTCCTCCAGACTGGACAGCTTCCTTTGTTTTCATAGCTGAATCAGTGAGGTTTTTCATGCTACCTTTCATTGAGGGCTTACTATGTGCCTGACATATTAAATACTTTATATACATCATTTACTTAATCCTTACAACAACCCTTTAGACAAGGAAAAACATGCCTATTTTACAGATGAGGAAAATAAAACTCAAAGAAGCTAAATAACTCACACGATCTAGGAAGAATTCCTCCAAACAGAAAGTGGCAGAGCCACAGTTTAAATATGGGTCCACCTAACTCCAAAGGCAGTGCTCTTAGCCACTGGGTTATACCTGCCTTTTGCTGCACCCTAATCACATTGCAAAAGAGATTAGAGAACATCCTCGATTGCCTGAAATCTGTATACTTACCCGGTCGGTGTGCCCTCTGCCTTCAGCTGAATCATGCACGGGAATGCTGAACAGGACAGAACAGGACCTTGCTTTGAGCAGCCAGGACTACCCTCCACTGCACTAACTGTCCACCCTCTAGAGCAGGGGTTGACAAACCAAGGTCTACAGCTGAATCTGTCCCACTGCCTGTTGTTATTGAAAAAAAGCTTTCTTGGCACACAGCCACATCCATTTATTTATGTATTGTCTATGGCTGCTTTTACTCTATAACAGCAAAGTTGAGTCGTGTGATAGAAACTATGGTCCATAAAGTAAAAAATGTTTACGACCTAATCCTTTAGTAAGAGAAAACGTTTGCTGGCTTCCAGCCTGGAACATACTTGACCTCAGGTATATCTTGAAAGGTTTGGAATTTCATGGAATGGACTTGTGGAATTTTATGGTTTTTTTATCCGACGTACACACTTCCTAAGAACACCGAGCAGAGGTGCTCACACTTCTGTCCTTCCTTGATGCCACATCCAACCTGATTTAACGAGCACATGGGTGATAATGAGATGGAGAGAAACAGGTATTCCTCATTGCTTCATTTCCCACATTACTGACATGGGGCCTTATGGATCCGGATGGACAATGTGCTCAGTCTGTAAGTCAATCCATTTCCCAGCTTCAGCTTCTGGCACCTCACCCTGGGCTAGAAGACCCAAGACTCCTGCTGATCCCCGGATCCCTGCTGCTCTCACCTCACCCAGGAGAGTGGCGACCACCACCCAAATGCTCGCCTTAGGGACACTTGATCTGATGATCCAGACAGTAAGTTACCCAGGCCCTTTGCTGCTCCTGAGCCTTGGAGTCATGGCACCATTTTTCTCCACAAAGACAGAACATCACTAGAAGGCGCCAAGCCTAAATCAAGCAAGCAGGGGCATGAGGAAGGGCACAGCACTAGAGGCCTGTGATATACGGGACTGTCCTCTTCAAAGAGGGTCAGTCAGACTGGAGACAGAAAGCCTGAGAAATCATATGCTCCCAAATCAGAAACACGTTTACGGATATGAAGAGTTAGGCTTCCATTTGGCTACAGAGGCAAAAGAAGCCCTGATGGGGCAGATTTGGCAAAACAGAAGTTTCTCAGAGTTATACGTCATTAAAAATGGAACAGGCTGCTTGAGGAGGTAGTGAGTTCCCCAACTCTGAGCACATCGGAGCAGACACGACTCTCCCTCTGCCGGCTAAGAGCGACTCCAACATAGACTATGGACCCGGACTAGTAAAGCTGAAAAGTACACTCTAATCCATGGACCGATGCTACCCATGCCCCTCAGTGCGTTTGCTTTGAGGTTGCCCATACATGGTTTTCCATTAATTGATCTCCCAAGTGGATTAATGTGCTTTCAGGAGTATTTCAAGCCATAAATGTTCATTTAATCTTCTATATTCTGTCCATTGGTTTAACATGTGCACACTGTGGAGTCCTAGTTACTGCCACACTTTGATTTGGGGAGGCTTGAGTTACAAATAAAAAACACACATTAAAAAAAAAGTTTGCTTCTACTGGAGTAGAGCAGTATCGTGTTCCCATTCTTAACTTCACCCTACTATCTGCGTTCTTTTCTCCACCAAACTTTCCGACAACCCACATCAGTTCTTCTCCTTACTTTGAATGTAGTGTTTTTCTGAAACATGTACATGGTTTTGAAATCCCCCTGGATCTCAGAGTAGAGGGTGTTGTGTGTGCATACATGCATCTTTAAGGTGGCCCTTCATAGCCAGATGATTATAGTTGGGACAAAAGCAGCATATGGCCTTACCACCATCTCACACTCAATGCCTTGAAAGCCCTAGGAAGGCTGGGAACCATAGGGGAAGCTGCCTTGGTTGGGCAGAAAGCCACAAGGCTACATGTTTCACATAGACCTCCTGTTCCATGTTATTTCCTCTCTATCTTTCTGTTGCCAAACCACCAGAGTTCAGCTAATTCCTCCTCCAGCAGCGTCTCACCCAGTGCTGCAATTACAGTGGAGACAGAAATGGAGTTGGAAGTGAAGTAATGAGGAGGCAGAGAGAGGAGGCCACTGTGATTCATCCCTAAAGCATGTGGGGTCATTAAATGTACGTACGTGGTCCAGTAATCACTAATTTTACCCACTAAGTTAAAAAAAAAAAGGAGAAAGAAATGAAAATTAGGTGTTTGAAGAAAACTCTGCCTCTGTTGGTCTCTTCCTGAGGAAGCAGTTTGCTTAAGGGGGCATGCACATGTTCCGAGAAGAGGGCCAAACCTGTCATCATAAACAGTCCCAAGGTGCTATTTAGAACATCCAGAGCCAAGGCAAGGAATTTTTAACAAGATCTGGTTTTTACACTTTACAGTTAATATATGTGATCGTTTGGCCTTAGACAACAACACTTTAAAATGAGCTCCAGGCTATATTTGGCCACTTATCCTATGGCCTGAAACTTTCCAGGAGAGAAGAAGGTGAAACTATGACATCATAACCCAAGCATTTTGCTCACGGCCCGGTTTTATGGAATTTGCTTTTTCTGCTTTTCGGTAGTCACTCAGCACTGAAGTCCACATACTTCCCCTGAACCAGCTTCTCCTGACTGCTACACTCCCCAACAATAGTAGCATGGTCTTCCTGGCCTCCCAGACTTCCAATTGTTGCCATTTTTAACTCCTTTCCTCATTCTCTTCCACTCCTGCAATTCTTACCCCCTCCTCACTTCCAGCATCAAATCAAGATCCGCAGCTGCTGCTTCTTCCACAGCGGTCATCACCTCTTCATCCTCACAGCCATCGCAATAGTCCAGGCTATCCTCACTTACCTACTGTGTTACAGCAGCCTCCTAAGTGGCCTCCCTGCCTCCCTCCCCCATCCCCCTGTCCCATCCCCACGCTCAGCTCTCTCTTCCCAGTGTTCCTTGTGTCAATGATCATGTAAACTATGTCAAGGTCTTATTGGAGCAGAACTCATTTTCTCCAGCTGGATAATCCTTATCCAATCCTTAAGGTTCATTCCCTTTAAGAAACCTTCCATAATCCCCTAGTTATATGAATAAGATGTCCCTCTTAATACTCATAACTATATTAAAATAAGTGTATTTGCCTCTCCTTGCTGAAGACGTGGAGGTTTGAGATTGCCCATTTTCTTTCTTTGAATTCTCAATAGTTTATATATTGCCTGACATATACAGGGCATTTCAACAATTTTTTGGTAAATGGATGGACTTTCTCATGTAAAATTCAGTAGTAGCTCCATTGCCACCAAGCAAGTACAAACACTGTATACTGGCGTTCAAATCCTCCCTCCTTTATCTGGCCCCATCTCTAGCCTTATCATTCCCTATGCATTCATTATACTCAAGCAAAACTACATCCACTCACTATTCTCTGTCTTCTGCTGCTCTTTCCTAACCACGTGGCTTTCTTCTTGCTGCACCTTCAACCGGGGCCAACCTCTTCCCCAAACCTCTCTTTACATCCCAGCTCCCTTTCTTCAAAGTCGTGTCATATATTACTTCCATTATGTTCCCCAAATACAGCCACAGCTGTATGGATTCTCTCTTTGGTGTCCGCTCCTTTTCAATAGCATAAGCTTCCTTCACCTTAAAGTAGAGTTGTTCATATACTCAAGTTAGCTCCTGCAAATGCACCTTTTAGAGCAGAGACCATGTCCCTTAGCTCTATGTCACTACGACACGCAACAGAGTGACACACATGTATTCATACCCAATGCATGCTTATTCTATCTGAACAGATCATTTGAACCTGGCTTGAAATACTATTTTTATGCATGCTGCTCATTATCTGAGCCAAATTATCAAACAGAAGCTTGATTTTGGAGGAGTTCAGTCAAAACGGAAAAGGTTTCAAGCCTCCCTGTGGGTGATGTGTGTCCCATTCTCTTCTTCCTAGAGCCAAAAGCCATAAATCTGTGCAGTGCCTTACCCTCAATAAATATTTGATAAATGAATAGTTCTGTGGCTTATAATTATCACAGTCAATAATGACCTTCACTTTTATACATACATCAAAATTCACTAAATTCCCAAGATAGGCTCTTGAGAAAACTTGGTGGCTCTCATTTGTTTTATAAGAAATATAGATCACAATTCATTGTAAGGTAGGAATTGAAAGCTATTCTTATGTTATCAAATATGATCAAAATGAGTCAACTCTCTCCAAAACAATTGATGAGAAATACTGATTGCCAAGTTGAAGGACAAGCTTCATTTCCCTGAATCTAGAGGGGAAGACAAAATAAGAGGAGGTAGCAAATCCTGGGGATTCTTTGGCAAAAAAAAATTGAATCAATGGTGAGAGTTTACTGAAATTACACTGGGAAATCTATATTCTGATGACATAGTTTCAGAGAATACTCACTGCTCCTACCTCAGTCCCATGCCTAAATTACTACTCTCCCCACCACACACATGAGTCATTCAAAATCCGAAAATCAATGAGTTCACTGTCCCTTTGAGTCCATGTTCTCATTGCAGTCCTGCAGAATATAAAAAACTCCCGAATGTTAGCTATCTTGATTGTGGTGGTGGTTTCATTGGTGTATACATATATCAAAATTCATCAAATTGTACATCTGAAATATGTATAGTTTACTGTATAAGAACCATACCACAATAAAGATGTTTCAAAAAAAACTCCCAAGAAAGATAGGTGATAACCTTGAAATTTACCCACATAGGCTGGACAAATGGCAATTATATTTTTTTTCCTATTCCTAGGAAAATAATATTTTATGTAACAGGACTTGGAGACTGGATTCCACATCTCATTATGAAAGGATTTCTGTCCAGTGATTGTGGGATGTTCCATTCACCCAATATTTTCATTTCACTTTAGCTGGAAGAGCTTGGCTGAAGCAGGTAGGAGTAATACCTAATTCAGACTTCTCAATGACTTCTCAAGTCTCAAAGAGTTTTCAGACCCCTGAGTTGGGGGCATTAGCCCTTTCTCTAAAAATCCCTCCAAGGATGAGTGGGAAAAAATTGTAGTGCGAGAATTTTCAAAAAAAGGATTTGAGGGATCAAGGCATTTGGGGTACAAAATAACCTATCATTCAGGCCATCTTCAACATACATATTTTTCACTGGCTTCTAGACAAACACAACATTATTTCCACATAGGAGTGGGCAGACACTGCCTTAGTCATCTTTTTTGTACTGGTCAATGGAAAGATCCCAGGGGCAACTTGCCATTTGCCTGGGCACATTTAAAATTTCTGTGGGTTTCTCTAAATGTGCTTTTAATTCAATGCTTTTTAATTTAATACTGAGAACAGTTCAGGCACAAGCTAAGGGTCACCCCAATGCAGGTACAAACTGTGGAAGAGCTGTCTCAGTGAGACTTGATAAGGCCAGGATACAGGGAGAATTAAGGGCTGATTTGCTATTCTAGCTGACCAGTGAGGAATAGAAATAAAGAGGAGGACAATACTGGGAGATTCATCAGATAAGTGCACCGACTGTTCATTTTAACATATCAAGGACTAGTACACGAAATGGTACCATTTGCATCCTCTACCATGGGAAATGGGTTGATGTGTTCCATGTCTCACAAGGACAATACAGAAAAACTGGCGTTAGACCTCAAGTCTCCTGAGTTGGTCTGTGACTTCCAAATTTGCACTGCCTGTCACATCCTAGAGGTACAGTCAACCTGCAGAGGATAGCGATGAAGGAGGACACAAAAACTTGATTTTCAAACTCTTTGAGACTATCTTTCCTGCTCTCCTCATCTGAGTAAGAGGCTCTCCTCTGGGTCCCCACAGGACTTCCGTGTTTTCACATAGCAGCAATTGCTACATCATACTGTAACTGACATTTTATATTTCTTGCTCTTCAACCATACTATCAGCCCCTGAGGGGAAAAAAAGATACCATATTCTGCCTCTCTAGAGCTCAGCACAGTGTTTGACTTCTAATAGGAACTAAATACTTGTTGCATTAATGAACCGACTCTTGATTCTGTGTTGCTACAGAGGAAAATACTAGGACCAACAGCAGATGGCTTCAAGAGGAGCTTATTTCACCTCAATACAGGAAAGATCATTCTAACCAGAGTGGAACAGGCAAGGCAAGAAGTCAGAACGCCTGCGAACAGAGGTTGGATAACCACCTGTCAGGGTTGCTGGAGAGAAGGTGTCTGCTTCGGGTGGTCTTTAACTGAGGGATTCCATGAGTCTGTTCCGTTCCAGATCCCAGTCCTCATCATTTTTCTGAGACAAGGGTCTCTAGTGCCACCTTCCTGTAACCTGTGGCACTTTGTAAAGATCTGTCCTTGCCTGAGCTGGCTAGTGAACAAGCTGGTCTTATTCAGTATTGAGGCTGTGCGATTGAAAACAAAAGAAAAAACAGAAACAGAAACAACCCCAAACCCCACCCAGTTTAGCAGGAGAGGTGTATGGTTGGGATGTTGCTGAGTCTTTCTACTATTGAGTTGATTTGAGTTAGAAGGATGACAGTTGCCCACAGCCCACTAGAAGCGTTACAGAGAGGTCTCAAAACCTACGAGTAGAAGGAAACAGAGACAGATCAAACTGGACACCTTCTCAGAGCCTGACAGATCACCTGGACTACAACGCTCACATTCAGTCCTCAAAGGAGACGCCTGCAATCACACAGCTAGTGCCTGGTAGAGCTGGCACCAAGTTCCGCTGATTACAGGCCAGAATTCTTTTCATTACCCAATGCTGTGAAGCCCACTATAATATAACACTTAATTATACAGGTTCAGAAATACAAGTCAAAGCAGATCCCAAGGTAATAATAGATGCTAAAACTACATATGGGAAAAGCATGCTATCACATGGTTAACCCATGACGTGAGCACATTGTAAACGGATTGATTGCACCGTATTTTTCCCATCGAGGCCTGAGCTGTAATCCTGTATCGTGTAGTTCATCAGTGCTGCAAACTCCAAAACACATGATCTCATTAGAATCCAAACCAAATAAATGAGAGACACTGGGTCATCAGAGTATACAAGAAAGGCGAAGCGCACAAGCACAAGGCTTTTGGATAGACCAGCCTACTTAGACTGACCGACTACCCGGCCAAGTTATAATTCTCTCTATTTTTAAAGATGAGACTGGGGCTCAGAGACATCAAGTGGTTAACCTGCTGTGATATTGCCAGTAAATAACAGAGACAGGATTCAAATCCGGACTTATTTGGTTCTCAAGTCCAAGCTTCATCCCAAGGGATCAGGACATCCAGGACTGCGTGAATGAGTTTGACTTAAATAACTTTCCCTCTTTTGGACTTACATCATCTTTAAGGTCCATTCTAGTTCCAGAAGTTCTCTGATGCGACTTCCAGTATTCAAGATTTGAAATAAGCTCTTATATATATTCTATCCCAAAACAAAAAATGTAAAATATAAGTGTGCACACTGTTCAAACTTTCTAGATTACTTTCTTTTATATTTTCTGCCAGGATTCACTGAGCTAAGTTTGTCTGTTGTTGGCACCAGCAGAGCATTCACCATTCTTTATGTGCAGGATGGGCTGGCCTAAGTGAGCTATAGGCTGTGTACAGAGCGCTGTAAACAGCTGTTGCTTACACAGGCATCATCATTAATGTAGACCAGTCACCTAGTGTTGAAGACAAGGGTCATCAAGTGGATGGAGACCATCTCAATTCTATGTATTTAAGGCCTGAGCCTGTCCCTCTACCTTTGGTCCAGCTGACCTTAGAGGAGAGCCCGTGTTGAGAAAACCACCCATCTCTTCAAGGCACTGTGGCTGAGTGAGAACGTCCCAGCCTAGGGATCAGGGACCCAGCTCTGCAGTATTTACTGAGGCCTTTGCCCAGATGACTTCACCTTCAAATGAGCCTCAGTTTCTTCCTTTATAAAGTTCAAAATTAACCAACCCTCCTGCATTTATTATGAGATTGTGTGTGTATGTGTGTGTCAGTATAAATGCAATCAAATAATGAGTGTGCGAGGATCTTGCAGATTCCAAGACACTAAAGTACTAGGAGTTGACATTATTAGTCTCTCGAGCCAAAATTTTGCCTGACCTATGGATTCACTCGCCCTCAGAAACAGAGATGAAATTTTTGTTGTTGGCTTTATCTGTTATTTTTTTCAGTGGTCTCGTGGTAGGAAAAGCGTAGGTTTTGGTGCCATAAGGATCTGTTTCATCCCAGATAAAGCACTGGCCGGCTCTGTGGCCTTGAGGACATTTCAGATGATCTTTCTTTTCTTCAGTTTCCTCATTTGTAAAGTGGGGATAATAACATCTTGCTAATGGGGATATTTGAATTCACAATAACATCACTGAAGAGCTAGTACAGTGTCTGGTCCATGGCAGCTGTTTCGTAAATCAGAGTGGTTTCTGTAATTATTGACCACCCTTTCCAAATGACCAGTGACAAACAATGGGAAAGGAAAGATTCCTCCCCCACCTGCCAGGCCCAGCCCCACCAACCATCCCGGCTGCATCACTCACTTGCTGTGAGGACTAGGGTATCCATCCAGGGCTAAATGTGCCTCGGAAAACTACCACTGTGTCATTCTGCTTGTTTCATCGGCCACCACTTCAGCATGTCTGCTGCCACCCAGCAACTGCCCAGGGGAACTGCATGGACTTCAGAAAAGTAGAATTTCAAGAGATAGTAATTGGAAAATTCTAAGAAGCGAGGAGGGGAAACCTTTTTTAAACCTTCTTCCCCAGCAGTGACAATTGACAAAGGCACGAGGGGTTAAATGCTGGGACTGGGTCAAATTCAAGACTCCTGACGCTGATATCCAAGCATGTTCTCTTCCATATGATAATTTCTGTAAAACTACCTGGACCTTTGACTTTTTTTTGCCTCAGTATATCACCATTATTATTATTATTGAGAGTATTCAGAAAATAATTTTAAATTATAGAACTTTAGCTCTGAGGGACACCTGGAAGATCAGAGACTGCTCTCACTGCTCTACAGAACCAGAGCAATGAGAAGAGTCCAGAGAAGAGAGAAGATAATCAATAGTAATGTCAGGGAGCTCATTTATGGAAAGGCAAGACCTTTACTCTACATTTATTATCCACCAGGCTAGTGCGCCCATTCCCTAGACCGACTCCCTGTCTTCTGATGATGTAATGAGAAGAAAAACTAAAGATGTTAGGACTTACAGACTTAAGTGAATGAACAACCCCCTTAGTTTTTTTTTAACCCACCTTTAAGCTCTGCTCAGCTTTGCCATCAGGGATCTGGACCACAGTCCCCCAAGATCACAGTTTACATCTATAAAATGAAGACAATTGACCTAGATACCTAAACATCTTTCCTACTCCAAAAACCTATATTTCTGACAACTCATCCTCATTTATTGAGTTATAAGAAGAGCAAGTTGAAAGAATTCAAACACATCACCATCAGCAGTTTCTCCTGCAGTAAATCAGAAAAAACACATCTTGAATTTTGACTCTGTCAAGTGTCCCCCAGTCATTCCTCCAGATGGATTCTCACCAAAACAGATCCTACAGAGCCTGGGGGTTCAGTCCAACCTGTTGCACAAGCCCCTCCTCACCTGTATTTAAGCTGGTACACATGGGTAAGGTCGCCTCTCTCTGAGCTGATCTATGTCGGTGGATATTAGGACAACCTCTAATGGAAAAACATCCAAAGGGTTAAAAACAAAAAATAACATATGGCTGGTGATTAAGAGATGATTCAGAAAATCATGGAGAGAGTCATAGCATATCAGTTTGATGCTACATGTTATTAGGGAGAATGTATGTTTAAGACAGATTCTTGATAGGAGGACCAAAAACAGTAACTTTTGATCTGGAACGTTAGAGGGATGGTCTTTTACTTGTATTTTTGCTTATACCTTGTTTTTTGCTGTGTGTTTTCATATGTGTCTTGTTCTGAGTTCTTTTTTTTTTTCCAGAGGGGAGCAATTAAGTTTATTTTTATTTATTTATTTAATGGAGGCACTAGGGATCAAACGCAAGACCCCGTACATGCTAAGCACACACTTTATCACTGAGCTATTTCCCCCTGCCCCATTCTGAGTTCTTAAAAACAAAACAAACAAACAAACAAACAAAAACACTGAGGATGTTAACTGCGAATTTCTAAAGGCAGATGATTCCCCAAAAAGTTATAAGATTTAATTGTTAGGTCCTAATAGTCTCATTCAGTGAAAATGGAAAGAAAATACATAAAATAAGAGACTTATCCCCAAAGAGAGACCAGAAGAGCTACACTAATGAGGCCTGAAAAACCAACATTCAAACACTGATTACAAGTAGCAAAACAAAGTCAAGAGTGCCTTATGTCTGAAAGATCCCAATGTCCTGGCTTCCCAGACTCTGTGTTTGGATTCCAGAAAGAATCAGATTCTTTTTCAGAGAACTGATTTCTCTCTTTAAAGCCAAATCCCTGACTTGGATTCCATTTGTGCTTCAGAGTCCTGTCATGATAACACCAAAGACCAGAAGAATTTCCCCCAAAGAAATGCAGTCTCTAACGCTGATGGGGTTTCTTGTTATTCAGAGCAGCAGAGTTTCAGAGAACCTCAAACTGGATGCTCTCACACCAAGTGTACAGTGAGGGCCCTGTAAGTTTTGGGATGGTTCTCAGGCATCTCCCAGCAGGGATGGGATCCTGCCCTCTGCAGGAATTCCTAGGTAATAACTTCCTAAGGAGGTATTTCTCATTTAAATATAACCTCCTGGCAACCAAATATTTATCTAGAAGAAATTGGGAGTGGCCCTGTCCAATCAGGCACCTGGGTTCAGTCCATTACTCAAAAATAACAGGATTGTGGCATTTGGGGAACGCCTCCTCCCAGAAGTTTGCCAAGAAATAGCTCAGCAAAACCCCACCATCCACCCATCCTTGTCAACACGCCTCCCAGGGCATTATGAGTGAGTGGACAGCACCGCACCCAAGATCAAATCCAGGGCATTCTTGGCACAGATCCCCAAAGGCAAAGTCAAGAGCATGTGTGACAAAATCCTTGCCTGCTGCCCAGCTCATCACAGTGTGTGATGGAACTTGATACTTGCTGAGGGTAGTAGGTCCGTAAACCCCGAGGCCATTCTGGTTTCAGACTTTATCTCCGTCCAAGCAAATCTCAAGTGACTTTGCTCCATTGGAGTCTGAGGCCATTAATCAGTGTTGCCCTCAAGTGAATGATACTCAGATTCTTATATACGACTTGTCCTTTCTACACCTAGATCAAGCATCCAACACTTCTCACCAGGACTGATTCAAAGATCTGGTCAGATTTTTCTCAGTGCTCCAATCCATCCCACACACCACTACCAGTCTTGATCAGGTCCTCACCATGTCCTCGCCGTTCACCGAGTACACAGCTGTGCACCTGCCACGGACTGATGTTGTGCTGCAGGCTGTAAGGACGTGAGGATGCATAAAACCTCTGCAGTGAAGCCTCTGCGACTGCCACCAGCCAATCAGAATACAGACAGCCTCCTTATTCTGCCATCTGACCCTCTCCATGAACAGCCTTCCCCTCCCCGACCGCTCTCTGCATACTCCAGCCACCTAGGAACGTAGCCATGGTTTCTGAAACAACTTTCCACACTTTTATATTATCACACCTTTTGATAATACTCTTCCCCCAGTGTACGCGGCACCTGACTGTTCTCTACCAAAACTCAGCAGTCTGTCCCTTTAGCAAAAATTCCCACCCTGAAAAAAAACCATTACCTCATCTTTGTCCCTGTAATTCATTGCTTCTACCTTTCATTTAGGGTTTATTTAGGTCATTTAGGGTCATGCTATGTATTCTATGAAAACTAGATTTACTTTTTCTGTTTCCAATTAGATCTCAGGCTTTTTGAGGGCAAGACCGATAAATAATTCATCTCTCTTTCCCTACAGAGACTACTAGGCTACTGTCCTCCACTTGTTGAATTATCACATTAATACTGGGATTACAACTAAATCTTATTTCTAGGACCTGGGTGCAGCAATATCCAATTTACCATTAAGGAGAAAAAAAATGCAAGGGAAACACACAAAGACTATAACTATATGAAATAGCTGAAATAATGTTTTAATTGAAAAAATCAAAAATTATTAATTACCTAATGTTTTTAATTTTAAGTTAGGTTTTACACTAGAACCAGCCTCCTCCACCTGCTGCCCCATCAGATTTTAAAAAGTATAACCCTAGGTGTTGCAGGCGACGTGTACTGGGTATAAGGTCACTTCTCTGTGCATCCCTGTGGAGTCATCCCTTCTTATTCGTGCCTCCTGGTTGGTCTGAACTGGGAGTATCATCTCGTTCCTGGGAGTATTTTAACCTGCGCTTCCCCTGCTCTCAGAAATAGACTCCTATCTCCCACTAACAGAGTTTTCTCAAAACAACTCACTGAGTTCTTGTCCTATTGGGAAACAGGCTCCAACACTCCGTTCGTTTACCACGGAGTAACAGGCCTTGAGTTGAGGGAATGATTCACATTCTTTCCCTGTGGAACTTACAACGCAGATCTCTGGTCCTCAATGCCCCGCTCAGGGACCCAGTTGCTGTTCAGGCAGGAGCCATGTCTGAGTGTTTTGTAATACTTTGAAGGATACATGTAGAGGGCCACCTTCCTAATAAAAAAAAAATCAGAGCAAATTGGAAAGTAGAAAGGAAATAATATGTCTGGAGCACCCATAGCAGTCACCAGCTTGGCAGTGCTCAGTGTTCTCCTTTAATCCTCACAACTTTACAGGGTGGATATGACTAACTCCATTTTAGAGCTAAGAACACAAGTCTCAGAAAAGTTATATGGTAAAGCAAAGAGGTGACAGGCCTGGAATTGGAACCAGGGACTATGGGATCCTGAGCCATATGAACATTTTTCCACACGAAACTGCCACCTCCACCATCCCCAGCCTTCCAGAGTTGGCAGAAGCTCTTCTCCTAGTCTATGGCTCTGTCAATTAAAAGGATGTTTGGCTGCATATAACAGAAAAATCCCAACTACCATGAACCACACATTCTCGATACAAGAAGATCAGAAATGAGCAGTTCAGGAGTGGAACAGCAGCTCTGCAAAGTCATTCAGAAGCTAGGCTCCTTCCAGCTTCCCCTTCTGCCACCTCTAGGTTGGATCCTTGGATCCATGGTCCAAGATGGTGGCTGAAGCATCACATACACGTTATCAGCAGAAGGAGGAGGAAGTAGAAAGGGACAGAGGAGAGTGCTTCCTTGCCTTTTGAGAAGTCTTCTCAGAAGAGCCTCTCATTTCTTCTGCTTACATCTCACTGGCCAGAATGTACTCAAATGGGCACACTTAGCTTCAGGAGAGCCTAAGAAATGCAGTGTTTCAGTTAGATACACAACTGCCTCCAACAATTGAAAGATCCTCTTAGACAGAGAAATGGGAGAGTATTACCCCGGGCCATTTGTGTTTAGCCAGTATTTCTCCTGCTCGAAAGGCTAATTTAAAGGTTTAAAGGCAGAATTTTCATGATTCTAATGCAGAGGGGAAAAGTAGAAAAAGAAAATTGGGTCTCTTTTATTGATGCCTGAAGACGCTCTACAGAGAAGGTAAAAGTTGTTGCTTTTGCCTGAGTGGAAGGAGAAGATGAGGCAACCCTGGGACACTCTTTAGCTTGATGCCATTCTTTTTTTTTTTTTTTCATTAACATAACTTTATTCCACTGTCTTCATTGATATAACTTTTTTAAATTAAAAAAATTATGGTTGGTAACTTTTTTTTAAATAAATATTTTATTTATTTATTTTTTTGGTGGGGGGGAGGCAATTAGGTCTATTTATTTACTTTTAGAGGAGGTACTGGGGATTGAACCCAGGACCTTGTGCATGCTAAGCATGCACTCTATCACTTGAGCTATTCACTCCCATACTTGTAATGTTTTTTTAAATTGAAGTATTGTCAGTCTACAATCTTGTGTCAGTTTCTGGTGTACAGCATAATGTTTCAGTCATACATGAATATACATCTATTCCTTTTCATATTCTTTTTCATTATAGGTTACTACAAGATATTGAATATGTTTCCCTGTGCTGTGCAGTATAAACTTGTTGTTTATCTATTTTATAGATAGTGGTTAGTATCTGCAAATCTCAAACTCCCAATTTAAACCTTCCTATTCCTTTTTGCCCTCTGGTAACCATGAGTCTGTTTTCTATGTCTGTGAGTCTGTTTCTGTTTTGTAAATAAGTTCATTTGTGTCTTTTTCTTTTTCTTTTTAGATTTTGATGCCACCCTTCAGAAGCAAGGGCTCACTTCCCTACGAGTCCCACTACCCTCCTCACACTGACAGCCGCATGAGGACTCTGTGACCCTGTACACGCTGTAAGGATGACAGCCTTCACTACTTGTGTATGAGTCACAATACAAATAAAACTAAAACAAAAAGCAGGAAATTTTCATGAATGCTGGAAAGGAAAAAGGTTCTTTCAAGATTTATAGGTTTAAAGTTTTGAATAAGTTACATAAGACTGAACTTCTATCCTCGTTTGTTGGCTGTGCTCTGCAGTCGCCACACACCTGCACTTGCCTGCCTGTTGGGTAATCCAGTGCTGTCTATAATCTCTCTTGGATTTCAGTTGTTCTCAGGGTTTCTAATCCTGAGTCCTGTGGAGTGTAGACTTACTTCCATAAATAATGATTAGTTTGGAAAGAAAAGTACTGTGCCACATTCTCTTATTTGCTGAGAGAGTATTTGGAGGAAGGAAGGGATGAGAAGCCAGGGAATTACTCCTTAGGAAAGACAGAAGACTGGACTCTTGTCCACCTCTCACCTCATTTCCACCTGATGTAGTATACACACACACACACACACACACACACACACACACACACATATATATATATACACACACACACACACACACATATATATATATACACACACACATACATACAATGGAATATCCCTCAGCCATAAAAAAGAATGAAATAATGCCTTTTGCAGCAACATGGATGGACCTAGAGATTATCATATTAAGTGTAGTTAACTCAGACAGAGAAAGACAAATATATGATATCATTTATATGTGGAATCCAAAAAATAATAATACAAATCTTATTTACAAACCAAAAATAGACTCACAGACATAGAAAACAAACTATGGTTCACATAAGGGAAAGGGTGGGGGAGGGATAAATTAGGAGTTTGGTATTAACAGATACACATTACTACATATAAAATAGATAAACAACAAGGACCTACTGTGGAGCACAGGGAACTATATTTAATTTCTTGTAATAACATATAATGGAAAATAATCTGAAAAAATATATATGTATGTATATGTATAACTGAATCACTTTGTTGTATACCTGAGACTAACATTGTAAATCAACTACACTTCAATAAAAGTGAAAAAATATATATATACCATCTTTGGTGAGGTAAACTTCTGTTGGATGGATAATCTAGTAGTCAGGCAAATCTGAACAAAGAATAATTTAACCTACTTCATACTTATTTGGATGTTTTTAATAAAGAGAAAATGAGAAATAATATGAAATTAAAAATATGAACTATATGGCTGGGTCCAGAGAGTTTAGACTAAGAGAAGAGCAGGGGGATAAAAAAAGAGGAGAAAGGAGAAGAATATGTTAGTTGAAGCTGGAAAAAAATACTTATCAAACATCAGCTCTGGCCTATTTTCTCTCCTCTGGTTCCATCTTTCCTTTGGTCTGCAGAATACATGCATAAAAGCTCAAGTTTGGCCACCAATGTCAAACTTTCCCAAAAGAAAAACTCTCATTGGTCATAATATTCCTTGACTCACTGTTCTCATTTCATGGGGGCAATACTGGAAAGGAGGTTATAAAATCTCAGTTATAAAATCATTGACCCACTAATTATTAGAGAAATGCAAACCAAAACCACAATGGGGTATCACCTCACACCAGTCAGATTGGCCATCATTAAAAAGTCTACAAATAATAAATGCTAGAGAGGGTATGGAGAAAAGGCAACCCTCCTACACTGTAGGTGGGAATGTAAATTGGGGCAGCCACTATGGAGAACAGTACAGAGATTCCTTAAAAAATCTAAAAATAGAGTTACCATATGACCCAGTAATCCCACTCTTAGGTACATACCTGGAAAAGACTAAAAGTCTAATTGGAAAAGATACATGTCCCAGTGTTCATAGCAGCACTATTTATAATAGCCAAGATATGGAAGCAACCTAATGCCCATCAATGGATGACTGGATAATGAAAATGTGGTATATAATACAATGGAATACTACTCAGTCATAAAAAAGAATAAAATAATGCCATTTACAGCTACATAGATGGACCTAGAGATTATTTTATTAAGTGAAGTAAGTCAAAGAGAGAAATATAAATATCATATGATATCACTTATATATGGAATCAAAAAAATGATGCAAATGAACTTATTTACAAACCAGAAATAGACTCAGAGATATAGAAAACAAACTATGGTTACCAAAGGGGAAAGGGGTTGGGGGGAGGGATAAATTAGGAGTTTAGGATTAACATATACACTACTATATATAGAATAGATAAAAAAATAAAACCTTTTGTATAGCACAAGGAACTAGAGTCAACAACTTGTAGTGGAAAAGAATCTGAAACATATATATATTAATATATATATTTATTAATAATATAATATATATATATAACTGAATCACTTTTCTGTACTCCTGAAACTAACATGACATTGTAAATCAACTATACTTCAATAAAAATAAATAAACAAATTAATTAATTAAATAACTTGGTTTATCCAAAAAGAAAAAAAAAAATCAGTCCACAAGATGGCAGAGACTTTAAAGATCATCTAATTTAATCCCCTTTCATGTTACATGGACCTAAAATAAGGTTTTGAGAGGGGAAACAACTTTTTTCAAGGACAAGAACATTGAAGATAGAATATATAAGAATTCAGATTGTCTTATTCTCAGCCCAGAGGAAGAGCTCCTATGTTACATTCTAAGTAGTCACACTCGTTTACCCAGGATTAACAAAGGCAAGTGCTCTTCAGTATCAGGGTGAATGACTTACTTCACTTAGAATGACATTCTCCAGTAACGTCCATGTTGCTGCAAATGGCATTATGTTGTCGCCCAGAAAGAGAAAGAAAAATACCATAGAGATCGCTCATATGCAGAGTCTGAAAAAATTTAAGGAAAAAAATAAACAGACTCATAGACATAGAATACAAACTTGTGGTTGCCAGGGGGATGGGGGGGTGGGAAGGGACTGGGGTTTCAAAATGTAGAATAGATAAACAAGATTGTACTGTGTAGCACAGGGAAATATATACAGGATCTTGTGGTGGCCCACAGTGAAAGAGAACGTGACAATGAATGTACATATGTTCATGTATAACTGAAAAATTGTGCTCTACACTGGAATTTGACACAACATTGTAAAATGACTATAACTCAATAAAAAATGTTTAAAAAAAATATCAGGGTGAATGAGCTAAAAAGAGAGCCCTCCCCATCACCCATCCTACCTCTCCATGCCTACACCCACTCCATCCACCTCCCATACGTGTTGCCTCCATGCCTTAACTGAAGCCCTTCTCATGAACTTATGGGAACTTCATAGGTCTCTTAGTTTGGTGTAAAATGTCACACCATCAAGAGGCACATCTGATTTCAATACCGCCAATCTGTTTCCATTATCACTGATAAGGCCTTGTGTTTATATAATGCCTTTCCCCAAGAAGCCCAGGGTGATTTATGAACATTATCTCATTACACAAAAAGTAATTATCCTAAGAGATAAGTGGGCAATTTTATTCATTTTACCTACTGAGTCAGACCCGTTTCCCAGAAGTTCCAGGAACTGTCCTATGATTTAGAGCAAGGGCTTTTAAACTAGTTTTAACTGCGAAACCATTCACTCTTAAGAGATGCCCAGTGCAAGTGACAGAAAACAGCAGAATTACTCTAACTCCTTCAAAACACTTATTGACATCTCAGTACAAAACTCATCTCCATGTTGGTGTCCCTCCCCTTTTACGTTTAGCAGGCCATGTTGCCTATTGAGAGTTCCTCGGAGGTACCAGTCTCCCTCCCTCCTTCACACACATGCTTCTCTCTCTCTGGGTACTCTCCATAACCTCCTTCACCTTGTCAACTCCTATTCATCCTTCAAATCCCAGTTTCAGAATTCCTTCCCTAGAGGAAACTTCCTTCATCTTCACCTTCCAATTTGGTGTAAATCCTATACTAAATGCTCCAGTATGTGGTTGGCTACCTCTCAGATGGCCTCCAACAATGGCTACTTTCTTTCTTTTTTTCTTTTAGCTTTTTCTTGTAGACAATATTTTTAAATTATATATATTTTTATTGAAGTATAGTCAGTTTACAATGTTGTGTCAATTTCTGGTGTACAGTACAATAAACAGTTCAGTCATATAGGAACAAACATGTATTTGTTTTCATAATCTCTTTCACCATAAGGTACTACAAGATATTGAATATAGTTCCCTGTGCTATACAGTATAAACTTGTTGTTTATCTATTTTTTATATATTAGTTAGTATCTGCAAATCTTGAACTTCCAATTTATCCCTTCCTACCCCTTTCCCCTCCTGTTAACCAAAAGTTTGTTTTCTATGTCTGTGAGTCTGTTTCTATTTTGTAAATAAGTTTGTCTGTCTTTTTTTTTTTTTTAGATTCCACATACGAGTGATATCATATGGTATTTTTCTTTCTCTTTCTGGCTTACTTCACTTAGAATGACATTCTCCAGGTTCATCCATGTAGCAGCAAATGGCATTATTTTATTATTTTATTTTTTATGGCTGAGTAGTATTCCATTGTATAAATATACCATAACTTCTTTATCTAGTCATCTGCTGATGGACATTTAAATACGCATGTCCTTGTGTGACAGCCTCGAGTGTGAGCTGGATTTAGAGACTTGCCGCCAGTGAATAGACATAGAAGAGGTAATGAGCTGTCCCTTCCAAGATTAGGTTACTTGAAGATTGTGGCTTCTACCTTGCTCAGCCTCTCTTGTTTTCTCTCACTCTCTCCCTTATTCCCTGAGAGGGAAGCCAGCAGCCATGTTGTAAGTACCTTAGAAAAGACTCACATGGCAGGAACTGGTATCTCTGGCCATCCTCCAGCGAGGAATTGAGCTTGCTGACAACCATGTAAGGGAGACTTGAGATGCTATGGCCCCAGTGACTTGACCCACAGGACCCAGCTAAGCCACACCCATATTCCTAACCCAGAAACAGAGAAATAACAAATGATCTTTATTTTATGCTACCAAGTTTTGAAATAAGTTTGCTGCATAGCAATCGATAATTCACATGCCCCATGTATCTCTTCTGCAAAGCACTTTCACTGCTGTAATTTTATACTTACTGGTATGACGATTTGACTGCCCCTTGACTGTGAGCTCCACGAGGGCAGAAACTCCCCCTTTAGCACAATGGCATCCCAGTGCCCAGCCCGGCACTTGGTAATGGCAAATGCTCAATAAAGTCAGTTGTGTGAATAGTTTATCCCAACCATCGACTTTTCCCATAGCCAAGCAGGTACCTCAAATAATAAACATGAAGAGCATCTTCCACTCATGGGCTCATGGTCCCTTCCTCTTCGCCCCCTCCCACACCAGGAACACCCAGTTGGGTCATCCTATGTGAAAGGTTCTACTGCAGCCAAGTCTCCTCACACCTGTGCCCTTCTTTTCTCATCTACTGGTCCAGCTCAGGTCATTAGAATTTTCCAACTCTACCCTGGGAGAATCTGAGACTCTCTCCCTTAGCCACCCATTTTTTCTAGTTGTTTCCTCCAAATCATCTCTTACATTGTCACCATCCTTCCTGAAGCAAAATGCCAAATGTTTGAGAAGCCTCCTCCCAAACCTTCAACATCTCAGATCTCAAGATGACTAAAGCCCAAACAGCTCATATTATTATCCAAAACCACTCAGAAACTTTCACCATACCTTCTCAGTGGCTGTACCTGAGCCCCAGGGGAGACTTGGCATGATCACACAAGTCAGGCATTTATCTGCTTATGCCCGCATTGCCCTACTCCTCACTCTTTCTCTGCCCCAATGCTGCCCATCCTATAAACGTCTGCTCAGATTCCACAGCCCTGGAAGACCTTCCCGTATCTCCCAGGAGAAATCCTCTCTCCCCTTCCTGTGCCCACAGCATGGCTGGCTCTCCACCAGAGGACTAATCAAAGCCGGATTAAATTGTCAGTGTGTGGGTGTCTGCCTTCCCCTGAGATCGTACACATCCTGGGGACAGAGTCCTTGTCTTGTCACTTTGTCATCATCATGCCTGCCACGTCACCAGAGCTCAGGAAAGACAGTGAAAGTAATCGAATTACTACTTGGAAAGAACATACATTTAGGGAGCTGCTTTTTATTTTCAAAATGCTGCTGGGAGAACAGATTATTAAATCAGTGGCTTTTTTTTTTTTTTGAAAGCAAAGAGACCACAAACCACCTTTGAAGCCAAGAAAAAGATGTGATTGGAGGGCAATGAATCGCTACCTTTAAACCTCCACTGAGTTTGGAAAAACAACAAAACGTCAGCTTCCACCAGATCATTTCTTTTTTAATTAAAAGTTAGTGGGATTCTTTTGGAGCACTCAATTTTCTGGTCAAGTCAACAAAAGGTAACCAATGCCATCCACACCCCCTCCGCAGTCCTCCCACCCCCACTCCTGGAGTTAGGCAACCCTTGGGGGCGGCAAACACTTCAGTTGTTTGCTCTGTGCTCATAATTAGATTGTCTAGACAGGAGATGTTGCTGGAGCAATAAGGAACTATTTTACAAGGTGTTCCGCAGATCCACACTTATAACAGTGATTAGAACACACTGACAGACGCCAAGCCAGCAGAATCCGCCTGGGCCACGGGCTGGTTTCACCCAGAGCCGATCAGAGGCCCTTTGAAGCTCTTGTCTGAGAAAGGAAAGCCAAATTAGAACTCTGGGGGCACGGAGCAGCTCGCTGGCCTTTGGAGCCAAGGGAGCAAGGCTGACGTGATGATGGAGTAATGTCTGGGATGCCCTCCTCCCGCCTTCCTCGTGCAGCTCCTAGCTCCCGCTGTCACCAGCATCTCCACAGACAGGATGACGGGGGACCACCTCCAGTGGTTTCCGAGCCTCGCTCCTGGAGCATCACCTAGCCCTCATTTTTTGCAGAATGCAAATTTTAAACAGTGTGGAGAGATAAATATGCAATGCCTACTCTTGCAGGAAGACATCTGTTAGCCTGACCTTCCCTATCAGCTTTTGTTGGCATCTCATTGTGACAGCAACAGTATTTTCCAGCAGAAAACCTCTCTGAGACATTTTTTTAGGAGTAATTGATTAGGTGAAATCACTCAGCCCTCTAAGATGAATGATTTGGGGGAAAATTGCTACAAGAGAGTATCACAAAAGCATGGATTTCAAAACAAACAAACAAAACCAAAAAAGCAAAAAAAAAAATTTTAGAGATTTTTATAAAGGAGGAAACTGAAATTTAGCAAGGGGAGGAGGCTTTCTCGATCAGGAAAGTGGATCAGGACCCAGGTCCCTGAATCCTAAACCAGTGTCCTTCCCCCAAACCTCTCGCAGAAGCTTGCATTCTTCAAGTGCTTTCTAACTACTGGATATTTTTTCCAAGCATTTTATATGCATTATCTCATTTAATCCTCAACACAGACTAAGATAGTAGTACCCTCTCCAGTTTACAAATGAGGAGACCTAGGCATGGATTGTGGTGTGACTTGCTCTATGTCACTCAGATGCAGATCTAGGATTGGCTCTCAGACAGCTTGACTTCAGAACCTGCTCTCTAAGCTCTAGACTAGCTACACTCGGCCTCCTCATTACAGACTTCAGATGGGAACAGAGGTCACGAAACGGGTCCCACTTACCTTCAACAATTACATTTGAAGACCAGTAACAAAATAGGTACAAGACAAAGGGAAGAGTTGGAATCCGAGGATCTCACGGTT
This sequence comes from Vicugna pacos, assembly GCF_048564905.1. Lineage (NCBI taxonomy): Eukaryota > Metazoa > Chordata > Mammalia > Artiodactyla > Camelidae > Vicugna > Vicugna pacos. The sequence continues at coordinate 56,941,174 of NC_132987.1, read as the reverse complement.
CAGACCTCACCATCATCCATTTACATGATTTTATACAAGATCCTTGACCACTCGGAGTCAGTTTCCTTACCATTGTCTCTTGTGGGCATATTTTAAAAAAAACAGAAGAGTTAGCAAGCAAATACGGATTTTTAGAACTCTGCAAGTAGCAATTATTTTAGCACTTGACAATTTACAAAAGACTTCTACATCCATCATTTAAATTATAATGACTTACGTGTTAGGCTTGACAGGGATTTTTATTCTTGACATTCTATAGATGGGGAATTGAGAGCCCAGGAATTAAAGTGAATTGTCCAAATTCAAACAGTGAGAAAATTGGTGTGGTTAAGATTAGTCATAGCTTTAACCTCACGGTTAATCTTGTAGAAACTGAGTTTTCCTCTTCCTCCTCCATTTTTCCGGGAGGTTACAGACACAACAGGATTATGAAAATTCAACTTTAATTAAAATCTGGGAATGAATCCAATTATGATACAAGTAAGATTTAGTGTTCTCATCTTAGATAAGGAACAATAGCAAAAGCTACATACTAGCAACTAGTTAAGCAAGTTACCCTGTAGGATAAACCAGGCCTTTTCCCATTTCCTGGTTTGTGTCTGGTGAATGTTCTAATTCTAAGGGACTATTCCTTCAGCTCACAAATAAATGACCCATAGCCTGTAATTATCTCTTGCCACCACTCTCTCCCTTCACATTAAGCCAAAGGCAAAACCGTGAATAAAACAAAACAACTCTGTTTTGTCAGCAAAGTACCTGGGATACGCTGGTGCATATGCTGCTAAGTTCCAACAGTCCTCTCTGTGGCTTCTTAAGAGAAGCAGAAGCTGCATTAAAAGGTTATCTTCACCCAGAGGGACAGACAGGAGGAAAGGAGAGGACAGAGGATGAAAAAACAGAGGCAAGATCATAAAAAAGAGGGGAGGGAAGGGCAAAGAAGGGAAAAGGAGGGGAGGAGAGAGAGAAATAAAGGAGACAAAATAGTATTTATTAAAGAAAAGAACACTGGACAGGAAGTTGGAAGAACTGATTTTGAAACCTAACTCTAATACTAAATACTAATGGTGCCTGAATCCCTGAACCCCTCTTGGTCTCACTTCTCTCATCTCTAAGATGTCGTCAGTCAGCGGTAGTTATTCTTGGTGTTGAAGGTCAAGTCGCGTTGAGAGGCAGAAGCTCTTGACGAACGGTGTCAGCATCACCACCCACAGCCGGCAGGTGCTAATGTTGTCGCTGCATTTTCTTTTAACAAGGGAATTTATTCACTCTGTTGAGGCTTTCCTCTGGAGTCAGTTTATAAATATTTAGGAGCTGGTTTTCCCTTGCCTCTTCCTCCTTTCTCTGCCTGCTGCTGCCTGGCCTCTGACTTATAATAGTGACTTAATACCCAACCAAGAAGGGCCAACTGACTTGGAAATAACGATAGCAATCAAATTAATCTACTTAGTTCCATGTTAACAAAGGCTTTTATCTGGGAGAAAATCAGAACTTGTTGACACCTGATATGTATGAGGCATATTACAAAGTGCTCTCAAGCTATCTCATTGGAGCCGCCCAACAAGCCTGTTAATGAAGAAGAGTGACAATACGAATGACCTTTGAGAGGTAAGGGAACAAAGTTCACAGCTGTAAAACTGGGGCTGAAATCCAGGACTCTACCCCAAGTCCAGAGCTCTACTAGGGAAGCTTGCTAAAAAAAACGAAGCAGAACTTTAAAAACCACCCCTTTATCACACTATGTTCCTACCCCCGGGGGCCCAAAGAAAACCCTTTAATTTTTAACAGCATGTCAGCCGCTGGCACAGGCTCCCTTACTCTAACCCCAGAATGAAAATCTGAATCAAGCAGCACAAGTGAATTAGGAGGGCGGGAATTACATCAAGTCTGTGGTAATAACTGGGTGCCTCATGATAAATAAAATAAAATATGTTATAAAAAATGAAATTTGTCCGATAAAGCTAATGAAAGAAGGGAGGTGAAGGATGAGAGAATGTGAGGATAGTATGATTATGCAAAGTCCTTATGTTTCACAATGGAGATTTAATATACATTATTGATGATGGCATATCAAGGGGAAGCATATTATGTAAATAACTGATCACTGATGTAACTAATGATGATAATTATAAGCAACTTGAAAAAATGAACGATAGAGAAGTATAAAAAGAAGATGAAAAAATGGGTTGTAAATGAGTGTATGTTAGGAAGTCAAAAGACAATATTCAAAAAAGATAGCATTAAAAATACTGTGTTAAGTTACATTTATAGTCACTAGTAGAAAAAGACTATAAGTCTTATTAAATGAAAACTGCACACAATGAAAAGTAAAAAGGTATATAGAAAATATGGTAATATATTTAGAAAAATACAGTCATACAGAAATCAAGATGGCAGAACTAAGATCGTAACTGTCATATCAAAATGTGTAAATAGGTTCAACTTAACAATTAAAAGAAAAGACCCTCAGGTTGGATCACAAAGTAAAATTCAACTATATGCTGTGTACAACAGCACATCAAAAAATAAGCTACAGCAACGGGAACACTTTCCAACTGGTTTTATGAGGCCAGCATAACCCAAACACCAAAATCTGGCCAAAACATTACAAAAGAATAAAAAAAAGTAGACTAATATCCTCATAAACGTAGACACAAAACTCCTTAATAAAATACGAGCAAACTGAATTCAGCGATATATAGAAAGGGCAATAATACATCATGACTAACTGTGTTTATCTTAAGACTCAAGGTTGATTTGATATTTGAAAATCCTAATAAAAATAGCACTTACTTTTTTAAATTAGGCAAGCTGATGGAAAAATAAATATGCATAAGTAAACATAAATTCTTAAAAGAAGAAAACGATAGGGGAGTAACTACCAGATATTAAAATGTAATAAAATGTTACAATAATTAAAACCATTTTGTACTTTAATAAGCAGGTAAATGGAATAGATAATCCAACAATAGACACAAATACACATGGTAAAATATATATGATAAAGGGGAGATACTGGAGTACCAAACAAACGATGCTGAGAAATCTAGCCTGCCATCTGGATGAAAAATAAAAAATAAAGACATTTTTATTCTTATAAATTTACAGACTGTTTCTCAAAAAAAAAAGCAAAACATGAAACTGCTGACTATTACCTATGGAGATACCTGTGGAGAACTGAGAGTCTGGGGCAGGAGAGAGATTTTCTGATAGTAAATAATTTTTGTGAAGTTGAAAAATAAATGTACAATGTGCATGTATTATTGAGAAATCCACCAGTTCAAGGAGTTAAAGAACAATATCAGTCATTTCCAGTATCCATGAAAAGAGCAAATGAAAAACAGTTCTTTGATGTGATATGCTTTATGTAAGGAAAACCAATCATTTAATCCACCTATGCTTGTTTCAGTATTTTAGAAAGACTTTTCAGTTCTTACTGCATACCAGGCCCAACGCCAGGTGCTTTAATAACATTGACAATGACAACAAAGGTACCTGCCCTCCAAGAGCTCACAGTGCCATGGGAAGAGTTCACAGTCGGAGGTTGAGGAGAAAGACGGCTGTCCTTCTGGCTTAGATTTAAAATGCTGAAGAACGTCAAGTCCTTCTGAGACCATAACAAGCACTTACTCAGTTCAGCAAGCCTCCTCTGCAGACCTCGCCAGGTCTCGTGGGGACTGTCAACACCTCTGAGAGACCTGATTTGCCCCCCACTAAGCTTCTAGGTGAGATCACAAAGGGGCTTCTTTTAAGAAGCGCTATTAGCCATCTTGGGTTCTGCCCATTAAGATTTACAGACTAATTTTCATGCTCAAAGGCATTACACTTTTCCCCACCTCCCCTCCTTTGGTTGTGTTCTTCCTTCTGTTTGGAATGTTCTTCAACTTTTGTTCTTCTTTGGCTAACTCCTGCCCGATGTCAAATATTAACTCAAGTGCTTCTCTGGGAAAGCTGCTCTGCTCTCTGCCACGCAAATTAGGTTGAGAACATTTCCTCCATGCCCCCACAGCTCGTTCCACTTTACATGTAACCATTCACTTGTCAGGTTCTCATATTAAAGTGCAAATGTACTTAAAATTGTATCCCTGTTGTCTGACATACAGTTAAAAACTCAAGGATTGTTTAAAGAATTCAACTACATATTCACTGTTCTCCCCTGGGTTCTCCCAGCTTACAGTACTGAACTGAACTACGTGGTTGTTTTTCCCGCAAGCCCCACACCTACGACACCACTTTCTCAAGTCTGAGACATCATACTCACTTGTCCAGGGACATCCCAGGGAAGGAAAACTTGCCCAGGCAGATGCGATAGACAGCACTCAGGGGAATCCTTTGCAACTGCACACAGCTAAGCATGATGAAGTCATATTTGCAGATCAAGAGAGTCTTGTCTGTGACCAGCAAAATCCTCTCCTTCTCATTGTTCCAGTGGTCTATCCTGTAAAATCACCACAGAGAAGAGAAGTCAATGGCATAATCTTTCCAAGTTAAAGATAACGGCATTCACTGAAACATCTCTGCTAACATGAGAAATGAAGAGGTTGGACCGTCTTGGAAGAAAGAGGAGCTGAAGAATGCCATTTCTTCTCTCTCACTCTCTCACTCTCCCATGACCAAGGGAGAAGGAAGGTGGAAGATAACAGGGAAATGTTTTATGGACACAGAGCTCGGAGATGATTACCATTAATGCGATCCAGTGGGGAAGAGCAAGATTGTATCATGTTGGCAGTCAACTGATTCATGCTCCTCCACATCTTCCCAGCTCTCTAGAAAAACTTCATAGAGTGCATCTTCCTCAAAGACACCAAAAATATCTCTCTGTTCTAACTCAGTCTGGACAACTCACTAAGCACTAGTTTATGCCAATCTCCAAAGTTTGCGCTGCTAACCAAAGACAAAAGGGAGATTTGAATACAGGTCTGCTGACTGCCACCCAAGCCATCACTATTTCAAACTCACTGTATCATTTCTTGTGGTAGAAATATAGTGTAACTAGTGAAGTAGGATTCTTATGAGCCAAAGACAAAGCAGACAATAGATGAGTGTTTCCTGAATTGATTTGCTTCAGATTTGACAGCCCTTCAGGGTATGCATGGAAAATTATGAGAGTTAAGAATCTCTCCGACAGTGAGGACAGAAAGATGTCAAAGCAATGGTTTCTGATGAAAAGAAAGTCAGCAGGGTCTGCAGTTCCTCTCAGCCACAGCACTTCTGCTGTCTGTCTGCTGCAGCCTTTAGTATATAGCACTGCGTGACTTTTACTATAATTGTTTCAGTACATGTTTCGTCTTCCCTAAGAGGCTGGAAAGGATGATTTGTGACCGATTCATATCTGAATCCCCACTACACAGCATCAATCTAATGTAAAGATAGTCTGAGCACCCTGCTCCCATCCATTCTCATAGTAATCACGGTGCTATTCCTAAAATATGAAAGGAATGATACCACTCCCCTGTTTACTGTATTACGTAGCATCTTTCTGATTTCAGGATCAAATCCAAGTTACGTGACATGGACTACAGGTCGCTGCATGGTCTGGCCTCTGCCCAGCGTCATCTCAAAGCACACTGAGAAAATTCATTGTCCAAGTCATGGTTCAAGTACCTCATTCAAAGAAGTTATCTTAAACCCCTATATTAACTCGTCCCTCTGTTACACTCTCTCAAAGCATGCTGATCCTTTTTCCTTTTCCAAACCTATTATGGTTTGTAAGAAGGAATGATATGTAAAAAGTTCAGCAGTGGGTACCACATAAACACTGACGAATCAGAATGAACACCCAGTTTACAGGGTGGGGCAATGCCAGTGAGTGTGGTCTGAGTATAACCCCTATGTGTCAGAGTGTGAGTGTGTGTGAGTGTGTGTGTGTGTGTGTCTGTTCTAGGAGGACTGCCTGTGAGGCTCTGTACTCTGTTCCTGTCAAATAGCCTGCACTAAATAAGTATCTGCTGAGTGAATAAATGAGTGTCAATCATAACCATTTTGGAGGCCTTTGGGCTGGGTGAGTGTAGGGGGTGAAAACTTCCAGCTCTACCAGTTACTAAGTCTGTAAGACTGGACATCGAGCCCGTCTGTAGCTCACATCCCTTATCTGTGAAATGGAGACGGTACTAATGACCATCTCACAAGTCTGGGGAGAGAATTAAGGGATATGATTCTCAGCCAAGGCTTTGCAAATTAGCAGTTATTATCACTGGCAGGGACCTAAGTGACTAGGTGACCTTGGGTAACCCCAATATATGCCATTCTTCAATGTAGTCAAGAGACAGACAGGCAAGACAGAGTTAGGAGTTAAATCAATGGGAGGAGGAACAGGAGGAGACGCGAAGGAGGGAAAAAGGGAGATGAAGAAGGAGGAAGTAGGGAGAAACACAAGAAGGAAGAAAAGAAAGATGAGATGGATGGAGACCTTGTTATATGACACATGCCAGCTATCAGGTATGCACAAGTATTAGCCCTACATGTCCCCACCACCCTTTGGGGAAGGTCACGTCTAAAATCAATCAGCTAGAATCCGGTAGTAGAGTTAGTGATGTAGCCGCCGAGAGATCTAGTTTAAACCTTGGTTCTGTGGCTTCCATCCACTCCGACAACGCTGCAATTCTCAACTCCCACTCCGCAGAGAGAAGGAGAGAAATCTTGATCATCTGTTTAACACTCTCAGTCTTAGTCAGAAAGAGACAGGGATTCAGAAACGTCTTATCAGATATCTACATACATTTCTCTAAATAGATTGTATCTACTTAGCAGCAAGTTATAAGCTGCTGCCTAATAAACCAGACTTGTTTTTAGTCTAAAAAATCCTCCAATTTTGGTTGAATGGTTTTACTGAAAATGTCAGCACTCCATAATGAGATTTATTTTAAAAGGTAAAGGATGGATTCTGAGGGGAGGGAAAAAAAAGAGAATTCTTTTTAGGAACACAGAGTGCTCTGCTGTGACACAGACTGCATAATTTACATGTCGGGAAAAGTCTGAATCCAAGTAAACACACAGGCTTATAAATAGTTTGGGGCCACCATCTCTAGCTCCTGGGTGGTATATTTATTTATTTAGACTTCAATCACACCTTTTTTCCCCCAAAGAACTCTTGGAGAAAACACTGAATTTTATATCCCTAATATTAATATGTTTGGTTGGTGATAATATCCAGAACAAACAGAGGCATAGGAATAACAAGAATATACTCTTTGTGCCATTCACGGAGGCTTACAAAGCCCTTGAACATCAATGCTCTCGTTTAATCCTCCCAACAATCCTTTGGACTTACCTTCATTTTAAAGACAAGAAACTAAGGTCCAGAGACCCCTAAAGTGACTTGCCTGATGTTTTACACCTAGCAAGAAGTAGTTCAAAGACCTCAAACAGGTATGGAGACCCCAAATCCAGGGATAGTGTTGGCTTTACCCCTGGTACCACTCACCCCCCAGATAGAGGACCCTTCAGTGTCGTATGTGAAGATGGTAAAAGCCACCTCTGGAAGGAGCTGATGCGATGATCTCTGCCACTGCTGAAATTATTCTCTGTGGGAAACCTCTCCCTCCAAACACTATCCTTGACTGGCCCCTCTAAACTTTGACCACTTCCAGTAGTGCTCCCTATCGTAGGGGAAAAACCCACATTCCATCGAGTGATGCAAGCTAGAGACTCGGGCGTCCTTCTGGACCCATCCCATTTCCTCACTTCATATGCCAAGTCCTAAACACTTCACTGCCTAAACATCTCTCAAAACCATCCACTTCTCTCCAGACTTTCAGTATCCTAATCCAGTCTTCCCATATCTCCTGCCTGGACTATTGCAATGACTTTCTCAGTGGGCTTGGGCTACTAGTCCCTTGGACTTGATTTATGGACATATTCTCAGCTCCCCTCCAGTCTTGCCATGATTCTGTAATGAGGTAGACCTTTTAAAAACAATCTGGCCTTTACCCCCTGACTCTGGCTTCAAAAAGTTCAATGGTTCTTCTATAGCTCTTACGAGACAACAAAAATTTTTCACCTGGTCTAAGAGGCTCTGCAGGGTCAGATCTTCCCTATTTCTTCAACTTCACTTCCAGCCAAGCCTCTACATGCCATTCTCCTCGACCTTCTTTCAGCTTCTCACACTCACCACACCCACTTGTACGGAAGGGACTTTGCACATGTGGTTCCCTCTGCGGGATATGTTCTTCCTGATCTTTTTTTACCTATTTACCTCCTGTAGTGCTCAGCTCAATTACTCCGTACTCTGGCAAGCCTGCCCAGCCCTCTGTGACTATTTCTTTTCTTTCTAATGTACACTTTCATAGAACTGCACATTTTCAGTACTTATCCCAGATGCAATTTTACAGTTATTTCTACGATTACCGAATTAATGTCTGTCTCCTCTCTATCCTGTAAACCTCACAAAGACAGAAGCAGTTCTTAACATTGTGTCTCCAAGGTAATAGGTGTCCAAAATATATATCTGAAAAGAATTAGTGAAGAATTAACTATTCTTGTGCAGTGCATACTATATGTCTTGCCTCTTGCTGCTTGAAGAATGCTGTCTTCAGGTGTACATATTGAAACGCTCCCCCTCAAAGTAGCACATTTTCAAGAAATCATCAGTAACATCGGGAAACTGTTCATGCAGTAAGAGTGAGAAAGAGCAGGATACAAGATGTTACCTTCAGTATACTTCCAATTTTGTAACAACAACAAAATACATAGATTGGAATGTTAACACTGATGATTTCTGAGTGGTAGGATTTCAAGTGACTTTCTTCTCATGCTTTTATTAGCCAGAGTTGATTTTTTTTTTACAATAAACATATTCTACTTTGATGGTAAAAGAGATTTTTTTTAAATAAAAAGTTCACCCATCCTTCAGATTCCCAGCTTAAATGCAAAATATTTACAGAGGTCCTTCCCTCGCCTCCCTCACCTGCAAGTGGAAGTCATCCTTTTCTTTAAATACGCACAAGCCTCGGTCAGTGCCTCAGTTGTGGCCCTGGTCACAGTCTCCTTTAAATTACGGTGATTCCTGTATTTGTATCCCCATTCCCCCCACATTTGATGGGAGACCTTCTGGTGTAGAGACAGTGCCTTAGTCCTCAGTGGGTCCCCTCACTGGGCTCAGCACAGGCCAAAGAGAGAGCATGGTCTTAGCGACTGAGCAGAGCATGGAATAAAGCCTAAGACTCACGAAATTCATCCCCTCAGTGATGAAAGCCGATCTCTCCTGGCAGAGGATTTGCCACATCCCCCTCCCCGCCGCCGCTGTTCCTCAGCACTGCCATCATTTCCCGGCTTGATGGGGAAGGGGCCTAGACCTCACTGAAGTGGGAATCTAGTTGCTCCGGGAGACTTGCCTCCGTTTCCGGGGATTACAACAATTTGGCCAGCAGAGGGCAACAGCGAACTAGCAATGACAGGCGGGACGGGACCCATGGGAGCAAGTTTCCAGGACCCCCGCCTAGTTACTCAAATCGCCCCAGATGCCTCCCCAGTGGCCCCAGCCCCACGCCTAACAATACTCTCAGTTGCTCTTTTAAGGTTGTGTCAAATCAGTTTGTGGTTTGGAAATGATTTTTCTTCCCAAAATATTTTTTCTAATGTTACTCCCTGGAACACGTACACAGAAGCATGCGTGTTTGTGAGCGGACACACACACACACACACACACACACACACAAACACTCAGTAAAGAAATCTTCCCTAATATTGAATAGAGAGATTATACCTGATTTACAAATCAGTCTTCTGTCCTGTGCCCCTCTAGCCTCTTAGCATAACATAACCCAGCCCTTGGAAGAGGAAGACAGTACCTTGGCCAGCCAGAAATCTGCAACCCAGAAGGAAAACATTGCATCATTCATTCCACACTTACTCTCTGAGTACCCACTGGGTTCCAGGCCCTGAAGAGAACTCAATTTGAGTTTGCTATTCAAACATGAACACATGAAAAAATGCATGGCATTGAAGCAAAGCAATTGCCCTCCCCCTGAACTAAGTGAAATCTTATAAAACCTTTAGCTAAATAACCCGCATGCAATTCTTTCAATCATTGGATTACTCTTTCCCTGGGCCTCTCCAATTTGTTTAAAATAGGGGACCCTCCAAGTAAACTCAGTGTTCTAATAAAAACGTCATGTCCACAAATCTTCCCTGTTCCTGTCCCCTGACTTGACTTCCTGTGGTTCATTTTTTTCCCACTACCCCATGCAGCCAGTCAGGTACCAGGCCTTGTGCTCACTGCTGGGAAGACTGAGGGAAGCATTCAGATCTTACAGAATATGTAGTTCTCTAACATGTGAGGTAAAAGCATCTAAGGAAGAGTAGGAGTTAATGTGGTACCCAAAGATGTGATGAGACTTCATAATGATAACACAGATTGACAAGTCCACAGACTCAGGTACCCTGATTCCCAGCCCACTGCTCCCAGGGCTGAGGAGCAGGCACCCAGGCATCTGTTTGATGCTCTTAAAGAACACCCTCCTATCCACATCTCATTTCCTGCTCTTTGGTGAAGATCTCAGTGTTGGAAAAGCACAAGTTGCCAAGTACGGAAGAGTCTCTGGAACGTACACAAAGAAAGATCTCAGGAACATTTATTTATTTCTTCAACACCTCTTTAACATGTGTCACTATAGGACGGAGCGTCCCCATAAAACATGGACAGAATGCACCTGGAAACGTCCATTTTGTGCCCACAAAGACTGTTTTTTTCTTGAGTAAGAAGAGTCCTACTGTGGAGTTTCATATTGCTCTATTAAATCTGTAGATTGCCTTGGGCAGTGTGACCATTTTAACAATATTGATTCTTCCAATCCAAGAGCATGGAATATCTTTCCATTTTTTAAAGTCTTCTTTAATTTCCTTCATCAATGGTTTATAGTTTTCTATGTATAATTCTTTCACCTCCTTGGTTAGATTTATTCCCAGATATTTTATTACTTTGGGTGCTATTTTAAAGGGGATTGTTTCTTTACTTTCTTTTTCTATTGATTTATCGTTAGTGTAAAGAAATGCAACTGATTTTTGAACATTAATTTTGTAACCTGCTACCTTGCTGAATTCTCATGTTGCTCTAGTTGATTGCAGAGAAAAACAATGGTCAGTTTTTCCCTCTGGATAACAAAGTCCTCAAGACGGGCTCCATCATGCTTTATGAAACAGCAAGGAAGCCAGTGCGACTAAAGCAGAGGGAACAAGGGGGAGAGTGGAAGGAGATACAAACTGAAGCCACATCACATGTAGGAATAACCAGCTTCTTTGCAATTTGTGAATGTTTTTGCACTACATGGTTATTATCCCCCACTTAAAGGTGGAGGGACCATGCCTCAGTAAAGAGACGTGCATCTGGTACGAATGACAGAGCCAAGGTGAGAACCCAGCTCTTCTGAAAGCCCCTCTCCTGCCCCGCCCCGCCCCGCCCCGCCCCGCCCAGTCCATATACACTCCATCAAGCTGCTTCTCCCTCTTAGTTTGTCTCTGCAGCCAGGCAATTGTGCTCTCCCTAGCACAGTACCATCAGTAAGATATTTTAAACCCTACACAAAAGAAAAGACTCTGGGCACACCCCATCCTCCTTTCTCTCTTTCCCACAAACAGACCAAATAGCTGTTGAAAAGCTCAAGTCCTTCAGGCACACCAGGCACTAACAAGAGACCCACCCCCTGAGGGGCTGTCTCCTCCCCTGCTTCCCTGAATTCACTTCAGGGGATTCACTTGATCAGAAGCCAGAGAAGCTGGCAGGGGAACGAGGACTAATTTTGAGGAGGCGGCAGAGAGGGAAGAGCAGAGGGACAAGACACAACACGTGCTCACATCTTGCCCCTTCTATTGTTTTATTCAATTTTTTTTTAAATGGGAGAGAGACTTGCTCACTGTACTATGTTAGTTACATCTCCTTGGGTACAGGGGAGGCAGCCCGCATCAGGCAAGTCCAAGAAGAGGAGATGTGTTATAAAAATACTTGGAGGAATGCCACGGAAGCCTGAGAACAGGAGCCGTAGCAGAGCTGGGCTTTATGAAACCTGGAAAGTCACAAGGAATGAAATCTACTCTCGGGAACGGGGGTGGGGGGCTGTCTCGCCCCTGATTTCTGTGTATCCCTCTACAAATCTCATCTGGGTCCTCGGGTCTGATGTTCTCCTTCTGCTTACTGCCAGAGTTGTTCCTCTTTAATTCCGCCTTGCGGAGGACCTTTCCTTGTTTCCTTAGTCCTGACTATACATGAATTTTCAGTCTGCTCTTATAGCTAACCAGCCTCTGTAGTCTAGCACCTCCCAGTTCAGACTCTCCAGGTAGGGCATTCCATTCATCCAGATTGTTCCTTTGAGTTGTCTTTTGGGTCTCCAGTCAGCTAATGGATTAGCCCCTCTTTGTCCAGTCAGCTATGGCCAGGGGCTGAAGTTATATAGTAGAAAAGAGGGATTGCAGATGAGAAGCACTTTATTCTTTTTCAGACTTGTTTTAACTGTTCTAACTCCTTCATCTTTCCAACAATTGCCTTGTCTATACCTACAGAAATCTTGCTGCGATAAAAAGGAATTATGTTAAAACTGTATGTCAAATCTGTGGAGAATTGACATCTTTATTATATTGATCCTTCCAATCTATGAATACAGGAACTTGGTATGTTTCTCCTTTCATTTATATCTTCTTTGATTTCTTTCATCGGTATTTTCTACCTTTCAATGTGTAAATCCTATACATTTTTTTTTAGATTTACACTTATTTTTCTTTTTTTGAATGATTATAAATGTTATTGTATTTTTAATTTGTTTTCATTTCTTTAATGCTAGTGTGTAGAAATACAATTAATTTTTGTATGTTGATCTTGTACCTTGAAAACTTATTAAACTCATCTATTAGTTCTGGGAATTTTTTGGTAGATTCCTTGGAATTTTCTACATAGACTGTCAGGCCATCTATAATTAGGACAGGTTTTATTTCTTCCTGTTTGATCTGTATGCCTTTTATTTCCTTTTCTTACCTTATTATGCTGGCTAGAACTTCTAGGACTATGTTAAATTTGGTAGTGAAAGTGGACACCTGTCCTGTTCCCAGTCTTAGGGGGAAATAATTATCTTTTCCCAACTACATGATGTTAATTATAAGTTTTGTGAAGATGTTCTTTATTAAATTAAAAAGGTTTCCCTCTATTATTATTAAGATTATATAAATTGATATTCATTCTTCTCTGAACATCTAATAGAATTCTCCAGTGAAACCATCTGGGGCTGGAGACTTCTTTTTGTGGAGGTTTTAATTACAAATTTAATTTCTTAATTGTTATAAGGCTATTCAAATTATCGATTTTATCTTGGGTGAGTTGTGGTAGTTTGTGTGTATTGAGGAAATGGTTCATTTCATCTAAGCTGTCAAACAGAGTTTGTAGTGCTATCCCCTGTTTCATTCCTAATATTAGTAATTTGTATCTAATTTTTTTTGTTAGCCTTTGTCAGCCTTGCTAGCAGTTTTTCAATTTTATTGAACTTTTCAGAGAACCAGTTTTTTGCTTCATTAATTTTCCCTATTATTTTTGATTTTTATTAACTTCTACTTTTATCTTTATTTTCCTTCTTTCTTCTCACCTTGAATTTTCTTTTTCTAATTTCTTGCAGCAGGAGCTTCTATTATTGACTTGAGACTTTTCCTCAATTATATCGAGCACTTTCCCTTTAGTGCTGAAATTTCTTTCTCCGGCCTGCATTAATTTTCTCCCACACACTGTGATGTGTTGTATTTTTATTTGCATTTCATTCAATGCACTTTTTAATTCCTTTGAGGCTTTCTATTTGACCCCTGAATAATGTACCCCTATTTAGAAGTATGTTGTTTTGTTTCTAAGTGTTTGGAGGTTTTTCTTTTCTCTTGCTATTATTGATTTCTTGTTTGATTCCGTTGTAATCAGAGAGCATACTTTGGTGTGACTGCAGTTCTTTTAAGTTTGATGAGGTCTGTTTTGTGATTCAGGACATAGTAGATCTTGGTACATGTTCCGTGGGTGTTTCAAAAGAACGTGTATTCTGCTTTTACTTGGTAGACTGTTCTATAAATATTGATTGGGTCCTAGTGTTGTTTGGTTTTTCTAAATCCTTGCTGACTTTCTGCCCATTTTTTATACCAATTATTGAAAGAATGGCCTTGAATTCTTCAACTGTAATCAGGAATTTATCTATGTCTCATTTCAGTTCTATCGGTTTTATGTTGCATCTTTTGCAACTTTACTGTTTGGTGCATGCACATTAGAGCTTGCTCTGTCTTCTTGGTGGAGGGACCCTTTTATGTTGTGCAGTTTCCTCTCAGTTTCCCTGGTAATTTCCTGGCTCAGAGGTCTACACGTTTATTAATGCTCATAGCACAGCATTTCAGAAGCCACAGCAATTCTTCAACTGTGTACTTCTTTCTATTGAACATACTAGTGGAAGCAGATACTCCCTCCTCTTCACGTTGATTACTCTTTTCAGACTCAACTTACTTTCCCCACAACGGGGCATTTGGGGACAACCCAGGATCCCCAAAGAGTGGAGACAAGTTCCTGTTTGTGAATCAGGCAGCATGTTCATTTGTAACAGATTATAATAGTTGTTTGTACAACAGCTGTAGTGGCCTACATGTGTTGATAGCCTCAATATTAAGATACAAGTCTTACTTGTTTTCTTTAGTAAAACACACATTGGTAGTCCCCTAAATAATCAAGACTAAGTTTAAATTATGAGCCGATTATTTCTGAAATCTATTGTCTTTGTAATAATGTCAACACTCTATTTGATAACTCAAGACAGAAATGCCTATATAGTGATCATGAAGGAAATATAAAGGCAGTGGGGTGGTATAAATGGTAAACACATTCTAAAATAATAATAATAATAATAATAATAATAATAATAATAATAATAATGATGATGATGTTGACTTGATTTTATTTCCTTGCTATAAATTCTCCTGTCATGACTGTCAACATACCAAAGTGAGGTCACTGGACATGGAGTTGAAGAGATACGCACAGTTGGCTGCCATGAGTGGGAGAGCCCAGCACACAGGATATGAAGAGGGACCAGTGTAAGGCAATAGGGAGTGGTAAGGTGTTGGCAAACTGGGGGCATATGCCTTATCTAAAAGCATTCAAATTGAAATTTTGAAAAATACTGAGCAGGGTGGAAATTGCTTCTGGATCTCCACTTTGTGACTCCAGAAAAAAATATGATCTAAATTCCTTAGCCTGGCATTCAAAAGTCTTTGCTTTCTGGCTCCTTCCTGCCTTTCCAGCTTGTTTCTAGTTATCTGACTCTTTCTCACTGCCATCCAGCCACACTGAACTGTTTGTGGTTCCCTGAGCCTGTCTCTGTCACTCTGCACAGAGTCTTCTCTCTTCCCGGAATGTTTTTTTCCCCATCATATCTTCTTGGAAATTTATCTTCATTCCTTAATCCTGGATATCCCTTGACCTATGTCAATAATACAGACGCAGTGAGTTCTGTGCTCCCACGGAATCATTTACAGGACTGTGTATCAGCATGTATCATACTATGTTCTGACTTCATTTACACATCCTCCTTCCCCACAAGACCGAGAGCTCCTTGAAGATGGAAATTTTGTCTTATTTGTTTCTGTATTTTCACCATTTAGGGCAGTGTCTGGCCTAGGGAAAGAGCTCTGTAAATACATAAATGGATGTATAAATGAGTGAATATTAATAATAATAATAATAATAATAATAATAATAATAATAAAGCCAACTCTTACATGGCACATACTGTGTGGCAAAAATTGGTGTAAACATTGCACATATATTCAATAATTTAATCCTTAAATCAATATCCCTTTTTACATCCCCATTTTACAAATGATAAATCTGAATCCCAGAGGATGTGAAAGATTTGCACAACCAAGGTCACGTAGCTAGTAAGTGGTGGAGCTGAACATTTAGCTGCATCTGACTTTTTTCACCTCTTGGGTCTTCCCAACTCCTCCCTAATTCGTAGCAGTCTTGGGAAAACAGACACTTCCAAGCACATTTGTGACTGCAGTAACTAAATGCCCTCATTGTCCTATAATTCAAGTTACTCAGGGACCATTAGCTATCTGGATGAGGCTGATGCCATGGGGGAATTTATAGAGAAAAGCAATGTGTTTAATTAAGTGGTTGTCGAAAACACCCACCCAGTATAAATGGATTCTGGCAACAGAGGTGCTTTTGTTGCTGCCAGAGTCCTGCCACAGGTCATTAACATCCTGACAGATTTGAGGCACTTTTCAGCCCGAGTGCTTTCATCCAAGGATGGAGGAGCCTCGTGGCAGTTTGAGCTGCTTGGAGGCCCAGGGTAATGGAGGCAGGACTCAATGGATGGATGGACGGATGGCCCTGCTAGTGTCAGGGATGAGCTTCAAACAATAAAGGACTCTATCAGAATTAAATGCAAGTCAAGTCCTTGATAGGTTTGAGCCCCTGCCCTGTGCCAGACGCTATACTAAGTACTGGGAGGCGGGCAGAGATGGGCTTGGACGAAGGTGAACCAGAACCAAGCCCTGACGTGAGGAATGCTTTCCTTACAATGTGCATAATGAACTGTTCTACATTGTAGAACATGAGCGCAGAAAAGGGAGAGATGATAATGGTAGTTCAATTAATATGGAAAGTCTTTATGGCCATAGTATCTCTGAAGGACAAGAAAGGTCTGGATAAACAGGAGGGAGAGAATGCATACCAGAGAGAGCAAATCAGATGAGCACAATCATGAGACCACGGCATTGTGTCAGGAACTTTGAGGGGACAGCAGGCAGTTCAAGCTGACTGATAGAATTTGTTAAGTGGATAATGGTAAATAAGGCTGGAAAGGGCAATTCAGTCTACAGCATGCAGAGCCTTAAAGATGCCACAGAAGGTTATGTAGGTGGTGAGAATCCACTAATGTCCTCAGGTCATGAGCATGAGAGTGATCTAGCCCAGTGCTTCCCAAAATCTAATCACAGGAACCAACTGAGGACAGTGTGAAAATGCACACTCAGGTGCAGTGTGACTGGGGTGGATCCTGAGGGTCAGCGTTGCTAGCAAACTCCAAGATGCTGCTGCTGCTTCTGGTTCCAAGGTCACACTTTGAGCAGCAAAGCCTAGAATAGATGGCACTTTGCAAAAATGAGTGAGGTTGGGTAGTAGATACATTTCAGGTTGTTAATTTGTGTATGTTTACTATTCATGACCAAAAGGTTAGCAATCCCTGACTCCCAATTTGTTTGGGTTTTGTTTTTTTGTTTGTTTGTTTGTTTGATTGATTGTTTTTGTTTTTAATTATTAGGAGCAGTTTTTTCATTACAAAAGTAGTTGAGCACACCTTCTAATTAGATGTCACAAGATAAAAGTATGATTGACCTCAGCCCAAGAGCAACATCCAGCATTCCCTGCAGGTATCTGATTTTTTCAGTTGATTATGGGAAAAGAAAAACTAAATAAAGTCAAATGCACAACACAGGGCCAGAAAGATCCGGAGAGGAAAAGAGGAAAAGGTCTCTGAACCTGCCCAACAGCTCTGTCCTCCTCTCTGCAAACAATAGACAATCAACAGAAAAACCAGACACAGGCACAAAGATCATGTAAACAATTTAAACCGCGGTGATGGCTGTGTCAGGAGATGAAAAATCACAAAAGGCAGCAGGAGCAGTGCAATGAGAAGACAGCAAGGCTGGGACAGAAGTTCCGTGAAGTCGAGCCCTCCTGTGACCCTTAATAAGTGGCTGCCCTCAGACAGGTCATTTAATCTCTGGGTTTCTTCATCCATAAAATAAAGCCAATAGTTCCTCCTTGCTTTCTCCCATGGGTCTGTTTGAGGATCAAATGTGAGAGCAGGTGTAAAGCAAACACATGCATTGCTGATTTGGGGATCAGTGCATTTCAGACATATCCTGTACCTGGGAAATCATTCCCAGTCTCCCTGTGCCTCAGTGCTCCTGCATCTCTCAGGATGCTTCTTTTTTTTTTTTTTTAAACATTTAGGAAAACTCTTTCTTTTGGGAAATCATTCTAAATTAAGCAGAGATGCCCTACACACTTCCACTTACTCCACCAAGCCCAAGAAACAAAATTTCTGATTTTATTCCAACAGGTTACAATCTGATAAGAGGCACACATGGAATCTGGGCACAATAGCAAAAGGACCATTTTAGCAAAAATCAGGGCAGCATAATGCATTGGATTTCTAGCTCTGCTACTTTAGAGCTGCGTTATGCTTCTGAGCCTGGAGTTCCTCGTCTGCAAACTGGAGCTAATGTTTCCTACCTCAGACAATTGCTGTGAAGATTGAATTAGATGAAGAAGAGTAATTTTTAAGCTATAAAGTGCTAGAGAAATACTGCTTATTATTTTGTATAAAAAATCAACAGAGAATGCCTTATACATTTTTGTTTCTCTTTCCCACTGTGGAATGCTACTCTGGCCCACTGGTAAATATCTCTCACTTGATGTTTCAATTTCAAAAGAATAATATAAACCTTTAAGTTAGTGTCACCATTGACAGTTTAAAAGTAATTGTCCAATACTTTACAAAAACCACATAATAACCAAGAAAAATATGAGGGACAAAACCTAAGAGAAATTCTGTGGAGAGATCATCAAAATTATATGCATTATACCAATATAAAAGCAAATGTAAGCAAAGCACTTATCACACACTTGGTATAATTTAAGTGCTCGATAAACGTTATCTATTAATGCTATAATCATCTTTGACAAAAATGCGTGGAGAAAAGCCGGAATGATACATACCAAAAATCAACAGTGATTGTGCTTCTTTCAAGAGCAGTGACGTTCTAATGGAGTAAAGAATCTACTAAGAAAAACTCACTAATTTAAAAAAACAGGCAAAGCTTACTCAAGTTCACCCAGCTACGCTGATAATGAGTAGCAGAGCCGGGAATCCAAGTCGAGTCATCTCATTCCAAGCTCAGGACTCTTTTCTATGACATCAGGCTGCTTCCTTGACTTCGCTTTCATTCTGCTGTCTATGTGCTCAACACAGATAGTTAGCTGGATTTCACATAGTCGTTGTACCAAAGACCTCGGATAGAAACCTCGGTGGGTTTAGGGAGGGGTAGACAATGGCGCATGTTGAAAGACTCTTCTACAAAGATGAAGAGCGAGAGCTACTTGATCCCGGCCACGAGAGGCAAGTCTTTTCGTTCAGGAATAAGAGGAGTAAGAACAGCATCCTCCCCACCACCACTTCACACTAATGTGTGTGGAGGGAAGAGCCCATCCCCTCCCACCTCCTTAACTGCCGCAGACAAAGACGTCTTGAGTACATTCAACTGAAGAGCCACTTCATTGCCATTGTATCGTGCTTTTTGAGACTCCAAGGAGTGTCAAGATGTTCTCCTCGGTGCTGGCTTAATGGATCGCTTCTAAAAGGGAACACGCTATTTATTCTAAAACTCCTTTCCCAGAAGGGCCGAGAAAGACAGTGGGAGAAGGCGATAAAGGAGAGCTGAACACCATCCTGTCATGATAGCTACAGAGGCATATAAGCCTCCCAGATGGGCTTGGTTGGAGACCTGGCTCCTAACTGGAACCTCCACAGGGCACCTTCCTGGTTTCAGCTAACTGGGATCTTGCTGGAGTTGATTCCATCTCTCCAGTTCTCCTTTTGGTCTCTCTGTGCATCCTTCTCATATTCTCCACCCAAGTGCCTTCAAACTCATTTTTATAATTTTGCTGAATGATATATCTGTGTAAAGTTAGAACATCACAAAGAAGCTCACCTGAACCAATTCGGTTCATCCCTTGGAAAACGCCGTGACGAACTGAATGACTTTTCATGTCCTTAGCTTCTATAAAAGGCAAGGCTACACAAATGTGTCAGAATTACCATCTCTTTTGAAAACTACTAATGGAGATGGCATCTGGACCCCAATGTAAAGCCATCTACTCAACACCACCATGAGAGGCTCTATAAACACTTCAGACACATTTTTCCCCCCAAAACTATACTCAACAAGTTTTGTAAAAAGTGAATAACAGGATTGTTGGGAGGATTAAGTGAGATTGTGAGCACAGAGTTTCTTCTCCAGTGTCTGGCATATGGCGGTTTCTCAGTAAGGTAGAGTTATCATGCCCTTCTCCACCTGGAACAGTGGCACAGACAACCCATCTGTTTTCCAGACCAAAGCCTGAGAATTACCCTGAACCCCTTCCCCCAGATGATTCAACACAAAGATCCACAAAGTCCAGCCATGTCAGTTCCCAGTTCCTAACGCACCCTTCAGGATATGCTCTATAACAAACAAGTTGTAAGAACAGCCAATGGCCTCTGCCCCAGCCACGGGTCCCGAACCCAGACCCACTGCAAGCTTGCAGCTCCTGCCTGGTGTTAATCTCTCCTCAGCTGCCTGTCCAGACTTCGCCTCACGGTCGGTGAAAATGCTGACTTTCTTACTGAACAGGATAATAGTTTTTGAATGCTGGAAGGATATTTCCTCAACTTATTTTGTGCTCTGACAATGTCACAGCCACAGACACGACACACCTTTAAACTTAATCTGCGCTGTTAACATGCCTTCCTTTACCTTCCTGAGTTCAGACGATCAACAAAACAGTAAATTAAACTCTGATCTCTAGGGTTTGCTTATTTCCATGGTGTAGTCGCTGCCACCAGGGCCAGTGCCAAGCTACCAACGTGACCTCACTGAGTGTGCAGCTGGTAAGAGGTGAGCAGAAGCACACTGTCTTATAGCATCTCCAACCCCTAAACAGAACAGGCGTAAATAACCCCAAGAGCATGCCTAACAGCAAAACGAAGTCAAATCATCGGAAGATGAGGGGTTTTGAGTATATTTGAGTATATTACCTTTGTTTAAATTTAATGTACCCCAATGTACTCTACCCCCAGGGGGGTAGAGGGTGGGAAGGGATAGACTGGGATTTCAAAATTGTAGAATAGATAAACAAGATTACACTGTATAGCACAGGGAAATATACACAAAATGTTATGATAAATCACAGAGAAAAAAATTTGACAATGAGTGTGTATATGTCCATGAATGACTGAAAAATTGTGCTGAACACTGGAATTTGACACAACATTGTAAAATGATTATAAATCAATAAAAAATGTTAAAAAAATAAATAAATTTAATGTATTTGCTGTGAATTTAGTTTGATTTTATGTATAATCTTAAGTTGTGAAACTATAATTCAATTTTAATAATTAACAACTGACTCTTTTAAAATTCTCAAAGTTCTACATAGCATTCACCTCTCACGAGCCAGCGTGAACCAGCTCCGGCACGCCACTGGATCAGTCCCTCACCAGCACTGCACAGGTAGCTAGCTAATCGTCACCTGGCCTCCCCTGACTCACTGATGCTCCACATCTCAGTTATTCACAGGCCACGACAAACCCTCACTCCCAATTCCAAATTCAGCAAAGCTCTGAAATTGCAGTCCTGGTGCAAACTCACTTTGTGGTAAAACCAGATCTGAACCAGCCTGAGGCCATTTTTTTCTATTTTTAGTATCATATGTTTCCCAGCAAAGATATTAATGTTTGAGGTAGGGGGCTGGCACAGATCTCCACTGGGGCCTAAAATAAACAATGTATGTATCGTTTGTTGTTGTTTAGAAACAACATTTCCAAAATCTAAGAAATTCTCAACCTGATTCACATGTGGTCCCAAGGATTTTGAATAAGGGATTGTAGACCTTTAGTGATCTTCATAAAAATATAAATACACTCACACTTTCTCACCCATCCATGCCTCCCTATCACCTAAGGGATAGACTCAAAGTTCTTAAACATGATACAATTTTCAAGTTTCCTCTCTCAACAGTTTCCACCTGGCCCTCCTGTACCAAGCTACCTCCAGGAGTTTGGCCAACCATGACTAATGATTAAACTGGGCTCATTAGTCACGCCTCACCTACATCTTACATCCTTTGGGAAAGAACCAGAACTGAGATAATGCAGGGCTATAGTCTATCTTTTCTGCTCCATCACTTATGTGATCTTAACTGGCCACTTCATCTTCCCTAGTCTCCACTTCTCATCTGTAAAATGGGAACCATAAACCAGCAAGGATGCAGGGAAGATAAAGCAAGTTCATGGCCATGAAGATACTTTGAAATGTGCTATATATTACATTTAAAGGTTCTTACTCCTTATCTTTCTGAAACAGGAACCCTGGGTTGAAAGCAGATGTTCTTTACCCCACCAGATGAGCAGTCAGGGATTTCTCATCTTCCCAAAAGGAGCTGAAAGTTAATGTACATAAAATCCAGTCATCTCTGACACATACAAAAAGGGTTATGATTGAAGAGTCTTGTGTGCTGGGGAAATTGGTCTATATCCCAGCCATGTAACTCATGAGAGCTGAGTGGCTGGGTCTCAGTCCATCAGGAAAAAGAGGAAACGGACAGGAGCAGCCCCAAGCACTCATCTTTCTGAGCCTGTGTGTTTATCTGTTTGTTTTGTTTAGTTTTACTGTTGTTATTCTGGAGGTTTTGGGTTTTGTTTGATTGTTTTTTGCTGTTGTTGTTTCTGCCTTTCCCTATGTTGTTGTGCTACAAACAAACAGGACTCAAGTGTGAAAAGTCATTCAAAACCTATATGCATGACCCTCCTTCGATAAATAGCCTCCCATCTTCTGCTTAAACAGTCACAGTGACTCGGAGCCTATTCACTTAGCCCAGGTTCCTGAACCATCTTCTTTACAACCGGTAGCTCTGTCCATTACAAGAATACAGTCTGATCCAGCTTTAAGAATTAACAGGCAAGGAAAAGAAACTGGCAGATTCTTACTATGGTAGAAATGATTGGAATCAGATCTTTTCTTGAAAGTACCCTTCGATGGAGGGTTTGGGGAGGAGTAAAAGAATTTTGGTGGAAAGGATGACCAAAAACAAACACAAAAGTATTACTATTTAAAGAGGAGAGATGGGTTCCAATGAGCAAAGGAAGAAAGTCTGACAACAAATAAACAAATGTGATTGCTTGAAGTTCTATATGCACAGGCTGTATGCCTCACTTTGATCTTAATTTAATTGGGCACCACAAACAAAAGAGAAATGGAAAACTGGCTGCCAGAGTCCTCATCAACTCTTTGAGTTCCTGTTAGGTGCAGAGCTACATACAAAACTTGGGTCTTTGGGGCAAAGCTGTTTGTATTTATCTGAAAACGGCTGGTTTTAGCCATCCTCCTAGTCGATGTTATATCAAGCACACAATTGTGGTGCTAAGCCTCAATGCAGATCACATAATCAGATTTGTATTTGGACAATTGCTGTCTACAGGCCATTATAATCACTGAACAAAAACATTCGAACAAACAAAAAACCAAGTCAAAGTTCTATACGAAAGAAAAAAAAAAAGGCACCATTAAAGAAATGACTGATTCTATTATGTGAGAATTCAAAAACTGCCACCCTGGATTTTGAAAGACCACATTTGTGCATTCTTTCTTCTAAGTAAGATACATTGTAGAGACAAAGCAGGTGTTTACTTTTGATGTGTCCTTCAGCATTTAAGTTGATACTTGTCCTAATCAAGGGAGACTTTTCATTTGCACAAGCCCTATTTCACTCTGCAATGGGAGGTGGAGTGTGGGGAATAAAATGTAGGTTGGTAAAAGTGAATAAATGAAAAGCCTGAATAGACTTTTCATTAAAGGTAACCCAGAGATAACTTCAAATAAAAAAAAAAAGGGTAACCCAGAGATGATAGGGATAGAGACAGATAGGATAGAAATAAATGTAGAGGCTACCAAAAGAAAAGGACCTTTTATCAATGGTTAGTACTTATGAGAGGAAGGACAGTACTGCCCATTGAAAATCCGCTGTGTTCTGGGGACTTTGTTTAGAATTTCACAGTGTTATATTGTTTAG
Organism: Vicugna pacos; assembly: GCF_048564905.1. NCBI lineage: Eukaryota > Metazoa > Chordata > Mammalia > Artiodactyla > Camelidae > Vicugna > Vicugna pacos. The sequence continues at coordinate 56,917,338 of NC_132987.1, read as the reverse complement.
TCTTCATAACAACTCTTCAGTTATATATCATTATCTCCAATTTATAGATGAAGACAAAAGTACTCAGAACCTGTCAGGTTTTCAAAAGTTTATTTTAATTCAATTCTTGGAATTCATTTGATACAATAATACAACATAGTGGTCAGACAGATGGACTGAACCGGTTATTTAATTCTGTGTTCCATTGAGGGATTTGTTCTGCTCACCTGGATGTTTAAACATTCCAGTGTTGCTCTCTTAAAACTTAGTTAAAGATGTCCTGCCCAGAGGAGAAAGATTAAGTGATTCTTCACTCAAGGTATAGAAATTACTGAGTTTTCTGTTGGAACCTGTGATGATCATATTGACAAGAAATTTACAGAACCAATTAAGTATCTGAAATAGAGTTCTAATTGTATTCTTCATTTAATAGTATGGATTCTGTGGAAGAAAAGAGGTGCCTCTTACCATTATTATGTACATATTTTACTTATGATTATAGAGACCATGACAATCCTAATATTTGCTTGGTGGGTAAAAAAAAAAGCCACCCAGACACTAGAGTTTCATATAGGACAGAAAGGTAACCATCTTCATGGTGTCATTTGCAATGAAAACCCCTGTTGATGAGATAAGCATTGGGGGTGAAGAGAGCAGCTATTAAAGGGATAGGACGTCAGCGTTAGATTTGGTTTTTATCCTAACTCTGGACAGGTGGCCCCTCTTCCCTATCCTTCATGAGTTCCCTTGTTTTGCTGCTCATGTTACCGTACGTAAGATAAACTTCAAACTAATACGTTGACCTCATTCACCCTCTTTCCTAACGCTTATTTCTACTGTACCCAGAGTGGGATGGTAAGTAGCCTGCTGAGGTTGGAGGAAGAGTGCTTACAAGAGAGAGAGAGACGGAACCAGACACATCAGTTAGGAAGCTAATGCAATAGCCCTTGAGAGCAGTGATGAGGGCCTGACCTAAGGTAGGCTTGGGGGGGGGGGTTGAGTGAAGCAACTAGCCTGGAAAACAGCTGTAGAAGTCAAACCTGGCCGTACCATCAGCCATAAGGCACCATGAAACATTACTCTCCAACTGGGCATGTCAATTGATTACCTTACACAGTACAGTATCCAGGATAAATTCTTCCACACACCCATCTCCTATTCTATTATGGTGTTGTCAAGGAAAATGGTAGATTCCCACTGCCTTTTGCTTAGTCATAACTACTCACTCTGTCAAGAGCCAGAAGCCTTGAATAGTCTCTCCAGAAGTCTTGTCAACGTGGCCTTTCAAGTCTTCCATGGCGGTCTCAATGGCCCCTGGCTGAGTGGGAAAAGAAAATACCTAGTTTAGAGAAGACTGAGTTCTCTTTGTGCTTATGATCATTTACTGTATCCCTGCAGCTCCTCCAGAAAGCTGACCAGGAAAGGTAGTTCTTGGGTTTGCCTGCTTTCGTAGGCCCTGCCTTCCAGAAAGCTGCCTTAAACTCTGGTATTTATTAAGCTGCTCTCCTTGGGTCAAAGGTGATCGGGTCCTGTGAGGCTTCCATAATCTGGCTCATACTTTCCCATAGAAATGGAGACAGCCATTTTCAGGGAACAAGTTTTTCTGATAAACAACATGTTTATCAGGAAGGTCAATGCATTTAGCAATATATACATTAAAAAAAATCAAACTGTCCTCTCTTCAAAGAGTATATGGCTTTAAAACACAAAAGGGAAACCTTCCTCCAGTGCACTGAGTATACTTTTAGCTGGCTCTGGGAAGTGAACATTTTTTGTGTCCTTACTTCTCTTTCTTCACCCTTCTCCAAATAGGTATTCCTATGATGAGCCGATCTCTAGCTTAAAAATGGATTAACACCTATCTTAATAAGAAATTAATAGGTCTTCTAGCTCAATGATTCTTAAACTTCAGGGCACATCAGAATCACCTGAAGTGTGTTTTTAAGCACAGATTTCTGGACTCTGTCCCTAGAGTTTCTGGTTCAGTGGTTCTCGGGTAAGCCTGAGAATCTGCATTTGCAACAAGTTCCCAGGTGATGCTGTGGGTGTGGACTCTTCTATGAGAACCATTGTTCTCTGGCAGATATTCTCAATCTTGGCTACTCATCAGAATCACCAGGGGAGCTTGTAAAGATCCTAATGCCCAAGCTGTGCACCAGGCCAATTATATCAGATACTCAGTGGACGGGACCCACATTAACAGTTCATCAGGATTTCTGGAAGCATCCCAGAGGACGCCAATGTATAGCCAAGGCTGAGAACCCCTGCAGCCCAGAGCTTACCTATCACAAGCTGTTTCATTTTATAGGTGCAGAAAGAAGGAGTCTGTGTAGGGAAGTAACTTGTCAAGTTCACTCAGTTGAAAAGTGACAGAGACCAGATAGGCACCCCAGACACCCCACTTCCAGGCCTACAACACAGTGATGGCCTCATGCCCAAACCTGGGATAAGTACTTCTCAAGTGCTCATATATTCTCTATACAAAAGGGTTTTATGCTAAATATCTACTCTTCCATAAATATTAACATTTCTAACCCTCCTAGCCTGAGACTGTTCTCTCCCAAAAGGAAACAGGGATACTAGCCTGGCTAGGACCCATGCAGGTATCTTTTCCTCCCAGAGAGGAGGTGATTGTAGGATGCTGGTTTGCCTGTGTTCTCAGGCTATGATAAAAGGCTTTGAAAGATGTTGGCCACAGAGTGCATTGGTTAAGAGAAATCTTAGACGAGTCCATGTGTAAAGTATAGAAAAAGAATGAAGCTGCTCCAGATGAAGTGGTGGAAGGCGGTGTAGAACTGTATCTGTGCAGCTCCCCACCTCCCTCTAATTCACACCACCCAGCCCAAGTCATCCAGGAAATGGACGGGACAACTGACCACAGTTGAGTGACATGGGTCCATCGTCCAGATCTGTCATGAATAAATTCTGTGGCCTACGGCCAATTGTTTGACTTGGGCTCCATTTCCTTCTCTGTAAGACAACTGAGTAGACTGAACCAAGAGTTTCTGAGCCAAGATGATGAGCAAAACCTCCTGGGAATCTTTAAGAAAATACCATCATAGCCTTTATACCAAGATATTCTGACTTCTCAGTTTTAACAAGTTTCCTGCTGAATTGGACAGTCAATCAGTGGGCTGAATGATTTCTGACTCTTTTGTCATCCTCTGCTGCTGGTTAAATAGTTGTCAGGGAGCTAATGTGGTACCCTAGGCCTGCCGAAACCTGTGTGTCATGAAATCAGTAAGTTCTGAGACATGAATCAAATATGCCTTGAGCTCCCACTGACAGAGGAGGTTGTGCCAACATCACTGATGTCCAGTGATCCCACTAGTAGGATGGGTCTACCCTGCAGGCATATTTCCTATGATTCCGTGACAATTGTCTTGTCACCCACCCTCAGCTCCTCGTGACGCAGCCTGGCTTTACCAGGCCCACTGGTCAGTGCTCTAAAAAATGACACTTTCTTTGGTGACTCATCATGGCTGTTTTTCCTGTCTCTCTTTCTATAGTCACATAATTTCTGCCTCAAGCTAATATAACTTGGTAGTGAAATGAATACTTTTTAGAAGGAAAAAATTTGAGTGGAACTGAAGAATAATGAAATAATCCTAAAATAAGCATTTTGTTGAATGTTTTTATACCAGGCACTTCGCCAAAAATATGTGCAGATGAATGTAAGAATGCAGAATTTTTCAAAACCTTACTTGTCTTCCCTATGGGAAGCATTTGGCAAAATCTACCAAAATGATCTGTCCTTCAATCCACACATTCCATTTGTGTGAAGTTATACTGTAGACACTCCTGCATGTGTACAAAATGACATAAGTATAAAGTGTCCTTCGTAGCCTTGTTTTTGGACAGCAAAAATTTGGAAATAATGCAAATATCTATCAATGGGAAACTTGTTAGATAACATCATGGGACACAGCCATGCAATGAAATATGATAAATATGTTTAACAAAATGAAGAAACACACTTATAGGTAAATTTTTCAAAATTTATTACTAAGTGAAAGACAGAAGTATTCAGAAGGGTCAGTATGCTACCTTTTTGTGTAAAAAGGAGAATGGATAAGAATAAGTATTTAAGTTTGTTTGTACATGCCACTGTAGAAGGATATGTAGAAAATGCTAACAGTGGTACCCTAAGGGTAGGGAAGGAACTTGATGGATGGAGATGTTGTTCTACTGTACACCTTTTCAAAAGTTAAACATTAAAAATGAAGTGTGCTATTTACAGAACGGTTTGGAAGTCTCTGGAGTTCTGTCCGTGTCCTCACTGCCTGCATTCTTACCTTCAGCAGGAGCATCAGTCATGCCTGCACGGAGCAGTTGTGCAGTGTATCCTGACATATTGATTACCATAATAAATTAACTCCAGCTATTTAGTGTCAAAAATGAAGTACAGTGCATGAACACTTTGCCTTGTGTCCAGGACAAGGTTTTAAATCTCAGCCTTTCTGCTTCCTGTGACACCCACCTTAAGTCATCTTGTCATTCCAGGCATCAGTTTATCATTTATTAGATGGAAAAGATAACATTATCTGTACTAGAGCAGCTAGGAAATTCCAAAAACATTTGGTAATGCTGAATAATAACAGACTTTATGATTATTCTTCTTGTTAATATTAAATAGAAGGGAAATTGTTGTACCGGGATTTGGGGATCAAATGGTTGCTGCAGTGGAACAATTAGCTCTGAGACTCCTTGCAGCCTAAAATGAATAGGAAAGTGTGATGGAATGATATGTACTCATCATCCGATAAAAGAAAGCTTAGCAAGGAAATACACATACATTTCTAATACTAAAAATAAATAAATAAATAAAATGTTAAGAAAAAAGTCATTCGGGGGATCCACATTTATAAGTCACTACATAGCATAATGGGCATTATCATCTCTAAGAGTCTAGCCCTAAATATTTTCAGTCAAAACAAATGTACTGAGGAAATTCGTTTCCTTGTGTTTCCTTGAGCTAGACTAGCCTGGAGCCAGTTGTCACACGAACGGCACTCATATTGGCTGCTAATATTTCCCCATGGGCTGGACTCCTTAGTAGACAGTGAGAGGAGGGGGCGGTCTAGAAGGGATGCTGCTGGGGGCTCAGACAAGGTGAGAGCGCTCTCATGGGCATCCTCATGTCCAGAGCAGGTTGGCTTTGTGGAAAATCCACAAGGTAAGAAAACCGGCTCTAAATTGAATGTGGTTGGTAAATCCCAGGCAAATTGGTCTCTCCCTGACAATGAAGGAAATGCATCTGATTCTATTATTGTTAATTGTCTGCCCTCAGATAGAAACGTCAACTTTATTACAATCTTCAAAGGATTTCGCTGTAAGGAGGGGAGTCAAGAAATCTTTTGCCCAGAGAGACATATAATTTCTAAAGCAGAGAAGCTCAGACAAAAACAATATAACTAATATATTTAGTTGTTCCCAATGCAAGAGCGAGACACGGGGAAGCCTATGGTGAGAGAAGGGGGAAAGGAGAGCGTATGAAAGCCAAATTAGTGTCATGAAGGCAATGACATCTTGCCACACAATGGGAAGTCCCAAACCTGCTTATTAAAGTCTCGTTGCTCACAATAGAACACAGGCTATAAAAAGGCCATGGGGAACCATTAATTAAATATTAAAAGATCAAATAGTTTTAGTCCCATTAGTTTGTATGTAATTTACATTCTTAAGTATAAATTTAGAGATAATTCCCCATCTCTAATCGCTTTCAACTTTCTGATAAGGTGTCTGCAAATATAGAGTCCTACAGGGAGTTTAAATATATCTTTCCCCATGCAGATCAAGTATTGTTCCTTTCATAAGAAGTTGCTTTTGAATATCACTCTCCACAACTGAAGTGATTATCATAATATACCTCGAGTTATTAGCCTTGAGGGGTACTTTTGTTGAGAGAAGGCAGGAGGCCATTTTTAGATGTCTAAAGATTAATAGCGGATGAACAAAAAATAGGAGGAAAAGGTTATCCAAGCAGGCGGATGACGAGTGGTTCAGACCTTCATTGCTGTGACTTCTCATTCATTGTCCAAGGTCACAGGCAGTGGATGGGTGGTGGGAAGTGCCAGGAATCTCAGATTCCAGGCCTGCCAGGGCCCCAAAGGCGCTGGTTGCCTTTGGATAAATCATATCTCCTTTGTGCGTCTTAGCAGTGGGCTTGGATATTCTCTGAGGTCACTCCTGGCTCTAACTTAGCAAGAATGCTGCTAAGCTATATTGGAAGGGCAAAGCTGCAGTAAATAAATAATTGGCTGGAAGCCTGAGGGAAGACAACAACAGCCCAGAGCGACCCACGAAAGAACACCAGAGATCTAAAGGACCAGACTGACAAATTTTATGATCAGGTATTCAAAAGTGTGATCTAATGCAGGATGTTATGATGCTAAAAATGTCTCATATTTGTCCTGAATTCTCCTAAATTTGATTTATACTTCCGTACCAGTCACATCTTTGCATAAGCAGCCTGAAATGCATGTAGTTGATCCTCCGGCTTTTACAGCATTGGGCATCCACTCCTGGCAGCTGAAAAGCTCAGGGCCATCCTGCCAGAGCAAGCCACTTGCCTTCCCAGGGTAAAGGATATGAACAAGAAACAGCCTAAGTATCCAGCAAAACTTAAAAAAATTTTAGTACATCTTCAGAGCAAATGCTACAGAGTGTGAAAAAGGATGTTACGGAAGTATAGCCATTGACAGAAATTTTTGGCATATAATCCTATTTTTGCACAATAAAATGTACATAGAAGACAAAAAGTAAGAAAAAATATGCACCAAGATGTATATATAAAAGCACATTCATATATTTTGGTTAACTTTGAGATATGGAAATATGGTGACTTTAATCTTGCTTAGCCACATTTTCCAATTTTTTTCAATAAACCACCTCCTGTGAAATTATTTTAAAATCTTTTGATAAACTAAAATGCTTGACCAAGGAGCTTCTCTACTTAGTTACTTACTGCTCTTCTGAATTTGCAACATGCATTTTTTAAGTTCTTACACTGTAATAAACTGATTCGTTTCATCACTACATGGGATCACAGAACTATGAATGAGAATTGGGAAACACTGGCTCTAACCCTAGCCTTGCCACTTACTAGCCTCTTGGGTAAGTCAGTGCTCACTAACTGTTATGACATTGGGTGAGCAACTGCTCCTCTCTGGGCCTTAGCTGCCTCTGAAAATGTGAGTGTTAACTACACACATAGTGTTCACTACACACATAGTGTTCAAAGTGTGATGTGTGGACAGAGATCATGAGTACTGCCAGAGACTTCATATAAATGCAGAATCTAAGGTCTCACCCCAGACCTACTGAATCAGACCTGTATTTTAACAGGATTTCCAGGTGATTTGTTTGCATGATAAAGACTGAGAAGCACTGGACCAGATCATCCATAGATCCCATCTCAGTTCTAAGAAGTGATACCTTATGATGAATGTTTCATAGATCTGAGTCATTCAGAGCCCTGATCTTATTTAATTATCCCTTGAGAAAATGAGTTAGCTTCCTTTGTTCCAAACTCTTTCCTGCTACAGACCCTATAAGTCTACATTTTTGTCTCACCCTGGAGGTCATGGGCATCTTAATATCATTCCTTATTACCAATTACAGAAATGTGAATGCCAAAGCAACAGAAAAGAGGGAGAGAGCATTTAGGATAGCAATAATGCTGCTTATCACGTGTTAATAGAAGTGTCATACACTGTACAAGAACTCTTACAAGATTAGCTTACTGAAATTCCCATGTCAAACTGCTGTTTTATCCACACTTTGAAGATGAGAAAATTTATATATACATATACATTCACACATATGTGTGTGTATGTGTGTGTATATGTGTACGTATGTGTGTACACACATACACACACACATACATACATCCCCACATTTTTCTCAACTACCACCACATCAGCAGATCTGTGGTTTACAAGGTAGTAAAGGTGGCTCATCCCTTTATGTATTCAAAATAATATTTCTCATTATAAGTTTCAGTTGAGCCAACAACTGTATTTTCATTATCCTCACATGCATTAAAGCACGTTCATTATACTCACATGGGAAAAAAAAAACTATTCATATTTTCTCTTTTAGTCTGAAAAAAGTGAAGGCTGAGTGCCTTGGGAATACAGCCCTTACAGCTACCCCGTGAAGAGTCCACATGTCTATTTTGGACTCACTGATAAGATAAGAAGGTTTTCCTCCCCCAAGCCTTTGAGAACTGAAAGTTGTTTCCTACACACCTGATGGAGAAGATGCTCTTCACGTGAGTTGGAGTCAGTCGTTAAAAACCTTTACAAAGGGGCCTTAGGTTCAACTGGCCCTGCACGCTGAACTCAGAGACAGAAGATGCAGATTGTAGCCAAAGCTCTTCCACTAATATTATGTGACTCAGACAGGTCACTTCCCTCCTCTGAAACTTCAGGATGTTTACCATTAAAACAAGAGCGATAAGCCCTTCCGTGCCTACCTCACAGTGCTGCTCCAAGGGGCTGTATTTTCTAAGCTACACAGAGCCACACAAATAAGGGCATTGTGTAAACAAATAAATAAATACTCCGTTGTGGCTTTAGACTGTGTCAGCTGAGCTAAGCTGGAGCTACATTTTCTAGAATTCCTTTTCCTGTCTACTTCCAAATTAGGGTTGGCCACGAGAGGCATTTGTGTCAGACTGGAAAGGGAGAGGTGGACCATCAGTCACGTTCCTTGCTGAAGATCCCCAGGCGTCGACACAGCTCAAGTTCACAGCCGCCCATCTTCTGTTCACTTGACGGCACGGGGCAGCCCCAAAACCCACAGCTCCTTCTGTTAGAGTCAGCCCCCCTCCCTCAGATCCACCACCCCCCTCGCTAGCTGGGGAAGTGTGCAGCTCGATGGGGAAGAGCACTGGCTTCTCCTGAAAGGGACTCACATCTTCAAGTTCAGACGTGGGAGACAGACCTGCTTCCCACTTTTCCTTCACGCGTCCCACTTGGTCATAAGGCTTTCCAGTTTGTCCATACAGTTTCCAGTTTTCCCCTATTCCCTATTCTTACTTCACAATTGCCAGTTGGTCGATCTATAGCAACTTCAGGCCCATCATCAGATGCAAAGACAACAGCTTTGCACAGACTTCTCAGGCAGCTCTCTTAGCTGCACCAGATTCCAGTGATAAACCTCCTCTCTTATATTACTCACAGCTAATTCTCTTATCAAACACTGATGGATACATTTTCACTATTAAAGATAAGGACACTTTAGGGGATGCTTGGATTTCCTTCACAGCTATACCTTACAAATTCACTTTGTATATTCAATAAAGTTCACATACTTTAGAAAGCAAACCAAATGCTTTACATGTGCAAAAAAGCACATAAACGCATACACACTATAGAATGTACCAAAGCACTTTGCCCATAAGAGTCAATGAACATGAGTAATATGGGTATGTATCTTCAAACACACGTGTGCCCACGCACACACACACATTGAGTCTCTTTAGTTAAAACTGTATCTTAACCAAAGATATGTTTTAAAACCTAACAAATCAGGAGTCAGTAGTTAAAGCATTGTTAATTGTCCCAAACTCTTGGTCGCCGCTTATTTAGGAGATTGAGTTGGGAAAAAAAAAATGTTTCAACAAAAAGATGTTCCAAATACACTTGAAAATTCAGGTGGTTTCTGTTGCCACAGTGCACAGCCTGCAATTTTCCCCCTAACTGATTGTACCTATGAGCTCACCGCTACCGTGTTGACAAGAAAGGTGAAGGACTGGGAGAGGAGATCTGTAAGTAGGAAGGAGTGTTCAAGACAGAGAAAGGTACCAGAACCCAAGGGAGTACACTCTACGGGATCCAAATGTGAGAAGTTTAGAGCATTTTTAATATCTAGATATGCAAACCCCATCCTTGTTACACACCCATCCATTTATTTCCCCAGCTTTGATGCACAGGGAAGCCCAGCTCGAGGCTGCAGTTATAGGTTTGGGATTTAACGTGCCTGGTCCCACACTGCAGTGCCAGCATGCCCGTGGAGACCCCTGAGGTCCAGCCTAATCTCAGCAACCCTTCCCACTCCATCACCCATGTCTTCTCCAAACGTACACCAAATACTCTGGGCTCAGGGATTTACACTCTAGTCAGTCTGGTTCTCTTCACAGAGCATCAATTTACTAAGGTCAGGTGTAGCAGGGATACAGGACTGAGGAGCTGAAGACTCCTCAGTAAAAAAGCTGGAGGACTTGCTTCTCCTTGATCCTACCTGCTGATCAAAAATAGACCCTTAACCTCTGAAATTCAGATCCTCACCTGCAACATGGGGATAAGGATGCCTACGTCACAGTTATTGTGACAATTACACAAGACAACAAATATGAAAACAGTTGGTCGAACACGTGGTACGTGAAAGGATGTTCGGGAATTTTAAGGAGAAGACTTACGTAGTATTTAAGAACACAAATGATTTTACAGTTTTACCCGTGTAACGAAGTACTTCCGTGCGATATAATGCTGGTGATAGGGATTGGGGTAAAGTGCCGACTCCGTCACACTCGACAGCCTTGAAATCTGCCTTGGCGATGGGTCCTTGCCTGAGCTTCCCTCCTCCGTGGACAACGGGTCAGTCTCTGAGGGCTGGTCATCTCCCTCTTGCTTCAGAGACACAGGCTGGAATCCTTCAAAATCCCCAATTGTTGACATGTCTTCAACCTAAAACAAAAGAAGAAACAATCTTCTCATCAGAGAAAAAAAAAAGAGTCACGTGTGTCCTAGCTATGGCAAAACAGTCTATGATGAGCAAATGACATTCCTGAAACGGCCCAACTCACCCAACAGCACACATTAGCTAAGCAGAGGCACTGATGGCGGCAGTTCGATAACACAGACGCCACAATCCTGCGGGGATACGTACCAGGGGAAAGAAGCAGAGACCCTCTGGACAGAGAAAAGGAGGCTGCAAGTAGTTCCACTTCCCCCATCTTTAACCGCAGGGGACAGGAATCTTCACAAGGGAAGACCGGTGTGAAATAATCATCAGATAATTCCTCTTTGAGATTTCACAGCATTCTCGCTTGAAAACCTACCAGCCGGCAAGCTTCATTGACAGTTAAAAGCAATGATAATGCACCTTCTTATGTACTTCTTGGGAAGTAAAAGGGCACAAAAGCACTTAGAACTGAGTGTGTTTTCAACTGCAAAACTGCAATCCTAAAAATGTATCCTCAAGGATATATTGTACAACATGGGGAATAGAGCCAATATTTTATAATAACTATAAATGGAGTATAACCTTTAAAAAGTGTGAATCACTGTATTGTACACCTGTAACTTACATAATATTGTATGTGAGCTATACTTCAATTTAAAAAAAATTTAATAAAAAATGAAAATATATCCTAAGGAACTAATTTAGACAAATACCCAAAGACATAACTATAGAAGGTTGTGCATGACAACGTTGTGTCTAACAGCAGAAAAAACACATAATGTCCAATAGCAAAACATTGTGTCTAATAGCAACAGTAGATACTCACACAACATTACATCTAATACAAAAAATATAGTGAAACAAAATATCTGTCAGTAAGGAACTGGCTAAATAAGACATGTTACACCATACAGTGAGTGTCATGTAGTCATTGCAAATATGATATATATTTTTACCATGGAATCATGTCCAAAATATATTGTCAATGCAAAAAAAGGTACATTATGAGAACGTTATTGAAATTTGTTAAAATAATTCAGGAAGAAAGAAGGAAGGAAGAGAGAAAGAGAGGAAAGGAAGGAAGAAATAATAACCTGGATTTGCATATGTGTGTAGGATAGAGGTTAGAAAAAAATCTGGAAAAAAAATAAAATGGAATATTAGCAATAACTGTCCCTGACAAACTAAGTGGTTACCAGTGGGGAGGGGCAAGACAAGGCAGGGGAATAAGAGGTACCAACCACTATGTATAAAATAAATAGGCTACAAGGATATACTGGACAGAACAGGGAATATAGCCAATATTTTATAACTATGGATGAAATATAACCTTAAAAAATTGCGAATCACTATGCTGCACACCTGAAAGTTGTATAATATTGCACATCTACTATACCTTACTTAAAAAAAAAAGATTATCTCTGCATGATATGGTATATCTTTATTTTTTATTTTTATTTTTATTTTGTTTTCATAAATCTCTGGATGCTTACAATGACTTACACCTGATTTAAAATAAATAGAAACACAATAGATTTATGTATATTTTATAAATATATAGTGACACAAAGAAACCAAACCAAATAAAAGACACATGCTACTGAAAAGCACCAGCGGTGGAGTGGCCATTTTCAAGCTGAGGCCACACGGCCGCACCACCAATGCCACAAGGGAGGAGGGCCGCCCGCCCAGCAGCACCGTGGGACTGGGAATGCCATCCTACTCTCAGGGCTGTCCCTGTGTTCTTACCGGGACAAAATTCCATTTCCTCGGTTCTTGTGAAACACCAGAAAGTGAGAAACAGCCACCATCCACAGCAAGTGTACGTTATTGAAACTGGGAATAAGTAGACTACTTAAGAGAGATAAAAAATAGGATGAACATGTAGTTCACTGCCTCCCCCGGGACACTTTTGAGTATGAAAAGGGCGCTATTAACCACTGTGCCAGGGCGATGGGAGTGAACCGGCATTGTCTCAGGCAAACGTGGACACCCAGTCCCCCTAAAGGGCTTGAATGGAGCAGAAAACACAGCTGGTTAGGGGACTCCCCCATGAAAAGCCCCCGGCAGATCACACTGCAGGTGGTTTTGCCTGATTCTCCCAGCAGCCCTAGGAGGATGGTTTCATCTCCATCTCTCTGGGGATCCCAGGTTGGTGGGACTCACCCAGGTGCACTTGGGTAGTATTGGCGGCACCTGGACTCCCACCCAGGACTTCCAACCAGGCTGAGTCCAACGTCTCCACCAAGCTGCAGGCTGATTCACAGTGGGAAGGGCTTCACTGGGCTTTCAGATAATTTTTTAAAGTTACTGGCCTGTGAGAAATCCAAGGGCATGTGTGGAGAAGCAGGAGAAATTTTGTGCGTGTGTGAGTGTGTGTGGCCTCCCCGGCAGCCTCATGCCATGTTTATGCAGGTCTGCCACCTCTGCTGTGGTGGGTGTTGGAAGGAAGTGTGTTTCTAGAGTTCCCTGTAACCTGTGAAGGAGGGTTTGTGCCTTTGGGGAAGGAAAGCCTGCTTCTGTATTTGCCGCACTCTGGGAACTGGAACCTAACAGCAGACATCTGTGAAAGGCTCCAGTGCCTGGAAAACAGAGGGAGGATTTAATTAGCACCACTGCGTCTCTCTCAGGCTGTCTTCTCTGGAAACACTTGGGGAAGGGAAGCAGGGCACTTTGAGACTGAGATTTTGAGGTCCAGGAAAGAAGGAACCTCAGCTCCAGCGAAACTCTTACAGCCGTGATGAGTGGAAGAGTTGAGCCCAGCCATCTCCCCGTGGAAGGATTCCAGCTCTGTTTCAGGCCTGGGGACACCTTCACAAGGACAATGAACATAATGACAACAACCTCCCCAAGGAGAGGGGTGCCGTGCCTCCCAGCAGCCCCCTCCATCCCTCATCACCACCTGCCCAGACCACGCTTCTTCCCAAGTCAGTAAGAACCTGCCCTCCTATCCCTGCTTAACCAGGCTATATACATTGAAATATTAAAAGCTTGTACAGTGATAAATTATGCCTTGCAACAGACCCATCCAGAGCCATTTAGAATTGAAAAGGATCATTGTTCCCTAAGACTGCCCAGTAAATTTATCTTAGCATGTGGTGCCCAGGAGAGTAAAAGCAGTATAAATTTCTAAGGGAAGCAAAGGATCAAGGCTTAGAAAAGAATTACATCCATATTTTTTGACCAAATTTTCTCATTTCAGGGAAATCGTGTAATGAAAATTATCCTTAAAAAAAAAAAGAACTACCTATGATATTAATTGCATATTCTAGGTAGTAATAAAAAATTGGAAACCAACTAAACACCTAATGGCCAAGGAATTACTAAGCTCCCACCTGATATGGAGCTGACATTTACAATGACATGTACATGCACTGCAGCATCGTGGAGTAAGGATGTATCTTCTTGGGCCAAGAAAACCAAAAAAAACAAAGAATTTTTTCTCTGGAAATGATTATTTTTTTACATTGGTAAAGACTAGAAGGGAAATATTTAGATTTATTGAGGTAGTTGGATTACACCTAAATTTTTGCTTTTTAAACGAATTTTAAATCATGCTAAAATGTTAGTGTGGCTTTTGTAATAAAAAATAAAATGTGTGAATAAATGTATTGGCTCACAAACTCAGGAACAGTAACTGGCCCCTGCACAGAGAGGGCCAGAAGAGACTACAGAAAGAGGCAGGCTACTCCAGGTCGGCAGGTGGCAGGTTTAATCAGCAAGGGAACTTCCATCCAAGGCGTGTCTAGGACGGCAGCAAGATGATTCACACTGGTCCGTCAGAATCTTTAAAGTTCTTAGAGAGGCCTTAACTGGGTTCAGTTACGTATTCAATCCTGATGGTCCCAACACCACACTTCTCTCTCAAGCTTGCATCCTTGAAAAGGGCTCCCATTGAAGGAACGATGGGTAGAATGGACATTCCAAGGACGGGGCAGGTGGAGACAGGCCTCCTATCGCCCAAGTCCAGCTTGCTGGTCAACTAGCAACCACTCCTCGTGATGACCTCCTCCAACAATGCCAAGCAAATACTTAAAGAATTGCCACCCTTCCTTCGGTCAGACAGTAAGAATTCTGTGTATTTCGGCTGCCAGCAATTTCAGAGCTAGATTTAATACACTATTGGAATAACTAACTTATTTCTGGATCCTGGTCTAAGTATACCTGCCTCCCTGGGTATATGCCTTCATCTATCTCCGTGGGACTTTTGCTAAGACTATTTCAGAAGCATAGAGGGGAGTAAATGACAGCTGGAGAATTATTGTCTAGTCCAATTCCTTCATTTTGCAAATTTTAGAGCATTAATGTAAAAGACTTGCCCAGGGTCACACCGCTAAATAGAAACAAAACATGAAATCAGACTCCTGGACTCTAGTTCACTGCTTCTAGTGGTAGCATTTTAGAAGAAAAGCAGGAACAGTTATCAAACTTACACGTGGGTGAACTGAAGACACTTTTGCCACATATCTGCAGCCAGTCCACTTTGCTTTGCTCTGGGACGGGAGATACAGCTCCCGTGAAGCAGGGCTCCTCCCCAGCTTTGCCCCCCCCACCAGCAGCCCCGCATCCTGCCCTGTGGGCTAAGCTTCCTCCTTCACCGGACATCAGGCTGACTTTTTCTTAGGCACGTGAGGCCCAGGGCCTGAGTCCACAAAACTTCTAGGGGCCCAGGAAGTGTTTTAATGTATTTCAACATCAGAAGAGAAAAATTAAATTTTATAGTGCCTGTTACTACCTCTCTGGAGCCCTGAAAGACAGAATGCCTTGTTAAGAACCATTCATCTATTCTAACCTGTATGTTTTGTAAACGAGGAAATTGAGGCCTTGATATGTCCCCTGAACTCTCAGTTTAGTTTAATTTTTAAAAAGTTGAAGAGAATAAAGAATGAAGTTATGGCCACCAAGGATTAAAAATATACTATCTAGAGGAATGTTTGTGGGCCAACCAGGAGCTTAGAAAATTCTACAGTGTGCTCACAAGTGCTGCCGCCCTCTGGCAGGTGAGGCGGCGCTGGGCTGGGGGGAAGCGTGGGCGTCGTTTCCCTGGGTTGCATTCAAAGATGTCAGCTGTGTGTTTCTGATGGTAACATCTCTACCCACATGAAGGGGTTAACCTTCTTAAGGCTCATCCCCGAAATAAAAATCCACTTTTAATTTTGACATTTTGTAAAGGTAATTTATGTGAATTTATGTGTGCAGCCTTTCCTGAGTCTCTCTGCGAACAGCCAAGGGATGTGCAGTGCATAAACTATTAACACCTTGAAACTCTCCAACCAGCCCTCCTCTGTGCCAACTGAGATAAGAAAATCGGCAAACAATCCTTTCCAATTTCCCGTTTTGTGCATTCGTGATAACATGCCAGCAGGCCTGCTCTGCGTCCTGGGAGGAAGTGGAACTGATGGAGGGTCTCTCTCTTCCCAGCTCCTCCTCTGCCACGTGGGGCCCTCTGCTCTGCCACCGGAGCCTTCACTCAGACGGAGGAAGGGGTGAAGGGAGGACACAGGGCCAAGATGAAGAAATGCGGGTCCCCACGCCCTTCCACTGGGAAACCCTGGGCAACTGTTTCCCCACCCGCATGGCAGGTTTCTCACATACAAAATGAGGGGCCAGACTCTATGGTTGGCAAATTGTACTCCTGAAAAATAGCCCATTTCAATCAAAACTGATCCATGTATCTGTTTCTGGACTTCCAAAGTTCTCATTTTGGGGGTAAATGTGTTGAAGTCTGAAAGTCGTTGGACTAAATTATTCCTATGTTGCCTTCCAGCTCAATCACTCCTCAAAAGTTAACTGATTTTTCTCTAGTGCCCCAAATATTCTGTATCTAAGCCAACAGAGGTTGCTCAGTATGGTTTACCCCACCTTCTCTCCAACTGAGTATGTTAGTTCCCTTGTGATTTAGACGCTGAGATGTCACAGGAGGAGGACTGTGATGGTAGTCATGAATCTGGGTGTGCTTCATGGAGATTCTGGCTTCTCTGTAATGCAAGTGGATACCCACAGTCACCAGAGATGCTCAGGACCCCCACAGTGGGATGCTGGACTCCCCACCCGGGCCAGGGCCAGAGCCAGGGACATGCTAAAGCCTCAGGAACTATTCTTACATCTAAGAAGGGAAACATTGAGAGGTTTGCCAAGCTTCTCACACAAAATAGAAATTTTTAGTGGGCTTTCTTCAAAAACAGACAGAAAAGAGTTGATTGAGATAACGACATTGACTAGAGAACTCAGTGAGATGACAGAGCCCTTGAAATTAACTTAGCGCATTTCCATGAACCCTTCCACCACTCATCCAGTCAAGGTTGTGATAAGGCTTGTGTTCCTGACCCCCGTAGCGTTTGTCATGCTGTTCTGTAACCATCATCTTCTTTACTCTCTGGTCTTCACTCCTGGGCCGTGAGCATCTCTAGGGCAGGGACTCTGCTGCACTCACCCTTATAGCCAGCACTCCGCACAGGCACGGTGCCCACGGGCAGGGTACAGAGCAGGCGCTAAGAACAAGTCCTCAGACGGATGAACGGTGCCTCGCTTGTTTCTCTGTTGGGTCTGAGACCAGCGGACAAGTCTTAACATGTGATCCATTGTGGTTTGCGCATTACCTCAGCCCTCATGCAAGAGGGCTCAGTAAATGCTTGTGGACTGAGTAATGAAGCTCTTGTGAGGCATGAATGGGCACAGCTTCCGAACATGTGCACTCACACTCACGCAGACACACATCGGACAGAACATGTGCCGCAGTCTTTCGTCCACAGAAGCTCATTGCCCAGTAGAGGTGATGAAAATGTAAACGGGATGACTGCAGACTTAAGTGATAGAACCAGAATGGGAGAGTGTGTGCAAAACACAATGGAAATAAAAGGTGGGAGTAACAAGGGTGAGTGGAGAGAGATGGGGGAGAGGGTGGAAAGTTAGAGGGCAGAGAAAGGTGCCTTGGAACTGACTGCTTGTTAGAGGATGGGAGAGGATGTTCCCAGCAAAGGTGTGAAGTGTGAAGAGGAGGGTTTGTTCAAAGGATGCCAGGTAACACGGGGAATGTAATGGAGACATAGCTGCCCACCTTCAGCCCTGGCTCCTTGAAGAGCTGGTAGCACCTGGTTAAAACAACGGCTCTCTGACAGGATGACAGCCTGAAACCCTCCTCACACGTCCTTTATATTACCTTGTCTCTGCACTCGCTCCTCCATCCCATATGGGTAGGTCCTCCCCCCTCCACCCCAGTCAACCCAGATACAGAGTCTGGGCTTAACTCTGCAAGATTCCACTTGTCTCAAGGACTTCATGAGATTAACAACTTCCTTAAAGACAGAGAAGCCATGGAGAGGTGAGTCATATTGTGTATGGTGCAACTTTGCACCATTCATCTGTTTCTCCTCTTTTCAGGGTAACAATTTCTGCTTTCTGTGTGTGTGTTTCTTATTTGACATAAACATAGATACATATCTATTTCATCCACATATCCAGGGCCCCCGGGTTCTCCCCTTCAACATCCCCAAATAAATGGAATTCCCCCACCAAGATAAATTCTGAAGGTAGCTATTAACATAAACCTGTACCAGGATGTGTGAGTCAGGGGAGACCTGGCTGGAGATATGTCTGAAAAAGTAGATGGAAGTAAACCAGATGTCAGGGGCAGTGACTTTTCTCAGACAGTGGAAGAAGTTTCTACTCTGCCATTGGCCTGGCCAGGAAGATCCCAAGGCAGGGAGGGCACAGCAGAGCGGTGGCATTCTCCTCCTGGGGAGGACAATGAATAAGGCTAAATCATCAACCTCCCTACACCCTCCAAAGACAGAACAAAGCAGCATGCAAGGAATTGACCAGGATAAAAATACTGGTCCCAACGATGTACTTTGGAGCCTCGAAACACTCAAATATTTTTTTTCCTGTATAAATGAAAAAGAAAAAAGCAGAGAAATCAAAAAAAAAAAAAAACAACTTAATGAAGATCAACAAATCAGCCTGCGACAGCATCTCTTCTCTCTCCAAAATGTATAAGATCCCTGATTTCGAACTTGCTGATTCAGAAACTAGATGGGGACAATGCTTAGAAATTAGCAACAGCCTCATCCCCTGTTATTGGGACATACCAGGGGAGGGTGTGGATTATGTGTACCGGGGCTGACTACATACTCAGCATTAATCCTGGTGCCAGGGAGGGCCATCAGCCTACATTCCTCAACCAGATGCTCCTGGCTGGGAGCTCTACCTAAGGAAGTCCCCCCAAAGAAGGGGTTTCCTGCGAGGCATGCCAAATGTGACTTCTCCCGTACGGATTTCATGAAATTCAGGGGAAGACACTCATCTCAATGCTGACGACAGTCTTTCCCCACCCCTCCAGATAAAATCTACAGCCTTAATTTTTTTAATGACATTTTTATTACAAACATGTTTATTGAAGTATGACACACATTCAAAATATCATAAATGTACCGATCAGTGAAGTATCATGAAAATAAACACACTCATGGAACCATCACATAGATCAAGAAATACCATATTACTGGCACCCCAAGGGAATTATTCTTCTCAGAGTGAATATTCAGTTGGTTTCACAAGATGGAATCTGAGAGTGCTGCCAGACATTTGAGATATCATTTAACTCGACACCCTCATTTTATAAATAAGAAACCAGATGCTTCCGTGGGAGCAGGAAAGTCACTACCTCAGGTCACAAAGCAAGTCAGAGGACGTATCAGGGTACCAGGCTCCTCTTTCCTGTTTACACTGCCTTCAGTTCCTAAGAAGACCTAGCTGGCCTGTGGAGTAAGAGAAACTTGCTTGGTGACTCCTTTCTCCAGGAGTCTGAGGTCAGCTCTCTCCTGTCCCCATAAAGCCAGGCTCTGAGAAGCTGTCCTGAAGACACTGCCCTCAAACCCACACAAACCATCACCTCCCTATGTCAGAGCTCCTGGTATATATCCAACACACAGTAAACTAGTTGTTAAGTGCATTAATGAAAAGACACTTCACATGATCAACAGAGGCACTTCAAATTCTCCCTCTTCTGTTTCCATACCAGGCTGGTCATTTGGACACCTGGCCTGTGAGAGGACCTTCCTCTTTGCTAAGGAAGTTATCCCATGGTTGGTGGGGATCACTAACTGTGCCACAGGAGGAACAGCAAAGGGAACTGGAGAAATTCAGTTCAGAGAGAAAATGTGGAGAACTCTGCTCTCTCACCTCTCTTCAGATATCTAAATTCTTACCAGGAGAAAAAGAGCACATTTGTTTCATTTGACCTTAGAAATCACAAGGATGAATGGATCTCTTCTATTTCCTGATCAAGCTTCTCAAAAAAAAGTCTCTAATTTTATCTCCTCCACACCTTAATCTGCAGACATCTTCTTCTCAGTCCAGAAGTTCTTATAAATGAATCCAATAGACACTTTGCACTCTCTATCGCCTTGATCTCTTTGGCAGTCTTGATCGCTGACTCATGCCTCTTGAAGCGCTTGCTTCCTTCTGTTCCTTGGAATGACAGATTCCCAGTTTTCTTTCTACTTCCTGGTTCGTGGCTGGTAGTTTCTTGGAGATCCCCTCGTATCTCCCATGCTGCTGTTTGCCATAAATCACTCTGGATGCTCTCCCTAAGAAATCCCCCTTTTTCCCCCTTGTTTAACCATAAT
This sequence comes from Vicugna pacos, assembly GCF_048564905.1. NCBI lineage: Eukaryota > Metazoa > Chordata > Mammalia > Artiodactyla > Camelidae > Vicugna > Vicugna pacos. The sequence goes on along the minus strand of NC_132987.1, from coordinate 56,897,041 downwards.
CTGTAGATCTATGACTATGATCTATGATTCCTATACCTATATCTACAGTCAGATCTATCTACACAACCGTCTACTAGACCTGTCATCTTTGTTGACCCACAGGTACTTTTAACTCTTCTTGTCCAAAGATGAACTTATCATCTCCTCACTTCCCCCATAGACCTGGTCCCCTCTTTTTGTTCCAAGCTGAGTGAATGAGATCACAGCTGTACAGTTGCCCAGGACAGAGAGCTGCCTGATTCCCTCTTCTTGCCCAATACTGACCAATCAGGCACCCAGTCCTACAGCCTTTAATTCCTTAATAGCCACTGAATTCTGTACTTTGCTTCACTCTTTGCCACAGCCTTAGTTCATCTCTTGAGGATCATCATAAAGGTCTTCTAGCTGATTTTAATCTCTCCGATCTATGCAGCACACAGGAGGAAGACTGATCTTCCTAAGATACAAATCATATTGTGTCACTGGCCACTTACCCTTCAAAGCATCCCCATTGCCCACAAAATTAAAATCTGACTCCTGAGCATGTAGGCAAGATCTTCATGATCTGAACTCCCACTAACCTGTAGAGGTGACCATCTCACCATGTCTCTTCCCTCCCTTTCCTTCTCCATCTTCTTCTCCCATCTTTCTCGCCCCACCACAGCACTTATATCCTGTGCTTCAGCCATGCGACTCTACCTTTAGTCTCATAAATCCACCAACGTCCTTCTCATTTCTTCTACTTGATTAACCCCTGTTTCCCTTTTTTGTCTCAGCTTAGAAAGCAACTAGAAGCTTCCTTGGCCAATCTCATCTCATGAGTTACATGCCTCATGTATGTAACTGTTTCTTCTTGTAGATTGTGTATATCATTATCACAGTATTCATCCACTACCTAAAAACTTGCCCTAATGTTTACATTCTCATCACTAGTACATAAGATCCTGGATGACAGAGACAGGGCTTTCTTTTCACTACAGTAGCCTCAGCACCGAGTAGGGCACATAGAAAGCATCCATTATGTATCAGCTGAACAAATGTATCAGTAATAAAATCCACACTCCATGGAAATGTGGATCACCTGTGGCCGAAAATGCAAAGCAGATTCAGCTTAGAGAGTCTCTCTCCTCAGATGTGATGGAACCAGACCTAACAGAGGATGATTGGAAATCCTTCCTTCTCAACCAGTCCCTCAAGCTTCACATAAATGGCAATCTCGAAATGCAGTTTTTCCTGTGCTTTCCAGGCACCGTGATCTTCTGCCTACCAGCTCTTTAGTCATTGCCTGTAACTGATCTCCACGAGCAGATGGTGAGCTCCATGAGGAAAGGAGCCATGCCCTCCTTCATCTTCTTGGACGCCCACAGAATGCCGAACCCTGTGCTTGGCACCATGAGCTCAGTCACAGAGGATGTCACGGAAGATGTCTGCACTGCAGGAGATGGACAGAATGAGGGAAAACTTACTTCTGCCTAAAGCTACCCTGCAGGGTATGAGATATATGAGAGCCTCTCTCATGAGCGGAAGGGAGGCAACAGAGGAATGTTTATCCGAAAACCAAAGGCACCTGAAAGCGGCAGAACAAGACCAGAAAGGGGAGCCTTGGGTCATAAAAACAATGCCGCTAACTTCTCGTCTTGTCAGTCACCGTAACTGAAGGACAATCTGTGTCTTAGTAATGAAATATACACTGAGTTTGTAAAATGTTGAATGCAACACAAGACACCTAATTGGACAAAACAATTGATATAAGTAAGTGTTAGACTAATCTTCTAAGGCAACTTTGACCCATTTTCACTCCCTCTAGGTGAGAATATAAACACCTGAGGTTCTACAAGGTGCACAGAGCCCTACCCAGAGAGAGAGAAGGCAGGAGAGCTAGAGCAGACGGACGGCTCCCCTGCGAATGGTGAAGGCCAGAGAGCCAGTGTGGAGAAACGAAAGCAGTTCTGTTTCAAGAGTGACATTCAGATTCATTAGAAGATGGTTTAAGAAAAGTGGACCATTTAGGATGCTAAGGAATAAAAACTAAAAAAAAATTGTAGTAGCTTGCTGAAGGTGGTTAGGTAAGAGACACAGACACAGAACAATAACATCCATCACACACACAATAAAAGCCATTTCTTTTTCTGTATTTCAGCAAGGAAACAAAACGGAAATTGTGTGTGTTAAAGAATGTAATTATATATGAACATAAGTGCCTAATATTAGAAAGTAAGGATACATGCATACTTATGTGTGACCTGACACAACTCCTGTTAAAGCAATGAGCAACATTGGCCAGAATAAATAGTAAATGTGCTGAGACAATTAAGACACTGGCTTGATATGCACGTTTCCTTGGTTCTGTGAATGTGTGTCTCAAGGCTGGTTTACTGGGGAGACATAAGGTTTGGTTTTGATCAGCCTTTCTGTAAATGTATGACTTTATTCAGAGCAATCAAGACAGGAGTAGGAGTACAGACCAGAGAAAGAGCAACCAAAATAGCCATTATGAAGTATGCTCAGTCATGTCATCTTCATATATGAAGTGTTCAAGTATGTTGTAACAATCCTCTCAACTCCTTTATCTGTGAAAATGTGCATGTGGGCACCTGCCCTGCTTACTTCCTGAGATCTTTTGTGATGATCAAATGAAAATGTTGTGAAAGTACTTCGTAAATGATGGAGTGCCTTGATCGTGCATCTTCTGAAGAGCCATTAGTGTATTATCACAGGAGGAGGAGGCAATAAAATAGTGTTTGAGCAGGAGCTGTTGGCAATCCCTCAAAGATGCCAGAGGGAGAGTGGCGCAGCCCAAAGCTTTCAGAGGTGGTCGATTCTATACTGACAAAGTCAGAACTACTGGGAAGGTATGAGGGTGATAGCCAGGAGAGGCAAGGTGTTTCAACCAGGGATGTGCCAACCTTCCAGCAGGCCGTCTCCCCACCCAGCCCAGGGGCCAGACAGAAACCAAAGCCCACAAGGCCAGAATCGATGCGGCCCGAGTTACTGCTACACACACCTCCTGGGTCGATTCCTGCTCTCGAGTATCCCTTCAGTGCAAAAAAAAATCTATGGCTTGTATGTGTCCTATTTGTGATGGAGAAATTCAACTGAGTGGGTAAGTTTCACCACTCCTTAGCGCTTCTCTTTTGAGATAAGTGTCATCAAAAGTAGGTTAGCTCACAGTATTAACTGTTTGGCAGTATCTCTGCATCTAAGAACTTCAACTGTGACACAGCACGGTGTTTAAAGAGATCACTGAAATGTTTGACACGTCTCCAAAATACATTCCCTGTTATCTGTGAGGGGAGTTCTGTCTTCCCTTCTTAATGAGCTGGGGCCACTCCGCAACATCCGGCACAATTCCTCGTTGATATCACTCGTGACTTCTTCTCCTGCACCCCACCTCCAACAGGCCACACCAGGCTTCAAATGCTGTTAATATTCGACGGTGAAACTCGGTAATTCTCTATGAAAGCCCAGCCAGTGAATAAACGTATTAGAAAATGCTACGGAGAGTAGTGCTAAAACCAGCTCTTCTGCTGGGAGTGACTGAATGTAGAAACTTTAATTTTGGAGTGACCTTTGGCCTCTTAGTTCAATATCACATCCAGTAGGCATCGCTAAGATGGTTACTTTGGTTCTCTAGTAATGTAACCTATCTATGGATTTAGGTCTCGTGACAAAGGAAGTGGGATTAATTAGTACATCATTAGAAGCTGTGTTGGTATATTTTAACATATGAAATAGAGATTATTTAAAACAAGTGATATATCTAGTTGTGTTTTCAATTCCTCATCTTTCAGTGGCAAACCCAAGTGCATTCCTTATGCCAATATCCTTTTTAAAACAGCAATACTCTTTTATTCATAATCTATTTATAATAGCTAAGCTACCTAAACATAGTTTAGATAGACTATTATGTGGTTGTTATAACAACTGTGTACAAATACAATAGAAAGACATCCATGGTATGTTTTCTTAAGTTATAAAATAGGACATAGCATGATCTTAGTCTTTTCTAAAAATATAATATGGTTATGTATAACTAATACATATGTATTACAGGAATATCCACCAAAATGTTAGCATCGGTTTTCTCTGGATAATTTGGATTACAGATTTTTTTTTACTTAATTATATTTTCTAATTTTCTACATTGAAAATGTTATAAAGAGGATATAATTTTTAAAAAGTGTTAGCTCTAGTAAAAACATTTGAAGGCTTAAAGGTTTTTGAGGCACTCACATTTTCATCAGAGATTTCCCATTCTCAGTACAAGTTAAAAATAAGTTGTTTCATACAGTAAGTACACCAAAATTTGGCCCTCAGAAAGTCTTCAAAAAGTAAAGTCAGAAGAAGACTAAAATTCACACCCAAATAAAGACTTCCCGGTACACAGATAGTTGCATCATTGGGGGATAACTTTAATCTGCCCACTAATATGCAAAAGCTGCATTCAGGAAATAAAATCAAAGAAGCTTTGAGAGATGGAGAAAGATAATGTCTCTTGGGTAACTTTTATCACAAGGAGTTATGAAACTGCCACGTAGGCTGAGAAGTTACAAACTCGTTATATAAATTATGCAATGGGAAAAGGTAGGAGAAATATTTATCTTAGAGAAATAAATCCAGTGCGCCTCCAATGAACAGATCCTCTGAGAACAAAGCCCTTATTACAGATGGACTGGGCAGAATAATTTGGCAGAAGTTCTAGTTTTTTCCGGCAAAAGGTCACAGAAGTACTGTGGAGTTGGAGAGGGAAGGGGTGTCAATGACCCTGTTTTAAAGAGTGATTGGGGGGAGGGGTCATCTTGGAGCTGGGGAGGGGAGCCATTCCCCACCATCCTGATCTTGACCTAGGCCAGCCTCAGAAACAGTGGTCTGAAACCAACTAGAGTAAAACACTTTCCCTCTTTCCTCATACGACACGCCAAGAGTTAGAAATCATAATGTAGCCCATCTTTCTTCGAGGAAAGGTCAAGAGAAAATGCCTGGCCAAAGGAACTCATATCCCCAAACTTAACCCTGCATTTCTTTCACGTCTACTAACTATTGCATGACTCTTCTGACATCCGTGATTTTCCTTAAAACGTATTCTCTCTCTTAGTAGAGATGCTACCTATACTGAACAAGGTTTTGTCTTTCTTTTCTTTTCATGCTTTGATTCTCTTCGGCTTTTGCAAAACGTCAGTTCTTGTTTGTTTTTGCTTGTTCAGCTCCAGTCCTTTTTGGGAGCTCAGCCAATCTGTAGGTGTGGCCAAACCGCACAGTTTAGCTTCCTCCATTGGAACGTGAAAGATGCCTTTACTTCTGATTTAAACGCAACTTTGTGGGTGATGTGTCAAGATCACTCACCTACAACTCAAAGGCACAATACATTTGGAGAATTAATTAAGCCAATATTTCCACAAGATAATGGACAAAGGACAGTAAAGTCATAAAGTGATTCATTTCATGTAATCAATTCCTGTATCAGGAAATAGCCTGGCATAGTACAGAAACCTTTGGAGTTAGACAGACCTGGGCTGCAACCCAGACTCCGCAATTTACCAGCTGACTGAGATTGAGAAGCAATTTAAAAATCTTGAGCTTCAGTTTTCTCAAACTTGAAGTGGAGCCAATATTTACCTTGCAGGACTGTATAAGAATTAGAGGAACTAATGGATCTAAAGGCCCAGCAAAGTACTTAAAATATAGTGGGGTTGCAAAATGGTTTTAAAGTTTTTTAGTTTTAAAAGAAGGCTAGAAGAAGTTTAATAATCAACTGAATCTATGTTAGAGCAACTTGAACAATTGGGAGAAGACTGTGTGATAACTAGTGATGGTGGGAAATGCCTTAAAGTAATAGGAGGCAGGAAATCTGGGTGCAGACGTGAGTCGTTTCTTCTCTTGGGGCACTGCTTTTTTTGCACATGTACTAGGAGGGTATTGAACTAGTAGGCTCTCAAGTTTCCTTCCGGCTCAGCTAGTCTAGGACTCCACAAGGACCTGGTGTGGAGCCTCCATTCTCAATCAAGGCGGAGAGCTAAGAGGTCATCTACAAGGCAGGTCAAATATCCAAAATTATAAGGTTGGAATAGATCTAATTTTATCAGCTTTATTCCATTACACACCAAAACTTTCTAGTCCTTGGTTATACGTTTATAGAAAATTGCATCTTACAGAGCACTCTGGATAAGAAATCCATGAGAACAAGAGAACAAGTGCCTGGTCTGTTTTTGTTTTTGAATTCAACAGGTGAGGACACTGGATGGTGGGTACTTGTTTGTTGTTGGTGGTAGGTACTTCTTGTTTGGTTTCATTAGCTCTTTCTCCTAACCAGTGAGAGTGGCACTTCAAAGAGGACTGACCTTCCTAGGCTGGGGCATCATCCAGCTAGACCTGGTCCATTCACAGTGAAATCCTCCCTCCCACCCAACCAGCCACAGCCCTGTGAGTCACAGCCTCTTCTCCGGTCTCTGAAATTACCCAGTCATAGCTTCCTGAATCCCATCTCACTGTGAAAGCTTCCACATCTCATCTAGAACAAAGGATTTTATCTTTGTCAGTTGACTACACGAAAACAATTCACAGAAGAATCAAAACTAGATCTTCTTGCATGGAGTTCAGACCCTAGAAGAGGAGATACTGATTTAAGCATCAATTCTTAATTAGAAGTACTTATTGCCTCACCCTATGTGTGCACATCCATAGTGGAACCCTTAGAATCATATTTTAAGACAATTGAATGACAGATAAAAATTTACAGAATAACGCTAAGTGATAAAGTAGGATCTAAGCTATACATACCCTATGGTTTTATTTTCAAAACCAAAACTATATATAAATAAGCAAAAGAAAAGTATTAGAAATTAATATATTGAAGTGTTAAAAGAGTTTATCTTTAACAGAGGGAGGTTGTAAAAAATGTCCTATAATAATTGTATAAACAAATATTAATTGACACAAAAAGACATATCATTATGAAGCAGATTACAGAGTATTACATGACAAATCACCCACACATGCATTGGAAGCACATGCACCAAAATGTTATAAACGATTATCCCTGCATGACCAGCTTGCGGATAATTTATACTTTCATTTACATCTTTCTAATTTTCCCAATTACTTTTTGCATTAAACACACATGGTACTTATGATTGAGGGGAAAATGTTTCAAGGAAACATACTAAGTGAATACAAGTCAGAGTTCTTGGGCTATGGGTACAAAAGGATTGACGGAACGAGAGTAAGAATCTAAGACCCCCAGAAAGTGGTGGGTCAAGAGGCAATCATACAGAAAGTCTCATCAAAGGTAGTGTGACATAAGGGGCTTGGAAGGGCTCCATCCTAGTCAGAGATTACTGTCCCTGTGGGCCATGGAAATGTACTTGTTTCTAAAGTCCATGCGGGGGGGGGGCACCTCAAGTGGTAGAGCACATGCTTAGTGTGCATCTGGTCCTGAATTCAATCTCCAGTACCTCCATTTAAAGGAAATAATTAAATAAATAAATCTAATTACTTCCCCCACAAAAAAACTTGAAAAAAATAAGAAATAACAATAATGAAGCCCATCTAATAGTACAGCCCTACCTCCTTAAAGACGTGTCCCCTCGCCACCAAAGCTGCCTTGCGACAGAAGGCCCTTCTCAATAAGGCAAAGCGAGTAATGCGTCATCATGCAAGTGTCCTTCCCCTCCAGGGCGCTGCAAGCACCTCTTGGTCAGAAACCACCCTCTGGGCTGCTTTGTACCCCGCCCCACTGCCAACACCAAGTGTCTGAACAGAACAGACGCTTAGTAAATGTCTCTGATGCACACCACGTGGGCTATGGCAGAAGGATGGGATGGAGGGGCAAGGGGGCCTGGAGTGATCACCTAGAGCTTCCAGCTGCTGGATACAGGCCTTGATGACAATGGTCCGGAGAGATTTTGGTGATTTGACAATGAGGAAAACAGGGTCATAACACAAGCAAAGGACTACTGCGTTGATAAGAGTTCATTTATCTCTAGAGATTGGTGTTAATGATTATTTCAACACATTTAACTTTTTTTATTACATTGTAGGCCACTCATAAAAGTAAAAGAAGGAAAAGAAATCTTTCCTTAAATCTAGATAAAATGAGAGTAAAGTGTTATAATGTATATCCTTTCAGGCTTCTACATTTCTCTGTAAATGTCATTTATTCTACTTCAAAAACTGAGTTATGCTGTAAGTATTGCTCCAAAAGTTGCCCTTTAACCTAGCAGATTGAAGAGGATGCTGATACTGATGATAGTAGTAATGTTTATTATGCACTTACTGTGGCCCCAACACTGGGCTTTAACTGCACTGGCTCATTTCACACTCACCATAGCCCTATGGTCCAGGTGTTACAATTAACCTCATTTTATAGATTAATAGGCTGAAACTCAGAAAAGTTGAGGAATTTGTTCAAAGTCGCACAGTCAGCAATAAGAGCTTTAAGTTGATCAAAGATCTCTTGGACCTCAAGCCCCTGTTTTCCAGCACAGTGCTACACTCCTCAGTTCACAAATAATTTCCTGCAACAATGTGTTAGTGGATGAAGATGGTTCCAATAGGGTTCCATTACACGATCACCCATATTTAGTTAGCTCATCCCTTATCATTACTTATTCATGTTCCTTTTTTTCCTTTGTTTCTATAATAACAATACACTGAAGACCCTTGTAGGTAAATTTTTCATAATCCTTTATTTTTTTCTGTAGTATAAATTCCTAGAAAGGGAAATGCTGGGTCAAAGATTAAAGGTTCTTTGTACATATGTCTAAATTACCCCTCCCAGAAATGTTGTAGCATTTTAAGTCTCAGCAGAATATGAAGCCCATTTCTGGAATCCTAAAAAAAAAAAAACTTTCAGTCATAAAATGAGTAAGTCCTGGAGATGTCATGTACAGTATGATGAACACCACACTGTATACACAGTATATACATATTTGCATATTTGTATTGTATATTTGAAAGTTGCTAAGAAAGCAGCTCTTAAAACATCTCATCACAAGAAAAAAAATGGTAACTGTGTGGTGATGGATGGTAACTGGACTTATTGTGGTGATCAATTCCCAGTATATACAAATATCAAGTCATTACACTATGCACCTGAAATAATGTTAGATGCCAATTTTACCTCAATACTTTAAAAATTACAAAAATAAAAAAGAACATTAAACCCATTTTTCTGCAGGTCTGGAGAGGGTTTTATAATTTAAAATACATGTGTGTGTATATATATATATAGTAATTAACAGTTTAAAGTAGTCAATATTTGTTTTAATTTGCAATTTTTTTCTTTGAGTTGTGAGTTTAAAAGCTTACGAAGTGTGTATGTTTGGACATTTTCATTAGTTTCATCTTTTTTGTCTCATTCATCCACAAGAATTTCTCACTTATTAAATCATGAACAATCAAACAACTGTTTATGGTATCAATAGCTGTTACTGATTATGGTTGTGCTGGCACTAGTGAGGGTTCCAGGGATGAGTAACGATGGTGTGAAACTTCAAAATGGACACATCAGTTACGCAAGTTTACATCTCCCTGACTATTGAGCAAAACGAACCACGTCAGTTGGCTTCCAAATTGTAGATTTGATTGTCCTGATTTCTTAATTCTATCTATAAGAACATCTTAACTTGGATACTCCACTTTTTTTCTTATATGACTTAGATTAACCTCCATAGTGAAACCCTGGGGCATGGTACAGATTGATTAATTCACACACATTTGGGCAGGACCTTCTCTGTGCCAATCATTGTGCCAAGGGAAAAGAGAGGGAGGTATAGAGTAGAAGAAAATCTACAAATATAATTTCTTTCTGTTTTTGAGGAGTACGCTGTGAAAGAATTAGATCTGCAAGTAGATAATTACCAGACGGCTGGATGAAGCCTAGATAGTAATCTGCACAAAGTGCAATGGAAGCATTGCAGAGGGGCTGCAGAGTCACACTGAGCTGTCCGGACACACATGGATCGAAGGAGCTCTTGCACAAAGAAAAGCAGACACCAAGGGCCCAGTACGACCTGCTACTGAAAGGTGAGGGTTGTATTTCACTCCAGGAGTTTCCTTTTGGTGCTGTGAATGATGGGAGCAGTCAGAATGGCCATCGTTAGAGTCCACAAATGATAAATGCTGGAGAGGCTGTGGAGAAAAAGGAACCCTCCTACACCTTGTTGGGAATGTAGTTTGGTGCAGCCTTTATAGAAAAATAGTATGGAGATTCCTCAAAAAGCTAAAAATAGACTTATCATATGATCCAGCAATCCCACTCCTGGGCATATATCCAGAGGGAACCTTAATTCAAAAAGACACCTGCACCCCAATGCTCACAGCAGCACTATTTACAATAGCCAAGACATGGAAACAACCTAAATGTCCATCAACAGATGACTGGATAAAGAAGATGTGTTATATATATACAGTGGAATACTATACAGCCATAAAAGTGAATAAAATAATGTCATTTGCAGCAACATGGATGGACCTGGAGATTGTCATTCTAAGTGAAGTAAGCCAGAAAGAGAAAGAAAAATATCATATGATGTCACTCATATGTGGAATCTAAATAAAGAAGAAAGAAGACACTAATGAACTCATCTACAAAACAGAAACAGACTCACAGACACAGTAAATAATCTTATGGTTACTGGGAGGAAAGAGGGTGGGAAGGGATAAATTGGAATCTTGAGATTTGCAAATATTAATGACTATATATAAAATACATTTAAAAATTATTCTGTATAGCACAGGGAACTATATTCAGTATCTTGTAGTAACCTATAATGAAAAAGAATATGAAAAGGAATATAAATATATGGATGGATGACTGAAGTGTTATGCTGTACACCAGAAACTGACACATTGTAATCTGACTATACTTCAATTTAAAAAAAAAATGATTGAAGAGCACAGCTGCCACCAGACAGGAGGCTGGGGAGTCACGGGGAGACAAATGGTGTGTACAGCTTTCTATTCTGGACCTTGAGGTCAAGTTGAAATTATAATGGAATAATCATAGTTGAGGTACACAGAAACGGAGCCGGGTGGCCCCTGAGGACCTAGTCTCAGACACATTCTGCATCACTGAGAATTTGAACTTTCTTTACCCCAGGACACCACCAGCCATATTCAAACAGCATCTGCCAGCAGCCACCTTACGGTCTCAAGGTCCCCTCTCGTAGCTATGCAACCATTTTAGACCCCAACCGATCTTGCCTAACAAGCATTCTCACTTCTTGCCGGCTGCTTATGATTGTTGACAAACAACTTATGTAACCAACAGCGGCCTTGTGGCTTCTTCCTTTTTAAGCTTCCTGCATTTTGTTGTCCAGCGGAACACTGTTCAAGTGTCTGCGAATCTGCATCAACTAGGCTGCGGTCCTAACAACCCCCAAATAAACTTCTCTTTATTTCAGTCAGGTCTCCATTTCTGAAATCTTGGTTAACAACATGCATTGTCCTGGGCTGGATGAAATAATAGGTGTTTCAGTCTATCCCTGTGTATAGAGTAGCTATATTAGCACTATCCCGACAGGGGGTCAGGCAGGGTTGACCCTAAAAGGTGTGGTTAAGGCTCTGCGTAAACAGAGCTTTAACAACGTGTGATTCTCGAGTGACAGAAAGCAGACAGCATTAAGGACGTATCATGTCAGTAAGTAGATGCAAATTCACAACTAAAGGGAGAGGCCAATGCAACAATAAGTCCAAGGTTACAAGCGTAAGAACGTGCGTTCCCGTCCTCCAGCGCCAGATGGCTCACCCTGAAGCCCTGTGAGGACCATGTTTGAAGGACTCTTTCCGAACAGTGTCAAGTTTTCATGGATGCGGATGTTGAGTTCTAGCTCCCTCCCAGGGCCCCAGACATCCTGCTTCTGGTTCAACAGCACCTGCAGCTCGGGAGACATACCTGAGAAGCACGAATTCCTGGGATTTGTGAAAGGTCCCTAAACAGTGTCAAAGCAAAAGTTTCCAGAGCTTCACAGAGAGTTCCAAAGCTGTAAATGATCCCTGAATTATCTGTATGAGGGGGTGGCCGTGAAGAGAATTTGTCTTTTTGAACCCAGGTTTGAGTCCTACTTGTTATTAATTTTCTGTGGGATTTGGGGCAGGTGACTTCAACCCCCTGAGCCTTATTTTCTTTCCCTGAGAAAATATAAGACAACCACCTTTATCAGGACTGCTTACAGCAGTGGAAGAGATAAAATCAAATGCTTTTATCTCTGTTTCAATCAAGCCACAGTCTCTACCGAAGTGTATGTCTATCATCTTTCTCTCATCCTAAGGGGAAAAGAAGCCTCTGTCTTTCCCTTCTAGCTTGCGCGCAATTTCTCTGGATCCGATTACAAATGAGCCAAGCCTTGAAAGCCAAGTATGTATTCACCACTTCTCCTTCTCCCTTCCTCTCTTGAACCCAACCCAGCCATGCTGTGCTGCCACGTGATCCATGCTCGGACATCATCTCCTCCACCTCTCGGCAGCATCTGTGCCATCCGACCCCCCTCCTCCTTGGAAGCCTCCTTCTTTGGGATCCCAGCACACAGCACTCTCTCCTAGTGTTCACCCACCATTTCAGCTGCTCCTCCTCTATCTCCTTTCTTGGTTCCCATGGAACCAGAGGGGAGAGAGGGTGGGAGGAGTGGTCTGCTCCAGGGTGCAGAGGACAAAGGGGTGGGTTTGTTGTCTACAGAAAATGTAAATGAAAATGTTTTTCATTATTACCTTGTGCTGGGGATCCTAAACAATGTCAGTGATAAAATTCCCTTTGCTAGTATGGGACCACCCCCACCATGCCCTTTCCCCTTTAGTGCACTATTGGCCAGATTCTCCCCACTTTCCTAACCCAAAATGTTACAGCACCCCAAAGGTCACTCTGAAACCTCCTCCCTCGTCTGTCTGTACCAACTCCCTTGAAGAGCTCATTCAGTTCCTTTGCTGTAAATGTCATGTATGTATCGATCACTCCTGCTTTTATCTTCAGCTCAGATATATCCTCACTGAATCCAAGATTCATATATTCAGTCACTACTCGACATCTCCGATGGCCTCCTGTCTAAAAGTAAGTTCCTGATGTACCTTCAAAAACCTGTTCCTCTCATGGTTTTCATCTCAGATAAAGGCCTCTCCTTTCTACCAGTTGCTCACCAAAAATCTTGGAGTCTTACTTGCCTCCTTCCTGTCTCATGACTCCCCATTCAGTCAATCAAACATAAGATCGACAAACTTGTCATCACCTCCACTACTATGTGTGTGCCCAAGCTTCCACAGCAATCATCTGAGTTATAGCAATAACTTCCTAATGAATCTCCCCGTTCTGCCTGCCTTCTCCCCACACCACCTTCATCTATTCTCAACACACAGAGAGATTCCTTTGAAATGGAAGTCACACCAAGTCATTCCTCTGTCCAAAATTTGCAGATGGCTCCCATTTCACTTGGAGTGAATGTCACAGGTTGTCACAGGACCCTGCATGTCACTGTGGCATCCCCACTCCACCATCATCTTTCTAATTTGATTTCCAAAGGTTTTTTTGTCTCTCAGTTTAATCTATGCCTTTTTCTCAAAGGGGCCAAGAAGACATGATTCTGCCTCAGGACCTTTGCACTTGCTGTGCTAGTTGCCTGGAATGCTGTTTCACCAGTTATTTACATGCTTTGCTCTCTCATATTGTAAACATCTTTACTCAAATAACAGCTTATTTCTCCCTAAGCACCATCTCCCAAATCTCAACTCCCCAAAACTTCCTATCCCCTGCTTTGTCCTTTTTCCTCTGTACCTCATACATTATATATTTTAATGGTTGATTTTATTTATTTTTCCATCTGTTCCATTAGAAATATAAGCCACCTGAGGGCACAGACTTTCTTTTTCTTCACTGCTGCAAGCCCTAGAACACAGATTCAGTAAGTAGATTTGAATGAATGAAACTTGATGTTTCTATTGAACAGATGTTCAATAAACAGTTTCAAATGAATGAATCTTATTCAAATACTTCCTTTTACTCTGAGCCATAACACCCACCTAGTTCCCTTGAAGCAGAGACCAAGGAGAGATAATTCTGAACCAATCTCATACAACCACGTGCATGAAAATGAGAAAAGTTTGGTTACCCAATATATCTGTGTAACTCTTGTTCTGATGACTGGTAGAGTCCTTCACAAGATGAGAACCTTCCCTGTAGCTCATGAGGATGCTGTAAACCACAACGAAGTGTTCACATATTTGTGAAGTCCTCCAGAAGTGTTTATTATGGCAGAGGCCAGGCCTGGGGCATCCATGAACCTTCTATAACTATTCATTACCAGATGACAGGTTCCCAGACCAAATGACAAAGCTTATCAACCTAAAGTAAGCCTTCACCACACCCTACAAGTTAAGAACTTATGCAATATCACTTTTCTAACTTTGAGATAACCCAGCAGAATAGACTTACTAAAAAAAGATTTGGTTATATTTTTTCATAAAATATCCTTTATAAGTTGCTCAATGTGTTTTTAAAATATTTTCATCCATCTTTCTAATTTCACTGTATATTACCACCTGGCCTCCCTTGCTAAGTATCTGATACTGTCCACTGTGTTCAGAAGTGCTCAGTTCTGTGGGGTTTTTTTTTTTTTTCTGTTAATTCTCCTGAAAAACTTAAGGCTGAGCTCAGTGGTATCCACACACGTGTTCTGACACTGCCAAAATATGGACGTGGATAGTCATGAACCTGAACTACATGTCTAGCCGATAGTTGTCCTGCTCTTCAAATCCACTCTGTGATGCCTGGTCTGAAGCCCTAAGCCTGCCACTCAGCGCCCAGGATCTGGTGCAGACCCAAACGGCCAGCCTCATTCCTCCGTCAGTCCCACTAGCCCAGTAAATGTTATCTTTCAAGTACTTTTCAGACAGTACTGACTTATGAGTTTGTTTAAATTTGTTTTTTGCTGGAAACTCTTCTCACCTCTATCTGTCCAAAGCCCAGGTCAAATGTCACTTCCTCCTTGCAACCTCCCCTATAATGGCAACCTGACTATTGTCATGAGTCCCTCCTTGTTCAGTAAAGCAACATTGCTTTCTTCCTCTTGCAGCATGTCTCCTATTTCTCTTGGACTGCAGTTATGTGTGCACACCATTTCAATACCAGTGAAGCCCCTGTGGGGAAGGGTCATTGCTGTTCATCCCTGAGTCCCTGTGCTTAGGGTGATGTCCACCATAAGTGATCAGGAGGTGATGATGTCATCAGTGGGTGCATTATAGCAAACAGACTTTTGGGCTAGATTCCAAGATTTCAGCAGTTTGTTTTGTTCTCTTTGGGAATATAGGCACTGTGCTGTTATCCATGTGCTTGCATACATCATAATACCTTTTCTCATCTTTATGTCATTGATCTATTGAGTAGAGTATTATTCATCATTTGTCAATTTTCCTTCTTTTTCTCTTGAACCTGGAGATGATGTTGGAGTTGTGTCATCTTGTTTAACACTTCTGCTTTCAAGTCACTGAGCCTTGATATCTGGCTTAATATCCTGCATAGGTACCAGGGCCAAAGGCATATTCTGTTGAAGTCATCATTTTTCCTACCTCTTAAATAATGAGAGGTTAGGGCCAAAGAATTAATTTCATTTCCTCCCTGGCGTCATTGATCTGTGGTCTGGCCTTTCATTATGTGGAACTAACTAGGTTTCCCTTGAAAGAGAATGATTTGAACCCATCAGAGATTGGAAGAGAGAAGTATCGACAAACCCAAATACCTGTGCGCCTCCGTCAGGTCCCATGGGGACCGTGGAGGACTGGGGGTCACAGGCTCCCCCCACAAGGACCACATGCTGCCCAGATCCAGCGGATGGCGCGAATGTGCAGCCACTGCTGATGGGTCTTCCGATCTCCCTGAAAAATTAGATACCTGAACTTCTACAAGACATTTCCTGGATGGTCAATATTTGCTACTAGTTCAATTGAAGACACCACCATTGCTTGCCCATCTCCCACCCCTATACCTAAGGAGAAGTTCCAAAATTTGGTTAAAACAAATATTTCACAAGAGTCAAGTTAATAAGGAAAGACGCTTCTTGGGAGAAGTCCCCGACTCTGCAGGGTGGGATGACATTTCCACTGGATGCTTAAAAATGGTCAAAGTGCTCGAAAACATGTAACTGAAAGGAGTCTTAAAGGGCATCTGTACAGACCCCAAAACGGCACACAACTCATGCTTCTACTTAAGGATACCCAGCACCATTCACTGCATGTGGTGGGCAACGTAAGGGTTACAGCCTCAGTGATCACCGGCTGCCTGGTCTTATGCACATCATGTCATCTTTCTGGGCTTCGGTTACTTTATTTCGAATAAGATAATTGATTAAGTGATTTCATCAAGACCCTTACAGCCACAAAGACACTAAGAATATACAGAAGCCTGCTAAAGATTACGTAGCAATGCAACCCACTGCCTTGTGGGGGGCCCAGGGGTATGAACATTAGCACTGTCATAACAAACTCAAACAGACACACGCGCGCACACGCACACACAAAGGAAACATTTCCTTCTACAACTGAGAACGATACAACCTTTACAGCGTGAAGAGAAAAATGATAGCTAAAATTAGCATCTTAAAAAATAAACGACATAATCACTGAAGATGAGATTTTCTCACAACAGCAGAACAATGCCGTATAATGATAGCTGTCATCAGAGAGGAAATTGCAGGAGTCAGTTTGAAAGGATTTGGGGGTGTCCCTCCCCATTGAAATTTGCTTTTCCATACACCACAGTAAGATGGATAAGCTAAAGTGTTTCCCCAGGGCCTTTGTGATCAGCGCCTTGTACGACTGCTGTCAACATTAGGAGAGTGTCATTTCAGCCCCAAATAGAAGCCAGAGCATGTGTCAGGCTCCACGTAGTCATCTTCTGGAAGTTACACATCGGTTTTCAATTTCCAAGGCCTCTTTCCATACACATGCTCATTTGTTCCCCCCAAAGAGTACATTTGATGGAGCCTATATGTCACGATAAAATCTCTCTCAGATGAATTCAAAAATCTCCCTCCCGATCTGCCTACAAGAAAAGAGTGCCTTCTGTTTGCCATTTGACAGTTCAGGAAGCCCTTTCACTCCTCTTGGCTTTTTGAGATAAGGTATGACCTGCTAGGTGGGGTGGTAAAGGGAGAGAAAAGGAGGAATCAAATCTAATCTTGGCCTCAGTCTTCAGATCAAACTCAGACAAATCACCTCAAGTCACCGAGCCTCAGTTCCTAAGCCACTGAATAGAGAAAATTATACCACTCCTGCCGTCCTCACAGGGCAGTTAAGACCAAAATCAATACAGAGGTAGGTGTGTCAGGGAGTTTGTAGGCTGAAAAAAGCTGGTCTGCAAATCTCGTCAACCCTGAGACATAAGAAAGGATAGAGCAGAAGTTTCACGGGGCCATGGAGAACCGGTGCCTAGATGGGACTGTGAGGCAGTGGCGGAGGGGACCAGAGACACAGGGTGGGGACAGGAGGAATCATCTCAGAGAGAAAAACCCCAGCTCTTTGCAGAACCAGTGACAAGCCACCTGGCCTTACCTGGCGAGACTGTGGCCGGTCCTCAAGGATTTTCTTCTCTTGTTGGACGAAGGGGGCCAGACCACAGACAGTGGCCAGTGTTGGTGTGGCTGGTCCAGAAGAAGCCAAAGAAGAGGATGCGCTCGTGCTGCCACCCAGCTCGGTCTGAACCTTGCCTCACCGAGACGGCTGAGAGTGAAGTGCTCAACCTCCAACAAAGGGTCACACGAAAGGATGAGGGTGTTTACAGGGTGGAACTCCACCTGTCAGAGACGGGGAACTGCAGCGGGCGGGGCCTTTCTCATTCTACAGACTGACACACCTCTCCCTCCCATCCTCTCCTTCAAGAAGTCCTAGATTTTTCTGCCAACTCCCTCTTTGATGAAAATCTTCGGATGGGGTGAGCAGGAGCAGGCTTCTGTCCAAAGCTTAAATCTGAAGACTATATTCCTTTATTAACATTCTTTTTTGATGACTTGATTTGGGGGACACTTGTGACTTTGAGCATCACCACCACGTTCACATCAGGAGAGCGGAGGTCATGTAGAGCAAGAAGGACGTGTTTATGAGAACAGTCTCAGGTCAGTGTTCTCATTAGAGTATTTGCCACACGCAGTTGCTTCCATTTAAGTGTGTGCCCCTCTCAGTAGACTGTGAGCTCCTTGAAGGTAACAACTCCACCTTATTCTCCCATATAGCCCCCCCCCCGTGCCCAGCATGTGGCAAGCACTAAATTGAATTTTTTTGAGTGAATGGTGATTAATCAATATCTATTTAATGAATCCTGATCTGCATTCAATGGCTTTACAGCCTATGGCAAGGCATGTTTTTACCATTCTGAGCTGATATTTCTGTACATTGGGGATATTATTTCTCCTTCAGAGATGGAGGTAAGAGCTGAAAGGCAGCATATGAAAATGAACGTAAGATAAGACCTGATACAGCAACAATTGCTAGAAAATTTAACTGATTCTCAACGAATTGATTTTGAAACCCAAGTAAGACTTCTGTATGCCGAGAGTCAGTGTACAGTAAGATGAACTGTGGAAAGGATCACAGGGCCACGGCTCTTTTCACAAGCCCCCTCAATGTCTGCAACGTGCTTGGTGAATGCTTTCCCTCAGTAAGTGCTTAACTGAGTGACGACCTCCTCCTCTGCTATTTGAGCAACGACCTCGGCTACTCTTAGTTCTCAGAGCAGAGCAGGATCGAAAAATAAACTAGACACGATCTCTGGCATAAGGAGTTCAGGAAGATGAAATATGCAGAAAATGATGAGCACCTCAGATAGGATCAGAACAAGAGCTGTGGGAAGCCGAAAGAAGGAACAATCCAGGGAGGCTTCACAGAGGAAGAGGCAGCCTTAGATCTGGGCTGTTAAGAAGAGCTGGCATTTCAGCAAGTACCAATGGTGGCAGGGATATAAATGTTAACTGTGAGATGGACTGAGCCACTGTTCCTTGATTTATCTCCTCCTTAATATAGACTCTAGGATGAAAAGAGTTTCATATAACTGGTATGTAGGTCACACCACTTATACGCCACAAAACTACAGGGCAATTAGAAGTAATTGTGAAACAAATACTGTGCCCACTCAGCTCCAAATGTCTTTATGATGGCTCAGGTTGGGGGTAAAAAGCAGGAGGAACGGAGAGATGCTGGATCCCAGCCTGATCATTTAAGAGTAGGACCAAACGATGCATTGCTGTGTGAAGTTATTGCTGGATTGAGCTCGTTTAAAGGGCAAGAGACTCAACACAAAGACATTGCACGTCCGTGTAGCAGCTATCTAATTATCACTAATTTCCAGGGGCTGCTGAACGCTTCTCCCAGCTCACACCGCGCTCCTGTCCCCCCACACCCTGTGCTAACTGGAGCGGGAGACAGTACATCCAGGAAGGACACAAGCAGAAGAGAGAATGTCACAGAGAAAACAAGGACTCTGGTCCCTCGTCCTCCACTCCCTGGGATCAGCAGCAAATAGCTCAGTCTCCCCCAGGCCTCAGTCGCCTCTTCCTTGCACTAGGAATTATCATACAGACCCACCCATCTCCCTGGGCTGTTGAGGGAGACAGTGAGGTTCTGGAGCTTTGTTAATTCACCGGCTTTGTCAATGCTGGTTGTAGGCATGAACAAGCAGTGCTATGGCGATGGGTATATCAGGGGATTCATCTCGTGTCCACTATTTCCAGCTACGTCCTAGGCTGCGTACACATCTCCTGGTGGAGGTCAACACGCTCAACGCCAAGGAGCAGAGAATCAGAGAAAATGTTTACAAGCAGGTGCTTAGGGATCATTTCTCTTGGTATGTTGCCCCCTCTCTCTCTTCTGTGACAGCCTTTACTGTTTAGCCCCCTTTCCTCCTCTGTTTCAATCCTGTCATCCCTGAGAGAGAATGTAGGTTGCTACTTACTTGGGTTTCCAACCACTGGTTTAGTAGACCTCCTCTCCTCCTGCCGTTTCTCAGATGCGGATGGAGTAGCACCCCATGAGCACACAGCCAGCTCTCACCCTGGCCTCAGCAGGGCTGTTCTCTTACAGATGTGCTGGGGGCAGCAGTTGGGAGAGGGGAACGCACAGGTAGGTACTGATTCTCACTGTGTCTGAACTGGAACCACCTCCCACCCTTGGTTTGCTTCTGGTGCAGAGGATTGGTCCACAGACACGCATCACTGATGGTGAATGGGTTCTGCCTGTGAGAATCCCACATCCCTGCCGTCCAGCTGGGCACCCTCCCCGGGAGTCGTTTGGAGAGAGGAGCACAGTGACGGCGCACAGATCCAGGCAACAGCCACTGGAGCAAACAGAAACTAGCAGCCCGCTGTCAACTGAGGAATTTCAGCAGCATGAGCTTTCTCTTCTCCTGAGTTCCAATAGCGCACAGCAGGCATCACTAGTATTACTCTTTATTGTGGTTCGTTTTCTCCCTCAATACCTATGTGTCTACTCTCCTTAGAGGTAGGGGCAGTGTCTTAAACATTCTTTTTAAGATCTAGCGTGGTCCAGGAGCTAGAAGTGCCACCCAGTAAGGCCACAGAGGTGCTCAAGAGATGTTGGATAGATGACAGAACAAACAAATGCAGGAATATACCATCTCCTCTGTTTCCCTTTCCGGCTCTAGGAGTCCTTGCCGCTGGGGAGACGGCAAACGGAAGAGAGAGAAGCAATAAGTTCCCCCGTGATTTTGACATGGAACTAAATTCAGCCCAAAGCATCTTTTTCTCTTCTCTCTATTTACTCTGGACAATCTGTCCCTTATCAGATGAGCTCAAGGCTGGTTGGAAATATGCGTATTTTATTTGAAAATAGCGTCTTCTTCCAGTTCTGTTTTGCTGCACCGACATTTGTCTGCTTTGCTGTGTGTTGTGCATCAGATAGGAGTCAGACAAACTGCCTTGGCATTCTCCACTGTGTTGTTTTCACCATCCGATTCTCATTTATCTCATTTCCCTTCCTGCATCTCACGCTGAGTCCCAAGTTCCAATTTAATCCACAACGAGCGAGCACAATTTTGCTGTGTCTCAGCTTTCCCAAAGGCTAGGAGGGGCACGGAAGTGAGAAGTCCTGAAACGCAGTTCCCACTTGCCACTAATGAGCGATGTGACCTTCAGTGAATCACCCTTTTGATCCTGGGCTGCTTCCCCTTTGCAAAATTCTGTCTGCTCTTGACTGGCACAGAGTCAAAGGGCAACGGCTTGAAACCCCAGGGCACTGTTCTGTGGTAGCCCTAGTTCCATCTTCCACATTCAGTGCGGACGGAGAAGAATCCTCAACACTTCCGGCTTCGGATCGAGGCGATGGTCAGGTGTCTACTGGTCCAGTGAAGCAGCCCCTTCACCTTCCACTCCAGACCCCCAGCCCACTCCCTGAGCCACCCCAACCCAGGGCAGCCTCACGGGCCTGCAGTCTGAGCAGTTGCAAGGGACCAGCAGATGGGTGGATCCCATGCTTGGTTTTGCTCTGCTGTCACCATCTTGAAATTATTTGTAATTTTTGAACAAGGGGACTGCATTTTCACTTTGCACTGGGGCCACAAACTCTGCAGCTAGTCCTGCCCCTTGGCTTCCACCCCAACTCCCTCAAAGCAATGAAATTAAGACGCCTTAGGAAGAGGGAAATAATGGTGCAGCTTGCCGGCCATGAACGGCAGTGCCCCAACGCAGAGCCTTGCCATGGAACTCCCTCCTTGTGAATATAAAACCAAAGAGAGGACAAGGTGGGAGGACATGAAACTTGCCATAGGCCCCACCCCTCTCACCCTTCTCCGACTTGGGAGGGTTGGGGGTCTGACTCACGCCAGGGTGTGACTCACCATTCCTGCTAAGCCCTGGGCTCCTCCCTGCTCCCAGGGCGCAGGAGGAAACGTGGGTTGTCCCAGAGCAGATGGGGAAACCACCCAGACACTGCCCAACATGGCAGAACCGGACAGGGTCTTAGAGCAGAGCCCAGGCAGCCACCACAACCCCCTTCCTTCATCAGCAAAACAAACACACATGCTCCAGATGAGAGAAGGGACTGACCCAAGCTCACCCCGTGAGCCGGTTTGCCAGGCTGCTTGCTCTCAGCATCAGTTCTCTTTTGGATTCCTTCCCCTTTCTATATATTTAGGGCAGCAAGATGAAATTATTACCAATGGCTCTTTTCTCCTCTCCCAAGTTTTTCTAATAGTCTGAGTCATTTCATACATCTCAGCAGGAAGGAAATCAAAGGAGGAGGCGAACCTCGACAAAATGTAAGCATGTAAATAAACAGTGTGTGATGAACTGCAGTGCAAATAAGACAAGCTTTGGCCACCTTGAGACTCTAAGGAAGGTAGGAAGGACACTAGTCGGATGAAAGGCAGTCTCCCTCTGTGTGGGTGTAAAAAGTTGCTTCAGAGTCCAAGTTCACTACCTCTCTGGGTGTTCCTAGGCAAGGCTGTCCCTGGGAAAATTTCTCTCTCTGGCCTTTGGCTTCTTGGTCAACAATATGAAGAATATGGGACACACTCAAAGTGAAGTCCCTTTCAGAGCTGGCATCCTGTGCTTCTCAGTATCAAGTCTTATCACCTCCATATCAGTGTCGTGATTAAAAGACTGATTTCCAGGGTAAAAGCATATTCTAGAGGGGAGGGACAGAGCCTCAGTGGTAGAGCACATGCTTAGCATGCACGAGGTCCTGGGTTTAATCTCCAGTACCTCTATTTAAAAAAAAAAGTAAAATAAAAAAATTTCATTTAAATAACGAGCACATTCTAGAACATTCTAGAACCTAAGTTGGCATGGCGAAATAATGAAAGCAGCAAAAAAAATTCAATTCAAAAAGTGAACTTCTGACTATAGGGAGTGACCCAGAGAAGAAACTTCTATAGAATTCTTCTGATGCCAAAGAGAGAAGAACACAACCCTGAGGTGACAGAGCACGTCAGGGTGCGTAGGGCTCCGGTGTCCAAGGAGGGGCCCTGGGCAATGAGGCTCCCACTCCTGGATGATTCAGTTGGAACCGACCCCGATCCCCAATCCTGCAAGCTCGGTCTCTTGAACTGTCATTCTGCTCTGTTACGTGAAGAATGAACAGAACAGTGGACTCTGAGGCCAAGGCCATGTTACTGAGGGACTTGAACACAAGGCCAGGAAGTTTGTTCTTAATTTTCATCTTTGTAATGCACTGTGTTTCATTTATCTTGACATTTGATGAGTTCCTGAGAGCTGTGACCAGACTGCAAACAGACAGCCTCAAATAGCCTCCACAGATCCCAGGTGGAAAGGAAGGGCGTGTTCCTTCTGTGCATCTTAGTCCCTGACTCAGCCACACTCCCACAACATGAGGGACTTTGCACATCAGTAACCAAAGCTAGTCCTCCCCTGTGGGCTTTGTGACTGCAGTCCCAGGCCAGACCTTCACCCCAGGGCATCCTTTAGCAGGAAAGATAAGCCTGAGGATAACATCTGATGTGAGGGCGGTCTCTGCACCACCTGCCTGAGAACTTTTCATTAAAATGCATGTTCTCAGGCCCCATCCTTGATTTTTACTAGATGAGAACCCCTGGAGGGTGGGTCCAGGAATCTCCAGGTGCAGAAGTCCTGCCAGCTAGCTGTTATGCACATAGAAGTTTGAGACATGGTGTATTCCACATTCTCAATCGACAGTCAGAAAACTCCAAAGTGGAGCAGGCTGCGGAAAACCCAGGGGCAGGAGCCTGGAGGCTGAAATCAGCCCCGGCTGCATGGAAGCGGGGGTGGAACCCATGCAGCTGGACGGCAGGCAGAGTGGGGTGTGTGGTAAAGCTAGAAGACAAGTAGCGTGCACACAGGCATCCCCAGCCCTTTATCTCTGTCCTGCTGCTGACTGTAGGATACAAGAGTTCCCAGGTGAACAGTTCCAACATTGTCCATCGCAGGTTCTGATAGCTGGACACCTGTTCTCTCACTGCCTTGTTATACACGAGAGAGAGGTACTCACTTAGCAACGATAACAAGGGGGAAAAGTGCATGGGGCAGGGACCGGAGCCACCTGCAAAGTGCACAGAAGAGAAAGCCTGAGGGCTTTTGCGATAGGAAGGCGTTCAGCCAGCCGCCCACGTCCCGGGAGGTTCTCCGCTGTGCGTAGGGCCTGGGGCCGGTGAGGACAAGCTCCCGCTCCGTAGGGTTTCTAAAGCACACAGGTGACGTGGGGACGGCAGCGGGAACCTGCCACCCAACACGCCATATCCGTTTTCAGAGGGTGTCAACACCCTCCTTCCCACACCTGCTGTTCCCAAATATCACAACCTGATTTTTCTCTCCAGCCTCCTGTCTTGATGATGACGATTAAATATTCATGGGATGCTGTGATGCCAGCACACTTTGGGAAATTTCAGATACCTTTTTTTTTTTCTTAAAAAAAGGGAAGTTTTTTTTTTTTTCTTTCAGATGTGCCCGATTTTGAAGAGAGGTAAAAAGAATGACAAATGCCAGTGCCTCGAAAAGTAGCAACTGAACAGAGCAACGAGACTCCTAAGTCTCCACAACTGTGTTTCATGCCCAGAGCGCCCCACTTTAGGAGGAAGAGGAAAGCACAGAACTTAGAAGACATCGAGGAGCCGTTCATACTACGCAGGAGTGCTTCATTTTACTATGGGGCCCATTTAAATAGAAAAATCACCAACTCTGGGTAAAATCCATGTAAATTTACTTACGGAGGTATTTGTTTATTATTTACTTAATTATTATGCAGAAAGAAGTTTACCTTACTTGAAAAAAAGATCTATTTTTTAGAATCACAGTCTGTTAGCTTAAAGTGTCCTTTTACCCAGCTGTCTCCAGAGTGAGTTTCAGGGAGCCCTAGGGCCCCCCAAGATGCCTCAGTGCGGGGTGGGTGACCACAGGACGCAGACTGAGCCCAAGGGAGTGGAGCTGAAGGGTACCGTCCCGAGTCAGTCAGCGCACCTCTGCTGCTCCCTGGGTGTATACCGGAGGCACTCATAATATTCCACTTGTAAGAAGTCGGGGGGAGCCTCAAAAAACGCACAAAGAAGCCTAATTCTTTCATTGTACATTTTGGGAAACTGAGACACACGGAGAAGTGACTTCAACAAAGGCATATGTTGTATTTTAGCTTCAATCCAGTATTTCTTTTCCCACTGGAGCTCATTGCCCCACAGAACTCTCATCATTTTATTAAAGATGCTTGTTTAGCTCCTAGACATGTTTTGGCCTAAGCCTAAGACTAGTAAATCACTAAAATAACCAGAACAGCCAACGAAGAAATCATCACAAACTGAAGGTAAATTACAAAACTTTTTCTCGCTGAACAAGCCTGACATTCTCAAAGGTCTCCGGAGTAGCTGAAAATGTCAGTGTTGATCACAGCTCCGTCTTGAATCACAACACACATAACTTGAGCTAGCACATTCTACAGTTTATTTTAAAATCCCAGCTAAAGCAAGGTGCCATCAAATTGAATCAATGCCTTAGTGAGAAGTAGTCACTCGGAAGGAAAAAGTATTAATAAGAATCGTATGTTGGATCAACTTGTGTCCTTTATCTATTTATTTCTAATGATTTAACAAATACGTAGGCAGTGCTTGCTACATGCTGGGAACTGTTGTCAGCGCTCTACACTAATATTAACCATTGAATCCCCCCCAGCAACACAAGAGGGAAGGTATTATGTGTCATCACCTTTTACAGGCAGAAAAACTGCTCACAAAGAGACTAAGTAACCCTTAGTTACCACTATCACACAGCTTTTCAGTGTGACAAGTCTCAAAGACACTGTCCTAGGTCACATCCCACATAAAGGATGCTATGTCACCATCAGGAGTATTTCACCAAACTCCTCAGAAGTTACTCCAAGATCCCCCACAAGCAGAATCAATTAGAATCAGTGCCATTAATTTCATCGTCAACAATCAGCTGGTAGGACCACCTACTCCCCTAGTGCTCCTCCAGCACTGAGTTAATACTTACACGACAAGTCCATTAGGGAGACGTTGTCTTTAGACTCATTTTGCAGCTGAAGGAAGAGACTCGGAGAGGTTATAAAATATGCCCAAAATGATGGAACCTAAAAGACAGAGCTGGAATTCAAAACCAGACTTATCTCACTACATCATGTATGTTCAGGCAGAGTCCTTCCATTGACTCCTGCAGATTTTGCTTGTTTTGCCTGCAGTGTTTTGACAATTTTTTTTGGAATGAAATGCAAAAATCTAATAATTGAGAGATTTCAATGAAAAATTCAGGACTGGTAAAGGCTTCCCTCTTTAGAGGAGGCACGCACTTTTCAGGATGCCTCAGTTCCTGCCTCGCCATCGTCTCACACACCGCCGGCTTCATGCTTTTGTGTTGCTCCTTAAAGCATCTGAGCCTGAGCTCTTGGACAAGATGCTCTGAGAGGCTCCCTGTGGCAAGAGATCTTTGTCAGAACCCTCAGAGTTTTTCAAACTTGAGAAATGTATGGACTCCTTTTATAAGAAAAAAACAAAAACACAGAAACAATACTGTCATGAACCTCTGAAATACATCAAAAACTACCAAGAGTTTGCAGAGACCTATTCAAAAATCACTAAGTTAAAATGTAATTGTTGTGACCTATGCAAATATTTTGAACTGTCAATTATCACTGCATAGCATAAAAATTGAGATTGCAAGTGGTAATTTTTAAATTAAAATTGCAGGAAAAACCCCAAGTTTAAAAACTTCTATAGCATAATGTTTTCAAGGATCATCAACCATGGTGTAGCACATACAGGTCCTTCATTTCTTTTGGGGGCTGAATAATATTCTACTGTATGACTATATCAGATTTTGTTTATCAGTTCATCCATCTGTGTTTGCCAGGGGCTGGAGGGAGTGGGGAGGGGGCTTAATAGTTATGGATTGCCTTTGGGGATGATGGAGAAATTCTGGAATTAAATAGATGATGATTGTACAACATGTGAATACACTTGATAGTTAAAATGGTAATTATGTGTTATGTAAATTTTTAAAAATTTAAAAAAAACTTTAATAATACATGAACCTTCCAAGAAACCTGACTTCAAAGAAACTAATCAAAGTAAATGTATTGAGGTTCTTTGATAGGCTTACGTGCACTCTGGTCTCCTTTAAAATGGAAAGCAGCACCATTTATATGAACCTTCAGAAACCCATCATGTTTACTGTAAGTTCATCTGCCCAAATTCCCCTACTTGTATCTTATATTCATAGCAGCCTGGATTAATCTGTTTTCAAATGATTCCTGAAGCCCTCCCACCTCTGTGTCCTTACTGTCCCCTTGACTTAGAACTTGAAAGGCTGTGACTCTCTCTGTCCTGTATCAGCCACCAGAGACCCAGATAAATACCATCACCAGGCCGTTGCTAGAGCCAGATATAAACACCACTTCTGATACAGCTTACTGTGCCTTTCTTGTCCTGCTCAAAAAAGCTCTCAGTGATTCCTCTCTGCAAATCAAACTGAGTACAAAATTATCACCCTGTCATTAAAGGCCCAACAACAATGTGTCTCTATTATTCCTCATTACTTCCCTTCACATTTCATATACTCCAGCCAAATGAAGCTGTCACGACTCCTCAAATATGTCTCACACGCTTCTATACCCATGCCTTTTCTCAGGATGCTCCCTCTGCCTGGAGTCCCTCTCCATCACCTCCAGCTGAAGGAATCCTTCCCAGTCCCAAGACTGCTCCCAGCTTACCTCCTCCACGGAGCTTCCTCCATGGCCACCATCCTTCTACTGCTCATATGCTCCCTGCTGAACTTTGACTGTTTACAACCTTTCATCTCTTTTCCAGCGCATACTGTCTCTGTCTCATAATTATTTCTGGACGGTGCCACTCCCTGACTAACCTGCGAGCTCTCTGAGAGAAGAAATGTCACATTAGTCACCATGAGCCCCGTCATCCCTGGCATATAATAGGTCCTCAATTAACATTTATTTCATGGAAAGGAACGGTGCAAAATGGAACAAATAAAAGGTGAAAAAACGGATCCAGACCTAAGCACAGTCATTGCATTTAGACCTACTGCCTGGCTTTGGAACCAAGGGAATGAAATATTTTGTATAGTCATGTACCTGAAAAAAAGTCGTTGGTAAGGGGAGGTGGCAGATGCGGGTGAGCAAAACAAAAGGAGGAACTTACTATTTACTAAGTGTGGGGCGCAAAGGCTCTGTTGAGCAGTTAATGTATTTGTGTCATTTGGTTCTCACAACAGCTCTCCTGCTGATGGCTGGAGAAACAAGAGTGACTAACTTGCCCAAGGCACTCAGATGGTCTAATCCTAAAGTCTGTGCTGTTTCCCCTTAGTTTACTGTTTCTTGTAACAAAAGAAAGAGGAGAGAGGCAAGCCTCTTCCCCTAACCCTGCCCTCCACGAGGATCACACACCAGATTACTTCTGCAGTTATCTGTAATAAATAAACAAAAGCTAACACCTCCTATGTGTCTCCATGTGCTGGTCCACGAATAGGTACTTTACACACATGGTCCTAAATTTTACCAACCATCCCACGAGGTAGGTGTTACAAACGTCATTATGCGGATGAATCTGAAGTGCAGTGATAGGTCCAGGGTCATGCCACAGTGCAAAGCCAAAAATCTAACCCGGTTCTAGAGAGATGCTCTTTTAATAAAACCTCGTTGCCTCTTCTCCACAGATTCTAGGCATCAGTGCTGTATTAAAGGAATACAGAAGCTCAAAAAAAAAAAAATCACCCTAGCTGGACTCATTGTCTTGAATATGAAGGACATAATAAGACTTTCCCATTTGGTGATCTAAAGTTCTGTCCCCCGGAGAAAAATGTACATGGAAACAGGCCCGGCAGGAGGAGAGAGGGGACACCACCACGTCCTAGCGCTCCCTCCGAGCTTTCACCTTCCCCTGGAGTTCTTTTATTTTGATTCCTGTTGCCACCACCAAGCTAATCCCCATCTCCCTGGGTTGAGGAGGCGGGAGGATGAGAAAGAAATACTTCCTCTCTTTTCTCAGCTCAAGGTGAGCATAATCTTTCTCCTTGTTTTTCTTAGCGCAACTGAGACAGGCTGACATATTCAAGATGAAATTTACCAAACAGTGAGAAAAACCTGAATGTAAATAAAGCGAATAACAACAGCACAGCATGGATGACTGATCCCAAGGCTTCTAATCGAAGAAGGGGTTTACTGAGCACCGAATTCTACTGCATTCCCCTGGCCAAAGGTCATCTTAAGTAGTATACAAGCACCTGGCAGGGGGTCCCCCTTGACACCCATGTAGGTTTATCTTCCTACAGTGAAGAAGAAATCACCCAATCAAATCCCCAGGATCAGCTCACAGACTGCCCAGGGTCCTTCCACTCAATTTCATTCTTCTTTTAAAAAATTCAACTCATAGATCATTTGCCAAGAGGTCCTAACTTACAGCCCAGACATTGATAAGTCCCAATCAAGTCTGCAGTCCGTCTTGGTTCAGGCTGACAACTCCACCCACTTCCTTCTCAGCACTCAGTCGAGCCCTTCACCCATCTGCCCACCCATCCACCACAGAGGTCTTCCTTTAGAACTTGAATTTCAGAGTTTATTATGATACAAAGCAGAGTGTGGCAATGTCTGAGAAGGCCACCTCCTGTACTCCTTTGCAATGCGCACAAGACAGATGGCTGTGGATCTTTGCAACTCATGAACCCCACAGAAAAATTCCATCAAAGCGTCACCTACCGTATTAGAGTTTATCCCAGGGCCATGGGTATGAATTTGTAGTACCTGAGAAAAACAGATGTCCTTTGTCTAATTTCGCGTCCCACGTTGCACTTCTAAGACCAAGAACAACATACAAAGTAGTTACAGAACACCAGCCACTGAATCAGATCACTCCTGGTGGGGCTCGTGGCTGACTTCAGGTTGCTGGTAATAACCGTGACAAGGACATATAGATAGCAGTGTCAGCGTGAGCAAACACTGCCGCCCTGCGTTAGTGCAGCCGTCTATAATCTATGACAGCTTCCCACCTCTCATCTCTACTGGGCCTTCCGTCCGTTCTAAGAAACTACCAGAACAGGGCGTGTAACTCTGCCGTTCCTTCTACCCAGCCTGCTCCTCCAGAACCATCTCTCACTTCCCCCTCGTTTCCCGTCTATTACCTTGACATACCACGCTCATTCACACTTCTCTGCTTCTGCCCCTCCTCTTCCCACTACCTGAAACGCCATCTCCATCTCTTCCTTTACCTGGTGAAGTGTGCTACCCTCTCAGACCTCTTCCCTGGGAAACCTTTTGTAATTCTCAGAGTTGGTTTTTCCCTTTCTTATCTTTTTATTTGAAAGGCTGGAAAGAAACTTAATTTAAGTGCATTGCTCAGATTAATTACCATTTTAAGTATCTTTTAAAGAGTATACTCTGATTTAGCATTGAAGGGAAAAGTTGTGAGCATAGACTGGCACAGACCCCGGGCAGCAGAGTGCAAACGTGGTGTGAGTGAAGCACATTTTATCATTGTAGGAATAACTGCCAGCTCCTTTGAAGAAAATTTTGGAGACAATCAACTTTATTATCTTAACAGCTTTCACAATAAACCTTTTTCAGAAGAAAATTGCCTTTGTCTAGGCCAAAAAGAAAAAAAAAACACCTTGATAGGCTCCTGGGATAGAAACTGTGTTTCTGAGGACAGCTTCAGGGAGGTGGGCAAAGCTCTGCAGGGAAAACAGGAGTCATTTGAATTATTCCTCAGAAGAGGGGATGAGAAAAGAAGACAGCAGAGCTGGGAAGAGAAGGGAAAGAGGTGGAACCTGACGTGATGGAGGCACGCTGAGCTGAGTAGAGGGAGGCCAGGTCAGCTCCGTGTCAGGAGGAACAATAGGTTAAAAGAGGTGGTGCCTGCTCTTCCCATGTGAAGGTACTAAAAGGCTTTAGATCCACTTGACCTCTTGCAGCCTCAGTTTCCCCAGCTGTTCAAAGAGGGTAATACTGAAGCCCAGTTGGCAAGGGCTGTCTGAGGGACTGATAAAAATCAGTAAGGAGAGTTTGAAAACTGGGAAACAATGCTGGTCACTGTTTCCTACATGACCTGGTTCAAGGGACTCCTCAGTGCTGATGGTGAATGACGATGATGCTGACATTCAGTATCTTTTCCATTATGAAAGGTTTGGCCAGAGCCTTTGTTTTATAAATACAGTCCCTGAGAACCAGAAGAGGGATACCACATTAATGAGGTCCCACAGTAAATAGATAATATCCTTTTAATCCATTTGCTTATTTATTCAAGCCTTTATTAGTCTGGAGAAAATGCATTGCACAATCCGTGGCACCAGTAACTCAGTCTCTGGTGCTGTTAGACAGGTCAGGTCCCCCAGCCACATAGGAGAGAGAAGGGAAGAATTTATGAGAGCTCCTGTCACGTAGCCCCAGCAGGCTGCAGCGTGTCCACCTGGCCCAGAGGGGAGATGGGGAGCATGTGCACAAGGCAGATCTGCCCATCCTCCCGGGAAGCTGCAGGACAGTGTTTTGTTTTGTGTTTTATTTTCCTGGAAACATCCTCCCAGAGGGTGAAGGATGCCTGCCGCACTCCCTAGACAGACTCATCACTTTCTTCTTTGCTTTTTCCACTCCTTGTTATCTTTCACCAAAAGCCATCACGAGGCAAATCAGAACAGGAGGTGGCCGGAACCTGCCCTGCGTGTCTGCCTCACGGAGCTCCAGGCCAGAAGGAGGCTGCCCCTCACTGAGCTCCTGGCATTTGATGTCCAGTCTGGAAAGGAAGTGTGGCCATCTGCCTTGGACTGTATTGAATAGAGTCTCACTGCTCAGCCCTGCGGATGTGTGAATCATGGACCAGTTGGAATAGAAACAAGCCCTGTGATGCAGCCTAAGAAATGCGAGCTCCAGGATCAGAATAAAGCTCAATAGGATGTCAGGGAAGAGGAGATGAGAAAAAGAGGAAAGTGCCTGCTCCTCGGGACCCAAGTCAGCAGAGGAGCTGGCTGAATGCTCGTTTAAGCTTCTCTCTAAGACACACAGCTGATACCAGTGCCAACCAGAGAACCAGGCTCAAGGGGGGTGTGGAAAGCATTGGCTCAGGCATCCTCAATTTACAGATGAGAAAACTGAGGCTGCAAATGAGAGAGTGACAGCAGGGGAGTAGCAGAGCCAGAGTCAGAACCGGGCATCCCATCTCCCTGGCCTGTCGCTCCCCTCACTACTCTCCTGTGACCCTCATCCCTGGCTGAGGATGGCCAAAGAGGTGCGGTGCCTGTAAGTGGCCATCTCAGTGATGCTCTGTGCAAAGACTCTACCCCACAGCCTGAGAATCCCATCAGCAGACCATCAACAGGCCTCCAGATAATACAGTTTACGTCAAAACAACTTTTATTTCCTGAGTGTTTTCTCAGTTGTGCCTTAAAATAAAATATATGTGTCTAATCTCATCCAGCTCAGTGCTGCCTGCTGCCATCGGAGAACGGGAGGAAGTGCTGATGGAGAGAAGCTGCAGGGAGAGTGTGAAACTCTGCCGGGAAATTCAGGGAAGGGTGATGGCAGCGGAGAAACCCATCTGACCAGCCGAGCTGGGTGCATCTTCCATGAATGTCATCCTGGCTCAGCTCCCTGGCATAGCACGAGCGAAAGGGCACGGCCAGATGGACCTGGTCTCACTGTCGCACAGAACAGGTCTTCCCCATCACAGTCAAGGACACTCCCTCCTCCCAGTTGCTCCGTCATCGACTCTTGAAGTTACCCCCGACTCTCTCTTTCTCCCATTTTGCATCAGTTCCATCAGTAAACTTGCTGGCTTTAACGCCACAATATAGTTTATACTTGACACAATTCCTTTTGTCTTATAGTGCTGGAGGTCAGAAGTCTGCATGGCTGCATTCCTTTTGGAAGCTTGAGGGGGAATACCTCTTTTTTGGCTTTTCAAAGAAGCTTCTAGAAGCCAGCTCCATTCCTGGCCCCATGGTCCATTCCTCTAGCACCAAAGCTGGCAGCATAGCATCTTCTCTCTCTGCCTCTTCTCTCCTCACATCGTCTATTCTTTTCTTAACTCCGCTGCTTTCCTCTTGTAAGGAACCTTGCGATTAACTACATTAGGCTCACCCAATGACCAGAACAACCTCCTCACCTCAAAGATCTTTAACCATATCTGCAAAGTCCTTTTGCCATAAGGCTCTGGGGATTAGAACATGGACACATTTGGGGCCATGATTCAGTCTACAAAGCCCAGATCCGTTTCCTCAGCACCTCCACAGCTACTCCCCCGATCTCAGCCTCCACCGTCACTCCCCTGGTTTATTGCAGTAACCTCCTAACCAGTCTCCTTGCTTCTGCTATCCCTTTACCATCACTGCCCTCCCCGTGCACACATGATTTTTTCTAGAAACAGCAGCAGAGTGATTCATTTGAAATGTAAGTCAGATCATGTCGGTCCTCTGTTGCATATGTTTTATGGTCTCCAGAACCCCCATACCTGGCCCAGTCCCCCTCTCTGGCCACTCTCTCCCTTGCTCACTCTGCCCCAACCACACTGGCCTCCATGTGGGTCCCTACGTGTGACTGTGCACCCGTGCCTCGTAGCAGACCCCCCCTGCTGCTCACTCCACCTGGGACACTCTTCTCCAGAGACTCACACGGCCCCTCCTCGTCTCTCCTGCAGGTCTTTGCTGAAATGTCACTGTCTTAGCAAGACCTAGCTTGATTGCCCAACTGAAAACTGC
This sequence comes from Vicugna pacos, assembly GCF_048564905.1. NCBI lineage: Eukaryota > Metazoa > Chordata > Mammalia > Artiodactyla > Camelidae > Vicugna > Vicugna pacos. The sequence goes on along the minus strand of NC_132987.1, from coordinate 56,863,409 downwards.
AAGATCTTCATGATTCAGTCACTTCCCCCCTCTCCTTCCCTGATTCATTTTTCTTTCTAGTATTTATCTTTCTAGTATTTTTCTTTATCTAGTACTTATCTTGATTTATACTTCAGGATTTACCTATATGCTATTTTCTGCCTCTTTCCCCTCCCCACAGACACACAGGCACAGAGCAATGCAGCCTGCACGAGGGCAGGGATTTTTGCCCGTTGGCTCACAGCTGAAATATGAGCACCTAGAACACCTAACACACAGTAGGCACTCAACAAATATCTGATGAATAAATAAATAAAGGGTCTTAACCTCTCTGAATCAATGAATGAAGTTACTTCTCTGAGCCTCAGTTTTTGTAACGGGGAAAATGGGAGTCACAATAATTCATTTCGCAAGCTTTTCAGGAGGTGTTCTGCACCCAACCTTTCTTCCTATTTCTGAAAAATGTCCCACGATGTGAGTTATGGATGAGATGAAATGCCTTCTTCCCATTCAAGAAATAAAGGAGTTTCCCTCTCATTTGGTTAATGGATATATGATCTAGATTTGGCCAACAAGCGCTTCTAATCAGAGGACTGGCTTTGGAAGGTTGATAGGATCTACTCCTAGTGGCTTTGGCAGGGTCCAGTGGCATCTGGACACGGTGCTTTCCTGGCTGGTCAGTTACGGCTGAAAGACCCTCACCGCACTGAGCGTCCTCTAAGACTTGGTCCTCTTGGGCCATTAAGAGGTCCACTTGGCGCTCTAAGGCTGCTTTGACTTCTGCCAACCGTCCAAATTGGCTCCTACTACTTCTCCTGAATCAGTCAGCCTTCTAAACCTTCCAGTTAGCTCCTCTGTGGTCGACACCAGCAGAATCTGAGTTGCCTGCCGTCAAGCCGCCTGCAGTAGACTCGGGGTGGGGGGCCCTTGAATAGAGGTGACTCGCGCCCCACCTAGATCCCATTTGCCAGCCGGGGCACCCTCTTGCAGCCCAGCCCCTGCAGGCGATGCAGCCAACAGCTTACACACTTGATTTTCAACCCCCCAGGGACACTTGGGAAGTCATCCCATCCCTCACCTCTTACATTCAGTGACTGGCAGATCCAGGAGTCAAGAAGCCCAGGCCTCTTGCTTCAAGTTGGCACCGCTCTCCAGTATGAATTATACGTCAGACCACCCCCGAATCAGAACAAATCTCGAGGTCACTTGCGATCACGTTGCTGCTCGGCTCTCCCCTGCCCTGTGCTGCTCTCCTCATTCTCTTGGAGATCTGTCCTGCAGAGCATGCCCTCGATGAGCCATGTGTACTCAGATCCCGTCTCGGTTTCTGCTTCTAGGGAACCGGAATTAAGACAGATCTCGACTGACAACAAGATGAGGAGAAATAAAATATTTACCTGAAACAATAGTAGCCAATGCCGGGCACATAAATGCCCAATCAGTGCTAAGGATGATATTTGTAAAAGTTTGGGGACCGTAAACTCACTGTCTGATATAGACTCCCACCCCATCTGTGTTGTGCTCTGACGGTCAGAAGAAATATTTTCCTTAACTGAAAAGTTTTGGCCCAATATATGCCATGTTCTTTTGTCGTGTTTCTCCCCTCTAGGGTGATCTGAGCCATGCCTGATACCACTGTCATAAGATAGCTGTGCAGAGAAGTAGAGTAGAAATCCAGCTTTTTCTTAGGTGTTCTCATCACCCAGTGAACATGCCTAGTGGAGCAGATGTGACGGCCTCACCATCACACAGTCCTTTGTAAAGGAAGCTGCCCTCATGCCGTCTTCACTGAGTGATGGAGTTTCCCTCCGCGTTTAGGAGCAGGTATGTGTATAGGCTAGAACCTGCTTCTGGCTGAAGCTGACTAGACCCGGAAGTGCCCGTGACCCAAGGGGTTGCCAAAATATAGGCGAATCAGCAACTTGAAGAAAGCAACCTCCCCACCCAGCCGCCCTGGTAATTGACGCAGCCATCAGATTATGTCTCTCCAGACTTTGTAACAAGGACTAAGTGACGAAGCTGGGCAGCATGAAGAGAAAAGAGTCAGTTCTATGAGAAGCAGAACTGATGGTAGCCGAGTTGCACCGAAGGTGAAGCCCAAGGTCAGGGGAGGTGTGTCCCTGGAGCAGGGCTAGGTCCGTCTGGCAGGTCCAGAACACCTGCCCACTCCAGGCACTGTGAGGCCTGATGGGTAGGGTTTGCCTGGCTTCCAGGAAACCCAGGGGCTTATTTCCATGTGTGCGTAGCCTTAAAATTAATGCTTCATCCTTTGATTTCTTTTTTTATGAATTACAGTTGACACACAATGCTGTGTTAGTCTCTGGTGTACAGCGTAGTGATTCAGTTACACACACACATATATATATTCTTTTTCATCATAGGTTACTACAAGACATTGAATATAGTTCCCTGTGCTAAAAAAAATAATAATAATCCTTCATGACTCGATCTACCTGGAGTGAGATGCCCTTTCTCACAACCAAGGGAGCTTAACAGGCTTAGTAACTAGGTACAACGTAGAGCCCTATTCTAAAGCCCTTTGCAACGCCTTGGTTTTAGCTGTATTTAGGGCCAGTTTTGACTCTTCATAATACATCTCCAACGTCCTTACATTATGAAGTGAGAAGACTGATGCGGGAATGTCAGCTCTGCCTCTCAAGTCAAACTGGCCTCTTCTGCATCGGTGAGCGCCTAACAACGCAGTGTCCTGGGGCTGCAGGACCCGCCTGCTCTTCTGAACGCTCAGACTCACTGGGCGCCAAGGACCCACAGCGCACTAAGGGACTCATTTTGGAGGTACTTTTGCCATTTGAATTACTTGCACTGATCTTTGCCTAGTCATTTCAAGAAAAGAATGGGAGCCAACACTGGACTTTTCTTAATTGAAAATTACTCAGCAGTTTCAATCCAAAGATGGGGGCTTTTTTGATACCTGAGACAAAACCAAAGAAATCCATGGCATTGTCAGAGATGGAAGGTCCTGGAAAATCAATTTCCTCATTTCACAAACGGGAAAATTGAGGTCCTAAGATGGGTGACTAACCTGGGGGCATGTGTGCAGAAACTGGGAGAGCCAGGGCACTAATACAAATGTCACAGCATCCAGCCCCAGCTCTCTCCATCAACACCCACTCATCCCCGCCCTCAGGGAGCTACGGAGGCAGCTGAACATCCCTGGGTAATTATGTGACCAGCACTGCATGGTGTTCCCCAGCTTACTGATTTTCAAAATTATTCCAGAAAAAAAAAAGTGCCCATTTGGTGTTAAGGAAACTTTACCGAGGGTCCAAATTCTTCCATATCCATATGGGTTCTTATAAATACAGTGAAAATCCACTGACTAAGCAGTTATTGATCACGTACTGTAAGCCAGTTTCCAAGCCAAGCACGGAAATCTTCTTCCCTCAGGGAGCTGAGAGTTTCAGGAAGAGAGACAAGCGTGGAAAACAGCCGTTACAAGTGAGTGAGACTGAGGCGGGTGTTCTCATAACGTCGAGCTAGCAGCGACCCCCCACCACCGCCTTGCTGCTCCGCATCCAGGGCTATAGGCTGTTTCGTTTCCATTTTCTCTAATAAAACAGAGACAAGCCCTAACCCACTCATTCTAAAATGTGATATTCACTCGGATAATGTTTATTGAACTTGGCACGGGGTACCTAAAAGGACACTGGCCAGCATGTCCTCAGGAAAATAACAATTAGCTCTAGTGATGCAGGCAAGAGTGGATGCAAATGTTGTGGTTCGACCACGTGAAAAATCCTGGGTCAACCATCAAGCACTGGGAAAAGTCTGAGGGGACGTGAACAGCTTTTTGTGAAAGCCTCCAAGAAAAGGTGGGGGCCTGAGCTGGAAAGATGTGGCAGATGTCAACCGCCAGATGGCAAGAGGGAGGCAGTTCCGGACACAAGCTTGAAGCAGAGAAGTTAGTGTGGGAAGGTGAGAGCAAACTGACCCCATCGAGCAGAAAGAGTGGGCAAGGCGTGAGGAAAGACAGGGAGCATGAGAAGGACTGAGAGGAAACGCTGTCGGGTGGGTGGAATTTGTGTTTTTGCATCTGAAAGCGGAGATCAGAAAGGGCAGGAAGATAACCACGCTGGTGCAGCAAAGCAGCGTTTGGCCATCAGGGAGCCAGTCGCTCCTGAGCAGTCCTTGGACTGAAATCTCTCTCCTGGTGGCAAATGCCACCCGGAGGCTACATGTCTTTACAGAACAGAAAGGCCTGCAGCTCTCCATCATTCAGCCACTCGTCAGAAGGCTCTTGAACACTTTCCCAGAGTGCAAGTTTTAGAATGAAAGAAACAATTTGCCTGCCATTAGTAAGAGCCAGAAGATGCCTTCTGAAAATTCCGTCATAGATGGTCTGTGGGTTATGGATGGCTCTTATGCTGTAGATACTGAATGTGAGTTAATCTATCAGACGGTAGACAAAGGATGCTTAAAGGATGCTGCGGAGATGGCTGGTCCTTAGTCATCTTCCCACATATGCCCTTTAGCAATGAGGGCCGGGCTTCGGGGACATAAGCTATGAGTTTAAGTAAGTTAATTTATTCATAAAATGGGGGTTACCATAAAATGAGGTTTTCAGAACTGCAAGCAGCTCTAGTAAAAAGGAGAGGAAAGAAGTCAATCTGAAAAGGCTACATTACTGTATGATACTCTGAAAAAGGCAAAACTTCGGAGACAGTAAAAAGGTCAGTGGTTGCCAAGGAGTAGGGAAGGGGTGAATAGGCAGAGCACAGGAATATTTTCAGGGCAGTGAAAACGCTCTATATGATGCTGTAGTAGTGGGTATGTGTCTCTACACCTTTGCCCGCCCCCACAGAACGCGAAACACGAAGAGCGAACCCTAACGCAGACTGTGGACTTCGGTTGATCACGCCGTGTCAGTGAGGTCCATCAGTGTAACAAATGTACTGCTCTGGTGAGGGGTGAGGGTAATGGGGGAGGCTCTGCACGTGTGGTGGCTGGGAGTGTATGTGAAATCTTTGCAACTTCCCCTTCATTTTGCTGTGAACATAAATCTACTCTTAAAAATTGCAGTATTTAAATAAATAAAAAATTACAACATTTTGATTAATTAAAAAGACAGAAAAAAGATCTAGAACCTAATATATGAAGACTCATGTCATAGGAGGGACAGGATGTAGTTACGTCTAAAAACCAGGGCAGGGATGAGCGTGTCAGCTAAGGGACCCTCCAGAGTGGCAGGTGCCGAACCTTCTTCCAGCTTCTGTCTATAGCTTCTTTCCCATGGTCCTTTCTCATCAGCCGGCCTACTAACAACTCACACTTTGCACTCTTAAAATGGTGCTTTTCGAGTCATAACTACTTGGCAGTAGGTCACGGTCTTCCATTAGGCTGGGAGCTCTTCAAGGGCAGGATCCGTATTTTGTTCATCGCTGCTTCGGTAACCAGCGGAAGGGAAGCCTGGCCCCTTCTCAGAGCTTGTGGAGGGAACCTTCTCATTCAAGCTGCAACGACCAGAAGCTCCCACCAGATGGCAGTGCGTGGACGTTTTTCCCTTACCAATCAGAAGGGAGGGGACGGTTTCCGGCAAGTTGCCTTTTCTCTCTGTCCTTGCGGACAAACAAATCTTTGCAGACACGGGGACTTGTGACTGGGCGGGAGAACTCACGTCGCTGAATCAGAACCTCAGGCGGCCGTTATGCTCCCTAGATACCGCCGCTCTCCGAAAGCATTCCTCCCGAAGGCTGAGAAACGAGTATACTGTTTTGTGTTCTAAGACGGAGGAGCTGGGCGTTGAGTTTGCCTGTGACAGGCACAAGGTGACCATCTTTCCAGCACTTAGGAAAAATGGCCACCAACACCCACTGATTGCTGCCGTCTGTTGAGGTTCCTTAACCCCCTGCCCACCCCCACCTGTCAGACCCAGGCAGCAAGCAAAAGTCAGCCAAACACACCAGCTTTCTTCTGAAGACAGCATCTCCCCTGGGTTCCGGCCTCTTTCCCCACTCCAGAGCAGCAGACTGGTCAGGCCAGGGGACCTGCAAGGGTTCTGAGTGCAGAATCCCTCACCTCTTCACCTGGGGACGTGCACTCTGCTCCGGAGTGTCTCAGAAGCAAAGGACTCCCAAATGAAAGACGTCCCCAGTCTAAATGAAAAGCAATGAGAAACATCCCTGAAAGATCTCCCAAACTGAAAAAGCAAAGGCAAAAAAAAAAAAAAAAAAGCCTCATCTTTTCACTTCCTTCTGTTTCTGTGTATCTCTCTCCTCACCACCATCCAGGAAGGCAGGAGTCTACACTGACTGCAACTTTGAGATCCTCCATGTTGTTTCTACCATCGTCCAAGATGCTCCAGCTCCTCCTGAGGTGTTCTGTTCATAAGGACCTCTCTCCTTCCTTCAGTGCTAGAGAGGAGGTTATAGTGGACTATGAGCCAAGAAGATTCTGGAGAGCTCAACTTCTTTTACCCAAACAAGGCTCTCTGTTCTAAGGGGTTCTCCCCAGGAGATGGGACTCGATGGCTAATCCTGCCCCACCCTGGGCAACATGCCTCAACCAATGGAGAATCAGGTGGTTAAGACACAAGTTCTGGAGTCTGCAGATCTGGGTGGATTCTGGCTCCATCACATCCTAGCAGGGTGACTGACCCTGGGTGGATTGCCTACCCTCTCCAAATCTTAGCTTCCTCATCTATAGAATGGGAAAAGTGTCTCCATACCTCAGAGGGATGTGGCGCCGATTAAATGATAACGGCGTGCAAAGTGTTTAGCTCCGTACCCACGCAAGGTGTGCTAAATAAATGCCAGCAACTAGCATTAGCAGAAATACCCCACAGAAGACGCAGCTCCCTAGAAGTAATTCATGGCGTTGCACTCAGCATAGCTGCTGAAACGTACAAGAATCCAAAAGCTCTCCGTGAATCATGTCGGAACTCATTCCTTAAACGAGATCTGTATTGCCTTCATTTACTTATTCTTTCATTCAGGAGGACTTAACTGAGTATATAAGCTGTGGCAAATTCAGGGGAGGCCATGAGGACACCGGGATGTATGAGACATGGTCTCTGTCTTCAAGGAGCTCACGGTGCATGGACGAGCCCCTCCATAAGCCATTATATTACAGTGGGATTCGTGCTCTGACCTGGTCATGGACATGATACAGCAGATGCAGAGGGGAGGAACTTGAGACCCAACGCACCTTGCAAGGCATGGTCAGTCCTTAACGCTCTAACCGTTGCCTTCCTGGCGGTGTCTACTCCCAGAAGAAATTGTCTTCCAGAGGATACATTATGATGTCTCATACCTCTAACCTTGGCACTTTAATGGAATACTCTCCTTCTTGGAAAAGGCTACCAATCCTCCAAGCCTCTGCCTAAAGGTGGCATCCTGCGAGAAGCCCTCCTCAGCCTCCGCCCCCAGGAGACTTGGGGGCTTCTTTTGCTGAGCTGTGATCTCATTGAAAATGAGGGCCACATACTTTTACTTTGGCCCCCAGCACTTGACTCAGTGGCCAGCACAAAACTGTCATTCAGCAACGGTGATGCGCAAATGAAGACAGCCCCGGCCACCAGCGCTGCCCTCCCTTCAGCCAGGACCCAGGGGAAACTAGCTCATTGGACAGAAGGTCCACCGTCTGCCGCGTCACGCAGATCCGTTGTAGGAAACCTCTACTGCTACGGAAGTTTTCTAATGTCATCCCAAGTTCCCTTCCCTTGAACTCCCACCTATCTCAGCCTGATCTTGCTCTTTAGAACAATGCAGAATAAATACATATTCTCCTCAACACAGCAGCCCTTCACATATATGAAGACATCAGACAAATGTAATGTCAATATACAATTCTCCTCTGTGTTTTTTCTCTTCACACACAGCTAATTAAGCCATCATTAACACACATTTTTAAGTGCCTAGCATATGCTGAGTGCTTCTGAGCAGCTTTTTGAGTGTCATAAATTTAGTCCTGATACCCCCAACAGCACCAGCATACGCATACCTTAAGTTCTAATTTATTTCTTTGTGTTGGTTTCAGTCCTATGTTCTAGAAGCTCTAGACCGTTTTAGATACTAATGCTCCATTGTTATTACTGATATTGCATTAATATATTAAAGACATATGCTAAGCTTGAAACTAGGCTTCTTTTTAAATACTCATTGAACTAAAAAGGCAAGTGACTATATTGCTTCTTTACAGATGATGAGACTGAGCCGTCAGGGATTAACCCCTGTTCAATGTGACCTTGCTGATAGGTGTCAGAGACAAGAGACAAGGTCAACACAGCCTTCCTCCATGGCCAGCGCTCCTTCCACTGTATGTACGAAGCTGTCTTTTTGTGCCAGTCTGTGGCATTTGCTTTTCATTTTAGTTAGGTGTCATCTGTAAATGTGAACATCTCTTCTTCTAGAGAACCTTTCAAGTCATGAATAAAAAATATTGGCCAAAAGCATTTGCGGCAACATGGATGGACCTAGAGATCATCATACTAAGTGAAGTAAGTCAGAAAGAGAAAAACAAACACCATATGATGTCACTTATATGTGGAATCTAAATTATGATGCAAACGAACTTACTTACAAAACAAACGGGCTGACAGACATAGGAAACAAACTCATGGTTACCAAAGCGAAGAGAGGAGGAACAAATTAGAAGTTGAGGACTAACAGATACATACTACTGTGTATAAAATAAACAACAAGGACCTACTGTATAGCACAGGGCATTATATTCAACATTTTGTAAAAATCTATAATGGAAAAGAACCTGAAAAAGAATACATATATATGTGTGGGTATATATATGTATAACTGGAAAAAAAATATTGTCCAGGAAAAAGGGCTTTGTTCATCACCAGAGACCTCTTTCTAGCCAACGTAGAGCAGTTAGCAACCCTTAAGAGACATTTTTCTTACCCAGCTGTGAATAAGACATGATTCTGCTCATATGTCACCGTTTTGTAAACAATCACATCACAGGAAGCCATGTGAAGTCTGTTGCTACAACTTCCTCATCCTGCTTGTTTACCGATTTAGTGGCACAATCAGATAAGGAAATGGAGTGTGTCTAGCATGACTTGTTAGTGGTAAACTTGCATTAACTTCTAGGGATCAGTGTCTTTTCTTTTAAATGCCCACAAATCAATTGTGTAGTGATTTGTTCCAGAATTTCAGTAGGAATCTAGATAAAACTTGTATTATTTCCTGGGTCCTGTGTTTAGTCCTGTGATAAGATGCCAAGTTAATCCCTTCATTAAGAGGAGAAATTCTTACGAACTTGCCAAAATGCTATCTGTTCCCAGGGCGATGGAGAAACATCTTCAGTAACATCAAATGTTCAGCAGGATGGCAGAACCTCCTCTTCTTCATTTTGGTGCGTGATGTCACATGTTCCTTTTTTTTTTTTTTAAGTGCCTTTATGTCACCGGGCAGAGTGTTTGGCTAAATTTTCCTAACCCCAGAATTAAAGGCTGAGAACTTTTTAAAATTGTAGGGATAAATCGTTGCCTATGAGGTTTGTGGATCTCGGAAGTCCACTTACAGAAAACAGCTTTCTGGCCACAACATGTTCCATCCAGGAGATTGTGGGTGATATTTGCTTGTTCATCATCGTGGTCCCAGTGCCAGGAGCATAGTAAGTGCTCGAGAAGTATTTGTTACAGAACATGGGGGAAGGTGCAACAGCTGTAGACTAAAAAATAAAAATATGAAAATACACATACCTTTAGGAGATGGAGCTCAAAGTTCTAAATTCACAGTAAAATACATATGACTGAGGTTCGAGCCTTCCTAGAAACCAGGTCTTGTTGGAAGACTGAAGGAAGTGTTCCCAGAGATTTCTAAAGAAAGATGAGGAGGCTACAGGGAAAGCAAAGTGGAGGGAAAAGTAAGAGGGTCGGGGAGCTGCTCTGGAAGCAATAGAATAAGTCACAGTGGTCCAAGGTTTAAGCCCCCGGTGCTCATTATCGGCTGCTTGCCATCGAATAAATCTCACATGTCAGCAGGGACTCCATCCTAAGTGATGGGACAGAAACAAGAAGTCACATTTCACAGAAGTGCCATGAGCATCGAATGCGGTTAAGAATATGAAAGCACATTATCAAATCAGTGCCACCTACACCTGCGTCTGTGTTGGGGGTCAGCCTGAAGAGAAGAGCAGTGGGTAATAAGAACATAGTTAGGGTGGATTAAGAGACCACTTTCTACCTGTGAGCAAACTTGAAATGTTTCTGACTTAGGGAGAACGTTGATCCCCATCAGGCTGAAAAGACAGACAAAGCCATACAGATATGCATCCAGCTCCGGGTTCTCTAGTCTACTGAAACTCAGCACGTACTAAGCTGAATTTATAATTGTTTGCAGAGAATCAGTCATCCCTATCTGTTACTGATAGAACTGTGTCTCAAGCCACTTGAGCCTGAAATCTGTGTCTCACTGTCAAACCCCTACCACGCTGAGGAGGGAGAGGGACAGGAGGAAGAGACCTGACTCACGTAATTGTCATCCTGAGACATCTTTCCTCATCTGTCAAATTGAGATGATTCTACCTGCCCCACTGGGGTTCAGCATTTTATGAGAATCAACTGATTAATGTAAAAGCTTTCTGAAAACTGTAAAATGCTCTGAAATTTTTTTAAGATGTTCTTATTATTTGCAATAGTATAAGAGTAAACTTGAAATATTGCCTCTGTCTACCTTGCACACAGAAGCCTGAGTCCAAATATGTTTTATTTAGTAATATCAAAAGATATTGGTTCAAAGAATTCTGACCACCACTTGTATAATTTTTCTACATGTTGCCTAGCTAAATATCTCAGATCTATGGAGTTCTGATGCAGAAAGAATTAAGGCAATCATTACCACATTAAAGGTGCAAAATTTTTAAAAATATATTAATGAGGTGGTGGGAAGTGGGCTGACAGTAAAGTAGGTTTGGAAGTGTTTGGTTTCCTTAATTAAATGTAGTTAACGAGTTTCTCCACTGAGCCTGAGTGCTGGGCGAAGCGGTCTAACCTCAGATTTCTGTGATCTCAGTAAGAGATGGCCAACTGGCAGCTGCAGATAACCTGCGTCATGGGGTGAGTCATCCTTCACACCTTTGGGTGAAACCTTCCCATCCATCAGAAAGCAGGAGCAGGTCGCAAATACCGCCATGTCACTGCGAGGTACAGAGAACTGCAAAGTGAAAGCCACTCCAGATCACGGAGCCGAGCTGGGAACAAAGTGTCAAAGACGAGATGGAATTTAATTTAATCAACATTCACGAAGCATGGAGGTGGGGCAGGATACAGAGACGTAAAAGGCATACCTCTGCCTTCCTCATACAAGCTGTTGAACAAGTTGAGGAAATAGATATGATTTTTAAAAATTAAAAGACAATTTAGAACATCCTCAGTGCTTCTGTGGTGTCTCTCTATATAATCAATCCCTCCTTCTTCATTTCTGGCCACTCCCTGAGCTTCTGGCCAACGCACTCAAGGGGCGTGGATGGAGCTTCTCTCAGACCCGGTGTGTCCCCTCGCGACACCATGCCGTGTGTGTGTGTGTGTGTGTGTGTGTGTGTGTGTGTGTGTGTGTGTGTGCTCTGACCCTTCTCTTTGAAATGCCCTGTTTTTCCCTCTGGGCTTGAAGAATCATCCTTAGTGGGGCTCCCTTCCTGATCACTCCTTCCTGACAACGTGTTTCTCCCAATTCCTCAAGCTCTCCAAGCTCATCCCTTCCCCCAGGTCTTCGCACGTGCACTGTTGGATCTCTCCCATTCTTGCTATTATCGAGTGTTCACTTAAATAAAGCACCGAGAAGCATTCCTTGATGCCCCGCTGCATCTAAATCACAGCCCCATCTTATCATCTGCTAGATTCCTGTTTTCTTCCTTCATTACACTTACAGCAGCTTTTAAGTGAGTAATAAGTAAGAAATTGTGTGTAGACTTTTTAAAGTCCACACAAATACTCAAGACTATAACTTTGATAACTTTCAAGGGCTGTATGTTTGGTTCTTCATAGACCCAGCACACACGGGCCTTCAGTGACTATTTGCCGAGCGAATTCTCCCTGCCAAGTGCTTCGGGTACTTTGTACAATCTTTGAATGTAACCCTTACTCCACAGCAGTGCAATAACTTCCTTGCATATTTATCCCCATCTCTGGATTTCTGAGCTACTCAGGACTGGGTGAGGTGGCCCCAGAGCATCTCACACTCAGCACTGTGGTAGAACTTATCACCCCACACCTTAACTGGCTCAATCCGTCTGCCAGCTTCCTTGTGGCAGGAATGGGTCGTTTACCACTGCATCCCCGGTACCTAGCACTGTGTCTGGCACCCAAACAATTTTTAATAGGATGAATGAATGAGTAGAATCTCTTTTCCCATTCTGTTCTGATCCTCCAAAATACTCTTCAAATACTGAAAGAATATTATACTTTCTGTGCCTGTGATCCTGTTTGGAACACATCCAGTGAAACCTATAAAACTTCAGATTTACAGAGTAGATGCACAACAAGGGCATCGACTTCCTTGAAAAAAATTGCTTTTGTCCCCAGGATGCAGCAGAGACTGTAGGCATGAGGTGCCCCTCCTTCACTGAATTTACAGCATCACGGGACTTACTGAACATTGCTCATCGTGAATTTCCCAAGGAGAGGCCTATTTTGTAAAGCTCAGTGTAAGCTGGCAGATTGTCACTCACCGCCAGGTAGGACCCAGCTGATAACAAGTCTTCTCCAAACACCGTGCTCAGGGTAGCGCAGACGTGGCCGAGGAGACAGGCCAGGCTTGTCAGGAGACTCAGTGCTGCACCAGGTGAAGAAGCTGAAGGAAAAAGATGGGCTGAAGGAGAGCAGAGAGTGTTTGCAGGGTGTCTGACAGCCTCTCCAAATAGCAAAGGGCTACCACCCAACCCCACTTTTGTTGTTTGTCCCAGAAAAAAGGATCAATCAAGGATTGTGTTTAATATGAGGCAAAACTGTGAAACAGGTTGTACAGAAGAGAATGGGCTGCCTTGGGAGGGACTGACATCCTGGACACTGGAGGGGCACAGGACCAGAACAAGAGAACAATGGCGGGTGATGTGGGAGGAGACACCTAAGCATCGAGCTGGGAGCGGGGGGGGGGGGGGGGGGGGGGGACAGAGGCAGCGGGCACTCACGAGCGTCACTGACTGACTCAGGTGTGCACTTAGGCATTCGGTCTTCCACAGAGCTGTGGGGGTGCTCTTATTACCCTCCATCTCACCCATGGAGAAACTGAGGCACATGAAGCTTCAGAATGTGCCCAAGGCCACCAAGCCAGGGATGGCTTCCAGATTCAAGCCCAGGTTCATCTGAATTCAGATCGGGGCTCTTAGCTCCAAAGACTGCTAAAGTCCCTTGCCAATCGGAAATTCTGGACTTTTTGAATACGGAGAGATCAAGGAAAAAAAAATCAATAAACAGGGCTCAAATGTAACTAATGGAGATGAGTCCTTGGCCCTCTGTCTTCCTTTGTCCTCCAGTGTAATTCCTATGCTCGTGAGTACAGAGCATCTAACCGGGTTTCAAGTTTCTTGTGTGTCTGTGTGTGTGTCTGTGTGTGTGTGTGTGCGCATAGATCTGACAGGGCTGGTTCATTTCAAGTAACCAAGTATGTCTTTGGACAGCTCTTGTCAAGATCCAATAGAAGAGCCAATTCCAAAAATATGTTCCTTTAGTGGTTTTTTAGGGTTCTCTGCTCTGCACGGATTGACAATGTGGTAACAAGAGACATTCTGGAGACTGGATTTAATGCAACCATATGCTAGACAGAATGAGAACCCATATTGCAGCAGACCAGCCGGTACATTTCCATGTTAACAGAAGCTTGATTGCAAATTACATTTAGTCTCAACAGCTCAGTTCACTGCACACAGATGCCATGGGGGACTGTAAAGTTAGCGAGATGTGGGGGAGTACGACTAACATTTTTTTTTTTCCGAAAAAAAAATCCTTCAGCTGATAGAATGCCAAGGAGCATCAGCGCTGATGCTGAAAAGAAAATGCTGCTATATTTGTTTTGCCAGGAAAGGAAAAATAATCATTGTCGCGAGTTGTTAGTCAAATTATGAATACGAGCTCGGCTGGTAATTGTCTGATAATACAAACAGTGATATTAGGGCTGTCAGGGGCTGCATGCGCTGTTTGACAGCTAACATGTACATGCTCTCTGAATGAAGAGTTAGTTCATGGATTCCAAAAGTCAGGCCGACAGAAGGCCAGGTGATTGAGGAGAATTTCCCCAGGATCCTGGCTTCACATCCAGGACTGGATCTGGGTCAGCTTCCCACATTGTGGTCAGCATCTCCCCCATCCCCAGGTAGAGCTGTGGAATTGTGGAAAGAACACAAAATGGGTTTCAGTTGCAGGTCTGTCTCTTATTTGCTGTGTAACCCTGGATAAGTCACTTAACTTCTCTGAGTATTAAAATGGGGATGATAAGACTCAAGCAGGTTCTCTTCCCAAGGGTATTGTGCAGATCAGCTGAGAACTGGTGTATGAGCATACAGTAAACACATGGTGCTCTATAAATGTTGGGGTTATAAGCCGTATACTTGGCTGGGTTTCTTTTCCCATTTTAAGAGCTGAGCTGAATGATTTCTTGTCCATAATCTCATGGCCGGAGCAGAACTTTTTGTCTAGGTACAAGGGCTTTTCAGTTAGAATCACTCATCTTCTCTGATGAGTGTGGCTACAGGTCACCTCTCACCTAGAGGCTGCCCTGACTCCTTTATCACATGCCTTTCCCATAGGGAAGTTAGAAGGCTTCCATCAAATCCCATCGAGGATGCAGAATGCCTTTATTCTCTCTACCCTCCTGTTCTCCAGACTCCCAGCTATGGGAGAGGTGGTTCTGCTGATCAGTACCTGTTCTCCCCTTAGCCGCTGATTCCCAGAAGCCCATTGCAGCCAGGCGTGGCTAGGTTCTGGCCACAGGAAGGTGAGCAGGTGTGAAATACACACCTTCCTGGTCTTAACCTGTAAGTTTCCTGCACTTGCACAATCCAGCCTCCTGCTCTTCCTCCATCCACTAGTGGAGTGTCAAAGACTCAGGGACCCACAGGAGGGCAGAGCCACAGATGGAGGGAACCTGGGCCCCGAGTGGCTGCGAGGAGTGTAACCCCCTGCCAGCCTGCACTGCACTGTGCTCTGCACTGAATGAGAAATGCAAAGTCTACTCTTCAACCCACTGAGGTTAACTGGTCCGTTGTCAAAGAGCTAGTCTACCTTAAAACCTAAGCAATCATCTATTTTTTTAATTTTATCTTTTTTAAATTGAAGTACAGTCAGTTACAACATGCCAATCTCTGGCGTACAGCACAATGTCTCAGTCATGCATATATATACATATATTCGTTTTGATATTCTTTTTCATTAAAGTTTATTACAAGATACTGAATTTCTCACTACATACAGTGTGTTTTCTCATCCATCCCTCCCCGAAGACACCAGGCACGTTCACATCTCCAGGCCTTTGCTTCCATGGTGACTTTTTCCCCTGCTTGCCTGACCGCCCCCCCTCGACCCCAACTATACTTTTCTCCTGAGCAAACTTCCTCTTCCAGGGCTCAGCTCTGAGGAGCCCCTCAGATGGAGTTGATGACTTTCTTTTTTGAGTTTTCTCAAAACTTGTACATGCCCCTGATCGGATTGTAGCAGAATTATGGTTAACATACATTTCCCTCCACCTAAGGCAGAGAAACTGTCTCATTCAAACCCTTAATGATGTCTGAGACAGCATTTCTCTTCTTTTGCTTCTGTTTTCCTCTATCCATCCTCTGCAGGATGAGGTGCCCGGGGGCTATTTCTCCAGCTTTAAGATGGAGGAGCACAGAGGCAAATGTAAATTCCCACTTACCTTTGCAGGGTCTCTCACTACAGCTCAGGGAAAGAAAGACTGTATCTTCTTTTCTATGCATCCACCAACTGAGGTCTGCCCTGATACCTACAGAGATGTGAGGACAGGGAGGGTCCCGGCCTGAAAAAAGCCCACAGAATGTGTTGTGCATATAAAGGATGCCTCTGGGGATGGAGGCCTCCTCCCTCTCCCAGCTCACCCCGTCCCCCTTTGCCACCCCACCGAGACCCCTATTGATCATCCTGTGAAAGACACAAGGCAAAGCTGTGTCCTGTTCACATCTGAGTCCAGCTCAGTCTGTCAATCAAGTCTGCCTTGATGTAGAGCCGTGTTCACAACGGGGCACGATGCTCACATCAAACACTGCTTTGTACAACTGAAGGACACCTGCTGGGCTCCAGCTCTGAGGGAACGCAACGGTCTTGTTTCCAGAGCTCCAGGGGCTGGTGCTGCTAGTCTTTGTTTTGGTTTGAGATCTGTTCCCCTCCCCCGGGGAATTGTCAGATGCTGATCTATTTTCTTACTGTCTTCTGTTTGTTACTGTGGGCTTTTCTGTGTGTCCCTCTCACATCCATCTGCATCGGCATTAGCTGTTTTTTTTTTTTCTCCCGTTAACTCTTAGAGAGTGCTCAGGGATTTTCCAATGGCAGTGAGGAAGAAAGATGGCAAAATCAGAGTCCTGGGGTGGGACCGGCAGCCCAGGGGAGTCCCAGCTATGCCACCTACCTTGGACACATCACTTCCCCTTAGTTTCCTTGTCTCTAAAATAGGAATAAAACTATGAACTCTGTCCCTTTAGACTGTAAGTGCCATCAGGGCAGAGATCATGTCTATTTTGTTCAAAATTCAATGTACCAAGTGCTTAGTATGTTGTAGGCCCTCAAAAAACTAATGACTGTTCAGCGACTGACTGGCTGATATGGAGACCCAATAAAGTCATCTATATAGAAATACTTTAAAGTCGTGCAGTGGTATACACAGGAAAGCGTTTTCAGTGCACAGATGGGGAATGCAAGGGCTGGCCCCAAACCGAGAGTTACTTAGCTATCTTAAGATGCTGAAAGATACTTTGGCAAATGTATATCAAATATGCGTAATATCCATGGAGTGGCCCAGGGATGCAACGCAGCTGGGAGACAGGACAGAGAGGTACTTGCTATCTTAACAGAGGTGAGAAGAGGAGAGTGTGTGAGAGAGACCTGGGATGCTCCTAAGCAGGAAAGAGTTATGCATCAGAGTGGAATCTTATGCTCAATTGTTCTAGCAAAATAGATCTTATTGGTTGGCCAAAGTCGTTGGAATCTAGAGTCAGATAAAAATTTTCCCAAGGAGTCATTATTTCTTAATATGTTTTATATGTAGTTTTAATCCCACCAAGTCTGAAAAATGACTTAAAGCAGAACTTGCCAAAATAGACCATCCCAGCTGGCGTTTGAGCTGGTCGAATCTTTCACCTCATAGATGGGAGAACTAAGAAGATGATGTGTCCAGGGTAACTCAGCTAGATGTGATATTCAGTGCTTGCCACATTCCGACACAGCTTTCTGAGTCACAAACAGCTGGAAGCATTGACACCGCTCTCCAGTAAGAAAGATGAAAACAGACACACAGAGAGAACAGGGGCAAAACTAGAGCCACTTCTTTGGTGCCCTGTGGCTCTCTATCCCCTGCTTCCAGCTCAGTTCCAGGCCTAGCTACTTCCTTGCCCTTGGATTCTGACACCCCCACATCCTTGAAATGAATTCCCCTTTGTAGCGCAGCTAGCAGAGTTGGGTTTCTGTTCATGGAAACCAGGCGTCTTTACCAATCCAACCACTTACTAGAAGCTCCTTGAGAATGCATGTTTCCCCACAGGTCTGGCACAATGCCCTGCCCAGAGCAGGGTGCTCAGAAAATGTAAGATACTGAAGCTTCCAGAATTTCCCCTAATATCTGCTCTCCAGGAATGGCTGTCCTTTCCTAGAAGTCCTCTCCCAAATGGATCTTGTATTGTAATTGCCAAGATACTTGTCCCAGCTGCCTTTCTCAATGTCCCCATGTCCCAACATAACCCCAACCCGTTGCCATCTAGACCAGGTAATAGAGGCGGGGGGCGGGGTCAAGAGGCTGGAGACCAGGGTGCGAAAATTGTAAGCTTGTGTATTGCATGAAATTCATCAAGCATCCAGCATAAGTTACTCAGTCAATGTTAAGGAAGTGAAAGAAAACAGAACTGTTCCGGACTTGTGACAGAGAAACGAGTCAAGTGTAGTTCCCAACCCTTAAGGAGCTTAGAATGTGTTGGGAGATGGACTCAAACAGCCACAACTAGAATACAATTTAAACATTGTAATTGACACAAGTACACAGCTCTCTGATTGCTCAGAGGTTATGCTGGGACGTAGGATCAAAGAAGGCTTTAGACAGTCGGAGATGTTTGAACTGGGCCGTGAAACATGCGTAGGATTTCCCCAGATGGCAAGAGTCTGGGAGAAGGGCATTCTAAGCAGAGGAAATAACAAGTGCCGTGACAAAGAGGGGTGGACAAATGTGACAATGGGGCAGGGGGAGGTTCGATTCATCTGGAAAGGCTAAAATAGCATTTTCCAGAAGATGCTCTGGGAAAAAATGTTCTAAGGCCAATACGTTTGGGAGATGCATCCTATATTCCCATTTAGAAATTTTAAATACATGTTTGCCTATCAAAGTCTCCAAGAAATAAGTTAGGAGGTTACATAGACAGTCCAAGGAAATATGGTGGAAGACCTGAAGGAGGGCAGTGGACGTGAGTACAGAAGGGCATGCGTGTGAGAGACTCAGAGACACATAATCAGGATGCAATGCCCAAGAGGAACGGATTTTAAAGGACCAGGTTTTAGCTTGTTGGACTGAATGGATAGCAATGCAGTTTGAGAAGAGACATATGTGAGGAAGATAACACAGGTTTTGCTTCAGTCCTGTTGAATGTGAGCTGACTCTGGGCAAATCATGTGAAGTTATCAACAAATAGCTGACAGTACAGGGGTAGGTTCCAGAAGTGAGCGTGTAGTTCAAGATGATGCTGGCCAACTATTATAGAAAAGATTAAGCACTGGACAGGGCACTGGATCAGATGAACTCCAAGGTCCCTTCTGGCCCAGAGCTAGTATGGTTTTATGGCCAGAGGGCCCAACGTTGAGGAGTGTAGACAGTCCGATCTCTGCCTGCTGATCCCATGCAAGCACATGACCTCTTGCAGCTGGTCATGGAAGTAATGACCACAGAGGAGTTTGCCATCTGCACAACCATCCCAGGGAACGGAAGTGGTTTTTAAAGAAATGTCTTTCACTAGTAAAACTTTGCAATGATTCTGTAAAACGGCTCCGTTTCTTCTGTCCTAGCCTCACTGGGAGGAACAATGGAAATACAGGATGTTCAAGAGGCATCGTGGAAACTGAGTGTGTTCCTCGCAGTGCACTTCATTGACCCTTCCTAGGTGTCTGTGAAGCCTGGGAGAGCTGAGACAGCACTGGGCTGAAAGGCAGGTAGCCGTGGTCCCAGTCCTGACTGTATTTTATATCATTAAGTCACCTCGTGTCCTTCAGAAAATTACCTACTTTCCATGTGTCACGATGCCTCTATTCATACATCTGTGAAACCCATTAAAATAATGATACCTGCACTTCTTATTCCCAAAGTTGCCAGGAGGGTTCAATGAGATGAGTTTGTCTGGAGAGAGATAACATCAACTATGAAGATCACCTATTCTGAATATGCATCTTAAGCTGTTGGCTTCAAGGCACCCTGGACACTGAATCATGGAACAGACTTGTTTTACAGCTAGGAAACCAAGTCCCATGGAGGGGAGGTGATTTACCCAAGGTCAGACAGGTAGCAGAGCAGCGTCAGCAGACAGATGCATGTTCTTCATTCCAAGCATCATTGGCTTCCAGAGACCAAAAAGGCTGGGACCATGGCTGGGAAGAAAAATGGCTGAGTAGCCAACATATAGTATTCAGAACACCTCTCAGCAAAGCAAGGCTGCTCAGGTAAGAGTGACCAGCTCAAACTCTGCCCCACATTTCTACAAAGTGAGCGATCTTCCTTTATTTGTGTCAAACTGCGCTGGCCACAGCTGAGTCACCCTGACTCCTCAGCTCAATGATTTCAACACACACTAACACATTCTATGATGGTGAGCATTTTTATATTGATCTCCTCACTGACTAGATTAGAACTTCAGACATACGAACTTCACCCTCTCTTGCAGATCCTCTCCTCTCTAACCCCAGAGGGAGTGTTCTAGGTAGGGAGCAATGAGCTGTTTTCACTCACAACACTCTGATACCAAATGTATGTGAGAGGGTTTCACACACCAACCAATTCTCCAGCTATCTAACAGTCACGACTCAGAGTTAGGGCAGACCCCACAGTTTAAGAGCTCATTTCCACAAGACTGTCCCCACTTCAGATGCCAGTCTTACCACGTATACTTCTGATCAAACTGTTAGAAATTCACGGGGTGCCCACAGCCTTCTCCTCACATTTGATAATTTGTCACAATAACTCACAGGACTCCGGAAAACACTGCTTACTATCATGGATTTATTATAAAGGATACAGGTCAGGAAAAACCAGATGGAAGAGATGCATAGGATAACTTATGGGGGGAGGAGCATGGGACATTTATGCCTGCGGCTGTTCTACCCTCCCAGGAGCTCAATGTGCCCATTAGCCTGGAAGCTCACCAAACCCTATTGTTCAGGGGCTTTTATGGAGATTTCCTTATATTAGCAGGGTTGATTAAATCAATGGCCTTTTTTTTTTTTTTTTTTTAACTGAAGCATCGTCAGTTCACAATGTTGTGTCAATTTCTGGTATACAGCATAAGAGTTTAGTCATGCATATACGTATGTATATTCCTTTTCATATTCTTTTTCATTATAGGTTACAAGATATTGCATATAGGTCCCTGTGCTCTACAGTAGAAACTTGTTGTTTATCTGTTCTATACACAGTAGTCAGTATCTGCAAATCTTGAACTCCCAATTTATTCAAGCTTCAGCCCCTCTTCCCTCTCCTGAGGCTAGGAGATAGGTCTGAAAGTTCCAACCCTCTAATCAAATCTTGATCTCCCTGGCAACCAGCCCTCATCCTGAAGCTCTCTGGGAACCCCCATTCACCAGTCTAACTCATTACAAAAAAGAGACATTGCTATCACCCAGGAGATTCCAAGGATGCAGAGTGTCAGAAGGTCAAGATGCTCGTATCACTTCTATTACTCAAGAAATTACAAGGGTTTTAGGAGCTCTATGCCAAGAACCAGGGACGAAAATCCAATAGTGTATATTTCTTATTATGCCACAGGGGCCAAAGTTTATTTAAGCAAGTGTCTCCTAACTGATCTTCCTGGATCTTGCTTTTCTTTCATCTTTTATTCTCCCAGAGTTGGCGTTGTTATCTTCCCATAGTATCACTGTTTCTCCCCCTCCCCATCTCCACAGCATACGGGACAAGACCCAAAGCTGCATCTTGGCATTAAAACTCCTTTTGGATCTGGCTCTACTCTGTCTTTCAACCTTTATTTCTTAAACCCCCCTAAGTACACCACATGCCAAGCTAAACCTGGACTCACTGCTGAATCCTGAGTACACGTGGGTCTTTTTTCACACTCATCTCTCACCCTGGTAGACCATTCACCAAGGTCCACCTCTGTTTCCTCTGTACCCTCATAGTCTCATGTTTTTCCTTTTTTCAGAACACATTTTCTTTCATAATATCATAATGTGTATACTCATTCCACTTCCTCATTAGATGGTCCTCATGTCCATCCCCCACGGCACTTAGCTTAGTGCCTGAAAACCAAGTCTCAGCCGGAAAATAACATATTATTTTAGGAAAGAAAGGTATAGACACTATACCAGAACTGAAGAACACCATACTTTAAAAAAAAAAATCAAAAATACAAAGAAAACAAAAAAACACCAAGAAAACAAAAAAAACCTGTTAGCTGAAGATGAAAGCATTTCCATGCTGCTTCAAATCAGGGTTGAGTAGCTGGTTCTCCAGACAAGCACTTGGAGAAGCTGTTTTACCTGTTCCCCCTCTTGTCTGCTCAGTTGCCTAGGGTGCTTTGAAGTCTGTAAAATGGCCAATGCCTCCAATCAGGGCAGCGCTTCCTCTCCAGACAGGAAGACGGCTGCTTCGTGGAGCAGCCACGCTTGTTTTTGCGGTCTGGGCTGCAGCAGTGACTCATTCAGCAAAGCCAGAGGCTGTCTATTTTGATCTTTCTTGTTCAGAGTCTATTTATGCTTGCAATTTTCTTTCTTTCTCTTTCTCCCTCTCCGCCTCTGGTGACATCGGAACGGTCGCACACATTTGACAAGCGGAACCTGTATAAGGAGAGAGTGAGCACGATTGCACAGACTTTCAGCTAAAGCCCGGGACCAAACGCATGTGTTTACAGCCCTGATGATAGGGTTCCGGTAATGACTTGGCCTTTTTCTCCTTGATTGAATATTCCCCTGAGCCTGGCAGTCTGGCCTCCTGTTATTTAATGAGGACATTGGAGCACAACCTCAAGATGTCTGCAAAAATGACCTTTTCTTTGGGCTCATTCCAAATGCAAAGAAAAGTAGAGCCCCAGTTAGACGGGGCGCTTCTGGAATACAGCTTTGGAATCCACTCTTTCCCCCAGAAGCTCGGAAGCCTGGAATCACACACTATCAGAGCCAGAGAGAACCATAGAGATGATCTGGTTACCAGCTCTCATTCTGCAGATGAAGAAATCCAGGACCAGAGGGAAAAAGCAAGTCACCATAAATCACAGGGCAGACACGGTCACAACAAACTCAGGCAGGGAACCTAAGTCCCTAAGTAGTAGTCAGTATACTTTTGAATGCTTCGAGATGGAAATTAACAGCTGGCCAAATGGTGGCTTAAAGAAAGGAAAAGCTTCTCTTAACCTCCCCTGTGGTGTACCATGCCAGCGTTATGCTCTCCTTTTAGCTTTGCCCATGAGGTGGGACTAGTGGTGCAAGCAAAGGAATTAGTCTCTAACTGTAAGCTCAGTGGCTCACTGATAGCTTTAAAAGCCGAAATAGGATTAGCACAAAAGTCAATGGTGTGGAGTCTTACCTAGGACAACCTCAGAGGTCCCACTCTGGCCTCATTCACTCTACATCTGCACGTTGGCTTCACCTGCAAAATGGAGAATTAGTTTACTGACTGTGAGCATTCTTATCAAGTTTAAATGAGAAAATAAGGTCAGAAAGTTCTTGGTGATGTAGAGCTCTGTTCTACTCGTGAGAAGGATTATTATGTCGTTAGACTCCTACGTGTGGGGGTCTTGTTTTCTTCAACATGATGATTTCATATTCTCCTGTTCATAGAGACCCCTTAATTCTAAATGAGAGATTTTGAACATTATTTTTGGCAAACAAATTTTTTCACATGCTCATTGTAGACTATTTGGAAATCCAGAAATGTATTTTTAAAAAAGAAAATGAACTGTATCTCGTTACCCAGCTATAACCACATGCTTATACGAGAACCAAATTACTATAATTTTTTCTTTTGTGTGAGCTTTTTCTCCCAGGTCATCAAATATTTTATTTTATGTGTGTGTATGTGTGTGTGTGCATACATTATATATCTGCATACTATTCCAACATCAGAATGCATCAGAATATATTTAAGTGATAATTATTTTTTTAATATTTAAGTAGTTTATTAGTGATTTCTTTAACATAAGTTTAAAGATTGAATGTAGCCCAAGTTGGAATTTCTCTGAGCCTTCCTAGAAACAGGGTAACTATATGTTCTCTGGTCCAAAACTGGGCATGTGTTTTGAGTAGAAAGTCATACTATTGATCATTATGCTGTGACAAGAAGCATAAATCTGAGCTGCTCTGGGCAAAGTGGGACATGTGACCACTCTATCTACAGTTATAAAAAATTGTAGAAACATCACCGACCACAGGCAGTACTGCATAAGGTAAAAAAATACACAATCCGGAATTAGAGTATTCGGGTCAAAGATCAGGATCCATCATTGTTAGCAAAAATAACAGAATGGCATTGAACCGCATCTTTAAGATGCAGGCTATCACCTCCGTGTCAGATTTACCTGTATTTAAGTGCAAATGTAAATGAAAGCCTGTTGTAGCTGAAATAAGCCCAACTGTTGGGAAGACGTTTTTTTTTAATGGTGTTAGAGCTGGTTCTCGTCACATCAGCCTTCTTCATGGGGAGCCCTCAGCAATTCACACTATGCCTGCATATGCAAATGGTCCCTCTGACAGGAGATCCGATAGTGAACCACTGACCCGCACAAGGAGAATCCACATGTGCCCCTAGAAGGACCTCATTATGCTCCACATAAAATAATAACTAGTGCTTTACAGCTGTCCTTTGGCTTTATTGACTGCTGGTTAAAACAGGTTACGGTTTGGAAATTGTATGCCCACGTCAGTCCTTCGTCCTCTGATGATATTTGGGTCACTGGGATTATACCTAAATGGTCTGTTCCAGTCACCTGCTAAGAAAGAAAACACCAAGAACAGAAGTTTAACTTTTCCAAGTATTATATATAAGTTAATTCCCAGTTTCCTAATGAGGATCAATGCTTGAATTCTCTGCAGCCTCATAGTCTGCCTCAGGCAGGAAAGAAATGGTGGGTCCCCAAAACAGTCAAAAGGTTATCTTCTAGTTGGGTTCTTCTCTCTATGAATTAGGAGAAAGAGGCTAAGGGGCTTATAACTCTATGAACTAAGGCACCCAAGTCCTGCATATACCTCATGATCACCTGGTTGGGATGTTCTACACCACACAGAGCTGACCTTGCAGTGAGGACTTGCTAGCTGCATCATGAATACACCTGTCCTTGCCATAACCATCACAGTAATCATATATCAGTTCAATATTCAGTTGAAAAGTTTCATTATCATTTTTATAAAGAGTGCCTTAAGTAATAATCTTTGATTTATCAGCCTCCTTGAGATGTGTACATTTTTCTTTTCTTCACAGTGCCTCATACAATGCCTTCTATAGAAATAAGGGTTTGATCAATACTTGTGAAATGAACAAAATAATACCCACCCCCTTTCCACTGCGTACTTGAAAGAATCAGACCTTTACAGTAACCCAAACTCTTTCACATTCTCCTTCACCTGTGCGTTAGTGACAAGAGCAATAAATTCAGAATTACAATAACTGCGTTTAAATGAGAGTGAAGCTACAACTTTTCTCTACAGATGAACTTCAATTAATAAACATAGAAGGAATAAGAAAAATAGAAAATGACCAGAATACCACAATAATTGTGGCAGTAAGCAAGATCCAGCAAGAGATGCTAAAATTAGTTGGCAAAAGTTTAAATAGAAACAGGATATTTATATCTTCTTAAAGCATGTCCTTTCAAATTCTTTAATAATTACAGAGGAGAAAACAATAAATTTAGAGTGGAGAGACCCAGCAGATGCCATCTTTATCAAGTGATCAAGGTTAGTGTTACCAATCATATCTATCACAATCTGATGTGCCCTGAGAAGGACGCAGCACCTCAGCATGACCCTTCCCAAAACCTTCAATCCAATCACAAGAAACAGCAGACTTGCCAAAACTGAAGGTCATTCTACAAAATAACTCATTGGTGCTCTTCAAAAGTGTTAAGATCGCGAAAGACCAGGCACTACTGTGAGGAACTCTTCCAGGTGGCAGAGATGAAGGAGCCATGGCAGTGACAGTGCTGTGGGAATCACACACGCTCCAGGAGAGACCCACGAAGGTGAGCCAGTATCAGGACTCTGGCTCTGGCAAAGTGAGTTCACGGGGAATGTGTGACTCAGGAGAATTTCCTCTCTCTCTCTGTGATTTGTGATCACGCACAATGTATTTTAAAACTGTTAGGGTATTTCTATTACTCACCCCTCAAAACAGCTCAATGGTATGTCTTTTGCAGATTTTTAAGTCACAAAGAGAAATCAGAACCACCATAACCCATCTCTGGGGTGTGTGGTTGGAGAAGGGAAAGAGAAAACGAAGGAGCAGTGGAGCACAACACTTTCACAGATGCCAGCTGATCATACGGGGCAGGCTGCCCATTCTCACCTTCCTGAGAAGCTGAGGCTGAAGAATTCCGACTCTCTCTAACCCATAAGGAAACAGCCATCTTTCTGCTCTAAGCCTTGCATTGCATCCATTCTTATTTCTTGTCCATAGCATCCAGTCATCGAGATTCTGCTCAAAGGCCACCTCTCTCGTGAGTTTTCATCCCTGATTCTCCAAAGCAGGTATGGTTTGTTTTTTCTGACTCTCTACGTTACTCTGAAAAGAACTAAGACCTTTACCTGGGGTTATAGCCACATGTATCCACCTTGTATCTCCATTTTTGGCTTTGAGGGCAAAGATTGTGTCATGTTCCTGCCAAGATTTCCTATGGTGCCTCCAAAGCAAAGGTGAGACTTTCTAAACCAGGTGGAGAGGCCAAGTCCTGGTTCAGATTAACCACTAACTTGGCACATTAGTAACAGCACATACTGTTACAGGTACGAGTTTAGCATTGGTAAATACCATCTGTTTATTCACATGCATAATTGTCTAGATGATTTCTAAGATTCTTCCAGTTCTGCTCTTCTGAACTCTGGGACCCTGACATCTGGGATAGCAGGCATCGGAGTAATGGTCTGGTGCTGCCAACACCTTTCTGGCTACTGAAAACAGCTTCCCACAGATACCACAATCTCTCTTTTGGCTGAGACTCCCCTGTTCCTTCTTGCCACCTTGGAGCCGTATTAGAAAGATTAAAAGCAAGAACCTTCTCTCGGGGATGTCCCAGGCCCTAAGACCACCACTGAGCGAGCAGTAGCAGACTGCCTGTGAACCAACAGCATGAAATCTCTGAGTGTCTTCTCCCCAAGGTCACCTTCAGGGAGGATGTTTGCTTCCTCAAAGGGAAGATGCAGCTTTATTCTAAGTAACAG
The DNA here is from genome assembly GCF_048564905.1 of Vicugna pacos. NCBI lineage: Eukaryota > Metazoa > Chordata > Mammalia > Artiodactyla > Camelidae > Vicugna > Vicugna pacos. The sequence continues at coordinate 56,836,666 of NC_132987.1, read as the reverse complement.
CAGTCGCAAGCTCTACGTTTATATGATGCTCCACGGGATGTTCCTGCTGGATTCGAGTAGAGTAACATATTTCCTCTTGCTGGTCTTCAAGTTACCAATCGTTTCACAATGGAAACCATATGAAGAAGAGCCGGTCTTCTTTCCTCACAGCATTGGGTAGAAATCAAACAAGACGTAACTAGCAACTGCTTACAAAGTGCCCATCACCAGCCAGTTACCGAGGACTTCCCATGTGTCATTTAATCCTTCTAATGTCCCTGTAAACTTGGTATTACAATTCCCACTTGAACAGTGAGGAAATCTATGCTCAGGAAAGTCAAGCAAGTTGTACAAGGTCACAAATCTGGGAAATAACTGGAATGGGATTCAGACACATAAAGCTGCCCCACAAACCCCTGCTCTCAAGCACTCTCCTCTCATGTAAAAATGCTTTCAAGTCAGAAAGCATCACCCCATGAAGGAACTGTCACTTCATCTTCACCACACATCAGGGGATGATAAGGCAGATATTTTCATTCCCACTTGATAAATAAACAGAGATCAGACTTACTTTTGGCCAGCTAGAAAATGGCAAAACCTGGAGCCAAACTCGTTGTCTGGTTCCATGACCAGATTCCCTCAACTAAAGAAAGAGGCATAACCTTCAGTTTCTGTCTGAAAATAGAATGCTGTATGTTTGTTAATACTAGAAGAAGGCCACGCCACCTTACAAGAGTGTGGCTGCCTCCTCCGTGTGTCTTCTGAGTCAAATTGACTTATTTCATCTGTAACGAGGAGTTTGCCTGATGTCAGCACCTCATAGCCCAAAATGGACGTTTCTGTCTCATGCATCATCCCCTAAACCTAAATTGCCAGCAAAGTCCTGCTTCCAGAGTTTTTATTATCTGTAACGATGCTCTGAACTGAGGGAAAGAGCCGAGCTCTGTTCCAGGCATCAGCAGTGCCTGTCAGGCTGGGAGGGAGAACTCCACCTTGCACTTGGTCAGGGAAGTTAATCCAACATGAGACCCTGAAGATGGAACATCACGAGGGTGAGTTTCTGCGGAAGCATTTTGCTGATCATTTAAGACACTTTAAAAATAAAGCAAAATAGAACAACAACAAAAAACAACCCAGAAGCTCCATTTTCTGAGCAGACAATCACATCTCTCACTGAAAAATATTTTTAAAGTCTGCCATGAAGAATCCTGCAAAAGAAGAGGATGGTCTTCTCTGAGATCAGAGGCCCTAGAACTGCCAGAATCCTGCCGTGGAGCTGGAAGGTGCTACTTTCCTTTGTGCCTCATGATTAAGAAGACATATGAATAGGGAGACCAAAGGAGGATTAAGTGGGAGAGAAGTTGTTTACATGAAACTGTGACTTTTCATTTCTTTGCCAATCCCCCACCTCTGTGGACCTCCAAGAGCAGAAGGAGGGGGAGGAATTAATCGACTATAAACAAACAACCCTGAAAAAGATCATATGGTCTGGCAGGCCCAGGGCTCAACGAATAATAAGCCCCTTCATTCATGCAGCGCTTTATTTATAGTTCACAGTACACTTCCGGTGAGACCACTTCTCGATTCTCAAAAATAGCAAGGGAAGTCAGCGGGGATTAGCCCCATTTCACATCTGAGAAAACTAAAACCCAGAGAAGGAGAGAAACTCAGCCAAGGTTACACAGCTAGTTCGTAGCAGAGCAAGAATTTGAACCAACTTTCTCTGTCCCTAGAATATAGGTCCCCCACCTCATTGTGCAACATGATTATCATAAAATAAATGTTGAAAACAATAACACCTATTGTTGGAGCAACAGCACACTTTTTATGCAGTTGCACGGGAGTTAATTAAATGAATAGAATCCACTTCTACCATCTAAGATCAGAAAAGAGAAAGTATAAGCCAACATTTAGTGCAGGTGATAAAAGATCACCTACTAAACTGAAGCAAAGTGAGTCCCTCAGGATCTCATTGCAAAATCTATTGTTGCTTTGGTAGAAAGTCTATTTAACTTTAAGGCTAATAAAATACATGTGGTGAATGTGAAAATACTTCAGTAGGTGGTTTCATGGAGGAAGAAACAAGGATCACTATTTTTAGCCCTGACTATGAAATAACAAATATTTATTTCAGATGAGTATTTCCCTCATATGTAAAATGGGGAGGACCTTGCCTCCCACTACTAGATATATTTATTAGAGCATTAAATAAGTTAATAAAGACCACTTATATGGCTTGTGTCTATTTTTGGATAAAGCCCTTTGGTCTAAAAAACTTGTAAGAGTTACGTATCTATGAAGTAAGTAAAAGAGGAAGTCTTCAGTTGCAGGGAGGAGGTGGCTGGGGTTGTACAAGAGCAATCCAAGCCCTCCTGGTCATCCCATGTCCAGCCTCCTCCTGCCAGAGTCCATGTAGGGGACCGCTGCTTATTCATTGTACAGGAGAGCACCCTCCACCCACGTGAGCTCCCGTGGCACTGCATCTGCCTCGCTTCTAAGCTACCATGTTTTATTGTCATGAGGAATTTTCCTGCCTGACTCCCCACCACCAGACAAAGCAATCCCTGAGGACAGGTCCTGTGTTTTATTTTATGTCCCCACGCTGTCTCTGAGACTCTGGAATTCATTAGTTTACATGTTTTGAGGAAACATGAATTAGTGAGAGAACCTCAATTTCCTTGTTTGTGAAAAAACCAAAAGGACAGATAATGTCTTAAATTCTTTAAAGAGGCAATACTCTTGAAAAATCTGATCTGACCAATACAGTTAAGTAAAGATAACGTTCTGTTGCATTAGTCGAATGTATCTCAAAGCCTCCACCGTCCCAGGGTAACATCTCTATTTTGCAAATGGAGGAGACACCAGCTTTGATGGGCCTGCCAAGTCCAGCAAGTCAGGGTCTGGGCAAGATGGACCCAAGAGAAGAGTTCCCAGGCATGTTCTCAGTCCTAAGGAGAATGGCTGCTGTCAAGTTCATCAGCCAAGTCCTCCTGATTACCAGAGGTCAAGAGCACAGGCAGCAAACCATTTTTCTGCTGGCTCTGGCCAAGGAAAGTCTTGAGAGTGCCAGGAAATACAATGAATGCTTCACCTTACAAATGCTGAGGAGACAACATGTTCCTTTTAGCATTAATTGCTTAATTCAAAAGAAGCCATTTAGCATCTGAGTCTGGTCTTTTTCCTTGATGAGCAATTTCAGGCTGCCTCCCAAAGCTTTTGTTTGTTGGGAGGAGAGAGGAAGAGAAAGCATTTTGTTAAGGCATTTTAATTTTCATATTTAATGAAACAGATTGGGTAGCAGGTTCCTTTGATTTTATTTTTTTGCTCCCTGAATACCTTCTTGTGTATTACATATTCTGTCGGCGCTTCCTGTGAGAACTTCTCGACATTTCACAAGTTAATGCTGTCAGATGTTGCCCACTGAATCCAATACATTTCTTGCGCCAGTATTCAGTTGTTATTATTATTGTACCAGACCAATCATAAATCTGAAAGCTGGAGAAAGGGAACACGTACTGATGTTTTCCCATATTCTCTTGAGCACATAAAATTATATAACTCTCCGAAGCCCTCCTTTGATTGCCGCATCTGAAATGCTTTGCATTCTTTACAGGATAATTTCTTTAAAGGGGTTATTTCTCCTTAGTAAAAGAGGATTAATCAAGCCATCAGAAATTTCATTTGTTTTAATTAATTAACAAAAATGTAGAGAAAAACACCACTGGATTGGAGTCAAGAGGCAAGCTTGTTCATTTTGACGATTATTTATTACAATGTTCTCTCTCTCTTCCTCGCTGATAAAAGGAGGGCAGAGACTTTGTTTTGTTCGTATTCAAAACAAACCAAGAACAGTCCCTGGCCCACTACAGGGGCTCAGTCAGTATTTGTGGAATAAATGAATAAGATAATTCAATAATTTGACTTGGTTTTTCTGAGCCTCAATTTCCTTGTTTGTGAAAAAACCAAAAGGACTGATAATGCCTGAGTTTTCCAGCTCACATAGTTATTATAAGGATCAGAGGAGACAAATGATGGCTTTGTGGAACTGTTGAGTTATGCACATAATTAAAGGAGTAGCTTTTACTAGTAACAGCAGCAGGTCTGCAGCTAATCAGCCCGTGTGACCTTGGCCAAAACATGTCAGTTCTCCAGGCTTTTGTTTCCTCACCTACAAACAGACAGGTTTGGACTAGATCCCTAAATTTCTTTCCAGCCCAGACTAAGATCTCTAAACCAGTCAACAAATACTTATTTAGTATCCACTTTATGCAAAATATTCTTCTAGGAAAAACACTAAGGACTAACGGAAGAGATTGCAAGGAAAAACAAAAACAATAACTTTTCTAAAATGCTTCTTTCCCTTTTTTTGTTTTTTTTTTATTTTGTTGTTTTGTTTTTTGAAATATAAACGCAGGCAATTAAGGGAAAAGCATGGGAAGATTTGAAAACCAGATTTCACAAGAAAAAAGTCATTTGGGGAATCAAAAATTGAGTTAGCTGCTGGTATGCATCTTGTGGAGCTCATTCTGACCTTCCAAACTGCTTGTGCAACAAACTTGGATTTGATATTTGGTGTTGGCTTTGACCATCTACCTAATGAGAAATATCCTTACAAAGAGCAAAAGAATGCTGCATAACAATGTTCAGGAAAATGTAAGATTTGGGGAGCTGGGGAGCAGCATAAACATGCTATTGTGATTTAGACAAGCTACTTCCCTTGAGTGTGTAGACCACTCAAGGCAATTCCAGGCACAGAGAGAATAGGCATCTTCACAAGCTCTCAGAGGAATTCATTGACCGGAGAAGTCAGGAAATCTCCTCCAGAATTCAGCTGAGCTGTGAAGGAACCAACCATCAACAAATGTAGGTGTTATATAGACAGTAGGTAGTAGATTCTACAGGGAATTAAACTGTAAGACCACCAGTATATACACAAAATACCCTCCTATTTATAGCATTACTCGTGATATAAGGTGAAATATCTTTCCAGCATAACATGTCCAAAATTAAATACCTTTAATCCTCAAATGTACTCATCTTAACTCACCATTTTACCTATACAAACCAAAAAACACAATAGTTTTTCTTGATCTCTACTCCCTCACCTTCTATGCCCAATGAGTTATCAAACCTTACTGTTGTAAATCATCCTCAGGAAACCCAAATAAGGGCATGGGAAGACCTCCAAGCGGAGGAGTACATTTGTCAGAATGCACCAGGCTGCGACTCAATAACAAATAAGCCCTGGAATGTCTGTGGCTTAACACAACAAACATTTACTTCTTGCTCATGTTACAATCCAGTGCAGGGTGGCTCTACTCAGGGGTTCTTCTAAGCCATGAGTCAAGGATTCAAGTTGTTTCTGCTTTTTAGCTACAAGAAGCATAATATTGTAGAAAGGGAGACCTAATATATGAGATATTTTTACAGGCCAAGCTTAGACCCTATGGTTTACATCTCTTTCACTCACATTCCATTGGTTAAAACTCAGTCTCACAAACTCAGTCCTAATCTAACCCTGGGGAGGATGAGAGATGGAGCCTTCTAAGGTATTCAGGAAGAGGAAGTTGTGCAGTGAACTCAAAGCCACAAGAACTGATACCTAAATTAGATTACCTATCCTATTGAAAGAGGTTTTTCACACTCAGGGTTCTCTACCTAACTGAGCAAACCCACCCATAATTAAACTCTTCTTACAGTTCTTGTGGTTTCACCCCCTAAGAAAATAAGAATATATAGATCTGTGGTTTAATCATCACTTACCTCATTCTGAGACAAAAGACTTGCATACACAGTTCTGCACAAGTTACTGCTTTACCCTTAGCTTTCCACCAGGTGATCTCCTTTCTCATTATGGAATAACATGCTTTACTATTCATCAAGTTTTCCCATTCTCCTCACATCTTTTGAAACTGCAGAGATCCCAACAAAACCTAGGGTCAGATAGGGATGTCTGACCATGGGAAGAAATTCAGAAGATTTCAAAACCCTGAAATCAGTTGACCCACATCATTGATCCTGACCAGGTGTGCTTCTCAGGCTGTAATTTAGAGGAAATTCCCTGAGCTCTCTTAACATTTCTGCCTCTCCAGCTCCATTTAGCCAACCAACCCTCATTCATCTTTCAGGTCTAAACCTAGGTATCGCTGTTTTCTGGAAGACTTTCCTGGCCTCCAAAGTCAGTTTGGGTGTCCCTTTTATGTAAGCTCAAACTACACTGCTCTTACCTTTCTCACAGTATTTGCCACACTCTGTGTTATAAGCATCAATTGGTGGGGGGGGTGGCAAATAGACAGGTGATCAGTGTTCCTCGCTGAACTATAAGCTCCTTGACACACAGAGTGAGTTGTGGTGGCAGTGATGATGGTGGTGGGTTGTGTCTCTATCTCCTAGAGCCATTTAGATCCTCAAAACATGTCTGTTGAATGAATGAGTAGATGAATGCATGAATAAGGAAAAGTAGTAGCTAAATAAATTTCAGATTCCTTTAAGGGAGGACAAACAGTGTTGGCAATTGGTGATCACAACTGAAGCTCGTGCAGATGGGAATAAGAAAGTTTCAGAAGGATGAACTTTGGAAAAGGGAGGTGACTTTCAAGGCAAACTTAAACATCTCTTCTTTCACAAAGCTGGTTCTGGTCACCTCAAATTAGAAGTGATCATATTCCAATCACAGCACATACAATGCTTTGGGCTTTTCTTATAGCACTGAATATACGTGACTTTGTGTCATAGTGTCTTTGTCTTATGGTTCTAAATAGATGGTGAACTCGTAAAGACAAGGAATGGGCTCTGATTCAGTATATTTCTCAATACTTAGTTCACTGCCCTATGCATAGTGGGACTCCTGAATATGTGTTGTAGATATTATGTCCTATAAATGCATGTTGAATTCAGTGTAGATACAACATACAGCAGAATTTTATATCTGAACATACAATAGGATTTTATATCTTCAAATCTGTCCTCGTGTGTCCATATTGATTCAAATCTTACCTTCAAGTCTCTGTTCCTAGTCTGTCTCCCATTTCATTTAATTGCTTAAGAAGATCAGTGACAAATACTTAAGAGACAATAAAGTAGATGCATGACTTTTGGCAAATTCTTACTCCCTGTGTTTGATTATTCTCTTTTGGAAGTAGAGATAGCAGTCCTTTTCCTGGATAAATCACAAGATAGTGTATAACTCAAATTGAATATTGTTTATTATTACACTTGCAGTATAGAGAAGTCTTCTAACCATTTCACAAGCCTCTCTACAGGTCACTCTAAGGCAGACTGGCCATTCTCCTCGAGGGAACAGACCAGCAGACTCTTGTGATAATAAAGCTTCTACCATCATAAGACTTACTCCCAATCCACCAAGCTGTTCCTTTGTGTATCGTCTGGGACCAAGGTGGGCAGTTTAGCTTTTGCCTATAAAAGACTCAAACAGATAAGAAAAGGAATCCATATTATACTGTAGACCAAACATCCTCTTGTTATTCTGAATTGTTCCTATTAGCATCATTCAGTACATATAGAGACAATGAGATAAATGTCAAAGTAAAGATTACTAAAAAGAAAAATGCAATATGAAAATGTTCCAGATTTGAACAACAATTTCAATCTGTTATCAAATTCTCATGGAGAAATCCAGGTCCAGAAATGAATGTCCTTTCTCACTGTAAGTTTTGTGCCATGAAACAAAATCATCCCTATGCTTTTTTTCTTTTTTCATTTCATCCAGAGTGTCGGATGGCTCAGAACCCTGGACAGAGCCTGAGTTCCTGTATCATCCTCAGCCTGAACTATCTAATAGAATAGGGGTAGTTCCTTAAATGCTTTTCAAATTAAATTAATCTAATCAAGATTTTCTCTTGCCCCACTAGCTAAAAACATCAGGAAGTTAATAGATATAAATATTATCACAATATAAATATTTTGAGGGTGCTCCACACCCTCAAAATATATTTAAAAAAAAAGCAAAAATCCCAGCCCTTAGAACAAAGATCCCAGTCAAAATGATGCCCTAGATCTCAAGGTATGGAACATTAAGACACACATAGCTGTTGCGAAGACACAAGCAGACAACCAGGATACCCGAGTAAAGGGGAGTAAAGAGAAAAAATAATATCCACACCTTTTAGCTGTACCAGTCTCTCGGTCCCGAGTCTACTCTGGACAAAACGTGAAACTTATACCTGGTAAGAATAAAATATCTTATCATTATATTAAGAATAAGGATATTTACCCTAATTGCATGTGGGAAGAATGTACTTATGTATACTCTCAACTTTTCTTCAAAGAGTGAATGACTTTTCTTGCTTTTTTTTTCAAAGTTTAGAAATTTTCAGTGGTAACAGCTGCAGGCATCAGGTCATTGTTGAGTTTGTTTGTTTTAGTCAATCCAACATATTAAGCCTCTAAAAATATCCAGCTCTACTTTGCACCCATGCTCCTGGTACTCCAGCACTGGGTTGGGAGTGACAGCCGCCACATCCCCTTCTAAGCGGGCATTCTAAGCATAGTGGCTATTGCCACTGCCTCTGGCAAACACTGAGTGTCTGCTATTTTTGTGGTAAGCACCTTTGCTACAGACATTTTTGCCCCAAACATTACACTGCATAAAATCGGCCTTACGGCAACTTTGCTGTAAAAGATAAAATAACTGGTTGATGGTTTTTGGTTTGACAGTTTGGTTTCAGCTGGTTGAAATGTGTTAATATTTCTTCCAGTTAGTGACATTATTGATGGTTTAAGCGAGCTGACAGGTGACAATGGTTTGCACCAAGAGTTGGTTTCTTATTTTGAAACACACTGCATTGGAGGAGAGAGGCTGCAGGCCTCAAGGATGCGGAGTTGAACCCACATTTCCCATAGAACTCTGGAATGTTTGTCAATAAACATGTGACAAGATGCCAAGAACAAACATTACAGATTCTCACAATGCAATTGGAAGCTCCGTTACAAACATGCATTCTAGTATTTGGAAGCTGATATCTTTCTTAATGAAGGAAGAAATTTTAGCAAAAAAGAAAAAGTGTGATGTCAAACCAGAAGTCAAATCAATAAGCCAAAAAAGAAAGTATAAATACTACAAACAAAAGACTTGAAAGACAAATGCTTAGGTACAAGCCACAAAATAAAATCAGTTTTTTGGCTCTGTAGTGCCATGATTCTCCACAAGTTTTAACTGCATTCAAACGTTTTATATTTCACAACTAAGCCTTTTTAACTCTGCTATTCATTTCTCATGTTTCACTATGTCCTTCTTAATTCCCTGTCTTATTTTTCATTATCTTATCTTTTATGGCAGAATTGTCTTATGGCTAATTAGCACAAATATTTATAGCACAAATATCTACAGCACAAATATTTATGGCAAAAATGCTGGCAGCAAAGATGCTTATGGTAAAAGTATCTAGAACCCAAACACTGATATTTGGGAGTTTGTTACAGCAGCTGGTATCCCTTACCCTTACTAATAATAAAGTCATGATGTCATGAGTTCTGAGTTTTCCAATTGCATTTATGTTCAATCATCTGGTCTGCCCACATCTCCCAGCATCACATGGTCACATTTTCAACATATTGTTTCATCAGATCAGTATTTATATCAAGCCTAGACACCACCTCTTGTTGACTTCCTGGATTTTCCTTTTTGTCCCTGTGTCTGGCACAGTTAAAATGCCCTTCCAGGTTTAATGTTTTCTTACTTGTCTCCCAGATACTTGGCTACTTGCTCATAGGGTGCTCAGGATGCCACTGCAGTCTCCAACATCTCACCTGCTGGCATGGCCTCCATTGCACCTCCTGTGGCTGGAACCAGAGTAGCTCCTGAAGCCAGACTCTAGGACTGGGACCTGGTCCAACTCACAAAGATGCTGGTTCCTTCTCCCACTCCAGAACTTGCAAGCAGTGCTAACTCATAGGGCATGGAAACTGGTTTCCCCAAGGACTGCTCCTTTAAAGGGGCCAGGCGATGCAATCTAAAAATGCAAGGATTTCTCTCTATAATGAGAAGTTTGACTATTGAGTGACAGGTGGTGCTGAATTGCTGGCAAATAAATTCCTCTCGGCTCCTCTTTCCAGAGATGGTTCACATGATTGGCTAATCATTGGTGATTTTTATGAAGATGTAGAGAGTTCAGTAACTCCCACCTTGTATTTGCTTCCCTTCTTTTCCTCTTCACCCTCTTTCCCTTCACTCTCTCTGCTTGAGATTGTACCTCCCAGCAAAGTATTTGCCTCGGTTAAGGGAAGTAAGACTGAACTGGAGAAAGAGAGATTTCCTTAAGGAAAGGTTGGAGACCTTGGAGGACCGGCAAGTTGATATGAAAGGAAAAGGAGATCCAGCCAAGCCTAACTTCTCTTTGAGAAGAATATTTTTAGTGTTTTTTAAAATTATTTTTATTTGAAATTGTGATAAGTATGTAGAACATAAAATTTACCGTGCTATAGCCGTTTTTATTTATTTTTTCCTCTTTTTTTCAGTTTTATTATGTAGAATTATTAGTTGGACTGCACATACACATTATATTGCATGTCAATACATATATATAGTAGTATACTGCACATTTTTTAGTTTATATATGTGTACTAATTATTGTTTCTAAGAACAGATTAGAGCTTTAGCTTTTTAAACTTACATAGGTATCAAAGGAATAAAGCCAACTACAAAATAAGAATCAACAGAATGCGGTAATGCAATCATAAAGGACAGTCAAAAGTGCTTACGCATGTTCAAGAGATCAGTCATCTTAGTTATAAATAATAAGCAGTTCATTTGTGTCCTTATTATTATTGTTATTACGTTTTAGATTCCTCAGATAAATGATGTCATATGGCATTTTCTTTCTCTTATAGCCATTTTTAAACGTACAGTTCAGTACAGGTAAGTACATTCACATTGTTGTGCAACCAATCTCCAGAACTCTTTTCATCTCATAAAACTGCAACTCTACCCTCATTGTAGAACTCTCTACTCCCCTCTCCCCCAGCCTCTGACAACAACCATTCTACTTTCTGTCTCTATGAATTCAACTCTTTGAAGTCTACATATGAAATCATACAGCATTTGTCTTTTTGCAACTGGTTTATTTCATTTTGCATGATGTCTTCAAGGTTCATGCATGTTGGAGCATGTTTCAGAGTTTTCTTTTCTTCTTAAGGCTGAGTACTATTCCATTGTGTGTATATACTACACATTGTTCATTCCTTTACCTGTCAGTGGACACTTGGGTGGCTTCCACCCGTTGGCTATTGTGAATAATGCTTCAATGAACATGGTGTACAAATACCTCTTTGAAACCTTGCTTGTATATACCCAGAAGTAGAATTGCTGGATCATCTAATAATTTTATGTTTAATTTTCTGAGGAACTGTCATGCAGTTTTCCACAGGAGCTCCCCCATGTTACATTCCCACCAACAGTGAGTGTACAAGTGCTCTAATTTCTCCTCATCCCTGTTCAAACTTATTATTTCTTTCTTTCTTTATTTTATAGCAGCCAACCGAGTGGGTCTGAGGTGGAATCTCAGTGTGGTTTTGATTTGCATTTCCCTGAGAGGATTTTTTTAAAAGAGATTTTTTTAGTTGTTAGTAGATTCAAATAGGTGGTGAGCCCAAGGAAGTCTCACAGAGAAAGAGAGGGATGGTGATAAGAGTTAGAACTCTGTTGCTCTCTCCTTCGCCCCAGAGCTGAATGCATTTCCAAATAAGATAAAGAGTAACAGAATTAAGGCAGGTTGATATAATGCTAAATGCTAACACCTAATGCAATTTAGACACCATGTCTCGTCCACTGTAGCTTTGTGGAATTAGCTTTAGTTTTTGTAATTTTAAAGTGCAGACCTACAGTCCTGGAAACATATGCAGTGCAGGGAACCACTGGTGAATTATTAATACTTTAAAGGCTTGTATAATGAAGCACAACTGCATTGTACAAATCCATGCCTTCTTTGGTCCAAGGTAATCTGTAAATGTCTATACAAGAGGAAATCCAGCATATGGATAAAACATAAGCCAGTGCCAATCACCTAGGTCAAATACACAAGAGAATTTGGCTTACCAAAGTATCAAAGCCTACACTAATTGACTTAGTTACTGTGTAAGGATCAATTTCTCCTGGAGGTCAGCCTCCAAATATTAGCCCTTGGGACAATTTCTCAAGGTTCCCAGCCCATGTGCCAATATGTTGGATTTCACAGTGGGAGGCAATATGTAACACTTCTCTCTCCTCTCAAAACCTGATCTATTTGAGAAATAACTCAGGAATGATCAAAGATGAAAACATCAGTTTTACCATATAGAAATGGCTTATCTTCCTCCTCAGCTTCATGCTCCAGTCCTGAATTGAACACATATAGCCTGCCTCAAGCAGAGCCGGAGAATATAACCACAAGCTCCCACAAAGTAGAGGGCATGTCTGTCCTGCACTCAAGTCTCTCCAAGGGTAGGTGACATGGAGCAAAGATAAGTGCTCTCTTCCCTTTTGCAAAAACAGAAATCTCTAAGAAAGTCACACAGTAGAATTAGAATTCTCCTTACATCTTCCTTCAGCCATAGTTACGGTTTAGCTCAGTGGTCCTCTTACAGTCGAAATTTTTGTCTGAATCTTACAGTCCCTCAAGGTTATAACTGAGGAATCTAGTTAACAATCTATTTGGCTCTCATGTACCTCTATAATCTATCTAGAGTTTCTGTCACCCACCTTTATGGGCCAAGTACAAGGAATCAAGGCTTAGACAAAGTGAATAATGGGATACTGGACTCCCTCTCAATGAAACAGGCCAAGAGTGAATCTAGTTTTGGCATCACTCGTCCTCTTCTTCCTGACAGTCCATCAAACTGTTATTTGGGGGAAACTGGAGTGGAAAACTCTTACCCTATGTGTCATTCATGGAATAAACTCAATAATCTCACTCTCTCAGACTTGAGCTCGAGTTATTTAAAGAAGAGATTTGGAATTAAAACATACATACACTTTACTTTCTCAAAGTATTATCTTGTTCTTTAGGAAAAGTTATCTCCTTTGCCTAAATGGTTGGGAAAGGGCTCTGGAAAACTTAAAAAAGATAAAAGCATTTCCCACTTTAATATCTCCAAATGCAATTTTGCTGTATATCACACTAGAAGTTTCCAGTTTATAAAATGTATCATTTTTACTTTTAATTTAAATATTCTATAACAACTATGCATTACCTTTAAAATCAGAAAAGAACACTAGAGCATTTTTTAAAAAATAGAGTGTAGTACCATCACTTGGAGAAGTTCATATAAGAAGAAAATTACCAGATTTTATAGGGTACCGTTTCCTCCCCTATGAAAAGGGAGAAATACTAGTACCTACTGTCTAATTTTTGAAGGCAAAAACATAACCAGAATACACAGCACCTACATGTCTGGCACAAAGTTTGTGGCCAAGAAATTGGTTTCCTTCCCTATCAAAATCAGCACAACTTGCCCTAGAAGTGGTGCCATTGGAGTTGCAATCACTAGTGTTCTCCCCAAACACCCCACAGTAAAGTTATATGGATATAAACTCCATAATAAAATGTTTTTGGTACTTTAGCTATCTGCCAGATATGTGAAAAAAAATTAACAAATCCAGACAAATATCTGAATTGTTTTCATCACAAGAAATACCATTTAAGCAAGAAATAATTCCAATTCTACTGAAATTCTTCCAGAATATAAAATAGGAGGGAACATTTTCTAAATAATTTTATGAGACCAACAGTATCCTGATACCAAGGATCAGACAAGAGGAAAAGATAGAAAGAAAAAAAAAAAAGAAGAAGGAAGGGAGGGAAGAAGGAAAGAAGGAATAGATAAAATCATATAGCAATATCTCTTATGAACATAGATGCAGAAATTTCTACAAAGTACTATTAAATAGACTTCAGTAGTGTTTAAAAAGGATTCAATTATCCTTTTTATATTCATCATGACCAAGTAGAGTTTACCAAAAGAATGCAAGGCTGGTTCAACATTTAAATATCAGTCAGTGTAACTCATCATATCAACAGAATAAACAACAAAAAATAATAGAGAATTTTTGACAAAATCTGACACCCATTTTGATTTAAAAAAAAAAAACTCTCAGCAGAAAAGAGAACTTCTACAACCTGCTAAAAAATACCCACAAAAGAGCTAAGCTAACATCATTCTTAATAATAAAATACGTTACTCCTAATGCTTTTCTCCTAAGACCAGGATCAAGACAAGAATGTCTGTTCTCACCACTTTTATTAAATATTATACTGAAAGTACAAACTAGCACAGCGAGGCAAGAAAAGAAGGCATACGGGGTGGAAAGGAAGAAATAAGAGTCTCTATTCATAAGAAACATAATTGCCTAAAGAGAGAAACTCAAAATGTACCCAAAAAAGCTACTAGAACTAATACATGATGGATAATCAGAAACTTAAATTTTAAAAGTCCTATTTACAGTAGCAGCAAAAAGCATGAACTACTTATGTATATATCTTTATATCTTTCAAATTATCTGCAAGATCTTTTTGCTAAAAAGTATACAACATTGATGAAAGAAATCAAAGAAGACCAACATAAATGGAGATATATACTGTTTATGGATCAGATTACTCACCATTGTTAAGAGGTTAATTTTCCCCCAAACTGATCTACAGATTTAATGCAATTCCAGTCAAAATCCCAGTAGAATTTATTTTTAGAAATTGACACACTGATTCTAAAATTTACAAAGAAAGGCAAAGAAACAAGTGGCATTGAAACAATGTTTAAAAAATAAACAAAGCTAGAAGATTTATACTACCTAATTTTCAGACTTACTATAAAACCTACAATATTGTATATAGTCAATTATTATAATAGTCAAAAGATATTCTCTAAAAGGTATCAGAGAAAGGTTAGACTTATAAATTGACGGAACACAACAAAGAGACCAAAACAGATCCACACGTGGTCAACTGTGTTTCAAGAAAGGTACAAAGGCAGGTCAACAGAGAGTCATCTTTTTAACAAACAGTCCTGGAACAACTGAATGTCCACTTGCAAAAACAAAAACAAATCTAGGGCACATTGCACCTTATGTAAAACTTAACTCAAAATGGTTCATAGACTTAAATGCAAATACTATAAAACTTCTAAGAAAATAAGTCTGTGGGGGTGGAGAAGAGGGGGACCTTTACATCTCTGGAATATGCAAAGCGTTCTTAGATAAAGCATAAGCCATAAAAGAAACTTTGATATATTGGACTTTATCAAATGTAAGAACTTCTGCTCTTTACAACATCTGGTAAGAGCATGATACAAGGCATAGATTGGGAGAAAGTATTTCCAAGTGATTTGTATGATCATGGACTTGTAGGCAGAATACATTAAAAAAAAACTCTCAAAATTCATCTACTAAATAAAAAAACAATTTAAAAGTGTATAAAACATTTGAACAGATAATTTACGAAAGATATAAAAATGGCAAATAAGTCATGCAGATTAAACCAAAATGTAATACCTTTACATACTTATTAGACTAGCAAATTTTTTTTAAAAAAATTGGTAATATAAAATAGAGCAAGTAGGACTCCTCATACATTGCTGATGAGAATGTAAATTGTTACAGCCAATCTGGAAATCCATTCGGCGGTATCTTACAAAGTTAAACATAAAGCACACGATATAGCAAACCTATTCCTAGGTCTTAACCCAAGTGAAATGAAAACCTATGGCCACACAGAAACCTGTAGGTAAATGTTGATAGCAGCTTTATTTGCAGTCACCCAAAACTGTAAACAACCATGATGGGTACATACAATCAAATACTACTCAGTAATTTAAAAAAAAAACTATCGATACATGCAACAACACAGATGAATTCCAAATGCATTATTCTAAGTGAAAGAAGCTAGACTCAGAAAAAAACTTACGGTTACCAGGGAGAGGGGAAGTGGGTGGGATGGGATAAACTGGGAATCTGAGATTTTCAGATACTAATATATATAAAAGAGATAAACAGCAAGGTCATACTGTATAGCACAGCAAACTATATTCAATATCTTGTAGTGACTTACAGTGAAAAAGAATATGAAAATGAATATATGTATGTTCATGTATTACTGAAGCATTGTGCTGTACACCAGAAATCAACACAACATTGTAAACTGACTATACTTCATAAAAAAGAAATTTAAAGTCTTCAACAGTTTTTTTTATTCCATTTATATGACATTCTTGAGAAGCCAAAACTTTAGAGAGAAAAACTGATCACTGATTTCCAGGGAAGAGGGATTGACAAGAAAGCCACACTGGGGGATCTGGTGGGGTGAGAGACTGTCCAGGTCATGATTGTGGTGGTGACTGCAAGACTAAATGTTTGCCAAAACTTACAGATCTGTATACTAAAAGGATGAATGTTACTATTTGTAAATTTTACCTTAATTTTTTTAAGTGAGAAAAAAGTAATTTTTGATTGTACATGAAGTATGCCTCAGTCTACAAACTCAGGTATACTCTCAACTTTCATTTTCCATAATTCAAAGTAATATTTCTACCCTGAGTTTCAATTCTGCTGGGTGGATGGACAAACACTGTCAATTCTTCCTGAGATTCATCCCCTTATCCTGTCTCTCCCAAGCCTATGCCGTAGTTAGGATTCCAGATGCAGTAGCAGGGTGAGAGGGCAGTTACAGTAGAGCTATAGTCGCAAGTCCACACAAGCTTCTGCATCCAGTGCCCCGTGTTGCATGGCTCATTATGTCCGGTAAGCCTCCCTGTTTCCCTGTCACTCTTGGGGAAAGGGAATTTTTCTTGCAAGGCTGCTGCATATCAGTTTTCAGATTGTATTCCGTGCATGAGGCAGCCATTTCCTCTGCAGGATCTCGTTACTGCCCCATCAGCGCTGCTGGGAAGTCAGGGGCAGGGTCTTTCTCTCTGGATCACAGAGCTCTCTGAGTCATCCTCTCTTTCTCCTTTTTCTTCTCTCTCTCCCTCTCTCTCCCTCCCCCTCCTCTCCCAATCCACACACCCTCACAAGCTTACACTGTGCCCAGAGGAATACTCTGCTCTCTCCGCTGCTTGTTTCTGCCAAAATACTTTTGTCTCTATCCTTAAATACCGACTTCTTACCTTCTCCACAAAACTCTCAAAGTTCCCCTGAGGGCTTAGGCTTTTCCATGACAAATGTCAGAAAACCTAGCAGGCTATTTCTGAGTTCAGCCCTTTCCTTGCCTCCCTGCAGGCAATCAAGTACTGAGTTAACTTGTGGGGGTGCAGAAAAGGCGTGGAGCAATGGAAACACTGGTAGGAAAAAAAACCCCATAAGATTGATATCTTAAAATATTACTCCATCTCACTTGGATAAAAAATTTTAAAGGTGCTACCTTTATTGCAGTTTCCTTTACAGGAAGATGGACAGACCCAAGCAAACTACATCATTTTACAAGGTATCATAAATGCGGGTTTTGATCTGACATGGTTAAAATTATGTTATTATGTTACAAAAGTATGCTATCATACGGAATGCAAAGCAGAAAGATTTTTGAAAATAAGGAATAACATGTGAACCAATGAGTGAAAAAGAATGAGCATAAAATCATACTACGAAAAACTGTGGGTCTATCAGCACTGCACAATTATTCTGAAACAAGGAAGGAAGGAAGGAAGGAAGAAAGAGAGAGAGAGAGAAAAAGAAAGAAAGAAAGAAAGAAAGAAGGAAAGAAAGAAGGAAAGAAGAAAGAAAGAAAGAAAGAAAGAAAGAAAGAAAGAAAGAAAGAAAGAAAGAAAGAAAGAAAGAAAGAGAGACTGACTCTACAAAATAAAATTTATGAAAGCTGTGCTGCCAAACGTTAAATAAAAATCATCAGTGAAAAAGACTAATTAATTCACATATTACATATTCTCCTTCTTTAATCCTCCCCAATGGCAATCATGTACTTTTGAGGGGGACATCTGGTAACTTAAGCTCACTTAAAACATTCTTTTTCTGGCAAGCAGCTAGCTGGGAATCTCCATATTCTGGAAGCTGCTGTCAGCTTACCCCTGCCTCTAGCCCCAAATGAAGTCAGCCTGCCCTGCTCCCAGTCTAAACAATTGCACACTGGCTCCGAGTGAGTGCAGAGCCCACTCTCCAGATGTTTGGGATTCGGGGAAGCTACTCTTCGGACATAATGAAGCCCCATGTTTCACAAGCCAGCAGCTTGGTGGGTTAGAGGGACCACATCTAGCTGGGTAAGCAACCAACTTGGCTTCGTCCTGGGTGTATACACTAGAAGCGAGGCAGTGGCTGTCCCAAAGTACTCAAGCAGGCAAGAAGCAACTTCGGAGGACACACTGCAGAGCAGATTCAAAGGCAGTTGTTCTAAAGGACCTAGAACATCTCCTGCCACCTTAAGACCTCACGGGTCTATGAAATTCCCTTTTTTCAAGGAAGTGAGAAAAAAATCCTGCCTTATGGGAAACTTCTCTTCCTTAATGAATCAAAGCCTGGCTGATTCCACACAGAAATGAAAATAATGATATCCTATTCAGAAACTGTATAACCCAAGATATAAATCAGAGGTAGTATATAAATTAGGGTTTTTTTAAAAAATATAAACAATTCAGCAAAATATTTGTGCTATACACAACTTTTCATTTGAAGTAAGTGTGTGCTACACAACCGTTCTGGGATTCTGTGGTTTTCTGAGTGCAAAAGAATGAACAACAGATTTTAGTAATTGAAATCATGAAAGAGCAGTACAATTCAGTGGGGAAGGAAGGCTGGTGTATGGCATTTCTGTAAAGGAATGATGTTGCACTGCTTTCAAGTCTACGTGTTATAGTAAATGTAATGACTAATAAAGTGAAGTGAATCCGTAGGAAAAAGCATCATTTGTAATAAGCATATTATGAAGCGCAAGTTTTGTTCAAGAGCATTTTTAAATGTTTAAAGCCCTTGGTTTGATAAAAACTAATATTTTCATTTTGACCAATTGCTCTCATAAGAAGATACATTAAATGTGTTCAGATGGAGACATTGTTTCCTGCCTTTAATTGTATGTATTACATACAGCCTGCCTGAAGCCCTGTGGACTCCAAAGAAACGGGCTTAAGTCAGTGACATACCCCTCTTACATTCTTCTCTACGACAGGTCATATGAAGAAATCAAGTCATGAGGTTGTGGGGAGCAAATGGAAAAAGATCTCTGTACCTTTTGTTTAATTTTGCCATGAACCTAAAACTGCTCTAAAAAAATAAGTCTGGGGGATAGGGTATAGCTCAGTGGTAGAGTGTATGCTTAGTATACATGAGGTCCTGGGTTCAATCCCCAGTATCTCCATTTAAAAGAGGAGTAAATAAATAAATAAACCTAAATTGCCTCCCCCCTCCCTCAAAAAAACAAAAACATAAAAACAAACAAAAAAGTTCACTAGGAAAAAAAAAATTCAGGGGATTGTATTTTATCTAGATCTTTCCAGGAAGCAGATAATATTTTTCCCAAGATTAAAAAAAAATTACATTATGGGCACTTAAGTTATTTCTAAGTGAAACTCCTTATGCTTTAAAATTACTGATGGAAAGAGCACTAGACTAAGAGTCAACATACAGCCTTCTGATAATAGCTCCACATGCCACCAGCTGAGTAATTCTGTGTTACTCAGTTCCTTTTTCTGGACCTCAGTTCCATCAGATGGAAATCGGGATGGTAATAACCACCCTCCCCTACCTAAAATGACAGAAACACGAAAACCCTTTGAAAGCAACAAGGCCTATACAAAAGTAAGCAGGGAAGAAAGAAATCAGTATGCTGCAGGAATCTTTCATTCATTCATTTATTCATTCAGTAAATACGTGAATTCCCCACATAAACCAGGCTCTCTGCCAGGTGCCAGGGAATTTCATAGTAAATGGAGCAGGCAAAATTGCAACCTTTCTGGAGTTTACAGTGCAGTGTAGAAGACAGGTGCTAAATAATCATATAAATAAACATATTTAAAATTGTGATGTTTGCCAAAAGGAAGAGTTAAATGCAAGTTGGAAAATACATCATGATGGGTGGCATGATTTAGATGGGGACTGGGGGGTGGGGGGAAGGTGGGTAAAGACATCAAGGAAAAGTTTCTCAGAGACTTGAAGCATGAGGAGTTGGCAGCCAAAAATTTGAGGGGAAGAGGTTGCAGGGAGTACTCTAGGCAAAGGGGAAAGCATGTGCAAAGGCCCTGAGGTTAAAAAAAAAAAGCTTACATATTCAAGGCACTAGCAGAAAGCCAGGGTTGCCATTGACGGTTTTTGTGTTCGTGCCCCATGATGATGATCTCATACTGCTTTTGAGAATAGACTAGAACAATTATGAACATTGACACACTGATTTTTACTTAGGCTAAACTGTCTTTCCTCAACAAATGTTTCCAATTTAGAAACACTCTATAACCAATGCAAATCCTCATCCCTGTATATTTAGTATTTCTTATGCCTAAAGGACGTTTTACATGTCCTCTATTCTGTAGGCTTCAAAGAGAAAGTCAGCCTGTTATAATTAAGAATTTTATCAAGAAAATTAATCAGATTCTAGCCTGAGAAAAGCTAGGTGGACCCAAAACTATAACATGTAAGCAACAATGTAAGGTCCTAAGTTGGTGGTGCCGGAAAAGAGAAATTTTGTTCCCAGACACTTACTCAAGCTGTTGTGTGGAGAAGAGGAGACTTCCAGTGCTGTCAATGGACACTGGAGGGTTTCATGGTTACAGTTTCCAAGAGGGCAAAACGTTCCTCAGTATAAGAAAGAACTGGATAAGAATGGGAGATGCCTGATTTTGCAGAGGGAAAAATAAGGTATTCCTCTAAAAGTCATAAGTAAATCATAAATGTAAGACAGATTAGACCATCCCTCTGGGACATGTAGAGAAGATTTAGGTATCTGTAAAGTCCACTGTAGTAGACATTGTCTAAAGTGTCTTCCAGCACTGAGAGATGCCATTGAAAATTGCCTCCTTAACAGAAAGATATAAGAAACTATTCTCAGTAAAACAGAAGTTTCATCTCCCAAAACTCTTTTTTCCCCCCCAAAGGCTTGTTAAATATTCTTTTAATTGGGTTTATTTATTTATTTTTTAGAGGAGGTACAAGAGATTGAACTCAGAACCTTGTGTATGCTGAGCATGTGCTTTACCACTTGAATTATATCCTTCCTCCTCATCTCCCAATGCTCTTAATCATTTAGGAGACCAGCACTGGAATCAAGAGTAGGATGGCCGTAATGTGACCACCAGTGGAGAGTTGTAGAGAGTTTCGTAAACACTAAATGGTTTCTACAAAGTATTTATCAATAAGGAGGAATTTTCATTCATCAGAAATCTTCTTTAGCATTACCCAGTATGGATTTAGAAAAAAATAGTTTGTTAATGGAAATTGGAATAGGAGGTGAGAGCCCCAGGTAGCTGTCAGGAGCAGAAGTGTTCTGTACCAGGTCTGGGAAAAAGTTGCTTTATAATTTCTAGAGGTAGGTGGGTGATGGGTCAGGAAAGTTACAGAGCCAGAGCAGACACTGAAGTTTGAAGAGCTTTACAAACGAAAGTAGTGGTAATGGGGCAGAAGAAGGCATTTTAATGTGAAATAAAGAGCAAGTGTGATCCAAGAGAGTGCAAGAATCAATAGTTTGGGTGCACGTTGTGTGAGCTCGTTTGGTGAACAGGAAAGCTAGAGCTTTGCTCATGAAAAAATAAACATTGATCTAGTAGGTCGGGGGTTCTTAACCTTGAGTTTCTATTTGTCTTCTGAACACATGAATATAGTACCTTTTTGGTACAAACAAGGGCTTTGTTCTGTGATGCCCCAGAGTTTTTCTTAAGCAATGTGGCAACTCAGTCTGAGTCAAGGGCGAGTCCTGAGCTTTGTTTATGTTGATGTGAGTATGATCAGGAGACAAGATGGGACAAAGAGGCTAAGAGAGATTTTATCAGGGTATCATGCTGATGAAATTTTAAAAAGTAATATGCTATGTATGATAAAGTGCCCCTAAGTCTCCCTTCCAATTCCAACTCAGACGAGGGACTGAAAATGTAGACAGCATGTACTGAGTGTCTGCTGTCTGCCGAGTATTGTGTAAGCACTTTATTCTCAACACAAGCCTGTGAGATAAAAATTATTCTCATCTTGCAGAGGAAGAAGGGACCCAGAGAGGTTAACTCCTTATTCATTTTGTTAAGTCATTCATTTATTGAGTCAACATATGTTGGTTAAGCAGCTACAGAGTGGGGCACGAATCAGGTGCTACTTCAGGGGGAACCTACCGGGAGCTGCTATGGGAGGTAACTACTGCTTTATCTGTCCAGCACCCCTTCATCTGAACAGTGCCACTTTTATTTTGGGATCATCCCCTTTCTCCAGCCTGTCTGTCTGTCTGTCTATCTATCTATCTATCTATCATTCAAACTTTCATTTTCTCACCCAACCCTACTCTCTGACCACAAGTGATGGTCAACTAACTTAGTATTTTGGGATTTGGGACTAAGAGAAAATCAAAATAAAGTCTGGTCAATGGCTGGGAACTATAAGGTGAAATACCAATGAGCTGAGGTGGGCTATGATTTTTGCCAGCTGGTAGAAGTCCACAGAGAAAGGGAAACATGAAGCTGGCACAGTGGAGAACAGCAGAGATATGAGACAGAGACCAGATCCTGATGGCAGTCATCTGTCTGCTCCACTGTTGTGTCTTTCTCTGGTCACCCACCTTAGACTCCATGAGCATATCCCAGGATCCTTCAAAAAGTCTTTCTGCTTAAGCTTGCCTTTTCTTTATTAGCTTTCTAATGACTTGTTACTGTGCTAGGCAAGAAAGACACAGAGATGAAAAGCACACAGTCCCTGCCTTATGACAGTCTTAAGAGGTATTACATAAGGACATGTGTGTGGACATAGACTATTACAACATTATCAGTGGGGTGGGGACATGATCCCTTACTTTATGTATCTGAGTCATCCCACTACCCCTTTCCCTTGCCACACATCCTCTGCAAGATCTCAATCCACTTCCTCCTTCCAGGCATGGGCGTCTCTGACTGCGAATCCAACTATAGTGAAGTACAGTAACTGATGCAAGGTCAGGGTCTGCAAACATTTTCTGCAAAGGGCCAGGTGATAAATATTTTGGTTATGTGGACTGTGGAGACTGTCACAACCAACCACTTCTGCTCTTATAATCTCAAGACAGCCATGGAGAATATATACATGAATGAGTGTGCCTGTGTTCCAATAAAACTTTATTTACAAAAACAACTGAGATGCCAGATTTGGTCCATGGGCCATAGTTTACCAACTCTGGGGTCTAGTTGTTTAGGGGCAAAATGAAGTTCAGAACCATGATGTGAGGTGATCTAGAAACTCAGAGGAAAAACCAAACTATCCCACGAGCATCAGGAAAAAACATTCCTGCAAGAGATGGTACCTGAGCTGAGTCTTTAAACAAACACAAGCAGAAATTAGCCACAGCAAAAGAAACACTTAGGAAAAGCAGCATTCACCAATGCAGTGAGCTTTGAGAGACCCTGGCACTTGAGAGACTGCCAATAGTTCCCACCAACTGGGGCAAAAAGTAAAAAGTTAGGAGAGTAGTAAAAATAAGACAAAGCAGAGAAGCAAAAAGAATATCAGGGGCAGGGGGGAGCAATCCACTAAGAAATCTAACCTTTATCCTGAAAGCTTTGGGGATCCATGGAAGAATTTTAGGCAGAAATCATCTGCCTAAAATCCTCAGTCAGGTATCATCTGATTCCTTTTTTTTCTTTAATAATCTTTCAGGACTATAAAAAGTAGAGGCAGGAATTTTACATAGAAAAATATTGCAATTGTTCAGATATGAAGTGATAAGGGCCTCAATTTAGGCAATGAGGTCAACTGAAACATTAGAATCAGCAGGACCAACTTGAAGATAGATATATATAACTGGGAGAGAGATGGAAAGATAAGAGGTTTATGGTCAAAGGAAGAAGTCCTGAAGTTTGTGAAAGTCAAGGAGTTGGACAGCCCTCTAGATAGGGACCACCCAGTTCAGAGGCAGGACTTAGAGCAGGAGGGAGAACAGCAGTTGTGTGCCTAAGTCTCCAACGAGTGGGGAGAGAGATTAAGAGGGCCATGGTTGGCAGTGCGGGTGGGGGTGGAATGTGGAGGAACTGGATGGTGTAGCCAAATACTGTGTTTCTTTGAAAGAAACAGGGAATAGGAGAAAGAACAATGATTTGGAGGCAGCACTGTGGGGTATAGGAAAAGTTCACAAGGCTCTAACTTCAGGGTAAGACTTAAGAAAACAGTGTGGGAAGTTCAAGTAAGAGCACATCCAGACGAGCTGTACCCCCGGGCGAGACCAGCTTTCAGTTAAGGCAGAAAATAAAGAAGTAACTCAATGAAGAGACTAAAAATGTGAGTTTGTCAGCATGGACAGGCACGCTTCAAGGGAGCAAAGCAAATGGTTGGAAGGGGTAACATACAGAAGGGAAAAGAGAGACAAGTCAAAGTGGGACAGGGGTGCAGGGATGTGTCCAGACGAGTGGTAATGACCCAGGGGCACAGGTGCCAAGGAGAGCTGTAATGTGAAGACTGGCAGAGTTCACTGCCTTCACATTTCCAAAAGAAACTTTGGAATAAACTTGTTTTGATGCTAGAAAACCATGGCATTTGCTCAGCATGCTGGTAAAAATACGACACCTCCAAAATAATCTTTTTCTGCATGCACAGGGCAGGATTTTCTTTTACCAAAAATGTCGCTTGTGGGGGAAGCTAGTGACTCCACTAACAAATAAGAAGGCACGGGTCTCTCTTGGGGACACCAGCTGCTGCCTGGATTGACCAGGACACCTGGTCACCCAGGGATAAGATTTGTATTCAAACCCTTATCTGATGGAATCAACATCTGTGCTTTTTGTACTAGTTTGCCTCTATTTTATATACTTTTATTTTTTTGTGGGGGAAGGTAATTCAACTTACTTATATTATTTTTTAAGTGGAGGTACTGGGGACTGAACCCATGACCTTGTGCATGCTAGGCACGCACTCTACCACTGAGCTATATACCCTCCCACCTTGCCTCTGTTTAAAGCAGATTACCAATAACTGTTCTAGCTGATTCTCAGGGTCATCACAGAGGAAGGATAAAAGAGTTCATATTTGCAAAAGCAATCAATTTTTCTACTAGAATCCATGCAATCTTTATTTTTTTCTTTCTTATTTCTCTTTCTGTGGTTGATTTCTAGTTTCACACCATGATGTTTAAAAAATTAAAGTCATGCTCGGTTAAAAAAAAAAGAAAGAACACAACATTGTAAAATGACTATAACTCAATTAAAAAATGTAAAAAAAGAATTAAAAAAAAGAAAAAAGAAAACAAATTCTAGTAGCGATACATTAGAAATATTGGTCACTACTATTACCAAATAATCTGCTCTGTGACAGTCTGAGTCATATGCTGTACACAAACTATGAAGTACAATGAGTAGGGTAGAGAGGTGAAGCCAGGACCCATGGGGAGTGACACGGCAAGGGCTCTTGGAGGTGGAGTTGGCCTTCAAATGATGTGTTTCATTTTCCCCATAGACCCCTGTCCTCTAGATTCCCAGCCGTACCCTTCCCATCTCCCTTTGAACCAAGATGAGGAATTCGGGCCGTCAGCAGAGAACGGGGACACCAGCAAGGCTCCCCTGTGCTAACTCAGAAGGTGTGGGGTGGGACAGCAGAGCCCACCTACCTCACAGGCCATTGTCTTCCCTTGGCAAAAACACTGCGTGCTGCTCCAGCCCAGCTCCTGGGGCCTGACCTCTTTTTCAAGTCTGTGGTCAGCCTGCTTATCGGGCCTGACCTCCTCCAGCTGGATCTTGTTTTTGACTTGGCGTCTTTCTTCTCAGCTGTTTCCATTTTAGGCCTCTGTTCCTGATTCTTGAAAGCAAAAGTAGCCAAGCTCCCTCCCTCTGCCCAGGTCAAGGCAAAGGGACTGGTGGTATTGGGGCGCCATGGGTCTAGGTGGGATGGAAGACAGGTGTCCGTCATTGGCCTTCTGCTGGAGGCCTCGTTCGGGTACAGCTGTGCCTCCTCTAGGGGTCTGGGGTTCAGAAGAAGGGGATTAGATAACCCAACATGTAAGAACAAGGTGAAGAGAGATTCAGCAGGGAGGAACGGCAGGGACCTTGTTTGCCCAGATGGTGGCTGAAGGCCAGTCCAGGACCAGATAGAGCAGATCCCCGGGCGGGCGTGCTCCGTGCTCCTTCCACGTTGAGCAGTTGAGCTCCTGAGGGGCAAGTCAAGCCCCACTTATTACAGAGCTTTTTTCCAGCTATGAGGCCCAGCATGAACAAAGCCAGAAGCTCGCCCATCCTGTCATAGAAACAACAAAAATACATAGAAACCTTTCCCTGAGTTTCTGTGCCACAGACTGGGGGCTATGTCTTCACCTCTAGGACCAAGTGGCTTCCCGGGAGGCCAAAGAGGGTAAAAGAAAGCAAGACTGCTTCTCCCTGTTACCCACTGTCACGCCACCACCCCGGCCGCCCTCCCTTTCCCACCCACAGCCCCTCCTACTCCCCAAGGGGTGCCATGTTGGAGCCAAAATCCACTCTGTCAGCGCAAGAGCAGCCCTGCCTTCTCTTGCTCCACACACCATGTGACCCTGGAGAACCTCCAGGGCATATTTCATCTGGCATCAGCAACTAGAGGTCACCGTGACCCAAAACTTCCTGCATTCTCAGGCCTGGCAGCGCCTGCCAAAGCCAGCCATGGCGGGGGAGGGAGAGCGCCGCTGGGGGGGCGCCGACCACGTGTGGTGTCGGCCGCCCGGCTGCCAGCAGACAGCAGCACTGCTTTTCCACTGCCGGCCATTCATTGGACTTGGCCAGCTTTGTTCCTTCCCTGGGACTAAGTCAACAAGCTGAGACCGGAGGAGCTGAAGCCCTGGCACGCGGAGGAAAGCCATCTCTGTTCGCCTGCACACCGTGGCCAGCAGCTGTGCTCCGGGGCCCCCGGACACTCGGATTCCCCACCCGCCCTACCTACGGGGCACTGTGGTGCGACAGGGTCCGAGACTCCCAGGGATTGCTTCTTTCCTTTTTCCTCCATAAGAAAAAACAAATCATTAGAGAGGCCAGAGATTTCACATTCACAGACACTGGAAGTGAACCTCTAAGGTCGGGAAACAATTTTAGGATCAGTTTACAGAGTCCCCTTGCATAAAAGAATCATAAAGTTTTAGGGCTAGAAAAGATCGTGAACCTAGCAAATTGGTGGTTCTTCAGATTGGTAGAGAAACCTTTGAGTGTCTGATGAAAACAACCCACTCCCTGCCCTAAAACACAAATTAATAAACAAACAAAAAACCCATGGATACACAAGATCTTGCTCACAACTTTGGGAGTGCAGGGACCCCTGGAGCCCATCTGTGGATGTTCTTGTCCACCTCCAGCACCGTTCCTTCCCTTCTTTTGCAGAAGGAGAAATGTGTGGTCCGGAGAGGATGCTGACTCCTGCAAAGATCAAGGCTAGAAGTTGTCCCACTGAACCCAACCTCCAGATTCAGACCTTTCAACAGATTGCGTCGTGCCTCTCACCCTGGGAGCCCCTCTTCCCTTTGTCTTCTGTTCTTTCCACTTACTGTCTTTTTCTTCATTTTTTCCCTTCCTGCCTTCTCTCCTTAGGTCTTTCCTGTTATTTCTCTCCAAACCTTGTTTCCTCCGTGCTTTCTCTGACCCCACTCTTTTATGCGCCATGTGCCTCAGGCACTCAGTCACTTGATAAGTCTTAGCTCTGGGGTCCTCTGAATAGGTCACCAGGTCCTGTTGAATCCAAAGATGTAATGTGTAAACCAAGGAAAGAATGAAATTGCAGAAAGTAGTCAAATCTAGGATAAAAATCTCTCTCCCCGAGATCTTCAGTAGAGGTCTAGCACAAATGAGTCTCTTCATTCCTAGTAAAGATGCATATATAAGGGGGGCAAAATATAGATGCCAATCCTGTAGATCAGTGGTTCTCAAAGTATCATCCAAGGACCCCTGAGGGACTTTGAGACTCTTTGAGAGGGCCTACAAGGTCAAAGTTGTTTTCACCATAATGCTAAGAGTATCTACCATTTTCACCGTGTCAATATTTGAATCAATGGTACAGAAAACACAGTGAGGACGAATTTCTGAGGTCTTAGCACATATCAGGGCATTGAAAGCAAACTGGACTCATCGTCGCTGTCATCTTCATTGCTATGTTTTTTTCAAACAACACTTTTTAAAAAAAATAAATTTCCTTAAGAATGCCTTTAAGGAAGCAGTTAGAATTGTTTTTTATTAAACTTAGGACCTTGAGTACACATCTTTTTCTATTCCATGACAAAAGGAGAAATGTGTGTAAAGCACTTTTGCTGCCTACCTAATTATAATAATTGTCTCAGGGAAAAGTAGTGATATGATCTAACTGAGCTACACCAGTTGCTTTTTCTAATTTTACCTGAGAGAAGGGCTGACAAACTGTGGTTGTTTAAACCTCAGTATTTGGCAGATGTTTTCTTAATAATGAACGAAGTGAGGATGTCACTTCAAGGGCAAAATTGACAATGCCTTTTGCCAATCATACATTCAAGCTTTCGATCAAAATGTAGAGTGTTGGAAAATGTGTATCCACCAGCATAAACTTCACTGCTTCACAATACTTAAAACTTTTCTGATTAGGTCCATGGTGATAGTAACAACTGTGACTATTTGAATTTCAGGATGAAATGTGTCAACATTTAAAAGATCAGTATACATCAGTAAACCAATATTTTCCAAATGGCCAATGCATGGTGTTACAAAACCATGCAGTGGCAAAATGTCCACTTAAAATGCGAGATAGATTAGTAGATTTTAACATATCTGAGTACAAAATTGGTTCCAGATTCCATAGTGCTACTAACTTTATGAAACCACCACATACTGAACTTTTGATGTAGTAGCAAAGGAAAAGATCTACAATTATCTGAAAACACTATTATTTAAATATTCCACCCCTTCTGCATGTATGTTTAAGGCAGAATTTCCTTCATCTACTGTAACTAAACAACATATTATTGCAGATTGAATATAATAGAAGATAAGAAAAATGACAAGTCTCAAGACTTTAAAGAGATTTACAAAAATGTAAAATAAGATATCTTTCTTTTGAAAATACATGAATTGGTGATTTTTTTTAAACATCTCAGTTTTAATTTCTAATAGAGTAAATATGAGTAGGTATAACTTATATAAGCAGAAACGTTTAGAGTCCTCAGTAACTTTAAAGAATGCAAAGAAGTCCTGAGGCCAAAATGTTTGAGTGCTACTGCTGTAGACTGTCCTAGGAGGAAGCAGGGATAAATCAGTGCAACACTCATTGCTGAGCATCTTCGATGGGTAAGGCTCAGTGCTAAATCCTATGGGGGAGCCAGCTCTTACTGACCCCATGGTCTAGTAGGAGGGTAAGACATGAAGGTCCCTAACTGCACTGAGCACATAAGTGCCACTGGAGAGAAGAAATGGAGTGCCACCAGAGCTCCACTGGGAGTGGAAAAAAGAGGATCTAAAAAAGTCTTCACAGAGGAGATAACAGTCGAGAAGCCCAAAAAGAAACTGAGCATTTAGG
This sequence comes from Vicugna pacos, assembly GCF_048564905.1. Taxonomy (NCBI): domain Eukaryota; kingdom Metazoa; phylum Chordata; class Mammalia; order Artiodactyla; family Camelidae; genus Vicugna; species Vicugna pacos. The sequence continues at coordinate 56,807,127 of NC_132987.1, read as the reverse complement.
GAAAAAAAATAAAAATAGAGGCAGAGGGGTTGGGCAGGGGTTGATGCCTGCCAAGCAGAGGGAAGAGCATGGGGACGGGAGAGCAGAAGATTTATTGATTGGAGAGTAAGCACTTTGATAGGAGCAATGGAGATTCCATATGCAAAGTTTCATGGGAGGAGCCTCTTAGACAGTTGGTGCCCAATAAATGTTTGTCAGATGAATCTATGTATGAAAATAAGAATTTACCAAGCCATAAGTGGGTTTGTCTATGTCTTATCATGCCCACTCCACAATGGAAGTGAGAAAATTTTGCAGATATAACTAGCAGCCAAGAAAAGTCAGATGATTCATACAAAGCGAAAATCAGAGGCAGACCTGGGCCCTGAACAATCTCCCCTCTCCTGGCATCAAGGTCTCCGTCACCAGAGAATTTCGTCTGAAGTCAAGTCTTGCCTGAGATTCCTCTGTCCTGACTTGGAAATGACACTGAATGAAAGAAGGTGAGATGGACACAAGCTTTGAGATTTATCACTTGAACCACTTCCTCTGAACACCCACTCCCTGAGAGGAGCAATGAGAACTCAGGGATGAAAACACATGCCTCTTTTCATCATACACTCTTGAACAAAAGCATCAGGGGAGAGGGACCCACCCGACCATGACAGAGAGAGAGTAATGCTGCCCTAAAACAAAGCCCAGGGAGGACCATGGAGGATGAAGCTTCCAAGAGGGGATGGAAAAGATGTGAGTGATTCAAGAGATTTTGAAAGGATGAAGACTGATTAGACACAGAGATACAGAGAACTCATCCATGAATTCAAACTCTCCTGAAGGGTGGGAGTCTGTCTTCTTTGTATCTGGGTCCCCAACACTCAGTACAGTGCCTATCACAATGAAGACATTCCATGAATGTTTGATGAGCTACTCTGAATGCAAGGGTGAGGGAGAGATAGGCTACCAAGACCCAAGCTTTTTCCACGTTTATTAAGACAGTATTGGCATATACCATATGTAAGTTTAAGGCATACAACATGATTTGATATATATATATATATTGCAAAAAATGATTACCACAATAAGGTTAGTTGACACCTTCATCCCCTTGGATAATTACAATATTTTTGTGTGCAGTGATGACTTTTAAGATCTACTCCCTTAACAACTTTCAAGTATATGAGGCAGTATTGTTAATTACAGTCATCACATTCTACATTAGATTCCTAGAACTTGTTCTTCTTCTGGCTGGAAGTTTGTACCCTTTGACTGACATCTTCCCATTTCCTCTACCCCTCAGCCCCTGGCAACCACAACTCTATTCTCTATCTCTTTGAGGTTGACTTTTTTTAGATTCCACATATAAGGGAGAACCTACAGTATTTGTATTTCTCTGTCTGACTTATTTCACTTAGCATAATGCCCTCAAGGTCCATCCATGTTGTTGTAAATGGCAGAATTCTCTTCTTTGTTATGACTGAATAATATTCCATTGTAAATATATATCACATTTTCTTTATGCATTCATATGTTGATGGACTCTTAGGTTGTTTCTATGTCTTGGCTATTGTGAATAGTATTGCAATGAACATGGGGGTACAGATCTCTTTTCAAGACAGTAATTTCATTTTGTTTGGTTATCTACCCAGAAGTAGAATTGCTGGATCATATAGTAGTTCTATTTTTAATTTTTTGAGGAATTTCCATATTATTTTTCGTATGGTTGCACCAATTTACATTGCCTTCAACAGTCCACAAGAGTTCTTTTTCTCCACAGGTTCACCAACACTTGACTCTTATCTTTTTGATAATAGCCATTCTAATAGGCATGAAGTGATATCTCATTATGGTTTTGATTTGCATTTCCCTCATGATTAATGATGTTGAGCATCTTTTCATGTACCTCTTGGCCATTTCCAAGACCCAATTTTGGAATATGCCACACAGTATCTGTGCTCTGGTCTGACTCCCCATTCTCCCCTTACCCACCATTAGAAATCTTGTCAGTGATTGGGACTCAAATCTGCCACTGCAGGCAGCCTCTCCTAAACTGGCAATCAAAAGGCACAAGGTGACCTGTGTCACTGCAGACAGAGCCTTGTAGGTAACCAGGACAAATGAGACAAGTAGCCACTGCAGATCAAGTCTCTGTTTCACCTTCACACAGCCTCTGTCACTCTCTCATTGTCCTCTCTCAACAGGCAGGGGCCAAAATAATTGTGCTGGTACCCTAGTTGTGAGCCAGCTTCTCTGCGAGGAAGGCTACAATCAATATACATGACACAGGACGGATATGATGCCCTGGAACTGGAGGAGCAACCTGCAGAACTGATGCCAGTCATCTAAAGTCGCCCCGTATGCTCCTCCAGGATGGATGGGCTTGCTCCCCACCTTGACCTGAGCAAGGAGGAAGGCTTCAGTGATGGATGACAGTGAGGGGGTTATCACTCGTAAAAAGGGATGTTGTGTGCTTCTCTCACCACCCCTAACAGCACTGACATGCACAGAGATTCAGCCCTACCCATCATCTCCAAAAACACTCACATTTAAAACCTTTCCCCTTTTAGGGATCGGCCACCCACACAACTGACACCAGGAGATAATTAATTACGCCTAGGTGAACTTCGGTGCCATAACTCACAGAATCGTGTTCCTCAGAACAAATGACGCAAACTTAAGATGCAAGCAGGAATCAGTGAGGAGGCAGAGGGACTGCAGCAGGATAAATAGCAAGTTGAATCCCAAAATCATGGGCTTGAAACAGTCTGGTCCAACCCAAGACTTCCTAAGCACCATGTAAAAGATAATCTTAGAGCACTTCCAATAGGTTTTTTTATTGTTGTTGTTTATAAACAAAGCTTTAAAAGTGGGGGATTCAGATAGTAGAGGAGTGAGCAGGAGAAGCCGGGGGCAGTTATGGAGAAGCCGGGGGCAGTTATGGAGAAGCCGGGGGCAATTATGGAGTATAAGAGGAAGTATAAGGAAGACCTAATTGTACTGAAGAACATCTATTCACCTGTGAGACCCATGTGGAAGGTTGTCTGTCCTGTACTTTCACTTACTCAGGCGGAGGAAGGACCCCTCACTCTGCTTGTCTCATATGATGCCCTGTGCATAACCCTCCTCCAGCACACATAATGTGTCATACGTAGCACTCCACTTCCAGGTCTGCCTCCCTATAGGACTCTGAGGACCCCAAAATTATCTTTGTGTCCCAGGGCTAGAGTGTAGGGTTAAGCCCATGGTAGGAGCTCAGTGTGTTTAAAGGCTGTCTTTTGAGTGAGACTCAAGTGACAATCTGAAAAATGAACAGTTGATTAAAAGTGTAGGTAGATGCACACAAAGCCAGCAGCCCAAGGGCTACTCTGACCATATCTTTCTTTTGGAATGCTTTCTTTACTAAAAATGATACTGTTTGATCTTAATTAAAAACAATTAGAACAGCTCCTGGAGGCACAGTAAATATCAAACTCTAAAGAAATAGATTTTGATAAATATAGAAAATTGGGATTGTGTTTCCTTTGCAAAACAAATACCTTAAAAAAAACGGGAAATGTTTTTAAGTGTGTGAGCTTCAGAATTCCCAGAACACAACATACTGGAAATTAGTAGCCTGAGTCCAAAATACAGATGGTTTCACCTGTCTCTCGATTGTCCATCCACATCTGGAAAATTATAGGAAAAATCCCATAGATGAAAGATCACATTAAGCTGCAAGTTCAAATCAGTCAGGTGCTCAGATTTAAACAGCCTCCTCTTTGGCATCTAGGTAAATATTGCCAATGAAATCCCTATACGCTCACAAAATAAGAGACCATTTTATTCAGCTCACAGAAATAATCCATACAGCACAGAACAAGATGTCCCTCCTATAAACATATGAAAATCTGCCTTTTTGTAAGCCAAAATTAATATTCCCCCTGTTCTCCCCGGTTATGTCTGTAAGGTCACCACAGCAGAGCTCTCTCTGAATGTCAAGGGCTACTCAATTAATCTTCTTGTTTGCAGAGATTTGGAAGCACTTAAGGAAGGTCAAAAACTAACACCAAGCAAAACACAGCTAAATTCCCCACTGCTGTGCAAATTTTACCTTCACTCTGTTTTCTTTTCCCTGTCTCCTCTTCTTTGACACTTTCTCTCTGACTTCTTTTTGTTTCTTCTCTCTTCTCCTCCTTTCTCTTATTCTCTTTACTCTGTTCCCTCCACATTTTACAGGGTTTAGCTTTGAAATGTTATTCAGTCATCCTGGAATATTTGATCTATTTCATCTAAATGATGATGTCTTCTGCATCCTTCCATTTACTCTCAGAAATGAAGAAGGCAGAGTTTATGATGAGAATAAAGACAAATTGTGCTTCTCAATCTAAGTAAGTTAGAGGGACTGAAAGTACAGAAAGGAAGAGTTGGTGTGTTTTAGATTTTCAAAGTTTGACAAGTTCCGTCCATTAAATGAGTTCATCCGTGGTAGCACGTGGAGTAGTGCCTTTCATGCCACAGACACTTGAAAATGTTAATTTAACTGTTTCTAACCTCTTAGCCATGCTGGCCAGCCCTACCCCCAGCTTGTGCTAACCAGTTGGTAGCAGTGGTTTTGCCCATGTGCTAAAGCAGTGAATGTCTGCTCTGAAGTTGGGAGAGGACTGGATTTAGAACCCCCACACCTCGATCCTCGCTACCCCGTACTCCTCTAAGTAGAAGGCTTGCTTCTCAGCCAATGCACAGAAGCAGGTAAGCTATAGGTAACTCTGACAATCAAGAACTTTAAAAAGAAGGAGAAAAGAAGGAAAGAAAAGGGAAAGGAAGGAAAGGAGAGATAAGTTTTGAGAAAAACCAACATCAGAAGAGAGAAACCACAAACTTAACAAATACAAGTATTAACATTCAAGAAACAAATAGAGGATACAGAGGAAGACATTTAAAATTCATGACTCATAGCCTCAGAAAGATTAAAGAGGATATCACATCCATGAAAAAGTAGCAGCCAGAGCCCTGCTTCTCCAAGTGTGCTCCACATCACCATGACCCAGGAGCTTGCTAGAAACGCAGAATCTCAGGCCTCTCCCCAGAACGGCTAAAACAAAAACTGGATTTTTACAAGACACACCAGTGATTTGTACGCCCACTGCTGCTAGTAGAGCCCTGTGTTAGAGGGCCTGGTGTTGGAAGTTTTGATCATTGGAAGAAGATGACTGGCAGGCAGAAAAGAAGAACCAGATTTAGCTAAATTGAAAATTAGCATGTTAAAAGCCCCAGTCAAAGTGGTTTCTTTTAGTACTGCATCTGAGCTCTCATTGACAAGACTAGACTTTAAAATAAATTAAAGGAAAATCCTGTATTTATTATATAAATTATCAATAAAGTGAAAGTGAAAAAAAGATGTATTTAGCAAAGACCAGAAAAATTACCCTATGGGTCAGGTGCAGCGGGGTGGGGTGGGGGAGAATTGTGTGAAGCACGAAGGAAATAAATCAAACACTAAATAATATATAAGATACAAGAACGAGTGTTGAGTAAATAAAGAAAGAAACCTAGATTAGGTTTGAATAACTCCTGATACATAATTTAAAAATATTTATAACTAAAATCCAAGGTAATCTCCAAATAGAAGGTGGCAGAGGGAAAAGAGAGAGGAGGGAAGAGAAACACTGCTTAGGTTCTGGTCCCATTTGGGGGCAAACAGAGGTATTGGGTAACTGGGTAATAATAGCAAGTGCATTTAAATATACATCACAAAAGATTGCAAGCTGTATGACTTTATTCTATTTAACTCTAAAACAGACAAATCTAATCCATAGTGGCAGAGAGCATGTCAGTGGTTACCTGGAGCTGGAGACGGGTGGGGAGTGGGACACGTACTGTGTAGAAAGTGGTACAAGGTATTCTGAGGGTGATGCAAATGCTCTATATGTCAATTGTGGTGAAGATTGAATGCGTGTATAAATGGATTTATTGTATTGCTTGTAAATGATACTTCAACAAAGTTGACATTAAAAATGCATGTGTCTAATGAAAAAGAATATGAAAACAAATACATGAATGCATATGTATGACTGAAACATTATGCTGTACACCATATACGTCAATACATAAAAATAAATAATAAATGCATGTGTCACAAGTACAAAGTTAACTTCGAAGAATAAAAATCGGATGTACCATTTCCAAAACACTAGAAGAAGAAAAGAGGGTTGGAGCGATCTTGATTAACTCAATAAATACACCTGAGGGGAAAAAAGTGCATAAGGATAAAAATAGCTAACATTTATTCAGGACTGACTCCTCCCCAGGCAGAGTTTTAGATGCTTTACATATAACAGTTTCCTTAATCTCTACAACAAGTCAATGAATTTAGCGATATTATAGTCACTCTCATTTTATCATTGAAGAAACTGAGGCACAGAGAATTTACGTACCTTAACTAATGTTACAAATCCAGTATGAAAATTCCGCAGCTCTGAGCCAGGTTATATAACACTCTGCTCTACTGCTCTTCATAATAAATGGAAAGCATAAAGTAAAATGGAAGAAACAATTGTGAAAATGTCATTAATCAAAGCAAAAGATTGTATATCCCTTGTAAGTCGGATACCAAGATTTGTTTAAAAAATAATCAAACATATATGAAGATGAATATATGTATATTCATGTATGACTGAAGCATTGTGCTGTGCACCAGAAACTGACACAACATTGTAAACTGACTATACTTCAATTAAAATTAAAAAAAAAAATGTAGCCCAACATCTTTGCTGTTTCCATGCACTTACTCATTCAACAAATATTTAGAGTATGTACTATGTGCTAGGCTCAGTGATAAGCGCCATGCAATGTAGCAATTACAATTAGTTACATCCTTCAAAATTGTGCCCCCTCCAGGTAAATACATAAAGCAGAATATACGTGTTTCCCACATAACAATGACTCCTATGAGCACAAGGTTTTCCTTTAGCAGAATTTAGTTATACCACAGCGATGGTTGAAGAGGACATGAATCAGATAACGTCCTCTCTTAAGAGTCTACTACTTGGTAAGAGGAAAAGATGTTTAAGAAAAAGAAGAAAAGAAAAAAGAAAGAGAGAACAGAAAAGACATAGCAACAGCACAAGGAAGAGTGAGAATAGCATGAATGAAAAGAGTGTTCAGAAGAGGAGAGAGCCTTCTTTCAGCTGGAGAGAGATGAGACGGCTGCACAGAAAACGTGGAATTAGAGCTGATCCTGAAGAATGGTAGGATTTGTGTATATGGACATGAAGAAAAGTGTTTCAAACTGATGGAATAGCATTTTTTTTTAAAGGTAGGAATACAAACGCATATCTGGGAAGGACCATTTACTCCATTTGAAAGTTAGAAGGAGATAGAATTCAAAGTATAATTTGGAAATAGCCCCCAATGGACCCTGAATTCCAAGTCAAAGGAGAAAATGCACTGTCTAAACCCACCTTTGCTTCAACTCCAGCCGAGGAACAAAATCCCTTCAGTGATTCATGATATCATGATTCTTACTAAGGTCAAAATAAATGAAATAAATGCTATTCCCAAGTGTGGGTGGATTTTTTCAATTTGTTTTCTAAAGGGAGCAATATTTCAATATGTATCAAGTCACTTATTCCTGAGCAGTGAAAATCTTTCAACTACAAAGCTACTGGTGCCACTCTTAAACTGGACAGAAGGTAGTCATCTTAGGGTACATGCTGCCTTTTGTTGGTCCAGTATTTGAAATCCACTTTTCAGATGACCCTGGAAGAAGCTGAGGAAGGTAGTTCCCAGCCATTTTGGGGAGGGAACTGTGTGTTGGGACTCACCCGGAAGCGGGGGTGGATGAGCCAGGACAAGGTCATCAACCATCTCCTGCAAGTGAAGCAAACGTTCGTCTGGGCTCAGCTGCGGCATCCAGTTACTGGAATTTGGTAGAAAAAAACACACACATACAAAGAATGTGCAGAACATTCCTGCAAACTATGGACCCATCACTACCAGCCATCTTTCCCTTTCGCTCCCAGATACGGTGGGACAGGAGTCGTATGTCTCTGGTTGGTGAGAAGAGCTCATTCTGGAGTAGCTCCTGGAGACACTTGCCTCTGGGCATCGTGGATCCTGCACTCCTCTCCACCCACAGAGCTGTAATTTACATATGCCCCGCATGCTAACAGAGTCTGTTCCGGGCTTTGTGTCATGTTTTCGTTTTTTGAGTCTAGGCTGCACCACTTAATGATTTATGTGATTGTGGACAGAATCACTCAGTCTTTGTGTCCACACTTGTTAAACAGCATTGTCCTTACAGAGTTGCTGTGCGGATCACACGAGAAAGTGCTCACGGCTATGCTCGGTGAAGCGTGTGCACGGACTCTCTCTTACCGCAATTTACCATGTTTTATTGAGCAACTACTATTTATGAGGTAACCAAAATGACAAAAATGTGGTTGCCTTCCTCCAGGGATGTAAAGCCTGTCCTGAAACAAGGAGGGAGACCATCATATTTGCAGCAACTGTGTCGATTTACTAGGTACCCTGTTCTCTTGGCATCTGGTAAGGATATCACAACAGCCTTATGAACCTCACATCAGTCTGGGCCACGTCGCAGGTTCTGCCTGGAGGGTGGGAGGAGGGAGAGTCCTGAGAAACGTGAGGAGAGGTGGCTGTTCTGAGAGAGCCGCACAGGGAGAGACAGAAACCTTCGCTAAGGAGTCACTTTCCTCAGAGGCTGACCAGGAGTGGAAGCAGTTATATGTAGCCTAATTAAGCAAATGCTACTTGGATGCAGTTGAGGAAAATATGAATTTCAAAGGCAGAGAAGACCCCTGGACTTTGTTCAGATTCTTGTCAGAGGAGGGACGGAGGAGACCTTGCTGAGAGAAACATGAGGCGTGACAACCTGAGAGGAATTCTGAGGCAAAGTTGAATTGTAAAATATCTAGTGAGCAGTGCATTTTAGAAGGATGTCTCCTCATTTTGGGGACAGAATATATCATCAGGAGAAAATTTTTTGATTTAGCAAGTCCTCTTGTGAAGCTCCATTTTATGAGTCATCTTTGTACACTTTATAAAGTTACATGTTTATTCATAGATTGATAGTGTCTGTTATTAGAATATCTAATTAAAAATACACTAGCAGTGGGCACCACTTACTGGCCACCTACTATGTGCTAGATGCACTGTATGTTTGTCACTAACGACCTGAAGGGAGGTGTCACTATCCTTATGACAAAGATGAGGAGGCTGAGGGTGGCAGAGGTGAAGAAGCTCGCCCCAAGTCACAGAAGCAGTGAATGACAAGACCAGGACTTGAAGCTGGACCTGCCCAGCATCACAGGTAGCGACGAGCTTATGACTCCACGTCTAGAATTTGTCAATAGTAACTTGACATAAGCACTTGGAAAGGAGTTGTTGAATTAACTGACAATGGAACAATACACTTAGGAGATGGATACTGTTAGACCTAGGAGGTTCTTTAAGGTCAGATCCAAACTCCTCATTTCCTAGACCACAAAACTTAGATCCAGAAAGAAAGGATGACCTGTCAAAGGCAACAGGGTCTAAGTCAGTGACGAAACGGATGTGAAAAGTTGCCTCATGATCTCTGCTGCAGCTGTTCCAGAGGTCCCTGGACAAGCCACGCACTAGCCATTCAGCTACAGTGACCGGGACATCTACCCGTGCCTTCCATCTCCTTCTGTGGGTTCTGCTACTTCTCCACTGCGGCCCACGAACCCTCCAGAAGCCTCACCACTGCTGCTCTAGTCCTAGTTAGAACCCAGCCTTCCAGCCAGAGCTGTCAAAGTTTCCAGGCCTCTGTCTGCACGGCTGTGCCGGCTTCCAGGCAGCGTCAGCGAGCAGCGCCTCCTCCCCAGCTCAGTGCCACCTTTGGTCACTCAGGCCTCAGAGGTTCTGCTTATGCCAAGAGTCTCACAAAATATTTTTTAAACAGATCTGCCGGCTTCCACCCACCCTCCCCCACCCCAGTCCACACTAATTATAGCCACTCGAACCCAGTCAATGGAAAAATAAAGAAATGAACCAGGCTATCTTCTCTCTTTTTCTTGTCTTTCTTTTCCCAGGCTCTGTCCCCACCCAAACTTCACCTCTCTTCCCCCAGCTACATGTGATGGGACACAGTACAGATAAACATTTGCTCCGTGTGTGTGCGTGTGTGTGTGCGTGTGTGTGTGTGTGTATGTCTTTAAATGCAGCAGGGATGTTGTAAGCAGTCAAATATTCTGTTATGCTTGGGACTAATATGCTGGCCTTTTTACGTGTCAGTCACACAGTTAATGGCTACTACAGCTGCCTTTGTAAAAGTTCTAACCACTGGAATTTATCTCTTTGAGCTCAAGAAATTCAAGGTAAATTATAAAGCTTGAAACAGAATCAGTCTGACCAAATTGCAGCGAGTGACAGAGTCCCTGAGAGTACTTGTCTCTGTTGCTCAAGAATAAGCTGTCACAAGTCTTGACCTGGACTTGGAATCAGCTGTAGGGACTCCGTTAACAGGGGTGTGTAGAGATAAAGCCCAGAAGCCTGCCTGCAACCTGGAGGAGGTAGGCAGCAGAATCCACTAGTTGTTGTCTGACCTTCTGATGAGAAGCCTAGTAGACTTCTAGGTTTTTGTCTTCCTGGATGAAGTACATATTTTTAAAAAATGGTCCACATACTCATCTTCCCTTGGTTAATCTTCCCAAAAGTCATGTAAGGCCCAGAGAGGTTAATTAATGATCTGTCCAAAATCATGCACCAGGGCTGGCAGGGCCAGGCAAGGACTCAGGTCTTCTCACGTGAAATAGCATGGCTTTCCAGTGCGCATATGTACCTCCAGACCATCTTCCACATATGAGACACACCCTCTCCCCTCTTTTCACCCATGAGTGCCCCCCTCTTGTCACTCACCACTAGCGCACTCCTCCCTGGAGAGACAGTTACATTCTACTGTTGCCACTGAGCCAGTAGACTGTAGACAGCTTCTCATCCACTCTTTACAAATGAGTTTCACCCCCTACTAAGTCTCTTTTGATCTCAGAACAAAAATTAATTGAACCTAGATGACTTCCAGGCAAATTCCAACCTCTGCAGACAGATACATAATTCTCCAAAAAGAAAGTTTTATCAACACAGAATTACCCCCCAAATGTAACCCCATTAATGTTCTAGGAAGTTATGTACATTTTAACATAGAGTTTTCAGAAGGAAAGAAACGGTGGAAGAGAAGATAGTTATATTGAGTGTGTGTATGTGTATGTGGTGGATTTTTTTTTAATGGAAAAAATGCATCACTACATTTTAACAAAACATGAGAATAGAGAGTTAGTCTTTGTTACTAAAAGATACAGAGTAAATCTAGTGAAATGTCTTCTTGGTCTGTATTTTCATCAAGTGTTCTTTATTATTTAACAGTTTAAGACCATACTTTTTGCCTTTCTTCCATTCTTTTATTCAAACACAAATGTTGGATTACCCATTATGTGAGTATACTTCACTAATTGAACCATATTTCCTGTTCCTGTGCAATACTGACTTCCCAAACTGCCCTGGCTTGTCTTTTCACTCTCCTTCATAAGTTCCATCTGTCTTCCTGCCTTTTTAATTACGTTCTGTTTCCTTGACTAACTCCTCCTTTTTGTCTCTTGCCTCTTCTATGACGTTAGCCACGGCTAGTCCTTTACTCTCACAACGGCCCCTCTCCCATGCTCTCTCCTTCCCTTTTCATTCTCCTAGTCAGCTGATGACCTCCAAAACCACATTGCCTCTTCTGTTCTTTCAACCATGTACCACCAGTATGTCTTCTTTGTTTTCCTAGATTTGTCTGTTCATATCTTTCCATTAGCTCAAATACAACTCATCCAAAGAGTCCTCATCATCTTCTCTCACCAGCTCACCTCAATTACAATTATTCTTCCAGCTAGGCTGAAAAATTGGCATCATTTTTAGTTTATTCTTCATCCTCACCTCCTGTAATTTAAAAAGTTTGCTAAACACTGAAGTCTATTTATTCCTCGCTATACCTACTGCCATTCCCTTGCCAAGACTTGCTGGTCCACAGGTGAGTTATTGCAGTGGCTTGATTTGTGGCTTCCTTGTCTCTAATCTCTTCTTACTCCAATCCACCCCACGTACCCCTGCCAGAAATTCTTCCTTTAACACCCTTTCCATCATGTCACTCCTCTACTCAAATATCTGTAATGATTCCTTTTTTTATTTTTTTTAACAATTCTGAAGCTCTCAGTCTGGTTTTCAAAGCACACCATACCATGGTCTGACTAGTTTAATCCCAATACATCTCAACATGCACTTTCTAAGCTACCCAGAGTGGCTTTCTTCTGCCGTTGATAAATATGCCACACATCTCTTTGTTTTTGCTCATATAGGTCCCGTTTTCCACAAGTGCCTTATTCTTGATCTTTCAAGTCTTGAAATTCAACTTACCTTCAAGACCTAATGCATGCTCCTCTTTCTTTAGGAACCTCTGCTGGTCAGTTGCCAGTTTGCCCCGTGGATCATCCACTCCCTTCCCTTGCTCTCTCTGCTAGGGCTACTTGCCCTCTAGCTTTTAGGTAGCTTTGGCCCTGAGGATGCATGGGAAAAGGTTAAAGGAGAAGATGAAGGCAAGCCAGTGTTTTTCTTTTCCTTCTTTTATTCTCTCTATGGCTTCTCGAGCAATGGCTATTTCCCCTCCATGGCTTCAGCTAATATGGACAGTCCCAGCTTCTTAAGTTTGGAAACTACCTCTTTCCTTTGGTCCTTATAGTCTAAGGGTGGTTCTTGTTCTCTGGGTTGCCTCAACAGCCCCTGTTTGGTTTCTTAGCTCTTCTATCACAGGTATGACCAATTTCTTACGTTGAAATTCCATCCATTTAAAGAGTTAGCATTTCTGCTTCCCTGTTTAGACTTGAGCAAAGTTGAACTAGATAACTTTAAATATCCTTTCTAGTTCAAACAGTCTTTGTCTGTTACCACATAATGTAGCCCTTTACTAAATACGGGCTGGAATTGTGCAATAATTTTTCTCATTTGTTCATTCATTCAATAGATGTCTATTAGTATATATAGTGTGTATTCAACCATATCAGGTCTTGGAGATTGATGGAGAGCACAAAAATCTATTGGGTACAAAGGATTTACAATCTTAGGGGTAGGAAAATGTATCTACAAACAAGTTAAGCACCAACAAAAAGTAGTACTTTGTTAAGGGACAGGTGAATGTAACAGAAAATAATTCCTATTCATATTTAAACATTTTCCCCTAAGAGATGAGGTTTTAAATATGTGCTTAGAGGACTGAGTTTATGTCCAGAAGGTTGATAAATATCTGCTGGTTTATTTTTTCACTGTAGGAATTACATATGGCAGTATTGTGGTGTAGAAGTACAGAATGTCAAACAAAACCAAGAAAAACAAAAAGATTTTGAAGATCAAACATTAAATTTTTAAATATTACTATTAGGATACATTGCTATTGAATTAATAATGAAAAGAGATTCTTAAAATGAAAAAAAAATCATTTATTGAGCATTTATTTTTGAACTATGCGGTGTGCTAGTGAAAAAATATAAATCCTGGTCTCTGCCGTTGAGATGCTTACAATCTAGTAGGGGACACCAATAAGTAAACAAACAATAACACAGTATGATGATAATTATGGTACTTGGTACTTTTGGTAATAATAACAGATAATATTAACATATTATCACATATTATTATTGTACAAAAGTAAATAAATAAAAACATAGATTCAGAAAATTGAAAACTTATCTAAAAGATATAGCTGGTGTGTGGTAGAGTCAAGATATTTAAACCCAAGTATGCCTAAATTCAGAGCCAGGAGTTACTAACTACCTAATGCAGCACAATATATCCATCACCACCAGATTATTGTACTTCAACACAACCCTGAATTTATACAGCAATAAAGAGCTTATAGAACTTAGTAAGGCAGAACTTAGTAAGCCAGGGGAAAGAACTTTCATTGTTAATCTCATTTTCCTCTTCTTCCATTATTCAGTAGGAGATATGGAGGAAAACAAGAATGCATCTGTAGGACATTCTAATAGAAACACAAGGAAAATGGTTTTAGGAGAAATGTTATGAGATCAACAGCGTTCTTTAGAGAAGATTATTGGAGAAAATTTCTGTGATCATCTTTGTTTGGAAGAGATGTTGGCTTTGCTTCAAGAACACCACATTACATTTGAACCACTATACATTTGATCTGTTCAGGTGTAAAGCTGACAGTGTAATTTCTCTGTTCTCCAACTAAAACAAAGTCCAAGAAGACATCTAGTAAGTAAGAGACACTTTGCATTTCAGTGAAAATCAATAAACATCAATCAACAACTATCTAACTCATACTGAGTGCTTGGAAAGTGTAAGGTGTGAATTTTTTTCTCTAGCAATAGACAGGCTCAACTGTATTCAGAGCCTAGTACATATCAGTTTCTCTATTTCAATTGTGGTATAATTAACATACAACAAAATGTGGATTTGAAGCCAGGAAATCTGGATTTGAGTCCCAGCACTTTCACTCATTAACCATGTGGATTTAGACAAGTCATTTCATCTTAACATTTTAATATCCTCAACTGAAAATTGAGGTTGATGACAATAAACATATTACTCAGAATAGAGCAGAACTGTAAACTGGGGAGGTGAGGGGTGTTAAAACATAAGACCTGCTGGCCTCCAGAGCTAGAAGTCAGAAGTAGCAATGAATAATATGATGAAAGTGTTCTAAGTAAGACGCGTGACAAAAACTAGACTCACTGGAGGGAAGGCATTTCAAATACTTGTAAAACTAAAGAAAATGTTGACTAGGGAGAAAAATAATCCTTCTGACTCAAATGGGCCCATTATTCCCAATTTTAAAACTGATGATGAAATCTGGAGTCAATAAAGACAACCAATGAAATCAATGACTAGAACACGAGTTAACTACAGGCACATGTAAATCAATGAAATTAGAGTACTCCCTCACATCATACACAAAAATAAACTCAAAATGGCTTAAAGACTTAAACATAAGATACCATAAACCTCCTAGAAGAGAACACAGGCAAAATATTCTCTGATATAAATTGTAGCAATATTCTCGGGCAGTCTATCAAGGCAATAGAAATAAAAGCAAAAATAAACAAATGAAACCTAATTAAACTTATAAGCTTTTGCATAGCAAAGAAAACCATAAACAAAATGAAAATACAACCTACAGAATGGGAGAAAATATTTGCAAATGATGCGACTAACAAGGGCTTAATTTCTGGAATACACAAACAACTCATACAACTCAATAACAACAACAACAAAAAAAACAATACAAAACTGGGCAAAAGACTTAAACAAACATTTCTCCAATGAAGACATACAGATAGTCAACAGGCATATGAAAAAAATGCTCAACAGCGCTAATTATCAGAGAAATGTAAATCAAAACCACAATGAAGTATCACCCCACATCAGTCAGAATGACCATCATTAAAAATCAAAAAAACAATAAATGCTGGAGTGGGTATGGAGAAAAGGGAACCCTCCTATACTGTTGGTAGGAATGTAGTTTGGTGCAGCCATTATGGAAAATAGTATGTAGATTCCTTTAAAAACTGAAAATAGACTTACCATATGATCCAGTAATCCCACTCCTGGGCATATATCCAGAGGAAATTCTTAATTCAAAAGATACATGCACCCCAGTGTTCATAGCAGCACTATTTACAATAGCCAAGACCTAGAATCAACCTAAATTTCCATCAATAGATAACTGGATAAATAAGTTGTAGTATATATAAATATACTTACATATACAATGAAATACTACTCAGCCATAAAAAAGAATAAAATAATGCCATTTGCAGCAACATGGATGGACCTAGAAGTTATCAGAGTAAGTGAAGTAAGCCAGAAAGAGAAAGAAAAATACCATTTGATATCACTTATATGTGGAATTCTTTAAAAAGACACAAATGAACTCATTTACAAAACAGAGACAAACTCAGAGACACAGAAAACAAACTTATGGTTACCAGGGGGTAAAGGAAACAAGGAGAGATTAAATTGGGAGTTCAGGATTTGCAGATACTAACTACTACATGTAAAATAGATAAACAACAAGAACCTACTGTATAGGACAAGGAACTATATTCAATACTTTGTAATAATCTATAATGAAGGAGAATATGAAAGAGAACAACTGAATCACTATGCTGTAGACCAGAAATTAACACAACATTGTGAATTGACTACACTGTAAGCACTTTAAGAAAACAATAGTCCCTTTCTACCCAAAAAAAAAAAGGAAAAAAGAACATGGATTAACTCTTTGTGAAATAGGATAGGTTAGGATAAACAGAGAGAAGTGAGGATATAACACAATTAAAATGAACCAAAGATATTAAAAATCATAAGTAATACAAGGATAGGTAGATGACAATATACACATAGTTAAAGAGAGAACAGTATAGAGATTTAAAAAAAATAGAACTATCAAAGGACAGTTAAGAACCATGGAGAAAAAAAAAAAAGATGTGCCAACATACAACTAATAGGAGTTACAGAAGAAGAGAATGGAAAAAAATCAAGTAAACTACCAGAAAAACTTCCCAACTTGAAGCATAAAATAAATTCTTGGAATATAAAGTACTCAGAGTACCAGTGTGAATTAATAAATACAAATCTATACTACAACACATCTGAATGACTCTGCAGAATTTTAAGGACTAAGAGAAAGGCCAAACTCCACAAATAGCAACAGTTATCCTGTTGGCAGGTTTCTCATCAGCATGAATAGATTTAAAAAAAATAGTGTGATGTATTAAATGTGTTGATGAAAATAAACAGTAAATTCATAATTTTAATCTCTGTTAAACTAGCATTCAAAAATGAGGGTAACTATATGAGGTAATGTGGAATATAATTAGAATGTATTGATAAGTACAAAAAGGAAAATGGAAAAGAAAATAATGGTAGCATATATACTATTTTTTCAGTATATACAGCAACATACATATTACTTTTTTGTATATTTTGTATAAGAAAGAAGAAATAGCACATTTTCATGCTTTTTTTCCCTAAAAGAAACATTGAAAGGATAAATGAGAAAATAATCACATTGTTTATCTACAAGGGGCACAAGGGACAAGGGAGAGTGTGACACTTCTATGAGTATACTTTTTGGGTAATGTTTAACACATGAGATCATGTTAATCACCTATAAAGTCAAAACATAAAATTAAAACAACAAAGATGGGAAAGGTAACAATAAAATCAAGTACAAAGAGAAATAAATGAATGTGAGTGTTTATCAAGTGAATAACATAATCACACTAAGTGGAAAAGAAGAAGAGCTTTTCAAGTAACTTTTGATATGGTCCTTTGTCTATATTCCTTTCATCTAAAGAAAAAAAAAAAGAACTGAAGGCAAATCTTGAACTTTTTAAATTGGTTTGTTTCCACAGTGTTATAACAATATTGAAATTTTTTGTGTGTGTTACAGGATTAAAAAAAGAAGTAAATATATTGATATGTTGGGGGAGCTAAAGTTCTTATCTGGAAGAAGGAATACAAATCTGGAACAGGGGATGGTAAGGAAGAATTCTGTTGGGGTGGAAAGGAATTGGAGGAACCAGTTTAAAATCATGATTTCCTATGGATATCTATTTCCTGGACCTGTCCACTGGAAGATCTTGAAATAATGACACTCCCATAGCAATGAACACACCTAGTGCCCAGATTTTGGATTCTAAATATCATTCTCACTGAAGAAACCAGTGCTCCTTGGGAAAATGGCTGGTTCAAGAATTGGAACAGAGAAAGTACAAAATAAGTATGGAACATCTTGTGCCAGAAAGTTAAAAAGTATCTGAAAATATGGAGGCATATACCAATACACAGAGGCCTGCTTGAAAAGGCTGCCATTTTAAAATCTAGGACAATTTGAGTGTGGAAATTAATCAGGACTGTTGAGGATTATAAGTTGAGTATAAAAAGAATCCATTAGTCCATAATAATAATAAATAGGTAGATGGATAGATAGAAATAAATGGATGTATGGATGATGGATAGGTAGATAGTTAAATAAATAGAAGAAATGCTTCTTTATGGATGAATGCCAACTGGTAAATATAGAAGGAATGATGAAATCAGAAAATAATTTGAAACTATTATAGTAAAAATTGAATTTAGGCAAAAAAACAACAATGGATTTTGGCTAGAGGAAGGTATTTTTATAGGAACAAGAACTTACAAAGGCTAGAAGTAATCACCACAAGTTATTCATAAATTAAAAAAAGGAAAAAGCTGGAGAAACTACTTTAACCAAGTGATCAAAATTAACATTACCAAAGAAGGAGAAATGGACATCGCATGCATCTGGATGTAAAGCCCTGAGAAAGACACAATATCATTTATGAAGAAACATCTGAAAAATTCACAGTGAGGTATAATCTTTGAAACAGTGAACCTGTATTTTTCAAAATTATTAACGACAGAAAAAACAAAGAATGGCTGAAGATCTGTTCCCGATTAAAAGAAGATAAACAGCCACAACACCTAAATGCAATGCATGACTGTAGACTGGGTCCTGAACTGGAGGGAACATAACAGTCATTGAAGACATTATAGGGCAATTGACAATTCTGGAATATGATCTGTAGATAGAAATATTGTATCGATGTTAAATTTCCTCAATATATTGATGGAAGAAGAGAAATCTTTGAGCGATAAGCCCATAATAATGCCTCTTCCTCCATGTATTTTAGAATCCAAGTTCAAATTAAATATTCATTTTTTCCCCTTCACCTTCACCGCTATCCAGGCTGCCTGATCAGGTCCAATATGGCCAACATCTCACATTCCCTGATTACTACTGAATTAATTGAGGCTTAGCCTCATTCTTCATGCACACGCCAAGGAGGAGAGAGATGTTACAAGGCTCTAACAGCCTGCCTGAACCCAGCTCCATGGAGACTCCTTCATGGAGATCCAGGTCCTGACTGTATTCGTAGGAACCAAAGCTGGATTGGATTGAGCACACAACCTAATTAACAGATTTTGAACCTTAGAAACTTTCATTATGTTAAAATCCCGTATCATCTTTTGAAGCTAAAAAAAAGGGTGGCTCTGTTTATTAATTTATTGCAATAAGTGCATCATCTCTGCCTGTGAATGCCCTGAGGCTAAGGATACACCAAAGGCGTGAGGCAGAGAATGACTCATCATAGTTTTTCTTGTAGAGAAATCTCTGTATGTATACATACATGCCACCGTGAATGAATTTTTCTGTACTTGTGTGACTGTCTCTTTCGGCAGTGTATGCACACATATACGTGTGTGTGTACAGATGCACGCTGTGCTTGTAGGTATGGGTTCGTGCCTCTGTGCAGATGTGTGGACACCCCCTGTGGATAAATGATTCTACATGGCTGTACTTCTGTATGTACGTGTATATAACTTACACGCTGCTGAGTATAAAGTAGATGTACAAATACCTATTAAGGATCTATTAATTGCAAATGACATTAAACCAAACTGAAAATTGTTTAGGCAAAAATGACATTTACTGACTCATTTAACTGAATTGTCCAGGATGAGCTTTAAATTTCCATCTGGGAAAGGAGGAAATGGGGAACCACACCTGGTGGTGATGCTTCTCAGCTCAGTGCCACTGAATAGAAATACCCAGGGTTCCCTGACCTGAAGTTCTTGCTTTGGGTCAGTTCTCAGTTCTGTACCACTGAGCTAGGTGTCTGTCCTTCTACCAATACCACACTAACATGATTACCATAGCTACATGCCTTAATAGTAGGTAGAGTGATTCCTCTCACTTTATTCTTCTTTTCAAATTCCTTCACTTATTCTAGACCCTGTGGGTTTCCATATAAATTTTACAATAAGCTTGTCTATGTCTGCAGAAGACATTGCTGGAATATTGAAAGAAATACCATTAAACCTATAGATCCATTTTAGGAGAACTGGCATCTTTAAGATGTTGAGTCATCCAATCCATAAATACAGTATGCCTCTCCATTTATTTAGGTCTTACTTGATTTCCTTCATCAACATTTTATAATTTTCATATTCTTAAAGAATTGTAACTATGCAAGGGGATGGATGTTAACTAAACTTACTGTGGTAATCGTTTTGCAACATATACATATATCAAATCATTGTGTTTTTCACCTTAAACTTAGAAATCTTATATGTCAATTAAACTGGGGAAAAACACATGTTTTGTTAAGTGTATCCACGTAAGTGTTTCATTTTCTTTGGAGTGATTTTCAGTACCAATAGGGACCTAATGAAAACTGAACTTTCAGGCTCAGGCAAGTATCCTTGGTAAACACTTCACGTATGCAGTCACAGTTCATTCCTGGAGTAGTTAAGGGCATCCTTTATGACTTCACCAGAAGAAGACCCTTTGAAGCTTGTACCTGGTTTCCTCCAGACTTTGTCCCATACACCTTTCCCTTCGCTGAATCTGCTTCTGTCCAGGGATAAAGATGAACTGGAATCATGAGTATAACAACTTGAGTCCTATGAGTCCTTCCAGTGAATCTCCAAACCTGGGGTGGTCTTAGGAACCCCTGACACACCTTGTTTCTAATGTAAGCATTTTGATGCTATAAATTTTCCTCTCAGGACTGTTTCAGATGCATCTCACATGTTTTGATGTATTATATTTATCAATACAATTTGGTTATGTATTTTGTTAATTTCCTTTGAGATTTTTCTTTTTTTTAACCAATGAATTATTTAGAAATGTAGTATTTAACTGCATATTTAGAGATTTTCCTATTGCCTTCCTGATATTTATTTCCAGTTTGATTCCATTATGGTCAAAGGACACATGTTGTTGGGTTTCAATTCTTGTCGATGTATTGAATTCTATTTTATGGCCCAGGATATGGTCTGTCTT
This sequence comes from Vicugna pacos, assembly GCF_048564905.1. NCBI lineage: Eukaryota > Metazoa > Chordata > Mammalia > Artiodactyla > Camelidae > Vicugna > Vicugna pacos. Next base: position 56,786,261 of record NC_132987.1, on the reverse strand, counting down.
GGTGAATGTTTCACAGAAACTTAGAAAAAAAATTTATTCTGCTGCTGCTGAGTGGAGGTTTTTTATTCAATATATGTCAATTAGATGCTGTTGGTTGATTGTGTTATTCATATATTTTATAAACTTTCTGATTGTCTGTCCAGGAGTTCTATTAGTTGCTGAGAGGAGGTGTTGAAGTCCTGAATCGTAGATTTGTCTATTTCTCCTTTCATCCCCATCAATTTCTGCTTCGTGTATTCTGAGGTTCTTTTGTTTGGTGTGTACACACTTAGGATATCATGTCTTCATGGCAGATTGATCCTTTCATATATAATTTAACTCTTCTTACACTTTATCAGATATTAATATACCCACTCGTGCTATTTGTTTTGTTTTGCTTAATGTTTGCATAGTATGTCTTTTTTGCATCCCTTTACTTTCAATATAGCTATGTCATTGAATTTGAAGTGTACGTCTTATAAACAGCATATAGGTGGGTTGTTTCCTTTTTTGTAATTAATTCTCCAATCTTTGCCCTTGATTGGTATATTTAGACCATTTACATTTAAGATAATTTTTAATATGCTAGTACTTACACCTGCCATTTTATTATTTGTTTTCTGTTTGTTTTCTCTGGTTCTTATTTCTCTGCTTCTCTTTTCTTGCCTTCCTGTGTTTATGTAAGTATTTTTTATGATTCCATCTTGATTTATGTGTAGTGTTTTTGAGAGTATTTTTTTTTATAGTTTTTGTAGGGTTTCTTAGGATATTACAACAAACTCATACAGCACATCACATTCTACTGGCATCATTTTACTACTTCAAGTGAAGCTTGGCAACCTTTCTTCCACTTGGTTCCTTAACCTTCCTCATTTTTAAATATCATTGTCCTGAGATGATATTAGAATTTTTGTTCTGTCATAATTTATGATTTAGAAAACTCAGGAGGAGAAACGTAGTCTATTGAATGCACTCATATTTTTGCTCTTTTTTTCCCTCCTAATACTCTAAGATTTTTCTTTTTTTTTTTATCATTTCCTTTAGCCAATCTTTAAAAGAATGGATCTGCTAGCAACAAATTCTCCTAATTTTTCTTCATCAGATAATGTCTTAATTTCCTCTTTATTTTTAAAGAACAGTCTCGCCTGATAAAAATATGCAGTTGACAGCGTTCCCTTTGAACACTTGACAAATGTGGAGCCTCTGTTCTGACCTCTGTGGCTTCATATGAGAAATCTATTGCTATTCAGATTACTGTCCCTCATAAGTAATGCCTCATTTCTCTCTGGCTGCTTTCCAGATGTTGAAGCCAATTTAAAAACAAGAGATTTTTGTTTTTAGTTTGCAGAAATTTAATTATGATCTGTCTTGATGTGAATTTGGGGGAATTTATTGTGTTTTGTGATTTGCTCAGCTTCTTGAAATTGTAAGTTTCTGCTTTTGCCAAATTTGGAAAGTTCTAAGCTATAACTTCTTTGAATATTCTTTTCAACCCCATTCTCTTGTTCTCTTCTCTGGAACTCTGATGATATGACTGGTGGGGTTTTTTTGTTTTTTTGTTTTTTTCTATTGTCATACAGGCCCATACAGGCTCTGTTTGTTTTCTTTTTTTCAGTTGGTCTGTTTTCTTTTTGTTGTTCAGATTAGGTGAATTCTCTCAATCTGTCCCCAAGTTCACTGATTTCTATTCTCCATCACTCTCCAGCTCATCTAATAAAGCTTTTTTATGTCTTTTATTTTTCAGTTCCGTAATTTCCATTTACTTCTTTTTTGTAAATTCCATTTCTTTGCTGAAGTTTTCCATTTTTTTTGTTTGTTTCAAGAGAATTTGTAGTTGATATTGAATCATTTTTGTGTGACTGTTTTCAAATCTTTGTCAAATAATTCCAACATCATATTCATCTCAGAGCTGGTGTCAGTTGATTGTCTCTCTCATACATGTTGTGATTTTCTTCATTCTAAGTATGATGAGTACTTTCTGCTGTATTCTAGACATTGTTTCTACTTTGTTAGGGAAATCTAGGACCTAATTACATTTTTTAATATTATCATTTTGTTTAGATTAAGCATGCTGGTAGGTTCTGCCCTACCTTTGGGGGCTGTAGTTCTAATGATAGTGTAATTTGCACAGCACTTTCAATGTTACTTTTGTCTGTTTGTTTTATTTGTGGTTATTGGGGCTTCTATTGGTCCCTACTAGTTTGCTGCCTGAGGCGGTAGAAGGATTTCACCAGACTGGTCCACTGAGTGTCTCCTGGTAGGAGAGGAGAGTTTCAGGCCTGTGGACACCAAAAGGCTCTCCCATCCAGGCACTTACGATAAGATCTCCCTACCCATGCTCCCCAGCTCCCCAGCGTCTCTGGGCAAGAAAGGGGAATCGTGGGTTCTCAGGTTCGAAGAGGCTCCCCAGGCCAGATCTCTTCTTTTGGCTAAGTCTTTCTCCCTGGTTCCACCTGCACACCCTGATGTGTCTAGGCAGGGGAAGAAATTCTTAAGCCTAGCTAGAAAGACCACTTCCTTCAGCTGCTCCAGATCAGTCGCTCTTGCTGGTGATGTCCAGCACACCTGATGTTGTCACAGAGACTCCTATTTAATCTAGAAAAGAAGAAGCCTACCTGGGCTGCCCTCTGTTACCAGGTTGGAGGTCACAAAATTCTGGGTCTCTTTTTTCTGTTTTTGTGTGCTTGTTGGTGAGGAGAAGAATATATGGTATCTTGCCACTGTATTTTTCCTCCAGTCCTGGGGTCCTAAACCAGTTTGCCTTTTTCATACCCCCTTAGAGTTCTCCTTTTGGTTGCCTCTTAAATAATGTAAGAGGGTTTATACTTGTGTTTAGCAAAGAGGAATAAAATCTGTCTCATCTCGTCCAGGTGTCATTCTCTTTTCACCAATAGGCCAGCTTTAATCTCCGCTGGTCTCTTTCTTATAGAGCTTTGCTAGAGGCCACATTTAGCAAGTAGACTACAACATCAAGAAAAGTATTGCATACTTCCCAGAAAAGTAAAAGAACTCTGTCTTTCATCCAACTCAGCCAGTTCTACATTTTTTTTTTCTTTTGGTCCGTCACTTGTAACATCTCACTTCCTGGATTAATTTCTATATCCCTTAGAACCATGACATGAGCAAAATAAATTGACTAACTAAATTTTTTTAAGAATTTTATTTCAGATCACTCATGGAATGGGAAAAAGGGGGAAGCATGAGAAGGAATCGGATTTGATAGGTCATAAACAGATGACTCCAGAAGTCTCAGTAGGAGAAACATCCTGAGAACCTCATCAGTCTCACTATTGAAATAAATTAACAAGGAAACATTTTTTGTTCCATTTTTGGGTTTTACTAATAAGACTCAAATTACCAGAAAAAAAAATGCTCCTCTGCCTACACTTATTATGGACCTATTTCTTGATCAAAAGAGAGCAGAGCTCTCTGATTAACTGCCTTTCAAGGCTACACACGATGGAGGAGAGAAATTCCCCTAAAGAATTCTGCACGGCTCCATCAGCCCCTTACACTCAATAACTACTTCTCTAATTTGTAGTCTTCTTTTGGTTCGTACCTAAATCCTGCCTTCACATTTTCTTACCTGAAATAATACAGTCTTTGAACTGATTGGTCTTGTCAAGGTTCTTTACATCCCAAGTGACAGAAATCCAACTCAATCTAGCACCAGCGTACAAATAAAAGTGTTAACTTCAGTAACTAGGAAGCTCACAGGGAAACCTCAGCCACGGCTGGATCTGGTGGTTCAGATGGAGTGACTGCAACCCAGCCTCTCCTTCTCACCAAGTCTCACCTCTCCTTGATTCTTCTTCAAATGCAGGGTAAGACTGACGCCTTATGAGGATTTCATATTACAAGATCTTCATGAACTTCAAGACTTCTCAAGCCTTATCTCCTACATTTTGTGACTATGACGTCAGGCATTGTCAACTCAGACTCCCCATATTCCACAAAGATACACCACACCTGGAATACTTTGCTTATCCAACTCTTCTTGACCTACTAACTCCTCTGACCCTCTCCTTCCTGAAGCTGGAAAAACCTCCCTTCCTCCATGTAGGCTTGTTAAATGCTCAGTTACTCTACATGCAATTAGCATAATGTCCAAATTTGTTCTTATATATTGTCCTAAGAAGAAGTAACAGTTAAGAGCCTCTGGAGCCAGACAGTCAAGGTTTGAATCCCAGCTATACAACAACTGGCTGTACAACCTTAGGTAAATTACATAACCTCTCTGTGTCTCAATTTCCTCATCTGTAAAATAAGCAATAATGTTTTCTCTGACACAGAGTTGTTGTATTTGACTGAGTTTATTCATGTAGAGCACTTAAAACTATGTCTAGCACATAAAAAGTGCTCAGTAAATTTTATTCTTATTCTTATTGCTGTCAGTGATCTTGTCTACTGTTATTTTTTTATATTTATTTATTAGTGTATTACTTAATTATTTTATTTGGTAGGGAAGTAATTAGGTTTACTTATTTTTAGAGGAGGTACCAGGGATTGAACTCAGGACCTCATGCATGCTAAGCATGCGCTCTACCACTTGAGCTATACTCTCCCCCCTTTCTTATTGCTATTGTTGAGACCTCCATATGTGCTAGACACTTGGGAGTATGTCATGTAATCCTCACAATAGCCCTGTGTATTAAATAACATCCTTATCCACATTTTGGATATTAGGAAACTGAGGCTTGAAGAGATTAAATAACTTGCCCAAGATCACAGAGCTAGTAAATGATGGAGCCAAATCTGGTCCATATCTGCCCTGAAACATCCTGATGATCTTGGAGTCTTGGTGCTGATACTCAGAGGGGCAAAACTAGATATGCTCACAGAAGATGTATTGTGTAAAGAAGACTTCCTCAGTCTGAGCTTGCTAAATCTTGCTTGTGAACTGATCTCTGTACATATGAGTCTTTCTCAAAGCCTCTGAGTGTGTCTTCTAGTTGATACATTTTGAGGCCCATTTCACCAACTCAGCCTGACCGGTAAGAGCATAAATCATCCATCTTTCCCCTAGCTTCAGGGATAAAGATTGAATATGTGTTTTAAATATAGCTGTTGTAAGTTAGCCACATCCTTGGTAAATCACCTTCACAGACAACCTACTGTTTTCCCAAGAAAGCATCAGCTTAAAAAAAAAAACAGCATTAAGGATTATTTTTCTTAAAACAGTTTCATGATGCATGCCTCTTTCTTGGGGATCCTTATTTGTGGAGACTGTAAAAGGCTTAACCCTTCTAAATTCATTGATGCAGTAGGATGCTCTATGGGCCCCATAATTGAATCAGTTACATTGGGTGTTTGGTGCTATGCTAAAAAACAGCTAAATTCTTCACCTTCTGCCTGTCAGTTGAAGCCAAACTACATTGTAGAGACTTGCTGTGTCCCAAGATTACACTCCTTGATCACACAGAAGGAGTTAAACTGGTTAGAGCTGGCTCCAAAGAGGGCAAAATATGTGGTGGTAAAAAGATCTTAGGATGCTAGGTTAAAACCTTGGCTCTAGCAAATATTTAAATCATTTGCCATCTTCAAGACCTCATTCTTCTTGTATGGGTTGTGTAGGCGAGGGTGTATTAGGTAATCTCTAAAGCCCCTTTCTGGGCAACCATCTATGGGTACTCACTGTCCAGGTAATGAATAGCCCAAACCAAATGAGTTTCAATTACACTTTGGAGGTCCAGAAGAAATTCCTGACATAACATATATTTTCTTGTTAATACCCACATAGAAATATGTACTGTGCTTCAGAAATGAGAATAACCCACTCTTGTCTTCTATCAGTGGATCGATTTCTTCTGGCATTTTATTTAATTTCTTTTTTCAGTGAAAGATATGTCCACAGTATTTCCTTGGGCCAAACAGGAGTGTGGTTGAAGAATCTGCAGGTGATGGGACTGTAGAAATGAGGCCACAAAATGTATAAAAAGTGATCGTGGCTCTGTAGGGAGCACATCTTCTTGCACGTGTCATCTTATTATCATCTCTGATGATTTTCCTTCATTTTATTACCTTGTGTGTAGACAAAATAAAATTGCTGCAGGTTTACAAAATCATTTCCAGTCCCAAAATCTTCTCTTTCATGGTCGAGCCCAGAGGGAATATTTTCCACTTTAATGATTGAGACCCAAAGGGCTACGGTACACCAGCAAGCCCCTCATGGCTGGAGCATGTATCACGTGCTGGCAGCACAAACGGCAATAAGCCCAGGGCCTGGAACGCCACTGCGCGTGGAGCATTTTTGGATTCACTCACTGATTCCCAAGGAATTTTTTCTTACTCAGCCTGTACTATGCTCCCAGCAACTCCCCAATCCTAGTGGACCTTAGAGAGTTTAAAGAAAGCATGATAGATGAGATGTCAAGCCATTAATTTAGCAATGCTTCAAGGGGGAAGCAAGAGTGATTAATCCTTACTCTTCAAAAATTATCCCTCTGGGTAGGGCGGGAGGGGGAATCTCAAGATGCTGTTGGAAGAGTAAAGAGTGAATGGGGGTAGAAAATCACAGGCATCTGAGACTATGTATCTTCTTCAGTATTCGTGCGGCATTGATGCTTTCCAACAGTTCTGCCATCATTTTGATTAGTAGTCCAAGAAGGCGTAGCCCCAAAGGAATAGGTGTGAACAAGAATGAAAACTAAAAATTCCATCCTGGTCCGGGACTCTGCATTCAAGCTGTCCATCTGTCAGCACTGAGAGAATGTTTCAACCATTTCAGTTAGGAATGTCTGGGCCCCATCATGTTCAAAATCCCATAGTAATCTCCATCACGAAGTCAACATTATTCTTGATCTCAAGGAACTTGTAAACCAGCAGTAGATTTAGCACATGCATACAAATAATTATGATTCAAAGGAAATTATGTCATCACATAGGAAAGACAGATTACTTCAACTGCAAGGAGGCTTGGCGCCCTGTTCGTTCATGTGCTCAGCATTTACTGAGACCTATTTACTGGGCTCAGCCCTCTGCCGAGAAGGAGCTGCATCCACACGAGGGAGAAAGGACAGCAATATCTCTGGTATTACCGCAGTGGGAGTAGGTGTGAAGTACCCTGCTTGGCCCCCACTCCTTCTGGGTCCCACTTTCTCTAGGTCCTTCTAGTTGCTCCTGGGAATACATCCTTAAAACTTTAATTCTTTAAAACTGAACTCTTGCCACCAAGTCTGCTTCGGGGATCCCAACCCAAGTAGGGAACATTAGAATGGTTTTAGAAAGAAGATGGGATGTGAGATGTTACCAGAGGTAAAGCAGTCTACTCCAGCAGCAATGTCTTTAGACTAGGAGTGTGGAGATGTTATCCCACAGCTAATTGGAAACCTCAGAAAATACCTCCAGTTTCTGGCCTAAGTGTCCATACATAGAACGAACGAATTTATTTATTTATTTATTTATTTATTTATTTATTTATTTATTTATTTATTTATTTATTTATTTTAAACTTTTTTATTGAGTTATAGTCATTTTACAATGTTGTATCAAATTCTAGTGTACAGCACAATTTTTCAGTTATACATGAACATACTAACATTCATTGTCACATTCTCTTTCACTGTGAGCCACCACAAGATCCTGTATATATTTCCCTGTGCTACACAGTACAATCTTGTTTATCTTTTCTACATTTTGAAATACCAGTCTGTCCCTTCCCAATTCCCATTCCCCTAGCAACCACAATTTTGTATTCTATGTCTATGAATCTGTTTCTGTTTTGTATTTATGGGTTTTTTTTTTTCAGATTCCACATATGAGCAATCTCATATGGTATTTTTCTTTCTCTTTCTGGCTTACTTCACTTAGAATGACATTCTCCAGGAACATCCATGTTGCTGCAAATGGCATTTTGTTGTCGGTTTTTATGGCTGAATAGTATTCCACTGTATAAGTATACCACCTCTTCTTTATCCACTCATCTGTTGATGGACATTTAGGCTGTTTCCATGTCTTGGCTATTGTAAATAGTACTGCTATGAACATTGGGGTGCAGGTGTCATTTTGAAGTAGGATTCCTTCTAGATATAAGCCCAGGAGCGGGTTTCCTGGGTCATACAGTAAGTCTATTCCTAGTATTTTGAGAAATCTCTGTACTGTTTTCCACAGTGGCTGCACCAAACTGCATTCCCACCTCCACAGTCTCTCCAGCATTTGTCATTTGTGGACTTTTGAATGATGGCCATTCTGACTGGTGTGAGGTGAAACCTCATTGTAGTTTTGATTTGCATTTCTCTGATAATTAGTGATATTGAGCATTTTTTTCATATGCCTATTGATTATTTGTATTTCTTCCTTGGAGAATTGCTTGTTTATGTCCTCTGCCCATTTTTGGATTGGGTTGTTTGTTTTTTTTCCTATTAAGTCGTATAAGCTGCTTATATATTCTGGAGATCAAGCCTCTGTCAGTTTCATTTGCAAAAATTTTCTCCCATTCTGTAGGTTGTCGTTTTGTTTTATTTATGGTTTCCTTTGCTGTGCAGAAGCTTGTAAGTTTAATTAGGTCCCATTTGTTTATTCTTGCTTTTATTTCTATAGCTTGAGTACACTGCCCTAGGCGAGCATTTTTGAGATGTATGTCAGATAATGTTTTGCCTATATTTTCTTTCAGGAGGCTTACTGTATCTTGTCTTATGTTTAAGTCTTTGATCCATTTTGAGTATATTTTTGTGTATGGTGTAAGGGAGTGTTCTAGCTTCATTGCTTTACATGCTGCTGTCCAGTTTTCCCAACACCATTTGCTGAAGAGACTGTCTTTATTCCATCATTTATTCTTGCCTCCTTTGTCAAAGATTACTTGACCAAAAGTTTGTGGGTTCATTTCTGGGCTCTCTATTCTGCTCCGTTGGTCCACATGTCTGTTTTTGTACCAATACCATGCTGTCTTGATTACTGTAGCTCTGTAGTATTGTCTGAAGTCTGGGGGAATCCTCCAGCCTCTTTCATTTTCTTAAGTAATGCTTTAGCAATTCTAGGTCTTTTGTGGTTCCATATAAATTTTATTATGATTTGTTCTAGTTCTGTGAAATATGTCCTGGGTAATTTGATAGGGATTGCATTAAATCTGTAGATTACCTTTTGACAGTTAAATGGCAGTATGATCATTTTAACAATATTGATCCTTCCAATCCAGGAGCATGGGATATCCTTCCATTTTTTTAAGTCTTCTTCAATTTTCTTAATCAGTGTTTTATAGTTTTCTGTGTATAAATCTTTCACCTCCTTGGTTAGATTTACTCCTAGGTATTTTTACTTTGGGTGCTGTTTTAAAGGGGATTGTTTGTCTACTTTTTTTTTTCTGTTGATTCATCGTTAGTGTAAAGAAATACAACTGATTTTTGAGCGTTAATCTTCTAACCTGCTACCTTGCTGAATTCTTCGATTATTTCTAGTAGTTTTTGTGTGGATCTTTTAGGGTTTTCTATATATAGTATCATGTCATCTGCATATAGTGACACTTTTACCTCTTCTTTTCCAATTTGGATCCCTTTTATTTCTCTCTCTTGCCTGATTGCTGTGGCTAGGACTTCCAAGACTATGTTGAATAGGAGTGGTGATAGTGGGCAGCCTTGTCTAGTCCCAGATTTTAGTGGGACACTTTTGAGTTTTTCACCATTGAGTACTATGCTGGTTGTAGGTTTGTCATATATAGCTTTTATAATATTGAGATATGTTCCCTCTATACCCACTTTGGTGAGAGTTTTTATCATAAATGGGCGCTGAATTTTATCAAAAATTTTTTCTGCATCTATTGAGATGATCATGAGGATTTTGTCCTTTCTCTTGTTGATGTGATGTATTACATTGATTGATTTGCATATATTGAAACTTCCTTGTGTCCCTGGGATGAACGCCACTGGGTCATGATGTATAAACTTTTTTATGTGCTGTTGGATTCTATTTGCTAGTATTTTGGTAAGGATTTTTGCATCTATATTCATCAGTGATATTGGTCTTTAATTCTATTTTTTGGTGGTGTCTTAGCCTGGTTTTGGTATCAGGGTGATGGTGGCTTCATAGAATGAGTTTGGGAGTATTCCCTCTTTTTCAGTCTTCTGGAAGAGTTTGAGAAGGACTGGTATGAGTTCTTCTTTCATACATAGAACCTTCAATTTGGTCCAGAGGAACTATAAAACTAAATACAAGGTAAGACTTTATTTGAAAAGATGGTTTAGTTAGGGCAAATAGATATTTTTAAAAGAACACACATGCACACATGTCTCAGTAATACACATGTTAAATCTCTTACTTTGATACTAATTTTTATAGTATCCTTCTCCATCTGGTTGGCCTTAACAGAAAGAGCTATATCTATATTTTCAGGAAAAAAATTAAATTAAATTAAAAAACTACCTGGATTCCAAGATCTGTCCCTGCCTTCAATAGTAGTTGTCCTTGTTCTGACACTTTTTTTCTTCCCTTCTGGGTTCAACAAAGAGTCAGGCTTTTTGTATCAGTTTTTCTTTGTGGTGGTCTGAGGTGGTGGTGAGGGAGGCAGTTGAAAGTGTTGACTAACAACCATAAAACAAAAATTGCCTTCCCTGGACAGCTTCCACCCCAGGGAGAACAGAATGGAAAATATCTTGAATCTTCAAACATTTTTAGAGAAACCAGTAAATCTTTTCGAGAAGCTTTAAAAAACCCTGTTGTGATGTTTCTGTTACACAATCTTTGAATTTTCCCTCATTTCTCAGATGAATCATTCCCCTTTCACTGTATTTCCCTACTGGGGTTTTGACTTAAAGAATTCCCTGCATAACGACTCCCCACAACTCAGGCCAGGAAAATTTTCCTAGATATTTCCCAGAGCAACAGCTAGCTCTGCCTCACATATTTAATCATCAGATCTTAGCAAGAGTCCTGCGAGGCAGACTTGATCATCAGCCTTTCTGGGTCTGCACTGTGTTCTCTGAGTCCACACAGGTTGTGGGTAACTCAGTGTCCAAGAGCACCAGTAGACCCTGAAGTTAAATCTTGCTGTCACTGACCTAGAAGTGCAGTGCACACACGAGAAATCATTGATCCCCAACCAAGACTTAACTAGGCTTTGGCCTCACTTTCCACAACTTGCTAGTCCCCACACCCTGCCTCTTCCCAAGGCCCCAGGAGTCTGCTGATCTGTCTGCCAGTTCTGTTAGGGGAGCTGTGCCCTAGCTGAGGCCCCACCCTCTCCAGATCCCGCCTCTCCGCCTAACTCTGGGCAGCACCTCCCAGCTGCTGGATTTTCCCTTACTGTCCACCTTCTTCCTTAGCCTTCCCTTTCTGGCTCCAGCCCCTGCTTGAGCTTGGTGTGGCTACTGCACCCTTGAATGCAAACCACAGCCTGCCCAAAGCAGCAGACAGGTTGACTCAGCCTCCAACCATTCCATCCCAAATGTGTCCCCTCCACCGCGGTCCGTGGTACTGTGATCCATATATACCCAGGAGCCCAACATGGTTTCAGCCATTCCCACAAATAGCATTTCACTCTGTGGATATACAATGTAATATTACTGACAGTGATAGCGATGAAAATCCTACAGTTTGACAGATAGTTACTCTGTGCCGGCTCCTCTCCCACACACTATACAAATGTGTTCCCATTTGACAGATTAAGAACTGAGCTTTAGCAAGGTCAAGTCACCTCTTCCAATATTACTACTAATAAATGACAGTCAAAACTGAATCCTGACATCTAATCCCAATAGCTGTCCTCTTTTCCACTTATACCGCAAAATGTACAAATTCTGATCTTGCTACTTAGAAGAACATTTTGAGACTTCTACCCCCTCTTTCTCCTAGTGATGAATAGCAATTATACAAACCATTTGTCCATTCAGATGAAATGAAAAATCGGGCCTGGACCTAGATGAATCTACTGTAATTCTTGCAATAGAATGCTATGCGTTGGCAATTAGATTGCATTAGTGCTGAAAATAGAATCATATGTGTTTGAGAAGTCCTTTAGCATTCTTAGAACTGAAATATCATATTTGCCATGCAGGATGTTTATCTTTACTGTAGTGCTTTAAAAATACAGATACAAGCGTTGATTAAAAATAGACCTTAGCCAATGAAGGACACGGTTAAATAAACTCACTAAGGGGACATTTCTGCTTATGCAAGATAAATTAGATCTTTCAGGGTAGCAGAGTTTTATTTGGTCATTTTCCAGGAATATTAATGAATACTCTGATTGCTTGGAAGAGTTCATTTTCTTCACTCAGGATGAGCATTACACTTTCAAAGAGCAATCACATTTTGACATAAAATATAATACTATGGCCCTTTTATGGTGTACTATTATAGGTTTAAATGAATGAACTCTAATGTTTGTTCGGATCACATTGTGCCCCTTCTCAAAAACAGCCAATGGCTCTCTCCACTTGCGATAGAAGTCCACAGATTCTATCATTCTAGCTTCTTCCCAAGAAGACCACCAGCTGCCAGATTTAAATTTCTCCTCCACCTCCTGCCTCCCAGACCACAGCTCCTTTCTACACACAGTGGTTCCTTCCTGCCTTTGCTCTGCCTTTCTTAACCTGGGTATCCTCTCCTACTCTTCACCATCGTTTCATATGGAAAACATACCTGTCCTTCAAGGCTCAGTTCGGATTCCTTCTTTTTCATGATGTCCCTCCTAATCTTGCCAGCTCCGAAGTCTCTGTGATACTGGTCTCTTTCTTGTAGGACAGGTCATCGGCTCCCTTGTATTTATTAGCTTATGTACATCTCCTCCTTTTTACTGCTAACTCTTTGAGGAGGTGGACTGATTTTAGACATCAAGATTTATTTATTTATTAAACGTTCCTTGGATATCTGCCTTGTTCTACCATTTATAGAAAAAAACAGACACCAGTAAACCACTAATACTGGATCATGAGATAGAAAAACGGGACTTGAGAAAAAGCTGAGTTCCGTGGGTACATTTCCTCTCGCGGGAATAGCTCAGATGCTGTAGATGGCACTCATCACTCAGAGAGCTCATTATTTCAAGAGAGAGCCGGCTTTCTCCTCTGCTAATGAAAGTCACTTTTCGTAATGACATCCTTGTGGAAACTTTTGGCTCCAGTCAGTGGCCATCTTTGGATCACAACCCAACTACTAGTTTTAAAGGGCAATTCAACCACTAGCCCCAAGCAGAAATGCCAATGTCACCGTGCCCTTCTCCAGTTCAAAAGAGTGGGCGTCACAGAATTCCAAGGCCATTCCAGCGCCGAAATTGAGGTGGTGAATGGCATGCTCTCAATATACACAAGCCAGTCCCTGGAGGAAGTTGTCGCCCAAAAAAATTTCAACAGGCTAAGCAGAGGATTGACTTTGGTGACAGTCTGCTTCTTAGTAAGTCAACAAATTGTTCTTTCACCTGGGGAAAATATGAAAAATAAAGAGAACACTTAATGTCACAGAAGGTCAGAGCCCATAAAAGGCCCGCGTGATACGTGGTCCAACCTTGCCATGTTGGCAGACGGAAAAACTGAGGCTCGGAAAGAAATTGCTTGCTCCGGGTCACAGAGAAAGCCAGTGGAAGTGTTGGGAGCCTCCCACAACCTCATACTCCTCACCCCTAGTCTCAGGGTCTCCACAATGCTCCTTTTGTGTCCCTTCCTTTCCATCTGTACCCTCTCCATATTTTCCCCTAAAAGAAAGAATGTTATTTTCATAAAAACTCACATCATTTGGCCCTATATTCAAGCCAGTATTTTATGCTTCAGATTTACTTCATCTCTTAGTTTGGGTTTACTCTGAATTTATTCCTGCTTCTGTTTTCTGAGCAGGACCCGCTTCATTGTGACCTCCAAAGCCAAGTGAAAGCAGAAAGGCCTTGGCGTTAGTAGGTGCCGAGAGATACCCCTCTGCCTTGCAAAGGAGAACAAACAGTGGATGGACAGTACCATCAGTGTCACCAGTCACAAGGGGTGATGGGAACCAGGCCTAATCTGGCTTGTTTCCGATGTCCCCTTTATATAGGTCTTTGTGCCAAGGCCAGGGGTCCAGTCCTGCTGGTGAACCACCATGCATCTCATGCAAGCAACTGTTCCCCTCTCTGGGCATCAGTTTCCTCCTCTGTAAAGTAAGGTTCCTCCCAGCCTTAGCAGATTCCGTGGTGTGATGTGATGCTTTATCTAAATGCCTGAAGAAATGATTTTCATTTTCCGTTTTGTTGCACACATTTCTTCAGGCAAGGCTGAGATTATTTTCACCAGGGATCATCATATGTACCCCGAGCAGCTGAGATATGATATAAAGAAGCAGTCAGAAGCCTCGGACGTGAGGGCCAATTCTGACACCTGCTAGCCCAGTTATTTACATAACCCCTCCTCTCCTGGGCTCTGTCCTCTCATTTGCAGACATAAGATGGCACCTTCCTCCTGGTTCTTCATTCAAAATCCATTTATTGAAAATCTACAATGGACCACAGTTGGTGCGAGGTTTTTGAGATGTAGCCAAACTAAACAAACTATAAACAAACTATACAAACTATAACTAAACTATACAAACTATAAATTATTAAATACTTTATAGATGGAAAATATTACCAATATCTTTATTCACCTCTGACTTCAAATTTCTTATATGTCTAGCAGACTTGGATGACCCAGAGGGATTAAAACACATGCTAAGATAGTAGAAAAATAAATGCAACCAAAAAGCATAAAGTTAGCAAAGAAATTTATTTCGATAGTTCAAAAAATGTATTAAAGCTGTCATCAAGTCATCAAAGTTCATCTTCTTTTGATTTCCTGATACTTATTTTATGACTTAAGATGATTTCCCAATTCCTAAAGACGAGAACATTTTAGTTTTCCAATGTCTTGGGTCTCTTAAGGAATTAACCAGCCCTGATACCCTTCAGGTAACTCAATTCATTTCAATATTTGTTTAAGGAGCACCCCTCTTTGTCAGAAACAGGTCTCTAAGGGTGGCATTAATGACCCAGAAGCATCCCAGGGTTGGGGGAGGGGAATTTGACTTTTATATCAGAATTCAAACTATTAGGCTTGAAATGTATGACTCCTGTCACATCTGCCATTCAGCATTATAAGGCAATAAACAGGCCTGCAGCAATAAGAGCAAGACGGCGCAGTGTGTGAATGTGAGGGCTCTGTGCAGGGCAGTTGCAGAACCTGCTGGGTTCCTCCCCATCTGAAAGCCCAGCAGACATTCGGCTCAAATTGAGAAATGCCACTCCCCTCTGCCACCAGAGGGCCCCATCACCAGGTAATAGGGCAGAATTGTCAGCATCTGAGTGAAAGATTCAGGCTAGGAAGTTCCACCAGTTGATGCCATGAGCACCTCACCCATGCCCTGTGTGTGATTTCAGTTTTCTCCCTAATTTATAACAAAGTATCTCCCACATAGTGGATGTGACATGACATACGTTATTTACTTAGTCCTTCCGGTAGTCCTGTGAGTTACTATTGCTATTATTGTTTTACGGATAAGAAAACTAAGACTGAGAGTGGTTAAACAATGTGCCCAAATCACGCAGCTAGAAAGAGATAGAAGCAAGATTTGAATCCAAGACTCTGATTTCAAAGTTCAAATTCTTAGCCATAAGGCTGGGTTTTTCCTGTTTCCTGGATAACTCAAACAGCTTTTAGTTCATCTTGAACCCAGCAGAGAGTTCAGGAAATGGAACGATCATGCTATGTGAGAAGGCAGCTTGGGAAATAACCCAGCTTCCAGGGGGAGCTGAGCTCCTCCTTAACCGAGTGGGAGGGAGCAGGGAAGGGAGAGGAAGCAGAGGAGACATGCTATCCTAAGGTGGCCTAGGCTGGTCTGTGCTGCAAGCACCCTCCCAGATTCTGTCTTCATCCTCACACCCAGAGCTGTGATGTTATCCAGATAAAGGGCTAAGGGATCCCAGTCCGAGCTGCCGCTGCTTTCAGCCTAAAATTAAGATGAGTCTGGGGAATCCTGGATCTTTAGAGGGAGTGCTCAGGACTGAATAGACCTCCCCGGGGAAATAAGTCAGTCTAAGGAATAGTCGCCAGAGCCCAGGCAGAGATGCCTGAAACTGCATCTGAGCTGGAGAGGAGGAATAGACTCCTCACTCAGCTCAGTCCCTTAGGACTTGTGCCCAGATAGTGGGGAAAGAAGACCTGCAAGTAAACCCTTAATGGGGTGTTTTCACCCATCGTCCCCATAAGGCTTTGGGAGTAAGGGGTCACACCACCACGGGGACAAAGGAGGGAGGGAGGGATTTCCTCCGTCTTACAGACACCAGCGGTAGCACCAGCTTCAGCAGCGCCATCAGCTTCAGAGGGAAGCCGCGGAAGTCCTCTTAATGGTGGACAGCATGACATTTTGATACCATTAGCAGTTGCCAAGGAAGCAAAGCAATTTGCCCGAGGTGGGATTTAGGGGACAAGGAGAGAGCCCAAGAGAACCCTTGGCACAGCCCACAGAGCATGCAACAACAGGGACAGTGATGAAACTACCAGGGCAGCAGGCACTTCGGCAGCCAAGACCGAGGAAGCTATCTATGCATCCACAGGTGCACCCCTGAGGACATCTAGAAATGACTGGGAGGGGGTGGATAGAGAGGAGTCGACATCCAATATCTCACTGTTTTCTTGAATTCCTATGGAGAGAGGGAAGTCTGTTTAATCTTCTTTAAAATTAACTCATCTTCATTAAAATTCATCTCATTCATCCACCACAATGAGGATGTCCTGTAGAAGATAAGATTTATAAGAAACATGATCTCACTTTATGGGAGGTGAGATCCAAGACTTATAACCTGGTCCCAGAGAAGCAGGTAGGTGGCTTCCCAGTCACAGCTTCTATCAAGCAGAGTGTACACAGCTCTCTTAAGGATGGGAGGATGTCTCTTAAAGTAATGGATCCATGGCCTGGTTCCAATAGAGCCTTGCTAGGGAGGCCGACTTAATCAGCTGGCTTGCTAGGGGAGGGCTATTGGTGGAGAGAATTCCCCAGCAGGCTAGAGCTGTGTTAATTAACTTCTTGAAAGCCGCTTCCAGCTCTAATGTTCTGTGGTTCTTTGAAAAATCGAAAAATCGAAAAATCTGGAGTGAGAGGGAGATGTGAGAATGAGCTCCTTCCTGCGGTTCCATCCGAGTCGGGACAAACATCACTTATTTTCTAGTTTTCCTGAAACGATAGGAAAGCAAGTGAAAATTCTCTCTTAATAACTTGCTGTTCAAAACTAGAGTTCTGCTAAAATTGAAAAACCCTTGTGGCTCCGGGTACACGTTTTCACAGCCATATTCACTTGTGGAGTTGCTTCCCTTTTCTACCTTAAGGGAAAGAGCGGAAGGGGTCTCCAAACCTCCGTGGAGCCGCCAAATGTCCGCTCTCAGGGACGCCATGTGTTTCTTTTATTTGGCTGTCACTAAAATCTATATTCTGTCACCATGGCTTCATCCTGTGGTAACAACACTTTTTTAAAATATTTCACTATATTCCTAATATTTTTGATGGAGTTACCTTCCCAGATAGTTTCCACAGCAGAGCACTGAAAAGTTGGAAGGTGCAAGGGAAGGGGCAATATGTGGGTGTGGACAATGCCCTTAGGACTGAGGTGGAATGGGACATCCACCTTCCTACCGAGCGGAAAGATTCAGCAAAGAATGCAAGCCTGCAGACTCAGAGAGCCAGCTCTAGCTTGACTATGCTTTGTTTCTCTCTGGTGTTTCCAGGGAGCAAAATCTCCTGCCCCAAAATATGATGCTCCGACTACCTTTCTATGTACCATCTATGGCTCTGTGCAAGTTTCTCTAGGGTATAGACCCAGACAAGGGATTTCTGGTCGTGGGATACACATATACTCAATTTCCTGACAGATTGCTCTCCAGAATGGCCCACCAGTTTCCACTCCCATCAGCCGTGCATGGGGATTCTCGTGTCCCCACATCTGTGCCA
Source organism: Vicugna pacos (assembly GCF_048564905.1). Classification (NCBI taxonomy): domain Eukaryota; kingdom Metazoa; phylum Chordata; class Mammalia; order Artiodactyla; family Camelidae; genus Vicugna; species Vicugna pacos. Next base: position 56,768,414 of record NC_132987.1, on the reverse strand, counting down.
GCAACGGTACCATCTGACTTTCTAATTTTTACCAATCTGATGGGTGTGAAATGAGTCTCACTGTGGTTTTAATTTATATCTCTCTGATTGCTTCTGATGTTGGGGATCTCTTCATGAACATGTAGGTAATTTGGGCTTCCCCTTCTGTGAATTGCCTATTCATAGTCTTTGCCAACTCCTCTTTTTTTGTTGATGTTGATTTGCAGGAATTGCTTAATTATTCTAGATATTAATCCCCTGTCAGTTTTAAATGTTGTAATTATCTTCTCCCAGTCTGTCTCCCATCTGTTACCTTTATCTACAGTGCCCTTCATTGAAGAGAAATTCTTAGTTTTTATGTAGTCAGATCCATTTTTTCCATTAAGGTTTGAACTTTTGGGGTTCTGTTTGAGAAACATTTCCCACCTCAAGGTCACCAAGCTGTCCTCCAATATTTTCTTACTAGTTTATAATTTATCTGTACATTTAGGAGTTCCATGCATTAGATATTGTATTGATTCTTATTTTTCCCTATTTATTAATCCACTTTTGACAATACAATAGGCTGAAAAAAAATCCATCTTTCCTCCATTGATTTTTTTTGTATTAGCCTAGTACATATAAGAACATCTTATAATTTATAATCCCAACTGGGAAACATTTGAGAGTAAAGGGGATATTATTTGTAATTTTGCTAGGCCAACAGGCACAAAGTTAGGACTTTGCTAGACACATTGGAATAGTCACCTTAATTTTATACCATACTTCATATGGGATAGTTTATGACTCCTTAATTTGTTCCATTATTCTATTTATCTGTTTATATTATAGGCCACATTATTTTCTTTTATGGTTATATAGTAATACAGAGTAGAGCAAATGTACCCTTTGGCTTTTCTTTTCCAAAATTATCATTTACTTAGGGACTTTGATTTTTCAAAATATATTTTGGACCCAGTACTTCAGGTTTCTCTGCAGAGGTTTTGATTATAATTCCATGTGCAGTTTATTTAATCTGGGAAAATTTGACATCTTTAAAATGTTAAGTTATCCCATCCATGAAGATAGTTTGTCTCTACTTTTATTTAGATCTCCTTGTATGCCTTTAGATAGAGACATCAATGTCTCCAAAGTCATCTTGTACACTTTTTATTAGGTTAACATATTTATATTTTAAAGTTGTATTGGTATACTGTGAATGGCAAATATATTTTACTTATTCATTTCTGGTGTGAAGAATGCTATTGGTTATTTGTAAGATCATCATTTATCCAAATTATGACTTTACACCAAATATTGTAAAAGATTGCGCTAGTTTCCATAAATGATTATGTCATCTGAAACTCTCTCCTCCCAATATTAATACTTCATTGTGTTTCTTGCTTTATTGTTTTGGTTATATTCTGTAGCATTAAGTTAACTAGTAGTGGGGACATAAGGCTTTCTTGTCTTACATGAAATATATCTAAATTTTCTTCTTTAAGTAAAATATTCGCTGGAAATATTTCATATATAGCTTTTAGTTAGTTAATGGGGTACTTTCCTGTGCCTATCTTTGTTTAAAAAATTGTATTATAAGCAAAATTTGAATTTTATTTGATAATTTTCAACCTCTATTGAATTAGGCATATGATTTATTTCCTTAGTAAATTAATATGGTATGTTACGTTGATAATTGTTTTGACTTTATATTTTATCTTTTTTCAATTCTTTTTTTATTGAAGTATAGTCAGTTTACAATGTTGTGTTAATTTCTAGTGTAAAGCATAGTGATTCAGTTATACATATATCTATATTTTTTCATATTCTTTTTCATTATAGGCTGTTACAAGGTAATGAATATAGTTCCCTGTGCTATACAGTAGGACCTTGCTGTTTATCTGTTTTATATGTAGCAGTGTGTATCTGCAAATCTTGAACTCCTAATTTATTCCTTCATGCCCCCCACCCTTTCCCCTCCAGTAACCACAAATTTGTTTTCTATGTCTGTGAGCCTGTTTCTGTTTTGTAAATAAGTTCACTTGTTTCATTTTTGTAGATTCCACATGTAAGTGATATCATATGGTATTTTGCTTTCTCTTTCTGACTTACTTCATTTAGTATGACAATCTCCAGGTCCATCCATGTTGCTACAAATGGCATTATTTTATTCTTTTCTATGGCTGAATAGTATTCCCTTTTATGTATCTATACCATAAATTCTTTATACATTGATAATTTTTGATGTGAAAACCTCCTTATATTATTGAGATAAACCATATAAGATTGTGATTTTTTTCCCAAAAATGATGTAAATTGTGATCTAATGCTTATTTTGCGATTTTCACATCTATGTTTATAAATAAAATTGGCCTTTTTTAACAGATAACATTTTTATACAGTCAGAAATTGATGCCACACTAGCCTCAAAAAGCAGTTCAGGCACCTCAGCCTTTCTTATTCTTTCATTATCTAGGACACTTGTATAAAGAGGTTTTCTTTTGTTTGTTTTTTGGTTTTTTTTTTTAACAAAATCACTTACAAACCATTTTAGTAGAGGATAGAAACTGGGGACTTTTCCAATAATCACTTCAATTTCTTTAATGATGTTTGAATTTGGAATTCTTTTTAATTTCAAATTTTCTATTTCTACTTCTGCTACTTTTGAAATTTTTTTTTCAAAAATGTATCTATTCTATCTAGGTTTATCAGTTTATAGGTTTTAATAGTATTTGCTGTTGGTGTAATCTCCTTTACACCTATAATTATATGTTATAATTATGCATTACACTTATAATGATCATGCATCTGTTCATTACATCTAGAGGTATATCTTTTCATTCTGTGTTTTGCTGATTTTCATTTTCTTTTTTTTTATCAGTATTACCAAGTACCTATATATCATATTTAAACTTTAAATTTAAACATTAAAACTTAAATTTATTTGTCCTCATCTATATATTGTTATTGTTCTTTATTTCATTAATTTTATCTTCTCTTTATTATTTTTTTTTTGATCATTTATATAGGATAATGTTAAGCTGTTGCTGTTTTACTTCTTCAGTGGAGAACTTCTTTAAGTTTTTATTTTCATAGATGTTTCTAAAACATCAAATTTCCTTCTAAATGTGGTTGTTTAAATCTTTTATGCTTTTGATTTCTTTTATCCATTTTAATTAACAGTTTTCAAGAAAAAGAAACAGACTGCCCATCTACAGACAGTAATTTACCTTTATTCCACCATAGTTCTGTGAGTTGTTGCTTAATACATTTGAACACACGTTGTTATGTTGGAAGCAAATATATTTACGATTGCTGTATATCTTCATCTGTTGTTCATGTTACCAGTATATTACATTTATCCTTTTTCCTGATGATAATTTTGTCCATTTCTAATTTGTTCAAAATTGAAATTGCTATTCTGACTAACAGATTGTATTTGTCTAGTATCTTTTATGTCTTTATTTTCAATATTCCTGTATATTCTTCTTTAAATATAACTTATATAGATAATAAATGGGCACTTCTAATTCAAACTGAAAAGATCTGTTTGGGGAGGATGAGTATAATCCATTTATATTTATTATAATTACTACTTTGTTAGAACTAACTTCTGCCAAATTGTTGTGTGCAGTTTTTTTATTTATAAAAATTTTATTTATTTCCTATTTTTTCTCCCAATATAGCTATCATTGAATATATCAAAATTTCTTCTGGTTACTTGGAAATGATACATTGTATTTTAAATAGAATAATGAAATAATTCTTAAATTATCAAGACACATACCTATATTTAAATCACTAACATTTTAAAGGCTAATGAATATCTATATATTTTCCATGACTTTACATGCTCTCTGAACATTTTGTCTCCTCCTGCATTTCCTCAAGCCTTGTTAGCATCATATATATAGATTACTTGATAACTTTTTTCTTTTACTAAAAGAGGTAGCAATTTTACTAAGTTACTTGCTTAGTTGTCTTTAGTATCCATTTTCCCTCTTTCCTGCAGTGAGAGAGCCCCTGGCTTTTAGTTCAGCACACAGCCTCCCAAAATAAAGGCTGCATTCCCCAGCCTCATCTGAAGCATGACTTTGTGATAAAGTTCTGGCCAAAGATATGTGAGAAGTGATATGTGCAAATTTTGGAACATTTTCTTTAAAAGAAGGGACATGACTTTTATTTTTCTCTTCTTTCATCCAGCTATTTGAAACATACTTTAGTTAAGAGACATTTTTGACCATCAATGGTAGCAACATTCTTAAGAGAAAAGATTAATTAGATATAAACATCCAGGATTTTTGGCAACCTGATGAAGCAAAACCATCTCACCAACCCTGGACCACTACCACTTAATTCTTTTGTGAGAGAAAAATAACTCATCTCTTGTATTTTGGTTTTCTCTTGCTCCTGTAACTAACTGTAACAATCTAACTGGATTAAATAAGTTTAGTACCATACAGTTTTGAACATCAAAAGTCCTAAATTCAAGGTGTAGACAGGGCCATATCCCTTCTGGTGGTCCTAAGGAAGAATCTATTTCCTTGCCTTTTTCAGCATCTAGAAGTTACCTGCATTCCTTGGATCATGGACCCTTCTTTGTATCACTCCAGCCTCTCCTTCAGTCATCAAATGTCCTGTTCTGGTCTGAGCCGCCTGGCTCCTTCTTATAAGGACTCTTGTGATTACGCTGAGCCGTCCCATAGAATCCATGACAATCTCTTTGTTTTAAAATTTGCAACTGTATCCCAAAGGCAAAGTCTCTTTTGCCGTTTAGTTACATATTCATGTGTTACAGAGATTAGGATCTTTGAAGGGACCATTATTATACCTACAACACCTTATTTAAATAACTGTTACTTCAGACACATAGCTAGACCCAAATTCTAGTATTTCCTTACTTCCCAAATTCTATTAATTTCTTCTAATTATTGCTTCTTTTGTTATTTTTTATTGTTTCTTTTCTTGTTAAGATACTACTTCCAAGAGTGCTTGCGAAGAAGGTCTTTGGAAAACTCTTTTTAATATGTCATACACAGTCTCAGCCTCCCAACTTCTCAATCAAGGGTTGCCTGAAACTTCCTTTCTTAGTCTCAACCACCTCTCCACCAAGCCAATCATCAATAGCATTAATAATAAAGAACCCCATCTTGTGCATATTTATATTTCAAGGGCCTAAAACAAAGCATAGAAGACAGTATTTGCTCAGTAAAAGTTTGCCGAATGAAGCACTGAATTGGTCTTTATGTGACATCCACCGTGAAAAAGGAAAAGCCAACAATATAAGGGATGTAGACACTAGAGAAGATGTTCGTTTACCTCTCAGTATTGCATGTCTAGACTTCCAGAGCTATCCACATCATGTAAAAAGGCTCAACATAAATGTGTAAATATATATATAACACCAATCATACATGTATCAGGTACCTGTGTACCATGTATCCTGTAAGGTTGATAGGACTTGTCTTGCCCACTTTTCAACTTTACACAGTTTTCTGTATCCCTTTTAATTTTGTATTGAATATTTTCTCCAGCAATTGGTGCTGAAGTCCTGGCACTGATGACAGTAGCCCTCTAATATTGTGGTTCCAAGCACAGACACTGGAGCCAGATAGTTTGGGTTCAGACGCTGAGTCTGCCTCTTACTAGCTGTATGATCTTAGACCAGCTACTCAGCATCTGCATGCCTTAGTTTCCTCATCTGCAAAATGGAATAATAGTGATAATGGGAGCTAGCTGATAAGACTTATGAACAGATTAAATGAGTTAATAAACACAGAGCACTTAAATAGTTTCTGGTGAGTAGTAAGCTTTATATGTGCTAGTTATTATTTTTTAAAATGGCATTTGTGAAGCCTTCAATCAATTTCAAATAAATAAATTAAATCTTCTTTCCCTTATACTTTACTCTACAGTTTGCATGAGCAGTAGCAAGATGGAATCTCTCCCATCCCGTGAGAGATTGTCACATATGGCCATCTGTCATTAACTCTTCCTCCTGCCTCTAAGAGAGGTGGTCCCCTCCACTCCCTGGGTGGAATGGGGTGGAATGGGGTGGATGGTGCATGGGAGCGTGACTGGAGTAACCCTTCCAGACTCTCTCTTTGCTTCTTCCCCTGCAAAAGACTAGCCCACATTTAATTTTTATTCAGTTTAACTGGGAATAATGATTGGAAGAATGGGAAACTGCATTTGGTTTCAACTCAAAGCCAAATTATCCAATCCAGATTTATTAGGGAAAATAAAAAGCTAAGCCCATTGTCTTTTGATTCCTGAGTCCACTGACTATTCAAAACTCATTTGAGAAAGGCATATGATTGACGCCTCAGAGATAATGTTGCCAGATGAAATACAGGATGCTCAGTTAAAATCAAATTTAAATTTAACTGTGCATTGGTTTTAGTTTTGTTTTTGTCTTTTGTTAAATCTGACAACTCTACGCAGAAACTCCAATAATCATCTCATTCAATTCCCTCCTTTTATGATGGGGAAACTGTGACACTGATGGTGAAATAAAGTCTCCCACATCTAGCAAATGAGATCCAAGAGTCAAACCCAGGTCCTATGATGTCTTTTCGTAAGTGAAGCACAAAGAATGTCAGGAGTATTCAGTTAAAAAAAAAACAAGTAAAATGAGGAGAAGCATCTCTGATCTTTATCCCCTGACCCAGTTATCCAAAAATCTCTTTTTTAAACTTGGAATCCAGCTTCCCAGTCATTTGTGAAGACCTCTACTACTTTGCTGTTGTTTCTAAAATCATTAACCCATTAATTAGGATCCCACAGGCCTGCTCCGGAAAAGCTTATTGAGTTGCTTTTGTCTGCTCTACAATGACCGGCAGCACAAAGGCAGGGTGGCATTAATTATGCTAAAACTCTATTCATCTCTGCTGATGTTAGCTCACGTGGGATGTTTTATAGCACCAACATTTTGTACTGGTTATTCTCTGCTCTTTGTATTAGAAGCAGCAGCAACATAAAACACTGTACCCCTAAGTGAACCACATTTCCACGTGCCTGTTTTCAACTATAGAAGCCACGTCTCAGACATAAATTGATTCTTTTTTCCTCCTTGAACACAGTTAAATGTCAATAAAAAAGGTATTGTTTCCTCGGGCTCGCTTAGCATAGGATAGTGGACATTATCATATTAACAACTTCAGGGTAGGAAAAAAAGTTCAATTTTCATTCAACCTCTTCCCAAACTGTTCAATTTACCTAAAATAAACTCTCACATCCAACCCACTAAATCATTTTGCTTTTTTCATTGAAAACACTTATTCAATTCCATCTTCAATAAGAAGTAGACCGTGACTGGGGACAGGGAGAAAGTTAAATTAGTCTCCCTTGTTCTTCTATTAGAAGACACTTGGTGTTTTCACTGAAATGCTTGTCATAATCTCTCTGTAGACAAGTCATTTATGCCAGTGTCTGCCTTGTCTGCTGGAATGGGAGCTCCCTGAGGGCGGGCACTATGTTGAACCCTAACACATACAGTAATAAAAAATTACTACATTTGTTTAGCACCGCTCTGTTCACAGAAACAAATGATCAGGCTAACAACCATTTATTGCACCTACCAGGTTTCAGGTAACGTGCTTGGCATCTTATCCAAAGTACGTCACAATACTGAGTAGTAAGAAATATTGGTACACCTCACTTACAGGTTAAAAAAAAACTGAGGTTTGAGGAGAGGGGTAATTAAAAACAACTAGAGAACACTGGGGCAGAAACTTAAATCTAGATCCTTTGCTCCACATGTTCTGTTCTCTTAATCATTAGTTATAATGGGTGAAGACTTCAGATGTGAGATCACGATTGTGATCCGTCTCCATCCTTCACTTAATGCCAAGGAGTGCGTGAGCAGAGCACGCTCTTCCAAGGGCAGCAGAGAGTGACCACATACTCTGGAGAAGAGATCATTAACAGACACCACTGGTCATCTTCCAACACTTGATCACCTGGGCTTTTGCTGTTTTCCCCATCTTTGCACAGTGGCCAGTGTGAAGTATGCCCAAGAGTCTACCTTAAGGGTCAGCGTTATGTGGCAAGTAGGATACTGGAATGGGGGTTGGGGAGCTAGAAGCCTGGTCCTGAGACGGTGATTTCCCAGAGCATCTCCATCGGTAAAGGCAGGAGGTCAAAGTGCGGAATCTAAGTTTTCTTCCAGCTGTATCTTCCTATAATCGATGGGCATATGAGTTTCCTGAGAAACCCAGCACCCGGCACACAGTATGTTCTCAATAATAAACACTCGGATAAAATAATGAGCAAATGAATGGACAGTAAAAATGTGACTCTTTCTTCAGTTCTCAGGCATGTAAATAAGATTTCCCTTCACTTCAAGGCATGAGGAGGATCCGAGCTCACTGTTCGCAATGTTAGTGTTTTTAAGCCTTCCAACGCACTTCCATCTGGCCCTGGTTTTCCATTTTCCCAATTTGGAACAACTTTTCCCATTCATTGGAATCACTTCCTTTCTTATGTTTACAAAACAGATGATTTGGGGATTTTACATAATTCATCCTAAACATAGACTGACTCAAACTGAGTCCAAGTACCATCCACCAGCAGCATGGAATGTTGCATTGGATATAAAACACATAAATCTCTGTGGCTCTGAAAACCTAGTGAAAACTGCAACCTGACCGTATTTTAAATCACAATAATGTTGCCTCTGTGAGCTTGTCCTGCATACACCATGCCTGTGTTTATATTCCTATGCAGGGTGTACCACGTTTTGGTTCATTACAGCCTGGTTATTCAAATGAATGAAGAAAAATGAGATTTTTAAGCATAGTTCTGACTTTCTATTTACATACCTCACTTAGTCCAGATGTAAACTTTTAGAACAGCTGCATCCCTTAGATGCAAAGGATTTCTTGGTGGCTTACAAGCATTCTGAACCCTGGTGGGCTGTATTTGGGGTTTCTTTTGGCAGGGTCAGCAGAGGCTGAGTGGGGCAGGCTGAGTGGAAATCTGACTGTTTACAAAACAGGCCTGATATAAATGTTGCAGCAACCACAGGAGTCATTAAGTGAAAACTTTCCTTGTAAGGTTGATCAAGGGAAAAAGAAAGTATTGATTTGGGATTTTTGTTCTGTGTTTTCCCACCTTCATTTTATGAGCAAACAGTTAAATAGCTCTGCATTGCCGCGTACTTTTTGTAACCACCTTACACAAACTGCCTCGTCTAAAACTCACACCACTTTCATCAGCCCCATCTTTCTTACAAAGAAACAAACACCCAGAGAAGTTAAGTTGTTTGCCTGAAGTTACTCAGTTATACAAGTACATAAATCAGGTTTAAAACCAGAGAGCCTGACTCTAGAGTTGATGCTGTTAACAACCACACTGTACCGCGCTGCCCCTGGACCATCCATCTCTGATTTCAGTGGCCTCCTAACTGGCCTCCTTACTGCCCATCTAACAGCCCCACCTTCCACCCATCCTTTACCAGCGTGATCTGCCTGCAGGACGTCTTTGACCCATATCATTCCCTAGCTCAAAACTCTTCAGTGGCTCTCAGCTGTCTTCTCAGATCAAATGATACACCCTCACCCTGCTACCCCAAGGCTCTAAAATGTTCTCTCAGCTTCCCTTTTCAACCTATTTCCTGCATCACTCCTTCCACAACTTTTATGTTCCAGCTAAACTTAAACTTGCCCATTCCCAAAACATGGTTTTGATTTTCCTGAGTCCATGATCTGATCCACAGGGCAAAAGAAACCCTCCTTAAGACCAAGGCTAATCTAAACTTCACCTGCCCTCCAATGTGCAAAAACTGCATGCTCTCTGTTACAGAATGAATTGCATCCCTCCAAATTCATGTTCAATCCCTAACCCCAAATGTGTCTATATTTGGAGATAGGGCCTTTAAGAAGGTAATTAAGGTTAAATGAGGTCATAAGGGTGTGTCTAAATTCAATGTGTCTGGTGCCTATAAGAAAAGGAAGAGACCCCAGGGATGCACACACTGAGGAAAGGTCAGGTGAGGACACAGCAAGGAGGCAGCCATTTGCGAGCCAGGAAGAGAAGCATCAGCAGAAACCAACTGGCACCTTGATCTTGGACTTCCAGCCTCCACTAGTATAAGAAAATAAATTTCCCTTGTTCAAGCCACCCAGTCTGTGGCAGCCCAAGCAGACTAATGCCCTCTCTCTTCCTCTTAAGGTAGGGATTCTCAATGTTATGTTCAACGATGGTTTTTGAGCCTTTAAATTTTGGTAATGCACTAACAGCAGACTAAAATTTGAAGGGATAAAAAAAAACCTCAGAAAATCACTATTCAAGACAATGCAGGCACTTCTGAGGAAGAACAGTACCTTGCAGTATTTTAATATCATGTCTACTGTGTTTTTTCCTGGGTCATTATACAGCACTGTGTTGTTTCGGGTTTTTTTTAACTGTAGACATGTTGACTGGTCTGATAGTGCTTTCCAAAATATTTAAAAGACAACCTTCTTACATATTCTAGAGAACATTCCAGAAGATGAGCACAGGCTAGATTACGCCACGTCCCTTCCCTCTCTCTGTCAGCGAGCTGCTCCCTGCACTTACCCTGATTTCAGGTGAGACGTGGGTCACTGGAGTCCATGCAACCAGTCACGTCACACTTGAGCACACTGCTCCCGTTTCATCAGGACCCCTGAGAAGCACACCAGCAAACTGGCTTAGAGTTTCTGCACTAGGGCCATGACCATCTGAGAGTCACAAGATAACACGATAGGTAAATATTAGAAACAAATATTAAATTTACTTCTGTTGGCAAAGGACTTTGCATTAATAAAGGAATAGAAAGAAAGGACCAAAACTGGTTGATAGATAGGAGGAAAGATTACAGGGTGATTTTAGTTTAGTGGGGGTTTTTTTGTTTTTTTTTTTGTTTTTTTTTTAGTGTTTCCCTGCATTTCCAAATTTTCTCCAGTGATCAAGTATTAGTTTTGGACTCATGGGAGCCAAGGGGGAAGAAATTCTCACTGAACAGAATCCCTAGCTATCCAGTCTCCCAGGTCCCTCCTTATAGGGTCTCAATAGGTCTGCCTTCCCCAGTTAGCACCATTCTAGCCTTACTTCTTAGTCTAGCACCCACCCTTAGCATCATTTACATTCACTGGGCCAATGTCCTCTCTCTCAAGTGAGGCAAATAAACTGGCCATAGTTAGCAGGGTTAAGTACTCTACAACCCTAATTAATATATTTGAATTTTGATTCTGTCTTCAAAACACTCACAAAATTTGGACTTTCTAGCCCTGGAGCTAGCCAGTGGTCCATGAAAGTTGGGGTGGGGGAGACTAGACCAGCCATCTAATCACTATTCAGTATCTGGTCACTTATTCAGTATCTCTTCTCTGTGCTGGTGTAAATAATTAGTCTCGCGGTATCAGACAGACAGCTACAGCACATACCAAACCGCAAAACCCTAGTTGATTCCCTTAACCTTCCTCATAACCACCTTTGCTGATCTGTTCACTCTCAATCTGGAAGAGTCAGAGGCCGTGGAGAGACAAAGTGGGCACTGAAATGCCTCCGCCTTGCTCTGCTGGGAGACAATATAGCCTGGTGCTTAAGGATTCTACTCAAACAAACAGATTTTGTTTTGTTTTGTTTGACTTAGCACATCTTAAATTCCAAATGGACTTGCCCACGACTGTTCCCTTTTCCATACCCATTTGATGCCTTCCAGAGTCCATAAACTCTGCAATCCCTTGTGTGCGGAACAAGAACAATCTCTGACAGCAAAGAGCAAACCCAGAATAAGAGTGTCATTACTTTAGCACCTCCCAGGCATCCTCCCAGCCTGAGGAAGTCAGTAAAAATTCTTGCTTTAGAAGGAAGAAGACATAGAATACCAATTAATTTCTCCTCGAAATATTCTACTATTTAGCTAAAATAAAATAGTGCCAGAGCTTGGGTTAGTACTATATTTCAGAAACCCAGGCCAGGGTTATTTCCACTACATTAATGATTCTCAACCTTGGCTGCACAGTGGAATCTATAAAGCTTTAATAATTACTGATGTCCAGTCATACCCCAAGAGATTCTGATTTAATTGGTGTAGACTATGGCCTGCGTACCAAGAGCTTTAAAAGATCCCCAGCTGATTCTAATATGCAACCAAGCCTGCAAACCACTGATCACAGTGTACTGCCTCTCCTAGTGATGGTCGAGGAGGTAGGTCCCACGGACAGGGAACAAAGGAGTAGATCCTGCCCACATTGCTCACCCCAGCTTCCCCTCTCTGCCCCCTTCAACTCACATACGTGATGGTACATGCTTAGCATGAGTTGCTTATTCATTCGTTCATTCATTCATTCATTCATTTTTGTATATATATATTTTTATTGAAGCAGAGTCAGTTTACAATGTTGTGTCAATTTCTGGTGTACAGCATAATGTTTGAGTCATACATGAACATATATATATTTGTTTTCATATTCTTTTTCCCCGTAAGTTACTACAAGATATTGAATATAGTTCCCTGTGCTGTACAGTATAAAATTGTTGTTTATCGAGTTGTTTATTTAGAATGACTGCTATCTCCATTGAGAGCAGGATTCTTTAACGATTTTCTTTAAAGAGCCAGACAGTAAATCTTTTAGACTTTGTAAGTCATACAGCCCCTGTAGCAGCTACTCAACTTGTGCTATTGCAACAAGAAAGAAAACATAGAAAATACGTAAGGAATGGGCATGGCTGTGTTCCAATAAAACTTTATTTATAAAAATAAGCGCCCAGCTTATAGTTCACTGACCCCTGATTTAGAGTCTCTAAGACATATAAAGCAATTAAAATGTGTTTTTTTTTAAACTGGCACTACAATGATTCTGACACCAGTGATCTTAAGAATTCTGTTACAGTTTTCCAAGTGCCTTTGCTTGCTGCAGAGTACTTCTCCTCTGCTTACTCCTGCTGTTGAGTTGAGCCACTTTTCCAGGACAAAGGCTATGGCTGCTCCCCAGGAGCCCACATCCACCTCTCTGATTTTCCAGCAGGGAGGTCTCTCCCTCTGCAAGCTTTCAGCTCCTTCCCTGTACCTGAAACATCACACGCCACTTTTCACACTATTATTTTACCTGTTCTATCTCCCATTCCAGGTCATAAGCAATGGGAGGACAGTTGTGGTAACTAATATTACTACTACTTACTACATTATTGTTATTGTCATCATTTGCCATGTGTGTGGTGATTTACAGCTCACCTTCTCTTTCATATGCACTAGGCCCTTTGATTGGAACACCCCCTTGAGAGATGGGTAGAGCCATGATGATCACCACCTGAACGTTAAGATGAGAAAACCGAGACTCAACAAGATGACTGAACATTAAGAGGCAGAGTCTAAACTTGAATCCAGATCTTGTGATTGCAAGACAGTGTGTTTGGGAAATTGGGAAACTGCCCGCAGATTCAGGGAGAGCTGGATTCAAATTCTCTTGGTAGAGGGCAGGAAGAAACTAGAAGACCAGAGCACACTCACATTCATCTTGAATGGCAAGGCCAAAGAGCACCAGATCAAACAGGCCGTGGAAAAGCTGCATGACACTGATGCAGCCAAGGTCAACACGCTTCCAGACCAGACCTGATGGAGAGAAGAAGGCATGTGTTTGACTGGCTCCTGACTACGGTGTTTTGGGTTTTGCCAACAAAACTGGGATCATCCAAACTGTATCCAGCTGGCTAATTCTAAATATAAATGTTTTTGATGTTTAAAAAAAAAAAGAAAAGAAATTCAATTGGTAACTTGTAATCTTGAGCGAGTCATTCAACCTCTCAGAATTTTTGTTTCTTTAACTCTAACAATGTGAATACCAGTAAACACACACCTTTCAGGATTATTTTGAGAATTTGAGGCCATCCGGTGAACACTCCTAAAGTTAATAAGTGCTCCAATGGCAGCTGCTGTTACTTCCACTGTGAATATCGCTGCTGCTGCTTATCCACTCTGCACATGCTTTCATTCACTATTGTCTGCTTCATTGTATTTGGTACAGTGCCTTTAATTTAACAGGTGCTAAATTAAGGCTGAATGAATTTAACTAACTAGTTTACTAACGATTTGCTTATATAGGCCTAAATTTAAAATTTCCTTCTACCATAAAGCTTTTAAAAGTAATGAAAATTTCCCCAAGGGTAGAGGAAAATTAGATGACTTCTTTTTAAAAAGACAATGCATAGAGGGAATTTCCTTCCCAACTCAAAGTCAATCTCCTTAGCCAAGTGTACATGCCCAAAACACGTGTGTTAACTGCTTTAAATGAGGGAACAGAACTCCCAGCCGATATTTTTTTTCCTTATAGAATCATTAATGCTTAAAAGACAGCTGGATTTTCTCGATTAGTAGACACTCAACTTTGGCTGAATCATCAATTAAAATGATAATTTCATTTTGATTTAAAGTTTTTCTTGGAGGACACCTCAAAACACCCCTAGAGAGCTCTGGAGAGGGCAAAAACTTCCGCCTCAGAGCTTAGTTTGGAGGCACCTCATTCAAGCCCCCCAGTCGCCTCTCACCTGCTCCACCGGGAAATCAGCAATTGACTAATTAAGACTATGAGTCCCCACGATGTATCAGACACTTTACTGGACACTGAGGTGAGGAAAGAAGCAAAAAATCTGATCTATGAGCTCAAGCAGCTTATGATCTAATGAGTAAGAGCAGATGTACAATTCTGAAGCAAACTCTAAAGTATGCCGTGGGGCGCTGGCTTCAAATTCCAGAGAGAGAGGGAGGGAGAGCATGCAAGCACGCACACGGTGGACCAGGACAGGCAGAGAAAGCTTTTGAGGGCAAATCCCTAGCTCCAGACTTCTAGGGGTATGTGTATTTTTACTGAGTCCTGGCCTCTGGGCAGGCATTTGAGGAGATAAAGGCTAGATGAAGAGGAAGCTTCCCCAGCTGCCTCCAAAGGAAGTCTGAAAAGCAGGTTCCTGAAAGCTCTGCTCTATGCAGTCACTGAGGGGTCCACGCTGTCTTGTGACTCTTCCCTCCTCTGCGTCCCTGGGGTCCTCACCATTCAGCCGGGGGTGAGTGCTAGGAGAGACAGAATCAATGAGAAAGGTTTTACAGGGCCAAGCCTGGAAGTAGACGCGTTACTTCTGTTCTTACTCCATTGGTCGTAACTCATGTGGTCACCCTGGACCACAGGAAGGCAAGAAAAACGTATCCATACGCTCAGGAAGAGGAGAGTAAATCAATACTAACACACCAGCAGCTTCCGCCACAGTGTGCTGTTCTGGCCGTCAAACTTCTTTTGTTCAATGTATTAAACATACATACATCCTCTCTGACCATTCTGGATCTCTCTCTCCTTATGGTCCAGTGACCTATGAGCTACGTGGAATATCTAATGGTAGAATATGGAAGGATTACCAAAATAGAAATATTCATTCAGAAAAAAAGAAAAATAAGAGACATGCAGAAACGATGGATTCTTATTAATTCCTATACGCCTCTAGGAAGTCTCTTTGAAGACCACCTACTACAGATGGGAGCCAGGCAGAAGTGTTGACTCGATGTCGGTGCTGCCTTGGAGAGCTTGCCCACCCATTTGTTTCTACGACTGTGGCTCCTCTGGGAAGTTCTTCCTCGCGCCCTCTGGCCACGTCTGAAGTGAATGTCTGTGCTCTGTTGGAGCAGTCCAAATTTCACACCCAGTTTCCTACTGGTATATATAGGAGAACCTGAAGAAAATAAAACGGCATTTTTCAATACTGGGTCACAGTTTCTTTGACATTACAATGCACTAGAAAACTTGGTAAGTTTATTACTTGCTTCTTGTCGGTGTCTCACGCAAATACACACACTCAAAGTCTTTCCTAGATGGAGGAGAGCATGAACGTTAGCAAGCATTACTGGTTTCTGCTGGAACTACTCAGTGTGCTAAACTAAAAAAAAAAAAAAAAAATAGGAGAAATAAGAATATGCATTTATATTTGCTTGTCATTTTAAAAGTAAGTGGTAGAATAAGTACAAAAAAAAAAGTACAGTGAGGAAGGGAAAACAGAGTGAACAGACACAAGGTGGAAGCCAGACTTTCCTTTTATATCTGTTAACACTGTTTGGATTTTTGAAACACATTACTATATTCTTACCATTATGCAAAACTGTATTACTATTTCCCCAAAATAGCAACTTTTAAAATGAACATACAGAAAATCTGTGCTCACATGCATCCCAGTAGCCTGCCTTCCATCAGTTCTTTTTGTGGGCTTTGCTGATAATGTTTATTTTCACTCAATTGTGCTCAGACAAAAATGTGAGCAGATCAAATCTGGAGCAAGAACCGCATGGTAAGATTTACTCCTAAATCCTTAGCCTACTGTTATAACTCCCTGCTCCTCAGAGGAGGCATGGCAAATGCTAGGCATGTAGCTATAGGTATCCCTAAAAAAATATTGTAGCAAGGACAACTCTGAGGAAGAAACAGATGTGAGTTTTGACCCATGGCCTTCTCTGGCATACATGAACGGTCTTTTTAAAAAGTCACATTGGGGTAAGCAGAGGGAATGAGAAAGGACTTCCCAGACTAGCCTGTAAGAGGGAACTGTGAAACCAACCCATCCAAGGAGCGAACTAAACCTCCAGTTCATACACGGACACCAAAAATGAGGCAGTTAGCTAGGCAACACCGATTTTCCTTTGGAGTCAGTCAACATACAAAGCGCAGCTCTACAGCTTCCTTCTAAAGTGATTAACTGCAATAGGTCTCTATGAATTCTGAAGGATGATCTCAAAGAAAAGGGCAGAAACTTGGTCTATATGATACCAAAGAACAGAATTAGGAGGCTAGATGAGAGTTCCAAAGTAAAGCTGGGTCCCCAGTTAAGAAAGTTTGAAAACAGTAATCCAGAGGTGGAGTAGACTGCTTGGCCGCTTTGTGTCTATTTTGCCTTTAACACGTCTAAGGGGATAAGCTGTAGGGTGCACATTACAGAACTTATTTGGAAGATTCAAAAGTCATTAAAAAGATAATAATAGTAGGCAATATTGTTGAATTCTTACATGTGTATGCTAGGTGTGGTTAAGTGTTTGTTTATGTATTAAGTCATTTAATCCTCTTGGAGGAAGTAGCCTTTGAGCAAGTGCCTAAAAATAAAACAAGAAACTGACATGTCGACGGAGTGGGCAGGTAGGATATGACGACTGAATTTAGGTCTTGGCTGAAGTCTGTGTTGGTTCAGAGCAAGATCTCAAAATGTCCTCTAATCCTTTATGGTACTGGAGAATTCTGCTTCAATATTCATCAGATGAAGGATGATGTCTACAGACACAAAAGATGTAGATTCAAAAAACTCCTTAGTGTCATCATTCATCATCATTTATCGACGTGTAGCTACAGCGAGAATGGAGTAAGCAGAGTTTTGTTTTGCTTTGTTTTTTTGGTTTGGTGTTTTTCAATTTTGGAGTTTGGAGAGACAGTTGGAGAGCCTGGTATTAAGTGTTCTGTTCTATAGCTAGAGCTATTAAACCTTCAGGGATAGATTTAAATGTTTTTGTTGTGGTGGTTGAGCATGAAGATAAAAAGACTGAATCAACCGTATTGGCAAGACTCTCCACAGTTCAACAGTTGGTATTTAAGAATAACAAATATCTCCAAATCACAAACTCCTAAAAAAGAGTTTGTACTCTAACAGCAAAGGACAGTGGTAAAGACAGGGACTAGAAGCCAGAGAATCCTGATTTCAAATCCAAGTCTGCCAAATGTTGCTGACACTTGAACACAATCTCCAATCCTCCCATTCCTTCAACTTGGGTCTTTTCGTCCAAGTTGCTGAGATTGCTGTCACAGATCGCCTTCACTGTCAGCCCTCCCAGGATTGCCTCCCATGCAGAGCTGCCTTGCCCAAAATGACTCCCTTCCTACTGTGGCAAATATCCAAGAATTGATGGAGGCTGGGCTGTAAAGGACTCACCATTGCAATTAAAGTGAAACAACTCTGATGGACCATTTTATCTCCAGAGCTCCTTGTGGTGTTAGTTGAAACTATTAGTCAACTGAGTTCCCCCATGGAACTTCTCCCTCTGGCCACTCCTGCTTTGCCCCCCTCCCTCCCATAGGCACTGATCCCAAAGATGCTCCCTAGTAAATATCCTGGTAACTGATCTTTGTATCAGAATGTGCTTCTCAGTGAACTCAATCTTCCACAGGTCACCAGTCATTGAACTAGGGTTTGCCTGCATCATCCTTCAATGAAGCATGGAGTGACCTTGAAAAATTAGTTTACCTCTTTGGTCCTCTGTTTCCATCTATAAAATAGGGGTACTTCTATATGTATAAGCCCATATATTATGTGGAATTTGTCCAGTAGCCCTACCTATATACTGTGAATCCGGAAACTGAAAAATTCACCTTGATTTAAAGTATTACATTTTCAACCCAGATCTCTGGTGCCTATAGTGTCACATTTCTGCTCCATGTTTTAAACTGTACATCTATCAATAGCTGAAATTCATTAAACTGGTATACATTCAAATAACAATGTTATAACTGTAGGATGTAAAATGTAATCTTCATGGTAGCCTCAAAGAGAATAGCTATAGCATACACACAAAAAGAAGTGAGAGAAAAATTGAAACATTTCATTATACAAAAAAAATTAAACATAAAAGAAGATAGTAATATAGGAAATATGGCATGTAGAAAACAAATAGCAAATGACAGAATTTAAGTCCTTACTTATCAGTGGTTAAATGTAAATGTATTCAATTCTCCAATCAAAAGACAGATCATCATTAAAGATAAAAGAAAATTATCCAACAACATGCTGCTTATAGGAGACTCACTCTAAATCTAAAGACACAAATAGGTTGAAAGTGAAAAAATTAATAAAATTGACAAACATTTAGCTAGCTTGACTAAAAAATAAGAGAGAAGACTCTAATTACTGAAATCAGATATGAAAGTGGAGACATTACCAGCTATTCTACAGAAATGAAAAGGATTATAAAAGGGTACTATGAATAATTGTATGCAAACAAATTTGATAACCTAGATAAAATGAACAAATTTTAGAAATACAGAATCTACCAAGACTAAATCATGAAGAAATAGAAAATCTGAATTGATCTATATAACTAATTATGAGTTTGAATCAGTATCAAAAGTCTCCCAACAATGAAAATCCCTGGACTTGAGAGCTTCACTGATGAAGTCTACCAAATATTTAAATAACCAATTCAAAACTTTCTCAAAAGTTTTCAAAAAACTGAAGAGGAGGGCATCTTCTAACTCATTCTATGAGGCCAGTGTTACCCTGCTTCCAAAGCCAGACAAAGTCAAAACAAGGAAAAAAACAAAACAGATTAATATCCCTTACAAACACTGATGCAAAAATCTTCAATAAAATACTAGCAAACCAAATTCAGCAGCACATTAAAAGGATTATACACCATGACCAAGTAGAATTTGTTCTTGGAATGCAAAGTTAGTTCAGGAGATGAAAACTGATCAGTAAAATACACTTCATTAACAGAATGAAGGAAAAACAAACATGATTATCTCAATTGATGTAGAAAAAGCATATGACAAAATTCAACACTCTGTCATAATAAAAGCACTCAACAAACTAGAAATAAAAGGAAACAATTTCAACATAATAAAAGCCATATATGAAAAACCCACAGCCATATATGAACAACCTACAACATACTCAAGGATGGAACAGTAAAACCTTGCCCCTTAAGATCAAGAGTAATGCCAGGATGTCCGCTTTCACCACTTCTAAATAAAACAAATCAGAATGCAATAATTTGAAAGGAAGAAGTAAAATTATCTCTGTTCTCAGATGAAATAATATTATATGTAGACAACACTAACAATGCCACAAAAAATCTACTGGAACTAATAAATAAATTTAGCAAAGTAGCAGGATACAAAGTCAATAAGCAAAAATTAGTTGCACTTCTGTAAACCAGAAGGAAAAATCTTAAGTGAAATACAAAGCCAAGTCCATTTGCAGTATAATCAAAAAGAATAAAATATTTAGGAATTAACTTAACCAATAGGTGAAAGACTTGCACAATAAAAGAGTTGCACAACAAAAGCACAAAATATTGCTGAAAGAAACTAAAGACATAAATAAATGGAAACAAATCTTCTGTTTAGGAATAGGAATATCTAATATTGTTAAGATGTTAATAGTACAAAAGCAATCTACAGACTCAATGCAATCTCTATCAAAAATTTCAATAATTTTTTTTGCAGAAATAGAAAAGCCCATCATAAAGTACATATGGAATCTCAGGGGACCCCAAATAGCCAAAGCAACCTTGAAAAAGAACAAAGCAAGACTCCTGATTTCTGAACTTACTACAAAGCTACCGTAATCAAAACAATGTGGCACTGGAATAAAAAAAGACATATAAACAAATGAAATAGAATAGAGATCCCAAGAATAAATTCTTACGTATATGATCAATTGATTTTTGACAAGGGCAACAAGACAATTCAATGCAGGAAGGACAGTCTTTTCAACAAATAGCTCTAGAGATTCACATGTAAAAGAATGAAGTTGGTCTCTTACCTAACACCATATACAAAAATGAACTCCAAATGGACCAAAGACCTAAACATAAGACATAAAACTGCAAAACTCTTAGAAAATAACACAGGGCAAAAGCTTTATGACATTGGATTTGGCAATGATTTATTGGATATGACATAAGAGGCATAAACAACAAAAGAAAAAAAAGATAAATTGAACTCCATGAATATTTTTAAATGTGTATATGAAGATATATAGTAACAGGTAACATCAATAGAGTAAAAAGGCAACCCACGGAATGCAAAGCAAATATTTGAAAATTATATATCTGATAAGGAATTAATATCCTGGGTATATAAAGAACCCCTAAAACTCAACAATTAAAAAACAAACAACTCAATTCAAAAATGGGTAAAGGACTTGAATAGACACTTCTACAAAGAAGACATATGATAATAAATAAGCACATGAAAAGATGCTCAATATCACCAATCATTAGAAAAATGCAAATTGAAACTCTCACACACACAATGACTACTATCAAAAAACAAAAACAACAAGTGTTGGTGAGGATGTGGAGAAATTGGAACCCCTGTGCACTGTTTGTGGGTAATTATAATGGTATAGCTGCTTTGGAAAACAGTATAGCAGTTCCTCAAAAAAAAAAAAAAAAACCTTAAAATAAAATTAACATATGGATGATTTGGCAATTCAGCTTCTGGATGTATACCCAAAAGAAGTGAAAACAGAAATCTTGAAGAGAGATTTGTACACCCATACTCACAGCAGCATTATTTGCAATAGCAAAACATAGACGCACCCTAAATGTCCATCAACAGATGAACAGATAAGCAAAATGTGGTATATACATATAATGGAATGGTATTCAACCTTAAAAAAGAAGATAATTCTTCAATATGTTGTAACATAGATAAAACCCGAACATGATGCTAAAAGAATTAAGCCAGTGACAGGAAGACAAATACTGTATGGTTCCATTTATATGGGTTACTTACAGTAGTCAAAATTATAGAGACAGAGGAGACTGGTGGTTGCTAGGGTTTGAAAGGAGGGGCAAATGAGGAGTTGTTTAATGGGTAAAGAGCTTTGGTTTTACAAGATGAAAATGGTTATGGAGACAGATGGTGGTGATGGTTGCACAACATCATGAATGTATTTAGTGCCTCTGAACTGTACACTTAAAAATGGTTAAGATGGTGGTAAACTTTCTGTGAGAGATATTTTGCCACAAAAGAAAAAAAAATTGGGAAAATATTTCCTCCACAATTGTGACAGTTGTTACAAATAGAAAAAGAAAGATCAAATACTCTAATAAAACAATGGTCAATGGCTAATTTTTATATAAAGCTTTCAGTTTATTCAATACTTTTTAAATATAAGTTTAATCAATAAGGACATGTTATTTTTTTCCATCAAAGTGGTAAATGTGTTTCCTTTTTTTTAAAATACTGTCCAAATTTGCCTACAGTGTGAGGAAATACACAGCTAGTGGCAGTAAAATTGGTATAATCTTTGGCGATATGTAGCAAAAGCCTTAAATCTTGCATTTTCCAGATTATTTGAGCCAGCAAATCCAACTGTGGGAATCTATCTTAAATATATAATTAAAATGGAAAAATAGGTATTGTTTGTTTATTATAGAACTATAGCTAATAGAGATTATTGGTAATAATCTAAATTTTGACAAAGGGGAAGATCAATTATATAAACTGAAAGATATTCATATAATGGATATAATAGTGTCATTAAAGCTATTTAATAAATGTAATAGCTTTCATTTCTTGCCAGACATTTTTCTAAGGGCTTTATATGTGTTAACTCATTTAATTCTCACAAAATCCTATGAGATATATATTACTTATTATCCTCCATGAGGAAACTGGGGCAAAGAAGTTAATTTGACCTAGATCCACAGTTAGTAAGTAGCAGGATGGAGTACAAAGTCGAGCAGAGCTGTTCAATAGTACCGCTTTTAATCATCATGTACAAAGACCACATTGTGGTAACGGAATATTTAATACCAGGCAGAAATGCTTTCCTCACTTCAGAATTGTATCTCTTTTTTGGTAGCTCTTTCTATAGGCATGCCACGAGTGCTACAATCAATGAATAGTGTTCAGACACCAACAGACACTTCTTTGCTCACACCAAAACTTCAGGAGGCATCCTTCATTCTTCTTCATCTCTCACCCCTTCCCCATTCAGTCCAACAGCAAGTTCTACTATCTGAGCCCAAGATATGACCCAATTATGACCACTTCCTTCCTCCACTGTTCCTAACCTACAGCAAGTCAGCTTCCACATTCTTTTGAACAATCTCAATACCTCCCTAATTTGGTCACACTGCTTCTACTCTTAACTCCTATGATCTTTCCCACACCGCAGTCAAGAAGACATAGTTTAATGTGATTCAGACCACATCACTCTCTGACTCAAAATCGTATAGTGTCTTCCCCCAAATTCTTCACTATGGCTGTCAAAGCCCTAGCATGCTCTGGTTCCTCCCTGCCTTTCTAATATCATAAAATGGCATGTTTGCTTCCTGTGTTCCAGCCATACTGACCTTCTCAATGCTCTTCAAACAAGTCAAGCTCCTTTCCATTTGGGAGTCTTTATATACACACTCTTCCTTTTCCTAGATCTTCTCA
The DNA here is from genome assembly GCF_048564905.1 of Vicugna pacos. Lineage (NCBI taxonomy): Eukaryota > Metazoa > Chordata > Mammalia > Artiodactyla > Camelidae > Vicugna > Vicugna pacos. The sequence continues at coordinate 56,745,303 of NC_132987.1, read as the reverse complement.
AGACTCACTTCTCCTCCTAATGTCCAGCTACACAGCCCAATTCTGCCTCCTCAAAAAGTCTTTCCTTAAAATCCAATTTAAAATACCCCTCATTACTTTTTATCCCACCTCACCATTTGATTTTATTCACATCTAAATTATTCTACTCTTGTACTTATATGTTTGTGTGTTAATCCACTCCAACAAGAACATAAGATCCATAGCAGCATATATATATATACTATCAAACCCCTAGAACCTAAAATAGTGTCTGGCACATAGTAAAAATTCCATACATTTTTAGATGAACAAATGAGTGAATCAATGAATGTGAATGAAAATGGATTGTTTAAATTTGCCCCTGAACAGTTTTCGCTCACAAAACTTCTGCCACCAAATGTGTGTTTTTTCACACACTAACCAATTCTAACATCAACTGGATGTCTTACAGTTCAGTTCTGACCAAGTTAGCGTCACACTCCGCAGGTTTAAGGGCTGAGTCCCGCAAGACTGCCCCCATTTCAGATGCCAGCCGCAGGTGTTGGATCCTCAAGTTACCCACACTTCTAACTTGAATACAAGTTTGAGGGCTCCCATCACCATTTCCCAATCCCAATCACCCCACAAGTTTCAATATTTGCTAGAACAACATACAGTAGCTCAGGAAACTGCTTTGTTCACTATTATCAGTTTGTTATAAAGTCTACAACTCAGGAACAACCAAATGGAAGAGATGCATAGGACAAAGTATTACAAGGTGGAGTCGGGGCACAGAGCTGCCAGGTCTTCTCCAGGCAAACCACCCTCCCAGTCCCTTGGTGGAGTCATAAACTGGAAGCTTTCTGAATCTCATTGTTCAAAAATCATTACAGAGCTCAATCTCCAGCCTCAACCCACCCCTTCCTGGAGATTCATGAGTGAGGCTCAAAGTCCCAGCCTTCTATTCTCTTGGTCTTTCTTGTGACCAGCCCCATCCTTAAGTTATCTAGGGGCCCTATCCCAAATCTCTTCATTAGCATAAACTCAGGTGTTATGAACAAATAAAAGACATTCTATTACTGAGGAAATCCCATGGGTTTGGGGAGCTCTTAGGCCAGGAACAGAGACAAAGATCAAGTACATTTTTATATTATGTCACAACTTCTGAGAGTAAAGTTAAGCCCTGGTATGTAGAAAAGGGGTCTATGTCTATCTAGAAGAAAAGGAGAGTCACATGTCTCAAACCAGACGTTGAAGGAGGAGGGGGGAAGGGCGGGGGGAAGGAGGAGGGGGGAAGGGCGGGGGGGTGTGGGGGGTGTGAGGACACAAGGAAGATTGCAGATGAACTGCAAAGGAGAAAGCCTCCCTCTTTATAGCCGGTGATATGCGCAACGAGATGCACAGGAGACAGCTCCTGGACGGCAGCTGTTCAGATGTTCCTTCCCTGGGTATATTACCAGGAGCTTGAGAGGTAAGAACTCTTTTCTGGAACCTGAAGGGTTGTGCTAGTTCTTTGAGGAGGGTGAGGATCTTAGGCAGTGAGCTAATTGGGTAAAATCTAGGGTGACCAACTCATACCAGTTTACCTGAAATTGTCCCAGTTATAAAACTGAAATCCCCACATTCCAGAAACCTCCTCAGTGCCTGGCAAACTAGAACAACTGGTCACCCTAAAAGATCAGAACTTTTGCACTGTACTTCGTTAGCAAAACTTTGTATTTATCTTTGACTTTATTTCCCTGTAGCTTTCCTCAGAGTTTGACATTTTTAAAAATCCCAAGAACAACTTTCTGTACTATACAGAAATTAAGAATATTTAAAAGAGACCACTCAATGGTGTCAGTGTGATTGCAGTGAGAGTGCCCCTGGGGGAAAGTGACATATAGGGAAACAGAATTGGTGCGTCTCAGCCTAGAGATTCTCCTGCCCATGCCAAATCTTGAAGATGTTTGACAAGAAAAAAAAAAAATGAATGGAGCAAGGGAAAAAGAGTGATAAATGATTTGAATTTAAAAGCATATCATACTGGCACTGATGAACCTCAACTCCTTTGAGTTGTTTTTCCAGCTTATTGATAAAGATGGAATCTATGCCAGTCAATCTGCCCTCTCACACAAAGTCTCTCTTGTGGTCCAGTTGCTCACAGCTAAGAAATACCAGCAAGACCACCTTCTCATAATTTAAGATTCAATTTCAGTAGAAAATGTATTTGATAAATTTCAACATTCTTTCCAGATTAAATGTCATACTAAAATAAGAAATAGGAATAGATGGATATACCATTTTGATTTCTGATACTTCGTATATGATAATTTCTACCATCTAGCAACGTTTAGATACTTGTTTGTCCACAATGTTTTGGGTCTTTCTTATCCATTACGATGGGCACCATAAGTACACTTCCAATCTCAAGTGTCACGTCTTTTGGATTAGGGTGATTTGACAAAATTGTTACTTGAATAACTTCTTCTCCACTGTTTACTCTGGTCTTTCTGGAGTTCCTAGTTGTTGGATGGACCTTATGATTTAGTCTTCTAATTTTCTTTTGTTTTCTCTTATATTGATGTTCTCTGTGTTTTTATTCTAATTACTGGCTTATTTTCTTAAATTGGTATTTCAACTATTTTTCAGACATTATTATTGCCATATTTTTGATTTCTCAAAAGCCCTGTCTTATTCTTTGGTTGTTTTTGTTTGTTTTGTCTTCAAATATATGAAATATAGTTTTCTTATTTCCAAGATGTTTTATTTTCTCTTATCTCTCTGAGAAAATTATTTTAAATATTTTAGTTGGCTTCTTCCATTAAGCCTGATTTTTTTTTCAAGTTCCTTTGTATTTGTTATTTTATTTATTTATTTATTCTGTTTTGTGAGAGACTTTTTAAATACATTTTTCTATTTTCTTGAAATTGTCTGTTTTCCTTGCCAAATTTTCTATTTGTCTGAAAAATTTTCTTGTTGCTATTAAAAAATTATATATTAAGGATATTAGATCTATAGTTCAGTGTGGTCACCATTTTCCTATTAATTAATCATTTGTTTTATTTGAGCATTCTATATAAAAATTTTTAATTTTATGTGGTTAAATTTAGTGGTCGTTTTATTTCAGAAGTTTGGTTAATATTGAGGCAAGCCTTCCATAATCCAAGATTTTATAGAATGTTGCATTTTATTCTAAAACTTTTCTTAACATGTATATTGTTACTCCATCTGAGACTAATTTTTGTTTAAAAAGTGGAGTAAAGATTCCACTTTGTTTTTTCCCAAATGAATAAGTACTTGTCCCCATGTAATTTATTGAGAAATTCATTGGTTTGAAATGTTATTGGTATCAGTTAGGGTTACATTTAGCTGAATACCTTAGAAACCTGGGCAAAGTGATTAAATCAAATAGATGTTTTGTTTTGATTTTTTCCCACATTTAACCATAAATCTGAATATAAAAATTCTTGGATTGGGGTTTGTAACGTCATTAATACTCCAGTCTCTTTCTAGTCTTCTGTTCCTTGTATATTTTATTCTCCTGGTTGCTTCATGTCATATAAAGGATGTTTGATCCCTTACATAAAACCAGCATATTCAGGAAGGAAGGAAAAAAAAAAGAGGATAAAGAGAAGGGGAAGCATTTTATGGATCTTACAAGTATCTTATGAACAATATTTGCTGCAAGAAAGACCAGTAAATAATTTTTTTAAGCTGTACTTATTGTTTCCTTAAACAAATAGTAGGCTTCCATTAATAAAAAAGAAAGGGAGAAGATTTTAGATACACAGCTAATAGTTCTTGGTATTAAATTGTTACATGTGGACTTGGTGGATGACTTAGTGCATTTGACTACATATAAATAATAATGCAGAGTATTTTACAAAGCTGTTAGAGCATGTGGGGGTTAATTCGTTATATATACTTAAAAATGAAAAAAAATGAATAAACAAGGCAATCATTAACTCCAGGAAAACCAGAGAATTGTACAAAACCTCAAGGAATCGTGATTTACTATTTATCTCAACAATAACCCTTACTTCTATAACCGTGATAATGTAAAACCTGAAGTCTTTCTGACTTCAGAAGAGAAGAAAAACCATTTCAAACAGTCTTTAAAGTTCCCATTTTTTCATCCCTGCTCATCTCCTGGAGTCCAGGTTACAGTACATCAAAGACTTCCCTGAGGAGACTAACAACAAGAGGAATATCACAGACTTTATGGATTCAGGTGGACTTCCCATCATTTGGGTCACTCTCCAGCTTAACTTTTCTCTGCAATATCCTTGATAAGTGGTTACTTGGCTTCTACTTGGACATATCCACTGACAGGGAACTCACAACTCCTCCAGACAGTGCTTTCAATTCCTAGACAGCACTTATCACTGACACATCATTTCCTATGATTAGATTAAGGTCAACCAGTTCTTCTTCACTTTATTGACCTTTTCTGCTCCCTAGTCTTATGGAACATATTCAGTTCCTCTTTCACAAGAAAGAAATTAGCTATTGTGAATATGTTGTCATAATACTCATAATCTTCCCCATGTCAAAGTCTTCTCCAGGCCCTCTTACCATTTGATATGATTTCACATTCAGTGATGTTTTGGACATCTTCTTTTGGATGCACTTCATCTGGTTAATGTCCCTCTTAAAATATGGCACTAGAACAGAGCACATGATTGCCAGATGGAGTGGGAAAAGATATGAAAAACAAAGTTTCTGAATTTCACATTGTATTAGAGGGGCCCTGTATTATATTTCCTTTGGGCGTCTTTTTGGAGATCTTTTGACAAAAGACAAGACTGTTAGTCTTTACAAAAGCATATGGAGAACTGTGCATTTCATCCTTCAGACTTTAACCAAAGACATCTGTCCCCATTCACTATCCACAATGCTAAAAATAAAGTGCCAAAATCTAGGCATGAAGTAAGAGAGAATGAGGTTTGAATGAGCCATCCTCTCTTTCAGGAATCAAAGAATTGTAAACTAGGATTCTTTAACAATGCTGAATATCAAAGAACTGCAGGACGAGTTCTTTTCCCAATACTCTGCCCTACCCACAAGTAGAACATGTTCCAATTTGCTAGATTTAAACAGCCGAGCTCTGTTTCTGATCTGCCATCTCTGTCAGTATTCTTTTCCCTTGTATCTACTCATTCCCCTTCTTTATACTCATTTAGAATACACTAATGGAAGTAGCCTGCCACGTGGCTTTCCTTTTTGCCACTTTTTCATGGGAAATGTGATTAAAGAGCTTGGAGTGGGCTGTTTTACACACAAATATTCAGACAGTCTCTTAGCAATAAATGGCTGTTGCTTCTATTATCTGTCTGGCTTCAAGTTCTATTATCTGTTGTGAATTGGTGCAAGGCTCTGTAAAACAGTTTTTAGGCAGCCTCATTACTCCCTTCCACACCTTCTGCTCCATCTGAGAGTGCTGCTGCCGTGACTGCTGGGTAATGTTTGCCATTAGACAAGGCACATAAAAGAATCAAGCTATGACTAATTCACTTGATGGCTGTGTGCCCTGTGTCATGCTCATTAACACTTCTCGACTCAGTTATTAAAGAGAATCACAGAGCAGATCTCAGCAGGCTCACATTTATACTCTAGTATGCTTTATTTTTCCATCTGAGCCACACCCTTATCACCAACTTGTCCTGATCACTCTTAACCTTCTACCCCAGGTCTATTCCACCCTGCTACACTTAACTAGGTTTTCCACTGAATAAATAAATATTTATGGGAATCTGTTGCCAAACGAGACTTTAGGTTGTCTGGAAATGGTTTGTGCCCTCTGCCAGATCATCCAATCAGCTTTCAGCTGAAAAGCCATCAGAGATTCACCTGATGGAAGTCCAAAGAGAAAACAGTAAGCCTTAAAATATTAAAGTATTCCCAGCCCTTTTGTAATCATTATTTCATTTGAGGTTTACAACAACCTCTTGTGGTAGGCTGCATAAATATTACTCTATCATTTACCTTAATCATTAGCTCCACCTGAATAGTCATAAGTTCATATGGTGACCACTACTATTCATCAATAGCTAGGTATCCTCTACTTCTGAATACATGGAGGATTGCACTAATCTGCCTCTTGAAGTTGGGCATGAACATGTGATTTGATTTGACGGTGAAATGTGAGAGGAAGTGGTAAGCATAGTCTTCATGGAGAAACATCTAATTGAAGATGCTTGAATCTATCGCTTGGCTCTTCTGTTGCCACAGGAATTGCAGAAACATGTAACCATATGGAGATACCATAAGATCTAAACAGCCTAAGATACTGAACAAGCACATAAGGGACAGTTGCCCTGGAGAAACACCAGGACTTCTAGTAGAATCTGAATGAGCACTAGATAAAATTTTGTTTTGATATATTACTGTAATTCTGGAGTTGTTTGTTATCACAGCATATCCTAGTCTATACTGACTGCTATAGTTTTCATTTGCTCTAGATGTATCGTAATATTAAGCCATTTGTGGAAATGAAAAACAGATGCAGCATGGCTGAATGTAAAAAGAAATAACTGAACTTAAAGTCAAAAGTTCAAATCCACGCTAAGACATAAACTCTGCCAGGTATCGTGTAATGATTGCCAAGGTTTTACAATCCACAAGGACAACCATCTAATAAGAACAAGTGACGTGTAAAATCTAATCCATGCTTTTCTCACCAAGTGTGCATCAAGGTTCAGTGCTGTGCTCAATAGTGGATACCTTTCTCCAGTTTACACAAAAGTGCTTTATGTGAAAGCTGATCGCACTTTTTGGATGTCCTATGAGACATCACTTAACTTCTCTAAAGTTTTCTTTTTTTCCTCTCATCTTTAACATACAAACAAAAATACTTACCTCTTTGCTTGTTAAGAGATTTAAATAACATATATAAAAGTATATATATAGTGTCCACATCATACACCAACAGCATTCAAACCTGAAGCATCAACTTTGATCGTTGACAGAACCCTTCAGAAAATGTAGAGGTGATATTTGTGAGAAGGACAAATGACCACTTTCCAAATGACCACTTTCAAGTGTTTCAGGAAGCTTCACAAATGTGAGTTATATTGCACTTATTCCAAGGTTATGATAATATGGGTTTCCAAGTGACAGAAATCTGGTTTGAACTAATTAAGTAAAAAAAAAAAAAAGAGAGAGAGAGAGAAGGAGGTGGGAGGAGAATGGTAATTGGTTCATATAAATAAAGCAAGATTTGAGTAAGCAAACCACGAGAAGAGGAGAGATGAAGCTGGACTTTGGAACAACTAGAATCAGGAACCTGAACATGACCACACTCCTCTCTTTTTCATGTCTTTTTCTTTTTTGCTCTTTATTTTCTATGTGTCATTTTCCTTTCCTCTCACTGCAAACTGGTTTGTTTGGAACAGGAAACAGAGCTGCCAAGATGTCTTGAATTTTTCCACCAGAAGACAAAGACTTACTCTCTTTCTCAATTACACTTCAAGAAATTCTAGAAATAATTCTGATTGCCTAGTCTGATCAGGGACCCACACTGAGACCAATAAATCATTTCCACATAAGAAAACACCCTGACTGCCTCAATCTGAGTAATATGCTATCCATGGACCAATAAACTATGGCCAAGAATGGGATCAGGTAGTCCTAACTAAAATCATGGTAGTCCCAACTAAAACCAATTGGTTGGAATGGGAGAAGAAACAAAGAAATGAAGAGTGTAGATTAGAAAATACTATAGGTGCCTAGTTTAGATAGTAATTTAAGGTGAATCACTTGGATAAAGTCAGAATAACAAAAACAAATTCAACATTCTGGTGAAAAAGGGATATCAAATTATCTCTATCATGGGTTCAGTGGCAAAATTTAGCAATGCGTTTCTAACTGTTTTGAGTGATTTTCCAGAAAGATAGTTGTCTGGGCCAGTTGGATGTTTTCTCGTCCATTATTCTTCTATTATGGGGCACTATTCACTCATCTGGAAGATTTAGATAAACCAGACCCAAGTTAACTACATTTCTCAGAATCCCCTTTGCTATATAATTCTAGAGGTTTGCCAATGAGACAAACTCACATGAGATTTTGGAAGGCAGGAGTGGCTTAGGAGGTCAAGGTGACCACACAGATGGCCAAAGGCAGGTCACATAGGCAATCATGTAGTTGTTCGGGAGCTTTCCCTGAGACTCAAGAGCTGTATCCGTTTCCTGGTGAAATTTTTGTAACTACTCACTATAGGGTTTCAGGCTGTTTCGCTGATGTTTTAACTATACCCTTGCCAACCTTCCCTTTCCCAGAAAATCCCTAATCCCTATATTAAAATATTATTCTATAATCTATGTAGAATCCAATACTCCATACATTCTCTATGTAATTCAATGTTGTGTACACTTATATTTTATATAAAGCATTTTCCTGCATTGCTTACATTGATTCTATTTTCCTGTTCTAACAAAGACTTGTATAGGTCTAGATCCAGTAAGATACAGGTAAAGAGATTCTAGGTTGGTTTACTATAAACCACCCTCAAAGATCAAGAATCAGGGTGAGTTTGATGGAGAAAAAGAACAAAAGAGAAAGAGAATCAGAGGATTGATTACCCAGTAAAATAATACAGTAAATACAGGATCCAACATGAGAGAACACACTCATCTATAAAATGTCTGATTTATTTTTTCTTGAGCTGCAAAGAATGGAAATGGTACAATTGGTAACTGTAAGATTAAATAATATTGTATCAATGTGAATTTCTTGACGCTGATAATATACCATGGTTATGTAAAAGAATGTTTTTATTTTTAGGACATACACACAGAAGTTGTTAGGTTTTGCACCTTATTCCCAAATGGTTCAAAGAAATTGGAAAGAGAGAGAAACCAGAAGGAAAAGGAAAGAAAACTGGAACTCCCAGTTCTACCCATCAGTAATGAGGAGCCCACTCACTGTGTGTCAATGGAAACCAAGTTCGGAACTCCACGCGGCGGTAACAATACAGCATCCTCCCCTCCCCCTGCCTAAGTGGAGTCATAAAAAGAAAGCTAGAACAGAATGTTTGAGTAAGACCCAGTTTCTCATAACACAGTACCAAAGTGTCCAAGTTTCAGTTTTAAAAAACAAACATTTATGCCAAGTACCAAGAAGATCTCAAATTGAATGAAAGAAGAAAATCGATAGATGCCAACCCTGAGATGACAGTGACGTTAGAATTATCTGACAAATACTGTAAAGCAGCCATCATGAAAGTGCCTCAGTGAACAATTATAAACACAGTTCAAGCACATGGTAAAATAGAAAGGGCCAGCAAAAAGTAGAAGGTCTAGGTAAGAAATAAAAATACAAAAAAAATTAAAATTTTATAACTTACAAATATAATAACTGAAATGAAAACCTCAATAGATGAATTCAATAGAAAAACGGAGGGGACAGATTAATTAGTGAACTTTAACTACAGTAGAAATTACCTAACTAAATGAAAGAGAAAAATAGACCTAGAAAAAATGAGCAAAGCCTCAAATCTCTGTGGGAATATAACAATAGTTCTAACATTCATGTAATTGGAGTTCTAAAAGAAAAAGAGGAAAAGGATGAAGTGAAAATATACTTCATGAATTAATGCTTAACAACTTCCCAGATTTTTCAAAGAAAATGAAAAAACACAAAAACCACATATAAACCTTCAGATTCAAGAAGCTGAGCAAACCCAAAGGGGAAAAACCCAAAGACATTCACAAGACATATTATGGTCAAAGCTATGAAAATTGAAGACAAAGGAAAAATATAAGCAGCAAAAGACAAACAAAACAATCCTCTATGAAAAACACCATTCAAGTTACAGTGGATTTCTCAGAGGAAATCACAGAAGCCAGAGGAAGTTGCTCAACATTTTTCAACTGCTTAAAGAAAAGAACTGTCAATCCAGAATCCAATGTCCAGTGAAGATATCTTTCAAAAGTGAAAGAGGAATCAAGACATTCTCAGAAACAGGAAAATTAAGAAAATTTGAAACCAGAAAACCTACCATAACAGAATGGCTATGGAAGTTCTCTAAACAGAAAAGAAATGATAACAGAAGGAATCTTGGGATATCAGGAAGGAAGAAAGTATATGGTAAGCATGTATTTTTTAATTTATTTACTTATTTGTTTGTTTGTTTATAGTTAAATAAAAATAGATTTTCCCTCTTTTTTCTATATTACTCTTGTTTTCTAAATTGTTTTTGACAATTGAAACAAAAATCATAACACTGTGTGATGTGGATCTAAAGGTATGTAGAGAAAATATTTAAGAAAGTTATATTTGAAGTGGAGGAAGGTTAAGAATTATAAAGGGAGGTAAGGTTTGTATACATCACTCAGGCTAGTAAAATGCCACCAGTAAACAGTGATAAGTTATCTATATATAATATAAAGCCTGGAGCAACCACTAAAACAGCTATACAAACAGATAACATTCAAAAAAGCTCTAGAAAAACCCAAATGAAATTCTAAGAAACTTTCAACTAATCCAGAGGAGATCAGGAAAAGCAAAAACAGAAACATAAAAAATGGACTAAACAGATAAAAATGGCAATCTTAACCTTAGGATATCAATAATTATAGTAAATGTAAATGGGCTAAATATATTAATAAAAGGCAAAGATTGAAAGAGAAGAAGCAAATAATAAAGTGATATAAATCATGCTACCTGATATTAAGTCTTAGTATAAACCTTCAGTAATCAACTCAGTTTGGTACTGATGGAGGAATAGACACATAGATCAAAGGAATAAAATAGAGAACCAAGAATTAGATTCACAGAAATATGTCCAACTGATTTTTGACAAAGATGCAAAAAAAATTCAATGAAGGAAAAAACACTTTTCAACATAGAATGCTGAAGTAATTGGACACCTATAAACAAAATAAAATAAACTTCAATATAATTCTCACATCTTATATAGAAATTAACTCAAATGGATGATGGACTTAAATGTAAAATAGAAAACTACAAAACTTTTATTTTAAAAATATAGGAAAAAATCTTTGATATCTTGGGCTAGACAAGAATTCTCATAATTGATACTAAAAGCATGGTCCATAATGGGAAACAAATGAAAAAGTAGACTTCCTCAAAATTAAACTCTTACTCCAGGAAAGACTCTATTTAGGCTATTATAGAACAAGCTACAGACTGGGAAAAAATATTCACAAACCACATACACAACAAAGGACTATTATCTATGGTATATAAAAACTCTCACAAATCAACAGTAAAAACAAACAACAAAGCATATGAAAGATGTCCACCGTCATTTGCCAAGAAATGCAAATAATACCGTAATGAGATATCACCACACACCTATCAGAATGGCTTAAATAAAAAGCAGTGACCACACCAAATGCTGGTGAAGCAAGCTGCAGAGAAACTGGTTCCTTCATGTGTTGCTGGTGGACTGTAAAATGCCACAGCCACTCTAGAAACAGCTTGTCTATTTCTTTCAAAACTAAACACGCAGTTAACCATACAAACCAGCAGTCACACTCCCGGGCATTTATCCCAAAGAAATGTAGACTTGTATTCATTCAAAACCTTACACACAAATGTTTATGGCACTGTATTCATTTCTAGTGCTGCCATAACAAAGTACCACAAACTAGGTGGCCTTAACAACAAAAATTTATTGTCTCACTGTTTGGGAGGCCGAAATCCAAGATCAAGGTATCAACAGGGTTGCTTCCTTCTGAGGGTTGTGAGAGAGACTGTTCCATGACTCCTTCCTAGCTTCTGGTGGTTTGCTGGCAATTCTTGGTGTTTCTTGACTTGCTGAAGCATCTCCGTAACCTCTGGCTTCATTTTCACATGGTTCTCTCTCTGTGTGCATGCCTACCTCCAAATTTACCTTTTTACAAGAACACCAGTCATACTGGATCATGACCTAGCCTAATGATCAGTTATATTCTGAGGTACTGGGCATTAGGACATGAATATATGGATTCTGGGGAGATATAATTCAATTCATAACAAGTACCTTTATTTGTGATATCTCATAACTGGAAACAACCCCGATGTCTTTCAATAGGTAAATATTTAAACAAACTGGTACATCCATACCATGGAATATTACTGAGCAGTGAAAGGGGGAAAACTATTGATACAGGCAGCAACTTGGGTGAGTCTCCAGAAAATTAAACTAAATGAAAAAAAAAAAACCCCAAAAGTTACATACGGTATAATTCCATTTATATAACATTCTCAGAATTACAAAATTGTAGAAATAGGGAGCAGGAGGTGAGGGGGCAAGAGAGAAGTGGGTATGGCTAAAAGGGGAACAAGAGGGATCCTTGTGAGAATGGAATGTTCTGTATCTTGACTCTAAATGTCAAAAGCTTGGTTGTAATATTATACTACAGTTTTGCAAGGTGTTATCCATAGAAATTGGGTAAAGGGTATATGGGATCTTGCTGTATTTTTTACAAATGCATGTCAATTTTAAATTATCTCAAAATAAATTTTTAAATAAATATATAACATTTTTTAAGTTTATTCTGTTTTTCTCATATTGCAGTAATCATATGTGATAAAAGCTAAAGATTTAGAAGATAAAGAATAATAAATGTAGAAACATTTAAAGTCATGCATAGTACAGATAAGGTTGAACCACTATTTCTAAAAAGTAATGATGTTACAATTCATATGTAACCTAGATGACACCTGGGATCACCCTGCCCCTTAAAGTGTGCATAAGCTTGAGTAAATACATCCTTACTCTCATGCCCTTCGTGGTGTTCTATAAAAATTGAAAGTCTCCCCCAGATTTCTGCTCTTGCCTGGAGGTAGGAGCAGAAAGTGATTCAAGCTCACAGATGCCTGTGTTTCAAAGTCCTGGTTTGACTGAATCAGTTCGACCTGTGGTCATCTACCAATTCTGCTCATGACATATCCAATGTGTTGCAGCCCAGCCTCTTCTTTAAAACTCTACTCTCTTGAGATAGATGTGTGCTTAGTATGTTTTATTAATGATCAGGTGAAGGTGGCTACAGAGAGAATGACATGACACCAATAAAAATATATTAAAACTGAATACCAGGCTTCTTTGCTCTAGAAAGCCTTTGATTCTCCCACAACTGTGCATTGTCACCGTCCACTTTTCTCCCAAGGTCTTCAGCTATATGCTACCTTCTAACATCTTGTCTTTTTCCTCTTACTCCTCCACTTTTCTCCCCACATCCCCAAATTCCTGTTCATCATTCATTCAAAGAAGTTTCACCTTCTTATTTGTTGTCTTGACTCCTGGTAGCCCATGACCTCTGAGTATCACTTTTCCAATAAACAGCTTGTCAAGAATTTTCCTAAACAAAGACATTTTCTTCCTTAAGAGAAATTCTGCCATTTGTTAAAGAAATCCATTTATTTTCCTTATCACAACACAAAAGTATATCCTCTCCTACCATATGATCCAGCAATCCCACTCTTACGCATATGTCCTAAAAAGACAAAAGCTCTAATTCAACAAGATACATGCACCCCAATGTTCACAGCAGCACTATTTACAAAAGCCAAGACATGGAAGCAACATAAATATCCATCGACAGATAACTGGAGAAAGGAATTTACAACCAGTTTAAAATTGGTTCTGTTTGGGGGAAATAAATGCATCTTAATAATCATTACATGAAAAAATAACAATGCTAATAATTGAGGATATCAGTTACAATCATTCTTCCCTCTTTCTTGTTAACCAAACCCGAGCATTCCCTGAGTAGTAATATGCCAAATCCCAAAGGATCAATCATGATGGGTACTATGGGCGAAATTGTATGCCCCCCAAGAACTCAGACTATATTGAATCCCCATTACCTCATAAAGTGCCTATATTGGAGATTGGGCCTTTAAAGAGGTAATCAAGTTTAAATGAAGTGATTAGTGCATTAGAATAAGCCCTAATTCATTATGACTGGTATCTTTGTGAGAAAAGGGGACTGAGACACACACACACATAGAAAAAATAACCACATAATGCACAGGTAGAAGACAGTCATCTACAAGCCAAGAAGAGAAGCCTTGGGAAAAAACAACTCTGATGACACTTTGATCTTGGACTTCTAGCCTCCAAAATTATGAGAAAATGCACCTCTGTTGTTTGAGCCACCCAGGTGTCATTACGGGCATCACTCTGTTATGGCAGCCTTGGGAAACGAGTCCAGTGGGTCTAAATCAATCCTGGAAAGTCGTTTATATTTTGCATATGGCCCTGTTACAGAGAATTAGGTATAACAAGAGATCTTTTAGGTCTTTCAGAGAACCCTTATGTTGTGCTTTAGACATTATTCAATGAAGACACGATGCTTGGAACTGTAACAGCCATCTTGAAAGCATGAAAGAAAGAAAAAGAAAATTCCAGGAACACTGGTCTTCACCTTGGACACTGATGAGTTGCTGATCCAACCCCAGAGTTGATAATCTCTGGACACCTTATTTTGTAAGTTTTATTAATAAATCTGAGTTGTTTGGATTGGCTTTGACAGGTCTTCTCTGTTTACAGCCAAAAGCATCAAACCTGTCACACCTCCAAGCATAGCTTTAACTGTTTTCATATAAAGTCAGTCCAGCTCTTTGTCTGAAATCCAGGAGATTCCTTGTCAGAGGTAAAATTAGTATAGCAATCACCACAATGAATTTGATCACATTTCAGAAAATGGAGGGAACTAGACAGAGGGACACTAGGAAAATACCGTTAAAATGTATCTAAAGTCATTTGGTAGAAGGTCGTCCCTCCCTCGCCTTGGGGCACCAGTTCACTCCTGAAACATTTCCCGAGCATCACCTACTTACACTGTGTTTCATTGCGTTTTCATTGAAAGGGATATTGGGTTTATTTATACTTTTTTCTGACTCTGGTTCAAGGTTGTTTATTGTGCATATGGAGGCTAAATAGTTTAGCGAGACCCATTTGGCTGACAAATAGAACCAACTGAATGAGGTAAAACCTGGCCTGGTACCTTTGGCTCGCAAAGCAGCCAGACACTGTTACTTCTACCTTCTGCCCCAACTCCATGATAAAGCGTCCACCTGGAAGAGGAAACCCACACTGGTCCCATCAGAAAATACCTGAAGAAAGAACGTTAAAAGGCCCAGTCAGATGGTGGCCACAGAGGGACCGCGCAACTGCGAGTCTCTGCTCCAGGCAGCAGCCCACTGGCACGGGCTGCTTTCTAGAGGAAATTACCCTGCGTAAAAGCCTGTGGGCGCCACCAGGACACGGCCGACTGCCTTTCTCCCTTGAGCCTTGCTGCCCCAGAGGTGGGAAAACAGCTGACACAACTGGTGGCAAGTTCATCCTTCTGAACTGAGCGACTCAGAGCTGGCGTGACGAGGGAACAGTAAAATGAGCCCTGGGTTTTTGTTTTTGTGTGTACGTGTGTGATGGCGGCCAAGGGATCATTACTTTCCTTCCAGGTGTCCAATAACTGAACAGCCACTTTTGAGGGCGCCAACGCTACCATCTCAGTATTGTTGTTACTCCACTGAGGGGTGGGTAGGGGCTGGCAGGGAGACAGACTGTGTTTTAATTGGCTTCCTCCTGGAAGGGAAAGAGCCAAACGTTTGCGGGATGCGTATTCGAGCCAGTTTCAGAGTCATAAAAGTGCATCTTTGATACACAGAGAGTTTATGTTCTTCATAAAAATGCTAATTGCGATCTTTGCAGAAAGGAGTGGCATGAATGCTTCCCTCTTTGGCTTTTTTAATATGAATACGGTTGTCCTATGTGATGACCTTGTATTCATTAACAAGGGACAAGGCCTAAGTCCTCTCTGCAGCCTTTCATAACCCACTTCAAGGATTCCACCACTGCGAATCTGAGAGCATTCAGACTCTTTTCATGGAAAACTGGAAAGCAATCTATTTGTTTCTTTAAAAAAAAAAATCTCTTAATACAAATACACAGGGGGAGCTTAGAATATTTTTTTTCCTTCAGTGAGTATGTTTTTCCAAGGTCAATTTGGAGGTTCTTCCTATTTGGCTGAGAAAAACTGGAGCCCCGGTAAGCGCGTTCACAGCCCTCTCTGTGGCTTGGAAGCCTTCCCCACCTACAGATGCTACAAGAAGTCGCTGATGTTTTTCCAGGGCCCCACTGTTTGCTTCTCTCGCTCCAGAGAAGGAAGACAGGGTGATGAGTGAGGTTTTATTTGCCCTGAGGGATGACTCATTCAGCAAGAGTTTCCGACCCAGAATCCTCCTCTTTCTTTGCTCTATTCGTCCGCACCCCCAGCCCCTTTTTGTTTTCGGTCCTTGGGCAGGTTTCCATTCACCCTCTCCTGTCAATCTCTCCCTCAAATCTCAAAAAAAAAAAAAAAAGAAAGAAAGACTTTACTTCTGAGTTAAACTTCCCACAATTGCATTCAATTTACTCTGGGAACTCATTTAAAGGGCAGGGGTTTTGAAACATGATCAACAAAATAATCAGTCTGGGTTACGTTAAATAGCATGCTTCCAGACTGAGCCAAGCCTTAAGAGGGAAAACAGCTCCCTTCAGTCCCTCCTACCATGAATGGGACTCTGTGTCTCAAAAACTTTTTATTGAATATTTCCCGAAATGATGTCTGTCTTTCCAACAGGGAGAGTGCGCAGTCTTTCTCAGAACCCAGTCCCATCTTTGGTCCAGCTGCAGGCAGGTGTTACTCAACAGCCTCGGGCTGCTCTGGTGTTCACAATGTCTCCACAGCAGATGCTCTGTGTTCTCAGGAATCCTGATCTTTTTTTTTTTTTTCGAAAAGGGGTGGGGTGAGGGGATACTAAATAGAATGGAATCAAAACAAAGTAGACTAACTGGACAAAACATTGCATCAGCTAACCAATTTTTCTTGCAGCCATGCACCCAGAAGGTCAAACATTAAAATTTAGGTTCATAAAAACTGACTTCTAACACCTCTCTGATATCTTCTGATTCGTTTTAACACATACAAGATACTGCTCTTTACACTGTGTCCTTCCCCATCAGCAAATTGGACAAATAGAAAGAAGGAACACAGAGCAGTAGTATTTCTCATGAAGATACTGCTGTCCGGCTTTATAATGCCCTTTTGTTCTAGGTCACACAGGAGAGAGTCATATGGAAACTGTCTCTTCTGCATGTTTTGGATCTGGGACAGTGCAGTACTTACCAAGGAGCCCAGGCTAACAGTAGTTTCTGCGGACGGCAGCTTACAGGAGGCAGGCTTAACCCCAGGCAAAAGTGACTAAGGCTGTGTGTTAGAGATAGCAGGGGTTTTAACTCAAGGAAGACATTCTGCAAATACCAAATTTAGATCAAAGCTAGTGTCACAGAACCAAGTGCTCACAGCCGAATTAATCAACGTCCAATGCTATCATGCTTTCCTAAAGACCGAACAGCTGCCCAAGAAGCAGGATGAGGGAAGGGGGAGAAGCCGGGAGCATGGTATACTTCCGCAGCGAGTGGAGAGGTCTTCCTGGAAGCGTTGATACCTGCATTCGTGAAGGCATATTTAATGAACCAAGTGAAGAATTGCTGGGTGATGCGAGGGGAAAAGAAAGTAACACAGGAAGAAGGAACCACAGCAGTAAGAGTCTGAGCAATAAACAGCACAGTGTGAGGGAGAGAATATATAAATGATGACTGAATGAATGGTATGAAATGAGTGAGCGATGGCAAAGAGCACTGATGGCCTTTGAGAAGGAATATGACACAGCCTGATACGTAAATATGGCACCAGTATGTTGCAGGATCTTGAAAGATTCAGAGGACAGAGAGACCTACGACCTCCCTTGTTTTTCCCCTGTGGTCACACTAAATATACTGATTATGATTAAAATTGTTTAACATGTATCTTCCCCCATGAGAGCAAGTGCTGACTCTTTTTTGTCTTGTCCACTTCAGTCTCGCCAGCACCTGCATATAGGAAATCTAGCACAGAGGATATATCCAATCAATTTCTGTGTTGAACGGATGAACATATGGATAAATAAATCTATAAAGTATAAAGAAACCTAGGGCAATTGAGAGCCAGGATAGGAACAGAGATAAACCCGGGTAAGTCTCCATGAGGTGCGAAAATCAACAGCACTTAGTAACTTGGGGAAGATCCGATTTGGGGAAGAAGGAGGGTGAAGTCAAAGGTGACCATTTGGGAACTAAGTGTCTGAGGAATGCTGCTAGTCTGGGTGGAGGTGGGAGGATGTATTCACAGGAGCCAGAGGAGGACCAGGCCCAGATGGAGATGAGGTTGCCTTTGGTCCTGTTGAGTTGGGGTAGCGATGGTTCTTGCTGTAATGTCTAGAAGCACCAAAAGTACAGAACTGGGGTTCAGAAGTGAGGTCAAAGCTAAAGAGAGAGGTTTGATTTTAACTGTAGAGAGGCATTTGTTACAAGCCGTGGGCAAGGATAAACTTGCCCCGGAGGGCAGGCAGAGAGAAAAAGAAAAAAAAAGCAAACAAAGACCAAGCTTTAGGGAGGGTGGCAAGATGAGCTGGCGTCTGAAGTTTGGGAACTGCATCTTGATCTCCTGATTTGGTCATCTGATCTCTTACCCACCCAGCCAACCCAGAAAACAGCACGGATCCTTGTCCACCTAGGGAGAGGAGGACTTTAAAAGCACGCGGCATTCCAGGCAATGACCAGTTCCTGCATCAACCATTAACAGCTACACAGCGATGGCCACTCCAGGCTGTACATTGCAAACTTATTTTTCCCTCTGATGCTATTTAGTGTCTGATGGTGTTATTAAAACGAAAGGATTTTTTTTAATGAGCTGGGAGGAAATCCACTTAACCAAATTGTTCATAAAAGGAATAAAGCACATCAAGACTCTTTTTGCGCCCTTCCACCAGTATAGAATCCTTCAAAAAACCTTCTTATGTAAATATTTACAAGGAGATGAAAAAGGAAAGTGGTTTGGGGAGCAACCAGATGGACTAATACAAGAACAGGCTTGAACACAGTCAAAAAGGGCTTCAGCAACAACAGGGCATCCTCTCAGGAATCTGCCATTGCCGGGGGGCAGGGAAGGAAGGGTACAGAGGTGAAAAGAAAAGCCGTTCAGGGAGAGCATCTCTGGAGCCCCGTTTCAGCTAATTTCTGAAAACTGGGTTTTTGTTTTTCTTAAAATCTTCAAAAACTGATGATAATAGACTCCGTAATAATAACATGTATGAATTGATTCATTATTCATCACTCCTCTAGAACCAACTTCTACCTTCTCCCCGCGTCTTTCCATACGTGTCAATGTGGCACATGGGAGTCCATAAGCAGGCGTGGGGCTTCCCCTTGGGCTGTCTCCCCAGGCCCCCAGGCCGGCCCCCTTTCACTGCGGAGGTCTGGGGGTCTGTTCCTACTGCTACCCTGGAGCCTACGAGCCTGTCTCAGTTTTCATTTCTCCATCTGCCTTGGGTAGCCTGATCACAAAGAAAGGATCGTGAACAGACACATCAATTGTATAATGCTTTGGTTACTGCTTTCACGCCCTCCCCTCACCTCTCACTGGGCTCCCCGATGCAACCCTCTTCCAACTCAGAACATTTGAAGCAAACTTGGCTCACAATGCGCTTTGCAAACAAGCCACAAAATAACATGATTGTAAAAATGTTAGCTGCAAAAGTAATAAATAAGGAAATAAATAAGTGCGTAACCACAGAGGCTTGTCTGGCTCCTCGGTCCTCTGACCACAGCAGCCCCCAGCTGTCTGTCCTCACAAGTGGGGAGGCCAGGAAACTGAGAAGACACTTCTCCCCTGCTCAGGGGTCTCCTAGGCGGAAGTAACCCAGAAATAGATTCTTTTTCCCCTCTCATTGTGAGGTAGACAGTTTTATGTCAAAGCTATCCAACAACTAAAAACACTACCAGAGAATGGAAGGCTGTTGTCTGATTCACCTACCTTTTTTGAGCAGGTAATAGGGGTCAAGCTTTGTGTCTCAAAGTGTTTGTGTGACATCTCTTTAGCATATGATTTGTCTCAATATGCAGATGAGGAAATGGAAGCCCGTCAAGAAACAAGCGGAGGTCAGACTACAACATTTCACGATGCGATAAAATCTCCCTAATGACTGGAGTAGGGTGAGGGCGTGTAGGAGAGACATATGTGATGTTTCCCCTGCTGTCAAGCCTGGCTGCTGAGATATCCTCATTTACAAAGATTTCGGGATTAAAACACCCAAGTCCAAACACCAGGCTTGCCAAGTGTTTTACTGACTTTGACTCTGAAGTCCTGATGGCCCGAAACTTCTCTTCCCCAGAAAACGTCTGTGGCTGGCAAATCCTGCCAAGGGTATGGCCAGTCCAGTCCAATCAAAGGTGAAATGCAAGGCTGAAAGCTGGACCCAAAACTGAATAATAGAGTGCAAAATTTTCAATTCAGTGCCCAAAATACTGTATTGAATCCTATTTTATGCCCTAGGACAGGGAGTAAGTATTAGGAATAGAAAACAGAATTGCTGGTGTTTAACATGTACAGAGACAGCAGCCTGCGAGGCATTCTGGTCAGAGCCCATGCATCACACAGCCACAGAGGACACTGTTCACAGCATGGTCATATAAAGTATTGTCCTTCCCCAGCGTTGGGCAGTACACATGACCTACAGAGTCATTCAAGAAAGCCTTTCTTCAAGGAGATACCAAAAAAAAAAAAGTCCAGGAAAACACAACCTCAAGTAAGCTAACAATCAAATGTGAGAGACAGACATGTGTGCAAATCCTGGGGGGAGGGGGGCAGTTAGAAGCACAATGTATAGGCTGAGAATGGAACCACTGCGCAGTTTACTTAATCTCACATCAATTCATGTCTTTGGTTTTCATAACAGCTCCATGAAGAAGGGTTATTATTCCCATTTTCCAAATGGAAGCACAAAGATTCAAAGAAGGAAAGCGATTTTTCAAAAATCTCCAGCTCTTAGGTGGGAAGCTAAGCCCAGTGCCCAGATCCCCAGGCCTCTCCGCTGCGCCCCGCCCGCGCCCTCCCTGCCCCTCCCCACCCCCTCCCCGCCATACCGGAAAAGCTACAAAAGAAGGACCAACAGTGGCTCAGTGTGCCAGACTCAGGAGCCAGCTGCTGAAAGCCACAGTTGGGGAAAGAGGAAAAGAAACCTTAGGGATGAGGGAGGCAGAAATGATGAGGAGATGGGGGTAGGACCTAAAGTGACTCACAGCACTTTCAGGTTTATTAAAAGTCAAACCACATTATTCCTTCTCCAGAATGTAGCATTCCAAATGCTGCAGGTTTATGGCTTTAATACAAATTTTATTATAACTCAATTGGGATGGAACTCTTTCTAAAATCGATTATGCATTTGTCTGTACTCTACCACAAAGCATAAAGAATATAATCCAGCCGTTTTTGAAGGGACTGGAGGCTGTCCTTTTCTTCACTGAACTCTAATGTGTGATGACACTCTAGAGGACTCTTTCAGCCTAGAGGACGGCTTGACTTCCACACCCCATCTGCATCGCTGTGATCTTCTGATTCTCGAGGATTTGTGGTGGAGTTTTGTGCTGGTTTTCCTGCCTCCTCTCTTATCAAGCTGCCCGCCTTGTACGTCTCTCCATTTTCAGGAGCCTGCCTGTGGTAGCCCCTTCCCCACTTTTAATTTGCTGGTTTGGGTCTCATAGATACTTGTACATAACCAAATTCATTAGCAGTTTGTACAAACTAAAATTAGTCGAGCTCTGAGTGAAGGACAGTAGCCCAACAGCAGGCTGTAGAATCATCGATGCATAAAACTTAAGGCTTTCTTGTAGATGTGCCCATGTCCTTGGCTCTTATTTGCCAGGTTTTACTTGTATCTTTTCAGTGAGTGCTCTTCAAAACTTAAGTAAAACCTGCTTCCGAAAACATCCCAGGAGTTCTCAGCAGAAATTACTTCTGCCCCTGAACTCCCAAGCCACCAGATGTGCCTGTAGTGAGGTGGGGTGGTCACCACTGCCTGCCTCTGGTTTGGCTTCACTGGGGCTGCTCCCGCTAATACAGTGGACGTTTAAAGACATGATCCGCATGTTAGTTGTCTTACTATCTTCCCCCAGCCAGGCCTTTGTCTGTAACTAAGACATACATTCTGTCCTTAAGGGGATTTCATTCTAGTAGAAGGGGCAAATGGGAGGAGGAAAAAGGAGAAAAATTAGTGGAGAAGGAAGCCAGGGAGGAGGTGGGGAAGGGAGGAAGAGAAAGGAGACGTGGAGGACCCTAACTTCTCATAGCTTAGTTTGTTTCCCCAGAGTATCAGCAGTTCAAGGTCAGGGCCATTTCTGGCATTTTCTGAGTCTTCCGCTAGACTCCATCCAGTGGCTGCCAGCGAATCTAGCCAGTTGTCACCAGAGCTAGGATGGAGGACTGAACGTGGGCCCCCAGGTGAGCCCCCGCCGGGCCCAGCAGAAAGGACACCCAAGGCCAGGAGGCCCTGCTGCCTGGAGGCTCGGGGCAGGAGGGAGCAGCCCCAGCTGGCAGGAAACAATACGGTCCTGTCGCTTGGGCTCTGCCCTTTCCTGCCTCCCTCCCGGCGGCCTGGCTCCGTAGCCCCGAGCTTGTCCTGGGGTGAACTCATCAGAGGCCCTCCCGCTTTCAGACAGGTATTCAAATGAGTGGAAGTTTTATTTTAAAAGACTTTGTTTAAAAATACGGTCTCAGCTCACCAACGCCAGGGTAAGAAAACTAGGCCAGTTTGAAATCAACAAAAATCAAAGCTATTAAACATTGGTTGGACTCCCAATGTATGCCCTGCGAATATCCCCGCCTTGGAACTTTCCACCACCTGCCTTCTTTCCGAGTTGTGGCGGAGCGAGTTGATATTCTGCTTCGCCACAGTATCTTCCCTACATGTGCGGCGTGGCGGTGTCAGAGTGTGTGCCTTTTAAGGTCTTTTAAGTGTGTGGCTTTGATGGGTCAGGCTGTGGTGAAGGGTGCTACAGAGTATCTCTGTTGTTTTGGCCTTTCCAGCACCTACTTTCTCCTATTCTGGCAACAGCACTTGACTTTTCCTTTAAAGAACCAGCCCTCCCCCTCTCAATCCATGTGGTTCATGAGGAACTGACCTCAGTCCTCTAGGTTCTGCTTATGGAATAGACCCAGGCTTGGTCAATCCGCACACCTACACTTGCCGGCCACACGACTGAACTGGAGGGCACACGCCTGTATCAGTCTATGCAGAGTTAATTGTGGAATTTTTGCCAAAATTACTTGGGGGGAACACCTCAGATTTTGGTTAAGGTTTTTTAACTGATAGGATATAAACATGAAGCTTCTGAGAAACATCAGGGGAAAAGCAGGGAAGAGATCAACAGGGTGTTTGTAATTAGCAGATACAAACTAATATATATAAAATAGATAAACAGTTCCCACTGTATAGCACAAGGAACTATATTCAATAGCTTGCAATAACCTATAATGAAAAAGTATATATATATACACAACAGAATCACTATGTTGTACACCAGAAATTAACACAACATTGTAAATCAATAAAAAGAAAAAGAAAGAAAGGAAAAGAGATGCCTGACAAAGAAGCCAATGCAGAGAAAAGCATAGCTGAAGGAAGATGAGGAAGCATTGCCCTGATTTTCTCACAATCCCTGTTGCAATTTTTCAGTTCTGTGTCCAAAGTGGGATTTTTCACTTAGTCTATTTTGAGTTGGGTTTCTGTTAGTTGCAATCAGAAGAGTCTTGATGGGTGCAGGTGCAGAGACAAATGTAATATGAAATTTCCATCTTTACAATGCTTTAGATTTTGTAAAGTATCATCATATATAGTATCTCATTAAATATTATAAAAATTCCCAAAGTTGGCCCTTATCACGTTCCCTATTTTGCATATGAGAAAATGGAGATGAAGGAAATGACCCAAGCTCTGGGAGCCAGTAGGTACCAGAGCCAGAACTGGACTCTTGTGTTCTGGCTCTAAATCCAGCAGCACCTGTCCTCGTTACAATCAAGAAGAGAAGATAAGGAGAGCCATGTATAAAACTCAACCACACAAAACCTGACAGTCCATGAGATGGTGAAATATATATAACAAGGTGGCATTTATGTGTCGGTAAAACTGATGGTTCTTAGAGTAAATGTTTTGTGTGCTCACAAGGGAAGGGGTGCTGAGGCTCGCCCAGCACTGGGAAAATGTATGGAGGGGAAGGAATTGCACTGTTGTTGAATTTTCGCAGAGGATTTTAAGGCATCTTGGGCTGTCACATCCAGAAAGACCTTTAAGAAAAAAATCTTCTAGCCCAATTCCATTTTTCACCCCCACCCCTCAAAAATAGGAAACACGAGGACTAGTAAGAGAAAGGGACTTGCTATTATTGTTCTTGTTGTTGCTTCATTGGCCATTCATTTATTACCTACTAACTTCCCGGCTCTATTTGCGTGCATTATCAGCATTGCAAGTTAAATATTATTATCTCGTTTTCAGATTTGGAAAGCAAAACTCAAGAGTTCCCCCCGCCTTGATTCTTTTGTACAAGAATCCCAGATACCCTTCCTTTTCTTATTCAAATGAGGAGCACCGTCTTGTCCTCTAAGACATCCCTGAAGACACCTTCCACAGAGACTTTTCTGCCCTTCACCCTGCACTGGACCCTCCAGTCAAGCCCCAAGCAGCCCTGCCAAAGCACAGCACTTCTTTAGACCTAGTGGTCTTTGCTCACCCATCTCATCCATCTCCCCTCTACCAGACTGTGGGTTCCTTGAGGCCAGGTATTCGAATTTATTCATCTTTACATACCCAGTGCCTGGCTTAAAAGCAACTCTAGAGCTGATGAAAGGAGTGAGACAATAAAAAACAGAGGACACAGGCTTAGATTTGAGAAATGTCCAAAGTTAGGGAGCTGTGAAAGAACAGGAGAAGGTCAGGATGAAGATGTTTGAGAAGAACCAGAGTAATGCTGGGTCTCAGGAAACACTGAAGGAGAGAGTGTCCAAAGTATGCAATGCTGCAGAGATACAAGAGAATGGGACTGGAGTAAAGGTCAGACAATGGATAATCATGCCAGTTTTGCAACGTGCTGGTAATTCCTCAGAAGAAATGATCAGGGGTTTTAGATTTCTCGAGAGAAATACTTTTCCTGCAGGCACTCTGGGGGATTTATAAAGTTGAACAGTGGTGTAATAACACTCCCATGTCTGGTTTGCCTAAATGGCCTAGGTTGGAAGACCTTCGGGGCTTCTGGTTTCCACCTTCAGAGCAGGGACTGGTTGGAGCCCCTTAGCTCTCAGTGGGGAGAACCAAGCTCAAATGACAGTGAAGGAAATTTCATAGGTGAAGGAAATGAGGATTCAAAACCAAAGTACAAAGCAGGCCCTTCTCCAGAACACTCTCCCTGGCCACTATCAGAGACCCAGTCCTGGGGTGGGTCAGCCTTGAGTCTCTTCCTAGGGAGATGAAAGAAGAATGAGCCAGAAAACCTAATTTCAATGCTCCTTCTTACCAGAGGCGTGATGGATGGGCAGGATACTCCCCTGCTCTGAACCTCAGTGTTTTTATCTGTGAAGTGGGTGATATAATGTTACCTGTCCCACAGGGTTAGTGTGGGAACCCAATCTGATACTGCCTTTAAAAATTATTTATAAACTCTCAAGTGATACAGCAATACTACGAATTTCTAGCACGGTAGAACTGCTCTCATTACCAGGAGAGATAATGGTAGAGAGAGCCCCGAAGTCTGAACCCTCAGCCCACACAACACACTCATTCTCCAATTATTTTCTGACCTTTAGGATTTATCCATCTCAGTATAAGTATCTGCTGAGATAAGGGCTTACTTTTTGATTCTTCTGTGACCTATTTATTGAACACCGATTAATGCTGAACACTGTCCTAGGCCCTAGAGATACGAAGGGAAGAATAACAATAGCGATGGCGATAGTAATAATAACAAGTTCCCAGCATTCCTCGTGCGCTTCCTGTGTTTCAGGCTTTGTATTAAGCACTTGGCGTGTACTCGCGCATTTAATCTTCTTACCACACTATGAAGTAGGCATATTTATTAATCTTGTATTACAGGGGAGAAAACTAAGACTTGAAGAAATTCAGTAATTTGTCCGGAGTCACACAGTAAGTGGCAAAGCCAGGGCTGGGATTAGGACTGGCCCGGGCTGCCTGTCCCTAAACCAGGCAGGTTTACCACCATGCTGGACTGCCAGCCGGCAGGATCCTTCCTCCCACAGAACTTACAGACTAACCGAGGATGCAGACAGGTCTACAGGGAGTTACAGAAACTGCCTCTACGGAGAGCACTGGGAAGAGTAACCCCGCTCAAGAACGGAAACAGGGAAGTCTGCTCACCTGTGCCTGGGAGCCAGCATCTGATGCATAAGGTGGCACCTGACTCTAACCATGTGCCTTAAGGACTGAATATTTTCCTCTTAAATGTTTACAACCTTTTAGCTCCGATCATAACACTACGCTTCATGTTTCTGTAGGGTTTTGTGACCTGTTTGTAAGGTATTTTACACTCGGGATCTCATTTGATCCAACAGCGATGTGAGATTAGTGGGGCTAGGAGGCTTATCCCCATTTTACATCTGAGGAAACTGAGGTCCAAAGAAGACAGCTGGCCCCGAGTCATCCACTTAGTAAGTGTAGTAAGTAGCAGATCAGGGACTTCAGACCAGATCATCAGACTCGGGTCCAGGCTTCATTAATATCATCTAGCATCTTGGACTAGAAGCTTTAACAAACTGAATTACCCTCTCTTGTCAAACCTGCAGATGTGTCATAAGAGATCTCAGAGTAGGATTTCGAAGTTCTGCTTTCCATAAACCTATATATTTTTTTAAGTAAAGCTACTTTGTAATTTATAGAGTGTCTTTTGTTACTTCCAAATGCTTTCAGGCTCAGAGTGCAGAGAATTTTGTACTCAGGATTACTTAGCCATTGCCTTTGATCCCCTCTTGACCTTGTCTAAAGTGATCATCTAATGTGATCATCTTAGTCATTTTAAAACATTGCTGGTCACAGGACACATCACTGAGGGAGGCCTGGTGCACACACAGCACGTCGGTGTCAGAAATGCACCACCGTCCTTACTCCCTGGGACCCGCAGAGCCCTCCAAGCAGACTCTTCCCTGGGCCTGAGCTTGAGAACAGTGTTAGGACATGAGACTGATCTCCAAGCATCAGGAGAAAGTCTTCAGAGACTTTGAACACATTTTCTACCTGCCGAGTGTAGCCAGTATAGTTTTAAATATCATAATCTGCTTTTAATTTCCACCCTCCCTCTCTCTGTCTTTTCCTTCTTCACCAAAAGACACCCAGCCTTCTTGCCAGGGGAAACTGCACACAGGCAGACACTTTATAGTGATTGTCTCTTGGTGAGGACAAAAATTATCACCACTGGCTCCTGTGTGTCTCAGTAGTTATGAAGGCTGAGAAGGTGATGAGTGACTGAGTTCTATATAGAGGTTTGAAAAGTTTCAATTTACATTTGAGGCTCTTTGCCGCCTAAATCTTATCCAGGGTTGTTCATATAACCAAATATCCTTGAGTTTGATTTCTGTTGTTCCTGGGCACGTCAGAGAGTTTCTGGGAATAACCAAACTGAACCCCAGATTCCTCTTTTTGGAGGCCCGAGTCGAAATACGTTGTTTTGCATCCAACTCAAAATTTGGGCACGTGATCTGAAAAGCATGAGTATCTTTGCGGTGACAACAGAGCAGAAATCTGATGTACCTGTAAAACCCTGGGCACATGATGAGCGTCAGGAGAGGATGTGGAAGGGAAGGGCCAGCCGGGCTGCAATGTGAATGCATATCTGGCAGACTCAAGGCTCCTGGGGCAAGCTACGGGACCCTGTAACTGTGTGAGTAAGAATTACAGGTAGAGCTCCTTTTACCTCCAAAGCTGTCCTTCAAAGCACAGCTCTGCTCTTGATGCTCAGCAGTGTAAAACTCACCCCTTTCCATCTAACTCCGGAGTGGTCCATGCTCTCTGCTGCAGATGCGATTCCCTGCACCTGGAATGCCCCTCTCAGACTTTTCCTCCCTGGAAAACCCCTACATCCTGATCTCTGGCAAGCTCAGATGTCATCCTCTCTGAGAGCTCTTCCCCGACCACCAGTGCTGTTACTTGTTCCTGCCTCTGTGCCCGCCTTAGTGCGCTGTGCACACCTCCAGGGTAGCTATAAAGGTTGCACTGTAGTTTTCTACAGGTTTCTGTCCTTGGCTATAAGAGACTAGAATCATACCTTATATACGCTCAGCATCTCCCACAATGGCTGGCCCATAGCAAGCACGTAAAGGTTTGATGAAAGAAAGAAAAGGGAAAATAAGGAAGAAAGAGAGGGAAAGATGAAAGAAAAGGAAGGGAAGATAGAAGGGATGGAAAGGAAGAAGGAAGAAAGATGGAGGAGGACACAGAAGAAGGAATGAAGTGGTCTCTGTTTTCCCAACCGATAACCCTACCGTGGAACAGGAACCATCTCTCCTCCCTCTTCAAGTATGAAAAACCCACATTTATTTCACAGTCTCTCAATTAAGTTGCTCATTTGGATCTAATAAGACATATTATTGATTCTTGGTTTTCTATTGATTCCGAAGAGGCCCTTAGGAAGATTTGGTAAGTGTAGAAAAGATAAATAAATGTGCAAATAATAAACTCTAGCTTACATAAGCAAATATTACTTAATTACATTCCTATTAATACGCTGACTCTGTAATGAATTTTTGAGGCATTTAATTATCAATTTGACAAGATAATCTAGGGATAGTTAATGATTATACCAGTAAATTGTTTTTTAAAAAATCACTGACAATTATTAAGTCTCGCAACAGACACCAAATTAACTTGCTGGAGCTGTCTGGTTATACAGACAGCAGTTAATTATGAGGTTCTTACACATGCCTTAAATTTTAATGTAATGTGCAAGCCTTTTTAATTGTGTAACATCAAAAATGTTGTGTAAGGGAACAGTTTACCCTTGGGGAATATTCATATTCTGTGCCGTGTGACCGCTGGACGAGCCGGAGCATGATCTGTAATGCTTAGCCTGGTTTGTCCCACTTTTTGCCTTGGAACAGAAAGACAGAACTCCCTAAAAGAGACAAGTGATTGTCCTATGCAGCCCGGCCTGCGAGGCCATTCAGACTCTCTCAGAAGGAATTACGGGAAAGCATCAGATGACGTTTTTAGGATGATGATGTAATAAGTGCCACCTCATGAGCACCAACTTTGGGCAAGGTAGCTGCAGGGTGCTTTATATGGACTGTTTCTCTTGATGTTCAAAAGATAGAATATCCCTTCCATATGAGATTTCCTTCAGGATGCTTGGTGGAGGAGGAAGAATAAAAAGTCACACATACCAGGACACTGAGATGACTTAGCTCAGCATGAAGGCTGCTGGCAACAAGGTCTGGAACCAGACAGACAGCAGTGGTCCCAGTGTTGAAGGCATAAACCCAGTCAAAGACTGTTTACTTTCCAGGGGTCCAGAGTACCTGTTTTTCCAACTCCTCTCCAACCCAGACTCTGTGTTTCCAGGAGACCCCTATCTCCCCGCTGGCTGGGCCCGTTTTTATTTAATGAACAATGAAGAGGTGAGACTTTACAAAGCCCCTTTATTCTGACCCTCACAGTTCCAGCTTTGACATCCTTTCTTGAGACTAATTTATTCAGTCTATATTTTAAGATCATCAAGACCCAAGTGTCTTGGGTCCTACTCCTCTCTGTTAACTCCCAGACCGCTTAGTGCAGTGACTGCTGGCACAAACTAAACATTTAAAAGAGTGTTTCTCGCGTTCAAATGCATTGAACTGAGTAAGATTGGATCTTATGGGATGGGACTGCAGTGGACTGGACTATATGAAATTAAACCTTGTGAGGAAGGAGGGCGGACCCTAGAACCTCCAGCTCTTCACTTTTAGGTCAAGGCATCTTCAGTGCTAGTAAAGCAGGCTGAGAACTATGCATGGACTCTGTGGTCAGACTCCTAGGCCCTAAGTTCAAATCTCAGTGCTGCCACTTACCAGCTCTGTCACGTAGGTTCTTGACCCCCGTGTGCCTCCGTGAGTAAAGCTAGGCCAATCGTAGGACATAATACAATACAGTAGTAGGACTTTACAGGACCGTATGGACAGTCTTCTTAATTAATTAATTCTTGTAAAGCCCTAGGAATAAGGCCTGGCACATAAAATGCACTATATAAGTGTTTTTAAAATAAAAATAATTTTAAATAACAAAATCATCACTTTGAATTGTATTCCCACTTTGCATCCTGTAAAGGCCTTTCACATATGGCAGCTTACATCACAGATGCCCGGGAAGGATTATCCCTGCTAATCCCCATTTTGCTAACAAGAAAACCAAGGCTCCTAAAAGCAAGAGCGGATGAAGAAGTCAAGCAGAACACAAATAATCACAGGATTTGAGCCCAAGCATATTTTCAGCTCCGTAGGTACTGTCTTCTTACGATACCCCTGACAGTTTCCATACATAGTCCTGACTGCAGTGTATGCTGCTGGCCGCCTGATGGGCAAGAGTTGAGTGAAGTCACAGTATCCTCAGTGTTACTGGAATAGCCTTCTTCTTGCCTAGTACTCGGCAAAGCAAAGGGCTGCAGCCTGGACTAAGATGAAGGGTGTGGGTACAATAGAAATAGCCCCTGTAGCGGAGTCAGGAAACCTGAATTCCGGTCCTGGCTCAACCACTAACTTTTGTCATGTGAATAACTAACACTGGTTGAGGATTTACTCCCGTCCGTGTCATGCGCTGTATTCATATCATTTGAACCTCCCAGCAAACAGTGGGCATAGATACTTCTATTATTCCATTTTGCAGATGAGGAAACCAAGGTATAGCGTGGATAAGTAACTTGCTCAGGTCAAATGGTTAGTAAGGGCTATAATTAATCTTATTTGTAGAATGAGAGGATTGGAGTATGAACTCAGAGGTACTTTACAATCCAGTTCACCTGTAATTCAGAAAGCTCTGGCCTAATCCTCACTCCTCTGGGTGATAGTTCTGTGGTCCTGAGCAACTCTATGTCAAGCCTCAGACATCTCAAGGCCTCCCAGGACACCAAGGCTGGAAAACTGGTGAACTGTTGCATAACGTGGGATTTTCTAATTGTTGAAAGAAT
Source organism: Vicugna pacos (assembly GCF_048564905.1). NCBI lineage: Eukaryota > Metazoa > Chordata > Mammalia > Artiodactyla > Camelidae > Vicugna > Vicugna pacos. Next base: position 56,714,342 of record NC_132987.1, on the reverse strand, counting down.
GAAACAAGTGAAAAATAGGCAAAAGATAAAAACTCCAACTCTTCCCCAGCTTACCAATTTCATGTATACATTTATTACATTTATAATCATGAGGCTTTTTGCCATTTTGCATCTTTCTTTCTTCACTTAATTTACTATCATATTATTTTTTCAACAATTATGGCTAAAATTCTTCGTAATTATCATTTTCATGACTACATAAACAACCAGCAATAATTACCAAATGATATTTGGCCAATTCATTACAATAAAATGATTATCCCATCGCTAAATTATTTAAGCAGTTTTTGGTGTATTTATTATTATATATAATGCTGCAGTGAACATCTTTGTGCTGTTCATTTTTCTTATCAGATATATTGTTTCTACAGCATGCATTCCCCAGAAGGCAAGGCTGAGGCAAAGGGCATGTCCACGTTTGTGGCTCATACAATTTATAAAGGGAAACTATAATGTTGACAGTGGCCACAGATGGTCCTGCATTGTTGAAATCTAAAGACACTGAATAATGAATCTGGCTAGAGATTTTGAGTGAATATGACTGGTTTGCTAAGGTGAACAAACACTACTTTAATGCTGAATTCTTGGTACTTGACTCTAAAGCAAAGCTTGACTGTCAAGGGGAAAAAGGTCTGGAAGAAGTGTCTGCAAGAAACAGATTTACAAGAATAAAAAGAAACTTTATGGGAAGTTTAGAAAAATCAAATCCTCAAGAGATGCTCTTGGACTTCACTTTGATGTTTTTATCTTAATATTAAAGAAACACACTGCCACCAGGGTCAGCTAATCAGAAAAGGCGGTTAAAGTTGGGGATCACCCAAATGCATGTATTTTAATTTAAGATGTTCATTTGCCAAGTAGGCCAAGTCCCTTTTTTTAAGCATGCATCTTCCAATTATGAGTTCCTTCTTATTTTTCTTGTCTAAACCACTCCCATTACATATCCTCCATTATTTCCAGTTTCAAGAAGTGGTTTTGTTTTTATTTTATTTTATTTGGTTTTATTTGTCTTAATAGAGGAAATCCTTAAAAACTTGCCGAATTCTTCTAGATTTTAATTTTTCGTCATCCTGTGCAGGTGCTTCACCCACAAACTGATTGTAGAGTATTTTTGAGCAACTCATCCCCTTTAAGCCTTTTCAAAGCAACTGATTAAATTTTCATTGAAACAATCTTTTATTTTCACCCATACTTCATCTGTTTGCATAATACTTGAATTAAACAATTACACTAACTAATGCAATTAGCATAAACAGGTTTGGGGGGAAAAAAATCAACTGACCCCTGGTAAGCATACAACTCAGCTGTTGGGAGGAGACGGGCACCAGAACACCAGAGAGCAGCCTAACAGCCCTGAGTATTTAGTGTGCTGCGCGCATCTGTCCGAACGCTTTACAAACGGACGGAGGGCTTCTGCAGCTAAGTTACAGAGTGACTCCTACTAATGAGCGTTCCTCAGCACAGAAGAGGAGGAGAGAAGGAGAACGGAATTCCTGTGCCCTGAATGCAGAAGCAGTGTGTATCTGCTGTCTCTCGGTCAACAAGCGGCTAAAGAGACACGAAGTCTGACTCTGAAAAGAGTGAGAGCTTGCGTCCTTCACTTTCTCAGAAACCTCATTCCTAGGTTACCTCAGTGATTGGGATGAATGCTGAGGAGGTGCTAGACCCTTCTGATGAAACCTAAGGAGGTTTGCCTCCAAGGAAATGCACAGATGCATTAACATGGACATGCAGCTTCAGGGAGCTCGTTGATCTCCTCGTGAAGCCTGATTTTACAGGCTTCTGCTGACCCCAGAGTAGGGATTACTGTCTAAAAGGGAAGAGTGTTTTCTGTAATGGTAATATTACCATCGCTTGTGAGAAACTCTCAGCCAAGATATAATGTACGCTTGAAAATCTTAAACGTTTGCTCTGGACCAGCCCTTAGTAATCGCGAGGTTTCCTCTATTTTAATAAATTGAGACCCAAATTGGGCGGCACTTTGTCTGAGGTCATCTGCCCATGACAGTGCTCAGAACAGAATAGATTATTTTTCTATACTCCACTAGCTTAAGAAAATAACTTCTTTTTAATGGCAAGTGAACAGGACCATAGTATATTTGAAGCCCAAATATCTGGCCGGAGTCCAGCTTCCAGATTCAATAAAGGCGAGAGACTCTGGAAGAAGTAGGAATTGGATCTTGAAACTACAGGACCTACTGTAAAAAGGTCCTGGGTTCCACTTCGAACTTTCCTACAAAGTCACTGATGTTGGAAATCATTTCTGTTCACTTGGTTTGATTATTCATTAGACAATTTGACAATTAGGAAATTTCTAAGGTTCATTTCCTATTCCAAAAATAAAGTCTGGGTTGTCTTCATTTTCTTGGCCTTCTTCCCTTTGGCATGACCCAGAGATGATGACCACTAGGGGTCAGACTTGCAAGAAGGAACCCAATCTGGGATTTTTTTTTTTCTTTTCTTTTCATTTTTTTTTTAATTGGGAGAAAATGCGAGATCTTCCAGCCTGGTAAGTAATGTCACATTTAAACTCTTTCAATGGGAGACTATTATATTCGTAAAGATTTCTAAGAAACAGATTTCACAAGAAACCTCTCTTCCAAGAAAGTCTTCCTTATATTTAACCTAGATCCTGCAAATGTAATTTGAATCTATCTCTTATTGTGGTGTCTCAGCAGACACTGGTAGTTATTGGCTGTTATCCTCTGGGTAAGATACGTGTTCTTCTAAGCGAGTGTCAGTTTATGCCCCAGTTTCCATATCTGTAAAATGGGAGTCCAGGATTAGATTCACTTTTTCCGTAAACAGCCCCTAAGTACCTGGCACTGTTCACAGGAAACACAGACTTGGACCAGTCCTCAGGGAACTTTGATGATCTCCAAGAGCTTTGGTGTCAGCTCTAAAGTTTGATTATTAAATGAGATTACATGTCATTTTCTTAAGTAGGGCCTCATTTTGCGCTTTTTTTAAATATTTGTTATTGATTTATAATCATTTTACAATGTTGTGTCAAATTCCAGTGTAGAGCACAATTTTTCAGTTCTACATGAACATATATATATTCATTGTCACATTTTTTTCGCTGTGAGCTACCATAAGATCTTGTGTATATCTCCCTGTGCTATGCGGTATAATCTTGTTTATCTATTCTACAATTTTGAAACCCCAGTCTGTCCCTTCCCAAAGAAGTCACAGTAAATATCCCTTACAGCCTCTGACAGGCCTATGGCTGTAGGATCCCATGGCTCTGCTTGGTGGGCTGTTCTAATTCTAGTAGCCTTCTTTCTGATTTGTTTCTTTCAGCCATCTTAGTGATGCTTTATACCGTTTGTTCCCCTCAAAACCAGTCCATATTTTATGCTTCGGATGCACCTTTTCTCTAAGTACTCTACTCATTTTCTGGGCTCTGTTCCCCCCTGGAGCACGGGGACAGCTCGGACACATGCCCCTCCGCTCAGGTCAGCACGAGACCCGCAGCTTCTTCCCATCCCACGAGGACCTTAGTTCAGTTGTTTTGCTTTATTTGTAAATACTTATATTTATTTTCTATATTTTTATATCTCTGTATATGTGTAAAATTTTCAATCAATATAAAAGTGTCTGCATTCAAGAACAAAGTTCCCCATTTCCTCCTCTTGCTCCAGTTGCGTATCTCAGAGGTAAAGGCTATACACATTTTGGTGATTATCCTTCCAGATCTTTTCTTTTTGTCCACATGCCCAAGGTTTTGGTTTTGACCCACCAATTCAGTATTCTCAAGGAGATACGCACACCCACTTACTACAGATAGCTTTTTAGTGGAAATGAACAAGCTGCCAGTACATCCAGCAACAAGAATGAGTGTCAAAAACATGGTACTGAGTGAAAGAAGACTTATACACACAAGTGCATACCGTATTAAGCCATTGGTATGAAGTGCAAGAGCAGGTCAAACGAATCTATGGGGACAAAAATCAGAACAGAGTTCCCCCCTAGTTGGGGACGACAAGGATTGGCTGGGAGGAGACATGAGAGAAACTTACAGGGTGATGTTGATGTGCTATATGCCGTAACAGAGCACGTCAGGATACAGATGTACTCAGCTGTCAAAATTCGATGACTCTATAACTAGGGCTGTGTATTTCGCTGTATATAAATGTTTATTAAAAGGAAAAAGTCAACAAATATTGATCTCTAGCCGATGATACTCATGCCAAAGAATCTAAGAAGCGTACTGATGTCTGCAAATAGCTTTGAAATACAGTAAACTATTACAGCAAATAACTTTTGAAACGTAGACTGATGGATGGATAAATGCATGGATAACTGATAAAACAAGTTTGGTAAAAAGTTAACAGTAAACTCTAAGAAGTGGGTATATGGGTGCTATAAAATTATTTCATCTACAGATTTAAAAATTTTCACAATATAATGGAAAAAAATGAGTGCTTGAAAAACATTTTAACACATAGAGACTATTACTGATCATAACAATAAGTCATCACATCTTTTAAGCTCTCAAGAAAGAGCATGAGGACAAGAGGCCTAATGCTGGTCCCTAGATTCTCACAAATTAGTAGCTACATCATTCATATAGATTCCAGGAAGAAGGAAAAACCCGTAGGAAATAATAGCTATGACATATTGGACACTCTTGCATACTAGAAGCTTCAAATGCATTATGTTGCTAAATTTGTTCCCTTTGACAAATAAGTATCAGTATTCCCAGTTTAAAGAAAAGCAGACTAATAAGGCTTGAACTTAAGGCAGCTAACTCAAAATCACATGACCAGTGAGTGACTGGACCAGGATTAAAATTAGGTCTTACATAACCCCACAGCCCATGTTCTGCTGACTAGAATGCACTGTCCCTCAGCCAGTGCCCCTCCTGGCCTCTGTCTGCCCAGGGAGAACCACAGAACCAGCATCAGGGAATGCAGAGGATGAGGAGAGAGAGCGGGGTCCCTGAAGCTGTGATGGAGCAGGAGCTGCCTTGGTTACCTGGACCACTGTGATAATGGCTGAAGTTAGCTCCAGAAACCCTTGGCATCTCTCAGGGCAGGCTTCAGCCTGAAGTGACAACCTTCAGGCTTCACAGAGGAAGTGAAAGGCAGTAAACTCTAGGCCAGCAGTACAAATCAGAAGTGCTCTGATGTGATGTGTTGGATCAAAACTTGGAAACCTCGTGGGCTCCACCCTACCCCAGCACCCATGACAGCTGCAAATGTTTGTTTTGTTTCTCCAACATCTGGCCAGCCCATGTGTAAACAGAGTGAAGGGTCAGGGTGATGAAGAGATCTGAATGCCTCATTTCTCAGCCTCTAAAGCCTACGGGGAAATGGGACAGAGCCTGAGTTAGGAAATGCTTTTGGATTTCATTGGGATTTAGGCAGCCGTTTCCAAACTCACGCTGAGATCTCTTACCTGTGCGTCCTTCATGCCATTGTCGGGAGGTAGTGTTGGGGAGTGGTGAGGCCTCTGGATTGAGAATCAGATGGCCCAGATTCCAATTCAGGCTCTTCCAATAACTGCCCATGAACTCTTGGGAAATTTTTTCTTTCTAGGTCTCATCACACCATCCAGATTATAAGAGGGTGGAGTCCTCTCTAAAGTTTCATCCGCCTTTAATCTTCAATTTCTTGGCATCATTTCAGTGTTTACCACATTACTGCCTCTGTTTATTCAGTAAGTGTATTCCTAGCCACTGCCTCTCCCTTTGTCTATGTGGTACTTCAAAGATGATCAACCTCCAAAACTTTCTAATGTCAAATGAGCCTCACCTTGTTTCCCTCCTACAGAACATGTTAGCACTAAACTCGATGCTAAAGATAGGATTCAATCTATCAATTATTGCTTCTGTTTAAAAAGCTAATTATTTAAGCAAGGTCTTTTGTCTTGTTCAAAATTATAAGCAGATCAAGTATTTGCTAAGCTTGGTTTTTAATGTGAAATGCATGACTTTGATATTCAAATATACTTTTGAAAATTTCAATACATTTTCATTTCCTAAGAACTAGATCAAGGTAAAGTTCCTATTTAAAATAAGCATGTGATTAACCTTGATAAATGAAATGCAAACAAAATAATGCATTATGAATTTATAAATACATCTTGAATGTAAGGTAAAGAATGTTGACTTAATTAAGTGAGCAACAAATGGCTGATGAAAGCTTTTAACCTAAAGAGTAATACAATCTGAGATTAGAAATTGAGTTATTCCAAGAAATTGCTTTTTGTAACCTGGTCATTAGGCCTCAAGAAGAAAGCAGAATTCATAATTTTATGCCCTTTTCACCAGACCCCCTTTCCCCTCTTTAAATCCCATTTCTCTACCACAAGATGATCTTTTAGGTTGAATTACCGGAGCAGATTCTTTCCCCAGATACTAATCAGCAAGATGAGACAAGAGAAAGAAATTGAAATTGAGGGAATGAGAAATAGAGAGGCAAAAGCACCTCATGGAATGGCTCCATCTTATTTTGAGCTTGTGTTTAAATAGGGGCAGCTCAGTGTTTCCCTGAATGGGGAACCTACCTCTCAAGGAAACCCCGATCCTTTTTTATCCTTTTCAGAGTTCCTGTTGGCCCCATTTCCAAGATGGTTGAGACTGCTGGGTCCTGCTCCATTCCAGCAGAGGGCGCTCTAGGAGCAGAATTAAGGACGGTGGTGGCAGTTCTGGGAGGACAATCTCAAACTCCTTCGCCAGAGGGCTGGCATAGTATCTTCTGAGCCTTCTGGGCTGACCTGAAGGATCATTGATCCTTCTTGCCTTGCCCAATAGAATTCTGCTCATAGTCCAGTTAAACTGCTGAAGACCCCACTTTCCAGCTCTACATCTCTTCCATTATCAAGAAAAAAATGACTTCCATCTAAAAAAAAAAAAATTAACTGATCCTTAAGAGATAGGAAATGAGTTAGGAAATGTGACATCCAGGCAGTTGCACAGAAAAGCTGCTGAAAATTGAGAAATCAGGAAAAGGTTAACCAGGCTCGGTGTGTGTCAGAGACAGTCTAAGCAGCTTAAGCAAGATCACCTGTCTGCCTCTCCCTACCTCACCATCCACAAGGGAATGCCTAAATTTTTAAAAAGTGGTGGCTGATATTATGGACAGAGCCTAAATAATGACACAAAATGAACCTTGAATTAGGAATGGGTAGCAGAAATCCACAAAGGTTTTTGAGCCCAAGAATGATGCAATCAGAGCTTAGCAACTAGGTCGCCTAGCAAAAGATTTATCCATTGCAATCCAGAGACAGAGCTCCAGCTAGGAGAGAAAAATGAGTGCCGAGGAATAGTGCAGACCTGAGGTCCAGCCCTGGCTCCGAGGTTTCTTGGCTTTGTGTCTTGGGCCAAGTCCCTCGGGTAAGTCTCTTTAAGCCTCAGTTTCCTCTTCTATCAAGTGAGGAAGTTGAGCCACACAATCTGTCAGATTCACTTCACATTTTATATTCTGAGTCTGTGGGTTTCTAGAATCTTAGAATTACCATTTAAAATATTTTTAGGAAATACAAGTTGGGTGGAGGGTAGATGTTCATTCATTCAGTAGTTCATCATTCAGTGTGCACACGTGTCCAGCCACATCCCCATGACCATCCATATATGCCCTTCAGCCACCAGCAGAGGGGGTGTGATGCGGAGCCACGGGTAAGGGAGAGAGCATTAATTTCTTAGTTGGTTTATGGACTCCAAGATGGATTGTGGAGATGGATCAACCAACTCACATAAGACTCTGACTTTGAGGCAAATGGACCATAAGCACTAGAAGAGACCTTGAAGTTCAGCTGTTCCCCCCTGATCATCTAATAAGTGCTGAGACGTAGATCTCAAGGAAACATAGTAACTGGTAGAATCAACCTGGATTACGGTGTCCTTATGGGCTAAATGTCCCGTCCAGGACTATTTAGATTTTCTTCTTTCAATTATTATTGGGTCCTTGTACTGCTTATAGGTAATCACAAACCCTTCAAATCTTCCCACACAAACTGCAAGTCAAACATAAATGCACTAAGAAAAAAGTTTGAGTGACAGCTGCTTTCACCCGTGATGCTCTGATATTTGGCTTTTTTGCTTCACCTGAAATCCGGGGGGCTCCTGTCAGTTCACCAATCAGAAGTGGGCTTATTTCTCCACTTCACACAATGAATTGGGTCCAACTGAACCCTTATTTATTTACTTACTTACTTAAATAAACCTAGGTGGAAAAACATTAGAGGAAGCTTACAATAAAAAGCGTAAGTAACTTTAAACCCAACTATAAGACAGAAACATAAACGCAATTATCCTTGAACCTAAGGGAACTATTGCAAACCCCTAAATGACCCAAAATAAAAACCCAAACTTTTAATGATATTTTCTTCCTTACTGTATGAGTTCACTGAGGGATTTTCTGTGTATGTCTTTACATAAGAACCATTAAATAAGTTAACAAATGATATCTGGATAACACTTTCGTAATAAAGAAACTTCTGCATGTCAGTCTTACAGTGGACCTTGGTAAATGTCAAAGGCATGTTGTCAAGTTGTATTTTTAAGGCAGAGTTCTGAGGCCCCAGGCCATGTAGTCCTGGGTGGTAGAAGGCTTCCTGGAAACCTAATACAGGATAAGGAGAGAGCTGAAGCATCTCGAGAAACAGCTGGTTAGCATGAACCTCAACACAGTCTTCTCCAGTATCAGCTGTCTCAGCCGGACTGGGAAGTAGGCAGCAGACAAGTCTAGACAGAGGCTGCTGACCAGGCCGTTAAGTACAGATGTGCCGTGTTGGGGCTTGAAGAAAGATCTCTGGGCTCTAGACACACAGCGAGCCCTTCAGACCTGCTGGAGACCCTGAGACTGGTCAGCCTTCCTCCGTGAAGAAAAAGGCTGCCAGACGTGGCTTTGTGTCTAAGAGAGCAGTCACCTCCTCTTCCCCTCACACATACACATACACACGCAAGCTGCAGAATCTCATCACAGCATGTTAAAGCTATTTGGGGCCATTTTACCCATGTATTTTACAGAGATGGAAACGGAAGCTCAGATGAAGGGGAGCCACCATTTGCTTAAGGCCAAACTGGGATGTGACAGATGCCAACTCCTGAGTCCACCTCTCCCTCGACGGATGTGTCCACTGCAGATGGTGTCATGTCCCTGCTCAGTCCCCTGCACCTATCTCACATGGCCCTCAGGAGACAGTGCAAGTGTCCCACCCAGCACTGAAGCCCTCCACAGAATAATCCTGTTTGCTTTCAGCTCCCCTTCTTGATTGCTCACAGGACTCCAGTTCCCAGCCAGACAGACCAGACTTGTTCCCACCTCCACCTTGAGACTGACTCTCTTGCTCATTGTTTCCAGCTTCTGAGAGGCTGTTCCCAGGGAACCCAGGTCTCCCAGAAACTAAAGCAGCATCCTGAAACGGCCTCACATACCCTCCATGTGTGCCTCTTCGGAGAGTCCAAAATACACCGACAGCACATTTTCACTCTCAATATTTTTTGTTTAATTACCAAGGCCTCCTAAAGCCTGAGCCCCCTCCTGTGTGGCAGGACTGGCAGATACACCCATTTTAAAGGGGAGATGAAGGAAGTGAGACCCAATGCTGAGAAAGGGCGTGTGATTCATGCTCCAGAAAGCAGTGAGTCAGAGGAGAAGGAGAAAGAAGACCCAGGCTTCCTGACGCCGGCGCTCCATCCTCAAAGCCAGGCATCTTGCCTGCTGTTATTTCCAAAGGCTTGATATCTTCAAAAGTAAGTCAACAAACACTCAGCCCAACAGGCTTACTTTTGAGAAAACTTCTGACACAAAAAGAGCAAGAGACCAGGTCTTTCCTAACCCCTGAGCTGTACCTAGAATGTTTAACACCATATTTTGTAATAAAGCCGCTCTGAGTTTTCCAAGTTGTGACCTCCTAAGGCAACTAACTGCATAAATGAAAGTAACTTTGAAGAGTCGGACTGTTAAAGAAATTGGGCGAGACCACAAGTCCAGCTGAGGTTGGCAATGAGGGCTTCATCCCACAGCCCGGGTAACCTTCTCTGGCCTTCGGTACCTGTTCCCAACATCCAACAGCTGTCTGACTGTTAGGGGCGGAGAGGCATGGGAAGAGCCGGGGTAAGCCACTTCTAGTCAGCTTAGAGCATTTTGTAATCCTGGAAAGGCTTGTCAAAAAGAAAGTGGTACCAGGTCCCTTCTGTCGTTCTTCCCCAGTGAAGAGGAAGAGAAACAAATGCCCTGGGGAATCGGGTCAGAAACAGCTCGTGCATGTTCTTCATGGCAGTTCGCAAGTTTACACGCCAGGGACTTGGACAGAGACCCTCAGTAACTTAAGGGTCGACAGAATGTATGATCCAAACCAGAGCACTTCAGGGTGAAAGAGGGAGCTATTAATAACCATACCAGGGCAACAGGCGTAAAGCAGGAAGACAAATCAGGATAAATGGTCACCTTAACCTTCAGAGTTGAAATCAACCATAAAGGGTCCCTATCGATAGAGAAATATCCACTCCATAAGGAGGGCATAATCAGCACAAAGGTGGCATTACCCAAGGCTGGCTGGTTACACTATTTAGTAAAAAATCCCAAGAAGAATTGAAAGATATCACATCTAGAGAGTGGAGTCCCATTTGAGCTGAGTTTTGAGAGATGCAAAGGATTTTAATGTGTGGTAATGAGAGGGCAAATAGTCTTCTAGGCAATTTTTAAAAAGAAGTCTCAGCCAGGCCCAGTGGCAGGGCAGCACAGACCTCTGTGGGACATGGTGAAGGGCAGAGTCTGTCTGCTGTGGCTGCAGTGGGGGCAGAGTGAGACCAGGTTGGGATGGGGCAGGAAGAATGCTGATGGCCGATTGGACTTGGTTCTAATTTTGTGGACACCACCAGGGATGAGCTGTCTTCCTTTCCTAGGTGGGGTTGCATAAATCACTCTTCCCGGGCTGGGACTCTGGGTGAGACTACGCAGATGTCCAGACACCCAGGGCATAGGCTGCCACCGTTCTCACCAGGCCAACTGTCTTCCCTCCCACAAGCGAGGGAGATAGCATTTGAGGAACCGCACGACCTCTTCTGGTTTCAGTACCAAGCACTTTCTCTCTCCAACCGGCCGCTGGAGAAGTGGGTTTGGACATTGTGGGGAAGTGTCTGTTTGGCAACCCAACTGGGCCGGACAGCTCCAGGGGGTGGATTTTAGGGGCTATCCCCTCGTGAGTATTCAAACCTTTGACGCTTCGTGGTGAGGCTGTTTATATTCCTGTTTCTCAGGAGTACAGTCGAGTCCAGAAGTGTGGCCCTTGGGGCTTTCAGAGGAGTCTGTGCCTGTGCCTGTGACACTAGGCAGAGCTTTGCAGTTTGTGACTTTCATATTTGAGCCTCACAAATGTTGTGAGATAAGTCAGGAAGGTGTTACGGCCAAGAATTGACATATAAGGGAATTAAGGAGCAGACAAATGGGTGACTCATTCAAGGTCACACAGCAAGTGACAGAGCTCAAGTATCCTGGAGCCAGGCCATGCACCCAGGCAGCCACCCCACAGCCTGCTCTCAGAAACGAGACCAGCGAGAAGAGGAAGGGCATGAGGAAGAGGAGGGGGAGTGAGAGGAGGGGGAGTGAGAGGAGGGGAGGAAGAATGGGCAGCATCGGAGAGGAGAGATGGCAAAACCCTTCATTCTAGTTGTGGGGCCTGGGATGGACCTAGAACCTTCTCCCTTAATCCTTTCCCCCCTCACTCCCATTTTTCCTCTTGGACCCAATAAAATGGGCCTGAGGCTGTGCGGTAGGGAAGGGCTGCCGGGTAACGTCTCTCCGGAGGCGCGAGCTTGGCCCCGGGGGGTGGCCCGGCCTTTCAAAGCCCACTTGTACACTGAGACGCCGCGCAGGGGCGGCCGGAGGGCCCGGGCCAGGAGGAGGGGCCGGGCCTGCCTTTGGTGCCTAGAAATCAAAGCAGCCAACCTGGGGCTCTTTCTTCCCCTCACACTGAGGCACTGTTATTGGCGAGATGAAGGGAGGCAGAGCGGGCCTACAGTCCTCGCTTTGCTTTTGGAGGTTAATGACCCAGTTAGCAGCTCTTGGCTGCGTTTCCGACATTTTGCAGACATCAAGCCCCGCGTCTCTGCCAAGTACATTCTGTTCCCTGGAGCTCATCCAATGCATCTCAGATTACTATGTAATGCGACAAAGAGGGAGAGGAGGTTGGGAGGGGCGGCGGGGAGGGAGGAGGAGCGGGCGCGAGCGGGGAGGGCGGGACGCCGGAGCCGCGGGGCGGGGTAAAGGGGAGGCCGCCTCAAACAGAGCCGCCCTCCTGGACGCGCAGCCCCAAGGTGCTTCTTCACTGCACTACAGCGACCCCGAAGGGAGGGTGCGGAGGGCCCTGGCGTCCAGGCAATAAGAGAAGGCATCCTGCGGCTGAAGCCAAGTCCCCGACCCGGGGCGGGGGTGGGGTGGGGTGGGGTGGGGGCCGCCCGAGACTGGGGACGGGGAGGGCGGAGAGCGGAATGCAGGGGGCGGGGTCGGGGATTAGGCCCGCCCCAAGGCCCCTCCCCCTGCGACGCCAGCTGCTGCCGCAGCCCGTGCGCTAATTATAGACGTGAATGGAAAGCGGCAGCTTTTGAATGATCGTGTTGCTCGCGCTGCCTTTGGAGGCTGAGGAGCAGGTGCTGCCCTGCTCGATACAAAGTGATTCATTTAAAAGCTCTCCGGCACGCACGCACCCTCACCGACCCGCACGGATCCTCTGGCTCTCCCTTACCCCCGCCCTGGAGGTGGTTCCGGAATCAGTTTAGGAGGCCTGGGCCCTGGGACAGAGACTGTGGGGCCTTTCCTGTCTCGCATTCAGCCTTGGAAAATTCCCCGTGAGTGGGAAGAGCCTTGGGCCTTCTCAAGCTGTGGGAAAGCAGCATCTTGCTTTACAGACGGAGAAACTGAGGCTGGGAGAGACTCTGGGATGTACCGCGGGGCACGTGATGTGATGAGTCAGTGCGGAGTTGGGAGAGCCCTTCTTCTCATGGCCTCTCCCTTTCCCTTTCTAAGTTGGAACCTGAGCGGGGTTCACTTCAGTGACATTCATTTCCATGCATGGATCCTTGGCACCTGTATTTCTACTCCTCCCAATCCTGCCCCCATCTCCAACCCACTCCCACACAGAACATTTGCTAGTGCCCGCTGATTCTCAATGGTAGGTTTAATAGTTCCAGGCCTGGACCCTGGGTAACGTGAAAACCATGCTCATTTTCCTGTCACTTATGTGTGAGTCAGCCCCATGTGCCCTCCCGTCAGCATAACGGCGTTGTGAGGAACTCCGGAGGAGGCGAAACCTGGATTTGTCTTCCTCAGCATCCCACATGCGCCTTGGGCTCACAGTGAGCGGAGTGCTCACATGAGTAGCGTGACCTAATCCAAGCCACACAAGCCCAGTAGAACGTCGTGTGTCCATCTCCCAGAGTCCCTGCAGAAACGGAGTGTCAACAAGGGGAAGTGACTTGCTCACCATCATCTGCGGATAAGTGGCCAGCTTGGAAGCCAAACCCAGAACTCCCACCACTGTCCTGCGTTTGGCCAGTACTCATGCTGTGGTCTGCAAGAGGGAGCAAGGATCCACCTAGGTATAGAGAAGTGAACTGCGTATGTCCAGCTGGCCGCTGGCCTCCCCTCCCCATGACCTTGGGTCGCTGCTTCCATGTTTTCACCTCCATCCTAGTCCCTCTCATGAAACTAAGCACGAACAGCTGCTGCCTTCTCTAGGGCCAGACGTCTCCAAGCCCACTCACTGCTTCTGACTCCAAAAAACAAGGCCAGTCTCCTCATCTCTGGGACTTATCCTAGCCCCTCACCTTTGCTGACCACTCTGAACTTACCTCTTTGCCTATGTCTGCCCTGTGCCCTCAAGATCTCCACCAGATGGATGGATAATGAAGTAGCAACAAGTACCGTGCTGAAAAAAAGAAGAGACAGGGAATGGATGGGAAGGATATTTTCATTTTCATTTGCCTCTTAGAAGCAAGGTACTGTATCTTAGTCTTTGTAAATCCCCACCCTGCCCAACACACAGAGTCCAGCCCAATGCACTGAGCTTAGCAGACCCACAGAAATGTTAGTCATAAAACGTTCACATGGCCGAGGAAGTTTGTATTTCCTTGGACCTAGGAAGGCCCTTGTCACATATCTTTGGTAACATAGATGAGTGTTTCAAGAACATGAGCTTTGCATATACAAGACAGGGCTCTGCCTTGATCAGGTGTACAATACTGAGAAGTTGTTTGGTCTCTCTAGTTCTCAGTATTTTCATCTATTAAATGGGCATGACTGCACTTCATAGAGGTTGTGCAGAGCAGTACTTGCTGTGCTGAGCTGGGAAAGGAAGGGACTGCTCCTATGAGAGTGCATGTCTCTACAGTCACTGCCTAGTTTGGAATCCACATTCAGCTATGGAATCTGGGTAAGTGTTTTAACCACCACATGCCTCAACTTCTTCATGTATAAGATGAGGATAATAAAAGTACCTATCTTATAGTGTTGTGTAAATTAAATGAGTTGATGGATAAGGTCTGGAAATAGCGCCTGGCACACAGTAAGTGCTCAGTACAGATGGCTGTCTTTTCTATTGGAATTAGATGAGGGTTGAATGATGTAATACATGGAAAGCCCCTAGCAGAATGCCTAGCTGACACTCTTGTCAGCACCCAGTAATAATAATGACTATTATTATTTGCTTATCTGTAAGAGGGGATTAGGAAAGTTCCCCCCACACGGGGTAGTTCTGAGGATTAACTTAGGTAACATACAGGAACATTCTTTGTAAAACTATATAGGGCTGTTCACATGCTTTATTATTAACTTCACTATTGGGGCGCCAATTCAGTAAATCTTGTGTGTTCACTGTGCTTCCTCTTTGAGATTCAGAGATAAATACTATTCATGCCTTCAAGGTGGGGGTGTGCAGATAAGGCCTAGGATAGGTGTAACTATATAATACCAGGCAGAGGGTGATAAGTGCTCTGATTAGCACAATAAACCAAATGCCATGAGGCATCAGGGAAGGACAAGCAGTTACCCAAGGCAGAAAGAGGAGTTCAGGAATGGCTGCAGCCAGGATACAGAGGCATAAACACAACCTGGATGAATGAGCAGGATGTGGACAAGAGGTGAGAAAAATACATTCCTGGTAAGGGATCAGAAAGAGCAAAGACCTCAAAGCAGGGATAGAAAGGAGATATTTGGAGAATCACAAGCTGGCCAGCTTTCAGAGAACATGGCCTGGCGGAGAAGGGCTGGGGAGGTAAGCCGGAGGCCAGGCAGCAGAGTTCCAGGGAGCCCAGGAGGGCCCTGTGAGCCTCAGTGATGACACGGAGGGAAGGTGTGCTGGGGACAGTCTCAGGATGATGATTCCTGGCCAGACTGCAGAATCCCAGGTAGCAGAAGTGCAAACACAACAGAGGAATGTTTTTCCAGGGTCAGAACTAAAACAGCAGGAACTGGGGTGGATTCCTACTCCTTCATAGCACCTCTCAGATTTCATAATGTATATTTACTTTTGTGTTTCTTTCTTTACCTTGAGATGACAGTATGAGGCTTTACTTTCTTATTTATCCCATGTCGGCCACAGAGACTGACACATAGTAGGACCTCCATAAAGACTTGCTGAGCAAATGAATGTTCCCTTGATTCTGAGGCCAAATGGTCCACCTAAGTGGTCCAAAGGCCATCAAAGGATTCTCTAAAGTTTTTCCTACCATTCGCTTCAGCAAACAGGTGTCCCCAGGATGACAGAGAAGACTTAAAATTTCACTGAACAGGCGAGCAGGACTTGTTTCATGATCTTTCAGATTTGTCTATTTTTAGAAAATAAAATCAGAAAGAACTAGGAGGACAGGGAAAAGAAGAAACCTGGTGCAGAAATAAAATTCTTCCTATAAGTCTCCATCTCTTACTTAGTTACCTTAATTAGCCATCTTCTAGTTTCAGTCCTCTCTTTATAAAAAAAAATTAAAAAAGAAGAGAAGGAAGGGACCAAAGAAAGAGGGAAGAAAAGAAGTTACCCAAGAAAGTTATGAGTGTGAACAACTGGTTTTGATCTGGTTTTGTTGTCTTCTAAAACCCTCTGTGACCTGGATCCCTTCCCAGCTCAAGTTGGGAAGCAGAAAAGAAATCCAACTGGTTTCAGTTGTTCAGGATTTGGGACAAGCATCTGGCTGATGGACGCTTTGCCTGCTCTCTGATCTTAGTCTTCTTTAAAACATCAATGCCTTTGCCTTTCTCGCTCTCTCTCGGGATGGCAGTTTGGTGCTGTGTTTCTTGATCAGAGGCACAGAAGGCCAAAGGTGGAACAAACAGAACCTAGAGGTTATCCGGTTCAACTCGTTTCTGTTATAAATGAGAAAACCAAAGAAAAAAAGAGAGGAAATGAATTGTCCAAAGTCGCCCAAGCTCATTTGTGATGGAGAACAGGACCCAAAGCTTCAAATTGCAAGGTAGGTGCTCTTTCCATACTCCATGATACCCCCTTTAATGAAGTAATGTTCATATGATAACATATAACATTCATTTTTTTCCCTGAAAAAAAAAAGGGGGGAGCTTTGAGAGAAGCAGACCTGGGCTTGAATCTCAGTTCTACCACACTCTAGCTGGGTAACCTTAGGCAAGAAGCTGGATCTTCTCCAGTAACAATAGCCTCATTGCTGGGCATCTATCTTGTGCCAAACTCAGACAAGTTAAGAAACTGGTCCAAGGCAGTGTCAGTTTGAACCCAGGTCTGTCTTATTCTAAATCCCATTAATTTCTAACATGGTCTACACTGCCTCTCTGTGCTTCAGACTTCTCGTCTAATAAAATATGAGATTGTTTTTAGGAATAAATAAGATCAAAAGTACCTAGCATAGCACTCGATGTTCAGGAGGTGCTCTGTAAACAGAGGCTATTATGGTTGTGAACAACACATCCTTAGGTCTAACCATTTTGATTATATTGTTCAAGAATATTAGCTACTATCAATCAGCATCACTATACTCATCAGCCTCCACCCTCCCAGTCTCAGCTTTCCCCTGACGTGTTCTCTCAAGGGGCTGGGTTCCCATCCTGGAAGATCTAAGCAGAACAGGAAAGGCAGGCTGGGAACAGAATCCACCTACTGGTGCTGGAATGCTGAGCAAACAGGTCAGGTCTGGCAACAATGGCTACCTCCATTCATAGACCAGGCAACCAGGTATCCAGGTATAGAGGCTAGTGAGTTGTCCTAACCAGGGGCCAGAGTACAGGGATTTGAGGTGGGCAAAGCCAAGGGCAGATAGATCACAGCTTCAGAAAGGTCAAATCATGGGAACAAAGGTCCAAGTCACCATTTCTGGTAAAAGCAAGACAAGATGTTAGCTAGGAGGAAATGAGGCTGGGTGGGAAGATTGCAGAAAAAGAGCATAAAAACCAGGATTAAAGCAAAATCCAGTTGGAAGGAATAGAGATTTAAACGGACCCAGGGCTTCTGAACATGACAGATGAGTCTTTTTCCCTCTGATTATAAAAACTAATAAATAACCATGAAATCGTCTTGGCCATAAATTGTGGATACATTCATTTGGAGCCAAAGTACCAAAACATTCATGGGAATGATAACCACCAAATTCAAACAGTGTTTTGCTTGGTAGAGAACAGGAGGAAAAGGAGGAGGGAGGACGAGGAAACGGGAGGTGGGGGCTTTAACTATGTGTGTTACATTTAATTTCTTTTAAGAAAAAAGAGATCTGAAGCAAATATGGCAAAATGTTAGCATCTGTTCATTTTCTGATGGTGAGTACATGACATCTGTTAGAGCTTTTCTGTATGATTACATGTTTAATAATTTAAAATAAAAATATAAAGCAATAAGTGTATTTAAAATCTAATAAATTACGTTTATATTAATATGTAATCATGGTAGAAAATCTAGAGATTTTATGAATAATAACATAGGAAGATAATGAGTTTTAAAAGTTATGGTGTTGGCTAGCTGATGTGATATTTCTCAGGTAAAATAGTAGATCTTAAGCCAATGAGATTCAGATAGGAAGTTCATGTCGTGGTAGGTTTGCGTACTGACAGATAATACACGTGTGTTAGGAGGTAGATTTCAGGATTCTTCAAATCACAGTGTCTGGCCAAACATTCCAGAAACATCCAGTTTTCGATCCCTCACCTGGCTGGCCAGAAAGTCCCATTTTAAGAACCAGGCTCTTATACTCTCATATGGAAAGAAAATTTTAAAAGGCTTCTGAACCATCAATGATAATGTTACAAACTTCACAAACTAAAATTCATGGGTGGAAACCAACAAGGCTGTGGAAGACCAAAACAATATCATTAACCACTGGCTCTGATTGACATTTATAGAACACTCTGCCCACCAAGAGCAGAATGCAGATCCTTTTCAAGTGCACATGGCACATTCACCAAGATAGACTACATCCTGGGTGATAAACCTTCTGGGTGTCTCCCATGAAGCAGAGACCTTCAGACCCTCGCTCAGAAACAAGCCTCATTTTACATAAAATTGATGGGCCATCTGGAGTCTCTGACCACAGCATGAACAGAGGAGAAAGCAGAATTGCCTCGCGTTGGGCAACACTCATCAGTAATAACTGGCTGCCAGGCCATTTGGGAGGAGACAAAAGAGCTATAAAATACAGACACAAGAGCCCAGAGCATAGCAGTCCAGGTCCATCCAGTTCAGGGGCAAAGCATAACCAGCCCAGGACCGCCTGAGGCCCTCCTGCCACAGCACACCCAGTGGTGTAGCAGAAAGAGCATGGGAGTCAGCTGAAGAGGGTCTGGGCCTGGCTGCACCACTAACCCACAAGAGGCTGTGGGCCAGACCCTTTCACTTCTCCTTTCTGGGAATTAGCTTCCTCTTGGGCAAAATGGAGTCACTAGGATCTAGTGACTAGGTTTCCATGATGATGTCCGCGTCTACCTCTCTGGGACTATTTTTGTGTTCATTCGAATTCCCCCTGGGTCTTCAAGAAAAGGATGGGTAATGCATGGTGATTTTTGTGCTCAGCGACAGAGGACAGTGTGAGGCATCGGGAGGGCGCGTTTACTTACACGCACTGGCTCATTCCCTCGACAACCGTTGGGGTGCTCAGAAGTCTCCCCAAGGGTTCCCCAAGGACGTATTTACAAACAGCTTCCAAAAAGCAGCAAAATGGCAAAAACAAGCCTTGCAAGAGAAACTCTGTACACCAGACAACTTAATTCCCAACAATGGACCACATGAGGGTGTATAAATAACTAATTACGCTGGACAACATGAACAGCTTTTTTGGATGATTGCAAAATTGGGGAGGAAGGAAATGTGATGGGTATTTATATATTTGGGCTCCAGTCAAAGATTTCATATTCACTCTTAAGCAATTTGACTTGCAAAATTAGCTCAGACTAGAACATGGTCAAACAACTTGAAACTGGCAGCCAGTCTGCTCTCCAAGGGGCTGTTTGTGCCTGTGCCTCCAGGAGACTGGAGCAGAGGACCAGGGATGTGCCCCTGCGGCCTCTGCAAGACGTTCCGGGTCCCTTGTCTCCACAAAGACCTAGAGGAGTGGAGACTGTTGCAGGGTGCGGGGCATTTTTAATAAGCAGTTTCAGTGGGAAGCCAAGCTCTTGTTATCACACAAGCACGTATTCCTGGATGCTCAGTTCCATATTCTTCCTGAATCCCTACTGTGTGATCAGTACTCCGCCAAGTCCTGTAGATACGGAGACTGAATCTCTGTGAGAGGCACTGGGATACCTCACTCACCGTGGTATATCTGGTGCCTACTTCTGCCTCTGGTACCTAAATACCAGGTGTGCTGAAAACTTGTTGGACCAATGAATTGTTGAATGAAATGAGTAGAACACAGTCCTTATCCAAGCAGAATCCTCGGTCTGGTGGATGACATAAAACTGGGCAGTTTTGTCTAACACAGAGCAGGTGGCAATACACGTGATCACCCAGGTGCCAGAGGCTCTGAGCACAGAAGAGACGGAGCAATCAATTCCGACCTTAGGGATTGGCAAGAATCTTCCCTTCCTGCTGCAAGATCCTCACACACCCATTTCCCCAGTGATACTCTCTGCTAAATCCTATTTATCACCATAACATCACTTCCAGATTAGAGCCGGACCTTGAAAAAAGAGTCAGACAAAGAGAGATTTAGAAGAAGAGAATGCCTGGAGGATGGAACAGCATGATCAGAAGAAAGGAAGGAAGGAAGGGGAAAAGTGCAGACAGAAGTGACTGAAATGGTCCGGAGGAGCAGACCAGGGTTCCCCACAAATGACACACCAAGGAAAGGCCACTGATGGTTCTTGAGGGAAAAAAATAAAATTATCAGAGCTGGAACTTAAAAAAGTGGCTCACGAACCTTTCTGAAGGATTGATTGGTGGAAAGAGAAACTTGAAAGAGATCGTTAGGAGGCAGCTAAAGTGTCTGGGAAGAAAGTGATGGGGGTCTGAGCAGGGCAGCTCTGGGTAGGAATGAAAAGATCAAAGACAGGGCTGCAGAATGAGTGAAAGGAATTAGACGTGAGGAGACAGGGGAAGGAGCATCCAGCAAGAACCCTCAAGTTTCTACCTGGGAGTCTGGCTGAAGGGAATGGAGCTGTGAGCTGAGATGGTAAACACAGCAAAAGGGGGAGGAGTTTGGGAATGAAGTAAGAGAGTTTGATATCGACATCTGGTGTTTGAGGTGCTGAAGCGCCATCGGCGGGAACTGAGCAGCAGAAATGAGATCCGGACTAAGACGTGGATTTAGGCAACAGCTGCCCAGAGCGGGTACTGGAGTTGGTGAGTCTTACATGAGAATGCCTGGGACATGCCCTTCCATTTTCCCTGCACCACCGCTCAGCCTGAGCCTCAGACAACCACCCCAGTCTTCCAGGATGCTAGAACCCTCTTTCTGCCTCCTTTGCTGGAAATAGAGCAACAGAGGACACCTGCTTGTCACTCAGTTATTGGCACAATTATAGGCATGGCTCTCACATCCTGGAAAATTGCCTTTGTAAATTTGAAGAGCTTTTTGACAGTCTCTCCTCCTGCTCTGCCCTTTCAACCTGTGTATGTAGCCTGGGGTCACCCAGACTTAATTCTCTCCCACCCCACACTCCAAGTATCCAGAGCACAGTCCCCCCTGACCATGCTGAGCCGTGGGTCCTGATCAAGGAAATGAGGAACCTGGGAGAGGAAAAAAAATAAACAAGAACCCTACACAGAGCTAGAAAAAATTCTCCCCACAGTAGAAATTTGAACTTGACTGACAGAAAGATTATACCCCTAGGTGTTTTCAAACTTAAACAAGGAGGAAACCCAGCCAAGTGTCAGACTGGTGTGGAAGGATTTGCCAAGGTGAGGGGGACCCCACGGTTAGTTCGTCATGACAGTGGACAGAGAGAACATTGCTTCTCACCAGTCGTCCAGGGTCAGGCACCGGGAGGGTGAGGCCAGACAGATGCAGACACGCTCAGCTCTCAAGGAGATTTTCCTTGAAAGAGAAAACAAAGGCAGGATGAGCACTCCACCAGCTGCTTCCTTCGGGAGGCCTGCTGCTGCAGAAGTCGCCCCTCACAGACCTGCCAGGAGGGAAGCTTTGAAATGACTCCTGACAAAGACACGGCTTCAGAAATTCCTAGAATGACTTCCTGCTCGAATCAAAGGAGCGCAGGGAGAGAAGGGGGTCTGCCGTCAGAGGCGAGTGACTTTGAACCCTGGCCCACACTCGATATCCTGGAAAACTTGACTACTTCGGGGGCGAACGGGGATCCTGCCTAGTGGCTGACGATCAGCAGAAGCCATTTGCTCTTTTTAAGGCCCCAGAGGGTTCAGCTTGAGCCTTTCTATGGGAGCAAGGACATCACCACCCTAGGGCAGGACCACAGTACCCCTCTTCACCTCTCAAAGTGTTGCCCATTATTTTCGTCTCAATTTCAAAAGTATTTCTGTCTTTGATGTTGGTATTCTTTTCCTTACCACGGGAGGCAGCAAATTTGGACGGGAAAAGGCCCAAGTTCAGAACCCACCTTGCCACTCGCTAGCCACTTGGTTTCCCTGCTAAGTGTCCTCAAGCTGTCCCGAGGACTAGGTGATATATGCATATGGCGAAGGACTTTGTGCTCTTGGGTGCTCCACACATCAGAGATCATAATCAAGCACTGATTAAGCCTGTTGGTGGATTTTCTTTGACCTCAGTTGCTGCTCCATTTTCTCTGAGGACCACACAGTGACCTCCCTGTTCCAGCTGCCTTCTCTCCGCCTCTGTCTACAATGAAACTGACATGTCCAAGGACCACCGGACTGCTCATCACTTCCGGTCTGTGAGAGCTGCTCACGCTGCTTAAGTTAGAGCAATAAGACAGGAAAGAAAGCAGACTCGTTCCCACCATTGGTATAATCCACAACGAAGCACAGTCAAGCTGATCAAAGAAAACTGGATCAGCCCGCCTTGCCTGGACCATTCTCAAATAAAGGGAGTTCATTCTGACGGATGGGAACTTGGAGCCAGATCGTCCTGGGTTCCAGTCTCCGTGAGCCACTTCGGCTAGGTGACTCCAACACAGGACCTAACTTCTCACAATTTCCTTATCGATGTAATGTAGTTAATAATGATAACCAAGGAAAAGAGTCATCAACATTAAATTAAATGAGATAATAACTGTGAAAGTGTCTGTCACAGAGGAAGTCCCCGAACATATGGGTTTCCTTCCTTCCTGAAAGGGCCAGAGAAAAGAAGCAATAACAACAACAATAGTAGTAATCGCACTTATGACCCAGAAGGCCCCATGCTAGGAGTCTTACCTATATGGCTTCACAACTGTTTTCATCCTCATGTGATGGATGCATGAGCTGAGGCTCAGTGAGCCAAGCACACACCTGGGGCCAGGTGACTCACAGGGGCAGAATCGGGGCTCAACGCAGGGAGTCTGACACTCGAAGCATCGCGCTCACCACCTTGCTGTAGCGCATCCCGTGGTTGTGGGTATTAACCCACAGGGGACCGTCCTGCTTTGTTCCGATATGTGATACATAGGCTTTTTCCCTTTATTACTATGGAATGGCTTTCTAGAAAAAATGCATTCTACTTAGTTGTTTTTTTTAACTATTGCAAATGTGCTTTCCTGTCATTGATAATGACTCAGCTTCTGACGAGCTTGCTAATCGAGTGTTATTTTTCCCCCACCGAAACCTCCTTTGCAAAGTTCACACACATCACGCAGTTATTTATGGTTTGAGGAAGCACATCCTATATGTGTAAACTGAAGAATGTTTATTAAAGTTAGAATTAACAGTGATTGACTTGATTTCACTGATTAGATAATTGGGGAAATGAACAGGTAATTTGGTATTTACAGGAGAAGGTCGGGAGTAGGTTCTGGGAGTGGCCAGCAGAACTATTCCAGAAGACTTTGCTCAGCCTTGCCCCCCAAAACCACCCTACTCTGGAGCATGAAAGGAAATTACGTTCTCTGCATTTGCTTATGGTGGATTCACTTATCTCACAAAAGCTGCACTCTGATCAGTTCTACTTTGACACCTCCCAAGGTGCTGGTGTCTGCGAAAATAGAAACAAACCTCAGCCGGGCCTCGAGGGTCCTCCACACTTGTCTCCCCATGCTGCAGACCACTTCTCCAATACTCTCTTCCACCACATTTCAGGCCCTGCTTTTCCCTAGCTACTCACAGAGTCCTCCTGCCCCTGGGCCTTTGCACAGGCAGGTCCCTCCTCTTTCCACTCTGTGGATGTGCTAGTAAATTTTCAAGACTGTTTAAACTGAACTTCCCCACGTCTATGTCCCAGATACCCTCAATTCGGAATTAACATTTCTTGAGTTTCCCACTGTGTAAAACTTTACTTCCATTTTAGAACTGATCACTGATCATCTCTAGTTACACTGTGTGTGTGTATCTGCTCCCTTCACCAGAGCAAACCCCTAACTGGCAGGGTGAAGGTCACATTCATCTCTGATCATCCTCATAGTCCTTCATCAACACAATTCCTTGTGAAAGAAGCTTTCAGTAAATTTTGGTTTACCTGAATTGCGCTTCTCACACAGCTGAGTGAAATCACTTCCTGCCTATGCTTCAGTTGAGAGCCCACCCCCAAAGGCTAAACCAGCCAATAAACGTCTTCCAAGTGACTGTTAGACAGATCAGGCCAGCCATCTCAGAGAGCCAGAGGGAAAACTCTTCTTTAAGCCTCTGGAGATTTACTTGACTAAAGGAGTCATTCCACCAGAACACGTGATTGTGATTCCTCTTATTATCCAGAGTATGAATAAGAATCATTTTATTGTGATAAATTAGTGGCAGGAGTCATGGATTTATAGAAAGGAAAATTAATAGCGCACAATTACATTGTATTTATAGAATCTTACTCAGGCATTCTTTGCACATACTCTCCAATAATAAGAATTTACTCTGTACTATTTTACAGTTGGTACATCAGTGTATGATTTTATCCTTATAGCAACCCAGAGAAGCTGGGCTCATTGTCAATTTACACATAAGAAAATCAGGGTCCAAGCAGGCAAAGAGATGAAGAATTATTTGGTGCTAGAGTTGGGTCTCAAACTCAGGACCCCTGACTATATGCTGGGTTCTCTTCTCCCAGGCATTGTGCTATAGACTGAATGTTTGTGTCCCCTCCACCCCCAAATTCATATATTGAAACGTAATCCCTAGTGTGACGGTATTAGGAGGTGGGGCTTTTGGGAGGTGATTTGGTACTGAGGATGGAATCCTCATGAACGGGATGAGTGTTCTTATAGAAGGGGCCCCAGAGAGACCCCTTAACCCTTCATCCATGTGAGGACACAGGGAGACGACAGCCATCTATGAGCCAGGAAGAGGCCCCTCACTAGAGACTTGTTCTTGGTCTTCCAGCCTCCAGAACTGTGAGAAATGAATGTTTGTTGTCTAAGCCATCCAGTCTATGGTTGATTTGTTACAGCAGCCAGGACGGACTAATACACACTACCAAGGGCTTCAGAAACCTCCCAAGGTACACCTGTAAGGTGAGCAGCCTCCTCTCCAGGCCTGGGGGTCCTTGTCTGAGGCCTGTGTATATACTATTTGTGCCACTCCAGCCTCACTTGGGCAAGCACACTTTAGGACTTTCAGTGCTACTTTCAGTGCTGTGGAATTGCAGACCCCAGGGTGTTTCAGCATCCATGGTTCTCTAGGCCTCTGATGACATCTCAGAGCCTTATTTCCAATTTTTCTCTCCAAGTCCCCTACATTCAAGAAATAACATTATGCCCTTACTTTCTGAACCACTCCTCCCTCTCACCTTCCCTCTGCATGATGAACTGCCTTCCTCTCTCAAATACCTTCCTTTACAATGAAATTAGTGACAGAACTGTACCCAGAGGAGGGGTTGTTCTCACTGAGCTAGATCTCCATCTAATTTAGTAGAACATCAATTTACAACATAAGCTCCTCGGCTGCCTAGAATATAGCTTAGCACGCAGAAGATGCTTCATACATATTTTTGTCGAGGGAAGTAAATAAATAAGAAATAATAGTATTAATACACATATTATTTAGAGTTGTGGAGGTAATCACCATCAAGACTAGAGCAAGGATGGTTTGAAGTCATTGCCTCTGAGTAAAATGACTCATGCAGGGAAAGGAATGAATCAGGAGTCTATTGCCTTTATAATGTGCCTTCAGGGAGGAGTCAGCCTAGTCCCCACTGAAGTCTTTCTTTGGCCTTTCTAGCTGTGATAACCACACCTTCCCCATCTGAAAATTAAAAACCACTCACTGGGGAGCACGAAGTCACCCCTGTTTTTACCTGCAGTTGCTTTTACCATGTGGCTCTATTAACCTTAATAAAAATCCAAACACTAAGTATATTTTACAAATCAGTCAGCTTCTATGCTTTGCCACTGGTGGTTTCTGGATTGCATCATAAACAAAAGCCCAAAAGCCTCCAGCAAGAGTTCTTTCTTCACTCTCCTTCCTGTAGCCTAGAACAACGCGCCGAATGGAAGAAATAAACAGACGCCAACAGAGAGGAACACAGCCCTTTCACATGCTCAACGCTGTTTCTTTCAGAATGGTTACTAAGTCCTTTTCCCATCAATCTTCTCATGAACCTATGCCCAGAGTCCACTGAAGTCCCCAGCTACCCCACCCCTCGTCTCCTCCCGTCCACCGTGAGTCTCAGGCCTCCTTGGCCCTGGGACTTCGCTCTCAGCACCCACAGACCGAGCCCAGGACACATCAGATTAGCCTGACGCTGAGGCTGAGCAAGGACGGCATGCCATACTGGAGATGGCACAGCTTAGGCCAAAATAAACGTTTAAGCCTGAAATGAAAGAAGAGAGACAAAGAGCTGCAGGTAGGAGGAGGGTGTGTGCTCCAAGCCTGCTTCTGCTGCCCAGTGGCTGCGGGTCCCTGAACGAGTCACTTCTCTGGACGGCAGGCTGCTGCTCCCCGTGAGATGGGGACAAAACCCTGCCTTGTCAGCCCATAGGGTGCTGGTGATCAACGGGGGAGATCCTGGGTGTTACAACTGGGGGCGCGCTGAGGCTCTGTATATTTTGAGACCTTTGTTATCATACATTGGGCTGCAAAGAGGAGGAATCGTTTTATTTCCCCCTGGTCTGGAACTTTGAGTCACAAAGCAGCTAAGTCAGCAGCTTTGGGGCAGCCCTCAGGGAGGAATTCTGGCCTCTTGCCTCCTGTCCTACTTGTTAAAATCCAGCACATTATTCTAGAATAGAATGCATCATATAGATGTGAGCTTTAATAGCAAGCCCAGAGGGGCCGCGGGCTGTAATCCAGGCCCTCCCCGCAGGACCCCAGAGCACAGCCGTGCTGACTCCTGTGTTCTCTCCTCGGGCTTCACCTTTCAGACCCAGATTCAGAAAATGGGCATTGAAGGCCTACTGCTTCTGGGGGAGATTCACGGCACTTAGCTGAGTCCCAACAACTCTGCGAGGCAGGTGTGCCTCTCACCCCATTGTCAAGATGAGGACTGAAGCGGAGAAAGACGAAGTGAGTTACTCAAGCCTGCCTGGAATTAAAGGCCCAGATCTCCTCTGTCTGAGCTCCTGGGCTTCGTGGTGACCGGACCAGGAAACCAGCTATGGGGGATCAGAACCGAGCTCCAGGCTAGGCTGGGCCAGAAGTGGTGAGCCCACCACCACCCTCCCTTCCTGCAAAGCACTTGCTCTCCAGGGGGTTCTAGAGGCTTCCAGGAGGGCCTTCTCTAACCCAGCTGCCAGCCTAGGGGAGACGTCCAGAGAGTCTGTCTTCTCCGGTCTGTTCCTGGTTTCTCCACTTGAGGGGGCCCTTGCAACCCAGGACCTGGGCCTAAGGGCATACAGCCAGGGACTGTGACACCCAGGACAAATCTCCAGGCTCTCCGTGTGGCAGGGCACCCTCTCCAGGTGGTGCACCAGCATCAGTCTCACCCAGGCTGGGCAGACACGGCTCGTGCAGGTTCCCAGCCGGCCAGGGCCTCACCTGAGAGCACCCCAGTTCCCTGCGTGTACCTGAGGACCATTACTATAGGTTCTAGAAGGGTCTTTTGGTCTGTGGGCAAGGTAGGACTCAGGAGAGAGGGCTGTCATCCTGGAGGTGAAGCAACCGCCACATTCTCTAAGGATTCAGGAGGCTGCGCCATCTTTTTCTCAGAGTTCATTCTACTCTCTGGGCACTTGATGTAGATTCCTGTTAAGGATTAGGAGACACTGGCTCTAGACACCCTTATGCCAGGAATCTCACTGAGTCTCTGAATCTGGAGGAGGCCCTGGAGGCAAGGCTGGGCTCCCAGATAGCACAGGCTGCTCCCCCAGTGGAGGGTGTGGGTGTCCCCACAGGCCTGGCAGAGGGCTCTGGCCTCCTCTCTCCAGGTGGCTCCCCTTTCTACAGCTATGCTTCAGGGCAGCCCTTGGGCTCTCCAGCTCCCACCTGGGCCACAGGAAGGGACATGAGCCTCTGAGGGCTTGTAGCTCACAGCTTCCTCCCACCTCTCCGACCACGGCCGGGGACTTCCGGGTCTGGGTTTGAGGGAGTCAGTCTGCGGCTGTATGACCTTAGGCCCAGGTCCTGGGTTGTAAAACAGCACTGAGGCCTGGGCCCATCACCTGGGGCCAGGCACAGCTAGGAAGGGCTGAGGACCGGAGGGGAGCAGCTCAGGGCTGCTGTGGAGGAGGACGGATGTGGAGGGGATGGGCAGAAGCTACAGCTTAGGCCCCTTGTATCCTCAGCCTCTGGGCCTTCAGGGAGGAGCAGCTTGGCCTCCATGGCCCCTGGCGGCGGCTAATAAGGATCTAAGTCTGACACTGGCATTCTGAAAGGGCCACTGGATGCAGCCAGGGCAGGCAGGGCTCCTGGCTGGGACTCCGTACGCAGGCCATGGAAGGGATCTCTGGGGCCGGAGATGGGCAGGAACTGCCCCTCAGCAGGGTGAAGGCTGCAGGGTTGGGGCAGGAAAAGGGACAGTCATAGAATTTCAGGCCTCAAGTCTGAGGTGTCTTTGAGGGTTCTGGGCACCAATCTGAACTGGAGGCCATTCAGAGAGAATCCATGTATCCTCCAGCACCCAGAGAGAGGGAAAGGATTGGGGAATGCCTGGAACATGACTGGACTCGGTTGGAGGCCTACAGGAGTCACTTCCTTCCCTGCAGTCTCTGGAAATAAGCCCACAGGTCCCTCATTCTGGGCTTTCTTGGGTCAAGCAGGAGAGGTCACTGCTGGGCAGGGTCCTGCCAAGTTCTCATGGCACAAATCCAGGAGCTCACAGGTGGAAGGACCAGACTGTGAGAGTACGACTTAGGGCAGCTGTCCTGGACAGACTGGGAGGGCCTGGAAGGGTCAAGCAACAGTTAACCCCTCCCACCTCCGTATCTCTTCCCCCAAAGGCTACAAGAAACCCACTTGTCAGGAGAACACAAGTCTAAGCAAAGGCAGAAAACTACCCGGCCGGGTGGTAAGTCAGGGAGGTCCTGCGGGTCCCAGGTGACAAGCAGAGCATGGCTGTGTGACTGGGGACAAGCTGTGAGCAGAGATTCTGGTAGTTCTGGGCGTCGGGGGACCTGGGGGCAGGTACAGTTCCCACACCTGGGCCAGATTGGGGGCAGGCTAGCTCCCACTAGGATGGGGAAGAGAAGTCAAGGATATTAGCTGGAAGACAGGATTCCATTCCAAGAGTTTTGAAGGCAGGATCTCGGGTGGAGGAAGAGCAAGACTGGACCTAGGTTCTAAGGGCAGGAATCGCAGCACCAGGGCCAAAGCGGACGCGCAGCCACGCTGCCTTGGGCTTATTTCCCAAAGCGACTGACCCAGGGCTTCTTAAACACTGATTTTTTCCTTAATAAAAACAAGATTCGTGTACCACAGTAACTAGAGCCAGGCTGAGCCTTTACCGGCTCTATGTGGAATCTGGTACAAGTTACTGGAAGGAGGCTGGAGAGCCAGGAGGGGCCTGGGAGCACCCACCACTAGATCCCTGCTTGGCCTTTCATAAACCTCATCGCCAGCTTGGGCCTTAGAGACCTCATGAGTGAAAGGGGGTGCTGGGTCACAGCAGAGCTTTCCAAACTGTTGTCTGTGAAGCCCAGCAATCTGAGCAGGTGCCCATGGGCCTTTATGGGAGTCAGACAAGGGAGACCAGAAACCCCCTACCCACAGCTGCCTGGAGCACTTCCATTTTTAAGTTTGACACATTGGGTTTCCATATAAGATTTTACAGAGAAGCCACAACAAGAAAAGGAATGAAAGGAAAGGAAAGGGGGAAACAAAGAATAGAAAAGGAAAGGAAAGGAAAGAAAGAAGAGAAGACAAGGGTTCTGAGCTGGAGGATCTCCAAGCTGCTTCGGTCTCATTCTTCTCTGACTCACCACGATACTCTTCTGCCCACATTTTCCAGAACCACTTCTGTTCCTTCCTGCCATCCTCTCAGGGAACAAGCCATCCAGAAGCCCAGAAAAAGCCACTGGTTCGATCTCATTTCCCAGCTCAGAGGAGGGCTGGCGCACAGAGGAGGAAATTGGGGGGTTTATGTGGGCTGGGAGGGAACAGATTTGATGCCCTGAGCTGTAAATCAGGCTCAGAGGTTTGGATTCCTTGCTGTGTGACCCTCAGATGCCCCCTCCACTCCAGACACTTGCGCGCTAACACCCAGGCTGTCCCTGGAAGCCGGGCCCACTCTGACGAGTTGTTTTGATTTTTCAGGAAAATCTACTCAAAGCCAAGCCTTCCCTCCCAAAAACAACACAGGCAGGGATTTTCGATGTGCTGAGAGATGAAGGGTTTGGGTCTCTACGCCACGGTCCAGCCGGTGAGACGCACAGACAAGATCCACACCTGAGACAGCACCTATGGCTCCTCCCTGCTTCTTCTCTTTGCTCTACACACCTCCCACTCTGGCCAAGGCTCTGGGCTTCCTGACATATTTTAAATGGCTTTGCTCTCCCACTTGCCAACCTGACAACACCCAGCCCACAGGTCCAGGAATTCCACAATTGCTTGGAGATGTGGCAAGTCCATCTTGAACTGGGGGCCTCCGTCATGGGCACACACACCACTCAGAGAGGGCACTCTGCTGCCCCTCACCCAAGAGGAGGATTGGTTAACACCATCTGAGCCTGTCGGGTAGCAGGGTGAGCTCTAGGCCAGGAGTCAGAAGAGGAAATCCCTGGAGCCAGCACCCACGGACCCTCCCTCCCTGTGAGGGCTGGTGACTCAGTTCCTCTTTCCAAACCTGTTTCCTCACCCATGAAATGTGGGAGAGCCTTCACTCTCTCAACCAGTATTGACCACATGCCTGCTCTCTGGTGAAGTGGTTCTCCCTGACCAAGTTCACAGCTCAAGGGATGGCATGGAAGCCCCATCAGTGGAATTCACTCTGGAGTCAGCAGGGTATCTGATGTCAAAGGCAGTCCTGCCTCTGGAAGGAAGATGAATGAGAGGTGTTCTCACCCCTCGTAAGCTCGCAGTGCAGCGAAGGGAAGTGTGATGGCCAAGGATCACCGCCTAACAGCGTGGTGAATGCCCCGTTAGCTCTTCCCTGCTGTGACGTGGGCACAGAGAGGCCGGTCCTCCAGTCTGTGCCCCTGAAGAAGTCACAGCTCAGTTGAATTTTGAAGGCTGAGCACTGAGCAGGGAAAGGGAGATGCAGAGAAGAATACGAAAAGGAGAGAGTTTGGTGGGCTGGAGGGTTTCAAGTAATTCCTGGAGGACGAGGCGCTGCGGGGTGAGAAGGGCAGGCAGGGAAGAGGTGAGGTAAATCAGATCTCCTTGTGTTTCAGCGTCTGGGCTTTGCTCTTTCCTTCCTGTTGTCGTCGTTTTCCTGAAGGCAATGGGGAAATGCTGCAGTGCCGGAGAACACGATCATCACGTTCGTATTTTAGAAATCGAAGCTGGCTGTCTTGTAGGGCGTGGTTTGGAGAGGAGAAGAAGTGGAAGGCGAGGAGATCACTCAGGAAACAAGTACGGGAGGTGATGGTGTCGCCACCCCTGCCAGGCAGGATGGGAGTGAAAGAGGACGCAAACTCGAAGACTAGAGTAAGGGCTGTGAGTAGAGGAGCCGTCTCCATTTCTGACTTTCTAGGACTCGACAGCTAAAGAAGTCTGCCCGCACGCACTCCACCTCCCACTTTTCCCCACCCCTCCTCCCACCTCCCACACACCCCGAAGTCTGGCCGGACCCTCCCACTCCCAGGCTGGGATAAGAGGTGTGGCAGCGGGCCCAGGAGTCCCCGCCATCCTCTCCCCCAGCACGTTCTGCTGCCTGAGCAGTTGGCTGCCGCCACGAGTGTTAATTGGAGAGACATCTGAAGTGACCAGACTGGTTACTCCGCAGCCACGATAGACACACTCCATCTGCTCCAGCAAGGCGCGTCTCCGGCACACAGGAGGCCAGCTCCCTTCCCTGAGCCCGGGACTTGTGAGAAGCGAGCCTCACAGAAGTTAGATTTATAGGCTTTCAGACTGAAGACCCCCCCAGGGAACACTGAGCCCAAGCTCTGGTTTGATGAGAAGAAAACTTAAGGCCGAGCGTCTCCCAGGGTTACTCTTGGACTCAGGGCCAGGAGGTCTGCCCGCCCATCCTCTGTAGGGCACTGAGCTTCTAAAATCGTAAGCTATAGGGAACTATATTTAGTACCTTGTAATAGTGTATAATGAAAAAAAATGTGAAAAGGAATATATATATATATATGTGTGTGTGTGTGTGTGTGTGGTGTATGAAACACTATGCTGTACGCCAAAAACTAACACAACATTGTAAACTAACTATATTTCAATTAAAAAATTAAAAGTTGAAAATTAAAAATAAATAAATAAATAAATAAAATAAACAACAAGGTCCTACTGTAGAGCACAGGGGACTCTATTCAATATTCAATACCTTGTAATAGCCTATAATGAAAAAGAGAGTATGAAAAGGAATATATATATATATATGTATAACTGAACTCATATGCTGTATACCAGAAGCTAACATTGTAAACCAACTACACTTCAATTTAAAAAAATAAATAAAATACAATAAAAGTTTAAAAAAATTTAAAAATAAAAATAAAATCATGAGCTGACCAGAATTGTGCCCGCCACAGACCTGCTCAAACTGTCCTCTAACTGGTAAATGTCATGACTAGACTTAAGGATGAAATTTTCATAGAACCCATTGATTTCTTCGAAATGTTTTATTTAAGTTACTCTATTATCTAGCTGGAAGGGACTTAAGAAATAGTTCAGTCCAATGACATTCTCACTGATATTTGCTTATTTAGTGTTTGTTTTGTTTTATTTTAGTAGCAGAGCCTTTTTCAGATGATGAAGCTGAGGCTCAGAAAGGAGACACTTGGGCAAGATGACATTAGTGAGTAAGTAGCATAATATGGTTGGAACCAAGCTCTTGGAACCCCAAGCACATATTCCACTTCTATCATCTTGTTTGGTCTTCCTAACAACTCCCACTGTTGCCCACCCCCGGGCCCACCACTGATGGGGACAGGGAGGAGGAAAGCTCCATGATGAATAAGCGTCTGTCTGATCTTAAGCTCTAAAATCTTCCAGAACAGACTCTTTTAATATTACCTAATAGTGGCATGGCATTGTCTAATTATTTATTCAGTCTCACACATATAATCCAATGTTCACTGTGAAGAATGTCGTGTATGCCCATTTTACAGAAGACACGGAGAAAAGAGGAGTGAATAACCACACTGTCAGCAAGAGGGAGGGCCAAGAGCCAGCTGTGTCAGTGCTCGGGCCCCACCAGGGGCCCCTGTACCCAGGAGCTCCCGCTCATCCTGACAGTGCCCACACTCTCCTCAGTCGCCTTTGTAGACTGAACTCCAGGGTGAAGGGCGAGAGCCCCAGTTGCTAAGCCGCAGCGTCACATATAACACTGCCACTCCCTTGATCGTAGTTCATCAACGGGGAGATGGAGGTCATCAAAGAGGCTAGTCTGGGACCTGCAATTAACTTGGAGCAAAAACTTCCTGAGGAACCAGCAGCAGTTGGAGGTCTCAGTGAAGAGAAGAGGGACATCTCCTTCCTGAGAATCACATAACACTGGGATGCCCCAGCATGGCCTCCTCTGCAGCCCTGGTGCTGAGGAGGTAAGCAGGTCTGCCATGTCCACCAGAAGGACAAAAGTGAAGCTGTGTGGCCCGTCCTGACATCAGCAGGGTCTGCAGTGCGGTAAGACTGGGTGCTGGGAGGACTAACTAGGTGCTCGTAGAAGGCCCTGGTCATTGTGGGCGCATCCTCCATTTGGATGGGGGACAGAGGACCAAGCCTGGGAGAGACTCGGGACAGGTCATCCCCTTCCACCAAGGACACTTTCAGAATACGTTAAATCTGGCTACAGTGACCCTGAGAGGGAGAGAAAGCTGTGCAAAATGCAGCTCTAAGCAAGACTATGGCTTTTTATGGAAGGGGGCTTCAAACACATCCTAATTTAGCCTATTTTTGATCATGTGGTGATTGAGTCACTTGGCAATGACAGCTGCCTGATTCTTGGAAGCAGCTAACAACTCTCCCACGACAGTAATAGTGATAAAAATAATAAGAATAGCAGTGGGAGTTATTAGTATACATATATATTCCAATAACTACTATGATTTTAAGGACAGCTAACAGATGTAAACGGTTTTTAGCCTACGACAGTCTCACCGCTCATTACTGCATTTGCTTTTCACAAAACTCATAAGCAGGGCAGCAATGGCAACCACACTCATTTGACAGAAGAAGAAACAGGCCCAGGGGCTAGGAGTGGGTCACCCAAGTCACAGTGAATTAGTGGCAGAGCAGCCAGGATTTGGAGCTGGGAGAAGAGAGGAGCAAAGTTTAGTCATCTGGACCCACCAAGTCCCACAGAAGAGGGGTGTGGATTTCCCTTTAGAAAGGGATGCGTTTTGTCCATCCTCCTGAGCAAGGAGACATTAGAAGGCTGCACTGTTGAATGGGGAGTCAAGACTCCCAGAGACCCAGCTGTGTATGTGGGATGTGCCTTAAAGAAACACTTTAAAAGGGGAGATTCTCACCTCTGAGCCTTGAGCACAGAGTGGACAACTTTCACAGCTGCCGTGGTCTCACCTACGTGACAGATGCCAGAGAACCAATGGAACAGAATGAACAAAAGGCCGTGTAGATGCACCTCCGGCATTGCTCCTAAATCACGCTTACTGTCTGCCTTGTCTGTCGGCTCCTGCTGCTCCGATATGAGAACCTTCTTGATGTCCAAGACTTTATCTTTTCTTTCTGTGTCCTCAATGCCGTTTACACTGCCAGGCACACAGCAGTGTGCGGTATGTGCTGAACTCATGTGTGCATAGAGGAATAAATGGGTACGTCAAGACGCAACTGACTTGGGACCTGGGGAGACAGGAAATGCAACTCAACTGAGATAACCTGCTCCTTGGTGCCAAGAACTTGGTCTCTGTGGATCCTTCCCTATCGGACCTCTAATATGTATTCTCTCAGAAAGTTCAGTGAGAACAAAAACATCATGGAGTCTGGAAGACGAAAGGTTAAATAGTGGCGTAAGCCCCAAGGCATCACTATCAGGCACTGCTTAATAAATGCTGCATAGATGTGCCCCCACCACACCAGGCCTGGCAACGCAGTGTTGCGAACCTGCTGGAAACCCAGCCACCTGAAATGACGCCCTGTCGCAGTTCCAGCCCACCTGGCTTCACACAGACAACAGTTTTATTCTAGTTCTGGGACTTCACCCAAAAGACTATTTGATTTAAATGCAAATACCCCAAAGAGGGCATTGGATTTAAATTCAAAAGCATAGCAGGTATCTACATGTGAAAAGCTCTGTGTTGGGTGCCCAGGGGATAAGACAACTAATCTGATTGGTCCTTGCTTTCAAGGAGTTTGCTATATTATGAAAGACAAGATAGTACCAGGCAAATAAATAAATGTTAAGTAGAGAATATTAGTTTCCTCTTGCAGCTTTAAAAAATTACCACCCACTTAATGGCTTTAACTGACACAAATCTATTGTTAGACAGCTAGCTCTGGAAGTCAGAAGTTTAAAATGGGGCCGCTGGGCTGCGTTGTTTACAGATGCTCCAGGGGAGAATCTCTTTCCTTACCTTTTCCAGCTTCTAGCGGCCAACTGCATTTCTTGGCTCCCTGCCTCCTTCCTCCGTCTTCAAAGCCAGCGGTGGAGCAGCCTCTCTGCTCTCTGACCTCCTGCTGCTCTTTTATAAGGACCCTTGTGATTACACTGGATCCACCTGGAGAACCCAGGATAATTTTCCCATTTCAATCAAGATCCTTAATTTAAGAACATCTGCACACTTCCTTTTGCCAGGTGAGATAACATGATCCCAGATTCTGGGGATTAGCACATGGGCGCTGCCCGGGACCATCATTCTGTCGAGGACATAAAGGAACAGTTAGAAGCTTTGGGAGGACAAAGAAAGCCACGGTGAATTCCAGCAAGATGCTTGGGGTCAGAAGGGCGTCACAAAGGAGGCAGCATTTGGATTGATCCTGAAGGACAGGTAGGATTTTCTAGGGCAAGAAGACCAAGGAAATGATGACAGATAATCGGGTGAGAGTGGAATATAAGATCTAAGAATATAAGATACAAGATCATGGGAGGGAAGCAGTGGCAAAAGAGGCTACTGGAATCATCAAGGCCAAACTGAGGATCGCTGCCAGTGCCCCGTGAAACCATTTGTGTTCGTTTTTTTAAATTTTTTAAAATTTTTATTTAAAAATTTTTAAATTTTAATATATCTTGATTGAAGTATAGTCAATTTACAATGTTGTGTCAATTTCTGGTGTACAGCACAATGCTTCAGTCATACAGGAACATACATTTATTCGTTTTCATATTCTTTTTCAACATAAGTTACTACAAGATATTGAATATAGTGCCCTGTGCTATGCAATAAAAACTTGTTGTTTATCTATTTGTGTTCTTTACGCAGGGAGTCCTCAAACATTTTTTAGAAATATCCTGTCCTTCTAACGACAACATGAGGGTGCAGAAGAGTAAGGCAATCCATTTGAAGTTGTAGTAGCCAGACCAAAAGATGATGACCTAAACCACTGGCAATGGGGCTGGAAAAGAGAGGGAGGTATAGTGACACTGAAGAGCTAAATTACATATAGAAGGAGGAACCTGGCAGAAACAGAGCTATGAATACAATAACTTGATACCCTTGTACTAGATGAACCATTAGCCAAAGTGTGTATAGGAAAAAGAGTTTTGGGAGAGGAAGGGAGGGCTTCAGGTTAGGACATGCTGTTGAATTCAAGGTGCCTGTGGGGCATCACAAGTGGAGATGCCAGCAGGTCGGTGGGGGTTCAGAATTGGACGGTCACTTACCACTGGCGGCCACGCATCTGTCTGGTGCAAGGGTCACGGCTAACATAAGTTTTTAAATGAGGTGCTGAGAATTGTCATCATGTGGCAGAAATTCCAGTTCTCAAAATCAAAGGAATCATGACAAGAAGACGCACTGCCACCCCTAGGCTAGCGATTCTCAGACATGACGTTTCCAGGGGGCCACAATGAGGGAGCAATTGTGCGTGCTGTCTTCAAAGAAACAGGAACAGAGCCCCTGTGTCCCCGTGATCAAAGCCAGCCTGTGCAGGGCTCAGGCTGTGAGCAGAGGCAGGGAAGAGTGGGTGAGAAGACAGAGCTATCTGGGGGGGGGGTTCCCTCCCCTCCACATGTATGGGTTTCAACCCAACCCCTCTTCTACTTTCCTGCCTCCATGATCGATTGCCTCTCCTTCCACTTAGATTGCTTTCTCTCTTTCCCATCAAGGGAAAGATGCCACTTCCTCTGCAAAGCCTTCCATGATTCACCTGTAAGGACATAATACTCTCTCCCTACCACCAGTTATATTTTTAAATGATTTCCTGCCTGTAGTATCTAGTATAATCATCTGTGTTAATAAGTATTGCAATCAGTATTATAACATTTTTGTATTTAAGGCTCTCTTCTCCACCAAACTCAGAGTTTCTTGAGAGTGTAGGTTTCGCCTGATCCATTTCTGTGAGCGCTAGCCCCTTATAACGCCCTGAACACCGTCAGTGCTCCTTAAATGCAGGGTGAATGGATTAAAAATAGTTGGTTGGGCACTTATGTTATCCCTTCCTCTCTCTCCCGCCCTTTACTAAACAGACTTTGTGTGACATCCTTGTGGGCAGGGGTCCGTTCTTACTAAACTCCCAAAGCATCCCTTATGGATACTTTTCACATGGCTGGAGCTCAGCCAATTATTATTGAACTCAGTTGTGCTGACGACTTGGACCATAGTGAAGAGACCTAGAATAGCGCGCCCTGGGGCATAAGCCTGCTGAACCAGTACGCATGAGACATCTTTAGGGCAGGAACTCTGCCTGTCTGATTCTCAGCAGTAGCTCCGTATTTTGTGTTTGTCATATTCTAGGTACTCGATAGTCACTGAGTGTTTGACTACCTATAAGACAGAAAAACAACAGAAAGTAAGAAGGATGATTTCTAAGAAAATTCTCTCTCTCCTAACTGTACAACTGTACATTTCATTCTGCATGCCTTGGAAATTCTGAAAAGAAATAGAAATTTCAGTTCCCGTCATTACTGCAATGGCTTGTTCTTTGATATATCGTTGCATTTTCTCAGGGGAGGGTATAGCTCAAGCGGGAGAGTGCATGCTTAACATGCAGGAGGTTCTGGATTCAATCCCCAGTACCTCCTCTAAAAATAAATAAAATAAATAAACCTAATTACCTCTTCCCCCTTAAAAAAAAAAAGAGAAGAAAAAAGAAAATGCATTTTCTCAAACAAAATTTTAAATAAATTTTTTTCAATTTAAAAAAAGAAAAAATGCATTTTTCACTTGATTCTGCAACCATCTGTGGGGGAGGGGAAATTATAGTTATCTTATTGTACAAGTCAGAAAACTTAAAGCTCAGAGAGGTAACGTGATTAGCCCAGGGTCACAGAGCTGTGGCCGAAACTCCGGGTCTCTTGATCCCAAGTTCTATGCTTTCCCATTAGACCTCACAGAGTCTTAGCCCCCAGTCAGGTAAAGCTCGGTACGTGTGAGAAACAGTGCGTGTAAGACAAATTCTCCAGTCTGCGGTTGCTGCCTCTCTCATGCAGGCTTTAGCAGGTGCATTCACTGGGCCATTAAATTCTTTTCTCTATTAATGCAAGGTCAGTCCAACCGTGTCAATACTCTGGGTAGTGAGGCCCAGGGTCTCTGGCCACAGAGGGTGAGAACGTAACGGTGGAAAACATAAGAGTACTTAGGTATCATCCACTTTTAGCTCATTTCCCAGAAATGGAGAAACTGATGCTCAAAGAGGAAGTAACTTTTGAGTTTTCCCAAATCCAGATCTAATTTAAGTCATTGTACCGTAACTTCTCAGTGTCTCACAAAGACACAAGGGCAATCAAAAGTGGATTTCCTGTTTTAGGGAAAAAAATGTGAGCCTGGCCTGCATTTGCCCTGACCTGGTGGGGAAAGCCTGAATTAATGAGGCAACAAGGAATAAGAGGCCCTTATCTCAGGGAGTTGAGGGGAGGGAGCAGTGCAACCCTAGATCCCTCAGAGCAAATCCCACAGCAAGGATGCTATCAGGAGCCCAGGGGGACTGAAGCCACATCCCTTGAGGAGTGGGACAACCTGAGGGTCTCTGCCCCCAGCTCCCCATTGCCTCTCCCTGTGCAGGTGGGCTGGAAACAGGCTGAGCCCACAGGTAAACCTGAGTGGTGCCCCCAGGGGAGGACCCACCCAGAAAGCCCCAGATCTAGCCAGCCTCCAGGGGACACAGGACTTGATTTCTTCCCTAAACTCACTGAAAAAAGACAGTCTCAGTTCCCCCACCTTTTCCTCTGTAAAGCGTGGCAGAGCAGCCAGGGCAATTAAAGGTGATTTCATCACTGACAGACACCAGCATATTGGAACATCACTGTTTTATCTTACTTCTAAAGAAGTAGATCATTTCTCCAATAAACAAGGCAAGAAAAAGGGGTTTTCTGATTTTTGGCATTAAACAGTATTTTCTCCATGAGTGCTTAAAGCGCTCTATACACGGTCATCATTTGATAGTTTATTAGATATTTTCATATTCCTTGTGTCACTTCACCCTGCTAATAACTCTGCAAAGGAGGCAAAACAGGTACTCATTCATT
The DNA here is from genome assembly GCF_048564905.1 of Vicugna pacos. NCBI lineage: Eukaryota > Metazoa > Chordata > Mammalia > Artiodactyla > Camelidae > Vicugna > Vicugna pacos. Next base: position 56,674,780 of record NC_132987.1, on the reverse strand, counting down.
CACCGGGTAGATACTAGGTAATGGCAAGGAGCTGGGCTAGATGCTGGGAAGACACGTGCAAGACATGGCAAAGGGGAAAACAGGCTCAGGAAGATGATGGGATTTTGTCTAGGAGCACAGAGCTGTCCAGCAGGGGAACTGGAACCCAGACCCAGCTCTGCCACGTGGCCATGTCCTTGTGTCCACGTATCTCACCCCTCATCTCTGCACATAGAAACTCAGAAGGATGATCATCTCTCCCTCTTCCTTTCTTCTCCTAATTTACATATTGCTAAATGATGAAATTATACAGTACATAATTCCACAGCAACTCTGCTGCTTAAAAAAAAATTGGGAATGGAGTAATTAGGCAGAAAGGATTCTCAATTAGGCAGTGGATTCTGTTTCTAAAGCAGTAAATGGGGAAGAGATATTTTTTAACTGTCTCTTGCATATATTGCCACAGAATGATTACTGCCTCAGAGAGCAGCAGCCTAGCTCTGAAATGGAACCTTCTGAGCTGGCGTCCAAGCAGAATTTTGTATCTGAGTTTCCTGCCCAGTTCCAGACCCTCAGATTTTGGAGGATCTCCGACACCAAGATAGGCAGTCAGGACCACCACTGAATTCTAGGTGTCTTCTCTAGTTTTCTTTGTTTATTTTGACGTAGGAAATGTAAAAAGAAAAGTCCAGAGGTCTTTCTAGGATCCTTTGTGCTGGGAAGCAACAAAAAAGGATGGAAAGTATCTGAGTTTTCCAGAGCTGGTCCTGAATTCCTGAGCTGCCATCTTCAAGCTGGATGGCCCTGCAGAATTCTACCTCTCAGAGCTTTACTAGGCTAATGAACACTGGTAATTCCAACCCTATCCAAAAATAGTGAGGATGATGGAAAGCAACAGTAAGAGCTGGCATATAGTAGAAATTCTTCCTACTAAAGTTCATTTCTTTCCCTAAAAGGGGATGTTCCCTATGTTCAAATCAAGGTAAGTTTAATAATAATGGGAGGAAAAGGCAGGTTTGTCAAACTGCTATTTTGTCTGTGGCATCAGAGGATGTAACTAGAATCAGTGGGTAGAAATTCAAGTCATATATAGCTCAGTCTAAAAAGATGATTTTTGTAGAACCGTTCAACAGTAGAGCTTTTCAGAAGCTGAGTTTCCCATCACTGGAGATAACCAAGCAATGGTTCAACAACCACTTGGAAGAGATGCTTTAGGAAGAATTCCAGCTGCCAGTTATAGCTGAACAATTTGACTACTTAAGACTTTTCCAAAGCTGAAATTCCGTGATTCTGACTGTGGTCTTCCTTTTGTAGCACGAGGGAAAGACCAACACTGAGCTCATTTGCAAGGACTTGTCTCTGCCCCAAGGAGAATGTGCCCAGATATCTTAACTTTGAAGATCCTGTCCTTCTTCCTCCTGCATTACTGCTATGCACTGGGTTAATACAAACAGCATCTCATCCTGTCCCTACACTATGATTTCCAGGAGACTGTTAAAGAGAATTATAGGTCAAGTTTAGACTAAGAGCAAAGGAGTGAGCCTCCTGTATTCCCATGTCTTTTCATACAAATTAAAATCTGAAAGGCCCCCATAATTATTCACAGTGGGATACTGGCTCTGCTGATGTGTTATTTACTTGGTTGTTCCCTGGAAGATAAATCATCTCTTGGATATGGACACCAATAAGAAGGCCACTATTCATTGTTCCAAATTCTGCATGTTCTGCGAAGGACTACATCTTTGCCACAGTGGCCAGTAAAATCGTCCAAGTGTCTTTAATGGATAAGCCTCACAAAGCTAAATGGATTTGATGCCAGACTCTGAGTGAAACAGAAAACTTAACCAACCCACTGAGGTTGACACATCTTTGTATTTTCAGGGAAAGCGTAGCTTTTCCTATGAGTTTCTTGGCAAGATTCTGTTAGACTGAAATTCATTGGAAGAACATGATGGGATGAGAAACATTGATAAGAATGATCCTTCACATGGGTGCTTACACAGCCATTACTTCCAAACTTGGTTAATTAAAAATGTACAAATACCCCCATTTTATAGTTGGTTAAGAGTTTCCCAGGAAGGAATTACATAATCCACATGTGCGGAACCACGGTATCAGAGATCAGTTGTGGTTTACAAAAAGATCTAGTCCAAATGGCTTAGAGAAATTAGCAATGCTTCTTTTTTGCGTGAAGTTTTTTGTAAAGTCAACCCTCTGTAAAAAGAGGTGAATGTGGGGCTGCTCTGGTGCCAGCAGGCAGAAGGTCAGATTTTCAGTTGAGGAAGCGGAGGCACCCGAGTTAGGAAATGACTCATTTGGGATAACACAATGGGCAGGATTGAAACCGAGACCTTTACCCACTTAGCTGGGAAAGCACGAAGGAACTGGCAATAAAGGAAAAATAAGAGAGAAGCCCAGTCCTCAGACATCTGGGAAGCACGGAGCTCTCCAACCCTGAGAATGCATCCCACACTTCAAGATTCCGGGCCCCAGCTTTCGGACATCTGCTGGAGGGCAGAGGACAAGGAAGGGAACCTCGGTCATCAGGTTTTGAATGTTGACCTAGTCAGACTGACAAGAAGCACCAGACCACCAGGGAAGGACCCCTCCCATAGGAAAGCAGGCAGCAAACCCCCATAGTACCAGACAGGCAGCAGCTGCTCTCGAGGGGCTTCTCTAGGGATGGTGATGCTGTGTTCCATCCTCGGTAAGCTATAGTTTTCAAAGGGCTTTCACATTCACACTTTAGTGAGATCTTCCCACAGTCTGGTAAAGCAGCAGGGGCTGGTGTCATCATCGTCATTTTACAGGAGAGGAAACTGAAACTTGGAGAAGCTAAGTGATGTGGCTCTGGCCATAGTTAGTAAAAGATGGCTCTTGAGTGATAACTGGGCTCTGAGTCCTTGCGTGGTTCTCTTTCTACATCATAACCCCCAGTTGCTTTGGGTGATCTGTGGCAGCCAGAAAGGAAGATGTTAGAGATCTTCCTAAACATGTGCAGGGGACATCTCTGATGTACTGGGAAGGTTCACACCTCCCTTGGTTAAGTGTCACCATATCCCCAAACGGTGACGACCACATGGCTGCCATGAAAACCATAATTTCCTGCTCTTTTTCCTAAATATTACTATAGGGAGAAAGGTAGAAGGAAGTCAGGCAGAGGCACATGGGAGCTGGGATTCTGTGAAGCTCATCAATTTTTAAAGTTCATGAACTTTAATCATGTTCTTCCAAAAGGAAATACAAGACCACATGTCAAATCATTCCTAGTAGATCATCTAAGGGAGCTATGGTTCTTGCTCCAGTTGGAGGAAACACAGCATGCAATTAATGATTAAAGAATATGTATATGAATACACATATGAAATATATATATGCATATTTATGTGAAAATATATATGAAAGTTATATATTTAAATAATTCATAAATAATTATGTATAAACTATATAATATATTTATATATTAATTAATTATATAACATGCATTAAGTATAATTATATTATATCATATATTGAATATAATATGTATTATATATTTATGTATTTTATAATATATGTTTTATATACAGACAAGGTAAATAGTTCCCAAATGCAAATAGTGTCTTGTAGTTTTGGACAAAGGAATAAATCCACATTGATTATGTGTCAGTATTAGAAATTTTTATGATATTATATAACATTGGCCAATTTTATGCTAGGCACTATATTAAAGATTTTGCATATATTTATAACAATAATAATACTAACAAATCCCACATTTTCCATCTAACACTAGCCTTGCAGTAAGTGTGAGGACTTGATCTGAGTTCCCAGGCAGTCCTCTCCTGGTCGCACCTGCACCTCAACGTCTAGAATCCCCTATCCAGTGCTCTTGGACTACATCCGAGCAGCCTGAGGGGGTGACTCACACGGGCTCTCATACACAGCATCGTGTGGAAGGTTTCATTTTGCTCCTTCCAGTTCCTTCTGTTGACTCTGACAGTGAACTGGAGGCACAATCTCCACACTGCCACCGCAAATTCAAGTGCACGTGGCTGTCAAAGGTGCAGACCCCACGCGTAGGTCTACCCTCAGAGCACGAGAGCGAGCTTGGGCTGCCTCCTTTTGTTTCGTAGGACGAAGTTCTATGGGCCCCATATTGGAGCTGCCTGGTGCTCCTAATCCTAACAGATTTTAGTAAAACCTTGTTTCGATTTATTATGAGCATCTTCTCTCCCGAGTTTCAGCATGAGTTGAGGCAGCAGGCAGACCAGAGACTAATGGATACAATGTTCTGAGAATAGCCCCTCTCCTTTCCCAAAGCTCATTTTCTACAGACCTTTGTTAGAGGACCCTACTCTCTTGTCCCTTAGAAACCTCCCTTCCCAGCAGGTTTCTTGGTCACTGCTGCCAATAGGCACCTGCTGATCTGCCCCACAGACCCTCCAGTCCTCCGCAGACATCCGCATCCTAGGATGAACATATGTATATATATGCATATGTATATGTATATATGTATGTTTTATATATGTTTGTATGTATATACATCCACAGATGATAAATTGTTCAATTGTGCCATACTGGCAACTGGAGGATACAATTTAGTTGAATGCAAATAACTGTGAGGTAGATTCTTAGGCTGTCTGGCCAAAGTTGCTTGATCTGGAAAAGTACAAGAAGCAGAGGTGTTCCAGGGACATGGAACGGACAGCGGGCTGTACTGCACATTTTCAAGTATGAAAGCCGCTGATATGAAAGCCATTTCCATAATTCAAATGCTCAAACCAAAGGCTGACTGGACAGCCTGAGCCTGGCTGCGCTGGGATCTCTCGGAGGTGGGTCTTCTCATCTCCTCTTGCTCTCGTTTGCAGAAGCACTAGGACCTGGTCCCTCACCAGACCAACCGCCATCAGCCCGCTTGGAGGTTTTGCTTTTAGAAGGTGAGGCAGAAATTCCTTAAGTGAAGAGAACGAAAGACCACAGATCACTTCCTATGTCTATTTCACAGAGGAAGACACTGTTTCAAGGAAGCGGATGTTTTATATCTGCACAGTTTTCCACTTAGCCTCTGACCTCTTCTATGCTGCTGTAAATCTGGTGGCTGCCCAGCTGTCAGCTTCCAGGCGGCATTTCTCTCCGATGTCCCATTAGGAGGAGAAAAAGTGCGCCAGAGATGAGGGAGACGGTCTCCAGCAAGGTCCTTTTCCTCCTCTGTCGGTGAACAAGGCAAAAGGTGGTAGCATGACATTAACAAGCAGTCGAAGGGAGCGAGGAAGGAAGGGGGTGTGCGTGCCTCTTGAAGAGCTGTCTGTCCAACGATCCTCTCCTCTTGGTGCCTCCAGGGGAGGTGGAATTGTTGCTTAGGAATCGGGTGTGAGGTTGCAGCTGTGAAAACAATTCTGTTCTAAAGCACTGTGTGATTTCAAAGTTCGATGTCAATTTTATCTCCAGCCACCAACAGACTAAGTGACCTTGAACAATTGATTTCTCCCCTTGGGTCTTGTTTGCATAGCTAAGAAGAATGTATCTCTCCCCGAAGCATACGTGGAGTACCCACTCTGTACTGCGCTCGTAGTTGTGTGGGGAGAAGAGGGGGAGTGAGGAAAAAGCAGCACAGAGTCCTTCCCATCAAGTTCTGACTGAACCCCTCACGTCGGACTCTCCCCTCTCAGCTGTGGTGACGCCATTTTTTTCTCTCTGATCTGACCCTGTCTCCCTCTTGCCACCATCTATGTTCTCGCTCTCCTGAACCATGAATACATGTGCCTGACATTTCTCTCTCTCTCTCTCTCTCTCTATATATATATGCAGTCCCTAAAAGCCATCGTTCTCACCTTCATAGCATCATCACAGTTATGATTTTTTCCTTATTTTCATTCTTCAATCAATGGCTATCTCACCCACTTGACTGAACTTTTCACAGAGACAAGGCTCACATCTTCTCTTCACCATTCTTTCTCCAGAGCCTAGCACATTCCCTGATACTGAGCAGGTGCTTAATATTTGCTTGTTTGTTTGTTTGTTTGTTTCAAAAATTTTTTATTGTTGTGTAGTTGATTTACTATGTTAGTTTCTGGTTAAATGAATGAATGAACATTTGGTTTCTAGTCTGCTTTTCAGTAGATTCTCCTTTGGGCTTATGTGGCTCAATTGCCTCATTTCACAGATGAGAAAACTGAATTCCTGGGGGAAAGAAGTTTGCTCAGCATCACCCCGGTCCTTAGAGGCTGAGCCAGCACTGAACACCAGATTTCTGACTCCAGGAGAAGAACACAGGGCTCTCTCCCTGCTGCTTTTCTTTACTCCTGGAGTGTTACTGACAGCGTAAGTCTCCGGGCTCACCAGTCTGTGATTACCAAAAGCAAAGGCTGGGGGGTGCTGCTTATTTTTACTGAAAGTATGATAATAGAAACTCCTACTGGCCTGGTTGCCAGAAATCAGCTTCTGTTAAGGTATCCCCCATCTATCGCTGGGAGTCCCCGAAGAGGAGAGTCACCAGGACCCACAAAGCAGACTGTCTGCAACAGCCGCCATGCACGGGTCTTAATCCTTGCCCCTCCTCCCACCTGCCCATGACTGATTCCTGTAGAAAGAACTGCAGAAACCTCCCGGCAACTCCACCCGCCATTGCAAGAGCATCGAGTTTGGCGTCAAGACTGCTGTCTCCAATATTTCCAGTCTGCAGGCTTCAAGATCATTCCCAGAAGGAAGGCAAGCGTCTTCTCCCTCCCCCATGCCTTCTGCACTGTCCTCTGTGCTGTCTCACAAAGGCTTGCGTAAATCCTCCCGATCCTGCCGTCTCAAGCCCTTCTCTCCAGCGGAGCCACAAATCAGCCTGAGGGCTGGTGAGGACAGCAGGGACCGCTGATTCCGTGCATCCCCTTCCCCAGGCGGGCCCCGGGCCAAGTCTGTGAAGGGTCGTTGGCGAGGACTGGGACTAGGGGAGTGTGACATGGTGTCTCCACCACCTTGGTCCAGGCTTGGCAGTCAGAAGTGTGACTTTTCACCAGGACCTGGGCTGAGGCAGCAGAGAAACTCAGAGGTTTAGGCAGCAAAGCGGATGACCTTGCTGCTCCTCGTAACAAAGGCACTTTTTGGTGAATTCAAAGCACCGCAGGTAAAACTGCCCATGATCTGTCGGGGGCTTCCTTCCTATCACTTTGCGTGTCTCACTAAATGCAGCTCTCTGGGCTTCCCACGGGAGGCCCCATCATACATGTGTTTTATGTTTCTAGCATCTCCTCCAGGCTAACTCAATTGTTTTGATGCTGTGGATTTTGTCCAGATGAACATTTGGCTAAAAATCATATGCCAGTTTGAAGGAAGGTGAAATGGGACAGAGCTCTAGTTGGTTTCCCGTTGCAAGATCCCAGGGAACATGGAGTTTCTCTGATTCCCCCTTCACACCTTCATCTATTTGTTCATTAGGACTGGGGCTGGGATCCGGGGCTACCAGCATGGATGAGACCCAGGCCTTGGCCTCTAGGTGCACTTATGTCCAACTGTGCAGGACACATGAAAGCAGAAACAACTTAGCATCTACCTTGCTACATGCTGAAAAAATGCTGGCCGTAGTGGCGTCTGGGGGAGAAATGGCTAGAATCCAGACATCGGCAGGGCACAAGTCAATTCCAGAAAGATCGGAAATGAAGAAAAAAAATGCCCAAACAGGAAATTGGGTATCATGTGGACAAATAAAGGCGAGGAAACTGAGTGGGCAGCAGATGGCTAAGTAGGGCCAGACATGGGGTAAGATCACTGAACAATGTGTATTTGGGCGGCAACTGAACCAAGGCAGGAGGAACAGGAGAGCCCACGGAGGATCAGGGCACCTCCAGCCGGGGCAGGCCCCGGCGGACTGGGGCTGACATGGCCAGTGAAGCAGAAGGGGCAGCTCACACCCTCTGCTGGACCTGAAGGACCTCGTGGGGCTCTCTGTGGACTCGGCTTTGTTCTGTGACCCCAATTTTACAGTGTTCCAACTTTGGGGGGCAACTCTCAGTCACTTGATCAAGGTCATATTGAAGGAGATTTAGGGCTATAAGTGGGGCCCCCGGACTGCACAGTTCTCCTGGTTGTCTGAGGACGCACAACTCTGCAGAAGGCCAGGCACAGAGAGCTCCCCCCAGAGCCCCGGGTGCGGTGGGGAAGTGGAAACCAAGCCGACATTTGGTGTGTTGTAGCATTCCCAGCTCTGGTTTAACACAAGTGATGTGTTTCGCTCACAAACTGGCACTGAGAGCTCATTTACATTTAAATAAGAGGCTTGTTAATGCCAGCAGGAGGACGCTGTCAATGCCAAGGCTGGCTCAGGCTTGCTGCCAAGGAGTTTCTAAGAGCATTGCTCTAGGAAACTCCCCCAGAAGAGAAGCGAGCATGCCTTCTCATTAAGACAACTCCACCACAGTGACATTTGCCTCGGAGCGGCAAGCCTTTGGCTGGGCTGGAAGCAAGTTGTTGAATCTGAGAAAGTGATCTGTTGCCAAGACAGTCTTTTAGTTCAGTTTGGCTCCACACACACACACTCCGAGTCCACCTGGCACGTGGAGGGTGGCCTGGTGGGGAGGGCGGCGGGCTCCTCCAGTCACGTTGGGAGTTACTAAGAAGCACGTGCAGGAGATCATCTTGCAACATGAAGAGAGGACCTACTCCGTGGTTGGACAGCTCTTCACGTGGGAAGTTTCTTCCTGGCATTGACGGGAACTATGTCTCTTGCAAGGATGGTGCACTCGGATGGCTCCAGATGCCAAGCAGGGAACCCAGAGGAGTGAGACGGACTGTGTATGAAACCCTCAGAAGTGGTTGTGAGTGTCACTGTTGCGTCTAAAGGGGAATGCTCTACTCGGCGAGAACTGGTTTCGGTTTGGCAAACATGGATCTTGTTCTCCTCAGCTGAAGCACTAAGAGGGAAGTCAGGCAATTAGAATGACAACACAATCAGTAGGTACCATCGTGGGCAAGTACAGAGTCCCCTAGGGGCACATGTGAGTGATGGGGGTTCATAATTCAGAATGTAAAGGTCATGAAGGTTCTGATATTTAAGTTCACTCTGAAGGACGAGAGGAAGTTACACAGGCAAAGATGCCTCGGGAGAGAGGGAAGAGCAGGTGTAAAGGCCCTGAGGCGATAGAGAGAACAATGTACACTTGAGAACTTAAAGAGACTTTGTATGGCAAGAGCTTAAAATTCCAGTTAGGGGAAGGATGGAGAGGTGAGTAGGGACTAGATTGTGAAGGGCTTTCCTAGCCAGTAAAAGAGTTTAGGCTTTAATCTAAGAGTGATGAGGTTAAGGAGAGGAGTAGCAGGGTCAGGGTTGATGCTGGCTGAGTCTTTTAAGGGTTAAATACCCTCAGTTCAGATAAAGGAGGCAGCATGGTGGACAGAGAAGAGCTCGGGACTGGAGTTGGAAAGCTGTGGGCTCTGTGAACATGGACAAGCCCCATTTATCCCTCCTGTAAAATGGGAAGAACAGTATTAATGCTGAGGAAATAATGGGGAAAGGCACCTGTCACACTCTTGGCGGTATGGCAAAAATCACAAATTAGGATTAAAATCTTGCCAGGGCTGTTTGACAACTCGTACTGGAAGCCTTGAGGACGTACATTCTCTTGGACCTAGTAATTCATTTCTAACATTTAGCCTAAAGAAAAAAATAAGTATTGTTTGCAAGTAGTTACTAATTTGGTATTCTATTTCGTGTTGGTCAAAGCCAAAACAAAAGAATGTAATTTAAGTGTCTGCTGACTGGATGCACCCTAAGTCCGTCATCCTGCTGAGGTCGTTTTGGCCTTTCAAGATTGGCTCAGGCACTCCTCTCATGTGCAAGGAAAACCCTGTAACCCTGATCCCAGTATCGCTGCTGGTTCTTGTCCTGTGAGTTCCTCCAAAATCTATTTCATTCCCCATCCCTGCTCTGCATTCTGCACCTGCACCTGCAGCCCCTCTTCTGCAAAGTCCCACTCTGCATCACACGGTCCACCCCAGGCACCCTTCTCTCCCCAAGTACCTTGGCAAGAAGCATGGAGCGAGGAGCGCGGTCAAGCTGTCCTAAGGGTTTGGACAGTGAAGGGTTCAGCGGACAACCACCTTCCTCAGCACCTATCCCTCCATTCTAAGCCTTTTCCCATCTTTGTTTTCCAGGATCCCTCATTCTTGGCCTCCTCTTCACCCCTAGGCCACTCTTCCTCCCTAATACTTCTCACATTCATCCAGCTCTCTCCTCCCCAGTTCCTACCCCATACTAACCAGAGACTCATGAGTAGACTCGACTTGGTGTCTTACCTATTAACAGCACCGAAGAGTCTTAAGATTTACCTCCCTTTCTTGCTTCCCCAGTGGTGTCTGTGAGTGGAAAGATACAATAGAAGGATTTATTTCTCCGTTCATACGCATTATTTCAACCTCTTCCCATTTTAGAAGGCCGAAGAAGCACAATCATTGGGTTTTTGTTTTAATACTCTTACTACCCTTGGAAATAATCTAAGTGTCCCCAAATCGAAGGCAAAATAAGTCATGTCACCACCAGACAATGGAGCACAATGGAGAGGTTATGGTAATGGTGAAGAGCAGGTGTCAACATGGGAAAATGTTCAGGATCTTTGGTTAAGCAGAAAATGAAAATACAAAACAGCGTATATATTACAGTTTTATTTAAAACTATGGATCACTTGTTGGTATGCAGGAAAGACTGGAAATTGGCATTACTGGTTATCTCCAGAGTTTTGGTTTTTTTATTTATTAATTTTTTTGTAATGGAGGTACAGGGGATTGGACCCAGGACCTCATGTATGCTGAGCACATGCTTTTACCATTTGAGCTATATTCCCACCCCTAGAGTTTTGGTTTTTAATGGGAGTAATTTTGCTGCTGGCGGCACATGGCAATGACTGGGAACCTATCTGATGTCCTAGTGGGGTGGGAACAGGGTGTTACTGGCGGCCAGTGGGTGGACGCCATGGGTTACTAAACACCCTACAGTGGACAGGACAGCCGTCTCAACCAAGGGTCACCCAGCTCTGAATGGCAGTGGTGCTGGGGTCGAGAAGCCCTCCCCTAGATGACAGGCTTAGGGAATACTAACGCTCTCTTTTTCACTTCCCTTTATTTTCTACTTTTTCTACAATGAGCATGTAGTTCATGTGTAGCTTTTTGTTCATTTTTGTAAACACATTAAGAGAATACTTTCGGAAAAGATCTGGTGCAAATACCTATATTTTTGCTCTGAGCTAACTCACATGAAAGTACTTAGCACAGTGCCTCCGGTTCTTTCACCACCACGGTGACTTTCTCTCAACTCAGTCCTCTAACTTGGGGCCAAGGGGCAGGCAGCCCTGTCCTCAGAAGTAGCAAATGTCTCTCTCCCCAGCGGTGTTCCTTCTCATTCTGCCTGCATGCTCTGAGCCTCTGGGCAGTGTCATCCCACAGCTGACCCAGTGAACCTGCTATTCACATTGTCACGGATGTGGTCCCCCAAGGCATTGCGACAGAACCAGAGGTGCAGCAGGGGTCTGGCCAGAGGAGATGGGGTGCCTTGCACACCCAGAATTCTGGGCTACCTATCCCCCATTCGTGTAGCCATGTCTTGAGGATGCAGTTACCTGGGAGGACCTTTGTCAGGGAATGGTCCTTGTGGTAATCAAAGTGTGTTTGCTTGGAAGTTTAATCACTTGAAGAAGTGGTTTATTGCCCCCACAGACTCCTTGGCCGTGAACATTAGTCCTAATTAGTAGCTGAAATAGTGATGATTTAGCAGAGCCTCTGTATTTGATGGCTGTGGTTTCTGGGCCACCAATCATAGTTGAAAAGAAAAAGGCGCTCATTTCTGCCATGTAATGAGTCGTTCATCCCAATTCCCAGGGAGCTGAAAGGCCCTGTGGGGACCGGGTTTTCCTTTGACCCTAAACCTGGTGGAAACTCAGAGGTTATAGAAATGACTCACACCGTGAGAAAGGTGCATCCCACAGCTGGAAGGGGCTTTGGTTGATTTTTGGGGGGTGGGGAGCGCTGCGCCTCCTTGTGAATGCGTCCAGCTTCTTGCAATGAAAGGAGCAAAATCTCAGAGGGGGCAGTTTTCCTCCTTGCCCGGGGATGGCAGGTAGCATGGACAGTCCTCTGCCACCAGCCTGGCTGGGGGAGAGGAGAAGCGGAGGCTGCTGACTGTTCAGAACCAAGCCCCAAAGTGGAAGCTGACGGCAACAGCAGCCAGAGAAATGTGGGTGCGGCAGGGCTGACAGCTTCCCGTGTCTGGGAAGGAGAGCAAGAGCGGAGGGAATACCGGGACTGAGAGGCTCGGGTTAGACCAGTTCAGCTCTCCATAATCTGCCATGGTGAGGGGGAAGGGACGCCTCCGACCTTCCAGAGGCACACTTGATGGGTGTCCATCCTCTGTGTCTCCACTTTGAAGACATTGCCAGAGCTTGCGTTCTGCTCACGTCTCCATTCTCTCTCTGACAGAAGTCGTTCCCGTGCTGTCCCTGGTGATCTAGTCCCCGTGGAACAGGCTCAGAGTCTCCTGAACTCTCTGCAAACACGGCTTGTTTCCCAGAAGGCAGAGCTAAAAGGAATAGGTCTGCAGGGAGGCGGAGGAACTGCCAGCAGCCCAAAGGTGTGAGGACTTGTTTTGGAAGGAAGGGAGCTCCTGAAGGAAGAGTGTTTACATGGCACAGACTGGTGGAGGGTGGGGTGGGGTGGGGATGTCTTGGCGGGGATGTCCCGGTGACTCTAGCTCTCAGGACGGGCAGGGAAGATGTCCGTTCCTAGCTAGATGTCCTGGGCAAGGTCCTTTCCAATTCGGATTCTTGAATTCTTTGTTGCTTTTGGGAATAACACAGGACAACAAAAACAACAAAATCCAAGATCAAAAAACCATTGCTAAACTTAAGGGACCCCTTGGGAAGTTTTTTTCCTTCTTCTTCCATTTTGTTTTTCTTTCTCAAGCGGTTATGAGGTGCAGGAAGTCATTCTGTCCAGATAGCGACGTGTAACAACAGCCTGGAACTTTTCCATTCTACTGAGTCAAAAAAAAAAAAAAAAAGAAAAAAAGTGCCAGAGGAAGTAATATTCACCAGTACTTAGTCACACTTGAAAACAATGGTATAGTTTAGGTTGGCTTCACATTACACCCTTGCATTTGGTTGTGGACTAGATGAAGTCCTTTCAATGGGCAGATTTTGTCCCGTATTTGAAGGGATTCCTCCCCGCCCCTGTGTTACAGTAAGAATACAAAGTGGTTCTTCACAGCCGCTGAAAGAAAAAGATTTGTGTACAAACTCAGAAAGACTCGGGAAAGGAAACTGGGAGTGGAAGATGTCTCCGCGGCAGAAAGGGCAACTCCCTACTGGTCCATCTGCCTCTCCTGCTGGGAAAGTGTGACTGCTTCCCTCCGACTCTGCAGCCACACTGCTCGGCGCCCGTTTCCTTTAGGGACAACTCTAGAAAGAGAGCCTATCCTAACCCTCCCATCGCGCGGAGTCACTCTCTCCCTCATCCGTGCATTCACCCAGCCTCCTCCTCGTTCGCGTGTACTTCAGGCCTGTTACATATCTGGCTCAATGTGCCCAGTGGTGAGCAAAACACAACTTCCAACCTTCAGGGTTTTAGTCCAGATGGAAATCTGCCTAGAAGAAAAGAAGGAAAATTTTAGTTTAATACAGTAAGCATCCTCCCATATGTCTGTCTGAAGTCATATGGGCTTACATACGTAAGCGTGACAAATACCGTAGTGGAAGTCAAAGACAGAAAAATTCCTGGAGGAGGTAACGTGGGTTCTGGGTCTGGAAGGGGGAGTAGCATCAAAGGTGAACAAAGGCAGATGTTAGTTCAAGTGGAAAAAAGAGATTTTGTTCTGTAACTACCGACAGCGGGGCAAGAGCTTCCCATTGGTGCAGTGGTGACTGGGCACGTTAGAGGGAGAGCCAGCTAGCAGGGAGGGGAGCGGACAGGGCTGCAGTTAACATCAGGGGCAGGACGAAATTACAAAAAGCAAGTAAGAGGACTGATGGGTGTAAAAGTGGTCGAGCCCGCTGTGCCTGCTGGAGGCAACCATCGGAGGGCGGTTTCTACCCTCCCGCAGCGGCCTCGTCCTTCCTAACGATTACAGAGGGCTGGCTTCCACTTCCTTGGGAAAGACACTCAGGTTGGAGATATAAATATATAGAGATATCTATATATCTATATATAGATATCTCAAAAGGACAGAGGAAGAATTTGCAATTGTAAGCTTTTCAAAGTAAATTCTCCAAGAAAGAGGAGGTCAGGGGCCTACCGGCAGGTATCGGCCAGAACAAACAGTTAAGTCATTTTCATAGCTTTGAGCTTGTGCAGACAGGAACTCAAAGTTTTCCCCGGGATGTACCCTCAGGCCGCCAGCAGCCGTGCTAGGGTTGGTCAAGTCTCTTAGTGCTGCGATTTGGAAGGAGCTCCGAGCCCGAGTTCTTTTGTAGTCCTCAGCGTGCCAGACAGGAGGGCAGGTGGCAGCGTACACACAGAGGAGTGAGTACGGAGGCCGGAGAAGTGAGTAGGTACGTTGTTTGGGAATGGCACATGGTGTAGCGGCCAGTGTGTCGGAGGAGGGGGAGGAGATGAGTAGGGAAAGATAACCTAGAGTCTTCAAGGTCATGCTGAGGAATTTGGATTGAATCCTGGGCCAAGACAGTTAAGCAACGTGGTCCAATTTTTGCCTTGGAAATAGGCTGGCCTCCGTGGAAGAGGGTTGGTGCGGTGTTAGGTTCAGAAAGACTGAAACAGAGAGATACATGGTGACTGGTGATTTCCTAAACGGATGAAAGAAGCATGGACAAAGTGAAGGAGAGAGGATTTGAGAAGGAGGGGACAGCATACGGGGAGTCATTAGATAAGGAAAGAAGAGGGAGGGATTTGGGACAAAATTGAGGTTTGAACCCTGCATAACCCAAAGGACATGGCAGACTGCTGACATGACCATGCTGTGTTTGTTTCTTCCTTTTTCTGATTTACCAGGCTCATTCCCTTCGTAAGAGAGCTGGGAGGAAGGAAGCCGTCTGACCTATTTAGGAATCCTGTTTGTGATACTTCACGCAGAATTGTCTGCCGTTGTTAGTTTCACGTCATCAGAGGGAAGTAATGAATATTTTATTTATCGCCCGAGTGTAATAGCCAAGGCAGAAAGAAGTGAAATGCTTTGCTTTGGACATGAATCTGGGGTGAAAATGAAAGAAGATCAATTTAATTCCATTGGGTAATAATTCACCCAGGGTCTGTAATGTGCCAGGCTGTGCTAGATACTTCGGGGGCATCTAAATTAATAAGACCATGTCCTTCCCAGAAAAATCATGATGAGTGTCACGGATGGTCATGCCAGCAGTCTGCCACGTCCTCTGGGTCACACAGGGTGTGCAGACATGCACATAACGAGGAACGGTGGTATGCTAGTTTGCACTGTAATGGGAATACAGAGGACAGGAGTAGTCAGTTTTAATAAAGAAAGAGCTTATGGAAGAAAAAGTTTTTGTAGAAGATGCCAAGGGCAGAGAAGTGTGGGAAGAGAGAGGGGAAGTGTCCTCTAAGTGCATGGCCCTTATGGGGAGCTCTGCTCCCCATTTCCCATTTGTCCTTAGCCTACTTCTAGGATTTCATATAAAAAGGGTGGATAAGTACAGGGGCTTCTCTTGGCGTTCCTTTAAGGCAGCTTTAAGGTCGTTAAGGCTGTACTGAACACTTGACTCTGCACTGGAGCGGAAAAAGGAGTTATCAGAAAGCATTTCTTCCCTTTCCTTCTCTTTTAACTATTACGTCATGAAATACATGATACACAATACCAACTATAATTTATAGTAGTAAAATGGACGCCTATGAACCTACAATCCAGCTAAAGAAATCTAATATTCGTATTAGATTAACATTAATAACAGCTCTGTCATGTCTTTCACCCATCACATCTCCCTCCTTTTGTCCTGCCTCCACAGGATGTATTTCTATTTCTATATCTGTATAGATAGGTATGGCTGTATATGTATCTCCTTAGCATAATTGATTGTGCTTGTTTTAAACTTTTCTACAAATGCTATGATAGGAATATATCTATGCTTTTATGACTTTCTTTCTTCTAATTATGTTTCTGAGAATTGACCATATAGATTTATTCAACAGTAGTGGATTCATTTCACTGTTATACATTATCCTGGTGCAGACAGACTCTTATTTACTTAGCAGTTCTCCTTGGATGGGCATTTGTGTTATCTGCAGCTTTTGGCTGTTACTCACAGGACAACTCTGTGCATCTTGGTACAAGCCTTTGGGACACGTGGGCAGGAGCAGAATTGCTGGTCGTTGGATTGCCACATCTTCATCTTTATTAGATAATGCTAATTTATTTTCCAGAGTGATTTTAGCTATTTATACTTCCTCTGATATTGTATAGAAATACCACTGCTCCACATCATCTCCAGTACTTGACATCATCAGCCTTTTAGATTTTTGCTGCTGCTGTTGGTGTGAAATGGTAACCCACACTGGTTTTCATCTGCATTTCCCTAAGGACGAATGTAATTGTTCTTTCATAGGTCAATTGGCCCTTTGTATTTTCTCTTCCCTAAAATGTCTGTTCGTGCGCCCATTTTTCTATTGAGTTTTCTTTTTCTTAAAAATTCTTTGTTATATTCTGGAGAGTAATCCTCTGTCTTTTTATGTCTGGCAAGTAGCTTTTCCCAGCTTGAAGCTATTATGAGTCTTTTGATTAACTCCATTTCTTAATTTTAATGGCATTTAAATTATTAATTATTTTATTTACAGCTTTAATGTTTTTTATTTGGTTCAAGAAATCCTTTGTAACCTAAAGGTCATGATCGTTTTAAATAGGTCTTAAAGTTTTGTCTTTAAGGAGTCAGGCACTGGGTGTTATATTTTTCCACATGAAAACCAGTTATTCCAGCATCTCCCCTTGCCACAGTGATCTGCAATATCATTTATGTCATATATTGTTACCGTAAATGAATGGTCTTATTTTAGGTTCTCAGCTGTCGTCCATTTAGATTATATACGTCTTTTTTTTTTAATACAAATAATACACTGCCTTTATTACTGTAGCTTTATAGAAAGTCATATCTGGTAAAGAAAATTACCCTTCCTTATTCTTTAAAAATTTATTGGGTATTTTGGGTAGGGTATTTCCTAGTAAGTTTTAGAATCAATTTGCCAAAGTCCATAAACTTAGATTAGTATTCTATTAAATCTGTGAATCAATTTAGGAAGAATTTACATTTTTATGACATTATTTCCCTATCTTTGAAGATGGTATATCTTTCCACTTACTTAGATCTACGTTAATATCTTTCAGTGAAGTTCTGTGGTTTTCCTCATTAAGGTATTTTATATTTTATAAAAGATATTCTTAGGTACTTTACTTTTTTTGTCACCATTATATATGGTTTGTTAAAAATACATTATCAAACTCTTTGTGGCTATTGCACAGAAGTAAGATGCAATTACGGTATATTAATGTTATATCCAGCAAACCTGCTAAACTTAATTTTTATTTTTTTTAAATTATACTTGATGTACAATACTGTGTTAGTTTTAGGTGTACAGCATGGTGATTTGGCAATCAGATGCATTAAGAAATGATCACCACAATAAGTCCAGTAACCATCTGTCACTATACGAAGTTACCAGGGTATTATTATTTTTTATGCTGTATGTTACTGTGCCTTACTTTGTAACTGGAAGTTTGTACCTCTTGGTCCCCTTCATTTATTTCACCCAACACCCACTCCCTCCCCTCTTGCCATCACCAATTTGCTCGATCTATAAGTCTGTGTAATGTTAATTATTGGTGTGTTATATTTGGGTTTCTGTGTATAGTTTTCTGTGGTTATATCATCTATGAGCAATGGCAGTTTGGCTTCTTGCATTCTTTTCTTTGTATCTTTTATTCATGTTTCTGTTATAACCGTACTGGTTGGAATCTTCAGTGCAAAGTTGAATGGAAGTGTTGACAGCGGGTATCCTCTTGTTTACGATTTGAAATAATTACTTCTAAGGTTTCACTACGTGGAGCCGCTTTTGCATAGGTAGACTTTGGTCAAGGAAGTCTCTTTCTATTCCTAGTTTGCTAAGGGGTTGCTCTTTTATGAATGTTTTACTGTGTTACACTCTTTTCCTACATCTATTAGGAAATTATGATCATAACGTTTTTCCATTTTGTTTTGTGAAAGTGGTGAATTAATCAACGTTCTCATGTTTAGCTTCTCCCATATTCCTGGGATAAACTATAAACTCAGCTTCTTTGAGATTGAACTGTATGGTTACCAGTGTCTTTGCTTACCATTTCTTGTTGCATCACCAATGTTCCTTCCTGGTTCATTTTCTTTCCTCCTGACATGTATCTTTTAGAATTCCTTTTAGTTAGGGCCTATGGACATTAAGCCCTTTCGGCTTTTGTTCATTTTTTAAATGTCTTTCTTTTTCTTAGACATGGAAATTGTAGATAAAATTCTTTTCCTACTGTCTTCCACATTATTAAAGTTGTCAGTATGATAGCGCAGGACTGGGAGTCAGCCCTGGACACAAGGTCCAGCCTTGTAATTAAATTATATTGTGACCTTAGGCGAATCCTTTCCTATCTCTGGGACTTAGTGTTTCCTCACAAAATCAGAGAACATGCTAAGGACCCTCGAGCTCTCACATTTGACGAACAGGGGCAAATACGTGTATGTACAGTGTTAAAATATGGAGTAGTGGGGGAGGCAAAGAACATAAAGTGAGTAACCTGAGAAAATAAGAGAAAGGAAAGCCAAGGGGGCATGTTACATGCTCTTCTTTGTGTAAAACTTTCTGGCACGAATTCCCCGCACCCCAGCGACGCTCCTCTCATCTGTTACTTCAGAGATGCCCTTTGTGTGCACCTGGCACCTTTGAAAATGGCAGCGCCTCACAGAGCTCTGGCCCCTGGGCTCTCAGACCCTTCGGCATTAGTAGGCTGAAACGTGAGGCTGGAGAGCCAACCCAAAGCCTAAGTGGGAAGGAGAAGGCTCTCCTTTCCTGAACGTCACGGAAGGAGTTTCGTGTTCTCTCTACTGCTAGTCACTCTTGAGTCAGACTAGGCTGGGGGTCGGGGTACTGGTTTCTCTTGCAGACCTCTTCCTTTAAAAAAGGGGAAAAAATATGTATGGTCATTTGGGTTGTTACCTTTATTTCTCACATTCTTAACACTTTCATCTATAAAATGAGGGTAAACTCATTCCAGATCACAGGGCTATTAATAGTAAGCAGTGAAGCCTTTAAAAAATGCTGAGTTACACTCTCCCATGTGTCTGATTCTTCCTTTCTTCTTCCCAGTTATTTGCATCCATACCATCAGCTCTACTAGACTACAGACTTCTTGAAAGCAGGAGCGATGTCTGATTTATATCCATCTCCTTCAAGATGCCTAGCACAGAGCAGAGTCTCAGGGTCGGAAAAGTATGCATAGCACTGATGGAGTAAAAGTGCGAAAAGTCAACCAGCTGTTAGCGCTGCAGGTGGAGAATCCCTCATTCCTACCCCCACCCCTCACAGGAACTGACTGACTTGGATCCGACTTTAAAAGGGAAAAGTTCTTCCCCTGAAAGGTTAAGACAAAGAGTGGTCAAGTAATTCTAGAACACGTCTAACTTGAAGGTCTGTGCTCAAGAGTGGAGAAGAGTAGGTGTTTCGTACGCTTGTTGGCATCACATTTGCTTTGAGAGACGTTCCCTCTCTCAGGAGAACATATGGAAAGCAATGAGGTAAAAAAAATGAATCACAGTAAAAGAGGCTGGAAGGAAGGAGGCGGGAGCTGTCCCACTCAGAAAGAATTCCACACGCAGGCAAGTAAACGTAGTGAGTTTATTGGATTTCTAAATATAATGACGTAGTTGCGATTCTTTAACAGAAAAAAAGGAATATAATTTTCATATGTATTCTTATACAGCGTTGGAAAAACATAATTGATAGAAAAAACTGATAGAAAGTAAATAGAGACGTGATTTAATATAGTTGGTAATGTATAAATACAAAAGAAAATACCCAAATCACTTGCTTATAACAGGTTCTATTCTCTTACCAGGAGGCCTATTTTGGGTAGATCAGTGATGGTTCATGATGTAGTGGCGAAATGCAATTTGCTAAGAATAAAAAAGAGAAATCTGTGTTCTGGGAATACCATGGCCCTGCCAGTAGCACACACATGAAAAAAGGCATATTCCGTGTATGTTTTTTGTGTGGCTTTCTCTAAGTCAAAGAATGTCACTCAGACCAGCAGCTGATCATGGCGGGGCTATGCCTGTACTTAGGAGGAAGTTCTTGCTCTTTGACACATTTAATACAGAGAAAACCTGGCTTCTCCTCTTCTCCCCCTTCTCCTTGATCTATCCACTTATAAATACCATTTAACATTTAACGTAAAACTCTCTCATAGTCACGATCAGACTGAAACCTGGAGCAAAGCCATGCGATGCTCTTTCCCGGTCCATCTTGGATCCAAGGAGGAAAAACTGTGTGGGAAAAACTCTGTGTGTCCTGATGCCCCTTCTGATATCACATAGAGATTTTTGAGCTCTTATCTAACACTAACATCTCTCTAAAAAGTAGAAATTGACTAGTATTGAAATCGCATAAGGTAAGAACAGAACAAGAACATCAACAGGAAGATTGGACAGATTTTGTGAAGAGTATCACTGTCTCCAAGGAGACAAATGGTCTCATAACATGACAACTCAGAGAAGGCGGTCCATCTTCTTGAAATTAATGAAACGGTGACCCCCCCCCCCCCAGTTTAAGTAGTGGAGATCCTGAGATGGCAAACAGAAGGAGGCTGCCTGCAACGGCATAGAAAGCATCTTCCACCCCTTATCCTCCTTCCCCTCCATTTGGTGAAACTGGGTGAGACAGGAGACAACTTTACGACCAAGAGGATGCCAAGAGCTTCCTTGGGAACAGGCTAACTGGAGGTATCTTGCTTTCCCAAAGCAGAGGCGGAACCAAGTGAACATGGAGCCAACTGACTTAGAAGGGAAGAGAGCGACTTGGCAAGTGGGATTTGCCAGCTGGTTGAGTCAGACGACACATTGAGAAAGATCTTTTTTGGAAGCACGTCCTCCCTTCAACCCTTTTCCTAAAATCACACACCGTCCACCTCGTCCCACTTACTGGAGCCCTCTCCCACTGCCACAGCTGGGGGAGAATCCGTCTTCCTAGGCTGTGCTCCTGCTCCACGGACAAGAGCTGCAGCCACGGTGCCAGGGACAGACCATGGAAACAAAAGCCATTAGACAACACGTGCTACTATTTTGAAGAATCAAAGTAGAGAGATGCTCTCAGGATCTGGCAAGGGCATCTGGCCCCCTGAGCCTCCAATTCTCAGAGCCAAGACTTTAGTTTTCACTGACGTTAGCCTGAGAGAGGAAAGGGGAAGCGATGTGCCGACATGCTAAACCCACCAATGCTTAGTTTATAAAACACACATATGACACATATCCTAATACAGATCCTGGCTCATTAATTCTCTTCGACAATTCTTTTTCCTGACTGAATGTTCCAATTCCAGAAAGCACATATTCCCTTGAGGGAGAGGACAGGAAGCCTCAGCGCTGTGCCACCATCCAGGAGGATATAAATACAAAGTGGCTGTATCAGCAAGGGATGCGCAGGGAATGAGCTTGCAGTCTGTTCCACGGTGCCACTCGGGAGGCGATACTGGAAATGAGTGACTTTCTTCCCTTTGGCAAGGCTTCCTTATCTTAGCACCTACTCCTTTCGATGGTGTGTTTTTGAAGGCTTCACGGTCTGACTCTGGGTGCCGTGTGTACAGACTTATGTAGGAATAACGTTTATGTTTCTCAGAATAGGCACTTTTTGAAGGCAGTAAATCTAAAAGTAAAGTTAATAGAGCCTATATTTAGTGCTCATCTTCTCACTTTGCTGATGTGTATGCTGAACAGAAGATCACAGATTTGAGTCAGTCTCGCAAAGAGGCCGGAGTCGGCAAATGGCTCTATTCAGAGCTGGGGAAGTCTTGCCAACTCAACTGTAGCTGTTAAAAGGCAGACTTGGAGAAGGTGCAATCGTTTTTCTCAAAGGTGACAGCACAGAAGGAGAAAAGCCTGTGACAAAGCCATGAAATAAAAGCTGGTGTGTGCGGCTCAGAGAAAATTACCATCCTCAGGCTCTGTGTCTTTGTGCCACGTCTACTTGACGGCACAGAGTTGCTACCCAGAAAGTTCTTCCTTTTCCCTTCCTTTTTTGAGGGGGCGCGTCTCATAATCCCAGCAGAGAAAGAGCCAGCCCCAAATCTGCAAAACTAACAATAAAGGTGAAATTTAAAAGGCAAAACAAAAAATGGAGTAATTAGTTGCATAGGTAACATAGTAAAATTCCCACCCTACATCCAGAGGTGACACTTTTGCATCTAGTTAGAATCTTTGCTTAAGGCACATGAGATCACGTAATTTTTTTAATGCTAAATAATCAGACAATCGATATCATCCTTAATTCTGTTTGCTCTTTCATCTGCTTCCTGAACACGAATGAGGACTAATTCAGAGATTGGGGAGGTGTGCGTTCTCACTTTAAGAAGAAATAATTCTTGGATCATTTGTTCATCAGCTTTCCCAACAGAATAAACGGGTACTGAAAGGAAGAAAGTCATTTCACCACGGCTTTGCGACTGCTTCGTTATAAACTGTTGGTAGGTGATGAGACTTAGCTTCCAGGGCCCTAAATATCCTTCATCAAGGATACAGCTCAGTTCAGATATTTCAGTTGAGTAAGAAGGCTGGCACAGTCTACACCAGTTCTGATCTGCCACCTTGTGAGGAGAGTCCAAGGCACTTTGACACTTCCTGGCACGCTCACCCGGACAGGCTGATGGAGTGGCATTCGCCTACACACTCAGCACAAGGTGTACAGGCCTAGTAAAATGCAAACACTGCCCAAGTATCAACTCGCCTTTTACTGTTTGAAAGTTAAAATATGAGGCCATTCCTATTGTTGGCATGTAAATGATAAAATCTCTTCCTCTCAAAGTCTGTATTTGAAGGAATGAGACATGTTGGCAGATACATCACAACCTGGCTGAGCTCTTCTACTTCTGGTTTATAATTACTAAGTGATCATCACTGTCACCCAAAGAGAAAGAGAGATCAAAAGGAACTGGGTTTTTTTTTCCCTTTAGATTTGTCTCCAAGAAAGAAAAAAAACAGGAGAAATACATCCAAGAAAAGCTACTTCGCCCTCTTTTGCATTTTCTAAATGACGTCAGAAATGGAGTGAAATAATTTGGCGTGGAAAGACATTCAGGCTTAATATTTACTCCCTCGTGATGGAGGGAAAGGAGTCCAAAAAGCAACGATTTTTCTTACGCCTCAGTCTGAAGCGAAGCAGACCCCGAACAAAGTGGCGACACGATGCATCAACACTAATCGCCCAGGAATAATCCTTTATCCTTTTCCCAACAGATAGAAATGTAAAGAGAGAATCAAGCAGGAGGGATAAATACCTTCGTTTCCACCCCCACCTCAAATTGCTCTGGCATATTTTAAGAGATAAATGGAGCCATACAAAATTTAAATAGCTTTTTCTTTTCTTTTTTGGCAGCCACAAAAATGGGTCAGGTCTAGAAATTATTAGTTTCTTGGCCTGAAAAATCCAAGTGTTTTAAAATAAGATTTCCTTTTTGAAAGATCAGCTCTCTTGGAAGATGCCTGTGTGTGTATGTGTGTGAGTTTGTGTGTGTGCGTGCACGTGTGGGCACTCACGTGCATGGGTGTGTATTTTGAAGACAGCACTGTGGTATTTTCCCTAAGTAGGAGGGGGGCAATGTTGTGTAGAATGGAGGAAGGAAAAAAAAAAGAGTAATTTCTTTTATACTATGTAAAGATAAGTCAGAGTTTATGGCGCCTTTTATTTTTTATTTAAAGGGCTGCTTTTTCATATTCACAGCCTCACATTTATTCCAACAAGACATCACAGGTTCCAGCCAAGTGAGTCTCTGACTCAGGAGTACTCACCTAGATAATTCTGAAAATTTCTCAAAATGCTGCCTCTACTAAGCCACTCCTGTGCTGGGGGTACGCCATTTCTTCCACAGGAATCATTTTCTGCTCTGTCAATCATAACATTCATTAAACCTCACGGGAAGATGCAGCACCTTTCCAGGGTCTGAATGTTGCCAGCTCAGCCAGGGCTACTCCCTAGTTGGCCCCACCGGCACCTCCTGTATTTCCCAGGTGTGAAGATTGGAGAGGGGTGAGAGGCCATCTGTTATTCAACCTGCCCCTCGTGAATCCCAGGGAAATTAAGCAGGTGGATGATGAGACCTCCATGATGGATGGTGGATCTAGGAAGGGAAAATGCTTAGAAAGCTTAATAGGTAAGATCATCTTAAAGGTTCCCTGCAGTAGATTTGACTCAGATAAAGAAATACTATTTATCAGTTAGCAGATTTTAACTTAAAGCCAAACAACTATGAGGAGACATGGGGAGGAAATACAACCCCAGTGCACACATCAAAAGTCACAGCTTCCTGAGGGGTGCAGCTCAAGGGAAGGACCGCCCAGCTGTGGACCTGCCACGTGGAACGGGCTCTAGAATAACATGCTCAGGCTTCCAAGTCAGTCCGCTGGGAACGCGCAGTACCAGACTCCCCGTGATAAGCACACACAAATCACAGAACGACAACAGCTGGGGAAGCCAGGCTATCGAATGGCAAAAGCCAAGTCACAGGACTGCAACGAGTCCCAGGGCATTTGTTCACAGGCATCTCGAGGTCAGGGTCGGTCGGTCGGCTCGATCATGCCTGATGCTGTCATATTCTTGGTGGGCCTCGAATAAGCGTGGCCGGAGAGAGAATCTGCGCTGTTTACCCACAGTGGTTCCTGCCTCTGTGGGGCACACACCCTGGCCCACCGGAGACAGGCTTGTCTGAAGGGTCACGTCACCTCCACACTCCACTGAATTCTAAATGATTCGGTCTCGGCTGATATTCTGAACCTCACATTTCCAGAGAATTTTTCAGTTAATGCAAAGCAAACCACTGTCTCTGGGGAAACTTGCCACAGTGAACTTCAGGGCTGCTGTGTGTGCTCCTAGCAGTGGCCTGTCCTCGCTGACTCCACCGCGCTGCCCATCAGACAGAACACCTGGCAGTTTCCCACAGGATGACACAGAAAAGGAACGCAAGCTCCAGATGGTCTCGAACACCACGGTGCGCACGTGGCTGTGCCACCTGCCAGCGAAGTGACCTGTGGGGGCACGGGGGTCTGTGAGACGCACACGTCGTGCTCTCTGTGCCCTGAGAGCCACGCCTGCAGAGGGCACGGGAATGCCAAGACCTGGGGGCGTCCCCAAATCTGCCATTTACCAGCTCTATCGCTTTTGGCAAGTCACTTAACGATTCTGAGCCTCAGCTTTCTCTTCCAGGATAGGGCTATTAATAACCTTCCTCCCAGGGCTGTTCTACGTGCGAAAGCAGTTTGTAAGCTCTCTTAGGAGTTATTATTTTAGAGCTCAGAAAGCCACCTCCCGGTCCTGCCCAGGGGACTGGTGACAGGTTCTGACATCAGGGCTCTCGAATTCCAGGCAGGGGTGGAAGAGTCTGCAGGCCTGGTTCTCTCAGAGACCAGAGGATGCTGCTGCAGCTCCACAGGAACTCAGGACAGTAATGAAAGAATTTACACATTTCTGCAGAAAACCAGAACATAATAGAACCTCCGTCTTTCGCACGGAACGACTGGCCAGAAGTAATATATTTCAGCAGGACCATGATCTTCTGCTTTTGGCGCTTTCCTTGTTAGAAGTGGAGATCACACACTGACATTTCCTCACCTTTCAGGGTCGTTATCAGCAGGTGGGATGACGAGTGTATTCCATGGGTTAGTTACTGGGAGGAGCTACATAACAAGTGTCAGAACAGTTTGTCTTTTGAATAAGAACGTAAAAACCACAACCCCAAACTCAGAACCTCCAAAACCTGACCCTCAGAAAATCCTTCAGACTATTTTTAAGGATGTTTAAGGATATTTATAATCCTTCAGCTAAAAAAAAGAATCAAAGTTTTGTTTTTAAATGTGTTGCTAAAAACAAAATATATTTGGAAAGAAAACAGAGGGAAGAAGCACATTTTGTTATGTACTAAAGATTAATTTTGTGTGGCACCAAGGAGCACCTAAGCCCCAGAGGCTGGTTCTGGAGCCTGGAACAAAGTGGGATGGAGGAAATGGAAGAGCTTAAGAAGTAATGAGCTTCTTGATGCAGGTGACGTTTAAGTAGAGTCTGGATTATCCCTTAGCAATAAATCTGTAAGGGAATTGTAACATCAAGTGGACCGAGAAGCAATAGGAAAAGAGGCATCTTGTTCATAGTCTTGTGGGGGCTCAAAGACAGGGTGTTTGTTCACGAGTGCAGTATGTAGCTATGAGCTGATACGAATATCCATTTGTATATTATCAAAAAAGCTTCTGATTCATGATGTATGTACTGGATTATATTTTGACAGCTTTTCCTATCTTACAGTTATATAGATATGGAAAAGCAAGTAACAATTGAATCAACCTTCCTCTATGCTTTTCACTTCTCACTGACCCCAAGTATCTGGAAGCCATTTCTCCTGATAAGGACCTTCCAGAATCTGTGATACGTAAAGCAGAGGGTTTTCTATGGGTATAACCTATGCTCTCCTGTTGTTTCTGGTGCCTTAAATATTCCTCTCTCAACTTCTAAATCAAGCCGATGAATCAGTACAAGATTTCTTAATAAATTTCACTCTTCCAGGAAGCCTCACTGATGCCACTGGGAAGAATTACTTTTGCTGATGCTACATTCCTTCCTCTGGAGTACAGATTGAACCTCTTTGATCTCACTGCAGTTGGCCTGAATCGAAGTTACTTACGGGCTGATTCCCTTAGAGTGATTATTAAATTGAGTAGATGAGTAAAAGATAAAGATTTTAGAAAAAAGTATAGAGAAAATGTGGACTGCTAAGGACGCTTCCTGACTGACTGAGCAGGGAAGTTGCTCACTTGATCTGAAGTATAGCAGCTCCAGATACAAACATTTGTTCAAAGAAGAATGAAAGCTAGTCTCAAAAATCAATCAGCCAGAAACATTTATGTGGAAATTTTGAAGTACCCAGGACTCTTCTCGCATATGCAGTACGGGCACATGGACAAGACAGGTCTTACTCTTGAAAAGACAAAGACAAAGGGAAAAGGCTGGAAGACTTTGTGAACGTTGACCAAGAAGTGGGAATTTCATGGATGACACAAGCACCAGCTCGCTTCCTAGTCTCAGACTGACTTTGACCTTGGTAACATCAAAATCAGTAAAGGCCATGCCTGTTCTGCTCACATGGGAGACCTACCCTCCTCCATCCTCCACTCTCCTGGGTCTGAGTCCTTGGGAGGATGTCCACATTGAATGCCAGTTTCCTTTGGATGATTCCAATTCTACTTACTTTCAGCCCTGAAGAAAGTGGTGTTATCTGGTCTGATCCAAAATGATTGCTACATTTCATTGAGTAGATTGAAATAAAATTAGGAAATATTGTTGAGTCCAACTGTTCAAAGGAGAAGCAGAAGGGTGATCGGACTTGATACCATGTCACTAAATGAGGAAAGCTGAAAGAGTAGTAATATCCAACCTAGAGACCAAGATTTAGGCATTAGACTTCTTTTGTAGCTTCAGAGCCAGAGTTTCATTTAACAAATGGAAGAATTTTCATAGAAAAAGCTGCCCCAATGGTAGAAAGGACTGCTGTGAATGGTACTACATACCAGCCAGGTCTAGAAGATGTGGGAGGGTGACTTGCCAGGAAAATAACAGGAGATTCAGATCCTTAAAGGACCCATGAGTCTATGTGTAGAACAGCACTGGGGCTTGGGGTCAGCTATGACCCTCTACACTGGTACAGAACACAAGATGACATAGTGAAACCTGGCTCAATCTTGGTAGATCATTCTACTCCTGGGGCTGAAAACTGAATTTAGAAGCTGTGTTCAGTACCAAGTTGCTTGAATGTGAGTGTCATTTAATAAGACTTCTATTTGTGTGTGTTAGGTAAATGTATCAGAGTTAGATGAATGATGTTTTCCCTTGCCCATACATGGATGAGCATCTTGGAAAAAGTAACAAAGACACACACAGAGAAGGACTTATGCAACCATCTTAAAGTATCACAAAGGAATTAGCTGTAGGTTTCTCTGTTCCTTCTAGTATATATAACTTTTTGCAAGTAGAGTATCAATTTATGCTTATAACAAAGGTTAGAATGAGAGATACTGAATAGTTTGGTTAGAAACTGCTGTAAATTAAATAGCAATCAGAAATAAAGGGCAAAGATTCCAGTAATTTTTTGTGGAGTATCAATGGGGAAAAGTCAATGAGTTTAATAAAATGCATCTTCTACCAACTGGCTATGAAATAAGCCACTTGCATGTTGAATAACTAAAAATAGAGTCTACAACTTTTTGCAGAAGGGCTGGGGAAGTAAAACAGAGAAAGGAGTAAGTGTTCTCCCTGTCTAGATTGAAGGGAAAATGTGTTATTCTATATTTCTTCCTTTTTAAACTTAGTACGGTAAAATTGGTTTTCTGTGCTTTAAGTAAAAAAGGAGAAAAGCAGTACAAATCGAGTGCAGCCGTTTAGGCAAGACATTACAGAAAGCGGGTGACTGGATTTAAACAAGAGACCCCAGGCCGAAGAAACTGCTCGCTGTGCTCACCAGGTAAGCCCACTGCAAAGGGATGAAACACCGGCGGTGCGAAACTAGAAACATCTGACCCTCCGAGATGCTTCGGGTGTAGCGTGGCTTGCCCAAGAGTAGGTAAGAACACGCACCGCCGTCCATCAGAAAGAGACTGAGCTACAGCCCTCCCGCAGAGGGATGAAAGGACGTGGGTTATGAAAGTTCTATGTAGTTACGGCCATACCACGGGGCTGAGAAGATGCTCTCATTTCACTCTCTTCTGACAAGGGAAAAATACATTGTTAGCCATAATGATTTTTAAACGCCTCATAAACTTGGAAACACAAATATTTTATGTGTTTAAACAACTATGATTGCTAATCATTAAAACCCCTGTGAAAACTCTCAGAGTGGGACTATGCAAGAATTCTCTTGTCATCGTTTTAATTGACCTGCCCCTTCACTGGAATTCTTCCTTCCCTCCTGAGTCCCTCTCTTCTTGGAGACAGGTTAAAAAACAAAACAAAACAGAAACAACGACCTCTGCCTATATATCAAAACAACACACCCACTGAGACTATCGTTAATTCTGGGCAGATTCACGTATGTGCTGAATTATGTATGTACTGGGTATGCTTTTACTTTGCTCACATGTGACCCTCCCAAAAAGGAAAATCAAGGTCAACTTGGAGAAAATGGAACTGAGGACAGAAACCAAAAATGGAAACACATTCCTAAAATCATCAGCTTTTTCCAAAGAAACTAAAAAAAATGGATAGAAAGGACATGTTTTTATCAGTGTTAGTCAGAGTTCAAAAGAATCTCAGACCTAAATGCTTGACGGAGAGACCCAGCTTGTTCTTCTCAGGTTGTTTTCATAAACAGACTGCAGGCCTGTCATCTGTGCTTCCGGAAAGCCTCTGCTGCTGCCCCACCCCCTGAAAAATACTGTGTATTAGGTTTTCAAGTGTTCAAGTATTAGGATGTAATATTATTGTCGGGGAAAAAGGCTGATATGTGTAAAAATTCTAGAAGGATAATCGTTTTTCCCTGCCATAAGGAAAATTCTCAAGTTTCACTGATCTAAAATAACCAGCCACCACTTAAAAACATGATTGTTTTGTTGGTCAAAATGCTTTGGATTAAAAAAAAAAAAGAACCTTAACCTAGTCTTAGAAAGATCATTTTGCATATAGCTGGGAAAAGTAGGGCAGTCATAAGTGAATTTGCCAAGAACTCTATGATCTGAATCCCTGACGAAAACTCATTAAAATAAAACTGAAAGACTCTATTATCTCACCTCACTTTATGAATAAACACAATCTGGAAAATATGCCCTTTTAAAGGAAGGATTTGTGGAGGTTGCATATATCTTGCAGTAGAACAAGTCTTCCCTTAATATGATCGTAATTCCATAAGGAGCCTAATGCATTGATTTAATTTATTTGTGAACAGTCCAAGCGGAATAGCATCAATGAGTAGAAATCAGGAGGAACAAAGGGAGGCAGGAAAGAAGGGAAGAAAGGAAGAGGGAGGGAGAAAACGAGGGAAAGCAAGAAAGAGGAAGGACTCTCATCAAGTCAGATAGCTTTAATCAGATCACTTTTTAAAGGTTTGGAATAATAAGTCAGCTTAACAACAGCCTCATAAGAAAAGTTACCTGTGGAGGAAATAATTTGACCTGAAATGTTCATGACTGCACCATCAAAATGACTCAGAACCAAGATCCTCAGCTGGTTCTGTCCACCATTAAATTAGAAAACAAAACAAAACAAAAACAGACAAATCAAAAAGTTATGGCAATTAAAGAAGTGGATAGGCTGAACGGGTGTTAAAGGCGCAAGCGGAAGTCTCTGGCTTCATTATCGGACAAAACCAGAGGAAGGCCACCAAGGCAGGCCACCCAATCATCAACAACATCCAAGACACACCTCGTGGTATAAGGATGCTTTCCTAGTTTAGGAATCTACAAGGCACTTCCAAGAGACGGCGAGGACAGAAATACTGTTAGCATACACGAAGGTGAAGGGTTCAGACTTCTCTGGATTTTGACTTTTTGATCAGTGTATCTTTGAGATGTGCGGGTGGTAATTTACGTGATAGACACTTGAGTGGAGCATTCATAGTAATGTAAAGTTCTTGAAAAATAAGGCAGAAGTACACGTGGCTCTCTGATTGTCTCCCATGAAAGTGCACCAAAAGAGCGATCTCAGGAAATGGACTTGAGGCACATTTCACAGAGGTATATCTTTTTCAGCCTCCTGGTTTCCTACAGATGGCTAAAGCAGGGTATGGAACATGCTGTCATATTTCATTCATAACACACATGTCCTGTAGCTCCAGGCAACAGATGGACAATCGCTTGTTTAAACTACAAATGTGAAATCCTAAGGTAGAACAGCAATACTTCTAGAAATGTATATGGCAAAAAAGGCCTACCCAAGCCAAGAGGAGCGGCGAGAGGCTGTGAGGTCACATCAGTGTTTCCCTGATCTCCCTAGCAGCTGCCATCATTTCCCCAACACTCTTCAAAACCTGATAGTGGAGGGACCAAGGGGCAGCCGAGGCAGATTTGACAAGAGAAGCCCCAACCACATCAAATAGAAATAACACTGTTATTCCTGGCTGGTTCACATTAATAGGATATTTACTAACTAGGAAAACCATTGGAAGTTGTGCTTTCAGAGTCCTGTCCATATTCCATAAACCCTCTTGACAGCCCCGTGCTAAAATGCTCTTTTCCTTCTTCTCCACCCAAATATAAAATACTTATTGAAATGGAGTTAGAGTTTTATACACTTGAAACATCAAAAACATCTTTGCAGAATCTTTCATAGTGGGACAACAGTGATAGGGCTGATAACTCCACTGTGTTAATCAGCATACACTCAATGAAGTAATTTTGATCAGAGAAGCTGCTCCTACAGAAACAATGTGTTAATGAGAGGAAAAAGAACCCCTATCTTTGGGCTGCAGAGACATCTGAGATCTCAAAGCCCTCATGCATTTTGCTTGGACACAAGACTTATTTTTGAGTCTTAAAGGCCAATTTGCTTGCAGATAAGACTCCACAGAGTTGTCTTGAGCTGGGGATCCAGGCAATGGAGAAATCTCATTCTGAAATGGTCCACAGAGCCCAGGACATAGTGGGTTTTTTTTCCTTTTCCAACGTCTCTCACGTTACATGGAACTACCAAATATTTGTGTTCTTGACAATTTAAAAAAAAAAATCAGTATACTTTTACAAACTTTCTCTTATAGACTCTCTGATTCTTTTCCATTATTTATGTATTTAAATGATAACCATCAAGGCAATACATCAAAAGATAGAATTATAAACCTTAAGGTGATAGATCTTTATATCTCTGTTATAGGCAAAATTTCATGTAACTAAAACAGTAAAGAGTGATTTGGCATTGCTGACACCAAACAATTAATAGAAGACAAGATAGCGATATAAATCATAGAGTTAAGAAATCCTGAAATAAAATATTTTAGGATCCTTTCCTTATTATACCTTGTGAAAGAAAAAAAAATCTAAATCTAAATATTCTGTATATGTCTGTGTGCACA
The DNA here is from genome assembly GCF_048564905.1 of Vicugna pacos. Classification (NCBI taxonomy): domain Eukaryota; kingdom Metazoa; phylum Chordata; class Mammalia; order Artiodactyla; family Camelidae; genus Vicugna; species Vicugna pacos. The sequence continues at coordinate 56,642,577 of NC_132987.1, read as the reverse complement.
TTCATTATTATAAAAGTATGATAAGTCTATGTTAAAAAGAGATTTACTTTAAAAATCTTTGGTAAAGATACTCTGAGGTTATGTGATAAAAATGCACTATAAAGATTGTAAGCAAGCAGATTCTGGCAATGCCACAGGGATGGGTCTGTGACAGCATTTCTCACAACATTTTTTTTTTGGCATGTAAACATTCAGTTACATAAGGACTTAGATGTAACAAACAAGTAGAATGTTATTGCATTTTATAGTATAAATATTTCATAAATTCTCCCTCTTTTGGCAAAATTCATAATGGGATGACTGCACTTCAAGAGATAAAGGTCATCCCTCAATAAGTCGGGTTCTTTGCTTTTGACCTAAAGACAGTTTCTTCCAAGTAGGTCATAGGAAACAAGTCACTGAAGCAATTCAAGCAGATTACATTATCACCCCAATTGTCTAATAATCAGTGCTCCTTGAGGTCATCAGCATGCTCTGGCTTTTAATTTGGAAATCAGAAGTTCAGAAATACAGTTGCCACTGTAGCTTAAAATTCACACACTGCCCGTAGTGAATCCCTTATATTTCACATGATGAGAAATATAAGACATAAGGGCTGCGAGGTAAGGAAAGGGCAGTGGTCAAAGGAAACTTTGAAAAGCTACAATTCTGGTGGCTCTAAAATAAAACTGGTGACCCCAGCAAATGAGCCACAGATTAACTCAGAAGAGCCACAGGCTTAAGAATTTCTCATTGGAAAAAAAAAATGTTTTTTTTTGGAACCACCCTTATGATTATTCCTACTAAAGTAAATTTAACCGCGATTCTTGTGGCCAGTGTTGTAATTCAAAACATGCACAAATAATTTTTCATTTCTGAGTGTTAACAGTAAAAATTTAAAAAAAGTCAGACTAGAAAACTGACTTTATCACTTTTTTCTAATCATGAAAAAGATACCTGTGGAATCAGGGAAGGGTTTAAAGGGAAATGTTAACTATATTTGTTACATTTGTTTCTTAAACTGGGTGTCACAGAGATTCATTATATTATTATTTATATTTTTGTGTATATTTAAAATACTTTATAATTTAAAAGTATATACTTGTGGAAGGTTTGAAGAAAAGTTTAACTAATCTTAATTCAAAATACTTAGTCTACAAAGCGGTAACCTGCTACTAAGAGAGGCATCACTCCTTAAAAGAAACACGTTGGAACCTAACAAAGCAGATGTGGTTCTGCAGTTGGCAGGCAAGCATTCCACTGCCCAATAAGAGTTTGAATAAAGATTCCAGGCAGAGACTCTGCATATTTTTAGCTCAAAAAGGCATTTTTTTTTCAGTGATTGTCTTTGAAAGTGTGGTATAAATGTCACATCGAAGATAGGAAAATGTCTTCTGCAATATGTAATTTGAGTTGCAGAAGGATTATAAAAATAATGAAACTGTGGTTTCACAATCTTTTCAAGCTTTCTTGTCTTTTTAAAGTAAACTAAAGAAAACTAACACAATTTTATGTGCTCTGATTTGCAATTGTCAAGCAAAAAGGACCTGGGCCAGGAGGAGAAAAAAAAAAAAAAAGAATTTGAACTGTGCTTTATAGCTATCTTCTTCTAGAGAAAAAGTCAATTTTGGTAGTTGTGTTTAGAAATTAGAAAAAAAAGTGGCAATATTTCTGCTATGAAAAAGTGGGACAGTATTGGAAATGTTACATTCTAGAGAGAACCAAGTTTGTATTATTATGTCCAGCTAGCACGGAAAAGGAAAATCTTAAGATCCATATTTTGGGGGTAATAATGAGCTTTTCAAATGTAAGCCCCAAACACTTTATCCAGCACACTTCATCTATAGTTTCTTTAGAAAAAGACTGATGTTTGGTTTTCTCTCACCAATATCTGTTTTCAAATGAACCCTGGCCCCACTGGTCACTATAGACTTTGAATTTAAAGGGCTGTAAATTAAATTTGGACTTGTTTTAATCTATGTAATTTGTAGCTTAAACGCTTTATAGCCTGACATATAATTGTGCATTTTCCCCCCAGGGACACGATCAGTTTAGAGTGACAGAAAGATCTATTTTTCAATACACAGTAAAAAGAATGGCTATCTTTTATGTTCACCGGCAATGTGGAAGTGATAAGATGGAGCCTTCAAGCCTAAAAGCACCTGTGAGCTGGCAGACTCACCCGGGGAAAACTGTGTGACAGCAAATACCACACTAAAACAAGCCATTCAACCAGATGAAAAGTGAGACAAACACAGGGATTAAAAGTTAAAGGAATGCAGAAGTGAATGGGATGGAGCATAATCCGTGCAAAAATGTGGAAGTCCTTGGGAACAAAGGCCCATCAAGGTCCTACATGATTAAATGTGAAATGTGTATTTGGTAAGAACTTAACAACAGCAAAAAGTCTCAGACTGTGTGTGTTTCTAAAGAAAGGTTAATAGTGGATGAAGTAGAGACCACCCTATGGCTTGATTGCCTTTCCTCTCTTTTCCTACATCTTTTCTTATGTTTTTCTTGTGTTTCATTTTCCTCATTTTCTCAGAGCCACCAACTAACGGCTAAACAGGCAACTGAACTTAAAGGTCAGTGCTCGCCTTGGCGGTCAGCACCCTGATGCGGGCGGAGTTGCAGGTCTTGCAGAGAATGTGTCCATCCAAAGGGTAGCAGCCTTGGTTGTCTCCCTCAGACAGGAGACCGCCACAATCCTGGAAAAATGAAGACACAGGACAAGGATGTCAGTGCAAATGTTAACATGTGTCTTTGCATTCCATTCAAGGCCAATTACTACCTTTCCTCTTCACACACCACCAACCCCCCCAATTCTTCCCCAGGATATAGCACGCTATGTCTTGCGTTAAGTTGAAGTAGAGATTAGGGACATAAATGTGAATGGAATGACCCTCCTGAGGTCACTTAATGGGAATATAGGTCCAGGAAGAGACCAGCCCGAGGGTCTAAGTCTCCAAGTGGTGGAGCTGCTCCCCTTGCCCGAACAGCAACAGCCGCAAGAACCAGAGAAAATAAAACAAGAATAGATCCTGAACTTCACTCACCTTTACCGCTGACATTAGCTTATGGTTTTCTCAAAAAATAAAATATATACACACACACACACACACACACACACACACACACAGATGGAGGGACAGAATTTCTTGGTAATTCCAGGGTAAAAGAGAAACTGTAGAGGGACTCCTGCTAAGCAGAAGGGCCACCAGTGGGTCTGCATGCCCACTCCAACTTGAGAAAGAAGATGAAACTCTAAGGTTTGTGGGGAGGAGTGATCTGTCATACTTTCTAAAGGGTACAGTGTGGTGTAGAGGAATGAAGGTGGGGCTGGGGGACAGGGCCCCTGGGCACCACCCTAGCTCTGTCCTGGCAAGGAGGGCCAACAGCCACTCTGGAAATAATTCCTGCAATTCCTACCTTATGAAGCTATTGCGAGAACAAAGGAGGAAAATGGGTGTGAGTGTCCTTTGAAAAAAATGCAAACAGCTTCATAATGGTAAGGAATTATACTGCTGTTGGCAGCACCCCTGAGCATCCATTTTGGAAAGTGTTACATGACAGCTAAATGCTGGCCTTCACCTCTGGAGGAAACAGAAGTTTCTTTGGAAAAGAAAAATATAGCGCTTCATCTCATGGTGTGTGCCCTTGCTACCATTAGTAGAAAGTCTTTTTTTATTCTTTTTTTTTTTTAATTGAAGTATAGTCAGTTTACAATAGTGTGTCAATTTCCAATGATCACAGCAGCACTATTTACAATAGCCAAGACATGGAAACAGCCTAAATGTCCCTCAACAGATGACTGGATAAAGAAGTTGTGGTATATTTATACAATGGAATATTTTTCAGCCATAAAAGAAGGGTGGAATAGTGCCATTTGCAGCAACATGGATGGACCTGGAGAATGTCATTCTAAGTGAAGTAAGCCAGAAAGAGAAAGAAAAATACCATATGAGATCGCTCATATGTGGAATCTAAAAAAAAGACACCAATGAACTTATTTCGTAGAAACTCTTTTAAAAGACCACAGGGCCTGTGTCCCTCACTTGCGCTGCCTACCATGACAGGAAGGGGGTCATGGAGGTTCCTATCTGAATCTGACAGATAATGAAGTTTAAGTTCAAAAAGGGTGTCGCTCAGAGCAGCAGCACCAGCAGCAATAGTTATGTTCCTGGGAAGGTCAACTTTACCCAAACGAATAGGCAGATATTTTGCAGCTCTAGACGCATTTGGGACACTGAGCGATGGAGCTAAATGAAATCTTTTCATTGCAATAAAAAGAAAAAAGTTCATGAATGACATGGATTTAAGAATTCAATGAATGAATGCCGACAGTCACCTGGGCACTCTAAAGAGCCCAGAGTCAACCACTGGAACCAAAATGCCTTGAATCTTAGAAACAAAAGGAGCCACAATGGGGGAATCCAAAACCACCTGGCTTTATGGGCAGGGAAGCGAGCAGCAGAGAGGGAAGTGATTCGTCCAGTGTTAGGCAGTGTCCTGCCCTCTTTAATATTTTTTCCGTTTTTTTCTTTTCATATTGTTTATTTGACAAGTTAAAATGGTATTTTTAAGTTTTTAAAAAATTTTTTAAAACAACATTATTGTGGTATAATTTCTATACAGTAAACTACACATATTTCAGATGTACAATTTGATGAATCTTGATAGATGTATACACCATGAAACCACCACCACAATCAAGATAGCTAACATTTCCAGCACCCCCCATGAAAAGATGCTCAACATCGCTTATTGTTAGAGAAATGCAAACCAAAACTACAATGAGGTATCACCTCACACCAGTCCGAATGGCCATCATTAAAGTCCACAAACAATAAATGCTGGAGAGGGTGTGGGAAAAGGGAACGCTCCTACACTGCTGGTGGTGCAGCCACTGTGTAGAACAGTATGGAGCATCTTCAAAAAACTTTTAATTCAGTGTACCTGCCATTCTACAGTGTTGTTTCTGGGGTTAAAAAAAGGGGAAAAAAAGCACTATCTTTTTAAAGCAAACTTATTTTGCTCTGCTATCATTTAGTTTGGGAGGAGAAAAGGTACGTATCATGCAACTCTTCACACACAAAACAAAACCATGAAATAAGCATGTATGTAGCCAGAGCAAGTGTGGGAAGAATATTGGAATGCCTTAAGCCTCAGTTTCCCGATCTGCAGAATGATCTCTAAGGTGTCTATTAGCTCTTTCACACTTATGATTCAGGTCAGTTTTAAGGCTGGACATCACTGTTTCTCTGTAGTCCTAAAAACCTCATGTAAAAGCCGAAGTTTTTTATTCTCTTTGCTCACGTTAAGGTCAGAGAGGCAGGTAACTTGGGCTGGAGGGCAAAACAAAGCACACTGCATAAAACAGCTGGTCAGTCACAGCTAAGGCAGGGAACGGGGTGACTGCAGTCTGGGAGGGCAGGGGAGACGGCCAGCCCGGCCAGTCCCGCCAGCCCCGCCAGCCCCGCCAGCGCCACCAGCCTGTGTCTTGGGAAAGTCTCCTAGCAGGACTAGATGAGCCAGTCTCATAAGGAGGTGGTAATAAGCAGGTTCATACCATCTCTCACAGATAGAAGAGGGGGCTGATACCTGCGATACTGAGAAGAGCTGGTGGAAAACAAGAAAACTGCTTCAAAAGAGGGGCTCTGGGTAAGTCATAAAACTAGGATAGGAAAATGATTTAAAATCACTTTCTGAATGTGATGCCTTTGGTTACCTAGATTCTAGGGGAGAAACTTGCTGCCTTTTGCTGTATAAATGACGACACGGCCCTCAGGCAAGAGGCCTTCCTTGTCACTTCGAGCTGGATTACGGGTCTCTGGTAGGTGTTCCCACGACACCTTGTGCCTGACCCTCTTAGAGCTCTCAGCAGTCACCTGACCCCTTACCGTGAGTGCTCGGTCAGTGCCTGCTAAATTAATGAATCTCCATGACTTTGAACATGAAGTTCCAACCCCTCTGAGAGGAATAAATTCTTACTCTTCTCAGCGGGTGACAATGGCATCTCTGTCCTAAACCAGAGCCAGAGTCTCTGTATAATGACAGTAAGAACCATGATGATACCATATCTCTGGCTCTTTATGATTTACCGTGTCCTTTAACATACAGCTTTGCGTTTTAGCTGCACAGCCGCATTTGGGGGAGTTAATAAGAATCCGAGTCCTTTTCACAGGTGGGGAAATTGAGAATGAGAGAGGTGAAGTGACTTAACCAACGTCCCTAGCATGGAATGTCTGCATCAGATCTAAAACCCAAGGGGCCCTCCCAGGTGCAGTAACTGCTGTATTTATGAAAACCCGGCTCTAGGAGTCCCTCTGATGCCTGCCACGCCCCGGCAGGCTGGAGGGCGCTGAGCACAGACCTCACACCGGTAGCAGTGGACGTGGAAATCGCGATCCAGAGCCACAATCCTGACAGTCTCCTCCTGGCCGGGGGCCGGCATGATGGGCTCCTTGCACACAGAACAGCGGGGAGCAAATTTCCTAAAAATGAAAAGATACCTCTGGTTAGACACTGAGCAGAGACACCGACAGAGGAGAGGCCCAGAGGTGAAAAGAAAAGGTGTACACCAAGGGGCAGGCCGCCTGGTCTGCCATCTTCGGTGTCCTCCAGCAAGTAAATCACTTGCCTTCCCTGCGCCTGCTTCCTCAGCTGTGAAATAAGAGGTTTAGACTGTTGAGGTCCTTCCAGATCATAAATCTCATGACGTTTGGTGAGGTGGGGGAGTGAGTGAGGGGGTGTGGAATTCACCTGTGCACAGATGGCAAACACAGACCAGGGGCTTGGGCAGGTCGGCCGGAGGGAAGAACACAGGTCCTCGAGGCCCCTGCTTGTTTCTGACTTTTGCTCCTAGACTCTGTATGTGCCCCCCAGGCCCTGTCCAGATATTCTGAGGTTGGTAACTTTGCCTCATTCCCAATGATTAAAGCCTCTTTCTTTGAAATGTGTCTTGCATTCTAGGAAATGAACTCAAGAAACCGCAAGTGCATATCTTTTCAAAACAGCAGAGTTTGGTGAGTTCAAATCCCCGTTATGCCAAACCTACTATGGCCAAGTCTGCACTTCTTACATTTTGGTTGTGTTAAACTTTGATTTGAAAGAGAAAAGTTAAAGAGCTGTCCAGTTCTTTGCCCTTTAAAGAATTTTAGCACTTCCAGAAGGTATGTGTGAGTGAACACCCTCTACAACACACACACTCACACATACGTTCTTGAGGTTAACTGTTGGTGAGGAATTTTAATGTTTCTTAATCTCTTAATATTCCTTAATATGACCAATGGCCATAACATTTTTTTTTTTCTAGTAGCAGCTTAACAGGCTACAAAAAGACATCCATCCGTATCTTCTGGAAATGAGGTGTGGCATTTATGAAGGTATGAAATAAGACAAGATTTGAAATGGACATGGATAAGCACTGAAAAGATGAAAAGAAAAGGAAGACAGTTTTTTCATGGTAATGGTTTTAAGATTAATGATGTTAAAAATTTATCTATTTACAGTGAGACTTAAAAAAGAAATAATGATAGTAATCTAACACTTTGCAGAGCACTTTATGGTTGTCAAAGCATTTTTACATACATTATACTCTATATGTACATATTAATTTTCCTGGCAGCACCCAAAAGGCATCTGTATGGCTGCAATCTAAATAAATACGAATTAAGCAGCAGATCAATTGATTGCTATGAAAGAAAAATTAAAAGGATCATGGTACAACTGCGGCAGTAATCAGAGCTGTTATAATTGGTATTTTATGCAAGAAGTTTTTATACGCAGTGGTAAAAAAAATTGCTTTGGACTACCTGATTAGTTTTGAATCTGGGTCATCAGTAGTGAAATAAGCAGGCTTTTGGAATCAGCTGCAAAATTTCCTTTCCCCAGACCCACTGGGACTGTAAACTGTGAGGTCAGGAGGACGTCTTGCCTATCACTGTGTCTGTGAGCCTTGCCCAATGTCCCCAAGATGGATTACTTATTCCTCTAGGATAAAATAGCTTTCACTGAATTTGCCTATTTTAGTCCTAATTATTTGCATATCTTTGGGGACCTCAAAACTGTGAGCTTCCAAAGGACAGGATTTGCTCTATTTCTGAGTCTCTAGAAATAACTACTGTGACTGGTGCAGAAAGTAGAGAATCAGGCACTATCTAATGAAATGAAGTATTTGCCATATTTCTCGTAAAAAGACGTTGCTTGTGCCTTTATGTTCAATCTCAAGGTCCTTCCTCTTTGGAAAGGCGCAAATTGTATTCTTGCTGAGTAATGATTCCTTCTGACCAATTGGTCTCATTTCTGTGAGGGGAAAAGGCAAAGTGGAGAGACAGAACGTGGCTTCCACAGTCCTTACAGTGTTCCTTGGCCAGCATTTTGAGGACTGTTAAAAATCCCAGGTGGTCTATTTCAGGGCTCAGCTCACTAAGCAGACAATAATCATAACATTAATTTGATAAAAACACTTCTCATGGTTAAAATAGCGGCCATGTACTGTGTGCTTATTATGTGCCGAGCCTCGTTAAGCACTTTATACACTTGACCTTATTTTTTACTGATAGCAGTATTATGAAGAAATACTTTTATCATTTCTGCTTTGGGAGCCAAAGCTTAGAGAGGAATGGTCTTAATCATCTTGTGTCCTGGCACATTTCTGGCAATCAACAAATGAATGCTGATTAAACAAATAAATGGATGCACGTAACATCCCTGATAAGAAAAGCACAGAGAGTGGAATAAAGGCTCAACACAATGAAAGGGTCAGTTAAATAAATCTGCTTCTCGGAGCTCACTGTCCTGGCACTGGGAACACAGAAACAAATGAGGACTCCGGCAGTCAGACGGGTGAGGGAGTTCTATGCATTTCTGCGTTTGTTCTATTGCATCCTATCACATTGCAAAAATGATTTAAGGTGGTTACTGTAAAGCTGTTTGTGTGTATGTGTATTCTTTATTCCTAATCAGGCTGTGCTGGGTGCTATCTATAGTAAATTTACAAAACTATAAAACATAAAGGAGATACAAATTCAAGCATGGGGACAGGGAGAGTCTGCGATCACAGGAGGCTTCTTAGAGGAGATGGTAACTGAGTGGGTCCTTGAAAGACGGCCACTTAGGTAAAACAGGAAAGTAACCGTGAGAGTGTGCGTGCGCGTGCGCGTGCGCGTGCTGAGGGTGAGGGTGGGATACAGGCAGTCGGCCAGGGCACTAGTTTGAGCAGTCATCTGAAATGACATATGGGAAAGAGTTTCTGCCTAATAGGATGGAGGATTTGGGCCAACGCTGACTGAAAGTGGTTATGGAGGGGATGGCCCATTAGCAAGGCTTTAAAAATAGCATTTCAGATGCTCGTTACTCTGAGTACAGTCCAAGACCACCTGGGAGCTTGTCAGAAATGCAGAATCTTGGGTCCCCACCCCAGACTTACTGAACTAAGGTCTGCAGTTTAACAAGATCCCTCGGTGACTTAGAAGCACGCTAAAGTTTGGGAAGCCCTGGCTTAAAGAACAGGATTCTAAGCAGGCGAGATAAATCCCTTCTCCTGGGCCTCCTGCATCTCGCTGTAGCTTCTATTCCCAGGCTGCTCTAGTTACAGCCAAGCAGATCTTCCTTGAATGTAGAGAAGTCTTTCTTCACTCTGTACCCTTCTTTCTTGCCTGCGTTATTCCTCCTGCCAGGAATCTCTATTTCCCACTGAAAACACTCTGCCTCCAGAAGCCTACTCTGGCCCCAGGGCCGAGTAATCTCTTCTGGCTCTGACAGCTCGAGCCCTCGCCTGTGCCCGCCTCGGCACGTGTAGCCTTTTCTGCCTGATACCACACAAAGTCTACACTCACTCTCTCCCCTCCTCCTGGCAAGCTCTGCACCGACAGGGCCCCTCGCTACGGAGATGTGGAGTTTCTCTCCTGGGGTCTCTGTCCTTTAGCACGTAGCACAGGGATTGGCACACAGAGGGCTCTTCATAGATGCAGTTGCACTGAACTCAAATACATTTCCCCAAAGCTCACAGAAGGGAGGCCCACTATGGCCAAGAATCTGCAGAAGGCGGCTGTATCCCTCCACCTGTACGCCCGTCTCCTTAGCTTGGCGATGCCCTCCCTGGGCTGGACTTTCAACCGCTTTGCATTCCACTACTTTTAAGGCTCTGAAACAGAGTTCTGTAAAGTTTCTCTCTTATTTTTCTTTGGGAAATGGGAAAAAGATAAAAAAGCATTTCCTCCTGCATACCTGCCAATCATGCTGACAACTTAAAAAAAAAATGTGTTTTAACTGGCCATTGAATTAGTGGTGGCGGGGAAGAGTTGGGGGTTTCAGATTACTTTTTCCCTTATAGTTGCTCAAGTCTGCCTTCCTGGAGCGTTCAGACCCACACACATCACCAGGCACAAGTCTCTAATTATGCCCCCCACTCCTAGAAATGAAAGGTAAATGGCATAGATATAAACTTGCATGTGTCAGAACTGATTTCCTGTTTTAACTGAGGGGTGTAATATATCAGTCTTTTCCAGCAACAGAAACATCTGTGCTCTGATTCCATCTATCAGTCTTCCTTGGATGAGGGTAAGTCTAAGGAAGGAGAGAAGCAGTGACAGAAACCACTCCCCATTGGTGTCTTTTCACCTCCTTTACATAGATGCAGGTTTTTTTTTTTTATCATGTATAATTACAAGCTAAAAATATCAATAACGTGAAGTACAATTTATGCTGTGACTGCCCTTTCAGAGTGAGCCCTTCCTTGTCTAATTCAGGTTGAGAGTTCCTGCCTCTGGGGTTTTTTCATTCATTCAGCCTCACATCTTTTTGGTGAGGTTTTTCACTTTCTTTGCTACTTGGAAAGTGGTCAGGAAATTCTTTTTTAAAATAGGAGTCTCAGATCCCCAAACTGCTTGTGGCAAGTACTTCCCAGTTGTTGACAATCAACAGAGCGGTGAAAATTAACCCACAAGGCTGCACATCTGGAGGCTGTAGAACGGATACCCAAACTGGTGAGCCATGCAAGCTTTACCTCCTTGAGAGCCTCAGGCTGTCCTTAAAGCCACTGTCCAGCAAACACAAGCCAGAAACCTCTGTGCCTGCCATTTACAGATCATATCTATAGCTTTCACATGGTTCCTAGAAATCTGCAACAAATCTGATCCACCAATTCACTGACCAACAAACTGGCCAAATACAAATAAGTAAAATGCAAAACTATACAGCTTGCATGAAAATCCCAGTTGTAATAAAGAGGGATCTCCACATGAAAGAAGTGAGAACGTGGGGACATGTTTTTCCAGGCCCATCAGTAAGTGGTCTTGACCTTGAGGTTCTACTCTCTAATCATCCTCAAAAGATTCTACCACGCTGTATTCACTTATTTTATTAGAACATATCCTGGGGAAGAGAACACCTGGCTGAGGGAGGAGCTTGGGGGAGGGGGTTGTAATTATGTTGATAATGGCATAAAACAGCCTCCAAATATGCAAGAGGGTTGCATCAGCAAGACAGACTGAATAGTTCCCCCAGAACCTTACCTGCAGAGTGGCACAGACATAGAGGTCAGCTCTACAGAGAACCCTAGGCTGTCATAAATGGGAAGCTTCAAGACCGGGCCTGGTCTAATGATCAAACTGAAGAGCTCAGAGAAACTGGGCAGTTTGTCCACTGTCACACCTCTTGTTCACATTTCAGCCAGGGAGGGCTACTCCAGGATCCTGCCTCTCTCCAATACACGTACTTTGTGGCTGAGTCAGCTTTCTTACAATTAGGGTCACACAAATACGTGATGGACAAGCCCCAGGGAGGCCCTGAAGCAGAGGCCAGGCCGGAGGACCATATGGATTACCTGCTAGCAATTCCTGCATTGGAGGGGGGGGATAAATAAGCTCTTTTCAAGGTCCCACCAAATCCTGAGACGCTATTGTTCCAGGAAAGAATGGGTAGCGCGGACGCCAGGCGCAAGAACAGAGCCCGAGGCGGGCTGCAGGAGGGAGAGGTGGCTGCCTACTTGTGGAAGTCCTCGATGCAGTGGATGAGGCCGCCAGCGTCCACAGTGAACGGGATCCCATCCAGGCTGCGGTGGCACATCACACAGGTAAAGCAGTGAGGATGGTAGGCCTTCCCAGTGGCTCGGAGGATCCGCTCCATGATGGGCTTGGAGCACACGCTGCACTGCTCCAGGGTGTTCTGGGGAGGAAAAGAAAAATGCCAGTGTTAGACTGGGACTTGAGCTCCATTTATGTGGTAACTTACAGCCTGACAAGCACTGCTGCAGAACCCACGGGCTCCTGTGCTTATCACAGCATTTGGAGGAAGGCAGAGTGTGTATCTTTATTACAGAGGGATGGAAACAGTTAGATGGAGCAAGTGGCTTTCCTAAGGCTATCCAGCTACTGCGTGGCTTAGCTGGGATTTAGAACTCATGTTGTCTGACTTCTACCCTTGTTCCTTTCTAGTATAGCAGGGGTGATGGCAAGCTTTTCTGTAAGGACTCATGTAGTAAATACTTCTGGCTTCGTTACAGCAACTCAATTTTGTTGGTTAGGTGTGAAGGCAGCCAAAGACAGTGGGTAAGTAAATGGCATGACTGTGTTCCAGTGAGACATAACTTACAGAAGCAGGATGGATTTGGCCATGGCTATAGTTTATTGACCCCTGAGCTACACAATCCGGGTTCTCCACTGGAAGTACACTTCATTATTCTCTCTCTCTCTCTTTTTTTTTAAATTTTTAAAAACTGAAGTACAGTTGATTTACAATGTTGTATTAGTTTCAGGTGCACAGCAAAGTGATTCCAATATATATAAAGTATTTCTTTTCCATTATAGATGATTATAAGGTATTGAATATAGTTCCCTCTGCTATACAGTAGGTCCTTGTTGTTTATCTGTTTTATATAGAGTAGTGTGTACATGCTAGTCCCAAAGTCCTAATTTATCCCACTATTACTTCCCGAACTTGAGTGGTCATCAAAACCCTAAGGACCTTAACATTTTTAGAGGGAGGTTCGTCTGATGACTGAGACTGGCAGAGAGCATGCTAGTTGCAGAACCCAGTCAGAGCTCAGCATCATCAACGAGGCTTGTGATCATTTAAAGCCTTGGTTCAAACACCGTCACCAAGCTTAGTGTTGTGAACCCTTGATGGAAATGTTGAACCTAGAGGGGTCCAGTCTTGAGAAGGTAATTAAGAAAGTCAATGTATCTGGCTTTAAAAATATGCTCAGCTTTAAAAATAAATCCCCTCCCCCTTAAAAAGGGATACCATTTACTGAGAGAAGACTCAGAAAGATCAATAAAATTAGCTGTTCACTTCCCATCCTTGCCTAGAATCCCGTACCCTCTTAGCAGACAGCCATGTTTCACGTGCAATAAGCTATATTCCAACTGAGATGTCTGGACTGATTCACTGAGTTTACAAGCTAGATTAAACTTGGCATGGGGATTAGACGGATACAGAGCTAGAGGGGATGTGGAAATCAAGGAGTAATTTCCCTCTTCCTATGAGAAGATTTAAATGGGCAGAGGCAAGGAGCGCTGTAGGTAGGTAACTAGTGTGCTGATAACTCAACTGTAGCCATGGCCTCTGACTGGCTTCCTTGTTTCCATGTCTCCTCCTGTAACACTTCCCCATCCTCAGAGAAACTTCCAGTTTCCTTCCCAAAACCCAGAAGTGACGAAGTAAGTTTCCTGCTAGAAAAACCTTCACGGAGCTAGTTCTTTACCGGACATGCAACCTCCCTTTCTAGGCTCAGATCCCCTAACGTCTCAGACTGCTCACTCTTCTTCAGACCTATGAGAAACTTCCATACTTTGGTGCGTTGGCTAATGCCTTTCAAGGTATGGGTCAGAAGGCAACTCCCCAGGGAAGCCTTCCTCAGTGCCTTCCGTTGGACTAAATCTCTTCTTTTTCTCTCCTTCCTGAGCACTTAGTTTGTGCTGTTTACAGCACTCACAGTGATCACTGTTTCACAATTATCTGCACGTATGTCCATCTCCTCTGCTATACTGCAGTTTCTTCAAGGGTGGGGACTATGTCTTAACAATCTATTTCTCTGTCCCATGCTACCCCCAGTACACTACCTGGAATAAACAGAAACCCAGGATGAGTGTGTGAGAAAAGAACGAAGAAATGAATATTGTTTACATCCCACCCTGGCATCACAAGGCTGGCCTGACTCCCCAGCTTTGGAATCCAGAGGACAGTGAATACGCCACCAACCTCTCCTCAGAGCTGCGGTTGTCGGAGGCTCTGAAACTGCTTAGTGCGCCTCTGGCCGCAGTCTAAACTCATGGAAACTATTAACCTATCCCCCCCCCCAATTTTGAAGTGGTGAAACTAAAATAGCAGAGGAACATACGATGAGAGTCTGGAGATGCTGATGGTCTGGACAATGACGGCCCTGCTTCTTTTCTGCCCGGGTGATCTGAGCTAATGTGGCTGGAAACTGGCTTCCCAGGGTTTGTGTTTTGCTCTTCTGCGGGCTTTAACTTTTATTTTTTTTAAAGCCAGTCCTGTAACAGAGTTGAACAAACCAGAAAATGCTTGACCAGAAAATGTTTTTGTTTGCATTGAGGCCTGGCTGCAAAATTGAGCTCATTTACTCAAAACCAGCAGCAACATAGTTTCTAAGGAAAGTCAGTTTCTAAGGAAAGACTTCACAGTCCATGGAAGTGCTGTTTAAAGGGCACATAATCGGGGGAGAGGGTATAGCTCAGTGGTAGAGCGCATGCCTAGTATGCATGAGGTCCTGGGTTCAATCCCTGGTACCTCCATTAAAAAAATAAATAAGCAAACCTAATAACCCACCCCCCCCCCGTAATGAAGGGGAAAGGATGGATGCCCTGAGACTCAGGTCTCAGCTGTATCAGTCCCCAGGTCCACAGGTTTTCTCACCTATGAAATCAGAGGCCTGGACTAGAGGAGCTCCCAGAGCCCTCCTCTTAGAGTATTTAAGAGTCTTTATCCTTCCTCTAAGAGAAGATATGTCAGAGGGTCCTGGTGAACCAGTGGAAGATGGAAAGGAGAAAATCCTTCATTATGTAGCCAGAGAGAGAGACAGAGTTGTTAGATGAAGAATGTGAACTGTCCCTCTGGACTTGTCAGCGTCCCCTGGATGACCTTAGGTAAATGATTTCTTCTCTCTAGACCTTGGTTTTCTCATCTGTAAAACAATGGTTAATTCCAGCTCTGCAAATGTATTACTCTCTGGTATGTCAGCATTAACAACAACAGGTAAAGGTCAGTGCTTCCATCACTAGAGACATCCTAGAAACAAATGGACAGCCCCTCATCCAAGGCTTGAAGGGAGGGCTCGTGTGTGAGACACCTGGCCTGCAGCCCAACCTTCACTTCACCTTACAACGGGAACTCCAGTAATTGCTAACGGTAGAACTTTACACACCATAAAGGAAGATCTTTGTGTCTTCTTATAGAAGATTATTGTAAAGCCAGACTAAAAGATGCACTCTTTATATAAACATGAGGTTTTCCTAAAGTAGGTGAAAAGAAATGGTTAATAAATAAAATAGTATGTAAGAAAATAGACAGAGAAATAAGTCTTCAAGCAAATAAGCAGAAGAAGGGTGTCTCTTAAGTACATCTACTCAGTCACATCCTGCATGTGAAGCAGGGGTCCCAGGTGTGCTAGACGGGGGGTCAGGAAGGAAGAGCACCTTCCAGATCAGTAGCGTGCTTCGTGACACGGCCACCTCTGCGGCCCCTTCTCGTGGACCCCACCTTCCAGCTGCCACCCTGCGCCCTCTGCTGCGTCTTTAGCAAGCTGCGTTCTTTTATGAGCCCAGGCCCCACATCCTCCTTTGTCTAGAAAATACCTCCTCCTCCCTCACAGTTGAGCCCAAGTGTGACCTCTTCTGTGAAGCCTTTCCTAAGCCTCCCTTTGTTATACTCCAAGCAAAACAAGCCGCTTCTGCCACTCCCATCGGATTGTGCGAGGCTTCTTCCCCGTCAGCGAGTGCAACGTACTTGACTGACGGCCTACGTCAACCGCCACAACCAAGCAGCGGCCGCCCCGCTCTCCCCATACGGAGCCATAGTCCTACGCTGAGTTTCCTGGGAAACAGGGATCTGCACAAAAGAAGTTATTGAAGAGTGTCTGTGAGAGCAGGGAGCACCCGCGTGGAGGGAGGAGTTGAACCACGATGCAGTTACAACTAAGGCCTCTGATGGGTTTATGAACTCTGGGCTAGGCGGCTCTGCCGAGCTGTCCTCCCCTGAAGCTAGGGGGTAGGGCATTTATACCCCGGTGCCAATGGACACAGCCTGCCTGCAAAGAGGAGAGTTCCTGTCAGTTGAGGGTGGTTACCAGAGAGGGACTCATTTATGAACCATCAAGCCAGGACTGAAGGGAACTGGCTACCACTCCAGCTCCCACAGCAGGAAGAATCCCGGCCCGCCCAGGGCCTCCATCGTCCCTGACACACGTGAAGCAGCAGGTGATCAGATGTGAAACACCTTCTAGATTAAGCTGAAGGAAGAGTCTATATTTTATGTTTTTTAAAAAATTCTAGACACTGAGGATTTTTAGGAAGTGTTTTAAGCAGTTACTCTAATGAAAGCATGGTTAAAGAGAGATGTTCGCGTAGCAGAAAACATGTAACTGCTAAAAGGCACAACTTTTCTGAAACGATAGCAATACAATTGTGATTGAAAACAGAAAGTTAAGTGAAAATAAAAAGCAAATCACAAACAAATCTTGTACATAAAACTCCCAAGTGCAACTGTTTTTAAAATTGAGATACAATCTGGTTGTAGCTTTTCTATCCTTGGATATTGTATAAATAACTTCTCTAATTCACAGGCAGAGGAGCTGGAGAGATCATGTGAATATAAATGAAGTATGCAGGTAATACGAGCACTGACTACTAGTTAATGGAGAAAATAGTATTTCTAAAATTTATGTATTTCTTAGGTGTATGTGTGTTCAATGTTGAGTACTTTAAATCAAGAGACATAAGTATTTGAAGATTTGGAAGACTATAAAGTATTGCCATTTAGAAATGTTAAAATTTTCATTTCATAAAATTAAAATGTGATCTTATATTCAGTCTTTATTGTTTTTTTTAGGTACGAAAGCAATACTGGAACAGAAAAGACTCTTGGAAAGATAAGGGTGACATCTCATGTTCTAGATACAGTTTTGGTCTTGTTGCGATAAGAATAAAGAGGGAAAAAAAGAGAGAGAGTTATAAAATACTAAACTTTTTAAAGTCTTTAGAGATTATTCTAGTCCAAGAGTTTTCAGCTCCCCTCACTTGCCTCCCTTTTCCACAATCCTTTGTTCAGGGAAACAGTTTATCAAGGAAACACATCCAGGAGTGTCCAAAATCACTTCTGCATGAAGAGCATGAAAGGATGCAGCCTATGAGGGATCCAGATAATACAGTTTAAAACCCATCCATTTGGTCCAACTACCAGATTCAGGAAGGTGCAGAGAGAGAAAAGAGCTGGTGTGAGATTCTGAATTAGAGTGTAGGTCTCCCAGTTCCACACCCAGTGGATGATCCCAGTACTTTATCACACTGCACCTACTACACATTTCAGTAGATATGCTCCATATTACAAACAGACGGTATTCAGGCTGACGACCTGCAAGCTACGTGCATGTAAATCGAGGGAACAGGTTGAAATCTGAAGACAGTCTGTCTGCTGCCAATTTCATTGGCTCCGCCAGGGTAAGGCAGGAAACTCACTGTTGGATCCCCAGCACCTATGACAGTACCCTTGCCTAAAACTGATGCTCCACAAATACCGGTCAGTTCAGGAGCTAATAAACTGCGGATAAGTACTCGACATAAAATACTATTCTATTTAACCACGCAAAACAGCTCTCTAGTCCAGAGTTCTCAACGGGGAGGCTGAGACACAGTGTGCCTCGAGTGGCTTCTGGGCGTCCCACACTTGGAGGTTCCATCGGCCCTGAGCAGTCACCTTGGGCCAGGAGAAGCCTCATCTACTTATTCTAGTGTGCTGAGTGAAGGCCGTCATTTCCCACACGCATCATGATGGAAAAAAAGGCTGGAAAGCACGGTCCAAGTCTAGGTGTTCGCAGCACGACAGCAATGCGGGGCAGGAAGACGAGAACAGGGCCGGGACTGAGCAAGCTCCTCTGAAATGCCACTGACATTATTTAAGCTCAAATGACTGTATTCCCTATCTTAATTTTGGAATACAAACTTATTCTTGATTCTGATAATCAAGGCTTCACAAATCATGACAGTACTTTTGGGTTTCCTTCGTAGATGGAGACATCATTTTATCTTGGTAGTTTTTCTTAGAAGCCTACAGTACAGCTCTGCCCCCCAGTGAGGCAGGCATTTCTTACTGAAAGTTTCCTGGCACCTTCCAAGTGTCCTTCACCTGTTTCTATATCTTAATCTAAATCAATTGTATCTGTATTTATATCTACCGTGTGTTTTAAAACAGACTGAAAAAAGTCATAGTAAGCCTAGCGACTTCCCATCCCTATGACTATGGCTTTCCAGTTAGAAGCGAATTCCTCCTCTGCTAATGGGAATTGTGATTCTTCAAAACAGGGAAAAAATTTGAGTCAATTCATCCAAAGGCATCAAACCCTTAAGAGGTATTTTCTTCTGATGGATTTAACCCCCCCCCACAAATGACAGCTATGAAACAGGTAACCGATGATTTATGAAAGCACTCTGACAGTCTTAGTTTTCGTTCACTTCTGCTCATCTTTTCGAGCACAACTCTTGGCATCCAAAGCCTATGTTATCTCAGGTTTCTGAAAAATCCCCTTTAAAGAAACTTTTCACATGATTTTCTGATGAGCAGAGCTGCCTCCCACTTAATTCAGCATTGCAGAAAGCCTAAAGAGGGGAACAAAGCATTCCACATCCTGTCAGGGACAGAGGAAGAGAGAACAGACAAAGACACCACTGCTGCCCTCAGAGGTTCCCGGACCAGGAGAAGTAGACACTTCTGTAAATAGCTGATTAGAGGCACAGGGCACAACAAATTGCTATTACAGAGGAATGAGTAATGTGTGATGGGAACACAGAGAAGAGAGTGATTTCCTATAATGGTGAGGGAACAGGCGATATGGTTGTGGTATATGATTCTGGGAACCTGTTCCAGGTGGGATTTGAGTTGGCTCTTGGGGAAAAAAAACACATTCTAACAGTCTTTGGAATTAATGTTGTGTTATAATAAAGGTCTTCATTATACATGAAGTCCCAGATATGCCTATGTTAAGAGAAAATTCATTTCACAGGAAGAATATTGTAACAAAATCAGTATATTGGGCAACATTGGTGAAGGGGAACTCAATGTTGCCAGAGATTATTGTCTATATGTTAAACTAACACAAACAAATCACATGCGTGACTATTAACATAGTAACTTGGGAAAACAATTCTTATAAGAGTTTCTATTTATACTTGGACTGAATAAACTGGATTTAAGATTAAGAAATGTGTCTTAAAACCATAAGGGGAAAAGCCAATAGAAAGCACAAAAAAATCAGGACAATTAGATCATTTTGTTCAATTTTGCCATGAACCACAAATCACATTCTTCACAAAGTAAATAATGCCCTGTTGTTTATTCTGAAGCACTTGAGTTGGGACTACAATTAGAGCTTTAGTGAATTAAAAAACAAAACAAAACACTAAAGAACATTTAGTTTGTCTGTATCTAAAGACCCAGGGAGGTGCTATTTTACCTTAAAATGTGTAGCCCTTGTAGGACATTAGTGTTTCCAAAACACTCACCTTGAACATCTCCTAACCCTTGAAAGACGCTGGGGTGAGGGAGCTCGTATTTGAGGAGTGTGTCAGACCTTCGTGCCAGAGCTACATTAAAAGATCACAGCACTCCACTGAGATTACTGTGAGAGGGGAAAAAGGATTCTTCAAGGAATCCTGTGTATGGTACTCTGGGACAACTGAAGTTTAGTTAAGTGTACACAACCAGGATCTCATTTAATCTCCACAACAAGCTATCATAGTAGGCAGAATGGAAGAACTCATATCCCTGCTGTACGCCACATGGCTATATACGTGGTTGGGTTTGAACCTGCGTCTTTTACGTCCAAAGACAACCTTGTTCATTCTTCGATGCCGCACTGTCCTGCAATGAACAAGTCTTCCCTGTGTCTTTCTATGTAGTTCCCTGTGATGGCGATTGCACACTGAATGCAGTTATCCGTCTTTAGCAAACTGCTGAGCTATAGCCTTTCACAGATACATAGCTTGCTTGAGCTTAAAAAAACTTTTAAATCATCTTGTCCACCTCCCTCCCCTTACATCCTAGGACACTGTACTCAGGAAGCTGATTGCCTGAAGTTGTAAACTAGTGAAAGAGCTGAGGTCAGGACCCAGTGCCTTGGTTTCTAGATTGTGCTCTTTCCAAACCCCACACTAGATGCTTTTCGGAGTATGAAAACTTCTCTTTGGTGTTCTGGCCCTTGTTAACAATAAGAATATGACAACTCTTGTTGATTAGTTATTGACAATTATTTACATGGCCAGTGGAAAATCATTAGGTTGAGGATATTACATTACTTGGGTTTTTGCCATTGTCAAAACAAGGCGGTTGTCTCACACTGATAAGTACGGGTGTTCTCCGGCCAGTAACGCAGAGGAACTAATTTTAAACTCAGCATTATGGTCTGTCTTGGGTCCAGCTTTTAGTTCTTGCTATTTGTTACTTGTAAATAAAGGTTATTATTAGACACTCAGACTAGTTCCACTGAGGCAGACACTTTCCAGAGTAGCTGGAATTTCACAGCATCTTGAACAAAATTCCATTATCTGAGTGTCAATTTTCTCGTCTATAGAATGAGATATAATTATTCTGTCCTGTCCACCTCCCAGAATTGTGATAATTAAATGCGATACGAAATGTAAGATGTACTCTTCAAGAATGCAAAGAGATGTAAAAATACTGTTATCCAGTTCTTTTCTCTGGGCAAAACTACTGTTTCACGTAAGGAGAGACCCTAATTATTGGTTCCTCAGTTTCTGACTAATCAACTGAGCCTACTTTGCATTACTCTTATTACTGAAGAGAAGAAAACACGATGTGTACGCACAGACATCCACCGTCCTGTGCATACTGAGTTTGAGAAATAGTGTTTTTCCTTCATTTTTGTTGTTTTATTTTCAACAGGTATTTTTCTTATTATATTTTTACATACCTGGAAATCCTAATAAGTGATGGACCAGTTACATATCATGCATTTAGAATGTATACAGAGAAGTCTCGTAGAGTTTACCACCACATACTTGGCAGGGTCTCCAGCTAATGGCTAATCAACTAAGCCCCCGATCCCCGTGCCCGTGAGGCACCATCTTGACAACCCTCAATGTTGTCTTCAATTTAGAGTGCACAGGAGGCCCTGATGGGGAAATGACTTCTCTTTGGGTCCCAATGCTAACCCCAGTACAATATGAAACTGGAGTTATTAAAATAGATGTTTATAGAAACCCTGTTTGGTACAGTGACCAAGAGAAATGACTGCAAGCCAAGGGCTGCGCTCTAGTCTTGCAGAGGCCAGCCACTGGCAGTGAGGCTTGTCAAAGCATTTGCTTCTCTGGGCCTAAATTCCTTCTTCTATAAGATAAGAGACTTAAGTAAATAGACCTCTTGGTCCCTCGAAGCTTTGAGGGCTGAACAGAACTTTTAACAGGGCAGGGCTCTGTGTCTTGTTCACTGCTTCATCCCCAGTTCACTGAAAAATGACCGGCACATAGAAGGAACTCAAGAAATATTAAGTCAATAATGAGTGACTGGGAATAAATACTCCCAAGAGTCATCCAAGTGCGCCTACTCCCACAGACATACCCAAAATTCCATCACCATCCTCAGATGGCCTTCCATCACCACCCTATGTGAGCACCCCACCTCTCCTGAGTCAGACTCTGTCTCCTGATCTTCTGGCCCTGGTACTAGCTTCACAGTCCTTATTCACGGTCTGATATCACCAACTGCATGTTGCTGACGTGCGTATTCCTTATCTCCCCCCCCCCCCCCCCGCCAGTCTGTGGAAGACCCTACTGCACTCACAGCCTTTGGAGCAGTGCTTAACATAGAACAGGCACAAAGTATTTGTTGAATGAAAAAAGTAAATGACATTAAATTACCTAACATCTAAGGTCTCCTCCAGCTCTTGAGTTCTTTGGTTCTATCTCAGCAAGAGTATATTTCTCAGAAAAATTATTGCTACAAATTTTACTAAGTGATCCAAAGTTAATCACACAACACACTAGGTAAGACAATGGTCTTTTGACTTACAGTATTTGTCTACTGTGGGTAACTGACCCAGCCAGGGGCAAACTCTAAAACTTGGGTGTAAGTGATGATGTTTTCAGCTGCATGTATACATAGTAATGACTGCCCACCTGCACATTTTGGATCAGAATTAAATCCACTGTGAATCATCCATTAGAATCAAGATCTGCAAGCAGAGACTAGAATACCATTCCGCTCACGTGTCGGTTCCCTTCAGAGCTGCCTGAAACTCAGCTCTGCCAAGATGTTTATTTTCTACCTGGCTTTATGAATTGCAATTACTTCCTAAATTATAACAAGCCACAAGTGGTCTGAGCCAAACAATCAAGGTCACAGAAGGTCTCTCCTTGTACTTCTGGGGATAACAGAAAAACTTGTTTGAACCAAATGTGATCCACTTTCAAAAGAAAGAAAACTTTAAGCCTTCAACTCCTGGGAGTGGCAAAGAGAACAGCCAGAGGGCCATGAGCTAACTTCCATTCTCCCGAGATCATTTGAACAGATTTGGCAATGATTTGGCTTCTGTTGAAAACAAGTCCTTCTAATTATACTCCTGCCAGTGGAAGACAAAAGACAGCACCATAGTTTAGAAAGGCCATAACAACATGCCAACATCATGGCCGCAACTGTGTAGTTTCCTTCTGAGCAGAGTACTGCTGACGTGTAAGTCAAACACTGGGCTCTGGCACCCCTTCATGAGAACATGACCTTCCTAAGAGCCCACAGGGAAGCTGGTGAAGTGATTTGCTTCCCTTCAACTGTATCTTGGATGTAATATTTTCTGACACTAGAAATAAAATAATTCCATGTTTTTGTTCCTCTCTCCACCCCACCATGCCAAAAATAGTTTGCATTAAGTAGATAAGAAAGGCAGAGACAAAGAGTATAGGGTTTTCCATTCTGCATCTGCTGAAACACAAAGGGGACAGAAAATACAGATGTTTTCTCTTTGCTGCTACAAAAGGGTGGCGGACGAACTCTTTCAGCATCTCTGGAATGCAAATTTTCTTTCACAGTTTAGCAGTCTTTTTTGGATTTCAGCACAGTGAACTAACACTTTCCTGGATTCCAAGACCTCCAGAGAACCAGATGGATGAGAGGAATTGGGAAAAAAAAGAACCCACGCTACTTGAAAAAGGTATGAATTTCTCACTCTGCATCTAGCCAAAAGCACTGAAAATTAGAAGAGCGAAATCACTTTTGGTTTGTTCAAATGCATGCCATCCTAGAGTTGTTTGTGGTGGATTAAAAAAAAAAACACTAAAGTGATTTGGTGGTTGAGAGTCTGTGTTCAGTTTAAGCTAGGAAGCAAACTTTAACAGAGATGATATGTTTACTATCAAAGGCAGGAAAGAATGTGGATGGAAGAGATTACACAAGAACATCATTCTATGTGCCAATGCTCTTAAATCCAGTGACTGCTCCCCAGTGCCACACTTTCAAGCTTGACACTCAAGGCCTTTCAGGATGTTGTCCTACCTCCTCTTTCCAGGCACCTATCCCACCATTCCCCCAACACAGTCTTCATTCCTGTCAATCCAAGCTTTTTAACACTTCACACACCTTGTTCTTGCATGCTTTTACATCCACTATTGTCTCTGCCTTGAAAATGTCTTAACAAGTTAGTTGGCTCAACTTTCAAGGCCCAGGGCACGTAAATGCAACCTCCCCTATTAATCATTCCCCTACTTGTCTGTTCTTTCACGGCACTGCTCACACCGCCATTGTATCAGGGACTCTGTCTGTAGTCCATCTGTTTATATGTTATGGAAAACGCTATGACCAAGTGCACCTTCCAAAGATGATGACATCAGCACACATCTCATCCCACACAGTCTTCTTCCAGTGTGACATCGGCAGTCCATAGAGAGATGAATGCTTGGGAGGGCATTTGTAACTGCTCAGTCAATAGAAAGCTGTAAAGGTGACGCCCTATGACTCTTGATACTACTCATAAATGTGATATGGTTTTCTGAGACACATACCTTTGAGGCCCTGAGTTACCATGTTAGAAGCTGAGCTACCTTGAAGCTGCCATATTGAGGAGATTACATGTAGATGGAGGGAGAAGCCTGGAGAACCCTGGTTGTTCCAGAAGAGCTATTCAAGTATCCCCAGAAGGGGCACCAGACATATCACTGAAGAAGGCTTTAAGAGAACTCAGACCCAGGAATCTCACAAGAGACCTCAAGACAGAATTCCTCAGTTGAGATGCTACCAAATTCCTGCCCCACCAAACTGTGAGGGATAGTAAATGGTGATTGTTCTCTTCACCCACTAAGCTTCAGAGTGGTTAGGCATGTAGCCATAGTAATTGAAACGTAAGTACAGTTTCCATATTTGATTATGAGCTCTTCAAATATAAGGATTAAAACATATGTATCTAGCCCTAAAGAGGGTGAATGAAACATGGAAGAGATTGTTTATTGAATAAATACTTGAGTGAAAGAATATTAACTTTTGGACACGTCCACATAAATTAACATCTTGTAACTTTATGAGGCTAGTTAAGTTTATACAGCTAGGGCACTCTGAGCAATAATAATGTCCAAACCATATGAATGCAAAATAGATCTTCCTCCTCCATACAAGGGACAATGTATTTTTCAAATCTGGCAAGCTACTGTTTATTCCCAGTAATAGCATGAGCATAAATTGGTACTTGAATATATGTATAGAATTCCTTTTCTTCAAAAGTTTCCAGTACTATTCTTAGCATCTCTACATGTGAAAAGACAACGCTTTCTTTTAGCATTGGTATCAATTAATAAAGATGACTTATCTATTTAACTGTACAATCAAAGAAATTAAAAATGTCACAGAAAACATGGAGTAACACCAGAGTGAGGAGGACCTTAGGGGACATCTGCCCCAGCCAATCTGATCCATAAATCCCCTCTGTGACATCCTCAGCCAGTCAACACTCGTCCAGCCCCTGGGACTGCTTGCATCACGTCCAGTCGCAGCAGACCGTCTCGGAAGGTGTCCATTCTTTCAGTAGGTCTAATGTTAGCCTCATTAGCCCTGCTGGCTGCCCTCTAAGGACAAGTCTGTTGCCTTTTCTATGTAACAGAGTACTGAAAAAAATCGTCCCTCTCCTCAGTCCTCTCTTTATTGAGATTAAACACCTGGATTCCTTCAACAATTTCTTATGGGACATGATTTCTGTCGCCTTGCCCTCCTGACCGCCCTCCTCTGCACAGATTCCCTTCACTGTGTGGGGCCCGGAAATAAACACAGGACTCCAGGAGCCGCAGGTTCCTCTTCTCTACAGGAGTGCAGCCGTGGAGTACACTTCCTTTTCTGTGGTCCCACTTATTATTATTGATCTTGGGGTCAGACTGTCTCTCCTACAAATCTTTTTTCTTTTTTTGACATGATCCAGATAACTAAAAACTTTAGTTTTATATATATATAGTTCTATCTACATATAGAAGTATACTCAGTTACAGTGTGTCAATTTCTGGTGTACAGCACAATGTCCCAGTCATGCATATGTCATACATATGTTTGTAAAAAGCTTTAGTAATATTAGTGACCATATTTTGTTTATTTTCCTCCCACCCTTTACCTTAAATCAGTAAGTTCAGGTCAGATAAACTTCAAGAGCTATACTTTCCTACCATTGAAAGATGTCTGACGCCAAAAGTCAGCATGGCTTTCTTCTTCCTATGTCCCGTCAGCACCAGGTTCTGTATCCTTTTGCCCACTACGTGTTTTAATTCCACCCATCCTTCTCTGTCTCTACCATATTATTTCATCATCTCCCTCTTCGGCAATCACAGCAGCCTGTTTCTCTCTACTCCAGCCTATCACCGTGTTGATTTGCCTACCACATCTCAGCACATCAGACTCATCCGCCAGCTTTAAAAATGAAAGATTCCTAGGCCACCCCCAGACCTGTTTAACCATTACCTCTGGGGTCGGGGCTCAAGCATCCATCACTTTAAAAAAGTCCTCCGACTGTGCCAGAACTTCCTGACCGTTCAGGATGGCCTGAAATTTGAGTTTTTGTAAAGCAAACAAACAAACAAACAAAAAAACTGAGAGTGCATTTAGATAAATTTACTGTGGGTATCTGGAGAAGAGTTTTGTTAAGGATTTTCGATTCCTTTCAATTACTTTCTGGGAAACTGAGGTTGTCTTAGAGGACATCTAAAGAAGGAAGGAGGAAGGAGATGGGAATGAACACCTGCAGCACTAGACTGAAGCACCGGGCAAGGCCCCACCTGGAAACGTATGAGGTAAGACTTGAGGCTTTAACAGTATCCATAGGTCTCAAGTCAAAGTTTATGTCACTCCATGGTGGACACACACATAACAGTTAGGCAAGATCATTAATCTCTAATGATTAATTGCAATCAATGCCCATGGAATCTCATGGGATGGAGAGTAACATTTTATGATTTATGATCATAAACATTTACGACTCATGTTCAAAATCTCCCTATCAGGGCCAGGATTAGGTGAAGCAAGTCAGGCACCTAGGGAGCAAAATTTAAGGAGGTGCCACTTTCAGGGTCCTCCAAGTGCCTGAGAATCTCAGTTTGGTTCCCAGGGACCTCGCTTCCCTTACCCTAGTCCCAGCCCTGCTGCAGGTTTTGTATTAACATATTTCCCCCCTAAGAAATTCTGCCTAATAGCTATAACCCATTTTAAATTTGTATTTTAACATTGCCCATTTCTTTCACATCATCTGAACTAAGGGCCGTTTCTGCTGTTTCCACTATGAAACATCATTTACAGTAATAAGCCCACTCTGGGCATTTCACACCTCCCCGTTTCCTTACTTGTTCTCTTGGTTTCAAGGACAGATATTTGCCCTGAAAAACCTGTTAGAGTTCAAGACGAAGGGTATGAGACAGACAATGAAAAAATGTATCGCCTCCTTCGGTCATAATAATAAGCTTTTGTCCTTTAGTACAGTACTTTCTAACCAGCTAGGCTACTGACCTACAAGTGTATTTTCAATAGTCTTGTCAATATTTTCCCAAGCCTTGAACTACAAAGGGTCACACTGAATACACTGTCATCTTTCCAAAGCCTTCTCTTCTGCCTGTGTTTCTGATTTTATGGGAATCCAACTTATCATCCGAAACAAAAACCTGAGAGTCTTCTTTGACTTCATCCCTCCCATCCCTTACGCATCCAAGCCATCAGTCAATCCGTCCTTGTCCTCCTCTCCATCCCCACTGCTTGCACCCTATTCAGGGTCCCATCATTCCTGGCTGTCAAACTGCAACGTCATCCATCAAGGGTCTTTCTGACACAGGGTTTGCTCGACTCCAGAAGTCTCATATTCAAATACAAGACCCAGAAAGACATCAGTGAGTGATGTGTAAGAAATAAACCGTGGGGGCGGAGCACTGTGGCAAATTGCAGAATGCCTGCCTCGCCACAGATGAAGGTGCTTCTCAGTTCTAGCTGACTGTGGCCAGGCAGAAATCGGGAATGCTGCTTTTTAGCAGAAGCTGGAGATCTGGATTTTTATGTGAAATCTCCAAAATTTTAGTTTGCAATTAGTTGAACAATTTTTAAAAAATCTTTGGAATATCAACCAAAACATATCCCCCTGGAATCTGACAGGACAGCAGCCAGTGTGTGACCTCTGCCCTACTCTACTTGATCCCCTGGGCTACCCTGTCTGAGTGTATTCCTACAGCATGGACAGCATCACATCTCTGCCTTACCTAGAAACCATAAAAAGATCGCTCCACGCCTACAGGGGAAATCCAGCTCCTTGCAGCATGGTAAGAACTTTCACAATTTTGACACTACCGGACACTCAGCCAGCCACTCCTCTTATGTAACCTACATTCCAGCCAAACCAGACGCTTCCCTTTCCCTGAACGTGTCCTAAACTTACCCCCTTGGTAGCCAGATGTGCCCTCTTCTGATGTCTTCCCTGAGTTAGTCCGTCTCAGGCAGAACTGGCTGCTACCTCCTTCTTCATCCATAAAACATTTTCAGGTACGCTTTTGTGGTATTTTTACACTGTGTTCTGCTTTTGTGTACATTTATCCCTCCCACCCTGTTTTGAGGTTCTTGAAAAGGGACCAAGTCCTACCCGTCTTTGGCTTCCCCAGGCACAGCGTCTGGTACAAAACAACAAGGATGCAATAGGAACACTTTGACTAATGAATGACTAAATAGAAGCTCAAATGCAAAAAAGCCTGTATGTTGATTTTGTTGAGGTTAACAGTGTAAATCCTCCTCTGGTTTGGTAAAAACTAGAAAAGCTGGGCGTAGAAGACATAAGGTTAGCCTGGAAGTCCGGGCAGCAGTTATAACCACCTTCCTTGTCTGAGGCAAGCACAACAGTAAACACTTTGCAGCTGGGCAGCATCTTTCTGGGATGGGCTCTCAGCCCACTGCAGATAGGGCCTTCTTCACCTTGTGTCTGAATCAACTTGCTCCTGGGTCACAGAGTCAGCCTTTGACAGGGACAAGAGAGCTCCCGTGTCAGAGCACATTGTCTCCATTAACAGCGCTCTTCTTGTCAAGGATACACCAGAGGAAATTTATGAAAGAAGCTGGATGTAAAGACTTGCTTAGATATGCGTCTCACTTGTGTGC
Source organism: Vicugna pacos (assembly GCF_048564905.1). Lineage (NCBI taxonomy): Eukaryota > Metazoa > Chordata > Mammalia > Artiodactyla > Camelidae > Vicugna > Vicugna pacos. The sequence goes on along the minus strand of NC_132987.1, from coordinate 56,613,768 downwards.
GATCAAGAAGAACAAATGACAAGCGTTCCAAACAGTGACCTGAAGAGAGGACAGTCCAAAATTCCAGATAAATAATGCGTCTCTTGCAAGTAAAAATTCACTTTATGGTGTGGCTTTTTTTTGCAATTCACTCTAATCCTCCCTCAAGCCCACTGAATTTTTAAATCTCTCCCAAGCATTTTACCATCCGCCCTCACACTTTCGAGTGACAGGAGGGTGATTTTCAGATGCTCGGGCTGTGTGGGCCTCAACTACACAATCGGGAGACATCTACCCAAACAGAGGTCTTGTCTCTGCCGTGAAGCACAGAGCGTGGTGACTCAGTAAACATTCTGATCGCGGCCCTCCTGGTCCTTCCCTGGAAAACCTTTAAAATATGATCTTCTGGAGCTAATCACAATTTGGTAAGATATCAGACAATAACGAAAGGTCTTAGATTCTGTGAGTGTGAAGTTTAAATTTTGTTTTGGAAGTTCCAAGGTCAGAGATTAAAATTCTAGGCTTTAATTTTGATGTCATAATGAGAAGTAGCAGAAATGACAACTCCAAAGCAACTGCATTACAGCCTTCATCTGGTTCCCACCTTACGTGCCATGAATTTTATATGTATTACCTAAGATCCTCAAAACAACCTTGAAAAATAGATATTATTATTCCCAATTAACAGATAAAAATACTAAGGCTGAGAGAGGCTAAGTGATTTTCCAAATTTGCTCAACTGGAACATAGCTGGGCCAAGATAAAAAATTAGCCTTTCTGACTCTGCAAGTCCATGCTCTTTCCTGTCCAAACTACTGCAAAGAATGTATCCAAGGAGATGGATAATAAAAATGATAGATACTTCCCAAATCCATTTTTGCTTAGAGATGCAATTCTGAATTTTCCACTATGTACGGGTAAATATACTAACCTCTAAACTCCCTTGGTTTCCAAAATAATTATATTATTGACTTAAGGAAAGCTGGAAAAACACCCTCCTCTTTCACTGCCCAACTCCCTCCAGCTCATTTCATTCCAGGGACAGATACTATTTCTTAAATCAAAGCAAAGTTTGCCTTTAAAATAAAAAATTCATAGAAAGCACTTCCCGTAGGGAGAGGGACTGTGTTTCAAAGGCTCTTTTCCCTGTGAGTTGTGACGAGAAGGAGAGGAGGTATTTAGTAAGCGGAGTTCTAAAGTAAAACAGACGTTGCCAAGAGAATAGTACCAGCCCAGGACCAGCTGACATGCAGGTAGACCAGCACTTGGACGCTGGTGTCTAAACTCAGACGACACAACTGTTAGCACAAACAGAAGGAAAACACTGAAGAAAATAATTTAGAAGCTGCCACCAAAGACAATGGTTAAGTATGGGAGGGAGACAGAAAGAACACATCCACAATGTGGGGTTTTTTTTGTTGGGGGGGGATTAGGTTTGTTTGTTTGTTTGTTTGTTTGTTTATGTTAATGGAGGTACTGGGGATTGAACCCACGACCTCGTGCCTGCTAAGTACACTCTCTACCACTGAGCTGTACCCTCCCCTCACAGTGTAGTTTTGAAGTAGAATAAAAGCTATAATAAAGGATGACATCGTTGATTAGCTTTGCAAATAAATAGTATTTAAGAACCTGACAAACAGGTAAAAATTTACGACCCAACACTTTTAAGAGAAATCTTTCTTGTGGCAAGTTCCAGACAACACTTCTTCTCTCTGCTCCAAGTCTAGAAAAGGGGCGAGTGGAGCATGGGAGAGGAAGAGAGACCAGAGGTATTTTCTTGAATAATCTGATGCCTTGGATACTTCACCACAAAGATGCAAGGGAGTGAAATCCCAGGACTGATGGAGAACAGTGAGGTGTCTAGAGCCCAGAGGAGGGGTTTGCAAAGAACCGTAGGATCGCTGCTCTCAAAGAGCTGAAGGCTTATCCAATTCAACCAGACTGTTCTACTGACGGAGAGGTGAGGCTTGGTGATGAAGCGGCCAGTTACACCACTGAGTGGGGACAGAGCTGCTGTCTGAACACAGGTCTCTTGACTCTCAGGCCAATGTTCTTCCCACTTCGACGAGACACTAGTGGAAACAGTGAAGTAATAAACAGCTACTACAAGAAGCAGAGGCAAATGCCTAGTGGCTGAGGTTGCTGTCAGGGCTCCTCATGACAACACCTGAGACCCTTGGGACTGAACAGAAGGTGGATTTGCCCTAAAGTTTCAATACTTATATCCCACTTATATAAACTCATGACCAAATAAAAAAAGGGGACAATGGGTAAAGGAATTGGGGGTATGTTCATACAGTAGAATACTTCTCAGTAATAAAAAGGAACAGACTGATGATACAACAGCATGGATGAATGGATGGATGAATCTCAGAAACCTGCACGTTGAATGAAGAATCCAGATGCAAAAATAAATAGGGTATGATTCTATTTATCTGAGTTCTTTTAAAAGACAAATAATTTATGGTGACAGAGGTTGGAAAGTAGTTGCCTTTGAGGATGGCAAGTGGGTATCAGTTGGAGAGAGTCACGCGGGAAATTTCTGGGGTGATACAACTGTCAAATCTCATCGACAGTTTAGAGGCCACTGACAGAGACACTCATAAACTGAGTATTTCATTGCATGTAAATTATGCCTCTATTAAAAATGAAAAAAGGCAAGAAGAAAGCAAGAAAGATATTAACAAGTGATATTATAAATAAATGTTATAGAATATACAAAATATAAAAAAAATAAATAAAAATAGGGAAACCATTAATTTTACAGCCCATTTAACATAATGAATGTCCTTGCTAAGCAAGGGTTTAACTCTCGAAGTGCAAAGAGAGAAACTAAAATTATGCTTTTTCTTTTTTTAAGGACGGACATCATTAGAAAGGGACGCTCTATTTCTTTGCTGCCTTAAATAGCTCCTATTCATAAAGTAACCTTTTTTCATAATGAGATTTGCAGCTTTTTCAATCAGCTCTTTCAATCAACTCCTTACACAGAAAAGCTAAAGAATAATTTCAGAGAAGGAAGGGACGCTTGAAATCATCTGGTTCAAGCACAAAACTGGGTGGCTGTGAAAACAGATTCAGAAAGGGCAGGTGACTTCCCCAGAAGAGGCAGGACTAGAAGTTGGTTTTCTGTTTTTCGGATAAGCACTTTTCACTGTACCACACTGGCCCATGGCCTTGGGCGATGTCTTAAAGCTAGCCTGCCTTCAGACATCCAGCTTTACAAAGCATTGTCACCAAGAATACTAGAAGCATCCACGTACAATTACACAGATTGCTTTTCTAATGTGTCTTCCAAGTGAGCTGACACAGACTGTGACTCACAAGCACATTTTACTGCCAGGCTGGCCTTAATAAAGGAACTGCAGTGTAACGCCAGCCCTGGTGCTCTCCTACTTCTCCTGACAGGCCAGGGACGGTGTGACGGCCCCACAGCCCACTGTAACGGCGCCTTGGGACCTGAGAAGAAGAAAAGCAGATCCCAGAGACAGCACCATTTTCCCACGAGGTCTGGGTACCACCCCACCAGACTGCTCCATCTTCGGTGCAAACTGAGCCTGAGCTTGCTCTGGGGGCCCGAGGGAGCCGGGAACAAGGCTGGATGGAGGTGGGGAAGAACGTTACTGGATGCCAGCGTAGGCCGGGATGCTAGTACTCGCTCATGCAATTTCACATCACGGGCAGGGAGCATCACTGCGGTTTCCTCATCTGTACAACGAGGATAATAGTGTCCCTTTGTGCGGTGGAGAGAACTGAAGGACACAGTGGAAGTCAAAGTCCAGCCCTCTACACAGGCAGGGATTCACTGTGACAAGGGGTGGCATAACATCTCCCCGAGTCTGGGGAACAGCGTTATGGCTTCCTCTCCCAGTTGCAACGTCTGGTCCCCTAGCTCTGAGAGCAAGACATGGTTGCATGTAGGTAAAACACAGCTGCCCACCCAACTACCCCTTGGATTCACAGATACTGGTTCCCAGGTAGACAAAGACCTGAACTCCCTGCCTCTACCAAGAGCTGGAAGAAGGAAGGAAATCTTGAGTTTCTTAGACTATGAAAGAATAGGAAAACATATGGTGGGGCTATGTCTGTCTAGTGATAAATCTTTATGTTTTGGGTATTCTAGGAACTAGGACAGGAATAACACTGAACAGCCTAAAGTAACTTGATTGGTGCATTTTTTTCCTCACATCTTGTAAAGCAGACATTTATCATTTACTATTTGTGGACAGTAAAACTGAAGTTCAGAAAAGTGAAGTACTTATCCTGGATGAGCTGTCTAACATTTACGTGGTGAAGCTGGGTTTTGTATGCAGGCCTGTCTGATTCAGTCTTATGGCTTCCCCCCTCTCTCTTGCTGTTGACTCAAAAAATAACCCTTTTAGCAGATGTGTGAGCACAGTCTTGACAATGATTACCACATTTACTGCTAGTCCTGGAAGTGATGTGCAAAATGTTTGCTGGAGGCTTGGGGGCTCTAAGTACAGAATAAACATCAGTTATCTTCGTTGGCTTCATAAGGGAGCTATAGGCCTTGAAATCTAACCGAGGGTAACAACTGACACTTGCAGACAGCTTTTAGATATTTAGATAAGACTCTATTAAAAGCACCAATAAAACATTTTCTCCGTTTACACACCAGACTGTCCACCAGCTTCAGAGTTCACAGAGGCTTTGTGTAGCCCGATTGCCTTTCCCTGCTCGTAGGAGCAGTCAGGGTTCTCTCTCCTGAAGACATCTTCTTTGGAGATTCTTATCAAGCCGTGAGCAGACAGAGGTGTGGGAGCTACCACTGCAAACCGTGACTCCTACCCCCCAGGTTTAACTTCCAAAGTCTTATAAGAAACTGAATTTCACATTTTTAAATGGGGAATAAAATCCACTAATGTGAAATGGAGCTATTTCCAACTTAAGGCTGCACATTTTCAAAGAACAAAGTCCTCTCTGGAGTATTTTGAGAGAAAGAGGAGACAGGCAGGGGTGAGGGGCTGGATAACCTTTCTGTATGACTCTGATCATGTCAAATGTTTAGGACCTACATAGCCTTAGGAAAGAATATGGGTTTAGGAGTTTCAAAATGTGGCTTTCAATCTCCCCCATTATTCAGAAGCAAATATGTCACAAAGTCTTTTATTCTCCTAGAATCTCTCTTCTTTTATCTATGAAATGTAGATCACAATACATCCAACATTCTACTACATTCTGTTATTTAATACATTCTAGATTTATGTAGAACAGAAAATATATCTATATAACATTCTAGTACATTCTATTATTCAGTAGTAGAATATTAAAGTAAAAGAGAACATGTATTTTAATACTAGAATATCACTAGGTAATATTAGCAATAGTAGAATGATAAATTTTTAATAAAGTACTTTGTAAGCCATAAAGTGTTAAGTAAATGTTGACCGTCATTTGAGATAGTTACTCGTCAGAAGCTACCCGACCAAACAAGACTCAGACTAGGAACCACTAGAGAGAGTGGCTTTTAATACTATGAACTTGCATAGGTTGGTCTCTGGTCCAAAGCTGTTCCACACTTTCCCACACGAGACAGACAGGGAGACCAGGCTTCCTGGGTTCCTGACTTTCCCAAAGCCATAAAGCCAAAAGGACACGGTGTGAGGATTCAGACCCAGATCTTATAAACCCAAGCAAGACTCATTTCACAGCCGCTCTGCCTCCCTTTCTTCACATCCCTTCACATTTCCTTACTTGCTCTTGTCGAGTTTTTAATTTTTCTCCAACTAATGCCAATACTTAGAGAGCCCTCTAAGGTGGAACAGATTTTGGAAAGCAGGGCTGCAGGCATGGACAGGGAAACGATGGCTTTAACACTCAGTCACTGGCCAGCAAGCTTGAAATAAGGGCAATTTCAAGATTTGTCAGAAAATATGAACACGGACAGCAGGACAGACTGAATTTCTCGGCTGACGATGAAAATGACTGTTGTTCTCCTCTCACCTGCCCAAAAGCAACCCCAATGTAGCTAAAGGCACCAAGGACAGAGGTCCTGCCTGACAGTGGGCGTAGCAACGCGGCCAGTTAAGCAGGTAGCCCAGATTGCTTCTTTGTTCTTCTCTACCACTAGAACCAGTCAGTCTAGGAACAGCCCCAAAACAGAGTAATACGACATTTTTATTGAAAACCATATTGTGACTATACACAGAATATCTTGATCAAGGAATGTACAAACTCCTAATTCATTCACTAACCATAAAGAATGCAAATTTGTCAGCTTCCTCATCTGTAAATGATAAGGATTTAGACAGGATCTCTAAAAGCCTGTGCAGCTCCGAGAGTTTAGGATTTTCTGCCACATGAACACAAAATTAGGCAACCAAACTGGCCACGAAACCCAGGAATCGAGTCTCATGGACCCAATGCCATTTGTGGGAAGATCTTGAAAAGATTAACTCTATAGTTGGAAATATTTTAATTTCTATTCATTTGGGCTCTACTGAAAGTAACACAAACCATTTATTTAGGTATTAAAGAGCAGTAAGAAATATGTACCAATTAAATGTCTTATGAAAACCGAGGTGGTGCATCTAATAGAATTAAAGAGCTCCTAGAATCAAACGGAAAATTCATCCATGCGTTCCTTCATGCGCTGAGCCTCTATTGTGTGCAAAGCATAATTATAAGCACCGCAGGGATAGAGTGAGGATTCAGCTCATGGATGCCATCCTTGTCAAGTTGCTCACAGAGAAACAATACGAAGGAACTCCGTACAGCACTGGAAAGTTGGCAAAACTGAGAAGTCATGGCACACACACCAGATGCTTATTGTCTAAGTCTAGGGCAAATAGGAAAGCGCTAAGACCAGCACCACGAGCTGCTAAAGAAATAGGAACACGCAGGAATGTTTTGTGTTTGCCCTCCTCCAAGCCTATAGACCAAAGAGAGTTATCTTTTATTTTATGCTTAAAGGGACAACATCAAAGAGTATCAGGCTGAAGATGTGGGGAAGCCAAAGCTCACACAAAGAGAAATGAAAACAGTAGTTTGGCAGTGGAAGCTTTTGATACATTTTTCTTTATTCTCCCCCTTCTTTAAAGAAGATGAAAATAAACATTTCCTGGAGTTTCGAAAAGGCTAACATGACCCTACAGTTCTGGACAGAAGTAATATATGAAATTTATCTGAAATAAAAGGCAAAATTGCCTGAAAGCCTTTGTTCTAAATCCTGGCAGACAGGTGTTCACAAGATATGTTCCAAAGCCCTTGTTTTCTTTGTCAAAAATGCAAAGACGTGCACAGGAACAAGATGCACATGTCAGGCAATTATAATGGTTTCCCTGCAACACAAACTATTGTCCTTGCCTATGAGGACTGGGCAGAGAGGCTCGCCCTTGATGCAAGAGCTGCTCCCTTATTAGACACCTCTCCCTTTAGGTAGGGATGGGCACAGCCCCCCGCCCACGCGCGCTCCGCTGACATCGCAGTGCAGGGAGCCGCTCCTCGCAGCAGCAGATGTCTTTTCTTGCTGCCACCACTGATGGCTGCTGGAGCTCTTTCTCACTTGCCTTACAGCTTATTCTCTAGTAGCGTCAGGACCCGTGATTAAAGATTTCACCTAACATTGGATTAGATGAGTTTCCTTGTCGGCTAAGGGATGCAACTAATTGATATGTGTCTGTGATAAAATGAGGACAGACAGAAAGGAAAATATACTGAACCAAGTAGAAAGTGGCTCTGCCACAAAGTCTTCCCAGGGCTCTCAGTGAGGCAAAGCCTCTCTCAGGATTGACTGCCTCCTCTCTGAAAAGGGCAGGCTAAAATGAATTCTGTCAGGGTCTGTGAGTGGGAACACTCACTCATCTCTGAAGGACTGGGACATCATCCACCTGTAATTTGCGAGCTTCCCACACGGATCATCACTGACCATTCAGATCCTCTCACTCAGTGTCCTAGATGCTACAGCAAAAATTAAGACTGCATTCTCTGGGCCATGAGAAAAGTATAACCAATGAACATATGAGCAGTTATGGAGCATCAGCTTTCTGTATGGCCTTGTGCCAGGCATTGGGGTGGTAATGAACTCGACAAGGAGGTCCTCTGCATTGCAAGAGCTCACCACCTAGTGGGGGAAACTGAGGAATTAAGTTAACATTTCAAGATGGGACTTACGGTAGGTTGGTGAAAAGTTCTCTAGGATCAAAGATGAGGAAGCAGGTAACCTCTCTGGTGGGGAAGGCCAGTAGCACGACATCTGAACAACTGAGATCATCAGCCAGAGAACTCCAAGGAACCAGGTGCATGTATTTCATACTAGCTTTCAGATTAGCACCGGACCTCAGGTCTAGATTGCAAACTAAAAACCAAAGCAAAGCAAACCAAAACCAAAACCCAAGACCAAGAAAAACAAAAAATGAAAACTGAAATCAACAAAGAAATAACAAAGTAGGTTTGATAAAGAGTTAAGACACACAACGTAGAACCGATAGCACATTTCTATACGTTCCCGCCACTTGCTACCACAACATGTATCATCATGCTGACAAGGAAACAGGGTGTGTACAGAGACAGGTAAGATTCAGACCAAAGGTAGGAAACACTTTTGTGGGACCAATATAAAACGCTATGTGGATATTTGGCTGACTGAACCTTTTCTAATCCAAGCTTTTAAAAGGAGTGGTTTGTGGAAGATTTTGGCTTTAATAATAAGACCTTGGTTTTATTCTTCCTGAAGTGGGCAGAACAAATCTACAGTAAAGTAGTGATACTTCTAATAGTAATACAATATACGCATAGGTACTACATAGACCCTGAAAATACATGTATAAACATTTTTCTCTTCTAAATGAGGTGAATCACAATACATAAATAGGCTGAACAAAAAGAACCAGCAGTGCTTTGCTGGGATAGCCCCGAATGGACAGATTAAACATCCTCATAATTTCTTGAGCTCCTGGGGATTAATGTACTTCATCGTGGTTCGTGGCTGTGGGAAGGACTCTAAAGAAAATAAATGAGTTGGGGCTGGCTGAGAGTGTAAAGTGGCTGGATTTGTAAGTGAAGACATTTTGCTTAGTGAAATCTTTCATCAGTTGAACTGCCAAGGCTCCAACAGCCCTTCAAGAACATGTTCAAACCAGTTCTGCCTGCAGACAGAGCGTCGCTAATTGCTCTCCCCAGATTCTCCTGAACCTTCCTGCATGCAGAAGCACACAAAAAGCCAAGCTGTATACACTGCCTCTAGGGTCCAACCCTCCACCTGTGGAAAGGAATTCAAGTTTCAACTCTATCTCGCTGCCACAGGTTTGCTTTGGAGCCTAATTACCAACGAAGTTTGATGACAACATAATTGGCTCCAGGGCCTTCTTGTTCCTTCCAAACAAAACAAAAAACAAATTCCTGAAGCAAGACCTGAAATGTACCGCGGGGAATCCAGGATCGGTGATGCAACTCCAAACGGGGGCTGTCTCCTCCCTATCTTCACATCAGCAGCTTCCCTGGAGAGCCTGTCTCCATAAGTGTGGACCGGCTTTGACAAATATTTACTGTCAAATGACTATTATTTTAATAGTAATAATCACCTTCAATCATTTGCTGATGTGCAGCCAACAACATTTGCATAGACGTTATCTCACTTGATGGCCACAACTGAGACTTTAAGGCATTTTCCAGGATCATAGGTGAGTAAATGGAAAAACTGGGGTGAGAATTCTGGTTAGTCCAAGTGGCAGGCATGAACGTTTTCAAATTTAGTATTATTGCTTCAGGTGATAGGAATTCGGGTGTGACTCTGCCATGTTTAGCCATGTGTACTTGCATTCACCTCTCTGAGCTTCTGTTTTCTTATCAGAAACATGCAGCTGATAATATCTGAAGTCTGTACCTCATACAGTTGTTTTTAGCGTCAAATGAGAAAATGTATGAAATTGGTCTTCTACTAGAAAATGTCAAACAGCTGTAGAAAACATTATTACTAGAGGTATAGGGCATGCATATGGGTTTTGGCAGGGAAGTGAGTGACTCCCAACAGACAGAAATGGTTAGGACTGGGTGAAGGTGGAATAAGGCTACAGGAACTGGCTAGATTCATAGTAAAATGATCTTCGAGAAGCTTCTGTGAAGGAGCAGAGTGGTGCATAAGTCAGTGAGACCCAGACCATGAGTTTGGCATTCTGTAAGAGGTGGGGAGGAATGGTGGTTAAAGGTAGAAAGAGAATGCAGTTCCTGTTTACATGTGATATGAGAACAGCGAGAATTAGGGAAGGATTCTAAAAACTGGCTTCAACAAAAGATCATTGTGTCTAGGAAAGGGATATCCCATTTGTTTCTAATTTAGCAAGCAGACACAGAATCCTCGATGTGCAGGGCACTACGAGGGAGAGAGGTGTCAAAAGAGGTGGTCATTGTCTTCCAAGGTTCATCTCAGGGGGAGAGACACAGACAAAAATACAGGAATTTTGAGAACAATGGAATATTACAGGCACAAAGTGAGATAGCAATACCATGCACACAACATACACACAATGCATGATGTTTATATGTTATACAATAGCCAATATCACAATAGCCAATATCACACTAACGCAAACTAACAATCATTAAGTGTTTACAGGGGACCGGGCCCTGTGTTGAGTGCCTAACAAGTATCATCTCATGTAATCCCCACAGCAACTGAAGAAGATACCCATTTCTCTTATAAGCCCCGATACGAAGACGAGGACCCTGAGGCCCAGAGAGGTCAGTTAACCTGCCCGGTCACATCACTGGGACGAATGGAGCTGTGATCACCCCCAGCCCAAGCTGTCTGACTCGGTGCTGAGACCTCTTGTCCCTTCTCTTCCAGTTCTCCCTCTTCCCTCCTGGTTTATTTTTCTCTTAGCACTTATTGCCTCCCCAGGATTCTGTATAACTTATGGCTGTTTGGTTTGTTATCTCTCCCTATGAGTGGAAGCTCCCCAGAGGCAGGGTTTTTGTCTCTTCCGCTCACTGTTGTGCTCACCATTGTATCATCTCAAAGACTAGAAGAGCACCCGGGACTGAGAATGGCCTCAGTAATAATTGTCGAGCAGATAAATGAATACATGTTAAGAGATCACATTATGCTACTGTGGGTCTCATAGCTGGGGAAGAGGTGGCCGGATGGAAACATTTGGGAGAAGAACGAGATTCACCATGAAAAGGTAGACGGAGAGGAAAGGAAGAGAATGGAAAAAGTTGTGTAGATAAAGAAACACTGAGAGCAGGTGGTGGGGAAGCAGATGGGAGGAACAGGGGTTGTTTGCAGGTCAGTGAGGAAAAGGCTGATGAGAGAGATTTACAGTCCACATTCCAGCAAGCACTCAGCTCAGAACACACTCAAAGCTCTGAATTCACTCACGTAACCCAGCCACATAGCTGGAGGAAGGAATCCCCGCACCTCCCGCCCTACCATTTGGCTCCTGCCTCATCTCCTCCTACGGCTGAAGTGCAGGGACTCCCAGCATTTCATCCTCTCTACTCCTCTACCTGTCGTGGGAAAGTCAGCCAGCTCAGCTACCACTTCCTTTTTGGTGGCCCATGACCTGGCTGCCTGAACTTCACTCATGAAGTCTTTTACCAAGTGCAGAACTGAGTAAGACTTGTCTTCTCTCCTTACTTGGGCTTCTGATTCAGCTGTGCAGAACAACCATAGCTGGAAGTCATCATTTTCCCCTCTTAAGTTGCTACTTGGTAACAAATATATGGGGTGGTGTGCTGTGGGGTGGGAGACTGTCTACTCACAATCATGTGTCTGGGAGGTAGTGTGTTTATGTCACTTATTCTAGCCTTGTTTCAAAAGAATATCCTGGGTGGTTGCCAGATCTGAGCTACAAGTCCCAGCTCTATTATTCCCCTACTAAGTGATCTGGACCCGTCATGTATAAATCATAGTTTCCTCGCTTGAAAACGAAAATGTATGATAGGGGAGGTGGTGGTTAGATTTTTAAGTTCCAGCCAACTCCAATATTCTGTCCCATTATTAATAACATTTCTCAAATCTCCTATATAATCAATCTCTTTTCAATAGCCCCAGTCAATACAACTGCTTGCTCCAGCACTCTACAAATGGTTTCTGCCATTTATTCATACACCTATTGGATCAGTAGCCTTTGAACAGCCACACTGTGAGGAAATAAATCTGCCCTAGACCTGGTTAGGAAGGGGGCAAGAGAAGATACGATGAGCTCCTACCATCATCTCAAGGAATTTCATATCTAGTAGGAGAGGTAAGGCATATTCAGCTGGGAAACAAGTAACACAAGACAAAACGTGGTTGAAGATTTCTTAAGAGAGAGATACAGAGATGACAGTGGGAGTTCAGAGGAGAGGACTGTCACTTTCAGATATAAAAATTAGGGCCAAACGTTTTCAGCGGAAGAGGTATTTGAGTTGGATTTTAAGGGATAAGATACATGTCAGTGGCGGTGGTGATGGTGGTGTTGGTGAAGGAATTCCAGGCAGAGACAACAGTACAAGCAAAGACACAGTGATGGGAAAACTAATTGCCAATGTGAGGGAAGTATGAAGGTAGTCAGGGATGCAGAGTTAGGAGTCAGATCATGGAGGACCTAGAATGCCAATCTGGATTACTGGATATTATGTGATAGATATCATTTGACACCATACATTAAGCTACATTCCTCTTTGCAGTCTTCTGCTTATTAAAATGTCTATCCTACGACACACTGACCAAGGAGGACTAATAGGGCAGAACTTTCCAGATGAGAGCTTGAACTAATTACTACTGAAAGTTAATGGGGCAAGAATCTACACTGAGGACAGCAAGATGTCTCTGATAAGTAAATCTGCGGAAACCAGAGAGTATTTTATTGGCACCCCGACCCAAACCAAGCACAAACTGGATGCACTTGCAAATGGCAAAACCCCCTCAGTCTACAAGAAAGCAGGAGCTGTTCTCTCTCAAGAGGTAAGCTGTCCACTGGAGAGTCTGGGAGTGTTTGCAAGTGTCCTGTTCTCTTCAGTTAGTCCTCTGGCAGCTGCTTCTGAACCAAAATAAGTGGCAGGCTCTGGAGCACAAGCTGTACTCCACCGAGAGCGGCACACAGAGACCCAGGGGAGGAGAGGGCGAGAGGAGACGCTGAGGGGGTGGAGACAGGAAAGAAAGGCTAGGTAGGATTATGCCAGCACGTAGCCTAGGTAACCAGAAAACATCTTGTACATTCTGCTTGAGAGTTCAGCGGCACATGGAAGAAAAACGTGCCCTACTTCTGTCAACATCAACAGCATGGGAACAGGACATCTCTGTGCCTCAGTCAAGGTAGGGGCAGAGATCTCCAAGGCCCTTAAATCTTAAGCATCTGGCAAAAAAAAAAAAAAAAAAAAGAAAAAGAAAAAGAAAAAAGAGTTGGAATGTGTGTGTTCAAGGGCGCGCGCGTGTGTGTGTGTTTGGTGGGGGTGGTAGTGGAGTGTGGTGGTGAAGAAAGCTAACGATGCAGAAGTTCAGAGAGAGGTATTGTGAAGGTCCCAGAGCACTGGGGCTACCTAGTTTTGAAGGTAGCATCCTATCAGCTCAAGGGTTGAGTGGATATCCTGTAAAGGAAGGGCTCAACCCAGGTGGCTCACACTCTCCAGAGACAGGACATGGAGACAGACACCTTGCTATCTTCCTCAGTTCAGCAGACCATAAGGTTCTGGGGGAGAAAGCAAGCAATGGACTTTGTAGGTCCTCTAGTGAACATATTAGTGAATTATGGCTAATTTACAGCTAATACTTAATATCAATTACAATGTGCCAGGAACTGTCCTGAGAAACATGTATGTGAACATACACACATATATAAACACATGTCTGTAAATGAGTATATATGTATGAATATACAGTCAGTGCTTCATATCTGCAGGTTCTACATCCACAGATTCAATCAAGCACAGATCAAAAATATTTGGGAAAAAATCCAGAAAGTTCCAAAAAGCAAAACTTGAATTTGCAGCATGCTAGCAACTATTTACATAGCATTTACATTGTATTTACAACTACTTACATAGCATTTACATTGTATTAGGTATTATAAGTAATCTAGAGATGATTTAAAGTATACTGGAGGAGGTGTGCGCTAAGCCATTTTATATAAGGGACATGAGCATCTGTGGATTTTGGTATCTGTTGGGGGTCCTGGAACCAATCCTCCCGTATGTATTTGTAGACACATATACTCACAGACACTCTCATTTAATCCCCATACCAATCCTTTTATAGAAACTCTTACTATCCTCATTTTAGATAAGAAAACTAAAACATCAAGAAGGTGTGTAACTTTGCCAAGACCACCTGGCTAGTCTGTGGTGGAACTGGGAACTGAACACAATTTCACAGTTCATTCTGGGAAAAAGAGGTGAAGCTGCTGTGCATAAAGAAGAAAATGTACCTTTACACACACACACACACACACACACACACACACGTGAGCTCTAGTGCGTATGTGTGCTCTCGCACCCCCCCTCCCAGAGATACCCAGGCACCACTGCGTCTATATTGAAATGAACCTCAGATTGTAAAGGCAGCATAGGGGTCACTGCTCTGTAACTTTACTATAATGCTGTTAAGAAAAAATTAACGATATTAATAATCTATACTAACTTGGGTATATGGTTGTATAGTTCATAAAGAACTTTCAAAACCAGACATTTGCATAGAATGTGGAGAGGCAGCAAACCTTAAGCAGAAGGGCAAACGTTTTCTGCTTATTATGTAGCTGCTTCAGGTCACTTAAGATGAATTTCTGCCAAGCCATAATAGCAACTTGATTCTCAGATGCCCCCTCAACCCTCATTCCCAGAACCATTATCCCACTCTGCTTCAGGCTTCCAAAGCTCAGTACGTCACCCTCACCTTGGCCTTTGATGGCTGAATTTATGAAGGAGACTGTGAGGCTTCATTTTGGAACTCAGATGAAGCTGGAGAAGTGTGCCAAAGATGACACTGGACATATGGTACTTAAAAATGATTCTGATGGAATTCAGAGTGAGCATGCCCACCGAGTTCACACCCGTGCTGATGCAGCTGACCTGCCATTCACACAACGTAACCACTGCCCCGTACACCACAGTTTCACGATCTTGCACGTGGCTCAAGGAGAGACAGAGTTCTTTCTATTCCCAGTGGCTCACAGACCGACTCAGAATGGAATCCAAACTTACAGAGCAATTCCCAAAACCCCTGGAAGGGTCTGTCATTCTAGATCAGTGCTGTCCAACAGAACTGTTTGCAATGATGGAAGAGTTCTGCCCTGTCCAACATGGTAGCTACTAGTTATTTGTGACTACTGAGCATTTGAAATGTGGCTAATGGGACTGAGGAGTTGAATTGTTAATTTTAATTAATTTACATTCAGATAAGCTGCATGTAGCTGGTGGCTACCATGTTGAACAATGCAGTTCTGGGTCTAGACTAGCGTATTCATTCTACTCCTCCCATGAGTCAGCTCCTTTGAACCTCACCTCACTCGAATGAGTGAATGCACTTTCCAGAGGACAGCATGAGGCTACAGAGGGTAAATTACTTGCTTAAAATTGCACAGCCGTTCCAGAACAGAGACAGGATTATAAGACAAACTTCCTGATTACTGTGGTTCTTCTTCCACTTAACTACATATTTCTGAGATGAAATTATGATACAAATAGATTATTACGAGCCCAATCATGACCATCAGTTTCCTATTTTCTCCTTAACACCAATGACTTTGATAGGAAAGTATACTTAAGATCTAATGGTTTTAAGAATTAGCAGCAGCAACAACAACCAAAAAGGTCAGCCACAAAGATCGGGCAGATACACAGAGGGCAGAAAATAAAACTTTATGACTAACAAATGACAAAACTGGCAAGTTGAAGACATAACTTGAGGATCCTAAATTAAAAATTATTAATTAATGGCCTAATTTTGGGGACTAATAAAAACATGCTGAAACCCACCCCCCCATTAGAAATTTGCCAGCTGCCTACTATGGTTCCGCACCTGACCTCTGCTATTTGCTGACTTGATTTAATTTCATTTGTTCTACGTCTTTCTATACTAAAAGCAGTTATGGATTGTCTTAAAATCAAAAAGGATTTTAGGAGTCATGAGAACGCAAAAAAAGCCTCTTAAAAACAAACCATTTTAATTTGTTTTACTTGTTCTTTGTTTTATTAACATTTACAACATAGAAATTGTGTTTGTTTTTTCCTTCCCCCGCCCAAATCTGTACTCAATAAAAAATGTTTCCAAACTGGGATGCCAAGTTTCCATTCAAATCCCATTTTATTTTATATCCCTTGGTAAACCCTCCTTAAAACAAAGGTTTACACTGATGCTCGGGTGCACTTACAGTTGACACAGTGAGATAAACCACCCTGCAGCCCTCTGAGCTCTCCAAGCCTTGACAGCACTGGGAGAGGATCCGTCAAAGGAGAAGGGCCAGCTTTAGCAAAGTCTGGGATGCTCTCTTTCTGGCTACCAGGGCAAGCTGCTTATGATCCTGAAAATATTTTTTCTCACTCATCTCTTCTAGAAAGGCTGAGAAATCTCACACCTCTTGGCCACATTATCTTGATTATAATCCTGGCTTGCTCCTCTCTGACTCACAGATAGTCTGGAATTCCAAACAGAACTCTCAGAAGGAAGTACGTAATTGAATTATAAAATGCCCAAGTAATATATTCAGAGGGAAATCTAGTTTGAAAAGATACATGTACCTCAATGTTCACAATAGCACTATTTATAATATCTAAGACATGGAAACAACCTAAATGTCTATCAATGGATGACTGGATAAAGAAGCTGTGGTATGTTTATATAACAGAATACTACTCAGCCATAAAAAAGGATAAAATGACGCCACTGGCGGCAACATGGATCGACCTGGAGATCATCATTCTAAGTGAAGTAAGCCAGAAAGAGAAAGAGAAATACCATATAATATCACTCCTATGTGGGGTCTAAAAAAAAAAAAGAGGACACTAATGAACTCATCTGCAAAACAGAAACAGACTCATAGACACAGTAAACAATCTTATGGTTACTGGGGGAAAGGGGGTGGGAAGGGATAAATTGGGAGTGCAAGACTGTGAATATTAACTAGTATATATAAAATGGATGAATGACCAGTTTCTTCTGTATGGCACAGGGAACTATATTCAATATCTTGTAGTAACCTATAATGAAAAAGAATATGAAAATGAATATATGTATGTATATATATGATTGAAACATTATGCTGCACACCAGAAATAATTGATGCATTGTAAACTGACTATAATTCAATTAAAAAAAAGTTCAAGCAAGACTTTCACAGAAAAAGACAGACTATCTAACCTGCACCTAAGTCTTTGTGCAAGACTGTTCCCCTCTCAAGAAAGCTACTCTGGTATAAGGTTTACAGTTTTCTCTCTCTCTCTCTGTGTGTGTGTGTGTGTGTATAGTGTGTATGTATAGATATATACATATATATGTATGTGTGTGTATATATATATATATATACACACACATATGCACCACACACACACACACACACAACTATGATGGGGGATTTACTTTGGAGGGATTTCACATTGACATAAGAAAGAATTTCCTGTACATATGGTCCCCAATTTTAGACACAATGCATTCCTGGAAATTGTATCATAAAGCAGATCACCAGAAGGGAAAGCTGTGATTGTGCCTGCTTCTTTCATTCAACAAACATCTACTCAATGCCCACTGTGTCCCAGGCACAATGACAAACTTGGTCCCATTCACATGGTCTTAAAAACAAGCCATGCATCAGGCGGGGTGAGACCACAAGAACAGAATTAAGTGTTTAGGAGGCTGTGCCAAATGAAAGAGCAGCAGAGTGGTAAAGAGTAGGGACCACCAGGACACTCTTCTACTGAATTTGGAACTGAATCATACACTACCCTAAACCATGACTTTCCAAGTGGACAATCAGCTTCCATGTGAAACTCAGGTGACCCAAGACCCCGTGGAATGTCACCGCTCCCATCAATCTGCTGCTCCCTCTATCACTCTTGACCCATTTCTCCCAGAATTTGGTTCAGACCTTCCTGATGCCCGAAGCCTCCAAATTCAGGCTCACTTCTCCTAGTCTAAATAGACAGCCTTAACTTTCTATATCAGAGAAGACAGCATTCATATGACACATTCCCCAATATTTTTCCACTTCACCTCAAAGAGTCCTTTGTCATTTCGTGAGCTGTGTTTCTTTTCTCAGAGGAGAAAGTAGCTAATCATTTCCAAGATAACCTTGTCAGTTAGAAGGGACTCTTTCAATGCCAAGGTTCAATGCTTCTAAAACTCAGGGCAGTTCTGTATTAAGTTCTGGGTCTTTAGGAAGAGCAGAAAACAGCCATTCCTTTTAATGCCAGGAAGAAATGAGGCACCAGAGAGCAATTAGGGAGCTCCTACTCTCCTTCCAGTGAAAAAGGCAGTCCACATAGAAAGGAATCAATAGGTCACTCAATATATTCCCAAGGCAAAACCTGGATTAATGCCCACAGATCGTTTAAGGATGTTTCCTGAAATCTTAATGTATAAGAATAGAGGAATAAACAAATCGTGGTGTAATCATGTAGTACAAATGTTACACAACTGTTAAGAACTAGGTTCTTAGAGAATATTTTTCAGAATATATGGGAAAATGTGCCTGGAAATAACAGAGATTTGGAATAAGCACACACACACATTATAACCAATTTACACCTAAATATGTAAATATGTATTTAGTATAAGCATAAATATATAAATTTTATGTAATATATAAAGATAAGATCATATACATAATATACCTGACTGCAATTTTGTTTTTAAAAAAAGGAAAAAAAAGATTAGCACGGGAGCTATTCCAAAGTGTTTATAGTAATTAGTGAATTATGGAACTATATGTAATTTGAAATTTCCTTGTATTTTAAAAAATGTGTTTCTGTAAAAAAAAAATGGTGATCATAATAAAAAAGGTTTAAGCGACTAATTCCCCACACTGGGATCACTTAGAGAGCATTAAAAAATACTAATGCCTACCTAGAACTCACCTCCATGTGGCTTGGGTATCAGGACTTTAAAAGCACCCAGGTAATTCTAATGTTCAGCTATCATTTGGAACCACTGTTTTAAAAATGTTTCTTTTCAACCATTTGCTTTATTTATTTTTAAATATATCTGTTCAAAAAGAATTTGACTTGTAGTACAAGTAAAAGTAACATGCATTAGGATCATTGCAATTAAAATCTGAAAAAAAAATGAGACTAAGGAGAATAATGAAAGAGAGAACTGTGCCAGAAACTTAAAAAAGACAGTGACAGTAGCACAGCATTAAGTTTAGGCTGGAGCTTCCTGGTGGCCAGAACAGAGGAAATTTAGTATAAAATAAAAATAATTAATTTCTATTACAGAAGCCTACAACTAAATTCTAAGAGAAAATCACCTTGCACATTTAAAAAATGACATGGACATTGTGGAAAACATCTTTAACAACAGTTTCTCAAAAAATAGAGACACCTTTTCTTATAAAAGTTTCTTACACCAACTTATCATAAAAGCCAAAGATAAAAATAAAAGCAAAATATAAAGTGTTAGATTTTAATTTTGTGAAACATTTCAGTGGCCAAATGAGCTAAATGGTCTGGACTTATTATATATGATAATATATAATTTATTTCTAATAATATATAATTTATTTCTAATAATATATAATTTATTTCTAATAAAAAGGCTTATTCAAGAACATAGAAGACTAAAATGTGTATCCTTTTCATTGAACTTCCATGTATCTGTAACACAGAAGTTAATTTCTCAGTTTAGCACTTCCTGATATGTAAATTGACCAGATTTAGGAGATTTAAGTTGGGGATAAACTGGGGAGTGGGGTGTCACGGGGAGATGCAAATACAAACAGAGAATGTAATAATTCACATCAGCAAATATGAAAGTAGGTTTTTGGGAAAGAATATTCAATGTGAACTTTTGAGAACTGCTCTCCACCATTTATATGAATTGGCTCACTCAGATTCAAATGGCTGTAAACAAAATTAGACGTGTGTCCTTTTTTCAGTGGTAATTTCCAAAATATATTTATAAACATTTGACTTGAAATAAGTTGAACATTTCAACTCGAGTCTCCTCTGATCTTTATTCAGCTGCACACGCACACACATGCACGAACTGTGCACACACTCCTCCCGCACATACACACAGGTTTACAGGAGAGCAAAACACACCAGGGAGTACAGTAAGGAAGTTCCAGGAAGGGAAATTTTTGACCTTTAACACACAGAAGCAATGATTTATTGCTAACAGTACTTAATGTGAGGGCTTTAGAAATGTGCTTACTGCACTTCCTTGGGAAAATCTGCTAAAATCAACCTGACCGATAAGATGGCCCAAGAGCCCCATTCCTTCCTTCCTTCCTCTCTTCCTCCCTCCCTCCCTCTTTCGTTTTCTTACCTCTTTCCTTTTTCCCTTCCCTTCCCTTCTTCTTTCCTCCTTCCTTCCTTCCTTCTGTTCTTTCTTTCCTTCTGTT
This sequence comes from Vicugna pacos, assembly GCF_048564905.1. Classification (NCBI taxonomy): domain Eukaryota; kingdom Metazoa; phylum Chordata; class Mammalia; order Artiodactyla; family Camelidae; genus Vicugna; species Vicugna pacos. Next base: position 56,593,297 of record NC_132987.1, on the reverse strand, counting down.
CTTTCTTTCCTTTCTTTCTCCTTCCTTCCTTTCTTTTCTTTCTTTCTTTCTTTCTTCTTTCTTTCTTTCTTTCTTTCTTCCTTCCTTCCTTCCTTCCTTCCTTCCTTCCTTCCTTCCTTCCTTCCTTCCTTCCTCCCTCCCTCCCTTTCTTCCTTCTTTTCTTTCTTCTATATACAATTTAATCTCTTTAGGCTTTTAAACTGATGGCTGGCAGAGTTAGTTGCTTAAAATCCAGGTTTGGTCATGCTTCTCCACTTCCTGTTGACCCCTGAAGGCCAGCACACCAGTCGAGACCCTCCCTGAACCAGCCCCAAATGGTCTTCCTACCTCTATTTCCTACTTGTGTTCCTTTGTGTTCCTGCTGGCTGCATAATCACCACCCATGTGTTGATCTTTTCCACCTCCACACCTTGGCTCAGCCTCTTCAGTCTTTCTCCTTCTTTCCATCCAACATTCTGTGTAGAAGTTTCTACTGTCTTTAACACCCAGTTCCCACCTCCTCTCCAAAGTATTCCCTGCGTACCTAGTTAGAATGAATCCCATTCTCACCCAATTTTATATTTCTATTATAACACCCTTCAAATTCAAATTTTTTTTTTTTGGTAAACAACTTAAGTTTTTTCCTTCCTCTTACAAACTCCCAAAAGGCCGACCCTGTCATGTGGGGTTTTGTAGCCCCTACAGGTATTTAGTACATATTTTTTAAAGAAATGTACTTGGATTTTTAAAACCAGACTAATCAAATAGAGTCATTGAGGAATAATAGAGATGGCAAAAATTTCATAAATTACACATATATAGAAATAACACATGTGCTGCCACTCTTTAGAGATGAAGGCAAACAAATACTTAAACTTAGCTTCAACTGAATTCACGACAACTATCAGGCAATTATCTTCATGGCAAATGACCTTCTCTTCCTACAGCCCAAACTGGGTTGGGAAAAAATGCTGACTGTACAAGGATGGGAAGGAAGCTGGCATGTATTATGTGTTTACAAGGAGTCATGCACTTCACATACATAATCCAATAGTAACACTGCAAGGAAGAAACTTAACCCCATCTTCCTTTTTTACTTGAAGAAACTGAAACTAAGAAAGGTAAAAAATTTGCCCAAGGCCACATTGCTAGAAAACAGTATAAACCCTAGGCTATGGAATAAAAAAAAAAACTATAGTCTGTCCACTCCACCTAGCTGCCTCTCACGTACACCTAGTTAAGAATTTAGCCGAAGAAGGAAAAGAGAATGATTCTCATTCTACCTTTTCTTTTTGTGGCACTTTAGAGCAACACCCGTCCAATCGACATGGAACCACAAAACCCTGGCATTTGCTTAGAGACTTAAGGGGCAAAATAGCTCAGGAGAGAAAACAGCAATAGAAAGAGTCACAGCACTCAGAAGAGCCTGAGAATTATTACAGTGAGGACGCCTACTGACATCGGCTATTAAATAGCTCTGTTGGATTACATGCATTGTATGTTATTATGCACAAAAAAGCATCAGTAGATGTGCTAGAAAAACAAAAAAGATCACTGATCAGCAGTCATGAAACTCCGATTTCATACAGAAAACCACGGACTTGGCTGGGGTATCTTGTCTTTTCCTTTGCTGAGTGGTTGCTGCTGCCCATTTGTTCAATAAAGGGGTTGATTACATGATTTCCAATGCGCCCTTTGGGTCTAACATCCTGTGAGCCTGAGGCTACCAACTGATACACCAACAAGATCTCACTCACAATGAAGACGGACTCTGCTCATGCCTGCACTCTGAACATGATTTGATGTGCATCAAATTATGAGCCACACCACTTTCCTAAAGGTATCCGCTCATTGTTGATGCTAAGTTAAGAATCAGAAGGAAGACCAAGAACGTAAACTCCTAAAGTAGGCGTCTGCAGGTGGTTTCCTCACTGCTGTCCTTTGAAGGGAGCCCAGACAGCTCACCGCACCGTAGCATCTGCGTCTCCACTTCCGGTTAGGATTTGGAATTTCAGTTGTGAGACAAACACAGGATCTGGTTTTCCACTTTTGTTCTATATACAAAGTGAAGTTACCACCATTTCGAATTCAAGGAGAACTCCTCTCCATCCCACAAGCCCACAAGAATTCTAACAGGGCTGGGTTTTGTTTTGGGCTGGGGAGGGGTAGGAGCAGGAGCAGGATCGGGAAAAATACTCGTAAAATGGAAGAAAGTGTGATTTTGTTGCAGAAGAGGGATGAGCTGCCAGGAGTAGCAAGGATGGAAAAACCTGGCATACTCACTGAAACAGCTGCAGATGTAGCACCTAGTTTGTTATATTCATGTATGTATCTCGACAGCACAGAGCTAAGTGCTTTAGCAGCCCTTCTGAAATGGGTTTTCCATTCATTCAGAGCTATACATTGGCTCAAGCTAGCTCTTGTTCGGGAAGGTCATCTGGGAGGTCATGGCCCATTGTACACCAGAGTCTGCATCAAACTTTGCTAAAGCTCTGGGAAAACAGGGGAAGTGCTGCTGGGAGGATCTGCGGAACTGTACCAGCATCTCCTCCAACCACACCACTCTGGTAGCCAATGCCCATAACACAGGTCATTCCTACAAACGGTTGCAAATAATGAAGAGATGACAGGAAATGGGCTTATGTGCCCTAAAGACTTTGTGTTGGTTTCTGTATTAGTTCATTTCAAATTTATTTGAAAACAGTCTTGTCTTTTCAAGATGCTACATTTCCCCCTCTCCATTATTTACAAATGCCTGCTTCCATGCTACAATCCAAGAAGCAGGGCACCGCTTGCTTCTCACGGCTTAGTTTTGAAGGAGAAAAAAGATTGAGAGTGGCTTTTCTTTTATCAATGAAGGAGTTGTTACCAATGTTTTATTGCAATACTTTTGGTACCCCTACTGGGTGCTTAGCACTGTGCTAAGTGTTGGGGATTACATAAGATTTTTACTATATTTTGGAACACAAAATGAGTTATTTCATATATCAGTCTCAGCGTTGCAAATATATTCAAGCTTTGTTCATGTCCCAGCAGGTAGATTAAAACAAAAACAAACAGCAACATTAATTTGTTTGACACTGAAGCCAAATGGCATCAGATTTAGAAAAGGAGATCGCAGAAAAAGGTTTCATTTATACTGATTTGAATATATGTAGAGGAAGGTATAAGCTCTGCCTGATTTAGGAGGTGGAATTGGAAGAGAAAGTCAGAAAGACTTCCCAGGGAACGAGGAGATATTTTGAGCTCCAGCTTAGTGAAAGAGAGATAGCAAAGACTATGAGGTAGAAAAGCACCTATGGGACATTTTATTGATTTATATAAAACTTATTTTATTACTTAATCCTGTAAATCATTGTTCTGATTTCATATCAATGATCTCACTAGAAGACAAGGTCAAAAGTGGGCAGAAATTTTACTTATTTGAAATTTAAAAACCTCACAAAACTAAAAAGTCATAAAGTCAGGATAGAGATCCATCTTTTTTTTTCCTTGTGAAATTTACTTTTGGATTCTCTCTGAATACAGTGGACATAAGTGATAGGTGGATGCTTCCCTGTGGCCCCTAGGAGCCTGCCTGCAGCCCACCATTGGTGCAAGGCAGAGAAAGTGGCTAGTCTAACCTGAACAGTTGCCAGAGGAACAGCCAGCAGTTTACGACATTATGGTCTGATCAGAGTGAAATAGACTGACCCTGTCACAATGCCAGGAGAAGACTAGCTGCTTGGAAAATCACAATGCTTATCCAGTCTTCTTTCAAAACATGCATGCAACAACAGAAAATCCACACTGCCATATACAACCATGAAAACAACTGCTGTTTTCAACAAATCCACTGCAGAGTCCTGGCCTAAACATAAAAGTCAATTACTGCTTATTTGTATTTTAAAGAACTTAGAGTCCCCTCTTATTTTGTCTCATTCAGAGATATAATCTTAAGCCCAGAGTTAGATTATTTTCACCAACATTGACCAGAAGGGAAATGAGTCTATGCTGAAGTACTTTAATAGCAAACCTATACCTGGCTGTGTAGCCCTCGAACATCTTGGCTTTCCTTACGAAATACTTGTGGGAATAGATGCAAAGTCTAGTTATGCCTCTATCACATCAGAATATTTATCGAAATACCAGAAAAGTTATCCAGGTGGCTTAGGAGTTGTCTTGAGTACAAGAGGTAGGGTTGGGTTTGAAATAAAATCCAAACGGCATAATGAAGCTTTGTTATCCATATGGTGGCCATCAGAATTCAGAGTTAGGGGCACTAAATTCTAGTCGACTGAATACATACTTATTAATAACTGCCTGGATCTTTGCAGATGATTAATATCTGTTGGGTGATTTTCATAACAGCTAATGTTCTTTAAGCTCTTAGTGGGTGTTAGGCACTGCCTGGCAAGTATTTTCTTACTGAATCCTCACAATTACCTAAAGGAAGGAAGACATATTATCAGCACTATTTCAGTCTTCCAAGAGCTTACAGAGTAGTCTACGTCTTAGTGCGTATGTGTGGGTGTATGCACATTAGAGTGAAAGAGGGATGGAGAATACACTGTAGAATCAAACTAAAATGGAGTCACTTACGTCACGGACAACATGAAGGTGGTCAACACAGATGCAAAAAGGAAACTTCACCTAACCTTGTAGGAATTTATAGCTCTTTTCAGAAATCAGCACAGAACACCAGCCAATCTCCAAATGCCAAGTCTGTTCACAGCATCTCTGGACTTCCTTGTCCCCCTGGCTCAGCTACCCTGATCCAAATAAGAAAGAAGGCCACTAGGCAACCAATCAGCTGAAAAAGCCAAATAACTTCCACATTTATCCCCAAAAAATGCCTTAGCCTGCGAATAACTTGGGACTCATTGGTCTTGTAGCCTTGAGCTTCCCCAGCCGCAAGTCAAAAGCCTTGTAATAAACTCACATTTCTGCTTTGATTTATGCAATGTGCAGACTTTGGCTTTGACAACATATGTGGACAGTCAACTCTCATCCAAGCCAGAACGAATCTACTGCAAATGAGGAAGGAAGAATTGGGGTAAAACAAAGAGGAATTCTAATCCCACTTGACCCAGGAGAAGCCATTTAGTTTATCTGGAAGGGAATATGGGGAATCCAGGTGAGGGGGCAGTTAAGTGAAGTTTCAATTCAAAGTAAATAGAAATGTTTAATCCTTTAACCTAGCGCCATTTCCGTAAGAGTGGACTGTAATACTGTGAGGGTATAATAGAGAGAGAGGGAAGGGAGATTTTACATTTACTTCTGGGGTACGAATTATCTTCACCTCTACTTCTGAGCTGAGTCAGTGCCATACAATGATACTGGGAAAGTGAGGTTGTAGAATTGTTCCCAAGCTGACTCCTTATTGTGGCTAGTCTTCCCAGTCACCACCTCAGTGTACACTTTTGGACACCTTCCCGCGTACTCAATGAGAAAGCTAGACCAGATGACCTCCCTGGTGAAGGCCCGTGAGCATCTCCTCAGGTGATATTGGGATGCACTGCCCATGCCAGACAGTAAATGGTTGCTTTGCTAACCAGAATCCCTCGGGGAACTAGCTCCTTTAAAATAAGCTGCATTTCATTCAAGTGAGCCAAACTCTGCAGCAGCATTAACCCTGTGGAGCCTCGCGGTTCCAAGAGGCAAGGTGTAGCCTTGTGTGATATCTAGAGTTATTCAGCTGAGAGCTTATTACTGCAATTAGAAGAGGATCTAGAACTGCATGACACACAGTAGGCATCCAAGGATACACTGAATGAACAAATGAGTACTGATTAAGAATTCACTACCTATTAGCTTTTTAACTTAACAGTGACCTCCTTTTCTCTTTTGATATCAAGTAAACAATCATAATAATGGTGCTGATTTAATAGATCACTGATACAATTAAATAAAAGCTGGCAGGCAAAATCTCGGCACAAAAACTAGCAAAAAATAAAGTATGCAGTAGGTGATGTTATTGAAGAACCCAGAGGGACATGCATGACTGAATAAATGGGTGTTGGTGTTACTGCAATTAAATAGGTAAAGTATTTGTTAATTTCACTGGCGGCGAAGTTCGTGCATTTAAGACTATATGCAGGTATAATTCTTATTATTCAAAGGCCATTTTTAAATTTAATTCATGAACTCCGTATATATCTGGGTGGCACAAGTCTTTGAGCTTTCAGTGCTACATCTGTTGCTGGGACTGGCTCTAGATATTGAGGGCAATGACAGAAAACTTCACACTGATTCAGAGGCTATGTTTTGTTCAGAACCACCCACCAACTCCCCTATTCGTCTGGGTTTATTCTCTTCTTCCTCTGCCCTCATTCACTGATTGATACTTTCATTTAAACAGAAAACTTCAAGGACACTAAGAGAAGTATAAATTTTTCTCTTGAGTCAAACCTGTACTTGGAACATTAGCTGTCTGGAGTAAAATTTGTTAGATATAATATGCAAAAACACTAAAATATAATTGACTCTTAGAAGTGAAGGAAATCCTAAAAATTGCCCATGAATAAGGTGAAAAAAAATGTCACTCTGGGGTTAGCCTTTTGAATTATTTAATAATCACATCTACAAAGCAGACCCTAATCTACCTCATCAGTGAATATTTTGGAAACTATTTACTTGGTTTTTAAAATATAATCTTGAAAAAGTCCTCAATATGCACAAGAGAAGTGAAAAAATAAATACAGATGCAAAAGAAATAAACTGAATTGTGCTTTTTGGGATCCTCCTAGTCATCCTTGCAAAGTCCTTCAAAGTATGCATTTAGATCTTTTTACATTCTGCTTATATTCACCATTAAAACATTGGGTAAAATACACCATTGCTACCATTGTGGAATTGGAGATTTATACTATCTGTAAGAAATAAGCTTTCAGAATTCTCTGGTTGCATGAAGAATGTTGTTTGCCCACTGGCACCGCAAGCACCAATAAAAGGAATTGGGAAGCATTATAATGAAGAATTTTGTACCTGAAACACACAGAGGAAAAAGAGAGTAACCAGGATTCTCCAAGCTTTACTTTATTTTCTGTTGTCTAGATCATCATCTGTATAAACTACACTTGGTTTTGACAACAAAAGATATTTACAAAGTATTTAAAAACTTGCTCACCCCTGCCCTTGAACAGGCCAGGGGGCATTTTAAGGGAATAAGAATTTCTACAATCACAAATTACACTACACAAGGTTTTGTGAAGAATAGAAAGATGAGAAAGACAATGTTTCACCACTCAGAACTTTGAACGTAGCTGGGGAGTTTCAGCAAGTACATATCTCAGCTGAGTGCAACACTGGGCAAGTCCCTTCTTTCCTCTGGGCTTTAGTTTTCTCATCTGTAAGTAAGATTAGTGGACCCAGTGATCCCTAAGGATCTGTAATTTCTTAATGAATGGTTCTAAGATTATTTTCTTCCAGGAATAAAAGCCCCAGATATCCTCAATATTTCCTATAAAACACGGTCATATGTTTTGTTCCTGACATAATGACTCTAAATTCTATGAAATCTCTGAAGAAGATGATTCTAAGATCAAACCAATGTAGGATGATGCTGATGCTGATAAAGATGATGGTAGTTAAGCATTCTTGAGCACCTGAGATGTGCATGATGGTACATTATTTAATTTATGTTGCTTTTATGATTACTCACACTTTAAAGAGAGGAAGATGGAGTCTCACACAGCTAGGATATGCAGAACTAGGATCCAAGCCCAAATTTCCAGATTCCAGCTCTTAGCTGATATTTATATTACTATACTTGAAGATCCAAATCAAATGACGTGTTCTCCAATATGCTTTTCCTGATTTTCCCAGTCATGATTTCTCTCTTCCCACTCTTTTTTTTTTGTACAGAACTTGATCATATCTTATCTTTTAAGCTTCTCAATGGCAGTGACTTCTTCACCTTTCATTTCCTAAGTGTCTATTATGTAAAAGGTTCTCAGTTAACGTTTGAGTATGTGAATAGCCATGGATCTATATATTTTAAAAGATGTCCTGTGGTCATTTAAGATGGGTGTACTTTTCTATAAGTTATACATCATGGAAACTTTTTATAAAATATTTTATCAAAATTATACATATATACCTTATAATGCATATATATACATGTACTCTATAACCTATCAATTCTTGTATGTCTGTACCTTACAGAAATATTTATATGTGTGCACCAAAAGTCATGCGATCATAGAAGCATTATTTGTAGTAATGGACCCAACTCTAAATAATACAGATTTCTCTTAGTAATAGAAACAATTGTGGTATTTTTCATACAATGGAAAGCTATACACATGTGACGATGAATAAACTGAGATGTATGACTTCTGCATGAGATAAAGAAAGCTGGAAGGACCACTGCTATCATCCTTACCACACATGCACACACACACACACACACACACACACACACACAAAACAAAATATGCCAGTCTGCAAACCCACAACTTTTTTGGAACCCATTAGAGAAGTGAGGCTGCAGAGTAACCAATTAGCTTGAAATCTGGGGAAAGACAGATGCCTCCAAGGAGAGGACACGTGAGCACTTGCTTAGTGGAGGGAATTGCTTTTGAATGCCATACTATCTGGTAAGAAGAAGTCACCTAAAATTACGAACACATGGTTTAAGGCTGGTTGTGGACTAGTTTAAGAACGTAGAAGTCCTGGGCAGTGCAGAAAAAAGGGAAGTTTGATTCACAGCCCCCTTCACCGCTTTGCAGGATTTTCTCTGCTGATCTCTCACCAGCTTCTCATAAGAACAATTTGAGGTAGGGTGAGAGTCCTGACAGCAGCAGCAGCTCTGTGAAAGGCTTAAAGCCCTGCCCAGATCCTTCTCCCACGTTTCCCTTCAGAACCAATGCCTTAAGCCCCCGAGAAAAGGCCAGTGAATCCCGCTGCCCTTAGAACACCAGTGAAGACCCACTGTGACTAAGGAAGGAAATAAAGTAAGACTCCAGTCCTTGGGGAGAGGCAGGATCATTGAGACAGCCTACTCTTGAGACGCAGAGACACAGCATTTCCCTAAAACTGAGGTTGAAACAGAATGGAGAGCACTCCCCTGGCTTTATGAACATCAAGTAAAACATACCAGCAGTATAGTACTGGGAAAGAGACAAGAGCGAGACTTCTCTGAGAAACAGGCACAAAGAGAAGACCTGAATCTGAGGGTGGGGCAGATATTGAGAAAATCCCTTTGGCAAACCACTCCCCACTGCAAAGACAACATTTGAGGAATTTGAAACCTGTGGTGCACTGAGGGTAACCAAAGCAAAAAAACAAAAAAATACCTCAAGCTAAGGGCAGCTCATGACTAGACTGATTCAAACACCCTACACTAAAGGCCTGATAGAAGAAGAGACACGCCTATTTACAGGCAGCAAATATACTGGCCAAAGTTTCTACTATCCTAAACAAGACGTCTGGCTTTCAGGAAAAACTTACAATGCATATAAAAAGCAAAAATAACACATTGTCAAGAGACAAAGCAACCAACAGAAACAGATTCAGAACACAGATGTCCGAAGTGTCAGGGAATTTAAAATAACTGATTAACGTTAAATGCTTTAGTGGAAAAGGCAGAAAATATGCATGATCAACAGACACAGAACTATGTCCTATGAGATTCTGGTTTGTTGTCTCTTATGAGAATAAAATGAAAGTGCTAGAAATGAGAAACACAGCTTACAATAGGCTCCTGCACACTCTCAACAACTGGGGAAAGAATCATTAAAAAGGTGAAGATAGGTCAGTAGAAATCATACAAACAGAAGGAAAGTGCGCAAAAGAACAAAGCACCAAAGAGCTGTTCAGTAATATTAAGCGTACACGTAGTTAGAATCTCAGAAGGAGAAGAAAGAGGGAACGAAGCAACACACAAAAATTTGGAGAGATAATGGCTGAGTGTCTCCAAAACTGAGGATAAACAACAAAGTATAAATCTGAGATCCAAGAAATTAAGGGACCACCAAGCAGGATGTCTATAAAAACTAAAACTAAACAAATAAATGAAAAACCCCTATAAACATAACATTTTCAAACTATTGAAAAACAAAGAAAAAAAAATCTTGAAACCAGAGGAGAAAAAATACATACTGCATAGAAAGCAAGAAAGAAAACTGTACAGAGACTTCTTGTCTATGCAAGTGAGACAATAATGGAGTGACATCTTCAGAGTGATGAAAGGAAAAATGTTGTGAATATGTCTCTACTCAGTAAAAGTGTCTTTCAAACTGAAGGAGAATTAAAAACTATTTCAGGCAAAAAAAAAAAAAAATCAAGAGGGAACTCATTTCCAGCAGACCTACACTGCAAGAAATGTCAGAGGAAGTTCTTCAGGCAGAAGGAATATGATATCAGACAGAAATCCAGATTTACAACATACAAAAGGAAGAGTGCTAGAAAAGCCTAAATAAATACATTTTTTTCTTATTGTTAATTGCTCTAAAAACTGTCTAAAGCAAAATTAGCAGCAACGTGCTGTGTGTTTACAGTATATCTGCAAGTTAAAAGAATGGTAAGAGGATAAAAAATGGCAAGGAGAGAGTGGGAATATACTACTGGAAAGTCCTAACACTGTACGTATAGTGATATATTATTATTTGAAGGTAGACTCTGATTAACTAAGATGTATGTTGCAAATCAAAGGACAACACTAACATTAAAATCAAGAGTATAAATAATTGAAAAAGAGTAAAAATAAAATAATTGTGAAAAAATGCAATCCAAAAAAGGTAGAAAGAGGAAAATAAAAAGAATAGACAGAAAAACATTAAAAAAGGTAACAAAATGGTGAATTTTAATCCAACTATATCATGAATATTAACATACAGAGATTATCAGATCGGATAAAAAAGCAGGACTCAACTATTTGCTGTCTTAAAGTAACCTACTTCAAACATAAAAGCATTGATAAGAAAAAAAAAAGGCTGGAAAAAATACTATGAAAATTAATCAAAGAAATTTATATTAATATGAGAGAGTTCAGAACAAAAATATTCGCAGGATTAAGGAAACACATTATATAATGATAATAAGATCAATTTGAGGGTCAAGAAAGAATAATAATCCTAAAGTGTATACACTTAACAGCAAGCTTTCAAAATACATTAAACAAAAAATACACAACTAACTGGAGAAGTAAATCTACAGTTATAGTCAGAGGTTTCAATACTCCTCTCTCAGTAATTGAGTAAGCAGATAAAAAACCAGTAAGGCTAGAAAAAAATGAGCAATACTATCAGTCAGTTTAATCTAATTGATATTTACACAACACTCCACCCAACAATAAAAGAATACAAATACTTTTGAAATGCATAGAATAATCACCAAGACAGAGCACATTCTGAGACATAAAACAAAACTTGACAAATTTAAAAGAACTGAAGTAATACAAAGTATGTTCATCGTCTATAAGGAAATGGACTAGAAGCCATTAACAGAAAGGCAAAGAAAAATAACCCAAATATTTAGAAATTAAATAGTGTACTTCTGAATCACCCCTGGGACAAAAGGAAATCATAGGGGAATTAGAAAGTATCTTGAATGAAAATCAAAGCACAACACATCAAAATTTCTAGTAGGCAGTTGAAGTAGTCCTTATCAATTAAATGTTTATATTAGAAAAGACAAAGGACCTCAAACTGATGATTGAAGCTTTAACTTTAAGGAAATAGAGATGTGCAAGTCAAAACCAAGGCAAGAAAGAGAAACAAAATAATAAAGCAGAAATCAATAAAAGTGAGAGCACAAAAACAATAGAGAAAATAAAATATTGATGGAACCAAAAGCTGATTCCTTTGAGAAGAAAAATCAATAAAATTGATAAACTCTATCCAGATTGATCAAGGGAAAAAAATCATATGACACAAATTTAAATATCATGAATGACAGAGAAAACAATACTACAGTTCCTACAGACGCTAAAATAGTAATAGGGAACACTGCAAGCCATCATTGTGCTTGTACATGGCAGCCACTTAGATTACACAGACCAATTTCTTGAGAGATACAAACTGTTAAAGTTCACTTAGAATAAATTAAATTTGTAGATGAAAGTCTTCTAACAAAGAAAATTCCAGGTCCAGATGGCTTCACTAGCAAATTTTGCCAAACATTTAAGGAATAATACCAATTTCCACAAGTTGTTCCAGAATTTAAGAGGAGGTAACACTTGCCAATACCTTTTATGAGACTAGTATTACCCTGATACCAAATCCAGACAACCACATTACTATTACAACAACAACAACAACAACAAACTATACATTAGTATCCATCATGAACAAAGATGCAAAGATCTTTATTTAACAAAGCCAGCAAATTAAATCTACCAATACATTAAATGATTAGTATAACATGACCAAGTGGGGTTAATCTTGGGGACGCAAGGCTAATACGACATTAAACAATTCATCATGACATCATCATATTAATAGGCTATGGGAGAAAAACATCATTGTCATTCCAAATGCTGCACAAAATATTTGACAAAATTCAACACCTTTTCATGATTAAAACTCTCAGAAAACTAGAAGCAAAAGAGGACCTCTCTCAACTTGGTAAAGAGTATCCCTTATTCTTAAGGGCAAAGGACTCAGAGCTTTCTCCTAAGACTGGGAACAGGCAAGAATGTCCTCTTTTACTATTTCTATTTAACATCTCACTGGAGGTTCTAGCCAGTGCAATAGGGCAAGAAACAGAAAAGGCATAGGTTTGAAAGAAAGAAATGAAATAAATGGTCTCCTTCACAGAAAATCCCCCCACGTTAAAAAAGAAAGCTATTAGAATTGACAAACTAGTTTAATAAGGTCACAGAATACAGAGTCATATACAAAACCGATCTTATCTTCCACACACAGCTCAAAGTTCGTCTTCTCAAGTCTGACCCTGACCACCTAGTCAAAAATTGCAACCTCCACCTGTACTGCATTCTTGATTCCCCTCACCCTGCTTCCCCCGGCCCTTTCCATTGCATATATCATTTTCAAATATGCTACATAATTTACTTTCATGTTAGGTTTATCATGTGTTGTATGTTTTTCTCTGTTGGAATGTCAGAACCAGGAGCACAGAGGTTTCTGCTGTTTTGTCCTCTGATGCATTCAAAGACCTTGGAGTACCTGCTGAAAGAACTGAATGAGTAATTGGGAAGTGACTGTAGATAACTATTTTTTAAAGGAATAAAGAAGATTTTTGAGTATGCAAGAGTAAATTATCTTATAATAAAAATATCCACCACTTTCCCATTTTAAAAATCTGTGTTAAATATGTCTTTGAATAAGTCTGTTACACAAAGTCTTATTTAATGAATAAACTGGTATAAAAGAGTCCTGTAGATGACTGTAGAAATTAGCCCCTTCTTAAATGAACGAACACAGAAAGAAGCAGTCAAAAGAATGCCCTCAGGCTACTACCTGGACCATTTAGAGTTATTATTCCACTCTTATTTCGGAGAGAATAAAAGAGTGAAAGTCATAGCTACATCTTTCTTTGTATATTTTTTTCTTTCAAATCTTAAAAAAAAATGACTAGGAAAAATCAAGCCCATTTCAGAGGAGATTAGTGCTAAAATATCAATGCAGTCTGCATGATACGGGAATATATTAAAAACCAAACACATTTAATTACTGCAGTTACTGTTCAAATGTGCAGTCCTTCTTTCAACACCACAATAAAGGGTAATAGGTACTTGGATTATTCCTCACAGTTTTCTAAGGTGCTATGCTAGTCACAAAAGGCAAGAACATTCATCATGCCTCCACTTTACCCGAGTCTGGAGGATAATGTGTGCATTAGTGCTCTCACTGAAAGGGAGAGAAAAGAACAGAGGTCTAGAGATGTTACGATCTGTCCAAGATTAACCAGCAGAGAACGGCAAAATGGGGAAAAGTACACTGCAACAGGGGTCAGGACACCAACGACCTGGGGCCACTCTGGTATTAACTAGCTGAAGGCCCTCAAAGATTCTCTCTCCACTTACAGAATTGAAGGCTTAGCCCCAATCAGCTACTCACAACTGGGCGGCAGGTTTCTGCTATGCCTTGAGTCAGGAGAGTCCTCAGATGAATGAATGCATCATCTATGGACTAAGTAGAGTACCAGATAATAAATAAATAAAATAATAATACTAAGGCCTGAGCATTGTCTGTAGCCACATGCATACATCTAGCTTCAAATATATGTTGAAGCTATTACGAAGACTAAAATGCTTATTAGCATAAGGATTATGGACTTCATGACAGCTACCCGTCAGCATGTTATGTGCATCAACGTATATTAACAGTAGAGTTTGCATGACCGAGGTGTTTGTAATAAAACTGGAACTTAGTGTTCACTCTCTATGGGCTCGTCTAATTTGAAAATGCTTAAGTTGTAGAGCCTGAGACAATCACTTTATGACAATTCTAGGGCTCTTTCTGTTGCAGCAGTGTTTTTTCAATATGTTTTTAGCCCCAGGAGCCTTTAAAAAAAAAAATCTCAAGCCCAAAGTCCCACATGAAATGCAAGTTAAAATTGGGTACTCTGATCAGTGTTTCTGTGTGGTGTAGTAAGAAGGGACAGGTAGGGCCCTGGAGAGCAGGCCAGCCAGGCCTCTTCTCCCCGTCTCAGGCCCTTCTCCAAGGAACCCGCAGGGCTCTGTGGATCAGCTTCAAAATAACCACTGACAAGGGTTAAAATTCATATAACTTCCGACGTGCCAATTAAAAAAAAAAAAAAGAAAAAAAGGACAAAGGGTGTTAATAGGCAGGTGGCCACTAAGCATTTGAAATGATGCTAAACCCACTAAAAATGACACACATGAAAGGGAAAACAAGAGAACCCGATCTGGGGGATAGAAATTCAAAAGATGAACGTGTACAAGGTCAGTGAGGGTGTGTGGAATCAGATATTCTCACATTCTACGGAGAAGAAACAACCGGGACCTCCCTTTTTGGAAGACTACTCCAGGAGGGGTTGAAATGGAAATGCACATACACTTTAGACACAGCAAGTTCATTCTAGAAATCTATTCCACAGAAGGCCTCAAACTTGCATACAGATAATTGCACAAGGATATCTGCTTTTAATGGCAAAAATGGAAGCAGTGTAAATATCCATCAGCAGAAAAATGGCTAAGTTATGGTGCGTGCAGTACCATTACAAAGACAAAGGTAGACATGTATGTTACTACTACTTTTGGAAAGATATAAAAAATACATTGTTGGGAAAAAGCAGAAGTGAGATGTAGTATATACTACGTCTCTCTGTGTGAATACATATGTACACATCTGAGTTTATAATGAATAAAAAATTCTGGACTCTGAAAATACATACACAGAACTGTTCACAATGGCTTCTAGGGAGAGGAGTTGGGAAGAATTCCACTTTTTATTTCAGATATTTCTGCAGAATCTGGTTTTTTTACTAAAAGATCAATTACTTTTACAATTAAAAAAAATAATTCTACTGTATAGCATGCTGCCTTTCTACATAAAAATTGCTTCAATGAAGAAATATTAACCTAAATTATACATGAAGTGCAAAAGACTGTTCTAAACCCCACTTCCATACCCTTTTGCTGGCAAAGTCTGTAAAATGAAGTGTGGCAGGCACACTGTATGGGACTCTAAGCCCTCTGCGCATTCTGAGACAGGAGACATTAAACACTTCTGTGATGGAAAGAAAAGGATCTCAACAAGAATGAAAGGGACTCAGTGGCCTTAATGAAGATCTTCTTTAAAACAGCAAGGCACTATGAAAATAATAAGGCGAAGAGGGGAAGAAATGGAGGGCGTGAGGGGTGGAGCCCGGAAGTCTGTAGTGACCCTCATGTCATGTTTCTACAACTCTTCATGACGAACATCTCTGAGCAGAACAGGATCAGCGTTCAAGCCCATAAAAAGAGAGGTTTAAGTTTTAAGCGGTTTTTTATCCGTTGTGAATACAAAGGTTAAATGGGTATTAAAGGAGCTGTAATTCTTTCTGATGAAATTTCTATCCAGAGCTAGAGGAAGATGTCCAAGATGAAGTAAAGACTTTATTAACAGTTACAGAAGATGTTGTGAGAGTTAAAAAAAAAACTCCCTGGTTGAGAGGGAGCTCTTATTTATTTTTTTTTCAGCTAAAGGTGATGTTGTAAAATTGGAACCTTCTCGCTGTGCCAGGCTGAAGGAAAACCTGTTAAAAGGCAGTTGACTAATTCTGGATTTTTTTTTTTCTAGAGAAGACTTGGCTTACACTGAAGGGGAAAGAAGCAAAACAGCTACACACATGTAGCTGAACTGGCAATTAAATAATTATTCATCACAAATGGTTAATCACCGTTCTAAGTCAAGAGGGTGGAAACCCAACCGCAGCTGTATTTTAACATACTGAGCAAGAACATTCCCTAGCAAGTGACAGCATTCATAAAACCTAAAGCTGCAGAGGCTTCCCAGAGGTGAAGTCTCTCTTGTCCTAAGCATCCTTCCCTTATTTCAATTCAGCATCTTCCCACTTGGGCTGCCCCAGTGATGGTAAGCGCTTGTCCCACGTCAGCGAGCGGCTACTTCAGGGTCTCCTGAAAGTATTCCTTGACAACAGGAGCTGCATCTTCTGTTTCTGCCATTTCTCTGAGTAGTATTTCAAAGCAGCTAAATCTTACGCTTTAAGAGGCACACAAAAGAACTGGAGCCTGTCCAGGGCAGAGAGACTAAGATGAACACAGGAAAAGAGCAGAAAATCTGACCTGTGAGGAAAGAATGGATGGACTTGGGCTATTTGCCCTGCAGAGAAGGCAGTGCAGGAAGGAACTGAGATTTATCTTCAGATGTCTGGGAGAGTGAACAGACTTTATTATGCCCCTGGACAGGGCTAGATTTAGGAGTTGCATTGTCTATTCGAGTGATAATTCAGCATGGAAAAAAGTATCAAGAAAGCAGTGTCAAGACCACAGGTCCCAGAGTCTGACTGCAGGAGTCTGAGTTCCACCACCCCTAATATCCGTGCCAACTTTGGACAAATTACTAAGTATTTCTAAGTCTCAGTTTTCTACTTTATTAAATAGGATGGATTGGAGTACCCACCTCATGGGATGAAATGCACCACGTAAGTGTTTACTGAATATTAAAATTCTTATTATTAACATATAAGCATAAACATTAGACACCAACCACAGCCGCATCAGTGTAAGCAGGATATAAAGTACCCTTTCTAAGTGTCTCCTCTAGGTAAGCCCCACACCAGGAGTTCTCCTGTAAGTCTTCTCATCTGTTCCTTACCACTGAGGGTCCCCTAGTGAGGAACTTAGGGGGTTTAGATAGGTTAAGAGTCTTGTCCCAGGCCACAAATACATGCTTTAGTCACAGAACTCTATTTGAACTGAATTCTTACTGACCTCAAAACACTTTTTCCCACTAGAAGGAGCTCTAGGAAACACAAACATGAGGATAAGTTACAGGCCCTTCTCTCAAAAGCTGCTCTTATGGAGAATGTACGACATACACACATAAATGCATACAAACACTAAGTACACAGACGAAGACGAGCCGCATCACAACGTGAGCGGGAGAAGGAGCGGTTACCTCCCCTGGTGAGAGAAAAGGGGACTTCCGGGATGCAGTGGCACCGCAGCGGGCCATGTAAGATTTTGGCAAAAGATGAGGGGAAAGGCAATTAAACGCAGGGCACAGAATGAACAAAAGCACAGGGTCAGAAAAGGGTGAGCTTTTTTGAGGAATAAAAGCAGGTCAGGATGGCTGGAGTGTAAGATCTGTGAGATGAGATGAGACTGGATAATTCAGTTCACGTGCAAGGCTTTGACCTCCCCGACTCTTCCATATCTAGTAGAAGTCTAGAAGATCCCATGAGTTTAACCTTTAGGCAACATTTAATCTGTAGAAACAAACAGTCATCAGGCAGCACAGACAAGATGGACTGGGTTAACTGCAACATGTCTTACCACCGTTTAATCACCGTGAACCTCAATCCTCTAGAACAGGAAGTATTACTATGTGTGAATCGTAGTACACAGGATGCGCCAGCTCATGTATTAAACTGGGGAAGAACACACAATCGCTTGACCACGCTTTTCTAGCAAATCCAAGACAGAGACTGCCTTCGCGTGTCCTGTCAGTTTCTGTCTTCCCCGGCTTCGTTACATCACCAAAGCCCACACTCCCCACTAGAGCCCAGGGTTATATTTTCAAGAAAAATAGTTGAAGGCAATTCCTTCAAGCAGCTTTTCGATTTACTGGGAGGAGAATAAAATAAACAAATTTGTCGTCAGGGAAGATTTTGTGGAGATGAGAGACTTGAGTTCCGATTTTAAAGTTAATTGAAGTTTTAGAAGGAAAAGAAAGATCATCTCAGTGGGGAGAAAAAAGGCTGAAGAATAAGTGGCCTGGTTCAATCAGAAGGGATGTTTTTAAGATGATGGAGAAGGGAGAGCTACAATTGGGATCTGCGGGGAGAAATGGAAAGTATACCAGATTAAGAATCAGAAGGCTGTAATCTAGACCCATTTCTGGAAAGAACTGGAAAGTTGCTGATAAGATGGAACTGGCTGGCAGCGGGAAGGAAGGCCTGGGCATATGACTCCAAATCCAATGTGTCTTTCTACTGAGTCATGTAGCAGAAAATGCAGGTATGGATCACACTTGGAAGAGGGAAAACCTTTCACTCTTGAGGTGGTGCTCTTAACGAAGCCATGTTTCCTTCAAGCTTGTCTTCTTCTCAGCTCTAGGAAACGATGAGGGGGGTTGGAGAGAGGGAGAATACAAGACATGTGGCTAAAAACCACAGCACTTAGGGGAAAGGTACCACCATTTACTGACTCATGGCGTTGCTTCCATATCTCCCCTATTGCCAAAGACCTTTCAGGAAACGCCAGTGACGGATGAGTGGTGTAAGAAGTAATGAAATGGCTGGGCTTCCCTTCACTTTTGGGAGAACGGCCAAAATCCTTAGCATGGCCCAAGTCCCTCATGGTCTAGCTCTGAAAACTCATCTTACATCATGCTTCTCCCTCGGCCTTTGAGCTCTAACCACGCTGGCCTCTTTCAGTTCCTCAAGTCAGCAGACTCTACCGTCTGAGATGCCTAAACCCTGCTCAGGCCTCCTGGCTCAGTGGAGAAGCACTTCCTCAGGAATGCTTTTTGACCTCTCCATCTAGGTCAGGATCCTTTGTTTTAATTCTTTTAAGACAATATTCTTCTAAAGCACTCTGCCCACCGCCCTTAATAGAACACAAACTTTCTGAGAGCAAGCTGCTTGTGCTTTTGCTCACCACTGAATATCCAGTCGCTGACGTGTGGTGGGCATTCCTCTAATGTTTGTTGAATAACTAAACAAACACTGTGAATACGGTACATCCTCCAATTGTAGACATGGAGGAGTGAGAGGTTAAATGATCTAGTTGGGGCAAATGGAATCAATTTGTTAGTTATTATTTTCAATCAGACCAAGTTAGAAAACACAGAGAGGAATCAAAATAATACTTTGTTAAGCTAACTCACCCACCGTGGATTTGGAAAATTCCAGGAAAGTATACCGATGATGATGATGTTGAAAGCATGGCAGAGACTAGCTAGATGTACACCAGACCACTTCCTCTTCTTTTGGGGCACAGAGTGGCTACATTTCCAAGCATTCTTTGCAACTGTAGCCAAATGACTGAGTTGGAATGTGAGTAGAAAGGAACATTATACCACATTTCCCAGTCTGGTCCATAAGCACCCTCACCACCAGCACAGGAGATCCTCAGTGCTCTCTTCTCTCATCTGACAGATGCAGGGAATCTAGCACAGGACCCACCAACTCTAGGGAATGGTAGAGCCGGTGGATGGAATAAAGCAGAGCCTCCGATTCCCCAAATGGAAAGCACCTGCCAAATACCTGATTTTATCAAAGAGAAATAAACAAATCACTGAGATTTGGGGGTTTATTGGCTACAGCAGTCAGCATTATTTGCCCAAACTGATACATAAGGCATGACATTAAGAAAATTATATTTTTAGAGTTATCTTTCTCCATAATATTTGAGGTGAAAACATAAGAGTAGATTCCAAATCTGCTTTTTTTTAATTAAAAAAAATTTTTTATGGAAGTATAGTTGATTCACAATGTTGTGTTAGTTTCTGGTGTAGAACACAATGATTCAGTTATACATATATATTTTTTCATGTTCTTTTTCATTATAGGGTTATTAAAGATATTGAATATACTTGTAACCTGGCTTTTCTGCCCAGTTCTACTGTTCCACTTTTTCAATGACTGTAGATTCCCAGGACTGGACACAATCTTAAGGCCATTCTGTCTGACTCTGAGCCAATGCAGAAAGCAATCCTTATCATCACAGATTATCAATAGCCTTAGCCCAAGACTTTCATAAAGAGAGAACGCAAGAGGACCCCTTGAGGTGGCTCTTCTCAGCCTGTATTAATTGTTACAAAATTCTTTCTTAGGCTGAACCCCAAAACTCCTCTATGGCTTTTTCCAATGAATTTATTCTTTCAATACTTAAAGAAATGGGTTTTAAAACTCTGATGCTCCTCCTTCACTTCTAATATAAATCCAGCTAAACATAAATTGGAAGGAAGATAAAGTGGTAGGGGACAACCAGGTCACTTAAATTACAGTTGCAGAATATGCCAAAAAATTTAAGAAAAGAAATCAAAATTCGCCTGTTAAGCTGGTGGTATTTGGGAACTTACTTGCAAATGAGTCGTTAAACACCTTATATGATATTTGATTATTAAGTAATTTGAAGTAATCGATTGCCAATGCTTGGGCCTGACTTTTAAATATTCTGATTTCATTCTGGAATGGGACTTAGCGTCAGTTTAAAAAAATTATCTAATTTTTTAATGATTCTAATGCACAGCCCGAGCTGATAAATGGTGAGATACGTCTCTACCTGCCAACTATCAGTATAAATTATCTAGATAGCAATACTGCTGGGAGTAACATGTAAGACCGCTTACAAAGATTCCTGTCCAAAACAGCCCCTAAATTAAGGGTAGATTCAGCACCTGAAGAAAAGAAAAGAATACTTTCTTGCCATGATTTTCACTTATTATTCAAGCACCCTAGATTGGAGGCTGACGATGAGTCTTAATGAGATGAGAAAGGCCTGGCTGGAGGTCAGCTAAGACAAGGACTTGTCCTGCAAACCACCTCCAGAGGAAATTATGCCAACAAGTCATTTTACATATTGCCAAGGAGAAGCCCAGAGCTCTTCACTGATAAGAGATGTGAGCTCCAGGAGGGCAAGGACCAGTGTACCTTGCTCCTGACTCTATTCCAACACCCACAATACTGGCCCCCAAGCACCTAACGGTGCAAAGTCTTTTTACAGGTTCTTTGAATGATACTGAACCCAGTTGGATAAGAGACTAGAAAAGCTGCCACTCACTCACAGGGGAAGAGGACGGCTTCCAAGAGAGCTGGACGCCCCTTTGCTAATTATTAAAGCTCACATGGCCCAGACGAGCAGGCTCACTTAAAGGGCGGGCTGGTGGTTATTATGGCTTCAGGACATCAGTGAAATGATAGGCTACATCCCGCATTCTGGGCCTTGATTTTGTTACCAGCACAATGGAAAAGGGAGACTTGAGTCCTTTATCTTTTTAATCTCGTCCTCCTGGAGTTCTAAATACAGAGAAACATTTCTGTGCCTCTGACTGCTGTCTGCCAGCCCCTCTGACGCTGACAGCCACCACAGCTGGACTCGCTGTGATGTGGACCAGTGCCCACCAGAGGGACTAGAGGCACACTCACTCACAGTCCACGGCCCTGACTTCCTCCCCTCTACAGAAGCTTCAAGATGCTGTGGCTTCTACTCTTTATAAAAATTTTCCCTTGCATCAGAAAGTGAGGAAGTTTTAAACTAAAGGTAGTGTCACCTTTATCTTACACTACAGATACAGCTAATACTTCAACGTGTTGTCTCATGAATCCCAGAGGTCTACCTGTGCATATGGGAGGGATGGGCTATGGGAGATCTGTGTATCCCAGAGACCTTGTTGGCAGGTTAGGGTGACTGAGCAGAGGAACTTACTTTGATTTTACTTGATTTCTGATTTCAACACACATTATGAGTGACTGGGGAAGAGGAGGGTCAAATTCATCTAATCTATTCTTGTTTGCTTTTGGCTATTTCTCCTCTGCCTCGGAGTCAGCCAGGTAGGTTTCTTCACTCCTAGAAGAAATCTGTGAACTTTTAGATGGTTTCCACTGTACTGTGTTGGAGAAGTTGGTCCTGCCAGAGGAACAGAAGCCCTTCAGAAGAAGAGGGAACAAGCCACTCTACGATCCTGCCAGTGCAAATCTGAATTCTTATGACGATTTAGTAAGAGGTTTACTGAAACCCTAGACAGAAAGGTAGGATTCATGGGCCCCACTCCTCACCAGTGACAACACCAGTAATGCCCAATACAACCCAAGGTAGGGGCAACGAGCCTGCACTGGGTGGGAGGAAAAAGTTATTACGGTGCCACTCTCCAGAATCATAAATAAGGACTGGCACATAATGAATCCGCCGGATTGGAGTGGAAACCAGGCAGGATGGAGAACAATTCTCAAAGTGAGAACAATACCAAGTATTCTATCCCTTCCCCATTAAAATCTTGAAAGACTTTAAGCTGTCAACTCCTATCCTGTCCTGAGAACTCTGAGGATGTACAGGATGAGGCTGGGCACAGTGCTTGGGCCAAAGGAACAGAACACGAGGAAGGCAGTGGGAGAGAACCAGTGCAGGCTCAGAAGACGTGGGGTCTGTCTCGTCTGGGACATTCACTCAGTTCACGCTGATACAGCATCTTCATGTGTCAGGCACCAGGTCATGACAGGGGATATGACAGAGCCTTCGTACAACCAGAGGACAGAAACCTTCCCCGTCCTCAAAGGGTGGGATGCGGACAAGCAAAGCTCAAATCCAGACTAAAAAGTAACGGGTACTCTGAAGGGAGACCCAGGGTGCTATGAACTGCACAGATCAGCAGGGCAAAACAGCCTTGAGAGGCAGGCAGACTCCACGGAGGAAGTGAAAAGCCAGCTGAGACTTGAAGCACGGGATGGGAAAGAGCACCGGAGACAGAAGAAGACCGTGCACCGAGGGCTGGGGGTGGACCGACCGCGGTGCCCCTGGAAAACTGCAAGCAGCCCAGTGTGACGAGGGCGCAGAGTGACGGAGTGAGACTGGAGAGCTACAAAAGGTCTGTTGTATCTCAGCCACGTCGTCGCAGGAGCACACTCATTCAAGTGTGACTGGCTCAAGGCCAGTGACAAAAGGGCACGTGAACAAGCACATTAAAATATGTTAAAGAGCTTGGCTTTTATATGTAGAATATCTAGGGACAGGGAGCACTAGGAAGAGGAACCCACTGAAGGCTTTGAAATAGGGGAGTAACGTGACGAAGTCTGAACTTTAGAAAGGTTATTCGTTCTTCCACCGCGAAGATATTCCGGAGTAGGGAGCAAGCACACAAATCTAGGTGGCCAAGGGGCCAGAGGGAGCAAAGAGTGGATGGGCACTCATTTGTTTCAGATGCAGAGCCTTGATCCGCAGGAGGCTGGTGTTGAGAGGTGACGGGTGGCCCTCCCACTCTGAGGCCTCGCGCGATGAATGCTGACAGGTCACCAGGAAAGGCCGAAGATCAGTCACCTGCTTGCTGTCATGGGTGAAGGTGGGAATTCCGACTTGCTGAGTGGGATTATTAATTTTTTTTACTTTAAAAGTCATATTAATCTAAAGCTTCCAAAGCAGTTGTTGGTTTGTTTTTTAGGTTTTTCTATTTGGAGGCAATTATATTGAGCAAACCAATGAAAGCCACAATAGCTCACTGAAATAAGAAAAACTGTCTAAGCTGGATGATAGCTTTTCAAATTTTTATATGTATACACATGTATACTCATTGAAAAGTCAAATTGTTATAGAAGGCCAAAAAGTAAAAAAAAAAAACCATCCCAGAAGTAACCACCAAAAAGGGTTGACAATTCCTACAATTCTTCTATGCTTGTACAAACGTGGTGGGTGTGTGGGTGCACACGGACACACGTACACATTAACACATAAGCATCCTTTTAAAAAGTTTTTCTTTAAACACAAATCAGATCCTTTATGTACTGTTCTGCTCCTTGTTTTTTTCTTAAACTAGTTTTTCTTGAATCTTTTTTTATAGTACATATAGATTTACCTTGTTTTTCTAGTAGCCACCATGTTACTTTATAAATTTGCCATGTATTATTTATTTTGTATTTATTTATTTATTTCTAGGGGTGATAATTAGGTAGGTATGTATGTATGTATGTATGTATGTATGTATGTATGTATGTATGTATTTATTTATTTATTTTTAATGGAGAGTCTGGGGATTGAACCCAGGACCTCATGCATGCTAAGCATGCACTCTACTACCGAGCTATACCCTTCCCACCACTTATTTATTTTGTAATTGTATTTAACTAATCTCTCCAACTTTACAAACAATGCCACAGTGTGTATTTTTGACCAGGTATTGCCAGTGCCCTTGTGCAAATCTGTCAAATAACATACTGTTTGAAATTAAATCATAGTGTCAAAATATGGGTACAATTAAAATTTTGAAAGATAGTACTAAATTTTGTTTCCAAAAGATTGTATCAATTTGTACTCCAATCAAAAACATATGAGAGTACGTGTTCCCCACACCTTTGCCCAAACCAGATATTAAAGTTGTAAATCGTGGCCATTCTGATAAGGGAAAAATGATATTTAAAACTGCATTTCTTTAACTACAATAAAGTTGAACATCTTTTCATAGATTTTGTAGTTATTTTTATTGCCTCTTCTACAAATTGCCATTGATGTCCTCACTCTTTTTGTCTAATGGACAATGCTTTTAAGTCAATTTTCATGGGATCTTTATATATAATCAAAATTACTGGCTCTACATGAACAAGTCACTAAGCCTCAGTTTCCAAATGTGAGGCTTAAATGAGATAACGAATATGAAAGAACATTGAGAACCGTAAAGCACAGCAGACACGTAATTCTTGCATTTTACAAGATTTCCGGGGGGAGGGTACAGCTCAGTGGTAGAGTGTGTGCTTAGCATGTACGAGGTCCTGGGTTCAATCCTCATTACCTCCATTCAAACAAACAAACAAACAATAAACCTAATTACCTCCCCCAAATCCCTCCAAAATAAATAAATTATATTAAGCTGAAAAAAAAATGACATTAAAAAAAAAGATTTCTTCACTGGAGTGTTTCAAATCACTGCACATACATAACTTGGCCACATGATGGGACACAATGAGATAGGTGTTTAGACACCCTTTAAAGGGACAGGCATGGTCGGTCAATTACTCCAGGTTAATTGCAGCCCCCCAGTCAGTGTAGGGACAGTTGGACCCAGCTTTCCTGATTTCTAGTTCGGTGTACTTTCCATTATGCTAGACGTGTCATAATAACTACTAAAAAACAATAATAACAAAAGACTCACTGTGGATGGGGTAACACATTTGGTGAAGTAACCATGGGGGCTGGAGGGACCACCAACGGGGAGGACCAGCAGGCCCTACTGCGATGAGCCAGTCCTCAGAGCTGCAGCCACAGAAACAGAGAAGGCGCTCCAAAGACTCACGATGCTGACACTGTCAGCACTGGTAGACCCTGAGTCATTCTGGTCTATACAGTGTAGGAGAGAACTTGCAAAAGCACTTGAGAAGAGTGCTGGCAAGACCGAGAGGAAATGACTAAGAGGTTTGGAAATCAGGGGCCGTGCAGCAGGGAATCATTTATCCCAGGGCCGCCCCTTCAGCGCTTATGCGGACGGCTTTGTAGTCAGTGATCTCATCTTTGTTCAGTTCAGTCCAGCCTATTGGTCAAAAAGCACTTATTGAGTGTTTACTATAGGATGCAGTGAGGAACAAGGTATCATCCCTGCCCTTTGGGGGAGCTTATAGCTAATACATAGATAATTTAAATACAATCTTCTAAGAGGTAGGGTAGGGATAAAGCAAGAGATGCTGTCACAGTGCATGGGGGGAGCAGGGAGAGGCCAAGGTATGAGGATCACATTCACTTTTGAGGGAAAAGTCATGTCTAGTGAAGGCTTAGGGAGGAGTATTCTTGGCTAGGTGATGGAGATGGAAGTGAGAAAGTCATGTTTTCCAAGAAGGGAAAGTATTTGCTTAGCCCCCGAGGTAAGAGACAGCTTCCCTGTCTTGGAAGCGAGCGTGTGTGCGTCTGTGTGTGTGTCTGTGGCACGTGTTCATGCATGCAAGTGGCTATGGGCGTGTTGCATGCCAGTCGGAGGAGTGTGAACTTCATCGTTCACACACAGGCAGTGAAAAGTCACTGAAGGATTCTGAAGGTAGATATAAAGAAAACTAAAGTGTTCTATCAGAATTTGGTGAGCGAGGGGGTAAGAGGAGAGAGGGAAGAAAGACCAGGAATCAGGACAGCTTCTGTGCCTTTTTAGTCAAGGGCAGCCAAGTGGTGCCATTCACCAAAGAGGAAGACAGGAAAGAGCGGGTTTAAAGGGAAAATCATGGGTTCAGTTTATGCCAGTTTATGAAGACTGGTAAGTGGGCAGGCACAAAGTCCGGAGCTCGGAGAGGGACCTCAGCTGCAGATCTTGGGCATGGAGGTTTCAGCACGTAGATGATCCCTGTAGTCATGGGAGCAGATGAAACCACTTGGGCGAGTGTGGAGTGAGCCCAGAAGGGGATTAGGGCAGAACACAGAAAAACACTGAATTTAGGGAATGAAGAAGGGAAAGGAAATCTGTTAATAATAGTTATAATAAAAAGAGCGGAAAGTTGTGAGTAGAGAGGTAGGAGGAAAAACCAGAGTGGATGGTGTCCCAGAAGCCAAATCAAGACAGTGTTTAGAGGAGATAGTATCAATAGCTTTAAATGGTACAGAGGGCTCAAGAAAGATAAGGACTGAAGGGTCCCAGTGTATTTAGCTTCAAAGAGGCCACTGGTGATGCTGAGGAGTGCAGTGTAAGTGGAGAGGTGGGGACAGAAGCCGGATTGCAGGGGGTGAGTAGTAAGTAGGAGGTGAGACAGCAGAAGGAACAAAAGTTGGATGTGTGTGAGTATGTGCACATGTGTGTGTGTGTGCATGTACACACATGCACATATGCACATACTTGCCTCTAGGCAATTTTGTTACATGTATAGATTCATAAGTCCACCACCACAGCCAAGATACAGAGCAGTTCCCTCACAAGGATCCCTCCTGTTTCCCCTTTATAACTACATCTACTCCTACCCATTTTTAGCCCCTGACTCCTCCCCTTCAACCTTAACCCCTGACAACCACTCATCTATTCTCTGTATCTACCATCCTTTCAAGAATGTTATATAAATAGAATTATACAGTATGTAACTTTTTGGGATTAGCTTTTTCTACTTGGCATAATTCTCTTGAGATTCATCCAAGTTGTGGTGTGTATCGATAATTCACTCCTTTTATTGCTGAATAGTATTTCAGGGTAAAAAGATACCACCTGTTGAAGGACATCTGGGTTGTTTCTAGTTTGGAGCTATTATGAATATAACTGCTATGAACAGATTTTTGAGTAAATACATCTTCATTTCTCTGGGATAACAGCCCACAAGTCAATTTCTGGCTTATATGGTAGCTGCGTGTTTAGTTTTTAAAGAAATTTCCTAATTGTTTTCCAGCGTGGCTGTACCATTTTATATCCCCAAAGTACCAGTTTATTCACATCCTTTCCAGCATTCCAACATCACTGGCCAATAGGGAAATGGAAATAAGAAGTATAATGACATATCACTATACACATCAGAATGGCTAAAGTGAAAAACAGTAACAGTACCATCAAGGCACCTGTTTGAGGCATGTCAGCATGTTGATGGTACATGAAAGCTTGGGAGGAAATGACAGTGACTACAGAGAGAACTGGAGGAGAAATGCAGTCAAGAAAAACTGGGTAATTTAGGGGGCATGGAAGTGGGAGCAAGACAGGAAAAAAAATATGAGAAGTAGATAAATAGAAAATCAGAAAGCTGGCGATGTCAAGGAAGCTGGGAGGATAGTTTTTTAAGGATGAATTTCCATCCCCCCAGAGATGTCCTGTCAGATGAACAATGATACTGACTGATGGTTTTGGCAGTAAGGAAGCCACAAGTCACAGATGTCCTTGGCCAGGGTAGTTGAGGAAGGAGGGCTGCGGAGAAAAGCCAAGCAGGAGGAAGGACTCTGTGAGGAAAGGAAAAGGAGGCAACATGTGTAATGAAAAACTTCCTAGAATCTGGCTGTGAGGAGGAGATAATGCAATAGCCAGAGAGAGCTGAGCAGTCCTTGGAGGGAACACGATCGCCATGCAGGACACAACTGGACGCCGATGAGAAGAGTCCAGGAAGAAGGACAGGAGGAGGATCCAGGATGAAGACTAGATGACCTGCGGGGTGGGGGTCCTGAGGGGACGGGAACGGGATCAGAACACACGTTTGGATCACCCGGTATTTGATAATCTGATGGGCTCTTCCGCCCCTGCAGCAGAAGGAACAGAGAGGACAGCACAGACTTGATGGCAGCAGCTGAGGGAGCGTCATGTGGTGGCTTTCATTCTCGCTGTGGAGAATGAGGCACGCGTCCCTTGGGGAGGAGGGACTGGGTATGGCGTGGCAGTTAGAAATCGGGGTCGAGTAGAAAATGCTGAGAGCAGTGGGTAAGAACGTAGGCGTTGAGGAGGGTCAAGTTTGGTCACAACTTCTCATTGATATCAACATGCCTGACCGTGTGCTTTTCCCCAGCAATGTTCAGCTGCTTGGGTGAGCAAAAGACGAGTGGCTGGGTTCATCCAGACTGCAGTACTGCCAGGAGAGAGGGACAGGAGAGAAAAGCTAAGGACTGAGAGAAGGAAGACATTATGATGGAAATTCTTAACAGTATACTTAAAATCTATTTTCCAGAGGAGGTGTGGTATTGTAAACGTCTACTGAGCGAATCTCAGAAATGACAGCTAGCACCTAGGAAACCACTACTAGGAGCAAGGCACTGTACTTGGCACTTACACGAACTCATTTAACCTTCCCAGGAGTCCAACACAGTAAGTACTATCAATGTCCTTTTACAGCCTTGCTTTAGAAAACCGAATAACCTTGACCTCCGTCACGAAGTACGGAGTAGCAGAGTCTGGGTTCAGACTCTGCTTTGATGTGACGCCGAGCTCTGGGCACTGCCTTGCGGCCTTCAGCTCAGGTGCAGGGAAACTGAGCCGAGTGACAAGAACGGTCTGAATGTCACGAGACAGGGAGTTTGGAGGGTTCATCTTGATGCTTCCTGATGCGAATCTGCAGTTGCACGTGAAGCTAAGTGCCCCTTAACTGCAAAAGGAATTGGCTGGTAATGCCATACAGTTTCCATCCAGGGCATGTGAATAACTCTGCTACCTTTCAAGAAGATAGGATACATATACCACGTGGGCCATTGGTGCAAGTATGCCCGGGGGTTTATGGAAAACAGGCCTCTCCCCGTGTTCCAATTCCATGTTGAAGAGACTGGTATTGAACATTTTCTCCACTCCCCCTTCCTTGACAAGAGTCCTGTCCACCACATCTCTGGTGAGGGGTCATCTAGACCTGCCCCTCTTCCCCCAGTGACGAGATGCTCTGTTTCACATGGTCTGTTCAGTCTCTGGGTATTTCTCAAGTGTCTGCCTTCCTTTTAACGCAGTACATATTGCTGAGGGCAAAAATACGTCTCATGAAAGGCAGTAGCCACTGTCTTAAAAAGTTCTATTTGATATTCACAAAACCTTCATATTATCATAGTAATCTCGCACAATGAAGGAAGTGGAAACCCCGTTTACCTCTCCCGGTGAGTCCTACCCAATGAGCACACACAGGGCCAGCCTCACAGCCCTTTCACCCGAAAGCTCTCCAGCCCCGTCAGGCAGGGTCCAGGAGGGCCTTTCAGCCTCCAGATTCATGCTTTAAACACAACTTGAAAATGAAATTGCTCAATCTCCTTTGAAAGGGTGGCCATTGCTTAACAGTTGGAAGTGTCTCCTCCGTTACTGGCACTGGGACTGCTGGGATTACTGGAAAAGGCTTTATGACTGGTTCTCTGAATCAAATACAGAAATTGTCAGGAGCATTCTGAAAGAAGCAGTGGGCCCCAACTTGGTAAGTCCATGGATTCAGAAGCAGGATGGTGTGATGAGAAGGTGCCCGGGCAACACTGAGCGGGGATGGGTGTGGGGTGACGGTGGTGAGGTCAGGGAGGCAGTGAGCAGGAGGCTTTTTCCATGGGAGGGGCAAACAGGTAGGCACACGGGACTTTCACTGAACGTCCAGACTAAGCACAAGTCTGGGCTTCCACAGGACTGTGTCCCAGCAGCTGCAAAAACTGACTGGAGACTCGGAGCTCCGAGCTTGAGCTCTTCCCCTGACTCCACAGCTGATTTATTTGGAACATCAGTCTCTTCACCGAAGCCTCATTTCTTCCACTTGTGCTTCTGGATTTAGAGACAAGATGAGCCTGTTGCTGGCAACCCTTAAAGAGGCTCTATTTACTGTCTCAGTGCTGGTCCTCATAGACTGCCCGTCCCCATGTTACTGCAGATTCATTTGGGATAGGATAGAGAGACCGCGGTGCTCCAAAGAAATGCTGCTCTAACGCAGCGCCTAGAAACCCAAAGGACTGCCTTCAACTTTGCCAAAGTCCCTGAATTTGCATAACACCTCTGACAAGGGGCAGAAATCAAAGCTCTCCCTCACTCAAAGCGTTTATAAATACATCCTACTCAGGCAAAACCTAAGGAAGTGATAATCGACTAACAGATACTCTGGGCTAAATGACAAAGTTTAGAGCCACAATGTCTTACATTCAAATCCTCTGACCAGCTCTCTGTTATTGGGCAAGTCTCTCAAGCTTTCCGAGCCTTGATTTCCTCTAATTCAACAACAACAACAACAACACACACACACACACACACACACACACACACACAAAACCTACATCAAGCTCAAATTTAGACTGGAAATGTTTCATAAACTGGAAAACACTAAGCAGTTACTGCTGTTATTGTTCTTAGCACCAGACAATTTACGGATGTCACCTATACCGAGACAGTGCTGACGGCTAAAGGTGCAGGGAAATGAGTAAGCTACCCCTGGACAGAGAGATGAAACATAAACTTTAATGTAAGTTAGAAAATGATAAACATCATAAATCTCATTTTACTTCTGCTTAAAACAGACTGACGAGAACGAGACCTAACAAGCAATCTTACTTCTACTCCACCAGAACTGGCAAGACTTTCCTTCAACTTGAATACATGCATAACCCAGAATCGTCTTGGTTTTGATGTTGTTACCTATTTGTCTTTTAATCAAGTTCTACATATCTCGATGGGTCAATTCCTTTATTAAAGACAACAGGAATTCTAAGTACTACGGTACAGAAAGATACTGATATGCTGGACGAATCCAGAAGAAAGTGGCCAGGAGGGTAAGAGGCCTTGATATTAGGACAGACGAATTTAGCCCGAAGAGAATATTCAGATGGACTTGAGAACTGTCTTCAAATACCCAGTGGGCTTTTGAATGGGAGATGTATTAGCTGTCTTCTTTGTGGAGAGATGAGTAGATGTTGTAAGGAAACAGATTTCCATCCAAAATAAGAAGTAACTTTATAACCTTTAGAGAGTTCAACAGAGGAAAAGCTGCCTTGAGAGCTAGTAAATTCCCCATCATTGGAACTCTGCTTATTTAAAAGAATATAATGGTAAATCCATTGCAAAACAACTTTGCAAAATCCATTACAAGAAGACTTCTTTTCAAAAGTGAGTAAGCACCCTTCTGTTTGTTTCTTTTATAAATCATTCATTTGGCTAACTGGCACAAAATGAAAGTAGACTTCTATATGCCGAGATCCACCCAAAGAAGAGAACCAAATGCACACTTGATGAGTTTGAAAGGGGCTTCTAAGTTCTACTCAAGCGAGCTTCTGCCATCCTCAGATCTCTGGGCTCCCTCCTTCATTGATCCATGACCCTTCCTGATTTTTCTGTTGTCCATTGTACAAGACGAAATAATTCATTGTCCATAAAGCCTGCTTTACAATCTAGGTTTCCTCATCAAGGGAATGTGTCTGCAATATGAACTTTCTCCAACATCCCCATCTCTTGAGAACATTATCATCAGGTAGTTTTTCAGAAGAGAGGGTAGCAAATTACTTCAAACTGCATGAATTTCTGTAAGTGCAGTAACATTTCTCAGTTTTTAAAGGGCATCTTTTTTTTCTTTTAAAGTTGTCGTTTGAATTCAAACTCTTTGGAAAACATGCATAATAATCTTAATGATCCCATTGAGCAGTTTAAATTCAAATTGTGGAGCATCTGAAATACCATGCTGGCAGCACTTTCCATAAATTACTCTCAAATTCAACACATCCCTCCACACACGTGTGCGTGCACGCGCGCGCGCGCACACACACACACTCTTAACCAGTACCACCCTCAAAAATATTTAAATTACACTTTCTCTTTTTCTAGTCCCATTTAGATTGTTATTTGGTTGATAAATGAGTGCCATAGTGTCTGTTTATAAATTTCTAAACTATTTTTCAAGAAAACGATTTTGTAGTAGACATAAATTTTTACTTGTCCTTAGAGTAAATGGAGTTCTGCTCTGTGGTAGGGTTGCTGGCTGTGGTGCTTGTGCTTGTGTTCCTGTGTACACATGCATGTGAGTCTTGGTGTTTGACTTACTCATTTACCTTGCAATTCACTCTATACAAGTATTTTTAGGAAATGCTGGGAGACAATCAAAAAGGTCACTTCTGCTAGAAAGACTGCTCACCTAGAACCTTTATGATGAGCTCCTATCTAAAGCAGAATTGGACTAGTTACATATCAGGAATTTAATGATTAAAGGAAATTCGTTTAGATACGTGAGAGGAAAACCTCATTTTCGCTTTATTTCTAGTATCTTTGAAGTTAATATTTGTTCACAAAGCTTTCCAGTAAAATTTCAGAAACCAGGAAATATAAATGAGCTCGGAAATACTCTGCTTGTAATATATGGCCAAATTAAAGCAATACAAAATGTTGAAATTGTGAAGCAGAATTCCAAGCTTGTGCAACTGACACATTTAATCACAACTTCGCTGGGAGGAAAAATTTCCCCATCATTTTGAAAATATGGGTGTTCTTTGCCACCGAATAGCACTGAACTCCATCCTCTTCCTGTGGAAAACAGTTGCAATGTTTGATACCACTCAAAATATCAATGAAACAGTAATGATTAGATACTTGGGAATAATTAGAATTCTTAAAGACTGATTAAAGGCTGTTTTGATGTGTTAACGGCCGCTAATGAAGGTTACAATTCACTGACAGAAGAGAACGGTCATACAAGTACAACCCTCTAAACTGCAAATGTTGGGCACCTACTGGTTAAAACAGTATCACTGCTATACTGAGTATGTTAGTTTTTAGAAGCTACCTCAGAAAGTTGTTTATTTTCCTTAAAAATGATTTTTAAAAGGCTAACTCAGACCTGTAAATTAAATGCTAATATACCCAAAGGCCAGCAGAAAACCTCCAGTGTTGCAAACGTCCGAGGGAAAAATCATCTATATTGTCATCACCATCATCAACAAATACTGAGTGAACGCCAGCTGAGTACGAGGCCGGTACAAGAAGCCTTCGGGGAGGCAACAGGACACGGGACATGGTAAGACACTCACAATCTAGCTGGGGAGACAGGACTGTGGCATGCTTAGATAAATAGCTACGAAATTATTCCCCCAATCTTACGTGTCCCCACCTCCC
Organism: Vicugna pacos; assembly: GCF_048564905.1. NCBI lineage: Eukaryota > Metazoa > Chordata > Mammalia > Artiodactyla > Camelidae > Vicugna > Vicugna pacos. Next base: position 56,559,569 of record NC_132987.1, on the reverse strand, counting down.
TGAAAGATGCAGTATGCACTTAACATGCTACTCTTTCAAACGGTGAGCTCCCCAAGGACTTGGGCTTGTATCTTTTTTAACCTTGTACCCCGAAGGCCACTACAATGTTTGAAATACACAGGGCGCTCAGTAAATACTCACGAGAAGGATAAAGGACTGAAGACCATTGAGTCAGGCAACTGAGATGCCGAGGTAAGAAAACTAGATTCTTCGCCTGTTTCAGTTTCTCCGCTCTATGGGCTGCCTTCTCTGAGGCTCAGTTTTCTCATGTTTAATCTAGGAATAGCACCTGCCTTGCGGGACTGTTGTGAGCATCAAATGAAAAACAGCTATAAAAGTACTTTGGGCACATGCATGTAAGTATAAGGTATTATTATGCTAAGCAATTGGTACAGGTGGTAAATGCTAAAAGACATATAATTATCATAGTGCAACACAGCTAGATTATTAAGTGTTGTTGACTAATACCATCCAATGGTAACTCAGGGAATCGGGAGTGAAGTTATTCCTTCCTGAAAGCATAATCGTTCTCTTCCACGCAAGGCAACATAAATATCTGACAATAAACTGGTTGCTAATGACTTAGGAAGTTCGCTTGGCTCTCTTCTACCTGGAAAAACTGCACTCTGACTGGACTTCAGTTCACTAATGTGCAAAAACTGGGGCTTGGGATAGAGAGTCATCAAGGTCCTTTCCAGCTTCAGGGGCATCAGCATTGACTTGCACCCAATCCTACTGACAAAACAGACAAACTGTCTGGAGGTACAGTAGCACTTCTTTCTCTGAAGAAGTATCCACTTCTTCAGAGAAAGAAGGACAGCACCAACATGGCTACTCCCGTGGTTTCTGGTTCTTGTCTCGGGAGAAAGGAATTTGGCTTTTGTAATGAATCCCATTAAGATGCCATCAGAGGAAGGTAATGAGTCCAAGACTCTCTTGTCACATATGCAGAGAAACCTATGAACCAGAAAAATATTCTTTACCTCCTCTGCTCCCACATTTTAACGAATGCTCAACAAATCTTTATTTACCAACAGTCTGGTTCCTTTCCTTTTATCCCAGCAGTTGTAAAGGAGTTTAACATGGGAAACAAATGTTTAGAAACTGGAATTGTTTGGGGCCATTCTTTTCCTCCTATCATATCCGACTCTACTTTCAAGGCCCAGCTCAACCGCTGCATCACCTGGGAGGGCCTTCTTGGCGCTGGTCCCCTCCACCCCCGTGCTTTCTGAGCTCTCATCACTGCTCAGGTCTCTCTCACAGGCAGACTGGGACTTACATCACTCTCGTGTGAGTGTCTGGTGCTTCTCGATCATCTGAAGTCTCCGTGGGAGCAAGCTGCTCGTCTCCCCCAGAGCACTGAATGCAGCCCTTTGTACACAGATAGTGCTCATTTGGTGGCTCTCACAATCGGCCAATAGTCTACTCTGCAGTTAAAGATATTCAAGAGATCTCTATTTAAATGCTCGCTTTTCCCAAGGCAATGGGAGACAGTTATCCCCTCTGTCTCCTGGACTCTCTTCTATAAAAACTCAGAAACACTCCTGAGCAATATCTGACAACACAATTTCACAAAAACAACCTTCTTCATTGTATTTCACTTTGCACTTAATAGTAATGCTTAACCTGCCACCTCTTAATTGCATCGGCCAGTTGGTGAGGCTTATTGATCTGTGCATGAGGAGTTAACTCCAAAAGAGACTTTGACAAGAAGCACTTTATGGGAGAACACATTGTTATTCCGGCAGATTTTCTGGAATGACCTGCAGACATTGCCCGGCCAGACGCGGGCCAGTCTGGCTTCCTGCCACTTGTGCCAATTTCCTCATGATCTAATAGGAATGTGCAACAACCTTCCAAAGACCCAAGTCTTTCTCTTTTCTCTGGTCTGAAAAATGAGGTAAGATCTAGTGGGTAAAATTATAACCTTAAAGGCAAATGCATCAGAGCTATATGATTTTTTTTAATCATTATCAGGGCCCTACTGAGGGTCCATGCAAATTCTGTAAAGGCAGCAGGGAACTCAATAAACACCTGTTAAATGTCTCAGTATATCGCTTCTGTATCTAGAAACACAGGATATTCTAATCACCACTCCACCAACCAGCACCCAGAACGCATTTATAGACCTGTGCTCAAAAAGTGTAATTCATTACTATGGACTGAATTGTGTCCCCTTAAAATTCATATGTTGAAGCCCTAACTTACAATGTGACAGTATTTGCAGATGAGGCCTTTGGGAGACAATTAGGTTTAGATGAGGTAAGAGGGTGGGGTCCTCAGGATGGAACTAGTGCCCCCGTAAGAGCAGAAACCAGAGAGCTGGCACTCTCTTTCTCTCTGCCTGTCGGGGAGGGCACAGCGGGAAGATGACCTTCTGGAAGCCAGGAAGAGAATGCTTACCAGAAACCCACCATGCTGGCACCTTGATCATTGACTTCTAGCCTCCAGAACTGTGAGAAATTTCTGTTTTTTAAGCCATACAGTCTATGGACAACCTGAGAAAACTAAGGCATTCTTTTTTTTTTTTTTTTAAGTATCCAATCCTGCTCAGTGTGAGAAGTATTGCACTGGGCACTATTTGGGGAGATGTGGAGTAAGGTTTGGGCAAGAATAGGGAAAAGGGACACAAAGTAAACTAGAAAAAACGAGCTTGCTTCTTAAGAAGTTGACAGTCTATCTGCATGTGGGTGAGGCTGCCTGCCAATATAAGGTAGAGACAGCAATGGGTTAAAATAAAGGTGAATGATTAAAACGAAGGTATAGAGAAAAGCTCGGGGGAGACAGAGGAGGACGTGCTTATCTTCAGCTGGAAGGACGTGGGGAAGGATTCTCAAAATAGTGGTAACCAAACTGAGACCCGAGGGCTGTGAAAAGAAAAGCCTTGCTGATTGAAAAAAGTCCTATCTGATGGATGACAGGCCATCTGTTAGTTTGAATTTATTTAAGAGAAAGGTAGGGGCTAAGATTTAGAGAGCACGAGCTGAAAGTTTTGCTTTAATCCTAAGCTAACCCCTCATTTTCCAAAGCTCTCAGTTTTCTAAGCCTTGATTTTGTTAATTTGTAAAAAGGGATAGTAACAGTTTTTACTCGCCTGTCTGGTAGAAAAAGAATGAATATATGGTATTAGGAGAAACTAAGATTTACCATATGACCCACTAGTACAGGCCCCTTCCTCTACGAAGACACTCTTGTTAAATTTCTCCTTTTTCCCGAAATGTCTCTACTCTCTTCCCCCAGTTTTTCCTCTGAGGCTCCAGAACACTCCACGCTATTCATTTTGTGGGAGAACTATTTGTGTATTTGTTATGCTTTTATAATATAATTTATTTAGAATTTTTGCCTAGAGTAAAAATATAAACTTTAACTTTCTAGGGGAGATACATTTTAGAAGATTCAGTTTCATTTTAACTAATGTATTCCAGTGGTTTTATTGATATAAATGGCCTCAAAAATCTTTCAGCATTATTAAAGAGTCCATAAAGCAAAAACACCTTCTGTGGAAGATGTTTATTACCCAACAAAATTAAGATAATTTAAAACTCATCACATATGTGCATTTGTGAGTTTCAGATTTCCTGGAGTTCTCAGTGCATCATCGATGCATCATCCACCCTGAGCAAGTCTTTCTCCCTCTTTCAGCATCCTGTTGTCTCAAACTGTAAATGTAGGAGACTGAATTATTTAATAATCTTCAAGTTAAAAAATAAGTATGTTTTGAAGACCTGCCAGCTATACCAGATACACCAGGGCCTAGTCACTATTAAGTACTCAAAAAGAGGACTTGCCTTGCTGTAAAGGTGATGCCAACCTCACCTGGCAGCCCCTGACTCTGCAGGGAGGTGAGCAAAAGAGAGATCCAGGAAGCAGATTTTTTTTTTTTCAGTAGGCTCAGCTGTGGGAGGGAATTACCACCTCCCATTCAAAGTCATCAAAGAACATCAGAGAACTTCCACCCAAACCCCCTGGCAATTTTCATCTGCAAGTTGGGCCTGTGTGTTTGACCTTGAGTGCAGTGGCTCTTAAGATAATTCTACAGCTGGAAGACAGACAGCTGGCTTCCCTCTCACATCCTTCCTTTCAGTCTTTCGCATTTACATCTCAGCAACGACTGATCAGAGGCTTCCCGAGCCAAGTTCTCTTCTTTGCTTTGTATATACACAGAGTCCCAAATCCAAGGTATAGCAAAGGGTAAAGAGTCAAAGAGTTTCTCAGGAGCCACTGGGATCTGGGGGGAGCCCTGCCCTTCTCTAGCCTGCCCTTCCCCGTAAGTATCAAAATAGTTAGAGGCTCGCCTGCTGGGGCAAGAATTAAAGAAAAGAAAAAAAAAAAAGTAAAATGTGCTACACCTCTCCCACCATACACACACCCTCTAAGGGTTTTAAATCAATAAGGGAACGTGCTTAAGTCTCAAACGACTGTAATATCAGTTGCAGAGGGTTAAATCCTATGAGAGAGGGAGAAACAAAAGCCTTGCATGTTCAGGAAAGGCCACATCTATTTGGACAAGTTCCAGGAAAGCTTTTTCAGGTTGAGTGACACAGATTTCCAAATGATGGAGACTGAGAAAGGCACAAGACAGACAGTAGCCTGGGTGCAGACAGAGCAGCCTAAGACAGCAACATCCAGGAGAAGTGTCCATTTGGCCAAGTGCTGTAAAGGAACTAGAGGAGAGATGGGGTAAAGAGAAGTGTCTGGGGACTACTTCTTACATGAGCTGGGCTGGATCTCAAGCCTACGCGTGCAGAAGGATCTTCCCAAGAGCCCGTAAAAGATGCTCATTTCTTGGCTCCTTGTGCAGGAGTTCTGGGGAGTGGTCCAGAGTTTCACTTTTAATGAGGGCTTCCATAATGGAGTAATGATTCCAAATGACACATTTTGGGAAAACCAAGCTTCCAGAGTCTCATGACTTGCCACTGCCCCTCAGACTCTTGGAGTTCTCAAACTGGCCGTGTGCAGGTAACATTCTGGAGACTGCAATGCTGACTGATAACTGTCCTTCGGTGACTCAAGTGAGGCAAACTTCTCCTTTGCACGTTTTGTATCTACATCCCTGAGGCTTGATCTGGGCAGTTATTTAGTGCTCAAACCTCCCCTACTTTTTTACTTAGCTCTGTCAGCCTCTTTGAACCCTCACTTAGCCACCGAGGTAAGAAATATCACTTCCATTCTATTTGTGAGGCAATATAAGCTAAAAGAAGTAAGGGGAATGAAGAATAGTAGCTGGTCAAGCTGGGTGTGAACGAGGTCTGCCTTTAAATTCCATGTTCTTTCTTTAAAATAATTTGCTGCCTCACACCAGGCCCTCTAAATGAAAGATAGGATGTCTTACCCAGGACTCTTGAACTTATTTCCATGTCTATTTTTAAGACCAATTCGAAAGTATAATCTCTCTGTCACACACACACACACACATACACACTCCTTGGCCAAATCCTTTTTCTTCTAATTGAAAATATGTTTCACTTTTCTCTTTTAAGGGTGCAGCACAGTTCACAAGACCCTACTAATACAGACTCCAAGCTGTAGCTGGGCACTTATCATTCCTTTACCCTTTAAGAGTTATAAATATGAAAGAAAACAAGGAACAGACTTCTTCCCTATTTTCTTTCCATCCTTTTATCTCTAAAGTAGGAAGTTTACTGAACCACTGCCAACAATTCACTCAGCCTAATGAAGTGTATAAGTAATAGGATTAAATAATCTTAAACCATTATTACAGTGGCCTGATGCTGACATTCATCCAAACTCTGGCAAACACCGAGTGGTGAGTTCATGCTTGATTTAAAAATAAACAAACTAGGGCAGCGGGAAGGTTCTAGCATAAAGTTTCAGAGGCATTTAACCTGGAAATCTGAGACTCTCTGTCTTGGTTTAGGCTGAAGCAAAGGCTGTCCTATTTCTAAACTCTCCAACCAAAATTTACGCAATCCAACATTTTCTAGGGATGTTTCTCTGGGGCCTGTGGCCACATATGGTTAAACCTCTTCATGTCAGTCCCAAAGAAAGCAGTTCTTTGAAGGTATCATCAAGGCTCCTGGTTTCTATTCCTGCCTCTGACATTAATAAACCATATAACCTCAGGCAAATCTGTCAGCTTTCTCGGGCTTTAGGTTTTCTCGGCTATAAAATGACGTTATTAAATTTCTAAGGTTTCCCCTGGCCCTTAAAAAGCATTCTAATTCTATGACAATTGAAATGAATATAATCTGGGGTAGGAATTGGAGGAGGAAAGGGTTCTGTTCGGCCAGGTCTCTGGTTTTCTGGGCCGTCTACTTCCAGGCGTGAGCCTCGCTGTCCTTGCTGAAGACTGCCTTGGAGCCTGCAGGGATGCGGGGGGCAGAAATCGAGATCAGCAAAGGGCTGGGAGCTACTAGGGGAAAAGGGCTAAACAAAAACCATTAGCAAAGGCCGGTGCAGTAACTATTCTCCCACTGAAAGCCTGGCTGTTGTGTAATTACAGGGTGATGATATAAATGCCTGTTAAAGTGAGAGGTGCTTTCCAAAGCATGTTCAACCCCCAAATCATTCTGCTCATGAGTTAATTATCCCTGTAAAATTTTATAGCATTCTTCACTTAGATCATTTACGCTTTTAAAGCGTAATAGGTATTTTATCTTTTTGTTTGCTTCTGTGTAAGGATTTTTTTTCCTGTTACATTTTCTAAACCTAAATTTATAGTTTTAAATTTCTTAGGTTACTAAACTTTAGTTGGTCTGATACTTTAAATTTCCTTGAAGAATAATCATATGATCTATAAATATTTATACATCCTAGTCTTACAATTTTCAGTGAAAAAGTCTCAGAAAAGTAGGGATGATACAATGCAATTCACTTAAAATTAAGAAACACGATATTTACTATATTTAAAATAGATAAACAACAAGGAACTACTGTATTGCACAGGGAACTATATTCAGTATTTTGTAATAACATATATGGAAAAGAACCTAAAAAGAAAAAATATATATGTATGTATATGTGTAACTGAATTGCTTTGCTATTCACCTGAAACTAACATTGTAAATCAATTATACTTTGATAAAAATAAAAAAAACACACAATATATAAGCAACACTCTATCTATCTATCTATCTATCTATCTATCTATATCTGTATATATGCACACAAATATGTGTAAAACTATAAAGAAATGCAGGGATATGATAAAAAACAAATTTAGCATAGCATAGCATAGTAGCTGCCTCTGTACAGGAGTCTTGAGGCTGTGATTATGGACAAGAACCTAAGGGATGCCAACTAAATTCCTAATATTTTATTCCTTAAGTTAGATAGTGGATACATGGAATTCCATCTTATTATGTTTTATATCTTTAGATGTGTTAGAAATATTATATAATTGAAACATAACATATATAAAACAAAAAAGCATATATATGTATATATCCTTTGTTTCCAAATTTCCATTACAAAGGCTAGAATGTTAAGAATAATATTAATAGCAGGGATCTTGTGCCTTCCTGGGAAAATCTAGGCAGAAGCCTTATCATTGGTTTGTTTTATTCCCTTAAACTTAACATATCTGTCCTGTTCTTCTACTTTACTTAGAGCTTGTTGAGTTTTTGCAGTTGTTTTTGCTTTTAAACAAGAATGTTGTGATGAATGTTGTTAAATGTCCCCTTGACATCTATGGGGATGATTATCTAGGGTTGTTATTTTTTTTTTTAAATTTGATATATCAATACAATGAATTATGTTACAATATTCCTGACATTGTCCTAACATTGGAATCGTGGAATAACTTGGGATGTTTCATTACGTGGCATTCAATTTGCTAACATTTCATTTAGAATTTCTGCATTTATAAAAGGTTGATTAGCAGAGAGTGTTCTCTGGGGGCCAAACTAGGTTAGGAATTATTAATCGGGATCAGGCTAGCTTTACAAGATGATTTGAAAAGCTTATCTTCTCTTTCTGGGCTCTGGAAGTTGAAATAGCATAGAAATCAGTTGTTCTTCAAAGATCTGAAGAATCCTGTTAGTGAAATTTCTTGGTTCTTTCTCAGGCGGTAGCTCTGCATTTCATCCAGGTTTATGAGGTTATTTAACTCTTCTTCCCCTGTATTTAGATTTACACAGAAAATAGCCTCTTTTATATAAAATTTTAACTGCAATAATTTTAAAATGTCTTCTACACCCATGCTAAAAGCTTCTTTTTCATTCCTAATTTTCTGTAATTTTTGTTTCTCCCTTTCTTCCTTGATTATCTTCACTGGATGTTTATTTTATTGTGCTTTTCAAAAAACCATCTCCTAGACCTAAAAATTCTACTATTTCTCAATTTATCAATAAGTGCTTTTATTTTAACTAATCCCTTCTACCTTTGGGTTAATTTTGTTGTCCTTTTCTAGTTTTTTTAGGTCCATATGTTTGCACTCTTTTTTTGTTACAATGAATGATTCTACCTTTACTTGGAATTCAACTCTGGCTGCACGTCATTCTCCTTGTCATGCAGCATTACCACTATCACTACTTTCCAACAATTGTTTACCTCATGTGTTTATTTGTTTATCTTTTTATAGACTTCTTGTCATACTGTACTGCTATGTATAGCTCTGCCAGCCAAAGTAGGAACTGTCTACATTTTCCTTTTAGATTATGATATGATGCTTTTCTAAACCTTCCATGAAGATTTGGAAAAGAGATATAATCTCTTTGGTTGTATGGATTAAATCAATCATATTAACCATATTATTCAACTTCTATAATTGCTTTGTCAGAGACTGCAAGAAATGTGTTAAAGTTTTATAAAGACTATGGTTTTACCATTTTCATCTTGTATTTCCTCAATATTTTTGTATCATATATTTCAATGTAAGGCTATTTTAATGAAAAAAGGCTCAGGGCTATTCTTCAGGAACTGTGACATTTATCAATAAAATAATGTTCTTTGGCTCATTTGATAGTTTTGTCCTGAATTGTACTTTGTCTGTTATTAATATTGTAGTTACTAGGTAATTAATATTATTTTTTTCTGGTCTAAATTTGCCATTGCATCTTTCCCTACATCCTTAACTATTACTTTTATTGATTCATGGCTTATCACCATTTTATTTGTTCCAGACTTCCTACACACTTTTTGATTAATTTACTGGTTTGCTGGAATATTTCTTTGAGTCAGTTTTTCAGAAAGGATATGTAAGTGATATACAACTTTTCTGAATGTCCATGGAATATTTAAAAGAAACTATTTCTGTAGAAGGCAGTTTGATATGCTGTTAGATAATGAAAGCAAGTTATTAATTAGTATGGATGGTATGATTTCAGTGTGTGTGTGCAAACATTTACATAATATGCGCTTATATCTATAAACACATATCCATACATAGGTACATTGAAATAGAAAAAGAATATGTGGTAAAATGTAAGCTGTTATAATATTTAGATAGGAGAGTTACATACCTTTTAAAAATATTTTCTAATTTTTCTCTGATAAGCCTATCACACTTAAAAACTGAGTTTCTTGTTATTATTTTTTAAAGAATTACTACTACAAGAAAAAGTATTCTAAGCTCAATATGGTAACAGAAAAAAATAAGAAAAAAGGAAACCTAGTAATAATAAATGAGATTTCCAGGGATTTGTTGGATGTGTGGAAAGAGCTGGACTTGAGACTCAAAGGCCAGGGTCAAGTCTTGAATCTGACACTCACATTCTTTGGAAATGAGCAAGCTGATTTTTTTTTCCCTAAAACTCAACTTCTTAATAGTGGAAATGAAGGAAAATAATAATTGTACCTATTTTCTAAGACCGTTAGAGAGTGACAGGAGAAAAAGAAAAGTGCTCTGAAAAAGTTAAAGCACTAAATGAATGTTAGTTATTACTATGATTATTTTTAACCATAAAAAAGGGGCTTTTGCCTTAAAACTTGGGGCATTTCAGGGAGAGCAATATGTAAATGCTTAAGAAAAGACGAGGGCTTTGGTTTTACATTGGTAGAAGTTCAGTATTTCAGGTTCTGTAATACTGGAAGGTATGATTCATGTGGTTGTCAATTAAAATCGTGAGAATCAATGGCTATACTCCCAGGGGGCTGTCAGTAGCTGCACAGTTTTAGGAGGCTCAACACTCGCTGCGGGGCAGTCGTATGGATCCAGCCATAAAATTCAAGTTAGAGGAGCTGTCCCTAGTCTTCATTCTGTCTTTTACTTTGAAAATATCAAAGCCGCTGTAAAGGGGACTAATAACCTCCCCCTTGTCTGCTTCACAAGGTTCTGACAGGGATGGTGGGGTGCAGGAATAGAGGCCCAGGAACACTGTAAAATATACAGGGCTGCACAAATGGAAGAGAGAGCTGTTCACAGCAGTTAGCACGGTTAAGAACTACTTGACAAATTTTCCTCTCTCTTGAATCATTTTTTCTCCTTCCTGGGAGAGTGCTTGTGGGATGACAACATAACATTAAGAAGAAAGTGCATATGCGTGTGTGTGTGTGTATGGTGTGCAGGATCTAGTGCGAGGGAAAGACAGACAGACAAACACTCCTTGGAGATGAGAGAACAGAGGTGGGTAGTAAAAAAAGAGGGGAGGAGGGAAGTTCATGTGAATTTTTTTCAAGTTCAGTCCAAACTCTCAGGTCCTTTCCTAATACCCACATAAAGCACTGGCCATAACTGCTTTTAAAACATTTTATTAGGAGGAGTTGAGCATATAAAAGGACAACTTTCCTGCAGAGGTACAAAACCAACCTCTTAATGCAGGTTGAAAAGTTAGAATGTTTTAACTGTAGCCATTTAGTGACATAAGGAGCAAAAGGCCGTCAGTGTGTTGGCCACTAATGCATCAAATTCAGGAACCTTAAAGTGTTTAGTCTCCTGTGGAGTTGGCCTCCTACTTCCTGAGGTCTTTTAATCACTTGGATTGTAACTCTAATAAAAACGTCTGTACCAACTTCCACTGCTGGAGTGCTAGGAGTTGGATTTGATCCACTCTGAGTAAGAGCCCTGGTTTAGGGGAAGATCTTTGGCTGCCATTTCATAAACAGACTTGCTGAGAATTTCTGATGCACTGTGTCTCTAGGCCCAGACTCTTTGGCAACGTTACGAACACAGCAGTTCTTTGGTAAATCTGTACTTATGAGTAAACCTGTTTCATTAAGGGCAGAAGGACATGGAAGTGGGAGGCACTGTTGCTGCCCACACCAACATAAAAATCTTCTTAAACAAGACATGAACCTCTTCTCATGTATGTCCTCATATTCCTTCTATGACATCTATTTATTTCAGTATTTCCATAGCAACTGCAGCTACGAAATTACCCCAAACTTAGAGGATTTCTAAATTCTATCAGATTACGCTAAGGGAAAAAGCAATGATAATAATGTTATTAACCAGGTTAAGCCCTTCTATTAGTAAACAATTTCTTCATGATATACAAAATACTACACTTGTTTACTCCTTCCCTTTGAAGACAGAGAGGAAGTTAGCACCTCCCTTTAATAAGCGAGGATACTGGTATTCATAAATTAAATGACTTATCTAACGTCACACCAGGAGAGCAAGGACTAAAAGCAATGTATTCTATTTACATCACTTTTCTTCTCAAGGAAGCTTGGTGCTCTTAATTTTAATCTGTTCACTTACAAACTCATAAGAATAATCAAAACTAAGCCTTTAAGAGATCCATCACCAAAGCAGAAAAGCATCTCATTGATTTTGCTAATTATAAAACTTGAAATAACTATTGCATAATTCACTTATTAAATTGGTGCAATATTAACATAAAGAAACCCCTTCAACACTGGATAAGGTATAGTTTAACATTTGGTCTCATTATTGCTGGTGGTTCTGTAAATTGGAAAAATCTTTTTAAAGAAATCCAGTAAAAGGTCTCCAAACTGCCATAAAGTAAACTTGGTAGCATAAATCATAGAATTTATGCTAAGGAAGTAATTCAAAGTAAAATAACATTAAAAACTTCTACTCAGTTACTTATAGGCATGTTATTTACAATACTGAAAGACTGGAGAATATCTGATATCTTTCTAGTGGCAAATGGCTTTAAAATGTAGTATGTAAGCATAAGGTACAGCTAGCAGATAAAAAGCTAAAAATGGAAATCATTAACAGCGGAAAGCTATATACATATTCATATGAGGTCAATCAATGGAAAATTCAAAAGAAAGCATGTATAAAGTGATTAAAGAGAATTACAATGCCTTACTGAGTCCAATTTGTTTAATTACAGCTATGTACATGTAAGGATTAAGGATTCAGGAGACCATAGGAAAATGCAAATAGTCAATGAATCAAAGATAAAGCCATCGCTGGTATATTTGCTCTCCACATTATGTAAACATTTAATTTAAACATGATCTTAAGTTCTTCAGTACCAATTTAAGCAAAAATAAAATAAATTAAATTTGTATCAGACTGGTCTCCTTCCAGAACTCAGAGCATCAAACAGTGTGGTCCTTACACAGAAATAGTTAACTAACTAAACGAACTTCAATATGCTGATTCTATCAATGAAAAAAAAGCGCCCAGACAGAGGCCCAGGGCCTAGGTTTCCTCTGCTTTGTACAGGACGTCTCAGACATCTTGCTTCTACTAACGGAACAAGACGCAGTTTGACTGGATGACATCACGGGTGCTTCCTGGTCCCAGGGCTTCCTGGTCTAAGGTCACACAGCCCTAGGGTCCTCCTTAACACAAACTCTATCTTCAAAACAAAGCTGTCTCATTTTATTCTCCTAGCTTTCCCAACCTCCTGAAGAGAAACTCTTTACATTTTTAGCATGGTAGCTCATTGCACTTAGGAAAGTTCAGAAGACATTAAAATGCTAAAACATCCATCTGCAGGCTCGAGGGTCTGTGCTGAACTCTGAAATCAGTATCGAACAAGGGTCTTTGAGTAAAGCTTAACTGAATTCTGATAAGAATTAAATTACATTTAGAGTCACCACGGATACATTTCATTAAAGAAAAATCTTGATTAAAGTTTCTTAGGAGGGAGTGAAGTCAAAAAGGATGGTAAGAAATTCCATTACTTGAATTCACTCACTTCTTGCAAGGATGTGATTAAACATCACCCAGATAGCGCTCCTTGTCATGAGCACAGTACAGGAACGGGTAACCGAAGCAGAAGGAAATGCATCCTCAAGAACTGCCGAGCTGCTGTGCCCGGAGTGGAGATGGAGACCTCACCTCAGCACAGCAGAAACCCACAGAGCAAGCAAAGCATCTAAGAACGTCTGAGAGATTGGAACGATTTCCCAAAGCCCGATGCATCTCACTGAACATGTAAGGTCCTCACTTTCAGAAATGCTAAATAGGCCAGAAATCTTTTCAAAATTAATCTCAGAATAACATTCATTCCATTACCATTCCCTCAGCCAGCCAAGTGTGCCTTACAAGGACTGCCTCATTTCATCTTTGCGAGCCTTTGGGGAGAATCCTGCAGTCACCGCTATGTGTATGAGGAAACTGAGGCTTAGAAAGATCATGTCGCCTTCCCAAGGAGACAAAGTATTAAGTGATGGAATCAAATTCAAACTCCCGGTCGTCATACAGTGTTACATTGTTTCCCAGTACTGTTCATGTGATTCCTGGCTCATAAGAAATAAAAGGAAAACTGAAGGGGGCAGCCACAGGAGTCTCATTCAAGTAGCAAGAATCAACAATGCGGTCAAAAAAAGGGTGAAAAACAGACACAAGAACTACAAAAAAACACAGCCGGCTGCGGTCACCTAGTGTACAGACAGCTGGAGGTGCTTCCAGAGGCTCTGCTCACGTCACTGCCACAGCTCACTGCCGTAAATAACTTCACTGCGGTCCTAGGTCACTGTGAATGGCAGTCACACAGTCTGTTTACAATGGCAGGGAATTTTGTAATTTTCTCTTTCAACAAAGATTTCAAACAGTGATATTTGAAATAGTCTCATTTCCTACAGAGGTAAGTTTTTGTGCACTAGACTTCCCCTGATATGCAACTGTTGCTTCCAAATCAATGGGTCATCACCATGTTTGTGCCTGTGTTCTGGAAAAACTAAGTCTTGTGTCTGCAAGGAATATGGGACCAGGAGTTTGAACATCTGAATACAGTCCTGACTCTGACATCAATAAAAGAACATAAGAAGTCACTTTCTCCCTCTCTGTATCTCTGTATTCTCACTTCTGAAGAGAGGAGTTAGACAAATGATCTCAAGCTTTTTGTTTTTCCTCCAGCTCCAACATAATGTGGCACTATAATGATGCTGTATGCGTCTACCTTGCCTTTGGGGAGAAAAGTGAAATAAAACTGAACCTAAGAGATGCAAAACAATATTTAATTCTGTAAGATCTTACTCGTGAAGAAATTTCAGACCTGTGCTACAGATTCCAGGGCTGCAATGAGTTAGAGCTGTCAGATTATGGAAAATACCAATGAGGCCAGAAACTTCTGCAATAAACTTCAACCTTGGGGATTTTCAAAGTTACGTATGACTCTCAATAGCTTGCACCCGAGGCTTCTCTTATATTGAAATGTCTGGACACTGAGGGCCAAATCATGCCCTTTTTTTGTGGATTTGCAAAAAGTACTACTTTTTTTCCACTAACAAGTGTTAAACAGAGAGCTAAAGTCATGCAGGATAGCAAGAAAATTTACTTTAGATTTAAAAAGTTTATGTTCATTCATCAACTTGCTCTGTCAGAAGATACCTGAGCGTGTAGATTTAAGTAGCCTGGCAAACAGCTAAGATAATGTGACTGCGAGGATTTCTTAGTAGCCCAGTATGTTATTAACATATAGTTGCATATTTTAAAAAGAAAACTATTCGCTCAGTCAGCATGACTATTTCTTTCCCTTTAAGGTCCTCTATCCTAAAGAGTTTCTCTAAATGCATCATTGAAACCCTGCTGGGTATGACAGGTAAGAAACATTCTGGGTGTGGCGGGGGGGGGGAAGGTGATTCAAAGGACCCGGGAGTTTGAAAGAGCACTCACAATTCTCAAGGCCCTGCGATGTTTCTCTACAGCTTCAAATATAGAGTTAGACTTAATAATTAGAGGTGACTCTGCTACTCAGGAAGCCTTCTGACGCTTCAAGGGGAAACGTGCTAGCTTGTACATACATGCTTGTAAGCCAGGGGGTGATAGTGTTCTCAGCAGACCACTAACTGAAGGGTAGCCCCATCCGATGCACCTTTTTGACTTCATATGAACAGCGGATGTATGGATGAAAATGAAGGTATGTAAATTTACACACACACACACACACACACATTTTGAAATCTGATGAGAAGTAAAGATCTGATGGCTACATCTGATCTGGAGTGACAGAAGCTGTCTTTGTCCAGTACCCGGAGGACCACGTCTGAACTTACAATGTAGCAAGGCTCGCAGTAGGCTTTCTTCTCCACCGCGTAGAAGGGCTGCCCGCGGAGCTTGTTGTTACAGATGATGCAGGTGAAACAGTCCACGTGGAAGACCTGATCCATGGCAGTGCATCCTGTACCTTCCCCAACGACGTTCTCCCCACAGCGAGCACAGCGGCCTGAAAGAAAAAGGGGGTTGGCTGTTAAGAACATGTTCTGTCCTTCTAAAGAAGACAGCTTGGAGGAGACAGCAGATCCCTAATGCCAGCAGCAGCCACAGGACCACCAATACCACCATCAACATCATGAGCAAGAGGACCACTACAGCCACCACCATCCCCTGCAAGGCCAGCATGATGGGGATTGTACGAGTCAGTTGAGGAGTTGACCATCACAGCAAAGGTCCCACAGAAAGTGACAGAGAAGAACTCAGGTCTCCTGTTGTCAATGCCAGGGCTCTGCCTCTAGTCTCACACACAAGGGTTAAGAGAACATGACTCAGGAGCGTAGGCGTGGAAGGTGTAGTCCAGGAAAGTCTTTCTCCCTGGAGAGACCTTGCATCCAGTGTGACTGTCAGGGAACTGGGTCCAAACTCAAACTTCAACTCCTTTCACAAAAGCCTGGGTTGCAAAATCTCTGCATCCAGCCCTCAGTGACAGACAGATAAAAAAGTGGTCCCTTTTATTTCCAGGCAGTGCTGACTGCTAGAAAGTTCTTTCTCATAGTGAGCTGGAATGCTGCCTCATTCTGTTACCCAATAGTTCCAGTTCTGTCTTTTAAGGCCTCATGAAATACGTCTCCTCTTTTACACTTGACGTTCTTTGAGATATTACAGTTTAGTTATCATTGCCTCCAAGTCTGTTCATAGTTTGAACAGCTCTAAATTGTGCAACAGTTTCACGCACAGTACAATTTTGAGTCCCTCAGAACCTTGGTCGTCACTGTCCAGCCCAGCATTTTGCAAACTTCCAGACCATTAATTTGATGCATGGGGCCTCTGACCACAAACAGATATTGTGTTTAGGTTGAAATAAATGTATTAAGTTTTGAATCATAACATTAAAATGTCATTTAAGGAAACCCTGTATGTCAGTAAGAGGCATTACGCTGGCTGCAGTCTGTACCCAGATCTGGCTTCACTGTGGGAATCTTGAGCCGCGGGTCAGGTCCACTTTCAGGTTTTTTTATTATTTCTACAAAGGTTAAAAGTCTTAACAAGTAACTGCAGGTCACTGGGAATGTCAGCAAGAACCGGCAGGCTTTTACAGAGAAGCTACAATACAGCTCACCCCTGCTGCACAAGTGTCAGGCATTTTCGAGGTGCTTCAGATGCATTAACTTACTTCACATTCACAAAAACTGATACAACAGGTACTGTGATTTTCCTGTGGATGTCGAGTGTAAACTATGAGACATATTTCCTGAGGCCTTAAAAGACAGATGAGGAAACTGGGTTACAAAACTGGTTAGCTCACTTTTAACCCAAGCAGTCTAGCGTCAGGGTGGGTGGTCCTAACCACTATGTTGTCTTGGCTCTGCAGAGTTCTGTGCATCAGCACTGAACACAGCTGGCACTATGGAGAGACTTCTCACTAAAGGCTGCTTTCAGCAATCCATCACGTTGGATTGACAACCGCTTCACACCTAAAAGAGGGGAGAGTTTTCCGTGTTTCAACTTGGGAGAAAAGCAGCAAATGTATTTCTAATTCTCTCAGGTTGTGTTGGCCCTAGAAAGTATTTTTGTATATTTTCTTGCAGGATTTGAGTGCATCTTTAAAATACAGCCCACACTATAGATCGTTTTCCCCCTAACTAATAAGAAATACCAGGTGCTGAAAAAAAAGGTTAAACTCTTAGAAATGGAGCCGCCTCCACCATAGTTAATATTTTTATGCAGTCTTTATATCATACTCGACATTTGATAAAAACTTTTATATATTTGTAATAAACTTTCTGGCTTGATTTGCAAACTTCTATTCAGGAGTGAACTTGTATCTGTTTTTGTTATAAGATGTATAACATTAGGAAGGTGCTTTAAAATTTTGGACTTTCATTGCCTTTGGTAATAAAATGAAATTTTCCACATGGCACTACTTTGGTGATTATTCTAAAAACTTAATTGGCTTACTAGAAAGTTCACTCTACTATTTTTGAAAAGGATGTGCTAGCAGGGAGGGAAATGGCTCAGTGGTGGAGCGTGTGCTTAATATGCACAAGGTCCTGGGTTCAATCCTCAGTACTTACATTAAAAAAAAAAGATGCTAAAAATTCTAAGAGCTTCATGCTATTATCTGACAACACTTCATTACAGAAAACATACTGGAGATTTCGGGCAAATGGACCACCAATCCATAAAATATAATTTAAAAATTACATCATCCTCAGAGCATTCAGAGTTTTCTTTTTCAATTGCTTGTGTAAAATCATCATATCACCCCAGTGTATACAGATTCATTTCCAATATTTACATTGGAATTGCGTTCACTAAAATTTACCTTTGTAATATTAATCTGAAGTGGTATTTATGGCATTTTCTTTATCACTATTTTCTTCTAAGAATCACATTCAAATCACTGATCTATTTGGTGAACTGAAGAAACAGTGTAATACAATAGCAATGATAAAAAAATGCAGGTTTTACAGCAGCAGAGAAAAACACTAATGACATGAAAATGCTCTGAGCTGAATGGCACTGTTACTGAACATCAGGTAAACAGCAGCAATCAGCAACACTGATCAACGCTGTTACTGAACACGGGCTAAGCGCCGCCAGGTTCTGTGGTACGCGTGCAGTCTTTAAGAACAGGGTGATTGATTAAGAGCATGTTGGATTCCTGTGAATACTGTACTTCTACATTTCAGATCTGTTAAATGCAAATCTACAAAATAACTTTTACTACTCTTTTCTTCTCTCGACATCAAACTGGATTCCTTGATAACTCTGCCAGGGACTACCAGTGATCTGCGGACTACACTTTGGAAGAAAATTGTTCTAGCCAAATGTTACTGACACTCGGTCATGGCGGTCTATCAGGCAGGTGGAGGTAGCAATTATGATCCAGACCATGGTGGCCCGAGCTGCACTATCTGGAATCCAGGAGACTGAGCCCACATGGTTAATGGAGAGTTTGAGAGCTACCCATGAGGATCCGGGAGGAAATTTCAGTTACTGATTAAAGGGAGAGAAAGGTCAGAGGAGAGCCCTAAAGGTCAGGACGAAAAGCTAAGCTTTGGAATTCTCTTTGTATTAAACAGGCATTCCCCAGGTGTTTACTCTTTGCCCAGTACTCTATTCTGTACAATACACAGAAATAAATCTGACAGTGTCAGTGCCTTTTACATCAATTATGAAACTATATGCACCCTACAATCCCATGACAAAATGTGGTGTCACATGAGGAAGGGCTACGGAGATGTGGGAGGAAACTCACGTGTGAGAGGGCTCAGAAAAGGCTTCGTTGAGCAAGAGGCATTTAAGATCAGCCTTAAAGGATGGAATTTGGACAGGTGGGGATGGAAGAGAGGAAAACATTCTCGATTTTCCACAGAGGAGATGGGTGGCTGAGCTTACTGGATCCAAAATCCCTGCAGTGACTTGGCGGCAGCACCACAAGGTTTTATCTTCTCGGCCATGAAAGCAGGTGGACGGTGTTCAGAAGAAACAATCTTCTCCTTTATATCCAGGAGAATATTCTCCCTGAGTGGGTCAGGCTGATGTGCTGGACCCAGACACGGCCAACTCTGCTGCCTCCCATGTTTTTCCTATTCTTGGGAGAAATTGGGGACACCAGGCTCGAGGACAGTCAGTCTGGCACCTTAAAATCACAAGCCCAGAAAAAGAGTGAAGAACAAAAATTAAAAATAGCCCTACACATCAGCAGGACAGAAAAGGTGCCCGAATGTTCCCTTTTCGCATTAACAAAAACTTACAAACCATGCCTCTTAGGGAAATATTCACAGTGGAAAGTCACTCATGCAGAGTGCATCCTGGCCCCTAGAGGGGCCTGTGCTACACGTCATTAAAAGCATCCCACAGCCCTGCTTGCTGCCCATCTTGCAGACAGGTGTCTCAGCACTTTTCAACAAGAAAAACCAGGGGAGCGGTACCAGACTTGAAGCCATCAGAGCACGAAGGAAACAATTGATTAGGGGCCAGTGGGAAACTCAGCGTCAATTTCAGACCCAGGGCTGGTAGGAGGAACTCAGTGGCAAAGCTTAGCACAGTCACTTAAAAAAATCCAATGACAGAGGGTTAGACATCCTGGGGAGAATTTTGTCAGTGAACTGAGATGCCTGAACCCATAAAAGCTTGTCCATATATTACTACTTGTTATATATATTGCTTTATACCCACTGTGGAGCCAGTCACACAATCTTCTCACCCATCCCCTACCCCGCCCCCAACTACAACTATAGCAACCTCTGCAGTGTCTCTGAAATGCTTCTTTCCCACCACACGTCTGCTGCCCACATTGGGCTCTTTATCTTTCACGGGCCATTGCAATGGCTTCCTGATTGCTCTGCTGTCTCTAATTTACTTCGTCTTACAAATGGAAAGGCTTTGTGGCCGTCTCAGTACTTGCGCTAGGTCTTGAAGTTTACACAGGGTTTGAACAAGTCATTTTAGGAATGGCATGGGTGAAGGGTGACATGACCGGCAAATCAACAAGTTAAGAGAGGGAGGTGAAAGAGTGAGACGTGTGTTTGCATACTTACTGGTTCCAGCGTTCTCTTTTCACAATGTGAATTTATTTATTTTGTAATATGGAAATAAAATACCATTTAAAGATGATCTTATTTACAAAACACAAACAGATTTACAGACAGAGAGAACAAACTTGGGGTTACCAAGGCAGGAAGCGGGTGGGAAAGGATAAACTGGGAGTTCGAGACTTGCAGATACTGACTACTACATATATAAAATAGATAAACAACAAGTTTTTACTGTATAGCACAGGTAACTATACTATTATGAAAAAGAATATAAAAAAGAATGCATGTATGTAAATGTATGACTGAACTATTATGCTGTACACCAGAAACTGACACATTGTAAACTGACTATACTTCCACAAAAAAATAAAAATAAATAACATGATGTTCTTGTGACCAGTACACCGTGAATACAACAGGCCATAGACCCTCTTTTGCAAACACTGCTTGTTTACAAATGTCCATATCATTCTGAGAGCTGGTGCCATGGTGATGGGGAGTGGGGAGTGGCATACTTCCAAACCTGTGCATTCTTCAACATCAAAAGTAAAACAATAAATTCATGCAGACACACAGCCAGGTCACATTGGTCTTCATGTCCTTTTTGCTACTTACAATAGCAATTTTAAGTATAAGCAAAATTAATATTCTATCTTTAAATACCGTAATGAATTGAAACTCTGCAAGCCAATGTATGATATATCAGCTTTCTTATTAAGTGCCTTCTAAAATATATCCCAAACAAAGTCCTGTTTCAAAAGTTGAATCAGTAAGGTCATATCAGGGTCATGAAATGATGGCAAATTGTCCCTGGAAACAAAGCTTGGGCCAATTTATCCTACATGTTGTCCACTGGAGTCATCCTCCATTAAGCTGATTCAGAAATTATCTTCCACTGAAGGTATGAAAGGACAATAGAACGAGTTTGCACTCCATGTGACAAGTCCATGACACTCACTGAGGGTTCGAGGATGGTGGCACTGTCTATTTACCAAATCTTCTACTTTATGGAATCCTGTAATATTAATGCATATAATAATAGACAACCTGTTTTTTAAACTGCTTAAGTCCTAGGACAGTGATTCTCAACTTTGCCTGAGGGTTGAAATCACCTGGGGAATTAAAAAAATAATCCTGCTCTCTGGGTCCAGCCCCAGAGATTCTGATTTCCTTGGCCGAGGTGGGATGTCTTAGGGTTGGCATTTTAGAAAGTACTCCAGGGGACTGTAATGTTCAGCCAAGTTGAGCCACTGTTCCAAGGGGTGCCTATTTCTGTACCGCCTGTCAGGATAACAGCTGACAAGTATCACCCAGATTTCATCTTCATACAAAACAGTTAGGGGACAGACGGTTAACAGTGAGTTGGCTGAAAAAAATTAATTTCTGTAGCATCATAACATATATTGCTTTTTACCAACAACGGTGACTCCCCTGATGCTATCTCTTTATGTCTTAGTTTAAAGAGTTCCCAGTGGCTTTCCACCCACTGGTAACATACATGAACGGAATCAGCTACGTTTTCTCATAAAATACTTAGCCAGCATTGAGCCAGAGAGCAGTTCACATACATTGGTTACAAGCATTCCTACAGAACAGGCTCCTTTGTGTCATAAATAAATTTATCACATGGCACTGCTGTAGAGCCTGAACAATACAGGATACACAAAGAATGCCATCGGGTAGACATTGAAGGTGTGGTATCAGTACATCACACATCAAATCGAGTTTTTACTATTTTCTTGGACTCTGCCTTTAAATAATGCAGCAGTATTCCGTTTCCTTTGCTAGTGCTATTTAGCTTTGAATCCTGGAATCCTTATCATATATTAAAAGCCAGACTGCAGGACACCTCTCATTTTGCCACTGCCTGTGTGTATAGCACTGTGTTATGCTACTTCACTAGGTTATTGCTTAGGCGGTCCTTGCAGATTCAGAGGGCACATGGATGGGAAGGAGAAGCAGGTGGCACACAGCTGTTCCCCTCTGTCTTTCTCTCCCCTGTCCTCTCATCCTCTCTCTCCCTCTCCCTCATGCACACACATGCACGTGCACAGACAGATGACAGGAAAAGGAGCAATGACTACAACAGCACTGGAACTGGAGGCAGACATACGAAGCTTTCAGAAAAAGACAACATAAGAAGCGTTTTAGTACAAAACAAGAAATTAAGCTGAGTAACAAGAAAACAAAATAAAGAAAACACACCCCCACACCGTCAGAGAGAACGGTTCAGGAACGGGTGGATGAAGCTGGGAGACAAACCTGAGGAGATGCAGTGAGGACCGAGTCACCTACCGGTAAAAGGAAGTCATTAGGAGATCTAAACATCACTTATAGATACATATTTGCTTAGGCTGGACCTTCAGGTAAGGACGTACATTGGGAGGGGGAGTCTCACATAAGGCTGCAAAAGCAAGCATGTTTCACTGGTTTAAGTACACCGCACTGCGAAGAAGCATCACAAAAATATAAAAGAAATTTACTGTATTTCTTCCTTTGTGCCAGGCACTGCCTGGAGCACGCTACATGCATTCTCTCATTTAGTCCATCAACCCTTACCTATGCTTATTTGACAGATAAGAAACCTGAGGTTAGGTTACTCAGCCAAGGAGCGAGGTAGAATGAGATGGAGATGAGGTGGAGCTGGGGTCGGAACCAGGACAGACCTCTAGAACCCACCATCGACTCAACCAGCGTGTGGTTTCCTACGAATCCATGCCGTCACCCAGTCGTAATTGCGATGTTTTCAGCACCGCTTAGGAGTGGGGCCCGTGCCCGCTCCCACTCCCAGGGAAAACAGAGCCAGGACAGCATCATTTGTCTAAGCAACCGCCCCCCACCGCCCCCGAGCCTCGGGAGAGCTCAGTAAGGTGTCACGATCGGCTACAGATGGGGAAGTCAGTGCAGGGAGGGAGGAGAAGAGCTTGAAGTGTTGAACCTCCGACGCTGGCTTCCCACCAGGAAAGCTTTTAAAACAATACCGATGGTCGTGTTACACCACACAGAGTCTGATTTATTTAATCTAGGGCAGTGGGGATGGGAACCAGTGTTCTAAAGGGAAGCATGTGCTTATGTGTTCTACAAAGTGGAGTTTGCCCCAGAGTGCTCTTAGAAAGCAGTGACAGAGGGACCAAGCCGGACACCACACACCCTGGTCCCAACCTTCCCTAAACTAACATACACGTGCCCGGTGGTCAGGACAATCACTTTCTCACAACAACTTCCATTCTCGGAAAGAGCAGAACAAACATAACAACCAGAAAACAACAACAACGAAAGCAAAACAGGAAATAACGCTGCTTCGCAGTGTGGGATACGCTACCCGGTGCCCCTTGGACGCTGTGAGGCTTGCCTGTGTTGGTCACTAGCCGTGGGAGCCCAGACAAGCTACCTAGATGTTCTGAGCCTGAAGTCCCTTGTTTTCAAAACAAGTAGCTGGGTCATCTGTCCTGTTGTTCTTTTAACCCTTCAACAAACACACTTACTGAGTCTCTATTCTGTGCCAAGGACTGTGCACAGTGGTGACCTCTCCTCAGCCTCTGTGGAAAGGCCATGATGACGACAGCCTTGATGACCTGGCACCAAGTTCAGTGACAGGAACAGCGGCCAAGTGCCAAGTACAGGCCCTGCTTCTTTCTGACAACTTGGAAGTGAAGGGCTCATCATGACAACAACCAGAGATGTGCACTCCGGACCCTCCTCTAAAGACAGTGGTCGGTGTGGGGGTGAGAGGCAGCTGTGCCCGTGACGCAGTTATGTAAGATTCATATTTACCAGTATGGTGCCAATAGAATTTTGAGTGCTAGAAATTCAGTCCCAGTCCTGAAAAAGTCTGTGGACCCCAGCGTGATGAAAATCATCAAGATTTCTTCAGCACTTATCGTTCGCTGTTTAAGTATTTAAATACATTGTCCCAAGTAATCCTTCCAACAGCCTGATGACCAGGTCCTCTCAGTATCTCCGTTACAGTTGAAAAAGTGGCCGTCCAGAGAGATTCGGTAACTTGCCCACGGAGTTAAATACCAAAGCTGGAAGCAGGGCCCAAGCAGTTTGGCCTTAAAGCCCACTTCAACTTTCCTCTAACCCGGCTTTTGGTTTTAGAATTCCAAAATTCTTCAAAACATCTGGCCCGGCAGCAAGCTTGCCTCAACCTTACAACCACCCTAACAGGAATGTTAGTTACGTATTTTGGGCTAGAGCAAGATTCCCTTTCAAGTTAATTTTGACACGTGGGCATTTTTGTACTTTCAACTCTGAATTCTTAATCTATTCTTCTCTATTTAAAAATTATTTCAGGATTGATCTGTTAACAGGAAAAAAAATCGTTGTTTACGAGTACAGTTAAAACTGCTACTGCAAGGATTACTGGTGACAAGATAAGAATGAGCTCTGCGGCATCTCTCGTGGGAATCTGTGTTTCCCACAGGCTCCATGCAAAGCGACAAAGTCTGCCCCGTTACTTTCAGTTTTACTGGTGGGAAATCTCCAAATGTGCTCTGGGTTTTAAAGAGCGAAGCTAATGCTGGGTGTCTCCGAAGCTGTTGTGTTTCAGGGCACAGCAATAGCCACCTTCTTTTCTCCTCTTCTCATCTGTTGACTTACAAGAGGGAATGCACTTTCTCACCTGCTGCCGCCAAAAGGAGCAAAATCAAAGCTATAACTAACAGCACTTCTTTTACATTTCTGATAGATGGAGAGGAATCCTGCAAGTTCATATAAAACTTCATCATTCCCACGTTCTCATTTGAATCTCACAACTGAAAGTCAGATAAGACAATCATCCTTTTTTAACAAATGAGCTAACTCAGGAATAATCTTGTGCGTGACTTGAGAGGTACATAACAGAGCTGGAATTTAAGCTCAGTTCATCGAACCCCGCATCCAGGGATCTTTGAGCTGGACCACATTACGTGTATGCGTGGTGCTGGACCCAGAAGTGGGTGATGTGCTCGCCTGACACTACAGCCCAGGGAAGGCAATTAGTCTCGCTTGGGTTCCTGCTTAGTGCTGAACTGCCCACAGTCACTGTCAGAAGATTAAAAGAGTCCTAAAATGTAAGAGCATGTGAAAATGTAGAAACTATCCAGTCCAGCCTCATTTACAGATGAAAGAGCAGAAGCTCAGTCAGAGGCAGTGCCTTGATTAAGATCCTACAGCAAGCCGACAGCAGAGGGGAGACCTGGACCTGGGCCTCTCAGCTCTCAGCATAGTGCAGGATCTCAGCTGTGAAACCTATTCCCCAGTGTACGACCGCGAAATATTAGTTTCTTTCCACTAGTAGGCGCTGTTGCCTGAGCATAAGGAACTTCTCCCTCCACACAGGGGAGTCTCACTGTAAATGGAAGTAACCTGTGGCAAACTGCAGGCCACAAGGATGATGCCTACATGATTCCAGAACAAGGTTAACTCACCCATTACCCTCTGACCCGGCATAATCATTCCACTTCTCTCTGAAACACTGGGTATATTTTGGATTTAAACATTTGCGTGTTCTGAAAAAAAAAAATGGCAGCAGGATGTGGGTGTTGGGTTTCACTGATGGGACCAAAAAAGGCCAGGCTCTGGTTCCTGTCTGACCATAGCTGGTCTGAATTGATCTGTTCTGTACAAGGGGCTATATTTATTACTTACTTGATACATGGCCAGTTTTACTTTGTTATTTATTATTATTATTTTTAAGGACACAAACCCGTTGAGTAGAGTAAGTGGCAGATTCGCGGTTAGAAGAATTAGGTTCTAGCCCTAACTCTACCATATATATATCTGTGATTTTGGGCAAGCAACAAGGTGACTCATAAAGTGATACTGGGAGAAATACATGCATTAAATTACAAGTGACAATAAAATGTAAGGAATTCCTTCAAAATATATCACTGTAAAATAAGTTTTGTTATGAATATTAATACAAATCACATGTACAATAGAACAGAAAATACTTCTACATCTGGGGCTCGCATCCAGAGATCACATTCTAAGGAATTCCTATGCCAAAGCCCCAGAAGGAATGCAGAACGGATGTGAGTGGATAGATTTTAAGGATCTAAGCTTCTCGGAAATGCTGGCAGGGCCATTTCTCTTCTCAGGCAGATGGATACCATGAACATTTGACACATGATGCTACGTCTGGGCTCAGAGGGAGACCCAGGCACAAAGTCTTAGACCTCAGGCCATCGTCGCCCTTGCGTGTCTGTAAGGTCCCTGTTGCTAAACTGCAGTCGGCATGGATTCCATCTCTCGCTCTCTCATAGCAACACTGAGCTGTCTGAGCGCTGAAGTGACGTCTTGGGAACAGTTATTAATACATGTGTGTATGCACACAGTATGCAAAAATATGCAAGATGGAAAGTGATTAGTGTACTGCTTTTAGGTAATACTTCCCACCAGGACTAAGCTCCTGGAGAAACTCTTCTCTTTCAAAAAGCTTGCACAGTTGTCTGCTATCACTTACCAGAATGTTTGGGATAAAAATGGTGTCGATTTTAAGGAAACACACTTCTCAATTTTCTTTGTTAACATCTGAATAAAACATGAGAAGGTTCCTACTTTTCCCCTCTCTCCTTTCATTCAGAGAATAAGTCCCTTCACAATCTTGCTCTGTGTGAGAGAGGAAACAGTCACCCTTCTTTGCCACGTCCAGAACAGCACAATCACTGGGTTTAAGGGCACAAAAGTTTAAATTCCATTCTAATAAACTCTGCTGGCTGTCATCATGTCTGAGGTGCAGGGCAATGTTTTATAAAGAGAACAGAACAAGAAATCACATTTCTACCTTGTTGAACCTTATAGTCCCGTGAGGTCATGAGAGAGCAGCATGGGAAAGGCACAGTAAATTCTACAGGATGGATTTGGTTGGGTCTGAAGAAACACTCTCTGGACCACATGAGAGTCTGAGACAAAAATGGAACATTTCCTAAACGGACCTGGGCATACACTCTCTATCACTTTCTATAACATGTGTTTTTCTAAGCACCTTCCCAGTCTTCGATTTTTCATTCTAAGATAAATTTTGTAAGCTGAATATGCAAGTTGAAGTTAGATTAAGTCTGCCTGAGGGTAAGGATTAGAATAAGCTCAATGATAATTTTTGGATAGCTTTTCAAGACTCCAAATTTGTTGAAAAACTATAAAAGTTATGAAATGAAACAAACCAGGCAATAGGCAATGTTCTTATTTATGTCAGCAGAGGATTTCGGGATGATTCCTCTTGTACTAAAGTTTCTATTTTTAGATGATCATATTCCGTAAACATTTAATTTTTACAGGATGACTGATACCCAAGTGCCTAATATCTAGTAAGATAAATCAAGGGCTCTCCCTTCCTGGGGCTTAAAGGGCGCTCCCAGAAGCCAAGTAAATCCACAGCAACTGTATCAAAACAGATAAGCCCAGTAATGGGTCTTTGCATCAGCTCCTGCTGTGCACTTTTATTTGTAGTTCTGTCTTAGGCAAGAGATACCACACAAGGGGAGTGCAAAGTTGAAGGTCTTTAGCAAAAATGTGGACTGTAAACACAGCTTGGCATTATCAACATTCTGTTAAGTTCAAAGAAGAGATAGTTACAACAAATACAGCTTGCTTTATTTCTGAAACAAAACTGCACATATTTGTGGCCATACTACTAATTAACCTGTAGATTGTTCCTTTCATCTATTCAGTGTGTTTTTCTGCCCCCTGTTACAACATGTTGGGGTTATTTTTTTCCCGTCTGGAATATACTCAAATTGTTCTTTTACAGGCGCTAGAGAGAAGAATGGTACAAATGATGAAGGCACTAGAGAGACTGATTTGTACAAAAAGATTAGAGGAGCTAAATATGGACATATAACGAGGCTGAGGGATGACTAAGGAGTGTCATGATGACGGCCTATAAATACTTGACAGGTGTAAACACCGAGGAATAATTCAGCATGGTCCAGGTGACAAAACTGGGAGTGATGGTGTATCTTAAAGAGAAGAGAAACTCTCATTGAAGGAAAACTTTTAAATATATCAGATGTTATCTATGGGACACAGCAAAATTGGAACAGAAAGGTAGCTGAAAACAACAGAATAAAAGTCAGAAGACGTGGGTTTTCTTTACCATACCTACACTGCTATGTGACTTCTGGTCATTTAACCCCCAGGGGCCTCAGATTCCTCTTTCGTAAATTAAAGTGTGAGCCAGAATTAGAGATTTTAAAGTATGCGCCAAAGAATCTTAAGGATTTTGAGGATTCAGCTATGTCGGAACCTTAGAATAGGAAGAGGAGTGGAGGAGGGTAGTGACAGACCAGAGCCCTCTTACCAGTTTCATCTCTATACCATCAGCTTCCTCAGAATAAATTTTCAGAGATTTACTGACTTAAAAAACAGGTTGCACAAGGAATTTGCTGACTTAAAAGTTTGAGAAAGTTATTAGAGATTGGTTTTAGACTCATTATTATTCAAAAGATTCCTGAGAAGGCAGGAGACTCATTAAAGTTATGCTTTCACAAAATGTGTATTGAGAACCTATTATGGGCCAATGTAGCTGACACAGCTGTAAGGCAGATAAGCCCTTGTGGAACCCATGTTCCAAATGTAATTTTTAACATAGGATTGCCAAACATTCATAAATGAATAGAGGCTTAACCCAAGTAACTCCCTGTGAGATTGAAAATAATTTAATTCAACATTTATTGAACACCTGCTATGAAATCCTTAAGACTCGTGAGAGAGAATACAGAAGGTAAACATTCAAATTAAGCAGATATCAAGCACATACTATTATGCCAGGCACTGTGTGTCAAGCTAGGGATCTTCAGTTTCCATCCCATTAGCCATTCAGTCCTGGGGCTTTGTACATAACCCATTAACACTGCTATGAGCACGGCCTGACTCCTGCTCCAGCTGGCTACCAGAGTCAGCTGGATTTGATCTCAAACTTACTCATACCATTTGCAATTGTTATAGTAATTACACTGTTTAATTAACTATTATGTAAATTAACAAAAAACAGTGAAAATGTTTTTATTTTAAAAAATAACATCTAAATAGAATGTTTTAGAAAAGTTCCATAGAGACATTTCACTTAGGAAAAAAAAATTCAGTTAGGTATGGATAAGCAACTTTAAAATATTAGGAGAAAAAACCTTAAAAGTTGTAAAGCATTCTGCACTCACAACATTTCACAAGTGTCTTTAAATTCCTGCTCTCCTTTGAAGAAACCCAAATTGTAAATTGTAGAGGACCCATTATAACATTATGCACTATGACACACATCTGATGCAAAGCCCACAGCCCTCATTTAAAAATGTCTTGTCCATATTTGAAAAAATAAAAAAGACGAAATGTGCATTTTGTTGTTTGTTTATTAAAATAAACTTAATTGAGATATAATTGATGTCTAATAAATGAACCCACTTTAAATGTGCACTATGATAAATTTTAAGGAATTCATAGGCTTTTGTAACTATCACCATAATCAAGTTCTAGAACATTCCTACTACTTCAAAAAGTTCTTTGTATCCCATTAGAGTCAGACATCTCTCCCAGCTTCAGAAAGCTACTGACTGCTTTCTGTCACATAGACTAAATTTGCCTTTTCTATGGTTTCATGAAAACGAAATTACATAGTAGATACTCTTTTTGGTGGGGAGGGGGGTGACATGAGGTATCTTGTTCATTTCACTCAACAAAGTGTGTGAGGTTTTCCCATGTCATTGTCTTTATTGGTAGTTCATGTCCTTATTACTAATGAGAAGCTCTCCATTCTAAAAATATAGCACACCTTGTTCTGTCACCTGTTAAGGGACTTCTAAGTTGGTTTGGCTATTGCAAATAAAGCTGCTATGAGTTTTTGTATATAAGTCTTTGGAAATAAGTTCTCATTTTCCTTGGGTCAAAGTATAGGAGGAAAAATGCTGGGTCATATGATAAACATGTGTTTAACTTCTCAAGACATTATCAGAGTGTTTTCTAAAGTGATTGTACCATTTTACATTCTCACCAGCAATGTATGAGAGTTCCGGTTGCTCCATGTACTAGTTAACACTTGGTAATGTCATTCCTTTAAATCTTAGCCATTCTAATCAATGTGTAGAGGTACCTCATGAAATTTTAATTTGTACTTCTCTAAAGACTAAAGATTTAGAGCATATTTTATTTGTTCATTGGTTTTGTATAATTTCGATAAGTATTTGTTCAAATATTTTGCCTATTTTTTTTTAATTGAATTGTTTGCCTTCATTTTGAGATGCTAAGAGTTCTTTCTATATTCTGGACATATGTGCTTTGTCAGATACATATAAATTGCACTTATTTTCTCCCTGTATGTAGCTTTCATTAATACATTTACTGAGGTAACACTAGTTTATAACATTAGGTAACTTTCATGTGCACAACATTATATTTCTACATCTGTATACTCTACAACATGCTCAATATCAAAAATTCACTGATGGTTAAAGAGGGGAGGGAGGTAAAATAATACGGTATTTGTCCTATGTCTAACTTATTTCACTCAGCAGAATACTCTCTAGGTCCATTCTTGCTGTTGCAAATGGCAAGGTTTCATGATTTTTTCATGACTGTGAAATGTTCCACTCTTTTTTTTATCCATTCATCTATCAAAGAACGTAGATTGCTTGGCTGTTGTAAATAATGCTGCAGTGAACATTAGGATGCATATTTTTTTGAATTAGTGTTTTTGTTTTCTATGTATAAAGATCTAGAAGTGAAATTGCTGGATTGTATGGTAGCTCTATTTTTAATTTTTTGAGAAAACTGCATAGTGTTGCCCATAAGTGACGGTTCCAATTTGCATTCCCACAATCAGTGCACCAGGGTTCCCTTTCCCCCACAACCTCTCCAACATTTATTATTTCTTGTCTTTTTGATGATAGCCATTCTGAGAGGGGTGAGGTGGTATCTCTCACTGTGGTTTTGATTTGCATTTCACTGATGATTAGTGATGCTGAATGTAATTTCATGTGTTTACTGGCCATCTGTATTTCTTCACTGGGAAATGGCTATTCAGATTAACTGTCTATTTTTCAAACAGGTTGTTTTTTGATATTGAATTGTATGAGTTCTTCATATATTTTGGATATTAATTGCTTATCAGCATATCATTTAAAAATATCTTCTTCTATTCATTAAGTTGCTTTCATTTTGTTAGTTTTCTTCACTGCGCAAACATTTTAAAAATTTGATGTAGTCCCATTTCTTTATTTTTGCTTTTTGTTGCCCTCAACTGAGGAAACAGATCCTCCCAAAATATTGCTAAGACCGATTTTTTTCTAGAAGTTTTATGGTTTCAGATCTTATATTTAAGTCTTTACTTCACTTTAAGTTTCTTTTTGTTTATGGTGTAAGAAAGTGGTTTTTTCATTCTTTTGCATGTAGCTGTACAATTTTCTCAACATTTATTGAAGAAACTGTTTTTTTCCATTGTTACATTCTTGTCTCCTTGTCATAGACAATTGGCCAGTTAAGCTTTATTCCATTGATTAATATGTCCAATACCATTCTGTTTTGATTACCATAGCTTTACAGTATATTTTGAAATCAGGGTGGATGTTATCTCCAGTTTTGTTCTTCTTTCTTAGGATTGCTTAGACTATTTGGGGTATTTTGTGGTTCCATACAAATTTTAGAATTATTTGCTCTATTTCTGTGAAAAATGCCATGGGTACTTTGATAGGAGTTGCACTAAATCTGTAGATTGCCTTGGACATTTTAACAATATTAATTCCAATCCACAAGCACAGTATATCTTTCCATTTATTTCTTCTGTATTCTTCCATAAGAATTATTTTCATCAATGTCTTAATAGTTTCCAGAGAACAGGTCTTTCACATCCTTGGTTAAATTTATTCCTGGGTATTTTATTCTTTTTGATGG
Organism: Vicugna pacos; assembly: GCF_048564905.1. Lineage (NCBI taxonomy): Eukaryota > Metazoa > Chordata > Mammalia > Artiodactyla > Camelidae > Vicugna > Vicugna pacos. The sequence continues at coordinate 56,527,679 of NC_132987.1, read as the reverse complement.
ACTCGTAAGTGGAATTATTTTCTTCACTTTCTTTTCTGATAGTTCATTATGAGTGTATAAAAATGCAACAAATTTCTGCATTTTAATTTTGTATATTTATTTTTTGACGTCATACTTTACATATTTTAATTTTGTGTATCCCTAATTATTTATTGCAGTTATAGTTCATTTTACTACTTTTGTCTTTAAACCTTCATACTAGCTTTTTAAGTAGCTGATCCACTGCCTTTACTATGTATTTGCCTTAATCTGTGAGATTTTTTTCTGTCATATATTTTCTTATTTCTAGTATGGCTTTTCTACTCGACTTGAGACACTTGAACATTTCTTGCAAGGCCAATTTAGTGATGATGAACCCCTTTGGTTTTTTCCGTCTGGGAAACTAGTATTATTTCTCCTTCAGTTCTTAATGATAACCTTGCAAGACTCTTCTTGGTTTCAAGTTTTGTTTTTCTTGCACTTTAAATACATTATTATTTCATTCTGGCCTGAAAAATTTCTGCTGAAAACCTAGTTGATAGTTTAATGGGGGTTCCCTTGTATGTGACTAGTTGTTTTTGTCTTGCTGCCTTAAACACTCTCTATATTTAGCTTTCACCATTTAAATTATGACATAACTTGATGTAGCTATATTAGAGTTCAACTTGTTTGGGGCTCTATGCTTCTTAGACCTGACATCTGTTTTCTAATCAAGGTTAAGAAAGTTTTCAGCCATTATTTTTTCAAATATGTTTTCTGAACCTTTCTTTCTTCTCCTTCTGGGACCCCTATAATGGAAATGTAAGTACGCTTGATTTTGTCCCAGAGGTCCCTTAAACTATCCTCAGTAATCTTTTCCCCTATTTTTGCTGTTCTGATTAGGCAAGTTCACTATTCTGTATTCTAGATCACTGATCCATTCTTCTGTATCATTTAATCTGTTGTTGATTCCCTCTAGTATATTTTTCATTTTAGTTATTGTATTCTTCAGTTCTGATTTTTAAAAAATATTTTCTATTTGCCAACATTCTCACTGAGTTCATCCACTCTTCTCTTCAGCTCAGTGAGCATCTTTATGCCATTTTTGAACTCTTCATCAGGTAAATTACTTATCTCTATTTCATTTTTTTCCTTGGGATTTTATACTGTCCTTTCATTTAGAACACATTCCTCTCCTCATTTTGCTTGACTTTGTGTTTTTTTCACTATTAATTAGGCAAGACAGCTACCTCTCCCAATCTTGAAGGTGTGGCCTTGTATAGACTGCATGTGCCCATTGGCTTTGGCAGACCAGCTGGAGCTGGAAGGGGCGTGGTCTAGGGGTCTTGGAGCATGCCATGCCAGGACCACCTAGGTGGGATCCCTGGAGTGAGCACAAGCCAGAGTGATCCTGGGAGGGCACCTATGGGGGGCTGCCTTGGTGGAACAGCTGGAGCTGGCGTGGGCCAGGGACCTGGGGCATGCTGGGGTGAGAGCACTTGGGCCATGTTCCTGTGTGTACTATAAAGTGGAGGAGGAATACAAAAAATGACACTCTCTGGGACTCCAGAGACAGTCTGGGACAGAGACAAGGAACTCCAAGCAGTTCCTTGGCCATTTGGCAGATGCTTTAGGGTTAGTGAATAGATTTCTTTCACATGTACTCTAAGTGCCCTTTAAACTGCTCTTTTATAACTGTGCTTCAGGGTGGGTAAGTCTGTGTGTAGGCCCCTCAGTGATATTCTTTCCCATTGCAGGCTGCTGCCTTGGAAGTGAGGTTCCTGTCGATACCTGTATCTCTGTCTGTCCTACCCAGCTCTGTGTGGTCCCTCTATTGTTTGTTGTGCAGAAGCCATTCAATCAGTCCTTTGTTCTTTAGGAGGAACTGTAGGATATCTGTGGGATAAAGTGAGTTCAGGGCCTTCCTACACTGCCATCTTGGACCAGAACTTCATTTCATTTTTAAGTTGAGGTTTTTCTGAAAAGCCAAAGTCTTAAAATTTTTATAAAATCCAATTGATCATGTTTTTCTTTTTTGGGTTTTTTTTTTTTTGGTGTCTTCTCTAGGAAATCTTTGCTTTCTTCAACATCATAAGGATTTTCTATGTTTTTCTGTAGAAGTTTTATAATTTAGCTTTGACATTTAGGTCTATGACCCAAAATATGTGCAAGACCTTTACAATCAGAACCATAAAACACTGCTGAGAGAAATTCAAGAAGATCTAAATAAAGAGAAAAATATGCCATGTTCACGTATTAGAAGACAGTATTGTTAGGGTGTCATTTCTCCCCAGTACGATTTATCAAATGTAAATCCTACCAGATTTTATTGGTACAAATTGGTAAACTGATTGTAAATTTTACATGGAAATGCAAAGAATGCAGAATGGTCCAAATAATTTTTTAAAAGAACAAAGTTGGAGGACTTTCATTTTCTGATAACAAGATTTGCTTCTAATCCAGCAATCCCACTTCTGGGTATATATCTGGAAGGAACTCTAACTTGAAAAGATACATGCACCTCAATGTTCACAGCAATATATACAATGGCTAAGACATGGAAGCAACCTAAATTCCCATCGACAGATGACTGGATAAAGAAGTTATGGTACATTTATACAATGGAATACTACTCAGCCATAAAAAAGAATGAAATAATGCCATCTGCAGCAACATGGATGGACTCAGAGCTCATCGTTCTAAGTGAAGTAAGCCAGAAAGAGAAAGAAAAATATCATATGATATCACTCATATGTGGAATCTAAAAAAAAAAAAGGACACTATGAACTCATCTATAAAACAGAAGCAGACTCACAGAAATAGTAAACAATCTTTTGGTTACCAAGGAAAGGGGGTGAGAAGGGATAAATTTGGGAGTTTGAGATTTACAAATGTTAGCCACTATATATAAAAACAGATTAAAAACATTTCTTCTATATAGCACAGGGAACTATGTTCAATATCTTATAATAATCTTTAATGAAAAAGAATATGAAAATAAATATAAGTATGAATATGCATGACTGAGACATTGTGCTGTACACCAGAAATTGACACAGTGTAACTGACTGTACTTCAATGAAAAAAAAAAGATTTGTTTCTAAGGTTACAGTAATTAAAACAGTGGGGGGACTAGTACCAAAATAAAAATGTTAAAATTAAATTATGTAATCTCTCTCTTCTCTCAACTGGGATTCCCCAATTCAAAGTGTCATTTGATTAGCTCAGTGGACCCAAATGCATTGAAGAAGGTTCTATTGTATTTCTTTTCCATAAAAATTTTCTATAAAATTTCAAGGCTGCTTGTTTAAATAACATGGTCAGGAAAAAATCATGTTTCCTTTACTAACTTCTATAAAGATACTAAAAATTAGTGTTTTGATTTTTTTTTAAAGGTGCATACCCATGAAACATACTAATGCCTTTTAATTTATTTTCTTCCCCAGAAGAACATTTGTATATATATCTTCTCAAATAAATTAATATTTTCCCTCAATTTTTTTATTTGCTTAAAAACAATAATTATACATGGTCATGTGAACTGAGTAGAGTCAGATGATCAGTAGAGAAATTTTACATTCTGTCAAGAGATCAGAATTGGTACCTGGTTTTTAATGTTAAACAAACAAACAAAACCACATACTTTTTTGTTTCCTGGTATGGGAAAGATGATAATCACTTTACAAGTGATAAGAATCAAATTTAAAAGAGTTTCAGGATGATGAAGCCATGTCTCATAAATCACTATAGAAAGATAGGAATTTTTCAACCTACTGAGTACATCAAATAAGTTTAACTGTATGATCAAAATCTGAAGACAAAAGACTCCTAAATGGTCTTTACCCTAATGAATTTAAGCTTATTTTCCCTTTCTTACCATTTATCATGCCTGAAATATTTAAAATAAGTTATGAGGTTCTGAAGTGTAAAGCACTCCTTATAAAGGAATATTCTTTACTAATAAGTGAATGTAATTTTTCTAATTCTGTGGAATAAAATATTCATGATGGATTAACGTGAAAGGATAGAGACACAATTAAGTGTAATTTCTCCTTATCAAAACTGATGTCAGATACTGGACTTAGAAAGATACGCTTTAATAGAAAATATGAATGTAGCAGAGCATAAAACATATTACTCTATTACTTTTTTCTTGTAGTCCTAAAATGCAGGAGTACACTCTGAAGTCTGCAGGTAGATCCATTTACTCACTGTCATTATTATGAGCAAATTAAGGCTCAGGGCCCATTAGATACCATTTGCAGTACCTAGCAAAAGTAGCATTTAGTAAACAGAGTAACTGGCTTGATGATGCCCGTGTTAACGTCCACATTAGCTCTGTTATTGACAACCTGGAGGAAATCATCTTCCGGAGTCGGCTAGTGCGTATGGAAATACATTTTGGCTCTGGACACATATAGATAACACCCTTGCAGAGTTCTGTGGACATTCAGCTTTAGAAGCAAAAGCCAATTTTTTAAGTTACTTTTTAGTATCAACAAATTCAAGACAATGATAGCCACTGAATGATAATCATTGGTCATTACCTTCATGAAGTGTGAGATACACATGGAGACCGAAGAAGCAACTTTCAGAGATTATTATAAAAAGGCATTGCTGTCAGTCAAACTATTTTATTATCAAGCAAGAGTAAGGGATTACTCCAGATTCCGGCCTTCAGCAGGAGATAAAGATAGGCAACTCAAAGGGCTGTGGAAAATTCTAGTCTTTAGTAGGCTCATAGATAACAGTTACATCTATGCAAAACTGGTTTGTCAAGAATATTTGTGACCCTGAAGTAACTAATTCCCATCTTCAGTGATAAGCCTCTTCTATTAGATGGAACAAATTTTCAAGAACGTCTAGATTTACCTTATCATCCTCCCTCCCACTCCCCCTCCCCTACCCTAGTTTCCAGAATTCTATCTCCTGAGGGATTATGCAACAACAGGCAGTTGAAACTAAAAGCTCTCCATTACGGGGCTGTAAAATGTGATCTCTGTGCCTCTCCTAAGAACCAGCACAGACCCTTCAGCATCACAGGGAATTACGCGAGCTTCCCTCCTGACGTGTTTCCCAGGTGCTGCACGTTTCCCAGCCTCCATGTCTTTGCTCATGTTACTCCTACTTCTCCATGCCCCGGCATCCTGACTTCACCAATCATAATTACCCGCAATTATCCAAGTCCTGTCTCAAATGCTGCTTTCTAACAGAAGCCAGCCAAGAATCCTTTCCTTCTTTCTCTCCTCCCTCTCTCCTTCCTTTCCTACTCTCTTTCTCTTAAATGCTGCAGTATTTCCCCTTCTATGAATTGCCTGTTTAAAATTTTGACCCATGTTTCTGTTGGGTTATTCAGGAACCCTTTCTTTATACTTGCAAAATATACAGAACATCTAATGTCTTCAAATTACTGTAGAAATGTTAACTCTTTTCAGGACATCATACTAATTCAGATCCTGTTACAGGGCTTTGTATAATTGCCTGATCCCCACCATGAGATCTTGAGGAACCTTACAGCAAAAACATTCATTCACGCACTCCACGTGGATCCCAACCAATGCCTGATATCAGGAAGACTTCAAGTAAGTATAAACAGTGCTAAACCATCATTTTTAAGAGAATTTTTTAAACAATCAGGACAGTAAGTCTTTGAAAGGAAACAGTTTGATATTTATGCCAGTTAATGTTCTCATAGTGACAGCTGAAAGATACATCATTGCTTGGTTTATAGGAATTATGTCTTGACAGTGTCAAATGAAGGAGTAACTTGAACATAACTTTCACAACAAAAGTCAAATAGACATAGCACCAGGGATCCAATTAAGTGTTCAAAGGTAAGAATTGGGGGACATCAGAAAGCTTGGCTTAGCAGCTAAGAAACTAGTTACATTAAAAGCAGCCCACATTCTAGAAAGTGACTATGTTTAGAAATGGGGATCTCTCATATCTGTATAAATCACCACAGTAAAATACAGAGCTTTAACGTCACCACTAGGGTAGACCAAAATTCTCCAGCGAGTCTCAGTCACATTACTATATTTAGAGAAGAACACTTAGGAGCAAGGTTTCTGAAGTCATATTCTCTGCCTTTAAAACCTGGCTTTGTCACTTACTGGTGTATGTCCTTGGGCAAGTCACCTAACCTACCTGGGCATAAGTTTTCTCACCTGTAAAACACATGTAATGCTTTATTATCTAATAATATTATTAAATATATAATTTAATATTTATTAAATATTATTTATATTAAAAGGATATAATCATACTTAATCAGAGTTGCTGTGGTAATTACATAAGTCAATGCATAAAAAGAACATTGGACAGCACCTCGAAAATCTATAAATGCATCTTTATTATTATTATTATTATTGTCAGAGAGTCTGCGGGTTCCCTGCATGACTGATCCTTATGATCTGGAAATCACACTGCTGAGGACTTGTTTGCTATAAAATTTAATTTCCTTATAATAACCGATCAACATGCTAGACTAAGAACAAAAATGCACTCCCAGACTCTACTCTACAGGTACCCAAAATAGTAACAGGAAAAAGTGAGGGTGGGGGAAAGGGAAGAAAAAGAGAATGAATGTTGGGGAGGGAGGCTCCAACAGACAAGATACTTCAACTTACGTCTGGAATATAAAAAAAAAAAAAAGCAAATGAGAACAGTTTAAATGGAATAAGGCCATATCTTAGAACAGGTAGGTTGGAGCTGATAAGGAGCTAAAATGACGGCTAAGCTGTAGACTATTCAAGCAGCATGGATTTTTCTAAACTAAAGGTTGCCTGGACACAATGACTAAAATTTCAATCTGAATGGCAGGGTTGGAAAAAGTGGAATTAGGTTTCCTCAGTCCCATACTTAGAGGGCACTGCCACATTTCTGAAGGCCACTAAACATTTCAAAACTCCATGATAGGTATATTCAGCAACAAACAGACAGAAACACCCTGATGCTGAAGTGGTGTCTGGATCTAGAACTGCCTGAGACCAAAGATGTTACCGAATGTGTGCTTCCCCCATCTCAGAGCTGACGTGAAGTGGGAAAGGGGCACATGGCACCAGTAATTTCTTAGATCCCTTCCAGGAGAGTAAAAAAGGATGCCCAATGGGCAGGAGCTTGGAAATTCATCCACAGGAAATTTAATCTGGGCTGTTTACTGTCTACCAGAGTTGGCAGGCCCATGGGTACACACGGAAGGGCTCTTGGGTAAAATGCTGGCTCACAGAACCTTTGAGCCAGAAGAGACAGTCTCAAAGATCTCTCTGGAGTCTAAAATCTAAGCTCCCTGACTCCCAGTCTAGGGATCTCTTCACTATCCCACTCAGAACTTCCCTGCCTTGTTCTTTCCTACATTTTTATTTTGCTAGTTAGTTCTATCTCTCTCTCTTTTACCCCCAAATATTTTATGAATATAAAAATGACACATGTTCATTGTAGGTAATTTGAAAATTAAGAAAAATGATCAAGAAAATAATATTCATACGATCTAATTATCGAGAAACAGCCTGCATTTTAATGTGTTTTTACTTAAGTTTGATCATACTAAATACGTAAGTTTAAACCATTCTTCCTCCATAGAAGAGCATTTTCCTAAGTATATTAAATTCTTCAAATATAATATTGTAATAATATCTCACCATTTGGGATCTACAATATTTTATAAAACAAGTCTCCTATTTTGGGTCATTTAGACTTTCTAGTTCTCATTATAAATTGTTCCACAGTGATCATCTTTGTTAACAGGTTTTGTTCATGTTTCTATTTCCTTAGGATAGATAGATGATATATCTCTTTATATGGGCATCTATTTCTCTGTCTGCCTGTCCATCTGTCTATTTGGATTGAGAGCTATGAAACATTTAAAGTTCTGGAGGAATATTGCCAGATAATCTTCTAGAATCGTTGGGCCAATTTACACTCCTACCAGCTGCAAATGAGAGTAGTTTCTTTTCCTAAATCTTTGCAGATTTCATAGATGAAAAACTAGACTTCAGACGCTTTAACTTTCATTTTAGTGAGAATGAAATTTCTTTTAAGTTAATATCCATTGTATTTACTCCTTTAAGAACCGTCTGCATCCTTTGTGTTTCCCTACTGGAATTTCTCTAATTGTGTAAAAGTTTTCATACCACATATATCATATGTGTTGCAAATAATTATTTACCATATTTATTACAAATATAATTCCCATTTATTTGTTTAATTTTATCTCTGACATTTACAAACACTTTACATTTTTTTCTCAAATCTATGGTAACTTCTTTTGTTACTGTTCCTTATTGCTTTATAAGCATAAAGCATGAAGCAAATCCTTTTTCAATACTAGATCAAATCAATTCAGACCTGATTACATTTCATTCAGATTACATTTCACCTTAGGTTTAAAAAAATTGTTGTTTGAATTCTTTAATCCATCTGGATTGAGTAGATACTATGAGTTATGGAACTATCTTCTTTTTTTCCTTCCTGAAAGTGCTACTCTTTGGATAAGCCGTAACTCTTATTTTTAAAGTAGTTCAAACTTTCAGGAGAGATTTGTGGCTGGTCCTGTCTACCTCTTCTAATTAGTCCGTTCCTCCCATTCCGCTCATCAGGACCACCTCTTGCACGCAGGGCTACCCTTCGTCATAATCCCTCTAATTCTGCTGGAATGGCTCAGTGAGTCGGTTGGCCTGTCCCGTTCCTACCTTTGCTGTCTGTCCATTGCTGATTTCTAACTCCAATCCTTATGCCTGACATATCATGCTGGAAAGATGTAGGGGTATTTCTCTTCCTTTATGACTTTAAAATTGATTAGTACATTAAATACAATGAAAATTGGATCACAATTCAGGTGATTTAACTTGTACCTATAATATATTTATTGTTGATATACTTAGGGCAGCTCTGCTGAAGGATTAATCAGGCCGTTTAATTGCCTGAAACAAACACAGAATAACCTCTGAGGAACAAGTTTAGAAAAGTCAAGGTCAGCGGGTCAGTGCATGATGATCTGGTTTAACCAAAAGAGTCAAGCTCAACAGTGCATTTAAATGTATGTGTATGGATCAGTTGAGCTATCTCTTAAAAAAAGAATTCTGCTTGTGATCACGGATTCAAACTACTCCATTTTGAACTCCATATGCATATAACTCTCAATTAGCCATTGGGCTGTTGCCAAAAGTGTACAGTGGAATAAGTGGATAATGGGTTCACATGCAGAGGATGGTATTCTTTAATTCAGGGCACAGGGTGACACTGAGTGGCTCCAATTTCAAGAAGGGTTGAATACCCTCGAGCTCTTGACCACATGCTCCTCAAACCTATCAGTGTTTCTCCTGGACTCTTTTCAAACTCAGCAAATGCATCCTTTCCATTGAAGTCACTGGGATGGATGACAATCTTCACAGGTCATCTAATCCGTGCACCTGCCTTTAGGCAGGGCTGCTCTTAAAACCACCCAAGACAGATGGTTCTTTGCTGTTCTCAAAATTCCCCAGGGAAGGAGGTTCCACAGGCTGCCACAATAATCCATTCCCCTGTCTCCCAGTCACCCGTAGGACACTGAATCCTAAGTATTTAGTTAATAGCAGGTGGCAATGAGACAACTCTTTGTCTCTCCCTGAGGAATTGGAAATTGGCCAGATTAGCCATGGGGCAATTGCCAAAGTGTACAGGAACCCCAATGCTGCTCTGAGCTTTACAAATATCAAGTTAAGTGGGGGTATTTAGTGTTCCCAGCTGACAAAATACCAAATTCAGCAATGAGCTGAACACATTTTACAATGCTCAGTCAGGAATTTACATGTCAGCAATACATTCCAAGACTTAATTTCTTTCAATTAAAAAAAAATTGGAAAAATAAAAAGATAAAAATAAGTTGGAGATGATTTTCTAAATAAATTTCTAAAAATAAAAAGATAAAAATAACTTGGAAATAAATACATAGATGGAAGAACAACTGAATTATAAAATTTATAATAAATCTAAAAAGTCATATCAAAACCAATGGACACAGATGAAGTTAGAGGGATATTTACAAAAAAATACTTTTATTATTAAACAAAGAGTCAGAGAACAATTGAACCAACATTTCTGATTAAGATGCTACAACAAAGGATAACTAAATGAACTAAAGTAGGAAGCAGAAACTGATAAAGCTACACACTAAAAGGACTGCGCTAGATAACAAACAAAACTCCACAAACACATATACATAAAAAAACTCTTTGAAGAGCTTAGCTAAAAGGAAAAGAGGAAAAATAGACAAAATTCTTAAAAAGAGGTATAGATATTTTAAAAATTATAAGTGGGTAATATGCTTATATCACGCTAACACAGTTAAAAATCTTGATGAAATAGATGGTTTTTCTAGCATTTGAGTATAAACTACCGAGTGAATGCCATTAGAAGTTTAAAAATAGAAACCAAACCAAAACAAAAACAAAAAAACCTTCATTAGCCCAATAATCACTGAAGAAATTTAAAAGTCTGTTAAGGGTTTACCAATAAAAAAGATATGACTTCAAAGGTCAGTTCACTTTACCGTTTAAGGAAGATCTAATTTCTAAGTGAACCAAACTATTCTAGACGATATTTAAAAATGGGAGGCTTGCAAACTGATTTTAGGAGGTTAGCCTAGGCTTAACACCAAAATATAATGTTGTGCAAAAAGAAACATATAGGTGAATCATAATTTATGAACATGGGTACAGGATTCTAAATGAATAGCATTAACAACTTGAAGCTATCAGATTATTAAGTGGTAAAAATTATAAAGTAGAACTTATACGAACAATGGTAAGGATGGATCTACTTTAGGAATTCCATTAACATATATCATTTATATGAACAGATAAAAGAAAAAAATGTAAGTAAGGCTGAGTAAATCTAAAAATTTAGTAAAATTTAATGGCCATTTCTAATTTTAAAAATCCAAGTAAGAGAGAAGTAGAATGAAGTAGCCTATAATAAAAAAAAAATTTGACTGAAGCTACTAGTAAATGCATCAACACAGGAAAAACTAAAGGCATTGCTATCGAAATACGTAACAAGAAGAGATGTCTAATATCACTGCTATCATTCAATAATATTTTAAAAAATACAGTAAAGCCGTAAGACAAGAAAATGAGATCAGTAATATAAACACTGGGAAAGAACATACAAAACTGGTAAATAACACTATATACTTAAAAGAACCCAAGTGACCCCAACAAAAGAGTTATAGAACTAATAACGTAATACAGTAGGGGGTTTGGACAGATAAGTAAGAGTCAAGAGCTTCCTTTTATTCAGGCCATTACTATTTAGAAATGGAAACAAACAAAAGATTGCATAATAGCAACAAAAACTGATTTATCTTGGAATAAGGTTACTGAGGAAAGGTATGTGACTTCAATGAAGAATATTATAAAAATGTATTGAAGGGCACGAAACCAAATTTAAATAATGGGCAAGAATACCATGGGGAAGCCTAATTTTTAAAAAATTGACTCTAGTACAGATCTATGGGGACACATTCTGAGTACAGAATTATGGGGCAACACGCGAATAGTAAACCATTTTTGAGAATTATTACAGAATTGCTCAGTTTTTATAGAGACTTTTGTGTCTTGATACATATTAGTATATATATGTATACCCATATACACACACTTTTGGTGAAAGGAAACAAAATTCCTAAGATAGGGTGAGGATACTTTACTGTAGATACAGCCACAGGGCAGCACAGAAATATACGAATGTTCCCTTTAGGCCGTGCCTATTACACAGTAACAACGAGACTTGGACTGGAAAATTTAGGACTTCCGTAAAGGTAATCACCCCTCAAGCAACAGCTCAGACCCTCTGTGCGCACGACTGTGGCAGCAGGACCTCAGGGACGGCAGTGCTGGCGCTTTCCCACCAAGTCTGACTTCTACTTGAGATTCTCCCACTTTGATACCCATGGCCAAAGTCGTGGCTAGTCCAACTTTCCTATCTGGTCCAAGTAAGAGAAAATAAACTATCTCTAAGGTGAGATACTAGAATGAAGAGGAGCAGAAAATAGAACTTTTATAATTCCCTAATAGTCTCAAGAGCATTTTCACTGATACTATTCAGTGTGATCTATATTTCAGTACTGTAGGAGATATAGTTGACCTTTATTTTATGAAGAAGAAATGTGAATTAGACACCTTAAACATTATTGTCTTTTCTTTTCAGTAGGATATTCTTTTATCATCAATATTGGTTTGTCTAATCATCATAATCAGTCAGCATTAACATGGCAATTTATAATGTAGTGGTTCCTGGAAGAGGGAATTTTGGAATGTAAATGCCAAATGTAACTTGAGGACTATTAGAACACACTCCCTTTATTTCTCCTCCAATCTAGATCTCAGGATAACTTTACTCATTTGTGAATTGTGTCTGACCTGATTCCTACTGTTGGAAATAAACGTTTCCACTTGGAGCCATGTTTGTTTTCTAAGTCTGAAAGAACCTATGCTTTGATGAACACACCCTTTCCCATGGTATCAGCCACAGGATTCCTTATTTCCCTTTAGTGTCTTCCATAGAGCTACTGCTCAATTCTGGAACTCTCAGCTTAACTATTTTCAGAAGACGAAACTGTTTTATAGGACTACCTGGGACTGGCATGGGGTTGGGGACAGTGACCCTTTCCTCTTGACCTCGTCTCTTTACCCATTTACTCTTTAAAACATTTATTTTCCCCTCATCTTTCTACCCTTAATCCTCTCCTTCCTTTCTTCTAGTGCTTTTATGTAAATAAAAAGAAGGAAAGAAAGGCAGATAAGGAGGGAGGGAGGAAGGAAAAAATGAAGGACAGGAAGAGACTAGATACATACCGTATGAGAAGGGCTGGAAATAAGTGACTAAAGTTGAGGGAGACCAAAGCAGGGCTTCTAATAACATAAGCTTAAATGTTCCATCAAAAGAATCAAGCTTAAACGATAAATGCTGGAGAGAGTGTGGAGAAAAAGGAACCCTCCTACACTGTTGGTGGGAATGTAAATTGGTGCAGCCACTATGGAGGATAGTGTGAGGTTCCTTAAAAAACTAAAAATAGAGTTACCATATGATCCAGTAATCCCACTCCTGGGCTTATATCCAGAGAAAAATATAATTAAAAAGACACATGCACCCCAATGATCGTAACAGCACTATTTACAATAGCCAAGATATGGAAACAGCCCATACAATGGAATACTACTCAGCTGCAAAAAAGAATAAAATAATGACATTTGCAGCAACATGGGTAGAACTAGAGACTGTCATTCTAAGTGAAGTAAGCCAGAAAGAGAAAAAAAAATGCCACATGATATCACTTATATGTGGAATCTGAAAAAAAAACCCACAAACTTAATAAAGCAGAAACAGACTCACAGACATAGAGAACAAACTTATTTCAGGGGTTAAAGGGTGTGGGAAGGGATAAATTGGGAATTTGAAAATTGCACCTCTTGGAGAGTGATGGAAATGTTAGCTATCTTGATTGTGGTAGTGGTTTCATTGGTATATATATATCTATCAAAACTCATCAAAGTGTACATCTGAACTATGAGTAGTTTACTGTACAGGAACCATACCACAATAAAGCTGTTTAAAAAAAAAGAAAAAAAAAAGGATCAAGCTTACTGGGGAATCAGCAAATTTGTTTTAGATACTCTAGGACCTTCATATGGTTATTTAAGTCAGAATAACTTTTTTCACAGTGGACATATCAGCACCATAACATTTGTAGGAAAATCTCAAGTTTCCTTTTACCCCAAGGTTAGCATCCTTATAAGAGCTGGGTCCTTTAACAGATAGGCTTTTGAGGGGGTCATGCCTCCATGCATGTCGCAAGGGTGAGCCTGGCATTGTAATCTCTAGAAGACCATTAGAAATTTAGCAGAAGGGAATTTTGGTAGGAAGCATAACAATTTCCATATCTTAATTCCTAGAATGTGTGAATATTTTATGACATGATATACAATAAAAAGGGATTTTACTAATGTGTTTAAGTTAAGGATCCTGAAATAAAGACATGATCTGAGATGATCTAGGTGGCCCAATCTAATCCCACAGGTCATAAAATTACAGAACCATTCCCAGCCGTGGTCAGAGGGAGACTTGACTATAGAGAAATGATCAGTGATGCTATGTTGCAGGCTTTGAAGATGGAAGAAATGGAAGGAAGAAGATGGAAGAAAAGAAATGTAAGATGGAAGGGGCCACAAGCTAAGGAATGCAAGCACTCTCTAGAAGTTGGAAAGGCAAGGAGGATTCTCTCCTGGAACCTCCAGAAAGGAATGGAGCCCTCCTAACATCTTTATTTTAGCCCATTGAGACTCTTGTTGCACTTCTGACCTACATTTACAAATGAGTTTTTACATTTACAAATGAGTACCAAGATATCTGTTACTTTCGGATAATTTACCCAATTCATAACTACCACTCTGCAAATAAGTGATACCAAAAAAAATGAGGTTTCAATTTTTTATAATGAATTTACAATAATGGAAAGAACAAAGTTTTAACTTGGGCACTGTCACTTGGTGGTTATGACTTGGACTCCTGCTTCTCTCTGGATGTCATTTTCTTCATCAAAAAAAGTAACAGTTAGGAGATGAGTTCAGGGTGCTTTCTACTCTAAATAACTACATCTACTCTAAATTCTTAAGGAGGCATAAAGACCTTGGAAAGTTTTCTGCTTGAAGGTGGGACCAGCACAAACAACACACATGCGCACACACACACACACAGATACATGAGGATTTTCTGAGGATCTGTGTATTTTTTGGAAGTTGAGAGTCATTTTTAAATGTGTAAATTCATATGATGCAACTTTTAAAATCTGATGGTCCTCCTTCAGCTGAATCTGGTGAATTCTTCACACAGTATTCAGCAACATTACTGCTGATGTGCAAAAAGCAAAACACACACAAAACACACCAAAAACATAGTTGACTTGACTTGCATTTCTGCATACCTACGCACTTCCTGTTTTCAACTATGAGTAAAAAGATAGCCATATCTGTTTTCTCACCGCCACAAGTCACTTAAATCTGTTCTCATGAAATTTCCAGCCCCATTATCCCTTGTGAAGTGACTTTGTAAAGTTATCTAGGCCACCAGCAGTGTTACATGGCAATCAAAGTGGCCATCTTCTCAATTTTTTTATAAACAACTAATCTGATATTGTCCTCTTTGTAATGATAGTCAACAATTTCCTGTTTTTGCAGCAGGAAAAGATCCAAAAGACCCTATGATGTATCATACCAGATCTTTCATCATTGGACTTTAGGTTCTCTATCCTCCCATGTCCTATTCTTCTCTCAACTCAGCTTTGCTTTAGTCCCAGCGAACCTCTGCTCTGAAATCTACAACAACTTACTGTTCCCCAATACATTCTGCCATCCTACTTTTATCCTTTTGCACATGCTGTTTTTTCTCTAGCATCTTTCCCTTCCTTCTCTACTTGAAACAATTCTGTCCCTCCTTGAAGACTTGGCTCAGAGATCACCCTGTAATCTCCTGACTCACCCAAAGGCCCCCAGACATTCTCATAGCCACATGCACAAAGCTCCTTTATAACACGTATCACATAGTAAAAGGATCATTATATAGTTTTGATTCTTTAACGTCTAGTAGTCTATGGATTAATTGGGAGCAGAGATTTCTCAATTTCATTATTTATAGCACATTTTTTTTCCAGAATGGATTTATAGCAACTCTTTATTCGGCCCACCTATGTCAGTGATGTATAGTAGGCTCTCAATAAAAACCTACTTAACAAACAAACCAAATAACCTAATAATCTACTGTGTCATTACTAGACATACTGATTCATGACAGAAGAAAGATCACAGAAAATCTAGGAGATAATTCTCCTACTGAGTTTCATCATCTCTGCCATTTGTTCCATTATCAAAGGAACAGAAATTGAAAATAGACACAAAAAAAGCTATGCAACCCACAAACCTACTATCTTGAAAATGTGCGTTCCACACTGATGAGCTGTTACTTAACTAGAACCAGGTGAAGAGGTGTAGAACAGCATCACAATGAACTGATCCTCACTTGTCCAACTGATCTGTTATGAAATCTTGGGCAAATTAATCACTCCCTTTGTTTGGCCTTACAGTCCTCTAGTCAGTCCTCTAGAACCATCAAGGAGGACACAGCACATTCCACAAAGGCAGTTTTGAGGAATAAACAAGGAAAGTGCCTAATACCGAAAGTCCGAAGGACCGGTTCTACAGAGAGATGTGACACAAACGAGCTGTGCCTTGAGGAAGTTACTGTTACTCTCTGGTTCTCAAGTTTGATTACATGAAAATTTCAGTAATTCTCAAACTTTTTTTTTCTTTCCTTCACACCTGCACAATATGACATACTCCATCAGCTAAATTTTCTCAGAGAAATAGCATTTTTTCAGTGGAGGTGGGACTACGTCAGAATCACAACATACGTACAAGGTGGGTGTGGGTGGGTGTGTAGGTATAATGATGAAGTTCCCTCAGGTGATTCTCAGTCTTCAAGTTGAGAACTGGGAAACTTCCTCCAGACCCCTCCAGCAAAAACAATCTATGATTCTATTATTTTATGAATGAATGATACAAGTGGCCCAGAAAGGTCAGGAGTGTAAAATGCAGACTAACTGCAGAATATGGTAGCTAGTTAAGAAAAAAGTATATCATTAAAAAGCCGTTTGCTAAGCAAATGAGAGCAGAAACTGGTTTAGGAAAATTTAAGCTGTACTTCTGACTATCCTATTTGCGTGACCTGGCACAAGGCACTCAACTGCCTGTGGACTGAATTTTTTCATCTGTAAAATCCAGCTACAAATGCCTCCCTGCAGTGGGATTAAGTATAAGCAGCTGTGTAAGACATTCAGCGTAGGGCTTGGAACATAGTCAGTACTTACTACCCGGCTGTCAACAGTTACAAGGCCAGTCTGTGCATGATGTTCACCATCAGACGTATCTCTGTCTTGAAAGGGTAGGCTTCCACTTCTGGTTCAGAATCTCATATAACTCAGCTCTAGAATGAAATATCTAGAACTACTGTGAGTGAAATGAATATCAAAATTATCTTAATGTATTTTGTATTTACTCGGTGACCCAGAGGAACTGGTTAATATTTTAATATCTTAACAGGAAATTCTAGAAGATTTTATGTATGGCCATTACCAGAGATTGGCTTCGAGTTTACACCCAAACACACAAAGCCCAAAGAATCTATATCATGATATTCTAATACCCTTGGGTACCCACTACCCAGTAAACATTTTCTAAACCACTACCTGTGTGTCAGGCACAGCTGTAAGTAATTTACATAAATAGTAACTTATTTAATCACTAGCATAAATACTATTCAAACCCAAGAAGCCAGATCCCAGATCCCAAGCTGAGGGCCCGTCTGGTACGGTGGATAATGGTAGGAGCCCTAGGTGAGCTGCCAAGGAAACCTGAATTCTGAATTCTAGACCTACTTAGGTGTCTTCAAATAAGCTGCTTTCTTTCCGGGTCTATGGTTTCTCTGTCTAAGCTGAACGACTCGGATTGAATCTAAAGTTCTCTAGCATTAAAATATCAGAATTATTATCCTGTTTTGAATATTATCTCTCTCCTTTCTGTGACCTTCTAATTTATACTATCCAGTGTTTTGAATGACGAGGATTAGTGTCTGAGGGAGCCTCCATTTTTTTTTCCTTAAATTTTTTTTTTTTTACTTATTTAGCTGCTGTTTCCTTTTGTTTTTCCTGGCATGTGTTATGTTGGCAACACAAATCACTGTGTGTACATTCATGTGTTTGTAAATGTTTATGCTGCCGTTGCTGTTTATTTCCTTTGTTTAGGAGAAATCATCATTTATAAAACACAAATGGAAAGGAAACAAAATTAGGTGGACCAGATTTCACCAGTGATAGGGGCCTCCCAATTACATCTGTCCCATTATTCACTGTGTCACTTCTACCCCCCACACCACTGTAGCATTCACTATCTCCCTTCTTCTGCTTAATTTTTCTCTATGGGGTCTCTCACCAACTGACATGCTGTGCATTTGACTTATTTATGTGCTGTCCTTCCTTACTAGAACGCAAGCCCGTAACAGGCGCTTCACATCTGCTCTATCCCCTGCTTTTGCGTCAACGCCCGCAACCGTGCCAGCATGCAGTGGGTGCTCGATAAGCACTGTCAGATAGAACTACATTGCTTCCCAGTGAGGATCTCTGGGGATTGAAGGCACGTCACTACTGAACTTCTCCTGTCTTCTCACCTCACTTAATGTCATTACCCATCTAAGACAGAAGCCCAGGATTAAGCCTCCACTCATTCCCCTTACTCTCCCCTGTGTTGCCACAACATGACAGCCTTGGTACAGGCTTTTCATCATCCCCTTAGACTAATGCAAATAACCTTCAGTCTCCCAAATCCTTTCTGGCTCGACACCCACCTCCCCAAGAGCACCCAGCATGACCTCTAGCTGATGTCTATCAGGTCAAGTTGTTCCCTTGTTTAAATCCTTCATAGATCCACAGGGCCTTCAGGACAGACTCCAGACTCTTTAGCAGGAGCACTGATCATCCTTTTATTCTCATTTTCCCCTCCAATACCCTAGTTATACCGCATTTTTCCTAAGTCTCTGTTGGTCTCTCTGTACCTACTGAATTGTTTGTCTGAAATGCCCTTAAATTCACGGTTTACCTGGGAAATTACACCACATTCAGCCCTAACATCACCTATGTTGGGAAACCTTTCCCAACTTTTCCAATCATAGTAAGCCGTTCTATCTTTCTCCCTCCCCTAGTACTTCTTACTAACTTGAGTCATACATTTATCATACTGTAATTCCATTATTTTGAAAGCTCCTGTTTCAATTTTAGAAACTAATGTTTAATGGGCATGCCTAGCGCAGTGCTTGGCACATAGCAGGCCTTCAATAACTGTTAAATAAAGAAACGAAGGAACAAACAAATACCATAAATGTCCTATCTAGAAATCATTCTCACTTAAAGCATGTTTGTAGATAAATCAGAACCCAAATCCTTACAACAAGACAAAGTTCAGAATTTTCCTAGTCTTATGTAAACACACCTCGTGGCCTGTCTAGAATACCTGTTGACTTTGAACGTAATGACAGTGCTGAGGCCATCCTTTCCACAGGGACCTTCTTACGTGAGCTCCAAATGAACATCCACCTTGAGGCTAACGCACCAGTGAGAATCCTGCTACGACGGACAAATTATGAAAGGTAACTAGATGCACACACCTGAGTCGTATTTCCTTGGCCGGCCAGAGTAGAAGTGGAAGCAGCAGAACCCCCACACCACCTGAGACCAGAGGTGTAGCGCGTGGGAGATTCCAGGGTAGTAGGATGTGGGGTCGACTGTTCCCAGGATTGCTTTAGAAGCACAAGAAAAGTTTTCTTTAGAATCAGGGTGTCACAGCAGCTGCCTGAAGACACCACACATCCAAAATTAGGAGTGGGAACTAAGTCGAAGAATCAGTTAATCAGTGTCTGGCTTCCTGAACCATCTTAATGAAATAAAATGCCAAAATTCACAGATACGTTGACACTCCTGCTGACGGCCTAAAATAGCATCCACTTCCGACTGAGTGAGCCAATCGCTAGCTCTCGCACTGAACTCTTCTGCCTGATGAAATGTCAGTAGGGTGACCTTATTTTGAAGATGAGTTCCCTTCCCCTTGCTCTCTCTCACTTCTACTTTGGCAGTGAGGCTGAACTTGGCTTTTTTTAAGGCACACTAGATTAGAAGAAAGCTTCACTGGATTGGGATGAAGCATTGGGAGAAGGGAGTTTCTAGATTTAGATCATGCTAAAATCACAAGAACCAGGTTTCAAGTTCAAGAAGAGAACAGAGGAGCAGAAATGTATATTTCAAATGCTGTTAACAAAAATAATTTTACCCTCAGCCCTCGTCTTGTATCATGTGGAGTAAGTGGCCCACGTGGACACTGTTACCCTTGTAACAGGGGATCTGAGACCGCGTCCCTGCGGACATCTGGTATAGGGCAAACAGAATGATGGTGTGCGGGGATTTCTACCTGCTGCCTGGTCAATGGTGGGACCCTTCAATCGGAGGAAGTCAAATCACACTGAAAAAAAGTCCCCCGAGAGAAGCAGAGGGAGAAATAGAAGGGAATTTGGCAAGGAAGTCACAAGATGAGTGCAGGCTTCGTGCCCCAGTCTTCAGCCAGGCCTGGTTAGCTGACCTACTGCACCCTATAGTTGTAGACAAAGGACACATAGTGGTTAGGAGGCAGGCTCTGGGTTCAGAGAACAACTCCAATAATTACTAGACCCTGGGCAAATGATTTAACTTCTTTTTGGTTCAGTTTTCTCATCTGTAAATAACAGTACCTACATTTCACAGGGGTATAGTCAAGAAATATGTGTAATGCATGTAAAACTTGTAGTATATAGCAAGTGTTCAGTTTATGCTAAACAGATCCATTAGCGAGAATGTTTAGAATCAAGTCAGACTGGAGAAACTCTACTGCAAGCAAAGGTCTTGATAGAATGGCCTAGAGAGATTTAAGAACTCATCTCGCTCTGTCTCCTTGTGCTGTTCTTCGGGGAAGAGCAAGATAAGGAAGATGCAGTCTTCCTTCACAATGCTCTTAAGTAAAGTAGAAGGTACAAACAGATATACATATATTATGGATACCATATAGTATATATAACATGTATACATATGTGTGTATGGATATACAGAGGAGAAATAAAGGCCATAAAATTATAACTAAAATGCAACAGCAACAAAAATCAAAAATAAATTAACTGACTTAGGAATTGGAGACTACATCCTACAGTAGATTACAGTACTTCTTTGTCTGTACAAAACCCTTTTTAAAACAAGCTACATTTGCAAGGAAGGTAGATTATACATCTGGATCCTGGACTCTAGCAGGACAAAGCCTTCATTTTTTTTTAATCATTCACAACAATAACTCAAGTAAGTTAAATTCAAAGAATCAGCAATTCTACCCTGGCCGGGTTCTCCCTGCTCCCTACTGAACTGACAAAAGGAAGCTGGGATCAGATGTGGTCCAAGCTTGTCCTGTCTCTGACTGGCCTCTAATTGTTCAATAGCAATCACAGGTATATTTCTGAATGGTCTGGACGACAGCTGCTGAAGGGTCCCAAACTCTCCTGATTGGAATGCTTTAACCAAGGCAGGGAAAAAAAAAATCAGACTATAGACAAAGAAAAAAATCAGACTATAGACAAAGAAAAAAATCAATTATGTTTTCTACTATCTGCAGTTCTTTGCCTAGTAGTAATGCACTCTTTGTTCTGCTAAAAAACATTCTATGTTGATTATGCTGACACTGACAGTAAAGCTGTGTGGTGGTTGGCTTTATAATTTTTCCTCCTCACATCTCAGATGAGAAAGTGGGTTATGATTCATCCTGCATAACCTGAGTCAAAATACATATTTTGTCTCTTTTCAATTAGCTTTTCTGCATTCCACATTAAAAAGCAAGAGTAGTTTGCTCAGCAAATGAGAACACTGTGGTATGTCTGTGTGTGTTGCTTTCTCACACACAATGACTGAAAAACATTTTTTGTAATGATATTACAATAACAAGAGAACATCATTAAAAAAACACGAAGTGTTAATTCAAATAGAGACAAACACTGACATTAAAAATTCAGAAGGGCTGATTATTACACACTAATCATAAGTGGCATAAATCAAGCTAGATGCTGCATCAGGAAGCAATACTAGCATCTCTTAAATTTTTGATTTGTTGCGGTTGAGAATGTACTTTCACATCTATTTATTTAACTTGATCCACACAATAATTTTATAAAATAGATAGGGATAATATCTTTTTAATAAGTGAAATAACTGAAACTCAAAAAGGTTAAGAGGTTATATAAAGTTGCTTAGAGTATATGTAATTTAATCCAGAAAACCTACGTTAAGAATTTGGTTCCTTCTCTTAATCTGTCCTTGGATAAACTGATTTCTCTAGCAAAATGATAACTCTAATCTTAAAACTGCTAAAAGAATATTTTTAAAATAATGCATAATATGTTCTAAACCACATTGCAAATGTCAAATGTCACCAATATCACACAGAGAAGATACAGGACTTATACATGGATTTCTTGACTCCAAGTCCAGTGCTAGTTTCACTATGCCATGTAACAAAAGACAAATTATTTTTATGAAAGTACTATATGATACACACTTTAGACCATTGTCACATTAATGGTTACCAATATTAATATTATTTGTGTATGCAAAGTATCATTAGCAAACACATATTAAACCAGGAAAATCCTTAAACAGTGATGCTAGAATAGCCAACTCAGTACACAGTGTTCCTTACGTTTACAATCATATTTTATTTTTATTAACTGACACTTGAAGCCACTTTAAATGATGTGAAATTTCTCATAAACCATAGGAAATGAGGAACAGTACTAAGAAGAGTATACAATGGTCTGGGAAATATAATTCTTGAGTTTCTTTTTCAACTCTTTTGAAGCAAGCAATGTTGTAATTTTACATAGGGCAGCTTTTTTTCCTATTCACTTATGTTTTAATGGTGTATAGAGGACAACATTTGAAAAGTGTTTGAGGTAAATATGTTAAAAGACCAAAGAATCCTAATATATGAAGTCTAATCTCCTAACAAGAAAGATGAGGCCTCTGGAAAAGGGGCTGGCCCAAGATGTTACAGCAAATCAATGGGACAGTGGCTGGCCCAGAATCTGGTCTCTGCTCGATGCCTGACTCTGTATACCATTACTCTGCCTCTCATGGTAACATGATGCTGAGTGTAAAAAAAATTGTTTTTTAATAAAACTTCATGGGAAACCTCGTGGACATCGTTTCACTGTAATATTCCATCAGTTTGTCTTGGTGTTGAATTATATTCACATTGCTCAATATTTTGAACACTAGAGGGTTCATGGGCAAACATTTTCAATTTAATTATGGTATCCAGTTTTATCTCTGTCAGGGGAAAAAAACAATATAAGTCTTTTAATCTGTAAAATCAAATTATGGTATTATCGACATGGCTGAAGGTAAAATAGGTTAAAAATTAATTGATTTGACCGAAAATATTAAGCAAATAATAGCACAGATAATTTACATATATGGTGAAATATGACTTGGCCTCCAGTGACCAAAGAATGGAAAGCTCTGAAGTCAGAAGATTCATAACTGGCTTTCTAACTTTGCCATGATCCTAGTGCTGAATGGTGTGTGTGTGTGAGGAGATGGGGGAGAGAGAGAAGAAGAGAGAGAAACAGAGAGATACAGTGACACAATAGAGGTTAATAACTGTTTTCCGTTACCTCCTGCCTACTGCACGATCTTAGCCTCCTTTAATAATTCACTCCAGCACAGTGTTTTTGTTGTTTCTTGTTGACTTATAACAAATGATGTTCATTTCCAGGTAGGAGTGGAGCCAGGTCCAGGACTCACATAAATTGAAGTTTTGTAGTCGGAGAACCAAATGGGAACTGAGATCAGAACTGTGCGGTGCCGTAATGAATTTGGGAGAATGTAATGTAACATGACTGACGTCAGAGTCAGAGTCGGAAAGAGAATGAGGATAAGCTTCTGGGATTTCCCAGGTTGTGAGCTTCGGATATTTTCTGCTTCTCCTTTTAAAGCACTCAACTGCCTTTGCTGAGAACTCTATCTACAAACAGTGTATTCCCCAGCAACAAGTGTCTCTTATATGGCCTCTTTTGGCATTTTATCTGGCACAGGTCAGCTGGCAGTAGTGGCAAAGGCCCCTGAACCTGGATGAAAAAGAATGTATTTTCCACTGCCAGTTATGAAATCTGTTTTCCATCAAAGTCCCTGGTGCTAGAGAACTAAATAAATACTTTCCCTTTTTGGCCATTATGCTACCTTATTTCTTTTATCTCCCATAGCACACACTTCAATGATTGGTGTATAGCAGGCACTCAATAAATATTTGTAGATGAGTGAATCGTTCAATTAAAAGAACAACAGATGCCTACCAAGTAGAACTCTGCAGATGTTCAAACAATGGCTTTGCTGACAGTCAATTAATTATGCCTTCTGACAATTCTAATGTCACTTCAAAGTCTGGAAGGAGATGATTATCTGTATGTTTTAGAGAAAGTTGTGGGGAAAGTTCAGGTTGGGGGAAAGAAGGGTGGTTTGGAGGGGAAAGGGGATTGAGTTCACAGTTATCTGTATTTGTGTATTTAAGATCAGAAAATGCATAATTAGCGCTTGTAGGTTCAGATCTCAGCTATACCATGTCTCAATACACAACCACAGTCAACCTACGACTTGAAACTCTCTTTTGCCATACACAGTGTGCGCCCCACCAGCTCTTCCTCTCCCAGGATACGAAGCTTGTTTCCATAGCTATAAGGCAAAGAATGTTTGATTATAAAGTTAAAAAAAAAATCTCTTTTCTACTTTTCGTTCTTTGATAAAGAGAATGGTGATGCCAATGCAACTGAATGAGTGGGTATCTGCTGTACGTATGAAGACAGTATGAAACACAAATCCTGGATGTCGCTTCCCAGCCTTGAAGGGGCCTCATATAAGAGAATGACCTTTCACAACTGGTTGCTATGGTAAACACATGTAAACATGGGGAAAGTATGTTTTTCTCAATGTGATGCCCTACCCATCTGACCCAATTAGATTAGAAGAAAATTGAGAAGGTTAAGAGATTGTCTTAGGAACTAAAGACCACAAAGGAAACCCTGTAGCGGGAAAAATGTGATCTAGAACTTAAAAAAGAAAATCCAGACTGTGTAACCTATCCACAGACCAATTTCAATCTTTAATCTTCACAGAAAATACACGCAAAAGAGCTCAAGTTCAAGGATATCAATTTAATTGTGACTGAAGTTCAACGAATGTAGCAACCATGTGTTACTGTACTTTAGCCACTCTCTAGTGCCTTTAAGTGATTTCAGAAAGGAATGAGAAAGTCTGAGTTACAATCCATGGCTCTGTCACTAAGTAGTTTGTGAACCTAGAAAACCCCCTTATTTTCACAATCCCTAAAAATGAGAGGATTTTCCTAGATAGTCTCTAAATTCCTTCTAGCTCTAATATTTTATGATTCCATAAGGTGTTAAATAAATATTGCCAAGTACATGAAGTGTTTTCCCTCTGTAGTTTACTATATACCATGTGCTGCCACAGTGGATATGGAATGTCTGGTCACAATTCTTATTCATAGGTTAATTAATGAAATATTAAATATCTTCTATATGCCAGGCATTTTTCTAGGACCAAAGATGGGGACATGGTGGTGTACGAAACAAAAACTGCCTTCCATCAGACTTACATTCTAGTGAGGCAGACCATCAATACTGCAAGTAAGTAATTTGATGAGTGTGAGAAAATAAAAAGGTAATGACAATCTCTTCTGTTCATTTATATTTGAAAATCAAGGAGATTGGGATAGGACTGTTACAAGTACATAGGCCATTATAAGATGTTTATTTCATTTTTATCATTTTAAAGGCAATGTGTTCTGAACCCAAGTTTGAATAAGGTGTAAAGTAACCAGGTCTGGGCTCACAGAAATAGCAGGCCCAACCTACTTCCTCAACTTTGTGAACAGCCCTGACAATCCTCTTCCTGCTAACAACTCATTTCTATTCTTTGTTCAGAAAGGAGATTTTGGCCATAGAGTTCAAAACACTCTTCAGCTGTATGACTTTGAACGAGTCATTTGGGCTTTAGTTTTCTGGAAAATGAAAGGTTGTCCTAGATAGTATCTAAGATTAAATTATTTTTTATGATACTATAAGCTGAGGTTTCCAAATCAATGCTCAAAAACACACTATGCAGCCAAATTAATTAAAAATTAATGTATACTAAGATAGAACACACAAGATGCTTAGGATGATAATTTATTTAGTGCTGTAATCATATATTGCCTGGGGCAAACATTTTACCAGAAATCACTACCACAAAAGGAAATATATCTAACACGTCTCATTAACTAGAAAACATTCTATTCCCACGACCCATAGATACCTTAAACAAAAAGCTGGAGAGAAGCAAAACCAAGAAATCCATTTTTTTTCCAAATCAATACCACCTTTTCTCTACACCACTTATTTTCTACTTATTCTTCCATTGTGGTTTTGGGGTTTTTAATTAATTAGGTCATTTTTCTGTGAAAATAAGATCCTTAAGGCCTTAGGTTCTATCTGTACTAAAGGCAGCTCCCAATTGGAATCACTTCGTAGTCTGTAATTGACAGGAGGACTTAGGAAAACATTTTCTTGACACAAAATTATAAAAACCATGAAATGCAAATAACTTAGCATCTGCCAGTTGAGACCCTCTAAAAACTTTTCAAAGTGTTCATATTGTTCCTTGTACCAACGAAGACGCTAAAACATAGACTATGTTCACTGATTTATCTCATAGTCTATGACCAATCCAGTAACATGGTGCTCAGAGAGTGTGATGGGCTGGAAGGAGAACAGAGTCTGGAGCCAGTAGGCCTGGGCCCCTGTGCACTTCCACTGCTTATGGGATCTACGGCTAGTAGGGGTGGTAGAGGGCTCTGAGGAGTGGGGAGCCCCTTAATCATTCAGGTCCTCTGTTTCCTCATATGCCAAATGGAAATAAACCTACTGTCTGCTTTGCAGGGCTGCTGTCTAGCTTAAATGATATAACAGGTACAAAAGTGCTTTGCAAAGCATTATATAAATGTCTATAATCTTGTAGTAATAATAAGCTGAGGTTATCACTAGAAATTAGATGCAAAAGCCTGATACCCAGGCAAGTTTTGATGCTTAAGACATTGAGTAGCAGAGTTGGACAGCACTTTCAAAATCTAATCTCATAGCCCATCGGATGCTTGAAAATCTATTATCGCTTCCCCAACAAGGAAGGGGTTGTTGGGTTTTGGCCTAGACTCTTCCAAGAAATTTCTTCTGTCTGTTAAAAAAGTTAGTTCATTATACCAAATGAAAATCTGCCAGCTTTCCCTCACTTGCCTTTGTTGCCAAGTTTGGAATAATACAAATCAAGTTTAATTCTTTTTCAACATGGCAGTTCACCAGCAGCATTCAGGGCTCCAGGTTTTCTTTCCTCCACACCTCCAACTGTACCTTAAATAGTGGTTTCCAGTTTTCTAAACATCTTAGTCCAAGTCCTGCAGAAATGCTCACTTATCCTTTGGTCTTACTAGTATAGAAGAGAAATAGATTATCTTCCCCATTGTTTGGGGAATTCTGCCTTTACTCAGGAACATTCACTGGACCTCCATTTTGTTCTCAATCAAGAATATACATACTACTAAGTATGGTGATGTGGTTTTATTAGTAAAATAATCACAGCACACACCCATCCATGCCTTTCTTCTCTTAAGGCTTAACACACGCCAGGTCCTCGCTGCCTCTTATCTTTCTATTTCCCCTAGAACAAACTTCTGGCTTTGCGCAAAGATTCTCAATATGCCTCACTAACAATACTCAAGAGATAAATCAAAAAAAATTTTTTTAGATAAATACCAAGTTCTGTGAAGACAATTACCTAGTGCTGTTCTAAAGACACAGGGATTCTTCAAATAGCTCACTAAACAATTTTAAGACTCACACACTTCATTTTTTAAGAACGAATAAGACAACACCATATAAACATTGCCAAGATAATTACAGCTTCATGCTTAAAAATAAGCTGGTAGATATTTTCAGTCCACCCTCATATATATTACATTATTCATTTCCAGTGATGCTGTATTCCAAGACTGTTGTCTTCTGCCTTAGGGTCTCACAGCCAGAACACCATTATTTTGGAGAGAACCACGCCACGGTCACAGACTAAGACATGTGGAACCACTCACCTACAGAAGCATGCTCTCTCTTTCAAAATGAATGAAAGCACAAGACTTGGAGGCTCTGGGTATACCAAGCAACATGGAGAACCCCTGGATAAATTCAGAGATGGCTCAAGGATATCTAGAGACAAACTCAACTTTTGTTTTTATATTTCCCCCACAAAACTATTTGAAAAATATAAGCCCCAGTGCTGGCCATTAGCCCTGTCAGCTCCCCAGTTTTCTACAGTGACACCTTTCTTCTCCATTAATTTTAACAGACTAATTTAAAATTTCTACCTCTCCAATCTTAGGTTCTAAACTTTGCCATAAATTATAATAATTTATAGTTCATCATCCCTTGTTCTTTCTATGTATCTGTCTCTGGAACGGGGAGTCTCCTCTAGGATAAACATAGTTTTCTAGTTGCCCAGGGAAACAGGTTGCTCCAAGATGCTAGCTAGCACTTGAACCAAGGCATTTGTTGCAAATGATCTGGGCTGAAGATCTGCTGCCTGATTAACTGAATTAGATGAGAATTTCTCCTATCTTCAACTGTCTTCTATATTTCCTCTCTCTTCCCTGCAGCATAGTTGAGGCCCATTCAAGTACACTATTGCCAACAGAAAGATACTTGGGAATCTGCTATAGCCAAAATTTAAGTCCAAGTAGATGGAAAACATTCACAGAAGAGAGGCTATCTTCCTTTCAAAATCTGGACTTACCATACTGCTCTATTATGATTCATCCTTTGTAAATTTACCATTTGCCTAATACTGCAATGCAACAGTTATAGTTTTTGATGAAAGATGGAAAAGGAAGGACCTGGAAACACTAAAACTAGCAACTTTTCAGAAGAAATCATTAAAAAAAAAGTCAGCTGAGGCTCAGTTGAAGGTTCCAGTTTGTAATATTTTACCAGGAGATGACTTGAGAAAACAAGATGAACTGTCGCTGTAGTGACCTGCCTTCGGTCAAGGTCAACAGAAGGGCCACAGTCAGCTAACACGGTTGATAAAGAGGTATTAGGTGTGCCGTCTCCCTACAGTACGCATCTGAGCCATGGCAAAAAGCCTATGCTTAGTGTCACATCAGTTAATTCAGGAGTTAAAGACAGTTAAACTACGTTGCTGGTGATGTTGAAGTCCAGGCTCCCAAACCTAAGGCCCTGGGAATGGGTGGTCTCTTACCTGAAGGCCATGACTTCAGAAGGAAAAGGACGACATGAGGCAGGAACAGCCAACCCTAGAAACAGCATATGCCTTTCTGTAATGGTAATGAATCAAAATGGACTTGAAATCAGAAGAATAAGTCCAAACCCTGAAACTTACTAGTTATGTGACCTTGAACAACTGAGCCTCTCAGAATCTCCATTTCCTCAACTGAAAAATGAAGACATCGTTGCCAGACCCATCAGTCAGACCACAGCTGTGAGTAAACTTTTTAAACTTGTAGAGCTTTAGGTAAATATCAGCTTCTGTCATCACCACCACAATGGTTATCATTGCACCAACAACAGAAAGTGTATGTGTCCAGTAGAAAACAAGGGACCAGATACGTGAGAAAGGAAAAATTTAAAGGTCCACTGTAGACATCAAAACAGGAAGACACAGGAATGACTCTCTACTCCTCCCATCCAAGAAGGGAGTCTTAAGATAATTCATTTGTGGCAGGATTCAGTACTTTGTGGGGAAAGGATATCCTGTGTAGCTGTGCAGTTATAGCATCTCTTGCTGTTCTGATCTGAAGCGATTCTGCCCTCCCCACAGTATCTCTATATCCATCTGTCATCTATCGCTTTCCCTTTCCTGTTTCAAAGTAAGTTGCTGACATAATGACACTTCACCCTAAATACTTCAACATTCTGTTTTTCAAAACAAGGATACTGTCCCATATAACCACAGTGCCATTAGCATACCCATAAAATTAACATTGATGTATTATCTAATATTTCATTCACATTTAAATTTCTCTAACCTTGCCCTAAATTCTTTAGTCTTTTTGATCCAATCAAGATGCATTTCTTGCATTTGAATGGCATGTCATTTTTATCTCCTTTAATCTTGAATAGTCTTATCTAACATTGACATTTCTGAAGAATTCAGGACAGATGTCTTGAAGAATGGCACCTCATCTGGATTTGTCTACTTCCTCATGGTTGGATTCAGGTTAAATATTTCAGTGAGACTATCACATAGGTGATGCTGTGTACTTTCTACTGCATCACTTCAGCTGGCACCTGTCAGTTCGTCCCATTATTGGCGATGCTAAGCTTCATCACTTGGATTAAGAAAGTTTCCACCAGACTCTCTCTTTGTGACGGTATCTTTACACTTTTGTACTTGAGTCACCTGTGATGTGATTTTTCGATACCCTCCTCATACTTGGAAGAACCATAATTATTATTCTTTGATTACAGAGAAAAACTGCTAAGAGTGATGGGAAACTCTATAATGAAAAACAAAACAAAACAACAAACAAATATATTCATGAATTATTCCACTTAAGAAAAAAAGAAAATAGGGGCTGCATGAAAACAAAGAAAAATAACAAAAAAACATGACCACAAAGGAGTCTACTCCTTTGACACCATTCATCTACATTTTATTCCTTCGTACTGACTGGTGCAGCTCATAGTCTAGTAGGAGATCTTTGACATGAAAGCATTTAGTGACCTTCAGCAAATCAGCTAGAGTATCAATGAAAATTCCAGTATTATTTTAAAAAATAATGAACATTCCAGCATTAAATAGGCAAAGTGACAGAAAAAGTAAGTAGCAATGGGGTTGAGGTGGGGCTGGGGACGTTAATGCAAGAGCGAGAAGTTCTTTTAGGGTGGCGAGTAGCTATGCTACTTCTAGCCTAGAGTAAGAACGAAGGTAAAATTCTGATGGAGAACAAGGGAGAACTCATTCATCTCTCCGGGGTCAGGCCCTCCTATGGCGAACACACTGATATATATACCTTCCTTCCCTCTTCTTCAGGCAGATTTAACTCTGTCTTCTCTGCTCACCGAGTGTCTCAGGCAGACCCAAAACTGCTCTGCATCCCTTGCTGCACTGACATCCCTTCCATGCCTGCCTCTCTCCTGTCCTTCCCAGGAACTTGTGAATTCCTCAGGACACAGGTTCTGTATCTGGGCGTTCCCTGCACCCAGCACAGTGGCAGGCATGCTCAGGAAATGTTTAATGTTTAAAGAGTGAAATAGCAAATGATAGTTCTGTTAACTCATCCTTTTGCTTCCTGCTTTTACCTAGCCCGTAAGAGTCAGAGCTGGCATTCGAACTAAGGCATTCTGGCTCTGGAGCCCACATTCTTAACCACATTTCCTGCAACCGTCCCATAACCTTTGATCTCAACATGTAGGGCTCATTATACAAGATAAAGTCCTTAGTCTTTAGGCCTTAAAAGACTTCTCCACACTGGCCCTAACCTATCTCTCCAACTTTGTCTCCCAGTATTTATTTGTTCCTCCCACATGGGTGCTTCACTCCAATGAATTTATTCCCTATTATGTTAAAATTCTACTCATCAGAAATGACATCACTTCGCTACTCTCATCCCGCTTCCGAATCTCTATTACCATAATTTTAAAAACAACTCAAAGACTATCCACTCCATAACCACTTCTCCATTCCTGTCTCGGAATGTCCTCTCTCCTTTTTCTGAATTCTCAAAAGACTTTGGCTGGACAGAGATTAAGTTACTTGCCACTTTCTGTCTTGTGTTGTGATTAGATGCAATCACACTGCACCTATCCTCTATCAGACTATAAGAACCTTTAAAGGTACAACCCAGGTCTACCTATCCCCACGTGCCTCCAACACCTACCTAGCAGAGTAGCCTGCACATAGTAGGTCCTTGGCGAATGTTGTCCATATAAAGTGATTTTCCTTAAATAATCCTGGCCTTAACTCATATTTTGTTCATTCTATCCACTTAGAAGAGAACACCCTTCTCTTATTTTCTATTTCCTCCATAAAACCTTTTCTAAATACCCAGACTAAACTTTGGAAGTGATGGATATGTTTATTACCTGGATTGTGATGATGGCAATATAAGTATATACATACATCCAAACCCACCAAATTGTTTGCATTAATTATATGTAGCTCTTTGTGTGCCTCAATAAAGCCGTGGAAAAAGCTTTCAGATGGAAAAAAAAATGTGTAGACCTAGAGTTTGGATTCTAATCCAGTCCTTCAATTTATTAGCTGTTAATACTGGTCAGATTACTTAACGTTTCTGTGCCTTGATTTCCTAACCTGGAAATAATAATAGCACTTACTTTACAGGGTTACAGTCTTTTCTGGAAGGATGAAATGAGTTAATTCCTATAAAGTACACACTGTATAATTGTGCCGCCATATTGTAATCACTCAATGAAAGTTAATCATTATTCCACATTCTCTCTCATGGTTTGTAATACTCATTTGGCAATGATTATTTACCAACTGGTGACATATGTTCTATTTTTGCTGAGAACTTAAGTTTAAATCAAGTATTATTAATGGGTTTTTAATGGGCATATCTTGTCTTCTTAAGTAAAGCATGGGATACCTTAGGTTACTGAGCATATTCTACATGCCAAGAACTTAGTTAAGTGCTTTCCATAAATATTTCATTCAATGCTCACAGCAACAGTATAAACTAGCCATTATTTCCATATTATAGATAAAACAAAACAAAAATATAGAGAGAGTAAGCAATTTAAGTTGTCTAAGCTAGTGAGTTGTAGAGCTAGGACTGTGTTTGAAGGCAAAGATAATACTTAATTATATCTGTTTCCCAGAATGCTTAATAATGTTCATTAACACAATTACTATCTACATTCGATGCTTTTTATTGCTATCTACTTTGTGGCTATGATAATTGAAGCATATATGTTTGGTATGTTAGCTTTTTGTTTTTAATACACCTTAATACAGAAACCTTATTCAATTTTAATATACTTTTTTAAAAAGTTATCTTAGGCTCCAATATATGCCCATCTTCATGTCAATGACAAGCCAATGATATACTTTTCGTATATTTTAATATAATTAGATACTTTTTTTCTTACTATTCTCCATGCATTTTTGCTCACATTTAGCTTTTGTCATACCCTCCGGATTAATGTTGCTTCCAGACACACTAGACAGACTAGAGAATACTTGCTCTTCATCTTTGATTTACCAAGATGGGAAATGGGGCTGAGGCAGATAAAGAATGCGCCAATATTGCTTAGCTGGTGAAAGGCAGAAAAGGAACTAGAACCAGGATTCTTTATCCCCACTCTTGTGTTCTTTCAGCTAAGCTACCCTGTCTTCTGCATACAAATAAATGTCATGGCTTTCATATTTTAACCCAGTCCATTTACGGTGTGGCCTTGGACTAGCACCATCAGTTTACCCATCATTATCCGTCATATCCCCAAATGGGAAGCAGTGGGAAAACATGAAAATAGGAAATATTAGAAAAAGTTAAAGTTCTGTGCAATTTTTCCACCTCTGTGCCTTTGCTCCCACTGCTTCCCAAATGTAATATCCTTTCTCTCCACGTCCTTAAAGCAGTGCTGCTCGGAATGCGGTCCACAGATGCTTATCTAAGAACAACTTCACACTCTGACGAGACAAATACAGAAACAGACAGTGTTTAAAAAATAGCATAGTAATCTGATTGAGTAATTTATTCCTGTTAAATCTAGTCAGGATAAAACTCAGCCTTCCATTTTGTATTTTTTATTTCATTTTCTTAGTAACTAACTATAATTGTACTCTGTGGAAATACTGGTCTTCAACAGCTTAGGGAGGAAACAGAACATTCGAAAGGCACTGCTTTAAAGGGTCCAGGTTCAAGAACCACTAATTCTTCTCCAAAGCATCCTGATGCTCTTGATGAATGGAGCTTTTACAGTTTTAAACACTTGACCTAAGCCTCTCTTATGCCTCTTATAACTTTCCACCTAGATCATGTGTTTGTGTGTTTTTCTTATCTTTCTTATATTCTTCTTATCTTTTCTGAATAATTACAGCCTCCCTGAGGACAGGTTATATATCTTTCACACCTCATAACTGGCATATAATTCATAAACTCACATTACAGAAATGGACTGGATGGATTAACCACTGATAATTATTCACAGGTTTGAAGAGGGGAGAATTTGAAAAAAAAAGATACAAAAGGAACATTTTTCCCTGAACTTGAATTGGGAATGGATTGAGAACAGAGTTTAGATAGTACCCAATTCCACATTTTGTAAATAAATATTTAGATCAGTGAGAGACCTGAGCCCACACAGAAACCATTTTCCTGCTCAGTGAGAAGCTAGTAAATTGTCAAAAGTTAATTTTTTAAGTCAAATTTGTATCTTAAGAAACTCGACATCGCCCTACCATTTCAGTACAAGCCATGCAGACACATTTATGGCAGTCTCTCAGAGCCACGGCCGGAACACTCAGGTGTGAGCGCATGCGGGCCACCTCCAGCGCGTCCAGACTCCGGTCCTTTACCAGTGGAGCTGATAACCCTCCTAGTGACTGATTACGGAAAATACAACAGCACCTTTACTCGGAAAGTCGGCTCCAGACCCCACTCACCAAAGTATTCATCGGCGGGTGGATTTTCCATGTCGTACAGCATCTTCTTGGTCAGGTGCTCAAGCTCATCTTCAGGGCGGAATGAGGGGGGTGCCGCCGGAGGCCCCAGGGACCCTGTCTGTCCACCCTGAAAGGCAGAAAACAAGAGTCCTTTAAGTGCAAGCTAGACATCAACCAAGGCAATCAAGCATGTTTGCACGGTAGAGGGGCAAGCGCTGGACGTGGCTGTTAGGAGGCCTGGGATTAAAATTGGTTTTATCAGCTGCTCAGTGTCTGACCTTGGAGGCACCGCCTTATTCACTTGCTTTATCCAAATGAGCCATCTATTGGGCTTTAGAAATCCATGTTTACAAAGAACGGGACTCTATTTCATTCAACACTGCTAAGCAGTGACTATGAGCCAGTTGCATATTTATTAAAAAAAAAAGATGCAGGAGACATAAAAAATAGAGCTGCATGCTGGCATCTGAAGAATCATTACCTCAATCTACTTCATTGCGGGATAAAGAAATTGACACCCAAAAAAATCAGGGCAGGGCTAATTATGATAAAGCCAGGATAAGAGCCCATCCTAGAGTCACTTATGTATTTTATAAACATTAAATGTTAAACTCCTCTAAACTGCAAATAATGCCTGCCCTATAGAGTTAGTGTGAGGGTTAAAAATGTTCTCAAATCATTCATATTTCTTTTGTTTACTTGTTTATCTGCACGTTCTTACAGCGTCTATTTTGTGTACCTTCTGCAAGCATCAGGGAAGAATACAAAGATGTATTAGAGACAGTCTTTGCCTTTGAAAGGCCTAGAGTCTAGTAGGGGTGAGAAATGTACACAAGTGATTAATTATAAAAAGCACACTCTATTGGTGGGAGTGTATGCAGATATGGACATTGGAGGGGTGATTCCTAGTATTATTAAACTTCAGATTGCTCTTATATGCTATCCACTTTCAGGAAAATGTTACAGAAATACTCAAATAAGAACATAAAATTATTTGTGGATATGCATTGTGATAGTGGCATTGTGGTTGGAGACAGATTTAGCTTAGGTGAGTTTGTGAACCTTTCAGAGCTTCAGATTCCTTCCTGTAAAGCGGGCTTGCCAATGCTACCCCATAGTCTTTGTGAGAATACAATGAGATAGTTTGCATTTCACACCATATACAGCTTAACTACTTTAAAGCCATGGTAACAAAGGGTCTCTGGATCTCCCAACCTGCCTCTGAGGGAGGGGACTATTTTAGTTCAGGTGACAACACTGAAGATGAGATGGGAAAAGCATTTACATCCTTTTTTGCACGTTTGCAATTAAGAAAGATCGTGAGCCCCGTATTTGTTGTCATCTGATTCCAAATTCCATGCATTTTTTTCCAACCAAGCATTGCTTTCCATAGACTAAGTGTTAGAAAAGTCTGAAATATTTATAGTATTAGCTGTTTTAATTTAAATTAACTAGTAAAGAAAATCTGACAACTCCTGCTTCCAGGGTTAGGGTGAATCCTCAGGGAATGGACACAAATTTATCACTGTTTGGCCCTAATACCTGCTTGCTTCCCTTTTAGGCATAAACATAGGCAGCAAGAAAGCCAAGTCTGTCCTCTGTAAATCTAAAAGACAGTAATTCAGATTCTACCCTGAGCACCTACATTTCAAGCAGAGGTCTAATTTCAAAGCACTTACCTTGTCAGTATTCCACAGATTTTAAGAAAAAAATTTGTATATCATTCCTTTTATTCTACAAATACTCCCTCCCATTTGCTTGTGATACTTTCTGAAATAACACATTTGGAAAGGCTCTTTTCTTTTAGATTCTAATCTCACATAACACTGATCTTGGATTCCTACTATTTCTTATGAATAAAGACCCCAAGAGATCACCTCTTCCAGTGTTTCTGGGCCTTATTTGGCTAGAGAAGTCTCCCCACCTCCCACTTCTGGTGCGTAATACTTAACACGTGTGGAATCGACAGCGGTGAAAAATAGGCTCTTTCCAGTTGTCTCTCTCACCTGGGAAGATATAACCCAGGACTTTCTTCCGGGTTCAAGCTCGTAAACAGTAGTTTAATACTTTTCTCACTGGGATGATGAGATCTCTTTCAATTCTCTCTCCCAGGAGTTCTTAAGACTCAATACATCCTAAGAAAAATTAGTAAGTGTGTCCAATTCATTGTTTAATAAGCAGCTTCTAAAATTGTGTCTGGGCAATAGAACACGACTGAAAATTTGTTAGTGGGGGTGGGAGAGGGTTGGCATGGGATGCTGTATGTTACTTTGTTTTTTTCTTTTTATTTCTTCAAAGGTAGAAATGTGAATAGAAGCAGCAATGTATTCATTGTGACAAAATAATAATTCCTTGTATCCGTATGACCCTTTTCAAGGTGCCAGCTTTCATATATGTGTTATCACGAATATTTATACAACAGCCCTGGACAATATATACTCTTATTTTATGGATGAGGAAAGTGAGGCTCAGAGAAGATGAGGAGCCACTCTGTGTGAAGTCCCAGCCCTGAAGGACGGCGGAGCCCTGACTGAGATGAGACCGGATGTGCTGAGTTGGGCGTGTTTTGCTCCACTTCGATGCCTCTCCAGGTTCCCATGCTATTGCCTCCAAGCCCACTAGCTCTATTATTCTGTAGTAATTTGGATTTTAATCTACTGACCATATTATCTATGCAAAGATTTTTTTTTTCTCAGAGTGGAGGCTTACTGCTAAATAGTGAAACAAAACCACTGCAAAACAAATAAAAACATAGCCTCTAGCCTTTTCTAAGAAAAAGACATTCTTATAAGTATCAGTATTCATCACTAATATGTGTGTTCTTTGAAATACCTGACCCCTACTAAAGGCAAAAAACATTATATGACCCAAAGGTCAGTTATTGAGAAATAAATTTCAGAGAACTCCTTCAAAATTCTCTTAACACACCTTTCCTTAGGAAATGCCAAGCACTAAGCAATACCATTATAACGTCAAATTATTCAGGATTTCTGCTCCCGACTACTCAGCTTAGGAAGAAAGAGATACGAAAACAGACAATTACAACAAAGTGCACATACTAAAACACAGGTGTGATCCAGGGTTCTGTGATGGGAGAAACGAACAGAAAGGAGGTGACCACTTAGTGTGATACTAAAGGATAAACTGGATTTCACCAGAAGAAAGGAAAGAGAGAAAGAGAGAAAGAGAGAAAGAGAGAGAGAGAGAAAGAGAGAGAGAGAGAAAGAAAGAAAGAAAGAAAGAAAGAAAGAAAGAAAGAAAGAAAGAAAGAAAGAAAGAAAGAAAGAAAGAAAGAAAAGAAGAAAGAAAAGAAGAAAGAAAGAAAGAAAAGCCATTCCAAGAACATTATGTATAAAGGAACAGGTGGGTTAGCAAATATGTGAAGAAACAGAGGAGGAATGGAGCTAGGATGAGGCTAGAAAAATGAGCTGTGGTCAAAGTCAGGACTGTTTTAGGCAACAGAGAATCATTAGGAGATTTAAACATGGTGGGCTGACTTTACTAAAGTCATGCTTCTGAAATGTGACTGCTGGCAAACATCTTAACACCAAAGCCAACGATGCCTTAAAAAATGCAACCAGACGTCATGGTATTTCTGAGCAATTTAATGGCTAATATGCTTTAAAAGGACTGATGTTTACTAAGTGAGGCAGAGACTGCTAACTGCTCGCCAAAATTTGTTTCTTCCCTCTTCTGAGCACATAGCTAGAGTACATTTTCCATTCTCCCCTGGAGTTAGATGCGGCCATAGGCGGCACAAGAAGGAAGGAGCTTACGCTGTGGAGGCGAGCAATCCACTGACCAGCTGGCCTGTCTCTTACTGAAAGGAGCCTGGGAAGAAATATGCTCAGAGATTAATGGTTGAAAGTGATAGTGATGTGACAGAGGTTTAAATTCTTTTTTAAAAAATATTTTCCTTTCTCTACAATGAAGATATTTCCTCAGATGTGAAATATATATATATATATATATATATATATATATATATATATTTTTTTTTTTTTTTTCTCCCTCTGACATGAAAGTGTCAGGAAACAAATGTCCTGGTATCTACAATAGCTTCTCTCTGCCATGGTTCTTTTCTTGATAGGGACCCAACTGATTATCATCGTAGGGGAGGCTTAATATGAGTACTGCGGCCAACTTTGGGCCTAGGGCCCTGGTCAAGGTTATGGGCGAGACTGCACCAAAGTGAGGACGGTCCCCTTAAATGAAATGCACACGGACAGAACCTGCTTGGTGAGCGAGAGCACTCCACCCAGTTAAGAAGGACGCAAGAAACAATACCTGTCATGTGTTGGAAGTGCTGTGTGAACTCCTACATCCGAACCCCTGGGCACCTACAAGAGGCCGCTTCATCTCTCCGATCCTAGTTCTGCTTTTAACTTGTCCAGTAATTGTGATCAAATCATTTCTATTCCCTGAGCCTCGGTATCTCTATGTGCAAAATAGCGTTTTCAAAGACTCCTTTGACTCTGCTCTGTCACAGTTTTGTGCCCATAATAGGCAAGACACATATCATTACAGGTATTTGTAGTGAAATCACAGATATTCATATTTATGAATACTTTGTAGTTTACAGAAACAGACACCCACTGAGTAAGTGGAAACCTCATTACTACAGAGATTTCCATTTACAGGAGAACTCAGACCACTTGTCAGCACCCCCTGAAACAATCTAGAACCTCATTCAGCACTCCGAGTCTGAGCAAGCAGCGGGCAGGTCACAGGTTTTCTGCAGCCCGCTGAACTTTCACTACATGTGGGGCATGAAGTCAAGAACACACAAAGGTTAACCCCCCTTCCCGACCACTGCCCCTCTGTGGCTGGAGAAAGGAGAATTCCGTCCCTCCTGAAGAGAAAAGGCAGCGTGGTAAACAGCCTGCACGAAAGATGCTAACAGCGAAGACCCCCAGGAAAACACCCCCCACCTGGAATCTTTGCCACCACCTGTTTAACTACGGAAAGGTGTGTGCTAAGGCTCCGTTTCACAAAATGGCTGCCCAACCTGTCATCACATCAGCCTCCTGGGTGACTCTGCTCCTGACCTCAGCGTGGCTCATTTTCCTCCCGGAGTCCTTATCCGCGGTTGATTTCCTAGCTGCATAGTGCCAGGTAACTTGAACTTAGTGCGAATCTGAACCTTACCAGAAAAGCACCGCCCAGGCAGATGAAACACCAGGAGAAGGCAGCCAAGATATTCAGAGAGATTACGTGATAATGAATACTCTACCACTCTGGGTACCAGAGCTGCTCATTTTTCTTGTCCATTTGCGATGATGTACAAGAGGTTCCTTCTCTCAGAGGGAAAATAACTTCAATTATGTGTTCTTGAAAAAAAAGAAACATTGAAATTATCTTCTTTCAAAAGGTAGAATTAGCCCCATTTTGGAGCTGAAAGCCTGCCAGAAAAAATATATTTCTGATATTTTCGTCCTTTTTTTTCTTCCCCTATTTAACGGTGTCAAGTTTGGAGTCTGCAACTTCCTGAGGCTGCTTCTACTTTCTGACTCTAACTGAATTATCACCTTCTACGCATAACGTCTCACTGGGTAGTGGAAGGAGCCCCACCTCAGGCCAAGGGCAGAAGATTTGCTGGACACCTGGCCCACTTCACGTGTAAAGCAATGAGTCACAGACAAGGAAGCGCGGAGGAGAACCACCTATTAACAATCAGAAACCCACAAATGAACATTCCTCTCCCAGGTTCATGGGAGCAGAAAGCCATGCTCTTAGTTCTTCTACTGCTAAGGTCCCTTTTCTTGGAGAATGAATGGTATGGGCACAACGAAGACCACCCAGAAAATATGACGTTAAAATTTGATTCTAGCTTGGAAATCCATTCCAGTTAGTCTTCAACTTTCAAAAGCTTGATTTTTCACAACTTCTTTTTCATATTTGTTTTCTCATGCCATGCACTGATGCCCCTAAATCACTTTTCGCAGGCCAGATGTGGAGTCATAGCCAAGGACTAACGATTCTGAATTGTGACATGGTGCAGCTGCAGGACGTCACTGCAGCCAGGGAAGTATGGGTGCCCACCAAGAGGAGGTGGTGTCTGCACACCAGGGCGTGACAGTGATGCGGGCTGAGCTGAGAGAAAGTGGCCTCCCTCCGCACCCACCGCTCTCAGTCCCCAAGCATCAGGGAAGCCTCAAGAGTGCCCTGGCCTGGACCATGCTTGCTCCTAAGCCTGATGTCTAGGTGCCATCTCAGTTCCCTGAGGGCTTGATTCTCTTTTACTGTTTATCGCATCTATAACTGGAAGATAATAATATCTAATTCATAGGAAGAATCTTTCTAAAATATCAAACATCAAATAAATGACAGTTACAACCACCAGGCAGGACACCTTACAAAGCACCAACAAAGATGATTTTCTTCTTGGAAGTGGCATGTCTGCAGAGCGATAGTGTCTCTCCAGTAAATCATCATTCTTCTATTTGCTGATCCGGTACTTCAGTCTAATCTATTTGAATTTCACATTAATTGTAAAATTACAATTTTTGTAAAAGAGATGTAATTACTCTAAGTTCTTTTAACTAGAAACCTTCAAATGCATGACATTTGGGGAATATGTGCTTTGCTGGCTCCTCAAATCGCTATACTCTCTACGCCGTAGCCTTTGGTGCCAAAGACGAATGGTGAAGCAGAGCTCATGTTTGGTTATTAAGAGCGAAGCAGCCTCCCTTATGCGTTCCTGCCTAGATGAGCTCCAGGCAAAAAACGGCACAACTGCAGGTGCTCTCCCACCTGGGAGGCAGGTAGGGAAGGTGAGAAGAAGGAGCCCCAGGTCCTCAGGGTCAGGGAGAAGCCAGAGCAAAGATCTCTCGCCAGCCTACATCCAAGTTCTCAGTTCACGGCTGCTCCTCTCCATATTCCCATATTCTCTGTGGTCTCCACACTTTAAGAAGGCAAACCCTCCTGAAAGGAGAAAGCCAGTGGCCTCTGTGGCAGGTGATAAGATCTCTATCAATTTGCTCCCGTCCTATACACCACCTTACATGATTCCTACACAAGGCTAAAAGAAGCTGTTTCCATCACACTACAGCTAAAACCTACATGCATTTCTTTCCCCCATTAATTAGGCTTTATGTGTGTTACACACAAGGGATTTGATATAACAAAGGCAAGACGATGATAAGACATTATTTCCATTGGCAGCCTTCACCTCAACAAGGCTCAAGACACAAAAGTTTGATGAATGGGATGAAATGTTCATGGCTGTGTTTTCAAAGTAAACCCAGGTCTTGGTCTTGGCTATGCCCTACTAGTACTTGGCAGCGACTTCCGCTGATAAGACATCTTTGTTCGGTTGCCTGGAATGATGCAAAAGGACAGCTGCTCCAACACTGGGAAGAAAGGTGTTACCACACTGCACTGCTTTCCATACTTTGTCCTGTGGAAAAGCTATCCTCAACCAGACATCCTCACATTTCTCTACCAGGGCTCCAGCCCCCACCATGGCTCTAATTCACTGGGTTCAAAATGAGGTTTTACCAATTCCTTATTGTTAGATATTTTGATCATCTCACAATTCTGGTTATTATGTAAAACCCAGGAGGACATTAAAATAATACTAGTCGATAACTACAAGAGTATATAAGTACATATCTAAGAGAGCTGGTGTGTATGTCTGTGGAGGTATAAAAAGCCAGATACTAGAAGGAAATATACCAAAATGTTAAGAGTTCATGTTAGGGCCATGGGCATACAAGCAAGTTCATTTTTTTCTCTTCAATTTTTAAATCGTCTAAATAGAATATAATAAAACATGAATGGCTCTTAGAAAATAACAACTACATAAAACATAGGATTTCAGTCTTTTCTTTAGTATTTTCAGATACGAAGCCAGAAGAAAATGAACAACCTAAAGTGGGGACAATTTGTCCAAAAAAATACAGACACCTAGATTTTTCAGTCTGATATGCACAGAAACACTTTCCTACTATACAAGCTGTTTCTATCTAAGTGGGCTTGACAGATGCCTGAACGTGACACAAGACACTGAAATAACATGCAAATCAGTTTTCGGTTTTAATATGCAAATATGACGCTTGGCACATCACTTTCCATGGCTGAGGTAAATTTCTGTTTTTGAGATTTTCGTGGGAAATGCATGCCGGCAAACAAATGGTTAACTCCCCATATTTCACCTAACATGAGGTGGTTTTCATTTGAGTCAGAAAGGTTCTTGCTCAGCGATCCAAGGCACTTTGGATGCTAAGAAAGGGCATGTGTTTTGTTCAGTAACAATGCCACCCGCAGCAAACAAGTCCGCCCTCTGACAGATGCGCTGATCACACTGGATTTCTGCTCCTCGGTGGGGAGGCAGGCAGCGTCTCCGTGGGAATAACGGAGAAAAGGTTTTTTGTTTGACCTGTGAAGATCAAATCAAAGTAGCGCAACACGGTGGGAAGACAAGCCTCTGGAGACAGAAGAGGAAGGCGTCGAAAGTCCTTGCTCCCGGGTGTTGGAACAGTGTGGAAAACTGCGGCCTTGGTGACACCTAAGTTAAATCAGCCACAAGCACTAGAAATTGGGTATTATGGCAGTCAACAAGTTAATGAGATATATTCAATACCCCAATTACTGGAACTAAAATTCCAGTTCAAGGAACTTATAATCCAGTGAAGAAATCAAGGTATTTCTCCCCATGTAGGGGGAGAAATAAAGCATGAAAACTGATCGTTGACAGTTCAACATGGCTCAGAGCGTAGGCTCTCGGGGCTACCTGCTTGGGTTTAAATCCTACATCCACTAATTCAAATTGTGTGACTCAGGGAAAGATGCTTCCTTTTACTAAATATTAGTTGCCTAAACCATAAAGTGGGGTCACTAGGACTGACCTCATGAATAAAGAGATGGACTATGTCAGTCATTTACTGCCTGCGCTGATTAAGAACATTTACTTATCCTTAAAGATCTGTCATACTGTGATAGACATCACATGATCCACATCAATGGATGATACAGATTTAGACAGTAGACTGGAGCCTATCAAAAACATGCTGGTGGGATAAGGGCAGGGTGGCTTAGGACTTGAAGGAAAGGAAGAAAAGCCTTCACATTTCCATGCTCCTCTACAGGCCACAAGTGTGTGTGCAACACTCACGCTACATTTCACTGAATACTTTCCAAAGCAGGAATGTGTTTTTTGTACAAAGAGACAAAGCAAGTTAGTTATTTGTTAAGTGACGATGTTAGGTAGCTTTGTGGAAATCACACCCATAGGCAGCGGCAGAGCCAGGAGTTAAAACATGAGTCTTCCGATCCAAGCTCAGTGTTTTTCCACTAATTTCCAGCTGCCTCTATATATTCATTTAGAAATATGAAACTTACATGATCTGTCATAAAGGTTAATCAAGACAGTCAACCTCACTGATTAAAGCATGATGCTAATTACACCAGAGGTTGGAGACCAATGTGG
Organism: Vicugna pacos; assembly: GCF_048564905.1. Lineage (NCBI taxonomy): Eukaryota > Metazoa > Chordata > Mammalia > Artiodactyla > Camelidae > Vicugna > Vicugna pacos. The sequence continues at coordinate 56,483,910 of NC_132987.1, read as the reverse complement.
TCCCATTTACTTTCAGAAACACTGATTGTGGTGTAATGGAGAAAGTGTGGGCTTCGGAAGCAGAAAAAAAGCTGGTTCAAATGCCAAGTTATATGACTTGTTTTGCATAACATTTCACAAGTTTTTTAAAACTTGTCTTAGCATAAATGTCTCCATCAGTAAATGGGGTCGGGGGCAGGCAGGGAAGTGGGGGTGCTTCCATTCCAGGGCCATGTGAGTCATACCTGAGATGGTACGTAGCATGTGCTAATATTTAATAGGGGCTCATGACCTGTACTAAATGCTCATAAGCAGTCTGTCAAATCTGAGCTACGGAGGCCTTTCAAATGTGGCAGGAAGGTGGATGAGGGAACATGAATGACTCAGTGTTGTTCATCGGCACTGCGGCAGAGGGGAAGAAAGCGCGTGCTCTGATACTGACTCTAAAGGCCAAAAGCATTTAATGTTTCTAACTGAGCAGCAACCTTGATTCAAACAACAGTGATTCTATTGAAGGACTATCCCTTTCCCTACACTCTGAAAGGTAGAAACACACAGGTGTTTAATTTATTGATTGAGCTCTGGTTTATGAGACTGAAAACTAAGGTAGACTGAGGGTTTAGCAGGGGCCAGACAATGTTCAAAATGTTACGTTAACTCACTTCATCACCACAGCAACCCCATCCGATTGCACAGTCTGATTTTACAAATGAGAAAACGGAGGCACAGAGATCACCTTGCCAGCAGCTGAGAACTTGGAGTTTGAATCTAGTCGTCAGCTCTAGAAAGTGCAAGCTTAACCATCACACAAACCACCTCAGCATCTCAGCCCACTTACCTTTTTTTCAGTGGAATTTTATGACTTATCTCCTTATGTTTAGGAGAATTTAACCCTGTATGATAAATCTTGAGCTACCAAAGGAAACTTCCGTAGTGACCAGTACTACATTTTATGACATGATTTCACCTGTGTAGAAACATGGCAACCAAGAAAACAACAAACACCCTGGGTAATTCTAACACAGGTCGACAGAATTGACACAGACAAGACTGAGAGCGACATGGCCATTTTTGATGTCCTCACTCATGATTCAGCAAGAGAATTAGAACTTCTCTTCCAAAGACTGCTTCCTTTATCCATATCCATATCCATATCCATATCCATATCCATATGAGCTGGAGGGAAAATGCTAAATCTTAAACGGGTAAAAGGAAATAATATATAGCACCGTGCTAGAGGTGGGCAGAGGGAAAGTCACATAAAGGGACACCAATACTCTAATATTAAAAGCTAAAAGATAGTACCACTTCCTAGTGACCGAAGTAATCTTTTTTTTTTTTTCCTTGCTGGGTTACAGCATAGGCATGAATAAAATACTATGAAATATTCTGTTCTGCAAAAACTTGGGCTCCACCAACATGTGCTACCCCGTCGTCTATCTGGGAGGTAACTGTAGATCCTTGCACTCTCCGAGCATTTCAAAAACAAAAGACATATTGGAGATCATTCAGTGGTAGAGGAATCCCTTCATTTATAATGAGGAAACTGAGAGTCAAGGAGGGGAACTGAGTTGTCCCAGGTCACCAAGGAAAATGAGAGGCAGAATCAAGAAGAAGGGCTCAGATCAGGAAAGTAGGGTTATTTTGAAACGAGAGAGTTCTTTTCCCACTAGGAAAGAGTCACTCAGAACAGTGATGCATCCTCGATGCCCTACAAAGTATGTTTGTTCTTGGCAGAACTTTGGGAGCCCTCATCTGCATTGAGGCAGCATTCTGAGATCCCGAGATGGAAGCTGCTGTAAAGCGAAAATCAGGGCTGTTATTCTCGGCGAGCCTACACAGACTGACAACAGCTGGCACGAACAGATGTGGTCCACAGAGGAGTCTGCTGGCTGTGCTGGTGCCGTCCCCGGGCCGGTCTCCTGTTCGACTTAACAAAGGCTGTTTCTCCTCACGTGACGCAGACTCCTTGAGCCACTTCTTGTTACAGGTGAGCCCAGAGTCCTAGCCAAGCTGGCCTCAATCTCTCCCTTCTCTTTTTGTCTTATTTGTTGTTTCTTAAGGACACACATGTCTTTCAGAAAGAACTACTTCTTTCTGGTGAGAATTTTCTTGACCCAAGACCTGATGCAATGCCTGGGGATTACAACAGTAACACCCATGGAGTCACCACTCTGTACCTGATTTATCTCCTTGAACCTCTGAAATAATCCAGGGACAAGAGTACTGTGGCTATCTCACTTGACAGATGAGGAAACAGACACAGAGAACCGACAGGGCTGGCTGCAAGTCACGGAGCTGGATTTGTGCTCAGCCACACTGACTCTACAAACCGCCCCCCAAGTTCTAGTAACTGGAGATTGAGACCCGGAAGGATGGGCTCAAAAGTGCCACTCGAATAAGAAAGACGTAGGTTTGATATAATTAAGTGCCACAAACCCACAAAGGGTTATTGTTATCACACCACCACGAACATCATCAAACTCTGTATGTTTCACCATCTCTGTCGTTCTACCCTCGGTAATAGGCAGAAAGCAAGTTATTACTGGCTGTGTTCTTTTTCTAATCAAGAGGTGCATTGCAGTGACTGACCGGGGCCATTCAGCAGGGCCTCGAACTTTCTGACGATGCTTAATGTTACGGACTCAGCTTACAAGCCTCCAAACTCAGGCCAACATCACTCCCTGAAATGTTTGCTTTTGGCTGATCTTTAAAAAAAAAAAATTGCTATTGTGAGAGGCTGAAGAAAATGAGCATCGAGGTGGCTGTGATTGTTTCTGATGCTAACAGCTCAGTGCTTAGAGCAAGGTCAGGACAGAGAAACATGGGTGCCCTGGGGTTTTGCTGCCAGGGCTGTGCCGATCCAGCAGAGATGAGAATCATGAGGGAAGCTGTTTATTTATTTACTTGCTTGTTTTCCAGGTTCCACAGAGGGATGTGCTGTCTTTATATAAAGCTTGGTTGTACATTTTCAGGAGTCCCCTCCATTTGCCCCTTTGTATCTCTGTCCTAAACCATGGATGTGAAACACTGTCACACAAAGTCCACATCACCATAAAAACCAGACTGGAAAACCTCAGTGTGCTTTACTGTCTCTGGAGCTCAATCTGCAGTCTCAGATAGTAACTAGGAGTCAAGAGTTACTCACCCCAACTAAGAAATATAAACAGGAAGCAAGGGCAGAGCAGCCTGGTGGTGGGGAGTTTTAGATCCCACTTTGCCATCAACGTGCTGAGTGCAATCTAGATAGTAATTTCTCCTCTCTGGGTCTGGTCCCCTCCAGTGGGGATATTCCTCAATCTCCTAACGCATATGTTCCTTGTGGCAAACAAAGGGGGAAAGAGAAGTAAAATTACTCGAGTAATTTGGGAACAGAACAAGCATAAAGGAAACACACAAATTCTCTTTATCCTCCTCCTCTTCATCATCATCACAGCAAGGATTCTTTAAGCCAGTCAATAAATCGATGCTTCAATGCACCTCATCCCCCACTCCCCTGCTTAGGCAGTTCCTCCTACTGCCCTTGCTCAGCGGTGGAGACACTGAAGCCCTGGATTGTACGTAGAGAGCTCAGGCATTGCAGCCAGGATTCAAACACGATGACAGTTCGTGGCCGTGCCTGCTACCCCCGTGTGCTACTGTAAGTGCTGCATTCTGGGTGTCTGTTTTCTCTTCTCTGTTTTCTAAACTTCGGCTATGTTTTATGTTGCTCTCATAACTAAAAGTTGAAATTTGTTTATCCAGATCATATTTACTGAGCAGGCTCAAGGTGGCAGGCACGGCGTCAGTCAGCACTTGGATTAGAGAGGGGAGGGTGCAATCAGAAACGCTAAACGCCCCACGGCCCAGCAGCGTGAACTGCCGTCAGACGTAGGAACACTGTTTCTTCTCTATGGAGAAGACATGGCTAGACATACCCTTAAAAAAAAAATTAAAAAAAGGATCTTGGATGAAGATAAACACAGCGATAAGAGGTAACCATAATTACCAACCAAAAAGGTGCAGGCATTGTACTAAATGAATGTTCTACAAATTACATAGGGTATCATCAGACCTCTTTCTACACATGAGGATAACAGAGGCCCAGGGAAGCTAAGTAGATTGTCTAAAGTCTTGCAGGCGGGACAGGAAGAGCCATGACTCAGATCCTGGTCTGGCCGGCTCCAGTGCTTGTGCTCTTGACCACGAAACTCCCTGGAGAAGAGGGAGGGTGACATGGAAGGAGAGAAGCAGGCTGTGACTATTCTCTTATTCCACCTGGCTCTGACTACAGGGACTTCGGTGAGTATTTATAGAACCCATCTATATTTCACACCGCTATTTATCATCTTTTAAAATGTGCTATTGCTTGTGCTTGAAGGGAACACAGAAATTAGGCCAACCTCTCACTTCCAACTTGTAGGTTAAAGAAACCTGGAACATTTTGGGGGACATTAAAAAAACTAGAGGTAAAATTGGGAAACAAATGGAAACTTCTCTTTCAACAAGTTGGAGCAGTCCCTTTGAAGCAATGTATTCTTCGCGTTGAAGGGTGCTTCATACCAGCATGGCTATGGCAAATTTAGAAGCTTACAGGTTGAGGTTTACTCAGTTCTAACTTCCAAAGGAAAAGCCCAACCCACAGGAGACAGCAAGGCGATCAGATGGAGACTGGGTGTCATGTGCCATAGCAAACGTGGGACTCAGAAGCCGGGGACTAGGATTTCAGCCCTAAATCGACCACATACTATTCACATGACCTAGCACATGCCACATCATCTCTCTAGACCTCACTTGCCTGTTCTGGACCAGGTGGGTAGATTTAAAGATACTACAATTGGAAGCACTCTATAAATCTTTAAGGGTTGGTCAAATGAAAATATTGACAATATCAAGAATAGAAGACACGGCCTATGATGGAATAGGTTTACCTTGTGATCAGTCAGGGGAAGAGACACAGTGATTTCACAGGTCAGAGGAACCTATCAATCTTAAGAATCCCATTCTGCATTTCCTAAACTCACACACTGAGCCAAAAAATGAACTCAGATCTCCTGATATACCACCATGTGCTAAGAAGACAAGACAAAAAAGTACTGATACCTTTCTCACGGTTTCTCTGATGTAACAGCAAACCTCTTACAAACACATAGCACAAACACCTAGATGACTTTGGGCAAGTCAGTTTCCTTCTGCAGGTGTCAAGCTCCCTAGAGACTGAATGAACATAGTGCAGAGTACAAAGTCATACCTTGTGGACCTCAGAGAGATTTTATTAGCAATGAGATCATGAATTGTGAAAATGTTCTGAAAACAACGAAACGTCACACAAAGGCCAGGGACAGCCAACACCACGTCTTTAAGCCTCGGTGAGAAGGACTCAATCACTTGCAAAGACAGTTGATTATACAAGCACAAGCAAGTCAACTTCTCCTGCCAAGATTTGTTGTCCTTGGTCAAATGTTAGTATTTTGGACCCAGAGAAAATTTCATCATTTTCCTTTGACTTTGGGCCTGACTTTTTGCAAAATGCATGCCTGAGATTCAAGAACTAAGGATTCAGAACCCAACACAAGTCCTGACTGTAGTTCACAGCCTACAGTAAGCAATTTGACCACTGACAGAGCCGAGAAGGAATCTGCTAGCTACAGAACACAGGCTGAAATGTCCCCAACCCTCAGGCTCCAAAGTACACAGGCCCTCCAGACAGAGAGCAGACGTATACTGAATGCCTACCATGTGCCAGGCATTATGATAAAGAAAGGAACAGTTTTACAAAGCTCCAGAGATGCTGAATGCATCCTATCCGCCCATTTAATCTTTCCATATCCTCAGTGAGACAGGCACTTTTAGCCCTGATTTACAGATCAGTTACTGAGGGGCATGTAGAGAAAATAACAGAGTGAGATTGTAATCCAGGTTTAACTCTGAAACTTGCACTTTTTTTCAGTTGAACAAACGTGCCTGCCCTCCAGGAGCTCAAAATCTAGTGGGAAAGGCAGAAAGGCAACTCAATAGACTGTGAGCTCCTTGAGGGCAAGGGCCATTTTTTAAAATTCTTTCTTGTATCTTCAGAGCCAAGTGTGGAATCTACCATGCAGAAGGTGCTCAATCAGTGTCTGCTGAATGGATAAACCATCACCAGATGTTTTGTCTCTTAAAATACAAGTCTCATTGTATCAGTTCTCTGTTCTCACACACCTCTGCTGGCTGCTCTTTGCCAGTTCCCTGAGAATTACTTTAAAAAGTTCTTTGCGGTCCTGCCTTCGCAGCCTCAACTTCCACAATCTGATCCCCTCCACATGCCCTGCATACCACCTCCCTATCCTCTGACCACCTGGGCATCTCGATGGTATTCAACTGATGTTCAATGAATGAACAAACACATATGGGAAGGGATAGATCTGTGCTATGTATTTGCCCTGAATATAATCATGCCTTGTGAACACCAAGGTTAGATATATGCTTTAGGAGGCTTCACAGAAGACAGTTGATTGGAACCACCCTACTTTAAAATCTCAAAGGCTAGATGACATTGCATAGGAAAAACTCAATCCCTTTTTACTACTAATTACACAAATGACATCAGAACAAAACATTTTTCTTTAAATCGGAATATGAGCTGTGCCAAATTCTATCTTCTCCTAGAGGATATGGGTACGGGCCAAAAGCCCATCATATACATTGTTTTTCTTCTCCTAAGTACTTAGGGAAAATTAAGTCTCATTTGGCATGCAGTGGCTCTCAGCAAGGTCATGGTTCCTCTGCAGTGGTGCCTGGGGCAGTTAAGGTAAGAACTAAGTTTTCAAAAAGAAGAAACTTCAGCCATCTTTGAAAATAAGACACCTGGTTAGGCATGAGAATATTCCAGGTTTTGGTCAAGAAATCAGAAAGAGACAGTAAGAAATTTGGAGACACTCCTAAGTTGGTCCTTCCATCCTTGACCTTGGTATTGAGTAGACCGTGGTGCACGGCCCGAGGACAGAAGAGGTCTGCTCCTATCAGGCTGTCAGATGGCTCTAAAATGAGGCAGCTGGAACTGAACCTGATGAATTCCCGTAATTTGGAAACTGGAAATAAGAAAGCGTGGAGAAAAGAGACAAGCTGTATGTAACCAAGCATACAGCTCTAAAACCTTCTAAGAAAGCCACAACATTCCTTTATTATTTTGACAGCAAGTAAAGCTAAGAAAACCTCTGTCCTTTCATGGAGCCCAACACTGAGTTCTCACATCCGTACATCTATTTCACCTCAGCGCGCATATACCAGGTGCCTCTGCTGGTCCCCAGACTAAAGTCTGAAAGCCCCTGCCTAAAGTCTATTTGAAGATTAGAAGCAACTTTCACATCCTTGATGTTGATGTCTCCCCCCGCCCCCCTTTTTGTACTGCCTGCAAACGCGGCACCGAGATGAGAGAGCAGACAGAAGCAGCGTCCCAGCTCGCTGAGCGCTTGGTGAGCGTGTCCCGCGTTGATTCGTCTCGTGGTTGCCGGCAGAGTGTTTCCATTTCCTCCCTCGGCTGGCCCATCCTCTAAGTCAGGGGTTCTCAAGCCTGGCTGTCCATTAGAATCACCCAGGAAGCTTATAAAATAATAATGCCCACTCCCCACCCAAGAACAATTAAATCAGCATCTCTGGGGGTGAATCTCAGGAACTGGTGTGGTTAAAAGGCTTCCCAGATGATTCTGACAAGCACGTGGGGACAAGAGTGAGTGCTGGTTTGAACACTGGGAGTCATACACCAAGTCAGCTTCTCTCTTGTTTACTGCCTTGCATTCTGCAGGGAAGCATCTGTGCCCCCTGCATCCATCATGCCCATTAGATTTCTCCCCAGAGACATCCATCAGGGTAAGAGCTGCAAGAGTGGCCATGTGGACAAACTGGAGCCACCACCTTAGTTTAAAAGAGCCTCGCACTTTCTATGACTTCCCTTTATCATTACTGCCTTTGGTACAGGTCTGCGGCTACAATAAAATCATCCAGAGAAGAGCCATGTACCTTGACTGGTATGATTCATCCTCAAAGCTTCATGCTGTTTTCAATAATAATCATGGCTACATTTATTGGACACTTAGAGTGTGCAGGCACTGGGCTACGTATTTTATACAGATTATTGCATTTAGTCCAGAAATCCCTGTGAGGCAAGTATAGTTAACATCCCCATTGTACAGATAAGAAACTGAGGCTCAATGAAGTGAACAATGGATGATACACTCTGGCCCAGGGCTGCGTGGCTCCAAAGCCGGTAATCATATATGTTAGCTGTGGTGACACCCTGACTGCATCACTGTCTTCACAAAGATGGAGGGAAAATGAGACCTCAGGATGGGAATATTTGACCCCAAGAGTAAGAAGTCATCCTTGGGACCTGTTCAGGTGCCAGATAACACCCCTGGCCCTGGCCTAAACGAAGGGTAAATGAGTGAAGAAAAGGGAGGAGGTGGTTGGGGGAAGAAAGAAAATCTGTAGAGGAAAATCAGTTGGTAAGTTAAGATATTTTTAAAGCATAGGTGACAAAGTAAGCATGGCGGCTACAGTCAGTGCAGGCTGTGATATCAAGTGTGTTTCCAAGAGATTCAAGAGGCATGTGAAAAGGTGAGCTGTGCAGCTCCCAGGCAGTGGGCTCATCCTGCTGGCTGATCGAGCCAGCTCCGAGGAGGAAGGAAGAGCGGCTGCAGCTGTGTGTGAGCAAAGACAACGGACGCCCCGAAGAAGGTGGGGGGCAGAGGCTTTCCTCAGCACTGAGCCCTGCTAACGGGCACCCCTCCGGTGGGCTCCTTCTCCTGGCTATCCTTTTCTCAGCGGACACTTATCCCTACCCAGGAAGGGGTGACCCAGAAATTCTTTTAAGAATAGTAGAGAAGGTTGACCAAGGGAGCAAAAATAAATGTCTGTAACTCAGAATTCCTTGGTTCCAATGGGGCGTGGGTTGTACCAGAGCAAATGGGCTGAATTTGAGAAGCTTCCTTCACCAGTGGAGAGGTGAGTACTTCTTCAGGAAGTGGTCCAGTTTGTACACTGGGTTTATGCAGCTGAGAGTGCTCTAAGGGCCGCAGGTGTTGGCAGTGAGCTTCCTGACCCGGAGCAGAGTGCTGCAGTGGACACAGCCGTGCTCTGCTCGCCATGCCGGTCTCAGACCTACAACTGCCTAGTGGCCCCATGGAGACAAATTAGATGAGGTGGATAAGATCTTTGTCTTTCAAAGTCCCTCCTATTCTGGCACTAAGCTTTATTTTCAACCTTATCTTCCACTACTGTTCTCTCAACACAACCACGGAGACCATTTTCCACTTCAAGCCTACCATCCATATTATGTCCACTGGGATGAACGCCAAGGGCCAGGCATTCCCAAACATCCTCTGGAGGGTTAGTGCTACTAGACTTCAAATGCTCCTTCAGGTGCCTCGTTTCTTGATCCATGGAACGCTAAGCAACTTCTTTCTCCTCTTGCCTCTCAGAGCAGCACAGAGTGGTTAAGAGTATGCACACCTGAGCCTACTGCCTGGACCCATTGCTATTAACTGTGTAACTTTGGGCAGGTTACTTACCCTCTCTGTGCATCAGTGAAAAATGGAGATAATGACAGCACTCACATTTCAAAAGGCTGTTCCGAGGATGATGTGAGTTAACAAACTACATAGAACTGTACCTGACAGACAAGAAGTGCAGTATAAGTACTCGGTAAATAAGTAAGTATTTCTTATGTGGCAACAACTAGTGTCTAGCCAGTGGTGTAGTTACATGCTTGTGGCACATTATGCGAACTCTTGAGTGTTTGCTTCGTTAGTCGTGTCCAGACTTTTACAACATGGACTCAGCACTTGACCTAGAGAAGGCAAACGGTGAATGTTCACTGAATTGAATTGTGTTCAACTATTGAACATCAATACCACATTCCTGTGGTTCTGCAAACTGAACAGCAAAGAAAGAGGCCCTGGCTAAGTTTGAGCATCTTTTTTACCCTCTAGCATGTTCCCAATAGCATATAGCAGAAAACTAGCAAAGGGGAAATTTTGTTTTCCTTGCGATGTTGTATAATTTTGGTCTCATATTAACATGCCTCAGGGGATAAAATATGTATTTACATAAAATTTTTGGTAATGGCATCTTCAAAAGTAATTAAGTGAAACAACAGATTCTATCTGCTGAGGGCTTTGTTTCCAATGCTAGGTGTGTGACAATGTATTGAAAAAAGACCTGGACAGCTGCTCCCCCAGACAGTCTATCCATGAGCCCCAGTGAAGGACCTGGCTCCCTGATGACTTCAGGAATACAGAATTATCCTAGGTATGTGCAAGAACCTGGCAGGCATTAGACCCACTGACCTAACTCCACGGGCAAGGTCAACATGTGTGTTCCATAATGTAAGAAGGCATACTTCCTTCTCCTTCTCTGCCAGCTTTCTCTCCCCAAAAAAGTTCGAGAGAGAATTTAGCAACTAAGAACCTGGAGAAGACTTCGGAAGCTGTCTAGGTTCCTGGTTCTCCATCTATTGCCCCCAGAGACTGGTGTGCCCACAGTACCTGTATAATAAAGCTTCAGGTTGATTTCAAATTGTAAAAAGCCTAAATATATACAGACATTTATCTGGAGTTAGACTGTTAATTGATAGATTATCAACTCAATGTAGCAGTGACATTGGTTACATCGCTCTACACAGTTCTGATTGGTTGATGTGTATGTGCTCAGAATAGAAAAACTGGAAAAAGGAACGCACATTTCCTTAATAAATGCAGTTTGTGGACAGAATCTTCAGCACGAGGGGTCCTAATTCCAAAAGGAAAACGAGGTCCTTGTGTTGATGAAAAGAACTAGCCTGAGATTAAAATGGCACAAAAACGCAGGTTTCCTGACTTTGGAGTTTAACTGCACAATAGCTGATACCTCTGACTGGATGGTCCCTGCAGGGATGTTACTGTGTCTGCTTATATTTTACGTGTAATGTCTTTGCATCTATAGAAGAAGACTTCTTAACCCCCCCCCCACTGCTTGCTTATTGGCTTACTTGCTGTAAACATATAGACAACGAGAAACACATGAACACCGTCCTCCCTACCCCCCTAAAGTGATTGTGATTTCCTAACCGACCATTCATTCGTTTTCATCAACTTATGTTAAGAAATTTCAAGGGTTTTGCCCTCAGTTTGGGCCTTGTGCCTTTCTGTCAGATTAGGAAATAATCAGACTGCACCATCAAAAACCCAAGTGGGCAAGGCAGATGGACAAAAAGCAGCAGTTTGACACTCTGTTTCCCTAGGAAACCAGGCAAAAAGCAGGATTTTGACCAAATATAGAACTGGCAGTCAAAATGTGGAAATAGAAACTTCGAGTCATGGACGAGTGGGAAACCCCGACAGCCCATCTCTGCAAACCCCACGCAATCACAGCGGAGGCGTGTTTCACTGGGCGAAGCCAGTAAGCTCGGAGGACATGCACTTCCACAGCGATAATTCCGGAAAGAGGAGCACACGTGGGGCTCCAGCGAGTCTCCTGAGTCATTTATGAGAAAGGAAAAGGGACTGAGCAGCCCAAGTGCATGGACTGCAGCCTGACTCATGGGCAAGTGGGGAATCAGACTCCTGAACGTGTGCAGACACCCTTTCACCCCTTTCTGTCTGAGTGAACAAGAAAAGAGGCTTGGGGAGGTCGTGGGCTACCCACTGCCACTGCCGCAGAGTCTGTGACAATGCGAGACTCAAGAGCTCCTTTGTACGGTTTTACTGACTCATCTCTCCCCGCATGGGCTTCGGTACGAGCGATGCTTGTTTTCTCTCGCACTTTAATGCAGGCGCCTGCATCACTGTATACCTTCCTCCCCTTTGTAGTCAGCCTGATCTAAGATAAAAGAAAACAGAGCAGTGCCTGAGAACAGAAAGTGACTGTTGCTACGCCTCAGTTTTGCTGCCAAGTGTTTCCATTTCCTTCCACGCGTTAGGGCCCTGAGGGGTGTCCTCTCCCGGCTGATGTGTACGCACCAAGTCTGTCTGCAGGGAGAGGGGGAGACGGCGTGCGGTGCCTGGCTTCGGTTTCACTAGAAAATGGTATTTCACTCGGATCTCATGGTGATTGTTGACATCCCTGGGACACTCAGTACAATTCAGTAATTTGTATGGATATTTACTTCGTTTGCCAATGTGAACATAAACTTTCGACAACAGCCCAGCCTGGTCCCACTCCTGAACTGCCGGCTGTTCCAATCCCCACAAGCCCTCTGCACTTGGCAAACGGATCATAACAACTCTGCTGCGCGTCGCGTGGCCTTGGCCTGACCAAGCAGCGGCCCTGATGGACACTGGGATGGTCGGGGCAGGGAGGGCCTATAAGAGGGAGTAACAAGAGACTGGAAAAGCACAAGCTGCGAGCTGCCTTGTGTGTGTGTGCACGCGCGCGCACTGACACATATGCTAATAAAGGCAAGAGGATGGGAAAGAAAGGCCTTTCCTCCTAAAAATCACACAATCTGTGTTATCATTGGATCGGAAAGTCAGTGATTTCTTGTGTACGCATCATGCATTTAAATTTGGAAACAAATTTTCCTCATGTGACATTTCTTGCTCTGCTACTAATGTAGCAGATTCCCAGAAGACAGAAAGAAAAGAATATGGGAACAGAAAATCTGAGTTCAAGCCTTGATTTTGCCAATAACAAGCCAGGCAACCTTGGGAGGTCGCAAAGCCTCAGTTTTGCTATCTGCAAAATAGGAAGACATAGCATGGTGTTGTATTCGCCCCACAAAGTTGTGACGAAGACCAGAGGTGATTATCTTCATTCACTCATCTAACAAATGTTCATCGATTTCCCCCTCTTTGTCAGGCGCTATTCAAGGAGCTGCGGATACAGTCATAAATGCAACAATGTCCTTGCCCTCAGAGAGCTTTCGTTTACCTGTGTGCACAATGTGTGCGTGCGTGTGGGAGAGAGAGAGGGAGAGAGGAGCAATATACACACTCATTAAAAAGACACATGTGCAGATAGACACTATACACCCATGCACACAATACCAGCAAAGTGACAGATGCTATGGAAATACATGCAGAATAAACTAAATGGTAAAATGGCATACAAAAGCGTTATCTAGCACTATTGCATTAGAACCCTAGCTGTAAGCTTTCTGTACTTGTAATGCATCCTTTCTTTCCTCTCTCCCTCCTTCCTTCTTTCCTTCCTTCCATAACTATTAGTTAAAAGTGTACTTTGAGAATTGCATTGGGGTGCAGGTTCCTAAGGGAAGCAGATACATTAGAAGCAGCTCCCGCCTTCAGGAAGCTTGCAGATGGCACGGAGAGAAGGCATTGCATTGGTTACCGCCATCCTAGATACATGGTGATAAAAGCTGTCACAGAGAAGAGGGGGGCAAATGCCACGGAGGTTCCCCACAGAGAGGTCATTTCCACTTGGGAGGGAAACCGCTCGGGAAGCAGTTCCCGGAGGTGAGGGGGAGGCAAAGCCTGGGGTGGGAGGGCTGTCCCGGGCAGAATGGAAGGAGGAAGCAGTAGGAGCATGTCCTAACGTGGACTTGGGACCCGGGCTGGCTCCCAGTAACTAAAAGGGAAATGAACCTAGGAGGACGGCATGGGTATCCGCCAGCCCCAGCATGGACTATCAGCCTGCGTAATGTTCTCAGCTCCACTTGCCCTGCAACTGAAAGTCCTCGCTTCTGCTGGGGAACTTAGCTCTGAAGCCTCCAAGTTCTGGTCTTAACCAGAGTGAAACAAGATCTGTGTCTCATAATGAGCCTTCCCCAGTTGCAAAGTTTTTGGTAACCCTTATCCTTTTCAGTAACAAAGGCACAATGGCCCTTTCAAAGATGACTTCGAAGTTAAGTGACAAGTAAAGGCATCTTCTTCTCTTGGGTCGGCACCTCTATTTACTTCCTAAAGACAGACTTTCAGGAAAGCCGAGGCCTTTCCTATAAATTTAAGCAAATGATTCTCTTTTTTCCCTTGTAGCTGTTTGAGCCTGAAGGCATCACTGTCATTTTCCGCTGATTTGGGGAGAAGGCCGGGTAGTAAAGTAAGGAAGTGTTCTTCCATTACTGTAACGTGAAGTTAGAGAAGTTATGCTTTTTGGCTTTATTTCAAACACCCTTCTTATTATGAAGGGTGTGAACTGGAAATAAAGATGTCTTCTTTCATTTGAAAGATTGTGAGCATTCCTGCTTGATAGTCCAAATAAATGGCTGAAAGCTGCCAACAGTATGTGGCTTCAGACCAGCTTGTTCTTAAAGCCACAGCGAACTGAGACAATCAGCAGCAATTCAATTTAGAGACACTCCTCTAATTGTTAGGATCTAAGAACGAAACCTGAGCAGAGGGTAGGAAAGCATATTGTCAGAGCCCACGACTCCCATTTCCTTGAGAGATGGAAGAGGAAGGAAAAAGACGGTGATGATGAAGGAGGGGAAGGAGGGGGAGCCTCAGCTCTGTGTTTGTAAAACAGCGATTAAAAAAAAAAAGCCAGAATAAAGCGATTCTTCGCTCTGATGGATGCTCCTTCGGGAGCAATGAGCATTCAGTGCTTATTGGCTCATATTCACCAACAATTTTAATGACCATTTTGCCGCTGCTTCCTCATACCAGAGGAGATTAGAACCAATAAACATTAGAAGGTGGTGGGAAAGACTGTGAGAGGCAGAGCAGTGACAGCAGAAATGGCAGCTGACAGCCTGAGGGGACAGGAGAGAGGGATTACTGCATTCCAGCAGAGCACAACAATAGATGGTCAGGACGGTGACCTTGACTCATCAAGAGGTTTCAAATGCTTCGCATGGCCTCTATGGAAGGACAGAAATAGGAAATGCATTTTAATAAGGTTTTCAAAATAAGCCATTACAATTTCTTACTATTATTATTATTATTATTATTATTATTATTATTATTATTATTATTATTAATTTTGTCTCTGATGGAAGAGAAAGCTTAAGCTTTAAAGTGTAAGGTACACAGTGACTTTACAGAGCACATATAGAACACATTTGTGAGTACATACAAATTCACCAATTCCCCATTGAGGCTAAATATATTTCTCTCTCTCTCTCTCTTTCTCTTTGTCACACACACACACACACACACACACCAGTATTAAAAGTCTTGGCAAACTAAAGTAAGATAATGACAAAGACAGGAATGCTCTTTGCTTGGCTAGAGTGGATGTAGGAATAGCCATGATTTTAAAAACGGGTGAAAGAACACAATCTTAGAGAAAGGGGCTCCCATCATAGTCCTGATAGTTAAAAAAAAAATAAATAAAGTGAACTTTCACATCGATTTTCAGGATTTACAACCACACCTGAGTCACATCTGCATTTTCTTCTAACCACCGTGTGAGCTGGGCCTTCCAGTGAGATCCATTTCCCACCTAGCTGTCCGAGGTGTCTGTGCAGCTAGTCGTCGGCCCCAGTCACAAGGCTTCTGGGTGACGGGAGTCCAGGTCACTGAGTTCCCACCGCACACCTTCCTCTGGCCAGCACTGCTCCTGCCTTGCTCAGGGGCCTCTCTACTGCAGATCCCCCAAAGCTCCTCTTGCTACCCTATTAGGGGTTGTCTGTTCAATGACAACCACTTCACGCGTTTTCTCATTCAATCTTCCCAACCAGTCTGGAAAGCAGATTATTAACCCCTATTCCTCACACGAGGGAACAGCTCTCAGAAAGGTCAAGCCACCTAACTAGGTCAGCAGATTTGTAATCTCACTGAATATATGTTTGTGCATAATGGAAAAAGTAGAAAGTTGGGATCAGAGAGATTTAGGCTTTATAGCTCTTCTCTGCTATTTTGAGCTATGTGTCCTTGGGAAAGTCTTCACAAGCCTCAGGAGTTCTCTGCTAACTGCTGATGCAGAGCTATATGACATATTCTGAACCCAGGAGATAATCAATACTTTCTTGGTCAAGCTACAGTCCAATAGATTTCCCCATATTCTGTTGGGTGACCCATTCAGAATGTTTTAGAAATAGTTTAACAAAATGCTTAGCTCATTAAATAGATCTGAGCTATATGTCGCTACACCAAATGTAATGTCCCTCAAGGGAAGAAGGGATTGATTTGTTTTAGTAACATTTAAGCATCCTCATCTGCTCATTCATTCCTTTTTCCACTCATTCATTCAGAATTGAAGGAAACTTGCTGTAAGACAGCACCGTGATGGAAACAGAGGCTCCAAAAAAGAAGGACTTGGGCTGATACTGAAACAGAAGCTAGAAAGATGAGATAAGAGTTATAAAGAAAGTACTATTTCTGGGAACTTTCCAAATAGCTTTTTATCTTCCATTTGGTTGGGTAAATAAAGAAATACTAGAGAGCATGGTTGAGGGTTTGGTAATTTCCCATGTAAATTAGAAGAGGCATGATCACACGGGGCCCCATCTTGTTTCAGAGTATTAGGGTCCTCCATCATTTCCAAATTGTCACGTCCCTGTCTTCCAGCAAATTACACCAGGGGGTCACCTCGCTCTGGGAGAGGTGAAAGAGGCAGGTCTGATACGGACACATCCTTCTTTTGGCCAGTATGGTTCCTGGTCCAGTTCCAGAACTTTCTTCTGGCTCAAGAGTGGCCCTGTAAGATCGTGGCTTCATTTTAAGGCTCCTATGATCATGATGTTTTTAAACTGAATTCACTAGAATGAAAGTAACAGAGAAACTAAGAGAATGATCTCCCCACCCCATTTCCCAGCAGGAGAAGTTATGATACACCATCTAAGGCACAGCAACAGAAGGACTGAAAAACGGCTCTCAGAGAAACTCATCTTCACATAATGCAGCTGGATTCAGCAAGCATGTATCAGTAATTTTCAACCTTATCCAACTTCTTTTTAAAACAGAGCCAAGGGCCATCTCCTTTGAAGAGATACCAGAAACTGAGGGGCACATTTATGACCAACACAAAGCCACAGATAAACCAACTCTTAAATAAAAATACCTTCAATGATTTTGAAGATGCTGAAAAAAGCCACTTTCACTTAGTAACTATTCTAAAGAGAATGAATAATGAAGAAAAAAGTGGTGGATTCTAAAAACAACATGCTTGCATTCATTATCTATCATTGTACAATAAAAACTTAGCGGAGTGAAATAACATACATTTATTATGTCAGTTTCTGTGGGTCCTGAGTACCAGCCTGGCTTAGCCGGCTCCTCTGCCTCAAGGCTGCAAGCAAGCTGTCCGCCTGGGCTGTGGTCTCACCCCTAGATTCAGCTGAGGAAGGGTCTGCTGTCAGGTTTACATGGTTGCTGGCTACAGGCTGCTGGACCGAAAGCTTCAGTTTCTTTTAGCTCCTGGCTGCCCTGAACCCCCTGCCACGTGGCCCTTTCCAAATGGCAGCTCACAACATGGCAGCTTGTTTCTTCAAAGCCACCAAGGGAGAGAGTCTTCTCATAGGATGGATGTTACAGGCTTGTGAAACATACTCCTGTATGAATAACCTTGTACACGCCATTACCTTTGCTCTACTCTGTTGCTAAGTCACAGGTCTTGTCCACTCCCAAGGGCAGTGACAAACACAAAGGTGTGAACACCAGGACGTGGGGGTAATTGGGAGCCACCTTAGGGTCTGCATGCCTCCGTGACATTCCCTGCCTTCTGCGTAAGCATTTGGCCATGAGGTCGCAGTGGTCTTAAATGCAAGAGAGGTGCTTTCATTTTCTGAGAAGAAATTGATGGTATTTCTAAAGATTTTATCCTGTCATGATTTGCCTGATACAGAACAGGTATTTTTTTCCTCTGCTAAGCACAAAGACACACGATAAAGAATGGAGAAAATATTTTTGTTGTTGTTTTTGTTTCAAGTGCTTCACAGTATAACCTCTGTGCAGAGTCAGAAAACTCAAGGGTTTTGAAAGATGTATTAATTCTGTTTTGAAGTCCAGTTCTGGACTCAACTTCAGTGCTAATGGCCAGGCCTGTACCCACTTCAAATCACCTAAGAGATGAGAAACACCAGGTAGATGAGTGAAAACAGTTGAGAGTTGGTACAACCTGCCCTTGGGATAAAATGTAGCTGTTTCAACAACGTGGTGTATCCTCTCAAAAAGTATAAGGCAGGATTTTATCTAGAGCATTCCACGAATAGGCAAAAATTCAAAGACTGGATTCCATCCAAATATCGTAGTGACTGCTATCTACTTTTTCTCCAACATGTTGCCTTTTTTAATGCTTTCCTCTTAAAAATACTATCTTTTTGTCCAGTCTATCTCAAATTCTGAATTAGAGATGAGTAATCTTCCGCTCCTAGTATGCTTTCTCTTTAACAAAAAAAGGAGATTTTAATCATCGAAACTTAAATCTGGCTTCCAATGTAAAAGAGAAGAACATACCAAAACTTAAAACTGGCTTCTACTGTAAGAAAGAGGAACACAGCAGCAGAGACATTATTGTAAAAGAAGGAAAACTGAAAATTAAGAATTTTGAAAGCATGATTACAGACTATTTTCTTATAACAAGATCAACCTTTTACATTTTTGAGGAGAAAGAGCACAATTCTTTGATGTAGACTTTAATATATGCCCATGTAATGCAATGGGCCATCAAAGCACATTAAGAAATTTAAAATTATTAAATGCTAGATAGAGCTGAAATAAGAGTTTATGATCATCTAGCCTAATCCTTACAATTCCAGGAGGACACTGGGGAGCTGAGAGGTTATATAACTTGCCTAAGACTACAAAGTAACTTGATGGTAGAGCTGGAGCTAAAATTAATACACTTGGCTTCTAGATTTAACAGACTTTGCCGCCACCACTTTGTGATGTGTTGTCCTTCATACACAAACATACATACATACCCCAGGAAACAGAGACTTGAAGATATTTCTCCAGTTTGCTTGTGCTATTCAGTCTCTCTCTTTCTCCCTCTCCCCCTTCCTCCCTTCCTCCTTCCCTCCCTCCTTCCCTTCCTATCTTCCTTCCTTTCCACCTGTGTTTTTATGTCAACTTTTTGAGCAGGTAAGGAAGTCAAATGATGGAATTGGAGATTTCGGGTACATTTTTAGATCTCACTATTCCTCAAGACTGGTTAATACCCACCTTCTCCCTACACCCAGCCATGAGCGACCTGACACACTGCCTACTCTCCATAAATGAACCCAATCAGTACCAGTTAAGTTATTTAATTGTTTCAGGACTTCCATTTGTTAATTTACCCTCCAGAAGGGCTATTTTTTCTTATTTTATATTATACAAAATAACTAAGCCTAACACTAAGCATGTAGAATTGCTGTAAAATTTCTTGATTATTCTGATGCCCTCATGATCCATAATTATTTTAAACAAAATCAGAATGGCACCAAAATGGCCATTGTGCCAATGACTTACACAACACAACACTAATACTTCACTTACATATCTCTAGTTGCTAAAGCAGGATTCATGCTCTGGAATGATAGATGTTGGAGTAATAAACATGCCATAACCTCTGAAGGCTCCATCTTGGTCTTCTGTGTGGTTTTCTGTGGTGTGAAAAGAGCATGGACCTGGAAGTCAAAGATGTCTGGATTCATAGCTTACCTTAGACATGTATCCTCAGGCAAAACACCTAATATCTCCGGGCTGCAGATTCCACATAGCAATGTGAAATTGCAGTGTGAAATACCCCAGGCTTAGCAGGGTTACCATGAAGATTAAATAAGAAACTGTATAAGAAGAAGCCTACTGCAATGTCTGCTGCAAACTAGGTGCTCATATGTTAGCTTCCCTTCCTTATCTTTACTGAGACTGTGGCATCAAGTTAACTCAGAATTTGGGCACAGAACTATCAATAAAACCAAGTGAGGTTTACAAAGGAAAAGTTTCCTAACCTAAATCACATTGTGGTAAGCTAAAAGATGTAAATGCATTACTGTGTCTCCAGGCAGGATAGAAAAGAAGGAGAAATGCCAAGTCGTTTCTGCTATAAATGAAAAGTGAGAAGAAAGAAGGGAAAGAAATCAAACATAAAATAGTAAAAAAAAAAAATTACCCAAAGCATTCACAAGAAAGAAAATGGGAAACAAACTGAACAGTAGTAGTAAGAAAGATTATTAGGAACTTGAAAGTTGGGAAATCCTTTGTGCCAAAATTAAGAGTTCAAAAGTTTCCAGCTACATTTTTGTAAACCTAGAGTCCCAGAGTGGACTCAGTGAACCAAAGATGACTGGCTCAGAATGGGATGGTTAAATAAGGAGGGCTGTTAAGCTAATTTAGTAGACCAAGAGTTCAACAGTATATTCCAAAAAGCTGTTGTGTTTGTTATGACATGCCCATGACGATAATGGCTTAGGAATGTTCTTCCTTACACTCCACAGGAATGAGATGCAAAAACCCCCAAGGGATATATTTCATCAGTCATCTCCTGGAGAGACTGAATCTTACTCAATCTTCTTTGAAGGCAAGACAAAGAAAAGGAAAATAATTACAAAAAAAAAAAAAGGAGGCTCTAATTTTCCTCAAGAGATTGGGTGTTGGTCTTCGCCATATTCCAATTTGCCTCTTTCAGTCACTCCACCAGTCCCCGCCCCACCTTTCACTCCAGTTTCAGCAGCACACACTAAGCTTTCATTTCCTGTCCTCAATACAAAGCAGCAGCAACATGGTCCATTTCTTTGATCCTAGGAGGGGCAAGAAGGAGCACAGAATCCAGAACCACAGCTTCAGAGAGAGCTGGAGTAGTCAAGCTCAATGGGTTAAACTAACCCTTAGCTGGTAACTGACTTCTACCAAGTGACTTCTCCCCCATGATGGCTTCAAAGCTTCAGAGACACAGAAAACACGAGTGTAATTATCAATGATACTGTTGATCCTAATTTAAGATGAGAAGCTATCATAGGGTGCTATGTCCATTAATTGTACGGGCTGTGTACTGTCAATCCATTTTATAAATATTTAATAATTTATGCAAATGTTGATATGGGTGAACACATCTTTATCTTTGCCGCTATTCTATAGTTGGTTATTGTTTGTGTATTTCCATGTGGAGGGCCCTCAGTCATTCAAGAGGTGATGTAAGCTGACCAAGCTCCCAGGGGCCCTCAGAGTGAAAAGAAGAAAAGAGGGCCTTCCTCATCACAAATTCGCTCAGCTCAAGTTGAATTCCCGGCTAGCAAAGAGCCTTCTTTCGCTTGGACCTCCACAGGTTGTTCTATTTGTGTCCTCCAGCATACTCATCCCTTGTAGGAAAGTTGTTTATATGATATTTCATTTCTTCTATTTGAACAAACAGACCAGGTTGTCTCCATATCAGTGCCCTCAGTGGGACTTGAGACAGCTTGGGGATTCTCAGTAAAGGAGTGGTGAATGGAAGCAAAACCAAAAATATGAAAAAAAAAAGTTCTGTCCTCAGATATAGAATTGATGTTATGTAATGAAGTCTACAGCGATTCATACACTGTACCCACTCAGATCCTCCAGCTCCTCTCCCATCAGGGTCCAGACGGTTAGAAGAGAAACCTTGCTATCACCTTGCGGAAGCTCAGAGAGCAGCCCCAGAAGGTACTGTCAAAGCAGTGAAGAGAATGAACAAACTTTTGTGTGGAAAGAACAGGTGACTGAAGAGCAGTGAAGGCGTAGAGCTTCAGTGTCAGGGAGAAGGAGAAAGGCGCTTGCCTGCAGCTCCCGGAGTTGGGGGGAGGGGAGTTGGCAGCAGCAAACAGAAACAAGATGGCGCACGTAAAATCACTCTCCTTTCACCCTACACAGGCACGCACAGTGTGAGAACGGACAAAAGGTTTCAAAATTGTAGAAGAGATAAACAAGATTATACTGTATAGCACAGGGAAATATATACAAGATCTTGTGGTAGCTCACAGAGAAAGGAATGTGACAATGAATATATGCATGTTCATGTATAACTGAAAAATTGTGCTCTCCACTGGAATTTGACACAACATTGTAAAATGATTATAAATCAATAAAAACTGTTTAAAAAAAGGTATTTTTACTCAGGTCTTTTAACTGAATCCATACAATAACAAACAAACAAACAAACACAAATCAACTAATCAAAAAAGTTGCATATATTAAGACAAAATAAGAGCCTAGAAGATAATACACCAAATTCAAAAGGGTCGAACCCTGGGGAGGGAAGGGGGCTATGAGAGTCTCCCACTTTTTCTTTCATGTATTTTTTTGCATTGGTGATTAAAAAAATTATCTTTTATAACAATTTTAAAATTAAAGACAAAAGGCTCACCCTAAACAGCATTTAGAAAACAGACTGCCTTTTATAAAGTGCCATGAAAGATTGTAATAAACCTGACTTGTGCCTTCCAGGAATGCAAATAGCTTCCTCATTTCTGCTCCTCCAAGTTCTTACTTAAATTCTTGTACAGTCAGTTCAGACTCGTTCAGTCCCTTGATACCAAAAATGCGAGCAGGAAAGCATTCAAAATGCAAAAATGAAGATTAATGGAGGATTTTCAAGCACTTCTATTTAAACAATGTTTTGCACAGAGTGTGTTCTTGTTCTTCTGTGGCAGTGTTGCTAGAGACACTGAAGAATATTTATTTTTTTCATAATCGGATGTCCCACAAATGCAGTAAATGATGCAAAAAGAGCACAATGTTCAGAGCTGTCATTTATGGTTAAATAATTAGTTGACGTTACATTCAAATGCTACCTCTGGTATCACGGCCATTCTAAGCCTGAAGGGTTCTGTATTTCATTGAATGCAGGAGCCTATTCCAGTAATTTGTCTCAAGCAGACTTCTTGTTTTCCAGAGAGAATGGGTCAACCCTGCTACATCAGTCACATTTCAAAATGCAAATAAGAAACATTAGAGAATTAAGTAAAGCTTTTCCCCCACAAAAAATAACATCTGCCCTATCTCTTCATTGTTTTCCAGTAAGTTATTTCCTTTATTTAAACCCACATCCATACAAACACATTTGCACACAGACACGTGTGCATACCCGTGCTCAGTGAAAGTGTTAATTATGTTATCTTCACTTCAGAAGGCAAATTGTGTTTGGTATGGGGCAGATTACTAGGACTCTTTTAAAAAATAGGTAATATATGGGTATTCAAGTTAATTCACTCTTTTATGAGATACTTATTGCACCTCTACATGCAAAAGACCTTGTGCTAGATAATACTGTGCGTGGAATCAAAAGACACGAGTGACACCAGTCACTGCAGAAGTGTCCAAGTACAGGGACAAGACAGCGACTTGTTCAACAGAGAGGGTCTGTGTCCCACAGCTACGTTTTAGTCCTAGGGTTTTCCCAAAACTCAGTTATTACTGGGAACATTAGATAGGAAGTGGTAAGTAATCTTAAACATCTATAAAAATACTACAGAACTCAGAATAAGAAGGCACTCTGCCAGTCTCGTGCAGAAAATGGTGACATCTTTGATTCCTCTTTGCCTTTCCCATCCCACACACATTCCAGTAGCAAATCCTGTCATCTACCTTTGAAATATGCCCACTGTCTATCTGAGTACCTCAGCGACCACCTTAGTCTAGACACCATCAGCTCTTGCTCAGTCTATGGTAATAGCTTCTTAACTGTTCTCTCACTTCTGGTCTTTAACCCTACAGATTATTCTCCCCAGAGCAGCCAGGCATTCCCTTGAGAAAAATCAGTCAGCTCATGTCATGCCTCAGCTCAAAACATAATAATACCTTCTTACCTCATTCAACATAAAATCCAAGTCTTCAGCCTGTCTTATAAGACCCCACAGCGTCTGGCTCTTGGCTGCCTCTCTGATCTCGTGTCCTGCAATTCTCCTCCATCACTGCATTCCAGGCACCAGGCTTTTCTTGCTCCTGCATATTTCAAACGCTTGGGCCTCAGAGCCTTGCATTTCTGTTTCCTCTACCTGTCATGCTCTTCACCAGATACTTCATATTCCTACACATCATTCTAGTCTCAGTACAAATGCACCTAATCAAAACAGCACTTCTGAAATCTACCCTACTGCATCCATGCTCCATCTTCTTATTTATTTTTCTTTCTGTTATTTAGTATCATTGAACCCACTGGGTGTGTGTGTTTCAATTGACTGTTTCTACCCTCTAGAATGTAAGCTCCATGAGAGCAGGAATTTTAATTTTTTCACTGCTGGGGTGAAAACTTCAGCACCTAGGACAATGCCTACCATACGGCAGGAGCTAAAATTTAGTTCAGGTCCTTAAAAGATGGAAGGATCTAGACAAGTAAGGTGGGGATGGATGTAGCATCCAAAGCATTCAACCAACAACATAATCAAGTTCCTGGGTCTTAAGGGCATTCATTCATTCAAACCATATTGAATGACAACTTTGTGTGAGGCACTGTAATACTCAATGCATTTAAAAGGGCAAAACAGAAAATGAGGGTTGCCTATGCGTAGACTACAGATCATATAAACTCTAAAATACTAGGGCATGCATGTTAGACACCTTTCAAGGAAGCTGCAATCAGATCAGCCACTAAGGGCTATAATGTTAGTTATCACTAAAAGGAGAAGGCCAAGAGCATTTGATTTATTAAGAGTGATATTAATCCAATAACCTTTATGATACCAGAGCTGCACAGAGCCTCAGTGACCCCCTAGACCAACCTTCATTTCAGGTGGCATGAAAGTTACATTTTCAGAATATACCACTTTACTTCCACTGTCTAATCAAGCAGTTCTGATGGAGAAGCTGTGAGATTTAACACTGATCAGTGCTGCCTTGACCCATTTCACTCTAGTGTCACTCAAGTCTGAAGCGTGATCCAGGCTAGATTCTTAGAATTCATGAATTTGTGGATGAAGGGGGCAATGGGACAAATGACTAATATCAGCAAAAATGTTTCTCCTTTTATTATGTTAAGATGCAATTTTTCCTATTGCTGTTGTGAAGGAAAGGGGGAGGGGGAGGGCATTAATCAACTGGATTTGTGCTTTTTGTTGAGAAAATGGCTAATTTTTTTCTGTTTCGGTTAAGTAAATATTGAAGCATGATAAACTGAAGGACATGCTGACAGCTCTGCTAACACATCTAGATGTCAACTTTTAAGAGTTTTTAATTTGATTGCAAGGAAAGTCATGTGAAATTTGTAGGAATGAGGCGTATTATGCCAAAATAATTGATCCCCCATGTATTTATTAGGTGAAAAAGAGACAATGGTACATCCAATGGGGACAGTAACTATGAATACAAACTATTTCTTTTTTTAAGGTTTCAATATCCAGGGTCAGTACAACAACTATCACCCAAGGTTGGCTTGAATAAAGGCCATAAAGAGGCAGAACTATTTTAGCCTGGGTGGTGTTTGATCTGAGACTTAATAACTGGAGGGATTTTAAAAGGTAGAGAGAGCAATCCAGAGAGAGTTAAACTGCATGAACAAATGTGTGGGGGAAAGGCAACTGATGTGGAATACGTGGGGAGCAAGGGAGACTGCAACTGGCCCATTAGGTTAGAAACATGTACCTGACAAATAGCACCAATGGAAGCCAAAGCCAAGAAGGTAATGAAAGACAATTAGGGAAGACTGAGGATGGCAGTGGGGCCAGCAGTAATAACAGTACTGACTGAAATAAAAAGCCTGTGGCCATGAGATGTGACAGTTCAGAATCCCTTGACTTCATTCTGCTCCCCATTCTTCCACTCCCATCCCTATCCAGTTTGGAGGCAAAGAAAGCTGCATCCAAAAATAACTATAATCTTCAAATATGTTTGTGGTAAAGGTCTTAGCTCCAACCACATGCATTATATCCAATAGCATAATTATAAAGAGAAGAGGAAGTAAGGTGTATGCCAACAAGGAGGTGAGCTTAGTTCAACAGGAGATCCCTGTCTCAAAAATGCCCTCATCTGGAATTGGTTCAAACCCTACTGGCTGGCCTGAAGTAGCCTTGGCTAACAGTGGACACAAATAAAAAACTAAAGCAGCTGGAGACTATTTGCTTGAATGACGGGAAACCTGGGTTCTCATCCTGTGTTTTTCATTAAGTCATATTCAACATCTATGTGGCCATTGGCAAATCCCTTCCTCACCTAGACTCTTGCTTTTCTCATCTGTAAACAAGGAGCTTTGAGAAGACAATTTCGAGCAGGTCTTTTAACTCTAATAATCTGACTTCATATGCTGCATGCTCTGAGGAGGTAAGACTCTGCTACCGCCTCAGGGTCAACATGGAATTGAAAATGTTTTTTCTCTATTATGATCCCACTGCTGCTGCCTGGTATCAAAAGGCTCCCTACTTTCCTTGGCAGTTTTCCTAAAATTATACGTTTACATGTTCCTTCTCTCCTGGTCTATATACCACTTAAATATTCTGCTAGACTCACGTTTGCATTTGATAGAGTTCCTAGTCCAGGATCTTACAAATAATGGTCATTGGACAAATATTTGTGGAGTGAAGGAATGAATGAAATGTCAAGAGTTTTTGAGTAACAAAGCAGATTATATTTCCAGAAAAATCTGGAAGGAAGTATTAACAATAAATACCAAATAAGATTCTATATTGCTGCTCCTATGATTTTTTAATTTTATTTCTGGATATTTCTTTGGCAATTGGTACAAAAAGAAGTAACTGTCCCATGGAAGAATCAGCAAATCACTCAGTGATCCTGCATTTCCAGCCAGGTTGTGATTCCTAGTGGAAGGCTTTATCCAGAGATCATGCATCAGAGACACAAGGATGAGCTCTGAGGACCTAACTTCCAGGCTTGCCTCTTATGCTCAAACACCTTTAAGGAGGCCTATTACATCCTGGTTGTTTCAGTGCCACCAGTGGTTCTGGAATTAAGAGTCGTTCAGCACTGAAAATCACTTGTTTGTAAGTGATTGCACACACTGCACTTCCTAATTCACCTAACAGCTATTTAAAACCTGAAAAGTTACCTAGTTCACGGGGACACGACACCACTTAGTTACTGTGTTTGAGACAAACACCCCCCCCCCAACCCCCACTCCGCATAGCACACGGTGGGTATAAACTAAATGACCCCCCACTGTACCTTGTTCATGTCGTGGGCATACAATTACAAGAGTTTCCATCTTCAGAGTCAAAGAAAGAGGAAATAGAAAAAATAAATAAAGCCCTGAATTTAACACATCATCTTTGAGAATAAATGAGGTTACAAATCTACATTTGGAAGAGCAGAACCTAGTCCATATGTACCAGATACCATTTTATTTTTTTTCCAAACTCAAACTCCGGATTTCAAAATGTATACTCGCTCTCTATACTGAGGTAACAGCTTGTCAGAGAACTGTGGCGGCGGCGGCAGCAGGACCAGCACAGCAGATGGGGAGTATTTTTATGCTGGCTTTTAAGTGATAATGCAAGTTTACACGGGGTCATCCTAAATATTGTTTAAGAGCATGGAATGACTTGAGTCACTGTCTAACCCTGAGTAGGCTGTTTTGCTTTCAGTTTTTGTCTAAATTTGCTGCCATCAAGGCTTCGAGAGAAATCTATCTTTTCTTTGAAGTAAGAGCTGCACAAATTTCTCAGAAACTCTCTTTTCAGATTCTTGTACATGTTTTAAATTGACACGAAGAATTCAGGGAAGAGAACAGCTATGAAAACGCCTCTAGTTAACTCAGTCTCAGCAGGTCACAGATGATACGTGTTCCCGGAGAAAACACATAAAGCACTGGACGGTGGTTGGAGACCCTAAGTTTTCACCTCAGCTCCCCCACTAACTGGCTTCATAGTATCTCTGAGCCTCAGTTTCCGTATCTGCAAGACGTGCTTGCCAGTAACTACGGCACAGAGCTGCGAGGTAGGAGGCGTCAGAATAAATAAAGCGCCCCCAAGGCGTTCAAGGTGCACGCTCTCCCCTTCCTGTGCCTGAGCCTAGTTCACCTGACGATAAAATGGAGGGAACAGTCTTGCTCCCCTTCAGGTTCAATTTCAAAAAATTTTCATGGATTTTTAAACAATCCTATGTAACCAGAACACAATTTTTATTTTGCTCAATCACAAATAATGTACATCAATTTTAAGAGAATCTTAGGAAAACCTTGGGATGGTACCTTTCATCAATACATCTTCTGTGTGGGCACACCTGAGGGACAGAACAGGCAATGACCAGAAACAGTGACTGCCTTTAAAGGGAGACGTCTCCACTGCGGATGGGCAGGTGGGAAGAGTGGAGTGGAGGAGGTTTTAGGATTTGGGCAAGGACTTAGATACCAGTTCCTTTGAAAAGCTGGGGCCCCCAATATAACACAGTTAGAAGGTAAGCTCCCAGGAGGCAGGTATTTTTTTATTATTATGTTCAATACTGTATCTCCAGTGCTTAGAAGAGGCACTCAAAAATATTTATTACTGGTAAAGAAGTGACAGGCTCATTCAGTTATACCCCTTTCTCTCTTCCCTATTGAAAAATCACTGTCCTAAAGATCTGTGAGGTATGCTCTTTCCCAAATGAGAAAACACCATGTTCCGAATTAGCACCTTACCTAAGTTTGCGTAGCCAGAGAGTGCCTGAAGTAGGATCCCACCCCACTGACAGTTTTCTGTTCTTTCTGCTAAGCCATGATGCCTCGATGAGCCTTACAAGTTGGAAGGCATGGATCAACTAATTTGACCACAGACAAGGCTGTGAATCTTTCTGGTCTTTCAAGTTCCACACCTGGAAGGATGGGTTCAAAATACAATTCAGAGAGTCCCTGGATCAAAAGAGATCAAGTCGTAAGTGAGTCAATGGCGAAGTAAGAATGTGTGTGTTCTCGGGTCTCTTGAGTACAGATGGGAATATGTGACCTTGCTTTGTAAGCTCTACAACACTAGAGAAATATTAATAGTGACTGACATTATGATTCCTGTTTCGTAAGCGCCTTTAGTCAGGGCATTACTCACCTACTCATGAGTGGATTGGCCAGCGCTTGATAAACAGTGTCTGGTATAGCTGGCATTTTGAGACTGAATGACTGGAGAAATGAATAAGAATGATAAAATCTTAGCGGGATAAATGTAAATGACTGCATTTCTGGGAAAACACTGACTTCAGAATTATATGATGGGTCAGATCCTTCTAAATAAGGCAGAGATTAAGATAAAATTATGCATTAAATGCAAAATTCATAGGCACTCATTTTACTTCTTCAACAAAATGGATCCACGTTACAAAGGAAAAGGAGAGTTGGCCTCAAGACGTGTATTTTTAAAATTGTGTTTAGGAAAGAAATAATATGTTAGCTATATTTAGAGGAAATTACAATTTTCTAATAAAACAGTAACTACTCAAACATGAATTGTAGGAACTATGATGAAATCAAGTGATTCACCAGAACCTTTCTTTTGTCCTAAAATCTCACCCTTTAGATTGTCTGGAAATTTTATATTTTCTAGAATTTAAGAATATTCAGCACAGAAAAAGGGCATGTGTTATTTGTAACACTCAGCACATTCAATTCCATTAAAATGATAGTTTGATGGGTCAAACAGGGCACACAGTAACAAAATCTGAATTTGAGAGGAATTCAGAGAAAAGAAAAACAGGGCACTGTCCTCAGGCAACCCTTAATCGCAATCAGTCTTAGGGCTCCACAGATCCAGACAGTGGTTCTCCAAAGACACGGGAGTGAGAGGATCGCCGCTTCCCGGGGGCTTCATGCCCTGGCGGTGTCACAATGGGTGTGTGTGTGCTGGCATGTAGTGGGCAGGGACCAAGAATGTTAATGTGTTGCCACACACCAGACTTTGCCAAAAAATAAGGAAGTCTCTTGCCCTAATGTAAACAGTTGAAAAATACCAGACTACTCTCCAGTTTTCCATGATTTTGATCCCTGGTTATATTTCTGTAGCTATTGTGATGGTTAATTTGATGTGTCAGCTTGACTGCGCTAAGGGATGCCCAGATAGCTGGTAGCAGATTTTGTCTGGGTTTGTCTGTGAAGGTGTCTCTGGAACAGGAGCATGTGACTCAGTAAACAAGCAAAGAAGATTTGCCCTCACCAGTATGGGTGGGCCTCACCCAAGGCACTGAGGGCCTGAGCAGAACAAGAAGGAGGAAGGGTGAGTGCTCTCTGCTTGAGCTGGGACACCCACCGTCTCCTGCCCTCTGGTACCAGTGCCCCTGGTTCTAAGCCTTCAGACTCGGACCGGGACTCAGACCACCAGTGCCTCCCATCCCCATCCCCTTCTACTCTTAGACCTTTAAATTCAGACTGAATTACACCAGCACTATTGGTTCTCTGGCTTTCAGACAGCAGATTGTGGGACTTCTCAGCCACTGTAATTCCTTGAGCCAATTCCTTCAAATCCTGTTGCTTCTGTTTCTCTGGAAGACCCTAATACACCTTTCACCTGAAAAATCAATCTTTGATCAAAAAGACCAGTAACACAAAATGCAAACTGGAAGATACCAACAGTCTTAAAATTATTTAAGTTTTTAAAATTTTCTCACGTAATTAGGGGACAGAACCAGTGGGTCAATGGGTTTCTCTCTCTTCCCACTTCTCTCTCTTTCTCAAATGGTATGAGTAAGTAAAATTTTTAAAATTGTTTTGATCAGGCCACTGAGTATATGAAAATGTTGAATACACAGGCCTTGAACTTCACAGTTTTAATAAAAGCAGACATCCTGATAGTCAGAGAAACTGGTCAACTTGAAACACTATGTGATTTTCTTTGTTCATTCATTCAAACAAGGTTATGGAACACCTTCTAGGTTCTAGGCACTTAGCAGCACACCAAAATGAGTCAGTAAAAAGCTCATTTTCACAGAGCTTTATGTCTAAGAAGGGTAAGACATACAGGCACATAACTTCAATATGAAGCAGGAGACGAAAACTTCCACCAAAGGTGAATGACCAAGGGCAACGTGGATTCAGAGAGGGGACATTCACTTCTAGGGCAAGGACCTGAAAAGGCTTACAGGCAAGGTGGCACCTGAAAACTAAACTTTCCTGCTCTCCCCACTGAAACCCCTCCACTGCCACGCTGTCTAGTATGGTATGTGGTGATACGTGTAATGAACTGAGTGCGCAAACCAGGTAACATTTAACGGTAAACATTATGCAGCCAATTTAATTTCATTTGGTACCTTACAAATTCATTTGCCCCAATGACAGTCTTCAAAAAAATCATCCTGAAGACACAAATGACAGTATTTTGCGTTTCCCCACTTAAAGATAGTTTTTCACACTGCATCAGAAAACAAGGCCAGAGCATTGCGTTCTGGACATACGTGTAGTACTTATTATGTGCACACATATCCTGTATAATAGCTGTCCTACTTGTAGTTTTAACCAGCAATGTGGTTGATACTTAACATGACAAAATAGGGTGGAGAAGAAAATAACAAATACTTGCTTGAAAGAATTTATCTATAATTCATTAGGTGCAAAGGGATTTAGGAAGCCAAAAAAAAAAAAAAAGCCTCCTTTAGAAGTATTTCATTTACCTAACAGCTTGAAATCTTTACTGCAGATTAACACTAATGTGACTCTCCCCCCTCCCTTTTGGAGTTTGTATACTGCAATGAAAGGAAATAGGAAGCCTCACAGCCAGAGACATCAGGGCCCTTTAATCATCCAGATCTGAGATGCCTGCACATGAAACAAGAATGCGGCATCCGTGCACAGGTCCACGTTCAGAGACAGAGATGCCTTCCAGGGATTTTCATCCCATCCCCACTGTTTGTCCTAGGTTTTTTCCCTCTTGCTTCTCCTTTCCCTGTGGTTTTTCAGGGGACTTACATTGTCTTCTGTTCCATTTGATGACACCTTCCTTGTCAATTAGATGCACTCCGTTCAGTTCAGAAGTTCATTAAATTCAGATAACACACCATTTTTGCAAGCTGACTGATGTTTATTAATGTAACATGCGAAACGGGTAATTCAGCAGGGAATTTGAGCCTTTCTTTGCATCACTGAGACACCTAGAATAATGCAGTATGTCTGGAATTCATCAGAGACTTTATGATATTATTTACATATTTAAAGAATCCTTGAAAGTCATATGCCTTTGAGAAATTCAGGAATGTGTGCATTGTGGAAAGATAAATCCGATATAGGCAATATGCTGATTCACAGAGCCCTCAACTGCTTTGATTTTTGTGTCTGTGTTGTGAGGGGGATGGAGAAGGAAAGGGGGCAGGGGAGTGGCAATAAGAAGTTCATTATGTAATTAAGCTCTGGGTTTTTAATAAGATGTTTGCCATCATTAACAGCTACAATAACATTAACCTTTAAATTTAAATAGTAAGTTCAATTTTCAAAGTTATTTTCCTCTATTTGTTATCTCATTAAGCAGGGGTTTTCTATTATGCTTTTTTGAAGAATAAAAACAAACATGAATGAAACAAATATTAATTGATGTATCAATCCTCAATCACATAACCTTGCCAAAAGGAAGGATTTCCAAGTATAATGAAATTGAAAAAACTGGAACTCGGGGAAATGCATAGTACGCACTACCCATC
This sequence comes from Vicugna pacos, assembly GCF_048564905.1. Lineage (NCBI taxonomy): Eukaryota > Metazoa > Chordata > Mammalia > Artiodactyla > Camelidae > Vicugna > Vicugna pacos. The sequence continues at coordinate 56,451,628 of NC_132987.1, read as the reverse complement.
TGCTCCCTCGAATCTTTATGATCTTCTGTGCCTGTTGAGCCTATTAAGATGGTAACTGCAAGCCCAACGATGCCATATCGTTTTAGAATATGTAAAGCTAGCCAGTCTACTTTAAGAGACATTGCCTAACTGCCTAGGACCTGCTGGGCACTCAGATTCTCTGAGATAAATCCTTTCTTTGGGAGCTCACCGTTTCGGAAGAAATAAATAAGAAACTTGTCTGCGTAACTGAGAGCAATTATTTAAATATTATCAATGTTCCATATAGGCAGAGGATTGAGGCAATGACTCTCCCTTCTTTTCCTTTCTCTCTCCCCTCTCTCTTTCTGATGACACTAAGAGCAGGCGGTGAAATCTCATCATGTGTGTACAAGTTGGATTATTGTAACGATAGTCAAGAATTTTACTCAAGAGTTAAAAAAAAAAAAAAGAGATGAAGCACTCACTGAGCATCAGAATACTCTTTTATCCCACCAAGGCTGCTGTCTATTATGTGAATCGAAGAGAAGAGGAATACAGGTACTCTAAGAAAAGTCAGCTGCTCTCAAGTTAATCTTTTAAACCTATGTTGGTATAAGATACAGATGAGGGAGGGTATATTGAAGCAAATATGGGTGGCCAAAAACATATCTTTGTCAAGAGTTTGAGAAGAAAAGCCACAGATGGAGAGAAAATACCTGCAAACATCATCTCTGATTAAAAAAATAACTTATTTAAAATGTACAAAGAGCTCATAAAATTCAATAAGAAAATGAATGATCTGATTAAAAATTGCAAAAGACCTGAACAGAGACCTCACCAAAAAAAAAGATATACAGATGGTAAATAAGTATATGAAAAGATGCTAAACATCTTAAGTTACTAGGGATTTGCAAATTAAAGTAACAATGAGGTACACTACATATCTGTTAGAATGGTCAAAATCTGAAACACCAACAGCAACACCAAATGCTGTCCAGGGAATGGAGCAACAGGAACTTTCTTTCGTTGCTGCAGAAAGCAAAATGGTATAGCCACTGTGGAAGACAGTTTGACAGTTCCCTACAAAAACAGACATATTCTTAACCCTAAGATTTGACAATCACACTCCTTGGTATTTCCATACATGATGTGAAAACTTATGTCCACACAAAAACCTGCACATGGATGTTTGTAGCAGCTTTATCCATAATTGCCTAAACTTAAAAGCAACCAAGATATCCTTCAGGGGGTACATGGCTAAATAAACTGTAGTAAGTCTAGACAATGGAATATGATTCAGCACTAAAAGGAAATGAGACATCAAGCCATGTAAAGACATGGAAGAAACTTCAGTGCATATTACCAAGTGGAAAACAAGCCAGTCTGCAATGGCTACACTGCTGTATGATTCCAATGATATGACGGTCTGGAAAAGGTAAAACTATGAAGACTGTAAAAAGGTGGGCGGTTGCTAGAAGTTAGAGGAAGAAGGGATGGAAGAAATCAGAGGAAACAGAGTACAGAGGATTTTTAGTGAAGATTTTTTATTTTAACAGTGAAACTATTCAGTCGGACACTATAACAGTAGATACATATCATTATATACATGTCCGGTTACTGAGACTGTACAACATCAAGTGTGAATGTTACATGAACTTGGGCGACTGTGATGTATCAACGTAGGTCCACTGATTATAACACACATACCATTGTGGTGCAGGATGTTGATGGTGGGGGAGGCTGTGTGTGCACAGAGTGAGACGGTACGTGAAGTCTCTGATCTTCCTGCTCAATTTTGTTGTGAGCCCCAAATTGCTACAAAACGTAAAGTCTTTTTAAAATACATACATACATACATACACAGACACACATGCATATCTTTGGAAATTCACTTCATTCAGGGAAGGATGAGAAACACTATGATGGTTAGTATTGGAGCTTAAAATAGTTGAAAGAAAGGGGTTTTTAAGAGAGAAAGGATGGATTTGACTTCTGGTTCTGATCTTCACTAGCTGTTTAACAAATTCTCTAACAATCTCCACATCTGTAAGATAGGACCAAATACTGACCTGTAAGGAATTTTCTGAGCATGAAAATGAGATAATGGACACACATGTTCCACACACTTCAAAGCACGCATGCATTACTGAATGGTTCTGCTTTTAGGTGGTTGCTGTAACTTCCTTAAAGAACTGGTTCCAAAGAGCTTAGGTTTTCCATTTGCGTATGCAGAAACAGATATCATGAATTCACTGTGGGGAAATAAAACTGGAGGCGGGAATGACAACCCAGTGATTGGTGGTCTGAGAAGGATTCTCACCCACCCTGAGGACGGAGGCAGGAGTAAGGAGGTTGGGGGTGTAAAAGGAAACGTGAGTACACAAATGCACATGTGTGTGAGTGAGTTGTGCCACGTGTCATTCCGTATCTATTTATTCTCACATCCTTATGCCTTAAAAGATCTAACCAACATCATCAAGAATCAACTCACTTCTGTCCCATGTAAAGTGAAAACCACTTGGGCAAGAGATGAAGAATGAAGGGAAATGAGAAACAAGACGGATTCAAGACAAAGGGTAGGGGGATTGCAAAACCCTTCCCAGCTCTCAAACTGTGTGTGGCATGTGAGAGTGTGTCAGTGTGTGGGTAGGCAATCCACAAGGCAGAACCAATGATATAAAATTAAAACTGAATAAACTACTCATATATTTATCTGGGCAACACAGGAGGCCTTCTGGTGAGAACCTTTGTCAAGCTATGAGATGGAGGAAGGATCTGGAGAATCCCGGGTGGGCAAGACTCTGGCTGCACTTCTGGGTTCTAGCCTGGCCTCTCCCCAAGCTCCCAGCACACCTGCTTGTCTGCCAGACTCTTATTCAGTATAAATTGAACTTTGCAAGACCAGAGCGGAAACATTTGTTAAATACATGAATAAATGAATGGCAAAATGATGTACTAAAGGCCACCCCAGATTCCTTCCTTCATTAGCAACTTGTGAGCCACAGAGATAACCAAATATACTAGCTCACTTGACCGTCGCACAAACATGATTCCAGGGAAAGGATTAGTAATTCTACTTTATCGGTGAAAACCGGGGCACTGAAAAAAGATGAAACATGTGGAGATCGCCTGGCTAGAAAGCAGCTGAGTCCAGGTCTCTGGACTGAAATAATAATATTTTAGCCATTGTATCATTATTCCAATCAGCTGTCAACAAAAATCATTAAGTCCCCGGGAGGCAGAGAAATATATCGCATATAATTAATTATTCCCAATATCTAATAGCTTATTTTATATCATAAAGAATCTATCAAGATACACTATTATTTGGTAGCATGTTTTAAGTATCCAGACTATTTGTTAACAAAGTCGAGATGCAGGCCAGGCCCCCAGCTCTGTGGTGGGAAGAGCGCCCTGTGTTTCTTGTGAGGACATTCAGAATTTCCAAGTCGTCCTACCATTATCTCTCCTGCAACTTTCAAGCCTAAATGCTGTGCGGAAAAGGGGCCCTAAAGGGTCATCAAGGAACTCTCTTGGCTCAGAGGCAACCATAATCAGCCTAAAACACCAGGTCAGCAGGTCAGCAATGAAGCCAGGGGCAAGAAAGGTCACCGCCTCCCGATCTTGGAGGGGGCAGGGCTAACGTAGCCCAAAGTAGGAGGCTCTAAAAAGTCACACACACACAGAGATGACATTCCTATCCTCTGAATTGTTAATCCACAGATACTGTCTAAAATTCCTGAGTCCTCAGATAGAAAGCATGCCTTTTTTTTTTTTTAATATGGAGCGATGCAAATGCTGGGGAGAAGCAGATAAAAAGTTTTTTTGCAAAGTAGGACCAGGAGATTGGAAAGGGGTGGGGCATAAAAGTGGTACTGTTTATTTTACACCCATCCATCCTATTAGATTTGTTAAACTAGGAGAATGAAATATTTTAATAAAAAAGAGAGAAAAAAAGGCCATGAGAAACGTGGACCATTTAAATGAAAAGGGCATTGGCTGCTGATTCATCATCGTTGTTACTGCGATGATTAATAAATAAATATGCCAGGTAACCCCAAGGAGGTCAAAAATTATCAACATTTAGTAGGGCTATTAAGACTGTCTCCCTGTCAGGCACACCATTCCATACACAGAGAGCTATATTTCACTATCTGCCACTGTTGAGTTTGCGGAGCACACTCTCACAGGGCTATAAGGGAGGTCTGGGAACGGACTGTGGTTATTTTGCAAAGGAAAAAATTATTTCCTTCTGAAGAAGTCCCTGAAGGTGTCACAGAGGTGGCATTTTTGAGCTTAGCTAACCTACATTAAAAAAAACAAGGTACTCTCCACAGAGGAACAATTTGATTAAAAGCAGAGAAATGGGTGGGATGGGGTAGCGTGCTTAAGGACCGGCTCTTTGTTTGGGCTGGGGCAACTGTGGGGACTGTGAAGGAAAATCAGGAAGGAAGACTGGAGAGGCAGCAACAGAGCCCACGGCTATCAGGCCCTGGGGTGCAGGCGTCTGCCATGGTCCTGGGAAGCTGTTCAAAGCTAAAGTGATGAGTAGCAGAGTGACTAAAGCAAAATGAAACGGCATATAAAACATAAAGTAAGTGGTAGTAAGGCTGAATTCATACCAGCCTGTGACCAATGATGTAAAACACTGAAGAAGGCCAAGTGTTGCACATAATCAGGGCAAACATTTTTGAAGTTAAGGTTGTAATGACAGTCACCAAATTCTTTGCCTTTTTATATTGTTTCTTACCCAGATCGAACAACTATTACAAATGTTTCCCATGCTCTGTTTTTGGTTATGCATTCCTTGATAGCTCTGGGAAACGAACACACCACTAGAGTATTAAGGACAATGTGCGCATTGGAGGGGAAAGAGGAGAGAAATAATTGAATTCAGATATGATATCCTGGGATAACTTAAACCACTCAAACAATTAGGCAATTAATAAAATACCTGAAAACCTGCAAAATATCCCATGGAAATGGGCCAGCATGGACTGTTTTTGGAAAGCCCTGTGAGAAAGTAGGAATCAGGTATCATCTTCAAAGGAGGTAACAGAATCTCCTTTCCAAGAGCTATTGAATGGGTGGCTAGCTAGGAACAGAATCATGGGTCATGTAGCAGAAAGAACAAGTGATGCAATACTGGGAAGTCTGGGCTTGAATTCTGCTCCATACTTTACTGGTCCTGTGATCCAGAGAAAGTCTCTCAAGTGGAGAGCTTTCATGGAACCATCATCCCAAACTGAGAAAATGAGCTTGACTGGCTCACCGTCATACCTCCAGCCAGTGGGAAAGTCACATTAAAAGTGAAGGTTCCAAACTCCTTCCAGATTTAACCACTACAAATGGCTCACCTGTCGGCAGGACACAGTCTGATGTCATTTGCTGTAATTGGGGAAAAGCAGAAGCTTAGCTGCGAGGCCTTGGCAGGTGAGCAAAAAGGTTGTCGTTGTTATTCCCCAACACTGTTTTTAAACGTAATTGTTTGTTTGCTTCTTTTGAGTCTACACAATCTGTTCTTTGATTTGGGATCTCAAACAGTTTGCTGTTGCTTCACGGCTTTGAAGATCAGCTTCAAGAAACGAAACCAGCGAGCTGTCAGACACTGAGAGCATTAAAGCTACGAATATTTGCAGGCGTCGCAAGAGGAAGGAGCCCTCAAGTTTTGTCTTCAGGATCCTCACTTAGAGGCCTGGCAGCGTCTGGGACCTCTTTGGCACGGGGCCTCTTCTTAAACCAAAGTGTTTTCCAAATGTGAGATTTTTACTGCTTGATGTTTGTGCAAGGAAACATTAACAGCACAGGGTGATGTTTTCCAAAGTCACAGTTAAAAGGGGCATACAGTAGATTTTGCCTGAAAAGTTCAGAGCAATATCAGGATTATCTAATATAAATAAACTGATAGTTGGGCCAATTCTCTCCAACCTCTAGCAGATATCTTTCTCTGTCCTTTGAGAAGAACTCTGATTAAACTACTAGAATTTTAGAATCTACAGGCTGGAAACAACCTCTGTGGTGATCTATTTAACCTCCAAGCTCTGCTTCATTTGGTGCATCCCCAGTGCAGTCTTCCAGCCTCTCCAGAGGTGGAAATCTCACTATTTCCAAGAGCAACGGAGCCTTCTTTCAGACAGCTATGTTTTGGCTTTCCTGTCGCTGAGATAATCTATGTCCCTTCCATGTCCCCTTCCACCTATCCCCGTTATATTGTCACATTTATTAAGCAGTATCTCTAATTCTGTCTGCCAATTTTGTCTTACTCATTTTTTAAAGCCCGCTTTAGCCTTCCTTCCTTCCTAGAAGCCCAGCAGGACTGGGCTTTTCTAATTCTATCCTTTTCTAATATCCTCCCCTCATCTGGAGCCTGACAGTGCTTACCAAGCTCTGGGCTCTTTTCTAGATGCTACCAAGAACCAGACCTTCTCTTCGGAACTTCTCTTCTGAAGTTAAGAGAGGCACAGGGGCAAACTTTAGACCCACACTGATAGTGATGACTAGATCATGCCGATGTGTCAGTCAAAGGGATAGAACCTCGTCCCCTTCACTGCAAAACAAAACATACGCCTAAGAATACTTCATTTCCTATCATCTGCTTATAGTTGGCTTCCCAATAATAAACCTGCCTTCCCCCAGTTAATCACTTCTACCATTTTATTTTATAGCTATATATGTTTCTTCCATATAAATTATGTCCCCTCCCACCTGACCCCAGGGCAGTTCCCCCCTTTTACAGGATGCCAGCCCAACACCATGAAACTCCTAGACTGAAATTATTCTATTGGTCTGCTCTCTGAGTATGATTAGGATTATTTTCTCCCTACTGGTGTAACCAAATTGAAGCTATCTTCTTAATTACTGGCTGATTAAACGTGCAGCGCGTTGGCGCGGTCGAAAGTTCACCTGTGAAGGGATCCTTGCACTTGCTGATGCAGAATCTCCTATCCTTAGCCACGAATCCAGGAAGGGACTGGCTAAGCTTTTGCAGACCATGAAGAAACTCAGCAGGACTGAGAAATATTGATGGACTTCATCATTTTGCTGAGTGCAGTGCTTAAGCAGGCAGTTCTCTGCAGAAAATTGTGGAAAATTGCTCCATTTGGTATTGTCATTGATTTGTGGAAACGTGGAGTTTGCGTGTGTGCGTGTACGTGTACACACACAATTCAAAGACAGAGAGTTTGTATGTTAAGGGTTTTGCTGATTTTCACCCTAAAGCATTTGGGAATCTTGAAGTAAAATGTGGCTATATTAATAAGAGGTGCCAATTGTAAGCCATACTAACAAACACAGGCAATTTAATCTCCAGAATTTCCCACCTCCCTAAGTGTACTCATACTATTTCCTCTGTCAGGAACATCACTCTCTTAATGCTCCCCAGCCTGAGGTCGCTGATTGCCCAAGCTCAGTCGGTAAGACCCCATCTACACCACTCCCCTCTTGAACCCCTCTCAACCCCCAAAGGACATCGTTCCTCCTGGTGGTACTTGATACACTTGACTTTCTATATGCATTTGTGGATTGGTGCAAATCAATTGGTTTTATCTTTTGCAAAAACCACAGTATTTTTTCTAGTTCCAGGCATATCATGGGGTCCTCAGAAAATCTAGCACGACTTTATTTCTAAAGTATAAAATAAGAGTCATGGACATTTTATAAAGCAAGCAGTGAAATATCTTCTTTGAGTCTAAGCTCACAGAGGACACGGATGCTGATATGATAGTCTCTCACTCCATTCCAGCCCTGAGCAATGACAATGGCTGCAAATCACTAACTGAGCTCAGTTTACAAGCCTGAGGACAGATATGATAGGACAACCAGTTAAAGACCTGTCGGTTTTATATTTGAAACTAATGAGCAGATGCCATCCCACTGCTGACTATCATCTCCTAATAAATGAGAGAAAGACAAGATCAAAGTGTATAAAAGCAAAAAATAGCAAGTTAAATAAATTCACTTCATAAAACAAATGACTGAGGACCGTATACATGACCATGATTGGGAGAGGTGCTTTAGAAAGTTTCGCAGACTTTGTTGTCTTTCACCATCAGGCTCCCTCTCCAAGTTGGACCATTTCTTCCAGATGAGTGACTTCAGCCCAAGAGTTTCCCTGTAACTCATCTCCTGGAAACCATAAATTCATCCCTTCATAAAGACAGTGCTACAGTTGGAGGTTAGGTTCCAAGTCTAATCCAAAAGCCCTATTAAACCTGGGAGTATGTGAACCATGTTTTCTGAACCCAAAATAGAGACACTGTATGAGGTGAAGAGGAAAATAATGTTAATAACAATAGTAACCAAAACTTACACAGCCAGAACTGCTCTGAGAACTTACAGGGCACTCATTTAATCCTTACAACAGCCCAATAAGGAGAGTCCAGCCCAGAGAGGTTAGGAGAGGTGCTTAAGGTCCCGGCCAGCAAGTTAAGCAGCAAGATTGGAATCCTGACAGTCTAATTCCAGAGCCCATGGCTTAACTTCTATGCGTTATTACTTCTGGCTAAGGAGACATGTATTGAAAGCTTCAACTTGCAAGACCACTCTTGTTGGGGCAAGAATTGGCAAGAGAATCTGTACCTTTAGCTGTGGAGGAGCAGTAGGAAAAGAGACGCTTCCAACACACATTTACAGTGCAGTGTTTCCATGGCCCACGTCAGACAGCCAAGGAGAAAACAGAGGTTCTGGGGAGTGAAGAGCTTGAATCTGAAGCTAGAGATCTGGAGAGAGGACTGAGCACATAAATGTCGAAGAGGCATCTGAAATAGTACTTGGTAAGGGGAGTGAACATAAGGATGGAGTCTACGGTTGCCAGCAGTGTGATAAATGGGACTCGGGTGACAGTGGGAGGTGAGGCCCCACCCTCTTCTCTCACATACCCCAATGTGTTGGCATTTCAACAGATTCCCCACCCACTGTCCAAACCTCCATTAGTGAAGGAGGGAACTGTGTGATGAGGGGGCACAACGGGTGTAGAGGGTCTATGAGCTAGTAGCTACATCAAGGGAGGGGAAAAGGAGGATTGAAAGTAGAAAAATCTCCAAGTACGTTGAGAGTAAGAGAACCGTAAGACAACCTAACGAAGGCACACCTACGTATGTAAGAGGAAGGCATATGGAGTCCAGGCTGTGGCTAATTCAGTCAGCAGCATGTGCAATAATTTCAGGTGCAAGAAACATTTCTTGGCAGTGTCTGAAATACAGCAGGTTACTCTAGTGCAAGTAAAGTCAAAGGCCCTTTTCTCCTGTCTTTCAGACCAATTACAAGTTCCAAGGAATATTTGTAGACATAAGTCAGGGAAGTTTGACTCAAGGGGACAGTCTTGTGGCTTTGGAGCCAGAAGAGTAAGAGGCAGGTCAGTTTTACTGTTTACAAGCAATAGAACTTGGAGCAAGTAACTTACCTGCCCTTATCAACCCTCAGGTCTTAATCAAATGTAAAAAACTATGATAACCAACCTCTGCTATAAGGACAAATGGATAATGGATGAGAACAGCATTTCATAAACTGTGATGCAGTTATCAGCTTACCAAATTATTTCAAGGTAGAACTGAAGTCACCAGAAATAAAATATTTGTTTCTAAGCTTGTTCATCTATCAAGGTTCATCCTTTCAGACACAAGTGAAATCTCAATAACCCTGTGATATCTTTCCCGGAATTCCAAGAAGGCAGGCCACCCCTAGTCTATGCCTCTTTATCCTACCTCCCATATAGCATCTATCACTAGGAGGGGCATTTGCTGATTCACATGTCCATCTCTGCCAACAGACTGAGAGCTCAGATTGTATTGCATTTACCTGATATCCAGCATCTGGCAGAAATTCCTGAAACATACAGTAACCTCAGAAAAAGTTGGGTGAAGAAGATGGGTAATTGTATTTTATGGATTTCTTATCCATCATCTCTTAGCTTGGACTTTTAAAGTTTTTTTTTTCCCTCCTCTCTTTAATTGTTCTGAGTTTTATTGATGGAGAGTTTCAGAATCTCACATTGCATAAATTGAAAAGTATGGTTTGGGACATTAGAATTTTTTTTTCTTTGTTTGCTCTCCTTCAGAGAGTAATAAGTTTCCTGAGATTAACAAACTTCTTCTATAAAGAGCCAGACAGGAAATACTGTAAGGTTTGTGGGCCATTTGGTCTCTGTCCCAACTACTCAACTCTTCTGGGTAGAGAGAAATCAGCTACAGACAACACACAAACAAATGGGTATGACTGAATTTTGATAAATATTTACAAACACAGGTAGTGGACTGGATTTGGCCCATGAACCATACTTTGCTGACCCCTGCTCTAGATACATAAATCATTTTTTCTACTATTTCCAACAGTTCTGTCACTTAGCTAATGTGAAATGTTATGCATCAAATGCCCTATTGCTCCAACAGCCAATCCTAAGTTGCAACTAAATGCTTAACACTTGTGAAAATGCTTGTGTCTTGATTTTTAGTCTCTTATCTTCTGACAGCACCTAGTGTATGTCCACTGAAACCCAACCACAAAGACAGAGGATTGTAGGAAAGATAAACTGTAGCCAACGTGTACATCTCTTGGCTAGGAGGAGCAGAAGTAAAGGCATAATCACAACGGGAAGCACTCAGGGTTAGAAACAACGTCTCATGATCTCAGAGAATGTATGTCCCCACTGTATGCTAGTGCGGTGTCTGACTGGGAACGAATCCACAGTAAACACTCATGGACAGATGATGAGAAAACGTGATTCTGGTTCATAGGCATCATACTCAGTGGGAACTGCCTGAGTTGATGATTATAATGACATCACCTTCAAGAATTCTACATGTCTCTTTCTCTTTCATGGATCCATGCCATTTACTCAGCCGTTTGTGTCTCCATTACTAAATTATATGTTACTGCCTAATCAAATTCTTTATTTCCTTTAGGATTTAGCAAAGTGTCACATAGAGAGAATATACTTTTCTAGAATGAAAGGATGGATGAATGGATGGATGCATAGATGGACAGATTGATAGATAGATGGATGCAAAGTACCAGTCAGACTGTGTTATGAAGTGACAAATCTTTCCCAATAGGAAACCTATCATTAAGTAGTAACTCGATATTGATTGATATAGATAGATAGATAGATAGATACGCTACAAATATTAAATGGCCATAGAGATATGGAAAAAAGACAAGATAATTTATGGCTGAGGCAAATTCCTTCAGGAAGAGCTCATCAGTCTCCTATATGGTTCCTCCACATCCCGTTCATTATACTTAGTTTACAAATTTGGAAGTAGCAGTTCACACGCATGTCCTAGATGATGAGCTCTCCGAAGACAGGAATCAGAGTTGACTCAGGAATCATAATTGTCTCATCTTCTATCTCTGTCTCAGTGGCTCTTTGCAAGGCCTGATATAGTAAATGCCTCTGTAATTATTTGAAGACTAAAAGATTTTGGATGCCTGACAGAGGAACATAGGGATTTTGCTGTCACCTTAGTTCTAGAAAGACGGCCTTCATCTAGCTCACAATTTCACCTGCGTTTATCATGTCCCACAGGAGCTGGGTTTCACTGTGGGAGCTCTGACTTCTCCTGTGCTCCAGGCCAATCTCCTTTGGGGTAGCTGAGAAGAAGGCTGGTTTGGTTGCCACTCTTAAAACTAAAGAAGCATTAAATCGAAGTGTCTCAACTGTCATCCAAAGCCTGAAGGCCACTCCAAGCAAATAGCCCTAACCACACCTCTTATTTTATTTCTATTGATTGATTGATTGCCTGAGTAGTTTACAATTTAACAATAGTCTGGGTGAAGAAGCATCATCTTTTACCTGTAAATGGTCCTGTCAGAGCATGATGCACTGGCAGCTTAAAGCTATTTTAACTTTAGGGTTTTGAGGACTATAAAACTAATTAGCTTCTCATTATCAATTTTTTTTTTGCATTTGAAATTTCCTTTGTTGAATTGACTTAAAATAGGTAATACCCTTGATACAAATAGAACATTCCTGCTATTAGGCTGAAAATGACAATGACGATAGCACTTTGACAAGATAACAGGGTGATACAAACATTTTACAGCAAACACTTCATATGCCAGAATTAGAATGAAGCAAACACTCCTTTTCCCATCCTGAAGCATTACAGAAAAGAGGGAAGACCTTTTCAGAGAGAAAGAAAACACACTTTTGACATGTGCATCTTAGCTTAGTTGTAAGAGCTAAGAAACCAATACAACCTAGCAACATGCTGGCCCAAACTGGCCAACAATAAAATAGAAAGGGAGAAAAATAAAGCCTCTAATGCCAGAGCCACCTCAAGTGGAAATCTTCTCGGTGCTTGAGCACCAAAGTCAGCAGTAAACTCTGGAGAAATCTCCCAGCCTCAGAAACACTGGGAACAAATACCTAAACGAGGATACCATTTATTTAAAATACGGGCACCACGCACAAAACAATTCTAGAAGCATGGGGGCTGCAGAGAGCAACAGGAGGAATAGAAAAAAAGGGAGACCACAGGACAGAGGACAAAGCTTTCTTTGCAATGGCCAAAGCTGAGGTCTTGATGAGCTGAGTCAGGCCTACAATTATTTTGTGGTTCCCTCCCCAGCAATCTTCCTTGGTGAATATTCATTATCTGACAAGGCCCCATGAGCCAATCGTGAGCACTAACCAGGATCTAACTTCCCATCCTGATTAGGCATCAGGTAAATCCCTGTGAGCTCAGTGGATTCCAGGGGCCTGTGCACATCATCTGTAGGGTGGAAATAGGGCACAGTCCTTTGGGGGCTCACATTGGGGGTGGAAAGAACTCACCACCCTTTGTCTGGTTTGCACAGCCCACAGAGGACACTGACAGTTCATCTTCTCCAAGTAATTCTTAGGTGAAGTTTAATCTGAAGTCAACTGCATCATGTGCTCAGATCGACGCAGAGTGCCAATGTATTAATGGAACACAAGAGAAGCTCAGGAAAACTTTTCCTATTTATACAGTGCTCTATTGTCTATGAAGCACTTTCTCACCGAGTCTCACATTTAACCTCCCCATAGCAGAGTGAAATAGACAAGGCAAATATAAGTACCCCGGATTTCCAAGTCAAAACATCGAAGCCCAATAAGACCAAATAACTGAAGTCGTATCTTCTGACCACAGGCCCAGTGTGCTGGCCACAAACCGACCCGTTCTCTTTGCCGGAGCTGCCTCGTCTTTAATTATGAAAGAGTAACACTTTTTGAGAAGTGAAAAATATGCTTGGGTAGCCAAGGCAGAGCAGAAAAGGATCAGGTCAGGACAGCAGTGATACATTAGGGAAATGACCGGCAATGACCCTTTTCTTAAAAGAATGTGCTTGAGGGAAATTCGGGTGCTCAGATGGTCTCTATTAAATCTTTGTGGCCAGAGGGAGGTAATGCTTGGGCTTAGGACCCGTAATAACCAGGACTCATGTGAACACACACTCTGTCTCATACTCATACCTCTTTTATTGTCTTTTAAAGATGTCCAAAGGCGGGGGGACAGAATGCGGGGGGATGGCAGAGAAAGGTTTCTCTTACCCTTGGAAGAGCCTCAGTACCAGCTGTGTCCTGAGGTATAAACACAGTAAATTAAACAAAAACTAAGAGAGGGCAAGAGAAAAGGAGCAAGTGAATCAAGTCTTCTCTTCTGTTTACAGTCCTTCCTGGCAAATATTTTGTCACCAATGAAAGACCCATTCATAAAGCCCTATCTCCTATGTAGGTAAGTGCTTTGCACCAGGCTCTGTAGCAGAAGCCCCTTAGCCAGAAGGGCGAGGCCCCCTGACACGGTAAACAGTGCATGAGGACCACAGCTCGCATCCCAAGGCAGACAGTGTCCCGAAGAGAACAGACCAGAGTCATCAGGGTGGCGCTGGGGCATGGGAGGCACACTGTGCTCATCCCCAAGTGAGGTTACACAGGGAAATCCAGAAATGAATAGCCCCAAACAGCCATCCTAATAGTGTGAGAGGAGGAATGAGGGAAGGAAAGGAAGTAAACAGTAGTGGAGCATCCATTATGGGCCAAGCATGAAGCCAGGCACTAACATGTTATCTCGCTTAATAAAGGCCCACAATTTGCTTGGTATGCATTATGTTTTATAATTAATTTATTTATGGGGCAGGGGGAGAGGGACTAGGTTTGCTTATTTATTTATTTTTAGAGGATTCAATCCCGGGGATTGAGCCCAGGATCTTGTGTATGCTAAGCATGCACTCCTCCACTTGAGCTATGCCCTCCCCACTGGCACACATTATTCACACTGAGGCTCAGGGAGGGGAAGCAACCTAGCTATACAGAAATGCCCAGGAAGTGGCAATAAGATTTGCACTGAGGTCCCAATGATTCCAAAGACTGTCCTTGGTGCTTTTATAGTTTCCTGATGATTTCCTGGGTTTATGCATCTAACCCTCAGCACAATGTGATATAACAAGAACATGTGTTTTGTTTCCATCTCAGGAACTCTTTGGACTTCTTCTACCAAATGGGAGCATCCGATGAGATGATTTCTAAGGAACATTTCAGATCTAGTAATGTTCCAATTCTATGGAACTCCAGAGGCTTTCTCTACCTGAATGCAGCAAGCCACCAGTGGTTCTGAAGTCATGCTTCACAGCATACCAGTTTACCATGGGTGACTCCATTCGATATCCTTACCTTTATGAGCAGCCTTACTTCCATGAGCTTCAACTGGCTTACCAGTAAAATAGAGACAATAATAATCCTACCTTAACTAGCCCAAATTTGCAGGGAGCATCAAATAAGTTTAAAGTACGTGGTATACACGAGTTATTTTCTAAATATTATCAGCATTCTTGCTCCTCCAAAGGTTGTCTTGTAGGGTTCCAGAATTGTGTCAGTATGCAGAATGCTGAGTATGGTTCTATCTGAAATATGCTGCTCCAGGTAACTGACTGAGGCTCTGATTGGCCATCGTTGGCCACTCCCCTGGGTAAATCCTAAAGGAACATGGAGGGCAGATAGCTACCAGGATCCTAGGGTGAATGACTGAAATTATATGGTGTATTTCCCAAGCATAATATTTTATCGTATCAACAATATCATTCCTTCCTGACAACAACCCTCTGATACAGGGAAAGAATATTTTCTCCACTTTACAAGTAAGGGAACATATCTAACGTCAAAATCAGAAGAAAGATTAGAAATGATTTAATTTTAATTCTTTATTTAAATTTAGGAAAATGGAAATCCAAAGTTTGGGAGATACGGGCAAAGATATATGATATAAAGATAAGTTTGGTACTCAACATTTACCTAATGGCTAGAAAATTTTATTTTCTGCCCATTTTGTTTAGAACCACATTCATTCTTTTGATCTAAATTATTACAAGATTTTTTGGGGAGGTGGGGAGGATTCCCTTCCTTTTTAGTTATTCAAGGAATGATATTTGGTATTGGTAAAGGATGTATGCAACACATTTCTTCTAAATGTACTAGCTCTTTATAAATATTTTCCTATGAGCAGGAGAGAAGGGCTCAGTAGGGTTAACTGATGCTACACTCAGTTGCAAGAGATCATACGGCAAAACTGATGTTAGAAGGATCCAGATTCCTACACAACAGCTATCGTTGGGCACCTATCACCTAGTAAGAAGAAAGTGACACTGCACTCCACTGGTGAGTCCACACCTCAAAGATGACATCTGATTCTGAGCCATACACTCCTTAACAGGGATGAGAACAATACCCTAAATACCGATGGTCCTCAAAACCACAGTAATAAAGACTCATTTAAGAACTGGCAGTGGTCACCCAGATGAAGAGAACATTGAAGGCATTTGTGAGTATTGTCTTCAATATATTAAAAGAATGTCATGTAGACATGTACGCCCTTCCTTCTTTCCCTTCCTTCCTTCCTTTTGTTCCCTCCTCCAATATTAGAAAAAAAAAGTCCCAGAGCTTAGAAGTAGGACCAAGGTTTAGAAATAACAGGAAAAACTTTCAACTTAATAAAAGCAGAATAGATCTATTAAAAGATGGGATGAATTGTTTTGGAAGGTAATAAACATCTCATCACTGTAAATAATAAAGTTTATAATAACTAAAGTAACCATTAACTGAGTATACAGTATGTGTCAAACTGGGCTGTTTACATGTATTTTTATTGTAATCCTATAGGTAGATGCTATGATGCCATTTTACAAAAAAGAAAGCTGAAGCTTAATGCCACACAGTTAATAGAAGGCAGAGAAAATTTTGAGCCCAATTCTGCCTGATTTTAAAATTTAGACTAACTTCTTTCTTTTTGTTCCTTCTCTTCTCTGCACCCTACATCTGGCCACAGCCACCTAGGAATGGATCGTCCCAACAAACATAAGATTCAAAAGAACTGGTTTTCCGTTTGTTGAGTCAATGAATTTGTCTCCAGTCAGTTTCATGCCATCTATCACGCATAAGCAATGTGTTCCCTGCCAATTGCCGATCCCTTGATTTAAAAACAGCATCATGCCATAGGGCAAAGCCTCACAGATGAAGCCAACATATCCCAAATCCTTAATATTCAAAGTTAATCTCCAAACAAGAGACCTTACCAAACCCTGCAAAAGGACATTTATTCCATTTCTTAGTCCTGCACTGTGTGTGGCTGCAGGAAAGTTGTTGACTACTAAACGTTAACCAAACATCCTATTTTTAGAAGAATATTTAGCTCCATCTTTATAGTGTCTGGACTTGTAACTACCCATTTCTCTAACATTAAGCTGAGCCACACAAGAAAATTACTACAGTGATAGTATTTCCAGGGCACACTGAGTCACTGTCCAATGTCTAAAATGGGAAATAAATAATTTGTGAGGATTTGTTGGCAAATGAGCAGGGCACTCTCCACTGTCGGTGTTCCACAGTAAACCTTAGGGTTTAATGCGGGGGAAATGCTCTAATCCCCCCAAAAGCAAGATGCTAACTTTTTTTTAAATAATACTTTGGGGCTCAGGAATAAGAAAGTAAGAGTAGGCAGAGGCAAGTATCACCAATCATTATCAAGCGTAACTACTGTAAAAGCAAACATGTGGTTTGCTTCTGATGGTAACAGGCCTTTTTGGGAGAACGAATGATTGCAGTCACCCCACCCAGCAACCAGCCAGGAGAGAGGCCAAGGATCAGAGGCTCCAGATTCAAATCCCAGGCCACACAGAAAGAAAAGGGTTTCTATCAGAACAGGCCAAATGTCATAGCTTTTGTGGGAGGTTGCCCTGCCCCACGTGAATTAACAGAAGCCTTGTGTCTGCCCTTTGTCCATCTGAAACCTTCCTTTGCTGCCAACTTTACCTCAAAAGGAAAAAAAAAAAAAAAAAGAAGAAGAAGAAGAAGAAGAAGAAAAAGAAAAAGAAAAAAAAAACAACCTGAACCGATTATAGAGGCAATGGTCAGGTACCTGTCTTCACTGTGGCCAACTCTATTTTGATCAAACTTAAGCTTCTTTTAAGATCGTTCTCCAACAAATACTTCTCTCCAACTTTGATCTTTTCATAGATGAAGAGAAAGGAAAGGGATAAAAGAAACAAACAAAACTCAAAATACTACTTACTCTCCCAGCAGAGCAGCGTGGTGTAAGCAAAAATAATAGTTACGCTCATGGGTTCTGAACCCGCACAGTGTTGCTGTAGAAAATAATTTTAATGGAGAGCCAGAGAGTCTTGCAAAACACATAACGAAGCCGTAATAAAATGGGATACTTATCCTGCTGCTCCGATTAGACCACTTCCATTCAATGGCTGTAACTAATGGCTTGTTTTTCCTCTGGTATTAGGAGCCCTATTTACTGTGCTGAACATAACATACCTCATTTTGTTTTCCTAGCCATGCTTGTCTCTTTCACTGATGACTGCAATTCGATATTTATGAAATCACATAAAAATCATGTATAATCTTCCCTATTACTCCTTCCCAAATTGTATGAAATTATTCTGAGGACAATAGATTAATGTACACTGCAATGCATGTGTCCTTTTCTCTAACCACTTCTAATCGACAGTTTCTATCCTTAACTCTCTCGCTCTCTAGCTCTCCCCCTCTCTCCCTCTCTCCCTCTCTCTCTGGCTAGAGAACACACTGTACTTTGGAGATAATTGACTGTGGAATATGATGATGTTTATTCAAAAACAGGTCACACAGACTGCAATTTGAGAGTCTTCCTTTATCCTCCTTACTTACTCTCATCCAAGGGAAATGCATAATACCGTTTCCTGCAAATCAGAAATATGGATTCTTAATTACTTCTTTAGACTTAACCTACTGAGAAAAATCCACTGCAAATGTACCCTCCTCCCTTGAGATTGGCGACATTTAGAAAACTAACTTCCGATTATTCATGTGGAACAAACTGGGATGAGATAGAGCGTGCACTCATATCATTTTAACAGTATGTTCTACTTTTTCTAAACAAACACATCATGGCATTTAGACTTTCTTTACTCAGGAAAAACACAAATGGAGAGTAACTGCTAGATGGGAAGCTGTGGTCGAGGTGAGGGAATCTTGGGCTATTAATAATCTCTGGCGCGGTATGGACATCAAGACTGGTCTTTGGTGGCGGGGGGTACTGGGGTGGGTGCTGGATAGCCCAGTGGTAGAGCACTTGCTTTGCATGCACGAGGTCCTGGGTTCAATCCCTAGTCCCTCCATTAAAAATAAACAAACAAATAAACCTTAATACTGCCTTCCCTACCCCAAAAAAACTACAAAAAAGATTTTTTTAAAAAATTAAAAACAACAATAACAACAAAAGACTGGTCTTTGACCTGAGGTTAAAGCTTTTTCTTCTATCTGCTGCAAGTTACTGTCATTCTGACTGATTCAAGTAAAAAATGGAGTTGTCCGAAAAGCAATGAGAATTCTTCCACTGAAAGTGTTCCTGTGTAAATCATTTATGCTGTAAAAAAAAAAGTAACCAAGTTGAATGGGTTGAACTTCACCTTTTAAGGTGACTTTCATGGGCTGTCATTAGGGATCCAGCTCTCAATCTGTAATACCATTCACCTTTCATGTCACAGACCCGGGCTAGGCACTGGGTAGAGCAGGTGACTAGTAGCATATTGTCCCTCTACCACAAACACAAAAGAGTCCATCACTTTCCTGCCGCTTCTCAGTGTAGTCTCATATAGGCCTGCGTTTAGGAAACGGGGTAAATCACAATCATCTCATTCCACTGTAGTCATTTAACAAATGTGTACGAGGTACTGGCTAGGTGCTCAGAAATGTGCTAGGTACTAGAAACATGAATGAAATGAGATATAAACCTGGACTTTGGTTATAAGAAGTTAAGAACTATGGATTTTTACAACATTGTAAATCAATTACATGTCAATAAAAAACTTAAAAAGAAAAAAGAACAACTAGAATAGCATCACTTGACACATTAGCACTGCTATTTCCTTGGTACTCTACTTACAGAAGTTCTCAATGAATCTGAGGTAAATACTAAGCATGTAGACTCATCGCTTCTTTAGGCACTTGTTTAAAAAAAGAAAAGTGTCCGGTCTCCTTGTTTTACAAAACAGTGGAAAAGAGAGATGATTTGCCTAAAATCATTTATGGATTATTAACTGGAACTAGAGTCCAGGACTTTTGAAATAGAAGAGTTCTCTTTCCTACATCCCACACCACTTCATTTTGTAAATTCAGCTTGGTCACTTAACCAGTATTTAAATGGACTTAACCAACATTTACTGAGAGTTTACTGTGCCATTTGAGAGAGTCTAAGTTGAGGAATAACTGTTTGTTATTTCAGTAGAGGTACACACCATTCTTCCATCCCTGAAGGCATCCTCTCATTCCTCATGGCATCAAATTACAAAAAAAGAGCACTTCTATATTTCAGTATATCAGAAATGGTATACGGGATGCTGGTTTCCTGAGGCAATTCCCAGGCGCTGCATACTCGGAGTGGAGCACCCCAGGGACTCAAGGAGCGTTGTCTGTATTTCCCTGGAATGCACGTGTTCAGCCCTCACACGGTTCGGAACGCCCTGTCTGAGCATGTCACAATAGTCTGACAAAGCCTGCCCTCACAATATTTAGGGGGGGACTAGAACCAAACGTACTGGGAACCTCTCGAGAACAAGCTGTCTTGTGAGACCCATGCTCCACAATTCAAAAGAAAGTGCTTGCAAAACACATCCAAACTCTGCCTGGGTGGAGGCAATGCAGGCTTTCCAAGCTACCCAAGGAGCTCTGTCACAAAAGGGAACCTTCTAACAACCCAGGATGTGAGATCAGAGGCTTCTGAAAGCTCACAACAGCCTTCCAGATGTCTATGAAATGAACACTGACCACACACAAAAGAATGCATATTTTAAGTGCAGAGTTTCAACATGGAGCCTATGAAGTTTGTAACCAGGAACAAGAATAACTTCAGTCCAGCTACAAAGTCTCTGCGATGTCCTCGGTTAGGGAGATGGAGAGGCCGCGGATAGCCAGGGCCGAACGGCGGGCTGGGAGACCCTGTTCTCGTCTCCGGTCTGTCTTCTACGCCTACGTGGCCTGGAGCGCATGGCTCCAAGCATTAGTTTCCTTGCCTACTTCTCACCGACCGACATCTGTGAGCAGGGACTGTATCTCCTCCATTTGGGTACATGCAGCACCCAGCTGCATAAAACCCCTCTCTCAGGCTCAAGTTTAGTTCAGTCCAGAAAATATCAGGGTGGCTACTCAAATGTCGGGGAAAAGGGAGGACAAGGAAGAAAGCTTGGATTCCGGAATCTGAGGCCCTAAGTGCTTCCCGGTGCCTTTCTTTTATTACGGTTTATGTAACTACACTTTACGTGGAACATTTTCATTCAGTCTTTTGTACAGATTCCCTCAGAGAGTATCTTGGGCTGAACCGCTAGACTGATGGAAGCAGGCAGTACTGTTCCGGTCTCATCGAGCTGCGCGGTTTATCTGCCAGTCCCACGGCAGAGAGTGAGCCATGTCTGGAACAGAGCAAAACATGAGATCACAGAGCTAAAAGCCTTTAAACAAATTCGCATGACCAAGAGCGAAAGAGTGAAAAGGAAGAACGCTGTATTGCATTATAGAATATTTTGATGAGGCATCAAAGACAGACCTGTGACAGTTTGAAGGATTGCTATATGAGTGATATACGGATACATTTTTCAATTATATCCCTGCCATTTTACTTGTAAATATTGTGACTGCATGACTTGCCATTTGTCAGAAGAGTGATGGATTCTTTTTATTGGCATATTCCCTTCACCCCACCCAACTTTATTTTAATGTACTCATGCCATTAGAATAAGTTATCTGGAAAAAAAATTACCACAGGGAGTAAAATTATGTAAGATCTAAATGCGTCTGAGACAAGAGTGTTCATTCACTATAAATGGAAGAGTAGTCTCTGGATAGTCCTTCCTATTATTAGTCCTAAAAACTCAGTACACAGACAGCCATTCTCACCAAAGAGCAGTATTAACAGTGCTCACAGGTCTGCTATCTGTCACCATTAAACCTGACAATACTAGTTTTGTCAGCAACTGATTCATCATTACTTTTACTCTTCAAATTGCAGTAAGGACAGTCATGGAAGCCAAGACAAAATCAATACATTTGCTGAACACATGCTCTGTGCAAAGACCTGTGTTCCAGCAGTGAAGTGGGGGGCAACCTGGCCGGGTTCTGTTTACACTGGCTGGTGCCTGTGCACTCCCACTCACCAAGATACGGTGTATTTCACCACACAGTTCCTTACTCTCAAGCGACTCACAATCTAGTATGTTGACAGCAAAACGCCTTTTTCTCAAAGACTAAAGTAACCAACATTTCTATATGACTTGGCAGAATCATGCGAAGATGACTGAACATTCACAGGTCCCTTCTGGTTCCTGCTGGTTCTGAGACCAGGTCACACGAGGTGATGCTGGGCCAACCACCTGCCTCACACGGCATGTGGATGTGACACTTAGCTAGACTGTTTTCCCTCTGGGCCACAGAAAGCTCAGAAAGAAGGCCATGCCTGGACTCCATGGGAGAGAGAAGGGTTACTAGAATATCCAAAACAAAGGAGCACAGGAGGGTGAGGAAAAGAAGACAACACAAGCAAATGCTAAACTTGGGAGAGTTGAGAACAAGTGAGAGAGAAAAACAGCAAGTCAAAAATGGAGCATTAATGTTGCTACCAAATATCATCAAAGAATAGATTCTACTCCTCCATGGGTGCTAGCATTGAAACCGGGGTCTTAGTGAAAGGGTTGTCTGAAGTCTATTTCTGGTGAAGAGGACAAAGCTATTAGCTTAATTCCTTCAGATGCTGTCGCAGAAACGACTTATGGGATGTGATCCGATGTCCTGAACCTTGAGTCTTCAAAGAGGCATCACACCCTGGAGGACACTTCTCAAAAGCACTGAAGTGGCCACCAAATCAGTGATTTCCCTTAGCTCGTTTGTTTTGATCATGCAACCAAACAAAACTTGCAATGTTAGACACAGAAAACTTTGTAGAGGTGCAGCCATTTGCAGCATCAGGTCTCTGGAAGGCTGTTTTGGTTTCCAAGTATCACCAATCCCAATCCCACTCATCCTTTAGGCCAGTCCAAATGCTGCTTCCTCATAAAGCCTTCCCTGATCACTCCGCTGAATGTGACCCTAAATTATCTGATGCCAGTAGATTTTATCTTTAACAGCTTTGGTTACCCATCACTTTATACCTGTGCTGTAGACATCATCATATGCGTCTCATCTCTCCCAACACGGGGTCTGAAATGTGGGATGCATGGAGTAAATATTTGAGAAAGAGAGATATGCAAGGAGGGAAGGAGGAGGGAAGGCGGGGAGTAACTCTTCCCAAGCAAATACCCAGAGTAGAAAAAACACCTTCAAGCGAAAGCAGATTGACAAGAAAGAAAATCAAACTTCAGGGCCCCTCACTTCCTTTGGCCCCTTCTAAGGTCCCGGGAGGGGCCCAAGCAGTGCACTCCCTGCTGTCTCTTTCCATTCTGATGAGATGAGTGGAGGGCGCATTTAGTTGAGCATATAGTGGGATACATTTACATGGTTTGCTGTCACTATGGTGTGATCGTCAGGTATCGCCAATGATTACTGTGTAGGAACGACTTCCTGGCATACTATTAATGCCCCTGGGCCTACTCCTCTCTCAGCTATAGGACTCAGGGATCTGGAGCCAGAAATGACATGAATGTGTCCTATAACACCCAGCATAGGGATTATGCTAGTAGAGGAGAGAAACAGGGTGTGAAATGTATGCAGCCAGAAGCTATGCCGCTATGTCAGTTGAACGTTCTACCAATTGTCAGATGTGTAAAAGCAGACACACAGGGAGGACGACTCTACTCAGTGATGCAAAAAAAGGATGCTTTCTCTTATCAGGAATGGCCTCAACAGTGCACTGGGAGCAATTATAAATGCGCCACTGACAATTTTCTTTTGTGATGTGGATTTCACAAAATGGAATTTATCCATGTATGAACTCACAGCAATAGTACAAGTATTTTTGTAACAGCTTTCAGGTTAAAGAAACTTGATAGCAGTTTCCCCAAATTTGACAATCATCTTAAGTTTTATGACATTACCAATAAAAGTTGTACAGATTAAAGAAAGATTTCCAAACTTTTAATAATAATAAGTAATATATTTATATCAACCATGCTAGAGGAAAGGGTAAAATTATCTTTCTACATATCTTTCTTCCCACAGAAAATATTGCCAAATTAGGTTTCATGGAGAGCTAACCAGAGAGCATGTAGCCACAAAATGTAAGAAAAAGTCACCCGACATTTAATTAATTAACTAAAATGATATTCTTCTGGATTTTATGATGTTGGTCACATTTCACAGCTTTTTAAAATCAATTTAAAATGTGTTTCATTTGCTTTTCTCTTTTGAAATAAATATTCCTTTTCTAACATAATTGTTATGGGATGAATGAGGTCCCCCCTCAAATTCATATGAAGTACCCCAGGACTGTAGAATGTCACTGTAATTTGGAAAAGGGGTCTTCAAAGAGACAATGATGTTAAAATGAGATTATGAGGTTGGGCCTGATCCTGATGTCACTCTAAGAGGAGGAGACCAGGACCCAGGTGCACACAGAGACAGAACAAGCGAGGCCACGAGAAGACACCCCTCCATAAGCCGAGGAGAGAGGGCTCAGAAGCAGCCAATCCTGCCAACACCCCGACCTCAGAATCCAAGCCCCCAGAAACGTGAGAAAATTCATTTCCGTGGATTAAGCCACCCAGTCTGCGCTACTTTGCTATGGCAGCCCTAGCAAGCTAACGCAGTGACTTTCTGATCACAGTTTTGTGTTTTTAAAAGAAGTGCCCCCAAAGTGGTAAGCTTCAGAGTTTAGGTCCCACAGAATTTGAATATATCTCAACACACACACACACACACACACACATGCTTCACTATTCACCTTTCGGTATATTAACTGTAGAGGTTAAAGCTAATGCTGTTTTGTCAGAAATTCTTATTTGTTATACACACTTGTTGATAAAATCTTTCCATCCTGAACAGCCTTTTATTTTGTAGTAACCACTACATGGTCAACAGGGTTCAATCATTTAATCGAAAGGTTTATTTGGCTTCTGAGGTTTGTGTAACCTTATCATCTACAGAGTCACTGCCCGCAGACCCTTCTCAGACCAAGTACTATCACCAGATATCAGCCCAAGCCCTTTACTCACTGTCCTGTTTAGTGAATTTCTTATATTTCAGTCTAAATGTTGAGCAACCAAAGGAGGCGTTCTGTAAACAAAAACGCTGGGAACTGCAATTTCTTTTAGCTCTGCATTTCATGCCATGGATTTTATAGATAAGGAATAAGGATTCTATGATTTACATAGTGCGCAAATTGGGAAGTGACTCAATTTCTCCAAAATTGTGTCATCATCTGTAAAAGAGGGTAACCGTCTATTCTCTGTCCACCTCAACAAGTTTTGTTTTGTTTTCAGAAGCAGATGAGATAATGGATATGAAAATACGTCACATTTAAAAGTTCACTGTTAATTTATCAAAGGCAATGATAAATTACCTATCAATGTAGACACAGAATCGTCCTCAGTCTCCCAAATTTAGAGGTTTAAGAATTGTTTTGAAGTCCTACCTCTGCTGTGAGACCTTGGACAGTCATTCTCTGGGTCTTAATTTCTTGTAAATGGGCAGGATGGTTTCTTAGGAAATCAAAGGAACACATTTGTTTCATCTCCGACAGCCTAAAAAAATCTATGAACTCCTCATCGCTGAGAAAACTTTTGTAGTAAATTTTTATGTCCCTTTGACTTTGTAATTGGTTAACACTTGAAGTAGAAAACTAGACTTCTGTTTTTAATAGAAAATGCTAACATTAAAAGCATGGATATAAGCATAGAACCAGAGGATATAAAATGGAGAACAATGACGTCCTCACAGGATAATGTCTTACAAAAGGAGAGGGTTCTTTGTAAACATGATCCATGCAGTTAAAAAAAAAGGCAAGAAAGCAAGCAGCAGTAACAGCACTTGTGCCTGACTCCCTATTAATAGCCCGGTACCAGAACGTGCAGAACCGCCGCAGAAGGCTGAACAGCCCTGGTGTCTCACGTGGTCAAGTCCACACTTCCACGGTTGTCTAAATAAGGCTTTCCAACCAAACTTGGCCTAGGCTCACTCAGTTGGCATTTCTTCTGTAGGAATGCGACTCAGTGTTCTCCCCAAGGGTTTCAAGAAGGACAGTTTGGGATATTTACTGATGGATTTAATCCTCTCTCAGGACAGGCTCATCGTGGATCAATGGTGAACATCATGAGTAAATGGAACATTCACTTCATCTGACTTTACACTTCAGATATAAATGGGCTGGGCTTTACAGCTTATTTTTAACGTTTTCTTTCTGCTTACCCTCTTCTGACCAGCTCTTCACCGACAACATCAATTATTCAGGCAAATGTACAAAACAGTGTCACCCATGGCATTTGGCAAGCAGTTCACATGTTTTGGGGGAAATCATATCACACCTGAAAACCTGGGCATGTTAGTTTTGTTACACGTCTTTCTTCCTCACTTGGAAACACTGTGCTGATGCCACACATTGGCTTTGAGGAGACCTTCATCTTCATGCAACTTGTCTTGCATCTCTCAGAGCTCAGTAGTACCTTCCTCCCTGAGGTTCAGGGTTATTGGCTGGATTCTCATCTATGACATTTCATTTAGCTCAATCCCATAACCCACCATCACACCCCTCATGCTGCCAGTTGCTTCATAAGTGCCTGGCAGGACAGACCAGTAGATGAGCTAAGAGATGAGCTTAAGTCATCTACTAGGAAAATAATTAGGAAGATCTCCTGGCAGATAACCTCCCAATAGCCTCATGCTAAGAAGAAGGATGGGTCCTACTCAAGATCAGAAGAGAACTTGATTCAAGGTTTAAATCTGGGTTGCTGCACATCGGTGAGGATGCTTGCTAACAACCTTTCACAGAGAGACAGTGCAGTATCACAATAAGAGCTTGGGTCATGTGGTCTCGGGCAAGCAGCATAATCCCTCTCTGTCTCAGCTTCCCACTCAGTGAAAACTCAGGATATTAACAGTATTTTCTAATATACCTTCTGCAAAGACTGAATGAGCCAGTAACCATGAAAGCATTACAAAGAAAAATCATAACTTGTCTTAGGTGGTATCTAGTATTCATACTTCAGAGCAGGTTTTAAAACTTCAGACTACACAGCCATTTTTCCACACTAGCATTTTAAGCATGAAGTTCCCCAAGTGATTAGAATATGCTTCCTAAGGAGACATGGGCTTCCAGTAATTAAAAATCACTCTTGTTAATATAGAACATTCATTAGGTATTACTTACCTACTAACTTTGGCAATTAACAAAAGTTATGTTAGGGTCTTTACTATGCACGCTTGTCTTTATGCTATCACATGCAAAGATACAAATGGTGGGCCAGACTTTAAACTGATCTCATTTTTAGAGGTAGACGGCTAGAAACATGGAGAATCAGAATGGCAGTCAATTAATACTGAAACAAATCTAAGTTAAGGAAGATCTTTTATGCCTCAGCCATTAGAGGCTCTGGACAATTACACAATTGATCTTGCCTACTTTCTCACCCTTCATTTCCATCAGTTCAAGACTAATCGAGGTCACGTCCAACATGAACCTTTGCAAAACTGATTCACTCACCTCTTCTGAAGATCATTAGAACTTTCTCAAGGGCTTTCTTTTAACATTTACGATGCCTGTTTTGTGTGAACTATCTGTCTATAAGAATCTGATCATGGCGGGAAATGCTCTACTCTCTAAACAAGTGGGGATGTTAGCTCTATTTTTTTTTTTGTATAATATTTCACACTGATCAATAAGAAGGTAAGAGTAGTCAGAGGCCAGTGTTACCAATAATATCTATCTCATCTTCCATATCAGATGTTAAGCTCTTTGATGATGAGCTAAATTTTAATCGATTTTTGCATGTCCTTTGGTGTTTAGAAATATGGCATCTAGATGGAATAAGTTATATATTGAAAGTAAAATTTTAAGAAAAATAGTTCTACACAGCAATATAGTGACACTGGTACTTTGTAAGCAGTTCTTGAGCTGCACAGAAAGACCTTAAGATGCCACAAAATTGCAGATGCTGGAAAAGCTACCCCCTATTGATAAACACTTCAGGCCAATTATACAAAGAACCATTATGAAGACTACAAAGTACTGCAGTAGTCATTTCAAGGCAAAGGGATAATTTGAAAAGGATAACGTGAAAGAGAAGGGCGAAAGAAACTCAGCTGGTGAGACGTACACGTCAAGGCGAATGACATGATGTGAACAGAAAGTCTTGAAGAAGAGATGCCACCCATTTGCCTGTTACTGATTATATTGCCACCCGAGGTGGAGACTGGATGAGAAGACCAGTAGGATCCCTGGCTTCTCAGAAGAATGTTCCCGCTAACCTACTGACCCTGTCATAGCAGCAGAAGTAGATGAAACCCTCATCCCTCACCTGTGTTCACGCTGTCCCTCACTTAAGAATACTCAGTTTTTAAATGCTGAGGTGCCATTAAAAAAAAATGGAGTAGTGTCATACTTTATCATTCTTGGTGAAGTAATTAAAACCAGAACATTTATAAAAACATGAGACTCTAGTTCA
The DNA here is from genome assembly GCF_048564905.1 of Vicugna pacos. Taxonomy (NCBI): domain Eukaryota; kingdom Metazoa; phylum Chordata; class Mammalia; order Artiodactyla; family Camelidae; genus Vicugna; species Vicugna pacos. The sequence continues at coordinate 56,423,590 of NC_132987.1, read as the reverse complement.
TCACCCAAAATCTTACATTTTGAACCATCATGGCTTCCATTACTACTTGTCTTGAGGACTTTCCCTGCCACTCGTGAGAGAGTAAGTGGTGCGTCTTTTCTATTTTCACTTCTCATTCAACAACCATACTCCTCCACTGCTCCCAGAACGGGAGGCTGTGTCTGTTTAAGTATACAACTATAGGAATCTGGAGATATAAAATCTATGCTAATAAAGTGGCCCATACCTTCACATTTCTTAATATAAAAGCTCTTCTACTTCTATTTCTATCTTTATTCGTAAGAAGTTCATAAGCCCATCTTTTCAATAGCTTTAAGGGAAACCACAGAAGCATCAGAGCCTAACAAATCTTCGTACATCCACTTTGATCTTACACAGAGGCTGGGATTATCTTAAAACAAAACCAGACCCTATCGCTCCCTTGCAAAAACGCTCCAGTGAATTTCCACTTTGCTTAGAATAAGGACAAACTGTTCACCACGGTCCATAAGATCTGGACCCTCCTCACCTTTCCCACCTCATTTTATTCATTCTCTTCTGCCACCTAAGTTCCAGCCTCACTGGCTTGCTTTCTATTCCTGTAAATGCCAAGCTGAGAGGACTCATCCTTGCCGTCCTCTGCTTGGAATACTCTTCACACAGATCTTAGAATACCTGGACCTTGATCATTATTCAGGTTTCAACTTAAATGTCATTTCTTCAACGACTTCCCTGAGTTGGCTACCAAAACCAGTCACTCTCTGTTCCATTATTAAAATCTTTTATTTCATTCAGAGCAAGTATCACTGCCTAAAATTACATCTTATTGCCTCTCTTCTGAAAACGTTATTAGACTATAAGCTTTAAGAGGAATGCAGTCTTAACCTCTTTCTGACTCTAACGCAGCACCCAAAGACAGGCGTTGAATACTTTTTTTCAAGTTTCGCTCTGTTTTTTTTTTTTTTTGAGCTTCCAAGAAATTTTAATGAAGTATAGTCAGTTTCCAATGTTGTGTCAATTTCTGGTGTATAGTATAATGTTTCAGATACATATACATACATATATTCTTTTTCATCACAGGTTACTATAAGATAGTGAATATAGTTCCCTGTGCTATACAGTAGAAACTTATTTATCTATTTTATATATAGTAGCTAGTATGGTGTTGAATAATTTTTAAATGAATGAACAAAGAAACAAACAAAACCACATGTTGGCATCTAATGAAAAAGATACTCTTTGCTTTAACACTTAACTTTGCCTTTACACATGAAAATTTATAGAAGAAAGAGTTTCTGGACTGAGCAAGCCACTTAATTTTTCCAAGACTCAGGTTTTATCTGCAAAATGAAAATAATAACTCTATTTCCCTGCAAGTCTTACTGAGAAGACAGCATGAGCTCATCCACGGAAAGCACTTAGCACAGTACCTGATACAATGCTTAATCAGTGTTAGCAGCTATTAATCCATACAGCTTTAAAATACTTAACAGCCCCATCTATCACATAGATTTTTAGTCCCCCACCTTTATTCTAAGTCCTTTAAAATATAATAGTAACCTCTTAAATAGGTGTAGTATTTTATAGACAGGGTACGTCTACATCTGTCATCACATCCGACTTTCTCTGGAGTTTGGAACTGTAAACATCACCAAAGTAGACAACATGTGGTGGTAAAAGGAGGGCTGAGGAGCTTCGGTGGTAGCAGGTGGGAGGGACAAGGGATACACACTTCGGGGAAATCATGCATAAAGCAGGAGTCATAGACTGGAGGACCCTGAGGCTTTGCACCCTTTTCAGATAATAAAAGTCACTGTCGCACCACTGCAGAGTTACTTGCATAAGAAAGTTATCTGAGGGAATGAGTCTGTGCCCAGCACTTGCTCATTCATTAATTGTCACATCTTTTCTGAGGACTTATTACTTGCCAGGTACTGTTCTCTGTAGAGCAGTTAACTAAACAGAAAACAAAACAAAGCAAAACAAAACAAAACACTCTGCTCTTGTGATACATTCTAGGGGGAGAGAAACAAAAAACCAAATGATTAGAATATAAAGTATGTTAGATGGTGCTAACTGTTATAGTAAAAATGAAGTAAAGTTGGATAGGGACACTGTGGGGCAGGGGACGTCTTTTAGGGTGGTCAGGGAAGACGTCTCCAGCAAAGTCACCTCTAAGTGAGGTCCTGCAGGAGGTGAGAGAACAGGCCATGTGGATATCTGGGGAAAAGCATTCCAGACAGAGGGCACAGCGAAACAAAGGCCCTGAAACAGGAGTGTGGCTGGAGGAGGGTGAAGAGGGGGTGGGGTGGGGAGGGGGAGATGTGATCAGACAGAGTTGGACCATGTGAGCAGTTTTTTCTGAGCACGGATTTTCTGAGGCAAGAAGCTGCTGTCAAGTTTTGAGCAGGACAGTGAAAGAATGTGACATTTAGGATCACTCTGTGTTGAAAACAGGTCAAGGTGGGACAAAGATGGGAAGAGCAGAGCAGGGGGAGGGGGTGGTGGTAACCGAGGCAAGATGGGATGGGGCCTGGGCATGTGCAGGCGATGGAGGCGCTGAGACAAAATCAGATTTTAGACAGACTTTCAAGGTGGAGATGAATGCATTTGCTGCGTGAGAGAAAAGAGGAGACAAGCAAGACTTCATGCTCTAGGCCTGAGCTTTTGGGAGAGCAGAATCGTTTCTGAAAAGGGCCACAACTCCCTGTGCAGGAGCAGGCTTGGGCAGGGGTGAGGACAGAAGGCCGTATTTCCCTCAGAGATGGAAAAAAGCCTCATCAGGTTTACATATCACACATGTTGCGTGAGACAGAGATGAGCAGTTCTAACTGACCACAGCAAAAAAGAGAAAAACTGTAAGAATGTAGGCTGGGAAATTAGCCTCAGGGACTAAAATGGGCTGCATGTGAAGGATTAATCCATTGTTAGTATAAGCTAGGAGCCAAAGACTAGAAGAGACCAGGAACATAACTGGGATAAAAAATAAAACACCTGTAAAAGCAAAATTATTTAAAAAACACATAAAGAACTCTAGGTAATAAGAACTGTATGTGGGTCCACATAAAGTCAATGTCACTTCACCTTGATTGATTGATTGATTCATGAGTGCCTGACACATGCAAGATATTATGTGAGGTGTACAAGAAATAAAGCTGAGTTATACACGATTCACACCCTTCTTGAACATAGATGTCTATATGTGGGAAGGTAGACATAATGTGATTAAAATCAAACGGGATGTGAAAATATGGAGGGCATGGAATACTCACACACTGCTGGTGAAAATGCAACATGATGTAGCCCCTTTGGAAAGCAGTCCAACAATTCTTCAAAAGATTAAACAAAAAGTTACCATATAACCCAGCAAGTCCATTTCTAGGAATATACCCAAAAGAACTAAAAGCAAATGTCCATACAAAAACTTGTATTCAAATATTGATAACATCAATCATAATAGTCAAAGTGGGGAAAAAAACAAGAATCTATCAACTGATGAGAGAATAAACATAGTGCAGTAGATTGATACAGTGGAATATTATTCAACAATGAAAAGGAATGAAGTACTCATACATGCTACTGCATTTATGGAACTATAAAACATTGTGTTAAAAATCCAGTAACAAAAGACCATATATTGCATAACTCCAAATGTCCAGAATTGGCAATTTACAGATACAGAAAGTAGATTAGGGGTTACCAAGGGCTGGAGGTTTTGAGGGAAACGAGGAGTGACTGCCGATGAGTAAGGAGTTTTTTTCTGGGATGAGAAAATTGATAGTGTTGATGGTTACAAATTGCAGAATTCTGCAAATAGCAGGTTACTTTTTGGTTTAGATATTTAATTCTTCTGTTCCCCTCAAAGCTCCACAAACAACCTCTAGCTCCTGATGCACGATATACTGGGTAAGAAAAAAATAGCTGAGAAATATTCAATCAATTTTAATAAGAACCTAAATTTGCAAAGTTTTTCCCATATTTTAGATAAGGGGTTGGTAAACTTTTTCTATAAAGGGGCATATAGTAAATATTTGGGGCTTTTGAAGAATTTTTTTTTCCAAACAAAACTTAGATCATGACAATTTGTAAAAAGCACATGTATGAACTTGTTGCACACAGTAACATAACAGCTACTGTTGCGCTGTCTCAGCTCTACTGCTGTAGTATGAAGGCAGCCATAGATAACATACAAGAAATGAATATAGCTGAGTTTCAGTAACACATTATTTATAAAACCAGGTGCTAGGTGAGATCTGGCCCATAAGCTAGTCCTAGTTCATATTCCCCACCTGCCTTCTTTAGCTCTTTTTTGGTTCTCTGCTGGTTACTATCAATTTTCCTGCCTCCACAAGGATCACCAGCTTCAGCTGTCTCCTACACAGCCTGCCTAATACTTGGTGTCCTTTGGATAGGATGAATAGCAGGATTAAAAATACGATTTCATCTGGTAAAGATTAAAAGTATCATTGTTATAGGAACTCTATCCAGATTTGTGTTAAAGACTGCATATATGCACCATGAAAAATAAGTAACAGCTAACAGATCCATAAAGAATGCAACTAGCACACCTACACCCTCTTATCCGACCTTTTCACGATAACCTCTAAAGCCACATCAAAAATGAACAAGGTGTCTGCGCTGGAGGAATAAATACACCAAATATTTATAGACTGAATAAAACAGAGTCTATTATCCGGAACTTGTATTAAGGGCATAGTTTCAACTCCTTGATTCTTGATATAGTGTTGACTGAATCTTGGGTTTCAAAGGTTAAATACATGTTATATCCCAGAAATACAGCTCTATAAAGTTTTATTCCCTAAACTGTTGAGCCCAAGGAATATTTGGTGTTTGGATAACTGTACAATGAGCTAACACGTGTAAACACAGACAGCTGTGAATGGAGGCAAGTGTCACGGAGTGGAAAGAACAGTGGTCTGGCAGTCAGAAGGCCTAAGAGCTCATCCTTCCTCTGACCTTAGGTATTGGTATGTTACTAGGCAAGTTGCCTCCCGCATGTTACAGAGTTTTCCCCACATATGAAAGTGTTTGGTAAGTTTTCTTAAGGGGTTATAAAAATGTTACATGTTAATATTATATAATTTAAGATGCTATTATTTAAGTAATCTTCTGAAATAAACCAAACTGTATTTTTTGAAGAAGATCGACTGAATTCTGAGGATGAAGTAGAGCAAACACCATATTATTTGCTAAGGTTATGTCTGAAAGTTGGGTTTTCCATATTCCTGAAAATCAAAGAGTTAACAAGTATATATTTTTAGGACAATAGCACTCTTGGAAAGTCAACTATTTGACTTTCACTTTGAGATACTTCCCAATACTCTGTGCGCAGTCTGCCACAGTTTTTATATTCATCACTAATTATTGTACATCAACTGTAGTCAAGTTTCTTTGTTTGCTGGGGAGAACAACTATCATTTCTGGTCTGAAATAGGACAGCAGGGGTGTGTTCAGCTGGCCAAGAAGGAAAGAAGGTTCCTAGAGGGACATATCAATGACTCCACTTGCAAAATGACTTCTCTCGCTTTTACACACAAAAAAAATTACACAATGCTAGGATCGTTTATTAAAATAACCTAAATGTTCTAAAAAGACTAGGGACCTGAGATATTTTTAAACATCTAAATCTATGAAAAGGATTAGACAAGTAAAATGAATACATCATATTCACAGACATGTCTTAGTATAAGAGGACATCCACCCTCATATAACTTTTAAAATCAGGGGAAGGAGAGATGATGGACTGAGTTAAAACCACATGGACCGTCAGAACTCGTCCTCTCACAGGAGCAACCGGGAGATGAGGACAGCAGAACGGCTGCCATTTTCTGTCATTCAGAGGCCGCACAGAACTGATGTGGGTGTCTAGGGCTGGGGGATCAGCTCCTTTTGACAACAGTTATTACACCTTTTAAAGCTCGTTTATACTCCTGTTTTCACTGGTCTTGAACTGAAGCAGGGAAAAATCGTGATTTAGAAAAAAGCATTAATTTTCTCCTCAAATGTGCCACTGACTAACTGTGTAACTACCTCTCCAAGTCACTGCAACTCCTCAGGCCTCAGTTTTCCCATTTGTAATTTGAAGGAATTATGACCCAGTGATTCTGAAGATAACAGCGATGTCTCACAGCTTCGAAAGGCTAGTCCAGGGAAGCAGAGAGTAAAGATTTATTATATTTTCCAATTTACTTCCTTCAAATTTGTGGGAAACTGTTCAATCAAGAAGCAAATATTCCAAGCGTAGAAAGTTGATGAATAGACTCTTATCCATAAAGGAAATGAACAATTGAATCAAGAATTTATTGTAGGTGAAATGATCAGGTAGAAAAGCCTAAGGAGCCCTAAAAAAGCTAGTAAAACTCTTAAATTTAACGAGTCATAAAATGCAAGATCAGTATTAAAAAATCAATGGTATCTGTGTATACTAACAAATGGCTGCAAATTAAGAATTTTTAAAAAATACCATTTACAATAGCACCCAGAACACAAAATAGTTTAACAAAATATGTGTAAAACTACAATATATTGTGGAGAGAAATTATTAACAGCATAAATAAAATGAGAGCTATACCACGTTCATGGGTTGAAGACTCAATATTGTTAAGATTTCAGCTGTTTTCAAATTGATCTGTAGATTAAACAAGATCTCAGTCGAAATCAGAGCAAGCTATTTTGTGGAGATTGACAAGCTGATGCTAAAATTTTTGAGGAAATACAAAATATTTAGAACAATCAAAACACTTTTGAAAGAGAACAAGATAGAAAACTTACATTGAGTGATCAAAAAATCTATAAAAGTGATCAAGATAGTGTAGTACTGGCTTGAGGATAGATATATAAAGTAACGGAACAGAATAGAGTCCAGATAGACCCACACATTCGTGCTCAGTTGATTTTCGTCAAAGGTATCAAGGTATGTCAATGGAAGAAAAGACTTTTTCAACAAATAACGATGGAAAAACTGTTATCCCAAGGGGGGAAAATGAACTTTGACCCTCATCTCACACCATACACAAAGTTTAATTTGAAGAGAATTAAAGCCCTACATTTACCAGTAAAACATCAAAAAGAAAGCATAGAATAAAATCTTTGCGAGAAGACACGAATGTCTAAGGAAATAGAAAGCATGAACTATAGAAGATAAAAGTGGCAAATTGATCTTCATCAAAATTAAAAACTTCTGCTTTCAGAAAATAACATCAAGAAAATGAAAAGTCAAGTCACAGACTGGGAACAAATACTAGCAATGCGTATGTCTAAGGACTTTTATTCAGAATATATAATATATTCTTACCATTTAAAAAATCCAATTAAACAATGGGCCAAAAATTTGATGATACTTCACAAAAGAAGATATACAAATAGCCAGTAAGTGCGTGACTAGTAAATGTTCCACATCATTAGCCAAAAGGAATATGTAAACATAACCCTCAATCAGATACATCTATACACCATGAAAACAGGTAAAATCAAAAAGACCAACATGCCAAGTATTGTCAGAATTAGGGAGCAACTGGACCTCTCAGACTTGGCTAGTGGGAACTTGAAATGGTACATGTAGGAACACAGTTTGGCAGTCTCTTCCAAAGTTAGTTACCATGCGACCTCTGCTAGGTATTTATCCAAGAGAAATGAAAACTATGTTCATATAAAGACTTGTTCATAGCAGCTTTACTCATAATTAGAAATGAAAAAAATAACTGTCCCCAAACAAGTGAATGGATGAACAAAATGCACTCCACTCATACAACGGACATGTATATAAATGAACTGCAAAAAATTACAGTGATTAAAAGGAGCCTAGACGCAAGAGTGTATACTGATGATTCTATTTACATGGAATTCTAGAAAGGGTAAAAATAATCTATGTTAGAAAGCAGGAAGGGTGCCTAGGGCTGAGGGTAAAGGGGGCTGACTGCAACAGGGCCTGAGGGAGCTCCGTAGGGCACTGGAAATGTTGTCTATCTTGGCTGTGATGGTGGTTACCCAGGTGCATACAACTGCCTTATGCATTCCCAATGGGCACATTTAATTCTATATAAATTAACCTCAAAAAGGTAATTAAAGAATATGAATCAGCAAATTCTATGGACTTTGGCACATGCGGAAAGTAAAAAAGACTGTGTACATAACAACATACACACAGGTATCCCAGAAAGAATGTAAAATACTAGCACAACTGCCAACATGAGAAAATACCTAGATACTTTGGATACTGAGTTTCTGATGTGATAATGTGCATGTTACTGAGTTCACCTAAGCTGATTTGGTAGTATAGGCTTCGGCTTTGGCATTTTGATGAACAATCTGCCGAGTTCTAAAGCAGATTTTATTAGGAAATAGTAAGTTTCTTCAAGTATCTTCATTAAACAAGAATGTATCAAATACTTAGCTCCTCTGGAGGAAACAGTGTTCAGATACCATCTACATTCCCTAAATCTTGAGTATAATATATGCTGGGGCACAGCTTGGTGGAATACAGGTAGATAAATGCCTCTAGTACAGTAAGAGTGTGAACATTTCCACAGGAGAGGGTGAAATAATGCACAAGTTAATTTTAGAAAGAGAAGCCTTCACAAGAGAGATGAACAGTTTAGCTCAGCCTTAATGGGTCACATCAGATATGCAAATACTTCATTTATTTGGGGGGAGGCCTGGGAAGGCATTTTAGGAAGTAGAAGCTCCAAGAGAAAAGCTATATAGATGAGAAACGCCTAGGAAGGAATGTAACTTCTCAGCTGGAAGCTGGGATGCTTAAGTGGGGAGAGAAAACTGGAAATCTAGGCTACAGTTTCAATGAATTCCATAACTGGCTGGGAACTTCTGAAGATTTTTGAAAAAAGGCAATTAGTGACAAAGACAAAGCTGTAGAAAGATTAATCTGGTAGAATGGTTCATCCTGGTGTAGGATAAAGAGACCATTTCAGCTGGAGAGGGTGTGGAGAAAAGGGACCCCTCCTACACTATTGGTGAGAATGTAGATTGGTGCATCCACTATGGAAAACAGTACGGAGGTTTCTTTAAAAAACTAAAAATAGACCTACTGTATGTTCCAGCAATCCCAATTCTGGGCATATATCTGGAAGGAACTCTACTTTGAAAAGATAACATGCACCCCAATGTTCACAGCAGCACTACTTACAATAGCCAAAACATGGAAGCAACCTAAATGTCCACTGTTGATTGGAATGATTGGATGACTGGATAAAGAAGATGTGGTATATGCATACAATGAAATACTACTCAGCAACAAAAAAGAATGAAATAATGCCATTTGTAGCAACATGGATAGACCTAGAGATTATCATATTAAGTGAAGTAAGACAAATATCATATGATATCTCTTTATGTGAAATCTAAAATATGATACAAATGAACTTATTTACAAAACAGAAACAGACTTAGAGACATAGAAAACAAACTTATGGTTACCAAAGGGGATGGTGGGGGGAGGATAAATTAGGAGTTTGGGATTAGCAGATACATACTACTATATATAAAACAGACAAACAACAAGGACCTATTATATAGCACAGGGAACTGTATTCAATGTCTTGTAATAACCTCTAATGGAAAAGCATATGAAAAAAGAATATATATATATGTATATAACTGAATTACTTTGCTGTACCAGAAACTAACACAACATTGTAAATCAACTATACTTCAATTAACAAAAAAGAAAAAAAAAAGATCATTTCATTGGCTCAGGTGGGAAAGGAGGACAACTGAACCAGGACAGTAGCAAGGGGATTTAGATAAGAAAGTAGATTTGAGATACCATGAAGGGAGAAAGACCGGGATAAATTGCGCATGGGTGATGGGGAAGAGGAAGCACAGCTCCACCGTTTCGGGTCGGAGCCTGGGAACCCAGCAGGGACTTAACCGGTGCTTCCCCTCCACTGTCGATCTCATGACACAGCACCACGACTGCCTGAGCCCACGTCTGCCTTGACCTGGCCCACAGCGGAGCCACATCCAGTGGTGGTGATGCTGACATGGCACTCGCCCCACCCAAACACCAAACCAACATCCATCGTTTACCAGATGGAAAGCACGAGGACAATCTTCAGAAGACCTGACTTGGACCGTGGCTCGCACATGAATCTGACGTATGACCTCAGGTGAGTGACTCTCATTGCTGAGCCTTTGAACCCCCATCAGTGAAAGACAGAAATCTTGATCTGTGCTTAACGATCATGGATTTGTGAGGTCCACAAAACACTTTGGAAACTGAAAAACCCTGTGGAAAGGGGAATTACTATTATTACAGTCACTGTCATCCTCAAGCAATCTCTTTTATCCTCAGCTTTATACATGTCCAGATATTATCAGCATCTGACCTGAGGCCCATATCTGCATCCATCCCTCTCCCCACCCTAACTCTCTCTTGTTTGTTTCTCTGATCCTGGACTTCAGCGGTATTTAGCAAAAAGATTACCAGTTTTCTCTCAAATGTCACCAATTCTCTGCAGTACACCCAATATGTACATCATTCTCTTTTCTACAATGAAATGAAATTTAAACATGTTGATATTATTTGAATACTTAAAACATTACTGCATCAACATTCTCAAATATTTTCTTAATCTCAACAACTGACCAATCTTGGGGACCCTTCAACACTGACCCTAGAGGTTCATTACCTTCTTTATCCTCTCTGACCCATAAAATATCCCCCAGATTCAAACACTAAATGAAGAGCTGTGATCTGATCTATCACTGGATAAGAAAAACTTCCTGTTGGATTTATTGAAAGGTGGTTCATTGATCTCCCAGGTCTCACCTTCTTGAAGAATTTTCCAAGGAAATTTTAATAGATGATTTTACAATGGAGCCTAACCCCCACATGAGGTGTCCTCTAGCAACTTGCCTGAGATGCATGACACCAGCGATTTTTACCATTTACAGAGCAAATGCCTGTCTCTTTACCAGAGCCAAGGCTGACACAGATTAGGTTGATGACATGGAAGTGGAAGCTAAAGCCACCTGCCATTGTGGACCTGAGAGTGATGGCTGGCCTGCAGGTCCTGGCCCCGGGGCTTATCTGAATAGTGGAGAAGATACATATGTGAAGATACTGCACTGGACCAGAGCTCTGTGAGCTACACAGCAACCAGCAGCTACTAGCTTTTAGAAAATGGCAGAGAGAACAGATTTCACTGTGTCTTTAAGAGGATTTCTAGTGAGAAGGGAACAGTTCTCTCTTATAAAGACTTGCTTATAACAATATTTTAAAGGAACTCAGCCCAGAGGGTCCAGGAAACACATTATGCTCTCCTGCAGCATACAAATTCATTATGGGAACACAAGTATAACCATGATCGATCCCCTGTCTTGCAGGCTCTGATTCCATTTCTTTCCTTTCTTCATTCTTTTCTTCCTTTCCTTCCTTTTATTCCTTTTCTTTCTTTCCTTCTATTTTTTCCCTTCCCTTCTTCTCCTTCTTCTTTTATATTACACTATGACATTAAAAAATTAAAGCAGCTCATCTCAAATATAAGGGAGATAGATAGATTTCATCGTTTAAAATCTTTACCCTCAGTGGGTTAAATGCCAAATTGCTAAGAACTTCTCAAGGTAACAAAAGATCATTGTTTTAAGGCAGGAAGGTAAGTTTTCCATCAGTGACAAAAAGATGAGAAATAAATGAAAGCCAAGTGAAAAAGCTGAATAGTCCTCACTTGGCAATTATGCAGCCCTTGGAAATTTCCAAGCCCTTTGCAATCATTCATTAATTAAGGAAGATGACATCCTGCTTTACGGAGGCTGGGAGCGTGACATAAAGAGGTCTGGAGGCTTTCCTCAAACTGAAAGAAGAATGTCAAGGGAGGAACTGGGATTAGAATTAGGAGCTCATTTCTCAAGCCAGTAGTCACATCCCTAAGCCAAGCAAAGTCAGTATTTGAGACAATAAGGTCTTCTGTGCACAGGTGTGGTTGAATACGGCAGTGTTCTGCTCAAAGACCAACTGTGAAAGAGCCCACCTCTTCACCCACCAGTGCCCCCAGCACACACACAGACTGTATCCGTAGCTTCATCAGCCTCTTCCCCCTTTCCCAAAACACAGACAGATGGCTAAATATCAACCTCTAACCATTCTCCTTAATAATCACAGCAAAAAAGTACGTGATTTGATTTTCATTTTTTAAATGTACAATATGATGTTAAAACACATGACACTGTTGAAAAACAAACATTTCATAATTTTAGAAAATGACATGAAATCCACTGATACCCAAAATCTGTAATAATGTAATAGATCATCTTGAATAATTATCTTATTTCAGTAAGAAGGAAAATAAAGTTTTTGTTTTATGGAGCACGGTTAATAAAAGTTCATTCTGTCACCCCAAGTAGGTTGGTGAAGACAGACCAAATGCAAGTGATGTGTCTGCACCTAACATCTTAGCTCCAGGTCTTGGAGTGGGTGCTGGCTCTTCCCTACACCACTGGACTGGTTCCAGAGTGCCCAGTGACATGATGGGAAAACAGGAAAACTCAAAGACTGGCTCAGTATTTCTCACCAGATCACTCTCTCCACCTAGACATACTTTTGCTCTGTCTCATGTCTGTTTCCCCAGGTCGGGCAAGAGGATCCTTAAACAACTCAGGGCCCATCTCCTCCCCTTAGGAACATCATTCAGCCAATTTGTCAGTTGGGCTGTTTTGGACAGGGAAAAAATTCATACCATCTGAACTTAAATGCTGATGGCCATTGTCCCAACCTAAACTTTTAATCTTCTGTAAGGGAATTTGTTGCGGTTGTACCAAAATGAGGTAAAGTTGAATAACCTCATTTTTTTCTGAACTGGTTGCTCTGGGGCCAGGAGGGACTAATGCAAATATGCTGCAATGTTAACAAAGGGCAAGGCTGTCCAGTTGGGCTATTTGGGGCAATATTTATTTTAAAAACAAAACAAAACAAAAACCCCTTAATAACATCTCTTTTCATAAAGAGATTGTGGAAAGAAAGCCCTTCCAAGAGTAATGTTTCGAAAACACTTAACATTTTAACTTGGAATCTTTGTGTTGGAAAATGATCATGGCTGGTCCACTTTCATGCAATGGACATTCATAAGGTTGATGGATGCCTCCAGCTACCCACAAGCCCCACTTATTGGAAAGGGTTCTTTTCCTCTAAGGAAACTAAAATCCATCTGCACCATTAACAGAGCAGATGTTTTCATGTGAGAAAAGTGATTTAGTGGACTCACTACCCAGAGAGTAAGGACCTCACTAACTTTTGTTATAATGTTGAAAATGAGATTGGAGATGCTTGGAAATTGACAATCTCTAATGTGCAAAGGATTAAAATAAAACAAACATATAGTCCAATCTTCTGCCCAATTCATCCCCCAAAGTTACCACTGAACTTCTAGCTAATCAAGGGCTTCAACTTCTGATTTCTTACAGCCCTAACAAAAGAAAGGGAAGGCTCAGTTCTAACACAATGGCTGAGAACTAGATTAGTTTCTCCATCTCGCTCCTTCCAAATAACTCTCCTTGGTTGCACTTTTCATGGTGGGAGGAAACATTATCATGTTGGTTCTTGTACTCACAAAAAATCCAAGTTGTAGGTGAATTGGTGTGTATAGTAATATATCTAACTTATTCACAGGAAGTAGCTGAATGTGTTGACTTAAAATACATACATGCTTGAAATTCTTAAAAAAATGAAAAGATTACTATAATAAATAATTTTTAAAGTTGCCTAGAGTGTTGGCAAGTAATTGGACAGTAATACTCTTCCTGGAGGATCATTAATGTAGATACACAAGGGGTAACAAACAAGTGTTATTATACTGCAGCCCCCTGCCAAAGAAAACTAGACAAAGTACCTGTATTACCTTAGATTCCTTTAGCCTCACCTGTCTCCTGGGCCCTTATCCACCTGTTCTTCCCCAGCAGTCACTGTGGTACCAACAATGCTTGGGTTCTGACTGCCTTCGCATGAGCCCAGCCTGACAGCAGTTCATCACATGCTGTCCTGCACCTCTCTCACCCCCAGATCGAGGGATTCCCTATGCCTGCTGAGGCATAAAATGCTGCAGATCTGTTTGGTGCGCAAGTAAATGCAACATGTAAGGGTGAGAAAGTCTCTGACCCACAAAAGGAAGCTGTGACCAACAGGAAACAAGATTTAGAAGATAAATTATTTTCCTGTCTTCCCTTTGAAAAGACTGTCCTGAACTGCTATGGTTCATATGGTCTTTTGGAAGATGATTCCTCAAGATTGAACAATTAGTTGCACTCGATGCTAAACAGGAGCCTTATTGGTAACAAATCCCCATATCCTCAAACAGGATCCCCTATTTTTCCTGCTTCACTCGTGCACTTTCTTAGGATTGTGCTTTGTAATGAAATAAAACTAGTACAAATACTTTTGCCTTAGGCTCTGCTTTCTGGAGAAGGCAGCCCATGATAGGTACCCCTTTATTCCCATCACTATGTTAATGAGTCCCCTACCTTTGGCTGCAGTGGTGGTGCACAGGAGGCTGGAACAGGATCTGTGATATAAGTCTTCTTGGGACCAGGAACTGGATACATCCCAGCAGGGTTCTGGTTCCCTGCTCCAGAAGGAGTATACCCTTGTTCTCGCTTCCACGTATTTGGGTGACCTTGTTGACTATAGGCAGGATCAGAGTCATTTTTGCTCCCATAGCCAGGCCCCGCTGGGGAATAGCCTTCATAGTAGCGTCCTTGACTGGGGGCATACCCATACCCAGGCTCAGGCTGAAGTCCTGGTGGTGGGACATATGCATAATCCATGCCTCCCCGTGTAGAAGGAGGTGGACCCTGCCCAGGGATAGAAACTGGTTGCACATTATAGCCCTGGGCCCCTGGCCCTGGACCATAAAATTGTCCCGGTGAAGGGGCAGCCATGTAATGAGAGCTGGGCTGGGCTGACTTCACCTGCACATTGAAGGTAGGCCTTGAAGGGGTGGATGCCGTAGTGTAGGAGGCTGGGACTGGCTGAGGCTGGGGTTTTAGTGTTCCAATTGGAGCCACGGGGATGGGTCCAGCCTGAGGTGCAGGTTGTGGTTTTAATGTAGACTTTTTGGTTGCCGTTAGAGGGGGTTGGTTTGGTATGACCATTCTCTTATGTCCTGTGACTGGGGTGGAGACGGGAGGAGAAGCTGTTGTTGAACTAACAGAGCCCTAAAGTGGAAGAGAGAAAAAGGAGGAAAAAAAAAAAGAGACAAAGATTACTAATAATGAAAAGGAAAAATACATAAGTGAACAATTATTAATAACTGCTATTATTATTTTTGTATTAACATTGCAAAATACAAATAAGGCTTCGTTCCTGCCTTCTAAGAGTTCACAGACTAACACAAAGGACAGTTGCATTTCTGTATACTATCAATGAAAAGAAATTAAGGAAACAATTCCATTTACAATAACATAAAAAAAAAGAACACCTTAGAATGAACTTAACCAAAGAAGCAAAAGAGTCATACACTGAAAAGTACAAAATGTTGCTAATAAATTAAAAAAGACAAAAATAAATGGAAAGGCATCCCATGTTCATGGACTGGAAGACTTGATATTGTAAAGTGTTAATCCGACTCAGAGCAATCTATAGATTTAATGCAATCCCTGTCAAAACCCCAATGTCACTTTTCTGCAAAAAGAAAAAAATCCATATGGAATCTTAGAGACTCTGAATAGCCAAAACTATCTTGAAAAAGAAGATTGGAGGTCTCACTATGCAACTTCATAATTTATTACAGAGCTACAATAATCAAAACATGTTTGCATAAAGACAAACATAGACCAAAAGAATAGAATAGAAAGCCATAAATAAACCCTTGCTTGCATACATGGTCATTTGATTTTTGATCTGGATGCCAAGACCATTTGATGAGGAAAGAATTTTCACTTTTCACCAAATGGTGCTGGAAATACTGGACATTCACATGAAAAAGAATGAAATTGGATCATTACTTTATACCATATACAAAGTAACCCAAAATTTTAGCTTTAAATTTATAGAGCTACGAACTATAAAACTCTCAAAACTATATAATTCAAAAATACAGAGGAAAAACTTCATGACATTGGATTTGGCATTGACATTATATATATATAAAGTACCAGCACCAAAAGAAAATAGATAAATTGAACAATGTGATTTCAGTCAAACTAGCAAAAGAGTCAGTCACCATACTGCTAAAAGGAGGTACTAGAGATAGAGAGCTGAGGGACTGGGCAGAGGGAACAAAGAAAGCAAAGACGGGTGTTGAGAGAAACAAATACCCCTGGCACAACCAAAGAAATGCTAAATTTTAGATCAAAAATTCCTATCAAAGAGTGATTTACCAAAGATAAATGCAGCCGCTGCCTCCTTTATATCTTCCTGATTTCTGTCACATTCATTTGTTCAATTCAGAACTTACTGAATGCCCTAAAAATGTTCTAAGGGCACAAAGGCGAAAAGACATTTGCTGAACTTTGAGAAGTCTTGGTTAGGCTGGGGTTAACTAAAGGCTGAGGGAAGGCTTAGAGATTCAAACATTCTTTCTAAGGCATTAGTCTATTAGGGAATCTGTAAACATGATGGTGACACAGTGTTTTAATTTTGCTCTGAGTTACTATGATTAGATTTGTTGATATAAAAAGTGAATGACCCACACTCTAATTCTGTTGTTTATTAATTTCCAGGCAAATTTTACTACGTATAGGAAGAAGGGATGCAAGACTTTATATTACTCGTGTCATTTACTCACACCAAGCCCCTAGGGATATATACAAGTGGGGCAGGTGCTAATTCTTCCTCATACAAATTCCCCTTCTTTGTTACGCAAAGAATTTCAATTTGTCAGCAATGTGCCCATACTTCCCAAGATTACTTTATGAGATGTATGCTAAGAATTACTGGAAAAACTAGGGCTCTCCTGACATAACATCATCCCTTCCTACTCCTTCCCTGCCCTCTTTCCTGCATGGGATGTGGCTGTGAGGCTGGAGATGGTGCAGCTATCCTGCCCCCACCCCCTACACAAGTCTATTGATCTAGGCATATGGCTTTCTGAGGATAGCTTTCTATTGATGTAGGTTGATCCAGAGATAAAGATCAAATCATTCCCAGGGACATTTGGTTAACACAGAGTGGTTCTCAACTGGAGAGGAAACCATCTAGTGACCAGGGAGAGCTTGGAAATGAGTGGTGGTATATTTTATTGTCATAGGGGATGCTACTCTCATTAAATGGGTAGAGGGCAAAAACACATCATTGTCAAGCCCAAGATGATGACAGTTTCCCTGTTAAGAGACACCAATAAACTCTTGAGCTGCATGTCTTCTGGTAACCTGATTGTGAAATTCCCAGCTGTCAGCCAAGGAGGGTCACTGGTCCTCTCTAGGATCTCTCCTCTATGATACTCTCTCCTTCCTATTCAAACAACTGCTCTTTCTCTGGGTCCTCTTGAGCCAAGGGAGACAACAGCAGTGACTCTGCTAGTCCCAGATTACCACTTTGTGCCTTATGGCTTCTCTATAACCAAGTGGGACAATGTACACAATGCATTTATAAATCAGCTCCTGGAGAAGAGCTAGTTTCAGTGTGCTATCATTTTGGTTAGGATCCTGACTGTGACAGCTGTCTTTTCCACATATTTATCTCAATTGTCCTTTTCTAGTGATTTTGTAATTTTAGATATAGCTCTCTGTTAAGTTACAGAAGGCTGTTGAATAGAGTTATCTTCCCCACCCCGCTTTTGGTAGCCTCTCAAGGGAGGCAATCTTGCCATTTACTTTTGCAATTTAAGCAACCTGAGTATTCTTTTCCTGGTGGAGTAGCCTTTCTCTTCTATGTGAGGGTGGTCCCAACAGTACCCCATAGAAGGAGATGCAGTTTCCACATTAAGCAGTGTGTTAAAATATATATCCTGAAGAAGTTCCTACATAAATACTCAATAAGACCCTGACATTCTGTATTAGATAACATGGAAGAGTTAGTTTGAACCTAGAAAAAAATGTAAGGTTAGATTTTTCTAGTTAGCCATGTCAGTCCTAAAAAATGTCAGCATAGATGGAATTGAATGTAAGAAGGAATAAAGCTTTGCTTTTCTTTGATGACTCAAGATCAGCAGAAACCCAGAGTTCCTATTTTGAACACTTTACAAACCCAACTATAAATGGAGACAGTGACTGAGCAACTGGACTCACGACAGACACACCGCGCAGCTGTACAGAAGTCTGCCCCCAGACACTTCAAAAGTCTCATACTCTAAAGATGAAAACCAATCACATTCATAAAGTAAACAAAAAATAATCAGTGTAGACCTAATTCCTTAGAAGTAACTTTTTTCAACAAACTTCTCTTTCACTTTTTCTCTGTTGGTGAACACACACACACACACACACACACACACACACTACTTAAACATCCCTAAAGTCTTTGAAGGGAGGCATCAGGGTGCAGTTTCAGGAGCCAGTGCTTTCGTCTAGGAAATATCTCACTACATGAGAAGGTTTCTCACAACTTCATTATGAATTCTGCTCTGTCTGTGCTGGCATGTTTCTGAGTATTTTCTGTTTCATAATAACGTGTGTGAAAATAGTATGTTTAGCTATGTCTTCCTCCCCTCTACCCACCTCAGCTCTGTGATTTGAAATTCTTTACCTCACTGGAGGTGGATGGGGTAAAGAGCAGGAATGATGTTAAGGCACATTTATTTATGTTCTTCATGGTAAAAGAAAGCTATGGCGACACTTCCTGGCCCGCACATTCAGCTAAATACACAGCAAATCTTTTCTACTTACGGATTAGTTGGCACTTCCAAATATTTATTTTTGGCATTTCATTTCTTTTTTTGTTTTTGCAAGAGCTCTTGAAGCTTTATCATGATTTAACATTTTCATTTTAAAAATCAAGCACATTTTAAAAATTATACTTACATGGATATACATATATATGTATATACATATTTTTTGTCCTGCGACTTGAATCTCTGTAGCAGTCTTTTTATGTTTGTATTTTTCCATTAATTATTTTCCAAGCATCTTCAGCATGTAAAGCTCAGCGAGGTTAGTAATGGGAGGACGGTGTCCTAGGATGAATAGTGTGTGTCTACCTGTCCCCCAGGAGTTTGTATTCTAGTCGAGGGGCTGATAACAATCAATAGCTGTTGAAGAGATGTCCCCATCACCAGGCAGAACTGTCTGTGGCCATGAGACAGGAACAGACAGGGAGCTGTGACAGCACCACTTCTCCTCAGTTGGGAGCAGGTCCTCAGCCTCCTTTTTGCCCAAGTCAGGATAACATCTTACATTCCTCTGTCTTACCTCTGATGCACCCATTCCCTGAACACAGCCCCATGCTCACATATACACACACACCCCCAGCCCAACCTACTACCATGCCCTGATTATTTCTCACATCTCTGTACTTTACCCCAGTCTCACCTTCTCCCTGGTTCTGGCCCTCATCATCACTTCCCTAGCTGTTTATTGCCATTATCTAACCTCACTCCTCTCCCATATCTCCTCCTCAACCCTGTCACAGTGATCTCTCTAACGCAAGTGTCTGATACGGCGCTCTGCTGATCCAGATTTGCCAATGACTCTGCCCTGTGCTGAACTCTTTTTATGATATTGCTCATTCTCTCTCTCTCTCTCATATGCTTTATAAGGACCTTCTAATCCAGGCCCTGCCTTTTGTCCAGCCACCTCCTTCTTTCCTCCATCACGCACAGCATACACTCCAGCAATGTCAGGCTTATGTAGAGACTGGAGTAGACCACACACGTGTGGACTCCTGTCAGTGAGGATTCATTCCATAGGATTCTCCACCATGTTTCTCCCCTGCCGCTCAGACATAGCCATCTTCTGCCTGGCAGTTGCCTCCCGATTCTTCAAGCCTCAGATCAAATGGTGCCTCTTCTGTTACGTCTTTCTGGAACTCTGGAAACATCCATTAAATTGTTATTATGTATTAACCCCTCAACCAGACTATAAACTCCTTGGGGAAAGTGAGACATCCTAGGACACTGTCCTCCTCCCATTAACCTCACTGAAGTTTACATGCTGAAGACGCTTAGCAAATAATTAATGGAGAAATAAAAAAAAATAAACATACATTACAATCCCCTGGAACGACTTTAAGTTTTTTTTTTTTTTAATGGTCCTTCAGTTACACTCCCAGTGAGCCCTGTACATGCCTCCATTAGCACAACTACCTTAACGGTGTTTTAATAATTGACTTGCATGCTTTACAAGTTGGGAAGAAGTTAAACTTTAAACTTCAGAAAATCAAATTATCATGGTCTGAAACAGATAGAGATTTGTCTTTTGTAACAGAAAGGGCAGCCAAGAGCCACTGTGTCTGCTCAGCACTGACAGCAGGGACTCGGGCTCTTTCTAGCTTTCTGTTAGAAGTACTTCTCTGATCTTTCTATAAAAGTGCTCCTGACAACATGAGTCAACATATTGCCCAGTGGCCCCTGAATAATGATCCTCTTTATCTGACACAGGACCTCCTCTCCTCTCTCTTCATTAACTCTCTCTAGGACCATGCCCACAACTTGAAATACCTCCTATGTTATGAAGTCTCTTTTGATTTTCTATCTCTAGAATCCATCTGTATTCAAAATGCTAGGCCCAAATATTCAATTATTTCATGTGTTTACTTGACTGCCTCATATGCTTTTCAGGCTCAAGATGTTAAAAACCATTTTATCATCTTCCTTGAATCTGCTTTTCATGCTTTCCATCTGATTTTCTCATCCATCCCAGTGTTGTTCACATGAGAACACTAGGAGTCATTCTTGAGCCTCTCCTTCACATCCCATTCAAGCACTAAACCCTGTCAATCCTATTCCCCAAGTACAAAATTCTATAACCCTCAAATATGTCCACATTTCACCATTTCCTTGGCTGTAGCTCAATTCCAAGATAGCACCACTCTCACCAAGGGTTACCCAACAGCATCCAAACTGGTCTCCCAGTGTCTGTCTTTGTTCCCCTTCAATGAATCCTGCATTCTGTAGAAAGAGTGATTTCTCTCAAATGCAGATCCAATCACATTACTTTCCTGCTTAAAAGTCTTCAATTATTCAGTTCAGTGATTTGGACTCAAATTCTTCTGCCTCTCCTTAAGAGGCACGTGCCATGTCACTTCGTGACGCTCACTTTCTTTCATATGCAACGTGCTAGGCTCTCTCCCATCTTGTGGATTACACCTCTATGCTCTCCCAGCTCTCTCAGGACACTATGTCTAACTAATTCCTAAGAACCCCTGAAATCTCAGCCTGGGTGTCAGGATCCTCAGTAGACACTGCCCAAGTCCTCTGGCACAGCGAGCACTCTCCCCCCTCCCCTTCTGCACACGTCACACTTGTACATGTCTGTGTTCACAGGGTTAGGGACTGTCCGTTTTATTCACTATTGCTTTTCCACTGGCTTTTTCAAGTCGTAGTACATAGCAGGCATTTAACAAACATTTGAATGGACAAGTAATGGTCTCCCCACCAAAATGCATTTCTCTTATCAGATTGCAACCAAATATGCAAAATATGAGCTCCTTCATTTCTCTTCCTATTTGCCAATCAAGGAATCTGTGATACATTTAATGCATACTTAATTACAGTAATCTATTAGTCTCTCCCTCCCTCTAAATAGTTTAAGAACTTTACTTTTTGAATTTATTAATACTACTATCTTGCAAAGAAGCATTTGAGATGCTTATTTTAATCTTAATGGCCAGATTGTATATGTAAGTTCTACATGATGCTGGCTCAAATTCTTACAGAAATAGTCAAGAAACAAATTTTAAATAAACATATCATGAAAGGAGAGTAATGCATTTTACAATAATCTTTAACAACACGTAGTGAAAAGAAATATGTTTTGAATTAACTATCAAATAATTACAATACCCCAAACACCCAAATTTAATAAATTCAAATTATTTAGTCGATAAAAATTTACTAGACGTCTGCTATGTGCCAGGCACTAAGCTAGCTGCTAAACCACAATAAGACAAAGGGAATCGGAGTCACTACACTCACAGAATTCTTAGTTTAATTTTTTGGACAAAATTTTCTGTAATGAGCAAAAACGATTTCAATTTAGAAAGGAAACTCTCTAAGGTAACAGAAAGGAAAAAATATACAAAAGCTGAAGCCTAACATAGAAACAACAACATAAAACTCAAAGCCCCTTCACTGCATTTTGATTCCAGCTATTTATAAAGCCATGAAAATATGCTTAAGATGTTAAATGAAAATATAAACGTTAAATGAAAAACACAGAATGTGACATCAATCATATGTGCAATACAGTTGAGGCTACACAGAATGGTATTTCCATATGGACAAGGACTAGACAAACTATGGAAAGAGAGATGATTGGCTTGGTAGAAGAAAGCATTATGAATATTTCAACTTCAATTTTATTTTCATGACAATTGTTTTAAGTCATTTGAACCAGACCTGATCGATCACCATTTGTCACTTGTAGTTTTCTATTTTGTCTGTGTATCTTTGTGGCAGAAAAAACAAACTAAAATACCTACTGGTATCCAAAAAAAAAAGTATGGTAATAGAAACATTTATGCATCATTTACTTTGTGTAACATTTACTTTGTGTAAACATTTTGTGTTCAACATAGTTTATATTTAATACTCACAAATACCCTTTAGATGGAAACTATTATCTATCCCCATTTTCCAGATGAAGATACTGAAGCATAGAGAAATTAAGTAACTGCCCAAGGTTACACAGCCAGCAGGTGGCAGATCCAGGATTCAATCCAGGTAGCCTACTTCTGCAGTTTGAAGTTTTAGAAACCATTCTACCTCGCTAAGGTAAAGACAAAGCGAAACAGACTACTTGTGATGGGGGAGAAAAAGTCCAACAAGAGGCCCTCGCAGTCTACTTGGGTTCAGGAAAATATTTCTCTCCTAGAAGAAAAATAAAGGAGTAAATGGGGCAACAGACAGCCAGTGATACTCGGCATCATTATCTGGAAAACAATAGAGTGACTGCATGAAACAAAAGTCATACTCTAAGGCGGCTGCTACTCTCTGCCAGCTGATTACTGTGTGAAAAATTGATCCGATGTTCCTCTTCTGACTTTACAGCTTTGCTCTTTTTTTGTTGTTGTTGCAAACACCAGGAAGCCAAACGAAGGATGTCTGCTGGCCAGCCGTAGTGCATGAGGTGCTTTTAGCAACTTCCATTCTAAGTTAAGAACACTGACAAGTAGAAATAGCACCAGGGAGGATGATCAATTAAATTGAAGGGTCACGTGGTGGAACTCCAGGGTGGGGAAATCCAGCTTTGCCACTGTTTAGAGCTAAGCAACACTGAAAACTTCATGCTACTTCCCCAGGCTGACTCCTCATCTGAACAAAAAAGAAGACCTAGGAGTACTGTTCTTTTCTCCTTCTCCTCTTTAAATGAGTAGTCATTCTTTTCTTCAAATAAGAGGCTTCCTATAACCCAGATTCTAAAAATGAGCTTCACTGGATCAGGCACAGGACAGAGGAGAACACACCCATATATTTCTTGTTCTTTTAATAATCTTCCTCTACAATAGAAGATGTAATGGCATTCAGAATCCAGTGATTCCAAGAGTAAATTCTGTACATCTGCAATGAGTTTTAATGTCCAGAAAGAGCTTGATCTCATCACTAAGGATTCACACCGGGAAACACTTAACTTACAGTTGGATAGATGAATGGACAGACTTGGTGTGTGGGTTTGTACAGTGTGAAAAAGTGAAAATACGGCTTACCTATTTCAGTCATAATGCCATACATTATTTGCTACTTGGTTTTTGCTTAATAAAAATTCATCATTTTCTCCAAGTCCGTAACAGAGGAATAACTTAATTTTGCTTTCTTGAGTTCCCTCACTGATTATCTTCCATAATTCAGGATTTAATACACACAGCTCCATTCCTCACTCATTTGGGACACACAGTGTCCACCTGATAGCTGACCCTATGAGCTAGGAAACAACCCCACAGACTAAGAGTACAATATAGGAATATACTACTCCATATAGAGAAGTACTTTTTCAGTCTGACTGCACAACAAAAATCATTGAGGTCTTTTAAAATACAAAGTATCTTTCATTTAGAACTTCTTAGACACTAATGATTTTAGACTTATCCACTTAGAGAGTGAAATATGGAAATGAAAAAGGGGAGAAACAAATGATTTTTTTTGTTGAAACCAGAATTAAGAACCACACTTTTAGGTACTGTTGTTAAAGTAGAATAGGGACCCATAACTGGTTTGGGGGTTATGAGTGATGGGAGGGGGTTATCCCCATTGTCTTCAAAGGATAATGTTTATATAACTTAGACTTAGGCACCAAGGTAATATTTGTTTCTTATGGGCAACTTGTGGGTTAATTTGGTGATATGTAACAGAAGCCCTAACAAAGTCCATATTTTTATTTTTTTTTGGCAGAGGAGAGGTAATTAGGTCTATTTATTTTCAGAGGAGATATCAGAGATTGAACCCAGGACCTCATGCAAGCTAAGTTTGTGCTCTACCACTTGAGCTACACCTGCCCCCTCATACCTTTTATTTCTAGGAATTTAACCTAAGGAAATAACCACAGATAGCATAAATCTTTAGTTTCAAAAAATGTTCATGGCAAAGTAAATTCATAAAAATAAAATATAAGCAATTTAAATAATCAATGCATGGGGGCTGCTAAATAAATGATAGTACATTCATATGACAGAATACTACACAACAAATAAAAACTATTATCATTAACATGTTTCAAAACATATCAGCGGTCTAGCGATCCCACCTCTGGATATGTGCCCCAGAGAACCAAGGCAGGAAGGGGCTCTAACAAGCATCTGTACACTCGCGTTCACACAGCATTGTTCACAACACCTAAAACGTGGAAGCCACCACCTGATAGATGATTGAACAAACAACATACAGTACAAATACACAACGTTGTAATATTCAGCCTAAAATAAGAAATTCTGACACACGCTAAAACACAGATGAACCACAAAGACATTATGCTAAGATAAATTAAGCCAGTTACAAAAGGACATATACTGATTCCGATAATATAAGGTACTTAAGAGCAATCAGATATATGAAGACAAAGTAGAATGTGGTTACCAAGGCGGTCAGGGGAGGGAGAGATGGGGAGTAATTATTTGATAAATAAAGATTTTCAGTTTGAGAAAATTAAAAAGAAAAGTTCTTGAGATGGATGGTGGTGATGATGGCACAATGAAGTGAATGCACTTAATGTCACTTAAACGTATTTTTTTTTAAATGGTTAAGGTGGTGAATTTTGTTATATACAGCTTACTTTGCGAAGGAAGGAAGGAAGGAAGAGAAGTAAAAATCAACAATTTTATGTATTTTAAATTCAGGTTAGGGAATATAATTTTATGTCTGTTAATCAATAAATGCATTCTATCTATATCTCTCATACACACACGTACTTACAGAGCTAGAAGGGCTTATTCTCAAATTGATAATCATGGTTATTTTAAGGGTGTGACTTTGGAGTATATACTTTTCCTACTTTGCAAAGTGTCTAACACAGTCACGTATTACTTTTTTAACTGGAGAAAGACATACGTAATCTTCCTCTGATGTATGTATATATGCATACACACACATATGTAAATATATTTTAAAATAATGTATATAAAATAATAAATTATTTTTTAAAATTAATACACACCAAAAATAATATTGTAGTATCGTATGTGTGTGTACGTAGAAAAAAACAAAGGGACATGGTAAAAAATTTAAAGTGATTTAAAAATACCTTTAAAAGTTTAAAAATTGCATCAACTGATACAATTAACAGAAATTTTTGTTTTCATCTTCATGTTTCAGTATTTTCTACATTAAAGAAAAAAGTCACCTCATGAATGGTAGATGAAAACAGGGGTTAAAATGATGTCAAAGGTTACCTTTGAAATTAAAACCACAGGATTTTAATTGGTGCCACTGAGTTCAAAATACTGCTGCCAGCGCAAGGACACTACTATTACACTGATTTTCCGTTACTGATGGACATCTAAACTACACACGTACATCTGACAAGCGCCCCAAAGAGTTCCTGCCAGAGAGGTGCAGACAAAGATGTCTCCCTTCCGCGCAGCATATCAGCACTCATTCACTTCACAGTGCGGCGCTCCGCCAATACCCACACCATCTAGCGAGGGGCATTCCTCAAGCCCTCCGGAGACTGATGTTGCAAAAGCAGTGTGGCCTGGCGTAGTTCTCCAAAGCACTTTTTGTCTCACAAACTTCTCCACTTAATTAATATTCACAACATTCTGAATGGAGGTAAGACACTTTGAAGACAAGTGGCTCCCGGGACTCCTGAAGTCGTGGATGCCACTACGTCACCTTGTTTTCCCACAGATAAGATCAAGGCAATTGCGAACACCAAGCTGCTGCCTTACATCCTCATTTCTTAATCCCTAACTAGTAAACAGAGAACCAAGGATCCAGGTGGGGCCCTGCACCCATAATCTCATAAAGCTAGCACGCCATCATGTGAAAACCAAGAAAGCCAGTATCTGAAGGAGTGTTTTTCCCCTCAGTAACCATCCAATGAGTTGGTATGTCAACAGTTTCGAACTGGGGAGGTCTCCGAGGCTCCCATTTATGTAAACACCCATACAGCCCAGAACACTTAGTCCCTAGCACGCATGAGGCTGGCCCTGGCTGAAATGCATTGTGAAGAGGGTTAATTCAACCTGAGTGTGTTCTATCACCTAGGGATGCAGCGACAAAGGAGCCCATTTCCACAGCAAGTGCTCTCACGCTGAGCCGTCCCCTCAAGGGCCAATGTACTTTCCTACAGTCAGGCCAGGGGGTAGTTAAAAGCACCTGGAGATGAATCAATGACTCAGGAAATAATAAAACAGTCTCTGTGAGAACATGATAGTACAAGCGCCTTGTAACATGACTGGCAGCACTGGAAGCTGGAATAATCCTTTGGTGGGTAAACTGGCAATGATGAGCCATTAAAATGCCCATAACCTGTGTTGATTGTGTGTTTAAAAATAATATTAAAGAATGGTTGAGAAAAATCACAGTGCATCGATCTGATGGAATGTTATGCAGCTGGTGAGCAAGGGAATATGTATCAGAAATAACAGCCTACAAAGTAAAGGAAAATAAGGGTGCATACGCATACGGATAAAACTTTTATAAACCAGGAACACATTACGGTTAGTAGGTATTCCGAAGCGTTGTGTATGGTAATATGATTGGCCGTTATAAACATGGCCATACTATTTTTTCTCCCCTTGGTATTGTAAAGGTTGTTGATTCTGTCTCCTAATCACCTTTAATCTTCTTAGTCTCACTGTCAACTTATTGAAACCCTAGTTCTGTCCACTATCTTTAGTGCCTTAGTTTACTGCAATATATATAGAGAGAGGGAGAGCACACACATACACATATGTTGATATACGTTATTTTTAATGACCTCTTATTGTTCACCAGTAAATTCTCTATGCGGCAATGAGAATATTTCTAAAGCCCAACTCAATCTTTTATTAAAATCTCCCAAAGGTTCTCATTGCTCTTAGGATGAAGTTCAAATATTTTTCCTGATAGAACCATCACTTCGCCTTCTAGCCTCCTCTCTTCCTTCCCTCCCTTGAGACACTGTGCCCCAGTCTTCCTGCAGTTACCCGACATGAACACTTTTCAACACGCTCCATCTCCTGACTCCTAATACACAGCCTTCAGGTTTCAAAGCCAGCCCCAAGCCTCCTTGTCTAGGTACAGTGCCCATCATTGTGTTCCCTTAAGAGACTGTCCTTCTCTTGTGATAACCCCTGCCTACTGTTTTGTAATTACTTCTTTAATGTTCTCATCCCCTCTAAGCTTCGTACGCGCAAAGACTTTGTCTTTCTCATCCAAGACAATATCCTTAGTGTTCAGCAAACATATACACCACGTGTACTTATTTAATGAATAAAATTATTTCAATAATGCATTATTGATAAATTCTATGAGAGATATTTAATAAAATGAAACATGAAGGGCAGCAATTGGCTAAATAATACCTGTTTCACATTTTCTATTCTTCCGCCAACTTTGTGAAGCCAAACCCTTAGTTATTTATCCAAGAAGTATTTAAGTATGATAGAGGATTTTGTAATTCAATTCAATTTTTAAAAATATTCTGAGTTCATTTATGCATTTCAGGTTTTGTAGCTGAAGGTAACAGGAAATGTGGTGAGCCTGGTTCAGTAGTTTTTGGTTATAATTTACTAACATAATAGAACCAACCATGCCATTCCAGTCTATTATTGCTTCTCAGAAGCCAGTAAAAGACAAAAAAAAGATGAATAAAAGGGTAAGAACCCTTCTCTCAGGAAACCCCCAAGTCCTATAAGGGTTTCTCATTGTGAAAATTTGCCTGTTAAGGGTGGAAGTTAAAACGTGGCCACTTTTGAGACAGTCTGAAAAGAGTGATCTCAGGCACAAAGGAAATACTGAGAAGGAAGAAATAAAGTTGACTTATTTGTACATCATTAAAATACGCATTATTCTTTAGAGAATCACAAAGTATTAGAATTTGAAGGAATCTGAAGGTTATAAATGTCTACTATCTCCTCAAGGAAACTAGACTCAGGAAAGATTCGGCAAAGGTGATACGGCCTTGATAGGTCAGCACCAGAACCCAGTTCTCCAAGACCACTGCTGGCACTCGGATGGCAGCGTTCCTGCCATCACACCAGAAATGACCTGACTTAGCAACAAGCCTACAAAAAGGCAACAAACCCAGTTTTGTTTAACAAAAGTGAACCTCAGTTTACAGACATTGGGCAGCACGGCACGGAAATCACCCACAAGGCTCAGCGGGGACAGGTTGGGTTGCTGTGTTTTCATACAGGAGTTTCCAAAATAGTAGTGGAACTCAGCGAGGGAAGCCACCAGTGTGAGCAAGTGGCTATATTTGCTTCAGTGGAAACAAACAGACCTTCGTTCACATATGTCCAAAGGAATTTGGGTGACCGAAAGCACAGCAAAAAAGGACTAGGTGGTGTGTTACAGTCCTCGGAGAACACAGCGAGCCAAACTCGCGAAGACGACCAAATCTGTCAAATAAAACGCTGGAAGGGCAGCATATTTAGAGCATGTTAAGCTCAGAGCACAGCCACTAGACGTCTGCTCAGTTACTTTTTTTATTTTTGCAGAAAATATGCTCATTTTTAAATGATCACTAGATTATTATGAGTCAAACATACATCATCTGCATTATACATTGTATGGGAAAATGAAGTTTCTCTTCTCCTAACATATTTGTTCTCAGAAATGGAGGCTGTTTGTCCACTTATTGTAGACGGATAAAAGGGCTGAATCACACAAGGGTATAATTTCTAAGGAGAAAGCACTTTTGCCACAGAGTAGGAGACAGGGTAGAAAATGTTTTCATAAAAAGCGACTATTAGGGACAAATAAGAGCTCTGTTCACCAAACCTGTATATATCCCTTTATCCTTGTAAAACAAGCTATGAAAGCACATAATGACTAACTGCAGCAAAATTACTCACATTCCAACTTTGCATAATCGCTAAAATGGTTCTGGTTTTTTAACCCTCCCCCTTCAACAATTCTGCACTCTTAAAAAAAAAATTTTTTTTTCAACCACAGCACAAATGGTTATAGCAAATGAGTGTACCAGGCACATCTGCTGTTCCAGAAAGAATTCACTCTCCTGTGCCAAATCCATGTCTATCGGAAGACATAAAAATAAATTGCAAGCAGGTTCAGCAAATGCCCGGATAAATCCTGCAGTGACCACATGGGGTAGATTCATTTCTGGTAGTTGGTGTGGCCTGAAAAGGGCGAGGCAATGGAGGAGTTGAGCTGGAAGCAAAGGTCTCTCTCACGCCTGTCTTTGTCACTCAATCACAGAGTACACAGTTAAGGTAGCTCCCTTCTCACTTTCTCTGGGCAATGACTTAGGTAATAGGATTGAGCTTATAACCTCAGAAGTGAAGAGAAATTGGCACAGTGTTTCGCAACCTATGGAAGGTCTTCTTAAAAACACCAATGACAACAGGGACAGTAGTCCTAGTGTGATTGGTCCCCAAATACCCCTTGCTATTTTGTCCGTGTATATTTGTGAAAGCTTTGCAGACAGAGTCCATCTGATGTTTTAGATCATGCAGTGCACTAAATGTGCTGGAATCTGAAGTAGTTGAGAATTTATGTTTTTTTTTTCTTTTCTAGTAAGACACTATCAGCTGGAAATTTGAGGATAGCTTATGGGAGAGACACCATTATTTTGACTACGGCCCACGGTGGCCACACTTTATGGAAAAGCAAGAGAAGGGTGGCTAGGCCACAATCAGGGAATGAGCACCACCACTGAAATCCTTCAACAGTTGAAATCCTACACAAGGCTGACCATTCAAACACTTGGGGGCTCATTTCTCCAGTGGAACTTCCTTCTGAAGGTAAAATGAAGAGTTATTTTATCCGTTTTTCTTTCTTTTTAGAAATACAAAGTAGAAAACAGTAACAATATCAAAGACAAATATTCTTCAGGACCCGAATTTAAATTGGGACAACAAGATCTGAAAGCTCTGGGTCGAAACAATTCCATTTAATTTTGTTCTTTGGGTCTCAATTTCCTCTTTCTAAGATAAAGGGCTTTGAATGGAAGAATTCAAAGACCTCTGGTAGCTCAGAACATCCCAGGACCGCCTTTGATCCTGTGAACTCTGATACCCGAGGTCCTCTGGAATGGCATATAAACTGAGACACTTTTCATTCTGATACTGCTGCAAGATTCATTTTGATACATCTCAAGATCCATATATGTTACAGAATGCTTAACCCCTTTTGTTATAAAGTTCCAAGAAAATAAAAGGACATAAACTTGTACATATAGCACGATTTTAATCTAATATTTGAATAAGAAAAACAAAAACGACTGAGTGGTTATTATTAAGAATATAGGTTTTATTTTCCCCCTTCATTTTCTTTTATAAAATAAACTTATATACTTATATTTAAAATACAATAGCTTTATTTACAAAGAATCATAACTCCAAATATCTTTTCCTTTTAAAGAACATACTGAATCACCCCCAAGTCATCCAAAAGCAAAGAAATATGATATTAGTTGCCTCTGAATATATGACTTTAGAATTTTTTCTTGACAAATGGTGTCATTCATATAGTCATCAACCATTAACTGACCACCTTCTAAATACCAGGGATTTTGCCAACTGCTAGGTAACAAGTTATGGTTCCTGGTCTTAATGAATTCAACTATAGTGGGGTAAACATTCAGAAAACCAGTGGAAACTTCTCAGATTCCCAGAAGTCTGACAAACTCTACTTGGAAGACATTACTCTACTGCAACCCATTCATTCTTTAAACATAGAGCTGAGTTCTAGCCAGCCAAAAGGCACTGTCTTCAGAGACCAAGGGCCAGGGTCCTCCACTCTGCTCTGAAACTACTGAAAGACGTTAGGTGAGTGGCTGTCTTCTCCATTCCTCAGCTCCATCCCCATCCAGATGCTGGCTAAGAAATGCTTCCTTTTTTGAACATCACAGAAGCAGCTGAATTCTAGCATCTCACCCTAGTCTGTTATTCCTCTGATATAGTATGTATCTCAGATAAATGCCATCATCTTAGGTAATTTACGCATTCTTTAGCTGGAGTTGTACAAATGATGTAAGTTGAGAGTAGGGACCGTGTTCTACTGCTCATCTATTCATCCTTTCGTAACACTTAGAACAAGGTAGCGTGAAGATTAAATCACAAAAGGCTATCAAAATATCATTAAGGAATTAATGCATTAATGAATAAATATATTCAAGTATGAAGTCATCCCCTATTTTCTTTATTGTGTGTGTGTGTGTGTGTGTGTGTGTCTGCTCTTGTGAGTTCTGGGCACCAACTACATCACTATTTGGTGAGAAAAGGGGAAAATTACAAAAATAAAAAGGGAAAAATTACAAATGATCCCAGGCATTAGAGATGTAATCTATAAAGCTTTTCATTTTATTGGTAGGTTTCTTCACTCAACACCCGTGTAGCTAAAAAGAAAAGCAGAAAAACATACAATTTCCCAAAAATAATCTTCATAGATGGCAGGCAGCGGAACTATTCAGTAAGTTATTTTATTATTATAAGGATATAATTCAACTTTGACTATATTTATTTCCATGACTCTCCATGATTTCTTAGCAATGGTTGAACAAAATGATATCATTCACTGTTTCTTTGAGTTGTGAGTGGCAGTGTTAGGCAAGCCCTCATTAAGCTTCAGTTTCTTCATCAAAACAGTAATACTCATTGTAGAAAATAGGGGAAACAAGAACAAGATTAATAAAGAAACTGGAAAACACTCATAATTAAAAACCTTAATAATAACTGTTAAGTTTCAGTAAATTTCCAAGCTTTTTTCCCCTATGCATTTATGTGTATGTGTGTGTGTGTGTGTGTGTGTCTGAGTATGTTTGTGTATATGTGTGCACATGTGCATATATATGTGTGGTTGGTATGAGTGCTGGTGCTTAAATATGAATGCTTTTTTTTATATATCTTACCTTTTCTTTTAACATATCATAGATAATAAATTTTAAACTTCTTCAAAAAAGCTATTTAAATGTGGCAACCAAGTAGTCAATCTGCTTTAACAGATATGAACATTCAAACATGATAACTTACCAATTAGCATATATATTTAATTGTAAAACCAAGACCAGGATGGAAAGCACTAAGATTTTCCCACTGTCCTGAATGATGCTGTATTTTCTTCGCAAAGAAGTCTGTTTCTGATAACAAAGATCTGAGGACGTGCAGTGGTTTATCAAAACTCCAAGCAAGCACTTCTACCAAAATGTCAACCCCCCACCTACTCACTTCTCATGTACATCAGATGATCTCCTTTCAATCAGCCACACTAGACACATGCAATTCAGATTCACGCCAAATACCTCAATGTGAAACCCTCTGAGACTGAATTCCAAAACTCTCCTTGTCTCAAGACACTTGATATTTGAGATGGAGCATCTAAGAGCATCCAGGTATTATTACTGTTACTATCATTGTTACCATTATGAGTATCACATTCCTTCTATTTCCAAAACAGGTAGATTGTTAGGAAGCCAAAAGTAGAAGGACAGGACCAGGGCTGTGTTGAAGAATTCTTAATCTGGAAGCCATACGTTTATAAAGGGCATAAAGGAAGCCAGATGAGGAGTTATGGCAATAATCCAGGCAAGAAGTGGTGAGGCCCTAATGAGAGACAAAGCTCAGAGGAAAAAGGCTCCCAGAGCATTAACTGGAGAGCTTACACCTGTACACATTGTGTCCCAGCAGATCGTTTTTTTCTGGAATCTTTTATTTTGTACAATGCTATTTCCAAATATGAATAGGTACACAGCAAATGAGATCCAATGGTGTGGCCAATTTAATGGAAACCAAGAAAATATGCTTGAAAACAATCATTGTTCAGATACCTAGGGTGTCTGAATACAGAGAAATGGAATCATGGAATCATGCTGTAAAAAGTGAAGGCTTCAATTCTGGTAGTCAGAATCAAGTGATGTTATTCCCATCAAGTAGTCTATGGTCCCATTAAGAGAGAGGGTGATTTCTTTCTCTTGGGAAATTCAAGGATTACAGTAGTCATGCACGTGTCTGAACAGAAGGGTTAGACAATTTAGTGGGGAAGCACAATACATGTGTCCAAGTGACCTGAATGATCTACCTTCTGGCCAAAATCCAAAGATATAATCTGGCCTCTGATTTGATGAGTTATCATCTGGTTGTGGAGATTCCTATGTAAACCCTTAGAGGAAGGAGAAAATAAACAAAAAACAGCGAACCCCCCCCCCAATAATACCATATCTATTTCACATACTTAGTAGACTTCATCTAAATAGTTTAACTAAAATTGGGATTTGGAGATAGAAAAGCCTGATCAACTTGGCTTTGTTAAATAAAGCAGTAAACGGACTGTTTTCCAGTGGTGTCACATCTCACAGATGAAAGGTCTCAGAGGTCACAGGCCATTTACACAGAACTCAGTCCCAGGGATCTAGCAACACTGAGTGCTCTGCTACGATGCAGCTTTGGTTAAAGCTGCCGAATGCCCCACCACCCCTAGGAGTGCTCCCCAGCCAGAAATCAGGTGCCAATTATCTCATTATCTCAGGTGCCGTTTATCTCATTGCTTACAGTGTGGTCTTTCCTCTAATAAAAGTGAAATATTTCTTTTGTAATAACTTGTCTATTTAAAAAATGGAGAAAAAATATTTGCTTTAAGAAATATGGAAGAAAATGTAAATTATTCTTAAGTGCACTCTACGGAAACAAGAAGCATCTATAAAGAGTAAACCTAACCTAACCTAACACTATGAAATAAGCCATACTGTTTGGTCTGCTTCGATCACTCACTTGGATCTATGATATTGAAATGACTGCCCTAGAATAAATGAACTATCACTGAGCACTGCGGAAACATAATGGTTATTTAAATCTATGTAAAAGAGTGCTGTGCAATGCAATAGAAACAAGAAAAAGACATGCAAACACTGCTGCAAAAACAAACAATGCAAAAGAAAGTGGAAACAAAAATAAAATCAAGCCAAAATGATGCAAATACTAAAACCTTCATATTTTTAAATGGAGTTATACAAGTAATGCATTTCATGTCTTTAATTCAAAATCTGTTATTTTTAATAGTCTACCATCTTTGAAAAGTCTAATAATAAAATATTTCCCAATAGAACTGGCAAAACTAACCTGTTTAATGATTTCATGATTTGTTTTTAAAATATAATCAAGAGCTTTAATGTACAAAGATTAAACTATTTTAAGCTTCACAAGCTTTCAGCAGTAAAGAAATAATGCAACATAATTTTTATCGTGGAATATAGTGTTAAAATATTATTTCCAAATATAATATTTTAAAGACATAACGGAGTTACGTTAAAGACATAATTAGAGTTTCCAGAATGTAACTATTGGTTTATAACCCATATGAACATTGCAAGAAAAAAATTGCAAAAAAAAAATACAGCCCTCAGAGTTTCTTGTAGTCTTCATAAATACAGTACACATGTGCATTGACTGTATATATTTAAATATTATACCTAGTTATCAATTGATAAAGAATGTCACTTATACAATAGAAGTAACAAATTTGCTTTCATTTTCCTTTAATAAGGAATTCGTCATTCTTTTGCGAAACTACCGAGAGCTAAATGAAGGAAGGAAACACAAGAGGAACTCGCGTATTGCTTAAATGGACTAAAAGTGTCTATTTTTGTTCCTCCTAATTTTCTGACCTTTGTCAATGCCCAGAAGTGATAGGATTAATGGAAAAATAAGAGAACACATCATGTACGTTCAAAAGTGTTTCAAATAAAATGTAAAGAAAAGCACTCTTTGCTAATAGGCACAGCAGATCACAAGGCAGCGGGCTCTTTGGAGGAGGGAGAAATTCATCACATGAGTTCCCTGGATTCAAGCAGTCCACATACCAGGAAGAGAGACAAAATAACACTAGTAAATGCCAACAGCATTAGAGTTGAGAATGCTAAGAAACAGAAGAGAAGTTATTAAGATTTCAGATGGATTAGTCCCAAACTGGCAGGCAGAGAGGGGCTCTCTGAGCTGTCTCATGGGGTGGGCAGAATTAGAACATGAAGATGGCTTCACCTTATGCATTTGCACGCACCCGCCTTGAGGAGGAGGAGGGTGGATTCTGTTTCAACCAAAAGATGTGAGCAGAAACACAGACAAAAGGATAGGGCACACAGAAGGAGCAATCAAGTGCGGCAGGAATTTAATAACAGCTCAGACATCCTATGAGCCAGTCCTTTTCTAGGCGCTTTCCCTTCAATGGAGGAAGGGTCTCTTATTCCCACTTTATAGATGGGGAAACTGAGGTCTAGTGAGCTTAAGCAATTTGTCCAAGGTCACAGAATAATCTAACATTGGTGTCTGAACCTGCACTTTGTGGTTCCAAAGTTGTTCTGTTAGCCACTTCTACACTAAAAGTAAGTACCTAAGACAAGGCAGCAAAATTAGATCAGGACAGATTGTGAAGGGTAACATCTGCCTTTAATTTTAGTTGACAACTAACCTGATAGAATTAAGGGACACGTTTTAGGGCAAAAGAAGGGCAGGAGAGGGACACTCAGTGCTGAGAAAAAAACTGCACTGCAAGGAGAACAATTACTTTCTGATGAGAGATTGTTGTTTCATTAAGAGTAAGGACACACACACACACCTCTGATGCAAATTGCTTCTGTTTAGCTGAGGGTGACATTTTCAAACAGCTTGAAAAAGGCAGCTTACAAAAATTTTTTTTAATAAATCCCTATTGTCATAGCTAGGTACACTATTCTGTATCCACATATGAGCTCAGTTTAAAAGATAATATTATTTTTAAATATCAAAGATTTTTCTCCACGTGTGGTGCCATTTAAAATTCTTTCCTCACAGGACACTGGGGAAATTTAATTATCATGTTAACACATTGTGAAAACTAAAACAACATCAAGGATAGCCATAGAACCAGAAGCATGACTTTCCATTCATTAGGGACCATCACAGTCCAATGCACTGTATGCTACTTAAAATTCACATTATTTGATACTGCTTGGGGTTTTCAGAGTTAGAGGAGGGAGAGAGCCCAAAGCCAATAGATGAATTATTTTCTCACCTCTTATTTAAATAGTGAGCCCACTGAAAAGCAAGAAATCTATTTTATTTTAAAGAAAGAAAAAATAATATGAGATCCTACAAGATCCCCTACTAATGTAAAGTCTTGACTGCACTGCATCAGATAATCCTGGCCATCAGTCTCTTAACCTAAATTCAAAATTCAACAGACATAAAGCACATAACCACTTTAGGAAAGGCTGCTTCAAACCACACTGCCTTTTTATTACCTTATTATACAAAAATTATGGTAATTTCTTAATAAAGTTATGGAAACAGACCACATTATTAATTGCATTGCAAATATAGTATTTAATTAAAGATACATTATGTTGACAGAATTTAGCATCTGGCACCCGGGCTGTGCAGACCACATAGAGTAACAACATAAAAATAATCACTATAAATGCCCTCTTGTGTTCCAGTCCTCAGCAGAGTCAACTGACTTCAGAGCAACATTCAAGGTCCATTATATTTTGTGGGAAATATCTAGGATGAAGGGAGAAACTCATCTGCAGCTGTCACGTGTTCCATTGCCCCGCATTCCGCGGGTCCACTTCTCTTAGGAGACGTAAAAAGCTTTCCTGTAAGCATGTGTCAGTGACATGGCCCTGCCTTGTGGACCCTCACACACAATCAACTGCTTCTAACTTTTAAAACAGATACTCTAAAGACTCTTCTTAGCTGAACACCAAGGTTTCATACACATACTTTCCAAAGTTTTCCAGAATCCTTTCTAACATCAATTCAGCACAGTCAGTGGTGGACTAATGAAACCTATTTAGTAGCGACTCATAATTCACTGCGCTTGTACCGCTCCCTACAGGGTCGTTTCCTCCCACTAAACCACGATCATCTCTCACTACTGTTGCTTCACGGCTACTTTCTGGTCTACATTTTGTCACTGGCATTTGGTTAAGAAAAAGACTTTTCCATAAAACCTACAGAGCTTTTTCCTTTTAAAAATGCCAAGTCAAAGTGTGCCTAATTTAAAAACACTATAGTCAAATTAAATCAGTTCATCTCAGCAACAATAATAAGAACAACAACAAAAAAGCTTTTTTGCCCTCCTGGTTTAAAAGGTATTCCATGTTGCTGTGAAAACCGGCACTTCTGCAGGTAGCAATGACTTTGCTCTTCTTAAAAGCAGAATGTGGGGGGAAGGTATAGCCCAGTGGTAGAGTGTGTGTTTAGCATGCACAAGGTCCTGGATTCAATCCTCAGTACCTTCATTAAAAAAAAAAAAAACTAATAATAAACAAATAGACCTAATGCCCCAACTCCCCCCAAAGTGAAAAAGATGCAGTATGTGGCAGCCTTTGCAGATGGATGAAGAAACTGTACAAGTGTTACCTAATAATGCTATTCTTTGTGTAGATTTACAAATACAGAGAAATACACAGGTACGTGTTTATGTGCGTGTCTGCACATATTTCACACACATTTAATGAAGGAATAGAAATAATCTTGGCAATTCAGATACAAAATAAGTACCTCTACATATCCTAGATTTTTGACCCCCATGAAATAACCATAAAAATACACAGAAATAGTGAACAGGTTTTCAACTGTAAACAGTTTGGACATTTTCAACTTCAGAATTTTAAAACCTGAATTTGAAGCCTAGGGGCAAAAGCAGTATATATATTCAGACGTTAGGCCTGAAAGAAGAATGCCAAGTCCCCTAGACTGGTCCACCTGGTTAGAGAAGGGACAGTTCCTCTGTCTCACTGGGGGCCCTGCCGTCAGAGCTAGGAGAGAATCCTCTTTCCACTCTACTCCCAGGAATCCATCCAGCTGCCAGAATGGCTCAAGCTCAGAAGTCAGTCTTCAAAAAATAAGGAGAAGAAGAAGAACATAAAAGGGAAATAACCTGACACGTCCTAACATAAATGGCAGGCTTAGAAGAAGGAAAATGTAAAACAAAGAGGGTCCAGCCAGTGCATTTTAACTGCCCATATGAACTTGTTATTTAAAAATAAACAAACAGGCATTAAAATGCTAAAGGTAGCATATTTAATAAACTTTTAACATGTTATTTAACTGTCTTGAGGACTCTGATTTCTCTAAATGAGTCACTGCTTCTCTGTGGAATTATAAAAAGTCTAACTTATGCCATGTGATTTATCTATGTGTTCCTTTAGGTTGGTAGTGAAATGTGGGGACCCAAGAGAAAAGTTCAACTGACATGTATGTTTGCCAGAACTCAGTGGAAAAGCTTGACATCTCAGAGTCATTTTGTGAATAAAAGATAAAAATATATTTTTTAAACTCTTAAGGCAATGATGTTTCATGTCAATTATACCAAACAACTTTTGTTCAAGGGTTGTAAATGGTTGTAGAACTGTTACATGAACACAAATTTTCAGAGGGAGGAGTTCACATCACAGAAGGAATGGGGACCGTCTTCGAAAAGAAGTTGGTTGAAGACATCTGGGTTTGAGAAGTAAGATGATGTGTAGAGTATTAAAAAGTAAGATCCAGATATAGAGATATGAAAAAAAAAAACCCAAAGGAACAGGATGTAGAAATGAATAATTTAGATATAAAACATAAGGCATGAACCATGCCAATAAATAGACATAATTTAAATAGAAAGTGTCCTGTGATAGTTTTAAGCCGTGACCAAATTCACACAGACGCAAAAAGACTAAAAGGAAAAAACAACATCTAAACCTATTTTTTCCTGGCCTAAAACTGGAAATAGGAGCTTACTTTTTAAAGAAAAAAAAAACCCTCATTTAACTCTTGCTCTTATCAGAGAACCTTCTTTGTCAGTTTTAACAGCAGATTAATCACTTTCACAACCTACGGAAAAAGTTTTCTGGAAAGCATAGCAGCCTGCAAGTGTAAATGACAGGATGACTTTTCCTGCAGCTCAGCCGCCTACAAATTCTCTCTCATCCATGACTCAGCATGAGGTAAAAGGAGCTAATGAAAAGGGCCACATTTCCTTTTAAAATTTGTGAACTTTCTTTCAGTATGTAGAACTGTTAAAAAAAAAAAATCCCCCAAAAGCTCAACAGAAAAGTAAAGCCGCTCTCCATGAACGCTCCTTAGCTACACACCTAGAAACTTCCTTCCAAGTAATGCTAAAAATAGGTTTGTTGTCTGCTGCCCCGCCTGAGGCCTAACGTTATAATCTATTGGGGGTTTAGTGTACACACATTTCTATATTACATTTACAGGATTATGGGGGGAAGATAAAAAATGCTACTTTGCTGAAACCAAGACTTCAAGAGGAGAGGCAGAAAACACAGAACTTTGCGGTCAGGACCAGGGACTTGTCCTGGGGCTTTCCCTCCTAGCAGGATACCACTTGATTTGATTGTGTAAACAGCCCTTTAGAAGCAGGCAGGTTCCTAGGGAGCCATCACCCAGGCTGGAAACATATTTCTATCGTCCGTTTTCTCCCGCAGAAGCAAGAATGTGATCACTTTGTCAGAAACATCGGTGAATTAGTGAGGTCTCATTCATTCATCAAATAGTTGCTGAGTGCCCAATCTTCGCTAGACACTGTGCGAAGAGGCCCTGGGCATCAGGGACAGGAAGTTCACCAGGATGGTCAAGGTCAAGGGTCAACGTCCTCCTGGAACTTACAGTGGGTGTACAGTGATCGCTCGGGGGGAGGAGGAGGCGGTGAGTAAAGGAGCACTTACAGGACAGGGAAGAAAGTGTGAGGATGAGGAAGTTCAAGGGGAAAAGATACAGGAACCCATAGCAAGGGCACTGACACTGCACAAGAGCAGAGGAGGCTGCTGGACATTTCTCAAGGGAAGTGACACCAACCCTGAGACACGAGCAGAGGGCTGGGGGTGTGGACAGTGTCCCAGGGAAAGGAAATGCATGGGACTGTCCAGGGGCAGCGCAGTGCCCTCGGCGATCTGAGACAAGTCCAGTGTGTCTTCATGGAGCGTAAGAGAGACAGTGGTAAAAGAAGCCAAAAGGCATAAAACACCTAAAAATAAAATTAAAAAATATTTTTTAAAAAAGTGCTATTACTCTTCCTATTTTACATATGGGGACAAGCCAAAAACGGTTCCTTGTCCAAGATCACACAGCATGGAAGTGAGATTTAAGCCCACTTCTATTTGCTTTCAAGATCTGTTTTCTTAATCACTCTGTTATATGACCAGGCTGAAAAAAATAAGATGTTGGACAAGACAATAGTACAGTGAGATGTACATTTTAAGAGAGACTGGGTGGCAGGCAAGGGGCTACAAGGAAACCAGTGAGGAGTGCATTACCAATGCCATGCAAATGTGGTCCATGTGAAATCCTTCAGAGGCAGTGGACACGGGGAGAAGTAGAAAGGTTTATGGAATACTTGGGATGCAAAATTGACCATAAGGGAAAGAGAGAAGTGTAGAAATACTACCCAGGCTGCTGGCTTAGGGAAATGGTTGGATGGTGTCACTATTCAGTTTAACCACACAGAAGGAGAAGGAATTCTGGAGAGAAGTTGATGAATTTATTTGAGGCATGTTCAGACTAAGTATTCTGTGATATATGCAAATGCCCCTGGTCAAGAAGCATTTAGAAAGGTCTGGATCTGAACTGCAAGAAAACTTGCTGAAACAGATCTTTATAACAACATCACAGCACAGGTAGTTGAGGCCGCAGAAGCGAGAGTCTCCAAACCAAATATGGGAAGTAGAAGAAGAAGAGATCCTGGGAAAGATGCCCTCATCCCAACCATCACCACCACCAAAGAAAACCACCATCTACAACATCCAAGGGAAGGCAGAAGAAGAGGAACTAAGAAGATTCCTAAAAGTGGAACTGCTCAGAAAGGTAGGAAGAAAACCAAGAGAGCACGGTGTGCAAAACCTTAGAAAAGTTGGCCAGATGCCCTAAGCGTGCTGCAGGCTTAAACAGGGCAGATACACAAAGTGAAACTCTGGGAGGAGAGAAAGTCAACAGTGGGGAGAGTAGGCTCAAGTATGGAATCATACAGTCTAAGTTGGGTAAGAAGAAATACAGGCAGAGACTGATGGGGAAATAGAATTAAAAATAATGGAGTAGAGTAGAAGCCTAACCAAGTTGGAAGAATACAGGGGGCTGTTGTTGTTTTGTTTCTTTAATTCTTTGATTCACGGGCCAGGCAACAACAAGATCCAGGTGTGGAACCCTGGGAGTGGTGGCTACAGTTGAATGGAAATCAGAGTCACAGGAGATTAGAGGTCAAGGGACCAAAAACAAGTTGAGCCCTGAAATCTTCCAACAAGACTGAAAGCTTGGACACAGAGGGGAGACAGAGGACCATTTGCCAAGTGGTCAGTGAATGACAGCCAGGATCAGGGGATTAGGCAATGATAGTAATCTGGAGGAAAAAGCATTTTAGTCAAATGTTTTCAACCTTGAAGAAGCATATGCATGTTACTAAATCACAAATCAATTAAGAAAGCAAAAGAAACTGCAATCAACTCTGCTGTTTGGAACTTAGAACTAACACAAAGGAACTATCTGAGAAGCAATAGTTCTATTCCCAGGGTAGGTAGGCAAAGCCTTTTCAGGTCTCAACATGCGTGAGGTAAGAACACTAGTTTGTCCACATTTACTGCCCTCTACGTCTGTCATCACTTCCAGCCACCAGTCCCAGTGTTGACCCAGTCTCAGGGTTTCTCCCACAGTTTTTCTACTTTTCCTGTTACTGACCTCTCAGGGCCCATGGTTTCTGGACCACAGATTGATCTTTTGTAGAAAATGGCCAGCCTTCTGGAATGATCAGTTTTTGGTGTCAATTTTTCTAGTACAGTATCCCTAGGTATTCAATCAAACACTCTTCTAGGTATGGCTGCAAAGGTATTTTGTGTAAGTAATTGAAGTTCATAATCAGTTGACTTTAAGTAAGAGGGATTATCCTAGATAATCTGGGTTGGCCTGACTGAAAGTTGAAAGGCCTTGAGAGCAAAGCTGAGACTTCTTTAAAAGAGAAGAAATCCTACCTGTGGACACTAACATCAGCTCCTATAGTCAAGTAGCAGCCTGCCCTTCCTCATAGCCTTCAGTACAGAAGTGGGACCATCAAGCCAGCCCATATATTCATGTCAGCTAATTCCTTGCAATAAACCTCTTGGTATTTATCTCCTACCTGCTCTGGTAAAACACTGACTAATAGGCATCCCCAGTCCCACTGTCTGATCTTTGACTTTTGGTAGAAAACAAAACATTCATAAGGTCTGCTAATGTTGCTGCAAGGCTATATGTAGACCATTCTTGCTGCACGCTGATTTCTACCCTAAACAGACTGTAAGGTTGCTTCTGGGGAAAAAAAAATGCTTTCCTACTATAAGCCAAAATTACTAGGAATATATTTCCCCAAGGGCTTTTCAGTAAGATGGGGACTCCTGGATCCTTTGGAAGATTTCAGTTGTCCCTCAAGAAGGGAGGGAGCAATTACAAGACATAGAAAGGTTAAAAAAAAGAAGTCTTCATACTCTACATACAAAGTGGAGTAATTAAAATCAGGAACAGGGGAATAACAGTAATAACAATGGAGAAAAACATATGATTGAAAAGGCAGAGGTAATAGACATTACTGATGCATCGATCCTTTATAGGTTATCACTGCTTATAATTATAACTATACACTGAATGCTTTGGGTCATTTTTTTTTAATTGGGAAAGGAGAGATTTATTGAGAAAAAGAATTGTA
Source organism: Vicugna pacos (assembly GCF_048564905.1). Classification (NCBI taxonomy): domain Eukaryota; kingdom Metazoa; phylum Chordata; class Mammalia; order Artiodactyla; family Camelidae; genus Vicugna; species Vicugna pacos. The sequence continues at coordinate 56,380,253 of NC_132987.1, read as the reverse complement.
GTATTACTCTCCTGAGAAATATGAGAGGACTTTTGGCAAAACAGCCCTTGGTGCCTTGTCAATTGTATGGAAAACAGTATTACAGTTGGCATAGTCATGGTTTGAACCTGAACTCTTAACAGGGCCTTTAAAAATCTAGTTAGATTCAGAATTATGTCTTGGCTAACTAGAAATACTATTTTTTTCATTTTTAAAAAATGCGATTGCTTTTTTTTGCCATTTATTTTAGTGTAGTTAACAGATATGATGGACATGCATGGCCTTTCTATTAGGGAATAATCTGAGTGTCAATAATGAAAGATCTTAGTCTGACATCTTGATTTGGCACACGATAACTGAAGTTCCAAGTGATGCTTCCAGTATGATGAAGATTAGGTGAAACGAAACCAGGTCCAGAATGCAAGTTTCTCAGCTTTTTGCCAGTGTTCTTTCCACCACACACTGCTGGGCAAGAAAGCTCTAAAACACATCCACATACACACCTCCATATCTCCCACTTCCCTACCCTTAACAAAATCCCAAGGGATGCTTTTGGCAGGCTTCAGAGATGGCTCTGGCAACTCTAACTACATTCCTGGAATCCGTTTGCAAATGCTGGTCAGCAGAGCCTACTTCATTCCCTTTTTGGTATTACTCACTCGGTAAAGGTTAAGTGTATGTGAATTATCATAAGTTTATTTTTATTCTCCCACCACCCCCTTTTTTGGTAAGTGATCATTGACTACCAGGCACAGGAAATACATTTCACTGAATGATTTTCTAAAATCAAAACTCCATCTGGGCTGGAACTGAGACAGACTTAGGGATGATCATTTATATCACTAATACCAGCTCCAATAAGCCATTCAAAGATAATCAGAGTGAAGAATGAGTCTCCACCCTTTCCTGAAAGTACTTCCCAGGCTGAACCTCGGCTTCCCCACTATCTAATGTGCCGCGTACACAACACACAAGCAGCTGGTGATCGCATTGTGACTCAGTGCACCGTGGGGAGTGGGGGCCAGAGGAGGAACTCACTCAGAATTGTAGAACACAAGTCTCAACTAGCAAGTACTAAATGTGGTCCCCTTAGTTGGACAGATCAAATTGAAAAAAGAAAAAAGGTGAGAGGATGGACTGCTGAAGTCAGTCTCTGTAAGTGGGAAATAATGTTTCCCCTTAAAAAACTCAGAAAGACAGACAAACACTTGCCCCCTTCACTCTGGATTAAATTAATATAATAACTAAAATTAACAGCACAACCTAGACTGATGAGGGAAGCATCACACGAAGAAAAATTATCAGTAGCCCAATGGTGGTCCCAGGAGGAAGGAATAAAATTCACACTCAGAGCAGACATCTGGAGACAGAAAACAAAGTGTGTACGCTTTAGTTGTTGGGACCCAAAGCAAATCAACCACGATCCTACAAACTTGAAAAGAAAGGAAAAGAAATCATAAGGGCTGCTGGGACCATAAAGGGCCCTCAGCTTGGAAGTGTGTTACTAGAACCACCAGATGTGCGCTAAGTGTTCTGTTCTCTCTCATCAGGGTGGTTGGGAAGGAAAGGCATTCTATTCATTAAATCCTGAAATTAGTGTTAAAAATCATAGTTCTACTTTTGTTCTGAGGTAAGTTCAAGTATGACAGTGATAGGTGGATAGAAGGACAAGCCGCCTCACTCAAAAAATGCTCTCCAGTTTTCTAAAACATTGTATTTAAGATCAAGACTGTTTCAGTCTCTATTCTGGAAGGTGTTAAAAAGGTGCTGGGCAGGGGCAAAGGAAAGAAAACCGGTGGAGGGAGCGATTAGATAGAAAGATAGAAAGAAAGATGATTAGATAGATTAGATCGATCGATAGATAGCTAAGACAATTTGGAGAGAAGAGGGAAGAAGGGAAGGAGAGGGTGGGAGGAAGAGAGCGAAGGATGGAAAAATTTAATAGCTTTTTAATTCACCCTTGTAGACGTTTATTGTTAAAAGGTGTCTTACTTTGCTAAAATACTGCATGTGTGTATGTACGTACATATGATACTTACACAAATTTATGAAAATAAACATTACATATACACTTACCAAACCACTTCTATAAATTACAATATACATGTAAAACAAAAGTAAAGTAGGCTAATTATAGGAGTTTTAAAAATATGCAGAAAAGTATAAGAAGTCTTATCTCCTATGACCCCAGAAATAACTGTTAGTGTATCTATCACTTTAAATGTTATAAAATACACATATGTATTTGTATGTGTATGAAAATACATGTCACAATTCAAGTAATACATAGACTCATCTCTAAGTAAGAGATGTGCAAGTATCTAGGGTCTTTTTTCTCCTTTCACAGAGTGAATTAGAGAAAAGTTTGCTACTGTCAGGGAAACAAAAACAGAATTAGGATTTTAACCTCTGAGTCCCTACAATTATACGTAAGGAATATCCAAGATACTCTCAGATTAAGTTTATACGACTAGAAGGTACTGGGGTAGAGAGGAGTGAACGTGGGAGACGGCTGGGTCGTCATGGGAGTAACACTGCTACCTCGCATGAGATTCCCACTCTGCAGCTGATAAAACGCTTCTCACTCATTTCTTTACAAGTCAGCATTTTACTCCAATATCATAATTGTTCCACTTTTTCTCATGAGGAAATGAGGCACGGAGACACCAACTATACTAGTTAAAGTCACCAAGCCAGTAAACGGTGGAGCCAGGACTTCAATGAATGTCTATGTACAGGTGGAAGAGCTAACACAGAATGCATAGTGGTTTTTAAAGATGCATAATTCTCCTCACCATTTTGAATTTCTGGAAATCTGCTCACTGGTGAGGGAGGTAGTCACGGGAACATCACCTCCCCAGGTGTGCATAGGAGGGTGCAGCCCCGTCTCCTCTGAGTCCTATTGTTTTAGACAGGACGTGCAGACATTCATTTTTTCAAGACAAAAATCATTCCAGTAATAGAACTTCAAGAATTGTGTTTTTAATCCTCGTTTTGTTTTCTGAGATATAGAAGTCGACCTTGACACACTACAGTATAAAGAAAAGAACACTGGACTGCAAGTTAGGAACTTCTGCTCACATCTCACCATCACTGAACAGCCCTGCAAATGAGCAAACCATCTCTTCTAGCTTTTCCTTTGCTCCTCAGTAAAATGGAGCTAATAATAGAGCTGATGATATTCACAGAGGTAACAGGTAATGCGCCTGGCACAGTGTGTGATACGTGGAAGGAAGTAACACAACATTCTACCAGCCTGCCAGTTACCACCTCAAGGAGCCAACAGCCCACTAGCATAAAGAACATCATTTTCTCCACGCTGGTGTCTCTGGACTAAGCACCAACTATATTCAATTCTATTTAAACTCTGTGTATTTAAAGGAAACTCACTGAATCACAACAAATTCTTGGTCCATCTGAAGTCTGCAAAGGCCCAAAGAATATCAAAAAGCTGCCTCTTTTCCTGCACCAAGTCTGGACATAAACTCATGGGCTGAAGTGGAATAAGAACCATGGAAACAGATGACCATGAGCCTCAGCCATTCAGATCAGCGCCCCAAATCAGCAGACTGTTGTGGGGTGGGGTAGGCGACTCAAAGGGCAGGCAAATCCAGTCAGGTCTCTTTTCCACGCACTTGAATGCATCTCCAGCCACTGCTGGAAGTCCATGGTCCAGAAAGGCAATCCTAACGTATCTCTCAAATCCAATCAATCACTCAAAGAAGTATCTTTTTGTTTGTTTGGTGGAGTAGGAAAGAATGATACAAAATGGTCCTAAGAGGCAAGAACAACTGGTGAGAACGCAGACCTTAGCGTCCTTCCATCAAGAAGCCCATGTCGCCAGCAATGCTGATTTAATAAAACCAGAGCGGGGCTGCTATAATTGGGCTGCCATTCTAGCTACAGGGTTTCCAGGGTAACCAAACTCTTGCCATAGATACAATGCACCTAGTAGCACAAAGATTAAGGGTTTGGGGAAAGTCAGCATCAAACAAGCGGTCAAGAATTCAGGCTGAAGAGAGCTAGCTATACCAAAAGCACATAAGTGAAAGCAGACTGGATTCAAAACTCCCAGCTTTGCCACATCCCAGCTTGGGGAATTCAGAAAAAAAAAAAAAAACCCTTAACTTCTCTGGGCCTTGTCTCCTCATCTGTAAAATGAGCATAACCATGGTGTCTGTCTCAGAGGGCTGTTACAAGGATAAAAAAGGGAACTTAAACAGTAATTGGTACACTTTAAACCCCAACTAAATGTTAAAAAAAAAAAGGAGGGGGCTCTGACAGATGTCTCTGAACCTAGATATTCAGAGGCCTGACAAACTAGAAAAATAAGGCTTTGTTTGTTTTTCGTATTTTTTTCGGTGTACTGCTTTGGAGGGGAAGTCCCTCAGAGCTTCTCAAAGGAGCCTGGAATAGCTTAAAACCATGTTGTCTCACGGTCGTGTTCGTGTTGTTCCTGCCCCCACGGCCCTGACTTCTGGGAAGACGCTGCTACGTCAGAGGCAATCCGGCAAGTCTTAATTGAGGAGAGACGCAGCTTTTCAGGCCACACATTAAGGATTGGGAACTCGCCATTACTGACGGGGTAGCAGCCAAGTGGAATGGTTCGCAGCCATAAACACAGCCGCCCGTTTAGCTTGCTTCCCCTCCGGGGAAAGAATGAGCTGCTGCACAAGCGACAGCTGTGAAGAAAGAGGGAGATTTTCCTTTCGAATGAAAGGCAGATCAGAAAACAGGAACCCTTTAAAAAGATCCAGTGCATGAATTTCAGGAGCGGCGTACCTTGCGTTGCTTCTGTTCCCGTTAGAGCAGGTACCCGATGGTGAATAAGCTCTAAAACCCATCACATTGGGTTCCGCAGCCCCCGACGGGAAGTTAAGCTGACAGAGGAGAAAGAGAATCACTAACACACGCCTGTGCTCACACTCACAAACTTCTAGGCAGCCAACAGCAGAGCGGTGAAGTTTGAGAGCAAGAACACGCACGCACAAAAAAAAAGTTTCTGTTGTCCTCAGATTAAATGCTGAGGCAGGAAGAGATACTATTCTTGAATCAAGTGAGAAAAGATGGTAAAGTGTGATATTAAAATGCAGCTCACTGGAATAAGTTTGCCTCTATAAAAACTGTTATGTTCTGTATGTGATTTAAATTAATGCCTATATTTGTTGGAGATAAAATTAAAATGAAGATAAATGGTGCCAACATATAGCGTGTTCGCTGGAGCAATAAATAAGGCAGTGAAAGGTACTTTACATTTCAGTCACATCTATTCGAACAGGGAGCTCACAGCATTTGAGGAACAGTTGTTAACTGAATGTTATAATAGGTTGGTGGGGCACCAGGGCGGTTAGTATACGCATCTTTCAAAAAGAGACAGGGAGGTTCAGTGCCCCAGGGCCCCCTGGATGTCACTGACCTGGGAGGTCAGGATGGTCAGGCACAGTGCCTTCTAGTTCAGTGGATTCTCTGCCTGGCAAGAGCTCTCCTGTGCTGCCCCAAAACAGATGTCAGATGGCCAGCTCTCTCTGTTTATTAACCATCTCAGTGACAGGCAAGATTACAGTTTTAGCTGGGGAGAAAAGTAATAACTTTGACACACATTAACAGCAAATCTCTCCCTGCTCCCCTTACCTTGCAAGAGTGTCCCATGAATGATTAACCTATTACTTATCCTCAGCTTGAAAACTTGTCCAAGGTATTGATTAGCAATGCCCTCTCTGCAAATGGATCTCTTCTATCCCGTCGCCCCCACGTCTTCCCTCGCTAAGCATCCCCAAAGGCACTCAGTCTGTGTTCAAAGCTCTCCTTGATGGAATGGCCAGTAACTTACAAAGCTAAGTCAAGCAGGATTGTGTGGGCATTGATAATTGTGTATGGATAACTGATAATCTGGTTAATTGGATTCACTATATTCTTCTACTTTTACGTATGTTTGAAATTCTTAAATGGAAAGTTGGAAGAAGTTAAAGGGGGAACATTCACAGAAACTCTAGCAGCCCATTTACTGGAACAACACTCCTCTCCTGAGATAGTAGGGAAGTGTGCTGGATTCTGAAGATGAGGCTCCAAAGAAACATGGGAGTCACCTTTTGTATAGGTCATTTTAGGATTCAGGTGAAATTTTAGGGAACTTTAGGAATCACGTAGTCCAGTCTCCATTTTTCAGAATAGAATTCTCAACTGTATCTTCCTTTTACAGTTTAAAAAGATACATTCAATTCCCCTTATAGTTTAAAAAGATACATTCAATTCAAAATATATCATTCAACGATATACATATTAATACAACAGATCTTGCAAAAGCCCTGTTGTCTCTTTGCACGGGTTAGTTTACCTTTTTGTGCCTCAGTTTCCCACTTGTACAATGGAGACCAAGAGCATACCTACTTCATGAGGGCTGAAGGACGCAACACATGAAAGGCACTTGCAATAGTTCTTGGTATATGGGAAGCGCTCATCGACTGCTAATCATTATTATTATCACTACAAACTTTGTGGTAGTCATCAGGGCTGCTTTCTAAATATTTCCAGCTCTCTGCTTTCTGGCTCCCTTATGGCGAGGTGGAGCTGTGTGAAGCATTTTGGCTAACAAGTCGTGAATACAAGTCCACATGTGGTACTTACAGGCCAGAGCACGCACCTGCTGGGTCACGACCCTGAGAGAGCCCTTTTACTCTGGGAGGGGGCCAGCAGTGTTAGAGATGGTAGATATTCCAGTCACCTGCAAAGAAGTCCTTCTGGCCCACGGTGAACAAGTAACATGAGCAAAAAAATAAACCTTTGTTTGAAAAGCTAAATTTGGAGAATATTTGTGAGCACAGCATTCTCTGGACCATCCCTGACTGATACTTCTTACAAAGTGCATTCACTTCTATTATTCAATGGAACCCTCACAATCAAGAGAGAAGGGCAGCGTTATATGTATTTAGCAGATGTGAATTTCAGCCCAAGCTATTGCAATATCCACTGAATGAATGTGGGCAAGTCAAGTCATATTGATACAGATGCAAGGCAAATTCTCGAGACTTTTGGTAAACTCCAGGTATTCTTTTAATCCACTCAACTCAGATTCAAAGGCCTCAGGACCCTTAACTTTGACAATGTACCTACCCACATTAACCTCAACCCAAATACTAATTAGAACTGCTAACATTTCTGAGAATTTACTGCAATGTCCCATCAAAAAAGGTGTCGCTGATTATAAAATGTACCACTGCACCACAAGAATCAAACAATACTGTAACTTATGATATAGTGTTTAACTACTACGTAGAATTTATGTTATACTGAAAGAAACTAAATAAGACAATTTTTCTTAAAATCATAGACGTATCTCACTGCATATATACAAAAATATATATAAGTTGAAACAAATTGAAGTATTTCTAAAGTCTCTTTGTATTTAGAGTTCAGCCCTTTGAACCATTTTTCAGCTGAAAATCATAGGAGTTCTATTTTTTTCCCCATAAAAATGTTCTCTGGATCTTCAAGAGCAGTAAGAAAAGAGGGTTCCATCATCACCACAGGGTTTTCTTCCAAAGAAGTTTTGATGTGCATTTGCAACAATGACAACTATGTTATTGTTAATTACTCACCAACAGTAATTAGTCAGCAATGTTCAGGTTGTGAATATGGGCTTTAGAATTGACAAAATGTAAGTATGTGAGAGACGCAGCGCTTTACCGATCTATGTACAGTAGTGACTGACTACTCGTAACAGGGGCATGTAGCGGGCACTCTATTAGCACAGCCATGTCGAACTGAGGCAGAAGATACCCGCTGCCTGCTGAAGGGCACAAGGCTAGTAAGTGGAGGATCCAGAACCATCTTTTGAGTAACTGCTCGTAGGCACTACGTGGTACAGCTTCTCATTACAGCAATCAGATAAGTACTTTTTTTTTTTTGACAGTGGAGGCATAAGAATTATGAGTGCAAAGGAAAGTGCTCAAACACTGAAGTCTTTTAAAGTTTACACATTGGGCTGTTTTGTTTAAAGCAAACCAAAGGGAAATCGACTCTTGCATTACTGCCAATTCTTTTATATACTAAATGGACAATTTAGCAGATGTCTGGGCCTCCTTTTGGTTATCGTCAAAGAATTACTGAAATAATCTGCATGCAGCCTTAAATATCTTTGTAAAATATTGGGATGTACGTGCAATGAACACAGATATATGATATCTATACCTACACAGACATGCATGCTGTAGCTCTTAAAACACATTTTTATTGTATTTAGTTTTATTAGTGTCTATGTTCCTACATGGATATTATCATAGGAGAAGCAAAGAAATCACCACTGTTAAATATTTGAAGACCAAATGTGTGCTTGATCCTCACAGAGCATGAAATTAGACTTAATCTATGCCCAGAGGGGACAAGCTTACTGAACAAGTATAACAATTGATTTTTTTTAGCAGTTTTTTATCTCTTCTCCTTTATAAAGGACAGCACAACTGAACAATTACTTAAGAGGTACAACACAAAGCTTTGAGCTTAGCTCTTTATACACTTACCAAATGAGTATTATAATTTGCTATAATTCTCCCTCCTGACTATATACAGTAGCTATTTCATTCTCTAAATAATATCTTCCACCTTTTTTTTTTTCCGAAGTTGGTTAAATTGCTTAGGAGGAGAATATTAGGCTCAGTTTCTTTGAAGGGTAATATAGTGGGAGTGACTGTGTAATTATCTCTACCGGCTCTCACCCACTACACAATGCCGTCTACTGTACCTACTGCTTTCCTATTGAGAACTCCAGTTAATCCTAACTAACTTGCGCACAGGAAAATGAGGCAGGCGGATTTTATTTTTAACTGGGGACTGAGAGAATAAGAAAAAGAATGCTAAGATTGATCAAATCTGGTACATTTGCAATTTTTATTTTAAGCCATTTTACACGTCTGTGCTACCAAATAGGTACAGTAATTCAGGCCTTACAGTTCCTTGTGTAGCAGCCACCTATCTGGTGCTCTCTGTCTGAGACCAACTGTCCTTAAGTCACTCCACAGCTGGGCTATTTTATGTCTGGCAATTACTACTCTACTGTGGATGGGGAATTTTTACTTTATTTAAAATTGAGGTGGGTTTTATTCTCAAAATGCCAAGCATTCCAAATGCTTCGTACAGACTAGATTTTTGAAAACAATTCAGTGGCTTCCAGCAGAAAGAAGTTTAACACAAGTCCTGTGTTTCTAGAAGAATTCCATTCTCCAGTGTTGTTCTATCATGTGTCTATTCAAGTGTCAGCCTCTCCAAAGGACAGATGGAGAACTCAAGTGTGGGGCCTGGGACAGTCTTACTCACGTGCGTGTGACCAATGACCGATGCAGGGCTGGCACTTTTACCCTTCTCTACCCTAAATTATGAACAGAGGACATTACTTGCATGCAGATGTTAGAAATTAGAATTTCAAACTATGTTATACTCCCAAGTTACTGAGTGAGGCTATTAGATGGCTGCCATTCAAAACAAACTGTCACTAAACTGAAGTCACATTCATCGAAAGACTGATTACCACTGAAGCAGATTCGAGGTTACATAAAGTTGGAGGTGAGAACAGAGGGTGACTACAATCGGGTGTGAGATTTCTTTTCGGAACGGAAGAAATGCTGTAAAATTAGGTCAGGGTAATGGCTGCAAAATCATTGAATCATTGAGCTGTAAAAAAACAAACGAAAAACTGCCCCAGATCCCTCCTCACCCACACAACTACTGTTAGTATTTTTGATTATGCATTCAGTCATTGATTCATATAACTAGGCTTAGAAGTTAGACTGTCGTGGCTCAAACACCAGGTCTGCCACTCACTAGCTCCAGGTTTCATGTCTCTGGGCCACGACCTCCTTATCTGTAAAACGGGGGGAAGGACAGGCTGCCTCACTGGGCTGTTGTGAGGATCAAGTGAATTAATACATGGACATGACATAGTTCTCAACGAATGTTCGTTATTGCTCCATATGTTTAAATATAGTTTCTTAGTAGCAGAAATGACTGACCATTGCTGCAAAGGACAACTGATAGGTAGAATCTTATAGGCAATGTTAACCAGGTAAGCACCATGCTGAATGACAGAAAGACACACTTCTGAGTTTCATTTATGATCCAGGGCTCCTCCAATTCAAGTATATCCAGAGTCCTCTCTCTAAAGCATACTTCTGATTTCTTTTCGAAAATCTTCAAATGTTCCTGTCTTCTCTCAAACCCTACCACCCTCGGCTGCCGGCAGGATGAAGAGCACAGTGTACAAATCCATTGCACTGCCCAGAATCCATTTATAAGCTGCCATTCAACCCTCACCAATGTATGATTCGGGCTATATTCTTTCTGTTTCACTCACCTCATCTTCCAAGTACTTCCATTCCTTTCCCAGCTGAAAACACCATTCTTTTACACACGTTTATCTCTACAGTTGTAGTTTCTTCAGCCAGGACTACCTCAGAAAACTCCTAGACATTCTTTGTGACCCAGCTCAAATGTCACATCCTCTAGCTGACCTCATCCTCCTCTGTGACCTCACAGTAAGACACAGGCATGTCTGTGAACGCCCATGCTGACAGACTCTCTGACCTTCAGGCCCAGGAGAAACTTCCTTCCCAGACTGTCTCCCATTCCAAGCCTACTGAGCTGCTGTGGCTTGCCTGTGTCTTACCTCCGTATGATGGCGTTATTTTCTTACTTCTTCCTGAAAAACTCTTCTCCTTTACTGTCCCCAGGTCATCAACCCAGCAAACCCCCACGGGCTTCTCAGCCTTCTGTTTAGAGAAGACCACCTCTCAGACACCTCCCCAGGCCTCCCAAGGATGGGTTTTCCTTGTCCCCCTGATGTGTTCCCAGAGAGCCCTTTGCTGAACCCAGCTGTTGCTCTTCAACACCGTATAGAAAAGAGTGCTGATGGACATTCTGTGAAAGGTCAGCTTTTGCAGAATTACTGTCAGTTTCTACAACCCCAGAACCGAGGAGGTCCCTGGCACATGGCAGGTGCTCATAAAACACTTGAGTAAATGTAGTAATCATCTCCTTTAAAAATAATTTGAGTTGGTGACTTGCATAGCAGTAAGTGAATCACGTATCAAAAAAAAATCTATTACAAAAAAATTGGAGTTACCAATCTATAATTTTCACTGTAGCTTAACCTCTCAGTTCCAGGACAGAGGTCTTATATGCTTGCATCCCTATTGTGGAGCCTGGTCCCTAGAAGATACTCAATTATATCAGCTGAGATTTAATAGAAATGTTATGCCAGATTCTTAGCCACTGAACCACTTTCTACAAATGACCAATTTATATGATGCTTCTCAGTAAGTAAATTAATAGTAATATCACAAATCATACAGCCAGAAAATTCATTTATTTCAACATCAACATTTTATAAATAAGGAATTAGTCTCAGTAAAAGAAGTGAATTACCCAAGATCATGTGGATAGGATCCCAAAAGAATGTGTCCTCCCAAATCAACATCATTAATGGTGTCTGACTTAGAAAGATGCACGCCATTGCTGAAGTCGGATTTAGTTATGTGTGTGGACTATGCCAGCACCAAATACTGGTGTTAAAAGCTATGTTTGGAAATAAATAGATCATCAGTTTTTTTTTTAAATGTGATCAGATTAAACAGGTGTTGATAATCATGAAAAGGGAAATAAACTCTTGGCTGACATGAGTCATTACTTGATGGGCTATTTCAAGACAGAACTGATATTTCTAAATGGCTGATACCAAGACAGGCAATACCAAAGGACCACAGAAGTGGAAAAAAATCACTAATGATTTATTTTATTGGAACAATTCTGTACACTGTGAAAAATTACCACTTAAGGATTCGTAGTATTAAAAATTTCCACTAGGAAGATTTTAGACTTCTAAAAATCCTCCAAAACTGACCCTAGGTGTACATATGTGAGTCAACCAGATGTCAGTAGTACTGTACAACGTTAGAGAACTAACTAGGGGAAGTCGTTTCATGTCTTGTTCTTCAGTGTACTCATCTAGAAAAGAGGATAAAACAATCTACGATGTCACATCTCTTTCTGGACTGTAAGAACCACCCTAAAGCACTCAAAACCTACAAGCTTATCAGATATGGTAAAGAAGACCCAAATCCTTGACTCCTGAGAGACAAAACTCAGCACCTGCGATCTGAAGTCTAAAATCACTGTTATACCTTAGGACTGACTGTAGGCATCGATTCCCCAGCCCACCCCAGCTCCTTAAAGGATCCAAGTTCATTCCTGTCTCAGGCACACACGTTGTTCCACAAGTGCAAGTTCTCAACTCGACACTGAGGTGTCCCTTCAGAAGCCAGCTCCTCAGAGAAGCACTGCCTAACCTTCCCGGCAAACATCATTCCGGAGACTCCCATCTGCACCTTTTATCCTGTTTCACTGTCTCAGCTTGTTTACTGACTCTTTCACGTCTTACGTTCCCCTAACCTCTCTTCAGCATTTAAGGTCAGTCAGAGCAAAAACCTCATCTGCCTTGGTTACCTCTCATCCTTTGAACCCAGAGTTCACACGTCACAGGACTCAGTAAAGGTGAGATAACTGTAGTATAAATAAAACAACCTGACTTCATGACCTAGGTCTTTCACTTCCCAGTTGTGTGATCTCTGGCAAATATTCCAGGCTCGATTTCCTCAAATAAAAATCAGGAATCAGAAGCATATCTGCCTCATAGTGCAGAAATCAATGAGGTTAGGTGCAAAAGTCTTACAAACTACAACCATGGTATTCAGACAGTGATAACAGTATCACTATAAGGCCTACTGTGGACCAGGCTCTGTTCTAATAAGCACTTCACACATGCAACATGACACCTTTTATTTTCAGATACATTATTATTTTTTTACTAAGAAAGAAATAATCAGTGCCCATTAATCTGTAACAGTGATTTTTTTATCAAATCAATTACATATCAATCTCAAGGAAATTAAACCATGGGAAAAAAGGGTGTTTCATAAAATAGAAGAAATAGAGTTTTATACATTTAATACTCCTAACAATTCTATGAGATAGGCCTTACTATCATCCCCATTTTACAGATGTGAAAACTGAGGGACAGAGAGGTTAAGTAACTTGTCTAAGGTTACACACTGAGTTTTAATGATGATGAGAAAAGATTAACAGGGACTCGTGAAAGTCTACAACTTCAGCTCTCCATAAAATATCAAGAATTAGGTTTGCTTTTCTAAATGACACAACTGAACCAGGAAACATCCCTCACTGTGTATGATGTATAGAATTCTAACAATTCTCATGGCAAAGTATTATAAAAATAAAAGTAGAAAGACACCAGTTTTAAATACTGAACTTCAAGTTGTCTTAATTTGCATACTCTTTGCATTTATATAACTCAGTTTTTCCCAGACCAATTTGCACTCATTTAGATTTTGCTCTTAAGTTTTCTTAATCCTTTCATTTATCTGTTTTCTGTATCCATAAAGACACAGGCAGCTCTTCTGGAGATGGCAGACCATTTGGTTTAGATCTACTTTCTGCCCTTCCCTACTCTTCACCCTTTTTGCTCTGAGCTTAGTAGGCATTAAATAAACATTGCTGACTAATTAAAAACAAAAAGGAGATCTGATTTGGCATCCTATCTCTCAGCATGATATTAAAAAATAAAAAAAACACAACTCAAGCATATATTATCGTTAGCTTCCCGAATATGATTAGTGGCAATCTTGATGTAATTTACATAAAGAGAGAGCTCGACTTTTTGTACTAAACCAAAAAATCCAGGGGTGTGGTAGGTATGGTGGGGGAAGAGGAGTCAAAAACAACACATACAACACGTTCAGAGATGTGACTGTGATGGTACCAGGATTTGATCATTATTCTTAGGCTGATGATCATAATTGAGATTAAAAAAAAAATTCTGAGTTATTTGGTGAGGTTACAAGAAATAGCTAGTGAACCTAACATATGAAATATGGCACAGTAAAAAGAGCACAGTACCCATCAATGCTCATTTTCAAAACAATGTTCTTTTACGTGTGAAATCCCTCAAAGTACAGTAAAGTTGTTTGTGGAGTCCTGATTCAAAATCACCTGTAAAATGCTAACATAATTATTAGGAAAAGCAATCAAGGTGTAAGGCCCTTCATATTGTCTTATAGAGGAAGACTGAAAAGAAATGCAATTGTTTACTTCTGTAATTGGTCCTCATCAAAGATCTTGGCTACTTAAAAAGTTATTGAGAATATAAATTTAAACCTTGGGAATCCATTTTTCTATCACATGAGAAGTTCTATTAACTACACTGTAAAAATCCCCATCCTCATACAGAGGTTAAGAACTAGATGCCATTCCTAAATCCCTTTGTCTCTAAACCCCAAGTGATAGTACCCAATCCCCTCCCCACACCATCTCTGAGTGGCAGGTGGAGACGATTTGCACATTCTGGCAAACAGGTTCACCCACATCTGCAAAAGTCCGAAAGTCTGTGGGTAAAGGAACTCCTATACATTTTCCAATAATATGTATTTATAGAAGTAACCTTAAGGCATAGTAAAAGCCTCTTTGGAGTCATCAAATGTTGCTTGCTTTCAATTACTTTAATATCAAATATGTCTCATTCTATTTGGTTTTTTGATTATCTTCCCACAATCCATCAGACACATGATGCATTCGATAACCTATTTGTGAACAAATAAAAATTCTATTGATCATTTTCAAAAACTACTACTAGAAATTTCTGCTTTGAATGGACAGAAATAAACTACAACTCTCGGCGAGGTGTCAAAGCCCTAAGGCTGCCTCACGGCGGTTTTCTAAGGGGCTCCCCCCTGTGCTGATTCTCCTCAGTGGAAATTTGCAAAGTGCGTGTGTCTTGCTAACTCATCCCTTTTAAAAAATATTGGCATTCCAAAGAAAGGTTTACTTGGACAGGAACTCACTTGCCCTCTGCACATAGGTGTACGTTCACAGGTGTGTCTGTGTGTGAAGGGGCACACTCCATCGGTGAGGAACTCGCTGTTTCACACGATGCAGTTCATAATGCGGAAGTGTCAGGGGAGCCAGTTTCTCCTGCAAGGATTTTACTATATGAGCTTTGACTAAACCTCTTTGGCTGTTAGCTCTACATTCTGTAAAAAAGGCAACTATCAAAAGTTGTTCTTGTACACCCTAAAGAGTCATTAAGATGTGAACACTACTTGAAATACAAATCTTTAGTAATGACAGTAATTTCCTTTATTAATCATGCTCTTATGGGAAAATTTCCATTTTAGATGCTAGCTACATTTCACCGAGACTGCACATCAGAACCTAAGCATTTCTTCTAATGTCTGGATCAGCCAAAATGACTATTTTACAAACTCACTTTAAAGTCTGTGAAAGTAGACACATCTTATTGCAGATAAGGGGACCAGGCCGTGAGGTGACACCGCCGTTGGAGGCAAGCCCACGCGTGCTTTTGTATAAACTGGAACATTAGGTAAAAATCATACTGTCTGCACCGCCTTTCAGCAAACATAAAAAAATTGGTGTCTTTGCTACCCAGCAGTGTCAGAGATACACAGGTTTTGAAACCACAGTGAAAACGGAGCACAAGCGGAACACGAACACGGAGCCCAAGGCAGAGGCACAGGCAGCAGGAAAATGAGAGAAGATCTCCACGTGACAGAACCTGCCAACTTGCAAGTGTTGGGGAGGAGCCCCGCCGCAGATTGCTGGTTCGCCCTGACTTCGTAGTTCCTCCCTCTTTCCTGCCCCACTGGCCACTGGTGTCTGCTCAGCAGCACCACCCAGCGACTTTCCAGACCTCACCTCCACCCCTCACAACACCACCACCAGAACAGGTGCCCCTTTCAATCATCTTCGCTTCAGCCACTGGGAGTCTCTCTGCTTTTATGAAATCGCTCCACCTTGTCTAGTCCCTGAAAGCCCCATCCGCAACTGCCATCACTAAATGAAGGGGGAGGTTCAGTCCCTGCTCGCGAGTCTTCCACGTGGAGGGACCTTCTGTGGAGAAACACTCATAGCATCAGTCTCTGCCCGACTCATCCTCCTGATGAGGAGCAGCGACTGAACTGACTGGGGACTCTGAGGAAAGAAACAGGGCAGGCACGGTGCAGCCCCTTTCAGAGTCCTGCTCAGAATCTGCTGCCTGCAAGATCATGCCTTCTCTAATTCTTCAGACTCTAAATTGTTTAGGGGGAGGGGAGCAGGTGGTAAAAGAAAGCCCCACCACAGGAGCAGCTGCAGGTGACCAGTGCTGACCACTATCAAAGGGCAAATCTGTCCACGCAGAGGTAAAGCAGGAGTAATTCCCTTGGACCTAAAGCCAGAGCCAGCCGTCCCCAGTGCTTTTATCCGTCACGAGGCTGACATTGTGGGTTCCATCTGTCTGATTCCTCTATTCCTCAGTGGCTTCTGAACATGGGTAGAGAAGCCATTGTGTGTATTTATTGTGTTCCCTGAAATCACAACAGTGAGTTCTCAAGGAGCCTTGTTCCCTTGTTTTTCACACAGACTTTCTGCTAGCCTTTAACTCAGTCACTCACAATGTCTTCCTCTTCCTCTTCCTCCTCCTCCGCCGTAGCTCATGGAGTGTACAGATTCTTGAGAAAGCCAAGAAACTCTGCAGACATGGTCATCAGATTTCAAGTGGGCCTCAATGCTACACCACAACCTTTCCATGGATCCCTTCACTGCATATCCAGGGGTCTATCTAAATGTCCTTCACCTCACACACTTCCATGCCCTCTTTCCACACATAACTTCCCTCCCTACTTCCAAGAAGAGTGAGGCTCTGTACTATAAATGTTCTCCCCTAGTCACGCCTTCTCTATTTCCACAGCCGTACTTGTCTCTCTCTACAGGAACACAGGAAAGAATGCCCAATCTCCACGCCAACCACATCTCTCCAGCCATGTTCTTGATTCCAGCCCTTACCGCGTCTTCCAGAACCCGCTTCCCTCATTCACCCCCTCTGCACGCTCATTAGTATCTTCCACGGCTCCCACCCCACCAGTGCCTTCCCATGTGAGCACAGGTCTCACTTGTACTTGGGGGAGGAAAACAGTGGGCACTTAGCCTTAGTCTCCCCTTCTCTTAAGCTAGCTTTTTTCCTTTTTCACAGCAAACTTCTTGAAAAAATGGAAAAAACTAAAACTTAGAAATGAGAGCTAAACTCAAAGAAATTCCACTGCTGGTTAGAGTAACATGAGGACCAGCATCTAAGTCTTCTGAATGTCTCTTGAGCATGTGGACTTGCATGCTGCGCCTTCAACCCCTTCCATCTGGTTGAGTTAAAACCGCACTACGGTGAGGAGTGCATACAGCGCTGAGTCTCCACCACACCCACAGCTCTGTGTAAGGCGAGAGCCTCAAAAAGTCGTTTGTTTGTTTTTAATAAGTCCATTACCACAGCTTTGTAAACAGGTAATTCTGAATCCGGCCCACAACACACTGGATCAGAGATTGAACCAAAGCCAGCTCCATGAGATGTGCTGGAGGAAGAAGTCCTTCCCAGTTTGTACTGGACAGGAACCAGGTAAAATACTGGGTCCCACTGCTTTGAGTGCAGGGCATACAGAGAAAGAACAGTTGGTAGCAGAAACAGAATGAAGCAAAAGCGAGACATACACAGAGCTGTATGAGGAAGCCCTAAAGCGGGAGGCGGCGTTGCATCGTGAACATCATGGTGTCCAGGAAAAGTCTAAACAGAATCACCAACAGCAGCAGCAGCAGGAAACAGAGAGAAACCTGAGCGAAGCTAAGTCTCCAGAATGGAGACCCGCCGGATCGAGAAACACAGGGTGTTTACTTGGAAGGGATGACAAAATCAGCTACTGGCATGTCCTCCGTGATCTTCCAAGTTTCCACGGGGCCTGGTTGTCTGGCTGCTGACATGGTTTTTGGACTTCTCTCCTTCTCTTTGCATCCTTACTATAAATTCTCATCATCTAATATCAACTGAGGTAACTTTAAGCACATCTTGGCTTCCTGCAACCGGAAGGTACCTACAGACAACAAATCTGAGAAACAGTTTCTTTATTTTAAAAGAACTTGGGCAAACACAATTCTGACCCATATCGTATGTTATGGTTTTAAAAATAACTAAGCTTTTTCATGATGAAAAAGAAAACAGAAGGATGGGGAAGGGGCAGTTTATTTTGTGTCTCTGCTTGCAACACATTATCTGTGATTTTGGAAATACCTGTGAGAATGCTTTTCTGCAAATCTATAATACCACGTAAGAGCTCCGTTCTCTTCCATACCCACATTCTCAGATTTTAGTTCCTATTAATTTTCTTCTGAAGGAAGCAGTGAGAAAATGTGGAAAAAGACAGGATGGCTTGGGAGGCAGAACTGACTCTCTGGACATTCATAGCATACAATTGGTACAGAAAGTTTAATCATATTCTAAGTTTAATCACATTTTTTCAAGCTTGGTTATGCAAAATACGTACTTCTTAACAAAGAATAAGCTAACGGTATTTTTTAGTGCATGGCACCATTTGCATTTTTAATTATGGTAGATATTTTTACTGCATTAAGTACCTTATTCGAGACGAGTGAAGAATGTGACTGTTTTAAGTAAACAAAACTGTCACAAGAATGCCCTGCTCTTCTTCCATGGAGAGCACCGCCTGTATCCAAACCACAGAGCAATGGAAAACCACCTCCCCAACACTAACTCTCCTGGCCACAAGTATCTGTTTAGAGAAGTGTCTAGATTGGTCTGAAAAACACATCCCTGAACAACTGAGTGGAAGCTTGGGTCTATAACATGAGCTAATTTGAGGATACTAACATTTGGGACGGTGGTTGAAAGTGACTTCAGATAAACCTCAAAAAACAGCAACTCCAATTCTGGACATTTATTCCTGGATTCGCACAAAATCAAAGACATGCATGCAAGGAAGCTCATCTCAACGTTATTTATAACAAAGAAGAGGTGAAGCCCATCCTGAATGCCCATCAGTGCAGAAGAGGTACGTTCCAACTATGGAGCATACAGGTATTAAAAACAATATGGCAAATCTCTATTTACTGACATAAAAAGATCTAGAAGGAAAAGAGCAAACTGGAGATAAGCGATAATATACCACTGATGTCTAGAATAAATGCTACTTGTATAGCTGTAGCCGTATATACTAATCCAGCAGTAAAAAGCTGGGAAGATACAATGTTCACACCAGCACTATTTACAATAGCCAAGATATGGAAGCAACTAAGTGCCCATCAATAGGTGAATAGATAAAGAAGATGTGGTATATATATGTAATATACAATTAGTCATAAAAAAGTATGAAAAGAATGGAAATCTGCCATTTGTAACAACATGGATGGACTATGCTCAGTGAAATAAATCACAGAGAAAGACAAGAAATAAAGATAAAAAAATAAAAGTGCTGATAATAACACCTTTAAAAAAAGCTGGGAAGATGTACAAAACTACAGTGATTACTTTATGAAGAAAGTGTGGAGTTGGTGAAGTTAGAGAAGAAATAAATAGAGTGGTCAGTGAGGGATGACTCTGAAGCTCTAGCCAATGTATTTCTGATTTGGGGGATGTTGTGTTGAGGATTTATGTACATACTCCATTCATATAAGTGTTTCAATAAAGTTAAGGAACAGGATGCCTTCAGTGTACTGCACACATTATTTGACTGCTGGGCCAGCATGGAAAATTGGAGGCATCATTGGATTCAAAATCAAAGTCAGAATCAACAGAACCACTTTAGAAGTAGAGGTTTGGGAGCAATCCATTCAATGCTATATGTAGTAAACGGACAGTAATTTCTGGCCAGGCAAACTCACAGACTTGATGTCAGGATGGGAAGAGATATGAACAGAAAGCCGCTCTACAAGCTGCCTAGCACTCTATAAATCTCAGCTACCACTAGAAGTGTTTGTATTATTTGACCTCTCAAATTTCTCTGGAGAGAAACAGACAGGTTTGTGATCAGAGATAATTTGTTTTAAACCCCTCCCTTTGAGCCACATTGTTTTATCTCCTCTGCCTCCTTTCATTAAGGTCTGAAATTAAAACAAACATCAAATGAGGCCGTAGGATTTTATTTTCTCTGTCACATACTGCTGTCATTAAACACACTTGAGATGAGTGGGTTTAGTTCACATAAAACTGCTTCTTTCCCAAGCTCAACAAACAGAAAGTGGGGAGAAAAGGAAGCCTGCACTTGAATCGCGCTCAGATGCGCCTCACGCTGCACTTCAAGGAGATCCATCTGGCAGACTGACACAGTAATAAGTTCTTTTAATTGTCCGGTCAGGCAGATTACAGATCCAGGCTTTCAATTCCTTCATGGCGGTTTTATCTTGTTACTGGTAGCTCATTAAAAAAAAAAATTCTCCTAGTCATTCTATATATGAAAAACCACCTACCTACCTCCCGTCCTTCCTAGGAACTTAAGCAGGCAGCAATTCAGTGCAACAAGCATTTACTACCGAGTACCAACGAACCGTGGTGGAACCATGCTTAAGGCTGAAAATTCAAGAAAAAAATATTTAAAAATTCTGTCCTGCAGGAAGTCACAGTTACCAGGGGAGATAAAACTCTTACACCCCCCCAGTGATACTCACATGGCTCAGATGCTGGTATCCCTGATTTTCCCCATCTTTTTAAAGGAGTTACTTCTCAAATGTAAGAATCTACTTAATCTTGGCAGTTTATCTGCTTACTAAAGTAAAAGAGCAACAGTCAGGAGATTCTGAGAAGGGGTGTGTGTGTGTGTGTGTGTGTGTGTGTACACATGCATGTAGTACATACACACTACAGAGATCCTCCAAACTCAGGACAAACCATCCTTCCTCACAACCTCATCTCTAGCTGCTCCCCTTCACGCATACTGATGCTCGGTGATGCCCCATTCTCAGCAGGCTTGTGCTTTCAGACTGTCCCATTATTACTCATAGTGTCCTCTTCTGGATGTCTCCCTCTTCCAAACTTCTATGATAATTTAATTATATTTCACATAGTCTGTACTCAGTAAGTGGCTGCAAAGCCTAATTTTGTATATAACAAGCATTTCCTTGGGAAATAAAAACAATGAAGGATAGCATTCCAAAATTAGGAAGGAAAACAACATACTGGTGAACTTACCGATCACTAGAGTGGAAAAGAACCTTAGAAATGATCTGTCTCAATACTTTATAAAAGACAAACTAGATGTTCAGATAAGTGCAGTGCTTTTCCAAAATCAAGTAATTAGTGGGAGAGGAGGGTTTGAAATCTGCTCTTCTGACTTTGAGCCCAGTGCTCGCTCTTTCTACACCATGCTGTTCCTCACATTCTTGAGTAATGACAGGGACATGTACTGACAAGCTCAGTGGGTCAGTAAGGATGGGATGACACTCCATTAAACAGAAGGGAGAAAAACCAAGGGTGCTTATTAAAACAAGTGTGCTTTCTCTTACAGTGATTGCCTCTTGAGATTGTACCCAAGGCAGTGTGCTTTCAGCTACCAAGTGGACCTCTCTTGCCCATCAGAATTAAAAGATGTGCTCTCCTAAGAATTCCGCACAAGCCACTGGTAACAGTGAATTTCTATGGTGGAGTAAAATGTCCTTTGATCTTAACAAGGAATTTAAAACTAGGAATAGATTGGAGAAGGAGGGAATGTAGATCCTATAAGCGTCAGAAAATGTCTGAAAGTTTCAATTTATATTCATTAAGAAAAGACAGATTTGTTCGGGGACTAATAAGCACACAGACACCCTAAATCAGGTTGGAAGTCTTGTCTGCACTGAGAACAAAGGCCGGGACACTGGCCTGGGAGACGAAGGATGGCGCCTGAAGTTGAGGCTGTGCAGCACCTACTTAGGACCCCTGAGCAAACCATTTCACCTCTCAGCCCATTTCCTCATGTCTAAGATGTGGATAGGAATCCCCATCTTTGAGAGTTATTGTGACACTTCAATACTAAGGAATAAGATATTTTGTAAATTCTAAGCTATCAAGGGGGAACACTGAATTATCATTATCAGGAAGAAAGATCAGTCCTTCAAGAGCTGCCTACATCAGCCAGGCTGAGAAATGTTACCTGAAGACTATTTCAAAGGTAACAGTGGGAACATGTAAATTGTGAATCCTAGGAAAGGAGGGAAAGACAAGAGGGGATGGTCCTCTGTACTTCAATAGCCAAAAAACAAAAGGATAAATTAATAATCTGTGCAGCTCCAGTGAGATGTAAGGGATAGGACTGTCATTTAAATATGTAAAAGGAAATGAGTTTGCTTAGGTCAAAGACTAGGTTAATCTGAGACCTGGAGTCCAGGTCTGGTGGATCCCACCCTACATTATGGACACTATGAAACAACAGAAGCCTGAGAAACACACAAGGAAACTGACATCACAGTGCTGCAGGAACTGCTGGGGACTGATCTCAGGCCTCATTAAATTGGATGGGATCCTGAGGAATGGCTGCCGGCCATTTTTCCTATCTTATCCCTCGGGAATAGTGTAGCACAGAGAAAAACCAGGTGAAGCAACAGAGACCACAGGCCATCTGAAGGAGGGGACGCACACCTGCACATCCTAGGGGTCGCAGGATGGATGCTCTCTGTGCATTCTTTCTTATAGTCCAGACACATCAAAAAGTAAATGCAATCATTCCTCTCTTACCAATGAGGAAATCAGGATCTAGAGAAGTTGAATATCCTTCCAGCACTCACAGAGCTGCTCGGTGGTAGAACAAGAATCCAAGTCCCAGATGCCAGAGTGAGACCAGGAGCTCTTGGTGCTTTGCCACGTGAGCGGCCCCATCCCTGTCCCAGCCCAGCTGGCGGAAGGGTCTGAGGGGCCAGAAGCAGGAGGTCAGGAGAGCTGCCGTGTGGACAGCCGGCATGCAGAGGAGAAGGTGGTTTGGGAACAGTGTTACATTCATGTTTTCTGAAGTGAGTTTATGCGAGGTAAGTGTTATTTTCTCTGTTGAGAAACTGGGGGATTCTGGGTACCTTTTTCAAAGTAAAAATATTTCTCTTTGTGGCACTGCTGTGGTAAAAGAATAATAAAATATGCACACCTATAAATACAACCGGCATGAGTAAGGAGCCAGAATGACCTGGACAAAGGGGCTGGCAGGAAACTTTGTTTTCCAGTTTTGAGTGAAATCGTGGATTCTGTGAGCACAGAAATACAAGAATGAAAACAGCGCCTCCTCACTGGGTTTCCTAACCAGAGACAGTATGACAGACTCCAGCTCCAGGTCCCGATCCCTGGACCTCATAGAAGTCAAACCGTATGGCTCCCTCATCGTAATGCTCCGAGTTTTTCTCGCTTGGTGCGTATTTCACTTACCGTTTTACACTCTGCTGAGATCCTGAAGAGGTTACATTACATACACATCTGATAAGAATATTTAGGACTCAATTTTCACCATCATTGAACAGCTTTATGCAGTTCATATATTCAAAAATACGTGAATAATCAGGTACTTGTGATCATGATGGAGGGCCAATTAAGAACTGAAGGCTGGGCCATGTGTCACCAGAAGGGATTACTCCTCAATCCCATCCGAGAATTCCAGGCTGGAGGAAGCAGTGGAAATTAACTACTTGAGCTCCCTCACGTTACATCTGGGGAGACTAAGGCCCAGACGGGGCAGGGACATGTTGAAAGTCACATAGGGCCGAGGCAGAGAACACAGCAGAACATGTATTTTGTTTCCTAATCTCTGTGAGACCCTCTTGTCTCTCATCAGAGACAAAAAGTCAAGCGCTTTGTTGTATCAATAACTCTTCTTTCCCCCATGAATTCAGAGTAGAACAAAGGTTCTGCTACACTGAGACAAGCAGAGTCCTATGCACACCTCCCTCGGAAGACAGAAAGTTAGTCAAACGTAGTCAGTGTGGCCCATTATCCTCTAAATGATCGCATTCATTTCTAACCTTTGGAGAACCAGTGCTTTTATTTTGTTTGCATTTAGCACAGCAAAGGGGAGGTGAAAATGTCATAGGGACTATGGCCTGGCAGTCCAGGTAACGCTCCTTCACTGAGTTGTTTTAAAAAGAGTTGCACGTTTAATTTGTCCTCCCCTTTGTCTTCATGTGTTTAGCAGACATCCACGGAGAGCCTAACCCATACCAAGTACCAGGGTGTTACATACGATGGAAAACCTAGAAACACATCCCTACCCTTAACACATCTCCAGTCTAGTCAGAGAAGCAGAAAGTACATGGCTGACCACAATTGTCACAAAGCTCAGAACGTGACAAGTGCCAGAGAAGTCAAGTCCAATGGCGTGGGAGACAAAGTCCAGGAAAGGGTGAAGGACGAGAGTGGCAGGGAGACAGTGATAAAGAGACATGATAGACAGAAAACGCTGACAGAGGAAAGTCCAGGAGCGAGAAAATCAGAAAGCCCACTGGACAGGTGCGCTGTCAGAGAGACTGCGGGCTCAACAAAGTCCAGCTCGGTGAGGTGGGAGGGCAAGGTGTGAAGGGACAGGTTTTCATCTGCTGTTTTTCGTATATAATAGTTCACCCCGAATGAAAGAGTCAGTTTAAGGGAAGGGCTTGTATTTCTGTAGAAGGACAAAAGAACTGAGGAGACAGACAGAAACTCCCTGGCCAGGACTGGAGATAACATTTTGTTGGAATGTCTATGGGGTAATGAACAAGCAAGTGTCCGCACACACTTGCATGCTTTCTGCTCCAGAACACCGATCATCTCCACTGGCTATCAGTTGATGGCACAAGGCAGTTCACTTCTTGGCACCTGTTTGACGATTTACAACATGAAAGTTTGAAACTGGTCCCCCTCTACTCTCATGTCCTTTAAGGTTTTGCTTACTGTATAATTACAAGCACAGGAAAGAGGACACTGGAGCGCTCATAAGCACATTCCAGGGACTCGATAATATCTTGAATAAGTTACGGCATTAACAACAATAAAATGTGACTTTTACAATCTCTGACTCCCTCCAGGTTCTTCTTGACTCTTACTCATCCTCAGGAAAATGGGGCCAGTGAGCTGTGCTTGCGCAGTGGGGCACACAGGGTTCTGAGGAAGGACAGGCCGGTGGGAAGTGCAGACACGGCCTCTTCACCAGGGAGTGCTGTGAGGACATGAAGGCACTACTTTACCACCCAGCCGAAAGCTACTTAAAAAAAAGGCAAGAAACACCTGGTGCCATTTTTCCAGCTGGGAAGTGAAGGTGCGGGAATTTGGGCAGGTGTTTGTTCATGGCATCCCATTCTGTCCACAGACACAGCTCTTAAAATGCATCACTCACTGCTGGAGTTGTTGCTCAGTGCCCTCCCTCAGCCCAGGGTGATGCAGATTTAGAAACTGCTGTAAGAATGCAGTAAACACGGTCTTGGTGCATTTCGAATTTGTAAAGAGCTACCTTTATATTTCAAATAAGAGAGAAGAAACCAATGTCAAACCTACCATTTTTTTTTCTAATTCATGAAGACACTTCCGAAACTGTCAAAGACCCTGTTATTTGAGCTTCTGGAACTGGGAGGGGGAGAATCCACAGCGAGGGCTACTCTGAGTTCTAGGTGCTCAGAAGAGAAAGTGCTGTCTGCACAGAGGGGCTCATCGCAGGGCAGCCTCCCACCCCACAGGCCAGCCTGCTGAGCAGCAGCTCAGGGTCCATTTTGACAGGGGTGAGAACATTAAACAGGTTTGCTTATGCGTTTTCACTTATACATTTCCTGGAGAGGAAGGGAATACAATTCAAAAGACACTATGAAATTATTTCAAGAAATTACAATTCCTCTCTAAGAAATTCCAGCAATGAGGTTTCAATCCTAGCATCACTACCTTGAGCATTAGAACGACCCTGCAGGTGACACTCTGATCAAGCTCCAGGACACTCAGGAACTTTCATTTGGAGCCCAAAGTGCCAAAAGTTTTGAGATATGAACAGGATAGAGCTTCTCAGGGAGCTTACAATCTAGAGGGAAGAACTACATGGAAGTACATAAAATTACAATGTGGTCAATTCGTGTAATGATGAGACAAATGCACCCCCCCAAAAAAATTAAAAGAGAAACCAGAGGACATAAAGTAGGACAATCAATTCAGGCTCAACTCTAGAGAGAGGTTTTGTGATTTTCAGGATAAGAGGAAAAATATAAGGCAGGTTTTTTTTTAACATTTTTTATTGATTTATAATCATTTTACAATGTTGTGTCAAAGGCAGGTTTATTTTTGTTAATTTCACGGATTGTTTTACTCCTAATCATTAGAGCTACCATTTATGGGTCATTTATGAGGTGACAGGTACTACGCTAAGTGTTTCTCTCATTCAGTCCTCCCAATAACCCTATGAGCTGGATAATATCATTTATTTCCTTTAAAAAGAAGCACAGAGGAAGGGCAAATAAGTTGCCCAAGCTTAACCAACTAGTAACAAGGAACTAGGACTGGATTCCAGACAGTGTCACTCCAGAGCCCTCACACTTAACCATATTATTTAGTGTGGGCTCCACTGGACAAAGGGAAAGTAAAACAAGTGTGAGCCAACAGCTCCGAAGGATGGTGAAGGCTGTTTGTTTCAAGGCAACCCCCACCAAAGGTCTAAATCCAGTGGTGCAAATTTTAATCCTCATGGCATTTGATTCGACAGTGCAGATAACTTGCTCACTCGCTCACTCCTAAAGTACTGTTTGTCATTATACTTCTGGACAGCTCTGTCTCTTGATCCTCCTCCTACCTCAATGTCCCTGTTCATGACATCTTTAATGGTTCCTCCAAGAGACAGCAAAGTCTTGGCCCCAGGGCTTAATCCATCATCTTAGATAATGTCACTCAAGAGCAAGTTTCTAAATTTACACCTACTGACTCCTATATCTAACCTATACAAAGTCAATACTTCGCTCTTGAACTCCAGATTCAAATATGTAACTGTCTACTCAGCCGCTACATGGAAGGCTAACAGTTAGCTCAAATTTAACATATCTGAAAGCAAATTCCTGATCACCCTTCTACTCAAAACAAACAAGCAAACAGAACTAATTATCTTGCTGTCCTCCTGACATCTTTCTAATGGCATGTCCATCCTTCTTTCATCTTAACTGCTCAGGCTGAAAAAACCCAGCAGTCTTTTTTTTTTTTTTTTGAAGTATAGTTGATTTACAACATTGTGTTAGTTTCTGGTGTACAGCATAGTAATTCAGTTATATATATATATATATATATTCTTTTTCATAATATGTTATTATAAGCTATTGATATAGTTCCATGTGCTACCAGTAGAACCTTGTGGTTTATCTATTTTATACATAGTAATGGCCATCATTAAAGAGTTCACAAATGATAAATACTGAAGAGTGTGCGGAGAAAAGGGAATCCTCCTACACTGTTGGTGGGAATGTAAATTGGTGCAACCAACTATGGGAAACAGTATGGAGATTCCTTAAAAATAATAAAATTAGAGTTACCCTACGATCCAGCAATCCCACCCCTGGGCATATATTCAGAAAAAAACCTCTAATTTGAAAAGGTGCAAGCACTCCAATGTTCACAGCAGCACTGTTCACAATAGCCAAGACATGGAAGCAACCTAAATGTCCATCGACAGATGGCCAGATAAAGAAGTTGTACATATAAAATGGAATACTAGCAGTCATTCTTGATTCTTCTTTTGCTCTCATATTCTACATCTAATCTGTCCACAAAACTTGCTGGTGTTACCAACAAAATATATCCAGAACCCCATCTCTTCTTAGCACCTGCCCCATACCAACCAATCTGTGATTATTTCTAGCCTACATTCTAATTTCCATAAAGTTGCCAGAGTGATCTTTAATGTAAGTCACATGACTCCAAATGTTCCCCACCTCACTCAGAGTAAAGGTCAAAGACCTCATGACAGCCTACATGGCCCTGTGTAATGGTGCGCATTACCTCCCTGCCCTAGTATTTCCTTACTCCCCTTAAGACCACTCAGCTCCAGCTTCCCTTCCCACCTTCACTCTCTTAGTTAATCAAGCCAGTTGCCACCAGGCTTCTCCCCCACTGCTCTCACACTTGCACCTTCCTCTGCCAGGAGCACACTTCCCTCTGTCCCAGATGCCTGCATGGCTCACTCCCTCACCTGCTTGAGATTTCTGCTCAAATATCTGTCTCTTCACAAGGCCTTCTCTGACTGCCTTATGTAAAACAGCAACAATCATTCCACTCCAACCAAAGCACCCTTTCTCTTCTTAATCTTGCTTTAGTTTTCTTAACAGCACTTAACTCCATCAGACTTCAGCATTTACTTGTTTATCTGCTGATTTTGCCTCTTCCCTGAGGAAAATGAACTCTCTGAGGAAATAAACTTTGCTTTATTCATAGCTGCACCCTCACCCTCTGGAAGAGACTCGCCACCCAACAAGTGTTCAATAAATACTTGTCATGATAATGAATAAATGGCTTCTTTTGTTTCTCTTATTGGAGTTCTAGAAATAAGACCCAACTTGAAGAATCCAATAGCATAAAAAGTAATGCAGCAGTGTAAGCACTTCTAAAAGTGGCTTGTTGATTTAGAATCAAAGTAACATATTATATGTCACCATAGATTTGGACTGTGAGTCATAGACTATTAAACTTGGGAGGCAGCTGTGCTGGACTGGAAAGAAAGTAACTGGGAGTTAGGTGATGATGGTTCCAGCCTTGGCAGTGCCACTGACCTACTGCATGACCTCAGACAAGCAGCCTCACCCTGCGGGCTCTCCTAGTTCACCAATAAAGAACAATGTACCTCAAATCTCTAACGTGCTATGGTTTGGTATGAAATTCAACTACCACTTGTTCAAAACATACCCTTTCTGAGTTTGTGTACAGAAGATCATTTCACTGTTGTCAAATCTACTTGCAAATCAGGAAAGAAGTCACGTTTGAAACCGCATGCCTTTTCTGAAAAAATACGTTATGTAATTAACAGCTAAAGTGGGAGGCAGGAGCCTCTTCCTCTCCCTCTACCACAGTGGATGTTAGATCTTATCAACTACAACATAGAAGGAACGCATATTCAGGATGCGAAACTCTTCCAGAAACACACACACACACATATGCGCATGCACACACACGTGCGAAACACACATGCACACGAAATTCACACATGGAAAACAACTTGCAGTTTTCCTTCAAATATGCTCATTTCCCATTCTTGATATGCAGTCTCACATACACACAAAATGTGTTTTCTCATAAGTAGTAGAGATGACCTTTAAAAATGCACCCCCTTCTTTATTCCCCAGCCTGTAATCCCGTGAAGATCAAAGTCAGTTTGCTCTTCTGCATGAACATTTCTGTGATCAGATATAATGTGCGCACCTTGATTCTATCTGTGTTAGGACATCTTCTCACAAGTGACTCACTCAGCAGAAGCTCAGGCTTTGAACATGGCTTTGACACCATCTCCTCTGAGGTTGATTCCACCTTGGTGGTGTTACCAGCCAACATCCTGTTTAGCTGCTCTCCTCTACAACACAATAGGGTAATTGGAACTGACTGAACAATAAATCTCAATTTCCCTGTTCCATCAGGAGAATCTTGTAATTTATGAGGCTCCTTCTAGTCACCAGCTCCTCCTTGGCATTACGAATCATTCTTGCACAAGCACACAAGTTAACTGCCCACTTTTACATTAAAGGTATAGGGAAGCAATGCTAATTCTTTCATTAGACGTCCTAGATCTGTTCCTTGGGGACCTCAGAGAAGGCTGGGTGCTGCTCTTGGGTTGAATATGTGAAGAGGCCATCCACCTCCTCACTCAAGCTGTCAGTTCCAAGAAGCAGGAGTTCGAGGTACTGCTATTCCAAAGAGTGAGCATCTCTTTGTCCTCCTAGGCACTCCTCACTGCTACCAAGTTCCAGTTTCCAAAATCTGAAATATCTTTGACCAATGAAAGCCATGCTGAACTTTTCACCCAACAAATCATGGACCATGAATGGCTTTCTTCAGGCTCCAGAAGAACTAAGTAGAGGGAGAGGGTAGAAAAGAAAAGGAATGGGGAACACAATAATATGTACGTGACACTGAAAGGTGTCCTAGTATACAAAGTCAAAAAATAAGAGTTAGTTTTCCCATAGAAATAAATGCAAAGAATTGTTGGGTACCACCAAGCTACTTACTGCAATAATTCAACTCCATTATAGATTAAACATTCTCATGCTAAAAAGAATTGAAGAGCTCCCTGTTGCCACCAGGATAACTTTAGAACTCTTTACATAAAGCACAGAACACACTTTATGATCTGACTACTTTATCTTTTCTCACTCACATCCTCAGTCTCTATGCATTATTAGCAATGTGAAATTATTTACATTCCATAAACAGACTGTGGTAGACAGAATAATGGTTCCCCTGTAGATGTCCATACTCTAATTCCTGGAACCTGTGAACGCATTACTTTATTTGGCAAAAGAGACCTTGCAGATGTGATTAAGACAAAAGATCATGAAATGGACAGATTATCCTGAATTATCTAGGTGGCCCTAATTTAATCACATGACCTTAAAAGCAGAGAATCTTTCTGAGCTGTAATCAGCATGACTCTAGAAGAATGCTCAAAGAGATGCAGTGTTGCTGGCCTTGAAAGGAATAGGAATTTCCTTTTGAGAAAAATTGGCCACAAGTCGAGAAATACAGTGTCCTCTAGAAGCTAGAGAAGGCAAGGGAAGTGACTCTCTCCTAGAGCCTCGGGAAAAGAATGCAGCTCCGCCCACACTTTCATTTTAGCGATGGAGACCTGTTCTGGACTACAGACTCAAAAGGTAATAAATAAACTGGTTGTTCTAAGTCACCAAGTTGGTGATATTCTGTTATAGCAATAACAGAAAACTAATACATACACCAAGCTCACATCTACTTTCTGGCCTTTGCTCACGGTGCTTCATGAGTAGGTAATGGTCCTCAGAGCATCCTCTACTTACTTCTCATAGAGTTTTCCAGATCATATTTAAAGCAGCAATACATGACTATCCTCCCAACCCCAGTTCCCACTGGACTTCTCATAACTTGAGTTTATTCAGTGCCAACTCCTTGGCACCTCACACAGGGTGCTGTAGACGTACTGTAGAAATCACTGCAGTTCTAGTACAGATACACACTGAATAAATAACTCTCAGTAGGAAGTTAAGGTTTAAATAATTCAAGGAATAATGAAACATCAGAGATCAGAGTCACAACTTGGAGATCACAGAGTAAAGACTTTCGTTTGGCAGATGAGGAAACTGAAGCTCAGGGATGGGAAGGCTCCATGGATACAGTGCAGTTTTCTCTCAGTTAATCAGTGAATATTCAAACTGTCTGCACAAGCTTTTCTACCAGACTTGCAAGGATCTTCAGGATGGTATTACATCTTTCCAGCTTGAACTTTAACCATTTCTTCCTGCTTGTACTCTACTCCAAATGAAAAGCTAAATTGCTCGGGGTTTCCTGAAATTGCTTATGCTGGAGATCTCTGCTCCTGGAGCATCATGCCAGCCAGCCTCACCGAATGCCTACAGTTGACCAGTTAATAAAGGCCAGGATCAGACATGACTTTTTTCAGTGGAGAATGACTTCCTTGGCAGAAAGTGACCCTTCAACAGCCACCACCCGGTCCCACACCCCAAAGCCCACAAGCTATAATTTCTCCATTCTTCTCTTAATGATCAAAGCTCCCAAATGTCTTTTTAAATTAAAGGCAAATCATCATGACCACTGCAAACTTTAGATGGAAGCAGTGGCATGTTGCTTCTCTTCTTGAGTCTCCTAGAGCTGGCTCCTGGAGCACCTAGGGGTAGGCTTGGACCCATCACTGTCAAAGGCAATACTGCTCCTGCATGTGATTCCTACCTACTAAGTCCACTTCTCTGTCTACTCACTCTTTTTAAGGCAGACTGATGAAGATGGGGAGGGGAAAGGTGTGGCTAAGAGCATGGTATGGACATGGATTTGAGATATAGATAAAAACAAAGAAGTGATCTGGCAGAGTGAGTAAAAGTATAGGTTTCAGAACCACATCACCTGGATTAGAATCTGAATTCAGTCACTTATGGTCTGCTTTGACCTTAGTCAACTTACTTTACATCTTTGTGTCTCGGTTTTCTCACCTTGGAAAATGAGAATAATGACTACCTTACAAGTTTGTTGTATAAATTAAGTGAACTCTATGAGAATTACAGAACTTATCACACGTCTGGCACTTAGTAAGTACTCAACATTGGAAGCCAGCATAATATAATATAAGCCATCTTAATATGATAGGATAATCTACAACATGATACAATACAAAACAATACAGTACAGTACGATTACAACACAACACATCAGCAGATTATATTTTCCAAAGGTGGCCACGATCATTATCTCTTGCACATATGCTCTTCTAGAACCTTGCCACAACTGCCTTAAAAGGTGGAATCTATATCCCTTGTCCTTGAACCGGGACAAGTCTTTGCAACTAGCACAGCCCACAATGTACAGTGGAAATGACACTATATCTGACTTCTAAAATAAGGTCATAAAAAAATGCATGCATTTCCATCATGTTCTCTGGAGGCGTTTGCTCTTGGAATTCAGTCATCATGTTCTAAGGAAGCCCTAGTAGTCTGTGGATCCACATGGGGACAAACAATGATCTTCAATGAACAGCTCTAGCCACGCTCCCAGCACCAACCTGCCTACCAACAGTCATGTATCTTGAAAGTGAATCCTCCACCCCCAAGTCAAGCCACCTGGGCGGATTTCACAGAACAGAGAGAAGCGATCCTCGTGGACCACCACCAAAATTGTAGCTCTGTGAGAAAAATACATTTGGGAGTAGTTTATCATGTACCAATAGATGACTGATGTGGAGAATAGAAACAGAATCATCTGTATTTATATGAACTGCAAAGCCCCTCACTGCAACAGCTCAGGAGAAATTGGAGCCTGACAACAACCACCTGAGCCTGGAAGCAAATCACTCCCCAGTTAAGCCTTCAGATGAGACTGTAGACTCTGGGCCAATACCTTCATTGCAGACTTGTGAACTAATGGTCCAACAGCTGTGTCCAGATTCCTGGCCCACAAAAAATAATGAAAGTGTGTGTGTGTGCATGCATGCAAGTGCATGTGTGCATGTTTTAGGCATCTAGGTTCTTAAGCACTTTGGGCACAGGAATAGAGAACTAATATTTTTTACTATGCATAAGAGAGATCTTCGGAGTATCACTGAAGGGAAAAACTCACTAAAAACATGAAAGCTTGTCCCCACACCCACCATCCAACATCTCCATCTCAGGGGATCAAAAACAAGACACAGTCTTGTTATATTTTCAATCATACCAACAGAAACACAGCCCTAAGAAAGCCAGCCATATCCTGAAGGAAAGGTATGGAGGAGTTTTACTGCACTGGATGAAATGAAAATAGCAGTTAGACTTGAGGCATAAAAAGGAAAATATCTTATTAGAATAAACTCAGGTCACTGTGGATACTTTGTTCATAGTTGATCAAGAAGGTGAGGGACAAAATGTTAAAGCTGCCTTTTAATTCTAATACTGTAGACAGTGTGAGTGGAAGGAATGAGTAAGATCTGGCCTCATTTACAAGTGGGGACCTGAGGCTTAGAGAGAGGAGCCGACTGACTTCACACAACTTGTTAATTGCAGAACTGGGAGCAGAATCCATTTCTGTTGGGTCAACTCAGTTGTTTCCAATGCAAATGTAAAAAAAAAAATTTCATTTCAAGCAAAATAGCAATTCACTTATTTCATTCTTAATCAATGGGACTTGTAGGGTATCTTACACAAAAGGATACTAGGAGAAAAATTCATAGTATGTGCATATGTGTGTGACCACATCCCATGCATGGTAAGTATTCAGATGCATCAACAGCTAAATGACAAATTATAATTGCTTATTTTCAAAAGTATATTAGGAGGGAATCAATGTAGGAAGGAAATTAAAAAAAAATTCTACGCAAAAAAGTGACAAGTTTATAATGTACTACCTCCTTCCAAAAACAGAAAGGTTAATATTTACCTTAGATGAGTGGGAAAATGATGTGCCTATAACAAAATGTATTATGTTTAATATGATACTATTGCATGTGATAACTGGGATGAGTTTGAAAAATATTTGTATAGCACTTCATATCTTACAAAGCCCTTTAATGCACGGTATGCCTTTTACCCCTCACAAAACCATATATGGTAAGTAGAAGGGGTATTCATATCATGGATGAGGAAAATGAGGTTCAGAGAGATAAAGCACCTGAAATTCATACTTCCTAACACAGCAGAGCTGGAATTAGAATGCTAGTCTTCTAAACCTAAATGTTTAGTCTAAGAATGGAAGAATTTTTACTCAATTAAAAATAAAATCTTCCAGATTCTATCAATCAACCAGGGGAAAACACTTCTCTGAGTTAGGGACTTCCCTTCTGGAAAATGAAGATGTTAGACTAGTGTCCATTGTTGATGCTAGAACAAGCCTTGAGGATACAGCTGTAGACATGAGACAAACGAGGAAGAGGATGCTGCTTACAAAACATTTGACTGACAAGCAGCTTTGAAGATTTCTCAAAAGCGTGGTCCCAACATCAGCACCATCTGGGAACTTCTTAGAAATACAAATCTTTGATCCCCACTGCAGACCTACTGCAACAGAAACTCAGGGAGTGGAGGCCAGCGCTCTGTGCTTAACAAGCCCTCCAGGGCATCTGGAAGAAGAGCAACTTGACCACAGATGTCCACGCTCAGTCTCTGTGCAGGTGAGACATTATAAGAATAAATTAGATCAATAGTCCAAGGTTAGCTTATTACATTGTGACAAGTTCACAATCTATGAGTCATGATTTTTGTTTCTAAAGTGAGCCTTATTCAGTTATCAGAGGGATTACCTTGTAATCCACAGAAACAGATGTTGATGATTCATGCAGTGTCAAATGAAACGCTATCACTCTAGTCTTGGCTTTGGAGTCTGTGCATTAGAAGCCATGAAAATAAACAAAAGGACTGGACAAAGGCTCAGAAACAGTTAGACCCACCCTCTTCGGGGGTACTGTAAAAATGACGTTCAGTTTATGTGACAGAGATAACCTGTTCAGAGAGTTGTACGGTTATCACAGACCAAATTTATAAATCAATCTTCTTACATAAAAGCAATAACAGACAATTTCAAAATAAGGGTTTAATTCCCAACAATAAGACCTGCTAATGCAAACGGTGCTAACTATATGCCAAACACTGTTTTAAGTACTTTATACATGGTAACTCATTTATTCCCCATTATAATCCTATGAAATAGATACTATAATTGTCTTCATTACAGAGATGAATAAACTGAGGCACAAAAAGTTTCAATGACTGATCCTAGGTCACACAGAAAGTGGTACAGTTGGGATTTTAACTAAAGGCAGTCTGCTCCTAGAATCCATGATTTTAATCACTACAATATACTCCAATGTGAATAATCTTAAACTCTATGAGGTTGGCTCCAAATCATCCTGAACACTATGAATCTGGTTCCGCATTATCTTGAAAAACATGAACTCGTCCCTTCAATTTGCAGACACTTCCCTCTGGTTGCACATAATGACTCCCAACAACTTCAACCCAGTCTTACAGAAAAATCTTCTATGGTGAAAGAATAAAAAGACAGAAAGAAAAATCAATATGTATTTTCTTCTTTTAAAACAAGGCAAAAGCCATATCAACTCAAAGCTAGAATCACCATGAGAGATCATCTCATTCGTCAGGTCCAATTTACAGATATTGAAACAGACCCAGAGAGAGGTAGGGACTATCCACTGGATCTCTTGGCCAATCACAGAATTTCTGGACCTCTTAAAACATCTTAAATAATTGTTTCTAGTGGTGCAACCAAGTTGTTCCACTTGTTTAAGAGGTGACATGTTTTTGTAAGGTTGAAGAAGTCATCTCTTTCTGCTTGATCCTCACTCTGGTTCATCTATAACCCTTCTCAGTATTCACCAGAGCTCTACTGATGTTCATTATGACCACCTTCCAAGGTCATTGAAGGTTCTTGTCAGTAAAAATTCTAATAAATCACACATCTATCTATACTAGCTATCACAGCAAATGGCAAAAAATCATTATTGAGGCTGAGTAGTTTGCCTTAGGCACAGAAATAGTCAATTTGGAGGCCTGGAATAGAACCAAGGTCTGTCTTTCCTTCCAAGTTTTATATCAGGGAACAGAAAACTCCAAACCCTGTGACCAAGAATGAGAGTACCATAAAATCCTAGCATCATCCAAATCAATTCTCCCATCTGTTGCCTGAATTCTTTTCCCAGCATTATTGCCAAAATTCATCGATAATGATGGTGGTGAGAGCAACAATAATAATAGTGTTATTATGTGCAAGATAGCATATTCACATATTATATCTACACCCATTATTTCATCTAGTCCTCATTTAAATTCTAAGATGTAGTATTAACTCAGGTTAATAACAGAGGTTTTAGGGAGTTTAAAAAACTCACTTGGTAAATGCTAGAGTATCATTTCAAATGGCTCTAAGAAGGCAGACTTGCCATCTTCCGAGACAGCCTACATTGAACTTCAACCGTCCTTACAGTTAAGAAGGTACTCTCCTTATATTATAGTGCTGACTGCCTCTCTTGGCTTCTAAATACTAGTCTCTGTTCTGCTCACTTGAGCTCCATGGAAGCCTGACACTATCTGCAGAGATTCCTATCCAAGTAAGGTAGGAGGCACAGAACGCTTCCACGACTTCCAGGATGAGTTCTACCTCTTTCTCATCAAGCAGCATCCTATATGAGCTTCCTTCTTATCATGTACGCTCCATGCTATAATTGTCAGTCTGTATTCTCCCAATAGACTGTGAGCTTCCTTAAAGTGGGGAACATGCAAAATTGTATCTGTATTCCAGGCATACTGCTCAATATGGAGCTTTACTTTAAAGTTTTTTAAGTGAGATATAATTAACATATCACTAAATCCACTCTTTAAAAATGTACAATCGGTGGTCTTTAGTGCATTCAAGGAATTGTGCAATCAATAGCACTGTCTAATTTCCAGACTATTTTGATCATCCCCAAAATAACCACTGTCCCCACTAGTAGTCACTCCCTGTTCTCGTCTCTCCTCAGCCTATCATATAAATAGAACCATGCAATATGAAGTCTTTTGTGTTGGGCTTCTTTCATATAGCATAATTTTCATGACTCATACATGTTATATAGCATGTATCAGTATTTCATTATAATTTATGATTAATAATATTCAATTGTATTGACATACTACATTTTATTTGTTCATTCTTCAATTAATGGATATTTGTTTTTACTTTGGGGCTATTATGAATAATGCTGCTATGCACATTCATTTACAGGTTTTTGTGTGGATAAATATTTCAGTTCTCTTGGATATATACTTAAGATTAGAGCTGCTTGATCATATGATAACTCTATGTCTAATGTTTTGAGGAAGTGCTAGACTCTTTCCAAAGTGGCTACACCATTTTACAATCCACCAGCAACGTATGACAATTCCTATTTGACTACATTCTTGCAAACGTGTGTCTGTCGTTTGTATTATAACCATCTTAGTGCATGTGACGTGGTATCTCATTATAGTCTTGATTTGGTTATTTCCTGGATGCCTAATAACATCAAACATCTTTTCCTATGCATATCAGCTTTTTGTTTATCTTTGGAGAAATGTCTATTAAGAGCCTTTCTTAATTTTTTAGTTGCATTATTTGTGTTCTTCTTATTGAGTTGTAAGAGTCAATATATTCTACATACAAATCCTTGATCAGATATGTGATATAAAAACGTATTCTCCCAGTCTATGGGTTGCTTATTCATTTCCTTGATGGTGGTATTTGAAGCACAAAAGTGTTTAATTTTGAAAAGGTCCAATGTATCAAATTTTTTTTAGCTGTTTGTGGTTTTGGTGCCACTGGCTAATCCAAGATCATGAAGATTGCTCCTGTGTTTTCTTCTAAAAGTTTTATAGTTTTACTTCTTGTATTTATGCCTTTGATCCGTGAAGTTAATTTTTATATATGCTATGAGGTAGGAATCCAACTTTATTCTTTTACTTGTGTATACTCAGTTGTCTCAGCAGTATCTGTTGAAACAAAAAAAACTATTCTTCCTTCATTGAATATCTGGGTAACTCTGTTGAAAATCAACTGCCATAAATGTAATGGTTTATTTCTGGACCCCCAATTCTATTCCATCAGCCTAGATGTATACTTTATGCCAGTACCACACTGCTTGATTCCTATAACTTTGTCATAAGTTTTGGAATTAGGAGGTGTGAGTCTCTACATATTTTTGCAAAACTGTTTTGGCTATTCTGGGTCCTCTGAATTTCCATATGAATTTTATAATTCACCTGTCAATTTCTATACAGAAGAGAGCTGGAGTTCTGACAGGAATTAAATTTACAGATCAATCTGGGGAACATGCCATCTTAACAATATTATGTCTTCCAAGCAATGAACACAGAGCATCTTTCCATTTGCCTGAGTATTCTTTCATCTCATGCAACAACTCAACAGATTTATGTTCAGTTATAATCAGTGACTAAAAGAAAAATAAATAAATAAATGAGTGAGCAAACTAATCAATGAATAAAAGAGAGAGAGAGAGAGATTCCAAGCAGCTCTTAAAAAACGTACACAGTGGCCACCTTCTGAAATCACATTTCTCTTTTCAGGAAGCCACCTTTTACTAGTCCCAGTTTTCAAGATACATTTCAATCTTTTCCTGAAATTTTTTATCATAAATTATATTGTTTCTTTCTCTCCTGTCCATTGATATGATGGAATGTGGTAGAGAGGTGATGACCTGAACGACGCACCTCCCTTCACACCCTTTCTTCAGAAGGTACTCCACGACACTTGTTCTAACACAGCTGCAAACAGATCACCCAGACCCTCCCTCTTTTTCTCTCTACTTGCTAGTTGTAGACTTCCCCCAAACAATGTTAAGCATCATAACATTTAGCTATGCTAGGCTGGCTGGGGAGAAAAGGAGCCCTAAAATTGGGATTACATAGAATATTAAGTCATCCGGGATGCTATTTAATAAAATCTGTTCTCTGGCTTCGCCTGCCTTGGTAAGGGTCAATTTAACATAAACCGGCCATTTAGGAAATGAACCATCACTCTGTGCAGGTTGGGTGGCAGAGAAAGCCAGAAGATTCCTCATTGCTAAGAAGCTTAGCACCTCTAGCAGTACCTAAGAAGTCACGTTTTTCAGTATTTTCATACAACCAGCACAGTATCAAGATGGGATCAGAAACGGTTCAAGACGCTTTATAAATGATTCAGGTAATGGGCTTAAACGTCCGCCTGCTAGTACTTCAAGCTTTCTGAAACACATTTCTTAAAAGGGACAACTAAATATCCTATCTCTTTAGACCACTTTAATTCTTGTATTTTACTTCTACTAGCAGAATATGTTACTTTAATGGACCCATTGTTTACCATCAATATATGCAAAGAACCCATCTAGAATTAAATTCTCTCTTTAAAATAAGTCTGAAGGTTACATAGTTTTAAGGATGTTCATGGGTACATATAGGTAGAAAATTTATTTCCTTTTTAAAAGCACACATTATATTAAGCCAATTAATTAGTTTTGAAATGGCTTATAATTGGCATATACTTATAACGTTTCAAACATCGGGTCAGGAGGTATCAGAAATAATGCGGAAAGGAAGGAGATGAATCATGGAGGCTCAAGTGAATGAGTCATGATAATTCTGCAGATTTTTTCTTTCTTTCTTTCTTTCTTTTTTCTGAAGAAAGGAAGCATATATCGGTTTATCAGTTAGGTAACTTTTCTTTCTCTTATCTTTGAATTTAAAGAATTTACCACATTGATCTCTGTATTAGGAAACACTGAGTAACATAATGGTCCTCTCTTTTTAGCAGTTCTGTAGAGGATACAGAGAAGAATTTGATGTCTGTTTTTATATCATCCCAATATTAAGAGAATGGTTATAGTATTGAATTATAACCCCTGATAACATCATCATTTCAACCAAATGCACTGCCTTCAAGTGATATAAGGCAGTGTAAACATTTTAGCTGATTCAGCAGCTACCATTAAGCTGTCCTTACAAAACTCATTTGCCTCAGCTGGACTAATTTTTTATTGGTGCAAATACTTGTTAATTATGGAAAAATCAGAAAGCAGTTATAATTATGTCATGCACTAACTCAGTGGCAATTCCGGTTCGGGTTCTCTAGCAGATTTCTAGGGTATGAATACTGACAGCATTACCGGATTTGATGACAACATTTACTTCTTTATTCAGCAAATATGAATTTGCATGCCCCTTGTGTGCCAGGAAACAACAGATAATCTCTCCTCGAGGACTTCACAGTCTTGTATTTATCACAATTATTTCTCTGCTGTTCAAGCTTAAGGCATTCTGCATTTTTATATGGTCTCTATAAGGTACACTCTGTGAGGTAAAGTCATTAGAATTTTTGCTTTACATTTGAGTAATCTGCAACTTAGAACAACAAAACATAATCCAATTCTCTTCTGGGGTCTTGAACCCCAATATGACAGCAAAATTGGGTACATATTTGGGTGAGGGCCCAGGGACCTCAGAGAAGTCAAATTCACAAAGAGACAAATTCCAAATCCCAAGCCCTGTCTGCACTGAAAATTACACCTGCTAGTTCAACAGCAGTAAGTGCCCAACTTGTATCTCTTATTTCAAGAAAATTCCAGCTTGCAGTTTTATGTAAACTGGAAATACGTATGTTCACATTACGGAACATAACAAATTAAAGTGTCGTGTTTGTAGTTAGTGTATTCACTGAAAGGCAATGTGTAACTTTCTGGATAATTTTTCCACGGTGTGAAAAGAGCCTTAGCACTTATACTCCAAAGTGGTATTTTGTGGGGAGGACAGACCAGTTACTCACCATGACAAATGGTGATATGTAGGATTGGTTATTAACCACCTCCAACCTTCTGTCTAGAGAGACCATTTTATTTCATCGTTATACTTCAGTTTGGCTATAAAGCATATAAAGGAATCGGGTGTCCACAAAACAGTAACAATATCTTATCTGAGATATGGCTTTTTCTGTTAAGACAACATTCCTATGTATTTGCCATGGTAAAATCTAATCATCTTGAGTTTAAAAGGAAAAAAAAGTATAGCTGGATTTGTATTTTGTTGTTTATTTGCTTTTAAATTAAGAAAAAAAGAAGAAGAAGAAGAAGAAGAAGGACATAAAGGGGACCATGGGGCTTCAGACCAAGGCTCCTACCAAAACAGGTATCTAAGCGGTGGGAGAGGAGGAAAGGAGTGGGGACACCAGTCCTGGCAGGAAAGCCCTTTAATTTTACAAATGTGATGTGTGCTTCTGCATGGGCATGGGGCTAATTATTCCCACTAAGATGCTGCTGTAAAATGGAGACACTCAACAGGCAGCTTTGTGAGTTTCTTTTTAAACCAGTGCCTGGAATGAGTGACTCAGTGTAACCTAAGTCAATCATCTCTGGGCCAAGGTCTTGCAAACAAGTCACAGCTAAAGGTTACCCCAGGGACCATGGCCAGGGAACGACAGAAGACACCCCCTTCCTCACCCTAGGCTCCAACTGAGCTGGCTTCTCCTGGGTATTCAGCAGCAGCTGCCTGCTTTAATTCCTCCCTTTTCACTACTGGAAGCTAACCAACACCGCACACTCACTGGGGCGAGTAAAATGGGCATTTGGGGGCAAAAGTTTTGTAAAGGTGCAGTCCAAGGTAGATGTTCATCCTGAAGTTCCACGCTGAAATGTTATATTTTCCTGGCACTCCAAACAAAGATTAAAAGCTAACTTTATTATGCTCGTCACACAAGATACAAACACAAACATCATCTTCTAAAAAAGGAGGAGGAGGTATAAATGTTATTGAGATGCAATTATATACAATCTAAAAATTAATTGCCCGTCATCAAACTCCTGGCATGCAGCTCTGAGTCAGCTAACCACTCCTCCACCCCCACCTCATTGTTATTTAACTGTTGAGGTTTCCTGGCAAGTACAGGCTAATTCAAAATAACCCAGATCTTCTAAATATGGACACTGCAAAGAATGAGATCCCCTTTTTCTTTTAAAATGGTATTTTTGCAACTTTTATTTTACTGTGCTCCATTTAGTGTCTTATACATGAGGTTTCTACACTATTTCAACCTCTATCATAGCTCTCAAAGAAAGCTATTAGTAAGCAGACAATACAGACACATAGACAAATCTGGGCGTTTTTGTTTTTGTTTTTGTTTTTGTTTTAAAGCAAATCACAGTATGCACCTAATTTCTTTCCCAGGGGAATACTGGAAAAGGATGGTGACACTATTCACATGTCTCTCTTTTTCAATAGTAGAAGACCCATTCCTATCTCCATTCCCAAGAAACCAAACAAAGAACCAGCAAGTCCCATCTGCAGGGACAGTCCACATTTCATTACATAGTATCAGCCAGTTGTAGCTTTCATCTCCCAGTAGCCAACATGTTTGGGTTGCACAGAATAATATGGAATATTAAACATTTAATTACTAATTAATCTCCCCTGCAGCTGCTCATGGCTTTCACAAGCTAGAACATGGAGCACAAGAGAACAGATCCATGGCACCACAAGACTCCACCCTGATTATGCTGCCTGCAAGCCCTCAGGCCACATGAATTCCTAATAAAAAGCCTTCCATACAACACAGACACACCTGAAATAATTTCTCAGGTTGCTTCATAGATTATTGCTTTAAGAAAGGAACTCAGTGTGGGAGCACTGGGTTGCAATTTAAGACGTGTCCATGTGACCAAACAGCATGTATGCACTCAGTTTCCAGACAGACTAAGAAATTATAATATTTTTTAAATGCTTTAAATGAAAAAAATAAATATATCATTGACAGGGTGCCCAGCATTCAGAAAGGAAAAGCCCTAAACCTTCAAAGACCCAAAGCTTTTAAAGTAAGCTCCAGACACAAGCTAACAGTCCCTAAACAGAATGGGAAGGATTGAGTGGACTGCTGCTCAAAGCTAACATCTTACTCCTTGTAACTCTAGAATAATATGGTATCTCTGCCAAAGGGGAAAAACTGTAGTTAGCATGCTCACTTTAGAAGTAAAGAAAAGGAAGCTCAGACTGGCGATGTGGAGAATCTGCACAACTGGAGCTCTTTTTAGAGAGGTGACCACATGCAACTGAGAAGACAGTGCTCCTCTTAATGGCAAATGTGGGGTCTAGGCTATCAAACTATGTTCAACCCTATCCTTTTCCCCGGAATCTCTCCAAATTTTTTAATACTAGCCTAAATGAGGATAGTGAAATCACACTGGTCCAATTCCAAAGCAACTTGATCCAAAAATACTAAATCTCCAGTTACCATTAATACAAAATATCTGAAAGTTCTTCCAAGTCACCTAGGTACCAGCTTCAACCTACCAAACTCAGTGCAGGGAAGAAAAGGCAGCTTTGTAGCAGGAATTAGAAGACCAGCACTCCGGCCCTGGTTTTGTCAAGAGAAGCGAAATGAAATCATAAGCCCATGGATTTACCCTTTGTCTTCTAAGAAATCAAGAGAGTTTCCTGTGTTGCAGCTGCACTTTTACTAACAGCAGGATGTCAGGTGGTTGGGGTCTAGATATATACTAATTCTAGATACACGCTAATTCAAAGACACTATATACTGTCATAAAATTTCTATTTACCTTTAAGTTACGCTTTTGATTTGCCCACTTCTTTGTTTCCAAGCGGTATTTTAAAGAAAGTACCACAAAAGAGAGACACTTTGGAATAAACTAATTATACTAAAGGGACCCAAACTGCCCCTTGCTTGAGCTAAGCAGCCACAGAGAACCATTATGTCACAGTTCAGGGAAAACAAACAAACAAAAATCATCGATCGTGCCTCTGATTGAGCCTCACTGAGCAAT
The DNA here is from genome assembly GCF_048564905.1 of Vicugna pacos. Classification (NCBI taxonomy): domain Eukaryota; kingdom Metazoa; phylum Chordata; class Mammalia; order Artiodactyla; family Camelidae; genus Vicugna; species Vicugna pacos. Next base: position 56,336,442 of record NC_132987.1, on the reverse strand, counting down.
TCTCTTTCTCTCTCTAGACAAAATCTTCCTTCTGTAAACGAAGAGTTTGGCCACAAGACCTCTAAGCTGTGACGCTCTAAGATCACAGTGAGTCTGCAGTTCACCCCACAAGCACCTCCATACTTTTCACTCCTGTTCTTCTAAAACTACTCCCTAATACCCATGTTTTAAAGTGACTAGAAATTTCAGTGCTAAACACTAAGGTAGTTTAATTTCATTACTTTGTGCAGTGGCTGGCACAGATGTATATTTTTATATCTTCTGTAAAATTTGCTAAAGGCATTACCCCCAAACCCACTATAGCCAAAAACCCTGTTGCTATACCCCCCACCAAATTTCCCCTCTTACTATGAGAGTCCTCGAGCATCAAGAAGGTAATAGTGCATGTGATTTCATCTGCCATTCACTTTGAACTCCAAATACCACATACCACATTGAACTATCTTATTCTTCCAACAAAGCATTCACTTTCAATATTCCTTGACTTTCTCTTTCCTGTGATTCTCGCACCTTGACTCCCATGCCCCTTCCCACGGCACATGCTGCCAAGGGAATTCAAGCTCTGCCTGCCCTGTGCATTCCTGCCTGACACTTCCCTAGAGAAGCATAAAGAATACAGCTGATATCCCTATGTTTGATTCCCCCACAACTTCAATATCTGGTGACTCACATGATAACTTACAGTAGCAGCACATCGAAGCCCTCCTCTTGTGTCCTTTTGAATTGTTCATGTGCTTGTCACTTCTGTAAGACTAGGAATTACTCTAGAACAAGGCCATGTTGATTTTAACCTTTGTATTTCCAATGCCTAATCCACAGTGGGATCTCAGTAAATGTTAGTCAAAGGAATGAAAATGGGAAATGAAGCCATACTTCCCAAATAACAGTACAAGTAAATAAGTGAACAGAAATAAAGTCGGGAAATCTGAGAGGAGAAAATGCTCCTTTGGAAAAAGAAAATATCCCATAAAATTGATTTTCAGGAGCTCAGACATTTTTGGAAGTTGTTATGTGAAGAGAGCAACTTTGGACCTCTTACTGTGCAAACATTCCATGTATATGATCATTTTCTCCTGGACCCACAAGTCAAAGCAACCTTACAAAGGTGACTCAGAGGTGGGGCTGAGAAAGCACACAACACGTGCTCAAATGATGAGAAATCACAGACCTACTAGCCTACTTTGAGTAGTCAGTCAGGTGACTCAACAGGTTTTGCAATTTGCTTTGGATCAAAAATGGAAACATCAAAGTTGGGCATTAACAGTCTACATTTCCAAGACTTTTCAAGTACCTTTTAATTACAACACAACACAGTCTACTGCAGAATCATCTTCTCTTGGCACGCATTTTTAATATTGTAAGTGTGTGATTATTGTTCTCACAGCATATAATTATGTTAACCAATAAATACTAACGCATCTAATTCAGTTCCATCAGAGTGAAGATAATTCAGAAGAATGAGCTGTATCTCCCAATTAACTCTTGCTTTCCAAAATTAGAATCATAAAGAAGTTAGAATGGTTCGCTCTTTAATTTCTGAAGGGAGCAGGCACATGGAAAGCAGACATCAACTTGTTCTACTAAGGGTTATCATAATTAATTTTTTTATTTTTAAAAATTTTTTACAGTTTTTAAAGGCTACTTTCCATTTACTGTTATTACAAGATATTAGCTATATTCCCCACATTGTACAATATATCCTTGAGCCTATCTTATACCCAAGAGTTGTACCAACCACTCCCCAACGCCTGTAATGCCCCTCCCCCTTAATTGTTTTAACCATTTGGATGGTTTTCTTTTTATGTGAAAGCCGTATTCAAGGGACCCTGACCGGTCACATGAGTGAGAGTGTCCCTGGAGTGCAGCTTTCCTCCTAAAAAGAAAAACATTCAGAGGGACATGTTCCATCCGGTTGCAGAATTTGAAAACCAAACACAGGCCTAAGTTCAAGGTCCAGCTGTGCTCACAGTGCAGTGATACGTCACAGGGCAAGTCACTTACTTGCTAACTCTTAGCGTCTTCATGCACAAAACAAGCACATTACCTGTATCTCAGAGTTGAGGCATCTATATTGCACTCGTCTGCGTATGTGTGAAAGTGCTTCACCATCAGGAAAGCACTGTCCAAACATCGGTGAGGATGAGCCCACGTGCACAGTGAGAGATTGCACAAACAGAAATGTGGCTGCTGAATACACCCATTAAAATGCAGTGGCTTACAGGAGGCATGTGTAGACACAGCCTCAAAGAATGAAGGCCATATTGAGCAAAAACCTCTAAGCCAAATCTCCCCAGTATATACTAGGGTATGAGAATTTAGAAGTAAAAAAAAAAAAGAAAGAAAGAAAAGGAAAAGACTAAACAAAAACTCTATTTTAAAAATGGAAGAGGGCATATAAAAGAATTTAAGTTCAACTAGGATACGTCCAGTGGCAAAGTCAGTGGTCTTGTCCTCCTGAGAAACTGGGCTTGAGAGATTTGCTTGGATAGAACTGAAAATATGCTTAACATCAAACAATGGTTAGAAACTATAAAGCAAGCAAGGGGTGCTGGGGAACATTTCTGAGATCTGGGCCCATCCTCTCACATCTTTCCAGAGTCTGTCTTCTTACCTAAGCAACTTTTTCATAATGAATTGTAGCTTTGCCCTGCTTGGAAATCTTCAACTATCTCCCATTATCTATAAAAGACAGGCCAATATCTTAATCTGGCATTCAAACTTGTCCACAGGCTGCCAACAGGAAACCTCCCAGGCCCAAGGCCCACTTGAGGCCTTCAGTGGCCTCGTCTGCAGCCACCAGGCTGCTTGCAGGGCTCTGAATGCCTTCCTGCCCTGTGGCTCAGGCTGCTCTCTCCCCACTTGTCTCAACCAACATCGTTACTCCCCCGTCTCTCAGCTGAACATGCAAGTCTTCAAATAAACCTCAGATGCTGCCACCTTTAAAAGAATATCTCAGTCTTTTCCTTGTGATTCTATCTGCTGCTGTATAACTTATAACAACCATGTCCTATTTGACTCCCTTTCAACCATCCTCTTTCCTTCTCCTAACAGTCCCCCTACAAGACCACAGCTCCTGCTCCCTACCTGCAGTTCAGCACGTGTTTACAGAAACAAAGTGCACTTTCACTACTGACAGGTCTAGTGGAGCCAAGAGTGATGGCAGCTGTGGAAGAGCTAAGCTCTAGTGTATTTTTCCTTGTGCCCCCACAGAGCTGACAGTCCCATTACATGTCTAGAAAAGGTAATATCAATATGTCTACAGAGGAAAGCACCTTATGCAGTTCAGTGTTGAAATGACTGACAGCAGAGAGGCAGGACTGGTTCTCATTCATGAAAGGAACCACTGTGAACAGACGAGCTGCTGTTGAAGAACGGGAGTGCTGCAGGCACTGCCACTTAACCAAACGAACACCACACAGGAGTCAAACAACACCATGACAACGGTGCCAGTCCTAGGTCTGCATGCAGAGTTCTGCTGGCTGTCTTCTGAGGACTCACAAGCCCTGAAATCAACTTGCCAGTACTATCTCAAGACCTGAGAGGGGCAGGAAATGACCACTAGCAATGGAAGATCAGCTTCTGAAATGCAGATAATAAATGAAACTGCAGAAGAACAGCCAAGCTCCAAAGTAATCCAAGAGATGCAAAGAAGAACAGATAACCAGATATCATTTGCATTCTTAAAAAAAATCAGATTAATGGCTGCCACCAAATTCTCGTGAGACTGAGGAGAAATTGACATATTCAAACTGTTGGTACCAGTATAAGCTATTCACAACCCCTGGAAAGAAAAGTAAAGAAAATGGTCATGGGGCAGAGGGTATAGCTCAGTGGTAGAGTGTGTGCTTAGCATGCACAAGGTCCTGGGTTCAAAACCCAGTACCTCCGTTAAATAAATTATATAATTAATTAATTAATTAACTAACTAATTAATTAAAAATAAATTAAAAACTTAATTACTTCCTCCCCCTTCCTGCAAAAAAAAAGTGATCATAACCCCCCCATGTAGAAATTCCATTCCAAAAAAAATCTGAAGCAGGGAAATAGCTCCAAAGAAAAGCTACACAAACATGTCCCTTGTGGCATTATTTACAACAACAACCCAAAAAGGGAAGCCACCTCGATATCCAACTTAAGGAATTTCTTTACAAAAGATGTAGCCCTCACCTTAACTTCACCATAGCCATGCTAAATCCTATTTGTGAAGATTATACCAACATGTAACAAAATACCGTACCTAGGCAAAGCCAGAAAAAGAGCAGGGCAATGGAGTAAGAAGAGATTCTATGTTTGTAACATTTTTGTATAATGCTGCTGTGTTACCTTAAAGAAAATACTAGTAAGTCAGTTTAAGAAGTTTCTGTGTGTTGACTAACATACGTTGATATTAAATAAAAAGACAACTTAGACTGTTGACTCTGAGGAAACCAAGAGAAAACGGAAGGGCTACAGAAGCAGCCTGCTCTTTCAGATGGCTGCAGGCTATCTGTGGCTGGCAATGGGGACACACTTGTGGAGAGCTCTCACCTGCGGGGGCCGAGGCTTGTAGGGGGAGCTGCACTCCAGGTCAGCCAAGATACTCGTCAGTGAGTCGATCTCAGCATCCAGGCTGGAGCGTCTCTCCTCAAGGGTCTTGCCTCCAGGATTTCCCTGTTAGACGCAACACGGACATGTTAAAAAGGGAAATTTTCAGTTTCCATATCAGTCTGAGTTCAAATTTCTCAAGTCATACTGTGGCTGTGTCCAAGCTTTTCTGTAGTTCATTTTTTAAAAAATATTTTTAAATTTTATTTTATTTTTAGCTTCAAAAAAATCTCACTGATGAAGGCTGCAGTAGAACAATCGCATTTTGATAAACAAGAAAACTGAAATATATCAGGTGATTCTCCTAAAGTCATGCTCTTATTTAGAGGATATTTTCTTTGAAGAATATACAAGTTAAAGGAAATAGATGTCTCTTTTCCTGCACTCAAGGAACAGATCCAAATGGGGAGACACTGCAAATTCCATGTTCAGAAACCACCAAACAGAATGACGACATTTTAGTTGGAGCAGGAAAGGGCAAGGGTGAGAGCTTCCAGTTCAGAAAGAGGAAGCCGTGGGAGACCAGTGGACTAGGCGTGTCTGTATGACAGAGAGACGGCAAGCTCCAAGTGATGCCCCTGAAAGACGAGCTAGAATAAGGCTGCTCAGGGTCCTGGCCGACAGGCTGCAGAGGAAGCATGTGGCGGTGACCACTGACTATGAATTGGGGGAATCTACGGATTTCACATGCCACTGTCCCATGTTGTCAGGAACACCAACTTTCATCTACACTCAGCATCAACATGGAATGACCAGAGGGCAATGACACCACCACAAGGGCACTCCTAAGAAGAAGGAACATGCTTGGGAAAAGCAAGCCAACAGTGTGCCTAGAGCTTAAGGCAAGGAAATACACTGTGAAATACAAAGGAAATATTAAGGCAGCCCTAGAATTTGGAAGCAGGGTGAGTTAAAATCATATTTTAAGGTGACAATGTTATAATGATCTTGGACGTGTGTCTCTTATGGCTCCAGCAAGAAATCAAAGTGAATCTGCATTTAAGGCCCAACAGGGATGAAATGACGGGAGTTAGTGTAATCTAACCCGCCCTACCGACCTTGTCTCAGGAGGATAAATATCAGCACAGCGTCTGGAAGAGATTAGAAAGAGCCAAGAAACCAGAGTTTCCTCAGCAACAACAAAAACTAAGATACCCTGACAAGGCAGCACTGAAATCTCGCAATTCTCTAAGTGAATGCACCTTTTTAATGAGCACTCCGCACCAGGCAGTGACAGCGTAACAGCACTGCCTGTGGAGAACATGGAGGCCACTGGCTTCTTTTCCTGCCTCCCCTGCATCCTTAAACTAATTTAACTCTCTGTGAAAAGGCTCTGATGGGATCTCGTGTTCTGGTCAATCTCTTGAAAATTTAGCCAAATGAGTTAATCCGTCTGGACCTGATCCATCCCAGGCACATGGATAACATCACGGTCTGTGAAGCTGTAGCCCAGCCCCTCGGAGCCAAACCCAGAGACTGCTGCCTGGCCTAGAGCCCGTGGCATCCTTCCTCGTGAGCCCGCTTTAAGCAGGGTACCTTTTATCACATGACCTAAAACAATCTTCTCATCATTTTCTCATCCTGGATGCACCTGTATGACTCATCTAAGAAAACCTATCCCCTCACCCTGTTTTGCTTATTTTTCTCATAACATCTATCACCATCTACCATTATCTTTTATGTATATTTGTCTGTCTCTCATCAGTATCCCCAGGAGAATGTAAGCTTCATGAGGGCAAGAAACGCGACTGTTTCCCTCCTCGCTATTTTCTCAGAATCTTGCTCCCAATCCATGGAAATGTTCAATCAACAATTTGAGTAAATAAATGAATAAATAATAACAGACCCTGCAAGAGGTCCAGCCAGTAACCTTCTTCACTGAACTTGTGAGTAAAAGCAGCTGGAGGTACAACAGGATCAGTGGGTGTGAACAGAAGCAAAAGGCTCACGTGCATGAGAGTGTGTGTGTGTGTGCGCGCGCGCACACCTCTGTGTGTCTGTGTATTTCACACGGTATGGCCCAGACGTGAAGGTCGTCCTTGTGAAAACTGAGAGGCTTCTCTCAGCTCCCCTGCCATAGCCAGAAATGGGGAAACAATGAAATGACAGCCTGTCATGTTTTATCAGAGTCTGAATTTCCGGTCTGACCAAACGCTGTAAGGCCAGTGGGTCTTTGCCCAAGGACGAGGGAAGTTCAAAGAGCTAATCCCTCTGTCTTACCTGTACCCCACTGAGTATTAATGGCTATGAAATACTCTGGCATTAAGGAGAAATCCCTTAAAAATTTAAAATTCCTGGGAACATTCTGGCAATGGATTCTGGTACAAAGAAAAGTAGGGCTTAGGCAACTGAGAACTGTGTGAACTGGACTCTCTTATGCACAAATATAAAACATTATTACTAACATGAATTTGATCACTGTATTTCCATATACTCATAGACAGGACAAAACATTAGTAAGGGCAGTGGACTGGAGCCTGGTTAAATTCCTCCCTGGGCCAAATTCCCTCATCTATAAAAGTAGCAGAATATCACCTGCCCTATCTAAGCCAGAGGGATGTTACAAGATTCAGATAAGAAAATGGATGGGAAAATACTCCATAAATTGTAAAGTGCTATAATTATGATGATTTTCATAAATAGTGTTAATTATAGCAACCAGTAACTATAAATTAATATGAATAATATACCTATTGTTAATTATTCTTCTTAAGGGAAGCATCGTTCATTAAGTGTTCCCCTGGGGGATCCATAAAGAGACAGGATTTAATCAGGTCTTCAACATCTGTACTTTAGCAGACAGCACAGCAACTGCCCAAGCCCTAAGTACTGGATACCACGGAGAGTCCAAAGTCACAGAATCACCCTGAGCCATGCAATGAAACAAGTAATTATAGCGTACGACCAGCCTGTGCACGTACCACTTCGTTCTCCCTTCCCTGTGAGTCAGGACTACTCTCCATTTCTAATTTCTCACGTTAGGTTGATGCAATTGAACAAGTTCCAGCTTAAGGTTGTGAGATTTTGCACCCAAGATCGCCCCTTGCTGCCCTACCTGGCCTTCTAATAATGGCTTTGTTTCTACGTTTCCATCTCCTCTCCGGTTTAGGACAGACTTCCTTCTCACCACTGAGTCTCTATTTAATATCTCAGTTCAAATAACTAAAGTCCTGCCCGAGTCCTACCAGCCCTTCTCCTGGTACTTCATCTACCACCACAGCACCTTTAGATCCAGGAACTACTTTGCTCTTCTCAACGCTTTCCACTGTATACCAGAGGAGACAGTCCTCTAACCAGCAACAGAATCCTACACTTACAAAGTGTCTTCTCCTTAACTCCCTATCACTGAAGCCTTGCAGGTCACTTGATGGTAAAATGACCTGCCCAAGTCCAAGTAACAACAAGGGAAAGTGTCCTAACTCTTTGCCTAATCCTTTTTCTAAATACCACCCGATCACCCATAAAGCAGTCATTGTAATAATCTTTAGATTCTCACACTCTTCAACCATAACCAGAGAGATTCCATTGTCTGAGTCCAAGTTCTGCCAAAAACAAAGCCTAAGACAAAGACTTGTGTGCAGGCCACTGATTTGGGGAATGATTCCCCAGAAACAGTACTGAAGGACTGGACGAGTTAAACAGGGGACGAGGGAAAGTCAATTCAAAGGTGCTGAATTGAGCTGGTCACCAATATGGACAACCAGGGCTCCATTCTCCTGGGAGCCCTCTGAGGAGTCCCGTGAAATGTGCCTGAGATCTTCCCACCTAGGGAATGAGAGAACAGAGTATTTATTCTCTGGCTGTAGTTCTCCATTGGTTTAGAATCACCTACAGGGTCACAGACGCCCTCATACTTGCCCCAGGAAGCACAGTGCTAGCAGAAAAGTCCCAGGATGGAAAGTGAGAGAAGGGTTTTGCATCTGAGACAAGGTGCTGCCAGGTCCTCCCTCTCAGGGGTGGTTACTGTAGCAATGACCCGTGTCTCAAGGTGGGACGAGAGGATGACAGGTAGAGTACAGAGGGTGTCCAGGGACTGTGTACTTTTGCTAACAGCTATGAAGCTCGTGTGAATGAGCCATTCATTACATATTATTTTCTACAAGACAATTTCATTCATTCAATAAATATGTATATAATAAAAGCTCACCAAATCACAATTGAGGCTTATTATAATTTGGAAAATCATGATTCTCAGTGCCACTAGTAGAATTAAGGGATGATGTCTCCCCCACTGTAAATATGTAGGAATACCCTTAAAACAGAGCCCAGAATCAAAATGGACAGCATGCGATGCCGTATGCGTCACACTGCTAATCCACTCACTGCCAGGAGTACCAGTGCTGAGTCATGAAACAGCATTCATTTATATTGATGCATTTATTCACTCTTCACATCCAAACATAACAAATACAAATATATCTGCTTGTTTGTTATTGTAGTTTAACCACTTGCAAGAAGTTGCAGGAACTCCTCCTCTGTACACTTCAGCTGGCCTCTCCTAAGAACTCCTAATTTTTCAACACCATTATCACACCCAAGAAATTTACCATGGGTGCAGTTATCTAACATGCACGCATGCTCACGTCTCACCAGCAGTCCCAGGAATGTCCTTTCATCTATTGTTGGTAATTTCCATCCACAATCCAACCAAAGATCACAAATTGAGGTGACATGTCTTCTTAGTCTCTTATAATTTAGAACAGGCCCCAGCCTATTTCTTTCATGAAACTGACTTTTAAAAAGAATTCAGGCCAGGTGTCTTATAAAATGTGAACAATCTGGCTTTGTCTGATGGTTAGATTCAGATTACACCATCTTGGCAGGCAAAGTCGATGCGTGATGCCATTTCCTTCCCATTGTGTCACATCAGGAAGCTCATGATGCTGTCTGGCCATTTGGTGGTGACAACTTTGATGGCCTGGTTAAGGAGTGTTCGCCAGATTTCCCCATTGCACAAATGCCTCTTCTAAATCAATACATTATCGTGGGGTGACACTTTGAGGCTCTGCCAATATTCTCTGCTCATCATGAACACTTTTACCCAATGGTTTTATCATCCAGAGACAATCCTTGACTGAATGGATGACTACACTAGTGGTTGCAAAATGGTCAGAGCCACTCACAGGAACCAATAATGAGAGCTACCCTATAAGCATTCTTGTCAGAAAGAACTGGACAAAGAAGAGTCATTTATCAGATAAGCAGTGTCATCAGTGATGTCTTCAGGAGGAAGACATTATTGATGAATGGAACTAAATGGACCCCGCTTAGCATAAAAATTTACTTGTTAAGTATTCATTTCCATATTGAGGTAGGGAACAGGGCTAACTGCAAAGTCCTCTGTTATGAAAAAACATCAGGAACCTAATGATCAAATCAACATTGTTAAAGAGAGAGTTCTTGTTCAGGCTGTTAAAGAAAAACAAAGGATCAGAAGATGGTCTAGTTAATTAAGAACCATTCTCTGCCTGAGGAAGTTCACATCCTAGAATTAGAGCCAATACCCAGTGTCACACTCAAAACACACGTGGGCTGACCGAATCCTCAGCAGCCTCCAGAAGCTCTGAGGTGGCCCGGCCATCACACTGACACATCACAGAAGGGGGTTTGAGGGGCCAAGATCTGAGTGTGACTGCTCAAAAATATACCTGAGAAAGGAACCAATAATCAGAGAGAAAACTTGACGTTAGAGGTACTAAATTTGTGATATTTAAATTGTGCTTCACAAAGCTCACAGAGCTCCTCGGGGCAGACCCCATGTGTGACACCATGTGTGACATCTCCACCTCTGCTCAGGCCAGGAGTTCCCTGTGATTCATCAGAAAAAGGAAAGCTCCCCCGGACAGTTTAGGAATATAAAACTATCTCATCTGAAAGAGCCCTAGGGGGCTAGGAGTGCAAAACAGTGTATTCTTTTCACATGCAATTTTGATGTTCTTTTCAGTAGTACTGTCTGAGTATTAGTGAGAAAGCAGGAATTTTGCTTCATTTTTGTTTTCATTTATGGTCAGTAAAGTTCATTATTCCCTTATTTCTAATAACAATGTTAAAAAGAAAACGGTGATAACAAAAGGGCTACGAGAAAACTGTATCATCTCTGAGCAACAAAACTAAGTGTCTATCGTTCATCTATCATCCTTCTATCTTTGATGAGCTTGAGAATATAATCAGTGAATTTCTTTGTGATCATTTTTATTAAATTTTCCCCCCAAAGCACCTCTAACCAAAAAAGGAAGGAAAAAAAAAAGATAATGGTAGAGGGTCTGGAGTCAGACTGGAAAGGTTTGAAACCTGGACCTGCCGCTTGCCAGTTTTGGGACCTTCAGCAATCGGCCTGAGCTCTCTGGGTCTCAGTTTGTCACACAGCTGTTGCCAGGACTGAATGAGTTCATACAAGTCAAGTACTGTTCACATCTTATGCACTCAATAAACAACAGCTACTCAATTATTACCTTGATCACAGTCTCAAAATAAATATTTTGGCTAACATGGTCAGTCAGCTGAGTATGTGACTTTAAAAAGAATTTGACTCAACGTAAAAATCACCAGCCAGGGCCTTCAGTTAGCTGGGTGCCCCTGTGCTTCTTAACACATGATGGTGCTAGGAATTAACTGTGAAGAACATGTTCCTAGATCAGTGGTTCTCAGACTTCAGCCTGTACAGAACCACCTGGAAAGCTGGCTAAAGCACAGAGTACTGGATCCCACCCCAGAGTGTCTGATTCTGTGTATCTTGGGTGAGGCCCAAGAACTTACATTTCTAACAAGTTCCCAAGTGATGTTGATGGCGCTGGGCTGAGGACCACACTTTGAGAACCACTGCTCTAAGGACGTTTCTAACACAACGAACATTTAAAAGGGTGAGAGTATGTGCTCTACATGGCTCAGAAAGCCATAAAAATGCCGACAGGCAATTCATATAATGGGTAAGAGAGATCTGGACAAAAATAAAATGGAAACTAGCATTGTTTCTTAATCTAATCCCCCATGCTAAATAATACGAGCACCCTTATTCCAGCAATGTTGAGTTAGACAGGCAGCATTCAGTAGTGAGACTACACAAAACATGACCAATTTTATCTAAAAGAAATGTCACTTTATTGAAAGAGACCCAAAATGTTGGAAAAGAAAAAAAATGCTGTAGTTCACGGTTGTACACTCTTCTTCCCAGTCACTTAGTTGAAGGACATACCTTTTCAAAAACCCCTCTATCTTATCATACGTACTCTCCTCCGTGAAGACATCACTGATGCCCCTGCTTATCTGATAAATGACTCTTCTTTGTCCAGTTCTCTCCGACAGCACTGCTCATAGGGCAGCTCCCACTGCTGGTTCCTGTGAGTGGCTCTTCTCCCAAGCTGCTCCGTGAAATCGTTTGTGCTAAGCAGCAAACAGCCTGCGGAAGGCACGATCCTCAGCCTTGAGGAAGTTACAATCCACTGGCTAACATGACTCTCACATCTGCCTAGTGATATCAGATACATTATGTTCTTTGAGAGTCTTTGTAAAACCACGTGGAGGAGACAGAGATTTAAGAAGCTTATTATCCAACGGCTGACAGAAATATAATTCGACTTTTCTAACATACAAAAGCCAGGCGAAAACTCAAGTCTCATTATTATCTACCCCACAGGTTAAGGACAGTGAGAAAAGGTGCCACAAAAAGCCATCTTTGGAGCAAGCAATATAACACTCAAAATAGGGACAACATTTTCACAATTTAAAGCAGAATAATAGCTTGGCAACCGAGAGCCTGGCGATGAATAAGCAGAAAGCAGCGACAGGAGACAAAGTGTTGTCATGGTCCTAGTACACTTGAAGTGAAAAGCACCCCGGGAGAGCGTCAACACTGGGCTCGCTACACGCCTCGATGTTTTCTCTCTTAGTCCCTATCATCCCACCCTCTTCAGTGTTAGCGCACTCACCCAAAGTGGGTAATACTTGGTCAGCCTCCATCTCTTTAAAGGAAACAGTCCTGTCCCAGCCCTGCTGCCAAGAGCCATGAGACTCCTCTTCAAAACACTGTGACACGTAGAAGCAAGGCTGGACAGCCTGTCCACAAACAGGCTGGTGAACCAAAATGTGGCCTGTGACAGAAAGACAAGCTAGGCTAATAAACCTCCTTCCCTATAAATGTGAACTAACAAGCAGCAGGTGCCAAACCTGCCATGGGGACGATGAGAAACCAAAAGGGCCATGTTCATGGCCAATAATCAGAACATGCAAGAAGATGCAACTATTGGAGAGAGGAAAATAATGGACATGTAAATAACAGAAAAGCAAAGGACCAGAGAGGGAGGAGAAGGAGGGAGAGAGAAAAGGGAGAATGCAAAGGAGAGAGAGATGGCCCCATCCCTGAGCCTTCTGGTGCCAGGTCTCAGCCACGGATCCTCAAGATAAACTCTTTTATATACAGACACCCCAAGGGGCCTCTGCGCCATAGTCAGCCTTACTGAAGCAGCCAGCACAAGACCCTTCCATCCACAGGGATGACAGTGGGAGGCCAGGTCTACTTGTGACGCCGTCACTTTTCCTTTCTGAAACCCAACTTTTACCTCTGTAAAATGAGGGGTACAAACCTTCCAGGTCCTTTTTTATTTTTTATAGCTCTCATATTGCATGACTCTATAATGACATTTCACAGCTTGTCAGCCATTATCTTTGTTGCCTACTGGCAACCAGACCCAAACTCAGCAGAGTGAGGCCCACGCAGAGTTTAAGCCAACTCAGATTAAGTAAGAACAGAGGCATGGCTAAAGCGGTCTGTGTTTGGGAACACACAGGCAGCCCCTTTGTTCAGTGCTCTCTTTAGATAAGAAAGCAAAATATACACACACACACACCCCCACAAATTAGGAAAAAAAAAACTTCACTTTTCATTGTATTGATCTACTCATTGAATTACTTTTACTGAATTCAAATCTTTACAAAATAAAAATAATATTGATAATGTACTCTTAAAGTAATCCCTTACAATTAAAATAGAGGTTACTTTGTATGAGAATAGCTATATAATAAGATGGAAAAATACACACAGTATCTATCTATCCATCAATAAAATAAGAACCATAAAAATAACCACAATAAGATTAATTATTTGACAGTAAAAGAGACATTGGGCACGCCTTTTTTAAGTAACAGAACCCCACGGCAAAAATGAAGTCATACACGGAACCCCATTATTTAAAACGGATTAAAAAACAGCTGCTCTGGTTCAAGTACAAGCAAGGAAGCACAGGGTTCAACCCACTGGGGTTTCCCTTGGCCTCCAGTCACGCCTCCTGAAGCACTTCCGTGAAAGGTGGCTGGAAGATCACTGCTGCAGACTTTCTGGGCGAGCTACAGATGAAGAAGCAGCATCCTCAAAATGAGCCGCCCTGCCAGTCAGTCCACGTTCACAGCTCAGCAAGCACTCTGCCAGGCTGCCCCGTCTGCACTCTGCATGCCTGTGTGCATGTAAGAAGCAGGGACACCCGCCTGGAACAACTATACACGTATCCATAGAATCACACGGTGCTCCTGGTCCCAGGGGCGCGGCGCCTCACACAATCAACACAGAGTAATACCAGCAGAAGTTCGAAAAGGTAGCAAAAGAACGAGTTTGGTTTTCCACGAAGGAAACAACACTTGGGAGCGGGGAGGGAGGAGAAGAACCGTAACTGTTTGAACCTATGGAACAGCGAGAATGGCGGCGCCGTCTTCGGGCCGCACGGCAGCGTGCGGTAGAAGACAGACCGTGCCGGGTACTCTTGCTGTTGATTTTCTCTCAAAACCTCAGGGAAGACAGTTTTTTACTTTGCATTCTGATAACCCAGGACCAGTGAATTGGGGCACGATAAGTTCCAGAAAGCCCTTTCTCACACTCGCCAATAATGCAATAGAAATAACCAGAAGCAGACGTTCAAATACTTAGACATTTGATATTAACTTTATATATTGGCTTATTATCCTCACCCGTTTTCCCTTGAATCCTTTCATGACCCCTCAAAATGCTGCCAAAGTGGAAAACCAAGGAAAGTGTTCAGTTCCCAAGTCAAGGATTCCATGTCTGGCAGCCAAAGCTATAAAACAAAAGGCCATGTCATCGAAGTGGGTAAGGGGTAAGAAGTTCCTCTAAGCTCCTGTGGATCTGATTCTACGGGCTAAGCACCATCCACCACGACTTACAGACCAAAGATGTTTGGGAAAGTGTGAATAGATTATAGATGAACAGCACAGAAAAGGTAACTCAGTCTCATGAAATATTAGAACTGAAGGGGACTTTAAGCAGTTATTCCAATATTTCTATTTAACCATAATAAAATCCCCCTCAGAGAACTGATTCAGGTGTCTGGGACAGTGAAGGGACTGAAATAGGTCTAAAATCTGAACACTTTATACTCTGAAACATCTCCAAAGCAATCTCTCATATACTACTTCAATTGTTCTTCTTAAGAACCTATGAAATGAGCAGGAAGTTACTCTCGCCCCATCTTCCAGATGAGGAAACTCGGTGTAAGAGAGGAGCACAGGCGCTGTCTGAGGGTCTCCAGTCTCACTAATGGGACACGGTCAACAAAACTAAAGACGGGGAAGAGCCCATCCTCCAGCAGGCTGAGGGTGCAGTACTGGCACACAGGTGCAAACCAGCAATACGGAAATTCCTAGAAGAGAGACGTCAGAACGGATGGGGACACTTGGGTCCGTAGATACTGGGGGTGGGAAGAACCTTAGCTAGCACCTGTTATGACACCATAATCGTACCAAAGAAGGAAACAGAGGACCAGAAAGCATAAGTGCTTTACTCTGGTGAAACAACCAGGTGATCAGGATGGGACAGGGAGACCTGAATCAGTGCTTGCTGGTCCCAGTCGTCCCACTCAAAGCTCACTGTCAAGCAAAAGAAGACAGCATTGTAGTTCTCCTAAGAAACTCACAAGTGCCCTGATGTCAGAAGATGACTGAATATTTACAAACGTTGACCCAGAAAAGTGACCTATTACCTACCCAGCCCAACCACAGAATTCCTTTTAGTGAGCAGGGAGCTGAATGTGTTGGCAAGGAGAGTAGAGAAGAAATAAACTAGGCATTTTGTCCTGGTTCTGCCTTAATTCAGTAGGGCGACCCCGGGCAAATCGCTTTCCCTTTCTCAGCTGTTTTCTCAATGACAAGATGGTGGGTTCAGACTCAATCTTTGTGTTTCCTTTTAGTTTAGAAGTTCTGTTATTCTAACACATTCACATAAATACAATCTACCTAACATTATAAGGCGTTTACAGCTTTTCATTGTTGCTGTTGATATTTTTTTTCACTTATCACCACTTACTAGAACGAAATTACCCTGTTTCTATTTAGTTTAAGTGTACTTTGATAGTTGAAAATACAGAAGATATAGCGTCGATGCTAACACAATAGGATTTGAAACACCCATTTCAAAAATGGAGTTACTGATAACTGTTAAGAGCAGAAACGGCATTGTCGTCAGAGTCACTAGCTGACTAATAGAAATAGAAAAAGACGGGTGAGAGTGACACCAACCCAGCAAGCAGACAGTAGAGGAAAAGACAAAATAGATATTCTGTCTCATCTCAAAGGCTAACAGTGAAAGATGGGAGGGGTGGCAATCACCTAAAATGGCAGGAATTATATTTTCTAACAATAAAAGATGCATCAGTTCCCTAATACTCATTCCAGATGTGTTCCCCATTTTCTCCTGGTCAAGCTTTCTGTTCCCAGACGGCTCTGGGCAATATCCTATGAACCAGCAGCACTGCGGACCAGCCACCCCGTCCACTGCGCGCAGCCTGGGCTCAGCTCCTGCCACTAGCAACAGACGACTGCCTCAGCTTAGAAGAGCACTTTCGTGCAAATGATCTCGTTGGATTCTCCCAGCAATGCTACACATTAGTAGAGATTATTCTTATTTTACAAAAGAGGATACCAACAGTCAGAGAAAAAGAGACTTTTCCATGTCGCTCAGGTAGAAAGGGAAGCATTAGAATTTGGGACTCAAACATTTCGCTTCAAAGCTCTAACTCTTGCACTTTCCATGACACTGGGCTGGAAATGCAAAAGGGGCAAGGTCGTCTTTTCAAGCATCAAAGGGAGTTTATGGGGGCCTGTTAGGTTACCACGAAGTAGGTCATGGCTCCAGCTACAGCTAAGAGTCAAGCTCCAACCCTCTCTTTCTCCTTCTACTTCCCCATTTAGCACAGTTTTCACTCACTTTTCCATAAGTACATATCAAATATTCAGTGTACACTGATATAAAGGATAGGAATTATTTTTTTTTAAAAAGGAAAATCATTGGTTCTCTGTCCTTCAGGTACTTACAATTGCATTATAGGGGTTAGTCTGTCCACAAATAACCACATTATAGGGCTGAATAAAGTCAAGTAAGTACACAAAACACAAGACGCTAGAGCAAAAAAAAAAAAATAGAGAAATCAGAGAGTACTACATGGATGCAATGAGAATTGAGATTTTGGATGGAGAAAAATTATTTACCATGCGAGCACGAAAATACAGGAGGAACACCGCGACGTGCACTAACACTTGGCAAATACAAGTGCTCTTTCAGGTAGAAACAGAGGAAGGTCAGGCTCAGAGGGTCAGCTGTGGTCAGATTATGCAGGTGTGCAAACCTGAGGCATAGAAGGAGCTTGGCAGGTATCCAGGGTACAGATATCCAAAGGATAAACACGGTCCTCAAGACAAAAGGAGAGAGTGGGCAGGGTAATTATACCTTGGGACCTAGTGCTGAGGTGGGAACAGACACATGGCATGAATTACACATATTTTAGGCCGTGCACAGACAACTTACATTAGTGACACTCCCAGGAGGAGTTCCTATTTTTACAGAAAGGTCACCACTGATAAAGAGAAAGTACAGAATCACAGCAGAAAGTTGATTTCACCTTAATGGGGAATGAATGGGAGATCTACAGGACAACAAACATTTCTACCTTCGACCTCGGGACTACAAATTAATAGACTGCTGCAAAAAGACTGTCATGTCTCCAGGTAGAGGGTGAAGAAGCCAAAGGAAGCAAAAGATGGTGCTACCTCAAGCCTCCCTGTTCTCATTTCCAATTAAAAAGCTTCCCTCTATTCCAGAATTCTGCTCATGCCTCTTTTCGGGCTTTCCTGAGAAATGTTTCCTTTTCATAGGCTATTCAAAGTCAAGCAATATTTACTGGCTACTATTTACTTAGCAACAGTTCAATACCTAGTCTATATTAAAGAACCAGGACAAATAACCAAGAAATAATGAAAATCCACATGTGCCGTTTCTGCCATTCCTGCCGTCCTCATCCTTACTCCACCCTGAGCTTTTTCTTTTATGACACATTCCACTTAAACACTTCTAGAAGTCCTGTCTTCATCTGTTGTTCAAAGTGGAATCTGGGCCCCATCTGGATTTAAATCACAAAAACTGAAAGCAATGAGATATCTCACCGAGTCATATCCCCTCTCAGCTTTAGCGCCCACTGTGAAATAGAGGAATAATAATTCAAACCCCACAGGGACACTTTGAAAACCACTTGAGAACCGCGTGTCCTACAGAATGCTAAGAACACAGTAGGTCTTCTGTGAGTGTTGGCTCATAGGGTGTTCTGTAAATGAGAGGACTGCAAGATTATACTGGGTGAGTTCTAAGAGCCCTAAATAATTAGGCCTCAATTTAATAAGATATTAAATTAAAAAGTCCTGATCTCAGAGTGACCCTAGATTTTGGTGGCGAAAGACAGATCCTATAAGAAGGAAAAGGCTAAGATTTTAAAGGGAAGTTGAGCCTCCTCTGAGGACAGAAGCAGCTCAGACACCCATTAAACGGGAAAATTCTCTAAAACCTCTTCCAGGTTTATCAGACCTGAACCTCTGGGCGTGAGCCTAGCAACCTGCATTTAACAAGCCCTTTGCCCTCCCCCTCCAATTCTTTCCCACACTCGATTTCAAATCCGCTGGCCTAGAATTTGGTTATCAAGTGCTAGTGCAAGTGCTAACAGTACCTGGCGCGATTTAATTAAAGTCCTGCAACTCTGCACACCTTGAGGGAGCACTCTTTACTGATGTATTCTGACCCAGTTCCCGGGAACAGGGAAAAGACTTCGCTCTCATCCCACAGTTCTGTGTTCTCATCCCCGGTGCCAGCAAACACCATCCCCTTCACTCCTCCTCATCTGTGGAAACAGCAACAGCGTTTACCACCTCGAAGGGGTGCTGTGAGTTTCCATTTACTGGTGTTTATAGAGTCTTCTGAGTGTTCTCATAAATCAACTACAAGTTGGCATTATTCACAGCACCCTGTTGGAGCTTAATACATATTCAATTAAAAACCAATGACAACAATGCAGCGACACCCACAAATTAGCATGCATTACAGCATGGACTCCGCTCACCCCGGCAGCACCGCTTTAGCTCAGCAGCAGGTTATGTTCCCTCGCATTAAGGCAGGCCAGTCTCTGCTCAGGGGTATCAACATTTTCTCCAATCAAGTTCACACTACACTTGCCATGGAGTTCTGATTTCTCAGAGGAACTTTCTGCTTGGCAAACACTAGGACAGGAAGCAAATCTCTCTTTCCTGAATAAAATCAGGATCCTGCAAAGCACCTTGGACTCCTCCATTTCCCATCGCCCCCTCTTCCCACATCGCCTTGGATTCCAGCTCCCCCTCGCCATGGCCATGGCCATCGCCCCAGTTCAGGCTCTGATCTGCCTCGTTAGACTCCTGCAGTCGACTCCAAACCATTCTACTGTTGCCACCTCTGACCAGTCAAGGCTTGCTGTACTATAGAAATCCATCTAAACAGAGGTCAGATAATTTTATCCTCCTTCATAAGGTTGCTTATTATCCCCTACTGATAACCAATAGATCTTCACCTTAGGAAAACCCCCAAACTGTCATGTGAAGGACTAAAGAGAAGTAATTCATTTGTTTGAACTCAGGGAGTTGCTGTAAGGCACTCAGGGAAAGAAAGAGAGCAGAGAGAGACACTCAGGTAGAAGGAACAGTTTACGCAAGGGCTGTAACAGTGTGTCTCTTTATGTAGTTCAGGGTCCAGCTTTCTCCAGGGAGCGACATCTGGTAGCCGACCAAGACGCCACGGATGGCGAGTGTCCCTCTCCCTCCCCTGCCTTCTCTGCCGTCTCCCTCAGGCACCAGAGTACATCTTGCTGTACTGGGTTTTGCTGACTCGAGTCTCCTCCTCTGCATGAGCCTTTGACATGCATAGTTGAGGTTGAGGAATCTGTGCCTAGTGGGTTTGAGGTTTCATCAAGAGAAAAAAGAAGGAACTTATGTGATTTCACTGAGTAACTATTTTTACTACAAAAAATTCCCGTATTTATTTTTTTCCTTTTTGGAAATGGCACTAAGGAAACGCATGCCAGACTGCCATGAGCAGGGCTGTACTTTCCAAACAGTAGCAAGGACTAAAAATAGAAAAGCTTGATTTGCTCAAGATGTATATAACTTCCTCTCCAGTTTCCTTTCCCCACAACGCCGAGCTAGTGCACAGTGGCGTACATGTTGGACCCCTTGCATGTTTACATCAGCAGCAAAAGCAGCAAAAGGGTGATAAGCCCATGGACAGCACAAACTCCATAGATGTTTCTATTGAATTCTTTAATTGCCAAGACAAAGAATGAATCAATCAATCCACAAATTTCAACCAAATATTCCTCAATGAGGAAAAAAAAACCCTATGGATTATACAGGAATGTGAGCTATAATCCAGCCTTCAGACTGGATTCAGTTTCTAAAATGGGGTAAACAAGAGGATAATAGAATAATAGAAAGCATTCAAACCGGGGAGTTCAGAAACCTCCAGTCAGGGTTGGAGCCAGCTCTCCCACTAAGTACTGTGTCACATTGAGCAGTTGACTTAAGAAATCTGGGCCCCCATTTCCTCATCACAGGAAAGGTGAGCTGGACTATGATCCTTTCAAAGCTGAGGCTCTATGCTTTTTGATGTTAAGTGACTCCTACAGGTCTCCTCCATGTCATGTTTTGATTCTGGCTTTACAACATACAGTTTAGAGGCACATGCTCAATTACACAAAAAGGCACGTATTCAGTGGAAGGAAAATGAAGCGTGACTGATTGATTTATCCATTAACTGACTCACTGCAGCCTTTACTATGAACCAGATACTACTACATACTTTATACTCTTTATCTTAATTAATCCTCAAAATAACTTTCTAAGCCATCATTCCTAGTTTGCATGTAAAGATGGGTAATACCACTGGTAATCAGTAGAGCAGGGCTTCCTGGCACTAAGCCTCAGGTTCACGCAACGACACCACACCACCCAGACATCAGAGTCAGGATGCAAAGAACGGAGAGATCGGGATGAGACGGCAGTGTCAAAAGGTATGATTAGGCTTTTAAAAAATGGAAGAATTTCTGATCAGCTGAGAGATGAGGATGCTTCAGGCAGCAAGGAAGACACGGGACGCTGACAATGAGGACATCAGCCTCACGAGAGCAAACACGGAAAGAGCACAGTGGGGGATAAGGTGTACTTTAAAGAATGAGGTAGGTCATGAAGTACTCAGAAAATCAACCAAGAGAGGGAAACGTGGAAATAACATTTTTGGAAGACTAATTGCTTGGGGAAATGCAGCTAAAAGGGGGTGGAAGTTGGGGGGCAGCACAGAGCAATGAGTCTATTGCGAGATGGGAAAAGAATGAGCCAGGACATCAAACTGGAAAATGACGAGACTCGAGCAAACCTGAGAGTCACTGAACCAAAAAATATAAGCTGTTGGTAACATACATTTAGACATATCAACAAGGACCACAGAGTTTAGAACTGGGGAGACAAGGAGATGTGGTGGTACCTCTAACTGGGAGAAGACAATGAGTAAAATGTGTGCGCAAGTTGAATGTGATGAATGTGAAGGCTTTTCCTGTGGAAAGACTTTCTAGGGATAAACGGCACAATCTTCATCAAAGGAAGACACAGTGCCAGGAGTCCTAACCAGTTCTAGTCATTAGACAGATACCAGAGTTGACGTTGTAAGAGTTGTGAATTCTACTGAGAGAAGATAGAAAGTCAGAAGGGAGAGCACTGAGTGGGCACCTAAAAAATGAGGGGCAGAAGCAAAGAAGGGGGTTCTGAGAGAGAGAAGGAATAGCTGCAGATCTAGGAACTAGGAAGTTCTTTTTAATGAAAATCAAAGGAGGAAGCAAGGAGGTTGAAATCCTCAAGAGTGTTCCTTACCTGAAAAAGGAAGAAGAATGTGTCAGAAAAATAACAGTCACTGGGGAACAGAGCGGGTGGCAGACAGGTACAAAAGCCATTTCAGTAGAGTTGCAACAAGTTCATGGTAGGTCACTGACTCAAATCCCTGGTTACGGAGAAAAACATGGTGGAGGTGGGGGGAAGGAGGAGCGCCTTAGGTACTGAATCTGTAACTATGGGAATACTTCTCTGTAGTAGCTGCCATGGCCCCAAACTAGTTTCTATCCCCACTGGGTCAGAAGAGAATTACTGAAGTGACACTGTATGACTTTCAATGAGCTGAACGGAAATGAAAACAACGCAACATTCCAACTTACAAAATGGCTTGATGTAGAATGATAGTAAAAATGATGAAGTCTCCTGGACGTGCACAGTGAAATTCTCTTCTGGTCGCTGTATTTTTTACGTAATTATTTAATCATCTCTTCATGAGACACCTCAGTCTGAGCCAGACAATTACTCTGTGAAGTTCTGAGACTCTTACGTGCACATATCATAGTAAGCTATGGCTGAATCCATACGTCTCAGTTCTCGGGACAGTTTGCCATTCTCTTTGTGAGACAAGTCAGTCATCAACTATACCATTTAAGGTATGCAGTTATTCATGGCTTCAAATATATAATTTCCGTAGAAAGAATTAAAGTTCAAGGATGTTAAAATAATATTATAAAAATATACATATTTTAAGGTAAATCCTTTACTTTCTAATTTAGAAAGTACTATCAAAGGGTTAATGTTCATCTGAGTGTCAAAAAATCCTCCTGGAGAATGTCATTCTAAGTGAAGTAAGCCAGAAAGAGAAAGAAAAATACCATATGAGATCATTCAGATATGGAATCTAAAAAACAAAAACAAACAAACAAAAAAAAGCGTAAATAAAAAACAGAAATAGATTCACAGACATAGAATACAAACTTGTGGTTACCAAGGGGGCAGAGGGTGGGAAGGGATAGATGGGATTTCAAAATTGTAGAATACATAAACAAGATTATACTGTATAGCACAGGGAAATATACACAAAGTCTTATGGTAGCTCAAAGAGAAAAAAAATGTAACAATCAATATATATGTGTTCATGTATAACTGAAAAATTCTGCTGAACACTGGAATTTGACACAACATTGTAAAATGATTATAAATCAATAAAAAATGTTTTAAAAAATCCCAAAAGATGAAAGAAATAGAAATATTATACTAGATCTAGGACTGGAAAAATTGAGAGATTTGGCTCTTAGGAATGATCTGCTCCAAATCACATATCATCTAGTTGTGTCATTTACAGTTGAAGAAAAAAAAAAAAGGTGACTGTAGGACGGGCACATACTCTTTTAAGCGCTAAAGGGAATGAAACAAACTATGGGGAAAGAAGGGATGTCAGAGCTCCTGCTATGTCTCTCTCTCTCTCTCTTTTTTTTTGGCGGGGGGGTAGGTGGGCAGTGCAAGTGAGTGGGAGGCTCTCATGAACCAAACCCTTTACCTCCAAAGATAACAGCAAAATTATATTTCTTACAACTTAAATCCTCTCTCTTATGTTAGTTCATCCCCCATTAAAAAAAAAAAAAAACTGCCACAGAAACATTTTTTATTCCAGGTGCCACCAATTTTACTTTCTTCTACAGTAACACAAGTTGATAACGTTACTTAGGTTAATTGATAAGATAAATATAAAAACAAACAAACAAAAGTTTGGAAATAACTCCGTTTTAAAGATCTACAAATAGCTTTCCTATATTTTAATGTCAAAGTACATTCTTCCAATCTGTAAAGCTACAGACAATTTTAAAAAGGCTGAAGGCTATAGAGGATTCTACAACAGAAGTCATAAGAGCATGGGCTACTGATTAATGAAACTACTTGGAGAGGAAGATGACAACTGGTGTTGTGTGTCCTTCACTGGAAAACAACATAAAGGAAGAGTAACAATCAAGCAACGATGACAAAAGAGAAAGAAATGGACTGGCATGACTCAGAGTAACGCAGGGTGTCATCGCCACCAAGGACACTTAACACCATGAAAACTGGGAGTATCACCTAACGTCTCTGAGCCCCAGTCCTTTCACTTGCACAGGGTAGAGAATTATCCCTACCTTTCCTCTTTATAAGTTACTCAAAGGCTCAAGTGAGATAAAGTATATGAAAGTCTTTCATTTAAACAAAGAAAGAAGAAAACTCAACATCGATTTTGGAATTGGAAATGTACAGGGCAGGAGTCTTGGACAGGTCAAACTCACAGAAGTTAATGATAAAATAATGGTAATAATAGCTTCACCCCTTAAGGATTCATATAAGTATTGCCTGCAACAAGATACTTTCAGTTTTAAATACGTGACTTTTGAGTGGATCAACTCAAATCAGTAATGCACAGAAAACTTCCCTAAAACATTAGAGTTTCAAAAATAAAATATGACTTAATTAATGCCCTAGGTTTTCGGTTTTGGCATCCTTCATTACCACTTTTACCCCTTCTTTCAGATAAAGTTGTTTTGTGCCTATATTGAGTGGATTATGTAAATTACAAAGGATTTGTGAGCCCAATAGGGCTTCCTTACCAAATGCATGGATAAGAAGTACATGGTACAACCGTGAGGGGATCGTCAGAGAACATGCCTGAGGCGGAGATGGAAGATGCGCTTGTTTCCACCAAAGAAGTACAAAGAAAGCTACCTCGGTGGCCCCTGGCCACTAGCCATGAACACATATTGTTGAGGACTTTGGCTGCTTCTTGAGAATTTAAAGATGATCTGCCTTCTCTCGTTTATAAGGGAATTGATACGAAGCCAAGAGGCTTAAAGTCCCCAAAATGCATTTTGTTTTGCTTTTTTATCCATTTAAAAATAAATCACTGCTTCCATGACACTTGTGCAATCTAAACAAGTCGCCTCAATGCTTTGAGCCTTAATATTTTTTGTATTTGTTAAATGTGTGCTATACTTACTTGAGAAGATCAAATTTGGTAATACAAAGTGTTCTGCAGTTTGTAAGTAACTACGGAATTATAAAGAGCTAATATTTTATTACCAAGGCACTGAATTTTAGAGCCATAAGAGATCTAAAAATTATTTAATTCTATCATTCATTTTGCAGAAAGAGTTCGTGGAAGTATTTCTTTGATAAAACGCCTTAAAATCTCCACACATGTAAGAGCAAGGGATGGCATCATCAGTGAAACGTGGGGAGGTGGGGTACGAAGCAGCGATCAGCCAGCCAAGGACAGTCTAACCGTAGTAGCATCAACAGCAAACATGTACTAAGCCCCAGGCCGTGTCAGGGACATACAATATTCTCTGTGTAACCTCACAACAACCCAAAGAGGTAAGAATAGTAATTATTCTCATTTTACAGACAAGCAAACAGGGGCATGAAAAGGTTAAATAACATGGGCATGGTCTCGTAGCTAGTGAGTGGGGAAGCCACGTGTGAACTCGGGAAGTCTGGATCAGCACTTAACAGTGTTTGTCATCATTCTGTGCTGTCCTTGAGGTTTTACTTGGCCCAGATGATGCAATCAGGGAGGGCTTTTCTGTGGTGGTGCCCTCAAGGGCAGCAGGTTGAGCCTGAGATAAATAGCAAAGGGTAGCAATATCTAAGCTGACTTCAAGCTGCCACAGCAAAAAAAGTAAGGGGTTGGGGAGCCTCTTCGAAAAGCAAGTTTGGGGTCTATAATAAAAGCCAGACAGAACAGCAGTGAAATCACATAATGAGTTCATCCTTTCTAATAAAAGATACTTTGCCACATTCCCTGACACTCCTGGTGACAGTCATCAAAAGGCATGAATGGGGAAATAGAGAGGGAGGAAAAAGCTGGAGAACTCAGCAGAGACCACCCCACAGAAGGGCTGGCCACAGCCTACTGCTGCCCTCACTGGGCCTATACGCGGGGCACGTAAAATAGGGGCTTTACTACCTGCCAGTGGGTCTTCATAACTAATAAACAGCCTTGACACTTGTTCAGCTCTTGGCTTGTGTATCTAAGGGAAACCATTCCCTGGCCTGCCTCCCCTAGTTACACACACAGGCGAAGACCAGATGCACATACCCTATGGCAGCTCTGGTATTTAAAGGACTATATGTTCCTGACCTAGATAAAAGATAAAGTTTGGAGTGCAAGCTAGCTAGGTCTACCAGAACAAATCCAGAGCCACCCAGAGGCACATTTTCTCCCTAAGTTCAGAAGTATATAGGATTTATAAGTCGAGAGTACACCATCACCACAAAAATTAAAAATAAAAAAAGAAAGAAAGCCATAGGGGTTCTTCCATATAGTAAAACTACTGAAAAAGAATACCATTGTGAAGGATGGAGAGAAAATCTAAAACCATGAAACAGGAGTTCCATCAGGAAGAAAAGGCAAATGAAAAATTAGAATACATTTTCCCAACACCACAAAAAAATTCCCCTTAGCTAAATAAAAGTTAACTCTGATCAGTCACAAACTAAAAAATTAAAGTAAATTTTAAAAATATTTTCAACCACCCAAAAAAGTGTGTGTATGGTTGAGGGGGAGGGCCTCTCAATTTAGAAGAAACCAGATCTTCAACACCAGAAAACCCCCTCCTGGCTTCCAAATGTTTACCTTTCTGCAAAGCTGGCCCACCAAGACCCTTTTCTCTTCAAAAGGAAATCTTGGCACCTAGAAGGTTGGGCTGACAGGATTACAACGACTCGTTTAATGAGCAGCGTGATTGAACCACGCAGGGGACCCTGAGGAGTTTTCTCGAAAGGACTAGGTTTGTTGTTTGCATTTTGTTGTGTTGTGTGCTTCCACCATCCTTTATTTTGACCTCACAGAATGCTGAGTAGAATTACCAGAGTGAGAGTGAGGGAAACTGCACTGAGAAACAGAGTAGTAAAATTGCTGAATCCCACAAATAAAGATTACAGACCAAATAAGAAAAAGTTTCTAAATTGGAAAAAGAATCAGACTGGCATCAGATTTCTGATCTGCAACACTAAAGACTAAATGATGCTCAGTGATAATATAGAAATCTTTGTTGATATTGATTGAGGCTAGGGAAATTTGACCCTTGAATTCTACTTGCAGCCAAACTTTCACCTAAAAAAAGTCATTTTCAGATCCACAAGGGCTCAGAAAATATATCACCCATGTAGCCTTTCTTTAAAAAATTATTTAATAAAGTACTACTATAGGAGGAAGAAAAAAAAACAGAAGAAAATCAGGATAATAAATTCAAAAAAAAAAAAAGAAACAGCAAACAAGAAAGGATGCAATAAACAAATGACCACTATAGTTTATTAATAATGTGGTGGTACAATTTAATGTGAGAGATGACTCTTTAAAAAGAGGTGTTACAAAGTTCAAAATATTTCAACACATTCTCCAAACTGTGTTAATAATACTTTGAATGAAGCAGGGAGAAGAGTGCTCCAACTTGATATGGAAAATATACTGGAGGTGGAGTTACATATGCACATATCATAAATTTTCCTTGATAGAGAAACATGTTTGAAACTAGGTAATCCATACCATTTGATTTACTTAGCACTAGAAAAAAACATGAATTACTTTTTAGACATAGGAAAAAACAAATGTATTTCAGTTTTGAAGGAATGATGAAGATTCTTGACGGGGCAGACAAAATGGGATACAAATTCTCACTCACTCAGAAAGAACCAACTGAAGTTTCACTTAACTTTGGGCAAAGAAACTTCTCTGAAATATGCAAATATTGTAAATTACTCCCTATAAAGGAACTCAGGAGTTAAAGCAAACTTAACCTCACTGGTTATCCCAACACACAAGCAGAAATGACCACAACCACTGTCCCCATAAGACGTTTCCTGTCCAGCAATCAGCCAGTCTTCCATTGCAGAAAGCATGCGATGAGTCCTAGATTATTTCAAGGTGGTGGCAGCAGTGGTAATTGGGTTGATATGGTTGAACAAGTGTGTGTGTACACATACTCCACTACTGATCCCAGGGAAAAGTTTCACCTTTTAAAATAGATTCTTAAAAAACAAGAGAAACTATGACATTCCATGAAAAAGGGTCAAATTACTAAATGAAACATTGAAATACTTCCTATCGGCTTTAGTCTGCTACTTTCAAAGAAGTTTTAATAAGTCTAGACTCCAAAAATATCTCTCTTTTCTCGTCTGAATACCCAATCGGAGGATGATTCAGAGCGAAAGGCAAACAGGAAAACTTTGACATTTGCTTCTAGAAAGTCACGTTGACCAGAGCCAGCGACACGCCTAAGAACCCACCAGTCCCTAAACATACACTGACCTATATGTGTAGACCGTAAAAGGAGGTGATAATCACAAAGCAAGCTGCTGCTCCTGCCGTTGCCACGGTCACAAACACCCCTACAGATCAGCTGGGGCTCCTTGCTCACCCAAGGCCCAAAGACACACGGCAAAGGGCCAGGAAGAAATAAGCCTCCCAGGCACTCCATTGGTATGTTTCCATGGACCAAGACGTCCTTGCATCCTCACTGCACAGGAAGGGCAAGCCTTCAGAGTGGACTAAAGCTTTTGCTGACTGTTCTAGTCTTGCTCTGGCAATACTGCATCTCAACTCTTAATTTTTATAGCCTGGATCTCCTTTTTCAGCCAGCTTCTTCCTTCCTCACCCCACTACCAGGCAGAAGAAGGGGTGACCTCTCTGGTGGGGTACATCCAAACCATATAAACCAAGGCCAGCTGCCTCTTTCTGCAAGCTCGTGAATGACTATGCCCATGGCTGTGGGCCTGAGTTCCCTATGTCTACAAGTAAAATGCTATCATTTCACACCAATTACCATGATGGTACTAGTTAAGAGTCATAAGACACAGATTCCAGGGCCAGTTCTATTAAAACATCAGTAGATTTTTAAGCTGCTATTGATACATGCAATACATAAAATGGGTAAGTGGATTAATACACTATAATCTATAATCCACTGTTCACCCAACACAAATAAGAGCTTTGAAATGTCTTCACAAGAATAGAAATGAGTTGGCCTACAAACTTTCAAAGACTGATTTGAAGACAAACCATTAATGAATTCAGAAATTTTTCTTCTTCTCTTTTCAACAAACTCTGGGTATTTCCCCAAGGTCGGTGCCCAGCTCACATGACCGTTTTCACTCTCTCTTCAGAAAAGCTCACCTCTTGCAGGAGCTTTACTGCCCACCCCCTTGAGGCCACTACCACATCTCTCTCACCTGGCCTGACTGTCCTTTTAAATGTGTATCACTCTCTCAGAGGGTAGGAAGAAAATCAGTGTGAGGAAGTTATAAAGGGGCAAATCTCAGTTCAACAAGAGAAAAGAGGTTTTTAATATCTGGAGTAACCAGAGATGGACAAACCAGTCTGTTTTCTGAGAAGGAGGGGCTGGAGTCAGACTAGCAAAGGCAGCCACCCTGCCGGAATGAATGGAAAAGGAGATGAGAACAGGAAGGGTAAGACTACAGACACATAAAAGCAAGCAACCTGGGTCACAATGAGAGAAGCAGAGTGAGCAGGCGTCAACTAGAGCTCATGAACAGAAGTCAAGCAAAGATGTCATGAAAAGAGGAAGTTAAGTATGGGGCATTTGAACTCAAAGCCATCAGGTATCAGCAGGTAAATTCCGGAGGAGCTCAAGGAAGTCTACCAGACTACTCAGAGCTATTTGCATAGGGCTTCCCACAAGGGCAGTTTATTTTGTCTGATGGTGCGTTAAAAGCACCACTTGACATCCGACAACAGATCTGGGGATGTATGTCAACCTTATATTTAAAATAATAGCAAACACTGGAATGATTTCAGAATATTCTTAGGAATATTCTGTATTCTTATTCTTGTTAATTTATTGCCTAAAGTCTATCCTCCATCTGAAAATTAAGATCCTAATTAGCCATGAAACTTCAGTTTAGTTGAAACTGTTTCCAAGATTCCTTCTTTAATGTCTCTAGTCATAGTTAATTTATTTCCCTCACCTTCCACCACAATATAGGACTTAGATTGTGCTTCTAAGCTAAGCATGATGACTAAGGTATAATTTAATTTTAATTTGGAATTTGTGTATATATGCATCTCCCAAACTTGAGGTTGTATCTGATCCACTGCTTATCCCTCAACATTGCGTTACCAGTAATAGTCACCCAGAAACATTTCACTAAATTGAAAAGAATTAGGAGATTCAAACAACAGAAAGGCACTTGAGTTATGAGCTCTCAAATTCCCTTGCAAACCTGAAATTCTAGGACGTATTCTCCCCCTTTGAAAGTACTTTAAACAAGGCTATATACCTGCCCACTGGGTGGCTGAAATAGGAAAAAGTTACCAACTGTGGCATCAGCTTGAACAAGTCTAATAGCCCCAAAGCTGGGACTCAGGGCACTAGATCTGTGATGCCAAGTGGGAAGGCTATCACCCCTAGAGCACATGTGCCCGACTTGTAGAAGGTATTTAGTTTATCGTGATTGAATGAAGTAACTACTAAATGGTCACCCCAGACCTGACAGGCATTGAGTTCAAACTGATACTGACAGAAAAGAAAATGTCTCCTTGATTTCCTAAGATTCATACTTTCCTATAAAAATGAGAATTCTCAAAACAAAAATTCTTGACACTAGATATCTGCCTTTTGATAAGAGAAAACGTTTACACCATATATCAAAAATACTGAGTCAAGCAACACCTGGGCCTTCCAAACGAAAGCATGTCCCCCCTCGTCTGAACCTCAGAGCCTTGAAAGGGTTGAAGCAAAACCATGTGCCCAGTGAGCAGAAGAACAGATCGAGACATAAGATTTCTCCAAAGAGTTCTGTCAGAAGCTACAGGGTCGACCCCTTCTTGGGTCTCAGTTCCCCCATTTGCAAAGAGAGGGAATTAACTCATTTGGCAAGTACTTGCGAAGGCTGTAACTAGATGACCGGTGCCAGGGTTCGACTAAATGATCCCTTAGGCCCCTTTCAGCTCTGAAGATCTTATAATTCTTATACTCACACTTAGTAGACGTACTTCTGGCTCTGACCTGAAAATCTGGCTGGAAATATAAACAGACTTCTACATAAAAACACACATTTACCAGCTATAATTTGGGCTTGGCAACAAGAGTTTTCACCATGGCTGAGGGGAAAAAGTGCAGGATTCTCTCCAGTGCTTAGATTACCCTGGGCTCCACTGTAGCTCATGGTTAAAGGGGGTGCGAATACGGCCAGCGTGGGGCCACGCCATCAGCACATCACGTCACTCCCACCCAAGGAAAGGATGTGACCATTTTCTTTTGAACTTGCCAACAATCTTCCATATATTCAAGAACAACACGCCTCTTCTACCAGATTTGCCCTTTTCCATTTGGCAAACTCTATTTTATTTTTTATCCTTCTTCCTTCTGTTTTACAGAGAACATAAGCCAACATGGCAACAGGATTTTTGTTTATTTCCTTCTTTTTCAAAAACAAAGTCACGGTTTTGAGATAGTTACCAGGACAAGGTCCATACAGAAAAAGACTTCTTGCAATTTTATGAAAGCCCCATGTTTGAATTTTTCTTACTGGAACCCTTTGGCAAGCCTTTTTATTATTCTTACAGCCGTTATTTTTATACGGTGACAATTATAACATCAAAATATCTGTACAGTGATTATATTTGAGCACTTTCAAATCCCTCTCTATTTCATGTAACTATTAGATACAGTTACCTTATTTTTAATTATGAGGAAACTGCATCTTAGTGTGACCTGCTCAAGATCACGTGACTAGAATGAGCGGCTCAACCAGTATACAAACATAAGTCTTCTGTCACAAGGTCAAGTGAATTTTTAAAACTCAAGATTTTAACTGCTTACAAAATAGTCCCATAACGATTCAAGAGAGAAGACAAAGTAGTGTTTCACTGTATAAATTAAACAATGGCAAAGAACAGCTCCCAACAAAATGAGAGCACAGAAATATAAAAGGCAAGCTTTAAGCTTTTTCTTTTTTCACTGTTAATTTAAAAAATGACTGAAAACAATGGAAATCAATCATGTAATTCTTATTTGACAAGGGATCTATCTAATGCATAAAATAAGTAGATATGTTGTAGGATTGTTGTCCATTTCTGGCACATGATCTTTGATCTTCACAGCTATGGCAAGATAAAAGGTAGAAAATTTATGACATATGTGTCTAAGACATACCATTTTTAATAGCCTTTAGAAGACTGAACTGGAGCTGCTTACTGGTTATAAGTGGAACTTCCGACTTTCAACTGGCCGATAATACCCAAAGCTTACTCTACTGCTTAAGATCTGCTAGATGAAAGCACAGACCCCGAGAAATCCACATGGCTTGCTCTTTCCTCTCATCCTCCACGTCTGTGTATAGATGTCACCGCCTCATGCCCAACCTCAGTAGGCCATATCACTTTCCCCTTCTCATGACCCATGGCCTTGATCTCATTCTGATGGATTTTGTAACGCAAGTATTTTGTTCCACTCGTTCCACTAACATATGAGTCTCATGAAAGCAGAACCCTGTCTGTCTTTTTCGCTATACAATTTCTATTTGTTGAATGAATGAATGAATCCTTTCTTCCTTTGTCTGCCCCACCCTGAAATTTAGGAGAAAGAAAGCCAGACAACCAACTGAACTATTACAGCAGTTACTCTCTATGGCTTTTCCTCTTTAAAACTTACTCTGGGAAATTTTAAACACATACAGAGGTAGGACAAATAAGGAAATAAACCTCCATGCACCCAACAATTATCAACTCATAGCGAATCTTTTCTCACCTATAATCTCACTCAGTAGCTCCCTATTCTTATTATCTTGAAGCAAGTACCAGACACTATTCCATTTCATTCACAAATCCTGCTGACATTTCTCTAAAAACTAAGAATTTTTCTTCTTTAACGTATCTTCATTAACATCATCACCCCCAAAATATGACAGTAATTCTATGACATTATTATTTAATTTTCCTTCCTGACATAACTGGTACTTAGCTGCCTAAACAGTGGCTGCTGGTCACCGGTGCCCCTAAATGATCACAGGCTGAGAACTTCTACTGTTGCTTCTGATTCCAGCTCTGAGGCACTTTGCTGTCAACACTCCCTGGAGCACAATACTTCTAAGTGTCAATATACACTAACCTGTGCATCCCTGACCTCACTCAGAGGAGAAACGCTAAGAATTTTTGCTGCTGCTTCCGCTAAAAATATGTTGCTGACCAATTAGTTCCCACTGTGACCAATCAGAGCCTTAAAATACCAGCCTTACTCATTTAGAATGCAACCGTTTATGGATAGAGAAAAAGAGGCAATGAAAAAGCATGGTTGTGTGTCCCCAGGAAAACAAGGAAATGTGAACTTCTCAAATGGCATTCCTAAAGAATGGCTTTCAGTTTCAAAATAAAATTAGTAGGTAAAAGGATTTCCAAGGCTTCAGAGTGCAAGCCGGCAGAACTCTGAGAAGCTTGAGCTGGGCATTTTGCATTAAAGTGCCTTAGCTCTTTGTGAGTTGTAAAGCTCTCTGTAGGCTCTGGATAAATGTTTATCCACCACAGAAACAATCTCAGAATTCATGATTCCTAGCATGGCTTATAAACACACGACTTTAACCATAGATCTTACCTGTGCCCTGAAAGCACCTTCATCAAGGGGTGGTGGAGGAGGGAAGTTTCCAGAGCCAGAAGGAACAGCAATGGGATCATCGAGAGGTGGAGGTGGGGGTGGAAGGAAGTCACCTGCAGAAAGGAAACACACACGTTAAGTTAACAGGACACAATTTTACAGCACTCTTAAAAAACATAGACAGTTCCCAACTTACGATGATTTGACCTTTAATTTCTTGACTCGACTGTGTTGCAAAAGTGGTGGCCATTCAGTAGAAAACGTACTTTGAGTTTTGATCTATTCCTGGGCTTCCACGTGCAGCCCAATACTCTCATGACGCTGGGTGACGACACCAAGCCGCAGCTCCCAGCCAGCCGTGGGATCACAAGCGTGAACAGCCTACTTCTATTCTTTTTCACCATAAGCTACCACAAGATACTGAACATAGTTCCCTGTGCTATACAGTATAAACTTGTTGTTTCTCTGTTTTATATATATTAGTTAGTATCTGCAAATCTTGAACTCCCAGTTTATCCCTTCCCACCACTGTCCCCCTGGTAACCATAAGTTTGTTTTCTCCATCTGTGAGTCTGTTTCTGTTTTGTAAATAAGTTCATTTGTTTTGTTTCAGATTCCA
The DNA here is from genome assembly GCF_048564905.1 of Vicugna pacos. Taxonomy (NCBI): domain Eukaryota; kingdom Metazoa; phylum Chordata; class Mammalia; order Artiodactyla; family Camelidae; genus Vicugna; species Vicugna pacos. The sequence continues at coordinate 56,302,461 of NC_132987.1, read as the reverse complement.
CATATAAGTGATATCATATGGTATTTTTCTTTCTCTTTCTGGCTTACTTCACTTAGAATGACCATCTCCAGGTACATCCATGTTGCTACACATGGCATGATGCTGTACACCAGAAATTGACACAACATTGTAAAATGACTATACTTTAATAAAATATATATATACACACAAAAAGAGTGAATAGCCAATACACTTACAACCATTCTGAACCCAAATAACCATTCTGTTCTTCACTTTCAGTACAATGTCCAATAAATTATATAAGATATTCAACACTTTATTATAAAATAGGCTTTGTGATAGATGATTTTTGCCCAACTGTAGGCTAATGTAAGCATTCCAAGCATGTTTAAGGTAGGCTAGGCTAAGCTATATGATCTGGTAGGTTACATGTATTAAATGCATTTTCAACTTAACAATATTTTCAATTTACAATGGGTTTATCAGGATGTAACCCCACTGCAAGTCAAGGAAGATCTGTATTAGCTGGCATTTTGCTGCTTTGCAATTGGCTTTGACACACAATTTTTGTCCTGCTTAGCAATTATTCTCTATCTTAGTTCTCTTCAGTTTAATTAGCAGTCTAACTTTCAGAAGAATGAGAACCAGATTTGACACTGAGAAGTGACATAAAAGCTAGTGTAGAGGGATGGAGTACAGTCAGAACAGAGAAGGTGCTTGAAGTGGTGGATTACTGAAGTGTCTGAGACTTGTTACTTGCCCTAAATTTTCAGTCAAGTAGAGGGGGGAAATGTGTAAACAGGTAAGGAGAACACAAGATAAAATCTCCTAAGATCTACAAACATACTCTTCTGGAAGCTGGGACAAAGGAAATCTTACTTCCAGTTGGAAGAGCACGGGAGCTATACTGGAGCATTTAAATTGTCCCTGAAAATTATGATGAAGAGAGCAAGCCCATGCTAGGCAGAAAGGGAAATGAACGCATAATGGTAAAAAAAATAAAAAATAAAAAATAAAAAGAAATCAGATCAGGACCTAAAAAATAAAGGGCATGTTACAATATAGCATAAACATAAGAATGTAAAATAACACTGGTAGGTTATAAAAATTAAAGCAATGTGAAAATAAGTTTTTACGTGTGTTGCACACTGAGTGCAAAGCAAAGAGTCTGAATGTTAACATGCATGCAGTGAGGGTCTGTTAAGGATTTCTGAGAAGGAAACACTTGTAAGACTACGATTTACTAAAAACTAACCTAAAAGTATGTGCAGGACAGATTATGAGAAACCGGAATTAAAAAGCATCCAACTTAGAAATCTATATACAGTCCAGGCTTTGGGATACCAGGAAACCCAACAGCGCTATGGGTTCATGGTATGGAATCTTTTAAAATACTCTCTGCAACAAATTCTATTAAAAGAGAAAACATTCATTAAAAAAAAAATTCTCTAGTTGTCCTTTTCCTTTTTGATGTTTCGAGGGACTGTACTCCTCTATGGGTAAACAGCTTCTCCTTGCATTTCAGCTGTTCAGCACGTAGTGGGAGAGCTGCAGTGTCTGTCACTCAGTGAGGCACTTCTGGATAGCACAGAAACAAGACAACGTAGGTCTTCAGAAAAGAAAGCGCCTACATCCCATAGTGGAAGGACGGTGATTTGGGCTGGTTCTTCTGATACATCTTTAAGATTGCTCACTTGAGTTCCATTTGCTTTCTGAATAATAGTCTTAGAGTTGGAAGAGTAGCTAACTGCTGTCAAGTCGAGCTCCTAGCCATATTCAGACTACCAAAAAGTCAAGCACGCTATCTTTAGAGTAATTTGCTTTTTAGACTCTCACTATGCACCAGGCACTGTGGTAGGATTTTCCTAGGCTGCCTCTTATTCCCACAACTCTCTATGCTGATGGTTCTGAAACTTTAGAGTTCATGAGGATCTCTAGAAGGTCTGGTTAAAACACAGATTGCTGGGTACTACTCCCCAGAGGTTTTGATTCAGTAAGTCTGAGTTGGGACCTAATAATCTGCATTCCTAATAAAACCCCAGGTGATGCTAGGACCACACTTTGAGAACCACTGCATAAAAGCAAAGTACTGTATTATTCCTACTTTAGAACCCATGGGATTGGAAAGGTTCAATAATATGTCATATAGAAAAATTTCTACTCCTCTTATCCTCCTGGATGTGCACATCTGGAGACATACTTTGTCTATATCTTTATTAAGATTATAAGTCTCATAAACATTTATTAACTCTACCCAGTAGTTCTAATCATTGGCTACATTACTAGAATCACCAAGGAAGCTTATCTAAATACGTTGATGCCAAAACTCTATCTGATACCAACGCATTTAGCATCTTGGGGATGAGGAAAGGGAATGGGGAAGAAGGCTCAGATGCCCGTATTCCTTTAAAACCCAGATAATTCCAACACGCGTCCAGGATTGAGAAACTCACTGGCCTTCATTTGGCCAAACACTGCCCTGAAAAAAACATTTAACACCTGTTAACTAGAAAGAATTGCCACCAAGATCTTTTCTACCTTTAAAGTCATAATGTATGAGACAAAAGCTCAAAATAAGGTTTCAAGTGATCGGCAAAGAAATCTAGGCTGATGGAGACTTAACAACTAAATACTACTTCACAGCTTAAATTTCAGGCTCGAATGTTCTATCTGGACCTATGTCTTCTTCATACCCAATTTAAAAGAGGATATTTGAGCACCTTATTATACTTTACCGTATTCTTTCTGTCATAGAGAATTGTCAAACCATTAAACTGAGTCAGACTGAATGAAATCTTGGAGATCCTATTATAAAGGTAAAAACAGGCCCACAAAAGCCACATGAACAGTCCAAATTCTCACAGCAGATTTGTCTTAGAATAAAAAGCACAACTGCCTGTCTCTGAGGTGCTTTCAAACTATACCCATCCTGACCATACTTCTGTCATAGAAATTAAATACAGTGAGGTACAGGTTGATGAGATCCTGAGAGGGTGAAAAGGAGCTGAAAAAGAACATGGAATGTCTTTTTTAAAAGAAATACTATGGTTACCAAAAGAGAAAGGGTCAGGGAGGGATACATTAGGAGTTTGGGATTAAGAGGTACACATTACTATATATAAAATAGATAAACAACAAGGACCTACTGTAGAGAACAGAGAACTATACTCAAGTTTCTTGTAATAACATACAATGGTGAAAAATATGTATTATATACATGTAGAACTGAATTGCTTTGCTGTACACCTGAAACTAACATTGTAAATCAACTACACTGCAATAAAAAATAAAATTACAAAAAAAAAAGAAATATCTTGAAAACAACATAAATCTAGACCATGTATTCTAGGTAAGATTAGGCGAATTTTAAAGTCATAATAATAACCTCATAATAATTATATGCCTATTTTGATCAGTTATTAAGTGAGACCAAGGTTTTCCTTTTTTTTGCCAAAGTTTTTCAGTTTTCAAGTTCAATCATCATAGGCTTCTCATTACATTCTTTACAGTAGAGCTCACATTTTAAAACAAGGTAGAGGAATGGGTAAATATCTAGAAAATGGATACATGGTAAAGGATATAAAATAGGTCCTTTGAAAGGAAGCATAACTAGTAAAGATAGTTGAAATGAAAAATTCTTAATAACTACTTTAAATCAGTCTAAGAACTATTATGGGAATTCTGATTTAAGGCTTGGCCTTTCAACAGACAAATCAACAAAGGGAAAGGCCTCCAAGTTGCAGTAAGAATAAGTTTAGCTTAAGAGAGAAGTCACACATTTTCCATGTTTAAGGAAGATGGCAAAATAAAAAGAACATAAATGTTGGGGGCTGTGGGGGGAGATCCTTCCCTATCTAGTAGATGTCTTCAAACAATAAAAGAGCATCTGGCTTGCATGCTTGGGTGGTGACCCTCCTAGAGAAAAGCATCTGAAAGGAATCAGCCACAGTACCTTCCAACCAGCAATGCTAAGCTGTAGCCCTTGGCATTAGTGCGTGCTTTGCCTAGCCTAGGCTTGCTGGGGGAATCCAAGTGAACTGCCAGACACTGTGAATTACAGCATCACTGAGTAAAGGAAACAGGCAAGCGAAAAAAGAACACGCCATCAGGCAACTGGGGAGTGCGGTGATACATAAAATCTAAGAGAGAAACATTGGGTTTTATAAGAAGTGGGGTAGTCACAGACCTGTGTCTATAAGCCTGGTTCCCTCCTTACCCTTTTTCTTATCATCCAAAGCCAACCCAAGAGGCAAAACACATTTATTCCCCGATTATCTCGTAAAACGGTTTACTCCAAAGTTACACAGCTACTGAAATACAAAGCTGGAAACAGATCCTTGCGAGGCCTTGGAGAGAAGCTAGGTAAGATCTTGCTTGACTTGCTCTCTACCATCCCACCTCATTCAGCTAAAATTCAAAAGGTTTTGCTTTGTGCCAGATGTGGCACCATGAGGCAGTTAAAGGGTGACTGGCAAATAAAGTACTGTATCCCTGACTCCCAAACACTCCTTTATGCCAGTTTGCATCAGAAAATAGACTGCTATGCATACCATCAACTTAAAAAGAAGAGAGTGAGGAAAAATTCCCAGAAAGCCAGGCATGCGTATTTTCCCAAGCTACCCTTCCTAGTCTAGGGGTAAACAGGCAGTGGCATCGAGAAGCAGACGTGGCTGCTTGGCAGTAGCTGATTATTACCCACTGTGGTTGCCCTAGTGACACGGCTCAGGCACGGACGAAAGGCATCTACTACCGAAAAGCAGACCTTGCCTAGGCTTTCATGACAAAGTCCCTCATCAGAGGGAAAAAAATAACAAGAATTTACCAGCAAAGGTGGTAAGTTTACTGGTTATGCATGATTGTAGTGCAAAAACACAAGGGAGTAATTAAACTCACATCATCAATGAAGTCTGGATTCATTTACTATGGTTTAAAAAAAAAATAAAAGCAAGCATCATTCTCTTTCTTCTAGATCCAAATGTCCATGTAAACCTACACACAGATTTAGATAACAGCCCTATGGTGCCACATACACAGTTCTATCAGAGCACCTAGAATACTTAATTGCATTTATGTGTTTACGGTCATTCTCTCCTAGTTAGAACTTAAGCTCCTAACAGGCAGAGCTCACTCATAATTTATCTTTATAACCAGCTGGCATGAGGTTTGCGCCATGCCATCCCTCAGCAAACGTAGGTTGAACAACTAAATAAATAAACAGACATATAATCACTCAATTGATTTTTTTTTAATTTGACCTAATGCCTTAGATCCTTTTCAAACATCAATGTACAAATCATTAAAAAGATCTAGATAAAATGCAGAGCCTGATTCAGCAGGTCCAGGGTGAGGCCTGACATTCTGCATTTTAAACAAGCTCCCAGGTGATGCTGAAGTAGATGTGTGGACTGCACACGGAGGAGCACTGCTCTAGGGCCCTTCCAGATGGCGGATGTTGGCCCTCACACTTTTTTAAGTGAAGAATTTTGGTTGTGTGAGGAAAACCTAAACTTTAAGGTAAATATAAATAAAGTCACTTAGGAGCTCCTCAAATTAAGAGTTTAAATCCTGAGTACACAACAGATGGGGTTGGAACACGAACACACATACACACACACACAAACACGTGAAATAAAATTAATTATGGTGACCAAATCTAAGCTTCAAGGAAAGATTGTTATTCTTTTCCACTAATAGTAACTAACAGAGAAAGGAAATAAGTTCCAAAGAATATAGTACAAAATTTCAAGCCCTGAAACTTAAAACACAAACCCTAGTTCTTTCTACCTCTTACTTCAGAAAGGCGATGCAACCATCTGAGGTTCAGTTTTCCTCACCCATTAAATGAGGATGACATTGACCACTTCACAGTGTCACTCTGCAGATGAAAGCAGTTAAAACTGAGTCTATAAATTTTTTTTTGACCACAACTCAAACAAATAACCTTTTATGTCATGATGCAAAGCTACTATCTGGACATGTATTAAGTACATGTGTATTTGAAACTAGGGTTTCATGAAGCCGTGTGTATTGCATGTAATGTACATTAACATTTTCTGTTTATTGATCTTAAAAGTGTTGCCTGTGACCCACTAAAGTGACTGTGACCATAAACGGTCTCAACCAACAGTCTGAACACCATTAAGCTAAATTATATGTAAGACTCTTGTACAATGTGTACCTGATAAATGACATCTTTTTTTTCCTTTTCACTTATACACAAAATGACAGCTGAGTCTAAACTTGCTCAAATAGTAGAGGAGAACAAATGTGAGAAGAACCTCTCTCAGCAAGATTGAGTAAAGAGATCAAGTGGATAGATAAAACAGATGTAAATAACAGGAGTGATGGTCTCCGTAAGGTGAGAGTTATGTCACAGCCGCAACATTCTCCTACAGACGAGAGGCAATTTATTATTTAACTGAGCAATTGAAGATTTTATTTACAAGTTTACCCTCCAATCCATCTTTACTTAGCATTAAAACACATGTGCCACCAAGAAAACTACATCAGAAAGCAGATTGAGTAAACTATTTTTAAAGTGAAGTACTCAAGGTTTAGGACAGCATGTAAATGTTATTTATGTGATAATACATATACATACATGCCTATATTATCACAGACTATCTTTTAAGTAGATTCCCCCAAAATTGTTACCAGCAAGAGGCCTCTAAGAAGCAGCTACATTTTGTAACTGGGAAACAAGACTGGAAGAGAAATTCACTCTCCATTATACAAAATTTTAACCTGCCATTGTTCTACCCACTTAAAATTTTAAAGTAACACATGCACACAATTCAAGAGAATGTTCAGTATCTAGGAATGTGTCATCTGCAAATATTGAGCCGAATAAAATTTTAAAAACCACCAGGAAATACCGCAATAGGCAGAGGTCAAGAAATCACTGAGGGTAAGTCCCATTTAAAGCATCACCTCTCTTCCTTCTGGATCTATTTACTGCCCATTGGTTGTTATAACTAAAAACATAAAAGGAACTGCTCTGATTTACTCAATGTGTTGTTCTTATTAGAGATAGAATCAAAACCTGCTTAATTCCAGAGCCAAAGCCTAAGCACCATCTCAGCGTGACTACAGACCTCTGTCTTATAGATTAAGTGCTCAGCAATAAAGAGGCTGCTCCTGGATTCCCATTTTGCTCCTGTTCCCTGAGTATGCAGCCCTTTTGAGGACTCTCTGGGAGAAGTGATAATTATCAGGGCAAGGCAGGGAATCCCTGGTTCCATAAATGAGAAGATATGTAACCTAACCAAGTAACTTCAGTTCTTTAGTTCTCACACTAGACAGTTTTGGAGTTCAGGCTTTTATTATGTATAATTATACATTAGAAAAGCGCCTTCTTATTTTTCTTCCATTTTTATTTTCAGCTGCTTAACTAAAAAAAAAAAATTGTTGACTCTGATAGTACTTAGTTTCCTAAATGAAAGGACTAAGATTAAAAATAGTGATGAAGCACAATGTAGGTATAAGGTGATACAGGAAATTCAGCACTCCTGTATGCTTCTTGTATAAAGTAGGAGTGTTAAAGATAAAATTTTTCTCAAGAAAATTTGGTAATAGGTATCAAAAGCCTTAAAAATATTTCTACACTTTCATGCAGCAATAACACTTTTTTTTTATTTTGAAGCTCTTTGTTTTGTTTTGTTTTATTGAAGTATAGTTAGTTTACAATGTTGTGTCAACTTCTGATGTACAGCATGTTTCAGTCATAAATATACATACATATATTTGTTTTCATGTTCTTTTTTCATTGTAGGTTACTACAGGATTTTGAATATAGTTCCTGTACTATAATAGAATTTATTATTTATCTATTTTATATACAGTACTCAGTATCTGCAAATCTCAAACTCCCAATTTAGCGCTTCTTATCCCCTTTACCCCCTGGTAACCATAAGTTTGTCTCCTATGTCTGTGAGTCTGTCTCTATTTTATAAATGAGTTAATTAGTCTTTTTTTTATATTCCACATGTAAGTGATAGCATATCGTATTTTTTCTTTCTTTTTCTGGCTTACTTCACATAGAATGATGATCTCCAGGTCTATTCATGTTACTGCAAATGGCATTATTTTATTCTTTTTAATGGCTGAGTGGTATTCCATTGTATAAATATACCACAGTTTCTTTATCCAGTCATCTGTTGATGGACATTTAGGTTGTTTCCATGCCTTGGCTATTGTAAATAGTGCTGATATGAACACTGGGGTGCATGTACCTTTTTGAATTAGAGTTCCTTCTGGATATATGCCCAAGAATGGGGTTGCTGGATCATAGGGTAACTCTAGTTTTAGTTTTTTGAGGAATCTCCGTACTGTTTTCCACAATGGCTGTACCAAACTACATTCCCACCAGCGGTGTAGGAGGGTTCCCTTTTTTCCACACCCTCTCCAACATTTATCATTTGTGGACTTCCTAACCATGGCCATTCTGACTGGTGTGAGGTGATACTTCATTGTGGTTTCGATTTGCAATTCTCTGATAATTAGCAATATTGAGCATTTTTTCATGTGCCTATTGGCCATTTGTATGTCTTCATTTGAGAATTGCTTGTTCAGGTCTTCTGCCCAGTTTTGAATTGGGTTGAGTTTTTTGTGGAGGAGGTGGTTGTTATTCAGTGGTATGAGCTGTTTATATATTCTGGAAATTAAGCCCTTTTAATAAATTATCCTACCAAAGAATTAACTGAAGTATATACAGGGAAGTATGTTAAAGAATCTTCATCACAATGAAATATAATGGAAACGATCAGACTGTTAATCAATAAAGTATTGGCAAAACAAAAAAGTCATTTGTTGTCAGTCACACACTAGGAAATTGTGTTGCCATCAAAATGATGATGTTGATCTAGATCTGACACCAATTTCATTGATTTGGTGTCTTCTATGTGCCAAGTGTTATTCTAGACACAAGAAGGCAAAAAAATCAAACAAGCAAATAATAAAAGAAACACAAAGTGCTGCACTCATGGAATTTACACTCCAGCAGAAGAATGCTCAATTTAATTTAAAAATTAAATTACATAAAACATACTTAGTATCAAATCTTGATAAGTACTATACAAATATATATGACAAGGAAAGGGGAATGGACTGCTAGGGTGATGATGGAATGTTGCCAGTTTAAAGAGAAAGGTGGGAGAATGCCTCTTGGAGGTGATATTTGAACGAAGAATTAAATCTACTGAGGGTGTGAGTCATGGAGTACCTGGGAAGAGAACATGAAAAACTGTTTCTGATATATTAGCTCGCGAGGGGAAAAGTGGGCTACTCAATAGTGTTTATCATATGGCATAATTTCTGTATAAACAGTTTGTATATGTTAACAATGGTCTATAGCTCATGGGATGACAAGTGTTTTGTTTGTTTGTTTTTTAATGCGTTCTCCTTTGGATTTAATTATTATACAATAAATGTGAATTATAGGCATGCATTTTTTTAAAAATCAAAAGGAAGATACTTTGAAATGAATTGCAGAATCTACTTAAGCCAGTGTTTAATTATAATGCACCACTATATTTACCCAAGCCAAAATGTAATGTCTCCGTCATCTTTCTAAATAACTTAGCTTGAAATGCTCTTTAAGATTCTCAAATTAAAAGCACAAGAATGATTATCCTAAAGTAGATGAAGTCTCCCTGATTTTCAAATGGACAGTTTCACTCTATATCGATCTAATACAGAATCCCTATATCTTCACTGAGTTCAACAGTCCTCAGGCTTAAGTACAAATAAACGCTCTGTGTGAAGGTGAAACACCTTAAGGCATCATATCCATGCATACTGCATTTCTCTATCACATAGTGGTTTCTATTTGCTGAAAAATAAATTTGATTTCTTAGTCAAAAAACATTGAATGATTTTCAAGTAATATGAAATCAGGAGGAGAGTCTTGTTCTGCAAATGGACTAAAACCAAATAGCATTTGTGAGTCCACCAACTGTCATTCGTCTTACAAAAACGAAGTAACTGCCACCCAGACAACAAACCACACCATACAGTTTGACTTCCAAAGATGAGCATTCAAAATAAATGGTGCAATGATTTAAGCCTGAGCATCAGTCTTCTACCAGCTATTGAGACACTTTCAGCTCCAATACCAAAAAGTGAAATTCTCTCAGTTTAAAAATAAAATTAAAATAAAAATTTCATGTTGTGGACAGAGAATTAGGCAACAATCTACGGAAACAAAACAAAAGAAAAAATCTTAACTTACCGCTGAAAAAGAAAGCTGGCAAAAAAATAACAGTGTGCTGAGAGACTATTTCAAAAATATCCTTTTTTCTTAGAGATGGGACAGTATCCTGTGGCGGTCATTGAGGCCAGAAGGTTACCTTCCCTCCAAAGATGGTAATGGAGCCAGAAGGAATGTGGTTTCAGAATAAAAAGTACTTTAAATAGCTCACTTAGCTTATTCCACTCCTGCTATGTCTGGGTGGAGCGAACCATCCTCACTTCCAGGGACAACATATTGCTCCTTCCTGATTTTGCTCTATTGGAGCACATATTCTGCCCTCTGCTAATTTAATTGCTTATCTGTTGTTTTCTCCTACTAGACTATAAGCACCTTGAGGGCAAGCTGTCTGTTTTAAGGAGCATATACAGCACATAGGAGATGCATGGTAAGTAGCAGTAATATTACCATTATAAATGATTATTATTATAAGTCTATAAACTGAATTGAACTCTGAAAAGATGATCGTGTGTATTTACACCATGGACCATTTTGCCCCTTTCCAGTGATTGACATGAGGCCAATATGTTACAGCGCTGGTGGGCTACAGGTCCTGCAGGATGTTCACAGATGGACTGTTAATGACATCGGTCTAGTAACGACATTGCTGTTGTTACTGTTGTCACTGTTGTTGTCATTGTTTTTACACATTAACTTACCAGAGCAGGTCTTCAGGATCCAGGCCCTAAGTTCTCGTCCCTAAGTCACCCCTGGTTAAGGGCACACCTTAGCCTCAGTAATCACTGCAAGCATGTGCACTGTACTTGATCTTTCTTCTGCAATCAAAGGCCTGTAGACAGGTCCGAATAATGACTATATCCCACAAGGTATCTAGAGACTCCTTCAAATCCTCCAAGAATTTTGGAGGGTCAAGTTTCTGCCCATAATGGAAGAACAGAAAAATGAAGGGAGTGGAAGGAGAGAAGTCATATGGATAGAAACCCACAATGTTAGTGCTTAAAATGTTGAAACAGCTCTGATTTTTAAACAAAGGTATGCATCAGTATCTCATGAAGCACTTGCTTTTAGCACATGCAGTGAGGCCCCACTTTAGAATGCTTAGAGCAGAATCTTTGGGGCTGGGACCCAGACACAAGTACCTTGGCAGGCTCCTCGCAAGATTCTGACATGCAGCCTGGTTCAGAGCCAGTGACCTCCATGAGACAAGGTAAGACTGATAAGTTATCCTTGCTTAAAGAAGACTAAGAAGGCAAGGCAACTAAATGTGATTCTGGATACAATCCTAGACCAGAAAAAGGAAATGAATAGGACAACTGATGAAATCTGAATAAATTCTATGTATCAGCAAGAAGTACTGTGTCAGTGTGTTAATCACCTGGTTGGGTAACTGTGCTATAATTATGTAAGATATCAACATTTGGGGAAAAGTGAGAACCCTTTATACTATTTTTCAACGTTTGTGTCGAGTCTGAAATCATTTCAAAATGAGAAGGAAAATTTTATTTTTAAATTTTAAGGGAAAAAAAGGCTAAATTGGAAGTTTGAGATTTGCAGATACTAACTACTATATATCAAATAGATAAATAATAAATTCTATTATAGCACAGGAACTATATTCAAAATCTTGTAGTAACCTATAATGAAAAAAGAACATGAAGACAAATATATGTATGTATATGTATGACTGAAACATTATGCATTAGGCATTGGTCTAGTCCAATAACTTTCTTGCACAGACAGAGAAACTTTCAACCAGTGTGGTTAAAGAAAAACAAAGAGTATGTAGAACCATAGCAGGAACTCTACTGCGACCCTCTGCCTCCTAACTTCGGGCTGAGGGCACCTCTACCACAAGACGTGGCAAACTCAGTGTGAGAAGCTGAGACTGCTCAGGAATGAGGGGGAAACCTGGTCGGCCTCTACAGCTTCAGAAGACGATGAAAATGGGATTTGGATTAGATGATCAGAGAGGCGTGAAATGCCTTCAGTAACATCCAGGCCGAGCACAGCGCGGACAGGCCCGGAACCCTAGCTCCACGGTCAGAGGTGATGAAATCCCATCCAGCTTCCTTGGCCCCACTAGTGGAGCCCATTTCCCTGCCTCAGGAGACATCCTGAGGACAAGAAGGGCTGTGTGAGACCAGGGCCCTTCTGTGATTTCTCCAGGCTTCATCTTTCGTGCACAAATGACTTCCAATTCTTCTCGCTGAGAAATTCTTGTTACTATTTATATAAAATGATGCCAACCATTACTCACTCTCCTTCATCCTTGCCATTTCATCGAGACTGAGGCTTAGCAAACGCATAAATGTTTTAAAAATAATCAAATAGAGACACCCATTTCATTTCAAGGTGGTTGTTTTTTGGCATGGATTTTTTTTTTCCAAAAGAATACTGGAGCTGACAGGTACTTGCTCTAAAAATTTACTTCACCACCTGCTAGCTGAAATATTGCTTTCACGGATTTATATTGTATTAAAAGGTCACTGGCTGTTTAAGTCTTAAACAGTTTTAATCATTCTGAAAGTCTCTTTAACAGTAAGAAAAGGAAGCTCAGAACAAACAGCAGCAGGGACTCTAATTAAAAGGGCCAATTCATCTAATTTTATTTGGGGTTAATTATTCAGGATTCATTCTTTGATGTGTAAGGAATAGCAATTAGTAATTTTAGTGATTTGAGAATCATTGGAGGTGTAATCAGTTAAAATGAGCGAGTGTTTACAACACAAGATGGTGAATTAGTCTCTCTCAGCTGGAGGACAGGAACATTAGGCTCCAAGAGATCAAGGCTAAGGACTGCAGACCCTAGTAATAACAGTCACTTCAAAATAAGACACATGTCAACAGCACTGAGCATCCTCTTTCCTTTTAGCTAAGGCAACACACAGAAGCTTCATGAAATTACCTCTTCCCAGATCTCCATCTTTGCTGCTCTCTCCAACCACGTCCCTTCATTTGGCTCTTGCCACCATGGTAACCGTAAATGCATCACATTATAAAAGCAATTCTAAATGAACATGCCATTTATAAGCAACAGAAGACCCAGAATAATCACAGCACTCATTTATTCCATGTCTGCATCTGTAACCGATGGCTGGGCATCCTCGTCTGAACCTAGCTCAAGGCTCAAAACTGAATTCAGATCCTCTAACCCACAGACCTGCTCACCTCCTCTTGTGTCCTCTATTTTTCTATTTACTTCAGGACAATTCTCCCAATTACAAATGTTAGGAGAAAACCCCTTTTTCCTTTCTTGTCTCATTCATTCACACTGACTATAGCAAGCCATATTAAATCATTCCAAATTTTTCAAACCCATTTACTGCTCTCCAACTCTACTGCCACCAAAATACTAAGGACTCATATCCAGACTTATGAAACAACCTAAATAGTTTCCATTTCTCCCAACCTAGTCTTTTCCAGCGAATCTTACACATTGTTGCCAGATTGAAAACTTCCATTGCCCCTAAATAGCCAAAACAATCTTGGGGGTAAAAAGGACAAAGTTGGAGAACTCTTCTTTTCCTGGTTTCAAAACTCACCACAAAGTTACAGTAATCAATACAGTGTGGTGCTGGGATGAGGGCAGACTTAAGGATCAATGAATTAGAACAGAGAGCCTGGAAACAAACCCTCACAGACATGGCCAACTGAGTCAGTGGCAGCTGTGCTGGAGTTTTAGATGGTTTGGGAATACCAGAGTGCTGGTAAAGCCCCTGCTCCAGGCTTTTCAAGACCTGAAAGGACCTCATCCCTCACAGGCAGAATCCTGAAACAAGATGGGCCTCTTTGGAGAACACGGAGAGCAGCTTGACAAGTCTGCTCCACCATCCACCCTCCTAGAGAGTTCCGGTGAGTATGCCTTCTCTGAGATGACTGCTGCAGTGGCAGCTCTGCAAGTTCTGCACTTCACAATGTGCGCTTTGCTAAGCCACCTACCCAGTCATCTATCCCACTACCTTCCTTGGCTCCAAGACTATGCTCGTGTCTTTGTCTCCATCAGGACTTCCCTCCTCACCGTGTCTTCATTTCAAAACCCAAGCTATTCCTGGAGGCGCATGTCGCCTGCCAACCCTACCCAGCCTTCCTCAGCTGCCCCTGACAAAGGCACTTCTGTAGCTCCTCTAGAGCATGTGCACGAGGCATCTTACTGAGAATATGGGAGCCGTTTACCCGCACTGTGTGTTCCTTGAGGGCACATGTCATGTATGATTCATCGCTCAAGCTCAGAAGTACCTCTTCCCATGCCTCAGAGAGCTGAGACGGAAAAGAGTTAAGAAAATATGTGTGGAGTGGTATATGCACGATTCTTGACAACCACAAATTGAATCCTACCCAAATTAAGTTATTTTTTAAAGGACGAACCTGAGTGGCCATCAATCTCAAAATAGGTGTATGTGTGTGGTGGGTGTGTGTGTGTGTGTGTGTGAGGGAGACAGAGAGAGGGGCATACAACTGTAACTAAAACAATAGCAAAATGAAGTCCTAGCAGCCAAATAAACAAACACTTTGCTCTCTCTGGAATGTTTAGAAATCTTGGAAAGGAACCACACAGAGAGCCCTGAGGTGGCACTAACTTGGCACATCAAGTGCTTCTGCTACTGATTAACCCGACGTTTCCTTGGGTCTCGGAGTATTACGAGGTCACTTTTATTATGGACAAACTGTTCTTGAACAATTTGTAAGACATAAACAAGCTATTGTGATGAATCAATCGAAGAGGTCGGTTTTGTCCTGAGCACCCGGTCAGACAGCCAAGGCGAAACCACCACCACCACCACCACCACCACCACCACCACCACCACCACCACCACCACCACCACCACTACCAGGCAGCCAGACGAACAGGAACATCCCCAAACCCCAGCGCCCTCTGTGCAGCTCTGGGTGGCGTGTCATGGCCCACGCGGACACGCACAGCGACACCCTCACACCCACAACCAACGTGCAAGCCCAGCATCACCGGCAAACCCCAAAGGCCCTCCAAAATCTATTAGTCCATGAACTTACATCTTTTTAATTAGAATAGAGAATTCAAAACATAATCTCCTGATAAATCAAGTTTCGTCCCTAGGGAGGCACTCCAAGAAAAACCTCATTCCATGTATTTCATTCAGTCCGCTTTCTCCACTTCCTCAGATTAGGAAGTCACATGATAGGAGACAGTTCACAAATGCAAAGCTTGGTGACGTGTTCTGGGCAGAAGTTCAGGCACCGTGTTATTTCAGCAGACCTGGTCCGGCTGCCCAAAAACATAACTCAGCTGAGTGCGGACCTCCCCCCCTACTCCTGCCTGCTTCACTGGGCCAGCTGCCTCGGAAGGGCTTTCATTCC
This sequence comes from Vicugna pacos, assembly GCF_048564905.1. Taxonomy (NCBI): domain Eukaryota; kingdom Metazoa; phylum Chordata; class Mammalia; order Artiodactyla; family Camelidae; genus Vicugna; species Vicugna pacos. Next base: position 56,286,959 of record NC_132987.1, on the reverse strand, counting down.
AAAGGGCAACGGATTTATGGCTCTCTTTTATTTCTCCAACACCAGTTCCACTTCTCTGAGTTTCAAGTTCAGTGAGCTCAGCCTTGGCATTCAAGGTTCTCCTTACGTCTCATCCTTAAGAGCATTTGTCCCAGGTCCATTTGCCAAGGACATGATGGCAGTTTCCTTCCTGGCACCTGAGTCTGCAGTATCACGCTGCTTCTTATAAACAGAACCATCCCGTTATTTGCATTACCTCTCCAAGTCCTACTGGCACTTTCGTGGCTTAACTGGCATGAATGGTACAACTGTATAAACTCACAAAATCTTCAGATTAGAAAGAAATTAGAATGGAATAAGGAGGTTCTGCTGGTCTATGGGTCAGCAAACAATGGCCAAATGGCCCAATCCAGACCAACTCCTATTTTGTAAATCAAGTTTTATTGGAACACAGCGACAATCATTAACTTAGTTATTGTCTATGGCTTTTTTATTGTCTGTGTTCTATTGGCAGAATTGAGTAACTGAGACAAAGACTTATAGCCTGCAAAACCTCAAATATTTTCTATCTAGACTTACAGAAAAATTTGCCAACTCCGTTCTAGTCCTTGAACTCATTTTACAGATGAGAAGATTAAAATTCAGTAAGGTTGAACACTGTTCTTAGGGAGTAAGTAAAATATCCAAAGCACAATGATCAGGGCAATGCTAGGCATATGGTGCATACACACTCAGGAAATACTAGATCTGTCCAGTGGTTGACAGGAAATTTTAAGTTCCTTTAATGTGGAACAGTGCTCAGATTTTCCTTTTTTAAAGACAGCATTGTTGCCCTTGAGAAATTTGCTGTCTAGAGGAGAGGACAGACATACACATGATAATTTCAACATAATATTGTATTAGTTTTCTATTGTTGCTGCATAAACCACAAACAACTATTTAAAACAACATACATTTACTATCTCACAGTTCTATAAATAAGAAGGTTGTCATGAATCTCACCAGGCTAAAATCAAGGTGTCAGCAGGGTTGCCTACCTTGCTGGAATCTCTAGGGAAAACCTATTCCCTTGTCTTTTCCTGCTTCTGAAGGCTGCCCTCATTCCTTGGCTTGTGGCCCCTTTCCTCCATGTTCAAAGCCAGCAAAGGCTACTGAGTTCTTTCTCAAATCTTATCACCCCAAAGACCTCTTCTGTCTCCACCATCCATTTCTAAGGACCCTCGGCATATCGCTGGGCCTACTCAGATCCTGCAGGGTAATTTCTCTATCTTAAAGTTATCTGTTAGCAACCTTAATTCCATCAGCAAATTTTTTTCCCGTTTGCTATGTAATCGGACATAGTCACAGGAAATTACGATGTGGACATCTTTGGAGCCATTACTGTGCTAACCATAAGGTGTCATGAAGAAGGGAAGTATTCACACAGTGTTATGTCCTGAAAGGACAACGCATCAGCAGAGGGCACAGTGTAGACAAGAGACAAAGCCCTTCCGTGGTACAAGTCTTCTGGAGTTCCCAGCCAGTTTCTAAAAATACCATCATATTTCACCATGTTTTTTAATTTAAATGTATTATTTAAAATAGTTTCATTTTGTTCCATACACATAGTCCTTTTCTTTTTACAACCATCATGTTGGTACCACATTTAAGAAAAGAATTAAATATGAAGTAAGGAATTTTAGACAGTAAGTCTGAGTTAGAATTTCACAGTCTCCCTGTGGGACTGCATCTCTTAGGGCAGTTTTGTGGATAAGGAAACTCAGCAAGACAAGGAACCTGCCCTCAAAGACCCCAACTAAAGCCTACAGAAAGTGACTTCATCTCTCTGAACCACATAAGCAGAATGAAGAACGTTAGGGCAGTGTTTTCAAGATAATGATCTACACGGCAATGCCTAAAAAGGAGGGTGAGAAAATCTATTATTCTGAGAAAAGTAAATATTATGATTTAGCAAAATGATGGAGATATATCCAGCATATACCTGAGATGCTGGAAACATTTCAAGTATATTTAGCTCTTCAGACAAAAATATAACTGAGACTAAAAGACATAAAAATACGTGTCTTTACTGTTATTACGATTTAGAAAGAGAAGTTGTATTTGTTTAGAAAAAAATATTCAGAATTTCACAGAAACATTAACTAAGGTCTATCAATAAAGCGTAGCTGCATTTACAAATCTAAGGCATAAAAGTGAAAACTGAAGAGAAAGTATCTGGCTTGAGAACGCGTCAGTGCCAAAAAATCAGAAGTACTCAAGTAGGGGCGAGAAGACTGCTTGATGTGAACATTATAAGGGAGATTTGAGCTTTACAAATTCAAGAGACCCAGTCAATGTTCTCTGAAGGCCCTTTCAACACTGGTAGTTTATGATTCCATGACTCAAAGAATAAGAGCCAATTAATGGCAGTAAGTAAGAGACTCGGGTTTCTTTTTCATGGGTACAGTCAGAAAATGCCCTCTGATGCCTCGATAGGACACTTATCCTAACTATAAGTAGGTGCTTACTGAGGATAGGACATGGAAGTAATTCTCTAATAAGCAAGATCACACAAAAAGCATCTTGTAATGTAGACAGAACCCATGGTCTGATCCTGACTCCCATGTCTCGCTGCCTCATTGAAAATGAAGCTATTTGTATTCAGAATTTCCCCCAAAAGTTGTATTTTACTCACTGTAAGGCCATAATTCTCCAAAGGACAAATGACCATTCACCAAATGATGTGAAGGGGAGCACCTAGGTTGTCAATTCTTGCAAATCCTCTCCCTCGGGAATCCATAAACTTGTTCACTTAATAGGTGAATAAAAATCTGCTAGAAAGGCTTCAAAACATGTGAGAACTTTCTGACCTGGCCCTTGTTAACTGAGATGGAGGTGATGCAACGATATTTCTTAAATTAAGGTGTACACATTTCCACCCCTTACAATAAAACCAAGTAAAATACCAAATTACCAAGACGGAAAATCCCCACCGTAAACAACTAGAGCTACCCAGGAGGGAAAAACAAGACATCCAGTCACAGACGCTCAGCGCCCTCCTGTTCAGAGAAAACACACACACGTTCCCACGCAGAACACTTTCCTTGTGAATAGAGCTAAAGGTGCAGGAAATCGTTGGATAGAGACATTATATTACTTGGACAAAACTGAACTAGATTATGTTTGTTTATTAGATTACGGCTTTAGGCACATTGTTCTTTGCTAAGAGCTCCTGACATGAGTCGACACACACATTCTTTGGAATGAAGGCTTTTGTGAGAGTATTTTATGGTGCTTAGGCTCTTAAAAAGACTTGTGAAAGCTTTAACACCAGAGGATTAAACCCAATCTTTGGGGCCACCACATTATGAGGGTCCACTTCACTTCACACATCCTTAACTAGGATATGTGAGCTTTCTTGGACATAATGCCAAATGGTTCCAACTCATTCACTGTGTAATTTCTCATGTGAACCCCCACCCACTCATCTTAGTCACAAACCAAACACCAGATCCTGAGAGCTGGTGGCTGGAATTCTACGAGGTTTCCTTTCTATCTGTCCCTAAAAGGGGGGATATACTCTTGGTTTTATTTTTATTTAAATTTCAGTCAGGATCTTCTTAAAATAATAAATTCCCAGAACATATTATATCACATGTCCTAATTTCATATTTTTCTTTGAATAAAAGATCATGGATTAAACATCATGGCATCCACTTGGGTTCTAGTTTGGTTCTGTTGGTTGGTTTTCATTATAAGGCTTTTGCAGCCTTGAATTGGGTCTGAAATTAGACAGGTGTATGGAATTCTGAGAGTCTCATTTTAAGCTTCCTTAACATTTAAAGGGCTCAGAATGACTGTTCATCCCAAACCATCAGAGGTACAACTGTAAGAAGACTACACATTTCTAGAAACAAAAAGACCTCAACATTTTATTCAAACACCAGCAGCCTTTGTTTCCCTAGTATCTAAAATGCTGGGCTGTGGAGTGCCTCGTAAGCCCGTCAGTTATAAACTAAGTGTAAGTATGGCTCTATCCTATTAGTCAATGCTGTATATATATCTTGTTTTTCTGTTGATTACTATCTGCAAAATCATGTGAAATCATGACATCTCACTGTCTCATCAATCAACAAAGAAAGGGTTCCTTGGTTAAAACTGACAGAAACCAGTAAGGTACACCTCAATACTTGTTCTCCCTTTTTCTTAAATCTTTCATCTGCAGAATCATGTACCCCAATATTGTACAATAGAAATTTCTGCAATTTGGGAAATGTTCTATACTGCGTCAATCAATACTCGTCAAGTGTGGCTATTGGGCACTTGAAATGTGGCTAGTGACTGAGAGGCTAAATTTTTTAATTTAATTTAAGTTTAACTAACTTAGATTCAAATTCAAATTTGCAGCGTCCACATCAGGCCTCACATATTTAGTCATATTTTACTTAAAATGGTTTGTTCCACTCCCCATCCCCACAAAAAAAGAATTCTGCTATGAAAACAAGAAATCCAACTTTCCTATCTGAATCAAGATTTCAATAACAAGTAACTTGAACCGTATAAAGATTTTAAGTTAAGAGCTGGAAACATGAATGCACACCTACATTTCCATTTATTTAAATGGAGCAATACCTTTGGGAAGAATAATTACATCTTCCTTTCTCTCAAAGCTCCAGACCCAATACTGTGTTGAGCACACTTACAAATGAGAGGCTGTGAATGTCCTAGTATGACAAGAAAGAAGCAGCACAGGTGCCAGTGCTGGTCCTGCCCCGGCTTGTCGTAGACCTGAGACAGCACACAAGACGGCACTCGCGCTTCAGGAGGCTGTTCTGACGATCAAGTTACAGAAAACATGCAAGCGTTTCTCAGGAAAGCCTAGCGTAGGGCAGGCAGTGAACAAAGGCTGGTTAGAGTCTACTCTCCACCCATCTCACCAAAAGGTAGAAGAGCAAGAGGTCTGTACAGTGTGTAAAGATCCTACTCAGCCAGGTCGTATCCTAGCCATGACGAGCCAGCACACTGCTCACGTCCTCTCACACAGAGGAGAGCATTTAGTAAAACTAAGTCGGGCAGAACTGGATGCTTGCAAGGCCTCTTTCTTTTTAAAGACACTGCAAAGATGGCTAAGAAAATCTAAAATGGAATTGGTGATGAGGTGTTTACACAAGGACAGACAGATATTAACGGAACAAAATATGCATGCATTCACACTAAATACACATAACAGTAAAAGAGACAGCAAAGTGAACGAGTAACGGTCAGTTTACTCACTAAATGGAACTGCAAAAACATACACATATAAGTCATTTAAAAAATTAATTTAGATCCTTACTTTAAACCAAAATTAGTTCCAGTTTGATTAAAAGCTGAATATTATTAAAAATAAATAAATAAAAAAGGAAATCAATTTGTACATGCTTCCAAATTGGAACAAAATTGGAAATAAACACCCAGCAAGGTAATGCACACATACACATACACAAAGCTCGCACAAATTGTCTAAAGACACTAACACAACAATACACAATTTTAAAAAATTTCAATGGAAAGGATAAACATATGAGGGACAGTAGAATATCAGGCTAAAGACTATAGAATTTAGAACCACAAACATGCCACCAATTCACTTCATTACATTGGCCATATTGCTTAGTGTCTTGTTTCTCAGTTTCCCTATCAGAAAAATGAAAAGTAACAGTAATAATAATAGCACATATTTTAAAAGTTAATTTAAAGAAGTAGAAGAGGTAATGAATAAAGAGAATTTAGCATAGTAGCTGACTATACATACCAAATGTATAGCTGGTTTACAAATAGGTGGGAAAAGTTGCTGTATTAATAATTCAAGAAAAGAAAAAAAAAGTTTCTCATAAAATTAGCATATTTTTAAAAACATTACCAGCATATGGTTAAATAGGCATTATCATGCATTACTAATAGAAGCATAATTTACTAAATTTAGGATTAAAATTGGGGGAAATTAATCCAGAGTTTTAAAAATGCATCCTACCGTTAGATTTAATAATTCCACAAATGAGAGTCAATCTGAAATACTGGGTGGGATGATGTGGGTGGAGATGGGAATGGAGCGGGTGGGGAAGCTAGGCCCAAAGACTTCAATAGTGAAAAACTGAAAACAACCTGAAGTTCCTATGTGAGAATACCAGTTACATGGACATTAAAATTCTGCCTGTAATTACTTTACTTGATAAGGCTTGGCATATATAAAAAGTCATCCACAGGGAAAGCATTGCTATTCAAGCCTCAAAAAATGAAGAACATGGATTAAAAATACTTGGTAACACTGTACGGTCCTGGTTACATTACAGCTTCTTTCAACAGTTCCTCATAAGACATGGTGTCAAGCACTCTCTCCATCTTGGCTGGCTTTCTCTGGATGACAATATCTATTTTACACTGGAGTGCTTAGAATTGAATGCCAAAGTTTCCCAGTGGAGGTCAGGCTAGGAGAGAGTGTACTAAGACATGAGGCAAACTCTGTTCCATTAACGGACTCCCCTTGCTCTGTACTGCTGATTCTTATCACGTCTATCCAAGGAACACACGCCCAGTCGCACACTTTCAGACATCCCCGCCCCCACTGGCTCCTTATCATCTTCATCATGTCCCTTGCTTCAACACTTTACCAACGTTCTTTCAAAATAAAAATTTAGAGGTGAATCTTACACATATGGTTGTAGAAACTATGAACAGTTTCCTGAAATTTTACCATGCTTTTTAATTCACAGATGCAGAATCTGGAATAGCCTATTCTTGCACACTGGAATAAAGTCAGTGCTGATAATGGGCAAAGGATTAACAAGAATGCTGTTCCGTTGGTAACACAGGCCCTTGAAAATGTTAAGTCTTCTGCAGCGGACAAAGCTGGGTTTTCAAGTTCCACTACTCTCTCTAGGAGATGTTTAATCCAGAGATCAGTCCTTTAGTCTTCAGAAACCAAAGCAGAGAGAATACTTAAGGAGTATCTTGTTCAGTCTCTTTGTAGATGATGGAAGTAACCGAATCTCAAGTAGAGATGCCATTCGCAAGCGCACAAGGATGATTTGTGAGAGAAGCTCTGAATAGCCTTGATATCTGCACTCCAACCCCACCCTACTCTAAGAACTATATACACTTTGTTTATGGATCCTGTTCAGATTAAAAAATGGGGAAAGGCAGGCACAGTCAATAAAGTTGGTGTCAGTGTTGATGAATAGAAAGATGTCTTCAAATTAATGAGGAAGCTCTTTATTTTCCAAAAATTTTCATCATAAGGCAGACAAAACTAAAGCTAGAAATTTTACACAATTAGTCAATGTGCAGGAAATGATTTCATCAAACTGCTGCTGTAAGATTATCAACGAACTCTCCATCTCTCCTTGAATGTAGACATTCCAATTTCTAGGAAGAGATTCATGAACACAAGAAAGATGAAAAACTGTTAACTAAGACAAAACATGGACATTTAACAGGGGCATTATCCTGGTCTCAAAATGAAGGATTCCCCAGTGAACAGTCAACAAATATTACTAAGGGAAAATAAGTATGCTCTGAACCTGATTCTACTGATGATAATCAGATATTAAAGTTCAGAAATAGGTCTGGTGTGCAATATTATGAAACCCTATCTTTCCCTTGAGGTCACATTAGATTAGAAAGGTCCCCATGAATGTGGATTCCCAGAATTTCCTTTTCCATGGTTTTATTTTAAAAAGCAAAAAGGCAAAGCCATACTGAAAAAAAATATTTTGGAAAATAGAGCTAATGAAGCAGGTTTCCTGGAAAAGTCAATAGAAACACACTCTGAGCCAGGGGCGTGCGGAACCACTATATAAATTCTTCTCCCTTCCTCCTACTAGTGGGCTCTCCTGAGACCCACTGGTGTGGGGGGCTTTTGTGAAGACATGCTATAAAACCAAGCAATCAGTTTCACTTGTTAGAAAGCGTGGCCAGCTTGGTAACGTGGCCTTTATAGCCCCTCTCCCTCCTTCTGTGTCTCCATCTCTTTTTTTTAATTTAATTTTTTTATTGAGATGTAGTTGATTTACAGTGTTTCAGGTGTACAGCAAAGTGACTCAGTGTGTATATGTATATTCTTTTTCAGATCCTTTTCCGTTATAGGCTATAACAAGATATTGAATATAGTTCCCTGTGCTCTACAGTAGGTCTCTGATGTCTCACTTTTCTTTTTCCCTGCTTTCCTTTCTTGCTTCCCTGGGTCTGCTCCCTCCAATCAAGCAACATACATACATACGTACACTTTTGCCTCAGGCTCTGTGTTCTAGTCTAAGACACCTCCTTTGGTACAGAAGACCCACTTCCTCAACTTAGGGCATGGGAGGAATCACTGTAGCCAAGGCTTAGAATGGGCTCAGCCTGGGCTTATTTCAGTACCTTTACTTACAGTGCTTTTTAAATTAAGACAACTCTGCTACAAACGTAATACTAAAGTATATTCTAGATAATTTAAGAATGCTAGTTGTTTGGGCTTCAATGCAAAAGAATCTCTAATGTTAATCTAGTTTACCTGACTAGGTAAGTACAACTTAGACTAACCTGTTGTCCCTCCCAACCACTTGAAGTTTAAACCCTAATCCTGTAACACACCTACACTGTGCCCCTAGAGCTAAGCCTACCTCCAGAAAACGGAGAAACAGGCAAAACAAAAGACCACATTTTCTAATCTCCTCTTCCATAAAACAGTACCACTCCTATACCCATACAAAAGCCACAAGATCAATAAACATTTTTCAAAAGGCCTCCTAACATGTTCTTCATGGTTGACAGAAATTTTTTAGACTCAACTACAAACGGTGAAAATTTTACAACAGAAACTAAATTATACAATATTTGGGGTTAGTTTCAAAATAATCTTGCTCAAGGGAAAGGAATACAGATGAAACAAGACTGGCCTGAGTCAAATCATTGCCGCAGCTGGTAAGACATTCATGGAGGTTTATTACAGTATTCTTTTACTTTTGTGTATGTTCGAATTTTTCTATAGTAAGTTGTTTAAAAAATGAAAAGTGTGTAAGTTATGATAGCAAGCCCCACTCTCCTAAGGCTAAGAAAAGTAATGCAGCTTAACTGTGTTCACCTCATTTCTTAGTGAAATGTGCTGCCCTCATCCTGTTTTACAAAATAAAAAAGACAATTCTTCAGGATCAAGAAAAAGCCCAACTTCAAGCCAGTCTCAGCCAGTATGTTTAATGTTTCATGTAGGTTGGAAGTGCCTTAAATCCCTGCTGAATCTTCTATATACACACCCAGTTTACCCCATATCCAAGCTCTCTTTCAATTATCTCTCCAGAAGCTTAAAAAGGTGCCTGGTGGATGCAAAACTAATAGCACCACTCGGTTCATATTTACTAGAAAACATTTGCACTGGAACTCTAACTTGTGAACGCCTGAGGTAACTGTGCAAGTACAGTATTTGCATTTGCCTAAGGAAATGAACTAAAAATACAGTCTCCACTGCTCCACATATCAGCTTAGAGTTTAATTCCAATACACTGTGCATTATATCAATATTACCATCATTATTTGTATAGCACCGGTGCAGTGACCTCAGAGGATGAGGGGAACACAATCTGATTTGAGTCTCAAATCACGCCCCTGAGGAGTGCAAGTGCTGGAAGAAACGACACTTAAACGATGCAATTCCAAATTTGAGAGTATTTCATGTACTTAGACCCACCATAGTGAAGAGCTAGTATTTCACTCTCAGTGGGAAAACTCCATACAGGCAAATTCTAGCATTTTAAAGATTTTTTCTCTTTAAAAAAAAAATGGAATGGAAATTAGATTGGCACCCAAATGCCTCAGTATTCCAGTACATCTTTCCTGTGTACTAAGAACCTTTGAAACTTACATTGTTTTACTGTACAATAAGATAGTGAATTTAGGATGGGGTGAGTTACAGAGTAAGAAAAGATTTGAATGTCATGGCACCAACCTCTTACCTTCCTGAAATAACTGCTCTCCTAGCTCACCCAGAATAGTATTGTCCATACCAAAGACTTCAGCACCCTCTGGGGAACCCTGCTCCATTTTTTAACAGGACCAAATTCTGGGAAAGATTCATTTGGATTGACCATCTATTCAGAAAACTGAATGCTTCTTTCTAACGGTTCTCAAATGGTTCTTTTCCAGATGTGAAATTTTGTGACTCTTTAGTAAATTTCTGGTTTGGATACCAAAGGGTAGTGCTTGAGTTTCCAAAGAGTTAATGCAAATACTAGAGCGGCCTAAATTTGTGCAAGGAGCTCTGACTTGTTACCTCCTGCCTTTCCTCAGAGAATCAGGGACTAAGTGATTGCTGCCTCCTCTACACAAGCAATCCTAAAAGTAACTATAGACCATGATCATGTCACTTCACGTACTTTCTTCCTTGGACTTAGCTGCTCTTCTCGTAAATCACAGCATTTCCTAATGTCCTAGCTCCACTGGTTCAGCCTACTGATGTGCTCAATGTGCTCAGATTCTTCTTAAACTCAGAAGCTAAGGTTAGCTCTGTCATCGGTGGCCAAAAGAAATGCAACGTTTCTTCGAAATACTGCGGAATGTTTTCATGCCTTCAACCACATCGACACGCACCAAGCCCCATCCTGACTCCCATAAAGCAAACCCCATTCAGAATTAACCCAAAGTTCAAGTCCAGCACGAAAGTCATCTCCTCCTTCAAGCCTTTGCTGAGCTCTTCATTCAAATTATTTTCTGTTTTCATGGCATTCTCATGGTACATATCTGTGTCTTCTGCATAGAAATTTCACTTTCTGCCTTGTAATTGTACCTATACCTCCCTGCTGATGGAAATGATGATTAGTTTATATGTCCTCCCATAGCACTTTTTCAGATATGTTTGACCGTGACCCAGAAAAAGAAAAGTATTTTACACAGATCCAGTACAACCTAGTACATGTGCGTGGTGCACCACCACCTCCCCCCCGACACACACAACTGAAATGAACGTTTTCCGAAACAATACTCATCCTCACTACATGTGAAGTGTTTATTTTTGCTGGTCATATCACAATCCACTAACCTGATACATGAACTACTAATTGGTTGTGATGCACTTTGCCAACACTCTTGGTAGTACGTAGTATAGGGTTTATTAAGATTTACCATATCCAGAGCAGGTCTCATTCATTTTTTTACCCTAAAAAGTTCACCAACATGGCCCCTCTTCTTCTCAAGTCAGTGTATTAGGATAAAGAGTTTACTTTAAGCCTCATATTTAAATCAAGTACAGTATCTACTGTTTTCAACCATATCCTATGTCCTACATAGAGCAGGTGGTTGATAAAATTCCACTGACTTAAATTTCATACATGATATCAATGACTTCACCAATCAAAGAAACCAACGATTTAAACACTCTTCTGAGTGTGTGTTTTTTTTTAACTGAAGTATAGTTGATTTACAATATTGTGTTAGTTTCAGGTGTATAACAAAGTAATTTGGGGAGATATATATATATATATATATATACATATATATACATAAATACATATATATTATTTTTCAGATTCTTTTCCATTATAGGTTACTACAAAATATTAAATATAGTTCCCTGTGCTATACAGTAAATCCTTGTTGTTTACCTATTTTATATATAGTAGTGTGTATCTGTTAACCCCATACTCCTAATATATCCTTTGCCCTCTTCCCCTTTGGTAACCATAAGGTTTTTTTTTTCCTATGTCTGTGAGTCTGTTTTTGTTTTGTAAATAAGTTCATTTGTATTATTTTTATATTCCACATGTAAGTGATATCATATGATATTTGTCTTTCTCTGTCTGACTTCCTGCCCTTAGTATGATAATTTCTGAGTATGTTTTATTTATTCCAAACATTAACTGAGCCCTATTATCAGGAATGTGTAAAACCTAGTCTTCAGCTTCTAGGAAATCACATTCTCCTGGATGAGTATAGATTCCATTTTATATAAACTATATAGAAATCTTTCTAGGAACAGAAGGCCAAGAATAGCAGATCAGTACCTCTCCATTTCCCTCCTCGGCTGTGCTTATCATGGTACCACTTTGCTTGTCCCCAGATGTTGTTAATACTGGTCTTGAGATTTTATCAGGCTCTCAACTGAAAATCTGGTCTGTGTGAACTGCCCTGAAACTATCCAATTTGATGGAGTAGCACCTATGTTACCTATTAAACTGTATCACCTTAGAACTATGATTCTGCTCTAGCTAAGCTCCTGTAAAGACAAACAGAAAAACAGGGTATTAACAATCTGCGTCATCTCACCTGTACAAAGGAGACTTCTCCAAATGCTTTCCAATAACATGTTGTAAATACCTTCCAGAACATAAGACAAATAGCTCATCTTTGTGTATAATGCCTAATAACTACAGTTGATTTTGAATAATGCAAATAAAGATTTTATGGCTGAATCATTTGCAGGTAGAAAAGTTACAGTCATTCATTTATCTCAAATTATAAATTTCAAATTCCACAACTGAGAAATCTTTGACTATATTAAAGTCTTGAAACACAAATCAAAGAAATATGTTAGTTTTCCATTGGGATAAATTACTGAGAAATAGCATAGCCTACAATTCTCAAATATTATTAACTGAAAATGTCAGTGGCTCTAGGCTTCTATTTTGAGCTCTTTTTCACCTGCAGCATTGTAGGGAAGCTCAGGGCATAGGCCGTGGAGCCAGACTCCTGGGTTGGCTTTCTGACTGTCACGTGCTGGTTACATAATCTTGCACAAGTTACTCAAACTCTCTCTGCCTCACTTCCTTATATGTAAAGTGGGGACAGTATGATCACTTGCCTTAAAGAATTTTTATAATGATTAAATAAACATAAAATATGGAAGCAGTGTCTGGAATATATTAGGCGCTCACTAGTCCAGTACTCTGCCCTCAACTGCGCTACATAAGGTAGAACTACGTGAAATGGGAAGAATGAGGTAAGGTGGACAGAATATGGCATTTCTCTTTAAAGTGTGAATTACGACCTCCACACTCCTACCTGCTATATTTGTGACTTGGAGTTCTTTAAACAGAGTCCTGCCTCCTCATCTGTAAAATGCTAAGAAATAGAACAGAAGCCTCCATAAAATGTAACAGATACTCAAAGAAAATTAAAATAACTTTCAGCTGAGGAATCAGTGGAGGCTTCATAGAGAAGGTATTATTTTGATAAAGACTGAGAATAGATCTGTGGAAGCCGAAACATTGAGAAGTGTATTCTGGACAGAGGGAAGCGTTCGAGCGAAGACGCGAGGAAGGAAAGCATGGCGTGTGTTCAGAGGGCAGCACCCAATCCGATCTGGCCGTGCAGAGTGCCAAGGGAAGCAGTCAGAGCTGAGGTTAAACAAGCCGACTCCACCGGCAAGGGATCACAGATTCTCAGCTGGATGGGGACTTATTCCCACAGATGTGTGGCTACAACAGAGGTTGCAAGAAGGCATTAACAGAATCAGGTCAATATTTCAGAAGAAGCTGTGCAAGGTGCAGAGGAATTGGAGGCCCAGGGCCTGGAAAGAAGGAATTCCAGAGTCCATAAAGGGTCCAAACAAAGCAGCTGCCAAAAATAGAGAAGTGTGATGTCATGGATTAGCAGAAATGATGGGGGGGTGGGGGGTAGAGCAAGTGGACCTCAACACCCGAGCAAGAAGGAAGAGTCAAAGAGAAATGATGCAGCTGTGCAGTGTCAAAAACAGATGCCTGAGGAGGAGCTGATTTAAAAGAGATGAAACCAAAGAACCCACATGGGGTGGTCCATCTAAGAAGGAATCTTAAACAGACAACTGCAGTCTACCTCCTGCAAGCCAGTAGGCACAAATGAGAACCACGCCCGTGTAGAGTATGTGAGTTAACTTAATGTTAGAGGTGAGTCTGAACCTAAAGATCCAGGATCAAGGAAGGAATCGGGACTGTGGGAGTACTTGGAGAAAAGAGACTTAGGAGATATAGAGAATGAATAAGATGGGACCAAGCAGGGGTTCTTCACAGAACACAAACTAACTCCACCAAATAGACAAGACAAGACAAAACCATGGGGCTCTATCCCCTGATGCGGATTATTTGCATTAGGTGTTCTGTACACTTTGACCCTATGAAATGAAGTAAGGGCCAGTAACAGTATCTCCCTCCCTCCGCGTCAGCCATTTTCCACTCACAAGCTGATGGCAGGGGGCAGAAGTGGTAGACGTAAAACATTAAGTTATAAGTTCAGAAAGTCAAAAGTGGGTGGAAATTGTTTTCCCAAAATTTATTTGTTGTTTTCCCTTGACACCATATGTCAATTAAAATAAAAGGAGACTTCATCACCCCTGGCTAAAGGAAAAATAAACTCAAAGAACTATTAAGCATTTTGTCTGACAATACTGAGTGAGCAGAAAACAGCCTGACTTCGCCCTGTAGCAAGCGTGGCTTTTCTGGGGATAAGGAGAAACAAGAGGTGTGGAGATCAGTCAGCAGGCTCAGAACCCAAAGGCTATCTATTTTTACAGCAATTCCACACAAACAGATTATGTGCCTTTGAACAACACATAATGTATTGCTGGGCTGATGGCAAAATAAGAAAGATAAGGAGTGATATTTGCTGATAATAGCAAAGAAACGTAACTAATGTCAAGAATACATCTCTTCTTGACAGGAAGACTTTAAATCTTATAGGCCTGTTGAAGAGGGTCTTAAGACAAACTGTTCTACCTCCTGATCAAGGTAAACAGAAGATTAACAGAGATCTGAAATCAGATCACTAAAAAAACAAACAAATAAACAAAAGATTGTTGGAACATGGGCTGCCTGAGTTAGAGGAAAATCAGGTAGATGAGGCAGGATCCAGCCCCTTGCCTGTGTTCCAGGTTCCTCTCACTCACCCCTAGCACTATGTCGTGCCGGCTGCCATATTCTGACTGTAGTAAGCGCCCAACAAAAATGTGCTAAATAAACAAATAAAAGACTGCAAAACAACATTGCTTTTTCCATTCATTGACAATATTAGATTCCTTCTGATCTCTGAGTCTCTGCACAGACCATCCTTTCTGTCTGAATACTCTTGCCCACCACTTCACCTTATCCTGTAACTTTCTCGACCTGCAGCAACCGCATCCACTTGCATCAAATGCGCACAAGTACATCAGTGACCCCTACTACCCAGCAGAACCGCGTCTGCTTTCCCTTCACAGCACTGGTCACGGCTCATGCTGGCATGAGTACTCAATTCACAGCTCTCCCACAACTAGACTAGAGGTTCCAAGAAATCAAAGGCCATGTCTATTTCACTCACAATTGTGTTTCCAAGTACCTGGAAAAGTTCCTCAGATATGGCTGTCACTCAATAAATTAAACAAACAAACAAACTATGGAGGAATGAAATAAAGACCCCTCAGGAACCCTCAGTGAGCGGAATAGCCCGCCCCGACAACACCACCTTCTCAGAGAATCTGTTCCCACTCACGAACCCTGCTGGCACCACGCCTCTCATGACCACACTCCTAGAGATCGATCTGACCAGAAATGGACACTTCGCCTTTAGGAAACAAACGTGTCACCCCAGTAATTGTGACAGAATGAGTCAGCTTATCACGTGTAGAACAGAAGCAGAAACTGGAAGTCAGCCCTCTACACCCATCGTAATAGTGCAAATTATAAAGTCACATGGTACCGTGTGTTGGAGAAAACAAGAATCTCATGTTTTACTGGGGGAAATGGATCCCAATGAAGCCTGTAAGTAAAAACACTTGGCAGAACCTGGTGAAATGGAGTACGAAAATGCACTGTGCCCAAGTGCGCTGCTCGCAGCCACAAACCTGAGCTGAGTGCTGCCAAGCCTTGAGAGCATTTGTACAAAGGTGGTCATTGCAGGTCACAGGTTTGTGGGAATAGGGAGTCGGAGGCAGCTCTGAGGTCTAAGGAAGGAAAATATTTGAGGAAAATGAATCCCTGAAATGTAGTGAATACACACTCTGGCATACTCCGCAGTGTCAGAAGTAGTAACCCTCCCTGATGGGCTGGAGTATAAATACATCTTTAGAAGACTACGCTGGCCATACAGACAAATGCAAAGTAATGTAAGCGTTTAACCCGTGAGTCATAGTGGAGCAGCAGTTCCCACTCTGGGGGTCAGAGCATGTATCAGAGATACTGCAGGGGTCCTAAATATCATATGCCCACTGAGTGTTGAGTGTGTATGGGATTAAATACATCTCACACATGCTTGCCCAGTTGTGAAGTGTTGGCAATTTTTTCTCATCTGTTAAAAAAAAATTAATACCAACATTTTAGAACTATTCAAATCAAATAATCTAACCCATACAAATAATGTCTGATAAAACCTAAACCGTCTACAAATGTTATCAATGGATTATAATTAATACAAATACTACTTAATCAGGGGATCAAAACAGGACCATGCTGAGCCACAATAATAGCAAAAAAGATAAGAAACAGGACTAGGTCTACAGCACGTAACCATGATCTGTAGGCATGAAGCCAGAGTAGCCAAGAGGGAGACGTGCAGAGTCAGAGTGCTTGGGTTCGAATCCTGACTTAGCTACTAATTCGCCAGCTATGTGACTCTGGGAAAGGTAACTTCTCTGTGCTCAGTTTTCTAATCTATAAAACACATATGATAATAGTCCCTGCCTTTTAGAATCTATTGTGAAAATTACTAGAGTTAGTACCTGAAAAGGACTTGGAACAGAGCTTAGCCTATGGGAAATGGATAATAAACATTAGGCATTATTATTAGGTAAATTAAAATACTATATATTTCTAAAGACTCATGTGTACATAAGGACTAGTCCAAGCATGTTAAAGCAAGAATCTATGGGGAGGAAGAGAAATGGGAATGAGGATGAAGGATGAGGAAAAGAAAAAAATGAAAATAAATAAATAAATAAAAATAAAAACAAAACAAGAGAGGGGCTCTTCAGGGACTAGTCATGAAAATGTACCATCCTTGGAGTCATACAGTTAATTCAGTCTAAAGGATCTGATGTATATGAGGAGGAAAGAGCAGAGATACTCATGGCGTCAGGCAACAGAAGTGCAGTAGAGTGAAAGTCTTGAAATCCCGGTTTCCAAGGACGCCAGAGCTACTACGGTCGCCACCTCCGTGGCTCTGTACCGCTCGGATTTTCTAGAATACAGCAAACCAACCCTCCCTTGGCTAGTGTGAGTTAGTTTCTGTTTCTTCCTACTTCATAGTTCTTGACTAAGACAGTCCGTGAAGTGCAAAAGAGAGCAGACTTGCTCTATGTTAACTCAGAAGGCAAAAGATTTAAGAAGGAAGGACCCAGTAAAAGAAATATGTTTCCAGCACATGAATCACCCAACAAATAAACAGGCTCCGAGGAGTAATGAATCACTTATCACCTTGGATGTGCAAACAGAGTCTACGCAAACATTTATCCAGCATACAAGTTCTAGACGGGAGGCTGAACTCGCTAAGAAGTGCATGATTCTAGGACTCACTGAGCTCTTTATGAACATAAAAAGCCTCAGCTATACTAAGAAACAGTGCAAAATGCACTTGTGATATAAATGTTGGAGGAGATTCTGTTGCCTCAGAGTTTCAGTTGCTTCCTCCCATTGGCACCACATGCCAGGCATGTTTCAAGAGGTGAGACTTATCCGTACAAGTCCCAGGGAATGTCCTAGACAAAACTGAAACACCCTTGGGATTTGGCCACACACTTAGTCCTGCTGCCAAGTGTTCGACAGACCTGCCTTACTCCCAAATCAATCAACGCTGCTTATCTATCATCTGTCAACTTTCACATGTCATCTCACGGAAACTTCCTAAAACCCGGGGAGAAAGGAATTTTACATCCATTATAAAGAAAAGGAAATGGAAAGCTCAAAAGAAACAGAGTCTGTCCAAGTTCCCAGACCTCAAAAAGCCAGAATCATAACTTGAACCCACCCAAAATATTTGTCAAAAAATCCCATATTTTTACAATATACCATAAATACCTCTTATGAACACATCACATATTTTGAAGTATCAAACCCTAAAGCTAAATCCTATGAACCACTCCTTGGAAGTCTTTATACACTCAGTCATCCAGATTCCCCTAACATCTTTTTTTTTTAACATTTTTTATTGAGTAATAGTCATTTTACAATGTGTCAAATTCTAGTGTAGAGCACAATTTTTCAGTTATATATGAACATATATATATTCACTGTCACATTTTTTTTTCACCGTGAGCTCCCTTACATCTTGAGTCAACAGCCCACAAACTCTCCCTATTTGTAGCGTTGTATAGTTGGAACGCTGAACAACCTGCAGTCTATTCTCCTGTGTGGTGGAGGCTCGGGAATTCTCTCCATCACCCAGTCCCAGAGTAGACAACCTGACTCACCAAATGAGAGTAAATGGTAGTAGATGCAGTAAAAAACAGTGCTGACTGCAACTCAGGAGACAGAGTTCTTGTCCTTACTCTACGGTCATACTGCTGTGGGAGCCGACAAGTCACCTTCACTCTGGACCTGTGAAACCAGATGGTGAGATAAACTCAAGTGTTTCTCAAACCTGGTTTCACAGAATCATATGAGAAATTTTTATAAAGTACTGATGCGGAACAATTCAATCAGATTAATTAAATCAGAATCTCTGGAGGGAGAAGCCCTCCCACTTACAGTTCATAAAAGCTCTATTCCTGATGCTAAGGTATAGCCAGGGTTGATGGCCCAGATGATCGTCCACTTTTTCTCAAGACTTTATACAGTTCTCCACCCAAAAGAATCAGGGCATAACACCACTTCGAGCTTTCTGAAGCGCCCATGGCTCCGTGCTTCAGAAAGCCTCTTTGAGGCCAATAATCAAAGGAGAGACACCATCTATTCCTCCATGAGTCATGTGACCACCTGCATCTGCAGTTCAGAAAACAACCATGAAAACAGCAGTTCAGCAGTTCTGTGACATTCTGTGGCATTTCTAGAAAGCTTAGGAATGATAACTAGGGTGAAAGGGGGCATGGAAGAAATGTTAAAAATAAAAAAGCAATAAAAACTGTCCAGCCCTACTCTGGACCACTACCTCACTGTCATTTGGAGAACATAACTGTTAGTAAGAAGAGGGTTTTGAAGACGGAGAAGGGGAGATGGGACCTGGAGAATGGCAAGGATGCAGCACAATGAGAGAAACCGACAAGGTTTGAACAAGCACAATATCTTCATCAGTGTAAAAAATTAGGAAAGCTCAGACAAATGAGGTTAGAAAAACAGAGTGGGCCCAGATTATGAAAAAGACAAACAGCAAACCAAAGGAAGGAAGGAAGGAAGGAAGGAAGGAAGGAAGGATGGAAGGAAGGAAGGAAGGAAGGGAGGGAGGAAGGAAGGAAGGAGGAGAGAGAGAGAGAGAAAGAGAGAGAAAGAAAGGAAAGAAAGGAAGAAAGGAAGGAAGAAAGAAAGAAAGAAAGAAAGAAGAAAGAAAGAAAGAAAGAAAAGAAAAGAAAGGAAAAGAAAAGAAAAGAAAAGAAAAGAAAAGAAAGAAAAGAAAAGAAAGAAAGAGAGAAAAGAAAAGAAAGAAAGGGAAAGAACACCCAAAGAAGCTTTCAGACGTGTTGTAGAAGCAGTGGAGTTAAAGGTAGAGAAGTAAAATGTCATCCCCAGTAACCAACAGGTTACAAAGAAACTTTGACAAAGAAAGAGCTGAAATGATCTGTGGTCCATCTCATGAAGTGTTGACCTGATAGCCCACTGGCACAGAGCCTGGAGAGTAGCAGAAAGAGACATATTTCAGAAAAACTAAAAGCCAAACGCCACCTGCTACTTTCACTGGTTCATAAAGGCCAGGTGAGATTTGAGTAGCAGAGGGAAGCCAAACCTGTAGGCTGACTTCAAATGATGAGATGATCCCAGGGTGCTTACTAAAGAGAGCTGATTCTAGTCATTTCAGTGGTACCCCACAAGCCTTTTTAAGGTAAGTATTGTGGACAGGACTCTCCTGAAATTATTAAGCACAAAACACACGTGCAGGGTCACTACCTTGAAGCAGAGTATGAGAAAGCTGTTTCTACTGAAAACTAAAAGTAGTAGGTGCCAAGGTGGCAGACAACTCCCACTCCTCACTAGATGGGTCACGGAAGGAACAAATGAAGTAATTCATTACAAGAAGAGAGGCCCTAAAGGATGATAGAACTGATGGCAAACCATCACGTCTATTCTATAATCACAAATGACTGGGGCATTCTTTGTCTTCTTGCACTGAGGCCTAGCACACTGTGTGTGTTACGTGTGTGTGAGGAGATTTTCACCACTTGAGCCATTATCATTTATTTCTTTACAGTCGGTCCTTCTCCTTTTGACAATGTAAAATCCAGGAGGGCAAGAACTTTGCTCATTGCTTATTCCCAATCCTAAAACAGTGGTGCCTGGTGCATAACGGGTTCTCAAACATTGCCTGATAAATAAATGGATTAATGTTTTTTTTTCTTTTTCATAATGAATTTATGCTTGCATCTTTTCCTTCACAAAATCCTGAGAACAATCTAGTTTGAGTATAACAGATATATTTTCCTATTTAATAGGTAATCAAAGAAGCAGACACAATCTTTTGATTTCAAATTTAGGATTTCGATGCATAGCTAAAGTGACAAGACTATTTTGTCCATCATTGTATCTTAATTTCTCAAAATTTTCCTCTCTGCCACTTACCTTTTCAAGATATACTTGCATAGATATACATTCAAACCACACAGATACAAATGGATTATTTGTATTATCAGAAGAATACGGCTCAACCTCATCAATGCTCTACAGGTTTAAAACATGTCATCCTTGTAGTTTAAAGAATTGAAATCATTTAGTTGTTCTCTTCAAAAGAACTGAAAAATGTCTGAATTTCTAAAGACAAAATTTCCAGGTTGGAACATTTTCATGAAGGAAGGAAAAACTCACATTCTGAACAGGTTTGAGGCGGATTTAAAGGCGTATTTGAAAAATTATGCACTGTATTTGCAGAGGGAAGAATCTCTACTTAAAGTACATCCTTTATACACATGCTGACAAAATTAAGGGCACACCATCCTTTGCTGAATGAGAGCTTATTAGAAGTGCGAGAGTGAGCCACTGCCTTTTGTTCCCTGGAGAAAAAGCTAAGGCTTGAAAAAAAATACTTTTGTTAATGAATCATCTTAAGCTGGCAAATTTAAAATTTAAGTCAGTAAGATTGATAAATTAAGGTTCTGATGGCAACACCATTCTTTCCTGTCATGCACATGGTAGAGCTATAACAGGAACACTTGTTTCCATCTTAAGGATAGGGAGGGTTGATACAAGGCTGAGATTCGGCATTGCTAATTAGGAATGTCAGCAAAAGGAGTTCTGACGCTCTCTGTGCTGCTGAAGTCAAAATAGCAGAGAAAGGTACATAAGACCATTTCTACCATTTTCTCCTTAGCCAGGGAGCGAAAAGATAACAGCCCTTCATCTGCGTTCAGCTCACTTGAAATTTACAACCCACTTCTGCACACAACTACCATTTGAACTATATTGAACATCTGAAACATACTATTTACCCTCGTCTGATAAATCAGGAAACCGACTTCAGTAGGGTAAGCGACCTCTCCCTTGTCACAGAGCCTGCAGGTGACAAAACCAGGACTCAAAAGCAGGCCAATACTTCGTTTTTCCGTAAGATACTGCACTAAATAACAGCACCAGTGAGAACTTGCCTTTTGCTTTTCCACTTTGCTTACAATATTTTCAGTAGCAAACGGGGATCACTGCTTCTGTTGTCGGGATAGGGGTAAGTGAATGAAGCAGAACATGGAGCCCAAGTATGGAAATGGCTTCTTCTACTTTCAGCAAGGAATATGCGCTCCTTTGTGTACAGGAGCATTGGTCATAAACGCATGGAAAATCAAGTTCAAGTAGTGAAAATCAAGTTCTGAGAGGACAGACCACAAACATGCTTTCATGACTTATCCACTGGCCTCCAGCCTGCCTTTGAAACAGGAGAAAACTGTATCAGTCTTAGAGCGCCTTTTGTCATCTCCAAACGGTTTTACAGACACATGAACCCCTTCAGTGTGTTCAGAAGCAAGGAGGCCCTGGGAGCCAGGGGGAGTTCCTCTGGAGTTACTCAGATGCTCCGCTGCTTTGGAAAGCCAGGTGGCATCCTCAGGACAAAACACCTCAGTTTGACATACGACAGTAAAAGACACTAGGCGTCTTGGCAGAGCAGTTTCCATTAAAAAGGGGGTTTGTATAAAAAACTGCATACGCAGAGCCTGAGTCGGAAGTTTGGGAAACTCTGCACAGTGAAAGTATGAACTGAAGCCAAAGCCACGTAATAGTCCGAGCAAGAAAAGCAACCTACTTCAGGAAGCACCTCACTTGGCCTCATGCTACAAATTACAGAAAGTGTGTTGCTGTCCAGGACACCCACCTGTCATGTTAATATACGAACAACCTAAGTATCTGACTGTGGCAAGGAAGACAGAGGGAGAGAAGAGAAGGCGAGAATGGTGTGGGCAGTTAAGAGAGGGCTTAAAGAAACAGAATAATTGTTTAAAAAAAAGAGAGAGAGAGAGAGAGAGAGAGAGAGAGAGAGAGAAAGAATAATGAACACATTTTAACTTTGCATAGTCACTCCGAGCCCTGATCGTCCCTCCATTATGATCTAGTGACTCATCCCCATGACCCATTAACTAAACATACCGTTCTTTCCTAACATTGTTCCCATTCACAAAGGTCCAGATGAAATACATCTCCAGGAAGCCTTGCCCCGTGTCCCTGATGAGAAGTTGTAGCTTACTGCTCTCTGTTATTCCCAGCAGGCTTTGCCTGGAGCTCTGCTAGAATTCATTTCACATATTTTTAACACCCCCCTCCCATAAATTATTATTTTTTGAGGATGGAAATCATGTCTTATATCTCAATTTAAACTGCAAAGCATCTATGTCAGTGGTTGGAACAGAGGAGGGTTTTAGTAATATTTTATTAAGTTGAACTTAAATACTTCAAAGGTTCCTTGTAGCACTAACATTCTGGATTCAGGATGCGTGTATCCATCTCACTCAGTCTTTTCTCCATTCATTTACCAAACAGTTATTTATCAAGCACCTACTGCCTGTCACCCACTGTGCTCAGACCCCTAAGATGCAGTCGTGTCCCTGTGAAGTTTACAGTTGAGTCTGGGCAGTGATCAAATAACTGCACGCATAAGCAGTTAGAGACTGTGGCAAGTGCTGTGATGGAAACATTTAAGAGGATTTGAAAACATCCACTCAACTCTAACACTGAACCTTCTGGGGACCGATCATCAGAACACAGAGCAACTGTTAAAAATAAGAAAAGGAATGTGAAGGCCCCTAAATCATGGCACATACAGCTTCACTGCAGTTTTATTTTGATCAGGAACTTAAGCCACATTACAAAAGAAGAAGTAAATGTTCAACTTCAGCCTACATCCATGCTTCCAAATTGTCATCTGATATATTCTGATACACAACATGGTAAAAGATTACACCTGTCTCAGGACACTTCGAAGCTCTGGGTTCAGCTTAGGACACACTAGATGCTGACTCTGAACTTCCAGCCTGTAAGAGGGAGACCACAACCTCCGCTGTGACAACTTGACAGCGTTGATGTGCAAGGATTCGATGACGGTGGAGTATAAACACATTTTGGAAAGTGCATATTGCGGGTACACAGAAATATGTCAGCCCCAAAGTCTGAGATATATACAGACACATGAAATACACACATATACTCATATATATACATGTATTTATACATATTATGTATATAGTTGGATTTCACATTATGTTACACATTTTTTTCATCACAGCAATTTTTCAGTCACTCTCTTGTTCTTCCTTACATTTTCTCTGGCAGCAGGAGATGGGAGAGGGAGGTAACAGGATGTTGAAGATTTTCTGCCTGACTCCCCTGCTCACAGTAAGAATAAACAAAGGACGAAGGACCAAGGGCCTGAGTCAAACCTCAAAGGTCAAGCTGCACCACGAGATGACGGCACCAATTAACATAACCTCTTATAAAACTGCTGTCAGCAATAAGTATCTGGAAAAACTCTGAGACTTCAATGACACCATGAACTGACATGGAGGGGCAACGCTAGCATAATTTTCACCTGATGTTTCGTCAGCAATCATACAAGAATACGAGATGTACACAACCGAAACAGTACATTTACATCTAGTTTCCTATATAAAGAAGGCTGACGTAAAACCCTCGACTGCGTCTCTCCTCTATCAATCACAAAGAACTGCAAGAAAATCCTAGAAGGAAATGCTAGCACTTGATAAGCAGCAGTAAAGTCATTTATTCACGATAACACTTAGTAAGTGCTTACAACGTGCCAGACAGTATTAAAAGAACTTTTGATACAGTACCCAACCTTCACAACAACTTGGGAAGTAGGGAGCATTATACTCTTTTTCATAGAAGAGAACACTGAGATTCAGAGAAGTCCACTGACTTGTCTAAGATCACACAGCTAGCACTGAACAAACATATTGTACAACACCACTTATCCCACACGATGCTAGGAGGCCAGGAGAGGTGGGGGAGGGGGAAAGTCAAACGGGAGACATCCTTGGTCCAGCAATGAGTCACACACTGCTTCTACCCACGGAATCTGCAGCAAAGCTAAGACATGAGCATAAATCACTATAATCCAAGGCAGGAAATGTTAAGCGCCACAAGAAATGCACAGTTAAGTTCCACCTCACTGTTTATATATATATGTGGACGGGGTTGGAGTAGGGCAGCAATGAGATGATTTCCAGGCAGAAAAACTTACAGAATTAAATGAATAGCCTTACTCTTGACAACTTTAGATATGTCAGTGGGGCTTGATTTCTTAAGGATAAGCCTATGGGCTATGTATTCTCCACGTCTGTTTCCTGGGTGGGTGGTTCAGTAGGACGGTTCACAGTAAGGAGGCTGGAAGCTTCCTGAGGACAGGTGGTGTCTGCACTGTATCCTCACGCCTAAGGTGGTGTCTACTACACAGTCATGCTCAAGAAATATGGAAATAGGGGTTGAAGGAATTAATGTCTTAATTAATTAAAAAGAGAGCAAATGACAGACTACAATAACATAAAGCTGGGTGTACGCTGTTAAGAAGTACAGACCGTGCTGGAGTTCATGAACTCAAGTTCCCTGACTGCTAAAGTCTCCGCACCCGGGTGTAGCTTTGCAAACATGAGTGCCAAGGGACTTTTGCTAGACAGCAGGTGGGAGCTCTCTAACCGAGAGACCACACCGGTGACCCAACTGGTCAGTGATTTGAAGAATACCAAGAAGCAAAACATGAGCTTTTGTTTTATTCCCCATTATGGCAGGAAGTACGGAGTGAACCACAAAAGCTGTATTATCTAGAACTTTCTTGAGAGCTAGAAAATAACTCATTTGCAGAAGTCGTTGATTTTGTACATGGGGACTGTTTGGTGAGATTGAGGAAGCGAATGATGGTTGACTTCCTGAAGTGACTCATGGCTGTAACCCCCTTTGACAGTATTAATAGAACGGGGGGAAAATTTCCAGGAAACATCAATTACCACAACTACCAAAATAGAAAAGACGGCTGGTGACTGAATCACTAAACTTTTGGGGAGACTGCTCCCTTTCTTTATCAGAAAAAGGTAACAATAAATCAGACTAACTAACACATTTTGAAACGAGTTAACAGCATCCTTTCACAGTTGGCAGGGTTACTCTCAATCCTACACTTTTAATCCTACATGAAGATTTTGCTTTAGCAAAAAATGACTCTGGGCTAATTACCGTTAAACCAAGTTTCTGAAGTCAAGATGAGACCTCCAAGAAATAGACATACACATTAAATAATTCATTTATCCATTCATTCCTTCCTTCAAACCTTAAGTTAATAGGTATTTAATGGGCACCTGCCACTATGTTCCAGATTCATATTCCCTAAGAAACAAAGAACTAAATACAGGAGATAATAACTATAATAAATGTCTTGAACTCTGCTCACTGTTGTGGCTAACTCTCTTCACATTGTTTGCAGGTTATATCGGCATTCAGGCAAAGAGATTAGCCTCAGGAAGTGCTGAGAACCTCAGGTCAATCCAATAGGCTTAAAAACCTAAGGGATTCTAGTCCTACTCTAAAGGCATAACCCATCTGCCTTCAGAGCTTCATTACTTCACAGCCTCGCAGTGTCTTCCCCATGCGTACACACTCTAGAACCAGAATGCCCGGGTTCAAAGCCTAGTTCTACAACGTAATAACCATGTGACTTAACAGCAGGTTATTTCACGCCTCTGTGCTTCAGTTTCCACATCCAACAAATGGAAATGAATAACAGCACTATTTCATATGGGGATGAAATGAGCAATATATGTGTAATTAGGAGATGTTTAAAACAGTATCTGGACTATAACACTTCATAAATTTTACTAGTATTCTCATTATTACTTTTACCCCACTTTGCAAGAGGAGGGCTTTTCTTCACAGGAACAGACTCAGCTGCACAGCTATAACCCTGGTCTTCCATGCCAACTGGCCTCTGTCTGCTCGCTCACTTAAGACGCATCACTGTGCCCTGCCGTCCTGACTACAATGAACCACGTGCTCCAGCCCCAAAGGACATTATATCCAAGCAGTCTAGTTGGACCACTTTTCCCTCGTTGTGTTTGCTCTGCCTCCATTGCCTATTTAAATTCAGTACGTGCAGCTAAGGAAACAACGTGTCCATCCCATCCTCACCCACCTCAAACACATAAAAATGGTCTAAACTAACCAGTTCCAAACATCCTTTCTGGCCCCTAAGTACCTCACTGAAGCTGTTGAACTTACTGCAGGATGGAATTTAATTAAAGGGATATTTTGGCAAGTACTAGTAATAAGCTAGTTATAAATATGTTCCCAATTTCTTCAACATGGTGTCTCCTCAAAACGCTGGAGCCACAAAGACCATCACTATGTTCTCTAACAGAGAACGCTGGAAGTAACACATATGACAGTGGCAACACCTGGATGAATTCTGCTACTTCAAGTACCTACTTCAAGGACTGTAATGCCATTGCTAAATACGGTAGAGGAAATTCTTATTCTATAACATTAAATGAAAAAAAAAGATGCAAAATTGTGTCTCTTCTGATTACGCACTGTTAAAAACTAGAGACCCATATTGCTGAAGCCTAAATCGGTACATAGAGAATAGGGCTGATGTGTTAGGAAGGCAGGATTGTGGGTATATCTTTTAATGAATTTATTTTTCTCGTTCTTAGGAAAAACGCATGCACATTTTTAAATATACATGAAAAATCTCCAAATTTACCTAAAGTCCATGAAGAAAAGAACATCTTAAGAAGGATTTATATGATTGAAATGCTTTAGAAAACTTCAAGTGCATAACAAATTATCCTAATAGCAGGAACTTTCCCTTCTGAAGGATACACAAGTACTCCCAAAACTAAATCCAGGCATTACTTGGCATGTCACTCAAATGCAGGCACTTTGGAACGGAAGCTCTCATATCCTCCCAGATCCATCTAGGCCTGAAGCCCACGGAAGAAGCAGCGTGCCTAAGTTGCGTTCATCAGCAGCCTCAAGTGCTCTTTAGGAAGGGTGCTCACATCAAAGAGCATCATCTTAATTTCTGATTATTACTGTGTGAGTGGCTGTGTCAATGGCTGGATGAGGTGTGGTCCCTAATTCCAAGGGGTTTACACCCTTAACGCACACAGTGCTTTTAGGCTCCAGGCTGAAAGGCTGCAGCATCGTCACCCGCCCTCTTTCTGATCACCCCTTCCACACCCAGGAGACCAGAACCCCCTGCAGGCTGAGATGCCTCGTCTCATACTCCCATCACAGTCACAGGTCTGTATTCCAACGGACCACCCCACTCCACCCCGTTTCTGCCTGTTTACCACCTATCATCCCACTCCCCGTTGCTCACCCCGTAGCCAGTCTAGACCTATTCAACCTTCAAAACCCACCTACTTTTGTCTATCCAGGCCTAGAAATACACACTCTTTCTCAAAATTCCTATTGAACTTAAAGTCTGGATTATTTTCTAGTTGGCTCATCATTTTTTTTTTTAAATCTCACCACAAGCACTTTAGAGCCTTTCAGATCTAAATCCCAGGGCTTAAGTTTCTGCTGCTGTTTTTCCCCAATGCAATTAATGGTACTGGACAAATATTAGGTCCTGAGTAAATATGTGCTTAAAAGAGCATTAATTATACATAAAAGATATCAAACATAAACAGGAGTTATTTGTGAAATGCACACATACTTCTCAAGTAATACCAGCACCGTACATTGCTGTAACCAGAACAAAGGATCTGGAGAGAGTTAACTCTGTGAGGTACTGTCAGACACAGGAGACAGGCAGCCAAAGATCTGCTCCTGTATACCGATCTCCAAAGCGCTAGTTAACTCCATTTCTCTCAGCCTCAGTTTCCCCATGCAAAATTAAAAGTATTCAAGCAGATCAACTGAACCGTATGTCACCAGTGACCTTCCACGATCTGCCCAATCTCCCTCGGCTCAGGAGTCAGGAGTCCTGTTATTCTGGTCTTGGTCCCACGACTTGGTTGGTGAGTGATATGAGATGACATCACCTCTGGATACTTTAGCTTAGTCACCTACGAAATAAGAAGAGTCTCCCCCACCCTTTGCCAATCAGGGAAGAGTTCTGAGGATCACATACAATAATGGCTGTGAATGTATGCTTGGAATGTAAAATCCCACATAATATTAAGGAATTTTATTTAGTCCTGTAATTGTTAATATTCAGTTTGGGCCAGAGGAAGCCTGGGGAGTAAAATCTGTAGGATTGTTACTCTAGAAGAGGCCTATGGAGAGAAAGCTGATCGGTAAATGAACTTCAAGAGACCAATACGCCTTTCTGTCTCATTGCACCAATAAGAAAACTTCAGAGAATCGGATGGTTGAGTAAGATGTGTGAGTGTCTGGAGCTTCCTCAAGGAAAGGCACAAAATGGAAGCAAAATTAGAGGCATGAAGTCCTCAGATTTATTCTGGCTTTTGCACTTAATTCCCTTAACTGACTTAACCAAACCAGTCTCATTCAGAAAATGACATCACTGAGAACATTATTCCCAATATTCCCAATAGTGCAGGGCATTTCCATGGCTTATAAACCACTAAAAAGATCAGCTCAAACTAAATAAGGTCCTGCCTCAAATAGAAGAAGAAGAAGAAAGAAAAAAAAAAAAGACAGAAAAAGAAAAATATTCAAGCATTATTTGTTCTGAAAAAAAAAATCATAGGTGTTAATTTGCAACTCCTTATTTACTTTCCCCACTCCTGGGGGAAAGCTTTGTAATAACACCTTGTATTTATACGAGCATGCGTCTCTTAGCAGCACTCCTTAGTGCTGTACAGGTATTATGTAATCAAACTTCGCCTTATCACTAGGCAGTGGGCAACGGGTCATTATTAAGGGGACATATTAGTTGGGGAGAAAATTTCAGGGTGGGGTTGGGGGTAGGAATCAACCCACTGTACTGGGTTCACCGTACTGAACTCATACCGGTGAGTTCATAGAGGTCACACAACGTAACTCAGAGGAGGCAACCGAGATGCCATTCTTCCACTACTTACAATGTTTAGTCTACCTGAATGTCTCACTCTCATCAATTTCTCCATGTATGAACCTTTTTTTTTCCCCCAAAAGCTTCCTTCTCCTAGACTACTGTACCTTCAGCCCTTACCTTCCCAATCCGATTAAATTAGCCTTTCTTCTGAGCTTCTATATTTTAATTCTGCCCTCACTGTGGTGTGTAAGAAATTGTGTCTTTTTTGGAACTTAGTTGTGTACCTGTCTTTACGCATATGCCATTCTAGGAAGGCCAGACTTTGAAATGAGAAACCAGGACACAGTCTTTTGTGGACATTGCTCCGAACACAGAACCTGAAAGTCTATCAGTGTTCTTTTCCTCCAGCTGAATCTCGGAAATACAGTGATTAGACTGGATGGCTTCTGGGGCCCCTTCTGTAAATTCCAAGATGTTACAGTCAGAAGGAATTTATGACATTATCTAAAGCAGTCCCATCACTAAACAAGGGGCTCTGAGTGAGAACAGAGTATGTCCAAGTGGACCCAACTCTCCTGAGTCCAGTTCAGGGCTTCCTGGACACACTATGGCACCTTTTCTAAACTGCTGAGAAGACAAGAGGAAATGCCTCATGTTTATTTCCCTATATTTCAAGCCAGGATCTTAGGATGCATCTATCTGACACATAACAAGAAAATATGTGGTTTAAATAACCATTACTCTGAACATCACAATGCTGGCCAAGGGCTCTTCACCAGGGCTGGACTTGCTGCTTGGCATCATTCTAACACAATTAAAATGGAAGGCAAACGCTGACCCTAGACTAGTGTTTTTCAAGCCGGAGAAAGCAACTCATTAATGAATTATAAAGTCAGTTTACTGGATCGCCTAAAGTATTTTTTAAAAGTGAAATAGAATAGAAAAATGTTAAGCAAAATTTTCTGTTGTATCTTTGTGTAATTATCAATGTAAAATGTATTCCTTACTGCCATTTGTGTCAAAAAAAGTTCGGAAGCCACTACTTGGGCCAAAGTCTGTAGTGATAAATAGTAACATCGACAGAGCTGACTGCTATACAGTTAACGAGCAGGGTGGGCAAAAGCAGGTCTTATAAAATGATTACAGACTTTCCATCCTTGTTCCTTGCACAGGAATTCTCAACTGGAAGCACCGGGCACAGTGAAGTGACGCCACCTCCCACCCCCAGCATGCACTCGTGCTTTGGACTACCAAGTTCCTGTTTTAGGAGAAAAAGATTCTTTGGTCCCTGCCCACCCTCTGCCCCTTTCTCCCTCTTTCTAAGTTTAAAAAAAAAAAAATTACCACAAGAGAGAGGAAGGAAGGCAAAGAAAAGAGGTTTCAGTTTTAGAGAATTTTTTTTTATTTGACTCTTATTTATTTCCTACTTTTCTTTTTTTTTTTAAAGAGACTCACGCCAGCCTATGGGAGGCATCACATAGGAGTCATGTTCCTGAGCACTCTCAGCAGACTTTCAGACTATTTTTTTCCTACTTCCCTGGCTGGATGGCCGGGTTTGAGTAATTTTCTCTTTCTCCCGGGGTTGGTTGCTAAGAGACACTCTATCACTTCTCTTTCTCCTATGACCCGATTACTGTGATCAGCAAAGACGGCATGCAGACAACATCCTGACAGGGCTCATGCAAGATCGCTGGGCCTGGCTATAAAACGATGGATTCTCATTAACCCTCTCACAACCATTGGACCAAGATTTCCAGGGTCATTTTTCACAAGGTTCTAAGGATTCCCCATCTTCATTTAAACAGTGGTCATGATGGATCAACTGTACTCATTATTACAGCAGCCAATATTCATATTGAAATACCTTTCAATAAAGGCTCCATGGCACCTCCTTATTTATATATATATATATATATATAAAACACATGTTAATATATATAAATATGAATTTTTTGTTTCATAGGTAAACAAATAGACCAAAAATGTTCTGGGTTCATCACCAGCCTGGATAAAGGCAAAGTTGCAAGGAAACTCTTAAATAGCTTCTTGGCCAGAGTCCCCCAGTCTACCTTCCTTTTCTCCAACACACAGCCAAAGTAAAGTGCACAGCTTGTTTATCTTATCCTACACAGCTCTTGGGACACGTTAAATGTCCCAGGTGCTCAATGGATGTTTGCTGAATGAATAAACAAATGAGTGTTCAGATAAAAACTCTTCTCATCTCTGGAGGCTCTGTCCACTCCCCCAACCCACACATTTCAGTAAAAGGAAAAAGAAATGGTTACAGATTCCTCTCTAAAGATTTTGATGTCCTCAAATGTGACAATGAGTGTGTATATGTCCATGAATGACTGAAAAATTGTGCAGAACACTGGAATTTGACACAACATTGTAAGATGATTATAAATCAATAAAAAATGTTTAAAAAAAAGATTTTGATGTCCTCAAAACAGACTAGGATTTTTAAAAACATAAATAGTTTAAAGAAGTAACAAAGATTCTGAATCTTCATCCAATGTACCTTCCCTAGTTAATGTTTCCTTTGTACTATCTATAAGAATCAGGCAGACAGACACTCATCCGTCCTCTTCTCCCCACCACGAGGTTAACTTGGAAGAACTTTTTCTTTAACATGCTCTTACCAGAAGACCAAGTTCATATATCATCTGTAGTATATGCCCCCCAGATTCCTCCCCTAATTGATATCCAAACATTTACCATTAGAACTTCATGCCTTCAATTTAAGGCTCTGATTTCTATTAAAAATAGAAGTTCTTCTGGCAAAGTTCCACTTTGGCACACTCTCAAAGATGCAGACCTCTGTCTTTTGGATAGCTAGCTAGCTAGCCAGGAATATATAGCTATAGGTAGATTAGCTATATATAGATATAGATATATATCTGTATACCTGTATCTCAGTGTGAGCACATTTAACATATATTTCTTGTACAGGTTTTGGGAGCCAGCAAACAAAATATAATAGATCATGAAATTCAGATCTAGAGATGGCTGGATTCAAACCAAAGATTCATTATTTATTAGCCATGGGACATCAGGCAATTTATTGATTCTCTCTCTGAGCCTCAATTTCATAATTTGAACATTTGAAATAATAGTACCACTTTTACCACATTTCAAATAGCAATGTAAAGATGATATATCAGATGCCTGGCATACAGTAGATACAAATAAAATATTAGCTTCCTCGTGAACTGTATGTAGTTAAGAACATGAATTTATATTTTTCTCTGGTGTCAGAAAAAAAGAATGTTTGAGGGTATTAACCTAGAATGGAAGAGCTGAGAGGGCATGGGGGCAGCAGAGGAACACGCTGAGAGCACACAGAATGGAGAGCGTGTGGTCCATTTCACAGCCTTACCACAATCATGATATTCTACAGGAACAATTGTACTCCCTGCCTTTCAGGATTAACCAATTTTATGCAATTTTTGTGGCTGAATCATACTTTCATATGGAGCAGGAAGGAAGTGAAGAGATAATATTGTTCCATCTATTGTCTTACGATTGGGGAAACCAATCCTGAGTGTTGGTGATGTACGTAGGCCATAGGTGTGCCACGAAGAAATGTCCTTTCCATTGGGCCACATGTCCTTCCGCTTAGCTCCTGTCATGCACAGTGGCTGCCTTCTGGACCAGCCACCACTTCCTTTCTGGTAGAGCTAATGGTAAAATTTCCTCTATTCTAGCAGGTTATTTGTTCTCTCCTGTCAATGGAGCATGTACACACAATTCTGAGGTTGTATTCAAAACAAAGTCTCACTTTATGATAGATCCTAGCTATTAACTAAGATTTGGGTTCTTCATACTCTGGGGAAGAAATAACAGATATTACTAGGGGTGAGTTTATTTCTGAAAACAGGATGCTTAAAGGACACTCCAACAATGGTGCCCAGATTCTCACTAAGAGCCTTTTGCCCTGGGATCCCCTGTATGACCCTAGCTTTGTGCTTCCTCAACTTCCAGCAAACGCCCAACTAACTGATCTCTTACCAACAAGTGTCCTGGCAGCTATTTCAGAGAAGGAAGATTCCTTGGTGGTCCCCAAAATGGGCACAGGTCCTAAGATGCCTCCTTCCTCAGTCTTGGACTGAGACTGTTCTCTAGGGTAAGAGGCAGCAATGCCCCGTAACAAATTCAGTCTAGAACTGACAATATCTCCATACAGGTTGTCTTTCATCTGGGCTGTATCCCATGTAGAGCAAACCGCGTGAGATACACTGCTGAGGAATGCCATAGATGCACTACTTGCAAAAGGTGATGCCTCAAAATACTCTATCTTTAAAGGGAACTATGGCTGAAGCTCTCTGAAACATAACATTATTGGGCATCCAGGAAGCCTGAGGAGAAAAAAACTTAATTATGACATGGTTCGATGAATTGAAAGAGAAATATCAGAACAAATAAAATCTATATAACCCCCCCCAATACCTAAATCGAGGTGGAGGAGCAGGGTGGAGGGCTCAGTGCCATCAGTGATGGTATGAAACTGTTTTCAACTTTATTGAACTTGGCCTTGTCTGTCTGGCTTTGAGTTTGAAGCCCATGGCTATGCCTCTGCCTTCTTAGGTTGCCACAGAGAGATCTTAGACGTTTGCAGAGATGATGTCTCCTGTACCACCTCTCTCCACATATCTACAGGTGTTGACTCACCTGCCCCTATTACTCTGTGTGTTCTTTACATTCTCAACAAATGCATGAGATTATAAATCACAAAAGTAAGTATAACTGTGGAATGACTGCTGCCACTTCATCATCTTCCACTTAAAGGTTGTGTTTTAAGAGTTTTTGATGCTCACTTTTCCAGTTAACCCATGCGTTAAGAATGCTACAACCAGGCAGGGATAGCACGTAACTGGGAGACCCAAATTACAAATCCCTGGCATAGACAGAGGGAAGGCAGCAGACTGCCCTTTCTCAAGAAAAGCGCAGTAAACAGAAGAAAAATTAAATAACTGTAAAACAGTTTAAACCCATGAAGAAGCTAAACCAAGGACAGCTATCACAAAAAAAAAAAAATCACATGAGTAATTCTGACAATCTTCTTAATAGTCTTACTTTTGCCTTCACTATGACTCATTCTGAACTCTTAACTTTTCCAGTTTGTTTCCTCAAAATTTAGACTTGCTTGGGTTCCGAGAACTTCCACTTATTTATTTAACTATAAATCCTATTTGCCCATCACAAAGTAGCTTGTAATTGAGCTACTTAACCTAATCACAGGAAAGGTCTAAATTCTTTTGTTGGCCTTACTACTCCCCCAAGCTTTGTATTCTTTTCCACTTAAAGTGAAGGAAAAAGAGTATTTTCAAAAATATAATGAGTTTTTTTTTAAGTCAACCACAATAATACCACATAAAATAGTCCTATAAGTAAGCCTGAAAACCTGTGCTGAAATTGTAAAGGCAATTCTTGGTACTTGCACCTTTCATAAGGAAAAGGAATTCCTCAGAGAATTTTGCCATTTTCTATCTGCATCCAATAGTATTAAATTCAGTTCTGGGTCCTGATAAATGAGGCTTTCTAAGACACGCTGAATAAAATAATTAAAAGCTTGAGGAATCGCGCAATGGAACGGTTCAGCTTGAAGGAGGGGAGGAAGGTGCGGTGAGGGACATACACAAAGATGGAGTGAGGAACACATTGCTATCTTGTAAGGCTTGAAGGGCTCATAAAGGGAAAAGGACTTTTCTTTGCAATCTGCAAGGGTACAAGGACCAAAGGTAGATTTGTGGAGCAGCAGGGTTCACCTGAATATGGAAAAATATCTTTTAATTCAAAAGAAACATGAGTGTCTCTATAAATAAAATACACCCACTCCCTCCACCACATGTTGAAGCCAAGGCAAACTTGAGATTGCTTAAACAGACAGATCTGCACCGGGGGAATTGCTGCTGAGTCTTATGTCCTTCCAGAGAGGTTGGGAGTTATTGTTTTGTTTTGTTGCTGCTGTGTGGATGCAGAGGTTTCTTATCTCTCATTAAATGTATGCCTAAGTATTTCGAGCTTTATTCTCTCTGCAAAAGGGAACTTGTACCACCATATTTTCTAAATAATTGTTATATTTAAAGCTATCTGTTGTTGTATATTTAATTTGAACTGAGCCACCTTAATAAACTACATACTTATTATTTATTCATTAAATATTCATTGAATGATTCCTCTGCAGCTCAGCCGGGTTAGACATTGTGCATTTAATGGTGACCATCAGAGAGTCCCTGCTCTTAAGGCCAAAGCTGCTAGTTGGCAAGATGACTCTGATGATGTCTCATTAGAATAAGCACCTGTTTTATTTGTTTCTGTTTGCTCTTCACCATTCCTTTCCCAGAGATTTGTAACTCAAAAGTGAGTGAAGGGAGAGGTCCTACTTAATGAGGACTGGATGACAATTAGGGAGAAACGATCAGATTGTTACAGATCCCCCACCTCCCCCGCCCGAGGGCAAGCTTGCATAACTTTAAGTACTAACAAAACTCCATGGCTAGAGATTATAAATTTACAAGACTAAGATATATGCTCACATTTTATGAAAGTAAATTTCAAGTCAAAATAAAGACAAACTTGCCTAAAACATCAGAGCTGCCCAAGGACAGAAAGGGCAGTTTCAGTTTCCTGCACTAGAAATATTCAAGAAAAGCCAGAGAAACCCCTTGTCGGAGGAGACAGGAAGATCTGCGTTCTGAGTCGTTAGGAGTTTTTGCTCCTTTTCTTCTCTTATTTATTTTTTTTAAACCAGAAACCCCCCTAGTCACAATCTCATCTCTTTCAAAGCTGCACTCAGGTAAATGAGATGTTTGCAAAATTCACTGGGATTTTGGGAAGATTGGCCGGAGGGAGAGCTCAGCAAAATTAGTATATCAAGAGTAAAGCTGTGGCTCTGAGTACGAAACACAATTCTACCAAATGCATAAAAGCAAATGTAAAATTAGCTCAAGGCCCCCACTGAATGTCGATGATTTCCAAGCACCATAATATGCTAACACTATAACACTAGAAAACAGGCTATTTTTAGTACTTGAAGTTGTTTTTGAAAATCACCATGCCCTTGAACCTTTTTTTTTTTTGATTCATACTACATCTTTTCCATCCCTCCACCATTACTAATGATTATTGACCAAGATACCCGACAGCCAAAGGGAACAGTGGCAATAAGGTTGGCAGAACCTGGGAAGGGAAAAGTTCACCTCTCGCCTCCAGTGGCTCAGAGGAAGAGAAAGGTAAATGGGGAATAGAAAGGTAAGTGCATTGGTCAAGGCCAGAGTGAAAGCTGGCACTGGCCCCAAGAAAAAAATGCAGAAGTTCTGATTCTCAGCTCTTATTGCAAACCACCAGCCATTCTCACTTCCCCTGCCAACAGAGCTGACTTTTGCCAGGGAGGGAAGAACTAGTTTCACAAACAATTATCACAATAAGAAAGAAGGGTGGGGTAGGAAAGGATCATAACCACGGAGAGATTGCTTTTTGACTATGAGAACCCTGTCAGGCTTTCAAAAGAAATGGATTTGTTCCTTCAACATTTTACTAGACCAGTTTATAATAAAATCAAGTCCATAATTGTGGCTTGCGTTGATGGAGTTGAACCTTCTGTACAGGAGCACAGAAAGCTCCAGGGGATGAAGAGAAGCATGCTTGACCTGAACAGTCAACTTCCAAAATGTAAAAGCTGCCATAAGAACACCACAAATGAGCCAGGGCGGGAAGGCAACAGGGGATTTTCTACAGTCATTAATTGCGATATTACCACTATTATCATTATATAACACAGTAGCATACAGGGAGTATCAAATGGCATCCTTTCCAAAGAGACTCTGGCCAACTGGGTTAGGCAATAGCCTCCTTGAATCAAAACCTATTGCTCCTTGAGGCGTGCAGAACTGCCTTGATTAAACACAGCAGCAGGCTCCAGTGGAAGGGACGAGTCTTCTTTTTATGAAGGGAGGTAGACTAGAGTAATTGCCAGATGTTTGCAATTTTAGCTATAAAAAGATGGCTGCTTTCCATTCCTGAGTATGTTAAATCTTTTTTTTTTCTTTCGACCCAAGCTATTGTGGTTCACTAAAATAGGCCACTGCACTGATGAATCATCATTCAAAACTGCAATAATGGAAGCAGAACAAATATGACATTTTAAATTCACATATAAGAGAAATAAGTAAAAATGCAGGGGCAATAGTTATATACTAGGCACCAGAAAGTATATTGCACTAAAAAGAACTCAAGAATACCCTCTTGACTCTTTTCTACCTGTAGGACTGGGGACAAGCAGTCTCATCACAGAACCTCCAACTCCTCAACTATCAAATGGGTATGAATACCTCTGCGTGGCCTCCCTCTCAGAGGACAGAACCCACGCCCTGTCCATCTCCATGCCTCAGCTTACATATATACCACCTGGAGGAGGTGTGCAAATAGATATGAACATGTTTCAAAACCATACACCATGATATAATTGTGCATACACACTGTACGTTGTATTGTACATTCACTGTATTTTCTAGTATAATTATTAGAACCCCCACTGCCATCACCACCAAACACTCATTTCTCTTTAGAGAGAATGTCGCCTACATTTGGCAAGAGGAAGATGAAAACCTGGCTTTTATTTAAGCAGTATTAACATAACTGGCTTGGGAGACTGGTGACCTCTTAGGCAAGGGATGTTATCTTTCTTAATGAGTGAGTTAAGCAACTCTTTGAGGGTTTGATGACATACGGACCCTTTCTCTGAAATAGACATACACATGGACCAAGTTTAAACGCAATTTCAGGAGACTGGCTAAATTCCAAGTATGAATCCCAGAGATGAATAGAACCCAAGATAAAATTCCTAAGCAAATTAATTAATTATTTTTTTCCGTGAAGATATAATTAATAACATCTCTAAAATCTCTCGGCCTCATTTGATAATTTGGAAAACAAAAGATTTTAAAAATTAATAAAAATCACTGGTTTACTTACACAACTTGCCTTATATAAAGTTCACTTACATTATTATCTGTAATACTAGTTCAATAATAAAAGTGCTCCTTCTTAAAAAGATACCATAAATATGACTATTATTTTTCTTCCATATTGACACAATCCAAGTAAAGTCTCTCTCTGAGAAAGATGTTTTGCAAACACAGAAAAGGACATATCATCCACATCATAATTCCAGCAGGAATAAGACAAGCTGGTCCTAAAATGTCAATTAGCGAAACGTTACCATAGAACAAAAAAGGATAAAACCAGGGTTATTTTCAGAAGTGCCCAGAAAGAGTTATATTTGGATAATTAAGATTAAAAATTTATCTATTAAAAAACTATGGCTTATTACCCTCAGGGTTAATGTTCACACTTTGATTTTAATTAACAATACAGTAACATTAATGGTGGCAGCTTCTACTGACTTAACCATTATTTTGTGCCACATACTATATCAATTTATTCACTTAACTTTGAAAACAACTCTTTGAGATACACGTATCTCTATTTTAGATGTTAGAACATATTGAGAGAGGGGAGGGTATAGCTCAGGTGGTAGAGCACGTGCTTAGCATGCACAAGGTCCTCAGTGCAATTCTCAGTATCTCCATTTAAAAACCAAAAACGAACAACAAAAAAAACAAAACAACAACCACATTGAGAGAGCTTCAGTAGCTACTTAACTTAGGTAGCCCAAGTTCCTAGAGAAGTCAGGGGTAAAATTAAAATTCAAACCCAGATCTGTATGATGTTAAGAGTCTACATGTTTAACCACTGCCTCCCCTTCTTGTCCTGCCGATCCTGTCCTGGCCCCGAGTAAACTCTTCTTTCCAAACCCTTTGAGAAGTTAACCATAAAGCCACTTCACAAACAGAATTTATAGCTTTATATTGTTAGTTACCTAATCATTTTCATATGTCAGGGTTCTGATGCAAATATAAACTGCTTAAGGGCTAGCATGTGTTTTTACTCTTTTCCTATCTATCATGGAGCTCTGTTCAATAAAAATGGCATGAGATGCATATGAATTGGGCCGGGTAGGGGAACAGAAGTAAATGCGGAGGGTGAGACACGAAAAACGTAAATTCAATCTACCGGGAACCACGCTGGGTGGGTATGTATGACACTTCAAATGGTGATATTTCTAGATACACATCATATCACTTGGAGATCTCTTTCCCAATAAATAACTTCTACAAAGGAAGCACTTAAAAATCCACAGTCATTATAATATAGAAACAGACCAATAGCAAAAATATCAGCAAATTTAAGTGTCATTTTAATTTCACTTAATGCGAACAAAACTGCCAGTGATATTCAACAAGTCTAAGCAATATGACATAATTCCTCAGAATTAATGGAAATTTCAAATAGTTATTCCAAAGGCTTTCTGAAATAACGTCTTCTTGGTAATGACTTAAAGAGATTACTCTGACTGTTTTATACTTTCGTACATTATCCTATACACATCCATGCACAGGTGATTCTAAGTAATTTCCACATGCTATTTGGACAAATTTAATTTCCAGACAGCTCTGAATGATAATGATCAGGAAAAGTAATGGTGAGAATTTTTTTCATCTTTATAATAAAAAATAGTAATAGCATTAACATGAGATGCAGTGGAATACCAAGGAAAAGCTCTGAAGCTCTGGTGATGTTAGGAAGCAAAGATTCAAATCCCAGCTCTGCCCTGCGCTGGCTGTTTCACTTTGTATTATATTCTCTGTAGATCGAGGGTCATGATCCCTGTCCTTTCTAGTGTAACAGAAAAGATTAGGTGAACAGTAAGGCAGAGTAGACTTCAGATGAAATAGATTAATACATCCATTTAGAAGTTTCACATCCTTACAACAACGTTCTGCCACAGAAATTGTTTTACTGATAGCAATTATTAGTAAACTGTCTGCTAATAAACAATTATTATACAGTTGTTACTCTATATTACTGATGCTTCACTTACAGGAAAATACTCAGATTTGGTCAAATGTGGCTTCTACATTTATAAGCTTCACCATGGGTCCTCTGAATCTCAGATTTTTAATTTGACTCTAGGAACCTT
Source organism: Vicugna pacos (assembly GCF_048564905.1). NCBI lineage: Eukaryota > Metazoa > Chordata > Mammalia > Artiodactyla > Camelidae > Vicugna > Vicugna pacos. The sequence goes on along the minus strand of NC_132987.1, from coordinate 56,246,458 downwards.
AATAATATAGAACTATAATAACTTAATAGGATATGGTGGTGATTAGATTAGATATTATGTGGGAAAGTACTTCGAAATCTATTTTCACACACACACAAAGTTGCAAGCTATAATGAATATTTCTTAATAAAGCCCTTCTTTCACTGCTTTTCACTGCTTCCTGTTTTCCCAGGATCACCCCAAAAAAGAGCTAAACCAGAACAGGAAAAAAGTTTTTTTTAGGTGGCTCACATCTCACATTCTTAAGGACGCATGTTTGCCTAGGTAAAAAGGCTGCTTTGACTTAGTTTGGAGAGAATTCTAAGAGAGAACTGGTTTTCCGCCCCCTGCTTTTTTGTCTTAGCATCTGTACATATGGAAACATTTCATTCTCAAGCACGATAGACACTTGAAGTGGCATGATCCTTCTGCCCAGGACCATCAGGATGGTACCGCTCGCCCATGCTGTATGTAATAAGATCGGTAGGTGTGCTCTTGTTTCTTGGTGCTTCCCCCCGTAGCTACCCAACTTCCTGGAGCTATTCCTAGAGCTATGTGTTAAAGCACACTAGATGTTGAGTCTGCTCAGAGTGAAGTTAGTTTGCTCATATTGCAAAGCTCCCAAAAGCCCAGATGCACTGCCTTAGGACGTCAGCAAAGAGCTGCTAGAATTACAAGGGTCAGAACGGACACCTTTCTCTGCTTTCACACATGCTGTTCCCTTTGCTTGGTGTGTCATGTTGTCCACTGCCCTTTTCTGCCCAGCTTACCACTAACTCACTCTCCAAGACTTAGCTCAGATGTCCCCTCTGTGAAACTTTCCCCAATCCCTCCTACAACACATCCCTCGTATTCTTTTATGGTACTTAATTTGCAGAACGCAACCTCATGGGTATATGGTGGCTATTACATGTCTAGCAGACCATTTATTCTGTTTGAAAACAGCAACATACAAAACAACACACAGGATGGATAACAAAGAGAGACTGCTAGCGGGCCAAAATGCTAGGAGGCTCGAGGTGTCACATGTCAGAGACCTGTGCTCCTCTGTCCCTAATGCTGTCGTCAGCAGTCCTGTCCCTGAATACTGTAAACTGAAGGAAGGGTGATAAAAATATAATACCATCATATCTTTTTTTTCTTTTACAGCTCCTGGGGTCATTCATTGTTCCAAGATATGATTTCTTTAAAAGGTGTATTTGCCCAAAGGCTTAGGTGCTGGATATATTTTTGTAATATCCATAATGAATCCATTTATAGACGATTTACATAGGCCTGTCATGACCCAAAATCGGCTGGGATTTCAGGCATCGCTACCTGAAGTTATACAATACCAAGTGCTCTATGAGCAGAAGCTTGGGCATTACTGAGGCATTCTAGAAGAATCTTTCTTTTTTTATTTACATCTTCTGTTTTTGGACTCGTTAAAATTCTTTGGGACAATATATGCAGGAAATTGGTATTTATGATGCAAGCACGGAGCGGAAAGGACAGCAACCTGAAGGATGATTGGAGTCCCTGAATCTCTACGTTGTTCATATGATAAAAGATGCGTAAGACTTCAATAGCCACTATCATTAATTAAGGAGAGAGCCTGTATCCACAGGACCTGGAGAAGGTTCAAGGGTGTTAAAACACTGGCCCTTGGAGTTACTGAAATAAACAAATGGTTCCTAAACTTTGGCTGAGCATCAATCAGAAATATTGAGAGACCTGTAGTTTATTTTGTTTTAATGCAGATTTCTGGGGCCCATTCCCTGAGATTCTGATTCTGCAGGACTGATATAAGGCCCAGGGATTTTGTGAGTGTGTGTGTGTGTGTGTGTTTAATGTTCCCCAAGTTTTTCTGATGTCTGGCCAGTTTTGAAAACCACTGGTCTAAATCACTGTTATAACAGTGATCTTCAAAGCATGGTGCATATAAGACAACACCGTGCAAAGGAGAAGAAAACAGTTAAGAAATCAATACGTATGTATGTATCTTATTGTTATTAAGCTTTTTATTTTGAAATATAGACACAGAAGATTGTAAAAATAGTATAAAGATCCAGGCACCACTTACCCAGCTTCTCCCAGTGGTAACATCTGATATGGATATAATACACTTTAAAGTCAGGAAAACCGACGGTTTCCTTACTGTTAACCAGACCTTATTCAGTTTTCACCATATTTTAACCTGCATTCATTTGTGTGTATATATAGGTCTATGCAATTTAGCCAATGTATAAACTCCTGTAACCACCACCGTAACTGAGATACAGAACTCTTTCCCCACCTCAGAAAGACTCCTGTTGCTTTTTCTTGGTATGAGCACCCATTCCCTGCCCCTCTCCATCCCCCTTTCTGTCCCCAACTACCACTAATCTGTTCTCCATCTCTTGAGTTTTGCCATCTCAAGAATATCTTATAAATGGAATCATATGGTATATGTAATCTTTCAAGATTGATTTTTCTTTTTTCATTAGGCATAATGCCCTTGAGATCAATCCAGGCTGTTTCATGTATCAATAGATCATTACCTTTTATTAATGACTAGTACTATGCCATTGTATGGGTGTACCAGAGTCTGCTTAAACATATACCCACCGAAAGACATTTTTCCAGCATTTTGCCATTATGGAAAAAGCTGCCATGAACACTCATGTACAGGGTTCTTTTGGTGAACATAACTCTTCACATCTCTAGATTCAATGCCTAGGGGTTCAACTGCTTGATCATATGGTTATACACCTTTACTTTGGTTAACAGAAAAAAAAAAAAGGTACTAAAAAGTTTTCCAGAGTGGTTATACCATTTTACACATAACTATCAGCAATATATGATAGCTCCAGCTTCTCCACATCTTTGCCAGAATATGATACAATTTTTTACTTTAGCTGTTCTAATAGATGGGTGGTGATATCTTATTGTTGTTCTATACTTATTTTTATTCTAGAAAAAGAAATTAAGCTGTGTTCAGATTTCAAATATGGGGTGAAAATTGTATTACACGTTCATATAATCTACAAATGAAGACGATTAAAGAGCATCTCACCACTCAATAGTGCATTATTCACAGTTTTTGGAGTCAGATATGGATGTGGAATCCACCACTTCATCAAGGAGTTCACCTCAGCAGTTAATTAAGCTGATAGGTTACAAAATAAACAAGATTCTGTCAACAACACATGAATTATTTTTGTTCTAAAACATCTAAGCCACCCTGCGCACACGTATTAATTCTATCACTATAGATTCTAAACAAGTCACCTACAACACTTTGTTGACACAGAACTGTGACAGTCATGCAAGGAGTCGACAGTCGACAGAATCCAGGGTCAGCCTCACCACATACTGTTCTGTAACACTGAACAAGCCATCTGACCTCTCTGAGCCTTTAAAACCGAGGTAATAACTCCTGCTTGTACTCAGCCAATTCTGATTTGTTATTTACAGCATTCCTAGAGCAAAGGCCCTACACCTCCTAGAAATGTATTAGGGAACTAACTTCCTTACCAAAGAAATGAAGGCATTGTATTAGATAAGTGTTAAGATTCACCTGGTTCAAAAATCTTATTTTATGTATATAAAAATATCTATCTTATTTTATATTTTATATAATATATGAATATATTTTTATATTTTATACATTTATATTTTGTACTTTCATTTTATATATATGATATATATGCATATAAACTACCAAGGTACTGTGATTTCTATCAGTGTTATTAGAAGTCAATACTGTTTATCAGTATTGCTAAATACCTTTATTAGTAATCATTAGTAATTATTACATTTGTATTACTACATACGTATTATTTTTATAGTACCAGTATTATAATTTAGAATAATTTCTAGTAACTGTGTATAAAATTATGAAATGTACTTATTAAGTAAATACTTTAATAATTTTATCAATATTACTTCATATTAATAAAAACAACTAGTTATTTTAATTATAGCAAGAAGTATACTCCATGAGGGCAGAAAGCAATCTCTGTTTCGCTCATTACTTCAGAGTGCCTTGTAGAAAATCTGTTTTAAGCAAATGTTTGTGGAATAAGTATGCAATAGTAATTTCTAGTTATAAGGTATTTTATGCTTTATAAAACATGTTTACAGTGTTCTATTTCACCAGCGAGTTGTATAAATTAAGAAAATGTGGAATAGAAAATTGTGATGCCCAAGATCAAGTGGTGAAACTGGGGCTTGAAAGTAAATGCCCTGACCATCAAGTCAGCACCAAACCTTGGCTCTTCTAAGTATCAATAAGGCCTATGAATATTTAGGAAGATCTGATTCCATCCAAAGAATTACAAGTCATTTTCTCCTCAGGAAGATGCAATGTAAAGATCAAACTAATACAGTTACTACCTGACCCTTTAATGAGTGAACAGCTTGTCCATTTTCCTCCCTGAGGCTCTGAAAATTAAAACTTGTGCACTGCACTCCACAGTGATAGAGGAGGCCCAAGACACTTACCCTGAACCGGAAAAGGGACACGCCAGTCAAACTTGGGTCTCAGCAGAGTTCCTGATATTTCAGTGAGTCTGCGATCACCTACAACGATTCCCTCTCCATAGGACGGATTAATAACCTCAAGTAGCAGATCTAGCTAAAAATGTGCAGGCTTAGGACCCTGGCTGCACAGAATTCATTTCACCTATTCTGATCTGACCCAATGAGTCCAGGTAAAGCACTGTAGGCAAAGCGGGAAAACAATGGTTTCGTTTATATTACATAGACGTGTACAAGTTTGAGAAAAGAGCAACCATTTTGAAATTAATTTCAAAGAAGAACCATGCCGTAACAAAGTAGTGGAATTAGAACAGGTGAGGGTGTCTAGCCCAATCTCCGATAGATGGAGCCCTTTAAAATCAGCGAGAACCCCAGGGACAAAGACTAGAGCTTAGCTCTACAGTTTTACTAGCTATGCGATTACTGCATAAGGTATTCCACTTCTGGTAGTCCACCACTCCGCACAATTGCAATGACACCTGTTTCACCTGACTCAGAGAGCTACAGCAGGAAGTCTCTTTTCAGAATTAAACGGCAATGAAAATGGAAGTGCTAGGTAAACCATAAGGCAGAATACAGATAAGAATTCTACTGAAAGGGTTACCTTGAATTTGTACCCTACGGATTCACTTTTTAAGAAAAATCTTACATTAAAAGTATCTCTTAAAAGAAACTTCAGGCATTGGAGAAAGTCAATTCTAGACCACAACACAACCCTAACTTTACGAACTTGCAAAATTTACAAATCATTCTGTATGATAATCTATTTTAATAATGGATACGAAACATTATCAAATTTCATTCAGCCAAATTACCGAAAGAGAGAAAGGGGCGGGGGGAGGTGGGTGTAGTTTCCATTTGCCAAAGTTGTAACAATGGGAAAATTTCAAAACAATTTTAAAGAAATAATGTGCTAGTAAAGTAGGAAAGCTCACTGACTTTGGTATCTACTGGACAGTAAAAGAAAGATCTGCCATCAAAGTCTAAGGCTTTGGGCTTTTTCTTTTTCTTTTTTTTTTTTTCAAATCTGAAGCAGAGAGGGGACTCAGATTACAGGATAAAGAACACCACTGGCTAGTACTTTAAAGACCAGAAGAAAAATCGCATCATCTTATTGCACTCATCAGCCTAGAACAGAAGGTGATGAGACAAAACCATACATACACACCAACATTATTCCATAAAAAATGACACAGACACTCAACATGGTGAAAAAACAAAGCAGTAAAAATATACATGGGCTCATAAGGATATAGTAAAGGACAGAAAAAAGGATTTGGAAGTGCAGGGGCATTCCAAAACACACAAGTTGTTGAAAAAAATTTTTTGATGAAAAATGAGAACAATTGTAGTGAAATAAAAGGACCCTAAGGCCTAAGGAGCTACTAACAGGGAAAAAAAGCACACCCCACTTAAAATGTGCCAAAGCCACACAGAGAAAGTTATTAGCAGAATACCTTATAAAAGAAAATTGTAACACATGGTATCACGTAAATATAAGTCGATGTGGAAAACACGTGGGTACTTTTCCTATTTTCACAGTCAGAATTTAAAAATGAGAAAGCAAACCCCAGAGATTACAGACATAATACCTATATTATGGTGAGAAATGTAAGTGCTAACTTCAAGGTAGCAGTGGTTAAACAAATCCTGGGCTAAAAGCTCAAGGAATGGACAGAGGCAGTAAAAGTAATTTAAACACGTACACTGCGCTGCAGAACCACACAACCTAGCAAGTCGATGAGAAGCTCAAATCTGTGTTGCTGTGGTTTAACTGTCACAGTAAACATCACTGAGGACCTACTGTGTGTCAGGTGTCCTGCTGGATGCTGTCTGGAGTGAAGGCATGACTCAGGCAGCCCCTGCCTCCAAAAGGTCCAAGTCTACAGAAGGAGACAGGTGCATATGCAAGTAAATCTACTAGAGCTAGTTGTGAAGGGGATGGTATGAGATGAATGGAGGTTATGAGGTGCAGCAACATCCTCACTAGACTGTAACACAAGGTCCTGGATAACCCGGGACTCAGAGGGGACCCGAGGTCTGGTGCCCACTTGACCATGAGCAGGCCGTGCATCTCCAAGCAAATCACTCACATAGTCTGCACAGCACTTCTCACCTTTACACCAGAAAAGGGTGGACTGCATGATTTCCATCAGTTCTAATGCTCTGTCTTTGTGGCTGAGGTTCCTGGAAGCCAGGCTCTGAATTAAGCTATGAATATAAAGACTTGATGGGCTAGAAATTGAAGGCAAGTGTGTACGAGAGGCCAAGAATAGCGTGAGCTGAGGCACGAGATCTTAGCATCGTCAATTCACCCTGTAAATAAAAACTGTGTTACCTACTACCTGGGGATTTCACTAATGGTACAGAACATTCTAAATGGGCCAAAAAAAAAAAAGAAAGAAAGAAAGAAAAAGAAAATAGATATAAACTTCAGAAATGTATAAAAAATTAAACAAAAAGTAACATGAATTATAAAAACATTGAGAGCAACAGAGGATGCAGTAACATTTAAATTAAATATAAAGTAAGCAAATCTTACACCTCTAACAAATACCATGTCATAATATATAGCAGATGAAGAGACAGAGCTACATTTTAAAAAGTCTGAATATCCATGAAACTTTACCCATGTTTGTCTTTAAAATGTATTTATGCAAGGGAAGTTTCTTCCTTCACGTATTCAAAAAAGGTTATATTAAAAGAGAGAAAGAGATCGGCAGAATTGCAAGAATCAACTTCAGAAATTAAATGAGACTGAGTTGCTTCGAATGAGGATGCCACATTCAAAACTGTTTATTGCAAGAGAAGAATTACTGAGCAGTGCACTCACCCATCCAGCCATCCGCCACCCATCCAAATATATATACACATAAGAACATACAGACATACATTTGACCACACACAATCATTCCTACTAAAAACACAGTAGCATAATAAGAGCCAAGAGGAACAGAAGGATGAGTGAGAAACCATGTCTTGTTGCTTAAATGGGGAAACAAAGCTTACATTCTTATAAGGAAGTAGGGAAGTATCACCATCATATGGGGCCACATATGCCATGAAGACAGGGACCAGCAGGACAGCACACTGCGTGAGGATGGCAGCCTCACTTGGGAAACCTAGTCACAAAACCAGAGAGCATGTCACCTCTCTTCTCTAAGCCTCCATTACTTTATGTGAAAACAAAAGCAGTTCTTAGGGTTAGAGGAGGAGATATTAAAATGACAATGAAAAAACAGAGTGCCTCCCATGGAATGTGTAGTCACAAGCGGCAGAGTAAGAGCAGGAGGAACATCAAAAGAAGTAGAAGCGTGATAGCATAAGGTGCTCGTGGAAACCCAGGGAAGGGAGTTGTCACCTCTGATCTGGGCCATGTCTGGACACTGGGGAAGGCGACACAAGCAGGGTTTTGATAGGTGACAAAAGGCTGTGGGTGGCAAGTAAAGAAAGAGTTGAGCAAAGAGCTGCAGAGGATCAAAGAGGGCGCCAGTGTCCCCAGAGAACACGCCAGGCAGTGGGAGAGCCCTGCGTGGTGCGGTGAAGAGGATGGGGCATCTTAATGCCGGAGGAGTCAGCCAGGGGGCCAACCCACCACACAGTTCACAGCAGTCGGAGCGGAGGGGCCTGAAGGGCGACCATAGTCTGCTTCTCTCCTCCCTCTTACACAGGCCCTGCCCCACCCTGACCCTCGGGTGTGCACTGACTGTCATACCCACTAAGCCTTCCTCACACGTCTGCCTCCTTAGGACACTCTGCCCTTATTCCCTTCATGTTAGAGGAAGTCCATCTTAGCTCTCCCCAAAAATGGGGAGACAACGTAACAATCCCCTAGTAAGGAGACCAGGGAGACACGGAGAAAACAGATGAGGAAGCCAACAATGGCTCCTCCTGTCTTGTTTAGAGGGGCTCTCTCCCACATCCCAGCCCTGAGCCCCGCGATCGCTAAAGAACAGCAAGGCAGAGGAAACCAGTTCTGCCAAGCCCCTGACTAACTGCAGCGGTGCGGGCTCCCGCGAGGCCGACGAAGCTGCAGGGACCCGCGCGGAGCTGCGCAGAGCCACGGGCCGCATGGACTGCTCCCCCAGAGCAGCCTGGCGGGCTTGTCCTCGCCCTCTCCAGACAAAGCAGACCCCAGGTCCACGGCCACAGCTCAGGGCGGCATGCCGACGCCTGACCTCCTCCCAACCACCTGCCTAAGGGTCCAGCCACCTGACACAAACTACACATCTGGACTAGGTCTCGGACATCGGTCCTAAAATACTAATAGACTGGAGAAGTGTTCACTGTGGGTGGGGAGAGGAGTAGAAAGAAAACAGAGAGACTGAACTGTATCACAGAATGTGAAACAGTCACATGCAAAATCGCTGAAACAAACGCACGAAAGTCATCCGAGGAGTAAGAGACATCTTGGAGAGGGTGAGGTGATTGTTTTAAAAAGTAGGATGGGGGAGAAAATAGAGAGAGGGGGGCTGAATCTTCTTTCACCACCTCTTCTCTCAGCAACCAGAAGGCTAACGACCTACTGACAGCTGTAAGTTAGTGTTTCACAGGTTTGGATGAGCTGCCGGCACTGATAGGTAAAAATATGGAACCTCTTCAACCAGAGTACAGCACCCTTTACGTTGCCTGTGGGGTCCACCGTGTGGCTGTGCCCATGCAGATACACCGGGTGTGCTGAGATCACGGAGGTCCTCAAATCCCCCTTGATGTAAAATGTACCACCACTACTAAGCCCCTAAAACTAGGCTTCACTCAAAGTTCTCTGAGTTTCAACACACAGAGCCCTGCAGACGACTTTATGCCACAGTAGCCTACGAGTGGAAAAGTAACCAGAGAAGGCAGCACAATTCTGGGTGCCTTACTCAGTTCGCTTCGTATGGGTTTCCCATCAGACCACTGCTTGGTAGCATTTGGGGACCCTCGTCCAATGGCAGTGGGGGGGTGGTAGACACTTCTACAAGACAGTGGGACAGGGATGGAGGATACAGCAGCAGAAGGGCACTGAGCTACGAATGGAGAGAGGGGGGTTCTAGGTTTAGCTCTGGCCCCAACTCACCATAGTCACATAATCCCTGAGAGGTCTCAGTCTCTTTATACCTAAAAGAGTTGCCTAGACAGTTACTAGGTGTTCTTCCAACTTTGAGAGTCTATACTTTTTGACAGCCACACTGCAAACTCTTGAGCTACCTTTCCCCGACACAACCAACCACTTTAATCACGTTGTACTACAATATAATAGTACACATCACTTTTGTTAAGCAAATTGTATATAAATCACTTTTATTATATTGAACTCTCCCATCAGGGGCACCCACCTCCGCAACCCTCACACTCACCTTCACCACCAGGTTGCTTGTATGGGTTGTACTTGGGCTTTGGAGCAACGACTGGGGCAAACTTCTTGGGTGGCTGCTGTGTGGACACTGAAATGCTGGGGGTCCCAAAGGAATGGGTGGTCTCCATCCGTGCAAGCACATGGCCCAAGGGCTCAGCAGTGCTTTTGGGTGGCAGCCAAGATGGGTGCGACATTGTGCAATCTAGAATTAAAAAGGAATAAACACGGTTGTTTTTGAAGAAAGACGAAAAAATGAAGGCAACATACTTCACATCGTTGTTACCTCTTCTTTATCCGTACTTAATGAAACCTTGAAAAGCACTCTGATAACAGGAAGCGAGAAGATGAAGGAAGGAAGAAGGAGGGAAGTTATGAAAAACCTGCCTTAACTGGAGGAAAAGAAAAATTGAACACTCCCCTCAACCAACCTTGAATACGTCTCTCCCCACAGTTAGCAAATAGCTGCCCTAGCATTCTTCAGGAAACAGACGTGAGTAAGAAGTGGTCCCCAACCTAAAGAAGCTTCTATGGTAGGAGAATCTTATATGAGCAAGGTTGGCAGAAAGCTTCAATTTTATTAATAATCTATTAAAATGATTCCCACATCAATATAAGTTACCCAAGGGAGGTGGTATTATCTAAATGAGGTCAAAAGTAAATAAAAGTGTTTCTGGAATGTAGAAAAAGATAAGGTCACTTCTTGCTCAGAGCAGAACTAAGGCCTCATTAATGAGGCGACCGTTAGACCGAGCCTTGAGTGCTGAGTACAGGTCGGGCCTGAACAATGTTGGCAACGTTGCATGCGCAGAAGAGTACACGGCACTCAAGTTGAGTGTGGCTGGAGGGGGAATACAGAAAAGGAGCAAGCAAAAGAACTAAAAATGGGGGGGGGGGAGTGCAACCAAAGCACAGCTTTGTGCACAAGCCTGAGGAGTTTGGATTGAGTTCTGCAGGCATTAAGGAACCATCAAAAGCTTCTTCTTGAAATAACGACACAGCAAGTGCATGGCAGGACACTTTACAACGATCCCTCTGGCAGGAGCAGTGCTGCTCCTCACCGAGGAGCACTGGAAATTGGGGGGAGAGGACACTGCCACAACACCTGGGATGAGTACTGGTATTTAGAGCCCAGGGGCTAAAATTCAACCCCTATAATACAAGGGCATCCCACAGGACACCCATCAGGAGCTATTTTAGCTGATACCATACTGGACCCTTAGGAAAATCTGAACTAGGAAGGGGATAAATGAGCCAACCCAGATGCTGTTCTACTCAGATTAAAATACACTCCGTGAGGAAAAAAAAATGACATCTTGTGTCAGGGTAAGCCAACCACCCCTCCAGACAGCCTGCAGGCTGGAGCTGAGCCTCAAAGACTGCCGCTCAGGAGGGCTCTCCAAGTCTGATTGCAAGAGCTCTCCAATGCAGGGAGGCCCGGAAGGCTCCCTCACCCACTCCCAGCCCCAAATCCACCCAGTAATTTATTAATTGAACTGAATTAATTGAGAGGGCTCCATGATTACCTCCAGATGTCTATAATGACAAAGAGAACTGGAAACGCAGGAGAAAATAAAGTCCTCGGCACATGGCAGGGCCATGGAAGGAGGGGGTGAAGGGGGAGAGATGGGGCCCAGTGTTGCCTGGGTAGCGCTAGGCCACAGCAGGAGGGTGACATGCCCTTGACAGCCCCGCTTCCTTCATCTGATGCACCAGCTGCCTCCACTCCTTGTCCTCCTGAACTCAAGTTTTGTAACAACCAATGAGATAACAACACTAAACTGTTTCATATACTGTCAACTGCTAAGCAAAGTGAGCAGAGAAGAACTGTTGGAGGTGTAGGTTTCTCAATGAAAGAGGATGACAGGAATCAGTGAGGAAGACTCTAAATTAGGAATCAGAAGGGTTCTGTCACCTAAGCCAGTGGTGACACTGGCTTTTCACTCTGGTCACAGGGCCTTCTTTTCTCTTCCTTCCCCGTACCTTGTAGACACCTGGTCAACTGAGAGTCTTTTGGAAGCATGGGGACTGTATTTTATACAGCCTTAAACCCATATGGAAAAATAACCATGAATCTGGTTAACTTCTGGTTCTTAAAACTGGCTGAATATTTAGAATTCTTTGAGTTTTTTTTAAATCAATATCAAAAACAAGCCCATCTCTCAAGGCTGAGAAACAGCAACTTTGGTTTTATTTGCTTGCTTGAACCTCAGTCTTCTAAGAAAGGGATAAAGTGTCTGTCCGACTGTCAACAAGACTCAGGTGAGTATCAGTGGAGAACAAGTAGGATGAAATAAACACTTGGAAATGTGAATGCACCACGCACATTTGTAGTGGAAAGTTTATTGGTAGATTTTTTAAATGGGTTAGTATTATCCTTGCAAATTTTCCATAAATCTAAAGTTATTCCAAAATAGAAACATTAAAAATGGTTTAATATAGGATACAGTGACTTCTGAAGCAAAGAGGCACATTTCCAGAGCAATCTCACATTGCCAATCGACTGTAGAATCCTGGCCTTTTCAGAAATTCCATACATATAAAGGAACAGGAAACTTCCGGGAAAGTATGAAAAATGAAAACGTATGCATCCATATGCAAAGCATAGCCTCTATCATATTTTCAGCTACCCCCAGCACCATATATTACCCCTGCGACACTGCACTCGCCCTGCAGGCAACTCCAGTGACATCTCCAGCATGTGCCAGGGTGTGGCCAAGAATCTGCCCCACTTGACCTTAGCAGCATCTTTTCATACCATTCTTCTTATGTTAACAATGACCCAGTGACACCATTCCCAGGATTTACAAGGAAATTTGATGCCCCTGAATCTTTGCTCATGCTGTGCCCACCATATACAATGCCATATACCTCCCTTCACTTTCTACCAGATTCCACTTTTTTTTTTATCTTGACCCAGCTCAAATGACCCTGATGCTGTGAACATTTCCCTAACTCTCTCCAAAAAGAGTAGCTTAACTCCCAGGCTCTTCTAGTACTTGTTCCATACTAACAGTCCACACGTAAGCTAGGTATTCACCTGCTCATCTGCCCCAACAAACTGGAAGTTCCTAAGTGCTCTCACTATACCAGCACAGTGCCTGGCAAGGAGGCCCTCAGAGAAATATGTTACGCATGAATGCGTGAATGAATAAATGTTGATCTCCTTGGTTACTCTTCCCTTTCTCGAATCTGTGTATCTCCCTTCTTAGCATCCACTGACACTATCATCCCTTTTACCCCTCTCTTAATTTAGGGGTGAACTGAATCACGTTCATAGACTTCCAGGTATTGAACCATCTTTGAATTCCTAGCAATTAATCCTACTCGGTCACAGTTGTAATGTTTCGGTAAATGGATGAATTAAATATGCTCTTTTATATAAAGTTTTTGTACATATACTCATTGGTAAAGATCATTAGTGGTTTTTTCTCCACTTGTTTTACTTATCATTGTTAGGTTTTGATATGGCAGTTCTGCATCCTTTTCTAATGTTTGGATTAGTTTAATGATGAGATTAGAACTATCTGAACTTTAAAGGTTTATCAGAATTCAGTGGAAAGCCACCTAGGTGTGTGACTTTAATAACAGAGCTGAATTGTATTTCCAACAACTTCTACAATAATTGTAGCAGTTTTATACTTCTTTTGAGATCATTTTTCAGTTTTATATTCTGCTGGAAATTCATCCATTTCCTCTAGGCTTTACTTCTATTCCCTTCATCCAAGCTAAAATGTAAAATGATGTCTCATCTACTATGCATCATTTGGATCCTGAGCATCAATTCCCACTAGTCCTTAAAGGCAAAATTCACATTCTCCATCCTCCAGTTCAAGTTATGTACCCTTTAACCACATTTCCACAGCACCCGGAACACTGCTGTCATTACACTCATCACATGTCACTCTGTCTCTCTGCTTGCCTATCACAAAATTAACTCTTAAATTCTTGAGAGCAGAAGTAATTATCATTCTCTAATCAGGGCCCAAAACATGATATGCACTCAATAAAAATGTTTGTTATTCATTCATTATTTATTCATTCAGTCATTTATTCATTTATTCCTAGCACTGGAACTCAAGATGAAGCAAAGTCTCATCCCGTACTCAGATAAATCAGATTGTCATCCTGTATTCAAGGAATATAATGCTTATCTGAGGAAGACGCATTTCTTCTATGTAAAAAGAGAGTAACACACGGTATACCCCTACCCCCAACAACAACAACAAAACACCAACTGCGATTCGTCGCAGGATCCCAGCACGGGGGTTGTCATTAGCAAGGACTCTGAAAGCCGGCTGGCTCTGAAGGATAAATGGAACAAGCAACAAGGATCATGCCTAAAAATACTGTGAACTGAAGGGAGAAGCAAAGCATTTCTGTGGGACAGGGAGCAGGCCAGTTCTATCAAAATGAGGGACTCAAGAAAATACTGGGGGAAGAGATTGGGAAGATTAAATGAGCTTTACTTTTTAAAGGTCTTATACAGAGAAGTAAGAAGCTAGAATTTTTATCTTTGAACCAGGAATCTAACAGGAGTGAAAACTCTACGTAAGAAAAATAAATCCATGCAAGATGGACCCAAGGAAGGTGATAAATGCAGTTGAACAGACAGAGAGTCCCTGCGACCCCAGTTCCAGTTGCAGCTTTGACAGTGTGACCTTTAACAAGAGAGGATACTCATTTGCAGAATGAATGTAAAGTCCCCATCAGCTCTAATATTCTGTAGCACTTTCCTTCCTTGTAATCTTAATTACAGCCCTTCATTTTGATAAATGTGTTTGAGAAAACCTTACAAGTTTAGTGAACGGACAAACTAGAACATTTCCCTGGGGTTTCTCAGCTTCTCAGAAAGAGACCCATTGTAAACACAAAGACAAGCACTGGTGAGAGCTAGTTTTGCTGGACCAAAACTTACCCTGCTCTTACTTCCTCTGGTTCTAGATTGGTTTCACTCTAAGCTTATAATCATCATGAAAGCAAGAAGTGAAAGGGAAGATCTCCACAGGGGCTCTGAAAATGCACAAACACCATCAGAAGAGAGGAAAACAAGAGAAGTGGCCCTCAGCTAAGCAAGATGCCTACAACCGAAGCGAGTTAAAGAGCTGGGGCTCCCGAACCGCTGGTCTTTCAGGAACTGTCATCAGATGCAAAGCAATTAAGAAGAACCTAAGAGGTTTCACTTTTTGCCGCTCTGTCACTCTTCTGTCTTCTCCTACTAGCTGTACAGTGGGTACAAGAAAGCTACAGGCTGAATAGAAACAGCAAGTGTTTTCTGACGACTAACTGTATGCCGAGCAATTTTCTAATGGCCATGTAATTATCCTGACTATTATATGGGGTAGGGTTACCATTCTCCACGTTTAGCAGATACAGAAAGTAAGGCTGTAAGAATTAAGCAAGTTGCTCAAAGCTGAACAAATAGCAGAGCTGAAGCCTGAGCACAAGTCTTTGACCCCAAATCCTTGGTCTTCACCATGGTACTACTAGCTATCTGGAGGAAAAAGGAAAACATCACAATCCAAAGAAAGTGATCACTGAGAAACAGCAGATTTTGCTTTTATCTCCATTCCCAGCTTCTGGTTCCTTCCTGCCATAATGTCTTCTCTATTTCTTTCCGTCAAATCTTGCTGTCATGACCCTGATGATCACACACTGATGAATCCAAAAGTCTGGCCAACCTGATCTGGCACAACGAAACGCAAACAACTGCAAAAGGCCATGTGATGACCAAGACCCTTTCTCCACAGGTGGGAAAACTTAGGGCTACAGAGAAAGTGACATGTAATACTTAAAAAAGATAGCATGTGAGTGACAAATCACTGGCATCCACAAAAATAGAATGAACTAGTGTTTGCTCCAGTTTTGCTTTTCTAAAATCAATAGCATACTCTTTAAATATTTACACAGATCACCAAAATTTAAAAACAACCAACCATTGCATGGTATTATCTAACACCAAGTATGATGAGCTTAAAAAAGGGATTTTCAAAACTGCACACTAGATTCATCAGGAAATCTTTATGTCTGTATCTTGATTAAAGGGTTGCAAATAATTGACTTAGAACGTTTATATTAATCTTTAAATCATGTTGCATTAGTCCTTAAATCTCCCTTGGCAATTAACCCAAGGCCTGGTTCTTGGTCAATGTTTGCTGAATAAATGAACGATATTGAAGGAAGGGACGGGTGTTAACATCACTATTTTATTGGCAGAAGAACTGAGAGGCCGCGGGGCTTTGTGACTTAAACATCAGAAGTAGCTGACGGCCAACTACAGTTTAGGATTCATGTTCCATAGCGACATTTTCTCCACTTAAACAAGCAATTAAGATTTAAATAACACTTTCCTTTACCTTCAGAGATTTTTCACTATCTTCCCTCTTTATATAAAAGTCAGTGTCTTCCTAGAATTTCAAAACTGCTTTCCTAAGGGTCTATTAAAATGGTACAGTGTGCTGCCCTCCCTAAGCTAGGGCTAATTACCCTTTTCTGCAACTTGGTCCTCAGCTGGAGGATGCCTGACCTTCTGAATTCACACGCAGCTTCCAGTCTTAGCTATGCCATGAGTTCACAGTGCTGCCTTTGCTCTCTCTGGGATCACGGTGTCCTCCTTCAAAAATGATGCAGCAGATTATTAGATGAATATTAACAGCGACTCTACTCACAAAGTCACCTGTCCAAGGAAGGCCCTGACTGCAGAACTGGACAGAAACAAGCAGAAGTCGGCCACAGAGCCAAGTCATCTGTAACTCTCCTCTTAGCTCATCAGTGAGAAAGCATGGTCCCCGTTTTTTCCCTTCTTTCTGTGTCACCCTTTCCTCTGACTCCTCGATCCTCCCCCTTGAGGGAGGGAATCTTAGATTGATCTCAGAGATTACCAAGGTATCAATCAAGATTTATTGTGTGCAAGTAAATAAGTACTTTTGGCAAACCTTTTCCAACTGGTGGAGGTAAGACCATAGAAGTGTAATTACGAAGCAGATATTCTGTGGCGTGTGATGGAAGCATGGGAAGACAACGTTCAAGAACAAGACAGGCTGAAAATTGCACACAATTGTTAGTTGAACAGCAAATCTAATCACTCTTCCTCTGAAGCATCAGGTCGGATGAGAGCCGGAAAGGCAAAGCAGGACCAGCCATGGGCTGAAAATGTCAGTGCATTCGCTCTACTCCTCTTTCCAGGCAGCTCTGGCCCGGCCCTGGCTAAGTGCCCCGCTCTCCACATGGACAGCTGGCGTCACTCGGAAGGGGTGACTAGAGAACCACTCTACAGAAATGCCAGACCTTTATATAGACTATCTGAGAGACAGTTGGAAATACTGGAAAAAACATCGGACTGAGAGGCAGAGGACTTGGGCGCAATTTCTAGCTCAGCCATGCACTGGCTCTAGGACATTAGTCCCTTGACCTCCTTGAGCCTCAGTGTTTGCACTAAAGATTAGATGCCTACTACCATTCCTCCCAGCTCTCACGTTCCATGATTCCTCCTCCACGTCTGCCAGCTGAGTGAGCTGAGGTTTCTTACAAACCTGTCTTCACGCCTGTGAACCTCACTGCCCAGCAATTGTAGAGTGAAGGGATGCAAGCAAGGAATCAACATACTAAATGCCAACCTGCTTTGCACCCAGTTGGTGTGAACACAAGTCAATGCTACGGCACCATCCCAGCAACCAGCAACACACCTGGTGGCAAGAAAAACCCAACTACGTTTGCAGATCCCAGTAAACTAAGAAGCAGAGAGGCATCAGTCAGTCCATGTAAGTGAACACTTGTCTCTGATAAAGAAGTGAGGCAGAACAGAGACATACTCCACACTGCACTGTCACTTCACACTCAGAATGCCACATGGAAAGGGAACAATCAACCCCACAGGGAAGCAACAGCACTGGGAGACCAGGACTGCAGGAGAAGATAAAGGGGAGAGAACAGAACCAAACCAATTACTCACTCGCTGGTTTTTATTTGCCACAACCAGGTGACAACACCCAGGACAGGCTACTCCATGGCCAAGAAGTCACAGGGAGTCACAGCTTGGAGAAATCTTAGGGACCAATCTGTTCCTTCTAATTTGAATATTCAACAACCAAGATTTAGAAAAGCTGACGGAGCCTATGGCAGGTAACACAGCAGCCAGTGCATGCTGAAGGCTAGATTCAAACCCAGCTGTTCTGCTTCCAGAAAGCATGTGCAGTGGCAAAGTTTCATTAAACAAGTGAGAAGCTCCACTGATGGCTGGATTATAACTAGAAAGAGGCATAGAAATAGACACAAGAGTAAAGAATTTCTCTTCCAGAACAGTCAGCACCCACACCACTGAAAATCAGCACAGAAGTCATGAGATCCCAACCTTGCACTCTAGGTCACATATAATGACAATGGGTCTCCTTGGCTAAGTGACCAAGAAAATATTTACCCTCTCCGGACCTCAAACTCTCTAGCTCTAAAATAACAAGCATTAGGAAGATGATCTCCAAAATACCCTCTTTCAACATGTTATGTTCTATAGTGGTATGGCTAGTCTTGGAGTGTGCTGTGCTCATAAAAAAAAAAAAAATTCTTAAAGGTTTCTTTTAAGTCCCTGATTCTAACAGACTTTTTCTGTACAAGGCCGAGAAAAAAAGAGGTAAACAATACCTTGAGCCCCTGGAGCTCAGTAAATCTACTTCCAAAAGTGGAAATCTGGATTTACAAAAATGAGAATCTGAGTGTCTGATTCACAAGGGTTTAAAACCCTGATTTATATCTTGCCCCTCCACTAGGATGAAACAGTGGCCATGGGAAAAATCACCAGTATCACCTCTAACGAGGCCTGGCAGTCTCCTTGGTAGTATCTGGAATCCTCTCGTTCCAAACTCACTGCTAAGCGGGCAGGTCCACAAGTGAATTGCTGTTCATTGTCTGCGTTCCCTTGGCACCTTGTTCAAACTTGTGTTAAAACACATGAGCACCATATTTTATTAGTTATCTGTGTACAAGTCTGTTGTACCATTAACACAGGTCACTGAATAGTACTAGCACTTGAGGGATGTTTTCATTGATCTTAACTTTTTAAATAATTTTGGACTTTCCTTTATTATAAATTCACTTTGATATCTCAATAAAAGTAGATTGAATAAGAGGGGAAAAAAACTCTGTTAGATAGAATTTGAAAAAGTAGAAATATTTTGTCTTCAATGAAGATAAGAGTGTTGACAAATCTCAGGCCATATTTACATCTGACACTACTACGTGTGACTCTGTGAAGCAATGTTTACTCAGGCCACATAACCTGCGAAGAGTCATCACAGCCACAGGACAGAGAGTGAACCGTCACCCTTCACCCTTCTGAACGTTATATTGCTCACAAAACTGTCACCCATCAACCGTGCTGTTTGTATCCTATTGTTTCAACTACTAGTTGTAAACTAGCTCAGGGCCTTTGCATAGAGTTTGGGCACTACAATTTGAATCAATTCAACATTACTGAATTTAGATAGTATGATTATTATAAATTAAAGTTTCCAAATTAATTTATTTCTCTAATACTTACTTTTCATCTTAAATTTATCTTAAACTCAAAAATCTATTTAATTCTATGGTTAAAATATAAGGATATTGCTAAATTAAATTAAAATACCCAGTCATTGGAAAAATAAAGGGGAAGTGGGGAGAAGAGGTACAAATGTTCACCCTTCAAGGACCATGAGATACAGTTTTAAAAAACAAAGAGATGCAACTTCCTGCATTATATACTCTGAAGTAATACTTTTTGTTTATCACAAATCCAAGAGCCTGGAGAAATTTCTCAGTATTTGAAATGGTATGAAAAACAGACAGGCTTCTCATTTGAATGTGCTATAAATTCAAACTGTGTAAGAGGGTCTAGTTTTGCAACTTCACATTTAATAGCAAAACAATTGAAACCATTTTCAATCAGGGACCTTCTTAATTCGTGTTGGAAGTTGTTCCACTTTTATTTCAAGACTTTGAAACAGGGAAAAAAATCTGTAAAAGCATCGACCAATAGCCGCTGAGTAAAAACGAGCCAGGCTGTTTCGGATCAGTTTCAGAATGACATGAGTGGATGCTATTCCCTTTCAAATTTCTCTCGACGAGAGTGCTCATGTTTACTGACTACCGCGCAAAAAAGACAACGCCACAGATGAGGAGTGTATTAAATTAGGAATAAAACACACACACACACACACACACACACACACACTTCAGACATATGTGAGGTGACAGCCAACGACTCATTCGCCAATACAGAAGTTTAATGCCCAAGAAGCAAGAAACTGTTGATGAAGGTATTCCTTCTAATGCAGAGCTGAAGTTGAAACGCAACCACCCTCTGTGAGTTTCCTTGTCCACACCAGTGACCAGGAGGTCACTACCTCACAAGGCAGCCCGGCCCCTTCCTTCCATGGCAGAAGAGCTGTAACTACTAGAACGTTACCCAAGGCTGAAACCTGCATTCCTCTAGGAGCCACCGATTGGTCCTGCCTTTGCCTTGGAATCACAAGCCCACTTACACATGGCAGCCCTCTGGATAGGTAACCAAAATACTGCTTTGCTTTCCTACGTAATGTTTTTCTGTGTTTTAAGTTTAAAAAGTCCTATTCTCTTTTTTCCCAATTGGCCTTACAGCTTTAGAACAATAACGTAAAATTTAAAATCTCGAACCAGTAGTTTTCAGACTTTTCTGTGGCAAAACGACTGTTTCTTCATGCCCAATCTGTAAGAAAACCTCAAGAATAAAAACAGACAAATTGAGAGAACAGTTCCTCGGACTTTATTTCCATCTTCGTCCTTCGGCAGCATACACTTCAGTTGTGGGGGGAGTGTAAAATGTATTACTTCCTTGGTCCTCCTATGAGAACTATGCTAGAGGACAGGCTGAAAACCCACTGCTCTAAAATACTGCAGTGGTTGTGAGGAAACAGAGAACAAAAATGGCGTCTACGACTACAGACTCTGTCATCAGTGCATAGCAAGTGATTATTATGAAAAAGGGAAGATAAGCTTAAAGGTTTGGGAATATAAAGAGTTATGTTCTGCTTCTGAATCATATCAGTTCACATTTCAAACACTGTTCTCCACAATCCCTTATAATTAGGGTGACCATACATCCAACTTACGCCTGCTGTTGCCATGTAATTATTAATAGTGCCCCCTTTCACTCTCAAAAGTGCCCCAATGTAGGCAGTGCCTTTTACACAGTCACTTTACTTCTAACACGATAGAAATGAGGTTTTGGTCACTGCATCCAAGAGAATATTGAGCACATAGCTTCTTCTCCACACAGCCAAAGCCCTCCCACACTTTGAGTTTATTACTGCAATTGCCACGAGGGCAGAGCGGCTAGCAAGGGGAATGGAGGAGGTCTTGGGGGTTTCCCTGCTCCGGAAGCACATGCTTCCCAGTAAGAAGGGGAAAATGGAGCAGAATGATCGTGCAGAGGAACAGGACAGGCAGAAATCTAGAAGAACCTGGTACCAACTGCCCTACTCACTCGGCCTCTTTCTCCTGACGCAAAGAACATCGCCTATTCCAAGAAAATCAGACTATTTTCTTCAATTATAGCTTTATCCCCTGCCCACTCCTGTCCCCATGACCATCAATATTACCAGTGATTTTATCATGTCTACCTGGTTTCAAGTAGAAAGACAACGGGTTTGCCTAATTCTTAATTTGGAACAGGAAAGATTAGAGAGTGGACAAGAAAGAGAAATGAAATGTGTCCAAATGTATTCACTAGGGTACAAGACTAAAGGTGGAGGAGATTACCTATAAATGTTTTACATTTTTAACTAGGGGTTACACAAGAGTTAAGAGAGATGAAGTCAAAAGAGTTCAATGCAGGCCCATAGGCTATACATCTACTTAATTTACTTCAAATAAGCTATTTTATATTTATTTCCCTTGCAAAGTCTAAATGTATATTCCACAGGGGCGGGGGAAGAGGCGAAGCATTCAAGACGGAAAGTTGACAACCCTTGCCAAAGAGGGAACTCCCCCCAGACATGGTAAGCACTGTTGTATCGTAATACTGCACGTCTCCTTGTAGTACTTTCCAAGATGTTTGAAACCAAAACAGTTTAGAATACTCTCCCAGCTCAGGATCTTCCCTCCTTATGGCATTTTTTTTTCTGACAAATAGGAATTCCCCTTAGGGATTCCCTAAAGTAAAACTGTTGCCTTTCCTTCTGTTATATAATTAATTACACTAACAAATAGAGATCTAATGGAACATAAGTGCTAATCCATCCTCAATTTAGTATCAGCCACACACAGAGCCTTACGGAAGACATGCCCCAAACGTGACAACGATAGCCCTTACTGTGATGGGTATGGTGAATGGCACTTGACCTTGCCGTATTGCAGAGGCTGCCTTGAGGGGAGGGTTTGTTTGCGAAAAAAATCTGGCAAAACATACCTGCCGACTTGAGACCTGGAAGACAAAAGTAAGGTGGAGGCCATGATCCGTGGTTCTGGCGTGCTTTCTGCTGGAAGCACGGCCATGGAGATGGGGGTTTTTCTGCCTCCACAGTCCCATATTTGGCCTTCAGCCTTGGGGTTGTCAAGAAGCAGCTGCAGCAGAGAGAGTAGTTGGACTCCATGTTTCAGGGTCCAGTTACTACCTTCCCAATCGTGGCTTCTTAACCTCTGGTTCACAGGTACAGTGCTGCCGCCTTGGACACCACTGTGTTCCACGGTAGCCTCACGCATCTCCAATATCCCAATCATGGAAAACCTAGTAATTTTGTATGGTTCTGGGATCGTTACTGGGAGCTTAGCCAACAGCCTGCTCTAAACAATCCTTCCAGTGATTTTGAAGCACCTCACACCCTGTATTAAAATCTTTGTGTTTAAAATATCTAGAGTGATTTGTTCCCCATCATCAACCCTGACCAAACCCCCACCCCATATCCTTAAAATTTTGTTTGCCAACAGACAGCAATATTTTATCAGTGAGAGACAGGTGCAAATCACTCACTGCGAAAAGAAATCTTCAACGTCTCTGCAAAGCCCTCTGCTCATCGCTAGGGAGCCGAGCCAGGCCCAGAGTAGACACAGCGCCAGCCCTCAGAGCTGCCGGGAAGAGGAGGACACAGCAGGAGAGGCATGTCCTGACATGGCACAAGGCAGCAGGAGGCCTAATCCGACCCCGGCATCTCAGCCTCAGCTTTATCACTAATTGGCCACATTTTCAAATTCAGGGGGCCAGATGGATGAAAGTCCCTTTAAACTCTAACATTCCACAACTCTATGAGTCTCTGTACTTATCAGGGAACTTACTTGGATTCAGGTCCTAACAAAACTTCCTAAATTTTCAGTTCCCTAAACCTGAAGGTCAGAACACAAAGGTCACATAACACACAAACCTCATAGTGTTAAAATAGGAACAGGAATCTGTGACCCCCAAATGCTAAGTGCTGTGGCAGCCTACAACTAGAAAACCTCAGGAAAAAACCCCAAATCATGGTTGCAGTGGTTGTTAGGAATCTCAGACAACAAACACAGTTTCTTCAGGGTCTCTGTCTTCTTTGAAAATGCTGCCTTACAGTCTCAATAAAAGGGGAATATTTACATGCACTGTCTTCTCTGAAAGTACTCAGACCAATAGCAGACTGCAAGAAGCATTCAACAAAGGCAATCACAGTTAGCTCGCTCAAGAAAAAGCCACTAATTTCTTCGTGTCTGGACAAGAAAATCCCTGAAACTCATAAAAGAGAAGCAGTTCTGTGAACAGGAAGAAAAATGTCAGGAGAGTCAAGATCATGCATTTAAAGGAAGTTCTGCTATCAGCTGCAAGGGTGGCCTCGGTCAGGGTCTTCCAGACCTCATTGGGCCTTCGTTTCCTCATCTATAAAATGGACACAGCAGTCTCTGCCCTGCTTACGTCACAGGTGCTTATGAGGATCAAGTGACATACTGGACACTAGAGCATTTCATAAACAGATTTTATACACACACACACACACACACACACATATACATGAAGAAAGATTATTAGTAAAGGAATTTCAAAGGAAAGCAGTGAAGGGTACTTTGCGAGCTCAGGCAGCTAAAGGAAATATAAATATAGCAGTGATTTTACGATTTTATGATCGGGAGGAAGAAATGGTGATCAGATATGTGACAAACAATGATGTCCAAAAGAGAAGAGAAACCAGCTCAGCTCTGCCATGATGGTCTCAGTTCCTGCAGCACACACACAGCAATGGAAAGGCTGCGGGGAGGGGCAGAAGCAGCCCAGCCAGCACAGGGAGACGCCGAAACCAAGAAAGCGATGACCCCGCCTCTGCCATGACCATAATCTCACAGCGTGCGTCCTCCAAGCATTTCTGTGTAAGCGACTCTACCACCTTCTCAGTCAGATCTCTCGGCAAATCGAGCAATCTATCATCACTCAGGAGCGAAACAGAATTCTGATCGCTCTTTATAATGTAATGCAGTTGGAGAGTTAGGGTCATGCAGTTAGAGTTAGGTCTAGATTTTCTCACCAGGATGGACAGAAATGCAAAGGCAGACCTTGCCCACAATTGGATTTCAGGGCCCATAGGACGTTGGCAGGTTCAGGTAACATTCAGGCAACAACGCACTCTAAAGGAGCCGGGGGCAGCCAAGCAGTAGGTCAACACAGCCAAAACCACTCAGGACGGAGGGACAAGGTGGTCCCCCCCGTGTCAGTCTCTTTGGCAAGCAGCCAGCCAGGGACACAGGTCAGATCTGAACTGAAAATCTGGTCCTGGGCCCTTGAGCACGGAGCTGGAGGGAGAGCTATAATTCATGAGGCGAAACGGCGCCCTGCTGGTCTGCACTGGTCTGGAGACACCACGGGTCTCCAGGGCCATGGGACATCGGGTGATAAGAAGATGAAACAAGAGAGACAAATTAACCCCACCTGTAATTCACTGACGAGGAGACCTCAGTGGCAAACAGACACAGTAAATGGTAATAATAATAAAATGCACACGTATACTACTTCGGCAGCAGAGAAATGCAAATTAAACCAGCAAGGAGATACTACTTTTCACACACAATTTGGCAAAAAATGTAAAGATACATAAAATTCACTTTGGGAACAGATGTGTGAGGAAGCTGACACTCACAATATTTTGTTTCTTTTTATAAACAGATGTATTCTCTAGCTCCTTATTAGACGTACAACGACTTGTCTATGACTGCCTTGGTGCCACAATGGCAGAGTTGAGTAGTTGTGACAGAGATGCTCCGAACTCAGAGCCTAGAGTATTTGCTACCTGTTCCTTTACAGGAAATTTTTGCAACCTCAGTTCTAAAATTTGAGGAAAAAAAAAAAAAGTTCTTGTTTCCAATTACAACAGGTATAATAAACCTGTTCTCTTATTAAAGGCTTTTGCTAGGTGTCTTTTTTTTTTTAGCATGATCTTTAATTCATATCAAAGTCTATTTTGATCTGTATTCATGATGTAACTTTTTCAAGAATGCCTACCAATTATCCCAATGCCATGAGAAGAACCCTCCCTTTTCAGAATGTTTCAAAGTGGTCCCTTTTTTGCATATTCAATTCCACGTGCTCCTGCTCCGTTTCTGGATGTATCATGTTAAGGAAATGGCCTTCCTCTATTCCAGCACCAACACTTCACCACTTCAACTGGGGTTCCCTTATAATCTACTTAAGCATCTGGCCAGGCTGGTCCCTGTTCCTCATTACTCTTGTTTTTCAAATATCTCTTAGCTATTTTGCCTGTTTGCTATCAAGAGAATTTTATATTTTTTTTTGTTAAGATTCAAGAACAATTAACTTGAGAGTTGCATTGAGATTACATAAAATGTAGTGGAAAGTAACTAGTTAACAGCCTTTATACTTCCATTTAGGAATAAGGTATGTCTCTCATTTCTTCAAGGGCTCCTTTGTATGACTCAGAAAGTTCTAGAACTTTCTTAAACAAGCCCTGTACAATTCTCATTAAAATATTTACTCTTTGTTTTGCTGTGAATAGGTTCTCATAGGTCACAAAGTATTCACTTTCAAATGACATAAACAAAATATAACTAGAAATGAGACATGAGAAAACATGTTTAACCTCAAAAAAACTAAAGACATGCTAATACCAAGAAGACAAAGCATGTAATGCTGGCACAGTGGGGGAGACACTGACTCACTCACACCTTCCTGTTACAGAGGTACAGAAATACTCCTTTTAGACACAAGTCATCAGTGAATCCGAATAACCATAAACGTTAACCTCTGACCCTGAGATCTCAACCCTCTGAAGTGTCAGAGATTTTTGATGAACCAATAAGCTATATTTATGTAAAAAAGTAAAAAAAAAATCACAATATATAAAAATAACGGAATAATTAAGATATGGCATAACCACTAAATGAAATATGAAACAGATATTAAAACTGTAATCATTCAAGAATACACAGCAATACAGAAAATGCTTAATATATGATGCCAGTTGTACCCAGAACTGTGGTCATTTCTGCTGATAGCTGAAGACTGGAAGGGAATATACGAAAATGATAGGTTGTACCTGTATCTAGGTGGCAGAATTACAGGTGACATTCTTCCTCCTCAACGGTCTGAGCCTGATAAAATGTTGCAACATGTAAATTTTTTTTAAAGGGTACCATTTTTAGGTGCCATCCAGATCTAACGTTTGCAATTCTTTCATGACTAAAGGTGGAAAAATGAGACTTAGCTGTGTGAACTGCCTCTTCTAAGGCCCACAGATCAAGTCACAGGCAGAACTGGGACTGGAACTCAGGCTGGAGAGGTAGTATATTTTCCTACACAGCATTTTGCGTTGTCACTTTTCTAAAGCCAACTCTGAGGTCATTCTAATATTTGTATATATTACAAAAAAGTTAATGAGAATAACAATGTTTAGTTACCTCTCTAAGGGAGCAACTGCTTTTAAAAAATCCTACAAAAGGCTTTAATATGCCAGAGTCTGAATCAAACTTTCTTTCTGAACATGGCTATTCAACAGAGTAGAGGGCATCAAAGGATGTATTTTCTACAAAAGCTTGTTTAATAGAAACAGTCATTTCCTTATAAAGACACACAGCAATTTCAGTGCTGAGTTAAGCATTAACTTAATAAAAAAAACTTCAGCTTTGGACACTTGCTTTAGAACAGCAAAGTCTCAGCCTGCAGTGTTATCCCTCTAGGGGAGGGAATTCCCTCGAAATTCAGAAGCTACGAGAACCATCCCCTTGAGTTTTCTCACTGCAGTCTGACAGCAGATTTGGCTGAAGAGGTATTTATACACCTGTATACACAATGGATAACCAGAATTAGCTTCTAATACTCTGTGATGCCTAAAGATAACATTTGGAGCCCACATGTATTCTAATGTTCTGTGAATTCTGAGAGGTTCTAATTAGGTCCCAGTGGAGGTAACATTTGGAAAGGAACGAGGTAAAAGAAATCGTCAAACAAAAGAGAGTCGAGAATAAACAGTTAATAAGCTAGAGAGACATGTGTGTGCACGTTTGTGTGTGTACTTGCACTAGGATGTAAGCATCATCTACTGAAGGCACACTTTTCAAGCGTCTGAGCAGCCACCTCCAGCAACGGTGAGCTCGTTTCCTGTTTCCTGATATGCTACGAGTCCTTCTCCCTAATTCCCATGGTTTTCTAAACATCAAGATACATATCAATCATCCTCGTATCTTTTTTTGTTCCTCTTCTGAAAAAAAAAAGCACCAGTCTTTCATTCTGCTTTGATATTATTCAAATTACAATAAAATAAATCTTAAAAGACTGAAGAGTTGGAGTGCATGAAGCAAAAGCCAGGTAAAATTTTATGTAATATAAAGAAATATATGTATATGTGTGTATGTATTATTTTAAAATAAAGTTTGGTATTATATATAAAGAATTACCTCAGCAAGAAGACTTTGGGGGTGAAATACACCATGAAAGTTGGGTGTACTGGCAACTTCCTGAGAGTCCCCACTCGAGTTTAATCTTTTCTTCTCACATACTCCAGTGCACACTTTTGTGCCTTTAATGGTGGGAGTATCCTAGCCCAGCCAGTATCAGAAACTTCCTTTTACAATGTCAGTCTCTTGCAACAGATGTAAAGCTCCTTGAGGGCAAGAACTACCCCTTAAGCATGGTTTCAAGTCAAAGAGCATCTTATACAGCGCCTGGTTAAAAAAAAAAAATGAATTTTACGAAGTGGCAAACCCTGCTAAGCAGATGAGAAGAAAGTAAAGTGAGAATACTATTTACAAAAAAAATCAATTAAAATGGATTCTGTGGGTCATACTGCTGGCATCAAACACGATAAAATAAACACATAAATTTTCCACTAACACATGGCAAGCTACTTTCTCTGCCTGGTGCCATCCCTGATTCTGTCTAGGAACAAATGCACCACAATGGGGTAAAAAAGAGAGTGCAATCTGAGGTAGAACAGAAAGGAACAGGATTCAAAAATACAACCCTCGTAAAATTTTAATGTGACAGAAGTCAGTAATTTCATCCTAAAAACTGAAAGAAAAAAAAGAAAGAAAAGAAAAGGCAAGAAGCAGCTAAACACGAGCAAGCCTGAGTGGGAAGCACACAAGGAGCAGCGATCGGAAACCAGCCCCCACGCTGACCTGCACCAGACATGGATGAACCCTCTCTGGGCCTTAGTTTTCCATGAGGCTTTGGACCCTCTGTCCCTGTAGGGCTTCAAGTGTCAGCAGACACACCAATGGCATCATCGCTGGGGCAGAGTGAGAACATCAGGATATAAGGAGAGACCCACCCCAGAGGGCGGGTGGAGGGCACACCAGCTGAGGGTAAGACACAAGTGAGGGGACGAGTAAAGTCAAAGAACAAACTTTTGGAGAGGTTAACATCTCATAGTGTACAGGGAAAACCTCTTCAATAAATGCTACAACAACAACAACAAAAGGAAAAGCAAAAGAAAAGAATTAAGATTCTAATTATTATTGTGCAATGAACATCTAATACATATAAGTACTGAGGAAGCTTAAAAAAAAAAGGTATGTAAAAGCAAAAAGGATATACAAATCCAAAGGAGCTTAGAGCTTACCTGGAGAGTGAAAACAAACATCATAATTATTATAAACATTGGGAAAAAGTAACTTATTTAAAGATTCCTTTTAAAGAGCTTTCACAACCATTATAATAGACAAAAAAAAATGAACACCAACTCTGTGACACAGATAGGGTAGACATTATTATTAACCTAATTTTATAGACTTAGAATTTGATATAGAGAGAGAACCAGTCAATCAATCACTCAAATAGCAAGTAACAAAGCCTGGATTCAAAGAACAGCTCTACTCATCTCTAAATAAATACGAGTTCTACCTCCCTTCCAGCTTTAGTAAACATACATGTGAGCTGGACAAACATGTTTAAATCCCAGAAGGAGATTTACAGGAGTTCAGAGACTAAGGGACACTGTAACGAAGGCAATGGGACATGAAATGTACGCTACTCTCTCAAAGCAAAGGAGGAAGAGGACTTTTTTCTTTCCCTTCAAAAGTCGCTGGAGCCACCTCATCCACTGTGCTGCTTTGAAATCTAACAGCTCTAATCCCAACCTTTCTTCTAAGTTCCAACCTTGAACATCCAATAATTTATTTGCAAAACTCCCAAATGTGAAAAGCTAAAAAAAACTCCCATTCTCCCCTATTCCCACATTAACAGTGGAGCTTCCTTCAACACTGCCTATTTCAGTGACTGGCACCAGCCAGCCTCCAAAATCAGAAATCAGAGAGCCTCTTTGTAGGAGGGAAAGGCATTGGCTTCAGGTATATTGCCTTCCCTCAACAATGTTTCTTATGTGACAGCTCCACTAAGGACCTTCTAGGTAGAGAGGTGTTGGCCACAGAGGAGTAGGATAGTGCCCAGGTCCCCCAACCATAAAAACATTTTAGGAACATTAAACCCCTCAATTACTAATAATTCCATCTTAGCTCAATGAGGTAAGTGCTCAGTAATGCTTGTTGGAGGACTCAAGGGAGGGGAGAGAGGAATGAAGAGAGGGAGAGGGAAGAGGAAAAGGAAAAGGAAACAAGAAGAGAAGAGGGAAGAGAAAGGATGAGGGTCAGTAGCAGAACCAAAGGTCCAAAAGGAGCATCTTTAATTTAATTTTAAAATGGGTATTAAGTCCCATGTTTGATTTAGGTTTGTTCATATTATTGCCACATGTTGACAGCTATGTGTTTTTAATCACAGCACCATCTTGAATGTGTTTCACTTCTCTCTGATCGTCTACTACCTAGGGTCAACCAGAGTCTAAGAAAAGGTAAAATAGAGGGGTGCAAAGGATATGCAGGGTGAGAATGCATAAGAGTGAGGAGTATGGGCTCTGGCATCAGACTGCAGGGTCTGAGTCTAGGTTTTGTCACCTACTAGTTCTGTGACCCTCCATACATTGACTTAACTGCTATACAACTCAGTTTCCTAACTCGTGAGGATGAGTTGTAAAGACTTAATGATACAAGTAAAGGAGCTCAATATGATTAGTATGTAAGAGACTCTTCCTCTTTGGAGAGACACAAACCACATGAGAATCTTATGGGTATTGGAGGAAGGGGATATGCCCACACACACATTTCAGAGAATTATGCAAACAATTTCAGGAGGCTCATGGATCACTAACCCTTAAGTTAACAGTCCGTGAACCAGATAACCTCTAAAATCCCTTCTCCTGCAAAAGCCTGTGACATGAGCAGCTCAGAAACAAGCAATGAGGAATTTCTCTAGGCTTTAGGAGAAGCAAGGCCAACTACATCTGGGATACCTATGACTTTTATTTGATTGGCAGGAATCAATCAAATGAATATAGGGAACACAGCCAAGGCCACAAGTTCAAAGGAAATCAAGACAAAGTAAGACTCTGCTACGGACTGAACTGTGTTCTCCACAAAACAGACATGTTAAAGTCCCAACCTCCGAAGTGATGATATTTGGAGATAGGACCTTTGGGAGGTAATTGGGTTTTGATGAGGATGGGGCCCTGATGATGGAATCAGTGCCCTTATAAGAAAAGGCACCGAAGAGTTCGCTCTCTCTCCCCTTTCCATGTGAGGACACAGGGAGAAGGTGACCTTCTACAAGCTAGGAAAATACACCACACCAGAACCTGGTACCCTGATCTCAGACTTCCAGACTCCAGAACTGTAAACAAATAATAATAATAATAAATTTCTATTGTTTAATCCATCCAGTCCAGTATTTGGTTATGGCAGTCCAAGTGTAATAACAGAGACTCTGCATTCAGAACGATAGTGACAGGATACTGCAGAGGCATCCAAAGGGCCAGAAAACAGCCTGCTTCCTCACGATGTGATAAACACAGTGGGCTTCACATGAAAAATACCGCCTTATCCCAAGTGCCCAACAAACAACATTTTAAATTATAACCTAAACAGATTTACTTTTTCACATGCTTCTAATAGTTAAAAAAATTATTGTAAAAAAAATTATTGTAACAAAAACTTCACCTGTACTTTTTCTACTCACTCCAGCTAACAAAGATAAAAAAGTAAGAGGCACCAGAATATGAAGGAAAATTACTTGGGAGTGAGGAGTTCTTGATTTCACAACTGATTCTCCACAGCCAAACTGAGGGACCTTACAGTTTTAATTACCAATGTTTCTTCATCTTTCATTCATCAAGTCATGTTACTCTCCTTTCAAAAACATCTGCATCTTAAAAGAAGTTCAAACTGATTGCTGATTTTCATAATCTGCTCCCGGATTATATTTCCAACTCCTTTTACCATAACGTCCCCCACAGGCCCTACTCTGTAGACCCAGTATTCGACTTTCAACCTCTCAAACACAGCCCACACTGTCTTAAGAAGGTCTTTCTCTCACCTCACCCTAATGCATCATTTGGGGGTGAACTTCCTTCCATTCTCCAGCCATCAAAAACCTACTCATCACGTGACAGCATGGATAAAACTGGAAAATATTACAGTAAGCGAAAGAAGCCAGTCACAAAAGTGTGTGGCTGTATTTATACGAAATGTTCAGGCTGGGCAGCTCTACAGAGGAGGAAGTATATGAGCGGCGGCTCAGGGCTAGGTGAAAGGCGATCTGGGGAAAGGAGTGACTGCCAATAGGTACAGGGCTTTTTTTTTTTTGAGGTGATGAAAATGTTCCAAAATTGATTTCAGTGATGGTTGTGCAACTCTGTGAATATAACCAAAACCACTGAATTGTAGACTTTGAGTTAACTGTATGACATATGAATTAGATCTCAGTAAAGCTATTATTTAAAAAGAAAAAAGTTTCCCATCCAACTTGGCTCTTCAAATGCTGTACAAATTGATTCTCCCCACACCCATCAGAATTAAAATCCTTCAACTGAGCCCCTCAGCAAGTCATTTCTACCTCTGGTCAACATATTTCATTCTGGCTGGCAACGTAATTATGTTGCGTTATCCCCACGTCTGCTTCCCCTAATAAACTATGAGTGCTTTCAGAAAAAAATAAACCTGTGTCAGACATTTCCAGGCCCAGGCTAACTAAGAGGTTCTTGACGCACGGTAGGAAAACGCACCCAGTCTTGGCTTGGCAAATAGAGGGAGGTCAGGACTGGAGTCCACTTACCCTCCTGCCTCGAACACGGCCTAATCTGCACGGCAGTAACCAGCAGCTGTGCTCTGTCCTTCTCCTTCTCACCCCCGACAGTCCAGTAAAATATGTGACCCAAGGGAGGCACTCCAAACAGATAAATAAATTCATGCAGAATGAAAATGATACATCTGAAACCATTTCTTAAAATTAGACACTCCCAGATTCCAGGAGAAAGCTCCAGGCATTGCTATTTCAGTTTTTCTCTACCTGTTATTTATTTTTGTGTTACTTCACAAAGACATGGAAAGTGTTTTTCTTACTAATTGGATTCAAGGACTTTAGGTGTACATATGAAATACAGTGAATTATTTTAACACATTTAAGAAGTAGTAAGGAAAACAGAGAAGTTTTTTTTTTCTCTTAAGTCAATTTACAATTACTAAACCAGGTCACGAAACTATAAAAGCCCACCATTTATAGAGGGAAATAGCAAGAAAATATTCTGAAAGAAGTTTATCATCAACTCCGCTTTTAAAACGTTCCTCTTCGTCTCAACTTCCGCAGCCCTTGAGCTGAGCATTGATCATTTTCTACCTTACATGAGAGATGTCTGTCCTAGCCAGGCCCCTCCACCCCCTGTGCCCAGCTTCCCTGGCTAAATTCTACTTCTCTAGGGATGGCATACCTTGCTAGGCCAGGGGAAAGCCTGTTAAATATTCCACCACACCCTGCACCTTTGCTTTACAGCACCTATCACAGTCATAATAACACAACTGTCTACGAAGTTGTGAATGTGGTAGTTGTCACTCCTGGACCAGAAGTCCTGTGATGAGAGGCCTTGTATCTTTCTGGTATCCACAGCTCTGGTTAAGGGCCTGGTACCTGGTCGCGGTGGGCACTCAGAAACCATTTGACTAAACTAGTGAGTCTTCCTCCTTCAAAGTATTAGGTCCTTATAAACAGGGATGGCGTCTAATTCACTTTGGTATCACAATGGTGTCTGATAGTAGGTTATACCACAGAATTCGTATGTAGATGAATGAGTAAATGCACTCCAGAGTGGGTCACCTATGGGGACTGGAGAGACTAGACACTGGAGAGGTGTGCTAATGGTAAAATAAGCACGCTGAATGGCTCATGAGTTAAAGGCAACCCTTCAGCAAAGCCGCTCCCAGTAAGAGATCTTGGAACAGCACCACACAAACAAGGAAGGCAGAATCAGAGGTGGCAGACGTCCACAACCGAAGATTTACGGCCACTTCCTTGGGCTGTAAGAGTCAATCTTCTCCCAGTTTCAGTGCGTGTGACCCCTTCCCAGATGCAACTGGGCTACAAATCTTGGGTTGTATCCAAGCAGAGCCAGAGAAAACCAGGCCTTCAGAAAAATAAAACAACAGCAAAGCCTAAACAAGCTGAAAGAGCCAGAAGAATCCGGTAGAGCGTCTTCAACCAGGACTCACTCAGGCAAAGTTAAGGAGAGCATGCAGGCCACGCACAAAACAGACTGCGACTTGAAACACGTATCCCCTGTGGAGGCCTGAACTCACGGCAACCTCAACTGGCTTCTGACGTGAAAAGGTCGCTCTGTCAAACATAGTTTCAGGAAATGGCAATGGCAGGGGTTCCTGAGGGGTTCAAAGAAGCTAAGGTCAGGCAGAAGACAAATGGCACACATACAGGGGGACACTGCCATTGGCCAGACACTGGAGACACATCCCAGCGCTGAAAACCTGCAATCAAGACGCTGGGAATCTAACTGTGGAGTCAAATCACAACCACCACCAAAAACCTCAAGAGCTAAATGATAATCACGAAGCTGATTAGATGAGGAGTCTGACAGCATGACACACCTGGGACTGCCATGATTCTGGGACCCAGAGCAGGGTTTGAATCCCAGCTCCACCACTCACCAGCAGTGCAGCCTTGGGAAAGTTTCGTAAGCTCTCTGGGCTTATGTGTGTCCACATCTGTAGAATGAAGATGATGAGAGCCCTCAGTTTAAATGTGAGCTCTGATTACTGATCAGCAACTGAGCCTATACGGGGCAAAAGAAAACTGCCTAACAGAATCGCAAACACCAGAACAGAAGGGCCCTTACATTCAACCAGAGTTCAAGTGCTTCTTCTACAAAAAGTACAACTCAGGCCCAGGGAAGGGAGAAACGTGCCCTGAGTAAACCAGCGAGTAAATCGCCAGCCGATCCAGGTAGGCAGCCAGGCCTGCTGATTTACGATGTCAGGTGCTGGTCACAAACACATAGAGCTGCTGTCAGAATTGTGAGCTAATCGATGTACAAGGCTTAACATGGTACCTGACTCAATGACAGCAGCGTGGATGTGCTTGCTATTATTATTGCTTACCCGGTTGCTATAATTATGCTTACACATACTTACAGGGTGCTTCATAGTCTACAAAAGGCTTTTTATATCCATTATCTCATGTAATCCGCACAGCGCCAGGAATCATGATTCCCCAGGCCCCAGTGAAGAGGTTGGGTCAAATGAAGCTCACAGAGGGTTCTCCGTTTTCCCAGGATCCCCTAGCTAGTTAACAGAGAAGTGCAGCCCAGAACCCATATCCTCCACTTCTGAGTTACTGCCGGTGCCTTCATGTGACACCACACCACAGATACCAGCAGCACCAGATCCCAGGCGCCATCGTAGCTTTGTAAAGGGGCGGGGGGGGATTTCCTAAGATATCTAACCACCAAATCCTTTCAGCTAAAGGAGAAAACTCAAAGGCAAAAGAGTGTCATTTGGCTTTTGCTACAGCTGGGCGAAACCTAGCAGGAATGTCTTCCTTGGAGCTGGGTTTTCTTTCCTGTCTTTGAAGCGAGACAGCCCTCCTGCTGAAGACACGGCAATGGAGACAGAAGAGAGAGGGGGAAGAGAGGGGACGGGAAGACACGAGAAACAGCCACGCGGGGTGTGCAACGATGCCGCATCCCTCAGGCGTCTGGCGACGAGCCAGTTCTCCTGATGCTGAAACCCCGAACACCACCTTGCGGTAGTGACTCAAATAAGGCAAACAGACTAAACAAGTGTGGCGTGACTCTCTCTTCAACATAGATTGAAGTGAACTGGTTTCTCAAGTGAACAGCATCAAAGAACCGGCCTGAGGTGGGTGAAGTTCTTTAAAAGAGGAGACAGTCAAGGGTCTTCTTACCTCGAGGGTGAAAGAGGTCCTAATTACGGGCATCTATCATCTGGGGACGTCCACATCTATCCAACCACCTACCGTCTAACCAACAGAAGCAATTAAGTCCTTTGTTTTTAACGCAGTGTACAGTTAAAAAAAAAAAAGCTGTACTGAATGTAAGTCAGTAAGTGAGAGGTCTGACTTCAGTTCTGGTTTCATCACTAGCTAGTAAAGAGGCCAGAAAGGTCGCTGAAGCCTTCTGGGCCTCTAGTCCCTCATCTGTCAAGAACAGGCATGGACAAGATCAGCAAAGGGCCCTTCCAGCATTAAAAAAAAAAGTGCTAATACCCTAAATAAACAAACAAACAAAAATGTCATGATGGTCAGGCCAACTGTTTCAGAAAAGTTAAAGAAAGCATTGTTTCCTCCACAAGCCCCGGTTTTGAATGCAAGAAACATGTCAGTTTAAACTCACCCATATTCATGCCTTTGATGGTGAAAAAGTCCACCACCAAAAGCCAACAAAGTTTTGCTTAAAAACAAGCTATTTTCAGGAACAACTCTCTTGAGTTAAGGCCCTAATTCACAAAACGGGGTTTGGCTTGTATAACACTGCCTTCTTTCTGTAATTATTAGGCTCTAAAAAATTTTTGTGTTTTTTTTTTTCCCTCCTGACAACATTTCATTTGAAAAGTGTTTGATCCTGAAATAAACCTGTAATTTCTCCTATGGAGAAGGGAGACAAGGTGGACGTCTATAGTTTAGCCCAAATAACTTTATATTTCACATAAGATTATTACAAGATGACAGATGTGAACCTTAAGAATTTTAACAATAAAACCATGTTATCCAAAGAATGTTCCACAGAACACAAGTCTGGAAAATCATCCACAAAACAGTTCCATGATAAAATAAATTTGACAAAACCTGAATTTAACATAACAGAAAGGAATGTTGTGGTTATTTTGTCTTTACCTATAGGTCTTCTCAGTTAATCTTGCTAAAGATGGGTGAAGAATACTCCAAATGGAGATTGCTACAAAAGCAACTGATTTCCAAACTGATTTGACTGTTTGTGGAGCTAGGATCGCAGGGAGCACATTTTAGGAAATGTTGCCAATGGATTATAACAGGACGTGGCTTTATCCCTGACAGCAACCCTACCCCGGCAAGGTAAGGTCTACAATTCAATTAGAAACTTGTATGTTTAACTCCATCTTTATCTACACCAGATTTTATAATAGATGCAACTGTAACCAACTTAAAACTTTGACAATGTAATTTCTATTTCTTGAGACTGTCTTGAAAATATAGGAGCCTCAGCCCTGGAGGGCTGGATTTTCCCTGTGCTATGGGTACACTCTGTGATGTTACACAATGTTAAGGGGAACTTTCTCCTCTGTCTTTCTCTCTTTTTCTTTGCAATTATTCACAGGTTTAACGTAGAATCAATTTTCTTTAAGGCAGAGAAACAAATGAGAAAATACCAGGCAGAGAGAAATAACAAGTACTTGGCTGTATACCACAGTATTTGTCTGGGGGCCTCAATTTTCTCACGTTGAGAATGAGGTAAGTAGATTTCATGGTCTCACATCTCATGATTCTAAAGCTTTTTTGGGTGGCTCATCATTATCTCCAAAGGCAATTCCAAGGATGCTCTGAGCAGTGGGAGCAACTTAGAAAATGCTCCCTGTGCTGGAACAGCACCCCCACAAGGAGCACTGCTCGGATGACTATACTACATGCATCTACACGTTCCAGGCTGTTGGCTAAAACTCCAGTCTCATTACTTTGCAACCATGCCACATAATATTTGGCCAGCAACGTGCACATTATGGTGTCTCATCAGGTCACTTGCTAAAAGTAAATTTAAAACCACCTTGACATGGCAGAGAACTGATACAGAGCAACCACACTATTGGAATACACTCACCAACCAGCCCAGGGTTGCTGGTGGCGTCCCGACTTCTATTGACCTCCTACAGCAAAGGCATTTAAATACCCAGATCTACTGCCGAGCATATAATGTATTCCAGGAAATACTCTCTTGCCTAACCCCATCCAGATTTATTTTTAAGGACAGAGGACAGGGTGTTTTTTTATTACTAACTCCTTAAAAAAAAAGGGGGGGGAGTAACACTTTGATTTTTTTTTTAAAGCAAAAGCACTTATATCTCCCCTACAAGTGATCTGAGAAAGAGCAAGAGCACACAGTAGCCTTCATTATAATCCCTCTACAAATATCCAACATTTCCTGCCTTTGTCTCTCCTATTCTTCCTCTCTTACCTCCCCTTGAAAAGACATTTATTAGAGAGCACAGGGGGTTGGCCGCCCTGTCCAGTTTTTAGACAAGACCTGTAAACTATGAAAGCCTCCTCACACACTCACTGGCTTCCCAATCAAGGTCCCATCTGCAGTAACAGCTCTCCAAAGGGCTGGATGGTGGCCGGGGGTCAGCACGAGGGAAATGCGGACAAACCAAGTGCGACTCATACCCTTCACTTAGCCTGGGAAGTCTTTTTCCCCTTTCTGTATGGTCAAATTCCACTCAGCATTCAGGTCCCAGATCAAGTCCCTCCTCCTCCAGGAAGACTTCCTTCATTTTCTCTACATTTGCCTCCACCTCCATCCAAAACTAATGTCTCCCTCCTCTAACAACCACAAACTCCTTAATGAGACCTCTGGATATTTCAGGATACTCTCCAAATATCTTCACTTTTATTGGAACTATCTCTAGTCCATCTCCAATAAAAGTTATCTGCAGTAACTTTCATCAATTCCAATCTCCTGTTCAAAAAATCCCTTAAGGGCAGAGACTGGGTCTGGGTTAGTTCATCGACTATAAAGATAAAATCTGTCTAAAGAAAGAATTAAGAGAAGCATATAAATAATTATCATACATTAATGACTCTATAAACGACAAAAAGACAGGGATAGATGAAGGATCCCAGGCTAGAAGTTAAGCAAGTCCACATCAGATATGTACTA
Source organism: Vicugna pacos (assembly GCF_048564905.1). Lineage (NCBI taxonomy): Eukaryota > Metazoa > Chordata > Mammalia > Artiodactyla > Camelidae > Vicugna > Vicugna pacos. Next base: position 56,207,977 of record NC_132987.1, on the reverse strand, counting down.
AAGACTTGCACACACAGAACAATACATTGCCTTTAAAGAAAATGGAGGCAGCTAACATTAACTGAGTATCAGCTATGAGGCAGGTAGAGCCTGAAACATTTTCTAGGTATTAACTCTCATATTCCTCAGAGCAACCTTGAAAGTAAGTACTGTTTTTGTCTCCATTTGATAAGGGGATGAAGATGAGCTGCAGAGAGCTCACACAATGTGCCCAAGCAAAGAGGAGAGCTGGCTTCAGACTTCAGCAAAGAGATTTGAGCTAATGTGCTTGACTACCGCGCTCTACTGCTTCTGCAAAAGGAACAGGGATGTACTTTCCAGAACCCAGTCAAAGGAGGGGTTCTTGCAACAGGGCCCAAGAAGTAACATCATATCAGTAAGGAAAACTTTAAGGGTAAACGTCATATTCTGGATGTCTGTACCTGCATTCATAGAAAGGTGACACTCTTGGAGTTTGAAAGGAAAAGACGAAAGCCACCCATCGGGCTGTAGCTTTTTCTAATTTACCTGACTTCCTCAAACGGGAACTTACTCACTCTTTGCTGAGGGCAGTGAGGCTGAACTTCTCGTTGCTCTGTTATTTTGTGAGTGAAAGAAATGGGGTCGTTACCTTGCCTGTTAACATTCGACATGCTTTGTGATGATTTGGCCAGTATTTTCCTCCCAGAAAAGGTTAAAGGCCTTTTAGCAAAAAAGTGGATGTGAAAAATCAAACTTAAAGATGAAAGGGAGCATCTTGTGGCCAATCTTAACGATACTTAATTCTCAGATGAGGAATTCTGTAGTAAACAACCTCTTGATTCGGTGCAAAACATTTTTAATTTCATGCCCTGCTAATCACACAGCTGTTAAATTTCCCTTCCCATCAGTTGTAAAAAAATAAATAAATAGATAATAATTGTAATAATAATTTAAGAAACAGTTGGACCTCAAACAAAATTTGAGCCCTAATGAATTTTCCCATCTGGAATTAATAAAGTAGTGAATGTTGAAATTGCCTGGATTCAGTTGATATAAACTTACATTATTATAAGTATCAAAATATAAGGTTCTGAACATCAAAAGCTTCTAACATGCCAGCCACAGAATGTAAAGTCAATCTACATTGCATTCCCAGACAAGTCTGGCACCTGATGTTTCATTCCAAAGATTTTAACAACCTGTTTCCTTTGGCTGTGACCTTATCTCCTCTGGGCCACAATAGGCACTAGATGCATGTAAGTATTGCCTAGACTAGGTGTTAGGGCTTAGCAATCCAAGCCTGGAGAAGAGACAAATCAATGTCTTCATACTGCAAGCACATCAATCCAATCAATACAGGGAAATTTTTTTAAAGGCCATCGTTAATGCTGCAAATCAAAACAAGAGCTGAGGATGGAAGGGGGTTTTCAAATAGTTGGGGACCAGAGAAACAGGTGATCCAAAGTAGTATGATATGTAACAAGGGGGAGTCAACTTTGCAGGAGAGAGTGATTATGACCAGGAAAGAAAATGCCAGCAAGGAAGTGGTAAAAAGGAATACCCTGTAAAGAAGGAGGAGACAAATATACTAAAGGAAACAAAATAAGCATAGCCAGATGGACCAGAATGCCAGTAGAGGATCTTCAAAGATCTTCCATTTCTGTGCTTCCACACCTTTCCCATAACTTCAGCTGTAAAACATTACAGAAAACACCCAGAGTACTAACATACTCTTTCTTCACCTGGCTTGCTCAGACCTACAGTTTCATTGCCGAAATCCTTTCAGTTCTTCAGGGTGTGCTCAAACACCACCTCATTCAGGAGTCCCTCCCCCATGCACACATCCACTGAAACCCTCCTCCGGGTTCCCACAGCATGCCACCTGTACCTCTCCTTTGTCACCTAAGCTGTTTTGCTTTGTAAAACAGCTAGTTATGCATGTGTCTGTGTTTGGATTGTATGCTCCATGAAAGAAAAAATTACATCTAACTGTATTCTTAGTCCTCAGTGCCAGGTCTAGGCTTTTCATAGTAGGCGCTTAAGGAATAGATATGCTATCTTAAGAAAACCTAGAAGAAAACATTTCCTGTCTTAGGTATTCTTATTACAGAAAACAGAAATTTAAGGCCCTATAAATTCATCCACTAGCAATCATCCTACAAACCCCTGTAAGTGACAACCACTATTAATATTGCATCAGTCTTCTCAAATTTACATGAGTTCAGAATATGAGCACAATTTTCATAATCGTTATCACTGTCTATCTGAAGAAAAAGTATGATATAAATGCACACTGCTTTTCTGACGTAAGCAAAGGTTCACAACTGTTTGTGTGAAAATCATTTCCAGGAACTGAAAAGAGCCTTCCTGAAATCTCAGCATCACTTCAGCCCCATCCTCCACTCCACATCTCACTAAAACCAACAGCATTTCCTTCATGTCTCATCATTAATGATGAAGTGAATGAGTCAAATGCACAAAACAAACAAAACACCAACAATAATTTACTGTGAACATCACTGCATTTGTATAGCACTTTATATAGCCATTCTCTCATTTGATGCTTTCCATGAGCTTCTGTAAGAGGAACAGAATAATTATTTTAGAGATGAGGAAACTCCACTCTGTGAGATGTGATTTGCCCCAGAGCACACAGTTCATAAGAAACTATGAGAAGATGTTAATTCAGGATTTGTGATTCTCCATCCAGACTTGTGTTCATGCATTCAACGTTGTCTCTCTTACCTAAAGTGTTTAAGCAGACATAAGAAGTTGATAATGGAGGTGCATAGACTTACATGAATGAGAAGTTATCTAATTCAGATAGGGCATTGGATGGGTTCCATTAGAATATGAAAGAAAGAGAGAAAGAAGGAGAGGAGAAGAAGAAGAAAAAAAAAACCACTTTGGGTAAAGACAGTTAAATTTCCTGGAAAACAGGGGTCTTGAACTGTAGTTTAGAGGCATACTAATCAAAGTGAGCCCACAAACTGACACTTTCAGAGTCATCTCAGAGCTTGTTAGAAATACAAATTCTCCCACACTGTTCTCAGACCTCCAGGACCATAATCTCTGAGGCTGAGAACCCCTAGGTAACTCCAAGCAAATCAAGTTTGAAAAGTGTTGCTTGAAAGTTAAGGTCAGACCTGAGCAAATAACAAGAAGGTAACAGGCAGGTTCCAGAAAAATGAAGGCTCGGGGGGATAACATTAAAAATTAGGAGGCCCAGAGTCCAGAAAACTCAAAATATGTCAGCGAAGAAGATCCAGAACAACGGGCTAGAGAGAGGGAATCCTGTAAAGGACGGGTCTGAATGCAGTTCCGATGAAGTCACCCAGTAGAGAAGGTTGAAAGCAGGCAGCGTAGTGCAGCTCTAGAGGCACCTGGCCTGAGGTTTGACTCTTGGGAGAGAGCATGTAGACCTGAGGAACAAAAGCATTATGCAATCCCAGGACAAAAGGCCCCATGGGGTTCAGACAGTCTTCAGAGGAGAGCCTCTTTTACAACCTGGAGAAACACAAGTTCACCAGACAGACAAGGGCAGAAAGCAACAGGGGCACAGTTCCAAGATGTAAAACAACACGCTCTATTCAGCACCAGTGAGGCACCCTGGATTCAGCGTCCCCATCTATAAGAGAAGAGCATAATAATCCTAACCCAGTATTGCTGACGGGATTAAGTGAGATAATTTTACGTGACGACTCCAAATGCGCTGACACAGAGGGGACACTCAGCACAGTCCACTGCCTTTCTTTCCTGTCCAGGCCAATGCAGCCCCTAAGAGTGAGCTGACACTGAGCCCTCTCCGAGGCTGGCTGGAAAGCTATTGACTTGAAGGATGTTTTCTCATAAATGTTCAGAGGGCAGTCTGTTGGGGGAGTTCCCGTGGTTGCGAACTGTCACACTCAGCCACATTCCTTTTCAAGACCTATGGCTCCTCCACTTCCTGCTTTCTCACTCTTACTTTTTCAGAGGGGCTGCAGGTTCTCAAGGTTATCTTAAGCACAGCTTTCTTTCTAAATGACACATAACCATTTCTACTGGCAAAAGTGCTCTGTGTAACTTCTTCTTTCAGATGGGACTTTTGGCTGCTCTGAGAATGGATCTAGCTCTACTCTTAGATGACCTGTTGGGAAGCAGACACAGATCAGTCCAGCTGGTTGGCTGGAGGTCTCCAGGAGTGTGTCTACTAGGGGATGTGAATTAGAGTTGCTCATAGGGAAAAACCAAGGTCAGGAGTCGAATGAAAGCAAGCTGACTGCTGTCCCACAGAGCTTCCTGAAAGATTGAGCAAGCTAAAGTACATTGTCAACACCTAAGAGGGCGCCAGAGTATGCCACATCCCCCAGGCTCATGGGGACCAGTCTTTTTAGAGTGATATCTCCTTGGACTAGCATTTATGGACCATGCACAAGAAAACAATGACTCAAAGCATGATATAGATAAGGCAAGGATCATCTATTTGCCTAGAGTCAACTCCCAGAAAGATAATTAATACGGTAGTTTTTTGTTATGCTTTTTCATCTTTCTATTCATTACCTTACTCACCAGTTCTTCCCCTTCATCCATAAGCCTCTTCCCTTCCCAGTTCCCTCAGTGCACACTGTTTTGGAAAGAATCTGCTAAACTAATCAGCATTTGATGAACTAACAGCTTCTTTTCACCACGCTGCACAATGAATGGTGCCTCTATTCCGTTGTTCACTCCATTTGCTTAGAAAGCATGTCCCTTTAAAATATGAAAACAAAAGTATGTATATGCATGACTGGGACATTGTGCTGTACACCAGAGACTGACTCATTGTAACTGGCTGTACTTCAACTAAAAAAAGAAAATAAAATAAATTAGAAAACATCTCCCTTTATCAAAATCCCACTCGTTCAAATGTCACTTTCCCCAAGAAGCCTTCCTTAATCCTCTGCCCTCCACCCCAGTTGGAAGCGATCCCTCTTTTTCTTCTCGGAAACTTCTCAGCAAGTCTCTACTTTCTACTTTAAATTACAGTTACGTGTGTGCTGTCTCACCTTCACCAGCTGGTTCGCCCCTTTCCTAGCACTTTCACATCTATCATCTTGTTTCAGCCTTACAACATGCTGGGACATAGAATAGGCAGGTGTAATTATACCCATAGTACGGAGACAACGTAGGGTAGTGGTTGAGAGAGCAGCTGCTGGAGCCAGACTACCTGAGTTCAAGCCCTGGGCTTTACCTCTTACAAACTATGTGACCTCAGGTAAGTTGTGTAACATCTCTGTTCTCAATTTTTCATCCGTGAAATGACAGTAATAACAATACCTCCCCTCAGAGGGTGGTTGTGAGGATTAAGTGAGTTAATGCTGCAGAGTGCTCAGAATAACACCTAACTCGATAAGCATTTAATAAAAGTCCCAGGGAGGGCAGGGTTAGAAGTGACCAGGTCAGAACTTTCCAGATTTATGTTATGTTTCTTTCCTCAGTAATGCTATCTTTCAGTACCGCTCATTCTTTCAGTAAATATTTATTGAGCTCAGAGATGAGCCAGGAGTGACTCCAGGCAACTGGAAACCAGAGAGGACGACTAACAAGGCTCTGAGCTCTCAGCCCTCACAGTCTAGCGAGGAGGAGAAGGAGGCAGAGGGAGTCCACGCGAAAGTAAAATGACTGAACAAAGAAGATAGCAAACGTGTTGAGGTTTACTGTGGTTCATCCGTGTGCCATCCCCTCCGCCCCAACAATTTGTTACACCATTCTCCTTTGACCAGAACTATACACAAAATGCTTCCTGTTCCACTTAAACCTGTATCCCTAGCATTCAACATTGGTTCAGAACATTTGGCCTCATCACCAGTTTCTTCAAGGGATGAGTCAGGAATCACTCTCGGGTTTTTTCTAATTTTCCTACACATGTATTTTGTCCACCCCTCAACCCCAGCCCGGTAAGCTCAGGCGCATCCCCAGTGGCTGATATGTGACTCAATAAAAGAACATTTTGTTTGGACATTCAGCTACTGCTTCTGGGCTTATGCTGTTTTTATGAGATTTGTTGCCAAAGGGGCATTTCACTACAAGAAAGTGTCATGACAAAACTTGACAATACTCTCCCTTCAAAACTTCAAAATTTAAAAGAGTTAAACTAATCCCATAATTTGACCCCTGGGGAACTCTGAAAATGATGCTTCTGCATCTGGCAAGATAGACATGCATCCTCTCTCCCATCTTAAGGACATTTATGTTTTTTAATTTATGAGAAATATCTTCTCCAATTTGATTTTATTATGATCATACGTCAAGGCTTTTCTAAAGTCCTACCAAGTCATGTCCCTTGATCATATGTCCTTCTTACAGGCTCTTCCTTCATTTGTAATTCACAGCTTTTTATTTTCCTGACTCATCATTCTGGGGAATATGCATAGGACTATTCCCCGCACAGTGTGTCAAGGTGGTAGCGGTAGTTTCATGTGTGTGTGGGGGGGAGGGAAGAAGAAAATGATGGATGAATTAAAACTTCAAATTGAGGTGCTCACCCTCCTCCCCAAACTGGCTGAAACACTCCAGCTTGAAGAATAACATTCCTATCCTTGATCAGAAGCAGATGAAACACCTGCCAAAGCTTCTGTATCTTCCCCTGCCTGTACTTGTTCTAAATAATAGTCTTTGCAGACTGAAAATTTGCTAAACTGGCAAGTAAGTTTATTAAGACTCAAAAGAGGCAAGGATTAAAATCAGATGTAGATATGACCTCAGTCAGTGGCCCTTCCCTCAAATCCCACTATGGAGAATCCTTTGCCATTGAAAGGACTTCCACAGAGGCCACGTAGTTGCACAGGCAGAACCCGAGGCCAGATCAGCCGAGACCTGTTGGTGTGGTACCCACTGAAATCTCTCAGGAAATGAGCCCCAGAGTCAGAATGCTGACTCTAGATCACCCAGTACAGTGGCTGCCGACAGATGGACAATACGGTCATTTAAGCTGTGGAACCTTTTACGTAAATGAAATAGTATATAAAACTAAATTAAGACAAGTCTAAGAGTGACCTGCTCAGGTAGAAGGACCCAGAGTACTTCCCACTCGCCCTGCACCCCATCATGGTGAATGGCCATACATTCACCCAGAACTCTGGGCTCCTTGAAGGCATAAGTTTAAAAATTCACTAGTCTAATCTAATTTCAGCCTTAACAATTCTTCAGAGGAAACTGAGGCCCAGAGACAGAGTGTGGTCCGTGTACCTAGAACTATTAAGTAGCAGAGCCACAAATTCTCCTGAAAGAAACCATGCTGCCTTCTCCCAAATACGTAATATTTATGTCCTAGGATTCTGCCCTTTCATAAGGATGAAGAAATTGGTATAATCAACGTGCCAAGCAAAACTCTAAAATGTGCCCAAGGTCAAAGAGTAAGGACATCTAAATTATAGCTTGGGAAACCCAGCTTGGAGAAACACAAAACACCCCATTCTATCAGTTTAAAGTTTCATGTGATGGTTTTGCAGTGAAAACAACAAAATCGCAGTAGTGTGGGGTTTTTTTTTAAAGCTTCTATACATAAATGTGTCAGGCACAAAATCAAACTACTCTAAAATGATGTTAAATCCATTCAGTTGTAAGTACAGAAAAACATAGCAGCATTTGTGTGAGGTGTGGGAGACACGTAACCCAAATGTGTTCCTTGGGTTAGTAACTTGAACTTGGAATTCACTGAAAACGTGCGAGGAGCCTACAAGAAAGAGCACTGAGTAAAAAAACACTGTGAGACACATTTGATATAACAGTCATATGATTAACAAACTGTCACATCAAACTTTCCTGCAACGTGGGAACACTTTGACACTTCATATTTTTAAAACTGACATTTTGATTCATTACTGTAAATAGCACATTGGGTTAAATATTGTGACAAGGAACAGATCATATATATATGATCATATATATATGTACATATATATTCACTCTATATGTTACGTGTGTGTATTTTTCCTAGCTCTGTAACATTTTAGCGTATACGAAACCTTTTTGTACAGTGACAGTTTGGGCCAGTATGTAAACAGGCTATTGCACTCCCCCTTAACTACCCATTTTTCTTGCAAGTAGGCAGACAGATAATGTTTCTTCATTCCACAGAACATCTTTGAAGCAGAGGGATTTCAAAAGTCATAGGATGACTTCTAAAGAGATTCTGAATAAGCCTATCAACTCCAAGCAAAGGATGTTATCAAAGTTGTTTTGATTCACTGCATCTGAGCTCACAAAATCATTGTCACAGACATGCATAAAACACTTCTTTTGTCTTCAAGGTGCTCCCAGTCTACTTAAAGAAACAGACACACATGTGCGATTCTAAGGCAAGGCAGACTGCTTCAAATGCATAAGAAAGGTGCAACGCGCTGCTGCTTTTTCCCCTTTATTTACTCAGTGTGTATGTGCATTGCTTATAATAAATAGCATGTTCTCTAAGCCATTGTTCAGGGTAAACCGATTCAGCTGAATTCAGCAAAGTATGGGTTTCAATGGGGGCTGAAGAAATTTATATATAAAGTTTGCCAGAACATTCAGATTCCCAAGCCAAACTTTCTTCACGAAGAAAATATAAAGATCATGTTTGGTTTCCATCTAACACCAATATGATCTAACTTTTCACTTTACCTACAGCTCTAAAACAAAAGATAAAATATTCATCCTCCTGAGTATCCAAGTTTTTATTTCAATTTTTTCTTTGGTAATTCCAAAGTTATTATATACATTCAAAGTATAGAGAACTTCATCAAAAAGAATATGAACTAATTGCACGCGCACACACACACACACAGAGAAATAGATCCACAAGCATATTTGTTTTATGTATTCAATTTTCTCTCTGGACATTATACCATTATTATTCAACTCATTTTCCTTGAACACCTGGGAAGTTAGACACAAAAAGGAAACATGAGATCTATATTTATCAAGATATTATACTCACTACAAATAAGCTTTGCCTCTGTACTGAAATTTAAATTAGACAACAGAGTTCTTCTTGATCACATACATTAAAAAAAGAAGACTGCTCCACATTTACGGTTTTTCAGAAAGGAGACAGAATGTTATCAGTCAAATGCATCCAAATCCGGTGAAAGTCAGGAAAGCATAATGGATATCACCTAATGAATATGGCAAATACTGAGAAAAACCTGCAAAACATCAGTACTTACCAAAAGCTGGGCTTAGCTACAGCATCAAAAGAGTCTTGCATCCCTCATTTGTACAAGTGCTCTGATTTTGTTCTGAGCTGAATTAGTCCATTCATTTAAGGCAGAAGGCCTTTTCCCCCATATTCCGGATGTATTCAAATTTATTAAAAGTTAAAAGAGTCTTACTCTCTATTTCAAAGTTTATTTCAAACTAAGCAAATTAAAGAATATAGAAATGCACTATTTTTCCCTTGCCTTACTGGGGAAAAAAAATTCAGCCTAAGGTTTTCAAAGCATTATAATAAATCAACTTGAACTTGAGGCCTCGTATTTATTGTTTCCAAACTCTTCAGGGGGTAAGTTACAACCTTAAAAGATTGGACTCTCCTCCACAGAAGCTGAACCACTGTCTGTGGAATAACCCCCTTCCATAGGCACTGGGGAAGAGCAGGGTATCACTGTGATAACATATGAAGACAGAAGATGCAGGTGCGAAGCCAATCTCTACCATTTATTACTTGAAGTGAATTTGAGTGGGTCACTTGACTTTTGTTTCTTCACTGTATAATACTAGACAGAGTACTGGGTTTTATGAAGGCTAACTAGGAGTATACAAGAAAACTTACAGAATCCATATTGGTGAGAACACTGTCTGCCCCTCCTTCCAAATCATAATTCGCCAACTTTCACCACCAACCAATAAAAATGTGAAGAGGTTATCCACAATCATCTAAGTTCAACTCAACAAAAGTTTACTGGATGCTCCTCATATGTGATTTAGGGCTCTGCCAGGCACCGTGATTGAAAGGTGGGGTGGGGAGGCAGGGAAGGAGGAAAAAGAAAGCGAGGGAGGTCCCCGTAAGTCACAGTCTCTGTGGTCCTAGGAACTTGTTATCTTGTGGAGGAGACAGCATTTCACATAGGAACTCCCTGAAGAATGCTTAACAATATAATAAAGTACTCAAAAAAGGATGATGCTGACAATGGCTCTTAATGGTAGTTTTATGTGAGGTCTTACATGAGGGCAGGGAAGGGGTCAGACCAACAGAGAACATGACCTTATTCTTCCCCTGCCCCTTTGAGCATCTAGTTCTCAGTGGACCAATCTGGAATCCAGAGGGAAAGAGTCTGAGGACGGGCACTGCTGAGCAGCAACTCGGACGTTTACTCTGGCCTCTGCCACCCCTGCGCTGCCCACATCCTCCTCATTTCCTCATTTCCCAATCTGTCCTGAGCTCCTCCCTCTCTCTGCACCTCCTCCGCCCATTCCTAGGGACAGCCATGTCCCCAGGCCCGGCTCATCTCCATCCATAGCTTTCTGGGCTGAAAAGGACCCTCAGGCAGGGGTAAGGGTGGCACAGTTGGAGTACAGAGGACCAGGAATCAGGAGACCTGACTTCCTGTCCCAGCCTTGTCCCTACTTCACTCTGTGACCTTGGACAAGTCACTTCCACTCAAGGGGCCTCAGCATTCTCACCCATCAAAGGAGACTAAAGGATATTTAAAAGCCCTTCTTGCTCCTAAATGTTCAATGTCTGTGTCCTGACCTATGGTTTCCAAGTCTCAAGTAGGGGCCCACCAGTCACACAGCTCCAGGAGAGGCACTGACATGACCACATCGACCGTTTCTATTGTGGGGAAGGTCAGGCACTCCTTCAGAAAATAGCTGATCTAAACAGAGCCCAAGGAGTGTCATGGCAACACTGCTCGCAAGCTGCCAGGGGTAGGGACGAAAAGCAGCCAAGATGCGTGTGCAGCTGCCACATTTCAGAACAGCACTCAAACCTCGTTAATATCATCTTGCTTAATACCAAGTCCCATAGATCAGAAGCTATTTTTACTGTGTATTTAACAGATTTGTGTATCGTCTTCCCTGCCAGCATTTTCACAGTCCAGTCCAGAGGACTCTGCCATTGGAAAGCCTTCGGGACCTGAGGCCACCCAGGGTTAACTCAGGAGAAGGAGGTGGGGGGGGGCCCGAATGAATAGGAGGGAGAAAAAGACTCGTTGGGGTTGGAGGGGAGGGGAAAGGAGGAGTAAGACGGATCAGGAGCAGGTACAAGCCAATACCGCCAACACCCAAGTGGGAGGCTCTCAGGTCCGAGTCCTCCAAAGACTCAGAGAGGCACGTGTGAAGGAGAGGGGGAGCGACGAGTCCTCTCTCACACTCGGGTGCACACAGGTCCTCCCACCACAATTGTAACTGCAACCTCAGCTTTGTTTTCACTTGTCTTCCCCATCAGGTGCCCTCAGAACAGTCACACGTGCCGCTCTGCAGAGCCCTCCGCCCCCGTCCTAGAAGGTACGCACCTGTCCACTACCGTGCCCTCTTCCGAGCTTCCAGGAAAGGGCTTTTGCTAAACGTCCTGTTCACAACCTGTCTCCCTCGTGTAGGAGTGGGAATTCCAGCTTATGACGACTGACCAAGCTAAGCGATGTGAGAGCACCGGCCATGGGCCTGCCACGTGGTATACCATGCTAGACACGCAGCATGCGGCTGCTTGCTTCACACGGCAGCAGCCTCACGAGTGCCACCTGTATTCCTAACATTCTTCATAGAAAGAAGGCACCTGGCCAAGGCCCGCTGACCGGTGAGCAAGAGCTCAGGCCCCAGCCATCCCTCCACTGCTTGGTCAGGTAGGGGCACCATTCTCAGACCTGCCACTAACTGAGCAGGTCAAAGCAGGGCAAGCCATTTCTTTCCTGGGAGGGAACTCAACTAGGCAGAGTTTTTCGAAGTTCCTTTCCAGTTCTGAAATTCGACAAACCTCTAAGTGTCATATCCATCTTAAAAACAAGCAAAAAGCAGAGGGAAAAACCATTGAAGAACACAGTTGCGGGCTTCTTTATTGAGCATGAAGTCAAAGGCACTGTGCCAGGAACTACAGGGAATTCAGAGAAGCAAAATAAAGTAGTCCTTGGAGTCAGAAGCCTTATAATATGTGTATGTTGGGGGAATGGGGCTAAGAGGAAACATAAAAAGACAGCAATGCAAAATAAATTTAAATTGTGAAACAAAGTCCAATGCTGAGACTCCACTCCTGAGCCAAGGGCTGGAGAGAGAAGGCTTTTCTAGGAGGAGGGATTCGTACTGGTCCTTCAGGCAGGGGAGCAAAACCCATACAAGCAAAACAGAGGAAGGAAGCATTTTACAAGAGCCGGCCCTCTCCAGTGGGAGGGTCATCAGGTATGTAAGATGGTTAAACAGCTTATGTTTTATGTTTTCAATGATTCTAAAATTCTGTGTTTCGTGCATTAAAGGCTACAATAATAATGGGCATCCCACCTGCTCATCATCATGATGCTCGGGCGGGGGGGGGGGTCGTGGGAAAAGCAGTGAAACAGAGAACAGGACACTTGGGTTCTGAGTCCTGCTCCACTGCCACTACCAGCTGCCAGGGTTTGGCTAAATGGTTTATCTGGCTGTGGAACAGGAGATCTTGTAGAATTCCACTTGGAATTCCTGAGGCTTCTCGAGAGCCAAATTGTTCAAAGCTCACTGTTTACAGATGAGGAGCCGGAGGTCCACCAGAAAGGACGTGATTTCTCTCAATTACACGTTTCTGCCATCTGTGTCCAGTTCTCTGGGCATGGCCAGTACTCACCTGCTTCTGGGTCTTTCCTCAAGCTAATTCTTACTTGCCACAGATGCCCCCTTGAGTCTCTCTAGCATCCCATGGACGTCCATCTAATCATCTTTCAAAGCCAATTCCAGTCCCTGGTTTTACAAGAAACCTCTGGTAGAAATAGAGTTCCCTAAATTCTCTCACTCACAGAGTGTAATTACTGAGCCCACACATCACACTGAGTCTTGGCTGGCCCTGAATCAAACTCACCTCCACACACCTGCCAGCTCCCTCTTTCAATGTCTTAGCAAGACACATTTCTTGGTAGGTGCTAAGTAAATGCTTCTTAATTCAGGCTGGTCTGCACCTCGGTTTTCTGACACTCGGCCAAGTACCTTCTCAAACATACTGAGGCAGGAGGGAAGGGGGCAGGGCACGGCCGTTAAAAGAATGACGCAGCAACTAGTTCCAAGATGGCGGAAGACTGGACTCCCAGTAGACCTTGAGCCTCATTATACGCTCATCGTAATACATTAGCATGTTAAATGACACGCCCACAGGCGCCACGACAGTGCCCAGGCTGGCCGTTAAAGGCGGGCCCCTAATTCCTGGAAATCCCTGCCCCTTCCCCAAAACAGCTGGAATAATTCTCCCGTTTGTCGGCATATGAAATTACCTGGCCCATAAAAACTAACCTCCCTCCCACTTCCCGGTGGCTCCCCCTTCCGAGCGAGAGGGACAGCATTCTGTCTCTGGAACGTACATCTCCTAGGGCCACGTCTCCTGCCTTCTGAGCCGGCCCCAACTCTGTCTGTGGAGTATGTATCTCTCTGAATAAAGTTGCTTTCACCGCATCATGCCCCGCACTTGAATTCTGTCCTGCATGAGACAAGAACCTATTCTCCAGAACAACATCACGCTGCCCCTGACCATCACAAGCCTGGACGTATGCGATCCCCAGAGCAGCCCACCTCCATCAAGCTATTTACCAGATGGAGTAAACATGCAGCAAGGGAGAAAAGACATACAGAAAAGGAGAGGAGGAACAAAGGGCATGGACTACGAACTGCATCAAGAGCCATGCCAGTGGGCCGAGAAGCACTGGGAGCATCATTCTAGCTTTATAGGGATAAATCTGCAGTTCAGACACCCCATGAGGGGCCTGGGTTCTCACACACAGTGCCCAGTGGAGCAAGGAGGTCCAGTTCTACAGTCTAAAAGGATGCTGTGGCAAACTGTCAGATGGACAAAGTCTCAATACCTAGCCATCGGCTGGGCAGGTCCGCTTGGTCTACTGCAGAGGGAGAGAAGCACCTGGAAAGGAAGAGCAGACACCTACAGCAAAGGCTTTATACTGAGTGACTCTCCCCTAGTGATGTCAGAGTGAAAGCACGGCAGTAAGATTTATGAGGCAGAGCTGTGTAACTCCAGAGGCAACCCAAGGCACACATCAGATGGGAATTTGAAATAATCCCTTTAAACACACAAGGACTCAGATGCCAGCACACACAGCGATGGCCCCAGCCAGACAGCAAAGGCATATTGGCACCACTGTAATTTGTCCATTCACCAATATGCTTCCCGAAAAACACCCATATGCTTTCTTTTAGCTTCCATATGCTTTTTTAGCAAGGAAACTAAAATATTTCATTAGTTTGAGTAATTAATAATTACTTATTTCACAATAGTCTCCCTCATTAAAAAACGAAAATAACTGATTAAGCTGCAGGATCCTGGCTTTCAACTCAAGCTTTTAAAAAAAAGATTTTTTTTTTTAATTCTTCCCCTCTAGGAATTGAGTAATAGAGTGAAACAGCCAGTGTGGAAATACTCGCACTACGGGGAATGAAGAGTTATCGCACACACAGCCCAGCATTCCTCTTGACTGAGACATCATGGTGTAATGAAAAGAACATGGACGTTGGGAGCCTGAAGACTTGGGATGCAATCCCACTTTGACCCCTGTTGAATAGTACTTCTGAGGAAATGAAGGGCGTTGAAAAGATAAAGCCTGCTGGATTCCTTCAACCTGCCTTCCATTATCCTCAGGGAGTGACTTCACAGGGCTCCCTCCTGTCTCTCAAGGCTCGGGGAAGGCATGCTCCGGAACGCTGGCATGGAGCCAGTCATGATCCACAGGCCACGGCCAGCCGTCTCGAAGTTGGTCTCTGGTCCAGGATGAAAAACAATGCTTCTCAAACTCTAATGAGCAGAGGAACTACCTGGGGATCTTATTAAAATGCAGATTCTGATCAGGAGGTCAGGAGCATGATCTGAGTATGGTCTGCATTTCTCACAAGCTCCCAAGTGATGCTGATGCTTCTGCTCTTCAAACCAAACTTGGAGAAGCAAGGACCTAAAAAGTATCAAGATGAAGTGAGGAGGTAGAAGCTGTAAAACCAGGACATGCGTGCCTGTCTCGTGGGGCTATGATGAGGATTATTAATCATATTGACAATAATACTTCTGCGTGTTGTGCAGCACAATGGCATTCACTTATCCTCACAACAGTCCTGCCAAGAGGGTGTGATCTCCATTTTACAGACAACAAAACTGAGACCCAAGGAAATCAAGTAATGCATCCAAGGTCACATAACTAATAATGCTGGGTTCCCAACCCAGGTATATCTGCCTATCGAGTGTAAGGATGAGCCAAAATTTGAGGCACTATTGCTGTAGACTGCTGGTATGAATTCTGGTTCTGGTTCTACTATAAACCCACTGCTACCCCTTCTTGGGGCTCCATCTTCCCTTCTGGAAGTGCTGACCTGACAATCTCCAAGGCCTCTTCCTTGTCTCCCACCAGCTTTCACTCTCCCGGCTCCCACATAGACTCACAGTGGGTCACCAAGCCCTGAGTATTAGCTTCACACATGGCAGTCATTACGTCTTGGCATGATCCAAATTCTAGCTACTCACATCTGCACTTGTGCTGATCTGTGCATGGCCAGAAGTCTCTCTCTGGTAAAAATCCCACGCTCAATATCACAGGGAGAAAACAACAAACGGATTCCCCAAAGTATTGAAATTCCAATTCAGCTGATAACTTGCAGTATGACCAGAGCTCCATGGCCCGAACCTCTGTCTCCTCCTCTGCTCACTTACAAAAATGGAGAAACCGAGACCGCTAACCTGACAAGTTTGAAAGAAAAGGAAAAATATGAGTTTGTTATAATGCAGTTTACACAACTGCGCAATTTTTCTTAGTCTGCCGTAAGGTACCAGAAGAGGGTTTAATTAATGAATTAACATATAATTGATTCAGGATATGTGATCCTGTCCCTCTCTGAACGCCCATAGCACATATTCACTGTACTCCTTGAGGACCCACTGACCATCTTCTACCAGGAATCTCTACAGTTTACAGAACTGTTTCATTGTCCCTATTCATATTCAGTGTTATCTCTGGAGGTACTCACAAATACTGAAGCAAATCTCGATTTGAACCCAGACTTTGCCATTTATTTTCTGTAGGACTTCAGGCAGATTACTCAATGTCTTGGAGCTCAGTTTCCACATATGAAAAGCAGGAAAAAATAATTTCTTATTTTAGGAGATTAAATTGAACGATGCATTAAAATATACAGCATTTAGCAGATTCTAGGCAAAAGTACATTTGTGTGAGTGAGTGAGTGAGTGAGTGAGTGAAACAAGAAGAATAAGCTTCAATATGAAAACATCATTCAACAATTTGAAACATATAAATGTCCAGAGTCATGCTCATAAATGAGTCTGACACTCCAAGCAGAACAATGGGTGAACTGTGAGAAATCCAACAGCAAAGGAAATTATGTTACCCAAATGTCATCTCAGACTTCCCACATTGAAAAACATCTTTTGTTTAACCTAGAACTTATGTACGGCCTTCAGAGGGTTGACAAATCTCATGAAATTACAGACAACGTCTTATGCAGATGTGCATTTTCCAACTATTTCATAGATTCAACTGAATTTCCAAATATTCCATAATCTCCCCTACCACTGAACACACACATATATATATACACACACAGACATTAATAACTACTGGCCCTTAGGCAAGTCCCATGACAGAAAGGGAATTGTCAGCAGAGAGAGAAAAAGTTTATTTAATAAAACAAGGCTGAAAGTTACAAGCGTGCAGTTGAGAAAGCACGGTCAGTGGAAGTTCTCATGATGAACACTCCAAACCAGAGAGAGCGGCTCTGAACTCAAGACTCAGCCTGGCTACAAAGTTGCTACAGGATCTTACCACACTCCCCCTCCTCCTCCCATCTCATAGATGGAGAAACTGAGGTTCAGAGGAAGGTCCTGTCTTCACCAAAGTCACTGCAAATTAAGTAGGATATGAACCTGAGACTCAGTAAAATGATTTCCATACTCTGTATGTCAGCATTATGAGGTATAAGGTAAATATTTAGACCCACTGGCCTCTAAGTTATCTTCTAACTGACGGATAATTACTACTCTCTTCTCTAAACTTGGAAATCTCATGAAAATATTAGTTTGGTTTTGGCAAAGTTCATTCCAGTTGCTTCTCAGGCCCAGGTAGTCCCACAAGAACGAGGCAGAGAAATGGTCTGCAAGAAGTAGAGATGTTGCTATTAATCTTGTGTAGGGCAGTGACTGGGAACCACAGGCCTTGAACTAGATTTCACTGTGCTGGCTATTACTCTCCTGTCCTCTTGCTTATTAATCCTGCATCTGTCTTCTCTTTATTAATGTTCCCAACTATGCACAATACACAGCCAGCTAGGAACTCATCCTTAGCTTCCTATACTTCGTTGGATCAGAAAAGGGCAAAAGGCGGGTGGAGCAAACAGTAGTGATATCAGGGTCAAGTAATCTCTTACAGGAAGAACCGCAGGGGAATCCAGTCTCCTAACAGACACAGAGAGCAGAAAGCAGCCAGAATCTTCTATTCTGTGCCTCACAGAGTGAAGGAAGATGCTTGACCTCCACCTATGTTTCAAGGACATCTCACATCCCTGTGTTGACAATGGAATTGGTTTTGCCTGAAAGAAAATGTCCCTTTAAATACTGGAAAGAGAAAGGACACATCACATGAAGAGCTTTATCTCCTAAAACAGAAATACAACTATGGAGTCCTCCCCAAAAAAGAATTCTAGTCCAGGATCTGCCACTAAAACCTTAGACCAATCAGATTCCCTCCCTGACCCCAAAACCTCCATCTCTGAAATGAAAGGATTTGGCTAGATTGGTTCTCAAAGTCTCCTCCACCCTTGACATTCTGATCTCTCCTTACAGGTCACCGACGCAGCCCTGAAAAAGTCAAATAATAGAAGAGGAACCTCTCAGTGTTACCAGTGGAGAAGTTTCCCAGATCTTCTAAAACTGAGACCCAGATTACAGAGCAGAGAAACACGGAGGAAGATGGATTTTTTTTCCCTTTCTAACCAGAAACTAAATGTTGCTGGAGGTAGGGACCAATCACTTCATAAATGTCCAATCATAGTGTATATATAATTCAAATCACTAACTGCCCTCCTGGTATGTACAAGAATCAAAAAACTAAAAAGACCAAGTATTTTCACACACTGGCTCAGTGGTAGAGTCACAGGATTCTCCTGTGACTTTGGGGAAATGGTAGCAGGAGGAAGAAAAGATTGGCCAAGAAGTAAAAACATAGATTATAGGACATTTGACTAGAAGTAATGCCATAACCAACAGGTCCAACTCTATCTGTTGTTAGATGCCAAAATGGACCCCAGAGAGGGAAAGTGACTTGTCCAAGGTGGCACAGCCAGAGCTGGGAGTAGAATTACATCCTCATGCTTCTGGTTCATAGAACATAACACATTGCTTCACTTCTGCAAAACTGGAGATTCGATCGAGGTAACCAAGAAAATAATTCCTCTTTTAACTACAGCCTCTGCCTCCACCTCAAAAAATACTAACTGACTTATTTAAGGCAGAATAGGAGTGTTTCCATCAAATAATAATAAACGATTCATTTGAGCTACATAGACAAGTCCAAAAGAATTACTTGGGCATTATTCATCCTTGCTAATGAACCACCCTATGGAAAACAGGGACAATCAACGGTCTACCCGAGGCCAGAAGCCTGGTCTTGCTCAAGTTCAGATCTTCCCCGTTCAAGAACACCGGGTATCAGCTCTAAATAGTAAACAGCGTATACAGTTTCAGATTCCATGAAGTACAGCTTTAAATAGATTTGGTTTGGAAGTGGGACAGGGAACACACCACAGTCAGTGGCTCAACGTTGAAAGCCGAGACAGACAATGATCACACTCATTAAGTGGGTACCTGTTGACACATGTACTGTCAAGTCTAATTATTTATTTAAACTGTTATTCTTTCTTCTTTACTGCCACTGATACCAGTTATTACCACAAGAGTATTTTAAATTTCTGTAGCCTGCGTTCAGAATATTTACTTCTCTGTCTTCCAAAGGTGATTTGAGTTTTTAATCCTTCTTGCCCCATGAAATACACTAAGGAAGGAAGGAAGGAAGGAAGGAAGGAAGGAAGGAAGGAAGGAAGGAAGGAAGGAAGGAAGGAAGGAAGGAAGGAAAGGAAAGAAAGAAGGAAAGAAAGGGCAATTCTCAAGGGCAATTTTTCATGACCTTTCAAATCTTGGTTAAACTCCAGTATATAGTTTTAAGATGGGTATCAGTGGCAAAGAGGACACAGTTAACCACTGTTCAAAATTTATTCTAATGATATTTAACAACTGGCATTTGGAGGAAAGCTAATATAATGACTGCAGTTTCTAAATGAACATATAGATCTCTGCCTCACAGAGCTACCCAAACCTACGATATCACACGTCTACAGTACATACTTTTTGATATGTTTATCTATGAAAATATATGAATACACAGGAAAGGAGTTTTTCCAGGACATTTTATGGACTGGAGAGGGACCAAAAGATGAGTTGGAGCCATTCCTGTATCTGTGGCTACCGTCTTGTTTTTAATAGACTTGTCTTCTGTAGGAATGAGAATAAAATTTAAACAACACAAGGGGCTGCTCTGATCTAATGATACGGGCATTTTACAGTCCATGTGTCCCTTCACCTACCTTGTTTGCACATGACCTGTTCTTATTCGATGTGTGTGGTGAGTATCAGCCTTGACGATCGTATGTAATGTGAAAATTTCCACTCATATTATAAATTGCTAACTCCTACAAATAATGGGGCAGGAGCAGCAAACCTAAATTCTTTCAAAGGTCTGTGTAAGTAAAATCATGTTGAAGATTATGGAAATAACATACCAAAGGGATAATATAAATATTCAGCCGAACAAATGTTTAAAGTCCTTTAAATGCTGGTATCAAATCTTCCACAGAGCTGCTATTCTATAAGGCCCGCAGTTAGGAACACTATACTGACCACTTCACCTCTTTTTGGCTATGACTTCTAGAAGATTATACAGAGCAGAGCAGAGCTAGCTGGGAAGTACAGATAACAGCTGGTTATCTGAAGAAGAAAACTCACATTTTGCAAATTTTACAACTATTATACTTTTTTTTTTAAACTAGTCTCTGTTTTCTTGACAAACTCATGAAGAATAAATTCTTCTGCCAAAGGCTTATTCCTTTATACTGGTTCCCCAGGAGCATGGTGTGCAGATGCTATGGGTCCTGGGGTTCAAAAGACTCTAGCTGCTTTTCTGTATTCTTAAAAGCTGTGTGTTGTTGTAGCCTTAGATTGTGTCTTTTTAAGATGTTTTTCTGGGCGGTTAAGAGACAGCAACCGACCTGACTAGTAAAGTTTGGCCCCTTCAGAGCCAGGTAACTCTGGCAGTACAGTGTGGTAAAAAATGCACTCAATCAAAGGCCAGGACACTGGAGAGAAAGCCCCCTGCCACATACTAGCCAGGGACACAAGACAGCAACAGACAAGAACATCCTAGGACATGGTGTATTATGAAAACTTAAATATTAGTTAGGTCTGAATCTTTGGTGTCGCCAGATGTTTGTGCTTTTGGTATGAAACCTTAAAAAGCTAGGAATTGAAAGGGAAATTAAATCAAGAAGACATAAAAGGGGGGACATTCACTGTTGTGGCCATTTTTCAGGTTTTGGTGCTCATGAAACAGCTTTGTATTTCTTCCGTTGGGAGTAGAGTTAGCCTTCAGCATTATTGGCTAAGATGCCTATTTGCACTTCATAAATGTGTTTATGCCAAGCCTCTCTTACCTTGGAGAGCAAGCTCTTGGAACGGTAGTGGACACGAGGTTCAGCAGACTGCAATGCTAGCCTGTAAATGAAACAGGTAAAAGTTACTCTTCGATTCTAAGCTTTGTTTATTCATCGATCATCATAAACTCATTTATCTGCATAGCAGTTTCTTGTTTTGCAGAACACTTCCATATCCATTATCTCATTTCACCCCATGACAACCTGGTGAAGAAAGAGATTATGCTTCTCACTTCATAGGTGAGGAAACAGAAGCTCACAGAGGGGTAAGGAGGATCAAAAGGGAACTAACTTCTCTCTCCTGATTAACTTCACAAACGTCCTGGGAAACGGGTATAATTGCCTTCATTTTAGAGATGTGAGAACTGAAGTTCAGACAAGGTAGGTAATGTGCCCAAGACTGCACAGTGCAGCACATGGCCAGGTGCAAGTTCGGACTCTCTGGGCTCCTCCTGTTCGTCCAGGGGCCTTTCCTTTATACCTCAGTCTCTCCTAGGATACGAGGTTGAGAAAACACAAGGATGAACAGCTCATGGACTTGATCTACTAGACTGAATGGAGGAGGGAATAATGGAATAAAACCAGCTATATGATGGACATGAGGGAGTAGGAAAAACACACGGGATTTAGAGCCAGTCAGACTTGTCTTCCTTAGGCAAGTTACTTAAACTCCGAGTGTCAATTTCCTTATACGTTAAGAGGCTTATAATATCCACTTCATAGTCAAACTTCAATTAACTTTTCTGGGAAGATTTTCCTCCATTATTTCACATCTATAGGTACAGACGGGATGGTATACAAAATGGTAACAATCTTCCTATGAGCCCACGCTTATATGATCAAAGAATGACACTCTAAGCACACAAAGCTAGAGGATATCTCTGGGTTGGGTATCTCCTTGATTCGTGCCCCGAGTTTTAAAATATCACACTGTTTATCTACGTTAATCTTAAATGGCCTCACCTAACAGCAGCACAAAGAACTTTGGTTCCAAGTGTCAAAGCCTCAAAATTTAAGAATTATATGACCCCACAACCCCAAAGAGCAAAAGAAACTGTTTTAGATGAAAGAGCTGCAGGTGTACCGCAGGGCACTCTAAAGTTTGTGCCTGGATCGTGCCTTAGGTTCAGAGAGACAGAGCTTCCAACAGGCCTGCAAGAACAAAGGGGTTTGTTTTAACATACAGATAGGTTTATTGAGAAGTAAAAGACCTCTGGGAAGCTTTATTAATATATCCCGTCTTCATACAGAACTGAAATCAGATTATGCATACGGCGTGGTTGATAGAATACTCTGCAAGAAGTTCTTTTCATATGCCACAAACATCAAAACATTAATCCTCTTTTGACATTATACTTTACAGTTTGAAAAATATCTCATGACCATTTCATCTCAAATCATCCTTGACATAACCCCAATGAAACCTTATTACCCCAATTTCACCAATCAGGAAACTAAACTTCAAAGATCACATGGTTAATATGGAGCAGATAAAAGTTTAACCCTGTACCCCGACCCCCAAACAAGCAAGGCCCCTTCTACTGCAGGAGATGCTCTAGTTAGAGGAAAAGGTGAAATGAGGATATACCCTACAGAAGTCCATTGTCAAGGCCCCAAAGCACATTTAGTACTGAGTCCTGCTTCACTGTTAAGTGAAAGCAGAGAGACTTCACATCTGTGGTCTAACCAGAAGGTGACACATTACTAAGCTGAGGGGTGCTCGAGGCAGGGTTACCATGAACACTTTCTCAGCTCTCCCCAGTGAAGTTTCAGAGCTGCAGCCTCCTTGGGCAAGCTATCGAAACGCAAGCCACAGAAAACAGAAGGCGGTACACTGAATTTTCGTGAAGGGGTCTGCATCAGTTAAGTTTCATCTCACGCTGTAGGAAAGCTGCAAAGTTCCAGCTAAGAAGCTCACCGGCCTCTTCTCACATGGTGGAGTGGCACAGGTCCTTAGTAACTTGACTATTTCCCAGTGCAACGGAGGTCTCTACTAGACCCAGAAAGACGTCTGGGACGACTGGCAAATCCCACTCTAAAGTCTCGGTAATGAAGCCAGTTATCTTTGGCTGCCTCCATGTATTTTATGACTGCTGACCCAGAACCTGGCAGGTCTGCATCCTTTATCCAATCACCCATCCTTTCCCAAGAAGAATGTTCTCATCTTCAGAAACAATTTCAACCAAAAATAAAGAAAACTGCATGTTCAAAGTCTAACTCACAAAATTTCAACCTATTAATTAGAATCTTTGCAAAAGCAAGACTCATTAGACCTAGCTGGGACTAGTACAAAATAATTGATAATTTCTACTATATGGGGCGGGGGGTTGGAAAGACAAATGAAGCCAAGAAGAAAAAGAGAGAGAAAGAATGGAAAGAAAGATGATGGGGAATAAGGAAAAAAGAAGAAAGGAATGGACGGACATGGGAAATGAAGAGAGCAGAGAGACCTGTTTCAATAGGTTTTTCACAAACCACGGTAACCTTTGATTTGACCACTGCACCCCAGGACAATTTTTAAGCAACATAATTCTAGGATGATGATCCTAACATTATGAACAAAAATCCCAGCCAACTGGCATGAGACTCACTAAGACCAACGTACAGATGTCCCTTAATGCTTGCCACTTTACAAGTGCTGCTGCGCAAAGGAGCAGCTGACAGAGCCCTGTAGAAACTTCCAAACTCTTCAGTCCTGTGGCCCCAGATGTTCTTTCTGAATAAGGGGGTGTTATCCTGAAAAGAACACTGGAATGGGGATTGAGAACCTAGGCTCTGGCTTTAGCACAATTCCCAAATCTTTTACATTAGAAGTTGTACGAAATATACATTTTTCTGTTTCTCTTTTCGTGGGTCAACATGGTTATTCCTAAACCACCATGAAAAGGCCAAGAATTATTTTGTCTAGCTTCTGTGTAATTTTGTCAAGTTTTATGGATCGATAAAGGTGATGGTGAGAGGATCACTTATAAATTGAATAATGTCTTAATCTTAAACATGATTATTAAGTAGTCTGACCCCAAAAGTAATTGAAATGTGAGATTAGGCCAAAGGCATTAAGTGACAAACATGGAACGGCCCTCACTCCCATCATCAAATACAGTGTGAAGAACATTTTTAAATGCATGCTCACCTGATACCCAAGACACTTATCAAGAATACAACATACCCCATGGCTTATGAACTATTTGGTTGTCTCATTAAAGTAATGTTTGCCAGTATTTAATTGCTTCCCTCCCTGATTTTAATTTCCTCACCTGTCAGCATCTATCAAAGACACTGAGATATTCTGACATCCTGGCTGATTGTGTTGAAATTAATCAGATTTTTAAGAAGTAAATTGCTTTGGCCTAAAGGTAATGCTCAACTTCTTCATGTGATATTTATAAGGGTTCTATCAATGGAACTTATAATCTAGAAATTAAATCAGAGGCTTTAGGAATCCTAAGCAGAAATCTTAAGTAGCTCACAAATTTCCAGCACTGGACTTCAGAAGATCAGTACTTAAAAAAAAAAAAAATCAATCAATAAATGTTTATTGAATATATAGCACTTGCCAGCAGTCCCTACTGGGTAAACAGAAGAAAGTAAGGCATGAAGCCACCTCAGAAAGTTTGCAGAAACAAGAAAAATAAATTAAGCTGAACTTAGCTTAACAAAATAGCTGACAATCTGGTCACTCGAAAGGTACACTTTGTATTTACAACTGTGATACATTGCATATATTATGCTTCCACATGGACTAGTGATTTTACTCTTCACCTCAATCCAATGAGGCGAAAGTGGTATTATTGTTGGTAATAGTAGCAATATTCCCATTTGACAAGGGACAAAGCTGAGGCACAGACTGGAACAGGGACTTTTCTCTGATACCTGGTTATGGGCAGAGCTGGTCTTGTGATCTAAATAAAATCAGACAACACAGCAGTTATCACTTAGGAATAAAGAGAGAAAAAATTCTTTGCAAATCCTCAATACATAATTATTCAGTGCTAATTCTTGTGCTAATATCTATCAGTAACAGTGCTTAAGACATTCGCTTAGGAAACCCACAGGCAGTAAGCTGTTCTACAAGAGGTGAATGAATGATGGATAGAGGAAGACTTTGTAATGTGTCCTACCATCACGGGATTATTTTTATGTGTTTGTGTTATTGGTCCTACTTTGGAAAATAGAAATACGCACTCATACAGCACTTAGGTCCCAAAAGTTGGTTCTAAGGCCCCTAAACAGAAAACAGGGAGATGTTGCACGGATGCAATTCTGGGGAGTGGGGGCAGGGGAGTCAAGGGTAATGCATGGTACTTAGAGGCTGGCTCTATAACCAGACATAACTAAACCTTAGTATGGGTCTTATCTTTCCAGTGGACTCTGAGCTCCTTCTCAGCAATTAAACATCTCCTCTGCTGTGAAGCGTTTCGTGACCCAAAAAGATTGGGTGAAGAGGCCTTTCTGAAGATGGTCACAATGCCTAGTTCCACATCTAGATCACTAAAACTACTGCAACTGTTTTGTAACTTTTACTTGATTGGGTGTCTTGAAGAGAGAAACCTCGTCTAACTCAGGTTTTTTATTTCAAACCCCAAATCCAGAATCTGGTCCTTAGAAGGTTCTCAAGAAAATGTATATGGAATGGCTGCATGAACAAATGATAACAGTGTTCCCTGTCACTCCTGTAGCACTTAGCTCAATACATGCCAGGTAAGAAACACTTGGTAAATAGGTTAACCGAAATGAATTCATCAGTTCATTTAAAAAAACATATTGTTCAATTAAATGATTCTAAAATCTATTAAGTGAGTGGTGCGGTAACCTGCAATGGCCCAGCCATCATTAACCCACTAGAGGGGTGAAGAAGTGTCTTCCACAAAAAGGATTAAAAAGGCTGAACATATGAATAGAAATGTAGGCAGGAGCTGAGAAAATTCACATAGAGAAAAACCACACGCTAAGTGATATAAAATTAAAAAAAACAAAGGGGGAAACAAATCTAGGGGTAATGTGAATTTTTTAAGATTATAGGTATAAATAAAATCCAAATAGGAGAAAATGGAGAAAGAAAGAGAAAGGAGGAAGGAGAAATTCTTGAAATAATAAATTCTAAAAACCAAGTCATGTGTTGGGGCAAAAAAAAAAGGATCAAAGGCGAAAAAGTTGACCAAGTTAAAAGTAATATTTTTTAAGCATGCTATGCTTCTGTAACTGAGCTAAGCACTTCACATACTTTAATCCTTAAAAAATATTCTCGGAAATCACTACATATCCATTTTGCATCTGAGTAAATGAATGCTTAGAAAGAGTAAGTAACCTGATCAAGTTCACACAGTTATACTAGAATTCATATCCCAACTTGGAGGCCCCCAAACTCAGACTGCTTTCATTACAGTAACAGAGAAAAGAAGTGGGGCTGAAAGAGGCATTTTGAGTGGGAGGGCAGGATGGAAATCTAGAAAGTGCTGTGAAAATAGGGAGGCATAAAAAATATGAGCATCCAAACCTTCTTAGGTCCTAGGATGTAGGTAGCGAGAAAAAAGACTGAAGGAGGAAAGAAGGTGGATGGGGAAATTAAAGCTATCTTCAGCTATCTGAGGGTGTGACCTATGTCAGTCATATTATGCTTTTGAAAAATCTGCAACTTAGAACTACTAGGGTCGAAATGTTGGAAAATCCAGTTTCAGAGCAATGCAAAGGAGGACATTCAACATGAAGCTGTCCAGCAGGAGAACAAATTGCCTCACAAAGAATTGGACGTGTTCAAGCAGAGGCTGAGTGGCCATCTGCCAGGAAAGGCATGCGTGACATCCCGGCAGTGGGAGGGAGTCGGCATTAGAAGATGGGCCAGTGCAGCTCTGTGCTTCAGAGATTTAGCTGTCCAGGATTGAGAGATAAGCAACAGCTCAGATCACTAGATAAAAATCTGAAGAATGTCCTTTGAAGAAGAGACCTCTGGATAAAAATAACATCCATTCAACACATCCATGGAGCTCCTCTGAGGCACCAAGCACAGGACAGTCCCCATGCTCCAGACGTTCCAACAAGGAGGCAGAAAACACACTGTGAAGAGTTAGAACTGTTGCTAGGCAATTTTCAAGCCTAATAAATGCCTAGGAAAAACCATAAGTAGAAGTCTAAAAAAGAAAGAAAAAGACTAAATGGTTTGCAGATCAGGAAACATCAGTTCTGTGGAAAGAAGAAGAAGTTACCGAAGGCCTAGCTTTAGGGAAGAGCTGATTCACAGGCGTGATCAAAGGCCAAATCTGATCACACTTTTAGGTAACAAAAACAGTCATGGGAGAAGAATCAGAGGTTAGAAAACAAAGTTTAACTGACAAAGCTCACAAGTGAGGAAAAGTGATCAAAAGTTGGATGAGAAATAGGAAAAAATGACATTTTGCAAAAGAACCATCCAACTTACTCGAAAATGAGAGAACAATACATTTGAGAGTCTGCAAATCTACTTTCACGGTTTGCCAGATTTACTCATTTTCATACAGTGCAACCTCTTTCAACCCTCAGTCTCCTGAAAAGCTACTCTACAACAGGAAGGAGGTATTAAAGAGAAAAATGCAATAACTGGGTCTGGTTCTACTGCCTCTCTCAGCATCCTTCATTACAATTTCACAATTTGACCAATTTTTATTGGAGAAAACAGATCACATAAAATATTAACATAAGAAAAAACAAAATAGAAAGTAATTTTTATTGGACAACCTCCCCTTTGCAGAGATGGAGAAAAAGAGAGAGAGGGAGAGAGAGTGACAGAGAGAAGCTTTCATAGAGAATTGAAGGTTGAGGGTAATTGGCCAATGAGATGACTTGCAGTGATATGAAAGATAATGCTTGTGTGAACAATTTACTTTCCTGTGATTTTTTTAACTAATCTAGGTGAAGGAGGAAGTGGCTGCTTGAGCCCAAACTCAATGATTCTTTTTTCCCCACAAAGCTGGAATTCTAAACCAGAAAATGAATAAGCAGTCAACTGCTCCTTAACATCTCTCCATCTTGGCAAAGACAAAGCATGTTCTGTTTCAAGAGACAGCAATGGCTACTACTGAAATATTGAAAAGCAGAAGAGAGAGCAATGGTGCAGTGATGAGTGCAGAGTAGGGAAAATGCACAAAGGGTTTAATATGCAAAAAATATAGAAATCTTCTTAAATATGTTCAATAAATCTATATTGGCATCACCATATTAACCAAAAAAATCAGAAACATCTACCTTGAAATTTCTGAAACTGAAACAGGAAATCAAAAGAAAAATAAAACGAGGAATGCACTAACAACTGAGTTCTTGTCCCTGTTCCACCACTACCTAGGGGAGTAGCGGTGGGGGAGTTGTCTTGTGTAGGTCTCTTCCAGCTCTCCTCTCCTATCAAATGCATGGACTGGGTTAGATCAGTGGCTCTCAATGTGTGATGCACAAACTCGGAGTGGGTCCTCTAGACCTTTACAGGGGACTGCAAGTTCATCATACTAAGATGTTACGAACCTTTTTCACTGTATGGACATTTACATCAATGGTGCAAAAGTAGTAAGTGAATAAAAATGTCTGGAGTTTTAATATGAATCAAGGAAGTGGCATCAAAATGTACTGAAAGTCATTGTACTTTTCATCACCAAGAACCCACAGTAAAGGGGGGGAGGGCTGAGGGGGGTTGTCCCATTTATGATTGTCCTTAATGCATTAAAAACATTCTTAATTTTATTCAATCTCAATTCTGATGTTTTTATATCTTTGTTGTAAGATTGATACCTTTTTTTAAATATCCTGTGTGAGATAACAGGAAGTATTCATGAAGAACTCCTGTTGAACCCCAAACTATAATGGTTGTCTCCAAGAAATGCACTTGTATGATTGTCTGAATTGAGAGCTGAACTAACGGTTCTTTGCATGAAACACCATTTTTTTTTTTCTTTTGAAGGAATGACTAACAAACTGTGCTCATTCAGACTTGGTCATGCCAGACATTTTCTCAAAACTAGGCTAAAAGAACCTACCATTCCAAGGAAAACAATTAACATACTTATTGTCAATGATAAAACTCAAGTGTTAAAGTGAAAATTAGGATTTTAAAAACCTTTCTCTACCACTGTACACTTGTAACTTTCTAATACTTAAAACATTCTCTTGATAAAATCAGTGATCATAGTAATGAATGTGATCTTTTTTTGAATGCTAAAGAATGAAACATGTCAACATTTGGAAGATATGCATAACTCCATGAACCAGTATCTTCCAAATGACCAACAAATCACGTTACATAATCATAGGTGAAGACCAATTCAAAGTAAAAATTAGACCAGTGGATTTTAATATAACAAATGATAAAAAAAAAGTAAAGTTTTATTGATCTGATTTCAGATTTGCCATTATAACTAAACTTTAAGAAACTACCACTTGTCAAGTTTTGGTGTAGTATCAAAGAATAAAATCCACAATTACCTCTTTTTTTCACTTCTTTTTCCCAAGCCTTTCTGTAAATCCTTTCTGGATTTTCTCCGTAAACTTTAATCAAAATACGTATCTCAACAAATTTAATGCACAGGTAAGAAGCCAGTTGCTATTTTCCTCACTAATTTTGTACTTGTTTGTTTTGGAAAATGTACTTATTTTCATACACATATCTTTCATTAAAATACCAGCTTTATTTTTGTTAAATTTCCAAGATAATGAATAGCATTAACTATCACTCACATAAATAAAAACTCAGTTTTAAGAGTGTAAATAGGTCCCGAGACTAAACCACTGGACTAGATGGGATTTATGTCTATTCCCATCCAGATTTGTGGTATCTTTCTTCGGTTCTAAACCTCTAAACCTCTAAAGAAGATACAGAGTAAATGAGCTACTTTTTCTACTTTCCTTCAGATCCTGCTACCAGTTTACCTGTATGTAGCTGCAATATTAGTGAGTATTTAGAAACACTGAAATATCTGTATGACTTCACCATGGAGCAGGCCATTCATTAGTCAACAAATATTCACTGTGTGCCTTCCGTGGAGCTGACACTGGTTAATATGGCACATGGATCAGAATCCAGACTCCTTTACTACTCAAGGCATGCTTTTGATTAAGATTAAAAAAAAAAAAACCCTCTCTAAACCTATTTCTTCAATGCAAAATGACAATGACAATAGGACCTACTCATGGTAGCTCCACTGAAATGATCCATCTAAGGGCTTAGTATACACTGCATCTGGTACATGGTAAAAACTAAGTAAATCTTACCAATTATTATTATAAAGAGGATGTCTCTTACCAAAACAGACTATTTGCCAAGTATGCATAAAGAAATAACAACAGTTTTAACTTACATATTACAGGGGCTTAAAATCAACCTGTTACTGAAGCATTCAGCTCCATGGAAACAGAAAAGCATAAGTATCCAGGAGCACTTGTTTCTCATCTCAAGAACAAAGAATCTGTCTTTCACCAGGAACCAGGAATGAAATCAGAGATGAAATAATGACCCAGCCACTGCATAAGTTCCCAAATGTTTTGTGGTCAAATGAGCCAGCAGTTCACACTCAGCATCATTCTCAGCACTGTGGTGACAGGACAAAGGACAAGAGGCAAACGAGGGTTCCAACCAAGTTCCTGACTAGACAAAAGAGACCTTTATTCTTCCTTTGTTTCAGCAAAAAGTCATGTTCATTTGATCTCTTTACTCCACTTCATTTGAAACCCAAAAGGAATGAGGTTGAGGAAAAATCAGGATGCTTATCAATCTGAGGTTAGACAAAAAGAAAAAAGATGCCCTGATATCACTAAAAATAGATTACAAGTAGGAGAGAGGAGGTCCTTGATAAATTTCTCTAAATAAAAAACATAATCTGGAGGAATACACATATGTACACTTCCCTATAATTTTTTTTAAATATATAAAGGAATTAATCATTAAATTTGTTATATTGATGAGGCCCAAATTTCATTTTTAAAGAAAAAAAAGATGCCTTTATTTCACTTTATTTCATCAACTCTAAGTATAACCACCTCTGATGTCAGTATCTTACTAGCCCGGTAAGTCTTTAACTGCTGATTTAATAGAATGATGTAAGTTATGCTTCCAGAATAATGTATAGAAACGATCATGCCCCCTTAACAGCACTTGGATCTTCAATCAGGAAATTCAATTTTAGCTGCAAAACTATGTTTTGGCAAAAGTGCAATTGAACTCAGTGTACTTGTCACATTTCTAAATATACTCCAGTCACCATGACAACAAGGGAGACTGATGGATCGCTTAAAAGAGTACGGTATATTTAATTGTCAGCATTTTAAACTGACTCAGAAAAATGCTGTGTGATAGGTCTACTCACCATGGTTACTGCCGACTGAGTCCATAATAATAAAAGGTTCGCATACGCACATCAACAACTTGCGCACAAAGAACGTACATGTCAGAAGGCCCTATATTTCCACCCAGGCCAAGCGCCAAACTTAAAGCTTTAGAAAGGACTTTTTTTCATTAAGGTGCCACGCAAGAACCTCTCTCCCAGATTTTCAGGATCTGTAGATGCACCCAAGGCCACTAGAACAAATCCTAAATCAGATTCCAATGCCTGCTCCGTCTCATAGACCAAAGATAGAGATCAACTTAAGGTTATTTTCTCCTAGAACATGTCTGGAATAGAGGATGAGAGAGGTTCTGTTCTTTTCTTGCATGTAGATTTGTTCCCAAATGATAATCTTCTGGGACCCATTCATTCCCTAAATA
The DNA here is from genome assembly GCF_048564905.1 of Vicugna pacos. NCBI lineage: Eukaryota > Metazoa > Chordata > Mammalia > Artiodactyla > Camelidae > Vicugna > Vicugna pacos. The sequence continues at coordinate 56,176,425 of NC_132987.1, read as the reverse complement.
ACCGTTTCCTAAGAGTCTCTCCTAAGTCAGGCAGTCTTCCACAGGCTGGGAATACAGTGGCAACAGACAAGGCTCCCACCTTTAGGGAGCTGACATCCTAAGACAAAAGGAAGACAGACACCAACATATAATCCTTTAAGAGAATGAAATAATCCAACCGATCCATTAGAGCGGACTATTAGCAGTGCCTGGCAGACAGTGAACACTCAGCAAACCTTCACCATTGTGATTATAACTAAGGTGTCTCTCACCAGAAGAGTTTGCAGTGTTCATAAGGAAAACAAGGCATCCTAACCCTGCTGTCGGAGAACCATAATGTGGAAAATAAAACAAGATACTGGAAGAAGCAATGGTGGGGGCTGGTACTACCTTAGCTATAGGTGAAGGAAGACCTCTCCAAAGGGATGACATTTGTACTGAGCCTTGAATGATGACACCACATCGGCATCAGAGGAAGGTCAGGTGGGAAGAAACTTGGCTTATATACTAGGAAGGTCAGTGTGTCTATAGTTTACTGAGTAAAGTGGTTACATGGTGGAGATAAAGGAAAAGACAGAGCCCACTTCACAGGGCCTTGCAGGCCACATAAAGGTCTTTCAAATGTTTCCAGATACCATGGAAGCCACTATATGGCAGTGGGTGTGATATGAAGATCTTTAGAAGATCTTTCCACATGGTGTGGAGAAAGGTCATGAGGGGAAATCACAGAAGTACCAAGACCACTGCAGAGACTCCGTTGTGACAGTCAAGGTTATAAATGGTGACTCGGATTGGGTCACTATTCTACTCCAGTGCTTTTCCATGGTCCATGCTTACCCTCTCAACCATCTCTTGCAAAGAGGGAGTGAGAACAATCAGATCAGGAAATATCCTGTAGGCAGAACAAATACACACTGGCAAGCATGTACTCAGAGCAAAGGTGGTAGCAAATGGAGTTGGACACTGGCCCTGCAGCAGGGTAGGGAACATGCCCCATGATTCAGCACATTTGGTGGGGCTGGAGATGCTGCAGATCTAGCAAACTGTGAGGCTTGATGGCAATGCTGCTGCTCAGGGAACCACATTTTAGAACCAGGGATCTGGGCGGTTCTGGAGGCAGGAAAACCAGTCAAGCAGGAGGCCATGACAGGCTGTCTAAGGGCGATAATAGGTGGATTAGAGAAAAGGGAAAAAATCTCAGAGATGTAGCCAAAAAGTTAACATCTAAGACTTGAGGCCAAATTATCCTTGAGTGCAAATAAAAAAGAAGATGGTGGAATGGATTCCAAGCTTTCTTTAATGACTTTGTTCACTCTATGGATTGTTCCTATCTTTCTAGTACAAAGCACTTCCACCACTAATATTTCCTGTGGCCACAAACTATCCCTATATAAGATAGGGCCAAGGAAAATGATTGCGGTGACAGATAATAAAAATAACAGTGACAACCACAACACCAGTCATTTACTGAGAACTCATTCTGTGCCAGGCACAATACAGCATGTGCTCCCTACAGGACAGACAGCAACCCTATTCCTACTTCACCGAAGGCCAATCTGAAACTCAGAAGACATGATGGAGCTCTCCCAGAATCTCTGCTTCAGCTAGATTCCAACACAGCAACAGACCCTATAATCACGACCTTCACCTTCATTCTGCCTATGAAGTTGAATCTAAAGGAGAATTAGATGTCCCCTTGGAGCATTCATCCCCAAAGTCAGGGTTTCCTTCTAGTCTGACTAAGCTTCAAGACTGCAAGTGGCAAAGCTTGACTCACGGACTCTAGAAGCACAGGAGTAAAGCTCCCACAGCCAGTGTGGCCACTGTGGGGCAGGACGGTGATTCATTTCATACCCTCGTGAAACAAACATGGATTGAATGTTTCTGTGATTACGCTTACACTCACATCTCTATACACCTACTCCAATGCTTTTCCATGGCCCCAGGCTCACCCTCTCAACTTTATTCTGCTTTTGCTTTGCAACTTCTTCTGCCCAGAGAGTAACAGGCTCTCTACACAAGATGTTTGGCGTGAGGGTGTGAGAAAGAGGCCCTCGTTTGTGAAGATGCAGTGCACGGTAGTAGATATTGACAAGGTATCAGCAGATAAGAAAGATGAGCTTAGACATTTCCCAGCCCAGGAAGTGGGTAAGAAATGAACCACAAGATCTTCCTTCTAGTCACCCACACTGTGCTTTCCCAGGATGATTCACAGGTATGGCTCCACAGACCTGACAAGGGGGACCATCTTCAGGAAGATGAAAGGATGTTTTTATGCCTGCTCTCTTTTTTTTAATTTGTTCCTTCTTGAGTAATAACTATTAATTGTGCAATGCGGGCAGTACAGAGATGAGTCTACCGGGAAGCCAGCACAAATCCATCAAGTGCTTTTAGTCCGAGCTTTTTAGAAGCAATTGCTTACCACAATTTTCCCTGCTCTTTTTCTCACAGCGAGAATTAAAGTGGATTTTACCACACGATCACCCGATGCCCTCCTCCCCCACCTCCAAATGAAGACAGAAGATGGCCACTGGTCTATCACCAACAACATCACAATTCATTTAGTGTTCATAACGTCTAAGGACTAGTCCCTAGAATAGGTACCCCACCTTCATTAACAGCTGACAATCCTGTGAAGCAGGGACCCATGAAGAGATTCATGCTCAGAGATGATATGCTACTTGTCTCAAGTCTGACGACTAGAAAACAGCAAAGCTAGGAAGTAAACACAGCTCTTCTGACTCCAAAGCCAATGCTCTTTCCACTCATCATAGACGCCCTGTGCACAAGAGATTCCAAGAGAATCCATGACTTTCCATTGTGTTCAGGAGAAGAATCAAAGCTTCAAATATTTCTTAGAAATAAGGCTGTGTATACTAAAAAAAACTTCTTCCAAGAGGACTTTATTAGGAATAGTGAGCAACAAAGCCATCATAGATGCCAAAAGTCTTGCCTCTGGCCAAGACAACATGCCCTTCACTATGTCTGGACTCAGGGATGAAGCAGAGGCTGCACCATGCTTGATGTAAAAATCAAAAATTGCAGAGGCTCCTGAATTTTCCAGCATAGGGCTCAGGCCAAATAACACCACCACACGCAGCCTGCTCTCTCACCCGGCCCGAGGGCTGGTACTGAAGAAGGAAGACTCAAGGGAATGAATGGAATGGCAGAGTAGGGGACAGTAAGTCATGCGTTCACAGAGGCTCTGGCTCAGTTCGAAGTAGAATAAAATTAAAAAACCAAATGAAAAGTTAATATAGTCCAAGCTTAAACCCATCTTTCATTATTATTCCCAGATCCTCCACAGGATAGGCAGATGATGAAAAGGATCAAACAGGAGGAGAAATAAGGATAATCCAGTCTTCAGGCCTTTAGACATTATATCTGAACAAGGTGAGGATTAATTTGTACAAGCAGCATCTTTTTCTGTCTCCCCTCACCCAGAGGGGTGGTGAGGTTAAGCATTTTGAAAAGATTCTTTATCATAAGCAGAGCTGACAGGGACACCTGATGAGAATGGTAATTAAATCAAGAAGTAAATAAACATTTGCATCAATGGCTGACTTAAGAAAAAGGGTTGCCTTGTAAAGGTGGATATTTCTCTCTTCCAACCATAAATATAGGGTAGCTTCATAGGGTTTTCACTTCTTTAAAAGTTATTTTGCTTCCCAACAAATGCCAGTTAACCACCTTCTGTGTGTTAGTTAGTGTGTGGTTTGAGGGGAAAGGATGGTAGAAAGAGAAAGGACACAATCCCTATTTTCAAAGAGCTCAAAGTCTGGTACCTAAGGCCAAGCACAAAATGTTGTGATTTTTTTAAGTCAGCAAGTTATGTTCTCAATTATGAAAATACCAAATGTCAGATTCTTCTCCAGTCCAAGCAATAATGTAAAATGAGCCAATTCTTCTGAATCAGACTTTTTTAATGAAAATTATGACTGCTGAAGCTTTTCCCTTTAATGCCAACATTATTAGAACTCAGAGGAGAACACAAGGTCAATTCACTCTGCTCCACACTCTTCCCAGGTTCTAACCACTGTCCAATGGACATACAATGTGAGCCACATAGGCAATTTTAAATTTTCTAGTCACCACATTTTAAAAGAATAATAGAAAGAAATTTACTTTACAGATAGATACAAAATTTTATCCTTTCAGCATGTGGCATTAGCCACATTTCAAGTGTTCAGTGGCCACATGGCTAGTGGCTACCACATTGACCAGCCCATCTCCAACCGCTCCTCAACCTTTACCCCCTAGGAACTGAAAAGAGTGAAACAGTGTGTTGGAGAAAGGAGACAAGTTCTACAATAGTTATCAAGGTACTTAAACTCTCACGGGCAGATCTAACCAAACCAATATTGCAAAATATTTCTCTCAACTCTATAACTCAAGACCAAGAGACTGCTGAACATTGTGATGGCAAATGTCAGAGAGAGAAAATGCTCCATCTCATATGTGAGGATGAGGAAAACCAAACAGGTCCAAGGGTTCCTACCAGCAAAACAGCAACTTAGCCACTCTACCTACTGGGATAGGGGTGTCATCACATAGAGGAACTGAGAGTCTACCCTCCAATTTTTTGTGGCTTGAATAAAGGTTTGTTTTCTGATTCTTCAATCGGTACTTTTCTTCCCAACCCCACTGTGCATCCTCTGAGAATAAAACAGGGTAGGCGAAAATTCAGGAAATGGGTAATGCATCCATGTATGAAGCTACCAAGAAAAAGAAGAAACTCTTCCCCTTTTCATACCTTCTGGTTTTGGTCCATGGATATGGAAGATTCTGTTCCCTTTATCAAATTATAAAGCGATCTCCATCACTTCTTCCTCCAGGATGGGAAGGGGGACAATAATGGCTAGCATCCATTAAGCCATACTAATTAAGGTGAAGGGGCATCTTCAGAAGTCTGGCAGAGCCTGTCTCTCACTCTTTTTTGCTTTCCCTAGTGTTCTCCTTTCTGGTGAAGATTTGGTTTCTGAGGTAGGCCCCAATCCTCATGCTGTTCACCAGGTAAGAATACACAAAGCTGGCACTGTGGTTCAACTCTCCCCATCAGGCAAGCCCCAGGGTTAGGACTAGAGGCAGTCGTAGCAAGCCCCAACAAGGGCCTCGGGGCCGAACCACATTTTCTAATTGAGTTTTGGGAGACACTTGCTTTGGGAGTCTTGGCCTTCCATTAGAATGAAGCTGGTAGTTTGAAGACTAGTCAGTGATGGCCACCACTAATATGCCAAGGAATCAGAGTGTTAACAGCCCAGGCAAACAGTCTTTAGTTAAAACATGGTAAGACAAAACTGATCCGCATCAATGTTGGCATCCCAGGAATGGGTCATGTTAATATCAGGTACTCCTGATACAAAGCCATGAGAGGGGCTTCACCTCGATGGAGGTTCTCCCCAAATCCACAACCCCGTCTAACTATGAGAAAACATCAGGTAAATTCATGGAGAGACAGTCTACAAAATAACTGCCCAATACACATTAAAAGTGCCAAGGTCTTGAAAAACTAGGAAGGATTGAGAAACAGTTACAGACAGGAGACTAAGAAGAGATGATGACCAAATGCAGAGGAGTACCCGAATTGGATTGTGGAGCAGACATAAAGCAGTAGTGGAAAAGTGGGGAAATTCAAGGAACTGCTGTAGGTTAATTAATCGTGTGGACCAATTCTACCTTCTTAGCTGTGATAAATGTACTCCGGTAACGTGAGATATTGACATTAGCAGAAGCCGGGTGGGTGAAGTGCATAAAGGAACTCTCTCCACTATTTTTGTGAGTTGCCAACAGCAACAAGTAAACATTACTGGGGATGAACACCCTCAGGCTGCTTCCAGCCCAACCAAACCTCAATCAGGAAAAGAGCTGACAACACTGAACTACAAGAAAAGACATTACATAAAGTGACCTTTTGCATTTTGGTGTTCTTATAATAAATTAAAAAACATTTCCAATGCATTTTATTAGTTAAAAGGTTCACTGGAAGCTAGAAATCAGCTGAATTAAAAAGACTTCTTTAAAATTATAAATAAATAAATAAAGGAATAGAATGTGAAAGGCCAACTTTGCCAAAAAAAAAAAAAAAAACACTAGAAATTGAAAAATTCACAGTTTTGCTAATTGTTGAAATTTTTTTGTTTTATATTGGACTGGCATTATACAGAGAATCATCTTCCTAAATCACGTTTGAAAGTTTCAAAGATTGTATTGGCTCTGTTTTTACTGCAAAAGAGTCTGTCTCTATCTGTGCTAAGAAGAAAAAAAGCTTAGCCAACACAGTCACAGGGTTTTCAGATATTCCGTGTGTCCAGACTTTTTTGTCCCCATCCCAAGTGTCTGTGAAACTATGTAACCTAGCCTGGGAAAAATCTTTTTCAAGGAAACAGGATACTTTTTTTTTTTAATTTTTCTTTCAAAAGTCAGTTTTGTTTTCAGCTCAGTTGACCTGATTCACCAAAACAACAAAAATCAAAAGAATAAGAGAAACTAAATTCTACCATCTTCCGAGATAGGTAAGTAAGTACGTAGGTAGGTAGGTAGGTAGGTGGGTGTGTGGGTGGCTGGTTGGATGGATAAATGGATGGATGGATGGATGGACAGATAAACAATAATAAAAGCTAAAATTATTTGATAGGAATATAGATAGATAGATAGATAGATAGATAGATAGATAGATAGATAGATAGACAGATAACGAGAATAAAAGCTAAGATTATCTGAGCCCAGTATACAAGCTGAAGTCCCCTAGTAAAGGAAAAGGACTTTCAGAAACATTTGACTTCTTCCCAAAGCTTCAGCATTATCACAAAAATATCAACATACTCACTGAGAAATTTTTTTAGCCCTTGTTTTAGAAAAGTGTTTTCCCTTCAAAAAAGGTAGTGAACATTATAGAAAGCAAGTCATGGAGCCAACACTTTCTGGGTGTGGAAACAGTGACGCCAAAAGAGAAACAGAATTACCCAAATCAGCTCTTTCCTGTCAGAACCCCTCCTAAGCATTCCTTCAGATATTCACACCTTGAATTAAAATGCAAGGCCCAAAACAGTTTCTTTTTCAAAAGCAAGTATTGTGAACAAAAGTGCCACGCTAGCAGGAGGGTACAGAGACAAGCAGAGACGACAAGGCCATCACCAGACCCAGTGTCTTGGAATCGCTTCTACGCTCCGTGGGGGGCACAAGGAGGGCTTTCTTGGAGATGGTCTTCTCTGAGGATGCTGTGTTCCCTGCAGCCTCTCTATGTGTGTCTGCCAGTCCCTCCACACTCCAGACACACAGGGTCCAAAGCCACTGCAGGCATTTTTTCTAGTGACCTTTTGTCGCCTCTAGGTTGTTCCTCTGCCATCACACACCCTGACTCTAGCCTCCTATAATTTCATATCTAAGTTTTCTTTTTACTTCTCCATTGAGACTTCTAGTTCCTGAAATCCTCTCTTTTCTCCCTGTGCACCTCTCCTTCATGCCAGTAATTTTTCCTGGTTCAAGGCAGAGCCCATATACTACAAATTCCAGGCATTATTCAGGTCCTTTATCTGACCTAATCTTCACCAGTGTTGGATTCATACAACAATATGCTTCCCCAGCTTTCACACCTGTATCATTTGACTGTACTATACTACACATAAACTTAACAGACTGAATGATCAACTACGCGATAATAACTTCAGTAACAACCTTCTTGATTGACAGTGCAGCGCTAATAAAGCATTTCCTTACGTAGCAACGTCATCTCATTCCCACCATCCTAGTAAACAGGCACAAGAGAATTTAATAGAGGGAAATTCAACAAAGGGGAAGCAAAGTTGCAGAGATGGGAAGTAACCTCTACCAGGGGCTCAAAAGAAATTCCTGGCACTGCTGAAACTGGAATCCAAATCTTCTCATATGTGGCCCAGGGTGCTTTCCATTACCCTCACATCCAAGGTTCTAGGGTCCCCTGCACAGCAAATGACACACCAGGAATGTCAAGGTCAAATCTTTAACCTACATCAGAATTGGACCAGAATTTTTAGTTGACTTAGAAAGGGGTAAAAAATTTAAAAAAAAAAAAAAAAAAGAGAGAGAGAGAGAGAGAGAAAGAGAGAAAAGAGAAAAGAAAAAAAAGTTCTCCAACTGATTCTGGTAGCGACGATTAGCAGAAATATCTTGCAAAGAACGTGGGTGTCCTGGAAGACTCATCGTCGTCGTCATTATAATTTCTAATCATGCTGTGTGGGCAGGTGTCCGTGCGGCAGAAACACCACTGGCACCCAGATTAGCAGTTTCATCAGAAGACTAGAAACTAAGTCTGCAATTCTTGGACCTCAGAGTCTGAATCACAGCTTTCCCCTCCAGGATCAGCAAATAAGCAGTCTATGCCTTAGCAAGGATTGTTGGGCCTGCCAAACGGGGCGGGGGGGGGGGGGGGGTCATCAAATATCAGGTCCATCATAATGCACACACAGGAGCAAGGTACAGGAGGCTTCCAGGCAGCCTGGAAATACCACTAAATGCAGAGACAGAAGGCTGGAGTTGTAGTCGCACGTTATGCCTCTAATTCACTGAGTAACTTTGAATGAATCATTTGCCTTCTTTGCATTTTTGTTTTCATTCTCATCTGAAAATTGAGAGTTTTTGAACTTAAACTATTGGTTTTTGAATGAGACATGGGAGGAGGTCAGGAGGGAAGGCAGCCAGCAGTAGGGTTTTGGGCTTCCCCTGGCTCTATGCCCTCCCCACTGCTACAGCAGGTCTGTTTTTATCATTTCACATCCTGGATTTGAGCCTGTCTCCAAGATTTAGCTTGAACAAAAGGCCCAAGTCCACAAAAATCATGGGCATGACCTCTGCTAACTCATCAGCTCTAACATTCTGATTCTACTCAACTGCATTTTCTCTGGGCTGGTCTTTACAAAAATCTTTGTGAAATAAACTCGGGTTTATTTGATTTGGGGGAAACTATATTGGTTGACTTTAAAAATAACTCTGTGAATAACATACTCTGAAAATGTAACATAAAGCATTTCTAATATTTTCTTATGCCTCCACATTAGTAGATTCCGAGAGAGACTGTCCAAAGATGGCAGGGATGAACAGGAGCAACAGAAGGGAACTGGCCACAAATCCCACAATTATTTCACAGGGATTTATTCATTTCTACAAAAATATTTCTGAAGCATTTGCTAGGTGACATGCACTATGATAGGCTCAAAGCGAGTCAACAGACAAGGTTCCTGTCCTCACGAGGCTTACATTATAACTGGATCTGGCATTGAAAAAAACTGTGCATAGCCAAAGAACTAAATCCAAAACACAGCTTAACAAAATCTGTGGCAGACAGCTAGAGCAAGCCTTAAAGTAAAATGTGCACCTTATTTATATTAATTAAAAAACAGAAATAAAAATATATGAATTAAAAGTCAAGCTCAAACTATTAGGAAAACAGCAAAACAAACGTAGACAAAGCATAAGAAATGTATTTTTGGTGACTTGAAAGAGAAGATGAAGAAAAGTGAAATAAATAGAGAAAAGAAAGAATTGGTTTTTTTAAAATAAATAATAAACTTTTGCTAAACTAATCAGAAGAAGGGTGGCGGGGACGAGGGTGCACAAAACCACACAACTTTAAATAATGTGGAAATCACCATAAACACAGGGGAAATGAAAATAACTATAAGAAATTACTTAACTCCATGCAAATCAATTTGAAAGAGGTGACTTTCTTAAAATACAATTAACAAAAGTAACAACATAAAAAACATAAAAGAAAATTGGTCCAATTACTATATAACAAATGAAAAGTTGTTAAAAAGTACACACCTCCACCCCTCCAAAAAAGGCACCAGGTCAAGGCCATTTCACCAAGGAATTCTACTACATTTTTAAGGAATAAGTCATATAAATGATATAAATGTTATTTAAACTATTTTAAAAAGAAAGAAAAAGAAAACCCTCTAAATTATTTTAATGATGATTTAAGCATAACATTGATACTAGAATCTGACAATACAAATACATACACATAAACACAAACAGAATTTTCAAATCATCTCACTTATGAAAATCGATGCAAGAGTTGTTAATTACTGATCACCAGATTCCACCAACACTAAAAAATAAAATAAAATAATGCACAAACTATGACCACGTGGATATTGTTCCAGGAACACTAGCATGATTTCCTCTTTGAAAAATATGCTCATATATTACACCAAATCTATAGGACAAAAGGGAAAAATCTAAGATATTTTCATAGAAAAGAGAAAAGGAGACAATGTATGTTGTTTCCATAGTTTCCAAAGAGATATAGATAAACATTTAACAACCAGTCTCTGCTTAAAAAAAATAACAATAATAAAACACTCTCTGAATAAGGATGGATAGTTTTTAACACAATATATTTCTCAAAACAAAATCCAACATCACAATTGATAGGGAAAATTATAAGCATTCCTGTTAAAGACAGGAAAAAGAGGTCATTCATTTTAACATTATTATTTAATATCCACTCTTACGCAGGTAGTAGATAATACGATTAGAAGAAAGTTGTAAGAGTTATAAAAGTTAGAAAAAGGTAAATTATAGTTATTAGCAAATATGATTACTTAAGTAAAAACTTTGAAAAATTTTAATTATTCAAGCAATGAAAGAATTTAGTTAAGAGGCTAGGTAGAAAATAAACAAACCAAGAGGCCACACACAAATACACACACACACAATCCCAATTAGTTAGATGGTATAATACGAAATAATTTCATTAACTACAGCAAGCAGAAAATATCTAAGAAAATAAACCTATAAGAAATATGCATAGTCTACATGAAAAATTTAAGTGCTCTTGAGGACCTAAAAGAAGACTTCAACAAATGGGAAGGCATAGTGTTCTAAGAAAAAGAAATAACATCCTTACAATGCATAATGTATGATGTTAGTGAATACATTTAGAGCAGTCTCCATAAAAATGTCAACAGGACATTATTTTTAGAACTGGACAAGTTCATTCTAAAGTTCATGGAAAAATAAACAAGTGCTAGAAGACAAAAACTTGGGGGAAATGAAATTAATGGGAGTAAAGTAGCACCATCAGGCAACAAAAAATATTATACAGCTACAATAATTAAAAGCAGGATAATGATGCATGAAGTGACAGGTGAATGGCACACAAGGTACCCAGAATGAGGCAAATTCCTAAGTATTAAATATTTAAGTACTTAAGCATTAAGGAATTTAACATATAATAAAGGTGGCTTTTCAAATCAGTGTGGAGAAGATGGACTACTTAATAAATAGCTTTTGTACAGGTGGATCTAAAAAAATATCCAAATGGATCCCTACCTCACACCTTTCACCAAAATAGAATTTCAATGAAATCAGTGATGAGAGACAGAAACTGAGAGAGAAAGAGAGAGAGATGGAGCGGGAGATGGAAAAGAGACAGAGAGATCAGAAGAAATAACTAGAAGGAGAATTAGATTTTTTTAATTAATCAAAAAGGGAAGAAGGTATTTCTAAGTGTTATATAAAACCCAAAAACTATAAAACCAAAAGACTGAATTGACTATATATTTTTTAAATTTTGTTCCGCAGGTTAAAAGACAAACACAAAATGATGGTGTATTGCTCCACCTATCACAGCCTCGGGGTTCATTTTTTTAACTATCATGAATCAATAAGCAAAAATACAACAACCCAATAGAAAGGGAGGCAAAGGGCAATCCACAAAAAAGAAAACATAAATGGGGAGAGCCTGTTTAAAATGATGTCCAAAGTCACCAAACAACAGAAACACAAATGAAAACTACAAGAAACCAGATACAAGATACTGATACAGAAATGATCATCCAGACATATAATTGTATGAAAAAAGCAAGATGCCAAATAATGTGTCGGACGCTCCCCTTTGTGTAAATATTCTGTATACACTGGAAATAAAAAGGAATATAAATACATATAATGCTTGTTTATACCCAGTTTATTTTTAGAAGGGGACAAAAGGAAATGGTAACAGTGTTTGCCTCTTGGGAGGTAGGGTTGTGGGGATTAGGGAGATGAGACATTGAGAAAAGAAAGATTTATTTTTCATTATATGTCTTTCTGAAACTTTTTAATTTTGCACTATATTTTTTGTGTTGCTGACTCAAATTAATTTTAGTTTCCTTTAAAGAAAGTCTGACCAACAATGCATCAATGAGAACTTCAAATGCAGGGGAAGGAAGCCTGCTAGATGGTCTGGAAACTTCCAACTCTGCAACCAAATATGGCACATGGGAACGAGAATGACAAAGGTGTCACGGTTTGAAGCCTAATGCAGCTACTTAATAGCTTTGACTTTGGGGAAGTTTTTATTCTTGCAATACCTCAGTGTCTACAGCTGTGAAACAGAAAGCTAAAATTCACACCTCAGCAGAGCTGTGGTGAAAATTAAATAAGATAACATATATAAAGCACCTAGCTTAAGGTCTGGCAAGGAATATATGTTCAAAAACAGTTAGCTCCCGGTACTGTAAGGACTGTTCCTAAATGAATAACAACAACAACAATAATAATAACCAGAATAATTCAAGCGCTGTTTTGCTCAACCACGTACACTCAATCCAACACCCACCCCCACTCCCTGGCCTCGGCTTCCCTTTCCATCACCACAACATCCCAAGTCCCCATGAAACAAGAGCTGAATAAATAACCACCAATTTTAAATACCAGTCAGGACAATGACTGGAAACCATTTATCTCAACTCGCACATTTCGCTGAGACATGAGCAGAGGCCAGTTGTAGTTAAGTGACAGGCCCAAGGGATGAAAACTCAAGTCCATTGACCTCCATTCCAGACTTTTCACCACATGTCATGTGTCAGCAAAGAGCAGGCCTCTTTCCTTCGACTCCACTGGCCTCTTACTTTTAAAGGGTACCTTGTTTTAACTCCAGCGAGCTCCATCTTTCCTCTACAGCACTCAGAGCCCACCCCTCAGCACAGCACCCCTGGCCTCTCTTTCCTGGTGAATGTGGACAGTCCCAGTACACACAGTCGTCTGCTTCAGATGCCCCTGAACACGAGAGGACAAAATCACCCTTCTTGCTGTGGCATAAAAGGCCAACTTTGCCAGTCTTCCAGACGAGGGAGGAAAAAAAAGAAAAAATTTAATGAAGGCTCCGTGGTGACAGAAAGACACGTGGGCCCTTTCTCTAGAGCCGGATGACTTAACAATGGCTAGTCTGAGACCGCGCACCCCTGGCGCACTGGGTTGTGTTACTGGTGATGGTGGTGGTGAGGTTTTTGTGTTTGTTTATCTTGTTTTATTTTTCTTTCTGTGTTGGGTCTTTGAGAAAGATTCTATTACGGTTGGTATCAATTCTCATTTAGAGAAATAAGGACAATGGTATTAATAATGAAACAAAAGTAGTCCTTTTTACTCTCTGTGGTCTGCAAGGAGTTTCACATTTCACTCAGATCAGAACTCCATGTTTTACTGATGTGAAAGTGTGTGGTTTTTGCGATAGCCAAGTTCTTCTAATATTCAACTTTCTGTTGTTTCTTACTTGCAATTTACAGTAAACGAATCCCAATTTTTCCCCTTTGTCAAAATCAGCCCATTTTCAAAACAAGCAGGCCACCTCAGACATGGCACTTTTCATGAATATCATAGAGGTGTGAGCCTATTTAGACCCAGTTTATTGCATTAAACCATCTTAACTCTGAAAGAGACTGCCCGAATGTTATCTTTGGGACTCCACAGGACATCACTGTTCCAGAGACGCACACAAGAAAATCCAGTCCTGCCTGTGCTTTTCTCCCCTTTCCCCTAAAGTCCTCTCAATCTTCATTTTGGGCTAAATTTGGACAGGGAAAGGGGTTGTCAGTCTACAGCAGGAGAAAAACTACCGCTGTCACGGTCCCCGTCATGGTCACCCTTACTTTGGTCACAGTGCCTCATCCTGAGAAGCTCTTTCACAGGGGCTTAACTGCTCTATCACATCTGAGAAATACAGGATGCCAAAATTACTCTCCCTCTTTTTGTATTAGAAGAAACTTAGGCTCAGAAGGGCCAAGTGAATTGCCCAGAAGCCCCCAGGAATAACTGGCAAGAACAGGTCCTCAACCCAGGTTTTATCTCCGTGAAACAAGGACTCTTCCACTCTCTGCCCAACCCGAGGAAAGCAACCCGGAGGCTCCCCCCATCCTCGCACATCACTGGCTCTTAGCTGTCTCGTCATGACGCGCAATGACTCCACCAGCAAGGCCGTACTTGATGGCACAACTCTTTCTGGCGGGGTCGGTTTTGATCACTCAGTGCCTGGGCAGTACCAGTGGTTAAGTATTTTCACTATCACCAGGGTCCATCTGTTGTCAGATGTGTCACAAGCAATTTGTTACTAGTCATTGTTAAAGTCCTAAAGTTCCAATAAACTGTGTTTATTCAGAAACTAGTGCTCTTTCAAGGTAATTCCTAGGATGCTGTCATGCACGCGCCCTCTGACTTTCTTAAGTGCAAGAGCGAGAGTTACTGTTAGGTCTCCAGTTATTACCTATAACCCCAGCCTGCCTTCCCTTGGTCACAGTCCAGGGTGTTCCATTACATGAACATCATTTATAGAATCTGTAAGGAATAAAAGCTCAGAACTACTGCTGGATGGCGGGGGCAGAGTGACCTATAGAAGCTGGCATTCCTAGAAAGAGACGAGAACATCTGCATTCCCTTTAACTGGGTAAACCTCAACCATCAATCCTGAATCTGTTCTGGGTACCAAAACTCAGAATGCCCTGTTTGTAATCCCTGGCTGTCCTATTAAAACACTGTGCCCAAACAGGGTAAGATGAGTGTGTTACCTTTGACTCAGTTCACACACATACACACAGCCCAGAGCAGAGAATGGATCCAGCCCAGCACAGGAGATGAGCAAAAATGCCCCACAGTCCATTCAGGACATATCAAGGTCATTTATCCTAACAACGTCTAAGAGAAAAACAGCAGTATGCCAAGTTTCAGTGAAGTCGGCTTGGCCATCACTGCCATCGGCTAATCTCAGAGAACCAAGTGTGTATTTATCTGTCTTCTTCACTAGAATGTAAGTGCCCTGCAGTGAAGGACCCATTATTCATACCAATTAATGTTACTAAGTACCTACTGTGTGTCAGCCACTAATCTAGATGGTAGGGATACAGCAAAATAAAACAAAACCAAACAAAACCAAAAACCCAACTAAATTCCTGTGGTCATGGAGCTTACATCCCAGTGGTGATGGCAGAAAAGTCAAAAACAGGGAAATGAACAGATAACTTTCAGAGAGTAATAAATGCTTTAAAGAAAAATAAAATAGGGTACAGGATATAGGGAGTGCTTGATATGGAGACAGGGGTTGTTGTGTCAATTGCTTCTGCCTCTACTCATTGATTTGGAACTTTTTAAAAAATACCCATGCCTGGGTCCGAACCCCAGATACTCTGATTCGAGTAGCTTGGAGGTGGCTTGGGCAGCAATATTTTTAGAGTAGTCCAGGGATTCTAATACACACTCAGGGCTGAGAACAACTGGTGTGCTTGGTTTGGAAGATGAACGGCCCTGGGATTGAAACTCACCTGTTGCATGTGAAATGTGTGATCTCAAGAAAGATACCTAATCTCTCTGAGCCTCAGTGTCCTTATCTATAGATGGGGATAACAGTAGTAACAGCACCTCTTTGGGTTATTGTAAGAATTAAATGGTATATTCAAAGCCCAGAGAAGAGTGCCTAGGACATGGAAAGGACCCAGGAAGTGTTGGCCATCATTTACTGCTACCTTTGTCAGTCAAAACTATGCAGAGGAGATGCAACCTGGGGAGCTGCAGGCCAAATCTGGTCTATTGATGGGTTTTGTCTGCCAAGCACAGTGTGGACTTTTAAAGCGCTTTGTTGTTGATGGTACTGAGTGAGATCGTAAGTTGCATTTTTCTCGTTCCACAAGGAGGTATCTCTTGCGATGTTTTTTAAAACATTTAAATGAATTGCCAACATTTGAAAACCTAAATATTTCACATAAAAAATCTGACAATGCATATGCAGTAACTGATTAGGGCCAGACAATGGCCATCCCTCTCAGAGACAGCCCTCTCAAGCTCTCCATGTTCCCCACCACGCCCTGCAACTCTGTCCCCAAAACACACACTTAGACTGTGGCCAAGGACCAGCCATACTGCATCAGCACACTTGCACTATTATCTTCCCCTACAATAAAAAGGAAAACAAAAGATGTCCTGTAGCTAAGACTCTACAGTGGGAAAAGGAAAGCCAAATAGAAGGGCTTTGTGTTTCAAGAAAAGGGACTAGAAGCATTTCTTTGTGGAAGTCAAGGATCTCTGCCTATTAACTGCGCCAATGCATCGTGTCTGTGCCAAAAGCATGAAACTGACACGTCATCTGTTCCCTCTTTTACATCACTCCCCGGGCTCTGTAGGCGATGACCTCTCATATCCTGGGTACAGAAATGGGAGCTTGGCAAACATTAGCTCCTTTAATCCCACAACTGTGTACTTTCCATTACGACCATTTTCAAGATGAGGAATCCGAACCTTGGAAAGGATAAGCAACAGCCTTGGATCGCATCAATAATCAATGGCAACGCTAGGTATGGAACTAGAACCGTCTGACGTCAAAGTCGAAACTTCTTCCACCAGACGATGCTCCCTCCACCCTCCCAGGGAACGATTTAGTGTAATTTAACTATTGAGAACGATGACTAGATGGGAAATGCTTGGAAAGGACGCCATTCATTTAGAATAGGATACCCTCTCTCTGGTCAGTGTGCTTGCTGTCCGTGCCACTAATGACAGAGGCCATCTGTGTCTTCCAGTTTTTGAGAAACCTGCAGGTGACACAATGAAACCTGCTCCCTCATTCTTTTTGTCCCAAGTAAACATAGTTCTATTCTTAAATCTACAGCCAAACAGACGGCAAAAAGGAAAAACATCACATTGTGTGGAAGTGTGTGGACCTGTGTTGTGTTCGCAAAGCTCAAAACTGGTAACTAAAATGGAAAAGCAACACACATTCAGGCTTCACTCAAACCCTGTCTCTTTGCTGAAGCCTCCTTTGCTTCACCTTGTCAGATTTAGCCTTCCTCCAGATTCCAGCACAGGCTACTCGCCGCTAAGATTTCTACATCACATTATATTTATGTGGTATGTCTCAACCTCCCACCAAACTGGAACTCCCTGAGAGAAAAAATCTACCTTTTATTCACTTTTATACGCCTTCCTGAATCCAGCCCTACCACCAAGATTAAGTACACAGCCAGATACAAGGTCAGATGTAAAGTAAGAGTGAGTTGAGTGAAGAGGTAAAGGTAAGATTGTTCTATCCACGTTTCTTTAAGTAAATGTATACTTAGCACAAACACCTACAGAGCTGGGCTTTGTGCAGCTGCAGAGATTAATTTTTTTAAAGCTTTGATTCAAGATGCTCACCATCTACTGGGAGAAACAAATGTACACATATAACCATAATGCAGAAGAAATAAAAATTAAGTCTCCTAAGAGATACAAACCAAAACTGGCAGTTGAGAGAAATTTGCAAGATAGGAAATTTCTCAGGATGTTGCTATAATCTTCATTTTAAATGGTCAATTAAAATATATCTACCCCTCCAAAAATGTGCAATTTCTTTTGCTGATAATTTACTGACATTTCTTTTTTGAAGTTGCTGACATTTAACTATCAAAAGAGCTGTTAAGAAAGGTCTCAGCCATAATGGGGAATTCAAAAATTTTTAAGGAAGTTTAAGAGAAAATATCTTTGTATTTCAGCAATTCTGGGAAAGCCTGATTTTTTTGACAGTATAACTGCAAAGAAACTTGAGTCAAAACACACAAGAAAGGAAAAGATGCTCAAGATAGTTCAAGTCTACAATCACTTGCTGAATACATGCTAAAGTGCCAGGAACTATGTTAAGCTCTCCAGGGAAACAGAACTCAGTTTTTATTTGGGGTAACAGTGAGATACGGGCCCAAGAGAAGATATTAGGATGTAACTTGATGATAAGCAGCATAGAAGAGGTATGGGCAAAAGGCTGTGAAGACTCAAGAGGAAGAGAAATCATGTAAATTAGGAACTTCATTGATAAATGTGGCATGGCACTATGACAAGAAAGCTATACTGAATAACTTGGTATTTGCATTATACCCCTGGTTCTGCCAATAATTTGGTGACAGAACTGGAGCAAGTCATCGCCTATATTTTAGACTTCATTTTCCCCCATCGTTAAAAGGAGACCTTCCCAGTGGTCACAGTCTACAAACCTGGGCATTCAAGTAAATGACCCTCTGAATTGAGTTACAGCCAGAAAGCAAGTTCTCTACGGTGTCGTTTGAATCCTTTTGCCCTCTTAGATGTTTGTCAATCAAGAATTCAAGAGCTATGAATGTAGTAGCTACACAGAATTTGACATTTTCATTATCATTTACACAGCTGACTAAATTACATGCCATTTCATCATAAAAGCTGGAATATGCTACAATGGGGGGGGGGCACGTGAAGGTGGGCAGATAAGTAGGGTGGATATCTAGTATCTACCAAGGATCCCCCTCCACTCTCTGGACAGAAAGTACAGGCTAATTCTAGGTCCAGCTGCCATCAGTCAATACTGGTTCTGTTGGCAAGAAAAGTAAAACTTCAAAGTCCCATCAGAAATGACCCCAGTATGTCTGTCCCGTGTCATCTCCCACTACTGCTTCCTTTCAAACCTCTATTCATAAACTAGTATTGGCCCAACTTTACCAAATCAGAATTTCTAGGGAGAATTTCTATGGGGACTGTATTATTAATAACAAGGGATTACGATGACTAGGCAGGTCAGGGAAATCCTATCACAGAACATCTAAACCCCGCACTACTCATCACAAATGTCCCGCTTCTTGCCTATTCTGTGTGTTTCTTGTGCCTGCAGCGTGCTTCTCCCACGTATGGCTGGTGACTTATATTTACCTGTTCTTCAGGAGCCAGTTAAAACACCCCCTGACTCCACAGCCCTCCACACTCTCATACACTTGTTTCTCTTCTCCTCTCTTGGATTATGAACTCTCAGAGGTCAGGAAAAGAGTCTCACTTATTCAAAATATTTGTTGGACAAATAAACTAATGAATGATTCATTCTTTTCATCCAGTCATTAGTTCATTTACTCAACAAATATTTACTGAGCATCTACCACACACCAGGCACTGTTCTAGGCCCTGGTGACACAGCAATGAGCGAGACAGAGTTCACCCTTTCCTGGGCATTATAGTACCAGAGTTGGCAAACTGTGGCCCACAGACCAAACCTGATTCACTGCATGTTTTTGTAAAAAGTTTGATTGCAACGTGGCCACATCCAATTGTTCACGTGTTGTCTATGGCACTGTTGAGTATTTTGTGTATTGTCTGAGAGCAGAATGAGTAACTGCAATTGGACCTTACGGACCTTAGGGCTAAAATATTTGCCATCTGTCCCTTTACAGAAAAGTTTGCTGACCCCTGTTCCAGTATATCCTTCCCACACAGCACAGTGCCTGGTAGACAGTAAGCAATTAATAAATACTAAGATAATAAAAGAAAGATGGAAAGTAAAACTAAAATCACACAAGGCAGAGTCTCTTTTACCCAGTCTCTATTTTTGTTCTTAGTTATGACAAAGCTGATTTCCAGAAAGTTACTAGCAATGTTACAGTTCAGCATGATAAAAAGAGAGGGGACAAGTTTTCAAATCTCTGCAAAACTTAAGAACTGAATGAATATGCTGTGTCTTCAAAAGTCATGACTATTTCAGGCCTCTTTTTGTTCATAACAGCTAGTCTGGCAAAATAAATGACAATAGCTGTGTCTTCTGGCTTTCCAGAGCTTACAAAAGTCTGAGGAGAGTTGTTATTGTATCTCATTGGTTTGTCAGCCATCCTAAGATGCACCTTGTGGAGGGGAACTCTGTGTCTTTTGGATCAAGCTGACTAATAAGACTCAGGTTAAGTCAAACACAAACACACAGCTGCACATGAGGAAAACCCCATTCTGTCAAATACCAAAGCCAAGTTTATAGATTCAGTCTTATATTCATCTCCTAAGAAGTGTCTTCTTTACCATGTTCATATGTAACCCTCTCATCTTTCAAGAAAGGAGTTGAAAATTGCAGGATCCTTTGCAGGGCCTGAGTTACTATAAAATTTAAAGTAGAGAGCTGGTACACAGCTACAGTTTTACAAGTCTTCGACACAGGGTCAGTATGGTTTACTGCAAAGAGTAACAGTTTTAGAGTCAAACAAGTCTTGATTCCAAGAAAGCTGTGCCACCCGTTAACCATGGAAACTTGGGGAAATTGTTGAGCCTCTTTGAGTCTCTGCTTCTTATCTACTGAATGGGAATGACACAAATTACATCACAGGGCTGATGTGAGAATTAAGAAGATTGTTAAGTGCAAAGTAGGTTTCTCAGAGTCAGAAGAAAATAGGTTTTCAGTAACAGTTGGTTCCTCTCCATTTTATCCAATAACAAGTGAAACCTAGGTCTCTATACCTCAAAAATACCCTTGTTTGATATATATGAATTCCTTGAAAATGTAACAATACATTCTTAAGTCAATAAATTTGGAAAGATGTCATTTGTACACCCTTGACTCTTTCTTAGTTCAAATGCAAGAAAATTCTCTTCCCTTCTGAGCTTACCACTCAGAGCTATATAATAGCTCTTGTTTAGTCTATCTCCTGGTGACTGATCTTTAGCAAAATATTAGTTGTAACAACATTCCCCAAAATGCAATATACTAAGAACATCCTGATGAGCGTCAAAGAAGAAGTAATCAGGTCAGTTTGAACATCCCCCCGAATTCAAGGTGAAACGAAAATGATCGTGTTCTAGTCATTTTCACTTTCTGGTTCTTGTGACTTTTGGTGCCTGTGCTCCCCTCTGTAAAATGAAACAAAGAAATGCATATGCTTCCATCAAAATAGTGTCCATGCACCTTACAGATAGATATGGATGAGTGATGAAGACGGGGGGAGATAAATGAGAGGAGGGGTTAGAATGGCCAGGGATGGATGATCGGGTGGGTAAGGGGAGGACGGACGGGTGGGGGCGTGGACACAAAGGGGAATAGAATTCAGGCAAATGTAGATGACAGGATGCTAAGCAGACACATCAGAATGCATAAAGAGAGGCAAAGAGGTAAATCCGTGACAAAAAGATCACTCTCGGAATTGAAATAACACAGTTCCCTCTTTAGCCCACTGCTCCTCACGTCTCCATTTTAAAAAATACCCAATGGTCTTTCTTCATCATTACATCATTACATCCAAAAGTGTGGTAACTGCAGCATTATGCACAGGTCCAGCAATGGAAAATGCACTCTCTGGGCAAAACAAATTTACCACATCCTCCTAATAAGAGAAAACAAAAAGTCTTCCAGAGGCGTAAGGCAACTTATCTAACATTCATGAAACTACCTGTACTATGTTCCAGTGTTTCTCTAATTAATAAAAAGAATTACGTTAATTAAGAGAACTTGGCCTAATGGATTTTGTTACCATCAGGATATTCTTTAAATTAACAATTCTACGGTGTAACTTTACCTTTAAAATGAGATTTTAACTAAAAGCACTGCTCAACTCCAGTATATCTTAATATAAGAAATAAAATGTGTCAAATTCCTTTACTGTAAAAACAGTATCAAGAGCCCCTGCCTTGTTTCAAAGCAAATTTTCTTCATAAAAATTCAGCACTTAATAATGGCAACAAAAGTCAAAAATATCACAATAAATGCGAATACACCACTCACATAATGCAATATCATGTGGTGATTAAAACATGTACTTTTAAAGAATGTTTAATGACGTGGGAAAATGTTTACACTATAGTATTGTGTTAAAGAAAACATATAAAACTAAATATGTATAATGTGATCCCTCTTTAAAAAAAAGAATAGTGTACAAAGTACCATACACTGAATAGATAAACAAGGTCCTACTGTATAGCACAGGGAACTGCATTCAATAACTTGTAATAAGCTATAATGAGAAAGAATATATATATATGTATAACTGAATCACTATGTTGTACACCAGAAAATAAGACAAAATAAGACAAATAAACCAACTATATACTTCAGTTTAAAAACAAAAATGTTCTTTCTGAATCCACACCAAACAGGAAAAAAATAAAGAAAGAATAGAGTGGTTATATGTGTAAAGCAGAACAAGGCTTATCTCTGGATGATGGGTTACAGGGTTGGGGTGGAGTTCATTATCTTCATACGTTTGTGCATTTTAAATTTCTAAAATGTCTGCATAGAACTTTTATAACTGAAAAAGAAAGGCTTATTTTGTTTTAGGGTAAAGTCCAGCACCTATGCTAAAATAACAAATAGGCAGGGTTTGTTTCATTGTCCCATTTACAGAGTATTTTCATGTGCATTATTAACTCATCTGATCCATTCAACACCTCAGCGAGATGAGTTCAAAGATCCCCATCGACAGCGCAGTCAAGTTCATACAGCGAAATGGGACTGAGTAGACCCAACTGAAGGTTTCCTGGTTCCCTGCCGCTCTCTTCACAGTGGACCATTTATCCCAGGAAAAGAGTTTTGTCTTGGGCTTTTTTTCTAAAGGGGCTCCAACATTGTTTCTCTTTCCTCCCAACCCCAAAGTATCAACATCCTATAAAAAATAACCTGCACCTAGAAGCACACCTGGGCTCCTTAGCTCCTCACCCCAGAGTAGGAAGGTAAGACTATTCAAGATGGACAAAAGTGCTACTGTTGCTATTTTCAAAGCATATAAAGCCAGTTATCCTAACGGGACCAGTCCAATCCATGAAGTGGACATCCAGGCACAATTTTTAAAAAGACACATTCTGACCCAGATAAGGACATCTGAGACAAAGATTCGAAAGCCGCTTAAGACGACAGACGCTGAGGGAGGTTTAGCATCAGCATCGAAGAAGCACCACAGCTCAAATCTTGCTGGTCTTGGGATGACTCACCAGTAGGGCTGTTACGCCCTCCTGCCCCTTTCATTAGACAGTTTTTTCCATTAGAATTTACTGACAAGGTGCTCCCCAGTAAAAGGGTAAGGTCAACTCTGCAGTTTTAAAATAGGGAAGGTAGAACTGAAAAGTCAGAACACTGATTTCACATAGTACACTCAGAAAAGTCCAAGGAGAGTCAAATGCCCACTGAAGAAACACTGGCCTCCACCTCGCCTCAGCCAGGGAGCAAATGCGCAATCTGCCCATTCGGGACTTTTTTCCTAAAGAATTAACTGAAAATGACAAAATCTGGTGTATCACTAAAGGCAGAAGACAGATTAATTAGGTGGGAAATATACAGAGAAAAAGGCTGGGTCTGACTGGGGCCTGGGCACAAGAAGAGAGTTGAGTTTTTGTAGAAAAGTCAGAACCTCTAGAATAAGATGGAGCCTCAGGACTGGCCTCATCTTTAGTGGGGCTGAGCTAAAAATTCCTCCCTCAATCTCCCTGCTGTGGAAACTTCTAAAACAGAGTTCATACAAAAGCACTGCTGGGCAGAATAAATACTCATTATGGGAATGAGCCTGGGGAATAAGAGAAGTAGGTGGTCAGGACACTGAGCCTTGTTTCTCTTGTAGCCTCATCCAGCTTTCTCTCCACCTTCTTTGACTCTCTTTTCAAGCTCTGAGCATATCCTTCCCATCCTGGAACCCATGGATTAAATGCCTTTTTAAAAGCTTTAATTCTAAGCACTGAACACCATATTGCAAACTTAAGTATCCACTGGAATTACCCAAAAACATTTTCAAAATGCAAATGCCCAGGTCCACACCCAGAGATTTAGGAATGCAAAGTGCAAATCTGAATCCTGGTAAAGACTTCCCTAAGTGATACTGATACTTAAACTGAGGTGAGAAACTACTACTATACAAAGCAATCACCAACGTGGAAATTCAGGAAAGCAATGGGGTACCCAGGCTACCGTCCCCAGGAAGACCAAGCGGCTAGTGGGTAACCTGTGTTCATGGTGGACAAAGGGAAGAAAGGAGGACCAGACAGCAACAGACAGGCATCCCAAGGCACGGATGCCCCGAGGGAAGAGCAGTCTGATCTGTCAGAGATCTCCAGGAAAGAGGATCCACTTAGGAGCCCTGGAGTGAGAAAAACAGGGAAATTTGGACAGGATTTAGGTTTTGCAGGGATGGGTTTGCAAAAGGTATTCACCTCAAGAAGGCTAATTAATCAATCTATACAGTATATTCAATTTATTATCTTGAAAAATGACAAGATAAAAATAGATGAGATATCCTCTGCACATTTCTTAAAACACTGCTGTAACAACAACAGGATCCGGATAAACCCAGAACTGGAAGGAATTTGTCACAGGCCCCCAAATCAAAGACGTATAATCCATCATGGCTGCTAAAGTTCTATGACAAATCTCTTCAGCCAAGGCAAAGTAGAGCGCTTAGCTAATTACATCTCCCTGATCCCTCTGGATGTCAAAACCGAGTCCAGTTCATTTATCTTATGAATCCCTATAAACAAATCCTGTTGTCTCACTTCAATGTGAAAGCCCCATACAAAGCTAAGGATTAATCTGACTGATGAAACCTAGTCCAGGTGTCCCAGGATAATGATCTTCATATGTGTCTATTGCTGTTTCATCTGTAAAATGGGAATAACAGACTTCCCTCCATAGTATGAAAAAGGAAATAATACACGAGGGGGGTTGGTATAGCTCAGTGGGAGAGTGCATGTTTAGCACGCATGAGGTCCTAGGTTCAATCCCCAGTAACTCCGTTAAAAAAAAGAAGAAGAAACAATACACTAGGCAGTTGCCAAATAATGAAATGCCTAGCTCTGATTGCTAAATAAACTAAGGACTTAACATATTTAAAATCTAATATGCATTCCTCTGTTTTCTCTAAGTAACATACAGTTCCTAATTTGCATCACCAACCTAGTCAGACCCTGATTTGCAAGATTCTCTTCTGCTTTATCCAAAATTCCAAATATGGACTTCATCTACTTGATTAGATTCTCCCACTCCTGTTATTGTTATGGAAGTTACGCCTTTACCCTGTGGATTTCTTTATCTTATGACATTCTCTGAAAAGAAGTCTCGGAGGGAAGCAAAGAGTCCGACAGTCACTCATGAGATCTGCAGTTAACACAGAGAAAGGCTGCTGTTTCTGAAATGGGGGCTGATTCCATGCTGCTAGACCACAGACCTTGAGAGCTTTACAGGCGATCTGTTCACTCTAGTTTGAGTTCTCTAAGTGTGTCCTTCAACTTAGAAGGACTGTTTCCTAAATAGATTAGCCAGCCTGAATGACAGACCACGTTACATCATCCTCTGCTCAGAAAACCGTCCCTCACATCACAGTGCAGCTCTCCTACCTTCTAGCCTGCCACTGCTGCCCCTGAAAAAAACCGTGTTGGGATTTGGGTGAGAGTGGGAGGTGAGGAACCTGGGGATGGCAGAACATCTCTTTTTTACCTTTTTTACTTTTTCATGTTAGCCTCCCTCCACCCACCCTCATCCATAGGGAAGAAGGGGGTGAGTTATCTAATCACTGAGTCTGGAGAAGGAATCAGGCAGGTGCAACTCAGCCCCCTCCTCGCAATCTTGGGACGTGCCTGACTGCTGGAAGCACACCCTCCCTGCTCCTCAAGGGTAGGGATTTACAGGCCCGGTCCCCTAGCGGGGAGTCGTCACACGTGGAAGTCATCTGAGAGGAAGAGGGTGACTGCGATTCAAGGATGCTGTGTTAACAAGCCCACAGAGCTACTAGGCCTAAAGCCCATTCTGCATCCGGATCTTGACCTCCAGATGCCTGACTGCTGCATTACTTTCAACTGGTTTCCATTTGATTTTATTTTTTTATAGAAGTATAGATGATTTACAATGTTGTGTTAATTTCTGGTATACAGCATAGTGATTCCGTTTTGTGTGTGTGTATGTGTGGGTGTGTGTGTGTGTATTCCTTTTCATATTCTCTTTCATTACAGGTCACTACAAGCTATTGAATATAGTTCCCTATGCTATACAGTAGGACCTTGTTGTTTATCTATTTTATATATAGGGGTTAGTATCTGCTAATCCCAAACTCCTAATCTATCCCTCTCCCTCTTCCCCTTTGGTGACCATAAGTTTGTTTTCTATGTCTGTGAGTCTACTTTATAAATAAATTCATTTGTGTCATTTTTTTAAGATGCCACATATAAGTGATATCATATGATATTCGTCTTTCTCCTCTGACTTACTCACTTAGTACAGTAATCTCTAGGTCCACCCACGTTGCTACAAATGGCATTATTTCATTCTTCTTTATGGCTGAGTTTCAACTGGTTTCCAGATGAACACAAAAGGAGGCAGAAGAGCAAAGGGAGCTGGAATGAAGGCTTGGGAGCCAAGGTGGAGGCTGAGTTCAGTCCCAGTGAACCCCCTCAAGCCCCGACACAGCATCTCGTCTAAGGACACTGACCATACCCTACCTCGCACGCAGGGACCTCAGGGATTCAGCCTTTGCTCCTGCTCTTCGTTCATCCTCCAACAGCCTTTCCAAGTCCTACCCTCGCCCGACCCTGATTCCCAGGCCAGGATCACCCAACCCTCTCAGATGCAGCCAGCCCTGGTGGTCTCTCCCTTCCATGAATCCTCACTGCTCATTTTCTCTTGGTCTGTATCGCTTTGTAATCACAGACGTCTCTAAGTGTAAGTCAAATCTCTGGGAGTCTTAGTTCCTTCACTGTCAAGGACTAAGCCCCAGTCATCTCCATATCTTCCCCGCCTTCCCCCACTGGCACGGGTTAACTGACATTTATTGAGAACTTATTATGCACCAGGCATGAAACTAAGAGCACTGTATCCATTACCTTCTTTAATTGTCCCTAGGAAGTAGGTACAGTTATCATTCTCCAGAAAGAACAGGGTCTGTGCTCAGATAGCACAGCTCATCCTGCTAAGCTCATCCTGCCGTGTCTGGTGTAACTATGGGTGGCTTGTCAACCTGGGGCAGAAGAGCAGTTGGGGAGGGGAAGTGAGACTCAGGGGGACTCAGTTCAGTTCAAAATGGAGGGGAGGGTTCCACTTCACTACCTTGACCTTCACCTACACTTGCCCCTAGGTTTAAGGGAAAAAAAAAAAAACTCACTTTAAAAAAAAAAGATGATGGAGAAAAAATAAAAAGTCCTTATGGTCACTGTTCCCTGAAGGGTCTAATTGCTCAACATGAAAAAGTCTCCCCAACCCCAATCCTTTCTCTCAAAACAGAGGTCTGGATCCCTGTGGTTTTGTCACTGGATGAATAACCAGCCCCGAGGATTGCTAGAGTTACAAGGCCCAGACCAGATCCACTCAAATATAGCTGGAAGCTTTCTAGTAACTCTAACCGTGCATGGGGAATGAGCTGCTCAGGGAAGTGAGTCACTTACTGGAATCCGTGCTGCCTGCATTACTCAGCTGATATTAATACACCCACATGTTCATTAAAGTTTAATTGGAGTTCATGTGAGTTGGTTTCACCGGATACTTAATCAAAGAGGAGTGTTTGCGTATGAACTGTTCACACACAAACCAGGAAGCACAGCCTTCTCCCAGCCTCCACACACAGGCCCTGGCTGCTCTTGTCCCACTGTTGACACAGTCAGTCAGTCAGAGAGGGTGGGACAACGATCTGGAAGGAGGAGGGGGGAAGCTGTCCAGACAAGCACAAAGCAAGAGGAAATGACAGGGGCCAGAAGTAGAGCTCAGTGGTACAGCATGTGCTTGGCATGTGCAAGGTCCTGGGCTCAATCCCCCGTACCTCCATACCAAAAAGCAAAAAAAGAGTAAATGGTAAGTCCTTTGTATGGTACTGGCCACAGTTCCCTAACTCACCAGCTATTGCCTGATACTGGCCAGGACTCAAGTGCCAACTCCTCAACACAGACTTGCTCCCTTCTGGAGCTCGTTACCAAAGCTGCAGGACTCCTTTTCTCCCTGGGCACCTGTCTCTCAGCCGTACATCTGTATTTTTCAAATAGGTGGATAAGGAAATTAACCATCATTCAAAATAATCACACATTTCTCTTGTACTGACAAGCAAACCATGAACACAATCCCAAACGCCTGTTTATACAATCAGGGCTGTCAGTACCCTGTTATTTCTTATCAGATATCTCACTAATCAAGATTTCTAGAAGTATAAAATATTAAAGCTCCTGAAAAGATGGTGCATGAAGTTACGGGGAAATAGATTTCAAGTCTGGTGGCTCTGGTTGTATTACCAATTTGTCCTTAGGAATGGTCACCGTTGTTGAGTATGCATGACTTCTTAGCCCAGAATAAACCAAGGTGAGTTAAAAACCTGGCACTACAGACAATTTGATTTGCTGAAGCCACCTTCAGAGATGGTAGATTGAAAGGCAATGTACTGATTTTTTTAACAGCTTTATTGAGATATGATTCACACCCTACATAATTCACCCATTTAAAGCCTACAATTCAGTTTTTAGTGTATTCACAGCCATTGTGCAGCCATTGCCACAATCTACTTTAAGAACACTTTCACTGGCTCCAAAACAAACCCCCATCCTACCTCTGCCAGCAACCACTAATCTGCTGTCTTTATGGACTCGACGGATTTTCCTGTTGTGGACTTTTCATATAAATGGAATCATACAGCATGAGGCCTCTTATAACGAGCTTCCTTTAGTTACCATAACAGTTTCAAGATCCATTCATGTTGTAGCATATATCAGTTCTGTACTCCTTTTCATTGCTGAATAATACTCTATTCTATGGATATACCAAATTTTGCTTCTCCATTCCACAATTCACCTTTTCAAAATAAAACAGATCTACCATGTTATTTATGTATTTTATATACAGTAGTTTGTATCTCCTAATGCCATACTCCTAATTTATCCTCCCCACCCCCTTTCCTCTTTGGTAACCATGAGTCTGTTTTCTATGTCTGTGAGTCTGTTTCTGTTTTGTAAATAAGGTCATCTGTATTTTTTGTACACCAGAAACTAACACAACATTGTAAATCAACTATGCTTTAAATTAAAATAAGATACATCTACCAAAGAACAGCAGATTATTTCACACTCAGTTTGGCAGATAATGGGCAAATCCAGTCACGCTTACACCATTAGACATGGAAAGTAACTGGTGCTGTGGTGGGGGCTTCACAAATGTGGAAGCAGGTGACAGAGCCTAGCAGCCGAAGCCTTTCTAAAATTAAAAGTCATCAGGATGACCCATCTGTGTGTGGTTCCACCGAATACAAAGAGCTGTCACTGACGTGCTACAGCTAGATGGTGGCTCCCTAAGGAAGGAGCCATAGATCTTGCGTGTCTGCCTTCCCCAAGGTGCCCGGCCTCGCTGGAAATGCACCGATGGAACAACACGAGCAACCTCTTCTCTCTCTAGGAAAACCACCTGGTTCAGCTTCTTAACATGGGACCCAGCTATTTAGTAATAAGCACCTACTATGTGCCAGGCACTATCATGATGATTAATGAGACACGACATCTGCCCTACAGGGGTTCAAAATCTAGCAGAAGAGACCAAGCGAATACACACAGGACAAATAAATCACTACCAGATTCACAGAATTAAGGGTGTGAGAGGAACTCAGAGATGGAAATCCCTAGCTTCTTACATCTCATTTTCCATGCTGGTGAATTCATTCCCAACCTTATTTGTAAAGTGGGAGCCAATTATTACATGACAGTCATAGATGGTGCATAGACTTTTGTTGAGATAGAGAATTCATAGCTATCCATGTCCCGAAAAAGCACAAAATGATCTATTTCTGGAGGAAAAATCAGAGCCAACATCAGCACCCGCATGAGTAACATCACCTGATGATGTAGACCAAAAAAGTAACCATCAAAGATGGTAAGTCTCAAGGGGGGCATTGATCCAAACCAAGGCACTTTCTGCTTCCTTCTAAAGAGGCTTTTCAAGACACTGTCAGGAAGCTGGCATTCCACTCAGAAGCAGCCACCTAAGAAACCATGTGCTGTGAAGGCAAGAATTAGGCTTCTAAACACATGGGATCTAACCCATACTCTGGTACACGAGTCTAATAACAGAACACTGGGCTTATCTGGTATCATGTGAGTAAGGGATTCAAAGACATTTGCCAAAGAGAACTCAGTCCTTCCCACCCACTAAGCAAGCATAGAGTTGACTCCTAGTCATTAAGAGGCTCAAGAACATCTTCCATTCCTCTGTCCTGTATTCTAAGGACACACTTAAGCTCCCAGATAAAGGCATTTTGCAATCAAAACAAGAAGCCCAGCTCATGCTTCTGTTTTTTGGACTGTTGAGATGTATACCTTTCTGGCATCCAACTCATACAACATATTAGGTTTTTGGGCAAACCAAAAACCATTGATACACTTCATTAGAATTTATTTCACTTAAGATTTCTACCAGGCCTAAACTCTCTTTAATATATTCATCCAGTTTGTACATCAGTACAAGTGTTCCTTTTTAAATTCCTATAGTGACTTGGTACATCCTGTTTCCTAATTACCTCATGCCAAAAAAAAAAAAGAGGAGGGGATTTTACCTTCACCTCTCTTGTTCATTAAAGCGAGTTTCAGGAAATAATTTGACATTTGATTTTTTTTAAAAAAACACATGCTGTTTTAACAGAAAGTGTTAAGGATTCATTGCTGCTTATACTTGGAGAGAAATAAGTTAATATCAAATCATGGTTAACATTTTAACCAAAGGAAACAAGAAAAAATAATGGGGAGCACTTTTCAAGTTTATTACAACTCTGTATAAACTGGATAGAGCTTGGTACGAATGACCTCATTACACTCGAATGAAGGTGGTGAAGCAGAAAGCAGCCCCAAGTTAAAGGCTCTGAGTTTGCATCCATCGCTGTTTTAAGAAAACTCATCTCATCTCTCTGAACCTCAGTTACATCACCTCTAAAAGGGAAATGAATGACAAGCTCCACCTTGCCTAACTCATGGGGGTGCCATAAGGCACACATAAGAAAATGTGTATGTAAATGCTTTGAAAACCATAAAGCCCCATATACAACGTAAGGTATTCACAAGGTAAGGTATTATCTTAACATCCTTTCCCATAAAGACATTTTTAAATGACATGAACAAACACTTTTGCCTTTCTGTTTCTATTTTGAATAAGCCAAGGAAACACCCCCCAAAATTAGCACTACCAGTTCCAGGAAGCTTCTCTCTCTCCCTCTCTCTCTCTCTCTCTCTCTCTCTCTCTCTCACACACACACACACACACATGAGCTTTGTAAGGATAAGTGCTGCGTAGGACAACAGCCCAAGAGAGCACCAGATCCCGAAGAATCTTCCATCTTTGCGCTATCCTCAGCAGCACAACTTCCAAATTAGTGTCTCTCAGCATATTCTTATGCTTTGAAGGTGTGTGAAATGTGTTAGAGCATATCACCTTTCAAAAAGTGATATGCCAAAACCCCCACCCACCTCCTTCTGGTACAGGAGAAACGGTCCAAGGAAGAGGTGGCCCCAGTCTCCTTCTGGAGATGAGGGAAATAGGGACAGCTCTGAGGACAGGACCCAGGCACATGCAGACTCAGGGAAGACAGAGCCTGCCTAGGTGACACAGGAAAACTCCACCCTGCAGGCCATCATCAATCAGCAAAATGACCCTCAGGAGCCGCAGGGCATCGCTCCAGGAAGCAGTTTATGAAGGACGCGCACGCCTTCCAGTCCCCACGCACACTCCGTCATCTGAAGTCCACTCTCTCAGCTACGATCTACAGATAAGCAAAGATCAAGGACAGAGAAGCCAAAACTTTTCCAAGGTCATGAGTGGCTGTGCAAACACAATTCCTATGTCCCAGGCTAATCTGATTCCCAGTCCTTAAGTGACCAGGCCAGGGTCCTACAACAAGCCGAAACCGTTCCCCTGCAGGTGTCTGTCCTTGCTCCCTGCAGTGGGATGGAATAGTGAGAGCTAACACCTACAGATGGCTTGCTGCGGAGACACCGTTAGGTGCACTTTACATGTATTTTTAAATTACTGTTTAGCTTATTTGACCCTCACAAGGACCCTATGAGGTAAGTACATTCTGTAGATGAGGACACTGAGGCACAGAGAGATGGAGTGGTTTGCCTGAGGATCTAGAACCTCATGGAGCGGACAGTCTGGCTCTGATGGCTGTTCCTCGCCATCCGCAGGCCGTCCCTTGCTGGGTACTCCTGACAATGGCCGAACACCCACCAGGAGCCGGGCGCCACTGGAGGCTCTCACATGCATTTTCTAACTTATTCTCACAGTGACACTGGCAGAGACATTCTATTATCCCTAACTCAAAGAAAGACAAGAAGACCCTTAGAGGTTAACCAAGGTTTTAACAAGCACTAAGAAGTGCACTAAGAAGTACAGTAAGATTTGAACTCCTGCCCAATTTCAAGTTTAGTGATCTCTGTAGACATCCAGGTTCTGCCCCAGCTCTGACATTAACAAACTACACAGTCCTCTAACCATCATGGACACTGTCTGTCTACCTCGCTGTCCACTCATTCATTTTTGCCAAGTGATGCAGTGAAAAGAACACACATTTAGGAGACAGAAAGATCGCAGAGGTCCCATCACTTACCAGCTGTGTGATTTGGACAAGTTATTGAGCCTCTCTGTGCCTCAGTTTCCTCATTTAACCAATGAGAACAATGATAATAGTACCCACCACCACCTCGAGGATTGTTATCGAAATTAAACGAGATGATGATGCATGTAAAACATTATGACAATGACCAAGACATATTAAGTGCTCAATAAAAATTCACTTATAATGAATGAAATATTACAATAAAATGGCATAACCTAAGAAAAGTCCCTTCTAGGGTTCCAATCATGTAAGAGCTGCTCAAAAACAAAAATGACCTTTATCTGTTATAAATTTCCTTTCCGATAGTCTAAACATGTCTTGAGTCTCACAGCCCTCTCTGATCTAGTCCCTAAGCCCCAGGGACTAGCGGCCAGGACATATTCCACACACTAGAGACGTTCAGAGTCAATGATTGTATCATCTTTCTCTGAACTTACCGAGGAAAGAAAATCTGAGACGCTGAGTGAACTTCTCTGAAAGTTTGGGAGCTTTAGTTGTCCATTTTCACTCAAAATGTTACCTTTAATTTGAAAATTATTACCCATAACTGAAGCCTAAAGCACACAAAAGAGCCTCAATTTCATGTCCTTACTTAGTTCTGATATATTTCTCAACAAATAAAGAAAAATGATTTCCCAACCTCAACATTTTTAAATCTTATGTCTGTCTTCTTTACAAAGACTACATTACTTATAAAATCACATTTTGCACCAGGACCTTCACTCTTTCACAGAGGGCAGTCACAGGGCTTTCCTGAGTCAGTCACTAGTAAGCAAGACAGAGGAGAGAGGGACAGAGAAAGGGAGGAAAAGAGAGAAAAAGAAAGAGGGAGAGAGATTATAAATGCAAGAAACACAAAGTTCGTAAGTTCAATTGCTTCAACCAGGACATCAAAGGAAACACAGATGTAAAAGTACATCATTAAACTTTGGAGAAAGTAAAAAAAAACATGTCTGTACGTGTGCGCAGGCGACTCTGTGTATAGGTGTGTGTCTCTGTGTGCACATGTCCATGCACATGTATGTATTTATGCAAAAGAGCTGGGATGCAGACCACCCACCACAGGGCAGGAGAGGGAAGAGGGCCACACCAGGACTTTGGGGCAGCTGGGTGAGGGGTCACCAGGGGCTAGGAGACCAGATTTGCAGCCCAGTTCTGCCATTCAACTGCCCTGTCTGAAACAAGCCATTTCAACTCAGTCCCCTAGGCTCAGAGGGTAGCCCTCACAGGACCGGTGTGAGACTTAACCAACAAAAGAGATGTGAGAGTGTTTTGGTAACATCTGTATAAACAGAAATGGGCATTACTACCTGTTTATTCCAAGTCCGAGGAGAGCAACTTCTGCCTGAGCCACGTGCCTCCCAAGCGGCATTTAGGCCTAGGCCAGGCTGCTTTCGGCACAGGAAGAAGGGATGCAGACAGTTTTCCAGAGAGGCAATGCTTTTTAATTTCTCTATTATTTCCAAAACAAAAAAGCAAAATCTCCCCCTCCTTTTGTTTCTCCAAATAAAAATAAATTATAACCCTAGCTCGCTAACAAACGCAGGCTGGAGCTGTCCTTAAGTAAAAGCTTTTGATAACAAATTGCCTGCACTAACTGCTATTTTACTGCTGCATTTTTTATTGTTGCTTAAGCACAGCAATTATGCTAATAAGCCTGGGAGGATGGAACATCGAGTATTGAATCTGACAGATAAAATACTCAATAAAATGCTAATCTTACCTGAAAATTGGAATCAGACAGCCTTATTAGTATTTATGGATATGACATCCTAAACATGTTTTTTTTCAGATGAATATATATGAAATCGATGTTGTCTCCTAATACAGCCTGCCGTTTCTAGGCCTCGTTGTGCCTTAAATGCAAGGTGACAATTCTTCATTGCCTTGGCGTTGCTTCTCGACAGAGATGAGAGCCTCCTGGTCATCTCTGCCCCAGAAAGCACCCGCAGGGAAAGGTCTCCCTCCTTCACCCTCTGGGCATCCTCTCTGCCCACCCGACCTAGCCTCCCCCCCTAAAAAAGGGAAGGTAAGGACTGCCTTTCTGAGCAGAGAGAGAAGGCAGATTGACAGCGACAAGAACTGTTTGTCAAACCATCTGTCTTCTCTCTTCACCTGACAGGAGAGAAGACTGATGTGTCAGAAAGAGCAGGGAATGGAGAATCCAAAGAGCTGGCTTCTCTCCCTGATCTTTCCCGTTTCCCAATGGAAAACCTTCAGTTTTCCTCAGCTTCCGAAATAGGGACCTTCTGAGAACAATGATCAAATCTCCAGGAGAAGCGAATCTCCCCAGGTAACACCAAAAATAAGGGCCAAAGCCCCAGGGCTCATGAAGAGCTGGACGCTATGAGCCTAGGTAGGCATGGAGGGAGAGCCTGGGATTTTTGAACTTGGACTTTGACTTACATTAACGTGGGTCCTTCATACCAAGTATCCACAATATATATTTGAAATGGTCCAGGCTTAAATTCAGAGACCTCAGACACCAGATTTAAAGAAAAAAAAAAAAAAGACTGGACTGTTGACCAACTGTTCTCAGGAATTTAACTGGGTTTTTTGGGGATCCATATATTAGCTCGGGGAAGGAGTAAAGAAGGGAAGTCAGCTGCCTGTTTTCAGCAGCAGAAATGAATGCTATCTGAATACCGCAGTATTATTCACCAAAAAAATCCTTCTCTCCTTTGAGTCTCCTATGAACCTCATAAAGCAGTACGAGAGAAAATCTTGTGTTCCCGAAGCTGCCATAATCAATCAAGGATCAGACCAGTCTCATCAGACCCTCTCATCCATCCAGATCATGTGGGTTCTGTGTTCAAGACAAGCCAGGTTCAAGATTGCCTTCTGACTAACACCAGCCGTCTGCCAAGTGCACACAGGTCATGCGCCTGCTGACACATCTCAAACCTAAATACCCAAGTTACGAGTCAATGCTGGACATGAGGGGCAGTGAACAGGAGCCTCAATACCCACAGCAGTCATACCAGAGACTGCACCCCTCGACTTCAAGGCTTCAAGGAGCTGACATCCCTTCCAGAAGTTTCTCTCTCCCCTTAGCTAGGTCTTCCGTGTGGACAAATCAGGCTTGCACCGAATGGAGGAATCTGACCTGTTGTGAGAAAACTGGGCACAGATCCCAGGCTTCCAATTCAGTCTGGGGCCCTGGAGAGTCACCCTTCTCTATCAGCCCGTTTCTTCCTCTGAGCCGTTCAGCCTCTTCAAGACCAAACTTGTCCCCTGGACCTTAGCAGAAGGGAGAAGAGAGAGAAAACAGACTCGAAAAATACAGAGTTCAGTACAACTTACAGAGGGTCTTCATATCCCTTTCTTCAGCAAACCCTCGCAATGCAGACAAAGCTGAGCTAATTATTATCCCCATTTTTCAGATGGAAAAATAAAGGCCTAGAAGTTCCAAAACTCCCCCCAGATAACACAAGAACTAGGAGATCCTCAGCCCACAGCCCGGGGAGTGGGAGAAATGCTGGGACAGGTGATCAGTCCAAGGCAGCGTCAACCAAGAAGTCAGTAGATTCTATAGTCATTAATCACAGTGTTCCAAAACACCCCGCCTCCAAAATCAGAAAATGCTGGTATTATTTACCATTAAAAAGACCCGCACCAGCCATGGAGCAGACCGATTCACCACCTCCCCTCTGCTTCACACATGTGGAAACAAAATTCAAGTCCAGACACCCCTTTATCTCTGTTGTACCAGAGCCAATACTGCAATTTGCAAAGCATTGCCACAACAAATGTATCAACTAGGAATCATTATCCTCCAATTTACAGGAGGAGAAAGCGAGGCACTAAGAAGTGTCATCACTTGTCCAATTCTAACTGGTCTCTAAAAGCAGGGCCAGCACTCAGATCCCCTGTTCTTTCCACTTGAATATGTCACCTTTGAATTGCCAGGGCCACCATGTCTTTCGTAAACAACAGCAGAAAGTCAGCTCTGAACTGAGACATCTCCCAACAGAGTAACGATTCGAGTCATACTTCGAGGAATAATTTCTGGGAAAGCAGAGGAGGTGATGCTATCAAACAGTGAAACTTAAAACTCCTACTCACTACCTGCCTGGGAGGGAGCAGGAAATGGGGCCGAGGCCCTTTCCCTACACGCTCCCCCTGCCCATTTCTGTCACTCACAGTCATTACTAAACTTAGCACTTTAAGCAAATGAAAGCTGTTTCCTAGCTGTATGGCCTTGGGTAAGTCCCCAGCCTCTTTGGTCCTGTTACTAATACACACTCATGCACACACATACATGTACATGCATAGATGCATGCATGCGTGAACACACACACACACCTAGGACCATGCCTTCTTTTCCCTAGTGGGATGGTGACAACAGACAGCCCCTGTCCTTCTTACCCTGAGAAGTCCCGCAGCTACACCCTAACTGTTCCCAAAGTTATCTCCAGCCTCTGCCCTCAGTACTGTGACTGGAACCCTCCACCTCTTCCTTGAGCCTCCTAATTCCCATCCTCTGCTAAGCCTGGCTTCTTCACTCTCACCTATCAGTCCCCTATGTTAGGCATGGTCACCTCCACCCTGGACAAGCACGAATTCATCTCTCCATCACCAGTCTCAACCCTCCCCTCCCACCCAAAATCCATCTCTAAGTAAAAGACTGCCAGCTCTTCCGCAGCTCTTCTTGTGAGAGCTCATAAAACACCCTGCAACCTTCCTGGCTGCACTTCTCCATACAGGCTCTGGCTTAGATCCTCCTAATATCAGCATCTCCATAACCAAGCCTATTCTGCAGGTCCAGTGTCTAGAGAGAAGGGCTCTGTGCCTTCCTGCATACAGGAAGGAAGGATGCCTACAAGGGGAACTTCAGTCAACACCGCTGAGGCACATCACCCCAGAGCGCGCACATCATCCCAGAGCGCACACATCACCACTCCAGACAAGCCAGGGTCCATCCCTGGCCAGATGCTGAAACACCACTGTGCTAAGCCTTTTACAGATGTTCTCAAATCTTCACAACT
The DNA here is from genome assembly GCF_048564905.1 of Vicugna pacos. Classification (NCBI taxonomy): domain Eukaryota; kingdom Metazoa; phylum Chordata; class Mammalia; order Artiodactyla; family Camelidae; genus Vicugna; species Vicugna pacos. The sequence continues at coordinate 56,138,897 of NC_132987.1, read as the reverse complement.
CGGCAGTCAAGGTATATTTAATCTATTTAAACTGGGACTTGGACAGGTTGAGGAATTCGGTCTCACTGAAGTTATGTAAATCACCCTAATTCTAACGGCTCCAGGAGCCTCAGCTCCTACCCAAGTCTATACACGTTCACTGGCATACCCTGTTCTTTGAAAGTGTCCAATGCCCTGCCAGACGCTTCACCTAAATAATCTCAGTTCATTTACATAACAGTCCTTCCAGGTAATTATTAGTGTCCCATTTTACAGATCAGGAAACTAAGGCCACACAGTGGATCTCTGGTCCAGGTGTCCTGGACTTGCCCTTTTGTCTTTCCCCTGCATCACACATCTTCTTTCCACCTAAAGTCTCTATCTATGGCATGTTAAACACAAATGTTTTTTCTGTGCCTGAGTCACTGGAAGCAACATTCAACAGTACATGCAGAATCTGCACTGCAAGTCAGGAAAAGGTGTTTCAACAGAACCAATCGTGTTGGGATGCCAACGCTGATGGTTGGAGGTGGATTTCCAGAGCGCATCATGTGAGCCCGGCCTGACCCTGAGCTGTTCCCGAGAGCCAGGGTCACAAAGCAAGACTGGAATTTCACTCAGGTTCACAAACGCAGCACCTTGGCTTATCCGCCTTCCTTAGAGCAGGGACAACTGTGAAGTCTTTTTCAAGAAGGTTCATAATCAAAGTCAGAAATTCAGAGGCCGTCCTGTCAACCACTTTCTCCTCTCCAAAAGCAAATCTTTTCCAGTAGAAAGAAGGTTGCTACTCTGACAAGTTGAGAGATAGGGATGAGAACCTGACAGAGAAGAGATGGCGCATCCTGACCTAATCTCACTGGGCGTGTCACCAGCATCTTAAGCAGAAGTCACCTTTCCCTCTGCCTCTAGAGAAGCAGGGTTAAGAAGGAGCCAGGGAAAAGCTGATAGCCGCTCTTAAAAGCTACATGTTCCTAAACCTGTTCCAGGAGCCCCTGCAGTTCCTTGGGTTAACTGTTGATAACCTTGCAACCCTGCAGGCCTCCTTAGTAATTCAACTTAAAACATATTTACAGAGTGCCTATAAATGCCAGCCACTGAGCTAGGCCTGAAAGACTCGGAGATACCTGCCCTCTGGAGATCAGAGCTCAGATACAGACATCACCCATTAAAATACAAGGTGGTCTGTGAAAGTGTTTCTGAAAATACAAAACATGGGAGGGGGAATAGAGGAGGGGAGTGACTGAATCCAAACAAGAAAGCTGATGTTTCTGAGAAGGGGCAGTTTGAGCTGGGTATGGAAGGATGTGGCCTGGCATCCACGGCCGGCCACGCAGGATGGCCCCCCACATAGGATGCACAGTACGAGCATGGGGTGGATGGGAGGAGTCAGACGGCAGGTGGAAAGGTAGCCTGAAGTCAGATCGGGTAGGGCCCTGTGCAGACTTATCACGTATATTAAGGACACTGAGAGGCCAGAAAAACACACAGCAAGGCTCATGACTGAGGCTCAGAGCTCACTACTCTCAGGGCGCACCACCAAAATAAAACCCACCCCTCCAAAAAAGTTAAGGAATATGTGTATGTATGCAAACCAACTTCCTATCACCCACCGACAGAACAAGGAACCACATGAGACACGCATCACTCGTGCCCCAACATGGCCTCTTGAGGCTGGATGTGTTATCACAACTCCAGTGTGAAGACAAGGAAACAGAAGCCCAAGAAAGGATACTGGTGGAGCCTGACACTTCAGAGCTGGAACCAGGTGGCCAAAGCCTGCTTCTCCAAAGGCCTAAAACATCACATGAAGCGTCGCCACGAAGACCCACTTTCAGATGAGACAGAGATTTTTAAAAAATAGAGAGAGGAAGAAAGGTAAGGAGGTGGTTAGCAAGGGCGGGAGAGAAGGTAGGAAGGAAGGGAAGGGAAGGGATGGGCAGGTAAAGGAAGGAAGGTACAGAGGAAGAAAGAACGCAGAGCCGCCCAAGGCCACAGGGAGGACACAGCGTAGGTAGCACCCTCCCTGCAGACACAAGGGTGACTGTTCAGTCAGCCGTGGCACCGCAGCTCCAGGTGGCTGTTTCCATTTTGACCGTATTTTCTGAAAGAACAAAGAATGTAAACTTTGTACAAATAATTTTTGAGTTTTTTAAACCAAATAGTAAATATATATTTATAGGAATACAAATGTATGGGGGAAAACTAGACAGACACTAGATTTTTAATGCTAGCTTCTTCCTGGGAGGAAAAAAAAAAGGATAAGGGACTAGAAAGGGGTTTGGTAAGTTGAAGAAGGGTCACAAACTCACCCCTGCCTGCATCCTCACCCCTGCAGCATAAATTTGAAGCTTCTCTACCCATGTTACTAAAAAGTGTGCATTCATGGACCCAAAAATTAACCCACTGCCTATTTTAGAATCCACTTTATGTCTCCATCTTATCTATAAATATTTAAGAGTTTTAAATGTTTCTTTTAATTCAAATATCTCCCTGCTAAGAGTAATGAGAGCAAATTTATTAAATGCTTCATATGTGCAAGGTGTTGTTTTAAGCACTTCGCATGCATTATTTCATTGAGTCTTCACAGCATCCTTCCTCAGTCCTCATCATTAGCCCCATTTTATAGAAGAGGAAGTTAAGTCATGGAAATTAAGCAACTTGCCTAAGGTGGGGTGGCTACTAAGCAGAGGACTCTGGATTGAAACCAAGGCAATATGACTCCAGAGCCTGCACCGTCTACACTGTGTCTGTGATATCACTCTAAGCCACCAGCTGATTAACTCAAGCAAAAGGAGATTAAGTGGCTAAGTGACCCTGTTCTGGCTTCTGGTGAGCACAGCTTCCTTTCAGAGACTCATAAATCATCTGTCGAAGAAGCCAATCTAGACTCATACCAGGAATCGTAATAAAGTCAGCAGATTCTGGACTCTGGACACTGGTTGACATTTTTTTTTTAATAACTGATACCTGTTTCCTCATCTCTCACTTCTGGCATTTCTGCTGGTTTCCAGGTTTCCTCAAAATTACTGGCAGCCCTTCCACAGTCACCATGAGATGCTCTCCTCTGTATCCTGAGATGAGTACGTATGGCCCATGAACTTGGCAATCATTCAGTACAGCGAACTGCTCTCTTGCAACCTCCTCTTCTGCCATGGACATCGATTTCTTCTTAATGATGTTGACTCTACCTTCCCTAGCTTAAACATCATCCCCCTTGCCTTGAGAGAGATGACTGACAGGGGCAGAAAACAGACGAAGCCCCCATCTTCTCTGTGTCATCTGGGCCATTACATCACCCTCCCTAGGTCACAGAATGCTAGATGTCCCCGCTAAAGGACTCCCTCTCCTGGAGTCCATTCTAATCCCACCCCTGCCCAGGAAGGAACTGGAAGCCAAAGCTGTGATTGGCTGCCAATTACGTCATTGCTCTACAGGCCTGATTGAACTCTTAATTAATTGAATGCCACTTTACTTCCACACCTGACTTCACGGACAAATAAATAAGCACAAAGCGAACAACAGAGGGTGAACGCAGTAATAAACTACAGCCTCTGGCTGAGGTAGGAGAGAGGAACCATTTGCTGGGGTTACCTGTCATTAAGAACGATTTGGTCACCAGGTGAGGACACACAGTTCTCTATATTAAATTAGAGGAATGATTCAAAGGGGACCAGTTTCAGCTGACAAGAGCAAAAAGAAAATCAATTTCAGGTTGCCAGGACAACTAGACTTTTCCTGCAAGAATAAATTTGATGCAGCCCTAAAATCTGACAACTAAATGTTTCCTCGCATTACATCACATCCCTAAAACGTGTGTTGAACCAGTGAGACAATCAAGCCGGCTAATTGCTTTCTACAACATCCATAAGATGCAGGATTGATGGTCTTGGCTGTTGCCTGACTTTTCTCTAGCAGCTCCGCTCACTACCTCAGTTTTATAGTGAATGAGGACAATGCACTTCTTAAAACGAATGTGAAAGCTTATCATTGTCAAGTTGTCCTTGGATCCTGGAAAAAAGAAGGTGAATGCCTTTAGAATACACATCCCCTCCTGGCTGGGATCTATATCCAGGTTCCCTGTCGTCTAATTCACTGGCTACTCCTTCCAAAAAGGGGTTCAAAGTCATAGAACTGTATTTAATGCAATGTTGGATCTAAAGGGACTCGGGAGACAGCTCTTGTTTTACCAGACAGTGAATCCAAGCCATAGGCAAAGCGACTACTCAAGGTCAATACAGACGGTCAACAGCCGAGTCAGGACTGGAATCCAGGTCTTTTGACAATGACTTCTATGCAATTTCCTTAAATAGCTGCCGTCATTCCACCCCTGCCTGAGAGACTCTGGAGCTAAAGTTAAGTCCATTTGATCTCCTATTAATCCGTATGAGGCAATAACCCCAAATGGCCTTATCCCAGGAGGTCAGAGTCCTGACCCCAGGTCCAATAATATCTGATGAGATGAGCCTTCTCTGTGCATTTGTGTTCTCAGAGGGCTGAATATCAGCTTACCTCCAGGGGCTATTAAAAACAGGAACAGCTAATAAATCACTGGAAAGCACTTTGCAAATGTAAAGTAATACAAAAATGCTAAGCGCCAATAATATACGTGCCCTGGGCTGAGGCAGGTCCCTGGAGAGCATGATGATTTTAAGGGGCTAGGCTGTGCCCAGCGTCATCCACCAGAAGATGTGAAGGCCACAACTGTCTCCAAACCTCTTAGACTGCTCCCAAATCCTCAAGTACGCGTCCAGATCTTATTTTAACATATTGTATTATGACGGATCTGCAGAATGGCACTTGCTTCAATTCATAGGGTCGTGGAGTCTTTGCTAAGTGTGGAGAAACACCGAGAAGAGATCTGAATCCAACAGACAAGAAAGTAAATGTCAAGCTGTCCCTCACTGGTGATAAACCAAGCAAACCATGAAAAACAATGAACCATTAGAAGGTGCTTGTCAGCGAATTCAGCCTCGAGAGCCAATTTAAAACCTGGTGAGAGGTCAGAAGAAGAGAGCACACACTCAAGGGCTCTGGCTACAGGTGCCAGTGGGAGAAAGAAGTGGGGACAGAGCACCCCTTCCAGCCACTACATGGTCCTCGGCTCTCACATGCAAGGTGAGCAAAGAAGGGCAGGAGAGGGAACCAGGGGTGAGCAGAGTAATTCAGAAATCAAAAGCTGGTGTCTGAGAGATCTGGCTTCTAACCCAGAGCCTGCCATCACATGTTGTATGATGTTGGGCAAGGTACTTAAACCTCGCTAAGCCTCAGTTTCCTCGTCCATCCAACATAGAAAATACTAGTACCTACTCTACAGGCTGGCTTTGAGGATTAAAAGAAGTATGGAAAGCAACTTACTCAGTGCCTGACATTTAGTACATGGGCAAGAAACAAGGGTTATCATGCTAGCCAGAGAGGCTGGGGGCTGGAATTCAGCACAGAAACAGAAGGCAAGAAGTAAAGCGTGAAGTTAGAGGTCAAGATCATTGGCACAGAGAAGAAAAGCTCTGTCTTCCCACAAGTTCTACTTTGTATCTACTAGGAAGTTATCACGGTCCCATTCCCAAATATCTACTTTAGGGGTGGATGATAATAACCCAGAGATGGTCAGGCATCTGCAAACCTCAGATGTGAGTGGAAATCCAGGAGCACTTGAAATGTCAACCACTTAGTCAATGTAGAGGTCAGTTCTCTGTATGTGAACCACTGAAATCTAGGACTGAGTATTAAATATGACTCCAAGACCCTCATCCCAGAACAAGGAATTTGTTTTTAATTTTTATAGAAGGAAAATGCTCCCCCCCATCTCCAGTTCATTTTAACACACTTTGACACACACAGACATACAGTCCATGCCTCCAAGGGAGGGAAGAAATGGACACAATAGCCATGAAATCAAAGAGTAAGTCCCATTAAGTCAAGCCCAGATGAAGAGACATGAGACTTCAGAAAAGGAAAAGAAACCAAATTTACTGAGCCCCTTTCTGGCAGAGACGCACGGCAAGAATTAAGGGAGGAGAAAAATCAAGCAAGATTTCCTGAGAGAAGCCACTTTGAGCTCACAATCTGCTGGGGCACCTAGGATTTTTGAGCCACATCCGTCTCTTCAGCGGGATCCTGACAATGCAGTGATGCCGGGTGGGCAACCAGAAGCCCCAGAGCCACCAGCCACTGCTCCCTCCAGGTTCCAATTGACAGCCAAACACCCCACGCCTAGAGGTGGAGGAGGAGCACAGGGCAGAGAGGGAGGGAACAGGAAATGGGGATCAAGGCGGCCTCAAGCTTCATCTGCTGCGCCTCTATGGACAAATTACAAGCAGACATGAAGAGGAGATGAAGAAAGGAATGAGAAAAAAATAGGGGCTTTTTGACAAGACACGGTGAGAGAACAAAGTGGGTTGAGTCAGGTTACAAAAAGAAAAAAAAAATGAGAGACAAGAGAAAGAGGAAAGGTCAGAAAGAAAGAGCTGGTGTGTTGTTTGTCGCATTTCTTTCTTTAAGCATACGTCTGCCAAGTCTTTTTTTTTTTTTGTAATCATACTTTCATTAAATCCTTCAAATTTTAGCTTGACATGGCTTTGTTTTATTCACCAACCAGCACCAAGAAGAGCTCCTGGAATACAGTAGGTGCGGAATAAATATTTACTGATTGCGTAATGCTCAGCTGCAGTGGGTGACTGATGCTGAGAAGAGAGAGGCTTTCAGAGACACCAAGAAAAATAGCAAGATTCTGTTCATATTTCAGTTCCCTCACTTCAATAAGGTGGGATATCACAGGCGAAAACATACTGAGCCATGGCTCCTGGTGGGCAGGAACCAAATATTCACCAAATTTGAATCAGACTGACCTACACTTCAGGACAAAGGAAAGGCAGGCCACTGCCCAGATGAACCCATCTGAAACTGGTGTTTCAAAGCCAGGACGGGCCCTGGCACTTCGCTGTCTCCTTTAGAGAACGATGCCAGTTTCCACTCTGGACAACACCACTGCTCTGGAACTGCAGCAGCGGTGAGTACAGACTCCTTCAGAGAAACAACAGTTGAGGAAGAGGACAGGATCTAGAAAAGCCTGGCTTTAGGCACTGAATTAAAGTCTGGTCTAGAAGACCCGAGTGTCAATTTCCACGGTGTTCCTTCAGTCCCTCTTCTAAGGATAAGGAAAAGGTTTAATTCCTAGCTAGTTCAGAAAGTAATTTTGCCCATAATGAGGAACAGACAGTGACTGGAAGATGGAAAAGCTAATTACAAAATGATGAAAGCAGTCAGCATCAACTCTTCCACCGTGAGGTCTGTCAGAGATTCCTGTAGCCTGCGAGGTCGGCCTGTTCCTAATCTTGAGAGACCATTATAATTTATTACACGTAAAGCATTTTCCATCTGCGGAGTGCTTTGGAATCATGTTTTATTAGTTACTCAGCATTCTCAAATCTAAACACAGCTAAAGTCCTATGGAGGAGGGCAAACCCCATCATTTACTTATTTATCACATCATGCAACTCCTCCCAATGACCGGACAAGTTGAGTAAGGGGCAAAGAAAGCACAAAAAAATGACAAATGCAATCAATCCAACTCTTCTACCAAGGCCACTTGGCACTGGGAGTTGCAGCAAGAAAGGGGACAGAAATAAATCTGACACAGCTCCCAACCTCAAGGAATTTATAATCTAGGACTATTTGAGAGAACCTCTATGGTCCCTTCCAACTTGAAGATTTTGTGTTTCTAAGAAAGTATAAATAGGTTTCAAATATCATGTGCAGGAATATGTTCCTACATGACCCAAAATCTGAGCAATTATATAGATATAATTCTGGTCCCCAAAATGAAATCGAGAGGAAAGAATACAGCATGGGCTTATTTCCCCAATGTTCAACTTCTAGAGTCATATAAGAGGAAATTTTAGGAGAAATGAAAGTTAATAATCTCTCTCAAGAGCAGATAGCCAACCCAAGGAACTTACTCCAAGAAGAAAACACAAATTGAAAGGGTTCCGCTTCGTAAAGCCACTTAACAGATGCATGAATTACCACTGATGGAGGTTTGACTATATCTCTAAACATTAAAGATGACAGCATTTAAAGCAACTACCCACTACTGTAAGAGATCACAGTAACAGTCCAGTACAGTTGGGCTTATCACCAGGCAAGAGTCTCTGAGGAGGAGCTGATGGATGAGAGGGAAGATGGAGTGTTTCGTATAAATTTTAAAGTCCTTTCCAACCCTTGGTTTATGATTCACGTCTACGGATTAGCACAGAGCACCAGGCCTGGCACATATTAAATGTTTGATAATCATTAGCCCTTTGTTGTCTTAAGTAAATGAAAGTACACATGCAAGAACCAAACAGTCCAAAACTAAAATCCTCAGTTCTGTTCTCTGTCATGGTGCCCTAGTTGAGAATTCATCTGTGAAAGTAAACTGACTGTCACATCACCTTACTAATCACCAAGACTGATTCACCAAATATTATGGCTCACACAATTCACAACTAATTAAACACCAGCCTCAACAAGCCTCTGATGGGAGAAGTGGGTGTGTGCATGTGTGTATGTGTTTATCCTGATTTACTGGATAAATCAAAATGCAAGAAGCACAGTGCAGGCATAAGAGGACTAGACAAATCCTGACTATGCCATCTCTTTACCATGTGGCCCTGGGCAACCTCTTCAACTTTACTGGAGCATCGCTTTGCTCTTAAGTGAAGTGCGGGTGTATGCCTTAGCCTGCCGCCTTGCCTGTGAGGATCTGATGAGTTAATGGGCAGGGAAGGGGGTTCATGCACTGGAAAGCCACGTAGAAACCTACATCGCATATCACACTCCCCAAAGGACTTGTCACTGGCAATAAGTTATTACTGTTTATAAGATTGGTCTTCCCTGTGGTTTTCTCATAATAGCACCAAGCATTTGTAACCATTGAAATGTATGCTGTTTACCAAAGCAGAACTCACTTCTGCTCTGCTCACTTTCCTTTAATATCCCCTAAATTATTGGCAGACTCGACCACAGAGCCCCAGAACCCTGATGCATTCTTCTCAGTTCCACTCCAGCCCCAGGAACGCTGCCTGCTCATCAGGCGCAATGTCCTCTCTGCACGTGCACAGCACGACCTCCACGGCACCAGAGGGCTCCCGGCAAGCTCAAAGTCAGGGTGACGGCCACACGTGCAGGAGAGGGTGCTGCGGCCCCCAGCCCCCAACGCAGAACATCAGTGGCAACTAGACTGTGAAGGGGGACAGACAAGCACCATACATACGTGGACATATATACATATAATATACACTATTATGACCAATATATACTAAAGAATCTGGCCATAATAGTACAGCGAGCAGGAGCCCACAGAAAGAACATCTTGACTGTGTTCTCTCTGACGTTAAGGAGGCACGGTCAGAGCTTTGTGCAAGTTGACGAGCTCAGAATGACCGGGGATATTAAGAAAGAGGGGCATGAGACACGAAGAGACAATCTGAACACAAATTAAACTCATGCTTTCAAGGGTAGAAAAGACCTCCAGAGACCACCAGCACTTCACTGTCCAGATGGAGAAGTGAAGGCCCAGAGACTTAAAGCATCCTGACCAAGTCATGGAGCGAGCTCACGGCCCAGGTGCCATCACAGCACAGACCTCTGAGCTCCCAGTTTCCCTCGATCGGTCGCTCTCTGCTTTCTCAGTGCTTGGGTGCTTCCTTCTTCTCCACCCAAGCCTTGGCGGACTTCTATGGAGACGCCAGCTCCTGGCAAAAGCACGGTGGCAGCAAGGCAGAGGGGCACTGGGGCGCAGCCTCAGTGGGGAGGAAGGGCCTCCCCGAGTGCCTGCCGAACCACAGTGGCCTCCTCAGAGCAACGCCTTTCCACAGTCCCTCAGTGGCCGGTGGGCACAGGCTGCCAACAAGACAGTAAATCCCAGGGCTGCAACGTTTCGTCCAGGAGCACAGAAAGCTCCCTTTCTCTCAGCTGAGAAACTAAAGCCATGCTTTTGGAACGGGAAGGGTAGAGGTCAACTCTGGTTAAAACCCCTTCCCAAAAGAGTGGAAAATCAACAAACTTTTGAAGCAAGACTCTCCTAATCTGTTGACAACAGACTACAGAATCTATAAAGGCAAAGAGGAGCACTAGAAATCATGCATGGTTTCATAAAGTAGAAATTCCTGGCGTCCTCTCTAGGGCCAGGACTTCGCATTTTTATTTTTTCTTAACCTTCTTAACATCTGTGACAGGCAAATGACTCATCCAATTACTAACTGGAAAGCCAACACCTCAATTTCACATCCCTTGTTCCATTTCCTGAGATGTGAGGAAGTTTCGAGAGCTGCCTCCTACCGGTCCTGCTTCTCCCACAGAGAAGGCGGAATTGATAAGAGAAGCTGACAACTAAGAAGGCCATTACAAGGCTGCGTCTGCCAAGTGCACACCTGTCCATAGAGCTCTGCGTCGGCCACGCCCAAATGTCTTCTCCAACAAGACGGACGAGGAGAGGGGGAGGAACTTGAAGACGCAGTAAATACAATCATCTCCACCCTCAGCAAGAAGTGATCTGCCAAGTGAAAGCCAATAATGTGTCCAAGATATATTTAAGGAAATCACAAAGAAAAATTCAAGACCAGGGTTTTTATTTTGTCTTTTTAAGTTCAAACCACAGAGAGTATTTGGAAGAATTAGAAACTACTTTCTGTGGGGAATTCCACAGGAACTGGAAAATCTCAGGCAAAATTAGAACCAACAAAAACAGAAATAGCAGAGATCTCAGAGATCATCAAATTCAGCCCTGCCACTCTGACACTGAGAAGAAAGCCAGCAAGAGTCTCGCAGCTGGACGGCGGTCATATTGGGCTGAGAACCCACATCTGCTGACTCCAAGAATAATTTCTTAGTCCTCAATCCTTGCTAGCATTGACTTCAACCCTGACTCCAAATTAAACCTACATGTGACCAAAAAGAAAAGGGAAAATAAACTGTTCCCTGTGGCAGATGCTTGGAACACTGGCTTCTTTCTGCAAACGTCACAGTTCACATTCTGCAGAAGGTGGAAACCAGTGAGGGTCCTGTTTTGTCAGTTGCGAACGCACATTTCTTAGGAATGCATTTTATGTCTGGCATTCTCCCTGCACCCGCGCTCCTGTTTCTCTTTTGGCCATATATGGAACTGGGCTCCAGTGTCTGGGTCACAAAACTCAGGCCTTGGGTATGAATGCAATCTGGTTTCTGAGCTGTTTGTCTTTACTGGAAATCCAATGAATCCATCTAGGAAACATTTACTAAAATGCAAAAGGCAGGGGGAACTGATTCACACCCCGAACTTGGCACAGAGGAATAGATTTTTCTCGTGCTCACCCAAAGGTATGCTAACCAGATTCTGTGGAGAAAGTGACAAGTTTAACAAATAGAAAAGAGCTTCTTTCTCAAGAAGTGAGAAATGCACACACATGTGTTCAGGGGAGGAGAGGATAGTGGCCCTAACGTAAGAGTTAGAAAGGCAAAACTAACACTGAAAAGGTTAGGATGCCACAAGCGAACCAATCAGAATATTAGGCATTCATCTTTCCCGATATGACTTAGCTATCTCTTCATGTGGTGTCAGACTTTCAAACTTTTGCTAATCGCATTTCAGAAGCTGAAAATCTCTTCGAAAATAGGGATAACCTGCAATTATCATTTCAATTTAAATCAAGAATTTACTAAGCAGCCATAATTCCCAACAATATTTTTAAAAGGATTTATACAAAGAGACCTCAAGAAGCACATTTCCCAGACATGCAAACTTAGAAGGACAGAATGACCAGAGGAGGATAGAATAGTTCTTTTGAGTGAAAGGGAAACCAAGGACCCAGAAATAGAAATGACTTGCCCAATGGCAGGCAGATCGGTAATTTCAACACAGAGCACATAAAATCTCCAAAGAAAGCAGGGGAAGTATATAGCTTAAGTGGTGGAGCACACGCTTAGCATGCACAGGGTCCTGGGTTCAATCCCCAGCACCACCTCCAAAAATAAATAAATAAACCTAATTACCACCCCCCCTAAAAAAATACTCTACAAAAATAATAAAAATAAATTAAAAACAAAAAGAAAGTCGAAAGGACTGCATGAGACATTATGGCCTCCAAGAGCAGAGAGAAAATGCCCCGTTAATAACCCTCAACCGTATGCAGCCCTCCCTGCAGCATGTGGTCGCCCACAAACTAGCTTTGTCACTTCTGTCCCCTTAGTGAGGACCAAGGAAGGCAGAGGGTCACAGCCTCTATTTGAAAGGCCTCTGGAGGCAAGCCGTCCCAGTGAGAATACGAGGTTCACGGATTCTATGAAGGAGAGCCTTGAGGAAGTTATTTGTCATCTCAATATCTCCAGTGATTCATCTGCCAACTGGACATGATCATCTCCACCTTAGACAGTAGATGAAGAAATTAAACGAGCTTTTTACAAAGTGTCTGCCCAGCAGTGTTTGACATGTAAATAGGCACTAAAGAAACAGTAGCATATTCATTCATAATCCCTGCTACAAGGAGCAGGAATGGTTTGGGGCAATGCTGTGAGTCAGGGAGCCTCAGGTTCACACCCCACGATTCCTCTCCACCTAACTGTGAACTGTGAGCCTAACTCTGATCACACATGTATTACCTTGCTGAGTCCTGCTGAGTTATTGTGAGGTTCAAATGAGATCTTAGTTGGAAACGCTCTTTAGAAATCATCTTGCAATGTGAAAATGTAAAATATGATCAGAAAGGCCAGACCCTTCTCTGGGGAACTGTAAAGTGCCACCAGAATGTAGGTTCTGCATAAATATCAGGGGAGGAATGACAGACGGCCTGTTCTTCACTTTTCTCATTAAAAAAAAAAAAATCAGCACTTTAAGAAAAAAAAGGGTCCCTTAAAAATGGCTTGAATGCCATGTTACTCACTCCTCTCAAACATGTTTCGGAGACAGAGACTGTAAGCCCAATAGTGTGGCAAGAATTTACTGAGATGACCGCTGAGCGCAGTGTAACGGGTACTAACGAGGGGCTGGCCACAGGCAGGCACACGTCCAGGCCCAGGTGGGGAGGCCTGGGGGCTGACAAGACCCCTGAGAGCAACCACCAGAAGTGAGCAAACTGAAAGGCCTTCGTCACGCGGGGTCTCACAGCCAGGGTGAGGACGCCAGCAAGGGTCACATCTCCCACGGGGCCCATCTTCCTCATCTGTACAGGCACTACTTTCTCAACCTGGAGAGAGGTCCAGAGAGGCAGAAAGCCTGAGAAGCCAGAACCACGGTCACCAGGGTTGCCAGAGCTCTCGAAGCACCTCTAACACAACGGTTTTCAAAGTGGGTTCCACAGAGGCACAGAGTCCCGGGTGATAACTTGGCCCTGGATGGAAGCCTCTTTAACCGTTTAATGACATTTAATGACAGCACCATCATATAATTATACTTCGGTTATTTTACATACAGGTCTCCCCTACTTTTCCAAAGTTTTCTTTACACCACTTCCCTTTTCTGAAAGACCTACACGAGTACCTGTCCTAACAGAAAGAAAGCTGATGAGGATTTTCGCTTTCACAAAAAGAGGCGAAACGCAAAAAGAGCACTCAGAGTTTGCAGCTGCCTCTTCTCTTCGCTCCATCCCTGCCTCTGAAAGGTTTTCTAGAAATGCTCTGCTTTTGAAGCAGGAGAAGCCTGTACTGGGATTTCTCATGGTGCTTCATGAGGAGTTTTAAAAAGAATTCCACGAAGGAGAAGGTTCTGAAAACACCAAAGCCCAGTGAGTCTACTGTCCAGGTCATACAGACATTAACGTCTGGACCACAGGCAATTCTTGGACCAAAGCCTGGGAATAAGGGGCTAATGAGAAACAACGAGGAAGGTCAGAGAGCTCCAGAGAGTGGGTACTACAATTGGAGGGCTCAGCCCGGTCCCCAGAAAGGCTGAGGAGAAGGATTATGGGAGCCAGAAGGAACAGGTATCCCTGGTCTGGGACGTCCTTAACCTCTCTCCTCCAAGCTCATCCTGGGTCCTCACACCCCGGTGGAAAGGTCTCCCTGCTCGGCGATGGGGCCCTGAAGGAGAAGGGGGAACGGAGCTGGGAAAGGACAGCACACCCGTCTTCTGCCTCTGGCTCTTCAAGATGGTGCTCTGGCAGCTCAGGTGAAAGTTCCCGTGGGGCACCAGGGGCTTCAGCTTTGCATTCCTCCACCTCTCCGCGTGCCAAACAGGAATCAGCAGGTCCACGTCAGCCCGAGACGAGCCTGGGGAACGCACGGGGAGGACTCTCCAATCTGCTTAGTAACGGCAACCGACAGTGCTAAATAAGTGAGTCAAGGAATATTTCTGGAAGAGCTATTCAACTGGAATGCTTGGAGAGCCACCCGCATGGCAGTAACTCGCTCTGTCCTCATCTTTTAGAACACCCATGAGCCCGGGTTTAAAAAAGGACTTCACAGCTCCAGGGGCGGCCAAAGAAGTCAATAAACACACAGAAATCTCTCAGTGGCTGACGGCAGTTATTAGGGAGAAAGTTATGTTCTCAATCAGGACGCAATTTCAGTCTCTCTCTCTCTCCCTCCCTCTCTCTCTCTTTCTTTCTCTCCCTCACTTCACATCGTTTCCCCAGCCACTTCGGGAGTGAGCAGTCTGTCATGTTTCCAAGGGAAGCGACGCAGTCCCCTGCTCGGCCGAGCCATCTAAAAACCCTATCATCTGTCTCTGCGGCAGAAAGCCCAGTTGGAAGCAGCAAGTTCTGTGCGTTCAGCTAGAAAACACTTCTTGTTCTCGCTGTCAAAATAATTCTGTATTAAACTTCTGGGATATGTGACTAATGTGCTTGGAACCTTTTGGAGCGACTGGTTTATTTAGTTTAGGGAGGGGAGAGTGGCAGCTGCGGCTGGGGGTTGGCGAGAGGGAAAGGGGAGGAGGAGGAAGGATGGCGAACCTTGAAGAGCGGGCCCGGGGTCCACTCAGGGACCTCACACCGCCTCCCAGGAGCCGGCCCTGCCACACTGCGTGATCAGAAGCCAGACGAGGCTCAGAGCCAGGCCGGAAGAGGAAAGAAAGACGGAGAGAGGCAGGCAGTGCACACTTCCCTGAGTTAAGGTTGCCTCACATTTCCTAAAAAGACTTGGAAAATTAAAAAGGAAAAGCAAAACAAAATGCACACATGCACCAGAGTAATCCTATGGCAGCTCCTTTTAAAACCCAGAACCACTCCCTACCGCTCACAGAGGATACGAGCCCCGAACTTCTGCTGGGGGGCATTTACCGCTGCTGTGATGTAACACACACGCCTGACCTCAGCTCCATACGCCTTCCAGACGCAGCCTGCCACCCCCCAAGCCTCTCTGCCTTCTCACGCCTCAGCTGTTCCCTTTGTCTTGAAGATACATGTCTCTCTTCCTTGTTTATTGAAGTCCTAGACATCTTTCAGGACTACAGACCACATCCCCCAGGGGCGCCTTCCCCAGTGGCACCAAACAGAACCCTCTGCCCTCCCCCGTGTCATTGATCACTTTACAGCCAGCCTCCAGGTGATCATCAGTCATCCACACATCAATCTACCTGCTCCCTGACCCACCCCAGAAACCAGTCTCCCACCAGCACCCACTGTGTGCATGTACACACACACACACACACACACACACACACACTTCCCAAGCCCTTGCAGTCAGAGGTCCAGTTTTCCTATCGCAGCATCCCCTCCCCCATGGAGTTCGAGGTCTGTATACAGCAAGCACTCAATCAGTGCAGGCTCATCACTGAGACTTTGTGCCTTCCACAGCAAAGCATCTTTAGCAGTAAGCTCAAGAGGCATTAAAAAAAAAAAAGCAGAAAAATCATCGGAAGAAAAAGGCCAGGAATTTGCTCATGTTAAACCTCTAGAGTCAGCACTTGAAAACTGCCCTGCTCCCTTCTCAAATCCCACTGTGTGCTCAGAGTCTCCTCTCTGGCTCTGAGTCATAAAGTGGGTAGAAGTTTGGGAAAATAAATGAGGAGGGGTGGCAGGAAGGGAGCTCCCAGGGGGAACCAGATCAGGTAAATAGATCTAAAACACATCACTTCTCTAACTGTAGACTGAAATGGTCTTACTTTGTGTTTTGCTTTAAGTTTTCCCCCAGCTTCCCGCTTGTAATACTTAACAGCTTAAAGAAAAAAGAAAAAGAAGAAGAATGAAAGAAGGAAGTGTTTGGAAGTGGAGAACAGGGATAGGAGCGTGACCAGGACAATAATGAAAGAAAGAGCCAGTGGGTCTGCGTGCCTCTGGTCAGCTCTGGCGGGCCCTCCCCTTCAGCCCTCTCCGGGGGAATGACTTGGCAGAGAGAGGTTCAGAAAAGTTTTCACTTTCCTTCTCCAAACTCCACCTCCCTCCCCCACCTCATTTTAAAAATCAGCTCCAACCTCCCAAAGAGGGAAAGGAAAAGTGAGACCCAGCTCACTTCGCATTTTATACCACTTAAGGAAAACCATTTCTTGGAGCGGATGCCTTACGTGTTCAGAGGATAACCTACTCTCTCATCCTTTTTCTCTCTACTTCTGCAGCTTTCCTCTCATTCCGGTCTTTTTGCCTTTCTTCAACTTGGAAGCGGCTTTGCCCTCAGAACTAGCCTCCTGCTTCTTCCCATTCAAAATCTGTCTCCCACTCTCTGTCTGTCTGTCTGTCTGTCTGTCTCTCTCTCTCTCTCTCACACACACACACACACACACACAGTGTTGTTTCTATTTTCTTCCCATTATTAGAAGGTAATAAACACCTGCAACGGGTAACTCTTTATTCATTCATTTATTCAATTTAAATGAAGCTTAATAAGCACCTACTAATAAGCACCCTACTCTCAAAAGCGAATATTCTACACAGTAGAGGAGATCAAACAAGCCCATCAGAAACGGGAAAGCAACGTCGACGGAGATATGTCAAAGGGTGGCAGACATGCTGGACCTCCCCTGGCTCAGAAGACCATGGAAGCCTTCCTAGATAAGGCACCTGGCACACAACAGATGCTCTATAAAAAATCTGTTAGAGGAATGAAGAATATGTGAATGAGTGAAGAAAGAAATGGATGAAGACGCATTTGAGCCTGGCCTCAAAAGGATGGTTTAAGATTTGGACAGGCAGAGATGAGAGAGCCAATATTTTAAAGGTGAGGGTCCTAACTGCACAGAGGCAGGAAAATTAAGGGACCATCTGAGGAATGACCTGAGAGAAACACTATCGGTGAAGGAGCTGGAAAGGTACACAAATAAATTAATAAATCACTTTTTATGTGATGGATTATGACCAAGTCACTGGTAAACCTTCACAAATCCTAACTCATTAATCCCCAGAATAATATTATTCCCATTTTACACATGAGGAAACTGAAACACAGAGAGGTTCAGTAACCTGACCAGGTAAGGCTGCTAATTGGTGATGGGGCAGCCTAGCTGCAAAGTCTGGCTCTTAACTGCTACATCACGGCATCTCCATA
The DNA here is from genome assembly GCF_048564905.1 of Vicugna pacos. NCBI lineage: Eukaryota > Metazoa > Chordata > Mammalia > Artiodactyla > Camelidae > Vicugna > Vicugna pacos. The sequence goes on along the minus strand of NC_132987.1, from coordinate 56,121,491 downwards.
TTATACCAACATCAAGGACAGATCATACAGGGCCTCAAATGCCAAGCAGGAATCCATGCTTTTTCCTATAGGCAAAAGGAAACAACTGAAGATTTGGGGAGCTGGAATAACAAGTGAATAATTTGCATTTGTGTATAAATTTATTGGAGCTCATGAATGAATTACAGATGAAGATGAACCAACCCCATCACCTCCTGCCCCACGCCCAGCCAGTCACACACTCATTTATCACTGTTTCATTGTTATGTACACAGTTTAATAGGATGTGCAGTAATTTGTCTCTGTGTACACTCAGACCCTGAAATTTGATTTCTATATTGAAAAACTCTGTTCCCATCTCGTCTCCGGGCCCAGGATTTCAAGGAGCCTGCCACAGAGGGACAGCACGGCTGCAGTCAGCAGTGAATGGCCTCCTGGTCCAGCCGGATGGCTCTGAGGGGTGGCACTGTACGTGCACTGAATAGTCACAAAAATAGCTCAGCGAAAAGAGGCAGGGGAAAAACACTGCACTCTTTAGAACTGACGTGTTTCTCCTTTTCCCTCTCCACCACTGCTTCTATGACCTAGTAAGGAGGTATCCCTGTAGAGCAGAAAGAGCGCTGGACCAAAATTCAGGAGACCTGGACTAAAGGGTTGATTGCCACTGTTTTTACATGATCTTGGACAAGTTCTAGTCCTCAGTTTTTCTATCTGTAAAATGAGAGGTTGGTTCTCAACAAACTTGACGATCCTTTATGTGCATATGTGTCTGTGTCTGTGTCTGTGTGTGTGTGTGTGTGAGAGAGAGAGAGAGAGGGGTTGGGGGGGTGTCAAAAGGGATGAAAGTGCATTTTGGTTGAAATGCGGTATTTTTTTTAATCTTGAATCCTTTAAAAATGTTATATAAAGTCGAGCGGGGAACTACATTCTGGAGGGTGAAGTCAGTAAAAAACTTGGAGTCACAGAACCAAACAGACTTCCACAAATAAAATGTCAGAGTAGTTACCTGTCAAGGGTGAGATTACACGTGGTTTTCGTCTTCTTTTTATACTTTCCTCTACATTCTAAATTTACAACATGAAGGCACGTTAACTTTCACCATGAAAAAAAGAACTACTGTTTTAAAAATTAATTTTACTATTAATTAATGTTACTAATAACCAGAATCATACTTGCAGGGAATATCAGGAGAGTCCAAGCAGCTCACTAACCGTGTGGGAGCAGGCTTCTAATTTTTGTAAATGAAGAGCAGAATGCACGCTTTGGCCAGGCACGCCCAGGAGGGCAGAGGCAGCGTCTCCCGCGCCTGTTAAACCCTGCACCCAACGCGGTGCCAGCTCCGTTCTAAATGCTTAGTCTATACATCCTCAAGTAACGAACGATCTTGCCTGGAACTGTTACTGCGGTCTAACTGGTAATATCCAATTACACCTGAAGAATATGTTTAAATCATGAAGCCATAAATACACATATATATTCTAGGTATATACATATACATGCAAAGAAGACTAAATATTACTGCCATTCTTAAAGAAAATGACTCTTTGTGAGTCTGAGAGGTCTATATTTACTGAAATTAAAATGTTTTCAGCCTGTGTTGTTGGGTGAAAAGGTACATCGTAGAAAAGCCTGCAGCTATTCATGTAAGTGTAAATGCAGTCATTCATGTAAATATGACTTGTGTGCGTGTATCTACACATACACACATACATATTTATATACATCTACACAGAGAGGAGAAAGAGGCTTTAACAGGCGTTTCCAACACTTGAACAGTGACTATCACTGAAGAGTGGATTTGGAGAGATTTCTATTCTCTTCTTCGTACTTTTCTGCATTGTTCAAATTCTCTTCGGTGCTAGGAAACATTTAGAAAATATTTTCTAAAACAATAATATAATTATTGAAACATAAGACAGAACAAGAAAAACCTAAAAAGAAGGAAAAATGAAAATAAAAATGCACCCAGCAGCCCATACATTTGCCCAAACACACTTTCTAAACACAGATCTTACTGCCCCAACAGCCATATCTGGTGTATACATGATACACTGTGAGAGAGGGTCCCTCGGTCTTCAAAACCACCTCCTCCTCTTTTTGCCTAATTAGCTGAAATCCATCACTATTGGTGAAAAGTACTGTGAGGACAATGGACGCTAAGGTATCTGTGCTGCAGGAATGGGGCACCTTCCAGTAAAGGCGCAAGCACCCCAGGGCCTCTTGCAGGAGGCGCTTCCAGCCTCTCGCTGCCCTTAGCCAGGCCCGCCGCCTGGCCCGCTCCCGGCCAGGACATCAGCGTCATCCTCCAGGCAAGTCTTTCCCAACACCGGCTCCACTGATTTCATCTGCGACGTGGCTTCCCTCACACAGCTGTTGCTGAGGCACAGTTGCTAAAAAGAACTACAAGCACTTAGAAAATATAAGGTGCTTAATCATAGAGTGGCCCATGAAGTCCTTCTTGGGGCTGTAGCGATGGTGACAACATCTATTTTGGTTCGTCTTCAGTGACGATGATGATGATGATGATACTGATAATAATGATACAAAATGGCTCACTCTCGGGACACACCAGCCTTGACTCTCGTTATTAAAAATACAAGGAAGCAAATTCCTTTCTCCAAGCACAACACCCTACATCACCACGTACTGTTAAAATAAAACGAGTTTTATTCATAATCGGGGAAGAAATCAGAGGTGGGCTTTTTCCCTGCGATACTAGGGTTTATTATATTTTATAGAAATAAAGTCTAATACACTAAATTATGAGCATTCGGCTAACTTTTGAGAGTCCAGCTTCTCTCCCATGATGTGTACTTTCATGCTATTTATTATTTAGTATTTTTCTGTCATTTTTTTTCAAATAAATCTCAACAGAAAAAAGAATAGCAGTTTTAAACTTGGTGGATTCCTTCAGCTCAAAAAAAAAAGAAAGTCTAACACAAATCTTATATGGACAATTTGATGGATTTTGACAAATTCATAGACTCACATTACCAACAGCACAATCGTGACATAATATTCTATGCTTCAACAGTTCTCCTGTTTTCTCTTCCATTCAGTCCCCCCGCAGACAACAAACATAAATTAATTCTGTCTGCTCTTGAACTTCATATAATGAAATCTTATGTCTAGAGGTGGTTTTTATTTTCCTCTTTAGCCTTCTGAAATTTTCTGAATTTTCTGCATGAGAATGTACTGCTTTTATACATTTAAAAAAAAAAAAAGGGAGGGAGGGTCATTTTAAAAGACATGTAAACAACCACCACCATAAATAAGCCAGGCTCTTCTTTCACAGAGTTTAAACATGAGCCTTCCTCACCAGGGAGCCTGCAGGGGATCTTCTGTAACTAGGTCACCGGATTTCACTCCATCACGGCAGACCTCTCCAAATGCTCACCAAAGCTACCAACATCTCAGGAGGTTAATTTTGGACAACTGCTGAGCCGAACTCAAAGTCACACATTTATTCAAAAAACATTTCAGGAATGCCTCCAACATTCTTGGCACGGCAGGAGACATCAAAGTTGAGAGGCTGCCTCACCCTCCAGAAGCTAACAGAGAGGGAGAATGAGACACCCGCATAAATAAGAATAGCTCAAGGTACAATGTGATAAATTCTAAAAGTGTTCTCACTCAAAGCAGTGTGGGGTTCTAGGAAAGAAATGGTTATTTCTGGCCACTGGGATGAGGGACGGGGTTTCAGGACAGAGGTAATGTTTCAGCAGGACGAGACAGGAACAAGGGCACGGATCAGGCAGGTCCTGGTCCAGGGCACAGTTCAGCTGGCTGGAGCCCAGGGACAGTAAAGAGTGGCCTGAATTCTGGAGAGAAAGACTGGTGTCAGATGATGGAGAGAACGCTGAAGGCCAGGCTGGGAGTCTGGGTGTACTTCCTCTGGAGCAAGGCGGAGTGCCTCTGTAGGTGGACTGTGTGCACGATGATGTCTCAATTGAAGCCATTCTTCTACATGTAGTAGAAAATTAGATCGATAAACAAAAAGTAAAGAGGCTACAAACATACATCCAAGCTAGTGTAAATAAGCCACACGAGGTTCAGGAGTAAAATTGTTGGAAATGACTGTGAATCCCCCATCAGCAGAAACACATTCCTTCAATGCTGAACATCTAGTGGGGGCAGGGAGGATGCGTCAGGAGGGAAGAGGGCAAAAGTCATGGCTCTAGCTTCTGATTCTTCCCAGTGATCCAATCCAACGTGGCTCCTTCCTGTCCTCTAAGGCCACTGACTTCAGCATCTGTGTCCATTCCTGTAATACCCTCTCTGCAGCCTAAGCCTCCTCAAAAAAGCAGGAATGCTTTTGGTGAGTAAATTCTACCTCTCAATGGAGTGAGAATATCATAAGATAGCAGGTTCACTGGGGTCAGAAGAAAACATACCACATCAACGAAGGAGTGGAGAGAGGGCTTTTCTGCCCCTGAAGCATTGGTTTTGGCGGGACATTAAAATCCTCTGGAGTATTTTTTTTTTAATTGCTGATATTCAGGGCTCTACCCCAGCCCATTCAAATCAAAATGTCTACAGGAGGAACCCAGGCATGGCTATAATGAGCATCTCCCTGGGTGATTTCAGTGTGTGGTCAGGACTGAAAGTCACTGCTGAAAGTTTGGATAAAATGTTCAAAGGAGAGCAAGACAGCAAATAAAAGAAGAACAGGCTGACCATTCAGCTCACGCAGCACAGTAATCCCTAATCACGCACCGGCTCCTCTTCAGGGCCTCTTTCCCTCTGGCTGGGGAGTCCGGGGTGAGCTCTTCATAGCAGGCTGTCAGCTTCCCTTGGGTCTGTCCACAGATGCCACGAGAAGGTCATCGGCGTCATGTAACCAAAGAAGGCGTGTCCACGCATCAAAACACAAGTCAGGGACATCTGGGCAGCAGGAGCCAGCACTGCCCCTTGCAAAGTCCTACCCACCACTGTCACAGGCCAGGGGGAAGGAGGAGTGTGTGTGCATCTCAGTTCCCAGCCTTCAACGCCAGGCAGTGTGCAAGTTTACATAGGGTGGGTACAGGCTTTGCAATTAGGTAAATGCTGACTCTTCCACTTTCTACGTGAACTTAAGCATCTCTCTGATCCTGCATTTCCTTACTGAGAAGTGGAAATTAGAATATATGCCTTGCATGTTGTTTTTCTTCTAAGATTAAGAATGATGAGTGGACATACTCTGGTACATACTGGATGCTCACTAAACGAGAGCAAATACATCATTACCATCACAACTGAGCAAAAAAACCAACCTGAAATGGCACCAAAATTGCACTCCATGACCTCACCGTGAACTGAAGACAAAAATGAGAAATATATGAGGTAGACAACCACTTTCATCTCATAGACCAGGAAGAAGTATTATTTACACTTTCAGTGCTAACTGAAAAGTAGTCTGTTTAAACCTAGATGTTCATTTATCGCCCTCAGTCGTACCTGACAGAGAATACCAGGTCGCCTGGACTCCAGCAGGCATTGGGACTTGCCTTTCCTCTGTTCAGCCCTTGTCCCACAAAAGAATGCAAAGCTGAAAGGTCTCTGGAGCTGATATGACCATCAGCCTTACTGTGCAGGTAAGAGAGGAAACCAAGGCTGGCTGGGGACACACAGCACGTGGGGAGCAAGACCGTCCTCAACAAGGCGGTCAATTTCAATTTTAATTAAACTTCGAGGCCACTGACGGTCAGAATAGAACTATAAAAACACCCGAGTTAATAAGTCTACCAACACGTCTCCGCATAAGACAGGCAGTTTGGAAATTAAACATCTTACTCTATGTGTGCCAGGGACAATGCTAGAGGCAGGTCTAAAACCCAGGTCTGGGGGATTCCAAGGAGGGGGATGGAGATGGGGTCAAATGCGCAGGCTCCACCACCACCTGCACAACTAATGCCTCCACTTCTCTGAGCCACAGGTTCCCTCTCTGTAATAAGATGATACTCCCTGACTTCCTTAAGGATCACTGGAGAATTAGTGGATGGTGACCATGGAAACCACTTATAAACAAATTTATGGTAGATACATGTGAGGGATTTGTGCCAGTCTGACCTGGAGATACCTACATGTTGCCTCCCAGTACAAAAGCATAAAAATCCATTAAAATAAGATTTGTACCCATTACCCATTTGGGTCAAATACCAAATAGTTGGCTATTAAAATCAATATTAAGCCAAAGCTGAGGCTAAAATCTATTAGCATCATCATCTGAACTTCCTTTACACAAGAATAAATACGAAATTGCTCTGTGTTGAAGAGAATTTATCAATGATTTGTTGTGCATGATTTTGGAAGTTTTCCTGATCATAAAATGTTGAGGGGATAAAGCTGGCAATCTACTTTTATCTTTAAAAAATTAATTCTTAAATAGGACTTTTCTGGAAAGATTCATGGCCTTAAGTAAAATTAAATACTAAAGCTTAAAAACAGTCTCTAATAGTCATTTTTTTAAATGATAAGTGCATTCATCAACCAATCCTATAATGATTAGAATTATGATATAATTTAATCTCACGATAATGCCTCTATTATAATTTATATTTTTATAAACACTTATTAGCTAAGAAAGGATATGATGTTCTTCCCAAAGTTATCTAGCTAATGTACTCTATTAATTAGTATTTAACTAATCTAAAACTAGTGTTTACTATCAATTTATTTCCTTCGTTGTTTAACTATTTTAAAGTTCTTAATAATTGTTTGACCCATAAATTTAATAGCGTTCACAGTCATCATTAAATACTGTTGCAATTTGCTCTTATAGATACCTTTTTATTTCAATTGATTTGTAGAATTTCAGGGTATAAATAACTTTTAGAAGACTTTTCACCACAAATTACACGTAAAAGTTTCTCCTACATTTGAAGGTTATTTAATCTGGAAATTAACTTAATTGCCTAGGTATTAACTGGAAAGTAATATCTGGTTATGAACAACAAATCTGAAATACATGTTTGTTCATATTACGAATGGTTTTATGCTGATATGACAGTAACCTGTGTGATGTTAGCACTCGGTCACTTCCTGCACAAACTCAGAGATGCCCAAAATGTTAATGATGTGGGCATCTGGCTCTCTTACCATTCCAAGGGCTGAAGCAGAGATCTACGCCAACGAGCATCTTTACACCAAATAAAGCAAAAACCAAAGTCAATGTATCCTTAAAGGCAACTGAGTTGCCTAATTCTAAGATGGCACTTCTAGGTTTTTAGTGTTTTAATGTGGAAACACAACATGGAGCAAAAACTAGAGTTTTCAATATGTATGTATGGAAAGCCTGCCACGAATCAGATATACACTAAGTAAGATACCTAGAACTCCCGACTCAGCACAGGAGACAAATACGTACACAACTAACCATCACACGTTCACAGAGGTCTGGCACGGAGTCTGTGTTGGAGGGGGTGGCGTGTTAAGATAGCACATCCAGAACCTATGAACTAGCTCAGAGAAACAGGGATGCTCTGCAACAAAGTGTCGAGTGGCAGGGACAGGAACAGTCACAAATTTCATGGCTCTCCGCAGCTGGTCTGCATCTCAGTTCTGTGACTACTACCTCTGTGGCCTGCGAGAACAACATAAAACATCTGAGCCTCAGTTTCCTCATCTGTTGAGTAGGCATTGCAAAGACTGTATAAGCTGTCTATGGCAGCATCGAGCACAGGCCCCTGCTGTGGATACAGCATTCTGTATTCTCCTTGCTCAGTGCTCATTCACATGCTCAGTACACGAGTTCAGCCAAATGGTTCTAAAAAATGGTTCTTAATCTTGTTGCTGAAGCAAACAAGATGCTTTTCACAGCTCCGTCAAGGCGGAAGGTACCTTCCCAAGAAGCCATGACAGGAACAACACTGAAGTAAGCCCCTCAAAGATTTTATAACCTCCCTAGTATGAAGTGGGGCTGAGTCGGGATGTGAGGGTTTAACTGTGTTTGTCGAGCACGACCCAGAAGAGAGAGAGACACTGCTCCGTCTGGTGAGTGTGGCTGAGAAAGAGAAGCCTCCCTGGATCTAAATATTTAGGTATCAATTTCTCTTAGAAGTCCTGCTGGGAGGTTACACTCCAGGAAGGTGATGATCCTTCAGTAACGGTTGTCCTGGGCAGTTTTTGGTCATTCATCTACACAGGCCACATCTTCCACCTGAGCAGAGGTGCGGAAGGGATTCTATCCACTGTGCCTGGTGGGCATAAGCTTGCTGGGGCCCCAGAGAGGAAGATGCCTGCAAAGCAGCGAATATTCATTCTCCTTGAGATCCTCCAAATGCTTGACTCTGATTCTTCCTTCACCACGTGGTGCTTCTCACAACCAATCCCATCCCCACAGCATCCAAGGGAGAGCACAGACACCGGCAAGACAATGCAAAGCTCCCGCTCCCAGGCATGTATGAAAACCGCACTGGGTTTATCCTGGGCTGCTTCGCGCATCTGCCTGATGGCAGTTTCCTCCCCGTCCCACGACTGAAGCCTTGAGTCACTGGTTTACAAAAAGGGGGTGGGAGGTTCCAGACCTAATATGCTGAGGACCACATACAACTGTGCTGACCACACAACAGATTGAGGCTCTGTCTCATAACCGGCCAACACTCTCAAATCACCAGAAGTAACACTTACTGGAGTGGTACAACCTTTCTGAGCTCATCTTGCCCTTATAAGGGCGGCTTCATCTGTCCTGGCTCTCACCTTCTCCTGTGGTTTTGGAACACATCATGTGTGGAGTTTAACTTCTGAAGAAAAGGTGGGCAGATCCAGTTCTAGTTTAATGTCTAGGCTCTTAAATTCTTCAGACATTTACTGAGCAGAAATCAGGTGGGCAGTGCAGTGGCTCCTGGAAGTACGAAGGGGAATCAAGATAGAACCGTTGACTCGTGGAGCACAATGAGTTGCCTTGTAGGCACTAAGCAAAGCTTAACTGTTCAACACTGCAATACATAAATATTATAAATGCTAATTTTAATGTTAAACGTACAGGATATATTTAACAATGGAGGACTGGTTTAAAAAGCAAGCCTCAGCACAGCAGTCTGCAGTGTACACAGGTACACACACACACATACACACAGGATAGAACATTATTCACTATAATGTATTTTCGGGTAATAGGATTACAGGCAATCTACATTTTGTTCCTTATACTTTCCTATGTTTTCCAAATGTTCTACAGTGAATGTTAATTACTTGTATATTCAAAAGAAGCACCAATATAATGTTGAAAATAAAGGACACTAATAGCTCAGAATTCTGAGCTCCTGAAGAGCTTCTGTATTCAACCTAGATATTTGACACCTCAGCCCCCTCACTCAGATATGTGTGTGTATGTATGTATGCATATAAGCACACATTTATGGTTAATACCAACTAACCTAAAATACTGGATCCTTTGTAAGATCCTGATTGGGATGGGAGATGGGGTGCAGGGAAGACTGGCCAAGTTCCAAGAGACAGGTGGTCATCTTTCAGAGCAGCTAAAACTAGAGTACATCGGAGTGGCTGCTCACCAGAAAAGCTATTCAAACATAGAAGATGCATGAGACAGAGAAAACCAACAGTGGTTTCCAGTATGAGTACTAAATTGAAAAGGCAGAAGGGCAGAGCTCCCAAGCGCAGGCATTACCTTATAAAGTAGCTGCTTCTCCCAGGGGCAATTCTATGTGCCTGTTCCTGGGTGACAACCAGCAATGATTAAATCATTTATGTACTAATGATTCATGATTAAGCTTTACGCCTCTAGAGAGCCCAGGAAGTTATACACACAAATCTTTGCAAATGTTTATCTGATTGTTAAGAGCAAGAAGAAAGAAACTGCTATTAAAAACATACACATTTAATGAAAAAGAACATATATAGGTATAACTGAATCACTATGCTGTACCCCAGAAACTAATACAACACTGTAAATCACCTATACTTCAATAAAGAAATAATTTTTAAACTTCTTTTTAAAAAACATATACATTTGGAAAAGTAACCAAACCAGAAACACTGGTGCAAGGTCAGTGAGCGCTGACCACGTCAAGCTCAGAAATACTAAATGAGCACCTACTATACTCGAGGCACCACAGGTGTTTGTACCACAGTAATAAGTAAAACAGGTACAGTTCCTGCCTTCACAGAGCGTAAGTTCAGAAGAATTAGGAGCAAGCAATAAAACCAAGAAGTGGATATGGATCCTGGTACTATATAATACAACACTGCAGCCCCAATAAACTTGACTGGGCACATCAAAGTATCAAAGCTATCAACTGGGTGTTAATGGGTTGGGGTGGGAGACAGAGATTTGTTCCTGATTAAATAAATTGGATAAATTCATACTAAGAGCTCTGAGACGTCCTATAGCAAAGAAATATATCTAAATATGCATAAGCTGGCATTGCCCAAATATGTTTGACCACAAAATTCCCCTTTTCTTGGAATACCGATCAACAGATCAAAGAAAGCTAACACTGAGTGGAACTCAGCTTGCAAAATGCACAATAATGGCTGTGCCATCAAAACTGAATTACCAGGTGAGTTCTTTTTTTTAAAAAGACAGGGAAGTTTATTATACTTTCTATAAAAATTAACAAATTTTTAAAAGATGACTCTTGAAGGTATGAAACTTAAGTTATTTGGAATTCTTCATTCCCCAAAATCTAAGGGGAAAAAAGAGACATTGGTATATTTTCCAACTTGCTAGAGAATTATGGAGCTGGAAAGCCAGCCCCTCAAAACCCCAAATTTCCGGAGTCCCATCTCATCCAATGTGGCTGTGGGCTACAAACAGAGGAGCCACTGAAACGTGGGCAGTTGGCAGAAGAGGGCACAGTGAGTAATCAGCGTGTGACCAGCTGCTAGAGACTGACACAGAGTCACAGGTGCTCACAAAAAAGTGCACGCCATGCTCTCCTAATCTATTTCAGGGAGGAGGAGTGGTTACAGATCACTGAGAAGAAGCAGGGCACTAGATAATGCCTAAACCCCTTTTCTGCTTTAAGTATCTTTCCTGTTAAATATGTTAGGCGATTTATTGACAGGAGCAATGGGTTAAGGAGGTTGACGTATAAAAGGTCAAGTGTTCTGGGTAGAAAGGAGATTTAGATTCCAATCTGCCCTCGGTCATTATCTAGCCAGAATCAAAATTTCCTCTAATCACCCTACTCGACCGTTTACCATCATTCACACTCCTTCATATCCCGTCATGGTATAAGGCAAAAAGGTCAAATCACAGGGTCAAAGAATTTTCTCACTAACTGATGTTGGGACACTAGATGGCCATTTGGATAAAGATAAAATTACATCCATTCATCACATCATCTACAAGAATAAACTGCAAATGAATCAGAGATCTAGATATAAAAAATGAAACCATACAGGTATGGAAGGTAGCATGAGGGACTATGGTGTCAGGCAATGCTTTCTAACTATGATCAAAGAAGAGAAGCAATAAAAGAATAGATTGTTAAATGTGTCTACATAAAAATAAATGTTGCCTTTTATCATGACAAAGAAAGAAAAGCACTGTAAACAAAGTCAAAAATCAAATACATTGGGAGAAAATATTTATAATATATTTCATAAATTAAAGGCTAATTTACAGGGGTTTTTTTTAGGGAAAAAAGACCAAAATTCAAATGGAAAAAAATGAGCAAAAGATATGGACAGAATATTCAAGTTTATAAAATTAACAAATATGGTCTTTAAGCACATGAAAAGATACTCAATTCCATTCGTAAGAAGATATACACAAATTGAAACTACACTGAGATATCATTTCTCACCCATCACATTGGCAGCAATCCAAAAACTTAGCAGTACACTCAAAGGTTGAGGATGCTGGCGTGACACCCCATGGAGAGGAATATGGCCCTACCTACCTAACAAAACATTTGCCTTTGACCCTGCATTCCCACTTCTAAGAATACAGCCTGAAGATACACCTCCAACAATATGAAAATAAATGTGCATAATATTATTCATTGCAGTAAACTACTCAACTATCCAGTATAGGAGATCAGTTGTATAAAAGAGACAGACAGACAGAGAGGAAGAAAAAAGGAAAGAAGGGAAGGCAGAAAGATGGAAAACAGGAAGGAAGGAAAGAGAGAGATGGAGAAAGAGAGAGAAAGACAGAAGGAAGGAATGAAGGAAAGAAGGATGTTCTAAAGAAAGAAAGAGGGAGGAAGAGAGAAAGAAAGCTCAGAAAGCAAAGTACAGAAGAATATATATGTGTGTGTGTGTATATATATATACATATATATATATAGTATGTTACCTTTTGTTTAAGAAAAAAAGAAATGTGAGAGACACAGGAAGGATAATCAAGAAAACAGTGAAACACAACACTGTAAATCAACTATACGTCAATTAAGAAAAAAAAAGTGAGGTTGGCTGCGGGAGAGGATCACAAGCAAACCTTGAACTCCTTTTAGAAGGTCTGTTTTGGGGAGTGTATGATAATAATAACAATAATTACCATCATCATTATTATTTGCCTATACATATATGTATACACATCCATATAGTACAAGCATGTGTATATGAAGCTGTTTTATATATACACACACATGCCTATGTACGTTTATGTGTAAAATTTCTTGGTTCTGGCCATTGAAAGAGCCTATGATCAAAGGCACCACGGGAGCCATGAGCACACCTAGCACTCAAATACTGGTCCTTAATACCATCCTCCACTAAAAAGAACCAGGACATATTGAAGAAATGATTGATTTCAGGCTCAGGCAGAAAAGATACAAGATCAAACTAGGCCATCTTTTTATCCCAGGAGATAAGTAAGTACTAACAACAACAAAGGTGGGGATATATCACAAGGACCCAGAATTTTTGCTTAAAGGGACTCCCACTGGAATAATCTGGGACAATCTGAGCATCAAAGTAATTGCATAGCACTAGGAATTATGCAAGATTGAAATAGAAATCTGGAGTTCATACACTTGAAACAGAGAGCAAGCGAGAGCGAGAGAGAAAGAGACAAGGAGTCTTAAAGTAGAACACAGTGCTGAATAAAAAATAAACATGAAGGAAGCACTAAAGATGCAAAACCATCATAGTAAAGAGTGGTTTAGACAAGAATTTCGAGGAAATTTTTGATGAGGAACAAGAATGAAATATCTCCTCATGGATGCTTAATAATTGCAAGGGGAAAATGGTAACCATATGGTGGAGAAATTGAACACCACCTTGACCAGGTGGTCAAAATCAACATCGCGAGCCTCCAGCTATGACTCCTGAGGAGGACACATCACCTATGCAGGATTCTGGGGGGCGTGTATAACTGAATCTAAACATGAAGAAACAACTGACAAACACAAAATGAGGACTATTACATTTCTTAAAAGGGAGCACTGTATTCTTCAAAAATGGCAATGCCATAAAAAAAGAAGAAAGGCTGTAGGAATGCACCAGATCAAAAGAGACTAAAGAAACATGACAATTAAATGCACTAGCTGATCCTAGGCTGGATTCTCCACTAGAGGGGGAAAATGCTGTCAAAAGTCTAAGTGGGCAAATTGACAAAACAGGAGTACAAACAGTAGATTAAAGAATTAAGTGTACTGAAGTTGAGAACTATAATGTGAATATGAAGAGATGATCCTTATCATTAGAAAATATACACTGTACTTAAGGGTAGGGAGCCATGATGTATAGTGGCATGTGCGACTTCCTCTCAAATATTATAGAAAAAATATTGTAGGGAAAAAAATATATGTATGTATGTGTGTGTGTGTGTGTGTGTGTGTGTAAGAAGATAGAATGAGGGGGGAGAATGCAAACGGGATAAAATGTCAACAACAGATGCATCTGGTAAGAGCATATGAGTATTCTACCATATGACCCAGCAATTCTACTCCTGGGTATATATCTGAAGAAAATAAAAACACTGATTTGAAAAGATATATGCGCCCCAATGTTCGTAGCAGCATTACTTACAATAGCCAAGATATGGAAACAACTTAAGTGTCCATCAACAGATGACTGGAAAAAGAAGATGTGGTGTATATACACAATGGAATAGTACTCGGCCATAAAAAAGAATGAAATTTTGCCATTTGCTACAACATGGATGGATCTGGAGGATATTATGCTTAATGGAATAAAAGAGACAGAGAAAGCCAAATACTGTACAATATCACTTATATGTGGAATCTAAAAAATAAAACAAACCAGTCAATGTAATAAAAAAGAAACAGATTCACAGATACAGAGAACAAACTAGTGATTACCAGTAGAAAGAGGGAAGGGGGAAGAAACAACATAGGGGTAAAGGGTTGCAATGTACAAACTACTATATATAAAATGCTACAAGGATATATTATATAGTACAGAGAAAAAAGCCAACATTTAATAATAACTATAAATGGAGTACAACCTTTAAAAATCGTGGATCATAATGTTGTAGATCTGAAACTTACATAATATTGTACATCAACTCTACCTCAATAAAAAATTTTTTTTTAATTTTAAAGCATATAAGTATTATTTGGTCTATTCTTATTCTTTTTATGTTTGAAATCACAGTAAAAAATTAAATTAAAAAAACACTAAAAAAGAGAAGAAAAAATACAGCAATTAAGAAATAGCTCTATTTTCTAATAGGATTTGAAACTAATAAATAAATTAAGCCCAAACTACTTTATTCCACATAATACTTATATGAACATATGTTTTATAGCTACCCAGAGAATTTTGTATAATTTAATTTCTTAACATGAAAAAATATAATTTATTCTTTTAAAACTCTTTGGTGTAAACAATACCTGCCACGTCTAAGGCCACAGTGTATATGTAACCAGGGCTACAATTACAAGATTTGTAGGTCAATGCAAGCCTCTGAAATTCCAGTTCACCACATTTGCAATCTGAGTACTATTTCCCTTCTAGAAAGAGCAAGTTTAGAATTGGAAGATGAGCTATACCTAACAATGTAATAGCCAGCATCAATTTTTAAAAATCTATCAGCTGTGGCCTTTGAGGTTAAGTATCACCAAATGCATGGAGGGGTGGGGCAGGGAACACTCTTTTGTCCAAGGATGGATTAGGTCACATGCGCTGTCTTCCACTACACACCTGAACTTCTCAGAAGAAGGAAAAAATGTGAATCATTATCATTGCCAGATAAATTTGGAAAGGAAAAAAAGAGACATGAAGGTTAGACATTATGAGGTCAAGAACCATCAACCAAATAGAACTTGAGGTTTAAGCAGAAACAGGTAAAGTATCTGGGAAGGCAGGAGAACTCTCAGCCCTCTTATTCCAAAACAGGCTCCCTAACTGAAAAAAAGAAAAAAAAAAATATATATATATGAAATTAAAAATTATACTGCAGCTGAATACTAGGTATTGTTCCTTTCCAAAAAGCATTAAAATATAAAGGTCAGTTAGCTTAAATGGCATTTTATTGCACATACTTTAAAAAGAACTTGAACAATTAAAGCAATGAAATATATTCCTTGCAATCGTTTTAAACGTTCTTAGAAGCATAAAAGAAAGCACGTCTCGATTTAAAAAATGTTAACTCCTTCTCATCCTTTGCACATTTATTTCAAGGCCTCACAGAATTTATAAGCCTCTTAGTAGAGTTTCTAGTGTGCTCATGTTGTTTGGGTGAAATTCTTGGCCATCCAGCAGTTTCCCTTGGGTGTCAGGGGTGTGACAGTCCGGAAGTGCGGCCCAGGGAGAGAGACGTTTACCAAAACACCACCAAGACACAGATCGGAGATCAAGACTAGATCAATGGTTCTCCCAAGAGCTTTAAAATTAGAATGAAGGTCAGACATTTTAATTCAGGTGAGCAGCTTAGGGGCAAAGCATTTTTTTTTTAATTCCTCCAGAGATTTTGATAGGTGGCCAAACTTGCAAACCACTGGACTGGAAGATTCAAAACTCCTCTGCAGCAGCTAAGCTCTAGGAAAAACTTCAACCATCTGCTGCTTGACAGCGCCCTTAGACTGACACTGATAGCATCATATTATTTCTCTCAGTTTCCACAAAACTAAAATGGCAAAAGTGACAAACCAGTTTCACCAGTCTATAAGAAGAAAAAGTGATAAATTTTAAGGTACTTCGCATATGAGAATATCAGTTTTTATCAACTTCCTATGTAATACATAAAAGTATTCTTTAACTTTTCAAAGGTATTGCTCTGCTACCTTATAGCCTAGAAACAGGCTAAGGCTCTAAAACTAGCCTCACCTGTTTTTCCGCCATTCAACCAGTACTGGCAACTAGTACCTTGGGTGTGGTACTTGCTCACAGAATCACAGATCCCAGTGTAGGAAGAGCTCTCCAGAAGTCATCTGCACACCCTCCCTCCCCACTTCATGCAGAAAAGAAGTGAATTACCCCATTTCACAGATGGATCAAGTGAGGCTCAGAAAGCTCAAGTGATTTGAGCTTAGTCACACTCAGGCTCCACACTCCACACCAACACGCCTCTGTGATTTCTGAAAGTCAGAGGCTTTCCTGTTGGGTCTTACGTATAGGCTGAATGTAGTTCCTGTTCTGGTTTGTCCAGGTGACGGGAGACAGTCAGAGTCCCCTCTTCAGGTCGTGGTTCACTAACCTCTAGCAAAGAAGGCAGAGACCCCAAAAGCTCTCAACTAAGGCCAGAAAATGAAAGAAAAGCCGTAAGATGTCAATAGAGTAACTTCGAGCAAGAGATTTAGTGCAAGAAGAGAATACCCAATAATTACATTTCAAAGCATGAGCCTGGAAAATGAGATAGGGCAGAGGATGTTAATCACAAACAAATTAATGCAATGGTGTGCAAGGTGTCTGCTTCCTCGAGGCCTCTGAAAGTTACTGAGCTTGATGATTACATGGGTTTACCAGTCATCATTCTACTTAAAGGTCAGAACAATGAATAGATGCCTAGAAATATCTGTCCTTTCCCAAAGCTCCCAGGTACCATGGATTTAATGTTAATGAAAAAAATAGAAGTTGTGGAGATCAACTTGTTTGATACTCATTTTAGAGATGAAAAAATGACAAGGGATAAAGAAATTTACTTGAGATGACAAAATAATTAATAAGCAGGTAGAACCCCCAAGGGATACGTGAAGTCATTTCCCCACTAGAAAAACCCTCACATCATGTCACACTATTTTATGGTATCAGCCAATTTTTTTTTAAAAATGGAAAACTTTGAATAAACATTTCAACAATTACAGTCATATAACAGAAATCTGTTTCCCTAACATAGTAAGATTTCATGGACAAAGGAAAACAGGAAGAGTAGCTTGATATATTTACCATTATTTGATTTTTTTAAAGCAGGGCACACCCAAAAGCAGTTATTTTGACCTACAAGAAATATAGGGGTTGGAGAAAGAAACAGTCTTTCTTTTTTGATTATTACGTTTACTCTGCAGCCATCATTGTTCGGAAGGTATTATCACACAAGCTGGCTCCTAAGAGGAGGTGAACGGCCTGGTGGCTTAAGACATCAATCTCACAGCCCCCATTTTTTGTCAACTCAAGAGTGACAGGTGGCAGTGGGGGAGGGTATAGCTCAGTGGTAGAGCGCGTGCTAGCATGCACGAAGTCCTGGGTTCAATCCCCAGTACTGCCATTAAAAATATATTTTTTAATTTAATATTTAATAATATATATTTGTTATATATATATAAAAAACAAATGAATAAGTAAACCTAATTACTTACCCCTCAAAACAAAAAAAAAAACACTGTCAAAGAAAATTTTAAATCCTCTTAAAAAAGTGACAGGCAACAAAAGGGCAAGGATTACACCAAAAGGATACAGGAATTAACTGGATTGCAAAGACAGATCATAAGAAATTAAGAAAGAAAGGAAGAGAGAAAGAAACCATTTCACAACTCTTTGCCCACTAATTTCTCAAAGAGCCCTCCCAGACCCTGCCTTCTGCAACACCGCCCCGCAGCCCCGGAGGCTTGCTCTCCCTTTCAATGGCCCCATCTCATACAGTGTTTCTCCTGAGATCCAACAGCAAAGGTGGGAGAGGACTGCCAATTTCTTGTGAATCCTGAACATTTCCTTTATGAGTCATGGGAAACTGAAATAACTCGAAGGGGCGGGGGTGACTAGAAAGAAACACAGTTTTAAATCAGTTCCCACTAATTTGTTCTGCTGTGTGTGGTGTAAGTCCTAAACGTCAGAAAAATTAAGTTTCTAGAGTTGACGCAGAAATGGGAGTTTTTTTGTTAGGTTCTGTCGATTGTCACTGTGGCATTTCTTATTAGAATTTTTCTTACTGTCATTTTTGTTTTGTTAAATTAATTATAGTTTGATCGGTGTAGGAGCTATTTTGAATCCATGGGACTTTCCTCACCAGATTGTTTTGGCATTTTAAAGTCACTCGCATTCACGGCCTAAACAATATGGCAAGTATCTCTTTTTCTCTCTCCTTTATACTCAAATTCTAAACAAAGGAACCATCTGTTCTTTCTCTAAAAACATCAGCCCTTGTTTTCATTTTCCCCTTAATAATAATGCCTCAAACTTATAGCATGTCTTTTTCCAACTTGCTTATTAAAGCATTTTGTAGATACTGCCTCATTCATCTTCAGCATCACCTCCGATAAACTGGGGAGAAAGAGGAAATGTTTGCCAATTTTTAGTTAGATAAGTGACTGTTGGAGGTTTCATGAATTTTGCGTATAAGCCTCAGATGGGACCGTGACCATCACCTGCCCAGCCCTGGCTCTTCCATAGCTACAACGGAGGCCCAGAAAGGAGAAGTCACTTTGTGATCTATTTGTGTACTCGGTCCTCTACCCTTGACTGTAAATAGCCAAGGTAAGAACTGTGTCTCACACATTTTTGTATCTCAGGTAACTGATGTGTAAAACGTGCTCATTTAAATTTTTGTTGAATAAATGAAAATTTTGAGGGTAGTTCTGCAGGTGGTTGCGGCAGAGCAGAGGTCAGAGCTCAGCTCAGCCGCCCTCTTACTTAGTGTTATTTTTAATAATAACATATAGACCTAGATGCAAGAAGAATCAAATAGAGACATCACCAAATAGGGGTTGGTGGGGCAGGGGCATAAGACACAGGTCTGTGTCTAGACGTAAGAAATGGGTTGAACAAATCCAGGACACATCAAGTTTGGCTGCTGGCAATGCTCTAACATAACCTGTGTTCAGGCTGACTCTCCAAACGCTGTGCATTCCTTCTGTGCTCCACATACTTGGGGCTTTGGCGGAACTATTCCTTAAACATGACCCAACTGGAAGAAATGATGTGTCAGTGCCAAAGGACAGCAGGTCTCCGTAACACCCCCAAGCCCAGTGAGAGAGCATCATCCATCCTGAGATGTCCCCTCATCCCTCATGTAACCCGAGAGCACTCAGTCTTGGCGTCACGAAATCCACCAGCCCAGAGTTTTCCAATGAGCAGAGAGGTCACTGAAATAAAATCCTTTTTTCCATGTGCCTTGCTGGAAATCAGCAACTCATTTGGCACATTTTTCTTATTTTCAGAACGCCCTATTCCCCACTGCTACTCCTTGAAGCTAAAGAAAAATAGTTTCGAACAAAGCAAGTAAAATGTGGGATTCTCTCATCCGAATTGCTTCTATACTAGTAGTTCTATGAAATCAACAACTCCCTAAAGAGTCCTCAAAAGCAGATTGTCTATAGAAAGCTGGAGGTCCAAGGAGAGGAGGAAAAATACTTCTTTTTACGTAAAACAAAAAAGAAAAACCACAGAGCCAAAGAGAAATCAAGTCAATTATAATGTGGTCTCACAAAGTGAATTCGTTTGAGACATCAACAGGAAACAAATGAGTGACAAAATACAAACAAATCAACATAAAAGAACCTCCAAATAACTCGGATGATTTTTTTTCTCAACGGGAGATGTGGATACGCGTGGTGGGGGGCGCAGGGGGGAGGGGAGAAAGACACGGGAATACGGACGGAGCCACTTCGGCCCCTAACATACTTCGTGTGAACGGGCCCAGAGGCTGCTGGAGGTGTCCAGATTGTCCAGCGCACAGTGGGAAGCATTTACATCAAGCCACGCAGTATCAGCAGGAGAAAAAGGCAGCGAGTACTCCGGGGCGGGCAGCTGCAGAGAGGGCCCCTGCACGGAGCAGACACAGCAGGCTGAATGCACGCTCTATCAATAGTCCTGCCCTTGCGCACCACGCTGGGCTCCTAGGGGCCTTCGGGGTCAAGGCTATCTCCAGAACCATTCATCATTCCTGCAGCCACCATCCGTTCACCCTCTCTCAACACATTCTGACAGGTCTGCCCTTTACATACACACGGACCTTCCTGCTCTCCGGCTACCTCCAAAAACATCGACTTGGATTTTGCATACATCCCCCATAATCCAGTATTCAAGGGTTTAACATTTAAAAGTGAAAGGGTCCTATACTAAGGCACAATTAAAAACATCCTCAAGACATTACTTAACTGGCCTTCACCTCCAAACCTAGCTTTTTCAGAGGATCATTTGGAAGCTGGCCATTGGGGAGGTCAGTTAAGCGTTCATCTGATATCTGAGTAGCTGTTTGTCGCGTCTGCAAGAACAGAGAAGACCTGTCCTTGGAACTCTCACAGCCCTTGACAATCTTCTCCTGCCAAAACCACGTCTGAGAAGGCAGATGCTTCCTCTCACGTAAGCAGCCCTACTGGCTAACTAGTCAATATGATTTGATAGTAATGATTGGTACTTCTTCAAATAAAAGTTTTGGGTGGGGATACAGCTCAGTGGTAGAGCGCATGCTTGGTGTGCACGAGGTCCTGGGTTCCATCGCCAGTGCCTCTGTTAAGGGGGAAAAAAACAATTCAAATAAAAGTTTCTATCAAAGAGTGTTGCTGGCTTAACACTCTAAGTACTCAGTTAAAGGTGGATGATTGAGGCCAATGCTCTCAACCACTCTGGACATCAGTTTCCTTTTCTACAAAATAAAGCAGTCCAATTCAATAAGCTTTAGGCTTCCTTCTGACTCAGACACCCTGCGCCTAATTATTTAGTTCCTACTGCCAAGTGGGCTGCCCTCTGCCTCTTAGTTTGGTCATCTCCATCCTCTCTCTCTCTGACACACACACACACACACACACACACACACTCTCTCTCTCTCTCTCTCTCTCTCTCTCTCTCTCTCTCACCCCAATATCCCTCCTATCCAAGCCACAACCTTGTTATTTAGACAAGCTTCAAGCAATTCCTACCCACATTCTCCATCACTGCTTCTCTGCTCAAGATTTGGTACCAAGAGGAATTTTTAACTAGTTTATGAGCAAAAAAATAGGACATATGGCCACCATTCACACACAGACCTCACCTTGAGATGAGATCCTCTGTGGGCTCCAGCAGTCTCTTCAGCCCCCCACAGAGAGGCAGTCACCTCCAGCTGGCCAATCCAATCTCCGTCTCTTACTCTCTGACACCTTGAACAAGTCATGTTATCTCTCCGGGCCTCAGTTTCCCTAACTGTAAAGTGAGGCATTCAAGATACAATAAATACCAAAATATCTACCAATTCTGTTATCCTACTCTAGAGGTCTGAAATGTCATTAGACATCAAAGCAGACACCCTCCAAAGTCCTCCCTCTGGTACTGGTGTCTACCTACAGGCCCCCAGATAGATGGAGGTGACTGTTTGCATGATCTTGCACAATAAGTAATATTAGCTCATGGATGGGGGCAAATACTTCTAATTTGTGTTTGTTTATTTGTTTATTTCCAGGCTAAAGAAGTTGTAGGCACCACCTGCCAAGCGCCTTTGGAGATTCCATAATGACTTTTTTTTTTTTTAAACAATGGGCCAGAAGTTCAGAAACTAAAAAGGTGAAATTTGTAACCACACAGTAAAAATACGGAGACTGAAATATTGAGAAAATGATTTAGGGTAAAGAATGCCACATGCCTCTTGAAAAAATTTTTTTAATTTGTATACAATGCTATTAAGAAGGAACCATAAAATAAAAATAAACGTGAGCGCAGAAAGGACTGATTTGCCTAGGACCCCCTTCAGCCAGGTCATCAGCACGGACAGCAGAGCCCGTGGTATACTCGTGTTTCTATTTGTTGCCCTCAGCTGACATGGTTGGTCGTTTGTTTTGTTTTAAATAAAATGGGGAAGCAACAAATATATTAAATCCATCTGCAAAAAACCCCTATTTGCATGTGGAAAACAAATAAGTGGGTGCCTGAATGGGTGATTAGGCATGCAATTGCCCATCTGCACCCAGGGCCCCAGCCTCCCTGCAGGTGCGCCAGACACAGGAGCAGAGACTCGGAAAGGAGGGTCCTCCGCCAGGGAGGGTGATAGCCAGGAGGGAAACCAGTATCGTCACAGCTGGCCTTGTCCTGAGCTGCCCCCTGGCACTAGCCCAGCTCTGCATCCACTGCCCCTGTATCTTGAAGCTGAGAACCAGAAATAACTTTTGTCTTAGATTTCTGTGGATTCTTTAAATTACAAAGGCAAGTTTTCTGCTGAGTACCTTCACTGTGTGCTTAACAAACATTTGTTCTTGCAGCTATTTTGATGACAATGGGTGACCTTTTCTGCGCTCTCCCCCAACAGCCACTCCACTCCAGCCACACTGGGCTCCTCACTTGTCTGGAATGTGTCAGGCATGCATGGTTCAGCCTCAGGGCCTTTGGAGTTGCTTTCTTTCTGTCTGAAACACCCTTCCTCCCTTCGTCTCCACCTTACTGCTGCCTCATTGCATTCAGCTCCCTGCTCCTGGGTACTCTTATCAGTAAGACCTTCTCGGACCAATGAATTTTAAATCTTGGTCCTCCCCTCCGCCATACCTCAGTACCTTAACCTGCTTTAATTTTCTTCTGAAAAGAGATCACAACCTAAATATTGTATTATTTACTCACTGATTTGTGTGTTGTCTGCCTCCAACAAATAGGTTTGTCTGATTTTGTTCACAGTTCTATTCCCTGCACCTGGAATAGTGTTGAGCACATAGTAGGTGCTTAATACACAGTTGTTATGCTAATGAGTCATCATCATTATTTGCAAACCACTTCACTGGGCTCCACAGGTCCTCTTTGTAGAATAAGACAGGACTTATGCTCTTAAGAAGCTTCTATGAACTGAACTAGTAGAGAAGGAAGACTGGAAATCTGCTTACATAGCAAAGTGGCCTGAATGCTCTACTGGAGGTATAAACAAAGCACTCTGATAGTACAGAAAAAGTAAACTATTGACATTGGACAGAGGAGTCGGCGGGGAGCAGATTGAAGGAGGCCAATAGAACAGAATTCTCTGCAACTATCAGGAAAAGAAGCACAAAAATCATCCTCAAAAATACATGCAGTACAAGCATGTACTGAGCCATCCTCAATTAGCCTCCTTCCTTCATCAATCATGCTAAGTGAAACAAAAGATGGCCCGAAATTAAGTCAGCATTTCTGTGTGCCAAGACCATGGAGAACGGAAGAATCGCTTTCCTCCACAAAGCCTTCTCTTTAAAATGGAAATTATTTAATTTGCACACGAACTGTGTCTTCAGAAAATTCCAGGCTCTCAGGACAGAGAGAATCTTACAGGGCATCCCATCCATCTTCTGATGGTGAGGACCCATCAGTACCAGCCTCCACCTGATACTCCCAGTGATGGGGAACTACTAACCCCAGAAAAGGCCCATGGCACTGTGGTCTGCTCTTTTAATATTAAAAAGTTCTTCCTCACACTGTTCTTCTGTTGCTTCCACCCACTGCTCCCAGAACTTCTTGTGGGGTCACCAAGAGCGAGTTCGTGTCCTCTTCCATGGCAGAGTCCTGCTCTGCTCCCTCCTCCATCCCCCTTCTCTGTTCTTCACACTAACCACTTCCAGTTCCTTCTTTCACCCCTCAGAGGCTCTGGTTTCTGGTGTCATCAGCCATCCTAAACTTCCCCCCTTCCCTTCCCTCCTCCCTCTCTCTCTCACACTGTTCCAGGCCCTTTTATGGAGCTGACCTAGTGTTCAAGAAATTTAGCATTCTGCAGAGGGCTGAGCATTTGGTCTAGGGTAGGGGAGAGGGGGACAGAGGATCCTAAGGAACTTGGGTTAACCCTGGGAGCCCTGACCCAGGGGGACCCTGGCAGAGTAACCGAACTTTCTGACCTTGTCCTCCGAATGCCATCTTTGACACCGATTAGAATCATGCAGACATTATAATTCTTTGGAAGCAAAGAAGGTGAAGAATCTTTCTTGACCCTACACCACCCCAAGGACACACAGAATCTGGGGGGTCTTGAGTCTCCAATAAACCATGGCCCCTCTCATCCTGTTGATCCCAGCTTCTCAACTCCCATGGGCAGCCTGCGTGAATACAAGATGAGATTGAATAGGTGGTTTTCAAGCATCTCTAGACCTGAGAACTGGGTTCTCGCCACTACTCACCTGTGTGACTTTGGGCAAGACACTTGAAGTCCACAAATCAAAGCATCTCAGAAGGTAAAACAACAAGAGATTTCTAAATCATCCAGTCCAAAAATTGCACAGGGACTTCTTGTATACCTCTACCCTCCCTCCCCTTGCCACAGCCACAGCAGATACTGCTAAAGTATCACAAAACTCCTTCCTTCTCAGTCAGATGCAGCTTCAGGACCCTTCTCAATACCGCTCCTCAAGGAGCCACTACCAATCCACCATGTGGCCACAGGAAACAAAATCCAAACTCCTCATTCTTTAGATGAGGAAAACTGAAGCTCAGAGACTGTCACGACCTCCCCAGGTCTCATTGTTAGAAGCAGAACCAGAACTACAAAGGCCCCTTCCCCCACATCCCGAGTCCCTTCGCCTTTTCTGATACTCTGTCAGCGTTCCTTACAAGGGGAGTGGGGAGCTTGCTGTATTAAGTTCTCTAAGGATTGCAGATAAAGGGTTTCTAAGTAAGAGGCAGAAGCTTCAGGGAAGGCCTGGAGGAAAAGGCGCATTCAAGCTGGCCTGAAGAAGTCTGCTCTCTGTGGGAACCAGTGTGCTAGGTCTGCCTTTAGCAGAAGAAAATTCAGCACTGGGGAAGCATTTCCTGGAGCAGGAGGAGAATAAGCAAAGGAAGAGTGAGGCCCGTGGTGTGCAGAGAGGAGCCCGTGGGCTCTTGAGCAGAGCAGGGGCCGAAAGCCAGGGAGAGCAGTGGGGCGAGGATGATGACAAGACAAGACTACAAGAGTCAACCAAGAGACTCTGCGGTGTTTTAAAAGCTGACTTTTTTAATTGACTTGAAGGCCTTACGATTCACAAATGGGAAGAGGATAAGAAAGGAGTGAAGAGAAAGAAAAGAATTTATCTCCATTCTCAATGGGGGGAGAAAAAAAGCCTTGGTCTAAACTGTATTACAGGAACACTTTCATTATGTAAAAGCCTATTCTGTTTTCATGTCATTCTTAGATTACATCATGGGATGGCTGCAGCCGTCTCGTACCATATTATAAATAAATCACCAGCTTAATCATAGAATGAGCCAGGGCCCTAGATTTACAAGGAAAATATTAGATCATTTTTAATAACTGATATAACTCAAGCCAGTCACCACTGAAGCAGGGGGAGGTGATGTCATCCTAAAGGAGTCCAAAGAGGAACCAGGGAGGGTCGGGCCTGGGCAGCCCCAGAGCAGCTTCCATTTACAAATGAAGAGGTGGCTGATGGCGGCCAGGTGGGGCTCAGCCTCTGGACCAGACAGACTCGTCAATGAAAACCAACACTCACTTTCCAATAGACCTTCCTCATGAAACACAGGGTATGAATATTGTGTTCCCAGAACGACTGTTTATAATACCAGAAAACATCACCATATTATGATGTCTGTGTTTATTTCCTGGGAGCCATCGAGCAAAATTATAAATGTTAAGGCTTCTACTTATTCAGGAAAAGATGAAATCAGGGGTGACAGAGGCAAATGCTGCAAGGCTGGTCCAAGCTGAGGGGACAGTGCAAAGTGGGGACATTGAGATAACGGCCCGACAAAGACAAGAACCGAGGGTGGTTTCTAGCAGCTACAGACTGTTAAGGAGGTTGGAAACCAACGTTTAATTGGCACCAACTCTGCACTAAGTACCACACGCAACTGGCACTTTATATTATGCTGCTTTGTGAGCACAAAAGAGTCTCTGAGGTAGGCGCTCCTTGCACCATTTTTTTCAGATATGGAAACCAGTTTTAAAAATGATTCAGTGACTTAAGACAGATTCGCAGCTAATATATGAGTCTTCCTACTCCGAATTCCGCTTGACCTCATTGCCTTCACCCAATGAAAAGTTATTTCCTACTATGGACTTCTAATAGAAGTTAAATAATGGATAAGAAACACTTTAAAAGCACCAAAAGTATTTAAAAAAGAAAAAAATAACGGAAAGCCAAAAGGGGCCAAGGAGGGGAGTAGGATTAACACTCTGGCCGGTGACAGTCTCAGTGACCACAGCTGGCTTTCCTTATTTTGTCTGCAGGGCTCCTAATGAGCTTGACCATCATTTTAAGTCTCCCATTTCCATTAATTTTTTAAGACTGTGAAGGTGGGCTCTAAGGGAACCTGTCATCTTCTATAAAATGTACTGCCGAGCTTGGTTTTAGAAAAAGACTATTTTGGTGGGGGGAGGAGACGGATGCTCTGGAAAAGGGCTTTCTGCCAGACAGAAAGTATTGGCTGAGGTTCTCTGTCTGATCCTGTCAGTCTCACAGTAATGTTGTGTATCGGCTCACTGTTCTTAATACAAATGTTATTCATAACTGCAGAGACACACTGTCTGAGCCAAGCCATACTGATTTATGCAACTTTTCAGGACACAGCATGACTCAACAGGAGATGGAGACCCTGAAATTTAACTAAAGGGACAACATCAAGGCTCCAGGCTCCAAATTTTGACCTATTTTCCCCAATCTCTTTCTGGAACAGGATAGAGGTTGCAAACAGCAGAGAAAACATGCCTACAAGTTGTGTGGACTGATTCATAGACAAAGACTATGCAGAGAAGTGGAGGGAAAAGTGCTGGGTCAGAGCCAAAGGTGCCTTAGATGTCCCTCCACAGCCAGCCCTGCCTCTGTGGCCCTAGAAGACTGTCCCTTCTCTGAGTCTTGGTGTCTTATCTGCACAGCAAAGAGCTCAAGCAAGAACATTCAAACATTTCCACCAAAGCAGTCCTAACTGCTAAAAAGGGTAAAAATTTAGAGGTATAGGAGCCCAGCGTTATTTAAAAATTTGTGCTCTTCCTCTGAAAAGCCATGCCAGTCTTGCATTCTGTGCAATGATACATCAGTGTTTAGATTCAGGTTTCAAATGGAGTTCTCCCCAAAAAGAGTCTTGCAGTAAAACTGATCCACAGAGGCGTGCTGAGTATGTGCACCTGAGCACGTGCCATGTAACGCTGGGTGTCTGTGGCAGGCAGCCTCCAAGATGGCCCCTGTAAGTCTGCTTCCTGCTATTCGGGCCCTTGTGCAGCCCTTCCCCTTGACTGTGGGCTGGTTGTAGTGACTTGCTTTAAGCAAGCAGAATGAGCCAGAGGGAACGAAGTGTCACCTCCAGGATTAGGTTATAAAAAGGCTGTGGCCGTGGCTCACTTCTAGGGGGCTCTGTCTTGCTCGCTTGCTCTGAGGGAAGCCAGCCGCCACGTTGTGAGCTGCCTATGGAGAGGCCACAGGGCAAGGAACTGAGGGCGGCCTCCAGCCAACAGTCTGCAAGGAACTGAGGCCCTCAGCCCAACCACCCGTGAGCAACTGGATCCTGCCAACAACATGAATGGGCCTGGTGGTGGATCTGCCCCAGCAGAGCCTTCAGATGAGAAAGCCAGTCAGCAGACACCTGGGCTGCAACCTCAGGAGAAGCCCCGAGGCAGCCCTCTAAATTGCTCCCAGGTTCCTGACTCGCAAAACCTGTGAGAGATAATGAACGTTCCTCGTTTTAAAGTGCTAAGTTTGGGGCAATTTGTGAGGCGGCAATAGGTAAGAAAGATAGCATTCGAATTTGAGAGACCCAGTCCTGGATTATCTTAAAGGTTCCGACAAACTCCACCATTTTTCTTGAGGCTTAGGAAGTAGAACTAAAGAGATGCGCTCTCAGGGACTCTTGAAAGGAGCCCTTGTCTCCAGAATGTGGAGATCTGCTGGCCTGGGAACACATACCCAGGCGTGCTCTGGGACCCAGAGATGACCATGGAAACAATATCGGTGCAGCTCAAAGTCAGGAGGACACTTTCAGCAGCAGTACGTTGACAAGAAATGTACCAGAGGCTGAAGCACACGTGGAAGGTGAGAGGCTCCTTACCTGCCCAGCCGTATTCTTCTATGAGCTACACTGCCCTCAGAACCTGTCCAGCCCTAGTGAGCCAAACCACAGCATCACGGTTCAGTGAGTTCTGAGATCAGATGCCTTCCTCCTAAAAACCTCCCCAGTGTTCCCAATTCTTTCCACTCCTCCAACCTTTCATTTAAGCCCCGTGAGATCTGCAGCTGTAACTCACTTAACTAGATTCCTCGAGCATGTGGTATGAGACCTGGAGCATGTCTGATGATTACTGAATGTGTGTGGTAAGCAATACCTTTCCAAAGTGTATTTCACTCTTATGCATGTCCTTCTCTCCAACTAGACTACCAGCTTCTCAAGGTTAGGGACTATGCCTAATCCACCAGGATGTCCTAAAGATCCTGAGTTTCACTGACTTTCAAAGAGTGGGAACAAGGCGGAGAACAAGCACACACTCCGTGAACCAGGAGTAAATGTTTGGCAGCAATCTATACAGGACTCATGGGCTCTCCTTCCGTTCGGCATCAGACCCCTACTACCACACAGGAGCCCAGTGAGGGAGAACCTGAGAACACGTGACATCCCCGAGCCCTGTCCAAGGTAGAGTCCACTGTGTGGAGGTCAAGAAATAGAAGAATGTGGAATTAAAAGGAGGACAGCAAAAAAGAAAAAGAGAGATCGCTCCCCCTTTTACTTTCATGGACAGCAAACACCTCCAATAACACATCCTTGGTTTACCGGGGAGTCACCAAGCCTCCGGAGGCTGGAGGGGTCCCTGCTCAGACCCAGCAAACCCTGTCAGAACCTTTGAAGCAATAACATAAAAGCAATGAAAGCTGGCTATGCAGACGGTCACATATGCCCGGAAACCACCTGATTGACTGACCGTAGGAAGCCAAGACCTTCACCTCTGACGGAAGTGACCAATGCTTTGCTTCCGGCAGAGACTAATACCTGATTCTTCTCAAGACCAAAGAGGAAATATTAAAACTGAAAGCCCTTGGCTGCCATCAATAATTGTATTCTAGTATCAACAGAGGAAGATAATTTCCTTCCTGACTCCCGCTGGGCCAGCCACGCCTAGAGTAGAAGGTGTGACTATCTAATCAAACAAAGCAAGACCCAAATGGCTAGACTGGAACTTCCAGGGAATTTCTCAAGCATCAAGACTTTGAATCTACCTTCCTTCCTCCACCTCTTGCTTCCTAGAGCAAAAAAATATAGATAGATAGATAGATAGATATAGATACATATTTTATAACATATATATCTACATATATAAAATAATAAGGACACACAGTGTCATTTCAACTTCAGCCATCATCATTAAGCCAGGTACCAGATGTAACTCCTTTCCAAGACTGAGGACAAGTTAGCGCTCATCCGGCCCTGGTGGCGACGGGTGCAGAGTTGAAAGGAAGGACACACACTGAGCACATACCTGCACAGCCCACTGTCTTATGTTCCTTCAGAGTCATGATCAATACTTTTCTGTATAATCAAGATCTTGTTTCTCTTTATACTCTTTATATTCAAGCTAAAGGAGAAAACAACTATAACGACCTATCATGGATGGACCAAACTTTACAGTTTGCAAAACAGGTTGCCATCTATGAACCCACTTGCTCTATAGAACACGAGAGGTTGTCAGGACAACGACTATTATTCCTAACCCTCAGGTCAGGCAACTGGAGATGAAGGGATGTTGCTTGTCTAGGGCTGCACATCTAATAACCGGCAGGCCTTCGGATACCCCATCCCACCACATTTGCTGCATTTTTCCGTGCTTACAAACTTCTTAAGCCATACTGGCCCCCAAAGCCTATTTCTGTCAAGTCATTTGTTTCATTCTCATAAAACCATGCAGTCCCGCCTGATCTGTGCTGGAATTCCTAAAGCTTTCCAACAGAGAATTGGCCAGTGCCTGATAGAACACCCTCAGGAAAAGGGACAGTCACTACCTTTGGATTTATTCTTTCTATCCCAGGAAATGCACTCTGCACCTACGAGGTGCCAGAGGTCCCACTGGCCTGTGTGGATACACACAGGAGCAGGTCAATCCCTCTTCTGACCACATTTTACATATTTTATATTCTTAAAGACCACTGTCATGTGTGCCCTGCATCCTGCCTTTTTCAGGTCTCGTTCCTGTAATGGTTCCTGGTGGGATGTGTTTCCGGTCCTCTCAGCATCCTTGTGGGGAGAGGCCAGTCGGCCCCTGTCCCTTTCAGAGGATAAGGCAAGGACGAAAGCCCAGCACCGTAGGAGAGCTCCGAGAGGAGGGTCCAAAGCAGGTCCGTAGTTGTCCATGAAGCATGAGTCCTCTCTCCGCCTCCTAACAGCACCCGGGGAGTCTTTTGAGGGACTAGTTATTGTCCACTACACAGTGGACAAGCTGCCAGATGACGGCAGGCAGCTACTTATGACTACGAGGGAAAGCATCCTGAGGGTGAAGCCAACACATACACACACACACACACAGGAGACGGCAGAGCAAGGAGCACCGCATAGAATCAGAGGAGTCCTGCTCAAACCAGACCCACCTCACCTCCGGGCTCGCCGGGCTCCAGCAGCGTCACTCACCCACGCTGTTCCCTCCATCACGCAATCTGAGGCTGCATCAGCATTTTAGAAGACAAAGGCCACTGCTGGCTCATAATCCCCTTACGGACAACAGCCACTTCTGAGCCTCTCCCAACCTATTCCTGCTTAAGGGTGCTCTCTCCCACTCTGTCATGACACACTCGATTTTGTGTTTGTGTCCAAGCACAAGGCTTCAGAGTCATCGCGATTTAACTGTAAGCACAGAAAACACTCAGGAGGTACAGTGGATAAGAAAGGCTCACATTCATTGCCTAAAGTGTATATACTTGGGCAAAACAGTCAAGACCATGTTTGAAATGGTAACAGACTGAACCGTTTAAGAGTCAAAGCAGTGTTTTCCAGCCTTTTATCTTTTGCAGATCCGTAGATGCAAAGAAAGTCGGTTGTTCTTTTAAGATACACTGATTAAGAAAGGAAAGGGTGACAAAATGTGACAGTAAATTCAGCCACGCTTTTCAATGAAGTTAGGTTTTACCCATCACAACAGCATCCACTCACTTTTGAAAAACTATACCCTGAACATGGCAAGGCATATTATTTACTCAGTGTAAAGCCAGAGGTGGGGCACATGGGGACTGGGCCGTGGGATGGAGAGCACGGATCTAGAATTATAAACAGAAGCCTTCCCAAGATCGCCCCAGCTGTTCCCCTCAGATCCCCCCACAGCCCATGCTATCCCACACCACCGAGTCTCCTCACCACCCCCATCTTCTGGAACATGATTCTAAAACACAAGGGAAAGCTTACCTGCCCGGGTCACCACTGCCCTTTCGGAGTATGCAACAGGATTCAAACTCAGACCCCAGTGTAGCCCATGCAGGCTCTTTAAGTCAGAGGGGCACGCCCTGGCCTACACAAATTTAGCCCCCCCTACTTCAAAGTGTTGTTGTCAAAGTGCAGATCCATCATCAAAGAAGCACCTTGCACAGGGATAAGCAAGAACCACTCAGTACTGCGACCTCCTCTCCCCGCAAGTGCCCACAGCGCTGTTTGTTCATGGACACTTTCATTCCGGTCGTCCAGCTTCGAGACCCCGGCCCGCCATGCCAAAGGAGAAGGAAGGAAGCAGTGCAATTCTTGGCAACCTGACATCATCATCGCTCCAAATTTTCTTCCAGTTTCTCTTCCCGCTACTTCCAAGAGCTGAGTCCTGCCTTTGCTTTGCCACACATTTTATGAGCATTATTATAACACGTCCTTTGCCAATGGCATCACGTCAAGAAGGAGGGAAGAACATTTTTGTTCTTCTTAGTTCTTACCGCAACCTAGTTCCTAGCGCTCATGCTCTAGATGGAAAGCACTGATTTTTAAATCTCAATAAAACATGCATATCGATTATACAAGAGAAAAGTCTTCTCTCCTGGGTAGGACTCACCAACTGAGGAAAAATTCTTCCCTCCGACGACGCCTGGCAGAACAACAGCAAGAGCACTAAACTGCACTCAGGTGACTGAGTTCCGTCTTCGCCTCTGCTTCCTCAGTGTTCCCACCTGTGGAAACGGGAGAAGAGGTTGCTTATGAACCTCTAGGATCTCATCAGCTTTAGAATTTCCTGGGTTTATGAACTTGCTGGGTAAACCAGATTGGGAATGAAGCCAGGCTTGAAACCCACAAACCCAGTGGTTGACCCCTGTCCCTCCTCAGCCCCCAGTCAGCTCCCAATACTTCTGTTTCACTAATTTGTCTCAGAACAATAGGGAAAAAGAATGCTGGCACCCTAGAGTTCATAGATAAGCTTTTTGGGGGCGGGTGGGAAACAGCTTCATCATAGTATCGAAAGTGAAAGAGAGAAATCAATTAGTCAGATACTCACATTTTAGGCAAGAAAAAACCAACAGCAAAATCTGAACTACAGTATATAAAAAGAGACAAGGAATATGAGTTTGGAGACAAATTTCCAACTATGGGATCTAGTGATCGCTGTGCTTCCTTGTCCGAAAAATGAGAGCCAGCGAGCAGCAGAGGACTGGACAATCTTGATGCTTCCTGGTAAGTCCGCATTTGCTGGCTTTATTTTATTAAGAACCATTACTATTTTGCTAAGGGCTCTGCGATATCTATTCCAACAGACAAGTATTCCAGGGTAGCAGGTTGTTACAAAGTTCTGTATATGCAGGGAAGATCCACATACCAGAAAAAGCTGCTACTCCCATTTTCATTGCTGTCATTTTAAACATTATTGAACCAATCATACAACTGTTTTGTGTATGTTATCGCATTCAATTTTTAAATATCTATACAAGTTCAAAGTTGGGAGCAACCTTAAAAAATGAATCACCTCAACTCTTCCAACTGACAGGAGGAGACCCCAGGGACCAGAGGAGGGAAGTGGCCACCCCAGGAGCCCCCCATTAGTGGGTGGCAGGCAGTCCAGGGCTCCAGTTCGGGGCTTGCTCCACTGGGCCGAGTTACGGCCACTTTAACAGAAGAGGTCACCACCACCAGCTGGCCAGAAAGACTTGCCCTTGGTCACACAATCAGCTTTGGGCAAAACGAGAACTTACACACCCAGACCTCAGAACACCTGCTTCAAAACTCCTGCTGTACAGCCCGACAGCAGAAAGAAACTAAGTCGGAAAAATGGAGGATAATCAAGAGGAGCCCAGCAAAGCAATATATTTCCTGAGAGCTAGCGATCTTCAAGGACCCTGGAATTCTAGACGGTGAGAAAGGCATAATTTCAAACTTGCTGAGGGATGGAGTATGAGGGGGCCAGCACTGGCCCTGTGGACAGTAAAATCTCATTAAAAAAAAAAAGACCCCACCTCCATGCCCCAGGAAACCCAAGCTTCTCCTCGCAGAGGGAGATACAAATCAGAACAGTTTCTACAACGGCAGCAAAGGGCAGCTAGCTGACGTCCCAGACGCTTCAACTCCCGCTGAAGGGAAAGCTCTCCACCTTCACTTGCCAGCTTCCCTCCACGCACAAATGAACATGGTCCCCCTTTACCGCAGTCTTCTCTTTTAAGATTTTTTCTTCTTCTGTTCCGTAAAGAGAACAAGCAGTTTTGCTAAAGAACCGCTGTGAAATGATTGAAGTTCCCATGCAAACAAACCATTAGCAGAGTTCAAATGCAATTTAAATTACCAGTTGTTAAAGTGCTCCTCAATTTCGTGGTAAGTTTCCAAGGAGAATTACATACTTTATACTATTTAATTGGTTGTTTTCTATTTTTTAACATCCATTTATCCCCCCCCATTTTATATTTCAGAAGTATCTATAAAAGCTTCCCTTTAAAAAATTATACATTGTTGAATAGATTAAGCCTAAAGATTGAAAAGTATCAGAGAAACAGCTGCAGGATTACGTAGCTCAGCAGAAGCCGATGGTTCTGACACCACAAAACAAGAAGAATTCTAAAATCTTGGAAGTCATCTGACAGTGCCCTCAGTGTTTACAGATGGAGGCACTGAGACCCAGAAAGGGAAAGGAGCCCAAGTCCTCTCCCTGGTCAGCGACAGATTCAAGACGAGAATCCCTAACCCCCAGCCCCGCGTCACCTTGTCCCACCACCACGTGTTGGAGGGGATGATGGGAAATACACGACGAATTTTATTCTCCACCTGTAATTTTTTTTTAAAAGAAAATACGTAGCCGTCTTCACATACACCCCTGACCTCAGAAGTAGGGCCGGGCAATGGCAAACGTCACCCAAAAGCGAGAAAAGGAAGGAGAGGCTGATAAGGGAGCATGGCCAAAGGAGCTCAAAACAGACTCCTGTCAGGAAAAGTCAAGCCGCTCTTCCAGATGCCTTGAACGAGTGATGGGATATCAAGGCCGCCGATTCCCACTGCTTTATCTGGCCCAGAGTTTGCGGCTGCCTTGGAATCAGAGAGTCAAGGATAACAAAGTAAAGGCAGGTCTTCTCACATCTGTAAAGGGAAAGGATTTCTCGCGGCCATCACGAGTACAGGACAAAGTTCAAGGCTTTGATGTGGGACTTGTGTAAATTATTTGACCACCCCTGAGCTCATAGTTCCCTGTCTACAGAATGGGGCTGATACCACCTACCCATCAGGGTGTATGTAATCACCTCTTGGGATTCCATTCCTAACCTGGGAAGCACAGAGCCTGCATGCAGTACGCATTAATCAATGTTCACCCCCCATCTCCCAAAGTTTCTGTCTACAATTTCTCAAAGCCTGTGGGTCTGTGGTTCTAGTTTATTAGGATTACAACTGAGGCTTATAAACCATGTTTGCTCCTTAAGTCTGCTAGATGCTGTGTGCCCCCTAAATTCGTGTATTTTGTCATTCAAAAAATAAAAAAAAAAAACACATGCATGAAAACTTACACACCCAGGAATTTTCCCTTCAAAAGCAAACTGTCTGGAACTGCTATTTAAAAATGGCCTTCAAATCCAGTTGATGAACCAGACAGTAAAAAAAAAAAAAAAATCCCAATTTAATGCCCAGCACCTCATTTAAACGTCCCATCAGCCCTATGAGAAAGATTTCCCAGTGGTCTGCTGAGAAAATTCAGGGTCAGGGAGGTCAGGCAACTGACCAAAGATTTGGGGGCTAGTAAATGGTAACACCAGGACTTGACCTCAAGTCTTCAAAGTCAAGCTGCATGACCTGGGTTTTATTACTTTACACTTACAACCATATATGGACAGCCATCCTGCTAGACGTGGATGTGTACCTGAAAAAACTCTTCTGTTATATTCACATTTTAAGGAGTTTTGGGATTAAAAAAAAACAAAACCTGAACTTTCAAACTAAAAAACGTTCACATTAAAGGCAGATAGATCCATCTTGAATACCACCTTACTGTTATGTTCTTTTTTTTCCCTCATTTTTTTTTAATTGACGTATAGTCAGTTTACAATGTTGTGTCAATTTCTGGTGCACAGCATAGTGTTTCAGTCATACATATACATACATATATTCCTTTTCATTTTCTTTTTCATTACAGGTTACTAAAAGATACTGAATATAGTTCCCTGTACTCTACAGTAGAAACTTGTGGTTTATCTATTCTAGGTATATAGCAGTCAGTATCTGCAGATCTCGGACTCCCAGTGTATCCCTTCCCATCCCCTTCCGCCCTGGTATGCTCTTAAGTGAAATAAAAAGCTCAGAGCCCTGGTACTACACAGACATCTCCCTGGCATGTGGGAGGGAAGCAGGCCTGAGAAAGGTTAGCAACCAGCTGATATCAGGGCAACTCAAAAGCAGAATTCAAATGTCTGGACTCACGGTCAGACGAGTCGCAGGTAACCTTTGTATGAGCTTCTGAACACCCTTCGGCACAACTGTTAGCCGACACGGTGTCAGGTGCCCTGCATTCAGAGATGCACAAAGTGGACATCTGCTAACATCTCCTGTTCTTCCGAAGGCACAGTGTATGGGCCCAGCAGACGTGGGCGCTGACTCAGACATGCCTTGAGCTCTCAAAGAGCACACAGGCTCACAGCAGACTCACTCAAATACACAAGACAGCAGGAAAAGTGTGCAAAGTAGCAGCATATTCAGTGTCTTTTAAGGGTCACAAAGAGCTCTGTTGATGATGACTTCTAAACTGAGCCTGAACGCCCAAGAGGACTTCCACGTACAAGGAGGAGGGAAATCGGCCCAGAGAACACGACGTGCTAAGGCCTTGAGACGAGTTCAGGGTGTTCTCGGAGAAAGTGACTAATCTGGTGAGGCCAGTGGCAGCAAACATGGAGGGATGCGGTGGGACAGAGGCTGGAAAGGAATGCTGTGGCCAGAACATGGAGGACCTCATGTGCCAGGCTAAAACACTGGCTCTTGAGACTTATGGGTATTGTATTTTGGAAAATGACACATGAGAAAGTCAAAGGGTAGAGCTTTTGGAACTGAATCCCCTTCCACGGTCAGCTTCCGAGCACAGCAAGGGTGGGAGTGTCTACAGGAAAGCTTCCTCTGGGACTCCTTC
The DNA here is from genome assembly GCF_048564905.1 of Vicugna pacos. Taxonomy (NCBI): domain Eukaryota; kingdom Metazoa; phylum Chordata; class Mammalia; order Artiodactyla; family Camelidae; genus Vicugna; species Vicugna pacos. The sequence goes on along the minus strand of NC_132987.1, from coordinate 56,084,851 downwards.
TCTGTGATCCCACCCACAGAGAAGTCAGAGGAGGGGGTAGCCCTCAAACTGCCCCAAACCCACACTTTCCCTGACCCTCCCCTCTAGGCTGGAACTCTCATCCACAGAAGACCCAGGAAGGAAACCAAGTCTCATGTTCCAAGCAGGATGCCCACTCTGCCATCAAGGGAGTGCCAGCACTATCCAACTCGATGAATCAGAAGAACATGGGCTAAACACAGGCTCTAGTCTCTTCCGTGTCACTCACGAAGCAGGAGCCAGAGGCCAATCCAGCACGTACAGTGTGTGCTCAAAGCTCCATATCACAGATCTCCCAGCCAGGCCTGGCACCGCATGACTGGGGCCTAGAAATGAGCCTGCACTGATGCCACCAGTGAGATTACAAAGAATCCTTTCCCTTAAAGGAGACTTTCTGGTATGTCCCAGATGTCAAAGGCACAGAGAGATATAATTTCTTTCCTGCCCTTAAAGAGCTCCCAGTCTAGAATGAGAACTAAAACATAAAGTAGGAGATGGCAAGTGCCAGAGAAGCACAGACAACCATACACATTCTCGTAACGCCCCGGAGGGTTGGTGTGATTCTTTGTACCCACTTGACAGATGAGGAAACTCATCAGGTTAATGGACCCAACAGATTGCACAGCTAGGAAGCATCACAGCCAAGATTCAAATCCAGATCCCATGCCTATAAGCACCCTACTCTTAACACTTCCTTGCCTCGGACTATTATGTTGTGAGTTAGCAGAACAGAGAACACCGAGAGCACTTCTGGTGTGGGGGAGCGTGGATGGTGAGGAGCGGATGGTGATCAGAGGGTACTTCATTTAGAAGGTGGCATCGTTGCAAAAGTTAACAGGAGGAGGAGTTCTATGGATGAAGATGGGGGAGGTCATCTCAGGCAAAAGAACAGCGTGAATTACAGCATGAAAGTGAGAGGACGCAGGGCCTGTCTGGGGAGTGGCAGGGCAGGCAGCTGGCTTAAGAATGAATGGGTGGGACCGTCCAGGACACTCACGTTGGACAGTTACTGCCGTCTGGTTAAGAAGAGTCCTCAGTCCCAGGGGCAGGGGTTTTTACTTAAATGCCCCAAATACTAGGAAAACGTTAAGAATGACAAGATAATTGAATCTATGGTCAGGGGACATACAGCTGAATATACCAGGAAAATAATAAATGTTTCAAAGCAGGACTGTGACATGGTCTCAGCTTTACTTGGGATTCTGTGCTTCAGTGCAAAGCCACACATTAACCTTTCAGGACCTGGGCCAGGGTCAGGAATAATGGGCCTTCAGGTCCTTGAAGGTCAGTGTAAGAGGGACACTGTACCCTGTGGAGGTTTGGACTTCAAAACCTGTCTCGTGGATCCTGATCTTCTTGAAAAGAGTTTCTACAGATCACTAAATGAATTCCAGGCCCTAGCTGGAGCACAAGTACCCCCACCCCCACCACCACCACTGCTGATGAACAGAGCGCTGAGAACAGGACGGGAGGTGTAAAATAAAATAAAATTCTGAGCCAGTCACTTCCTTTTAACGAAGGCATGGTTTCCTCATTGTAAAATGGAAACGATCATACTAACATAGCTAGGTTATTGTGAGCATTAACACTAAATCTGTAAAACTAAATATAAGGATATGTGTTTCTACATGCAGGGTGACATGTTTAGAATAGGTGCGTCCCTTGAAAGCCACCACGTTGGTAGGAATAGCATAAAAATTACCCAATCCTCTTGGAGAAGTATCTAAATCTGGAATTGCCAACAATTTTTCCCCCTGTTGAAAATTGAGCTATATTCCCCAGGCAAGTCATTACATCTTTTTGTGCCAAATTGTTTTCATCTTTTAAATGACCCAGTAATCCCACTTTGGGCAATATACATAAGGGAATAATCCAAAAGGAAAAAACAAGGCAATTTGTTCGGAGATGCCATTCAGAGCGCTATTTCTAACTCTTTATGTATCCCTCTATTATAGCACTTATCTCACTGTGCTGTAATTATCCACTCCCCTTCTACACGCCTCCAAATTATCTTTGAATCCATCTCCAGCACCTAGCACAATGCCTGGCATACAGTAAGAACTCAGTAAATGTTTGTTGACTAGATGAATGGGTAATATGAGAGAAATTTTAAAAGAAATTCGAGTGAGCAAAAACAAAGCATTGTTTTTAAGAGACGATGTGAAAGAGTTTAAAAAAAAAAACTGGTAACTATAGACTGCAGACTATTTGTGAAGAAGCCTCTGGAGTGAATTTCAGAGGATACAGTTTACGATCTCTGAGCATCCCCAGGCTTAGGTCAACCGCAGTACAAGACCGACACCTAAGGGCATGAGGTCTCATGCTAGGTCACTTTGGCCTGAAGGCCAGAGCACAAGCCTGGGTCAGGAATCTAAGATTCCAAATCTGACTTGGCCACTATCTTACACGGACTAAATCACCTAACCTTTCTGAGTCCAGTTTCTCCACTAAAAAACGGAGTATTTACAGGAAAGCCCAGGCCCATTAAAAGGAATTGGAGGGAGCAGGCAAGGGCCAGCAAGTGTAAATTCAAGTGTAAATGAAAGAGGAGGGCCTGAGGGGGCCCTGAGACCACGGTCCCCAAACCAAACTTTGAAACCCCAGCTCTTCCAGACCCTTACTGAGCCTTCCAGTGTACAGGGTGGTTGAGGCTCCTCACCACGGAGTTTACAGGAGGCAGGAGTCTCTGCAAGAACAGAGGACACATCAAGGAAACACAGTATGTTAAATATGGCCCATAAAGTCAACATCACTCCGAATGTTCCGTATTCTTGGTGGGAAAGAATGCTTTATCCAAATACCCAGAGAGAGCAAAGGAAGCGGCTTGTTCTGCGGGGCTTATTTTGGGGCGTTCCAGCAGCTCCCAGCCAGGAAGTCGGAGGCAGGAAGCCACTGCCCTCCATTCCCCGGCCAGAAGCTCAAGGTTAGAAACCAAAGCGGGAAGCGAGCACTAAGACTCAGTCCGGACCAGCGGCACGTCTTGGCACCCCCCAACTGCACGTGTTTTCACCGGGGTCAGGGTCTCTGGGATTTCTGCCCACTCGAGTTTGACATTTCTCTGGAGGAAACTGGGCTTGACATCCTGTAGACAGTCCCCACCAAAGCATGAACCCACCCGCTTTCTCCGGCTGCACCTTGCCGCCCTAATCGCTGTCACCTCCACCTCTCACCTGGATGATTGCGTCTCCTCTCCTTCCTGTTTCTACTCTTGCCCCTCCTTGCAATCCGTGTCCCCCACAGTGGCCGGAGCGATACTGGTAAACATGACTCAGACACTTCCCATGACCCCTCGACTAGGGTCCAAGCCCCTTCCCCAGCTCACTGACACCTACCAGCCCTGCCTCGCCCTCATCTCATGCTTCTCCCTGCAGCCCACTACCCCCCAGCACACTGGGCTCCTCTGTTCCTCAAACAAACCCTTTCCGACTCCCCACCCTGGCAACGAGCATGCCCTCTGCCTGCAATGCCCTCCTCCATGCAACTGTCATTCAGAGCACGGCTTCAACATAACTCCGGGGCCCTGCCTCCACTCCCTCACAGGCCGACCACCCTCTGTGAACCTTCCTGAGTGTCACCTACCGTTCTCTGCTGTTTACCTGCTCGTGTATGAACTGCCTCCTCCACACATACCTACTAGATTGTAAGTTCCAAGGGATCACTGTTTTGTGAGTCTTTTTCTTCACTCTAAACCCAGGACTGGATCAGCGCCCGGAACAGTACGAGGTACATAAGTGGGAATCCAATAAAGATTTAGTAAAACTAGAGGAATGCGTGCCACAGATGACAGAAACCTTCACGGTTGCTTGAAGGCAAGCAGGCCAGCACCGCGGCTAACAGCCCAGGCTTTGGAGTCCGCCGTGGAGCACTGATGCGTGCACGCAGGAGCTGTAGGAGTTCAGGCACATTTCCGAGGTCTTACCTTTCTCAGGTAAAAAGGGGACAACCGCACTGCCTTGTGGGAGTGCTGGGAGAACTGGAGGAGGTAAACCATGCGGAGCGCCTAGAGCAAGGCTCGGCAGGCGACACGTTCACTGTCATCAACTACAACCCCATCTTCCAGCTGGCAAAACTGAGGTTCAGAAAGGAACATGCATCATCGCCCAAGGTAGACACTGAGTCTGCAGCAGAGCCAGGTTACAAAATCCCATCTTCAGTCTCTGCTCACCAGGAAGGAGGATGGAAAAATAAGGTGAAGGAAAGGGATAAGGGTTACAAGAAATAAGAGCCACACCTCTCATTCCATTTGGGCTTCACATTTGGCTCTGAGCTTCCCAGGCACCAGTATAAACCAAGGAAAATACCTGAGGAAGTACAGTCCTTTGGAACACCTGGCTACCAAAATGCCCCGGTAACGTGAGAGGAGGTGTCACCATCCATGAGAACCACCCTGGTTTTTCACTCTTGCCAGCTGAATCCGATCACGTGCACTCTGAAGTCACACTACCTGGGTTCAAACCCCAGCTCCACTACTGTCTGCGAGGCGCTGGGCAACTTACTTAACCCCTCAAAGCCTCAGGTTCTTCTGCTACAAAATGGAGGTAAAAAGTAGTTCCTAAACGGATACACAAAAATGTGATCTGTATAATGTATGTAACAATGTATTATTATTCTAGCATAAAAAGGAAGGAAGTTCTGACATCTGCCCTCATGGATGAACCTTGAGGGCATTATGCTGAGTGAAATAAGCCGGCCACAAAAGGACCTATGCTGTATGACTCCACTTCTGTAAGATACCACAAGTAGTCATATTCATAGAGACTGAAGGTAGAATGTTGGTTGTCAGGGGCCGGGGGAGGGGAGAATGAGGAGTTACTGTTTAAATGGGGACAGAGTTACAGTTTTGCAAGATGAAAAGACTTCTGGAGACTGGTTGTATGACATGTAACTATAGTTAACACTACTGAGCTGTACCCTCAAAAATGGGTAAGGTGGTAAATGTTACGTGCAATGTACCAAAATCAAAAATAAAATTTTTTAAAAAGTACCGACACACAGGTAGCTGTGGTGGTAGATGAATGTAGGTCAAGGGCTTAGCCCGGCACTTGGCACCCAGAGAGCAGTCCGTGCACATCAGCTCCCCTTGTTCACAGTAACAGCCTTCACATTGTCACGGCCAACCCTAGCCCCTTAGGTGCCCCTGTCGTCAGCACCGCAGCAGGGAAACATCGCAAGCCTTCACCCTTCAAGGTAGCCTCTTCCCACCTACTGCCCACCTGGGGAGCAGCGTCTACAATCACAGCCCTGACGCAGGTGGGGAGGAGGAGACAGGTTTTGTGCAGACTCCTGGGCAAGTCCCTGCCTCCCCAGCGCTTCAGAGCAGCTTGAGAGCGGCCTCCCCACCCCTCCCCTCCCGCGGACCACACAAACTTGGGTCTCAGAGCACAGTCTCTCTCTATTATGATCTGCCACCTAACACCAGGAGCATCAAAGCACTTCCCCAAAACACGTCTCCAGAGTCTTCCCTGCCTTGGAGAAAGGGGCCCCCAAGCTGATGGGAAACTGGTCTAACTACAGAGTTACTGGTGATGGCCGTGTAACATTTGGGGAACTGAGATAGGTTGGTGCCCTCTTGGTCTCTGAGGAATGCTGCTGTCACATCAAAGAAGGCTAAAGAAGTGAGTGAGTGTGTGTGTGTGTGTGTGTGTCTAAAATCTATACAGAATCAGGGCTCACCTCTAAATAGGAATTACACTCCAGAAATCTTACAGCTTCGGAAACAGCGGAAGAGGCTTAGAAGGAAAGCCTTGCTCAGTGTCTTTCATGACCTGTGCATCATTCTCCCACGGGAGAAACTGAAATTAAGGCTCTGCTAGTCAGCTCACCCTTTTGGACAAGCTATCGCCCCCTTTCAGGAAAGAAAGAGATGCAGGCAGCAAAGCAGGTTGGAAGATAGCAACTCAGTCTCAAACAACATTCACATGACCGAAAGCAGAGAAAGGTAAGTAGAAACCAGAGAAGGGAAAGAAAGTAAAATTTAAAAAAAAAATTTTTTCAGGGATCTGAGTCCATGTAACATGATACAAAGAAGTCTGACCTGGGAGAAGTTGGTTCTAGTTCTCAATTTCTCACCAATTATATCAGTAAGTGTGGACAGCTCTGACATCTCTGAGTCCCAGCTTCATCTGTCAAATGGGCTTCTTCTCAGCCTTTGCCTAAAGGGGCAGCTTCGGTGTAGTGGAAGGAGGAATGACCTGACAGTGAAAAAGACCTAGGTTGTAACCCCACCTAATTAGCCTGGTGAGCTGCGCTCCTGGGTCCCCCTCCCCGCCCACAACCACACTGTAAAATGAGACAGATCAACTGCATCTAAGACCCCTTCACCAGTCCATCACACCTACCCAACGTGCCGCACACCAGGCATTCACTGCAGACTGTGGATGCTGTGCAAATATTATACAGCAACATTTTGCATACTCTTAAGTCCGACCATAACTCTGCTTTTCAAGATAAAATATCTCTCCCCAAATGTCCACAAACATCCCTTCTGCCTAACAATGTTGCTTTATCCCTGGCGATCAGACAGGCAGCAAGTCACCAATATCTTCCTCCCCAACTCAAGCCAGGCCTCAGGTGGGAGGAAATAACTGTGTAATATTTTTACATACAAACAGAATTTTTCCTCAGGCTAAGCCCGTCTCTAAACCCCACTGTGAGAAGTATTCCCCTGGGAAAGCAGCTGTCCACACCCAAAGGAAAGGAGCCTGCGCTCCCAGCCACATGTCCCATCCCCAAGCAAGCCACCCAGCCCTCGCGACTCTGAGCCCCCCGTCCACAGACAGAAATGCCACTCGCTCTGGCAATAATGATACTCACGCGCCGTCAGGCCCCACAGGCAGCCGGCCCTCCGCTGGCCCTCACTCGCTCTCACACACCCTGAGTCCCACGGCAAGGAGGTGGTCCCCAGGCCTGAGGGGAACAGCACTGAGACATTCTGTCCTCAGCTCCCAGAGCAAGGGGCAAAGGAATGGAGGGGGAGGGGCGGGGGGAGGGGGCGACTTTGTTTCTGGAAACAAGAATTCAAATCCTGCTTCTCCTAAACCCTGAGTCACCTCCTTCCCTTCCAATAGATCAGTGTGGTGGGTAAACATTTCCATATATGGAGAAGCAGGCTGGAGGAAGTCAGAAAAATCACCCTTCTCTCCTCTGGCACTTGAAGAACATGCCCCACTGAAGACAGAATTCCTTACTCGGAGCAAATGATTAACCCCCAAAGAAGCAGGGTCTCAACTATTTCACAGGCTCTCCTGTTACAGGGGGAGGACTCCCCTGCCCAGACAAGGAAGTCCCTGGTTTGAGAGGCTTTAAGTTCACCAGGAACAGGGCCATCTAGAATGAAGCTACATTTCTGAGGTCAATTTAGTAACTCGAGGGAGAGGGAGGGATTCGGAAGATGCACCTGAAGAATCCAGCTCCCAGTTCTTTAGCGGCAGATGGGCCCTGAAACATCCCTCGGGCCCCAGCCCCTGACCCCCTTGAGCCGTAACTTCTCTTGGGAACTTAATGTCCTGCGAGTTCTTCATAGGATAGACCCCAGGCAGGAAGACCCAGGACAAAACCAGACTTCCAGAGAACACCGCAGGGGAGTGAAGGGACACAAGGGTGAGATGCCTGATTAAATGTATAAGATTATTTCCTTCTGTTTGTGAGATGAATGCCAATCTGAAGGTCCAGAAAAGCGTTTGATGACTGAATTGAACCAGTGAAGTCAATCAGGGATGAATCTGGTCTAAAATGACTCCAGACTGAATTAGAGGAGGAGAAAGGAGACAGAGGTGAGATGCTGGGGGAAATAAGAATGTGGGGAGGAAGGGGTCTGTTCAGAGAGGGAATCCACGTCTTGGCATCCCAGTGGTTCTGTTTCTTAGCACGATCTTGTTCTCCTATTGGCCGCAAAGGCTTTCTGTGGGTCAGATGAGCCATTTTCGAGAAGCATCGCCCACTTGCTGGCTTTTGGGCCCCCAACATAAGGCTGCTTGTTCTTATCCCCAGAGGATTTCCAACAAACAAAAAGCACTGGTCAGGGAGCCAGGGGTTCCAAGCCTTACGTCCAGGTCAGTCGCTTCATAACACTTTGGATAAATCAGTTCTCCTCTTGCAACTTATTTTCTCTCATCTATAAACTGGGTAGATATCCCAAAATTGTCCAACTATGGGCTCTAAAAGCAGCTTCTACCCAGGCTGTTGAAATAGTCCTGCCAGTAATTTTGATCACTTCTTTTCTATTTTTGCAAGTGTGCCACCAGTACATGAAAAAATAGCAAGAATTTCTTATTTATTGCATGCTTAACAAATGAACACAAATATAAGTGACTATTCAATGACGTAAGGAAACAGGATCAGAAAACCTTCCACCACGTGCCAGAATCGGAACTCAGCACAGAATTCTTGCCACTGCAGTACTCCCAGGAGGCCCCAGCGGCAGGCTTGAAGACAGTAAAGAGATGGTCCTCGTTTGTTATTTTTTGTTTGTTTTAATTTTCATTATAAACAAACCCTTGTGTTGAGGGCTAACTTTTAATAGACTGCAGCAAGGCAGCTGCTCTGCCACATACGAAACCCCGACCGAGATGGTCCTCGTTTGTAACTGAGACGAGACCAGCCATCAGACTTGGCGGTTCTGTAGAAAGATTGCCCTCTCTTCGGGAGCTCAGAGTCCCTTTCGGTATTCTAACAGGAGCATTTCAGTAGAGGAAAGAGCTATGCCATGGGACATAGCAGCCCACGGATGGCCTGGGAACTCTGAAACAACCAAGGTCCAAGGAGGGAGCTGCAGGGAGAGGCATATAAACCAGAAAGGAAGGTCTACAGCCACCCTGCGCTCTGCTAACAGTATGTGAAGATCAGTCTCCACATCCATAAAAGGGCCCTTCAGCCCTTAACGCATATGTGAATTTCTTCCTCTTGACCACTAAGCACCCCTGGCTCTGGGACCTCAAGAGCCATAAAGGTCGCTGAACCCAATGTCCTTCCTTCTTATGAATCCCCATGGCATCCCCGAGGTCTCCATGAGGTGGAGATCATTATCTTCTGCAGCTGTAAATTCCGTCTTTCCAACAGAAAGTTCTTCCTTATATGGAAAGAAATATGGCTCCCAGGCCTTCAACCTCTGGCTCCTTGTTCCGCCTCTTCGAACCATGCAAACAGCTTATGTCTATCTCACGGGTCTGGAATTTTTGTCAGTGAATTTCGGATATAGGAATGAAGTTATCCAAGAGCTTATCCCTCGGTCACTCAGGCTGCTTCCTGAACACATCACACCACTAACTCCTAACGTATCTGTTGCCAACTTGAGATCCACCCTTTTTGGGTTTTTCCAACAAGTGTTCATGCTACACCACCCATTCTGCCTTGTGCGTTCACAAGACATACTCTATTAAATCCTGGTCATTGAGAAAAGAGAGAACACGGGCCTTCGAGATCAGTTCTTCATCCACCTCGACCCCATCACTACACCACATTCCCACCCTTTGTGGACGAAGCTCAGGAATGCAGACCCCACTCCCAGTTCCGCTCTCCTGCTCCCCAGCCCGGACCTGAAACTGTCTCCAGGATGCAAGGCTGTTCCAAGGAACATTAAGACAGAGCTCTGAGGAAAAGAGGACCCTGCCAACAAAAGTGCTCTCAGAATATCAAAGCAGCCTGCAGGCAGGGCAGCAGGGACAACTTGCTGATCACAGGGCGGGGAGCTCGGGATCCCTGACGACCATTCTGGACCTCAGTGTCCTTGCAAAAGGGGAGGGGGAGCAGGAAGTGTTCTTTCCTGCCACAGTTCTGATATGGCACTATTTGGATTCAAGGTGCATGCAGTAATGATGTCTCAGATGAGCAGCATCCTTCACTGTTTAGCAAATAAATGCTTTCCCAGACAGTCTCATCTAATCTCTACTGACATCTCCCCCCTAGAGGTTTAGATCCAATGAAATGATAGGAAAACTGAGGCTCAGGGAGGTTACCTGTATTTCCAAAGTCACGCTGACAATAAGTAGTAGAAAGAACATTGATTTAAGAGTTAAACTATTTAAGATTCCACTTCCAGTTCTGCCACAGACAAAATGTATGAACCCTGGCCAACTGTTTGAACTTTCCTAAACCTCAGTTTCTACACCTGAAAATTAGAGATTAAAGTAGCCCCTCTGCCTACCTCTCAGAGCAGTTATGAGGATCAAATGAGATAATTCCAGTGAAAGCCGTCTGGAAAACCAGGAGGCGTTACAAAAGCGCAGGGGATTATTGTGTGATTACTTGTCAATGACTGTGCATCCCATTACAAATACACAAAGCAGTGAGGTCATTCTCAAGACAAAGAAACATTAAGGCTCTGGGAATTGAAGGAAAATGATTCAGTGTTCTAAGGGCTTTGCCTATATGCTCTTCACTCGTGCAGCTGAAACTCAGCAGCAACTGTCAGATTTTCAGCCGCCAAGTCACAAATGTCTAAAGGACCACTCAAGACAAACTCTCCTTTTTCAAATGCCGGGCCAAAAGGAGGTAATAGAGATGGGCGTTGGGAAGACCCCCTGAGAGGCTCGGTTCCGGAAACGTGACCTGCCGTGTTTTCCTTGGAGAAGTTGTTAGAAACACAGGCTCCAGTCTCCCTGCAACAAGCCCGTGGGGAAATAAACCTACCGTCCAGAGCTATTTACCAGAGAGCACGAAGAAAGCTCCCGAGCATGAATTAATCAAGGGCACAGGATATTTCAAGTTGCAGATTCCAAAAGAAATCTCCAACCCATTAATGTCAGCCCGGCTCACAGAGGCTCCGCCTGGAGTTCAGGGAGCCCAAGCAGCAGGGAAGCACACGTACACGCTGGAGGTCCCGCGGCAGGGCACCGGGAGGACAGAGGGCACCCAGGAAGCTCTGAGAGCCCAGGTCCGGCTTCCCTCAGGGCTCTCCCAACGCGCTAGGCATCAGGATTCTCTTCAACTTCTGCAAAGACCCAAGACATCAAGGTCATTTAGGAGGGGCCAGGCCTTCCCCAGAAATCCAACCCCAAGGCTGATGAGTGCACAGCTCAGTGAGGATTGTTTTCCGGTTTGCATTTTTTCATGTTTCCCTGTGCTTAACGTTGGAGAAAGGCACTAAATCAGTGTGTCGCCTAGATGTGCGATTCCAGCCGTAGGTGCGTGCCTGCATCCTCAGGGATGCTACGGCAAAGGGCTGTGAGATGCACACAACTTCAAGGAGCTCACAAACGTGGAAGACAAAGGCTGACCATAACCCAGGACAAGAGACTTCAGTAGGGTTCCCCTCCATGGGAGGGACAGACTTCTGGGCTAGCTATTAAAAGAGGGTAGGACAGGACAGGGAAAAGGGGAGGTAAAGGAATAAAGGACACTCCAGGCTAAGAAAAGATTTGAGCCCAGGAAATAAGGAATTACGTCCCGTGAACAGCAAGCTTAGAGGATATGCGGGCCACTGGCAGGAGAGGTGGGCAGGTGGGTAGAGACAAGCACAGGAAGCCAGCAAGGTAAACTGAAGCCAAATGACTGTTGTAGGCTGGGGTAACTGGATTCCATTTCTAGAAGCAGAGTGGGTTTTTTTGAGAATCCATCTCTGATCACACCATTGGGCAGACTTAAAAATTAATCTCTTTGGCTCCTCATTGCTAGATAACAACAATGGCAACTACAATGTACTTAATCTGTGCTGAGCACTGTGCTCAGCAGGCTGCAGACACTGTCCCGTTTAATCCCACCAGCAACCCTGTGGACTGGGCAGCCTGGCTCCCTAACACAGAGGAGGAAATGAAGGCTTAAAGAAAAAGTCAACTGTGCCCAGTGTTAGACATAGGAAGTGCAAGAGGCCAGGCTTAACTAACTCACAGTGCAGATGCAACCCTTGCAACTCTAGACCGAGCTCTCTAATTTCTAACCCTCCTTGCTATTGTCCAGGCCCTCCCCAACCCGTTTCTAGGAGATAGACTCATCCTCACTATCACACATAATAATCCTGTATAACAAACATAACGATCACCAAAAACAGTTGACAAAATTCCTTATTTGCTTCCATCTCCCCACGAAGCCCGTGGAATCAGGAAACTTGCCTGTGTTCTCAGCGCTGTGCACACAGTGGACAATCAATACTTGCACGTTATTCAGTTAGACAATGTCTTTGAAGGTTCGGCCAGGAAAATAACACAGTACTGGCTGTAATTTCTACTCCCTTCTGCATGGAAATGGAAGTGATCTCAACAAGGGTCCCAAGGCCCAAAGGGGAGATGTAGCCAAGTTAAAAGATAGCAGTCAGAGCCATTCAGGGGCTGCGTGACCTTGAACCTGCAGCGGTGTTCCCGAGGTGCTTCCCCTCAGAGAGAAGTGGACAGAACACACATTTCCTTGAAAAAGAGAAAGCGCGCCTGAACCCTCACAACTGTGACTTGTGCCAAGAAGCCACTTTGCCTTCAGCCTTAGTGCGAGGATAAACTGGGCTAGCACAGTGGTTTTCAAACTTTCGCCCCCTGGCAGTGAAGCTTTTCCTTTAAGCAAAATGCTTTGCAGGTGCTTAGCTTGTAACAAAGATAAAAGCCAAGCTGCTAAGCCTGGGCTCCAGAGCCCCCTTCCCTCCTACTATTCTGCCCCCTCGTCACCTCCCCACCCCACACTTCAACCCCAAAGCCCCTCTCAGAGTCTCCCAGGCTCAGAGGAGCACAGCTTGGAAACCCGCAGCCTCTGAGCACTTCACAGTCCCTTCCAGCTCTGGTAACCTCCGAGGTCTGAGATGTTCCTCCTTGCCAGGTAGCTCTGCATTTTCAGCAACGAGACAGGCAATACGTAGTGTAACCGGGAAGAAAGAGGTCTCGAATCAGAAAACCTGGATGATAATCTGTTTAGAACCTGTGTTCTCATACACAAGTTATTTATTTAAATATTGCTAAGCCTCACTTTTCTCATCTATAAAATAGGAAATAATAGTTATCGACTTATTAAGGCTTTTATGAGAGTTAACTAATTATTAAATATGCATGAGTTGCTGAGTAGAATGCAACAAAAATACTGGGCTATGACCACTTCATCTATAAGTGTATCTAAGCCCACAGATGGAAAAGCAGGTAGCACTGTGTCCAGGGCAAAGAAGATGCTCAGTCAGTGACAGGGGTCCATTTCTTTCCTTCCTTGCTCTCTTGGACATTTTCAATCTAAATAAACAATCGGACGGCAACAGAGAGCTGGAGGGAAGGATGCATTTTGTGTCCTCAGCACTGTGGACACAAATTCCCTGTAACTCATTTTTCAAAATCTTACATCTTGCCTCTGGAAACTTTGAAACTCATGGCCATCTTAGGCCTCCAAGGATGTCTACCAAGACGGTCCAGGTTGGAGAAAGTGGGTCTGAGAAAACTAGTGACCTAGGTCATGGGTACAAAAGAACATGTCAGATCTGGCATCCCAGGACCTGGCTTCCACACCGACCAGTTTAGTGGCTGGAGAAATCCCACCTGCTCTCTGGGCCTCAGTTTCCTGGTCTGTAAAATAGAGATGAGACCCATCCCGCCTTCTGCCTCCCCGTGATGTTATACAGAGCCAGGAAGTTACTGGGTGTGAAAACGCTCGACAGCTTCACAGCTCTGTACCTGTACAAGTAATATCATTTGTATTACAACCGCAAGTAAAAAGTTGAACCACTGAAAAAAATTACTTAGAATGTGCCCAAAACTTGAGAATTACCCTGTTCTGAGGCCCCTGCTCCAGCTACAAGATTCCCTGTCTCTCACCCGAGTTTTGTCCCAGGTTCCCTGAACATCCTGAGGGTGCCACCAGATTAACCCCCAACTTCACAGCTTTTCCAGCCGACCCCTCATCAGTGCTGTGAACTGCACTCAGGCCAGCACTCACGGCCTCCAGGACGAGCCTCAACCCATCTTTCCAGCCACATCTCCTATGACATTTGTGGGGTGAATCCCTGGCTCCAGGGAAGACTGTACCCCCAGTTTCCCCCAAGTCCAAAAATGTGGACTTCATGCTTCCCCCCATGGGCATGCCTCCAAATCTGAGTGCAAGACCTCCTTACTGTGCAGTGGGGAAGAGGGACCCTTGGGAGTGTCCTGCGATCCGAGTGTGGTCAGCATGTTTTCACTGTCCCATCCTTTCTCTAAAGATGGTCCCACCAATTACTGGTCCATAAATACCCACATCATGATAAGAAGAAACATTTCTGTATTTCTTTGTAAACAAAGCTCTTCACATGCTCCCCTTTTTAAATGCTTAATGTGAGATATGAGCATGACACCCATTTCACAAATGAGGACCCTGAGGGCCCAGAACACAGTCAGCAGCTGAGCCGACAGCCAAGCCCAGGGCTTTGGCTCCAGACCTCTGCACCACACTCTCCCCCAGGAGCAGAGTGCAACTGAAACCCTGGTAGAAGAGGTGCCGGCCTCCCAGCCAGCTCAGTGCATGGCCCAGGGCACCTCACTTTCCTTCTCTGAGCCATAAAACGAGGGCTCTGAGGTCATCCCTCACATCTGCACACCCCTCTCCTTCCCCTTGAAAGACTTCAGAAGTGAAACCTTAGAGAGAAACTAGCAAGGTAATGTCTTACCTATGTGTTTGGTCAATTCCATCCCGAGCTCTCCCTCCCAAAAGCCCAAAAGAAGGAAGAGGGACTGACCCGAGTGTCAAAAAGCCACCACGACTTAGGACAGCAGCATCACCACGCACACCGGCAAGCCGCTCCCCAAGAAACACTGCCGTCATGGTCACAGCGCATGAGCCTTGTCAGCAAACTGCTCGTTTGTCTGGCAATTTTTAATAAGCTCAAGATGCACAAGCATCTTAATGCAGACAGCACAGTGCACGCCCTACCCGCCTCACAGCCTGTGGGCTCCACAAGGGAGGGCGATGGAAAAACCCCTCTTTCCTTCAAGATTCTGGAGACACTAGCTTCTCTCTTTAGCACAGGCAACTACAACTGCTGCCTGACCACAGCACTCTCGCCTGGACGTAGAGACAGCATCTCTGCAGCAGGCCGCCATCCCTCTCTGGGTAGCCTCCTCAAGCCCAAATGCTGACTGCCAGGCTCTCCCGGGACCACAGGTCCTAGATCTGGCAAAACTCAGGCAGCAACTGGTCCAACTCCTGTAAATGATTTGTCTGGGGCATTCATTCAATCAAAACGCTTCACTGATGTCCCCTTAATGCACAGCAAGAGGATGAGGCTACGTTTCTGCTCTCAAGGGCTCTGTACCAACATCTTAAGTGGCTTCCCAATGGCCACGGAATAAGTCCAAGTACCTTACCTAATATCTCAAGTTTATCAATAACTCAGACTCAGTCTTCTCTTTCCACTATAAAGTACCCCCGCTGCCACCAGCACATAATCTTTTCAGACTGAACTCTTAGTTCTTGTTGCCTTTGCTTGACCTACTACCCTTCCCCACGCCAAGGTCAAATACTGATAACCTATACCTTTCTCAAGGCCTACCGAGCGTTCTCAACTGGAATGCTGATAGTTCTCAACTGGGAAGCAAGGCAGTTATTTGTTCAGTGTCTCAGATGGTACAGGATACCTAGCAGCTCTAGCCCGACCACTAAATGACAATGGTGGTCTGGCCTCCAGCACCGAGACAACAAAAAAACACTCCATCACATTCACAGATACTGCTTAAAAGCGATGTTGCTGACCCCAACGGAGAATCACCCCCACAATGTCACCAGCATGAAACCTCCCTTGTGTCTCAGTCCCGCCAGAACAGCCTCTCTTCTCTGAACTTGCTCAGCCTGCTATCTAGGACATTGATTGTGACCTTCCTTGGGGTTCTCACTATGTACTTGACATATTCCCTTTCCAGGGAGGCCTCCCATTGGGAGAATCCATGACTTATCTCTGCCCACACTGCCAAATCTAGCCTGGCATCAGGCTCATAGTAAGTGTTTAATAAACATTTATGAACAAATTATGTAAACAAGACAACTGTCCAGGGCATGACTCTCAGGAGGAGAGTAAATTGAGCTGGAAAATTACAAATCAGCCGAACGAAGGAGAACTGTCAAAACGAAGGAGAACTCATCTCAGAAACTGAGACTGAGCAAATGGCCTGTTTTTCGGAATAGTAAGTATATTAATGTTATACGTTGCATATAAATAAACAAATATTAAGTAGAATAGTATACCAATTATATTACGGTATTATAGTTAATTGTACACATTAAGTATTTGGGGATGATAACTCTGGGTATTTTTTAATGAACATGTCGGTAGCAGATATATTCTCTCAATTGGCTCAATCGGAGTTCCCTTACACCCTCGTAAGTGCCTTCCTGCAGCGCAGAAGCAGACTGCTAAGAACTCCATTCCCCACGCTGCCTTGAAGCTAGTAAATTAGGTTCCAGCAATAAAATGCACTTGTGTGAGACTCAGAAGGTGGAAGGGAAGCTAAGTCCTCCTGCTGCTCTTTCTTCTGGCAAGCAGCACCTCGGAATCGTGAGTCAAAATGCCGCTCCGTCTGGCAGTCTCACGTCCCGCCACCAAGTATGAGGATCCTGAGAAAAGTGTCAAAGGTCTCGGCAGGGCTTCCTCACCCATCTTCCTTAACTCTGGATTGTGGCCCTGGAATAAATTCTTAACTCAGTTGGTACAGATGTAGCCTCCTGGCTCCCACTGCTCCAGCCTCTCCAACAATTTTGTTAGCATCTCTTTCCCTGAATGAATCCCTTTCCGTTTGAAATTATGCGGCATTTCTTTCCTCCATTTAAGCCTGGACAGGCAGGAAGGGGAGAAAAATCAATAGATCAATTAATTGACCATCCATTCGTCTAGTTCTGATCTGCTCAGGTAAGACCTATCCCTGTCTGCACCTAAGACCTTCTCCCTTGCCTCTGTGAAGGGGAGAAAAACACTCTCACTTTGCTGTGTTGAGCCAAACGGACCTAGGGACGTGAGGAGCAGTGCCATAAACTAAGCAGAACGACACCGACTAGTGTGTGATCAACAGAAACTCTAATTCCTATAAAACAAAGCATGCTTCTAGCATAATGACTGACTCTCCGCTGAGAATTTTTGGCATGACCTCTTTGTTTTCCAGATCTGCCACTGAACACTTCAGTACCTCAAAGGCATACCGGCTGCACACCTAGCCCATCTGCTCTGTGCAGCCCCACAGAGTAGGCCTCCAGAGATGTCTGTTCTGTCCTTGTCTCCTTATTTATAAAATAAGGATAAAAACAGTACCTTTCCCATAGGTTTGTTGAGAGGATTAAGTGAATCACTATGAAGCCGGCAGCTACAACACGTACTGCGTACTAAGTGTCACCTGGTGTGTAACCTAGAAGCAGACTTAGGGCACAGGTCTCAGTCCTGTTTTACAAATGAGGCAACCGAGACAGTTTCTATGACTTTCCCAAGGTCAGATGGCTGGGAAGCAAGGGGCGGAGGCAGAATCCAAATCCAGCTCCATGGCCTCCCACCGAATCTGCACCTCGGCATCCTGCTTGCTAATATGCACACCTAATGGAAAAAGGCATTAAACAGGAGGAGGAAGAACAGCCCAGACAGAACGGGGCTGGACCTCAGGAGCTCTCTGGGCATCACAGGATAAGACCAATGTCATAAGCCCTGCCCTTCAGCACAGTCAGCTCCTGTGGGTAAAATTAGCTCAGCTCTGCTCCAGTGCTGCCTGGAGCCCCGAGGCAAGACTCACCCCAGGCACAGCATGACCTCACCTGACCCTCACTCCCAGGAAGGGTCGCTCATGCACCTCATTAGGGCCTGAGATGACTCATTTTGCTCTTTCCATCTCTGGCTGCTGAGGTCACCTCTCTGCTCTCCAGAAATGCAGCTCCAGAGGAGAGGTAAAGGTAAGATGCAAGCAACCATCCTGTGTTCCTTCCCTCCACGGCAAGGACGGCGTGCCTGCCTGCCACGCCAGCTGCGCGCTCAGGGAAGGAGGCCCTGCTGGGTTATACAGCCCCACCCAGGACCAAAGACAGGCACTGGCCCAGATGGACCCCTGAAATTGCCCTCCTTATTTCACTCCAGTGATGGTGGTATTGACCAGGGAGGGGGCCGTTCCACATTCCTGTGTGCTGTAGAACGTGGCACACTGATGATGACCACCAGGGTCTCCTCTGCATCCTCCTAACCCAGTGCCACCAGACTTGAAGGCAGAGCTCAAAGGCCGCCTCTCCTGGGGACTTCCTTGCTCCCATCCCTACCTGGCTGGAATTCCCATCACAACTTGCACAATGCCTTGTCTCTGCCCCTTTTTATTTAGCATTTATTTATTCAACAAATATCTCTCGCATATCCACATTGGACTTGAGGATAGAGAAATGAAAGGAAAGGCAACTAACTGCAATAAATAACAAAAAAATAGGGAAGCGGGGCTATCAGAGGTCACAGGTACATTCCAAGCAGAGGTGGTATCAGAGCAAAGGCACATGGAGCTACCTTGGTAAGGTGGGAGAGGAGCGATGTTTTGACAAGGAAACAGTATGTGAAGTCATGCAGGCTACAGAGAATCCCATGTCTATTCCTGGAGCACAGGCTCCATCTTGGAGATTAGAGATGAGGACGCAAAGAGGCAGGGTCCAAATTCCTAAGAGTCTTCTCTTATATGCAAAGGGTTTTGGATTTTACCCTGAATGAGGAAATCATTGAAGGATTTTCAAAACAGAGATTTGGCATGAATGGATTTGCATTTTTGAAAATCACTCTGGAAGAACAGAGAATGGAATGGAGGAGCATGAGAATAGAAAACAAAGGCCAGTGGAGAATTACTGCAACCCTGTAGAAGAGAGATGCTGACGGTTTGAACTGAGGTGGGGCAGCAAAGGTGAAGCCGATAGCTAGGTATAGTTACCTGTAGTGGGTGGGTAAGAGTAGTTACCATGCTTGACTCAGTTAGATCTGAGGATGAATAGGTAGAAAGGTGAGGGTAAGGGGGAAGGAGTGAGGGGGAAGCACCCAGAATGAGCCCCAGTTTCCAGGCTTGGGTGACGAGTAGATAGCCGTTGATATCATTCACCAAGGTGACAATGCTAAGAGACAAAGATAACATTAGGTTTCCAATCAGAGCGTCTGAAAAGCACTGGAGTTCCAAACCCAATATAACCCCCTAGGAGTCATGAGCACCCAGACATAGAAGAAGGCTGAAAACAAAGGTCCATAGCTACGGGATGTGAGCAGGAACAAGGGCCATCAAAGGAACCTTGAGGACAGACAGAAATGGAGGGAAAGATAGAAGGAAAAAAGAAGTTAAGTGTGAGCATACCACCAAGGCCAGATCAGAGCAGGGCTAACAAGAAATGAATTTGGCCCCATCCGACTGGAATGGGCTAAGAAGCCAAAAGAAGATGAGGAAATAGAGACAAGTGTAAAGACAGATGCAAAGAAGAGGGATGGCGTGTTGTCAGAGAAGGGCATGTGGGGACGTAGCTGACTCCCCTACGAGACAACAAACTTGGAAAGCAGGGTTGCCCAAGAGACACATAATGTAAGCCACAAAGGCAATTTGTCATTTTCTTGCTGCTACCATTTTAAAAAGCAAAAAGAAACCACCAAAAACTAATTTTAACAATATATTTTATTCAACCCAATATACCTATATTCGTTTCATAAGTAATGATCATAACATTTATTAATAAGATAATTTTTATCTTTGTTAGACTAAACTTTTGATGTCTGGTATTTGACACTTGCAGCACATCTCAGTTTGAACTGGACCGTATTTGAAAAGCTCAACAGCCACATGTCATTCTGATTTAATTTTGACGAGTCAGGACTCAGCATGGAAAGCTGGCAGAATGTGTTTTTTTTTTTTTAATATGATGAAGTGAACGGACAGGTGATGTATGGAAGGATGGATGGGTTGTCATTGCACTGAGAAAACTGGTGAAGTCTCTATGCTTCTTTGCCTTTATCAACTATACTTTAAATTTCTAGTCTTGGGTCATGGCTTAATATTAATATAAACAGCCTAACTTCCATTCCTTCTAAACTTCCTCTCTTCCTTTAAAAATGACAAACATTGTCAATCTCTCTAATTTTCTTAGAGCAAAACAACTATCAAACACTGGTCAGAAGATCTATCACTCACACTGATCTCAGGGAGGCCACTTTACCTCTCTGTGCCTCCATTTTCCCTGCCATAAAAATATATCCCTAACTCCACATATCTCATTGATTCATTGAAAACTCAAAATAGTTAAAACACTAAAGTATTACAGAGAAGCAAGGTAACACCCAAAACTTTCCCTGTATTATAAACACACATCATACAAAGTTATAATATAAATTTGAATCGTGTCTACTTGCACACATACATAGATAAATAAAACTCTGCGTGGTTATGTTAACATTAGTATTTTAATTTCCAACATCACAATTCTTCCTTTCTCCTTTCAAAAACCACCAGCCTTAAGTAGAGACTTAAATGTATCGGGTCAGGACATAGGCAAGCCAAGGAGATGGTATGGTTGATGGCTCAATGGCTTTTCCACAATGAGACACAGAAAATGTCCTGTGTGGGACTGACATCACTTACAGTTTAACAGTTAAAATTTTTTTCACTCAACCCAACTCCCAAGAGCTGAATGATGATAACTATTTGATTTCACTCTTCTTTTTGAGCATAAGATAGACTATTGGGGGAGATGATAAATGGTGTGAGGCTGAAATGAAGACTCCTTAAAGGCACAACTGCCAAGTGGAAAGAAAAAAAATTAATTTGTTCATTTTGCTGACTAGGATCACCACCCACAAACCTGATTTAAATTTTTAAAAATCATTTCTACAGTGGAATAGTACTCAGCCATAAAAAAGAATAAAATAATTCCATTTGCAGCAACATAGGTGGATCTGGAGATTGTCATTCTAAGTAAAGTAAGCCAGAAAGAGAGGAAAATACCATATGATATCACTCATATGTGGAATCTTAAAAAAAGAAAAAGACACAAATTTACTTATTTACAAAACAGAAACACTCACAGACAGAAAACAAACTTATGGTTATCAGGGGGCAAAGGGGGTGGGAAGGGATAAATTGTGAATTTAAGATTTGTACATACTAACTAATATATAGAACAGATAAACAACAAGTTCATATTGTATAGCACAGGGAACTACATTCAATATCTTGTAGTAACCTATAGTGAAAAAGAGTATGAAAAGGAATATATGTATGTATATGCAGGACTGAAACACTATGCTGTACACCAGAAATTGACACATCATAAACTGACTATACTTCAATAAAAAAGTGGAAAAAACAAACAAACAAACAAACAAAAAACTCTGCAGCTGACTGACCAATAATAAAGGCCACTCACAGACCCCAGACAAAGGAGCTCATCTGACCATCCAGCACCTAATTTTAGTGGAGAAGAAACAATAAGAACCAGAAGAGGAAGCAGAGGCCCTGAGATGGAAGGGGAGGGGGAGAGGGAGGGGAGGGAGGGGGAGAGGGAGGGGAGGGAGGGGGTTGCCCTTGGGGTCACATTACGTGAGTGGCACAGCCTTAAACCCTGTTGGCCAGAATCCAGATCTTTTGTTGTTTCCTTTTATGTCCTCTGATTTCTTTAAAAGCCAAATTAAGAATTACCCACCGACTGACCCGGCCAGATAAAATGATGGATATGCAAAGGACAACACCAGGAAAAATTTTAAAACAGATAAACTTAGCTGTAAGTGCCATTTCATCCAAACTCTGTTCTACTAGCAAAAGACAAATCATCATTCCACTTGGTATTTCTCAGCCACATGTTTTCCACAGCCAGCAAAGTTCTTCAGGCAAACTGGCCCTCACAACCAGCCTCCACCAGACCACACATGTGAACGCATCACCTTTCTATGCTAATCACACAGCAGAAGTCAGATGTGTCCCCTCACCTACAGGTTTTAAAGAAAAACCAAAATGCTCTTATACATCCTGGCAGTGGACGGTAGGACCAGTTTATAAAATGTTGCTGCAGTTTTTAATTAACAAACACTAGTTACTTAATCTTCCCAACCATCCCTAGGAAGTAGGTACTATTATCATTATTCCCATTTTACAGACAAGAAAACTGAGGCCCGGGTAGACAAAGTGGCGGAGCCAGGAACTGAATCTAGGCAATCTGGCGCCGGGCTGGTGCTCGTTCCCTCCATGCCACGCTGCCTCTCAGCTGGTTTTGTTTGTCTTCCTTCTTTTCACTGTCGTGGGAGAGGTACCAGAACACAATCATGGATAGTAAGAAATATGAAGGGCACACCACCAACACATTCTCTCCCTCAAGTCAAGTTACAGGAGACAAAATCTTAACCAGGAACCAAGTTAGTGATTTGTGCTGAGAAAGCCCTGTCACGAGACCAGAAATACACATCATCCGTGGGATCAGATGTCCCCTCAGGGGGTGGTCACCCTCAGGAGGTGGTCTCAGGAGAGGGAAAGTCAAGTCAGAGGCTCAGAGATGGCAGGAAAGACAGACTGAAGCATCAGCCCCCACAGGGGTCAGGCTGCGGGGACTGGGAGGCCCTGACCTAGGCTCTGTCTTCCCTGAGCGCAGCCAAGGCTTGAGCAGGGACTCCCGTCCCCATTTTGCAGATGCATGGCCCCCAGTTTTGTTACAAGTTACAAGACACTCATTCCCCACAGATGTCACTCTGAGTTCACGGGACACAGAAGCGACACAGTGTAGGGGGTGGGACATTCAGGCTCTGCAGTCAGACCAATCTGAGTTCAGATCCTGTGATGCTGTGCGAGTCACACGCCGACTTTGGACTTCCTACCCTGTGAAGCAGGGAAGGATAACGACCCTACCTCATGGGGTTACCAGGAGATTAGAGACAACCTGGCGAACAGCCTAAGACCTGCCTCCAGCAGCAACCAGAGTCCTCCCCCTTATCCGGGTTTCAGTTACCCAAGGTCAACGTGGTCCAAAAATATTGAGTGGAAAAGTCCAGAAATAAACAATTCCTAGGTTTTAAATTGTGGGCCATTCTGAGTAGCGTGATGAAATCTCCCGCCACCTTGCTCGGTCGCCCCCAGAGTGAATCATTCACGTCACCGCCTTCACCCAGCGTACCCTGCCTCTTAGTCACTCAGTAGCCACCTCCGTTATCAGATCTACTGTCTGGGTATCACTGTGTTGTGTTCAAGTCATCCTTCCTTTACGTAATAACAGTCCAAAGCCAGGAGCAGTGACTCTGGCAATTCAGATCCACCAAAGAGAAGCCGTGAAGAGCTTCCTTTAAGTGGGAAGGTGAAAAATTCTCTACTTAATAAGGAAAACAAAAATGTATGCTGAGGTTGCTAAGATCTACAGAAGAACAAATCTTTCATCCATGAAATTGTGAAAAAGGAAAATGAAGTCCACGCTAACTGCAAAACTGCAGAAGTTATGGCTACAGTGCGTGATAAGTACTTAGCGAAGTTGGAAAAGGCATTACATTTATACAATAATGTATTCTGAGGAAGACAGATCACATTCATGTAACCTTCATTACAGCATATTATTACAATTGTTCTGTTTTATTGTTGGTGATTCTTGTTAATCTCCTATTGTGCCTAATTTATAGATTAAACTTTATCATAGGTATGTACGTATAGAAAAAAAAGTGTACATATAGGATTCAGTGCGATCCACGGTTTCAGGCATCCACTGGGGGTCTGTGGATAAGTCAGAACTACTGAGCCTGATAAAAAAATGAAAAATGCCTGATACACCCTGCTGCCCCTGGATATTTTCTCTTTCGTTGTGGGAAGGATAAAATGGATGTGCTGCACCTTTCTTCCTTGCTTGCTTTCTTATTTTTTTTTTAAATGCCTCAAAGTACTGAGGATTGAACCCAGGACTTCATGCATGCTAAGCATACACTCTACCACTATTCTCATCCCCCACCCCGCTTTTCAGTGGCATAGCTGTGCTCAGTCACCTGAACACAAAATCCCTTAAGCCCCTCAACCATTCAGTCAAGTCCTGTGCTGTTTCACACACTGGTGCTCTTGTCTATGTTCTCCCTTTTTTCCTAGAAAGTTTTTTTTTAAACCAAACTCCTATTCGTGTTACAAAACCCAGCTCAAGCATCATTGACCCCATGAAGCCTTTCCAATCATTCTTTCCTCTGTGCTTTGTGTGCACATCAATTATCACACTGATGACACTAAAAGATGGTTGAATAACCGCATGCAAAGCTGATATTCATCAGTACACAGATTGCTAAAATATGTAAATATGTCCTTGCCCATCGGTAAACAGCTTCTGTTTGGAGGCCCCCAAATAGCCTCACATCACCTCAATTTTCCCAATCCCTTCCTTCCAACCCCTTGAACCTCTCCCCCAGTCCAGCAACAAAAAAGTTTCCCTTTCAGAGCTGGTACCCCTTCAGTCCAAGGTACTATACATATAGAAATATCACCTCTGTGTTTGTGGGTAACTCACCTCTAAACTAAATGTTGACTTACAGACTTTTTGGAACAGGACAGGTATTAACTGCTGGATAGGATGCTCCTTGGGGGTCAAAGGCAGGTGACTCCTCAGCATCTAGAACACTCCAACCGGGGCAAACCCTTAGCAAATGCTGAAGTGGTTCACAGCGTCTCCTACACCTCTCCCTCCTCAGCTGCAGCTCAACACATAGTAGGCCTTCAATAAGTACTTGCTGCCCGACTTCCCTGCTGTGTGCAGCTTTTGAGTCAGGCCCAGCTGGACTCTCGCCTCCTCCAGCTACCCAACCCATGTCCCTGACCCCAGCTGCTCCCCCTCCAGCCATCCTCACCCACTTCCAATGACACGACCTAGAGGCCAGCTCTGCTCCACACCTCCAAGGGTCCCCTGATACTGACAAATCCAATCCACACTCTCCTGAGACTGGCATGGGGGTCCTCATCCTTGAGCCCCTTCTCAGAACAAGAAAACGACCAAAGGGAACATGTTTCCTCAAAGTACACAAAGGGCAGTGAATATATATAAGTGACCCCTTGAAAAGTTACCCAGAGTTGTTAAAAACAGCTCCTTGTATTTTTATAACCTATTGAGGTTTAAAAAACGGTTGGACATCAAATTGATTCACTTCCTCCTCCCTCATCATCCAGTGAGGTAGGAAGAACAAGGATACTTTCTCCAACGTTAGTGACGGGAGGTGACTTCGCCACGTTAACACAGCTGAGTCACACCGGCCACGACTGAAATTCTAACCTCAAGAATCTCCATCCAGAGCTGTTTGGTTTCCTTGGGTAAGCACATCTCTTTCATGCACAATTTTATGGACTAGGATATAAAAACTCAGCACACAGCTCTGTCACCCGCTGTGTCCTAAGGCGGCTGTATTCTCCCGCGTAGCACTTCTCACGCTCGTCTGTTGCCTGTCTCAGCGCCTAGACTGCAAGCCACATGAGGCCACGGACTCTGCCCGTCTCCTTCATCACGGCATCCCAGCACCTAGATGAGAGCATGCCTGGCCACTTGACTGTGAAAGAGAAGAGGATTTGGAGTCAGACCCAATACTGACTCCCTCCACCCTCACTTACCAGCAGCCTAACAACGGACAGATAACTAAACCTCTCCAAGCCTCCATCGCTTCAGCCTTAAAATCCAGATAATGACACCTACTGTCAGTATGTCTGGAAGGAGTTTTTTAAAAAAAGAATATTGGCCAGTGCTCCGCACAAGATAAGCAGTCAATAAACGCCAGTCCCCTTTCTCTACGTCTCCTCCTAGCCATCACCCTGCCTCCTGCAGCACCCGGCCCACACATAAGCACTTCTCCACCTCCAAGCGACTTTCCCTCCCCCAGAGCATTCCTGTGGCAGGTGTCTTCAAGGGGGGACCCAGGCAGAGCTCACAGCTGCAGACGACCACATTTTCATGTATGCCAAGCGCTGACCTACTTTCCAGCCAGACCAAAGAAGGTGATGCTGGGAGTGATTCAGCAAGGTCTTTTTTTTTTCCCCCAAGTCATCTTGAACATAGGCCATAACACAGAATCATGGGCTCACAAAACTCAGAGCTGAAAGGTCTACAAAGCCCAGCCAGCCAGGTTCAACTCCCTTATTTTATAGACAGGGAATATGTGTTCTAGAGAATGGGAGTGTCTTAGCCGAGAACAAACCCCCAAGGTCCCCAGAGATCAGTAACAACAGCACAGCTCCAGTTACCTCCTAAGAGAGGACCCTGGCTTGCCCACCACTTCCTCTCATCTCAGGAATGACTCCTTATGTCTCAGAGCTTAAGGTCTCGCTGATTCCAATCCAGGCAAGTGCAGTCTCTCCATTATTAAATATTCTGCATCTCTGTAGATGATGGGAATTTTCTCTAGTTTTTCCAGCCCCGTGAACTACCATCTACACACCTAGAAATAAAACTGCAAATGTTTTAAATTATAAGAGGTGGTCTAAGAAAAGTACAAGAGACTAGAAGCGAGGGCATATGGAGCCTAGACTTGGTTCTGCCACTAACCACTTGCATGACCTTGAGTGAGTCCTTCCCTGCTCCTGGTCTCCAGTTTCTCATATTAAAATGGGACTGTTGGAACAGATCCTCTCCAAGCTGGGATATGCTGGATGCGTGTTTCTCATCATCACCTTCAATATAATATTATCACCCACTGTCCAAAATAATTAGACTGTGACTCGTTAAGCTCGGAATTTTCCCATAGTGCAACAGGGTGTATGTTCTTTACTGTGTGATCAGTGTTCATCAATGAGCTGTAAAGCTTTTTAAAGACCAGGGTCCCATTTGTATGTAATTATGTCACACAGACGTTGTAAATAACATAAGAGTAAATGCTGCCAAGCTGATGAAGTTTACACTAATGCATGCTGCAGGATGACAATAAAACAATACAGCAGTCCCATCACTATGTCAAAATTCAGGCGTCCTGTGACTGGATTTCTTCACCGTGGTTCCTTTATTCTAATAACCCTGCCATTCTTCAAATCCCTTCCTTATAAACTATATGTAGAAGTAGTTGTAGACCTTATAGAAAATTCTCAGTGGAATGGAATGGAATCAGCAAGAACTCTTTGATTTTGAAGATGGATTCTGATTTTTCCAACACTCACTGAGAGACAATCCCAGCGAATAAGAGAGGTGATCTTCTTGCAGGCAACCAGGCCGAATAATACTTGGCCAAGAAAATTGTCACATGAAGTCCTGGGGTGATAAGAGCGTCACGGGCCTAAGTCACGAGCCACAGCTGACTTGAAGAAGGGCTCACTTAAAGAAGGCAAGAGTCAGTGGATTTCTAGGCAGTATCAGGCCCGCAATAAATCACACTAAATCTCCCTAAGGCTGCCAAGAAAACTCAACGTGCTGATTCAGAGGTGGATGCTTCTCTCCTGCTTCCCTACTCTTTTCAAAAAAAAAAAAAGGTTCTCAATAAGAAATGCCAGGTGAGCCCTATGAGACTCCAACACCAGCAGAGTCACTGGAATACGTCCTCAAAGATGATGACACAGGTTTCCCAGTTTTCCTTCCCTGCTAGGCTCTCATAAAACAAACTAAGGAAAAAGACCTTATGCATGAAAATGTTCACAACAGCATTGTTTAGAAGAGAAAAGAACTGGCCATAATCCACATCCTAAAGTAGGTAAATGGCTAAAGTGTAGAATAGTCCCTCCACCCAACGGAATATGTGGCAATTAAAAATGTGAGAATTATAAAATAATCTGAAAGTGTTTATGAATATTGATCGGAGGATAGAAAAGAGCAAACCAAACTGCCTAGTAAGAATAAGTGTAAGAAAGTACTGGTAGATAATATTTTAATAATATACCTTCTTTTGAATAATAATGATGATGACTAACAGCTAACGGCATGACTCAGGCTCCTCCATGACAGCCTGGAAATATCTGGAGCTACGATAAAGATACAGGGGTTTAAATAGAAGAAGGCAATCAGAAACTCCCAAAAAAAAAAAAAAAAAACCAAAAGGTTGCGTGAGAAATCGTGACGCAAATTTGGAGAAACCAGTCCAAAATAGAAGAAAAAGTTGATGGAACTTTAAGAAGAAACACGGAACAGACTCCAAGTAGGCAGGAAAACAATGAGAAATCAAAAGATGTATAGGATGTGGTAGAAAATACTCTATTACTTCATTTTCTTCTCCCAATCCAAAAAATACAAACCCCAAAAATATTAACCAAAAAAAAAAAAAAAAAAAGCCAAGCCGCTCATCGCAGAAATACAACAACCTGGGATGAAGGTAAAGTTTCATCCCCTGTGAGAGGCTTAAAGATGGTGACCTCTGAAGCCTGGAAAAGGAAATGAAACCACAGTACATGACTGGCCCTGTACTGAGCAATGTTTACCTAGAAATCACCATCTAAATGTTGTTGTTTTCCAGCTTTTGAAATCAACCCACAGACACAGCACAGAAGACTCAATTATGGTTACAAAACCATATAGAAGTGCAGATAGCCACGCATCTGCTATAAAACGGGAGGTGCAAAAGGTAACATAAAACATAACTGACAAATTATAAGAGTAGGAGAGGAAAGGGAGAGAGAAACCTCAGCGTCTTCACCGTGCACAATGGTGGGCGAACAGACGCTGCCAGAAGTTGACGCGACAAGAAATGGAGACCTATGCACCTTATATAAAATGTGTAAAGGAAACGAACCCAGAGAGAGCAAAAGAAATGTCCGGTAGTCAAACACTGGGAAGGGGGATGGGAGCGCCAGCGGATGCACGATCTAGTCCTCGCCTATTGTAAAAGCCCACAGGCACGTCTAAAACTAGTAACTCAAAAACTAAAGCTATTTAGAGATATGACAATAACCACTGGAAGAATTACTAACAAAAACGGTTACTGTAAATGCGGAGAAGGGACTGGGGTGGGGAGAGATGGACAAGAAATTCTTCTTTTTAGTTTTTTAGGGTTTGGGGGTTTTTTGTTATTGTTGTTTTTGAAGAGTAATTTATTTATTTAGGTTTTTGGGGGGGGTAATTAGGTTTACTTAGTTCTTTTATTTTTAGAGGAGGTACAGGGGATTGAACCCAGGATCTCGTGCATGCTAAGAATGCACTCTACCACTGAGCTATACCCTCCCCCGAGGTTTTTTTTTTTAATCAACACTCTGTAGTATTTTATTAATTTTTACTGTGAGTATTTATTTGTACATCATTTAAAAATTTTTTTAAATAATATTTCAAAGGAAAAAGGAATTGCTCCAACTAGCATGACCCAGAGGTCACAGAGGTCAAATGTGAAGGGGCTTTCTTGGGAAAACCATTAGCAAATGTCACTCTTGTGGAGATACTAAATGCACAACCAATGTCCCCTTTTTAAGTCTCTTGGCCTCTTTTTTAAAACTCCCCTCTCCCTTTCACTTCCCAAACTCCTTAACTCTCTCCTAACATTTTCCTATAAAATTTTGAACACTCTGTGCCCCTCCACTTTCTCCACTGGCTTCAAAATAAAAAGCAGTCCCCAGTGAAAGCTTGAAAATGTAAAGAATCCCTGAGGAAGCCCCCAAAATCAACAGACAGCTCAGGCTGCGCAGTCCTGCGGCCTAGAAGCGCACCAGGGCCTGGAGGCTGGAGCTATAATTAGCCGCTTCTGGGCAGACAACAAGGACTCCTGCTCCCTGGAAAGGAGGTAATTAAAGGAGGCAGATTTAGGCCTGAGGTGGTAAGTCCTAAGGAACTGTGGCTCCAGGCAATCCCAGGCTGCACCCCGAATGAGGAAACAGGAACCCGCAGGCCTGACACTCCATCCTAAACCATTTTTTCTTCCCCTCTTCGGTTTCTAAAACCAGGGGAATGTCAGCCATCAGTCTGAACACTTCTTATCTTTAGTCACCTAAGACCCATTTCCTGGGCACCCTCCATTCACCAGGCACGCACCCAGTGCCACGGGGAGGGCAGGGAAGAATCAGACCTGAACCTTGACCGCAGGGAGCCAACCGAGAAGATGGGCGAAAACAGAACTTCAAGCACACAGTGCTGCCAACAGGCGTTCCCTCCAACCCCTGCGACCACCCAGTAGGGTTTTACCGATGAAGAAGATGGAGAATCTGGACCTCGGGGAGGAGGAACAACCTCCTCAAGGTCACGAAGCTGGAGAGAAACTGGGCACAAACTCCAGACCACGCCTTTTCTTCCTGTGCCACCAAAAAGAATAGGAAAAGAAGGCGTCTCTGCAAACAAGGCCAGGGGGCTAAGTGACCACGTGTGGACATCTCTCAGAGTTCAGAGCACCACTCTGACGATTTCCATTTTTTAGGGATTTCCAAAATTTTGCTGTGCCGGTGTTGAAGGGCTCCCCCTCACACCATCCAACACCTTAGCTGTCACCATCTCAGCATTTAGAGCCTTTCACAACCTGGGCCCAGGCTCAGCCGTCATCTCCCAGGGTTTGACATTCCACAGGGTCCTGGCCTTAAGCAGGAAAGGATCACACAGCAGGAGACCCCACACACCCACAGGTCTGAGCGCCGACGTCAGGAGCCCAAGGATTCTCAGCATCCGTGCACCTGAGACCCTCCAAACACAGCCAGGCTTCTTGGGTGGGTGGCTCGGGACAGCTGCTTCGCCTGGCACGTGTCTCTCAAACACGCATCAGGGAGGTCTGCCTTTTGTAGTTCTGTGTCCAGCTGCTCATTTTCCCTGCATATCCACCCAAAACTTTCCCCCAGAAACTTGACAGGAGTGATGCCAAATTTCCTCTGTTTGGGGAAAAAGAAGAGGTACAGGGGAAGGAGTCTTCAAATAGGGCTGGATCATGGCCTTGTGATGGAATAAAGATTTGAGATCCAACTCAGATACTGGTGGTGCCAGTTTCCCCATCACATGGGGTAACTCCATGACTTAGGGACACTGCTTTGCTATCCTGTACAAAAAAGAAACTAGAGGTTGGTGTTCAACAAATGAAACACAGCCTGAGGTGTGTTCTCCCTACATCGTACCACTGATCAATTCCTCTCACCTCAACCCTTGGAGACACATGAACCCTCCTGGTCCTTTATTTGGACATCATGAAATCGAAACCCAGGTTGGTACTGAGATCAGCTACTTAAATATAGCCGTGCCTTGCATGCCTTGGCCCATGTTTGTAAATCTATCACACATTAGCAAGTGTCCACCTGGCTACCAGCTACCCAGATACTCCCACGAGAATTTTCCATGAATTCTTCAAAACTTTCCAGCCAGTGAATTTAAGGGGACTTCCCAGGTATCCTGTCACCCATCCTTAATGGTCTTACACTGCATCAGAAGGTAAGAAGTAACTTCCATTGGGCATAAGCATATGAAGGCAGATGAGGGAAGTCCTTTCTTTTCTTTTTTTAAGCAATGCCCATAGGAGAGAACATATAATTTTCAAATTCTTAAAAATTTTTTAAAAGCTGATGAATAACAGAGAGAGCTAGAATTAACTACTTTATTATAAAGACACGTTTCCCCCAGATCTGTTTCATCAACATACTATAAAGACATTTTAATGTATTCATAATGGAAGTGGGAAGAGGTTTTAAATTACTGTGAAAAAGAAGAAGGAGATTCAGGTAATGAGTACAGGTAATTCCTTCATTCGTACATCTGGCAAAAATGTACTGAGCAATTAGCCCGTGTAGACACTATGCTGTGTGAGTGTCTAGATACAGAGCTGAGTAACACATCAAGGCTTCCCTGAAAATACTCAGCCTAATAGGAGTCATGGATAAGCAAATTATTAGATAAGTATTGGCACAGCAAAAGCCACGCCATCCACTCCTGCTTCCCAGCCTCCTTACGGGCAGCCATGCACACCTTCCCTAAGCCAGCATCCCCAGACCGCTCGCACAGAAAGCTGCACACACACTTTAGTTCTCTTAGCACGTCTCCCAGGTGGAAGTGGTGGGAGGAAGATGAAGCACCTGATAGGTTAGTAATACACAGTGGAATCTATTCCATGCTGAAGAAGGAGGGGGCGGAAATAAAGATACAAAGGCACTTTTCCTGTAGCTTCAAGTCACTCCTCTTCCTCAGCTTTCAATTACTAGAAGGTACCAGACAGAGAGATGGGAGACCAAAGTACTGAGAATTCTCCAGCTTTTTCTGGCTCTACATACCACGGCACTGAATCCAGGTGAAGATCAAGGAGAACAAAGAGACGTGGGACCTTACACACCCTTACACATCTCAATCGCACTGAGACAGTCACAGTTCACCCACACTTCCACCCACACAGCTCCCTCTCCGATAGGTCCCTGCCCGGCCTCTCCTTCCAGCTCACATCTGCTCATCCTTAGATAAGGTGAGTTCTACTTGCTCCAGCCACAGTGGCCACACAGCAGGTGCTTACAGAAATAGGTAAGACATCCCTGCCCTTTCTCCACTACTTTGCAAAAACAAAAAACAAAACAAAACAAAACAAAACAAAACAAAACAAAAACGCTTTAACACATCCCTTTCTAACTTTAGGAAGAAGCCCAAGAGATCCAGTCTTCAGTTCCTTATCACCCAAGGTCCTCCAGCCCTGCCTTTCCAGCACACAGCCAGTGAGCTCCACCTGAAGGAGCCTGAGCATCCTCCAAAGCCCAGTCCAAGCCCAGCACTTCAGGAGAACAGGTCCCCACACTCTCGTTCGCCTTCCTCACACCGTCTGGTCTTGGACAGTCTATCTTTTCATGGGAGCGTGACGGGAGCGTGTCCTCCAACCCCTGGCGGACGGGAAGCTCCCGGTGGGTGGGTCCTCACCCTCGGGACGTCTAGCCATCGTGGCACGTTGGAGGCACTCAGAAACCACCGCAGCACAGCTGCCACAGCTAGAAGCAGGCCATACAAACTTAAAACTTCAGTGCCTCGCTCAGGCCCAATCTACAAATTTTTACCTCACGTACTTTTTATTGTTTATAACTGGGTCCTCCAGTTAGATTCACAACATCCTGGCTGGTCGAATCCGCATCTGACAACCTCCCAATAGAGGCACACCATCTCTCCCTGAGCACCTCCAGTGATCGGAAGCCTTGCACCACCTGAAGCAGTCCACACCATTTTTAACATCTCTTATCATATGTTCTTAAATACTGAGTTCAATCTTTGCCCCTGGGCCTTTCAGTTAAATTCCTAGGGACCAGTGGGGGAAGCAGTGGCACGTGACAACTAAGAGCGTGGACTTGGGAATCAAGCAGAACTGGGGCCACCTCCCAGCCTGCCACGTGGGGGAGGGCATGGAACCCCCGCAGGCCTCTCAGGGCTGCTAAAGGAGTAACGGAAATGTCACTCAGGCAGAGAGCCCGGCGCAGTGCGCACTCGATGAACAGCAGCTCTCCTGGTCATTCGTTCTATTCCTGTTTCCCCTTCCGGCCTGCTGCAGAATCAGAGGGCTTGCCGCAGCCCTGACCCCTCCGTGATGCCTGCCCACCCTTCCGCAAGAGGTCTTTGCAAAGCCTCAGCCAACATCCCGTTCTGTTTGCTGCTGGTTAGCGTGACTAGAAGCAAGGGCTGACCAGACTTCCCATTAAAAACCCTGGCACTGAGAGGACAGTGAAAAATCAGAGGGAACGCAGATTCCTTACTACTGCCTTCAAGGGTGCTGTCCACCCACCACTCTGCAGAGGGAAGGACATTAGATGCCACGGCCCCTTGGAGCTGTGGACGGTGTCAAGTCTCTCCAGTCACAGCCCCAAATGCAGGGACCAGGAAGGAGGGCAGAGATGGGAGGGAAGGGGAGAGCAGCACGTGACCCCGTCTGTTCTCTGCACCGAGGCTGCCGAGTCCCTCGCCGCCCAGGGACACAGTCTTTATTTGGTTGTGTATCTTTGAAATATTTTATTATGAGCATGTACTGTGCTTAGAGCAATACTTAGAAAATGTGGGTTTGTTTTTTTGCTTTCAGTTCTTCCTGAGGGATTGAGAGGAGGTTCGGGAAGAAGAGACATCTGTGCCACCTTCTGAGGGACGAGCAGATGCTCACCAGTTAGAAACAAAGGGCCCTGAGCCAAGAAGAAAGCACGAGCGAAGACACACAGGCGTGCGAGACGGGGTGACCAGTGACACACTCGCGGTGGCTGGAGCATAGAGTGTGACGGGCAGGGGACGGCAGAAGACGCTCCTAGAACCGAGGCAAAGGTGGAGGTGTGCCCGGGGAGGGATTTTACCCACAGGCCATGGGAGGAGGAGAGAAGGCAGGCAGCCAGCCGGGAAGCTGGGGGAGACACACCCGCCCTGAAGCAGAGGCGGGGATCACTGAAGCCCGGGCAGAGCAGGGACAAAACTGGAAGGTAAGTGTTTTCCCACTGAGTTCCACTCACGAAACAATCCTTCTTCAAGGATCCTTCTCCTAGCAAGGCTGTGCATATGTTTGTGCCTAGATACAAAATTAATCAGAAAGTCAAACCAGCACATTTTTATTGTCCCAGGCATTAACAGGGGCCGTTCTGACTCCCTCCTAAAACTAGACCCAGCCAGCCCTCTGTGCTGCCTCCCAGTCACTCCTGAGCGTCAGGCACAGACACCAGGCACAGGAACCGCCTGTGGGTACCACTCTGTCCAGTGGACCCAAGGCAGGGGGCTGAGTGCATGAGGAGGAAGAGGAAGAAAGCCTTCCATGTAGGGAACGTGGGAGGTCAGATAAGACAGGCCCGGGATGGTCCCCTCTCCAGCCGGAGGTCATGATCCTGGAGAGAAGAGGCTGCAGAGAGGCTGTGCTGAAGTTCTGTGCATGCCTGGCTTCCCAGCAGGATGAGACATGCGGTTCCCGTCAACCAGAAGGAACAGCGCTGACAGGAGACACTCAGACCCACTCAAGACGGACTTAAGGGGAACTATGGGAAAAAGGGAGGAACCTGGAAGCACAGAGCTTGCTTTGAACAAACACATGTGTCTCAGACATGGGCACCCCAGGAGGACAGGGACTCCGCGACCACAGGGGAAACCAGGACACAGGGGCCATCTCTCCCAGCCTCCAGGGGCCCTGGGGCCAAGGCGGGAAATGAGCTGCAGAGCTGAGGTGAGAGCCCGGGAGGAGATCGCAGGGCTGGCTTGTGCAGGGCTGCCCGTCTGAGGTTCACATATGAGCCAGAGAGAGAGGCTGCTGTAGGAGATTCAGCACAGCCTTCCGGGGGCAGATTCAAAAGCCCTGGGGCTGAGCCCGCTTCCTCGATCAACAGCGAAGGGAGGACTGCGGCTATGCAGGGCCCACCTCAAGGCTCTCAGAATGTCTTTTTCTTTCTTGGTGGTCAAACATGTCTGCATGCCCATAGGGCCAGCGATCCGCAACCCTGACGGGCTCTCGCCATCACCCCGCTGCTGCGACGCTTCCTCTGCATACTGTGCGCACACCCACACGGCGCTGCTGCACCCGCTGCCCCAGCCTGGTTTGCATGTCTGCTTCCTGTGTCGACCACAACCTCCCAGGTGGCCGAAAGAGTACCTGATTCACCTTCTTCGCCCAGACCTGGGAAAGGCAGACAATGGACGTGGAGTCGACACGTGTCCTCTGCCCCACAGTCGGCCATGCAGCAAGCAAAACCTTGTGCCTGATGGATTCTCACTCTGGCTCACCAACAGCGTGACCCAGAGGTGAGGGAACCAAAGAGATCACTTGGGATGGCATTCCAGCCACGGAAGAGGGAGGTTTGATGCGGTGGGCAGAAGACAAACACTGGAAGAATGACACTGTATTGTCTTGAGGGAAGATCTGAAGAAAGGGATAGTCCAAGACCCTGGAAAAGCAAGTGGCAGCAAGCAGCCAGGTGCCCAGGTAGCCCTGGGGCAGCAGAGAAGAGAGCAGTCAAGACGTGCAGAGGAAGGAAGACATGGGGCTCGGCCTAAATGGGCTACAGTGTGAGGGGAACCTGCCAGAGTAAGGAGGAGGAGCACGAGGGGAGAGGGACTGGGAGGGGCACAGAGGCCCTTCCCATGGGCGTGCGGTGCACTTGACGGGGGACAGACTTCCCAAAGCACCTCACTCCCTGGTCTGTGAAATGGGCTGAACCCCAGAGGTCTCTCCAAGCACAGACTGGTTATGAAGCAAATAGAGAGCTGGGACACTCCGGGAGCACCGCCACCGCCGAGACACCCCTGTCGAAGTGAGACCACAAGAGCCTCGCTCGTCTCACCCATGTGAACTGAGGGTGCTGCAGTGTCCGCCCCATCGAGCCCCCAGACCCACCCGTGCCAAAAGCTCCATGGCTGTGAAAGGAAAAGAGTGTGCACTGGACCAGCCCAGGCCAAGCAACATCTTCATGGACTCTTACACCCAACAAATCGTCACACACACAGCCACAGCCACAGCCTCCCAGCACCCCTGTCCTGCCTGGGCAGCAGCCATTACCGTCCTCCCCCCGAGGCAGCTCCACCTCTCCATCTCTCATGCCTCTGCCACTCTCTGGAGCTCCCCTGTAATACACCATCACACATGTCTCCGGTATTTCAGCATCAGGAAGCACCTTCCCACAGACAAGTGGGACCTCCATCCTGGATCCAGACAGAACAGACAACATCAACATAATCACCATCACCACTCCCATTTTACAGATAAGGAAACTGAGGCTCAGGGGAGCCCTTTTCTTTATCTTCCTGAGGACCACCTTGATCTCTAGCCAGGCCTCTCCCAGAACCAATCATGAGAAATACAGCAATCATGTCCAGTACCTTTCTAATCTAATCTCCTTGCTGTTAAATAAACACAGAAATCAAGGTGTCAGGTCAATCCAAGGTTTCAATCACTGCACCATCTTTCACCCTCCTATGCTGGTCCAGAGTGCAGAACTGTGAATGTGTCTCAAGGCCCCAGTCCAAGGCAGATGCCATCACTCTGGCCAAGCTCCAATGCTGGTACCCACTTTACTTCAACCAGCTCTCCCTCCCAGTCCTGGTGGCTCTCCACTGGTGGGGACCCAAATATGGGAGTGAGGACATCTCTCCTGGGTTGTGAGCAAGCCCCTCTCTGGGCTGGCCAGCCCAGTGCACCAACACCAGACCACCCCCAAGCCTACTGCCCCTTCCAACGCTAAGCCTCAGGCACCCAACTCCTTCTGCTGGCCTCTTCCTCATTAAGACTCATTCCCCATCAACCCAACACTTGGACTTGCTAGACAAATTTCCACTCCTTCCCAATTTCTGTCTTTCCTCTTGCTCATTATGCTCTTCTATTACATAGACTAAGTTTACCTGCTTCAAATTATCGCTCAGAGAGGTCAGGTGACTTGCCCAAGACCACAACCTAAAAAGTGACGAAGCTGGGACTTGAACTCAGCTCTTCTAATTCCAAGCCATGTGTCTCTTCTACTAATTCCCACTTTCTCTTAATTGCAGAGCTCAGGAAGCCACCTATGCAGGAGAGGGTGCAGACCACATCTTACTCTCTTTAGCAATACGAATGGCAGTGAGAGCTACCAGTCACAGAGTGAGGACAGGGTACATGCTCGGTGCCCTACCAGCAGTCTTAGGAGGTGTTACTGTCCCTATTTTCAGATGAGAAAGTGAAGAAGTAATTTATTCAAGTCAGACTAGCTGAAGCGCTTGCCTTAGATCACCACAGTGCTACACCACCGCTGGCTCAAATGCAATTCCCAGTGCACAGCAGTCATCGAAAAGCTGGGTTAGCTGCATAAGAAAATGTAGCTGGAGAGAGCTAAACAGAAGACCCTAAGAAACAAATCTGTGACCAGACTAGGCAAAGCTGGTGAAACCAAATCACCACCCTGCAGCAGAACTAATAAAGTTGCTCCTGGACCGTCTCTGGAGACAGCGTGGAGCTGACTTCAAGCCAGGATTCCTGGTTTTGTCTCCAGCTTCGTCCCTGACGGCTGTGCGACTCTGTGCAAGTCCTTTCCCCCTATCTCTGGGTCTCATTCCCCCATCTATAAAAAACAAACAGACCAGCAGTTGGACTAGGTCAAGTGGTTCTCATTAGCATCGACACAACCCATGAGCTTGTCGGAAATGCAGATTCATGATCCACTGCATCAGCATCTGTGGGATGGGGCTCCAGCAAACCCTCCGGGATGACTCTGGTGTTCCTGTGAGTCTGAGAACCCCTATACTGGATGACCTATCTGATCCTTCCAGCCCTAACCACTCCGAGAACCTGAAGCCTCCTCAATTCAGCATCATCAAAGTCCTCCCAATTTTGCCAATTTTGATTTCGATCTGGCACGAACTGAAGTCAGCGAGCTCTGTGGTCTGGCCATGTCCGACACCTTCTCCTGTGATGAATACAGAAAGCCCCAAGGAACAGACAGTTGACTCCACCACACTTCTCCTTCCCATTTACCAACTCAGCAGTACGCATCCTGCCACTATATTAAAAAGATAAGACTAAGAGACATTACCAGGCAAGCCCAACCACGAGCACTGTGGCCTCCTGGCACCACCTTTCAAAACACTGGAAAGAGATCTGTGTAAATTATTAAAAACACATTGTTTGCAGAGACACGAAGAAGTGGGCATACACTACCAGTGCTTATCCCTGAGGGGATCTGGGGGTTAAGGGGCTCTCCAGTGTATCTGCAATGTTGTATTTCATTAAAAGTGTCTGAAGAAGTTACGGGAAGATGTTATTATGTACTAAATCTGGATGGTGGAAAAGCTGGATTTCTGTTATCATCTCTTATATACTTGAAATATTTTTAAATTAAAAAGAAAAATAATTACTGCAGCGAATGTATAATTGTCAGTAGGGAGAAGTGTCACGGTGATAGTAGATGACACAAAACAGCAGGCTGCACCAGGAACAAGACCACGAGTGGCCCTCACCAGAGCGCCAGCTACAAAAAACGAGCCATGAAGGAGAGCAAGCCAGCGTCAGCGCTGGAACAGTCTGAAAGCAAAACTGCCGGGTGGGGCTCAACTCCATGATCTAGAGAAAGTCAATGTGAATACAACTCCAAAAATATACAGTCCATCTTTTCATGCCTTTGGGGGGGAAAAAAAACTGGAAGACTTATCCCTAAGGGAAGTTTGTAAGGGACAGCCATATACTTCGGTGCCTTTGGAAGCCCAGAGACCTCCCTTCACTGCCAAGCCAGCTGACGGAACAAGAGAGCATTTGCTTTGTACAACCATGACACGTGCAAATGAAACAAAACATTTCTTGCTTAGTCCTGCTGTGTCAAAGAAAAAAAAAAAAACTCCAGATAAACCTTACAAGTATGAAAACATATCCCAAAGAATTCTCTATTCTCTGTGCAGACTATTGACAAATGGACTGTTCATTGCTGTAACCTGAAACAGCGTGTGCAAGTCTATTGTGGAGTGAATGAGTGAGTGAATGAATGAATGAATGGGCACCCTCAGAGCTGGTAGTGGAGTGACCTAGAGATGAACAAGTTAAAATCCTAGTCTAAGGAAACCAAGTTTGAGTGTAGTACAGATGATCCATCCATCATCCATCCATCCATCCATGTTTTTATCCAACCATTCATGCATCTGACCATCCACTCAACAAGTATATGCTATATGTCTGCCAAATTCCAGATAGAAATGAATGCACTGAAGAAGTTAAAGACCCAAATAATCCAAACACACGGATAACCACAAGAGAAGGTAAACGGCGCTCAGTGCCCTGCACACAGTCCAGATAGAGAGCCATGGGAGATCATTAAGAGGAAGGGATTGTTCCCTGTTTAGGGGCAAAGGGTGGAAATCGAGGCCTGCTTCATGGAGGAGGTGCTGGACTTTGAAGATCAATTTGTATTCAAACAGGTGATGACAGCAGAGAGCAGCAATCCAGACTGAGAAAATGCTGTGACAAAGGCAAGGGTGAGGAAAATAGAGGTTAAGTTCCAAAAGTCAGCTGGTCCCATTCAACACAACCATAAATGGCAGGATAAGAAGAATATAAGTGGAGATAGTAAAAAGATCAGTGGGTGCCAAGTGTTGGGGTGGGAGATAGGTATGAACAGGCCGATGACAGAATTTTTAGGGCAGTGAAATACTCTGTATGACATAATGATGGATACATGTCATTAGACATTTGTCCAAACCCAGAGAAAGTGCAACACTGAGAGTGAGCCCTTATACAAACTCCAGACTTCAGATGATAATGATGCGTCAAGGCAGGGTTCGTCATCAGTTGTAACAAAGGTACCACTCTGGTGGGAGCTGGTGATAATGGAGGAGGCTGTGCACACGTGAGAGCAAGGGGTGTATGGGAAATCTCTATCCTTTCCCTTCAGTTTTGCTGTGAACATAAAACTACTGTGAAAAATTAGGTCCTTAAAATTTTTTTAAATGTTTTAAGGATATACAGAGGATTATGCCACTGCCTTCTCTGCCCTCCGCTTCTTCTCCACCCAGCTCCGCGCGGGAGATGGCCTCCCTCCATGTCTCCTGGCACTGAGCACAGCGCTGCACACCTGCTCGCCTCCTCCCACTTCCCAGCTCCCGGGCCATCTCCACCGCCACATCCATGTCTTCCTCCTGGGTACCAGCGCCTGCCGCAGGCTTAACTGTACTTACTATGCCATGTCGTTACACTACTGTTTTCTGTAATTTATAAAACACATACTGCCCACGAGTTTGTATTTTTAATTCCTGTAAGAAGTTTTGGGATCCAATTTGTGTGAAAGTCAAACTGCAACATAATGTAGTATTGTATGATAAAAGCCTCCAAGAATAAACGCAGACAGTATATCTGCTTATCAGAAACTCAAACACTGTTCCATTGCTGAATGTCACAGATTTCCTTATGAATGACTTTTCTTGTTTTGCATCGAAGTGTTCACATCTTCCTGAAATAAGTTCTAAGGATAAAGTTTCTTAATTTCGAAGGCTCCTTTTTTCACATATTGAAAACCTACTACATTTCGGGCTATGCTAAAAGCAAGTACCTTGGCTCACTTAACTTTCACAAGGTAAATACTTGTACTGTGAAGTATCACTGACCACTGAACCCACTTTACAGGGAAGGAAACTGAGGCGTATAGTGGAAGAGGCTGGATTGAAACCCAGATCTTCCAGAGTCGCTGACTGTTGCTCCCACATCCATCCCACAACAGGGACAAGATCAGGGCATTTCCACTATCCTTTTTTCACCTTCTCTAGGCTGCCACCTTCATCCAACAACATTACTCTCCATTTGGGAGCCTCAGTCTCCTCCCTGGAAGCAAGGAAGCTGGATAATGGTGGTATTTAAGCCCTGCTTTGCCAGAGCCCCTTCAAACAGAAAAAGCAGGGAAGATGGGTCCCATCCTACCCCATTTCATCCACTCACAGCCGCTCCAGTTTATTCGTTCAGCATTACAGGTTGTAACAGTCTTTTCTACAAGAATCCTTCCCTAGCTAATTTAAAAAAAGAAAAGAAAAGAAAGTTTTAGTCACCCTAGGCTACAGAGATATCAATTAAATGCAATGTGGGCTGGGCTGCATCCTGCAAAAGAAAGAGGACATGAATGGAAAAACTGGTGAAATCTAAACAGAGTCTGGAGTTGAGGTAATAGTGATGTACCACTGTCAGTTTCTTTGTCTTGACAAATGTACCTCAGTCATGTAAGATGTCAAAATGAGACAAAAGGAGTGAGGGGCATATGGAAATTCTCTGTACAATATTTACAACTATTCTGTAAACCTGAAACTGTTCCAAAATGAGAAGTTTATTTTAAAAGACAAAAAAAAAACCCTCCCAAAAAAAACTAACATCTTTTCCAAATCACAATTTTCTGACTTTATAAATATAACCCACAGTAACAGTAGCTAATATTTAACGGGTGCTTAGCATGTGGCAAGTTCTATTTTAAGGGCTTGTTATGTATTAACTCACTTAATGCTCACAACAAGGAGACAGGTCCGTTTCTTATTCTCTCTATGGATGAGGCAAAAGCCTGAAGAGACTGAGTAACAAGTCGAGGTGGTAACGGTGCAGCCTGGCAGAGCCAGGATGCAGTCTAGCTCGAGCCCAGCGCTACACAGATCAAAGCTTTCAAAATTTTTCTGGATTTTTCAAGGAAGCATATATAACTGGGAAAACCCAAAAAACTAATCACAAAGACCGAGGTGAGGATTATTTTTTAATACAAAGAAGACGACGACAAAGGACTTGCAAGGTAAATTCCTAACTTTGGAAGACCTTCCCTGGAGGGGAACGAAACCTCACTGCCGTTACTAATGGCATTGCCACGTGTGAAGGACATCTCTGGGCTTGTGCTGTGTCCCTGACACGCCATTCTTTTATTTATTGTTTCTTCTTTATTAAAGTATAGTCAGTTTACAATGTGTTACCTTCTGATGTACAGCATAGTGATTCATTTACACACATATACATACATATTCCTGTTCATATTCTTTTTCATTATACGCCATTAGAAGGTATTGTATATAGTTCCCTGTTCTATACTGTAAGACCTTGTTTATCTATTTTATATACAGTAGTTAGTATCTGCAAATTCTGAACTCCTAATTTATCCCTCCACGCCTCCCCTTTCTCCCCTGGTAATCCTAAATTTGTTTTCTATGTCTGTGAGTCCCTGACACACCACTCTTGATGATTTGCACCACCAGCACATGTTATGGCTTCCGGTCTCCCCCTTCGCAAAAGTGTCTGTCCAGGTAGATGGTGAAATGAAACAGGTAGGTCTGCAATACAAGCTTAAGCTTTCCAAGTGATTAGTTTTCCTAGACGCTTAAGAATCCACGCCAAGAACCTAACAGTGCATTACTCAGTTCTAGAGAGCAAAAAACCTTCTTCTCCAATTTATAATTTTCCTCACTGGCTGTGGTTTCCATCAAGTGTCAAAGAGAAGTCAGAAAACTTCTCACTTCCAAGGTGGGCTCCCAGAGGGAAGGGAAATGGCTGAGTGGTAGAGCATGCTTAGCATGCATGAAGTCCTAGGTTCAATCCTCAGTACCTCCATTAAAAAAAAAAAAAAGATACAGGGTGGCCTCCCGAAGGCCAAGACTTG
The DNA here is from genome assembly GCF_048564905.1 of Vicugna pacos. Taxonomy (NCBI): domain Eukaryota; kingdom Metazoa; phylum Chordata; class Mammalia; order Artiodactyla; family Camelidae; genus Vicugna; species Vicugna pacos. Next base: position 56,042,093 of record NC_132987.1, on the reverse strand, counting down.
GTCTCAGTCACTGAAGAGAATCCATTTGAGAAGTGGTTCTGAAGAACAGACAGTCTCCTCCTGGGAAGAGACAGAGAGGGAGCTATCCAGCTGGGGAACGGGAAGGGACATTTACAGCAGGGAGCATGTTGGCAAAGAACAGATAAGCTTGAGTGGCAGAGCAGAAGGAGATAGGACTAAAAAGTCACAGGTGATATAAGGAAAATGAGCCCAGTGGGAGGTGGGCGCAGGAGAACCCTGCCTCCTCCGTGTGGACAGACGCAGAGCTCTGCTCAATGCCCACTTGCTCGTAATGCGGGGCTCAAAGATACATATCCGATCAAACAACCCAGACTGACCCCTGCGTATGCTAACTCAGCAGATGTTAACACAACACATTTAGCTGAAAAGGACCCTACGAGGACCCCTAACCTACACCTAACATTTCACAGATGGAGAAACTGAGGCTCCAACAGAGAAAAACTCATGCCCAGAAATAGAACCCAGATCCCCCCACTCCTTTGTGCTCCTTTCTGTACAGCTGTGGTTAACAAGGAGGGCCCTGAAAGACCCCAGCCTGAGGGCAAATCCCCCCTGGTAGGCGGGACCAGGCTTGTAGCACGTTCCTTCTGCTGGTTGCTACTGGAGAGAAAAAAGTGGCAGCACTATTTTAAGTGAAGTAAATGACTTGTCAGGAAGAATGTAAAGGGTAGCTTGCCTCAGATGGAAAGGATGATACAGATGGATAAGAATGAAAAATGCAGACACAGGTGACTCATCAGAACAAGGGGGCGCTGGGATGAAGGAAAGGTGGAGAAAGTGGGCTGTGACAGGGTAAGACCCTCCAGAAAGAAGCCGTCTCCCAGGGGGGCCGAGGCTCACTCTTCACAAGGCAGGGGGGCTCTCCCAGGTACAGCGTTGGGATGCCTGCCCCACAGAAGTGATCACTTCTGCAGATGGGCAGTCCCTCAGCTGGAACAAGGCCAAAAGCAGAGAGTTCTGCACCAAAAAAGTCTGCCACTTCTTACTTCTCCAGATTTAAGCTATCACAAAAATTGGTCTAAGTTGTGTCCATGTGTTGGAGTGTTTCAACCAAATCAGTCATGCCAGAATTTCACGGCTGTTCTGTCTGTTCCCGATGACTCTTCGACCATCCTCCGGTCCTCTCCACTTATAGAAGTCGTATGTCTCTCAAGAGCCCAGCTCTCCTCCGTGAGGGAAGTCTTCCTGGATTTCACCCCTTCAACCCAAGCCAGAAATCCCTATGCCTCAAATCACCCACTTTTCCCACGCATCTTTCACACGGATTAGAACCTCCAACCCTGTACGTGTTATGAGGGTGCTTGCCTGCATACCCCTCCTAGGCTTAAATGCTGAGACAGGATCTGTGGCCCACAGTGGCTTTTCCCAAAGCAGGCTGAAACACTAAGCCCAAGAAATGTCCTGATGGCGAGGAGGCAGGGAAGAAAAGGTTGGTGATGCAGAGATTCTGGGATCTAAACCTCTGGGAGCAAACCTCTTAGGAGGTCAGACTGCACATTTATTTCCTCAAGACTTGGAAAAATCCCACAGTAAAGATACCCATTTACTTTTGTTTAACCTGCCTAGACTTTTACCAGCTTTCTTGACTACAAGACCTTTCTCATAGAACACTAAGGGAACTCAGTGCTCCTACAGCAGCGCCTCACGCAGGATTTCTCCTAGTGCACCTCTCATGCCTCTCGGTGTCTTCCTTAACAGCAAGGACCTCGTCCAAATCATCACGGTATCCCTGACACCCAGCAGAGTGCCTTACAAACTGGGGGGCAAAAAATACACGTTAAATGAATGCACTAAATCCAATCCTCTCATTTCTAAGATAAGAAAATAAAACCAACTGTGTCAACATGACCTCCTCTATATCTTCCTAAGTGTTTCAAAGAATGTCTTACACAGAAAATGTGCTCAGTAATAATTCTTAAAGAATGGAATGGAATACAATGGGATGGAATGGAACAGAAAAATTTCTCAGCTACGCTCCAAGCCAGAAGTTCCCATAACACAATGGACTCGTACCTCTTCCCCTCCCCCTCCTCCACCCAAGTTGGGTGTCAACCAGAAGAAAATGAAGATGAGAAGTGAGAGGAGGAAAGCCATGGGAAAACCAAAGTCCCTTTGGGGTGGGAGGTGGGGAAATGGTGTTTGCAAATTGATGGGGATAAACAAGACCTGTCTGTATCTAATTTAGACTTAATAAGATAGTTTGCTGAATGTTAATTAAATACTCAGTGGTTATTACCAACTGTGGTGATTAACTTAATTTTGAATTAAATAAGCAATAAATGCTTAACTGAAGTTCTATTAAATTTTACCCAGCAAGTGAGGAATATGAGGCTCTTAATTGACTTTAAACAAGATAGTTATGGCAAGTTAGTTGAATTTTTATTACCTGAAGATAACTGCCTTATTAAAATGGAACTATTTTATTTGATAGAGAAATATGTCATCTGTTCTTCCCATCTACCAAAAACACGTCCACAAAGTTTCATATCTGGTCTAAACGGCTTAGATGCTGTAATTTTGTTTCCTAGTCCTATTTTAATAATCAGTTCACTCATTTAAGAATGAATGTAAATGGTAGAGGCAAAGAGGTCCAGGAAGGAGTTACAAATGAGATTGAAGAACCAAGGGATCATATTTTCTAAACCAAAAATCAGGACTCTGCTTTCTCAATGTAGATACAGGTTGGAGATGTTGTTTAGATATCACAACTCTGCAACTTCCAGGATGTTTCCATGGTTTAAAAGGCTACAGATAAAAAACATATGAAATCACAATTACTGTTCAAATAAATGGCTGGCTATGCTACCGAACAAACTGAATGACTTTGGTAATTAACCTCTTTCTTCTAGATCTCAGCCACCGCATATATTAAACGTATTAAATGAGGAGTAAGATCACTGACTTTATTCATTTATTTTTTTCTTTGTAGTATGTATAGCCCCTGGAAGAGTGCCTGGCACATAGTAGGTGCTCAGTTAACACTGACTGACTGAATGAAGGAATATATATAAACTCAAGTTTACGCAACTCAAAACTGAACATGTTTATCCCGTGCACACGAAGCTTCTCCAGCCCAGACCAGTTTTAAATATTGCCACGTGACAATTCACACAAAGGGAAACACAAACTCTAAATCACTACATGGGAAATTTTTTCAGTGATTAAAGGAACGTAAATTGAAACAATAATGAAATATGATTTCCTACGTATTAACTTAGCAAAGACAAATGCAAGTTATAAAAGTAAATCCTGGGGAAGATGTGAAGTAACAAAGTAGATTCACACACTACTAATGACTCTGCAATTAGAATAGTCTTTCTGGAGGCTGAATAGTAACTGGTATGAAAAGTAATAGAGCTATTCAGTATTTTGTGCCTACGATTCTCCTTTGAAAGAACTTAGAACTTACTTCACCAGCTGATAAACATTTATTTAAGGTCTACCCGCTATGTCGTACTCTACAGGGAAATACAAGGGAAAAGATCTTGGTGGTCTTATCATCTGGTGTGTGACAGAGAGCAAATAAGACACGTGGCAGGCTTCAGTACCTTCCTGCAATGACCACAGAATACTTTCCACAACCACATTACATGGAAGGCAATGTTATCCCCTTTCACAGATGAGGAATTAGAGATTTAGAGAGGCTAAGTAGTCAGTTCAAGTTACATGACTAACAAGAGGCAGTGTCTGGTGCAACCACTATGGAAAACAGTACGGAGATTCCTTAAAAAACTAAAAATAGACTTACCATGTGTTCCAGCAATCCCACTCTTGGGCATATATCTGGAGAAGACTCTAATTTGAAAAGATACATGCACCCCAATGTTCACAGCAGCACTATTTACAATAGTCAAGACATGAAAGCAACCTAGATGTACATCAAAAGATGGCTGGATAAAGAAGCTGTGGAATATCACTCAGCCATAAAAAAGAATGAAATAATGTCACCTGCAGCAATATGGATGGATCAAGAGATTATCATATTAAGTGAAGTCAGATAAAGATAAATATCATATGATATCACTTATATGTGGAATCTAAAAAAATAACACAGGTGAACTTATTTATAAAACAGAAACAACAGAAACAGAGTCACAGACACAGAAAACAAATTTATGGTTACCAAAAGGGAAGAGGGGAGGGATGAATTAGGAGTTTGGGATTTGCAGGTACTAACTACTATGTATGAAATAAATAAAAAACAAGATCCTACTATATAGCACAGGGAACTACATTTAATAGCTTGTAATAACCCATAATGAAAAAGAATATATATGTATAACTGAATCACTATGCTGTACACCAGAAACTAATGCAACATTATAAATCAACCATACTTCAATTAAAAAAAAAAAAAAGAGGCAGTGCCATGATTTGAACCCACAACTGTCTGACTCCTCAGCCATATATGCATTTTCTACTACATCCCCAAGGAGATAAGATACACAGTCACATAACCACGTAACACAAGGAATAAAACGGTAACCACTGTAAGGGAAAGTGGGAGTGCCAAAGAAATTGTCTTCAGAAAATAATTTAGTAGGAAGTAAAAGCTATTTGTCCACTAATGTTTATGCTGCATGTTTAACATACTGAATTGCATTTAATTTCTTTAAAAACTGAAAAGTATCCAAGCGCCCACATGGGTAATGTGGAAAGCAGGATTTGTCAATTTTAACATCTCTTTAGTTATGTAAAAGATAAATCTAAAGCCCAGGCGAAAAAAAAAAAAGAAGAAGAGCTTTTCTTGTAGTAATACTAAGTGGAAGGAAACACTGCACACATACAAAGAAGTGGACATGCACTTCTGGGGATTAAGATCAGGGTGATGGTCTCCTAAGAGATTAGAGAGCGGAATTCAGGTGAAAGAGTTTTGGTGGGAGTTTTTTTTGATGTGTGTGTGTGTTTTTTTTAATGAAGTTGAGTAAATGTATTCTAAATGAGTTCTTTCTCATTGTCTTTTGATTAATGTTTAAAGGAGCTCAATTAGGCTTTTCTATTACTAAAGCTTCTCTTAAGAGTCAAGTTGTCATTTATTACCTCATTCACATTATTCATTTGTATGTTCATTCAACAAACATTTGTTAAATTCTCATCACATATCAGGATCCACAAAGGATTTAAGGATATGAATATGAACAAAAGCGAGAGCCTGTCCCAGGAATCTGCACAGGCTGGGACGAGGAGGACTTTGAAACTGTGCTAATAGAAAACTCAAGTTGAAGGCATGGTTCAGCGTCCAGCTAGCTTGGGCCCTGGGCAAGTCATTTCATTCATCTCAGCCTAATGTTCCTGATCAGTAAAAACTGGACAAGAATAATAACTACTCACAGGGCTATTGTGAGGATTTACCTGTAACTGGTAGGAAAACACATGACTAACTGTAAAGCACTATAAAAATGGTGACTGGTAAAAAGTGTCATAGCTACATACATGGAATTCCATGACTATATGGTTGATCAGGATCATGCAGGCTGGCCTAGGCCACAAAGATCTCCCCGATATTAACTCACTGGCACCGTCACTACTCTGCATGATCTATAGCCACCATTCTTAGCACCTGATCACTCATTTTTAACTCTTTCTGACTTTTGTCCAACTTGATTAAAACGACCCTGAGGAGCCACATGGATAGAGGAATCTCAGGGAAGACTGTTGTAAGTATATTTTCCAAGGGAGGAAGGGAGGGAGGAAGGGAGGGAGAAAGGAAGGGATAAAAAAAGAGGGTAAATAGACCTCAAAGACATTCTAGACCAAGTCTTTGACCAGTGCCTGAATTTTCACTATAACGTTCCCACCAGCCACTGCTTGAATATCTCCAATGATTAGAGATTCAATAACTCTCAGCCAATTCCACTCAGAATTAAGAGATTCCATGAAATTCTTAAAAGATACAAAGTGACGGAGATCATCCTCTTGTCAAACAGCAATTTCAACAACTAAGCACTTGTCACCCTTCTAAAGACACTGGGCAGAGGATGGATCACCTCGGGATATGCTGGACCTGGGGCTGTGGACTGTGTGTTCTCAGGGCCTGGGTTTCCTCTTGTTTAAATGAGGAGATTGGGTGACCTCTATTCTACCTGTGAACTGTCCGTCCTATCCATCTCCTCAGCTCAAATTCAGCTTCCACTTACCTTGTGGCTGGACGACTGCAGCACCTCTCACCATCTCCAGTCCCCGCCCCCTCCAATCCACCCAGCACTTTCCTAAGGCTCAGATCCAACCACCTCACTTCCCTAACTGATGCCCCTTTCAGAGCACAGTCTCACCTCCTCAGTCAGCAGTCAAGACCTTTCTCAATCTCAGCCCCAACCCACCCTGGTTCCCTCAGCTCCACAGCCGCTCTAGTCTGCGGTCTGTCCCCAGTGACTCCATTTTTCCAAGGCCCCATGCACTTCCTCACCTCCATGTCCCTGTTCATGTTATTTCCTTTGTTCAGTTACTCCCTCCTCCTCTAGTCCACCAGACAAATCCCCACTCATCCTACTGGGTCCAATCAAATGACAGTCTTCTTACCTGCAAAGTTTCCCCCAGGTCCCTGGAGTTAGTCATTGTTCAATTAGAGTCACCAGGCATTTTTGGCACATAAATACTTTCACATACTCTCTTGATTATTTAAATGACCTCTGGAGGCAGAGATCACACAGCAATCATGTTTCCATCCCCTAAACCCAGACTAGAGTTTCAGTCAGTCGTTCACTGGTACACCTAGCACCTGGTGTCATGTGAATGAAGACACAAATGTATCAAACCAGTGGACAGATGTAGCCTTAGGGCCTGTCCAGCTGTCATTACTAGAACACTCATAGTCTACCAGCGAAGCTAATGTAGCCAAGAAGAGAACTCCAGGTTGAAAACTACCAGACTACTGGAAAGCTGACCCGCCTTTCACCTCATTCTAAGAAAATGTGCCGTTCATTCTCTAGGTCACTGCAGAGTTTGCTTTTCCCATGAGTCAGGGCACACACCCCGCCCTCTGGGTAGCAACTCCCCAGTGCAGTTCCTGAAAATGATTCCTTTTCATACCAAACAAAACAGAAGCTCAGGTGCCAATTAAGATTTTTTTTTCTTCCTGGGAACTAAACAAGAATCATCTTCTTTGGAAACTCAGTAGGAAGAGTAAGTACAGGTTAGTCTAGTGACCTTTCTGGCACAGTACCTGGTACCACACGGGGCGTCCACAGTTACAGTTTGAGATCTTTATCAAGATGGGCAATATGAAAAAAAATATATGTATGTATGTGCGTGACTGGGACATTGTGCTGTACACCAGAGATTGACACATTGTAACTGACTGTACTTCAGTAAAAAAAAAAAAAAAAAAAAAAGATGGGCCACTGAATGGAAAATAATAGATTTAAAAACGCAGCTAAAATACCCATCCCGGACGAAGCCGTTCTGTCCTTCAGTATTTAACCCAAGGCCCAGCCCTTGTATCCAGCTTGTGCGCACGTTCCAGGGGACTCACACACTCCATAAGTCCTCCGCCGGTACCGCTCCTGAGGCACCATCTTACATTCTAAAGGGTATTAACACGTGTTTATCAGCCCTAATGAACTCTAACTGCTGACAAGCTAGACATCCTCTTCAAACATCCTCCAACTGTACCTTGATAAAAGTAGTCCACTGAACAGATATTTCTTGAGCACTTATCATCTCCTCCAACAAAAACAATGGATGTTTGCTGATTCTCCTGCAGGCCTGGCCTTGTGCGTATCACTTTTACTTACACATGAGGTGTCCCGCAATACTGATGAGTAGGGGGACTCAGAACACCTCCGAGAAGGAAAGGGGACATTGTTAATACTACACCAGGACACAGGCATAAACCAGGGCTGTCCTAGGGAAATCCGAGTCTGGTTCCTTGACCTCTGAAGCAAGAACTGTTGCCACAGCCATTTTTACAGACAAGGAAACAGGCTGACATTAAGGACAGAATTCCCTTAACACCCAAAAAGCAGTTTCCTAAAAATGCCAGGGAACTCGCACTACATCCATCCACGGCCATCTTCTCCGAGTGGGGCAGGTACCTCTGCCTCTCGAGGCCGTCTGCTCTAAGCCGCTGAGCTGCTGGCTGGTGGCCTGAATGACTAAGGAGTGCTGACAACTGCTATGGTGGGAAAAGTGCTTATACTGGGGGTGGAATGAGGCCAACACACACTTCTCAAAGGTCAGTGAAATAACCCTGGCCTTTCCTGATCCTCCTGCTGACCTGCCCCAGGAAAGGTCCCCATTCAAGTTTCTGAGGAAGGCCTGGACCCACCCCTCCACATCAGCTTCCCATGTGAACTTCAGGGGGCTGTCATGTGAGGCCAGGACAGAAGCCATCACTGCAGTAGAAGCGAAACACAAACACACACGAACAAAACCCGGGAGAGGGGGGCGGTCACAACGGAAGGAGGGACACTGCATGGCCATTCACTGGTGACAGCCCACCTCTCTGCACTGCCTGGAAATGCCTGCAAAAGTCTGTGGCACTCAGCCCACTTGGCAGAGTGACTATTCTCAACAATGGTGCCCTCGTGAATCAGATGTCTAACAATGAGGAAGTCGGGAAACCAAATCTCCCTGACCACCCCAGGGAGCACCCTCCATTAAGCAGCAGAGCTAAGACTTGAACTTGGGGCTGCCTGGGTCTACATCACGCAATTTTTTCCAGTAGGACACGGTGCCATGCCTGTGGTCCAGACACCGTGCTAGGCACCTTGAATTGGCCACACAGACCCACCACACGGCCACGTGACACACCTGATGACCCTTTACAAAGCACCCTCATGGAAATGTCTGGTTCTCACAAACACAAGGGGATAGAGCATATGATCTCCATATGAAGGTAAACTGAGACTCAGGAATAGTCTGGATTGCTTCAGATCACAGGGCTAGTGGGTGACTCAATCCCAGGTCTGTTTTCTTACACCAAAAACCAAGCTGGTGATGGTGCTGCTGAAATGATAACATCTGAAGTCCAGACCCTCAATGCCCTGGGGTCTCCACCCTGAAGTCCCAGACACAGGCAGCTAATGCTACTAATTAGCACACCATGCAGTACGAACAGTTTCTCGCCTGCGTAGAGGGCTTGCTAAGGACTTTCCCATCAGTTATCTCCTGCTCACCTGCAGAAGAGAAGGAAGGGGCAGGGCAGGCATGCTGGAGCCGGGAATCTGATTCTCACTCCGCCAGTTCAGGCTGAGCACCCCACGGGAACTCTGTCCCACACTCTGCGAGACAAGAGCGATCCTGCCGGCCCATCTCTCGGATGGCAGCTGAGAGCTAAGTAATAAAAACGACTGTAAAAACGTGCTGTGAAGGCTGTGAAATGCTAACGGGTCCTGTGAGACGGGTTGTGAAGGGCAGGTTTAAGACGGAAAAGAAAAACAGCAGGATCTACCCCATGATCTAACACTGGCAGCCTGCAAGCCTGTAGGCAAGCACAGATAAGTAAACAGAAAGGGAAATGGGGGTGGGGGCTGCCACAGACAAGAAATCTTGAAGTCATCGAGTCAGAAGCTTGGTTCTTGCAAACATGCGACAGGTATAAATGGCTGTAAGACCCCTGACCACATGCTCACTCACACTGAACCTTCTTAATCATTTTGTTGCAAAGTGCAAAGCACAAGGTTCAGGCCCAGTAACAGTGATCTCCAAGCTCCATCCCCTCCCAAATTCTCCCAAGCAAAGCCCCCCGGGGAGGGGGTGGGGTGGCGGCGGGGTGGGGAAGGAATGCGCAGGCCAGGCTCAGCAGAAACTGAATCAAAAACACCCTTAAAAGAGGGCAGGAAAGGGAGTAAGGGCCCCGCCCAACTCCAGCTCAGCTGACAAGGGTGTGACTGAGCACTTCGGTCCGTTCCCTGGGGCCTGGGTTTCCCCACCAGCACAAGGAGGGATCGGGTATCTCTGGCCACCAAGGTCCCAGCCCACACTTCAAAGGCATGAACTGGCTGCCAGCTGCTGCTTCTACTGCCTACAAGCTTTGGGGCCCCTAAAACAGTTTTTCCAGTCTAGGCTGAAAAACTGGCAAACATTTAGAAGGACAAGAATAGGAACTAAGCTGCTTGATAAGATTCTAACAGCAAACAACTTTTTCCCTCTCTACTCTGCTGACGCGGTACAGGCCCGGTATTTCCTGCCCTGGAACACTTCAGCAGCCTCCTAAGCTGGGTCCCTGCCTCTGGCCTTGACCTGCTATCACTCTGCCACTGGAGTGCTCTGAAACACAGATCCAACAACACCCTCCTTTCCTCAAAAAGTAACCAAAGCCCTCCTGCCCCGACTCCCACCACCACTGCCATCATCCCTAGCTCCTCCTGCCAGCCCCTGACCATCTAATCCCTGCCAGCCCCATCTTTCTCAGTGATTCCCAAACACCCCCACCAAACACTCTTGAGCCTCAGGCCTGTGCATATATGAAGGTCTCTCTGCCTAGAAAGCTCTTCTACTTCTGTCCACCATATATACGAACTCCTACTCACTCTTCAAAACCCAACCCAGTGTCTTCTCCATAAGCATTTCTGCCTGTCCTTCCAGGTGGTTGGTTAGTCACTCCTTTCTTAGGTGCTCCCGTTAGCTCTTTGTTCATCACTCTAGTAGAGCTTTACCATGTTCTATTTCAGTCTCTCTCCAATGCTGGAATGAGGATCCTTGAAGACACAGCCTTAGCTGTCCTTGTAAGATGAGTTTCCAGCATTTCTGTCCAGCATGTGGTAATCACTCAGGACCTAAAATGATGTGCTGAGCTGAATACAAGAGCCTGAGGCGTGTGTGATCACACACTCGTATGTGGGTTAGAAGAGGGCCAGGAGCCTGAGATTGCTTTCATGGCACAACGTGTGTTTTGGCCTTGAACTCAAAAAAAAGTCATAGGTATACCACAGGCAGAGATGTTTGGAGCTCCAGGTAGAGAAAACAGCATAAGCAAAGGCATGGACAAGAAAGCAGAGGAATCTTCAAGGACAACACGACCACCAGGCTGTGAGGGAAAGGGGAAAGTAGTTTCAACTGCAGTTACTCTTGGCATAGCTAGTTTACACACTCAGTCTACACTCCTGTCGCCTACGCTAGACTCTGAGGGTGGGACTGCCCAGCACCACCTGTGGCAGCTACACAGCATAGGAGGTCTCAATCCAGTCCTGGGACCCCACAGGCCGAAGTTTCTGGGTCAGTAAAAAGTTTCTCTCCCCCATCATCACTATCTTGCGGTTGCAGTAAACTAAGTCAGTCCCTTTCCTCACCTAACAAATGTTTCCAGAATGCCTACCATGTGCCAGGCACTCCTCCAGGTCCCAGGAATGTGGCCATTAACAAAGTAGGTATCCTTGCCATCCTCGCGAAGCTTAAGTGGGGGACAGACAAAGTCTAGCAAATATATATGGTTAAGTGGTGATCTGAGCTTACAATTACAGCAGTAGACCTTGCACGTTCATTTAACTGGCACTCACTGAACACCTTCAGGACATCAGAGAAGAAAGAGATTCGAAGAAGAGAAAGCCAAGGCCTTATTTGCTTTGCTGGGTGCCATTCCTAGGGTCTGTCTCCTTTCACTGACAATGTTTTATCTGTGAGTCATGGAAATGCCAATGACCCACCTGAGGGTGGGTAGTCACAGGAAGGACCTGAGTTGATCCCTCAGAGTCCTGAACCAGAAAGCCTTCTTAGAGGAAGGGGTCTGCCAGACCAAGGGATGAGCAGAACCCAACAGGAGCTACTGGGCTCAACTCCAGAGAATTTTGTCCCAGGAGCCATAGATCAAGGGCAATGACTGAGATCTAGACCCTCCATCACTTCCCTCAACTGCCTCCGCATGGGGTACATCAAATCATTATCACTCCAGTAGACTGGGGAGGTGGCAATGCTGGGGCAACAGGGCAGAAGTTTGCTAGGAAAGCTCTGTTCTCTCCAGTTACCTATGCAGACAGAAGACACCCGAAGGGTAGAGGGAATGGTAGCACCTCAAGAGAGAAGGGGTCGGGGCAACACCAGTAAAAGGAACTGAGAAGCCTGCTCGCCCGTGTAAACCCTTGACTTGACTGTGATCCGGCTGGGACCCAGTCAAGGTGCACTGAATTAAATTCCAAGGAAGAACACTGAAAGACAGTGTTGATTTGCACTTTTCGTTCTGTGGGCCCAGAAAAGAGCGACAGACTACAGATCAGGCAAAGGTTCGAAACTCAGCCATTTCATTTAATAGGTGTGCAACCTTATTTAACGAAACTCATTTTCTCATCTGCAAAATGAGACTGATAATCACAAAACCTACTTGAATGAGTCAGTAAGAGAATTATATAAGTGCATGGTGTCAAAATTATTATTTATTATTATTATTATTATTACTATTATTAAGAAAGAAGAAAAGAAAGATAAATATTTTCTAGCTGCATTTCTGGTTTACCTGTTTCCAAGCGTGAATCCCATTAACCCCCTGTCCACTCATCCACTCTATTTGTAGAAAGTCAGGAGAGGTGAGGTCCTCGTCCATACATCAGTGTCCTCTCTCATTTCTGTGACTTGCATTAGGAACATACTGCCATTTCCTCCTGGCATACAAGCCATCAAGAGTGGACTCCCACAGCACACTTCCATTCCTTCTTCCCTTCCCCACCTCTGCCTCACACATACCTTCAAGCCCACGGATATCCACCCAGATGGGAGCTCCCCTCATGCAACACAACGTACCTCCCCCTTCCTCAGCTCGGTCTCTTCCAGCTAGGGGCAGCCTTCCAATGCCACATTCCAGGAAAAATCCCCACCCACCAGTGCAATCGCTGAGCTGGGACACCTAATTACTGCCCGGGGTCAAAGTCTCAGCTTCACTCAACCAGTTACTAAATGTGTTGCTCTTTGTCCTGCATTATCATACCAGTACCTGATCCCACTGATGGTTCCAGAGCCCTTGCTCAGCCTGGTTTTCAGGCAACTCTCGAGAGATCCCTTTAATGTCCCCTAGAGCCAGCAAGATAAATTTGAATCTACTTAAGTCTATTTAAATTTCCCTTTTCTCTGTTTCCCACCACCACTGCACACTGGCCATTCAAAAGCCAGCCTCAACAACCACCCTTCTTTCCTACACGTGCCTGCATGTGCCTGGCAGGTTCTTCTCTGACTTGACCTTCTTCCACTTGGGCAACTCCTATTCAGCCCTAAAGACTCTCTAAGGACACCCCTCCCTCTGGAAGCTTCCCAGAAGTTAACCCTCCTCAGTGCAGCCAAAACACATGCCTAGAACAGCACACAGACACACACACAGACCCACATGCTCCTGAAGAACAGGGACCGAGTCCTCCTCATCTTTGTACCTCCAGGGCCAGCCAGTTCCTGGTCCACAGCAGACTGGCTTCAGAACTCATGTGCTTCATGCGCTGTTCCACTCCTTTCTGTGTGGAATATAGCAGTGTGCTCCGGCCTCTGGTTTTCCTATGGTACCTGGCTTCTATCTCCCTGCCCATTTTCTATTTAATGCAGCAAATCTCTGGGCTTTGGGGGCTTCCCAGGCCTCATGAGTTACACTCTTGCCCTTGGCCTAAACCCATCATCATTCCAGCATCTTCAGCCATAGTTGTGAAATCAAATCAAATCTTCGTGGTTCCCAATCAACCTGTGCTAGTTCCCCAGCAGAGTGATGTCACATGTTAACACCTAGAGCCAGAGTTCCATAATTTTAAGCACATCTCTAATGAGCTGTGTGACCTTGCACAAGAGTTAAGATGAGATGACAGTGTCACCAGGCCCAATTCTCAGGGGATTTTTGAGATCCAAATGGAATATCAGATGAGAAGCTTTTATAAAGTGCAAAGCACTGTACGTTCATAAAGGATATGATTAACAAATTTCATCAATCCTAAACTATCAACTGTAAGGTATACCATTATCAAGTTAGAATGAAAAACTGCTCAACTGGACACATCTGTGATTATCAAACAACCCAATTTCGGTGACATTAAAATGTGAAAATGTGCTGATGAATCATAATTAATTTGTCTCAATAAAATGCAGGAACCTGCCGTAAAATGTTCATATTTGCCAATGGCACATAATAGATACTCAGCCATTAACATACGTGGAGTACATAGGCACACACCCATTGACAATACTCTTAGGTGCTCTTACTGAAATTATTGCCTCTCTCACTGAAACCCGCAGCAGAAGGCTTCCCAGTGCCAGTTTCCCCCACTTCACTCATGTCCTGGCCTGCTCAAAACCCTCAAACAAAGACTTCATGTCATATCCAAGCCTGGCATTTTTAAGGACCTTCGTAACGAAGTTTCCTCTCCCACCAAGCACTGCCTGAAACTGACTGTCCACCTCCCCTAGAGCAATGACCACTGGAATATGTCACTCCAAGAAGGGTCCTACTCAGTCCCAACCATAGTAATCAGTCCAACAGCTCAGTTTCTCCTGCCTCTGCCAATCCTCAAAGCCAGCTCTAGGCCCACCCACCACTGCTTACAAGGAGAACTTTGTGGGGCTGCCTGACCAGAATGCCCCAGGCCTGTACCCCTACCATTCAGACAGCTAACCCCAACTACTCATCTCCCATCTAGAGTCCACATTCTAAACTGTAAAAGCCTGGCTGTTGGGGTTGGGGTCCTGCCCAGATTAAATGCAAGATATTCTTCTTTTAACTGAGCCTGGGGCAGGCAGGGACCCTGAGAGAAGGCCTGTCATGGTGTAGAGAGAACCCTAATGGAGTTGCAGCCTCCCACCATCCACCAGTATTCACTGCAGGCCTTAGAACCAGCACCCACCTTCTCTGAGACATTAATTTTGTTTCCCTACATGTAAAAGCAGGGAGGGTGAGGATAGGGAAAGGAGAGGATGTTAGCTGTTTTCCCTCCTTCCACATAAAGACATTCTTATAATGCAGTGGAGCAGGGGGAATGTAAGCCATTAAGTCACTAACACCTTAGTGAGAAAGAGTTTTATTAGGAAGCAAGCAATTTAGAAACAGGGGGAGGAGGTGTAAAGAGAGGGGACTGGATGCAAAGTTAAGTGAGTCTGGTACTAGAAAAGAAGCTCAAACATGAACCCAAATTTTTGCATTCTGTCTTGAGGGAGAGAAGGCGGTGGATCCCTGGGAAGGGAAACCAGAGATCTTTCAGCCCCCCAGGACCCCAAAGTCCCCAAAACATTCCTCTGTCCAAGTGCTCAGGCACAATTCCACTGTATCTCATCTCATGTACCCCACGCCCCCTTCCCATGTCCCCAGTACAGAAACAGTTTCACCTCCATTCTCCACCTTTATCTAGTCTTCCTTGCTCTGTAGTTCCCCCTCCAACAAAGGGCCTGGCTCCCAGCTGGCTGGCTTCAGGAAACGCCCCTCTCCTGCAAAAGCCTCTGATCCCTCCTCAGGGACCAGGAAATCAAGCTCCTTTCCCTGAGCCCCTTAAAACTTTATCCATGCGTTTTCCCCAGCACTTAGCACTTTTCTATCTGGGATCAGGTTTGGCTCCTCGGTAGACTGAACGCTTCCTGAGGTCAGGGTCTGGGCCCTGATAGTCTCTCTGACCCAACAGCCCAGCACTGCGCCCGGCACACTGAGGGTGCTCAGAAATGCTTGGAGGAAAGGAACTAGGAGTCGGAAGCCATCTATTTTAATTACGGCTCGGCCACTAGTGAGTGACTTAGGGCTCTTCTTCTCTCTGGACATCAGTTGCCCCAACTGGAAAATGGGGGAACTTGAGGGCTAGGTTCCTAGGCCCCTTCCTCTGTGACAACTGGGATTCCGCGAAAGCTCTACGCGGCTGGGTGTGGCCCCGCCCCCTGGGAGCCCAGAAAAGCAGGGGCAGGGGGCGCGCAGGGAAGAGTTACAACGCCGCCCGGCCCCTAATTGACGCTTCCCGAAAAATTCGGGGTCCCCCTCCCCCATGCGTGCACCCCGTGATCGCGCCGCGGCCGGCACTTCCGCACCGCGGGCCCTGCGGCCCGAGCCGAGCGCGCACTCGGCGCCCCGCACCCCGCGCTCCTGCCACCCCGGAGGCGCTCGCGCCCGGGGAGGGCTGGGGGTTCCCGAGGCGCCCGCGGGCGGAGGGTGAGGGGAAGGAAGGAGAATTTGCAACAATACCTCGGGGAGGAGGCGGCCGGGGCAGCGGCGGCAGCGGCGGCGGCTGGAGGCGGAGGCAGCGGCGCAGGAGGAGGTGCCCGGGCACTCCCCCTCCCATTGTCCCCAGCCCCGGCCAGGCCCGGCCCTGCGCCCCGCACCGCGCCCCGAGCCCCGCGCCCTGAGCCGCGCAGCCAGCCCTTACCTTGCAGCGGCCGGCTCTCCCCCGCTCGCTAAAGCTACTTATCCCGGGAAAGCTCGCGCAGGGCCCGGGAGCGAACCCACAGACAAAAAGTGAAACTTCGGCAGGGCTGGAGTGGCTGCTGGTTGGTGCCTTTCCCCCTCCTTCCTCCCCACCGTCCCCACCCCCTCCCCTCGGTCTCCCGTGCGGTGCCCTGAGAGCTGGAGGCTGACGTCAGGGGCCTGAATTCCTGACTTTGCCTGCACGCATTTGTCCATGTAAGGTATGGGAAGGCGGGTGCCCGCGGGGCCGCCGCGCTCGCCGCCAGGGGAGGGGGCGCCCGGCCCGGACCGTGGCCTTGCCCCTGCCCCAAGGTGGGCGCACCGAAGGCAGTTGATTTCCTGGGAGGAAGAGGAGGAGACGCGGGTACGCGGGGAGCTCGCCAGGGAGGAAAGGAAAGGGAGGCGTGGAGGCTTTGCCTGTACTGGAGGAAGAGGAAGGAGACGCAGAAGGAGGAAGCGGCCAGGGCGAGGGGCTGCGGAAGAAACGGGGGAACCTGCATCCACTGTTAGGGCGGAAGATTAGGGCGAACAGACGAGCTCCTGCCATGGAATCCCCTTCCGAGATCTTGCTGGGGAGCCCCGCCCCTGATTCCCAGCAAGGCTCAAACGTACTTGATGTCAGACCTGGCCAAGACCAACTTCCAACCTGTCCACTTCACACATGGGAAAACTGAAGCTCTCGGAAGAGAAATGACTTGTACAAGGTCATGCACGCCACAGATCCAGGCGCGGGACGGGGACGCTCAGCCTCCCAGCTGTGTTCCCGCCGCCAGGCAGGGTCCTGACTCCCTCCTTCCCACCGAGCAGTGAGTCAAGCTAGCGTCAGCGGGCAACGCGGACCACCCTGGGAAGAGATTCTGAACTTCCCTTGGCACCGGACGGAGTCAGTTTCTGGAAAGTTCGTACTGCCAGGGAGTCCTGAATAGCCATGCCGGTCAGTTGCTTCAAGGCAACTTCCTCTGTCCGGTGCTCAAATAAACGAACCCCTGGAGTTTAACGTTTACCTCACCGTCCTGTCCTTTCCGGAAGCCCAGAAAGCTTACTCTGCTTATAACTTCAAAAAAAAAAAAAAAATCTGCAAACTGGGTGAACTGGTTTGAATAAAGGCAAGCCTGTTCATGGAAGGTCTGATTCGGATTTTTTTTCCCTCGGACATTTGTAAATGTGAGCAACCAGGAGAGCCACCGTTTACTATGTCAAGGGGTTATAAGGTGCAGCAGCCATTGCCTGGAAGGCATTCCAAAGGCTGGGGACTCCATTTCCTTGTATTTCTGTCCTACTGATGTCTAAACTATCATTCCTCACCTCAGTGCTTCACAAAAGCACTTTCTCACTGGTTCATTAGGTCTTGTTAGGACAAATTGTAGCCCTCCGTTTACATTTGAGAAAAAAACTCGGGGAAAATGACTTGCCCAACACAAAATAAGCAACAGAGCAAGCACCTGAACCCACCTCCCCCCATCAGGTCACCTGACTAATCTCATGATTTTTTTCCACCTAACAAGGAGACTATCTCCTAATTCCCATTAGTGAATGTTGAGACTACACTCTGAATTACCAATTCATGAAACCTCCAAAACTTAGTTCTTTGGGCATTTGGTGGGATTTTTTGACCATGAGTTAAAGAAACATGCAGAAATACTTATTTTTGCCCTTAACCATTTATCAGGCATTTCTTTGTTGCAAGGTTTTTGATTTCATTCACACGCTCCTGGATCCAAATAACTCAGTCTCTGTTGTTCTCAATGTCTCATCTACTCAGACAAAAATATGAAAATAGCAGAGAGATAAAGCCAAGAGTATCTATTCCATGCAATAATGAAATATTTTTCTCTGTGCAACTAATATAGCTGGAAATGGGAAATATCAGCTCCTAAAGAGATTCTGTTCTGGGGCTTTAAAAAGATCAAATTCTATTACACCACAATTCACTTACTCTGTCCTCAGCATTTCAGCAAACCCACATTCTGAGTCTGCTCTTTAATAGGAAAAAATCCTGATAACACACAAAGTAAGAATGAATTGACTCAGTCCCCATCGGATATAACGGGACTTGACCAGCATTGCTTTTTTTTTTCCTTCCCCAGTAACCCACTTATACAGAATAATAAGGTTCTAATGAGGATTAATAAGATTTAATAAGGTATAATTAGAGTCATTCATTTCCTTCATCATACACATTGTAAGAGTGCTGTGTTAGATCCAGAAATGCTCCCAATTATGTTGAAACTGTTGTATGAGTGTGTTGAGGAAGATCACTGTGTCTCTCCTCCTGAAATATTTATAAATTGCTCAGGTGGGCATGGTGTTAGCACAAGCATTATATAAAGTTAATCACAAAAGATCATTTCCACTCATGAGGCCACTCACCAGGAGCATAAGAGGCGAAGTCGTAAATTGGATGCTTGGCGAACCACATGCGGTGTTGTCATCAGTGCAAACCCAAATCAAAAGCCTCATTCGCATTTGCTGTACTGGTTTCTTTTGTATTCTCACTTTTCTCAACAACCCTATTAAAACCTGCTGCGTGCAGGGACTTGGGAAGGAAAGGAAGGCTGTATAAACGTGCAGACTCAATGCTAGAAAAATACAGGTTTACCAATTCACAGACTGAAAGAAACACAGAATTTTGGGTGGGGCAGAGGGCGTGTGACTGGAGGATTGCATACATGTGGCGTAATAGCCTACAGGTGTCATCTCTTTGGTCCAGTGATGGCACGCAAGACTGAACAAGGCGAGCATGTGGTCCCACCGTTTCCTTGCATCCATGACAGGCTCTCACCCAGAGGCCTCTGTGTAAGTTCATGTCAGCTCTTCCTCTTTGCTTACACGTGACCGACAACATTGCAAGGATTTTTCATCTGCATTTCATTTAACCCTCACAAAACCCTTGTGAGGTTGGCATTATTTTGTCTATTTTGCCCAAGAGGAAAGTAAAGCCCAGGGAGGTTACATGGCCTGCTCTGAACACAGAGCTAGTCCATGGGTAAGCCGAGACCCCCACCTCTGAGCCCAGACAGCCTGGCTCTTTGCTCCCCCGCTGCTGAGTGACCATCTGGTCTCAGTCTGAACATTCCAATGTGCAGAACTCATAATCTGCCACAGCTGACCCAGAGGGAAAGCTATGAAGAGGCTGCTGGAGAAATAATAAGAACGCGGGCATTGAAGATGGAAGGTAAATACCAACCTGATGTGGCCTCTTGCCAGCTCAAAATCCATCAGACCAAACTTCTTAGTGTGGTGCGCGTAGCCCTTCAGCCTCAGGTCTGCCAGTCCTCAGCCCTCCAGACAGTTGAAGGACTCGTGGTTTCCCAGACACATAACTGTCCCTGCTTATCTGCCTTTATACAGGTTCTTCTTTCTCTGGGGAGACCTTTTTCTTCTCCATACACCTGGCAACCCTTACCCAGCTTCTTCAGACTCCCCTTCAATATCACCTCTTCCAAGAGGACTTTTTATGCCTACCACCACCTCTGATGGATGCATTGCCCCTACAGAGCACTCCCTTCACTCTGAATCCCCACTCCCTGCACCCTGTCCCTCCTCTGCTACTTCTCAACTACTGCACTGAGGGTATGATTTGTCTCTGAATCTTTAACAGACTGCCTGCCTTCACCATTGTAGGCATTCGCTGTTGTGGGTTGTTTTTTTTTTCCCCCTTCTTATTCTTCTTGGTCTTCTTCTTCCTGGTCAAAGGCAGAGGAAGATGCAGAGGTGTATGACTGGGCACTAAGTAAAGTCAGATAACGTCCTTAAGAGATGAGACCTGGATGGAAGCAGACCCTTGGGAAGGGAGAGGAAGAGTCAGTGGAGTCTGGCCACCTGGAAGGAGAGGCAGGGAGGGCGTGGGGAGGCAAAGGAGAAGCAGGTTGGGAGTCCTTCCCTTGTCCTAAAGTTGCTGTACAAGCTCATGGCAAGTCACCTCCTCTCTGGGCTGTGTCTTTATCCATTCGATTAGGCTCATAGACTTAATGTTCTCCAACACTCCCCCGGTTCTTCGGTTTGATACTACTTTCAACCTGTTGACCAAATTCATCTTCCCAAAGCATAGCACGCCCCACTCTTAATACTCTGAAACATATAAAGGTTCCACGATATCAACCACGTTAAGGCCAAACACCTTAGCTGCCCCTCCCTGGTTCCATGATCAGCTTTTCCAACTGTAGACTGCACTTCCAACCCTCCACCATCACCACCACCACACGCTCACAACACACAGACACACACACACACACACACACACACACAGCTTCCTTCACTTCCTGCCTTTGGGCTTTTTCTCATTTAGTTTCCTCTTCTTGAAATACTTTCCCAGGCTCACCTCCACCAATGCAGAGTTGACCTGTGCAGCCAATATCGCTTCCAGGAATCACCTCCCTGTGGCTCATTCCCTCCCAGTCTCCTCCATTGTTATGAAAACAATTCCTCTAGCTTCTGAAAAAGGCATGCACTTGATTGTCTCCTTGCATTGTAATTTTTCAGAAGTGTGTTTCAGAGATCCACTCCTCTCAAACGTATGGCCCTTCACGGTGGGCTCCACATGGTCTTTATTTCTCCTCCCCAGCAGCCATGGCAACACCTGGGACTTACAACCAAATGTTATCCAGTGAGTGAGTGAATGAGTGAGTCCTTCATCTTGGCTAGAAAAGCAACACAGTTAATGCCCTCTCTCTGCAAGATTTGTCATGTTACTTTAGACCATGACTCTGGGCAGCTAGGAGAGAATTAATATTTGTCATTTGTTACAAGTTGTCCTGAATGCACAGTTCTAGGCCTTCTCGCATTTAGCATATGTCAGTTTTATAAAATCTAAGGATATAGTTCTGCTATAGGAAACACAGAAAGCAACGGTTACTTTGCATCTTTATATCAAATAAATGCTTTTTAAAGATACCCGAGGTTATCATTTTCCAGGAAAAGTTAAGCACAAGTGACAGTTTCAATATTTGATGTAAGTTGCTCTATAGCTGAGCTTAGTTTTTTCTCTCAAGCCTGTTGTACCAGCTTGGGACACAAGCAAGACCTCTGGCTGGGTCAGGTGAGCATCAGCCTTTTGTAGAGGGATGAAAACTTGATGTGGTTAAAAGAGTCGTAGGCTTTTAGTAACTGCAGCATTGAAGATAATGAAGCAGTTGACAAAAGATTTGTTTACTCTCTGTTCTTCACACCTCATTGTACAATGGGAAAATAAAATGATCTTCATGTAAAAAAGAATACATATTCAGGCTTCCTAGATGAATATTTTCTCCCTGTTGTGAATACTAGGTCTTTACTTGAGGGGAAAATGGTGTCACAAGCTTTCTGTATTGATTTAGAGGAATCAAGCCAACCTGGACTTGTACCTGCCCGTGAATTTTTACACAGTTTTACCCACTTTGCAGCCCAGTTTTCAGCCAGAATGCTGTAATCATTGTTTGCATTTTACCAGAGCGCAGGATTGGAGTATCTGAATGCACCCTGGCCCATCCCAACTCAGCGCCTTGTCCAGTCTGCTGGCAAGCACAGAACACAGAGCTGCCACCACGCCTGGAAGCCAAGGAAACCTCAGAGGTCAGGCAGCTGGGTCTGACAGGGAGCTGGTCTGCAGTAGTACAGATGTTGACGGATGAAGCTTTAATCTGTCTTGGGTCCTCTACCAATGAAAAGTTTCACAGAGACTCAAACACAGACAGACACAGTTTATATCACTTTTTTATGCTAATAAGTATGTACTATACACTTGCTAACTATTCTAGGCCTTGGATTAGTGTTAAGAAAAAGAGACACAGTGCTTGTTCTCCATGCTAACACAAAGATAATACATCATAGCAATTCCAAGGGAAAGGGTTGGTGAGATCACTTGGCTGAGATCTCACAGGGTCATCTTTGACCTCTCTCTCCCCCTAGTTTGTCTCTTCAATGAGTTGTCAAGTCTGGCCAGTTCTGCCCTAAAAAGTTCCCTTCCGTTTGTCCCCTTCCATGAGATCAGGTTCATTACATTACAGTGTAGTCCCATCATTGATGCATTTAGCATTCACAGATTTAGCCTGAGAGCAGAGAGGAGGAAGGTGACAACGTAAATGCTCCTAGTGGTCCTCTGCACCTGGGTTCTTGTGAGCAGGAGATGTGAGATGTGAACCTGCTATCTCACGTGGGGTCTCCCAGTCTCTGCCTGCCTGTGTTATCAGCTCTCTCACCTCTATGATTTTGTTTAAAGATACCCATTTTTGTTATGCATGGTCCCCAGTTAAAAGCCAGCTGCTTCTTCTGGGGCTCAACCAATAAACAAGAGCATTTTTTAGTCCCAAAGCTGAAGGAAAAACAGGCTGGGTTGGGCTCCAACATGGCATCTTCCTAAGAATTTTTCACGGATAATTTCAAGCAAAAATTTTCACTTTAAGCTTTCATTTTCATCACTAACACTAACATTACGTGGAGCTCCATTGTATGGTTACCAGAAAAACTCAAAGGCACTTTGAGTATATTATATTAGTGCAATTCTACCAAAATAAAAATAAAAATAAAAATAAATAGATATCCATAGAGAACAGTAGGTCAGCAACTTATTTTGCATCCCTAAAATGATTTTTTTTTTAAAAAACCAAAGGCCTGGTGTTTTCACCATCCATTTGAAACTTACAACTTCCCAGTCAGATACATGGTATTATTTCATTTGTCAGGTTGACTCATGGAACACCATACTACCTTAATATCTCACCTTTAGATCCTGGTCCTCCCTAGTTCCAGATCACCCAGGTGGATGCATCTGTGTGACTTGAGGCTTAGATACCTGAAGGCACTGAGAAGGCTCTGACTACAAGATCTAGCGTCCTTTCAGCAGGCTAGTTTATGCTAAGCTTTCTTTTTGCTTACGACACGTGGAATAATAAACAGGGAAAGAACCGAAACCCTTCAGGATATCCTGAGCAGAAATCTAAGCAGTGCAAATGGCTTTTGGTTGCATGTGCAAATTCCAAGTAAGCCATGTCACATTTTTTTAGGCCCCCATGCTGTGCACCAATGAAGCACTCAACCATATAACTGAGCCCGGGGAGGATGCTTGAGCTAGGAGTCAAGAGACTTGGGTTCTAGCTCCAAGTCTGCTAATAATAAAAAATGTAAAAGCACACTGCCAACTATAAACGCTATACAAATAAATGAAACTATTGTTGTTTGTTTCCATGATTCCTAGCAATGCTTTTCCTACCACTGAACTTTTTCAACACTGTTCTCAGCGTTAGCCTCCAGTATTCTCTCACGGTCTATTTGATCCTGGGTTTGTCAGCCTACTGATAATAATAGATCTACTAAACCACAAAATGACCCAAATGCAATATATATTGAGCCTTGGTTTCCCCAAATAGATGGTAGATAGGAAGACTTTCTAGAGCATCAAGCTCTTAAATGGAGGATTACTGAACTGATGCCTAAATACCCCAAGTGCTTTTCTTTAAAGAAAAAAAAAGCAGTTGCTGCATTGGGATGATGGGTGAGTCTCCAATTAAACTCTTTAAAGCGCATGGCTTTGACATTTTATTCCTACCTCTGATTAAAATTAGAGGATTATACTTGATCACCATGGCAGTGGTAAAAGAAACAGATTTGATTTTGTTTCCTTCTATTTTCTAATGACTAATTATTACAGTTCAAAAATTATCTAAATTGCAATGTCTCCTGTTGCATACTCCTCCCCTTAATCAAAAGGGAAATAGCATTCACTGAGGTAGAGAAAAAAGAGACTCAAGAATCCTGGGCAGTTTATCTGACCCTGTTGCTAACTCACTGCTGACAGTTTGATTATTAGAGGATGAGCTTTTATACTGAATTTGTCCTTTTACAGCGTGAGTATGAGGCCAGAGGCTCTCCCTGACCCAGAACCTTTTATCTTAAATCAAAGTCTACAAAACAACTATTAATGATGTGGCAAATGGGTGTTGCTAGCTGAGTAAGATAATCATATGTCCCACCAGCCCTGGACAATCCCAACTTCATGCCTGTTGTCTCAGGGAAATAATTAATACCACTGCTTTTCACTCTCAAAAGTGGCCCAGTCTGGACAGTTGATTTTTTTGGTTATTGTAAAGCACAGGACTTCTTGGGTACATATTAACGTGGAAGCCCCTGCACATGACCTTTACTGGAACGAGTCATGGATCTACTCTAAAAGAACAGAGTCTAATAAGCCATATATAACTCCTTTACACAAAGAAGAAAGTCATTGTTTTGTTTTGTTTTGAGTAAAGGTAGATTTTTTCGGAGAGATACATACTCCATATACAGAGTGCAGGCTGTGTCAGAAGGCCAGAGCAAGGCCATGAGGTGTGGGGTTTGGGTGCTCAGTTTAAAGCAAAAGTAGATACAGACTCTATAGACAGAGTGTGGACCATCTCACTCAGAAGAGAGAGCAGGCTTTTTTCTTTTTTTTTCCTTCATTGTATTTTAAACTGCTATGCATGTTCAGCATTGGGGAGGAACTTCTAATTATTCTTGTATTTTTTCACAAATAGTTTCACATACCTACTACAAGGCAGGCACTTGACTAAACATTAGGGATACAACAGGGAATAAGACATAGGTAGAGGGTTTGCTAGAGGCTGGTTGGGGTTATAAACATACACACACACACACAATTACTACAGAGGATGATTTGTGTTAAGATAAGGATGAGCCAGGGGCATAGGAGCCCATAGGAGAAGCACCTAGGTCCTGGGGAGGAGGAAGGCAGAGATTTGTTGAAAGAAACAACTGGAAAGATGAGACCCAAAAGAAGAGCAGGCACTAGTTAGGTGAAGAAGTACAGGACAAGGAGTCGTGCTCCATTCAAGAGACAGAGCACGAGCAAAGACTGAGAACTGTGAGATCATGGTAGGATCAGGGAATTAAAAATAGTTCATTATGGACTGAGTATAGAGTGGGGCAGAATAAGAAAAGAGCTTAGGAGGGAAGAGGCAATAAATCTAGCAAAATCTGAACCAACGTAGAGAGGGAACACAATTCACAGAAAGGAATAGGGAGAGGCGTTAGGGTGCAGTAGAGAAGCCCGTGATCTATCCTGGCCGCTGACTTTATCCAGAAGAAAATGTGAAAGAAGTTTCTGGCAGTCTCTAAAATCTTAAGGCAGTCCCTTTTGAAATAAGGGCATAAATAATAGAGATTCCAGTATGAAAAGACAACAAAATAATTGAATAACTGGGAAATGGGTAAAATGGGAAAATATTTTAGGAAATTTTCAAAGTACGATAGCAGAATTAACATCCATTTGGGGGCAGAAATGACCCAGGAAAATTTAGTCAGTGAGATAGAGGATAAACTTGAGAATCTCTCCTAGATTATGGAGAAAAGCCTAAAGAGATTAAAATAAAAGGGAAAATGATCTATGTAAATCAGGGGCCAGAGATCCGACCTGAGAGTAACTCCTTAGGAAGAAAGCAAGACCTTGATCAGAAACAATCCTTGGTCAGAAGCGCTGACTAGGGCATAAGTAGAGGAAACTTTCCTGAGCTGCAGAGGTTACTTGAGTATATAAGGTTACCTGAATACAGGTCCACACTGTATTCAAGGCGAAAGCAAAAAAATAACGCAGACATACCAGGGCGAAATGTTTGTAACACGGAAGTAAAGCAAAACAACAAGGAATCCCGTCAACATCTGGGTGGCAAAAAGAGTTTACCCAGCAAGGAATAAAAACCGCGTTAGCCTCAGCTTTTTTGGCCATAATAAAATGTTAAACATAAATAAAATGAGATTTATATAGATTTGTGGGAGAAGGGTTTTGACCAGGTGAATGTATTTTACTTGTGTGAACAGAAAGACATCTTAGGTACGAGAAAGAAAATACTCCAAGATCTCGCTGCAGCATCGGCATTATCTAGGAGCTTGTTAGGATGCAGAGTCTCCAGCCCACCCTAGACCTATTGAATTAGAATCTGCATTTTTGCCAGATCCGCAGGTAATTCCTATGCATGCTGAGAAACACTGGTTTAAGACATACGCTATAGACCAAGAACGGAACCAAAGTTAAGAACCCAGGTATGGAGAAGGGATGGTTTAAATGATCGGCAGACGGCTCTGAATCGTCAGCAGAGACCTCGCCTCATCAGGAGGTTCCGGAGAAGCACAGTCAAGAACACCCGGGACTGAACAGATGGGACAAAGCATCTGAAACGGCATGGATGTTTGGTTGGAAGGTTGGTGCCCTCTCGCTGCTGTGTCTGGATCAAAGTTTCCCTTGTATCCCTTTCATTGTGACATTTTTTTATCTCTTTTGAGACCAACGTTCTCATTAGACACAAGAAATTTCTCTCGCAAGGTCCATCATTCAAGTAAGGCTTATTATTGAGAAAAACAATTATGATTAAAACAATGTTAAAAAAAATCAAAGTAGCTCTGTCTGTTAAAAAAATATTGGAAGGAAATAGAGCCAGTTTTTAAATAATAAAAATTATTTTTAAAAAACATCTTTGTCTTTTTCAAGATTTTTTGAATGAGCTGATTATTACAGATTTAAAAAATAAATGTTTTCTGGCATCATGAGAATACCTAAACCAGGAAGCAAATCATAACATATATGTAATACTGTCCCTAAGCCTTCCTTTCCAGCGTTTTCTCTCATTGTTCCCTTTCCTGCTTTCTGTTCTAGCAAACCTGCTTCATATTTTGTCACTGTAACCAAGCAGGACTTGTGGCACCTTCCAGGGTCAGACCCCTCCCCCATATCCTTTGCTGCAGCTCCTCTCTGAAGTACCCAGATAATAGTACCTCATGTAAATTTCCTGAGATTTTCAGATGATAAAACCCACCAAAGGGAAGAAATTAACTACTTGATGATCAGAGAGCATGTGGCCCTCAGAACCTTCTGGTGCCTGGGGGTTGATAGTGTTGACCGCCCTGTTACCTCAACATCAACCAATCAGAGAACTGTGCACGAGCTGATCACGTACCCTGCAACCCCCTCCCTCCCCTGGCCTTTAAATATGCTTTGCTGAAACCCACCCCCACCCCGGGATTTTCCTGGGCATGAGCCACCCCATCCTCCTTGCTCAGCCCTGCAGTCAACCTTTCTCTGCTCCAAACTCCGACGTTTCGGTTTGTTCAGCCTCATGGTGCTTCTGGCGCACAGACTTACCTTCAGTAACATCACCTCAGTGTCTTTGCTAACCAGGAAATCCTCCTCTGGCAGCCTACCAGAACTGTCTGTGGGGACAAATCCTAGAGTCCTTCAAAGCTGGTTCAGGTGGCACCTTCTCTATGAAGACCTCCCTGATATTTAAAACCACTGGGATTCTAACCCTCCTTCAAGTCCCTAAGTCTCTTCAGGTCTTTAATACTTTATATATCATATTATGTTATTATTAGTAGTAATAATAGTATTAGTTGTAAAATTCTAATGCCCTTGCTGTACTGTGAGCTCTTCAAGGCCTTTTGGAGTTTTGAAAATACCTCAATTGTAGTAAGCATCATTAGGTGATCGTTAAGTGACAGATTCATCATTTGTCCTAGGATTTGAGGCAGGTCCAGAAGATGGTGGAAACATCATGCCATTTCTTCTCTTTTTACCAGCTGTGTTAACATTGCTTTGCGTGCGTTTGGTATAGCAACTGAGTGG
Organism: Vicugna pacos; assembly: GCF_048564905.1. Classification (NCBI taxonomy): domain Eukaryota; kingdom Metazoa; phylum Chordata; class Mammalia; order Artiodactyla; family Camelidae; genus Vicugna; species Vicugna pacos. The sequence continues at coordinate 56,014,212 of NC_132987.1, read as the reverse complement.
TTTAAGTATCAATAGCTTTTTAGTCTTGGCAAATAGAAAACCCAAGAAAATACTTAAGTGTTTCTTTTTGAAAAACACCAAAAGAACATGTTGTATCTTTCTTTATTTAGAACAACTTACTATCCTGCCTTGGGCAACTTGCTTCCTGAGCTCCAGAGGAACTGTTTGCTCTAAAATTAGAAGAAATGAGTTTGGATTAAGAACTCTCTAAGGCCCCTTTCAAATCTAACCTTCTATAATCCTAAAAACGATGGTAAAGCCAAGTTTGGCTTTTAGGGACTTCGGTTGTTGTGTTTCAAATATTATAATGTCAAAGTACTGTAACTGTTAATAATGCTTAGTATTTACAAGCATGTGCAATCTGATTCTTTCTTGGTTCTCACATCATCCTGTCTCTGCTACAGTATTATTTTTTTCTTTCTAGAACAACGTAAAGCCAAAGGCTTCCTCTCTGTTTACCTTCTCAAGTGGAGGCACGCCTTCTGCAACCAGCGATGTCCTCAGTTAACCTCCTCCTGCCCGCCTGTGCGTGAGTCCCCATGACTCAGCAATCCCAGCCTCTGAAAGAGCCTATCGTCATGACAAGCTGTCAACAACTAAGTTTTCTTGCACACTAGTTCTGAGTCAGGCAGGTACCACTTGTTTCACCATGCGTATCTCCAGATCCAATTAAGTGACCAACTTTTAATTCATTCCATGGACATTTTATTGATAATCTGTTAGGTACATAGTTATACCTTGTAAGCTGTGGATGATACGTAACCATAATCTACCATAACACAAATAACTAACATTTATTTCCAATTTTGCAATTTATGGGTGGTTTCCACATACATGGGTACCAGATTATCACCCAGAATTTATTATCAGTGATTGTTGAGTTGACTTTGAAATGTGTTGCAGTTTAGAAGTAGCAAGAGAGGGTTGCTTGTGACGCTTTGTCATGGCCAACATAGAACAGAATCCAGGAGTCAGCTCTCTGCACAGACAGAGATGGAGACATTCTATTTTGATCATTCAACCGTAGGTGATCATTCAGTATATCCATATATCATCTCAACTGCCCAAGTTCAAATCAGAGTTTTCTTTTTCTGTAAAGTCTTTCTACATCTCCACCTCTCCAGCCAGAAATATCTTCCCTTTACTGAATACCCCTAGCACTTTTCCTATACCTCATCTATTATATTTTCATTTTTATTATATTTTAAAACACTTACCACATTTTTCCTTCCTGTTCATATTTTATGCCCTATACTACTCTATGAATACCTACTCTAGTCCCACTAAAGCCCATTCTAAGGAGCATCTGTAATTATAAAAAGCCTTGCGCTTCATATATGGAGCCAGGGACATCTGCATGAAGGACAGGGACCACATGCATAAGTCTTATGTCCCTTGAGAGACGGTAGACACAGTGGTTAAGAGCCCAGGCACTGGCGTGCCAGACTGCCCAGGTTCACATCCCAGCTCTGCCACTTACAAGCAAGACCTTCGTCAAGTCACTTAATGACCGTGGACTTAATATGTAAATAAGGATGTAATATAACAGTACCTGCCTCATGGGCTCGTTGTGAGCTTAAATGAGTCAACATGTATAAGCACGAGGAGTGCCTGGCACGTGGTAGGTGCTATGTGTGTCAGCTGTTACTGTCCCCAGTGGTAGCCTGTGCCCGGGAGCTGCTTTCTGATTAAATATAAAAAACCATAAACATGTAATTCTATTGATGTGAAGCATAACCACGTGCATAGACTTGTATCACTTATTTATGAGGGGACCTAGGGGAACTAATGGATTTAGGTTAATAAACGAGACCCCTCCGTGATCCTTACAAAGCATATACACTAGTACATGCATTGTTTTATTTTTATGCTTTGACAATTGACCGCTTTCTTCTCTCTGTGGCAGAGTTCGTTCATAGGCATGTAATTTTTGTCAGCAAGCAGCAAGCACAGGTCATTTCATTGGCCTAACCACACCATGGGTTGAGAGTCCCCCAGCAGAGGAACTTTCACGGGTCTTTTCCCGGGGACGTGTGTCAAACTGGAATCCTAACAGCAGCCTCAGGTGAGTGAGGTCAGAGGGTGCACAGGCCAGACCTGAAGACGCTGCAGGCAGGAGATTAGGCTTTATAGTAGCACAGATGAGTGAAGGACTCTGATTTATTTTCACTTTCTCTACAACTTGTATATGTTTTGGTTCCCTAACTGCATTTTTCATATGCTATACTTTGTTTAAATATCAGGGAGTAAGGAAACCAAGGGCAGTATCTTCAAGCAATAACTGGTATTGGTCAGGGCACTAATATGTTTACTAAGATGGCCACAATAATCTCTTTGCCATGTGACTCTGCTATCCCTCCCATAAAGAGGTGGGGTCTACTTACCCATCCTTTGAATCTAGGCTGGCCTTGTGACTTTGATCAATAGAAGAATACAGAGGAAGTAATATTTTGCAACTTCTGAGCCTAGGCCTCGAGAAGACTTGCAGCTTCTGGTCTTACCCTCTCTTGCTGTGTGTACAACTCAGCTGCAGCTGAAAAAGCCTGAGCTAGCCTGCTAGATGCTGGAGGCACACAGCCTAGCCAGAAGCTGGCAGCAATCAGCTCCAAGTCAACCTGCCAGTTGACTATAGCTGCAGGACTGTACCCAAGCAAGGTCATTAGAATGATAGCCTGCTGAGCCCAGCCCAAATTACTGACCATGAGAATTGTGAGCTAATGAATGACTATTTTAAATCATTTAATTTTTGGACTGGTTTGTTACACAGCAAAGACTGACTGATACACACAGTGCACATCATTGGGGAAAAAAATCTACCCTTTGGTCCAGTGAGGATATTTGGACTATTGATAAGCCTCCTGAGCCTTTTTAAAAGGGTCTGAGATAAAAGTGGCCATTATAAGGATGTAGGCACAAGATTACCACAGAGAAAAAATATGTAATGGGTGGTTTCGAGGGACAGATTTTTCACTACAGAGGCACTGGCTTTTCGTGAGGATGCAGTAACTACATACTCAGAATTTACAAAGGCTTGGCTTTGGCTCAAAATAATTCAAAATAATTTGTATATTTTGAGTCCAGTTCATAGTTTACCAAATACTTTTTAACTATAATATCTCTTGTGGTTTGGAATAGAATTTTTTTCACAGCTGATTAGAGTCTTAAATTCAGAGGTTTTCAAACTTGGCATCACCAAGTTAGAAATAATCTGGGCGCTGTAACTCCAAACTTCCTGTTTAACAATTTTAAATGCTGAAGATCCAATTAAGATTTCATTTGAAGGAAGCGTTTAGTGACTACAGATGTGTGCAATGACACTTACATAGCTCAAACAGCTCATTCACAGACTAAAACTAAAGTGAATGTCCTCACCCCTTCCACACATACACATGAACTCAGACTTTCAGACGTTTTTACCACAGACCCTACAGCTTCACTGTTATCTCCACTTTCCACAGGTGAGGGACCCGGGCTCAGATACTTGCTTGAGACCAGTCAGACGGGGCCAGCCTCTAACATGAGTTTACTGACTCTAAACCCACATCTTTCACCCTTGCTAGTGATGTTTGGGAACTGGTAATTCTGTTGAGTTAAAGCTCAACCACAGAAAAATTATACACCATGTGAATATAATTGCCCATTTATGGTCATCATAAACCAGGATTCATGATTAATTTTTAGCAAATGAAATAGCTTATGTTTTAACATTCTTGTAGAAACCCTTGCACCCAAATATTAGAAAAGCAATGGTTTTCTTTCTTTAGCAACTCACAGAAAAGGAATGAACTTGCCCTTGTGACCCCAGAGGTATAGAAGTTAGACTCAAAAGTTGGATGTGATAGGAGGTAGATTATAGTTTATATTTTTTAAATGCTTTTTTTTAAACCTAATTGCTGTCATAAAATTGGCACCTTCTGTCCCTAAGGTATGCAGAATCATGCAGATGGAACTCCAGGACTAGTCAGGAGACTGGGTAATCTGACATCTCAGATTCCTATAAGGAAGTTTATAAAAGCTAAGGCTCTTGGTGTTAAGTGAGGATTACTGTTTTTATTGACTCTGAAAAGTCTTGTCCCCCCAATAAAGGCCTGTTGTGTCTCTTCTCCAAACACTCAGGAACCCTTTATTCAGGACTCTTTTAGAACATAAAGAACATTTGTTCTGACTAGTTAGCCTGGCAGCTGAATCTCACATGTGCACACTACTGCGCCAAAGATGTAGGGTCTTGAGGGGTCTCAAATACCCTTGGCCAAATGTCTTCAGTATTTGGGAGACAGGTTTCTACAAGAGGAATAGCCCTCCTGTGGTTTTGTCTATTTCTGTTTTCTTACTCATGCCAAGGTGGGAAGAAGTGAGGTGGGAGTGGGCAGGAAAGGAAGGAATTTGTATTGATCCCTGAGGGTTTGCCAGGCACTGGACTAGGGGCTTTGCAAAAGTTATCTCCTTTAATCCTCCAGACAACCGTAGAGACAGCTGGTTTTATTCTCCTTCTTTGGCAGACAGGTAAACTGAAGCTCTGGAGAGGTTAACCTGTCCCAGGTCCCGTTGCTAAAAGGGGTCAGCTGGCTCAAAGCTGCCACTTTTCACCCCAGCAGCCCCACAGGAAGGCTCGGGTAAAAGCAGCTCACTCTCTTCCCAGGAGTCCCAAAGAATGATTTATCAGTGTTCTGTAGCCACTAAATCTGTGCCATCCATGCAAGCCCTCCCACCTCAGGAGGCCTCCAAGGAAGGGGAAAGAGTGTTCTGATTCAGTGGAAAGCGTCTTGGGCTGACCCAATGCCCTTCTCTGCTCTGAGCTCCAGTTTGCTCACATTTTAAGTGAAGGATTTGGACTACTTGCTTTCTTAAGCCCTATCTCTACTCTTAATCATTTCCATGGAATCAAAGAAATTATTACCTGAGTAGTGTGTGTTAAGGAATTTCTTTCAATAGCAGAGAATCCCCACCTCTGTGAATTTTATTTTTAAACTCTTTTTTTCATGTGCAGACTTGGTAAGAGTGGAAGGTGTGAGAGTGGGGACCTGTGTTTATTCCCAGGGTGTTTCTAGCATAAGCAGGGACTGAGGTAGTGCTTCCTCAACACACGAGTGTCACAGATGCCTCCCCGAGGGGGTGCGAGCAGAGCTTTGCTGAGAAGATAGCAGGCTGCCAGGTGGGGCTGGAGGTGACAGGGACTGTAGTGGGAGGCATCTGGAAGAGCATAGTGTTAGTAGGCATGAGATGCCTTTCTAGCGTGGACCCCAACTCAAGAGCGTGTTGTTGGGTAAGGCGTGGTTCTGCCTGCCCTCTCCTTTCTCTGCTCTGAAAGGAGGCACTTGGGCTGACAGATGGCCGGGGAACCTAATAAGATGGCCTATGCATGACCACACAACTTGATTCGTTGGTTATAGACTTCAGTTCTTTAGAGTTGGATATAAAAATACGTCTTTTGGACCTTTCAGGCTAATAGGTCATCTTGGGCTAGTCTAGTTCACCTTGTAGACTGTGTGTTTGTGAATAAGCTACATCATGGATTATCCAATCCAAGATTCCAACCCCAGGAACAGAATAGATTTTGCTCTTTATTGAGCAGAAAGGTATTATTTGAGAATGTGAAAGGAATCAACTGGAAAACTCCTTGAATTAGACAAAAATGGCTCTTCAGGAGACTACCCACTCATCACTGAGAACGAGATTCACTACCCCTCACAAACAATCAAGCAATTAACTTAGAGTAACAACCTGGACTCAAGGAGACCAGAGAAAGATGCTAACCTCAGCTCTTCCCACTAGTGCTCAGCCCAGGTCCCAAGTCTTTCAGCCTGAGAACCTTCAGTGAACAGCCAGCTGAGAGGCATAGCTTGAAAGGACTATAGGTTTTTAACACTTGAAAATCATTTTCATTAAACCCATTGACTAGATTCTAGTCTATTCTCCAATCAAATCCAAGAATCCCTTCCAGAGCATCCCTGACAAATGGTTGTTCCCTCTTTGTTGCATCCTTTCTAGCAACTGGAAATGTAACACTTTAATGTAGCAGCCAGTCCCAATCTTGTTCAGCAATTAGGCAGCAAAGTACACCGTGACAGCAGTCTCTCTGTAACTGAGTAAAGGAAGTCTTTCTATCATTCACTTGTATCAAGCTTTCTAAGGGAGGAACTATCTCCTTTAGAACTAATCAGGATTGTTGGCTGCAAGCAATAGAAATAAACTCTGGTTGTCTCATGTGAAAAGGTACTATACTGAAGTGATATTGGGGCTCACAAAATAAGTGGGAGGCTGAAAGAATGAGCTTGGGCAACAGGCAGGATCTACAATCAAGATCATATTTCAGGAACAGTTTGGTGCCTGTGTAGGTGCTCTGACTGCCTGACCTGCAAATGTTTCCTCCATCTATACTCATTCAGTAAAGATTCTAAGTCCTAGTTAAAGCTTAAGGGATGTGGTTTAGACTTGGAGGACTTAAAACAAGCCAGTCTTTCTTCTATAGGAGTGACTGTAAAGCCTTAGTCACTGAACTCTCTGAGTACGTATATATGGCTTGCTTTTTTGTACCCTAATCATGCCTTATTATTCCTTGTCCAGACCAAATGCCCACTGCCTGTCTCTGGTGGAGACATAGTTCTCCTTCTGGAGGGCATTTGAGAAAGGGGAAGAAATGAATTTTGCCGTCAAATCCAGTCGTATCTTTCAGCTTGTTAATAGCATGAATAACTTTACACTTCTATTACCTGCACTAAAACACACCAGTATCACTTAATGAACTTTTTAATTGGCTCTTTAAAATAGTAGTGCAATCAGGCTCCCCATTTGATTCATGCACAAAAATCTGAAGACAGGATGAAAGGAAAAATGTGAATCACAGTTTAAATAGATGCTTTTCAACTACTTTGTCAGACAAACAGATGTATTAATTAGCACATACTTTACAGCATGTTTTATACTGAAATGGAGAAAGGAGAACAGAATATCATCTCACCAGAAGCAATAAGAAAAATTTAGGCCCTGTCCCCAGAAACAAAATGGCATCTTGTTTTCTATGAAATGCCTATTTCTGAGAACAATGAATTCAGGGTCTTAGAGTAGGGCTCTGAGGGCCTGAGCAGGCCAGAGAAACGGTCTCTGGATTTATGGACAAGGAGGTTCTTGTCTGGGACGTAATAAGAAGCAGACCACAGCCTTCATAATGCGGGGAAGAGCCTTTTAATGCAGATACGTATGAAGAAATCCAGTAGTCATAGAGCTAAGACATTTTAAAAGATCTTTAATAATACAATTGTGCTTTTATATGTCCAGACTTAAGTATGAGAAGATTTGGCTGAGGGTAGAGGCAAAATTCTGGGCATACATAATAATACCCTAAGTGTTATTGAGATAATAGAGGTGATGGGGTCCCTACCTTACAAGAGATTTGAAGGGATCTCATGGACACAGACATGAATTTAATGTACCATATTTTCTTATTGTGGTGAATTCATATTTTTTTAGCTAAAAGATGAGACAAACACTATTCCCTAAAATGATGGTCGTGTGATTCTTTCTGCCTTGAGTTTCATTGGTAGCCATCCACCACCCACCTTGGCTCACTATTTGTAGGTCTGCTGAGTAGACTTTGTGCATGAGAGAAAGAACTATGACTCTTTCCTTTCTTTTTCTCCCCCTACCCCCGACCCCACCTTTCCTAGCACATAGAGGATTCTCAGTAGGTGTTTGCTGAACAAATGAATTATAGAACAGAATCAGGACGACATAGGGCTCCTCGCAGCCCAGGAAGAATTCTTCCAGATCATTTTAGGCAAGGCTGTGTGAACTTGCAAGTGAATTCATCTCTCTGAGGCTTTCCTATAAAATGAAGTGGTCAAGCGTTAGCTAGATTGAGGATGATCATTTTCAATTTACTTGCCTACTGGCTAGTAGCTGAGTTGGGCTCTAGGTTGGGAGGCATTTGGAGGTCATATCTGACCTTAGTCAGAAAGAGGATTACAACTGATTAGCCATGTCTGTCATGGGCACTGGAGTAGCAAGTGGTTGCATGTGTCATCTATCAGCCAGAAGATACATGTATTTAAGATCTCTTAACTGTTATACAAACTGAGGGCTTCAGTGGGAAAATAAGATGGAGATGGACCAAGGAGATAGTCAACTTCTCTGGCTCTTAGACTCTCTCTTTGGCCAGATTGCATACTTCTGGTATAGGCAGGAAAGAAAAGAAATAGGATATTCTGAAGCTTCTGTGCATGTGATAACCCATATGCCCTGTGCACCTATGGGTTGCTGTATCTACATTCTTTTATAGAATGAGGAGATAAATGATTTGTAAAAGAACATTAACAGAATGCAAGAGCTATGGAAGAGCTATTGTCTGCCCTTCCATGTTGATAGCTCCTTACCCTCTAGGCAGTTCCCTCAAAAAATCATGCTTATCAGGTATGCAAGTGAGAATGAGCAGAGGAGGCTGTGGTATGCCTTGGATTCCAGGCTGATGGATCCTGATGTGCTGGTTGATAACCACCTAAGATGCTTGCTTTAGGTATAGCTTCCTGGGTCCTTCCCTAGAACGAATGAATCAAAATCTTGAAAATAGAGTTTGAGATGAAAGTTTATGATTAAAAAATTCCACAATGATTCTAATATGAAGCCAGGATTGGAAAGCACTGTTTTTGGTGGCTGAATCATAGTACAAAAGTGTATGAAAAGGGTGAACCAACAAGACAAAATGTCAGAGACAAAAGTAAATTCCTCAACTTTACAATAACAAGAAGTGGGGAAACACAACAGTGTGTGTAACAAATCTTCAGTATTTGGTTTTCTGTGAACTCAAGATGAACTAACTCTGAGACTCCACCTACCAAAATAGCTATGAGTGCATACAAATATAATATCCAGAGCAGGGAGATCTCCCTTTCCTATTCGGTACTCTGGGAACACAGCTGGATTATATTCTTGTTTTAATAGTAGTAGTTGTTATTTTCAGTAATATCTAGCAGCAGTAATAATTTTTATGAAGCACTTTATCATTTACAAGCTTTCTGTGCCCAATATTTCATTTATCCTACATAAAAAGGAGGAAGATAAATTAGGAGTTTGGGATTTACAGATACTAACTACTATATGTAAAATAGATAAACAATAAGGTCCTGCTGTACAGCACAGGGAACAGTATTCAACAGCTTCTAGTAATCTATAATGAAAAAGAACATGTATAATAAGCATAACTTAATCGCTAGCCTATACACCAGAAACTAACACAATGTTGTAACACTTCAATTAAAAAACAAACAAATAAATGGCCAATAGGCACATGAAAAAATGCTCAATATCTTTAATTATCAGAGAAATGCAAATCAAACTACAATGAGGTATCACCTCACACCAGTCAGAATGGCCATCATTCAAAAGTCCACAAACGATAAATGTTGGAGAGGGTGTGGAGAAAAGGGAACCCTCCTACACTGCTGGTGGGAATGCGGTTTGGTGCAGCCATTATGGAAAACAGTATGGAGATTCCTCAAAAGACTAAAAATAGACTTACCATAGGACCCGGCAATCCCACTCCTGGGCATATATCCAGAGGGAACCTTAATTCAAAAAGATACATGCACCCCAGTGTTCACAGCAGCACTATTTTCAATAGCCAAGACATGGAAACAGCCTAAATGTCCATCAACAGGTGACTGGATAAAGAAGATGTGATATAGTAATACAATGGAATATGATTCAGCCATAAAAAATAATAACATAATACCATTTGCAGCAACATGGATTGATCTGGAGAATGTCATTCTAAGTGAAGTAAGCCAGAAAGAGAAAGAAAAATACCATATTATATCACTTATACGTGGAATCTCAAAAGAAAGAAAAAAAGACAAACGAACTTATTTACAAACAGAAAGAGACTCACAGACATAGAATACAAACTTACGGTTACCAGGAGGGGAAAGGGGTGGGAAGGGATAAACTGGGAGTCCGAGATTTGCAGATACTAACTAGTATATATAAAATAGATAAACAACAAGTTCATACTGTATAGCACAGGGAACTATGTTCAATGTCTTGTAGTAAATTATGGTGAAAAAATATGAAAACAAATATATGTATGTGCATATATGACCGAAGCATTGTGCTGTACTGCACACCAAAAATTGACACAACATTGTAAACTGACTATACTTCAATAAAAATAATACACAAAAACCAAACAAACAAACTTCATGTTTATGAAATACAGCCCATTGGTAGATGCACACCTCAAATCTAGGTCTTTTATCTCCCAAGTCCCATGTCATCTTTGATGGTTTGGAGAATTTACAGACCAAGAGAGTAATATAACTGAAAACCATGTCATTAGAAGAACTAGAGTTTCTTATCCTGGAGAAGATGTAATAAGGCCTTGCATGTTGTCTCCAAAGGTCTGGTGGGCTTCCATGGGGAAAGAGAGGATAGATTGTCATGGAGGCCCCAGAGGACAGATCTGACCAATGGTAGAAGTTATAGGGAGACAGACTTTGCCCCACCTTGACCCAAGACATTTCTCAGTAATTGAAGCTCTTTAAAAATGGAACAAACTGCCTCCAGGCAGAAACTGGAAAACTGTTTACTAGGAATGCACAGGGAAGAAGTTTGGGGTTGGTGACCTCGGAGGTCCTCGGAGTTGTGAAACCCAGGCCCATCCAGTCTTCTGATGATCAGGGCTGCTGGAATAGCAGGTCTGAAGGCAGGGGCTGTGGGGGAGAATGGTGATCTCAGATGTGGGAAGCTCCCACTCTGCCCAATTGGTGGAAAGTCTCACCTTCTTGCCCTCTGACCTCTTGCTGGAAACCTTGTGCCTTAGGCTAAGCTAGAGCATCGGGAGCATCCCTTATGGTTCGGGCAAACATCTGTTTAGTGATCCTTGATTTAGTCATAAAGCCACAGATTCCCAGAGCTAGAGGGCACTTAGAGGTCATTCGGTCCAACTTGGCCATAGTCTAGGTGCAACAACAGTGAGATATGTGACTTGAATCACAACCACCATTTAATATTAGAGTTGGAAGAGAATCTTATGGGCCTCTGGCCATGCCCCTTCATTTTCCTGCAACCTGAGAAGGGGACTGGTTCCTAACCTCTCAAGGTGAGTGATAGCGAGGCTGAGACTAAACTCGCTTTCTCAGCAAGATTATCTTGTTCATTATACATGTCACCTCCTGTTTCTCGCTGGGGGCCTGTTCTTTCTGTCCCACTAGAGACAGTGCCCTCTGCTGTGGGATGGAAAGAGGCTGGAACTGAGCTCACAGAGCACCAGCCCTGCCATGCATAGCGCCACCTTCACTCCGAGCTGGGCCTCGGGAAGGTGTGCAACCCTGTCATGGCTGCAAGAAGGGTTCTCCAAGCACGAAGCAAAGTGTCGGTGTTTTATAAGCTGCAGCTCACATCACTGTGGTTTTCAAATAAACAGACTACACATTCTTTGGGGGTAATTCTACTTATTCATCCTTCCCTGGGTAGTTGTGTGTGTGTGTGTCTGTGTCTGTGTGTGTGTGTTTGTGTGTGTGTGTGTTACAAAGACCAGAGTTAGTATTATGGGTGGAAAATAGAATTTAGTATTGAAGAGAATTTATCCTTAGAATAGTTGAGAATTTTTAATGGAGTGAGAAGAGAAACCGCATTTGACTATTTTCTTCCTCCTTCCCTTCCTTCTTTCTATCTTTCTTTTTGTTCTATCTCTCCTTTCTTCTTTCCCTCCCTCCTTTCCTTCTTTTCTTCCTTCCTTTCTTCCTGAATTTTCCAACTCAGGGCTGCAGGTGCTCATCAACTGAACAAAGAGTGTCCTTACTCTAAAGACCTAGTACATATCGCTCTAATTTCAGGATGCTTTATTCTGCCTTTCAGCTTCTTTGCCCGTCCGAGAACACAACTCTAAAGAACTGGGCCATCAGACATTTTTCTCTGTGAAAGTCGATACCCAAAGTCAGTACAAAATCCCTCTTAAGTCTGACTAACACACTCATTTGTTCTGAAGGTATTCTCTCTGCAAGGCCTGGTGCTTGCAGTCACAAATACCAGAGGTTACCAAATGCCTTTCTGTCTGTTTCAAAATTTCTATTCACGATTGCTCACCACTCTTTGAGAAATTTTCCTTTCTCCACTGGAATTTTCCATAGAGTACTGTACCCTAAAGGTGAATTTTTCTGATGAGGAAATGCGAATAGCCCATTTATAGATTTTTAAAAAATCGTGACTGTGCTTGCCATTTTTAGCAGGAAAAAAAATTCTGAAGCCAGAAGACCCACCTCTCCCACATCTAATTGCCCTAGAAAGGGACTCTCTAGGGTAAGAATCGGTTTCCCAAATGTACTCAAGAAAGAAGAGTTTGGAAACGAGTGATTTCACCTCCTGAGAGAATGGAATGAATGTGAAAAAGCAGGGACCTCCCTGGGTTGGAAGACCTGGGCTCATCTCGTTTTTTCCACTGTTTATAACTTAGACCACCAGGTCTACTGTTTGCAAACTGTGTGACCTTGAGCTTAAGTGACTTAATCTCTCTGTACGTCACGTGGGGATAAGACTGCTCCATGATTCATAAGTTTTTTGTGAGGAATAAATGAGTTTGTTTAACAAATGATCGAAGCATGGTGAGAGGAGTTCCTTGATAACAGAAGGGCTGAAGCAGAGGCCTGGAGGCTGGAGTGAGGTGTGCGTGTGAGTGACAGGACAATGAGAAGAGAGGGCATCCGATCTGGCCAGGGCTGTGGTGAAGAGAAGTGGGGCAGCAGGCAGCCAGGACTGGCCAGACCTGCTCTTTGAGAGCCTTGGGAACATCAGGCTGACTGAGGATGCATCAGAAAGCTGGGATTCCTGGGGGCGTTTATAGCTCAGTGGTAGAGTGTATGCTTAGCATGCACGAGTTCCTGGGTTCAATGCCCAGTACCTATCCCCAGTACCTCCATAAAGAAAAATTAAAAATAAATAAATTTAAAAAATGGAGAGCTAGGATTCCCTATTCTCAAACAAAGAAGTGGAATTCACAGCTAGGAGTAGAGAATGGGGTCAAATATTGATTTAGCGATTAAACCATATAACAAGTTTCCAGAATTGGAAAGAGGATTGGCCTGGAGGACAGGAGATTCCAACCTCGTCTCAGCGTTCTAGGAACTTGCTATGTGACTGCAGCAAATAAGTGGGCAAGTAACTGGCTCTTTCTAAGACTCTCTTTCCCTGTTGCTTAATAAAAGAAGCTGGGCTAGATTACTAGATTTTTTCCTCTGGTTCTGACATTCAGGGGTTTCTGATCTGTGAGCATCCTCCTTAGTGCTTAACAAGGAGCGAAAAGATTGTGCTGAACTGCAATTAAAAAAAGAAAAAAAGTAAGAAAGAAAAAGAAAGGAAACCCTTAAGATGTAACAGAACTAGTGAGCGGTGCACCATTTCTAGCAATCCCTGGCAAGTGTTTCATAACAGTGGCAGCTTGCTTACCCCTTATGGAATATTTGTAGAAAAGGAGGTACAGATTGTGAGCAGGAAGACACTCGAGATGTTGAATATCTTTGAATGTCTGATAAGAAAAGGGAAAGGAGGAAATGGCATTTGATGATAATTTTATTCATTCAATAAACATATGTCAAGTGCATATTGTGAGCCTGTGCACCCGGCCCACGTGAATCCCACTTGATTTGGGTCCTCAAGAAGTCACAGTTTAGTGTAGGAGACAGACATGTAATAAAAAAATCCACTCTACAGACTTAGTGAAAAAAGAAGTGGAGAAAGAAGAATTTCATCCCAACGTGGGGGATTAGGAACTCTTCCCACAGGGTGATGTTGAACTAGCCTTTAAACAATGAGTAAGGTTTTGATAGACTGAGAATGAGGAAAGGGGGGCATTCCAGGCTGACATAATGATATGAATAAAGGATTGCAAGTGGGAAAGTCTGGGTATTTTTAGGCCATGGAGGTAGGCCGCATTGGTGAAATAGAAGCATGGGAGACCACGGAGAAGTGACTAGGAAAGTAGGATTCGTTTGTTTTCTTTTCTTAGTTGCTTTAATTGTGATTAACTTGCCTGTGATTCTTACTAGAGAACTTGACCCGCTCTTCACTTGTGGGACAAAGAACCATTAATAAAACTCTCAGGAAGATGATGCTAGTATTTAATAATCCAGCCAAGGTGTGATCCGCAAGTTTGGAGAACAGAGTCCTATGGAAATGACTGAGATTCTCAAGAAATGGATCTTGGCTTTCATTGTCTGGCTTGTTATTAATAGTAAGAAATCACTTGTGCTCAGAGTGACAGACTGGGGACTCAGTGATTGTGGTTAGGGGACTTGGAGAAGCCAATCTGTATCTTCGGGTCTCTCTAGATGGTCAACCTGCAGTGAGTTAAGGGCGATTTTCAAAAACAAAGATTCTGAGCGGGATGGTATATCTTGGTGGTTCAGTGCGTGCTTAGCATGCATGAGATCCTGGGTTCAATCCCCAGTACCTCCATTAAAAAAATAAAAAATAACAAATAAGTAAACAAACCTAATTACCACCTCCCCCAAAATTAAAGATTCTAGGGCTACATAGTCAAAGCTCATTTGACTCTTGCAAATGAACCCTGTGACCTTAGGCCCAATCACCATGACCTCAACATGAACTTGTGTTGGCTTAGCCTCTTCCTCAGAAAACTGTGGCAATGCCCTGAGTCACTGTGGGAGGCCCAGGGCGGGGGTTGGGGGTGGGGTGGGGGTGAGCCAGTTCTGCTGCTTAACCTCCTGGTGCTTCACTTTATTTCAGCTCTAAGTTGTGGTTGATAATGTCCTCAAGATAGGTCAAATGAGGTGCTATGTGACAGTGCCCGGCTTATAGGAGCTGCTCCATAATGCTAGATGAAGCCAGATAAAGTCAAATTGCAATTCACTACGACCCCTTGAATTAGAGAAGCTGACATGAATGTGCAGGATTATGCTTAATTGAGGGAAAATGAGTTCCCTGACAGAAGAAGAGCAAACAGCCATTATACAGAAGGGGGGATGACTGCTTATGCTCAAAATAATTATCATAGTGCCTTACAAATATCAGAAGGTATTATGCAAAGAATGCAAAAATCAGAAATTAGCATAAGTTAAACATTATTTAGTGATACGTTACTATCAAAATTCCTTCAGCCGTTTCCACAGTTCTTTGTCTCAGCACTATAACTGTGTAAACGTAAGCAAGACCACATACATTGGAGCCACGATCTTCTCATGTGTAAAATCTAGATGTTTGGAAGAAATGATCTCTAAGATCTCACCCAGCTCTGAAATTCTCAGACTCTAGCATTTTTAACTCAATGCAAAACCCCTTACATTAAAACATATATATATGTAAAGTCACTGCATTTACATGCAATAAGCATTGGGAAATCCTACGGAAGCGCTATCTCAATACCAGCCGTCAAGCATCAGAAAGGATATTACTGTAAGGACTGGGGTATGGGGCTGTGTGTAAATAGCTTTTTTCCATTCCCACTGAAGACAGAGCCAAAGCAAATGCACTTCAATTGCGTAAGGAAAGTCTTTCCAACTATCTGAAGTGTGTAACCCAGGAACAGTTACCAAAGAGAGCTTGGGAAATCAGATCTTCAAGAATAGCAGAGCGAAGAGTTTTAGCAAAGGGCTTTGTGAAGGTCTTCCCAGCCCATTAGCTTTCAAGCATATGTCTGTGCTAGGTTGGCTGTCAGGCACCTCCCGGCTCTGTATCCTGGCCTGGTTCAAGTTCTCATCACTTTCACTCAATGTTACTAGGGAGTATGACTCACAGCCAAATGGGGTGAGCTGGACTCCTAGTTACTCAGTGTTTTATTATAAGCAGTCAGATGACACTGCGGATGGTGCTAACATGCTTCACAATGAGTTTGGTTAGCTGGTCTTTGCAATTGTTCTGAAGCACGTTTGCTGTTTCCCTGTGTTTTTAAAGATGGAAATGCTGACAACCAGAGACAGGAGGGCAAAATCAAAGATGGCACTGGAATGCATAACTTCCCAAGCCTGAGCCCTTAACTTGGTCTTTAGCTATCCACGTAACCTAGTAAGTCCTGTTAAGTCCTAACAGGCCCCTATTTAACAAATAGAAGAAATGGATCATGAGAGCGTGAGGGATGGGAGAATACATAATCTATACACCGGAGAATTTCACTATGCATATCCCAGAGATAGAAGGAAAATATAGAAAATCCAGCCAAGTGCTGGAAATATTTGATGCCATATGAATCACTGTGACAGAGGTAAACATGGTCTTTGGCTTGTGTCAAGATGTGTGACCTAGGTGCCTGGGACCATGGACCTGTGGGAGTATGCCCACTATGTCCTTCCTTGAAAAACCCAGGAAAATAATGTGATGCAGGAGTGGGTTTCAGAGACCTGTATTTAGTCCTGACAGTGTCATGAACTTCTGTGGGAACTTTGGCAAGTCCCTTGTGGCTCTGAGCCTCAGTTTCCTTCTCTGTGTTAAGGCAAGTCTGTAGATGCTGGGGAGTAGGAGCTGTGGTCAGTTCATAGGTGAGCAGCCTCTTTCTGCTCCAGTGGCAGTGAGCAACATCACTGTGGACGTGTGGATGCTTCTGAGGCCACGTGCTATTGCAAGATGGGTCTCACAGCCACTGGAGGACCATGAAGACCAGGATCACCCAGGATTATCAGACCACAGCCAGCACCACCATGGCCCAGCAGCACCATGTGCAGAGTGGGTATTCAGCAAGTGTCTGTTACGAGAATGCATGAGGCTCAGCTATGGACAAAAAAGAGCTGAAAAACAGTGGTGTGTACAAGACAGAAATTTATTTCTCTGCCACTGTGGGATAGGCCTCACAAAGACATCCATGTCCTAATCTCCAGAACCTGTGAATATCTTAGGTTGGGTAGCAAAGGGGAATTAAGGAGGCAGTTGGAATTAAGATTGCTAATAAACTGACCTTAAAATATGGAGATCATCCAGGATCCAGGTGGGCCCAGTGTAATCCCAAGGGTCCTTAATAGTGGAAGTGGGAACTGGAAGAGGAACCCAGAGTGATGGCAGCATAAGAAGGATTGGCCTGACACTGCTGGCTTTGAAGATAGAACAAGAGGGCCATGATCCAAGGAAAGTGGGCAGCTTCTAGAAACTGGAAAAGACAAGGAAACAAAATTTCCCCTCTGTCTTCAGAAAAGAATGCCCCCTGCTGATACCATGATCTTGCCCAGTGAAATCCCTGTCAGACTGCTGATCTATAGAACTGTGTGATGGGGAAAAAATCATGTTGGAAATCATGTAATTTGGAGTAATTCATGAGAGCAGCAATCAGAAACTAATACAATCACTTAAAAGACATTTGAAGTAGGCAGCCTGAGATAGGGAGTTATAGTCCCAGGAATCAGGGACCCAAGCGCCTTCTCGCTTATTGCTTTAATGTGTGACATTCACTCTCAAGGTTGCCTCAAGGACAAAAATGGCTGCTGGAGCTCCAACCATTACATCTACAGTCTGAGTAGAAGAAAGGGTGAAAAGAGGAGAAGTTCTTCTTCTGAAGAGAATTTCTGGAAGTCATGCATACATCTGCTGACTTTTCCCTGACTAGGACTTAGTCATCTGGGCACATCAAGCAGCAGGACAGGCTGGGAAATCCAGCTGACTGCTTCTGTGCCCAGTCAAAAACTAGGGTAATTACTGAAAATGAGACACTAGATGTTGGGAAGCAATTAACAGACTCTGGCCCAATAATGACCATCTTTTTTTCTCTCTTTAAAATAGACTTCTGAGAATCCAAGTTCTACTCTCAAACCCTGCTTTTGACACACAATGGAAAAGCATGTGGACTCTCAGTGTAACAGTTACTTGTCTTCTAACCCTTCCATTCTGGCCTAACACAACACTTTCAGCCCTCCTCTCCACTTAGCTGCCTTTCAGAGCTTATCGCTCTCCACCTCGATTGCTCCTGGCTTTGTTCAGGCAGAGACTCATCACCTCTTCTGGATTCTTTCTGAAGCACTTAGCACTCTGTTGAGGCAGATGGACTAGATATAATTACACCCAATGTCCTCTACATGAGGAAAGTGAAATGCAGGAGGTGAAGTGACTTGCCCAAGACCCCAGGGGGTGGATGGAGCAATGCTGAAAGGTGCTTGGCTGGGTGTAGGCTGCCTAATTGCACCAGAGTCCTCCTCCACTGCTAACCAGACCTCTGGATGAGAAATGAAGATACTGATCATATTCTGGGATAAGTTTTTAAATTTCTCCGAAACTGTGACAATTTATAATCTATTATCTGTTATAATGAGCAATGTAGCAGAAGTGGGAGAAGAAGAGACAGAAAACAAGGAGAAGGGTCAGCTGTAAGGTGGGTGTCCCCTTCTCAGAATCTGTGTTGACATGCTGGTATTCCCCAGATGGAATTTCTCCATAAATCCACTGCCCTACCCCCCAGTCCCAGCCCCAAAGTCTCTATGTTTCCAGGCTAGAAATATTGGGATTATCTTTTATTCCTCTCTCTCTTACCAGCCGCTTTACCTTGACCCTCATCATCTAGTTAATGCCAAATCCTATAGATTATACGTCAGCAATGCTTCTTTTTTCCATTTCCTACTTGTCATCCCCACTGCCGCCATTCTTCTGTTTTATATTTCGGGGGCTGCCCAAAAGTCTAGCTTCCTCCTGCCTGTCCCTGCTTTCTTTTTTCCTACAATGCTGTCAGACTAATTTTCTCAAATGTAGCTACTGTTTCCACCACTCAGAAAACTTCAGTCTCTCCCGTTACTCCAGAACATAGTCTAAACCCTTTCCTGTTTGGCTGCACTCACACTATGCCATTTAAATGGAGTCCCTTTTCCCAATCAACATGCAATATCCAAATTTTACACAATTGTCAAAACTGGCACATTTCTCTATGAAACTTTTTTTGGATATCTGTCCCCATATACCCAGTCTGGGAGCAATTCCTCCTCCTCAATTATGATCTTCTAAAATTTTATTTTTCTATTTGTAATTGCATATTTATTTGCATAATTATTGGGCTAAAGCCTATTCCTCCATTCCTTGTGTAAGTTCTATGAAGACATGGTCACCAAGCAAGGATGTGGAGAAGAGGGACCCCTAGTACACTAATACATTGATGGGAAAGTAAATTGGTACAGCCACTTCAGAAAACTCTATGGCGGTTCCTCAAGACATTAAAAATAGAACTACCATATGATTCAGCAATTTCACTCTTGAGTATTTTTTTGAAGAAAATGAAAACACTAATTTGAAAAGATACATGCATCACAATGTTCATACAGCATTACTCACAATACCTAAGATATGGAAGCAACCAAAGTATTCATCAACAGGTGAACGGATAAAGAAAATATGGTAGACGCACACACACACAAACACATACACACACAGGAATATTACTCAGCCAGAAAAAAGAATGAAGTTCTGCTATTTGCAACAACATGGATGGACCCAGAGAGTATTATTAGTGAAATAAGCCAGGCGGAGAAAGACAAATGCTGTATGTTATCATTTACATGTGGAATCTAAATAATAAAACATATGAAAAATTAATAAAACAGAAATACATTTACAGATACAGAGAACAAACTAATGGTTATCAGTGGGGAGAGGGAAAGGAGGAGGGGTATGAAAAGTATGGGATTAAGAGATTAGCTATATATAAAATATATAAGCTACAAGGTTATATTACACAAGGAATATAGCCAATATTTTATAATAACTTTAAATGGAGTATAGTCTATAAAAATATTGAATCACATGAGAAAAAAGACATGGTTAGCATTGTATGACCAGTGCATAGTGCCTGGCACATTATAAGTACTCCATAAATATTTCTTGAGGGAATAAATGAATGCAGCAGCTGGGTTAATTCCCATGGTTACCTGGCCATATCTGTATGACTTGAATATTTATATAAAGAAATATAGGTACATAAAGATATCTATACATATAGATATATCTACCTCTAATACACACACACACACATCTGTATAGAAAGAGAGAGAGACTGAGGCTCCTCACACCCCACCTACCCTCAACTAAGCAAACAATCAACAAAGAAATAAGCAAAATCATTCTGAATACGAAGCACAAGAGGGGTGGAATTTAACAGATTTTGAAAAGGCTCCTACGGTGATTTCAAGAGGAATGCTTTCTTACCCCACCTCTTCTGCCCCTGCCCCTGAGGGGGCTTCACATTCACTTTCTACCTTGTGTTCAAGTTATTTGTGTGTGTGCTTTTCTCTGCTCATTCCAGACGAAACTCGTAAAGTACTGGATTGTGTCTAACTCATCTCTGGTTCTCTACCCTCCAGCACCTTGGACGTGTCACACATTCAGACAGTGACAGACAAACCAACCAGATGCTATGGAGGACTACGTGTTGTCAAAGTTGGGAACATTGTTTTCTTCTCTTACCCAGAGCAAAAGAGTATTTAGAAAGCCCAGCCTCTTGCCTCTGCCAGAGAGAGCCCTTTTGATCAAGAGATGCTTGGTTATACCCAAAGAAGTTTCAAAGCAAGGGCCAAACATTTCAGAAGACGATCAGATGGCCCTGCAGGTAGTGTTCACCGACTAACAGGGATGTTTCAACTGCCCGTGCTAGAACTGGTGCTAGAGGCTAATGTCTTGCTTGTCTTGCCTCATTAGGAAGTCTTTCTCTTTCCAAGACGAGTTTCAGGAAAAGAAGAAAAAGAAACAAAGAGGGAAAAAAGACAGCTGCTAGGTTGCCACCCGAAGGGAGCAGGGTCTAAAGATGAAGGATGCAGTTGAAGAATGGACTGAGGCGCTCACCTTTCATCTCTTTTTATTACTACTTCACACTCCTGTGTCAAGCTTCATTTCCTATTAGGACCCTTTCAAAGACAGGAGCTTGCTTTTCTTTTGCCTCCCCTAAGCTTCCAAAGGGATTTCTGATCTCTTCGGGCTAGAACTAGCTGAGTGGGGCCGTGACCTCTCTCTTTCCTGCCACTCTGAGGAGGGTGGGAAAGCAGAGAAGGTGAGGGCAGGTGACCTACCTGATAGTGGGAGTAGGGAGTGCTCTGCCCCAATTAGCATCACAGAGAGAGTCTGAAGTTCTCCTCCGGATTCTGGTTCACCGCATGCTGTGGGGGTGCAGGAAAGAGGAAAAAGTAGCATTGCAGTTAATTTCTCACTTTCCACACAGAGAGAGGGCAGGGGACAGGCGGGGGGCGGGCAAAGCTACAAGTGACAACACGCAGTGGGTAATCCCACGTCCACACACAGAAACATCTGCTGAAACCTTGGTGTAGAGCTGGTTTGGGGTCTGGAAGAGACTGGCTTGGAAAGAAACATTTGTTCTTGATTTTTTTACAGAGTGGAGGAGTGAGAGTTGACCCATTTGTTTCGACCAAATGTAATTGTAAAATTGTCATACTCCTCCTTATACTTCCTACTGCTGAAAAAATGCTTAATTCAGGGTTGCTTGGCCATTGGTGTCTTGATCCTAAACTCACTTTTTCTTAAACTGAAGCACAGCTGACTTACAACGTTGTGTTAGTTTCTGGTGTACAGCACAGTGCTTCAGTTACACACATGGATCTTTTTCCATTTTCTTTTTCATTATAGGTTATTAAAGATATTGAGTGTAGTTTCCAGTGCTCTACAGTAGGTCCTTGTTGTTTACCTACTTTATATAAAGTAGTTTGTATCTGCTAATCCCAAACTCCTGATTTATCTCCCCCACCATCTTCCCCTTTGGTAACTATAAATTTCTTTTCTATTTCTGTGAGTCTGTTTCTGTTTTGTAAATAAGTTCATTTGTGTCATTTTTTAAAATTCCACACATAGGTGATATCAGATGATATTTGCCTTTGTCTGTCTGACTTAATTCACTTAGTGTGATAATCTCTAGGTCCATCCATGTTGCTGTATAAACTCACTTTGTCCCCCCAGGGAATAACATGGATTAAAAGGCAGTTCCAGTCATGTCAGGAGGAACTGTGATCTGCTCCAGGAGCACCGGCTTCACCATGAATTATCGGCACCCTGGACCTTTCTCTTTTGAGTTATTGACAAGAGGAGGAGACATGTGGACCGTGTCAGGTGACAGATACCCGCCCCTCTTCATGGGAGATGGCTGGGTGGCCGAGGCAGCAGTTTCCCCCTCAACGCACCGCAGTGCCCACCCCAGAGAACGGACGCGACAGTTGACACTGGGCCAGGGAGGCGGAGGCGCACGGCACAGACCACCGCCCCTCAGGCCAGGGCTGTAGAGAAGAGCTCTGGCAGACAGCCGGGACAGCCAGCAGACCCAGGAGAACCTCCACCCTGTCTTTGGACATAGGCCAAGCCTGGAATAACTTCCCCTTATTTGCAGATGAGGGAAGAAAGAAAGCCCCAAAGTGGGTTCTTTTTAAAAATTCTATCATGTGACAGAAAGAATACATTGCATTCAAGATGGAGAGAAGAAGGCCCATATTTGGAAAGACATACCGTTGGGCCCAGCCTGATGTGCTGCCTTCTCCAGAGCTGTCTCCTCCTTTACACCCTCTCTAACTTCATGTGCTCGAATCCCAGGTAACCATTCTCATCCCGTGCTTTCCTGGTGTCATGCCCTTTCTCATGCTGTTCCTATCACATGTGTGCTTATTCAGCCCTACTTATTTCCCAAGGCCCAACACAATGAAGAGACCGGTGAGGGACAGAGTCAGTGGGAAATGAAGAGAAGGGGTGGGGGCCACCACAAAGAAACAAGGAAGGGAGCCAATCCCCAGTTCAGGGACGCTTTGCCCCGTTACCAGGTACCCTACTCTCCTACCCTGCCTGTAGGGCTCTTCTTATGAATTTTTATTTTTAACACATTTCTCCAGTTTTGATACCTTACTCTTTGCTTAGATCAAAGACTTCAGGACCAGGAACAGATTTAACACTGAAACTAAATATACAATATTTTAGACTAAACAAAATAAAAATAATTTCTGTGACTTCTTTGATTTGCAAGAGAAACCACATTAACATACTCTCATGTTTAATTAACCACATCACCTAAACAACTCTGGTTCTATTTTTTTTTTTTTAAGGTAGACTAATCCCAAAGAGGGATTTAAAAGGCTTTTTTTATGTGTGTGCTGAGCAATGTCACTTATGTTTTCTGGAATTTTTCTTAAGAGCATATTCAACAAATATAACTACAATTATGTATGGATTAACTAGTCTATTCCAGGCACCATACTAGTGATGAATAAGACACACACTTTGCTGCTAAGGGGCTTAAATACTAGTCAATAAAATAGACAGGTGAGTAGGAAGGTAAGTACAGGAGGAAAATGGTATTATGGGACATTGGAGAGCTAGCAAGGGGATAGGAATGTCTGACACCTGGATAGAGGATTAGAAAAAGTAACAGTTGAGCTGAGTCAGTCTAAGAGCAGGTGTCCACTTCAAATGTTCACTCAACCACTTCTTTAGTCAGTATTCAATCATTCATTTTTGTTCCTTCATACAGCAGACTTTTACTGGGAGCTGTGGCAAACACTCCTGGTTGATCTAACTTTCACTTGCAACTTTTATTCCTAATCACATTCCAAACAAGAGTGATCATTTGACCCAGTTCTAGTCAATAAGGTAAATGGGTAAAATGGCTGAAGGGGTCCTAGAAATATTTTGATTCCCTGACTTAGGTGCCACCATTTTCCCTTTCTTTTTCTTTTCACTGGATTATATGTATGATGGTTGTAGCTGCAGCAGCCAGAATGTAACCATGAGGAAAAAGCCCAGAGAATTTCACCTTAATAGAATTGTGATGACTTTATTGAGCCTCTAAACTAGCACCAACGATCGTTGATCTACTTGTGAGTATTTTATGTGAGAAAAAGAAACTTCCAATTATTTAAGTTGGTGGAGTTGAGTTTTCTGTTATTTGCAACCGAAAGCATTCTTAACAAATCTGGGCATGTGTTGTGGGCCAGGCCTTTTGTTTGGTGATCTCTTAATAAAGTTGTCTGTTGCAAACAGCTTAAAAAGGAGAGCCCACTACAAAGGAGCAAGTGATAACACCTCTTTAGTTGTTGCTCTTCAGTGAAGGAAGCGCTCAGATTTACAACTGAGAGATTGGGACAGGAGTTATAGGTGTCTGGCCCCTGCCTCAGTACCATCGTATATTTCTTTAATGAAGTGTGAGACCAGAACTCCATAAATTCACATAGTAGCAGGAGCGGGCAGCAGCTCGTCAGCGGAGCTATTCAGAGGGCCCAGCACCACTCTTTGTGTATTAGAGAAGTTCACAGCTGGTTAAAAATAGGCTTGGAGAGAAGTCGCTTTTAGTCCGCAGCTCAGTTTGAATTTCTCTGGAGCCCCATTCTGGGCCACAGTGTATTTCCTTTTTCCTTTCATTTGAGTAAGAGCACCCAGGCGGCTCTGAGACAATAGATGCTTGGTTATCTTTAGGTCGGCTGTGCCCTGAAAGCAGAACTAGGGAGAAACAACAGTAACCCCTTGGGCACATGGAGTGTTACAGCTTTTTAATAAGTGCCCACACTGATTGAACCATCACTGTGGGCGAGGCTTTCAATCCTCAAAACAACCCTATGAGAAAAATGCTATCCATAACCTCTTTTCTCTGATGAGGAACCTGAGGTTCAGCGCAGATAAGCAACTTATCTTAAGCATGAATATGAAAACAAAAAAGTTTTTTTAATTAAAAAATATTAGGTCACTCAGGTCATGTAGTTAGGAATTAGCAGGACCAGGATTTGAACCAAGATCTGTCTGACTCTACTCAGAGCCTGTGCTCTTAGCTGCCACTCAGCCCGGTCGCCCAGGACTTTCTGCCTCACTTCTTTTCGATCATTAGAGCAGCCTTATGAAGTCGGCAGGGTGGGGAGACTACTCCAGTTTACAGAGGCGAAAACTGAGGGCCAGAGAGGTGAAAAGGTGAAATGACTGGCCCAGGTCAACCCGTCCGTGCATAGGACTTGAACCACACCTTCTGACTTTGAGTCCTGTGAGCATAGTACAAGCTCAGCGTTCAAGCCCCTCGGTTCTGAAAGAGGAACATTCTGAATTTGGGGGGATGACTTCTGAGATTCAACAGCAGGCTCTGTATCAAAGAACCAAATACCCCAGGGCTAACCTGATTTATTCAGAGTCTATGATAGATAAGTTCTTACCTAGTACGTCTGTTGAGTGATCTTTGATGCTGACATTTAAAATCCCCAATATAATATTATTTCACTGTTCATTTAACAGTCCTTCAAATACTGGGAGGAGAGTGAGCTGGAAGGGATAGACGTCTTTAATAGGGGACTGACAATTTAGCTGATAAAGCTAGTATAATATCTCTTTGAACATTTAAATTATCCTGTGACAAGGAAGCTGAGAATTAACTTATAAGGGCGATGGGGTAGGCATTGTACATGTGAATATTTTTTTTAAACACCTGAGTTTTGAAAAATAAAAGTGGTCTGCCCACATTTTCAAGCACAGTGGTAATCAAAAGAGAGCTCTGTGGAGGTAATAATACCTTGTATTTAAATACTGCTTGTCTCTGAAGAGCTCAAAGCATGCTATAATCATTTCCTTATTATGATTCTCAAAACTTCCTGGGTCAAAAAGTTACAAAGTTTATACCTTAGCAGACCAGCCTCAGTTTCCTCTAGGGAAATTGGAGGTGAAAAACCAGGCTACCATCTCAGAATTCCATCTGTGCCCAAACCTTTCTCACTCTCCCACAACCTGCCCCCTCTGGTCTCCCCAGACCCCAGGTCCTTGTCATTTGACTACCCTATTGAGCTGTCTTTTTTTTTTTTTTTCTAGATGTAACTAGTGACTCTCATGACAGAGAACCATACAATATTGTAATTAGAAGTGCTTCACTCCAATGAGCTGGAGGCTGAGCTCTCCAGATGGGGCTGGAGGAGGGTCCCTTCAGTCAGAGTGGTTCCATTTTTATCTGCTTTTAGATAATACTGGAGATCTGCATGAAATTTCCTCTTTAAAGAGAATTTTTGCTGTTGAAAAAAAAAATTGAAATCCTCTAGCCCAATCTCACCCCTTCATTTTGCTGATGGAAAAACTGAGGCCCCAAGCAAGGGAGTAGCTTGTTCAAGGTTCCACTCCAATTGTTGGATGGCCCATCTGTCCTTGAACCCTGGTCTCTGGGTACCATTCTAGTGCTCCTGGCAGGCCATCGGGTGGCTTGTCCCCCAGCTGTCACTTTCACTGGCACGACCCCGGTCCCAAGTGTAGACCCGCAGTTGTGGGCTCACACAGAGGGTGACTTGAATGCTCCTGATCAGACAAAATCTGCTTTCTTTTTTTAGAGTTGAAGGGACTCATTTTACCTAGCACATTAGACTAGACCCCACAGGAAAAAGCAGGGAGAATGAGTATGTGCTGTTTTCACCTAGTCCCAAAACAGTTCTCCACCTCAACTAGGTCATGAAGAAAAAAAGTGTAAGTACAAACGTACACATATATTTATATAGCTACCGCCTCCCAGGGAGCCCAAAGCATATATAAACACACACACACTTTATTAGTTCTCCTAAGGGGAAAGGAAGAGTAGTTATCGCCAGCCTCATTTTCTAGGGAGAAAATCAAGGCCCAGAAGAGACTCATCTTGACCAAATCATGGCCTGAATTGGTGGTGTTGGCCTAAGAATGTCTCAGGGGTAGGGTGTAGCTCAGTGGTAGAACGCATGCCTAGCATGCATGAGGTCCTGGTTTCAATCCCCAGTACCTCCACTAAAAATAAGTAAATAAACTTAATCCCACCCCCACCCCCCAACCAAAAAGAGAATATCTAAACATTGGTGGTATCATATTGTGTTCTGGGAACAAAGTCTGGGAAGTCGAGGACCCAAGCTGTAAACTTGTGTTGAGCTGTGGCCTTGGTCGGGCAAGTTCTTCATCCCCTGAGTCTCAGTTTCCCCATATGGTAAATGGATAGGGGAGGGGTGTGGGCCACTCTCTCTTCAAGTGATGTGTGCAGAGGTTGAAACGAGCAGGAGCTGAGCCGGGGGCAGCCCACCTGGATGGGCCGTGACTAACCCTGGGTATTCTAGTCTTCGCAGGGCATGCAGCTGGCAGCCCGTGGGATGGTTTTGTTGGAGTCCTAGACCAGACCACATACCAAGGGTTGAAAATGGGGAGGGGAGTGGGGAGTAAGGTGCAGTGGGTTGTAGCGAGTGGTGTTCAGTGCACCCAAACTCTAAGGCATGGAGATCCTTGATTGGTTCTGCTGATGGGGGGCTTGCCCCTCTGGCCTCAGGGAGGCAGGCCAGGAGCAAGATGGGGTCTGGCTCTGTTAGAGACCCCAGAGGTATCCTGGGAGGAGTAATTTTCGGCTATTCTTAGCTTTCCTTTCCTTTCATTTTTCCTAGAATGGCAGTTACCTCCTTAAAAGTTATCTCTGATGCTACTCCAAAGAAGATGTGTAAATAGCCAACAAGCACATGAGAAGATGCTCAGTGTTATTAGTCAACAGGGAAATGCAAATCAACCCCACAATGTGATACCACTTCCCACCCGCTAGAATGGCTACAATGGAAAAAAAAAAAAGGAAAATAACATGTGTTCGTGAGGCTGGAGAGAAATGGAATCCTCGTATATTGCTGATGGGAATGTAAAATGATGCAGCCACTGTGGAATACAATTTGGTGGTTCCACAATAAGTTAAACAGAAAATTATCACATGACTCAGCAATTCTACCTCTACATACATGTCCAAAAGAGTTGAATATGGGGACTCAAGCAGCTTGTACACCTGGGTCCATAGTGGCATTGCTCACAATAGACAAAAAAGTGGAAACAACCAAATGTTCATCAATGCATGAATGGATAAACAAATTGTGGCATAGACCTACAATGGATAGTATTCAGCCACAAACAGAAAAGAAGTCTTCTAGCTGGCAGAATCATGCACTGGATTGGGTTGGATGAGATTAGCTCAGATGTGGATTAGAAGCAAGGAAGACAGGGAATAAGGCCCACCCCTAACATTTGTGAAGTCTAAGGCAAGCGTGCAAAATGAGGCCCCTGTCTGGCCGCTTGCCTCCTCCTGTCCCCACCCCTGCTCGCTAATGCGGTGTGAGTGCCCGGCATGCATGCACTGACAACGCACGGGCTCTGGCCTCCTGACAAAGACCCGCCCACAACCCGCTCCCCACTCCAGCCCCTCCTTGCCCCATGCACACAGCTGCCCTTGGTCTAGGGGGTGCACCCACTAGCCTCATGTTTTGTCCCCCAAAGAACAGACCTGGGGAAGCAAGGTTCTAGCAGTGAGTTCAGGAGGTGTGCCAGTCTGGGGCCCCAAAAGGGCAAGGTCCTGCTGGACCACCCAGGAGCCGAGGTGGCTCTAGTCTAAAGCAAGACTAGAAGGAACTACGGTTTATTGCGCCAGGCCATGGCAAGTCAGTTTCTGTTTGTCATTGACCCTTATCACAATCTCAGAAACTATTACATGCCCCGTTTTACAGGTGAGTTTCATTAAAGTGAAGTGACTCATCGAGGGCCACACAGCAAGTAAGCGGCAGTGATTCTAAATCTGAGTTCTTTTCAAGAACAGTGATCTTCCAGGAGACAACTGGAGAAGGCACGAGAAAATTCCAAGGATGCTTTCTAGACAGAGGTGGTGTATTTTGCCACCAGAAGTCAGCCATGTAGCTGGTTAGATAGGTTTTTGCCCTCGGTTAGCTTGGTGATGAGGGGTTGTCTTTTGCAGGCTCCCTTCACAGTTCTGTGAGGGCCACCCAGAGCATGTTGCATGGTGTTCCAGCAGTTCAGGCTGACAGGGTGACAGTGAGCTGTGGCTCAGCCACATCTGCTGGGGCCGCACAGCTGTCTGTCTAGCCCCTTCCCCGCAGCACAGCTGTGGAGAGGCACCCTTGCATTCTCCAGTAAACAAGGCAGAGCGGTTGCCTTGGTGTCTTTCCATCCCTCTCAGCCTCTTAGGAGTTTATTTGCATCACAGTCCAGAAGCCAAGAAGTCTCTGAGCAGCACAATGAGATAAATTAAACCAGAACTTTCCTTTGCTACTTTCCTGGCTACTTAAGAAAACATTTCCTGTTCTCTTATGGTGCCTTGGTTTCCTCGTTTGGAAACGAGACATGTAGGTACTGACTTCATATGGTGAAGGGCTTTAAAATTGCTTCTGATTGTTGCTTTTTAAATAGCGCTGTTCAAGTTTGGAAGGGTCGGTGAACTACCTGGGAGGTAGCGAGTTCCCCTAAACAGATGATGGAAGACTTGGTGTGATGGTAACAGTGTGAAAGATTTAAAGATTAGGTGATCTCTTAAGTCCCTTTTAGCCTTATGACTAATTAAAACTCTTCTTCTTTATAATAAAAGAGAAATTGTGTTAAGTACCATAAAGAAGCACAGACTGGGCCCTTGCAAAGATGTTACATGAAGGAGTGGTTGATTCCGGCTGAGAGAGTTGTAGGCTGTTTCCTGAAAGGGACGTCATTTGAATTTGGCCTGAAGAAATAAATGGCTAGAACTTGATGGGAGGAACAGCAGGAGCAAAAGATGTGGAGCATGAGGTAGCAGTGCATGAGGGCCATTGTGCAGTTAAAATCAAGTAGTTTATTTTTCTTGTGATGTGATGTAGAAAGGGGGAGATACTGCTGGCATAGTGACTTGAAGTTAGAGAAGAAGATGAAGATATTGAAGCCGGAGACATTTTGCATTTATTCTGAAAACCAGAGGAAGTTATCTGCTTGCTTCTTAAGCAAGAGTGATGAAATTGTCCTTAATGCTGTTCACTGCATATTTCTAGGTCCACACCTTTTGGCCATATGATCATGGCCAGCTGGGGGTGGGGTTATGGGATCAGTTCTGCCCAATGAGCTGTGAGCAGAAGTAGTTTTGCCACCTCCAGGCAAACACTGAACTGTCCGTGTGAGACCCTCTGGAGATCTCTCCTCTCTCTCCTACAGCCTCAGCAGTGTTTCAAGATAGTGGCTGCTTCATCAATCAGGGTCTCAGAATAGGGACAATAATGACATGCAGCTGAATCCCCAGCTGCCAAAGGTGGATTTGTAATGAGAGTGAGAAATAAGCTTTGTTGTTTCAAGTCACTGTAACATTGGGTTTGTCTTTTACTGCAGCATAGCTTAACTTAACCTGACTGATGCAAGTAACAAAGTCAGGACTGTACTTCAGGGCTGTGGGAAGCAAGAAAAGTTGTCTTTAGGAGAAACTGGAAGGAGGAAGAAGAGTTAGGAGAGAGTTCAGTAGACCAAAAAAGAGACGATGAACCTACGAGGAAGGGCAGTGGACAGCAAGATGAAATGGAAGTTACAGGCGCGATGACTTTCAAAGGAGACTCTGAAAACTGAGCCGTCATGGCACCTGGCAAACAATTTATCTGCAGACAGATTTTTGTCTACTTTCAGTGTCCCACTCTGGGGCAACAAACAGGATTCCCCCAGAGTATCCCTGGGAACTCATTCTGTTTTGCCTGGACAATTAATTCTTTGGAACCAGAGGCTCCCCCTTCTCCCAGAAGGAGGAACTGCACCCAAATTTGGCTTCCAATGGGACCTGGCAGATTTCCTCTCCCAGGTAGGAGGGGCTGCTTCTGAACCCAACTTCCTATGACCCCCAGGGTGTGCAGGTGCTACGCAGTTTTCTTAGGAAACTCCTGTAAACACTGAAACTCACTGGCATATAAAAGCCAGACAGCCTGGCACCCATGCAGTCCACAGTTGCCCTCCACCCCCACCTCACTTAAGTGTATTCTCAAGCATGACCTTTAAAAGGGAACATGCAGCTCTGGCAAATCTAGCGGGGTGTCCTGGCCCTAGCATATCTCTCCATGGAGAAATGAGAGACTGGTCCACATGCCTTCCACTGCTGACCTGAACTTTGTACGTTTCCCTAATAACCCATGTTGTGCTCTGTGCCCAAAGGGACTCAGCCTGCACGACCACCACGAACGCAGATTTACTGTGATGCTCCAGGCAGGGAGAAGGGAGAGCAGGCATACAGAGGGCCGGACAGATGCATCCTGCTGGCCTGGGGGTCATTCAAACAGAAAGACCGGGAACACCCAGGATGGGAGTGAAAACACAAAGCTTAACGTGAAAGTGTAACGGCTCTCCAAGATGTGCACATCCCTCCACCTTGGTAAAAACTATTTGATTGAATTCCGTAAATCACCTTTTTTTTTTTTTTGAAAAGAGGGTCAATATTGTTCCAAATGGTTAGCCTGCTCATTTCCATTTTTCAGCTCCATCACAGAGCTCCATGGGGAGTTCTCTAAGGATCACAAAGCATGTTCAACTGACCTGTGGGTTGGTTCCTTGGGGCTCAGGGCAGGCTTCCTGGATACTGCTCGAAATGGTAAGCGGAGCCCCAGCCCATCTCTCTAAAGTGTCTGAGCCCCATAATATAACTGAAGCATAGTATGTTTGTGTTAAAAATAGTAAAACACACTCTAGGAATTTAAAATCTAGGGCAGTATTTTTGTTTGAGTTTTTAGGTGGCATATTGGTCCTTGAAGAAAGCAGACGATGAGGGTACTGACAGGCACTTTTGCAGAACTGCTGAGGTAATTTCTGGGCATTTTCAAGGGCCTTAAGGGGCTGATGAAACCGGGTCCTCCTACTGCTAATTTCACGACAAAGTGCAAGTCTTCCTTCGCCTTTCACTTGGGGTACCGGCAGCGCTGTACTTAGGGCTGTCAGTCTGACAGAGTGGTTTAAGGCTCACCGCGGAGTTGGTGACGGGGAAGGAGGGAAGAGGGGAGGCTTTCCAGTGGGAATGGGAGAGAGCTGGAGGGGAGACGGGAGGAGAGGGCTGGAGGGGCTGTTTGCACGAGTGAAAGAGAAATGGCTTGAGGGCCGTCCCCTCAGTGGGTAGGCGGTGAATGAGGGCAAAGGGGAAGGTGTGGTTAGTGCAAGATTCCCCGAGAGGGAAGAAACCTTGTGGGGAAGCCAGCCCGCTACCTGCCATATTGGTTTCTACCCGAGGGTGGGGAACAGAAGCCTAGTGTGTGGGATGGGCTGCAGTCGGAGGGGCATGTGTGTGTGTGTGTGTGTCTATGTGTGTGGGTGGGTGGGTGGGGATTGGATAGACTGGAGCCAGTTTCTTGGTGACCACGGAGGCAGAGTGGTGTAAGAGGCCTCTAAGTTCTCATTCTGACTTCTACTTTATCTTTATTTATTTTTTTAATTGAAGTATAGTCAGTTTACAATGTTGGGTCAGTTTCTGCTGTACAGCATACTGTTTCAGTCATACCTATACATCCATATATTTGTTTTCATGTTCTTTTTCATTATAGGTCACTACATGATATTGAGCATAGTTCCCTGTGCTATACAGTATAACTTTGTTGTATATCTATTTTATATATAGTAGTTAGTATCTGCAAATCTCGAACTCCCAGTTTATCCCTTCCCACCCTGGTAAACATAAGTATGTTTTCTACACCTGTGAGTCTGTTTCTGTTTTGTAAATAAGTACATTTCTCCCTCTCTCTCTCTCTCTCCCTTTTTTAGATTCCACCTATGAATGATCTCATATGATATTTTTCTTTCTCTTTCTGGCTTACTTCACTTAGAATGACAATCCCCAGGTCCACCCATGTTGCTGCAAATGGCATTATTTTATTGTTTTTTATGGTTGAGTAGTATTGCATTGTATAAATACATCACAACTTCCTTATCCAGACCTCTGTCGATGGGCATTTAGGCTGTTTCCATGTCATGGCTCTTGTAAATAGTGCTGCTGTGAACATTGGGGGGCATGTGTCTTTTCGAATTACAGTTCCCTCTGGGTACATGCCCAGGAATGCGACTGCTGGATCATGTGGTACTGACTTCTACTTTACTTCACTACTTGTGTAATGAGTGCCCCCTGGGTGCCCAGCCCGGTGATGGGTGCTGAAGGGTCGAGAGTGATGTTGCCATCTTGAGGCTCTTAGGGCTGATAAGAAGGAGCTGTCCCACCTGCTGTGTTCTGTGGTCATGTCACTTACCCTCCCGGGAGTGTGTGGGTTATGTCTCTGGGTGACTGCTCTTCCTGATACCGTACCCAGGTTTGTATTGATTTCTCCATCCTGCCACCAGCAGTGCTGGACAATAGAGTCTGCCTCCCATGTGCCCAGGGAGGGCCTTGATTGCTCTGTTTACACTGGGGCAAGAGCAATCAAGAACACAAATTCTTCGAAAAGGGGAGCTAGCGGGAAAGTGCCAGACCATGACCCTGCTTCCAAAAGGCCCATCTGAGAAGTCACTCTGCTTCTTTGCACCCACTTCAGTGCAGAGAGGCCACCTTCGTAGCTCCCTGTCTAGAAGCAACCATCAGAATAGGAAAACCATCAGAGTAGGGAAAAGGTTTCCCCTCCTAACAGGTATATGGTCGGGAGATTTATTCTAGCCCACAACTGCTTTGTCAGTTTCCACTGGGCTAATTGTCCTCTAAACCGGATAAGAAACGAGAGCAAAATAGGACCCAAACACCTATACAGTGACGTATGCACCTCCATCTCAACACACTCTAGTGGGAAAAAATAATTAAATGCTTGTCAAAAGATTGCTCGAGTATATACCTGGTTTCACATTATTATAAAAAGATATACATGACATTTACTAATTTCACTTAAAATGTAGTACCTTATCTTGTTTGCATGTCCAGTTCTTTTTTTTTTTTTTTTTGCATATTGTAAAACTGAGCAACAAAGTTCCTCTAAACGCAAGCAGCTTGGAGCCTTAACATGATCAATAAAAGAAACTTGGCCACAAAGTGTGTCCTCAAGCTATTGGAGCATAAACGTGAACCGGTATTGTGTCGGTTGCAATTTGCTCTTATTTATCCATCAGCATCCTCGCCAACTAAATATAAGTATGTGAAGACCAGTTGCAGATATAGACAGGCATCCGTGTCTCTTGAATTATTAAGAATCACTGACCTGTTCAAAAGCTCTGATTTCTCCCGTGAGGTACTTTTCATATCTTATTTTGATATCTGAATGCAAATGAGCCTTAGTAAACCCTTCCTCACCTGGGTTCTTTGCATGGTGGTGCAACTCCATCTGTGTCCATCTGTTTATTACAGACAATTAACAAATATATAGCTCAGTTTAGCTTTATACAAATCGACTATTAGGGGAGCTACCAAAAAAAAATACTTGAAGGTGAAAACAAGCCTATCTTTAATTACAGCTCTGTTGATTCTGGGATTTCTATAGTTACTATGATTTGCAACAATGTGTAGGCATGTTCACTGCTAAGAACTCCAGACGAAGAATGGAGAGTTTGAGTCCTTACTAACCTTTGGATCTGGAGCACTCGCCTCCTCTGTCCGTCCTTGGGAACATCGGGATAAGCATCCTTTCCGTGCCTGTCTTCCTGGCTTGTTCAACGGCGTAGATAAAAAGACAGATGTGATAGCTCTTGGTGATATTATCCAAGCAGTTAAGGAGGACCATGACTCTGCCTAGAAGAGCCGTAGAACACAAGGGGCACATGTGCCTGTGTCCTGGGAGATGCACAGACACCGAGAAGGCTTAGGAAAAATTGCTGTTGCTGCTGTTGTTTCAGGTATTTTCATCATTTGGCAGCCATGGCCAGAGGTAGTGGTAATCGCACCTCTTCCTTTTAGGTGCCTCATACATCTTGTGTATATTTAATTCAACAAGCACTGATGAAGAGCCTACTATGCACCAGGCACTGTCGCCGGGAATGTGGAATTGGGCAAGAACCATTCTTACACACACAAGTGATTCTGATGAAAGGCAGACGTGTGAATGGGCTCTTGTGACCATATCAGCTCTTTGTTGAAGGAGAGTTTAATTCCCGTGGGGAGTGGGTTGGAGGGGTGTTGTAGGAAGGGTGCGATTTCAGCAGGTCTTAAAAGGACCCTAAAAGGTCCACTGGAGATGCTAAATCCTTTCTAAACAACGGGCAAAAAAAAAAAAAATTCACTTTTAGCAGTAAGGCTGGTTGAACCCTTCCCTGGCTGGCAAACTTGCTTCTGTCTTCTTTCCTCTTCTTCATGTCTGAATGTCCAGGGTTTAGCAGAGGACCAGGACATAGTGCACCTTCAGCAAATGTCATGGAGAGAATTACTGAGCAAAGCCATACTGCGTTTTTGGAATGCAGTTGGGTGGGTCAGACACTGAAGGGAGAGAGTGCACCTTGCTTCAAGACCTTGACAAGGTCATGAAAGTCTTCGTCTCTCATCAGGACACTGGAGAGACACATCTGATCTGCCTTACAGGCTTGTGAGCTATTTGCTGCTTGGGAGGTCTCGGGAATTGACTGCCAAGTAGCAAGAATAAAGCTACTTTCTGGAAGCATGCTGGGGACGATAATGACTATCATATGAGATTTAAGATGGGGAGAGCATCAGAAGCAGCAGCCATCCCTGTTCAGTACAGGAGGACCAGCCTGAGCACTAATACTAGAATAAA
The DNA here is from genome assembly GCF_048564905.1 of Vicugna pacos. Classification (NCBI taxonomy): domain Eukaryota; kingdom Metazoa; phylum Chordata; class Mammalia; order Artiodactyla; family Camelidae; genus Vicugna; species Vicugna pacos. The sequence continues at coordinate 55,978,885 of NC_132987.1, read as the reverse complement.
AGAAAAAGGTAATTAACAAAGGTAATTGTCTATCATGGTGAGGAAAGCTTCCTAGGGCACTTCTATTTAAGAAGGTCAATTATCTTCATAGATAGCTAGACTATTAGAGTGACTGGGGTGGGGAACGGCTGGTGTTGAATCTGTAATTATTGATGACATGCTAATGAGTTGAGAAAAAGAAAGCTGATTGGCCCAAAGACTTAACATGGAAAGCTCATTGGGGAATAGCAGAAGGTGAGTTGGCCAACCCTTGGGTTATTGTCATGCAGTTATCAAGTAGTCAGTGCTTCTGTGTCAGCAGAAATAATGCCTGAGGGGCAGGCAGGGGCTGGCAGGCGCAGGGATTGTACTTTTTGGGGGAGTCTCTGCAAGGCGCAGGCAGCACTGTCAAGAGCAGCCTCTGCCTCCATCCTCACCCACCTGCAGGACTAATTTCGTCTTTGTTTTGGCTATTAGTGGCATCTTTCAGCTGCAAGTTCCCTTGTATAAAGCATGATGTTTCACAGGCACATAGAACACTTTTACATATTTGGATTCATTTTGTGCAATTTGCAAGAGTCAGAAAAAGGCTGTTGACCTCCGGTTATGGATACTGAATGTAATGAGGAAATTAAGAGGCAAACCTCTTTCTGGCTGTGAGGTAAGCCCTTAGGAGAAGTTTGCTGCCATTCTGTAAAGAGCTGCCATGCATTGTGGCCACTGTTTATCCGTGGAGGCCCCTTGCAGCCCCTCCAGTCACTCTGACCTTCCCATGCCTCGGCTTGTCCTCCCTGCCAGTGCATCTTCCTGCAGTGGATACTGACATCTTGGCTCTAAGTTTCTCCTATCTCACAGCTTCTCCTGTCTGAGCTCACTCCCAGGTCTCTGAGAGTCTCCATTTCAGCACCCACTTGTCCCCACCGGTGGTGGTAGCATCTTCAAGAGAAAACTATGCGGCCCAGAGGATCCAGAGGATCTCTGTTGGTGGGACTGGCTGTGTAAGTGTGCAAACTGTTTAGTTTTCTCCTCTGGAAAGACTCTCACCAGTGTGATACCTCCATGAAGACACACATTACACTGTTATGTCTTTAAAAAAATGTTTTTGTATTGAAGTGTAGTTGATTTGTAATGTTAGTTTCAGGCGTACAGCAAAGTGATTCAGATATATATATACATATAATGTTTTCTATTCAGATTCTTTTCCATTATATGCTATTACAAGAAATTGAATATAGTTCCCTGTGCTATACAGTAGGTCCTTGTTGTTTATCTATTTTGTATATAATAATGTGTGTCTGTTAATCCCCAACTCCTAATTTATCCATCCCTGCCCTTTCCCCTTTTCTACATCCATGAGTGTGTTTTTGGTTTGTAAATAGAATTTGTATCTTTTTTTTAAGATTTCACATATAAGTGGTATCATATGTACATTGCAATATTTTTATCTGCTTGTGTGTCTGTCTTGCCTGATACACCATTAGCTCTTGGAAAGCAAGAAACACATCTTTATAATTTCCGTGTCCCTGGCACCTACCTCAGTATTCAGCATCCACTAGGTGCTCATTAAACAGCTGTGGAATGAAAATAAGGGTCCACAGTTGGTCGGCAGAACGGGGGCTATAACCGTAGTCTCCCATCTCCCCACCTTGGGCTTGGACAGTGGCACCAAGTGTGCAAATGGCTTTTCAGTTGATGGCTATTACAGAGGCTTTCATCTCTTTTTGTCTTTTGTGAGATGGATTCCTAAGCCAGCACAGTCTCACCTGCCACTCAACTCCTTCTTGAAAGGCAGATTGTGTTCAGGTGAACTTGGGATTTCCAGCTGCACAGACGTGTCCACAAGGTGGTGGAGACTCAGAAGGACCCAGAGTGGTTTAGCATGGACCCTGCATGACATAGTTACAAACCAACAGAAATGGGCAAAGAAGAAAGCTTGAGGAAAATTCCAGTTTGGGAAGCCGAGAGGAAGTTGTGGGATACTGCGAGCTTCCATTCTTCTCGCGCTAAGGTTTCTTGGTTTCTGCCACCATTCTGTTATTTAATAATTGTGTGACCTAGAGCAGGTCACTAAACCTTGATGAAATTCACCCATAAATAAGATAATGACATCTCAGTTGTATGCTTCATGATATCTTAATAGGCTCAAATGAAAGTGCTTATAAAAAAGCTTTGTGAAATTTGTAATCATGCTGCTCATATCATGCTGTTACTCCGTATTATTTCATGTAATACCATGTCTGTTATTCCCGAATTACTTATCACACATGTGACTTTCCATGAGGCCCCTTCACTGAATTTTGGTTAGTCTTGACAATCCCAACTGAACGTTGATTCCCAGGGTGAAAAAGAGATCTGTGGCAGTCAGGAAAACCCAGAAGTGCCTTTACTCACATGAAATATAAATGGCAGGCAGACCTTGTGGTTGTCTCTGGGATGGACCAATGTTACCAACTTTGATCTTTATACCTCATAGAAGTTGTCTGCTGCTCTGACTTCTCACCACCAACCTCACTTCAAATAAAGTCAAAACATATTTACTTATGACCTTGTAGTACGTACCAGCCTAAGAGATAATGTAAGATATCCTGTTTGAAGTCTTAGGAGAAAAACCAGACGCCAACAAGAATAATTATAACCCAAGGTAGACCATAAAAGAGGTAACAACAATGGTCTTTGACAGCTTTGAAGAAGAGAAATGACATCCCACTGGAAGTCTGAGGAATGATTCATGGAGTCTATCTCCAAATCTTATGGTTGTTGGACCCAGTCCCTTTGAGATGGAAAAACCCTCCAAGGTTCTTACAGAGCTCACGGACCCGTAGGGAGAAAGCTTCTTCAAAGATCTTTCTTTCTCAGAGCCTGGGAATAGCACTGTCTGACTGACTGTCTCTCTCCCTGTGAGGCCCAGGGCTCTGCACAGTTGAAGATTGAAATGCTTGGCCTCCTAGAATCTGGATTGGATTGCCTCTAGGCAAGCCCCTTAGCCTCTCAGTTTTCTCATCTGGAAAATGGACATAATAATACTTACTTCAAAGCAATGTTGTAACATTTAATTGATGTTTGCAAAACTTTCTGAGATCTATAGATGAAAGACCTCGGAGAAGAACACAGCCTGATTATTATGCAGGAATTAATCCCTTCATCAGCCTTTGGGAGTTCTCTGTTTATTCAGTCTGTACCCTCTTTAGGGGTCACTGGACTGCATTTCCAGGTGCAAAACATTCTTACAGGAAGAAACAAATGGTTCTTGATTTCCTGGTCATCCCCTAGGACTTTTTCAGTTCAACATCATCCTTAGACTATCACCTTCTCTCTTTTTTCTCACTCTTGAGGCAAAGGCCTTGCTCCTTCACACCTGGACAGTGGTCAGCCTGCTTTCACCCTAGAGCATGTTGTGGGTGAGAAGAAGCTGAACCATTAAGAAGTTTGTTAACTTCAAAGACTCAATATTTTCTGCTTTTTGAGCTACAGAGAAAATGTCAAGACCAGGCTTGGAATCAGTGACAGTTTCTTAGACCCTTGGAAAACATCTCCTGTCTTGAATCTGGTCCTCTTCATCTCTTCATCCTGAAAATGAGATGAATATTCTTGGCCTGTGATTCCATAGTAGGAAGAATGAGCCCCAAATGAAATCTGATCATTTCCTTTGATTTTATCATTGATTTTCTTCTCTTGGTCTTACCTGTCTTTAGATTCCTCAACTATAAAATGAGTATAATAACTCTTCTCAAAAATTTGTCCTGAGGAGTTAATGAGATCATGTAATTGAAAGCATTTTGTAAAATCTAAAGGATGTGTAGATACACAGAAGTAGGGTATTATCTGATCTGTAATGCGGAAATCGATGGATACAGCCAATACTTAAGAGAAACAGATTTGGAGTGAAAATAGAGTCATTAAGATCCTACTCTTTCCGAGTTTGCTGAAAGAATCTCCCTTACAAACTCCCTGTCTGTTGAACACCTGACGTCTGAGCACCTCCAGGAGTGGGAAGCTTGAGTCCTGGCGAGGCGGTCTATTTCATACTCAGAAGCTTCTCACTGATGGAAAGATCTTTCTCTGGCTGAGATGATGTAAGTCTCACTGTCACTTCCAACTGCTTTACTAACTTGTTCCACACCAAGAAAATCAAACCCTCCTTCCCTGTAATGGTCCTTCAGATTTGTGAAATCAAGGATAATGTCTCTCCTGGGTTCTTTCATCACCAACTTAAACTCCTCAGCGGTTTCACTTTTCTCACGGCACTGTTTCCAGGCTTTTCACTACTCTAAGAGGTAGGATCAGTTACTTACCCAAGTAATGGGGAAGCAGAGACTCCAGGGCCAGCAGGAGAGCAGGGTGGGGATGGTTGGATCCCCGTGTATTTCAAGATTTCAAGGCACAGCATGGAAAGGACATCTTTATCACACTGACTAGAGCCAGCTAGCTCAGCACCCAACACTGTCAGTGACTTGCACATCGTCCAAGCTGATACTGTTTGAATAAATACTGTGAATGAATAAATGCAGTGAAAGCTTTATTGTCCATAATAGATTCATTCTTTCAGTCCTCCAGACTATTCTGAAAGTGAAGTGTCTTTTAATAATTTTCAGCTGTCATATCACTATGCAGGGACAAGACAGCTTTTAGTTTCTTCTTCAACCCTGAGGTATATTGAATTCCTCCAGAGTTCTGTCTTTGGGTCTCATACTTGAGGTGCCCATGACAAAATGGGGTACGAGGGCAAACTGGAGAGTGGTTCAGACAGGGTACCATCCCAAGATCTCTCCTACTGCTATTTGTAGCTCTTTCCCATACCCAGCTTAATAGTGACAGAACTCTTGACCTGGAACAGAAGTGAGGTCCCAAGGCATTGAAAAGGGGGTGGGCTCGAGCCACAAGTCCAAGTGGGAGAGACATTGAATATCAGCCAGTCCAGACCAGCGCCTGCAGCTTGATCTCCTTCACAGTGCCGGATCCTATCTGGTTAATAGTTCTGGGCAATTCTGATGTGCCAAGCACTCTGCTAGATGCTTTTACACACAATCTCTTACCTAGTCCTCCCTTCTATGCAATGTGAAAGGTGTCACAATCTCCCAGAGTCAAGGTAGATTTGACATCAATGCTGACCTGCAATTAGCGTTCTCCTATCTTCCAAGGGAGCATGTTTCATTCATTAATCAAGAAATGTTTGTGAAGACCTCAGCAATGGTACCCAAACTCTGGATTCTTTTAAGCCTATACAGTTATTGCAAGAGAATCTCCGAACCCATGTGTGTGCTCAAGATCTTCTAGAGACTGCAAAAGACAGGCATATTTTTACTCATATGTACTTGTATTTCTCAAGTGTACGTGGGCACGATTGTGATTATTCAAATAAAAATTTTAAAACCAGGCTACTAAAACCAGGGTGTTTTGGTCATCATATTTTATTCATCATAAGAATTTTAAAATTAATATACCTCAATTTTTGAGTAGTTTTAGTTTTACCGAATAGTCAAGTGGAAAGTACAGCGAGTTCTCATTTACCCCTTTGCCCTTCCGCCCGTTTCCCCTATTATTAAATTCTTGCATTAATGTGGTATATTTGTTATAGTTAATGAGCCAATACTGATACATTATGATTAACTGAAGTCCATAGTGTACACTAGGGTTTACCCTTTGTGTTGCGTATTCCATGGGTACAACGTATGGTGACACATATCCACCATTATGGTGTCGTACAGCATAGTTTTGCTGCCCTGAAAATCCTGTTTCACCAATTCGTGTCTCCTTTCCTTTCTCTCAACCACTGATCTTTTGACTGTATCTACAGTTTTTCCTTTTCCAAAATGTCACATAGTTGAAATCATGCAGTACGTAGCCTTTTCAGATTGGCTTCTCTCATTTAGCAATATGCATTTAAGGTTCCTCTGTATCTTTTCATGGCTCATTGTTTTTATTACTAAAAAAACATATATCATTGTATAGCTTGCTATAATTTGTTTATCCATTCTCCTAAGGAAGAACATCTTGGTTGCTTCCAAGTTTTAGCCATTTTGAAAAAGATTGCTATAAATATCCATGTCTATGTGGACTTAAGTTTTCAACTCATCTGAGAAAATACCAAGGAATGTGATTGCTGAATTGTGTGGTAAAAGCATGATTATTGTTGTAAGAAATTGCCAAACTATCTTCTAACATGACTATACATTTTGCATTCCCACAATGAATGAGAGTTCCTGTTGCTCCACAGGCTCGTCAGCATTTGACCTCCTCAGTGTTCTGGATGTAGGCAATTCTGGTAGGTGTATAGTGTATCTCATTGTTGTATTAATTTGAAATTCCCTATTGACCTATGTTGTTGAGCATCTTTTCTCATGCTTATTTGTAATACGTATTTTTTTTCTTTAGTGAGGTGTTTGTTCAGATCTTTTGCCCATTTTAAAATTAAGTTGTTTGCTTTCTAATTGTTGAGTTTTAAGAGTTTTTTGTATGTCTGGGATACCAGCCGTTTTTCAGATCCATCTTTTGCAAATATTTTCTCCTAGTCTGTGGCTAATTTTTTCATTCTCTCAACAGTGTCTTTCATAGAGTAGAAGTTTTTAATTTTAATTAAGTCCAACTTACCAATCTTTTCTTTCACAAGTTATGCTTTTGGTGTTGTTGCTAAATAGTTATTGCCAAATCCAAGGTCACCAAGATTTTCTCCTATCTTGTCCTCTTGAAGTTGAATGGTTTTGAGTTATATGTATGTCTATGACCCATTTTGAGTTAAGATGCGGGAAGATGCGAAGTCTGTATCTAGAGTCAATTTTTTTTTTCCACATGTGGACGGTTAGTTATTCCAGCACCATTTGTTGACTGTCTTTTCTCTACTGAATTGCCTTTGCCCCTTTGTCAAAGATCAGTTGGCTATATTTGTGTGAGTCTATTTCTGGGCTCTCTCTTCTGTCCCATGGGTTTGTCTATTCTTTTGCCAGTGCCACACTGTCTTGATTACTGTGGCTTCATAGTAAATCTTGCAGTTGGGTAGTGGCAGTCTTCCAACTTTGTTCTTTAACATTGTGTTGGTTATTCTGGATCTTTTTTGCCTTTCCATATAAACTTTAGAATCACTCTGTTGATATCCACAAAATTACTTGCTGGGATCAATAATCCCTTGACTGATATTGCTTTGCCTTTATGGATCCAGTTGGGAAGAACCAATTTCTTGACAATATTGAGCTTTCTAATCCATGTACATGGGATATCTCTTCATTTATTTAGATCTCCTTTGATTTCTTTTCATCAGAGTTCTGTGGTTTTCCCCATATAGGGGTTTTACATATTTTATTGAATTTATACCTAAATGTTTCAGTTTTGTGGGGTGCTGATGTAAAGGGTATTGCGTTATTAAAATTTGAAAGTATAACTAGTATCAAACTGGAGGTCTGTGATATTTTTCAGGTTAAAACGTGGCCTGTATAATCCACAAGATGAAAAAGTGCTGGCTTATGTGATGTTGGACATGAAGTAACTGACAGTAGGGCTCTGAACCCCCTGCTGCCAGAGGGTGTCTAATGGTGTTACTGTGGCAGTGTCACGGTACCCTGGAAGGAGAAATCTCATTTGTAGCTCAGACTCTAAAAATGAAATAACTTTTTCCATCCAAAAGAGTTTAAAACTCTTCTTCCTTGTCACGGATCCCATAAAGAGGAGTGGGCAACAGACAGTCCATGAAGGAGGTCCAGGTTAGAGGAATGGAGAACTGTGGCAACTCCTAATCTTTTTTTTTTTTTTTTCCACTCCCAGAGCAAACTCAAAATGCTCATGGAATAAAGATAAAAATTCTTACTGTTTCCTACAAGCCTGGAATGGTCTGACCTCCACCAGCCTCTTAAACCATATGCTCCCTCCTCTGCTCAGCCACTCTGGTGTTACACCTCCTTGTCTTTGCTACACTTCTTTCCCGGGGGCTTTTTATGTGCTGTTCCTTCCCCTCTTTACCCAGGTCACGTGGCACTTCCTTGGTCCTCCCAGACCATGCCTTTGAAAGCACAGTGTACTTCTGAGCACTTTCTGCATGGTGACTTTACATTTATTTATGTGATTAGCTGATGACAAGACCATAAGTTCCTTGAGGGAAGGCACTGTTTTGCTCACCATTATGGTCCCAGTGCCATAGCTGTTGACTAAGTGGATGATTGATGGACATACTACAGAATCAGGAGCAACATGTATTTCTTGTTTTAGAGTACGGACACCACTCAGTGAATCATTTTGTTGTTCTAAAGGGCTCTTCTAGGTATTATGGCATGTAGATACCTGGTATGAGTGGTTCCCCAGCCAAACACTGTAATCAATATTCTGGTTCCCAGAACAGTGGAAACTGAGTCAATAGCATACTGTTGGCTTAGTGAGACTTATGGTGGTTTGGGTAAATATTAGATTCTTTTAAAGTTTATTTAGCAAACATTTATTAAATGTCCATTGTCTACCCCATAGGGTGTTAGGTGAGAACCATGTATGGAACCCTGCAGCTGTGGCCTTTCTCTGGGAAGACTGGTATGACAGTGTTGGGGGATGTTCATCAATCCGTGCCAAGCTGAATGCTCAGGGGTGGAGTTATGGCTGAAACTCTCGGACCGGACTGTCTTCGGCAGGTCCTGCTCTGTTCCCTCAATCTCCCACCCCTCCCTACTGTCTCAGACTCAGACCTGGCTTGGGGTTTCTTCCACTGCCTGCTGGCTCCCTCAGCACACCCAGCTGGTGACCCTCACTTGAGTCCAGCCCTGCTCTAGGGTCAGTGGCTGGCCCCAGACAGATGGACTGCATTTCACATTCTTATTTTGCACAAGAACTGTGGGAGCCACACAGCTGGATCACACAGGCCCTGCCGAAGAACTCACAGTCCAGTCAGGGAAGTGACATACACAGAAATGGCCAGAACACTGTGTCCTAGAATGTTAACAAAAGCAGCTGGGAGAAGGGCAGTGACTGGAACACATGCTTCTGACCTGCCTGTTTGTGGGTCTTGATTGCAGCACGGTGGAGGGGCGGGTGAAGCCGAGGCAGAAGTCCTGCAGGTTCTTAGCTTGCCCTCGGTCGATGAAATTAACTGTGCCTCCTGCTCTAGATCCCTGGGCCAGTTACTTGAACATCACCTCTTTGAGACTCAGTTTCTATAACTTTAAAGTGGAGGTGTTATTCGGGGGCAAGAGAGTTGTTGTGAGGTTTTAAAAAAAGTGCATATGAAAGTGCTTCCTACAGAAGAGACAAGCAGCGACTGCTGAACATGAGTCCTGCTTGCTGGCAGCCTTTGTAGAGACTGGTGCAGAGGGTCTTTTGGCAACTCCTGGGCCCACCTTTCACAGGACGCCTTAGTAGGGGATCGGGCAACCCTCTTTCTCGCCCAGCCATCGGCTGCATAGGACACACTGTGCCAGCAGCAGCCTGGCCATGTGACCTCTTCTCCTTCTTGGCTGTTCCCACTGGCAGGCCATGAATAGCGAGAGACACCCTCCATCGTGCTGAGAACTTTTCCCAAGGAGCCCAGAGGGAAGAATGTTCTGTGTTTTTGCAAAGCCTGACCCTCTTCTGGAGCCAATTCTGGTGGAGACACAGGAACCTGATTGTTTAATGTTCTTCAGGTCCCCTCCGTTGGGGGCCACTTAAGCCCTCTTTCAACACAATGAACGGAAGGCTTCCAAGAGTCAGTAGCCAACACTCTCAGCTTCCAATGGTTGCAAGAGCACCAGGAGTTTCAGGTTTACAGATTCAGAGAGTGTCAGAGCTTGTTTGTCCAACCCCCCTTTTGGGCATGGAAATCGATGCCCAAGGAGACCAAGCCAGAGAAGACCTAGGCCCCCTGCCTTCCAGGCCTGGGTTTCAGCCATGACCCCGTGCTGCCCTCCAGGTACAGAGTGGAACACTGAGCACAAGTGTGCATGTGCGATTCCACTAGTGCCGTTTATCACAAAGGATAGAACATTGGATTCACAGTGCCAAAAAAAGTGTGTGTGTGTGTGTGTGTGCAGGGGGATTTATGAGGTTCTGTAACTGGGACATCCAGGAGGACCTCTGGCACCGGCAGCCTTCTTGGGATCCAGTTTTGCTCTCTGCATCTCTTAGGTCTCCTCTTTTCCCTCAAGAGAGCCACCAGAAATTTCAGGATCATGTACCATGGGGAAATATGAACGCTTCCTGTCCCTATTTTGTCTGCAGAAATCCCAGGATTCATCCTCATTGGGGTTCTTGTGTCCCGTGCCCTGCTGTAAGCCAATCACTGGGGCCGGAGACGGTAAGGTGTGAAGGGATGCAGGCTTGGGCCATTTGCTTCACCCCACGTGGGGTGGGGCCCACTCAGACCCTTTGGATTGAGAGTGGGGTGCTGCCCAGAAAGGGAAATGGGGCTCAGTGGTTCACAAAATGAAAAATGTCCTCTGTGCCCATGTCCACAGGGCTCCCATGTCAGATAATAAGTTGTTGTGTCTATTGTGTTTCAACTCTTCCATCTCCTCAAATTAGGGAGTGCTTTGCTCTCTGGCTACCAGTGCAGTTGTGACAGCAGACATGAACGCAGGAAAGGCTGGGGCGTTTCCTTGGGTAGGATGCAGGGCCAGAGTTTAGGTAATGTCACAGCCTCCGGCTGAGCTAACCCATGTCTTATTCTTCACATGCAAACAAAGAAAAATCAAAACCAATCAACCAATGAAAAATAAACAAAATTCAAAGCTTGATTTTTCAGGTTGCTAAGAAAGTCGGACTAAACATATCCCAACATAAAACAGGGGCTATTGTAGTTACATGAGGAGCTTTCTTGGTGCCTGGAAATATGGAACCTACCTCACTGAGCATCAGTTTATTCACCTTGTAAAAGTCAGGTAATGTCTAACACTTGCAGCTAACAAAGCTAGAACGCCACTATGTGTTAAATACAAAAAAAAATTATAGAACGACGTATATACCATTAGAACATTTATATGAGAAACAAACCGCAAAGCACATAGAGGTTTTTCCATCTGCACATATAATTAGTTGCATAAAGTGAAGGGTTAAAATGATACTGACAGCACTAACGGTAGCAGTGAGGGGAAGGGGACAAGGAGGAGGAGAAAGAAGATTGGGGAGTAGCAGGGAGTAAGGACTGGGATCAGGAGGGACAGTCAAAGGGACATTTGCTTTTAGATAGTTGAACTTTCTGCAGTAAAAACATAGTCACGTTCTATTTGTGTAATTTAAGTGATTACAATATAAAATACTTTGAGGTTCTTATTAAAACATATTCAGTCATTTGAATTAAGAAATCTTTGATTGATAGCTGAGTTTAGAGGGAAAAAAAATGCTGATTCTTTTCAGTTTTCTGATCCTTATGAATGTTTATCCAAAGCCTCCTCCTTAGTTCCAGGTAGTCGTCCACCTTTGATGAATTTGTAGATCTGTAGAACTGTAATGCTAGAAGGAACTCAGAGATCACCGCTGTTCACCTGTAAAGAGGCAGGCCACTGGGGACTGAGTCTAGTTACCTTCCTGGTTCTTTTCCAGATGATCCATCTGACAGTCAGGTCAGGGCCCCATGCCTGGGACTCCAGATCTAGAGGGAAGAGCTAATCATAATGCTTCCTTCCCTACTCTGGTGTAAGTTTTAAATCAGGCAGTGATTATGAAATTATCAGGGAGCTGTCAAACATGATAAAAAGGCTAGAGAGTGATGTCATCACTCGTGTCTCCGTTTTCCTGAGCCTTGGAGTTGATACAATTTGCCCAAGGACTCATAGCTGCAGGACAGCTTTAGCTCAATCATTGTCACAGTCCTGGTGGCACTTTGCAATGATGCTCATGTGACATCGTCCACAGATTGTGAATGTGCTTGTGTTCTCTAATAGGTGGAGAGTTCTGTGATGCCAAGGACCAGATCCCAGTCATCTTCTCACCCAGAATCTATCTAACATCCAGCAAGCTTTCAGGGAATGTTATGTATGAAACTCTCTGGACTCAGCTTCTCCTCTGAATAGAATCAGGAGCTAAATTGTTAATATCCTTTTCAGTTGTGAGGGTCTGTGATTAAAAAAATCGAGATGTTCACTTCAACAACACTCCTTATCTTCAACCAGATGGTCAACTTCCACCAAGTCCACCAGAGCTTGGGTATTTCAGCTGGATGAGAAGCTGAAGGATCAACTGGTCCTTTCAGGTCCAAGGAGAGAGGAGGTTTCTGCAGGAATCACAACTCTGATGTCCTTGGCTGCTGTGGGCTTGGAGGTAATAACACCTTGTGTTTATGTTGCCTCTTGCTTCTGAGAAGCTCAAAGGGCTTCCCAGACATTATCTCACTGTTTCTCATGATCACCCCTTGGCACACCCTGCACCAATGGGTTATATGGTTTTCCCACAAGCCTCTGGTGGCAGAGTCAGGACCGGGACCCAGGTCTCCAGACCTCTCATTGCATCGTGGAGCTTTCAGATGGTTGCCCTGCCTCTGCCTCATGGAGAAGAGACAATTTACCATCACTGTTGTAAGAGTTTGGACATCTGCTGGAGAGCCCTGGGGAATAACTCTTCTCTCCTCTCCTGCTCCAGCCTCATGAAGTCGATAATGTATGAGCTGATTATAGAGGAAAACTTGAGCGTGGATGACTCATCCTCTGGAGGAATCTGGCAATGAATCTGAGACACCTATTGATGTCAGAGTGGAATATGGAGGGACATTGGAAGCCTGGGTGGTCTTGTAGGCTAGGTAGGTATTGTGCTTCAATAATGCAACATCAGAAACCATAGTTGGACCATCCAGTTCGTTCCAGGATTATTTCCTAAATGATAAAATTGTATTAGGGATGCTGAGGAAAAGGACTGACCTGGCGGCCAAGAGATCTGGGTTTCATTTAAGCGTTATGTATTTGGTTGCCATGCGGCACTGGGATAATTAATCTCTCTGTTGTTCAACTTCAACGTTCGTGAAAATGGTCCATACCTGCCTCATCAGTTTGTTATACAGAATAAATAAGAGACAATGCGTGTCAGTCATGGTTTTCCAAACACCTGGGATACTCGTGAGTTCCAGGGAATCCTCTAAGCCATAGTGATGCCAACCTCAGCAAAGATTTGGGGGAAATTAGTTTTGTATTAAATAAGGATAAATTTATTATCAAGTAGCAAGCTAACATTGAATACATTTTAAAGATGAATTTGACTTTGCTCCAGAGGTGGAGGAGGGCATGACTGGTCCTCTACCTCCACATCCCACAGGGCGGACTTCTACCTTCTCTGCCATTGGGTGCTTTTCTCCTGGATGGAGAAGTTTGAGAAGTGTTTGCTTAAGTCGTTCATTCTTTTGCTTTTTTCTGAGTTATATTCTTATATCCATTTTGGTCACTTAGATGATATTAACTCAGGTTCCTGTAGCAATGACTTCACAACTTAAAAAAAAAATCGTGTCCTCAGATTTTTATCAAGTGTCAGTATAATAAATGGTTGTGTGGGGAATGATTCTACATTGCCTGCAAAACCACTGTTGAAGATTTGGTCCCTTATGTTACTTACCGCCTCCTATATAAGGATGCAGATGATAAAACTTTTTCTCAAATTTTCTGCCCGAGAGAAATTTGTCTCCTCTGAAGAATGGGTGTACTTTTAATCACATGGTAAAAGCCAGGTAACTCATGACTTTTCTATTTTTGCCTTAGTAGTTAGGAGGCTCAAGAGCTGTTTCTTTTTTTCTTATATTTAGTAAAAATTGAATCCATGATTCCTGGCATGATTATCTCCGTTCTTTCATAGAGTGGCACGTCTGTATATTTAGCCACCTGGTGTTTTTACTATAAGATCTCTCCAAGTTTTGTTTTTTGTTTTTTAGAAATAGGGTCTCAATGATAAGGAACCCAGTTCTGAGACAGAGCAAGAGGATGAGGCACTAAGACTCACATTTAAAGTGTAAAACCAAATTTCTCTAGAGGACAAGCCTGGGGCAAGCTTGGGAAGGAGCCTGGTGTGCCTGCAGGCCTCTGAAGTGCCCGCTTGGGAAGAGCATCTCCACTTGGCGGCCCACTCTTCTTCCTGCCACCTTCCCCAACGTGGATCCGTCACAGCCTGTTCCATGGCAGACAGTCCCCCACCCCAGCACGTGCAGGCCAGGTAAGGGTACAAATGGAGGCCGCTGGTCATTCCCTCGCCCCCACCCCTCCCCACTCCCTTCCATCCCCCACCCTGCTACACACCAGCACTGATGGGCTTTGGCACCCCAAAGACAAACACTTTGCCAACTTTTTTACCTAAGTATTCCTGAGGACAGGGAAAGGTGGGATGTGGAGGTAGAGCATCAATCACGCCCACATCCCTGGACCACACCCAGTCCTAGGGGTGTAGTCTCTGGGGCTGTGATCTGCTCTGGGTTTGAAGAGCTGGGGAGAGACCAGATAGGGCCTGGAAGCGAACTTTGCACAGGCTATTTGCACAGGTTATGTCAGGGTCCAGGTACCCAGAGTTTGCCCTGGAAGGGGCATGTGAGCCCCTTGGTTCATGGCCACACGACCTCTCCCCTGTAAGGAAGGCGAGAGCTGGGGAGGCGGAGGGGGCCCTAAGGTATAGGGCCCAGGGCAGGGGCGGTGGTTGCCTGGTTCTACTATTATCTACTGAGAGCCTTTGTGCTTAGAAAGAGTACCGTTGTCATCAAAGCTGATCTGCTCTGTGTCTTCTTTAGTCATAGGATCCTGGAGTACTGATGTTGGAAGCGGTTATGGAGACCAACTGTCTAGTTCCCCATTTTGAAGATGGGAATATTGAGGGCTAGAGAGGCAACCAACTGGCTCAAGTCCTTTAATTAAAAAAAAATTTTGTGGCCATTTTATTTTTATTTTTTGTGGAGGGGAAAGTAGTTAGATATTTATTTATTTATTTATTTATTTATTTATTTATTTATTTATTTGTTTAACAGAGGTACTGGGATTGAACCCAGGATCTTGTGCACGCTCTGCCACTGAGCTATACCCTCCTCCTGCTCAAGTCCTTTAAATTGTACTCTAAATATTTGTATCAAGTCGTCCAAGGATTAGGGTTGAGTAAGGAGAGAGAGATTTATAACCTTATGTAATGGGGATTGCATAGCCAGATCCGTGTCAATTGAACACATCTGCGATTAAAAATTCCTAGAGGCTTGTAGATGAACAAGGTGTGAGAAATGAAAGGTGGGAGGCAAAAAAAATTTCATATTCAACTTCCACTGTCAGGAAAAAAGTATTTTTTCCCCTTGGTTATATTGTATTCACTCAAATGTGCTATTGCAGGGCAGAGATAAAAATTAATAGCTTTGTTTCCTGTGATCTCTTTATCAGCCGAAGTACAGGACTGTGGCTCTCAGTAATTTTAATGGAAAAACTGAGGTTGTATTATCAGGTGATAAGGCTGCGTCAGGTGTTATTTTATTCTGTTATCTCCCTAGTTCAAGGTGAGGTGTTCTAGCCCTGATGGATGACCAGGGCTGCCGTGACTGTGATGTTCCCTGTGCCTTGACCTCACTCCACCATTTAAGATAATGGTGGCAGGTGAGAGAGGACTCTGGGGCCAGCTGAATCTGAGCACAGGTCCCAGGGGAGGCTGTGACAGCTGGGGTCCTTGTCGTCGGAGGCTGGGGCAGGTAGCTTGAGAGTGCTGCAGACTCCGTCACATGGCCCAGGTCACCTACCTTGCAGAAGCTTTCATGACTTCTTAAGGAGAATTTATTCAGGGAGCACCAACTGGTGATCTCGGATGTTCCCGGCGGAATATGTGATAGGGAGGCAAAGATGAGTCATGCTGGTTCCTGCAACCCTAGGGAAGCTCCTGCCAACAGAGGGCTGCAAGTTTTGTCACAGCCTCCTGCTCTGGGCTTCCAGGGCACATCTACCTAGCCGTACTCTGGCTTCTGTCACCGGGTGTGGCCATTTATTTGTCTGCATGACTGTTTGCTCCCCTGTTAGAATGCGAGTTGCTCTGGGGCAGAGACCAGATCTTAGACGTGGTCTCTAGTGAGATCTCAGTGACAGCTGAAATGTAATCAGGGTTTGTGTACTAAGTTTATGTATGAGCACATTCATTTATTCATCTGTTCATTCATTCGTTCATCATCCAACGTCCAGTTGCTAATTTCCATTATGTAACTACCTCTAGTCAGGCCTCTTACTGATATCAGAGGTCTAAAAAAGGAGTGGCTTTGCTCTGAGTGTCAGGTTTGGCTCATGGAGGACAGAGGAACCTCCTGCCCTAGCTCCCTGGTCACGTGTACAGAAGCCCCTGGCTTCTCGTCATTTGTCAGCCCTCGCGGCGATACAGAGCTGATTGTGAACAAGACCCCCTCAGATGTTGTAAAATGAGTGCTTGCTACCCATGGGACAGGCTGGGTTCTGACTGCCGTAGTTCTGCCACTTCTCAGATGAGCGAGAGGGGACAGGTGGCGTCCCCTCCCTGAGTCTCAGTTACTTCATCTGGGAAATGGGGGTAATACAACTCGGTCTTTCCTTCTTCACAAGGCTTTAGAAAGAGTCATGGGTGTGACTAATAAAAGTGCACCAGAGAGAGCAAAGATTATTACAAAATAAGACAAATCCCTCTTCGCTCTACCCGGGGACCCATCATGTGCCTTGGGAAAAAAAGCTTTCCATAGGCATACACCCTGCGTTGCTTTTTGTATTTAGCATAATTATTTCTTCTCTTTATTATGTTTCTGAGACCCTGTAGGAGTGGCTTGGCAAGCAATGGAACCAACCCCCAAACTGCCACCCTCGGACAGCATCCAATTTCACTGGAAGCCCACATGGAGCTCAAGAAGAGTGCATCCTCAG
The DNA here is from genome assembly GCF_048564905.1 of Vicugna pacos. Lineage (NCBI taxonomy): Eukaryota > Metazoa > Chordata > Mammalia > Artiodactyla > Camelidae > Vicugna > Vicugna pacos. The sequence goes on along the minus strand of NC_132987.1, from coordinate 55,962,155 downwards.
CAGGGGCTTTCTTACGGGGATTTTATGGTTATTGGCTAGAAAGCCAATGAGACAACAGTCATTGACTAAGGAGCCAAAGGAAGTCTTCCGGCCTGAGTGACTCAGCCCTAGAAGAGGCGCAGTGCCTGCTAAAATCAAGGGGCGTGCTGAAGCAAGAAGGCACAGGAGACCATCCGAGATGAAAGACAGCATCTGTCAAGACACAGTTGCAGACTCCTCTGCTCACTCCTGCTGGAACGGAGTTGAAATAATGGCATCTCCTTTCAGTTGGTCAGAGTCCTAGAGCCCTGGGTCCTAGAAATGAATCTGCAGGAGTGATCTTGGACAAGTCCTTGGCCTGTTTAGTTTTCCAGGCTCTCATCTGTCAAATGAGCAGGCTGATTAATTCCCAGGGTCCCTGCTAGCTCTGACATGTAATGATTCTATAATAGCCAACTGTTTTATGATTCCTGGATACTCTGAATTTACAGCCATGTAGCCCTTGTCTTAACAAGTCCTCCAATGTACTTCTGACCCCTGTCGGTACATAGGCTCCACTTATCCATCAGCAGGGCCTGGTGACCAACAGGAGCAGGCCTTCTCCTCCAGGGCCTGACCTTGCATCACTACTGACTGCTGTCGGGTGTAAGCTGAATATCGGACCAGGAGGCAGAACTTGGTTCTAGGCTAGATCAACTGCGACTCACTTAATCCCTTTAAGGCGCATCTCCAGTGAATTCCTTTTTATGAAGGTTTCCCAGATTCCCATCCAGAAGATTCTGTTCCTTCCCTGTTCTCTTCTTAGTTCTCTCACTAGTCTGTGAGGGTGGTGGGGGCTGGCGCCGTCATCGAGCTTCCCACAGATCCCAGGAGAATTTTGTACATGGTCAGTGCTCAGTAAACATGAATCAGCAACCTGAGGAATTTGAGACTGAGATTTGAATTAGATAGGGATTTAGACTGACAGATAGAACAAACACATTTCTGTGATCTCCTTGGTGCTTGGTTAATGATCCCTTGAGTCCAGAGAACTATTTAAGTAGTTATGAGAGTAAGGAGGGAGTAGATAGAATTATCTGGTTGTAAGTGACAAAAGCCCAATTCACACTGGCTAAAGCAAAAATGGGGTGCTTCTTGGGGGCAGAGCTGGCTTCTGGTTTGACAGTCAAGGCACAGGTACTATTGTCAGCTCCTGCCCCCGGGCTTTCAACTTTGCTTCCTTCCCTGTAGGTTCTGTGCTCAGACACACCCCCCGTGGTGGCAATATGGCCAGTAGCAACCCCGGGGAAAATGAATCCTCAACTTTTTCAAAAGAGTGCTGGGCCTATCTCTCAAAGCTTATTATTAGTTAACAATACTTGTAGCCAAAGACAAGGTGGCTTCTGACGGACTTTGGTCTAAGTCCATTCCTGGAGTTGGGGGAGGTCTAGGGGCTGAGCTGGGGGGAGGGTGTACCTAAAGGGAAAAGCAGTGGTGCTGTAACCAGAAGAAATAGAATTGATGCTTATGGTAAAACCAATGAAGTGTGTCTTCAAAATATTCCCAGCGTTTCAAAAGCCTAATAGAAATAGTCGATTAGTCCTAGACACTAATGAAAATGTCATTTTTTTGCCTTTGTCTGAAATTAGATCAGCTCAGTTCGAAAACACTGGAAATCTCTTATGGACTGGAAGCTCTTTGCCTCGCAAAGAATGGAAAGGAAAGTTGATTTCTGGCATACCCCATTTAATGACTGATTCATGTTAACCTTAATTACTGTGAATTGTTTTCCTTGACACATATATTCTACATATATCATAAATAGCTTTACCTGGGGTTGGAGGGTTGATGTATGCTCTCAGCCAATAAAAGCTGAATAAACTTGACTTGCTCTTTCAGCCAGTGATTACTGACTGCCCTACCCAACAAGTGGCTCTCAGTCAATGGGCACTCCACCTGCACTTTGAGAATTGAGAGTTGTTGACAAAATTTTTTCCCCCTCTGTGGCCCTCTCTTCCTGCCATATGTGTTGTGTTCTGGTCAACGGTTTGCCATGAGAGTATAATTATTGGAGGAAGAAAGTTGAATAACGCACTGGAGCTTAGAATGCAAGATGCAAGAAGTCTTCAAAGAAAGTGTCCAGAATCTAGAAGCAACTAGGTAACTGTGGAAATCTTTTGACCTTAGGGAGGGCCTGAGCACATCTGAGCCCAGGGGGTAAAACCTTATAATTACAGGTAAGAGAAGCCAAGGCCAGAGCAAGTCATAGCTTGAGGGCATTGGAAGGAACCAGAAGATCCACTGCTTAGGAGAGCCCGAGGCTGGGGACAAGCTCCTCTTCTGGCCAAGCCACAATATTTTGCTCTCTAATTTTGAAGATTTACAAATGCTAAAGAAAGATTCTGTAACTGCTTCATATAATCATTAGAATATCTTAAGGAAGGAAAAAGAACATTCTACCTAGCATCCCTTACCTTTAAGGGATTCACTCTCTGCTCAGGTTTTGTTCTTTTCTCCGTAGTTCAAGTGGATTCATCTGGAGCACCATCCTGCCTAGTGGGCTATAGATCTGAGGCAGGGACAGGGGTCTAGAGAAGCAGGCACTTCCTGGACGTTCCTGCCTGTGGTCTGGCAGAGAGTTGGGGAGGCACCATCTGAGGACCTACAGTGGTGAAAAGGAGAGCAAGTCACAGAGAGGAGGCTGTGGATAGCATGCAGCAGGCAAGAACTAGTGGGGAACCCCTGAACCCGTCCATGGTTCACATGGAGCTCTGTGTGAACCAGTACCTGTATTTGAGTTAAATGCTCCTATGAGTACGTGGCCTCTCTGGGCTACCAAGGTCACCCAGAGCAAGGCAGGGATCCAGCCCGCTCGTTCTCAAGTCATGAAATCTCCACTGCCTGAATCAGGAAGCCGTTTTAGAGATGATCCTTGCCCAGTATCCTCATTCCACAGATGGGGACATTGAGGCTCAGGGAGAAGAAGATGTGCCCACAGCAGTTAGGATTTTGGTATGTTTGTCCTGCCATCTACTTGTATCAGGATCAAGTAGGAGTGCTGGTTAAAATGTGGATTCCTGGGAGCCGAGTTGGACTTATGAGATTAGATGCTCCGGAAGTGCACCTAGGAATCTGCATTTTAGCAAGTATACCAGGTGATTCCTAGACACTCCAAATTTGAGAAGAGCTGGTCTAGGTTCAGCATGGACCCTGCAGAAGGACTCCTGGCTCCTGGCTCAGTGCTGACCCTGGAGGACTGCCAAAGCTGGTGACTGTGGAGAAGGACTGATCCAGGAGAGTGAACTGGGGAGCTACCAAGAGTGAGGCTGTGTCTCCATTCTTCCTGCAATTTGAGGAGGCCTGGTTGCCTTTTTTTCAGACTAGTTAAAAAAAAAAGAAATTAACCAAATGGTTCCGTTTGCCTATCCAGCACCATGATGTTTAAATGAATGTGTCTTGAAACTGTTACTCCCTGAACTTTAACTGATCATTTGACAGATGAAAAAAGCTCACAAAGTCCTCCTCTCTTTTTTAAGTTAATAGCTCCTCTTTAGTCTCCAATACTGCATGTGTAACAGTTTAACAGATTGGCACGCAGCCTTCTAGGGCGTTCACATCTAAAACAAGCTGAAATTGCTGAAAACCGCAAGAGATGATCTGTAAATCTTAACTACAAAGATTAAAATGAAAAGAATCAATCCTTTTTGTTGTTTTTACAATGACTTAGCTCTTTACTGATAGTTAAAACAATAGTTACCTCTTGCTATAAAGTGGTGTGCATTGTCTTACATTTTACTATGTGAAGACTTGTCTTAGCATTTTAAGCCGGATTACTTTGGGATGTCCTAGGACCTCAGTGTGACTAGAAGCTAGTTTCTAAAATTTTAATTTTCAATTATAAAAAGTCAATAAAGAGTTCACCAAGTTACTAATAAAGATTAAACAAAAGAAGAAGTGTTTTTTTTTTTTCCTTTAAAAACTCAGCTTGTATGTACATGCTGCTTTAAAACATTTGACAGGGATTCAGGACAGAGATCTGATGCCGGCTCTGCCCTACATATGCTGTGCCAAGCTGGACAAGGCACTACCCTTCTCTGGGCTCAGTTTCTCCTTCCGTAGTTTAAGAGGGTCAGACAGGTGATTTCTGAAGACCTCTCCAGCTCTGAACGTTTCAGGGTAAAGTATCCAAGAGGGTGATGAAATGCCCCACAGTGTGGGAGGGAACAAATATGTCATGATTTCGTTCCAATTTAATCTGTTTCACATTTAGTGTGGTCCAATCTGAGGCAGGTCCTCCGTGGAACACAGATGACTCACTTCCTGTCCTAAGTGGGCCTTCTCTGAGGTGTGGAACAGATCCTTCCTTTAGACATCAAGCCAGACAAGGGGATCAAGTCTGTGGGCCTCTGGACAAATTCAGCATGCTCTTTATCTGTCTCAAATTAAACCTGGTAATCAGCACACACACACACATGCACACACACACATGCACACACAGACATTTAAGGACACAACAGTTTAGAAAGTAGGTGTTCCTGAGAAGTGTGCCCTTCAAGTTTTTATGAACACAAGTGCAATTGAAATGAAGATTAGGGCAAACATTTTGTCAAGTGACAGATACCTTTTGTGTAAGTAATTATGAAGGCTGGAAAAGCCCAGCATATTTGTCACCTCGTCCAGGGAGCCTTCCCTGACTGCTACTGACTCCTGATGCCTTCACTCATCTGCCCTCCCACTGAATCCCGCTTTGCTTTAAGAGCTGGGCCAGCATAAGAAGGTACAGAATTACACTCTTAAAGCCACAGACTCCTAAAATGTTAGAGCCAAAAGGGAATTTTGAAATGTCAGATCTCTTCACTTCACCTTTATCATTCAATTTATTCATCCATTCACTTAACAAGTATTTACTTAACGACTACTAGGTGTTAAGCACTGCGCTAGGCAGAATACATAGTGCAAAAACAAGGCATAAAAGGTTCCTACTCTCATGGAATTTACATTTTGTGTGTGCAGGGAAGGCGAGTCATAAGCAAATAAGGGAAATCTGTGATAATTAATAGGCTGATGGAATGAGGAATTACCAGTCAGGGAGGGAGAGCTAATTTAGACGGGATAGGCAGAGAAGACTTCTGTATGGTGACATTTACACAGGTATCTGAAGAATGAGAAGGAGCTATTGATGGTAAGAGCTTAGGGATGGAGAGAAAAAGTAGCTGGTGAAGGTGGATGCTGAGGAAGAGTTGAGAGGAGAGACGGGTCAAGAAAGGTGTGGGACTAGGATGGCTGCCATGGGACGCAGGACAGTGGGTGGTTTCAAATAAATTTTGGAGGTAGACACACCAGGCTTGTTTCTGGATTGGTCAAAGGGGTTGGGAAAGGGATCAAGGGTGACACCTTATCTTTAGCCTGAGAACTGGGAGGAAGGCTACATGGAGATGGGAAGATTGAAGGAATACAATCCTGCTTTCGCAAGAAATCCAAGAAACCTATTTTGGCTGTAGTAAGTTTGATTTTCTTATATAGATATTCTTAATAGACATTCTAGCAGAGATCTTGGAATAGGCATTGATTCTTCTTGAAAGGCCCTCTATTTTTTTTAAATGAGTGCATCTGGGTTGTTTTGTTATTGTTGTTTCTTTATTATCGTTTTTAAATTTTATTTTTAGTGGGGAAGTAAGTAGGTTTATTTATTTATTTAACGGAGGCACTGGGGATTGAACTCAGGACCTTGTGGAAGCTAAGCAGGCACTCTACCACTGAGCTACACCCTCCCCGCAGAAACACCCTCTAATTATTTCTAAGGTGTTAGCTTTTATCTCCTGAATTAGACCAAAATTCTTCCAAAGGCAGGTAGGCTCATATTTCATATTTCTTATGTCTCCTCCATAGAGTTCTGAGTGAGAGGAAAGTAACACAATTCTGACACCCTCATGTTCTGGGATTAGATAGATTTGGTGTGCTGAGTCTGCTTGCACTGCCTCCCAAGAGACACCTGCTAACATTTCAGAAATATTGGGGGTTGACAGTTAAAGTATCCTTGCATTAGGCTATGGCAGTTTCTTACACATGGAATTTGGCAAACCATAACAATCAGGACTGTTTTCGTCGCAAAGCCAGGTTACCAGTACATCTCAGTAAGACCCAAGTTACCAACCAAATGCCCTTTGAGGACAGGAAGTAACCTGTATAAGTGATTTGTCCAGATCTAGAAATATTTCTCTTGATGAAATACCAAAGCATGCTGTCCCCTTGCTAGGCTGAAATTAAAACTTAAGGAAGCCCAGAAACTTAACTGTCTCAATATTAAAATATATATATATTCAGGTTTTTATATATAGATATATACACACACACATATATATACACACAATATATATAGTGTATATATATAAATACATATATACAATATATATATTATATATGTATATTACAATATATTCAGCTCCCTTCTCCCTCTCTCCCATAAATATTTTAAAATTTGGATGATAGGAAAAGCCATGATGGACTTTATACAGTCTGCCTTGAGCTGAAGCCAAATTTTCCCCTCTATTTAGGGAGTGATACATCCCCTTTAAAAGAGGAAGCTCTAAGATGTCAGCTGCCATTGTAGAGGTTCCAGCCCAGTGTTGCTACATCTTTTGCTTTTTCAAGAGAAGCCAGAAGTCTGAGTTTTAATGAGAAACTTCCCAGCTGCTAAAAGTTGACTTAATTTTTTTTTTAAAAAAGCACTGTGGGTCAAAAAAGAAAAAAACAAAACAAACAAAAAACACTTGCACAGTCTTCATCGGGCCCCAGGGCTGCCGGTGTGCAAATCTGTTTGAACTTATAGATGGTCATCCATCTGGGGGAAGGGAGAGCCCCCTGCCCCGAATATGCCTGAAGTCAACTTTCCTGTTAACCCTGGCATGTGGCATTTAGACATCAAATTTATTTGATTAGGAAACGTTGTTTAAGTGATGTGCATGCATGGTGGAGCAAGTGCACATTGATTAGATTTGTTCTTCCTGCTTGGCTGTGGGCTCCTCTAGGTAAGCACCATGACGGTATTTTTGTCTCCTCCAAAGCATGGCATCCTGAGGACAGTAAATAGGAGCTTGCTATGGAAGGAGCCTTGCAGACACTTGCTCAGTCTCTTGAAGAAATCGGTGCCCAAAGGGATGAAGTCACTTGTCCTGGGCCTCAGGAGTGAATTAGTAAAGAACTAGAACTAGAACCCAGATCTCTAAACAGAGGATCCTGGGGCTGGAGAGGACCTGGGGTTTTCAGGAAATATTTGCTGAACTGATGAGTATGTAAAATAGTGACAGAAAGTTCAAGTGAATGTATAAATGAGTGAACACAATCTGAAATGACCAGCTGGGTTTATGGAATGCAGTTTAAAGTAAGGATCACGTGAGCTGGGACTTGGTTTTAGTTTTTCTACTCATGATCATGTTGCCTCAGGCATGTCCTTTATACTCTCTGGTCCTTGATTTTTTTTTAATCTACAAGCTGTCTTATATCTCAGTGTTATTTCAAAAATTATAAACTAATAGCAATAGTCAAAATCATTGAGTGCTGCATGCCAGCCATTGGGCTAAATGCTTTACATGAATTTTGTCCATGCTTATTATAATAGTTCTCTGAAGTGAGCACTGTTTTTATTACCTCCATTTCATAGATGAAGAAACTGATGCACAATATTATAACTAATCTGTCCAAGTTCATACAACTTGTAAGTAAACAGCAGATGAGATTTGAAGCTAGGCATTATACTCTGGATTTATAATAGCAAAAAACATATTGTGAGAAATAAAAGGATGACACAAATGTATGACCAGAACGTTTTGGGGAACTTCAGTGCCACAGCATTCCTAAGGCTCTTGGAAGGAATGATGTTCAGAGTGGATACATTTTTTTCCCTGTGTTTCACAGTGTAGAATTGACATTAGCATCAACCTGAGTATTGGAATAAGCCTCCGGGGAACGTTTTAGGGTAACTGAGATCTGGTTTGCAGTCATAGAACTCCTTTGGGTAACTTTGAGCAGATCCTCTCAGTTTCTCTATATATGCTCACGGACTTGAACACACTAGAAATTATTTCAAAGGTTCTATAGGATTTGATAAGAAGCTAACAAGAGTCAGATTATTTTGGTTGCAAATTACAGAGACCAAACTCAAAGTAGCCCGAGCCAAAGAGAGTATTTATGAACTCAGCAACAGAAAAGCCTAAGTAGTCAGTAGTCTTACTTGAGGCTTGGATGTATCCAGGGGCTCAGATAATGTCGTCTGGGTTTCTTCTCTCCAGCTCTCTCCATGGATGGGCAGGACGATCACCTGTAAGCCTCACATTTATCAACTAAATAAAGCCAGTGGGAAAAAATAATCAACTTCCCTAAAAGCAGAAAAGTCAAGGTAAGGAGTTGGATTGATTTGCTTTGGTCTCATATTCACATTCGTCATGATTTTCATCTTCATATAATGACTCAGCTCAAGATATGTTTACCTCTTTGGCTATGTGGGAAGAGACTGTCTCGTACATAGTACACAGGATGGATTTTCCACTGAATGAGAACTTTCTGCATGAAGGGAAAGAGAGAGGGTGCTGGGCATGAAGCACAGAAGTTGACTCCAACCAGCTTCACCTCCCACTTAAGAGGAAGACTGACAGAATGGGTATTTTGGGTCTGAACTCTCAGCTCAGAATCTTATGATTCTGCTTACGCTGCTTATGCTCTGTTGTTGGTCTTCAGTATTAGAAACAAGTCATTGCTATATATGTCTCCTGGAAAGTTTCCCTCCATCTTCAGGGACATTTGGACTCAGTGACATCAACGAATGTCATAGAGTTGTTGTATTGCCCTGTAGTTACAGTTCCTTGGAGAAACACAGATAGCAATGATCTCAGCACAGGTAGTAAATTAGAAGATAAATGATCAGGCTTTGAGCAAAGTTTGCCAGAGCTGTATTCATTTATGAGGAATCAGCCAATTAGACCACTTGGCTAATGCTTCTGATTTAACCCGCCACCCCATGGTTAGTATTGGAGAGGGTGACCAGCCTCTTTGCCCCTTTTAGCCTTCACAAGTGGTTACCTGTGCTAATCAGCAGTGGGGCAAAGGGGCAGGAAATATCCACCAGCAAGATATGACGGATGACAAAACCACTCCTTTTATGACTTCTTTGAGGCTGATGGACAGAAAAGAATTTGATCAGTCTTCCACTCAAAAACACCTACACGTACAGTTTGGATACTTCCAGTGTTTTAGAGCTGGGAGAATGTTTAGACACTACCCAAATACAACTCCTTTACTTTACAGATGAAGAAACTGAGGCCCAGAGAGGGGAAATAACTTGGTCAAAGCAGTACCGCTAAGTAGTCACTGAACCGGAACTTCAACCCAAGGCTTCTTATGCATTTTCCAAGTGCCCCTCCCCAAGTGGCAAGCTTTTTTTGGTTTGTCCTCAGGACTCTTGTAAACATTTTGAATTACGGAAGCTTTGCCCAGGAGGAAACTTCATTTAATTTGATCTTCGCTGGAAGTGCAGGGAAGAAGATTAAGAAGTGTCTGTTGCAATGCCTTAGACCCGAAAATTCTCTACTCTCACTTCTCCAAGCTCAGGGAAGGAAGTAATAGTGTGGGGTTCCTCAACATTAGAAAAAGAAATTCATGAATCTTTGAAGGGAAGAGATATAAGTTATGTTTACTTTCCTAAGTCTGTGTTTAGTTCATATTAGAAGAATGCTAAAGAAGGAGTTTGGGGACCTAACCTCTACTTGGTTGTGGATCTCAGTGAATAAACTTGGCCAGCTCATTGTCTCTGGGATTTGATTTCCTCATCTGTAAATTTAGCTGAGTCTTAAGACCCTGATCAACCTCAGGATTTAGGGAGGTCTAAAAACATTTCTATGCTTTGAGTATCATTGTAATGGATAGAGAAGGAACTCTGGTGATGGAAGGTAGCCAGTCTAAAGTCAGTCTGTATTTGCAAATTAATTGCCCTCCTTAGTTACCTGGCCTGGTGGAGCAAGCACAGGACCCGGAGTCCAGGACCTGACTGTGCTTCCCTTTGCTCCATGACCTTGGGCAAGTCCTTAACTTTCTCTAGGCCTTTAAAAAATAACAAATCTCTAAAATGGGTTTAACACCATTGCAGGCTTGCCTCACAGGGCTGTTGCATGGAGATAAAGGATGTAGAAATGCTTGATGGTATGCAAGCTCCTTTAGACTTGTGACTGAGTTTGCCCTTGGTGACTGAAAACAGGGTAGAAACAGCCTGTAGATCTAGTCAAAATTTCAGTGTGGCCAAGATCCCACTGGTGGAACTGACATTTTTTTTTCAAGGTCATTTTGTTTTCCCAGTAATGGTGTACATTGAAACAGCATTTAATGAAATGTCCATATATCAAGTTTGCCTGGTACGGTCCTGTTTGCCATGGTCCTTCTGGTATAATTAGCAATCATTTTTCACTTTCAAAAGTGTCTCTATTTTTTTTGCAGTAAGTTACATTGTTACCCCCAGATTAAACATCATTCTATTCCACCTCTTTATTTTACATATTGGGAAAGGGAGGCTCAGAGAAGCGAAGTGATGTCCCAGATTCACCTAGTTTGTCCAGAACCTGGACTTGGCAAACCCCTTCTCTTTGTACCCGGGAAGAAAGTGGAGGGGAAAGCAGGGTGAGAGAATGCTCTCTTTGTCTGCCCTTCAGCTTCTTGAAACAACTCTCCTGAAGGAGCAGCCCCACCCCTCTCTTGATTTCCTGGAAAGTGATCAGCAGTCCCTTGGCTGCCAGTGGCCAGGAGGGAGCTGGGGGATGGAGCGAGTGTTGCAGGATGCTGGAGAAGGAAGCTTTTTTCTTTCTGTACCCAGGAAAACAATCCCAAGGGAAGAACAACTGCCTATTAATAACTAGCCCTTATTTAGGCTAAATATTTTTTAAAAAATTATGGTTCATGGAACACTTCTATGTCCACAATCTCAATTTGTCTAATTCTTACTTCCTTTGGAAATTATCTTGGAGGCATCATTATTCCCATTTTGTGAGAAAATGAAGACCTAGAATGCCAGTTGAGTTTCTTTAGGATTCACAGTCAGTGTGAGAGCTGGGAAGAGGGACTGATCTCCTAACTTCTGGCCCAGTGTTCCATCTACTTCTCATTGCTTCCTGCAGGGTCTAGCTTTACGCATCTCCTAGGAGAAATCTCACTATAATTAGGTATTTTGGTGTTCAAGTAACTAAATCCTTTTGGGTGCAGCCCAAGGCAGACCCCCCCTTACATACTGAATTTGGCTCTGTGACAAATCGTAGTGTTAGAACACGGTTCATGATTAACTGTGGGCTTTGTTCTGCCAACATCATTGCTGAGAAAATGAGTATGTGGATGGCGGAAAGGGTATCGCGTCCCAGGATAAGATTTTCATCATTAAAATTGTTGCTAGGTTCATGGGGAATAGGATCTCACTACAGTACTTAACGGTGCTGTGCTTGCAAATCACTGACCTGATAATTTGCAGAATCCCCACTTCAGAAAGATTTGTTCTAGCAGAGACTGAAATTCTTTATTTGGAACTTGACACATCCCAGGCCCATAAGGACATAGCTTGACAAGGTACGCAGCCACATCCATCATTACTCAGCCCCAAGCAGGCGACAAGGCAGGGCAAGGCTTCGGTGGGCAAGAGTCAGGGACCCCAGGTATGTCCTGACTCTGTGTGTGACTCATGTGATGTTAAGAAAGCCACTTTTCTGTTAGGATGCTCAGCTGCTTCAACTGTCACATGTTGAGATTGAATTATTCTGTGTGCTTCTAGTTGTGCAAGCCACTGCATTCTGTTTCCTGAGAATGCTGTGGGAACCTAGCATGTAGAAATGGTGCAAGAGATGGGGCTGAGGACTTGTAGTCCGTTCATTTAATCAACTTGTGTTGCCATGTGACATCTGCATGAAAGATGTCGGGGTGGGAACGATTGGCTAATTCCCCAAAGCCCTTTTAGTCCCCAACACTAAGTATCCTAAGGACCACTAATGTCTTAATAATAGATGCTGAGCACCTGAGGGCTTGCAGGGAGCCCAGAATTCAGGATGCATGCCTAGGCAGACAGGGAAAGGAGTTAGAATGGTGTAACAAAGAGTAGAGTTTGGAGTGGAGGGAGGCATGATTCAGTTTGCTAGCCTTCACAGGTGCACCGTGCTTTATAGTTTACAGAGTATTTGCACATCAATTGTCTCTTTAGAGAGAGCTTGCCCAACATTGTACATTCAGGTATTCACACAACGACCTTTTATGAATCAGCAGTCGTGTGCCTGATACGGTGGTAAAACTCCTGAATATAAAGAGGATTCATTTGAGCCTCAAGAAGCTCATGCTCTGATAAAGGAAAAGGCATGTAAACATGTGATTGCAACTGCAAACTGAAAGGCTCTAAGGGGGGTGCGTGCAGATATGGAAGGGAGGAAAGGAATGATTCGCTTTCCCGAGGAAGGGGAAGGAGGTACGCTTAGGGTGGGACTCTGCGGGTGGAGCTCCCTCGGCATGGAATCCGGGTCCTTCAGCCTGGCGGCAGGGGTGGGGCGGGGTTGAGGCTTGGAGAACCCGGCCTGGGGGTGGGCAGGAGAGGCGAAGCTCAGAAGCTAGCCTGACGGGCAGGGGCTTTGAATGAAATGCAAAGAATTTGGACCCCGTGGCAATGAGCTCTTAGTTCTCCAGAGAAGGAGACGGGCTCACCGGAGCCTGAACCGTCTCCCGAGGCACAAGCACAGGTGGGGGAACCACAGGGCCTGCGAACCCGGCGTCCTGATGCTCCGTCTGCTACCCTGTGCTGCCTCCAGCAGGCCTGAGCCAGGCAGGCCCCGCGTGGGAGAGGCCTCCGGGCTGTTTATCCGGCTCGGTGGGGCTGGCTCTGGCCCGGAATGGAAGTGGGTGGGGTGGGGGCCGTGGAGGCGAGGAGAGGCCTGACAACAAGGGCGACATTCAAGGCCTGCGCTGGAGCCGGGTGAGGAGAATGGAAAGCTACAGTCTGCTGGAGCGTCCAGCCTTGGCAAGGCGGACGGGGCCTTATAAGGAAATGTTGTTCTCTCCCAGCCAGTGGGGCTGGGACGGAGCCCTGTGCCCACAGGACAGAGCTGGCCTTGTGGGGGGAGGCCGGGGTGCCACCCACCGCCCGGCCGCTGTGAGCAGCAGCTCTCAATGGGCCGCTTCTGCAGGCTCAGCACTCCCTCTGCCCCGCGTGCGCAGCCCCCACCCCACCACCCTCCCACTCCCCCGGGCCCGGGGCTGATTGGTGGAAAGGGAAAAAACAAAACAAAACAAAGACTTGGCCAGTTTTCAGGCCTCAGTGTTGTTTGATGCCGAATTACCCCGAAAACAGGCTCCAGTCAAATTCCCTCTCCTTTCCCTGCAGGGTGCACGGGGGATGGCTCTGTGCCCTCCGTCCCTGCCCTGCACCCAGCTGTCTCCTCCTTGTGACCTCAGAACTCCAAGCGCCGGGCCCTGAGGACCTGAGGCCAAGTGGGGAGGAGGTGGCGGAAGGTGGGCAGGAGCCTCTGGCGCACTCTTAGGAGAAGGGCGACTCTCTTCAGAGTCCTTACCAGTTCCGGGCAGGCCAGAGGGCCTGAGAGACTCAGGAGGGCGCAGAGGGAAAACACAGCCGGTCTCCAAAGCATCCTCCTTGGGAAAGGACGGTCAGCATCTGTCAGCTCCTGGAAGGAGCGCCTCTCCACAGCGATGCCATGAAGGGTGATTTAAAGCATCGATCCCTGAGGGGTCTCCCTGAACCTGAGACTGGGGGTAGGAGCAGAAAAGATGCTCAGTGTGGCCTTTTGCTTTGCCTATTCATAGACTCACAGATGCATGAAACCCTGGAGCTACCAGGAAACAGGTCAGCCAGCTCAGCTCTCCACCTCCAGCAAACTTGGCAGACCTTCAGGTGGCCTGTGCTCTCTCCATGACCGTGAACTCAGTCCCTCAAGCCAGTCCCTCCAGTATCCACAGGTGAGTGCCATCCGGGACCACCCCGAGGGCACCGTCTGGAGCCCCAGAGGCACACAGTGAACAAAATGCAAAGGAGAAAGTTATGAGCCCTGAAAAAAGCTCAGAGAAAATGCTCTTAAAGTTGAGAGAGAGGGACATTCTTCTTGAATAGGTGACCAGAGTAGCGGACAGTAAAGGTCAGGACAAAGAGAAGACATTTGGGCTGGCTTACTAGGTATGGAGGGACAGGCTTGGCTAGGTGTGCACACCTAGGAGAGGGGAGCTTTGTTGGCACGTGGGTTAGCACCAGACCTTGGAGGCCCTGAGTGTCAGAGGGAAGAGAAGACAAGTGAAAAATAGCTGGGAGCCACTGAAGGCTTTTGAGCATCAAAGAGGCTGGGCTTTAGGCAGCGTGGTCTGGTGGCACGGTGGAGGGAGCGGCACCCTTTCTCCCCATTTCAGTGAAGTCAGGCAGAGCTCTGGATGGGCCGTATTCCCCTTCCCAGGGCTCGGAGGCCTGGCTCTCTAGAGGGCCACTCAGACCCCAGGACTTCAAGTGTTGCTGGGTTGTAGAGGTGCTTTTCGAATAAGCAGTGATGCTTCCTCAGGAGAGGATTAGGACTGGCTGCTTTGGTTCACTTCTCTTTCTGAATTGAGGCTTTTGTATACAAGTCATTCGTTCAGATGGGGTCAAGAATCCCCATCTTCAGTTCTTTTTGGCAGGAGGTGATCCAAAAGCCCCCAGGCTTGAAAGGCATAGACACAGTGATGCCATCTCATCTCAGAGAGCCTGTCCTTTGCTGGCACCCACTGTTCTCACACTTGCGCTGGTACCGCTGCTGATGGCAGACCAGGGGCCTCCTCTGTTTCCCTATATTGCTTCTTCCCTTCTTTTCAAGGTCTGCTGCATTGAGGCACCACCACACTGAGGAGGCAGGGCCCTTTGCAGAGTGCCTCGGGCCCCTGTTGCGAGGAGAGCAGGGACGACTCCTTGCTGGTGAGGAGCGCCCAAGGGGCTCTCTGGCAGAGGGTTAAGCTCTCTCAGGGCACCGGCCCTGGATTCTGTGGTCGCTGGCCCCACAGGGCTGTCTCTGCAGCAGGCTTGGGAAGAGCTTGAGTTGATCCTCACCTAGTCCTGCCTCGTGGCCGTGAGAGCTAAACTGGAGGAGCTGATGCTGTGAATCTTGGCAGCGATTCTTGCTTCCCACCCACATTTCCCTCCCCCTCAATGCAGACACTGACCTTTAGGGTCACAGAGATACAGTTCCAGTCACCGAGGAACTGGCTGCTCCCTTGCCCATCCTGTAGGGAGGCTTCATTTTGAATTTGTATTAGACAAAAGTGAATTTATTTCTTCCCCTTTAAAGGCACAAGAGACCATTTTATGGTGTGATAGTGTCTTAACCCTAAAGAGTAAATTTCAAATAATAAACTCAGAAGGTGGCTAGGGTCCTTACGTGAACGAAGTCTTCTTGTTACCCTTTAATTTTTGCCACCACCGTGTAAATTGTCTGTTGGTCTCAGTCTCTAGTCCAGGGAGATGTCATTGGCAAATCTCTTCTGTAGATTTTCATTTTGTTTAATTTTACCTAACTGTTCATTCCTTATTCACCTGTTTATTTGATTTGGTAATGAGTAGTTCACAAAATACAGAAAAGCATAAAGGACATGCAGTAAAGGTCCTCCTCTTATTCTTTTCCCAGTTTCCTGCTGTCCTCGCCCGAAGCAGCCTGTGCTGCAGTTTGCTTATGTATCCTTCTCGTCTGTGATGTTCTTATGGAAATAATTATCAAAGACTTCCTTCATTCAGTAGATATAGGTTCAGATTCAGAAAGACACAAGCCTGTTCAAACAAAATTTTCTTGGAGCAATTGCTCTCCCAGGTTTGCCTGCCTGGGGGTGCCGAGCCCTGATTCCGGACATCAGAGAGCCCTCACCTGATCCAGGTGTCTACAGGTGTCTACAGAGCGATTCCTGATGTCCTTCGGCCCAGCCCTTTATCATGATGTGCTGAGGATGCCCAAGCTCACTCTCCAGAATGAGATTTAAACACCATCCCCCGCATGATCTTATAGAAAATGAATCGTACACAGACCATACAGTGAGTTCAGGTACCAAATTAGGGAGGATCTAGGGAAGATCTGGTATCCAGGTGACTAGGGCTCAGGGGAGAGTCCTGGTGGGGTTAGCATCCTCTTCTCGGGGCCAGAATTCTCTGGTTCCTCATGGTCTGATCTGGACTGAAATACCCATCACTTGTTCTAGACCTCTACTTGCTGACCACAGAGAAATCTCAGTCTGTGTTTGCTCACCCTGGGACTGGCAGCTCCACCAACACCGTAGCTGTTCTCCGATCGCATGTGAGCACCGCCTTTCTTATGGATCGGGGGGCCATGGCCTGGCTCCCCCGTCATGCAGGGGCACTATCTTGTTCAATGATGATGCTGGAGCTGCCTTTCCTCAGTGAGGATCAGGATTCATCAGTCCTGGCAGCGCTGGTCTCTGCATGCTGGTTGCTGGGAAGGGTTTTAAAGCCTCTGTGGTGGGAAAAGTCTCTTCCTGATTGGAGTCCAAACTGAAAATGGATCCTCCATTTGCAACACAGTGACACTTCCAGCGTGGTATCATCAAACATCTCTCAAGCAACAGCAGCTTGGAACATTATTGTTTAAACACTCCTTGTCCCAAATTGTGTGGGTTTCACTTACAGAAGGACTGACATGCTAAGTGAGGCAGGAGCAAGTCAGCACAAACAGAACTATAAATAACTTGATAGAGACAGATGTATGAAATCGAACTGGGTGGGGAAAACAGGTGTGGATAAACAGCTGGATAAGAATACAGATTTGAACCTACTGAAATACTAAGATGCTTTTATATCGTACATAGTACATAGCTACTAAAAGAAAAAGTTACCTATGGTTCTTTTATCTTTTGCAATCATTTTTATTTTCCATAGTACCTTGAATCTTCTGGTCCATATACAATGCACCTTTTAATGTAGCTGCGATCACATCACGTATTATTCACAGTCTGGGTTTTTGCTTAATATTATAAGCACTTGCCATATTGCTCCAATCTTTATTTTATGGCTGCAGAAATGCCATTGTGGTGATTCACAATACATTTCTTGATTTTACCTATTGTTGCAATTTTATGTCTCCAGATGCTTAGCGTTATGGATAATTTGGTAAAGAACATCCTAGGATACTTTGTTTTGTGCTTTTGTTGATTTCCATTGGAGCAATTTCAAGGAGGCAGATGACTTGGCCAAAGGGTATGGACCCCCTTAGCAAGAGCAGCATTTCCTCTAGCACAGAGCTAACTGTGTCGGGCAGCGCTCTGAGCCTCAAACTGATCTTATTGGCTTGGTGCTCTCAGCCAATAAATAGCATGTCACCTGGCAACTGAGCAGAAGAGCAGAGGTTTACTAGGCCCTGAGGGAGACCTGTTTCTCTACAAGTTCTCTACTTTTGACAGCTGAGCATACATGACTGCCATTCCAGGGGTCTGCTTTATTGGCAAATGTTGCTCACTTTTGGTTGCCATATAAGGGCCTCTGAACCAACGATTCTTTGGGAGGAAAAGCAAACCAGTGTGAGACCCCAGTTCTGTCCTGTGGCACAGGAGTGAGGGTTGCAAGTCACTGTATACCCAGTGCAAGGATACCATGGTCCTCATCAGTGGCACTGCCCACGCGCTCAGTCCTTGTGGCAGATGTCCAGTTACATGCAACCCAGATGTTAGCCAAGGCCCTTGGAGAGTCTGTTAAACTTGACCCAGTCCCCAGTGCCGAGCCTTGTGGGAGCCTCAGATCCACAGTCCCACTTCTGCGAGCGCCCCCTGTGTATGTCATCACGCCTCAGTCAGCCTTTGTGCCCTCTCATCTGAGTGTGTACGTGGCTCTGGCCCACATCAGTTCAAGGGGCAAAACTCAGTTCCTTCCCTAGGCTTCAAAAAAATTCACTCACCCCAGGCCTTTGTGAGTTTGGTAAGTTTACAGAAGATAGAGGGTCTTTGGGAGGGGTCTCATCATAGACTGGGCAGCCTTTGCTTTCTTTTAACCCCTCCCATCTCTCTTTCTTAGCATTACTCCCCTGGGCAGCACCCAACTGGCTTCCCCCCAGCTTCCTCAGGATGGTTCCCCCATATTCAGGCTCCTTCGTGCCATCCAGGTAGATACAAATCACTCTCCAAAAGGAAGTCTGCTAGATAATATTTCCCCTTCTGTCATCAGTACCATGCCCAGTAAGGAAGGTGGAGGGTAGGGAGTTTTATTTTGTTTTGACTTTTTAAGCGAGATTGAACTTCACACAATGAAGAGTTGTTTGCAGCTTACTTTATAGAAATCTTCTCACTCAGGTCTCCCAGTGACTCTGACAGGCGATTAGCTGGACAGGCCTTGTTATCCTGCCTTAGAGGTGAGGTAGCTGATAAGAAGAGGGCAAGGATCTGTTGTAGGCCACACAGTTGATCTTCTGATGAGCTGGAGCTGGAACTGAGATCTCTCCTGCGCTCAGCGTGTGGTCCTTCTTCCACATTACACTGCCTGGCCATCTGTTTGGGTGCCTCACCAGGCTTCAACCACGGCAGACATCCATAAATGCCCATGCAGGAGACATTACTGAGCCCTCGTTCTGTGTCTGTCTTCAAGAGTGCAGAATGAAGGACACATGAGTAAACTGAGGGACTGCTTAATACCCTAGTACCAACTCTTAGTTAAAACCAGGTGTGACAGACCAAGTGTGGTATATACACACTGGAATGTTAGTCAGCCACAGAAAGAATTGAAGTGCTCAACCCAACCGAAAAATGGGCAGAAGACCTAAATAGACATCTCTCCAAAGAAGACATCCAGATGGCCAACAGGCACATGAAAAGATGCTCAGCATTGCTAATTACTAGTGAAATGCAAATCAAAACTACAAAGAGGTATCACCTCACACCAGCCAGAATGGCCGTCATCAAAAAGTCTACAAATAATAAATGCTGGCGAGGGTGTGCAGAAAAGGGAACCCTCCTACACTGTTGGTGGAAATGTGAATTGGTGCAGCCACTCTGGAGAATAGTAAGAAGGTTCCTTAAAAAACTAAAAATAGAGTTACCATATGATCCAACAATCCCTCTTCTGGGCATATATCTGGAGAAAACTCTGATTTGAAAAGATACATGCACCCCAATGTTCATAGTAGCACTATTTACAATAGCCAAGACATGGAAGCAACCTAGATGTCTATTGATAGATGATTGGAATAAGGAAGATGTGGTGTATATATACTAAGGAATATTACTTAGCCATAAAAAGAATGAAATAGTGCCATTTGCAGCAACATGGATTGTTGTAGAGGTTATTATATTTAGTGAAGTAAATCAGACAGAGAAAGACAAATATCATATGATATCACTTATATGTGGAATCTAAAAAAAATGATACAAAAGAACTTATTTACAAATCAGAAATAAACTCACAGACAAAGAAAACAAACTTATGGTTACCAAAGAAGAAAGGTGGGGGGGAGGGATAAATTAGGGGTTTGGGATTAACAGATATGCACTACTATATATAAAACAGATAAACAACAAGGACCTACTGTATAGCGCAAGGAACTATATTCAGTATCTTGTAATAACCTATAATGGAAATGAATCTGAAAAAAATACATGTGTATAACTGAATCACTTTGCTGTATACCTAAAATATTATAAATCAAATATACCTGAATTTAAAAAAA
Organism: Vicugna pacos; assembly: GCF_048564905.1. Taxonomy (NCBI): domain Eukaryota; kingdom Metazoa; phylum Chordata; class Mammalia; order Artiodactyla; family Camelidae; genus Vicugna; species Vicugna pacos. The sequence goes on along the minus strand of NC_132987.1, from coordinate 55,942,509 downwards.
GGAAAAAAGAAAGGTTCAAGTCTTCATTCCATCATTTTTAAAAAACTTTTTCTTTGGTGGAGGAGGTTATTTATTTATTTATTTTTAACGGAAGTACTGGGGATTGAACCAAGGACCTTGTGCATGCTAGGCATGCACTCTGCACTCTGCCTCTGAACTATGCCCTCCTCCCATTCCACCATCGAAAAAAAAAAAAAAGAAATGAAATGCTGACACACTGTAACACGGCTGGATCTCAAACACATGACACTAAGTGAAAGAAGCAAGGCACAAATGGCCACATATTCTAAGATTCCACTTACATGAACTGGAATGGAAAGGGAAATGGAAAATCCATAGAGATGGAAAACTGCTGGGTGCCAGTCCAGGCGGAGGCAGAAATTGACTGCTTAAGTGATTCTTTTGGTGGTGAAAACGTCTTGGAACTAGATAGGGGTGGTGGTTTCACCACACTGGGACTCTACTAAATACCACTCACTTGTAGACTTTGAAATGGTTCATTTTATATTGTGTGATTTTACGAAAAAGGAAAACCACGCCAACAAACATAAGCCAGGTGTGAATTTCATCTCCCTGCCCTCTGCTCTCCCCTTCCTTGCTTGGTTCCACATCATGATATTGCCTCCCTGGACAAGGAGTGAAATCGCAGACTCAGTTCTCTACTCTGTCACTTATCGGCAGAGTGGCCTTGAGTAGCTTAAGCCTTCCAACCTGCAAGATGAGGAGATTGATTCAGATTTTATCCGAAGTCCCTCCCTGGTCAGTCTTTTGGAATCCAGGGGACAGAAAGGGGGATGAAATTCACCGAGGGGAGGGAAGCACTTTCTGAGTTCTTTTGAACCTCTCTCTTCTCGGCTAGTAGAGTGCAGTGACTTTTAATTTCCTCTGTCCCCAGGCACCAGGGAAACAGTCACACAGATAACAGCCTCGGCTCCTGACCTGGCTGGCACTGCTGGAGCCCCCACCATGCTTCATTGAGCAACGTGAGCCCCTCGGTAATCCTGTTAAGCCTCCGGGGCGGTGAGTCATTTTCCTACCACCCAAACACCTTCCTGTCGTGTCCCAGCAGGGAGAGGCGCTCCAGCCAGAACGTTAAGACTTGACCTGCAGCAACATTCTAAACATAAATTGGAGCTTTTAATTGGGTTGTGACTTGGAAACCCATCATGCCTAAATTAGTGTTTAGAAGAGCTCCAACTGTGCTCGTTTGTTCACTTATTACCCCTTTTCTGGGCCCCTGTGACATCTCAGGCTGGGATTTGAAGGATAATGTGGGCTGGGTTTTGAAGGATAATGTGAGCTTCCGTGTTCCAGGGTGTTCCAAGGGAGTATGATGTTAAAAGTGGTCTGCCTGAGTGGGCAGAAGTGTTTTGTCACTGTCTGTGTTTTGAATTGCCAGTGCAGGATGACAGTAAAAAGAAGGTTAAATTTTAGTTGGTTTAGTTACTGATTTTAAATTCCTACAATTAATACGTTCCCTTATTGCCTAGTCTGAGCCAGATTGCTCTTCCCCCCGCAGCTACCAGGCATACAAGATAGGAAAGGGCATTCAAAACATTGGGAACAGCATGTGCCCAGAGCACAGAAGTATGAAACTTCAGAATATGTTGATGGAATAGCAAGCACCTTGGTATGATAGGACATGGGATATTTGGAAGAGGAGAGCTGGAAAGGAACTGAAAATGAAGCCTCTTTTCTCAGGGGCCCAAGTTACTGTGCTACTGGGCTTTACTCTAGAAGGCAATGGGGAGCCATAGAGGGTTGTAAGGAGGAGCATGATATAACTGACTCTGTTGCTGATGCAGCCCTCTGACAGCTGATAGGTTAGGATGGGGATGAGCATGGTGGAGGGAGAAGGTCTTAGCTCCGACGGCTCTTCCACAGGGAACCACCTAGTCTAGCTGCTCACACCCCACTCCACCCTACCCTGCACAGTTACTCTTTGTTTCAGGCTCTTTCCAGACCTGACATGGTCTGTTGATCTATTTGCTGACTTATTTATTGTTTCTCTGTGCCCAGGAAAATGTGAACTCTGTAAACGCAGGGATTTTTTTCTGGTCTGTTTACTCCACTTTTCCAGCACTTAGCACTGGGCCTGGCACATAATACATGCTCCATAAGTATTTGTTACATGAATAAAACTGTGGAAGGTAGACACAGAGGTCGTTAGTCAAATAAGGATGAAAATACAGTTTTATCTGCCGCTTGGTAATCCCTCATATGCATCTGGTTAACTGCTGGAGAAGGTAGCTTGGAGGTGAGGCCACTGTGGGGCCTCCAATTCCAGCCCTGTAAGTCACAGGTGCTCTGGTCAGTTCACTTGCTTACTCAGCCACAGAGAGAGAAGCTGGACAAGGGAGAGCTGGAGGGCCAGACCCACCCCTACAAGACGCTTGTAGCAAGGAGGCAAGAGGTGAAGAGAGAGAACAGGCCGAAGACAAATCATCTGTGGTTGGGGCCTCGGGCATCCATGGTGGCCCAGGGAGCCTGCCCACAGGAGCACGTGGTCCAGAAGCTGTTAGCCTCCACCAGATTGGCTCCCGCCCCTTCTCCTTGGGCAGGGGGGATGGTGGTGGTAGGAGCTGGAGATGGAGGTGGGGTGTAAGTAAGGGAAACTGAAAAACCTGAACATGTTCAAGCCACACCTTTAAATGGGATCTGGGGTCTGGGAAGAGGAGTGAAAATCTTCCTTATGAAGAAAGTGGTCATGGTTTTCCTTGCAAAAGGAATCGGTCCACAGAAGCAGTCCCAGCCGAGGGGAAAGGCCAATTTCCCCATCTCCTCCTTTCTCCAGAGAACGTTCGTTGTGGATGCTGTGACACCCTGCCTGACACCCCCCCCCCACCGCCCACCGAACCGAGGCACTCATTTCTCTCCCTCACCACTGCTGGGTCGCAGCTGCTCCCCACCAGGAGTTGTCTTAGGTCAAAGGGAGCTGCCGTACTCCAGGTAACACCTCCACCCTGGGGACAGTGCACATTCAGTGTATAGATGATGTGGGTACAAAAGCCCGGCCCCTTGCGTCAATGGAGGACGATTCCGAAGGGCAGTTCTAGAGCCAGGTCTAGACCAGCCTTGCCTGCTGTCCAGTCCTGCGTCCTTCACATTCCCAATAAACTGCTTGCTCACAAAATCTCAGAGTCTGCTTTGCAGGGAACCCTAAGACAATCTGTATCAGACTCTAGCTGGCTCCGTCCCCCACAGTCAGTTGCCACGTTGCCTAGGCGAGAACTAATCTCCCACCAAGTCTTTTATTAGATTTGCTTCCTGTACTTGAAGCTGAGACAAGCCATATACAAATAAATGACATGTGGGTGCACCTAAAAGAACTGGTGGATCATTCCTTTGAAACTACTCAAGACAATGAAGGTTAAAGTGAACGAAGGCAATAAAAACAGTACAGTAATGTTTCTGTAGTAGTTGTCATTTTCCAAATCTGTTTCACATGAAGCATTGGACCCAGTTTATGTGATGCCCCGTTTGCTTGGCCCACCTACCCCCCGGGCCCTCCACATACTCAGGGGAGAGCCCTGCATCTCCTACCCCTGCCACCTTTCTCAGACACCCCCCACCCCTGTCACACCAGGACTGGGCTCTGGCGTGACCTCCAATGCGCTCAGTGCGTGGCAGCCCCAGTGTTGCAGCTCCAGGGCCCAGGACTACCAGATAGGACCACTGGAGCCTGTCTCCTCTTGCTGTGTCTAGATTCAGAGACCGGGTCAGATCTTGGATGGCCAGTGGCTGCCCAGAGGAACAGGGCGATGCCACCTGGAAGTCCAGAAATCTCCTCCATGGGATAAAGTTTGTCAAGAGACCGGTAACTGTTAGACTCTCACCTTTCCTCTGCCCCCTCCCTGCCCCGACAATGACACCTAACAGAGGTTCCATCTGTCCTATGTAAAGACATCACACAAAACAGCCCTGGATGTGTGATCTGGCGATGCTGTGGCCATAATGGTGCTCATCTTTTTGGACTTGTTTCCCCTCCTTTCTGCCTCCCTTCCGTTTTCCCCTCTTGCTACCCTGGGATTACAACCCCCACAAAAAGCATCAGCATGTAAGCTTTGCTTCACATATTTCTTCCGATTTAACCCAGATGAAGACACAGACATTTCCTTATTTGATTGATGTTCACAAGAAGTCATTCCTCGTGGGTAGGAGTTATTACTGCCATTTTTCGGTTGAGTAAACTCGAGTTGAGTGAGCTACCCAAACCGAAGCCACGCAGTAAGTGGCAGATCAGGGCTCAGATGGGGTGATCTTTTCCATCTTCACACAGGGTGCTTTTCGTACACTTGAATGTAAGTTTCCATCGAGAGTTACAAGAACCAGTTAAGCATGTCTTTTCCTCTAAAGATGGGGTCTAGGGGAGGGGTGGGCTGTAGTCACTGGAGAGTAGATCGAGGAGCCCCCAGAGGGGGGCAGATGAGTTGAGATGAGAGGCCCATAGACTCTGGCTGACTTTCACTTCCCACCCATTCAGGATCAAGTGTGCACTGTCAGGACTGATGGAAGTACAGAGAACACTGTGGAGGGGATATTAGTTCCCCAGGGCTCCTGTGACAAATGGCCACAATCTGGGTAACTTAACAGCAGAAATGTACTCTTTCACAGTTTTGGAGGTCAGAGGTCTCAGATCGAGATTCCGTGGGGCCATGCTCCTTCTGCAGGCTCTAGGGGAGACCCTCTCCCTTGCTTCTCGCAGCTCCTGCTGGCTGTCCGTAATCCTTGGTTTGTTGGTCACATCTCTCTGCTTAGTCTTCATGTGACTGTTCTCCTATGTGTGTGCGTGATCTCCCGTGGCCTTTCTGTTTATTAGGACATTTGTGATGGCATTTAGGGCCCACATGGATAATCCAGGGTAAATTCATCTCAATGTGCTGAATTTAATTACATCTACAAAATCTCTTTTTCCAAAAAGGTAACACTTATAAAATCTAGGCATTAGAACCTGTTGTATTTGGGTGGCTATTATTCAACCTACTACCCTCTGTAAGGGGCCGCTTTGCCTAGAGACATTGGAGTGTCCTTAAACAAGCTTATAACCAGTTCTGAGTATTCTTTGACTTTACTCTATTTATCATATCTACTGGTGTGGCGGTGGAGTATTCTGGGTGGTAGAGATGGCAGAAGCCAAGCTTTCCGCGGATTCAGCAGTGAGCTGGAAGCGGCACCAGAGTGAATTTGCCCTGCCCCACCCCCCAACCTTAGGGATGGAAGTTTGCTCAGTTACTGTCTAGATGGGGATGCAGTACCCTTCCTGCTGGGATCATAGAGAATGCTGGGCTGTATTGCCTGTGTTTGAATTCTCAGTTGCCATCAATCACTCTGATCCAATATTTATATTTTGCAGAACTATTTCAAGGTATGTTTTGGAGGGAAGAATCTTAATCACAAATATTTGCAGTACTTAACCTTGTTGTGCTCTGGCCAGTGATGTTGGAGGCGGGTCATGTGTAGCACTGAGGCACCCTACAGACACACCTGGTTGGACAGTTTACCGGCAGTGCTGTATTCTTAGACGTCTTGTAGAGAGGACAGAAGTGGTGAAGGAAGAGAACACGCAGTACCTGACGGAGGGCCACATGCCATGCAGACAGTCTTTGCAAGACCCAGCTTCCTTCTTTTGTTTATTCTTAGGCAGCTGCCTCTTCATTTTCCTCAAGGGCTTCATCTAATTTTACTATGACCTGTTCCTTCAAGTTCCCTACCCAGTTCTCAAGTCCTTGCTTCCAAAAGTCAATATCACTTCCAATTTCTTGAAAATTCAGTCACCTGAATTACTCCTTCCTTCCTCCCCCACTAGCACCTGCAAACCTACCTTCATACCTGTCCTTTCCTCCTACTCTCAGTCTTGGAGCCATTCAAAGTCAGGTCCTATGCTGACATGGATCTTCAGCCTTTCCTACATCCTCCAGGCCCACCTTCCATCAATTAGCCCCACTTTTAATAACAGCTTTATTAAAATATAATTTGCATACTATAAAAGTCCCCCTTTTTACTATTTTAAAAATTGAATTATAGTTAATTTACAATGTTGTGTTAGTTTTAGGCATACATCAAAATGATTCCGTTATACATATATATTCTTTTTCAGATTCTGTTCCATTATTACAAGATACTAAATATTGTTCTCTGTGCTATACAGTAAGTCCTTGTTGTTTATCTATTTTATATATAGTAGTATGTATATAGTAATGCCAAATTCCTAATTTATCCTTCCCCTCAACCTTTCTTCTTTGGTAACCATAAGTTTGTTTTTATGTCTGTGAGTGTATTTCCATTTTTTGTATCATTTTTTTAGACTCCATATAACCTATATCCTATGATGCTTGTCTTTCTCTGTCTGGATTACTTCACTTTATATGATAATCGCTAGGTCCATCCATGTTGCTGCAAATGACATTATTTCATTCTTTTTTATGGCTGAGTAATATTCCATTGTGTATATATGTTTATACATGTATAAAATATATATATATATATATGTATATATATATATATCACATCTTTTTTATGTATTTTTCTGTTGATAGACATTTAGACTGCTTCCATGTCTTGGCTACTGTAGATGGTGCTGCTGTGAACATTGGGGTGCATGTATCTTTTCAAATTAGAATTTTCTCCAGATATGCCAGGAGAGGGATTGCTAGATCATATAGTAACTCTATTTTTAGTTTTTTAAGGGACCTCCATACTATTCTCCATAGTGGCTGCACCAATTTACATTCCCACCAACAGTGTAGGAGGGTTCCCTTTTCTCCACACCCTCTCCAGCATTTATTATTTGTAGACTTTTTGATGATGGCCATTCTGACTGGTGTGAGGTGATACCTCATTGTAGTTTTGATTTGCGTTTCTCTAATAATTAGCAATGTTGAGCATCTTTTCATGTGCCTGTTGGCCATCTGGATATCTTCTTTGGAGAGATGTCTATTTAGGTCTTTGGCCCATTTTTTGATTGGGTTGTTGGTTTTTTGATATTAAACTGTATGAGTTGTTTGTACATTTTGGAAATTAATCCCTTGTCAGTGGCATCATCTGCAAATATTTCCTCCCAGTCTGTAGGTTGTCTTTTTGTTTTAAAATTCCCCTTTTGAAGTATAAAATTCAGCGTTTTCTTGTATACTGATGAAGTTTTGTGTTAATCCCCGCTATCTAATATTCTAATATTTTCTTCATCACAAAAAGATACCCTGTACCCATTAGCAGTCTGTCCTCATTCCCATTCCCATTATTTCTGATCCTCAACTTTATTCCATTGATCTCTATGTCTGTTGTCAGTTCCCACTGTCTTGATTACTGTAGTTTTGTAGTGAGTTTTGAAATCAAGACTTGTGAGTTCTCCAACTTTGCTGTTGTTTAAGATCGTTTGGTTATTTTGACTCTTTTGCATTTCCATATGATTATTAGGATTAACTGCCAATTTCTACAAAAAATACTAGAAGATAATGAAGCAGCATGGGATGTTAGCCTGGGAAAGATTGGCCATCTCTGCCCGGGGGCTCTTCCTCCCCACACTCCTCTGACACTGAGTCCTGAAGTACCGCTGAAATGTGTGTCACTGTGTCCTGAAGGCAATAGGAAAATATACATTAAACAAACAGGAAAAAAAAGGAGGCCCAAAGAAAAACCCACCAACAGCCGTACATGGCAGGTGTACAGACTCCTCCTCATTCTACAGCCCTCCCCCACCCTCCCATCCTGTAACACTGCTGAGGTCGAGGTAGAACAGGAACAAAGAGGGGCTTCCTCAGGGTAGAGAGCACAAAGCTCTTCTTACACTTCTTCACCGCTCCAGGGCTCCCTCTTCCCTAAAGACTCTCATCTCTTCTTCAATAGGAAGGAATCTCGCTCCCTCCTCTGCTTTTACAAGGCACTCTGATATGTCTGAAGTTCTCAGGGCATTTGTTCCCGGGCTGGCTGTGAATCCAAGGGCAGGACTGTGTTATCCATCGCTGTATTCTCCTTGGTGTTCAGGCTCCTTAGGGCAGTGATCTGCAAAATGTGTGTCGCCTGGGGAGATACAAAGAACAATCTTTTGGAGAGTGGAAAGAAAGTATTGGAACCGCATTTATGCTTATTTCTAATCCAAGATAAGAAAGAATTCAAGCTTTATTATTCTTTAACACATAGATCGACAGGAGTATGCACATATAAAACATAAATAAATAATAAATGAGGAATGCTCAAAATTTTTTTTTATGGCTGAGATTTGATTAGGAAATGTTTGGGACCACACCACTAGGTGCTGAATTAATTATTGTTGCATGAAGTAACTCGAAAGTATTTGATGATAAATAGGAAACTTCATTTGCAAAGAAGCAGCTGAGTTATTAAATGTGTCCATTTATTCTCACCAACAAACAAATACAGATATTACTTGGTGTCTTTTATGTATAGGGCAATGTTTTAGGCCCTGTGGGTTGTTTTGTTGTTCAAAGATGAACATAATATGTGTGTAAGTACCTTGAAGAAGTTTTAACTCCACATAATATAATAGCAGAACGTATGTGAGGTTACAGGGGAGTCTGTGGGGAGATAGGCCCCCTCATTGTGTCCTCAAAAATCTTTAAAAATAAAAAAGTTCATACATTGACCCAGCAAGTCTACTTCTAACAATGTATCTAAAGTGTAATTAAGGATTTGTGTAAATATTTAGCTACAAGAATGATCATCACAGCATCATTTCTAACACTGAAAAATCAGAAACAATCCAAATTTCCAACAACATGGGATCGCTTACACAGTAAGTGTTATATCCATTCAATGGAGCGCAGCCCAATTATTAAAATTGATATATAGATGCATATTTAATTACATTGAAAGCTATTTAGAACATTTAAAATTAAAATGTTGGTGGTAGAGCGCCTGCTTAGCATGCACAAGTTCCTGGGTTCAATCCCCAGTACCTCCATCAAAAAAATGAACTAAATAAATAAACATAATTAGCTCCCCCCTGCAAAAAAAAAAAAAAAGAAAAAAAAGAAAGAAAGAAAGAAAAGAAAAAGAAAAACTAAACTAAAATAAAAATGTGTTATACAGTATTACTGAATACAAAATGATTCTATTAATATACATGCATATAGGAAACGATTCAGGTGGAATGTGCTACGATTTTTTTTAGTTTTAGTTTTTAAATCAACATACTGTAAAGTACAGTTGCTTGAGTTTTAACTCTGTATAAATTTGTGTAACCACCACAACAATCAGGACAGACAGTTCCATCACTTGAAAAAAAGAAACCTTGTACTACCCTTTGAAATTAAACCCAAATCCTTGGCAACCACTAATTTTCTGTTGCTAGAGTCTGGCCTTTTCCAGAATGTCATATAAATGGAATCATAACTTAAGAATCATAACTTAAGCACATAACTTAAGAACTGACTTCTTTCACTCAGTACAATGCCTTTGCGATATGGCAGAAACAGTTATTTTCTTTTCATTGTTGATGAACATCAGTTTTTTTCTGTAAGCATGTTTTGCTGGGTCATAAGGTAAGTGTACGTTTTACTTTATAAAAACCTATTAAACTGTGTACGGACGATTTTACCTTTATACTTTTTCACCAGCAAAGTAGAATACCAGTTCCTCTGCATGCCACCACTTGGTAATGTCACGTTTCTTTTCCTTTTTTTTTTTTTTTTCTATTTTAGCCATTCTAATAGATATGTAGTGGTCTCTCATCATGGTTTTCACTTTTATTTCCTAATGGCTAATGATGTCAAATATCTCCTTATGTGTTTATTTGCCATCTGTAAATCGTCTATGATGAAATGTTCATTCAAGTCTCTTCCCCATTTTGAAAAATTGGATTGTGTGTTTTTTTATGGTTGAGGTTTGAGAGTTCTTTACATGCACTAGATACAAGGCCCTTGTCAGATAGGTGATTTGCAACGATATCTCCCAGCCTTTACCTTGTCTTTTCATTCTCTTAGTATTATCTTTCATAGAGAGAAAGTTTTTAATTTTTATGAAGTCTGATCAATTTATCAAGTTTTTTCTTTTACGTATTGTGTTTTTTGTGTCATACTTAAGAGATTCTGTGTCATACCTAATCTTAGGTCATGAAAGTTTTCTCTTAGTTCATTTCTAAAAGTTTTATAGCTTTTTATTTTATATTTATATCTGAGATCCATTTTACAGTTTTTTCTATAACTTGTGAAGATTAGGTTGTAGTGTCTCATGTGTTTGCATATGGTCCCAACATAACTTTTTGATAATAAATTAAATTGCCTTTGTGTCTCTGTAAAATATCAACTGGCCATACATGGGTAAATTTATTTATGGACTCTGTATTCTGTTCCAATGATCTCTGTGTCTATCCTTTGCCAAAACCACACTGATTACTTTATAGTAGGTCTTGAAGTCGGGCAGGGTGAATCCTCCATTTTTCTTCTTCTTTTTCAATTTCGTTTTGGTTATTCTAGTTCCTTTGCCTTTCTATATAAACTTTAGAATCAGCTTCTTTGAATCTACCAAAAAAACTTTAAGGATTGTTATTGGAATTTGATTAGTTCCATAGGTCAGTTCATAAAGAATTGACATCTTAACTGTACTGAGTTTTCTAATCCATGAACGTGCTATATCTCTCCATTTGCACTAAGATTTTAGCAAAGTTTTTGGTCAGATTATGGTTGTTTTCCTTTTTCTTATTTGCTTACTGTGATAGTGTCTTGTTTTCAAAATTTATTGTTATTGTTATTTTTACCTTAGAAATTAAAAATTTAAACATTTAAAGGCCTTTCAGTAGGCAATGGTCATGGCAGATCAGGAGAAGAGTGGAAATAGAGATTACGGGTGTCCATCATGTAGAGTTGGGAGCAGAGCCAGCTGCCAGTGGGGTGAGGGATTCTAGTAGATAGACATGACATCTGGAGAGTATGGTGTGAGGTAGCTCTTGTTCAGACTCAGGGAGTACCAGGCAGAGGTGGAAGTTCTAGCAGAAAGTCTGCCAGTGATGAGGTAATGCCACATACTGATTCAGGGTCTGGGCATTGTAGGGGGTTAATGTCCTAGCTATTGGGATTCAGGAAGGGGAGCAAGGGCTTGGGATAGATGGCAAGCATTCCAGACACTAAAACTGGAGCACACACAGAGGCTGTGAGAGTGGAACAAGGCAGTAATCTAAACATGAACTTGACATGACTATGGAAGGATTGGCCAAGTACACTCAATTCTGAGTCTTTTGGAAATCTAGACTAATACTCCTAATATTCTAGTTGACTAAGTCCTAAATTGATCCTAGGAATGATATAATGTTGAGCCTGCAGGTGGAATTCAAGTAGCCTCAGTTGTGAGAAGAGGAGGAATGTTGGGGTAGAAAGTCAGGTGGAGTATTGCTCATTTGTTCACTTAGTCACCCAATATTTACCACATGAAAGGCATTCTCACTGTCATTGCTACAGTCCACAGTAAAGCTGTCTACTTGTGGAATGAGCAGATAGTATGCCTACACACGCTTGAACACACCCACCCGTTCACACACGCGTGTTGCTCATGCGCATATGCATGGGTTGTTGCACAGAAGGAATGGCAAGCATTGGACAAATGCCAGCTGGGAAACCCACAGTGATACTGAGCCTCGGGCACTGGGAGCCCCATGGATCAGTTCACAAGGTAGCCGCTAACATCAAAGAGCACTGGAATTGTTCCAGAACTGGGACAAAGGTAGCTGTAACCCTGAGGTCTTGTGACACCAGAGAATAAGTGGATGCATTTCCTTGGGACTTAAAAAAATTTGTAGGTGGCATTTAACAGCTGAGCCTAGGGACATAATGAACTGGCCAAAGAAGGGAAGGGGACTTATAAAAATATATTAAATAGTTCTTGATTTAGGTAGCAACATGAATGGGGTTACATTTTTTTCCAACAAGAAAAGGGATTAGCAACTTCTTTTCAGCATCTAAAAGCGAGAAGACAGCCAGTCTCCTGAACTTAAACTTGCTTATTAGAAGCCCTTATCACAAACCATCACTCTCTGTGTATTGATTTCTAGCCAACGATTAACCAGATGTGACCTTAGAGCCTTGATAATAGCTGGAGAACTCACTCAACAGAGAGAAGCCTGCTAATTTATGAACAAAGCAGGTATTTACAGACCCCTTCAACCTCAGGTGAGTACTTTTCCATCCAGGTGGCATAAGAAGTCACAAACACAGAGCTCTGATGGGCCCCTGAACATGAGCTTATGCTTGACCATCTGGAAGGATAAGGCGGTCTAGACCTGACTGGAAATGACTCAATGCCAAAATCCTGAGACCAGCCACCTGCTATGGAGTGTTGAAATTCAATTCCTACATCCTTAAATAATAGTTACTGATAATAATGTCATTCACTTTTGTATATAATACACTTTACAACATTCTTTTACATCCATTATCACGACAGTATTTTTTCTGTATGATTCCATTTATACAAAGTTCAAAGATAAATTCAAGTAAACTATATTGTTCAGAGATGCATGCTTAGGTGGTAAAACTATACAGCAAATTAAGTAATGTTATCATAGTAATGTTAAGAGAGTGGTGACTCTGGACGGCAGAAAGCAGGTGTGACTGGGAAGGGGCCCATGCCAGTTTTCTGGGGTGCTGGCCCTGCTCAATTTTTTCACTTGGGTGGCATTTACACAGGGATTCACTTTGCTGTATAACAAATTCATGTTACAGAACATGTGACTCTCTTGGTGGTCTTTTGGATACATTGATCTTTCATATTCATTAATTAAAAATATTAATCTCCCTACAGTCCCAGTCTGAGAGTCCCATTGCAGGACTAAGAGACTTGTTCAAGGTCACCAACTAATGTCAGAGTTAGAATTTGATCCCAGGTGCTCTGACTCTACATCTAATGCTCTTGGGTGATGAAACTAGTATTCCTTTCCCAGCTTAAAAAATTCCACAAATCTTTTTATTTCAGATGTGACTGAGTTGGGTACCACGGCAAGTGATGGTGTTCTCCACTGGTTTTCAAACTTGCTTTAAAGGATAGAGAATACTTGGCTCTATACTAGTAAGAGACGCCAAAGAAAGGTTCACTTAGTATCGAGAGTTAATCCAGTAGGAAAGATGTGCCTGATTTCCTAGTCATCACAGCATTTTGAACAATTAGAATCTTTTACATGTAAGATTCAATCTCATTATAATATTTTTGTACACTAAATATATTATGTGCTTATTATAAACATTTAGAAAAATTCAAGAGACATAAAGAAGGAAATAAAAAAGACCCACAATCCCAACCTTCAGAGATAAGCATTTTTGATGTATTTAATCTATGTTTGTTTAAAAAGTGTTTGCAAAATTGATATCCTAAAAATACTGTTTTGAACCTTTTTTTATCTTAACAGTATATTACAAACATTTTTAATAATTCTTCTATAACACATTTTTAAGGCCTGCACAATATAACATTGTATAAATGAGTATATCATGTTTTTTAAAAAGCCAATTTCCTTTTGTTGGCGATTTGTTTTTTTCCAATTACTTCTATTGCAAAGAACATCACAATAAGCATCTTTGTAAATGAATCTTTGCACACACCCATTATTATTTCCTTAGAGTAAATTTCTAGACGTGAAAACACTGGGTCTGGGTCAAAGGATATACACACTTTAAAGGCTTTTGATATATTTGCCAAATTGCCTTTCAGAAAGATTGTCTCAAGTTATGCTCCCACAAGGAGTATATATGAAAGTGTTTCCCCAGCCATGCCAACACTAGATATTCTGATTTGAAATGTAAAAAAAAAAAAAAAAAAAAATTGTGTCTACTAATAAAGTTCCATTTTCTCATGTGTTTTTTAGCCCTCATGTTGATTTGACTCTTTTAGTCCTTCAAGAAAAATTACATGTTCTCTCTCCGATCGGAGTCTTGATGGTCAAACATGAATTACAGGACAGAGATACCTTGCCTGTATATACAGATTTAAGATTTTCCACTTAAAACATGATGGGAATCCATTTTTAAGAAAAAGGAGAGTAGGTTTTTGTGTGTGTTAACACTAGAGCTCTCAACTGCATCACTTATTTACCTAGCTCATGCCCCATTAGGCGTTCTAAGCACATTCACGTATTGTTAAAATACCTAATGATCATTCATAGAAATGGGAACTCAAACAAGCCCAGTGGATCAATTTGCCAAATTCAACAAACTCCTTGGCAATGCGCTTACAAGACCCTACGGGGGACAGCAGTCATGAATAGGTTAGACAGCCCATTAGCTTATGAAAAGAGCTGTCGATGCAATTATAATCTATTTGCCTGTGTTTCACTGACGTTTTCTCTGAGCTTATGGGCCATCGAAAGCTATTTCCCACATTCCTACTTAGGCACTCAGCAGAACGATGAGCAGGTTAAATCCCAATGAAACAAATATTGCTGTGATGCAAATTTTTCTACAACTGAAAGAATGTTAGGCCCCAGGTGGAATCCCATGTATTTGAAATATTTTTTTGTATCATAAAATCCTAACACAACAAAATAATTGGGACAGTGCTTTGGCCTACATTCTATCGGGATTTGACTTATTAGAGATAGCTTGATTAACAAGGCTTCTGGAAAGAAATCTCCTTTGATTAAAACAGTCTGGGGGAGAACAGTTTGGGAGAAGTATGGACTTGTTCTTTATTATTCCCGAACTCTAGAGGGTAGAGCTAAGGTCAATGGGTGGAAGTAACAGAGTCTGATTATTTATACATTATCTTAAGGAGTAAATTTCCAACAACCAGAGTTGTGCCAAGAGGGGCTGCCTTGTGCGGTAGGAAATACCCTTTTTCCTGTAAGGGTCCTAGCTCCTGCTGGAGGAATAGGTGGGAATGCTGGAAAGGAGCTTCCTTTATTGTGGGGCCTCAAGCCTGTGCTTTCGGAGGGGGTCACATGGACATTGTTAGGATGGGTTGCTCTACAACAAGAAGAAATGTGAGAAAGTCCAAGCTCGTGGTCTTCAGATGGCTTATTCTTTTTTTTAATAGCATGCTAGTCAAATACAGATTGCAAAGCTGAGCGAGGTCAAAGGTTAGATTATTCTCCCCAAATCTCAAAAACATCTATTTCTCTCCTAAGGAAGCTTCAGTGAGAGCTGAATGGTTCTCCAAGGCAGCGTCCTTTCGATCAGTGACTTAAGGGTCTGATCTGCCTTACTTTTGCACCACCCTATCTCAGTATATGACTTCTAGGGTCTCATGGCAAGCGAAGAGAAAGCATGGTAGGCTTACACACACTTTTCTACCCTACTTATGTCACCTTTGGTCCATTGGTCAAAACTAGTCACATGGTCCCTTCTAGTTGCAAAAGAGAGTGAGAAATACAGTCTTCCCGTGTCCCTAGCAAGAGACAAATGAAATGGGTCTTGTGGAACCTATACATTATTATTTTTTTTTAACCAGGGTGCTCCTGAGTTTTCTTTACTATTATATTCTACCTTGAAGAAAAATTTGTGAACTTTATCCTATCATAGAACAAACTCTAGTGTGACTTATGCTTTACCACATAGACAATTGATTTCATATAGTTTTAGCAGTTGGTTTACTTTCTCCACAGTTGCAAAAAGTATGTCTTGTCTGAGAAACTGGCGGTATGTTTTATCCATGTGCATTCTTACCTTCTCTCCTGATGCTTTATTTATTTGGAGTAGGATTATCAAGAGCCTCTAACATAGTTCTAAAATTTTTCTGACTTTCAGCTCTGGATTCCGTAGTGCTGGGCCTCCTGGACACTGTGTTGAGGAAGAGGAGTGTGTTAGTTTGCTAGGACCATCAAAACAAAGTGCCACAATCCGGGCGGCTTAAACAGTAGTCATCTGTTGTCTCACAGTTTTGGAGGCTAGAGGTCTGAGATCAAGGTGTTCTTTCTGAGGGCTGGGAGGGGGAATCTGCTCCATTCCCCTTTCCTAGCCTCTGGTGATTTGCTGGCAGCTCTTGGTGTTCCTTGGCTTGAAGAAGCATCCTCTTGATTTCTGCCTCCATTGTCACATGGCGTTCTGCCTGTGTGTGTCTCTTAGTGTCCAAATTTCTCCTTTTTATAGGGACACCAATCACTTTGGATTAGGGACCACTCAAATGATCTCATTTAAACTTGACGACCTCTGTAAATACCTTGTCTCCAAATAAGGTCATATTCTGAGGAGAGAGACCTGAGTTTAGACCTACTTTCCTTTTCTGAGCCTCTGTGCTTTAATGCGTAACGGAGGAGGTTGTGCTGGTGAACTTTGAAGTTCTAGCCTGCTCTGAGCCTCTGTTACACAGTTGGTGACACTACAAGCTAGCCAAGCATTATGATAAAAGAACTCATGACTAGAAGGATCTATGTGACTTTCTGGGTCTCTAATTCCCTATTGCAGCACAGCTTAGGTGAGGGGAAAAGACATCACCAACTGTGGCTTCTTATGTCTTTAGGGTCTCACCCTGGCAGGCAGGCTTGAATGCAGTCTCCCTCTCTCTCTCTCTGTGTCGTTCTCATATGCATACAGTTATATGCACACGGCTTTGTTTTTGAATAGGAAATGGAGATATTTCTAATAGAGTTGTTATCCCCCCCTTTTTTTTCCTGGAAAAGATGAAATCATCTATTTATTCTGGACCAGTTACAAGCACTAGAAAG
Source organism: Vicugna pacos (assembly GCF_048564905.1). Taxonomy (NCBI): domain Eukaryota; kingdom Metazoa; phylum Chordata; class Mammalia; order Artiodactyla; family Camelidae; genus Vicugna; species Vicugna pacos. The sequence goes on along the minus strand of NC_132987.1, from coordinate 55,925,912 downwards.
CACAGGAGGAACAGCAAGTTTGATCACAGATACACACACACTGGGGGGCGGGGGGGGGTGGCGCAGAGGAACCTGTTATTGATTGGCCTTGTAAAACCTGCTGCTGAATCGATAGCAATTTCTGGAAATGCCAGACATTTATTTTGTGCGGCTTGAACAGAGGAGATAATAATAAATGTACTTATGAAGCAGGTCTCTTGACACTATTTCCTTGAGCCCCTTATAAGAAAAACATGCATAATGGGTGTGTTAGCTCTACAAGTCATAGTGAAGAGGCTTCTGATTTAAACCCCAGGCTGAGCTGCCCACCCCCTGCCTTGTCTCTGTGCTGAACATCGCATTTGAATAAGTGTCTATTAAGGAAACACAGATGATTCATCCGCATGAAAAGATGGGAGAGGTGTCCTCATCAGCTGTGGAAAGGCAAGCCTGGGCTTGTTCTGATGTTTAGGGGAGAAAAATGAGATGCTGAAACTGCTGGACCCTGCCCTGCCATTCTGAATTTCTAGACCTGCTCTGTCACCCGTGCTTCATGCAGCCCCTCTCGAAGCTCTGTTCATTGTTTCTTTCTAACAAAGAACAACACACCTTATGAGGATGCTCTCTCATCCCTACCCTTCATTCTCAGCTAGTTGCTTATCCCTATTCCTTGTGCAAGGGCATTTGATAACCTTGCCAAGGCCAGTAGGCCTGAGAAAAGACTGGGGTGTTACAGGAATAGGACAGTTGCTCAGTGTGCTTCAGCATAATAAAAATAGCTACTGTTTATTGAGTAGTTAATATGTGCTATGTATTTTACACTCATGACCTCATTTATTTCTCAGAACAACACTTTGAGTTATTATTATTCTTTAAACAATTTGGGGTTTATTTTTGGCAAGAAACTGAAGCTCATCAAGGTTGAATAAGTTACCCAAGATCATGAAGTTGTTACAAAACTGAGTTAGATTTGAACTCAGATCTGATTCTAAATTTGAGATGTTTTCCATTCTCCTTTTTCCTACTAGGTGTGTCACTGGGATTGTAGGAGGTGAAGTTATAACATGAAGAAGGCCTTGGACGTCTAGTGAAGGCATTTCAACATTGTTCCTATGCAACAGTCTTCTTTAAATGTTTGAGAGAATGACAGTAGCAAGGTGAGGCAGTGAGAAAGCATAGAGTGTCCAATTGATTGAGAGTCCAATTTACTGCGACTCATGGAGCCGGAAGGGAAGAGTAAGAGATGGAAGAGATGGGTTAGAGTTAGATAGAGAAGACTTTAAACACCAGGCAGATGCAGTAACTCTAAATACAAAAATTTGACAACTTGGGTGAAACAAACCAATTCTTCAAAAACTACCACAATTTATCCAATATAACATAGAAATTTGAATAGTCCTATAATTACTACAGAAATTGCATTCATAATTTTAAAAACTTTCAAAAACAAAATCTCTAGTCCCAGATGGTTTCACTAAAGAATTATTTCAAACATTTAAAGAAGAGTTAACACCAATTTTACACATCCACTAGAAAATAAAGGGGAGGAAATAATCCTCGATTCATTTTATAAAGATAATATCACCCTGATGCTAAAACTACAGAGTACAAATAAACTACAGAATAACATTCCCTGTGAATATAGAAGCAAAATCTTTTATGTTTCTAGAGATGGAAGAAAAAGATTAGGAAATAAGGAAATAAGGAAATAAGACTAAAAAAAAAAAAAAAAGTCCTACTGCAGGGACATATACCCTGGAAAATGAGGCATAAGCAAAACACCGTGGAAGTTTTGAACTTTGTGAGATGTAGAAGCAAAATCTTTAAAACAACAACAACAGAATAGAACAAAATAGAAAAAATATAAACTAGAATTTCTCAGTTATGGAAAGAATTATGAACCATGACCAAGTAGGGTTCAGAGATGCAAGGCTGGTTCAATATTAAATAAGCAATTAATGTTAACCCACCATATTCATTACCTAAAGAAGGCAAATCAAATGACCATAACAATCAATGAAGAAAAAACATTTGATCATATTTAACACTCATTCATGATTAAAAACTCTCAGAAACCTAGGATTAGAGGAAAATGTCCTCAACTTGATAAGGAATATCTATAAAAACCCAACAGCTACTATTATTAATGGTAAAAGACTGGCTACTTTCCCCCTTAGAACAGGAATGAGGCAAGGGTGTTCACTCTCACCTCTCATTCATAATGTTGGACGTTCTATCCAGTGCAATAAGTGAAAAAAAGGAAATAAAAGGAATAAAGATCAGCAAGAAAAAAATAAAATTGCCCCTATTTGTAGATGATATAATTATCTACATAGAAAATTAGGAGGAACCTAAAAGAAACAAACAAACAAACAAAAACAAAACTCTTAGAACTAATAAGTGAGCTCAGCAAAGCTGCAGGATACAAAATAAACACAAAAATCAATTGTATTTCTGTATACTAGCAATGGACTTTGAAATTGAAGATACAATACCACTTTACCATTGTTCAGAAAATGAAATACTTCGATGTAAATGTAACAAAATATGTCAGGACTTGTACACCAAAACTATAAACTGTTGACGAAAGAAATGAAAGGAAATTTAAACAAATAGAGAGACATTCATTAATTGGAAGACCCAACATAGTTGTATTAGCTTCCTATTTCTGCTGTAACAACTTAAGGAGAAACTTAGTGGCTTAAAATGATGTAAATTTATTTTCTTAAACAGCTATGGATTTCTGAAGTCTGATATTGGGTCTTATGGGGCTAAAATCAAAGTGGTTAGAGCTGATTCCTTCTGGAGGCCCTGAGGGGAGAATCTGCTTTCTTGCCTTTCCAGCTTCTAGAAACTGCATTCCTTGGTGTATGACTTCTCCCTCTATCTTCAAAGCATGGTACCTTCTAATCTCTTTCTCGCCTCTGCTTGCATTGTTATATTTCTCTTCCTCTGACTCTAACCTTTCTACCTCCCTTGTACCAAGACCTTGTGATTATACTGACCCTGCCTAGAGACTCCACAATAATCTTCCCATCTCCAGGTCCTTAACTTATCACATCAGCAAAATCTCTTTTCTCATAAAAAGGAACATATTCATAGTTTCCAAGGGTTAGGAAGCAGAATCTCTGAGGGGCCATTATTCTGTCTACCACACTAGTAAAGATATTAATTTACCTCAGACTGATACATAGATTTATCAGAGTTCCTTTCAAAACTCACAGCATGACTTTTGGTAGGTATTGATGAAATTATTCTGAAATTTATATGGAAAGGCAAAGGAACTCAAATAGCTAAAACAATTTTATAAAAGAATGAAGTGGAAGAAATGTGTTCACTTGATTTCAAGACATACAATACAGCTACAGTAAGCAAGACTGTGTGGTATTTACAGAGAGACAGACACACAGATCAACAGAACAGAACAGAGGGCCCAGAAATAGACTCACACAAATACAGTCAACTGATCTTTGACAAAGGGGCAAAAGCAGTTCAATGATAGAAAGATAGGCTTTTCCACAAATGGTACTGGAGTAATTGGACATTTGGAGGCAAAAACAAACACGGAAACTAACAAAGGAACAAATCTCAACCTAAGCCTCATACCTTATATGAAAATTAGCTCAAATAGATCATGGGCTTAAATGCAAAATATGAGGCTATAAAACTTTGAGGAAGAAAAAAAAACATAGGAGTAAATCTTCAGGAAGTAGGCAGAGAGTTCTTTGACTTAATATCAAAAGCATAAGCCATAAAAGAAAAATTGATAAATAAGACTTCATCGTAATTGAAATATTTTTCTCTGCAAAAAGCCCTGTTAATAGGGTTAAAAGACAAGCTACCTACTGGGAAGAAAATATTTGCAAATCAGATCTCTGTTGAAGAACTAATACCTAGAATGTATATAGACTTCTCAAAACTCAACAGGTAAAAAACAACCTAATTTGAAATCAACAAAAGACATGAAGAGACATTTCCTCAAAGAATATGTACAGGTGGCAAATGAACACATAGATAATTCAACGTCATTGAAGATAAGGGAAATGCAAATTAAAAACATATGAGATATCACTGTATACCTATCTGAGCACCTAAAATAACAAAAAATAGCAACAACACCCAGTGTGAGCAAGTATGCAGAGAAACTTTTCTCCCTCATACATTGCTGGTGGGAATGTAAAATATCACCTCCCTGGAGAAGAGTTTGGCTGTGTCTTAAAAAAACAAGTAAACATCCAACATCATACATCTCAACAATCACACTCCTGAACATGTACCTCAGAGAGATGATTTATGCTCACACAAAATCCTGTATCTGAGTGTTTACAGCAAACATTCATAACTGCTGTAAATTGGAAACATCTCAAATGTATTTCATTGAGAGAATAAACTATGGTACATTCATACATGGAATACTACTCAGTAATGAAAAGGAACTAACTCGATGCACACACAACGTGGTTGAATTCCCTGATAGGAAAGAGCGAATTCCAAAAGGTTACATACGGTGTCTCTCCACTCCTAATTGACAAGATTTTCGAAATGGAGAACAGAATGGAGGTTAGCAGGGATCAAGGTGGGGGTGGGAATGAGAAGGAATTGGGTTTGTCTATAAATAGACAACATGAGAGATCCTTGTGGTGATGAAAATATTCTCCATCTTGACTTACTGACATCAGTATATTGATTATGATATTGTACTATAGTTTTGCAAGATGTGAGCATCGAGGGCAAAGGGCACACAGGCTCTCTCCGTATTATTTCTTACAACTACATGGGAATCTGTAAGTACCTAAACATAAAAAGTTTAATTAAAAAAAAGTGGTTCAGAGGAGACCCAAAATAAGATGGTAGTGGTGGTGAGGGGGTTGTTTCGATGGGGAGAGTATAGACTGGGGTTGTTCATATGTCTCTGGAGTGATAGCCTCTCTCATTTGCTCACTTACTTGATAAAGAACGGTGAGAGACTTCTCCACCTAGTGTCCACTGTGGACGTGGAGTATTATCCTGTTCTAATCTATTTCAGTGGCTTCTGGAGGCAAATCAAAGAGACATGCATCAAAGGCTTTGAAGGGCCCAGCTGGCCTCACATTGGTCCCTGTGTCCAAGTTTGGGGATGCCACGCAGAGAAATTATCTACAACTCTCCAAGCCACTGAGTAGGTCCCAGTGGAGGCAGTTCAGGCATGAATTAAATATGAGCTTGCCTGTTAAGCCCATAGGATTAATAATGAGAAAGAACAAAAAGTGAGGGGAGGGAACGTTGGCTTCTAGAGTGATTGGGAGGCCCTTCTCTCCCCTCTCCTTCACACCCGTGTCCGTGCCCACACACATACTCCACCCTCAAGGACGAGTCAGGGTCAAAAGCAAGGGTACTGTGGACTCCTGAGTTAGGGAGGGGGCTTCTGTAGAGCGGAGCTTGGGGGTTCTATCCCTGCTGCCCTGGGGCAGGGCTGGGGTGGAGGGTTGGGGGTGCGGAGGTTGAGAGGGTTGTACTGCTCCCAGCCTGCAGCCTGAGCACGAGGAAGCTGATGAATCCCAGCGGCCCAGCTCCACAGGGACTAACTGGGGTCTGGGGCCTGGGCCCAGGGTCAGAAGTTGCTCCTCTACCTGACTTTGCTGTTGCACAGCGCCCTCATAAGAGGCCATGGCAGCTGGTTTGGATTCTGGATCAAGGTTCCAGATGTGAGAGAGAGAGAGAGGGAGAGAGAAAAGAGAAGAGAAGAGAACAGAACAGAACAGAACAGAAGAGAATATGGTCACTTCTCCCCTTTTTCTTTCCTTAGGCCTCTCGCTTTTTCTTTCCCTCTCTCATCCTTACCTAACTTTCATCTCCTTGACAGGCTTTTGTTATTGTTCTTATTGTTTTATTCTGCATTTTACTCCTTCATTTAGTTTTATGTTAGTTTTGTCATTTTGGGTGGTTGGTTTGGTTTCAGTTTTGAGTAAATGACCGCAGGTTCTCCAAGTCAATGCCAAGTCTTTCTAATGGCCCCCACGATGTATTCCGAGTCTCCACTCCCCACTTCTTCCCCCTCCCCCTTGACGTTCCAGTCCAGCTGCCCCGACCCCTTGCCGGTCCTCACGCCTGCCAGGGAGGTACTGCCTCAAAGTGCCGGCCCCTGCTGCTCTTTCCACTGCCCCGTCTGCCCCAGCTCCGTGTTTCCCCACGGTTTACTTGTTCACCTCCTCAGGTCTTGGTTTCAGCATCACATTTCAAGGAGATGATCATTGGACAATCTGTAACATTGTTTCACAACCCCCCAACACTTCTCACACTCTACTTCCTTTATTTTTCAAAGCAGGTTTAACTCTCTAACATACTCTGTATTTTACTTTTGTCTCAGTCGCTGTCTGAGTTCCTCAATTAGAATGAAAGCTTTAGAAAGGCAGAGCTTTTGTCTGTTTTGGTCACTACTGAGTGGGCCAAGGACAGAGCGAGGCGTAGAGTGGGCAGTCAATAAAAATGTGATCAATGAATGACTGGCATGAGTCGGTAAATGAAACTCTTCCTGGTGCTAGGAAGACATATGTATATTTAATATACAGTTTAAATTAAATATATCAGTAATTGATGTAATGCTTTAAAATGTTTTAAACAAATACAGTTTATTTATTTATTAAAAGTTGGTGACCTTGAAAAGAACCTTGAACTGGAGTTCAAAGAGTTGTTTTCAGCGTGGCGTCTTTAAAATAGATCTGAAGGAGAAGCAGCATTTCATCTCCCTGCCTCGGCATCTGCCCTCGTGAAATAGGTACAATATTCTCTTTGTACCTTGCAGGATTATCGTGAGAATCAAATAAAACATTGGACAAGGATGTGTAAAGACTGAAAGGCAAATCACACATACACTCAAACCTCTGCAGGGATAAAACACGGTGATATGAATGTTTAGTTCTCATGTAATGAAAAAATTCCAAATGTGATCTTCCTTATCCTCACGGTGATAGAAACACGTAATATGACAAGAGAGCCGAGCAGTCTGTAGGACTTAATCTTCACGCGATAGCGTGAGGCTGTCCGAGGAACTTATCTAATGAAACCTGAGTGTTATTTGGGAGCTTATCAGGAGTGTCTCATGAGGGGAAAGGAGGGCAGAGCCCAGCTGTGTCATGGAATATTCCTTCCTTTCTTCCATTGCCCCGAGCCCTGTACTGTTGCATTTCTTGCTGTGTATTATTGACAGAGGAAATGCTGATTCATGGGTCTGAGTTACAGGAAACCTTGTTTCCTGGTGAAGAAACAAGCCTGGTGGTGCTGCCAGCATCCTCCTCTGCCAGTTTCTGCCACATGCCCTTCTCCCAGGCCTGCACCAGACTCGCTGACAAGGGTAGAGCCAACTTGTGCTTAACCAGTGAAGTCACTTTCCCTCGGGACTGAATTTAGCACCCTGTCTCTCTAGACGCTCCGGCTCTGACCCCACCATACCTTTCCAGCTCGTCTCCCTCCACTCCCTTCTCGCACCCCGGGCTGCAGCCACACATGACTACCCCCAGTCCTCTGTGAACACCTTGTATTTTCCAGTCTCTGTGCTTTGGCTCATGATGTGTCCTGCCTGGAATGGCCCCCGACCCAGTGTCGGCTCATTGAAATCCTACCCATGCTTCAATTCTGCTCAGCTGCTCCCTGCTACGTGAAGCCTGCTAGGTTTCCTTCTCTTTGCTTTTATTCTTTTTTTAAAAAGTCCATTAAAAAAGTTTTTTTTTTAAATTGAAGTATACTCAGTTTACAGTGTTGTGTTAGTTTCTGGTGTACGACATAGTGATCTAGTTTTATATACACACACACACACACACATATATGTATTCGCTTTCACATTCTTTTTCATTATAGGTCATTACAAAGTATTGAATATAGTTCCCTGTGCTCTACTGAGGACCTTATCGTTTACTTTATAGATAGTAATTAGTATCTACAAATCCCTAACTCCCAATTTATCCCTCCCTACTCCCTTTCCCCCCTGGTAACCACAAGTTTGTTTTCTGTCTGTGTCTGTTTCTGTTTTGTAAATAAGTTCATTTGGAGTTATTTTCAAATATGCACGTAAGCGGACAGAGCTGATGAAATTCTGCGTACCCAGCTTCAAAATTACCTGATTTCTTTTAAAGAGCACTTGATCCCTCCTTCTTTGATCTCTTCTAGTAGCTCTTCCGCTCTGTGCTTAAGCCATATTTGCTGAATTGAATGAGATGAAGCTGTATCAGTGGATTTCGAATGCTCTCTTTCCCACCTGCCACAAAGGGGAAACCGAGGCCCAGAGAAGTGAGGTGAGTCATCCAATGTCATAAGACAGAGTGTGGGAAGCTGAGACTGGCTTCTTCAGAAGGACCTCATCGTCTCATTGGAAGACATGGATAATATACTCATAACAAGTATATGTTATTGGATCTCAAGCACCATGGGAGTTCAGGTTAAATGATTAGTGTTGTGTTGAATGAATACATTAATCTTCCATCCAACTGATTCATAAGATGACCTCTTTAGCTTTGCCCTGGCAGCCCCCTGGTCCTCTCCATACTATCAGCTGATGTCAGCGTGCTGAAAGCATTGGAGATGTCTGACTTATACAGAGAGAGAAGTCATCTAATGATACAGAATGCTAAGGGCTAGTGAAAAGGTTCAACTGATAAATATTTTTAAATAGATTCTGTGTTATTACTCTCTGGGTTAGAGAGTAGGTAGTCTGTATCTGGAGAAACTAAGTGAGCCTAAATTAATTCGGATTAGGAAGTAGGAAGAGGATTCAGGGAATCTTAAGTTTTGTGGTTTGAGTACTTTGCACATTCGGGAATTTGGGAGGAAGACCTGAAGAGAAAGTGCGGAAAGATAGGGCAAGAACTAAAAAGCCAGGAGGGGATTAACGACAATTTTTCATCTTGATCCAGATGGAGCTCAAACCTAGATTTTGGAAGGACGGTGAGAGGTCATCTGGGTGTGTCTAGTCTGAGGCACCCTGACTTCACGATGTCAAGATAGGAGGCAGGATCTGGTCCTCAGCCAAGAAGCTGTTGCCAGTGGGGCAGAAAATAGGAAGTGTGTGTGGGTTCTCCTCATAAAGTGGAGCTAAAACACAATTTGAGATCCTTTCCTTGAAAAAAATGTCTTCAGGATCAGATTCTTTCTAAAGGCTGTGTCTACTCAGTGCATTAGCCCTGCCCTTCCTTGGCAGGGCAGGTGGGTGCGGGGAAGAGAGGTGTGCGGGGCTTGTACCAGGCATCCACCAGGCACTCCATCTGCACTGTCTTATTGGCCCATCAAGATGGCGGCAGTCGCACCATTACCCAGGCCCCAGGGAGGTCCTGAGGGTCACCTGAGTAATGGACAGAAAGTGACGTGTACGCTGCGAAGTCCCTCATGCAGGTCACGGCATCTGCCATTACTAGACATGCAGGAGTAGTAATCTGATGACAGGGGTGTGGCGCTGAGGCAGGAGAGGTGGCTATGGAGACAAAGAAGAGTCGTTAGAATCGTGGGCTCACAGTTCACACTTCAGTGTGGGCCTGAGACCAGATGGGGAGAATGTAGGAGAATGTCTGTCCCTTCCCTACATTTGTCTCTCTCTGTTGGTGTCCCCGGGAAGCTTATCATTAAAAGTATCAGAGTGAATCTGTGGCCTATGTTGCTGTTTTAGAGACAGCAAGTCGAGGGGAGAGTGCTCGGGAGAAAGAGGGGAAGGGAGCAATGCTTTGCATTCTGTAGGTGGTCTGGCATTGTGAAGATAGGAGAATGGATAGAATTTATGGATCCTATAGGGAGGAAAGAGGATTTAAGGTTTAATGGACAGAAGGATGGGGTGTACTCCCATCTGGGCTATGGGAATTCTTTCAAGTACAAGCAGGAACAAAATAATTGCTTAAAGGAGACTCAGAATAGGCACCAAAGATAGATGGGATTCCACTATAGCAGATGATGGTTCGCTCTTAAAAATCCATGAGAATACATTTCCTCATAAAGAAAAATAGCCCCCCCCACCCCACACATGCTCACACACCTGTTTCATTTGCTTAATGAGCCTTTCTTCCAGGGGATATAGTGGCAAGTGAACCCAGCACTAAGTAATTGTTACAAACTTCAAATGTGGTCCTAGGCACAGCCAATCTGGCTTGAACTCCACCCAGGGGCAGGGTACTTGCTCAGGCCTCTGATACATACAAACTGGAATGGAATTGGAGCTCTCAGAATGCTTACACCTTAGCAAACTGATGTGGTTTGGAGCCTTCACAGAAAAGAAGAGGTAGGACTTCCTTTTGACACCTGTGAACAATTCCTCTCCTCCCATATCTTCTTTGCTAAGAGACAACAGTGTTTCCAAGCCAGACATGTTCATAGAGTGCTGTGAAGAGCGTGGTTACGTAAGGCCTGGAAGATTTCCGTCACCAAACTCAGGTGAAGGCCTCGGCCCCTGGGGTCTGCATCACCTGGAGGGAGCCCGGTAGGAAGAGAACGCTTTGGCTATGCTGAGCTGATCTCATTAGTGGTGGGGTTAATCCTGAGGTTAATGTATATTCGTTAGACTTTTTTGTTTCCTGGTATCATGTTTCCATTCCTAGGCTGAGAGCTGTTCTGTAGACTTTGGCATGAATTTAGCTGCGTTCTCACTGAAACTCAAGGCCAGTGTGTTTATATAGGAAAATTTCTGAGGTCTTCCTGTAAAAAGGACTACACTTGAGTGCTTAGGTCAGATGGGCAGGCCCAGGGAAGGTAGGTAAAGAATGGAGGTCCCACCAGTGTGTCTGAGCTGAGGATCTCCTGGAGAAGCAGCCCGACTATAGTGTTTGCTGATTTTAGCAGTGTAGATGGTCCCCCCCATGGCTGACCTCAAGCTACTACCATGATGATCACTGACCACGGTGTTGGGAAGAGATGTTAAGAATCAGCTTTGAGAGCTGGTAGGGGCCACCCCAGGACACCACCAGCCGATAGTCAGAAGAGACACAACGGAACTCTCTTAGAGGAGCAGGAGGAGTTGGGATCTGGAGTCCAGAGGAGGCAGGTAGGTAGGTGTGGGTGTGGACAGGGCCAGTAGCACATGAGGACAGGCAGGTGACAGGAGGCGGTCATCACCAAGCCAGCCGTAATAGATGGTCATCCAAAGGAAAACAGCTACTCTTCACTGAGCAATGTTGTGTGTCAAACTCTCTGTGTTGTCACTAATTCTCACAGCATCTCTGCCAGGGTATTTTTATTCCTATTTTACAGATGAGGAAATTGGGGCCCAGAGAGATAAAATGGCTGGTCACATGGGAAGTGATGGAGTGAGACTTCAGATCTGGAGTCTGTTTCCACTATGGCGTCAGACCAGGGGAGGCTGGGAGCAAGGTCTGTTTCTAAATGTGTCAGACAAGATAGGTGGCTGCTGGTGGCTGATGGATTCCTGGGAGGGCTGACAGTTCTGGTGGAACCAGGGTACCAGTGAATTATGAAATCAGGGATTCCGTTTCAGGGCTAAGATGAGTGATTGGATCTAGGGTGCAAGGTCTGAGAGGGATGGACTCGATGCTAGGTCATAGTAAAGGCCGTTGGTCCTGGAGTGGGGCTGAAAATGACTAAGTTGGGAACTCCGAGTGCCATCTGATCGGTGTATCAATCACTAAGTCCTTTTTGTGGCCACTGGGACTTCTGAGGAAGGGCCCTCTGTAGGGTGACTATGACTACCTGTGTTTTATATCACTGCGGGCTTTACTGTACTTCAAAACTCTAATACAGTCTATGGAAGCTAATTTGAAAATGAAGTTGTGTATTTAATTCATAAATTACTTGTGACCCTACATGATCCAAAGACAGAGTGGAGGCTGTTGTACAGCTGTGCGCCGTGTAAGGCACGGAGGTTGAGGGAGGAGCTGTGTGGTCCCTGTGGGGGTGTATTTCCCGATGAGCGAGGTATTGGAGAGGGTTGCAACAAAGTGTCTCGAAATTGGAGAGAAATGAAAGCTGGAGGATGCGATCCAGAAGGAGAGAAGGAAAACATAAGACCACCCTCCAGGGCCTCCAGGGACTCCGTGTGAGGCTGGTTGAAAGGGAAGCCTGGGTGGGAATAAGTCACTGAGAAATCAGATTTTACTTCACTGGTATTTCTCATCTGTAGGTAGTTTACACTCTGAAGTTTCTTTGCTGAGTGGGAGGGTTTAGTAGTATCTCTTAACTCTCAGGATTTGTGTGTGCTGAATTGTGGTGGCCCAAGGTGGGAAATTAGGATATTATTGAAAGAAAAACCAGTCGGTGGGTTTTGGCGGTGGGTGCTGTGATGCGGATGTCCTGGCTATGAGGGTCTAACCTCCCTCTTCACTCTTGGGTACTAGTAGCCAAAGGCCCTGCCATTCCAAGGGAGCTTCCAATTGCTCAGCCACCCTAGGAGGTAGGTTCTGTTACTATCGTCATCTTAAGTCAGAGAGAGGAAAAGTCACCCTGATAATCAGTGTCAGGGGAAGATTTGAACCTCAAACAGTCTTCAGAGCCGGAAGCTATATTCTTAGGGCAAACCATATCGAATGGTCTTTCTTTGAGCTCTTTTAGACTGAATATTCATAATTCCATATCGCACTGTTTTGACCCTCTGGGACTGAGAGTGTCCTAGAGGTGAGTGGGTCTTGCTGTCCCGCGGAGCAGACCCAGTGATCAGCTCAGCCGCGGCGTGGAGTCTTGCCTCTTGTCACAGGTGATGCCAGCAGCAGGAAGAGAGGTTTTTCAGAAGCAGAGGTGATAACCGTGTGAGGCTTTCAAGCCTGCAGACATGACTTGAATGGCTTCCTCTCAGGTAATGGACACAATATGGAGACTCAGAAAGACTCACACGGTGAGCTACTTGAGAGAACCAGCGTGGTTCCCAGCACATAGGGTTGAATAAATGGTGAACAAAGAAATCGTGTAAGATTTCGTACGGACATGATGTGATACTATGGCTCTCGCCCGGGTGAGTATGTACTTCTGTGCATTCACCACTCACCAACTCGACCTCCTGGCAGGCGGCTGAGATTTTACACCGAGCAAACTTTGGCAGAGCAAACAAATGATGCTGAGGTGGGAGAGTCAGCGTTTATCTGGCTGAGCCAGGTGACTTCAGGAGCACTGCCTCCCCTTCCCACGGCTTCTGCCAAGTGGGCAGGTTTAGTCTTTCCAGCTTTCTTTCTAGATGGTTGGGAGGATCTAAACAACTTAGAGAAAGTAAGTCTTTGTGAGTTTAGAAAGAAAAAGAATTTTTTTCTGAAGTAGGAAACAAAAGGCTAATCTTATCAGTAAAAGAGAGAAACCGTATGGCAGCTAGCTTGGGAGTGTGGACAGGCTCACTGTCAGTGGGGCAGCGGACGTGTCAAAGGGGAGAGTGAGAAAGCACTCCTGACTCTTTGCCCAAACCTGACCCAGGGCCTGAACGTCCACGGAGGCCACATCCCGGTGCCGCTGACTCAACGCCATCACCTGCTGCAGAGAGCGACTCATTCCAGTGCCCACCAGCACAACTGCGGGCTTCCTGCCCCTGCCTGCCCCCGGGCCTCTCTTAGCCTCATTCCTCCCGGCCTCCTCCCAGTCCCCCTTTTCAGAACAACTGTGCCTAATCCCCTCTCCCCTTCCTTCCCCCTTCCCCAACACTCCCACCTGCCCCTTCTGATTCGGTGCCAGCAGCTGGTCCGTGAGCAGTGCCAACTCAAACAGATGTGTGTGGGATTGGCCGGCACGTGTCACCAGGCTCCCTGTCCAGCCCCGTCCCCAACCAGGGCTCTCTGTCAACTGCTCCAAGGCTGGGCGCCCTCTTTCAGATGCCACTGCCTTCTGACCCTCCTGGTCTTTCTTCTCCTCTTGTAATTCTCTTAGAGCTGCACCCCTCCCCTTCCCTCCCCTTCTTTTTCACTTGTCCTTTATTCCATTTTTTAAATTTTTAAAAGGTTCTTCCTCATTAATCGAACTCATGAGCCTTTTAAGGATTACATGAAAAAAACAAAAAAAGGCAAGACACCATCTTTTAAAATAGGTTTTAAAGTTCAGATTCTCTTAAATTCATAAAAGGCATTACAGCAGGCCAGAACCCAGCTAGAAGCTGAATAACAGCTGGTCTTCACCGCAGGCCGCCCCAGCCCAGGATCTTGAAGATGTCACTTCCTTCCTTCCTTTCTTAGTCAGTGGCATGCAAAATTCATGGTAATTCTCAGAAGTAGGTACCCTTGCAAGCAAACGTCTTTGATTTTTCTGTACAATTGGCTAATTCTACTCACTCCCACCCACCTACCTGTCTATGTGGGGATGACTTGAGAACAGCAGCAATTAACCAAGAGAGTCCTGGGACAGATCAAAGCTCACTGGGGCACTGAAGTCTTGCTGAATAGAAGATTAGCAGGTCTAGCATAATGCTATGAAGCTTGCTCAGGGTTTTAAAGTATATACAGACTTTTTTCTTAAAAACAGAAGAAGTGAAACAGCATACACTCGAGCTGAGAAACAGTCCCAACAGAAATGATAAACAACAACCACCACCAAATAGTTTAAGACGTCAGACAGATTTTTCCAAAATAATGGTCTTAAAGGTTGAAAATGGTTGGTGCCTACCTCGATGTCTCGAAATTCCACAGACGGGCATGTCTTTTGCATTTGTCAAATGAATAGAAAATACAAGACTACTGAATTAGGCCTTGCCTAGTTTTCTGTATCCTGCTTACGAGAGCTTTAGCATTTAGGAAATATTAAATTATAATAATATGTTTCCCATTTTGCCCTGACTTCCAGGAAGCTGAATTGAATGTGATACTTAATTTAACAATTATATTAGCCTTTGCCATTTCTTTTTACTTTCACCTGAATTTCTAGTTCTAGCTTTTTAAACCCCAGTGTATATTATCTTTAATGTTATGAATTGTCCAAAATTCTTTGCAGAAAAAGGATGGTATATTAAGTGTAGGGAATTCCATAAAAAAAGAGATTTCTAATAATGGTGAGGATAATGATTCATGACACTTCACTTTCTGCCTTTAATTAGTTATTTATGTACTTGTTGTAAAGTCCTCATTAGACTTCAGATTCCCTGAAGGCAGAACCACGGTGTCCCCGCATCTCCCCTGGGGTCAGTGTGTAGTAAGATCCTGTTGGATAAATACAGCCTGAAGATTAATTTTAGAGGAAATAGAATGGAGTTTTCTTCCCTTTTCCTTTCCTCCCCGCCCCCCCCCCCTTTTTTCCTTTCTTTGGAGAAGGCTCTATTGACGCGATCTTTGCACGCAGACAGCTCGGAGCTGATGTATGGGCTGCTTCTGCGGTGCTGGGTGAGAAGTTATTTTCTCCTCTTTCCCCTTTGAAGCACATCGTAAATTTTTTTTTCTTTCTCTGTATTGTTCTCTCCCTCTTCCTGTATTATACTCAGTAATGTTCTCCTACATAAATAATAACCACTTACATTTACATAAGCACCGGCACATTTCTTCCAAAAGGGATTTGAGATGGCAGTCTTAGAAGGTTTTTAGGTTTTACAACGCACTCTCAGATGCCGCCGCTGCTCTTAGCAGCTGATATTTATCGCACACGTGCCATGTGCCAGGCACCAGGCCAGGGCCTTTTGGGACACTACCTCTGTTAGTCCTTACAGTAATCCTATGGAGAAGTTACTGATAAAACCCCCACTTTCAATATGAGGAAACTGTGAGGCTCTGGAACTTGTCCAAGGTGGCACAGACAGGAGGGGGCAGGACTGGGATGTGAACCCTCACCTCCAACTACAGGACCCAGGCTCCTAGCCTCTGAATACATGTGATCCCTTCCGGTCATTATTTCAACCTAGTGAAACTGACAAAGCCAGGGGTGATTCACTCTGTCCTTCAGAGGAGCAGAAAGAGGAACAATGTTTATTGAGTGTTGATCATATCTGGGGCTTATATTTAACTCCCGGTGTTTCATTTGGTCCCTCCAGTCATCCTACAAGGTAGACATTGATTTCTGCTTCACAAATGAGGGGACAGAAGCTCCGAGTGTTTAGTTAACTTTCATTGGCATTCAGCTGAAGAGGCAGGCTTGGATCCTGGTCCCTTTGGCTCTAAAGTCCATATTTTTTTCCCGCTGTACACGTGGTGATAGCAGCCCACGTTCACATGGTGGTTTACAAAAGGGGAAAAAAGAAAAAAAAATCACCAATTTTGGTCAAACTAGCGTTCTTTAAACTGCCCTTTCCAAGTTCTGGTGTCCTGCTGGGGTCAAAAAGTGCAGTGTCAGTCTGGTGAGGAGAGACTTTCCCCATGTGACCTTGAGGGGGAGGGAACATCTTATTATGACTTGACAAGGGGAATGCAATTGAATTTCCATCTCATTCAGAGCTGAGAGAGAATAGCTTTGGGAACGAGGCTAGTTTGAAACAAGGGCTCCTGAAGCTAATTAAAAGCGAGGCTGGAGCTGTGCTTTTCTTTCCTTAAGAATGTTCGACCTCATTAAATAGGAAAAAGCAAGTGGAATTTTCTGATTTTTTTTTTTTCAGGTTCTGCAGGGGGTGGGGACTCTGAGCCTGTGAGACAGATTTCTAAGGCTTTCAGCCTGCACGGGTGTCGGCATGGTCATCACTGTTGTGATGAGGACTCACCCTTCTCAAATGCTCATCACCCTGAAGGACCGCAGCTTGGCACAGCAGACACAGAAGGACATCCGCTCCCTACTTCTGGCTCCCGGGCCTCTGCAGTCCCTCCCTTCGCAGTCACAGCGGGTCGAGGAAGGGTCTGTGGGCTCAACATGGTGGAGCAAGTGGTTGGTCTTTGTGAAGGCCTCCCTTGGGCTCTTGCACAGACATCCGGGGCTACCAGACACCCACAGGCATAAAGTTCCAATCAGAATGAACAAAAAACCTTCACAGACTTTCCAAAGTGGCTTCTGGATGGAATAGAAGGCCCTGGTGCGTGGTTCTAATGTTTGGACTTAGAGCTCACAGCGGCCAGCAGCAAGTCAGGGCTGTGTGCTCCAGCCACATAGATGCCCAGGATGGCAAAGATGAAATATCAGGCTGGCAGAGGCTGAGACAGAAATCTTTAGGTTTTGATTTTAAAACCTCCATTTATGGGGCACCTACTGGGTGCCAGACATGGTGCTATTATTATATCTAATCTTTCCCACCACCCTACAAATTAGGTGTCATTACCATCATTTTAGAGATGAGGAAGCGGAGGTGGCAGCTACGAACTTCCTCTTCGTGGTTCTTGGTCATTCCTAAGTTCCAACAGTACAATCAGAAAACCCCTAGTTTTACAAGGTGTCAGACTGGAAAGGGTATTAGAGGGCATGCCTACTGTCTGAGGATACTGGTGAAAAAGATCTAAGCCAGAAACGTCAATTAATTTGCTCAAAGACACACAGCAGAGCTGTCTCCTCCACCCAAGCCTCTGGGCTTGCAATGTGGACCTGTCTATTCTCCTCCGTGCGACAGAAGGGCAACACAGAGATGTCATTGCCATCAGGGAAGAGGGGAACAAATGTTGAGGGAGGGAACACTGTCTCTAAGCAGTGATCGCCACAGACAGGGCCATTTTCAAAGGGCTTCTTGCTTGACCTGCTCAACATTCCTTAAAAAGAAGGGAAGGGGAAACTTTGCAGTTTTGGAAGATGAAGCAACTTGCCAATGATGAAAAGGGCCATGTCTATCAAATGTTTTAAGCCCCTCGGGAGAGAAGTGCAGGAGGAGAGTGAACTGTTTTGGTGTTTTCTTATTCGTGCCATCTTGAGATCTTGGGGTCACACCATGAAGCCTCCACTTCAACACAGCAATGGGTTTGCTTCTCTCACGCTTTAGTTTTCTCCAAACTACTTGGGGGTCCCGGTGGAAAGCTCTTCTAGAAATGTCTCTGTTTCATCTCACAGTGTCTCTAGGGAGTGTATAGTCTGTGTTCACAGCATAACATAAACTCCAGTCTCTTCAAGCCACATGCAGGATTGCCTGGATGCGGGCATCTCGGACCTGGGGTCAGGCTGCAGCACCGTGTGCAGGATGGTTAAGAAGCGTTAGAGTTGAAAGGGATCTTTGGAGGCTGTTTCAAACTCTTATTTTCTGAACCAAATGGTACCTGTTTGTCATTAAATAGTGGCTTTCAAAAATTCTCAGATAGTGAACTTGTTGGTACGGGGACAGTCAGGGTCATTTGCAAGGGCTCAGAATAAGCAGTTTTGAAGCATAACCGTTCTACTTTCCACGTTGAATGTCCTTTATAAGCCAGTTTTATTTGTCTATTAAATCAGTAAAATAATGGATGAACACACTCTCCCCCCCTTTTATTATTGTTTTATTTTGAAATAATTATAGATTCAGAGTAAGTTTTTAAAAAAGTACAAACAGGTCCCGTGTACTCTTTACCCCCAATGGTAACATCTTAATAACTATAACAAAACCAGAAAATTGTCATTGGTACAATCCACAGATCTTACTTAGATCTGGCCAATTTTGTGCACACAAACTTGTGTGAATACACGCTTTTAAATGGAATGAAATATATTATCCACACACATTCAGGATCTCTCCAAGTTAGTCATGTTCCTTATATTACAAACACTAGTTGGCTTGTTGGTCCCTGAATATGTCATGACAATGCCATTTGAAATAAGACTAATAACTTCTTCAATTTGCTACCAGTGCTTTACACTCTTATCACAAAGAATTGGAAGCTTTGAAGCTAAACTTTCACATATACTCTCCTACTTAACCTTCAAAAGCACCCTGTGAAGTCAATGGGACAGAGATCTTTATTCCCACTTTGCAGATGAGCAAACTGAGACAGAGCCATGTGGGATAACCAGTCCAAGGTCACACAGTGTGTTAGACACAGGAACAGTGGGTCTCCTGAATTCCGATCCAGAATTCTTCCTTCTATAGTATATGGGATAACTGCATAACTCTCCCAGATTTGCAGTATATGTTTGGTCACTAAGGTTTTCTCTCAAGATGGGAAAAACACCTGGCTACCACTTGCCACGTCACAGTAGTGACCACATACCCCATGTGCACCCAAGCTTCCCTGCCTTGATTCATTCTGTTCCCTCTGCTGGGAGTGTCCTCCCTCCCCCTCTCTGAATGACCAGCATCTCCTAATTGAGCTTCAGGCCAACTCATATCATACCTCCTCTCCATGCGTTCCCTGATGCAGTTGCTTTCCTATGTCTCTGCGTGCTTCTGCTACAGCACGGCAGTGGACACTGAACTGTGGCCAGGCGTTTCTCCATGGAGTCACAGGAGGAGTCACATTTCTCCAAGAAGTCACCCAGTGACCAACTAGAGGGGAAGCTTGTTGAGATTTGGAAGCATGTCTTTGCTCTTAATATTTCATCACTGAACATAGTGCCTGGAATATAGAAGATATTTGACTAAAAGTTGTCCAGGACCTGAAAATTAGGCTGTTCCTAAAGAGAAACAAGGCAGCAGGCAAGAGGGATAGAGTGAAAATGGAAACCACAGAAGCAGCCTTGAGATTTCAAGGTGGATTTCTCGGGGTGATGGATGACTCCCTGCAGTGCTGGGCATCTGAGACGATCGTGAACACTTCGGAGGCTGTGGGACTGCTGAAACCTCTTGTGAGATGGGTCTACCAGCACTTCCTGCTCAGTAATGCCTTGAGATCTGAGTGCTCGTGTGCCCTATTCTGTCGCCTTCGCCCAGATTTTTCCTTCTAAGTGTCCAAAACAACTTTAGTTGGAGAAAATGAATTGAATGGGGAAAAAAAATCCATGTGTCCCAGAATAACCTCCAGTCTGGTAATGATGTATCTTATTTCACTGTTAATTTTGCAATTAAGCAAGGGTACTTAATATGCCTGAATGACCCATGGATTGTGTCTTAATCAAATTAATGTGTCTGTAACATAAGACTGATTCAGTGTTCAACTCTTAGGATGACAAATGAGGCAAAGCCCCAGTTTTCTTTCTCCTTTCTCTCTCCACTCCCCACAAAACCCTCCATCACGAAAGGTCAACTGACTGAAAGCCTGTTGTTTTGATGACTGACATGAGATTCGATTGGTTAAAATGTGAGAAAACTGGCTCCCTCCCCTCCCCCCACTTCAAACCCACTGTATGTGTGTGTGACAGTGTGTGTGTGAGTTTGGATGAAAAAAAATTGTGGTTGATTCTTCTTGTTGTGTACTTCCTGCCACTGACATTTGTTGCTGCTGCTGCTGTGTAATGAGGTTGAGGCTGGGTAGGAAAATCGGATGCAAATGACCTATTTATTTATCCCCCAATTATGACTACCCTTCTCGACCTCTGTTCTTGGAAACCCTGGAAAGTAGAAAAAAGGGGCCAAGAAAGCTAGCTGAACATGGCATTGCCCTGAAGCAACCGCTAGGACTTAAGTTGAGAAGAAATTTGAAAAAATACGATTCTGTTTAATAAATGGCATATTTTTTAAATGATAAATTAAAAGTAAGGGCTTTCTAAAAAAGACTTTTGTGGTTTGAGTCAAGGACTAGAGTTTGTTTCCCTGGGATTGATTCATTTACTTTTATAGGGACTTCATCAAGAATCTCCCATCCTCATCCACTCCATTTTCCACAATTAGTGGAGTAATTTAAACAAATGTTAATCAGATCACCTCTCTTCCCTGGTTAAAATCCGTCAATGTGTTCCCATTCCACTACTGAGAAGAAAGTTTAAATTTCTTGCCATGGCTTAGAATGCCCTATACAATATGCCTCCTGCCTTGCCCCCTGACCTTTTCTTTTTCCCTACCCCCTTGCTACAGTGCCTGCTTATTTTCCAGCCACAGGTCCTTTGCACAATCCATTCCTGCTGCCTACTTGCCCCTCTTCTCCTTTCCTGGCTCGTAGCATACTGCCACCTCTTCAGACAGGACTTCCCTATGCTTTCCCCTATGATATAGTATGATATTACTATATCATAATTTGTAATTCTGTATTTATTTCTGCACTGAATTTTTATTTTATTATCTGTTTACTCATTAGTCTATTAGCCTTTTAGCTGCTGTATTTGCTACTGTATCCTTTTCTGGGCGTATTGTAGGAGCTTCATTAATATTTATTGAAAGAAAGAATGGGCAACCCATTGACTTTCATAATACTTAAAATTCCTTAGCCATAAAATGGGACTAGTCATCTTTATTCTACAGCTAGCTACAGAATTCATTCTGATATTTGTTTTACACTGACATTAAGATATTGGTTAGATGTGAAAGGAATGTGAGACTGAGGGTTTTGTTTTTTGGCCCCCCTACACCGTTCAAAGTGCCCTGGCTCACGTGGTAAGCATTAGACACAGTTCCTATTCTTCACCCCTTGCCTGGCGTGGGCAAGGGTAGCCCCGCCATTGCTGGGTCTTGTTTCCTCTGGTCCCTTCAGTTACTGTCTCTGCCTTTAACAAGCCAGGTAAGGCATGGAGAATACATAAGGCAACAGTGCAAGGCTCACTCTTCACTCCCACATTCTTCAGGAGATTCTTATTGTCCAAATGACCTTGGAGACTAAAAGAGATGCTCAAAGATTATTGGACAAGATACTAAGTGCAAAATGCCACAGTTCTCCCTCTTTCTCAAAAGGCTTCAAATCCCATCCCTCTAGTTTCTGCTCAGCATCCCTTCCCTTTATCCTTCCCAGCCCTGGGATGCCAGAGCCTAGAGTTTCTCCAGGTGTGTTCCTGTAGAACCCATGGCTCTGATTTCTTTTTAGCCCCCAGATTTCTTCCAGGGTGGATACAGAAACCTGAAAAAGGTTGAGAATAAAGAGTCAAAAGAAGCTACATGTCTTCTGGAAAGCCAGTGAATATCTCTGAACTTCGATTTATTTATCAAATGGGAATTTGAAATATCAACCTAAGAGAGCCATTTGAGACTAAGTTAAACCACATGAGTCACAGTCTTTTTGCAATGCCTGATACTCAGTGCTCAATAAATATCAACTGATTATTAATCTACCACCATCACTTCTCCTTGCTCCTCTTTGGCCTCCTCAGAATCCACGGGATTCCTTTCAGCAAGGGATGGGAGAAGAGGATAATTATTGGTATGAGTTCAGAAGATGAATCAGTTAGGAGCACTGACCTCATGTTGGATTTCTATCTTGGCTCTGTGTCTGTGCTAGATTTCAGCCTCTAGAATTCCAGTATGCGGAGGGGTTTTAATGGTAAGCAAATTCAGTCTCCTCCACTCATTCATAACTAGCAATCTAGCGAACAAAGCAGTCTTTGGTAGAACCATCCCACTGTCTGACTTTGCAAACATGCTCCATTTCCACTTCCCAAGGGAGAAAATCCTAGAAAGAATGTGAGATGACCAGAAGAGAACCAAAGAAGATGGAACCCATCTACCAGCAAGTCTCACCACCAAAACAGAGCCCTGAGCTTGATGTACTGGGTTTTCAACTGGGCATTTTTTTTTTAAATCAGTTCTCTTAAAATAGTGGGGCCCCTGACCATCAAGAAACTAAGTGGATGAGGGATGTGGGAAGATGCTTACAGGAGAGCAATGATCTGCCTTGGATGATATGATGCCTGTGTGGGAGATGTGACTAGCCTGGCGACTTTTGAAATGGATGAGAGGTCCTTCTCGTTTCTAGCAGCTTCTCTCCAATGCGGTATGCTTTCCCATAGAACTAGTTTTTGACCCCTCTGCCTTTTCTTTTTGTCTGCTATGTAGGATTCTGCTAAGATTCTTGGGCTGGGAGAGAGCTCCCAGCTCTGTGCTGGACTCCTCTTCTGGGACTCCCTCTCCTTGAAAAGTGCCAGCCTGGAATCAAAGAGTTGGCCGCTTTGAGTTGGTGGATCTGAGTCCGTGGACCAGTTCTGTCATTAACAGCAGTGTGACCACGGGCAGCCACTTTGCCTGTCTGAGCCATGCTTTCCATATGGTGAGTGGAGGAAGACGATGTCTGCCTCACAGAGCTGTGAGGAGAGATGATGTCAGACACTGAAGAGAACCTGGCACTTGGTCAGAAACCAAGGCTAGTGGGTGCCCTTTCTTGCTCAACCTCCCCTTCCTCCGCCATCTCCTATGCTGTAGAAGGACCCTGGCCAACTTCAGGTACAGTGAAGGAGATGAGAAGAAAAAAACCTCAGGTGGTAAGGATCTCCAGGACTTCAAGGCAGAGGTGAGGGGCTCCGTTTATCAGGTTAATTTTATACATGAAAGATTCTTATCTGGAACTTGCCCCAAAGTTTGGTTGTGTGGGACTGGGGCCTGGAAATAAAACTGAAGCTGTAGACAACTTTCCTAGTCCAGATTTCTGGTGCTATTTTGAAATACACCTAAAATCCCAGAGGAAGAATTCCATTTTGAGAATATATGACTTTTTTTTTCCCTTTTTGCTAAAACTGGACGGAAGCATTGAGGTTTATCAGTTAAAGGATGCATGCCATGTTAATATTAGAACAAATAAGAGAAACCTACTCTGTTGCTGCTGATTTTTCAGCAGAAAAGACAGAATAGTAAAAAAGTAGTAACAATAAATTGAGCAAGGGCTCTGAGAGGGGTAGCACCCAACCCTGAGAACACAGAGCAGAAGCGCCTAACCTAGTTTGGTGGAGGTTGTAGGGGAGTGGGGGTGGGCAGAGATGTGGTCAGGGAAGGCTTCCTGGAGGAGTGGCATTTAAATTGAGACCTGAAGTGTAAGTAGAGGAAATCTACATGCAGAGAATTAGAAAGAGAAACCAGCATATGCAGAGGCCCCCGGTGAAAGCTAGGCAGAGACAGAAGGAGGTTTGCTTGGACTGGAGTGGAGGGTAGTATGTGGGATTAGTCAGAGAAGCAGGCAGGGGCTGGCTCATGAACAGAAGGGGAAGCCAAGCTGATGTACTTAGATTCTATCCTAGAATCAAGTGTTTTGCTCAAAGAGTGATCGTAATCACTCTTTGAGTAATTGCAACGCTGGCTGCCGGGGGGGGGCACAGGTAGCCACACATATGAGATGAAGGTGGCCCGGGCCCAGGCAGGGACAACGGAGGAGAGGGGGAGGGATCAAGAGATGTTTAGGGGGAACACGGGCAGGACAGGCGATGGGTTGGATGTGGGGTGCTGGAGGAGGAGGGAGTGCTGAGGGTGGTACCCAGGAATGAGAGCGGCTGGAGGTTTAGGGAAGAGGTAAACCAGTGCGAGAAGCAGGTGTTGGCAGAGAAGGGGTGAAGTTCAACCTGTGAGCTCTGTTGTTGGGGGTGGTTAGTGTGTAGACGAGAGCTAAGATGGAGATAAAGACTTGGGGGTATTGGCATGTAGGTCGTTGTTTCTCAAATGACATTCCACGCACCACCTGCATCAGACCCACCTGCCGCATTTGATGAAGAGAGATGACCGGGGAAGGCTCAGATAACGGCTAAAGAGTCGTTAAATATTTGGCCTATAAAATGAGCATAGAGAATATAAATTTGAACACTCTTTCAAAATAAGTGGCACTTAACTAATGGTGTCTGACTGCTCTTGGTGTGGTGCCGTGGCAGGCTTGCTGGAGAGGCGGGAAGGGTTCCTTTTCTCTCCTTGTTAACCATTCCACACTCCTTTGCCCCCAGCGACACTAATTTTGTTTGTTTTGTTTTGGGGAGGAATGGTACAAACGAAGTCCAGCCGCCCAGCCCTAATCTTCTCTATTTTTCTTTTCTCCTTTGTTTTAGTCTAATTCAGGACAGAGAAAGCTTTCATCGAAAGAACAGATGTCATCTGCTTTGGTTCTTTGTGGTGGTTTTATTTTATTTTATTAAAAAAAATTCTCCTGCAGATGAGGTTCATTTAAACACAATGATGAGGCAACAAAAGACCTTTCACAGAGGTGGTTCAGATTCAGTCTGACTCAGGGGAGGGAGACCAAAAAAAAAAAAAAAAAACGAGGCGCTGTCCAGTCCGCCGGGCTCCCCTCTGCGGGGCCCCAGCAGCTGCATTTCAGATGCAAATGAGGGAGGGGGGTGGGGCGGGGGAGGGGAGCGGTCGGGCCCAGGAAGCTGACGTGCAGGTGTTGAGGATTCCAGACAGCCCTGCAACAACGGGCTCTGAGGACACAGAGCTCACAGACAGAGCGGGCTTGAGAGCGCGCGCTCCGAGGGCTTGAGTGGCCCCGCAGCTGCACTGGCCGGTCCTTTTCACAGCCATCAATGGGCCCTGTATTGAAAATATGAGAGCCAGCAAATGGCACGTTCAGGGAAAGGAAACGCTTTGGAAGTGGAGCAAACATCAGGCTGAGGGGCCTCCCCCTTGGCCGTGCTCATTATTTAAATCCACGTACTTGCATAAAATAGACATTCGAGGGAGGTCCGACGCAGGCATCCTGGGGCTGGAAGGAACCCAGGAGTCGAGTCCATTCCTCTCATTCAGTAGATGAGAAGATACATGGCAGGGGCCGGAGGGACTGGCCCCAGGTCGCACGGTGCGTGAGAGGTTCAGTTAGAATCTACGGGGTTCACGGCACCCTCTCAGTGTAGAGGATGTTCGATATTGTGCGTGCACGATTTAATTTGCGCAACAGCCCTCTGGGAGAGTTTTCATTATTTCCGTGTTTAATAGGGGGAAATTGAGGCTTCAGTGAATTTCAAACTTGTCTCAAGTCAAAAAGCTAGTAAGACATAGAGTCATCGTCAGGATTTGAACCCAGGTGTATATGCCTTATTCCAAAATTCATTTTTTTTCTTTACATTTCATTCCTGACTCCTGGGCAAGTAATTTTTTCTCTCAAGCACGTACACACACACACACACACACACACACACATACACACACACCTGTACATATGCAAAATTATTTCAATTCCCATATACGTAAAATGCATGAATATATATATGTGTGTGTATATATATATATATATATCCCTTGAAACATGAAAATTTGGACTTCAGACATATAATTATTAAGCTATTGAATTCAGTTGTGGAAGAGTTACAATTAAGATTGGCAACAATATCTTGTACTGTGTCCAGCATGTAATATGTACTCAATAAACATTTGGATTTGAATTATTCCTTTCTATTTAAGAAGGTGCTTTTTGTTAGAGACAGACCCTAGTGTCTACTAATATTATTACCCCTGTGAATCCTGCCTGTTTGCTTTGTGCTGTGTTTACAAGACACATTCACATGAGTGAGCTCAGTGCATCTTGGTGATACCTAAGTAAGGAAGGTAAGCAGGGCCACTGGTGCCATTTTACAGATGAGAAAACTGAGGCTTAGGGAAATCAAGTACTTTTCCCAGAGAAAGCTGTGAGGTGAACTCGCAGCAGCTTATGCCAGCAGGCTGGCAGAAGGTTTTAGTGAGGGGCAGCCGCTAAGGGGGTGACCTGCTGAGGAGGAGAGCCCTCAGAAGATGGGTGCACTTGTGTTATCTGCTGAAAGAGACTGAGGTCCAACGGGGAGAGCTCCAAATTTTCAGACAGACAACCCAACACGCTCTGGGTGTGTGAGTGTCGGGGCGGTGCTGGGAGGTGCGGGGATCAGGGAGATATGACCTGGGGGAGGTGAGACTGTGTGGGTGGCTTCCTTTGTACAGATGTGTCACCCTCTGTGTCTGCCTGAGGACTGTGACAGTGCCTGAGTGAGTGCCCACAGACAGGCACCCACGTGGGTGGACGAAACCCATGACTTGCTGGGGACAGGGCCAGAGTCCCGGCCTGGGGTGGTGTGGGTCCTGGGTTTCTGGGGCCCTATGTAGAACACTGGCTTTGAGCAGTTCTGTGACTTTAGTCGGAGCTTCTGAGACCTGCCACTTTGCAGTGTGGGTGGACCCACAGTCCCACTCCTTCCTTGGGAAAAATAACTCAGTAATATCACCTCCTAAGCAGTGGGCCAAGAGTGTGAGCTGCGTATTTGGAGGATGATGCAGTATAAAATCTGAGCTGATAGACTTTTAGGTGCCTGGATCAGACGCCTATTTTATGGATGGAAACACTGAGGATCAGAGGACAAAAGTGACTTTATTTATTACTTCATGCCTATCTTTAATAGTTCATTTATTAAAAAAAAAAGCCCTTTGTTAAGTGAGTATTCTGTGGAAGGCCTCCAAGGATCTCCCGGTCTGATGGAGAGAGAGATGTACAAACAGGAAGTCACGATGCCAACAGGTGCTTAGTGAGAGTGATTGTGTTTTGAGAGAGCTCAGAGAGAAGCAGCTAGCATTTCTGGGCATCTGAAAGGGCCACACAGCAGAGATGACATTTGAGCTGAATCTAGAAAGATCAACAATTTTGCCAAAGGTAGAGAAATGCTTACCTGAGAGAAAGAACAACATGTTCAAAGACCCAGAGGTGGGAAGAGTGTAGTGTGATACCAGGACTCTGAGGACTGGCTTCCATCGAGGGGGTGTCTCTTGCTTAGGAGTTTGTGGGGTGGGGGTCAGCCAGCAAAAGCAGAAGGTGGGCGGATCCAGGAACATGAAGGGCTTTGTATGTCAGACTAAGGAGTCTGGACTGGTTCTTGTAGGAACTGGGAAAGCACTGGAGGATGCTAAGCAGAGTGACAGCAAGCTTAGAAATGAGGTTTGAACATTCTAAGGACTGTTCTATAGACTGTCTGGAAAAGACTGAACTGGACAGAGACAGGAGGCAGGGAGACCAGTTTGAAGATGCCAGAAAGTCACAGTAAGTGAAGACAAAGGCCCAGCCAGAGCTGCAGTGGGGAAGGAGAGGAGGAAATGGAGTGAGAAATTCGGGAACTGGAATCGACGTGGAAGGTGGAGTGATGGGGGGTATGGGCGAGGAGAGCCCAGGAGGGCTCTGGGGTGGGTGATTGGGTAGATGGTGGTACAGCCAACTGGGAGCAACCTGAGGGCGGTGGGTGGGGAGGGTATTACGTGTTCAGTTTTAAACCTGTTGCATGCACAACGTCTGGGTATACCAAAGTGGTGATGTGGGTGGAGAAGACGGTCTGGAGCCCAAGAGAGAGGCTAAGTTTGGAAATCAAGCGGCGACCAGGATTAGAACCCATGCATGCTGAGTCTGGTGATACGGGACACATTTTAAAAACGAGTTCATCAAAAGTGGTATTGAAATGTGTCTCAGTCCTTGGGCTGAAAGCCTCCAGAGGGCAGAAGGACACCCAGCACCTGTCCTGGAAGGCTCCTCTGGGCTGGCAGGGAGTTCGCCATGAAGTGGCGAAGTGAGGTGACAGGGGTCATGGGAGAGCACCATGTCAGAGCCAGGAACTCAGCAGGGCCAAATCGCTTTATCTTGGAGCCACCCTCCATTAGCTGTGGTATTTACTCACTTCCTCTCCAGCCCCCGGGCCCTGCCCACCAACCACCTCCTCACCTTAGTCACTGGAGCTGAGTCATCCTTTGAGCCTATTCCTGTCACCTTCGCCTCCATCAGGACAGAAAGGGTTTGGGCAGGAGCCACCGGACATAGGTATTGCCATCTGCTGGCCAGATTGGAACAAGGGAGTGGGTCTCAGGCTCCGGGTTCCAATCTGTTTACCACTGTTTGCTTTGCAGGAGGCCAAGGGAGAAGTAAGGCTGGAGAGTCTCTGTGACTCCCGTAAGGGAAAGGAGAAAAAGGAGCTAATGTGGGCAAGGCACCTCTGGGGTGCCAAGCGATGCCACGTGCACTAACACCCATCCCCCACCACAGTGGCCTTAGGGCAGCAGCGTTATCCTCAGATGGGGGACACAAGAATCAATGGGGTTAAGCCATGTTCCCAAGGACATGTAGCAGAAAGAGCTGAAGCCCACACAATTTCCACTACATTTCTCTACTATTGCTCTGTCACCTCTAGGGGAGCATAGCAGGCATTCAACTCAAGGTTGAATACCTACTATGTGCAAAGCACTGCACCAGAGTGGTTAATAGGGGCATCTTGCTCTTCAGAAGCTCAAGTCATGTTGGAAACCCTCGATCCGTTGGTTCACTCACTCAGTGTTGTCTGAGCACCACCCGTGAGCAGAGCCCACATGGGGCATGGAGATGGGTGATGCGGGGGCTCCGTCCAGGCACACCCTGTAACACCGCCCACAGGATGCAGCCACAAAGCAGAGGCAGGGGCTCTTCATACTCTGTGAAGAGCTCGAGGAAGATTGCTCAGACTTGGTTTTCTACTGACATCAAGGTTGCGGTTTTCATAGACAAGGAAGGTGGGGAAGGGAGGCCAATGCTGGAGGAAGCACAAGCCCCCTGCAGTGAGCAAGTCCCGGAAGCAGCAGGGATGAAGGAGAGAAGCCAGACTGGCAAATGTTGGGGAGTTGTTTGGATCACTGAGATAAGTTTTAAAGATAATTACTGAAGGCCTGAGTATTTGTGAATTCTCCTGCTGACCCATTTGCACTTCGATGATAGCTTCCTTGATATCAGGTGCTGGATTAAGGGTTTGGGGAAAACAGAGAGTGAAAAACAGGGACAGTCCTGGCCATCAAGGAGGTTGGAGACCTATATCAGATGGTCACAATGCAATGGATGTTTGCAAACTTGGAGAGTGCTTAAAAGGAAAGGAAGGCTGTGTGAGAGACTATGGAACATGGGACATGTCTTTGGGGCTGGCGGTGGTGGGAGCAGAGGGCCTCTTTGAAGGAATAGCACTTAAGCCAAATCTGAAAAACTGTATAGGAGTCATTAGAGAGTGTGTGTGTGTGTGTGTGTGTGTGTGTGTGTAATGGGTGGTAGAGTCGGGGGTAGACGACAAAGAATATTGTCCTAGAAGAATGGCATTAGCGAAGAGGAGATATGATATAACAAGTATTCTAGCAAAGTAACAATGCGGGATGGTCTGGAAGCTGTTGGCACCTTGTTGGGGTCCCCGAGTTCAGCTGTTGAAGCCATGCCCCCGTGCTTATCCTGGGAAAACAGTGGCTACACTGGATCTTCCAGTAACTTCCCCTCCTGGGTTTTGCTCTGACACTAGGACATCTGTGTCTCAGGGTCTTCATTCGTAGAGTGTAATAGAACACACCTATGCTCTTTACAGAATACTAACACTAATAAGCAATGACAAATTACTAGCTATCTGTAGACATTTACTCAAGGATTAACAATTCGGAGTTGATGTAAAAAGTCAGAAAAGAGCTCCAGAGTGTGAATTAAACATATCTGCACACACACACGCATGCACAGCCCAAGACTTAATGGTGTCAGCTTCCAGCCGACAGGTGTGAGTCTTCATTTCCACATCCACCTATCTCTAAATAAAGAGGTGGGTTTTGAACAGCTGCAGGGCACTGACACCCTCGCTGTGATTCTTAGGAAGCTCCTGAAAAGAGACTGTTTTCATTTCCCTCCATTTCTAGCATCCTTTTTCTTCCTGGCCTACAAAGGGACCTCAGTTTGGAGCCAAAGCACATCAGACACAAGGATTAGTGTCTGAGCGGGCAGGAGCCGAAGCCCTGGCAGAGTCTTCCAGGTTGTTGCATCTAAGAACCTAAGAACCTTAGCTTAGACCTGGCAACAATCAGGGACCGATGAGAAGTTGTGTCCATGTTACTCAGTAAATTCTCATCCCTGAGAGCTGGAAGGTCAGGGACAGTCCTCAGAAGTCAGGGGGCATTTCAGCCTCTAGCCTTAGCTCTGCCACAGATTGGCTGTGTGACCTTGGACACCGTCACTTCCCAGATCAGAGGCCCATTTCTCCATCTCCAAAACAAGTTGGTTGGTCCAAGATCTCTGACATGCTGTGTTTCTAGGGACCCCTCACAGGAAGAACCCAGGTAGTATTGAATCTGGTTTTGGATCGTCATTTGCGCCTGTGTGCTGTCTGGAGGGGCGCCATTTCTTTTTTTTTTTTCCATGATGAAAAGTGCTGTTCTTTTTTTTTTTTTTTTGAGTTATAGTCAGTTTATAATATGTCAATTTCCAGTGTAGAGCACAATTTTTCAATTATATATGAACATACATATATTCATTGTCACATTCTTTTCTGCTGTGAGCTACCACAAGATCTTGTATATTTCCCTGTGCTATACTGTGTAATCTTGTTTATCTATTCTAATTACACCTGTCAGTATCTACAAATTTCGAACTCCCAGTCTGTCCCTTCCCACCCTCCTCCCACCCACCTCCCCTCCCCTCCCCATTTGTATTCTATGTCTATGAGTCTGTTTCTGTTTTGTATTTATGTTCTTTTTTTTTTTTTTTTAGATTCCACATATGAGCGATCGTATATGGTATTTTTCTTTCTCTTTCTGGCTTACTTCACTTAGAATGACATTCTTCAGGGACATCCATGTTGCTGCAAATGGTGTTATGTTGCCATTTTTTATAGTTGAATAGTATTCCATTGTATAAATATACCACACCTTCTTTATCCTGTCATATGTTGATGGACATTTAGACTGTTTCCATGTCTTGGCTATTGTAAATAGTGCTGCTATAAACATTGGAGTGCAGGTGTCTTTTTGAAGTATGGTTCCTTCTGGATATATACCCAGGAGCAGGATTCCTGGGTCATATGGTAAGTCTATTCCTAGTCTTTTGAGGAATCTCCATACTGTTTTCCACAGTGGCTGCACCAAACTGCGTTCCCACCAGCAGTGTAGGAGGGTTCGAAGGCTGCCCTTTCTTGCTTGCTGATGTCCTATCACCTAATCCCAAGCTGTAAATAAGTTTCCTTCACAACACTTTCAGTACCAGCATTGCATGGACGACTTCCATATGATTTCAAGGTTTTCCACTGAGAGCCTAGTGAGTCTGACCTGATGTCAAATTAAATTTGATTTATAACACAGGCAGTGCAGTGATCAGTCAGGGTAAGCCAAGCAAAAGATAATGGATGGCATGATCAGGCATAGCTGGGTAGGATGAGCAGATTGGTTTGGTCCAAACAGTAATTAAAGCTTCTTCTCCGTCCCCACCGTCCAATGCTCTCCTCCCAGCTCCTAACCAAGAATGAAATTCCCCAACAGCTAAAATTTGCTTCTTAAGTTTGATAAATTAAAATAAAACTTACAATTACATGTGTGTATGTATACATAAATATACAATACATATAATTATATATGTGTATGTATATACATACACTATCTATATATAGTACATGTACACACACTATGTATATATATGGTTTGATTCCTGTGTATTCCCTGATTTTCTTAATTGAAGTATAGTCAGTTTACAATGTTGTGTTAGTTTCTAGTGTACAGTATAGTGATTCAGTTATACATATATATATTCTTTTTCATATTCTTTTTCATTACAGGCTACTACAAGCCATTGAATATAGTGCCCTGTGCTACACAGTAGGACCTTGTTGTTTACCCCCTGATTTTGATACAACTATGATTCCTAGAGTTGGTGCAGACAAGGAAAGGAAAGTGGCAAATGACTTAATGCTATAATAAAAGTTATTATGGAGAAGATTCCTCATTTCTCCAATATTAAGGACTTCGAGAAAATAAGAAAGTAGATTTGGGCTTCCTAACTTGAATCAGGGCAAACTCCCACTCATATCATTTTCTTTGGATGCTGGTGATAACCCAGGGAGATCAGGAGGTCTGGATGAAGAAAGAGAGCTTAGAAAGTCACCCAGCTAGCAGGTTTCAGCACTAGAATTCAACAACTACCTTGAAAAAAGGAAGAGTAGTGTAATTGTGTCTCTCCTCGTGTGCATATTCATTCAGTTTTGTTGATGAGGAAACAGAGACCCCAGAGCTGATCTCCAGCAAGCCCTCTGGTTGTGATTTGGCCCAGCTCTGCCGAGGACTTGGACAGGCTCCCATCACATGGTGCTGCTTCTTTTTGCTCCACTGCGAACATCACTCTGGGGAGATAATTTTAGCCACAGCTTGCATGTCTGTCATTCTCTGTCCCTTGGAAAACCCATTTCATGGTCCAGTGGAGCAGAGTTTCATCCAATAGCACTTTGACTTGGTGGCTTCAAAGTGGGTACTTACCCCTTAGCTGGGTTTGGGGCAGTAATGCTTAACAGCCTGGTAGTTAAATGAGAAGCAACAATAACACGACAGTCAGGTTTGGTCCAACACCCTAATGATTCCCAAATCTCATGCTATAAATGGAAAAGATGGAAAGGGATGGATGAGATTGTGATTCTATAGAATTCCTGCCTTGTTTTTCCACAGCTAGACAGAACAAGCTGTCCATTTAGCCATGGCCTAAAATCCTACCCCATGGTTGGGAAAACCTGTGCTTTGTCGACCACCTCTAAGGCTCAGTGCTGACAGGCTGGAAATAGACTGGAATAATTAATTCTAAAATTATCCCAGAGACAAACCTTTTCCAAAGGCTTTAATGTCCAGAGTGTGTGCTATTGGGTTTTTCTTCCAAACATTAATGTAATTATATATCTCACTCTGGTCCCCAGTGCTCTAGGGTCCCCAGAGATGGAGCACCCTAACTTGTGTCTGTGCCCTCCCCAGGTTAGCTCTTGCTCGAGTGCCCCAATATAAGGAGGCAGTGGACTTTCAGAGTTCAGTCCCCTCAGACACTCCAGCCAGAATGGCTTGGTTTGCGGTTCATCTCAGGACAATGCAAACTGAGCTATGCATTTACTGTAATTCTAATCAGATGACTCTATAATTGGAAGAACACCAGTGGCATTCTGTCTTCGGAATCTTCTCCATTAAGTGACTGAACAAATGCCAGGGGAATTTGCTTGTCCCAAAAGCAGGTCCTGATAGAGACATTAGGATCCAGGTACTGTGTTCCGTTTTGCAATAGGATCAAGTTCTTCTTTGTTGGTAAGATTCTAAATCAGTCTGGAATTGCCACATCATGTGTCTAGCAGTCATTTCCCCTCTGCTCCCAATAAAGTTTGTCCAACTGTTTTTCAAACAGCGAAGTACCAGTGAAATGAACAAAGTGTATGGGTGATGGAGTGGCAGGGGAATCTGTGTATATGGATATTTTAGACTGCATTTCCAAGTCTAGATCGTCATCATACATGGTCATGGCTGTCTAAAAGGATGAGAGTAACAATCTGAATTTCTTAATCTCTCTGGATACCTCAGTTAGAGACAGAAACGTTAAAGACAAATGTATTGAGGAATCTGTTTGTAGTAAGAAAAAATTGCCAAGTATTGGATGGCTTTGGAAAATACAAAAATGAATCAGATCTAGACTGTGACCTTGGAGAGCTCAAAATTTAAAGAGAGAGATAAATCATGCTCAAAAAATTTATAATCCAAGATAGAAAGTACAAAGCCTGTGGCATTAGGATTTAGAGGAAGGAAAGATCACTCCCTTGAGGGAATATCTGGCTTGGCTTCTTGGAGGAAGTGGATTTGAAGCCAGACTTCAAAGAATGGGAGGGATTTGGTTCAGGGAAAAACCAGGAGAAGAGATTGCTGAGGAGCAAAGGTGAGAGGGGACGTGTGAGGCTGTGGGCATGGGTGAGTGCTGTCTTTAAGCAGCCAGGGTGAGTAGGACTTTGCCATCAGTGTCAGGAATCTGGGTCATATTCTTTATGTCAGTATTTCTCAACCTTTAAGTGCAGACCCATGGGGATCTTATTAAACTACAGATTTTGATGAGGGAAGTCTGGGTTAGAGCTTGAAATTTTGCATTTGTAATAAACTCCTAGGTGATGCTGACGCTGCTCGTCTGGCGACCACTCTAAGCCACGAGGAATCGCTGAGGATTTTCAACAGTAGGGAAGGAGCTGCCGAGTTGCTGTCAATACCAGCCTTACACATCTCTTCACAGAGGCATTCTGAGGTTGCTGACACACACACGCATGACTGGGACAGCAAGCAGCTCTCATGTGAGCGTTTGCTTTCTATCCTTCTTTCCTCAAATGTACTGACACAGAATAAAAATCCACTTAGAGGGTAAAAGTGGACAAAGAGCAGAAAGATGCTAAAGACCTGGATTCTAGAAAGCAGAAATGACACAAACCACAATATAAATGCTGTTTTGGTTTCAGAAATGGTTTCTCCTCCTAAATTGTTTGTTAAAGAGCAGAAGTGAGCTGATGAGTGCCTTCGTATTTGAAAGCAGTGTAAACACTGGTCCTCTGACTTAGTCATTAATTTGATTTTATAATATGATGATAATATTTCAACTGTACTATGGATGAAGAATAAGGATTAGAGCCAGAAGATCTGACCTTAAGTCCTCTAGCCTTTTTGTGCTTCACATGAACTTCCTCCTCTAGAACGTGGGGGAATAATCCTTTCCCTGGCTAACTCTCAGTTCTTCATAAAAATCAAATGAGTCAGTGGGTATGAAGATAGTTTGTGGACTGAGAAGTGCCTTGTAGGTGAAGCGCCTTGCAGGGTAAGGGCCACCTCTTATTACTGCAGATGGAGACATGAGTCTCTGCTCTTGGGAATTGCTGGGGGAATGACTTAGCTTCTCCGAGGAGGGGCCTGGGACAGCCTCAGGGGCAAGGCCCCAGGTAATGTGGTGTGAGAGGTCCTCCCATGGAGTTTGCTTCCCCTGTCAGAGCAGGATGCACCTGCAGCCAGCGGGTCAGACGTGCCCTTGCATCTGGCTGTGTAGCTTCCTGTGATCTCTGGGGAAGTGTTATCAGCAGCAATATTGCCGTGCAAAGCGTCCTCTGGGAGCGACGCTGGGGCCAGACTCAGGTGCTTGTGAGATGTTCCCTGAGTTATGTCCTGTGTTCTTTGCTGCCCAGTGAAGTTTTCTTTGTTTTCTGGTCCCCCCCACCCCCAACAGAGCGGGAAACACTGGCAGGTAGGGATATTTGCTAAGTAAGTGTAGAGTCAAGAGTGTTAGGGCTCCAGGGGCTGACAAAGCAGACAAGACACCCAGAAACAGCCCTTGGGCCAGACAGACCGGGAGGCATACAGGTGGCATTCAGGCTGTGTGAGGGAAGGAGAAGACAGCTCCTGAGAGCCAGACCTGCGAACTCAATAACCTGGAGCAGAAGGCTCTTTTTATAGGGAAGATTCTGCTGCATTTCATACTCGATAAAATTGGCTGTTCTTAAAACAACAGGCAGTAAAGATAACCATGGGGGTCAGAAACAGGTATTGGGCGGGGGCTTGCCCTGATTAAACTCTTTAAGTTCATAGATGACCCCAGGTGAATGCTTGGTCTCTCGAGCACCTATTGCTGGTTTTAAAAAATTTTTTTCTGGGGGGCGGGAGGTAATCAGGTTTATTTATGCATTTTAAAATTATTATAATTATATATTTTATATAATTTATATATATAAATAGAGGTACTGAGGTTTGAAGCCAAGACCTCGTACATGCTGAGCACACTGTCTACCACTGAGCTATACCCTGCCTACCCCCCCCCATTACTGTTTGAAAAGGTTCATCCTTTTTGTCTCTCTTGGCCTCAGTTTTTTTTTTTTCAATTGAAATATAGTAGCTTTGCAATGTTTCAGGTGTATAGCAAAATGATGCAGTTATATACACATATATATATTCTTTCTTAGATTCTTTTCCATTATAAGTTATTACAAGATATTAAATACAGTTCCCAGTGCTATACAGTAGGTTCTTGTTTATCTATGTTATTTATAGTAATGTGTATCCGTTAATCTCAAACTCCTAATTTATCCCTCCCCTGCAATTTAGCCCCAGCATCCATAGGTCTGTTTTCCATGTCTGTGAGTCTATTTCTGTTTTGTAAATAAGTTCATTAGTAGCATTTTTTGGGGACTTCATGTATGAGTGATATCATACGATATTTGTCTTTCTCTGACTTCACTTAGTATATTAACCTCTAGCTCCATCCTTGCTGCTGCAAATGTCAGCCTCAGTGTCTTCGTTTGGAAAATGAGTGGATGGGAAGAGCTGTTCTCTCCCTTCTGTCCTCTTCCAGCTTGAATATTTGATGAGTCCCAGGGACCCAGGCTTCAGTCTAGGCGTAGGGCATCTCCCCCTCCAGGCCAGGCTCTTAGGAATCACACCCTTCCCCCTCATTCTCCCTCAGGAATCTGCAATAATGCTTAATCCTGGTTCTCAGACTCACTTTCAGAAGAGGAAATCAATAGATTTTTCAAGCGGTTGGACCACAGGATGATGCCTGGGCCTATTTTGTCAACCAGGTGGCTCTGGTGAGGGAAGTTGTATGAGTCATTGTCGGCCAGAAATGTAAATCTGGCCTGAGGCTTCCCTTGCAGCAAAATTTAGGTCATTAATAATAGTGAACGTCTGTGCAGCACGTTGCAGTTACAGAGCACTTTACATACCTCATTTGTTTATCACGACTATTCAGAGATGTAGGTGTTATTGATATGCCCATTTTACAGATGAGGAAAATAGGCTCGGGAGGTATGGTAAGTTTCCTACTGTCCCAGGAAGTGCGAGTGGTCCATGTGGGACTTGGTTGAGTCTTTGGCCTCTACAGTCCATGCTCCATGCACCACCTCTCTTTGTATCAGGCTTCGTATTGCCAACTCAGCCTCCATGGAAATAAACAACAGAAGGAAAGGTCAATCTGCTCAGAGTCCTTTCCACAAAGAAGCAATAGTTGCAGTTTCAGTGTGGGCATGACAATCCTGGTGACGGGCCCAGGAACAGACCTGTGGAACTGACACTCTTACCACCTCTGTCCACCTGCCTTGTCTCTTTCACTTTCCATTCCTCGAACAGAAGCCCAAGCCTCCTGATTCCCAAACCAGGGCTTTTTTTTTTTTTTCTTTCCTGTTTTGTAAAATACGAAACATAACTCAAACATGTAAAAAGGATGACAAGGACTAAAACAAATACCCACTGTGGTAAACTTTTTGGCCATTAGCCAAATATTTCCAATTCTATCCACTTCTGGGTTTGTAGTGGAATTGTACTTCTTGGCCCCCTTGAGCAAGGGAGGACCGTCCAATTAGTTCTGGCTAATTAGTTGTGAGAGATGATGACTATGTCACTTCTAGTCTGGAGCATGTAATTGTTCTTTCTTTTCCTTGGCACAGCCACCAGCAAAAGGGTGGTGACTGCTCTGTCAGTCTTGGTCCTTGAGTGACAGAAGTAAGCAGAGCGCCACATTTGAGCAAAAAACCAAATCTTTTGTTGTTTGAAACCACTATGATTGAGGGTTTTTGTTACTGTGGCAAAACCTAACCTCTCCTGACCTTTATGTTCATATTTCCACCACCCTGACTTTGAAGAACGTTAACATTTTCTTATACTTGCTTCAGCTTTTAAAAGAAACAAACATTACCCCAAACAACTGAGTGTCTTTCTAGCTTACCTCTGCCCAGTCCTTTTCCTTTCCCCCCACAAATAACTACCATCCAAAGATGGAATTCCTTTGTCCTCTGTTTGTTACTTTTACTCCATAAATATGTGTCCAAGACAATATATAGTGTTGTTTCATGTTTCTAGAACTTCCATAAATGATATAATACTGATTTCTACAAATTGTTTTTTTCATTCCGTATTATTATTTTAAATATGCTGATACTGGTACATAGTTCATTCACTTTGACATCATATTCCTTTTTTATAAATGTGTCACAATTTATTAAGCATTTCCTAATAAAGAACTTTTAAATTTTTTTCCTTCTTATAAATAATGATGCAGTGAACATCCTCGTTTAAAGCTCTTTGTATGTATATGTGAGAATATCTCTCATTTGTGAACCTCGAGTGGAGTTGCTGGGATATAAGATGTATACAGCCTCAAATTTAGTAGATATTGCCAAATTTCTCTCCAAAGTGTTTGTATCCCTTTACAGTCCTGTCATCAGTGTGTTTGTACTTTGTTGTTGCTTTATATCAGTGTATAAACACTTCATACGGTTAGACTTCAAAAATTTTGGCTAATCTGATGGCTGTTGAGACAGAAACTCTTCATTTTAAAACTGGCATTTCTTTGATTATTAGTGAAGTTGAGCACCTTTCCACATGCTAAGAATCATTTCCTTTTTGGCACTTGGCATGTTCATATAGTCTGCCGAATTATTTCTATTGTTTTTTCCTCTTCTTGTGGATGTGTAGGATTCCCACCCTCTGTATTCTGGGTATAAATCTTTTGTCAGTTACACAAGTTATATATACATCTGTGACTTACTTTTAATTTTGATTAGCATCCAGTTCTCACTCTCTTGCAAGCCTCTGGCTGCCTGCTTCTGCACACACTTGATTTTTTTTTTTGGTGAAAATGTTTTGAAGGTGTATTTGGAAAAGCCTGTGTTAATAAATGTTTCCTGACCCAAGGAATGTGTTTTTACCAAAGAATCTGTGAAGGACCTATTTTGCTTACTCAAGGATCACATTTGCTAATGTAATTGTATGGTGAAAGCAAAAGAACCAGGTGTAAGTGGAAAAAACCTTAGTCACTAAGAGTTGTTTGGGCTGCTCAGTGCTGAACATCAGAGGTCACAGTTCCCCCTGCTGTGGTGAATCCTGGCATGATTTGCCTGGCTGTTTTGACCTTTCGTAGACCCAACACACGTGCGAGGACACCTGGGAGAAGTTTCAGCCTCAGGTTGTCACTCCTCTCCCCACACACACCTTGCAGAGCCTTCACGAGGGTGTGATGGTGGTGAGGCTGGGACACATTCTTCAGAGGGTAGGAGAAAGCCACGCCTTGGAAGTGCTTTCAGCTTTCCAACGGGAAGAGTCGCTTTCAGGCCTTGTTTATCTCTTGGTGCCTCCGCGAACCCCAGGAGAAAACCTTAGCTCAGGACAGGAAGCTCAGAGCGCCCAAAAGGATGACTACACAGCTCAGGACTATTTATGTCTGCCTCTCACATGTCCCTCCACGCTCTCCCCCAGGACTGGCTGTGCAGATGCTCTAAGGGAGTCTGATATCCCATCACTCCCTAGGAAACCGATGGGCATGGCAGAAGCTGAGCTCTGGGATCAATTATGCTGGTGATACTACAAAGGCAGAGGGTGAGCCAGGAGTGCCGTGGCTTAGGAATGACTTGCTGAAAAAAGCCTTGATGTTCCCAGGTGGAGCCCAGTGGCCCCAGGGAAGTGACCTCGCATGTCTGGCTGACCAGCTGAAGTGCTGGGCCCAAGGAGCCAGGACACGCCTTCCGTTCCAGCTGACTCACTTGAGTGGCAAATTCTTTTCTCCCGCACAGTCCTCTCATCTTCAAAGGGAATTCATTAAGCCCCACAAAGCCATCGGCACTTGGCCAGGTGTTGTACCGGCTCATTAGGTGGACACAGTCCCCGGCCCCAGGGAGTGTGCTGAATGCGGTGAGGGATGGCAGCTGAGATCGGCTGACATCCCCCGAGATTGTTCCGAAGCACCTTCTATAAACCCTCCAGCTGCTTTGGACTGTGCATGTGTGCCTCTCAGCGCATGCTGTGTTCTCTCCCTACCCCCTTGCTTTAGCTCACTCTGTTCTCTTTGCCTCGCATGGTTTTCCACTCTGTGTGCTCAATACCTTCAAATGCCACCTCCTAGGTGGAGTTTCTCTGATAACCGCAAGTAGAACTGACCACTCTGCATTTGTGTGTCCCCATCCCCATAGCATTTTACTTTATTTTATTTTCTATTGAAGTGTAGTTGATTTACAATGTTAGTTTCAGGTGTACAGCAAAGTATTTCAGTGATACATATACATACATATATATTTTTTCTTTTCAGATTATTTTCCATTATATGTCATTACAAGAAATTGAATAGAGTTCCCAGTGTTATACAGTAGGTCCTTGTTTTTTTAATCTATTTTATACACAGTAATGTGTATCTGTTAGTCCCAAACTCCTAATTTATCCCTCCTCAACCCTTTCCCCTTTGGTAACCATAGTTTGTTTTCTATGTCCGTGAGTCTGTTTTTGGCTTGTAAATAGAATTTTTATCATTTTCTTTTTTAGATTCCACATATAAATTATATCATATGATATTTCTCTTTCTCTGTCTGACTTACTTCACTTTTGTGAGCATCTGCAGGGCCATCCATGTTGCTGCAAATGGCATTATTTCCTTCTTTTTTATGGCTGAATAGTATTCCATTGTATAAACATAACGCAACTGCTTTATCCAGTCATCTGTCGATGGACATTTAGGCTGTTCCCATGTCTTGGCTATTGTAAACAGTGCTGCTATGAACACTGGGGTGCAGGTGTCTTTTTGAAGTAGGGTTCCTTCTGGATACAT
Source organism: Vicugna pacos (assembly GCF_048564905.1). Lineage (NCBI taxonomy): Eukaryota > Metazoa > Chordata > Mammalia > Artiodactyla > Camelidae > Vicugna > Vicugna pacos. The sequence continues at coordinate 55,885,113 of NC_132987.1, read as the reverse complement.
GCCCAGGAGTGGGACTGCTGGATCATAGGGTAAGTCTATTTTTAGTTTTTTAAGGTCCCAATAGCCTTTCGTACTATTGCTAATATTACACATACTCTTAATGCCAGAGTCGTCTGCTTACAATGTTTCTTGAAGATAGATTCCCCATTAAGAATTTAGCAGATGCTCAGTAAACGTGTGCTGGACTCAGTGCAGCAAGGGCACAACTCATGCTTTTATCTGACTCCACCTTGTGGGTATGACCGTGAGCAGGTCAAGTCTGAGTCTTAGTTTCTTTCTCAGTAAAATGGTTGGGGTGGGGGAGGATAAATAAGAAAAATCGCCTCTGAGAGGTTTTCTGGCTCTACTGTCCATGATTTGAAAATTCTGGTCTCTTAGTAGAACACTGAGAGTTTGTCATAACTCTTTAAAAACCAGGGTAAAGTTCTCACTTACATGTATGAAAGGGCCTGGTATTTCCTTCCCACCTCTAGTCTGTTACCTTTTTAAAAATGTGCACTATGTAGCATTTTGCAAATTCTCTGACTAAAGTTTCAAGAGGTTTGTGGGATTAATCAATTACCGGAAGTGTGTACATTTTATCTTCCCTGGGGAATCAAACTCTTGAAATAAGTGATTCTTTGAAAGGAATTTCTGACTGTATTTTCTGATAACTTTTGTCGACCTAGATGTCTGAGGGAAGGGTCATCGTGTAGCTGTGCGTATCACGCCAGCATCTCTCTTCCTGCCAATGCAGCATGTTCCAGGCCGGGTACCACTTGCCCCAGGGGACCCATGCCCTGCCTCTGCTCCCTCTCTCTCTGCCCCTTGAGTTACAGATGTGAAATTCCCTGCATGAATGGGACTGGGTATCTCTCCCACTCCAAAAACACATTTATGAGATGCTAATAATGCACGACTGTGATCTTCGTAACCAGCCTATGAGGTGAGGCAGGACAGAGCTGATCGTCGACCCATTTTGCTGACGGAGCTGTGACTCAGACAGGTGGAGGGATTTGCAGAAGGCCATGTGGCAAAGAAGAGCTTCCGAGTCTGGCCCAGTGAGATCCATTTATTCTCCACTGTTCTCCATTTCATTGGCTCCTTTAAAAATCGTTTAGGTGGCTGCTTTATTGACTGGCTGCTCTGAGGCTTATTATCTGGTGACACTAGAAGCAGGTGAATTCTAGCAGAAGGAAAGAAGGGGTCCTCACCCACTACTGATTTTGTGGTGCCAAATGGCTGCCTTCATTAATGAGGAGGGAAGTCAGATTAGTTAGAACTGTCCACTGGGGGTTTCTATCATTAGCATCTCACTTTGCCAGTAAAGGAGTTGTTGAAGCCTGAAGGAGGGCCTCCCTCTGAAAGCCTGACAGGACATGAGCTGTAGGGCGAGGTGGGGGGGCATCTCGGCACTCAGGGTCTTAGTGCCCTCCATTTCCTTCTGCAGATCCAGCTCAGAGAGGGCACAGCTCACTGGTGCACCCCTCGGAGACTCGGTTTCCATGCCTAAGAAATGGAGATGCTAGACCCTTCCTGGCTTACCTCCGGGGGTGGTGGGGAGGGTCCCATGTTACCTGGAAGGGACACTGTTCCGAAAACTGAAGGGACTGATGAGCTCAAGCAGCATCATTTGCACTTGTTATTACACTTCCTCAACTCTCAATGGTCTTACTGGAGGGATGGAAGCCCAGACCAGTGTTCTTTTCCTAAAAGTGGCTCCAAGAAACATTATGCAAGAGAACACATAGCATCCAGTGTGAATAACCACGGCTCCTGCCCTACCTACCTGTCAGAACCCTGTGGAGGATTAAGTTAGATCATGATGTAAGAGCATTTTAAAATTATAACAATTGCTATTATTATGACATCCTTTTCCCTCAAAGGTTAAAAGGTGGCTCTTAATCACCTGAGAGAAATTTACTCAAACCCTCAGCAATGCTATTTATGTTATGGCCCTGCCTCATCTTGGGAGTAAAGAGTTTTACTTGGCCGAGAAGTCAGAAAGGGGCTGGGTTGAAACTCCTCTGCCCATATTTTGTTTCTTATACCTTGAGGGTGCTCTTTTTGAGTCAATGGCTCTAGCTTTCCGTAACGACCTGTAAGCTTCCGGCCCCTTGGCTCAAGCTGATCCCTGAGGACTAATTCCCTTTCTGAAGCGGGCTTTTTTTGTTTTCTCTCCTGTACCTGGGGAAAGACAGTTACTCTCAGAGATTAGAAAGACAAACTCCTCAGGAACCTAAAAAACATTTGAAGTGGATAGGGGTCAACCTTAGCTTAATAATGTCAAGTGAAAACAGATATATGCTTTTTATTTCCAAAGAGAAGTAGAGGCAGCTTATAGTATGGGATATGCACGGAGGATATAAAGTTGTAAATAAAGAACTCAAGGCATAAAAATAGCAAGAAAACAAATATGTTACTTATGAGGCTTAATTAGTATATTATTACAAATGAGCATTAAATAGAGCTCTGAGCTTCCTGGCAGGCAAGACAAAAAGTAAACATGACGACTTACATTATTTTCTTTTTTGAATTGAAAGGAGTGTCCTGATTGTTTGAATTTTTTTTTTCTGGTACTGATTTTGAAAACAAATTTCATACTGAGTAACCCTCAAGGGTAATGAATACGTCTTTAGCAAGAGTTTTACATATAATGCAGGAAGGTTCTTTTTATATTTCCATCTTGTTCCCCTTTTTGAACTCCAGGCTCATATTAACGACTACATTTCTTCCAGATGTTCCAGAGTCACCTCAAACAGAACATATACCAAACTGAACTGAACTTCTTTCTGAAATTCATTTTCCTGTGTCCATTATTTCAGGTAAATCATCACATATACAAGCTGTCCTTGCCAGAAAAATCTCAGGTTTAGGTGACTCCTCCCCTAACTTCCAGCCCACGCCCAGTCGATCCTGAGACTCGGTCTCCTGGACTTTGCTTAAATTCCTCCTTTCTACTAGCATCACCACTATTTTAAGCCAGGACCTCGCCGTCTTTCACCTGGGCCATTGCAATGGCTTTTAAAGTTGCCTTCTTATTATTTCAACCTGTTTTCCACACTGTCTCTCTAGAAACAGACCTATAAAAAAAATGCAAACCTAAACTTTCTGCAAACTTTCCACAGGCTGCCTGTTGCCTTCACCGTGAAACCTCGGCTCTGGGCTTGACCGATGAGCCCTTTCACCTGCTGAGCTTCCAGCCTCACCTGCCGCCACACTGCTCACAGATTCTCTAACACAGGCTGCTCGTTTGCACAGCCGATTCCTTACGCCTAGAAATCCCTCCTACTATGCAAACCTGGTGCCCCCTATTCTGAGACGCTTTTCTGATCCCCTTTCAACACCCACCATAGTTGGGTTCTCCCTGCTCTGGATTCCCCAGGACCCGGCATATCTCAGTTATACTTACCACATGTGCTGCACATGGTTTGCTTAGTTTCTGAGTTCTCCAAGAGTATTAACTCCTTAAAGACAGAAATAGAATCTCATTCAGTCTAGATTTCCAACTCTATATGAGTGCCTGGCATGGCTGGAGGCTGATAAGTATCTGTTGGCTAAATGGGTGATAAGAAGATAGGACACGGTTTGTCCCGGGGCGCCAAGTTCAGGATGTGTTCACTTGAGTACGGGCGTCCATAGAGCTTTTTCTCTGAGCTATCTGGAGGAGTCGGTGGATAGACAGTGCTTTAGATAAACCTCTCTGAAAGCATCTCTCCATGCTAGACTTTGGAGCTGGTGGCAGACGATGAATGATTTTGCTGTTTGCAGAGACCTCAGTGGCTGACTTTCTATGCGCCCAACCAGGTAAATATGTACACTTTGACCGTCCTATGTGTGTGGGGATGGGTAATATTCTATTAAGAGAAGAAAGAAGCCGAACCAGGAAGTGGATTATGAGGGTGTCTCCCTGCCCACCCTGGGTTTCCCTCAAGAAGTACTGCTTTCTGTCACGACTTGGCACAGCATCAGTGGAGAGCCTTTTCCTCGCTCCATCAAATTTCGCATCATGTAGAGTTTTTGTCAAGTGCATCTGAATTAACTGGGGCACTTGTTTCAAGGGCAGATTTCCCAGGTCCTTCTCATCCCCCAAAAGACCCCCTGCATCAAAGATGGCCTCAAAGTTGCCTGGGGAAGTTTATCAAGCAGGTCCCATTGCCTAGCTCCTTGGTGGTACTGTTCCAACTCTAGGTTGACAGAGATTGGGCTCAATCTTGTTTTCCACCTCCACGGACCATTTGGTGTGAAGGTTTGTGGGCACAAGCAATTTCCAACGGCCTGGGGCTAGGACAACAGAGCTGAGCTCCTCCATGAGCCCCGGGGGCTAGTCCCTTTATGTCACACAGACCCCACAGGAGAGCAGCTCTGCTCATACTCCGGGGAGAGAATGTGAGCTCCTGTGCACGGTTGGCCAGCGCAGCATCGGTTGATAAAATAATGTCCAGTAATCCGTTTTTGGAAGTAAATAATAATCATCCAAAGCCACGTAGGGTTTTGCTGTTCTCAAAACTCTTACATTTGCATTATTTCCTTTGATCTCACGGTAGCCTTGTGAGGCAGGCAAACCATGGCTGTTCGCATTCTATAGATGAGAAACTGAGTCTCAGGGAAAGCAGGTGACTGGTACAGGTCACACAGGGGATGTTAAAGCAGGGTCCCAAGTTTCCTGACTCCATTTTCATGCTGGGTCCCATTCCACCTTGCTAGCTGATCTCTCACTAGGTTTGAAAGTTGAGAAGGAGGAACGTGACTAAGGCTGATAGAACTTTATTTTAGGGCTCAACAATGTCCGTAAAGAAATTTGCAATTATGATTTGCTATAAAAATGCTAAGTAGAAATTTAAATAAAAATAAGGTTCCCATTTCTGGATTGCCGGAGGAGCATTGTGGCTGGATGTTGAAACTTGAGCCCCATGTAATAAGAAAGCATCCAAAGTTCATTATCCCAACCTAAGCCTTGAGCAGATTTCCTGGAGCATGCTGAAGCCGGCTTCAGTCTCTAGTAAGAGCCGACTGTGGGCATCTTTTCCTCACTTCATGGTTTAGTGATGTCACATCGGTAGCTTTAAATGGCATGGTGCAAGAATTCACCCTATGGAAATCAGCAAATGCTACAGTTCAGAGCTTGTCATCCCAGAGAACCCGTGGTTAAACATTTACCAGTACATCCCTGCTTAGAGAGACCAGTGACTGGCACAAACTGGGAATTTGAAAGTTCTCCCCTGTCATCTGCATGGGACCGTCTTCCTTGCTGATTTTGCTTCTAACCACAAGTCATACCCCATTCATGGGATGATGCCATTCCTTAAACAGGAGACTTTCCAACTGAGCTTGCAAAATCACGACAGATAGATTTCTACTAATAGCCCCTCGTGTTGGTAGAGTTTGCAATGTTTTTCCATCCCTCATCACTTCTGAGCTTTGTGTGGTCTGTGGGGCAGATATTTTCCCCTCTTGGTAGAGAGGAAGGACCTGAAGATTAGATAAGGGCTGTGACTGCTCCCAGAGTCATAGACCTAGCAATGGCGGACAGGGGCTTGAATGGGGTCTTCTGCCTCCTTGTTCTGTGCTCTTTCCCTGGTACTAGGCGCCCTCCTTCACTGAGGACGATTGCAATACCTGCAGCTCAGCCCTGTCTGAGGCACAGAGGAGGGCTGCCTAGATGCAGTCTGGGGTGGACTATTTTTCTTAGCCCTTTAAGGGCAGACAAAATAGCTTGGGAGTATCTGCAAACAATGGCTAGCCCCCTTTACTGATCCCGTGCAAGGAAAGGGCATCTACTTTCATTCCCCTTATTCTTGGTCCTCTCTCTGACTCCTTTAAAAACATTGGTGCAGACCGTATGTTTTTAGGTCCTGCTCTCAGCAGGAATTTGGAGCCTCGAGTGACCGGCATTAATGCTCTGCTTCCCCTCTTGCACAACTCCCGGCTTCACTACCGCCCAGTGATGGAATTATTGATTGGTAAGCATTTCACAACACATTTTCAAAACATGCTGAAGGTCAAGAATTAATGACTCATGGGCAGTCACATTTTTTTCTGCTGTGGCCCCTGTCTGTTATATCGGTGAGGCTGGTTAATGGAAGTTATGGAGGAAACTGAGATAAACATTAACTCTGCCCAACCCTGGCCAGCAGAATATTCAGTGGCTTGAAAAAATAATTCTTGATTGTCTATTCAGTGCTTGATCTGCTGAATCACTTGGTTTTTCATATCAAGACTCCTGAAGACTGTAAGATGGGAATTAAAGGATTTCAGTGCTGATCTTGCCATCAACTTGTCCCAGAGGGTCAGCATACTGGAGAGGTACTCAGCTGAAGAAAAAATCTTGACTGCTATCGGGAGAGGGGGTGGGATTTGCTGCTCTGATAGTCCATGATCGTACATCAGTCCTTCAGAGAACAAAGAGATAACCCCTGATCCTGATGCAGTCTTGTAGATAATTATTCACCTGTCTGCTCGAGGCCAGTAAGGGCTCTCTTTGGGACAGTGTGGAAGAATGCCTAGCACAGGCACAGAGATTTCCAGACCTGGAGACCAAAGATCTGGGTTAACTCTCAACTTTGCCCTGAATGATTTGCATACACTAACAAGTTGCTAGACCTGTTAGAGCCTCAGTTTCCTCACCTGAGAAATGGGTACATTGGCAAATGCTTTCTTTCAGAAGGCTGTTTCAAACATCAAGTTGATATAATGTGTGTGAGCTTTTTTTGACACAAACTCTAATGTATGCAAAGACCTATGGTATGATTCTACATGGGCTGGTTAAAAGGTTTCGGGGAAAAGAATATCAAGGTGATTTTTTTCCTTCTTGATATGAAAATTTTTTTCTCACTTTTTTTGCCCTAAAATAACCTAATTTGCAGAATTAGAATTTCTGAATGCCTTTTCAGGAACAATTACGGACCTGAAAATCTCTTAATAGTTCTTCTGTAGGTGTTTATACTCTAGATACCCTGAAAGTCGTTTAATTCTGATATAACATCATCACAGAAATAAGTCTGATGAATTTGAAGTAATTTGTGGTGTCTGCACCTCCTTTACTTACCAGCAGAGCCCCTCCCCATATATACACCTGCATATTCACGCTCTCCAAGCTAGTGTGGGCAGCACCACCCCTCCTCACTCCTGATGAGAACAAGCCAGTAAAAAAGGAAGCAAATTCAGTTATGTAAAGCACATTCTCAGTGAGGAAAGGCAAGCATGTGTTTTGCCTTGACTGAAATTGCCTTGTCCCACCAGTTGGCCCCCTTGTCGGGACACATCAGAACTTCTGGGGACCTCGGCAGCCACCACTCTCCCCTCTCACTGTACAAAAGCGCCACGAGCTGAAAAGTAACTTCACCAGGCTCGCACGGCAAGCTTGGGGCAGAATTGGGATTCAAGGACCTGTCACCTGACTTCTCCTGCCTCCCTTCTCCATTACATCAGATGTGGAGAGAACACGGAGAACCTAAAAGAAGAAAGAAAAAAAAAATAGATCCTGCTTGAATATCTTGGGCTTCTGGTTGTAAAGGACAGTTTTATGATCAGCAGCAAAGCTGCCTCAAAAGCGACAGTGGCTAGCTTGAATGAACTTCTGTAATAAACACTTAACACAGAACATGTGGCATCAAACACCTGCTAGATCTGAGTGTTGGCGCCAAAGCTGCTTTCACTGTCAAAGAAAAGAAGGGGGAAAGGAACTTGGCTGAACAAAGCTGGCAGACTTTTCATGAGAAAATTCAGAGGTAATTTCTGGAGGAACAGGAACACATTTCCAAAGGCTTTTAAAAATGTATTTAAATGTGAGTGGGTGAATTTAGTAGTTAAAGAAGTGAAGGTCACTGAGGACCACTTGGTGCCTAAGAGTCCTGGAAGCCTCAAGGTAGGCAGGCTCAGAGGTTGCCCAGAGCGATGTCTGAGGCTGCTGATTTCAATCTAGGTTCCCACACAAACACATACCAAAGCCCTTGTGCTTCTGGCTGGAATCTCTTCTCATTACCAGAACAAAGTCAGAGAGGGAGGGGCCCCTCGGCTCTCAAACTGAGTCTAACCATGCAAAGTGGATTCTTTGGCCTGTTTTGGAGGTCAACCTACATCAACAGAGCAGGACAGTTGCCCAGATGCATGATCTCTTCCCTTTGGCTACCCTCAAATTGTTGAACGGCAAGATCTGTTCATTTTTGCCCTCGTTTAATAGTTATTGTTGGGGGAGCACCGGACTAGACAGCCTGTCAGATGTGCAGGTGTAACAAGCTTTCTGAAGCTCAGTTTCCTCACCTGTAAGATATGATTCATCATCTGCCTTGTGGACCTCACTAGCTGCTTCAGGCATCATGTGAATGACACACGGAAGGGCTTTTTCAACTGGAAAGCCTGCTGTGAGCGTGAAGGGCTGTATGTGAATTTTCCTGATTGGCTCTTTTATGCGCTCCCAAGGTCATACAGAACTGTTTACATTCCTTTCACGTCTTCTTGAGTCAATCATGTAATTGAAGACTCAGGCCCTGTCTTCTAAGTTTTCCTCATCACCTACATTTACATACTACCTTTTACATTAAATAAGTAAAATACCTCAAAATCTTGTCACTTCTATTTTTGTTTATCACTTGACCCAAAGACATAAGACTTTACAGAAAAGATGAATAAATAAAAAAGAAAGGCAGACTTGTGAGATTCTTCTTATCTTTCTTTCTTTACATCCACCAGGGGAATTTTTTTGCCCTTGCACAAAAGTCAGGTCCCATGAAACCGTGAAATAGGTGTTTTCATCTCTTTCCTTTTTCAGCTGATGGGCTGGATATCTTTCCAGGGATTCCGTGTCAGAAATCAAATCCAACAAGTGGGAAGTTTGACTTGATTCAGGTCAGTCTTGCCAAACAGCCAAGCAGACAGTGAAGTCAGGTCAATTAGAAGAGGCCACAAAAATGAAGCTTTTAATAGATGCCTTGCATATTTGGAGCAGGAAAGGGCTTCAGTCAGTAGCAGTTGTTATTAATAAAATATAGAAAAAAAAGAAATCATCACCATCACCATCACCATCATCATCAGGCAAACCCTGAAATGTCTTCACTGACACAGAAGACAGGAGACCTACATAAACACACCATTGCCCTAGGAAGGCCTTTTATCAGTGCCTAAGCAAGTTATATGCCCATGGTCTCTTTTAGGAAGTGTTGTAGAAAGAAAAACAAAAAAACTTCAGCACTTATTTTAAAATTTAGGATAGGAGGGATAATCTTTAACAGAACGTAGAAAATGCTCCATCAGATCAAAACAAACAAGCAAACAGAAGCAGGTCAGTCCTCTCTTTGGCACTGGGCAGGACCATATGCTTCCAGAGATGAGAATTTAAAAATAGCCTGTCACACAGCTCACACTGTAGCCCTGAGACCTGGTGGGGGTGGGAAGGATTGCCTCACACTTCATAATAGTGACACTTCACATTTATACCAGCCTCTCCTCAAAGAACCCAGAGTCCTCTCCAGTTATTTACTTTTCTTTAAAAAAAAATCGAATCCTCCTGGAATTTTTCAAGTTGAGTAGGAGCTGGTACAATTCTTCCCACTTTACAGAGAAGATGACTGAGATATCAAAAGGTAAAGTCAGTAACTCAGGATTATAGAGTGACTCAGGGGTTAGTCTTGTGCTGTTCATAACACACAGGGCTGCTAAGTGCAGCAATATCCTGGGCTGTGAGAGCCACGAGTTCATAGGATATTGCACAAAAAAGAGAGACAGTTGCTTCTCATTGCCTCTGTTTTGAAATGCACTTGCCCTTTATTTTAAGCATTGCATCAGTTTCCAATTTTAAGGCAAGTTGCTTATAAGCCACGGTGACCTATATTTGCAGACCAACTTACAGAGGCATTATAATAATGTCATTTTTCACATGTCCGTACTTCCTGGCACTTGAGACGGTTTACCCTCACCATCGCATCAGGTGTGTGTAACGAGCTGTAATTTAGGTGGGGCCAGGGCTATGACGAAGGGAAACAGAGGCTCAGGGTGTGAGGGAACTTTCTCACCTGGTGAGTGCAACAGACACACACAGAAACCCCAGTCTTTTCTCTGCACATCTGAGGTGTTTTCCTGCCCCACGCTGAGACCTTCATCTAAGCGATGTGGTAAGACTGGCTGCTGGGTGTGTGTTACCAGGAAAACCATCCCTCTCTGTGCTCAGGTTGGACTCTTCCACCCCGTTTGGTGCCCAACCCTCAGTTTCTAATTGGTTGCAATAACCCTGAAGGAGGGAATCCTAGATGTGGCAAAACCCAAGGGAAATCAGTAATTAGCTCCAGTTCTGGGGAAAGGAAATCTCTCGTCATCCTGGTAGGTCCAGACAGACGGTCCGGATATATGTGGAGTCCAGTGATGTGTTACTGACTAGCCGTAACCCCTATTTCAACCATAACTCCCTCTGCTCTGTATCATAACCACTTTCCAAACTCTCTAAATTCCCTTCCTGCTTTCCCCTTCATTGGGCAAAACCCCAGTCCTGGTGAAATGTAATTATCTTCTCTCTCCTCTTTTGCTTGCAACTTAGCAGCAGAATGCTATGCTGTACACCAGAAATTGACACAGCATTGTAAACTGACTATACTTCCATTAGAAAAAAAAAAAACATTGCAGATCATTCCAACCAGCCCGCTTTAAATTTATGATCACAACCCTCAAATGGACCCTGCCAGGGTCCCTAGGATGCTTCTAGCAAATAGACTTTTTCAGTATCTGGATCAATTTTTTCATACCTTTGTCTCCCTCCTTTAAATTTTTTCTTTCTTTCTTTCTTTCTTTCTTTCTTTCTTTCTTTCTTTCTTTCTTTCTTTCTTTCTTTCTTTCTTTCTCTTTAATTTTTAGTTTATTTACTTATTTTTATTGAAGTGCAGTCAATTACAATGTGTCAGTTTCTGGTGCACAGCACAATGTCCCAATCTTGCATATACATACATACATTCGCTTTCATGTTTTTATGCCTCCCTCCTTTAAGTCTCCACCAAGCTTCACCCTCTCCATCCCCCAGGAAGATGATCTTCCTTTTTTGCTGTCAAGGAAATTATTCTATTTTTCCAGCACCAACTCCTTATCTCACCAGCATCTGTACCCACGTACGCTGCCTCCTCCTGTTAAGTGGGAGCCGTGTCACAGCCCCTAAGGTCAAGTCTCCCATGTGTCCTCTGGATCCTGTCTTCCTTGCATGTGCTTATCTCCTGCAAAGTCATTTTCTCTTATCCTGTTACGTCCATTCTATCAGAGTACAGATATGTCTGTATCACAACCGTTGTAATAGCCATTAAAAAACAGTAACAACTCTCCCTTACCCTGCATATCCTCATAGCTACCACCCCATTTCTCTAATGCCTTTACAAAAAACCTTCAAAAAGTAAGATCTGCATTTCCTGTTTCCTTTCGTTAACTCTCATTCTCTTCTCCACAATGCTCCAGACTTCTTCTGATCCTGTCACTCCACTTAACAGCCTTTATTAAGGTCACCACGTGATGGACTTGTTTCTAAAGCCAAAAGGTGCTCAACTAACTGGACTTTTCAGTAGAAATCGACATGGTTTCTCCTTTCTTCTTCTTTGAACGTCTCCTTCTCTAGGCTTCTGTGATTCTGCCCTCACCTCATTTGCCCTTACCTTCTTGTCCCCTTGTCAGGCTCTTCCTCCTCTACATTAAATTTTGGAGTACTCTGGGGTTCTTGTCTAAATTCTGTCTTACTTTTCCTAGATAAATTCATAGAGTCCCATGGCTTTAATGTACTATCTTTATGCAGGTAACTCCAAATCTCTGTTTTCATCTGACTTCTCCCTTGAGCTCCAGCCTTGGTAACTCTAATTGAATATCTAATAGGTATTGCGCACAAACCATGACTCAAACCAAACAATTAATTTATCCTTCCCCCTCCGTTAGCTCCTCCTCCCCAAGTCTTCCCTGGCACAGTCGGTGGTCTTGAGCCTTCTAGCTATTTGCTCAGGGTCAATAACTGAATCATTCTAGTTTTCTGTTATTTCCCTCAAACCCCATGTTTAATCCACCAGCAAATCCTATTGACCTTACATCTAAAATACATGTCAACTTAGGCTTTTTTTCATCATCTCCACTGCTTATTCTAACTGCCATCATGTTCTTCCTGTCTAGATTTTTGCCTTCATCGTTTTCCATACATACATCATTCCATCGCAGGAATGATGTTTCTAGAATCATAATTACAATGTCACCTCTCTGCCAGCTCCTCTTACCATGACCTGTAAAGTCCCACAGGACCCATCCCCTGACTACCTGTCTAGCATCTTCTCCTTCCACTCTCAGCCTCGCCCACAATGTTCACCGGCCTTTTTCTCCCTCAAACTCTCTAATGCTTTCCAACCTGGGAACCTTTACACCTGCTTTCCCCTCTGTTAGATGCTCTTCTGCCTGATCTCCAATGACTGCTTCATCTTTTCATTTGGGCCTCAGCACAAATCTTAGCATTCCCTGAGAGCAAACTCACCTGACCAACATTGCTAAGGTGTTCTCCTTAGGGCCAAGTAAGTAAATGTCCCTCCCGCCTCCCCCCACCTCTGCCCCCAAATAGAAGCGTTCTCATTTAGGTTGAATTTGGGTGAATTATACCCTCGACTTTTATAGCGAATCAGTATAAAAACTGATATTGAAGTTTGTGACTACATTGTCCCTCATGGTTTAGAGGACATGATTTGCCATGTCACTCAGTGCCATTTCTATAAAGCCCTATTCGAGGAATTCTTTTAAGTCTAAGGGCTAACAAGTCTTTGTTTCCCTTGAGGAACTGGTAATGACATGCTGACTTTATTCTTTTAACTTTGCTAACACAGAATTCAGAGCCAAAATCTTGGCTGAATTATTGCAGATGTATAAAGCTATAGGACCTGGTTATCTGTCTAGACAGCAATGGCCAGTAGAACGTTCTACAATCATGGCCATTGGCCATATGTGGCCACTGAGAACTTGAAAGGTGGATAGTGAAACTGGGAAGCCAATATTTTTTGTTATATTTAGTTTTAATTAATTTAAATTTAAATAGACATATGTACCTGGTGGCTACCACATTGGACAGCATGCACCTGGATATATTATGGTCTCTTTCTAAGATATTAGAATTTATTTTTATGCACGCTTCATTATTGGTTATTGTATTTCTATAAGTTGCCTTTATCCTTTGGGGCTGGTAGAAAAAAAGAAAGGAAGAAAACACATTTACATGAGTAATTGAGTTGACAGGGCAAGTCGGTATATTTACAGCCATAGGTGACATGGTCAGTGTCTGCAGACAGTGAGTTTTCAATCCTACCTCTCTTCAGGAGCTCTGTGGGAAGAGCATGAGCAGCAAGTCTGAGCTCTAGGTTTTAGTCTTCATTTTGCTGTTGAACATGGCGTGTGACTCTGAGTGAACCAGATATTCAGTATGTTCATATGTAAAATGGGACTTCTGGATTGATGACTTGGTGCCTTTGGCATCTGGGATGCCGGATACGTAGTGCTGCACCTGTTCCCAACCTTTCTGGAGCCAAGGAAGCTGGCCTTCCGCTACCTACTTGGAATATAAGACATACCTTCGGGAGGTGATTTCACTCATGACTATGCCTAAGGTAGGGTCACTGGTAACCAATTAAAAACAAATATGAATAGTCCCATCTTCAAAGCGTCTTCAGGGAAGGAGAGCCCACCCTCAGTACTTAGGTATTTGGATTTTTTTTTTAATGCAGACTGAGGTGTCATTTCTTTTATTATATAAAAGCATAGGACTGAAATCAGAAGACTTGGGTTCTAGTTCCATCTCAGCTACTAACTAGCTCTGTGACTTTGATCAAGTCAGTTTCCTTTCCTCTCAAATGGAGAGGACTGAACCAAATGACATTTAATTTCCTGTCTCACACTAGCCATAACAATAATAGCTAACATCTATCAAGTACTTGGAGTGTGCTGAGGTGCACTACCTTATTCAGTCCTATGCAGGTTGATAATACTACTATTTCCATTTTCCAAGACGGAAGAAACCAAACTTTGGTGTTCCCCAAGAGCTGGCAAATGGTGGATTCTCTATCTGAATCCCATGATCTGGTTTCAGGACCCACTTTTTCATCTGTTCTACCTTCTCCAAAATTTTGTGCTTTTCCATAAGCCAGAACACCATTGCTTTTCTGGCTAGATAAGGAGTTGTCTTAATCCTTTCAACAAAAGATTCCTAAATCTGAAACTCCAAAGGGCACAAATATTGTCTTCTTAGTCCTTGGAGTGACCAGAATCAATGGATTGGTTGCCACCATGCAAGAATAACTGTTCATTTTCCCAGTATGCTGTACAAATACTATCACTTTCTAAGGATGCTGTGGTACGAAAAATATTGGGAAGCATGTGGGCTGAGAAGTATATATCATGACTCACTAGAAGGGTTTAGCTTGGACTTTTCACAAGTCATATCACACACATTTTACAAGATCCTATCAGGAAGGGATGCTCTGTCCCACAGATCCCAATCATCACTGCCTGAGATGGGGTGTCATAGTCATTCCTGTATCTCCAACATGTCCATCTCAGAGCCTGGCCCTAAGCTAATTCTCAGCATGGAAGTTACTTTTCTGGTTTATAGAACAGCATCCCTATGTTGGTTAGAATCCTAGAAAGTTAGAGCCAGAAGAAGTTTAGAAATTTTAAGTCTGACCCAAATTGGGTAGAGACTTTTTTCAAGGTCAGTGTCAAAGTTGGAACTAAAACTCTGGTCTCTCTCACTCCCAGTCCAGGGCCCTTCTCCTATCCCCATCCCCCAGACTGATCATCAGAACTGCTTTTTGGGGGAGATGAGGCAGAGAAAACATAACTGAAACTTTATCTTGTCTCTGCAGATGTCAGGAGCGATGGAGCACCAGGGGTAGGAGAACCTACTTCCCCTGGCTCCTTCAAAGGCCACAGCCCCATGAGAATCATTCAGTCTAGCCTGAGCCACAGGCCGGGAGGCCACAGCAGCGCACAGGAAAGTGAGGGGAAGTGGAAACGTGCGAGTAGACGGCTCAAAGCAACGGGCTCACCACCGGAAAAAAAAATAAAAATAAACACGCTCAGAAATAGTGTAACTGATATGCAAAGAAGATCAAAACAAGGGTTTTAAAATATCCCGGCTGCTTTAGAGGAGGTGGGGGTGGTAAATGAAGCGAGGTTACAAATGTGTGTCAGGGGAAGGGGGCGATAAGAGAATGGTTTGCTGCAGCCTATTAGGCCATGGGAACCTGGAACTCAAGGGTATTTCAAATGAAACTGTGGGAGGTGTAAATCCCCACGGGTAGCTCCAGAGCAGGCATGGGCTTGGGAGTGAGAGCCCCAGAGTCCCTCCAGCCCGAACTCCTCCCTCCCTGACCCCCTTGCTGTTCCTTGAGACTCTGCCCCATTTGTAGTTGTGGATATTTCTCCTGGGACACGTCTCAGACCAGCCAGCAGAGGAGGCACCCAGAAGTCCACCCAACTTGGCTGAACTTTAAGGCCCAAGTAGCAGTTTGGAACCAACATTCCAGGGTTAAGGGCAGGGGCTGAGCAAACTCATGGAAGACAGATTCCCCAATCTCGCAAAGTGTAATTCCCTTTCCTTTCAGTGTGTTGTGAAGAACTGCAGATATGCACTCTCCCCAAAGGTTTTATTTTGAAACTGGCTCCTGAAATGGGAAACCCAGAGGTTAATGATGCCCGTGCTGGCTGTTTATAGCCTCCCTCTGCCAATGTAACCATCCCTAATAATAGTTCAAGGATCATGGGACATTTTCAGCATCAGAAGGCCATCGGTCATCAGCATAGGTGGGGAACATATGATTCTCTATAGATCCAAATGGTCTCGTAGATTTTAACAAAGGTAAGACACGGGCAGGAGTGGGGAGGAAGGGGTGGCATGGGCTTGGAAATTAACCACCCCTCCTCTAGGTCTAGCATTTATACTTATGCAGAACATTCCTATCTATTATCCAGTGAGATGGGCCAGGCAGGGGAAATCACCCACGTTTTCCAGTTGAGAATACTGAGGCTCCAAGCTGAATGGCACAAGGATGCCACTGGTGACCCACAGTGCTGTGTGTTCATTCTAGGTCTCCGAGGACCTAGAGATGGGAATCAGGCCCCTTTGATCTGAACTTGAGCCATCCCTCTCCACCCCTTCCTTCTCCACCCTACTCTTCCTCCTCCTTCTCTGAGAAAAGCAGTGCATTAAATACTTTAGCTATGGAATAGAAGATTTTTACTTTTGAGCCAACATTTTTTCCGGTGTTTCTGACTTCTTTGGTCATGAGAAGGCAAATCCTACCCCAAATTTTCTTGAAACTGATATTTAGTAGAGAACTACCAATAGATGCACGTGATTGATCCTCCTCTGATGTGCAAAGCCCAGCCCTAGGCTGGGCTGAGGTGGGAAACGGCCACATATAGGTCCATCCTGCCTGATACAGGCTCTCTCTGAGACCACGAGTACACCATGGCTGACACAAACTGAGGAATGTCGCAAGGGAGAGTTCGTTGTGGGCTGAGGGTATCCAGGGAGACTTCCAGCAGGAGGTAGCCCTTGATGAAGCAGCATCTTGAAGGCTAGATCTGGGTTGAAGTGTGGGGAGGGAGGTCCCAGAAAGCCACAGGATAAAGGTCCAAAGGTTTAAAAAGTGCAGAGGACATTGTAGGAAATTCAGTTAGACCCACCAGACAGAAGTAGTGGGAATAATACTGAGGGGACACTTTGAGGTCACTCTGGGGAGGGCTTTGAAAGACCAGCCGAATCATTGGCATTTTATCCTGTAGGCATGAGGAATCTCTGAAGCTCTGTGAATGTGAGAGTAGTCTGAGAAAGATGGTGATCCAGAAAGCTCCTTTTAGCTGACTGTGCAAAATGGATACTGATGAGAGTGGCTGGGAGAAGATAGATTACCAGGAGCACTGGACTTGGAGTCAGGAGGCTGACTCGACAGCTTTCTATGTCAACTTGGTCAGATCATCCCCAGATAGATGCATAAATATATATGATTATCTCCTCTCCATTGTGAAAACCTGCCATGCCCACCCCTCAGGGAGGTCCTGGACATCACACACAATGAGGTTAAAGTGTTTTGTAAATGATAAAAATGCAGAGCAAACTTAGGGGGAGATAACCCCGGCTGGCGAGGTGTGGTGGGAGCATGAGTTGGTTGGAGGCCCTGGCGTTGGGGGTGGGGGAAAGTTTGGTGAGTGGCCTGTTTCCATTTGGGGGGCATCTTCCCTCTAGAGAGATATCCTTTTTCCTCCCTGGCCCATCCTGTGTCACCTGGCACAGACTGGGGGGCCAGCAGAAGATGGGGGCATGTCGAGCTCACAGTCAAGAGCCAAAGATCAAAAGACCCTCGGGTCCCTCGTAACTTCCTTAAGGGAAAGAAAAAAATACCCAAGTAGCTCTTCAATCTTGAACTTGAAATAAAAATAAACAGTTGGGTTACTGTTTTGCAGAGTTGCCGAGTAATTGTGGAGGACAAGGAAGAGTCAGTTTGCACAAAGTGGTTGGTTACTCAATGGAAAGTTCTTGCCAGTGGAGGTGTCCGGGAAGGTGCAAGCAGAAGTCAGCTTGGCTGCTCACTGGGAGGCAGGCCTTGACCTCGTAGGGAAGAGGGTTCACACGGACGAGTGGGATGAAAACTGGTGAATTGTGCCTGGGTTAGGAGGGCTAGGAGAGAACCATCTGGGCTTTCGGCCAGCCCTGGGCTTCCAGTGGAAGCATTTCACAAACTCCTCCTTTCTCTGTGGGTTATGTCCTTGGATGGAACAGCCAGTGGGGGCTTCTTGGGTGAATGAAAAATGCACTGGACTGGAGGCCAGAGCTCTGTGTACCAGGCTTGGCTCCATCATTGCCTGGTGGTGTGACCCTTCCTCTCGGGGCCAGAGTTAGACTAGACTGCATGATCACTGGGGCTTCCTTCAAATGTAGACTCCTGGGAGGTGTGGGATGGGCCAGCCTGTCTCTTCAGATTAGAACTCAGAAGAGACAACTACTATAAGTGAACTGACCTACAGCCCAGAGCCACGGAATTTTGGGACCTGGCTTTAGCTCTGGCCATGACAGCAACACAGGGAATTTCAAATGAGGCCAGCTTGGGGCAGGGGCAACTGTGTGCCTGCCAACTGAGGCTTGCAGTTCAGATGAAGCAGAAAGCTGGGACCCCTTTGAGTTCACCCGCAGCGAGCTTTGGAGCTCCATGTAACCAGAAGGAGAGTCTTCTAGTCAATTCCAAGTACAAAGGCAGCATCTACCCTTTGAGCTTGGAAGAGAATAAGCCACAGATAATTTCCCTCCCACTCCCATCTTCCTTCCCCAAGTCTCAGAAAATAGGACCTCTTCCCTGCCCCTTCTCCCATTTGCCATGCAGATTCCCGGTGATAATCACAGCACTTCATCTCCCGTACTCACTTCCTCTGTTCTTTCTCATAACCAAGACCAGCGCTGGTCCAGGCTTTGGGAAGTGGATGTTAGGGCATGAGGGCAAAGTTCACTGAACTGACCTGTCAGTCCCTTTGGCTGCCCAGGCTGTGCTGCGTGTCCATCCAGGCAGAGTCCAATGGTGATTGGCTCTGTCTCATTATTTCTGAAGAGGGACCCATTACCCCCAGGCATCTCGGGATCACCATGGATTTTCTCTGGCCTTCCATCTATGGTCCAGAGGAACATTCGAATAAAAGAAACCTTTACTGAACACCTATGAAATGCTAGAATCCATTTTTAGATGAGACAGAGGTAGGTCCATCACAGTCTCTGTTTGCAAAGAGGGAATAGAAATAAGTGGAAAAATCACTGTGAAATCGTGCGGAGCGTGGGGATAGCCACAGGACGGGGAAGCTTCAAAAGAAAGAAAACTAGTACTTGGTTGCGAGACCATAGAAGGCTGTGTGGAGGAAATGGCTTATGACAGAACAATCACCAACATCATTATGATCATGGTTATTATTAGAGCTAACTTTTGTTCAGCTCTTACTATGTTCTAGGTACTGTGCTAAGCCCTTGTATGTTATCTTAATTCTTCTTCATGAAAGCCCTGCCCTCTTAGGTAGCATCATTTTGTAAATGAAGACCCTGAGGCCCAGAGAGGTTAAGTAACTTTCCCAAGGCCACCCAGCGTGTAAATGATTAGAACCCATGGTTTCCATGGAGGTACAGTGGTGAGGTATTCCTGGAGGAGGATAAAGAATGGCAGCTCAGAATGGAAAAGCACAGCAGAATTTGATGGGGAACGGTAAGGGGTTAAGACCAGTGGGACTTGAGGGCCAGTGAGGAGTTTGACTTTGTCCTGGAAGCTGCAGGGAGACTGGGAGTGTCTGAGCAGGACAATGGGATAATGAGAAGTTGGCTCTTGGAGTGGAAATTTAGCAGGGAGAGCGGGTGGACTGCAGGAGGACTGAAGATGAGGGGGCTCAGCTGAAAGGCCTGGGTGTAAGGAGAGAGTGATGAGGGCTTGAGCTACAGCGTAGCTCACAGAGAAGAAGGGTATAAGGACAACTTCACTCCAGTGAGGATCTCCAGGTGTCTGGGGAGCTTTTCTGTCTCTCGAGTCTTGTATCAGGCACCATATAAGGTGGCTGGCACTCTTTACTCTTCTCCAGAGAGTAGTGCGTCCTCTGAATTAGAACCCTTTGCACACGTCTGATGTACACCTTGTCTCTTCTCCCCACTCTCAAAACCCCAGAGCAGCGGACCCAAATAAATCATAGAGCTATTTTAATGAAATCAGGGCCCAAAGGAGAATACCTGGCTGGAACCAGAGAGAAGATTCTGTGAGTCCCCAGCTACTTTCAAGAGCTCAAACAGGAGATGGCTCAGAGAGAGGCAGAGAGGGAGGGAGGGAGGAGGAACTGTGCACAGGGACATCCCACAGGGACCTCCGGCTGGTGTGCCGACTCCATCCCACACTCCGGAGGAGCCTCCTGCAATGGCTGTGGCTGAGGCCAAGGCGAGCATGAAAGCTGCAAAGGTTTTTGCCTCAGCCAGGTGAGTGTAGCCCCTGGTGGTCATGCTCTGCCTTCCAAAGAGCTGCTTTGGCATCTCAGAGAGCAGCCCAGCGTGGGACTTCTAGGCCTCAACATCCCAGCAAAGAAACACAGTCAGCATGACAACAAAAGGAAGGGGCCCCTAGGGACAAGTTAATCCAATCTGAGTGCCCGGAGAGGGCATGTGAACGACAGGGACTCACACGATCACCTCTCTTCTTGATTTATTTTACAAACACATGGTGCTTATGGGCCAGGTACTGTTCTAAGCACTCCATTAAGTTATTAACTTATTTGATTCTCAGGGCATCCTATAAGGTATGAGCTTTTACCCTCTTTTTACTGATAAGCAAATGGAGGCACAGAGACCTGAAGTAACTTGGCCAAAGCCTCACAGTCATTGGTGTGTCAGGAGTGAACCTGGACCATTTGGCTACAGGGTTGAACTCTGAACCCCAGAGCTCTGTTACCCTTTATTCTAATTTCCACTCTAGGCCTCTAGCACTCTTACAAAAAGGGAGATCAGAGCAAATCATTTCTAAAGTTGCACCGAGCTCTAACACTTTGTGATTCAGTGGAATCAGTAAGCAGGTAGGGCTCAGGCTGTGAGTTTTCAGTGGGCTGTTAAATGTGCTTTGGTGTGACACAGCTACGCCGTGTGTATGCATTTCCCTGCATTCTGGCGTTGGCTGGCCACCACGCCAGCTGTGACTGCGTGGATCCGCGGGCCCACTGCAGGGCCCAGATCTTCACATTGGAGCCTAACAGATTCTGCACCTCTTTGCAAAGCTCCAGCCAAGGGGATTGTGAAAACAGCACTCAATCTAAGCAGAGAAGTGAGTTGAGGAAGTATCTTGTAAAGATGTGGGCTGCCGGGGTACAGTGATTCAGTGAGATAAGGCCGTGGGGAAATACTCGGCCCGAGCGCTGCCCAGGGAGCTAGGCAAGAGGCTTCAGTTTTCTTAGCAAGGAAAGTGAGGCAGGTGATTGGCTGTTGGCAACGAGGTTACTTGAGTGGAAGAAATAGGACCTTTCTGGTGGCCCAAATAAGAAAGGCCCTGTATGGTAATACAATCTCCCATTTCCTTGTTTGTTTAAACATTCAAATGGGATATGGCTAAATTCACATTGTGGATTCCTGGGTGGGAAGGTGGTAGGTGGAGTGGAAAGAATGCTGGCCTGGAGTTGGCACATTTAAGTTCCAACCCTGGATCTGCTCCTAACTAGGTGAGAGGCATTAGATGAGTCACAGCCCACCATGGCCTCAGTTTACCTATAAGAACAGTGGCTATTTATTGAGGACTTGGCATGCTGGGACCTGTTCTCAGAACCTGCCACGGATCACCCCACCTAATTCTTATACCGGTGCCATGAGGGAGGGACTGTAATTAGTGCCGTAACTCAGAGGAGGAAAAGGAGCCTCAGAGAGGTGAAGGCACTTACCCAAGGTCATACACTAAGCAGTGGGGCTGGAATTGTTCCTAGGGAGTCTGGCTCCTACTCGTGTTCTGAGGCACAACACTGCAGGCCCTTGTCTTTATAGAGAGGGTCGGGCTCTCTGAGTGCACTGTGTGCAGTGCTATTTAGGATAGTTGGGATGAAGATGGCCCTTCTGGGAGCTGTAGATGGCTCTGCTCAGCTCTGGGCTCTGGACTTGAGCCTGTCTTTGCTCATGCATTTGTTCCTGCAGAATCTGACAGTTTCCATCACCTCCTCTGGCGGTCAGCTCTGTGAGGGCCGGGCTCCATCACTGCCTTCCTAGTGATACGCGCTGTGCCCAGTGAGTAGTAGGTGCTCAGCGAACATCTGTTGAATGAACGTAAGGAAGAGTCACTGGCCCTGGTGGAGCAGAGGAGCGGTGGAAGTGATGGGAAGTATGAGAGAAGCAGAACAGAGCCAGCTCAGTCAAGTATGAGTTGGTCCAGACAGTCTGGGAGCTGAAGAGTTTGGCCAAGAGCTAAGATTTCGGCTTTCAGGTGAAAAGTGGCAGTGTAGCATGTGATCCCCTTGCAACAGACAGACTCTCCATTGAGGAGTCAACACATGGAAATGTCTGCTGATGTCTGCCCCATAGGGTCTGGCTGCTAAGAAGGGCCTTGCGAGTGAAGCCCATTTCCGCCAGCTCTCAGGGAGGCCCTGGCAAGTCCTTCAGCCTCCTGGGGCTGGGCTTGCCTCTTCTGGCCAACTCCTCCTCTAGCCAGTTGGGGTTGGGACTAAACTCTCAGCCGCTCATGACCCCACCTGAGCTTTCCTTCTTTCCTAGGGAGCCCTGCTTGTCCCAGACACACGCTGCCCATCACAGCTCGCCTGTCCTGGGTTCTGTGCCTTCAGGACCCTGTCCTTAGCTACCCTGATGACCACACCTCCTGATGTGCATGTGGGTATTTATGTGCTTTGTGCTGGTAAAATATTCACATTTCGCCAGGCCCTTCAAGACAGTTAATGGTGGGGCTTTTCAGCCCTGGAGAGGTTTATGAGGGCAAGATTGTAATTAATTACAGTTATAACCACTAATGCAATTGACAAACACTTCCTTGTCCTTTATTCATCTGACGGCATGTGCAAGGGCAGCTAGGAGGGGCACCGGGGGCCTGTGGAGGGCACCTGTGTGGCCCCAGCTTTGCCACTAACTGTGGGACCTCTTTCTCAGTGTCTTCCCTTCCTAGGAGAGAAGGCTGATGAGATGGTCCTAGGGCTCCTTTGGCTTTAACCTTCCACAAATCTAGGTCTTAGGAGCATGTTTCACAGAGAGCAAATGAGGTTTAGGTGGCTTAGGGCATTTGGAACCCACAGCATTTCTATATGGCTTCCCGGTGAGCAAAGTGCCAGCTGGTCCCGAGACGGGAAGTATGGGGGTTGCTGTTATTACACTCACTTCACAGACAAGGACTCAGAGAGATTAAATGAAGGGTCTCGAGACACACAGCAAGATGAAGGAACCAGGATTTAAACCCCACCCCCAGGATGGCCAGCCCTGCCTGTGGGGTTAGTAGCGTCTCTTGGGAGCTCTTGGTCTGGTTCTTCTTGTGCTCCCCTGAGACCCAGGGCCAGATTGGCTCCCAGAGAGCTGCAGCTGGGCTCTGGGGTGACTCCACTTTGAGACAACCAGGCTACGGCTTCCCCTCAAATCCCAGCCCCTCAGATTGTGCCGTGCCCCGTGCAACCAACTTCCTGCCTGTGGCAGGTGCCAGCAGCTGTGTGCTGGGTGTTCTCTGTATGACCCTCCACATCCATTCTCCTGCCTCCTCTTCCCGCCTCTCCAGGAGGTAGACCTCTGTGGAGGTCAGTAGGCTCCCCTCTGCCCTCTGGCTTCTGGTTGGATTCAGCCCGGCACTGATTAGATGATGGGAAGGTGGAAGAAGGGAGGTGTGAGGACAGATCTCCCCCAACCCCATCTCTGTGGGCTGTTGGTTGACAGTGGCCACGTGTGTCTGCCAAAGGTCGTGTCTCCAGCTGGGCTGCCCTCTCCTAGCTCCCCAGCCCTGCCCAGCTCACTGCCAGGCTCTGGTAACTGCCTCTTCCTTTGCCCTTTCAGCCTGAGGACTGGTTAGAGCTCTCAGTTACTGTTAGCCTTAGGATGCATCACTATCTCTTGGTTTTTCTTAACCCTGCCCACACCTTTATAAATTATCCTTTAATGAATCTCTTTGGTCACCCTCTTTTGAGTGGGTCCTCTTCTTCCTCCTTGGACCATGACTGATACACTGCCTCTTTCCTCTTCGTCTCTCATCTTCCATTTGTTAAAAGCATGGATGAGCCCAGGATTTCCACATGAAGATCTGCCAGTATTGTTCCCTGCAGGAAAAACAAAACCAAGTCAGAGAGAAAAGCAAAAATTTGGATTTGCCAGGGGGTGGTAAAGGGCACTGAGCTTGGACCTGGAGGCTGAAGACCCAAGTTTGCTACTTACTAGCTCTGTCGTCTTGCCAGTCATCTGGCCCTTGCACTAAACAGAAGTAAAAATCATTTTTGTCTTATGTTTCCCAAGAGCCTCTTGGGCAGATCAAATGAGGTGACACCAGAGGAAGTACTCTGGATGCTAAAGCATTTTCTGAGCATTAGGTGTTACTGTTGTTGTTTTTATCAGACGCGGCATGTGGACAAAATCCTCAAAAAGCCCAGGGCTGCATTTTCCAACATGCTCAGATTTCCCTGTCGCCCCTGTGCCTCCTGGATTAGGAGACCTGGCATTTGTGGAATCCAAGATTAATGTTCGGAGAGGGTTGGCCAAGCATGGGCCCACATGAGCAGAGCTAAAAATACCTTTGACCTCAGCGGGAGCATCTCAGTCCTGGAGGGGGTGAGCCTTAGGAACAGAGGGTGTGAGGGAAATGATTGCCATCATTCATTGGGGGGTGAGGAAAGGGCAGGGAGATGACTGTCACAGGCCATCCTTTTCAAAAGCTGGTGGGAACACTGGCTTGATCACTCTTGATCTCTGTCTGTCTGCATCTCTGTCAATCTTTCTGTCTCCTCTGTGTATGTTGGGGTGTCGGGTAGGGGTAAAGAGGATTAGCCTGAATATTTTGTACTTTCCTGTTAGAGTAAAGACAATGCCTTAAAGCTCTTCCTCATGGCTGAGCCTCTGAGGGATTTTCCCAGACTGCCCTGTGGGGCTGACAGACCCTTCCAACCAGAGGGAGGTAAGGAGGCGACTCTAGGACCTTGGTATGGAGCTGACTACAGAAGATGACTTCCATCCAGGGAAGGAGATGCTTGCCCAGGAGACTCGGTGTGATTTCTCCAGGGATGAGGAGTAGGGAGGCTCATTGTCTCTCCATCCTAAAGATCAGTGGTTGTCAAACAATAATCCTTAGCACTCTAGACTGTCACTGCTGTAAGTGTGGTCCATGGATCACCAGCAGAGACATCATCCGGAAATTCAGGTCCCACCCAGACCTTTAGATCAGACTGCCTTTTGACCAGACCCACTATGGATTCACATTCTCGTTAAAGTTCCAGAAGCACTGTTCTAGAATCTCTCCGAAGCACCTGAGGGGGCCACTAATGGGTGCTTTCTAGATGCCTATGTGGGGTCTCATAAGAGATGACATTTAAAAAAGAAGTTCCATTTGTATTTTTAAAAAAGAAGGAAAGTTTGGAATCAACATGATCTTTCCCTTCCTTTGGTGGAAGAGGATGTTAAGCTGATGTCAGGACCCGGCTCCTTGCCTCTCCTTCTGAGGCCAGCCCCCATCCTTTCCCATCAGCAACTCAGACGCCTAGCACAAGCCTGGCATGGAGAAGGCTCCGTGCACGGGCGGCTGTGTTAGGCAACTAGTGGGAATTGGACTGTTTCCTACGCTACTTCTCAGCTACTTCTCAGCTCTGGGAGTCTAGCCTTGACAGGGCTGACTGGTGAGGCCCTGAGGACAAAAAAGCAGCTTGCTGTGACCTGGGACTTAGGACTCACCTGGTTCTTTGAAAGGGGAGGGCAGGAGGGTGCAGAGCTTCCTCCTCTGTAGGTGGAATTACACGGGGAAGCTTAGTGTTTGTTGTACGAGGAACAGCCTGGCAGGAGCTGAGAAGAGAGAAGTCTGCCTCCAGCTGGGATCTGGGCACAGCCCCACGGCAGCAGGTTTTCAGGATTTCCAGAGGGAGTGCTTGGCGGCCTGCAGTCTCAGTTTGCTGCAATTATAAATATCTGTGATTTGCATTCCCTTCGCATCCTCCCCTGGAGTTGCTCAGCGAGTTCTGCCCCCCCCCTCCCCCTGCCCTACCTCACACAGGTCCCTGACAGGCAACGTGCAAGTCTCCCATCTCACAGCAGGGGAGACTGAGGCTCTACAAGCCGCCCAAGCGCCCCACCTACATGTGGGCGGACTCCGGGAAGAAGCCAGCATCTTAGCGCAGTCTCAGAATCCTTCCAACACCAGCTGCAGGCTTTCTGGCCTGAACTCTGGGCCCTCCTCATCCTGCATTTAGCCCTCAGTGCAGAACCCCTCCCCTTACCCCTGCCGGCCTTTCCCGAACACACGGGCCCTCAAATTGTGCAGACGTGTTCCTTTCTCTGTTTCCACACCTCGACACTGCCAGACACATACCTGTGCCTCTCTTGGGTAGCACGACTGTCCTCCCTTGTTTGGAACCATCTGACAGTGTGCTCCACCCCCGGCCCTGTTTTTGGCAGCTTTCAAAATCATGAAAGCAGAGTGTGTTTTAGCCCCTTGGTCCTAGCACAGTGCCATCCTCAGAAGAAACTTGTGTTAATGAAGAATGACAGAAACGTACAGCCTGGTGGATGGTACAGAGAGAGAGAGTATTTCACAGACTTTCTTGGCTGAGAGGAGCATGCCATTCGACCATTCTGAGGCTTTGCAGGAGCCCATGCGAAAAAGATTTGGAGCTGAAGCTACAGCTCCCCAGTGAAAAAATCTCCCTGCGGCTTAGAGGCATCTTAGGTACAAACCTGGCACTAGCTTGTGACTCAAGATGCTTGCGT
Organism: Vicugna pacos; assembly: GCF_048564905.1. Taxonomy (NCBI): domain Eukaryota; kingdom Metazoa; phylum Chordata; class Mammalia; order Artiodactyla; family Camelidae; genus Vicugna; species Vicugna pacos. Next base: position 55,858,718 of record NC_132987.1, on the reverse strand, counting down.
TACCTGAGTCTTAGGGTTCCTTCCTTCCTTCCTTCCTTCCTTCCTTCCGTTCTTTCTTTCTTTCTTTCTTTCTTTCTTTCTTTCTTTCTTTCTTTCTTTCTTTCTTTCTTTCTTTCTCTCTCTCTCTCTCTCTCTCTTTCTTTCTTTCTTTCTTTCTTTCTTTCTTTCTTTCTTTCTTTCTTTCTTTCTTTCTTTCTTTCTTTCTTTCTTTCTTTCTTTCTTTCTTTTTTCTTTCCTGAAAATGGAGATTCTGAGATTATTAACCACCTAGGGCCGTTAGGAATAAGGTGAGGCCCATGTGAAATGCTTATTGGAGGATAGGCACCTCCTACACTCTTGATACTTGTCTGCTGCTAGCTCCTGGGCAGAATCCTCCTTTCTTCCCCTATCCTGGAGACTAATAACACGTGAGGAGGAGGCGAGAAGGGTGATGGGTCATCCCGAATTTGGAACCGAGACATTCTTTTCAGATCATGAATCCTCTGGCTCTTAGGAACAGATTATCCAGGATTCTAAGCATGGCAATTGAAAGAAGTGGAGTCTGATTGAGTCAACACTAAGCTCTTCATTTCAATCTATTCACCAATAATTCAGGAGTTAAGCAAGCCCAGCCTCTGGGCCAGTAGTCTCCATTCTGGTTCCAGTTGGGAGAACCAGGGATATTAGGAGAGAAAAGGACTGACCTGGGATTCTCGGGACCTGAGTTCGTCCTCTCACTCACTTTGTGACCATTGCCCATTCATTCCCTCTCTTTGGGCCTCAGTTTCTCATCTGTCAAATGAAGAAACTGGATTAGAAGCTTCACAGGGCTAATCACCTCAGAGCTCCATGGAAAAAAAGAATATCCATAACCCCTCAAGGCATCTCTGTTTCTTCTCACAGACTACCTGTGCTGAAGAGTGAGGTCTGAGTTGAATGATAATCAACCTGTGAAATAGTGTTTTACATATTCAAAGCGCTTCCATACTCACTTACCTTACTCCAGCTTTACAAACAGCTCAACGGGGGGCAGAGAGGTGGATGCCATAATCCCCCGTTACACAGACAACGCATCTGAGGCTCAGAGAGAGCAAGAGGCTCAGGGCGCGTTGCTCAGTAGAGGCAGGGCAGTACCCTTGCAATCCCAGCTCTGATTTTCTCTGCCAGGGCTCTCAGGACTGTGATGGTTATACAGCTGGGTTGGTTCCTTGGGCCAAAATGAGTGCCTCTTCCCCGTCTCCCTGCCCTGCCCAGGCTCTGCCATCTCAGTCCTTGCTTGGCTTCCCAGTCAGCGAGGGATGTGGGGAAGCTGAGTCTGGGGTGAGGACACGAGCTGAAGCCCCAGGAGGACTTCGTTTCTCCCTCTCTGACACTTCCTCCCCTGTCCTGCACTGATGTCCTAGTCTAGGTTCCATCTTCTGACCAAACCTCCCTGTGAGGACACAGGAGATGGTGGCTGTTGTCCTCCACGTCCGCAGACAAAGAGTGCTGAGGACAGAGGCAGGGCACGGGAGCAACCCAGGCCGAGTGTGACAGTGAGACTTCTGAGCTGCACGGTTGACCTGCTCTGATGGGTTGAAGACAAGTAATTGGGCAGAAAGTCATGCACCTGTAAGATCAAAAGATAAGCTTCCAATGAGGGGGTGGGGAAGGTAGCAATGAACATGGGTGTATGAGTTACTGCGGAGAATTAGTCAAGGAGATTTGGAGGCATGGAGGCAGCTCCATGGAATCATCTCTCACACCCATCCCCTCCCTCCGTTTTCACTGCCACCACCCTCTCACTTCTCACCCAGGAGGTCGCAGGTGCCTCCTAGCTGCTCTCCCGGGTCCAGCCTCCTCCTGCTTCATTCCACCCCCACATGGATCCCAGCCTACCTGTTGAGCCATAGTCCTCGGAGCTCTGTCTGAGCATGAACCCCGGCTGAGCAACTCACTCTTCCTGGTCCTGTACTTTTCCATCTCCGGATGTCACTGTTGGTGTTTTTTTCCGGCTGCTCAACTCTCCCTGGGAATGCAAATCCAACCTCATTCTTTCAGGCTCACTTCAGGGCCACTTCCCATGTGGTATCTTTCCTGGTCCTGCCCTTGCTCCCTCCCAGAGGAACGACCCCTCACGCCTTGAGTCTATCTAATACCTGATGGTTCGGTCTCCTCTTTTAGAGCTTTTGTTGCCATCTACCTGGTGTTGCCATGATGTCTGTGCCTGTCTGGTCTCTCCTGCTGGACTGGGAACACCTTGCAGTCAGGAAAGGGACGACTTTCGAGTTTGTATCCCTCACTGTCTGGGCTGCTATTTAGTTATTGGATGAATCCATAAGGACATAAGTCAACGAGTGCTCGTTGCAACAGGAAACAGAAGAGCTCTACCACCTAAGCTTCAAATAAAGTTAACCATAAACTCACAATTAAACTCAGAATGTCGTTTTGAGGCATGTGTTAAGAGGAAACGCAAATAAATACATTCAAAGAAAGGTGGATATGAAAGAAAAGAGCCTTGCATGAGAGTGCAACCCAGGGGACCAAGAAAAGAGGTACAACGGAGACGACAGTGTTTGTTTTATGCCTGGTAACAGGAGAAGTCAACAGAAGCTGGAAGAAGCAGCTTAGGGTGGGACCAGATGAATCATAAGGCTTCCACTTAACCCTTAAGTGGCCTCAAGGTCTTCCCCATGATAGAAGTCACAGGGAAGAAGAGTGCCCGGCACACTGGTGAGCAACAAGAGTTACTGAATTCACCCACACTTAGTATTTCCCCTGAGTCAGGCCAATGCAGAATATCAACATGGATGAGACACAGCTCTTGGTCCCAAAGGGTTCACGGTCTGTTTGGAAAAAGACCACATGGTTCCGAGTAATCATGACAAAGCTATCATGTAATGTGTATGTGTATGTGTGTGTAAGAATGTATATAACATGTGCCATGGGACTATGGAAGAGGCACAGGTAATTCTAAGTGAGGGAAAGGGGAGGCAAAGACAAAGATGAGGGAAGATTTTATGGAGAACATGTTTGGGAAGTGGAGGCTTCAAGAATGGGCAGGCTTTCCACTGCTCTCCAGAAGTCGTCTGTGAGAAGGCATCATGGTACAAGTTAAAGGCCAGAGGTTGTCCGAGGAAGTCAAACCAGATTGAGTCAAGGCACGAGGGATTGTCACGTCCAAATAGGCAGCAGTGGTGTCCTTCTTATCCAAGAACAATGGGTATTGACTGACCAGTGTGTGTGTCTCAGAATGAGTGAAAACCCCACACTGCTTTGTGTGTGTCTCTCTGTGGGTATGTATGTGTACAGGAAGGCTAAACAAAACCAAGAAATGGAAAATGCTGCTGAAAAAAATGAAAAATAGTTCCTCTTCTCCAAACCTAGCCCTCCCTGTGCAGGTGGAATGAAGGATGGGATCCCTACGGGAGGAGCTGGTGGAAAGGGAGCCTTCCGTTGACCATTCTTGGCTTATGAAAAGTGAAAGGCGGAAAAGAACGTGAAGAAGGTGGGCCGTTTCCCGCGTGGGCAGACGCTGTTTATTCGTAGCCCCATCTGCATAGGTAAATCGGGGCGGTCAGCAGTGCAGCACGAGGCCGCCGTGGCTGTGCAGCTGTGTGCAGAGGCTCCAGCATCGGCTGCGGTGGGGAGTCCCTGAAGCCACTCAGGCTCCCAGCGGCTGCACTGTCTGGGGTGGGGGGAGGGAAAGAGGGAAAAATGCAGTGAGAGACTGTCAGAGAGGACAGGGGCCCGAGGACCATTTTGGCTAGCTCCTTTATTAAAATAAAGACGTTTTTATTAAACCAAAGTCAAGAGGGGCGAGGGGCTTTTCCACGGTCTGTCCCAAGTCAGTGACTGTCGGAACCTTGGCAAGAACCCGCGTCTACTGACTTACGGGCTAGTGCTGCGTCCTGCCTCCTTGCAAGACTGACGTGGAAGAGAGGGACAGACAAGGAAGATGACGGGGTGAAGAGCCCTGGGGTGCCCCGTGAGACCCGCGGTGCTCGCTCCTGACCTGTTCCCTGCCAGTCCGCACATGCAGCTCCAAGCCATCACGCTCCCAGGACCACCGAAAGTTAGGGCGGAATTAATCTTCCATAAGAAAGACATTCACTGTGCTCATGAAATTTGCAAGCTGTTTTTGTTCGTTTAAGTTTTTTGAAATCTCTCCAATGTTGCTTTCGTGGTCAGGGGACTTACTGTCCCCAATGACAGCTGAAGATCTTGAATGGCAGAAAGATGAGCATTAAGACATTCACGCTTGTTCCACGAATTTTACTTTATGTTTCGGGGAGATTAACCCCAATTTTATTTTAGGTTTTTAAGGTAATTAAGCTGAGAGGCAGTTATGCTCTACTGAGAAGAGCATTAACCCTGACCATCAGAAAACCTGGGTTCAAATGCCAGCTCTCTTGCTTCCTAACCTTTTTTAGTTTCGTTAAGTCAATTTCTCTTTCTGATCCTCAATTTCCTAATCATAAAATGGGGATATTAATAATTCATTAATATTAATAAATTATAATATTAATATGCTCATTTAAATTTATTTAACAGATCTTTATGAAGCCTCTATTATGTGCCAGGTAATGTTCTTGAGGCTGCAATAAAATCATGAATAAGGTAGCTGAAATGCCTGCTCCCTCAGAGTTTATAATAGAGATTAAATGTGATAACATGTTTCAAAGAGCTTACCACAATGCCAGGCATGTAGTAGCTGCTTAATAAATTGTAAAATTAGAACTCTCACAACATTCGGTGCTGGAAGAGGGATCTGAGCTTTAGTTGTGCCACTAACCAGCTGGGAAACCTCAGAAAGCTCTGGATACCTAAGTCTTTCCAGCACTGCCCCTTGGCTTGTGTGAACTTCTGCATAAATGCTTAGGGACCTTTTCATGTTTCATCATTCTCATAGGGTTTTTGCAGACAGAAAACCCTTTTGCTCATGTCATATAGGGACCCTGTGTTACTGGCCCTAAACATGTCTGTTGAATGGTCCTTGCCCCATGGATCCATTCCAAGATGTGAAACGAAATTTTTAATTGTTCTTTCTGTTTATTGCTTGCTTTCTACTTAACTTTTATCTGGCTATTAGTAAGCAGCTTAGCTGAAAATGAACAAAAATTTGATGAAATCTGCTTTATCCTTAGATGAACCTACTGTCACAGGAAATGGGGGTGGGGCAGGTAGTGGCCAATAATTGTGGTCAATGAAATTTCCACCCAGTTGTGTTGGTCCATTTTAAGGGACTGGTAAAACGCCTTTCCAGTGATGGTATATCAAAGAGAGTTTCAGAAGTGGGCTGGGGTCCCACAACTACCACTTGCTAACCAAGTTGATGCCAGAAAATCATGGACAGTAGGGAGAAAGAATACGATCTTGTTCAACCTCTTTATCTTACAGTTAAGAGAACTGTGGTCCATTATTCACAATAACCAAGACATGGAAGCATCTTAAGTGTCCATCAGCAGATGAATGGATAAAGAAGGTGTAGTGTGTGCAATGGAGTATTATTCAGCCAAAACAAAGAAAGAAATTCCACCATTTGCAACAACGTGGATGGGCGTTGAGGGTATGATGCTAAATGAAATAAGTCAGTTGGAGATAGACAGATACTGAATGATCTCACTTATATGTGGAATCTAAAAAAGTCAAACTCACAGAAACAGAGAATAGAATGGCGATTATCAGTGGCTGAGGGGTACAAAGAATACAAACTTCTAGTTATACAATGAGCACGTTCTGAGGACCTGATGTACAGCAGGTGATGTGTAGTGATCAGAGTTAATAATACTGCATTATATACTTGAAAGTTGCAAGGAGAGTAGATTTTAAATGCTCTCACTACAAAAAAGAAATGGTAATTTTGTGACATGATACAGCTGTTAGCTTATGCTGCAGTAGTAATAATTTTGCAATCTCTAAGTGAATCAAATCAACCTTAAACTTACACAATGTTATATGTCAATTATATCTCAACAAAGCTGGAAATAAAAAGGAGGGAAGGGTGGGAGGGGAGAATTTGGTGTTAAACATAATGAGCATAAACTGCCTGCTGGACATGAAAATAAGATACCTGAAAGGCAACTGGAAGATGATTCTGAAGTTAAGGAGAGAGGGGTGTGTTAGAGACAGAGAGGGAACTGTGGTCCACAAATGTGAGGTCCCTGCCCTTTAAGATCCATTTACTAATTAGCAGTAGATACAATGACACAGGCTTCATATAAAAAGTCACAGAGCTCAACTAGAATCTAGGTCTCCTGATCTCCAGTCCAATACTTGTTCCTTCAGTCCTCTCAAGGCTGGAAATACCACTTTATTCTCTTCTTTTAGAATTTAGAAAGTCCCCCTTCACAACTGCTACCTACATATGATTTCTGTTCATGACATTGACTTTCAACAAATAGGAGGAGGAGCTGGAGAGTTAATACCTGACAGGATGTAAAAAGGAAGACTCTTCAGACGTTGTATGGACTCAAAGGCAGAGATAGAACCCAAATGAATGTAGTTCATAGAGGTAAGCTTTGTCTAAATCTAAGAAGCACTTTTTGACACGCAGGGCTCTCAACACTGGAATGATCTGTGTTGGGAGAGAGCAAGTTCTTCACCATTGGGAGTGACCAAGTGGATGCCCATGAAGTGGCAAGTTAGGCCAGGTCAACTTTAAGGTCTCACACATCTTCAATAATCCCATGTGGAATTTATGAGTTTTTATGGTATTTCAATAATCTCTTCTTAAACCCATTTGTGCATCTGCACTTTCAGCCAGTTACTACCTCTGGGCTCACTGAGTTTACTATCTACTGTAAAAAGTACACTTCCTTTCATTTTCCCTAAGTCTAACTCTTGCAAACTTTGGGGTAAGGGGAGGATGGAATGGTTCTGTTTTTCTGAGATTTGCTGATTAAGTACATAGTTCCATTCTATTAACCATTGTAATATCTCCTCTCAGCCTTCCCCTGTTTGACTAAAGAAATCTAATTTTGTTAGGTCTGTATTTATACGAACAAGCTTCATCATATTGATGATTTGAATAGTCCTCTGTCCTTCCCGCACCTCCCCAGCTCCACTGACTTTTTCTTGAAGTCTCATGAACAGAACTGCCACATTTTCCCTGAGCCTGCACACTGCTTTCATTTGAATATGGGATAATGTCTTTCTATTTGGCCTCCATACTCCTTCTGATGAAACCCACATGCCTCAGCTTAAGCTACCAGAGTTCAGATTTGTCAGAGCTGATTTCAATTTCTGCCCTGCCGCTTATTAGCTGTGTGATCCTGAACATGTCACTGATTTTCCTTTGGAAATTGTGGACAACATTACTCCAAAAATTAGGTAAGAGACTTCTTTGAAAGAGAAGAGCCATGCAAGTGGCCTGCACAGTACCTGGTATAGCATCTGTGCTCAGTGCTTGTTTATAGAATTGAAATGAAACAAACTTAAATACATTTCCTGGGCTGTGATACATTAGAGTCTATTGTTTTGTAATGAGAGATTGGGGTATAATTTATTTAAGAGCACTGCTTTATTTGTCCAAACTGAAGCTCAGGTTGTTACATTCCACCCCCCCCACCCCGACCCTACCCACATTCTCCTGAGATCTTCATAACCCTAAGATTTAAAATCTGGGGACTCCCAGATTTATTAGCTCTACAATTTTGCTTTATTAAAATCTCCAAGTCCATTTCCTCAACTGTAACATTCAGATAATAGAAATACTTGACCTAGAAACCCAGGCTTTGAACCCAAAGAGACTCAGGATTCAAATCCCAGCTTCACCAATTTCTAGCTTTGTGACCATGGGCAAGTTGCCTAACCTTGCTCAGTTTCCTAATATGCAGAAAGAAAAAGTAACAGCCACCTCAAAGGGTCATGGTTATAATTCAGTGAGACAACTATGTACAGCATCCAATGTAGCCCCTGGTCACACACAGCAGGTTATCAATAGCTAGCTGCCTTTCCCCCTGGTGTCAGGGAGCTGTCTAGATGCTCTGTAACCTCTGAAGGGGTGTGCGGCTATTAGCAGCTCTTGTTTGCTGTGGTGTTTCTTTCCCCAGAAGCAATGCTATGTAATGAAAAGTGCACTGGATTTGGAGTCCAACTGGGATTCGAGTGACGTAAGGTTTGGAAAGACATTCTGCTCCCTGAGGTGTGGCTTCCTCATCTCAAATAGGGGGGCGATAGACCTCGCTCTGCGCAGCTCACAGGTGCTCCTTGAGCATCTAATGAAATATGAATGGTGACACCATTAAGGCAGTCAGAAAGTGAGGCACCATGATGACTAGAAATACTTAGTGACATTTGAAAAACTGAAGATTTCACTCCTTTGTATTCCTTCTTCCATGTCTTTTATTAAAATATGAATTAAAACCCAATTTTGGGTGATTTTTGATTTCTGGAGATCTCTTTGTTAATATTATCTATTTGGGAGAGATTGCAACAATATTACCGTACTATTTCCACGATCTTAATGAAAGATGACATAGTACCATGCTCTGTGATTCTGGAATCAAGCTGCTCTTTGATGTAAAACTCCAGTCCGATACCTTGAATCTAAGAAAATTGAAAGTGTTGAGTTTCAATAGTTCCCTACTTAGACCCTAGCCCTAGTCTCCTAGAGAATACTGCTTTGTTAAAGTCCTTTCTTCCCCCTAACAGGTTACACTTGTACACTTCCATGACTTCACTCCTTCTTATGGATTCCAGTCGTGGCAGCGAGGTTTAGCAGCTTATACTTCCCAGGTGGCCCCACAGATGGGTGGGAGACCCACTGGCAATGTGACATTCCCTCTGGTTCAGTGGCCATTTATAATGACTGAACATGCATTCTGGACAATAGCACGGCAATTCTACCCATGACTTACTCCAGAATTCTGGGGTAGACGCAGTCTGCCCAGGTGACTTATTTATTCAGTTTATCCGTTCCATTTAATTGGGGCGGCGGGGTTGGGGGAGCTGGGGGGAAGTGTGGGCAGAAGTACATAGCATGGAGCCCTCACTTGAAAGGCAGGAGACTTGAACTCTTGACCCACATATGCTACTAACTTGTTGGAAAAAAACTGAGCAAGTCATTTCTCTCTATGGCTCAGCATCTCCACCTGCAACTTGCAGGGGTTGGATGAGATGATCTCTAATGTCTCTCCCAGTTTTGTCATTTTGTGATTCTAAAATATGCTGTCGTTCATAGTTCTTCCTGGCAAGGTCATTGAGGGCCAAGGCTGAGGGAGCTGAGACATCTGATAGCACACCTCCCTTTCCTGGCCAGCACTCAGAAGGTTCCCCTCAAATAAACTCTAGGTGCACATCCCTAGTTAAGCGCATTAGTCTCTGCAGAACCCAGCAACTGGAGTGGCAGCTGAGACCAGACAAGATCTCCAAGGAGACGATGGAAAATCATTTGCTTTGATTTTCTATTAGTCAAGTGAATTGTAAAAATACCCATGAATGAAATTTAGAGAAAAAAATAAGAAAGAGGAAAGAGATTGCCCTGTTTGTTTCATAGTGCTGGCACTGGAATGATAGCTTCATTAGGGCGTCCTACAGAAGAAAGGGACTTAAACTAGACAGTTCACTAACTTTCATCCTGATGACATTTTCTTGCTGTGTGTCCTTGGGCACGTCTAACTCCGTCTCTGAGCCCTTATTGCCTCCACCTGTTGATGAGCACCTTGGGCTAAGGCAGTGCTTCTCAAAGTGCAACATGCATCTGAATCATCTGGAGATCTTTCTAAAACACAGGATCTGATTCTGTAAGTCCGGAGTGGGGCCTCGGATTCTGCAGTCCTAACAAGCTCCTCGGTGCTTCTGCTGCTGCTAGTCCTTTACTCGTTGAGAAGCAGGGGGCTAGAGGATTTTTAAGGACCTTTCCATGATTCAAATAATCCCCAATATGAAGGTGGGAAGCAGAATAGGAAAGCCTCTCTAGATGGTCCATCATCTATATTAAAACACCCTTTCCTTTTGGAGAGATAATAGAATTCCTAAACCGGAGCTTAAGCAAGCTGGAAGGTGGGCTGTAATGGGAATATTTGCTCTGGAGCCTGAGATCATCTGAAAAGATATTGCCGCTCGAAAGAAGAGGAGAGGAGAGAGGGAGAAAGCCTGCTTGAGGCAGGTAGAAAAGCCGGGGAACAACCGTGCACAGAAGCCACAGGTGATGGGGCTGGAAATGTAACCGAGAGCTTGATGCTAATTCTGCTGCAAGGGATGATGGGCCTTGGGTTTAGAGATGCTATCTCAACTACCCTCACGGGATTCCTGCAAAGCTGCAGGGGAGCTTCCCCATCATAAAGGGGGACTAGGTGGGGAGACAGAAGGGGTGAGGCTGAGAATACCAGGGAAGGGAGGCTCTGGGATCTGGCAGCAGAGCCTTGGCTTTGACATCCCAGTGACGAGCTTGGAGCTTGGTGCGTCTCTGCACACGCTTGGGCATAACTTGATAAGGCTCTCCCCATGTCACTCCCTTGGAGCCGCCCGTGGGCAGTGGTGTGGGGGAAGGAAAGTATCTCAGCAGAACCTGGGTTTCACTTCCTGCCTCGAACACAGAGAGTCATTATATAAATATCAACCTCAGCAGCTGCTACTCTCACCCCTCTTCTCACTATTACTCCCGAGGCCCAGCTCACAGGCAGGCTGCCTGCAGCCTCTCACTTTCCCCAGGTCCCACAGCCTCGCACCAGGCCGGCCAGGTGGGTGCCTGGGGCAGAAATGAATCACAACCTCTCTCTGGCCCTCCAGCCAGCCATGCCCAGTGGCCCTCGCCTCACTGAGCAGGGGAGGTTGTCCTGACCAGTGGCCCACGTTAATCAAATTAAACCTCGTTTACAGACGTGACAGGCAGTCAGCCCATCCGTAGAGGCCACAGAATGCGCCGTCAGCACTCGCGCTGGTCGAGGTGGGGCCCGTTCATGTATGTAGATTCTAGTCTATGAAATGTACTAAAATCGCCCGAACTTTCAAACCCGTTTTAAGTCAGGAAGGCAGTGTAGCGTGGGATAAAGAATAGCCTGGAATGAAAGATCAAAAATGGGTTCAAGTCTCCACTGTAAATGAATACAATCCTCTACTAATTTTCAAACATAAGAAACTCCCCTTGGAACATAGCCTCAGACTTGTTAACTTATTTTATTTCTGAAGATTTTATTTTAAAAACAGAGCAGAACAAAAATCCCAGGCATGTACGTCAACTCTCCCAGATCATCAATTTCTTCATCTTTAACATAACGACATGAGCCCTGCTTCTTTTCCAGGGTTGTTACAAAGAACTTACGAGATGCAGGATGTCTCCCTGTCTGCCTGATTGCCCTGACATATAACAGTGTGTAACTGTGTGCATGTGCATGTGTGTGTGTGCATGTGCGCTCATGTATTAAAGAGTTAAACTGAAAGCTGTTATCCTAAACTATTTTAATTACTCATGTCTTAACCATGTTATAGCCATGGCCAGCTTAGAGGCAGAGAAGCTCAGGCAGAGCCCAGGAAAATGGCTTCACTGGGCTCTTGATACAGATGAAAAGCAGTGTTTGGAAATCTCAATATCTATGCACAGACCAAATGTTGTCAAAACATCATGCTCATTCTCCCACTTGATCCACTTATGATCCAACAAGATATTTGTGATTTGTTATGAAATGACAAAAATAAACTACTAAGCAGTTTGTTCAGTACGAATCCATTAAACAAATGAAATATACTTCTTTGACAAGAAGACTAAACAAGGATAGTCACCAAAATATTAACTACTGGTAATCTCTGGATGGCGATATTTGTAGGGGAGTGTTAAATTTTTTTCTTTGTGCTTTTGTGGAATGATCGGCCCCTTAAAGAACACAGAGGTTCAGTACTGTTAGTTTTTCCTCTTCCCTTATGCACACGTGTGAGGTGTCAAGTGAAGGGAAACCAAAGACAAGGGAGCTGAAGCAAGTTACCACTGGTCCAAGCAGAGTGAGGGTTTGAAGTTACTTATGTTTTTAAATCTGTTCCCCAAGAGTGAGTGATTGATTCCTATGTTTGTCAGCTTCCATTCATCCATCCATCTTTCATCATTCATTCACTTGGTCATCAAATAGTTACTGGGTTGCTTATGCAGTGTAGAGGGAGGGCATGGACTAGATGTCAGAACTGAGGTTCAAGTCCTGCAACCATTTTTCTGAGGCCTTGAGCTCTTTGCTTGTTTGGGCGCCTGAGGCTTCCTGATCTATAAAACGGGACTCAAAATGAACACGAAGACTCTTTGAGAACTTCACAGTGCTGAGAAGGGAAAGAGTTCCTGTGAAGTCAGAACACCATGCAGGCAGTACAAGAGAGAAGGGTAAGTCACACAGAACCTGCTCTGTTGAGAAGCTTATGCTCAGGGAGTCTGCTGGCTAAATGCCAGGTCTAGCAGTTTGGGGATTGGAAGTCATCTCTTAACTGGAATCCAGGAAGTCTAGGTTCCAGGTTAGTCTGAGCTGCTGACATGCTGTGTGACTATGAGCCATTTAGTTTCCCCCTCTGACTCTTAACTTTTTAGCTTTATTTTTAGCTATGAAGGGATTATTAAGCTTGTGTATCTCTAAGGTAACCTGCAGCTTGGACATTCTATGAAATGAGTGGAATCTGGAAAAATTTGAAGTGTTAAGATATTGATCATGAGTCAACATGCATCAGGTGCTGGTTTCTGCTTGTACCGCAAAGACATGGGAACACTTTAGACAGTGCCAGCATCCCACAGGGCAGGTCCTGGGCTGTCGACATTGGTTTTCTGCTGAATCTCTGCTTCCTTGCTTAACTTCCATCACTTTGGGAGAAAGAGAGAACACAAACTCTTCTACAAAATGACTGGGAATCTGGCTGTAAGTCATGAATAAACATAAATGGCAGGACTCCTTGCAAAGCTTTTTGGCCATGTTTATAAGCTGTTTCTCAAACCTTACTATGAAGTGAGTCTGAATGGGGGAGGCAGAATGGGTGAGCAGTGGGGAGCCACAGATTGGAAATCTGGAGCCCAGGGTCTAGGGCCAGCTCAATCAGTGACTGGCCAGTGACATTCATTAATTCATTATTCATTTATTCAGGAAGCATCTACGGAGTACCTACTACATTAGACGTATGAGATAATGAGTAAGACATAGTTTACTGAACTATGTGTTTCCTGAAAGCAAGTGTCCTATCCTTATTTCTCCAGGGCCTAAACATGGCCCTGCCCTAAGTGGTACATAAACTAGTGGGGTCTTTGAACAATTAATTTCTTTTCCTGCAACTCTGTGTTCTGAATTGTAAAATGGTTTAAGGGGAGTGAACTTAATGAGCTCCAAGATTCCTTCTACCTGGGTGCTCTGTTCTGTGGTTGCATCACCTGGGGTCCTGCAGTGAGAAAGCTTTGCACACAGAGATGGAGCAAAGATCACAGAACAATATGCAGTCGAGGTGAAATGAAACCGCAGAGCCTCCAGGGAGTGCGTGAAGCTAGTAAAGCCCCCTCGCGGCCAAGATAAGAAACCCTGGTCCAGAAGTTTAGTCGATGTGCTGAGGGGCTGTAGGAACCACAGCACTGGCTCTGGGTCTTGGTGGGCCCTTCCCTTAGAGCAGGGCTGAGGCTTATCTGGCATCGTGCTGGACAGTGCCATGGCCAGCTCACTGGGCCAGGCTGGGAGTGACATGTTGTCACTGAACACACTTAAGACAGAGACCCAGAACCTCTGAGTTCCGGTCACAATCCCCCTCCCCCTGCTTTTACTTGTGTCACCAAAACTCTCCGGGGATGGCGACACCTACTTCCCATATTACTGCGATGATTAAATGTGAAAACACATATGAAAGGTCTTCGTAAACTCTGAAGTGCTTTATACATGGAAAATAGAATTAATCTTTGTGAAGGAGGGAGAAATAAAAGGGCGCTTTAAAGAATGAATCAGTACCACCTAAGCGGATAGCTGTGTGCCTGGCACTGAAGTAAGCACTTCGTAAAAACTAACTCATTTAAACCTCATGACATGTGGTAGAGGTTATTTCTCCCATTCTACAGATGAGGAAACTGAGTCCCTGGGAGTTTAAGTAACTTGTTCAGGATCACCCCATCAGCAAGTGACAAAGCTAGGACTCAAACCAAGGCAGGCTGGTTGCAGAATCTGTGCTCTCTGCTAATGTGCCCTTCTGCCTCCCTGCATGGAAAAATGTTCTCTAATTCAAGTTAATTCCAGCCAAGAAACGTGGCCTGAGAGCTAGACTGAGCACTGGGCACATGACAGTGAAGACACAGGAGCATAAGCACGTAAGGAAATACTCCAAGAAACTGGGAAATAGCCACCACAGATATGACTGGCACTGGAGTACTGTGAGGAAGAACGAGGAGATGGGAAGGTGCAGGGGAGTCCAGGGGCTCCGTATGGATCAGACTAGGGAACAAGCTGATGGATAAGGAGAAGTTCAAGGTGAAGCTGAAAAGGTGAGGTGCTGGCCTGATGGTGGAAGATCTTGAGTGTGAGGCTGAAGGGGTGTAGCCTGGAGCTGATAGGGAGCGGTGAAGGTTTCAGGGCAGATGAGCAGTGCATCAAAAGTGGAATAGCAAAATAGAAGAAAGCCATTCATCTTGGACCAGCACAATTATCATAGTCTGTGGGCTGGTAAAGATGAGGTTAGATGGAAGTTAGTTTTTCAGGTAGGACCCTTCATCAGGGAAAAGAGTGGATGAAAGTTCAGGGATTTAGTGCATCACTGATACTCAGAATGGTGAAGAATGCAGAGGTCGTCCCAGAAGACTGGGCTGAAAGGATGTCAAGAGAGTGACATGTCCCCGTCTCACGCTCGACTCTCCTCATGTCATTGTTGAGGGGGTGGCCTCACTTCTGCTGGACCACTTGGGTGACAGAGAATCGTCACCCCAGGAAGCGGCCTGCTCTATCCTTGGGCAGCTCCTCCTGCTACTACGAGTCTTTGTTCTTCTCATTTCCTTCGTATTTAACTACAAATGCTTAGCACTATATTATTCTAATCTAGAAATGTCTCCTTAGGCGTCAGCAAGGGAACTCTGTTTCTCCAGTGCCTCGAAGGAATCCTGGCATAGTCTCAACAAATATCTACTGAATGAATAAATGAGTGAATAAATGTGTGTGATAGCATCTGATCTAAAACCATAATGAGGTTCTTCTGACCTTCAACTTAACACTTCCCTCACTGTAACCTGGTGATCCTTATCTTATAAAGCCCCCTGTGAAGCTTGTCTTGGCAGGCAGATGTTACCGGACCGAGGACAGACACAGTGGTATCTATCGCTTTCTGTGACAACAGCGCCCATCCCAGTACGGGTTCCTTGGCCACATGTCGAGTCAGCAGGAGCCTGACTTCTTGAGTGAACTTGGACAAGTCACTTAAACTCTTAGAACTTCAGAGCATCCCATCTCATTCACGTTAGTTATTAAATAATTTCATTCTGGAAAAGAGCTTGGCCTTGTTGAGAAAGGAACCAAGTGGACTCCGCAGGCCTCTTTCCTAAAGCAGCTCAATGTTATCGGAGCATTCAGACTCAAAGGTTAGCTCCAGGGAGCAGGTGACATTAGAGGGGTATTTGAACCTGTGAACTTTTGGCTTAAAAGTAAGAGTTCAACTCTCCCCCAGTTCTCTGGTGTTGCAATGTTGGCCAAGGGTGGCTGCTGCACTCCGCATACGACCGGAAACCCCAAATTGGGTTTGCCTCTCTCTGGCTGAGGTACCTTCCCCAGCTCCACCTCCAGATGTTCCATGGGGGTTTGAGGTGTGGAGGAGGAGCTAACAGAGCTTGGTGTCTCTCTCATTGAGGTGAGTCTGCACCCGCATGCACGAGAGAGCTGGGGGTGGGGGTGTCCCAGCCTGCTTCTGTTAACTCGGGCCACAGACAGCCCTGGGGCGCTTCAGCCAGATAGAAAAATGCTTCTGAAATCATAAGACACAGGCTTCCCCGTCTTCTCTCTGAGAAAGTTTGGTGGCCATTTCTTTTTCAGCAGAGCTGCCTGCCCAACTTTTCCCCCATCAGTAATATTTCAATGACTTTTACAAACTCGCCCGCCTGCTTTTTAATAAGCTGGGGCTTTGCCTTGATGGTTCATGTGCAAGATCTGACCTTTTCATAGGAAAAAACATTCATAACTGAAGACTATATATAGAAGCTGAAGACGGGAGCAGATAAAGATGTAGGTCATCTGACTCTGCGTGTGAAGCAAAATGCAAGAGGGACGCAGGAGACAATTCAAAACTTATGAAATCCTGCCACTGGCTTGAGCCTGCCTAATATTTATCAAAGGCTTTCAATAATGACTTTGTTTTCAATGGGGAATTACAATACCACCTTCTATCCCCGAACGCTCCACAGGGGAAATTTACTTAGTTTAACAATGTGTTTCACTATCTGGGTAACTCTTGACGATTCCAGTTAAAGGAAGGAACAGTGACCATCAAAATGTATTCAGGGAACACATACTTAAAATAACAGATGGGTAATCAAAAAATCTGCCTTGTGTCAGAGGAAGACATTTCCCCAGGCTCATCGTTACCTATGTGAACATAAACCAAATTCCTCAGCATTCAAGGCTGGTGTGGTCTGGAGGTTCCTTGCCTTTCCAACCTTCTCCCCAAAGCCCCTTTTCATACTCTTGTTCCAGCAAATGTCATAGACCTCTGCCTCCGTGCTCCTTTACCTCTGCCTTCACTCCCTGTCTTCGCTCTTCTTGGCACCCCCTTTCCTGGACATCTCTGCATGTCTACATCTATTCTGAAATCTACGGCTCAAGTGCAGTCTCCTCCGAGAATCCTTCCTTCCCTTCCTCCCCAAGCTAATCACAACTCGTTCTGGATTATGCTTACTGGTGTCCATTATAGCCCATCCTGCTAGTGGACTCTTTGAGGATAGGGCACAAGTAACCCCCCACAGTGCATGCTACTGAAGACCATGCACCTATAAAGGACATCCCTGCAAAATGCTTATTGAGTGAATGAATTTGGCTTGGGATGCGCTCGCGGTGATTTGTGGGATGTTTATGTACAGCTACTGTGCTGAGCATGACCTCATTGGAGCATCACCAGTAAACCCATGAAGTTATGACTATTGTGTTGCTTTCTTCAGCTGAAAAAACTAGAGCTCAAAGCAGTTTTAAACCTCACCCAACATCACATAGCTGGTGGAAGGCTAGGCCAGCGTTCAAACTTAGATCTATCTGGCCCAGAGGTTTTCTGGGAGCTGACTCATTCCAGCTTACAAGAGCCGACTGTTAGATTATCAGGAATTTTGTGAACTGATTGGAAGTATAGCTGTTATTAAAAATTAAATTGTGTAGACATACAAATAAATTAAATTAAAAACAATGGTAAGAAATACTCAAAATTCATCACTTCCTATTATTTTATGACATTGTATTATCATGTATGTTCGTGAGGGTATTAATTTTGCTTGTATCCATACATTAGAACCATTCCATACTGCTGTGCATTCATTCCAAACTCCATATTCAGCACTGATAGCTTGAAAGTGGCCATGGTGGGAATATCTATTCGAGGATACTGGAAAACACAACAGATGAAAACTTCCTCTTGCCACCCGCCTCCCACTGAGAGCCAGTTGTTAAACATTTATCAGCTCACCATTGGTCTGGCCTCAAAGTCAGACAAATACTTCAGTAAGTAATTGGCTTTGGGTCCAAGACACACACAGACTCCTCTGTTTCCAGGCTTAACTCTCAACCAGGGGTGCCCAGCCTCGGACCATCACAGATGAGCTGAGTCCTGATGGCAGGAAATTGACTCCCCCATGGTTCCTGTGGGCTTCAGGGTTGGCCTAAAGGTAATTCCTCCTGGTGATTTTGTGCTTATGCCCATATAGCCTAAACCTCTAAGGCATGTTTAATTACCCTCTTCATCACATTCTATGTACAAGAACATGCGATGAATCTCTTGTAGAGTAAAATGGGAATTCCAAAACATGGATATACGTTTATTTCCTCAAATTTACATGAATATAAAAGCCTACTGTTTTATCTATGTATCCTCAGAAACTGGATTTCATGTCCACAATTTCTACCCTATACGTCTTGTGCGTGGTTCTCAGGAAATGAGATCTGAACTTGGAACCAGAGGTTATGGGTTTCAGTACTAGTTCTTTAACTCGAGAACAGGTGCTTTAGCATCTCTGGGCCTCAGTTTCCTCATCTTTCAGATGAGGAGTTGGGCTTAGATGGCCTTAAAACCCTCCTGGCTCTACTTCTAAATGACACTACATGCTGTTTCTCTCCTCCAGGGCTGTTTGTACATCTGTAGCCAACGGGGGTAGGGTGGGTTTGAACCAGGTAGTGCCTAAGGTCCTTTGCAGCTCCATAAGCTGGTGCATCCACGTGAGAAGCCCCGTCTTCCACCTACTGTGCCATGCCTACCGGATGCCGTCACACCCAACTTACCACCAGAGAAAGGCCAGGTAAGCTGAACTCCCGGAACTCAGGCGCCAAGAGAGGACTTGGAGATGGAGCTGCTTTTCTGGCCAGGAGCTGTAACTGCCACAGGGCCAGGCTGCCACCGCCCTCAAAACAAAGGGAAATGCGTAGGTGGAGGGAGCGCCTCTGCTGTTTTCTTTTAGATGGTCGAGAGGACTAAAGAAGTGAGGGTGAGATATCTGTACAGAGGTTTTGATTTGACACTCCAGCTGGGTCTGCAGTCAGGAGGGTGGGGGCGAGGGAGGCGCAAGACGTAAGCTGGGTGACACTCTCTGTTGGACTGGGGAGACCAGGGTGACAGTGGAAAGGAAGGAGAGGGTGACGCAGGAGCTGCTAGCCTCATTCTCAAGGGGAGCAGAGCACAGGCGCCCAGATAGCACACCTCCATCTCTGCCCTTACTTGATGACCCCAAAGCTACCGCTCATTTGTATCTCTGTGGAAAATCAAAAAGTGTTCATGACCCCTCATCTATGTCGTCATCCTCATCCTCCCCCACACAACCCCTTATGCTTTTCAGGTTATAAGCACTCTGATGTCTAAAATCTCATCTGACCTACAAGACAACTCTGTCAAATACATATTATTACTTGGATGTTTCAGAGGAAGAACTGGAGGTTGAGAAAGGGAACCGAAGTTGTTCAAGACCACCTAGGGGTAAAGCTGAGACTGGAACTGACTCTAAAGATGGGTGCGTGTTTCCAGCTCCTGCACAGCTGCAAGGGTTAGAGTAAACGTGATTCTTGATGTCAAGACTGTTAGCTGAAATGACATGTTTCTGAGCAGCTGCTCGCATGAGGACTCACAGAACCAAACCAGAGAAAGAAAGAATTGATACATTCGTAGGCTCAACAAATCCTAGAAGTGGAAGGGACCGTGTGCTTCCCCTGGCTCACCCTTTCTGTTCTCAGATGGGGGAAATGCAGCCTGCAGAGGTACAGTCAGGTACAGAATCAGAATCAGGGCTGGGACTTCACCTGCTGGTCCTTGCCATCTGCTCAGTCACTGCTCAGTTTTGACGGCTTTTTAGCCACCAGCAACATTACGCCATCATAACTACCCTGAAAGCTTTGACCATCATTGTGAGGCAATGTAACGTGTTCTACCAGCATGGACTTGCACAGTAGAACCATGGATGGAGGGAGGCCAGTATGCTCCAATCTCAGCTGTCAATTTGCATTTGATTCCTTCCGTGCCAGTAATTGGATTTATCGCTAGTGAGAGCAGTGACTCATGCTTTTTTGACTCCAACCAGGGAACTGATCCTGCCATGGCTTGGTAGGTACAAATGTTTAGTGTGTGATCAAAAATAGAGACCCCTTGTCATCCAGACCCTTAAATCAGTCTTGCCTAAGCCTGAGGACTTCCTCAAACTCAAACTTTTACCTCAAATGTAATCTGATGATCTATCTGAGAGGCTTCATATTAGGAATCACCAACTGGTAACCTAGTCGTGAAGGCTAGCAAAGCCCAGAAGGGAGAGGATTCCATTTAGGAGTCTCTTGTCCTGACTCTTATCCTCACTTCTTTTGTTAAATTGAATTGTCACCTTTGGCAACTCATTTCCTCTCTCTGAGCCACATTATCCTATCTGCCAAGTCAAAGGGTTAAAGTAGATGACTTTGGAGGATTGTCTATTTTAAGGAGCTCCTTATAAAATCATACTTTTATCAGGGGTATCTTGCACACTTCAGTATTTCTATATGTTCTTGCTACACTTTGGGGATGAGGTTTAGCCTGTGTTCTCAGTGGGGTTCCATTGTTTCTAAAAGGATGAGGAACTCCTTGAAAGCTAAGAAGGACTATATCAATTTAAACTGTATAAAGTTAACTTCAGGATCAGCCATGGGTTGGGGGGGTGCAACGAACTTCAGAACTTGACATGACTTAAGTGTTCCCTCTCTCTTGTTACAGTATCTCTTTTGAAACGTACTTTCTAGGCCAGATGGACAGGGGAGCCACCATAACCAGGCAAGAGGTGAAGCTGAATTCAGAGGAAGAACCCTACAGGGTGAAAAACAAATGAGATGTTTTATTTTAAAAGTCACAGATAGTTGTCTTAAGATTCGGCCGGCTTTGACCCTGGAGAGCTGGTTGCATTGATTTTCCTAACATGACTGTGAGAACCCCAATCTGAAAACTGGGTCTCTTCATTCATTTATTCAACTAGTATTTCCTAGTTGCCTACGTGGTGCCAGGCACTTTGTTATGGCTGTGGGAAAACGTGGAAAATTTTAAACTACCCCCATCATAAGGAACTTAGAGTCTTACAGAGATCACTTGCAGGTGCACAGATGACTGTAGTTTAAGGCAATGGCTTCGATGCCTTGAGAAAGCTCTGGGCTGTTCAGAGAAGAGTGAAATTCCAATTTCGTGACAGTACTTCCCAGAGGAAGTGGCATTTTCAGTCTTGATGGTGGTCAGGCGAGATTTTAATTCAGTGTTAATAAAACCAGAGATTGGGAACTTACTTCTCTGAGATTCTTTTTTTTTTCATCTGTAGAATGTGATAATAATAGTATCAACCTCATAGACTTGTTGTGAGTAATATGTGATTTCATATGTCTTAAAGCTCTTAGAAAAGTTCCTGGAACATTTTAAGTGGTCAAAAACATTAATCATTATTTTTATTCTTAGCGTCAGAGTAAAATTACCCCAAAGTTTCTTGCAGTCTCAGGAGAGCTATCCATGGAAGGGAAGACCCATGCTCACAGGACTTCTTTGTATGTTACAGCGAAACCTACTCGGGTCTTCGCAGGTGCCTGGGCTGTGCCGCTCACCAGCGTGCTCTCACTTTCTCCCTCCCCTTCTCCCCCAACTTGTCCTTCTCTGTCTCTCGGTCTCAGACACACATACACACACACACAATTGTTTCTCTCTGTAGAAGCTGG
Organism: Vicugna pacos; assembly: GCF_048564905.1. Classification (NCBI taxonomy): domain Eukaryota; kingdom Metazoa; phylum Chordata; class Mammalia; order Artiodactyla; family Camelidae; genus Vicugna; species Vicugna pacos. The sequence continues at coordinate 55,837,443 of NC_132987.1, read as the reverse complement.
ACTGTTTATCAAAAGCCCCGGGTGTAGGAGTGTTTCAAGTGATTTTGGAAACTGAAATGATTTCAGAGATAATAGGCATCAAGACCGTGGGTGCGAAATACAAACAATAGGCAAGTTCATATCGAAATCTTTACATTTAGGAGAGGTGGGTTTTCCTTTCTGCTGCTTTTTTTTTTTCCAAAAGCATCATCATTTATGTGGTCTGAAAATGCTCTTTCCTCTGGAAATTAGACATCACAGCATACAACACAGAGATGTAGCTGATTAATCGTACAAAGGGCTCGTCTCCTCTGAGTGTGGCTTCGTCCTCCTGCAGGCATGGCAGCCTACAAGAATGAATTTGCTTTGAGTCATATATTTTACATAAACCAGAGAGGTTACCCCTAAGATGAACTGTCTGGCTGACTGTTCCCCACCCCCACCGCGTCCCACCCACCATCGCAGGAAGGCATTAGCAGTTTCAAAACTTGAACTTTCTCTCAAAAATTTCTTTACTTGAACCAAGCAGGATTTCTACATTAAAAAGATAATTGTCACTGCGCCAGCCGTCATGAATGATTACGGGTAGGTCGTCCTTTTAGATGTAAAGCTAATGAGATAATATTTCTCACTTAACATCAGTGTGGCAAACAGTGGAGGGAAGTTTGTCCTCCTGGATCTGGCTGTGTTTTTTGTCTCTCTGGTCACATTGTGAACAAGGACAAGCAGTTGCAGGAGGCTGACCAGGGTTAGGGTTCTTGAAACTCATCTAGTTTACCTCACACCTCTTCTGTTTTATAGATGGAGAGACTGAAGGCCAAAGAGAGAAAGTGACTTGCCACAGGTCACGCAGGGGTTAGAACCCAGGACTTTTGGATCACAGTCCAGGGTTCTAACAATAGGACAAAAGATTCAAACTCTAGCCTGTAACCACAGTGCTCCCATAAAGTGTAATGACATGATACAATGGTATCTGGCCTGAAATGGTTGTTATGGGGATAAATAAGATAATGAATGTGAAATCTTCATGTAAAATTTTAAAGCACTACCTAGGTAGTTGATAAGGATTGCAGAACATCTTCCCAAGTTGAGGGGAAAATGAGAATTCTTTTCTTTCTGCAAATAAAACAGAAGTCCCAAGGCCATTTTAAATGTATTTGCCTGTATGCCTTCTTTCAGCCTGAAGTTTCCTTTGCATAGTTCAGCATTAGAGTGTTTCATATCATTCTAGAGCTAAAGATAATTTGTCTCAATCTATCACATAACTAACAATCTTTAAACCAAGCACGAGCTGAGGTCAAAAGGAGAAACAGGACAGTAAACCTGAAGATGGCATTTGCTGACCTCAACCCAGAGCAGGAAGTCTATGCTCAGAGTGAAGGATCCCCAGTCAAATGGGTTAAATCATATCTTTGGCACCACGAAGACTTCCTCCAGAGCAAGGAAGGTGGGAAGAGATGGTAGAAGGTTGGGCTGGAGAACGGAAGTACATGCTGCTCGTGGGACTTTCAAGATATGTGTTTAAGACAAGTAGAGTCACCTGTGAGGTTGGCAACCTCACGCTGCATGCTTGTGGAAGCAGGATCAGACTTGTCTGGAGCCAATCGGAGGAGGAAGTTCCCATGAGACAGAGTGTGGTTTAGAACTTTCAAGCAATCTCAACTCTTAAAACGTGGAACCAGGCTGCCTCTGAGAAGAGAGTGCCTCATTCTAGAAGCTGTCCTCCAGGGGCTGGGGAAGAGATGCTGAAGGGAAGAGGTAAGCCAAGAGGGGCTGCAGACCGGATAAAGCCCCTTGGGCTCTGCTGTCCCCCAAGAGGCTCCCTGAGAGGCTGAAATTCCTTTCTCCAAAGAGGAAGAATGCCGAAGAGCCACAGAAGTCAGGATGGCGATAAGCAGAATGGAAACTCCTAGGGCGGCCTCAACTTTCTTCTCCCATAGTGAAGGAATGATGGGATTCTGCTTTCAGAGAAATGAAAGGGGAGTAACTTTCCAAGACAATAAAAGGACGTGCCTCCAGTCCTCTTTCCAGGCAACATGTGGAAGCCCTTGCTTTCAGATGGATTGTGGAATATTTTTTCAGCACGAAGACTTCTGTGGCTGCAGAGATGTGATCCAGATTGTGCAGCAGGGCTGCTCAGTGCTGGGTTGCACCCAGCTTGGAGGACCACCCTCCATGGCCTAGCAAGTACAGCACTGATATGGGATGTGGTGGAGAGGGTGCTGGAGTGGTTGTAGAATTTCTCTTGGAATCTGTGATGCTGTTTTCAAAAACCAATAGGACCATCAGAGGATGTCCAGCTTTATCAAAATGGACTCCATGTAATACTAATTCCATGAGATCCACGTTCTAGGGCCAACTTAGAGGAAAGGTCCACATCCATAGCCCCCCTCCCCATACAGATTTGCATGTAAAGGCTCTGAGAAGGGCCGGAGCAAAGCAACCTGTTTCATTTTTAATAATTCTGCTTTTTTCTAACTTATTTGACCATGGTAACCATTTTTACTTAATACTACAGTCCTCCTGAGCTGATGCTCCACAGTGAATCGTTTGGGCAGCATTTTTAGATAATTCCATGGGTTTAGTAACCCCTGACACAGGGACCCGCCAAATGTTAGAGCTGAACGCAACGCAGAATTTAATGCTTTCCTCTACTTTTTAAAATGAAGAAACCAGAGGTCTGGAAGGGTTCTGCAAAAGTAATGACCAACAGCCATTAACCCTGACCTATGAGAACCTGAAATTTTAAAATGTCAACAAATGACTGTGTAATATTAGGTCATGGGTTATGATGCAATATTATATTATATATAAGGCTAGATGGAAGTTACAAGAATACTAGACTTGGAATTAATAGAACTGGCTTCTCATCTGAGGTCTCTGGCTTTTCCGCTCTCACTGCATGGGGCCATTTTATTAGCAATGGGAGCTCTTCTCTCTAAACTGAGGAGGATGATGCTTGTCTGGCTAATTTCACAAGTTCTGGTGACAATCAAGAGAGAGAAAGGATGTGAAAGCAGTTTATACACCATAACGTACCATATAAATGGTAGTAATCCTTCTTTCCCCAACAGGCTGATGTGTCATTTGGCATCAGGAGGATGTGTACATTTTCTGTTGCTTTCCTGTTTCTTTAGGGTGGTTTTCACGAATCTCTCCGCATCTTTTAACTCCATCTTTTAACTGCCTTCACAGGTTAACGAGGTGACCTGGTACCTCTGGGTATGGAAGATCTCAGCAAAGCCAGCTTCCCCCCTGGACTGAGACATGGGATCTAGGACCTTAACCCTCACACAGCCAAGCTGACTTGCAAAGGAGAGCAGCAAGCTATGGGCAGGGCTGTACCCCCAGCAGTTTTAGGTATTTGGCTCCAACTTCTCATAAACACCTGTGAAGAACACAAAGGTCACCAGATTCTGTGTCATCAGGACCAAACAAGAGACAAAGCAGAAGCCAACAACATCAACACCAAAAGAAAAGAAAGCGGCGGAGACGGAACGGCGAGGCTGATGAAGCCTGGGCATCTTATCTCTGGAATGTTATTGATGATCTGAGTGTAGTGTGAGATCTTAAGTGAAATGAATTGGTGGTTTCGGTTCCGGATATGGTATGCAAAGAAAAAAAATTGCTCTTTGAAATTCAGAGCTTCCTCGTCTGTGCTTCAGGAAGCCACACGCCTGAAGCTGAGCGTGGAAACTGACTCATTTCGAGCCCTTTGAGATTAGCCCCTCCAGCCCCCAGACTGTGGGCAGGATCTGAGGCCTAAAGGGAAACCAGAATTGGGTCCAGCCAAGCCTGGAGAAGGACATCAGACAGGAGGGTGTCAGATACACACCTCTTTCATGGTGCTTGGCCTCCCAGAAGGCTCTACAGGCAGTGGGACTTCTAGACAAACTATCCCAAAGCTTTTCAACTTGCACTTGGTGGTGGAGGGGTGGCCTGAGCAGGAGGGAAATACAAATGTAGCTCTTACCTTATTTACAAAGCTACATTCAAGCGGGTTGGTTGACTGACCCATTTGGGGGACCACCTTGACCCTGAGGTTCTGAGGGTAAAGGATATCGTGTTTCCACACCAATCAGCCCTAGGAAGCCATGAGTCATTCCTCTCTCTGCCTGTCCCAACCATCTGTGGATTTGGCATTCTGTGTGTCACTTGGGGACTAGGAAAGTGTAGGAGAGGTATTTTTGACGTGAATTATTTAGAAGAGAAAAGCAGTTAGAGATCACATGCCCCCATTTTCCCCTTTATACCTCAAACAGAGTTGCACATGTCAGTTAGACTGAAGCATGGAACCCTGGGATGAGGGGCAAGAACTCAGATTTTCTAGAAGGACCATTTTAAGGTCTTTAGACCTTAAATCAGCGGTCTCCAGACTTTCTGCAGACCATTTCAGCAAGAGAAGTAACCACTAAGATGGTCTTTTGTTTCAATCTGCTTGACACATTAAAAAATTCAACTCATGTAAGGATAATGAGAAGAACACTGTGTGAACAAGAAGTCAGTGAGAGACAAGATCATGCTGGGGAGCAGGGACCAAGGGGACAAGACTTGGCTCAGGGTCAGATAATCGGAGCTGCAAACTCTGTGCCTTCTGGCAAGCCATTTAATCTCCCTAAACCTCACTTTTCTCATCTATAAAGTGCGAATATTAATTACAAATGAGAGCACATGTGTGAAGGCATTTGCCTTGTTAAGTGGTAAGGACTCGGCAAAGGTTCATAGTTATTACTATATATAAGCTTTTAAATATTAATGATTAATTTGTGTTAGAAGTGAGATTTCAGACTTCATCATAGAATAAGCATCAATCTTCTAAATTTTCTCATCTGGAAGGCACTCAGAAACATATTAGTCCCCATTATCAATTTATGTGAATGGCACTTCCAAAAAGTACCCAAGGAACTTTTAAGATAGAGGGATAACAGCCTCATCAAAACACAGATGGAAGACTAAGACCTGGCCATGAAAGAAGAGGATGGTGAGGAAGAAAACCCAGAAACAGAATAACTTTAATGAAACATATTGTGTGATTTTGAGCTTCCCAGCAGCTTAGATAAAAAGGGAAATGCATTGTATTATGCAGTCTTTTTCATCCAGTAAAGGAAGAATAGCTACGTATGGATTGGGAAGGGGACCAAATCCTTCCTGCCCCTAAACTTCACAAGAATTATATCACAGGCATCTTTATTTAAGGGGTTTGAAAAAAATAAAATGGGCAGAATCTTCAAAAGAAGATACAGCAAAGAAACTGTTCCAGTCTAACCACTAGGTGATATTTCCCTCTGTGAATCAGTGCTTGCCTTCCCAGCACAAACAAACAGTGAGATGATTAATAGAAGGAGCAGTCTGCCTTTAAAAAATAGGGCAGTGAAAATCGGAATGTTTGTCCCTGACTGGGGCATGCTGCTGACCCAGGTATTCACGAAGGCAGTCACCACTCATTAGGGGAGTCCAGTTAGCATGGCAATCTACAAGGTGCCTTGCACAAGGTCACTTGGTGTCTCTGAAACTGACTCTGCATTCTGAGTTCCTTAATATGATTTTTTAGGTCACAATGTTCTAGGCAAAACTCCCTATTGATGTACATCTCTCATGCAAGATTTAGATCACCTCTTTCCTGGCAGAGCTCCATGGAAACACCGCCCATGGTTTCTGAAGTGGAGTCTGATTGGGTTCCAGTAATGCCCAGCTGGAGTAGACAGTGAGTCCGCAGTTGCCCTGTCGCTGGACAGTTGGCAAGCCTGAGACTGCCAGAATCTAGTCTTTAGAGGCTATTATTATTTTGATGCCGTAGAAAATTCCTGTTTACCTAAGATGACTAGGGAATGGGGTTTTCTGGGCAATGGAAAATTCTGGTTCATCTGATTACTATCTGTATCATTTACTGATTCCTGGTTTCCAAATAGTAAATTACAACACACTTTGCTAAACACTAAAATCATCCACTGATATGATGTAAGCTTTCTTTGATAATTCATAAGATACTTCAAGATCTATTCGTATTCAATATTACCATTAAGATTGTAAACTCACTTTCTGGGTTCCTGGGTGGAAATGCGGAAGGTGTGGAAAATCGAGTTGCTTCCGTACTCACTCCCCACCAGGCGACTGGAACAGCTGTTATGGTTTAGTTGAATCATTTCATCTTGCATATCAGCTCGCCGGCTAGTGAAATAATAAACATAAACATATTAGCATAGTATCTGGTATGTGGGAAGTTATTGTTTTACTGTTTATTTCTCCCTCACGAACATCAGGGGGAAAGAAAGAATATGATTTATTGAATTGGCCAGTTTCGCATCTGAATAAATTCAACTCATAGTTCACTTCATTGGTTCTGGCAGGGACCACAAAAATAACATGCCTAATTCCCTGGATTCTTATAAAAGAAAGCTAAGGCCCAGAGAGGGTGCGTGCCTCTGCTGCAGTCTCGTGGCTGCTCAGGGTTAGGCTTGACGTAGAACCCACACGTCCTGGGGCCGAGGCCAGGGCTCTTCTTAGCGGTCTAACTGTTACAACACAGTTTCTGCACAGTGGGAGACAGAGGTGGAGGAGAAACGTCCCCTTTATAAAGGGACCCTGGAAACTCACCCTTATCAATACTGTTTAAAGGTCATCAAAGTCCCCTCTGTATAAAAGCCCTGGTCCTGGCAGTTCACAGGGTAAAGGATCAATGAAATCCGCAGCATCCAGTCAAAGTGAGAACTTTTCAGAAATAGCCAAGAACCATACAACTCCCCACATTGGCAAGAATAACCTTACAAAAAGCCACCAGACGGGTTTAAATTCCTAGCATCTTTCTTTTCGTCGCCTGTTCTGCAACTTGATTCATTCCTATCCCTGCCCCTTGGGTACTTCCAAAAGTAGGTTTGTACTCACTTAACTTCCAAATTAGTTTATGGTAAACTCCCTCCTGGTGTAGGAAGGGGAAGAAGGAAATGAATGATTTTAATGCTGATTGCATTTCTGAAAGGCAGGACTCAGTCCCTTTAAAATGAGCTGCTCTTTGGGTTTAGAAGTGTTTTCTTTTCCATGCTTTCCAATTCCGACTTGTCTTTTTTCCTCTTCCCAATCTCTCTCCTGCCTTTGATCCTGGGCCTGGAAACCTGCTGTTTGCACATGAGCGACCAGAAGGCTAAAATTTCTAGTGCCTTTCAGAGAAGGAAATCTCTCATGAGACCATTTCTAGGGTATGAGGTCCTCAGCACTCACTGTTACTGTTGCCAGAAAGGTACTTTTGTATCTGGCCTTCTATATCACATCTTTTTAGCTCCAAGAGACTTCTCAAAGCTGTGTGTGTGTATATGTGTGTGGTGTGTGTGTGTGTGTGTGTGTGTATCTGCACACACATGTGTGAGCACGCATATATATTATCCTGATAGTTTCTATAAACGCCTTGTGTTGGTTATAAATAGAAAATTGATCACAGAATCTCCTAGGAAGGGATTACAGAGGTCCTGTGTTCAACCCTCCACGAGGCTTGAGTGATGTCACTCTCAAGACACTTCTGCCAGAGGTTGTGTAGGCAAGAGAGGGAAATGGTCAGAGCAAGTTTTATACTGTTTGCCTCATCTTCACTCAGATTGTTCCAGGGACCCCCACTGCCTACAGGGTGTATTCTAAACCTTGGAGATTGGCACTCAAAGGTAGCAATGGGGTCTGGCAAAAATTGGCACTGGGTAAATATCACTTGAATAAATAATGAGGCAAGTGTCTAAGACCTGGCTGACCCCTCCCCCCCACCTCTTCCAGCAAGGTGAAACCCCCCCTTCCTTCCCTTAAGCACTGTTACTGTAGCCAAACACACTGCCTGCCTCCCTCCACTGCCCTAACGCCCCTCCCTCCATAACCTTGTTCGAGCACTCTTCCTGACTGACATGGTCAATGCCATCTCTGTCTGTTGAATACACGTCCTCCTTTGTGAAGTATTCCTCCTTCCTTCTCCAGTCTTCCCCCACATGGACTTTCCTTCCTCTATGCTCCCCAGAGAATTTACTTCTCTCAGCTTAAGTACATCACTGATCTCCCCCACAAAACTCCTTGAGAACAGGACCTATTCTACCCCTCTCTGCCTTCACCCCAGCCCCTAACAGAGGGCTGAGCACATGGCTGCCATCCAGACAGGCTCTCTGGTTTAAATAGAATCCCAGGTCACCTTCTCCTTCAGCCCAACAGGTGTGTCTTCCCTCTTTTCTCCTCCATCGAAAGCTGAGTTAGGACTGATTACTGTCTTCACCTCTGACCTAAATCTACACACGTCCAACCTGACAACCACGCCCACAGATTATGGGGTAAAGAAAAACAGCCCGTGGAGCTGGGTAACTAGCGGCACACGCTCACCACCCCCCAGGCCCTTGTGTCCTGGAAATTTACAGGAATGTATGGCTGCGCTGCTGCTGAGCCGGCTGGGAACCTGTTTTGCTTGGGGCTTCTTCCCTCAGCAGGTATATCGGGGATGAGGAGTGTTGCCAACTGGGACAGGAGGACACCTAGCCCACGCCCAGGCTTTATTTATCAGTGCAGTGGGGCTCCACAGACCTTCTGATCCTTAATCACGAACCCGGGAGCCCTATGAGTGTCCTCAAGCATCCCAGCCAAGAAGGCTTTCTAATTCCAGGGGCGATAACCAGTTGTGATTTATAGACTCTTGGAACCTGGAACTTCAGAGCTGGAGGCAAACTTTAGAATCACCTAGTTTGATTCTTTGTTCCACAGACAACAAACCAGACTGGAGTTGTCTTGCTTTTAAGGGGGACAGAGAGTATTCATTCATTTAGTAATTCATTCATCCACTTACCCATCCTTTCATCCAGTAGTCTATAGATCAAGTCGTTTGCTAAATATCCACTGACACTAAGTGGCCAGCCTTGCTTGGCTCTGGGTGGAAAAGCATAATGAAGACATGGTCCCTGCTTACCATACATACACACACAAATAATTATGATTTGATGTGATATTTTATAATGCAAGTGTGGACAAAGCGTGTTAGGAGCACATAGAAGGAAGTGACCAATCTGCTCTGCATGGAATAGTCAGGGAAGACTTTAAAGAAGAGGGGAGATTCAAGCAAAACCATAAAAGAAGGGAAGGAGTTCTAAAGAAGGAGGGAGGAAGGAGATCACAGAGTGAGGGGAGCCTGTGTAAGTGCCCAGGCTCAGAAGAGAGGGCAGAGAGCATCCCACTGACTCCTGGAGAGTCTGGGAGGGGGGGTTCAGGGCGTATGCTATGGTGGTGGTCAACATGATGCTCTGGGAGTCTGGATTGAAGCTTTCAGTAACTGTCCCTATTGCTTGAGCTCCGTCTTGGGGGTGACAAGGAGTTTTTGAAAGTTTTCAGATGGACTAGGATCACATCAAATTTACATTTTATTAAAACCTCTTTGGCCACAGTAAGAAGAGACAAGAGATTGTCACTGAGGGAGCTCTTGTCATTGTCCTAGAAAAATAAAGGAGTGAGCTTTCAAACATATAAACCAGATGTCACCTCCTTGCTTATGACCCTCCATACTCCACACTTGTCCCCTAACCAGGTTCTTTTTTTTTAAGTTGTACTTACTACTGGATCAAGTCATTTATTGGTATGTTTGCACGTGAATCATCTGTCTCCAATCCTAAAAGGAGAGCACCGTCAGATCCTGAGCTATGTGTCTTACTCACCACTGTATCGCCTGGGACGTAGCAGGTGCCCACAAAGTGTTTACAGGATGATTGACGAGACCTTGACCTCGGGAAGTGGTAATGAGATGGCCTTTAAAGGCAGAAAAACAGATCCTCCCTTTGCAGATTCATTACATGCTTAATGAGTGAACAGTAGCTAGTCTTCAGCAGATAGAGGATGAGGTTACAGTCTTAACTGACTGATGTTACTGTCCAATCTGGGAATTTTTATGACAGGCAATCCTATTTTTCCTTTTGCCGTTTTCACTACAAGTGTTTCCACAAATTACCAGTCTGGAATGTAAACCATTCAAGGATTCTCTCCTTGAGCTTATGCTCTAGACCCAGCTTAGCCACTAATGTTGTGAGGTGGACAAACTCCTTTTCTTGGGACTTCAGTTTCTTTAACTGTAAAATGAGAGTGCTAGCCTTGGATCTGTAAGATGTTTTTTAATTTACATGTGATGATTCTCAAGTTCCCTTAGCTAGGGCAAGAGTTCATTTTCTTTCCTTTTTTTTTTAATATACAAACAGTGGTTATATACAAAATGTCATAAAACAAAATACCTCTTTTATACTCCTCTGTTGTCCCTTTCAATTTCTAGCCATGAGTATTTTTCCAGAGTTATAATCAGGGTGCATGGACAATTTCGCATTCCACTCTTATCCTTGAACCTTATTTGTTATATGCCTTTCAAGTTGCCACAAAGTCCTCCCATTTATCATTTTAATGGCTACATAATTTTCCATGGAGTTAATATATCATAAATTATTTAACCATTTCCAAATTGTTGGGAATTTGGACTTTTTCCAAGTTTTGATATTTTAAAGGGCTTTGAACCTACAGAATTTTTTTTTTCTTTTTTAGTGTTATTTTCCTTAGGGTAAATCCCTCCGAGTGGGATTATTAGATGAGTTTTATGGCTCTTGAAAAGTACTGCCAAATGGCTCTCCACAAGGATTGTTTCAATTTGTATTCAATTTGTGTTCCATGCATGAGTGTGCCAGTTTCACCGAAACCTTGCCAGCATGTTTTTAAAAATCAATTTCCTTTATTTTTTCAAGTTGAACTTGTATGAAATGGGGCTTCCTGACTGTTGCTGTATCAGAACTATCATCAGTCAGGCCAAAGTTATAATACAGTGCTTGGCAAACAGCAGCACTCAATAACCAGTGTTGTTATTATTATAGAAAGAGGAATCTTAGGAGAGCCAAGTTTGCTGGTCCTACCCTCGAACTCAATATTTTTCTGACTATCTCCAGATCAACTCGCTGCAGATACATACCCCTTGTCTTCAGTGTTTCCTCCAAAGAAAGTGCTGCCAAACGTCCTCTATTCCAAGGTGGCCAAGGTTCCTTAGACTTAGAAGCCATGGGCCAAGCTCCATCCCTCGCTGATTCTCTCCTCCCTTCAAATTTCTATCAAGAGATGGTCCTCACTAAAGACGGGATGCTGACTTCTGTTCATCTGAAGTCATTCTCCACATGGTTAGCTTCTCCTATTCCTCATCTTCCCCACAATAGCCCTTTGGCTATTAGAAGATGATCAATTCATTCCCCAGTGGGTATTTTCTTCTCCAAATTGGAGATCTCATTTTAAATCCACCCTTTATCCTATTTAGATTTTCACAGTCCTGGTTGCTCTCCTCTGAGTTCTAGTCTGTAAAGATTTCCCTTTAAGTGTTGGGTTATTCATTTATTAAGATTTCCTGAGCATCTTCCAAGTGACAAGCAAGATATGAAGATGCCCTCAAAATTCCCAGAGTCCAGGGGCTCAGAGAGAAGCCCTGGTCTCCAAGGTTTTGGCCTTAGAGAACTCTGAGGCAGCATGCCGATCAGTAGGTCGGGGGATACCCTCAGGGAAGTCTGCTGGCCCTTCGTACAGCAGCCATATGTAAGCTTCCCCGGTAAGACTATGGCTAGCCTAGCAAGCAGAGGTTACCGGGCGGCATTTGGTAGAAACGTCATAGCATCCCAGGGCCGGAACGTCTGAGGTTCAGACCTGGAGAAGAGTTCCAGGCAGAGTAGGGGATGATCACCCACCAAACAGGGCTGATCCAGGGCCACGCCTATGATGGAGGATGAAACACCTTAGCAAATGTGCTCCTGACGCTGCTGGCTATGCAGGGAGCTGGTACAAGTCGAAGAAAAGCCCGTTTCTTAAGGAGGAAGTAAGGCGCCCTGCTTTGAACGGAGAGAATGCTGACCCTGGGCTGTTGGTGTTGGGTGCCCTGGGTTATACTGCATAACTTCTTAGGAAGTTAGTTTCTTCATGTGAAGATAGGAGTAGGCTTGGACTGTTTATTTGATCTGCAAATGTCCTTTCCAACTCTGAGAATTTCTGATCCACAGAACAGCAAATCTTAACTTGTCAAATTCTTTCAATGGCTTCTCACATCCTTCTTCACCCATTCCAGAAAAGCACAGAAAAGGAGATGACCTCATTGGTCACCGGGCAGATGTTGGAGAGTCCACTGGGACTCACGGCCTCTGGAGCTACTTTGGTGCTCACGCCCAGCTGCAGCTAAAATCTGCTGCTGGCAGGATTTGTATCCAGTTTACCGAGACTGGTGCTGGAGCTGCTGCCTCTTAGCTCCTCTCATTAAGGCAAACCACTATCTTATTTTGTTTTGTTTTCCTTGCATGTTTAGAGTTTGCTGCTTCCCAGCTCTTGTTATTAGAACAGACATAATTAATAACTCCTGGCACATGGAGCAGCCAGATTGGACGATCTGCCTTTTGCTTTCTCAAACTGTCTTCTGAGCAATCTGCAAGCCTGAATTTATAGCCTGGACCTCATACAGTGGATTGTTTTGTAATCCCCAGAAAGAATCAGGAACTCAACCACATTGCCAGCTTGAAAAAATAAAATTCTTTTTGTAGCTCATAGTGGAAGTTTTATCCAACCTCTTCAGTTAAGAACGGAAAGCGATATGTAGTCTCATCCTTTCTTAAACCTCTCTTGAGAAGACGATTCTGTGGACTTCTTTGGTCCCCATTCTAGAATGTTCCATTTGGGGTCATCAGGAGTTGGTTCCTAAGGTCTAAGCCACTCAACTTCGGTGGCAGCCTAGACCCATCTCCTTAGCAGAGATTAAAAGCAGAGACTCGCCTTTCTCATCTGATTTTTTTTCTTGTGATGGAAGAATATTGTTAATATCATATCAGAGTCCTCTATTTTCACGCTAAGTGATCACAGAGCCTGAACTGGCCTTTTCCACTTCAGGAAATACTCCAACACATCAGGAATTTCCAGTCCTGTCATTTGGATCCTTGTTCGTTTGTCTAGGTTTGTTTAAATGGATAGAACCTAAGCTGGACCAATGCAATCATTTTATAATAGTCACTGAGCTACCACTTGTTCCTTGGTGCTGCAGACGACACATATTTGAATAAAATAGGATTTCTGCTCTCCAGCAGCTTACGGTTTATAATCATACTGGGATGAATTCTACTTACAGCGGTGATAAAAACTTGTCTGCACACTGGCTTTCCTGGGGAGCTTGAGAAACTATTGAGGACTCTATCCCATTTCCAAGGAGGTTCTGATTTAACTTGTTTGGTGTGTGTCCTCAGCTTTGGAAGTTTTAAAAAATTCTCAGGTGATTCTAATGTGCAAAGCACTTTGGGGGCGACTGGTATATTTGAAGGATTGAGAAATATACACACACGCACACAAAAGATATATTAATAGAAAAATTGAGAAAGTTTTCATAGAAGAGTTTACTATAAAATTCTATCAGAGATTCAGTTTAACAGTGAGGATTAAGTGGCTGGCTTTGATGCAGACTGGAATTCGAACTTCAGCTCTGTCCTTTAGTGGCTGTGTGTTCCTGGATGAGTTACTTACCCTTTCTGAGGGACAACCGTGAGTGAGAGCACACAGAATCTGGAGGAATGCAGGGCATGTGAAGTAAGTAATGGGACGGACGGTGACAGGTGGAGGACACAGATTTTCCTGCTGAGGGATTTGTAGGAGGGCAGGCTCATAGGAGATGCAAAGGAAGTGGTGGATGAGACAGATGTTAAAGAGACTTTTCCTAGTGTCCAAGATCTCTCTCCTCTCCATCCAATCCTCCCACCCAAATCAAAGCTAGTTCAGTTGAGTCCCTGTTATAAACCAGAACGTCAATCTATGGCTTAAGAGCCAGACCAGAGTCATGTTCTGAGCAACTGATTCTCATGAGCAGAATACCTAGTCTCTTCATCAGCTGCTCCCTGTCTCTTTGCTGCTCAAGACTCTTTGACATTCCCAATGAGAACAAAGGAAATTATGAAGAAAATTATGTCACATATACTATGAAAAGTGGACAGAATTAGAGCTTGAGACTGGAGAAGAGAAGGCTGAGAATACGATACCTTTACTCTGAATAAATACAGATCTGCCCAAGTTAGTATTAATTGCTTTTCATGGTGCCATTGCAAAGTTTACCTAAGGAGCAGGTGGTTCTTACGCTGAGAATGTTGGCTCCCTAGATTCTGTTGTGAGGCCCATGACAGGGCTAATGAGAAATAAATCCACAAAATGAAGAACTCATCCCGTTAGAGTAGATGGATAAATTTCAACGAGAATGTCACATAATTTGCAAATGCTTGGAGGAGAAAGCTGTAGACATTTTGCAGAATAGAATCAAGTCATAAAATGTCTGGGCCAGAAAGACCTTGGAATTCATCTCATCCGGGCTTCAGTGTGTACAGATGAGGAGATGGAAGCCCAGAGGGGTGACGTGATTTGTACAGGGTCACACAGTGAAAAACTTGCTGGGGAGAGGAGGGAAAGTAGGTGTTTTTTTCTCCTAGTGCTCATTGGCTGTAAGAAAATCCTTCTTTTTGGTTTCTCACTCAGGAAGAGCTGGTCTCCTCTTGAATGGCAGGTTACCTCACCGCTGCTGAAACTCGTCGCATCCCTGTATCATGACCACGGGACTCTGTGTGCATTTTGCAAATCAACCTGCTTTCTTGAGTCCTACTTGCTACTCTGTTGCCATTACTTTACCTTGCCTCACTTTCTTTTCCCCTTTTTTAAAAAATGCATTAATTTCACTTTGGTGTATTGGAAGCATCAGTGCAAATTGTCTTAATTCCTCTGTGGAACAAGGTAGGGTAAAAAGATAAACAGCTTGGTTCCCGTGGCACCATGCTCTCACCATAGACGAGAATTTCTATTTATTGTTATCCACTATGTGTTTATATATGTTGTTATTTTTTAATTCTCTTAACATCACCATGAGGTATGTACTATTATTTTCTTCATTCTACATGGGGAAACTGAGCCTCATAGAACTGAAGAAATTGCCTGAAGCTTATAACTGGCAAGTGGGAGGCATGAGGTTAAATCCAGGTCTGACTGACCCCAGGGCTCGTGTCCCTTCCCCTAGCCGGGTGACCCTCTGGAGATATTCATTGCCCGGGAGCGGGAAGGCTGCCCAAGGTCTGCTGAATGGCCCGAGTGTGCTGTTTTCCCACAGTGCTTTGCGGCTTTATTCTTTAGAAGTGCCTAATTATTTCACTCAGTGAGAACTCAAATGTTACTCCAAACAACTGGTTTCCAAAGAATTGGCTATTTTCCCTGTTTTTACTGTTGGGGGAAAGAAACTCAATGAGATTTTTTGTTGTTGTTACTCCATTACTTTACAAGAACAAAAATAATCACGTTAAGATGTCAAAAATAAATTTTAAATGTGCAAATGTGGAAGGAAGACACCTCCTGTCTGGGAGAATCGGAAGAAATTTAAATAGACTCATGTGTGTTCTTTGTGTGAAATGCAGTGGCCACAATTCAAATTAAGATGTTAATAGGACATTAATAAGAAGGAGCCGGGGAATAAACACAGGATTGCGAAATAAGTTTAAAAAGTCATGCAAGTGAGAAGCACATTATGTGACTGGGACCCTGCACTGGCCTGTGCTTCTTATTCGTGCTGACCCGACAGAGACAGAACCCCTCCTTGCTCTGCTTCTCTGCACTCAGCCCTGAGCCAGATACTTCAGGAGAGCAAAGGCTCTGGTTTGTGCCCTTGAGAGCTCCAATATGAATATGATAAATTTGACTCTGGCTGCAGTGAACAAAGCCATGCCCAAGAAACTATTAGAATTCATCTTACCGGGGAGGCCAAGTTTCAGGGCTAAATCAAGTGATGCCACACCAAGTGATGGACTGCAGTAAATCCTCACACTGATGGAACATGAAGGAACCTCAGGGACACCAGTGTAAACCTTCATTGTCTACAGGAAGTTTCCACGGAGGCTCAGGGAGAGGAAGGGGCTGGCCCAGGGCCATACAGTTAATTCATGGTAATCATCATGGCTGCTTGTTGGGCACCAGACCATGTGCTACACACTTCACACTTAACATATTGAGCTTCTTATATAATCCATGACAACGCAGTGAGGTAGTTATTATCCCCATTTGGAGATGAGAAAACTAAGGCATTGAGTTGGGAGTCGCTTGCCTGAGATCACACAATTAGCAAGTTGTAGAGGAGGGATGTGAACACCAGTACATCTGACTGCAAAGTCCATCTTCCTTTTAACCACTGACAGCAGAGCTGGGACTGGTATCCAGAGCCAAGTTCACCTTGGTAGTGCTCCCTTTCACATAGAGAACCTTTGAATATGTTCAGTGATTTATTCAATTCGTATTTTTCTGAAGGCCAACTATGAGCAGATCTTGGGCTACTCCCTGGGGATATAAAAAGTGAACAGGTACAGGTTCTTAACCTCCTGGATTGTATATTGTAATGAAGTGACTGATGCTTAAACAGGAAAATTACAGTACAGTGTGCTAAGTGTTATTAGGGAGATATAAACAAGGGCTGTGGGAGATCAGGACAGAGCACATAGTTCTGCCTGGAAGGAATAAGGGGGTGACCTCACAGAGGTGGTGAAATACTAGTTGGGTCATGAAATATGACTGAGTTTTCCAATCAGAGAAGGGAAGAGATACAAAATTGTGAAAGACATCAGTATGTTGGGGTCAGAAATTCAGGGCCACTCCGTGGAGTGAGGAGGCAGGAGATGAAGTCTGGGATGAGATCAGGAAGGGTGTTCTGTGCCCTCATCAAGGAATTTTGCCTCAATTCTATTGGCAGTGGATCAACAACAGGGATTCCTAAGCGAGATCATGTCTTGGTTAGATTTGCTGTTTAAGAAGATAACCCAAGGAGACATGGAGGGCAGAGAGCAGATGTTGTAGTGGTCCTGCTGAAAACTAATGAGGGCTTGAGTCAAGGCATTGTGGGTGGAGGCAGGATGGATGAGAGAAATTAGAATCTGGAGTTAAGCTCCTAGGGGGTGATGATTAGCACATGGAGGGCAAGGGAAGGAAGTGTCCTAAGATGAGCCTGTGATTTCTAGCTCTAGAGGTGGACTGAACGTGATGCTCATAACCAGGGCTGAACACAAAGGAGCAGGTTCAGTAACGCTCAGGTGAGGGGTGGGGGAAAGGGAATTCTCTCTTGAGCACACTGTTTTAAACTTCTGCAACCCCCCACTGGAGATGTGAGATGCAACTGGGAAGACAATGTGGTGGTTGGGAGAGAAGAGGGGAATGGAGATAGAGAATCGGGAGACCTCAGGTTATCGATGGTACTCAGAACTCTCAAACCAAGGGAGTGTCCCCAGGGAGATCTGTGGGGCAGAAGTAGATGAAGCCCCCAGGTAGGACATGAGTGTATTCTATGGCCCTTCCCAGGCCAGAGTCCCTTAGGCAGGCAGAGACTCCCTGAGGGCAGGCTATCATCAAAGTCACCCTGGCTTCCTTGAGTGGGACTTGGACAAAGGGGTCACTCCACACTGACTTCAAAGTCTCTTCAATGTCTCTACTAATCTACATGTTTTTCAAATAAATTTTTAAAATGATTAACCCAGTAACTATTTATTGAGTGCATAGTGCCTGGCGGGGCATGGAGCGATGAGTCAGACACGGTATCTGTCTTCAAGGAGTTTCTGTCTAATATTAGGTGGAGCTAAACAGCAAATTAAACAGCAAGTGTAAAAGTGCTTGGCAGGGTGTCTGACTTAATAGATGAGAAATTATTTTCATTTAAAGGTGATATCTATAAATACCTGAGAGAAGGCATAAAGACGGTTCTGAGGAAGAGGAGGTGACTAGATTTAGCAGAGGCATGAGGGAAGTCTTCTTAGAAGCGGTAGGACCCAGGCATGAAGCATGGATAGGGTTGGAGCAGGCAGAGGGGGCATGGGTTGGGGATGAGGACACACTGTCTGATAAGCAACTATGTTTACAGGTGGGACCAACTGGTCAGAGAGTCCCCAGGCAGTGTGATGCTTCCAGTTCCATAGAATGGAGCCTGAGAACTGAGACTCACACCAGACACTGGGTTCACAGGGCTGAGCAACCATAAGCAGGACTAGTTCCCAAGAAGGGTCAGAGGGCTCTGGGCGCCCCCCCTCCCAGCCCCCATCCTGACTCATTATGGGACAAAGCTGTTTTAGTGCTTCATTTCCCTTGGTCAAACCAGGATGATTTGAATGCACCTGCCTCTCTTCCGTCCCCACTGCCTGGCTAAGGCAGCCGTTGTGAGGGGAAGAGAGTTCTTCCTAATTGTGGTCCTGTGGCCCAAGCGCCACGTGAAGGCTCTTGGCGGTCTCACTCAAATGAGGTGGGGGCCGGCTGACTGCTCACCACACTGGGAGGACGTCGGAGCTATTCCTTCTCAGTAGTCCTCTGGTCTGGTTTTGAAAGTGCAAATTTCAGAAGCTTGGAGCTGCTCATTTAAAAAAATGAGGTGTGGAAGTGAAGCGGAGTTCCACTTACCAGATAACGGCTAGGTCTAACTCTCTTGTCCCCACCAATTATCTCCCAGCCCCCTCCTCCCCACCAAATTAGACATACTTGAAATACAGAGCAAATGGTCTTATTTAAAAAAAGAAGAAGAAGAAGAAAATTTAAAAAAAGAAGAAGAAAACTAAAAAAAAGAAGAAGAAAGTAAAAGCTATAAAATATCACCGCGTACCTAGAAGGGTCAATGTCCTTTCACACACAGTGAAATTTTATGGAAACCCCTACTTCATGGAGCAAGAGGTCACCCTGTCTATCTACGAGGGCATAAGACCTTGGCTTCTCCACTCAGAGCTCTGCTCCCACCAGTCACACCTGCGAAGTGGCCAAGAAACCACAGAACCCTGAGCCACCATCCCCAGGGACTGCGGGACAATGGAGGTCAGTGTTTTAAACACAGCAATTAGAGCTGTTGACCCATTTGACTTCCCTTGGTCTCCGGGGCAGTTGATGATGGTGATGATGGTGACGATGATGATAACACTATCAATGACTTTCTGGAGTCGTGAGTCATACTGCTACAAAGCACTTTCACATTTATTGACTCATTTTCTCTCAGAAACATCCTGGGGATCCCAGTCACCTTCAGAGTATCCCCAAAAGATAAACGACCACCTCTAGCAAAGTGAACTTGAGTGTGGATTCATTATTTAGAACGGCGCATAGTAGAACTTTTTGGATTTGCATTGTGGTCTTGCCCTTACCAGCTGGGTGACCTTGGACAAATCACTTCACCCCTCCTAGCCTTAGCTTCTTCATATGTAAAATGTGTTAATAATAACTGTCTCAGAGGGTTATTGTAGGGATTTAAATGACTTCATGTAAATAGAAAAGGACATTATAGCCTCTAAGGCATTATGCAAATATTAATTACCATCTATACCACGGTGAGCTATTTGCAAAAAAAAGGAATGTAAATATAGTTTTGAGATGGCGGGTATGATGTGCCTGAAAGAGCAGTTTACTTGGAATCAAAAGATATGGATTCTATTTTGGCCTCTACACGTCAGGTGGCAGCGACAAGTGTGGCTTTCAGACAGGCAAACACAGCCATGCAAGTGATGCGTTTAGCAGTAAAAAAAAAAAAAAAAAAACGGCTGCTACCATCCACCTGCCACCTTGTCACCTGTAAAAGGTGCCCATATCTTAATCTCAGGAGTGTGTGACTATGTTACCTTACATGATAAAGGGACTTTGTAGATGTGATTAAGTTAAGGAACTTGGGATGGGGAGATTATACTAGATTATCCAGATGGGCTCAATGTAATCACAAAGCTCTTTTTAAGAAGTATGTGGGAGAGTCAGAGTCAGAGAGATGGCTGTGGGACAATAGAAGCAGAAATTGGAATGATGGCCTTTGAAGATGGCCAAGTCAAAGAATACAAGTAGTCTCTAGAAGCTGAAAAATGCAAGGAAACAAATTCTCCTATAGAACCTCCCGAAGGAACCTGCCCTGTTCTTTGACTTTAAAGCTTTCCTTGACTTTAAAGCCCAGAAAAACTAATTCTGGACTTCTGGCTTCCAGAACTGTAAGAGAATAGCTTTGTGTTGTTGTAAGCCATCAGTTGGTGGTAATTTGTTACAGTAGCAGGAGAAAACTCATACACCAACTTTCCCTGGAGCTCCCGGGTCCTCAAGCGCTGAGTCTCCCATTTTCTTCCTCCCACTATGAACCCAGCTTCTTAATAGGCTGGTGGGCTGTACCCAAGTGCCCCTCCACCTGCTTCCCTTCTTGGATGGACCAGCATGGAGTTCACGCATTACTGGAATTTACAAGTGATGCACTCCTCAGCTCCGTGTCTCAAGTCAAGTCGACCAGAGACCTTCCTGGTGCACTGTGTCTCAGGAAGTGTAGCTTGACTGTGGGTAAGTCACTTAAACCCTCAGACTCTCTATTTTCTCATCTATCATTTGGGGATAAAATTTCCTTTCACATCTACCTCACAAGGTAGCTGGGGGACTTAAGAGAAATGTTGGCAATGAAAACTCTTTGCCACTTATAAAATGCTCTTTATGGGTAAACTTCTCACTATCATCATCATTATTTTAGACACAGAATTTTCCAGCTTAATCTCTTCTTGACTCAACATATATGTTGTGGCAAGCAACAAATGCTCTGATTCATTTAGTAGGGAAAATATCCAGTTAGGCATTGGATGTTGGGTGTCCGGCATGTTCATGAACTTGTATTTTCAATTCAAACCTAAAAATATGTTTTAAAAAAACAGATGTTGTGAGGACCTTAAATATTGTTCAGTAATGTTGCCCATTTGGATATGATGAGGTGGGGCAAATTTCACTTGCCTTTCTCTTTGTGGACCTAAAATAGAAATGACACTTTACTGATCAGTAATAGGGTCATCTGAAAACAAGAGCTTTTAAAACATCTTTCAGCCACAAGACTGCCGAGAGCAGAAAAGCTGTGTGTTACTGCAGACCTGTGCTTGTGTGTCTTGCCACAGAAAAATGGAAACCCCCACTAGTTACGGGCTCTTTCTCAAACATTAAAACCACAATTTACCTAAAACTCACTCTCGACCATCAGAATGGTTTATGCACCACGACCTCACTAACCTTCTCTGACTTGATTAGGATCAGAAGAAATCAAGCAGTCGTCTGGTAAATTTGGTCAGAGAGCAGAGACTATTAGAATGCAAGACAAAGGAGGTGGTGGAAAGGAAATAACATTTATCAACCACTTAATTCAAGAGGCAAGACCATATACTCTTCCACACATAGTGTCTAATTTGATTCTCACTGCAATTCTGTTATGTAGCTCTTATTCCCATTTTACAGATGTGGAAGCTGCGGGCTCAGAAAGATTAAGTAACTTTCCAGAACATCACAGTAGAATGTGCTAGAGCTGGCTTTCCAGGCCACTTCTAGTTCATGCCTTTACAAAAGAGGGAACATGAGAGGAATCAATTGCCCTGAAGTCATATATTTACTTAGTGTCCCTGTGACTTCAAAAATTTCGGCTCACTAGATAACTAGCTTTGAAACTACCTCAGCATGTTTTAAGTCCTTGCAAATGCAAGAGACCTGAACGACACTCCAGAGCCTTCTTCCTTGGACCCTAGATTTGCTACTTCTCAGGTGTATTTCCTGAGGTTCTGAGTGTGTTGAGGCCCACGGCTTTCCCATAAGAGGCTGAAGTTCCTTTTTTGACTCTTTGTCAGGTTCTGCTTTGTGATGACCAGCACTCCCTGAAAGTAGTGAGCAGAGGTTTTGCAAAATCTTTCCCTGTGCCCAGTGCAAGGAGTAAAACAAGTAATGGCTTTGAAGGCACAATATGGATGTCAAGACCCAAGGTGGCTATTATTTCAGTGTGCACTTGTGGGCCAATCAGGAGTGGGCTAGATAACCCCCCAGGTCTGGATTTCTCACTTCTAGGAGATTAGTTAGATTGGCTTGGTTGAAATTGCAAGTATATGAGGTTAGTGAGGGAAGCTCTAAATGGATTCTGGCTTAGGCTGTCTGAAACGTCACCTTTTGTTCATTCATGGAGAACTCAAAACAATCCAGCACCCCTTCCCCAGAGGGTGCACCACATGTTTCTTTGGGAGTGATGATCCAAGGGGACTCTATAAAGATGTGATAGACTGAGTCTCCACCAAATCGGTAGCACTGAAGATGGAGAGAGGATTGGTCGGGGCAGTAAGCGAAATGAAGTAGATCCTTAGGGAAGAAAGATAGGCTATAAATGGAGAGGAAACTAATGCTGGTTAAGAATCCCTGCTATTTCATGGGATTGTGCAGACCAGGTCCAGGTTTCCAGAAAGTAGAAGATCTGGACTCTCTTCCAATTGGACCAACTACTCTTTGAACCTACCTAAGTCATTCAAGCTCTTAGAATATCATTTTTCTCAACTGACAAGAGACATGACATCTTCCCAGCTGCCTCACAAAGTGTTGTAAAGATTAAAATGAGAGTATATGTGATCTTTCCCAGAAGAATGTGGAGTAGGTGTTGTACAATACAGTAAAAATCATTATATGTAGAGCCCTCTCAGATGGTTCTATTGGAAAACAACTCTTATTCCCCTTTTCCTGTTCAGGGAAACCAGGTCTGAGATGTTGAGATCTTTCTAAGGGCGTTTATGTGGTAGGAGAACCAGGGTGCATTTCTATTAGCAAATAGCGGGAGAAAGGCATGTGGCTGAATGTTTTCCCGGATACTAGAGATGTGCTGGAAGTAACCAGATTCAGCAGCAAGATGGAGAAAGGGGAACGTGGAGTTAATATTGTTGCAACAAAGCACCTTAATAAATGTAGTGGTTTAAACTGTGGGTGAGGAGTTTGGGAGGAGCTGGGCTGTGTATTTCTGGCTTAGGGGTTCTCGTGCTGTTGCAGACAGTGGCTGGAGCTTGGAGAGTTGGAAAGGGGGTATCAGAGCAGCTGGGAGCAGGCCAAGTATCTCTCAGGACCCCTCCATGTGGCCCCTCTGTGTGGGGACCACACAGTGTGGCAGTCTCAGGGCAGCTGGACTGCTTCCTTGGCAACTCAGGGCTCCACGTGAACAAAGAGGAAACGGCATCATCTCTGTATGTGATGTAGCTTCAGAAATCATACATTGTCACTTACACTGTATTGAAATGATTACCATCAAGTCATAACCCCACTCAGATTCAAAAGAAGACTTAGACCCCACCTTTTGATGGGAGGAGAAGCAGGTTTCTAGAAGGGCACATGGTATAGGAGAGATTATTGCAGCCATCTTCAGGAAATGCAGTCTGCCAAAGAAGGAAAGCCCACAGCACTGTCACAAGGAAGATCAAGGGTCTCAGACCCCAGGAGAAGGGGCAGTTGTTTCTGCACCAAGGGTGTTAGCAATAAAGCACAGTTAGTTATTGACAGACAAGTCCCTTCATGAAGAGAGACTGAAAAAATTCCAGCAAAGTCCTATCATTTAACAAAGGAGTGTGTGAAACTAGAAGTGGGTTGGGGGAATTGTTAGCAAAGGCCCTGAAATGATATCCGGGGAGATCAAGCAGCTGGTTGAGAAGCTATCAGAGAACATGTTTACAGAAGCGAACAGCAAGAGCTCTTTACAAATGGCCGGATAGTAGCTTATGGACTCAACTCCTTGTTTGAAATCCCTGACAAACTCAGGTTTTCTATGTGGCTTGATTGTCGTGGACCATCCCTGTCCTCCGTCTGGCTTAGCTGGAAGTTGGTGGATTCTGCACAGAAATCAAAGACCCTTATCTACCCAGTTACTCTCAATAAAGCTATTTTTTTAAAGAAATCTGAATTTCTCTATCAGGTCGCTTCTTATCTGATTTGTATCTATCTATCTATCTATCTATCTATCTATCTATCTATCTATCTATCTATCTATCTATCTATTTATAACTGATATTTAACCTTGTGCGAGTCCTGGGATACCTCCTGAGGCAAACCAGGATGAGGAGAGCATCCTGCCCTCAACAGCCAAGAGCCACCCATTTACTAGAAAGGGGGTGAGTGAGAGAAGTGGGGAGCCAAGTGTGGCCCAGGGGTAGAAGCCAGGCCCAGGTTTCTGGATGTAGAACTGAAAGTACCATGTAACAGACTGTACTTAAATCCTGCTGTGCATATGACCTGGTTTAAACCCTGCTCCAAGCATATGTTTATTGGTGAGAGTCCCTCTTGGGTCTCAGCAGGAATTAAAAGAAATGATGTATGTGAAGCACTTGGCATGTGAATGGCATTCAGAAAAGTGCACTATGGTTGTTATTAGGTTGAGTGTTTTATTCTAATTTAATCCTAACATTAAAGTATGAATAATGACTTCCTGTTTACAAATCACTTTGATATTTTTTCACCTCATTTAACTATCATAAAAATCTTGTAATTCAGGCAATGTAATTATACTCCCACCCCACCCTAGTTTTACAGATTAGGACATTGATATTCAGGGAGGTCAAGTGACTTACCTGGGGTCTCTTAGCTGCTAAGCAGCAGAGCTAGGATTTGGAGCCAGGTTACCACCCCAGAGCCACTCCTTTCCACTCGACTGTGTTGTTTCGTAAGTTGCCAAGTGACCTTGTGCAAGCATTCCATATCCCGTCCCCAGATCTGGCCTTCGATGTCTACATCTGCAAAGTGGGAGGAATTAAATCACGCCTGAGAGCCCAGTGTCTCTGATTAAAAGCGTATGTTCAGGAATGGACCCTGCTTGCCGCTGGGCTCCTTGTGCATGTCGGAGTCCGGGCTTTGGGGGGGCTGGAGCCTGGAGCTGCGCCCATACACAGGCCTGGCTTGGCGTTCTTCACTGTATCTGGCTGCCAAAAGGCCAGAATTCTCTAGAGAGCCTGAGTCCAATCTGGCCAACTTCTGATGGCCTTAAGTTATCCTCTGACCTCGAACTTCTGATTATCTGAAGCTTATTTTGAAAAAGGCTAAGGAATAGCCATTATATCTCTCTGGAGACTAGCTTCCTTTCTTACTTTCGTTATGTTCTTCCAACAACTGGGAATGAGAACTAGAAGTCAGGCCATCCGTATGTATTTCTGCCTCCGCTTGTGCCTTTCTTGTGACTCTGGGCAAGTCACATCCAAAGCAGGATTATTCAAAAGGGGTCTCCTGGCTTGAGGGTTTGTGGAGCCATATGGCTTCTTCTCAAGGAAGAAAGGGAAGAGCTAGGTTATACTCACCTTTAAGATATGAAGATATGCTAATAACAATGTCTGATACTCAGGGCGGGTCCACTCCAGTTACCTTTTTGAAACAGCTTTTCTACTGTATTGCAGAGGAAACAGGTGAGGAAAATGCTTTCTGTATCCGGCCCCAAAAGAAGTTGCAGGGCTCAAAGGTAATATTAAGTTCAAAGTACAATTTTTTTTCCCTTCTGCATACCTCCTTTCCCCTTTTCTAGATGGGACCTGAAGTGACTCAAAGTCACTCAGGAGGTAAATTTCTGAGCCCTGCTGGACGGAGTCTTTCTGCACCTTGACCCAGTGTTGCTCCTCTTGGGTCAAGCACCTTGCTCTGGATTTCACTCATCATCTGGCTTCATTCTGCAGAGACTCAGGCAGGAGAACCACCTTCCCCCCAGGCGAAGGGCCTTCATACTCTGTGGGGCTGAGGCTTTGCATCAGCCGAGGCTGAGGGGCACCTCTCCTCTGGCCTCACTGTTCCTTGAGTTATAGAGCGGGTTTTGGTTTCATTTTATCAGGGTGAGGGAAGAAAGGGCTGGTTTGATCTTTGCTCCACTTCAAGGGTGCAGACTACCCAGACCCGTCTCCCCCAGCCCTCCGGGTGCTGCCAGCAGTCCCAAGGGGACAGAGAAGTCAGACATTGCAAGAGCCTTGGGACAGCAATTTCACAATTCACAAGGCTACAGGGCAGCTTGGAAGTGATGGTTCTAGCCATGTGGGGCAGTAGGTAGAAATGCTGGCCTGGGCTCTGGTCACCGCTCTGCCACCAGTGCACCTTGGAACCTCAGGCAAGTTTTTGAACCTTGTAATCCTCCTTTTCCTCACCTGTTAAACTAGGAAGTGGGATGCTTTATAGAATAGAAAATGGTCAGATTTGGAAAGTACATTTCGTACCATCTAATCCAACCTGTTTATTTTATACACTTGGAAACTGAGGACTGGAGAAGGGGGAAAAGTTGCCCAATGTTCCATGACAGGTATACAAGAGGGTTTTTTCCCAGAAGACAAAGCCCTGCACCTCATGCTCCAGGGCTGCTTCCTCTTCTAGATAATTTCCAAGGTTCTCCCCAGCGCCAGGAGTCTATCGCTCTGAAGGCACAGTCCCCTACCAGCGCTGGCTGCTGTCTTCGGGCTTAGTCTTGTGTGGGTCACGATGTGCTTCCTTTGGGGCTCTTGGTGACACATTGTGTCCAGTTACTTCCCTCATTACAGAATTCTTCAATTTCATGGAAGGCTGGGCAGATAATGTGTTAAGCAAAGCTTCTGGCCATCCTGTTGTAATGCTCATAATGGTCTGGGCTTATTTCAGACAGAAACTTCAGGGAGGGTGTTGGGCAAAAGCGGGATCCACTTGGCAACTTGATCTGGTATATAGACAGACATGTTGCAGTAACCACCAAGAGACCAACACTCCAGGTCTAGCTTGGCCCCTGAAACACTCTGTGACCTTGAACAAGGCTCATCTCCCTTCCAAGCCTCAAGTTTCCCCATATTTAAAACAAGTTGAGGGGGGACAGAATAGCTCGGTGGCAGAGTGCATGCTTAGCACAAGGTCCTGGGTCCAATCCCCAGTGCCTCCACTTAAATAAATAAATAAATAAATAAATAAATAAATAAATAAATAGGTGAGTAAATAAATAAACCTAATTACACCCCCCACCAAAATCCAAAAAATTAAAAAATAAAATTAAATTAAAACAAGTTGATTGAATTAGATAATCCTTAAGGTACCTTCCAACTCTGATAGTAGAATACTGCCCAATCCTTTTATTCCTTAAGGAATTTTGCTTAGGAACTGAGAGAATGATCTTTGCCACAGGAAGCCTGGGAATGCTTGCAGGATCATAAAACAAATATTAGAAAAAAACATGAGAATATTATGTTGTCCTGTGCTTTTGGCTCATATTTTCTAAGGTCCATATCAAATATTTGCAGCATAACCACATTTTAATTTTCACATGCAGAGAGGAAGAAGGGGAAATAGGATGAAGACTTGCTATGAAAATTAATTAAGTTTTATCAAAATATTATTGTACTTGGTAGGACATGTTTGGATCCTCAGCTTCATGGATATAAGATCCTGCCTTCAAAGCTCATGTCTACCAGGGATCTTAACCATAGAGATAAATGACTCAAATACAAAGTATGACATGTTAAAGCCATTATAAAGGACCTCAGGAGGGAGAGATCACTTACTGTTTAGGGGGTGTCAGGAAAATCTTCATGGAGAAGTTCGCATTTGATCTTGGTTTGGGGAAAGAAGTGGTCATGAGAAGCAAGAGGAGGCCAGTCAGAGGAAATACTGTGAGCAAAGGCAGAGGCAAGGAAACCGTGTGAAGTTTGGTGACTAGTGAATGGGTAGTTTGTTTGGCTAGAGCACAAAGTGTGAAGTTGTGGGAAAGAAGACTAATTGAATTTATGTTGTATTTCCCTAGCTAGTGCATAAATTGTTTTAGGGCAAAAATCTTTGTTCAGTTCATCTTTGTATCCCTATCCAAGATGACACATAATCATCTCCCAACACTTGTTTAATGAATAAATAAATTATATTATCTGGCACTTTTCCTCCAAACCATCAATGTGCTGTGTAGACATAACTCTATCTTAGACTCTCAGAAGTCAAGCTGAACATGTTACTTATCCTGTTGACTGTCATGGATTTGAAGTGCCATCCCTCAGCCCTGTGGATGTAGATAGGTGATTTCATCTGAGAAGGAGGTTGTGTCCTGCTCGTTAGCTTCTAACAGTTAAAACGTGATGTATGTCAAACGTGAACAAGAAGCTGAATTCAGCAACTCTGGTGCAGGAATAAGCCCATTAACCACAGTTCCTTGCAATGGCCTATGGGGCCCATTTTAGGGACAATAGAACAAAGGAGACCCTAGAAAACAGCTGTGAGTTGTAAGAAATGAAATCCCTTAAGAAAATGTGTTGATAAGTATCCAATGAGTTTCTATCACTTAGCATTTGTAGAATCCATACTGCTGCAGAAAGGATGAAAAGAAATCTGGACTTTTCTGTATCTTGACTATGCTAGTCAATAATAAGCTTACACATGTGATAAAATTGTATAGAACTAAATACATACACAAATGAAAAATACCAGTAATAGAGGTGGAGTGTATCAATGGTAATATCTTTGTTGTGATATTGCATTATAGTATTGCAAGATGCGTCACTGGGGGGGACTGGGTTAAGGGCACAGAAGATCTCTCTGTAATATGTCTTATGCCTGCATGTGAATCAATAAATATATCAGTAAATTTTTTATTTAAAAGAGTGGGACCCAGATAGATTCAATAGTGAATTCTACAAAACTTTAAAAATAATATAAGAAATTACATTAATTTTCTACAATCTCTTCCAGAAAATAGAAGCAGAGAGAATACTTCCTAACTCACTTTATAATACCAGCATTACCCTAATGTTAAAACCAGACAAAGACAAAGAAAAAAAACTGCAGGCCAATCTCTCTCATGAACACAGACAGACAATTATCAACACATTTTCTTTGTCAAAATACTAGCAAATTGAATCAAACAATATATAAAAATAATTATATACCATGACCAAGAAGGATTTGTTTCAGGTATACAATAATTATTAAACATTTGAAAATCAATTAATGCAATCCATTATATCGACAGGCTAAAAAGGAAAAAAATCACATGATCACATCAACAGGTATAGAAATAGTATTTGACAAAATTCAACACTCATTCAGATTAAAAAAACTCTTAGCCATCTAGGAATAGAGGGGAACTTCTTCAACTTGATAAAGAACATCTACAAAAACCCTATAACTAACATTATACTTAATGAAACAAAGTATTCCCACTAAGATCAAGAATAACACAGGGATGTGTTTTCTCACCACTGCTTTTCAACATCATAGTGGGAGTTATTGCTAATGCAATAAGGCATGAAAAGTAGGTAAAAAGTATATAGATTGGAAAGGAATAAATAAAACTGCCTTTGTTCTCAGTTGACATGACTATTTATGTAGCAAATCAATGAATCAACCAAAAAAAAAAAGCCTCTTGGAATTAATAAGTGATTATAGCAAGGTTGTAAGATACAAGAGTAATATACAAAAGTCAATTGCCTTCCTATGGACCAGCAATGAACAAACAGAATTTGCGATTAAAAACACTATATTTATATTAGCACTCCAAAAAAATGAAATACTTAGGTATAAATCTAACGAAATATTTATAAGATTTATATGAGGAAAATCACAAAACTCTGATAAAAATATTTTAAAAGGACTAAATAAATGAAGAGACATTTCATGTTTATAGTAGGAAGACTCAACATTGTCAAAATGCCATCTCTTCCCAACTTGATCTAAAGATTCAATGCAATCTCAATAAAAATTCCAGCAAGGTTTCTTTGAACATTGATGAATTAATTCTAAAGTTTATATGAAAAGGCAAAAGACCCAGAAAAGCCAACTTATAGTGAAGAAGACAAAAGTCAAAGGACTACTATTATCCAACTTTAAGACTTGCTCTAAAGCTACAATAATCAAGACAGTACAGTATTTGTTAAAAAGAAAAAAAAAAAGACAAATAAATCAGTGGAACAAAGTAGAGAGCCAAGAAATAGATCCTCATAAATATAGTCAACTGACCCTTAACAAAGGAGCAAAGGTAATACAATGGAGTAAAGATTGTCTTTTCAAAAAAATGGTACTGGGATAAATAAATACCTATATGCAATTTTAAAAAAAAAGGACCTAGACATAAACCTTAAACCCTTCACAAAAATTAACTCAGAATGGATTATAGACTTAAATATGAAATGCAGAACTCTAAAAACCCTAGAAGTTAACATAGGAGAAAATCTAGATGACCTTGAGTTTGGCAAGAACTTTCTAGAAAAAAATGTGATCAATGAAGATATAATTGATGAGCTGGACTTCATTAAATTTAAAAACTTTTGCTCTGTGAAAGAGAATGAGAAGACAAGTCACAGACTGAAAGAAAATATTTGCAACAGACATATTTAATAAAGGAGTGGTATCCAAAATATACAAAGAACACTTAAAACTCAACAATAATAAAATGAACTAACAGATTTTAAAAATGAGCAAAAGACCTGAACAGACACCTTACCAAAGAAGATATACAAATGGCAAGTAAGCATATGAAAAGATGCTTCGCATCATATGTTATTAGGGAACTGAAGATTAAAACAACAATGAGCCACAACTACCTACCTACTAGAGCAGCCGAAATCCATAACAATAACACCACCAAATGCTGGCCAGGATGTAGAGCAACAGAAACTCTCATTCACTGTTGGAAATTCAAAAATGGTACAGCTACTTTGGAAGAAAGTCTGGCAGTTTCTTACAAAACTAAACATACTCTTATTGTATGATCCAATGATTACACTCTTGGTATTTACACAAATGAACTGAAAACTTATGTCCACACAAAAATCTGCACATGGATGTTTATGGCAGCTTTATTCATATTTGCTAAAACTTGGAAGCAACCAAGACATCTTTCAGTAGGTGAAATGGATAAATAAACTGTGGCACATCCAGACAATGGAATATTTTTAGAACTAAAAAAAAAAAAGAGCTATCAAGCCATGAAAAGACATGGAGGAAACATAAGTGCATATTACTAAGTGAAAGAAGACAATCTGAAAAGACTACATACTGTATGATTCCAGCTATATGATATTTTGGAAAACTGGAGACAGTAAAAAGATAAATGATTGCCAGGAATTAGGGAGCAAGGAAGGATCAATAAACAGAACACAGAAAATTTTTAAAGCAATAAAACTATTGTCTATTGTCTTTGATACTACAATGGTAGATACATGTCTTTATACTTTTTTCTAAACCCATAGGATGTACAATACCAAGGGGAAATGTAATGTAAACTATGGATTCTGGGTGATAATGATGTTCAGTTGTAACAAATGTACCACTCTGGTGGGGGATATTGATAATGGGGGAGGCTATGCATATGTAGGAGCAGGGTGTCTGTGGGAAATCTCTCTTCCTTCCACTCAGTTTTGCTATAAATCTAAAACTGCTCAAAAACAACAAGTATTAAAAAAAAAAGAAAGGAAGCAAGAAATAACTTGGTCAGAGGAAGACACATAGCTGAAACAGCTCTAAGATATGGCCAACAGGAGAGCTATGACAAGAACTGTTCTTCCTGGTTCCCAAGCCAAGGTAAATATATCTTCCCAACTGAGCAGTTACCAGGGTTAAGAGATTGTCTGTAGATGTGAAAAAGATGTAGCCACACCTCTTGACTTTCTCCAAGGATGAGCTTTTTAACTGCTACGCACTGGAGAACAATCAACTTTCCCCCTTCAGTGTCAGGGTGACATCTACAAATTCCTGGAGGCTGAGGCTTACTTACAAATCCCTTTGCAGCTCTTCCAACTTGGCTGCTAAGTGGTGTTTTTCTTTGCAGTTAGCATTCTGGACAGTCTGAACAAGTCACGAAAGCAGGGTATAGCTACCTCATACTCTCAATGGACTCTGGAGGTCTCGTGCTGAAGACATCATTTTCAGCAGGTAATGTGACATTTTTCTTTTATCCAGTCTCTGTGATGCATTATTTGATTCTTGTTGAAAATATTCTTAAATGTTTGGAGTTTCGCTCAGTTCGAAGACTCTTAGAAGGAGCTTGTGGGAAGGGGTGAAGGGCTTTAAGTCCACCTTCCAGGACAGAGGACTTGGTATCAAATATTTGGCCACATTTCCTTCCACCAGCTAGAGATGCTTCATGATACTACAACCTGAGAGAGACGTATACCTCCTCAAAATTATGTGCATGCAATCCTAGAATTTTAGAGCAGACTGGAGCTTTGAGCCAAACTATCTGTTTTATAGATGAGGAAAAGTGAGGTTTGAAGAGAGGAGGTCACTTCTCCTAGGTTTCACAGTGAGCCAGAGCCACGGTCTTCAAAAAGGGCCTGTTTGGAGATGCATTCAACAATCCACTGGGATGCCAAATGGATATTAGAACTTCTATTTATATAAGTTTTGAAGTAGTTATGGATCCAAAGGAACTTACAAAAACAAAATTGAAAGAGATGGAGCCATATCCTTCACCTTGTAACGGCATCTTGCTTAATTATAGTCTAATACCAGAAGAAGGAAGTCAACACTCTTGTGGTCCACAGTGCTTGTTTAGATTTTCTCTTTTTTTTCTTACACTTATTTATGTGTGTATATGTATGTGTATAGTTCTACGCAGTTTTTTCACATGTGTGGATTTAAGCAGGCACCAAGAGTTTCTATTTTTATATTATAAATATAAAAAAAGAAAGTTTTACCAATGTCTGATAAGGGGATGGGCACTGCTACCCATGTTGGTGTTCACACCTGCATGAGAAAATCCCATCCTTCTAACATATCTAAGATGTCTTGAAGGCAGAACAGGAGTTGAGTAGTGGGGTAGTCACATGCGTTCTTTTGAGGCTCTCAGCATATTGTGACATCTTCAAGCTCAAACGAACCCCGTCAAATGTATCTTCAGGTTATATCATTCAGTTTCAACTGGACTATCCTTTTCAAAATGGATTCAGAATGAGTTAAAATGATTTCTGCCTTAAAAGATTTTGACGAACAGTGGATTGAAGAAGATAACCTATGTTGCAAGTACTATCAAACAAGGAGATGGAAGTGCTGATCCTTCTACTCCTGGTAAAAAGCCTCTGCTAGTCCCACTTCAAGGAGAATGTAGTAGTCATCCAACCTGAGCTGACAGGAGGTCAACCAAAAACTAATCGAAATTATTAAGAAGACATTTAAAAAACGGATCGAATATTTCTTGTCCACAATGTACATGCATACTGTGTCATGAGATGAATATTGTGTAGGATGGGGTGAGCATCATAACATGTAAAATTCATCTTGAACATGACGATAAGCCTTTATCAAATTTTCAGTGGCGCTTAAAATCAGGTGATGCATAATGTGAGACAAATTACATACCATTAAGGAAATACTCCTCTTACAATATAACAGCAGATTCAAGTGCAATCATTTGCTCATTTATTGTCTGTGAGACCTTGGGCATGACATTATGCCTCCCGGACAGCGCTTTTAGAGGACCCAGGAAGAGAAAGATGAAGAGAATGTGCTTTGTAAATGCAAAAGTTCCGTGCTAAAGGGATGCTATTGCTATTATTAATTATTTTAACATAAAATTTCAGAAGACAATTGATTGAACAGGAATGTTATCTAGTGAGGAAATGATTGAATCTCAGATGAGAAAAATTTTTGCGGTCTATGTGAAGAAACAATTCTTTGAGGCAGAAAACAATACTCAAGTGTAGCAGCATGGTGGAGTATCTCCAGACCTGGATTTTGGATTTCAGGGCTGACTTACTACTGCTGTGAACTTGGGCCAGACACTTAATCTCTCCTAGTATCTGTTTTCTCCTTTGGAAAGGCTACTAACAAACAACCCACCTCACAGACTCATTGTGAGAACTGAGAGAGACAATAATTCTACTGGCATCAGGTTTATTTCTTGTCCTCTTAACTCTGCAGAATTTTCTTAGAGAACTGAACTGAGTACCCTAATTTCTCCAGAAAACTCCCAACATGTAAATTTTCAGCTTGCAGTAGATACTTAATAAAAGCTTATTAGATGAATGGTTGAAATTAATGATCTCCAACAGGGAGCCAATGTGAGGCCTCGGGCCGAGGTCCTTTGATCTCGGGATCTCAGACACTGACTGTCACTAAAGGATGACGAGCGTGCCCTCCTATCCAGAGCTGTTAGTGGACAGATAAAATACAAATGTAAGGATTCCTTTGATTTTGTACAGAGCGTTACAATTTCCAAAGCACTTTCACATCCGTCATCCTATTTGATCCACACAAACTTTTGAGTTACTCGGGCAGGAATTCCTAAAGAGAAGCCTTGGGCCCAGAAAAACAGTGGCTGCTAGACCAGGCATAGGATACAGTGCCGGTACCAGCCACCATTTTCCGAGCACATGCTTTGTGTCATGGGCTGTATGTAAATTATATTTGTTCAGTCCTCAGAAAAATCTTTGGTTCAGTTTCTATTGCTGCTTTAAAAGCCACCCCTAAACTTGGTGGCATAAAAGATTAATTTTATTATGAGTGTGGATTCTGTGGGTCAGGAATTCGGAAAGGTTACAAAAGGGCCAGCTTGTCTCTGCTTGGTGGTGTCTGAGACTCAGCTGGGAGATGCAGAGGCTGACAGGCCCACAGCTGTGGGCTGGGACCATGTCGGCCATCACCAGTCGCATGTCTGGCAGCTGCTGCTCTCTGTCCACAGGGACGGGAGCACCTAAGTGTGGCCTCTCTGTGTGGCTTGGGTTCCTTCACAGCACGGTGGCCTCAGGGCAACTGAATTTCTTACATGAATTTCTAGCGCAGTGCTCTAAAAACAAGTGCTCCAGAGGGCGAAAAAAGGTGGGAGCTGGCGTAGCTCTGAAGTCACATCATAATCTTTTTGCTTCACTCTCTTGGCTTTAAGCAAGTCACTAGTCCACGCATATCCCGGGAGGGGAAAGACAGATCCCACTCTTTGTGGAGAGAGAGCTCAGGTCGGGTGGCAGATGTTACTGTGACCACTTTTAGAAAATACCACCTGCCACCCTCCTAAAAGAATTGAAGAATGAGGAAATCACAGTTCAGGGTGCTTGAGAATCCTGTTCAAAGTCACAGCTTATGCACTGGAGTAGCATCTCACCCAGGGGTTAGGATTTCAGAATCAGTGCATGAGGTAAACACTGCTCACAGTCAGAAATTACTGTGGCAGTCCCTCAATTTGTCAGTAAAGTACAGCGTATGTGGTTTTGCATAAGCAATAGATTCTAGTGTGTCTTCTCCTGCTTGCTGAGGTTCATCCACAAACTTAATAAAGTGATGGGCAGAATCACTTGCACTATTTAAATTGTTCCCTCATTTCCAGCGTGCTGGTATTTAAATTCCCATAGATCCGATGCACTTTAAAGGGTAGATCCAGAATTGACTTAAGTCAGTCTAACTCCAAAGCCCAAGCTCTTTCTTCACTGCTGCCTAGAAAGCACCTCTGGGAGACTGGGGAAAAGATCAGAGCTTCAGGCCCGCCTGGGTTGGCACTACCGACACAGTGTAACTCACCAGAATTGAGCCTCAGTTGCAGCCTGGATGTGACATGCAGGGTCTGTCTCTGCCTTTACTCTGTGTGTCTAAGCTTTGTCCATGTTAAAGATACAGTTATTCTTGAGCTCCTGGTGAGTCCCACCCTCCTGGCCCATTGCCTTCTCCTGCCAGGTCTTCATAGAACAGGAAGGAGGGGAGCTGAGATTTGAAAAAGAGTGAAATGTCAGCAGGTAAGGACAAGGGCATTTCAGACAGACAGGGCAGCATGTGCAAAGGCAGGCTGGTGTGAACTGCAGGAAACATTCAGGAATTCATGAGTAATTCGGGGCTGTTCTGCTGGGGAAAGATCACTGAGCTTCTGTAATACCTGGCCAAGGACTTGACAGAGTGGTGTAGGGAAAGTGATCTGATGAATTTTGCAGTTTAGCAGTAACACTCTGGAGGCAGTATGGAGAACTGTAAAGGAGGGTGGGCCTTAGATAAGGAGACTGGTTAAGATACCATTGCCGCAGGAGAAGCAAATGCCGACCTCTGGTTAACAACAGGGTGTCTGAGAGCAGAAATTTAGTCTTTACACGTGATCTTCACAACCGGTTTGGTACCAATATTTATGGAAGTAGGCAGGCCTCCAGGCCTAAAGGAGCAAATGGCCACTAAATATATGACTCAGACAGCTCTACCTAAAGAAACCTCCACCTCCAGGGCCTCAGTGCCTGAAATCTCCCATTTGAAATATTTCTTTTAGATCTCAGGGACTTAGAATTGGATTAAGCATAATCCTTTTTCCATGTATGGCATCACTGTGTTTACTTCCTTAGTTAATCTAAGGTAACAAGCATTTGTAAATGACCCTTCAGTGTGAAAGCTGGGACTTCAACAGTAGCTTGACCACATCTTCCCCTGTGGTCTTCCCCAACTCAGCCCCTGGCACCCCCTCCCAGAGTAACCACCATCATGCATCTTGTGTTCCTCATCCCTTTACTTTCCTTTTTAAATAGTTTTACCTCACCTATATATATTCTTTTAAAAGTATATTTGATTAATGTTCTTAATATTATAAAAAGGACATCATGCACAAATAGTTTTGATAGTTTTACTCTTTAATTAATATTATATTGTGAAGACTCGTCCATACTGTCGCTTCTTGTATTCATTTATTTTGAATGTGCCATAGCTCACTCATCATTCTCTATTGATGGTAATTTTTTGTTTGTTAATTTGCACAGTAGTGCAATGAACATTCTCAATCTGCCTTTTCTAGTATACATATACAAAGTTTCTTTTAAATATAGTCATAGGAGTAGAATTGCTGAGTTGTAGAGTCCATAAAGTTCAATTTTATAAGATATTATCAAATTGCTTTTCTAAGTGGTTTACAAACTCCCAGTTTTAACCATGACTAACCTCACCAAGAACAGCTATGGAAATTGGTCCCAAAATCAAATCATCTGAGAATAATGGTAATTTTACTTCCTCTTTTTCAATTGTTAAGTCTCTTATTTTGCTTATCTTATTGTACTAGCAATATTAGCTGGTAAATTATGCTTACAGATCTTCTAATGTTAAGACTGTCCTCAGCAGAGGAAAGCCTAGTGTGGTGTATGGTCACTTTAATGCCCTTTGGACTTGATTTACTAAAATTTTTTTAACGATTTTTACATTTATAGCAATAACTGGCATAGCTATGTAATTATCCTTTCTCAGTTTTTCCTAGTTTTGGTATAAAGGTTGTGATCTTCATATTATCTGATAATACTATATTTTGTTCTATTTGCCAGATTAATCAGTTTTAATCCTTTCATTTCCATCTGTTGCTTATGTGTTGCTTTAGAATGTGTCTGGTGAATAACAAATAACTGGATTTTGGGTTTTTTATTTGGCAAATTAGCTCATTTTTATCTGTGGTAGTTATCCTAATATCTTAATACACGGATTACTTTATTTTTTCTACTTTATTAGGTTTTTTTCAATTTGTCACACTTTTTTCCATGTTTTGCACGTTTTGTTCATTGTTTAAAAGTTGGCCCTCTTTTCTCTCATATTAGCCAAGGACATTAACATACTCTAATGTCCCTCAGTCTTTGCCTGCTCCATCATATTGAGTTTATCTAGACTTCTCATTCTTTGTGTTCATAGACGTGTTTTTCCTTTCTCTTTTCTTTGGTCTCAGTTATTTTTTAAGACCAAGACAAACTTTACAAAGATATTTTATCACCTTTTCTTCACGTGTTTCTTCCATCATCCCTTAAATTGGTTTCTACTTATGTAAAAATGTATTTTAAAATGTTTCACATATGGGTCTTTGTGCGGCAAACACTCAGAGACTCTGTATGTCTTGGAGTATTTTTATCATGTCTTCACATTTGAATGACGGTTTAGCTGGATATGAAATTCTGTACTTGCACTCTTGCATACTGCTTAAAAATCTGATATCAGTATTCTTCTTCTGTTTTGTTGTTGTTGTTGTTGGTTTTGATAAGAGATCCTCTTTCTTTCTCTGGAAGTTTTTCACAACTTTACCTTACTTTGAAATACTTAAATTTCAACATAATTTATGTCTAGTGGTTCCTATTAAGCTCAGGGTGTTTTTTTTTTAATCTTTCCATAATTCTGTGGGAATTGTCTCCATTATTCATTCAAATATTTCCTCCTCTTCATTTGGATCTAATATATATATATAAATGTAAATGTTTTATATTTTTTAATTAATTTTCTGCTAAGAAGAATTCCTAAACCTGATCTCCGAGTTTACTGATTCATTCTTCAGGCAAAATCCATTCTACTAATTACCATTTATTGTGTTATTTCAACTATCATATATTCATACTTAACATTTCTGCTTGATTCTTTTTATGATTCTTTGTTTTCTTTATGTATTGCTAATATCATTCCTTATTCTTTAAATATAAAAAATTAAATAAATTCTTTAAAATATATGTAAATTCTTGATCTGTCAATTCTAATACCTCTGGTTCCTATGGAATCTGTAACTCAGTTTGTTGTTTTACTTTGGAAATATCAGTGCTTCTTTTCTCGCCCATGAACTTCCATTCCTCTGGGGTTATGGGCTACTTCGTCCAGCAGTGATGATGGAGGAAGGGCTGAAGATCAGAACTCCATCTATGTCAGCATCAGTTTGTTCAAGTTAAGGGTTAAGGATGGAGGTTAAGAAGTGGAGGATTCCAGGCATCCGAAAACCAAAGCTACTTATTCCTTACCCTACCAAACAGCTCCTTAGATGTGTTCTTTATTTTAGGAAGAACTAGCATCTAGAAGAGGAGATTCTAGTCCACCAGCCCTGGGGGTTTAGAAGGAGAGGATGGGGTAGTGACCACCTGACCAGTCAATCTTAATGTATTTTCCTCACCTCCACTCAGGCACAGGGCTTCTCTCCTGCCCTGCTTTTACACCTAAAGCACACTTCCTCAACAAGTCTAAGCTCCAGCCCTGTCTGTCCCAGGGCAATCAGAGTTAGGGGATGAAGACCCTAAGAATCAACAGCTCCTTTCTTGTTTTATTCTGCACAGCATCATGAATACCCTGTCCTTAGGTTAGGACCATTCCAGACGCATGTACATGCCAAATAAAAAGAGCTTCTTCCTCTCCAGGGAGTTTTTACAATTTTCTCTGCAACTTCATGTTTTTCCCCTGTGCTTCCTCACAGTTGATCTACAAGGAAAGGCGCCAGTATATCAGGCTAGGTCAACATCGTCTTAGGAACCCCTCTTGTCTTTCCTTCTTAAAGGTTATACACTCTCCTTCCCATTCTGCCTTCCTTTATGGTTTAGATACTCTGGGATGGCAGTACACTGCACACTGGTGTGAGTGGGCGCGCTGGACAGGTGCGTCCCTTGACTGGAAGAGGCAGAATGCGGGAGAAGTCCAGGCTGGGCTCGTGTTCTCATTCAGTCATTGACTTGCTGTGCGGACATAGGCAAGGCATTTCACTTCTCTGAGGCTCCGTGCCCTCTTCTGAAACGTGAAGTTAATAATAACACTGACCTTACTGGGTAGAAACAGGACCCATGTGAGACATTGGATGTGAAAGGGCTTTGTAAACTGATTTAACTGATTATCTGGAGGCAGGGAAAAGAGTTTAGAGCTGAGCAAAAATTCACTTGCACAACCTGAGAATTTTACTAAGTGTTGGCCCTGCTAAAAAAGCCTGATGCAACTGAACATTCTCTTATTATAGAAAATGACGAATCTGTGTTTGATGCCAGAGTTGTCACATTCTTCCAAGAGTGCAGACTTTTATGGGCCCCTGGAAGCTCTGCCGGGGACTATTTCTGAGGACGGGAACATTATGCCTTGTTGGCAAGGCTTGTTAAACCAAGGCCACTTGTGGTCATTGAAGAATCTGGGTCTGCCTTTGCCACAGTGGGGGCGAGGTCTCAGACCCTGTCCTCTGATGTTTGCCAGTTTGGATACACAGCTTCTGCTGAACTCGCTTGGTGAGGGTCTTTTTCCAGTCTAATTAGGGGAGTGAGAAGTCGGAGAAGAGGATGGAGCAGGTCCAAATCAAAGACAAGTAGCAGAGGTAGAAACGAATAAGAATAATGTGTTCTCTCTGGGAATTTATACAAGGACAAAGCTAATGAGACTTTGTTTTCAATTACTTAAAATGTAATCTGTCATTGAAAAGATGATGTAATGACTTTAAAACCGAAAACAAGCCAGAATCCTACAACATATTCATTTATTTGTATTTTGCACTTTCTTGTCTATTTCTTGTCGTCATTAAAATGCATGCATAATGCACATTTCATTTCATGGCCTGATTGTTTAAAAATTACATAATAGGCATTTTTTTAAGTTTGCATTTTAATAATAATACAATACACTTTTTGATACTGCTTTATCATTAATAAAGCCGCTCCTTTACTTTGGGACATTTGGGCTGTCTTCAGTTTTTTTGTTTTTCATTTGTTTGCTTTTTTGCTATTATAGTGAAAGCTGTCAGAGACACCTTTGTGTATTTTGCATATTTTGCTTTTTGTTGTTGCTGCTGAATTCTTATCGTTGCATGGATTCTAAAAGTCCTACATTTGGGATGATTGGAGAAATATGCCGAGGCATTTTAACTCTCGTTACTGTTTTTTTTAAAAAGTATTAATTTAAAATGCCACTAGCCAATTTAGCCACAGCTCTTTCAAGCATTGATTGTTTGCTTAAAATTTTTTCCTACTTTAATATATTAAAAACAGTGCTTCAAATTTGTTTTCATTTGTACTTCTCTGCTTAACAGCAAAGTTTAATGTTTTCCATGTGCTTTTGTTTTTGTCTAGATTGTGTTATTAAAGTTAAAAATAAGCTGCCATAAGTTTCCAGAATTTTTTGAAACCCCCCCCCCCAGAAAATGCCCCTTAAAATACTTCCTAAGGAACTTAAATTTCCAAATTAATCAGATATAACTAATCAAAGAAAAGTGTCAATTTGTCTTTCCTTTAGCTGGTTAAGTGCTTTTTATGCGTAATTCAAGTCTATCAGGAATATTTTAAAGGATATTGAAAGTAACACTTGGACATTACCTCCCCAAAGTTTACATTCCAGGACAGCTATTATCATACGACTGAACCAGATTCGAAAATTGTTAAATGTGGTAAGGAAAGAAGAGAACAAGAGTTACAGGGATTCAAAGAATGGGGAGATTTCTAGCTTTAGCTATGGGATGGGAGGAGTCAGAGAAGGCATCGCTGAGCTGAATGAGCAGCATCTGAGGTAGTGCCTATTTCGGGGCGGTGGAGGAAGTATGTTGGTGAGAACATTTTGCCCATCTTACATGAGGGAGCTCCTGAGATTTCAACTAGGTCTTCTAAGTTACAGCTACTCGTCTTCATATGAGTAGATGGAGTCAGACAGGGATGAACAATCCATAGCCACTAGGTCACATGAAAGGGTTTCCACCAAAGTTTATTTTTAAAAACAAACATAAGGAAAATAAAAAGTGGCCAGTTTTGATTGTCTCCATGATATTAAATTTATATTGTACATTTTGCAAGGCCTAAAATTCGCAATGAAGATCAGTGCTTCCCAACCCCTCCCATGCCACAGCACACAAAGAAACTGACAGTGTTTCTTTGTTATACTGGGGTAAACAGACTACTTGCTATCAGAGACGACTG
Source organism: Vicugna pacos (assembly GCF_048564905.1). Classification (NCBI taxonomy): domain Eukaryota; kingdom Metazoa; phylum Chordata; class Mammalia; order Artiodactyla; family Camelidae; genus Vicugna; species Vicugna pacos. Next base: position 55,796,131 of record NC_132987.1, on the reverse strand, counting down.
CCTCACAACCTGGCTGTTCCAGGTCCTGTTGACGGTCCAGAAGGCTGCAGGAAAGGATCAACTTCTGGGCATTCTTGGAACCCACCAGGCAAACATCACATGGGAAATTCTGCAGGTAATTAAAGATGGTTAATAAAAACAGTTGCAGATTTATTCTGCATGATAAATACTCAGTGAATTAGGCAATGAGATTGGTAAAGAAAAAAAAAAAAGAAAGAAAAACTATATGGTCCTTGATTTGTCTGACCTTGACCAGGCTTTCTACTATGGGCTAGAGAAATTTTCAGTATTACATAGAAAATAGTAAAATTAAATCCTGGAATTTTGACCATCTGGGTGTCGGATACATTTCTTTTGAGTTATCTTCCAAAGAGCGAGTCTCCACTAGTACTTTTTTTTTTTGTTTAACCCCAACACAGGTCGTCTCAATAACTGATTAGAAAAGTAGAACCTCATGGTTGGAAGATATCTTTAAGGGGCCTCTAGTCCACTCTTCTTTCCAATGAAACAGTCCCTTCTATAGTTTCCCAGGCAAGTCACTGACACTAACTGTCCAAGCTTGAAAAGCATGCAGAGACAGGAAATTTATCTATATATAGGCTATATTATGGGTCTGGCTGATGAGATTAATATTTTGCATTTACCTAGTGGTCTCATTCTCGTGAGTTCAAAACATGGTATCAACTAATGTTTATATCCCAAGCAGGTAGAAAGGTAACGGATAGATTTTTTTTTTTTTTAGGATCTCCATTCAATTTATAGAGCAATTCAAACTAAGTATTGGTTTATGTAATTAAACGCTGTTTTTCTCTAGAAATTGTTTCGACTAGACAGAGTTCATTGATCATTCAAGGAGTCAATCGTTTAGAAGTTGAGAGGTTAAGAAACAATTTAAAAGATGGCCTTGGCATAATAGAAAAAAAATTATTTCTATGAATATTAATTAAAAAAAAGCTACACAATTGGGTACAGTGCTCTTGTGGAAAAATTCCTGAAAATCTTTGGTGTACCACCATTCTTCTTCTTATATTAAAAATTCTAGCAGCTGTGCTTTTCTTCTAAATTAAGAAAATAAAGCAATATCATGAGCTAATGCCACATTAAAGTGGCATGTTTCAACACTTCAATGTCATATGTTGCCAAAGTTGAGTTTCCCAGGAGTCCTGGCTCACCCCACTCTTCTTGGAGGCAGATGTCGGAGTGGTCACTCCAGGCCAGGGAAGTCAGCATTTCTTGGTTCTCCTTCCAGATTGTGGTGAGGCCCTGGATACACTTTATCCCACCTCAGTTTCTCTGGTGAGGCCCTTTGCCATGGAAAGGGGTTGTGGTCAAACGGAAATATTTGAAGGATTGCCACGTGGATGAGGGATTTAGCCTATTCTGCTTCGTCCCAGAGGATAGAAATATGACCAAGAAGATGGTAACTGCTGCAGAGAGGTGGATTTGGACTCAACATTAAAATGAACTCTAAGAAAAAACAGAACTCCTTAACCCTTCCTCTAACTAGGACAGACACCTCAATTGAGCTATTTAATTTAATTCTTTCAAACAACCCATCAAATAAGTATTACTAATTTTTACAGACTAGGAAACTGAGACTCAGAGAGAGTACGTTACTTGACTAAGTTCCCACCACTACAAAGTGTGTCAGAACTGAGACCTGGATTAAGCCGAGACTCAACCTGATCAGTTGTATGGAGTTAGCTCATGTAATTAACCACTGAGTTGTAGTTCCTTAGAGAAAATGAAGTAGGAAAAAGAATTCTCAAAGTCAAACATTACTTAGGGGATTTCCCGTCAAGATGGCAGAGTGAAAGGACCATGAACTCACCTCCTCTCACAATCACAACAAAACCACAACTGACTGCTAAACAACCATCGATGCAAAAGGACTGGAACCTGGCAAAATCAAACATTATTTAACAAGCAATATGTTACTATGGGACTTGTGAATGATCAAGATGGGCCTAAAGTCTGAATGAAGGCAAAGATTTAGGATCGGAGGTGGGAACACCTGCCGAGGCAAGACATCTACAAGTACGACTGTAATCGTCCTGGGGAAACCCAGCCATTTTGCTGGAGACAGATCCAAGGATATAGCTGGTGAGTTGGCCACTGATGGTTTTCAGGCTTCTGTTAAATAAAGGAACTTTCAGCTTTCCTTTGAAAAGCCTTCTAATAAATAGAACTGCCCCAGATGGAACCGGCTGCTTTGGGAGATACTGAGACCCTTGCTCCTGGAGATGTTTAGATGCAGCCTGGGTGGGTTGATGCTGAGATGGACGAAGATCTAGATGTAAAGACTACCAGGTCACTTCCAGTCCAGAGAGTCTGTAGTGTCCTCTGAGCAGGGTGTCTGATCTAAAACATTAACAAAAGGAAGATAAAGGGAACCCATTTGGAGGAATTAGAGAAGGTCAAGGTCCATAACTTACTCAGATTTCTACAAATTTCTGAACATGCAGTCAGGACTAAAGCCATGACCTGCTGCAAAGGATTCCCAGGTGAAAACGGGCAAAGTTAGCCACATGCTCTACGTTTTGAGGAGAGAGTCCCAGGCAGTGGAAGAAGGACTCTTCCTGCTCCACCCCTGTCAAGGAAGAGGAGGGAAAATCCTCCTTTCATGACCTTGTAGGAGAGTGAACATTTATGACTTAAAACCAGGGAGGTATAGAAAAAGGAAGTAATTTTCCCAGGGTTCCTCAGCAAAACAAAGTCAGTCTCTACCTAGGCACCCAGGTCTACCAACCCCCAAGCTTGTAAAGATTCCCTGAGCAGCTAAGCCTGCCCACCTCCATTCTTAGTGAGACTACTGTTTGCCCCAGGCTGTGAGTCTGTGAGGGCTTAGCCCTCACACCTCTCCCTCAGCTTTAACCCCTGCATCCCCAATGATGGCTTCTCCATCCCTTCTTGGAACCCCAACCAACTTTCCTGATCTGATTTCCATGCTGCTCATTCGCCAAGCTAAGGTACTCGGCTGGCTGAAAAGTACCAGGTAGAAATGGAAAGCATCTTTGAGATCATCTAATTTAAACCTGGCATTTTGCAGATGAGAAAACAGAAAGTCAGAGAGAAGTAAGTCCCGGTCACTGATCAACATCGTGCAAAGTGCCATGCTTGGCACTGGAGGTGCCAGGGGCTGGCACAGCCTGTGGACGCCTGGCCTCTGCTCCCTGGGAGGACGCGGAGCTGGGAGTGGGAGGGGCTTGGTGGCTGAGCATGAGAAGCGGGAGTCAGGATTGATTCCTGGGTACTGCTGGGGTTTTAAAATGCTGATTGACAGGCAGATGTTGAATCTTTTCTGGGCTTCAGTTTCTCCAATGATACCACTAGAAAGTGAATATTTTCCATGTTTTTCAGGGCTGGGGCAGTGATGGCAGGAGTGTCCTGGGGGAACTTTGGAGAGGGCCCCAGAAGAACTGGAGGCATTGTGGTATGTTTGGGATGGCTCTGCGGGGTGTCCTGGCCATGAGTTCATCTTGTCCATTCAGAGAGGACCTGGGGAGATCCTGGGTGGGGGGAGGGGAGGAAAACTCCATATTCCCACTGTTCACAGACTTGATGTTGCAGTAAGCAAAACAGATTTGGCCTGGTGCATGGCATATCAAAGGGACACACCCCGAGTGAGTCACTTCCTTTGGGGAAACTCCCTTCGCCTGGACTTGCTCCTGGAGGGCAGGGACCTCAGCTCTGGCTGCTCTGGGTACAGTGTTCAGCCCATTCTGGGCACTAGCCACGCTGTCTGTAGCATGTGTTTTCTTCCCACAAGGAGCTTCTTAGAGTAAGGATAGATGCGCTATTGCTTCATTTTCTCAGATTACAAAAGTGTGCACTCATCCACTCTTTTGCAGAGGGTTAGAAGTCTGTCCTGATGGTTAGCAGGGCGGCTGCAGCTTCAAGAAGGGTCTCCAGCACGCTGGAGCAGAGGAGGCATATTTAGCGGGAGTCAGGACGCTTACATCTGAGTACTGGGTCTGTGCTGGGAGAGCTTAGGTGAGTCATATACATCTGTACATAGCCCTGGAAGGCTTAAAAATCTCGCACTTACATGATTTTATATAGTCTTTACAACAGCCTTCTGTACATGCCATGATTTCACCATTCCATCCCATTTTATAGAAAAAGAAAGTGAGTCTTGGGGAGTTTAAGGGACTTCAGGGTCTCAGGGGCACACGGCAGGGCTGCACTTGGATACATCTTACCAACATCAGGGCTTCTTTCCACAAATGTTCATTTTATAACCTAGGCCCTGGGTTTCCTTTCTGGAAACAAGGGCATTGGACAGTCTCTACAGTTTGGCCCAGTTCTGACGTTCTGTGGTCCTGTGGGTTGGGGCATGGGCATTTTCTTTCTAACACTGTGTCCCTGGCACTCACGTTTAAGATGATACTTCCAGGCTGTGAGATGGAGAGAGACATCAAAGGGAAAGGTGACAGGAGCACCATTACCTTCGGTGGGTGGGGCCATGGTGTGAGAAGGGGACTGGCTTGGAGCCAGACCAAGGCGGCTTGAAATCTTGACTCCTCCATTTATCAGCACTGAGACTTTGAACCAATCACTGAATTTCCTGGCGCCTCTACTTCCTCTCTTGAGGTTTCAAATGGAGACAATGACACTGATTTTGCAGGTGGATGGATATGAAGATCACATGAAATTATTTCAAAAGGGTTGATACCCTTATTACCTGTCAGGTAGGTAGTGGTGCTTATTTAATGTTAATTTCCTTTTTTCCACTTTTGTCTGGTGGATATGAATATTGAGCTTATTGTCAACAACGAGGATTTGTTTAATTTCTGGTGGTTGTGATGGCATAGGTTGTATCTACTGGAAAAGGCTTGAGACCACTGGCCCACCTGTCAATTGGCAGGCACCCGGGGGCAAAAGAGAAAAAATCTGTGTTATCTGGCTGGAGGTGAGAGTGAACGGACACAATCAGAAGTGCCCCTGCCTGTGAAAGATAATTTTAGGGACCATTGTTTGCCTTAGATCATGTAAAATTATTCACATTACCCCAAAATATATCCATAATTTACTTTGCTATTAAAACAGTGTTTAAAATGGTACCTGACATGGAGCAAATGCTCAATAAGCATTTGTTAACCAAGTGAATTCATTTTTGAATAAAAAAATAATGTTTCAAAGTGTTTACCATTGGGTAAAATTGATGTTCCAGGAAGCTGCGTCGTAGCTGACTGTGGCCCCCAGGATCTGGCTGCAAAGCCCTGCCCACCCAGCCAGAGGAACACGAGCCCTGCAGAGACGCAGGCTTTCATTCTACAGCTGAGAAACCTGGATTCACGTCTGTAAAGCAATGTGCTGAGTTAGTCTAAAACGCAGGTCTCCTGAGCCACACCCCAGCTCATCCAACAGAAACGTACACCTCTCCATCCTCACACTGAGAGATCGTCAAGCTTTTGGCTTCTCTGCATCTGCTCCTTCAGTCCCTCCACACAGTATTGAGAGGCCAGGTTAAATCTGCCAGGACTGTGCTTCACTGGAGCTGTGTTTCACAATTTTGACAAACACTCTGTTTGACCACGTTCGTTTTCAGAATCCCCAGTCCTAACTGTTTGAATACTTGTGAAGGGCTTTATGATGATTTTGATTAAGTCTTCCATTTTTGTCTCAAGAGTATTTAAGTAAGGAGCATTTGGGGGCTTGTGAGAAAAATTCCAAACCTGGCCTTCTTTTGAGGGGAGAAATTGAGATCCAGAGGGAAGAGAGCTTCTCAGCCAGAGGTAGTCCCTAGAATGGTGATCTGAGCTCTCTGATTGTGTCCCTTTCAGGGACCTGAAGCTGACGGGTTTGCCTGCTTGGGCACAGTCTCCCTGAAGCCTCATCTGGGAAATCTTCCAGACAGAGACATCCAGTTTTGCTAACCTAGCTGCCACCTTTCCCAAGATCTCCTCTTCTCACCATCCCAAACATTTCCTTTTTCTTCTTTTCACCCCCGCCCCTCAATCTCTTCCTCTGCCCAACATTTCCCTGGCTGTCAGGACTTGTTTCCTGTCAGTTGCCTCTCCCTAAGCCTCGATCCACCCCGGTGCAGTATCCCTGACAAAACAATGTGTTGTGGTGATGCAACAGCCCGAGATGTCAAAGCAATTAGGTAATTACAGCAGGGAAGGTCAGGGTTTCTTCAGTCCGGAAAGACAAACAGGCACACAAAGAGGAAAGCTACACAAAGGAAGCTGATTTCACATCCCTGGTCTCTCCCCTGCCCCTCAGCCATGATCCCAAAGCCTTTATACCTACAATGGATCCTCTGAGGGCACCGGGCTAAGAACCTGCCTGACTTCGAAGGTGTGGCAAGTTTGAACACCAAGGAATAGAACATCTTCTAGGTTTCAACACATCCCTTGTTTTTGTCTACCCTGTTTGTTTTTACATCAGCCCCACCCTAAGCTCCTACTGCTGCAATGGCCTCAGTAGTGGCTCAATGCCATGGATGGGACGTTGCTCAAAGGGGACCGTGGGTGCAGAGAGCAGAGCTCCTCCCAGGAAACCAAGCCCCCAAGGTCTCCTTCCCTTGGCGCTTATGTGTCCATTAGGTCAACTCGCAACACTTGTTAAGAACCTGCTATATTTGAGGGATTGTGCTTGGGGCATAAGGTTGGGACGGGGAGGGTGCAGAGGTGACTATGAAATGGCTTCTGTTCCACAGGAGCTCGTTGTCCGGTGAGAAATCTGGACATACGGGCAAACATCACAGCCTGCTGTGGTGATGGGGCTCTAGCTTAGGTCTGAATAAAGTTCCAGAAGCCACAGAGGAGAGTGTGACCGACCCTCTGCAGGAATCTAGGAACTAGAGACCGAGGCAGTGGCATTTGAATGATAACCTAAAGGATGAGGAAGGCTTCTCAGACAGGTGGGAGGAAGCAGGGCATTCTAGGCAGAGGAACAGTGTGTTCACAGGTGGGAAAGATGAGAGAGTGCATTGTTTTCTGACAAGATGGAGCTCCTGGAGACTAAAATCAGGGCTATGCTGGGGGTAGTTAGGGCTGAGGGAGATACTACTGAATAAGTTGGTTGGGGCAAGATCAGGGGGCCGAGGAGTGTGGCCTGTCCTGAAGGAATGCTCCACGGCACCAATAGAGACGTGGGGACAAGGTAGAGCTGTGGGGAGACCTATGTGATGGTGGCAGTGACTCTCCCCTAGTCGCCTTCCGGTCGGGGGTCCACACGCTCCGGCTGCATCTCACTTCAGTCCTACTCTCCTCAGCCATGAAATAAGGCAGCTTTCAGCACCAACCCCTTCCCAGAAAGAGCCTCCCTTCAGATGACCCACTCCAGGGAGCTAGAGGCTCTCCCACCCACGCTCAGCCGTCTGTCTGAGGCAGGACGTGGAGTCGTTAGGCTGAGCTTTGGCTCCAGATAGTCCTGGCTTCAAAACTTGGCTCTGCCTCTTACCAGCTCTGTTATCTTGGGTTTCCCTGAGGAGGGCCTGGTCAGTAGCACACGGAAGTGCTCCATCAGTGGTACCTGCTGTAGGTCTGTCTCACCTGGCTATAGGTGTTTCTTAGCCATGTTACTTAACGCATCCACGTGGCTCTTGACAGCGCTGCCCTAAGACCTAGGCAAGAAGGCCCCTGGCTTAACCTTAGAGGAAAGATGCCATGGCATACCACAAACATGAGAACAAATACATCTGAGAAAGAAGGCGTGGACACGTCTGTCATTCAGGATTTGGTACACAGACCTGGCAGAACAAGACCCATAACCAAAAACATCAGTTCTTGTGAGAAACACCATTCAGGCTCCCAGGTCTTCAGATCTCTTACCTTACATCCTCGAAACAAAAGGCAGTTGTGTCTGGATGTTGTGAAAGTTTGGAGGTTGTGTCACTACCTACTTTGCAAATGGATACTGCTTTGGAGAACAGGAAGAATCTGCATGGTTAAAGCACTTAGGTAAGGGAAATTAATTAATCAACTTGTCAAATCCTTCCTCTCAGATGGCACGAATGTAATAGCTCCTTAATAAGAACATGGTACTGAGTGCCCATTCCTTGCTTCTCTTTACGTTCTAATTCGTGACCCTGGAGGAAGTCTTGATTTAGCATGAATTTTCAGCAGCTTTACATGGCAGTTGAGGAATATTTTGCAAAATTAAACAATTCATATTACTCTTAAATTTGTATGTATGTATGTAGATTAAGACATTATCTATATGACAAATATGATATAGATTCATAATATTTTCAACTAAGTAGGCATTAAAAGCTAGCATTTTCAATAGTTTAACTTTTTTACAGAAATAGATACATTTTGATTAAATTAAAAATTACACTGGAAAATCAGCTTTACTTAAGTATTTTTTATTTAAAAGGTTAATGCCTGCCAATTGTAACATTTGTAGTTCCCTTTTTACTTTTTTAACTTCTTTCTAAAATTTTTTTATTTACTTATTTTTTGTTGGAGGTGGTAATTAGATTTATTCATTTATTTTTAGAGGAAGTACTGGGGATTGAACCCAGGACCTCGTGCATGCTAAGCATGCTGTCTCCTGCTTAAGCTATACCTTTCCCCTCTTTTTACTTTTAATTCATAATTTTTGATAGCTAAGATATTTTTGAAGAACTCTTTTTGCAAATGTGTAAGGAAAGTAATTTTAATTTTTACATTTACTACCTTTACTTTCATGTACATTTTTGATGAAAAGAATTCAAATTTTAGACACTTTGAATACAGGTAACAATTTGTTTTGTAATCCTTTGGATCTGCATTACCCAGTAGAACTTTCTGCTGTGATGGAAATGTTCCACAGCTGTGCTGCCAAAATGGAAGATGTGGAACCTGTGGAACGTGGCTAGTGCAACAGAGGAATTTTTACTTTAGTTTTACTTCCTATTAAATTTAACGGATTTAAATTTAAATATCTGCATGTGGCTAGTGGCGATGATGTTGAATAGCACATTTTTTAGATCACTGAAAGTGAGAACACATCTGGATAAGAGAAATAGAAAAAGCACAGGAGAACCTAAGAAAAGAAGAAAGTTTGAATAGAAAAGGAATACAGAGATGATCTGCCTAATTCTTTAGAATAGAAATAATGAAAATAAGCCAATGACTTGCACACAGAAAAGCCTGTGTAAGATTATGTCGACTGAGGGAAAAAAAAGGCTGGGAAAAAAACAGCAGTTGATAAAATACAACAAAGATAAAGCAAATGCTTGAATGTTAGTACAAAGTGTTGAGAATAATATTATTTAGCCAATAATTAGCCAAACATAAAGATCCTTTTCACAGCACAAATGGATCAATTATTTCAGGAAAATTTCTGGATCTAGTAGAAATTATTTGGAATGAAGTATTGGAATGTCCCAAACACGGAAGACAGATTTCGAAGTAACAAAATCTATTTTCATTATTTGGGATAGCAATTTCAATATGAGACTATTAATTAAGTAGGTAGTAAAGTGCAAAAAATCTGTAAAATTTTAACAAGCACATATTGTCCATACAACTAAATTACTTTAGGGGCAAAAGTCATCCTGAACAACTAACAATTATACATGTCACTGAATTATACCAGATAGGAAAGAAAGGGAGACACAATTAATTTTATTGGTTTTACAACTCTTGTAAAAAAGTATAGGATTTTAAAAAAAAATTTATTTTTATTTACTTACTTATTTTTTAATTCAAGTATAGTTGATTTACAATGCTGTGTTAGTCTCAGGTGTACAGCAAAGTGATTCAGTTATACATAAGTGTATATATATATTCTCTTTCAGATTCTTTTCCATTATAGGCTATTACAAAATATTGAATATAATTCCCTGTGATATACATTAGGTCCTTGAAAAGTATAGGTTTTGATTTAAGTGAAAAAGTAAAAAAATTTTTCAGCTATTGACATTTATTTAAACAATTGCCTTTTGTAAGTCTGCTTTGGATAAATGTCTATTCAGTTTCTTTGCCCATTTTTAAATGAGACTATTTGTTGTTTACTATTGAGTTGTAGGAATTTCTTATATATTTTCGATATATACCCTTTATCATATGCATGAATTGCAACAATTTCACCCATTCTGTTGGTTGCCTTTTTATTCTGTTGTTTCCTTTGCTGTGCAGAAGCTTTTTAGTTTGATGTAATCCCACTTGTCTACTTTGTTTTTGTTGCCTGTGCTTTTGGTGTCATATCCAAGAAATCATTGCTAAAGCCAATGTCGGGAAGATTTCTCCCTATACTTTCTTCTAGGAGTTTTATGGTTTCAGATTTTATGCTTAAGTTTTTAATCCATCTGGACAGGATAACCATTTACATGAGGAATACGAAATACACAAACGCATAGGAGCAGAGAGTAGAATGGTGGTGGCCAGGGGTTGAGGAGCGGGAGAAATGGTGAGGTATCAGTCAAAGGGTACAGAGTTTCAGTTATGTAAGATGAATAAGTCCTAGAGATCTACTGTACAACAGTGCCAACTATACCAATACTGCAGTGTATGCTTAAAAATTTGTGAAGAGGGTAGATATTATGTTAAGTGTTCTTATCACACATGTAATAATCACAACAATGATAATAATAATAATCATAAATAATAGTAGAAAATAAACCATGGGAGGGGATGAATATATTTATGACATAGATAGTTAGTAGTGATGGTTTCATTGATGGATAACTTATCTCCTAACTTTTTGTAAGTCAGTTATATCTCAATGAAATGGTTAAAAAAAAGATTGCCAAAGGCAGGCCTATAATGACAGCAACATGGATGATAAGGAAAAAAGTTTATAAACTGGGATTCTACCCCAAAATCCAAAGTGTTCTTTGTGCTATATAAGGCTCATAGTTTAAATTTGTTACTGGAAGATGAGCCTCAATTGTGATAATTGAAATCACATACTTTGGAACAATTCAAAGATTATATTTCTTTTTTTTTTTTTGACCTGTCTAAAGATAGAGCAACATACATCATATTTGACCCAACAAGCACTCTTGAATATATAATGGGGAACACTATTACAGCAATTAGATTTAATAGAAATAAGATATGAAATACACTAAAAGAAAGAAGCAAAACAGTAAAAGCTTCTCAAAGAAACATTCGATTATGGTCTCTGAAGGAAAATATAATTAATTTTGAATTTGCCTATCTTCTGTTATTCTGTATGAATTATTGCTTGCTGTTAATACTATTAGAAAGCTATTACAACCAAACAGATCAAAGTTTGACTTTTTCACCTGTAAATGTTTATTTATTTAGGGAAAATGGTTTTTCTCAAGAAAAAAAGTCCTATGTCAAATATGCAATATAAGTGATATTCCAATAAAAAACAATAAAATCAGAAGAAAAGATAATGAGATGGACAGTTCATATATCAATAATCCCCAGACTAACTATGGAATCTATTTTCTGGCTATCGCAGATCAAGATAAGTTCTCTATTAAAGAGAAATTTGAATAAATTGAGCAATATACTGTTACATTCAGGTTTTTTTGTTATAATATTCTAATATTTTTTAAAAATGAAAAAAAAAATTACCGTGGGCACTAGAACTTTAAAGTCCTGTGAAAATTGTGATTTAGGCAATAGAGATACAGAAGTAATTTCTGTGGTCATGATACTTTATAACATATGATCCATAACAATACTTCAAAGTGATATGTAAAACCTATTGGTTCATTTTTAATCTAATATTGCTTTAATCATTTTATTAACAAATCCAGTTGCTATTTTTTGAGGTACATGGATGAACAGGATCATCTGGTGTTGAGTACCACCCCCCCCAAAATCCCTGAAATTTCTTTCTGAGAGCTAGAAAAATAGGGCTTCTGAAAGACAGGTATCCAGGTCTTTAAGGATGGGCGAGGAGTATTTCTGGTTTTATTGTGATTATTTCCTTGTTATTGTTGACTTTGGTACTTATTGAGAACACAGACTGCTAACTTCCATGAATTCAAAGATAACTGGGTTTTCCAATTGCTATGATGTTTGGCAGCAAATCGCCAAGACCAAGTGACAAGGAGACCTGACAAAGAAGGATGGTGTCTGGGTATCTGGGAAACACTGGGAAGTAAGACCAGAATTTTTTCCCACTTGGATCCCTTAAACATGGTCTCCCTTGATTTTTCATCTCTCATGCATTTTGAAGAGCATTTAAATCCCCACATTCATAATCTTTCCACTCTTCATATACAGGGCATCACTTTGCATGAGGCATTTGATACACGGGAAGCTTCTTGAGGTCTATCTTTCAAGGGGATTTATACCCACACCCATCTGTGTATCCATAGCTCTATCCATATCTATAGTTATGGGTCCAAAGTCTTTCTGACTTTCAAGTACACGGTTTCAAACTTGTTACCAGTGAAAGAAATCTAAACTGGACCTGTGTTTGAAGATGAGGGTGTGGAAAGGAGCGTGTCTAACGTCTGGCTTCTTTGAAATGACTGTTGGGCGCAAAGTACCTTATGTTAAGGTGCTTTTCTTTTAAATATCTGATTAACATAAATTTTTTTATATTATACAAATACATAATACCATGATTATGGAAATAAAAAGCCACCCACAAGCTTACTATCTTTATAAATCATCTATTTCCATTCTTTCCTGTCTTTTCCAAAAAAGCATATATTCTCACAGGGTTGGACATGCAGCAGAAATATAATTTTGCATTCTAATCTTTGTCATAAGTGCCACACAATGAGCAATTCCAGCGTGGTCTTTATAATGACCTATTTGAATAGCTTTAAAATATAACTTTAGCGAACACATTGTCATTTATATCAGCATTTCAAAACTGTCCTGGGACATTTATGTTACCTCTAATTTACTTCTATTATCAATAATCCTCTTTGGGCACTTTCCTGTCATCCTTTTTCCTAGTCTTGGATTATTTTCTTAGAATAACTCTCCAACAGTGGAACTGTTAGGACAAAAGAGATGAGAACTTGAACAAGTTGTTGGTGGTTATTTCCTTTAATGTGTTTATTTTTAATCACAGTCTTCCTCCCTCATTTAAACAAACTAACTGACTAGTTCACCATCTCACTAATTAACTAGCTCAATGTCCCAGTTTCCTGGTTTGTTTCTTTTCACATCTAACTGGTTCACAGAATCCCTTATATTTGCTCCTTCCTGACAATGACCCTCTGGTACACATATTTTTACACAAGTAAATTGCAGTGATAACTTTTCACCCTAAAGCCTGAACACTTCACAGATCCATTATCTGGCTTCAGGAAATTGCCCATCTGCAAAAGTGTCCATGAGACACAGTTTCAGTGATTGTGAAAGGGGCATGCTGATAAGGCAGGTAAAGACTGGGTTCCTGGCCATCTGCTCTTCTGTCTCTTACCAATTAAGTCTCTGCCAAGACACCTTGGGCTTTGCCACCAACCTGTTCCACCAGCTCTTGACAAAGTGCAGGCAACCATGTAAGTGTGGGCATGGGTACTCACCACACATCCACTCTACCTAGAATTGGCCTAGATCCCATGAAGGACTCATTGGACATTCAGATGTAATCTCTACCCTCAAGAACCCTTTAAAGATAGATAAGATATATACACTCCAAGGATATGGCTGAGAGTTTATGGTTCTAAAGAGGTTCAGAAGAGATGGATCACATCATAGGCCCTAAGCTGGGATTAGAAGGACAGATAAAAGTAGAAGAGGCAGAAAAGAGTGTTAAGGACATTTAGTTTGGAGACCTTCATTTATTCCTCATTCAGTCAATAGGCATCTGCCACATAGCAGGCTCTGAGCTAGGTGCTGGGCATACCCAGATGAGTCAGATAGCATCCCAGTTCTTCCATACATCTCAGCCCCGTGGGAGAGACACATATAAGAAGATCATCAGCATGTGGTGTAACGCACGCTGTCACAGAGAAATTGACAAAGCGGTGTTACTGCAATGGCCAGATTTGCCTGGGAAAGACAGGAGGTCTGACAGAGAAGGAAACTTCCTTCCAGACCAAAGGGATCTGGAGTGCTTTAGGATGATCACACATGAACAAAATGGGGAGGCAGCAGTGGCAGAGTGGAAAGAAGACTCTACTTTTAGCTGGAAGAACTGCATTTTCACCTGATTCTGCTACTGTTCAGCTGTGTGATTGGGACCCAGTTCTTCAAAATCTCTGTGCCTCAGTTTTGACACAAGTAAAATGGGGATCATAATACATCCATAGGAACTGCTGGGAGATTGAAAGAGAAAGGAGGTGATAAAGGGCCCGGTAAAAGAATTCATCATCATCATCATTGGTATCATCCTATCAGAAAGCACTTGGGAAATTCTTCAGCCCAGTGTAAATGAGCATATTGGCACGGTGACTTAACTCTTACCATGATTATCTATCCTTGACTTCCAGGAAAACATCTGGAAACAAAAGGACATGGCTATGAATGAGCAGGGTTTACTCCTACCACCCACCACATCTTTTTGCTTTGGGTAAATCTCACCCTCTAAGGCCTTAGAATGTTAACTTTGCATTTGTTAGTCCTCCTGAGCAAGATTATTAGCATCTTTTTTCTTTAAGGAAATTAAATCATGCAGAGTCCACTAAATCTAAGGATATTTAAAGTGCACAGAGAGTTGGCCCCATGCCCCAGGTTCACCTAGTCACCCAGGCATTACCGCACTGGCTGTTTATTTCGTAATTTCTCACAAAAACTGTGGCAATAGCCAGAGATGACAGAGGTGACAGATGAGTCAGGGAGAGAGGGTGACTCAGAGACTACCATCTTAGCGCCCCCCCCCAAACTGGCAACCTTGAGCACGCTGGCTTCCACAGAGTTATACTTTTGTTTGGATATTGCTTTAAGGAGATTAAAGGATCTGTGTTCCTGGAAGCCTCCTTCCTCGTTTCTTCCCTGGGGCCCTTCAGACCATGCTCCAGTTCATTCCTTTGTAATGAGAAGAACTCACATTCCTTGGGAATTTATTCTATGCCAAAAAGCATTCTCTGTCTTTTACACGCATTGTCTTATTTACTCCTTACCAGTACCACAGAGGTATGATGGTTAACCTCAATTTACAGACGAGGAAACTGCTGCATAAGGAAAGTGAGTGACCAGCCAAGGTGAGTCCAGGAATAGCTGGCAGAACTGGACCTCGGCTGTCTGACTCCAGAGCTCCTGCCTCTCACCATTCCGAAATCCTGCCTCCTTCAGGTTGGAAAGCCTGGAGCGCTCATATCACCTGACAGTGTCAGACACCTGTGCTGTGGGTCAAAGCTGAGAACTGTCTTAGGCTTGGCTTCTAAAGCTAGAATTGTGGAAGAAAGGAGAGCAGCTGAAGGCTGTTCTAGGCAGTCTTCGTCCTGTGCAGGCAGCCAGGGAAAGCCTGGCCCAGGAACCTGTCCTGCAGACCTCCTGCTGGTGGTTGGAGGAGGTCCGAGGTTTACCTTCATAGGGAAGAGAGAACAACATTTCTGGAAGAGGAAGAGCCAAGTAGAATGACTCCCTTCCAGACTCCACCTCCCTGATTCCTGGTGCAACACTTTTCTCTTTTTTCTCTCTTTGAGAAAATGTGATCAAGTTTATCACCCCAAATACAGCTCTGATCATGCCTCCCACTTTGGAAGAGCCTCCAGTAATGGTTTCCCATGGCCCCAGCCAGCAGCCTCCAAACTTTTCTGAGTCTGTAGCCCCACTGGTTAAAAAGATTAATAGTTTGTGTGCCCAAATAAATTTATAATACACATATATGCATGGGTGTCAAACCATGCCAATATATTATGCATGTTATAAAAATAAACCAAAAATAGAAATTCTGAAAGAAGAGATAAATATGAAATAAAGAATACTTTAAGATGTATGCTGATCTCATAACACCAGACCATCAAGACACAATCAACACTCTAGGCAGAGCTCATCATTAATCACAGTGAATGCAAACCCATATTTCAAGCATCATTCTTCCTGAGAATTTTAAAGGTATTTTCTTTTCTTCTTCTTCTTTTTTTTTTTTGTCTACTGCGTATTATATGTGATTAGATCATCATTGGCTTTAACCCCTGAAATGTGGCCAGCTGCAAGCTAAGAATAGGAGAAAAGTCAGCTCTGCCATTTTCTTGTTTGCTTGTGTTTGTTATAAGAATTATTCTCAGTTCACAAGTTCTTTGCAGGAATCTTTTTAAGACCTCTTGTCCATTTTATGTAAATTTATTTAGTAAAATCTAGGTAAAGATTCCATAAATCCAAAAAACTTGCTAAATTGAAATGACAGCGTGGGTACCTCTTGGACACTCTATGGCATAGAATCCCTACCCCTCCCTCAGAATAACCTTAATTAGAGATGTGACATGCCATCATTTGATTCAGGGATCTGACATGGGTCCCTTAGTCAGTCTATATGGGGTGTGGATATAGCTCAGTAGTAGAGCGTGTGCTTAGCATGCACAAGGTCCTGGGTTCAGTCCCCAGTACCTCCATTAACAATAACCCCCAAAATCTATATAAGAAATAATAGGCATTTTAAAATTCTACTTTTATGTAAATAAAAGTAAATAGAAATGAAGATTTTGGTATGATTTGCATACCCTCCTAGGAGCATGCACTCCTTTTTGGAAACCCTTATCTACCCAAATCAGTCCTTAGCCTTCCAAGATTGGTGACCTACTTCTTTGCCCGTAAGTCCAACCATCACTAACTCCACCCATTCCCATGATCGCCCACACACTGCACTGTATAAACTCACAAGGCTGGACATCTTCCTCTGCAAACTTTCTTCCCCTGAACCTTTGTTCAGACTGTTCTCTCTGTTTGGAATACCCTTGTTTTCCATCTTTTGAAATTTTATTCATCCAGAGAGGCTCACCTCAGCCTCTACCTTCTGTGAAATAATAACAACATCAACTAACATTTACTGACTTCTTACTACAGGTCGAACATTGCATTATCTCATTTAACCTGCATAACAATTCCGTGAGACAGGAACTACCACGTTCTCATTGCTGAAAAGCCGAGAAAATTGCCAAAAGCCACACAGCTAAGAAATGGGGAAGCTAGGAACCAAGCCCAGGGGGACTCCAAATCCCCACACTCTATCACTGAATGTGACTTTTAATTTAATTTTATTTGTCTGAACTGCTAAGGCTATGCTAAACCTTCCCCCCTCTTCCTACTAGTGGGGAGAAGGAGCTCTTCCCTCTTCGCACATCCAAAGCAGTGTGCTTGTAAATGTCGCGAGTACTTACTTCACTTTCCATGTTGCTGTTGTGTGTGCCATTCTCACACCCCCAACTACACTGTGATCTCTTTAGACAAGGGGTCACACTGAATACCTCACAGCATATAGCAGAGGCATAGTAAACACGGTCATTGAATGGATGAATTAATGGGTGGATGAATAAATGGATGGAAACAAAAACAACAGCAAAGGTCCTAAGTTGGGTGTGATTTCTTTAGAATGTAACTTGATATTTTCCTGGTGGCTTGAGGTTCAAACTACAAAGATACATGAGTGTGAGTCTGTAGTAGATTATTAAGATTTAAAACTAAAATGAAAGACAAGGGTTCCATTTCCCAATATTTATCAAAGCACTAAAGAGCTGTGCTATACTCTTCAACGTATATTGACTGGTGGATAAAGACTCAAACCTATTTATATAATCTAGTTTTCCAAAAAAAAAAAAAAAAAACTGGATGCAAGAAAAAGTTGTCACCGTACAAACTAGCTCTTGACATCTTGGACGACTGGAAAAGGACTTTTGGGCAGACCATTCTGAAGTTGACAACAGTGAACGCAACTTACAAGAGAAACTTTAGCGCATTTAATCCCAAAATTAGTGAACTTGTGCAAGCAAACATATACACACACACACACACAACCACACACCCTATAGTTAAGGAATTTTTTTCCTCCATTTTACTGATTCAGAAACTGAGACCTAGAGAAGTGATATGACTTGCCCAAAAAATCACATAACCAAGAAGCAACAGAGCCTGTACCCAAACCCAGGCTTTTAGACTCAAATCCCTTAATCTTTCCCAACTCTGCTCCTCAAACACAATATGAATCCTAGAATAACAGGCTTTTGAGCTTTCAGAAACTCTTCACCGTGGGCTCTTTTTTGGGTGTCTTTGAAATGCTGTTCTGTATAAGCCTGCAGCCTTGAGGATTGTGTGTGGCGGGGAGGGACCAGTGACTTCTAATCCCTAGATGACTAAACAGAAGCCTAGTCCATCTGTGACAGAGATCCCTTCCAAGGGCCCCAGGTGCACACGACAGAGCAAGCATCTTTGTTTCTGCCTCAGTGCCGAAACCATCGGAGAAGCTTTCCAGCCTCTGCCTAATTAATCCTTCTTTCCTTTTTAAATTTTCTTGTTAATGTTTGACTCTCCTTACGTGGCAGTATAACACTCAGCTCTCTGACTGATAAGCTGCACAGTAAAATGGACAGGCTGTCAGGCACCTGCTGGAGTCAGGAATGTGAGGGGGTGCAGGAGGGACTTCATTCTTAGTCCTCGAGGGCTGAAAGAGACACAGGCAGAACCCAGTGCCTCGCTGCCACCTTCCCACTTTCTCTGAACATGGCATCCACACAAGGTCATGAAGCACACATGGGGTCCCTTGAAAGAAAGACCATTAAAGCCACCTTCAAGTATACCCTATATATAAAGGATAGAGTGGGGGTAGAAGCTTGATTTTCTCTGGGGAGTCGCTAGATGAAACGGGTGAAAATTAAAGGCGACCGGCTTCCTACTCATTGTAAGGCAGAGATGTACAACAGAGAAATGGGCTGCCTTCTGGAATGGTGAGCTTGCCATTATTGGAAGCAATCAAGCAGAGGCTGGACCACCTCTCCTTGAAAGTGGTGAACAAAGCATATATTTAGAGAATAGATGGTTTGGCTAGATAATTGCCAGAACACCCCTTCCAGCAATGGCATTTTGTGTGTGCCTCCAAATATTCCCCACTTGAATGCTTTGGGAGATGGATTCAGACAAAGCTCATCTGTTCTATAATATTTGGCCACAATACAGTGCCTGCTGCCTGGTCACAAGGCATTTCACAGACAGCTGTTACCATCTTTATTTCAGAAATGTGGTGAAAAGGGAATTCAGAGACAGGTGAGGGGCCCGGCACACTGGATCTGAACTCAGTGATTGCCAGCCACGTGCAAGGATCCCACCTCCCCTGGGAAGGCCTTGCATTTTTCCCCTCTAGGTCATAAATTCACACAGTCTCAGTGTTTGAATAGTCTTTGAAGTCATGGAGTCAAGCTCTCCGGAATCCACAGGAAAGTAACGTTTCCCACTGACTCTAAATGAGAACTAGGAAGCCAAATGAGCCCCTTGGAATCTGAAGGAATTCTGTCTGGGCTCAGGGATAAATAGGGCACAAGTCATTGCTGAGTCTCCTGCCAGCTTGTCCCAAAGAAGCCCTGCGCCAGTCTTTATGGTGGGAAAAGGCTGAGTTCCGAGAGTGGGGTGAATGCAATCAAGGTTGTTAAGGTTGCAAGCATTTGGAGCAACCAGGGGCAAGCTTTCTCTTGCAAGGTCTTTGCATTTCACAGATGAGGAAGCAGCAGGACCTAAAAGGAAGCAATGAGCTGAGAATCAGAAAACCTGTGCTAACACTGACGTGCTGTGTGATCTCGGGAGAACACTCACCCTCTCAGAGCAGCAGTTTTCCCACGAGGATGGCAATTTGCACCCAAACTTGACTGGAGGATCAGTGAGATCAGGGATGTGAAGCACCTGAACATTGGACAAACGGGAGGTGCTAAGATGGCCATGCCTGCTCCGAGTGCTTTTTCTAAAGCAAGTCGATGCTACTTATTATTCTTCTTTATTTCCAGATGTGGAAATCAAGGCAAAGAAATGTGAAGAGGTGTGGCTCCCATTCCTTAGTGCCAGGACCAAGAGAAGAGGGCTCCCTCGTTGGGAGGACTCCAGTGCCAGCCCATGGCCTGGTGTTTCCTCTCTTTCTGAGAATGACACCACTGCATGACTGTCTGGGACAGTGCTCCAGGCCAGGGAGATTTCCTTCTGCTCAGCTGTGTGAGGCACATGTATCCTGACTTGGAGTCAGGAAGATGGCCACTTTCACATCAAGTTGGGAGCCCTGGCGTTACCTCTTGTCCCCACACTCCCCGAGCCCCTGCCGTTGGTGTGGTCTCTGCTATTGGGCAAAGGCTGCATCCTCCAGTGTATTCTCAGGTCAGGGACATAATCTCAGGCCTCTCTCTGGTTCTCCACCTCAAAGAATGCCCCAGCCGTCACCTACACTTTCTAACAGTCCCCAGGGCCTTCTCCCTTCTGCTTCTCCACCAGCGTGGCCTCTTCTGTGAAGTCCTCTAACCCTGGGTTTCCCCAACGTCCCCCCCACCCGCAGGCTCCCCTCTCCAACCATCATCTTCATTTCAGAAAATGAAATAAAAAAGAAATGCAAGTGACTCATCGGCCCCCAAGCAGGAGGGGGAGAAGCAGAGAGGGTGAGTCTGTGAGTCCAGATGAGGAGGCCTACAGGCCTCCTGCCTGCTTCGCCTGATCAGCTGAACTTCACGAAAGGGAAGGTATACAAATCTGAGCAGTGCCATGTTGTCTCCAAAAGCAGCCAGAGGGGAAGTGAGGTGTGACAGCTGCCTCCCCAAACACAGGGCAGCTCCTGCCTCGCGTGCTCAAAGATGGCTCAGTGGCTGGCTGGGGGGCCAAGAACAGAAGCCTCCACAGCAGGCATCCCGGAGCCTCAGTCATCCTTCTGAGCCCAGGCTCCCCCAGGCCGTGGCGCCCCCCTCCCCAAGGCCTGGGGCCGTTCCATATCAGGCCCCCTGGGTACACAGCAGTGCCTGCTGGGGACACTGAGCAGGGGGCCAGTGAGGAGTGTCTTCTTGGGAAGCACAGCCCACCTGCAGCGCGGAGTCCGAGGTCCCTGCCCAGCGGCTGGCTGGAGGCCTGTGAGACCGGGAGCCTAACAGGCAGGGTGTGCTGATGGGGAGGAGTCAGGATGAAGGGCCTGGCCCCTCCGTCAACCAGAGGGGCTCTGCTCTAATGTGCTTTACTTGTTGGGCATCTGCCTGAGATTTCATGGGGGGGTGGGGGTGGGGACAAAAACAGAGTCCACTGCAATTACAAACTGAAAAAAAGAAAAATAGGAAACAACCTTGAAAGCCCCCATGAATCTAGCCCAGTGTTCCTCAAACCT
Source organism: Vicugna pacos (assembly GCF_048564905.1). Taxonomy (NCBI): domain Eukaryota; kingdom Metazoa; phylum Chordata; class Mammalia; order Artiodactyla; family Camelidae; genus Vicugna; species Vicugna pacos. Next base: position 55,775,032 of record NC_132987.1, on the reverse strand, counting down.
AAGCGAGCCTCAGATCTCCTGGAGGGCTAGAGAAAACACAGATGGCTGGGTCCCTCCCCAAGGCTGCTGACTCAGTATTTCATGGTGGGACTGATAGTCTGTATTTCTAACAAGCTCCCAGGGGACCCCAATGCTGCTGTTCTGGGACAAGCTTTAAGAACCACTGATCTAGCCCAATTTTCCCTTCAGAGCCAGGAGAGGTCACTTCTCCAAGATGCTTTAGTAACTTAAGACAAGATAGAATACAGCCCCACTCTCTGCCAGCCCCTCCTCACCTTGGCCAGGCCTGGTTCATCACACTCTGCACCTGCTCCGGCACAACAGGGCCTGGATACAGAGGCCACTCCAGCCCGAGCCCTGGGGTGGCTTTACCCCTGGGACAGTGATCGAAGGCGAGCTTCCTAACCTCAGGTCCATCACAGCCAGCCTGTGTCCCCCGTTCGGGGAAATTGCATCACACCCCCAGGTCACCAGGATGCTTCTCTGCATTTCAACTGTTCATGCCTTCGTTGATTGAGCCTTCTGTGATCTCATTCCTTTGTTCCTTCACTCAACACATCGCTATTGAGACCTTCTAGGTGCTGGGAGCTGTTCTAGATCCTGAGATACAGAGACCTCTGAACCTGAGAGACAGATTCCTCCCTGCCCTCAAGGACTTCGCAGTCAGAGTGGAAAAATAAACACAATCAAGTTACCACCTTATGAAGGGAAAGAAAGAAGGGAGTGCCTCAGAAGGGGCGTGAAGGAGAGGAATAGGCAGGGTGCCGTCAGGTAGGACGGTGTTAGTAGACGAGAGGGATGGGCATGGGGTAGGGAGGACGTGTTCAGGGTAAGGGTTAAATAATGAGAGGTATTAATTGATATTCATTGTACATCAGTTGCTTTTATTTTATCCTCACAACCATCCCTATAAGAGATGCCATTATTAAATCTTCATTTATAGATGAGGAAATTGAAGCTCAGAGAGGTTATGCAACTTACCCAAGGCCACACAGGATTCAAACTCAGGTTTTCTGACCCCAGAATCTGATCTCTTAACTACTCTAACATCTCATCTCTCTCAACAAGGGAGAGACAGCTTGCTCCTGCCTAGAGGGCAGCAAGGGGTAGGTTCCTGAAGCACTAGGCAGGTGTGGGCAGATGGAACGCAGTGGGAGAGATAGCTGGGGCTTTGTTTATTGAGGGGACTGACTGCCAGGCGGAGGCATCTGAACCCAACTCAGGAGGCTGCAGGGGGCCACTGAAGGATTCTGAGCAGGAAAGGGACATGTGGCACAACTGTGCTTTAGGAAAATTTCTCTGACTGCAGCAGGCAGACTGGGTTGGAAAAGGGAGGTCCAGATGACCAGAGTCTACTGCAGAATTTCAGAAGGGAGGAAAGGAGGTCTGGCCTGGGGAGAGTGGCAGACGTGGAGGGAGACTCCAGGGAAGATGCCCTTCTTACCATTGCTATTGCAAATATTCTTTGACCGCTGACCACTTATAGTGCTTTACCTATAGTAACTCATTTAATCCTAGTAGCAGTGTCTACATCAGCTCTCTCTCCTTTTGACACTTCTTGCCCCTCCTTTATCTCTACTGATGGGTCCCCATGCCCAGCAGTTTTCCTACTGGGGGATCAGGGCTTGAGATGTCTTCCCTGAAGAGGAATCATGGGCTGAGATGATGCAGGATCAAGAAAGCGTGGTCAATTTCAGAACTACTTATTCTCCCCACTTTACAAGTGAGGAAACTGGGGCCTGGGAGAGGCTCAGTAGCCTGTCCCATCTAGGCAGCTATGGAGCCTGGACCAGAGGCAGGAAGTCTCTCCCCTACCTTCATCATTCACCCATCCTCACACTTCCCCGGGCCAGGCGGAGGCCCAGCAGCTGTGGTGGTGCCAGATGGCATCTCAGTCAGCAGGCTGGAGGGCGCCTGAGGACCCTGCGGTCAGGCCCAGGCTGGCAGCCCGTCCCCACACAGCCACTGCGGGCACAGGACAGAGGCTCTGAGTGAAGGGAGCACGTGCGCCGAGAGGGCAAGAATGTGGTGACTCACGGCCTTGGTGGTGCTGCTCCCAGCTGTTCAGAGGGCAGCCCGGCCTGGATGAGGCAGCTGCCCTCTTCACTTTGTCAGAGAGCCCCTCCTGGCCCAGGCAGCCACCACGGGAGGAGCAGAGGAGAGGGAGTCGGGCTGTGAACGGGCAGCCCCAGCAGGCGAGCCAGTGCCCACCGGTGAGTGAGAGAACCTCGGCTCCACCCCCAGCTCTGCCCCTGTTCTTTCCAGTGGCGTGACCTTGGGCAGCAAGCCGCCCGAGCGTGATGAGCCTCGCTCTGCTCTCGGGTTCGTGGGTGCAGCAGCCTTTCCCTGCCTCGCCTTGGAGATGTGGAGAGTGACCGTCAGACTAATGCGTGAAAAACAAGTAAATAAGGCCTTTGGCACACCTAGAGGGTTCTACACAAGTGTTTTAGTCTGCTCGAGCTGTTCTAATAAAAGATCACAGATTGGGTGGCTCACAGAGAACAGATATTTATTTCTCACAGTTCTGGAAGGTGGGATGTCCAAGATCAAGGCGCCAGCCTGGTGGCGTTCTGGTGACGACCCACTTCCTGGTTCGCAGACGGCGCCTTCTCATTTTGTCCCCAGAGGGCGAAAGGGGCAAGAGATCTCTTGGGAGCCTCTTTCAGAAGGTCACTAGTCCCATTCACGAGAGCTGCTCCTTCATGACCCAATCACCTCCCAAAGGCCCCGCTTCCTAATATCACCTTGGGGGTTAGGATTTCAGTATGTGAATTTTGGTACTACTATCATTATGAATGCTAATATTAACATTATCAAATATTTCCAAATGAAGCATGATCGTAAAATATTAACACATCTCTGCAAAGGGTATATTTGAACCCTTTATACTACTTCCGTGACTCTTCTGTAAATCTGAAATCCCTTCAAAGTAAAATGCTTAAGGAAAAGCTTACATTCTCCATGACTGCATGCTCTTTCATTCAGCTGGGCTCACCACGAGGCAGGCAAACTTCCATGAGCAAGAGAGGACGCTGGCTGCCTTGTAGAGCTGACACCCCAGCAGGCAGAGACAAATATTAATCAACACAAGAAATATGAAAAGTGTCTGTCGTGTTAGGAGGTGTTAAGTCTATGGGGGAGGAAAGTAGAGAAGCACGAAGGGGAGCAGGTGTCCCAGGTTTGGGGTGGTGGGGAGCGACTTGGAAGCTGATGCATCACTAGTCAAGGTGGGCCTGACTGAGCAGACTTTGAGAGGAGGGGAGAGAGGGGTTGCCCAAGCAGACACCTGGGAAGAGTCTGCCAGGGGCCAGCAAAGGCCCGAACAGGAATGTATGCCAGGAGCAGCCAGGCGGCATGTGTGGCTGGAGCCCTGTGGTCGAGCTGAGGCCAAGAGGGGGTCGTAGGTCAGGTCAGGGAGACACTGCACAGCCACATCCTGTGGGGCCTGGAAGGCTACTGGGAGGCCCTGGGACTTCTCTCTGGGAGAAATGGGACACCAAGGCAGGGATTTCAGCAGAGGAGTGAGTGACACAACCCCATGCACATTCTGCAAGGGTTAGTCTGAAATTATACCAAGGAGCACAAGAGGAGAAGCAGGGAGACCAGGTAGGAGGTGATTGCCACAGTCCAGGAGGGACAGCTGCAGGGCATGTAAAGTGATAAGATTCTGGGTCTATATGTCAAATGTGGAGCCAACACAGTTTCCTTGACCCAAAAATCAATGGCTAAAGCCCCCCTGAAGCCGGCAAATCCTTTGACTGCACTAGAATCCCATCATCAGCTTCACAAACTCCCCTGCCCAAGTGTGGAGAGACAGACAGACAGACAGACGGACAGAGACTGAGCTGCTTTTAAAATAGATCCAAATTCTCTCAAGGGTCCTGCTTCTTGGCAGGATTATTAAACCCAGGTGGAAGATGTGACTCCCATTCCATGGCCTGAGGTTCCTGGAATGATGTTTACTCAATTCTATTCTGTGCACAAGTATAAATATGGCATGAAAGAAATACAAAAGAAAAGTCTGTTTTTCCCTCAATCAGAAGAACTGCCAAGCCCAGAGGCCAACCCAGAGGACAACAGAGAGGTTGGAAGTGTCCATAAAAGGGAGGTCTGAGCAAGAAGGCATTCTCTGTATGAAGTGTCTGGTCCTCTGAGAACAAACTCCATCCTTGCCACTCTTCCTAACCAAGGCAAATGTATATGACCTGTCGCCTAGATAGTCCCTGTAACCTGCTACCTGGTCCCCTGACCCAGCCACCCCCATCAGCCTGTGTTCCACATTGCTGCCAGACACACGATCCCCAAGCACAATGAGGATGGCATCCTCCCGCCCTTGTCCTGTCCTTGCTCCCCAGTCTCTACACTGGGCCACAGTTGTAAGGACTCTCCTTCATAGAAACCAGCCCCTGCTCTCCCAAGTGCCCTGCCAGTGGTGGAGGACATCCATCTGGGGCAGAAGGCTGAGTTCAATCCAGAGGTGTTGCGTTCTCTCGGCCTAGATTCCCCCGGGCCCGTGTCCGTGCCGTGCAGCCTGCTTCACTTCCTGCCCTAATTGCCGTGCTGTGTTACCATGGGCTGTGAAACAGCTGCCACCTTCCACCCCAGACCTGGAAGCCATCCAAGAGCAGGTAAAAATATTCCTCCCTTCACAGAAATTGTCAGAAGAGCCCTCTGGAAGAAACACGCTCCGAAAATGTGTGGTATTGCTGGGGCCCATCCAGTGGTTTGGCCTGTCCCCATCCATTGTCTTGTATTTGGAACTGGTCGCCCCGTTGGCCCTTTTCCCCCAGCTGTGCCCTGCCTGTGCTTCCTTTCTAAAGTCTGTGGGTGAGGCTGAGACTTCTGGCCTAGAATCGCAGAAGAGCACAGAGCACTTCAGGCACAGGGACCTCAGAAGTCACTCCTTTCTTTTCAGCAGTGGAACTTCCTCCTTTTTCTCCCCAGACAAACCTGATCTATACCCTCAACATAGGAAGTATATAAAGGCACAGTGCCTTGGCTGAAGAGCGGCTGGGGGGCCCAGTATACTTGTTGCCCTCCTCTCCACTCTCAGTGGTGCAGAAGCCAAGCTACCAAACCTGTAAGCCCCTAATTTGTTCAAACCTTTTCATTTTACAAATGATGGTCATCGAAGCCTAGAGGCTTATCCCAATTCACTCAGTGAGTCAAAAGAAAAGGTAGGGTTAGGACCCTGGTTTCTTGATGTTCAGCTCAGGTGATTTAAAGAGCTCAGGTGTTAGGTCCTCAGGTGTAAAGAGCTCTGTGCCTCAAATCTAGGGCACTGGGAAGGCAGTGGCAGTCCTGCTGGGGCAGCTCCCGCCACCTCCTGAAGCCAAGGGCACACATCTCCTCCCGTCTCTCCTTTCAACAAGTTCAAGCCAAAAGCTTGAAATTGGCCATGGTGAGAAATTGACAAATACTGCAAGTCAGGGCTTCCCCCTTTCTCCCCTCAAGCACTGATTATTAAACACCACTGGCTTTAGTCTGCTTTACCAGGGTCTGAAATAGACTTCTTGTGGAATGTGACCCTTGCTTCTTTGGCTTTAAAGACTTTCAGGGAATAGCCATGAAACGTGAGCACTCAAGGAGCCCTTTGGGGTAGTCTTTATCCAGGGAAGACAGACTCAGTTGCCAGGAGAACCAGGTGAGAAAGTAAATGGGCCGAGCAGCTGGGTGGAAGAAAACAGAAACTGGTGAGGAATGTGGTGAAAAACCCAAAAGTATTTAAGTTAAAAACAGCCACGGTGTCTAGTTTGCTAGGGCTGCCATAACAGAGTTATAGACTGGGTGGCTAAACAAGTTCATTGTCAAGGTGTTGGCAGAACCGGTTCCTTCTGCAGGCTGTGAGGGAAGGGTCTGCCCCAGGCCTCTCTCCTTGGCTTGTAGATGGCGGTCTTCAAGTTCACATGGCCTTCTCCCTGCACGCATGTGTGTTTAATAACACCAGTCATGTTGGATTAGGGCCCACCCTAGTGATCCCATCTTAACTTGATTCTCTCTATAAAGACCCCATCTCCAAATAAGGCCACATCCTGAGATGCTTCGAGTTAGCACTGCAACCTAGGAATCTGGGGAGAAACACAATTCAAGCCATATTATACCAGCAGGACAAAACCAGACCTGATCTGCTGAATGCCCTGGTTCTAGTCCATTGGCTAATTTCTGCAGGTGAGGAAACTGAAGCTTTAAGAGGAAAGCAAGTGGCTCTCCAAAGGTCACAGGTAGAGAAAGGCAGAGGCAGGGCCTCTGACTCCAGCCAGGGACCTTTCTGACTTGAGGCTGTTTCCCCTACGTGTGTGTGTCATCTTGTCACCCCTGGAGAGCCCGGAAACAGCCTGAGAGTCAAGAGAGATCTGGTGCCCGTCTCCACACTCCCTACAGCTTACAGCACGGGGGAAACATACAGCACTCAGAAAACCCATGTTGAACTTTATCAACCTCAATTCTCTGTTCCTCGCAGAGGCTCTTGGGCTCAAGGTTATAGCTGGCTCCTGCACCATTGGTTGGCCTTAGGTGCTCTGGGGCCTCTCTTTTTCATCAGTGTTCTACCACTATAGGATGACAAAGTGAAGCCAGAGAGGACAGGCAGTGGGACATCAGGCAGGACCCATTCTTGTTGATAGTAAGAGCAAGAACAGTCCGACAAGCTGGTTCAAATCCTAGACTTAACAAAACAAACATCTACTATAGTGTGACCACTTACTAACCTTCTCTGAGCCTCATTTTTCTTTTCTGAAAATTGAGGACTAATAATACTTAGCTCATACTTAGCTCATTTATTTGCTCCTTCAGCCAACATCGTGGGGGGCATTCTATGTGCTGAGAACTGCCATATGCGCTAAGCTCATAGTAGAAAGAGACACGGCCCCTGTCCTCACGGAGCTTACACTTCATAAGGGAAATCCACTGCAGTCTAACGCCATACTCTGTGGCAATGCACGAGTAAGGAAGGACTGGAGATTAAAAGAGCATGGAGCAGAAAACCTAGGCAACCTTGGGCCAGGCTGAATCTTGATGGGGAAGAGTTATCCAAGGGATCAGAGGAGTGAGAAGGAGCAAATGTTAATTGAGGGAGCAGAAGGGATCTGAAAAAAATGTGCTGGGCCAAGGGATTCTCCTGTTCAAAGATCTAGATGAGAGAGAGCATAGTGGTGAGGATTAATGAGAAAAGGGGACAATGTATACAGAAAATGTGTCACATAGTGCATGGCACATGGTAGGTGCTCACGAAATGCCACTTGCCCTTTCTTTTAACAACATGCCTATAGATTTTACTTTCTCAAACCCAACACCAGAGGGGTACGCTGAAGATGAAAATAATGCCATTTGCAGCAGCATGGATGTATCTGAAGATACAAAAAGATACTAGTCATACTAAGTGAAGTAAGCCAGAAAGAAAGAAAAATACCATATGATATCACATACGTGGAATCTAAAAAGCAAACCAAAAAAAGGACACAAATGAACTTATTTACAAAACAGTGACAGACTTACAGACTTAGAAAACAAACTTACAGTTGCCAGCAGGTAAAGGGGGAGGTGGGGAGGGATAAATCGGGAACTGGGGATTTGTAGATACTAACTATATATATAAAATAGATAAACAGCAAGGTCCTACTGTAGAGCACAGGAAACTATATTCAATACCTTGTAATGGCCTATAATGAAAAACAGTATGAAAAGAAATATATATATATATAACTGAATCACTGTGCTGTGAACCAGAAACCAACACGATGTTGTAAATCAACTAGACTTCAATTTAAAATAAATAAATTTCAAAGGCAAACATGTATATATACTTTAGCAATATGGCTTTAAATGACTGAAGTCCATGTTCTATCTACTTCATAATATTCTAATAAAGGCATTTTTTTAAATTAGAAAAACATGCATTTCATTTTTCAGATACGTGAAAGAAATTTTTTGAAAAAGAAGTATACTTTAAAAAATTTTTTTTGGTAAGAAACAACCACTCTTCCTTGTCCGCCCGAGGAATTTGCTACCTCCTGACTTCAGATCTGAGTGAACACAAATGTTATTGTTTGTCCTGCAACATCTAATCATCTCCACACACCTTTCCCTCTTTGATCCCTCTGGGTTTTGTCACACCAGGATTCTCCGCTCAGCTGGAGCCTGCACTGCAGAAGCTCTGGGAGGCGTCAGGCTGCAGGGACCCCACGGAGGGCTCTGTTAACAAAAACAAGTGTGGAGCAACAACCTCCAATGCGTATATGTTTTTATGTTTCTTGGAGTTCTTTTCATAATACACGTGCCTACAGAAAGTCCCCTTTTTTCAAAGTAATTTTGGTATATATTGCACAAATTAATACTACCATCTCGACTAATTCACAGTCTGGTAACAGAAAACCAGTGTGAATAGGGATAAGATGGGGTAGGAAACTCAGGAAAGGGTTTGTTCAGCCTTTAGTGGTTTTTTTTGTTTTTCTTTTTGTTGTTTTAACAGATATCCCCATCAGGGCTGAAGATACTCTTCCGTTCTTCCTTGCTTCTTCTTCCTTTTTTTTTTTTTTAAATGAAACATCTCTCTAATAACGTTTATTTGTCCAGGACTTTGCCACCGACAAGGCACATCCTCATCTTTTTCTTCCCAGCATACTGTAAGGAAGGTAGTTCTTATTTCTAACATTCTCCTTTGGCAGGAACATGAGCTCGTCTAAAGCTGTATTGGTTGTGAGGGACAGATCAAATTATCACTCCAAGTTCAGGCATCTATTTTTCAGCCCATGTTTCTTCTCCCATATATCCACCCAGTCTCTAAGATCTCTTCCAGCTCAGAAATTTGGTAGAGTAAAAGCTTCTTGAGGGCAGAGACCTTGACTGCTCGGTTCAGCATTCTCTCTCCATCGCTTAGCACAGTGCCCCCAAAGTCCAAGGAGCTCAGTAAACAATCGGGTTTTCATTAAACTGAAGTCTGTGTCTTCTGTCCCTTTTATTGCCTCAAGAGTTGATGGTGAAGTGATTGCTTGTTAAGCAATCATAAGCAGCTGGTGCCCAAGAAGGTGACAAACTAAAACCCTGTGGGAGATCCAAGGATAACAAAGTGACATAGATCTGCACCAGAGCAGCAAACACAGCATCCACGAGAGCGTAGAGATTCATTCCACATGCAAACATCACCGCTGCTAGTCGGGGGAGGGGGAGTAAGGAGGCTGGTGGGACATCCCCTGACTTCCATTCTTGCATCTTCCTTTCCCTAAAGACATCACTACAGGATGCTGGAGCTCTGAGGGTTTCCTATAATTTGCTCTAAAAAAATTCACTGGGTTTTTCCAATTTGTTAGCACTTCCTCCTTAAAGCTCTAGCTTCTCAAATTGGTAAGCATTTGATTTCAGTTACAAAATTAGTTGCTTATTGGTATGACATATTAAACTAATCATTTACCCAAGAACAGCTGTTACAATTTACACAGCATTTTCATAAGACAACCATTTTATAAAGAAAGAAAGAAGATCAGGAAAGTTAAGTGTTTTGCCCCAGGTCACACAGTTAATAATTTCTAACACTAAATCCAGACCTCCTAACTCAAGATGCTCTAGTCATTCCATTATGACACTTTCAATGTGACATCAGTACTTGTCTACTGAACAATCTACGAAAATAAAGGACTGTAAGGGAATCAGGGAGGCCTACTTACTCCTACCCAGGGTCCTCCCTTTATTTATCATGAACTCCATAAACACAGCCTACTCCTTCCCAAATCCCTCCTTATCATGTCTGCAGTGGCCGTGGTGGCTGTAGCAATGTCTGTGAATTCTTAGGGTGAAGACAGGGGACCTCTCTTCCGAGCATCTTGCCTTCTTGTCAGCTTCATGAGAGTATTCCCCAGATGTGTAACCTCAGCATATAAAAGATTAAGTTCATCATACTCTACCCGAACTTTCTTCTTCTTCTGTGGTCCTTAGCCCTGTTCTCACCTGTTCACCCAGTTGCCTGAGACAGTAACCCAGAAGTCATCCCAAATTCCTTCCTCTCACTGTTCTCTCCTTCATCTGGTCCCTAAGATTGGTTGATTCTTCCTCTGAAATCTTTCTCCAGCCTGTGTCCACTTCCTGACCCTACTACTGCTTCTAAGTCTCCTTCGTATCCTATCTGGGTTTCTGCAACAGTCTCCGAACGTGTCTGCCCGCTATTACCTCCCATCAGCGTCTCTGACTCTGCTCTATACACAGTGAAAGGAACAGGCCAGAATCAGTGTAAGATGCTCTACAACCCTTTCCAAGAACAGGCAGGAGACAATGCCAGCGTGTGTGTGTTTGCCCTCTCTCACCCACTTCCTCCCCACCTTGCCCTGTCTGCGCTTTTCTTCAAAGAAACCACACAGCTAACAACAGGTGGACATTCTAAAGTAGGACTCTATGCCTGGCCAATCGTAATCGATATCCTGACCTAGACCAGAAGGAAGATCACAGGCGACAACATCGAAAAGGAAGCAGACACGACCTCTAAACATACATTACACTCCCGTGCTGGCCCAGGACTGGGACTCCCCAGGGGTGGTTCTCAGCAGAAGCACCCAAAACTTTTCTCTGCAGCCCTCTTAGGGAGTGCACGGTCTGCTCTGAGTCTTTGTTGAGCTTGCTCTGTTCACCGTTCCCTCCTCTCCAGGGACCAGGCAGGGGGCAGGAGGGCCAGATGGCCCCAGGACTGTGGTTGTCTTGACTTTTGAGCCAATTTCCCCACCTGTTAAGTGAGAACAGCAAACCTCATCAGTCAGACTCACCACCTGAGTCACAATGAGAACTGAGACTCACATCACGTATTGAGGCCCAGATTTGAGAATGTGGGGGGCGTTGGTTTTGGAGTCAGAAGATCTGGGCTTTAGATCCAAGCTGCGTCACTCACTGTCTAAGGCAGGCCAGGCTAGTAAGCTTCTCTAAACCTCAGTGTCTTCACTACTGAAATAAATTAATAATGCATCGTTCACGTAGGGCTCAGGCAGGCAAGACGCCTGTGAATCGTAAAGCACAATCCATGTATAGTGAGGAGATATGGTTCTAATGGGAATGGGGTGCTTTCTAGAGCACTGTATCATCGCAGGGTTCTCTTCACAGCACAGCCCTGCATCTTGCTCTTGAGTCTGCTGTCTGGGACTCGTCGCCCTGAGCCTCTGGACTCCACCTGCTAGGGGAAAGCATGGCCCTGGGGTATGTGTGTTACAGCCCTGGAAACTTCCAGTGAAGGGATCCTGGCTGGCCTGGAGATGGTCTCTTGCTGTGGGTGGTCTGGTCCAAACAATAGTTAAGTATGAATCAGGCTCCAGCAACCGTGCAAGGACCACAAGACGAGGCAGATCCTTCCAGGGTGGGAGGACTTACAGGATGCCTGTGAGCATTTTGGTTGGGATTGCTTGTTTTTATCTGAATATGCTTATGTGTGTGTTTCAGGTGTGTGTGTGTGTGTATGTGTTTTAACATGTTAAAAAAAACACTCAGTTTTATTAATTCTCATATATTAAGTTCACACATAGTTGAAATAAAACCTTCTGCAATGCATGGTATGATCCTAAATCAAAATACAGATGACAAAAATTCAGAAGCATTCTTGTTCTTCTGATGTAATAATCTGAGAGTTGTGATTCCTATGCTTTATAAACCAGTGGCTAATTATTTAGTACATATGGATGCACGTTAATTTTACAAGCTTTTTAGGGAGGGGTAGCTTCTACCTTTCTTGAATGTCTGTGAAAATGTCTTTATTTCAGCCATGTCAACTAATATTCATGACTTTCACTGCTGTATGAAGAGACATCAGGATTTTAATGAACTGTCATCTTTTTATCCCTGAAAAGCAATTGGCACAACTATTTAAAGTTTAGAGCAATCCTCTGTCTTACTTAATACAAGAAAGATTTTCTGAGCTTAACTCATGGTGATCTATAGGATTATTTTAAATCAATGACCAATCTCTCCATCTAGATCTTCACCGTGTGTTTTGGGTGTATGGGACGAGCAGACAACAGTGGCCTATCTTTGACCCAGGCTGGTTTCTCAGCCCAGTGGGTCATGCCTTCAGTGGAGGTGGGGAGGGATAGACGGAGCACTGTGCTGGCATCACAAGGCCTGGGCTTCGTCCTGGCCCTGCTCAGTCCCTCTGGGGCAGGGCCTCAGTCATCACTCCCTCTCTGAGCCTCGGCTTCCCTTCTGGAGAGCCTGTCCCACCTCACAGACATCTGTGTGGGTCATGGCAGGCTTTAGGGAGCAGAAAGCCCTCAGTGGAACCAGGAGGGCCCTTCTACCCCAGGGACCCTACAGCACCGGGAAGATCTGCATTCCCAAAGCCAGGATGTCTTTCGACTTGTAGTAACGCCCGCAGCACCTGCTGCAGGAAAAGGTTTGCTTCCACGGCTTCTGGGACCTGTGTCCCACCATGCCAGACAGGGGCTCGCTGAATAGAAAAGGCAGTATGACCATGACTCTTGACTGTCTATGGATCAAAAGTCAATAAGAAACCCCTGTGACTTAAAGACAAGTTTAAGCAAACTGGGATTTTTAATTACTGGGAATGTAAAAATAAATAAGTAAAAATAAAAATAACAACTGTTAGGGAGCCAGGCTTTCGCCAGTAACGAGAGTAAACCGGGAAACAGTGCTGGACCGGGGCTCGGGAAGCCGGAGCTCTTCCCTGCTCCCCCTATTTGGCCTGTACGCTCCTTGAGGACCGGGTCATGGTCTGCTCATAGCTGTGTATCTCTCTCCTTCTCTGTGGTTTCACTTTCCACAGTTTCAGTTACCTGTGTTTAACAGTGACCTGAGAATATTAAATGGAAAATTTCAGAAATAAACAATTTGTAAGCTTTAAATTTTGAGCTGTTCTGAGTAGATCTTGTGCAATCTTGTGTTGTACCGCTCCATCCTGCCTGGACCGTGAGTCATCCGCTTGTCCAGTGGCTGTATATGCGATCTGCCTATTAGTGTAGGAAAAAGTATCATGTATACGAGGTTAGGTACTATCCGTGGTTTCAGGTGTTCACTGGGGGTCTTGGAACGTATCCCAGTGGATAAGGGGGGTCTACTGGTTGGCATATTGGCATGATGATACATTCCTCACATATCGTTGTAGTTATAAAAGCACCATGGACAATGTGTATCTATTTCTTTAGGGACACGTCTGGGAGATACTAACATCATTATATTAACGGCATTATCTTTGCATGATATGATTACAAGTTAATTTTTTTTCACTTCCATTCTATAACTTTCTACATACAACATATACTAATTATATAATAAAAAGTTTAAAATGTACAGATAAATATGCAACTATACTTTCAATACCTCCTCTTCAGTTTTTCATTTCTATTAGATAATCACATTAACTGCAAAATAGAGGTCCAGGGGTTTGAGAAAAAATACAGTTTATTTGTATAAAAATAAAGATGTTTGCAAAAACTGGCATTCAGAAGCAACAATGGAGGCTGTTTTTGTCCCCAGTGATGCACAGAGCACAGTTCAATGAGACACACTAACACGGAGCAGGAACTAGGAAGCCTTCATGCTCTCTACCTGTTAATTCCAATCAAATTGAAAACAACTCAGGTACTCAAAAATAAAGGCGTGGCTCACCAAATGACAGGGTACTACCCCTTGGACCATTAGAGTGCTTTAAAAGTATTTTACAGTTTTAAAACGTCAAGTTTGCACATCATAGCATTTAAAAGAAATATTTGCATAAAAGAATGCTAAGTTGCCAGTGTATGCTTATTTATAATTCTTTGAAAACTCATGTTTATTAAGAGGAGATCAAACTTCAAACAATGTAAAACAGAATTAGGTATTTTGTAGTATTGCTTAGTTTCAAAATTTTTTATAGAAATCAAGTGGAATATAGTGAATGCCTACACAGCAGTAATTAAAATTAAATCAAATTTTTAAAAATGTAATTAAATCAGAAGTAAAATTTCTGGAATTCCAGAAAATTGTAAGCAAAATGTATAGAGCAACCAGTGCTCATATCCTGCACTGCTGCTGAGAATGTAAAAATATTGATTCAACTGTTCTAAAGTATGACTTGGAAACATATATGCCAAATTTTGAAGGTGTCATTCTCTTCATTCCACCAATTCTATCTTAAAAATCTCATTCAAGAGCCAGAAACATTTATCTCACTATTCTTGGTGATAGGAAAAAAAAACACCAAAGTGTCCGTAGTAGGAAATGAGTTGAATGAATACATCAGCAAATGCAGTAACTAGCCAGCCATCGAAAACATCTCGTGGAAGAGTATTTAGTATTAGGAAAACAAAGCTTGATCAGAACATACAAACAGAACATGCCACATAATTACATTTTTTTCAAAGACGGAGGAATGTAAACCAAAACACAAAGGTAGTTTCTAGGTGGTGGAACTAGGCGTAGTTTCAATTCTTTCATATTTCTTCTAACTTCCAAATTTTCTATATAAAAACATACGTGACTTTCCAGTTAATAATTGTTCAAATTAGGCAGCAGGTAAAAATGTGAGGCGGACTCTTCATTTCTGGTTCAGATGAAGATAAAAATTTCACACGCCGTGTGCATGTCCTTTTGACTCTACCTTTGAACAAACCCACTTCTCTTCTCCACCCACCCCTCCGTGATATGCAAGAAAACCTCTCAGTGCAATCTGGGTTCCTGGCACCAAGTGCACGTGTGCACAGGCATGTGCACATACACATGCATGTACACACACATACACACACATGTACACACACACATGTACACACACGCACACACACATACACACTAGCCGGATGCACCTGGCAGGAGGAGTGGTGCCCAGGGACCAGGGGCCCTCTGGCAGTCCCAGCCCACCTCACTCTCCGCGGGCCCTTAGGCAAAGCACCCCCTTTCACTAGGTCCCAGTTTCATCCAATAAATGAGTGAATTGAGCTAGACTGTCTCTAAAGGCTCTCTGCACTGATGGTATTTTATTCCAGGGGAAATGCTCCTGAACAGGAAGAAAATTTTTAAGGGAAAGGGAAATAAATCTCCTTGTGGCACTGTCCCCAGACTCTGGCCCCCTTTTCTCCTTTGGATATTAAATGAAGGAGCTCTTGTGGGGCTCCTGTCAGGTGCGGCAGGGGCTGTTTGGGAAAGCTAGCTCTCAGGTGTGGGAAGAATGAAATGGGTTTATGAGCTTGGGCTAAAACCCCAGGAAGATTTGAACATACCACCCCCAGGCTGGGCATCCAGATTTCCCTGCCAGCAAGGCCAGGTTGGCAGACTCAGAACCCTTTGGCTTGGCATCCCACAAAGGAGGCATGGGGGCTCTGGGTACCAGGTGGAACCCTGCAAGGTGAGGAGGGATGACTTGCTGGAGCCAGAGCCCTGGGTCCCAGCTGACTCCACTGCTTCCAGGCTGGGACTCCTTTGCTCTGGGCCTCTTCTCAGATTGGCTAGTATCCACCTGGAATCAGAGGTACCACCTTTTCAGAGCCTCAGTTCCTTCATCTGTGAATGAAAGGTTAGACTAGATCCATTCAGAGGTCTTCTCCAAGTCTGGCTCTGAATAAAAGCCCCAAATTTGAATACTACAAGCCCTTCTCATGGTTTGGCTTATGTAGAACACATACATAATGTCTCTGCTGGCCATTGATGGAGCCTTGACTATCATGAGAATTTTCTCCTCTTATGTGAATAATTGAACGTGTCAAGTTGCACAAAGCTTCTAGATCTTTACCTGCCTCCCTTCCATGTCCTAGAAGAGCAATAGACATTGAACCTAATTTTTGTAGCAACTGGTTTTTGTTTCTTACCATTTTTTCCTATATATTTTAAATTCTTTTACCTTCCTTCCTTTCTTTTTCCTCTTTCCTTCCTTTCTTTTTCTTTCTTTCTTTTTTCCTTTCTCTCTTTCCTCCTTCTTCTTTTTCTCCTTCACCTTCTCCTTTTTAAAAAAATGTTGGTGTGTCACACATAAGATAGAGGCCATAAATTTCCTTGAATCTCTCCTGGAAAGATGAAAAGGGAACACTCAGTTTCATACTGAACAACAGACTAGTGCTCAAGATACTGTGGTATGAAGTCCAAACTGGAATTTCCATTCTAGTTTGATATCTAGGAATTGGCAATCACATTAAAAATTAAGTGTGAGTCCTAGTCCATGTTCACTATGTACAAAGGACACTTTTGAGGTGACGTGTAAGAAGTGAAGTGTTAAACAGGAATTGTGTGCCTGGCACCTGTGTGGGAATTCTGCCCTCCAGCCAGGCTCAGCCTCTACTGCCGGAGACTCACAGTGCACAGAGGGCTCCACCCAGGGTGGGGTGTCTTCCTGGGCCGGGGAGAAAAGCAGGCTCACCTGGTGGTGTGCTGCACCGTCAGTGTTTGCTGCTCCAAGTGCAGCTGATAGCTTTCAGGCGATGCACACTTTACGTGGAAGCAGGTCTCTTGTCTACTAACAAGACCTTGACTGGGGACTGTTTATAAAGTCACCTTCCAGTCTGGGAGAGATAGCATTCAAGGTACAGTAGGACCCTAGGCCCTGAAGCTTCCATTGTCATCAACCCTCCATCAACTTTGTAGAAAAGTCATTTTCTCCTCTGATGAGATAGAGCGATCACTTATCCTTTCATTCATTCTAGTACCAGAGTTGGATAATGGATGAGACTTGCTCTTTGAATAGCTCACATGAGGAGGGTCAGAGTGCTGGCTCTGGACCAGGCTGCCTGGTTTTGAATTGTGGGTCTTCCCCTTCCTAGTTATGAAAGCATAGGCAAATCACTTAGTTTTTCTGGTCCCCGGTTGCCTCATCTATAAAATGGAAATAATAATAACAACTTTTACCTCATTCAGTTGGTGTAAGAATTAAATGTGTGTTCAAAATAGTGCCTGGTACAAAGTAAGCCCACAGTACATGTCAGCTATCCCCGTTAATGAGAAAGGACTTGTCAGTCATCAAAGTGCAGCATGGCGGGTTGTGTGCTTTCACAGACGTGCACAGCCTAGAAAAGACTGACCCTGGGAGCTTCACAGAAGACTCCTGATAAGTTAGGGTTCCATCAGAGAAGCAGAACCACTGCATGCAGTGTGGAAGCAGGTGTTCATTATCAGGACTCAGTCCTCACAGTTGTAGGAACTGCCTAATCTGTTGATGTGAGGCTGTTGCTTCAGAGTTTGATGCTGGACTAGGAGTCAGCAGAGCAGGCAGCTGCGTAGGAGAAATGGGCAGGAAGCTGGGCAAGCTGTGATGGACTGCAACCTGCAAGGACCAGCTGGAGTCTGTTTCTGCTTCTAACTGCCTATAGATGATGATCTTAGTGACCTGCAAGAGAAGCTGGCCTTCCCCATGGAGCTCTACTTGCTGGTCTGAGATTTGGAGGAGCTGTAAGAGGCAATCTGGTGGAGGAGGAGATGTGGACCCAGCCGCTAATCCACCCCAACAGGTGAACCAGCAGATCAGGGACAATGTATGTAAGCTACCTTGACACAGGGTGCCCTGAACCAACCTTCTAAATATTAAAACATAGTGGCTTCACTATCAGGTTCCAAATACTGTGAAAAACACCAGTGCTACTCTGTAGGGAAGGGGCATCTGGGAACATAGTTCCAGCTTACCTAAGATGACCCAGAACAAATCCACCCCAGTTCCACAGAGGAAGTGATGGAATTGGGTCTGAAAGAGTAAGTGTTGGCCAGAAGAAGAAAGGGGAAGGATATTCCAGACCAAAAGAATATAATGTGCACAACATGAAAAAGTTGGGTGTGTTCAGGATGTTCATAATGGTCGCAGCATAAGGTGTTTTTGTTACTAGGCCATAGAATCAGTCCAATGTAACCACGAGCCACTGCAATTAAAGGAAGTGCAGATCTATCTATCCATTTGGTTATAATTTTTCCTTAAACAAAGACTGACTTCTTTTCCTTCTAGGGTAATGTCTCCCTGCTACCAAGGCAATTAGACAACAGCAGTGAAAGGAGCATTGAGCCTGGAGCCAGAAGACCTGGGTTTTAGTTCCAGCCTTGCCCCACACTCTGTGGGTGACCTTGGACAACCCTCCCACTCTCTGAACCTCCATAACATCATCTCGGAAAGGAAGGATTTGAAATGAAGTGATAGCCAGCTCTCTAGAGTCATTTCAAACTTTGACATTCTCTGATTTTCTGGCAAATTACTGGCACAGCAATTTTCATGCCGGTGGAAGCCAAAACAGAAAACGCAGGGCCCTTGGCCGTATCACTTGACTTTTATCTCCAGCTCCTGGAAGCAGGCACAGGAATATATAGCCTCCCATGGTCGTTCCTGGGGTCTAGGCCTGACTTGGGTTAGGTGTCCAAGGCCACATCAAGGCTAACTTGCTCTTGTTTTGGTAGTACCAGACTTGCTCCATGCCAGAAGTATCCAAGGGCGTCAATCAATGCAGAATGAAGAACTTGAGGGATCTGGTCCCGGTTACTCCATACGTTTGGGGACTGATGTATAGGCCACTTTGAGGAGACACTGTATAGACTCCCCTTGTAGGGGAGACTCTGAATCTGAGACAGCTTCTTCAAGTCCACACCAATCTTGCCCTCTATCTCTAGGAGGACTACAGGGCTGAAACCAGGGAGGGAGTCAGGACAAAAGCCTGGTGCACCGTGCATGTTTGAAGTAACGTGAATTCTAAACAAAGAAACAACCACCTGGTTGTTTGATGGGAGTATTTCTAGACATGGGTGTCCCCTCTCTCTAGAATTCCTGGGGAAAGTCAGACTAATGCCTCACGTTCTTTACCTGTTTTCAGAGATGTTCAGATGTAGGAACCCAGGGAAACCATGGTGTTGTTCTTTGTGGGATCCAATAAAATGTTGATAAATTTAATTTCCCTCCCTTATGGAAGATCAATTTTGCCAGCAAACAATATGTCTGTGTTTTGTGCATGCAGCTTTTTGATTGTGGAAAACGCAGGCTTTGGAGTCAGGAGAACTGGCTTCAAATCTAGGTTTCACTGCTGAACAGTTGTGTGCTCAGTAGGGAGATTAGTTCATCTCTGAGCCTTGATGCTTTCTTCTATGAAAGGGCCTGACAACACCGATTGTTTAAGGATCTTAAATAAGATGGTGTGTATAAACTGTGGTAAGCATTCAGCAAATATTATTTATTTTCTTACCTATATCTCAAAAGTAAAGATGATAAAAACTATTATGTTCCTGAGTTTTCCTATTGCTATCTGTCTATTACTCATTTATTTGTTGTGTTCTGTGCTTGCCCTTGCAAGCAGGCAAGTGATAACAGATATAAAGAGTTTGAGGAAAAAAGCCATGGAAAAAAATTAAGCTGAATTTATGACCTTTTGCATACAAATTGCTAGAAGACTATCACTATTACTCTGTTTTGGATACAAAACCCATTTATCCCTGACAGTTTGCCCCCTGAGGCATGTCATAGCAGCAGCATATGGCTGGCTTCATACAATCACGCTTTGGGGATGAAATAGCTCTGAGCCTCGTCTTCTAGATTCACAGGCCATCAGAGCTGAAAGGTCCCTCCATGAATGGGGAAACTGAGACTCAGAGAGGGAAGTGAGCTGCCCCAGATCTCTCAACTGGTTAGAGATAGTATGAAGCCTGGAATTATTGTCTTCTGAATTTTCCTCCAGTAACAGCATGTTGCCTCAGAGCTTTCGCTGAGTCATCACATAATCTTGGGAAATTCCCCTGTTTTCTGTATACTGACCTTTCCATGGAGCAAAAGATGGCAAGGACAACTCACGATCCATACCTCATGGAGGTGCCCGTGGCTTAGTTAGACCCAGGCTGTAAGAAGCATTCAGCTCCCTGGCATTGGGCACAATCTGTTGATTATTCATAAAAGACATCTGAGTATTACAAAGGGGCTGCTTTGTAATTTTCAGATGGAGGGACCCTCGTCACACATGGGTGGGAGCATCAATGGCACAGTCCATTCATGTGCTGGGTAACCCACTTGCCTTCTCTCAGTTCCATGACACCCAACTGTAAACAGAAGACTGTGGTCCAGAGTATCTCCAAGCTTCCTTCTAGCCCTAACAGTCTGCCGTTCTATCGGTTTCTTCAGTTTAGGACCCAGTCATCGGCTGACCAACTTCACTCCCCTGTGATAGGGACCCTGACCAACCTGGAATCCCTAGCAGGAAAACCACAAACGTGAGTGAGGATGAAACTGAAAGTGGGAAAGGAACACTGTATAGATTTGTAAAGCATTGCTTGTCTGGTCTACAGTCATAACCTTGTAAGGATACACTAAGTTCCCTTGACTTCAAGGAAGATTTTCAATCACTGTTTTGGAAGTATTCCAGGTTTCTTCTCCTTCTTCTTTCTCAGGGTAAAACATCTTTCCATGGACTCAGTCTGTGGACATGGAATGACAAGCAGCGATAAAAAGCCAGGGTAAGTGGGTCCAGGCCAGGATTTAGGGTCAGGATTTTGTCTTTATTTAATTTCACTTTCTCCCAGTATGAAAGACCGCATGGTGGGCAGCTATGAGCCCCTGGGAGTTGTGGAGTTCCGCAACTGGCTGACCGTGCTAGCCTGGGTCTTGCTTGTTCCACTCTGAGCCTTAGTTTTCTCTTCTGTATGAGAAAGGGGTTGTGTTATTTGCTCTTTAACCTTCACTTCATATTCCACTATTTGGCTTACCTGGGTTTTCAAAGCAGATTCCCCAAAGCAAGCATCCCTAACTGAGATTTGCCTCATAGCGCAGAGACCCCCATCTCTTCTCCTTCAAGGGCTCCAGCATAGGGATTGTGTTTAATCCACTTGCAACTGAAATCTGTTTCCTTGCAGTGAGTTCTTATGTTCCAATAATTTCTTAAAAGCTTGCGATGACTAAAGCCAAAGGCATTCCGCAAGGAGTTCTGATCAAAGATGCATTCGTGGTAAGGGGTACAGGTAGCCGAGGAGCTGGCGGAGGGGACTGAGCTTTCCCTTGGAAAGGGAAAAAGCACAAGGAGTCACAGCTCTGGTCCCCGAAACTGCTGAGTGGGCAATGCCTCAATGACATCATTTTTCTGTAGCCTCAGTGTAATATTTTCCCCACAAGGAATCCTTCATCTGAGAAGACAAGCACAAGTTGACACATTCATAAAGACTTCTTTTAAAAAGTGAGCCTAACGAGTTCACTCTCATTTTAAAGGCTTGAGGATTAATCTGTGGCTGAAAGAGTTAAAATTTCACTGGATTGTGCTCCACAGCAGGCAAGCCCCAGCTGAACATCTGAAGAGTGAACGTGCAAACAGAGACGGGCAAAGTTCTTCAGGTTCAAAGACTTGTTTTGGAAAAGAACCCGAAAAGTTCAGAGGCCTTTGCTGAAGCTTGTCTGTTTTATTCAAGCTGGAGATAGGAGAGCACAGAGGAACTGAGGAGCCAACTGAACCTAAGATGTGTTCTAGCTTTGCCATCATTTGCTTTTAAGCTTATGTGTGTTTTCAGGGGAAATCTAATTCACATATTTTTAGTCCTCTGCACTTGAATGCATGGAGGTGTTGGTTGGTGAGACAGCGGCCCAGATAGCCTGGTGGCTGCTGGGCAGTAGGGAAACCCTCTACACAGAAATACATAGAACAGAGCAGGGTCATTTTCCCAAGTGCAGGCAGAGAATGAGGCAGAAAAATATTGGATACAGGCAGGGCACACTAAGTGGCAGAACAGGACACAACCTGTGACCCTGTGTAAAGGTTGGAGGATAGTACAGAAAACCCTAAATATGGAAATAGAAAATTGTGGCTTGAACCTCCTCAATGATTATAGCCTCAGTTTCCTCACCTGTAAAATGGATATTTTCATCTACAATTCCTTCTCCATGTGGTTGTGAAGATTAGATGAAACAACATTTATAAAAGTTCATGGCTCTATGCTTGGCAAATAATAAGCACTGAATAAACACCTATTATTTTTTAATCTTTAATTTAAGTTCAATGCCAATCCTGATTCCTTTATGTGTTCCCCAAACTGGTTTACCCTGTCTCCCACCCACAAACCCTAATTGTCACCCTGAGAGCAGCAAGAAGTACACTCTGCCTGGAAAACAATATAAATTGGCTCTCAGATTTTTTTCACACCAAACAGCATGATTTCAAAACACTGGAAGAAAACTAGAGCCAAAACAACTTCCCTCTGCACAGCCCCCCTGCCCCCCACACCACAAATACACACACGTGAACTTTTAAACCTGGGACATCAGATGAGAGGGAGAGAGAGAGAGAGAAAGGCCAGCCTTCCATTGCTTCACATTGTATGTATATATCAAGTTCACTCCGCAAACACAAGGTGCACGGTCAGAAGTGCCTGAGGCAAAGTTTGTACTTTGCTTGCATTCTAACTTTTGTTTACCAAGGCAATAAACCAGTCCTCTGCTGCTCCAGGCGTAAAGCTATTATGAAAAGGCATATTTGTGTTTCACCCCACCTCAGCTGTTACGGTATGTGGGGCGTCCTGCACTGTACAAGCGGCCAGGGCTTATTTACAGAGAGAGGCACCCAAGCACAAGGGAGTGTCGTCAAGCTGGGAAAGGCTGAGCCCTGGCAGAGGCCGGGCCGTCTAACTTTCCTCTTCCTCTTCCACCTGCCCCTCAGACTCCAGCACTTGCCTTCCAGGCCTTGGCAAATAACCCCGTCTGCCGGCGACCCTCCAGACGCCTCGCCATCTCCGTTCAGACAACTTACATCCTCTTGGGCTTTAGGGCCTAAGCTTTCCAACCAACCCATTACGGACACACTTTGTACAGCCAAAATAGAGTGGAGAAACTTTGGCTCCTATCTGGTGCCTGAAGACCTCCCCAGCGTTTACTCCTCCTCCTTCTTGTGGACTGTCTACACTCTGATGGGTTATCTGAGGCCTCGGATGGGTGGGAGGAAACTTTCACCCACATCTCTGACTGAGCTAAATGGCCTGGAACCCACTCTAAATTGTCTACTGTAATCTTGGCACTGCAAGGAGGAAAGAATGTACGGAAAAGGGCAGACTTAGAATGCCAAGGCCATTAGCCAGGGCAGGTGGGACTGCTGCCGCCGGGTGACAGTGATGCTGTGGCCTCCGGGCCGGTCTGACAGACCACCCAGAAACTTGCACCGAGGCACATGGCAGTGGCAGCGGCAGCGGCAGCTGAACCCATCAGCTGCACGACACAGGCGAGTCTCTCAGGCCTGGGCTAAGACTGTGGACCCCCTTTCATCTTCTGGGAGGCAATTCCAGTTTCTTCAGAATTTTGAGTTCCCTCACTTCCCGAGCCCCTAGTGTGCCGAAGGTTTAGCCAGGGGCTAGCACATTTTAGGCACTCCATACATGTTTTTGAACAATGACTTAATTCATCTTCATCAATTTCAGTTTCATCGCTTGAAAAACTAAGATCTTGAGCAAGATAATTAATCTGTGATCATTTAACATCTGTACAGTGGGACTCATACTAGCCATTTCTTTCAGGGTTGTTATAAGGATCAGGTGAGTAGCCCTTTGTAAACCCTAAAGAGCTGCACAAACATTGGTAGTTACAGCAACTCAGAACTCCTCCTTAGACTCACACTTCCAGACCATGCCTTGTCAGCCACCGTCTCCCTCAGGCTGCCTAGAAACTCAGAGCAACACATGCCTATCAAATGTCTACACAGGCTGAGGTTCAGTGGAAGCCATCGAGAGTGGAGATGAATCTACAGGGAGCTTGGTAGTTTTACAGTGAGGATAAGAAAAAGACCTTCCATTGCTGAACACATAACTGTTGAGTGTTTAATATTCAATCATTCAATGACTTTTGAGAGCCAACTATGGACAAGGCTTTGGGAATTCTTGGCACTGGAAATTGTTTTAGTTACAATAGGCTAATGTAATGACCCAACATGAAACACATCTATTTCTTGTTCACATACCAGTCCTGAACGGGTATGTGGATTGCCGTGGTAACCCTTCTTCATTTAGTCATTCAATAGCCCAGGATCCTTTCATCTTGTGCCTCTACCATCCCGTAGGGCCTTGTCATCATCTAGCAGGAAGGGAAGAACACGCAGGAGAGTGCATGAGAGGTTTTCATAGGTCAGGCCTGGGAAGCTGCACCGTACGTTCCCCGTCCTGTTCTCCTAGCTAGAAGTCTGTCACATTCAACTGCAAAAGAACATGAATGAGCCTTACTCTGTCTCCGGGAAGAAGAAACAGATTTTGGTGACCATCTAGCCAACTCCAACTCTCATGCAAGGACACGGCAAGCAGCAAGACAGATCCCTACCCTCAAGGGGCTGACCGTTCTGGGCAGGTTATGATAAAGCAGTTTCTTGCCTTTTCCAAATTTCAGACTGCTCACATCCCTCAGTCTGTGGCCACTCCCTACATGTTCAAAGCCAGCCACGGCGGGTCAAGCCTTCCTCGCGGTGCTTCCACACTGTCTGACTTTTGTGCCTCCCTCTTCCTTGTTTGAGGAACTTTGTGACTACGTTGTGGCCACATAATTAGTCCAGGATCATATCCTAATTTTTTTTAATATTTTAATTTTTCTCTTTTACTGGAGGTACTGAGGATTGAACCCAGGACCTCCTGCATGCTAAGCACACACTCTACTACTGAGCTACACCCTTCCCTCAATATCCCTATTTTTTAAGGAAGGCTGATTAGCAAGTTTAATTCCAGCAGCAAACTTAATTGGCCCTCAGGATTTAATATAACATATTCACAGGTTCTGGGGATTAGGACGAGGATGTCTTCAGGAGCCGTTATTCTACCTGCTGCAGAGACCCACTAAGTCAGAATGGAGGCTGGCTGAAGGGGACAGTTGCTTGATGCCTTGTACTGCACACAGGGAGAACTCGATGCCCATGAGCTGAAAGGAACACAGAGGCTCCAGTCTTCTGGAGACAGCATCTGGTCCTGTGGTTCAGAGGGTCTCTCCAGAGAAGCTTGAAGCGTGTTTTGCTGTCGGGAGCCCTTCTGAGGCCGCTGTCACCTGGCATGCCAGGGATGCGATGCTGGGACGCAGCTCCTGTCCATCTATCACCCAGGATGGCATGGAGGTTTCTTGTTTTGCCAGAGAAAGGTTCATTTCAGAGAGGAGAGTGGTTGACGGTAAACTGTTGGCTGCAGCATGTGAGGCCCATCAGTTCCAATTCAGGGACAACTGGAGTTGACATGGGCACTCTATTCAAATGTAACCAAACATCTCCTGTTGCCAGAGGAGGTGTTGTTCAGTGAGGGGCTGGCGGGTGATGTTGTGAATCCAAGGTGCCTCTGTAGTTCTCTCAGATGGATTCTGGGAGGCGAGGAGGGAGAGCAGAGAGGGAAATTCACTCCTCTGGTAAGTCAACCTCCAAATCGTAACAGATTCCTGGAAAACTTGTGAAACTGCCTACAGGAGAGAAAATCCACAATAAGGTGGTGGCTGATGCACACTCAGAGTAGAAGGATTTGTCAAAATATAAGCCCATGGGGGCAGCACGTGGCAACAGATCTCAAGGAAAACCCTGGGCCACAACTCCTCTTCTTTGTATGTAGGTGAGTTTGAAGAGGACGGAGTCTGGTAATAAGTGCTGAAGAGGGTGTGGAGAAGAGGGAACCCTCCTATACTACTGGTGGGAATGTAGTTTGGTGCAGCCACTATGGAGAACAGTGTGGAGCTTCCTTAAAAAACTAAAAATAGACTTATCATATGATCCAGCAATCTCACTCCTGGGCATGTAACCCAGAGAAAACTAATTGCAAAAGATAGATTCATTCCAATGTTCATAACAGCGCTACTTACAATAGCCAAGACATGAAAACAACCTAATTGCTCATCGACAGACAAATGGATAAAGAAGATGTGGTATATGTATATATGCAATGGAATACTACCCAACCATAAAAAAGAATGAAATAATGTTACTTGCAGCAATATGGATGGACTGAGAGATTATCATACTAGATGAAGTAAGTCAAATTAAAGAAAAAGTACAAGAAAGACAAATATCATATGATATCACTTATATGTGAAATGTTAAAAAAAAAAGAACGATACAAGGGGGGAGGGTATAGCTCAAAGTTCTAGAGAGCATGCTTAGCATGCACAAGGTCCTGGGTTCAATCTCCAGTACCTCCTCTAAAAAATAAACCTAATTATCTCCATCTACCCATCTCCAAAAAAAACTTTAAAAAATATTTTAAAAAATGATACAAATAAAGTTATTTACAAAACAGAAACAGACTCATAAATATAGAAAATAAATTTATGATTACCAAAGGGGAAAGGGTAGGGTGGAGGGATAAATTAGGAGTTTGGGATTAGCAGATATAAACTACTATATACAAAATAGATAATCAACAAGGTCCTACTGTATAGCACAGGGAACTATATTCAATACCTTATAATAACCTACAATAAAAAAATGTATTTACATATACATATATATGTGTATATAACTGAATCACCATGGTGTACATCAGAAACTAACACAACATTATAAATCAACCATACTTGAATTTTTAAAAAAAGAGAACAGAGTTTGTGTAAGTATAGAATGGCTTTCTGTATTTTGAGCTTGATTTTATGGAAATGACTTTTTAAAACCTGCTTCATTGGAACTAGAATTCCCTACCCACTCTTCCCACACCTCTTAGCCCAGCAATCACTGGAGGGCAGAACAAGATGAGGACGTCCTTGCCAGGTCAGGTCTTGGAAGAAGGAGGAGCCTGCCTTCAGGCACATGGGCCTGGGGTTAATGTCTTAGTCACGGCAATCCAGATGCACAGACTCTGACTTCAAGTTTGGAGCTTTTTGAACTACTGTGGTGCACTGGGAGCACCTCAGGGAAATCTCCAGGACAGAGACCTGTTTGGGGTGTGTATCCCGGCTGAGTACCTCTAACGGACTATCTTTGTCAGTTAGGAACGCTCTTTAGGAAGAGTTGCAGAATCTAATTCTGATTACATAACTGGCATCCAGGTGGTATAATTGTATCTTTTAATCAGCACAGACATATTACAATAGGGACATGTTTTGATCTTATAGATAATTTTCAGTTCCTGAGAACCTTAAAGGATTAAGGGCTATTAATTCATTTAAAAAAGTACAGAGATAAGCATTGGACTGCCCTCTTTTGTCTTTTAAATATTGTACCTTATGCATGTGTTATTTATTCCAAAAATAAATTTAAAACATTTTGTGATATGCAGAATCAGCATGGTCTCAACTTCATAAAATCAGACAGGTAGAATAAGGGAACCGCAATGAAATTTAATAGAACCCAACTTGCTATGATGAGATTGTTTCTTTTGTCTGTACTTTTGCACATTTTCTATATCTTCCTCAACGAACAATAGCAATAAATAAAGTTGTTTCCAACAATTCTGAAAGTTACATGTTTTAAACAATCAGAGGAAGCAGCATTTCCATACACCACCGCTACATTAATCTATAGGTCAGGCTCAGGCTGATAAGATAGTCCCCGCCCATATGCCTTTTCCATTTTCCAGTTTCTTCTCAGTTTGCCAGTGAGTGGGCTGTGTTTCTAGGTCTGATTCGTGGATCTCTTGTTGTCCAGCCAGTCATAGTGAAACGTCGTGCGTACATCACCCTTCGTGACGGCTGGGTTTCGGTTCAGTTAACCTCCCTGTTATCACTGTCATCTCCGCCGTCATCCAGCACCCTCACCCACTGTCAGCAAGCTCCTCTCAGTTCAGAGCCTTATGCGTTTTTATGTGCTTGCAACCTTTGGCCATGTGCTGTGGGGGATGTGGAGGTGATTCCGTTCCACCCGCCCGCTAAGATGCTCCATTTCAGAAGGGAGAGAGTGTACAGGGAGTTGGCTTTGATTGGAACCAGAAAGTGGGGAGAACTTTAAAAGGTACCATGCGGTACTATGACTGGCAGATGGGAGAAGCAGGGAATAAATGCTGCAGGGTGGAAACCTTCCTTCCTTTGATCCTCCTGATTTCTTCACCTGTGCCTCTCTCTCTGATCTTTGTCACAGCCTGCCGTGTCCTTTTTCTTGCCTACCGTGGCCCACATGAATGCCATGGTGTAATAGAGATGCCAACAAAACGCTTTGGAGCCTGCAGGATGCTGAGATTAACTCTGGAGGCAGAATTTGTAGAGGAGCTGGCATTTGAACAGGCTCGAGGGACAGATGTCAGTTAGATAGCAGAGGTAGAGGAAAGAGTGACTTAAGAGGCAGAGGAGGGTGAAGGGGTGTGAGGGTGCTGTGTGGGGATGTACTTTTCTGAACTTTAGATTCCACATCAGCAGCAAGACGATCACACCATGACCTCGGGTGTTGCTGTGAGCATCAAGTAACACACGGAACAGTACAGCTAACACTTACCAAGTAGCTCCTGGGGGCTCAGGGTCACGCAGCTAACAAGGAGGAGAGCCAAGTCACACACTCAGGGCTCAGAAGTGCACCCCCTTAGACACCTTTCTCTACTACCCAGAGGATGACTTGGAGGTCCATGCATAAGAGCAGTTACGAGTGTGAGTTGCATAATCCTTTCTAACTTGAACCTGTCCCTTGGACCTGAGAGGTTTCCGATTTGAAATTCTAGGTTATTTCTGAATTAACTGAGCTTTTCTGGACCATCACCGGCCCATTGACCTGGGGCCTAGTCTGCTGGTTGGGATGTTACCCTGGATGTGAAATTCCCTGCTGCTGGAGACTACAGTTCAAAGCCTGGGCTTGGCCTGAGGCATGAGGAGGACCATCTAGTCTAGGCCCGGCTGTGATGAAAGAGCCCTTTGATTCCCACTCTGAGGAACCAACCGGCATTAGAAGCCTCTCTTAGTTCTGAAGATCTCAGATGTCAGTAAGTCACGGAAGCACCTTCCAGGGCGTTAGTCTTGCTGAAGAGTCAGCACAGGGCCCAGTTTACTTCTAGGTATGTGAACAGCGAACAGAACATTCTTGCCTTTGCCTAATACCATGACATCTTCTTTGAGGAAGCCTCTAATTTTTACTGGAAAAATGCTATCTAACGAATGGCCCAGTGGGAATGGAGTCTAGGAGCTGGGACTGTGGCAGTATTCCCTGGGCACATTCTCCATTGTTTGCTCTCGTTATTGCTGCGGTGGGACCTACATTGTCACTGCTATTGCTCTTCACAGAAAAATTATCCAAGAATTAAGTTCCTTTTCTGTGCTTTCTTAGAAAAAAAATCTTTGGAGTAATAACACATATTTGACTTTTTGGCTCACAGTGTCTTTCACATCCATCTGTTTTGTTGGGTCCTCCTAGCAATGTTTTGGTGGTGTGTGTGGAGCTGCAAGAATGGGAGAAAGATGCGTGGAGGACGGGAACGACCTCCTTTGGATTCATGGGACTCAGGTTTAGCGAGGTCAGCAGGATGGGGAAGGTCAAAAAGCCAGATAATGCAGGGACTCCAATGCCAGCTTCCCACCTCCAGACCCCATGCACTTCTAACTTTTGGGATGCCCCATCCCCAGGTCCTTAGGAGTCGAGGGAGACTCCCAAGTCCATCCTCAGCTCCCTTGTTCTAAGGAATCTGTCATATTCAGTGGAGAATGCAACTCGGGGGTTATGGTTCTCAACTGGGGGTGACTTTTGCCCCTAGGGAACAATTGGCAATGTCGGAGACATTTTGTGTTGTCACAGCTGGGGAGAGGGAAGCAGACGCTACTGGCATCTAGTAGGTAGCGATCAGAGATGTTGCAAATCATCCCACAACATATAGAACAGCCCTCTCTAACTAAGAACTATCTGGCCCCCATTGTTAACTGTGCCAAGGTTGGGAAGCCCTGGGTTAGAATAAAAGGAAAGCCCTCCGGTTCCCAGATTCCCGTGCACATAGACAGCTTTCCATGAATGTCTCCTTTTTAAAAACATCCATAGCTGCTTTCATGCATTTTTTCCCCTCCTACCATAATGAGGACCTGCCAATATATCAAAACTGAAAGGAGAAGGTGAGGCCCAGAGAAGAGAAGTGACTGCTCAGGGTCCCCAGCTCATCTGTGGTGGAGAAGGAACAGACCTGTCCTCCTGCCCCAAGTCGAATGCACTTTCTATGTCATCATGCTAAATTCCCCACTCACCATCTCTGCTTTGAGCCGTTTTCTGACTCCCTGATTCAACAAATGTTGTGATCTGAATATGCACACTGACAGGCCAGCTTCCAGCTTGTTCTAACACAGAGCAAGTTGACATGAAACAACCTAATACAACGTGAGTGGCAGCTCGCCGATGCTACCTCAGTTCCCTTTGCGGCTTCAGACCCAGGCCCCTGGCACGGCTGCTGGGCCGGGGAGCGCTGTTCCTCTGTCCTTAGGAGACAGAAGGTCAAAGCTCTCTACCCGAAGTGAAACTGACACCGTCTAGGCCCTCAGGCTTCCCTGCAGGAGGCGCATTACTGAAAATACCTAAGTTTCTTGGAACTGAAAGGTTTTTTTTTTCTTATTTGATTTTTCATAGCTTGTTCTGTTGGTTTAATGTTTATTTTTTTACTCAGCCAGTTAGTGAAACTGGGTTGGTCAGTGAAACTTTCGAGGGACTGGAGGTTTCACTTTCAGGGGCTGAAAGTTTGGGTTTGGGCTTTTAAAGCCTTGACAAAGGCAGTCAGGGTGTTCAGCCTTCCGGGCTGAGAGTGAGTTTAAAATTATATGAACATAAGGAATGCTGAGATAGTATTTATGGAGTAGATTAATTCATCAAAATATTTACTCAACATGTGCTCTGTATTAGACTCTGCCGTGAGCAGTAGAGACACAGCCCAGAGCCAGACTAAAACCTTTCCTTTCCTCAATTGCTTACAGTCTGGCTGGGGAAGTGAATCAGTAAGTGTTCTCTCCAAAAACACCTTTTATCCATTGTATCAGGGACTTAGACTAAATTTTTCCCTCTTATAAGAATACTCTTAGCTTTTTTTCTTTGTCAAATTCCTGTTCAGTCTTCAAGGGCAAGATCAGATGCCAGCTCATTCAGAAAAGCTTTAGAAATCTCCCTAGCTGTCAGGAAATGCTTGTTGAGTGTATCTTCAGCCTCTTCTCCAAATGGCTACAAAACCATTCCACGTTTCTGGTGGCCCCCTGTAGGGAAGCAGCGTAGCCTAGTCAGGAGGAACCTGTATTCAAACCTAAACTGCATGGGGTAACTGCCGGTACCTTGAGCAGTTACTTGGCCTCTTCCTGAGCCCAGTTTCCTGGTCTGCTGTGAGGATAAAACGTCACAGAGCCTGTGCAGCACCTGGCATGTGGCAGCTACTCAGGACAGAGGCAGACTAAGCGCCAGGCACTAGGTAGGCTCTGTGCTGTAAAGGATCCAAAAACCCAAGGGACCTGGGCACTTCTCCCTAGGAGCTCATAACAAAGGAAGGAGACAGGCTCATAAAGCCTCTGCAGAGGACAGACACAGATGTGTTAGAGAAGTCACTATAAGAAGTGTTTGGGAGCAGGTGAAAATTAATTCTGAGTGGGTGGATCTGATTCTCTGCAAAAGTTCCTGGAAAGAATAAACGAGGGTTTGGGATTGAAGTGGGATTGAATGTGGGCCGATTAGCAATGTTCATTGGAAAGACAGTTAGACTCAAATTCTTAAGGACTTTAAATGCCCAATCTGAAGGTTTGGACTTCTACCTAAGGGCAAAAAAGAGTCACCCAAAGTTTCTGACATGGAAGTCTGGCTTCAGTTGATTAGATCCCTGTCACTGAGGAGCTCACAGTCTGGTCAAGAAGAGAGGTAAGTGGAGAATGAACTGTAAAAGATATGATGAGTGAGGCATGAAAACCAGTGCTGTGAGGTGCATGGAAGGGGGAATAACTAAGGAGGAAGCTTTTGTGAGAGAAGAGCAAGAAATCTAACACAGAGCAGTGTTAGATCCTCCACCACTGCAGTTCCACACTGGATTGCACTTATCCTTTCATTTTTGTCTGCCTTCCTCTCTGGATGGTGAGCTCCTTAAGGGCTGGGGTGCAGTGGTCCATGCACAACAAACCTTCAAAAATATTGATTAAAATGAAAGATTGGAGATAACTTTGGGCAGAGTGTGCATAGTGGACTGAGAAGGAAGATTATTGAGGCTGGGAGACCACTTACAAAGTTTTCACTAGTTGAAGTGAAAGCTAGTGAGGCAGGAAGAACAGTGAAGCAGACATGGAACGGGTAGCATGGCCCAGAGATAGACGCAGAGAAAGAACAAATATCAGGGACTGGTTGAAGGTGAAGAGGGTGAGGGGCCAAAATTTACCCAAGATGTTGTATCTGGCTGCTTGGAAGGGTCATGATGCCATCAATGTATCAACCCAAAGCAGAAGGGCTCAAATTATACGAACACAGCATAAGTAGGAATTCAACAAATATTTGTGGAAAGGATGGATGGATGGATGGACGGATGGATGGATGAATGGATCGTCAATACTAATCAGGGAATTACAGGCTCATTTATTATTGGGGCTCAAGAGAAGCTTACATATCATCAACCTACTCATTCTATATATGAGTGAAATGAGGTAAGGTGGGGGAACTGACTGCTTTTGATCACACAGCTACTAGGTGATAAATTTAGGGAATGAAATTAAATCTCTGGATGCCTAGGCTAGTGTTCTTTCCAGTATGTTATATAGTTATTTTCTTCAATTCTTAAAAAGAATTTCAGAGGAAATGGTATGCATGAAAATCATATACCACTTGTAATTTGTTTTTTTTTTTAACTAAAAGCTACATTGAAATTTCATTTCCGTTTCACTGATTAAAATAGGAATTCTGAAAGTCATGCATATTGATTGAGGAGTCCTCGGCTTTGGGGCCAAATTCTTCCAGTGGCTGCTATCTTCTGCAATCCCATTTCCCCAGACACTCCTCTTTGGCCTACCCAGATCCACAACTTGCAGCTGAAGAATGGGGGGCATGCCTCCGTGAAGGTGTACAGGAGAGAGGCTAGCATCGTTCTGAGGGTATGTTCATTACTTTGCAAAGATGAAATTGACTTTTAGGTAAATAGCCACTTGGTGATTCAGTCAACCAACATCTATGAAGCATGGCTCTAAAGCAAAGAGACTGGTTTCCTTAAGTCACACTCAAAACCAGTCTCTTCACTTTCCCCCACTTTGCGTGTTCTGAGTGCCTCCCGGGTGCTCCTCAGCACACTAGTTGTCATGGTGGCAGAGAAGATAAGATTAAGATACGATCTCTCCTTGAAAGAGTTTACCTTCTAAATGAGGAGACTCATTAAAAAAAATCATGCAATAATTTATGATGTAATAACTACCTCTTTTCTCTCTGGTAAGTTTCAGGCACTAAACAACTAATAGAGTAAGAGAGTCTCAAACTGAAAAGTTTATCACTTCAGACTTTTTCTTTTGGTATTTGAGGGTGACTGCAGCATCCAAGCCTAGGGGTCATCAGTCTCTGATATCAGAGAACATACCTTCTCACTTGCTTGTCCTTTGGGGACGGTATTATGGGGCACAGTGAATCAACTAATTAAAGGTAATGTTTTGAAGAGGAGGGGCCCAGCCTGGAAGGAGCTACCTGAACCTCTTCACTTTTCTTCTCTCTCCTCTCCAATTCATCTTCCACGCTGAGCCAGCTGTTAAAGCTTCTGACAGGTCCTTTCTGCGGCAGTGTGCTTTAATAACAGCAAGGACCAACATTTATTGAGCATTTACATGATACCAGGCTCTCTCTGCTTAATATTTTGCAGGCGTTATCTCACTGTATATTGACATCAGATCTGAAATCTCGGTGCCAGCATTGCCAATAACTAAGTGTGTGTTATTAGAACTGCAAATTCTCTCCAAGCCATTTCCTCATCTGGCAAATGAGGAGGAAGTTCCAGTGCTGGGGGGTGAGTATGGAAGGAGCAGCCCATTCAACTGTCCGTAGGAGCATAAACCATGCCAACCCTTTCCAAAGGGAATGAGGTTAATTCCTAGTAAGGTTTTAAATGTGCTTTTTGGTGTGTGTTCAACAACCTAACCTCTAGGAATCCATCCTATAGGGCTCATAGCCAGAGCACATCAGGATGTGTGGGCAGGGGTGTTTGCGGCAGCATTATTTATAAAAATAAACAGGTTAAATCATCATAAACGTCTGTCAACAGAAAAATAGTTGAGAACTCGTGGTCTATCTAGTCTATGGACTAGACAGCATATGAGGTATGGAGCTGGAAATTTTTTTACAACATATTTTTAAATTAAAAAACAGATCAATATGTAAGGCATAATTTCTCTTCTATAAATATGTGTGTGAGTGTACACGTATATATATATGTAGAGGGAGATATATTTGCTTTAACTTGGGAAGATAGCTTGACTGATAAATGCTAACAGACTGAAGGAAGAAACTTTAAGTTCGTTACATAATTTTTTAAAAGAACTGCCCAAGGGTAATTTTTTACTTTGGGGGGCTTTTTAGAACTTTTCAAATATGAACTAACACCTGTCTTCTAAGGAAGGAGGGTCTGGGTAAACAGGAGGCACTTTTGTTCTATGATTACTTACCATTACCTAAAGAAGACCAGCAGAGAGAATTTTCCGTGCCTGGGGGCCGTGTGGAGGGCTGGATGAGGACTTGAGATGGGAGGGGAGGCAGGGAAAACCACTGAGATGGCAGGAGGGTGGGGCCGGGGCACCACACCAGGTAAAGCAGCCAGTAAAAACATCCTAGCAGGCCTCTTAGGAGAAGAAGAATAATAGATTTACTTTGAAATGGTCTGAGTGGCTCTCATCCCCTTCCTCTGTGTCCAACCCTGGATACTCTTCAATGAAGTCGGCTTCACACATGCACACTCACATACAAAATTTTAAAATAAATGTCCAGTGACAGAGATGACTTCCATCATCTCTAAGCTCCCTTCTGACTAAACCGTGGGGTGTTTCTGCACCTTTGTATTTGCCTGTTCTCATCTGGACCCGCCTCCATTTCCCCTTTATCTCCAGGTATTCCTGGGTACCTACTAAGACACAGTTCATCCCTGAGGGGAGCCCCTGCCCTGCCACACCTTCCCGCTTCTGCCTGTGCTTTTCTTGGTCTAGGATCCCTCGACTTTCTCTGCCTGGTGGATCGAACTCAGCCTTTATGACTGTGGTCCAGTGTGCCCTTCCTGGAAACCTTGCTCGTTCTCGAAACAGAATCAGTCACCTTCCGTGATCCTGACACACTCAGAGCATACCTTCCTTCTGTTATGTTGGGAAGAAAAGTTGCCCTTGTTCTAGCCCTGAGGGCAGTGGATGTGTTGACTGATCTTTTCAGCCTCTAGCACAGTGCCCCACCCATCGCAGATGCTCAAAACTTGTTGCAAAAATCATGAATATAAAAATTAATGAGTCCAGCTTTGATTTCAAAGTCCTTCCTGGCACTGAAATCTTTCTCCCTATAATGTGCACCCAGTGATCCAAGATTGACGGGAACATTCTGCTCCAGACACCTCCTCCTCCACCCACAAACAGACCCCAGGATCACTCCACCAATTGGATGTTCCAGGCTGTGCTGGCCACCTGGAGGGTCCTCGAAGCCTGTTCAGATTCTCAATGATTGGTTTCCCCAGGCCCAGGGAGCCATCTTACTGGGTCAAGGAGGGACTGGGCCAGGCTGAGAGGTGGTAGCTGGACCAGCGGAGGTGACGCCAACACGGGAAGAGGGTTTTTCTCAGCGTAAAAGGCTGATTCTGCCCTGCAGCTGATGGCCCTTTAATAGCTTAATAATCATGTGAGAGTCCTTGGCCTGGCCTGGCCGGGCACTGAGAACTGGCAGTGCCAGGCCTGGCACAGGAGAGCCCCACCCAGGCTAATTGATCTGTTTCTATCCTCCGACAGGCCCTGGGCAGGAGTCAGCACATTTCCCTCTCTGTACAGATCTTCCCCGTGCCAGGCTCACAAAAGACACTTTCCTGAGCTGAGCAGTAGGCACTGAGCTGTCTGTGACTCGTGTGTCCCCACACTCCTCCACTGCAGCCCTCTTCCTTCTCGTGTTTTTCTCTCACTCCCAACCTAGTTTAGATGTCTTCTCTGGATGTCCGCATCTTTCTCTTTTTAGCATTTTAACCTTCCTTTCTTCCTTCCTTCCTCCTTTCCTTCCTTCCTCCCTTGTTCCCTTCCTTTCCATGTTGATTTGTTCTCAGTCTCTCATTTCTCTCATTCCTGTACCCTCAGTCCAGAATTCTTCCATGTTCTGTCCATGAAGACTTCCTCCCACTCCCCCATCCCCATGCCACCTCATCTTTCATTACCACTTGACAAGCTTCTCCTTTGCTCTCCTGCCTGTACTGCTGGACAGAAGTCAGATGGCTTTTTGTATTATCTCCCCGTCCTCCTCCTCTAAGCTTCTGAGCAAAGAGGCCACCCAGTCTTCCACTCGATCCAGAAGTGCTTCAGGTACCATCCCTGGTGCCTGTCTGTTGCCCGGACCCTGTCCCAATGGCTAGGTTGGCCAACACTGATGCACAGAGAACAGACCCAGGTTCCTGCCCAAAGCCAGTGAAGGTTGGCATGGGGATGCCCTCGTGCTGAGACTAGCAACCCACAGTGTAGAAGTTGGCTTCTTGCTCTTTTACTCCATCCCCTAAGCCTGGAGAGGGTCCCTCTGTGTACTCCGGCCATCCGTGAGTGCTCATGGATGATTTATAGTCATAAAGATATAAGCCAGGAGATCCAGTGCAGCCAAGGCAGATCTGAACTTTCTCTGACCTTTTCCGATTTCTCATAAAGGATGAAATGGGGGCCACGGATAAGTATCACCATTCTGAGGGGCTTCTAGGGCTCAATCTGGCTACAGATGGAGTAGCTCTTCTTCCATTAATTTATTCAATGAACAACTGAGCAGCTTTTCTGGCCTTGGAAACAGGAATACAAAGATGCTCTCAGTTCTCAAAGAGCTTACGACTTAACAGAGAAGAATGATCTACAACAGGGAAATTAGGAAAGCTTGAGGTAATTGTTAGGGAAAAGTATGGACCAGGTGTTAGAATATAGACTGACTGGCAGATGGGAAGATACACAAGAAGGATGTAGCTCTTCATTTTTGTAAAAAAAAAAAAAAAGGAATACCATTTTCGTGTGTGCAAGGTGATCGGGGGGTTAGTATTAGTTACAAAGGAGAAGAATGAAAATTTTGGGGGGAAGTATGAAAAAATGAATGAAGCCCTAACAAAAACTAACGGTCAGAGGTTTCATCCACTCCCCACCCTGATAAAACTCTACAGATATTTTAATTTGAAGTGGCTACGTGTTGATCAACCCCTAAGCCCTGATTCTGGGTTAGACATCCCAAAGCCAGAGAAAGGAAGACATAGAAAAAAGAGAATTTAGAGCCAATAGGTTGAGTCGTAGCTGTCTTTAACATGCCACTTTGAGCAAATTCCTTCTCTTTTAGCTATTAATAATTGCCAAAGTCCCATCAGATTTAAATGTGATTCTCAGACTGGTGGCGATCTGGTGGGTTCTTCTGTGCCCCTGCCAAATGGGACTTCTGTGTCCTCCATGTCAGTCCTGTATCCTACAGCCACAGTCTTTGGGGGAGGGAAGTATGGGGGTATGTTTTCATACAACTTATAAATGAGGAATAGAAAAATATTTGAGTCCTATACCTTACGTCCCAGTCTGTCATTCACCACATCTTTCCAAGAAAGTGGATACAAAGCGGCCGAAAAAGACTTGAGTTTTAAAAGGGAAAAAAAAAAAAGGCATAAAGCAAGAAGATAACCCAGTGTAGCCCCCAATTTTAAGGATGGAGAAAATGAGGCCCAGAAAAGAGCAGGTGGCTTGGCCAAGTTTACAGAGCAAGTTAGTGACACGGTGGGGACTCAGCACCCTGTGGGGCCAGCGGCCAGTGCTCGCGATCACACCAAACATTCCCAGTCTCCACCGCAGTTCCTCAGGGGCTCCTTGGTCAGTCTGCTTTCCCAGCCTGACTGCGAATGCCAACAGCAAGACTCCATCCTTGACTGAGACGTCCCATGTCCTGGAGAGCGCTCCCAGGGCCACTGCAAAATGTGCACTAGTGACTTCATGAGAGCTACCACTCCTCATCAGGACAGACCACTGAGGCTTTCTCCAACAGGCAGGTGTCCCCTGGGCAAAGGTCAACAGTGCTGTGTGCAGGTGGGCTTCTGGGGGCAGATCTGCCTCCAGTCCTCTTCTCATGCATGCAGAGGCTGGGGGTGGCACAAGGAAGAAGAGAGGGCGCCCCCTGTTTGTGTGCTAGAGGACACACCACCCTCAGTTTTAAGCAGGACAATATGCACAGAAACATGGTTCTCCCTCCTCACCCTCATGGAACAAAACTGGTGCTGTAGTCATTGAAATAACATGACTGAGATCAGAAAGGGCGAGTGGAAGTCATCATTGTGGACACTTACATAAATAATAATTTCCCAAGGGGGACTGTGAACTCTCCTTGTCTCTTCTATTTTTAAATGCTAATTGCTTCTGATTTTGTTTATGTAGGCGGAGCTAATAAAAACAT
The DNA here is from genome assembly GCF_048564905.1 of Vicugna pacos. Classification (NCBI taxonomy): domain Eukaryota; kingdom Metazoa; phylum Chordata; class Mammalia; order Artiodactyla; family Camelidae; genus Vicugna; species Vicugna pacos. Next base: position 55,736,717 of record NC_132987.1, on the reverse strand, counting down.
TTGCTTCCTAACCATTGAACTTAATGTATCTGTTTTTGGACCCTTGTGATTTATTTTTGCACACATGCTCCAAATTGGTGCTAATTACTTTAAAGGATCAGGGTTTCTATTCCAAGAGGAATGACGACAGAATGTCAATTTGCAGTCTCTGAGCATAATGTCCCAATTATCAATGCATTCCAGACCAGAATGGACTTGGCACCTTCTTACAGGGATTTGGCTGCACTTTTATCAGCCAGTCCCTGGACGTAGCTTCATTAAAACTTGCTTTCTAGTAACTTGTGGGTGTGCCTATACTTTCCTCCGTCTCAAAGGCCCTTTGGTGTCGTATCATTTCCCAAATACCTACCTTTCTGTGTCCAGGTTGAATACTTCTTTCTCAGAGGCTTCTCTGATCTCTTTGGCTAAAGATGAATTTTTACTGCTTATGGAAGTCCCAGAGTACTTTACTGATCCCTTCCTGAAAGGACTTAGCACTTTCTACATTGTATTAAAATTATTTTTCCACCTTTTATCTCCTTCCTGCAGTGTAAGCCCCTCAGCAACAATGCCATATATCTGAGTTCTCTTTGTGCCCCCTGACTGCACATTGAGACTTTGCCTAGTGCTCAGTGCTTAACAGGTACTTTGTGCATTGGTTTAATTGAAGGGTTTTTTTTTCTAACATGCTACCTACTCAAGAAAGGTTTTAAGCTAGGTTTAAGTAAATATTTACGCAACAAAGGAATGACTGCATCTATACATACACAAATAACATGATTAAGTCTATAGTGAGTTATAAGAAGTATATCCGGATAATCCAACATTTAACTATCACACCCAGAAGAAAACAAACCACTATGCTGTGGGGGGTGGGGGTGGTTGGCGAGTAGTGACAAAGGATTTAAAACTTGACCATTACCACCAAAGGGACCAAAACTTCTGGTACGGTATTTGCTCAACACACATGTTTAGATGAACCCAACAGATGAAAACCATTTCACAAGGGCTCACTGACCACATAAAATGAATGTGGAGCATATTGTGACCAAAGAGATACGGCCACAGAGGGAAGAGGGGAAACAAGTCCATCCTAATTTGTTCATTTACCATTCACTTGTTTGTCCAACAAACTTACGGAGAAGCCTCTGTGTCAAGCACTGTGTCTGCACTGTGGAGGCAGAGGTGACTAAGGACATACTAGGTTAGCTGTTTAGATGAGGGATCAGCAAACTAGCCCAATGGGCCAAGTCTGGCTCACCGTCTGTTTTTGTGAATAAGGTCTTACTGGAAGGCAGCCACGCCGTTCATTGTGTGGTGTCTGCGGCTGCTTCTCCTCTCCAGCTGCTGAGGTGGCAGCTCTGACAGAGCCATGTACCCTACAGAGACAAAAATATTTATCATCTGTAACCTGTTCCTTTACAAAGAAAGCCTGTTCACCTGGTTTGTACCCTAGTTTAAAAGTCATTAAAATACGTTGGAGTGGGGAGGGTACAGCTCAGTGGTAGAGCTCATGCTTAGCATGCATGAGGTCCTGGGTCCTGTCCCCAGCACCTCTGTTAAAAAATAATAATAATAATAATTTTTTTAAATAAAATAAAACACACTGGAGAGGAAGGAGAGGGCTCCCCAAGAGACCTATCACAGACTTGGAAAGCCAAGGAAGGCCACATGGACTGGGACTGTGGGACAGAGATCATGTGAGTCTTGCTCACTGCTGTAACACAAGTGCCTGTATGGTACCTGGCACATAGTACGTGGCTTAGTAGATCTTTATGAAATGAACGCACAAAAGAGGCTAGTTCCAGGTGAGAGGGAGAGGATGATAGGAGTAATCCAGGAGGAGCGTGGAGGGATGGGCAGAGAAGGAGTACAGAACGTGCCACGACCCTGAGCCAAGAGAGAGCCGGGTACCGTGGAGGGCGGATGTGGGTCAGCTGGTGGGCGTGTGCAGTTTGGGAGTGGGGTTGGGAAGTAAGAAGGAGACAAGGTTAGAAGGTCAGGAGTCAGACTAGGCAGGGCTGCTTAAGCCTCACTGTGGAGTTAGGTCTTGCTTCTGGAGGCCACAGAAAGCCATTGATAAGTTGGAAGCAGGGCAAGAACAAGGTCAGAGTGTTGCTTCAGAAAGGCCGCTTTGGCTGCATAATTGGAAGGAGGGTAAGCCCAGTGCATAGCTGGCTGAGAGCCGTGGCAGAACTCCGGGGGCCTGCACTGAGTTAGTGACACTGGTGATAAGGATCAGTGGACTGATTTGTGAGATATTTGGGAAGGAGAGTTACTAAGATTTGGTGATGGAGAGTTGGAGGAATGAGGAGTCAGAGAGAGACAGAAGTTAAAGATGATGGCAAGATTTCTACCTTGAAAAACTGGATGGAGAGTAGGGCCCTTTGCTAAGATGGGGAACACATGAGAATAAAAATTCAAGAGGAAGGGAAAATATTGGCTTAATTTGGGACATGCTGAATGCGAGATATATATGAGCTATGAGATGTCCACAAGGAAGTCAGATATGTGGGTCTGAAACTCGGGTGGGTCATCTAGTCTAAAGATCATAAATTAGGAGTCCTTAGAATCTAAAGACCAATTAAAGCCATTAGAGTAGATAACATTTCCTAGGGAGAGTATGTAGGGTGAGAAAAGAAGAGTCAAGGAAAAAAATTTCAAAACCCCGAGGAATGCCGACATTTTCTAGAGGAACAGAGCTCCCGCAAGTCCTTAAAGGAGCCTGAGAAAGAGCGTCCAGGAAGATAGGAAGACAGCCAGTACAGTTTTGTGTCACTGAACCAAGGGACAGGATCTAGCAAGGGCAAGAGTTTCCAATAATGAAGACGTGTCTACTGCAATGAAGACTGAAGCAGAGACAGAGCAGGGACAAACTGGCTCCAGCCCGTCAGGACGGCAGGTCCTGGAGGAGGAGGAGAGCGGAAGCCAGGCTGTAGTGAGCAGAACCTCCTCCGGGAGGCGAGGAGCTGCAGACGGTGCAGGCGCAGACGGGGTACGAAGGACTTTGGTAGGTAGGATGGCTGCTGAGGGAGGCTTTGTTTATTCCTTTCTTTGTCTTTTTTTTTTTTTTAAGTTCGGAGATAGTTGATCGTGCTTGAACATTAACTGGGAGGAAGCAATGGTTCCATTTTAATAAATCACTTGAAATCACAGAAAACTTGACTTCTGCAGGTGAATTCACAAGTTATATCCCATTCGAAAAAAGAAAATCCAGTAACCCAATGTGTTCTCTTTTTGTACTTCATTTCCAGGAAGCTTAGAATCAAATTCAGTTCCCCCTAGATGTCTGAAAATATTTACTGACACTTCCTTCACCTGCTTTCTGTTCTGTTTTGTATCTCAATATCTTAGTTTTAAAGAGTAATTATTGTGAGCCGCTTACAAGGCACTTTCACACATGATAAGTCACAGCATCCGTCCTCCATTCCGCATAGATTTAATGAGTGCCCCAGGGTGGCCGTACACTTTGTTCCACGTAGCAGGCACAACGGTGAGTAAAACAACACCGTGGCTTCTCCTACGGCCCCTTTGAGGAGATCGACGTTAACTGAGTTAGTGCAGTAATAATTACTACTGTGGTTAAGTGTAGCAAAGGAAAGTACTGGAAACTCAGAGACTCTGAAGGGTCAGGAAGAGTGTCTGAAGCATGAGCAGAGACTTGGAGACGGCCAGAGTAACCTGCAGTCAGAATGAAACCTCCGCTATGGCAAGTGCTCATCCAGGACACAGGCAGTGATGGAAACCAGCGCTGCATTTTGGGACAGCACTGACAGTCAAAATGGAGGAGAATCTGGCTCATGTAACCTCTTCCCAGAGGCCTATGCCCTGAGCTCACACATAAGTTTAACTTCTCTCTAGCATGGCCCTTCCCAGCTGGCAGATGGCAGCAGAAAGCCCCCAGGTACATGCCCTTATAGATAGACCTGTTCTCTCACAGTTAAAACCAGGCTTTCCAATTTTTCTTTTTTTCTGTTTACAGATGATGTCATGTTTATAGAGACTTCTAATTATTTGCAAATATTCATCTTTAGCTTCTTCTATAGAAATACAACTCCTTGCTCCCATACATGGAATTGTAGGCTAGATATCAGGCTATCCAGCTAACAATTCTATTTATGGGAGTGAGGAGTTGTAAAAAAGGCCACATTTCCCAGCTTCTCTTGCAGCTAGATATGGCAGATTACAAGTAAATTTTTGACAATCAACTCTTATGGGAAAAAAAAAAAAAGCCTTGATTTGTAGCATTTGCCGGCTTCTGTGGCTTTGGTTCTCCCACGGCTGATTTCAAGCTGCCAGCATGACTCACTGGATTTAGAGTTGGGAGGAAACGCACACAGTGGGCTTTCACCTGCCCGGGGACTGGGCTCTGGCATACCCCTGACCAGGTCGGCCAGCATAGGGAGTTCTCAATGGGATGTGGGTGGAAGTAGTGTGCACAACTGCCCACATGTGCCTTACGTGAAAGTGGGGGACCGCCAAGTCCCCTTTTCCTCCTTCCAGTGGTCTGGAATACAGACATGGTGGATGGAGGACCAGCTTCTACCATGTAGAAACATTCTAGAGATGGCAGAACAACAAGATCCTGGCTTCCACGTATTTTAGAGCTACCTTACTAGGCCCAGATTTCCTTGTGGGTTTTTTTTTTTTTAATGTGAAAAAGAAAGAAATGTCTAAGTTGTTTCAGCCATTACCATTTTGGCTGTCTGGTAGAACAGGTGAAATTGTATCCCAGCTGATAGGGTCATCCATTACAGCACAGCAACCAGACCACCACTCCAACATCAGGCAAAATCCCGCTGCTTACAAGGCATAGTGTGAGCAGGTGAATTAGACACACTCCCTGCCCCAGGGAGCCTGGCCCAGGGCAAAAGATGTCACATACTTACATTGCTATGAGGCAAGGTCAAGGTCAGAGTGCTCTAAAGCAGTGCAGATGGCCGACCACACAGATTTATAGGAGGGGGTGATGGGTGATGGTGGTGGTGGTGGTGGTGATGAATGAGGAAATATTTTAACTCAGCCTTCAAAGATAGTTATAATTGTGACAAGTAGAAAGGAACAAGAAAGCATTTCCAGCAGAGGGACTGCACTTTTCATTCAGATTTTAGATTCCAATCATTCTGAAAATGTGATCCTTCAGAAAATCTCTAGACTGTTATTTTTCCTTCCGTAACAGAACAAATTAATATTGTAAAACTATGACAAAAATGTTTCAAATATTTAAGAGAACCGATTGTTTTCCGAGTCTCTGATCCCCCCATTTACAAAGAGCCCTTGATTTGTTCATTTCAAAGCATTCTGGTGGATTAATTAAAGTATTCCTCTAAGTGCTTTCCTAAGCAGATCTTTCTGGGCTTATTTTGAATTACGAAAGGTGCATGGAGATGCTAAAACTTCATTCCTTTAAAAAAAAGTCTGTAGTACAAACTGTTCACCAATGCAAACAGGCCTCTTTCCCAACTAGTTTTCTTTAAGGGGAGAAATAATGTCTTGTGTTTCCTTTTTATTTCTTTGTAGTGCCCAGTACATCCGTGAGCACAGGAGAAGCTCTCAGTAAATATGTATTAATCTGAATGCAAATCACCGAATTTGAGATTATGAAGGAGAATGCTGGGATTGTAGGGTGAGGAAGGGACTGCACAGATGGCCTGGGGATGTAAAGTAAAAGTCTGGCACATGCACTGTGAAGTCTTAGGAACGAGCCTCCAAGATCCCCAGCAGATGTTAGCAGCAAAGCCCATCTCTTCTTCCCTTCCCTTCACAAATCAGAAGGTAGAGGCCCTAAAGGGCAATGACCTTGATGAAGGTGACAAAGCCACTGAGTCCCAGAGCTGGGTCTGGTTTTCTAGTGCCTTTCTGAGCTGGCTGATCCTTGTTTTGAATTTTGTTTCCCCAAATTCCTGTTACCATAAACATAATAAAAAGACTCTTATGCACTTTTTAACATTCAGATTCACACTGTGTTTCTTCCTCAGAAAATTAATGCATGGATGCATATAAAGTACTGGGGGAAAAGTCACATACTGAAATTCCAAGGCTTGAAAATGTGACTCCTTTCTGTGAAGGAACAAAAGCATTGAAATTGGAGGGTTTTCCCAACCCATCAGGACATGTAGGTATTATCTGCTTAGCTTTTCTCCCTCTCTGCGGAGTGAGGGTGTACAAGCCAGGCGGGCAGACTCCCCAAGGAAAACAGTCAGAGCAGAAGAAATATAATCCCTGTGGGGCTGCGTGAGGATAGAATGTAAGACAGAGAGAAAACAGATCAAGGAACCAAGATGGGTCAGGTCAGGACGGTGTGAATGGGGGCCAGTTCTCCTCAGGTGCTCAGGAAACAGAGAAGACCTGAGTTCTTAACAGGAGCAGCTATAAATGCTACAGTTCAAACACTTTAACATAACAGAGTCAAAGTGCAATTATAAGGAAAACTTGTGATGGAGGAAGCAACATGCTGGACTGAGAATCAAGTTCTGGTCCAAACTCAGTAACTTTTGTGTCACTTGGACATTTTCTCTCCCTCCTGAGTCTCAGTTTCTTCACAGACAAAGTGGGATCTCATCCGTGTTTAGTGCCCTGTGCCTCCTTCATATGTTAAGCTGACAGTGCTTACATTTCTGAGAGAATTTCAACTTTTCTGATTGCAATATACTCTACCGTTAACTTCTGTAGAGTCCTGAGAATTATTATCTTTTGCTTCTTTCCTCATTTAACAATTGGCTAAATTATTCAGCTCACAACCCATTTAATGATTCAAGTCATAGAAGAACCAAGTGATATGGAATGTTACCTAGTTTTCCAAAGTTGGAAGAGGAAATTGCCTATATACGTATCAAAGATAATAGGTATTTGTGTTACTCCAGAGAGGTAGAGACAGTCACATAACTTTAGACTGAGTTTAAATTTTCTTGAACTCTCTCCCATAGTTCAAGCCTTTAAAGATAAGTTATCCCAAAATTTGATCCAGAGATTTCTCTTTATTTTGGGCCAACAGTATAGACTATTATGGTCCAAGCCACAATCTTTTAGGCTTAAACTCTTGGAATGGTCTGTTTATCCATCTCCCTTCTTCTCACCATTTCCACCTCCCATGTCTATTCCCCACATAGCAGCCAGGGTGTTCCATTTGAAACCTAAGTCAGATTATGTGACACTTCTGCTCAAAAAACTCCAGTGATTTCTGGCCTCACTAAGAGTCAGAGCCATAATCCCATTCAGGCCCTAAGAGACCCAATGGGCTCCCTTGCTGCCTGTCAGACCTTGAATCTACTCCTTTGTAGGAGGAACAAACTTTGCTCCAGCAGGAACTTTGCTGCAGCTGCACTGGCCTCCTTGCTGTTCCCAGGACACTGAGCATCCTCCCGCCCTAAGGCCCCTTCAAATGATGTTTTCTTCATCAGAAGCACTCCTCCTGCCAACGACGACAGGGTGCACTCCTCCCTCCAGACCTTGGCTCAGATATCACCTCTGCTAAATAGTACATCCAAGCTCCTTATCTTCCACCCCCTAAGGAAATCTGCATAGTATGTAGCGCCCCCTTATACTTCCCATCTGTGTCTTTCTTGTCTGTTTCTTCGCACTAGAACAGGAGCTCTGTGAGTCCAGAGATTTTGTCTGTTGTGTTCATCCAGTCATATCTCTAGGGCTTACACGTATGTGTAGCATATCGCAGGCATTCAATAAATGTTTATTAAATAAATATTCAGAGCAAGTAGCTTGTAATATGTTTTTTGCATACTGACTTATTTTATTTTATTGGGCAATATATACAGAATAATTTGAATTAGGAAATTGTTTTTTTTCCCCTCAGGTATGAAAACAGTGACGACAAAAAGATGTCAAAAGTCCCTCTGAGATCATTGCCAAGTATGGCAAATTTCAGGGCACTGCAGAAGGGCTGAGCTAGCAGTCAACTAGATAAAGTTCAGGAGACTTGAAAACTCAGAAGTTGTACTCCATCACCCGCCAATCATCCATCATGGGGCCACTTCTACCAAGTCACAGAGTATGTGGAGTTTCAGTGACCAGTGTTTCCCTTTCCTCTTGGAGAACTTCATTTTACAGAGGTGCCATGTGACTGTGTCACCTGACAGTGGCTGTACTGATGTGGGGATCTTCCTTTAGATCGTAAAGCCATCATATTACCTTGATCCTCCAAGGATTAATATTATCGAATAGCTTGGGCTCGGGCAGGCAGTATTCCTGTTTAGCTGGCTGAGACATCAGGAGGTGTCAGAGATATACCCACAGAGAATGAGGACTAGGAACAGGTCCCAGAGCCTTGTTGAGAGATTTCAAATCTGGGCTCAGCCACTCCACACAGGCTGAGCTCAAGCAAGCCGCTTAAGTTCCCCAGACCGCAGGCTTCCCTTCTGCAAGATATGAGTCACGGACAATTCCAGCTTTACCACCTCATGGCATGAAATAACCAGTGTGAGAATTTTTCAAAGTAAATATTAGGACTCTGTGCAAACCGCTCAATACTTGCCATTACCTGGGCTCCTGAGGACGATTCCTGAAAATATGAGTGGGCATGTCTAGGTGAACATTTCACCTGAGCCCTGCCCTTCACCAAGAGAGTGGAACCAGGGTAGGGTTTGTTTTTTGTTTTTTGTTTTTTTGCCAGATTTATAACATCTAATTTCAGGAGCCATACTTGGGGCTCTGTTCATCCATCCGCCAACACATCTTCTGAACACCTACTATGTGCAAGGTGTTGAATCTCAGATTCTGTGGGGAGAATGGCTTGAATGCAATCCAGGTCTTGTCCCTAAGGTGCTCACACAGAATGGTGGGGGAGACCCTACCCACAGACCCCCCCCCCCCCGCCGAACCTCTAATACGACACAGAAAGGGATTTGTCAAACGAGAACCCCCTGGAATGAAATCAGTCCACACGGCCTCGGCAGTCACTTCAATTCTTCGGGCTTTAGTTTCCTCTTCTGCCAAAGAGGATAAGCACAGGGTGATTATGAGGGAAAAAATAGGATACGATTTTGTTGAGGTGTTTTCTAACCTGTGAATTGCCATCCGAGAGCCAGTGCCTTCTCCCCTGTCTCCTGCTCTCCCTCCTCCTCCTCTTCCTCCTCATCCGTTCCCTTCCCTCAGCCCTGCCCTCTTGTCCCCCGCTTGGTGAATCTCCCTTCCCCTAGTCTCTCTTTGCTGTGAGAGGAGCCCCGCTGTCCGTCCCAGAGATATTCTCACAATTATCTGGATCTGGTTTGATCGTTAAAGTGGGTGGGAATCTTGATCCAACATGTTTCCTTGTCGTATCACATGATGGCTAAGAATTGCTAGTGAGCTAACCCTTTCCTGCCTTTGACATTTTCTCCCAGTTTGTTGCTACACGTAGGATGTGAAATGGAATCAGAGTGTATAAGGACCTTTATTTTCTGAGGGTTTAAAGACAATCAAGAGGAAAAAGTTGTTTGGACACAAAATGTAAAGTGCTCGATATTTCAAATCAGTTAGCATTTAGGAACCAGACACACCTACAGTTTCTGATTTCAACGCTTTGTGCTCTTCTCCAGCCCAACACTGATTCCCTGGTATTTATGATAGAATTTCAAGACTGAAGGGGAAAGATCAGATTACCTGAGGTCCATTTTTTTCAGATGGTAAGCTAAGGCCCAGAAAGGAGAGGGATCTGACCAAGGTCATACACTGAATTCACAACAAAAAGTCTAGAACTTGGACCTCCTGATTGTCATTCCGTTCTTGCCCTCTACCCCTCAGGGTAGCCTCTGGGTCTGGTGGGGTGGAGAGACACAGGCTCTTATTCTTTCTATAAGCACCCCCCCCCCCAACTTTCTCTCTTCCTTGGTTTGGACATACCCCCTTGCCTCACTCTCACAGCAAACACTCCTCCTTTCTGAGTCACACCTTCTGATAGCCAAGACTCTCAAGCCTTCAGGGCCATTCAAGACAAAGTCAGACTTGCATACAGCCAGGGATCCTCTGCCCTGTGCTCCACACTTCTGTCTCCATAGTAAGCACTGTCTCAATCTTCAAAAAAATTGGTGAAGTGTCATTATTCCAAACGATCTTAGAGATTAGCCTACTGAAGCTCAGAGAACTGTCTAACTTGCCCCAGGTCCCACTGCTAGAAAGTCGTATGACCAGGATTGACATCAGAGCTAGTGCCAGAGCTGGTAACTGCCTTATTGTCCCTTCAGCACAGCTCTGGCCAGGGGTTTCAGTCTAGACCAGGGGTAATTGAGTCTTAGCTTTTCTACTAGGACAGACAGTGCTGTGATCCTGGGCTCTGAAACATTTCCTTAACCACATACTAAGCAGTGAGAATTAGAGCAAGGTATTCTACTCCCCTCAGACAGGTGAAGTAATAATGCCTCCTTAACGAGAATTGTGAAAGTTAAGGATTAGGGGAGATAATGTTTGAAAGAACACCAGGAAGTCCATGTAACTATTTTGTTTCAATAAACAACTCATGCTTTTGTAATCCAAATGTTAATGATGATATTATCTATACTATTTGACTGTAGGGCCTTCTCAAATATGTTGATTAAATGGGTAGTTACAGATAGTAAGTGCAAGAATAATTAAAATATTTCATTGGGCTTTTTCAATTTGACATCTTACCAAAAACGTGGAAGTTGGTCTGTAGCTTACAAATGCATGTATCATTGTGCCAATCCTTACACCTAGACAAAAAAAAAAAAAAGAAAAAATCACTGTTGTCATCTTAACAAACATTTATTGAGCACATAATATGTGCCAGAAATCAGACTAAATATTCTATTCCCCATCATCTCATTTAATTATCAAGAGGTAGGTATCATTATTGTCTCCATTTTACAGATGAGGAAACTGAAGTCCAAAGCATCTAAGTAACTTGACTAAGGTCACACAACTGTTAAGTAAAAAAGGCTAAAGAAGTTTTCAGACATATCCATGGTGTATTTAATATTACTTTATACCACTTCTGTTAAAATAGAACTTTTCAGATGTCTTACATGGCTTGCAATCAAGGTCTCCAGCACAATAGAATGTAGGCAAAATGTTAAGACATAAACTTGTGTGTGCACGTGTGTGTGTGTGTCACAAGGGATAGGCAACAGTCAGAAAACCATAAAAGATTCAAGCTAAAGGAAACCACCATAACTGACCACAGCTTGCAGCTCTGTACTTCTTCACATGGAGAGACACTTGTGCACTTACTAACTGATTCTTTAACCAGCAAATAACTGGGCACTTACTATGTGCAGACAGTGTTCAAGTTTGGAGAATAGAGAACATATGGTCACAGAACCTCCTCCTCGGACCTCACAAACTCTTGGATAAATTGTCAGATAAATGCACTGAAATTAGTATGTGTGTGTGGGTGGGTGTGTATACTACTTAAGTAAATTGCTTCTGGGGTATGCTCAAAAGTTGGTTCTCATTCAGACTTCCCTTTTATACAACCGCTTAAGGAAAGAAAGAAGGGAGAATGTCCGACTTCATGAAATATGATAGGATTTGGAGAAGAAGGCAGGCTACTTAAACTGGTCAAGACGTTGGGACATAGGATATGTTTATCTTCACTGGAACTTAGAGCTCTTTGCAGAAAAGGAAAAATGATAATAGAAAAAAAAATACAATGTCCTGAAAGCTAAATAAAGCAAACTGGGCCTCTGATTCCCCAAGGTTCAGATTAAGAGCCTAATTCTCTAGTGGACGATGGGACGAATGAGAGGCTGGATTTCCATTATAAATAGCCCAGAGTTCAGCCAGTATCAATTAATGTTGAAGCCCTTTAAGATGAGGCCAGAGGAGACGTACCAATAGGCCAGGCCAGGAGGGCAGGGAAATAGCTGTAGCTGATTTCATTTTGCACAGCATTTACTGCTGCAAATCACAGCAGAAGCAAGCAGCCAGCGGCGGCAGCAGGAATCCCCAGCTGAAGGGCCCTGTCATCAAAATTTCTCTTCTTTGCCACCCAGGCAACATGGCCTTGGCTTCCATCTTGCCGTATATTTGCATTTCACACCTCAGGAAACAGAAAGTCTTGGAATTGGAAGCCATGGCGTTCACATCCCAGCCCATCCAAGTACCGGTTCTTGACACAGACAGGTTATCTTACCTGTCCGTGTGGATTTCCTCATCCTCGACACGGTTCACTTCAAGGCACTACTGAGTCCCTTGGGTGCCATGAAGGATGTTAGCGCACATTGGGAGGCAGTCAAATTTCCCAAACATGAAGGAGTAAATCACTTAAAATCTAAGAGGCTTGAATGCAGAGGACCATACCCATTGGCAGTCAAAAGCAGAAGTGAAATTAATGAATGATGCACCTAAATCCACAGACACACACCCATTCTAAAGGTAGAATGGAATCCAAATTCACTCACCAGTTTTCAAGATCCTCCCCAAGATATTGCCTTTTCTCTAAGACTGTCTTTTTCTCTATCCCCCCATGTCTCCAGTAGTCTGGCCAAATTGATCGCCAAGTGACTCAGGAGCCCAGGATACGGGCTGGTTCTTTGGGACCTCTGTGTGTTTGTTGGGCTGTTTCCACCTCCTGGGATGCCTTTCCCCCGACACGGCCACATGTCCAGAACCACTTACATACAGCCTCCTCCAGGAAGGGTGCTGCCTCTGGTTTTCCCTCATTTCTACTTAAACTGAGCACCCCTAGCAACTTCACATGTTTCTCATATTCTAAAAATTTATATTCTGATGAATTTGTCAGTTCTTTGAGAAGGATTATATCTAATTCCTCTTTGTTTCACTTAACAGGGAAATGATAATAGCTAATAGCTGAGATTAACTGAGCACTTAATGTGTGCGATCTCCTTTAATCCTCACAGCTAACTGAGGATGTTGATACTGGTATCTCTCTCATTTTGCAAATAAGGAAACAAGGATGCAGAATGGTTCAGAAAGTTGCCCAAGTACACAGCTATGAAGTAGGGGAGTCAAGATGGAAACCAGGAATCTCCAGTCCAAATCCATGGTTCTTAGCATCCATGCCCCCGCTTACTGCATACTCTTAGCATAGGAAATACTCAGTAAATGTTTGTTAATTGAGTGAATGAACAAACGGATGAATCAAGAAAGTGTGTGTCTTCAAGCGTGAATACTCTGTGCACAGGACTTCGTGTTCTCTTTCAGGTAGTGGCTGCTCAAGGAATATTTGCAAAGTTAATGACTGAACAAATCAGCACTAGAGCAGATGTCAGGGGAATGCTGAGTCTAGAAAGTTCTCAGAGGGGAGTTATTCACTCCCTCTTTCAACATGGATTACTCATCACTATTCTTTCAGCATTTATTCAAAGGCTGCTGTACACTGGGGAGATGATATAAAGAATAAGTCAGACATGAGTTTTAGTCCTCGGGTGCTTACATTTTGTAAGATGAAAAATGACTGGTGTTTTTCAAGTCTGAGAAGAAGCAGACACTGGCAGAGTAAAGATAATTCAAGCTCAGAAAACGGACAACAAAACATTCAGAGGTGACCAGCAAGGTAAGTCTAGTGTTGAACAGGCAGGAGTGGCTCCTTATAGAGGAAACGCAGCTGAAGATGGTGAACAGTCACTGATGACTCACCCATCAAAATAGGAAGCTCTGTCTGGTAAGGAAGATGGTGGCATCCAGGCGGCAGAAACCACGAAGGTTCTGCACAAATACTTACCACAGCCGACTGCACCTTCGCTGCCTGGGCTGCTGTCTGAAGAGAGAGGAGGCCTACTCACTGGCCACGGCTCCCCGGAGTCAGGGCAGCACTGTGGAGGGAGACCCCAGGATCTCAGGGTCACTGCCTCACTCTGAACAAATTCTCCCTCGTGTAACAGCTCTGCAAATTTGGGCATATAGGAAAGTGGAGATAATCACAATTTCCCTTTTCACTGAGTTGCTGTGAAGACCAGAGTTAATACCTGTAAAGGGTATAATGCAGTGCCTGGCTGGTAAGAAGCACTCACTTAGTCATTAGCTATTGTCATTGTACTGCTATCCTTGATTCCAGTGGCTTGTGTATTGGAATGGCAGCATCCCTAGTGAATTTTAGAAGGAAGAGAGGATGCTTATGTATCATCTGGGTATGAAATAAGAGTATGCCATACAGCTTGCATCTTAGATAACGGCTTCATTCCTAAGATGATAGTTCTCCTGTCAGCCAGGAGCTGGCTTCTCTCAACTGCCAGACAGTTGTCCTCTGCGGCAGTCCTCCAAGTGGATCATGATGTTCCCTGTTTGGGGACTTTAACCCAAGACTTTTAAGAGGCACAGAATATCATCCTGCCAAGGCCACACACTAACATTGTCTTTCACTCTGCCAGACCATTGCACCTATCAGACGCTATGATCTATTTTTGATATTTAAATGTTACTCTACCTTGAAAATAGATATTTCCTTTTTCAGGCAAATGCTGATTTAATCCCTGTATTTCTTTTCTATTTAAAACATCAAAATATATATTTTAAAAGTATATACCTTAAATAAAAATAATTCATTTAAAAAGAATTTACAACTAGATGTTGGATCTAACTCTTCTGCAAAAATAAAGTTCTGGTTTTACATTTTGCAGGTAGTCGTTTAATATAAACATGTTTTAGTACAAATAACAGCTTTCAAAATTATGACTAATGAATAAATATTTTCAGAATGTAATTATTTCTATTTATTTATGTTTATGTATCAAATATTACAACTTACCACCCAATGCTAGGGTCTCAATTTGCCCTGTTTTCTTTTCTTTTTTCTTTCTTTCTTTCTTTTTTTTTTTTTTTTGAGGGAAAAGTAATTAGATTTATTTATTTATTTACATTTGGAGGAGATACTGGGGATTGAACCCAGGACCTTGTGCATGCCTAGCACGTACTCTACGACCTGAGCTATCCTCCCCCTTTGCCCCATGAGATGCCTTAAATAAATGAACACATTCATAAAAAGGCGAGATACTTTCCAAATTGTCTGATGAGATAACTTAGTTGAATAGTCAAGAAATTTTTAAAAAAAAGCCCTCGAGTTTATTTCACACCAACATCAACCAGATAAAACGTTAGGGGCTTATTGCTAGGTGGGCACAAGAGTGGGTCTGAGATCATCCAGAGAAGGTGGTGGCTATAGTGAAAATAGCACAGACTTTGGCGCCAGGAATATGGCCCTAAAACTGGACTCTGACACATTGGCCAAGTGTCTTCTGAGCCTCACTTTATTCACATGAAAAAGAACCATAGTAAAAGCAACCTCACAGGGTCATTGGGAAGATTAGATCTAATAAGTTATATAAAGTGCCTGAAACATAGGAGATGTTCAATAACTTGCAATTCTTATGATGGGGCTCATTTTGATGTATTTGCTGCAGATACAATTCGATGGTGTTGGCAGTGTATTTTTGTCGTTGTTGTTTATTGTTGTATTGGTATTTTAAAAGGCATGTAAGCAATTCTTCCTCCATGAGGTTGCCCCAGGGGGAGCCAGAAGAGGCTGGCTCATTCCTCTAGCCCATAAGACTTTCTAGAGTGCCTGTTCCAAAGCACACTGGAGAGACGATCACCCTTTGTCCACACTCAGCAGGCTACTGTTGATAATGAAGAACAGGAGGTAGGGAGACCAGAGATGTAGTCCTGTACTCCATCTCAAAAGGGCTCTGTGACCTTGGGTCAGTTGCCTCCTCTCTCTGGGCCTTACTAGCCTAGTTTTAAGATGAGGAAATCAGATAAAATTTTATCTGGGAAACTTCCAGTTCTAAAACTGCATTAGGTAACCAAATCTATGATTTTCTGACTTAGGTATAGGTTTAAGAGAAAGACAATCTGTAGAAATGACTAAGCAGGTAAGAGGCATAAACTGTCCAACTCGTGTTTGAAAAAGTGTGCTACTGACCCGAAGTTCATGTTTTCTTAAAAGCTAAAAATTAAAGAAGATCAGATCATTTTTTCCCTGTGACCAAGGAAGGATTTTCACACAAGCTTTATCATCAACACCTAAGATGGTCATTTGTAAATATTTCTCTAGTCCTGGCAATAGACATGCACTTAGTGCAGCATACAGTATTTTCCTGTTCACTCTGCTGACCAAGGACTCACGTATGGGTTGGGATCTGGGGTAGAGTCTGTGGCCCTGCATCCTATCTGTAGCAGTTGAGGTTACCAACCACATACAGCCCCAAATATAGTTGGTGAGTGCTGGCTTGCAGTGATAAATTATTTCCTATACTTGAACCTATGAATAAGTCCAGGTCTAAACCATCCATCTTCTAAATCTGATCAGCCATGGAATGGGTCACCTTGGGAGGCAGAAAGCTCCTCGCATGGAGATATCAAAGGAGTACGGTGGACTCTTTGTGAGGGGTATTATGTTGGACATTCAGGTATGGAGTGATCTCTAAAGTCCTTCTGAGCCGACATGTATGATTTTCTGGTTCTACTTAGTCTTGTCAGGCTGACTCTGGAATGTTGGTGATGGGTTTTATCATACTGTAAAAAAGAAATGAGTTGTTCAACCCTGACAAGGAAGAGAAAGAGGCCAACTCTGCATATGGGCTTAAAGAGTCTTTTACTAAAGACACCAATATTCCAGGGTTCTGAGCCATGGAGTTATAAATTTTGATTAAATATGAATGACAGCATTGTGAAAAAAAGTTCAGCGGAGGTAACTGACACTCCCAAACCTGGACTTGGCACACCGGAGAGGGCTAGATCACCTTGCTGGTAATCACTATGCTACTCGACAATTACCTGCCTGCCCACTTCTCCCTGGATCCTCCGAGAATCCCTGGACCTGGCTTGGTTTGTACCCAGCTCAGTACTCACGGCTCCAAGAATTGTTCTCTAGCTTAATCCAGTCCTCCTTCCCTTGGCATGCTGCCTGCTCCAACCCAGAAGTTAAAAGGTTGCACTTCCTTAAAATGTAGTATTTCCCAACTGAACCTGCATCAATCAACTGATTAGTATAATTGCACATGCATTGCTCAAGGCCCAACTCTGGCTAATGATCGCTGGCTTTGTCTTATACCAGGCTGGCCTTTCCTTGATCCAGCGGAGAATTGACCCCTTGAGAAAAAGTGCACAAGAAGATCTGAAATGTAACAGGGACAACACCATGTCAAGTTGCCATAGCCATCCAGAGGCCATCCGTTTGCAGCGTCTGTCCAGATCTGGTAAGGCAATTGAGTCTCAGTTTCCACAGCGGGGTGTGGAGAGTGACTCAGAAGATAAAGAATGGCATGGTACAGGAGCCACTACAGAGGTTTCCTGCCCTAACTCTCTTTTGGGGCTCTTTAGTTGGCCCTACGCTCCCCTCAGTTTTCTGATTCCCACGACTCACCTTGGAGTGGCGTTGATTTGCTGGTTGGATGAAGGAGTAGCATGGTCTAATGCCGGGAGACCTGGGGGCTTGGTCTGTGGGCATCAAGACGAGCTCGTGGTCTTTACAGGACTCACCCTGTCTTCAGCTGGAGCCCAAGACCAAAGAGAGCAGCCCATCCTTAGAAGGAATCTACCTGAAAGGCCAGGTCCATGCTTGTCAATGCAAATCAGGGTATTAAGTTCTGGCTCACTCCACTGTTCTCTCTCAGGAACCACAAAGGGGTGGTAACACCACCAGCTGGAGAGCAGGGCTCACTCACGCTCCGGCTCCTGCCTGCTCCTGTCTGAGGTTGCTGTGATCTTCTCTGTTTGAAGAAAGCTACTTGGCTCTAAACTAAAATGTAAGTCTCATGAACCAACCTCCTTCCAAAGAATATGCCCTTCTCTCTCTCTCTCTCCTCTTCCTTTGCCTCTGTCTTCCTTTTGGTCATTTAGGTGGTGATACATGTTCACAGGGGATTAAAACATTTAACATGGTCACCAGAGAAGCCCAAGCAGCAGTGTTTTGAATCTGTTGGTGAAAAAAAGGGAAGTGATACTGGCCATTGGGTGAGCGGTGACATCAAAGAGAAGCCGTGTTCTCTTCCCTCCAGTGTGACTGGGATTTTTTTTTTACCTCAAGAAGAGGATTAAATAGAGCTTTCCAGGAAAAGAATGACTCGTATTTTAATTTTTTTGCTCCTTCTACCTTCTTTTTGCAATCCATTCAGAAATATGTATATGCATTTGATACCCAGAGACCAATTTCATTTTGTGCAGAGACCTAATGCCATTGAAAACTGATACTAGGACAATACTTAATGAAACAATAACATCCAAATGCTTTTATAACCACTATGTTGATCCTCTGAACAGCACAGCAGGGTTTGAAAGGACGAGTATAAGTATTACCCCAGTTTTGGGGGGAAAGCAGGGCCAGAAGGTGAAATGCCTTGTCCAGAGTTCATACACCTGACAGACAGAAGCATCAAGACGTCATCACTTTTCTGACTTCACGCTCAGTGGGATTTTTACTACATCTTACTGCCTCTTCCGACACAATAATCTTTTGAGATTAAGTCTCTAGACTCTAGAGTTGAGCCCATGGAGTTACTAAAAGGACTAAGAAAAAAGGAGCTTTGAAAAGGTTATATTCTCATCCCTCTTTCTCTGCACAGTGTCTGGGAATCAAGGGAAAGGAGTATAATTTTAGATTGCTTTAAAAATCCGCTGGCCCACGGTTACCTGACTAATGACAGTAATAAAATCCTGTCTATCGAGACCACACTCGTCTTGGTTTTTCTTGGCTCATGACTTGTCTTAGCTGAGTGGCCAGCTATGTGCAAGTTAACTGGTAGGAAGGTTTTCTGGGCACAGTGATGGGTTCTGAGGCTTCTGTTGACATCCAGGAGCAAATTTAGGCAGATTTGTACCTGTTATCAGGAGGAGGGACCAGATACTGAGCACATGGCAAGCCAGCAGCACTGCCCAAGAGCTTTGTCTAGCACAGTCTGGACTGTGTGGTCACCACCTGGATCACCTCCTGAACTCTGGGGAGAGAATTGATGATTATTGTACAGAAGCTGGGTCTGCTGCTGTGGGCAGTCCAGGATCTTGAGAAAAAAATCAATTTAGCGTGCCTACCCATGGGGGAAATTTTCCAGTTCCTACCAAATGAGGGTAAGATTAAAGGGCCCTTCCTCCCCTCTCTCATCCTCTCCCGGTCATTATCAGCATCATAAAATCAACCATGGGTGGCACTTGGGAGAAATCATGGTATGGTGGCTTGTGCACTCGGCGAGGAGTACAAAGTCCCTGTTTCTCTCCAGGCTCTGTGTGGTCTTAGACAAGGGATTTGACTTTGTGGGTTTCAGTGTCTCCATCTACCAAACGAGAAGTTGGACTACATAACCTTTAACATTTCCAGGCCTGACATTCTTTGATCCTATCTAGAATATCAAATTCTGGTCTAGACATGCTTCACCAAAAGTGTTCAAAGGTCCTCAAGCTTCTTATCTTCAGTTTGCCTCTCTCTTCTCAGGGTTGCCAGGGTGACAGTGAGCAGGAGAAGCCGCACCTCCTTCCCCACTATAGTGATCACCAGGGATCCACCCACCACATCCCCTGCTCCTCCCTTTGCCAGCGACCTTAGGCTCCAGCCACTGAAACACGCAGACACAATAGGAGGGCTATTATTATGCAGAGGGCTCTCTCTTTAAAGAGGAGAAAAGGGAGTCGCAAGGGCTGTGAGACCCAGTCAGTTCCTGAGATGGGCCAGGACACCAGCCCAGACACACCGACACCCTAGCTGAGTGCTTGTTCCGTGACACCTTTACACTGGAAATCTCTTTTCTTAAGCTCTCACTCGGATATGAGAATGTCTTCTGTTCATGACTCCCAGAAGCCAGGGGATTACATTTACTGACTGAAATAAGTGACTATCTGCCCTGCATCCCCATCTATATCCATTCTAACTCCTTTTATCTTGTCTCTTCCCTGTAATTATCTTTATAATCTTAAGTGTTTCCAGTACACTACCTTAAGTTGTTTCTTAGAGAAAAATGATATTAGGTAAAGTAAGAAATAAATGAATAGCAAATATTAACAATTAGGTCATTTCTTATTTGTTTAGGATACAAGATTAGAAAACGAACAAATGAAAGTAAAAATAAAACCTCTCCGTACCCCATCACTCTGAAATATCCGCTGAGAACATTTGGTGAGTTTCCTTTCAGTGTTTTTTCCATACACATACATGCATACTTACTGTTCATGACTTTTCATAGGTATTTCAAAGAGTTGTTAGGACTTATCATCATGATACACCTTTGGCCTTACATCAGCTGTGTAAGATCTTCTGTCAGTTGTGTGTGGAATTCTTATAATTCGCTATCACTTGTGGGGTTTCTCTTTTCTAATTAAACCCTGATTGACACAGAGCCCACTGCTGAAACTCCTAAAACATGTCAGGTCAGGAATTTGGTGTTGGCTTCCCTACCTGGACATCTTCCAGAAGTGAATTTTGAAGCATTGGACAGTATATTTCAAAACAGCTCCAGGGTTTTTAAAAAGTCAGCCATTGTTAAATATTCATTACATATAACACTTATTGAACATCTGCTATATGTGTCAGACATTGTACTAAGTGATTTGCATATAATCTATTACTTAATCCTTACTCCCTGGGGATAAGCATATCATTGTTCCCATTTTGTAGATGAGGAAACTGGGGCTTAGTGAAGTTCCACCACCAAAGTTGTGTGGCTAATAAGTGGCAGAGTCTTGCTTCAGACCTGGGCAGTCTGGTTCCAGAGTCCAAGTTCTGGACTCAAAGTCATGTCACTCACTAATGCACCAGGCTGGAGAGGTGTCACTTATTGGAAGGAAGGCAGGGTCTCAGGGGCAGTCGCTTGTCCTAGGAGACGAGACCTGCTGAGGAAGGCAGCAGGTGTGAGCACTGGACCCCAAGTCAAACAGGCATGGGCTCGGAGCCCGCTCTTCCAGCATGCAAGCCCTGTGACCCTGGACGCGTCACTTTCTTGTCTGAGCATCAGTGCTGGCATCTGTTAAAGGTGGGTAGTAGGATCTGTCTTAGAGGCGGCGGTGAGGACTAAGGCTGATAACATGTGAAAGCATCTGGCATGTTTCCAGGCATATAGTAAATGAAATAACGCTTAGTTGAATCTGAATCTGAGCAGAAAGTTTCAAGTTGTGACCTGCTTTTAGTATTGGATCCAACACACTTGGTATGTGATTTTGAACAAGATACTAGGGCCTTTCTAGGCCCACGTTCCTCATCTTTCCAGGAGGCAGCTGGACTAGAAGATCTTCAGGAGCCTGTCTAGGATCACAGGCCTTTAGTTGGTCCTAGAGGAGTGAATGTGGCCGGGGGCAGGGTCTTGCCTTCTCAAATCAACCCAAAATGGGGCCAGAGTCTCCGAAAACAGCATATTTCTCCTTAACCCCTCTGAACTGTGGATGTTCTTGACTAGATCCAAGCACTTGGAGCTTTCTGGAATGACTAAGGGCTGATGGAAATCTCAACTATTTCTTAGAAGAAAGGGTGAGGCCACTGAATGCCAGGACACTTAGCTGCTTTCATTGGCCCTTCTAGGAAAGGAGAGGTCACAGTTTCATAAGCTTCCCAATGATGAAAGAAAAGAACTCTGACTTGCTCTAAAGAACACAGCTGGGAAATCATAGAGCCAGAGGATTGCTTGAGTCCCTTATACCCGATCATCTGTGATTCAGTTGAAAGACTACCAGCCAAGTTTTAACCAAAGTGCTCCTAGATGCCCAGTACTGTGGAGGGGGCAGAAGTGATGTGAGTCTCACTCTAAAGATGCCTGCAGTCTGCCTCCATCCAGGAGACAGAAACCAAGAGTTGGAGAATATAGACAAGTTTTGTTAGAATTTCACAGAAAAGATACCAGAAAAGATTTCCCCTACCTCCCTGGTCACTCCTTCATCCTTGGCCAGTGAACTTCTGACCAGAGAGTGTCCCAAGGCTCAGTGGCTGGACCTCTACTTGTTTGTGCTCACTTCTCTGGGGATCTTATTCAGTTTCACAGTTTTAATAAAATCTTAACAGTGACAACTCCTAAATGTTTATCTTTAGCTTTGATATCTCCCTAGAACTCCAGACTCCAAAACCCAGCTGCTTCTTCAGTCATCACCATTTGCCTGTGTATCTGGCTTCTCTTATTGGACACCTCCAAGTTAGAGTTCCTGATGGGCACCTCAGTCCTTCAAATCTACTCCACCTGCAGACTTTCCTTGTCTGGTGAATAACAATTCCATTTGTTAACAGTTGCTCGAACCAAAGAACTTGGAGTCATGCTTGACTCCCATTTCTCCACAACCCACATCCAAATTACCACCAACACTATTGGCTCTGCTTTGAAAGTACAGACAGAATTCAAATGCTCCTCACCATTTCCTATCCCAAGCCACCACTGTCTCTCTCCAGGATTATTACAACAGCCTCCTAAACGGTCTCGATGCTCCCACCCCGCCCATCTCAATGGAGCAGCCAGAGGGATTCTGTGGAAATAAACTTTAGATTCTGTCCAAATTCTCAATGGCTTTCCAGAGTCATGGGAACTTCCCCAATAACCCGTGGGGTGTATACGACATGCTGCCCTTTCCGCTCTGTCCTCCTCTCCCACTGCTCTGCCCTCCTTCACTCTGCTCCAGCTACACCAGCCTCCGTGCTGTTCCTCAAACACACAGGGACACCCTGGCACAGGGCCGTGATGCTTGTACCCTCTGCCTCATGCCTCCACCATGCCTATCCAAGCGGTTCTCTTCTTCACCTCTTCCCAGTCTTCAGTGTAACCTGCTCAGTGACGGTACACCAGCACTGAGCATTCTTCCCCCTCACACACGCCTCATCCCTCTTCCCTGCTTTTTACCTGCTTTTTAGCATTTACTACCACAAAAACAACTGTACATGTTTACTAGCCAGCTTTTTATCTGTTTCTTCCCACTAAAAGAAGATTCCAATGGACAGTGGAACATAGTGCCTGGTGTTCAGTGAATTTCAGATGAAAAAAAATGGGTGGGGTGGTTGGTCAGAGACATCATTGAGGAGCCTGGGTTTGAGTGATGCTCTGAGCCATGGGGAGGACCTGAGTGACCAGAAGCTGAGCAAGGAATGCCTGGGGAGAGAGGCACCAGGCAAAGGCCAGGTGGGGCCCCATGGGGATGGGAAGGATGAGACTAATGGACTTACTGTCAGCCTGTACCTTCCTGGATTTATTTCTTCCTATTGTCTGTCTATCAGTATAAAGGGAAAATCCCATGGCTGTTTTGTATAATAGAAATCTCATGAATAGAATTCAGAGTCACAGACCTAAATCTAGAGGTGTGACTCTGGACGAGCCGCCTAACCTCTGTAACTCTCTGCTGGTTCATCTGCCAAAGAAGGAGAACAACACTGGCTCGCGTTCTCACGGGGCTGTTGTGAAGATCAAACGAGGTGACGGATGGGAAAGTGCTTCACACTCGGAAAGCTGGGCGATTGCAGTGGGGATTAGTGAAATGCATGAGCGTGTCGTTGAAGTAATCTTTCAGACTCACATGTAGATGGTCTACCTCCATGGCAAGGATAGGAGGGGGGTGCTCCAAATCGGTGACTCATTCAGAAGGCCTTCATCAGGGCTTTCGAATGTGGGAAGGGCACGGGGAGGAGGGGTTGGAAGATGTACCCTCCTGAGGACATGGCTAGTGTCCAAATAAGGTGCAATTTATTGCGTGTGCTATTAGTAAATAACAATCCCATTTGTTACAGTTACTCAGGCCAAAGAGCATGGAGCCACGCTTGACTCCTGTTGTTCCCTGTGCACCAGGTTCTGGGGATGACTTCTCTGTCCATCCTTACACACATTCGTGAGTTGGGTATTATTCCCCTCTTCTTTAGTGATGAGAAAACCAAGGCTCAGGGAAGTTAGGTTAACTTGCCCAGGGCCACACGCATATTTGGTGTCAGAGCCGGAAGAAACTAGCTCTGTTTCCAGTGTCTGTCTCTTTCCACAGGCTGTCTTTTCAGAGATCTTGATGGGATGAATTCAGTAGCCAACAGTCTCAATCACCTGAATTTGGGCAAGTGAATAATACACGAGTCTAACATCAGGGGTCCAGGCAGACAACAGACTCTGAGCTATTAAATACAATTCTAAAAGTGCAAAGGCAGGTCCGTGTGCCATCTGTGAATCTAAACCCTTCTCTAAGCTGCTGCCTTGTGCTATGACTGTTTTCTCATGGCAGTATATGGTAACAATTTAGAAGAAACCAGGGTTTTGAGCTAAATTTTCGATAGAGCATAAGAATAATATTGCTCATAGCAATGCCCTCTGGTCTTTCTAAGCATCAGAATTTTTTTAAAAAACAGTGGTGTAAGAGATGACATGATTTTTTGAAGGATTAGTGATCCAGTCTAGATTTTAACTGAGGACACTTCTGTGCAACTTGCCTGTTACTGACCACATCATGGGGCTTAGTCCACGTCCACTCTGTTTACGTGTGCAGGCATCTTCATGGGCATGAGTACCACGTATGGTGACAGGTGTGATTTTGGTAATTATGTATGTAAATTCACTTGGGTGAGTAATGAATGTACAGGTGGATGGATACTGGGGCCACCAGAAGGTGTACTAGGCACCTACGGGTGCTGGTGGAAGGAAATGGGAGGCATATCTCTTTGCATTGGCCTCAATAACCATAAGAAATATATACAGACGATTTTAAAGAAGTGACCCTATAGGGAAGAACTACTTGGATTTGGAGGCAGAGGAGGACCATTTTTTCTTTAGTGTGAAGCACTAGTTAAAGTGTTAGGGGCGAAGGAAGTCTGAGGAATCCAGTGCACTTAGCCATTTCAGTTTGCAAAACTGAGCTGCATTAGAGAGGGTGACACAGAGCTGCATAGGCAGACTTTTTAAAAAATAAGAACCCCTCGCCACCACCGTTTTCTGAAGGTGCCCTGAAACCCTGAAAAACGGGTTTTTGCAAGTTTGCTGAAACCCTGCCAAGACGGGGCAAGGTCAGGAGCTCGGGCTTTGCTTGTCTATTCTGTATACACCCGTCAGTGCCTACAAATTTCGAACTCCCAGTCTGTCCCCTCCCACCCGCCTCCCCCTCGCAACACTGGAAACTGACACAGCACTGTAAACCGACTACAACTCAATAAAATAAAATTAAAAAAAAAAAAGAGCTTGGGCTTTGTATTGAACTCTACCAGGGGCTGAATACCCCTCATCTGCTTTTAGCTCTTTGATCTCAGGGAAACTGTTTCCATTTGGAACCTCTGGTTCTTGGTTTCTACAGTGAAGACCCCTACCTATGTCTCCATCAGTATGAAATTAGATTAGGTCACAAGGAGCTCAGCAGAGCCCACAGTATCTCACTCCCCCCAACCCATAAACCCTCCCCCAACCTCTAACTTCATCTGCATCCTTGGGCAAGGCATTTACTGCCTTCTCTCTTCTCATCCACTACATTCAGGTGTTGGATCAGATAATTTCTAAGTTTCCATTAAATGAGTCTAGTCCTATTTTTTAACAGGTGGCTGGGATAGCTAGATGGTATATCAAATTGTCTATTTTCTACACATTCATGTTAAAGCCATTTTCTGTGCTTTACCACATTTAATCCTCAAAAGAATACCTGTGAGGGAGCCATTGCTTTCCCCTTTTGTAAATGAGCAAACAGGCAAGAGTCATGGAGAGAAATCATCTCAGACCACTGCTTTGGCATCCAGCTTGCTGGAAAGACTCTTCTGAAAGGCTTAACAACAGCGTTAAACACAAGTGGAAACTTCCGAATTTTCACTCTGTCCATCCCCCTCCTCTTGCACTGAAAGATTTAGTCATCTTCTATCTATTTTTTTGTTGTCTTTTTCCGAAGTTGCCATTCAAGGCTGAGGTCATGACTCGCCTATGAGCCTTAATCAAATCTGGAAGGCAACAGGATTGAACACAGGAATCTTCCCTACCTAATTCTCGGACTGAACATGTACAAACAAAGTTGTTGCTTGAGAATCCAGCCCTTGCTGCCTGAGGCCGTGGGGGAATATCTGTGAATTTTTATTGACTCTTTCCTGATCCTCCTTCTTTGGCATTTGACATACTTCTCACTGGATCCATGGTACAGCCAGTCTCTTTCTCTGGCCGCTAATTTATATTTCCCCCAGAGGGCCTAGAACTCTGCCCTACACAGTGGGTGCTCACTGAGCTGGAGATGGTACTGCCAACCAGTGCAGTCCCAGATTACATCAAGAATTTCAGCAATTGCACTGAATTTCTGGCCAGCCTTGAGGATTTGGTCAGCCTTGTTCTCAGCCTTTCCCCTCATGGATTCACAAAGCACAGTTTCAACTAATTCCTAATAATGCAATTACATTTTTGGAAATTGAGCCAGGTTTCATATTTAAATGTTGACTTTCAGCATGCAGAAAAGGTTGGCCAAATGCAGGAGTGACTGGAAGATTTTGGCAAAGAGATTAATTGGGATTTTCCATTTTTAGAGCAGCTGTGTGTGCTCATGCACAGGTAATACTCTGGTCTCAGGGGTTCCCAGGGACCAAAGCGTGGGCAAAGCATGAACCAGAAAGCCAACACGCCAGATAGGAAATTCTTAGTATTCTCAAAAAGAAAATGAAAAGTAGAGGCAGAATTGAACTATTTCCTCTTTTAAGGAGTTTCTTTCGGGGGGCATGGGGAGAGGTAATTCAGTTTATTTATTAACATTTTGCTTTGATTTAATGGAGGTACTGGGGATTGAACCCTGGGCCTTGTGCATGCTAAGCATGTGCTCTACCACTGAGCTAAATCCTCCCCACCTTGTTTCCTCTTTTAAAATGCAATAATACCTACCTCTCAGGGCCATTGTAGGGATGAAATTAGAACATATATGAACAGGCTAGCTCAGAGCCTTGCTCAGAACCGGGCGCAATGCATGTACTTCATTGTTAATATGACAACATGGGAGAAGGCACTGGTCTGAAGTTAAACAACTGGGTTTTGAACTTCACGCTGCAGCTCACTAGCCCAGCTGGTGCCTTCCCATCTTGAGTCCCAATTTCCTCATCTCTCTAATTGAAATAATAATCACAGCATGCTTCGCAGGGTCAAAATGAGAAGCGTATTTTAAAGAATGGCTGAGAAAGTTCTTTGCAAACTAGACAGCTTTCTAGGCTAGATAAAGCAGGATTAGGTGTATACCTAATCTCTGTGCCACTTTTTTCAGCTCTTCTCTCTGTCTGAAATGCCCTCCTTCCCCACACCTCCTCTTCTTCTAAGCTGACTGTTGACGCCCTAACCTTCATTCATAAGTCAGGAGAGCATAATGGCTAACAGCAAAGACTTACATGGTGAGGGTTCAAACGCCCCTCTCTGCTGTTTGTGAGCTGTTTGACCTTAGGCAAGTTACTCTTTGTGCTCTGGTTTCTCATCTGTAAAGCGAGGATAACAACACTCGCCCCTCCATCCTATAAGGTTGCTCGAGGAGTAAATAAGCTCACAAGTTTGAAGTACTTAGGTCAGTATGTATTAAGGCTGATACATCTGTTAGCTCTGATTAGGTCAAATATTTGTTTATTATTTTGATGGATATGTTCTTTACTTTGCATTATTTTATTATTGTGTTCAACCTCCACCCCTCTAAGAAATGTTTTTAGATCTCTTAGTCTGAACCGGTCATAGCCCCGTATTCAGCTGAAGTTTACTGGTTGTAGCTCAGTGAAAGCCCTGGCCACCACTTCTGTGTGAATTGCCATCTCTCTCCTGCACTGGCCTATAGCCCTGAGCGACCGAGACTTCTTTTGCCTCTGTACACTTGGT
This sequence comes from Vicugna pacos, assembly GCF_048564905.1. Lineage (NCBI taxonomy): Eukaryota > Metazoa > Chordata > Mammalia > Artiodactyla > Camelidae > Vicugna > Vicugna pacos. The sequence continues at coordinate 55,709,106 of NC_132987.1, read as the reverse complement.
TGATGCACATCAAATATTTGCTGTATTGGACAGGAAGTATGCAAATGTAGGCAGGCGAATAAACCTAAATATACCGGACAATAGCTAACAGCAAACTTTACGTGAAACCTGTATTTTAAAGACCGAACACATTTATAACATTAAGCCCCATACCTGACATATAGTAAATGTGTTTACTTGGAAGCATAGAAAGATAACTAAAGGTACAGTAAGTCCAGTGAAAGGTTTCAGTTTATTGGGTCCCTCTCATTCAAAACATGCATTAGAAAAGTAAGTGACTTATCATCTAGTAAGGGCTAGATTAAGATACATACCAGGGAAAGTAAAAGTAGCTTCTGACCTTCCGGCACTCACATTCAAGAAGAGAGACAATCCTATTACTAAGTGATTACAGAGGCCCTGGGTGCTAAGCTGGGTAGGACGGATGTGCACAGGAGTGCACCTTCAGCAGCTCAGTCACTACTCGAAGGCGTGAGCCTCCTTGATAAAATTGCCCAGGTATGTTCATTTGGGATGATTTCACCTTCTTTTCAATAACTAGGGAACCAGCAGAGAAGGCTCTAAGCCACCGAAAGGAAGAGGGGAGCAAGTTAGTTATGAGGATGTGGTGGTTTACACACAGCACATATAAAATAAAAAATAAGAGAGGTGACACCATGAGCCACATCCATAGGATTGTATCTCAATAGATTTCTTAATCTCAACCATTTTGGTATTAAATGTTGATAAAACACTGTAAAACAAAAAAAGTGCTGGCCCAAAGGGGAGGCCTAATCTCCTATTAACTCCACTTCCACCAATGGCTTCACTTTAGCTCCCAATTTTGCTATCAGTTGAGAAATGAGCTTGGACTGGAGTATTTCTAAGGACCACTTCATGTTGACTCTTTTTAATTTTATTTTTAAACACCTGGTCTGATATAAAAAAAACAACCTTTCTTTCTCACGTCAAATACTACCTCTATTTTGATGAATCCCAAATTGATGTCTCCAAACCAGACATCTCTTTTGAGATCAGGTCTCAAATACCCAACTGCCTACTTTGACACCTGCCTGGGAGACATCTCAAACACACCCTGTTCAAAACTGCCAGCAATTCCCCGAAATCCCCTGCAAACTTCTCCTTTGCAGTGTTTCTAACTCAGTAAATAGAAACACATCCATCCAATTGCTTAAACCGGAAACTTTCTTGATACTCCTCTCTCCTTCACTACCCGCTCCTGCTCAATCCAATCTTTCTTTCAATCTTGTTAATTCTACCTTCAAAGTATGTCTCAAGTCTTCCCGTACCTCACCGCCTACACTGCTCCTCCCTAGTCCCAGGACTCCTCCCTCTTTTTTTTTTAATTGAAGTATAGTTGGTTTACAATGTTGCTTCATTTCTGGTGTACAGCACAGTGATTTAGTCTAAAGAAGCTCTTCATGCTTCTTTCTAAGTTATCTTCCACACAATAGCTGCGGTGCTTTTCTTAAAATATAAATCAGATCATGGCCTCACCCTTCCTAAAAAGCTTAAAGGTCCAGCTCCTGACCCTCCTTCCAAATTCATCTACTACTCTCTCCATTTGTACTGTGCTGTCTTCTGTCTGGCCTCTGCACCTGCCATGTTTCTACCCCCTTTAGGGTTATTGACCTCTGTACCCTCTGTCCAGCACACTTTCGCCCTCACTCTTGGCCTGGATGACCCATATTGTTTTTTCAGATCTCAGCTTAAAGGTGATTTTAATAGAGGGGCCTGTACATTAGGTAAATTATATTCTTCCCCCACCTCACAGCACCTCATTTTTTCCTGTACCTCAGTTGCCATAATTTATCACACATTCTTGTCTGTGGATTGACTTACAATGCTTGTCTCCTCAACTAGACTACAGGCTCCTCTGGGAGCAGGTCTGTGATTGTTCTTTGTATATGTAAAGTCTAGCATGGTGCTTAGCACATAGTAGGTGCTCAAATCATAACTTTGATGGCTGCATATTGATAGGACTTGAAAATAACAGCATATGTTTATTCTTTGCTGAAAAGTCCAACCAAACGGCTGATAATGTAGGGAAACATAGTTGAATATTTTCTGTTTCATCAACCTTTTTAGTTCCTAACCCTTAGTGTCTTGGAGCACTCCTCCATTTCCTTACTGAACCTTCCCAGTTTTCAGCATTGATAAAGGAAATATCTTGGTGTTACAAGTTCCTTGGCTTTGCTCCCCTTAGACACATTTCACTTTGTGCAGGAATTAGGCTTCCAGTGTTGTGTTGGGTGAGCAGTGTTGGAGGCAGGATGGGGTAGAAAAGGGAAAAAAAAAAAAAAGGAACTCTATGGGAGAGGTGGTTATCCTTGTACAGCTTGGACATCATTCCATGTTGTTGGAGAGTTTTTTCTTCTTTAATGCCATGTATATCCAGTGTTCTCTTCTTTCCACCTCTAGGAATCCAAAAATAAACGAGCTGTTGATCATGGGCATGGCTCTGGCAAAACTGGCAAGAACAGGCAAAGGTGCTCCCAATTCTAGGGAATCTGTTCTTGCCACTGCCACGCACGCCCTGGCCCCTTTGGAGATTATCGTGCTCCTGTTTCTGCTGAGTCCACTGGGTGCTTTGTTCCTTTTAAGCGCCTATTGTTATAGATTGCAGGAAGTGGGACACGGACTTTTGAGTAGTTGTTTTGTTTTGTTTTTTAATACCTCTGACAAAGGTCCGTTGCTTCATCTGCTTAACCATTGCCTTGTTCTGCTACTGGAGTGAAGCCCTTACCTCCTCTCCAGCACCCATGTTCATATTTGCTTCCCTCTTCCCTATCAAGACCAACCTGCTCCTAATCCCTTTTTATGCTACTGTGTATTTACCCCCTATTTACCTTTTCATATTTACCGTTGGTGGGATCTGCTCTGCATTTGTTGCAGAGACAGGAGGGATAGACTGATGCATGGATTCTATTAGCAGGACGAAGTCGGTCCAAGATTCTTCCTGTCATTTGGGTCAGGCCTTTGGTAGAAAGTTTCCTCCCTCCCTGTTTGAGTAACTCACCCATCAACTCAATGACTTGAACAATATATAGAAATCCACCTTGTTGATTCTAGAAAACAGCCATGAGAAGTTTGCACTTTGTTTATACCTTTTTCTAAGACTAAAGTTAGCTCAAAACAAAGGATTTGTTCCATTTGTGTGCAGGGGAGGGGTAGGGAGGGTCTAAGGCAGAAAGAGGAGGAAGAGGAAGAAGGTACCAAAAAGGAGGATCTAATACTGGATTTCAGTTCCCACTACTGGGAAATGGTTCATTTCCAATTCTGCATTTCAAGAACATCAAGACTTTCTGATGATCTTTTTTATTCTTTTTGGATCAGTATGAATCCTTAGCTATAACTTATGTCTTCTTGTACTGAAAGGGTTAAAATATTTGGGGAAGTGAAATAACATGTTTAAGGATGGTTACAAAGTCAAGACCAGAGCCTCAAAGACATTGGTCCCCAGATATAATCTGGGTCCCAGAATCAGTAATGGAATAACCTGACGGCTTCACTTCACTGTGATGGTTCACTTATTAGTTTGTCCATTCTCTCAGCGTTCAACAACCACTTTGAAATGCACATGATCATTTTCAAAGTACTTTCCTTTCCAGATGTACTTGATTCTCACGGGAATCCTGCGATGCAGTCCCATAACAGAAATTACCATTTTAGAGAACAAGAAACTGAGACTCACAGAAGTTAGTCAGTTGTGGAACTTTAACTGGAACCCAGATCGTCAGATTTCACAGTGAATTCTCTTTCAGTTCTACCTACTTTAATTCAATCAACATTTCCTAAGTTAGTGCCATGTGCTGGACACAAGTCTAATACAACGAAAATGAAGTACTCTTGTCTTTGAGGAGCTTCTAGCCTGTCAGAGGAAGGCAGACATCAAGGCCTGGGTGTGGAGTGGAGGTAAGTGCTGGGGTCCTTGGAGAATGCTGAGAGTCTGGGGTAGAAAGCTGTTTAGGAGACGAAACTGGAAAGAAATCTGGGGGTCTAAAGAGCTTGATTTCATGGTCTACCATCACCATCGTCAAATCTTCTCAGTATATCTTCCCAAACTATGCCCTTTATTAATGGCATTATTAATCTTCCTCTGTTCCATTTTCTTTTGAGCATTCTACTGGCTTTTCAGTACTGGTGCTTCTAAAGGGTAGGGTTGTTCTTAGCAACCTTGCTGTTTAGACACCAGAAGCAGCTGTATTTCCAACTAATTTTAAGACTGCCGAAACTTTGGTAGTTTTATGCATGTGCCATTTTTATATCCAACTCATCATTGTCCGGCCACAGAATAGAAACGGTTACTACTCCTGGCACATAGGCCCAATCCTGAGGCAGGCTGGGCCTTAGCAAATAGGGTGCTATGGAAACAGGTCTGGATGCAGCGCTGGCACCTGCATAGATCACCTGTTAGTGTATCATCAAAGGTATGGGATACTCAGAGGGTTGGAGTAAGCCTGGGCTTAGCTGAGTAGGCATCAGGATGTATTAGGGGTCCAGATCCTGTTAAAGCTGGTGCTGGGTCCTGGTGTCCAGACTGTGGCTGTTACTTGAGGCTGTGTGCTTTGGAATAGCATGATGCTGGGTGACCTGTCTGCTCCTGGTAGAACCCTTCAGGCACATGAAGATAGAAAAGTCAGAACCCAGGCCAAGCTCTGGTCTGAAGGCTGAGCCAACCAGTGATGGTGGTGGAGGACACAGCAGGGACCCTGCGTGCCCCAGGCTCTCGTGGGCCTGTCCATGTTGGGTAGTGGGTATTACTGGATGGTACACTGAGGCAGATGGTCTATGTCCTGTTCTGATCAATACTGGATGAAAAACTCAGAGTGGACCTGCCCAAGGAAGGGAGTCAATGCCTCACACTGGTGTTGAGGTGGGAGGTGGGACACAGCTCCTGAGAAGAAGCCAGAGAGTTTTATTCAGCTCAGAATCAGGAAGTCTGGGGCCCAGCCTGGCAAGTGGACTATCTCTTACACGACCTAAAGCACGTTTTGGCATGTTTCTGGGCTTCTGTTTCCTCAGTAGACTCATGCCTTCTGGGATCAGAGTCCCCTGTTGTATTTACACTTGTTTCCCCAGCATCTAGCACAGCGTCTCTCCCACGAGACTGCTGATGAACTGGGTGTTGTGTGAATGCGGAAGCTGAGCATGAGCAATCCCATCGGCGGCTTAAAGGAAGAGGGGCTTATCAGAACCGTGGTCCTTACCTCACCTCCTAGTTCTTGATGCCCATCCCCAGGCTCTTTCCTGAGAACCAGACATTCAAACAATGGTATAGGCACCCCCTAACCTCACCAAAGTTCCTAACAGCCTTGTGATTCTCTGAAGAAAAAAAAAATGATGTAATGTTTTTTAAATTGTCTTCCTTAGAATTCCCTAGTCAAACATGTTATAAGAACCATGAACAGATCCCCTGTAGTCCCAGAAGGATCTCAGAGAAGGTCTATTTACCAGGAGAGCTCCTGGGTGGCCTCACAGAGAGAGCAAAGTAACCAGGAAACCCTCTGACATTTGCAAATGCTGTGAGATGCCAACAAACAAGATAAGCACACCTAGAGGAAGGGGGCGGGGATAGATCACAGGTTTACAGGGTCTGTTTAATCTTGTTAGGGTCAATGTGTTCAGAACGGCATGTTTTATTGGTGTGGAGACACGTGTCTCCCTGAATGAAAGGTCTTCTCTGAGAGAGAGTGGGCAGTTCTCACTTTCGCTGTAGGCCCTGAAGATGTGGAGGTCAAACATTCCAGTCTGTGAATTAGAGGACTAATTGCTTGCACTTAAAAGACTTTACTTAGGGCTTTTCAGTGTCTTGAGTGTGTGCTTGTGAGTTAGATAGATAGATATTAAACTAATATATCAACATTACACAATTTGGAAGATAAAGAATAAAGGAGAAAAAAGCATCCATAATCTACTACCCTAAGACAGACAATGTCAATAATTTTGTTGTTGTTGTTAATTGTGCACTTTTATTTATACCCAGATGAATTTTTATGTAGAGTATTTTTAAACATAGCTATAAATATACTATATACATATATTATATATAAAATATATATCCTATACATGTAAGAAGTAGGATTACATATAATACATACAAATAATTTTATATGTAATCCTACTTATTTTTACTTTACCTGATACCATAAACATTTTCCAATTCTAATTTTTAAAAATTAGTTGTATTATAATTTATTTAACTTTTCTCCACCCAACACCCTTGCCCCCAGCCCAGTCATGATGGGACATGTATGTTATTCAACTTTTATGTTGTTAGATATAACGCTTGGATGCGTGTACTCATTCAAAGTTTTTTTCCCCCTCTAAGTTGAATTGTATCTTGAAGATAAATTCCAAGAAGTAGAATTTACTTTGTCCAGATGACTATGTTTATGATTCTTGAGATGTGCAATCAAACAGATTGCTGAGAGTCATGGAGTAGGGTAGGATTCAGTCTCACTGCATTTCACCAAGAATTGTTTAAATGTCAGCCTCCATAGTGAATATAAGTGTTGGTTCAAAGATCTTAGAACCATTTGGCAGAGAAGTTGAAACAAGTGGGAAAAGGTGAAGGGAAAGAAGAAAGAGACACTTAAAATTCAGTACAGCACTGGAACTGGCCACCATGGGTAACTGACAATTGGTTAGAAATGGATGAGGCATATCTGAAATAATATACATTAATGTAATAGCAGTCCTCAGTTTACTAAAGTGAATTTACTAAAATAAATGATTCAAGGTGGACTGGTTGATGGAAATCTACTACTAATGTGCGGGATGGTCTGGGCAAACCATTTCCTCTCTGGATTTTTCTGGTTTAGATGGTGGGGTCATATTAATAATGAAGACAAACGTAGAGTTGTGAGGGCCAGGCAGCTGTTCTTCTCTAGACCCAGAGTTGAACTCTGATGAGACCCACAGTTGTATTGGAGTTGTACAGTGAAAAACCAGACATTCTATGAAGCTCTTGGGGCTTCCCCAACCTCAGTACTGAATCTGCAAGTATTATACATCCCATATGGACTGATGGCTAGATCGTTCAAAGCCTTGTTTCCCTGCAGAGTTTTCAGAAAGAAATGTGGAGTAAGCAGATTAATGAGGTGGCCTGAGTCATCTACCACCATGACAACATTTGGCCTTTGGTGCCTCCCTAGTGTTCTCCTGACAGTTCTTTGTCCAGATGGTGACACAGAAATTAGCTAAATTGCTTTCAATTTAGTAAGCTAAAGGAATAAATGCAGGTTCCCTCAGATTTCAAAAGGGACCTGGATCACCTTTTGGAGATTTCTGGTACTGAAATAAAGAAACAAAACCCTTTCCCCCAATTTTTTTTTCAAAAATATTTTTTAAACAAAAAATTGAAAAGATAGTACAGAGAACAACCCTGTACCCAGTTTTTTGTATTATCAACATTTTATATTAGTACAGTACTTTTTTTAAATTGAAGTGTAGTCGATTTACAATGTTCTGTTAATTTCTGGTGTATAGCATTGTGATTCATTTATTCATTCAATACACACACATATGCATATTCCTTTTCATATTCTTTTTCATTATAGGTTATTACGAGGTACTGGGTATAGTTCTATCTGCTATACAGTAGGTCCTTATTGTTTATCTATTTTATATATAATATTTAGTACCTGCAAATCCTGAACCCCCAATTTATTCCTTCTCCCCTCTCCCCTCTATAGTGGTAAGTTTGTTTTCTGTATCTGTGAGTTTGTTTCTGTTTTATAAATAAGTTCAATTGTGTCCTTTCTCCCCCATATGGCACATTTGTAACAATTAATGAAACAATACTGATACAATATTATTAACTAAAGTCCTTCATTTATTCAGATTTGTCTAGGTTTGCCTTACGTCTTTTTCTGTTCCACAATCCCATCTGGGATGCTACATTAACACTAAGGGGGTCACATCTTCTTAGGCTACTCCTGGCGGTGGCAGTTTCTCAGACTTTCCTCGACAGTTCTGAGGAGTACTGGCGAAGTATTCTGTTGGATGCTCCTCTGTTGGAATTTGTCTAATACTCTTCTTATAAATAGGCGGGGGGTAAAGGAGGAAGACCACAGAGCTAAAACGCCTTTTCCATCATCTCATATCAAAGGTACATGAAATCAACATGATTTATAATTGCTAAGGTTGACCTTGATGACTTGGCTGGTGTAGTGTTTGTCAGGTTTCTCCACATAAAATTATTTCATCCTCCCTTCCTCGCTTCCCATACTGACTCTCCTCTTTGGAAGGAAGTCACTATGCATAGCTCACACTTAAGGAAAGAGGAATTATCCACTCCTCCCCATCCTTGAGGGTAGGATTTACAAAAATATCTATCTACATAAGTTATTTGGAATTCTGCTAGGAAGAATTGTCTCTTTTCTCCCATTTATTAATTTATTCAATTTTTATATCAGTATAGATTCATGGATGGATATTTATTTTATACTTTGAATTATAATTCAATATTACTCAGTTTAATTTTTTTTTCTCAGAACTTTCCAGTTTTGGCCATTAGAATCTCTTCCGATGGCTCCAGTATCTCTTTGAAATACCCCCCATTGATGTAGCTTTTGTTTGCTTGCTAGTTTTTTAGCAATTCCTTATTTACGGGGCTACAAGATGTTCCATTCTAATTTTATATACTTGCTGCCCTTGTCCTAGATCTAGAAGCAGCCACGCCTTGCCCTCCACTACTGGAGAGTGGTGTCAGACACCAGCATCTGCCACTAGCTGTGCTCTTTGCTGCTGCAGCGACATTGCTTCTAGGCCAAACATATATTACATTTTACATTTGAAAATCAACACATACACAATTAAAATACAGTAGCACCATTCATAAGACAAGTAAAGGTTGGTTAACAGTATGAAATCACAGCACTGTAGGGGCCCGCGGGGGCTCCTACACTGGGACCCACACATAGAGCTTGTGCACGATGGTCTTCTCCCTTCCATCCTGTCATTGCACTGCTAAGACTCAGTTGAGTCTTTGCACAACCTCAGTGGAGATTATGCCAAAAGTCCAAAGGTGGCAACTTTTCTGAATGTAAGGCCTCAGCAAATGGCCCTTTTGCAGGGCTGCCCATGCTATATCCTCTTTTCATGGTAAGCTATGGAAAATGCAGTGGATTTAGAATCAGGGTGTCAAAGCTCTGGATCTGGCTCTGTCTGATCCAGTGTGTGTGGCAAGTGCATTCTGTGTGGGCCTCAATTTCCAAATATATGAAATCAGTAGTGTTGAATTACATAATTGCTAAGGAGCCTCCCAGTGCTGGTATATTATGACTCTCAATAGCTGTCCACTGAGAGAATGTAGTTGGCTCCATCTCTCCTTGTACGTGGGCATCAATACTGCAGAAGGTCTAAGGGGAGGGATGGTGCTGGGGTGGAGGTCACTGCTAATAAACAGGAGCTACTTGATTATTTCCTGAAGATGCCGACGTCTGTTAAAGGCCTTCTTATGTCTAGACAACCAGGCCTGAGAAACTTCAGACCTTTCTTTTTAAAGAATAAAGATTTTAAAAGCATAGTAAATATTGGTAGAAAGTATTTCTCTTTCATTGTTTTCAAGTTTGTTCTGGTAGAGCAAGCTTTTTTTTTTTTTTTTTTTTTTTTAATAAGGGCAAACTCCTTATCTGTTATTTCCTTTGACTTCAGACAATTACCTTTAATGCAGTGATGGGTGAGCTACCTCTAAGTTTCTTACCAGGAATCTCTCTCTAGGTTTTTTTTTTCCTTCTTCTTCTTTTTTCTTTTTCTTCTTCTTGTGTGTGTGTGTGTGTGTGTGTGTGTGTGTGTGTGAATATTATGACATTTTTTACATCCCTGTGGGTCCCAGTGGCTTAAAGAGTGCCCAGTTTACAAGTGTCATCTCCTTCCTATCATTACTGGGACAGTTTCCAAAAACAAACGGAAGAAGAAGAAGAAAAAAAAAGGAACTGTAGTGCAGAAAAGACACTTGGGAACTGTCACATCTGATTATGAATGCTGGAGATCAAAGGTACAAGGGCTTAGAACTGGCCTCCTCCAACTCTTAACATTTAAAATCTTCAGATGGCTTTTGGACCTACTCAACACAGTCCCAGACTTTGGTCTATAATTGGTTAAAAATTGATAGAGGTGAGGATTCTGGGACTGCCCTCTTTACTTAGAAGTTTACATTTTAACTCCTTCTCCCACCCCAGGGACACATATACACACAGCTCCTTTCCAACCCACCTCCAACTTAAAGTTATATGAATATGTGTTTAGATGTAAAGGCATAGGATTTGGAACAGACAGACAGCCTGTAAATCATCTGGGTTATTCTTTCACACAGTTGAGGAAACTGAGTCCTGACAAGTGATTTTGCTCCAGGTCCCATATGGAGTTCCAGGCAGAACTGTAATTAGAAACCAAGGTTTTTTGGCCACAAACCCAGTCATTTTTTTCCCCCTGCCTCACACTGTGCCCTCACGGAGTTGCACGTTTATGAGTACATCTCTGTATGTACATATGTTACAGAGACACCGACATGTAGGAATCATGCACCGAGCATCTGTGGTCTGACCTCAGGGAACAGTTTAATGACTCGGATTTCAGGCAGCTGAAAGGGTTCTGCGGGTGGAGGTTGAAATAAACAAGAAAAGCCACTGTGGAGATGTGAATGGAAAAGTACCGAGCACTCCCTCCCTCAGCACATTCTTCCGCTCTCCAGCTCTCCCTGCCATCAAGCTGGCTTCAGATAGGCTTCTGCATGGTCAGGTGTACAGAGGGCGGTGTGGAGAAGAAAGAAAAAAAAATGCAGGCACAACACGCAAATCAAGTTTTTCCACTTCTAGCCTTAGGTAGTAAAGACAGCTCAGTGCAGCAGCCGCGGGAGGGTGGGCCAGTCACCCAGAGTTTACAAACATTCAAGTGCTCTCCTCCCTGCATCCCCCTCCCAGTTCAGCTGCTGCTTTCCCTCATGCTAAGGTTTCATAGGAAGTGAAAACCCTGTTATTCAAAACAGTGATCGAATGCAATAAACAAATGATTATGCGCCCCCCACATCACTACTCTATGTTAAGCTCTTGATATTTATTTCCATTTTAAATAAGTGAGGAAAGTGTGGAAAAATCAGTGTTGGGGGGAAAAGTCTGAGCTAGGCTGGAAAGGTTTCTAAAGAGAAAGAAAAGTCTTAGAATAATACAGGCTGAAAGCAGGCAGCATATGGATCAAAATTAAATGTTGACACTTCTTTTTCTGAAGGTACTGACTGGAAATCATCTTTTTTTTTTAATGTCTCAAAACTTTCTGCTCAATTTCTCTAAATCACATCAAAAAAAAAATCCTTTCTTTCTCCAAGGATAATAGAGAGCTTGTTTACAATAGTTCTGAGTGAAGGATTTGAAATAAAACGAATGAGTACATAAGATATCCCATAGCAATCAAAAGAAGTGTCAAGGATTGCAGCACAGGTGACAGGCATAACCAAGCCCGAATGACCATCACAACTTAATATACATCATGACTTGGAGTTCGTTCGGAGAACCAGTTTACAATTTGCACAGAGCCCAAAGCAGACTCACTTTCCCCAGTTCTGCCAGCAAACAAGATACCCACCTCCAAACCCATGTAGTCAGAGCACCTGGATTCTCTAAACTGACACAGGACCATCAAACCAGGCTGACCTCTTCTCAGTGGTGTTCTGGGGTCATGCACGTCTTGCCCCCAGTGATGACTATCCAGTACTCTTGAAAGAAGGAAGCCTCGAGGGAGGAGCTGAGTGATGGATTAACAAGGTTCCTTCCAGTTCTAAAATCTATAATTCTGTGATGTCACAGTTTAAAGATCTACCAAGGTACCAGAAGTTCCTAAAAGGTGAAACCAGTTTCCTATTTGGAGCCCCGTTAGAAAGAGGACAAGGCAGTGTTTATTTAAGGATAGTTTCCTTTTCAGCAATGACTGAATCATAGGGAAGGCTTTGTGAGGGGAACTTGATGCAAAAATCTATTCCTTTCCATAAATAGATGTACTATTAGGACCAGGGTATTTTATTTTGTAACAAAGCTTATCTTTATCCAGAACGTGTGCTTATGAAACTATTACTATGCCCAGACCACCATGGCAAAGAGGCTGGCTTGGTCCTCTGAGCATTAACAGTCAGTTAATGCTGGAGTGAGGTGAGGTGAGGGACGTCCACACAGTGATGCCAACTGGCTACTAATAAGGGGAGATCAGCATGAGAGAAGGCAGGACATTCTGGAAGGAATCCAATTGGTGTAAAATTTGATAGTTACTTTCCCAGGAATTGAAAAGAGATTGAGAGGTGGGTACACAATTTTCCTCACTATTCATTCAGTAGAGAGAAAGGCACCCACCTAAAAGTAAGTCTTTATCTTTTGAATAGTTTCAATTTTATTTTCTTCTAAAAGCCTCCTGTTCTAATCAATCTCTTTCAATATGAACACTTTAATTTGGCCAAAAAACAAACAAACAAAAAAACAAAATCAGTAGTAGAAATGTGGGACTCTGGCACTTGGCCCCAGAAATAATGTTCTGAGAAGGTCTGAGGTCCCTGGTAGTGGGACTAATTCTCTATAAAGCAGACCTGGATGGGGTCGCCCTCAAAGGGCTCCCTGAAGAGACTTAAACGGGGCTGAGGTACCAGAAGGGTGAATTCATTCCCAGCCCCCACTCTGGTTGGTTCTCATGCCAGAGGGAGATTTCCCTTTGCTCTGCAGCGCCCCCATGGGGCTAAGATTGGAGTGGCAAAGAGAACATAGGAGGGACAAGTTGTGTGTTTGAGGAGGGAGGAGACAATGAGGTAGAATGGCAACTTTGACAAATAGGTGACCAAAAATTACAAAAGTGATCTCGCTGTAGAATCAATAATAGGGCAGAGCCATACAATTCACATCCCAAACCACATAGATACACCTGAGAAACCCTAAAGTTCTTATTACACGTAAAAGAAAAAATTATCAAACGCATACACAAAGAAGATCACTTCAGCAAAACTGGGGTGTCATTTTGAATCCAGTGGGATTCCTTTACAACTCTTTGAAAATGAGGGAGAAGAAGACAAAAAAAAAAAAAAAAAACCCCAGATAGTCTGCCTTCTGGCAAAACAAACCTGCACTTGACGATACCATGCCTCTTTGGGGGTAAAATGCTCACTCCGACAACAGTGACAGGATTAGGCCTATGTATATTTTTCAAAAACCCTTCACAAGACAGGCTTTTTCTGCAAAGGCTGCAGTAATCCATCTGTCAATAAGTATTAAAATATTCAGATTTCCCAGGGACAGATACTTACGCATATTTCCTAAGCTCCAGCCCTCGTGGAAAATAATCAGCCCCTTTGGATCCCTCCTGATTCTGAAAGCCTCAAAACAGCTTTTTCAAAAGTGGGGCTGCATGGAAAACAACATTTTCAGCGATAGATCTGAACTTCTTAAGGACTTCTTCCGAGAAAGAGATCCCAAATTTCCCAGGAAACAGCCAGCAATCTTTCATAGCTCTGCTCACTTCTCCACTAAAAACCCAATTGTGGGGTTAGGAGAGGTAGATTATTTGGGAAGATATCATTATTGGAAATTAACACGTGCAGAAATTTTGTGGAACCTTAAGAACTGGTCTGTAATTTAATGAGTCGCCTGAAGGACTCTCATAGCCAAGGCTCAGAACAGCCTGACCTTTGAAAGCTGCTTCTGGTCCAAACATTTTGGGTTAATACTTGAGGAATCTGAAATATTATTTTCCCCTCACACCCTTCTTTTAAGAGAGAGACATAAAAGAAACAAGAGTCTCCCTTATTCAGGGATGAGTAGGAGGGGAAAAAACCCCAACCAACATTTAAATAGGGAAACTGGCAGTTCTGAATAAACAAACCAAGGCCCACAGTGAAATGATTCTGCACTGCATTTGCCTTTAAAAAGAAAGGAAGGAAGGAAGGAAGGAAGAAAGAAAGAAAGAAAGATTCGCCCCTTTTCCTCCTCCTCCTAACTCAGCTCTAACGCTAAGAGGACTGTGCTGCGTGCAGCGCCTTGTAGTTGTAGCACAGTCTGTTCTAAATACACGCAGTATCTGTGATACTGGCATGCCAGGCCTTTAGAATTCCCTCCGGCTGATCTCTTTAAACACAGACAGGAGAGATTTTTTACAGCGACCTTGAAACGAGCTGGGAGGAGGGGGGGGGGTGAATCAAAACCTTAAGAAAAAGCAAAACACAAACACGTATTTAGCTCACAGAATTCTGTAGAACACACGCGTACACAAACCCACATACACACAACGTTTCTTGCAGCAAGAAATTTCCTAAGAGTCAACAATAACAGAAAGAGTAAATCCACCACTTGCTGTCCTGGAAAGAAACAAACCAAAACAAAACAAATCCTTTGAACATGTTTCTCAAGGGAAGGAGAGCCTTCTCTTAGTAAAAGTCCAAGGGGAAAAAGAAAATTGCACCCCTCCCCAAAAGTGGGGGTTGGGATTGCTACATACGACCAAAAATCTAAGCTTCTTTCAATAGAATCAGTATTAAAATAACACATCTTCTTTAAAGCGCTTCAGAGATTAGACAGGGGAAAAAAAGAAACACTCAAAACAAAATCCAACCGATGCGGGATCCTACGATTTACGTAACATCACAAAGTTGCAAAAGGCGAAAATCAGAAGCAAAAATCCGAAAACAATCAAAATACAACCCCAAATCCCAAGCCACTACACCAACCAGGAAAAAAAACTGTCCCAAATAAAAATAAAGCAAATGAACCCACCGAAAAACTGCTTGGCAAATATTTTTCTCGTGGTGCCTAATATTTCTAGCTGGAGAGAGCTGTGGTGTTTATTGTTTTTTCTCTTACTCGCCTCGAAACCTACTATATATAACAGACTTTTTCCAACGGCTCGACCTTGTCGCTCCCTTTTGTGTATTGAGCTCGAGGAGCTGAGTTCATGGGGAAGAGAGGAGGAATTAGCCCCAGACCCCGGGAAAGCAAAGCGCACTCCCCCTCTTATGTCACCGAATAGCAAATTAGTTCTCAGAATTCCAGAGGCCGAGCTTTGCTACAGCGAAGACGCCGACGTCACAGAGGGGGCGCCCACGTGACGGTGGCGGAGCAGACCGTACCATCGTCCCGGGCCCGGGGAGGGAGAGCCACCGTCTGGCGCCCGGAGCCTCGCATCTAAACCTCCAAACCCTAGACGCCAAGGCCATGAGGACCTAGCAATATGCCAGGTAGTGGGAAAACGCCGTGGCTTCGAGGGCTTTTTATGGGCGAGGAGAGGCAAAGGTGGCAGAGAGCTGACACCGAGTCCTCCCCTGCCACGTAGCAGTGGTAAAGTCCGCAGCTCAAATTCCGAGAATTGAGCTCTGTTGATTCTTAGAACTGGGGTTCTTAGAAGTGGTGATGCAAGAAGTTTCTAGGAAAGGCCGGACACCAGGTGATTATTGCTGTTGCTGCCGCCGCTGCTGCTGCTGCCGCCGCCGCCGCTGTTGCCGCTGGTGCCGCTGCCGCCGCCGCTGCTCATGATCATTATTTTACCTTTTAATTCTTTTTTTTTCCGCTCTTGCCAAATGCTTTGGCTCCAAGTTTCCTATGTGTATCTATTGATGTAAATGTATATATTTATTTATTGTAGCTGTCAGGTGTTAAAATAAATGCCGAAGATTAGTCCCACGTCTCTCCCACTCTAGGATATAGATTTTTATATATTTATTATTTTATTCTTGTTGTCTTTGAGTGAATCGGCCGGTTTGGGGAGGCTTTTGCCGCCCTCCCTTGTGTTGTTTTGGTTTTTGAAAAGGAGGTGGAGGAGAGGAAGGAGGGGAATTAGGGGGTGGCCGGTGCAGAGAGGACGAGACAGTGCTTGGGGGGTGATTCGGGCAAGTCTGGGGGCTGTCTGGCCCCAGACGGCGGAGAGGACGCGCGCTCGCGCTCTCGCTTTTTCTGCTGCTGCTTGCGTACGGCTTGTGATCTGGCTGGATTCGTGCGGCTGTGTTTTTTCCCTCTTTTCTCGCTTGCAAACTGCTTTCCTTGCTCCCTCGCTCCAGCCTCCCCTTCCCTCCCTCCCTCCTCTGCTTCCTTCCCCTCTGCCGTCCTTCTTGGTAACTCCGAGAGGCGAGGAGGGAGGCTGCCCGCTCGCTCGCCCCGCTGGCTCCCTTCTACTGGCCTCGGTCCTCTAGATTCCCTACCCCCGAGCCGAGATTTGGGAGGAAAAATGCAGGCGAACTCCTCGGTTTTTTGTTTTTGTTTTTCCCCGTAAACCCAGATGAAGTGTCGGTTCTACTATTTCCTTTCAGAGCCGTGATCTTCCTAACGAGATCCGACTGTTCTGGTGTCCCCTTCCCCTGTGTTTTGGGAGAGGCTCAGCTTTGCCTGGGGGCGGGGATGTTGAATACTTTGAAAATTATTCTTTCTTGGTTGCAGTCGACGGAGTTGGGAACCCCCGCGCGTTCCCTCTCCCCATCCTGGGGAGAGAGGCTGGTGGCGGGACGGGGATTTGGGGGGTGGGGTGGGAGAGGGGTGCGCGTTTGCACCTGCGGTGCTGTTCAGCGTGCGGGGATTCCGGGAACCTTCACAGGACGGCCCAGCCAAGCGGGAAGGTGGCGGGATTTCTGGCGGTCGCGGTGTTTGTATTTTGGGCGCTGCGTGACTCGGTGTTAGCTCCCAATGGCTGTTCCCCCAGCTTTCCTAAATTTTATTTTTCCCATGGTGCAAGCTTTGTAAAAACAGGCAAATAAATTTTTAAAAACCCTGCGGGCCAGAGAGTAGCCGGCGTCAGGCTTCAGGTTCCCGAGGTCCTTGCACTGGGCGAGGGGAAAAACAAACAGCCCCAGCCCGCGTTCCTGCGTGCAAGACCCGGGAGGAGAGAAGGGCACTTTGTGGCCCTGGCTGGGGGACCCGGCGCGGGAGGAGGGGGCGCGGGCGGGAACGGGAGATCTTTGTGAGTGATTTTGCAAAAACGGATTGCGAGGTTGGTTGGATTTGCAACCTGTGGCTCTCCTCGAGGGAGTAAGAATGGGGGAAGGCGGCGGCGGCGGCGGCCCGGGGCGGGAGCGGGTAAGGAGTTGGAGCCTCGGAAATCGGCTGCGGTAGGGAGCAGCGGGAGCGAGGGGCCACCCCGCTGCCGGATGTAGTGACCGTGGTAAATGTCTTGAGAACTGTGGATTGCATTGCCTTTATGATGCCGTGTTATTGGAACTCTGGCCAAAAATGGAACTCGCGTTGCAATAATGAGTTTTAAAAGCTACCCCATGGAAAACAAGAACACACCTTAAAGATTAAAAAAGAAAAAAAAAAAAGGAATGAAAAAGACTCCTTTTATACTGTGCCCTTTCTTGGAATGTTTGACTTGGTGGTAGGGGTCCTGACAGCTGAGCAGAGGGAATGACCCCAAACTGGGTACTCAAAGTCCAGGGCTGTTACTGGGTCCCTGACCTCCTTAGTGAGCTGGTCATCCCCCTCAGGAAACTGATTAAGTCCTTTATGGATTTTCAAAAAAATCAGTTTAGTTTCCAAAGGAAAGTCTTGTAATGCTTTTACTTTTTTTTTTAATGTCAGTATATGCTTATATGCTTTTTTTTGTTTTTACTGTCCAGAAAAAAAAAAAGAAAGTGGGGCAGGAGAGAAGGAACCAGGGAAAGGGCTGTTTAGAAATACAGTTTGTGGCTCTGAGCATGCCACCGGCTTCCTCTACAGAGACTGCCAGTTTCCCTTTTTCTTTGCAAGGTGTGTGTGGTTTTAATAAATAACTTAAAAAAAAAAATAAGAGGGGGGACTGGTAAGATCTGTCAGGAGACAGGTATCTATTTTGCTCACTATTTACTACCAAGAGCCTTTGGCACTGGAACAGAACCTCGTAAATCTGCAGCCCAAGTTGAAGTTCATCTGGCCCTAGTCCACACGCTATTCCTGGAGGTAGCAAACATGAGCTCAAAGGAACGAGGTGAAATCACATTCTCACTTTTAAATATATGCTTTTTTTTTTTTAAGGAGAAAAGATATTTGTCTCTGAGGGAGGAGGAAATGGAAAGGGAGTACCAGGAGACGGGCATCCCCTTGCTAAAATGACTACAGTTGAGTCTTCAGGCCAAAATAGAAACCTCAAGATGGGAAATATCCCCCCTTCCCCCCATTTATAAATAGAAGTTTCCAATATCCTATTTGGAAGACTTTTCCAATACTGCAGGCCCAAGCATTAACTAATTGCTTAAAGATCTGTTGATAGTGGCCATAAAGCTAGAAGCTGTTTGTAAAAACTGGACAATGTGAAGAAGATAGCTAGAAGAAGTGGGAATTCTCCAATTAGCGATTTCTTCTGTACTCAATTTTGAAGGGTTCTGCCCCTTGTTTTCTTAAAAAAAGACTGTTCAATTTTTATTCTGGGTTTGGTGGACAGGGATGGGACTCAAAACTCTTAAGTTGTCGTTTGCTGAGCCTTAAAGAGTTCCAGTTATTGGTTGAGTAAATGGTAGCCATGACTAGATGTCAAAATTCTTCCTTCCCTCTCCACTGCCGGGTAGCCACACTCACAACCCGCTTTGTTGTGAAAAAAATTGATTCAGAGGAGGTGGTGCGGCAGCGCCACCCCTCGGTGGGTGAAACTATTTGCAAAAGTCAAATATTTGAAAAATATTGTGAAATGACCTTATGAGGATTTTTTCTTTCTTTAGAAAGAGGATTGATAAAACTAACTTTAAAAAAAGATTTTGCAGTTGGTCTCAAAAAGAGGGGAAAAGGCTGCTTTCCAGTTAGGATGGTGTCACAGGCAAAGTAGTTCGAGTGTGTGTGTGTCTGTGTGTCTGCATGTGCGCGCGCGCGCAGGGGAAGGTTGCTGGTTGTCTTTAAGTAGGCGAGTTTTCCAGGCGGTGGTAGTAGCCCTCCTTCCCTATTGGACTTGACTTCTCAGGGCACCTGAATTCTGCTGCCTGGCTGATACTAAGATAAAGAGGAATGTTTTGGTGTTAAAAAGCATAGTGACTGGAAGTCCTGTCGTTTTGCCAGCGATGCTGGTGGTGTATATCGGGGGATGGGTTGGGGAGGGAGGTTTGTGGATGGACTGAGGCAATGGTAGGCTGGTCTCTAGCCGGGTTTGGAGCCCTCTGGGAGTCAGAGTAGTGTGGCGCGTGCCGGTTTCCTGCACTGCGCAACAAGTGGGAAAGCCGCCGTAGTGATCCGAGCGAGGGTGCTGTGTTGTGGGAAAGCTGGCTGGTTTCTCTTCGCCCCACTGGAAGCCAGAAACGGCTCCTCCTAACCTTTCCCGCCTCCCAGTCCGAGATCAACAGCCATATTCGTGGATATGGACCAAAAGACCATATTCGTCCCCACTCCCCCATCTTCGGCTTAGCGGTGCGCAGTAAGCCTGGATGGGACTCTCCTGCCCTTGGCCTCTAGGGCCCCTTTTCTCCGTGGGAATCAGAAGTTTATTCCTGACTTTTTCGCTGGTTGACCAGTATTTGGCAGGAAGCTCTGCTAATACTGTCGAGTACCATTCTGCTTGTTGAAGACAAGTGCACCCTTTCTCTTCCCATTACATTCAGCATTTCGGACTGGAAAAATCAACATATAATACCTGAACGCAGCTCCAGTTACCGCGCTGTGATCGCTAGAGGCGTGAGCATGGGAAAGAAGACCCAGTAAATTAAATGTTTTCCAGTTTTGCCCTATGGAGGCAACCCCCTCCCCCTAATAGGGGAAAAAAAAAGTGGGGGGCAGTCGGGTGTGGAAAGCTGTGGTCGCGCGGTGATTTTCGGACAGAGTCTGCCACCTAGTGGTAGACTCTGACTTAGTTCACCGCTTTGGGCAGTCGGCCGACAGCGTCACCTTCGGGTCCCCAAGTATCTCAAACAGGTGCTAGGACTGACAGGGGGAGGACACCCTCCGATGAGGATGACATCCGACCTCCAATGAATGGATGAAAATTAGAAAGTTTCCGGATGATTGCCCCAACCACAGTCGCCCAGCGACGGGCATCTGCATCTGCTAAGAGAACCAAGTATTACCCCATTTTGAACACACTCTCCCAGTCGCTGTGGCTTCTCCCTGAGGAAAGTCGATAGTGGAGGGGTGCCACAGGGACTCTAGGACAAACAGTTCTTCACAGTTGAGGAAACAGACCTGATGAGAGGGTTAATAGTGAGTTAACCAGAACTAACCGAAACTAGATTTTAAGCTGCCGAATTCCAGGTCAGTGACTTAAAGTCCAAAGTGAATTTATCTCCACTCTTTTGAGGTGTCTAAGAGGAAGGAACACAATCAGAGGGAGCCATGATTTCAACCTCTTAGGTTACCATAGTTTGAAGAGGTTCCCCAGCTGTTCCTAAGGAATTTGTTTAGAAAAGTATGGCCCAAGATTTTCAGTAACAGACTTGAAAAGACTACAGTAGTACTAAGGGATGGGGGCGTGGGGTCTCAGATCTTGGTGGGGGCGGTGGGGGACTGTGTATGCGTGTGTTAGGGCGTGATTAAGATCCAGTCCCTAGACTTGAAGAGATGAACCTCGCTGCTCCCGAAGCTCACATTGGAATCCTGAAATAGTTCTCTTCGCCTTCCAAACTTTGCTTAGTGGCTTGGCGAGAAGTCAGTTGTGTTTGGGTCCTCTGGACAGGCAGAATGTAATCCACAACAGCTTCTTAGCAAAGTTTTCTTTTTCGGAGCTCAAAACTTAAGATGGCAAACTCGTGTCCGCGTGCTGGCGACCCCTAGCGACAGCAGGCTCATACACCCGCTGGAGAAGCCGTTGTTTCCACTGCCCTGGTCCGCCGGAATCGAGTTCAGTCTCTCCTACTGAGGGAGAAACGCGCCTCTGTTCGGGTTGGAAACAAATCTGGGGACGCGTTTGAAGAGCGGTCAAGTCTGACTCATCGCTTTCCAAGGACAGTTAGTGCCTTCCATCTTCATTAACGTGAATAAAGACCTTGGCTGACTTCTGTCCAGATCGGATTTTTAAGGGCATTGTTTGCTTGGGGAGCTCATGCCTCTCCCCTCCCCTGCCAGCCTTTTTGCAAAGGCCGAGCCCGGTCCAGCCAGGATGGCCAAAATATCTGTGCTCGGGGACGCGGTCTGCTGGCTTTGACTGCCGGCCCTTTCTGGAAGGCTGTCGCGAGCTGGGCGCCTGGGGAGCGTCCCTTCTGCAGCTCCTCTTTAGATCTTGATGATAAAACACATCCCTCTATTTTATTGCATTTCCTAGAAGCTTGCAGGCTTGCAAGACCTCTGTTGGCAGGAAATATGATGGAAATGAAAGTCAGGACATAATGTACCTGAACACCTCCTCGGTCACCCAAAAGCGACAGCCAGGGACATCGCATTATCAGATTCGCTTTCATCTACTGTCGTCTCCCCATTCTCCCGCCCCCAGTCAAGAGCGCGAAGAGTGTTTCTTCCCTAGAACAAAAACAACTGGGCGATTTGACCCTATCTCCCTGCCGCCTGACCACCTTGGCTAGACCCGAGTAGCTCATTAGCTGAGACGCTGCGGAGAAAGGGAGCGCTCCGGCAGGAGCCCTGATGCGGGTTCCACTGCGGCAGCTCCAGTCTCATTAAAATTCTTCGTCCCTGCCCCCTGAATAATGGTTTGCACTTTCAGATTCTCCTTTGGGTTTCTCAATGAGTTATTGGAATTGTTAGATTACCAATAATCCAAAAGCCAGTCGGAATCGAGAAGGGGGTAGGGCGGAAGGCATTCTCCAAATCAGGAGACTGTGTCTAAACTAGGTCAATGGAAAGGAGGGGGCGGGGCGACAAGGGTTGTCGGTTTCAAGCCTTGATGGAGGGCTCTCTCTAGTGTTAGGCAGAGGTAAAACATGATTAGGTTTGAACTCCCGGAACCACGGGACTCCATTCCAATAAATGCATTTACTTAATTTTAGCTTCCCTTCCTAGATTCTCACCCCATCCCATATTAAATTTCAGCCTTCGCTTTCACCTTCATCCCGCCGGGCGAAGGGATGAGAAACTGCTATTTTATGAGGCCAGAGAGTGACCCCGCCTCCGCTGCTTGTTGGAGGCGCGGCGTAGTGTGACGCTACTCGCCAGTTTTAGGACGGGAGTGCAGCCTTAGAGGCTGCATCTTTCGCTCTTCTATTCCCCACCCCCGGCCCCCGAAAGTGCCTCTCAGGCCGGGCTACTGAGACCGATTAGGAGATGGCGCCCAGGGGGTGTAATTCCGAGGAAGGCTACGGGAAGGCGAGGCAACCATGGAGCGCGTCTATAAGCGCGCTAGGGTTTTTGCGCCCAGGCCTCTACCTAATCCCGAAATTTTCTCTATGGTTTCGGAGAAAACGGATTCGGAAATCCCGAAATCTGGCCAAATTCAGCCTGGCAGCTCCTACTCTAAAGACCTTGGGCGGTAACCGAGCCGAGCTGCGTTCCCCTTCTTGCCAACGTAAGCAGAAGGGGCTTTCGGTTTAGTTTTCCTCCAACTCGACTGGGGCGCGCTGGATGGAGACCCTCAGCCCCAGGGATTCTTATCTTTTAGACTTTGAGGCCTCGCCTAACCACCCCCTTAAAAAAGGAATCCCGGGGTAGGGGAGCAAAACGAGAGAAAGGGAGAGAAAAAAAGACTCATCGGGCAACAAACTCTGGAATTGGGCAACTTGAAATCATGAAATAAGTGTGGGATTGGACCCAAATTCCTGGGTTCTAGGCTGGCTGTGCGACTAACTTGTCTGACTCTCCCCATTTGTAAAATTGTTGTGGGGAAAAGGTTGGACTAGGCGAACTGTGAGAGCCCTGGACCCGGCGCGGACGAGGGATTTAGGGGAAAGTGTGCCCTATTCCCCGCGAGCCTCCCCGGGCGCTCCCCGCCCCACCCCCCTGGTGAATCCCCGGAGGCCAGCGCGGCACAGGCAACGATCCTGGCTGCCGTCGGGGCCGATAGCTTCCTGGAAAGTTATTTCTCGTTGGAGCCGGCGATAGGCAGAGACTGTTCTGTGAAATCTGCTGAGTTGAGATCGACTACGTTCCGGGAATGAGAGGGCTGTTCCATTCCCCTCACTGCCCCCTGCCTTGACGGCGTAAGAGGAAAAAAAAAAAAAAAGGCACACACAATGTTAGCTACCGAGGTGCACGAAAAGTTTTATTTGAATGTAACCAAATTAAGGGCTGCCACCGGCGTACCGCCGGGTCTCCGCCGCGTCTCCGGGGGCTTGGAGGTGGACGAGCAGCGGTGCTGGCTGCACGCCCGGGGGTGGGCGGTCCCTGGCAGACAGGTATGGTGTGGTGGGGGGTGGGCGAATCCTTGGATCTGAGCCTGCTCGCCGGGGCTGCAGGGCTCGGGTTTGCGCCTTTGTGTGTGAGCGGAGACAGGGGCTGCCTATGGAGGCGGGGGAGGGGGGCGGGAAGGATGGGGTTGTTTGTACTGGCTGGCTCCCGCTTTTTCCTTCTCACTCTTTTCTCACCTCTTGTCTCTCTTCCTCTCTTTTCTGCTGTCTTCTCTTCTTTGTCTTAAGGGGAAGGTCCCTTTTTTTCTCCTCCGGTCCCTCTAAAGGATCTGCCTTCTCAGGTGCCTCACTGAAAATACAGGGCGAAAGCGCCAAGGGAGAAAAAGTGTGTGGGGGTGGAAAAGACCACGTTTTACTCTCACTCGGTGGCTACTGTGGCTGCGGCTGGGACGGGGTCTGGGAAGGCCAGGTCTGGGCTCTTCCAGTTGTCAGCTTCTCCTTGACAGCTCTGCTCTCTTGGTTGTTTTCGTGGAACACTGGTGGGGTAGCTGAAACTAGGAGACACAGTTCGTCCCGGGCTTTGCTTGGCATTAGTTCTGAGACCTTGGGCAAGACTTACCCTCTGGAGCCTCAGTGTCCTCCCAGTAAATTGGGGCTGTTATGAGGATCAGATACAATAATGGAAGGAAAAGAGCTGAGTGGTCTGTGGAAAACAAATCAAATGCTAGTGGTGCTTCAACACCTGCAGAGAGAGGTGCCATTACCCACCCACCATAACCTATGTACTCACTACTTGTGGGATCTCCTAAGATAAAGCTAGCTTAAGAAGGAGTGGACTTAATAAGGGCATGGGTCTTAGTGAATGTGCATTTGTTTTTGGTGAAGCCAGGCAGAGGTTTAGGGTGGAAAGTGCCCAGCCCAGGGCCTGGCTGACAGTGGACCCAGGGGAATTGTTTTGTTTGTTTGTTTCAATATGCATCTAGAGTGAGTCATTGCCACTTGTCAAGGTGAAATGGCAAATCTGGGCTTCCTGTGGTTCCAAAAGTCTGAGACTGGAAATCCACAAGCGAGATGGTGGTTGAAGTTGGTTCAAGGACAGCCTTAGGTATTCCACAAGTGTAGAAGGATCTCTTCTAAGGGGGAAGAGGAGAAGGTTTATAAATAAACCTCACATGTGTCTTCAGCATTCTTTTCCCAAGGAGACAATCACTGAACTTTAGCTAAGACCAATTTAGTGTATCTCTCTTTTCCCATCATAAATTAGGATGGGGAGAGGAGGAAGTAGGTTCTTTCATCTTTTTTCTATCCTCTCCCTTCCCTTATCTCCTTCCCCCACCCTCACTCACTCACATGCACACATTAACCTTGAAGCTGATGAGATTGAGTGACTGGCACTTGGGACCACAGAGAAATGTCAGAGTGTTTGGTTACAGACTCAAGGAAACCTCTCATTTTAGAGTGCTCATTTGGTAAGACTCAGCAGCCTGGAATGGGGGCAAAGTGTTTGTGTGGGGGAAGGAACTTAAAAATCAGATTCACCCACATCAGGGTGCTGTCTTGCATGTTCTACAGCACGTAGGCTGATTTGGAACAGGGATAGGAATTTGAGCCAGGAGACGTAGGGCTGGGCCACTCACCATCTATGTGGCCCAAAATGACCTCCCTGGCCTCAGGCCCCTTTACCTGGGAAAATAGTGCTAAAGGACTACACTTTAAAAAAGACAGGGCAGGGGTGGGGTGGGGTGGGGGTTCAAATATTGCTTGGTTTGCAGCCCACGTATGATCATAAATGAGAGTCTTTCACCTTTGCTTTGAATTATTTTGTTTTAGAGAACCCAGTTTGGAGAGGGTCCATATTTCCTGAGTGCTCCCTGACCAGTTCTCCGCAAAACTATGCAGTTAAATCTTTGACCAGCAGGGGGAAGCACAAACTTGGAAGTTTGTAGCAAACTATCTGGTCTTAGACCCAGGGAGGGATGAGAGGAAATTTTGAAAGAGAAGGCAAAGATTCTCGAGAAAAGAGTAGATAAGCCATTTCAGGTTGTATTCTGCAGATTTCTTATTTCATCTTACGTGTTTAGGACAGTCTGGAAATACTGCCTGGCTGTTTGTTCTGAGCAAGCCACTTGAACCTGAGTCTCAGTTTTGTCACCAATGAAACAGGGATAAAGATATTGACCCTGTCAGGTTTTGGAATCATTCTAAGACTTGAAAGATAACATTTTAGCAGGTTTTGAAAAGCTGCCAGAGTTTTTAGACCCCTGTAGGATCACTCTCATTAATACTGAAAGAATTACTTTTCTTATTTTTTCTTTCCTGTAAACTCAAGGGCCTTTGGATGGCATACATTTTTTACTTTGAGAGAGGAAATAAGTGTGTATAGGTATATGTAATTAGTGTATGAAATTGTATTCCCAGTACTCAGGGTAAAAACTTTATTATCGCATTGCTTCGGGTGCCTGTTGTTTCCATGAGCGCCAAGCTGGAAAAAAATGTTTGCTAGCTTGTGGTAAAACTGCACCAGCTGGCAAGCTGTAGCTATCAAAGTAAAACTAAGTATGTGTGTCCTAAAATAAGACTATAGTGGACAATCTTACATTCATTAAATCAATTTCTGTTTGCCTTTTCTCTTCCCTGCAGGTTTTAAGCAAAATTTTGGACTGTGAATCAAGGCATTGGGTAAGTACATTGAACTATGTGCTTTAAAAAGTTGTGGACAGATTGGTTCTTTTGAATTTGCCACTGCACATGTTTCTGTGAATGGTGCCACTTTTCATTAGATTAGATAAAGGAGAACAAATTCCCTCTCCATCACACCCAGCCCTTACCCCTTTGCCGTGCATTCAACAATCTTAATATTGTTGTGTGAACTTGTTTCGTGGTTCACGTTAATTTGGCACCTGCTATGCACCAGCATGTGCTAGGTGCTTAAGGTACATGTAGACAATTCTGAAGGCAAATAGAGGAGAGAGAAATGGTGGCTGGGATCATGAAATGAGATACTGATGAGAATAGCTGAGTTTTTTTTAAGCTTTTTTTTTTTTTTGGTGGGGAGGTAATTAGGTTTATTTGTTTGTTTGTTTGTTTGTTTTAATGGAGGTACTAGGGATTGAACCCAGGACCTCATGCATGCTAAGCATGCTCTACCACTGAGCTATACCCACCACCACCTCCCCACTCCCACCCCAAATAGCTGAGATTTATGAGCATCTACTATGGACCAAGCATGAAGCTCTGATTTTTACAGCCACGTAGGAATTACTACTCCCAATTTGGGAAACCAAAGCCCAGAAACAGTAAAACAATCTGCTCCAAGTTACACAGCCTGCAACAGGTATGGCCAATGTGCTAACCTTCAAAGCATAGCTTCTCTCCCCGGTCACACATTCACTGCCTCCCAGTGCCGGCAGAGTGTTTGGTATGTGGGAAAAACATTCAACAGATCTCCATTTCCTTCGCCTTTCCCCTGTAGGGCTTTCTGTTCCAACTTGTTGGATAAAGATTGTTCTCTTGATTTTCATACGTGAAGAGTCATGCCCAGAGAAGGGCCATGAGTTGTTTGAAGCACAAACACAAGGGAGCAGACCAGACCATCTGCTATCACACTCCTGGTAAGAAGGAAACAGATTCTGGAGGACTAACGGGATTTTGACCTTTTCTTTCAGGTGAAGAAAAAATGGCCTCGCCGGCTGACAGCTGTATCCAGTTTACCCGCCACGCCAGTGATGTCCTTCTCAACCTTAATCGCCTCCGGAGCCGTGACATCCTGACTGATGTTGTCATAGTGGTGAGCCGGGAGCAGTTTAGAGCCCATAAGACAGTCCTCATGGCCTGCAGGTGAGGGGTCTGGAAGGGAAAGGTGGAAGATGGGTACGAGGCGGGTGGTGGTGCTGGCTGCCGGTTCTCAGCATCCGGGCCTCTTGCTGTGTGAGGGGCCGAGTCTCATTTGTCCCCAGATCTCTAGCACATGGCCTGGCAGAGTGGGTTCCCAGGAAGCAAATACACAAACACACTTTTAGAAAAGAGTTTCTGTTCTATGGGAACAGAACAAGAAGAGATCATACACTGGCTCCACAAAAGGTGTGTTTGGGAGCAAATGTGGAGAATAACCTCAGTGAACCAGTGGAAAAATGAAACGTGAAAGAGTTTTCAAATGTTTTAAGCAAGTTTATTTGAAATTTTTTGCTCTTTTATTCTGTGATGGTATTACTTTTTATCACGACTACATTTTCATGGGTGTTGCTGAGCATATGTAAGTTGGTGAATGTGAGCTGGCTAATCCCTCATATTTGTCAAGTATTTCGAGTGTTCAGGGCAGTTTTATGTTACATCACCTCCCTGGATCTTCATAACGGCCTGTGTTATGGGTGACACATGATTAGCTCCATTTTATAGATGATAAAAATGAAAACATGCATAGGGAAACTGAGGTGGAGTCAGGGGTCTTGATTGCCCGTAGAGAACTTATTCAACATCTACAACAAGCACTTCTTTTTTTTAATAGCAGAGAGAAAAATATTAGAGTGCTAACGGTGTGCCATGCATCATTCTAAGCCCTTTACATCTTCATTCTTGCCATAGCTCTGAAGGCAGACATCTGTCACTGCTTAGCAGATAAGGAAACCGAGGTGCAGAGAAGTTAAATATCTTATCCGAGGTTGCACAGCTACTCCCTGGGTCAAGTCTGACCCACTTCTGGCAATATGCTCAGAAAGAATAGACGCGAGATGACAGCCCAGAACTCCGGCCTCCAACTGAGTGCTCTTCCCTCTACCAAACACGCAGTATCTGGAGGCATGACTTGATGTTTACTTGGCTCTCCTAGAAAGACTGACCTTGTGATAGTCTGTGGACTTTCGGAAAATCAGTAGACTGCAGGTGTAGGTGTCACTTTACTTGTCGTCAATACCCAACTCACTTCTTAAAAAATACAATAGGATTTTTAAAATAAGGATAACGTGATGGAACAAGAAGGGAAATGCTTATTTCAAAGATAGAGACTAAGCATAGTTACTGCAAATGAGTGTTAAATTTAACTCTGGCCATCTATGCAGTTAAGACCAAAAGGGATACACGTTCTATGACTGTGAGAAAAAGCACTTCACCTCTCCGATCTTAGTCTCACCCATTTATAAAGAAAGAGAAGGATAGAATCTACCTGGCAAGGTTGTGAGGAACCCAGGATAGTGTATGTAAAGTGCTTAATGACTCTGGCATTTAGTAAACTCTCCACAAAGGGCAGCTATTATTAATTGCTATGGAAGTTCTAGGGCTTGGTCCAGGGCAGAGGGGCTGAGCATTGATGCTGACAGTAGTTGATGACAGTTTCTATATGTCTGTCATGGTGAGACGTTTCTTTGTTTTACAGTGGCCTCTTCTACAGCATCTTCACAGACCAGTTGAAATGCAACCTTAGTGTGATCAATCTGGATCCCGAGATCAACCCAGAGGGGTTCTGCATCCTCCTGGACTTCATGTACACTTCCCGGCTCAACCTGAGGGAGGGCAACATCATGGCCGTGATGGCCACGGCGATGTACCTGCAGATGGAGCATGTCGTGGACACTTGCCGGAAGTTTATCAAGGCCAGGTAAGCTGCCACCCAGATGGAAGCCTTGGAATTGGAAGGGGCCAGAAGAGATGAGAAACTGTTGATAACGCACATGTGCAGAAAAAATAATCCTCTGTGATATGCCACAACCTCCCTTTCCACTATTTTTGCACAGTCCCCTTGTCCAGATGTGCCGTGTGCATCCCTACTGCTGGCTTCCTCCCCTTCCCCCACCCCGATCCTGCAAGCCACGTTTGGATGCCAGCTCCTCTGTAGATCTTTGTGCAGTTATCACTTAGGTCTTTCCTCAGCTCTTCAGCTGTGTCTCAGAGCCTTCTGCCTGTCCTTTAGACCCGGCTTCTGTCTGAACTATTTGCATGCATGTTTTAGATCTCCTTCAGGCTTCCCGTGTAACTATTTACATATGTGCCTTAGTTCCCCCGCCAGCCTGTGGGTTGCTTTACTCATCTTTTCTGTCATCCTGTTCCTACGAAAGAGGATGTTTATGGTATTAAATTGGGGTCATGGGGTGTAACTCCCTACCTGAAGGCTGGTAAGACATGACCCTCATTGAAAAGTAGGGAACCTGATAGCCAAAGAAGGCAAGAGCTTTACTAAGTGGAACAGAGGCTCGGGCCTTGACTTCTTTAGAACCATTTGACTCAGCCGCTCCAGGGTGATTGCATCCCTTCTCAAACAAAAAGGTTTCCAGCCTCTGTTTGAACATCTCCAGGAGCCAGGAACTCAGTGTTCCCAGAGCCACGCCATCTCCCTTGGACAGTTTGGAAGCTCCTTTTTGTGGCGAGTTGAAATCTGGCTCCCTTCAGCTTCCGGCCTTGCTTCTAGCCCTGTTAACTGTGATCGTACTGAGCTGGCCTATTTTTCGCCCATATACTGTTGCTTCCAGTACATGCAGCTGGAGCTGATTGTCTCCTGTGGGTGATAATGCTGGCAAGATCATCACTGCCATCATTTAGCAGTACTGTCTCTGGGTCAGGCCTTGTGCTGGGAGCAGTTAAGTAACTTGCTCCAGGTCACAGAGCTGCTAAGTGGCACAGCTGGGCCTGGAAACCAGGTCTGGCGGCTTCAGAGCCAGGGCTTCCAGCACTGGCCTGTGCTGCCTGTTCTCCAAAGCCAACTTCCCCGTGACTCTAGTCAGCACATAGGGCAAGTCCTTTCTTCACAGGACACCAGTTTGACAAGGGCCCTTTAACACGTGGCACCAGCATTGCATGAATTCTTCCCTCCCTGAAGCTCAATTTCCATGTGTGTAAAAGGAAGCTAATCAAACCTGCTCTACCTTCCTTGCAGGATTCCGTGGGGGTGAAATGAGATGAGGGCTCTGAAAGCTTGATGCGCTGTAACAGCAGAATAATGATAGATAATCATAGATCACACACACACATGCATATGTGACTTATACAAGATCCCATCTAAACAGTCACTGATTGTGTGGATTACTCACTTCCCTTCTCTAGGCTTCGGCTTCCTGACTGTGGGCTAGATTGCTAGATTTTTAGCAGGACTGCCTTGTAACTGCAAGTGTTTCCTTATGCCAGGGCCGCATCCCCTGTGTCTGCCTGACCCACGCACAAATGTGGGTTCCTAGACCAGTGTCACCTGGGAAGTTCTGATATGGGGTTTAGTGTCTTCTCTCTTTTCCCTCTTGCAGTGAAGCAGAGATGGTTCCGGCCATCAAGCCTCCCCGTGAAGAGTTCCTGAATGGCCGGATGCTGATGCCCCAGGACATCATGGCCTACCGGGGTCGCGAGGTGGTGGAGAACAGCCTACCGCTGAGGAGCGCCCCCGGGTGTGAGAGCAGAGCCTTCGCCCCCAGCCTGTACAATGGCCTGTCCACGCCACCCGCCTCGTACCCCGTGTATAGCCACCTCCCTGTCAGCAGCTTCCTCTTCTCTGACGAGGAGCTGCGGGATGCCCGGATGCCTGTGGCCAACCCCTTCCCCAAGGAGCGGGCCCTCCCCTGCGATAGTGCCAGGCCGGTCCCCAGTGAGTACAGTCGGCCGGCCCTGGAGATACCCCCCGGCGTGTGCCACAGCAGCATCTACTCGCCCAAGGAGGCAGCCCCAGAGGAGGCCCGGAGTGACATGCACTACAGCGTAGCCGAGGGCCCCAAGCCAGCCGCCCCCTCAGCCCGGAGCGCCCCGTACTTCCCCTGTGACAAGGCTGGCAAGGAGGAAGAGCGGCCGTCCTCAGAGGATGAGATCGCCCTGCATTTCGAGCCCCCCAGCGCACCCCTGAACAGGAAGGGCCTGGTGAGTCCTCAGAGCCCCCAGAAATCTGACTGCCAGCCCAACTCGCCCACGGAGTCCTGCAGCAGCAAGAACGCCTGTATCCTCCAGACCTCGGGCTCCCCTCCCGCCAAGAGCCCCACCGACCCCAAAGCCTGCAACTGGAAGAAGTACAAGTTCATCGTGCTCAACAGCCTCAATCAGAACGCCAAGCCCGAGGGGCCTGAGCCGGCCGAGCTGGGCCGCCTTTCCCCTCGCGCCTACGCTGCCCCTCCGGCCTGCCAGCCGCCCATGGAGCCCGAGAACCTTGACCTCCAGTCCCCAACCAAGCTCAGCACCAGTGGGGAGGACTCCACCATCCCACAGGCCAGCCGGCTCAATAACATCGTCAACAGGTGACTGCGGAGGCAGTCGGGCTGGGGGCAGGGTGCCCCGGGCAGGGTTCTGACGGACGCAGGGGCTGTGCTCCTCTCTAGCCTGCAGTGCTGAGCATGTTGGAGGTGTGGGAGAAAGGCTATTGATTGGATTAGCCTAATAGGGAAGGACATTAAGTGTCAGTGTATTTTCATAGCAGAAGAGGTCATTCCCCTGTGCGGTAGGAGAGCATCCTAAGGACCCCCAAGCTCCTGCAGTCTCAGTGTGGCTGGGGGTCCTCCTACTTCCCCTGGACTGAAGGAGGCCATGGACTGCAGAGCTGAGGGATAAGAAACCGGGCCTGGGGCGGGGGAGGGTATAGCTCAGTGGTTGAGTGTGTGCTTAGCATGCACGAGGTCCTGGGTTCAAGCCCCAGCACCTCCATTTAAAAACAAACAAACAAAAAATTAAAAAAAAAAAAAGAGGCAAGAAACTGGGCCCAGGAGCAAGATCTCAGCTCAGTTTGACCCCGTCAGTGATCTCCAGGTAGGCTTGAGGATGAATATCTCTGTGGCTCCAAATCCCAAGGAAGCCTCTGGGCTTCCCTGAGCACAGGGAGAAGGGACGGCATTGAGGCCAGGCGGAGCGCACTACCCCATCCAGCTGCTGAGGCTCTTTCCTCCTGCCCACAGGTCCCTGACGGGCTCCCCCCGCAGCAGCAGCGAGAGCCACTCCCCGCTCTACCTGCACCCGCCCAAGTGCACGTCCTGCGGCTCGCAGTCCCCGCAGCACACAGAGATGTGCCTCCATGCTGCCGGCCCCACGTTCCCCGAGGAGCTGGGGGAGACCCAGTCCGAGTACTCGGATTCCAGCTGTGGTGAGTCCCTTTCCCTCCCTCCCCTGGCCAGGGGGAAGGAAGGCCGCTGCCTCTGCTCCACAGGGCTTGTGTTTCCCTTTTATGTATGTTGTTGGGAAAAGCCCCCATTGGAAGTCCGTTGACATCTAAAATCACCAGCCGATCTCCCCACTCTTGGCCTCGTGGGGAACTAGGCTGACCAAAGCGAGGAACAGGGCATTCCAGTTAATCTGGGGGAATAGAGAATGACCACACTGCCTTTCCAGCTTCCTTCTGGCAATGATAGCTGTGGGGCTGGCTATAGCCAGCTCCCAGGGCCTCCTCGGTCCCTCTGGACTCTAACTTCTGGTGCTGATTGGCATGCCTGTTAGTTCGCCCTGCTAGGCTGTACATTCTGGAAGGAGAAGCGTCTGGCCTTATTCATTCCGTGCCTCTGGTAGGGCCTAGCGAGCCTAGCATGGAGTAGGTACTCAGTTAATGTGGGCTGAACTCAACGAGTTGAACTGAATTATTGAGTTGAAGTTTCTGAGAAGTTGGTGACTGGCACCCCCAGGTTCCCCCTTCCCCCAGCTCTGGCTATGGTAGCATAACCCAGTAATACCTGTTTAGGGGTCAACCACCATGATGTATCATTTTCAAATTGTTAAAGCAAAAGAAGAAAATCAATTACTTGCATTGAGAGGTTTGGCACAGGTTCTTGGACTGATAGTTGGGTGAGCAGGGACTGTCCCCTCCTGTCCCCCTGGCCATTTGCCTTTGCTCTGCACTCCAGTTCCTTCTCTCTGGGCCTCTGTTTCTACACCAGCATCTTTGGTCTCCCTATCTCAGAAGTGTTTGGAAGACACAAAGCGCAGATAGGTGCAAGGGTGACCATGGTCACCGTTAATGCCTCCTTCAGTGACCTCAGAGTATCGTTGACTTTGATTCATATCTTACGTTCCTACGATGCTTTATGTTGTACAATATGCTCCTATGAGGTAGGCAGGGCAGGGCTTTATGATCCTGATTTTGGAGATAGAGACACAGACAGAAACTGTCTTACCCGAAGGCTTCTGTGTATGAATATAAGTAAAACTATGAACTGATAAGGAAAGTGAGTTCTCAGAGCTCTGGAGAGAAGGAAGTGCCGTGCTGAGTCTTCCTCAAGCTGGTGCAGGCCCTGTGGGTTCCTGTGGGTTCCTGTGGGTTTGAGTTTCCCTCCTGTGCCTTAGTATTCCAATCTGTGTCCTTTCTCCCCCAAGACGGAGACTCTATATGCTCAGAAAGAGTCCCCACAGGCCCTTTGCTCTGGGCCCCCGTGAACGCTGGGTGGGCAGGGTGCTGGGGGCTCGGTCTGCCACTGGGGGTGGCTGCAGAGGGGAGGGGCCTTGGGGCCCTTGCCTCCCCTCCTCGTGCTGACTCTGGTGTCCCCTCCCACCCCCCACAGAGAACGGGGCCTTCTTCTGCAATGAGTGTGACTGCCGCTTCTCTGAGGAGGCCTCACTCAAGAGGCACACGCTGCAGACCCACAGTGACAAGCCCTACAAGTGTGACCGCTGCCAGGCCTCCTTCCGCTACAAGGGCAACCTCGCCAGCCACAAGACCGTCCACACGGGTATGGCCCTGTCCCACCCGCCTGAGGCACCTGTCCCCCCTCTCTCTGACGTTGTGGAAGGGAAAGAGAGCCACGGTGGCCCCAGGAAGGGCAGTTAGCTTTGAAGTCCAGGGCCCAGGGGCAGGATGGGGAGAGGACTTTGGAGAAAGCAGTGTGGGGCTTGGTGCCCGGCCGCAGGGAGCAGACGCTGTCCTGGCCTGAGCATGGGCCCAGCCCAGTCGTGTCTTTCCTTAGTGACTTGTCCACACCCTGTATTCTTTGTCTGTCCTCTGAGATGCTCTGTCCTGCTTCGCCTTTGCTGGGGCTAGAAGTATTAATCCTGCTGGACAGGGGAAGAAACCTAGGCTGAGAGAGGCAAAGTTGGTTTTTATAAAGCCAGAAAAACACTAAAGGCCTCTTGATCCCCTCTGAGGGCTCGTTCCTTATCGACTCGCATTCTTTACCAGGTAGCTTCCAGTAACCTAATTGCTGTCCAAAGTTGACTCTTGGTATTTTAAATGGATCCATTATCCCAGAAACTTTCCATGAAGGAAGGCTCAGTCCTTCTGTTGGTTTCCTCTGTCTGGGAATCTGCTCCAGCTCAGGCCCCACCTCTCTTGCAAATGGAATCTAGCTGTAGTTGCCATAAGTGGAAAAGCATGTTTGTTCTAGAAGAAACTAGAGCAGCCTGATTGTATCTCTCTGGGGAGTGGGGTGATGGCCGAATCAGTCTCACCCAAGGCAAGAGCTGGAAGAGCCTCCCCAGGTCATCTGAATTCACCCCTCAGCCCCCAGAGAGGGAAACCGAGGCCCAGAGAAGGAGAGTGGCTTGTCCAAGTCCCACAGTTGGGCACCCCTAACGACAAGCCCTGGTCCTGAAACCTCCCTGCCTGCCCCACACCTGATGCGGCTTCCCTGCTGTGCTGCTGTGTGTGGGAGAGAGGGGTGGCAGGCCGGGGGGCAGGCCCTGGCACCTCTCTCTGATGTCTTCTAAGGGAAAAAGAGCCAGCGTGGCCCCAGAAGGGCAGCTTGCTCTGAAACCCGGGACCCAGGGACCACGGAGACCTCCGCTGAATATAGCTTTCCTTTTCTCCTTCTCTGGGTAACAGGCGAGAAACCCTATCGTTGTAACATCTGCGGGGCCCAGTTCAACCGGCCAGCCAACCTGAAAACCCACACCCGGATTCACTCCGGAGAGAAGCCCTACAAATGCGAAACGTGTGGAGCCAGATTTGTGCAGGTGAGCCGGGGCTGCAGGGAGAGGCCCCCACTTCAGGGTGTGGATGGGGCCCAGGCGGCCCGGCAGCCCTCCCCGGCACAGCCCCTCACTGTGCTCTGCGCGCTTGCCTGCAGGTGGCCCACCTCCGCGCCCACGTGCTCATCCACACTGGCGAGAAGCCCTACCCCTGTGAAATCTGTGGCACCCGCTTCCGGCACCTTCAGACTCTGAAGAGTCACCTGCGAATCCACACGGGAGAGAAGCCTTACCATGTACGTGAGCTTCTGGTGGCTGCTGGCTGCCTAAGGGGGCAGGGAGGTGGAGGGTGGGGCAGCAGACCTGTCTGCTCCAGTCTCAGGAACGCAGCACGATGACCCCTGAACTCTAGTGGTCATAAGGCCTGGATTTGGGCCTGATTTTCAAAGACATCTGGCTTGACCTTGAACTGAGTCTCAGTTTGTATGTCTTTAAAGTGGGGATAATGGAGTAGATGGTCTGGGCCTTAGGAAAGAGGTCTGGACTATAGATACATAGATAGTGGAATCATTCATTCATTCCACAAACTTATTTATTGAGTGTTTACAACATGCCCCTAAACTGGGCTGGATGTCTGTTTACCTAAGAGGAGCTCAGGTATTTGAGAAGCAGCAGTCATAGAAAAGGAGTGGGGGGACCAGAGGAATGTGGTGATAAAAGGGGGAGAAAAAAAAATCAAAATAGAGAAAAGGCCATTTCAAGGAGCAGGCAGCCAGCAGCAAGAGGCCGGGATGTGGCCGTTGGAATCATAGGGTTTTATGGCAGGGTCTCCGCCAACTATGGCCTGTGGGCTAATTTTTGAAATTCTGTGAGCCAAGAATGGTTTTGATATTTTTAAATGGCTAAAAAGAATCAAAAGAATACTATCCTATGACTTGCAAATGATGTAAAATTTAAATTTCAACGTCCACAAATAAGGTCTTGCTTGCACGCAGCCTCTCACTTGTTTACGTATTGTCTCCGGCTGCTTCCAGGCTACAGCGCAGAGCTGAGCAGCGTGTCCGAGAGTGTCAGGCCCACAAGGCGTAAAACATCTGTTGTCTGGCTCTTTGCAGAAACACTTTGCCGATCTCTGCTGTCGAGGGGAAAAATGCTGGCCAGGCAGCTGGGGTATCTGCGTTCTTATTCTGACTTTGACCCTTTTTAGGGCCGTGGGCAAACCCTGACCTTCTCACTGGGCCACAGTGGTCTCTCTCTGTGAAACCGTGAGGATGCTGTGGATGAACAGTTTTCAAACTGAGCATCATTTGGGTTCTGCAGCCCCGCAGGGCAGGACTGGAAGCCTCTTTCCCTTTCCAGTTTCCATTTAATTGAAAAAAGAGTCCATGGCTTACAAGTGTGGAAACTACTGTCACAGGCAATGCTGACTTTGATGAGTTTATGGCATCTCTCTGGGTAGCGAGGAGCACACATATAACCCACATCACAAGTGTTAACCTGAAAAGGTGGTTATTTTTATTCACTTGTTTATCAGTCTTTGAGTATCTTGTTACTTGCTGTTTGTTCTTGGGCAAATTGGTTATCTTCTCAGGACCTTAGTTCCTCCTCTGTAAAATGAGCCTGATAATAGCACCTACCTCCTAGAGTTGTATGAAGTTAATGGATTCCCTAAAGTGTTCTGAACAGTGCTTGGACATCACAAGAGGCCAGTTCACGTTTGCTTTATAATGATTTGTTAGACGTTTAGATGAGCAATATGTAAGAATGAGGAGCGACCTCCGGAGAATGTTGACATAGTCCCTGGCGGAAGGGGAAGCCAGGGCTCAGAGGGAAATGCCCTGCTCAGAACGGACACACAGCAGCGGGGGGGATAGATGGAGGAGGGGGGCATGTCTCCCAAGATCAGGGCTCCTTCTAGTCACTGTCCTGTCATTTTACTTTTTTATTTTCCTAAATTTATTTCCATTTTTATATGAAAACATATTCTCTATATGAACTTATTTTGTTACACTTTTGTTAGAGAGCAGTTTTAGATGTACAGAGACGTTTCAGAGAGAATACAGAGCGTTCCCATATGCACGTCCCCTGTTGCTAACATCTTACCAGTAGGGTACATTCAGCACAACTAATGAACCCATAAGGGTACATGATTAATAACTAAAGTCCATACTTTATTTGGATTTTCTTAGTTTTTACCTAAAATGGCGTTTTCTGTTCCAGGCTTGCCTTCAGATTACCCCGTGATGTATAGTCATCCATTTCACTTTTAAGTAACTTTCCCACTGAAATTATCGTCCATGCATTGAATCAAAGGGAGAAACAGCTCTACTTGCTGATACTTTGTTACCTTATCTAAGTTAAAGGAATGTAAATGCATTATTTTAAAGCATGTCCAAAACTCAAGAATTTTCATGAATTCAGACCGCTCTAATCCATTTGTCCAGATATTTTCAGATTTATTGCATAATTGCCTAAGAGGTATTTTCTATATTTTGGGAAGATTATAAGTTTAGTAAGAAGTAGTTACCACCATCAAAGCATTCCCCACCTAAGAAGGACGCTAATTCATGAGACGGCAAGGCTCTCTGGCATTACCCGGCAAGGCCAGAAATCTTACAGAGGTCAAAGGAAAAAGGGATTGTCTTCATCCTAGAGAGATGCAGAAAAGCCTTAATAATTAGGGAAGTGTGCATATGAACTGTGTTTTGGGGTAAGACTTGAACTTGTGGAGCTAAAGCAGGGAAATGCATCTCAAGCAAGGGAAAGTGCATGAGCAACACTTTGGAAAGCAGGGAAAGGACATTTGCAGAAAGCTTACTTGTCTCTTAGCAGAAGCCAGGACTCATGTGGGTTCTCAACCTGGCCTTCCAGAAGGAAGAGCTGCCCCCTTCCTCGAAGGGAGACGCTCCTTCTCAAGGTCCTTGAGTCATGTCTGTTTCCTGGGTTGATGACTAACGGTGTGCTTCTGGTTCTCCTTCAGTGCGAGAAGTGCAACCTGCATTTCCGTCACAAAAGCCAGCTGCGTCTTCACTTGCGCCAGAAGCACGGGGCCATCACCAACACCAAGGTGCAGTACCGCGTGTCCGCCACTGACCTGCCCCCGGAGCTCCCCAAAGCCTGCTGAAGCACGGAGTGTTGATGCTTTCGAGCCCCTTCTCAGAATCTACCCAAAGGATACTGTAACACTTTACAATGTTCATCCCATGATATAGTGCCTCTTTCATCCACTAGTGCAAATCATAGCTGGGGGTGGGGGTGGGGGGAGGGGGCCGGGGGGCCAGGGAGCCCAGGCAGCTCCCCTTCCCCCGCTGCCGTAAAACATTAAGAAAATAATATTGCTTCTTCTCCTATGTGTAAGGCGCACCATGTCAGCAAAAAGCAAAATCATTTTATATATCAAAGCGGGGGAGTATGCAAAAGTCATGACTTAACTTGGTCTGCAAAATGAGGAATGTATATGTTTTGTGGGATCACATGTTTCTTTTGTATGTAAATGTGCGTTCTTTTAAAAGAAGAGACTTCGGTATGTTATCAAAGAGAGGGCTTTAATTTTTTTAACCAAAGGTGAAGGAATATATGGCAGAGTGTAAATATATAAATATATATATATATATAAAATAAATATATATAAACCTAAAAAAGATATATTAAAAATATAAAACTGCGTTAAAGGCTCGATTTTGTATCTGCAGGCAGACACGGATCTGAGAATCTTTATTGAGAAAGAGCACTTAAGAGAATATTTTAAGTATTGCATCTGTATAAGTAAGAAAATATTTTGTCTAAAATGCCTCAGTGTATTTGTATTTTTTTGCAAGTGAAGGTTTACAATTTACAAAGTGTGTATTAAAAAAAAAAGAACAAAAAAAGCTGCGGAAGGAAAAATGTGTAGTTTTGTTCTAGTTTTCGGTTTGTATATACCTGTACAACGTGTCCTACGGTGCCTTTTACCATGGAAGTTTTCAACTGGGGACGAACGTGCCATCCCTTTTTGAAGTGTAGGCAGACACAGGGACTTGGAGTTGTCACTAACTGAGCTCTCTTTGGGAATGTTTGTCTCATCACATTCTGCGTCATGCTTGTGTTATAACTACTCCGGAGACAGGGTTTGGCTGTGTCTAAACTGCATTACCGCGTTGTAAAATATAGCTGTACAAATACAAGAATAAAATGTTGAAAAGTCAAGTCGGCTCATTCCAGGGGTCTTTCCTTGTGCCGGAATCGGGACTTGAAAGGGTCTGATTCCCCAGCTTTTCCCCTGGTGGGAGGTGCTCGTGGAGTGCAGCGGCTGATGGCTCGGGGGTCTCTTGGCTGGGGTTTGCTCCTGGTAGCTGGGCAGGGACCCACCTTTGGCTCCTGGCGCCAGGATGGACCACAGACTCCAGATTCTGGTCAGGAGGGGCTCGGGCAGGGGCTTTTGGATGGACCTCTCACCTCTGTTTCTGGCTCCTCTTTCTGTGTTTTCACTCAGAGCTCTAGGCTGAGCGTTAAATAAAAGACCTCAGTTTTAGCCCTTCTGACACCAGTGTATGAGTCCTCACCTCCTCTAAGCCTTGGAGAATTTGTCCATTCTGTGAAGCAGGAAGGCTCATCTTGTCTCCTGGTTTCATAAATAATTTCCCTCTGCCGGGATCCAGTGTGAAGGCATCTGCTCTGGTTCATGCATCTCTCAGCCTTGGTGCTTCAGAGACTGCTCTCTGCTGGGTGATGGACAGACGTCTACAGACTCAGAAGCTTTCTGAATTGCTACTAGCCAAGCCAGCCTCCGTCCTAGCAGAAGTGTTCTTTGTCCCCAGAACTCAGTGGTGCAATCAGCCATCTTCTCCTGTGTGACTTAGGGCAGCGTTTCCCCTCTGGGTCCCCCTCCCACCCTGTCCCTGAGGGGTTGGATTAACTAGACCATTTATGATTCCATGAATCAGACCTAAGTTCACTCTATGGCTTTGGCACCCAGATTTATTTTACCTCGAAAAACCTGAGGGACCAAGTTTGATTGACAGGGACTAAGAGAAGAGAGGTTAAGTTTGGTCCTGGCCCTTGGCCCAGGGGAGAAAGTCCCCACCCACCTCTTCCCGTTTCTGGGTGGCAGAGGGGCGGGGACAGGAAGCAGAACCTTTCCCGGGCCGTCGGGCCACTGGCTGGACAGTGGTGTCACTTGGCAGTGCCCCCGCAGCAGGCTTGGAGCACGTGCGGGGAAGCCAGCAGGAGCTGACCACCCAGCCCCAGAGACAGCCTCACAAAGTGACACCACCCTCTGCCAGCCACACGGCCTTCCGGCTCAGGTTTCCTCTGAAAATTACTTTAAAGAACCTGCCAGCTTGAAGCCTCAGCTCACCTTGCTCTTTGAAAAGGGAGAAAATGATCCCTGGGCTCCCATAGAAACTTGGCCGAAGAGCTTACAAAACAGGCAGCTTCAGGAATGACAATTCACAGGCCCAAGGGAGGCCTGCGCAGGCCGCTTTGCTGCCCAAGGGCCTCGGACTGTGCTTACATGTCACCACTGTCTAACGGAGGGACGAGGGGGGCTGAGACAGACAGTGAGGGTGGCATTCGAGTTCCAATGAAAGGGAAGATCAAAGAGTAACTGCGG
This sequence comes from Vicugna pacos, assembly GCF_048564905.1. NCBI lineage: Eukaryota > Metazoa > Chordata > Mammalia > Artiodactyla > Camelidae > Vicugna > Vicugna pacos. The sequence continues at coordinate 55,668,604 of NC_132987.1, read as the reverse complement.
CCAATGGCGATCAATGGTAAGTAAGGCAAACGTCTCTAAACAGATAAGCTAGGGCAAAGGGAATGTAGAGTTTTTATTGTAAAAGCGTGACACGAACGCTACTTTTAGAAAATGCGTAACTTAAAAAACAGGGTGTGTGATGTTCTTCTCTATGTTGTGAGATTTCTTAGGGGAAAGATTTTTAAGGACCAGAGTAGCGGCTGGAGGATGGACCCAGAGAGGCGGGTTGACTAGAACCAACTCAGGAGCTGGAAGGGATGGAAGGTGGTAAGGATCACCTAGTTCAAGCCTGTCCTCGACCCATGAAAGGACTGAGGCAGGAGATGGGGAGGAACTTGGCTGCTGTCGCCCAGTACCCTGGGACAGAGAGTGCAGGGCCGTGTCCTGCCCCTGACCCCACCCTGAGGGAAGGAAGGACAGACACAAACGCTCCCATTTCAGAAATGAAGAAACTGAGGGGGGACTTGTCCAAGGTCACACAGCTCAGAAGTGGTCGACTAATCTGAGTTCACACAACCGGTTGTTGCTAGAACATCAATCATTTCCTTTTTGGGGGGAAAAATGAGCTATTTCGTTTGGAATCTGGGTTCGCATTCCTCTCTCTGCATCACTCATAGTAATAGTTTTATTAAACGGTGGTGATGACATCTTATGATTTTCAAAGCACCTTCCAGCACAATGTTCTACGCAGCCTGCCATGGGTTGGGGGATTCCGGTCTCTGATCTCTAGACCATTCCATCCCACTGACAACCACTTCGGTCACGTCTCTGCCTCCCCTCGGACATCACCCACCACACGTGGTCTGGTCTGTGTGAGTCCCTGTTTCCTGGGACCAGAGAGCACAATTTACCCAGGCGCCCAGTTTTGAGGTGTCTACCAACAGGAAGACTCTTAAATACTCTTAGATTGGGTTCAGTGTTCTCAGTAGTGGAGGCTGAGGCATGCTGTGATCCATCTGAGGTAAAATACAAAGAGTAGTTTACCCAGTGTACTGTAACCGCTTGGAAAGACAGTGCTTCTCCTAGCTGCCAAGGCCGTGACAGGAGCCCAGCCCTGGGTGAGTGCATGCGACATAGTACCCAGGGCCACACACCTTCACTGAAGGAGGAAAGAGCGTCAGCATCACTAAGGAGGTGGCCTTCTAAAAAGGGAGACACGGACGCAGAGGGGCTGTGGAGTCTGGGAAGGGCACCTGGAGGGGCTCAGAGCCCCTGAAGGACTGTGTTACTTCTAAGTCCTTGGGGTCTTGCCTTCTTATTAAACGAGTCTGACTCATTTAACCGCAAGGGACTGGCTGCTCAGCACATCTGAGAGATGAGCTTCCTGGGTCTCTCCCTCTCATGTGCACTTGAAACAAGCATGCTTAGAGTCTGAGTCACAGACTACTGTGACTGGAGGGGCCTTAGTGATTCTGATCTTAGTCTGCAGGTGAAGAAACCAGGCCCCAAGGGGAAAGGAGACAATTCTAAGGTCATATCGAGAGTTTTTATCAAAGAGGTATCCTGACTCCCAGGCGGTTTGTAACATGGTCCCAGCCTTCGGGGAGTGTGCAGTCACGTTGGGAAGATAAAACATGGACATATATAGAAGTAAAATCACAAAGAGACAAAGAGACATACCCTTGTGGCTAATGAATGATGCTCTGGAGAGTTCAGGGGCTTTGAGGAAAAGGATGCTCAGAATGGCAAACAGCTGCTTCAGGGCAGCACAGGGTGGCTGGCCAGCTGGGCAGGTGGCTGGGTGGAAGTACTCTCAGGACTTTTAAGCATCTGCCTCCTTTCTGTGGGACTGTAGTGCCTCCCTCGGTCTGGAAAGAGCTGTCCTCCTTGATGTCCCCAATAGAAGCCATCTCTGGAGGTGGTTTAGTTTGCGAGGGCTGCCTTAGCAGAGCACTGCAAGCTGAGTGGCTCAGACAACAGAAATGCGTTGTCTCCCAGTCCTGGAGGCTAGGACTCTGAGATCCAGGTGCTGGCAGGGTGGGTTCCTTCTGGGAGCTGGGAGGAAGGATCTGCTCTTAGGGCTGTCCTCTAGCTGCCGGCAGTCAGTTGGCCCTCCTTGGTATGCCTTTGCTTTTAGAAGCATCCCCCTGACCTCTGTCTTCATCCTCACTCGGTGTTCTCCCTCTGGGTGTGTCTCTGCATCCAAATTTCCCCTTTTGTCTATAGATAGCAATCATATGGGAGCAGGGTCCATCCACCCTAATGATCTCATCTTAACTAATTACATCTGCCATAACCCTATTTCCAAGTCAGGTCACATTCTGAGGTGCTGGGGTTAGGATTTCAATGGAAGAATTTGGAGGAGGAACACGGTTCAGCCCGTGACGGGACTGTTTGTAGGGGGAGTGGTGAGATGCTCTTGGCAGTGGCCGCCCTCACCTCGTCCTTGCATGTGCTCCCGCAGTTTGAGGTGAAGGAAGTGAGATTTGGAGGGCCTCCTCAACTCCAGCCACCGGGCGTGCCATCCTGGCCTCAGTCACGTTCCAGCCACCCACTGTGGGGGATTTGCCTGACCTCTCCCAGATGAAGAAGCGAGGTCACACTGCCACACAGAGCCTCAGCTCTTTCCAAACCCTCTAACTAGCTGTGTCTTTCTTATCAATGGTGGGTCTCCCCTCAGAAGAGCACTGGGGGCAAATTATCTATGCTCGACAAGCAACCACACTTTCATCGTGTGGAATGGAGAAAAGTCTAGATCCACGTACTTCTCTGTGGAATAAGAATCACCAAGAACCATTACAGGTTTGATAAAAGCCCCTGAACAAGAACAGGGGGCCATTATAGTTACTGGTATTTTGAAAAGTCATGGAGATTTGTGCTGACCCTGGTGATGGTCTGACCCTGCAGCTCTCTGTCACAGGAGCATTTAGAAGTACTTCTGCCTGCTCCCCCGGTGACACTCGTGCAGCCAGAGGTGAGAATCTCTTACTCTAATCCAGCCCCTTCATCATACATAAAAGGAAGCCATGTGACATTAAGCAAAGGTTCTAGAAGTATTAGCACACAGCTCTCCAAATACCTAAGCCAGTTTTCTGCACTCTAAGTGATTGTTTTCTTCATATGTCATCCTATATGGAATCACTTCTTTGGTATGACCCTAGGGGAGCAAAACTTGGGCCAATGGGAAGAATTATAAAAAGGCAAAGCTGAGCTGGATAAAATGAAAGATTTCCGTTGATGTCTAAGGAAGGAATGGGCTTTGTGTTGGCTGCTGGGCTCACCCCTCAGGTGATTAAGCAGAAGATGCACAGTGAGTTGGAATCAGTGTTGACTTGGGGCGACAGTTAGGCTAAATGACTCTAAGGTCCCTCTCAAGCTTGAGATGTTCTAAGACCCCATCCCATTTAGAAACTGGTTTCGACCGCGGGGAGAGGTCAGGAGTACAGGTCTGCTATGAATATCAAGAGAGAAGGGCATGATCATGCAAGTCTGGGGCCATTTTGTGTAGAGCTGGGCAGCTCCCGTAGCCCTAAACTGAGCTGATTCGAGGGGCGGCTGGTGTCCATCTCTTTCTTCCCAGCCCACCTGGCTTCGGCTTTCACACACATCATTTTCTGAGGGTGGGACTACCCCTCATCTCCCACTGTTCCTACCTGGAGCTCCCTATCCTTCAGCCACATGGAGAAATTCATTTCCCAAACACAGCAGCGTCTTTGACTACACCATGCCCTCTGCTTAGCATGTCTTTTTCCTCCTACTCTCCCCCAACCCTGGAAACTCTTTAAAAACCATCCATCCATGAGTTTCCTCAGCCTGGAAAACCGTGAGCATCTGTACAGGTTTGTCGAATGGTGGAGTGAGAGAGTGTGCCATTAAGGGTTCCAGTCGTTTTTCGAGGTCTCCTGACACCTGGATTTTAAGACAGTTCTTCCAGTGCAGTCTAGCAAACAGCCACCAGGTGGCAGGGTAGGCCAAGCCGTTAAGGCCACAGGTCCCTCTTGGAAAGTAGGAAGGTGTAGATGGAGTCAGTGCCATTTTTTCCAGTTGGCTTCCTATGCCTTTTTGCCTGTTCCCTTCCTGCTATCCTCTTCTTCATCTCAGCGAAGCCATCCAACAGAATCGGTTACAGGATGTGATTTGAGGTCCTCTGGTCACCAAACCTCTCCTTCAGAGACCTACCTGGGTGTGCCGATTTCCACTGAGACAGTCATTCATTTGAGTCTCGGGTTGCAGTTCTCCTTGGAAATGAGGGAGTCATGTGCCAATTCTCAGGCGAAAGAAGCCAATCCCTGGCAGAACCCTGGAGTGAGGCAGAGGCTTATGGGATGATTAGTAAGTATAACTAACTTTAGCGATCACCGGGGGCTGTCATTTCCAAGTGCTCACTTAATCCTCACCATGACCTTGCCAGTCAGGGAGGAAAGAACCCCATTGGGCAGATGAAGAATCTGAGGTTCAGAAAGGAGAACACATGAGGAGAAAGTGGCAGGCTGGGAACGAACCTCTGCCTTCTGACTGGTGGTCAGGGGCTCATCTCCCTTCAGCAGCACCTTCGTGTGAGGGCGGGTGGATTAAAAGTTTAGCTCACATCATCACGCTACCTTCACACGCCCTAGTGCACGGCTCTTCCAACTGCACAACGCAGGCTGAGGACAGAGTTCAGGGTCTCAGAACTGCAATTCTCTTCAGATTTAAATCACAAATTCTGAATGGAGACAGAGAGGAAGCCACCAGGCATGCTGTGGGGCTCGCCCCCCATGTCAGAGTGTTGCCCTGAACTCAGGTGCCCGGTACCAGATGGCTACCTCATTCCTCCCCTTCGATGCTGAGGGCCTGGTGGAGGCCTTTCATCCCCTTCGATGCTGAGGGCCTGGTGGAGTCCCTAAGCTTTGCTCCCCTGTTTATATTCAGTGACCCTGGGAAGCTGTGGGTGGAGGACATCATCTAACCCCTACTAACCCGGGCTCAGCCAGTGAGATCCAGGACAAAAAAGCTCTGGCTTTTGCTCAAGGTCGCTGGCCTTGGTCAGGAAGAGTCTTCGTGGTCCTCAGTTTCTGGCTATAAATGAAAGGATTGCCCAGGATGGTGTCCCAGGCATGGAGAAACCATGACTCTGGCTTTACCAGGCTATGTAGCTGGGAGACAGAGATGGATGATTCCTCCCCCTGGAGGTGTCCTGAGAGTAGAAATCAGGCATTCGGACCACAGGGTTCTGAGTGCTGGAGGCCAGCCCTTTCTCATCTGGTGCTGCCAGTGTTCCCTGTACCCAGCAGACCAACATTCACACATCTGGGCTTTGAGGCTTCCCTAACATTCGTCTAATATTTTCATGATTCAAGAAGGGCTTACAAAAACTCTCACTCATTTACAGTTCACACAAAGCTCAAAGTTCTTATGTATTTAGCAATTTCATATCTTTACTGAGGCACCATCTTTCTTTTCAAAACTAGCACTTATTGCTATGTATTTCATTTTGAAATTAATATAGATTAAATGCAGAAAAATCTGAAAACAGCTATGACAAAAATAATAATATGGAATAATATTTATTGAATATCCAAAATGTTTTAGGATCTTTTAAAAAAAACTTTTTACTTTTAAATAATTATAGATTCACAGGAAGTCACAAAAATAGTACAGAGAATAGTCCTGTGTCCCTTTCTCCCAGAATCCCCCAGTGAGAGCGTATTATGTAACAACAGTGAAACATCAAAGCCAGGAAGATGTCGCAGTTGGTACAACCCAGAGATCTCATTCAGATTTCACCTGTACTCATTTGTGTGTTCATGTATGTGTGTGTGTGTGTGTGTGTGTGTGTGTGTATCTCTATACAGTTTTATCTCCTGTGTGGATTTATGGTCACCACCACAATCAAGATACACAACTGTATCATCACCACAAAGCTCCTACGGGCTAACCCTCCATAGTTATACCCACTTGTCCCCTTCATCTCTAACCCCTGGCAACCCCTAATCTGTCTTCCATCTGTATGGTTTTGTCATTTTGTGGGTGTTCCATAAATAAAATACAACAAAAGCTTTATAATATAATGGAACAATAATTATAAATAACATTTATTGAGCATTCACTGTGGGCCAGGAATTGTCTTCAGCTCTGTACAAGTATGAGCTCATTGATCCTCTCAGTAACTCATTGCAATGGTCCCTGTTACTATCCCTGCTTTACAGACGTGGAGACAGATAATCATCCAATTTTACTCAGCCAGTAACTGGCCGAGCTGGAATTAAAATCCAAATCTGGTGTTAAGAGTTTCAGGTTTTAATTCTAATGTTATATTAGCTTTCTGAATATATTTAAGACAAATTTTTAAAAACTAAATACAGAAGAGTTGAATAAAGGAAGAACAACAGTAGCCTCAGAAAACGTCAAAGGTTTGGTACCAAACCAACCACATTCTTGCAAAACAGTGCAATTAAGTTCAAACTCGACAGTGAAAAGGAAACTGGGAAAATTCCATTTGTCTGTAAAGGAGAAAAAACAACCACCCTTAAAACAATTCACAGGTCAAAGAAGAAGAGAGCAGGAGTTTATTTTAGCAAGAGAGCCAAAGGTTCACGGATAGGATGTCATTGCAGTGGAAGTGTGGTTATTTCAAAGCCCAGAACAAAGGCAACACTCTGCTGCCTCAGACTGAATCCAGGAGGGCGGGGCTCTGTTTTGGTCATCCCACTAGCCTCAGAGCCTCACCTGACACTCTGCACTAGCAGGGAGTCACTGACTGTTTACTAATGGATTAAGAAACAGACCCTGCTCTGGACAACGCTGAGATTCCCTTGAGTCCGTAAGTACAGACAAAGCCAGAAGAAGGTGTGGGCCACCAGAAACAAAAGCACACCAAAACAGGGACAGAGATGCTCGAAGTTACAAGGATGGACATCTGTTATTAGAGCTGGTGACAGCACTTCGCTTTCCACGGTGCCTCTAGCCACCAAAATCTCAGCAGTGAATAGGGCTGGGGAGGGGAGTACTTTTGACCTTTGGAAACAGAAAATCGATGCTCAGGAATGAAAGTGATTGATTCGGGGTTACTACATGTTTGAGATAAGAAGCAAGGTCTCCTTACCCTCCAAAGAGAGCTTTATGCCAAGGGTAGACCGTTCACATTGCCAGAGACAATTTGCCTGAACTTCCAGGAATTCTCAAGTTGAAAACTCAGAAATATTTACAAAGGCTTTTGTAAGACTTTTACTAGAATCACAGAGAGAATCATCAGTTACCAAATTATGGCCTCACATCACAAACTAATCACTTTTTCAGTCTTTAATAAAGCTTCCTCCTTGTGTCATTTTTCTCACAGAGGCAGTATTGTAATGACGTCACTGCGTGTGCAGTAGCTTGCGCAAGCCCCAAGGAGGTGTTGCAGCCGAGATGCTGATGCTGGCGTCAGATGGGGCGCTGAGGGAGCATAACACAGGCGCACGAACAAGGCTCTGTGTCTCACAGACATTATGTACCAAACTGGAAACAATGCTTTACATCATGAGACGTCATAGGTACTATAAAACACTATGATCCATTTTAAATTAAATACGTTCTATAAATTCTAAATTTTTACCAATAAGAACTTGATTAAAAAAATGAAGGGCTGGGGAAGGTGGGGAGAAGAGAATGTGGAACTTTTGTTCATTCATTTATTTCTGTATTGCTTGACCTTTTACAACAAGTTTATTCTTTTAAAACTGGGCATAGGGAAAGGCTTAGTGGGTAAAAGTACATAGTGAGCCAGGCTGTTTGGGTCCAGATCCTGGAACTGTCACTTATTAATTATGTGCCTAAATTACTTAGCCTTTTGGTGTCTCAATTTAATCATATGTAAAATGGGGATAATAATTATAGTATCGACCCCATATAGTTCTTGTGTGTGTAAATGAATTAACACATGTAAAGCCCTTAGAAAAGCTCGTGCAAATTAAGCACTTTGTCACTGTTAACTTTTATTATAATTAAGGTTTACTAGGACTTTCCTCCCAACTAGACTTTAAAATGAAGAAATAACCTGTTGTTTCCTTTCCCAGTTCCTGATGTATCAAGGACTCGGTTGCAGCTTCTCCTATATCTTGCATCATATAAAGTCTCTTGGAAGAATGACCTGGACTCCCATGTGGAAACTGCAGCTACCCGTGAGTTTGGTGTTGTACCAGTTTCCATCAATAGGTCCCTTGGACATTGAAACCATTCTGCACTGAACCTCAGCGTCTCCTCACCTTCATGGACTTTGCTTAATTGCCTTGCAGGAACCAAGACAGATTAAGTAACCATAATGACTTTTGCACCTGCTTTGTCTACTTCATCCTTACAGAATTTACTCTCTAGTATAAGTTATTTTCAAATTCCCTCTTTCCCATGCTTACTGGCATCAATCCACATTAAGATTTCCCTGTCCTCCTATATCATCTTTTAAAAACAAGATAGGAGATGTTAGGCAATTTGATGGCTATATCCTGTGGGTATCTGTGTTCGTCTGACAAATGCTCATGTACCAATGCAAACTTATAAGGGTTTCTTATTCACATGGACCTCCATTGTGGAAAATAGTCCATAGAAGCTTTATTAACAATACAAGCTAATTAAAAACATTTAATATTCAGATTCTGAGTATTAATTGATTTCCTATATAAACTATTTATTTCTCCATTTTCTCATGACGCTAAGTCCAGTAGGTCTCACTTGGCAGAGCAAAACCTTCTACAGAGTTGTTCTGGATGATAGAGTGAAGGTTCTTCCCATCCCTCCTGCAGAGGGGTCTGGATTTGCAAGAGGCTAGACAGATCAAATTCCCAGAGCTAGAGTATCCTGGGAACAGCACTGCGGAGCACCGGCCAATTCCTGGGGAAAGGGAGAGAAAGCAATGCCCTTAACTGGCCTGTTATTGACCTACAAATCTGATCACCTAGCCCAGGCTTAAACCAAGTCTGTGATTCCACATCTCCTAGAAGACAAAATCTTAATGCTCTGAGTGACATTGAAAAATCTTTCATAATCCAGGTTCCCTCATATCTCTCAGGCCTCAACCCTTACAACTCTCCCCTGTGATCCAGATGTACTAAATGATGGAATTTCAAGAATGATTCTAGATTATTTCATCCTCGAAGTCTTTGCCAATGATTTCCCTTGCCAATTTTGTTTGTAAGATACAAGTGCATAGTATTTAATTCGATAAAGGAATGCAAGTTCATTTACTTATAAAAGTATTATCTAGATGAGAAACACCACGGCCACATATAATGAAACTGCCAGTGTGTGATGTGGCCACAGCTACAGCACATTTACACACTAGTGAGCTCCCACACTGCAGCTGTTGGAGCCACCCGCTGTCATTTGCAGAAAAGTGAGGTGGCAATTGTGTTCACTGATTGCATCACAAGCATTTCTTAATGAGAGAAAACAGATGGTTGTACAGAAAGATGACTTATATTGGTCTCTGCTTAGAGGGTTCCCACATAAATTAAGCCTGGTTCTAGGCTTAAGGGGATTGCATCATTTGAGTAAAAACAGACCCTGACAATTCTCACCCTCTATCTTCTTGTTTTTCCTTCATTGTCATTTGTTCTGGGAGCAATGACACAGTATTTTCCAGAGAATCACTCCTGGCATGTGGCTTTAGGCTGGGCCATAAACACCTTGATTCATTCAATTTCTGGGAACTCCTGGGTCCCCCCATCTCGCCTGGCTGGTAACTGACTTCTGAGAGGGCCCCGTGAGGTGTGAGCAGCCCAGTCCTGAGGCCAGGCACTTCCTTGGCCAAGGAATTTCCCACTTCTGGGCCTGAGTTGTCTTAATTCAGTGTCAAGAGATTTCAGTTAAGAGATGGTGAGTTCAAGGAAGAAATCAAATTTGAAAAATAAAAGGCTCTTCTATAGCTCTCAGTGAGGGGCTCTGAGACACACTCTAGTCCTTTGCAAGGTCTTCAGCACACAGCTGGCGGAGAACACTTCCCCACTCCCCACTCCAGGAGGGGTTGTGGTGGTGGTGTCCCTGACCCCATCCCATGCGATCACCACTTGGAGGCAACGGCCGAGTCTGGAACTCAACACTGAAACCTCTCCTTCTGGTTCCCGGCAACTCTTTCCAATTCTTCATTCTCTTCACGCTGTGATCCGATTTCCAGGTGAAAGAACCATAAGATGATTACAGCTTACATGTTAGCTAGTACACCTAGCTAAACGGAGTTCCACTATGGGGAATGACTGGATTCTAAGATCACGCAGACCTTGGGGCAAAGCTGTGGTCGGCTGTTGAGTAGCCTGGTCTTTTCCCTGCTGGTTGAGGCTGCCTCTCTCCGGTGACTGTACCTCCATTTGGATTATGCAAATTTGGAGCCAAGTTCCCTTCTAGTGCCTAAAATATTTAAATTGGGCATCAGGGAGCTGTGGTGCCCTGTCGCCAGGCCTCTCAGCAGCAGCGCAGGTGGCAGGAGACTGCAGCTCAGGACCGTGTTCCCCCAGCAGCTTTAACAATCGCATGATTTTATGGATCTGAAAGGTTATCACTGTGTTTCTCACATCACCTGAAGTTACTTTATTGCACCACCTGGTCTGTGGTCTTAAAGGGACCACGTGGTACTTCTCTCTCAATCCTTATGTGTCAGGAGCTCAATTGTACTGGAGCAAATGAACACAAGTCCTTGGTTTCAGAAGACCTGCATCTGAATCTTGGATGAGTCACTTAGAGTTTAGTGTGTAAACCTCAGCTTCCTGATCTGGATGATAGGGGTAAGAATCCCTGCCTTGGCCAACACACAAGTCAAGCAGCTAGTGCTTGGCACATGGTAAATGGTGGTCCAGCTCATCACGGGGTGTGGGAGCCCCGCATTTCCTTGTCTCTGCTTCTCCCTGGCCCCCTAGGGTATCACAGTTACCATCGCACATGATGTGGAGAATGCTTGGAAGAGCAGCAGGGATGAAACAGGACCATGAAATCGTCCTTGACTCCTGGAGAGCCCCACGGGCCTGGTGAGTGTGGTCTGGGACTGCGTCTCCCACCTCACTCACTGCTCTTAGTGTCACCGCCCAGCCTTACCTCCCTAGCCTAGCTCGGGGCCCTGGCACACTCCTTTGGGACTTCCCTCTTCCCCAGCCCCAGCCGCCATGGTAACAGGTTCCAGGGTGACAAAGGAGATTGCTGGGTCCTATTTCCTTCTGGTCCTATCAGTGTGGGTTTTCAGACCTCAGGCACTGTGCTGCTCTGCCCCTGCCCGACCATCCTGTGTCCTCCCTTGGGTCAAGTCCAAACTTCCAGCCTTGCCAGCAGGACCATGTGTACCAGCCTGACCACTTGCGAGTGGAAAAAAGTCTTCTATGAGAAGATGGAGGTGGCAAAGCCGGCTGACAGCTGGGAACTCATCATAGACCCCAACCTCAAGCCCAATGAGCTGGCCCCCGGCTGGAAGCAGTACCTGGAGCAGCACGCCTCGGGCAGGTGAGAGGTGGGGTGGGGTTTGGGGCTACGGGCAGCCCTGCAGCACAGCCCCCAGGACAGCTTCGAAGGGCAGGCAGAGATACCTGGAGCCCGGCGCTGGGGTCAGCTCAGGTTAAGGGTCAGAGAAGGAACTGCCAGGTGGGTGAAACGGGCCTGGGTCCTAATCCAGGCTGTACCACTGACTCCTGGATGATCCTGGCAGGTCATGTTCTGTCTTTGGGTCTTGGCTTGTCACAGTAAACAAAGAGTTTTAATTCTTCAATGCCCCTGCAATCTCTGACATTTTCAATATTTTTATCTTTTTGTAACCTCTTAAAGATTGCTAGGAACTGAGGCCATGAGATCTACTGGGGAAAGTCTTAGCTCTGCTCCTAGGTCTGTTCAGTGAACTCAGTACAATTAGATTTGAGTACAAAAAACTTTGCTGTCCACCTGCTATGTTCTAGAAACTGGCTTCCCAGCTAACCACCGCTGTGAATTTGGGCGAGTCCTTTTCCTTCTGTGGTCTAAGTTTTGCAAAGTCAGGGAGTTGGCCTTAGGTGATCCCTCAAGTCCCTTTTACCTATGGGTCTGTGACAAAAAGACTTAGCTTTGGCCAGGAGTTCCGAAGGTCCTTAGGGCCCAGCATCTCATACATTATAGCAGCCACACGTCTGTCATACAGCAGGGTCCTTGTGATCAAGAGGACATGGCCATCTGAAGCCCACATGCCTCTCCCTTTTTCAGACCGTGGTTTGGGATTGAGGCCACAGAATGCCCTGCCCAAGCTGCCTCAAGCTCATGTCCAGGGTCTGTGCAGGCCTCTTACCTGGCTCCATTAATTCAAGAACAGACAGTAACTCTAGGCCCGTGGGGAGGCCAACAGGTGGCTGTGTCCTAGGGGTGTGGACACACAGACTAGGCTGTTCACACCTGCTTGCATGTGAAGTGCCTCATGGTGCTGAGGGCAGGTCCTAAAGGAGGCAGGCTGTGGGTGGGGAGCTTACATAGTACTCTTGTCCCAAGATCTGCAAATATTAGATTGAAGCTGCCTTTGGGACAAAAGACAGAGACAGAGGTTGATTGATTCATTTCAATTCAAATCCATTCAAGAGACATCTCTTGGGCATCTGTTCTGTGCTGGGTCCCAGCTCTGGCTCTGACTAGCTGTGTGTGTGTGCAGAGAGCTCTCTTTCTCTCTGTGCTTCTGTCTCATCTCAGTAGAATGAAAGGCTGACTAGATGATCCTAAGATCCCCTCCCACTAGATCTGGTGGTTTGGGATTTAAGATCTGAGGTCTGGCTTCAGGGAGGGGAAACAACTCTGGATTGGCTTGATTAAAAGATGGAGAAGGAGGAGACTGCAGATGTGAAGCTCTGTGCTGGCTGGTGGGAGAGGTGCAAAGAGCTGGAGGCTCAGGTGCAAGGTCCCAGGGGTTGAGGGGCCTGAGTTCCACAGGTTTGTGACTCCTCTTGCCTTAGGGCTCCTATTCTTGGCAGGTGACCTGTGGGTCCCAGTTGGCCTCAGGCAGGACTGGGAAGCACCACCCTTGTGCATATTCTATGCAGAGGCTTACCTCATCTGTAAGCCAAGGGATGCATTAGCCCTGGTGCCCTGCAGCTCTGGCCCACCATCAGGGGACACCATCTTCTGGCTCAGGAACAATCAGGCTGCTCTGGCTGAGTAACCCTGCCTTGGGCTGTGCTGAGTACTGTTCTGCACTTCTGTTGCCCAGGGTTCATCTCCACCCCACAGGCTGGGCTGCGTGATGTTTGGCATACAGTAGGCGCTGGGTGGTATCTATTGGATTTAATTGAAATTCTCAACTGAGATCCTTCAGGGCCATGACAGGTGTCCCAGGGAGGGTCAGCAGTGAAGGCAGACTGAACCCAGTGGACCCTGGACTGTCTTAAAGCCTTGGTAACAGGCGCCTGGAAGAAGTTTGTCTCAAGGATGGAAGGAGCTGCCCTGGAGGTAATGAGTTCTCTGTCATTAACAGAGGATGGAGGCTGAGATAAGTCCCAGGCCACTTCCCTCCGTGTTTCCTGAGGCTGGGTCTCTAGGGGGCCCAGGTGAGACAAAGAAGCCTGTGAGTATGTAAGTGCGCGTGTGCATGTGTGTGTGGAGGGGATGCAGACCCGGATCCACCTTTCTAGTTTCTACTGCGGGGCTGGAGTGGGATCTAGGGATGATTTGTCAAGGGGCAGGGGAGTGTTCTTTGTGAAGGTGCAGGGACCAAACTCTGCAGTCCTCCTCCTGCTGGCCCATCGCCCATCCACTTCTCCATCCGGTGGATTCTCGGGGATTATTCTCTGGGTTATTCTCAGAGGTCTGTGTGCTTGGGACAGCTAGAGGCATCTCTTCGCCCCAGAACAGACAGGATGCAAGAGTGAGACTTGTGGTCATCCCCTGTATCAGAGTCACGGGAGGTCTGAGCGGAAGGATCCTTATTGGACACCATTACCCTGCATTTCACTGAAGAGAAATAAGGCCCAGACTGGGGGAGTGACCTCCATGCAGCGTCCAGACCCTTGTCATGAGTGCATCAGGTTTGGGGAGAGCCGGGGCCACGAAAAAGCGCGCAGGAGGCAAACTGGAGAGCACTGCTGGAAGCCAGATTGCTCCAGCATCTGGCTCTTGAGGATGCTGCTCCAGGCCCAGGGGAGCTCCCTAGGAGGAGGTAGAGATGCCGGCTTTGGCACCAGTGAACCCAGGAGGCGGTAAACACCCCGCCTCAACTTCCAGGCACAGGCACACAGGGCCCTTCCTTTCTAGGCTCCTCCAGGCAGGCTGTGGCTGGGAGGGAGGCCCACCGTCTCCATCCCTGCCTTCCTTCCCTGCAGGTTCCACTGCACCTGGTGCTGGCACACCTGGCAGTCGCCCCACGTGGTCATCCTCTTCCACATGCACCTGGACCGCGCCCAGCGGGCGGGCTCGGTGCGCATGCGCGTCTTCAAGCAGCTGTGCTACGAGTGCGGCACGGCGCGGCTGGACGAGTCGAGCATGCTGGAGGAGAACATCGAGAGCCTGGTGGACAACCTCATCAGCAGCCTGCGCGAGCAGTGCTACGACGAGGCCGGCGGCCAGTACCGCATCCTCGTGGCCGCCCGCCCGGACAGCGGGTCGCACCGCGGCGAGTTCTGCGAGGCCTGCCAGGAGGGCATCGTGCACTGGAAGCCCAGCGAGAAGCTGCTGGAGGAGGAGGCGACCTTCTCGGGTGCCTCCAAGTCAAGGGCCCAGGAGGCCTTGGGCTACAACTTCTTCTCCCTTCGCTGGTGCCTCTTCTGGGCCTCCCTCTGCCTGCTCGTTGTCTATCTGCAGTTCTCTTTCCGAAGCTCTGCCTTCCTTTAGTGGAGTTGTTTGGGGGTGGGAGGAGGGTGCGTGGAGGTGAGAGTGTCGCAGATGCGGCTCCGGTCCCGATTCTGCTACAGATTCAATACACGATGCTGGACAACCCAGCTATCTCTCTGGACTTCAGTTTATTACTCTACAGAATGAGAGGGTTGCTCTATGAGATATTTAATGGTCCTTCCATTAAAATGTGCAGTGACTGAGGGGATGAGAGAAGGGTCTAAAGAAGATATAAAACTCTCTAGGTGTCAGTACTTGACTCACAGGAGTATCTTCTCCCTCCACCTCCCCCAACTCCACCACCGCCTCCACCTCCATGTCTACCCCTCCTTTTGCTTCATTTCCCTATCCCGTATCCCATTAGGATCCTGTTAGGTCCTGTCTGTCCCTGCCTCATGCTCATGCTCTGACCTTCCTGCCGTGGTTCCACTTCAGTAGGGCAGTGGCTCCACCCAGCTTATCTTCATTCAGTATTCAGTGTGTCATCATCAGGTCCTACCCTGGAGAGCCTGCTCCCACCATTCTGAAAGGCTCCGTTTTTAACTCTGGTGCTAGAGTCCACTTGCCTGGAGTTATTTAGAGCTGCGCTGTCCAATATGTTAGCTGTTAACCATCCATATGCGGCTATTTAAATTTATATTAATTAAAATAAAATTTAAAATTCAGTTGCTCAGTCGCATCAGCCACATATCAAGTACTTAGTGGCTACTGGTTACCATGTTGTACTGTGTGGATATGGAACATATTGACAGAAATTTCTATTGAACAGCACTGGTTTAGAACCTGAAATTCCCACTTAAATATATGAGGGTTCATAAAATAAGAAGTGGGTATAGGTTTAAAGGTTCAGCATGAAGCCTTCTGGGGGCAGGGATGGGGCTGGGGTTCAGTAGGGATACACAAATAAATATGTAACTGCTGTGCTCTGATCGTCAGTTAACTGGAATCTGTGGGTCCCAGTGTTGCCTAAACATTTTTCCTGGGAAGGAGGACCTGTAGAAATCGCAAGATGATGGCGCTCTGTGTGTGTGTCTGTGTGTATGTCTGTGTGTGTGTGTCTGTGTGTTGGTTTAGGGCTTGGAGAATATATTCCTGTGCTCTGCAGAAATGTGTAAACGGTGGCATCACTCCTTACTCGCGATGCAGTATCACGTGTGATGTCATCCTGGAATAAGACACCTTGTAGCAAATTCTGTAGCTGTCCTGGATCCTGGGGATGGTGAGGGAAGGGGCAGATAAGGCAGATCTGTGGATGTGGACCATCCAGGTGACAGTGGGGCTGTGTGTCTCCATCACGGGGAGGCAATGACCAAGGGGAAGCGTAAACAGTAGAGACAGTACCTGGATCCCAGCAGCTTTCCTTTTGCCCGGCCCACGAGGCTGCCCCACTAGGGGCATGCACTTGCTGTGCCCATTCCCTCAGGCATAGCTGTGACTGGCCCCCACTCCATGGCCAAACCGTCTCTATCTCACTTGGCTGCCACCTTCTGCAGCCCCTCCTTGAAGAGACCATAGCAGCACTTGCTCCTTGGTCTTCCATTTCCGTTTCCTCTCTGCTGCAACATTCTGTCGCTCAGCATCCCTTACATGCTGGTGTTCCCCAGACTCTCTCACTCTGCTGCTTTTCCCTCAGTTATACACCCCAACTCATGACTTAGGTTTCCACTGCATATGAACTCCTGGTCCTTATGGCTCCAAGCATTTCCACTGAACTTCAGACCCCCAGACCAATTGACCTGTCCCCTGGGAGCTCTCTCAGCATCACCAGAACTGATCTCATCATTTTGCCACCCATACTTGCTCCTCCTGCTTCCAAAATCTGGGAGTTATCTTCTGACCTCTCTCACCACCCTGCTCCACACCGCCCAAATCGGTCACCATGTCCTGTTGATCACTCTTCAAAAGGATTGGACTCCTTTCTTTCCCACTTACTGCTGCCTGAACTCACCATTTGTGTCTCTTGCCTCTGCAGCCTCCTTAGTAATCGTCAAGCCTGTAACCTCCCCTGTTACAGCCCACCTTCCAGTCTACCACTTTCCTGGGGTGATTTTCCAGTAATCAGATGTGATCAGCTCACTCCCCGGCTTACATTCTTCCAGAGCTCTCTCCTGCTAATGGGTAAAACTTAGTCTCAGTGGCCAGGTGCACCTCATTTCCAGATAATGATAACACGTACCATTTATTGAGAAGGACTCAATAAGCATGTGCTATTATAATCACTTACTATGTGTGAGGTGCTGTGCTCAGCGCTTTGTGTGCATCGTCTCATTGAATTTGAAAACCATCCTGTGAGGCATGCACTCTTATTATCTCTATTTTGTAATCGAGGCTTAGAGAGGGGAAGAAACTCCTTCATGGTGATCCAGTTAATATGTCAGGGTCTCTCCAATCCCAGAACATAAGTTCCCAATCAATTCTGCTATCCTGCCTCTCTGATCAAGCGGATACCCCTCCAGGTCAGATGTGCGTGCTCCCCGGAGCCCCATTTCCATCTGGCTTTCAAGAGCATTTCCGTCAGTGTCAGTTTGAGCGTGAGCTCCACGTGAAGCCTTCCTCCCCAGCCCCGGGGGTGCTCGGGTCTCGGCACTGGAGGCTGCCTCCACCGCTGCCCTTCTCAGACTGTGTCATCACTGCTTGTGTGCTTGTGGTCTGCCTGCCACTGTCACTTGCTTTTCATCTTTCTCTCCCCAGTAACTAACACAAAGTCGTGGCTTAATCAGAGTGGTTGACTGACTAAATTCTCTTGTTGGATGCAATATTCTCTACCCCACCCTCGCTCCTGTCCTGTGTGTTTCATGTATTGTGCTACCCCAAGCTGGAAGTGAAGGGGATGCTAACTTTGTACCACCTCTTGTGTCTAATTTCCCCTTGATAACAACCCATGAGAGAGGCACTATGATTATCCACACCTATGGGGGAAGACCGAGGCTTAGTGAGATGTCCAGTTTTGCAAGGTCTGTGAGCTGGTTATTTTAAGTCTGGTATGGGAGCCAAGGCTGCCCAGGAGTAAAGAATTAAATAGGCCTGTTTGGGCTCAATACGTTGTGTATGTTGAGACTCAGCTCAGATCCTGTACAAGGACCACGGCACTTTGCCAGAGGGCAGAGGCACCTGCTAACATCCAGAAGACAGCTGGACATCAGACCAGTACCTGAAGACAAGGAGGGAAGTTGGACTTCTAGAAACCTGGAAACAGAAATGTCCTAAAGATGTGCAAAAATTGTCAGCCAGGATGGCTGACAAGAGCTTTAGGAGAGAACTTTCGCAGAGAGTTGGTGTGAGGTTAACCTTAAGAGCACGTGCCTTTGTCTTTGCAGTGTGAAAGGCATATTTATTCTCCACCTCTTATGAGGCTTATGTGTTCCAGGCAATCTTTCAGGTAAACCAAGATGGGGTTTAAACCAAGATGCTGTTTAAAGCCCTTTTACAAGGAGCCAGACATGCGATCAGACTACTGCTGGACAATAAGGTAATTGCTGTAATGGCAAAAATACCACCATGATCTATCTTGTTTCAGGATATTTAGATATATGGGTCTGCCCCTTTGTGTTATGGGCTCTGGAAGGACAGGGTGTGTGTTTTTTGGCATCAATCCTCTGGAATGGCCAAGAGTAAATCTGTAAAGAAATGCCCAGCTTCTTTTTCAGGAGAAAATGGGGATCAGGATCTGGAAGACAGCTTTCAACAGGCATGGAATCCAGGACTGGACGGGACTAGCAAGTTAGCTTGTGCATTTATTGTAGTTGCAAGAATCTGTTCTCACTAGAGCTCTTCTCACCTCTCCTTCGATCTAAGAACACGTTTCCCGGATGTACTAGTCCTTCATTTAGAACCCAAAGCTGACATCTGTTTCCCTGTGACTCCTGCTGTCAAATGTTTCTGAGCCAACCGTGCATTTTTTCCCCAAGGCGTGGCATTGGTTCATCAATTTATTGGAAAGTTTTTATGATTAGGAAATGTAGATTTAGGGTAAAAGGGAGACAACAGTGATTCCCCTTCAGCAAGATGGTGATATGAACAGGTTGAAAGCTGCATGGTTAGAAAATCTGCTTAAGGAATGGAGGCTTGACCTTATATCTTGATAGCCCTTATTTGTGATGTCTCTGATTCTCTTGCTAGAGAATACACTCCCCATAATGCTGTTGAAAGGTGGAAACCCTGAAGCTCTTCATATTTATGCCATGAGCATTCAGATGAACTCCCCCCCCCCCCGCCACTAATTCACTGTGTGGTTTGGGGTAAAACATTTTACTTTTCTGGGCTTTTATCATCATACCCCACCCACCAATTCTACTGCTGTATTAAGCCTGGTTTCTAGTTTGAACAACTGATGTACCTGGATATTGAGGAACTTCCTGGGGACAAGATTCCAATGTGTCCATAGTTAAGATTTAGCTGATCAAGATATGTCTGTCAGAAGGAGGGTGGGGTGGGGCCTTACAACAGCAGCCAAATTGCAAGAAGAGATTCTAGAGCCTCCTGGTAGGATCTATGCTTTGGAAGAAAGCGTCCAGCAGGATGAGCATGACTCCATTTAAGGGGCTTGTGGTTTGGAGGCAAAAGAGTGGCCCCAGGTTGGAGGGTGACCATGACCTGAATCACCAGCTCTGTCTTGTCCCCTCCAGCTGAGGGAAAGAAGAGGCTTAGTAAATGTATTAGTTTCTTACAGCTGCTGTAACAGATTACCACAAACTGGTGGCTTCAAAAAGCTGAAATTTATTCTCTTGCAGTTCTGGAGGCTAGAAGTCTGAAATCAAGTATCAGTCAGCTGTGATTCCCCCAGAGGCTCTAGGGTAAAAGTCTTTCCTGCCTCCTCCAGCATCTGGTGGCTCCAGGTATTTTTCAGCTGTGGTTGCATCATTCCAGTCTCTGCCTGCATCGTCACATGGCCTTCTCTGTGTCTCGTCATCTGTTTGTTTTTTTTAAAATTCATATTTTTTAATTGACATGCAGTCAATTTACAGTGTTAGTTTCAGGTGTACAGCAAAGTGATTGAGTTATACATACATACATATTTTCAGATTCTTTTCCAATACGGCTTATTACAAGATATTGAATATAGTTCCCAGTACTATATGGTAAGTCCTTTTTGTTTATCTGTTTTATATATAATAATGTATATCTGTTAATCCCAAACTCCTAATCTATCCCTCTGCTGCCCCTCCTTTCCCCCTGGTGACTACAGTTTGTTTTCTATATCTGTGAGTCTATTTCTAGTTTGTAAATAAAATTTGCATTTTTTTTAGATTCCACATATAAGTGACATCATATGATATTTGTCTTTCTCTGTCTCTTCATTTGTTTTTTATATGTATACTTTTCTTTGGATTTTGGGGCCCACCGAGATAATTCAGAATAATCTCATGTTGATATTTTTGACTGAATTATATCTGAAAAGACACTTTTTTTCAAATAAAGTTACATTCCGAGGTTCTAGGGTTTAGGATGTGGACATATATTTTGGGTGGGGAGGCCACCATTAAACCCACCGCAGTTAGTAAACGCAGCTGCTTTAACAGGCAGGGACCTAAATCCCTTAACAGTGTAGACCCCTAGCTGTTAAAGCAGCCATGAGACCCTCTGAAAGGATGGAAGGTGGGAAGGAGAGGAGAGGGGAGCACCAGCACCCCAGGTGGCAGGGCCTGTTGCCTGGCGCCCCAGTAAGGAGTGCCGCCGTTCGGAGAGCAGCAGCCTGGGAATTCCAAGGCAGAGGGCAGGGCACGTGGGCTGCGGTCCAAGGTAGTGCATTTCCAGCCGAGGCTTATGACTCACCCGTGGGCCACAGTTAATTTAGCGGGCCACGACCAGCATTAAACAGAAAAAGAAACAATAAAGAATAGAAAATGCCAGAGTGGACTGCAAGTGATAAAGGTAAATAGTGTTTTGAGAAACATTGGGCGGGTATGTGCATGCACTGGATTATGATATAAAATGTCTTTATTATGCAACTACAGCCCAAAATTGGAAAGCCACTAGAGTAAGCGATGCGAGCTTGGCACTTTAGAGCTTCACGGAAAGAGTGGTGGTCCAGGGAAGTGTCCTTGGTTCCGACCTGGGGGCCAGGGAGCCCTGGCCAGACCCAGTAGCAACGGTGTGAATAGCAAGAGGGAGCTCTCTAGGCAAGTGAGGCCTCCTTGGAGGGACCTTGCAAAGGGAGTGAGAGTCCACTGGTCTGTGAGTGCAAAAAGGTGATCAGGCCAGTGACTGTGAGACCAGCTGTAAATGTGACATCAACTGTGAGACCAGCTGTAAATGTGACATCAACTGTGAGTACAGGTTTGTGAGGTTAAATGTGGGAGGACTGTTTCTATTGCGACTGCATTTTTTAAACTTTGCGTCCTCCTTCAAGCTCTTTGTTTCTATGGAATTTTGTGGCGGAATCCTGTTCAGTGAAACAGAATCCCTGCAGCAGGTCCCCTCCCCCTGCCTTGGCGGTCCTGTGGGGTGTGTGCAGGGAGCCCTAGACCTGATTTGGAAAGCTTGTGATGACTACTGAGGGTTAGAAAGGGTTTGAAGTCCCTTCTAGCGCTAATTGTTTGATTCTATGGATCTGACAAAAATCTGTGTAATTTACCAGATTGCAACTTCTTTTTGAAATCAAGGATTGAGGTTTGGTTATCTCTGTTTCCCTGGTAGTGTCTGGCAAAATGTTCCAATAATCAAATGTTTGACTGAAGAGATTCTTGTTTGAGCACTTCTTTGCAACTCCAGCACCAAGCACAGTGCTCTCCACCTAGTGGGTACTTTAAAAACGTTGGTGGAGGACAAGTTTTCAGTTATACATAGGCATACATATATTCATTATCGCATTCTTTTTTGCTGTGAGCTACCACCAGATCTTGTATATATTTCCCTGTGCTATACAGTATAATCTTGTTTATCTATTCTACATATGCCTGTCAGTATCTACAAATCTCGAACTCCCAATAACTCAATTAAAAAAATAGCAACAAAACCCAAAAAAACAAACAAAACCAAACGCTGGTCGAGGAAATGAAGGAATGAATAAAATCCTGCCCTAAAATTGTCTTCTACCAGTTGGCCAGCAGAGGGCAGGAAAGCTCAGTTTAAGAACATCTTCCTCTAGAGAGCTGAAGCAGCTGGGTTCAGTCATGGCCTTGAGGAGCAGGTCCATTGCATCATAGCGTTAGGAAATGCACAGCGAGAAAAAGATGGAGACACAAAGCGTGAAAGCTCAACACACGAATCCGCAAAGCTTTCTCTATAGGATATCAGGGAATGGGGTTTTGCTTCAGGCTGATGGTGAGACAGAGGACAGGAGCTGCCAATCTTACAACGTGATTTCAACCACTTGGGTGGAAGGGAGTCAAGGAATTTCCAGCGCACTTGTAGCACAGAAAGAACATCCAACAAGAGAACCAGAGGATCTGACTCTGGCACTCGTTGTGTGGTTTTTCAGAGACCCTTTCCTTCTCCTGGCTTCAGTTTCTCCGTGTGGAAACACAGGTGTGTGGCACTCAGTGCTTTTGAAGGTCCTAGTCTGTGGACGGATCCACTTCTGGCCCCTGTCCTGCCTCTGCCCTTAGCTCTTGGGGTTGTGCCCGGGAAGTCAGTAAAGCAGGTGCTCTGGTCCTGACAAGGGTAGTCCCAAGTCAAAGGTGGGGAAAGAAGACAAAGGTACAACAGAGCAGAGTGAGATGAGAGAGGAGCCATGGTGGGCAGTGGTGTGTGACCCCATCATTTTCTAGAAGGGTCGAGCCCTTAATTCTACTTGCAGACTAGAGATGAGCTCTCAAAAACTACAGTCAGAATCTTCTAAGCTGAGTCCCAGGCATCTACGCTTTTAAAACGTTTCCCAGACAAACTTGGTGTGAAGGCAGGGCTAAGATCCACCAGTCTGCATGAGTGCTCATTGTCCGAGTGTGGGAAATTGGAGCTACCATAGGGATGCTTTCACTCCATGGAGCATATCTGTGTTTAGATAGCCCTTATCAGGCTGTTTCAGAGCAGAGGTCTCGGGATCCCCCCGAAGAAGAACTTCGCCATCTATCCTGTACTTTTTCAGGGACAGGACCGTTGGTTTCCGGCCTCCTTTCTCAGACCCAGCTGGTCAAGACAGCTCCTCCCCTGTCGACTGGACTGGGAAGGCTCATGGAAGATCTGAGATTTAACACCTCGTTTTCAGGAGGAAAATAGGTTAAGAGAACTGAGAGGTGTTCTCTAGGTGGCCCAGTGGGCAGAGCCAGTTCAATTTCATTTCACTGGGGAGCCCTGAGCAGAAGTCATAGAATGATAGTGGAGTGGCAGACGGGGCTCTGGCATCAGCCAGCTATGCACTGACTGTCTAACCTAAGGCCTCCATTTCCTTGTTTGCTTGATATTAACACACTTAATCAAACGTGAAACCCTGCACAGAGGTGAGTTAGCAGTACTGTTCACTCCTGCTGTGGACCAGGGACATATGTCTTCTTTGGTGGTCGATGGATGTGTCCTCCCAAGGCCTTTCAGTGAAGTCCCTGATGTTTTCAGTGACTGTATTAGCATGTTCATGTGACAACTTCAGTTAGTTCTTAGCAGGTAGGAGCAATTACATTAACATGTTATGGGTTTTTTTCTTGCTGAAGCTCAAGGGATGACCAAGGGATCAACAGGTGTGTGTTCCTGAAAGTATCAGCTCCCTAGGGTTGGGGGTCAAGTGATATTGTCCTCAGTTACCTGAGGTTTACAATGCTTATTCTACGTACAGAATCCACAGGGACATCTCATGTAAGGAGACAAAGTTTGTCTCCAACTCAAACAACATTTTTTCAGCAACTACTCTGTGCTTCACATGTTTATGGTCTCTGAGGAAAATATAACTATGACCAAAACAAGGCTTCTGCCCTTAGAAATAGAAAGGAGCCTGTGAAGGTCTCTAGTAGACACACAAAAGACATACTTTGGAGGCCATATTGGTTCTAAATGAGGAGCTCTTGGCTTAAAATAAACTGTATGATGTTGTTAGTCTGAGATGGGCCCAAGGTATTCCAGGTGGAGGGAAGAGCATGCACATAAAAACAGATGTAAGAAACTGCAGGGTGTGTACAGTGAAGGGCAGGGGGCTCGGGGGATGGGATGAAGAGTGATACAGAGGGAGACTGACCTCAGACCAGGGTCTGCGGAAACAAGATTGTCAGGCTGATGTATTTGTATTTGAACTGGTTGGCACTGGGGAGTCATTGAAAGCTTCTGAGCTGGAGAGTGACAGGATGGAGACCAGATAGGAGCCTACTGCAAGGAGGCGAGGCCTGAGGTGTCACCACTCACCCACCCATGGGCTTCATTCAGTGACCCCTTCACTCTTCATTATTTAACGTGATGACTTTAGGCCAGGCTTTGTGGAAGTTGGTGAAAGCTAATTTGGCAGGGAAGTCTGGCTTGTCTACCCCCAGCAGCTTCAGGGGCACGAGCTGGGACTCTTCCTGCTGAAGTTCAGCTCAACAGAAGCTCTCAGAGAATTACAAGTCCTCATTCTCATGCTTCATGGAGGTAGGCTTCTATAGAAAAAAAGGTCCTTATGGTATCCTCACCCGAGCACACTTGCCCTTGGGCAAGAGCAGTCTCCATGCTCACTCCAGCCTGCCCCCACCCCCAGCAATGCACCCCAGTAGTCTGCCCTCTACTGGATGGGTCACTTACTCCAAATTGATCTCCCAGTTTTACTTAAATCAAAACCTGCCTTTAGGCAGCTGTAGGCTAGAAGACAATTCTATATAGAAATTCACATTAAAGTGTTAATGAGTATCAAGTTTAAGTGCACTATGTCTTTTGCACTAAGGAAATGTACTAAGGAAAAGTATATAGAAGTCTAATTTTTTAATGGTTTAATATACTAATTCTAATGAATGGATTTCAGCACCTATCTGCTGCATTTTTGTGAAAGGGATCTCCTTGGACCTTCAGGTCACACCTACAGTGCCCTCAAGAGGAAGGCCTGTCTGCCTAGTGGGGTCAGAGTATCAGCGGGGACACTGCAGCTTCCAGAGGCTGGTTCACTGAGTGTCACCCCTTGGTGTAGGCTGACAGCCCCCCTCTCAGCAGCAATGACAAAAACAGGACTTTACCTTTTTTGTCACACTATATGGATAACCAAACACTTTCACTTACACTGTCTGATCTGATTCTTAAATCATATTTTAGCAAAAGCAAGGATTATCAGGCTTATTTTAAGCAAGAGAACACTGAGCGCTTAAGTCGAGGACCTCAGACATCTAGTCCAGAGCTTTTCCCACTATTTCATGTTGCTTCTCTTCACTTCCTCTAATTCTTTCTGCTGTCTGGGAAATAAAAATGGTTTTTATTTACAAAATGTCCAGGAAAAATCTTTGTCAGAAATCCACTTCTTGCACCCAGGAATTCTTGGAACTTGAAATCATTGTAGGGAATGTCTAGATCACTTGTTTGAAATTGTTGCCAGCTTTTCATCTTGTTTTCTTAACTTGAGATCTGCATAAACCATCAGCATGTCTTGTCAACGCTACTTCAAAATAAACTTCGAACCTAGCCAGTCCTCACCTTTTCATGGCTATCACTTGTGTTCAAAACACCACCTTTTCTTGTTTCAACTAGTCTGGAAAATAAAGTCTTCAATAACGTGCACAAACCACCTCCCCTTCCATGGAGATGGGCCCCGGGGGTTGGCTGCTCAGGTTGAAAGTATGAAATGCCTTTATGCCAAGTTAACCAGTTGGACTATGGATGTTTAAGGGAGGTTATGTCCATTTCATCCTGGCTTTTCTTTTCTTTTAAATGGCTCTTAAACTCCTAAGTTATTTTCCTGAATCTCCTCCTGCTCTCCTACAGTTTATTCTCCACTTGGCAGAAGGCATTGCTTTAAAAAAAGTCAACTCAGGTCAATCCCTTGCTCAAAAATCCTCCAATGATTTTCTTCCCATGATCTTCAAGGCTCTCTGTGATGTGGTCCCAGCCTGCCTTGCTGGCCTCATCTCCTAGCCTTCTCTGATTCACCCACTCTGTTCTAGTTCCCTTGCCTTGTTTCTGATGTTAGAATGTACCAAGCAGGCTTCCACTACAGGGCCTTTGAACAGTCCTTCCATCTGACAAGGAAATGTCTTTATTCAGATATTTGCATGGCTAGCTCCCTTACGTCATTCAGGTCTCTACTCAAGTTGTTCCTCCACTGAAGGGGTTTCCCCTCACCATCGTGCTTTATATGTTGCTTTAGTTCTTATCAACTGGAACATATATTAATTAATTGATTGATTGTTTATGTTTGTCTTTCTCACCAGCGCTTTGTTTATCTAGTTCACTACTATATTATCAACCTCTCAAGCAATGCAGATTCTTAGTGCTTATTTATAGAAAGGATTTGAGGGAATCAATTTCACAGATGGAGTAACTGAGGTCCAGGATGGGAAAGCAGGTCAGTAGCAGCAAAACACAAGAGCAAGTTTTCTTTCTAACAGGCCTTTGAAAATGCCCACTGCACCCGACTTCCTCCCTCCTGCTCCATAACAGTCAGGCTCTTTTCCAATATAAAGTTCTCATTTTGAGAAAGAAACAGCATTTTAACATCACAGTGTACTGTAGTTTGCCTCTTTATTTCCTCCAACTTGAACTTGTTGATTACCAGGGCGGGAGGGAACCACAAAATTACCTATCAAGCCTTTTATTTTGCAGATGAGGAAACTAAGACCCAGAGAGGAAGCCTCCAACTGGACTGTGGCAGAACCAGAACTAGAACCAAGGTCTCTGGACTCCAGGTACAGTTACTTTCTGCTTCCCTGCCTTGCTTAATGTTAAACATATGTTTGCTTATAGATTTTATTGTTTCTTATTCAGATGAGTTTCTTCCCCTCGTACTGGCTGGTAGTCACCCTCCCCAAATGCACATTTCACAGGGATGTGGTAAATCACATCCTGGCCCGATTGCTGCCTGTGAAGGAAGCCAGCATGCCTCCTAGAGGCACTCGTATCCCAGCTGCAGACAGCTCACCCAGGTGTTTCTGGCATTTTTGAGTCAGGGAGGGTGAATGTTTCTAAGGACAATCAACAGCCTCCCACGACCTCGCCACTTCCTGCCTGTGTGCCCTTGTGTAAGACACCGTGCTCCCACATCTCAGTTTCCACCTCTGTGAGATGGGGCTAGCCTGCCCTGATGTATGGGATGAGAAAGTGCTTTGTGAACCCCAGAGGGCTGCATAAGGATAGGGGAAGTCATTCCTGGTGACCAATTCCAGGAAATAGGGTCCCCTGTTTAACCATGCACAGCTTCCCCCTCCCAGCGTTTGGGACTTGGGAGCAATGCCCTGGGGATTGGCTGTGGAGAGCTCAGGTTGGGGAAGTTTGAAATGTCTTTGTGTTAAATCAACCTTTATGCAAAACTTGCCCACAGGGGTGTTTAAGGAAGAATTTGTGTCCCCTTTTGTCGTGATTCTTCTTCTTTCTTAAGTGGTTCCTAGACTTCTAACAATGTGAGAATTATAAACAAAACAAAACAAAACAAAAGCCCAGAAGTGATCTCATTCACAGCCTCAGTAATTCGGCAAAGGTAGGAGGGAAGCAACCCAGATTTTACTATCCTCAAGTAGGTACTTAACTAAAGATCATGAGTATTTTTTATGAGAAGCAGCTGAGAAGGGTGGAGGAAGGAGAGGGAGGGAGTGGAGGCAGAGACTGGGAGGGTTATCACAGAACAGAGCAGGAAGGGAGGGAGTCGTGCAGAGAAGGCAGGGAAAAAGACAGATTGAACCAGGCTAAAGTCAGAAAATGGCTGGGGAGAGGGAAGTACAGCAAAGAGGAATGAGGATGAGGAGTTAAGAGAGAAGATTGAATAAGGAAGATTCTGAGGGAGAAATTCAGAGATGGTTAGGAAAAGGAGAAAGAGGAAAGAGGGGAATGAGAATGTGGATGGGAAGGAGCAGGAGTCTGGGGAGGGAGGCAGAAGAGATCTCAGAGCACAGAGTGAAATGAAAGGGCTGCTATTTGTCCTTTGGCTGGCTCCTGTTTTAGGAAAACCCTCCTTTTCTACTCAATCGGGCTGCCAACGGCAAGTCCTGCGTATAGAAGATGTGTGACCATTTGGGCGTGCCTGGAGACTGTTGGGTTGCTATAACTAGACTCCAAATCCCCAGCTACAGGCCTAGGAGGGTTCTGGGATTATAGAGAAAATAACATGTATTTCCTAGGGTTGTGTTCCACAATGCCAGATCCATTGCTGTCCGAGATTATTCCAACACACAAGTGATTTTTAATGCCCTCCTTGTGCTTAGCCTTGTCTGGACTCACCAAGCCCTGGAAGCTATAGATCTTCCTGCTGTGCATTTTCTTATTGCCTTGGCTTACAGACACAAAAAGGAATGGTGACAATTATTCAAGCCATTCAGGACACCTCCAACCCCTCCTGATTTTTCAACACTGTGGTCTTGGTCTAAGTAATGAGAATACATATGTGATGCCTGGCTGGTGACAGGCTTGGTCAAGTTCTTTGCTTCACCTGGTTTCTGAAGATACAGTAATTTTTTTCAGCCTTTACTAGCTTAAAGTTTATAAAATGTCATCCCTTGAAGAGCCTGCAGGGATCAGCTAGTCCATGCCAGGACATTAGCTGGCCATTCCTTGATAAGGAATTATTTGGGGTGAGAGGAAGAAAATAAAAAGCTGCTAGAACTATGATCTAGACAGCAAACATCTAACCAGACCACAACCAGAACTCTAGAATACCATTTCTCAAATTTCCTTTCTATGCGTGTGGGGAGTATGAGAGTAGTGGATCTAAGAGTCTGTTGGTGCTTTCCCCACACAGAGACATACAATAATGGTCACATATGTTCATAGGGTTCCTGGGCTTTTGTACTTCCAGACTGGCAGTTCCTGACCTAAAACTGCACCTACCGGCCAGGAATCTGTTAGAAAACTCACAGTCGAGTGAAAAGGACCCTGGCCTTGGAATGTGGAGATTTGGTCCAGCTGTGTACTATGTGAGCCAGAGAATTTCACTACCCATTTCCAGGCTCAGTGGCTCAAACCCTGAGGCTCAGTAGATGGTTTCTGAGATTTCTTTCTAGCTCCAAGTTTCTAGGACGAAAATGAAGTCAATCTCACTTTTTTTTCCATTTAACTTTTTTTTTTTTTTGTCACTGTAGAAGGGCAGGTAGACTAGAAGGATCTCAGGGGCTGAGAAAGAGGGATAGAGGATGAGCCTAAGGTACTTTCCTCCGCTGTAAGGAAAAGAGAAGTTCTTCTGGAGTCCCATTACATCTTAATCTACAAGATTCTTTACAGAGATAATGGAGAAAGGGATGATTCAGTCCTTCTAAAATCCACATTCCACTCTCAAATCCGTTCTTAGAGGAATGCTTCTGAATCTCAGCTTGTCACATGCATATACGTTTGCATTTGGTTCTCCTAAAATGTTTGCGTACGGTGATGGATAGTGTTGTCCAGATACATTTATGCGTACGCAGCTGGGTATGATGGTGCATTTGCATCTCCAGGGGCTGAGTGAGTGTGTGTGTAATTGAGTGTGTACATATGCAAGTGTGTGAGTGAAATTTGGAATGTGTATGTGCGTAGCACTGAGTAAATATTAAAAGATTGTGTAGATGGTGTGGCATGTGTGGAATCATGGGGACCTGTGTGTGTGCGCAGGGTTTTTGTTTTTTTTTTTTTAATAAACCACTTTTGATTGTGTAGCCTCCTCTCACTTCTGTGATTGATTTCACGAGGGTAATGGTGCGTAAAAGCGCTGGTGAGATCTGGGGGCGCCTCCTAGTCTGACGTCAGAGAGAGAGTTTAAAAGGGGGGAAACGGTGGAGAGCGCACAAGCCGCTTTAGGAGTCGCGAGGTTCAGAGCCCTTGCTGCTGCCTGCCATCAGCTCCTAGAGTTTGATCAGCCGCCCTCCTGCTCGGCTTCTCCGGCGCCGCAGAGATGCTGTCCTGCCGGCTCCAGTGCGCGCTGGCCGCGCTCTCCATCGTCCTCGCTCTGGGAAGTGTCACCGGCGCGCCCTCGGATCCACGACTCCGTCAGTTTCTGCAGAAGTCTCTGGCTGCTGCCGCTGGGAAGCAGGTAAGGAGACTCCCTCGACGCCTTCTTTCCCCTCCCCTGAAACCCCCAACCTTCCCTTAGCCTTGTCCCCGCTCTCTTGGGTGGACTCAAGAGGTGTTCCAGACGAGTGTCGGTGTTTTTCTGGGTCCCTCAGCTACCAAAGCTCTCGGGAAAACTTTCAAAGTCCGGAATCCGTTTTTACCTCTTCTTTTCCTGATCAGCGCAGTCGGTCACAGTTCAGGTGAGTTCTTCGGCATGCAAGAAAATTTCAAGACATGGGAAACAGAGCTCGAAGGGATGATGGTATCTATCCCCGGTGCTGACCACGGAAGGTGCTGACCCAGGTGCTGAAAGCGCGGACTTCTGAAGCGGCTGTCTTCCCAAGCTGTACCTTCCATGCAGCGGGACTAGGGGGCTAAAGGGCACTCTGCAGCCAGTATGTTTAGGATTGTGAAAGATTTCATTTCCCAAAGATGACTTAGTAAAAACGGTAAGAAAAATCCCAGTGTGAAGCTCGTGCTATGGAAATTGAGTGAAACAAACTGTTGGCACATGTTTTATCTTTGCAAAACTAACAATCTGCTATTTCTTTCTGTGTGTGTTTTAAACGTACAGAGGCAGAAAACGTGCAGGAACATTTGATTTTTTAAAGCTCCTTTGTGTAACTTGCTGATTAAAGCAACAGCCCTTGTTTTTATATCCTTAACTGATTTTAAGTGTGACAAAAATTGCACAGCTGTGAAAATTGGGGTTTGAGTTGCGGTTGAATCTTTTTTTTCAAACTAGGCGTTTCCATTTCTTCTTCTCCATCACCCTTATCCTCTCTCTCTCTCTCTCTCCCTCTCTCTATCTCTCTGTCTCCCCTACACCTTGCAGGAACTGGCCAAGTACTTCTTGGCAGAGCTGCTCTCTGAACCTAACCAGACAGAGAACGATGCCCTGGAGCCAGAAGATCTGTCCCAGGCTGCTGAGCAGGACGAAATGAGGCTGGAGCTGCAGAGATCCACTAACTCAAACCCGGCCATGGCACCCAGAGAACGCAAAGCTGGCTGCAAGAATTTCTTCTGGAAGACTTTCACATCCTGTTAGCTTTATTAATTATGTTTGTCCCTATAAGACCTCTGATCCCTCTCCTTCAAACCCCATCTCTCCTCCCTAATTCCCCCAATCCTCAGCAACATGCTCACATGAGAAACAGAAGACTGTAAATACAAAATAAAATTGTGGTGAAAATTATGAAAAACAAGACTGGTTTTTTATTGAGTAAAACTTTCTGTTTAATAATACGTGATTAACTTCAGCTGTGATTTCAGACAAGTTGTTTGAGATATGCACTCCAAACCTCACAGACACACTTTTTAAAATTCCCTGTGGTAATAAAGGTTATGTTTTAAGTGGTAACTCTGATAGTTCGGATCGTTTTAAACACAAACAATTTCAAATAATTATGAATTCTAATTTTAATCTAGTGATAACTATTGGAAAGGGCTGCTACAAACATCAATTACACATTAAATACATTTAAAATTATATGTTGAAATGAGAATTAGTATTCATGGGTAGGTAGGTTGAAATGCCCAACTAACCACCAGAGTGTTATGTAAAATAAATGATATATAAAAAATGGAAGGAAAAATCATTAAAAGTTGAAGCAAAGAAGCTGGCTTAATAGCTAAAATAAAGTTCTGAGGATTTAAAATGTTTATAGTTTGTGAACGGTTATCTAGAGAAAAAATATTGCTTTAATATCTTTTTTTGACACTCCTCTTTGTAACTGAATAAGGCTAAATGATAGTTTCTGTTTTAAATATAAGCTCCTAAATTTTTTCCCTCGGGGAAAATATCTGTTTAATTATAGGATTCCAACATGAGAGCTATGGGTTGCAAGAAACGTGTGTTGGGTCGTCTCACTGACTGCTACACTATCAGGGGTATTGGAGTAAAATATTGTCATTGCAGAACAACTGAAGGAGAGATCTGAAGCCTTCTTTTGATGTCATCAAAATGTGACTAAAATAAAGATGCAGACAATAGTAAAAATACTCAGTACATGCCAGCTATTATTATTAGCATTATAATAATATAGTAAATGGCACTGCTCACAACAGAGATAGAAACATTGCTCATTTAACTCACAAAGACCTTAAATAGGTGTCCCTTTGGAGATGTGTGTTTTAACTACAAACTGTATTTCTGAAGAGCTGCCAGAATAAGAAACCAAATATAAACACATAAACTCAGTCTAAACCCCCATAGTATGGACTTACTGATGGCAGCATATAAACATCTAACAGGAATTTTGTATTTTAAAGAAAATGTTTGTGTTAGATAACACACATTTTTAATATGAACATGGCTCAGAGGAAGTTAATTCCTGAACAGCTGATCAAACAAGAGAAAATCTAAGCCGCTTAACTAATCTCTGTGAAAACAGAACATCCTTTGAAGTACTGGTGCATCTTTTATTTACAAGACGTTTAGGAGGGAATTAATGAGTGTCCATTAGGGGATCTGTCTGTGTTAAATGCCTTATGTACATCTGGTTACCACCAACTCAATGGAGTAATAAAATCACATTACTATGATTAAAGCACAGAAGAGAACACAACTTAATTATTTTCTGAGCAGTGTATAGATTGTATGAGTGCCAGGGGATTTTAAGTTTTTAGTATCATCTTTAGTCATCAGTTCCCAACAGTGGTATGGAAATAGTTGGCAAGAATTATGTAGTCATGTGCCCACATATAAACTTATTCTTTATTTAAAGCTTAAATTGAATGAATCATTTAATTAGGGCTAGCTGTCTTTCAGCCTCAGTTTTCCCAACCTCATAAGTAGAGGATTGTACTGACAAGGGCACACATATCCCTTTCAGATGTGACTGTCATTTTGTGCTTCGACATTGACAAAACTGCTGAACAAGTACCGATTTTTGAACATTTTAAGTAAGATGTGGAACATAGTTGTTGTTGTTGTTGTTTTAAATATACAGAAGGCTTTACTTTTTACTTCCTATTTAGTTCATTTGTGTTCCTCCTAAGTTTGATTCACTGAAAGAGTCTAGTATTCTAGCCACAACAGACCTTTCAGATTGTATTTGCCTTCCTCCTTAACACAACCATAGGTTTCAACAGTCCTGAGCCACCTGCTACTTCTTTTCAGGGGAGAGCTTGGGCAAAATAATTCTCTTTTCTGGGCCTTAGGTTCCCCATCTGAAAATAGGCATAGTGATAAAACCAATCCCTTGGAGTTATGAGGATTCACCAAGAACATATATTTAGAGTTCTTGGTGTGTGGTAAACAGCTGGTAAGTTTTAGATGTTATTATTGGTGTTAATTTTGTTCTCATGTGTGCTGTGCTTTCTAGCCTCTCTTTCTTTGCTTTTGCTATTTCTTGACATTTCCATAGGTTCAAATCTAACCCCACATTCAGGACTTGTTTTACATGCTTCTTGCTCCATAAAATTCTTGCTCTAAGCCCTCAACTGGGATATCTCCCTTCTCTGAGTACTAATCTGTATCTCTTCCAAGGTGCTTACTTATCACTTCCTACAACTTATTGTAGTTACATGAGGGTAAGTAGGAGAGTGAGTATCGATATGTGAACTTGCAATGAACAAATGTGTGTCTGATTCATATGCATGGTGCAATCAGTACCTCAGACAGTGCACATAGTATATTCTTAGTGTTCACTGAAGAATGAATGAATGGTCCATGAACTTGCGGTCCCAAGTGAAACAAATCTCTATTTGCTAGGTGACAACTTTGTTTCTTAGGAATAGCACAGGAAAATTACATTAATGACTATTCTATGTGATGCTGGTGTAACACCAGAAAGACATAGTACATGATTATAATTTTTATAACCAATGAAGCATGTAATTAGCAGACTCACTCATTTTGGAAGCTGCAATCAGTCCAATTTTCCTGAATCATTATACAAATTTCCTCGGTAGGGTCTGCTTAGCCGCCCAGCAACCATGGGGCTCACAGTTATAGAGAATCAGATTCACTGACACTTTTTCACATTGGTTTATCTTAAGATCATGCAGATCCATCACATTGGTTTATCTTAAGATCATGCAGATCCACTCTTGAGCTAATGCAGGACCAATTTTTTCACCTTGGCTTAAACTCTCAATATATAGACAATTCAGTTTTATGGTGACACAAAATATACCTTTAATTCTGAATATTAGACATGAAAGAGGGCTCAGAAATTATCTTGCCCTCAGCATTTACTTTACTGGAAGCTGACATATACAGAGGATACCTGTCCAAGATACCTAGTAAACTGATGCAGAGTCTGGACAAAGCCCTAAGTTCCCACTCTTAAAGGCTTGGATTTGGAGCCCTGGGAATTTTCATTGGATTTTATAAATTCAGTAAATTTTACTAAATAGGCTTTAACATCACTGAAGTTGGTATACCTCTCATGGTCCCGGATTAATATTCTAGATTACACAAGTGGCCACCTCATTCCAATTAGCTTCATATGTCTCTGGAACATGGTCCATTAAGATGGTGAAATTGTTATGTAGAGATTAAATAGTTCTATTAAAATAAATACTAATTCAAAGAAATTCAGGCTTTTAGAGTAGGGTTCAAATAGATAAGAAAGATAATGCATTCCTAATTAATGGCTGCTTAATTCTATCTTTCCTGTACAAAATATACATAAAAGTACATTTTCAGTTCCAATGCTGCACTAAGGTCAGATGGCACACATTGTGAAAGAAGCATTCAGCTACCCTGGAATTATTATGCCTGGGTAACAATTTATTTGACTACAGAATACCCATTATGAGAGTCAAGAATTAGGAATTTAAGTAGGAAATAGCTCATTCTTCCTTATTTTTCCATCTACATTCTCCCAGCCAATCAAAGATGAAAGGCAGTGATTTTACCAGACTTCTCACCAACATCTTCTTCATCCTCCTTTTTATTTGCTGTTATACATGGATTAGCATGATAGAGTCACGTTAAGACCACACAAGTTTCGTACCCTTCAAGAAATCTGGAGTTTCCTGGCTCTCACGTTTTTCTTTCATGTGATTTATGAAAGCACTTCTTCCTGGTTCCACCTATTAGGAATCATGTGGTGGACAGATTTCTGATGTTGTTGCTGCTGCCTTTCTCCTTCGACTCCTCTTTCTCCTCCTCCTCCTTCTTCTCCTAGTTTTTCTCTAACAGTCACTCCTCTCTTTGACCACAGCATCCCCAATTACTTTCTGTTACCACTCCTCTGTGCCTGTTCAGCCATGTGGCTGGCATGAGACTGACTCCAGTTCCAGTTCAGAATGGACATTAGGATGGATTAAACCATTCAGAATATATGACCCCCTGGTTATGGGGATTGATTCATGGCTTGAGCACCTGACCCATCACAGCGAACCTTAAGACTTTTGTGGGGGCACTGCTGGGACATCTCTTTCTTGCTGATTGTGGATGAGGAAGCATGAAAGGTTTGTCAACCATACTGAGACAGCCAGTGCAGTCTGAAGACCTATGCTGCAGAAGGCAGAGCAATGGTACGTAAGGGAACTGGGTCTCTGGTGGCCTCACTGAAGTATGATAGTAAGCTTATCCCAAACGCCAACAGCAGCAGCAGCAACGATGGCGATTTTTACCTCTAACCCTCATGTGTATTATCTAAGTAATTTTCTATATTTTTAAAGAGTAGTTCAGGTTTCCTTTACTCTAACCAGATGCTTTCTTATCCACACACTTAGCATTACCTCATATTATTAGTAGTGTGTGTGTATATGTGTGTGTTTGTGTATGCACAAATGTATGATTCCATAGGTATGTGTTTGTTCATATATCTGTAGCTGTTTATATGTTTAGGCTTGTCCTAACTTCCCAATGAGATAAACATTTTCAGAGGAAAAAGACTTTGTGCTGTTTTGAAACCCCATTTTGTGAAGATTCTATACCAGCTTCTTTACAAATACTGTTGATAATAAAGAACAAGAGAATCAGCTTACATTCATTTAATATTTTCCAATGCATTAAAGTGTTCTACTGCTGTTATCTCATTGAATCTTCACACATTTTGTAATTTATCAACTGAGCTTAGAATAGGAGTTTATACTTCATTTTCCACAAATGTAAAAATTGATGTTCAAGGTATGTACATAACTTGCTTACAGTCACAGAAAGCTTATGTGGCAGAGCTTAAAATTAAGACCAGCTCTTCTGAAGAACCAAGTAAAGCCGACCGTCCTTTTCAGTTTTAGGGACACCACAATCAATCAGACAGTGGTAAAGTAGGTCAAGCCCTTTGCTTTCTGCTCTCCCTCTGCTGTTTGCTATGGCAAGCACTGACATCTCATTGCTGGGGTTGACATCCCTCCAAATGGCCGCTGACATCCTAGGATCGCATCATACCCACTGAATTCAGGGAGCCTGTTTTTATGGCAACAACCCTTACTGTCATTCCTGGCCTGCAGAGAAGAGACTGTAAGAGCTTCACAGACAATTCATGAGGCTTCTCATTCAGTCGCAGTGAAAAGAGTGTCTCTGGATCATTTCATGGAGCATAGGTAGGAGACGAATAAGTAGGAATTATCTGATTATGTAAGATGTAATAAAAAGTATCTTTGCTTTTGTCTAGAGTCTTGACTTTGGGCTTCCTTATGTACTCCACCTCAAGTACCTTTCTTGAGAGTTACATCCTGGTGAAGATAAGATACCAGTGATCATAACTTGAGGTCTCCCCTGAGGAAGGTCTACCGTCCTAAGTACACTGTATTTGCTTTTCTAAAATTGTCAAGTTATTATCATTAACGTGTCATTTATTTTACATGCTGTTGTGTGGCTGTCATACTGCTGAGTATATGAATGCAGATTTATTTTTTTAGTAATGAGCTCTTTCAGTCCACAAATATTTATTGATGATCTGTCTGCTATGTGGAAGCTACAAAGATTAATTAGTTAAAGTCTCTGTCCTTGGGCAGTTCAAGTCTGAATGAATGTTCACTGTAGGTAACTAAAAGACATTGATTCTCAAAGTGTGGCCCTGGACCAATGACATTAGAATCACCTCATAACTTGTTGGAAAAGCAACTCCTTGCGCCCAACCCCAGATCTACTGAATAAGAAATTTTGGTATTGGATTCAGAGATCAGTGTTTTAACAAGCCCTCTGAGAGATTCTAATGCACACTAAATTTTGAGAACTACCGTTTTAAGACAAGAAGGAAAAATATGAGGAAAGTCACCATGGTGAAGATAATATTTAATTTTTTAATTTTCGTATTTCATTCCAAAATTTTTATCAAATAAATTTACAAATAAAGTGGAAGTTCCTTTTTATCTCATCCTCAGGTATATTCGCATTCCCCCCTCTCCTTTTACTAATTCAGTGTGTATTCTTCCTGCCTATGGTTTTATACTTTAACTATATTTGTATGTGATCATCAATAATATGTTGTATTGCTTTGTGCTTTAGCTATCTTTACATGTAGTAGCTTAGTTGTATTTTTGGAAATCTCTCCATTTATATTTTTTCAGTCTTTTAAATTTCTGCATAATATTTCATTGTGCAAATATATCAGAATTATTCTTGTCTTCCTCTGTTGTTAAATAGTTTGGCTTTTTTTTCAGATTTGTTCAGGAGAGTGAAGTTATTGATGTCATTAGCTCTTTCTCAGCACTGTGTGACTGGGGTGATCTCTCTTTACCAAAGGGAAAAAATAAAATCAATATAATTCTGCTGGTCTCATGGTCCGTTTCATTTAGTCAAAAGAATTCCATGTTTCCAAGCAACTTCTACATTATAACTTGCTACCATTGAATATATATATGCAAAAGATATATGTATAATTAAGCATACCATTGAATATAAGTTTATCTACTTACTGCCCCTCTGTTCTTATTCATTTCATCAAAATTTGGCCTCACTTAAATTGGTTCTTTGGAAATCGTCTATAAGGAGAATACTCTGACTCTCAGCAGGTATTTCAAACCCTCTTGATTTCAGTTGGTGTAAGTTCCCATCACATGGTTCTAGGGGAGACAGAGAATGGAAGAAATCTGCAATGTCCTATTTCAATCTCTCTCCGGGAGGAATTGAATCAAGACTAACCTGGGGGTGAAGTGGTAAAGGCTTTGTCTGCCTGGGTGGATAAAGTCACAAAGAAAATCAATTGTTCAGAGCAGGGTATAGCTCAAGTGGTAGAGTGCATGCTTAGCATACAGGAGGTCCTGGGTTCAATCCCCAGTACTTCCTCCAAGAATAAATAAATAAGTAAACCTAATTACCTCCTCCAACCAAAAAAAAAAAAAAAAAGAGCAAGAACAGAAAATCAATTGTTCATTGGGACCACATCCAGACCATTACAGACTGAAGCTGTTGAATCTGCTATAGGCCTCTTCAGAAATCTAGTTACTTTATATCTGGTGAATTTCATTATTGTAACAGTCCCAACCAGCTCCCAGGGGTTCACCAGTGCCCTTCTGATCCTGGCCTGAGAGCTGTCCCAGAGTAACATGCAGTTGAACCTAAGAGAGAGAATCATAGCATTTCCTGGCAATGTTCTAACCCATTATTTAGAATTTGAACCTGTCCTTGAGGCTGTGTGCTTACCCATCATTTAATACTTGAACTTGCTCTATCATATCCCTATCCAGAGGATATTCAGACTCTGATTAAATTTCTTTGGTGATGAAGGATTCCCTCTCTCCTGAGGTAGTTCGGGGCTAGACAAAGTTTAATCACTCCTTCAAAGAAAGTCCTCCAAATATTTGCAGAGCGCACCCATGCTTTGACCCCATCAGTACACCCATTACTCCCTTCTCCCTCCTGGCCATCCTCAAGTTCTTTCTATTTTTTTGCATGCGACATGGATTTCAATTCTTTTACTCATCTCTGCACACACTTGAGTGTGGCCTAACCTTTGTTTTTGTTTTCTGAGAGGAAAACAAAAATTCTAAAGATCTAAGAAAGAAGGATTTTAACTACAGGTTTAAATATATCAATTTCCTTTTTTTTGTTTTTTGATGGACTCTGCTTCATGGTACCTTGGC
Source organism: Vicugna pacos (assembly GCF_048564905.1). Classification (NCBI taxonomy): domain Eukaryota; kingdom Metazoa; phylum Chordata; class Mammalia; order Artiodactyla; family Camelidae; genus Vicugna; species Vicugna pacos. The sequence continues at coordinate 55,629,859 of NC_132987.1, read as the reverse complement.
TATGTTGATTATATATTAGTTGAAATGAAAGCTGATCTGTACTGGCTTTTTGGTTTCATTACTGTCACCAAACCATGGGAAGACATTTTCTCAAAAATTGGGAACTTTTTTTTTTAATATATATGACAAAAATGAGGTTTAGGGAAGAAAAGTGTAATACAACCTCCAATGTTACATTCAGGGTTAAAATTTAGTCCTCCTGATTTTTTTTTACCAGTGTTCACTACACCATTTTTCCAAAGACACTTGTAGGTATCAGTCAGACATAAGTTAATTATAGGATTTAAGACAATCTGGTGCTTGGAAAGGTCGTGTTGTCAACTTCTGCTAAACTAAAATACAATGAATAGAGCTGGGCAGCTGGGATTCCTAATTCTAGCTGGTTTAGTTTTAAACCCAGTGCAGTGCCACCCAGTTCTCAAGAAGGACTGGTGAATAACATTTTCTTTGTGTCTATTTAATGACAAGAACACTACCGAGTGCTGAAGCGCCAACCACAGGCTGTGGACATTCAGAGACTCAGACCGTGGCCTTGAGGAGTCCAGTGCAGAGGGGAAGGTCGACATGTTCATGGACGAGTGTAGGAAGTCCCACAGCTGAGGTGTAAAGCAATTGCTACAGGAGTGCAGCCAAGAGAAAAGAAACTGGAGTTGCTGAGCCTTTAACAGGTGGTGGCGAGCTGAGTCATGTGACTGTTGCTCCAAGTTGAGGGGATAGAGGCAAAAACACAGAGGTGGGGAAATGCAGGGTGTGTTTCAAGGATGATGAATCTGTTTTTATATGTGTTACCTTGATCTAGATTTTTCCTTGGAACCGAAAGGGCAATTTGGGCTGCTGCTTGTTCACACTTTTTTGGGGTGGTTGATACAGGAAGACAAGGCTTTCCCTGAGATGGATGGAGGATGAATTAATTACTTTTTGAGATGATGTGTGAGCATTTTTTAGTGTCTTTCTGAAACTAAAAAGCATTTGCAGGGGTCAAAACAAAGAGGTCTTGCTACACACTGCAGCCCCAGAACAAAAACAAAATGTTAAAGTAGCTAGTCAAAATGTTTTTTGACAATTCAACCTTAAAATGACTTTAAATAAAAGACAGAGAGCCATTTGGAAGGCTGATCCATTAGCATATGGCCTTTTATTTCTCTTAATTGCTCGCTATTTCAGTATCTTTTTTCCCTCTTGCATTTGTCTTAATTTTTATGGAAAGTTTAATAACGTGATAATATCCATGATTCATTTAAAATTCAGGGCAAAGCATTAATCAGAATTTTAGGGCTGAGGGAATCATCCAGTGATTAGAGGGAAAGCCTTTGTTATAGACATAAAGAATATAGCTTTCTTTTAAAAAAGCCCATCTAATTGTGTGTAGACCTTAATAGTATACAGGGCACTTTTACAAGTATTAATTCACTCATTCAAGATAAAGTACTGAGTGTCTACTCTGTATGAAACTGTCCTCTGGTGCTGGAGATATAAATACGAATATGGCATCATCCCTGCCCTCGAGGAGGTCATGGTCTTTTGGGAAAATATGCTTTGTAAACAAAGTTATGACTAAATACAATAGCAAATATAGTCAGCTCATAGGCAGGAGTAAATACATTTGTCTGTGGGAGTGGGAGTATCGACCTAGGTCCTGAGGATGACTAGAGATTTATAAGATGAAAGGAGTTGCAAGATGATTCAGTCAGAGGAAAAGCAGGTGCTGAACACGTTGATGAGTGACTTAGACTCATTTGGAGGCAAGTAAAACAAACCCATTCATACTTGCTTAAACAAGAATGGGAGTGTATGACTGGGAATCACGGGCATCCTGTAGATTCCCTAGGGCAGAGTCCTGCCAGGCAACACGGTGAGGCTGAACACGAACAGAAAAGGTATCCCAGAACCATAGTTATCCTATTTATAGCTCTCTGTCTAAATACTTAAATTCTTGGTACTTGGCCCAGCTTGGGTCCAGAATCTATTCTAGCCCTACCCACATGACCAGATTGGGAAGATCATGTGATACATACATGGTTTCCAAGGCTCTCCTCTATGGGTGAAAGCTTCAAAGAAGGGAGTTTGAAGCCTGCAAAGGTAATCCAAAAGTTGTCTGCTCTCAGCAGATCTGAGACCTTTAGTAAGAATTAAGAAATGCAATAGTATCAATGGGTGGAGTGGTGATGGTAGTGATAGTGGTTGTGTGTGTGTGTGTGTGTGTGTGTGTGTGTGTGGTGTGTGTGCTAATGGAGATCAGGACGTAGATGAGACTGGAGAGTTGGCATGAATGACATTGTGAAAGGGTTTTAATCTTTTTGGTTTTTAGATGATGAGTGACTTTAAAATATGCTGAGAGTAAAATGGTCAGAATTTCATTTTGGGTAGTTAACTATGATGATGGTGTAGAAGATGAACTAGAAAGGGATAAACTGAAAAAAGAGAAGATATTTTAGAGGTAGTTGAAATAGTCTAGGTAAGAGACTAACAGAGCCTTAATTAGGCAATAAGAATGGGTAAAATGGGATGAAATGGAAAAAAATTTCAGAAGAAAGACATAACTGAATATTGAGGCTATTCAATGTGGCTGGGGATTTAGGAGGAAACTAGCATGGTTTCCACTTTTTTAACGCAAACAGCAGAGTAGCATGGGGTGCCAGTCACTAAGACAACAGAGAAGAGAAGGCTTAGGGGATGTAGAGTAGGTTTGTGGCGGGTATGTTGAGCTAAGAAGCTAAGGACCACCCAAGAGGAATGGTGAAGAGATACATTTCCCTCGGGAGTGAGGTCTAGGCTGGAGAAGAGATGTAGGAATCATATTTCACGGATGGTAGTTGAAGGCAAGGAGGAAAATTATCCAGGAAAAATGTGCAGAGTAAGAGGAGGAATGGAGAGAGGACAGAGCCCTGAGGGGAATCCCTCAGAAGAGGTGTTGAAAGGGAATAACCTCAGAGAGGAGCTTGAAAGGAATGACCATAGAGATGAGGAAAACAGGGGTGTCCTGGACCCGAAGGATACAGAATTTTAAGACAGGGAAGTTGTTTAGTCATCATCCTGTGCTGTAGGGCAAGTAGATATTATTTCCATTTCATGGGGAGAAAATGGACTTTGGGAAACATAAATGACTCATTCAATTACATAGGGCTGATTAGTGTCAGGCAAGACTAGAACCGGGATGTTTTGAATTTCAGCCCCATGTTCTGTCAACCACAGACCATGATGACAGTGCCCCAGCAGAGAAATGCTGGAGCACTCCTGGCTCTTCTCGGGAGGTGGGATGGGGGCTGGGGAAGTGTTGGAGCTGATGGCCAGGTCCCCTAATTGCTGTTGTGTTGTGTCTCTGGTGGCCAGCTCAGAGCCGGTGGGTGGCCCGGAGGAAGCAGCACAGGCCTCCCAGGTGGGGCTCCAGCCTCGAGGCCAGCTCTGCCTTTAAATGAGGCTGACTTCAGCCAGGCTGGGCCTCAGTTTCCTCCCCTGTACAATTGGGTAGGCGTTAAAGTGGACAGTCTCCCATCTCTAATTTTATGATTCTGTTTTATGATACGGTTTATTGGGTTTTTCCTCATTACAGAGGGAACATATCGTCATAAACTTTCAATTCTGTTTCCAAGCATGGGGGTGAGAGGGCGACTGGAGTCACAGAGGAAGAACTGGAGACCTTTATCTTTATAGACACAGATAAATCACAATTTACTAGCTTCTGTAAAACCTTGGCTGAATATGATAGGGGACAGAAGAGTTAAGGGAGGAGGCAGGGACTGGGGGAGTGGGAAGATTGTAAACAAATTTAGAGTGATAACGGTGAAAAAAACAACAAGAAAGAAAAGAATGAAGCCACTCTAATTAAAAATAGCTGAAACCCCAGAGATGTGTTTAAAAGCAATCACACTGGATTGTTCAAATTAAGAACAATAAAGAAATGGCTATGCCAACTCACTCCATATTTGGAGTGCCTTTAAAAAATAATAATCAACTGATATTAGAAAAAAGCTTTTCCTCTTGCAAATTCTCCCCTTGCTGCAGAAAGAGGAAAACAGATAATTTCACATCATTTCCCTCTACTTTTTGGGTGCTAGGATGAAAGGAGAATGAAATTAAATCCACTTTAAATGTTTTCCTTCCAGGCGGTAAAGCTGAGGGCATCATTTATCCCAGCCCTGGTACTCATATAATCTGGGTGCCACGGGAGCCCTTGAAAGTCATTAAATAAAAAGAAGACATCAAATAATAGAAAAGAAGGCAATTAAAATGCTAGACCCAATAAGATAGAAGACTTGATTTTAATTCAAGTCCAGGACCCAGAATATTGGAAAATGACCAATGCTAGAGAGGCTGTGGACAAAAGGGAGCCTCCTACAGTGCTGGTGGGAATGCAGTTTGGTGCAGCCACTGTGGAAAACAGTATAGAGATTCCTCAAAAGACTAGGAATAGACTTACTGTATGACCCAGGAACCCCACTCCTGGGCATATATCCAGAAGGAACCCTACTTCAAAATGACACCTGCACCCCAATGTTCATAGCAGCATTATTTACAATAGCTAAGACGTGGAAACAGCCTAAATGTCCATCAACAGATGACTGCATAAAGAAGATGTGGTTTATTTATACAATGGAATACTATTCAGTCATAAAAATGACAACATAATGCCATTTGCAGCAACATGGATGCTCCTGGAGAATGTCATTCTAAGTGAAGTAAGCCAGAAAGAGAAAGAAAAATACCATATGAGATCGCTCATATGTGGAATCTAAAAAAAAAAAAAAAAAGAATATAAATACAAAACAGAAACAGACTCACAGACATAGAATACAAACTTGTGGTTGCCAAGGGGGCGGATGGTGGAAAAGCACAGACTGGGATTTCAAATTTGTAGATACTGACAGGCATATGCAGAATAGATAAACAAGATTATACTGTATAGCACAGGGAAATATATACAAGATCTTGTGGTAGCTCACAGCAAAAAAAAATGTGACAATGAATATATGTATGTTCATACATAACTGAAAAATTGTGCTGTACACTGGAATTTGACACAACATTGTAAAATGACTACAATTCAATAAAAAAAAAAACAAGTTAAAAAAAAATAATGCTTGTAGGAGTGGAAGGGGGACCATGGCTTCTTTGTTGCCAGGCCATCGTTCCTTCTATAGAGGAGAAATGGACATAGCTGACCCATTGACTCTGGTAGTTCTAAGGCTCCCTGAACCTTGGAGGAGAACTGGGTCTTGCGCAGGGTGCATGCAGAGGGTGTATATTTCAAATGTGGAGATCCGCTGGGATGGGATCTGTTTCGTAAGAGGAAGACAGCTTAGCCTGGGAGATCAGATTTAAAGGTTTGTCTTCTTTTGTATCTGTTCTGTCTGACTCTGGGCGTGGGCCCTGGGGTTCTTGTGACTAAGAATCTCTACAGGAGGCCGCACTTGCTCAGACTAATGGCTCTCTGCGTGCAGCAGGATCCCAGATTCAGGCCCTTCTAGTCCAGACAACCTGAAGTTAGCTACCCTAGGGAGCACAGGCCCCCCAAACACATTTTCCAGAAGGTCATCTTTGTGGCTCCAGCACTGAGACAATGTCCACCTGTTTCAGGAGATCATGGTGTCTCTGGAATCCCCCTGTCATTCCAGTTTCTGCCCTTGGTCATCCCTGGGGGAACATTGGCTCAAAACCCTCAAAATGTGCATATGACAGCAGAAAGTGTTCTCTTTTCCACTCTTTCCAGGGCAGATGCAGAAGCAGGAAAGGCCAGAAATTGTCAATGAGTTTAGGATGGGGCTTAAAGAATCATGTCTGAGCCTTGCAGGAATGGTACAGACTCTTAGAAAATGGTGAAAGGTCCCACTGCACAGACTTTCCAGGTGCTGCCATCTGCTTGAGGCCATGGCCCGGGGAGTGCATCTGTCTGCCCATGGCCATGCTGGGCTCATTGACTCTGGGGTATTCAGTAAGGAATGAATGTTTCCTGAATCTGAGAGGCTCTTCAACCTCAGTTGCTTAGATAAGTTTTAAGAAGTCTGAAAGGTTTCATTGTTGTGATTTGTTTGTTTGCTTTTCTACTTGAGAATCCGTATGATGTAGTTAGAAGCACACTGGATTTTAAATAATGGCAACAGCACAGATTCTCTCCTTTAACCCTTTCCTCTGACATGAAATAAGTGTTACTGTTATTCTTACTTTACAGTGAAGCTTAGCAAGATTGTGGCAGAGCTTGGAATAGAACCTGGCTGTGTCTGACTTTAAGAACATTTCTGTATCAACTCCATATTAGAAAAGAGTCATAGCCCCCAGGCATCTCCTCCTGTTGCACTTGGGTGGGTCTAGCAGTGAAATCCAGCACAGGCAAACTTTTGGGAGGTCTTGTTGAATAGGGTCTGTAGGAGATCAATCCAATCAGCACAATTATTAAGCAAATAGTGGGAAATAAAGTTTTCTAGGTGGAGAAGAGATTGCAAACCAGTTGGATGGACTTAGTATGGCGACCAGTGTCAACTCTTCAAGGGTTGTGGATAGAGGAGTGAGTGTCTAGGTCCACAGCCAGGCAAAGATCAACAGGCAGAGAGACCACATCCAAAGTCCATCCAGCATTCACTGGTTGAATTCAAGGTGAGCTGGTGGCAGGGAGAGCCAATATGATTGTTGGATCGTGTGAGGGTTGGAGGCCTGACCAAGTGAGGGAATAATCAAGGGACATTTTGGAAAGAAAAAAAAAACAATGACAGTATTTGATGACCAATTAGACATAAGACCTTAAGGAGAGTAATGAGTCAAGCGTGACTCTGAGGTTCCTAACTGAAAAAGGTATATGCACACAGATTTCTTTTCCATCTCAAAACCATGCTAAGACAAGGCATCCACAGGAACCAAGTCAGGTATAGCTCATGGATTTGGGGAGAATGGCAGAAAATATTGCTCTCAGGAATGGAATTTAACAGAAACGTATGACATTCATCAAGTATGGAATGTTTCCAAGAAATTGCTCACTTGGAGATGACTTCTGAATATTGTTAGTGAAACTAAAACTTTTTTTCTAAATTCCTCTAAGGCATTTGAAGGATATCAATTTCAAATATAATTCATATTAAATGTGTGGTACTTCTGAGGCTCCTCATTGGTCCTGCTTATCTGTAAGGTGCATTTAGGTGTGTCCTTGACTGATATATAACAAAAGGTGTTTTTGCAACTGATTAAGGCAAATAATAAAGGAAATTCAGAGAGGGGAAATTGCCTAATGATTATAGTACTTTCTAGTGAGAGAGAGAATCTGTACTTCAGACTGAGCAACAGAAGCCTCATAACAGACCAAGAATAATGTATTAGGTTTTACTACACTAGAAAAAATACCTAAAAATATAATATAATTTCCTCTGCTGTAATTTTTCTGCCACTAGACAAACTTCTGTTGATCTGCTCCATTCTCGGGTACCCTGATCCTAGAAATGGGGTGCCCTGGATGAAATAATGTTAATAATAAGAAAATTAGTGTCAGTTTGGGCTCTTGGACTCTTGTGAATTTGGGTAATTTGAGTCACTCCCCAACCCTAGGTGAACTCATCTAATTCAGGCATAAATTTATTTTATTATTACTGGTTTATTAGATTCCAATCACTGCTGTAACAAATTAGCATTAGGTATTGGCTGAAAGTAACACAAATTTATCATCTTATAGTTCTGGAGGTCAGAAGCCCCAAATCAGTCCCACACTGTCGACAAGGCTGTGTTCCTTCTAGAAGCTCTGGGGAGAATCTATTTCCTTTTTTCAGCTTCTAAAGACTTCTCACGTTCCTTGGTTCGTAGCCCTACATCATTCCAGTTTCCTCTTCCATTGTTACCTCTCCTTGTCCTTCTCTGACTCTGAGCTTTCTGTTTCCCTCTTGCAAGGCACTTTGTCCTTTGGGCCCATATAGATAATCCAGGATAATCTCCTCATGACAAGATTCTCCATGCAATCACATCTGCAAAGCCCCTTTTGCCATGTAAGATAACATATTTGTAGATTCAGGAATTAGGACATTAACTTCTTTGGGAAAGGTGATTATTTTGCAGACCACAAATACATTTGCCCAAAAGACTAAGGGCCAGTCCCTGGTTGTATAATGTTCCTAAGTCACAGGTGTATTATCCAAGGTCCTAATCTCTGAGATGGGACTTGACTGAGCAAGTCAATGACAATCTTAAGATGGGTCAAAGGAAAGTCATTATTTATGGCTAAAGGGGGACCATGAATACAAATAAGACTGCACCAGAAGGACGGTAAGCAGAATGGTGACATTTCTTGGATATTGGTCACATGATGAACACTTAAAAGAAGTTGACTCCCAGCCTTTGGATCTGTTCAAACAAAGGCTGGACTATTATTTGGTAGGGATGTTAAAAGGAGACTCAAATGATGGCAGGACTCAACGATGTTTGTGATTCCTCTAATTTTGAATACCTGTTAGTTTACTAAGTGGATTGGATGGGAGAGTTCCATTTTGTTCAGGAAATACTGTCCCTTAGTAGTCATTACTCAATGTATATTTATAATGATGAGTCAAATAAAGCTCCAGAATTCACCATCAAGAAGCAAAAGTCCCAGGGAACAAAATGGACTTCACCCTCACAGTTTCCATTAAAGTTAATGAAAAGTTAATCATGTCAGTAGAAGTGACATAGTAGAATCTTGAGAAACTTGAGTAACAGAGGGCTCCAAATGGTATTGGTTGAACATTAATTCATGTAACTCAGCTTTACATGAAGTGGGGATGATAAAGGACAGTGAGAGATTGTGTTAATGCTTTGCAAAACACTTCAAATCTAGCTGTAGCAACATTGCCTCTTAGCTTGAAGTGTTTGTCCCAATGAACCACTTCATTAAAAAAGAGTGGTTTGAGCTACTTAATAGCTTCACTATCAAGTCATGAAGGCCCTGAAAAGCAGGCCTTGCCATTAAATTGTTCCCATCCTGTCTGCAGAAATGTCTGGCCTCTAATCTCAATTTCCTCCTCTACTTTTTAACCCTTTCCTAATATTTTCACTTTGGGATTTCTTGTCTTTTTTGTTATTTGAATGCTATCTGCTCATATATAAATGAAGGAATGGAAGGGGTTGGAAGGGGTTGGAAAGGTGTGTGAATAGGCAGTGGAGGGGGTAGTGTGCCGAAAGGGAGGCACTTCAGCTCTTGGCAAATTCTTAGACTCCTAGAATGCCAAAGCTGGAAGGGATTTTGGAGATTGCCCACCCCCAATCTCTTATTTTGTAATTGAGGCAATGGGTCCAGAGAAAGACAGGGAGTTGTCCGAGGCCTCAGCAGGACTAGTGAAAGGAAGGAGGGGAGGAGACCTCACTCCCTCTAGCTTTCAGGTTGGTGTGTTCTTTCTACTGATGATCATATTCCATCTTCTGGTGGTGGCCTGTGGCTTCCCCACCCCTCTTAGTCTTGCGGAGGGCTTTCTGGTGCCCCCCAACAATTGTGAACCTAAGGAAGCCCATGACAAGAATTTGAAACTTTGTCACTCGCCTACCCTCATCCCCTCAAATCGACTTCTCTCTCTCTGCTTGATTTTAAAAGCTAATTGACTAGCACATGACTTTCCTTCTTCTGGGCACTTGCTCTCACCTTTCCCTCCACACAGGATGTCCTCCCAATCTGGACGGCATCCCTCACTCCCCCCAATGGAAAGTGTTCTCATCCCTCTGAATCTTTATAGCTTTTATAGCTTCTCTTATGTTTTTCTCTAAGGCGCTGAGTGTTTTCTAAATTGTATTAGTTATTTGTGTAAATGTCTTAATGCACATAGTGATGAATTTCCTGAGGACCAAGCCCAGATCTGAGTTAACCATATATTCCCCATAGGGAGGCCTGGCACACAGAGGGTAATGGTCACGGTGACGGCAGATACTAGCAAAGCCAGAAATTGTTTATACCTTCTTACAGTTACTCACGCCTTTAACTCCACAACTACATGAGGTAATGTTTTAAATCTCTACTTTATAGATGAAGAAACTGAGGCACAGAAGGTTTAGGTATATTGTCTAAGGTTTCCCAGTAGTAAGTAATGATGCCCAAATCTGAACCAGGGAAACTGACTCCAGAGCCCAACCCTTAATCACTACACGGAATAGCCTACATGTTTGTTGAAATATCTGTATAGCTGTATCTATGGCTGTGTCTACATCTGTGTGTCTGCCTGTCTTTATCTATCTAACCATCTATGTATCTATCCATCCATCCATCCTTCTATCTACAGATATACCTACATATACATCTGTAACTGTAAAGGTGTTACCAAATGGCATTCACTCAGATGGCCACTCGTTTTAATTATTTAAAATTTGCATTTTTATTATGAACTAAAGCAGTGAGTACCGCGGGTTGCTAAAGCATCCGGACTGGCTGAGAGAGAAGAGTTCAGGAACAAAAGCACCATCTCTCTCTCTGAATCATCTCAACGAAGATGCGTCCTGGATTTTCTGGGGAGTGAAAGTGAGAACAGTACTTTATTTTTAATTACCTGTAAATACTCCTGGCTTTTCTCTTCACCTTGGCAGAATCAAGAACAAATACTAAAAAGGGGGTGCAGGTACATGGAGGCTATAACCAGGCTGGGTTTTCACATGAATCAATATTAACATTATTTGGTTTTCCTGTTTCCCCCATTAAGGTAGGTTCCAGGAGCTTTAATAATTAATCAAATTAGGACCTAAAAATCATTCCCCTTTTAGGAGTTTGTTTCTGTTAGCTATCAGTTAACACTGATGACTCCAGCATCCATCTCAGCGTGCTTCGAAAATGAGAAATGGAAAAGCGCCACAGTGTGTTAATGGAGCCGTAATACATGTCGCCTAATGAAGCATGAAGGCCTTGTTTGCTCTGAACGCTGTAATTATTTAAGAGCTTTTAAAGCCCAGTGTCAAACCTTGACTCTCGCCTACCTCTTTCTCACAAACTGGAGCGATGCACTTAATGTTTTATCTCAATTCGATGGAGGTGAACTGAAAATAAATAGCTAATTATGGATTTCCATTTGCCAAATTCTTTCATTACCATGAAAAGCTTTTGCCAGTCTAGGCTCTGTTGTTGAGAGATGCTTCATAGTAAAGTTAGGAGCTATGATTTACTGATAGCCTACTACGTGCAGGACCTCACACAGGATTTCCCTCATCGTTCACCCCATGAACGCCCACCACCTCCCTGTGAATCATAGATGCGATGTGTGGGGCCCCGCTATGTCTGAGGACACATAAGAATCAGCAACCAGAGCAGAGTGTTTGCATGGGTCTGAGTCACACTCTCTGGGTTCAAATCCTGATTCCACTACTTTCATACTGTGTGACCTCAGGCAAGTTACTGAACCTCTCTGTGACTTGTTTGTTTCCTCATGTATAAAAAGGAGGTGATGATAAAAATGCACCTCACCTCCCAGGCTGACTGCTGGGACTAAATGATATGCCTGCAGAGCATTCAGAACTGTGCCCAACACACGGTAAGGGCTCAGCAAATGTTAGCTATTGTTATTATTTATCTCTTTGTACCATGCTATGTGGCCTCTGAGAAACGTCAACGGTCACTGTGTGCCTGAAAGAGTTGGGGGCCGAATGCTAGTGGAGAAGAAAGATCAGGGGGCCAGGAATTGGAATATTGTCATCTGCTTTGTCTGCACTTACCTCGCTGGCTGGTGTCTGTGAGCAGATCTGTTCTCCCTCTGGGCTTCAGAGCCTTATCTATACAATGGGGCTGACTGCCCCTTGCTCTCGCTATGGAGATTATAAACCACGTCGGCAAGAGAGAGGGATTTGAAATCTGCCGTTGCCTGGTACCCTGGTGTAACGGAGTCTCCCTGTAGGGTGCTCTCCTGCGTACTCTAGGAGGTAAAGGCCAAGAAGACTTGTCCCTGTCCTCAAAGGACTTGCCACTGAGTGCAGTGTCCAGGCAGACAGAATACCTAGTAAACAGGCCCAAGGGGCCAATGAAGCAGGAGGCACTGAGTCATTGGAGGCCAGCAGGAGCTGCTCCCGGGAGGATGTCATACTGGGGTTAGTCCTCAAAGGGTGAGTGATCCGGACAGGGATAGGGTAAGGAGAGGGCAGGTCATGGGAGGGTGACAGCATCAACACAGGCACTGAGCAGGTGACAAACAGGATGTGCACATCTGAGAGACGGTGTGTTGCACAGTATGATTCAAACCCAGGGACTATCTAGAAAAAAAAATAGGCCTCTAGTACAAAAGATTTGGCTTTAGTTTAGATCTCAACTTTACCTGAATAACTGAGAAATTCACAAAGTCATTTTTTCAAAATTCCTCAAATTTTTTTCTGCGTCTATAAAAAGCGAATCAGTCATACGCAACTCACATTTATAAGGATCGATAAAATGATGCATTTAAAGCACTGAGAACAGTGCCTGACCCTTAGTAGGTGGTCAACGGGTACTACATGGTGTTGTTTATCACCAGGAGACAAGGAATAAAGGTAGATTGGGACCAATTTGTGTGGAACTTGTTCTATTCAAACGAGAAACGCGGACTTTACTCTGTAGGTGATAGGGAGCCACAGAAAATTCACAAGCAGGCCAGCGTGGTGAGCCCTGCTCAGAGGCAGGGAAGCTATCCTCACCAGCTGCCTAGAGGATGGGCAGCTGTGGGGGCTCCCGGGCGGACGAGCCCTGCTCCTAGGTGAGGCTATCCGCACAGCAGCATCTCTGGTGATGTGGCACGTTCCCACTGCGAAATGGAGAAGAAAGGCATCACTTTCATTTCACACATGAGGAAATCAAGCCCTAGGGGATCCCAATAATTTGCCTAAATTTGTACAGTCCATTAGTGGCAGAGCTGGGATTAGAATTTGAGTATCTGGACTTCTGGTCCAGTGCTATAGGTATATCTGTGATATGGGATAATCTGGGGGATCAGGGAAGGACCCCATATCACAGAGAATGTCTCTGGCATCCCTTGTTAATGCCTGAAAGGAGCTACTCCCAGGCATTGGATCCTTGTTAAAATGCAAATGCCAGTGTGTGTGTGTGTGTGCGTGTGTGTTTCTGTGTGTGTTTGTGTGCGCACTTGTGCACACACGCTGGCACAGGCATAGCATGGCTGATAGGGGGCAGAGGTCATTTTAGCCATACAAATCCCAGTGTCAAGGTGAGGTCAGACAGCAGAATACTTGGGGCAGGAAGGAGCCTCAGGACTCTGGCACTCAACACAGTATGAAGCGGCCAGTGGGCAGGCAGACTTGGAGAGGAAGCAAACTGTATGAAATTTTCTGAGGATCCCCTGCGCTTTGCAAGCCTCTCACCTTCATGTTGTCATCAGGACAATGAGCTGCTGTTCAGGATCTCTGAGTTAGTGTTTCTTTGCCCTCCTCCAGATGTGGACAGTGGCAGGTCACATCCCAGTGGGTTTAAAAAGTCTGACGTAGCTGGTGCCCACCGCCCAGTGAAAGGGCTGAGGTATGAGGAAGAATATGACACTGAATATTACCTAAAAATAGATCCCCTCTGCTGCCCTGTCATCTTCCAGCTCCAATTGGCACTCAGCCCAGGGAAAGGTCTAAGGATCCTGACCGTCACAGGTCCACACACTGTCGTGCACCTGGCCAGGGATAAGGGCAGGGAGTACTGATGGATATATTGACTTTCGGCTCCTTGAATCCTGTTAGAACAATGAAATTCCACCACGCGATGTTTCTGTCATGTAAACAAGTTCTCAAGAATATATCTCTGAGATAAGGTTTATACAATACCTTCATGACAGGCCCTCCGGAGCTCTTCAGACTGTGAGCACAAATTCACAGGGCTTCATTCAGCTGGGAGGAGAGGAATGCGATGACTTTTTGGAAAATATTTTACTTTGCCTTGAATTGTGTAACTCCTGTCATTTTTCTTAGCTGAGACTATGAGCTGATTGCTAGACTTTGGGGCTGGATGTCCATGTCCAGAGTGAACTCAGATTCACTTGTAAAGCTCTGAAGTTGCTGCCCGACCTTCCTGCACTGTCTGGGTCATACCTCATCCCCTCAAGCCCACCCTATGGTTCTTCATTATTTCCAAGGTGGGTCCCAATGTCAAGTCCCTTTAACCTCTGGCCTCAATCTTCCTGTTGCTGCATTTCACATCAATGTCCTCATTGTGCCTCCAAGCTTCACATACCCTCAGTCTCCTTTCCCCAGCCTGCCAGGCTCTGCCCACCTCTTTTCCTTTTCTCATGCTTCTCTGCCTGGAAAGCCCTTTGGCAACAATGGCTACTTTGGAAAATCTTCTTCACCAAAGTCTGCAACCTTCTTGAACCGTCGAAGATCACTTCCCCGATTAAAATGATGCCCTCAGTGCTCTCAAAGCCAGTAGTTTGCACTCAGGTTATTGGCTTTTTAAAATTTATTTCGTTAGCCATCCAACTTGTAGCCCTGTGCTGGACCTTGAACAGGGGTACGGAGATGAGTATTAAAGAAAGCGGCAGGCAAAATGTCAAGAGAGAAGAGTGTGGTGATTAGCTAATTGCACACATGTCACGTTTTCCCTCAGCAGACCATATATTCGTGGGAGGCAGGGTGGTATAAAGAGAAAATGCTTGGTCATTGCAGCCAAAAAAGCCTGGGCACTATTCATACTAACTGGCTGTGGAAGTGAATTTCAGGTTCCACTTCTGTAAATGGAGATAATAATATCTCCTGGGAGCTGTGTTGTGGGATTGAATTGAACAATAAATGCCATGTGCTTAGACCATGACCCAAGCTAAACCAACAAACCTTCATGCCCAGCTTTGCTAAACAGCAAGTGTTAGAGTAATGAGAATTTAGTCTACAGAAAAAAAAAATCAGATGTCCATCAGATGCCCCTGAAATTAAGATGATAAAAATCCACCTACAACAAGAACAAACAAAGGCAAGAAAAGCATCATGTAGAAGATGAATTTTCAGGGGATATTCTTGAGCATTGCTGTTACTACAGTATAAAAGATGTCAATCCACCAGCATTTACTAGCCTACCATGTGCTGAAGCTGGGCACAAATAGAAAGCAAATATGTAAAACTGAAATAGTCTCGAAGGAAGAAATGCTGACCCAGAAAATCAGGTTATTGGATTTCTAAGGTGGAAAAAACAAACAAACAAACAAAACAAAAACAATGAGGTCTGCATGGATTAGAAGGAAATGATTAAAGAAAAAAGTAAACAAACTTTTAAGATGAAAAATGTAGCAAAACTTAAGCTAGACAGAGAAAGACAAAGACTTCTTGGTATCACTTACATGTGGAAGTCAAACTCGGAGAAATGGAGCAGAAAAGCGGTTGCTGGGGGCTGGAGGGTGGGGGCAACAGGGTTATGTTGGTAGAAGGGTACAGACTTCCAGTTATAAGATAACTAAGATCTGAGAGTCGGATGTAAAACAAGGTGATTATAGCTGATAGCACTGTGTGTATAACTGAAATTTGCTAAGAGAGTAGAACTTAAATGCTCTTACCAAAATGAATGTGTTAGATAACTAGACTCCCTTCTCAGTGTATAAGTATGTCAAATCACCACGAAGTACACTTTAAATATCTTACAATTTTACGTGTCAGTTATACCTCAGTAAAGCTGAAAAAATATAACAAAACTCTCCACCTGAGTTCCTTTGATCTTCCACAGTTCAAGAATGGTACTTAAGGGCAAGAAGCCCCACACAAAGTGACAACCACTTCTTTACCCCATAAGCTGGCGAGGTGCCATCCTAGCTTATTTCTGCTCTACAGCTTATTCCAGCCACGTGTAAGTGACTGTTTCCCCTCCCGAGTTGGACTGTGAGACCCTTGGGGGCAGAGGACAGGATTTCATTCATATTTGCTTTCCCAGGCCTTGCCTTGAGCCAGCAACTATAAATAACCATGGGAGAAAGAGAGAAAGAGGAGAGGGTGGCGGGGTGGGGAGAGGGGGGTGGCGAGTAAATTAGGGAAAGTAGGAAGAAACAAGAGATTTCCTCCCCGTTCTTTTTAGCAGATTATAACAACTTCACCTGAAGTTATAGTAATTAAATTGTTAAATGTGAGCAGAATTTGCAGACTCTTGTGGAGCAATGATCTCAGTGGTTCTCAAACATGGATGAGTAGAGAAGTCATAGTGAGCCCAGGAATCTGCACTTTTAACAAGCTGTCCCCGTAATCCTGGAGCAGGTAGTCCCAGAAGCGCAGTTCGGGAAACACTATTACTTGACCAGCCAATTCTACCGGCCATTCAGTCAGTGAACACTTATCAAGGCCTGTGCTGTGCCCAGTGCTGTGCTGGAGTCTGTTGTGGAGCTTAAACTGATGGGGGAACCCACACAACTGGGTTCAGAGATAAATAAAACAAACAAAAGCCCATTTTACTCATGAGGAAGCAGGGGTCAGAGAAGTACTCTTCTCACTGCAAGTCAGAGCTGTTCTGACAAAAACAAAACAAAACAAAACAACAACTTATAAGTAAGTAAACATCAAATAAACTTCAAGAATATTTTCTTTTTTTCTCATTTTGGCCATTTCCCTTTGAATAAAGGGGAGGAACAGGCCGGAAGGCTTTTCATTCCTGCTCACAAAAAGTGCTGTGACTGTGTTTTTTATCATGTCGCCACCCCCCTCGGTGGATAGCTTCAAAGGATGCAGCTGTTAGCAATCCTTTTCCCTTACTGAGGATTTAGTGGCCAAGAGTATGGAGTTGAGGCCCAGATTCTGGTCCTGACACCCTGGCTTTAGCATTTACTTGCTGCGTGATCTTGAACAGGTCACATAACCTCCCTGACAAAGTCTTATGTGTACAATGGAGATGAAAATCGTACCTGCCTAATAAGGTTAAATCAGTGAATTCACGTAGAATGTTAAGCACAGATTCTGACATAGCATGTGTTCAGTAAGTCTTAGCGTCAGTTGTTGCTGCTGCTGTTAATTTTGTCAGTCCCAAAGTCCTTTCAAACACTAAGAGCTCCCTGTAGAAGTCTCCCCATGTCTGTGATGCCTCTCCCAGGGGCCCATTCTCTAGAGGGACATTCTCTTCTTCCATCAGCATGCCTGCACTGGCATACACTTGGTACCCAGCAAGGTGTCAGGTGCTGTGGAGGACATTGCTTTTAGGATGCTCACAGTCTGATGGTGGAGGTAGGCACCCACACAACAGATGATTGTCCACAGCAGAATAAAGTCAGTGCTAAGAAAAGGCCTCAGTGCAGTGCTATGGAGGGGTAGGAAGGCTTGGGTGGGTCAGGGAAGTCTCCACAGCAGAGGTGGCATGGGAACTGGGGCGAGATGGCAGAAGCGGAGAACAAAGACAGAAAAGCAGGTAATGGACGTTCCATACCCAGGATTAAAAACCCGGTTCTTCAGGGCAGAGACCATAGGAGGTTTTTAAGAAGGGCCCAAGATGATTAACACTGTGCTTTCAGACAATAATGCCAGTAGCACTCAGGGGTGGGGGGAAATGGGTTATCGTTTTCAGCACTTTTCTATCCTTATTCATTGTTAGTGTCACAAAGGCAGGGAGCGGTGAAAGAACATAGCATCTCTGGGAAATGACTAACAGTCTACTGCACTGTCAGGACTGGGCTGTGTGCAAAGAGGTGATAGGAGACAAAGCTGGAGGGCTAGCTAAGACTTGCAGAAGGTCAGGCTAAGAAGTCAGCTTCCTTCCAAAGGCAGGGGACCTGGTGGCAGTCTGTGACAGGGGTGGGACGGATCCCAAGACTTTACTTGGATGATGTGTTCAACATACATGTAGCCATTTGGACAATTCCATCCGTAGGCTGAGATTTTTAGAAAACTGATTTCAGAACTGTGAGATTGAGGCCAGACACAGAAATTTTCAAGTCTATGTTGGAAAGTTTGTACCTTATTCTGCAGAATATAAAAAAAGTGTCATAAGAAGGAGCTTTACAAGCAGCACAGTGGCTCTGTTGGTGCCCCACCCAGAGGCCTCTGCAAGCAGCACACACAGCTCCAGGTGCTGTGTTGGGCATAATACTCACAGGCTGCGAAGAAGGGGGGCTTTCACAGGGACAGATCACAGACCATGACTCCGCGGCATGGACTGCGAAGGGCTAGTTTCCTTGCCTCAGTTCAGTGAAGGGAGGGATGGGGCTAACTCTGGGGGTGATCTGTGCTACTGTGGGATTGGATCCAGCTGAGGTTTTTCCCTGCCTTATCCTGCTCTTCTCATTCCCTTTACCCAGAGAGTACTTCCCCCTAGTAAATCACTGGAATCCCAGCCTCAGGCTCGGCTTCCAGGGAAGTTGACCTTAGTAAGATACACGTTAACCTGCTTTGGGAGATGTTAACTCTCGCTGCAGTGTGTAGGGGCAAATTGAAGACAGAGATCGAAAGCCTCGCTTTCTTCAGACTCTAGTAGGGGTTTATAGCAATGACTTATCCATCAGCATTTGCTATCCTGAACTGTCCATTTTTGTCTCTTCCACTAGTCTTGTCATTTATTTTATCACAGGCAGCATCTTCCACAATGCCTGCAAAAAGCTAAGAAACAGAAATTCCCCAGCTATCTTTGGGCAATACTTCTAAGATTTTGAACATTTCTCTGAGAAGTAAACCAACATAAAACTCCTTTGCCTGTAGGTGGGTACTGAGGGCCATAGCTCCCGTAAGCCATCTTGTACTCATTGAAAATCTGAACCTAATTATGTACAAGTACACGCCGACAAACGCCCAACCTTCGTCAGCCTAGCATTCTAGCACAGCGTTGATAAATACTTGTGTTTAATGGCACTGAAGGGGAGCATTTTATTTCTAAACATTGGCTGGTGAGCAATGTTTTTGCCAAGAGCACAGCAAGAATTTTGCAATCTTGACTATTCCTAGGCTGTTGATGACATACAATTATTCCAAACTGCAGAAAGAAGTGAAGAGAAAATTCTTTAAAGAGCTCGTCACCAGGGAATCATTTAGTCAGGAAGAAGGGTGGGAGCACCAACTGAATTCCAGGGAGGTACAATTTTGCATTTTAACAACCATTCTTCTTGCCTTTATCTAAACGCTTGAACCTTCTGAAGGCCTCTGTTTGTTTTGCACTGGGGCAAAAGGAGCAATGGTGGGCTTTGTCCTGTTCATCTCTGCCAGGTTTCAGAAGAGCACCTATTTTGTAGTCAGATAGACCTAGAGGTGAGTTCCTAGTTGTCATGTGAACTTGAGCAAGTTGCCAGCCTGCTCAAGGAGGCAGATGTGTGAGCTGGGAAGAGTGGGGCAGGTTATAGAGGTCAGTACACCAGGCCCTGTCAGCCATGTCACTTTGGGTAAAAGAGTTCCCACCCCAGGGTGTCAGTTTTTCATAGATCTGAAATGAGAACTCTAATACGGCCACGGCAGTGAGGATAACTGAGATGGCACATGTAAATTAGCATAGCATCCTTCACGGAAAGAACATTTGACCAAGATGGGCTCTTCTTCAAGCACCAGGTTGAGTCAAGCTCTCCAACTCCGAGTCTCTTGGAGACACAGAGGCACTAGGAAGCCTGCAGTGCAGTTGAGGGGCCCTGGCTGGGGAGGTTGTGAGGTTGTGGTCCCCTCTCTCTACCACTCAGGTGCTGTGGGCATTTGACAGCTATGGCGTCGTTGGTGAAACCTCCTTCCAATCTTCCTTCCCGCTCTGTGCGTTCGGCCTTCAGCACTTCTGCCTTCTGAATTCTCGTTTGTCCCTGAGCATTGGCTCCGTTGTTTCAGTTAAATTTTCAGATGCTCAACTTAACTCCCTAACAAGAGTATAAACGTCTTGCGGTTAGAGACTGATCACATTCATCTCTGTAGCCATATCCCAACCTCCCGTTCACAAAACACACCCAGCACACACCAAATGCCAGCTAAATATTGATGGATTGATGGGTTTGGGCCAGTTTCTGTGACTCAGATTTTTGACTGAGAATATGAGGTACTCAAGGATCATATTTACACTCATTAGACAGTATTTCCTGGGTACCTGTTGTGTCCTAGGCTAAGTTCTAGGCTCTGAGAAAACAGTAGTGGAGACAATAGACAAAGTCCTTGCACTTACTGAGCTTGCATTTTAGTGAGGAGGAGATAATTAATAAACAAACAACTCTGGGAGAAAATACGCAGTGTTAAGTGTTAAGATACAAGGTGATTCGCTGGCATGCTAGGAGCCAGCCAGGAGGAGCGCTTCAGCGGACAGAGCTAAGGTCCTGGGAAAAGTAATCACGCAAAGGTCCTAGTTATAGGACCAGGAAGAGTGCAAATGTAGGGGGAAACACAGTGGGGGCAGTGCTTGGGGACCTGGTTTCTAAGTACTTAAGTAGAGGAAGTGACCTGCTCTTAATGCACTGCCATTCCAGCTCAGA
Source organism: Vicugna pacos (assembly GCF_048564905.1). Lineage (NCBI taxonomy): Eukaryota > Metazoa > Chordata > Mammalia > Artiodactyla > Camelidae > Vicugna > Vicugna pacos. Next base: position 55,609,598 of record NC_132987.1, on the reverse strand, counting down.
GGCTTAGTGCTTATGCTTTTCTGTAGTCGGCAGGCAGCATGATTTTTAACACCCTCTCATTCTACACTGAGAAGTAATAACTCCAAGTTTCTTCTTCTTCTTTCCAATGCTTTGAAAAAGAAATCTATGGGGCATACTCACTGCTAGACTTTCTTCCCTCCCTTGCACTTCTTTGGAATTTGTAGGAAGAGAAGCAAACTTCAGTGGGAAGAGTGCTAAACTGGTAGTTACCTACTTATTTATGCATTTATGTATTTATTCCTTATATTCTACCTGTCTCCCCAAAGGATTTGTGATTGCCTATGTTAGAAAGCACCAATATGGTTTAAAGAATTCAAAGTCAAACAAAAATTAAGACAAGTTACATTCTACCGGGGCCTGCATTGATGGGATAGTGAGGAGCTGTTCACTATGTCAGAGAAGGTAATTGATGGCATAGCTGAGCTGCCAGGCAGCCAGGGCACAAAGGGCATCCTCAGAGCTTCCACAGCCCACATTTACTATCTTGAGATTCATGTCAGGGTCTGGCTGTGTGGCCTCAGGTAGCTCACCTCCCCTTTCAGCTTCATCTGAACAATGAGTGAGTTATTAAGTAAGACAGATTTTCAGAGATCATCTTGAGTTAACATTTTGTGATTCCAGGTGGGACTTGTACCTCACACAAGCCAGGGTGGAGTTGCCAGGTGAGAGACAACATCTGGAACATGTCAGCCCTGCTGCAAGAGACGATGGGACTCCCTAATGTAATGTTTAGGTGGCTGAGTGCTGTTGGCCACGAGCCTGCTCTCTGCTAGGTGGACTCCCTAGGTTGGCATCCTTGGAGGAGTTACTGAATCCCTTTGCCTCAGTCTTCTTATCTGTAAAAGGGGAATGATGGTAATCCTTATTTGCTAGGGCTGTTGACACAATCAACATCATTACTGTATCTAAACTGGGGATCATGATAGCCCTTCATGATAGGGCTGTTGACAGAATCAATGGCATCCATCCATTGAGAACACTTAGGGCACAAGTAAAAGTTCAGGAAGTGGGAGTGACTGCTATTATGGTTGCTGCTATTGTTCAGCCCCTGGAAAGTCTCAGAGGAGGGGACATTTTTGTTCCCCTGAATCTTCACACTCAGAGAGTGACTCTGGTGAAGGCATCAGGGCAACAATGGTAGGTCAGATAACTCAGCCAGGACACTGACTCCATGGATGTGACATAGGAGTGAACAGTGTAATCAATAATGACTGCTCGTGTGTATTGAGCACTTACTGTGTGCCATGCACTGTGATGGGTACCATGTTTGTCTTTTTTTAAAAAAAGTCAGCCTTATTTATTTATTTATGTATTTATTTATTGTTAATGGAGGTGCTGGGGATTGCACCCAGGACCTAGTGCATACTAAGCCTGCTCTACAACTGAGCTATACTTCACCCCGCAACATACTCATCTTTTCATATAATTCTGTCAGCAATCTGTGGGGCAGGTGAGGACTCTGAGGTTCGGAGCAATCAATCCCTACTGGACTCTGCCTCCAAAGTCCATGCTCTTAAGGCACGTCAGATACTTGTGGAATTAAATCTTACCTCTGAGCACGTCAGTGGAGGACTGAGCACCAGTCTGGGGACTCCAGAATGCCTGCTCCCTGATACAGGAGAGTATTACCTGGGGACTTTGGAGCTGGGTGAAGAGTACATGGGAAAGACTGGAAGGTCTGGGGTCAGTGAACGGGGAAAGGAGTCAATCGTTCTCTCTTTCTCCCCCCGCTGCAACATACCTACCAGCGTGCACACACACATACACTCACACACATGCACACACACCGTGTCAGTGGCATAAAGCATTTCACTTAGGGTTATTAAGCCTGGATTCAAGTATTTTCTCTTTTGCTTAACAGGGTGTGACCATGGGCCAGTCACGAGCTTCTTAGTTCTGTGCTTGTTTAAAATGGAGAGTCAAGTACCCCTCAACTTCCTCACAGGCAGTGTGAGGCTTACATCTTACAGATAATGCAGGTGAGTTTTTTTCGGAAGAGGTAGAGCTGTACAAGTGGTATTTGACTTAAAAAAATCATTTTATAACCAACACTACCAAGATTTTGGATTGCCTTCTTCCCACGAGCCTTCCCTCCCCTCTCAGAAAAACATAATCATCCTCTTACCAATGATTCTGTCTCCTGGGATGCCGGTGTGGAGCAGTGGAAGGGCAAATTGCCTTAAATTAGCTCCAAAAATACTTGAGCAGATCAATTTCCAGAGTATTGTCAAGTGTCGAGTGGGTGGCCAATGAATTTTTCTCAAGAGTAATGGCCCACTTCTGTCAAGAGGCAACAAGGCAGGTGGTGGGGGTGGGAAAGCCAGCACCCAGGTGAATGCTCTGCAGCTAACTGGGCAAGGGGGCTTCCGTTAGAGAGAGAAGAATCATGGAAATGTGTAGTCCCATGTTTTTCTTTTTTGGAGCAGAGCAATTACTGTGTTGACATATTCTGGCCAGCCATTCAGGTTGTTGACTTGGAAATTATTTTATCCATCCCTTTGTTTGCTGTCACCTTAATGGGGTGATTAGGCCTGCAGGCAGTCATCAAATGCAGTGGGTGCCTGGGAACTCTTCCTCCCTGGAGGGCAGGGGTGGCGGCATGCCAAAAGGGGCCCAATGCAGGGCTGAGGGCACAGGGCTGAGCACGAAGGCTCTTAGTGCTCTTTCCTGATTGGGACGGTTCACTCATCACCGTGTCTGTTTCTGAAATGTGTTTCTGGAGAGCACAGAGTGAGGCAGGGTAACGAGAGCTGGGTCTTGCCCCCTTAGCCATTTGGCCTGGCCAGTTGACCTCTCTGAGTCCCCATCACCTCGTCTGCAAAATAGTGATCATGATGACTTCTGCTCCTTAAGGCTGTGGGGAGGATCAGATACACCCATTTATCCCTTTAGTCCTCCAGCCTGTGTTAATCAAGCAGCTGCTCTGTTTCAGACACCGTGCTAGGACTTGGGAATACAGCCGTGAGAAGCCGTGACAAAGGTCCCAGCCCCTACGAGGCTTACACTCTCTACATGAAATGTATAGCAAGTCAGTTGCTGAAAAGCGCCATGGAGGGAACGTATATTGCGGGAGTGCCAGGTGGACTAGGTGTACCTAAGGCCATGAGGAAAGGTGACATTTGAACAAAGGCCTGAAGGAGGTAAGGAGTTTCAGGGGACAGTGTTCCAAACAGAGGAAACAGCAAGTGCACAGTGAGATCATGTGTGAAAATGCTTTATAAATAGTGAAGGGTTGTCTAGATATATGTTGTTGTAGCTCTTAAATCCAACTAATCTGATAGCAGAGACTGAACTCTTCCCAGAGGTACTCCTGCCTCTCCGCGCTGCAGAAAACTCTCTACAGGTTCATAGCAAGTCTTAGCACCTCGGCAGTCATGGAACTCCTCGGGGAAAGGCACGAGGGGTCTCTCTCTGGTTTTCATATGTGCATCGCTGTTCCTGTTACTAACCATTTCTGAGGCCATGTCTAAAAGAGCAACAAGCAACTAACAAGTCGATATTTTTTTTTTTAAGTCAGACCAATTTTGCATTTTTCAAAGAAAAAAAGAAAAAAACTAGTTACTGCCTTTTTTTTTTTCTTTCACTTTTCATTTGGTTGTACTGGAATGGCAAAGTCTGCCCCCTTGGTATAAAATGTACATTTCTGCTGACATTTAGAAATAGCTCTGAGAGCTTCAGACAAAAGGTTCTCTAGATGTGCAAGAAGTTTCAATTATTCTGCTTGGGAAAATCAGTTTTTAGAGATGCTTTTTGGTATCGGGAGGCCTCAGCTGAAGCAGGTGGGAGAGTTAATGAGCGGAATTGATAATGACAGGTAGGAAAATTGGTTGTCAGTCAAGAAATGGCAGGAATGTCAGCAGGGAGATTGTATGGGGAGAGAGAGGATGGGGTTAGAAACAAGAACTAGAGATGGGCTGTGGTAGGGAAAAATACTCCAGCTACTGACAGAAGTCGGTGCCTGCCTGAGACTGGGGGACAGAGCTCAAAGACACAGCATCATTTAGGACTGAAGCGACCACAGGGATTTTCTGATTTTATTATTTCTGGGTTGGTTCTTACTTCATAACCTCAAATGCATTTAAGGACTGGTAAAGGGTGTCTGCAACGTTGCTAAGCCTGACACTCTTCGCCAAGCCTCGGGATGAGTGCATTATTTCCAGCTCCTTTTCTTCCAGCTGTACTGTGGCTAATGGCAAAGACAAATTTGTCTCATAGCCTTGTGCTCCTGAGGTTGAAAGGACCCCTGGCCCAACAGTCACGTTGTACCAGGGAGGATGCTCACTGCCACGAGAGGGAAAGTGACTTTGCCCAGGACCTTCAGAGATCTGGTTAAAAAATCAGGACTAGGGCCTATGTTAGGGACTTTCTCTGTCTCATGCTGCACTAGAAGCCTACCCCATATTCAGTACTTAGGATTTGTTGAATGGCCAGTTCATCAATGTTTTACCCAGGAAACCTACAGAGAGATTTTTTCCCTCCTGGCTAGTATTCAAATGATTGCTGTATCTACACCTGGGACAACTGGCTTCTGAAATCTATGGAGAAGCAAGTCAATCAAAGTTGGAAAGAGGCACAGGATAAAGTAGGAGTTGGAGGACGTGGGTTCATGTCTTGACTGATCACACCCTGGCTGCGGGTTTTGTGGTAAGGTGTGGAATCATGGACGCTTGGAGCCAGGAAGGAGCTTAATGAATACCCAAGCCAATTCTTCCTTTCATTGTCCCCTGTACCATATCTCTGAGCCACTCACTGATCCTGTGATGGGACAGTGTTGGAAAGGTTATTCTTATGCCAACCCAAACTCATGAACTCCTTTTAAATTCCTCCAATTTTATCTTTCTGGACCTCAGTTTCCTTGTTAGAAAATTGGGGCTTGTGATCCCAGCCTGCTCTGACTCTCTGCTTGGGGAGTAGTAAGTTTCAATAACAAGATACAATTAAACAACAGAAGAAAGCAGTAGTGTTGTAGTATAAAGTACACTGGAAATCACTGCTATTTACTGTGAGACTGAAAAGTCCCTTTGAGCATCAATGTCCTGCTCTGTGAAGTAGGAATGGAAATACCTGACCTTTTTCCTTGTCAGGATTTTTGTTAGGATCCAACAAAGAAGGTAAGAAAAGAAAGCAACATGATGTAGCCGAAGGAGCATTACCTTTGGAAGCAGAAATCTCTATATATTTATACAGAGATCCTTTAATCACTATATATTTATACAGAGATCCTTCAAGCTCTCCGATACTCAATTTCCCAATTTGTAAGGTGGAGCTGGTAATACTTGCTTTTTAGCTTTTTATTTTTGTTTTTTATTTTCTTTTGTAAGGTAATGAAAATCAGTTGAAATCACTGATCTGTGATTTGGGCACCATCACTCTGGGGGCATATGCAAAGTTATTGCTGTTTTTGTGTGGGTGTCAGAGAGCAAGTGCCTTCCCATCACCTCTCCTAACATGCCCTCATCCTCCAGGGACTCAGCCCTTACCTTGGAGATCCATGTGATCAAGAGAGGGAGATTTTTCTTGTGTCTGAATGCCAAGATGAACATCTCAGTTAAGCCCTAGGAGTGCTTAGGGCTGAATACTTACCTGTCTTTTGCAGAACAAAATGCAATGCTTCTTTTTGCCATTTTCATGATGAATTAAAAAATGCAGAATAGTCAAGTCACTCTTCTCTCTGGGCCTCAGCCACCATCTCATCTCAATGAAGTCCTTTCAATCAGCAGTAGGCCAAGATTCAGGTTGCGGCTCCGGCACACTCATTAGATTAGACATGTCAGAGCTGGAAGCAACCTTGGATCATCTAGTCTACCTCTCTGTGTAGATGGGGAATCTAAGGACCAAGGGAATTCCTGCCCTAGACTAAGTAGCAATTAATGTCATAGCCAGCTCTAGAACTCAAGCCTTCTAACTACAAATACAGTATTTGATTCACATCATATTGTTGTATCTCAACAAATATTGAGAACAAACTACCTATTAGACACTGGGTCGGACTTTATTAGGTTCCAACAATGAACAAGACCTATTCCTGCCCCCTAGAGCTCAGAGAGTAACTGAGGTGATCAACATGTAAACAAATAACTCTAGTCCAAGAAAGCTCAATCCTACACCCTTTTGTCTTACTATCTCCCTATAAGCCTTCTATGGGCAGTTTGGGCCAAATTTTCACCTCCTCAAGTTTATTTCTAAAATGGGGACACTCATATATTCATTCACGCACTCATCATTAAATATTTATTAACCCCTACCACATTATTTTAACAAGGTCTGCACATCATCAATGGTTCTTTCACAAAACACAGAAACTGGGGCTCCACCCCCGACAGACACACTGATTTAAAAAGTCCAAGGTAAGGCTGGAGAATCTGCATTGTGAACAAACTCAACCAGGTGACTGTGACAAGTGGCCAGGTTGAGAACTCAGGGCTTACGGTGTATGAGATGCTATACAAGACACTAGAAGGCAGAGATACATAAACCCTACCCTTGCTCTCAAGGAACTCCCAGTTTAGTTGGAGACTGGAATTTGGACCGACAAGCTAACTGGCCTTTAGTCTGCAGTCTGAGGAATGCTATCTGAGAGTGCTCTAGCGCCAGGGGATATAGCACAGGGGCAGCTAAGCCATCTCGAGGCAGTTGGGTGAGGCTTCTTGGAGGGGGAGATGCTTGAGCTGAATCCTAAAGGATGCATATGAGTTAGCTACTGGGATGGTCAGGGTGGTGTGGGCAGTTTCAGGACAGGGCAGAAGGGGAAGGCAAGAACTAGCTTAGTGGACTCAGGGAATTGCAAGTGTGAGTGGGACAGGAGGAGGGGTGGTGAGAGGGGAGACCCAGGAGGAAGGGAAGGATCAGCACTTGGAGGGCTTTATCCTCTGGGCAATGAGAAGGAGCGGGGGATTTATTTTAAGCAGAATGACAGATTCAATTTGATCGTCACAAGGTAACTTTGGCAGCTTTGAGGAGAATGGATTAGGACTCCGGCAAAGGGGAAGGGAGACAGGAGGCAGAGGCGGTGATAAACTACGCCTGCCCTCCGACAGCAGGCTGTCGGAGATCAGTTGAGATGATCGGAGATCACTTGGTAAACAGTATCTCGCTTCAGAAGAAAGACAGGTGCCATTATTTTTATCACATTCCACGACCTTCAGAGCAGAGTCGTGGTGAGAGAAGCAAATGACTGAAAAGGTGGTTGGAGGAAGAGTTAGAGAGGAAGGAGGGAGGCGGGAAGAGGAAGAGAAGTACTTGGTGTCAAACAGTGTTTAAAATATCCTCTTTGCATCACACTAGCTCTTAATTGGCACCAACCACTGAGCGGCTGATTGATCCCAGCAAGAGTCCAGCAAAACAGATAATTTCTTACAAGTGTCTACAATTCATGAATCCTGTGGGGCCCTACACACCAATGCTTATTGTTGCTGAGGTCTAACACTTCCTTGAAGTATCCAGGGGTGGCAGGTTTGGAGGTTTTTTTTCTTTTCAAAATGCAGAATATATTCTTGTAGTTAATGCCTGTGGTCTTGCTGAGCAGATGAAAAGAGAGTTAAAGAGCTGGGCTATGAGTTACAATTATAAATTAACTCAATGTAATGGGCTCATTAAAGAGATGTTGGGTCTGAAGAATGTGTGTAGGAAACGTAATTTTGGATTAAGGGCTTGATTCATGCAAGATCTGTCCACTGTGCACTCAGGGTTTGGGTCAGAGGAAGTTATTCTCTACAGCAGCCTCTCACCTGGGACCAGGGCTACATAGAATTCGCTGGGCTTCACACAGAGGGAAGAGAGCTTACATTTATTAAGAATCTCCTATTTGCTAGGTACCTTGCCTTTGCAGTTTTTTTTCCCCAGAAACCCTATCAGTATAGATAATATTATTAATCTTTCTCAGCTGTGAAAACTCAAATAAAAAAAAAACACAATTATACAATATGTCCAAGTTCTCATAGCTGGTCAGAGCGTTGGGGAGTCAGTTAGACCCCAGGGCTACAGAGCCTCTGATTTGAAGTATGCTTCCCGCCACTCATGGATTCACTTTTCTTGATGTTGGCATGGTACAGCCAAAGCACTTTATTTTCTGTTAGTATGTGGACATTGCTCCACTAGGATGCCCTTAACGAGGGTCCACAGGAGAAAATGTTTCAATGCTGGGATCCGCTGTGCTGCTTCTGAAAGCCGGTGTGCGTGTTATCTCCTCGACATGGGTTCTGTATCTGGGGCTTATGCTACTCTGGTTTTCTTCCCTGCACCTGGCACATCAGAAAGCTGTGGGACTAACGCACAGGACCGTGGCACCCAGGTCAGGTTACACAGGACCCAAGGGGGTGCTTTGTGGGTGCTAATCCTACGGCGGGCCCCTCCTTGTTGTGTTACTCACGTTTTCCCCTTTTTTCTGCTTTCCTGATAGAGTTACTAAAACAACAAAAACAAAAAACCTCTTCTTACTGTGTCGATTTCTCTGCCTCATTTTCCCCTTGGTTGGTTTAACCATCAACACACACACACACACACACACACGCACACACACTGTTCTTTCTGTGCTGCTTTTGTACACTCTATGCTGGGGCAGGCTGTGTGTGTGCCTGTGTGTGCAGTTTCCCTGTTGCTTCCAGGTAGATCCATGGTGAAGACTGATAAATCCCTCTCAGGTTAGTTAGTGACGACATGACAAATATTTGCACTCTGTCAAAAAAAAGTGAAATAATGTAATAAAATATTTGTATCTTTGTTCTCCGTGATGTGAAACTGAGTGATTTTTTTCCCTCTTGTACATCATTTGGTGTCATGTAGATACATGTCTTTTAAAGAGACTAGCAAGAATGCCCTGTTGTTAATTTGGCATGGAAAATGATAAGCCCTGGCCTCACACTCCATTAGGGAGACAGACATGTATCACATAAATTATGATACTGAAGGTACCAGAATACGCCACCCCCAAATATGCCTCGTTGGCATGTGAATTGTTTTGAGCTAAAGGCCTTCAAGAACCAGCAGATGCAGGAAAAAGCTCTTCACCTCACCCCTCCCTCACTGCCTAAAAATAAGAGTATAAATTTTCCCTTTTGTAAATAACATTTACATTTATAAAGGAAATTTCCATTTGTAAAGATGTCTCCCTAGTTGCACAGGGAAGAAAACTCTTATCAGCTGAGAGACTTTTATCCATACAGCTGGACAACACTGATGTATCATACATCTTTCCCCTCACCTTCCCATAGCTCGCCCCCTCCTCCCAGACGTCCCCAACCCTCTTTTCCTTTGTTTGACCAAAGATGGTAACCAGCATCAATCTAGCCAGCTACCTCCTGGAGGCACATTTTTCTTTGTGATCTCTCATGCATATATAATTAAAACTGTTTTTTTCCTCTTGCTAATCTTTGTCAGTTTGATTCCTGGACCCCAGCCTTTGAACCTAGGAGGATAGAGGGAAAAAGATTTCTCCTATCCTCTAAAACAAAGAGATGGAATCAGAAATAATTTTAGTGATTTAGGAACACAACACTTTCTAGATCATGCCACTTTCTCTTATTTTTTATTTTATCTGATACTCACAATAGCACAGTGAGGTGAGGGTGCTGGGAATGAGAATCCCATTTCACAGGTGGGGAAACCGAGGCACAGAAGCTGGTTAGTTACCTGTCCTAGCCAGCCTGCATTATGGCTGAGAATTGAAGCAGCACATTTTCTCCTTTATACAGTGTTCACTGCCGCCTGGGTGGGAAGAGAGTGATTCTTTTATCTTTGAATCTAGAAGCAAGCAAGAGGCTAAAATCTTGGTACAAGAACAGCCAACAAAAAAAGTTGGCTTAATAGTAGATTTATTCTAAGTGTCAGGGGTTCTGCTGTTTTCACAGGGTAGATCAATTTCCGAGAGAATTTGAGCAAAAAGATCATCCATCCTGGCTTCTGGGAAATAGATTTGATCTTTTCCATCTTGGTTCTCTCTAGATTTTCCTCACATGAGTACCCTGTGTTACGAATGTTCCTCATTAATTTAGTGGATGACTCCTTCAGACTTAGTGACACTGTTATTATAAATAGCAAAAGGACAATTAATACTCTCAACTTCTATGAGTTAGAACCCTCCCAGGAATATCCATTTTGGGAACTTTCGTTTCAAAGGAAATGCCATCAATAGAAAATAATAATTTGATTTCCAAGCAGGCTAACAGCTTTCCTATGCAAGTATGAGTAAATTATTATATTGATCGTTTTTTAATAAAGCAATAGAGGCAGGAGACTGCTAAAAGATTAAGAAAAAAACCTAAAAAAAAGAAGTACTTGTTATTGAAAAGAGCACATTTCAAGCAGATCTTAACAGATGAGACCTTGAGTTTTGGGGGCCCATTGCATGACAAGGGGGTCCTGTGACCCCCCCATGCGAAGAAGCCCTGTGACCTCAGCAGCCACCCCCACATCTTGTTGTGCTACCGAGAGAAGAGGCATGAACCTGGAGTGACAGAAATTTTGTAATGTTTAGAGCAAGATTCTGAAGCAGAGTCTGGTTGTCAGTAAATAATCCTGTGGAGATGTAGATAATGTTACTAATCTTATCAGACCGGAGCAAAACATGCCTCTCCCTAGACAATTTATGTTGTCTCTATCAAAGTTCTCTCTGCCAAACAGCACTACTGGTTTTGCATCCAGATGCTGTGAGAGCACGGGTTGCAAACTTACTGAAGCAGCTAGCTACCTTGGGAGGTTTTATTTCCTCCAGTAAGCACGGGAAAAATTCAATTTTGAAGCTGCTGGTATGGGCCAGTAAGGATATTTGGTTGAACTCCATTATTGGTGAATTTAGAATTTGGATAATATTTTTATTGAATTCCAGGGAGTTTCAACTGAGGCAGCTTTGGCCTGTATGATCAGAACTCTTCCCCAGACTCTGTGCGGTCACAGGTAAAGTGTCCCTGGCTTGATTGGCAGTTTTGTCTTTTAGGCATTTCATGAAGGAGATGCCGCTTATCACTCACAACCATATTGCAGGGAGGACATAAATCTGTAGCAATGCATGGGGACCATTGCACATAGTTGGTGAGAGAAGGTGCTCATGCATCTTCCATCCCAGTTCCCTCAGAAGGCAACGAAACACTGGAGTGTAGAACTCCCCACTCATAAAGCTTTTAATGAACCAAACTTCTCTTTTTCAATAATTTCACCAAATACTTGGGATAATTTATTTTTAGAGGACTTCAAATGCACATCTAGGCACACTGGCTGGAGGTCCAGCTGCAAGCATCCTGCCACCGCTGAGGTCCTATTACAACATTACCCTGTGAATTCTTGGTCTAACTCTGCTCTTAATTGAGGTGATCTGAATAAATAAATTAGAAGGTTCTCTCCAACCTGAGAATTGTGTGGTTGTTCTGTTCTTTTAGATCCATGGGGAGTATTTTTTTTTTAATTGAAGTATAGTCAGTTTACAATGTTGTGTCAGTTTCTGGTGTACAGCACAATGCTTCAGTCATACATCAACATACATATATTCATTTTCATATTCTGAGATCCATAGGGAGTATTCCTTAGCTGGTAAGTTCCCTGCAGACTGGTCACACTCACCTTGGCACAACTGATAATCCCTTCCTCGGTAGGAAATCAGCATCTTCTTCAGGAGAAAAACTATTAATATGATATGTTTCTTAAAAACTCCAGGATTCAAGATGGAAAAGATTCTTTTCATGTGCTTTCAGTTTATGGAAGGGCTTCTTAAGCCTTGTAGGTTTTAATTATCGATATAAGCCTAGGCCAGATAATGTGGAATAAAGAAAAAATAAAATTCAGCCCAATTTCATCACCATGCCTCAGCCATGAGGGCTCATATATCTTGTTCGTACAGTACCCACAGGACCTAGAACAGTGCCTGGCACAGACTAGGGTGTTAATGCTCTTTGGTAAAGGAGTGAATGAATTATAATTTTGATGCCTTTTCATCCACCTTTATTTTCCCCACCATGATTATTTTTCATGGATACGTTCATGATGCCCATGTTGGCTTTTGAACCTTGCTTTTGTTTGTTTGTTTGTTTGCTCTTATATAAAACATATTCCTTTGGGCCACAGAATATTCCTGGTCATTGTTTGTAATAACTGACTGGGTTATTACATGTTCTAACACAGCTGCCCATAACTGGAATCTATTGCTTAAGAAACTAGTGTTTTCTTATCCCTACAGGTGCTCACATGTAGATTGGTTGTTCAACTATCAGATATGAGCTGAACTAGATGCATTGCTCTAAGACCGCTTCCCAGTCTATAACTTATAAACTTCACAGATTGGTCATTTGCAAAGCTAAGGGGCTCTCATAAAACTTGAATATTATGAATCAAAACTTTTCCCAGAACCGCTCCTCCCACTCATACATTGTATTCCTTGACACCTATTACTATCTAAGTTCATAATGTAAACTTGAAAAATGATGGAGATTTACTTCCTCGGAAACAGCCTGGTTCAGAATTTCCATTCAATTAATGAGTAATATCAAGTTCCTATGTGCCGAGCACATTTTGTGATGACTCAGTCTCAATCTTGTTCTCACTCAGTTCACAATTACTAACACTGTATGAGGCATTGAGAATATAAGGAGGGAAAAACATCTTCTCTGTTCTAGTGGAACTCAGGAATGGTGAGGCAAGGACACAGTAGGGGGTTGGTCTAAGCAAATAACCATGAGGAAATGAGTTAAGTGCTACAGAAGTGGCATGTAGAAGGAGTTGCCTTGCGGCCAGGGCGGAGCGCGGCCAGGGCGGAGCGCGGCCAGGGCGGAGCGCGGCCAGGGCGGAGCGCGGCCAGGGCGGAGCGCGGCCAGGGCGGAGCGCGGCCAGGGCGGAGCGCCGGCGCAGAGCGCGCAGCCGCACAGAGCAGCGGAGCTACCGGCGGTGCAGGCAGAGGGAGAGCGGCCCCCCGCCTGTCCGGCAGGAACACAACCCCTGACCGAGGTGCTGGGACGGGGCACGACCCGCCCTCCTGCCTGGCCAGTCTGCAACATCTGACTGCGGCATCCGGAGGGGCAGTGACCCGCCCGCCCGCAGCAGAGGAGAGATGCATCTGACCCCGTGTTAGGAGGAGGCGCGATCTGCTTGCCGACAGGTGCTGGGGGCAGCACAGAAGAGGGCGCCAACGGAGGGCCTATGAAAACAAGCTGAGCTTCCAAAACAGGACGAAGACAGAAGGACTTCACATTAAAAGCACACAGACTCCAGGAGAACACCGACAACCCCCCTTTTTTTTGTTTTTTTTTTGTTTGTTTGTTTTTGTTTTTGTTTTGTTTTGTTTTTTAATCTGTTTTTACCTGTTCTATTTTCAATTACTCTCTTAATTTTTACTTCTTAATTCATTTCTATTTCTCTTGGGTTTTGATGTCCTGTTATTGATTAGACACAGGCTTCAAACACATATATTCATCTCCCCACCCCCCCTTTTTTTTTTAAAGGTTTTAAAAGGACGTCTCCACCCAATTAATACTCTGCTCCAACCCGCTCTTCTATTATTCATTATACACTGTTTTCAAACCCTCTTTCTCCCTTCTTTTAAAAATCTTTCTCTCTCTCTTATTTTTTTCTCTTTTTTTCTTTTTTCTTTTTTTTCTAAGTTCTATTCCTAAATAGGCATTAGATAGATAAAATCCTTAAGATCCAAAATAGACAACTGATACTCCATAAACCACAGTGCCAGAGAGGTATGAGCAAGATGAAGAAGCAGAGAAACCTTTCCCAATTAAAAGAACAAGAGGAATCCCCTGAAAGAAAGCTCAATGAAATAGACATCGATAGCCTACTAGATCAAGATTTCAAAAAAGGAGTGATCAAATTGCTGAAGGAATTAAAAGAGATAATGCTTAGAGAAATAAAATATGTCAAAAATGAAATTGAAGCTATAAAGAAGAGCCAAGCAAAATGGGAAAACTCATTGACAGAGATGAGGAATGATCTAACAGCTGTGCAAAGCCGACTAGTTAATGCAGAGGAACGAATTAGTGATCTAGAAGACAGGGCAACAGAAAGCACCCATTCAGAAGAACTACAAGATAAGCAAATAAAAAATAATGATAATAGCATAAGGGACCTATGGGATAATATAAAGCGTCCCAGTCTTCGCATAATAGGGGTCCCAGAAGGGGAAGAAGGATCAAAGGGGATTGAAAAGGTTTTTGAAGAAATCATGACTGAAAACTTCCCAAACTTAAAGAAGGAATCAGATATCCAAGTACAGGAAGCTCAGAGGGTCCCAAACAGGAAGAACCCAAATAGACCCACACCAAGACATATCATAATCAAGATGGCCAGAGTCAAGGATAAAGAAATGATTCTAAAGGCAGCAAGAGAAAAACAAAGAGTGAATTACAAGGGAACCCCCATAAGGCTCTCAGCTGATTTCTCTGCACAAACACTACAGGCCAGAAGGGAGTGGCAAGATATATTCAAAGCCCTAAATGAAAAAAAGATGCAGCCTAGGATACTTTATCCAGCAAGGCTATCCTTTAGGATAGAAGGAGAAATAAAGAGTTTCACAGACAAAAAAAAGCTGCAGGAGATTAGCAACACTAAACCCATGCTAAAAGAAATATTGAAAGGGCTATTCTAAATAGAAAAGCAGCAGGATGCTACAGAAATGAGAAACGTACAACTGGAAAGGTGATAACTCATGAATTACAGATAAAGAAAACACGAAATTATAAAAGAAGACATACAAATCACTGAGAGTGGGAGAGGGAGGCAGGGAAATATAGAATTTTTCTTTCTTTTTTAATTTTTTTTAACAGTAGGATGGGTTTGAGATCATGTTATTATCAGTTTAATAAAAACGGGTATAGGTTAATAGATTTACAAAAAAGGGTAACCACAAGTCAAAAATTTACAAGGGAGTCACAAAAATTAAATAAAATCCATGATAATACAAAGGAAAATTACCAAACCACAAAAGGAAGAAGAAAGGAACAAAGAGGATATACCAATTCAACTGCAAAGATAAGTTCAAAATGGCAATAAACACACATCTATCATTAATTACTGTAAATGTTAATGGACTAAATGCTCCAGTCAAAAGACATAGAGTGGCAGAGTGGATAATAAAGCAAGAACCTTCAATATGCTGCATACAAGCGACCCACTTTAGGGAGAAGGACACATATAGATTGAGAGTGAAAGGATGGAAAAGGATATTCCATGCAAATGGAAAAGCCAAAAAAGCAGGTGTTGCAGTACTGATTTCAGACAAAATAGACTTTAAAACAAAGGCCATAAAGAAAGATAAAGAAGGACATTTTATAATGATTAAAGGAATGATACAAGATGAAGATATTACACTCGTTAATATATATGCACCCAATATAGGAGCACCTAAGTACATACAAGAATTACTAACAGAGATAAAGGGCGATATTGATGGGAATACAATCATAGTTGGAGATTTTAACACTGCATTAACATCACTAGACAGATCTTCCAGACAGAAAATAAACAAGGCAACAGAGAAATTAAATACTACAATAGAAAAACTAGATTTGGTGGATATTTTCAGAGCTTTACACCCCCCAAAAATAGAATATACATTCTTTTCAAGTGCACATGGAACATTTTCCAGGATCGATCTTGTATTTGGACACAAAAGAAACCTCAACAAATTTAAGAAGATAGAAATTATCTCAAGCATCTTTACTGACCACAATGCCATGAAACTGGAAATCAACAACAGAGAAACAAAGGAGAAAAAAAGAAAAGCATGGAGATTAAACAATATGTTATTGAAAAAACAATGGATCAATGAGGAAATCAAAGCTGAAATTAAAAAATACCTTGAGACAAATGATAATGAAAGCACAACCACTCAAAACCTATGGGACACAGCAAAGGCAGTGCTAAGAGGGAAGTTTATAGCGATACAGGCCTTCCTCAAAAAAAGAACAATCTCAAATAAACAAGTTAACCCACCACCTGAATCAATTAGAAAAAGAAGAACAAAAAGCCCCAAAAAGCAGCAGAAGGAAGGAAATAATAAAGGTCAGAGAGGAATTAAATACAATAGAGATTAACAAGACCATAGAAAAAATCAACCAAACCAAAAGCTGGTTTTTTGAAAAAGTAAATAAAATCGACAAACCTCTGGCCAAACTCACAAAAAAGAAAAAAGAGAGAGCACAAATTAGCAAAATAAGAAAGGAAAATGGAGAAATTACAACAAACAAAATAGAAATACAGAATATCATACGAGAATATTATGAAAAACTATATGGAACCAAACTGGATAACCTAGAGGAGATGGACAAGTTTCTGGAAACATACTGTCCACCAAAACTGAATCAAGAAGAAACTGAACACTTGAACAATCCGATCACTAGAAAGGAAATAGAAATAGCAATTAAAAACCTCCCTACAAATAAAAGTCCAGGACCGGATGGCTTCACCGGGGAATTATACCAAACATACAAAGAAGAACTCATACCAGTCCTTCTCAAACTCTTCCAGACGATTGAAAAGGAGGGAATACTCCCAAACTCATTCTATGAAGCCACCATCACCCTGATACCAACACCAGGCAAGGACACTACAAAAAAAGAGAATTATAGGCCAATATCACTGATGAACATAGACGCCAAAATCCTCACCAAAATTTTAGCAAATAGAATCCAACAACACATAAAAAAGATTATACATCATGACCAAGTGGGGTTCATCCCAGGGACACAAGGCTGGTTCAACATACGCAAATCAATCAATGTAATACATCACATCAACAAGAGAAAGGACAAAAACCACATGATCATCTCAATCGATGCAGAAAAAGCATTTGATAAAATTCAACACCCGTTTATGATAAAAACTCTCGCCAAAGTGAGTATAGAGGGAACATATCTCAACACAATAAAAGCTATATATGACAAACTTATAGCCAGCATAGTTCTCAACGGTGAAAAACTCAAAAGCTTCCCACTAAAATCTGGGACAAGACAAGGATGCCCACTATCACCACTCCTATTCAACATAGTCCTGGAAGTCCTAGCCACAGCAATCAGGCAAGAGAAAGAAATAAAAGGGATCCAAATTGGAAAAGAAGAGGTAAAAGTGTCATTATATGCTGACGACATGTTACTATATATAGAAAACCCTAAAAGGTCCACAAAAAAGCTACTAGAGCTGATCAAAGAATTCAGCAAGGTAGCAGGTTACAAAATTAATGTTCAAAAATCAGTTGCATTTCTTTACACTAACGATAAATCAACAGAAAAAGAAAGTAAAGAAACAATCCCCTTTAAAATAGCACCCAAAGTAATAAAATATCTGGGAATAAATCTAACCAAGGAGGTGAAAGAATTATACACAGAAAACTATAAACCATTGATGAAGGAAATTAAAGAAGACTTTAAAAAATGGAAAGATATTCCATGCTCTTGGATCGGAAGAATCAATATTGTTAAAATGGTCACACTGCCCAAGGCAATCTACAGATTTAATGCAATCCCTTTCCAATTACCCAGGACATATTTCACAGAACTAGAACAAATCATAATAAAATTTATATGGAACCATCAAAGACCTAGAATTGCTAAAGCATTACTGAAGAGAAAGAAAGAGGCTGGAGGAATAACTCTCCCAGACTTCAGACAATACTATAGAGCTACAGTCATCAAGACGGCATGGTATTGGTACCAAAACAGACATATAGACCAATGGAACAGAATAGAGAGCCCAGAAATGAACCCACAAACTTTTGGTCAACTCATCTTCGACAAAGGAGGCAAGAATATACAATGGAATAAAGACAGTCTCTTCAGCAAATGGTGTTGGGAAAACTGGACAGCAGCATGTAAATCAATGAAGCTAGAACACACCCTTACACCATATACAAAAATCAACTCACAATGGATTAAAGACTTAAACATAAGACAAGATACAATAAACCTCCTAGAGGAAAACATAGGCAAAACATTATCTGACATACATTTCAAAAATTTTCTCCTAGAAGGAATAAAAGCAAGAATAAACAAATGGGACCTAATGAAACTTACAAGCTTCTGCAGAGCAAAGGAAACCAGAAATAAAACAAGAAGAAAACCTACGGAATGGGAGAAAATTTTTGCAAGTGAAACCGACAAAGGCTTGATCTCCAAAATATATAAGTAGCTCATACGACTCAATAAGAAAAAAATAAACAACCCAATCCAAAAATGGGCAGAAGACCTAAACAAGCAATTCTCCAAGGAAGACATACAAATGATCAAAAAGCACATGAAAAAATGTTCAATATCACTAATTATCAGAGAAATGCAAATCCAAACTACAATGAGGTATCACCTCACACCAGTCAGAATGGCCGTCATTCAAAAATCCACAAATGACAAATGCTGGAGAGGCTGTGGAGAAAGGGGAACCCTCCTACACTGCTGGTGGGAATGCAGTTTGGTGCAGCCACTATGGAAAACAGTGTGGAGATTCCTCAAAAGACTAGGAATAGACTTACCATATGACCCAGGAATCCCACTCCTGGGCTTGTACCCAGAAGGAAATCTACTTCAGGATGACACCTGCACCCCAATGTTCATAGCAGCACTATTTACAATAGCCAAAACATGGAAACAGCCTAAATGTCCATCAACAGGTGACTGGATAAAGAAGAGGTGGTATATTTATACAATGGAATACTACTCAGCCATAAATACCGAGAACATAATGCCATTTGCAGCAACATGGATGCTCCTAGAGAATGTCATTCTAAGTGAAGTAAGCCAGAAAGAGAAAGGAAAATACCATATGAGATCGCTTATATGTGGAATCTAAAAACCAAAAACAAACAAACAAACAAAAACAAAGCATAAATACAGGACAGAAATAGACTCATGGACAGAGAATACAGACTTGTGGTTACCGGGGGGGGGGGGGGGCGTAGAGGGTGGGAAGGGATAGACTGGGATTTCAAAATTGTAGAATAGATAAACAAAATTACACTGTATAGCACAGGGAAATATATACAAAATGTTATGATAAATCACAGAGAAAAAAATGTGACAATGAGTGTGTATATGTCCATGAATGACTGAAAACTTGTGCTGAACACTGGAATTTGACACAACACTGTAAAATGATTATGAATCAATAAAAAATGTAAAAAATAAAAAAAAAAGAAGGGGTTGCCTTGGCACCCAAGAGAGCAAAGTTAAATCTGCATAATTCAGCGGTGTTTGAGGTCAGGAAGTTAAGACACAACAAGGCAGAAAAACTAATGTCTCAGAAGAGGACAAAGAAAACATGAGGGTTCATTCGTATAGAAGAGAGAGGTTTTTTCCTGCTGGGAGGTGATCAAATAGGTCATGTGGTACTGGACATCCAACCAAACTTTGACAAGAGGGTATGAGAAAGGAGGAAATGCTGTGTTAGAATAAAGCCAGCAACTAGAGTCTATGCTCAATTCTTTAAGACATGGTGGTTGCCATTTGCTTAGTGGGGGTTTTTTGTTTTTGTTTTTTACCTTTTAATAATTGGAGGAAGGACTCATAGCACAGCAAGCACATCTGGCAATTTCAGTGATGGGCTGGAAATGCATAAGCCACAGTGGCCCACCTTCAGCTCTCTTATCCCCCAGGGAATCAGGCCAGCTGACCTGTCATCAGCATTAAAACAGTGGCCAGTATCTCCTCACTACTGCTGTGTAGTCTATCTGCCCCTCCTTCACTTTGTCTAAATGCCCCTCCGATAGAGAGCATGCAAATGGCACTTCTGCCCATTTGGAGCGTTACCTGTTCCATATCCAGGTGGAGAGCAGATGGATATTTAGAAGAAATCAGAAGGGCTGAAGTCCTCAGGAGCAAAAGTTCTTTTCTCCTCTCTGGAGGGGAAGAGGTGGACCCTGGAGGAAAAGAGAAGCTGCTCAGGAAGAGAAGAATATTTTTCTTCATTAAAGGAGCCATGGATAGCCGTGGCAGGCAGTGTTTCTGGAGGAGGTCCACTTCAAACACCTGTGACACAGCTGAGGCCACGGAGGGCCCCGGCAGGAAGTGGTTGGCACAGACTCAGTTCTTGCTAGGCCAGGGGTGGAGGACGCTGAAAGGGACCCTGGATTTGGGAGCAGAAAATCTAGGTCCTGGTCTTCCGATTCCAGATTAAATAAGATACTAATGAGCAAAAGTAATATAGCAAATGTGTATAGAATTCCCTAAGTGCCAAGTTCTGTTGTGAGTGCCTTTACATACATTCTTTCTTTTATTCCACTTAGTCTTTGTAGCAGCTTTATGAGGGACTATCACAATCCCTAGTGTAGAGCTGACACATGAAAATAATGCCTGTAGAAGATAAAAGCATCTTTATCTGAAGCAGAGGGTAATAGTCCCGATGAACTTTCTAGGGCTTTAGGAAGTTCAGATGAGGTCAGATCTGTGAAGCCGTTTTGGAAACTGTAAAGTGCTGTACACCGATAAGGAACTCCCTTTACACGACAGTTTACTCACATTTTCCTTCTCTGTCTGTACTGAGCACTTGCAAGGTGACTGGCATGAAGCCATCACTGCAAGGAAAATAGATGAAAGAGACCCAGCCCCTCCCTCAAAGACTGACCACTCACTATGGGAGGAAAGACACCCAGGTGAATGGCTTCAAAGCAGGGAAGATGGAGTGTCAGGATGCTGACTCAACATACATAAGATCATGCCATCTGCAAACAGAGATTAATTTTATTTCTTTCTAGGTTGGATGCATTTTATTTCTTCTTCTTACCTAATTGCTCTAACTAGGTCTTCCAGTGATATGTTGAATAAAAGTGGCAAGAATAGGCATCCTTGCTTTGTTCCAGACCTTAGAGGAACATTTGAATATAATATTGGTTGTGGGCTTTTCACACACAGCCTTTATTGTGTTGTGGTAAGTTCTTCCTATACATAATTTTCTCTGAGAAATTTTATCATGAAAGTGTTGAATTTCATCAAATGATTATTTTGCACCTATGGAGAAGATCTTGTATTTTTTTCATTCTTTTAATGTGGTTTATCACTGCATCCCAGGGATAAGTCCCACTTGGTCATTGTGCATGATCCTTTTAATATGCTATTGAATTTGGTTTGCAAGTATTTTTACTGAGGATTTTAGCATCAATTTTCAATGGAGATATTGACCTGTAGTTTTCTGGGGGTGTCTTTGTCTAGCTTTGGTATCAGGTTGATGCAGACCTCACAAAATGAGTTTGGAAGTGTTCTCTATTCTTCTAGTTTTGGAAAGAGTTTAAAAGGATTGGTATTACCTTTAAATGCTTGGTAGAACTTACCTGTGAGCTATATGGTTTTGAGTTTTTCTTACTTAGGAATATTTTATTTATTGATTCAGCCTCCTTATATCTGTTCAGGCTTTCCATTCCTCCTGATTCGGTCTTGGTAGGTTGTATATTTCTAGGAATATGTCCATTTCTTCTAAGTTAACCAATTTGCTGGCATACAATTATTTACAATAGTCCCTTGTTTTATTTCTGTGGCATTGGTTGTAATATCTCCTCTTCCATTTTTGACTTTATTTACTTGACTCTTTTTTCTTGCTCTAGCTCAGGTTTATTGATTTTGTTTTTCCTATTTAAAAACTAACTTTCAGTTTTGTTTATTAACAAATTTTTGAGGGGTATTCTCTATTTCAGTTATTTTTACCCTAATCTTTATCACCTCCTTTCTTTCGCTAACTTTGGGCTTAAGTTTTTCTTCTCTTTTTTTGTTCCTTGAGGCAACCCCTATGGAAAA
This sequence comes from Vicugna pacos, assembly GCF_048564905.1. NCBI lineage: Eukaryota > Metazoa > Chordata > Mammalia > Artiodactyla > Camelidae > Vicugna > Vicugna pacos. Next base: position 55,587,882 of record NC_132987.1, on the reverse strand, counting down.
CAGTACGGAGGTTTCTCAAAATATTAAAAATAAAACTACCATGTGATCAAGCAATTTCACTTCTGGGTCATATCAAAGAAATTTAAAGCAGATTCTTGAAGAGATCTGCACTCTCCTGTTCACTGCAGCATTATTCACAACAGCCAAGATAGGGAAGCAACCTAAATGTCCATTGATAAATGCATGGATGAAGAAAATGTGGTACGTCTATATAAAACAAAATATTATTCAGCTATAAAATAGAAGGAAATCCTACCACTTGTGACAGTGTGGATGAACTGGAGAATATCACGCTAAGGGAAATAAACCAGGCAGAAGGACAAATGCTACATGATACAACTTATATGAGGAATCTAAAATAGTCAAACTCATAAAGGCAGAGAGGAGAGGGTGGTTTCCAGGGGCTAGTGAGTTGGAAAAATGGGAGGTATTTGTCCCAGAGTACAAAGTTTCAATATACAGAGGAATATGATACAGAGAACTGTAGTAAACAACACTGTATTAGATACGCTTAAAATTTTGCTGAGAGTGTAGATCTTATGTTAAGTATTCTTATCACTAAATATAAATATAAAACAAAAAAATAAATAAACTGGGTGGTAGGAAACTTTCGGAGGTAATGGGTGTGTTTACGGCATAGGCTGTGGTGATGGTTTCAGGAGTCTGTACTCACCCAAACTCATCAGGTTGTATGCATTAAATATGTATAGCCTTTTGTATGCTAATCACCCCCAATAAAGTAGTTTGCTTCCTGATTGTGGGCTGGGAAGGAGGTTTTAGCAAAGGCCCTCTGGGGAGATTGTTTCAAAGCTGAACCCTGAAAGGTCAGTAACTCTGTTCTGTCTCCTTCTCACTGCTGATTTCCCATTGGACATAATACGGCTGTTACATATTATTAAAAACTTTTTTTTTTTGGTATTTTACATTAGCCTTAGGATGTATTTGAAGTCCAAAATGAAAACAGTTCTGCTAGCCCTGTTTGGTGATCACAGACTTAAGCCATACAACCTTTCAGCAGCTCCACTATCTGTTTATGAACAACAGGCCATCAGGCCAATGAACCATGTTACTGTCATTCCCTTCGTGTTTCTTGAGTCATTTTTCATCTCAAGTAGTCAGAAGATAAAGTCGACCCTTCTCCACCTTCCACATCCATCTTCATTCAGTTCACTGTGGTTTCACGCTGGGCTGGGCTTTTTGAAATCTGTTATAAAACACCCGAGAAGAGCTATAACTTTCAAATTTTCCCACAGGGAAATAGGTCTAGTCGATGTAAAGTACCAGCAATTTGACTGTTGGAAGATGTAATGGTTTTTACATCAATGTGCAGGGTCTGAGGTAGGCACAAGCTCCCAGAAGTAACATATATCACTGGTAGTCAGATGCAAGCTTGTGTATGGAGATTACTGACCCAAACAAGCAACGGAAGAGGTGAGGCAGGAAAGCCAAGAGTTTTCTCATGTGGAACTCGCGTTCTCCTCAGGGCTTACTCATGACAGTTTAAACACAAGGCAAGGGAGAAGGGCCTCCAGGGGCGGTACCCAGGTCTGATTTCATGAGCACCAGAATGTGTACTCTTCTCCCAGGGAAGATCTGGACTAGCCAAGCTCATCAAAAATTATAGATTCCCAGTGAAGGATGCCACAGGGACCAGAGTTCATAAATCGTCACAGAACAGTCTTGTCTTAGAGGAAGGCCTTCCTGGGAAGCTGAACTTTAATCAGAATCTTTCGCATTGAGGATGGCATCATAGTAAAAGGCCTCACACACATCAAATGGTAAGAGCAGCAGGCAGTCTGTCCCACAGAAGTTTTAAGTCTAGACTCTAATGGCTTTCTGTCCTCCAGATACTGCTTGGATGGGCATCATTGGTTCTCCTTTCTCTCTAAGACGCTTTTTACTGATGCATTTCTGACTAGTCATCCCTCTGCCCTCATTCTTAATGTAGCCTTCTTATTGCTGTTGTTGCCCACGCTGGCTGAACACCAAGTTCTGAAAACGACCTTAATCTCTCATGGTTTGACCTACTTGATGTGTACAGATTTTAGGAGATTCTTGTCCCTCAGCTTTCTGATTGGCCTGCCTATACTGTCAGGGCTGTCAGTGGGCTTGTTGGGGTCGCTGAACATGGGGGAGGAGTCCGAGTGTCCCAACTCTGCCCCTAAGTTTCCTGGTTGACTTAGCTACAGATCTGCTGTATGACTATATGACTTCTAGGCAGTCAGTGGTTCTGAAACTGACTGAATTTTTGCCTTGGGAACTAAGAAGTTCAGAATCAAATTCGTGGTTTCTTTTACCAACAGTGTGAGATCATGTGAGATCATGTGAGGTCATGCTAATCTGAGGATATCTGGCTTTTTGTTTTTGTTTTTTGTTCTTTTCCTTAAGTCTGTGCAACAACTGTTTTCTACCTTTGTATTTTTGTAAGCTGTCTCATTCTATTAAGATACTTCAGAGCTCAGAAACCTCAATGTGCTTGCTAATAATAAATTTCTACATATGAAGGAAGAAAGGCTGTAAATTTCTTGGAACACTCAAGAAAGGAAGTATAATTTTGTGCAGTTCTTTGAGCTCCTCAGATAGAAAGTGAGATTTTTATAGTCCTGTGTGAGTGGAATTGTCTTGTCTGCTAGATTTGGCTGGACTCTTGTATAAGTGTGTGGGAGACAGATGGTGGGGATGAAATGGGAGTAAGGAGGACCTCATGAGCACAGAGAGGACTTTGTGCACATCAAGAGGACTTCGTGCACATGGGGAGTGTCTCCTGGGTCCAGTGTACATTCTTCCTGCATATTCATAGATGTCTCCTGGCAAAGAGTGGAAGTGTGGGGAGGGGTGAAGGAGTTAGAACAGACTCAGCGAGTCTCTACTTGAATGTGAAATACTCCAGGGAGAGGCTTCACAGAAACCTCATTTCTAATCACTGGGAATGTGGGGCCTCCTTGCTTTGTGGGATGTATAGCCTAGCTGACCCTCTGCCTTGGATCATGGGGATCTTTAACCTAACCTTCCATTGAAAAGATGAAGAAAGTGAGGCTCATGGCATGACTTGTTCAAGATCACTGTTATTTAGTGGCCAAGCCAGGGTATAGTCCTGATGGCCAATCTCCCAGCACACTTCGTTTTCCTCAGTCCTAGACCTGGCACTTCTAGCTGTGTCCAGTTTATTCCCTGTTTACTCCTGCATTGTGAACATATCTCTGTCCTCCCCTCTCCTTACTACCAAATCCTCAAAGGAAAGATCTTGATGGCTATGAACTTTAGAGATAGTAAGATGTCTTCAAGAAATATTTTACAACTGATCAGCTTCATGTGTTTCAATCAGGGAATGAATTCATCTGCAAGTAAGAGAAAAACAAATAGAAGTGGCATAAATAATACATAGAGATCTATTTTTCTATCAAGCAATAAAAAATCCAGAGGTGGTCAGTCCATTTCTGGTACATCATCCATAAATGTGAATGGTGACTCTTAGTCCTCCTATGCTGCTCAGAAATACTGTGTGTGTGTGTGTGTGTGTGTGTGAAGAGAGAGAGAGAGAGAGAGAGAGAAAGAGAGAGAGAGAAACTCTTCTTGATCTCAAGATGGCTGCAGGATCACCAGCCATCACAATCTTGTTCTAATTAGAAAGCATGGAGAAGGGCAAGGGACACAAAAACATGTGCCATGCACACGGGGATTAAGGACCAACCCCCTCCAAATGACTATGTCATATAACCACTCTAGTTGTAAGGGAGGCTGGGGAATGTAGTTTTAACTGGGTGTTTTGCTACCCTGAATAAAATTGGGGTCACTTAAAAAGTAAGAGTGTAGAGTGGATATTGAGTAAAGAACATTCTCAGCCACTTTTGTAACCATAGGTAAATTAATTAACCCCTTTGAGTTTATGCATCTATAAAATGGAAATTATACAAGGTTAATTATGGAATGTACTTGGCAAAGTACTGGCACATAGTAAGCATGCAAGAATATAGATTATTCAGAATATAGAACAATATTGAAAAGATTGATAGGGTGTAAAAAATTCCCCACCATCTGGGGTAGGGACAAGAACTATTTTGGGCAGAAGGAAAAAGTTGTAAATTTTGGAGCAGATATTTGGCTTCCTTTTCCAGTTGGCATGTTGAATGATGAGCTTTCTGAGGTGTATGAAACCTTTTGTTCTCCAGGATACCTGTGTGATTTTTAGGGGACTTGAGAGAGTTAAGATGGGCAGCCTGCTTAGCCATCAGCCCTTCCCAGAAGTCTCTGGGTTCAGGGCTGGGCTAAGCGGCCCTCTGGGAAATTCTCTTGGCATGTCTGTTTCTTCCTGGTTACGAGCCATTGAGGACGAGGGCTGTGTCTTAGTCAGCTTTACCTTCCGAGGGCCCAGCACAGTATCAGGGGCATGGTAGGTAGGTAGTACATGTGTCCCTCATTGAGGGTAGCTGCTTTGGGTTGACTCCTTCTTCTTTGGCCAGACCGAAACATAACATCCCCATCCCAGGAGACCTTTCTGGAGAAAGTTCTCTGAAAAATGAGCTAGTCAATAAAGTTTCTTTATGCTTCACTCCCTCAAGGAATGCTCAGATCTCTGAATAGCTTTCAAGTAAAAATGATGGAACTTAGAAAGGTGGAAAGATGGGTGGTGCTTCTGATATTTTAGGGAACAGGGCTCTGCTCAGCATCCCCTCACATTGCTCCAGGGAGTAAGCATCATGCAGTGGGATTCACACCCAGAGCAAAGGTCCTTGAGTCCACTTTTGGTTCTGCCACTTGGTTGCTAGGCTGCTGGTGACGATCAAGCCAATTTCTCAGCCTCCAATTACTTATCTGTTGCGTGGGGAAAATAATACTCACCATTTCCCACTCCCTCTTGGGGTTGTGGTGAGCCCCGTTGAACAAATGGAAGCGAGGGGCTTTGCACTGAATGTGAGGGACTACCATGGGTGTGACTGACTCTCAAAAAACCAGCTCTGGCCCTTAATATGCAACTGACTGGGTGTGTTAACATGATGGGGCTGCCTTACAGAAGTGCCACAGACTGGGCGGCCTAGGCAACAGAAATGGACCGCCTCACAGTTCTGGAGACTAGGGGTCCGAGACCAAGGAGATGGCAGGGTGAGTTCCTTTTGAGGGCTATGAGGGGGCATTTGGTCCACACTTCTTGCCTAGATTCTGCTAGTTTACTAGTAACTTGCAGTATTCCTTGGCTTGTAAAAGTACTGCCCTGACCTCTTCCTTCATCTTCACATGGTGTTCTCCCTGGGTGCATGTCTGTTTCTGTGTCTGAATTTCCCCTTTCTATGAGGATAGTGGTCATGTTGGATTACAGCCCACTCTAATGGCCTCATTTTGACTTCACTGTCTCCATAAAGACCCTATGTCTAAGTTAAGGTCACATTTTGAGGTTTTGGGGTTTAGGACTTCAACATGTGAATTTGCAGGGACACACAATTTAACCTGTAATGCTGGGGGATAGTAAAAGTTCTATAAGTGAGTTAGTAGATTACCTTTGGTATGAAGAGCTTTACCTCCATTTACTTCTGACGAACTTTGTGGCTACAGTCTCATTTTCTAATTCTGGTTTCAGCACTTTGTAATTCTGTGATCTGTTTGAATTTTCTGAGTGTCAGTTTTCTCATGAGTGAAATGGGAATATTAGAGGCTTTCTCATAAGGTTGTTGAGAGTATTAAATGAGATGGCGTATGTTAAGTGCCTTAAATAGGTCTCGGCACACTGTGAGTGCCTCAGTGAAGGGCTATTCCCCTTCTCCATAGAAATGTTAGATAAAGTCAGGAGACCAGGAAGAGGTGATGGTGAGGATGGTGGGCACCAGGCTTCACAAAACTGTTATGTCAATTTGTCTGGCTCAGTCATTTTCCAGAATAGCATTTTGCGTTTGACAGTTTGGAAATGGAAAGCAAGCAGTCAGAAAGCTTTTTGAATTGACAGGAGACAAGCTAGCTGATCATCCATCATCTTAAATTGCCTCCTCTTGATCATACTCTGCTATTTTTTTCTGATGATTTCACCAATAATGACTCCTACTAACTTTCTATGTGCCTTTGTAAACAAGAGATGATGAATAAGTAAAAATACCCTCCAGACCCTATTTGTGACCTTGAAAACTATGTGAGTTCTGATGTATTATTCTAAGATTGCACTTTTGCAAAGCACGTTCAAAACATTAAAAAGTGAAGTTTAGGTGGGTCACTCCTGGTGCAGTGAGGTAGAAGGGGAATTTTAAATCATATGATTCAATCTCCTCATCTTTCAGATGAGGAAACTGAGGAACAGAGAAGCAGGGGGACTTTCCTGAAGTTACCCAACAAGCCAGAATGTGGACTAGAACCTGGGCATTCCACCTCCCGGTCTTCACTACTCTGTTACTTTATGTTCCAGTCTAAGCAGTGTTTCAGGCAAGTCACTTCTGCTTCCTGGGGTTTGGTCTTCAGAGGGAAGAGGAACTGGACCAGCCGTCTTCTCGGGCCTTTTTTCACAGAGCCACACTCAGACCACTCCCATGTGTCCGTCTGGCTCCTCAGAGCAGCAGATCCTCCCTCCGCTCCCTCTCACACCATCGAGACCTACACTAATCCAGCTTATGGTAGGCAAACTGGGACTAAGCAGTGACTTTTAACTCCATGCAGATATCAGTGACCCTAGGCAGGGTATTCACTGTGATGACTAACAACACACAAAGTTTAGAGGAGAAAAATGTTAATGAGACTTACTATTGTGTAGTGGAAAGTGTACTCTTTAGACTGTGGCCAACTGGAATCCCGCTCTATCTTAGTAGCTGAGCACCCTGGTCAAGTTAAGCCACTTCACTTAGTCTCAGTTGCTTCATTAATAGTAATAATAAAAATACCTAGGTTGGAAGGTGGTTACATGGAAAATATTCATTATAGTGTTAATAGTAGCAGCATATTAGCAAAAACATTATAAATGAAAACATTGGACTGGATGGGTGATTTTTAATCTGTTTAGATCTGCTGGAAGTGACCTCCCTTCCCAGATACACATACACATACAAATGTGCAAACAGTTTGAGGGGTCATAACATTCTTGAGACCCAGACGTGGGACTTAGGTGGGGGTCCATGGATTCCTAATTAAGGACCCCCAGAGAATATCTCTATCAGGTTCCTCCCTGCTTTATTATTGATTCAGTAAACTCACCTAAGCTTGTGTGACAACTCGAGAAGCACACTCTAGATGTTTCATAAACCAACTGAATCATAATGCAAGAAAAAGACCCTTTGTCAGGGGCCTGAAATAGAGTAAGACTAGGAACTTTGAAGGGAGAAAGGAAAAGTCTCAAATTCTACATTAACTCAGAATCCAGTTAGCAGTTATCCCAAAATTAAGAAATAAAGTGTTCATTATGATTCTACAAAATGAGGAAGTGCCAACCGTGAAATGCTAGCAGCTTTTAGTGTCTGAGACCCAGAGAGGGAGGAGTGACTCTTGGCCTTCTGGCTAGGTGGACCATGACCACAAGGATTCCATTTGCGAGGGGATAGGGCTGCCAGGAGTCTCTGGAACCCCTTTGCAAATAAGATGCTGGGTTCTATTATTCCCCAAGGCATTCTTTGTGGAGTTAGGGAGAGTGTGGTGGTCTGGCTGGCTCGTTTGTTTGTTTTCAAGGGCCTTTAGCAAACTCTGCTCTGAAGCTTCACAGCTCCAGTCGGACGGAGTGAGGACGATGCTCTTGGACACTCCTCACTCATTCCCCAGATGTTTACCGAGACTTTCTACACTTAGCACGTTGTGGTAAGCTGTGCTATGAGGGATGCAAAAGCGAACGATTCTTTACGTTTATTTTTAATGTGGACTGATTTTACTAGTTTATACCCTTTCTGGGGTGCTCTTTCTGGTTAGACTTTTATTCCAGTTATTTTATTTGCAACTTCCAGAAAGATGGTAAGGGTTGTCCGACAAGAATTTTTGTTCTTATTTTACAGAAGAGCCTGAGGCAAGAGAGCCTGTAGCTGGCTCTGGATTATGGTGGGAGGAAAGCGTATGTTCCTAAATTTTAATTCAGCCACTTTCAATTGTACAGGATTGCCCTCTGCTTGCTTGATTTAAAATGAGAGAGACTTTATATACATACCGACTGTAACACAAGTCAATAAAAGGAAACTGTGGGGTCAGAGATAAAGAGGATTTGTTTCAACTGGCCACGGTGAGGGAGCAGGGGAGTCTCAAGGGGGTTGTTGATTTTTTCTTCTTGCTATTGCCCACAGAGACTGGGAAAAAGAGGACTGAAGAATCTCTTTCCTTCTTCCAATCTCAAGGAGATTTGTAGTTGATCCATATCTGTACAGCACCTACTTGGCTAGTTTGCTGCTAAAGTACTTTATTCATCCCTGGAACAAACATTGACTGCTCACCCCTCTCAGCCACCACTCTCATGATGGAGTAGGAAGCTTTACATTGACAGTAATAATTCCAACACACGCACACATACACATATGCATGCACACACACGCTTATACTTTCCCTTCCTGCTGAGCCAAAATTTTCTGTTTGGATACCCATCACTGAGTCTGTATTAATTTCCTGAGGCTGCCATATCAAAGCATCATAAACTTATTTTCTCACAGTTCTGGAAGCCCAAAGTCTGAAATCAAGGTATTGCAAGGGTTGGTTCCTACCAGAGGCCCTGAGGAAGAGTCTATTTCTTGCATCTCTTCTAGATTCCGGTAGTTGCTGGCAAGCATTGATGGTCCATGGTTTGTAGCTGCATCACTCTGGTTTCTGTATCCATCTTCACATTGCCTTCTCCTCTGTGTCTGTGTGTCCCAAATCTTTCTCTCCTTTCTCTTATAAGGACACCAACCGTTTGCTTTATGGTTCACTCTGAATCCAGGATGATCTCATCCTGAGATCCTTAACTCAGTTTTATCTACAAAGACCCTATTTCCAAATAAAGTCACGTTCACAAGTATAGTGGTTATGACTCACACATATGTTTTTGGGTGATGTTACTCAACCCATTTCAGTGCCCAAATGGGACTTGGCTTCTAATCTTTGCTTTGAGAAGATGTATGCTTTCCAGTGGACATACACATTTCACTTGTAGCAGTGACACATGTTTCAAAGAGGGTGACATTCCATACAAATGAAGAAAAAAGTATAAAAGTTGAATAAACAAGGAAGATGGATGAGAAATACACCATAAGTGCTACACGTGCAGCAATAATTGAAAAGAATTTCCTGTGGATTCATTCCTCAGGCATAAAGCGCTCTGAACCCCTAGAAGAGTGATGTGATTACAAGTGTCTGGATATTGCCTGTTATGCAAAGACTCGGGATTACTCTCATACCAAGTGCCTGGGCTCATTTTACTCGAGAAGTCTTAGATAAAATACTTTTTTGTTATACTGTGCAAATCAATGGGTATTTCAGACAGTGCGTTCCCTAAAGCCTCGATTTTGCAAACAGAACAGGGGCACTTGAATTATACTGGGTGATAGAGATCCTACATAAGTGGGTTGTGTATGAAGGGGAAGCCAGGTGACTAGAACATGAGCTTGTTTGGGGATCGTGAAAGAGCAGAGATTCAGACAATCCAAGGTTGATTGGGAGCATGTTGATGTACAGTTGCTATAGACGTTCTCCCTGACTCAGAATATAAAAGGAAAATTTAAGCCCAGTTAAACTGTCTTCGGTGTTCCCATTATATTTAGGTTTATGGATCATTATTTATTTCTTGCTCAGAATGAAATAGGAAATGAATCCCAACAATAATCTATATTGGGATTATGGTTTCAATGCTTTTAAAGGATAAAAATGATGCAGACACTTTCTGGTTAAATACCAATTACTTATAATAAATCAAAACTGTGCTCTTCTTTTTGAATCTGTCCAGGAAGACAGATTTATTAAATAAGTTAGCCTCTCAGTTTTTAACTTAAAATCACCTCTTAAATCAGGAAGTACACATGGCAAGCAAGCCCAATGCTTTCTGAAGGTTGTTTTTTGTTTTGTTTTGCAAACTACTTTTGGAAAACAGTTTATTTCCTTCACCTGAGGACAATAGGTTAAAAAGTAGGTAGCAGCCATGACACTTCACCAAACATCTTCTGTTCTTTCTTTACAGGATGTTGAAGGTGCCTAATAGAGTCTGACATGTTTTCACTACCTATGAAATATCAAAATGGCAAATCCTAATGTTTGCTTTATCCAAGGACACTTTTATACCTTATGCTTTGCCTTGTCAGTTTGAATTGATATCAAGCTGGGACAGGTCATGACTGTTCCCCGCCTCTGACTCCCTATCATAGTTCAAAATGCTCAGATCAGCTCGTTAAATGTGTGGTGCAATGTGTGAGGCCATGTGGTGTGATGGAGAGTACACTGAGCCACAGTCGAAAACCTGGGTTCTAGTCCTAACTTTACCATTACCAGCTATATAAGGGTTGGCAAATCAATAGAACTCAATAGATATTTATTGAGCACTACTCTGTGCCAAACCTTATGCAACAGGACAGCAGAGAAAGAACACAGACGTGGTGCCCACAGAACATCCCTCTGACATCGAGGCACATGCATAAATAACTCCAGTATGAGGTACATAGAGTCTTGAGCTGAAAGACAGAACTAAATCAAAAGCTGTAACAAGCAGAGAAAGGAGTGATGGCTTAAGTTTGGCGTGTGGATCAAGGAAGGTTTAATGGAGGTTGATCCATGAGCTAGGACTTAAATGTAGTATAGGATTTGGGCACGATGGGTGGGGAAGGAGGTACAGGCAGAGTGAACTGTGGAATCAAGTCCATGGAGGTGTTAAAGCACATGGCTCTGTGGAGCCTGATGAAGGGTCTTAACCTGGCACCTGCAAGGGTGTAGGTGGTGGTGCAGTGGGTAGAGAAAGCTGAAGCTAGGAAAGTATTGAGCTCAGTACAAAGAAGAGTTTGAAAAGCTAAGGTCTCTGTTGAAGTTGATCTAGATTAAGAAAAAAAAAAGGAGGAGGAGGTGGGGGGAGCAAGGAGAAGGAGAAAGTAAGAAGGGAAGAAAGGGAGGAAAAAGAGCTACTTTGGGGCATGCATATGCCTCTGTTCAACACCTCTGCACAGTCAACAAAGAAAGGGGAAAACGCCCTTTGAGCGGACCACAACCTGTAACAAAATCTATGTAATATAAAAACCTGGTGGGTCATAGAGACCTGGAATTTCTTCCCAAGTTGCTTTGACAGGCTTCATGAGAGGAAACAAAATACACTGCCTTGTGTGAATATCCATCCAAAGCCTGCGTAGACTTGTGCCTCTACTATGGCAAATGAGAAAGCATAAAAATGGTGTTAATAATACTGATTTGAGATTTGGTAGTTTACAACACTTAGAAATCCATCACTTAGTAAAGTAGGTATTGAGATGATCCCATTTTATAACTAACTAAGGAGATGAAAGTGTCTCCTTTTGAGAAAGGTGGTTGAGAGGGTGGTTGTGCCAAAAGCTACCAATTTTTGACTATGACAGTACTTCAAAATTGGGGCAATGTTTGTTACCTTAAAATTCTTTAACTCAATTCTTGATCAGAATATTAATCTGAGTTTTATGGTCTGCACTGTAAAGTTTCCTTGAGGGAGTCACTTTCTTTCTCTTGGCTCGTGATACTTACTTTAAAACAAAGGAGATGAACCAGATTTTTCAGTATTCTCTTTCTTTTCTTCATATTGATTTAAGTATATGCCAGCATCAAGTCAAATCATCATCTGGATTTTTATCCACATGTTATTAGATATTCAAATAGAGTGAGTTTTCCTTTGTTTAAATATAGAATTAATGAAGGCACAGAGTTTTAAAATATTCAAACAGTGCAGAAGAACAAAAATGAAACATAAAATCATCCTCCACTTTATTATCAACCCCTTTCCCCAGAGACAGCCACTGTCAATATTCCCTTTCTTTAGTTTTGTTGGTAATTATTGTTATAACTTTACAAAACACACCTAGATTCCTACTTTTTGATATATTAACTGTAGACAGAGCTATTATATCCTGGATGTGAGGTCTAAGGGTCTACTCACTGACATTACCATCTGTTTTTTTCTTCTCCTTCCGCTTCCTAATTTTTGTTAGCCTAAGTATTATTTTTGGATATTCTATCAATTGTATTCATGAATTTAAGTAATACAACTAATTTCTATACCACAATTTAGACAGCTATAATTCCACTATAAAGAAAATGACAATGACATATCCATCCATCTCCAAATTTTTCTTTCCTCTGTAATTATTTTTATATTATCAAAATTTATTCTATCTACAGTCTCTTCTGTAATTGTAAATACATCTTCTGTGATTATATAATAGATGAATTATTTAAAAAAAGAAAATGAATGACCAGAATTCTAATAGTATGGTTACGTAAATATTCAATATAGAACCAGGAAGAATGTTTTATGTCATATAGAAGGAATTAGTCTATATATTTTATGCCATTAACGTATTTAAGGTTAAAGGAGAATCTTCCAAATGTCCTACCTAATGGATCCTCTCTTACTTAATTTCTAGTCTCCCTTACTTCTCAGTCATTCTCTGCCATCACAGATTCTTGGGTCCCATTGTATCCTGTTTATTAAATTGCTGTTCTATTTTGATGGAGAACTACATCTCAAGAGGTATTTTTCAATCAAAGTATAAGGGCAGTGAACTTCTTGAGTTTTTGCACAACCAAAAGTGTCTTATGTGTCTTTGCTTTTAGATTTGATTGATGGTTTGACTGGCTATAGAGTTCCGTGTTGAAATTCTCTCCCTTTTGAAATTTGAAGAGTTTTCATTTCTCCTAACATCTAAGAGGTGCTGATAGGAAGTCTGATATTACTTGAAGTCTTATTTCTTTGTAAGTGAACCCCTCCCCATCCTCCTGACATCCAGATTTTCCCTTTGTTACTGGAATTACCAGCTGCCACCACGATGTCCTTTCCATGGTGATGTCATTTCCCACTAGTTCCTCTTGGCATTCAGCACCTCTGAGGGAGTCAAGTTGACGACAGCGAGAAGCAATATGGTGTGCTGGATTGAACAAAGGATCTGGAGTCAGATGATCTGATTTCAAATTCTAAATTTTGCCACTCTTTCTATCTTTAACTGTCTGTGAAACCTTGCAAAATACTGTATCTTCACTTAGGCTCATTTTTTTTTTTTCCCTACCAAAACACAATGATAAGAGTCTGAGTCCTGTTCTTTCCTGCCATGTCCTATTATTCTGCAAGATTATTGTCATTGTGAACTACTGGGAGTAAAATTGTTTTGCAAACTGTAGAGCTGTGTATTAGGGTCGATATTATTGCAATGGAAATGAACAGGATGAAAAGAGTTTGGTGTTAGAGAAATGCTGTTGTTTTTTTCCCTTTATCACATGTCACTTTGCCTGGATGCATGGATATTACTGGGGGGTCATTACTCAGGTAAACCTGCAAGACCAGCACTCTACTTAGGAGACTTGGCCTGCCATCTACCAGGCAGTTGCGTAGGGCATTACTCTTTCTCAGCAACTCTTAAGGAAGGCATTGGATATGCTCAGGGGGCCTGAGTGATAAATGACCTGTCCATTTATCCTTCTTAGAATAACTCCTCATTGTCTGGAAAGTAGAAATGACACACATACTGACATACTTTGTGGCTCCAAAGTTCTTTTTACTAATAAATAGTGTAAGAGGAAATGATTTAAATTACTATTTGGGACATTGGCTTGAATACTTCCAGGAACTCTATTCTTTTTACCCAACACATTTTTAGAGTTAAAGTAAAATTTGGTTTTCTGAAGTATATTTCCAGGAAGTATCAAGCAATGATGTAATCTGGAAGGGGAAAGAGTAATTTAGAATCAGAAAATATCAGATTTAAAAAGAATCTTCCCGTAATAAGTAGCATCCTCATTTACAAATAAGGAAACTGACATCCTGGCCAAGGCAGAGACTTGCTCAAGGTCACATGAACTGGGTGGAAATAGATTCCAGGACTCCTAACTCCATTTCACAGTTATTTTACTCAAAGAGCTCTCTTAACAGTCTTTAACTTTCTACCAGGGTGCTTTGAAATGGCAGAGAACTTGGTAACATATATAATCTTGAGGCTGTATTTAGCGCAGGCCAGTAGATGGCAGTACCTCTGAGATCGTCCTGCTACAGACGAGGGAGTGTGTTAAAAGCTTTGGTCCAGGAAGCTCTTAACTGTAGTCATGGGCAGTAGAATTTTGACTCCACCTCAAAGATATGAGGAACTGAAGTTCAGAGAGGTAAACAAGTTTACACAACTCATAACATTTGCTTTTGATAAAGCACAGAGACTGAACTCAAATCTAATTTTAGTCACAGGACTAGTTCTCAAAGTAGAGTTGAAAAGAGAATCTAAGAACCCTAGTTTCCTCAATACTCCAGACAGTTTCAGGTTTCTCAACACACGTTGTGATAAACAAAGACCCAGGCACCACTTTTAAAATAGTCAGTTCTTGGCACAATTCAAAGGAGTTTTAATAGGCTCAAATTCACTGGATTGTGGATTTCAGATTTTTTGTTGTTATTGTTCTGGCATCTGGATCCCTTTCATATGGCCTTTTTGGAATACTCACAGAGCTCAGGAGATTTTAAAAACTTTGAGAAAGAGATGAATTGCCTTTGTGAGCACACCCCTGCAACTGTGCCTTCAGCGCTGGGTACCACCCATGATGAGGTACCACTCATGGTAACAGAGAAGAGTGCCCAGGATGGAGACAGGGCTGAGTTTAAGACATGGGGCTAACTCTGGAAGGAAAAGAGCATGTTCAGCTCAGGACCTTAGCTGAGAAAAAACTCATGCGGGAACTTGATAGGTGTGTTCCAATTCCTGAAGGACCATGATGTGGAGATTAAATTTGTTTTGTATTAACGTGCCCACAAAGTGCTGCTCCACTGCATGTGAAAATGATACGAAGCCATATTTTTGGTGTACAATCCAAATAATTTACTAAGAGCTGAGCTTTCTGAAGATTTCATGGGCCTCCTTTGGATATAAAGTGGGCTCTGTTTCGGAAGGCAGTGTGATCCCTCCTCACAGGCAGCTATGGAAAAGTTCTGAGGGGTGTTGGACTGGAGCCATCAGAAACTCCAATCCAGCACGGTTGCAATATTCCTTGGTTTAAGTCTTGTAAAGCTCTGCAGCTCAGTATCACACATAATCATGCCACGTCTTTCTGGCCTGCAGAGTTTCTGCTGAAAAATCAGCTGATAGCGTTATGGGAGTTCCATTGCAGGTTATTTGTTGCTTTTCTCTTGCTGCTCTTAGCAGTCTCTCTTTATCTTTAATTTTTATCATTTTAATTACCATGTGTCTTGTGGTCCTCTTTGGGTTCATCTTGTATGGGACTCTGCACTTTCTGGACTTGGGTGACTGATTAGGGAAGTTTTTAGCTATTATGTTTTCAAAAATATTCTTGGCCCCTTCCTCTCTCTCTTCTCCTTCTGGGATCCCAATAACGTGATATTAGTGTACTTGATGTTGTCCTAGAGGTCTCTTAAACTGTCCTCTTTTCTTTTCATTCTTTTTTTCTGTTCAGTGATAGTGATTTCCACTCCTCTGTCTTCCACTCACAGATTCATTTCTCTGTATCATTTAGTCTATGGGTCCAGGGATCCCAAAGCTTTCAGATCGCTGGTTGGGAGGGGCACCGATTCTTGACACAGTTTTGGTATGGCGTCTGGGGTGTCTCGAAGCTTGTGTTGGTCTGCTAATGGGACGGGCAGGGGCCCAGCTGGTCCCAGGGTAGGGTCTGTCTCGCTGTAAGCAGGCTGGGTCCACAGGCTGTGGGATCGTGGTTTTCTAACGTCTGGGGTCTGCCCACCATGGGCGAGCCTGGTCTAGGCTTGTGCAGACTTCCTGGAGGGCAGGGTCTATGCTTGCCCACTTTGGGCGGAGCTGGGTCTTGGCCCTCCGCTGAGCAAGGCCGTGTCTAGGGCTGTGTCTAGGGATGTGGCTATGGTCTCAGAAAGCTTGCCTGCTGATGCGCGGGGCTGCGCTGCGCAGTGTGTGGCTTGGCCTGAGGCGGCCCAGCGCTGGCGGCTGCAGGCTGGTGGGCGGGGCCAGGTCTTGGCGCCAACAGCCGGAGGGAGGAGCCCACACAATGGCGCCCGCCTGCCCGCGCCCGCTTCACGTGTGGAAGGAGCTCCCACATATGGCGTGGGAGCTAACAAGCTAGACGGAGGATTTCGCCCTGGTGCCCGCCTGCCCCAGTGTCCACCTGTTAGAAGGAGCTCCGGAGGAAGACCGTGGCCAATGCCTACGTCCGCAGAGCGAGCTGCAGCTGCCCTCGCCGCCTCCCCGGGAGAGTGTCCGAGACCCGCAGGTAGGCCTGGCCCGGGCTCCGAGCGAGTGACTGCTTTTGCCCCGTCCCGGCGCGCGGGAGGTTTTGTGTGCGCCCTTTCAGAGTGAAGTCTCCACTTCCCCTCATCCTGAGACTCCCGAAGCCCGGCTGGCCTTCCACGCCATATTATCTGGGAGCATGTCTTCCCCGTGCCGGTACCGGACCCCCGGGCTGAGGGGCCTGACGTGGGGCTCAGAAGTCTCACTCCTGTGGGGCAACCTCTGCCGTATAAGTATTCTCTGGTTGTGGGTCGCCCACAGGGGGTTCAAGGCTTGATTATATCACAAGTCTGCTCCTACTTGTCTCGTGGGTTTTTTTTTTAACATTTTTTTATTGAGTTATAGTCATTTTACAGTGTTGTGTCAAATTCCAGTGCAGAGCACAATTTTTCAGTTATACATGAACATACATATATTCATTGTCACATTTTTTTTTCTCTGTGACCTACTGCAAGATATTGTATATATTTCCCTGTGCTATACGGTAGAATCTTGTTTATCTATTGTGCATATGCCTATCAGTCTCTACAAATTTTGAACTCCCAGTCTCTCTCTTCCCACCCTCCTCCCCCTTGGCAACCACAAGTGTGATTTATTCTTTATATCTTTGGTTGTAGATATTTTCTGGTAGGTTCCAGTCTGTTTCATGGAGGGTGGTTCTGCAGACGGTTGTGGTTTTGGTGTGCTCGCGAGAGGAGGTGAGCTCAGGTCTCCCCATTGTCTTGGCAGAACTCACACACTATCATAACTACACACACACACACGCGCGCGTGCACACATGCGTATGCTTTTTTCATCTTCCCAATACGAACAATAATTTAAATTTATTGAGCACTTACTGTGTGCTGATCTATTTGTTCAGCTCTTCATACATCCTATTCATTTCATCTTCCTCAGTGTCCTGTTGGAAAGGTACTATTACTGTGTATTTCATAGATAATATATGACTATTATAGGTGAAATAACATGCTCATTGTGCCATAGTTAGTTAATGAGGGAGCCAGGATTTCAGTCCAGGTGTGCATGACGCAGATCCTAAACACTCTGCTATTCTGCCTCTTCATGAAGATGAATACTTTTCGAAGAGCCAGAAATAACCTGGTTCGCACCCTAAATTACTCAGTAAGAGTTGGAGGGGTGCTGAAGATACATGAAGCTAATATTATGATTTCTCTGTCACGGATAACTGACAGCTGTGCTCTGTTTTGCCCAAGGAAGTAAAATTCTCTGATTAACGAGAGAGGAGCAGAGATTCACAGCTCTACAGGAGAAAAGCTTCCCAGCGTCAGTGGTTCTCTGTCAGTTTTAGATGGAGAAGCTCCTTGATGTCAATCCAGTTTGTGGTGGTGTCCTTGACGTTCCTGCACAGGCGTGGAGGTTGAGGGGAGGGAGTGGGCAAAAGAGGGCAAAGTCAGCTTTCTCTGGAAAGAACTTGTTTGACTTGAGCCTTTGGAAGTTTAAATAATTAAAAGTGTATGTACAAGCGCATGGGGATATTTGTTCATGCGGAAGACTTTCTGGCCATGACTTCTGAGCATCAGAGCTGCTTCAGCATCTCCTGGAGGAGGACCCAGATGGCCACACTTCAAATCTAATTAGACTTTAAAAGATGGAACCAGAAAACAGAGACGCTCTCCTGCAACTCCTCCAGACAATAAGAGAAACAATACATAGCAGGAAGGCCTCAGTGAGCCTGGCAGTGATGTTTCCTCCTTCAGGCAGAATTAACATCATTCCTATGGCCAAGGACCTATTTTTCTTTTTCAGAGACCATCAAGGGGTAAGCTTTGCTCACCCTCAATTTTAGCTCAGAACACCACCCCAAAGATCCCTCAGGATGTTCTTGGAGATTTGTTTCTCCAGAATAGCAAAGCTCAAGGCACGGAATCATTGATTAATCCATTCTGCTCAGTGTTGTATCAGAAAAGGAAATAATACTCGACCTAACAGCCAGCCATCATTACCCCACCTCCTTCTAGAAAATAAGGTGTTTGGATCCAGCAAGGTGAAGTAACTAGCTCAAGAGAAATGATGGAGGAACCAAGCTAGAAGCTAGACTTCCTGGTTGCCAGGACAGCATCATTTTGAGAGAACAGCCAAGGGAAGAAGGCTTGTGCATTGACTGGAGGGTAAGAGAGGAACCCACGAGGGCAACAACACATACAATTTTTCTCCTTTATAACTTAACTGTGAGCTTACCCTGATCACAGAAATTGCCATCTCTATGGAAGAACTTTCTATACACTTTTTTTTTTTTTTTGCTGGAAGTAGGAGTCCCTTTCTTGTCTTTGGAATATGGCCAGTTGGAAAGTATTTGTTCTTACCTGCTTGAACTCTTCACCTTCTTGTTCTCAACATGTCTCCTCATGCTTTGCAGTCCTTGCTTCTTTTCTAAACTCCTAGATTTGGTGTAAAAGCATTTGCTTTAAGTTTTCCAAGAGCCAAGCAGAAGAATCTTAATAGGACAAACCTGCTCTTGTGACATTTTCAATTTATCTGAAATTTAGATAATATTGCTTAGTTGGCTAATTGCAGTAATAGGTAGACTGTAATATGCATAATGGCTCAAATGCAATAGAAAAATTGTTTCTTATTCAAGATACAGTACCAGGAGGTAAAAACTTTAGCAGATGGCTTCTTCTGTGTGGTCACTCTTAGATTCAAGCTGGTGGAAGACCTGTCATCTTTAACGCAGGGCTCCCACGGCTGTCCTGAGCATCAACTCTGTTCCTGTCGGATGTGGAAAAGAGCATGGAGGAGAACTGCATGGAAAGGTTCTATGGGCCAGCCATGGAACAGGCACACATCATCTGCCTTAATATCTCTCTTAATAACTCATCAAAATGGCACACTAAACTGCAGGCTTAAGTTGGGGTAGATAACGGGATTGGGAAATACAGTTCCTGGTTCGGCTGTCAAATTCCGGTGTTAATCCTATGATAAGGAAGGGGATGGTTCATGGATTTGAGTGTACAGCCAGCCATCTTGGCCAAATGGATGTTTTGTCAGTGTCTTTGGACATGAGTCAAAGTAAAATCAAGTGTTTTTAACTGACATGTGACTTTACTTAAACAAGATTTCCTTGAATAATCCTAATTCATTCTGTTCTTATAAGCAAAAAGTTACCATTCTGCACTTCAGTCAACTTTTATTTAGCCTCTTTCTCTAGAATAATTATATCAGTTTTACTTACTACCCACTTTATGTGTTAAGCATTATACCAGATGTTGGGAATATATTAATAAACAAGACAGACAAATTTCCTGCTTGCATGAAACTAAGATTCTAATGGAGAACAGGTGAGGAATAGATAAATAGATTAAAAATGTATTAAATAATGACAAGTACTAAAAGTAAGGTAAAACAGAGTGGTGAGAGAAATAATGGCTGGCCCTATTTAGACAGGGGGGTTAAGCAGGTCCTCTTTGAGAAGGTGGCATTTAAACTGAAACCAAAATGACAAGAAGCCAGCCATTTTGAGATCTTAGGTAAGAACTTTTCAGGCTCTGGGAATGGCCAGTGCAAAGGCCCTGAGGTGGTAGTGTGCATGACTCTGAGACAGAGATGAGGCAATTATGGATGACAAGTCTCATAGGAGCTGAAGTCAGAATTGTTGGCATGAAACCAGTTCAGATAGCATCTTGGAGACTGTGCTGAGGTTTACTTTTACTCCAAGTGCAACAGGAAGCAATTGGAGGGTTTGAAGCAGAAGAGTGACTCTTGCTTTCTTTCTTTCTTTTTGTTTTTTTTAAGGTACACTTTGGCTGTTATGACCAGAATGGATTGAAGCCTGGCAGGAGAGACAAAGGTGGCACTAAGGAGGTCTTTGTCATGGTCCAAGTTAGGATGATAGTAAGCCTGGAATATGGAGGAAGTAGCAGAGATGAAGGAAGGCTGAAACTGGTGAGTGTTTTGAAAGTTCTGTGGCATAGACTTGCTGAAGGATTTGTTCTGGAGGGAATGAGAAGGTGAATTCCAACTGCCTCTTACATTTGATACATTCAGTTACTGTCACTCTCTTACTCAATCCTAGATAAGTCTCAGATGAGAGCTTCTTAGGATCTAGGCAGGGGGTCAGGAGAACTGGTTCCTATTTTCTTATTTGCTATTTTATTTGCCTGGACAAACTTCCTGCTCTTTAATTTTTGTAAGAAAATGAAAATAGCTTCCACCTTTTACCTAAGAAAACTGGTGAAGGGTGGTAAATGTGAAAAATATTTCTTGTGATGAAATTCTAGTAAGAGTACAAGATGCTCTTCTGGTTGAGCAGTATGTCTTGAGCATTTGCATTTAATCAGACTGTATTTCTTTGCCCTTTTGTAACAATGATGACTAACTGGTTCCCATGTAAGTGAGTTATATTTTAGACAAAGGAAGAAAAATAAAATAATTCTTGGCTTGGGGCACTTAATATCATTTAATTGAGTCATAGCTGCATAGACTACAACTGAATGAGAGTGTTTTACATCAAAAGGATGTTTCCTTCCCTTTGCTTTCATGTACCTTTTTACCAAAGCATGAGAGTGCTCGCCGAAAATTTAAACAAAGATGTGCAGACAAATACGATGGAGACTGTTAAATGTTTTAAAATATCCAGTTCAACCCAAATAAGGCAAAAAAAGAAAAGGCCAAAAACATGTGACAAATGAAAAGCAAACGATTAAAGCACACTGCTCACACCTCACCAATAAAGACACACAGACAGCAAACAGGCACATGGAAAGACATGCCACATCCCGTGTGATTAAGAAAATGCAAATCATTTTGTTAAGAAAGTGTCTTCTGTTACCTTCTGATTTAACTCATGCTGCAGACAAGAAGCTCAAAAATGCCTGTGAGGATATCAGCTGTCGTTTTCTACAAGTAAGCAGATGTTTCTAGGCCCCTGAGATCATGAAATTAAAGTTTCAGGTATACTAGAAAGCAAAGTAGAATTACAGTTCACTCTTTTGCATGTAAGAGTTTTGAGTCTACAGAATCATTTACTCAAGATTGCAGACAAACTTTAGTGATTTTGTGCAAACTCTTTATTAAATAATTCAGAGTTGTAACTTTATTCTTAGAAAGTAACTTCTTCCTTTTGAGAGGGAAAAAACCCATAGAAAACGAAAGTTCTGTTTGTAGTTGAAAAACCTTATCATCTATGGTCTCCATTCCCAAATTTATATATGATTGATCATTCAATAGTGGTGCTCTCACACTTTTCGTTAAGGCTACTCTGAATTTTGCCACCTTGTGAATCTTGAACATATACTTCTGAAGCTGGTATTTAAGACCTATGTCTCTGATAATGACCATTCAGTATTAGAGCAAGATGCATGGCTGATTATACCATTGAGAGTGAAAATTCTTTTGATTATTTGTTTGTTAAAAGAAGATAATTTCTAAGTCTTTTTGGTGTCATAACTGTTTCTATAAATGAAGAAAATCTATAGTACAACCACTATTTGTAATTATTTCTCCACATCTGAAATTCCTTCTTCTATACCTCTAATGATTTAAAATAACCATTACAGTCTATAGCAGATAATTCTGTTATCTCAAATTCTTAGGAGACTTTAATCTGCTGTTTCTTATGTATTCTCTCTCTCCCTCTGTCTCAGTGATTAATTTTCTGTTTTTGTAACTTTAGGTTTTAAGATCAATGTCTGCAGGGCTTTATCTGTAGAAATATTGTGAACCCTAGATTAGGGTTTACATTTTCTCTATGAGGTGTCACTAACCCTGCACAACTTCTGTTTTTAAATAAACTTTGAAGTTTAGAATAGTTTCGAGTTACAGAAAAGTAGTTATCGTAGGACAGATTCTCATATACCCTGTATCCAGTTTCTCCTATTATTAACATCTTCTACTAGGATGATGCATTTGTTATAACTAATGAACCAGTATTATTACATTATTAGTAACTAAAGTCTGTACTTGATTCAAATTTTCTTAGTTTTTTACCTACTGTTCCCCTTTCTGTCCCAGGATCCTGTGCAGAATACCATGTTATATTTCTTTATTATCTCTCCTTGGTCTTCTCTAGACTGTGACAGTTTCATAGACTTTCCTTATTTTTGATGACTTTGACCCCGTGCCTCCCATGCACATAAAAACTGTCCTTAAAATATGTGTGTGTGTGTGTGTATTCCAAATTTCAAGGAGAAACTGGCAAAACCACAGTTATGGTGGGAGATTTTAACATTCCTCCCTCCAATTGATAGACTAAGTAGGCAGAAATTTATTAAGGATATAGAACATTTGAATAACATGATTATCAACCTTGATCTAAAGCAGATATGTAGATAGAGCCCTGCATCTCCAAATTAGAGAAAATCCACTTTTTCAAGCGCACATTAAATATTTATGAAGGTTGACCACATGCTCCTCCACAAACATAAAAATCAGTTTTCAGTGGATATAAAAATCAGACCACAGTGCATATGCCTGGTTATTTTCCAAAGATAATTAAGAAGTCACATGTATTTAAATTTAAAAAAAACACATAAATAATTCATGGATCAGATAAAACCCTAAAATAGACAATTAAACACCAAATTAGTAACACTAAAAACACTAAATTAGAAAATATTTAGAATTGACTGAATAAAATGTGTCAAGATGTTGGATATGCAGCTAAAACAGAATTTAGAAGGGAAATTTATGCCTTAAAATTTATATCACAAAAGAGCGAAGTCCTACATTCAAAGCACTGATTCATTTCTTAAGAAGTTAGAAAGGGAAGAAAATAAAATCAGAGCGGTGGGGGAAGACATTCTGGCCAGCATGGTAAATGGAAGGAAGTATGAAGGACCTGGTGTTTGGGGCTCTCTGCAGCACAGGTCCACACAAGCAGTGCACGCAGAAATTAGATGGAACACAGAAAGGTACGTTTAGGACATTTCTTCCATACAAAAAAGGTTAAAAGAATAATATAATGTCGTGTATATACCCTTCAGTAAGATTCAACAATGTTAACATTTTGTCGTATGTTCTCTCTCTGTGTATATATACTTTTTTCTGTACCATTTCAGAGTAGGTGAAGCCCCTTTACCTATAAATAGCTCAGCATTTGTCTTCTAGGAATAAAAACAATCTATCACTTAACCACAGTACCATTGTCACTTGCAAGAAAACTAATAATAATTCCATAATATCATCTAATATAAAGTCCATATTCGAATGTTCCTAATTGCCCTAAAAATGTCTTTTATCTATTTTTCTTTTATTTTTTTCCCCAACCAGACCTGAGACTAGGTTTACACCTTGAATTTAGTTGTTATGTTAATCAGGGTTCTCCAGAGAAACAAATAGGAGATATATAAATATGTCTATACCTATGTCTCTATATAGTTTTATTATAAGGAATTGGTTCACATGATTATGAAGACTGATAATTCCTAAGATCTGCAGATGGCAAGAGTCACAGGAGAACTGATAGTGTAGTTTTTAGTCCAAGGCCAACAGGCTTGAGATACAGGAAGCGCTGATGTTTTAGTTCAAATCTGAAGGCAAGAAAAATCTGATGTCTCAGTGTGAAGGCAGTTCGGCAGAAGGAGTTCCTTCTTACTTAGCCTTTTTGTTCTATTCAAGCCTTCAACTGATTGGATCAGGCCCACCCACACTGAGAAGAGAAACCTGCTTCACTCAGTCTACTAGTTTAACGGTGAATTTCTTCCAGAAATACCAGAATCATGTTTGACTAAATCTGGCCCAGTCAAGCTGACATATAAAATTAACCATTGCAGTTGTTATATTGTGTCTCTTCAATTTCTTTTAGTCTAGACTCTAAAGCAGGTCTCCTACATTTTTTAAAATATGATTGACTCTTTCAAGAGTTCATATAGTTGCCCTAAAGAACATCCTACATTCAGAATTTTTCTGATTATTTCTTCATGGTATCATTTAATTTGTTCTTCTGTCCCTCATGTTTTCTGTAAACTGGAAGTTCGGTTTAGAGGGGCTTGATTATGTTCAGATTTAACCCACTGGGTCAGGAATACGTCATAGGTCATTTTTGAATTTTGCACTGCTGTACATAGAGAGGCACGTAATGCTCAGCTATCTCATTATCAGTGATACTAAGTTTCATCGCTTGGAGAAATGTGTTGACCATCAGATCCTTTTATTGCAATGATATATTTTTCTATTTGAATTAGTAGTTTGTGTTGTGATATTTTGGTACTGTGGTAAATATCCTGTTCCCTATAACTTTTCACCTAATTGTTACCTTCCTTTGTGATGATCCTTGCCTGAGTCAGTTATTAGATTGGAGCTTACAAAAGGATGATTTTCTATTTCTATCATATCTTCTATTTTATTAGTTTGGGGACTTTAGATGTAATTCAAGGACTTTGAGTTCTTCATGTATGCAAAGTGGAGTCAATTGAGATTTTATACAAAGAAATTTGGAGAACAGGGAGAGACTACAGGGCTTTTGATTTGTACCAAGATTCAAGAGTTCCAATATTATTTACTTGTCTCTGAGGCTCCCTATGGAGACCGCCACTTTAGTCTATACACTAATCCTAATCAGATGAGACCTTCTTTGGAGACAATGAAAGCCCTAGCACCCTGGCTGTAAGACTTTCCCAGGGGTAAAATTATGGACCTAAGCAGCTTTTCACTCAATTGTGACCCTTAACTTTATAAGCAACTATTAAGTCTTTGCTTATGGGAAAAAACCAAATATATATATACATATTTATTTCTATTGCCTTAACATGTCTTAAACACCCCTAAAAATACTAATTTTTTTCCCTGACTGATAGATTCCATTCCTAGGAATTTCTCTTAGGGAGAAAATATGAAGGAGATGTACAAGAGCATATCTACAACATATCAGTGTGGTTTATTTTTAAAAAGTCATACAAACAATCTTAATGCCAAGCAAAAAATGTTGGCTAAATTAATGTTTGTGCAGCTATATAATGGATATTATAAAACTATTGAAAATGATATGGTAGAAGTGTATTTAATTACAATGACAGTTTTCACTGTCTAAATTAGTAGATGCAAATAAGTTCAAGAACACAGATCAGTTCCCTTCCAGACACTTCCAGGTTCTAACACATAGGTACATTATTAAAGTTTCCAGATTTCGCTGCCTGTCTAGAGTGGAGTTTCGGTTCAGCTGGAATATAAATGGAATTATTGTAAAGGGGCTTGTTTAGTCCTCTTACCGAACAGCATCTGCATCCATATTCTTTTTCAGCCAAAATGCCTGATAGATATAAACCTATGCTTGCTGCTCAGTCCCGAGCCTGCTGTTCTCTTTTTTCAAGCTCCTTCCAAATTAACTTCACTCATAAGGAATAATAAGCAATGTAGAACACTGTCAGATTCACAGTGGGAGGCAGAGGAGACTGACATTTCACAGTACACAAGAATTAACCTTTCAACTGCCCCTGAGGCCAACCTCTTCTTCTATACCTGCTTCTGTACATACCTTTGCTTTGCACCTGCCGTGCAGCCTCTGGGTTGCTGAATCCTGCCTCCATGGAACAATTATTCTCTGAGGTCTCTTAATCTCTCCTCTTCTTAGGCAGAGCAATTCTCTACTTGCACATCCTTTCCCAGTCTTTAATATCACCTTTAATATGTCTAGGGCCAGTACACTGAGGATGAAGGTTTTTGTCTACCCTTAGCAAACAAAAGATCCTCTAGTTAACTCCTGGATCCACGCTTCTTATGTAAAGAGAGATTATAAATAACAAATTATTTTTCTCCAGTCAGCCATGTATTTAATCTATGTTCCATTATTAATATGTGCTTCTTATGTAAGAAATATAGAACAGAAAGAGGAAAAAAAGTAGCCCCTTTCAATGTTTAGTTTGCAGCAGGTACTGGTGAATTTCCAGGCTTTGAGGTAGGCATGAGGTGGAACAAGGTCGGTCCTGACAGCGGCAGATCCAGGACACTTACTGGGTGGTGAGACCAGCGACATGGGACAGAAGGGCTCTGTTACTGGAACTGGATTAGGAGGTGGGGGATTAAAGTTCTTGGGTAGAGTTCTTTTATTGCAAGCAGCAGAAAAAGAAATTGAAATTTAAGCAAAACTGAGAATGCATTGACTCCTCTAACAGATATAGCAAATATGACTTAATCCAAGTCTCACTGACGTCATAAAAATTGGTTTCTATTCTGTTTCTCTGTTTGCCTGCCTTCTTTCAACTCCATTCTCAGGCAGACTCTTCCTGAAAAGTATCAGTATGACCGTCAGATAATAATCAAATGGTAAAGAAGTGTCTTTTCCCCCTCAGCATTACAGGCAACATTTCCAAGATTCCCTCTGAATGAGGTGGCTTAGGCATGTGCCCACCCACGTGGAGGGGATGCACAGGGATGGGCTTATGCTGGGTCATTTGTTTCACCAGGAAATACAGGGACTAGAGGTGGGGAAGTGTTGGATTCCTGAAGGCTTGGAAATGAGGACCCGGGAAGTACGTAGCAAATACTCCCTGCTGGAGTCTAAGGAGTGAAATAGACCTGAGTCGTGTGTAACTGGGAAACAGCAAGAGTTTTGACTGGATGTCCAGTCTGGACAGGAGCTCCTCTCTGGGGCAAGGGTGGCTTGTTTAAGGATTTATTTCTCTTCACTGAGTTATCTAGTGGGTATCAAGTAGCCCAAATTTTTAGGAAAGGAACATATGATGCAGACTGGTTCTGACAATGACAAAACAGAAGCGCCTCAAAACCGGAGGCAATACTACATGCCTCCACCCTGCATAAAACGTACAAGAGAGTATTAATGAAGTAATAGTGAATTTTATTCTGGAGTGGAACTCTTCTATATAAAAGTTTTGATTCCTAAACCGTCCCAAAAGAATTATCATCAGAGCTATAAACCTTTCAGGCTCCAGTAATAATAAGAGCCCTCGTGAAGATTGGCTTCCTAAAAGCTGTTGCTCTTCCCTACCAACCTGTGTCTTAACTCTTTTAACTGGGTGAAATTTTGATACAGGCAAGTGGGCAAGTGATGTTGATAGATGGTATTTTCCAGATGTGTTTTAATTGAAAGTTAGTTTTCAAGGTATTTGCTCAGTTCATAATTTTTCTAGAAACTTCTGTGCAATTTGAATTCTGTTTGCAAACCCCCTTGTTCATGAGATATGATCATTTCATAAGGAAAGGAGGCATGATAAGGGAAATTGTTCCTTAAAATCTGATAGCCTGAGTTCAAACACCAACTCTGCTGCATATAATTTTGGGGATTTTGAGATGGTTTACATCTCTGAGTTTCAGTTTTGTCTTCTATGAAATGGAAATAATAATAACATATAGGGTAGGTGTGAGGATAAAATGAGTAAATTTAGGTATCATGCTTAAAACAGTTTCTTGCATGTAGAAGATGCTCAGAAAATGTTATTTCTTATCCTCATCTCCTAAAATTATACAAAGCAGGGATCATTTTCCATTATTGTAAGAGAACTTTATAGCTCTGTATGCCAGTGCAGAGAGGATAGCTAATGAAAATATCTGAGAAATATTTTCTTTTAATTGACTTTGTTTTTTGCTTTTAAATAATACCTAGACAATTCAAAGCTAGCACTGGTGTCAATCTGTAGGTGACTTGAATCTATCTTCCAAGTAGGAAAATAACCATTGGCTAAAGGACAGTGAGGTGGACTGGGGGAAGTTAAAGTGCCACCTCCTGTGAGAAGCCTCCCTTGATCCCCTAAACCTAATGGATGGCTGAGTCCTCCCACATACTCCCTAGCACGGTACTTCTAGAATAGAGGCTGGCAAACTACAGCCCATGGGCCGAATCCAGCCCACCACCTGTTTGTGTATGACTTGGAAGCTAAGAATGATTTTTTTTTTACATTTTTAAATGATTTAAGACATATGAAGAATAAGATTTTGTGACACATGAAAATCATGTGTGATTAAAATTTCTGTGTCCATACATCATGTTTTATCTGAACATAGCCATGCTCACTCATTTGTGGATTGTCTGTGACTGCTTCTGCATTACAGTGGCAGAACTGAGTAGTTCTGAAAAAGACCACATGGCTAGTAAAGTTGAAAACACTACTTGCTATCTGGCCTTTTACAAAAACTTTTGCAGACTTACTCTAGAACACTTATATAAAATCATGTCATAATGCACTTATTTCCTCCTAACAGGCTATGTCATTCTTAAAGGATCAGGACTGGCTCTCTTTCATCTCTGTATCATTAGCACCTAGAACAGTGCCTGGCAAATATTAGGCATCCATAAATTAGTGTTCGCCCTCCTTTTCAGGTACTTTAAGTAAGGAGTCCCCCTACTGTAATCTACATTAGGTCTATCCCAGGGTCCCTAGCCCCTGGCCACTCCCTGCAGCCCTTGGGCACTTAAAGGTCTGACAAGTCTAGGTATAGTCAGAGCCTGATGAATATTTCAGGTACTGAAATTAAAAAAGAAGGGACCATTGGAAAGTTACCGTTCTTTGCATCCTGTTGCTTGAGGTCATGTGCTGTAAGGGAAGGAGCGCTGGATTTTGAGACTTGACCTAATAGAGGCAAATCCTGGACAAACGACTTTCAAGTTGTAGACTTGGGAATAGACCACTTCTTTGAGTGTTACTTTCTTCATGTATGGTGTAGAGGTCATTCTTGCCCCACAACCTTCACTGGGTCTTTGTTATCTTGGGAAAATACATACACTGGTGAGGACAGGGCTCATGCATGTCTGTCTGGTTCTTGTTGTGGGTCCTGGATCAGCACAAAGCCTGGCACACCAGAAACAAGAGGTTCTCAGATGAGGTCAGAAAGTAGGATCACCTGGGGAGCTTCAGCCTCCCACCATCACTGAGCACCGCCCAGACCAATTAGAGGAGGGTCTCTGGCAATGGGTCTGGACATTGACCTTTGATTTAGTGTTTTTTTAGCCTCCCTAGGAGATTGTGATATTCAGCTAGGATTGAGAGCCACTGTTGTAGAGTGATAAATATTTACTAACTGAAGGAATGAAGTTGTTCCCACAGGCATTTTTCTCCCTTGTGCTTTCAGACACTGAGTGAAGAAGTCAGGATTTTCTAGACCAAGGGCAGAAAATGTGCTGTCCACGCCCACCTTGCCCCGTTCCTCAAATCATTCTCTCCAGTTCACAGAGGAGGTCTGCTTGCTACCGTCTTCACCCTTCACTGACTGTGAGGCTGGTGATTCTCTTGTTATTTGTCTGCCTCCTCGTGGCCCCTGCCTTCCTTGTTTTCCACTTTCTATTCTTGTCGATGGTTCCTCATCAGTTTTCCCCTCCTCCCCCTAAGCTTCTCAGCCTTTTTTCTTCCTACCGTTGCTAAGTTCATGGGGAGCAGTTGCTTACTGCCAATAACACCATGTACTTCCAACTATTCCCATTTTTTATTTTCTGCTAAATTAGTTTTGCCTTGTGCTTCACATTGGAAAATACATCCCCAGGCTCTCCTTCACTGCTAAATTGCTGTCTCTGGGAATAAGATTTTCTCAGAAGCTTTGAGCCGGCTGACAAATCAGGAAATCCATCCCCCCGTTTACAGAAGAGGAAACCGAGGCCAAGCAAGAGGGAAAAGCTACTCGGGGTCACAGAGTGAGTCCACAGCAGGCAGGGGCTGGATCACAGATTTCTTCACGCTCCCTTCAGGCCACCACATGACCTTGCTGGCTAGACCTGGGGCTTTTTGAACAATTCATTTCTCCTCTTTCACAGTGGGTTGCACCTTTCCAAATCTGCACCTTGCCAGAGTCTATTAATTTTATCACTCAAAGGAGAAGGGAGCACTGAGGGTGGCAGCCATACATAGGTGTGGTGAGAGTCTGGCTGACCACCTGGGCTCAGTGACACTTCAGTGGACCCAGCCTGGCACGTCTCAGCCTCCCGATATACACTCCAGGACAACCAGGTGATGACAGATGTCCTAGAGGAGTGGTGGGGCAGTGGGAGAGTTCTTCCCCATAACTACCTCCAGCAGCCCCCTAAAAATGACATGGTCATGAAAAGCTGTCCACTTTCTTGCCTGCACTTCTGTGCTGTCCAATATGGTAGCCACTAGCTACAGTCAAAATTAATTCAAGTGAAATAAAATTAAAATTTTGTTTCCTTGGTTGCCCTAGCCACATTCCAAGTGCTCAGTGGCTACTGTCGTGGACAGCATAGATACAGAACATTTCTAACATCGCTGAAGATTCTATTACACAGTGCAGCTCCAGACACCTGGGTAGGACACCTTGATCTACGAAAGGGACATTCCAGCGGAGAAAGATCAAAAATGGGCCAGGCCATGCCAGTGCCCCCTGAGTTTTGAAAGGGGATTCTGAGGCTACCAGCTGCAGTTTAGGACTCCTCCCCTTCCTCCCATCCCCATGAATATCTTATCTTCCCTGCTAGACTGTGAGCTCCTTGGAAGCAGTGTCTGCGTCTGATTAACATTATGTTCCCCCAGAATTGACCTGACATGTGATAGGCCTCTGTGAATGTGTGATCAAACTTTCTTTTGTGCATTCAATATTAAGAAAATAGCTTTTTCAATACATTGGTAAAAATCTGTCTTTTTGGTAAAGAGGAATGAAAGTTAAAACTGGCTGCTGTCTAGGTGAGAATCCATGTTAAATTCCCCTCTTCCTGGGGAGGAGGCTCTGACTCTAGGGAGGTGGGTGATGGGCAGTAGGGTAGAAAGAGTAAGGCGCTGAGCCTAGTGCCCCAGCACATGTATCATAGCACTACCTCGGCTTGGGGATTAGCTCTGCCTCTTGCACAGAGTTCTGGGATTGAGTTTGCACTGACAATTCCAGGCCACAGGGCAGTGTGGTGTGGTGGACTGGGAGGCCAGGAGCTTAGTTTTAAATCCTGGCTCCCATACCAATTAGCTATTGTGACTCAGTGTATTCATGACAGTCTAGGCAGGTGATAACTACCTGTGTCCTCCCCAACACATAGGGCTGAAACGGGGATCAGAGCCTCTGTAGCCTGAACAATATATGTCAATGTGGGGATGATGGTCCATGTGGTACCGTAAGCACGTTTTATTAGTTTACCAGGACACACTTGCTAGAAACCCTTTCCGGAAATGCCATTTTTAGCACGTGCCAACTGATATTTGTGCTAGCCAACCAGGTGCCTGGTTCTACCTCAGATCTATTGAAATTACGCAACAGCTACAAAACTCTCAGGCAAGTCAACAACAACAACAAAGCTTCAGGAAGAGGGTTTTATTTGCTTTTTTTGTTTTTTTTTTTAATGCTTCTCCTTTAGGCTGCCTCTGAGAGATCATTTCTGTTTTCCTCAGTTACCATCACAAAAGCTAGACAGGGAGGAGTCAGAGAGAAAGAGGAGGAAAAACAAATCAAGTCACATTAAGAGTACTTATGTGGCAGGCATTTGATATGCATTATCTTGCTTAATCCTAATGACTTTTATACCCATGTTATAGATGAAGAAATCAAGGTTCAGAGAGCTTTAATTTCTGCCCATGGTGACATAGCTAGTGAGTGACACACACCACGCAAAACCAGGTCTATCTGACCTAAAGGCCCAACAAGTGCCACTGTCCACATTGCCTCCCAGCCAATCAGAAAGTGATGGAGCAGGGCAGGATGGGATCCATGTGTTCACCTGCAACCGACTGTAGGCTTTCTCTACTGCTCTGAGGAGGGCTGAGCACTGCCTTACACTCCATAACTCATCTGAAAGGCCTCGCCTGAAGTTATGACTCAAATTCGTTCTCTACCAGGCATGCCATAATTTGTATGTTTGTGATGAGGAAGAATATTCCTTGTTCCCTTCAGAAGAATCTAGGTAATTTAGGAAGGCTTTCTGATCTGAGATAATCTTATTGCAATATCTTGATCCTATCTTGGATTACAAAAATTTTGCCAATAATTCCATAAAGTTATGGCGACAAAGGAATGTTAATATGCCCGAGGAGTATGCCAACCTTTCCATTATCTCGTTAACCTCCTACGCCCTCTATCTGGTTCCATTTCCTTGGTACAGTATTTGGAGACAGCACACAGACCCGGCACTGTTTTTCTTTCCTTTTCAGGTTATAATCCCTTCCAAGTGTGCTTCACAGTCTAAGAATTTCATTATATCAGTCATTTTCTCTCAGCCAGCAGTTTCTCAAGGAGCATATGGGCTATTGCTCTACCCTCATTGAACCCTACATCCAGGACATCAGTGGGCTTCCATGTGCCCTACTATAGCTTGAAGTCCTGGCTTTTAAAGCTGAGTGGTGGGGCAGAATAAGGGCAAGGATGGACTTGTCACTCA
Organism: Vicugna pacos; assembly: GCF_048564905.1. Classification (NCBI taxonomy): domain Eukaryota; kingdom Metazoa; phylum Chordata; class Mammalia; order Artiodactyla; family Camelidae; genus Vicugna; species Vicugna pacos. Next base: position 55,555,341 of record NC_132987.1, on the reverse strand, counting down.
GTGGTCTTGGGCAGCTCACCTTACCTTAAAGATTTTAACCCTCATCCATTATATGGGAATAATAATCTCAGCTTTGCCCACTTCACAGGGTGGTAGGATGCTGGATTAAGGGACACTAACTGTTATGGGTTTAATTGTGCCATGTCCCTCCCAAGTTCATATGTTGAGGTCCCAACCCCCCAGTAGCTCAGAGCACGACGTTATTTAGATACAGGGTTGTTGCAGATGTTGTTAGTTAAGATGTGGTCCTACTGGAGTGGGGTGAGCCCCTAATCCAGTGTGCCTACCTAGTGTCCTTATGAAAAGGGGAAATTTGGACACGGAAATGCACACAGGAAGGATTTCATGTAAGCATGAAGTCAAGATCACAGTGATGTGCCTACAGGCCAAAGAATACAAAAGAATACCAGCAAACCACCGGAAGCCAGGGGGAAGGCCGGAGCAGACTCATCCTCACAGCCCTCAGGAGGAGCCAACTTGTCAACACTTGACCTTGGACTTCGAGTCTCCAGAACTGAGACAATAAATTTCTGTTGTTTAAGCCATCTGGGATGTGGCACTTTGTTATGGCAGCCCCAGTGAGCTAAAATACTGCTGATTTTTTAGTCTTGGTGACTGAGCAGTAAGAACCAGGTGAAATACTGGGAGGTCTAATACCCTCAACAAATACTGGCCTAGAGACCTAGGCCAAGTCACTTAACCTCTCTGGATCTCAGTCTCCTCTGTGAAATGGGAATATCATAGTGTTTGTATTGCATTTTTTTTTTCAGGTATTAGGTGGGATATTTAGGTGGTTGAGTCCTATACAAGTTACTGTTTTGGGAGGGTCCACTTCTGATTTGGTGATGGCAGGAGGGAAGGGATGCCTAGATAAAGATACATATTCTGCATTTGCAAAAAACCACATAAAATGACCTAGATAAAATGTCTTCATCAGCCAGAGAGGTAACTTTGATTCATCCTTCCTCATGTGGTTTAGCACGAGGAGGCCAGTAGCACACCATGCGGCCTGCTTGGCCAGCCTGTCCAGAGCTTCCAGTTTGCTTCTGCCCTGTGTTGGTTCCTACGTGCCTCTCTCACGCCAAAGGCAAAACCCAAGACACTCCTTCCTGGCTCCTGACTCATTCCCTCTGCACCACAGACATGGGTCTCAGACTCTTTGAAATAAACTGACACTGAGTTTATTTAGCTTGTCTCTGTCTTTGAAAAACTGCTGAGCTCTGAACTGCCTTCTCAATCTCAAGCTTCTCTGTGATAGTTGACAGTCCCTGCTTCTTCCAGAGGTGGTCAGTCATTTCAGAGAAGCCTTTAAAACCTTGTGGACATCTCCTGTACCCACGTGTATGTGTGTGTGCCTTTAGGTGTCACGTGTCCATCTCCCATAGCAGAGGGTCAGCTTTGTCATGTCAGGACCCTATGTCCTTCCTGTTCAAGGTAGTGCCTGGCATATAGTGGGAACCGAACGCATAATTATTTGAATGAATGAATGTTGCATGAGAAAGGCAGTATCGTCTCATGTTAAGAACTGAAGACTGATTCCAGAAAACTGTGGTTTAACTTTAGTATCCAGCAGTAATGTTTCTTAACTGTGTGAAAGTGAATAGGACACAACTTAAAGAAGCCTCAGTTTTTTGAATCTGTAGAATGGAGATAACACTAACTTTTCTGCTTAGCTGAAATATTGAGAGGTTTAAATATCATAAAAATGGTGCCATGGTTAGTTTTGTGTGCCAACTCAGCTAGGCTGTAATACTCAGTTATTAATCAAACACTAATCTAAGTGTTGCTGTGAAGGTAATTTGTAGATGGGGTTAGCATCTGCAATCAGCTGACTTTAAAAAAAGGAGATTACTCTTAATAGTGTGGTGGGCTTCATCCAATCAGTTGAAAGGCTTTAGAAGAAAAAGACAAAAGTTTCCTGGAGAAGAAGAAATTCTGTCTCAAGACTGCAGCATCACTTCTTGTCTGAGTTTCCAGCCTACTGGCCTACTGTACAAATTTTGGATTTGTAAGCCTCCACAATTGCATTAGCTAATTCCTTGAAATAAATTAAATATATATAACTACATATTATATATATAATCAATGTTTTCCGTATGCATATACGTAGGTATATATTCTCTGGAAAACACTGACTGGTATAGATGGGATAGTTGATGAATTTAGAAGGCTGTAAAATGAAGGACAGAGAGTCAGAGGGTGAAGGGAGGAATGCACACACTTCATTGCTCAGTGGAGGGACTGAGAGGCTGGGAAGGCCAAGTCCTGCCTACTCTTCCATCTTCCAGGAATACGTGCACAACTGCAAGGCTTCTGCAAGGATGAAGGTGTCCCAGATAGATGAACGGTTCCACCTCCCCAGGTCCTGGCTAGGGCCGGCTGGCACACACATTCTCAGGGGGGCTGACTGTGTAGGAAGTGGATTTTAACAAACAAGCCCCAATAGGGAGGAGAGGGCATGGGGGGCAGTGACTGGCAGCTCCCTGCACCCCTGCCGTGGAGAGAGCACCTGGAGCTGTCTGTGTGGGGGTTCTCCTGACTGACACCATCCTAACTAGCAGGCCCTCTCTGGCACTGGAGCCTTTTACTAATGCCTTCATTAAAAGGTCTCCCCTAATCGGTGAGCTGTGGAATGTGCTTACAGGAAGAAGGTTCTTGGGGCTCACAGATGGGTCTTGTATAGAAGAAGCCTGTCTCTGGCTATGTGAGCAGAGTCAGTGGGTCTTCTTGAAACCTTCTTGCGGACAGTGGTTGCCCTTAACCAGTCCCTCCCATCCTCCCTACGACACCCCCTCTAATCCCAAAGACATTTTATGTTACAGATAAAAACTAAACCCTAGGTGGCACTTTGGACTTACATTTTATTCTCAAAAAGAAAGAAATTTTGCACAAGTTTTTTAGCCAACTCTGTAATTAGCTCATTTGGGGCAGGAACTGTTACATCTGGCACTCCTTCTCCATAATAATAACAGCAGCATTAATTATTCATCACATTTGTACATCAGCTCTCTGATTTAAAACGTGCATTCTCATCCATTATTTGCCCGGAACCTACTATGTGCCAGTCGCTGGCCCTGGGGAGTCCAACATAGATAAAATAAGATTCCATTTGAAAGCAGGATATTTTATCCATCATGGAAAGTGGACATTTAACACATGATGTGGGGAGAGGGACTGTGAGAAACTCTAGGAGGGGAAAGCCAGCTGCCTGGGGAATTAAGAAAGATTCTTCAGAGCAAATGTGACTGGGCTAGGCCTTGTGGGAGGGGAAAATCTTGGGCCTTTCTGCCATAGGGCCTGAAGTGCAGATAGAGAGCGGCAGCAGAGGCACCCTGGACTGGAGGCAGGGGGCCTGGGTACTAGATCTCCCCTTACTGAAAACTCAGCATTTGACCTTGGGTAAGTGGTCTCCTCTTCTGTACTCAGTTTCTTCATTTGTAAAGTTAGTTCAGTTTTCCTTTTTTTGATATTGAAAGCTTCTTTTCAGATATAAGCAGAAGCCTACCAACTATGTGAAACTGATGGAAGCAGAGCTGTTCTTAGGGAAGCAGGGGGAGGAATTAGGGCCCCAGCAGCTCTGCCCCACTTTTCCCCACAAAGGAGCCCCAGAAGCAGCTTGCTTTCCCTCTTGGGCTTTGACTAGCACGGTTTGAAAACCATAAGACCCAGTGGTCTCAAGAGAGTCAGTGCTTCTGTGAAGATCACTAAGCAGTCTGATTTTTTTAAATGATATCAGCTTATTAATATTTACTGAATGCTGTTTCTCAGGCTTTGGGCCAAGGGCTTTTTACCACAACCCCACAAGATAGGTACTGTTGCCATCACTATTTTAGAGATGGAGAAATCATGAAACACGAAAGGGCAGTAACTCACCCAGGGTCATGCAATAACTAAGCAGCTCAGGAAGATTCAAACCCAGACAGCACGGCTCCAGAGGCTGTGATAATAACCATTACGCCATCCAGCTTTTTAACAGCCCCACAAATGTGTTCCTTGACATTTGCTTAAATAGCTCAAGCTGAGGTTTAAGTTCATTTAGTCTTAAGCACATAACAGAAATAACCACTTGAAGAATTAAATATGTCATTCTGTAACTTAATTATTGTACCATAGAACAAAGTTATCATAGGGAAGGAATTTGTTTTCCTGAGTCTAGCTGGGAAACATTTTCTGCTCTTCTCGATTCTCTTTCTTCTCGGTCTTTGCATATTCTCTAGACCTTATTTTTTGTCTTAATGAGAGGAAGAATAGCTGATGCCTATCTTTATAATACTCTCCATTTGGCCACCTTTAACTAATTTCTCAGCTCCTCAGGTCTAAGCAAAAGCAGCAGTAAAGTTCTAGGTACCCCAAGACCTAAAAGGCTGGGCTGGGATGCTGGTTTCCAGGCAGTCAGAGTTCTGGGAACTGGACATAAGCAGGCCTGCTGCAAAGTCCTATTGTCCAGCCTTAGCTGAGACCTCACCGCTCATCACCAGTCTTGTTTCCTGTTCCTTTATACCTGGTTGCTTCCCCACAGTAGCTGTGCAAATTCTCCTCCACACTTCCAAGTCTCAGAGTCAGCCCAGTCCCCCTCAGTCTCCCCAGGACACTGCTTATCTCTCGACCTATGCAGAGTGGGCCTCTCTGCTCTGAGGCTGTTCACCTTCCTGTGCCTCCCCAGGAACACCTCTTCGAGCTGTTCCCCATTCCTTTCTTCTTTTCTTTTCCTTTTGATGAAGAAGCACCCTGTGTCCCTTCCCATATGGTGCTGGTCTCTCCTTTCCAAATCTCATGGTGGTGCACTTAGCTCAGTCTCCTCGCTCTTGATCGCTGCTACTTCAGATGCTGAATCTCCTCCCACTCTGGCCCTTCAACCAACAAGTACTGCGGGTATCACTCATTTCAAACAGACCTTTCTCTTGACCCAGTTCCCAGTCTTGGTAGCACTGGCCCATTATTTCCCTCCAGGAAAGCCATGTACTCATTCTTTCAGCACTTCTCTCTCTCCATTCTTCCCTGTAAATCCCAATCACAGATGAGGCTTCAACTGTTCTCCTCCTTGAAAACCACTCCTAAGGCCCTGGCACCATCTTTAGGCCCAGCATGGCATGGCGATGTTGCGCCGACCCCTACCTTCTGCTCTAACATGCCCTGTGATCCTGGATAAGTCTTACCTCATTCTTGGCCTCAATCTCATCAAGCATAAGTTTTCAAAGCTTCATTCAAACAAAAGTGTTTTCAGAATCCTAATACATTCAACAGATACAAGGCAGGGAGGTCAGGGTGCGCGTGCATGTGTGTGTGTGTGTGTGTGTGTGTGTGTAGGGGCCAGTGAGAACACCCATCCAATTAGAATGAGTGGTTCAGCCGCCTTTTCCCTGAAAACTTCCCCCTCAGTTCATGGGATTGAATTTTCAGGAGGTATATTTTAAAATGTGGCTCTGGCTCAGCTAAGCCTGCCAGGATTCCTGACATGCAGAATCTGTGACATAATAAATGCTTGTTGTTTTACACCACTAAGTGTTGAGGTAATCGGTTGTGTTGCAGTAGGTAACTAACAAAACCCTAGACCAGAAATGTGAGCCTGGCAGCTCCAGGTGACCATGTTTTACTGTGTGAAGTGGGAAGCAGACACAGTAAGAGAAAGTGAGAGAGAAGGTGAAGTCGATGTGAAAAGGTTCCTGTGGTGTTCAGGGCCTTGGTTCTGGTTTATTTCTGAGACCCAGTTTACTCCTGCCTTTGACAATTTTGTTCTTTGTGGTAAAAGTCACCCTTTCTCTGCTATTTGTGCTTGTAACCAAAGATGAGGGCTCTAAGAGACATACCTGGTTTCCTCTGCCTCCAGTGCCCTTGTTTCCCTGCCCCGCATCTTGCAGCATGAGCCCAGGCACTGTCCATCCTGGTGAGCCTTCCCTGACCAGGTCTCCCACTCACCTCCAGGTAGTCAGGCCTGCGTCTCTGTATGCTTTCTTAGTTCTCTGAGCATGTTTGAAGACATTTATCATAATTCCAAGACTCTGTGTGTGCCTGTCTGGCTTCCCAATCTTGTAATTAGAATGAGACAGAGTGAGACTGTCTCATTCATCTCTGTGTCCCCAACATCTTATGAATGAGTTTTTTTAACCAATGGAATAGAACAGTATCCATGTCAAGATAGCTTTACTCCTATAAAGCAGATTTTCTGGAATGAGTTCTCAAGGTTAGTCAGTTAGGGTGGGATTTAAGTAGATTCACAAAAAGCTGGTATATGTTATAACTTGGTATATTTTGAAAATCTGATACCAAAGAAATGCATGTATATTTGTAAATTCTAATGGAGAGAAGGAATAAATTCTGGGAAGTTTTCATGAAAATATTATTTGAACTAGGCTTTGGCTCATAAAAAAAGATTTTGACAGGTAAAATCATTTTTAAGGTTCAAGTAAGGTCTTCCAATAGGCAGAACAGCTTGAGCAAAGGCATTGAGACATAAATGTGCCTGGAGGATTAGAGGAATGGCAAGTGGTAAGTGGACTGAGAAGTTTTTAGTACATGTAATAGAAAATATGGCCAGAAAGTTAGACTGCAGCCAGGTAGCAGAGGGTCTCAGAATGCCTCTCTCTGTGTTTACTCTGTGTCCTAGTGTTAAGTGGAGCTCTGTGAAGTGCAGGGACCAAGGGATGGCATCATGAGAATTGGGTTTTAGAAAGAAAACTCTGTAGGCCAGAGAGCTGGAAACTGATGGAGGTAGCAGACCACTTCAATGACAGATCTGGCGATGTCAATAGAAATGGAGGCTAGAAGACTGAAATGATTCGGGAAGCAGACGTCCTGGGTGATTGGAAAGTGGTTGAGAAGCTATGTTGTAATCTTTCCCTAATTTGAGTGCTTAGAATCTAGGGTGATGATTGTACTCAATAGCATTGCCTGTTGGAGAATCACTCATAAGCTAGTGTGGAGGACAGGCCAAAGGGGATGATACCCTTGTTTCCAGAAGTCCACTCATAGGAAACAGTCAGTGTATCATGAAACATTTATATAGTGGGATGTTACGTAGGCACTACAAAATGTGACGGGGTAGGTGATTGAAGAATAAAGTGGGAGACATGAGATAGATCAGAAGTAGATGACAAACTGGAAAGACTGAAGCAACCAGAAAGTTGGAAAAACAAGGGAGAAGTTGATGTGGCTCAAAGATGGGCCAATATGGGCGAGCATGTAATAGATCTGCTGGAGACAGCACTTGTAACCATTGGGCACTGTGTGAGGGGAGGTGCGCTGGTCACCTCATAGTGCAGGGCTCATACACTAAAGGCTGAAGAAGGACTCCACTGGGGAAAATTTCCAAGATGTGTGCCTAATTTGATAAAAGAAGAAACAGAGATTTAGGATTCAGAAATGAACAGTTACTATTCAGCCCTATTCAGAGATATGCCCACTTTGTACTTTTCTCTCCAGTCATAATGAACAGCTTATATTTCCCCAAGTCCACCAAGCATCATGGGTCTGTGTTTTTGCTCATGTGATATCACTGTTTGAACTGACTTTCCCTCTTTTAAAGTGAAACTCCAATTCATGCTTCAAAACCCAACTCTAAAAGCAAAGGAAGGAAGGAAGGAGGGTGAAAGGGAGGGAAGGGAGGGAAGAGGAGGTAGGAGGGAAGGGATGGAGGGAGGAAGGGAGGGAGGAAACAAAGTACCATCCCCCCCAAAAAAAAACCTACATAAACCAATTTCTGAAATCCCAGTATAAAATCTGACAGCACCCCAAAATCCTTGTAATGCACAGAAAAAGGCAAATACAAAGCCCTAAAAAATGAGGTAATATTATCATTCTGTGATTTTTTTCAGCTGCATACTCAGGCTCTTGGGTTATATCCTCATGAGGCAGATTCCTCCTAAAAAAGAATGGAAAGACATAATGCACCATTGCTGTTGTATTTTGATAGTAAAGTCTTGTAAGAACCATTTATGTAATGTATTTAGGAAGTGGAGAGAGCCTCTCCTCTCTCTCTCTCTCTCTCTCTCACACACACACACACACACACACACACACATTTTAGCAATGTTTAAGCACATGGCATAGACTGGTAGGGTAGAGGAGGAGTTGAGGGTTGGGGATGGCTGATGTTATCTTTGGAAGTATATACCCTACAGAGAAAGAGTTGTTAAGTAGGGAGGGGAAAAAATGACCCAGTTAAAACAATGCACACTGTGGAAGGGAATTGTTGGGTTGGTTGTCTTGGCTCTTGGTCACACTACTGATTCAGAATATTAGCTCATAAAAATCAGTAAGAAAATCAATTAATAAAGTCAAATGCCAAATGTTATGAATAAACAATTCATAAGAAAAGAAGTCCAAGTGACTGGAAAACATTTGAAAAATATTTAACATAATTTAAAAATGAAACCGTTTAAATATGAAACCATGGGATGCTCCTTTCAGTTTTTCTATTGAGGAGAATTTCAAAAATTAGTAATACTCAGACACTCTCATACAGTGCTAGCAATAATTTAATTAAATCCTTTCTTTAGGGCAATTTGACAATTCATATCAAGTGTCTAACAGTTAACTATATCCTTAGATCCAACAACTATATAATTTATAATGGGAATATAGAGGCAAGTATAATAATTTATGTACAGTGTTTATCACAGTACTACTTATGAGCAAAAGTTTGGAAATAAGACAAATTTTCACCAATAGGAAAATGATTACATAAAATATTAAAAACAAAGTTTTATGTTATTACAAATCATACTGCTTAAAGAGTATTGAATGATATAGGAAAATGTTCATAGTATAATGTGAAAGGATGGCTTCACAGTAAATTTCTTTTAGAATTTAAAAATGTAATTCTACTGCATTATGTCCTCCATTGTTTCTGATGGGCAATCTGTTGTACATGTTGTATCACTGTTTGAACTAATTTTCCCTGTTTGAATGTGAAACTCCAATTTCCAAATTTTTGGCCCCCTATTTGTAGTGTATTGCTTCTTCTCCGGTTGTTTTCAGCAACTTTATTATGATGTACCTGGGCATCATTTGAATTTATGTTAGGATTCAGTATGCTTTGGTGTATCATTAAATCGATTGATCGATCTGTCTATCTATCTATCTATCTATCTATCTATCTATCTATCTATCTATCTATCTATCATATATCTACAGATATATTCTTGCCAATGCTTTAAACTTTTAAACGTTATTTTTTCAAAAATTTTGTCTGTGTCATACTCCATCTTCTCTCCTTCTGGAACTATGATAATATGATTATTAGAACTTTTGGTATTGTCACAGAGGTATCAGAGGATCTGTTTTTTTTTTTTTTTAACCTTTTACCTTCTGTTGTTCAGACTGGATTATTTCTATTGACCTATCTATTTTTTTTAATTGAAGTACAATCAGTTATAATGTGTCAATCTCTGGTGTACAGCATAATGTGCCAGTCATACATATACATACATATATTCACTTTCATATTCTTTTCCATTAAAGGTTATTACAAGATACTGAATATAGTTCCCTGTGCTATATAGAAGAAATTTGTTTTTTTTATTTTTTTATATATAGTAGTTAATATTTGCAAATCTCCAGCTCCCAAATTTGTCCCTTCCCACCTCCTTTCCCCTGGTAACCATAAGACTGTTTACTATGTCTTTGAGGCTGTTTCTGTTTTGTAGGTGAGTTCATTGGTGTCTTCTTTTTTCTTTTTTTCGATTCCACGTATGAGTGATATCATATGGTAGTTTTCTTTCTCTTTCTGGCTTACTTCATTTAGAATGATGATCTCCAGGTCCATCCAGGTTGCTATAAATGGCATTATTTTATTATTTTTTATGGCTGAATAATATTCCTTTGTATAAATATACCACAACTTCTTTATCCAGTCCTCTGTCAAATCATTGATCTATCTTAAAGATCAGTGACTTTTCCTCTGTCATCTCTATTCTGCTATTGAACATACCAAGTGCACGTTTTATTTGGTTATCATATGTTTTAGTTCTAAAACTTCCATTTGGTTCTTTTTAACGTCTTCTATTTCTCTGCTGCAGCTTTCCCTCTCCATTTATTTCAAGAGTTATCACTCTCACTTCTTGGAGCATGGTTAATGTATGGTAGTTCCAGCATTTGTGTCATTTCAGGTTAGCATCTGTTGAATGTCTTTTTTCCTTGCAAGTCATTGAAAATTTCCTGGTCCTTCAATGTTGAGTACTTATAGATTGTGTCCTAGACATGTTGAGTATTATTTGAAGACTCTTGGTCTTATGTCCTATGGAAAATATCAAATGTTGATTTTGTTTTGTTTTTTTAAAGCAGGCAATTGATTGAGTTGGGTTTGGGCCACAAGTTCAAGCTGACTTTCAGAGGCCTGTGGTTCAGATGTCAATTCAGTTTCCAAAGCCATTGCAATGCTGTTTGTGTCTGCCCTGCTGTGTGCCATCCAGTGACCAATATACAACTTGGGCAGTGCTCCACATTGTAGGTCAGTTCTCAAAGCCTGTGGTATGCATGCATGTGAAGGTTCAGGGTATGCCCAGGAGTCGATACATAACTTTATGGTGTTACTTCCCCTGCTGGCTTCCCCTGAAGCACAATCTCCTGGGAATTTTCCAGCTCTGAGGATCCCCCTTCCTTGTCTTCTGACTAGAAAGCTGAGGCTATTACCTACCCTGCTGTGTACTTTTTGCTACAGACTCCCAGGTCAAGTGGTGAGAGGATTGAGATGGGGAAAGAAAGCCATGAGATTTCCTCCCATGCTTTTGGCTCAGAGTTTTAGGCGTCTGCTTTACTAACACTGCCATCATTTCTGCTCTTGGTACAGCTATTACTGCCCCTGCTGCCACCATGGTTTTGCCTTAGGGCTGGGGAAATCGACAAAACAAACGTCAACTACAACACCGAAGGGAATTTACACATTCCCTCTGTCTTTCAGGGGCTCCTTGGGTCAGAAAGAGAGGGGTTCACTAAGAGCTCTTTCTTTTTGCACCTGGCATGCACTCCTGGGTTTGGGGCTATAAAGGCACTGTCAGTCAGCGGTGCTCTAGTTCCCCAAACTGCTTGCTGGCATCTACTGCTCAGAGTCCTCAGATAGATGCTGCAGGCATGTTGTCTAGTGTGTTAGTTACTTTCAACGAGAGAGACAGAGATGTGTGCTTACTTCATCTTATGTAAAACTAGAACTGACTTCTTTAAGGCTACATTTATGTATATATCATCTGCTGTTTATGTAGAGTCTGCTGCTAAATTCTGAATTTACATGGGTGGATATTTATCTGTTTGTCCCTAGCACCAAGCACCAAGTTTGGCATGTAATATGTGTCTTTAAAAGCTCAAATTGAATTTCTTTCCAACTTTCCTACCCTTGTCCTAAATGAGTATATGTTTTCAGTTGTTCTTAATATCATATCTTTAGGAACTCATTTAGTCTATCATACTGCTCTGGGTAAAGCAAACTGTGACCTAAATGCCCAACTGCACTGCCAGACACCTCACTTTCTCCCTGGGAATAATTTAAGCAGAAGATGCAGCTCTTCCACCCAGTGTCCTCTAGATGCCTAGGAAGGCAAAAGTGCTATCAATTTACCAGTATTACTGGTTTCTAGCAGCTTTCTCTTATGAGTAATAAAATGTGGCCTTCAATGCAAAGTGGTCCAAATGGTTATATAGATGGAATTTTTTAAAAGTACTTTGCATTCCCAAACATCAAAATAAATAACTGTAAGTGTGAGTCATGTGTTAACTCATCCATTAGAGGAAGTTAGAAAGAAGCCAAACTAATAAAGTCAAAATAATTTGGTCATTAAAAGAAGCAGTGAAAAGTAGCATTTTAAGTGAGAGTTTTGCAAAGAAGGGGCTGATGTAAAGACACCCAGTCCGGGAGATTTTTTTCTTTTATTATAGAGAACATTAAGGAGTACTTAGTGGAAGGAGGATGATACAGTTAGTTTCTCTGTTTTCCTATTCCCTAACACCTTCTCCAATCAAAGAAAATAAATAGATAAAGGATCCCTAATTAATGGCCAACCTGCAGGCTATTTGCAATGAGTTTGGAAATCTGTCATAAAATAAATATTAAGACCTTTGTAGCTGTTTACAAGTCTGGCGGCCAATCATCATGAAACCAATTACTTAAATGCTTAGGTAGCAGGATGTGGAGTTTTTAGGGATCCCCCTCCCCTTTTTTTTGCTTCTGGCTGTGATTTGTGATATGGAAATGAGAATTGGTTTTTTTTCTTAATTTTGTTACCACTCTGCCTTCCCAGCAAGACACTGAATGAACCTAATGCAAGGACCTGAGGATGCCTCATTAGCAGGAGTATTAAAGGGCCTTGAAGAATTGTTGTAACAGCTAATGGAGATCAGACTGGCTGGGGGGCAATTATTTCTCCCTGAAAACAAAACAAAACATAAAGCCATAGGATTTTTTTCTTGGTGTTTTTGAGTCATAAGGATCCTTCGAGATACATCTAGGCTAGTTTTCTATGTAAGTTTTTCGACCCTTACAAGACCATGAAAGCTATAATAAGGTTCTCAGGCCATTGTCCTTTTTGATTATTATTTGCTTTACTAATTCTTTCCATTACAGAACAATGTAATTATACAAATAAGTCTATGCTAAATATATGTAAAAAAGGTTTAAAATATCCTTCAGCCCGTAATCTCAAACTATTTTCTGTATTTTAAATAACCCCAGAGAAGCTGTGCATTTACTTGTAATGAGAAGGCAAAAGCCGTCTGAAATATCAAATTTCTTTGCCTTTGACTGGCACTACATCAAATTAACACTGTTACACTATCTAGGCAGATGCTGATCCCAAGTTCTAATTGCCAGTTCTGCATGCTGTTGTTGAGAACAATTGGGAAGACCTGATTTTTACTTAATTAATAGCTTGGTAGCAAAGTATGAGCCCATATGAGAATTAAAGGGTATTTTTGATGGTAAAAAGATCCAGAATTTACCATCATTTGCTGCCTGGCCTAGTGTCTGTGGACCTAATCTATTTATATAGGTCCTGACTCACACCCAGGAGGTGGCTCATCAGCCTCTCCTTCAGAAGGTGGCCCAGTCTGGGGATACAGCTGACAGAGGTAATGGGTTATTGATTTTCATATTGCCATTGAGTAATGATCATATTCGTCTGCATTCTCATTCTCACGGCAACTATGAAAAAGTAAATTTCTGGATTTAATGGGCTCCAATAGTTATTACCAAGGTGACATTTATGCTTCTGGAGACTGTCAGTTCTCAAATAATGAAATCAAGAACCATCAACCATCAAGCTAGGAGTAGTCTCAACAGTCTCTTTGTTGAATTCCTCCATTTCTGGGCTTCCAGCTCAATGCCAGCTGAGCTGAGAAATGGGATATCATGGGTTTTAGAATCCTGCATCATCTTCTTATTAGCTACATTCCCCCTATGTAAAAAGAAGAATACTAACGCCTATCTTGTAGGATGGGATCATTATTAAATGAAAAATTTACCATACGAGTCTGGTAAAACCTTTTTTTTTCCCCTGGGTGTAAGAATTCCTCACTATGCCTTCAGCCTTCCTGTATATATCAGACCTGGTGTGATTTGAAGTCAGCAAAGGAGAGAACGCTGTATTTGCCTCTCTCCAGAGGCAAATTTTTACCAAGGTAAAAGCAGAATTAGGTGGTACTCTTCCATGAAATATTCACAGGTATATTACACAATAAAAAGTTTTTGTGAACAAAACTTTTGGGAAATGCTTAAATAAGCCAAGTGCCATAGCTATCTTTATTTCAGGTATTCTCAGAATTTTTTTTTTTTAAAGATGGCTTTCTATCACCAATAGGGTGATGTATGAAGTGGTTCCCAAACTTATTTGACTCTAGAAATATTTTTACATCCAGAATATTGTGTTGGAGTAGAAATAGAAGAAAAGACTTTGGCGAGAATGATCATATAAAATTCATATAGTTTGACATTTGCTTGTTCAGCTTGTGTGTGCCTGCCCCAAACAAACTGGGCATTGGCTCAGTCTGCACTGATGAACATTCCACACAACACTGCATGGATCCTATATGCTGCATGAATTTACGCAGCAACTTGTCCACAGGCAGCCATCTGGCCTCTGCTTGAATACCTCCAATAATAAGGATCACTGCCTTCCAAGGTCGCCTCTTCCAGTTTGCACAACTCTTTTGGCTAGAAAGCCTTTTCTTATCTTGAGTGGCCATCTGTCTGCTTGTGATTTTTCTCTATTGGTTATAGTTCTGCTTTCTGAGTGTATTGTAAATTTCTAAAACTTTACACTATTTTTTCCCCCTTTTCTTTCCTGCTGCCCCAGCATCCCTGAAAATAGGCTGTGAGTACTCCCCCTAGGTGACCAGGTGCACCATTGTGATAGGTGGACCCCTGCCACAAGTTCCCCTTCCTGCCCTCCCCTGACTGTAATCTAGTGACAAACGCATCACTGAAGTCCCCTTGCACCTTTTCTTGTGTATTCCATCCTTACGCCCAGTAAAGGTGCTTACCCACGGATCCTCACTCTTTCTTGGCTCCCCACCTCCTTGGTTGAGCTGTTCCTTTGTCTCAGCTTTCCTCCTTCTGTGTGGCCCTTTATGGTGTGCGGTGGTGACTCTGTCTCTCCAGGGCCTGTGAGTATAATAAGCTTTGTTATCCTGTGTCTCTCCTGTGTCCCCTCTTGTGGCCACACCTGACAGACCATCACCTAAAAGAACAGAACTCTCAGGCAGGTTAAGTTTATAATGTCTTATTACAGAATCAAGCCAAGCTTACTGTCCCATACAAGGAGAAACTCCTTTCTCTTCACTCCAACTTCATTTACTCTGGGTCTTAAGCTATTAATGCTTAGTTTGCCTGAGCCATTTCTCCAAGGAGCAGATTCAATTGCCTGCTTTCCTTACTTAAAGAACTGCTTGTGTAAGGCATTGTTCCTAATGCTGAAAATAAAGAAAGCCATCAGACATGTCCTACCCTCAGAAATGCTAACAGTCTTGGGGGGTAGACAGGCCTGCAAAGAGATACTAATGATGCAGTGAGATATAATACAGTGAAAGTTGAGGTGCTACAGGAGCACAGAGGAGGGAGCCACTATGTCTGCTTGGGAAGAGCAGAGAAGACTCCCTAAAGGGGGTGATATTTGATCTGCTTCTTGAAAGATAAACAAGAGTTTCCTAGGTTGATAAGGGGGGGAATAGGCATTTCAGAAAAAGATAACATCATGTAAAAGTATATGGGCTCTATTTGGGGAGCTGGGAATCTTGGTAACTCTGGAATGTAGGCAGTATTGAGGCACTACAATTAAAGAAGCAGAGTGAGAGATAAGACAATGTTTTTTGACCCCAGGGCCTTCTGCAAGAAATGAGAGAAAAAAAATAGCTATTGAAGGGGGGATCAAGTACACAGGGGAGGGATTAATCTTGGAAATAAGGGGTGAGGTTTTGTAGAGAGTAGAACAAGTTTGGATAAAAGCTATGAAGAGTGAAAGAAGTCAATCTGAAAAGGCTGTGTGATTCTAACTGTGACATTCTGGAAAAGGCAAAACTATGGAAACAGTTAAAAAATCAATGGTTCCCAGAGGCTGGGGGAGTAGAGAGATGAATAAGCAGAACACAGAGCATTTTTATGGCAGTGAAAATATTCTATGATACTATAATGGAGGGTACATGTCACTATACACCTATTCAAACCCATAAAATGTACAGCACCCAGAGTGAACCCTAATGTAAGTTATGGACTTTGAGTGATTATGATCAGTTATAGCAAATGTACCACTCTGATGGGGGAGGCACATGTAGGGGAGGAGATAAATGGGAAATCTTTGTACTTTCCTCTCAGTTTTGCTGTGAACATAAAATACTCAAAAAAAAAAGTCTTAACAAACATTTTAAAAAGCTGTATATGAGACATAGAGTATAAGAGATGGGTAAGTATGCTCAGCGGCAGTGGGGAAACAGCATTAATTTGTTTAAGAGCCAGAGGCTAGATTTTGGTGCCTTTCTCTGTGGTATCAGTTCAGATAGCAGGTAGGAAGCATTTTGAATTAAGCACAAGAGACAAAAATCAAAGTAAGACAATGAGGGCAAAAATATTAAATCTGCAAAACATCACATACTCCTAAAGAGCATCAACAACCCCTATTGCTACTACTATTACAAGTGCAACTTTACTAATAAAGTAAAACATCAGAAGAGGATTCTAGGGTGATGGCAATAATATTGTTAAATGATTGACCAAGGATCTAGTCGAAATGGAAAGAAAGTAAGACCAGAACTGGATTTGGTAGACCAAGAGGAGTGGACAACTGTAAATCACAATGAGGCAGAAGGCATCATAAAGCAGAACAAGACCCAATATTAGTCAGAATAAGTAAGACTAGTTGCTATAACACCCTAAGTTCCAGTGTCTTAACACAATAAAGGTTTATTTCCTGCTCAGGGGAAATCTGGTGCCAGTGTTCAGTAAGATGGATTTCCTCCAGGTGGAAATTCAGAGACCCAGGATCCTTCCATCCAGCAGGTTCTTGGAGTCCTCAACTTGTAGCTGAGCAATTGGCAAGAGAAAAAAAAATGCAAATCACAAATTAAATGTTAGGGGTCAGTAGGCAGTGGTTTTACATCACTTTCACCCATATTTCATTGGCCATATGTTGCTTCAAGACACATCTAGACATATTGCAATTTGTCCCTCTTTGTGTTCACAAGGGAAACAAAATGATTTCCTGCAAACATAGCATTGCCTCTGCAACACAAAGCCACTACCTTCACAATCTAACATAAACAAGGAGACAGACAACCATCGTTATTTCAACAAGACAGTCACAAAGTATGAACTGGGTTCTGTGTGGTTTCATAGGAAAGAGTGATTAATTCTGGCTGAGTGAGTCCAAAGCATTACTGAAAGACTGGCTTTTAACCTGAGCCCTGAAGAATGCTTGGGAGAATGCAAAGACAGGGAAGAAAATTCCTTATGGAAAGAGGCACAGTGACCAAAACTCAGAACTTTGGAAAAACATGGCATGGAGGATGAAGCTTTTAAGAGAGAAAAGTTCAACTTACAGAATGTGCAGCTAATTTGAGGGTAAAGTGAGACCCAATAAAAGATTTTAAAGCACATGTTTGACATGATCAGACTAAATATTAGAAGAATAGTTTACAAAATGTAGAAGTTTGTTTGGAACAGAGCAATGTAAAAGGTTTTGCAGTGGTTTGGAGAGAAATGATGAAAACTCTGTAATTTTTCCATCTGTTTCCCAGTCACTGATGTTAGGCTGTTAACCTGAGCTGAGAGAACTCCATCTTTCTCCAGCTTCTAAGACCCATAACCTCATTCACATACCTCCTTTAACCTACTCTCTCCTAAGTAATAGTGGACTTAGCTTCATTTTTTAAAACTTGCCATATTCTTGGTTAGTTAAAATTTACTTTTTATAGTCAGAAAGACTATAGAGATTGACCACAGTGGTGGAATTTCAAGCGCTGGAAAAGCTGAAAAGAACATTCATTTTGAAAAGAACATTCTTTTATGTTCTCATGAATAAGGCTGCCTATATGAGATGTCTCTTTGATTTCTGCATGTACTATTAACACAAACCGGGTGAACCAACGAGTTAGATTAAACGGATGGGCTTGCTTAGAAAAATCAAAGCTATCATAATTCCCTCTTTTGAACACCACCACTTTTGTATCCAGCTCTGCCTCAGGAGCAGTGATGGCTTATTTTATGGACTGTACTGTTCCTGGTTATCACTTAAAAACTGTTGTATTTTTTTAAACAGTATCAGTTTAGGCCACGATGTCATATCCTTCCCTCCCCAAAGTGTCTCTCATAGGAGTTTGAGCAGTTTACATTGTCAATATGAAACTGGCAAATTACTGACAGCACTGGGGAAAAAAGGGGGATCAAATAGCAAGATCAATGAGACATAACTGAGTAACAATATGGTGCCTATTATCTGCTGTCAATTAAACTGCCAGCCTTAATTGGTGCTGTGTTTGAAAATGTGGTAAGTAATGACACAAATACATACACTAATAAATGTGAAGCTGGGAGTTTTCTTTTGTGGTTTTATTTTTTCTTTCCAGTTCTCAGCTCTTTCCCCGTTTCTGTCCCCTGCAGACAAATACTGCTATCTATTGTCTAAGAAGAGTGTCATTCAGTCTCCAAACAGAATTGCTAGTTAGACTTTTCTGTAAAAAGGCTTTCAGACTCCCAGATAATAGACTCACTATTAGCTTGGGGTCCTTGTGTGAGTGACTCGGATTGACTGACTAAGCTACCGAACCATTTACTATGCATCAAATGTCCAGAAAGCATTATCACAACACTCAAGAACCTTGAGGCTTTAGCCTTATTTCTTTTATCTATTACACCAAATATAGGAAGAAAATCAAGTTCTGTAGTGTCTATTCAACAGATATTTACTGAATACTTGTTACGAACATTCAAGATAAGATGGGATAGGAAGTGAAGATAATCAAAACCCTGTCTCTACACAAGGAGTTCATAGCCCAATAGGGAGATATACATATAAACTCCTGGCAGAGATTCTAGGGTAATGGAAGGATGGGGCAAAGGGGACAGAGACACTTGGAAAAAGATAGATTCAACTGGATTATGATCGTTGGTTTTAGGCTAAAAAGGTTTTAAACCTTTACTGTGGGTAGGCACTGTGCTAAGCCTTTTGCATGCAAAATCTCATCTAATCCTCACAACAATTATATGATATGGGAATTATTATTCTTAGATCCAAATGAGAAAATTAAAGCTCAGAAAGGATAGGCATTTTTGCCAAACTGCAAAAAGGAAGGATTGACCTGGAATAGGTCAGTTTAAATCCAGTCCTGTCTAACTCTACAGCCTGCCATCTTAACTGTTGCTGTGCTTCCTCCTGGGATACTGAGAGGAGAGAAAGAGGTTGAGGGGTACGGATGAGGCCGAGGTTTCAAGTAAAAGTGATGAAAACAATACTCCTGAAATATGAAGCACAGATTACAGCACCATTCATATCCAGTTTTCACTGTGTTGGTTCAATTTGGGGCCATGTTCATGTGGTCTAAGCTAGGTGAATGAAAAGTGGGTAAGTTACCCTGAAAAATTAATGATTCTGTTCATTGTAATTCAGTTTATTTGGGTAAATAGAAGGACCTTAAGCAGTCTGTCGGTTGAAAATATATGAATCTGGAGAAAAGTTATCTTACTCATTCATTCATTTATAACAAACACTATGTTCTAGGTATTATTCTAATCCTTTTGTAGAAAAAGATTCATTTAATTCTCATAACAGCCTCATGACACTGATACTGTTTTCTTCCACTTTACAGATTAAAAAAACTGAGGCAAAGAGAAGTTAAGTTGCTTTTCCAAGGTCTCTCACCTCCTAAGTGGTATTCTTGTATTTAAACCTAGGCAGACCCAGTGGAAATCTACAGTCATAACCACTGAGAACACCACCTCTACTTCTAGTTGATGGTGGAATGACCTACAGCTACTGGACTCTTATATGGAGGCTAATCCCTTCTCTAGTTTCTAGAACCAGCCCTGTTCCTTTCTGTTTTAAGGAGGAACTGGGGCAGCAGCCCAGGCTTATTCTGCTCTGCCCCTGGGTGGGCTGCTTTGGGAATTTGACTCTTCCCTTGCTCCTGTGACCAAGATATTTTATTGATTTCATTTTGGGGAACTTTCTCTTCTCCTGTTCTGTTCCCTTATGGCAGGAAGAGGCTCTACCCGGATAATTTCCCCAGGAACCAGACCTGCAAGCCTCAGAGCTTTGATGGCAAACCCTAAACAAATGACTGAGGCTCTGCCACCCCCCTTACAGATGCCTCCTGGAGTCCAGAACCTTCCCAGGTTTCCAATCATTGCCTGCCCCCAGGCTGGTCGTCATACCCAAGCCAACCTTTGGGGTAATCTCTAATCTCATGGTAGATGTCTTTGATGCCAATTTCTGCCTGAATGCCCCCTTGTCGCTTGTCACCATGCTTTCTGTGCCACACCTTCCAAATTGACTCCATTATCTACCCTACTCTCTGCTTTCTCTCCTACCCAGGGGAAAGATCTAATTTCGGGTTTCAGACTCATATAGGTAACTTTTCAATGTACTACATTTTAAAATAAATGACATGGGAGGGAGAAGGTGTAGGGGGAAGGGAAGAAGGGATAAATGGGAGAGGGAAGGAGGAGACAAAGAGGAAGGGAATGAAAAAGTAGGGAGATAGAGGGAGGAAGGGAATTAGGGGATATGGAACAGGAATGAGAGAGTGAGGGAGATGAAGAGAGAAAATTGGGGAATAGAGAAAAAAGAATGTAGCCATACCTTTTTAAAAAATAAAATTAAAAATATAGAATCATGCCCACCATTCTCAGTTAGTAGATACTCTTTTCACCGGACACGCAACAGAAGCAAAACAATCCCATGACCTCAAAATCCCACAATTAACCTTGAAGTAGTTAGGGAATTGTTAGCCATGCTGTTAACAAGAATAGCTTCACTTTGAATGTTGCCGCCACGCATTACACTTCCTAGATTCTCTCCTCCTCTAAGAGCTTTTCTGCTTTTGCTTGGATTTTAGTATCCTATTGAGGAAAGTGGTTTTATTTCCAACTACACTTACACACTTTACTGTAGCAAATATTTGGGGAAATAAAGGATATAAAAATATCCTAGGGATTGCCTATGCAATGACAAAACCAATAGGCAATTTGATGAAAAATTGTAATTAGTCAAACCTGTCTATGGATTCTTCAATTCACTTATTTGCCAAGCACCTGCTAGGTGCAAGACAATGTACACACATGGTGAGAGATATTTTGCCTAGACTCAGATGACACCTGCCCTCAGAAGGGTTTCAAGCTATTTCAGGATAGGAAACATTTACACAAATAACTATGACACAGGACAAGAAGGGTATAAAATGAGAAGTGATATGGGTTGTATAAAAGGGAGATTGGGGCTGAAAAAATTGAGGTGACACTTGAATGAACCTTCACAGTCACTGAAATGGGAGAGAAAGCCAGAAGCACTCCAGGTGAAAAAGCACAAGTAAGAATAAAGGTAGACCAGTGGGGAAGAGAAGAATGCTTGAGGACCAGTGGACAGATTAGTTTGGGAAGACTTGAATTTTACACACTTTATTGATGGAAAATAACAGTATCACTTTTGAGAGAATAGTGGGAGAGAGAATTCGGAGGAGAGAGTCTTATTCTTAAGGATGTTTTTCAGCTTAAATTAAAACTGTGTTAGAAATATTTTGGTATAGTTTTTTTATAGTTCTCCGTTTTTCTGTTTGTATTTACTTTCAAGTTTCCTATTCTAGGATATCTGAGACATTTCCTGGGCTCCACTACTCTCATATGAGACAAAGGAATCATACCATTTCCTTTGCAGAGGTATGGTAAACAGATAGGTACTCATCCTTTTGCTGGGAGCCAAAGTAATCCTGAATTGACAGTCTTTCGGGGGCCTAAAAGGATCACACAAATTTCTGATCCTGAGAAATCTGACTCATTCATACAAATGAGGAAGACAGTCAGAGAAAGAGACTCATTCCACAAATGTTTATTTAGCAACCATAAGGATTCTGTCCGAGGGATACAGAGATGAGTTATGCATGTGAGGGGCTCACAGTGGGGTCAAGAAGTCAGGTATCATTATAACCAACCCAGTCAACCCAGGTAAACATGCTTTGGTCGAGGCACATTGGAAGGAATAATTAGTTTAAGCTGGAGGCAGTGGTACAGACAGGAAGGCTTCACAGAGAAAGGGACACTTGGCTCTTGGAGAAGAAGCTGTGGCATGGTCTGAAGTACATGATGTAATGGTGATGCTCAGGTGGTTCAGAGGAGGATGCTGTGCACTCTTGGCATTTCCTGGGGACCCTTCTTGGAAAGGCCTCTTGGTGACATCTCTGAACTAGCTTGCCTTCGGCATTGTAAAGATTGATTGCTTTATCAAAACTATTTGGCCAGCTTGCCTTTTAAACCTTTCGTTGTGGAGAATTTTAAACGTATACAAAGGAAGACAGAAGAATATAATGGACCTCCATATACCCATCATCCAGCTTCAGCAACTATCAACCTGTGGCCAATTTTGTTTTCCCTAAGCTACTATTCTACCTCCTCCTCTTCCATGTTATTTTAAATAAACCCCAGATATCAGAATTTTTTGCCCATTAATATGTCAGTATGTATTTCTATGAGATAAGGACTTCTTAGCACTATTTTTGTAGTATAATTTGTATTAAAACAATGTAAGTTTCTTTTAATCACTACTTTGATTATGTAAGAAACACATGCTCACTGTAGATAAATCAGAATATACAGATCAACAAAAAGAATAAGAATCTTAAAATCACCTATATCCCTCCTACCTAGAGACAGTTCTCATTTTCATTTTGTTATATTAATTCCCAAGCATTTTTCTTGTGTATAAATCAAAATTATTTCACATTTTACGTAGCATATTTTAACCATTTCTTTTAATCTTAACAGTGTAATCACACAAACACATATAAATACATGCAATAAATTCTCTATCACTGGGAATTTTGTTTGTTTTCTAAATTTCCCAAATTTGACTTTTTCTCCATGTTCCTTGGCATTCTATGTTCCTACAGGACTCTGAACTTAAAGTTCTTCACTGCTTTACTTATTCTGTTCTTGTTTATTTATGAATAAAGCTCTGCTTACTCATAATAGACAGCTTTTCCATTATTTTCAATTCTTAACACTTTAAAAGAAGTATTTGGTATTTAAGTAAACTTTAAACTTTTTTTTCAAAGTTCTTGTTAATAAGTTAGTTTACCTTTATATAAAAGAAAATTAGAAAATAATTTTTTCATTAATTAAATTTGTGACAAACTGACCACAGTGATATGCACTGAAGGGATTCATTATTTAGTGTTTAATGCATTTTTAATCCAATTCTTGAAAGATAATTTTTAAAGTGCAAATTATATAAGTTGATACAGAGCCAGTAAAATTTTTTTCCTCATAATTATGTTCAGAAAGAAATTGTTTTACTACTCCAAATTTATGTGCACTTTTAAAAACAATTTTACTGAAGTATAATTAGTGTATAATAAACTGAACTCATTTAAAGTATAAGTTATGAGTTTTGACAGACGTATACAGTGGTAAAACCATCATCATCATCGAGATATAGGACATTTCCATTACCCCAAAGTTTCCTCATACCCTTCTGTTCCCTCTGTTCTGTTTTTATTTAATGTTTCTAAAAATTTTTCTCAAGACTTTATATTTTAGAGCACTTTTAGGTTGATAGCAAAACTGAGGGGAAGTACAGCGATGTCCTATATGCCCCTTGCCCCCGACCATGCACAGCCTCCCACACCATCAACATCCCCCACCTGTGTGATACATTTGTCACAGTTGATGAACCTGCATTGACACATCATTATCACCCAAGGTGTGTAGTTTACACTAGGGTTCACTCTTGGTGTTACACATTCTATACACCTGGACAAATGTATGTGACATGAATCCATTAGTATGGTACTACATGGACTATTTTCATGGCTCTAAAAATCCTTTGTCTTCAGCCTATTTATTCTCCCTTTACTACCCGAACTCCTGACAACTACTGGTCTTTGTTACTGTCTCCATAGTTTTGCCTTTTCCAGAATATCATATAGTGGGAGTCATACAGTATATATAGCCTTTTCAGATTGGTTTCTTTTACTTAGTAATAAGCATTTCTTTCCTCTGTGTCTTTTTATAGCTTGATAGCTCATTTTTTTAAAAAATCAAAGTATAGCTGATTTTCAATGTTGTGTTAGTTTCTGTTGTACAGAATAGTAATTCAGTTGTATGTATATATGTTCTTTTTCATTATAGGTTATTACAAGCTATTTAATATAGTTCTCTGTGCTATACAGTAGGACCTTGTTGTTTATCTATTCTGTATATAGTAGTTTGTATCTGCTAATCCCAAACTTCTAATTTATCTTTCCACTTCCTTTGCACTTTGGTAACTGTAAATTTATGGTGAATCTAAAAAAAGACACAGATAACACATTTCTTTTTAGTGCTGAATAATGTTCTGTTGTCTGTAATGTACGAAAGTTTATTTATCAACTCACCTACTAAAGAACATCTTGGTTGCTTCCAAGTTTTGGTAATTATGAATAAAACCATTATAAACATCTATGAGTACCCCTCCCTGTGGACTAAACTTTGAACTTCTTTGAGTAAACACCAAGGAGCACTCTTACTAACAAGGAATGAGAGTTCCTCTTGTACCACAAACTTATCAGCATTTGCAGCACTTAGCATTCCAGATTTTGGCCATTCTAATAGGTGTATAGTGGAAATTTCCTATAATTTGCATTTCTCTAATGACTTATGGTGTGGAGTATCTTTCCATATGCTTATTTCCCATCTGTTTATCTTCTTTGGTGGGGTGTCAATGTCTTTGCCCATTTTTTAAAACAGTTGTTTTCTTACTGTTGAATTTTAAGAGTTCTTTGTGTATTTTGGATAATAGTCCTTTATCAAATGTGTGCTTTGCAAATATGTTTGCAAATATGTTATCACAGTCAAATTTATGTGGTTTATATTATCTTGAAGTAATTTGTCTCTACAATTATGTCATCAATAGATGTAGAGTAGTTTCATTTATTTTGTTGTTTTCAATTTAATCTATTTAAAAAATTAAATGTTATTTTAAAACCATATATTTGTATCGCACCAAAGTCAAGTCTACAAGTAAAATATATTCAAAGGAGTCTACCTTTTAGCACCATTGCTCCCTCAATACCACTTATCCTTATGGTTAACCTTTTTTTAATGTTTACTTACGTTTAAATGGAAGAATAATCATCCAAAATCATGATAAGGATTGTGATAGTGACAGTAGTAGTAATAATAGTATTGAATTATAGAAATGCTTCTTAAATTTATATAGGGTGTTAAAATTGATACGTTTTCATCCCACCCATTATATTCTTTGCAGAATGACTCTCTGGGAACAAATGCTATTTCCATTTTATAAATATTTGAATTGGTTTAAAAATGGAAATTAACTGGCCAGCTCATGGAACTCATGACTTTCTGAACAAGAGCTGGTCCCAATCTTCTGGTTACTCAGTCCAGTGCACCTCCTGTCACATCATACTCTTTGTCCATTGTCTCTTCAGCTACTGTACCTTATGCAAGTGGAAAGGAAAGAATTATGGATCTTAGATTTTAACAAAGCTGTGTCTGAATTCCAGTTTTACCAATTCTTAGAAATTTTGCTATTTTGGGAAAAGTAAATTGTGTGATATCTCTGGGGTTTAATTTTCACTTCTGGGAAAGGGGGGTTGCGGGGGCTAAATGAGGTACTGTGACATGGTGGGCCACATAAGACTATACCTGCACCAGCCTGCTCAGCCAGGAAGCACTCATAGTGAGACAGAAGGTATATGGTAATGGAGCACAGTTCTGCCCAACGGTGAGAGTTTCAGCTCAGATACAGTCAAAAGTCATTCTTTCTGCTTAAATGATAAGGAGTACAACACTTTTCTCTTTAAGTAGCAACTGGGCAGATCACTTAGGAATAGGATCCAGTACACAGATATGAATGCACAGAGAAACACTGAGTCACTATGCTTCAAAACCTCCATTTAGAAGTCATTCACAGGGTAGAAATTAATTAGTGACATGGGTTTTATGGGAAAAAAATTAGAGGGAATCAAAGCTTCCAAAGTATTTTGAGCAAACCCATAAGCAAAACTTAAGACCATTTCTGCTAATCAAAATAAAGTTTCTTCTTTTGAAAAACTTTGTCATTTCATTGCAGAATGTGTAGTAGAGGGCAGTTTGGGGGACACCAAGACAACTAATGATACAACATGAATTATTCCAGAAGCAGCAGAATCAAGACAAATAAGCATCTTCTTTTAGCCTCACTATTACCTATTTCTTTGTGATGAAGGTATCAGAAATGAATGCCAGGAACACATTGTATCCAAATTTACATTTCAGTAAATCTTATAGAAAAAGTACATAATTTTTAATTCTTTGAGTCAGTTTGGTCAGTCTCAATTAAATTTTTCTTTTTCTTTATAAAGTCCTGAGATAAAAAGTCTCCAGGGCATAGATATAGTTATATATTGAGACTTGCTGGGGGGCAGTCCAAATTTGACTGTTTTATTTAATTACCCAGAGAAGGGTGGCATTAGATAGCTATACTCAGGGAAAGTTGACTAAGCCAGGGTTATTTCTGTCTTACTGAGCATCAAACCTGACACATTGTTTCCTCATCTTCCCTTTCCTTCTAAGCATACAAAAAAAAATAAATTTCTTTAGACACCATGTTTAAGAGTCCTGTAGTTAGAGGGAGTGCAGAAGGTGATGCAGCCACATCACACTACCTTATACTTGTACTGATGGTTCCATATTACTTCTGCCATGAGACATAGGATATGTTGTAGACCTAGCCACTTAACATGAGGTTAGGTTAGTTAATAAACCTTCACCTGAGTGTTCTTGCCTTCTTGGTCCTTCAGGCGCACATAAACCTCTAAGAGGCCATCCTCTTACAAGTGTCAGCTTGTTTAGCCCTGTCTCATAGCCAGTCCACCCCTTTTGTCCGCATATGGTCCCCTGTTAGATCTCTACTGTATACAAACAGATTTTCAGCTGTTCCTGCCTATTTCCAGATTTAAAGCCCAGCATACCTGGGACTTAGACTCCCTTTTCCACCTCCCAACCCTGCCCCAGCTTCTCTTCCTGGATTCCCTTCTAAGTGAACGGCACCAGTGTTCATCCAGCCACTTGAGTCTGCTTGACTCTCCCAGTTCTACGCAGTCACTAAATATTTTCAAACTTCTCTCAAGTCTGTCACCTTCTCTCCTTCCTACTTTTTTTTTCTTAATTGATTTCCTTTTAAACCAAAGAAAATGGGGTTTGGAAGATGCTTTCATTAGTAGAACTGACTTAGGCTTTTTTTGAAATATACAAAAAAAAAAAAAAAGACACTCCTAAAACCTTTAAGTTTTGTTAGAAAGGGACAACTGCGAAATGGCTCAAGGGTGTAGTTGCTCTAGGTTTCCCCTCCTCCTTCCAGCCCTCCACCTCCTCTAACTCAGTGTTACTCTCATCCCACAGGGCATGAAACACGCCCCCCCTTCACTCAGGCAATGACCTTGTGCACCTGGCCTGACTCCTGAGAGTCTGAAGATGAGGCACCTTCCACAGTCACAAATGCAGCAGTGTGACTACAGAATTGACAGAGCTAAGGAGAAAATCTACCAGAAGGCAGCATATGGCAAACTAGCTATCCTAGTCTACACACCTGCCATGCCTTACCTGGACCTCAGCAGTGCCTCCTGGTCCCTCCATGGTTACTCAGCCCGTTGTCCACACTGAAACCAGAGTGACTGTCTAAAGCTTTAATCTGATAATGCTACTCCCCATGGTTAATGTCTCTTCATTTTCTTTAAAGTCTAAGTCTCTTAAACTTCCTATGATCTTTAATAAGTCAGCCTTTTCTTTTTGCTGCAGCAGCATCTCTCATCATTTGCTGCCTCCAATTTTCATTTTATCCATTAAATAACTAACAATCCTTGAATGTTTCATGTTCTCTTTTACTTTTAGGACTTGGTGGAAATTGTTCTGTCTTCCTCAACTGCTGTCCCCATCCGTCTGCTTCTTGTGCCATCACTTCTTTAGTGAAGCCCTCCCTGACATCTCAAATCTGGATTAAGTCCTCCTCCCCTGTTCCTCAGCCCTTAGTAGTACTGATTACACTATACTATAACTGCCTATTTACTTCTGCCTCCTCAAATGAGACTGTGAGCAGCTTGAGGGCAGGGACTGCCTACTGCCTGTCACAGGGCATGATACCTTGTTGGGTGCCCAAGGAGATTTGTTGAATATTTGTAGCCATTAATACTAATTTTTTATTTAGTGTCATTATTAACTCTTCTAACACCTCTGCACTTACCACAGTGGCTGACATGTTAGGCACTCAGAACAGTTAACTACATTAAGCAGTCATCTATCATCTATTATGTCTCTGATAAATTGCAGTGCCCTTTTGTAAATATGATTTAATTTAATCCTATTGACCTTCCCACCTTGAAGTAGGTTTTATTATCCTCAACTAAAAGATTTTTAAAAAACTAAGGCTCAGAAACTTTAAATGGTTTTTTCATAGTCAAATTAATATCAGGAATGGTGTTCAAGCCCAGCTTTTCTTTCCAGTTGAAGTAAGTATATAAGTCTAAGAATAAGGGAAGAATAATATGCAGCTTCCAAACTCTCTGTCCAGTCTTCCCTTTATCAGATTTATTTAAAGAAAAATAACTTAATGTCTTTGCTACACATTTTCCCAGTAAAAAGTAAGAGAAAAGGTCTTAACACTAGGGATATAGAAGAACACTTATTTCCAATGCATATCTGTGAAGTCTATCAAAATGGAATGTAACTCTGAGAAGCAAATGACAACTCTTCTATGAGCAAATCTTTATCTGTAGGTGTTTGATAGGCCTGAGAGTCAACACAGAAAAATGATATAAAATCACAGAATTTTTAATCAGTGCATCAGACTGGAAAAAGAATGATGTGGATAATGATCATGACTGTCTCCTGACTGGGATATAGAATGCTTATGTTTTCACAGTCAAGTTAGACAGATTAGTATGTGTAGACGGATTAAATGGCTGTCTATCTGATATTGTTGGAAAGGTGAAGTAAAGGCATCTCTGAATAACTATTTCTCACCTAAAACATTATCTAAAATTCTACTATGAGAGAACCCAGGCAAACATTCTTTTGGGCAGAGAGTTTATATAAGAAATCCTGATATAACACCCCCAGGAGGTCATGTAACAGGAAAAGCATCTTGGCTTTTGAAATCTGCTTTCTGTCTCTGATGATTACTTGTCCTATGAGCTGGGCAAGTGACTCTTGCAACACACCAACAGGGCTTTTTTCTTCTCTGTAAAATGAAGAGTAGGAGCACATGGCCTCTGCATCCCCTCAGCATTACCATTGCTGTGGATCTAGGGGTAACCAGTGATCGTATCACCGCACGAAGGCTGACCTGTCTCTAATTCCTCCCCTCCTGGATTCCTATATTCTCTCCAAATACTATCAGTGCTGGGTGGACCACTGGACAGCCAGGAGTTGGCAGTATATTTGTGAAAGTTATATAAATCAGGGAAATCCCAATTATTCCTATTTATTTCTCATCATCTTTTTTTTTTTTTCTTGGCATCTGACATGGATTTCTAGAGTACGTATCCAGGTAGAAAGCATTCCTGGTTTTTACTGAGCCCTAGTTTCATGTTTATTAAAATGAAAATACATATTATGTACTTAGTCTCCTTTGCAGACTTCTTTTGCCTTGCCTTGAGTTACATGTGAGGTTTTAATGGGCATTTATGATAGTGTTTAACAGGATGCCTGGCACAATTAGGCAGTTTAGGAATTTAGTTTTGCATCCCTAATTTTGCTTTTCCAGCTGCAGATCAAGTAAAACCAACATACCCATCCTTAGACCAAACTTGGCCTATACAACATGCAGCATCTGACTTTTAATGGTTCCTCATGCCTGGAGAAGTAAACCAATTATATTCTTCTGAGTCAACCACCTCTCAGTAAACATGGTTCCTTTTACAGAGCCTGATTTCCCTTATATGTGTGAAAGTGAGGCAGCATCTAATTAGAGCGAGGTTACCTTAATAAGAAGTTGCTTCCCATTAAGACTCTCATCCTTAAATTGCCTTCCCTGATCTGGAGACACCCACTTAGCCAAGACTCCCATTGGTGCTTCCTGCCACTAAGAAATCATAAATGACTAGAGGGTTAAATGGTTAGATGGTCTGACAATGATGTCAGTTGCTGTAACTGATTTCATGTGACAGCTAATTATAACATTCATTCAGAAGAAAATAAAGCCTGTTGTCATAGTAATGGTTGGCTCTGAGCAGGATGCATACCTCCAATTGATGCATGTGCCAAATATCAACTTGTTGGGTACACTCTAGGAATAATTGAGACTGTACTTCAGGGAGAAAAAAAAATTTAATATGGACAGTGTTTCCCATGCTTGTGCCACAGTGCCTCCCCTCTGTACAACCATGATGTCCCTCTGATTTCTAATTCCTCTTGCAAGAATGTTGCCTTTTAGGGATTTGTACACTTGTTAGGTACATTCTGTGAAATCGATGCTGTGGGGGACACACAGCAGCGGCGATGGTGGGGATGCTGTGTGATGGTAGTCAAAAGCTGCACCTGCCAAGGCAGCAATAGCCTGCGACAAGCAGAAACCTCATCACACAGCAACTCCTAGCTGGACAGACCTGGGTTTGAATCCTGATTCCTCCCATCTATAGCTTTAAGACCTTGGGCAAGTTGTTTCATCACTCCAAGCATTATTCTCCTCATCTTTAAAATGAGACTATTAAAACTCCCTACCTTATGCAGTCAGTATGAGGATTAAATGAGGTGGTCTGTAAAGTGCTTGGCATGGGGTAACCACTCGGTGAATCGTGGCTACTGTCCTCTTGACAGGGGTGAGGGTAATAATACTGTGGTGTCCTCAATACTTTCACAAGTCCACAAACTGAGAAAGAAAATTGGAATGTGGATTTGGCCCCCAAATCCAGTCCCTTTAAGCCTGAGGAAATATTGTGATCTGGATTTTCCTGTTCTTGTCCCCAATCTTCCTAATTCAAGGCAGCTTCCTCAGAGAACATTTGGTAAAAATGGTGGGTTGAAAACATGTATGTTGTTTTGCTCCAGTCCCAAATTCTATTTAAACAACAGTGAAGAGAGGTATCTTAAGAGGAAAAAATCCATAGGACTAGAGAAAGTAAAGAGACAGAGTTGCAAGCAATGAAGTTTCAGGAAGTGAAATGCAAATAAATGAGTGCTAATTAACATAGCAGCCCAGGAAAAGCTGAATCTTAAGCCAGCACTGGTAAAAGTGGAAAAAGAACCCATTTACATGCAGAACCCCTCAAAAAATGAATTCACACCAAGTACCTCAGGACTTGGGAGAGAATAGGCTTGCTTACATGTCTGTTTATGACATAGTTAAATCTCTAGATCCCCTCCCTCAAGTGTACACCTCCTCCACTGTGGTAGAAGACTAGAAATGTATTCTCTGGATAGAATAAAACAGTTGCTCCCTGGACTAGAGGATCCTGGGCACAGTTGACAGTAGGGTACCATAATGAAAAAAAGGACGAGAAAATATGTGTATTCAGCTGGGAAGAGTGTTTGCATAGGTGTAATAAAAAACAGAACACTGACCTAAACCAAGTTAGGATGTAACTGTCATGAGAATATTTGGGTAGGCTGAAAGGATGTGTATATCTGATAATGGAAGAGGGAGAAAACTGAAAAATCAAGACATAGTAATATCTAGAATAAATACAAGACAAAAAAAAAACCTAGCTGAAATAATTAAAAGCAGTTGACTCTAAGGAGGGGACCATATAAGGGAGGAGGAGTGAAGGACTGCTCCCTTCTGAAACAAATCTTGTGGAATCATCTACTCTAAATGTAAATGTGTAACTGATTAAAACAAGCACATAAACTAAAAAGCAGGAGTAAACCTTCTCAAATGGACGTGAGCTCTCTGCCTGTGGACTTCTCTGACTCTAACAGGTTTCTGGGCAAGCCCAAAACACAGTATATTTTCCTCACCCATCACAGGAAGAGTGTGAAAGAGGATGTGTTTGGGAATGTAGTTGCACTTACCTACCCAATTAGAGTGACCAATGTTTAAGAACAGTCACAGTTTTTATAAATGCAAATCCCACACAATTTTTCCTAAGTATTTTCCCCTTGCAGCTTACCCAGGGATTCCTAGGTAGCTGCATCTCGACTGAGTCACTGGGCACTAAAAACCTGCCAACACAGACAGGAAGTAGTCAGGAGAAACATCCAGTCACTGATATGATGGCGGTTAGCAAGGTGCCAGTAGTCAGCAGTACGTAAATAATCGCAATAAGAACTATTCACATGAGTGTAAAACTTCTAATTTATGAAAGACATCCTTAAAAAATGCATGCCCTCATTGTGTCTATTTAATAAGATACTCAAGTGTAAGTATCCTGAGTCAACAACCCCATCTAGGCTCCCAGCCAATAGGCAGGATGAACTGCAAGGCACGTAAGCCACACCTTGGATGTCCAGCCCATTGAGCCAGGTGTACCAAGCCTGGCTTCTATTTGACTGCAACCCCATGAGTCCCCCAGGTGAGAATCACCCAGCTGAGCCAAGTTCGTCCAAAGAACAATGAAAGATAATAATACAGTTTTGTTTTAAGCCACTAAGAGTTGGGGCAGCAACAAATAAACACTACACAGATGATCCACATCAGCCCCCTCATTTACCAGAACAGGGGGTGGCTTGGCCAATGTCTCAAAGCAGAGTGATGGCTGAGTCAGGACCAGACTCAGGCTTCCAGACCTTGAGGCTATGGGTTCATCACCAGAGACATTAAATCTATACTAAATGCTGCCAATATTTTCTTTTCCCCTTCTTCCTCCTCCCCTTCTCTTCTTGTAACTTTTTATTTTGATATTTCAGACTTACAGAAAACTTCAAGTACGAGAGACTCCCATATACTCCTCACCACGATGCACCAATTGTTCGCGTTTTACCTCATTTGCCAATGTTCTTTCAAAGAGAACATTATTCCACGGGGAGGCTGCCCACAATACTGATTCCCGCCGAGTGGTTAGTCACTGCTCAGATCATCCCAGCAGGACTGAGAGTAGGGATGGACACCTGGGAGTGAGAGGGGACTAGGAGGAAAAGCTGTGGAGAAAAGGGAACTGTTAAACAAGGAGAAAGGGCACAGAGAAGGGAGAGCAGAATCACGCCAGACCAGTGTATTCCCACCAGACATTCCTGGGGGCAGTCCCTTAACTGGCCTGACGTACTGAGTCCATGCTGAACTTGAAGTCAAAAGGCACAGGTTTGAACCTTGCTACTAGTTGTATGACTTACAGTGACTTTCCTTCTTGCCTCTGGGCTTTGGTTTTAGCTTTCTTTATAAACCAGATTAAATAAGCCAATGCATGTGAACTGGCTGAGTGAATGGTGCTAAGGAAAGGAATTTTAGTCATCTGTATCTGATAGAATCATTTGGCAAGCTTTTTAAAATGTTGATGCTATGGCCCCATCTTCAGAAATTCTTATTTAGATGGTCTAGGGTCCAGGTACCACAGTATTTTAGAACTCCTGGGAAGCTGTTAATGTGCTGCTAAGGTTGAGAGCCACTGGGATAGAAAACAATGCCTTTGTCCAGGGTAGGCTGACATTCTTGGACCCTCCTGGCCTAGATGTCCTCCGCCATGGCCCCTTTCTCACTTCTGCTACCACTCTCCTCACCAAAGTAAAACCTCACAATTAGGCATCCTCCATTCTAAGCCTGGTGTGCTTCACTGTTATTTAGTCATCTCATTTCTGCATTGTCCATTTCTGCGTCCTTAATAATTTATGCTGGAAAGATTTCTTCCCGGAAGTAATTCCTTGCAGATTCTCAGTCTCTCTTTTCCTAGTCGGAGTTTAGCCTTTGTGCACAGGTTTTCTGTCTTCACAGCAGAGCTCAACAGCTGTCGTTCTTCTCTACTAGCTCTTTATGCACCTAATTGCTACCATACAGATCTACGTAATTTGGCAGGAATTGTGACTCATATGCAAATACCTCTGAAAAGAAGTGTGGGAAGGATTTTATATTCCTTGGTGGTCTCAGGGCAAAAGAATAATTTCCCAGATGAGTATGACTCTTCTTTTATTATAACATTTTTTTCTGGTACATTTATTTCCTATTTTTACTACAAATATCCCAGAGATGAACTGCTTACTTCATTTTGCAGTTTAAATCCTTCCTTATCTCCTTTCCTTCCTGCTACTTTCCTACATTCCTTCCTCCCTCCCTCCCTCCCCTCCTCCTCCTTCCTTCACACCTCCCTTCTGCCTTCTGTTAAAAAATTAATCATGACACCTGTTAAAGACAAGGCAGACTTTATTCAAAGGGGACTCAAACTAGTTGTAGGGACCACTGCAATGGAGTTTTACAATAGGAGAGAGAGTTTGGGTTCAACTCTGAATACAACAAAGAAAAGTGGAACTTACAGCCAAGGAGCAGGATGGGGATCAGTGATGGAAAATTACTAAGAGAAAACATTAGAGATAAGGGGGATGGCAGGCCTGAGTGATCAGACATCACCTAGGGGATGATGGAGGATGAGGAACCTGCATGAATGAGAGTGATCAGATATGGAGGATGAAGGATTCTAGCTAAACCAACTTCACAGGATTCTTCCTAAAATCGGACAATGTAAAGATAAACACAGAAGCCTAAAAGTCGAGGCCTGGTTGGGAAGAGAATTCAGAGGAGTCTGATCAGAGTTTGGTCAAGGAGAGAATCTTTGTCACCTTCTTTCCTCTGCTACCCTTTTACTCCCTTCCTCCTTCCCTTCCTCCTTTCCTTCCTTCCTACAAGGCATTTACTGAGCCCCTGCCATGGATCTAGTGGTCTGTTGGGCACTGAGGCTGAAAAGATGAGTAAAAATGTGTTCTGCCCTGTGAGGCACTCCTGGTCTAGGATTAGAGAGAGATAAACACAATACAATTGGAAAGATGTCATAATGGAGTTATACAGACTTCTGCAGAAGCTTTCACCTGTGTTTGGGATATGTACAGAAGAGTGTATATTTTAGCTGAATTTGAAAGGATGGGCTTGAGATTCCTTCAGGCAGAGGTTGGAGGAAAGGCATTCTGGACAAAGGGACTGTATGTGCAAAAGCCTGGATGTGAAGTAACAGGGTGTGTTAGTAGAATTGCCATGGTAGTTCAGAAAACAGAAGGGTTTTCTTAAGGGAGGAGAGATGATGAATGAGGGATTACTTCTAGGACTGGCTGGTAGAAGAACTTCTCATGGAAAGCATGTGTCTTAATCCACTTTGGTCTGAGGTCTGGTTAGGCCCCCATTTCTTAGGTTCCCAAGCTCTATTTTCTTAGCATCTGTGGAGGCTGCTTTCCAACCCCACCTCTTACTGCTCACCCTGTGTTCACTATGTTCCAGACACACAGGCCTCCTTCTTGTTCCTGACTGTAAACTCATGCCTCAGGGCCTTTGCTTGTGCTATTCCCTTTGTTTAGAAATCCCAGATCTTCACATGGTTACCTCTTTTTTGTCATTCAGGTCTCAATTCAAATAGCACCAACTCACAGAAGCCATCCTGACCACTTCATTTGCAGTGACCCTTCCCAAATCCAGCCACTCTCCCTGAACTCATTCTGTAAAACTTCCTCTATGACTTTCATTATTATATCAATTGATCTTATTTGTTTACTTGTTCAGATGTTTACTGTCCATCTTCCTCTTTTAGAATAGAAACTGCATGAGGGCATGGCCTTTCTTATTTTCCTACTGAATCCCCAGAACTCAGCCAGTGCAGGGCATTCAGTAAAGGTTCAACAAATTTGCTGAATAGAGAAAGCTCGAACATATCTTTGTCTGCAGCCATCCCTTTCCAAGGACCACAATACTTACATCCTCCACCCCCATTCCCAGTGTGAAGGTATCTCAAAGAGAAGATCAGAATTGTTATTGATGAGCATGGGAAGAAAACAAAAAGAAATTGAGAGCCCTAAGGAATACTCTGGCTTGGTGAGGCCTGATAAAATGCCCATGCATTACAACAGAGAGCTTGTCCACCTACACCTCGCATGCAGGCATCTCCCAGATCCTATGTTCTCCTCCCTCCGGGTGATGTTGGAGGCTCAGCTGCTGCTCTGCCCTCATTTTCCAGTTTGCTGCATCCTACCTCCCCGTAGATTTTGTCTTTAGCTCTGTCAGTTCTGTAGTCACACTGCTGCATCTGTGACTGTGGAAGGCACCCATCTTAACACTCTCAGGAGTTGGGCCGTGTGCACCAGGTCATCATCTGACTGAAGGGAGAGTATGTTTCATGCCCTGTGGGTGACACTGAGTTAGAGGACGCAGAGGGCTGGAGGGAGGAGGGGAGACCAAGAGCAACTATAACCCTGAGCCATTTGGCAGCTTCGTTAGTTGTTTTTTTTTTCTAACAAACCTGAGGGTTTTAGGAGTGTCTTTTTTGTATATTTCAAAGCTAAGTTGATTCTACTAATGAAAGCACCTTCCAAACCCCATTTTCTTTGGTTCAAAAGGAAATCATTTCCAAAAAAAATCCTTAAAAAAGAAAAAAAGCAAATAATCTGAGGAATGTGTTAATTTTATCTTGCTTGCAAGGAAGGAAGACTTTGCATCCACGAAAGACAGTCATTTTTCTGGGCCTTGAATGTTCATGAGCAAATCCTGTAGCTAAAGGCAAATTTCCATTTCAGCCTCCTAGACGGCCTTAATTACCTGGCAGAAATTGCAGAAGGTGATGCCAAGTGGTATTTGAACCTGTCATTTTCTCGTACTGTTTTGGGGATTCAGATGTTTTCCACTCTAATGTGGCAAAATATTCAATCAGCTTAAATTATGCATGCACTCCAGCTCAAGCCAGCTAGATGTCAGGAGCAATTGGATTTTTTTTTTTTTGAATTTGGGAGACTGAAAGCCAGCAAGATAAAAATTTAGAAGAGCTAGATACAAATTAACTTTGCAGTATGGGGGAAAACAAGCATAGAAGTGAGAAAACTTTTCCTCCCTGGCTAGACCAATTTCTGGGATCACTAGACAACTTTCATTAGTAACATTCTGACAATAATGAACAGACAGTTTAAATGTCCAATGCCTGCTTTGAATTTCTAAGTCTCCTTCATTTTTAAAAGTAGATGTCAGGTAACATGTTGTATTTGGCACCTGCTTTGTGATTGTGACAACATTGCCACTTCTCTGCGTCATTGCGTTCATTTTTCAGGGTAGGAAACTGTCAGGGTCAAATTGACTGTATAGAGGTGGTTCTGGCACTTCTGGTTACCGTAAATGGTAGAACTGATTAATTCTGGGAATTCAGCAGACATTAATAAACATCTACTATGTAACAGAAACTGAACTAGGATCAATGTGAATGAAACATTGGCACTGCATGCAAGCCATCCCTGAATTCCTGACATGTAGCACAGTCACTCTGACTCACAGTAGACTGGAACAAGGGTCAGGGAGGTGATGCAAACTAAGGGCTCATGGTGGGAGCCCGGGGAAAGGAAGTTAATTACAAGTCAGTGATCCAAGAAGAACTCAAGAGATTGTCAAGAATGGCTTAGATCTAATAGGCAGAGGATGGTGTTCTAGACAGAAGAAACAGCTTGAGCAGAGGCATAAAGTTGTGCAAAAGCAAGTATGCTGTGACACCAGTGAGTAAACTAGTGTGGCTGGAGACCAGGTTGTTTATGGTGCAGGGGAGGAGGTGTTGAATGAGGGAAGGAGAGATGAGCAGAACACATTAAACCTCAACGAGGGATATGGCAGACTTTGGAGGACAGACTGAGGGATTTGATGAGTATCTAGTAAGTAAGAGAGAGCCATCTAAAGCTTCTGAGCAAACGCATGACAAACAGAACTGTTTCTGGAAGATAATTTGAGCTGCGTTGTCACAACTGCATGAACCTGGGGAAGTGGCTGTCAGAATGGTGTGGAGGATGGACCTGCTCTATTGCTGCCCCAGCTCATTTGGCCACCCTGTTAAGTAGGGGACACCGTGGACAGGGCTGTAAATCAAGTTGTCTCATTTCAAGAAGTTCACCATGGACTAATACCACGTCCAACTTGCCTTGCTTTCAGGGACTCCTGCTCTTATAACCGATGACTTTCTAACTGTGCCTCTATAGCTAATATCTAATCCTCAAAAAGTGAAAAGTTTCAACAGTCACCCAAAATTGGAATTTCTGGATAGCTTGATATTTTGGAAAGTGTCAAAAAGAAACTGATTTTTCTTCTTATTCAAATGTTTGCTAAAAACACACATGAAAACCCATTTTTAAAAAGGAGACATCACCTTTATCTCCAATAATTTGGATTCGGGAAATCTGGGTTCTAATCCTGTGATTTACCTGATCTGGACTTCATTTCCCTCATTTGTAAATTGCTGATGATATACAGTCTCTCCTCGTCAAATGAGATGATGGGTATTAAAGTATTGAGTCAACCATGGATATTAAAGAATTGTTGTAAATGGTTAAATTTTTGGTAAAATCAAAGCTGCATTGTAAGATGCCTGTAGTAGGTGATGGATTGAGTTCTCCCATTCCCTTGTCACACTGTTCAGAAGTTCAGAACTTGATACTTGTGACCACCTTGTATATTTTCAACAAGTTGTATTTCCCCAAACAGATTGTAAGTTCCACACTGATAAAGGAACCGTGCCTGTTATTCATCACTATCTAACACAACACATTTTCTACAACTCAGTGTAGGTAATTCAATAGAGATCGGCTGAGTGAAATAAAATAATTAATGATATGATTGCTTTCCCCTTCATACTGGATATAGTCCTTCCATTTTGGGCCTTTTGACCACTTAATTCTCAGCACACATTTACATTATCTTTTTTTCCCCATTCAAATATTTCTAAATATCTACTATGTGCTGGATGTTATGTTAAAACACTGAAGATAAAATGGTGAAAAAACCTTGATGCCTGCTTTTATGGAGTTGGTAATGAATGCATCTTTATCATATCAGCTTCATGAATACTGTCTTTTCCAAACTAATTCTTTACATTACTATTTCTATTTAAACTATTTAAAATTAAATAAAACTTATGCCCCTAGGATCATTTGAAACATCTTGCAGTATCTCAAGCCCAAGAGAAAAAGAACTTTGTCATAAAGATTGATAACTAAATTTTTAAAAAATTATATAGTGTAATAGTAATCAATATCCACACCACTGATCTTTAAAAAATAATTATATCAAAGGTTTTTTAAAGTGAATTTCAATTATTGACAAGATCTTTAATGCCTGGGCTAACATGGGAAAATGAATTTTTAAAATTCACCTTGCTTTTAAAATTAAATTATGTTAACCAACCAAAGTGAGCATGTACACTTGCATCCGTATGTGTACTACATGACACTAGAAAACCAATTTACACACTGTTCATGCTTCAACCAAGTATTATGTACATTAAAGAAAAAATAAGACAGAAGTGTCCAGAAAATGACAAGATATGAATTTATCAAAATTGTCAATCAGCAAAGCCTATAAGAAAATTTGAGATAAATTTGTTATTGGAAGAATTCTTTCCTCTGTTGATCTATTTTTGTCTTTTTCTTAAGGGAGGGTATTTGTACTATGTTCTTCTTAATATTTATAGGAACTTCTCTGGTCTAACATGAGGCAAAGATTCCATGTGGGCTCAAAAATAATATGTATTCTCCTGTTGCTGGATGCTGTATATATGTTTTTAGGTGCTTGTAAGTTTAGAATTATTTCCTCAGCTAATTAAAGCTTTATTAATATTTACTAGACCTTTTTATCTCTAGTAATACTTTTAACATCAAGTCTGTCCTGTTTGACTTTTTCTAGACTTTCTTTTTCCATCTGTTCATTTTAACATCTCTCTGCCTTTATGTTTTAGTTGTATCTTTTGTATGTACCATATAGACTGAGTTTGTTTCTAAATCCCATTGGAAAGCCCCTGTCTTCTAACTGGAATTTAGTTCATCCACATTGACAGATTT
This sequence comes from Vicugna pacos, assembly GCF_048564905.1. Classification (NCBI taxonomy): domain Eukaryota; kingdom Metazoa; phylum Chordata; class Mammalia; order Artiodactyla; family Camelidae; genus Vicugna; species Vicugna pacos. Next base: position 55,515,761 of record NC_132987.1, on the reverse strand, counting down.
AAATGATACGTCTTTTGGAATCATTTCTTTTATTTCATATTTTCCATTTTTGTGCTTTTTTTAATGTTCTTTTTAATTCCCCTTTTCTTTCATCTTTTGGATTGACTCTATTCCCTGCTTATACACCATTCAATTTATTTTCCTCCATCAGTTTGAAAGTTTTACATTCTACTTTTTGGGCCACCCTTAAAATTTTAACATGCTTATTTAACTTAACAAAGTCCAAAGCAAACTTGCATATTCATCTTCCTTTTCAACAACAAAATAAAATTAAAATGTTTGAGGCGCTCACTCACTTCACTCCACATGTCATTGCTGTCCAAGATATAAATTTTGTCTTTATTTTTTAACACCACAAATTGAATTATGTTGTTATTTTTTTATAATCAGTATCTGTTTAGTTTTACCCACAAGTCCACACTGTTTTTTATTTGGTAGTCGTTTTATTTCTTGGATCTTCCTTCTGGAATTCTTTTCTTTTTCTGAAGAACATCACCTATACTTTCCTTTATTAAGAATTTGTTGAAAGTGAAGTTTTTTTTTTTGTCTGAAAATGTCTCTATTTCAGTGTTGTACTTGATAGATGATTTCACTATGTAAACAATACTATTTTGACAATTATTTTCTCTTAGCACTTTAAGATATGTCTTCTAGCTTTAATTGTTGCAGTTGAGAAGTAAATTATCAGTTGTGTAGATTTTTTTCTCAACTGCTTTTAAGATTTCATTTTGCATTCAGTTTTTGCATGCAGTTCCTCTACAATGTGTCTCAGTGTGGATTTTTTTCCCTTTATTCTGCTTGGGATTCACTGGGCATTGTGAAGCCAGTGTTGGTGGGTGTCTTTCATAAATTCCAGAAAATTTCAGTCATTAGCTCCTCAAGGATTTTCTCTCTTCCATTCTCTCCTTCTGAAATCCTGATAAGTACGTTAGAGGTTTGTACTCCATCACCTATGTGTCTAAATGTTTTACCATGTCATCTATATTTTCTATATAATGTCTTCAAATATATCTTAGAGTCTAATAACTCTTCCTTCTGCTGTGTCTAATATACTATTTAACCCATCCATTAATCTTCTAATGTCAACTTATATATTTTTAATAAATAAATATTCTATAGTTAGGTTATCCTTCAGTTCTACCTGGTCAAATTTTACAGTCTTTGTTCATCTTATTTCAATACTCTCTTTATTACTTTAGGCATTTTAATTATATTTGTTTTATATTCCATTTCTAGTGATTTCAGTTAGCGATCCCCATAATTTGTTGTTTTTACTGATTCTCATGTACAGGCTAACTTGTGTGTGTAGTAGTTTTTGCATGAGTTCATGTTCCTTGAGTGTTCCGTGCAGAAATCCTTTGAAGTTTGGCTTTGAAGTGTGTTCCTCCATAGAAGACTTGTGTTTGCTCCTTATAGCCAGCAAGAGGCACTGCCACCCAAGGCCACTTTAAACTTAATTTTTAGCTTGGATTTTTTGGTGCTACACAAGTGGTTTCAAATCCTCAAACACTGCTTAGGTTTAGGAATTCTCAGAGGAAACTTATGTTTTTCTTTTTTTCTTTTTTTTTTTTTTTCCTGCTCCACCCAGAGTCAAAATCAAGTCAAGTATGTTGTCCATTTTCTTCCTCTACTGGTTGTAGGAGTTTCTCCTTAGGGACATCCAACTTTATGTGGTAGTCTAATCTTACCCCCACCCTGCCCAGCTCAGACTTTGTCTCCAATTAGAAGCCGGACACTAGAGCACCTATGATCAGAGCTCACACGAGGGCAAACTATCCCCAGGGATCAAAAACTTTCTTTTATGTCTGGCTTCCTTTATTTTCCCAGGAGCTCATCCATGCATTGCCAAAATATGTGATTTTTATATTTTAAATGGGTTACATGAGAGGTTTATATAGGCATCTCTTTTACTATCTTGCTGCTCAATCTTTTCCTTAAAACCTTCTTCTTTTTGTTCCTCTCTCTTCAAAAACCCACTATAAAGGAAAAACAAAATATAAAATAAATTGTGCTTATTGTAACACTGTTAATTTATTTGACATTTATTGGACAGAAAATGTCTACTTTGTGGATGTTTTTAAGTTGATGTTCCATCCAGGGTTAACACTACTTTTTGAGTGTCCACTGACATGTTTACCCTGCAAGCTATTTTCTTTGGCTAACCTCAGTAAGTCTATGGTGTAATGCCACGTACATAAAAGACGTTGTTTAAGACAAACAATCGTGTTTCACAGTAAATATGCAGACTTGGGATATACACAGCCATTCTTAATCCCAGTTCTGAATTCTGTGTCCCTACAACTTCAAGACACCTTTGCTACTATAATATTTCTGTTTGCTAGAGGATTCCAAATACCAATTAAGTGCTAGAGAATGAGATGGGAGACTAGAGAAGGAACAAACATTTATGGAAAGGTGACTCTTAGCAAGGAGTCATGCTTTGTGTTGTGAGCATCATGAATGAGTAATAAACAGTCTCTGCTTTTAAGTAACTTACAGGTATAAGCGCTAGAAAACATGGTTTCTAAAACCTCTTGGATCCATTTTTACTGACCTCTCAGGTCCTATAGGAGGGAAAATGTGAGGCATGGGAGTTGGGTATAAAATCAACGATGTCTACTTTACTAGGGATTGCAACTGGGCCATCTGGTAGATTAGAGGAACCTCTAGAAAAAGCTAGGTTGCAATGAGGGATGCTGAGATCATTAAGGACAGAGAAATCACTACTAAATAGAGTCTAGCATGGAAGTGCACACTCCTAAAAAAGGCAGGCCCAAAAGTGAAGAAATTAGATATCTGAAAAAATTCACGATGCTGTACTTTACACCCTCATTGTTCAAAATGTGGCCACACTCCAGACCCGCTGTATCAGAATCTGTAGGTTAACAACATCCCCAGGGGATTTGCATGCCCTGTTTGAGATGATGTCATAGGGTAACCAACTATCCTGATTTGCTCTGGGCTGAGTTGGAGGAATTTCAGTACTAAAACTGGACTGTCTCAGGCAAACAGAGACTCTGATCACCCTAGAAGCACTACATTAAATGATCCCTGTGAGTTTCCTCAGGGGTCCTATGTGCTGGGTAAGAGAGAAGTATGTGTGAAATTATGAAGAATTCTATTCCTGGGTATCCAAGTGGGACACAGAAAGGAGAAAGTGTATCCCTGTTTATAGAAGAGAGTTTTGGATATGGAAGGTAAGCAGGGAGTCGATGGCAGAGCTTCAGGTGGTAGTAGTGGAGGGAGCAGTTTTCTCAAGCATCGCTTGTCACCAAGATGTTACTGGTGCTACATCATGGAGAATGGAGTGGCACCAAGACATGACAGATGGAGAATCACAACAGTAACCAACAGTGGTGCAGGTCTCCAGCCCCTGGTGTGGAGAAGAACAGCAGGAGCACCTGCATGAACAGAGGGGTCAGGGGTTCAGAGGTGGTCAGTAAGGAGGCAGTTCATAGAGGCAAATGATGGCCAAGAGAGGGTAGAGGGTCGCATTCAGAGCAGAAATATCCAGAGGAACAGAGGGCATGGACTGATATGTGAGAGTCAACATCCCCCTTTTGGTTACTAGGAGGTTGTAATATTGGAGAAGGGCTCAGGGCTTGCTGCATGAAAGGTAGGAATTCAGGTTTTCTCTTGGGCTCCAAAGCCAACCATCAAGGGAAGGGTTTTTACCCAGATTTTCTACCACCCAGAAGTCATCACTGGGAATAAGGTGTGGTCATACCTTCCATCTGTTCTCTCAAATGTAATTTTTCTGCTTAAAAGCTATGGGCTTTTGTAAGAGCAAATATGAATTAAAAATTTAAGGTTTGATTTTCCCTGTTGAAAATAAAGACTTCCCTCTCTTCTTTTCTCTTCGAGCATTTACCTTAGAAAACTTTTAAGTGCTTTTCCATCTCCTTAACATGCAACCCTTGGCAGTTTTATGACCTAGGAATGCCTTTCTGGAAACCACCTTTATGAAATGCGAACGTTAAGGGGGATAGTGCCCCTATTTCCTAGTTCCCATGGAAAGGTAAGAACCTAATTTCAGTGGATGCCTTGCTCCAGTTTGCAAAACTACTCCTTGTCATAAAGATGTGAGAAGTTTGTTTCTCTTGCAGGTAAAGCCGATTAGCTAATACAGGCGGTCTCCCCAGTTCCTACGGTAAAGTTAGATGAACTATATGTGACAAGAGGTGCTGTCAAACTCCTCTTACTTGAGGACTAGTGATTGTTTACTCACATGTCTAATGACTTGTATATGCCTGGCTGTATAAAAGGGTGTGAGTCCTTTCTGTCTTTGTGACCACTTAGCAGATTGCCTGTGATGCATATCACATGGTTTAATGCTTATACAATAATAAAAGTGTTATCCTTTTCTACTACCTTTGTGGAAAGGTTTTCTGGGCTGGGAAGAAATTTTGTTTTCAATTTTATTTTCCCAACCCTTTTCAGTAGACTGATACCCAGCAAAACTTCTTAAACACATTTGACCCTGTCTGTTTCCTCCACTGAGCTCCAATGTTCTGGTACAAGCCTCCTCAACAGTAGTGCCTTGTATTAGCAACACCCTCCAGGGACATAAGCACTCCCCTTGAGATGCTGTTCACTGGCTGAAATGGAGATGGAGTTTGACCTGATATCTGGATAGCATCCCATCACTCACAGACACAGGTTTTATTCAACAAAAATGTATGATGATGTGCTAAAACTCAAATATGGTTTAGTCTACAGGTTTGCTCATTCTTAACCCTAAGGTAATGTTTTTTCTTTTACTATTTAATAAAGACCATATCTCTAAATATTTGTGTCCATGTGGTCTACATAAGCAATACAAGTTAAACAGATTGACCATCAGCTGTATTATTTCTTTAAATTTATATAGTGATTTCTCTTTTTTTCAAATTATTTCCATGCATAATCTCATTTGAGTTTTACAGACATCCTGGAGTCAGGGTGAGTGCTGTTATCCCTATATTTCAAGTGAATATACAGACTTAAGACGAACAACTTTCTCAAGGAAAAACAAAAGTCCACTGTGCAGGTCCCCTGACCCTGGTCCCAGGACTCATTCCACATAGCCAACAGCTCCCGTTTTCAAGCGTATTTCAGGAGTAACTATAAAAGTTAGGAGCAGCTCACTAACGAATGTGTGTGTGTCTCAGTAATGACAGATCAGAAGAATGGGAAGTCTCAGGGCATTTGAGCTGTTGACAAGATGGAGCTTTTGTCTGCTGGCAAGCAGTGATAGGTTTCTCAGGCTTTTCAGCAGTGATGAGATAAGATCCAAGGTGACGCTTCTGTTTCTTTTATCTTGGCTGAGACCTTGGGAAGAAGTTAAAAAGCTGGAGGAAGATTTGTTATTCAAAGAGGAGACTTTTCTTGAGAAAACTTTGTTTTGTTATGCTTTCAGGAAATTAATAGGCTGCATTCCAGCCTCAGGAACTGGGCTGGAAGCGGCTATTGGATATTTGGTCTGTTGATTAAAAAAAAAAACACTACTGTTTGAAACTTTCTGCCAATTAAGACACCTTCTTTGTTCTTCCTTTGCTGGGGGAGACACATTTACCTTCTCAGCTAGAACTAATTAACTATACCTGAGAAAACTGCCATCCGTGATCATGATCTGTCTCCTCTGTGAACTACCCGCCAGAACTTTCTGTTCTTGGCTGTCTTTATTACCTGGGAAAACTTAAAGAACTTTTACATGGCGTGGAAGACCAAGAAGTGAAAGAACAACTTTCCTCTTTATGTGTGTGTCTTAACTCCTTCATTGGGATTACTGTATTGTGTTAGGCTGATGATCTATCCCAGAGCTTTTGTAAAACTGCTCCTTTTGGTGATGGGTTGAGGCCTCACTGCACTGGATAGATTTGGTAAGCAGAATTGATCACCTGAATTAAAGAGATTTGTTTTGCCTCATTAAAAACTACTCTAGAATGGAAACTTAAAATGAGAGTTGACAGAGTTGGATGGTCCAAGAATGTCATAAAAGTTTGAACCAGAAAAAAAAATTGTATCCTAAAAATAAAAGCTGCTTTGGCTCACTGAGTGATTTTTAAGTGCAGGATCTGGGTTCTGTTTATCTCTGTATGCACAGCCCTGTTTATGGCACACAGTAGTCCTCAATATGTGTTCCTTGTTGAATGCTTACTGACCTGTGAACGTGTTCATGGAAGCTGGTTTTGGATGACACAATAGAGAGAGAATCCCTTGGCAAGACTAGGACCACTGGAAGGTTCTTAGTGAAATGCATTGGAATTCCATCCACATTATGACTGACTTTACAGAGTGAGTGGCTGATGCCCAGAGGTCAAGTCTGATGATAACTAGAGACTCAGAATGAGAGAACACACAATGGAGTAGGTCTTAGGGGCAGGGTGAAGTTACTAATATTGATATTCCCTCCAACCTGCAACAATTTCTGAAACCCTTTGCTCAGACCCTGGGGGTAAGACAGTCTGTTTTAGCAATGATGACCATTCACATCCTCATGTGAAACCTTGGAGACCTTTTGCTTATTTACTCTTTTAAACAGTTTGACCAGGTATCTGTGTTAACAATACAAGACTCACTGGTTTACACAACAGGCTTTGCTCAGGAAAATAATTGATTTTTCTGCATGGAACACAAAGAAAACCATGACTACCTCTGAAAACAATGCACCCGTTCAGAACCAAAGTCTTGAGCAGCCCTAAGGTGGCATATCCTGGAGGAGGGTAGAGATCAGAGAGATGAGCAAGGAGCATGTAGCCTGCTAGAGGGCATAAGACAGGTACCTAATAAATAAAAAACAAGGCAGAAAGAAAAGAGTGCAATGAGAAGTATACAAGCAAAATTACTGTGAAATGGTAGCAGAGGGGGAGAGTACTTCTGAGGATTCTTAGGTGAGGTTATATTTCAGATAGGCTTTAAATGATGGGTAAAATTTGGACAGGCTGCTTTGAGAGTGAGAAGAAGGGAGATTCCAGTCGGAGGAAAGAGATTGAGTGAAATTACTGAAGTGAGAAAGAACTGACTGTGCTTGGGAATAAGCGAGTGGTTCCATTTGGCTGGAACATATGTAGAATGAAAGGGGATATTGAGAGACAAGATATGAGGGCTTTAAACACCAGATGAAGGCAGCCAGGTCTTATTTGGAGTCAAAATGAAAGGCATATACTGGAATAGTGGCAGGTCAGCATTCTTGTCCATAGATAGAAGATTATTAGAGCTTCTAAGGAGCTCACAGATTTTCACCAGCCTCTGATTCTTTATAAAGAGCAGAGACTGTGATTAAACTTTTCTCATTTCAGATGAAAAAGAAGTCAGCTGATATTCCAGCATGGAGCATTAGAAAAAGTTAATTATCAGACCAGGGCTTAGCAGTCAGACTTCACAGCCCCCTTCCAAATTATATCCTATTCTTAAGGGAAGCTTAGCCCTATTTATCAGCTATCCAGGCCACACAAGCAACCACTCTGTTCCAAGAGTAACACTAGCACTGAAATTCAAGTCTGATGTCTGACCATTTTTAGGGCAAGTTCTTAGGCGATAGAACTAGGGCAGCCTTACCTACGACTGAGGCAGTGAAATTGGAGAAGAGGAAATAACTTGGAGAGAGAGTTTAAGGATACACTCAATAGAACTTATGGACTAAGACGATGGGAAAGGAGTGTCAGAGGTGCACGTCAGTTCATGTCCTCCAGGAAGCAGATGTCAAGACAGAGTTAAAAGTGTAAGAGATGTATTGAGGGGAGTGTCTATAAAAATAAAGAAGAGAGCAGAAGTGAGTAGAGAAAGCCTTCAGACTATGATACACATCTGATATCTGTGAAAGAGAGGAGGAAAGAAGGGTGATTAGAAAGGAAGTGCCTCAGATTTTGATGAAGCTTTGAGAATATTTTGACCAGCCCATTGGACAGCTCTAGTCTGACAGGAATCCTGCTTTGGGCAGAAATGGTGAGGCTCATTCATTGATTAAGATGGATTTAGCTCAAATGCTGTGATGTATCTAAAAACAGCACAGGCAGAGGCTGTCAGCTAACTCTAGGCCTTGCAACAAACTGACTCTTCAGGGGGGATCTGAAAGGGTCTCTTCCATGGCTGTCATGAGGAGTGAGGGGAAAAAGGAGTCAAAGATAAATCCAAAGCTCCTGGATGGGTGGCTAGACATTTCCTGATATTATGAACACAGTTGAGAGAAATGGTGTCTTCTCCAAATGTCTTCTACATAAACTCTGCTTGGAGGCAAAGCATATGACAAGGTGACACTTTAAAGCCTGTAATTTAATATTCTTTCTTCTAATACTCTGCTCAAGAATCATGTGTCATATTGCAGCCTACACTCTAAAAGCACTGCTATAAGCCTCTTTTCTAATAAACTCTTCCATAAAGCCAATCTGAATCAACCTAGGCTTAAAATATGGATGATAGAATGCTGTTGATCCAAAGCCCTGTGCCTAAGATATTATAGCTTTTTCTTGAGTTTTCTTTCTACCAATTATTCAGTGTCTTTTCCTCTTACATGCTTTTCTCATTGAGGATTCTGTCAAGATCACTGTTAACAAAATTTTGTCTTTCTTTCCTCTTTTCTTTAAAAAATTATTTGCAACTTTACTGATATAAAATGTACAATAAACTGCACATATTTAATATGTAAAATAGGACATTTGTATATACCCTGTAATCACACCATAATTAAGATTACAGGGAGTTCCATCATCCTAAAAGTTTCCTCATGCCATTTTGTAATATATCCTTATCTCTACTCTTATTTGCATGAAGCCACTGATTTGCTTTTTGTCACTGTAGATTAATGTGCATTTTCTAGAATTTTATACAAATGGAATCATGCACTGTGTATTCTTTTTTGTCTGGCTTCTCATATACTCTATAGTTACTTTGAAATTTATCCATGTTGCATGTATCAATAGTCTGTTCCTTTTTATTGCTGAGGATTATTCTGTTGAACAGATTTGCCACAAATGGTTTACATTGACCTGGTGAAAGACTTCAAGTAGACTCCAATTTTCGGCTAATACAAATAGCATTGCTATGAATATTCATGTATAACTCTTCTTGTGAACATATACTTTCATTTCTTTTGGGTAGATACTTAGGAGTGGAATGACTGGGTTTCATGGCAGGTGTATGTTTAATTTTTTTTTAAAGAAATTGCAACTGTTTCCCGAAGTAGTTATACCATTTTATATTCCCACCAGTAGTATATGAGAGTTCTAGATGCTCCACATCCATATTAACATTTGAAATTACCTTCTTTTGTTTTGTTTTTCAATCTTAGTCATTCTAATCAATGTGCGGTTGTATCTCATTGTAGTTTAATTTGCATTTCATTAATCACTAATGAAGTTAGGCATTTTTAATATGCTATATACTATCTATCTATCTATCTATCTATCTATCTATCTATCTATATATATATATATATATATATCTTCTTTAGTGGAGTATTAACTGAAATCATTAGGCCATTTTTTAAAATTAGGCTGTTTGTCTTCTCATTATTAAATTGCAACAGTTATTTATACATTCTGGATAAAAGTCCTTTGCCAGGTATTTATTATCCAAATGTTGTCCCCTAATCTGTGACATAAAACTTTTACTTTCTTAACAATTCCTTTGAGGAGCAAATTTGAAGAAATCCAACATACTTATGTTTTTATTTCATACTTTATGCTTTTAGTGTCTTACTTAAGGTATCCTAGCTTAGGTCATTAAGACTTTTTCCTGTTTTCTTCAGATTGTTTTATTGTTTTATCTCACAATTAAGTCTATGTTCTATGTAAGTTACTTTTTGTATATTGTTAAAAAGGTTGACATTGATTCTTTTTCTTTGCATATGGCTGTCAAATTGTGCCAGCACAATGTGTTGAAAATGCAGCCTTTCCCCCTTTAAATTTCCTTTGTATTTTTGTAAAAAATCAGTTGGCCATATATTTTCATATGGATCTAATTCTGTACTCTATTCTGTTGCATTGATAAGTTTCTCTAGCTTTATGCGAGTTCTACATTGTCTTTATTATAAATTTGTAAATTTTGAAATCAGTTAGTGTGAGTTCTGCAACGTTGTTCTTGTTTTTCAAACTGTTCTTGGCCACTGTAGGTCCTTTGAATTGTCATACAGATTTTGCAATCAGCTTGAAGATTTATTCTTGTATTAAAAAAATGGACTTTTAACTGAAATTGCACTGGATCAATAGATCAATTTAGGAAGAATTAACCTCTCAAAAATATGGAGTCTTCCAATTCATGCGTGTGATGTATCTCATTTCTTTCGCTGTTCTTTTACATCTCTCATTAATATTTTGTAGTATTCAGTGTATAAGCTTTGCACATCTTTTGACAGATTTATCAATAATTATTTCATATTTTGATGATATGTTATTGTTTTAAATTCTATTTTATGATAGTTTATTGCTTGTGTAAAATATCTTCTGTTGCTTGTAAGTAATGTTTATGTATTCATCATGTATTCTGCATATTTGATAAACTTACTTATTAGTTCTGGTAGCTAGTTTGGAGATCCTTAGGATTTTCTACAAATATATTATGCCATCATCCAATAATGACAATTTTATTTCTTTTCCAATTTGTATGAAAACTTTCTTGCTTTACTGCAGTGGATAAAGCTTCTAGTGCAATGCTGAAAAAATGCATTGACTTTTCTTCCCCAAATTACAGGAAAAGCATTCAATCTTTATTATTAAGTGTAATAGTAGCTGTAAGTTTTTGTTTTTTTTTTCTAATAGATCCTCTTTGTCAGGTTGAACAAGTTCCTTCTATTTCTAGGTTGCTGGGAGTTTTTAATCATGAAGAGACATTGAATGAATTTTATCAAATGTTTTTCTGTATCTATTGAGATGATCATGTAGATTTTCTTTTTTTTAGTCTATTAGTATGGTAAATTCCACTGATAGATTTTCAAAAGTTAACGGAAACATACTTCTGTGATAAACCTCACTTACTGATGATATGTCAGCCTCTTTCTACACTGTTAAATTAAATTTGCTTAAATTGTGTTAGGAATTTTTGCATGAGGAGGGATGTTTATGTTTCCTTTTTATGAAATATCTCTGTTTAGTTTGGGTATCAAGGACCATGCTGGTCTCAAAGAATAAGAAAGTGTTCCTTCTGCTTTTATTTTCTGGAAGAGATAATGGAGAATTAGTATTGTATCTTCTTTCAGTACTTGGTCTAGAAAATCTAGAAAAAGTCAAACAGGACAGACTTGATGTTAAAAGTATTACTAGAGATAAAAAGGTCTAGTAAATATTAATAAAGCTTTAATTAGCTGAGGAAATAATTCTAAACTTACAAGCACCTAAAAACATATACAGCATCCAGCAACAGGAGAATACATATTATTTTTGAGCCCACATGGAATCTTTGCCTCATGTTAGACCAGTGAAACTATCTGGGTATGGTGATTTCTTTTTTTCTGAAAGGTTATTAGTTATTTATTCAATTTCTTTAAGAAATATGAGTATATTAGGGTTATCTTTTTTTCAGGTTAACTTGGGAATTTGTATTTTTTTCAAGGCATTTGTCCATTTCAAATAATGTGTAGAATTTTTTGGCATAAAGTTGTTCATAATATTCCATTTTATTCATTTCTGAATTTCGTTCAGATTTTAGTGTCCGTAAAATCTACAGTGATGCCCTTTTTTCATTCTTGATATTGGTCATTTTGTATTTTTTTTTCTCCTGATCAGTATGGCTAAAGGTTTACCAATTTTAGTAATCTTCTCAAGTCATTGATTTTCTCTATTATTATTCTGTTGTCTATTTCATATATTGCTATTTTGATCTTTATTATTTCCTTTTTTTGGCTTATTTTGCTTTTTTTTTTTTTTAAGTTGTGTAAGATGGAAGGACAATTAAATCCCTGTGACTCTATCATAGCCCCAAATAAGAGTCCCTGATCAAATCTGTTCTGAAGTCATCCTCTCTGCTTCCACCTTTTTTGCAATTACTCGGGATTTGACCAGTAATAATACTCTAAATTGAAAGTGTCAGGTATGTTGGGTGTGGGCAGAGGGATTTTTCTGGGGGTAGTGAGGGAGTTGAAAGCAAGTCCAAACAAAGAACAAGGGAGAGGACTAGAAATCTCAATTTAGAGAAGATTCTCACAAAAGCAATCCTCTCTTATCTAAAAGACTACTTTGTAAAATAAATGTTACACTTCTTGGTGGCCTTGCAGCATTATTGGATCAATGGGTACAAGCTATACTCTGTCAGTTTTACTCTGCCACCATCAGAGTGTCCCAAACCAGGGTGATCTCTGTGAAGATGGGAATGAGGTCTTAGTCCAAGAATGGGACAGTACTAACATTTGAACATTTGTTAACCTTACAATTTCCATCTCTGAAGTCAGACAGGTAGATGTTCAAATGCCACTGTCACCACACATGAATTATGTAACTCTGAACTAGTTACTTAACCTGAGTTCCAGTTTCCCCATATGTAAAAGGCAGTAACAAATATGCCTACTTTATGGGGATATAAATATTAAATGAGATATCATATGGAAAAAAATGTTTCTTATAGCATCTGGTATATAGTATGCACTTTATTTATTTGTTTGTTTGTTATTAGCATTTACTGAAATCACAAGTTAGATAACTTTGGAACTGGGAGGAGTCTTATGGGTCATTTAGTCTAAACCCATTATTTCATGGATAGAGAAGGTGAAACTGTGAAGGAAAAACCGGGCTGGTCTAACAAGATAACTCACAGGTCTAGGAATGTGAAGGAGAGGCTGGGCTGGGCTAACAAGATAACTCACAAGTCTAAGCATTGGAATACTGATCTGAGTTCTGCTGGACTAACTTGTAAATCTAAGTTAATTAGTGTTGGTTTGCTGTTTATGTTTTTTTGCTAGCCAGCTGGATTTTCAAAGATACATATCTTGCTTTGGAATGTTGGTTTGCTGCCTCCCCACCTTCACTTTTGTGATAATAATGCTGCTAAAGCTGTTCCATGCCTATTGGCCGAATACCCCAAGCTTGTACTTTACCCTATAAAACCTCATGTGCACGTCTTGGAGGTGCTCAGAGCTTCTGAGCAGAAGCCTCTCTGAGCCCGCCGGCATAATACATCTGAGTACTCCAACCCTCCGAGTGGTGCTTGTTTCTTGACTGGCCTGTCGTTTCCGTAACAAAACAAGGAAAAGTGACTTGCCCAAAGTTGCAGAATTTGTAGTTTGATAAAATCTGGAGCTCAGGTATTCAGACTCTGATCCACTGAGCTTCCCCCTTTCAACATCACATATATCCAATAGACCCAGGGAACAGGAAATTTAGTTCTAGATTCTGGCATTTCCATTGGTGTGCTCTGTGATTTTGGTGTCAATTCTTTTTTCTCTCCAGGTCTCAGTTTCCTCCTCCATAAGATGGGAACAAGGCAGTATTTCTAAAGGCCATTTCTAAGTTCAGTGTGTTGTGTCTTAAACAGTTCATTTAAGCTAGTATGGAAGGAATTGGTGTTTTCGAATTGTCTTCCTCTACAAGCACTTCCATTGCTTTGCCCAGGGAGACAAGAAAAAAAAAAAAGAATGCTTTTGTTTCATGTGCTGTTTTAAAAGGAAATCGATTATTCATTTCTAATCTTGTTTGTTTGCAGCTGTGTTGAGTTAAATAGCACACCAGGCTTACGGTTAAGCTAGCTGGCTTCCTCAGAAAGCAGCATGAGGGTTGCTACTTTGTTTTCCTTATCTCCCTCAGGGTGCTGATCACACAGCCTGCCACCCGCCCGGTCCTTGTCATCGGTTTAGGGATTTGCAGAGACCACACTGTTCCTCCCGCTCCTGGGACCCTCACCACCCACTTAGAGATAATTACTCATTCTGCCTGTTCCCAAGTTGGTGAGGAGCCAGCCAGCTCCATTTGCCTGCCTCATGAATGCCTGAGTTCATCCACAAAAGAGAAGTAATATTCTGAAAAGATATTTTAATTAACGTGCCTCCCAACTTCCTTTGGCTGCAGTGAAAGAGGAAAGGTTTTCCTTTTCTCTTGTGGTGCTCATTTTGCAAGTTTTCTTTATTGTCACTTTGAATGGATATGCAGGCTGTCAGAGATGTGCGCCTTCCTTCCAGAATGTACTTACTGAGCCCAGTACTCTGCTGAGACTTAGTGCCTGTCCTCAAGAAATGTAGAAACCAGGGGTGGTGGGAAAATGGGTGACTCCTGGGCTAAAGTCAGTATATTAATTAATATAATTCGAATGCTAGGAGAATATGGTGTAAAGGAGATATGAACTGTGCCTGGGACTCAGTAAAGTTCCCCTGGAAGTGGTAGAATTTAGGACTGAAAGATAGGTAGAATGTAAATGAGTAGAAAGGACAATTTGGGCAACTAATTTCTTTAACAAACTTTATAACTGATATTAATTAAATGTCAACTCAGCAGCATGCCCTATGCAAATTAGATGTTGGAAGATTTACTTTCTAGACGGAAAAGATGAATCTGTTGGTCAAAGATAACATACTATGGGTGATACCTAAGCTTTTGGCCAGAAGAACTGGGTGGATCATTTTGCCATTTTACTTATATGAGAAAAGTAGATTGGGGAGTGAAAGGCAATAGTTCAAGATGAGTCTAAAGTAATTTCCAACTAGAAAATTCAATTCTATAATAGAATTTAATATTGCCCTTTAAAAATTTTCTCCAGACACCTCAGTCTACCCTCTCCCACCTCCACAACACACATACCACACAGATGCACACACAAAGAGCTACAACAAAAACAAGTGTGCTAAATAATGGCACAGTAGGAAATCACTGCGGTTTCCAAACTACCTCATGCGTGCAGAGATAGTATTGTGCCTGACAAGCAAAAAGAGAGTTTGGAAAATCATATTGGATGAGATCTTGTCAATGGGAGGTTTTGCTATCAAGAAATCTAATGAGGCTTAAAGAAAATTGATAATTCATTAGCATTCTTGAACATGCCCCCACTTTGCTGCATGGTAATTATTGAGTAGCTACAGAGCAGCTCAAAAATATAGTGACAAGACAGACTGCTCCATCCATCAAATCCCAACAGCTATAATCATCTAATGAATGCTACATGAATCAACCAGTGAAAAATAATAATAATATCTTTGCTTCCCCCTGAGTCTTTCAACAAGGTTTCCAGAGCCTAAGGCAAATAGATTCACTGGAAAGTTTGACTCCCTCTAGGGTGCAAGGCCATAGTTGACTAACAGCTATAGAACAATGGTACTCCTTAGACACAGGGAGGAAGTAGGGCAGATGGTCCTTTAGTCTAGGAGATCCTTCAGCTTGGATTCTAGTAGGACAATAAGAAACTGAGAGCAGGCATGGCTCTTACATGAGGCTTGGAGTTTTCAGGGCTCTGAAACAGAAATGGGCTTCTCTCTAGGGCTGGCATCAGGGAGACATCCCCAGAAGCCTTAGATCCAGTCCATCCAGCACTGAAATGGAGAGACACATGGAATAGTGACAGGTGAAAACTATAAAACTCTTGGCACAAATGACTTCATCTACCCCCAACACTAAGATACTTGGACAAACTCTAGTATGACTTCCATTCATTCAAGGCTATACCCCCAGGATGACAACTCCAAACCCCCTCAAAGTCCCTGCCTGAGAAAGTTCAATGTTGCCAAAAGAATATACTGCTTGTTCCAGCCAAATCTGACTATAAGCCTCTGATCTCCCTTTTCTTAGAGCATATACTCTGGAAAACTTAAAATGGCAAATCCTTTCTCTGTCCTTTTAAAATATATCTTCTACAACCAGGAATGTCTTCCTTAAGGACCTATGAGTCATCCCTTTGAAGTGCAATCACCAAGAAAGATCGAACCAAGGTTTCCCAGTCTCTGTGGGAGGGTGAGAGTCAAACTTTGATAAGTTCCAGTTAGGAAACACAGATGGCCTAATCACATTGACAGCCCACCCCTCAACAGCCCTCAGTACAGCCTTCAGCATCCTCCAGCATTTAAAAGGTCTGTTGCTTTTCATTCAGAGCAGTTGAGCTCAGTTAATACACTGAAGTCTCTCCCCTCCTGCAGTTATCTCAAATAAAATCAGTCTTGACAGTTTTAACAAGTGTCTGGTGCAATTTTTTTTCTTTTACACAAGCCCAGGGTCTGGGTCTCAGAAGATAAAGTAGCAAATCTGGGCTCAAACTCCTCTACTGACATAACTCTGGATAAATGACTCCATTGTCTGAAGCTTTAACTTTGTAACTGTCAAATGGGATACTAAAATATACTCTGTATCTCTAAATTGTTGTGATCATACAACTGCATAATGCTCCCAAAGGTTTTAGGACAATCCTTAGACTTGAAGACACATGCTGCTGCCTCTCCAGAGAGAACCACAGAAGCAGGAGGCAAGGAAGACAAACTTCATGTTAAACTCTGATCTGCACTGCTGGAGTTGAAGCAGATTTTTGAAGTCCTGTGATCCATCTCACCCCCTTATTTTATAGTAAGGAAACCACTGTTCAGAAGGGAAGAGTGAAGAAGGGAGAGTATTGGTGGTTAGAACTCAGCTTTAAGGGCAGGCTGAACTAGGTTTGAGATCCAGCTCCTCCATTTGTTAGCTGTGTGACCGTCAAATTGTATAATTTTTTATTTGTAAAATGGTTATAATAACTATGAATTTCATAGATCTTTCTAAGAATGGACGAGAACATGAAAATGAGCATGTACTGAGTGCCCAGCAGATCTTAAACAGTCAATAAAGGTCAAATATGTTTATGGCAGAGTTTTGGGATAAAACCCCTATCTCTGCTCCTTTTGGTTATATAATTGGAAGCTTTGTTTTATAGATCTAGAGGATAAAGCTAAGTGAAAGATGCCAGTGTCAGGAATGGTTGATTTTCTTGAGATAAAACATCTAAAAAAATAATAATAAAGTGAGGCCAATGGCTATACTTTGATACAAATAAATAGTCTGAGCATGAAGATTGCTGACAAATTACTGGTAATTGCAGAGATTGCTGGAGGAGACATCAGGATAATCTTGCAGAAATGGTTGCAGAGGACAGGATAGAGCTGTGATAAATGGAGCAGAGGGTGCATATGGCGTGGAGAGAGATGGAGGTCCTGGCATGTGATTGGGAAAGGGGAGTGGTAAGGGAGTATCTGGGACAGGCAAGCAATGGTGGTGACATCAGTCAGCAGTCTCAGACCCTCGGATGTAGAAATGGAGAGAGGACTGAAGAGAAAAGGCAGGGTTTCAGTCCTAAAGGCATGCAAGACCTCAGGTATTTGCTTAGAAGTTCCAATAGAAAAATGCCCAGTGACCATTGACTGAGAAGAGTCCCTCTTCCATTGAGAAGATCATCCTCTATGTTCAAACTCTGAAGGGACGTACTTGAAACAGTGAAAGGGGAAGGGACCACCTACTTTCACTTGAATAGGTGGAAGAGTGCCTTAAGCTTTGGTCTTGGATGAGAATTCAACGTTACAGCCATATCCCCCTCTCATCCATCAGAAACAGAGAGAAATCAGAATACTTTCCAGAGAGCCCAAGCAGGGGCCAAGGCAGAGATGGAATTTACAGGACCAATAATATGACATGGGGCTTAGTCAGAAGATTAAGACAGAAGACACCTATTTAGAGACAGAGACCTAAGCAGGACCAGAGGCCAGGCCATCTGGATGCCAAGTGCCCAGCCCCCCACCATAGGAAGCCTGAAACCCCGCTGACAATGATAGGATTGATCTTTGAGTCAGATATGGGACCAGGTCAGTAGGAGGCTACTGAGAATAGGGTATGAGGAGGTCAGTAATACCACTGCCTGGGCTGAAGAAGTGTGGGGCATACAACTTGTTTAAACTCTTTCCCCAGTACTGTGCACATATCGTTACTGCAGTAGTCATCATGCTCTTGCATGACTGTCTGTGGCCCTCTGGACTACAACTTATTTAGAGCTGAGATTTTGAAAGACAGTGGTTACATTCTCTCTGAAGTTGTACAGCATGGATTCAAATTCCTGCTCTAACAGTCACTAGCTGTGTGACCTTAGGTAAGTTTCTTGATGTTTCTATGTCTCAGTGTTCTCATCTGTGAAATGGAGATAATACCTGTCTCATTGTTGGAGTGAGGACTAAATTCACAATAAAGCAATCAGAACAGTGCCGAATATATAGGAAATGTTATATAAGTTAATATATAAATTGATTTATAATAAGTTAAATAAAATATAAAGTAAGCTACAATAAATAAAAATCTACTTCTGTTCCCAGCTCTTGGTATGGTGCTCATCTTCAGTGTTTGATAAACGGTTGTTAAAGTAAAAAATTAAATGACAAGGCTGGGCATTCTTGCCAAGTAGTGGTTAGAGCCTTGAAGTCCTGACTGACAATCTGTGACCCCACCTTCACCTAAGACACGAGCACCATAGGTTGCAGGATTGGGTGAGACAGCCCCAGCACCCAGCCATGGATGTAGCCAAGCTGTCACCATGAGTTAAGAGGATGCTCGCATGTTTCAGGCTGTGCACCCTGTGAATTATTCCACCCCATCAGGCTGCCACAGGAGACAATGGCCACTGGTCCCCCAGCTCCCACCCCACCTGCACTTTCTTTCCTTATCAGGCTTCCATGTGTTTGTAGATAGAATTACAAGGCGCCTATAAGGAGAATATCTGTGTTCCCAGCCTCCTGAACACAAAAAGGTTCATGATGAAGGCGTATAAATCTAGAAAGTGGATGCCAGTAAAGGCTGAAGGACAAAGCAGAAGAAATCTTCGTCTTTATCCGGGGGCCACTCAAAGCGAGCCTGTACCTTGATTCCAGAACCTTGTTCTCTGAGCCACCCTCTCCACCTCGGGTCTTCCCTCTACCGGACTCCCACCCTTTCCTTTTTCCTTTCCACTTCTGTTCTAACATCTGTCACCGCCAACCAGCACTAAAAGCATGGTTTCTTGTCGAAAGACAGCTAATACGACTTAGTTCCAAGAGACAGAGTCTCAGCTTCCCTGCTCTGTCAAATGCAGATCTGGTGAGGATCAAAAGAGATTGAATGGGAGAAAGCATTTTGAAGAGTGTTTAGTGTTGTACAAATGCAGCACAAGCCATTTAAAATTGCACTGTTTACATAGCCAACAGTTAACTTTTTTTGGTTATGAACACCCACCCACACACACCATGAATTATATTTTGGTGGGTTTGTATAAAACTGATGAAGTCCAATGCAGTGTGAATCAGAGTATGTACATCTAGACATTAAGTGAGTCAACTTAAAGCACTTTTAATGGTTTCATCTACTGGTAAACACTATACAAGTGAAGGCTAACATGTATGTGGAAATGTCAGTGTGGGGAAAAGTTCTGGACTCAGTCCGAAACAGGATTCTAGATCTGGTTCTGTCTTTCTGTTTCCTCATTTAAAAAAAAATGCTAATATTTATACTTTTCCAACTAGTTCATACAGGGGCTAGTGTTGAGAGTCACAGTAGAGATGTTAGTGGGTGAACATGCTTTATAAGCTGTAATATACTTTATATTTTTGAGAGAGTATTAATGTTGTGTATGTGTCAAACTGATATGCCACTCTACCTGTTTATGTCTTTTCAAATATTTCTATTTCTAGTACTCCTTTTTTTTTTTTTTTGCAACTGGAACACAGAACATCAATGAGGATGATTAAGCAATTTCTAGACAACTTTTACAACATTTGCTTTAAAATTTACTTTGTAGTTACTAGGGTTTGGAAACAGTATAGATGGGTGCGCGCGTGCACACACACACACACACACACACACACACACACTTTGAAACTCTAATACTTGGTGTCAAAAAGAGAATAAAATATTTAGCCTGAATAAGAAGAAACAGTGAAATATTTGACCTGGAGTGTTTATTCTGCAATGTAATTGAACTTTATTGGCTGAGTTGGGAATAGGAGTTAGCTCTTAATAGGATTAGAAAGATTATCTAAGACTCTTTGCTTAGTAACCTGAGTGTTGAAATCTATATCGGATTTTGAGGCACTGAACCTACTATGACTTTTTCCTGCCCACCAGAATGACTCCCTCAAGTTTCTCTATTCGGAGTAGAGTCAGATTATATTTAAAACAGCAGTTTGCACCTATCCTGGTTTCTTTTCTAGGAGAAATAAATAGGATTCAAGGTTTAAGGATTCAGGATTGAATGACAAAATATAATTGTGATCATAGGATGTTGGCAGGAGTCAAGGCTTAATGCACAGCATGATATTGAAGTGGGCAACAAAATACCCAAGTCTCATCCCAGTGGTACCATTACTTATCTGTGTGAATTTAGATAATCCAGGCATACTCTCTGAGCATCAGTTTCTTCATCTGTGAAATGGAAATAATAGTACAAATCACACTTCAGGTTTGCTGTGTGTCTTATATGTAATCCTGTTCTTTGTTAACCAGGCCTTGCAGACAAATCCAAAGGTCAATGAAAACACCCAGACTTTCTAAGAAAGAAAGTGATGTCCTTGAAAAACTGTCCTATTTGTTGAGGGAATATTCATAATACATAGTTCAGTTTTCAGAGAAATTGATGACAATTATTGATCACTTTTGGTCTTGTTATCAGCAAGGATTATTGCTTGAAAAGAGAAGTATGCTTCCAGTTTTTCTCAAACTTTGCCTGTAGATCCAAAAAAAAAAATTCCCTTTGATATTTTTCATGCATTGCATGAATTGAAAGCAGCTACAAGGTAACAGGTGTCTGTTGACACAATTATGAGCAACAAGGTTTCCTAAAGCTTGAAAGATACAGTAGTCATTGTTCCCAGGCTTTGATGGAGCTGTGGTGGGCCCTACAGAGACACTTTCCTGACTCTTCCTGGATTAGAAAGGGAGCATGCTGTTCAGATTTTATCTTGATGTGGATTTGGGTTGGCACAGCTACCAGGTGTACTGGGATTCTGGGTGGGCTCCTCCTTGTTTTCTGCCCTCTGAGTCAGGTGCCTAGGCCACTCCCTCTGGTAAACTCAAAGAGGAAGCTGCTTTCTTGCAGGATCCACAAAAATTCCTTCCCTGGACTTCCATCTGTATGGCACTGCCTTCAAGGCACCTTCTCTCTCGCATTGCATTTGCATGTTGTGCTACTGTCAGCTCCTCTGGGCTGGATGCTGCACTGAGTGTACCCTCAAGGGGCTCACGTCACATGGGGAGGAACAGGCTCGTGGCCAAGTGTGGCCCTCTGGCTGCAGTGACAGATGTCTATATAGGTACTATGGGGATCACAGAGGGGATTGACAGGCAGTGAGTATGTTGAATAATAAACCAGTCACTCTTTATTCCCCTTCAACTTGTCTCGGATTCCTTTCTTAATCACCTTTCTCTCTGCTCCCCTGCTTTGGCCCTCTGACAGCTCCCAAGAAGAGAAGCAGTGTAATGGATGGTACTCGCTTTGGGGATCAAAAGAACTGTGTTTGAATCCTGTCTCTGCACATTACCAGCTCTGTAACCACAAACAATTCCCCCCGAATCTCTGTCTCAGATTCTTCACCCACAAAAAGTCAAGTGTAAAGATTAAATATGAACACATAGTAAAAACTCCTGGCTCATGATAGAAACTCAATAAAGCTTAAAACAACAATGATAAAGTGACCTTCCAGAATCCTATCATTAGAGCCTAACAACCCTTTGCACATGCAGAAATAACAGGAGTGGCTCACCCACTGTCTATAAGAGGTGGATTGATGCTTGCATCAGCCCTTCACAAACAGACTGATCGATGGAGCCAGTGATCAGGAAAATTGAATTCCACTGAATACACATTGCTGTCTGCCTGGCATCATCATATTTCAATGAAGCGAAACTGTAAATAGTGGGAGGCATTTCTGATGAGCTATGTGTTTGGGAATAGGGGATTTTGAAATGTCATTTTGAGCTCAAATTAATCAAATTTTGAGTAACAGAGTTTGGAGAAAAAAGTTCAATACTGTCTAAGTGGTGAACGAAAGTGAATTTAGTCTTAGCCACAAAACAGCCACAGACAGAAGATTGGTGCTTTCTTCGACCTTAGGATAAAGCCTTCTAATATGCTTCCTGTATTGTGCATTCTCCAAACACATATTTAGAGCATCTCATGTGCCAAGAATTGGGCTAGACACTAGGAAAACTTGGATGTAGTGGAGATAGGTAGGTCCTGCCATTAGTCACTGTTCAGTGGGCATAGAGAATGTTTGAATAAAATCCAGGTATCCTTTGAGATCACTGTGCTCCTTGGAGCTCTGGTTAAACCTGGCCGTAATCCACATCCCACGTCCTGAGATATTCCAAAGCCCTCCCTCACATTTCGGTTAGAACCCTCTACTTACTGCTTGTCTTTGAGCCAGTGCCCACATGACCTGTCTTTGCCTGCAATACTCTGGACTCAGACCCTTCAGCAGTGCCCTGGGAAATCGACTTTTAGCAAGTATTTTGTAATGGTTTATAGAATTTACTCAAGATTTTAAGGAAATCATGGTATGGGTCACATCATAGAGTGGTTGACCTCATATTTCTCCTGTAATAATAATAATCCCTCTTTGATTTTGAGCGAAGTAGTTCTGATTTGTTTTACATCCCCCTCAGTATAAACTACACCAAACACTTGAAATTTTTCCAAATAAGTACAGTTCCATTCCTATAAGAAATTCTGGTGGCTGCTGTCAACCTAACACCTTCCCCTCTCGTTATATGGATATAATGTCCTAACACATGATGTAAATGCTATTAGAGAAGTCTTTCTACCTTGGTATGGGATAGGCAGAGGTGGCTTCACAGAATGGGAAACCTTGACATGGGTTTTAGCAGGATAAGTAGGCAAGAGTGGGGAAAACCCTCTATTGGGAGGAAATGGCAAAACACTTAAAACACAGTGGCATGTTTCTATCTGATCCCTGCTCTGAAGATAAAGTAGAGCCATTGTAGAGCAACAGTGTTGTGTCTGACACGTGTGAACAGAGTATTATGTAGGACACCAGTGCCAAATGGAGCCGGTAAGAGGCATCGGGGGATCAGGATAAATGACGACAAAACCAGGAAACTTATTAAGTGAACCCAGCCAAAAATTTTGAAAGAGAGGAAATACCCAGGTATCAGGCATGGGGAGGAAACTAGATGAGGGAGAAGGTTTGAAGGGAAGCTGGGAAAGTGGATCTTCAGCACTGATTCTCAAATTAGCTATACACTGAAATCACCTGGCAAGCTTCCAAAACCTTCCTGCCTGAGGCCACCCAGAGATATTGACTTCATTGGTCTGGGGTGTGGCCTGGGCATAGGATGGTTGATAGCTCTCCAGGTGATTCTAATATGCTGCCAAAGTTGAGAGTCACTGCACAAGGAAATGCCCAAAGATGATGCTAATAACAGTAGCAGCTTATTTAAAAAAAAACTTCTACCCCCTTTGAGCCTGGGGTTGGAGGGGAGGGTAAAGAAGAGACATTGGAAATTTTAAAAACAGAAGCCTAGCATGGGAAATTTTGAGCCATGAACCAGGACTAGTCATATTTTAAACTTAAAATATAGTTCTAAGGGGATATTTTTTGAACTGTGATCAGAGGCAGATGTAATACTTGCTAAAATGCGTATTTCTGAGCTCCATATTGGAATCTGTTGAAGTGGAATGGGACTGAGAATCCACATTTTACAAAATCCATGGATGATTCCTGTGCACATTAGAGTTTAACGATCACTGTTCTGTAGTAGGTAATTAGCATATTTTATATTGTGTAGGATAACAAATAGCACCAAGAGTAATGACTCTTCTCAGTGAACACATACTATGTCCAAATGTTGTATATATAGATTATTTCATTTTACCCTTAGATGAACACTTGGAAATAAGTATGAGGCAACTGAGGGTTTAGAGAAGTGAAATAACTTGTCCAGAACAGTAGAGCTAGTTAGGGGCAAACCCAGCCTTCAAACCATCATCTTGCTCCAAAGCCACAGTGCTGTGTGCATGGTTATATTCAAATTTCTGTCAGTAAGACCACAATAAAAACCCTGGACCCCAGGGGTTGAGATAAGCTTCCTGGTAGGTGAACACATTGATGTGCCAGGAGGGCGATTGTCCTGATTCCACTTTTATGGACACTTTGTAATAACCCCTTATGTTCCCTCCAGTATATGAGGCACGTTTATGTCCATCTCTGATGTGTTGTGGGCAGACTGGCACTTATGGAATGCCTGCTGAAGGTATAGGGAAGCAGAAATTCCCACATCATTAGGACTTTGCTGAAAGGGCCTATCTTTTCCTCCAAGTAAGGAAAGCTAGAGGTCTGTTTTCAATTCAGGGCAAAATATTTTTTTCGTAAATGGATATAGCAGCCCAGAGCACAACAGCAGATTCTCTGAAGTCTTGGTGAATTAGCTCAAGAACTTAGCCCCAGGCAGACTGGCTGCAAGAGCCTTCTGACACAGTCACGTTGGCCCAGTGGCTGGCTCCTGACTTGTCTGCAGTCAAACCCGACCTTGACCTCATCTGACCTGTTTCCTAAGACCTTCCTGGAAAACCAACCTGGTCCCCCTCTCTTCTCTGCTTAGGCCCTTGCTGTGCTTTTTCCATTTTCCTCTGTCCTGCCCTCTCCTCAAAGACATGGATCTCATCTTTTATGCTCACCCTTTTCCCAGGTGCCTGGCCCACCTGCTGTGACCTTGCAGCTACACGTTACCAACACAGGTGTCTATTACCCTGGCAGCTGTGGTGAAATGTAAAGAACCCCAGACCTGGAGTCAGCAGCTCTGTTTGTGTCTTAGTTCTACAGCATGGCATTGGGTGAGCCACTTGCTTGTTTGAACATTTCCTCAGAAATCAGAACACAATTCACCATATCATCCAGATATAATTATTTGCCCACATCCCTGAACTTGTTCATGTAACCTGGAGTGGGGTTGAGCCCAGTCCTCCATCCTGAATTTGTCATTAGCCATGTCTTTTACCCAAGACCCCGGTGGAGGAGGGAAAGTTTTTGCTGTTCCCATGAACTCATTCAAGCTACATCAGGTCAGTAACTCCTCCTGCACTGACGGGGGAGAGGGAGGTGTAGTAGGGAGCGTTTCCTCTCCAGCTACTCCCCCTTCCAAAGCAGAAGAATTTGCTAATTGTCCCAGAGCTAGGACATTCAATAAGCCCAGTTGACTTGTAGCCCAGTTTACTGTACCTTATATAAGCAGCTGTGTTCTCTCTTGCTTTTTGGCCTGAAACCCAGGTAAAGCCTGGCCCCAGGCTAGATTGGTCATCTTTGTTGGCCTTTGACTTCCACTCATGGCTGATTGAGTAAGCACATTCCAGGTCCCTCTGGGGCCAATTCTCTTTCTTTTTGCATGGATATCCCTGAATTTATGAGTCCCCAGATAGAGATTTGATGCTTAGAAAGGCAGTTAATCGGCTTAACTCATGTTCTCTAAATCAGCTTTTAACAGACAGCCCTTTATCAGGGATTATCAGACCCTGGGCCTCAGTGGCAAGGTGGCAGTTTTGTTACCCTATTGCTGCAGCTTACCGTGTAATCAGCAACAACCAAGAGCTCTGTGCTGAAGAAAAGAGTCAGGCATTCTCAGTGTTACAGAAGCACAGGTCCTGCTGCTTGCCACTCAAAAGCCAATGCTCAAGAGGCAAGTGTTGGTAGAAAGGAAAGTTTACTTTGTTCTGGTGGCCAGCAACTGGGGGAGAGGGTGGACTTGTGTTCAGAGGCCCACTCCCCACTGCCAATCAGTGGGCAAGAGCTTTTAAAGGGGACTTTCAGGGTTGTATAGGCAGAGGGAGGGGCTATATGCAGAACAGCACAGTCAACTCTGATGGTCCTCTTGAAATTAGTCATTTGGTGGTCTGATCAGTGTCATCTTCAGTTCCAGGGTTGATTTGTTTCCATTTATTTGAGGCCTGATCTCAGAATTGTGGCAGCTTATGTCATGGCTATAGTTTGGTCATCATGTAGTCAACTTCTCCCACCTGGTGCATGTTTCAGAATCTACAAAACAGCTCAAAGGATACGGCTCAGAATACTAGCTATAGCCCTTGAAGGAGGAACTAAAGGCCCTTGACTTTGCTTAATGACTAAAGTATTATTATTTTGTTTTGCTTAACTATTTCCCTTTATATCTATATTTTCTTATTTCTCTGATTGTATTTATTCTTTGACTAAAGTTTTTCTACAGGCAGGCAGAGGACATGGGATTTAGGGGGGTCTGTCCTGGGAAGGCCCCATAGGGTCCTGCTCCATTTCAATCAAGCCTTGGGTCAAAATACTATTATTGTGCAGCCAAAGTGTCCTTCTTTACTTCTAACCATGCGTACATGCTCTCACCCACCAAGGACCCAAGTCCCATTCTGACTACAGACACCAGAAACTTTTTTTTTTAATTTTGTCTCTCCCATCCCCACCTACCCAGCCAGTGGTGGCACACAGCAGGTATACAATGCTACTTGATGAGTTACTAACACCCAAACCTACCAACAACTTTGGCGAACATCTCACACACACACACACACACCCACATCATCATCATCATCATCATCATCATCATCATCATCATCATCATCAAAAGACAAAACAAAAAATTTGATGCTAAGGGAATTTGGTCCTCAAGTTGTCATTCCTAAATGGGCGATTTGGGATGATTAAAATCATGAGGAGTCCAAAAGTGGAAGAATTCGTCATGTTTGACGTTGGCATATTTTAACCAATTTAAAAAATTGCTTCCGCATCAGCAACATGGCCAATTTACATGTACTTCGGTAATGAGGAAGGAAATATGCAGACACTGAATGTGAGAAGGAGAATAACCATGAGGGAGGGGAGACAAGGAGCCATCTTAAAAGGAGGAGGAGGAAGAAATGAGAAAGAGAGAAAAGGAAAATAATTTAAGACACTAAAGAGAGGGTAAGTAACACAGGAGAAGACATCAGTGTAGATAAACATCCTCCTTATCCAAATTTAGAATGTTAGAGCAGCCAGGGAACTGTAGGATCCTGATATACGGGAGAAGAAACAAAAGCTGAAGAGGAAACAAATGACTCAAGGGCCCTTTCGGTATTGAGGCTGGACTGCAGGTCTCCTGGTGAACAGAGAAGTGCTCCTTCTCCGAAATCATGCTGGTTCCGTAGTTACGTTATCATGTTCTTTTCAGTGTGATCAACCCCCGGTATATAATAGGTGAATAATAATTGTTTGTGGAGGGGAGAATACAATGCAACATGCTGACAGAGTCTAAAACCATTTGTATTGCTGTTGGGTTATTTTTCAAGGTGAAGAATTTTGAATTGTGTATGATTTAATGCCTCTCCATTGAGCCTCCCTGGATTTTGCCTTACCAGGTACCCCTACCCTGATCCATATCACAGCCTTCCTAGCTTCCCAAAGCCCTCATTTGTTTCTCTTTTTATATTTTGTGGTGGTCACTTTTTACTTGGTAATACTCTCCCTGCCCTCTTTTTTTGGTCTGTCTTGTCTTCCTTACTAGATTACAAGCACTTTGAGATCAGAGATCCCACCTTGTCTGTTATATGGACTCAACTGCATTGAACTCGGAGACTGGGTTGAGAGCCAGCTCTCACCCTGTTAAACCCTGAGGGTCAATTGTCTCAATCTGTAAAATGCTGATAAGGAGTCTCTGGACTCTGCATCTCACAGGTTGCCTATGAGACTCACCTGTGCTGTTATGAACTGTTACAACAGTTTGGTTGGGTGTTATAGAAATGGCAGGAGTGTGGCTGCTGTTGATGTCCACCTCCCTTGCGGCACTTGTCATTTAGCCTTGTATAGGGTACCACCCTGCAACGTGTTGGTTGAATGAACAATACAGCAATCACATTAGCATCTTATATTTTAAACTAAGCCCCTTCTCCATCCAAATGAACAGAATCTTCTGTTTTCTACATCTTTAGTGATAGCAAAACTTCATTTGTGTTTCTTTTTAAGTTTTCAGAACTTCCTATAAATATTTTTAAGTCACTCAATTCTCTTCTTATAATTCTTGGACAAGAATCTTGGGTCAAACCCCTCCACAGACCTCAAGTCTATCTGCAAGACTAAGTACCATATGATCTAGCAATTCCACTTCTGAGTATTTATCTGAAGAAAACAAAAACACTAACTCAATAAGATATATGCACACGGTATTCCCATGTTTATTGCAGCATTATTTGCAGTACTCAAGATATGGAAACAAGCTAAGTGTCCACTGACAGACAAATGGATAAAGGAATACTACTCATAAAAAAGAATGAAATTGTGCCATTTGCAGCAACATGGATGGACCTCAAAGGCAGTATGCTAAGAAAAATAAGTCAGAGAGAGAAACACAAATACCGTATGATCTGTCTTATATGTGGAAAGTGAAAAACAAACAAACAAATGAAAAACAAGCTCATAGATATAGAGAAAAGATTGGTGGTTGCCAGTGGCAAGGAGTAGAAGGTGGGAGAAATGTGTGAAGGGGTTCAAAAGATAAAAAGAAACAAATTTTAGGCTTCACAGGCTGTATCACAACCATTATCTGTCACAATCACTCAACTCTCTCATTGTGGGACTAAAGTAGCCATAGACAATATGAATAAATGAATAAGTATGGTTGTGTCTCAGTAGAACTTTATTTACTAAAGCAAGCAACAGGCTGGACTTGGCCCAAGGCTGTAGTTTACTGATCCCTGATCTAGAAGATAATTATTTATGGTTTCTGCTCTTTAGTAGGTTAAGAGCTGAACATCATAATTGTGGTTGTTTTTCTAACAGATGGTATGGAGATTCACTGTTCTACTGACTTCGCTTATGTAGACTAAGTTATGCAGTAAAAAATAATTGAAGGTCACTACATCACACAGCTCTGAAATCATGCAGTGCCTAGCCTATGTGGCCAAATGCAGCAACACTAAATGTATGTAAAGTGGTTTTTCTGTAGTTCTAATTTGAGACCTGATTAAGGCAAAGAAATTGATAATGTACTCATTCGTTTATCCATCCAATGTATTGACTTAGAAAAATTAAATTAAATTAAATTAAATTAAATTAAATTAAATTAAATTAAATGTTTCTGGGGTCATGATACTTCTGAGGCATTAAGCAAAACAAATGCAGATCTTCTCTGGGAGGACATTTCCACAACCCATATCATGCTGAATTCCCAGTCACATCCATATTGTCATTGAAAATATGCCCACACTCAAAAATTCCAAGAGAAAACTGCATAGGAAAAAAAAAAAAGAGTAAATACACACAACAAACAGGAGAGTCTGCACGTCAAGAACTTACCCCACCTAGGGGAGATTACAACATAAATGTTTAATATGATAAAGATGTGAAATTAACTATCAAACTATAAGAAAAAATAAGACTCCATTTAAAAAAAAAAAGGAATGGGCAGATTTGAGATGGAAGCAAATGGTACCTCTAAAAATGGAAAAACCAAAATCATTGAAATTGAAAACTTGATGGACAGCTTAGACAACAGATTAGACACAGTTGCAGATAGAACTAGTGCCTGGAAACAGATCTTAGGACATTAACTAGACTGCAGACAGCTATCCTTTAATAGGAATACAAAAGGAAAGAAGGAAGGTTGGAAGAGAGTCAGTATTCGATGAGATAAAGGCTGAGAATTTTCCACAGTTGAAGAAAGACATGAACCTTTGGACTTTGGAGATTTATAATGCACCCAGAGCAGCAAAAAGAAAAAAATGAATCCACACTTAAACATACTTTGAAGTAAAAATGAAGAATACCGAAACAAGAAGGAGATCTTTAAAGCTACCAAAGAGAAAAGAAAAATTATCCACAGAACTAAATTGGACTAAAATAATTTCTTAGCATCAAACCTAAAAACCTGAGGACAGTGGAATATTATCTTCCATGTGTTGAAGGAGTGATATACGACAAACGATGAAGAGAAAATATATATAACTATTATGCCTAAATCTAAATGAGCATTAAAAAAATTAGTGACTAATTGAGAATGTTTAAAACGGGCAGTACAAAACTGTTGATAAGCAATTACATGGGATTTGGGATAAAGATTATCAGTGGTTCTGCTTAGGAGGAGGGCAGAGATTTTGATTAAATAGGGATCATTTTGAATATCAACTAGGCATATTAAAGATTTAAAGGTAATACCTAAAGACAAGGGATAGAAGGTAGGATTCCAAACTAGTAGAGAGAAAAAATAATAAAGCTCAATAAATCGAATAGACAATAAATAGTTCATATGTAATAAAAATATTAGCAATAACAACATAGGAATAATACACACAAACTTCAGGATGGTGGTTACTTATGAGGATGGTCGTTTGAGGATTTGGAATTCAGCTGGATTTTAATGTTGTATTGATAGCAAGAGAGAAAGAAAGAAAAATAGAATAATATGGCCAAAGGTTAACTGTTACACTAATTAGGTGGAAGCTTTATGGGAGTCTGATAACTTGATATATTATGTACTCTATTTTAAAACTGTGATATAACTAAAGGAAAAGAAGCAAATGGCACAGATTAGGAATTAGGAAGTCTGCATTCAATTTCAGGCTCTGACTCTAACCTACTCTCTGACCTTGGACATCACTAACCTGTTCCGGGTCTCAATGTCCTCTATTGAAGAATTAATGTATTGGAGTAGATGATCTCTTAGTCACAACTTTACATTTCTATGACTTCCCAGTCATCTCTCCATTTTGATTTGCTCCCTGAGCCATAGAACTGAAAGGAAATGGGGATCATCTCATCTAAACCTCTTATTTTATAGCTGGGAAACTAAGGTCCAGAGAGGAGGCATGGCTTTCCCAGAGACCTGGTAACATAAACCCCAATTCAGCCTGTTTCCATAAGCTCTGAGGATTTATCTGCCTCTCCATGGTGATCTGAGGACAGAGGAGAGAATGTCTACAGTGGAGGAGTCACCAAAATAGATAAGGACAACCTATTAGCACTAAACATTGACTAAATGAGACCCAGTATTACTCTGTATTAAGTCAAGCTGTGAAGTTGGATGCAGGGGGCATTTTATATGTCAGCACCATAGCAATTATGAATGAACTGACTAATAAGTAAACAAACAAATACTAGGAAATTGGGCCTCTTTTAGTGCTTCAAATTCACAGTAACACCCTGTTAACACAAACTTCAAGTATTAACACTAATAACCATACTAATCACAGGGATGAAAACTCCAAATTAATTCAAATGCTGCTCAATAGATCATCACTGCATCCTCACTGCCTGTTCCTTTCCTAACTGTTCAGATCTCCATGCGGTAATTAAATACATTAAAATGTAAAACCAGCTTTTGTTCTCAAGGGGAAAAATGAAAAAGGGAGCTGAATAACATCATTGGTGATGAAACTGTGACTTCTCAGAACATTACATTCAAATTCTTGGCCCTTTTCTTCTGAAACAGCAGCTCTCCCACACTGGGATCCAGCTGCCAGGCTGGATGCACAGCATTTCTCATGGAGGAGGAAGGCATGGCTTAATGAAGAGGATGAGCATCGGACTTGGAGACAGAAGACCTATGCTGAGGCCATTGCTCTGCCTCATATGGCTATAAGACCTTGGTTTTATAAATCATGGTTTCTCTCTGGCCTAAATTTTTCTCATTTGTCATTTGTAAAACAGAAATGAGATCTCCTCTTCCAGGCTGATTGTAGGAATCCAGTGAAATGATGAAAATGAAAGTGACATTAACATACTGTACAGAATGAGCTATTATTCTCCATGATGCTCAGAAGTTCACAGAAGCATCAATTTATTCTTGTAGTGAGGTGTGGGAACACACAGTGCAGTGTGAGAAAATAAGGTCTATGTATTGTTTACACTAAGACCTATTAAGGGTTGCATTTTAAGATAAAATATAATCATGATTCTTATACAGATATAAAATGAATACATGTCAGAGATTTTATTTAACTCATTAATTAATGAGAGAACCAGTAGATGGTACAGTGAATTCAGGAGCAAACTCGCAGTCATATATTTTTAGCCAAGAATAGAATGCTGAAATGAATTTACAAAAGGACGCAAAAGTGGCCACTATCTACAGGGTGATAATGATTTGCATTCCACTAGACACAATTTGCATTTCTATGGTCCGGGATTATTTGCATTACTATCAGTTTTCTACAAATTAATTTCTATCTGTACTGAGTTGCAAAATAGTCTAGTCAAAGGCAAGGTGAGGCAGAGATAACCCAGGTGGATGAGCTAATCAGGACAACCACTAAATGTCAAAGTCACAATTTTTCCCTTGCAGACCCTTGATTGAAAGAATCCCAAACCTACTTAAATTCTAGTTTCATTACTTTCCAATGATACAAACTTTAGGTAAAAAGTGGGAAAAACCCTGGGCTGGGCTCTGGGCTCAACAGTCCTAGCTCCCCAGCAACTTTATTGTGTGGATGAACTTGGCCAAGCCTCCTCTCCCCTCCAGGTCTTTGCTTCCCTGTTTGAAAAACAAGTGCATTGGACCAGCTGACTACTAGTCCTATGTGAGAAACCAGTGAGTGTGGACTGAAAAATGCTTTATACAACTGAGACAGTTTTACCTCCAAAGAGGATATATTACTATTATTCAGCCACTCTGCAAAGAGAAAGAAACCTCATGTGGCTTTCCAATTGCTTTGTCTCCTAACACTCATTAGTTTAGAAAGACAAAGACAATATAGGATTTGTCAAAGAGAGACAATGGAAAGAGTATTTTTGCATGCTATGTGTGATGGTTAATTTTATGTCAATTTGGAAGATATTTTTGGATGAGATTAACATTTAATCAGTGAAATTTGAGTAAGCCGATTGCTGTCCAGCATTTGGGTGGGCCTAAGCCAATCAGCTGAAAGCCTGAATAGGACCAAAAACAGTCTCCTAGAGCAAGAGGGAATGCTCTAGTAGATTACCTTCAGACTTCATCTGTACCATCACTGTCCTGGGTCTTCAGGCTGCCAGCCTTTGGACTGGAATGGCACTATTAGCTTTCCTGGGCCTTTAACCTGCTGGTTCACATTGTACATTTTGAACTTATCAGCCCCCATGATTGTGTGAGCCTATTCCTTATAATAAATGTGTTTGTCTCTATATACATATCCTGTTAGTCCTGTTTCTCTGGAAAACTCTGACTAATACACTACCCATTACCCAAATGGGAGTCTCCACAGAGGTGGTAGTAAGCACTTATAGCTCTACTCATGGACACTCTGTGCAACCTCAGGAAGTACTTTCTAATAAGAGCTGGGGACCCTACTTTGTGGGAGGGAGCAAGGCCTGGTTAGTGGCCCCAGTGACCATGGAGTGTACCTGGCATTCCCACCGAGGACCCTTGGCTCTGGTCCAGAATGACTACCCCCTCTCCAGGGCAGAAGTCATATCAACAGACATTCTTGTCTTTCCTGAGAAGTGAGCTATGAGAAAATGTCAGGGAACTTGAGAACAGGAGGGCAAGAGTAGAGGGAAGGTTATGGCCAAGTCATAAAGCTCCTGGGAGAAGAAACAGACTCCTGGGATGAGGTTTAGTACCTACTTTTACTGAGACTCAAAATGAGGACACAGTAGTACCACTGTACTATCACTGATTGAGTCCAGCTGATGTGCCAGGCACTGTGCTAAGTACACTGTGCATAAGTTATCACATGTGATCATATCTATGCTGGAAGTAGAGATATTATCCCATTTCCACAGATGAGGACATTGAGCTTAGGAAGGGCAAGTAACTCACCCTAAGTCACCCAGCCCCTGGAAGAAATGAGAGACATCCCTAAGAAAACAGTGTGGCTGAAGACCAAGGCCAGTGAAGGAGAAACTAAGAACAGCCAGTGAGCACCCACTACAGGAGCTCAGGAGAAGAGGAAAGACAGTGGGAGAATTGGAAAGGGGGTCAAGCAGGCAGTCAGCTACCTGAGAATGGCTCAGATTGGGGTCAGAATCTTCATTTCTCCCTCCCAAAGACTAGCTGCTGCTCCTTTGTACATTTTGCTGGCAATCAATGATCACCAGCAACATGTCATCTTTCCTAAATTAAACCTTGTTAGAGTCAGCCAAGGAAGGCGTTCTGGTTGGCAGGATGTTGCTTGTGTGGGCTCAGCCAGCTCCAGCACCTCCCATGAGCAGAGGCCATTTACCAGTTATTGATACTTTTCATTTTCTAACAATCCCATTTTAGAGATGCTGAGGAGCCACTGATGCAAGGTCACATTTCCGCATGCCCAGGTTTCTGGAGGGAACTCCTCTGGCATGCTAAATGAGGCATGTGATAGAGAATGAATTACAAGGCAAAAGAGTTTCCTCCACGTTGGGCTGGCTTGAAGAGTGGTGCAGGTCTATGTGTGGTCAGAAAAGTGGGCTGGAGACTACCAGCTCTGCCACTTCGAAGCTGTGCAGTCTTGGACAAGTGGCTTCACTTTTCTGAGTTTCTGAAAATGGAGATGTACTGCAGGCCTATTATGAGAGCCAAATGAATGTGCAAATGTAAAGGAGGCTTTACACTTTAAAGCTAGGGTCAGCAAACTTTCTCTGTAAAGGGTCAAACAGCACATAACTCAGCCTTGGTGGGTCAGATAGTCTCTGTTGCTGTTACTCAATTCTGCCATTGCAGCATGCAGGCAATTGTAGTCAATGCATAACAATGGATGTGGTTATGTTCTGATAAAACTTTATTTGTGGATGCTGAAATTTAAATTTCATATAATTTTCATATGTCATGAAATATTATTCTTCTTTTGATTTTTTTCCAACTATTTAAAATGCAAAAACCACTCTTATCTCTAAGCCAGACAAAATGAGAAAGCCTGCCAGATTTGGCCACTGGGCCACTGATTACCAACCTCTGCACTGAAGTGCTGTATACGTGTGGAAAACACAGTAGGGGAAGAAGTTTTACAAAAAGGTAAAGACTGTATTTTTTCTATATTAATGTTGAACTTTTAAAAAGCAATTACTTACTAAGCTGGGTGGTGCTACCACAAAGGGACCAGAAGTCTGGGAAGAGAAGCCAGTGTAGACTGGGGCAACCAGAGAAGGGATTCATGGAAAGTGGGGCATTTGGTTTGAGCTGGGACAAGGAGTGGGATTTTAATAGGTGAGGCCAAGGTCAGAGGGTTTTTTTTTTTTTTTTAAGGTTTTTAAGGAGGGAAGAAGTGTGAGGGCACAGAGGAGAACAAAGGACACCTCATGGAAGACAACAGTGGGAGAGATGTGGTAGTCATGGGCAGGGTCAGGACTCCAGCCTGAGGCTTCTGGCTCCCACATCAGTGCTCTTTCCGCATTCTAACTGCTTGGTAAATTGTGTGGAATATAGAAAAATCTAAAGGGGGAGGGTATAGCTCAAGTGATAGAGTGCTTGCTTGGTGTGCAGGAGGTCCTGGGTTCAATCCCCAGTACCTCCTCTAAAAATAGATAAGCCTAATTACTTCCCTCACCCCCATGAAAATAAAATAATAAATAAAATACTTAAAAAAAAAAAAGAAAAATCTAGAAGTGCCCTGCTCTAGGAGAACTTACCATCAGATTGGGAGGCAGAAAGATATTCTGGAGAAAGTTATTGAAAAATAACCTACTGACTAATATGACAGAAACAATTATGAAATAGTAATGACCTTCATTTAAGCACCTACTCAACTGAGCACTATGTATTCTGCAGACCTTGTCTCACTGGGGACTCATAATAATCCTTTGAAGAAGGTCTGGTTAGCCCCATTATCCCCATTTTACAGATGAAGCGGCTGAGAAAAGGTGAGAGAGTCCCACTGGACTCAGTGACCACACTTAACAATAAACATTTGCATATTGTTTTCCAAAGACTCTCAGCAGGGATTGAGAGAAACTTGGTGAGTAATCATCTCAGGGCTGTGGTCAGCCAGCCTTGAAGGTAGATGGAAACATGTCATGGGTGGGCCAGCCAGAGTGTTTCCAGGGAGTAGCACAAGAGGTGGTCCAGGTAGATGACTCAATACCAGCCTGACTGGAGTGATGGCAGACTTCTTACATCTATTGGCAAGCCTGGAGCAGTTCATAAATATGTTTACAGAAGCCTTGCTGGGGACGGCATGCTCTAGAAGGAGTTGCTGTAGCAGCAGCATGGGGGTTAGGAATAATTAAATAACATTTTCAGCTCCCCCAAGAGCCATTAGACTAAAACAAAGAAGCAGGTGAGAAGAGGAAGTTGAGAGTTATTTGCATTTTGTTAATGGGCCTTGAATCAACAGACCTCCACTCTGCCACCAGCAGCAGCCGGTCCCTGCAATCTAGGGAGACTGTCTACTCACAAAGCTCCCATTCAAGTGCCATGGAGACTGGCACAATGCAGCAATCAGACAAGCCCTGGGTTCTCCATGGCGCTACACCTGCACCTGTTATCCCAGCAGGAACTTCCTTATCAGCCCTTAGAAACTTACAAAATGGAGGA
Source organism: Vicugna pacos (assembly GCF_048564905.1). Classification (NCBI taxonomy): domain Eukaryota; kingdom Metazoa; phylum Chordata; class Mammalia; order Artiodactyla; family Camelidae; genus Vicugna; species Vicugna pacos. Next base: position 55,479,453 of record NC_132987.1, on the reverse strand, counting down.
GGCTGCCTATAATCAGTTCTTTTCCAGCCTTTGTGGGTAGAAATATATAAGCCAACATCATGGGCTAATTGGCCTCTTTGGAGAACCATGGAACCTGGGCGGGTCTGAGCAGCCACAGGTCTACCATATAGTGTCGACATGACTGAGTCCCTCGGACTATGAACCAGCTCTGGCTGTGAGGGTGGGAGTCGGGTGGGATTGATGGCTGTAGCTAGAACCAGGGGGATGGGAGCTGCATTAGCATCCACCCCACTAATGTTGGAGAGAATACATGAGCTGGCTTGTCAGGTGCGGAAGGAGGCTGAATGCTTTTTTGATTGCTATAATTGCGGCAAATTGGACACTTGAGAGCGCCTCTTTAATGAGAAGAATCTCATGGATGAGACTTAGGGAAGAGGCCCCTCTTCGGATCCCTCTCCTTTGTCCCATGTGTATGAGATAATTCCCCAGTCATTATGGATTGTGAATGGGCTGCTAATTTTAGTTGTGCAAGCCAAACAAAGACCCTGGTTGGTGAATCTGGAAGGTGATTCATCTGATACGATGTTTGTATGGTGAAAGTGAAAGGTCTTGATAAGTGCCCCTGATGATTTCAAACTTTTCAACCAAAGAGCTGGAGAATTTTTTAAGCGGCCATCTCAGCACTGGCAACCAAATGTGGCCTCTGCTCCCTTCTTTTCTGTCCAAGGTCCTTCTGTCTTGGCAGTCCCGGGCACTTTGAGTGTGGGTGTCCTCCTCTAGGTCTTCTTCTTCTTCTTTTTTTTTTTTTTTTAACTGGGAAGAATCAGGAAGGCAACAGTGAAGCCAAAGTCAGTGAAAGAGCCACAGTAAAAAGGCCCAACAAAATAAAGTGACTTAGCCAGGGGAAATAACAGGTACATAAGCAAAGCCAACTTTGGAATCAAGCACAGTACAATCTTCTTTTGGCTTTTATGGCCCTGTAACTCTCAGCTCAATGAGCTCAAGTGCCTCTCGTACGCAATAAGCAAGCCAAAAAAAGGAGTCAAGTTTCTCCAGTCACCTTCAGCTTTCCTCAGGCATTCCTGAACTTCTGTCCCCACTCGGGTTCTGTTGGGCCTTAAGGAGACCAACTCATCTCAGTTTGCCGGAGACTTTCTGGTTTTAGCACTGCATCTTGGGAAGCCCCTCAGCTCCAGGTGAACCATACATCCTGCCTCACCAGGGCAGAGTATCGGGGGATAAGAGAATGGAGAGGTAAGAGCTAGATTTGATGAACTTTGGATATAAAGCAAAAGGCCCTGATGTTATCTTTGTGCCCCATTTTTCATCAAGTGCCAACCCAAAATACTACCATTTTCCCTCTCTTACAACATATGTCTCTTCAGCCTTTATTGTGCTACTGATACAGTTGTCTTCTCTGTGAGCAGCTTGAGGGTGAGGACTCCTCCCTGCCTAGGGGCAGAGTACCAAGCACCTAGCAGGCCCTCAGTAAAGGTATTATTGAAATGGATCCATCACCCCTTGACCTTTCTGTCTGTAGGTCCAAAGAACATTCATATGGGCATGCTCTTTGTGGTAACTTGGAGGCTTGCATGATAGAAGTAGAAAAGAATGGGCCAAGGCCCTTGTTAATCTCCCATAGATTTGCTGTGTGACCTTGATTAAGTTACTTTCCTTCTCTGTCAGTTTTCTAATGAGTAGTAAGAGAAACTGATAATATGGTGACTTTGTATTATATCAGTTTAGCTAAGCTGAAACTACAAATCCTAGAATTTCCGTCTGTATATGTTTCTAAGTTAGGGTTAGAATTCCAAGTTATGGCTGGAATTTCCTTCTCTATATTGTTCCATGTTAGAGTGAACCACAAGTTATTGTGTTCTAAGTTAGGGTCACGTGAGCTTTGGAAGGGGGTTGTAAAGGAGAGCCTTTATTTTCCACTCTGAAGGTCAGTGAGGCCAGCATTTGTGCAGCTCATGCACATTGTCAGTGGTCTGCTGCCTACTTGATTGGTACAGGATACAGTCAGACCTTCATCTCTTCCACCTTCTGGCAACTTCCCTGAGTCCTTCCACTTCCCCGAGTCCTGGACCAAATTCAGGTGCTACTCTGTGGTGCGCGTTGTGGGACACAATGCAGCAGCTGGTTGGTGAGCCAGAGAGTCATGGGTTGGTAAAAGAATTAACCAGAGATAAAGTATGAGAATAGAAAAGGAGTTTATTAGGGTACACTGCTAGATGCAACAGTGAGAGGTGCTGTGTGAGCACCAAGGGCCAGTTATTGAAGGGTCTTTTATAAGGTAGGGTCACCAGGTGCCTGATCTGCTTGTGTGCAAGTCTCTGATTGGTTGTAGGTGGGGTAAGAGGTTAGGGTCCGTGAAGGACAGTGGGGTTTATGACTCTGGTAAGTTGGACTGAAACAAGCCAGCCTGAGCTCGTGTGAGATTAGGCATCACCTAGGGCTATTAGTTTGTTAGGGGAAACACACCCAGTAAAGAATGTATTTTATCTGTTAAGGGATCACAGGCAGACACCTGAGAGCCCAGAAATGGGGGTCATTGAATTTTGAAGGACGTTAGTTGGCCCAACAGTGCAGGGTGCCAACTCATCTTGTAGGTCAATAGCATCGTTGAGATTGAAGGAGGTGAGGGACAGATACTGTTCCAGCTAATCATTACAGGTTCTATTCTGCTCTTGGCATCTGTACTTTATGTCTATCTTTCCTTCTACATTTCCAGCCCTGCTGACTTAAGGCTCAGCAGCAAATGGAGAAACTACAGCCTTAAATAGTCAACATAATCAGTTCCCATAATTGTGTGTTGCCTAACCCTTGTAATATATCACATTCTATATCACTTGAAATAGTTCTGTTTCTCTGAATTTTGAATGATACAAATAATACCTATTAAATGCTTACTACATGCCAGGTACTTTCTCAATACTACATATATGTTAATTTATTTAAACCTCCGGAATCTCTTGTGAGGTATGTGATTATCCCCATTTTATATTATCTCCATTTTATAGATGAGAAAATTGAAGCACAGAGAATTTAAGTAACTTGCCCCAAATCATTCTGCACATGAGAGGCCAAGCCAGGAATTTAACCTGGCAGTTTGCTAGAATCTGTGCATCAGTCCACGATGTGATGCTGTCTCATTTCTAGAGTGAGAGGTTGTTCTAGAATTCCTTGAAACCTCTTCCAGTTTTAACACTCCATGAAATAGGTTCTGTGTTTAATTTTTAACCTACAGAATAGTGCATGTCCAAGTGTGATCAAAGAATCATCTACATCAGAATCACCTGGAAAACTGGTTAAAACACAGATCCCCTGATGTCCATGGGAGTGTGAGGTGCAGTAGAAGAAGGGGTCCTGCCATTTATAGTGTTTTCAGGTGATTTTATGCACACTGAGATTTGAGAACCAATCACTGCCCTAGAAGAATAATAGTTGGAATAATGAATAAAGATATGTGGGGTTCTGGGTTTTGGTTTTAGGTTTTTGGAGGAAGGAAAAGTGGAAATGAGTCCATTTAGAGGTGGCTCCTTCTCCAGGTCTACATTGTGCTGCAGCCTTAGGTCTATAGTCAAGAAAACACGGGATAGAGCTGGTATCAGAAAGCTCCAGAAGGATTAGCCTCTGCTCCTCCCAGGAACACCCCTGGAAACAGCCTCAGAGAGGTCTCATGGGATAGATGGTTATCAGCCTGCCCCATGGCGGGGCCAGGAAGCAGTGAGAGTGGCAGCAGCCACAGGGGCCCCAACACCACCTGCATTCTGCCTTTCTGCCCAGCCCTGGGTCGTCTGCTCCAAATTGTTAATTAGAAGTGTCTCTCCCCTCTTGCAATGGGCCTGTCTGTCATTTATCTTCTCTTGGGAAGTCACCCAGGCTGGCTGGAGGTGGGTGAAATTTCATCCGGGTGACCTTGTCTATCCGGGTGACCTTGTCTATTAAGGGGCCTCTGGGGCTTGGGCTCCCGGAAGCAGAGCAGCCATGGGTTGCACAAATTGGAGTTAGAAAAAGTCCTAACAATAGAAAACCTCTCCACGGTGCTTGTGGTCCTCATTAGCCAGCATGCAGGGCTGATAATGAAGACCTCTTGTACACAGTGATGCTGGCCTCGCACACATGTGTTCCTGTGCTAAAGCAAGGAGCAGGCCCCTTGGCCAAAGCTGGCCCCTCAGATGTGGAGGGTACTTAATAGTTTGCAAGGGGCTTTCCTATACATTTTCTCATTTGAGCTTCCCACCAATGTGGGATGAATAACCTAAGGAACTTCCAACCTGACTAGGTAAAATGTTAACTATTCATAATTTCCCATTTTTTAAACTAAATTTCTGTTACAAAAGGTGAGGGGAAAAATTCTTTTTTTAAAAGTATTTTACTTATCCTGGATATGATGGTGGTACAGGAAAAAAAATATGGGACGTGAGAGGATGGCCATGTCCCAGGTGTGGGTGGAGTCCCTGGGTTGCATGCCATCAAGTAAGGGTCCTTGGCTTTGCACAGGAAAGAATTCAAGAGCAAGCCATAGTTGAGTAAAAGTAGATTTATTCAGAGAGATGCACACTCCATCTATGGAGGTAGTGCAGAATTTGCCTAACAACAATAGAAAGAAGGAATTTTCACTGAACAAGCTTATTTACATCTCTGGAAACATGGCAAATCAGTGTTCTTGGCTTTGACTGAGCCATAGTAAAAAGCCTTCTTAATTTCTTATTCAAGGCTGTCCATGGTTCAACTACATCAAAAGACTATAATCAAACTAACACAGAATTCCAAACCAACCTCCCCACACTCCCAAAATGAGTCATCCCACATCAGCCAAACTGCTCCACTCAGTCCCTGCTAAGCACCCCAACACATTCCTCTCTGCTTATCTTGGTTCTTAACTCCTCCTTGTCAGTGTCTTTTCCTGTGCTTCCTTTGTCACTATTTTTTCCAGGTTCAGCGTCGTGCTCCCTTCCTCCTTGAATTGAGCCCTGGTTATTCCTCCTCACATGTAGAGAGTAAGAACAAAGGAGGAGCCTCTTGTACTGCCTCTACCGTACACCACCAGGGCAGGTCTGCACTGAGTTGAGTGAGAAAAAGGACCTGGGTTCTAAACTTCCTAATTTTAAGAACTTGACACACTCACTTAACCCCCCTGAGTTCCAATTTCCTCATCTAGAAAATGAGGATAATTTTACTTCACAGTTGTATCAATTAAGTGATTCCCAGAATTGACCCAACAGGCATTTACCAAGGGTCTTCTAGGTGCCAGATGCACAGTGACTGATATATAGTAGGTAATTAATAAATACTCCTAAATATTATTAAGCACTAAATGAATTTGTAGGACTTGTCTAGTTAGAGAAAAGAATTATTAGATTGGCCATAGATCTTTTTACACAGTCTTCTTCCCTTCTTTTCTTTTTTGAGTAGGTACTAGACACAAAAGAAGAGAAACAGAAACAGAATTAATGACTGAACACTTTATGTTCAATATCCCATCCATTATCCATATTCTGTGTCTAACCATTTGGATTTCTGCTAAATGCATGACAGAAATATCTACAATAAAAACAACAAATGTGAGTTTTCTCAGAAATAAATTTTCTTTTTCTTTCATCAATAAAGTGACATGTGTCAGATAATATTTTATTAAGCCAGCCTCAATATTTAGCTAAGAGAATAGACTTGTGAAGGACACGGTAATTATCTTGAAATACATGAAAGCCTCTCATAAAAGATGAATTAAACCTTGTCTGTGTGAAAAATCATTACTGGTGGGTGGAGGTTACAAAGAGGTAGATTTTTTCCAAGATATAGTAAGAGGAGTCAGCACATCCCTGTGTCCATGTGAGGTTGGACATAGGGACCACCATTCAGTGGGCACAGATTGTTATGATTTTGGCAGGACTGAGTAGAAGAGAAACCAAATATGTCTCATTCAATAGCAGAGGTTCCATTGACTCCATTTTTAACTGAGAAAGCTCACTATACTCCAACTGTCCCGTCTCCCCACAAATACATACACGCATGTGCGCGCACGCACACACACACACACACAACTGACTTTGTTCTTGGGAGCTGATCTTATTTTAATAGATCCTTGGCAAGAGGAACTGCCAACATCAGTCTTCACAAGAGGATGTAAAAATGGAAACTCCAAAAGGCAACTCCACCCTTCCTCCGCCCCCTGCTGGGGGATCCAGAACTCATCATGTGACTGACTGCCTATGAAATCTGGCTGATAACCAGCATTAGTGAGGGCTTGGTGTGCAAAGACCACAGGATTAAAACTGAAGTCATTTTATATCAGGAAAGGGCCAGAATCAAGGGAGAGGAGGAAATCTCTTCCTTTGCAAAGAGGTAAAGTTTCCTAAGAGGAAGTGGAGCAAAGGTGGAAATTTGGATATTGACCCTTGAACCAAGAGACATTTGAAATGAGGGAGGAGGAAACTCTTGAGCTTGAAGATGGAGGATCCTGAGTGACAGTCTGAAAAGTGGCCACAGAGGATCTCTTCACAAGCCTTTACATTTCTTCATTTTTGAGATCCAAGGCAATATTCAAGTTTGCTGCAATTATTATACTTTCTTCCTTTCTGTATGATAATTATCTTCCCAAATTATTGAAACCCTTTATAAAATAAATTTGTGTATAACCATCTACCCAGCAACACTGGTCTTGAGAAAATGAAGAAACAGAGTGGCAAGAGAGACGAGGAAAGCTCATGTACTCCATCTGGCCTTCCTGCCTCCTGTACCGACCTTCTGTGAGTTCCCGCAGAAAGGGCGCAGGTAGACTGAAGAACATGCCACAGCCTATCAAGAGATGAAGTCTGTTTTCCTACCCTGAATCTGGGCTGCCTTTGTGATTTGCTTTGACCAATAGAAATGTGGCAAAAAAATGTGATAATTTCAAGATTAAGCCTTAAAAAAAGTCATACAACCTCCATTTTCACCCTCTTAGAAGACTGACTAGAGATCACCATCTAAGAACCACAGTTTATTCTAGTGAAGAAAGAGTGGCCACGTAGAGGAGAACTAAGGAGTCCCAGGACACTGACAGCACCAACTGCTAGACATGAGAGTGATGCCAACTTGCCTCTTCCAGCCCAGCCATGAGAACCCAGGAGGAGCCAGCAGGACAGTTTCCCAAACAATGCTCAGAATCATAACAAATAATGTTTTGTTCTTGTTTCAAGTCACTACGCTTTGGGGAGACTTATTAAACATCGGCCTATTTATTGAAGCATGAGGTCCAGTTGATGCCCGGGGGACTGAAGGGCAACCATAGAGAAGCCATAAAGCAATAAGAGAGCCCCCCAAACGCTAGGGAGCCCTCCAGAGAAGGCAGGGCCATGAGCAAAGATAGGGAGGAACCTCTGCTTTCCTGTACAAATGAGAGGATGCTGCTCTCTGAAAGGAGAAAGAAGGTGACTCAACAGATGCCTCAGGTCCTAATATAAGAAGAAACTTTCTATCACAGCAGTCTAGGAATGGAATAGACTGCTTTAATGGGTGCTGAGTTCTCCAACATCAGGAGTATTCAAGAATGGGCAAGAGGGGTGATTGAAGCGGAGAATTTGAGCACCGTGTATTGACTCTGAGGTCACTTCTAAAGCCAGGCGTCTTATTAGTCTCTCTAAATCCTATTCGCGAAGATGGCAGTATATGTATAATTATGTCAATAAATCTGTCACGTTATCTTGAAAAGAGGCTCTGGTTTATCAAAAGCAGCAGTAAAGTGTATGGGTGAGACAATTCCTCTGTGTACATAGCTTACTGATGAATCTGGCCAGGCTAATCAGAGCACACAGACCGTATCCACATCAGGCATCAGAGGACTATGAGAATAGATTACTGGGAAAACATCTGGCTCAAAACTGAGGCCTCTAGGCAGAGATTACATCTGTTTTGAATCTCTTTTTGGGGCCAGGCCCTGTTACCATTAAGTGAATTTGCAACATGATCATAACAATGACAGCAGCAATAATAATAACAACTGCAATAAGCACCGCTCCAACTCCCCATTGGCCCCTTGCTGCCTGCAATGATCTGTTGCTGAGATGAGCTGTCTCTCCCCTCCCTTTAGAAAGTTTGTAAATTACCAAGGGGCATGTCTGGCTGTGTAGTAAAGTGCTACTTCCTTCCAGAAGCAGGTATACTCTCTTGAAACTTCCTTGTAAGAAAGGCCCCAGGCTTGATGTATGCTCATTATGTGGCCTTTCCTTAACATTCTAAGGGGGTGGGGGGGTCAAACCTTGGGACATGTTTGTCAAAGGTTGTGCTGATTTTATTTTTTTAAAGAAATGCAGTGAGCCTCCCAAGACTGAGTTTACTCATTCTGAATTTCATTATTACCATCCTCATTCAGGTGAAGAAGTCTCTGAAGTAGAAAAAAACTTGGAAAAGAACAATTAGAAATTGAATCAGCAAACGCGTTAGGGTTTTGCTGCGTATATGAGAACCACATTTCAAGCAAAGAAAAAGGAACACAGCAAACATATTTCCAAAGGAAGGCAATGGGTGTCTGGTCAGAAGCGTGCGCTGAGATTTCCTCAAAGGAATAAAACCTCGGGAGCATGTAAATGTAGGCTCTGCTCTTGGGAAATAAAGCCTGTCCAACCAGAGGGCAGCTAGTTCTCTCCTTTTCAATCTGAACTTCATGTGAGAGAAAATCTCTCGACCAGACACATTGCTACCTCACCTTGGCACTTACCTGAAAAAACAGACACTACGGGAACCATTGACATAGTCTTTGTTTTAGTCCTGCCTCTAGCTCACTGGGTGACCTTCTGCAGGCCACCTTCTCTCTCAGAATTTTGGATTATGTGTCTGGCAAATGAAAAGTTTCCTTCCAGATTTATGAATTGGTGAACTCTGCACATCACATCCTCTCAACTTCACTGTCTTGCAAAGCATTGTAGGGGACACATACTAAGTGAATCCAATTTTGTGACTGGTGATGAGCCATTTAGAGGATGAGACTAGACAAGGGAAGCTGCCCCTTTCCACAGAAAACACATAAGGAGTTTAACTATGACCTGCTATTTCTCCCTTTAATGTCACTCTTAAAGAATCTTTTCTGTTTCATGCTGGAAGCTGGGACATGGAGGAGCTAATGAGAGGATGGCTAAGCTTGAGCTGTAGAGGACTGTTGGGTTACAAAGGCCCAAGCTTGGGGTATGACATACAATTTAGGGTAGGTCAGAATCAGATGAGCCACTCAAGGAAGCAGCTGAGTTGTGTCTAAGAAACTGTGGTTTCACATTTGTGTTCCTGACCCGGGAAGGGCTAAAGGGATCGTTCAGGCTCCTCAGAGTCCCAAGCTGTAATGGAGAATTGGGAAGGCAGGAAGCTGGGAGTTGGGGTTTGGCAAGGAAGAAGGATTATAGTAGTGTCCAGGCTGTTCTAATTAAGAGACAAGCCTAGGAAGTCAGCCCACAGGGAGAGGCATGTCAGAGATCAACCCAAGTGAGGTGTACCAGCCAGTATGATGACAGTGATGATGAACTGGGTACCTTGAAGACCAGGATTTAGTTCTAGCTCTGTTGGGCAAATTCATATCTCTGAACCTACTTTCTACATCTGTAAAATTAGAAGAATCCTAATCCTGTTTGCCTTATGGGGTAATGTAAAGCTTACATGAAAACATGAGTGGGAAAGTATTTTGTCAACTAAAAAATATTATGCAATAATAGTTATGACATGACTATAAAGACTTGTGAAGAAAAGGAAAAGTGGATTCCTCCCTAGCTTCACTCCTCTAATGACATTTTGAACACAGATAAAACCATTTGCAAAAGAAATCTCAGATTTTCTGAATCCCCCCCATATGTACACCCCAAGCACAGTAATCCCCATTATACAAAAGTAGAATCTTCAAGTAAAAACAAAGGACTCCTGACGAAATCACTTAATTAACAGTCATAATCTAAAATCCTTTACCCTTCATGGTGTATTTGGGCAGATGGGGTAGGGAATGCATAAAAAGTCTTACTGCCCTCGATAAGGCACAGACTGTGTGAAGCAATTACAGTCCCTGATGTAGACGCATTTGCCCTAGCTTCAAACCCCTAATCTTCTGTGGAAGAGGGTAAGGAGGGAAGGGGACTGTGTTACTGAGAAGCTCCCACTAAAAGGCAGACTTGGGCCATAGCTTTCTAGACCCTCAGTACACCTAATCCTGAGAACCAAAAGAAAAACTCTTTGTTTAATAAGAATTCCTCAATTGTTTAATTCATCACCAGTCTTTGAGTATGCACCCTGTTAGCTCTCCTGGGGTGAGAGGATCTTGTAGGGAGAAAGAATTTTTTTCAGCTTTATTAAGATATAATTGACAAAATTGTAATATACTTAAAGTGGACGATCTGATGATTATTTGTTATACATATACCTTGTGAAAGGATTTCCCCACTGAGTTAACACATCCATCACCTCACATATTTACCTGTATGTGTGTGTGTGTATGTGAGAGAGAAAGAGAGAGAGAGAACATAGAATAGTTCTATTCTCTTAGTAAATTTCAGTTATACAATTTCTCATTTCTTGGTTGTATTCTATTTCTATGATTTTTATTTTGGTTATACATCATGTATTTATGCTCCTTTACCCAGCAAGTAAATTTTATTGTGTGGTTGACATTATGAATGCTGTGTTTTTGAAGCATTTTGTCTTCATTCATAAAACAGTTTAGTGCTTTGTTCCAGCAGGCATTTAATTTGCTCATGGATCAACATAGTCCCTTCAAGATTTGTATAGAAACTTTTGATCTAGTCTAGAATGACTATTACTGTAGGGTCAGGCTAATTCTTTTCCTAAGGTGTTGCCTTTCTATGGGTTTTGTTGAATTTCTGGGATATTCAGCAAAGCTTCTCTACTGTGGCCAGTCAAAATTCAAACATCTTCCAACCCTATGCAAACTCTAATATTTAATGCACAGTTCCCAATAGTCGTTTTCCTCTGATAGATATTTTCAGTCTAGCTTCATGCAGTTTTTCTCTGCACATACACAGGTTAGTATTCAGCCAAAAACTCAAGGGGATCCTTAAGCACTTTTAGAGTTTCTTCTGTACATAGCTTTCTTCTCCCTCTTACCCTGTCCCAGAAATTCTATCTGCCTCAGTAACCCCAAACTCTGACTTCTATCTTTTTAGCTCTGCTAAGTAGCTATGCTCTGTTTTGCCTCCCCTTTTCCGTACTACAGTCTGGAAAGGGCCTTCTAACACAAAGCCATGTAATCTTGGAGATTATCTTGTTTGTTTTCTGTCTCACAGAGATCAGAGTTCTGCACTGCCTTTGATTCAACACCGGAAAACAGTTGTTTTATAAAATTTGTCTAGGTTTATAGTAATTTACTACAAGAGGACTGGTGTGATATCTGTTCCCCCATCAGGGTAGGAAGCTGAAGTTCCAACATACAGAATATGTGACTACTTGGTACCAAAGCTGTGTTAGTCTTTGAGACTTTACAAATAAACAGCACATCCTAGGACTCATTCCCTAGTGAAAAGGATAGACACACAAGTAAATTTGATGATGTTGGGGGGTCCTTTAGTAGGGGAATGTACTGAGTGTCATAGAAATTAAGAGGAGGGGACATTTAACTGAAGAAGTCAGGACTTCCTAGAGAAGATAGGATGTAAGCAGAAGCTCTCTATTTTGCTGGTTAGAGCATAGGAAGGCACATGAAGCAAATGAACAAAGGAAAAAGAGTGTGTGTATAGTAGGAAGCATTAGATGACTGTTTTATAAGTTGTATAAATGTGAAGGAAAACTGTTACTGTGTGAAACGAGAAAAATAAGGTCCAGCTCATGAAAGTCCATGAAAGTCACATTAAATGGATCAACCTATCCTGTACAGGAACTCACATCATCATAATTATTAAAAGCAAGGTCTTTGTGAGACCTTGTCCATAACTTACTAGCTGGGGTTTTTGGCAGGTTTATTATAAACCTCAGCATTTTTTTCTTTTAATTTAAAAAATAGGATGTCAGAACCTGCTTCATTATCCCAATGATGGTTAATTTAGTTAAGGTCTGTAAAGCACCCAGCTCGGTGTCCAGCATTTAAGTGCTCAAAAACATTAGCTGCTTATATTTTTGTTGTTATTTCTGTAGGCAAATGGAGCCAGAGTTGGTTTGTGAGGTGGATCACTTTATGAATAGGTATGTATTTTTAGAAAAAAAAATGCTGTTGGCTAAATGAGGTACAAGCTACACGAAAAGAATGACTGGATTAAGACCTGAATGAACAGAATATGGAGTGGGCTGGAAGGTTCATCCTTTGCGAATGGAAACATGGCATGGTCAGGGTCTCAAGCTGTGGCCAGCTGCTTTGACCCCATTGGAATGTGTTTTACCTGCATCCGTTCCAGAGCGAGATGCTTAATAGTAAGAAATCCCTAGATCCTAAGGCATTACTGCCAGATATGATAGGCTCACCTGTTCATTTAAAACACCTGTTCATTTACCCAAATTGTGAGCATTTTGCTATTTGTGAAGGGTCTAATTTTTCAAAATAGTGGCCATACATTCTTCCTGCAATGCAATGTTGACACTGTAGCCATTAAGTCTGAGTGGGCTTATTACTAGAGCAGAAATGAGCTATGGGACTTCTGATCCCAGGTCATTAAAGGCAATACTGGTGATGCCTGATTCTCTTGGGACTCAGTCACCATGCCATGAGAAAGCAAAGAGACCACTGCGAGAGGCCACATATAGGTTTTGTGGATGACAGCCCCGGGTGAGGTCCTATAGTTACTATCAGCCCCTGGTCATGTGAGTGCCTGAGGCCACCAGTGATTCTGACCCCCCCCCCAATCTTTAAGCAGCCTCAGCTGCCCGTGCAGAGCAGAGGTGAGCTGCCCTTTCCAATCCCTGCTCAAATGCCAATTTATGAGCTTAACAAACCAATATTATTCTTTTAAACTGCTAGATTTGAGGTAGTTTGTTAACTGCGATACTATTTCATACTTTCCCCTTTAACAGTTACTGAAGGAACAATTACTAGCATTTTAAGGTTCTCAATTTTTTAAAAAATTGATTGAATGATGTCCTCATATTCACACAAAAAAATGTGAAAACCCACTGAACTAGGAATTTTAACTGATAAAGAGAAATTATAGCAGAAGCCATTGTACCCATGATGTTGGTTAGTTTGTTCTAATAAGACTATTTTTTCTCTACCTGTAAGAAACTGAAAAGAGTTTCCTGAAACTGGATTTTATCTCCCATAGCAATTATTTTGACAATGTGTTTTCCTTTTACTCATAACATGTTTATTTTCTACTGAGGCATAATTTGTTTTTTTTAAACTAGAAAAGTATGCCTCTCTTGATGTCGACAAAACCAGGTAAGCTTAAGTAATTGGGAAAACAGGCATCTTTGAAAATCATTTCTGCCAATTTGTCTCCTTTCCTTCCCACCTCCCCACACACTTCCTCCACACAGCTCCTTTCACGCTCTCTCAAATGTGGTCACAACAGTTGTCAATTAACAACCAAAGATTAAGCTTTGCAGTGAGAAAAACATTGAGAAATTTGGAGCTGGAAATACCTCTAGTGGTTGGTTCCATTCGCTCTGTGGTAGATCATGTGAAGAGAGCACACTGCGTATGGTTTGAGATGACACAGATCTGCCAACAGCCTGGACAGCGTTTGGTAAGGCTTTACAAATGGGAAAGGACCATGTAAGTTATTGAGAAATCACAGATAGATACAGTTAACATCTTTTCCAGCACACAATCCAATCAATGGTCTGATGAAGAGCAAAGCATTTGAATCGAAAACCTATGATCTGTCTGTTGCTCTGACAAAGAAGGATGGAGGGGAATCATTTAACAATAGCTCAATTGTTCTGATCCATTTAGGGAATATCCCACCCCATTCTAACATATGGCATATATCCATCAAATTAGCCAGAATTTTTTTAAAAAATTCTATTCAAGCATGAATACAGTTCCCAGTGAAACCCAGGATTTTTTTTAATCCATTAGTTTTTTTTCTTGTATCAACTGAATTCTTGTATTTGCCTGTCATTTATGCATACTGAATTTATATCTCAGAAATTCTTAATGACTGACCACTGCACAAAGACTTGAAATGTTCCCCTAAATGGGAGTTAAGATGCTTAATAAGTGTTTGTTGATTGATTATTAAAACTAGGAACTGATAATTTACTGTTATGTTTTAAAACAACTGATAAGACCAGATGGCTTAGGACAAGATGGCTTAAGACTTAATCTTTTAAGGAGTCTGAAAATCAATTAAATCTAAGAGGTTCACCCCAGAAAAAGGCACAGGAGCACTGGGTGTACAATTTTTAATACAATTTCAGAGAATGCATGAACTTCGGGTTAAGAATCACTGCCTAATGATATATTATGTATAAGCATGAGATAACTGCTTTGGAATTGAATCAGTCACCATTTATTGTAAGCCTGCCGTATGTCAGACACTGAGTTAGGCACTCCACTTCTACTTCAGCACAGTCCTGAGAAGTGGACA